>NC_072407.2:89127500-98197500 GCF_028858775.2 Pan troglodytes
CATTGGATTTGGTGCTTCCTCTAATACAGTATGACTTTACATTAGCTTGATTACATCTACAAAAACCCTATTTCCAAATAAGGTCACTTTCACAAGAACCAGCATACAATTTATCATTTGTGGGGACAATATGCAACCCACTACACTATTAAAAAATAGAAAAATAATTGTTATTTTGTGGGCCATACAAAACAGGTGGTGGGGTGGATTTAGCCATGTGCTGTATTTGCTTATTCCTGCTCTAGCCAGAGTTGCCTTTTTATTGATTCTCTCAATAGATGCCTTATTCTTACTGGGAAACAAGTTGAGAATTAACATTTATTGAGCCCCTACTATCTTCCAGACATTTTGCTGGGTTTATTGACATCTTTTCTCTTGTTTATTCTTCAAACAATCCTATAAAGCACATATTATCAGTAGCTCATGAAACAAGCTGAAAACATTATTAAATTTACTTGTTCAAGCTTACATAATATAGCTAAGAAATAGTGACTCTAAGATTTGAATCTGCACCTGAAACTAAGTGATGATAATGTTTTTCTCTTTCTACTCTATCACTGTAGTTTCTCTGTGTGTAATGACTTAACATTGCTCCTTGCAATAGGTCTATAATCCTTAATCTCTTGTTTTAGCTCTTCATTAGGATGATTTCACATGAGCAATGTTTCATGTCTAATTTAGTTGCTTTGGCTTTATAAACAGAAACCAATTTGGTTGGCTTAAGATAAAAAATAGGAATTAAGGGGAAGGACACTTTGATGGCTCAGAATTGAAAGAAGTTCTAAAGAGTCGAGTCTCAGGAAAAAATGGAACTAGGGCATCTACGGGAACTTAGCAGCAGGACCTTTTATATGACACTGCCATTAAAGTGACTCAGCTCTAACATTCCCTTCCTTCCACCTTGCCTTTAACCTCAAATTTTAATTCTTTAGAGGGAGAATCTGTTTGGCTTATTTAGGTATAATCTTGTGCTGGATCAAACTACCTTAGCAGCTGGGAGGCCGCAGGGGAAGGGGGCATGGCTCAAATGTGACCTGTGTAGCATTCTTCCTGAATTAAAGCATAACTCAGTGTTTTTTTTCAATGACATTTTTTGAGTCAAGTGACATTCATGAGGCTTCTCTGTGTCATAAAGGGTCATGTGGAATAATCTTCATTTAATACGTACGTGTTGTTATGTCCTGATATGTACCAATGACAGTGATAAATCTGAATTTAGAAATCTTTCCTCTATGTTAGGTTATATTCTCTTCTGTTCTTCCATAGCTGTTAGTTCATTATTCTGTAGTAGTAATTTTCCTTCCTTTCTCCTCCTTCCCTTCATTTATCCCTTCCTCCCTCCTTTTTCCCCTCTATGCCTTCCTCTCTTACTTCTGTTCTTCTCTCATTACACTGATAAGCTTTTCCAGAGCTGGGATTTTATTTAGTCATATTTATCTTTTAATGCTTGAAACAGAAAATGCTGTTAGGGTAAATACTAATTTTGTTTCCTTGCTTTAGTTGCTACTTCTCTTACTTCACAAATACTGAGTAATTGCTCTGTGTCTGGTATTGTTTTGAGGCCAGGGCACGAATGAGGCTCTGTACTTGACTTGACTCGTTAGAACTTCTTTCAATTCTCTGAGCCATCAAAGTGTCCTTCCTTTTAATTCCTATTTTTATCTCAAGCTAACCAAATTGATTTCTGTTTATAAAGCCAAAGCAACTAAATTAGGTATGAAACACATACATGTGTGTTGTGTTTGAGGCCAGGGCACAGATAGCCAATGCGCTGTCTTTATTGACATTACATAATAGAGGGAAAGTGGGACAATAATCCAATAAGTAAATAAATTGAAATTGTAAATGTCAGAGGTGGAAGTGCTAGGTAGAAAATAAGCAGGGTAAGAGTAGTTGTGGGGGAGTGGAGGTGCTTTTGGTCTGGAAAGGCCTCTCTGGAGAGATGACATTGAGTACACTCCAAATGATGTAAAGGAGCTGTTAATACATCTTGAGAAAATCTTATGCAAGAGTGTAATGAATAATAAGTAAACAGGTCCCAAGATGGGAACAAGTTTGATTCATTTGATTTATAGCTAAGGAGTCTGTTATGTCTGGACAGAATGGTATGAAATGAGGTTGGAAAGATAGACAAAAGCAGATTGTATTTAGGATATTGTAGGCTGTGGTAAAGAGTTCGGACTTTTAGTGTAATAGAAAACCATTGGAGACTTTTAAAAAGCAAAAAGTGATGTGATAGGATTTGCATTTTTAAAACTGTTACTCCAGCTGATTTGGGAAGAAGTAATTGTAAAGGGGATGGACAGCAGTTTTAGAAGATGGGGGTCAGTTTTCAGACTACTGCATCAAATTATAAGAGCTCTAGAAAATTTACATATAAATGTTTTACAAAATTCATTTAAACAATCTTTACAGATAATTTACTTAAATGAAGATAAATTCTGTTTAACTCCTAAAATTTATACTGATTTTACTGTTTTAACAAAGCAAATTTCGTACTCAGTACCTGGAACATATATACATACCTTTTATTTCCCTGCCATTCTCACTCACCCCTTCTTGTTTGTTTTCAACAGTGATATCAAGGAACAATATTTTATTGTATTGGGATCTGCTTTATGGCCAGGCTGGTCTTGAATTCCTGACCTCAAGTTGTCCACCCGCTTTGGCCTCCCAAAGTGTTGGTATTCTGGGCTTGAGCCACTATGCCCGGCCTACAGTACCTGTATTTTAATTCACAAAATCAACATAAATCTTTATTGATCATTTTGAAAAATAATTATAATAATATTTATCAGTAGGCTCTTAAAACTTAATTTTTGTGGCTGTCTCTTTAGAAGTTCATACTATTATGCCTGTGTGCATAAATGTATATTTGTATGTATAAAATAGTGTCAAAAACATTTATATTAAAATTACTTCACTTTTATCAAATATTTTATAATATTTCATTAAACATTTACTAATAATTATTCATCCTTTCAATAAAAAAGTTTAAAAATGACTATAATTAAAACAATTACATTAACTTTCTAGCAAAAAATTTAGTATACTGTGTTTTTTTTTGGAAGGAAATTTAGTTCTCGCTAAAAATGTATGCATTTAAAAGTGCTAGGGGTTTTGTTTTGCTTTGCTTTTTAAAATATATATCTATACTATATGTACATACTTGCAGGAGAAAAGGACTCATTGTATGGTTAGAATGTGATGGTTTTAAAAAAACATGGTTTTCATTTTTTGTGTTAAAAATTGTTAATAAAGTCCCCATGAAGTATAGCAAATGCTATAGAAATACTAGAAGGAAGCATTACCTTTAATGAAGGCTGGTTTTAATTACTAAGTAGGTGTATGTACTGTATGTGTTTATAAAATTTATGCTTGGATTCTGAATTCTTATTAGAGTAATTTATGATGGAATTAAAAGTCAAAAGCAGGGGTAAACTAGTACAGGAAATGGTGAGAAATTGTGGAATTAGGGGGAATGATGAAGAATTGGAATCTGTTACATCCTTTTCAAGAATACGTATATAAGTGTAGATAAAAAAGTCTGAGCTCATTTATGGTATATTTATTAACAGCCCTAGCCTGGTAAAAAACAACATCGATTTGAACAGTTTTGGATATTTTCCAGCTCCTGTTTACTTTGTTAAAACCATAAAAAAAGTAATCTGGTTCCTTTTGACTTAAATAAGACAAAGAATTCAATACCGAGGCCCTATTTATAGGTTGTTAAACATTTCACTTTGGTGTCTGAGGATAATGTTTAGCATTGTGTTCAATTAGTGTGAACTAATCTAAGTTGAAGTGTCAGATTCCTAAACGTCTTACTTCAATTAATACAAAATACTAAGGGCTCCATTCATTCCAAATTATTGCTCCATGGGTGCCAGCCACACAGTCTCCATGGCAGGCCTTTCTGTGGGCTAATCAAGATTCATGGCCTCCAGGTTTTGTGGCACTGGCATTTTAGTATCTGGAACGTCACTTTTTCTTTTTGTGAGCTTCTCTGTTTTGATCCCAAGTTCTTTTTCCTATTCTCAGTTATGTGTGGAATTGAACTTGTATGATACTCTGACGTAGTTAGAAGTGAGTATAATTTGGTACAGTATACTGGAAATCTATTAAATTATATAAATTCAAACAAAACTATATGCCAATTTAGGATGTTAGTCTTCAGTAGACTAAGTTTCTGTAATCATGAGAGGATATACTGCATAGTGATTATTATAAACTTACTTGGGCTTTGGACATAGAATACCTGATTTGTGATCCTGAGTTTGCCACGTACAGTGTGTCCCTGGGAAAGTGACTTTTCTATGCCTGAATTTCCTTACCTATAGAATAAAATTAAAATAGAACATACCTCATAGGGGAGGGGTCCCCAGCAATACTGGTCCGTGGCCTGTTAGGAACTGGGCTATACAACAGGAGGTGAATGGGAGGCAAATGAGAGAAGCTTCGTCTGTATTTACAACCTCTCCCCATCGCTTGCATTGCCGCCTGAGCTCTGCCTCCTGTCAGATCAGTGACAGCGTTAGATTCTCATAGGAGCGAACTCTTTTATGAATTGCGCATGTGAAGGATCTGGTTGCTCACTCCTTATGAGAATCTAATGCCTGATGATCTGGCACTGTCTCCTGTCACCCCTAGATGGGACCATCTAGTTACAGGAAAAAAGGCTCAGGGCTTCCACTGATTCTACACTGTGGTGAGTGTATAATTATTTCATCACATATTACAATGTAATAAGAAGATAAATAAAGTGAACAGTAAATGTAATGTGCTTGAATCATCCTAAAACTATCTGCACCCCCTCCCCGACCACCCACTGCTGGTTCATGGAAAAATTATCTTCCATGAAACCAGTCCCTGGTGCCTGCTGTCGTAGGGTATTGTGAGCATTACTTGAGATAACACATACAGTACATAAAGCAGTGATTGGCACATAGAAAAGTTAATTAATGTTTTTAAAAATTATTATTGTTATTAAAGTTTTGCATAGGCTTATATAGGCTAGCCTGGCTTATATGCAAGAATTAATGGAAAGTCCTTACGATTTAAGAGTTAATTAGTAGTATATATATAAGTGGCTTTACTATTGTCACTATTGATTATAATGTACATGATATTGGATTCATTGTAGTATAATACTAACAAAATTAAACTTTGATTTTGAGGTAGTCTTGACTCTTTTAATATGCTTAATGAAGGGTATAATCAGAGATAAACCTCTCAATATATGACATTTGTCTGTTTAGATCTTTGTAATGCTAACTACAATTATTAGTATTTAACAACAACTTTATTGAAGTTTATTTAATATTTAATAAAATAGGCTTGCAGTAGTCCCTGTCTATCCACAAGGGATACATCCCAAGACCCCTAGTGGATGCTGGAATTTGCAGATTGTACCAAACCCTATACATACATACCTATGGTATGTTTTTTCTCTATACGTACATACCTATGATAAAGTTTATCTTACACATTTTTCACAATAAGGGATTAGTAACAATAATAAAACAAAGCCATTATAACAATATGCCAGCACCACTATTTGTGCACTTTGGGGCCATTATTAAGTAACGTAAGAATTACTCAAATACATGCACCATGATACCAGGACAGTCGATGTGGTAACTGAAAGGGCTAAGTGCTAACTGGTGCATAGCATCTATAGCGTGGATACCTGGACAGGGACAATTCACATCCTGAGGTGAGAGGGGGGCAGGACAGCTTAAGATGTTATCAAACTACTCATAATGGCAAGCAGTTTAAAACTGATGAAATATTTATTTCTGGAATATTCCATTGAATATTTTTGGACTGCAGTTGATCATGAATAACTGAAACTGCAGAAAGTGAGACTGAGGAAAAGACTAGACTACTGTATTTAAAAATATAATTCAATACGTTTGACATGTTTATACACCCACGTAACCATCACCACATATTAAGATAATGAACCTAAAACATCATCCCCAAAATTTCTTCATGCTCCTTGGTAAGTCCTCCCCACCACTCATATACCTCATGGATGCCTTCTATTACTGTAGATTTGTTTATATTTTCTAGAATTTTATATAAATGGAATCATAGACCATGTCAACTTTTTCTGAAGTTACTTACTCTTGATCCCTCTTTACAAAACCACTTTATTGAGGTATAATGAAGTATAAAAACTATACATATTTAAAATATATTGATACATTTTGACATACATATATATCAATGAAACTGTTACCACACTCAAGGTAGTGAACATACAAATTTATTTCCTTTGGTAATCTCTCCTTTCAGCTTCTCCCTCCCACCTTCCCAAACAACCACTGATCTGCTGTCACCATGGATTAGTTTGCATTTTCTGGAGTTTTATATAAATGGAATCATACAGTACATACTCTTTTTTTATCTGGCCTCTTTCAGCATAATTATTTTGAGATTCATATATTTTATTTTGTGTAACAATGGTTCATTCATTTTTATTGCCGATTAGCATTCTGTTGTTTGGTTCTATCATGATTCCTTTTTCTATTTGTTATTTGGGTTGTTTCTAGGATTTGGTGATTATGAGTAAAGCTGCTACAGAATTCACATACAAGTCATTGTATGGGCATATGCTTTCATTTTTTTTTTCCCTAGGGGTGCTGGTTATATTAGTTTTCTAGGGCTGCCATAACAAGTAACACAGACTGTGTGGCTTAAACGGCAGAGATTTATTTTCTAACAGTTCTAGAACTAGAAGTCTGGGATCAAGGCGTTGGCAAGGTTGGTTTTTTCTGAGGCCTCTTTCCTTAGCTTGTAGGTGGCTGTTTCCTCCCTGTGACTTCATATGGCTTTTCTGTCTGTGTGCCTGTGTCTAAATATTTTCTTCCTGTAAGGACGCCAGTCATATTGGATTTGAACCCACCCTAAAGGAGCTCATTTTAACTTAATTACCTCCTTAAAGATCATATCTCCAAATACAGTTACATTCTGAGATATTGGGGGTTAGGACTGTAACATATATATTTTTTGGTGGGTTGGGGGTGCACAATAAAGCTCATAGTGGAGGTTATATGGATAGCACATGTCTAGTATTTTCTAATTTCGTTTAGTTTTGTTTTTAGAGACAGGGTCTTGCTCTATCATCCAGGCTGGAGTGCAATAGCATGATCACATCTCACTGCAATGCAAACTCCTGGGCTCAGGTGATCCTTTCAGCTCAGCCTCCTGAGTAGCTGGGACTGTAGGCATGTGCCACCATGCCTGGCTTATTTATTTATTTATTTTTGTAGAGATGGGGTTCTCACTGTGTTGCCCAGTCTGGGCTTGAACTCCTGGGCTCAAGTGACCCTCTCACTTTGTCCTTTTGAGTAGCTGGGACTACAGGCGTGTGCAACTGCACCCAGCTGTATAGCTTTAGTATTTTAAGAAGTGTCTAGGCTGTTTTCCAAAGTGATCATACCATTTTACATTCATGCTGGCGTTGTGTGAGAGTTCTAGTTGCCCTACATCTATGCTAACAGTTGGAAAGGCCAGTCTTTTAAAATTTAGCCATTCTAATAGGTATATAGTCATAGCTTTAATTTGAATTTCCCTGATGACTAATGATGATGAATAAAAAATTAAATTTTATGTGATTATTAAGTATCATAGGTTGTTCTCAGTGAACTGTCTTTTCAAAACCATTGCATATTTTAAAATTGGATTGTTTTTCTTATTATGGGGCTTTGAGAGCTCTTTATATATTCTGGATACATGTCCTTGATTGGATCTATATTTTGTAAAAATTTTTTTTCCATACTGTGGCTTCTTTTTTCATTCTCTAAACAATGTCTTTTAAAGAGAAGTTTAAAATTTGGATTTAATCTAATTTGTGAATTTTTTCTTTATTGATTCACTTTTGATGTGTATCTAAGAAAATTTTGCCTAATCTAAGGTCATAAGAGTTTCTATGTTTTCTTACTTCATAGTTCTAGATTTTACGTTTAACTCTATGATACAGTTTGCCCTAACTTTTATATTTGGTGTAAAGTATCGATCACAGTTCATTTAATGTCATTATTTTTGCATATAGTTAAACAAATGTTCTAGCACCATTTATTGAAGAGTTCATCTTTTTTTTTTATTTTTTACAGAATTACGTTTGCACTATTGTTGAAAAATCAGCTTTACACATATATGTGGGTCTCTTTCTGGACTCTCATCTCTTTCATTGATCTATTAGTCTATGTTTAAACCCAAACCATGCGGTCTTGATAACTGTAGGTACATGATAACTGTAGCAGTCATGTAGTATTAGTCTTCCAATTATATTCTCTTTAAGTATTGTTTTTGACTGTTGTAGGTCCTTTGCATTTCCATGTAAATTTTAGAACAGCTCTTCAATTTTTGTATAAAAAGCCTTTGAGATATCTATTAGAATTATATTTAATCTCTAGATCAATTTTGGCAGAATTAATATCTTGACAATATTGAGTATTTTGACCAATGAAAATTGAATAGTTCTGTATTTATTTATGTTTTCTTTAATTTTTCTCAGCAGTGTTTTTACTTTTCAGTGTACAGGTCTTGTATATTTTTGTTAAACTTAACCACAAGTATTTAATGTTTTTTAATGCTATTGTCAATAGTGTTGTTTTATTAGCTTGAATTTTCACTTATTCATTGCTATTTATTTTGTATATTGATCTTATATCCTGCAACTTTGCTAAAGTCAATTTTTAGTTCTAGTAGCTTCTTTTTGATACGTTTCATAGTATCCTCTACAAAAATGAACATGTCATCTAAGAAAAAGAGAAAATTTTACTTCTTTTTAAATCTGTATGCCTTATGAGAGTTAAAAAAATTTTTGGAATGGAAGTTTGATTATGTCAGATGCTTTTTCTGTATCTATAAAGATGAACATGTGCTTTTTCTTTTTTAGCTTAATATAGTGAATTACATTGCTTGATGTTTGGCCTTGTATCCTAGAATAAATCCCATTCGGTGTATTATTATTCTTATATATGTTGGATTCAGTGTGCTCAGATTTTCTTAAGAACATTTATAACTATGCCCATGGGGGATATTGGTGTGTAGTTTTCTTGTTAATGTCTGCATTTAGTTTTGCTGCCTAGACAACACTGCCCTCATAAGAATGACTTAAGTAGAATTTCTTTCTTTTCAAATTCCTAGGTGAGTTTCGAGAAATGGGATTATTTCTTCCTTAAATGTTTGGTAGAATTTATGAGTGAAGCAATCTGGTCTTTTTTTCTTTGGCAAGATATTTTACTACTATTTCAACTTTTTTTTTTTTTTTTTAAAGACATTAGTGCTATTTAGGCTAAGTATTTCTTCTTGTGAGAGCTGTGGTAGTTTGTGTCTTCCAAGCAATTTGTCCATTTTCCATTTCATTTAAGTTGTCAATTAATAGAAACAAAATTGTACATAATATTTCCTCATTATCCTTTTAATTTCTGAAGAGTTTGTAGTTTGTGTCACCTCATTCCTGATAATGGTTATTTGTGCCTTCTTTCTTCTTTTCTAGATTATAGTCTGTTTTAGGAAATGCCTTGTGTGGATCTGAAAAGAGTATTCTGCATTTGTTTAGTGCAATGCTTTATAAACATCAATTAGATCAAGTTGATTAATAGTATTTTTTACCAGGCTCACATCTTTACTGATTTTCTCTCTACTTTTTCTGTCAATTATTAGAGAAGGGTGTTGAAATCTCTGACTATAGTTACGGATTTGTGATATTTTATTGTGAAGTTGTATCAGTTTTTGATTCATGTATTTTAAAGCTCTGTTTTTAGATGCAAAAACATTTAAGTTTGTTATGTCCTCCTGATAATTTGTCCCTTTTATTGTTATGTAACAACCTTTTTCATCTCTGGCATTCTATGCCTATATCTAAAAAAAAAATCACTGACATGAGGAATGGGAATACTATTATTGACTTAGTTAAGTGAATGTCTTTGTAAAAGAAGATGAATTATCTAAATGAAATCAGCTTTTTGTGAGAAGAGAGGAAGGAATTGGAGGAAGGAAGACGAATGTTGTATACTCATCCAACAATTATTTATCACATATGCTAAGTTTGCCTACTTAAAAAAATTTATGATAATTAAATGAAAGGTCAAATTTAGATATAATTCTTTATTCCTCACTCTCAAATTTGAAATTAAACAGACTCTCAATTATTATAATATTTGGTATTATCCCCATTTAATGGTTGAGAAAGTTCAGCTCTGATAGGAAGAGGGACACTATCTTGTTTTGAAACATAGTTGAAGTATAACTCTAAATCTCAGCATTTTTTTTTTTATTATTATTTTGTTTGCTTTGACGTAAGTGTAAGAAGATAGCATGATGGGGGA
Organism: Pan troglodytes; assembly: GCF_028858775.2. Taxonomy (NCBI): domain Eukaryota; kingdom Metazoa; phylum Chordata; class Mammalia; order Primates; family Hominidae; genus Pan; species Pan troglodytes. The sequence goes on from NC_072407.2 coordinate 89,137,844, forward strand.
AAAAACCTCATGCTTTTCTTTTGTTAATTTTCATAATGTTAAAAGAAGCAAAGCAAGACATAACATAGTATGTTGTTACGTCATGTCACATTGGGTAAAACATGACAGAACATATATTTACAAAAGTACACTCTTCTTTAGAGCCAGATGACTGCTCTCAATTTGGAAACAAACCATCTGCTTATCATTTAAATTCCTGAATTACTTACCAGCCCACATCTCTAAACAGAAGTAACATACTGTTACTTCTTAAAACCGCTGTTAAGGTCCATTGTCTCCATATGTAATGCATATTTCCTGTGTACTGAATGAAAACAGATTAGACATTTATGATGTTTAAAAAGACCAAGTTGATTTCTTTTTTTTTTTTCCTTTTAGACTGAGTCTCGCTCTGTCACCCAGGCTGGAGTGCAGTGGTATGATCTCAGCCCACTGCAACCCCCACCTCCTGGGTTCAAGTGATTCTCCTGCCTCAGCCTTCCAAGTAGCTGGGATTACAGGTGCCCGCCACCACACCTGGCTAATTTTTGTATTTTTAATAGAGATGGGGTTTCACCATGTTGGCCAGGCTGGTCTCAAGCTCGTGACCTCAGGTGATCCGCCTGCCTTGGCCTCCCAAAGTGCTGGGATTACAGGCGTGAGCCACTGCGCCCAGCTCCAAATTGATTTCATTAACATGAAAAGCTAATGAATTATTATTTCAGCATTTGAAATTGCTTTAATGTAGTTAAGGAAATATTTGTTCATACTTTGCTAAACCACATACCCCAATATAATCAGTAAATAAGCACTTACTTGACATAGTCCAAACAATGACTTACTCATTAGCTCTTACATCTTGCATTTATTCAATATTTATTGAGTGTTTATCAGGTGTAAGTGGCAGAGGTATATAAGTGAAATAGAATCTATATTCTAGTGAGAATTGTAAATGAATAATTAGTTATTATATAGTATGATACATTGTGGCAGAAGAAGGATTCAGGTCTGACAACTTTTTGCTTGGACAAATGGTGGATGGGAACACAGGTGCAAGAGCACTCATCTGCAAGTAAAGGTGAGATTGGCAATGCTTGTTTGCCAACTTGCTGGTTTTTATATAGAGTACATATTTTTCTTCATGATCAAGTTAAGTGTATACTAGAGCAGTGGTTCTTAATTGGTGACATGTAGAATTTTGTATGGAATGCAGGATTTTCATAACTTACTTATCTTGGATCCCCAGCGTACCTACGAGTATGACATGCAGGCTCTGTTTCATCTTTCCTGGATTATTCATCTCTAGTATTTATTACTGGCTTTAGTATTTCTGTTGCTTTCGGCAGCTTCCACCTCTGCTCCCAGTTTCTATGAATTTAAGAAGTTTATATGAATTTAAGATAAAATCTATCTCTAAAGCATATGAATTTCTGTCTAAAGCATATGTGTCCTTCCTAAAAAAATTTTCATTAATGTAGTACCCAGGTTTTTCCCAATGATAAGGGGGAGTTGAATTACCACTGAATTGAGAGCTACTTTTGGGTGGGACTGGGGAGGAGGGACAGGTAGTATTTTGAGAAAACAGCCTTATTTATATTTAATGAACTTCATGTATTTTAAGTTTACAGTTTGATGAGTTTTGGCAAATGTTTATAGTCATGTGACTATAAGCACAATCAAGATATAGAATATTTCTCTCTTCCTTAAAAAGTCCCTCTTTCCCCTTTGCGGTTTTCTCTTCCCATGTCCTAGATCCCAAGCAGTCACTTGTCTGCTCTCTGTCACTAAAATTTTGGCTTTTCTATAGCTTATATAAATGGATATATGTTTTCATTTATCTTGGGTAGATACCTAGGGATAGAATTGCTGGGCCTTATGGTAAGTATGTGTTTAAATTTACAGGAAACTGACAAATTGTTTTCCAAACTGTACCATTTTGCCTTCCCACCAGCAATATATGAGAGTTCCAGTATCTCCATATTCTCACTATCACTTGGTATTGTCATTCTTTTTACTTGTTCTAGTGCATGTGGAGTGGTATCTTATTTTGGTTTTAATTTGCATTTTCCTACAGACTAATAATATTGAACATCTTTTTGTTGGCTTTGGCTATTCATAAATATTTGTGTGTGTGTATACATATGCACATATATTCATATATAGTATGTATATGATATATGTAGATTTTTTTGTTCAAGTATCTGTTGAAATCTTTTGATCATTTCAATTTTTTGGGTTGTATAGCTTATTTTTGACTGGTAAGAGTTATTTATATATTTTGAATTTAAGTGCTTTGCCACATATATATTTGCAGATATTTTTTCAGAGTTTGTGGCTTACTTTTTCTTTCTTTCTTTTTTTTTTGTGTTTGAGATGGAGCCTCACTCTGTCGCCCAGGCTGCAGTGCAATGGTGTGATCTCAGCTCATTGCAACCTCTACCTCCCAGGTTCAAGCAATTCTCCCGCCTCAGCCTCTGAAGTAGCTGGGACTACAGGTGCATGTCACCACGCCCGGCTAATTTTTTGTATTTTTAGTAGAGATGGGGTTTCACCCTGTTAGCCAGGATGGTCTCAATTTGCTGACCTCATGATCCGCCTGCCATGGCCTCCCAAAGTGCTGGGATTACAGGTGTGAGCCACCATGCCCAGCTGCTTTTTCATTTTTTAAATTAAGTAATGGGCTATCATGGGCAAACAATTTGACTGCAAAGAGCAAAAGGTTTTTAATTTTGAATAGGCACATTTTATCAATGTATTAGTTGTTCTGCCTCCTTCTATTTATGTTATAGTTACAAAGGTAGTTTTAAAGGTCCCTGGTACAAGGAGAGGGAATATGTATGGGGGACAGTCAATGTCACATTTTAAGAAGCACATGTGGGATAGGATATATGTTTTGGTGTGGGCATCTTTGGATAGTATAATCTGCAGTGATGAATTTTTTTCTTTAATATTTGTTTTTTTTAATCCCCAATGTAGTATATCTTTGCTCAAATCAAGATCATAAATGTTTTCTCCAGTGTTTTTCTTCCAGAAGTTTTATGTTTTGAGCTCTAACATTTAAGTCTGTGATTTATTTTGAGTTAGTTTTTGTTATGGAGTGAGTTACGGGTTGAGGTTCATATATTTTCATTTGGAAATTCCGTTGTTTCACCTCTGTTAGTTGAAGAAACTATTGATTCTCCATTGAATTATATTGATATCTTTGTAGAAAATCAGTTGGACATATAGTGTTGGGTCTATTTTTGAATTCTAACTTTATTCCACTACCACACTGTCTTGATTACTTGAATCTTTATAGTAAGTCTTGAAATAAGTCTGCCAACTTTGTTCTTTTTTTTTTAACATTGTTATGACTATCTTGTATCCTTTGCATTTTTAATATAAATTTTATACTCAGATTGTCATTTTCTGCAAAAATGCCTGTTAGGTTTTGATTGAGATTGCTTTGACTTTATGATCAATTTGAGGAGATCTGATAATATTAAATCTCTGTTTATGTACATAGCATATTTCTGCACTTTTAGGTTTTTAATTTCTTGCAGCATTATTTTTCACTTTTTAGTGTTTAGGTCGTTTACTTCCTTTGTTAAGCTTTATTCCTAAATGTTTAATATATTTGTATTCTAATGGAATGGAAATGTTTTCTAAAATTTCATTTTCTAGTTGTTTTTTGGTAGGATACAGAAAACAATTGTGTATTGAATATGTACATTGTTTTTAATGAGTTTGCTAAACTTATGACTAGATCACTTTCTTATACATTTCTTAGGATTTTTCTACCTGCACAGTCATGTCCTGTGTGCATTTGGAAAGTTTTATTGCTTCTTTCCCAATGTTTATTTTTATAATATCTTTTCTGTGTTTTATTTCACTGGGTTAGAGCATCCGGAAAAATAGCAAATAGAAGTGGTGAGAGTGGCCATCCTGACCTTATTTCTCATTTTAGGTAGAAAGTTGTTCACTTATAAGTCTGATGATAGTTGTCACTTGTCAAATTGAGGAAGTTTCATTCCATAGCAGTGTCTACCCTGCAGACAGAAACTCTATTAGTTATTAGAATAGGAAAAATTTTAAAAATTTAATATTTTAAAAAAGTAAACATTTAAAATTAAAAAAATTTAAAATTTAACAAGAAAGGCAAAAACTCACACTTCTTACCTCATACAGCAGCAGTCTTTTATGTTTTCATATAAAGAAAGATTAGCTATTGAATGGTGTCTTAATTACTAAAAGGGGTACAAGAGGAATCTGAGGGATCTAGCAGTAGCAGGTAAAAGCTAGGGGAGGTTAGCAAATGAAGGAACCAAGGACTTGAGAGAGGGTCCTCCTCCCCAAACCCCCTCAGGCTTTGCTTTAGATCTCTTTAAAGAGAGTTTGTAACTCATTATTTGCTGGTAGTGTAGAAACTTGCTAGAGGGCATGGGCCACAGGTGGTCTGTAGAAGAGTCCACTCTTGCCAGAGCATGGATGAGCTCGAGCAGGTCTGTAGAAAATGCCTGCTGTCTTGGTAGTGTTGGTAGAGAGTTGCCTAGGGGTGCAGCTGAAGCTACTGTGGAAGTCATCTTCAGGAAGTTCTCAGAAGCAGCAACTAGTTTAGGAGAGCCTCGCTTGAGGGCATGGATAGAGTACTGTGGAAGCAGCCTCACGTAGCTGTGCTGTAAGTGCTACTGGAAAAGGCTGATTTGTGTGCAAAAGATTCTTTTAGTTTTCCCCTATCTCAATTATTATTTCATTTGCATTTTTCAAAAATAGTTATTTTTGGATATAGAATTCTGGATTGACAATCCGGCATCTACTATTTGTGTCGAGAAGTCTGCCATTAATTGTGTTTTCTCTCCCTAAGTATAAAGTGTCTGCTTTTAAGATTTTTTTCTCTATCTTTGGTTTTCAGAAATTTGAGTGTGATGTGTCCATGTGCGAATTGCTTTGTGTTTTTCCTTTTTGGAGTTCTTTTAGCTTCCAGATTTCCTCCTCCTCCTCCTCCTCCTCCTCCTTCCTCCCTTCTCCCTCCTTCACCCCTTCCTCTCCCCTCCCTCTTGTCCTCTTTTTTTCCCGTTTCCCTTTCTTTTTCCTCTTTCTCCTCCTTTTACTTTTCCTTCTGCTCCTTTTTTCTCTTCTTCCTTCTCCTTTCTTCTTCTTTTCTTCCTCTTTTTTTCTTCAACATTCAGGAGGGTTTTGACAATTATTTCATTTTTTTTTTCTGCCTCCTTTTCTATCTCCTTTCCTGTTGGGACCTCAATTACATGCGTTGAACTATTTGATATTTCTTGGTCTCTGAGTCTTTCCTTTCTCTTCAGTCTTTTTATCCTCGGTCTTCTTCAAATTAGAAATTTCTGGTATCTATCTTTAAGATCACTGATTATTTTTCTCTGCCATCTCAACTATTCTGTTGAGCTCATCTAGCAAATTTTTATTTCAGTGATTGTACTTTTTTAGCTCAGTTATTTCCATTTAGTTCTTTGTTATAGTTTCCTTTTTCTGTTGAAATTCCTTATTTATCCATCTATTAAATAACATATTGCCAAGAATTTTTTGAACATGTTTTCTTATAACTTTTGACCATATTTATAAAAGCTATTTTGACATCTTTGTTTTTGAAATGCAATACCTGGACCCATTTGGATTCAGTCTTCATTGACTTCTTTTCTTTCTTTCTTTCTTTTTTTTTTTTTTAAGCTGACCATGGAGCACACTTTCCTGTTTTGTTTGTTTGTTTGTGTGTCTAGTTGTTTTTGATTGGAAATTGGACATTTTATACTATATATTTCCAGTTGGTCCTCCAACCTTAAGTTCTGCCCTCTGAAACTTCAAGCCAGTAGGCTTTTGCTTTCTTTCACCTAAGCTGTGTGCAGTTGCAGAACATAACTTAGTGAAAGGTGCAGCAAACACACAGCAGCTTTGTCTTTTAGGTGTAGAACCCTTTCTAGTTTTTGCCTGACTTTTTGTCAGGCTCCTGAGTATTTCCAACATGTATGCAAAATTAAGCAGTCAGTCAAGCTTTTGAGTAGAATTTATATTCAGAATTTGTGTCTCAGTCTTTCTGTGGATCTTTCCCCTCCAGAATTTCCTCCTTAAACTATAGTTGCTCTAATTTTTGAACTTTGACATGTAACCACTTTGATGTGGTAAGGATATAGTTTTCTGCTGTCAGAACCACTGGGGAGTTTGGTGCGCACCCCTTGGCAAGAAAGGCAAAAACTAAGTTCTTACATTATACAGTGGCAGTCTTTCATGAGTAAATTCTGCTCGCATTTTGTTGTTCTTCCAATATTGTTTTAAATACTTTTGTCCAGATTTTACATTGTTTTCTGTGAGACGAATGATGTGACCTTTACCTCACCATTATTAGATGTTCCTGATAAATTTCTTTTAAAATTTCAAAACTAATATATGTACCTGATTAAAAAAATTGGGAAAATAGTATAGTATAAAATAAAAAAAACTACAGAAATTATTAGTAGAGCTGTAAATTGCATTTGCTAAGTTATTGCTTATTTAAAAAAACAGGTAAATATTTACAATGAATTATCCTGATGAATGCATACCTATCCGAGTAGATAAACATGGTGTTTTTGTGTTAAATTAAATCAGTGGTTAGCATGCTTTTTTTCCTAAAGGGCCAGTAAATGTTTTTGGCTATGCATGCCATACAGTCTCTGTTGCAACTATTCAATTCTGCTATTGTAATTTGAAAGCAGCCATAGACAATAGGTAAACAAATGGGCATGGTGGTGTGCCAGTAATACTTCATTTATATAAACAGGTGGCAGGCTGAATTTTGCCTGCAGGCGTTGCTTTTTTGAGGAAAGAAAGTCATTCCCTTCATGGGAAATGTTTGGTAATGTGAACTGCTGTTTCTCATCATGAGGGATTACTCCAAGTGTCAATTTTTCATTTGTAATGAAGAAAGTATTACCTTTAATCTTCTAGTTGGGAATATACTTTGGAATTCACTCTAACCATAATGTTTTACTGTATGTACTTTGTGTGTGAAAGTGCGTGTGTGTGTGTGTGTGTGTTTTCTGGCTACTTTCAAGAGTTTTTTTTTATTTAGATTTTATAATTTTGTCAGTGATGTATCTGGGTATGGTTTTTCTTTTTTATTATAAATTCACAATTCATAATTGTATACATTTATGGGGAACAAAGCAATGTTATAATCTATGAATACAATGTGGAATAATTAAATCAAGCTAGTTAACATATCTATTACCTCAATTACTTAACTTTTTTGTGGCAAGAACATTTGAAATTTACTCTCTTAGCAATTTGGAAATGTGCTGTACTCTATTATCAACTGTATTCACCATGCAGTGCAATAGTACTCAAAAGAAGAAAAACAAAAGCCATATTTCTCTGGAGATTTTGTACCCTTTGATCAAATCTCCTCATTTCCCCACCTCCAGCCTCTGTAATCACCATTCTACTTTCTGCTATGGGTTTCATATAAGTGAGAACATGTGATATTTGTCTTTCTGGGTACGACTTATACAGCATAATGTTCTCCAGTTTCATCCATGTTGTCTCAAATGACAGAATTTCCTTCATTTTAAAGGCTGAATAGTATTCCATAGTGTAAATACCTCACCTTTTCTTTATCCATTCATCTGTTGATGGACACTTAGGTTGATTTCATAACTTAGCTATTGTAAATAGTTGCTGCAGTGAACATAGGGGTGCAGACATCTCTTCAACAAACTGATTTCAAATCTTTTGGGTGAATACCCAGCAGTGGGATTGCTGGGCCATATGGCAGTTCTATTTTTAGTGTTTTTGAGAAACTTCTATACTTTTTTCCATAATGCCCATACTAATTTATATTCCCACCAAGAGTATATAAAGGTTCCCTTTTCTCCATATCCTTGCCAACACTTATCTTTCATCTTTTTGATGAAAGCCATTCTGACAGGTATGAGATGATACATCATTGTGGTTTTAATTTGCATTTCTCTGCTAATTTCTGATGTTGATTTTTTTTTTTCATATATCTGTTGACCATTTGTATGTCTTCTTTTGAGAAATGTCTATCCAGGTCACTTACCCATTTTTTTCAATTGAATTTTTTGTTTTCTTGCTGTTGAATTGTTTGTGCTCCTTAAATATTTGGGTTATTCATTCTTTATTGGATGGATGGTTTGCAACCATTTTCTCCCAATCCGTGGGTTGTCTGTCTACTCTGTTGTTTTCTTTGCTATGCAGAAGCTTTTTAGTTTGATGTAATTCCCATTTGTCTATTTTTGTTTTTGTTGCCTGCACCTTTGGGATCAAATTCAAAAAATCATTGCCCAGACCAATGTTGTTTAGTCTTTATCCTGTGCTTTCTTTTAGTAGTTTTAGAGTTTCAGGCCTATGTTTAAGTCTTTAATCCAGTTTTCACTGATTTTTGTATATGGTGTGAGACAAGGCTCTAATTTCATTCTCCTGTATGTGAAAATCCAGTTTTGACAGCACTATTTATTGAAGACACTGTCCTTTTCCCATTGTGTATTTGTGGTACTTTTGTCAAAAATCAGTGGAAGCCATGTGTGGTGGCATGTGCCTGTAATCCCAGCTACTCAGGAGGCTGAGGCAGGAGGATTAGTTGAACTCAGGAGTTTTTTGAGATCAGCCTGGGGGAATGTAGTGAGACTCAAGTCTCAAAAACAAAAATTTATTGATTGTATATGAACCTGCTTTAGCCTCTGGAGTAGTTGGGAGTAGTGCATCACCATGCCAGGCTAATTGTTTTATTTTTATTTTTTAGAAAATAAAACTGGCCTTAAGCGATCCTCCTACTTTAGCCTCCCAAGTAGCTGGGAGGCTACTTACGTGTGCGAGCCACTCTACCTGGTGATTTTTGCTTTTCATATTCACAGCTATGATTAGCGTTCCTTTGTTTTTGGTTTTTCATTAATCCATCACATATTTTTACATTTGAAAAGTCAAAATTAGTATTTGTCAAACATCCGTTAATCTCAAAAAGTGCTGTACTAAACTAGACCTTGGATTCAATGTTTTACGCCATCTAACTCTTTATGGAGTGTTTTCAGGTATATTAATACCTGCATTGACCACTTTCAGGCAGGTTGATATTAACTGTGACCATCTTACAGACAAAATCAATGTGTAGAGAGTTTAAATGACCTGCCTAAGGTTGCCCAAGTAGTAAACAATTGGAAATGAGATAACTAGACATCTAGTTGCCTAATAGGAAATAAATACCTGCTAAATACAACTATTTTTGTATTTATATTTATAAATTGCATGTTAAATTGACCCACTGAAATCTTTCTATAAGATGATGCCTACGTGATTAAAGGTATTGTAAGATAATTATTGAAATGTATTATAATAATACTTCTCACACCAGTAATCCCAGCACTCTGGGAAGCCGAGACAGGGGGATCACCTGAAGTGAGGAGTTCAAGGCCAGCCTGGCCAACATGGCAAAACCCCGTCTCTACTAAAAAATGCAAAAATTAGCCTGGCATGGTGGCGTGTGCCTGTAGTCCCAGCTACTCGGGAGGCTGAGGCACAAGAATCGCTTGAACCTGGCAGGCGAAGGTTGCAATGAGCCGAGATCGTGCCACTGCACTCCAGCCTGGGTGACAAAGCAAGACTGTCTCAAAAAAACAACAAACAAACAAATAAAACTTTTAGTGTAACAAAAATTGTTACTTCTTTTTTAAGAGAAGGAGTCTCTGTATATTGCCCAGTCTGGCCTCTTAACTCCTGGACTCAAAGGATCCTCCTGCCTCAGCCTCCTGAATAGCTGGGACTATAGGCATGTGCCACTGTGCCTAGCTTACTGTTATTGTTACTTTTTATTTTTATTATTACCAAACAATGTGTGTGCATAGCAGAACATAGAAAATAACTAAAGAAGAAAATCACCCAGAGATTGCTGCTGTTATCACCTCAGCATACATCCTTATAGATCTTTTTGATTTGCACACATATACACAAAAACACACACACAAAAGTCCAATCCAGAAGTTTGCATTTATTACATCTAGGTTTTATGTCTCTTAAGTCTCTTGTCTAGCACTGTTCTTAAAAACAGTCTCTTGTTAACTTATTATTTTTTTGAGACAAAGTCTTACTTTGTTGCCCAAGCTGGAGTGCAGTGGTGCAATCTCGGCTCACTGCAACCTCCACCTCCTGGATTCAAGTGATTCTCCTGCCTCAGCCTCCCGAGTAGCCAGGACTACAGGCACGCACCACCATGCCTACCTAATTTTCATATTTTTAGTAGACATGGGGTTTCACTATGTTGGCCAGGCTGGTCTTGAACTCCTGACCTCTAGATCTGCCCGCTTCAGTCTCCCAAAGTGCTGGGATTACAGGCGTGAGCCACCACGCATAGCTGTTAACTTATTTTTAAACAAAGACATTGTAGACAGTTATTTCCCCCTGTCGCTGACATAGAATGAATGTTTTTAGTATTAATCATCTTAGATGTTATAAAAACTCAAAAGAAAGAGACATTTCAATCAAGAATTTGCTATAGGTAAATTTACAAATGCTGAGAATTAGCTCTGAATTCATTATTTTTGACCCTTGTTAGTAGTTCTTTAGGTACAAGGAAATGAAAAGCAATCTCTTTAGCAGAGGTCAAAAGAAGGTTGTACACTTCAGTGCTTTCCCATAGAAACAAAGGAAGCTTAGCTGAATTGGCAGAATGCTATTAGAATGAGATATCCTTAAAAATGTTGGTGGGAAGAGCTGATGAAATAAATAAGTTGGGAACAAAGGATTGAATTTGGTATTCTTCTTCTATTGGAGAAGGTACCGAAAAAGAATTTGATCCTCTGATTGCCTAGGGTTTTGAGACATGAGAAAGAATGTACTTTGATCTGGTTTTGAGAAATTATTGCATATTTTATTTTAAGTGCTTGCTGCCTCTGCCTTTCCCCTTTTGCTCCTCAAATATATAAAGTAAGTAGCCTGACCTGCAGGAGGACTGTTAAAAATCGTATCACTAGATTAAATAGAATTAAAAAAGAAACAGGAAGATTGAAGATGTAGTTTAATATATGTATCATTAATAATAGAATAAATACAAGAACATAATGGGTGAGAAATTTATTTCTTAATAAAAATTTCTAAGACTAGACCTTTCAACATTTAGTTATACATGCTTTAATAAAAATCTATCATAGTAAATTTATAATTTTTGTTTGAGTATGTGAATAATCCTTCTGCGCATTATTGGCCTGTTATAAATCTTTCAATGAATTGTGGGTTGGAGTTATATTCATATTGTGCTGAATTTACAAAATTTAAGTTTGCTTTAAACATTTAAAAAATTTTCTAACTTAGCACCAAATCCCCCTATACCTTTGTGTGTGTGTGTGTGTGTGTGTGTGTGTGTGTGTGTATGCCTGTGGAGAAAAGTTCCAGAGATTCTTATTTCTCATTTAAAAAAAGTTAGAAAAAATGTAGCTCTTATTTATAAATTACATGCTGTATTTTACTAATTAAGTCTATAGCCTTGCTTAACTTTGTCTTGACAATTTCTAAACTGAATCTTTCTATTTTTCTAATGCCATAACTGTGTGGATTTGCAACAACAAAGATCTGTGTTTTTCAACTTTAGCTGGGCTTAAGTACTACTTAGCAATTCTATGTTCTGTTTACTTATGTGTTCCTCTACTCTCACTCCTGTCCTTAAGCTAGTGTCTTCGTCATTCTCAGAGGTTTATTCTTCTAATTCAGAGAGGGAGAGGGGAGGGGAAGAGAAAAGGGGAAAATTTACACAGTGGGAGAGGGTCAGGGAAAGGGAGAGGAAGAGAGTTTAGTTATATCTGCACCTGCTTCCTTTTAACACAGACAACAGATTGCTATGTATGTTCTTAATATTGTCTTAAACAGGAATCTTTCTCAGTCATAGCCATTTTCCTTCTTGTATCTGTAATTTCTTCCACCTTACTGAACACTGACTTCTACTTAGCCAGTAAAAACGTGTTTAAATATCTTCTCTCCTAAAAATATCCTGTTACCAATTTTCTCTCAACTATGATTCTCATTCTAGCCACAAGTCAATCTCATTCTTTACCTTTATTGTCAAACTTTTCACATTTACTTATACAATTTATATCTTCTCATTCAGTCCTCAACTATATTCTCATCTACACTGCTCTATTAAAATTGTAAAGTATTTGACCTATCGGACACTGTTGATTACTTCTATAATAGTTTTTTCAAAATGTAATTAAATATTTACGTGTTGTTTAAAAGTGAAATTGTGGCCGGGCGCGGTGGTGCACGCCTGTAATCCCAGCACTTTGGGAGGCCAAAGCGGGTGGATCACCTGAGGGTCAAGAGTTAGCGACCAGCCTGACTAACATGGTGAAACCCTGTCTCTACTAAATACAAAAAAATTAGCTGGGCATGGTGGCACATGCCTGTAATTTGAGCTACTTGGGAGGGTGAGACAGGAGAATCACTTGTACCTGGGAGGTGGAGGTTGCAGTGAGCCGAGTGCACCATTGCACTCCAGCCTGGGCAACAAGAGCGAAACTCTGTCTCAAAAAAAAAAAAAAAAAAAGAAAAAAGTGAAATGGTATGCTGCAAAGGTTACAGAAAATAGTAGTATTCTTTTCTACTGCTTCTAACACATGAATTCCACAATGCAGAGGCAACCACTTGCAGTCTTTGCCTTATTTCCTCTGTTGCTTCGTTGTATCTAAATTAACTTGCCTACACTGCTATTCTTGTTTTGGTTTACACATTACTGACTTCCTACTACAGAAGATGGGAATTTGGTTTTCTTTACACTCTATGGTGGTGTAGGGATGTTCACAGTATGGTAATACATAAATTTTGTTTAAAATAGTATTTAATGTTTAACATATTCTGTTCAAACTGTGTAACAATTACTGGTAGCTGAGCCATTGTACAACTTTTCTTGCTACCTTATTTTTTTTCATAGTTAATAATTGCCTCACTTTTTATTTGCTTAGTTTCTTTGTGCCTATTACTAACTCCCTAACTTTGTGACATAAGATTCCTTTCAATATTATCAAGAACACCTAGTAATTTTTCAGTTATATTTTTCCCTCTGTGGCACTACATCATTTGTTTAAGTTTGTTATCTTGTTCCGGTCTTGTCTGACTGCTTGAGACTTCCGTTTACCTCTGTAATTTGTTGAATCCCAGTTGTCTTTTTGGATTTACTCTGTATTTTACTGCTTGTGGCCGTAGGTAGATATTTTTAGATCTTTAGATCTTGCAAATCTGGAAATATTTTTATATTATTTTCATAATTAAGAGTTTGATTAATACAGATTTCTATGTGAGAAATTCCTTACCTTCCAAATTATAAGGCATTATTTTATTGTCTTCTAGTTGCAAGTATTGCTGTTGAGTAGTCCCGGATTGTTTTGATTCCTGTTTCTTTGTTTAATGAAATTTCAGGATGTGGTTTAATGTGGGTCTCTAAAAAATCACTGTGCTGAGTATGAGTACTTAGCAGGCTCTTTCACTTTGGGAATTCGTATCCTTGTATTGAGAAATATCCTAGTGTAATTTTGTGTCCTCTACTCTATTTCTTTGTTTTTCTGTTTGAATTCCTGGAAGAGTTTCTCAACTTTTATTTGGAATTTTTTTACTAAAATTTATAGTTTTACTATTATAATTTCTTAGAGTCCTTCAGTTCTCTAAAGTGTTCCTTTTCTTATAACATCCTATTCTTGTTTTATGGTTGCAATGGATGTGTTTTTGTGGGTACTTTTCAGAAATTTCTTTTGATCTTCCATTTAATTTATTTCTTCCACATTTCTTTTTTCTGTTTATTTTGCTCTGTCTTTCCTGTTAAAGGAATTCCTTAAATGCCTATTGATTCTTGTTTGCCTTTTATTTAAAAGTTACTTTGAAACTTATGGAAGCTCACTGTTTTTATTTGTGGGTCTTTACCTATTTCAATGTGTAATTTCCAAAAGTTAGCATCTACCTATTTCAATATGTAATTTCCAAAAGTTAACATCTTGTGGGTCTTTTTTCTTGGGCTGCTTTTTTTTTCCTAGAGAGGGATCCTCTTATTACCTATCACGAGAATGGGAAAGTGGTTGGGATATAAGCAGAGTTCCACTGCTTTTGGATCAATGGAAAGAGATATAGTAGGTGGTGAGGTGGGATGGATGGTGGCCTAACATTCGCTGTGTATGGTTTGACTTAATATCCCATCGTTATTAGTATAGTGTCTCACTTCTGCCCTAATTATCCTAACTCTGGTTTTTTTCCTTTAGGGAATCTTCTCTTAGTATGAGAGGGAGGTGATCAGTGTCTAACTGGGTAGACAAGAAGAGAGGAGTCTAACTCCTTTTTAGACTGCTTTGCAGCCAGTCCACCAGTTCTCAGTCTTACCTGCATTCTGGCTTTCTGGTGCCTTTCTATTGATGCTTCTAATTCCTAAGGTTCTGCTGAACAAATTAGCACGTCTTCTGACTCTTCAGAGAGTGAAATTGTAGCTACCTTTGTACTGTTAAGTCAGTTACTCTCTTGTTCATGCTCCAAAGTTTCATTGATATTTTTTGTGTTCCGTCTGTCTCTTATTGTGTTCTTTTTTTCTTTGTGGTTTATACTCTTTTATTTCCTTCTGTCGTTTTTGTAGTATTTCTGGAGGGAGTAATGTTAAGTCTATATGTTCACTGTAGTATATTTAACGTAATGGCTTTTCTTCATTTTGAAATTCTTTACTCTTGAGAAATTATTTACTCTTGACTTCTAGGATTTTATTTTTCTGGAATGCCTTCTGATTCTCATGTTACTTTATTTTTTGAGATGGATTTTCACTCTTGACGCCCAGGCTGGAGTGCAATGGTGCAATCTTGGCTCACTGCTACCTCCACCTCCTGGTTCAAGCAATTCTCCAGCCTCAGCCTTCCAAGTAGCTGGGATTACAGGCATGTGCCACCATGCCTGGCTAATTTGTTGTATTTTTAGTAGAGACGGGTTTCACCATGTCGGTCAGGCTGGTCTCATACTCCTGACCTCAGGCGCTCCACCCGCCTTGGCCTCCCAAGGTGCTGGGATTACAGGCATGAGCCACCGCATCTGGCCCTTATGTTACTTTTGAGTCTTCCCTGCTGTATCCTTTTCTTTTGCCTCATTTTATATGTTGTTATTTCCTATTATTCTTTTCTTCTGTTTAACTTTCTTGATTTGCCCCATCAAGTTTTCTGGTTACAATCAACTCTTTATACACTGATGACACCAAAATGATATTGATAGTTCTTACCTATCCTCTGAGGTCCGGTTCCATAATATCTGTTAGGCATCTTTTTTTATGCATCTCCCACATATATCAATTTCCTTACCCCTTCTCCAGTTCTCCACCTCTTGTACCCTTGGATTTTATTAGATGTATGTTTAGTTTTTAAATTTAAAATTCCGTGATGTTTCTAAGTTTATAAATTCTTAAAATTTATATTTAGTAGAGCATCCTTCAGATTACCTATTTTTGATTATTAAAGGTTAGAAATGCATTCCTTTTATGCCAGGCTAGAAAAATAAAAGCACATATTGAACAGAGGAACATGCACCCTATTCTTGTCTCAACCATCATGCACTCTCAACCATCTCATGAAGTCTTTTTCCTTCAGCCCCACTGGCCATCTTATTTGTACTCAAACATGCCAAGTATGATCCTACCTACAGGCTCCTGTGGTCTTTTGACTAGAACCTTCTTTCCTCCAATTTTCAAATTAGTTGATATATTGACATCTTGTAGAGGGGGTTTTGGCAAATAGTAGGTATCGAGTTAGTGTCAGCAAGTATTACTGTCATTATCGTTGTAATATCCATACTGGCTATTCACTTTCTGGTTTCACTTAGTTTCCATTCAAATTATCTTCTCCTAAAAGAGGCCACCCTTGATTTACTCTATTTAAAATATCCCTTCTACCTCATTGTTATTCATATGCTTATTATGCTTAATTTTTTTCATTGCACATATTCACATGCATATGACTTATTTATTTCTGTAGTTATTTGCTTCCACTTTCCCCTAGATGTAAACTCCTTAAAAATAAGGCCATTGTCAAATTGACTCTATCGCTAATTCCTTCAATTTGCCCTTTACAGTGCTTATGAAATAATTGTTAGATAAATTCTAAACTAACCAATCAATATCCTTTTCTTTCTGTATATTACAATGTTCTACACTGTATCAGTGGATTTTCCATTAAGTACTCTTTAGATACAATCCTAAAGAATGTTTTATTAGGGTCTAAATCCTCAGCAATTGTAAGATGGGGAAGCATTGGAAATAGGAATAACTATTTTTTTTTTAATTGTGGTAAAATATATACAATGTTAAATTTACTGTTTTGGCCATTTTTCTGTGTACAGTTCACTGGCATTAAGTAAATTCACATTGTTGTGCATTCACTACTACTATCCATCTCCAGAACTTTGTCATTAAACTGAAACTCTATGTCCATCATATAGTGCCTCCCCATTTCTCCTCTCTCAGCCTCTAGTAACCACTGTTCTACTTTCTGTCTCAATGAATTTCACTACTCTAGATACTTCATATAAGTGAATCATTCAGTATTTGTTGTTTTGCTTCTTGCTTAGTTCACTTAGCATAATATCTTCAGTGCTCATCCATGTTGTATACTATATCAGAATTTCATTCTTTTCTAAGTCTGAATAATATTCCATTGTATGTATATATCATATTTTGTTTATTCATTTATTCATTGATGGACACTTGGGTTGCATCTACATCTAGGCTGTTGTAAATAATACTACTGTGAACATATGCAGATATCTCTTTGAGAGCCTACATTCGGTAGTTATGGATATATACCCAGAAGCAGGGTGGCTGGGTTGTATGATAATTCTATGTGTAATTTTTAAAGTAACTGCCTTACTGTTTTCCACAGTGGCTGTGCCATTTTTCATTCCTATCAGCAGTGCACAAGGGTTCCAATTTCTCCACATCCTTCTCAACACTTGATATTTTCTGTCTTTTTGATAATAGCCATTCTAATGGATGGGAAGTGGTATCTCACTGTGGTTTTTATTTGCATTTCCCTAATGATTAGTGATGTGGAGCATCATTTCATGTGCTTATTGGCTATTTGTATATGTTCTTTGGATAAATTTCTTCAAGTCCTTTGCCCAGTTTTTAATTGGGTTGTTTAGTTTTTGTTGTTGAGTAGTAGGAGTTCCTAATATACTCTGGATATTAACTCCTCATCAGATATGCAATTTGCAGGTGTTTTCTGTTTCATGAGTTGTTTTTTAATTTTGTTGATAGAGTCCTTTGATGCACTAAAGTTTTTAATTTTTGGTGAAATCCAGTTTTATTTATTTATTTATTTAGAGACTGAGTTTCACTCTTGTTGCCCAGGCTGGAGTGCAGTGGTGCGATCTCGGCTGACTGCAACCTCCGTCTCCCAAGTTCAAGTTATTCTCCTGCCTCAGCCTCCCGGGTAGCTGGGAGTACAGGCATGTGCTACCAAACCCGGCTAATGTTTGTGTTTTTAGTAGAGATGGGGTTTCACCACGTTGGCCAGGCTGGTCTCGAACTCCTGAACTCAGGTTATCCACCCGCCTCGGCCTCTCAAAGTGTTGGGATTACAGGCGTGAGCCGCCATGCCCAGATTGTTTTTAGTTTTGTTGTTTGTGCTTTCGGTGTCATATTAAAGAAATCATTGTTAAATCTAATTTCATAAAGCTTTTCCCTTATGTTTTCTTTTAAGATTTTTATAGATTGAGATCTTAAATTTATGTCTTTGATCCATTTTGAGTTGATTTTTGTATATGGTAGAGGTAAAGGTCTAACTTCATTCTTTTATATGTGGATGTAACTGTAAGAGGTCCATTGCCCAATGTGTGCAGCAAGTCAGTACACCAAGACATCAGATTGTAGCAGAGACAGATGTTTAAATTTAGGGCCACTGACTGAGGAGATGAGAGGAAACCTCAAATCCATCTCCCTGTGGAGTTTGGGGCTAGAGTTTTGAAGGCTTTTGGAGTGTGCCAGGGTTTGGAGATGGTTGGTTGGTCCAAGAGTGCAGGGTGAGATCATGGGACAGGGAGACAAAGGAACTGTATTCTCATGCTGATTTGGTTCCTCTTTGGGGATCTTTAAGTTGGTTGGTGTCAGCTGTTTTACTGGAATTCAGGATCTGTTTAAGTATTCCATATCTTGAATAAGCAAAAGCCTTATGATTCTAACATCAGAGACCCTATCTGTCTTAAAAAAAGTCTTACCACCTTAGTGTCAGAAATTCTATCTATAGTAACAATGGGGATTCAAATGGAAAGTATGTACTGTTTCTAGACTTTTTCTTAACAAGGAAGTGGGTCAAAGTGCAGCTGATTTATGCTTAATTATAACTATATTTCTATTCAAAATTCTTGTTAAGCCTGTGAGGACAGTTTCATGGATTTCCAGTTTTTTTAAGTACTTTTGAAAAGATTGTCCTTTGCCCACTCAATAGTCTTATTACCCTGGTCAAATATCATTTGATCATATATGCAAGGTTTTCTTTTTGCGTTCTCTGTTCTATTCCATTGTCTTAGATGTCCATCTTTATGATACTACCACATATTTTTGATTACTGTAGGTTTGTAGTAAGTTTTCAATCAGAAAGTGAGTCCTTCAACTTTCTTCTTCTTTTTTCAAGTTTGTTTTGTTTCTTTGGGATCCCTTAACGTTCTATATGAATTTCAGGATGGATTTTTCTAGTTCTGCAACATGTGCCATTGGGATTTTAATAGGGATTGCACTGAATCTGTAGATCACTTTGGGTTGTATTGTCATCTTAATAATAAGTATTCCAAACCATGAGCAAAGGATGTCTTTTTATTTATTTGCGTCTTCTTCAATTTCTTTCAGCAATGTTTTGTTGTTTTCAGATTACAAGTCTTTCACTTCCTTGTTTTATTTTTCCCTAGGAGTTTTTTTTTATGCTGTTGTAAATGGAATTGTTTTCTTAATTTCCTTTTCTGATTGTTCATTGTTAGTGTATAGTGAGCAATAACTATTTTGGTGTGTCACCTAATATATGACATTACTAAATTACTTTATCTCCTGTCTCTATATTAGTAGCAGATAAGTGATTTGAACTAAATTCAAATGGAAACTAAATTCAGAATAAATGATAACTTCCAAGTTGAATTTAAATGGTACATTTGAACTTAATTTTTGTTCATTAAACTAAGGTTTAAACTTGTCTAAGCAAACTAATTCGAAACTATAGTCCTGGAAGAATACCAGATTATCAAAATAACCATTTGAAACAATTAAGTTTGAGCTCTTAAAAGATTGTGATAATGATATTTCTGGGGTATAATTTATAACTTCTAGCTCTTATTGTGCCTTGTAGATAGTTCTCTAGTTGCGTTGCATTTCTTTTCTTTCTTTCTTTCTTTCTTTCTTTCTTTCTTTCTTTCTTTCTTTCTTTCTTTCTTTTTTTTTTAGACAGGGTCTCACTCTGTCATCGAGGCAGTGGCTCAATCATAGCTCACTGTAGCCTTGAACTCGTGGACTCAAGTGATCCTCCTGCCTGAGTAGCTAGGACTATAGGCATATACAACTTATTGATTGTTCTCTAGAAGTTGCTGGATATATAATAGTATTGAATGTTTTTCACATTTAGGGTGTGGGATATACAATTGAGGAGAGATTGTAGATTATATATTTTTGCTGTTTTTTTTTTTTTTTAATTTACAGGCCACAGAAACACTATTCAGAATGGGTGTAGCAAGAGGAACCATCACAACATTAAGAAATGGAGAAGTAAGATGAGAATTTTGATATAGTTATTAGTTGTTAATTTATAGTTTGCGATTTTAAAATATAAAATGTGATGAAATCTATGATGCTTTATCTAAGAGAGAGATATCTGATGTATGTAATATTGAGCGTACCTGATGAACAAATCCGTTTTAATTCATAGTCATGTTGGAACCAGATCTTAGATTGAAAACAAATTACTGTCTTTTTACCTTTAGTTATCAAATATCTTTACTCTTAAAAAATGACATTTTATTAGTAACTTCTACAAATGTTTGTAATGAAAAAAGAATTCCTTAGCTTTTGCTTTCTTTCTATTTTGTGTTATACAGAACTGATACTTATTTCTTAAGATAAAATAATCGGAAATGTTGAACATTTACTACACGTGGAGAGAAGGGAAGGAAGAGGGAGAGGGAGAAGGAGAAAAAAGCTGGAGAGGATTTTGTCTGCAGATGCTAAGTTTTGACTTTTTAAAATACTCCTGTCAATCCTTTAGAAGATTTTTCTATCACCTCACATACATTTTGATTTTAAAATTATTACCAGCTTGATTACCACTTTGTCTGCTCTTTCTTTATTTTCTCCTTTACTAAGACAAATTTAGGTTGAGGTCGAATGTAACACCAAATTGTTATGTTCCTTTTTCTATTCTAATGGCAAGTACTTAAGGATAAAATAGAGAAATCCCTATTTTTGAGGAGATGGGGTCTTGCTATGTTGCTTAGGCTGGTCTTGAACTCCTGGCCTCAAGCGATTATCCTGCCTTTACCTCACAAAGTGCCGGCATTACAGGCATGAGCCACCATGCCTAGACCTTAGAATTCCCTATTCTTGAATTAAGTTTGATGTTATTTAATGTAATATTTATAATTCAGAAACCTAAATATTTAATAGTGGAAGCGAGTATCTAAGGAGTTAAATAGAATTGTATTACTTCATGACTATAAATGTGTTGGTTGATGTATTTGCTCATTAGGCAGAAATGTGCCAACATTTGAAAAGTATGTACACTCTAAATATTTAATTACATATTGGCAAATCACCTTGGTATAATTTTTTTTTTTTTTTTTTTTTTTTTTTTTTTTTTTTTTGAGACAGAGTCTCACTCTGTCACCCAGGCTGGAGTGCAGTGGCGTGATCTTGGCTCACTACAAGCTCTGCCTCCCAGGTACATGCCATTCTCCTGCCTCAGCCTCCCAAGTAGCTGGGACTACAGGTGCCCGCCACAACGCCGGGTTAATTTTTTGTATTTTTTTACTGCAGACGAGGTTTCACCATGTTAGCCAGGATGGTCTCGATCTCCTGACCTCATGATCCGCCCGTCTTGGCCTCCCAAAGTGCTGGGATTACAGGCGTGAGCCACCACGCCCGGCCTAACCTTGGTATAATTTGTAATGTATATTTTGTCTATACAGAAAGACTTAATTGATCCCTTTGTATTCTCAAACATTGAAGTATGTGGTGTCATTTTGAAAAAAGAAAACTTAGAGCAATAAGGTCAGACGTAGTAATTTGCCTATGATGTCTAAAAATGAATTTCAGATTTTAGTAATTACTATATATTTTTTTCATAGGGTGGGCAACGAACTGTTGAACTTGTCTTCTTTTATAGGATGGTTAGGGAAATGTATGCAGCACAGCTGTATAAGTAATCACCTGAGCATATCAACGCATTGGATATATACTTATTTTACTTGATAGGGAGGAAATAGTTAAAATAGCTGGCTTTTGATCCATTTTTCTACTAATTATTAGGTGTTGTTCCATGTGGCCAACCTGGTTAACAAGTATTAGTGTCAGACAAAGTGTTTAAGCACTCTCTGACCTTCAGTTTCTATAATGAGGTTAAAAGTGTAAGATGCACATATATTTCTTACATTTTAAGAGCTCTGAAAATGGAATGTGTCTTCTAATTAATGGCACCTCATAGTTTCCATCTGCTATTCTTCACATTTTAATGTCTCTAAAATTAGGAAATTTCTTTTTTTCCCCACTGACTTTTTTGGTTCTCAGGAAATTTGTCTGTGGTATGTCAGGGTTGATAAAATAATATTTTATGGTTTAAAAAGTATAGAGTGATGTGTAGCATGCATTCATTAAATGGTAGTTAGGATAGGCCACTAATTAGTTTTAATTTAATGATTTGATTTTTGGAAGTAGAGGAGACAAAACAAAACAAAGATACTACTGAATACACACACGCACACACACACACACATACACACACACACACACACACGCCATAGATTTTCCGAGATGGTGGGCTAAATGCTATGGAAATGGGTGCTATGATTCCTGACTTTAGAGGAGCTTACTCTCTGGTGGGGGAAACAATTCTATCAATAATTGGAAAAAGGAAAAAGTCTGGGAGAGTGTGGAAATAGTTTAAGTTGAGTCTGGAACTAACCAGTGTCCAGATTCTACTTGGATTGTGCTAAATTTAAACTGTGTTTTAGTATAAGAACAATGGTAGATAATCTGTTTGACAGTAGAAGTAAACTAAAAGGTTAATAATTTAAAGGATTATTTAAAACACAACCTGAAATCGTTGTATTTATCAATATTGGAAAATTTATAATATGCTAAGGG
The DNA here is from genome assembly GCF_028858775.2 of Pan troglodytes. Lineage (NCBI taxonomy): Eukaryota > Metazoa > Chordata > Mammalia > Primates > Hominidae > Pan > Pan troglodytes. The sequence goes on from NC_072407.2 coordinate 89,160,150, forward strand.
AGGAGAGCGGCAAGTGGTTAATTTATTTGTCCTAGGGCATTTAAAAAAATGTGCTAGGCCAGTACTGCAAAAATATTTGTTAAGCGGGGATTCATAGGTAGCCTCATGACAAGTGTATCAGGTAAGAGAAAAAAAGTTGGTATATCCAAATTACAAAAATATCAGTCTTTCAGTGAATTTATCCAGATACATGATGACAATAAACTTTGCATGTGTTTCCTTCTCCCTGTTCTGGCTTTAATGCTGTATTTTGTGTACTTACTGGACATTTCTGCTTAGATATTTGAAGAAATTTTGAAATGGGAGAAGATTTTCTGCTCTCTGAAAGTAAGATAGTCTTTGAAGGTGTTTGAAACTTACTTTATAGGTTATAGTGTATTAGAGGAGGTCTTAAGCAGAGGAGTCATACTTTATCTTTTAAAAATCCTCCTCTTAACTCTCCAAGGGAGAAATTACACTGGTCATCTTATAGATGAACTGAGGCTCAGAGAAGTTAAACATTTTGCCTGTGGTCAAATAGCTAGGAAATTGGAGAGCTAGGATTTGAACGCTTGTCTCCAAAGTTCATTGATTCTACTATGCAATATAATTGCCCTCAATGTACAGTAATTCACTTACTTAGACTAGAGTTTCCTAATTTTTATTAGCTGTAGGTAATTATTATTAGTTTGACAGTTGAAAAATAGCATTGCAGTTAAAGTTTCCAAGATAATCAGCAATGACTTTTATGCATTCTAATTATTACTATTATCTTTTCATGTTCACAGAATAATATATGGCTTAAAATGAATAGGAAAAAAATACCCTTCACAAATCTATTACCTCATTAAATGTTTAACTATGGTGATGTTCTTTATAAAGTCCTGTATAAGGAGTAGCTGGACCTTTGTGCATTAATTGACTCACATAAGCTGGAAAGGAGATCATTTTTCTGTGTTGAATTTTGTTTTTGAGATGGAGTCTCACTCTCTCGCCCAGACTGGGGTGCAGTGGTGCAGTCTAGGCTCACTGCAACCTCTGCCTCCCAGGTTCAAGTGATTCTCCTGCCTCAGCCTCCCGAGTAGTTGGGACCACATGCATCCACTACGACACCTGGCTAATTTTTGTTTTTTTTCGTAGAGATGGGGTTTCACCATGTTGGCCAGCATGGTCTCCATCTCTTGACCTCGTGATCTGCCCTCTTCCGCCTCCCAAAGTGTTGGAATTATAGGCGTGAGCCACTGTGCCTGGCCTGGGTTGAATTTTTTAAATGGGTTTCCCTATTTGAGGGGCTAACTTTTAAAATAATCATTAAAATTGATGAATGAACTACAGATTCAATAATCAGTAGTTATTGAATGTGCTTGGTTCAAAAGTGATATTTTTCTATTTCTGACAGAAAGATGTAGTCCTGTCTTCTGCCTTCTGGGTGTTTGTGTTTAGGGTGAAACAAGTACTTTGTTAGAAGATAAGGTTACTCTCTTAAATTTATATATTTTAAAAATTATCTCTTTTCTTATATAACTTGAGACTAAAGCAGAAATTGGTGTTTTTTCATTTGGTTTTTCTTAATCTCAATTTTTGAAAGAGAACAAAGTTTAACAATTCTTTACCATAGGAAGGCAGGATTTCAAACCCTGCTTCTTAATTAAATCATTTATTTTCTTTTTATCAGCTGATACCATATATCTTTCTTACAGCAGTGACAGAGAGTCACTGAGAATATGTAATGAACAAGCTAAGTGACTTCTGTAGCCAGTGAGTTGATTTGTCTATTGTGGCTCTATTGTTTGAATTTTTAAAATTTTTAAAATACCAGTCATATCTATTTTCATTTACTCAGGCATTTAAAATTTTCGTATATTTGTGTTTAGCATTATATTTGGAGTTTTAGAGAGATTCATGAATGGAAAGAGAAATATACCTGCCTGTTAATTCAGCAAGAATTTATTGAACAGTTCTATATTCCTGACATTGTTTTAGATGCCTGTGATGCATCAATGAATAAAACTGGCTGGTATCTCTAGCCTTGGGGAGCTTATAATCTAGCCTATTAATAGCTCATGTTCTAATTATGAAAGAAAATAAAAAACATGCACAACAATTAGGTAGTAATTGCAGTTACTAAACTTCAAAAGAATAAGCAAGTATATGGGTTAAAAGCTCAGGTAATTTAAATAATAAAGAAATAAATGACTAATTAAAGTGGGGTTCAATTAATTCAGAAGATGTCTTAAAGGAGGTATATCTTTTATTTTTTTTTTGGAGAGTTTATTAAATAATTTTTTTTTATCATACTTTAAGTTCTGGGATACATGTGCAGAACATGCAGCTTTGTTACATAGGTATACACGTGCCATGGTAGTTTGATGCACTCATCAACCCGTCATCTACATTAGTTATTTCTTCTAATGCTATCCCTCCCCTAGCCCTCCAACGCGCGACAGGCCCCAGTGTTTGATGTTTCCCTCCCTGGGTCCATGTGTTCTCATTGTTCAACTCCCATTTATGAGTGAGAACATTCGGTGTTTGGTTTTCTGTTCCTGTGTTAGTTTGCTGAGAATGATGGTTTCCAGCTTCATCTATGTCCCTGCAAAGGACATGAACTCATCCCTTTTTATGGCTGCATAGTATTCCATGGTGTATATGTGCCACATTTTCTTTATCCAGTCTATCACTTATGGGCATTTGGGTTGTTTCCAAGTCTTTGCTATTGTGAACAGTGCTGCAGTTAACATACGTGTACATGTGTCTTTATAGTAGAGTGATTTATAATCCTTCATGTATATGCCCATTAATGGGATTGCTGGGTCAAATGGTATTTCTGGTTCTAGATCCTTGAGGAATCGCCACACTGACTTCCACAATGGTTGAACTAATTTACACTTCTACCAACAGTGTAAAAGCATTCCTATTTCTCCACATCCTCTCCAGCATCTGTTGTTTCCTGACTTTTTAATGATCGCCACTCTAACTGGCATAAGATGGTATCTTATTGTGGTTTTGATTTGCATTTCTCTAATGACCAGTGATGATGAGCTTTTTTTCATGTTTGTTGGCCTTATAAATGTCTTCTTTTGAGAAGTGTCTGTTCATGTCCTTTGGCCACTTTTTGATGGGGCTGTTTGTTTTTTTCTTGTAAATTTGTTTAAGTATCAGCCCCTTGTTAGATGGATAGATTGTAGAAATTTTCTCCCATTCTGTAGGTTGCCTGTTTGCTCTGATAATAGTTTCTTTTGCTGTGCAGAAACTCTTTAGTTTAATTTGATGCTATTTTCAGTTTTGGCTTTTGTTGCCATTGCTTTTGGTGGTTTAGCCATGAAGTCTTTGCCCATGGCTATGTCCTGAATGGTATTGCTTAGGTTTTCTTCTAGGGTTTTTATGGTTTTAGGTCTTACGTTTAAGTCTTTAATCCATCTCGAGTTAATTTTTGTTTAAGGTGTAAGGAAGGGGTCCAGTTTCAGTTTTCTGCATATGGCTAGCCAGTTTTCCCAACACCATTTATTAAATAGGGAATCCTTTTCCCATTGCTTGCTTTTGTCAGGTTAGTCAAAGATCAGATAGTTGTAGATGTGTGGTGTTATTTCTGAGGCCTCTGTTCTGTTGCATTGGCCTGTATATCTGTTTCGATACCAGTACCTTGCTGTTTTGATTACTGTGGCCTTGTAGTATAGTTTGAAGTAAGGTAGTGTGATGCCTCCAGTTTTGTTCTTTTTGCTTAGGATTGTCTTGGCTATATGGGCTATTTTTTGGTTCCATACGAAATTTAAAGTAGTTTTTTCTAATTCTGTGAAGAAAGTCAATGGTAGCTTGATGGGGATAGCATTGAATCTGTAAATTACTTTGGGCAATATGGCCATTTTCACAATATTACTTCTTCCTATCCATGAGCATGGAATATTTTTTCCATTCATTTGTGTCATCTCTTATTTCCTTGAGCAGTGGTTTGTAGATCTCCTTGAAGAGGTCCTTCATATCTCTTGTAAGTTGTATTCCTAGGTGTTTTATTCTCTTTGTAGCAATTGTGAATGGGCATTTGCTCAAGATTTGGCGTTCTCTTTGTCTATTATCAATGTGTAGGAATGCTTGTGATTTTTGCACATTGATTTTGTATCCTGAGACTTTGCTAAGTTGCCTGTCAGCTTAAGGAGATTTTGGGCTGAGACGATGGGGTTTTCTAAATATACAATTATGTCATCTGCAAACAGAGATAATTTGACTTCCTCTCTTCCTATTTGACTACGCTTTATTTCTTTCTCTTGCCGGATTGCCCTGGCCAGAACTTCTAATACTATGTTGAATAGGAGTGGTGAGAGAGAGGGCATCTTTGTCTTGCGCCCATTTTCAAAGAGAATGCTTCCAGCTTTTGCCCAGTTAGTATGATATTGTCTGTGAGTTTGTCATAAATAGCTCTTATTATTTTGAGATATGATCCATCAATACCTAGTTTCTTGAGTGCTTTTAGCATGAAGGGGTGTTGAGTTTTATCAAAGGCCTTTTCTGCATCTGTTGAGATAATCATGTGGTTTTTGCCATTGGTTCTGTTTATGTGATGGATTACGTTTATTGATTTGTGTATGTTGAACCAGCCTTGCATCCCAGGGATGAAGCTGACTTGATCATGGCAGATAAGCTTTTTGATGTGCTGCTGGATATGGTCTGCCAGTATTTTATTGAGGATTTTCGCATCAATGTTCATCAGGGATATTGGCCTGAAATTTCCTTTTTTTTGTTGTGTCTCTGCCACGTTTTGGTATCAGGATGATGCTGGCCTCATACAATGAGTTGAGGAGGAGTACCTCTTTTTGTATTCATCAGAATAGTTTCGGAAGGAATGGTACCAGCTCCTCTTTGTACCTCTGGTAGAATTCAGGTGTGAATCTGTCAGGTCCTGGGCTTTTTTTGGGTGGCAGGCTATTAATTACTGCCTCAATTTCAGAACTTGTTATTGGTCTAGTCAGGGATTCACCTTCTTCCAGGTTTAGTCTTGGGAGGGTGTATGTGTCCAGGAATTTATCCATTTCTTCTAGATTTTCTAGTTTATTTGCATAGAGGTTTCTAGTATTCTCTGATGGTAGTTTGTATTTCTGTGGGATCAATGGTGATATCTCTTTTATCATTTTTTTATTGTGTCTATTTTATTCTTGTCTCTTTCGTTCTTTATTAGTCTGACTCTGGTCTATTTTGTTAATCTTGTCAAAAAACCAGCTCCTGGATTCATTGATTTTTCGAAGGGTTTTTTGTATCTCTATCTCCTTCAGTTCTGCTCTGATCTTAGTTATTTCTTGTCTTCTACTTGCTTTTGAATTTGTTAGCTTTTGCTTTTCTAGTTCTTTTAATTGTGATATTAGGGTGTTGATTTTAGATCTTTCCCACATGCTTCTGTGGGCATTTGGTGCTATAAATTTCCCTCTAAAGTCTCCTTTAGCTGTGTCCCAGAGATTCTGGTACGTTGTGTCTTTGTTCTCATTGGTTTCAAAGAACTTATTTATTTCTGCCTTACTTTCATTATTTACCGAGTAGTCATACAGGAGCAGGTTGTTCAGTTTCCACTTAGTTGTGTGGTTTTAAGGGAGTTTCTTAATCCTGAGTTCTCATTTGATTGCATTGTGGTCTCAGAGACTGTTTGTTATGATTTCCATTCTTTTGCATTTGCTGAGGAGTGTTTTACTTCTAATTATGTGGTCAGTTTTAGAATAAGTTCTATGTGGTGCTGAGAAGAATGTATGTTCTGTTGATTTGGGTTGGAGATTTCTGTAGATGTCTATTAAGTCACTTGGTCCAGAGCTGAGTTCAAGTCCTGGATATCCTTGTTAATTTTCTGTCTCGTTGATCTAATATGGACAATGAGGTGTTAAACTCTCCCACTATTATTGTGTGGGAGTCTAAGTCTCTTTGTAGGTCTCTAAGGACTTGCTTTATGAATCTGGGTGCTCCTGTATTGGGTGCATATATATTTAGGATAGTTAACTCATCTTGTTGCACTGATCCCTTTGCCATTATGTAATGCCCTTCTTTGTCTCTTTTGATCTTTGTTGGTTTAAAGTCTGTTTTATCAGAGACTAGGATTGCAACCTTGCTTTTTTTTGCTTTCCATTTACTTGGTAAATTCTTCCTCCATCCCTTTATTTTGAGCCTATGTGTGTCTTTGCACGTGAGATGGGACTCCTGAACACAGCACACTGATGGGTCTTGACTCTTTATCTAATTTGCCAGTCTGTGTCTTTCAATTGGGGCATTTAGCCCATTTACATTTAAGGTTAATATTGTTATGTGTGAATTTGATCCCGTCATTATGATGCTAGCTGGTTATTTTGCCCATTAGTTGATGCAGTTTCTTCATAGTGTCGATAGTCTTTATAATTTGGTATGTTTTTGCAGTGGCTGATACTGGTTTTTCCTTTCGATATTTAGTGCTTCCTTCAGGAGCTCTTGTGAGGCAGGCCTGGTGGTGACAAAATCTCTTAGCATTTGCTTGTCTGTAAAGGATTTTATTTCTTTTTCGCTTATGAAGCTTAGTTTGGTTGGATATAAAATTCTGGGTTGAAAATCTTTTCTTTAAGAATGTTGAATATTGGCCCTCACTCTCTTGTAGGGTTTCTGTAGAGATACCCGCTGTTAGTCTGATGGACTTCCCTTTGTGGGTAACCTGACCTTTCTCTCTGGCTGCCCTTAACATATTTTCCTTCATTTTAACCTTGGTGAATCTGACAATTATGCGTCTTGGGGTTGCTCTTCTCGAGGAGTATCTTTGTGGTGTTCTCTGTATTGCTTGAATTTGAATGTTGGCCTGTCTTGCTAAGTTGGGAAGTTCTTCTGGGTAATATCCTGAAGAGTGTTTTCAAACTTGGTTCCATTCTCCCCATCATTTTCAGGTACACCAATCAAACATAGGTTTGGTCTTTTCATATAGTCCCATATTTCTTGGAGGCTTCCTTCATTCCTTTTTAGTCTTTTTTTTCTAATCTTGTCTTCACACTTTATTTTATTAAGTTGATCTTCAGTCTCTGATATCCTTTTTCCACTTGATCAGTTCGGCTATTGATATGTGTTTATGCTTCACAAAGTTCTCATGCTGTGTTTTTCAGCTCCATCAGGTCATTTATTTTCTTCTCTAAACTGGTTATTCTAGTTAGCAATTCCTCTAACCTTTTTTCATGGTTCTTAGCTTCCTTGCATTGGGTTAGAACATGCTTCTTTACCTCAGAGGAGTTTGTTATTACCCACCTTCTGAAGCCTATTTCTGTCATTCCTCAAACTTATTCTCTGTCCAGTTTTGTTTCCTTCCTGGCCAGGAGTTGTGATCCTTTGGAGGAGAAGAGGCATTCTGGTTTTTGGAATTTTCAGCCTTTTTGCACTGGTTTTTCCTTATCTTTGTGAATTTATCGGTACCTTTGTTCTTTGATGTTGGTGACCTTCTGATGGGGTTTCTGTGTGGACATCCTTTTTGTTGATGTTGTTGTTACTCCTTTCTGTTTGTTAAATTTTCTTTCTAACAGTCAGGCCCCTATGCTGCAGGTCTGTTGGAGTTTGCTGGAAGTCTACTCCGGACCCTGTTTGCTTGGGTATTCACCAGTCGAGGCTGCAGAACAGCAAAGATTGCTGCGTGTTCCTTCCTCTGGAAGCTTTGTCCTAGAGTGGCATCCACCAGATGCCAGCTGGAGGTCTCCTGTATGAGGTGTCTGTTGACCCGTGCTGGGAGGTGTCTTCCAGTCAGGAGGCATGGGGGTCAAGGACTCACTTGAGGAGGCACTTTGTCCCTTAGCAGAGCTCCAGCGCTGTGCTGGGAGATCTGCTGCTCTCTTCAGAGCTGGCAGGCAGGAACGTTTAAGTTTGTGGAAGCTGGGCCCACAGCCTCCTCTTCCCCAGGTTTTCTGTCCCAGGCAGATGGGAGTTCTATCTATAAGCCCCTGCCTGGGGCTGCTGGCTTTCTTTCAGAGATGCCGTGGCCAGAGAGCAAAGGAGGTACATCTTCAAACTGAGCTTTGAAGAAACTAATGAGCATTAAGCAAGGAGAAGAGGCCAAAAGGCTTTGCCAGTTAGGAGAAACAATATGAAAAGGGGCATAGTTGAAGATTAAAGTGAGGTACTAGGGACAGGTAACTTTAATTGCAGAATCTAAAAGGAAAGCAGGGTGGGTGGTGTCATGTTGAAGGGAAGTAACATTTGTTGAGTGCCTTTATATGCCCTAGGTGCGTTATAATTATCCAGCTCATTCATACATCAAAACAACTTTCCATTTTTGGTACTCTTATCACTGTTTTTCCAAAAGAGGTATTTCAGGTTCAAGACAGTGTAGTGTTTTTTTTGTTGTTGTTGTTTTAATCACATTTCCCTGAGAATTTGTGATATGAGTGCTTAGGATATTGATAAGCTTGTGGTAGAATCAAGAATTAGTATTCTGTCTCCCAACTGGAGTAGCCAGTGTCCTATGCTAAGCCAGTACTGCAAACATATATGTTAAGCAGGGATTCATAGATAACCTCATGACAAAATTATCAGCTAAGAGAAATAATGAAAAAATACTAGTCTGCATGTCAGTAGACTTTACTAGCTGAGACCTTGGACAGTTTACTGAACTCCTCACAACTTCAGCTTTATACTTCAGAAAATGAGCTGATTAGATGATCTTTAAGGTCCTATATGGCTTTAACATTTTCTGCTTACAGGCAGCTTTGTATACCCTTTGTGCCTAGGTAGTGGTGTCCAACCTTTTTGGCACGAGGGACTGGCTTCGTTGAAGACAATTTTTCCACGGGGGGCTTGGGTTTGGGATGAAACTGTTCTACCTCACATCATCATTAGATTATCAAAGGGGGCACACAACCTAGATCCCTCCCATGTGCAGTTCAAAATAGGGTTCACGCTCTTATGAGAATCTGCTGCCACAGCTGATCTGACAGGAGGCCAAGCTCAGGCAGTAATGCTCGCTTGCTTGCTGCTCACCTCCTGTTGTGCGGCCTGGTTCCTAACAAGCCAGGGACCAGTACCTGTACATCTCCCAGGGGTTGGGAACCCCTGTGCTTAATTAAGCCTTTAAAGTTGTGGTTATAAACTTTCACCGAGCTTGAGAATTGCCCATCGAGCTCTTCAAAACTATAGGTACCTGGGCTCCATCACCAAAGACTTTGTCTATGAGGTCCAGTTTGGGGCTCCAGTATCTATATTTTTTAAAATGTCCACTGATTTTAATACTTAGCTACTGTTGTAAACCACTGTTTTAGAAGTATTTTTTAATTCTTTCTTCTTTGAACTCAAGGAAGGTACACTCTGTATGAGACAAAACAGGTTAAGAAATAGGAAAGAAATTTAAAGTATATTTAAAGATTTTTGTATGTAAAGTAGAACAGAGTATTAAGGTTTGTTGCTGTTTTAGCAAGAAGGAAAAGTAGGTTTTTTTTTTTTTACCTACTTTTGTTTTGTATTACGACACGATATTAGGTATTCTGAATGATTTATTAGAATGGATTTTTTTAAACCTTCCAGGAGCATGGTGTACATAAGTAATATAGAATATTTAATTTTAGACTGATTGCTAGAGTGAGAGTAGGGACTCTTTGTTAGGGATTTCTATTTCTTAAAGTTTAACACCTGGCTGGCACAAAATAAGGATCTCAATATATGTCTGATGAATAAGTAAAAGATTTATTGAGACAGAACTCAAGTGGCAAATACTACTTTAATTCAATCAGCTTTCATTTAAGATAAGTATATCTTTATGGATTTGTATGGATACTTATAAATATTGATGTTATTTTAAAATCATGATATTTATAATACCGTGATAATTATTTTTGACATTAAATTTTTTCATGAAGAATATTCATGAATTAAATAATTAAATAATATTTAAAGAATACAATTTACATATTTGATATTTCTTATGCACAGATACTTGATTATTCAGATATTAAGATGTATTTCCAACATTACTAAAATTATTGTACTTAATTTTAATATTATATTTAAAGAAACCAAGCATTTTCTTATTGTTGAATGTGAATTCTTTATACAAGGAAACCTAGAAGTAAACTCTCAAATATATATTTTTAATGTTGCATCTATTTTTTCTTATATATTTTTGTTATTATTTTTGTCTTTACTGCTTCCCTTCTAGCACTACCTCAGGAAAAAATGTAAGTCTTTAATAAGCAACGTATTAGTTCAAGTAGTTCAAGTAGTGAAATCTCTGAGACTGATGCCTAGTAGAATGCCAGGAACTGGTGGCTTGTAAAATCTAATCAAATAAGCAAATATTCATTGATAGCATCCTAAAGGCAAATGTGATGCGTGGCACTGGAATCAGATCTAGTGTTCCTTCTTTTTTCTTTGTTCCCCTTAATAATTATTATGAGGTAGATTAGTAGATACTGGGTTTTAATTGTAAACTAAACCAAAATTGTTTCAGCTTTCAAAAAGTTTTATAGTCTAGTGGCTGAGTCATAACCTGCTACTTAGGACCCTGCCAGTGTTGTCTTCTGTAAACAGAACAGCAGCAAGCTCATGCATTGCTTTGTGAGAAATAAATTAGATAATATCTATAAGGCAGCTAGCACAATGTCTGCCACATGTCTGCCACAAAATAAGCCTATTAGAATTAGCCTGTTCTAAATCTTAACTTATTTTTATTTTATTACATATGTTGTATTATTTTCTATATTGGGGTGAGTAAATGGAGATCTTATGTTTATTTATAACAGTGTGTGAACTGGTAGTTGATAATAAAAGACAGAGTTTTGATATTTTGATCCACAGCTATACTAATAGCAGTGTTATTGGCACTTCTGAGTGATTATTTCCTTCCTGTGTGAGTCATGATATTTGGGTTGGCATTTGTTGCCAGTGCCCTCTGCTGTCTAGTGCCAGTATCTCAGTAATATACAAAACATGTTTAATCACAAACTTGATGTGTACTACTCAACCAAATTCTGCTGATCATGTTTTTGTTTCTTTGCATAAAGTAAATATAACAAGGGAAGTGCAATAATAGAAAAAACTGACTTGTACAAACAAACATAAGAATCCTATTAGCCAAACAGGGTAAAGTTATAACATGGTGAAAACTTAGTTTTGATAATTGCAAGTCTTAGTTGAGCAGAAGTCCCACTGAGATTGATGAGACACTGGCCTTCCAGAAATGCAGACTAAGGCTTAGTTGATCCTGTCAAAGAAAATTGGATTATCACTTTTGCAATAAGACCTCTGATTTATCTATCATATTTTAATGGGAAGAAAATATTAAGATACCTTACACATGTCTATTGCCATTGAAATATACTTTCTATTAACATGATTCATTTCTGCCCATATCCCCATATCACGTAGGAAAAAAAAGAATTCTGACCACTCTAGAATGTTCCTGATAACTTTTTCAAGTCTATTCTTTTATTCTTCTGTTGTTGGTTTTCAAATTGGATACTTAGTAAGCTGTACATAATCTATTAGAATATAGCCTAGAAGAGTTAGAATGATTTTTCCTTTTTAAGCAGCAATTCAAATATAGCAGTGTTAAAAAGCATGTGGTGAGAATGGATAGCATCTAGAGAAGAAGAGAGGAAATAAGTATGGAAAAGAATCTTGAGAAAAAGGAAAGAGATATGATATGGCCTAGGGAGTATTTATTATAAGCAAGGTACAGTAAGTCCTCATGTCATGTCATCGATAGCTCCTTGGAAACTGTGACTTTAAGTGAAATGCCTTACAGCAGGTCCTCCAATCATGTCCCTTTGTTCAATGCCCTTTTGTTATAACATTGATGAGGGGAAACATAGTTTTGTTTGTCATACATTGTTTCACTTAAAATAGCAGTTGTCAAGAACCTATCAAGGACATTATGTTCAGATTTACTGTATATACAGAGACATCCCAATCCTATCTCTAATGTGGTGGGAAGAAATTAGTTTTGAACACAGAACAGAAAGTTTGAGATAACTGAAGCCACTGGTCATCACTTTCAGGGTGATAAAGCATTAAAAAAGGCTTCAAGAAGGTTGTGGAGTTACTATTAATATCTTGCTTATGTAGAAGAAATGTATCTTTTAATAGCCATAAGTCTGGATGGTATAGATACTGAACCACGAGAGGAAGAAGACTGGACTAAGTATAATAATATCTTGATATTTATTTCAGTTCTCCAATTCCATGAATCAAAACAACATATTATATTTTGGCAGGTTCTTAGAAAATTTATACTTCATGCCAGAATCACATCATAAAGCATTAAGCTTCAGAACTTGTATTTTATTCTTTCTGGAATATTTTATCCTTGTCACTAAATCTGCTTTAAATAGCTTACCATGTTATATGCATTATTGCATACTTCTGATGAACAAACAGTTTATTTTGAAAAGTTTGGTGTAGACCAAGAAGGCCAAAGGTCAAACCAAGATTTTAAAAATATCAGATCACAATGTTTAAGTTTGTTGGCCTTGTCTGTACCAACTCTGTGTGTGCCTTTCTACACTGAGATGATTATCTTTTGAAATTCCCTTATTTTCTTCATAATAGTCACTCTGCTTTTGATTTAAATACAAAAATAAATGTGTCATAATTTTGTCCTTAAACAAAACAAACAACGTCTGTTTAAGTATGGAACAATTAGGTTTTATTTTTCAAAAATTAGAAGGGTTCTTAAGATCATATCAATTTGTTTTGATTCTAATGGGAAGAGCTTTAGGTCAAGAAAGCAATTATTTCCACATGGGTAAGGCTGTACCTCCACTACACCAACCACCCACTAAACTTAAATTTGTCTACTCTGGTTGTATAGCTAGATGTGGTTGAATGTATTAGAAGACACAGGCTTTATTTAAGAAACAAAGATTTTAGATATATAGAAAATGTTTCTTTGTAGAAACATACCAAAAGAATTTTGCATATAATATTAGGTGAGTTCAGCAGCAAGTAACTTAAACACTTTGAATTAGCAAATAAATTTAACTTTATACATATGTGTATGGCCAAATGTAATTTTTACCATTTTGTTTGCACATCATTTTTATTTTTAATTGACTCTTGTGTTCTCAGTAGGTAAGTGCTGTAGTTTGGATATTTGACCCTCCAAACCTCATGTTGAAATTTGATCACCAGTGTTGGAGGCCCACCTAATGGGAGGTGTTTGGGTCATGGGGGCGGATTCCTTATCAATGACTTGGTGCCTTCCTTGTGGTAATGAGTGAGTTTCTATTCTGTTAGTTCCCATGAGAGCTGGTTGTTAGAAAGAGCCTGGCACCTCCTTGCCCCTTCCTGTCTCCCCATGTGATGTCTTCACATGCCGGCTCCCCTTTGCCTTCTGTCATGAAGAGAAGCAGCTTGAGGCCCTTACCATATGCATATGCTAGCCCCATGTGTCTTGTACGGGCTGCAGAACCATGAGCCAAATGAATCCCTTTTTAAAAAAAAAATCACCCAATCTCAGGTATTCCTTTTTAGTAACACAAATGGACTAAGATAGTGAGTTTGCTATATAATGGCAAGTATTGTTTTAGATGGTTCAGTAGGGATGTGGCAGGTCAGAACAGAGAAGATTTGTATTTAATGATAAAGAGATGTCATTAATTTCAAATAGGAAATTGTACAAATTTCTATATACCTTTGAATTTTAGAGGATTGAAGTCCATGGGAAAGATTGTTAAGGTAGGTTGAAGAGTTGAAGGAATTTGATAAAAGTCTGGTTTAGTGATTTTCACTGTAGTGGTTTTAGCCTAATGGCTGGGATTGAAGTCAGGTTATAATGGGTTAGGGAGTGAGTGAATGAGAGGGGAGGATGAATAAGATTTTACACATGTATACCTCTTTTTTCAGGAAGGTGGTTTCAAGAAGAGAGTTAAAGGACAGTATCAAGAGGGAAAGCTCAGGGGTTAAAAAACAGTGCATCCCATGCATATAACAACTTTCTTTTCTTATTGTTTAAAGTGTCCCATTAGCCAGTGCTGAGTGCAAATCTGGCTTTAATATTAATATAATATACATGCTAGCAGTCCTTTTGATATAATTTTCAGTAATGGATTGTAAAATCATCAAGTGAAAGAACATTTAATAGGCAGAATCACAGTTGACTGTAAAATCTCTGAGACTAATTAGAGCACATAGGGCATTGGCTAACTCCAGATGGCCCCAACTGAAAGCACTTTACCATTGCCTCACCCTTTCATTTTAAAATATTTTCCACAAAATGTGGACCTAATCCATCCTACCTACATCCTACATCCTACTTTTGAGATTTTTAACCTCATTTATCATTGCTCATTTTGATAGAGTTCTTCTGTATATCTAATGGAATGCTCTTAGTTGAAACCCTTCATTTCTTGTTATTTTTTCACTGACTGTTGCATTTAATAAGTATTTGGTGTTCATTTTGAGAATACAGAATGAGGAAATGCATGATTATTATAACTTTGAATGCCTTCTATAATCTTGGAAACTTATTAGATTTTAAAAACCAGTTTTATTGTGGTATAATAGCCATAAGTTATACTCACTGAAAGTGTGTAATTCAGTAATTTTTAAATATATTTATGGAGTTATATAGCCATAATCAAATCTAGTTTTTGAATATTTCTATCACTCTAAAAAATATTTGTTGCTATCACTTCCCATTGCTACTCCCAGGCCCAGGTAACCACTAATCTTTTTGTCTCTTTTTTTCCATTTCTGCCCTCTGTGGGTATATTGTAATACAGTTCTGACACTAACTGCCCATCAGTTAGTATCAGACTCCACAGGTTTAAGAGTTTAGCCCTCCAGAAGACTGCTCTCAATTCAGATGCCAGCCACAAATGCGGAACATTCATGCTTCTGACGACTGACTATAAAATTGGAGATTCCCAATTGTATAGGTTCAGTAATTCTCTGGAATGACTCACAGAGCTCACTAAAAATGTTATACAGTTTTATTATAAAGGGTACACATAAGACAAGGTTTGGAAGGGACCTGGACCTAAAGCTTCCATGCCCTCTCCCTGTAGAGTCAGGGTACATTACCCTCTCTGCATGTCAGTGTGTCCACCAAGCCTCAGTGTTCAGAGCTTTTATTGGGGTTTCAGTATATGGGTGTGATTGATTAAATTATTGGCCATGTGATTGAACTGTCTCCAGCTCCCCTCCTGTCCTTGGAGGTGCTGTTGGCCTAGAGTTCCAACCCTTTAATCATGTGTTTGGTTTTTTTGGTGACCAGTCCCTAGCTGGAAGCTATCACCATGAGCAACCTCATCAGCATAGCAAAGACAGTACGGTCACCTATGAAATTCCAAGGGTTTTTGAAGCCCTGTGCCAGGAACTAGGAACAAAGTCCAGATATATTTTTATTATGCCACAATCTAAACTCTGTTTTTCTGAAAATTTTATGTACATGTAATTATACAATATATGCCCTTTTGAGTCTGCCTTCCTTTCCTTAACATAATGCATTTTGTTTTTTTGAGATGGAGTCTCACTGTCTTCCCCAGGCTGGAGTGATTTCAGCTCCCTGCAGCCTCTGCCTCCCAGGTTCAAGTGATTCTCCTGCCTGAGTCTCCTGAGTAGCTGGGACTACAGGGGTGCGCCACTACACCTGGCTAATTTTTGTATTTTTAGTAGGGACGGGATTTCACCATGTTGGCCAGGTGAGTCTTGAACTCCTGACCTCAAGTGATCTGCCTGTCTCGGCCTCCCAAATTGCTGGGATTATAGGTGTGAGCCACCATGCCTGTCCAACATAATGTTTTTGAGGTCCATTCATATCAGTACCTTTTTTTTCCCATTTCATGACTGAATAGTATTCCATTGTTTGGATTACATTTTGTTTATGGACATATTAATTGACCATTTGGATTATTTCCAGTTTTCAGTTATGAAAATTGGAGAGAAGTCTTTGGGTTGACATATGTTTTAATTTCTCTTGACTTGATACCTAAATGTAGAATTGTTAGGTCATAAGAATAATGCTTAAAAAAAAAAGTAGTTCCATTTTACATTGCCACTTGGCAGTGTGTGAGGGGTCCAGTTTGTCAGCATCCTTGCAAACATTTGGCATGATCAGACTATTTTATTACAGCCATTCTAGAAATGTATGGTAATTTTTATGGTAATTTTCATTTCCCTAATGACTAGTGATGTTGGACTTCTTTTCATAGTGCTTATTGGGCATTTGTATATATTTTGTGAAATGTCTATGAAATTTTCTTGCCCTTTTTTCATGGGGTTTATTGTCTTATTACTGAATTGCAGGAGGTGACTTTGAAAAATTTTTCATTTTGGATCAAATCTTTTATTAAATATAGGATTTGGGAATATATTTTCCCAGATCGTGGCCTGTGTTTTCACTTTCTAAATAGTGCTTTTTGAAGACAAAATGTTCTAAATTTTGATGACGTTCCATTCATTAATTTTTTTTTCTGTTATGAGCTATACTTTTGCTATCATATCCAAGAAATCTTTACCTAGTTGGGGGTCACAAAGATTTTCTCCTTTGTTTTTCATTTAGGTCTGTGATCTGTTTTGAGTTTACTTTTAAATACGGTGTGAGGTACTCTGGTTTCTCTTCAGATCATATAAGTCTTTGTTTCACCTTTTAAATACGGTTTGAGGTGAAAATCCGAGTTCATTTTTTTTTAATTTTTTGCCTGTGTGTATTCAGTTGTACCAGCAGCATTTTTTGAAAAGTCTATCTTTGCCCATTGAATTGCTTTGGCATCTTTGTTAAAAAACAGTTGACCATAAATGTCAGGGTTTATGTCTAGAATTTCTGTGGTTCTGATTCTACTAATATGGAGCAAGACTCTGTCCCGTGCATTCCAACTAAAAACCCTGGACAGAATACACAGCACAGCTGTTTGAGGTCTCTGAAGAGTAAATAATAGCAGGAGGTTCAGGATGCACTTCCAACCTGGAGGTATGACTGATACTGGCAAGTTTTCTGTTTTTTTCTGTTGTTGTTGTTGTTGTTTTCTCTCCCCTTTTCCCCTTTCTTTTTCTCCCAGCTTGGACTCCAGGGCATCTTATTCTTGGTCTGCACAACAGATGCAGACAGAAAAATCCTCTTTTTCTCTGTTTATGGTCAGAGGACTGGAAAGAAGGGCCCCTGTGCGAAGGAGTCTGTGTGGAAAATCACTGTTTTCTTTGTGTTTTGTATTCTGGTTTTTGTTTTACTTTTCTGGTGGGACCCCAGGTAAGCCTTAATCATGAGGCCGTTCCCCTGCAATGGTGGTGGTGGTGGCAATGGCAACTATGCAGGCATTTAAAACTCTGAAAGATAATCTTTTTCTTTGACCAGATAAACTGGAAAAATGGGCCCCTGTAGCCCAAAGAATGAGGGGAGAATATCTGTTAGTTTTTGCTTTTTTCCCTCCTTTCTTGCCACTTCTCCACAAGGCAGATGCAGTTGCAGAAAGTATATGAGTGTGTGTGGAGGCGAAAACACCAGTTTTGTAGCCAGAGAATTAAGACAAGGGGTCTAGGAGACAGACAGTGTTGGGGAAATTATGGAGAGGAAGTAGGTAGAGAAAAAGATGACCTAAATCTGTGCATGAAGACCCAGACTCATCCCTAAGCTGAGCATGTGTGGAACTTTTTCAAGGAGATGAAATAAAAAGTTTGATAACTGAACTACATTGTAGACCACCGTCTTTGTCCTAGATTGGCTTTTAGGGACACATATGAGGATAGAGTAAATATCACTAAAAAGACTTGGGAAACTGAATTGACTTTGAAGTCACAGCCCACCAGGTAGGTTGGGACTTGTGGTTTGAAGCTAACAGGGTTGATTGTCAACAACAACAAAAATATTAAAAATGAAAACAAAAACAAATCCATTCTCCAGAGGACCAAAAGCCTTTAGCATGACCAAGAGTGTCAAAATGCAATATTTAAAGTCTCCCTCCCCTTTCTGGGATACACTCCAACATTATTGGACATAACCAAGACTCAGGGAAATCATCAACTGTTGTAGGAAAAACAGCAGCTAACAAATGCCATTCCTAAGATGACCTGGATGCTGGAATTATGACAAAGTTCTTAGAGCAGCTATTATAACTCTGTCCTGTTCAAGTCAGAGCAAACGCTTTTGAAGTGAAGAGAAAGAATGAAGTTCTCAGCAAGGAAAGTAGAAAAAGAACCAACAGAAACTTTTAGGATAGGAAGTAGCAATAATCCAAATATATTAAAATACTAAAATGCCTAAAAATGTTCTAGATGAGTTCAACAGCAGAATGGAGGGGACAGAAAAAAGATTAAGTGAAATTGAAGAAAGGGCAATAGAAATTATAATATCTGAACAATAAAGATAAAAGACAATAAAATGAGCACAGTGTAGAGATCTATGGGATGATAGAAAAGGTATAACAATTACGTCATAAGAGACCCAGAGGAGAGGACAAAGAGATTGGTACAGAAAAAATACTGAAGAAATAATAGTTGAAAACTTTCATCTTTGGTGAAAGACACATTTACAGATTCATAATATTCAGTAAATTCCAAAAATGCCAAATATCGTGTGATTCAATTTGACATTTTGCAAAAGCAAAAACTGTAGACATGGAGACCCAGATCAGTGTTTGTCAGAGATTGGAAGCGCAGGGAAGGGTTGATTACAAAGACAGAATGAGGGAATTTTCTGAGTGATGAAACTGTTCGGCATAGTGATACTAATAATGGATACATGACTCCACGTATTTGTTAAAACCTATAAATTATAGGTTAAAACTTATAAAGTAAATTTTATTGTAATTAAAATATTAAAAAGTAATTCTTAAGATAAAAAATGTATTGAGAGCAGTAATGCTCAGAACACTTTGGTTCTAATGATTTCACCTGGCGTATTGAAGATTAAGGTGCACAATTAAAGAGGCTAGTTCTACAGATTCTTTTATGAGAATTGAATCATTGTAGTTTGTGTTTCTATATGATGATAAACTATTCAATTTCCTTTTGAATGAGGGTGGCTTTTTTTTTTTAAAGAGAGAATTGTTTTCATGGAGTGTATTTGAAATGAGAGTAAGCCTTAATATTCTTATTAAAGTGTAAGAAAAAGAACTTGAAAAGCATTTGCCAAAACTAAAAATATAGAACGATATTTTTATATGTAATATCTACTAGTATTAAAATGAAGTGTCTACTTATTGCCTTTTCATGAAAACTTGTTTAGTGTGTTTGCATTTCAAATGAAATGTACATTTTTATTTTTTATTAATATTAGGTGTGAACAGTGTATATTGTGTGACCTACATGCTATTTTAAACAGATTCTGCACTCAAATTAAGATAAGAAAAAGGAACAAAAGCTCTCTTTTGATTGTGTTTAAGTTATGGTTTCTTGTCCATTGCCCAGACTTGTAATACTGGATCTTCTTCATCTATTACAGGTTGTTGAATATAATCTGTAATAATTGTATATACCTAGTTATGATAAAATTATTTAAATGGTAGCACCTTAACTAAGGTGCTGTGAGTGGCAGATGATGAGAAATATGTGTTCGTGAGCAGAAATTTGAATCTCCTTGCATCACTAACATCTAAGTATATGGCAAATACAATTTCTGTTTGCTTTTCTTCTTTCACAGTGTTTGATTATTAAAACAATTGACTTTAATGTTAATATTATGGAGATGTCTGAAGGTACTTTCATTTACTACTTTTTATTTTACTTCATGGAAGATCAGATTTCCTTTATGAAATATTTTTTTCTCTAGAAAATTTTTGTGTTTTTTAACTGTTTTCTAGACACCGGTGAATGTAATAATAAATGAGCTATGGTTTCTGCTTTCATAGATCTCACTTTTAAAATTGTTTCATTTGTGTTTTTAAATTTTTCTCTTGAATATTTACTGCTAAATATTTTAAATGTGATTTTCTTTGTGTAATGGCCTACTTTTATATAGAATATAACTAGAATTATATTTATCTTAGGATCTTAGTATGGTATTAGATAGAATTTTTAATCATATGCATATAATCTGTTAGGATTTGATTACTTTTAATTCCAGTAGAACATGTTTCCAAGAGTTGAGGTTAATGGAGGGCAATGAGAGAAAGCTATCGATTGAAGCTGAAAGCTCTACTGTATCTGAATTGTAGCTGTCTAAATTACTGATTTTTAAAAATTAACATGAGTTGGTAATCACTAATTTTTTTTTTTTTTTGAGACAGAGTCTCGCTCTGTCGCCCAGGCTGGAGTGCAGTGGCTCAATCTTGGCTCACTGCAACCTCTGCCTCCTGGGTTCAAGCGATTCTCCTGCCTCAGCCTCCTGAGTAGTTGGGATTACAGGTGTGTGCCACCACGCCCAGTTAATTTTTGTATTTTTAGTAGTGACAGGGTTTCACCATGTTGGTCAGGCTGGTCTCGAACTCCTGACCTTGTGATCTGCCTGCCTCAGCCTCCCCAAGTGTGGGGATTACAGGCGTGAGCCACCACGCCTGGCCATCACTAAAATTTTTTTGTTATTTGTTTTCTCTATACTCAATAGTAAAGTTAAAGGTAAGTTAAATTTAGCTTTTAATGTTTTAATTCCTAAAACACTATTTTCAAAAAGGACATTACGGTTAAATTGTCTGATAAAAGTAAGGTGGATTTCTTAGGATAATTGAAATGTATGCATTGACACTAAAACTTGTGAATGGACTTACTTTCTATATGCTATGTGTTTAAAAATTCTGGCCAGGTGCGGTGGCTCACGCCTGTAATCCCAGCACTTTGGGAGGCTGAGGTGGGTGGATCACCTGGGGTCAGGAGTTCAAGACCAGCCTGGCTAACACAGTAAAACCCCATCTCTACTAAAAATACAAAAATTAGCTGGGCGTGGTGGCGGGCACCTGTAATCCCAGCTAGTTGGGAGGCTGAGGCAGAAGAATCGCTTGAACCCGGGAGGTGGAGATTGCAGTGAGCTGAGATCATGCCATCACACTCCAACTTGAGCAACAGAGCCAGACTTCGTCTCAAAAAAAAAAAAAAAAATCCGAGAGTTAAACGAATATTTACCTTTTTTGTTCTAAGAGCACGTTCAGTGAACATTTTCTACTTAGAAAAATTTTGCAATATATCTTTCAAGTATTTTAGAATGTTTTAAATTCATAAGGTACTTAATGTCATAGTTGTTTTGTTTGTTCTTTTAGAATATTATATGTGAAATTAAAACCTTGTCTCTGATTTGTTTTGTGAATTATCTGTGATCCAAAGAAGTCATCAAAAAATTAAAGAATGGGTATATGAATATCACATATTTATTGTACAAGAACTGTTTGATTTTCGATAGCCTTTCTATTTAATATTACCTGAATAATTGGATTAATTATTTTATTTAACAGTTTTCAGCCTTCAGTAGTAATAGAGTATGACTTTTAATGTTGGTCTGGGAAAAATGCATCATGAGGAATTAATCTGTAATTTAGACTAAGAAAATGGCTTTTGGGTAAAAAATTCATAGAATGAAGGGTCTGACGATTACTTTAGGTCTTTAAAAACAAAAGACAATACATAGTGAATTTTAGAATATTACTGCTTAGCTCATATAGTAAATGAAGGAGTTTCTAGTGGCAAATATGTTTGAGAAACTGTAGATATGACAAATTGTGTGGACTTTATGTGTATTTCATAGTGTGTGTAAGATGCCCCCTTTTTTTCCCTTAAATAGTATTGTGTTATATAAGAGATTCTAAATATAATGAAATCATTGTCTTTATTCTGTATAGATTACTTTTTGTATTGAATGCCTGTAGCTTCTAGCACAATGCCTGGAATGTTGATGTTGTTACATACTCTTATAAGTTAACAATGATTTATAAGAATTTAATGTACCCAAGATGGAAGTATTAACACACGTTGGTTTACCTTTGTGAAAACCCAGTATGGCAAACATCCTGTTTGCTAAATAAAAACTTAGGGTGCCACTTTGTATATTATAAAATGATTTTTCAGTTAAAATTTCTTTTTATTTTAGAAAATTTTAAGCTTATACAAAAGTAAAGAGGATAATCCCCCAATGTAGCCATCATCCAGTTTTAATAATTCTCACTGATTGCCAGTCTTCTTTATATCCCTAACCACTACTACCTTCCCTCAATAATTTTGAAGCAAATTTCAGACATCATATCACTCTATGTAAATATTTCAGTATGTATCCTTAGAAGATAAGGACTCTCCTTTTAAAAATATAAACACAATGCTATTCATCTCACTGAAAAATTTTTCCTTATTATCGTATTTAGCCAGTGTTCACATTTTCCCAGTCACCTCTCTCTCATTTGTTAAAATCAGAATCCAGATAAGATCTATATGTTCCAGTTAGTTAAGATCTTAAATTTATTTGAATTGGTCGGTTCCCCCCTCATCCCTCTCTCTATGGTTTCCTAGAAATTTATTGAAGAAACCAGACCGTAAAGCTTCTCACAGTCTGATTTTTGCTGATCCTTGTGGTATTCTTTCTTGGTTCTCTGTATTTCCTGCAAATCAGTAATAGATCTAGAGGCTTGATTAAATTCATATGTGGTGTTTTTTTTTTCTCCTCTCAGAAATAAATCATAATTGGTTTTGTGTACTTCCATGAAGAGACACATAATATCTGGTTGGCTTTGTTTGTATGTCTTGTTAGCAGTCATTGGTGACGATTACCTATCATTACTTGTGTTTATTAGGCTTGCAAAATGGATATATTCTTTTATCAGTTAGAATACCTGTGTAAAGGGAAACTTGTATTCTTCAACTATTTGGTTGCCTTTCATATGGGAAAGATAAGATAAAGTCTTGATTTTTCTCCCTTTCTTTAACATTATTCAAAATGATGCATTAGTTTATAAAAATCCTCAAAAGATGAGTAATGATGTTTTATAAATCATTATTAGGAAATCATAGATTTAAACATATTTTGTGTGTTTCAATCTGTTGTAGTTATCCTTCTTTTTTTTTTTTTTTTTTTTTTGAGACAGAGGTTCATTCTGTCACCAGGCTAGAGTGCAGTGGCGTGATCTTGGCTCACTGCAACATTTGTCTCCCAGGTTCAAGTGATTCTCCTGCCTCAGCCTCCTGAGCAGCTGGGACTACAGGCATGTGCCACTACATTCAGCTATTTTTTGTATTTTTAGTGGAGACGAGGTTTCACCATGTTGGCCAGGATGGTCTCAATCTCTTGACTTCATGATCTGCCCGCCTTGGCCTCCCAAAGTGCTGGGATTAAAGGCATGAGCCACCGTGCCCAGCCGTAGTTATCCTTCTTGAAGGTAAAGTTGTCCCTTCTTTGGCCAGTGGAAACCTCTACAAGTTGCCTTCTGAATCCTTTGGCTATAACCCTAGTAGTAGTCTGGTAAGATAAGAAGTTCTAGGTTCATCTTGTATAGCTCCTGGCCCCAGCTACAATCAGCCATTTCCCCAAGGGACTGTTGTTAGTTCACAAAAGGATTTTTAACTTATATAGTGTTTTATTATTTAAGAGTTACTCATACCCCATGAATTAAAGTTTTCATCTGATATAATTTTGGTTGTATAGGATATAGGAGTGGATGATTTTAAAAGATTTGTCCACTATGAAGTTAGTAGTGTGGGATTTAGTTTTCCCCTTGAGAAATCTGTTACTTACAATAAAGTTCATCTTTTTTTGTTAATAAAGTTTATCTTTAAAGCTGATTAAAATTTTTCTCACAGGAAATTTGAATAATTCACATTGTAGTACTCATTTAACCTCGTATATATTTATTAAAATTATCTCCACTTAATAGTAGGAAAATATAAAGATTTATAAAATTATGATTTTGTTTGTGAAACATTGTGAAACTCAGTAATTAGAGTCACCTGATTTATGGCCTAATTTTTTTACTCTGTGATACCCCACATTTTGATTTAAAATTGGTGAGGAATGAGCAGAAAGTGATTTTGTAAAACAAGAGAGGGGAAATATTAAGGATAATAAGGATAATAAAACAATGTTTATAGGGGATACACTAGAAAATATAATTATTGTGTAGTTAATACTATGGGTACTTTGATTTTATGATTTATAATCAGGTGGGTCTTATCTAAAATAATAGTTTGACCAAATGCTTATGATTAGCTAAGAATATTTTACTTTATCCTACTGGGTTCTCAAACTTATTTTGACTTTGAGATTTTAAATGTTTAGTGCTTGCTTTGTGTCTCATGGGGAGCTATGTCAAGCCAAGTTAAGAATTCATTAATAAAACTCTTACAATTTATTTCCCACAGAGGGTTAGCTTGAACTCATGTGCCAGAGGTTACATAGCGGTACTTCACAGAAAGTCTCCAAGGTAAAGAGCAATAAGTTAGAGGGGCCAGCAGGGAAAGTATGTGTACTAAGTTGACCATGTGGAATACCTGAGGCCAGATTCTGATTAATGTGTTCATGTGAGATGAAAACAGGGAATGGAGAAATAGTTACTATTTGTCATAAAGTATTGTGGTTGAGTTGGAACACTAACTGCCAAATCTAATAGATCCTATTGAACTCGATATAACCCTCCCATGGGCTTTGGGGATCTTGCAGATCTTGACCTTAACTGTCATGGATCCTCAAACCACACTCTCTTTGTGCCCTAACAAAATGTAGTTTGTTGTAATGATTGTATGGTAAGATGAGCTGAAACATGCTGTGCGTGTATGTGTCTGTATGCACTTGTGTGTGAACGTAGTTGCCATTAAATTTACTTAATGCTTATAGTACTTTGACTATTGATAATCTTTTGATGGTATTTTATAACTTCAAATCTTAAAGATTGGAACATTTTTCAACCAAATTGTAAAATTGCAAAGAAAACATCTAGCCACCATCCAATTACAACAACTTCTTGTTGTTTGTGGGAAAATAAGCAAAATCAGATTCTTTCACCGTTCATTCATCTAGTACAGAATATTACTTATGCCTGGCTAGGGGCTGTTTATTTGCCAGTCTTTCAAAATTAAATCTTCTTAGACTATATTATACTTAGAGACCCAGTTAATGTTGTCTTTATCTGTCTTTGTTTAGAAAGAGTGTTTTGTGTTTATGCTACAGGATATTTTGCTAAAGATTTTTTATTCAGAATTCCCATACAAGTTCAGTGTCGAACAATGAGAGAGAGAGCTCCCTTACAGAACCCCCTTTGTTGTGATGGTGAAGTTCAGCAGATCGCTATGCGGTGTTCTTATGCTTGTTTCTTTAGAGTGTTGTAGAGGAAGCCAGTGTAGTTTGTACAGTCATATTTTTGTTCATACGCCACCCCTCAATCTCATACAGAGGGCTTTATGATAAAGTCTTGGAGTTTCTCTAGGTTAATTGAATTGAGCCAATTTGAATTCAAGTCTGAAAAAAATAAGAAGTTATAGCCTAGCTTTCTGTATTTTGTCTCGTTTTATTCACCCTCTTTTTACCCTTATCTTGTCTTTTAATGTTTCCACTGGGTAGCTAAAAAATAATAGAAGCGGCCTGGGCGTGGTAGCTCATGCCTGTAATCCCAGCACTTTGGGAGACTGAGGTGGGTGGATCACCTGAGGTTAGGAGTTCGAGACCAGCCTGGCCAACATGATGAAATCCCCCTCTCCACTAAAAATACAAAAATTAGCCAGTTATGGAGGCTGGCGCCTGTAATCCCAGATACTCAGGAGGCTGAGGCAGGAGAATCACTAGAAGCCAGTAGGTGGAGGTTGCAGTGGGCCAGGATCGCGCCATTGCACTCCAGCCTGGGTGACAAGAGTGAAACTCAGTCTCAAAAAAAAAAAAATTATAGAAGCAATATACACTATTAATACTTGACAAAATTTCAAAATATGTAAAAATGTATAAAGTAAAAAATGAGTATCCCTGTTTTTTCACTCTTTTCTATTCTCGCCTTCTGGATTAACCACTGTTAATGGTTTGATGTATCCTTGACTGTTTTGTATTCATCTTCACATAAATGCATACATCTATATGAACATTTGGTACATGTGCCAGTTCAACTTATTCTTCATAACTATAATATAATTATTCCATAGTATAGTTATACCATAATTTATTTACTCATTCTGTTGTTGTTAAACGTTTGGGTTGTGTTCAATATTTCATGTCTGTAATAATGCTATTCCTTACTTTTCCTTTTTTCTTTCCTTTCCTTTCTTTCCTTCCTTTTCCTTTTCCCTTTTCCTTTTCCTTTCCCTTTTCCTTTTCCTTTCCCTTTCCCTTTCCTTTCCCTTTCCCTTTCCTTTCTTTGCTTTCTTTCTTCTCACTCTGCCTCCCAGGCTGGAGTACAGTGGTGTGATCTCAGCTCACTGCAACCTCTGCTTCCCGGGTTCAAGCAATTCTCCTGCCTCAGCCTCCCAAGTAGCTGGGATCACAGGCATGTGATCATGGCTGTATAAAAATCATGGCTAATTTTTATATTTTTAGTAGAGACGGGGTTTTACCATGTTGGCCAGGCTGGTCTCAAACTCCTGACCCAAGGTGATCCACCTGCCTCAGCCTCCCAGATTGTTGGGATTACAAGCGTGAGCCACCGCGCCCAGCCTCTCAGACATTTCTTAATTGACAGAAGCAGTTAAATTTGTACGGTGATGAGGATGGCAGACAGAATATCTTCTCATGGGTGGCATCCCACTGATTACACATTTGTTTTACAAAAATATTTATAGAACTGTGAAGTATACATTCTGAAACTGCATTAAATAGATTTAAAAAAATTAGGGTAAGTACAGTGCCTCACACCTGTAATCCTAGCACTTTGGGAGACCAAAGAGGGAGGATGCTTGAGCCCAAGAGTTTGAGACTAGCCTGGGCTCAACATAGTGAGATCCCGTCTCCACAGAAAAAAAAAAAAAAAAAAAAAAAAAAAATGACCGGGCATGTGCCTGTAGTCCCAGCTACATGGGAGGCTGAGGTGGGAGGATCATTTGAGCCTGGGAAGTTTAGGTTTCAGTGAGCCTTGATCATGCTTTGCATTCCAACCTGGGTGACAGAGCAAGATCCTGTCTCATAATGAATGAATGAATGAACCTGGGTGACAGAGCAAGATCCTGTCTCATAATGAATGAATGAATGAATGAATAAATAAATAAATAAAATACATAAAATAAAAAATCATTTGGAAAGGCCAAAGACAGAACAGTAGATACAAAATCAGCACTTTTCTTTTTAAATCAATCATGTAGAAAAAGGAACTGCTTTATGATACTTTTGAATCTGATTTCTAAGAGAACTCTTACAAAAATCTCATATACTTTATTTAATAATCTTGTGAAATAGGTTCTACTTGTCAAATTCTTTCTTGCTTCTTTATAGATTTTCCTCCAGACTTCAAAGCTCTTACTACTCCCTGATAAACATAATCAGCATCTCTGTGAAGTACTGTCACTGACTACTTCCACTTTATTTTTGGTTGCTATCTGTGAGGATTATTGTAGATAATGCCATGGAAAACAGAAAACCATCTGGTTAAAAGAGAAGTAGTGGTAATGATGGTGTTCGGTGAGAGAGAGGGAGAGAGAAGGAGAGAGAATTTTAAACAAGAATCAAGCAAACTTTTTCTTAGTTTTTTTCTTTTTCAATGGTGTTTTAATAATTGGAAAATTTGAAACTTCTAAAATACTTAGAAGTCTTGAAATTTCTAAGATATTTTTAAAAAGGTAACTCTTTGTAGGTATTTGTTGGCAATCACTGTGAGACAAGGTTGCCTTAAAAAAAAAAAACTTTAAAGTGCTAGGTAAACTATTTGTCATTAATGTTAAGGAAGCTAGCATTAATATGAAGGAGATTCCTGAAGGCTACCAGTATCACAGAATCAGAGCAGAAGGTCCTTGAAGAGTGACCTGAAAGAGAAAGACAGCAGCAGATATTTGATGTCTTCCTGATTTTCTATTGTGGTCTAGGTTGTGTAACCAATGAGTTTATTATTTTTGCAATAGATATTTCTCGATCTTACTATTTTTTTGTCTTCATGTATACTTAAATTGTATATTCACAGACAATATACTATTTTAAAATTTTCTTTGCTGGTTACCAGTTTTTGGATAATATGTATTTGCATATCAACATAACCACTACTTTTATTTTACTTGGTTCATTAACTACAGTTGTTTTATTCTTTATTATTCCATACTATAGTTTACTAATTTGCAACATAGGTTCTTATGAATCTTCCAAAATCGCTCATTCACATAGCTGTTGACACAAAACTCTAATTCCTTGCCAGCTGGTTGCAAGGAGGCCTTAGTTCCTCACCAGCTTGACCTCTCCATAAGTTTGCTTCGTCCTTATGTCCTCTAGAGTGTGTCCTAAGAGAGGGCAAGGAGGAAGCCACAATGTCTATTATCTCCTGATATCAGAAGTCACACACCCTTACTTTGGCAGTATTTTTTTTTTTTTTTTGAGACAGAGTCCCGCTCTTTCACCCAGGCTGGAGTGCAGTGGCACGATCTCGGCTCACTGCAAGCTCCGCCTCCCGGGTTCACACCATTCTCCTGCCTCAGCCTCCTGAGAAGCTGGGACTACAGGTGCCCGCCACCACGCCCGGCTAATTTTTTTGTATTTTTAGTAGAGACAGAGTTTCACAGTGTTAGCCAGGATGGTTTCGATCTCTTGACCTCGTGATCTGCCTGCCTCAGCCTCCCAAAGTGCTGGGATTACAAGTGTGAGCCACCATTCTATTCATTAGGAGCGATTCACTAAGTACAGTCAACACTTTGGGGCAGAGAAGAATTAGATTCTACTACCTTTGGAAGGAAGAAGTAAAGAATTTGTGGGATATATTTTAAAACCACGATGATCATCATATATGATTTGTAAGAATTTCCTGTTAGAGTCTATTATTCGGAATTGTTTGCAACAGTGTTGACAATTGATATGTGTTGCGTAGTTTCTTTTTGACTGCCTTGTTTTTAGGTTTGGGGATCAGTGTTATATACTCACTTTAAAGACATAACTTAGAAGTTTTCCTTATTATCTATGTTTTTGGAATAATTTTAAAGTAGCATTGGGAGTTTATACTTTTAAAAAGTATGCTAGCATTCTCCTGAGAAGTCATCTGGATGTGGGGCATTTTTTTGAGAGCTCTATTACTGGTTTTTCTATTTCTTTTGTTTCTTTTCTTTTCTTTTTTTTGAGATGGAGTCTTGCTCCAGGCTGGAGTGCAGTGGCGCGATCTGGGCTCACTGCAACCTCCACCTCCTGGGATCAAGCGATCCCCCTGCCTCAGCCTCCCCAGTAGCTGGGACTACAGGCATGTGCCACCGTGCCCAGCTAATTTTTTTTTTTTTTTTGTATTTTAGTAGAGACGGGGTTTTACCATGTTGGCCAGGATGGTGTCGATCTCCTAACTTCGTGATCCGCCCAACTTGGCCTCCCAAAGTGCTGGGATTACAGGCATGAGCCACTTCTATTTCTTTTATAATTGATTTATGTAGATGTCTGTCTTTCTTAAGGCCATTTCTGGTACCAATTTCAGTATTTTTTGGGTTAAATTTTAAAGACAAATTTATATTCAGAAGATTGTTTCTTTTTTTTGCTGTAAGTCAATGGGAATAAAAGGAATTACATATTTATGTATGTTATATAAAGGCAAACATCAGAAGTTTATCAGTTCTTTAAAGAGAAGTAAACTTGTTTTACCCATGTTTGTGTTTTAACTTGTTTTTGAAGGCAATTAGGTAAATATGAGTGAATGTAAGAGTTTTCAAAAAACCACCTATGTTCTTTTGAAATGTGTGTGCTACTTGAAGATATCAGCTATTATTTTATTTATAAATAAGAGAAATAAGCTTTATTCCATGTAATTTGATAAAACAATTTGAATTTTTGTTTCTAGATCTATTACTGTTTATAAAGGCTGGCATAAATTCATTTTTAATAAAACCAGTTTACATATTTATAAGAATGTGATTGTATGTGTGGGTGAGCCGTGTATACTGCTTTTAATAAATATTTTGGTTTGCCGGGCTTGGTGGCTCACGCCTGTAATTCCAGCACTTTCAGTGGCAAAGGTGGGCAGATCACTTGAGATCAGGAGTTCAAGACCAGCCTGGCCAACATGGGAAAACCCCGTCTCTACTAAAAATATAAAAAATACCCAGGCCTGGTGGCACCCACCTGTAGTCCAAGCTACTTGGGAGGCTGAGGCAGGAGAATCACCTGAACCTGGGAGGCAAAGGTTGCAGTGAGCTGAGATTGCACCACTGCACTCCAGCCTGGGTGACTCCATCTCAAAAAAAAAAAATGTCATTTTTTGTGTATTCATTTCTTTTTTTCATCATATATAATAGGCCATCATTAAGTTAAGACTGAGTGATACACAGCAGTGGGGTGGAGACAACAAGGTACCCGCTCTTGAGGAGCTTGTGTCTAGCAGATTCTAAGTGGGGGTGTAGTGGTGGTGAGATCTGATTCAAGAAATATTTAGGAGATACTTGAAAATTATAAGACAAATTTATGAAATCACTTAATCTAGAGTTTTCATATAGATTAAGATACAGATTGTTATTTAGTTTAGCCTCTGCTAATTTTTATCCATTTTCCTTGTAATCTGCAAAATTTTCAGGTTCTTCTGTTTTATTTTCCCATTTATTTTTCCCAAGAGCTAAATATTGATGAGACTCCAGATATGAAATTACTTTAATTTGGTAGTGAGAATTGAAAATCACTGTTTTTGGTGGGGGGATAACTGTTAATTTCTTCTAAGTACCCAGGGAATAATTGTTAAGCTTTTGATTTTGTGGCTTATGTAATTAAGAATATCTGACTTCTCTTTTCAATGTGTAATCAGAAATAAAGAATTAAGAACTCAGTTAGGTTTTTTAAATTTTTTCTTTAGTTGGTTCAGATTTAAGTCTTGAATTGTTCACTTAAAGACCATATATATTCTTATATATTATATTATATATTATATAAACATATATATTTGTATGTATATATGAAGTCATACATTATACTTGTTTTGAATTTTTTAATAGGCCTAGGATCATGCTAGGATACAGTAGATACACAATACATTTATTTAATTTGTGTGCATTGAAGTATTGCTGTGGACTGTGATAAAGAATTTTTGTGGTAAGCCATAGGCTTGTTATCTTTGCTTTTTTCACTTACTAGCAGAGAAGATTAATGTAGTAATGTTCATGACATTCATGCTTATTCTTTAAAGTCTTCATAAAATGTTTTGAATCAGTTAAACACATTTAAAAGACTTTGTTCCTGTGTGAATTTTAAGCCTTTTAATGGATTTTACTTCCATTTCATTTAATGAAAAAGAAACTGTGGCTCCACACAAAAGACAACATATTTTCTGCACAAGTTAAAAAAAAATTGGTAAATGTAGATCTTTGTTGACTGAAGTGCTGGGAAAGCTGCTGTTTCTTGCACGTATTCTTAAAATCAACAAAATACCTCCACAAGACAACTGGCAGCTGTGGTTGAACTTAAAAAGCACTCTTACTTATGCTAAAGTTTGCAGTATTTTAGTCCAGCTAACTGTATACTATTCTGCAAATGAAAAAATCTCAAATCGTTTAGTGGGCAAAGAGTTTTGAAATTCTCTTGTACTATCCTGAGTCAGATCTTTACTACTATTTACTTGTACAGTATAGTTTATTCTACATTTTATAGTTCCACCTTCTTAAAGAATAATAATACCTGTGTATGTGTGTGTGTGTTGTGTATTTGTATGTATGTGTATATACAGTGGAAAACTTGGTTATCATAAAATATACAAATTAAAGCACCCATAAAAACTCTGGTTAAAATTTTTGCCTTCTTGTTCCTAATTTATTATATTGAACAAGATTCCTGTTGCTCTTCATATTCTCTGTTCATCTTCCATAATTCTCTTTGAAGTCAGTAGTTGCTCTAAGTATGGAAATAGAGAAGGGAAAACCTAACTAAATCCAGTGTACTTAGAGCTCTCGTGAAAGTCAATGTTGTGGCATTTTTTTAAAGGAAATTATAGGTATCTTGCTAATTTCTTGATACTGTGTCATGAGGTTATCTTTTACATAAACTCATAAATGGATGAATTATATTTTCTTACTAAAATGATGCATATATGTTACTTAATGAATGCTTGTTTCTATCTTTTTAAATTTTAAAGCCATATCAGCATTATACATTTTACTTTTTAGAAACAAAGCATGCCTTTTATTTAAAGTGTGAAACATACATTAAAAATTTAGTCTTCTTTATGTGTTATCTGAAGGAAGCTTATTAAAATCTGAATTATGTTTGTTTTACCAAGAAACATGAGTATTCTTTGCAAGACATCGAATGCAAATCCAACCATCCAAATGTAGGTAATTTATTTACTGTCAAATGTCTTTCTTTCCTTCTCCCCTGTCTTCTTTTTCTTTTTTTAAATATGATTCTGACAAGAATGATGAATTTTAATTTGTATAATTGAAAAAGTCATTTTCTCTTTCTTTCTCTTTCCTTCCTTCCTTCCTTCCTTCCTTCCTTCCTTCCTTCCTTCCTTCCTTCCTTCCTTCCTTCTCTCCTTCCTTCTCTCTCTCTCTCTCTGTTTCTCTCTTTCTTTCTTTCTCTCTTGTTTTTGAGATGGAGTTTTACTCTTGTTGTCCAGGCTGGAGTGCAATGGCATGATCTCAGCTCGCCGCAATCTCCACCTCCCCGGTTCAAGCGATTCTCCTGCCTCAGCCAGTCGAGTAGCTGGGATTACAGCTGGCTAATTTTGTATTTTTAGTAAAGACGGGGTTTCTCCATGTTGGTCAGGCTGTTCTTGAACTCCCAACCTCAGGCAATCTGCCAGCCTCCGCCTCCCAAAGCGTTGGGATTACAGGCATGAGCCACTGTGCCCAGACGAAAAAGTCATTTTCTTACTTCACACGAGTAAAAATTGTTTTTGCATGCCTGTTATTTTCATCCTACAGTTGCTTAGAGTGTGCCTGTCAATGTTGATGTTCGATGTTATTAATAATGAGTAAAATTTGAAGACATTTAAAGAAAAGCATTTGGGTAATAGTTTATGGTGGTTTTTTAAAAACAGTATATAGTATCTGTTCGAGACTATTTTATGGCAGTTATAAACTTGTATGGAATGATACCATTAACTTAGTTTGACACAGATGCTGAGGAAATACTATTAAAAAGTGATAAAGTTCCAAAATTTTACATAGTATCTGTGCGAGACTATTTTATGGCAGTTGTAAACTTGTATGGAATGATACCATTTTGTTTGCTGGAATTATTACCCAAGAAAACAAACCAGTTTTTAAAATGTTCCTTTATAATTTGAGTGAGAGAGTAAAATTATGTTGGAACAATATTTGTGACAGATTTTGGGGGAAATATTTTAGGATTTTGTGCTAAAAAGTGAATTGTAACACTCATCATCCTTTGCAATGGTGAAATGTCTGCAAATTTTGAACTTAAATATTTGATTAAATATTGCAGGTATATTCATATTTTAATTTGGTATGCTTAAAATAAAAATGAAGATTATTAAGGTTACAGTATCATTTAACACATTTAAAAAAATTTCTAAGAAATTAACTTAGTTTGGCACAGATGCTGAGGAAATACTATTAAAAAGTGATCAAGTTCCAAAAATTTACATGTTTATTTTAGGATATGCAAATCTTTTGGTCCTAAAAATTGTTGTCATTTTTCTACATCAGGCTTAGATGCCTGGCAGTAGACTGTTTTCTTTTTCTCTTGTTTATAGTGGGGAATATTATTTTTAGGGAATTTGATGGGGGGAACTGAAATTGAGGCTTAGTTTTACAGGAAGATCTTTTTGGAGTTGTGAGGAAGTAGACTTCAAATATACTTATGTACATTCTAGCCACTTATTCAGAATTTCCTGACTTTCTGATAAGATAGAGACCAGAGCCAGTGAAATTTTCAATGAAACATGAACTTTCAGACTTTAACGCATAATCTTCCAAGTGGGATAATCCACTGTGTATGTTTAGTGGCTTGTAAAAGTATTTAGAATTTTTTAAAAAGTTACTATCCAAAATGGAATTTAAATTACTTTAAGAATGGATACATATTTTGGATCTCTTAACCTTTGCTAATGTTAAATATTGTTGTTTATAAACTAGCAATTTAGAGCATTGGGGAGATACTGATGAAACATAGTTACATTTCTCCTAATGAAAAAAAATTAGCAAAACTTATAGTACCAAAATAAAGGAAATTCAGATGTAGGCTATTTTTGTCTTTAGACAAACAACATTAAAATTTTTACTTTTTTTCTTTAGAAAAAAATACAAGATGTCTGTACTAGGTTTCCAAATCAGAGTATAACAAATATTTTCTAAGGCTAAGATGCTCCTTTCTGTAAATTTCCATGGCATTTTGTACATAATTCTATTATGTTTAGAAGTTTCCTGATATAAACAGAAGGTGCAATAGCTGGACGAGTACATATTCTTTTAATTTAATGCAAGAAATTCTAATTCGGCATAAAGGGTAAAATGTATCAGACTCTCATACAGAGTTATGAAGTAGTATAAATGGAAAAACACTAAATTCCTTTGTGTTGTCCCATAAAACAGGAAGCATCTTAAGCTATTGGATGCCCAAATATTTGTATATCAGAATCTAGAAAGGAGATGGTAACTTGTAATTTGACATTAGATACAGAATTGTGTCTGATGTTACTAAGTGCAATTTGCTAAATTTCTTCTATTGATAGATTTCTTTATGATGGGACTTTCCAATTCTGTTAAAATTGGTAGTTTTTTACTATTGTCATGGTTTACTTATGGCCAGTGTGGTTTTATGTGTAGCTTAGCAAAAAAAAATGTCACTTGAGGCTATGCGTTGGCATGAGTCTAAGTTTAAATCCTAATTTCATATTTAATTGATGTATGTTTTGCAAATTCACTTACTAGGGATATCATATAAATACAATGCTACTTAGAATGAAAAAGTTACTAAAAAGTTTTTTTTATTTGTATGTTATCAGAGAAGAAAATGTATATTTTATTTATTGGGAAAACAGTTAAATTAATTCCATCTCAAAATCCATTTAGAAAATATTTATCTATTTTTATTTTTAGTTTTTGGATACTTTTTTATTTTTATTTTTTAGATACATGATAGTTGTAAATCTTTATGGGCTACATGTGAGTATTTCTTACACGTAATGATCAAGTCAGAATATTTGGGGTATCCATCACCTTGAGTGTTTATCATTTTTATGTGTTGGTTTCATTTCAAGCCCTCTCTTCTTGTTATTTTTAAATATACATAATATTGTTGCTAAATATAGTCACACTAGTCTGTTATCAAACATCCTCCCAACCATCCTCCTCAGTTCTATTCTTTATGTACATGAGATTAAAGTTTTTTAGTTCCCATATTTGAGTAAGAATGTATGTCAAAATCCGTTTTACAATTTATTTTACTACACATTTGTATTAGGATACCTCTTTTAGATCTGTTGTTTTTGGATGGAGGGTTTTGGCATTCCAAGAGCAGGATCCTTGGAAACCCTTCAAAACCCTTAGAGTATTCTAGGGAAAAACAAAACAGAACAAAACAAAGTCAGCAACAAAAAAGTTAATAAGGGTACTTCCTGAGCTGAAAATGTCTGTTGTCTGAGGTTGTTTTTTGTTAGTTGGTTTTTCCTTCCCTCTCCTCCCCGCTCTGTTTCTCCCCCACTCCTCCCTTCCCTCCTCCCTCCCCTCTCCCCTCCCCTCTCCACTCCCCTCTCTCTCATTCTCCTTGCTTCCTCTTCCTTTCCATCTCCTCTTTCTCTCCTCTCCCTCTCTTCTCTTTTCCGTTTCCTCTTTCCCTCTCTTACTTCCTCCAATTTCTTCCCTCCCTCTCTTTTCTTTTTTTTTTGCAATGGATGAGCAAGTGATGATTCAACATGTACCATGTAAAGGCACTATACCAGGTGTTAGAGACAAGTATAAATAATAGAAACTACAGTTTAAAAAGATGCTTAGAAATGAAGAACGTTTGACTGAGTTCCTAGTTTTATAAATTCAGTAAACAAATATTGTCTTCTATGTCTTTTTTTATTTTGCTAGGCACTAGGGATTTTCTTGCTCTCAAGAGGCTTATATTTTAAATCTATGCAGTGCTATAATAGAATTATGTACAAAATGCCATGGAAATTTACAGAAAGGAGCATCTTAGCCTTAGAAAATATTTGTTATACTCTGAATTGGAAACCTAGTACAGACACCTTGTATTATGAGTAGTTATCGCTGTGGCTCACATCTGTAATCTCAGCACTTTGGGAGGCCGAGGCAGACAGATCATGAGGTCAGGAGTTCCAGACCAGCCTGGCCAACATGGTGAAACCCCGTCGCTACTAAAAATACAAAAATTAGCTGGGCATGGTGGAACTCCTGACCTCCTTGTGCAATGCTTTTACAAGTGGTTAATGTTTCTGAAGAGGGTAGGTTAGAGGGAGTGTTAAGAGGATGGAAACCTCCTTGTATTGACCTCTCCAAGACGGTGCATTCATGTCAAAAACTAATCAAGTGCAGCTGCAAGATTAATTGTGTGAGGAAGCTGTAAACATAGAAAACTATGGCCTCTACCCAGAGCTCTGTTTTATAGACAAGCATTCACTTTAGAACTACTGTCAGTGAACCTGAATGAGCAATAATTTGCTCACTTGAGCCTACAGTGGTAGTATTTAAAAATTACTGAGCTTGTAGGGGATGAGGTAGATACATATAGATTTCTAGTTGAGGCATTTGAGGAAACTAGAGTAGGTCTGAGTAAGGGAG
This sequence comes from Pan troglodytes, assembly GCF_028858775.2. Taxonomy (NCBI): domain Eukaryota; kingdom Metazoa; phylum Chordata; class Mammalia; order Primates; family Hominidae; genus Pan; species Pan troglodytes. The sequence goes on from NC_072407.2 coordinate 89,196,747, forward strand.
AAGATGGAATAAAATAACTTGGGTTTGTGGCTGGGAGCGGTGGCTCATGCCTGTAATCCCAGCACTTTGGGAGGCCGAGGCAGGCGTATCACCTGAGGTCAGGAGTTCGAGACCAGCCTGGCCAACAAGGTGAAACTGCATCTCTACTAAAAATACAAAAATTAGCCAGGCGTGGTGGCACGCGCCTGTAATCCCAGCTACTAGGGAGGCTGAGGCAGGAGAATTGCTTGACCCTGGGAGACAGAGGTGGCAGTGAATCGAGATCATGCCACTGCACTCCAGCCTGAGCGACAGAGCAAGACTCCATCTCATAAATAAATAAATAAATAAATACATAACTTGGGTTTGTAAAGCCATTAGAGAAATTTGCCATTATTAACCTCTGAATCTTTTAGCACTGTAAACTAAATGGAATTTCAATTTAATCTTCAATATGGTTTGCTTCTTTCTGTAAGTTTCATTAATAATTGTTAAAAAGCTCTCATTGAAATTATAATTATTAGTAATTTTCACTCAATAATTATAGTCTTAGATAAGTAAAATAATAATTTAAAATTATGGGATGATAGTTAACTTTTAATTTTAATAGGAAATAGCTTACTCACCTAAATAGTTGTAATTAACATGAACCTTCACAGGTTTTAGACTCTTCTAAATACATCCAAAAATATAATAAGAAAATAACCTAACTGTATAATTGAATTATCTTGTTATGATTTTGGTAATCTTGGAATTCAAGATGGTCAAAGTTATAAAATGATTTCTCTGTAAAGTATATAGGTAATTTTGTGATTTCCTTTAATTTTTCTTCTTCATTACAGACTTATTTTTAGAGAAGTTTTAGGTACACAGCAAAATTAGGTGGAAAATAGAGAAACTTCCCATGTAGAGTTCCAAATACAGAAAGGGTACTGTTCTCCCCAGTGTGCACAGACTCCTCCATGATCAACATCCACTCCAGAATGATATACTTTGGTACAATCAAAGACCTTACATTGACACATCATTATCATTCAATGTCCATAGTTTACATTAGGATTCACTCTTGGTATTGTATCTTCTGTGAGCTTCAACAAATGTATAATGTCATGTATCTACCATTATAGCATCATACAGAATAGTTTCACTGCTGCAAAAATCCCATGTCCTGTATCCATTGAGCCTTCCCTCTGCCCAAACCCCTGAAAACCATTGATCTTTTCACTGTCTTCATATTTTTGCCTTTTCCAAAGTAAGTTATAGATGTAAATGTATGGTATGTAGCCTTTTCAGGGTGGCTGCTTTCACTTTATTATGTATTTAAGACATTTAAATATTTAATAATAGGCATTCTTCCATGTCTTATCTTAGTTGGATTGCTCATTTCTTTTTGGTGCTGAATATTAATCCATGGTATTCTTTTAACTTTTAGGAAGTGAAGAAAGCTTATATATGTTAGCACTGTTTTTTATTTTTTAATCTCAATTTCCATTTCTGCTAAGTACAGTTATTCCTGTTTGTACATGAGGAAGATGAGGTACAGAGAAGTTATATAACTTTCCCAAGATCATATTGGTAGGAATTATAAATTCAGGATTTGAAACTGGAAGATCTTGCTCCTGATACATCATCCTGTCTTGGAGAAGGAATATGTAAAACATACATAAAATCTTATGTATTGTAATTTTAAGTACAACTTAATTTTCATTAGAAATACTGTCTTTTTACATCCTTCATGTTCCATTTTTTTCTGTATGGAAAATAAATAAGTGGGTTTTGGAAAATTCAAATATAATGAGTTTGTATAGTATATATTCCTGTTTCACTAAAGTTTTAACTAAGGTCTCGTAGATGCAGTTTAAATTTCACCAACTTTAAGTTTTCATTCAATACACAGTAACCTTGGCTTTCATCCTTCAGTAATCTTGTGATTATACAGCTCTCTTGAGGCAGTCAGTGAATAAAGTATGGTAATTATTAAGGCCATTTTTAAGACGCCCGCTGGTTGGAGGAGTTAATTTTATCACATGATGGCAGTTAATGTTAGCTGTACATTATAAAAGCCCCTGCTTTGTGAAATGTGAGGAGTGAATTTGGTGTTTAACATGCCTTTTTTCTACTTCATATTCTTAGAAAACTGACATGAAAAATTACATCTATAATAAGTAGATTGAAAAATCTCACTTAGTTTGCTAACATATATTAATACTTACTCTGCACTAAGCCATCCAGGAACTTTGTTTTAATGTCCAATAAAGATGTATTTCATATATATCATTTTATAATGAAATCTGTCTTATGATAAAGATTTAAACACACACATACATACACATATATGCATTCACTTTTGGTATTTTATTTTTTATGTTATGTTATGTTATGTTATGTTATGTTATGTTATGTTATGTTATATGAAGTCTGGCTGCGTTGCCCAAACTGGAGTGCAATGGCGTGGTCTCAGCTCATTGCAACCTCCACCTCCCTGATTCAAGTGATTCTCCTGTCTCAGCCCCCCAATTATCTGGGACTACAGGAGTGCACCACCACTCCTGGCTAATTTTTGTATTTTTAGTAGAGATGAGGTTTTGCCATGTTGGCCAGGCTGGTCTCAAACTCCTGACCTCAAGTGATCCACCCACCTCGACCTCCCAAAGTTTTGGGATTACAGGCGTAAGCCGCCATGCCCAGACTGTTTTATTTTTTTTGAGACAAGGTCTGGCTCCATCACCCAGGCTGGAGTGCAGTGGTGCAATCTCAGCTTACTGCAACCTCTGCCTCCTGGGCTCAACTTATCCTCCCACCTCAGCCTCCTGAACAGCTGGGACTACACGCATGCCCTACCGTGTCCGGTTAATGTATGTAATTTTTGTAGAGATGGGATTTTGCCAGCTTGCCCAGGCTGGTCTTTAACTCATAGTTTGCGTTTTTATTAACCTATGCAACTGTTGAGAGACAAATGGCAAATCATATGTGTGTATGTAAAATATATTTTTATATTATGTAGGTGTGTATGTTTAACACTGCATGTAAATAACGATTGACATTTGTTGTCAAGCACTGTGTCTCCCAAGTGAATTTTTTTAAAAGACTTAAAAAAAAAAAAAAAAAAAGCAGACCGGGCACGGTGGCTCAAGCCTCTAATCCCAGCACTTTGGGAGGCCGAGGCGGGCGGATCATGAGGTCAGGAGATCTAGACCATCCTGGCTAACACGGTGAAACCCCGTCTCTACTAAAAATACAAAAAAATTAGCCGGGCGTGGTGGCGGGCGCCTGTAGTCCCAGCTACTCGGGAGGCTGAGGCAGGAGAATGGCGTGAACCCAGGAGGCGGAGCTTGCAATGAGCCGAGATCATGCCACTGCACTCCAGCCTGGGCGACAGAGTGAGACTCCGTCTCAAAAAAAAAAAAAAAAAAAAAAAAGGCAGTTTTATTTTATGAGCAAAATTGAGAAGGTCCAGAGATTTCTCATATACCCAATGGCCCCACACACATTCATACCCTCCCCCATTATTAACATCCCGCACCAGACTGGACACTTGTTACAATTGATAAACCTATATTGACACATTATCATTACTCAAAGTACATAGTTTACATTAGGGTTCACACTTAATGTTGTACATTCTATGGGTTTGGACGAATGTATAATGACATGTATCCATCATTATAGTATCATAGAGTATTTTTGCTCCCTCAAAAATCCTCTGTGCTCCCTCTATTCATCCTTCTTTAACCCCCTGAAACCCTTGACAATCAGTAATCTTACAATGTCTCCCTAGTTTTACCTTTTCCAGAGTGTCATATAGTTGAAACCATACAATATGCAGCCTTTTCAGATGGGCTTCTTTTCACTTGGCAATAGGCATTTCAGCTTCCTCCATGTCTTTTCATGGCTTGTTTCTTTTTATGGCTCAATTTCTTTTTAGAACCAAATGATATTCCATTTTCTGGATGTACCAGTTTATTTACTCACCTACTGGAGAACATCTCGGTTGCTTCTAAGTTTTGACAATTAGGAATAGAGCTCTAATAAACATTTGTGTGCTGGTTTTTGTGTAGACATAAGTTTTCAACTCCTTTGTATAAGTACCGAGGAGCACAATTGCTGGATTGTATGGTAAAAATATGTTTAATTTTGTAAGAAACCACCAAACTGTCTTCCAAAGTGGCTGTACCATTTAGTATTTCCATCAGCAATGAATGAGAGTTCCTGTTGTTTCACATCTTTAACAGTATTTGGTGCTGCCAGTGTTCTGAATTATGGCCATTCTAATAAGTGTGTATTGGTATCTTATCTTTCGTTTTCCAAGTGAAATATTTTTGCCTTTATCATTTCTTTTCTTTTCTCCACTACTCAGTTTTCACTAGGTTCTTGTCAATCATGCACAATAATTTTTAGAATTATCCTTTTTTTTCCAACTTGACTGCCCATACACCATTCTGTACCCTGTTCCTCTTTTGGCTCGTTTACTTTCAGTAATCTAGGAAGTCTTTTCTGTTGCATTTTCTCTGTCACTCATTGATTTTGTTTGTTTTTTTATCTAAAATGGTTCTCTCTGAAAGTCCCCTATGAATCTATCATGGATTTATGTAGCCACTGTTTGTTGAGGGAATGAATGAAATGAATATTCGTACAATTTTTTTTTTACCAAACTCAAGCTGCTTTGCCTAGTTTGCAAGGCCATCTGTAATTTGATTTTTTTCTTATCTATTCAGTTGTTCTTCCTACTTCTTCCCTAGAGAGTACCTTTTGTCCCATTCAAGCAGTTATGCAATACAGTTGACCTTTGAACAACACAAGGATTAGGAGTGTTGACCCCTTGCACAGTTAAAAATTTGAGAATAATTTTTGACTCCTCAATAATTTAACTACTAATAGCCTACTGTGGACCAGAAGCCTTACTGTAGCATAAACAGTCGATTAATGCATTTTGTGTCATATGTATTATATACTGTATTCTTATAATAAAGTAAGCTAGAGAAAAGAAAATGTTATTAAGAAACTTGTAAGGAAGAGGAAATATGTTTACTGTTCTTTAAGTGGAAGTGGATCATCATAAGTGGAAGTGGATCATCATAAAGATCTTTTTTCTCATCATCTTTACACTGAGGAGGAGGCTGAGGAGGAGGAAGAGGAAGAGGTTGGTCCTGCTTTTTCAAGGGTGGCAGAGGTGGAAGAAAATCAACATACAAATGGATCTGCACAGTTCATACTCATGTTGTTCAAGGGTCAACTTACATTACTTGTTTTATGACTATTCTTTTCTTTAATTATTTCTTCTATCAAAAATTCCCTTTATATTCTTTTTCTAAATTCTACATTCTGCTTTACCTTCTCCATGAAACCCTCTCAGATAATACTTAATGTTCCCATTTTGTAAACTATTGCACTTTTAAAATTAATGCTTTATTGTTTAATACTAATTATTCTCTAATTGAAATCATTTTTGCCATTTTACCTCTGGCAAAAGTCTGACTGTCATCTATGTTCTTTATCTGCTGCTGAAAGAAGTGTTTAACTTCAGAAGAAGAAACGAGAAGTGACATAGATGGAAAATAATGGAGGTCTGAAGATGGCTCTAAATAAGACATGGGAGCATGATTGAAACATACGGTTGTTTTATGGAATATTCTGAGATTAGATTAGATAGGGATATGATTATTTGATAGAGTAGTAGCTGTGGATTTTTAGTAGGCAATAAGGAGCTACTGTAGATACTTGAGTAAGCAGGATGTGATGAAAACATTAGAAAGACATATCTCTCATTAGTTTATAATAGATTGGAAGAATTGAATACTAAGAAACCCGCTAGAAGATGCTTGTAGTAATCCAGATATTGATGGATAATGCATATATTCTAGAGTCAAAACTCATAGTTCAGCAGGATCAGAGGATGGAATAGGTTAGAAGTTTTTCCATTTTTGTAGAGAGACATAATTATACCAGTTTATGTGAAACTTTGATACTCTTTGAAAGTTTGATGCAGCAAGCTATGTTACAGCCAGCTTTTAAAAATTATTAATTAGTCATTTACATTTGTGATGTTAATGTTGTAGGTGCTAGAGGCATATGAATAAGACAATGTCTCATAATATTTTTTCAAACCTAAGACTGGGCTGAATATAATATTTTAAGTTAAGTTTCGTTCTTGATCTGTATCCTCTTGTTTTGAATCTGTGCCACATTCTCTGCCTCTCACTGTTTCCCAACATGCTACTGGTCAGAGGATAAGGAATTGGGGACTTGGGAGAAATAGTGAGTACCTGAGTGTCTGTTAGTTCTCCCTGAGTTCACAGAGAACATCTTTTTGGCAGATATCCTTGATAGAATGAGTATGAGGACTCACTTTCTTACTAATTATAATAAATCTTCTTTGTTTTTCTTATATCTGTAGGTCTCATCTGGTCTATCTGCGCTAGTGGTTGTGAACTACTGCTCTAGTCATTTTAGAATGTGATTCATTTGCAATATGTTTATTGAAACCCAACTTTGTAATAACATTTTATAAAGTTAAGAAATGATATGCATTTGTTTGAAAGGACCATACTCTGTTTTAGACTGCTGGCAAAAGTTCAGAAACAGCATCTGAGACTAACTAATATGCAGTTTGTGAAATGCTGTGATTTAGTGTTCAATAATAGTAGTAATACATGTATATATGTAGTTGATAGAAACTGAAGATTGCTATATTGTTATATTTCATATATAACATGTTATAATTAAAGATTGTTATATTTCATCTCAAATTATTCCAGGACTACAGGAAGGCAAATGATGGTACATGTAAGTCATTCAGAAATTTTTGAATGTTGTTTTTTTCCTCCTATTACATGGTACAAATTACTTCCATAATTGTTCAGAGTTGAAGATATATTGAAAAAAACAGTATAAAAATGAATCTCACAGTGAAGGCAAATTTTTATGAAGTATCCATGATATAACCTGTGGCAGTGTTGCTAAGAGGTTAATCAGAAACATCTGTAAACAACACAAACACTTAATGTTAGTTTAAGAATATTTATTATATGCACATCAATGAGTTACCTAAATTAAAAAGTTTAGTCTACACAAGTTTAATATTTAAATGTATTTTGACAGGATACTAATAGCTTTTAAACTATTATAGTAGGAACTATTAATGTGGGCATTTTATTTTCAGTTTTACTTCATAGTCTTGTGCATACATTTGATAATTGCATTAGATGGTTATTTAAACTTGAAATTATCTCTGTGCCTGAGGCTTTATTTTTAACATGTATTTTAAGTTTAGTATGTATGTTAGAACCTGTATTGGTCAGAATATCCTGCTCAAGAGTAAGATTAAAAAAAATTCTCCCCAGCCTTCTATGATGCCTAAAATCATGAAGACGTTCATTTTATCTACTTGCAACATGATTAGGCAGGATAGCTAAGCTACCAAAGTGGTAGCTAGCTACTACTATAATCAGATATTTTTCTGATTAAACTCATTGATGATTAGTACAGAACAGAATGCTAGGAGAATAGGACAAAAGATGGGAGAAGAGAGGTAGGAAACATTTTGGAACATGTAACTCAGATATATTTTACATTGGAGCTTTGGGCTATTTGCTTTAGGACTTTGGGCTCTCGGGAAGAATTCTCAAAGCGGCAACAAGGATAAACTTTCCTTACAAAGTTTTCCTAGGAGTGGTAAAATTAATAATTCTGCTTTTTTATTGACTTTGGAAGTTCCGCTGTGACTCTCTTACCTTATGGCTCTTTTTCTGTTATTCCCTGTGATCTTTGCTGTATTTGAAATCATTTTAGTAGAGTTTTCAGATGTCCCTTAGATCTCCTTTTGGGATTCAAGGGCTACGTATTTCCAGTTTAACAATTTGTCATTAGGCAACATTGTTTACTTAATTAAAAGCATAAAATTTCCCAGCTACGATAATAATCATCACCATTTATTGAACCTCATCAGTGTGCCAAGTAATGTGCTAAATGCATGATATACATTTACTATTTCATTAAGTTCTCAAAACAGCCATACAAGGTATACATTCTTAGTCCCATTTAATAAATTAACACTGTCATTTTCTATTGCTATAATAGAATACTGCAGACTGTGTGATTTATAAAGAGAAGTTTATACTCCCCTACTGGAGCACCTCATACCTGTGGTGTCCCCACTGCCTCTGCTGGAGCACTTATGCCCATGGCTCCCCTGCCATCCCCATGGTGTGCTCTTGCCAGTAGTCTGGGAGCACGTTGACTCCTTCAGCCCAGCTGGGGCTCGACCTTAAAGGACCAGAGGACAAAACTGTGAACCTGGTCTCAGTCTTTTAGGTTTAGCGTATGCAGCCCAGGAGTGTGGAGCTCAGCCTTGCCCCCTAAAAGCATCAATAAACAAAGCCATTCAACTATACCCAACTTGTGCCACAGTCAAAGCCCTCAAGGGTAATAAAGACCTTAAAATAAAAAAGCCCCATCCAAAGGATGGCAGCTTCAAAGGGTAAAGGAACATCAGTGCTCACAGATGAGAAAGAACCAGCCAAGAATTCTGGAAGCTCTAAAAGCAGAGTGTCTTTTTACCTCCAAACGATCGCAATAGCTCCTTAGCAATGGATCCAGATTGAAATGGCTGAAATGTCAGACATAGAATTCAGAATCTGTGTGGCAAGGAAGCTCATCAGGTTACAAGAGTTGATTGAGACCCACTCCAAGGAAAACAGTGAAATGATCCAAGATTTGAAGACTATATAACCATTTTAAGAATAAAACAAACTGCACTTCTAGAAATGAAAAATTCACTACAGGAATTTCAAAATACAATTGGAAGCACTGATGGTAGAATAGACCAAGCTGAGGAAAGAATTGAAGAGCTTGAAGACCACTCCTTTAAGCACGCATGCAGATAAAAATAAAGAAAAGAAATTTTAAAAAACAACACCTCTGAGAAATATGGGATTAGGTAAAGAGACCAAACCTACAACTCATTGGCATTTCAAAAAGAGAAGTAGAGAGAGAGAGAGCAAGCAACTTGGAAAACATATTTCAGGATATATTTCATGAAAAATTTCCCAATCTCACTAGAGAGGTTGACATGCAAATTCAAGAAATTCAGAGAACCCCTGCGAGATACTCTGTAAGACAACCATCTCCAAGACATATAGTCATCAGATTCTCCAAGGTAAACACAAAAGAAAAATCTTAAAGGCTGCTAGAGACAAGGGGCAGGTCACTTACAATGGGAACTCCATCAGGCTAACAGTGGACCTTTCAGGAGGAACCTTACAAGCTAAATGAGTTGGGGGCTTATTTTCAATATCCTTAAATAAATAAATTCCAACAATAATTTCATATCCCTCCAATTTAAGCTTCATAAAGCAAGGGAGGAATGAAATCCTTTTCAGACAAGCAAATGCTAAAGGACTTTGTTATGACTAGATCTGCACGATCTCCTAGAGGGAGTACTAAACATGGAAAAGAAAGAAAGATACCAAAACGTGTATAAGGACATAACCCCATTGGCACTATAGAGCAACTATATAATCAAGTCTACATAACAACCAGCTAACAGCACAATGACAGGATCAAATCCTCACATATCAATATTGACCCTTAATGTCAATGGGCTGAATGCCCCACTAAAAGGCATACAGGGGCAAGTTGGATAAAGAAGCCAAGACCCACCTGTCTACTTTCTTCAAGAGACCCATATCACAAGTAATGACAGCCATAGGCACAAAATAAAGAGATGGAGAAAGGCCTATTAGCCAAATGGAAAACAAGAGCTGGGGTAGCTATTCTTACATCAGAAAAGAAACAGACTTTAAACTAGTAATGATCAGAAAGGACAAAGAAGGGCATTACATAATGATAAAGAGCTCAATCTAACAAGAAAACCTAACTATCTTAAATATATATGCACTCAACATTGAAGTACCCAGATTCATAAAACAGGTTCTTATAGATCTACAAAGAGATTTATATAACCATATATTAATAGTGGGAGACTTCAACACCCTACTAGACAGATCATTGAGGCAGAAAACTAACAAAGATATTCTGGACTTTAACTCAACAAGACCAGTTGTACCCAATAGAGATCTACAGAACATCCAAGAACAACATCCAAGAACAACACATGTTACATACTCTAAAATGACCACATGCTTGGCCATAAAGCAAGTCTTTTTGAGCAAATTCAAAAAAATTGAAGCACCAACCACATTATTGGACCACAGTGCAATAAAAGTAGAAATCATTACCAAGAAGATCTGTTAAAACCATACAATTACATGGAAGTTAAACACCCTGCTCTTGAATGACTTTTGGCTAAAGAACAAAAATTAAGGCAGAAATAAAAAAAAATTACTTGAAACTAATGAAAACAGAGACACAATATACCAGAATCTTTGGACACAGCTAAAGCAGCGTTAAGAGGAAAGTTTATAGTGCTAAACACTTACAACAAGAAAGTAGAAAGATCTCTAACAACATAATGTTGCACCTAGAGGAACCAGGAAAACAAGAGCACACCAACCCCAAAGCTAGCAGAAGAAAATAACCTAAATTAGAGCTGAACTGAATGAAATTGAGATGTGAAAATCCATACAAAAATCAATGGAACCAAAAGTTTGTTCTTTGAAAGATTAAACAGGATTGTTAGGGCACTAGCTAGATTAATGAAGAAACAAAAAGAAGATCCAAATAGACACAATCCGAAGTGATGAAGGTGATATTACCACTGACTCCACAGAAATAGAAAAAATATTCTCAGACTATTACAGATACCTCTAGGCACACAAACTAGGAAACCTAGAAGAAATGAATAAATTCTTGGAAACACAACGCCTCCCAAGATTGAACCAAGAAGAAATTAAAATCCTGAACATACTAATGATGAGTTCCCAAAATTGAATTAGTAATAAAAAGCTTACTGACCAACAAAAGCCCTGGACCAGATTGACTCACAGGTAAATTCTATTAGACATACAAAGAAATGCTACTACTAATGCTACTGAAATTATTCAAGAAAATCAAGGAGAGGGGACTCCTACCTAACTCACTCTATGAAGCCAGCATCATTCTGAGAGAGCAATAAAAAAGGAAAACTTAAGGCCAATATCCCTGATGAATATAGATGCAAAAATCCTCAAGAAAATACTAGTAAAACAAATCCAGCAGCACATCAAAGAATTAACTCACCATGATTAAATAGGCTGCTGCCTGGGATGCAAGGCTGATTTAACATGCAAATCAGTATTGCAATTCACCATATGAACGGAATTAAGAATGAAAACAATATGATCATTTTTAATAGATGCAGAAAAGGCCTTTGATAAAATACAATATCACTTCATGCTAAAAACCTCAACAAATTAGGCATTGAAATAATATACCTTAAAGTGATAAGAGCTATATTATGACAAACCCATAGCCAATGTCATACTGAACTGGCAACAGCTGAAGCATTCCCCTTGAGAACTGGAGCAAGATAGGGATACCTACTCTTACCGCTCCTATTAAACGTACTTCGATTTTATAAATTTAAAACTGAGGCCTCTGAGAGCAGGTCATACACAGTAAGGGCTTGAACTTCAAAGACTTAGTACTTTATAGAATAACACACTACATCTTAGAATATGAAATGTTAATGAAGTTGGATTTTGTTATTTCATATGAATATCCTCATTAAAACCCTTATACAACTTCATACTTTTTATGCATCCTTAGTTCATAGAGTATTTTAATAGCAGAGCTGTCATTGTGAACTTGTATATCCTTGGTCTTATATTGCATCCTATTGTCATGGACTCAGGGAGATCCACAGGATAAAAAGTATATTGAAGAGAATCAGGGAAAGAACATAGAAGGTAAGGAGATAATGTAGAATTGAGGAGGCCACAAGGACCATTGCAGAATTTGGTGACTTTGGCCCATTCACCCTCTTGAATTCGTGTACATTGTCTTTCTATGTCTTTTAAAGGTTATTTAGCTGATTGGGAGGAAGAAAGTAGAGAGCAGCAAAACAGATCTGTTTTTCAACCGCTCTTTTCTACTGAGGCCTTGTTTATAAAAATTGTCAATAAAATATCATTGAAATTCTCTTGGGACAGAATAGCAGGATAGTTTACTGTTTAAGAAAAGGCTCCTGGCTAACACGGTGAAACCCTGTCTCTACTAAAAATACAAAAAATTAGCTGGGCGTGGTGGCGGGCGCCTGTAGTCCCAGCTACTCGGGAGGTTGAGGCAGGAGAATGGCGTGAACCCGGGAGGTGGAGCTTGCAGTGAGCCGAGACCACGCCACGGCATTCCAGCCTGGGTGACAGAGCGAGACTCCGTCTCAAAAAAAAAAATAAGAAAAAAGAAAAGGCTCATTGGCCTTGTAGCTTCAAGATCTTGGGCATTTTTATCAACTTTTTTCATATGTAAAACAAGTATAGTAATAACTACTCATATGATTATTTAGAGGAGATATTGTACATCTGTCTATCCATTTGTAAATGGTAAGACTTGATACATAGCAAATGCCCAATAGCTGGTAATGAATGTTACCAGGTAGTACAATTAATCTGCATAAAAGTTTTGTTTTTGAATTAAAATATGTAATCTCTTTTAGTTTTCTACCCCAAGTAGCTCTTATGCATTTTTTTTTTCTAGTGAATGGTAGTAACTGTGAATACCTCTTGCCCCAATTGTGAGAGTCACAAATGGGTTAAACAGAAACATGTAGAATAGTTACTCTAAAGGATCAGAATTGTTCCCAGGTCAAAATAAAACTTGGATGAAATACAGTTGAATATATTAATAATTTTAAAGGAGAACTTTGTAAATTACAGAAGGTATTGGTCATTCAAGAAAGGGGAGAGCAAAGGGTTGCAGATGAAAGGTTAGCAGTGCCTGAGAAGAGAGATACCAAGGCTCACGTATATAAATATTCTGGCTGGGTGTAGTGGCTCATGCCTGTAATTCCAGCACTTTGGGAGGCCGAGGTGGGTGGATCACCTGAGCTCAGGAGTTTGAGACCATCCTGGGCAACACCGCAAAACCCTGTCTCCACCAAAAATACAAAAAATTAGCTGGACATGGTGGCATGTGCTTGTGGTCCCAGCTACTCAAGAGGCTGAAGTGAGAGAATCGCTTGAGCCTGAGAAGTGGAGGTTGCAATGAGCTGGGATCATACCACTGCACTGCAACATGGGTGACAGAGTGAGACCTGATTTTGAAAAAAAAAAAAAAAAGAATACAAATATTGTCTAAGAATGGGTATATTTTTACTGATTTAATAAAAATTAATATACAAATTTATAGAAATTACTATTTACTTACAAATTAGTAATTACTAATAGAAATGATTGGTTTTCTTAGTTTGACATCACTACATAATAGTCATACTTTAACTCATCTTTCTCTGGTCTCATGTTCACAAGTAAATCTTGTGAACATAATCTTGTGAATTATAATCTGTCTTATGGAGCTTACATTCCAAAGAGAGTATTCATTGATAAGATTCTGAGAATGTACAGCCCTTTGGCAGTTAAATTTTATAGCAAAAATTTATGAATTACATTTCTGCTGGATCTGTTTCTCATTGCTTAGTGTAATTAGGTGTTTATAAAATGGTCTCTGTGTGTGTTAAGAAATCAGGTTTCTTTGCCTGCTAAGAGCCAAACTGATGCTTCTCTACCAGTGTCCTGTGGAAGATGTACCATGAAATTTTAATAAATGTAACTTCTATTACTACTGCAACTATATGATTTTGTTTTGGCAGTGTATAGCAGAATATCAAGGTGAATACGTCATAAAAAATGACCGAGGGTACCTAGAGTGTAATGAGAAGTCAGCATCAAATAAAGATTTCTGGACCATTTGCTTGTAGAGTCAGTGAGGGAGCACAATTAGAGCAGCATCTGCTTACACTCAGAGATCATCTGCAGAAGATTAATTTTCAAGCTTCCATATTAATAGGTAGTTTAAGTAGTTCTTCCGTATTAGTAGGTGGTTTCTGTTTTGTTCTTCCATATTAGTAGGTAGTTTCTGTTTTGTTCTCTACTGAATCTCCAGAATGGTAGTAGGTGTTCAGTTAATTCTTATACAGTGAATGAGTGAATAAAATAAATATTCAATCAGCGTTGAATAGAAGGTCAATTGTGGACATATTAGAACCTAGAACATACCTCTTAATGACTTAGTAAAGATGCAGAATTTTGTACTAACATATCCATTATCTTGTTCTCAATGTAGACTGAAAACAATAATAACCGTTCAGTGTAGCAGTAGAAAATATATATATAAGTGAACCATAACTTCAGCCTTTGCTTCCTTTAACATTCCACAGTGATGTGATATATGAAAAAGAGTTTTAAATACTTAGACTGTTTGATTAAAAATGGATCTTTTTATGGGTACTGTGAGACATTACTCTTTGGCGGTGTGGTAGTAGTAGTTGTTATAATCATTGCTGACTTTAGTGTTTTTCTGAGTCTTAATTCTTTAATTCCAAAGTGCTCTGAGACCACAAAAGGATGAGATCCCTGTTCTAAAAAATAATAATAAAAATAAGAAGAGATCCCTGTTCTAGAATGGGGTGAATGCTCAAGGTAATATAATACTTCTGGGGACTTACAGGACCAGCAGGTGATCCTCTCCTGGTACCTTGCCAGTGCAAAACAGCCTTTTTTCAAACTTCCATGTACGCAATCAGTCTTTACTATTACAGCAGTGCAGTACAGTTTTTCTGGTGAACAAGAGAAGTGAATGGCAGGATTAGTTGTAGGCATGCTAACATTTTATTAACAGAAGACCTGTATTGGGAAGTTACATCTTTTTAGGCTGTGGTTTAGATTATCAGGTGAATGAGAATTTCCTTTAAGGAAAACACCTTACCTATGTAGACCAGACTCTGTAACACTTTTTTTTTTTTTTTTTGTATTTTCTTTTGGCTACAGCACCAGGTTATGAGGCAAACTATATATAAACTAATAATTACAGTGTTTGCTTAGTTAAGTGGTTTTATTCTGAGTATTTAAAGCTTTTTCCCCCTATATTACATCACTACAGAATGTTATGGGAAGGAAAAACTGAAGCTATGGTTGACTTATGTAGAGTTTTTGCTATAACGACTGATTAGTTACAAGATCTTTTTCAGCCAAAGTTCTTAATAAAGTATAGAGTTAAGATGTGTTAGCAGCCAAAGTATGCATATTATTAGGTCATTGTAAAATATATTCTAGAGTTTATATATCCATAATTGACCTTCTATTTTATTTAACACTGATGGAATAGTTAATGAAGTATGGGTGCTAAATAATTTTATTGATTGTATTGAATGTTTAAGATCAATAGAATTTGTTATTTGGTAATGCAGAAATCCAAGTTTTCCATGAGTTTGGGATTCTTTAAAATATATTTAATTATATTAAATTGTTTACAGAAGGTGTCACATATTTCTTTTTCTTATTTAGAACATATTAAACAACTTGTATCATTTATTATTAACTATTACTAATATGAAATACTTTATAATACAATAATATTTACACATTTAGGACCTACTGAATTGGATAGGGTTGCTTGTTCTACCATAAGTGATTTCCAGGTAACTATTAATTTTGAGTTTCCGTTACTTATTATCTATTACCATATAATGAACTACCCCAAAACTTACTGGCTTTAAAACAGTGACAGTTTTATTTGCTCATGATTCTGTGAGTCAGTAATTTGGTCAGGGCTTAGCTGGACAGCTCTTCTGCTGGTATCTCTTGGGATTAGTCATGCATCTATAGTCGTTTGGGACCTTGACTGGGGCTGCCTGGTCTTAACATGGTGTCACCTGTTAAGTTGGTCATCGGCTTCTCTGTCATTGTTGCCTCTCATCCTCAAGTTGGCTAGTTCATATTTACGTAATGCCCTCAAGGTTCCAAGAGAGGAAAGTGGGGCACTGGACTTGGAAGTTACACAGAGCTACTTTTGCCATATTCTGTTGGTCAAAGTGAGTGATAAGGGCTAACCCAGGAAGGAGGGGGAACTTACCTCTCTATCTCTGTCTCTAGGAGTGGAACAGCAAGTCAAATGGCAAGGGAAGTATGCATACAGGGATGGGAGAAATTGTTGTGGCCAACTTTGTAAACAGTGTATCATTCTTATTGATGCTTTACTTTTCCTTTGCTTTCAACTATAACTTCATTGTTATTTACATGTTTCCCTCTAGTATCTCCTGTTTTCCCTCTCCCTTCTATGCTGAATTTCCTGCTATCTAATAGCCTCCTCTTAACCATAGTGTCAATAGTTTTGCTTTTCCTGGTTTTAGTTACCTGTGGTACAGTACAAGAAGATGAGAGAGAGAGAGAGACCATTCATGTAACTTTTATTATAGTATATTGTAACTGTTCTATTTTTTATTATTGTAATTTCTTACTGTTCCTAATTTATAAATTAAACTTTATCACAGGTATGTATGTATAGGAAGAAACATAGTGTATATAGGGTTTGGTATTATAAGCAGTTTCAGACATCCACTGGGGGTCTTGGAATGGATCCCCTGCGGATAAGGGGGGACTACAGTCTTTTTGAAAATCCCTTAGCTTGTATTGGCAACATGATATGTAAACTAAGAACAGACTTACCTTCAGAGTAGACGTAAGATATTCTACTACAAGTTAAGTGCATGATGGGTGTGAATTTCTCTCTCCTGCTTCTGAACCTTTTTTTTTTTTCTTTTGAGAAGCGAGTGCAGGGGAGAGGGTACAGTGGCTTACTCTACCCTGTTGTTTGACTAGGTGTTGACGTAGTGTTTTCCAAGATATTCTTCATGTATTCCCAGAGTTTTGCAGAGCCTACCAGGAACTACTATGTAACACAGTATGAGAGGCAAATCAGGACTTTAGGGTACCTTATCCTACTTCAGGCAGAGCATTTCTGCATTCATTTGTTTTACTAAAAGTTTTTGCAGGTCTGGTTTTGTTTGAGCAAAGAGTTTCTTTGCTTAAAAAACAAAACTTTAAAACTACTATTTAGATAATTGGACTTGTTGGCTGAGTTTTGGATATGTGATGTTAATTATACAGTTAAACCATAAGCACTTTAAGGTTTTATAAAAATATATTTGCCTTAAGCCATTTCTAAAATATATTTTCCAAATGAGGGATTTAAATGCTTTGATTTGATCAATTACTTTAAAATGATGCTTTAAAAACACATTTTAGAACACAGCAATCCAAAATTTAGAGCATCAATTACACAAGAAGTAAAATTGTACAAAATTAAGGGCTTATTTACATCTAAGTAAGTAGTGTATGTAATAAAATAGCATAATAAAAAGGCTCTGAGTATATTGATGGAGGCATATCATTTGGTCCAACAATGAGGGAATAGATCTTTTTAAAAACTAACAACTTAATCTTTATCAGAAATTGCCTGTTTAAATGAAAGGTAAATAATTTGAAAAGAAAAATGTAATAAATAAGAGGGTATGTTTTTGAGAATATAGAAGTTTAAATATTAAAGTGTTTATAAATATTGCTATAAATGCATGTGTGATCCAGGGCTGAGCTCATCTGGAATTGGGAGGTAGGCCAATTTCTCTATATCCCATGAATGCCTTGGGCGACTCCTTGACCATTGGGTATACAGAATGTTAATTGATGTTGTTTGTGTGTCTCTTGTAGTTCTCTTGACCTACAAAGAATCAAGGTGTAGAAGTTATATATTTGAAGGGCTGGGTTTGTGGAAAAATGATCAGTGTTTTATAAATCTAGGAATTATGAATATAATTTAGAGAAAGGCAAATTTCAGTACAATAATGAGAACTGACCAAAAATGGATTTCAAATAGAACTGTTCTAAAAAGGGATTTGGGGCCGGGTGCGGTGGCTCATGCCTGTAATCTCAGCACTTTGGGAGGCTGAGGTGGGCAGATCACCTGAGGGTGGGAGTTCAAGATCAGCGTTACCAACATAGAGAAACCCCGTCTCTGCTAAATATGCAAAGTTAGTTCGGCGTGGCGGCGCATGCCTGTAATCCCAGCTACTCTGGAGCCTGAGGCAGGACAATCGCTTGAACCAGGGAGGTGGAGGTTGCGTGAGTCGAGATCGTGCCATTGCACTCCAGCCTGGGCAACAAGAGTGAAACTCTGTCTCAAAAAAAAAAAGAAGGTTGGGGTGGTGGGTTTGGTTGCCTGGTAAAGTTGAGAATTTCCTATTCTAGGAGATGTTTAAACAAAAGCTAGACAGTGATCTTTTAGGATCATTGCAGAGGGGATTCATGTCATGGAGAAGAGGATGGATTAGATAGTTCTCAGGCCTTTTTCAGTGCTTAATATTGTATGAGTGTTCCAAGTCTCTAAGCTTCTTCTAGGGCAGTAAATCCAACTGGGGGCAATTTTGTACATCTTCCTAAAGACATTTGGCTATGTTTGGAGGCATTTTTAGTTGTCCTCATTGGTGGGGATGGCAGAGGGGTGCTGTCTAGGTAGAGGCCAGCGATGCTACTAAACATCCTATAATACAAGACAGCCCTTCTTCCCTGCCATGAGCCCCACCCAGACAACAAAGAATTTATCCACCCTCAAATCTCACTAGTGTCAGTGTTAAAAAACTCTAAGGATTTAACTTAGAAGTAAGTGGGCCATTTGGTCTTTAAAACTTATCTGGGCCTGAAGTTATTAGGCCAGATAATACTGGCCTTTGGCAAAGGTATGAAGTAGGAAACACTTACTTTGAACAGATTCTTGCCATATTTGTAACATCATCACTTCCATTGCCCTCATGCTCTGTACCACCCCTCTAGACCTATCCTCACTAATGATTCTTGGTCTCATCAGGCTTAGCTCCCTTGGGCCCTATTTCTTTAACATCTACTATCTGTTACCTAGATAATCTGAAAAATGAATATACCAGCTGATATTGCTTTAGTAGTTTTTCCTTATGGTGATAATGCCTAAATCCCCTTTTCTGTCACAGTGATTCATGGTAATCCTGCTGGAGCCATTCATGATTCCAAGCCGTCAACTCACAGGGCTATAAAAATGTGCTGTAGGCTGGGCGCGGTGGCTCACGCCTGTAATCCCAGCACTTTAGAAGGCCGAGGCAGGTGGATCACTTGAGGTCAGGAGTTCGAGATCAGCCCGGCCAACATGGTGAAACCCCGTCTCTACTAAAAATACAAAAATTAGCCAGGTATGGTGGTGCACACCTGTAATCCCAGCTATTCGGGAGGCTAAGGCAGGAGAATCGCTTGAACCCAGGAGGCAGAGGTTGCAGTGAGCTCTGATCATGCCACTGCACTCCAGCCTGGGTGACAGAGTGAGACTCTGTCTCAAAAAACTGTGCCGTAAAATTTACAAGTTGTCATTCACATAAAACATATATGCATACTTTATTAAAGCAAGACAATGTGATTCTTGTCTAATATCTATTCAAAATTATTTAAATAAAATTAAAACATTAGAAATATTTACATGCATTTATATGTAGCTAATTAGAGCTAACAACTCAGAGGTAGATTAGAATTTCAATAGAAGCGGTTTGAGTACTGGAAATTATCAATACTAAGAATGGTCTACAATCATCTGGGTAGAAATCACCTAAATTTTGGAGGTCGTATTATTAATCTACCAAGGCTACCGTGACAAAATACTACAGACTAGATGGCTTATTCAATAGAAATTTGTTTTCTCAAAGTTCTGGAGGCCACAAGTCTAAGATCAAGGTGCTGTCAGGGTTGGTTTCTGGTGAGACCTCTTTTTTTGGCTTATGGACAGCAGCCTTCTTGGTATTTCCTTACATGGGCTTTCCTCTGTGCATGTGGTCAGGGGGTGGTGGCGGGGCTGGGGGGAGAGAGCCAGGGAGAGTGAGAGAGTGAGAGCGAAAGAGCGAGCAAGGAGCAAGCATGTGAGTAAGTGAGAGCTCTCTCTGGTGTTGCTTCCACTTCTTATACAGACACCAATCTTATTGGATTAGGGCCTAACCCTTAAGACCTCATTTAACCTGAGTTACTTTCCTAACAGCCATCTCTTCAAATACAGGTGCATTGGGGATTAGGGCTTTAACATATGAATTTTTGGGGGACACAATCAGTTTTATAACATGAGGTAACTGACCATAAGTTTTACATGAAATAATCAGACAGTAGTTTTCTGTTGAAACTTAGTTGGCATAAGTAAACTGCTCTGATGTGTTTTGTGGTTTAGTGTCATAACAATCCAAAGTGAAATTCATGTCACTATATTATTATAGATAATATGCAAACTTTTCTTCTAGTCATTCATGCTGTACTCACTACTAAGTATTGAGTGTATAAAATTGGATAATTTATTTTTGCTCAGATAGGTCTCAATAAAAAAGCATGTAAAGGTCTAGGTTCTCATGAAATTTTTGAAGCAGAGTAATTAGCAATACTTTAATGTTTAGTTTTCATTAACAACTGGTCATTTTACCCACTTTCCTTTATATAAAAATGAAATCATGCTCCACAAATGCCGGTTTATAATTTGGCTCCTAACTTGATTAAGATGAAGGAATGTATGCTTAGGATAGCTCAGACACTGAGATATTGTATACCAGGAACCACCTGCTTTCCTTAGGGCATTTTCTGTTAAAATATTAGTCAAACTATTTGTTATTAAAGACAGAATTTCCATGTGAAGATTTTGGCTAATATATATAAACATACCTCATTTTTGCCAAGTCCTATATTTAACACACTAAAAAGAGTACATTTAGAAATACTCTTCAGGATTTGTAGCTTCCATCCTAAATTAGTCTGGCTTATTGTTACTAATTAAATTTTGAAGACTGAGAAGGCCAGGTCATATCACTTTCAAAGTGCTTTGGATATTGCGATAACTTAGTTTTTGAGGTTATTACCCTGTTTCACTCCAGATCTTCCTGGCATGACAATATGGAGTTGTTCTACTCTGCTAATATACTGCTTGTTCATCTCATTTCTAACTTTGTGGGTGGAGACAGCAATGGTATTTAGACATCGTGTTTTAGAAATATCCCAGAGAGAATGTTCTACATGTTTTGGTGTGTACAATTTTATTTAGAGAAGACTCTAGCTTGCTTTCTAACCTGTAAGATATTTTTAAAAGTAGACACTTAAAAAATCTGAGAGTTGGGTAAGAGGTATGCCTATAACTTATATGAGTGATTAAAAAGAATTTTTAAAAATCTTAACCATGAAATCTATGTCCAATATGTCTATATGTTTAATAACCTGCATTTTCAAGGTAGTTCGTTGGAATAAAACCTAGAATAAATATACATCCATGTTACTGCTATTTTAAAATAGAAATTAATGTGGATGTATTCACAAAATAAAACAGGAGAAGTAAGCTAAACCTCGTTGCTATGCTATTCCTACTAAAAAAAGGACTGGAAACATTAAGAATGCTGTTGTCATAAAGTTTAAGGTAATTTGTTCAATTCTTCCCATGCCTTTTAGTGACATCTTCTGGAGAAAAAAGATTGAGAAGAAAAACCAAAACTAGTTTTTCTTTTTGTGACAATTTCTACTGGAATTGATGATTATCAGGTTGTGAACATAATTGAGGGGCTAAAATACCATGTGAGGATTGCATTCTTCATTCTGAAACCTGTTAGTCTTCTTAGATGCAGGCATAATGAAAAAACCAGCTAAAGTGGAGACTAGACTCAGATTTTTATAGTATATTATTTTGGGTTTATTTAGAAAGTTCAGTAAATACTTCCTTTGGTAAGAGGATTCCAAAGGGAAATTGTGCATGTAAACCTATTTATTTATACATGCATGCTAAATATTGACACCATCGTTGTAAGAGTAATGTTATTTTAGGGGTTAAAGTTTGTATAAACATTTCCAGATTTTAATTCCTAAAATTATGGTTTTGCCTGTAGACAGACACTGATTGCCTGTTGTGTTTTAGGTCATATGGACCAGATTCATTCTTGATGCTCTCTGTACACAAATTTTGTGTAAGATCTTAACCACATGCAACTAGAATACAAAATAAAACAGAGATTTCCATGATAGAGGTAACGTCTGGTCTATAAATTTCTTTCTTCTATCACTTTGGAATTCATAACTAAGAGCTGATCCTAGATAAATGTGATTTTACAGTTTCACTAGATTTTCATCCCTATGTTTATTCTCAAAATCATTTTTACTGTTGAAACAAAGCTAGCTCAGCATTTAAGTTTTTACTAATTGCTCTAGACTCACTGGATATTGAACAAAGTTGGCTGAATTTTTAAAAATATTAAAATTTCAGCCAATATTAAAATTGGGCTGGGGCCCGGCACGGTGGCACACACCTGTAATCCCAGCACTTTGGGAGGCCGAGGCAGGCGGATTGTGAGGTCAGGAGATGGAGACCATCGAAACCCCGTCTCTACTAAAAATACAAAAAATTAGCCAGGCGGTGGCGGGCGCCTGTAATCCCAGCTACTCAGGAGGCTGAGGCAGGAGAATGGCGTGAACCCGAGGGGCGGAGCTTGCAGTGAGCGGAGATAGCGCCACTGCAGTCCGGCCTGGGCGAAAGAGCGAGACTCTTGTCTCAAAAAAAAAAAAAAAAAAAAAAAAAAAAAAAATTATTGCTGGTCCGGGCATGGTGGCTCACGCCTGTAATCCCAGCACTTTGGGAGGCCGAGGCAGGCAGATCACGAGGTCAGGAGATCGAGACCATCCTGGCTAACATGGTGAAACCCCGTCTCTACTAAAAATGCAAAAAAAATTCGCCGGGCGTGGTGGCTGGCGCCTGTAGTCCCAGCTACTCGGGAGGCTGAGGCAGGAGAATGGCGTGAACCCTGGGGGGCTGAGCTTGCAGTGAGCCGAGATCGCGCCACTGCACTCCAGCCTGTGTGACAGAGCAAGACTCCGTCTCCAAAAAAAAAAAAAAAAAAAAAAAAAAAAAAAAAAAAAAAAAAAAAAAAATTACTGGGCCGAGCGTGGTGGCCCACACCTCTTATCCCAGCACTTTGGGAGGCTGAGGCGGGCGGATCACCTGAGGTCAGGAGTTCGAGACCAGCCTGACTAACATAGTGAAACCCCGTCTCTATTAAAAATACAAAAAATAGCTGGGTGTGGTGGCGGGCGCCTCTAGTCCCAGCTACTCGGGAGGCTGAGGCAGGAGAATGGCGTGAACCCAGGAGGTGGAAGGTTGCAGTGAGCTGAGATCATGCCGTTGCACTCCAGCCTGGGCAATAAGAGTGAAACTGTCTCAAAAAAAAAAAAAAAAAAAAAAAAAGAAAAGAAAAATCACTGTTGATTATTGTTATATCACTCTCTAATCTATAAACTGTTAAAATACTTTTGTAAATATTTTGCAAAACTCTATCCAATACCATTACATCTTGTAGTGATATACTGGATTGCTGAGTTTGTCTGCTAATTGGAGAGGGGGAGAAAAGCACAGAAAATGAAGTTTCTTAAGGTTACACAACACAATTGATAGGTTGTGGTCAGTTGTTTCCTTGCTATAATAAGCATAGGAAGCTTGAAAGGAAAAAAATCTTGTGTGTAGATTAATTTGGAAAGATATAATCGAGAAGTCTATATTCTGCAGTAAATGGAGTTGAAAAGCACTTTTTTTTTTTTTTTTCTGAGATGGAGTCTCGCTCTTTCGCCCAGGCTGGAGCGCAGTGGCGCGGTGTCGGCTCACTGCAAGCTCTGCCTCCCGGGTTCATGCTATTCTCCTGCCTCAGCCTCCCGAGTAGCTGTGACTACAGGCGCCAGCCACCATGCCCAGCTAATTTTTTTTTGTATTTTTATTAGAGACGGGGTTTCACCGTGTTAGCCAGGATGGTCTCCATCTCCTGACCTTGTGATCCGCCTGCCTTGGTCTCCCAAAGTGTTGGGATTACAGGCGTGAGCTACCGTGGCCCGGCCTGAAAAGCACTTCTACAGTTCATCTGATTCAGAATTTAAGTGCATACACTCATTGCGCTTTAAGTCTTCATTTAACCGCATTAGAAAAAAGCCCCAAAAAGTCTGGGCATGGCGGGGATCACCTGAGGTCAGGAGTTCGAGACCAGCCTCACCAACATGGTGAAACACTGTCTCTACTAAAAATACACACACACACACACACAAAATTAGCTGGGTGTGGTTGTGCATGTCTGTGATTCCAGCCACTCTGGAGGCTGAAGCAGGAGAATCGCTTGAACTTGGGAGGCAGAGGTTGCAGTGAGCCGAGATCACACCACTGCACTCCAGCCTGGGTAAGAGAGCAAGACTGTCTAAGAAAGAAAGAAAGAGAGAAAGAGAGAAAGAGAGAGAGAGAGAGAGAGAGAGAAAGAAAGAAAGAAAAGAAAGACACCCCAAGAAGGAAAAGAAAGACACCCCAAGAAAGAAAGAAAGAAAGAAAGAAAAGAAAGACACCCCAAGAAGGAAAAGAAAGACACCCCAAGAAAGAAAGAAAGAAAGAAAGAAAGAAAAGAAAGACACCCCAAAACATTATTAGTTCAGGACCTTTTCTGACTGAAGAAATGATAACGGGAACTGAGTATGAAAAGAGGAATTTGCAGCTGGATAGGTCCAAACCAAACCAGATATGAGCAATACCATGCCTAATTAAGGAAGGATTTTCTCAAATGAATTTTGGAATGACCATATGCCCAGGGAACTGGTAGATGGCTTGAGGTTGGGCAACAGGACACACTATTTGGGAGAACTAAGTGTTACTCTGTTATACTAATATATGAGTAATGTACTCATGTGCTGTAATTAAAACAAGTAAAGAGATTATATGTCCTACTTGTTGTTGATGGGTGCTTTTTCTTGAATTACGTATTGGGATTAAATTGGGATCAATATACACTTAAAAAAATGTGGAACTCAGCTAGAGGGCCACTGTTGGCCTTTTGTCCACAAAACCTTGTAGTTTAGTGAGGTAGTGAGTGAGTGCTATCTTATTGGCCACCTTAGTGAACAATAATCTTCATTCTAGTGATCTTTCTTAGCTTTTGTCAAATGACAGAAATCTGAATTGCCATATTGGTATGTGCTGTTTGTTATGTGGCCTTGCTGTGACCTTTCTAAAGTAATCTAGAAGCTCTTATTTATTTATTTTTTTAATGTCTCAGGAGGAAAAACATAATATCACCTTAAGCCTGGTTCTTATTCTTACTTGAGGTTAATGGGAATACCACCCTTTGGATGAAAATAATGAACTTACTACAAATTGTTCATTTATAACAAGCAGACTTCACATAGATGACCTGTCTACTTTGCCCTACTGAAAACATAATATTTTTTCAGCTGTAACTTTGCCCTGAGTTCATATAGCACCTTTCTTCTCCTTCTCCATATGCTGAATGACCTGTGAGTTTTTTTTTTTTTTCTGAATTTGAAAAAGTAACATGTTTGGCAGCATTAGGATAAATAATGATCTCTTGTAAGTTTATATAAACACATTGAAAAGCTTACTCATGCAGTTTATCCTCTCATCTTACTATATATATAAACAAGTGAGGTTTTAGTTTTTGTTCATAATATTTAGATTATTTATTTTGGAAATTTAAAAATTATGCTTCTTACATTGCTGTTCTTCACTAGAATAAATAAGGATTATGGAATTTTCCTGTCACCTTTTCTTAAATCTCGTTCATTGTATAGATAACGAGCTTCTTAACACAGACTATATTTTAACTTACTATTTCATCTGCTATACATGAAAATAGTAGATGTTTCATAATGAAATTGAATGAAATTTGTAAATGCTGTAAATCTTTAATGGGATTTTTAAAAGTACTTGAGAGAAATCCATGACAGCTCATGGGCTTTGGAATCTTACCTGGTTTCAAAACCTGGCTCAATCGCCTAACTATCTATGTCTCTCTAAATCTCATCTGTGAAGTAGGGGTAATGATCCCTACATCGCAGGGGTGTTTTGAGCATTACATGAAACAGTGTATGTTAAGGACTTCATATAACATGTAACATATGGTGACCATTCAATAACATCTGCAATTTATGAAGTTGTTACTCTATAATTATTATTATTATACTGAACTCTGAGATTCTCCTCACTCCCTTTTTTACAAGGACAGACACATCTTTTTTAAAAAAAAGTCATTATCATTAAAAATGCAATTCAAAATAAACAAGAAAAGAATCAATGTGGACAGGAAGAGTGAGGAACTAAAAGGAGCCATGGGAGAGTTTAAAGATGGATAGTTAGTGAAGGCAAATTTCTTTTTACCTTTGGAAGCATTAGGGGGATTACTCCTACTTTGGAAGCACAGTAGTCACTAAACCAACATTATTAAGAATAAAGTACTTTTTAGAGGCAGAGGGGTATAATTGAAAGCTTCAGTTTGAAGTCAGACAGTCCTGGCTTTGAGTCTTGCTTCAGCTACTTAAATATTCTGTGATTTTAGGTGAGTACCCTAACTTTTGAGTCCAATTGCCTTATCTTTAAAGTAGGAATGGTAAAAACTTGTCTACTGCCTGGCACCATTAATAGTTTATTATTATGAATATTGTTTTATTCATCCTCTTTTCTTTTTCTCCATGTTCATTGGTTACTTTAAAAAGAAATTTGCCTTCATTAACTATCCATCTTTAAACTCTCCCATGGCTCCTTTTAGTTCCTCACTCTTCCTGTCCACAGTAATTCTTTTCTTGTTTATTTTGAATTGCATTTTTAATGATAATGACTTACAATGACCAATTAATTGACCATAAAATAGAGGAACCGTGTGGGAAAGAAAAGATGCAGCTGAATGTCTTGTAAATTTTAAACCTAAGTCATTAGCTAACCTTTACTTCCAATGAACTGCATTTCCTTTACATGGTAAATAGAGATGTGAATAAAATGTTTTGGGTGTTTGATGATGATGTCTAATTGGCTTTTATAGTCCCAGCTCTGAGAGTATACTTGAATTAGTATTCTGTTTCATGAATGATTTCTTATCTTGATTGTCATTTGACCATTGAATTTTCTTTTATATTTTAAATAAAAGCTGGATTTTTCCATATGTAAATCTCTATCTGTAATCTTTCAAGTAGCAAGTTGTTTTAAACTGTTTATTTTTAAAAATCTGTCAGCGGAATTAGAATTTTGTTGTAATAAGGACTCTAACTTCCAGGATATCGTTAATATTACTTACTGAGTATTGAAAACTTTACTTTAAATTGTCCTGTTTTTACAGAAGACAAGATGCAACTACAACTAATCTACTGACTATAAAAGGACAGGATAGCATATAGGCTGTACTTCACCCAGCCACTCTAACATATCTGCTTCTACAAATGGAATATTTAAAGGTTAATGTGTTGCCAGACTCTGTTTAGTGGCCTTGAAGGTATAAATCAAGAATGGTTGCCTGGGTGTGGTAGTTCATGCCTGTAATCCCAGCACTTTTAGAGTCTGAGGCAGGTGGATCACCTGAGATCAGGGGTTTGAGACCAGCCTGCCTGGCCAACATGGTGAAACCCCGTCTCTGCTAAAAATACAAAAATTAGCTGGGTGTGGTGGCACATGCATATAATCCCAGCTGCTAGAGAGGCTGAGGCATGAGAATCACTTGAACCTGGGAGGTGGAGGTTGCAGTGAGCTGAGATTGCCCCAGTGTACTCCAGCCTGGGCAATAGAGTGAGACTCCATTTCAAAAAAAGAAAAACAAAAACAAAAAAACACAATGGCGAACAGTGCAAGTAAGAGTCTAGGCCTAAGTTTCTGGCATATTTACTGTGAGTTTCCACACTCAATTCAGTGAAAGTAATTTTATTTTCTTGGTGTATACATAAATTCTGAGACTTGGCTTATTCTATATTATTATAATATTATATATTAGTTACGATATGCATTGAAATGTTTCTTCTACACTGAAAAAAATTGACTTATGGAATGATAGAACTTTGAAGTTCTGAAGTATCCTAGGGATTAATGTAACTTCTTTTTATGGGTGAAAAATTAAGGTTTAAAGAATTACAGTGATTTCATCAAGTTTAAAGTCTTAACCTGGAGACCCAAGACTTCTTTCTTACTTCTAGTCTGGCATTTTTGGCTCTAAATGCTCTTTAAGATTTTTATGCTTTCCCTGTATTTGTTTTATCAAGGAATAGAAACATAAAAAAAAAATTAGGTAAAGCTGCTAATGCAACACAAATGAACTAATTAAAAAAATGGACTGTATATTACGGGAGATTTTAATTAAACAATGATTTTAAAAATTTGTTGTATAACAATACATAGCTATTTAACTTTAGGATAGTGTTGCTTAAAATTACATATAAGACAAATAAATATTATGATAATGATATATTGCATATATTTTGACTTTGAACACACATTGTAAATTATAATAATACTTACTTGTTCAGTAAGAGCTGTATTCACAAAGAGTCCATGCAATAGTCTGTTTTCAGAAAAGTTGAAGATGCTTAGCAGAGTCTAAAGTTTAGTCTTTTAAAAAAGTATATGAATGGGAGTACTGTTTAGTTTGACAGATGGTTTCTTTAAATAGAAACTAACATTATAAAAACTCTTATTATCAATAATGTATCTACGTATGTGGTTATAAAAGACTCTGCCCTATGGTACTTTGTGTTCTAAGTAAGTAAGAGTTATAAAGAAAGTATACAAACAACACCAAAACCATTGCTTAAATATATTAAATAATTAAAATAACAATATAATCAGATGTTTTGGTGAGTGCCACCTATAGGATGAAGTGTAACTACTTCTATCCTATTGTATTCTATTGGAATGATCTGTTAATATGCCTGCATTTCCACCAAACTATGTTCTTCAGGGCAACAAGAATCAAGTATTAGGTAGTTATTTTCCCCTAGTGTGCTGGGACTATAGCAGATATGGAATAAATAAATGAAGGAGGGTGAGAACTTGTGGTTCCTTGTCTTTTCTGTTTTATTCAAGATCATGAAGGCTCCTGAATCCGGAGCTTACCTTTCTACATCTGTCTCCTTTCAAGTTGCAGAGTTATAAAATATTAGAAACACATGACACCAGATTAATTTTTGTTGAATGGATAGGTAGAAACATGTCTAAAATATGAATGAAGTACAGACGGCGCAAGAGGAAGTGTATTGCTCTTCTTGAGAAGAGCAATGAGTGTCAGTATTTATCTGAGTCATGGAAGGAAGAGGATCTTAATGAATACGGGGGGAGATGAGCTTGGTGAATAGTGAAGGCTAGCTAGGTTCACTACTCACTAAGCACCAATGTCTTTGGAGATACTCAAGAAGGAATGGCCACAGGCACTGTGATCAGGTGCAAAAATCAAATAATCAAATACACTAATGAAAAGCAGAAGAGTTCTGTGGTGGGAAATAGTTAAATGTACCATGTGTTCAGTTCTCTAGTAGAATTTAAAATGGATATATGTTTTAACCACTTGCAGGCTTAAGTAGTAAAAACAGCTTTCTTTAACAGGCTGTGTTTACTTTCAGTCATGTTCACATTTTTGATATTTCTGATTATTTTAAGGACTTCCTATATTGTGATTTTGTTTCTTTGCTACTGCTTGTGAGGCATAGTTTTCGTGTAATTCTACATGACATAGTGATGACAGAATAGTACAGTTTTTCTTGAAAGTTTTGTAAGACCTATAACAGGAAACAATATATTGTAAATCTGTCATTTCCTACAAAGTCTTTGCAGAGAGAAAACACTATTTTCCAGCTGAATGAACTTTATTTGCACATTATTTGTTATACTTTCTGTACCCTCATGTTATATTGGCTTAATACATTTTGACGTTTCTTTTATGTGATTGCTTTTATTTAACCACCCATATTTTTGTTGATAATAAAATTCCATGTTTTCATATAAATATATTCAGTTTCAAAAAGCAAAATGGTTTCTAAAAGACCATTAACCCAACTAAAAATAAAGCATACGAAAAAGTAGTTTAGCCAACCAACCAGCCAACCAAAAAAACAAACAAAAGGATTATAAACCTGGGAGGCTCAGCTTCACTAATAAGAGAGATGTAACTATAATATGAAATAATATTTCTTTCACCCATCAGACTGGCAAGGATAAAACAGTTTGATAAAACACAGTTTTTGTGGGTATAGGAAAATAACTAGTGTAAGGAAATAGCTACTTTCATATGCTGTTGTGGGGAGTATATATTGGTGTAGTTTTCTTTGGAGGTCAATTTGGCAATATTTGTCAAAATTAAAAATGTACTTGTCCTTTGACAAGAATTCACCTCCAGAGATGTTTACAAAGTATACTTTGGTATTTAGAAATGTTTATTGCGTCCACTCTAAGGATTCATAGGAGACTTTAAATAAACTTCAGCATATCCATATGTGTATGCTTTGTGTATGTAAAATTGAAAAGTATATGTCTTTAAGGCAATGTCTTTATTTGATGTGTATCTATGTACAAAGGTATGTACATACTCATACAACATTCTATAAAAGTCCAAAAGTCTTAGAAGGGAACTTTCTTTTCGTTGTTATTCTGTTTGAATTTTTGTTTTTATCATGTACATGCATTACTTTTTTTGTATCAGTTTAACAGCTTTTTTGAGGTGTAGTTTATATGCTATAAGATTTACCAGTTATTATATCAGTTTCATGGGTTTTTCAAATATTTACTGAGTTGTGTGGCATCCAACCCTGCAATCTAATTTTAAAACCTTTTCATTGCCCCCAAAGAATTCTTGTACCTATTAGCAGTCCTTCCTCATCATCCCTTAGTAGTTCCTCTCCATCACCCCTTACTCCTCCAACTCTAGGCCACCACTGTTCTACTTTCTATAGGTGGACTTGCCTGTTCTGGAATTTTATATTAAGACTGTCATACATAATTGGTCTTTGTGATTGGCCTCTTTCACTTAGCATAATGTATTCGAGGTTCATCCATGTTTTAGTATGACTGATATTATTTTTTGAATTTAAAACTTTTTTAAAAAAAGTGAAAACAGCAATTTCAGAATTACTTATCCGGCTGAAGTATATTGCCCCATGGCTGTGAAGTGGTAATGAATTATAGAGAAATTTTTTCAAGTTAAAAATTACCATGTATTGAGCATCTATGATGTGCTAGTCACACTATTAGGCTTTATGTATGTTACATCATATATAAATCCTTATGGCATATGTAATAGGTAGTATTATATTGTTTCTACAAGTGAACAAATTAAATGATATGATCATTGATTTTTTGTGTCAATTTACACATGAAAGTGTAAAGTATATATATGTGCAGATGTATACTTTGCAGCTAATGTTAAAATATGTAAAGTGCTAAAACATTGCTGTAATACACAGTGAAAATGTCATTCACTGTCTAGAGATGTCCAGTAAAACTTTTTGCAGTGATGAGAATGATCTATATCTGTTCTGTCTGTTATGGTATCCACTACCGCATATGGCTTTTGATTACTTGAGATATGGCTAGGGTGAATGAGGAAACAAATTTTAATATTATTTAATTTTAATTAATTTAAATTTAAATAACCACACTCTGATTCCAGTCATGATTTGATACCCGTGATAGACTTGCTCTTCCAGTTGGAGAGTGGAACCAACTTGATCAAAAACATGAACAAAGTCTATGAAAAAATGGTATGCAAGATCCTGGATATTAAGTATTGAAGGACAGTGTTCCCTGAGATATAGGAAACAAATGTGCTCTACAGTTACCCAAGCTTACTGTCTAGAGAGAATTTCCAGGCATGGATCAAAGAGGTGTCACTCAGACAAAACCTAGAGGACTTTCTGAGTTGAGGAAATAAAGCTCAAAGTGTAGGCGGACCATGCTGGATAGAGTTCACAGAACAGGGGACTAGAGAGGAAAGTACTCAGCTGATTACTGAGTAAGGCTTACATGTGAGGAAACTGCTCCAGGCCAAAGAAGGAACAATCTGAAGAATTAGAGGTTTTTAATTGAGTAGTTAGCACTCAAACAGGAATAGGAATACTGTTTTATTAGCCAGACTGGAAAATCTCAAAGATTCACATGGCATTGGGTAAAGTACACATAATGTTTTACCTTAGTAATGGGGAATAATTAGCCCTGGATTTCATTTCTTGTTAAAATATCTTAAAAGCAAGTCCTTAAAAGATCAAACCATTTCCAAGTAACTTAACTGTGTCTCACAACAAAGCTCAAGAAAACTTATGGGAATACAAACATAGACAACACCCATTAAGGTAAAATTTAGAATGGCTGACAGCCAGTAAAAAATTACCACCATGCAATAAGAAATAGGAAAATTTGAGCCATAATGAAGAGATAAATCAGCAAATTAATGCCAAATGAGAACTTATAAATATGTTAAATTAGCAGGCAAAGACATTAAAAAGAGTTATCATAACTGAATTTTATAGTTTCAAAAAGTTAGAGATATGGAAATAGGGGGAAAAAGGAAAAATGAAACTTCTAGAGATGAAAATTAAAATATGTGAGATGAAAAGCTTACTGGATTGTATCAATGGCAGATTATACATTGCAGAATAAAATATTAGTGAACCTGAAGACATAAGAATAGAGACCATCTAAAATGAAACATAGAGAGAAAAGAGACTTTTTTTTTTTTTTTGAGACAGAGTCTCATTCCATCACCCAGGCTGGAGGGCAGTGGTGCAGTCTCACTCACTGCAACCTCTGTTTCCTGGGTTCAAGCAATTGTCATGTCTCAGTCTCCCAAGTAGCTGGAATTACAGATATGCACCATTATGACTGACTAATTTTTGTATTTTTAGTGGAGACAGGGTTTTGCCATGTTGGACAGACCGGTTATGAACTCCTGACCTCAAGTGATCTGACAACCTCGGCCTCCCAAAGTGCTGGGGTTACAGGGATGAGCCATCGTGTCTGGCCAAGGTTTTGTTTTTTCTTTTTTAATCACCAAATAAAGATAACATCTGTGAGTTGTGGGTAACCTATTCATGTAGTTGGAGTTCTTGAAGCAGAGGAGAAAGGAGAAGAAAAATAATGATGAAATAATGACTGAAAATTACTCAAATTTAATGGAAACTGTAAACCCACAGATCTAAGTAGCCTAATAATTCCTACTACAGGAAATATTTTGAAGACTACCCCAGGCACATCATAATCAAATTGTGAAAAGACAATGGAGTGACATTTGTAAACCACTGAAACAGAATGATCCATCAACCCAGAATTCTATACCCAGCAAAAGTATCTTTCAAAACAAAATGAAAAAACTTTTTGCAGACCTACATTTTTAAGTCAAAGTGATTAAAATATGATGAATTTAGATGTATCTGTACATACACGCACTATGGATGACAATAATAGCACAAAGGTTGAGGGGAGAAATGGAAATACATTATTGGAAGATTTGTGTTCTGTGTGTTAAGTAGTATAATGTCATTTGAATATAGACAATTTAGAGATGTGTACTATAAACCATAAAACCAACACTAAAATAAACCAACAAAGGGAATAAAATGGAATTATTGAAAAATACTCAGTTACTGGGGGCAGTAGCTTATACCTCTAATCCCAGCACTTTCAGAGGCCAAGGTGGGCAGATCACCTGAGGTCAGGAGTTTGAGACCAGCCTGGCTGACATGGTGAAACCCCATCTCTACTAAAAATACAAAAATTAGCTGGGTGTGGTGGCACATGTCTGTAATCCCAGCTACTGGGGAGGCTGAAGCAGGATAATTGCTTGAACCTGGGAGGTGGAGGTTGCAGTGAGCCGAGATTGCACCACTGCACTTTAGCCTGGTGACAGAGCGAGAGTCCGTCTCAAAAAACAAAGCAAAACAAAACAGAACAAAAACTCAGTTAATCTAAAAGGGGCAGAAAGGAGGGGAAAAAACAGTAAGAGACAAGTAGAGAAATAAATAGCAAGATGATAGATTTAAACATAAGCATACCAATAATCACATTAAATGTAAATAGTCTAAATATCTCAATTAAGACACAAAGATTTTCTGATAGGATAAAAAAGCAGGAAACTATTATATGCTGCCTACAAGCAATGCACTTCAAATATAAAGACCCCAATCAGTTAAAACTACAAGAGAGCTAACATCAAGCCAAAGAAAGGTGGAATTACCGTCCAACAAATAATGGGAGAATGCTATAAGCAGCTTTTTGGGTGAATATGTTTATTATTTTGCTTATGATGATTATTTTACAGGTATATAGCTATGTTGAAACTTATGAAATTGTACACTTTAAATATGTACAATTTATATTAATTATACCTCAATAAAGCTATTAAATCATTTAGATAGCCACACGTGTCCAGTAACTACAGTGTTGGACTACAGTATCCTGTAATGTCCTTGAGGGTCAGAATTATATTTAAATATCCTATCTAGCAGGTACAGAGTAACCACTTGGCCAATATTTGTTTAATGAAGGAATGTAAGATACAGCTAGCTCAGTGAGTATGGGCATATCACTTACCTTTTCAGGATCTGAGTTTCCTGATGAAAAAATATGATGGTTTGTTTCAAAATTGATCTCAGCTCTAAAATTCTGTAATTTCAAACACAGAGGAAATATTCTTCATTATTTAACTGTGGATTTAGATTTATTTGGAAAAATACTTTGTGAAAGTTACAATGATAAACTAGCACAGTTTTAAAAACTTTTTAAAAACTTAGCTAAAAATGAAATGTTGTTTTTAGCATCTTTAACTAAAATAATAACAAACATATTTTGCATTAAGTTCCCATCTTTCTTGATAAAATCCAAAATCCTTCCAGGGGCTCTATGCATATGGTCCTCTGGCTTTTCTCTTATAGTGTCTCTGCTAACAAGTCTCTTCTTCTTTGACCACTTTGTATAAAATAACAATCCCCAGTCTTCTGTATTTCTTTTTTCTTATTCTACTTTATTTATCTCCAAAACTCCTACTACTGTCTAACATACATCTTTTTAAAAATATATTCTCTCACCTGGCTAGAAGATAAGTTCCATGAGGGCAAAGACTTTTGTCCATTTTGTGCATTGTTCTAAGTTTTAGAACAGTGCCTGGCACGTGGTAGGAATTCAATAAATATTTGTTTAATGAATCAGTCAATTGCACTGTAATATCCTTTTGATTTATTCTCCTAATTATTGGTGATATTAGAGATTTCAAAAGGGCTGCCTGATTAAAAATAATTTCTTTCCAGATTTATGTCTCTGGGTTAGGTTTTTCTATCTAGATCACTTATGTCAGTAACAAAACAAGATAAAAACAATCTGCCGATGCCTCCACTTTTATATGCATCATCTCACTAATTCTTCTAAATAATTCAAAGTATGATATTATTCTCAGTTTATAGATAAGGGATCTAAGGTTTAGGGAAATTATATAAAGTATCTAGAGTTACCCAGAACTAAGATTCAAACCCAGATCTATCTTACTCTAAAGCTTGAGTTCTTAAACATTGTACTTTTTCTCAGTTTCAAGTGTATTATTTGTAAAAATAATTATCAGTTTAGTATGAACACAGATAGGTTAGCATATTAGGATAGAACCTGGCAACATTTTGAGGGAAGGCAGACTTTGGATATTTAGAGAAGATGAAGAGTGTGTGAAAGATTTGTGGGATACTTCTAGAGAGGTTTTTAGTGTGATCTGCAAGGGGGACACTGATTAGTGCAGGAAAAGTCTGAAGCATTGAACATCTGGGAAGGATGACATTGTCCAACGGGGATTGAATGATAGAGAAATTTAAAAAAATTGAGTATCATGACTGGGTTTTGTTAGGCAAATTATAACCAGTAAATAAACCCACTTAGACTTCAATTTATAATCAATTAGAATAACTGAAAGTTATTTTGCATGCTTTAAGTTATGTTTCTAAAAACAGTGAAATGGTAAAATGAACCTTATGCATCATGGATAGGGTGTTTTAAGTCAGTGGAGAAGAGAGATGGAGAGAGGAAGGAAGGAGGGAAAGAGGGAGGGGAGGAGAGTATGTGTGTTTAGCACAGAAAGATTTTATAGATATAAAATGTTACATAAATATATATAATATTTACTTCATATTAGTTGATAACAATCCTTTTTTTCATTGGTATATTTATATATTTCTAAGTCATTCAGGCTGTATGTATAATGCTTATCTTAGGCTAAGACAGCAAACTTGTCAGGCTTGATTTGTAATGGCAGAACTACCATGCTTTCATCAGGTTGACTAGAAATTATTTGTGTTAGAAATAGCAAAACATTTTTTGCAGTGTTTTCATTTCTGTTCTTGTGGTCACCCTTTCACAATTGAAAGAAAGTTCATTTCTTATTTGTCTGTGATGTGAGGCCATTGACGATTCTTAGGCTTCATTTGTACTGTTGTTTTTAACATAAGAATGCATTCTACAATTTTAATTTTTGTGATTTAAAACAACTTTTCTAATCTGTTTTTTTGGTATAACTAAGACGTTAGTCAGGACTGGAGTTCTGGGTTCCTTCAACATACCATCTTAATATGTTGTGTTTACTGTGATGTTTTTGAGATCATCATTTCAGATGTTCTTGTGCCTGCTTCTAGAGGAATTACTTTTACAGCTAGTCTGTATTCCACAAAGGAATATTGTATTTTTATGAGCTTTTCTTATTGATTAGAATTGGTTGACAACTGGACTGTATTTTACATTAGAAGGTCTGGTCATCTTCATATCATAGTTAATAACCTTTCTGATTTATTCACTGAACTGATTATACAAAAGATGTTGTCCTTGTTTTTAAGTTAAGCTTGCATGTTTAGGCTTTCTAACAGACAGTTAAAAATTAGCTGCTCCCTTTTTTGTGAACCCTGTTACCCTTCTATCCCGTCTATATATGTATGTATTATATATAATTATATACATGATGATAGTTACATATAAGTATTGCAATTTATTCTCCTAATATGGGCTATATTAGGGGTGTCCAATCTTTTAGCTTTTCTGGGCCACGTTGGAAGAAGAAAAATTGTCTTGGGCCATACTTGAAATACACTAACACTAATGATAGTTGATGAACTAAAAAAAAATTGCAAAAAAATCACAATGTTTAAAGAAAGTTTACAAATTGTTTTGGACCACATTCAAAGCTGTCTTGGGGCTCATGCAGCCTGCAGGCTGCAGGTTGAACAAGCTTCGTTTATATGAAAGGTTGAGGAATATGAAATGTGTGTGACTGGTTTGTATATCCTTTTATTGTTTCAGGCACAAGATTTAATAGTATTTTGCTTGTATGAGTCACTCAAATGGTGATGTCAGTGTTCTTTTGCAAGTAATATATTTTCTCTTTGTTACAGGTCCTTTTGTTTTGCATCACAGCTGCCATGTACATGTTCTTTTTCAGGTATGTTCTGTTATACTTATTTACTTTAATACCCCAAACAGTATCTCTTTGTAATTTCATCAACCACGAAACTATTCTCCAAATAATTATCCCTTACGAGCAGCATACTCCCCCCGCACCCCTGCCCAGAGTGGACAGAGGTAAATCATTGCTCCTTTGTGAGTTAAGAAAATAGAAAGAGAGGGAAGGAAGACTTATCCTCCCCACCCCCCATTCTATTTATAAGTTCATCCTAGAAAGTTGAATATGTCAATTAATAGGACTCAAATCCTGATAAGTGAATTTTTATCTTTTATGGACCTGATTGTATGTAAATACCTAAGTGTTTTTCACTTGTAAAACAATCAACATTTTACATTTAGATAAGAAAAAATGACAGTAGATCTCTATCTAAGCCTTCTGCAAGGATAACCTAGCACATTAATGATAGTCTGTAAAATATTGTTTGTTATAATGTCAAAGTTGTACTTTTCATTGACACTGGTCTCAGGTTTGTTGGGGGCTAAGGGGAAGAGCGTTAGGATGGCCCAAGATTTAAATGCCAGTAAGAAGGATTTCTGCCATCTTCGTATAATCCCAGCAGTGTGCGAATGATTTTTGATTAGGGAGAGTCCCCTCCTTTATAATCTTTATTTCTTTATTTTTAGTGATACCAATTAATTTCCATTTATTTTACTCTTATTGCCCTCATTTGGATAGATCTTTTTTTATATTTATGGATCTAGCAAAATTCAGTCTTAGCAGACGGGACCAGGCTTTTCAAATTAAAATCTGTGCTTAATTAGCAAAGACAGTTGTGGATTTTTAGTAGGATATATTTGGTAGATATATTTCTTTAAGAATAAAACAATCCAACCATACCAGAATTTTTTTAAAAATTTTTATTTTTAATTTTTGTGGGGACATAGTAGTTGTACATGAGATGTTTTGATACAGGGATATGATGAATAATAACCAGATGCTATTATCCTTTGTGTTACAAACAATCCAATTTACACTCTTAGTTATTTAAAAATGTACAATTTATTATTGACTATAGTCACCCTGTTGTGCTATCAAATAGTAGGTCTCATTCTTTCTTTTTCTGTACCCGTTAATCACCCCCACCTCCCCCTGCTCCCCACTACTCTTACCACCCTCTGGTAACCATCATTCTACTCTCTATGTCCATGAGTTCAATTGTTTTGATTTTTAGATCCCACAAATAAGTGAGAACATGTGACATTTTCCTTTCTGTGCCTGGCTTAATTCACTTAACATAATGATCTCCAGTTCCATCTATGTTGCAAATGACAGGATCTCATTCTTTTTTATGGCTGAATAATACTCCATTGTATATTATGTACCATATTTTATTTATTTATTCATCTGTCAGTGGACACTTAGCCTGCTTCCAAATTTTGCTATTGTGACCAGTGCTGCAACAAACATGAGAGTACAGATATCTCTTCGATATATTGATTTGCTTTATTTTGAGTATATACCCAGCAGTGGGATTGCTGGATCACATAGTAGAGATCATAAATCTCTATTATGTGATTTTTAAACCACCAATTTCCTGCTAGTATGTCCTAATAAACATTTTATAAAGCACAATTATATAATTTTAAATTGTTTTGAGTTTTAAAAATGTCATATGCAAATAAAAAATGATGATGTTACTGTAATTATTCTTGTAAAGAGACAGCCAGGCTTTTAGAAGGGGAAACATAGATGACGAGTCAAGGTAGGGAGGACTTGAACTGCAAAAGATTTTGTATCAGTCATTGGGATGCATAGGATTTTGTATCAGTCATTAATGACTGAAGAATTATTGGAGCTGTCTGGTTGTCTTTGTGAAATTGTTTGATCTATTTATTACTTTTACTGTATCTGCATATGCAATACACTTTTCCTGTGGCCTCTTTCCTATATTTTAATAATTTAGAAGTGGGTTTTGGGAGTTAGGAACAATGACTCATTGATTTCTAAAAACTTCTTAATTGTATTCAGACACATTATTAAGACAATATTCCAAAAAGTTCACATAGTTTGTCTTCATATTTTTATGTTCTATCTAGCCTGAAGATATAGCTTACCCAGTAGGGAAAATGCAATCGTAAAAAGCTTAAAAACTAGAAACATAACTTGTTGACATACACAAGAAGAAAGTCCAATCTCAAGTAAATTTTCTTTTTCGTGAAAATTCCTAACAGAACAGGTATTTAAAACCTTTCCCATTGTGGCACTTAAAGACATATGTGATTAATGTGTAGCATTTCTTAGTCATCAGAAGTTTTTGAGGTTTAAAAATAAATCATTTGTTAAATACACCAATAAAGACCCAATTTATAGCATGGGTCTAGGAAATTATGTTTTGAAAACTGCTGCCATCAACCCAGTATTTTTGGTGTAGAAAGAAAATCAACCCTATAAATATGTGTTTTGGTGCAGAGCTACGGAACCTTTTCCTGTTTCAGTCACAAGTCTAGGTTAAAAACAACAGTTTAAAATACTTTCCAGAAGGCTCAATACAAGGTTTAAGTGCCAAAATAAACACTTTTAATTTTCTGAGGAAAGGGGTTGTTTTTCTCCTAAAAGAAGTACTATCACCAAATTCGCTGTTCTTGGCAGAAGTTTGTTTGAATAGCTCAACAGAGGTTTGGTAAATGGTAAAATCAAACAATTTATAAAGTATTACAGCCAAACAAAACAGTATTAGATTTGTCTGCATGCTAGCTTGTGTTGGGAATGAACAAACACTATTGTACATAACACTTGGCAGGTCCAATTGCATTTGAATATTTTATTTTAAAATTAAATTTTATTATAAGTACATACATTTGAGGACACATTTATTTCATTTATTAACAATTATGTTAAATCTAATTGCATGAAGTTGGATAGTCAAATGATATTGTCCCCAGGACTCCATTTATGGTAACCTCCTTTGAGAAGAGGATAGGGAAGAATTTTATATTTGAAATAAGTCAACTTGTGTTTTTATCCTAATCTGTGAATGGGCAAAGGGGAAATGGGGAAATGAGGCCTGCTTTCAATAAAAAGAAAATATGCCAGTTTTTTTTTCAAAGAAAGAACTTGAGAAGTAGTTTCATAAATATTTTCCAAAGATGTCACAAGATGTGATGACTATACTATGAATTTACTTAAAAGCAACACGTTTTTGATATTGAAAACTATGTGAAAACTATAATGTGTAATGAAATAACTTACTTTTACATAGCTCTTAATAGTTTTTTAATAGTTATTTTACATATATTTTCTCATATGTTATAATCAGATTTTCATATTATTCACCAGAAGTAAGGCTTATGTTCAAATGGAATCATCCACTTACTTCTGGTGTGTAATGTGAAATGCTTCAAGGCTTGGGCTGGGAAAAGGTACTGTGTGAGGAGAGGGCTCTACTTCTGTTATGGTCAGCTGGCCTGCCAGCCATGTAGCTAGCCATCACAAGTATCTCTTGATACCCATACATGCTATGGATTCTGTTAGGAACTGGATTACAAGGGAAGGTGGAATATATCCTGAGGATGTTTTGAAAGAGCTTTTTGTATAATCTCAGTGGGCATTCTTCATAATAGTTTTACATCCTTTGTTCAATCACCTTATTATTATTATGTATGCTATTATCATTGCTGTACCTTAGGGCATTGTTTGTTTCTATCGATTTTGGCCAAGCAGAAGTCATATTTAAAAACTTTTTAGAAAATTTGGTCTCATGCACCCCTTGAAATAATTTCTTTACTTCCAAATATGTATTTATGGGCAAAGCAGTTTGCATTCATCATAATTTTTCATTCAGGATTGATTGGGGTCTTCCCAACAGTCATGTAGAAAAAGAGATCAGTTTCTTTTGATTACTAAATCTTTTAATTGAGAAGCAAAAGAAAGAATCAACAATAAACATCAAAACTATTGCACTTAACCCTACTCACACATAAAAAAGAAAAATGCAACATTTAAAAATATTAATTCATTGATTTTATATCCACCATTAGGTATCTGTCTATGGGGAATATTTGAGAGAAAATAAGTAGTTCAGCATAATTTTTATAGATAAATTTAAAATAGTACTGTAAAGTGTATTATAACTCCTTCAATCCCAACCTAGTAAGTACCAGCTAGAAATTCTTTCCACATGCCTTTGCAAAAGCAACAACAAATCCAAGTTTATTTTAACATATAGATTGAATGGTTCCAACTTGTCATAGCAGTTAATCTATAGACTATATGGGACTGATTCACCGTAGAAATATCTTAAATAATCTGATGTCAGCATTGTGCAGCATGGCAGTTTCAGTTAGAAATCAGTGTAAGTCAGAGTTTATTGTTATACTTTAAACTTTTAGAAACATTATTTCTTTTTGCCATTTGAGAATTCTAATCAATTCTCTGTGAAGGCATAAATAAATGATTTTATTAGTCTCAAGGTGTAGATTTAGTTTATCTATTTAAGAAAACCAGACTATTTATTGGCTGGACAACCTGCAAGTCTTGAGTGAAAGACTTGTGATTATTCTTGAACATCTTTATATAAACATACCTTAGTATATTAGAGATAACTTTAGAAGCAAATAAAAAACTTTTGATCTTGGCGTTTAAACCATTTACTGATTTTTAAGTGAAAGGTCTTTAATGTTAATTCGGTTCTATGTTTATTTTTAATTTTTAAAATTTTTAATTTTTATAGGTATATAGTAGGTGTATATACTTACAGGGTCCATGAGATGTTTTGATACAGGCATACAGTGCATACCTAACTGTCACATCAGGATAAATGATTCATTGCCTCAAGCATTTATCATGTCTCTGTGTTACAAACATTCTAATTATATTCTTAGTTATTTTTAAATATACAATAAATTATTGTTGACTGTAGTCACCCTGTTGTGCTATCAAATAGTAGGTCTTATTCTTTGTATCTAACTATATTTTTGTACTCATTAACAAACTCCACTACCCTCCACCCTGCCCCACCACTATTTTTTCCAGCCTCTGGTAACCCGTATTCTACTGTCTATCTCCATGAGTTCAATTGTCTTAATTTTTAGCTTTCATAAATGAGGGAGAGAACATGTGATTTTTCTCTTTGTTTTCCTGGCTTATTTTACTTAAAGTCCTTGAGTCCCATCCATGTTGCTGCAAATGACAGCCTTTTTTTAAAAAAAAAAAATTTATTATTATTACACTTTAAGTTTTAGGGTACATGTGCACAATGTGCAGGTTAGTTACATATGTATACATGTGCCATGCTGATGTGCTGCACCCATTAACTCGTCGTATAGCATTAGGAGATATACCTAATGCTCTCTCCCTGCCCCCCACCCCACAACAGTCCCCAGAGTATAATGTTCCCCTTCCTGTGTCCATGTGTTCTCATTGTTCAGTTCCCACCTATGAGTGAGAACATGCGGTGTTTGGTTTTTTGTCCTTGCGATAGTTTACTGAGAATGATGATTTCCAATTTCATCCATGTCCCTACAAAGGACATGAACTCATCGTTTTTTATGGCTGCATAGTATTCCATGGTGTATATATGCCACATTTTCTTAATCCAGTCTATCATTGTTGGACATTTGGGTTGGTTCTAAGTCTTTGCTATTGTGAATAGTGCCACAATAAACATACACGTGCATGTGTCTTTATAGCAGCATGTTTTATAGTCCTTTGGGTATATACCCAGTAATGGGATGGCTGGGTCAAATGGTATTTCTAGTTCTAGATCCCTGAGGAATGGCCACACTGACTTCCACAATGGTTGAACTAGTTTACAGTCCCACCAACAGTGTAAAAGTGTTCCTATTTCTCCACATCCTCTCCAGCACCTGTTGTTTCCTGACTTTTTAATGATTGCTATTCTAACTGGTGTGAGATGGTATCTCATTGTGGTTTTGATTTGCATTTCTCTGATGGCCAGTGATGATGAGCATTTTTTCATGTGTCTTTTGGCTGCATAAATGTCTTCTTTTGAGAAGTGTCTGTTGATATCCTTTGCCCACTTTTTGATGGGGTTGTTTGTTTTTTTCTTGTAAATTTGTTTGAGTTCATTGTAGATTCTGGATATTAGCCCTTTGTCAGATGAGTAGGTTGCGAAGATTTTCTCCCATTTTGTAGGATGCCTGTTCACTCTGATGGTAGTTTCTTTTGCTGTGCAGAAGCTCTTTAGTTTAATGAGATCCCATTTGTCAATTTTGGCTTTTGTTGCCATTGCTTTTGGTGTTTTAGACATGAAGTCCTTGCCCATGCCTATGTCCTGAATGGTAATGCCTAGGTTTTCTTCTAGGGTTTTTATGGTTTTAGGTCTAACATTTAAGTCTTTAATCCATCTTGAATTAATTTTTGTATAAGGTGTAAGGAAGGGATCCAGTTTCAGCTTTCTACATATAGCTAGCCAGTTTTCCCAGCACCATTTATTAAATAGGGAATCCTTTCCCCATTGCTTGTTTTTCGCAGGTTTGTCAAAGATCAGATAGTTGTAGATATGCGGCGTTATTTCTGAGGGCTCTATTCTGTTCCATCGATCTATATCTCTGTTTTGGTACCAGTACCATGCTGTTTTGGTTACTGTAGCCTTGTAGTATAGTTTGAAGTGAGGTAGCATGATGCCTCCAGCTTTGTTCTTTTGGCTTAGGATTGACTTGGTGATGCAGGCTCTTTTTTGGTTCCATATGAACTTCAAAGTAGTTTTTTCCAATTCTGTGAAGAAAGTCATTGGTAGCTTGATGGGGATGGCATTCAATCTATAAATTACCTTGGGCAGTATGGCCATTTTCACGATATTGATTCTTCCTACCCATGAGCATGGAATGTTCTTCCATTTGTTTGTATCCTCTTTAATTTCATTGAGCAGTGGTTTGTAGTTCTCCTTGAAGAGGTCCTTCATGTCCCTTGTAAGTTGGATTCCTAGGTATTTTATTCTCTTTGAAGCAATTGTGAATGGGAGTTCACTCATGATTTGGCTCTCTGTTTGTCTGTTATTTGTGTATAAGAATGCTTGTGATTTTTGTACATTGATTTTGTATCCTGAGACTTTGCTGAAGTTGCTTATCAGCTTGAGATTTTGGGCTGAGACAATGGGGTTTTCTAGATATGCAATCATGTCATCTGCAAACAGGGACAATTTGACTTCCTCTTTTCCTAATTGAATACCCTTTATTTCCTTCTCCTGCCTAATTGCCCTGGCCAGAACTTCCAACACTATGTTGAATAGGAGTGGTGAGAGAGGGCATCCCTGTCTTGTGCCAGTTTTCAAAGGGAATGCTTCCAGCTTTTGCCCATTCAGTATGATATTGGCTGTGGGTTTGTCATAGATAGCTCTTATTATTTTGAGATACGTC
Organism: Pan troglodytes; assembly: GCF_028858775.2. Classification (NCBI taxonomy): domain Eukaryota; kingdom Metazoa; phylum Chordata; class Mammalia; order Primates; family Hominidae; genus Pan; species Pan troglodytes. The sequence goes on from NC_072407.2 coordinate 89,241,258, forward strand.
CCATCAATACCTAGTTTATTGAGAGTTTTTAGCATGAAGCGTTGTTGAATTTTGTCAAAGGCCTTTTCTGCATCTATTGAGATAATCATGTGGTTTTTGTCTTTGGTTCTGTTTATATGCTGGATTACATTTATTGATTTTCGTATATTGAACCAGCCTTGCATCCCAGGGATGAAGCCCACTTGATCATGGTGGATAAGCTTTTTGATGTGCTGCTGGATTCGTTTTGCCAGTATTTTATTGAGGATTTTTGCATCAATGTTCATCAAGGATATTGGTCTAAAATTCTCTTTTTTGGTTGTGTCTCTGCCCGGCTTTGGTATCAGAATGATGCTGGCCTCATAAAATGAGTTAGGGAGGATTCTCTCTTTTTCTATTGATTGGAATAGTTTCAGAAGGAATGGTACCAGTTCCTCCTTGTACCTCTGGTAGAATTCGGCTGTGAATCCATCTGTCCTGGACTCTTTTTGGTTGGTAAGCTATTGATTATTACCACAATTTCAGAGCCTGTTATTGGTCTATTCAGAGATTCAACTTCTTCCTGGTTTAGTCTTGGGAGGATGTATGTGTCGAGGAATTTATCCATTTCTTCTACATTTTCTAGTTTATTTGCGTAGAGGTGTTTGTATTATTCTCTGATGGTAGTTTGTATTTCTGTGGGATCGGTGGTGATATCCCCTTTATCATTTTTTATTGCATCTATTTGATTCTTCTCTCTTTTCTTCTTTATTAGTCTTGCTAGCGGTCTATCAATTTTTTTGATCCTTTCAAAGAACCAGCTCCTGGATTCATTAATTTTTTTGAAGGGTTTTTTGTGTCTCTATTTCCTTCAGTTCTGCTCTGATTTTAGTTATTTCTTGCCTTCTGCTAGCTTTTGAATGTGTTTGCTCTTGCTTTTCTAGTTCTTTTAATTGTGATGTTCGGGTGTCAATTTTGGATCTTTCCTGCTTTCTCTTGTGGGCATTTAGTGCTATAGATTTCCCTCTGCGCAGTGCTTTGAATGTGTCCCAGAGATTCTGGTATGTTGTGTCTTTGTTCTGGTTGGTTTCAAAGAACATCTTTATTTCTGCCTTTATTTCGTTATGTACCCAGTAGTCATTCAGGAGCAGGTTGTTCAGTTTCCATGTAGTTGAGCGGTTTTGAGTGAGTTTCTTAATCCTGAGTTCTAATTTGATTGCACTGTTTGTCTGAGAGACCGTTGGTTATAATTTCTGTTCTTTTACATTTGCTGAGGAGAGCTTTACTTCCACGTATGTGGTCAATTTTGGAATAGGTGTGGTGTGGTGCTGAAAAAAATATATATTCTGTTGATTTGGGGTGGAGAGTTCTGTAGATGTCTATTAGGTCCACTTGGTGCAGAGCTGAGTTCAATTCCTAGGTATCCTTGTTAACTTTCTGTCTTGCTGATCTGTCTAATGTTGACAGTGGGGTGTTAAAGTCTCCCATTATTATTGTGTGGGAGTCTAAGTCTCTTTGTAGGTCACTCAGGACTTGCTTTATGAATCTGGGTGCTCCTGTATTGGGTGCATATGTATTTAGGATAGTTAGCTCTTCTTGTTGAATTGATCCCTTTACCATTATGTAATGGCCTTCTTTGTCTCTTGATTTTTGTTGGTTTAAAGTCTGTTTTATCAGAGACTAGGATTGCAATCCCTGCCTTTTTTTGTTTTCCATTTGCTTGGTAGATCTTCCTCCATCCTTTTATTTTGAGCCTATGTGTGTCTGTGCGCTTGAGATGGGTTTCCTGAATACCACACACTGATGGGTGTTGACTCTTTATCCAATTTGCCAGTCTGTGTCTTTTAATTGGAGCATTTAGTCCATTTACATTTTAAGTTAATATTGTTATGTGTGAATTTGATCCTGTCATTATGATGTTAGCTGGTTATTTTGCTCGTTAGTTGATGCAGTTTCTTCCTAGCCTCAATGGTCTTTACAATTTGGCATGATTTTGCAGCGGCTGGTACCGGTTGTGCCTTTCCATGTTTAGTGCTTCCTTCAGGAACTTTTTTAGGGCAGGCCTGGTGGTGACAAAATCTCTCGGCATTTGCTTGTCTGTAAAGTATTTTATTTCTCCTTCACTTTTGAAGCTTAGTTTGGCTGGATATGAAATTCTGGGTTGAAAATTCTTTTCTTTAAGAATGTTGAATATTGGCCCCCACTCTCTTCTGGCTTGTAGAGTTTCTGCCGAGAGATCCACTGTTAGTCCGATGGGCTTCCCTTTGTGGGTAACCCGACCTTTCTCTCTGGCTGCCCTTAACATTTTTTCCTTCATTTCAACTTGGGTGAATCTGACAATTATGTGTCTTGGAGTTGCTCTTCTCAAGGAGTATCTTTGTGGCATTCTCTGTATTTCCTGAATCTGAATGTTGGCCTGCCTTGCTAGATTGGGCAAGTTCTCCTGGATAATATCCTGCAGAGTGTTTTCCAACTTGGTTCCATTCTCCCTGTCACTTTCAGGTACACCAGTCAGACGTAGATTTGGTGTTTTCACATAGTCACATATTTCTTGGAGGCTTTGTTCGTTTCTTTGTGTTCTTTTTTTCTCTAAACTTCCCTTCTCGCTTCATTTCATTCATTTGATCTTCCATCACTGATACCCTTTCTTCCAGTTGATTGTGTCGGCTCCTGAGGCTTCTGCATTCTTCACGTAGTTCTCGAGCCTTGGCTTTCAGCTCCATCAGCTCCTTTAAGCACTTCTCTGTATTGGTTATTCTAGTTATACATTCGTCTAAATTTTTTTCAAAGTTTTCAACTTCTTTGCCTTTGTTTTGAATTTCCTCCTGTAGGTCAGAGTAGTTTGATCGTCTGAAGCCTTCTTCTCTCAACTCGTCAAAGTCATTCTCCGTCCAACGTTGTTCCATTGCTGGTGAGGAACTGCGTTCCTTTGGAGGAGGAGAGGCGCTCTACTTTTTAGAGTTTCCAGTTTTTCTGTTCTGTTTTTTCCCCATCTTTGTGGTTTTATCTACTTTTGGTCTTTGATGATGGTGATGAACAGATGGGTTTTTGGTGTGGATGTCCTTTCTGTTTGTTAGTTTTCCTTCTAACAGACAGGACCCTCAGCTGCAGGTCTGTTGGAGTTTGCTAGAGGTCCACTCCAGACCCTGTTTGCCTGGGTACCAGCAGCGGTGGGTGCAGAAGAGCGGATTTTTGTGAACCACGAATGCTGCTGTCTGATCATTCCTCTGGAAGTTTTGTCTCAGAGGAGTACCTGGCCGTGTGAGGTGTCGGTCTGCCCCTACTAGGGGATGCTTCCCAGTTAGGCTGCTCGGGGGTCAGGGGTCAGGGACCCACTTAAGGAGGCAGTCTGCCCGTTCTCAGATCTCCAGCTGTGTGCTGGGAGAACCACTACTGTCTTCAACACTGTCAGACAGGGATATTTGAGTCTGCACAGGTTACTGCTGTCTTTTTGTTTGTCTGTGCCCTGCCCCCGGAGGTGCAGCCTACAGAGGCAGGCAGGCCTCCTTGAGCTGTGGTGGGCTCCACCCAGTTCGAGCTTCCCAGCTGCTTTGTTTACCTAAGCAAGCCTGGGCAATGGCAGGCACCCCTCCCCCAGCCTCGCTGCCACCTTGCAGTTTGATCTCATACTGCTATGCTAGCAGTCAGCCAGACTCCGTGGGCGTAGGACCCTCCGAGCCACGTGCGGGATATAATCTCCTGGTGCGCCATTTTTTAAGCCTGTCGGAAAAGCGCAGTATTAGGGTGGGAGTGACCCGATTTTCCAGGTGCCGTCTGTCACCCCTTTCTTTGACTAGGAAAGGGAACTCCCTGACCCCTTGCGCTTCCCAAGTGAGGCAATGCCTCGCCCTGCTTCGGCTTGCGTATGTTGCCCTGCACCCACTGTCCTGCACCCACTGTCTGGCACTCCCTAGTGAGATAAACCCGGTACCTCAGATGGAAATGCAGAAATCACCCGTCTTCTGCGTCGCTCATGCTGGGGGCTTTAGACTGGAGCTGTTCCTATTCGGCCATCTTGGCTGCCAGCTTGATAGCCTTTTTAAAAAAAAAAAAAAAAAAAAAAGAAAATAGCTGAATAGCATTCCATCGTGTGTGTGTACTATATTTTCTTTATCCATTCATGTGTTGATGGGAACTTATATTGCTTGCAAATCTTGGCTGTTGTGAATAATGCTGCAATAAATGTGAGAATGCTTGATATCTCTTTGATATACTGATTTGCTTTCTTTTGGGAATACACCTAGCAGTGAGATTGCTGTTTCGTATTGTAGTTCTATTTTTAGTTCTTTGAGAAACCTCCAAACTGTTCTCCATAGTGGTTGTACTAATTTACATTGCCACCAACAGTGTACAAGGGTTCCTTTTCTTCACATCTTCTCACAGCATTTGTTTTTGCTTGTCTTTTGGATAAAAGCCATTTTAACTAGGGTGAGATGATATCTCATTGTAGTTTTGATTTGCATTTCTCTGATGATCAGTGATGTTGAGCACCTTCTTATATACCTGCTTGCCATTTGTATGTCTTCTTTTGAAGAAGTAGTGTAATTGTAGTGTAATTTGAAGTCAGGCAATATGATTCTTCCAATTTTGTTCTTCTTGCTTACGATAGCTTTGGCTATTTTTGGTCATTTGTGGTTCCATATAAATTATATGATTTTTTTTTCTATTTCTATGAAGACTGTCATTGACATTTTGATCGGATTATACTGAATCTGTAGATTGCTTTGGGTAGTGTGGACATTTTGACAATACTGGTTCTTATAATCCATGAACATGGAAATCTTTTTATTTTTTGGTGTCCTCTTTAATTTCTTGCATCAGTGTTTTATAGTTTTCATTGTAGAGATCTTCCATTTCTTTCGTTAATTCCTAGGTATTTAATTGTATTTGTAGCTATTGTAAATGGGATTACTTTCTTGATTTATTTTTCAGAATGTTCATTGTTGGGATATAGAAATGCTACTGATTTTAGTATGTTGATTTGGATCCTGCAACTTTACTGAATTTGTTTATTCTAATAGTTTTTGGTAGAGTCTTTAGGTTTTTCCATGTCTATCATCTGCAAAGAAGGATAATTTAACTTCTTTGTTTCCAATTTGAATTTCATTTCTGTCTCTTGTCTGATTGCTCTAGCTAGGACTTTCAGTACTACGTTGAATAACAGTCATGAAAGTGGGCATCCCTGTTGTGTTCCAGATCTTAGAAGAAAGGCTTTCAGTTTTTTCTCATTCACTATGATACTATCTGTGGGTCTGTTGTGTGTGACTGCTATTATGTGGAAGTATATTCCTTTGATACCCAGGTTTTTGAGGGTTTTTATCATGAAAAGAGGTTGAATTTTGTTAAGTGCTTTTCCAGCATCAATTGAAATGAGCATATGTTTTTTGTTTTTCATAGTTTATATGATGTATCACATTGATTGATTTATCTTTTCAAAAAAACCAACTTTTTGTCTTGTTGATCTTTTGTATTTTTTGTGTGTATTTCATTTATTTCTACGTTGATATTATTTTCTTCTGCTAATTTTGGGCTTGGTTTGCTCTTTTCTAGTTCTCTAAGATGCATTGTTAGGTTGTTTAAAGGTTTTCTGTTTTTTTGATGTGCTTATTGTTGTAACTTTTCTCTTAGTACTGCTTTCACTTAGTACTGATTTGCTTATGTTGAAACATCCTTGCATCCCTGGGATAAATCCCAGTTTTTCATGATGAATTATCTTTTTACTGTGCTGTGGAATTTGGTTTGCTAGTATTTTGTTGAGGATTTTTGTATCAGTGTTCATCAGATATATTGACCTGTAGTTTTCTTTTATTGCTATGTGTTTGGTTTTGATCTCAGGGTACTATTGTCCTCATAGAATGAGTTTGGAAGTATTCTTTTCTCCTTTATTTTTAGAATAGTTTGAGTAGGATTGGTATTAGTTCTTATAGTAAAATTCTGCAGTGAAACTATCAGGTTCTGGACTTTTCTTTGCTGGGAGGCTTTTTATTACAGCTTCAATCTCATCCTTTGTCTTTGGTCTATTCAGGTTTTGGAATTCTTCATGGTTCAATTTTGGTAGATTGTATGTGTCTAGGAATGTATTCATTTCTTGAAGGTATTCCAATTTATTGGCATATAGTTGATCATTATAGTCTCTTAGGAGCATTTGCATTTCTGCTGTAATTCAATTGAATTACATGAATCGCACTGTCTCCTTTTTCATCTCTGATGTATTTGTGCATTTTGTTTAGTTATTCTGGCTAAAGTTTTGTCGATCTATTTATCTTTTCAAAAAACCAACTTTTCATTTGTTTGATCTTTTGTATTTTTGTGTGTATTTTATTCTATTTTGATATTATTTTCTTCTGCTAATTTTGGGCTTGGTTTGCTCTTGCTTTTCTAGTTCTTTAAGATGCATTGTTATGTTGTTTGCTTAAAGTTTTTCTGCTTTTTGATGTAGGTGCTTATTATAAACTTTTCTCTTAGTATTGCTTTCACTGTATTTCATAGATTTTGGTTTGTTGTGTTTCCATTTTCATTTGTTTCAAGAAATTTTTAAATTTTCTTCTTAATTTTTTCATTGGTCACTCAGGAGTGTATTGTTTAATGTCTATGTGTAGTTTCCAAAGTTTCCTTTGTTATTGGCTTCTAATTTTATTCCATTCTGGTCAGAGAAGAGACTTGATATGATTTCAAGTTTTTGAATTTTTTAAGACTTGTTTTGTGGCCAAATATATGGTCTTAGGTTCTTTTTAAAAAAATATTGCTTAAAAATACATAAGAACCTAGCCTAAATAAATCAAATTATATACAGAATTCAGAGGTTAAAAGTTGTATTTCAGAGTTAGGAGATGTGCCTTAAATAATTAGATTTTATTGTAAAGGGATTACTTGCAGCAATGCAGAGAGTGAATTTGGGATTTGGAGGGAGTATATCACAGGTAATAGGGGATGCTCTTGCAGTTATCCAGCAGAGAAATGGTGAGGACTTGACCAAAGCTTATGGCAATGATACAGTGGAGAGTAAGTTTATCTGAGATATGAGGATTGCTGCTTGGATGAGGAAGATGAAAAACGCTGGTAGGTAAGCAAATTATAAAATGGGAAAAATGTGTGAAAATTGAATACAAGCTTTGCAAATACTGAGGCTGAGGTTCTTTTATGACATTCAGCTAGAGAAATAATTGGTAACAGTTGGGTTTTCAGAGCTCAGGTGATAAATCTGGGTCAGGGATAGAAATTTAGGAGTTATCAGCATGTAGATATTAGTTTAAACCATGCAGGTTGATAGTGTTCTGTAGTGAGAATATGGAGAGTAAGAAAAAGTGTTCCAACTATGGACTGGAGAATCTTGATGTTTGAAGCATAGGCAGTAGGAAAGGAGTCAGTAAAGCAGAGGCCAGAGTAGTGGCAAGAGGCATTATAAATACCTTGTTAAATTTAGGTGCTACTATTAGCTGTCACACTAGCTGTCTGACTTTAGACGAATTACATAACTTTGCTACACCTCATTTTCTTCATTATGAAAAGTGTAAATTAACATGTGGGCCTCATAGGTAGGGCTTTGAGGATTGAATACGACACATTGTCTTTCAAATGTTTTTGATGTGACAACCCAAAATAAGAACGATATTTTATATATTATGATTATGTTACCATATACACATGTATATATATGTATATAAATTTCCCAGAAAAATACTGAACCTTCCTACATGTGATATATTTGGATATTTCCTATTCTAATTTATGTATTTAAAAAGCTTGCTGTGACTCACTGATGGATAACAGCCAGTAGTGAGAAAAAACACTGAACTAAAACGCGTGAGCACCTAGAACAGTGACTGATCACTTAGCAAACGCAGAGTTAAGAGTAGTGATTGTTTTTAAACCAAGAGAGAAAATTGACTAAAATACACAATTTCAGTAAGGACAGCATTATCTTTATTGTTATTGCTCTAGATGTATCCAGTAAGTGAGAGGTAAAAAGTATTCATCTGCAATCTGATGGTCAGTGGTAAGCTGCTAGAGAAATTTCTGTAGGTGGGTTGGGGTAGTGGATTAAGAAATAAATGTGAAATAAGGAAGTAAGAGTGAGTTTAGTAAACTCAAGAAGCTTGAGAGAAAAAGATAGGGCCATTTGCTAGAGGATTAAGGGTTTTTCTTTTCTTTCTTGTCCCCTTCCTACCCTCCTTCTCTCTCTTTCTTAGACTGGAGAGACTAGACTCTGGGAAAGTTTAAGTGAATAAGAGAAGATTGAAGAAGCAGATGAGATTGATAAATTGGGGAATGGGAAAGAGAATAGAGTCTAAACTCTGGTCCATAATGTCAACATTTAGGGGTAGATTATTAAAATTGTCTGGGAGAAATTATTATAAATGATTAGGAAGAAATAAAATGGTTTGGAAGCCTTGCACATGTGTTTTAAGTGAAAGAGGACTGAAAAAAAGTAGAAAATAGAAAAATCTAATGCTCGTGGCTTTCTAAATACATGGTCTTTCTTAAAAGATAATTTAATTTTTTATAAAAATAGACATGGAGCCGGGCACAGTGGCTCATGCCTATAATCCCAGCACTTTGGGAGGCTGAGGCAGGTAGATCACCTGAGGTCAGGAGTTTGAGACCAGCCTGACCAACATGGAGAAACCCCGTCACTACTAAAAATACAAAATTAGCCAGGCATGGGGCACATGCCTGTAATCCCAGCTACTTGGGTGGCTGAGGCAGGAGAATCGCTTGGACCTGGGAGGTGGAGGTTGTGGTGAGCCAAGATCACACCATTGCACTCCAGCCTGGGCAACAAGAGCAGAACTTCATCTCAAAAAAAAAAAAAAATTAAAAAAAAAAATATGTGTGTGTGTGTGTGTGTGTGTGTGTGTGTGTGTGTGTTATATAGACAAGGACAAACATGAAGCCATTATTCCTCAGAAGATATATACAGATGAAATGAGGCACTTCTATTATTGGCAGCCAAACCTGTGAGTTTACTAAAAATGCAAAATTTGTTCAATGAGAAGAAGTATTGAGATTGTTAGGAGTGTTACTTTCCTCAAAACAAATGGAAAGCATGAGAAAACATAGGTTCATAAATGCTGTGAATCATTTCCTGTGAGAATACAAAGCTTATTACACCAAGTCACATGACTGTGATCTGACTTTCTTTATTGGTAGAAAAAAATTAGCCTGCTCATTTGTTGAGTGTACTCTAAGAATGAGAAACTTGTGGCAAATCTGTTGTCATTTTTTTACCTGTCAGTCTTTGTGGTAGTTGTGCCCAGATAGTTACTCTAACATTTTATAATGAATATAAATTGTTTTAGTAGAAGGCAAAGAGAAATATTGTATGGAGAAACAGCATGAACCTAAAATGCGACCCCTAAGGTAAGGACTTAATGGGACACAATCATGTCAAAAATGGCCAGTTGCCTTTCAAACACTTGCAATAAAAATGACATTCTTAGGTGGTTTTAAAAATGTGAATATTTTGTTTGTGATTTTTCACTGATGTCAAAGTTCAAAAGTGGATGACATTCACATGTTTTTAAATCAGTGGAAAACTCACACCACTAATATGTTATTCATTGCTGATGGTCTTATTCTAGTTCTACAATAGTTCCCAGAGGTTCCACTGGATACAGTAGCCTCTTTGTCAATCAAGATTGTTGTTTGAACTTAAAGGATGAGCTATATATATATATATATATATATCCTGGTGTACACTTCTAACCTGATGGAATTTTAACCTGTTAGCATTGTTAAGGTACATCAAATTGGCACTGTGTAATCTTATTTCTAAGTTACAATTTACCTAGAATTTAATAGTAACAATCGTTGTCTCATGAAAAAGTAAATTTGTTTCATGTTTTACAAATTCTTTTTATATTATTGACAAAAAATTGATAATTCTTATAAATTCAGTTTACTCTTTAGAAGTTATGAGAAATGAAAATAAATTATTGTTGTTTTGAAAATGACAGTCCACAGATTTTAAAAAAACATTTTTTCAATAAAGCATTTCTGTTTTGAGCAAGAAGGGTGTCTTATATATAACAATCTGTTACCTTTGCAGAAGTCTCAGCACATCAAACATTCATAGGTAAAAGAAATAATTATGATAAATTTCTAATAACAGTGGTGAGTTTTTAAAATAATTTGAGTATTTTTTTCATTGACAATGTCAGTAGTAGTTTATTAGTATTGGTGATTACTAGAGGGAGTTTTAGGTAAAACAGTACCCAGTAAATGTTTGAATGAATGATACTCAGTTAAAAAAATTTAAGGATTAGAAGTAAAATTTTTAGCCTTTCAGAGTTTTCATTGGCTTAATTAAAAAACATACATGTGTTTTAGGAGATTCCATGGTAGAATAGAAATTGTACAGTCTTCAATGCCATGTATAACAGACCCCTCTTTAGGTTTTGGCTCTACCACTTACAAACTCTGTGGCCTTCAATAAGATACTTGGCTTCTTTCATTTTAAATTTGTCATGGATAAAATGATCTCTGTGGCTATGAAAAGTTAGAACACATAATCCTACAAGAACATAATATTTTTAAACATTATTTATGTTTCCAAGCCCATCTTTAAAAGTTATTCAACCTATAAATGAATCTATAAAATATAGTTGAAGTACAGTGCCAATGCTACTATAGAAACAAATAATATTTATGATAATATTTCTTTGGGAAAATACATTGATGTCTAGCATGTTAGCACTAAAGCAAAAGGACTGGGAATTATCCAGATGTGAGCTACTCCACAATCCCATATTTGGAGCTAGAGTTCAGTGTGTGGGGGGATGGGGAGTGATGGGACAGAAGGACAGAACTGGAGATCTTAGGGAGAGAATGGTTAAAAACAAAATAAGGGCCTGGTGTGGCAGCTCATTCCTGTAATTCCAGCATTTTAAGAGCCAAGGCAGGAGGATTGTTTGAGCCCAGGGGTTCGATACCAGCTTGGACAACATAGGGAGACCCCATCCCTACAAAATATAAAATAACAAAACTAAATAGGTTAATACTACAAATTGAGGAGCCAAAGGATTGGGATAATGATTTAAAGTGGGGCTTTTCCTTTCATTCCTCTTTTTTTCCCTTTCTTCTCCATTTCTCCCCCGCTCTGACACCATTCTGACTAGAGGAATTTGGGACAGCACAGTAAATGGGACTGGACAAAAAGGGATCTTGGAGTATAGAGTGGAGATTGGCACTTCAGAGCAGGTAGGGGTCGGAAGAAGAGGGCAGGGCAAAGAAACAAATGTGTTGGCCCTGAATTTGCAGAGGAGCAAAATTCTGCCATCCTTCTCTCTATTGCCAGCCTTACTCTGAACTAGTTGTTAGTGTATCCATTGAAAACTGGATTTAAAAAGCTAGAAAGATTAAAATGAGTGATGAATGAAGCCAAACAAGGTATCCAATTTTTCTTCATTATTTATATCTTTCTGGACATGTTTTATCATAACTAAATAAAGCCACAGGTGACCCTTAAAGTATCTGCAAGAGCTGGGCATGGTGGCACATGCCTACAGTCCCAGTTACACAGGAGGCTGAGAAAGGAAGATTGCTTGAGCCCAGGAATTCAGGGCTGTAGTGCGCTACGATTGTGCCTGTGAGTAGACACTGTACTCCAGCCTGGGCAACATAAGGAGAATCTTGTCTCTTGAAAGAAAAAAAAAAGTATCTACAAGCAATTTAAAAAATTATCATAGCCAAAGAGCTGCCATGCAGTTGGCCTTCTTTCTTTATAGTTGACTGTTTCTCTCCCTGCCTGTAAGAGAGGAAGTGAAGGTGAAGAGAAGGGAGGGTTAAGAGGAAATGGTTGCTAGAAGCAGTGAGGTAAGAGGAGGTCTTCAGTATTTATCTAGAGTAGCCTTTTATATTTAAAGGATATATATTCATTTTGTGTGTATCTTCAATGTAGCTATAAGACATTATTTTCCCAGAATTTGCTAGTATATCATGTGGTTGGTAAGTTACAAAACTGGGAATAACTTTTTAACTTTATAATGAAATACATTGATGTTTCAGGGATCTATTAAAAACATTGACCTCAAGACCTGCCTATTACCCTAAGGGGTAGATTACTCCCTGTCTCCATGTTAGGACAACCTTTTAATGGATGTCTTTTAAAATGAGGTTTTGAAGTTATAAACTTATTTGAATTTACTTTTAAACTAAATGTCGCTTTATGTTTAAATATTATTAGAGGATCCATTATATTAGCCAAAATAAGTGATTCCAACTATATAAACTTACATACCTTTATACCTCAGTTTTAATTACAACTAATTCCACCTCATTTAGGCTTGAGATATAAATATAATCTGATTTTGAAAATATGAGATTAAAGTTATTTGGAATAAGATATAATTTGCAAATTATAAATTCAGAAGTTGGAAGCGGTTCACTATGAAAAGATGATAAAATGCAGATACCTTAAAGAATTAACTTTTGGGTTTGTTTACTTAAATTATGTTGTAATATGTAATCATTCCTCAAAATATTTTTTAATTTGGGAATTTATGATGAATATAAAAAGATTCATTGAGAATGAGGAAGCTTCATATAGAGACATGATGCCCTGTGAATTGAAGTCAATAACTGGAGTTCTGTAGAGTATTTTAGAGGACAATGGCCTCAAATTAAGATTATATTAAAGTGATTTTTGGGGGGCAAAAACATGTCTTTTGCTCATTGTGGAAAAATGAGCAAATATGATTGAACAAAATAATAATAATTATCACCCATAATCTCTTCTTTCGAAGACAAGTAACTACCAGCTTTGTTTATATACTTTTAGTCTGTTGGCTGTGCCTCTATCTGTCTGTTGGTCCTGCTTGCCCTCACTCTTCCTCTTTTCCTCCCTCCTTTGCCCCTTTCTTTCCTCCTGCCTTCACTTCTTTCCTCTCTCCTTCCACACATTTGTGTGTGTGTATGTGTATGTGTATATGTGTATATATGTCTTTCAGCTTCTCAAATGAGATTATATTATGTAGGCTATATGATTATATGCCTTTGTATTTCCATATAAACCCTAGAAATGGATTCTTATACTAATCTTCAGTTCTTCACTAAGAAACTGGTGATAACTCTTAGCAATGTTGAGTGTGACTAAACATCCAAACATTATATCCTTTCGAGTTCTGGAATCCTCTTTTGCATGCTGTCTGCTTCTTGTTTAAGGAGCATTATTACTAATCACAGAAAGTTCTTAGATGAGACTTTACTGATACAGATGCTCAAATTTGAAGCAGTTAAATTTAACTGTTTGCTTTACTGCTTGTGAGGTGCTATAACTCATTGGGCTATGCTATAACTCACTGTGTCTTTCTCAAGCCTGATTCTTTCTTTCTGTTATTTTCTTTTGTTTAAGTTCTGTGTCGGAGGTAATCAAAAGACACTATAGTGTAGTTGAGAGGGAACTCTGGGGTTCAGCTGTGTTGGTTCAAATCCTTCTCCATCTTACTTGTTTTGTGACTTTGGGTAAGTTATGTAGCCTCTTTGTGCCTCACATTTCTCGTCTTCAGTGGGGATAATAATAGCTTACCTCATGGGGTTATTGTATTTAATATCTACTGCATAGTAAGCACTCAATAAATGTTAGTTGTTTTTATTATTTAAATCTAAGCTGTAAATGTCATATTTATATGATTCTATTTATCAAAAATGTCCAGAATAGAAAAATCTGTAGAGATAAAAATTAGATTGGTGGCCTAGGGGAGTTGGGAGTGTAGGGAATGACTATTAATGGGTAAGGGTTTTTTTTAGGGTTGATGAAAATGTTCTAAAAGTAATTGTGGTGATGGCTGCACAAGTCTGAATATACCAGAAACCACTGACTGATACAGTTTAGATAGTGAATTGTATAATATTTCAATGGTATCTCAATAAAACTGTGAATGTATTTTTAAATATAAATCTGGCACATTCTTGATCAAAATTAAGTCACAGATTGCCAGATACAAACTGACCACAAGCACGTACTTCCTATACCATATGTACGTCTAAGTCCCTTTCTAAGAATACATTCCAATTTAGTATGAATAGAAATTACATTTATAGTCTTTAGAAATATAATCAGTTAATAACTTGATTATATTTTCTGTGTATATTATATATATTTGATTATATATTGATATTGATTATATTTTACACAATAATTATTTTACTGTATTCTGTGTTTATTTTGGGGAAAAGGCTTTTTTTTCAGTTGGAATCACTTTTAATATTTAAATACAAAAAATGAGCACTGGCTTCTGTTTTTTTAAACACACACACAAATCTAACAGCCAAAATGTGCAGAGGAAATGAGCTCCTGCTCTGTCTTCCCCAGTCCCCATCCTGTGGCTGAAGCTGCAGCCAGCCTCTTTCCTCTTATACATAGGGATTCATAGTGGCCACATTACACCACAGTTGTAATGCATTTTGTCTGTTTTACATTGTGTGCATGTCCCTCCCCAACAGCTCCATTCTTTAAGGAAAAAAAAGAAAGCAGTCATTAATGGTCAGGGGCACATCCCTCCCACTGGTGTCAGTTCCTACCCCAGAGGAGAAAGTGAGATCTTCCAGTTAGGAGCAATTTTGTGAAAAGAGTGTGTGGCCAGAGCTGGAATAACCATTTGCATGGCTGCACTGTGGTATCAGAGTGAAGACTGAAGTAAGTCAGGATAGTGTGGAGGGCACAGTTGCAATTAAGTCTCTTCATGAGACAATGTGGGGAGATTTCTTCCCACCAGGTTTAGATGGATCAATGTGCCAAAGTTAAGAAAAAAATCCAAATAATCAGCAGTTCAAACACAATTGAATTTCTGACTTCTCCCACGGAGACAGCTCACATACGGCAGTAACAATCTAGATCTTTCCAGGAAGTGAAGGAAGAGCCCCTTGCATTCTTCCTGAGAGCCCTGTGTTAGGCCCTAGAAGTATCTGCTGCTGCTGCAGTTGCTGCTGTTGCTCGATTTGCATCTTCTCAGTCTCAAAGACAACGGGAAGAACCAGGATCATAAAGGAAGTGGTCCCAATCCACACGGCTGCCCTGGGAAACCTGTACATTTTGTGAGCCACAAAGAGGGAGAGAAAGAAGAGGTTCTGGCCGCAGACCGGACCCTCTTCGGAAACATCTCCATCAGGCCCCATAGTCTCTCCGACCAGGTCTCATCTAGCTTCTCCTCGTCGTCCTCATCCAACTCCTCCTTAGTCTTCTCCACGTCGCCTTTTGGGAGCAATTCCTCCGGGGACGGGGGTTCCCCTGCGACAGCGGCCATGGCTGTAGGGGACACCAGAAGTGGAAAAAAAGGATAGGGAAAAGGTATTTCCAAACCACTGTACTTGCCATGGATAATTTTTGAAATGAATGGCAACACCCAGAAGGAAATTTTATGTGTGTGTGTGTATGTGTATGTGTGTACGCGTGTAGAGCGGGAATACACACACACACTACGTATATATATCATGTTACATTTTTTTCCTCTTCCATGGGTCTATTTCAGACATTTTTAAGAATTAGCATAGATAGCACAAATGGAAATTATTTGGCCTTATTCCAGTCTACGTCCTTAAAACTTCAAATAAAACATCCATATTTGGAGGCTTATTTTTCATGTTGTATAGTTTCAGTGAATGGGCTCATTGGGAGAGAAAGTACACCATCGATATACAAGTTCATCTAAAATTCACAGCAAAACAGAATATTTTCCCACCATTATCAATTTTCAGCAGATTTTGTTTCAGATGTGTGATTGAGTCACTGAGCCAGGAAAATGTTTACCTGCAAAGTGAGCTAATAGAAATGGGAGAAGCTTTTAAGTTCTAAAATTTCAGTCATCTCTGTCTAGCGTCTTCCCTAGAGGAAGGAAAAAGTGGGTCTCTTCCCTTTTTTATTTTCCCTTGTTAATCACAAAGCCTCTTTGTACTGGTAGGGCCTTGATGGTGGCTGAGTGCTGGCTGTTTATCATGTTCCTGTCATCCTCAAATGCAAAATGTAAAGAGGAGGAGAACACAGCTTTGGGTTTTCAAGCTTTGTGACAGCTTAGGACCTCTGAATCTCAGCTGCTCTCAAATGCTTTCTAAAGTGATTTGATCACTGAAATGGATTGTGCAATTTTTATGGTTTTGAGCTCTTTGGGCATGTTCAGAACAAGAATAATATTAAAAATCAGACAGTGGAAAACAATTGAGGTTATCAGGTTAGATTTCTTTTATTATCACAAAAGCATCCAGTTCTATTATTGGAAACACAATTGTTAACTTCTGTTTCTTCCTTGAATGTTAAAAAATGTTTGTTGTATTTGATAATTCCAAATTCTAATATTGTGGATGAACCTTCCTTGCAGGGTGTCATTGTAAGATATTTTCAGGGATTCTTATGAAAGATAAGGCTTTCCTTATCTCACTTTTGAAAACCACCAGCAACTTCTACTGATATGAAACACGTAGAGACATTTATTATAGCAAGCCTAACTTGTTGAAATTACTTGAATGCTAAGAAGTTTATAATCATTAAAATTCCGGTCACTTTCCTGAATTTATTATCTATTTTTTTTGGATTTGTATTACATCCCTTTTAATTTTCTGTTACATTATAATAATTAACAAAAACTGTGTGAGTAAATGCGAGTTAGACTGATGGAGCTTTTACCTTCTTAAAAGAAATAGGTCTAATAAAATAGGGCATTAATTTTTTATTGTTCTTTGGGAAAACAGAAATAGTACTGATAAGGATGAAAAAGAAAGGTTTTTTTTTTTAATCAAATGAGGTATTTCTCTTTATTGATTCCTAATGTGCAGTTGTTGTTAATAAACTGTTACAAATTTAAATGTCTGATGTAAGGGCTATAAAGCAGTTCCCAAACTTTAACATTGAATCTTTTAAAAATGCAGATTAAGATTCAGTAGGTCTGGGGTGGAATGTGAGCTTCAGTAGTTCCAACACTCTCCCAGGCGATGCTAGTTCTGGTCCTCGTGTCACACTCTGAATAGCAGAGCCATAAGTCACATCAGGAAATAACTTCTGTAATTGTCTTTAGAATCTGTAATTTTAAGAAATTCCAGAGAATTTAATTCCACTGCTTCTCTTGGCAACCTATTCTAGTACCTCACAACAAGTAGAGTCAAGACATTTTTCTCAACATCTTGAATTTCTGTAATGGGAATTTTCTCAGTTAAAACAGAAAATAGCTATTCATATAATTACTTTAGAAGGTCAAAGATTATCAGGTCTCTTTCCCCTCCCCCTTCCTTTCTTCTCAGCGCCAACCTCCTTTAATATTTTCTTATGTATATTTTGCCAAAATACATATTCTGCCTTGATTTATTACCCAGTTTTAACTACAAATCTTCTATGTGGGTTAGAAATCATGAGTCTGTTAATTATTTAGTAGATGAATTGATAAAATAGAGACTTTTCTTATCCAAAATTTCTCGTTAATTAATGTGTGAAACAAAAAAATTAGAAGTCTCCGTTTCTTTTTAAAATTTTGTTAATTGTATAAATAATACAGTTTCATTTAAAAATTCAAACAATGCAAAAGTATAAATAATAAAAATGGAAAATTCTCACCCCTTTATATACCTCCCTCTTTGTACTTCTCTCTTTTTAGTTCAAACCATCTTAACAGTTTGCATATATCCTTCCGGAATTCTTTTTTTTTGAGACTCTTTCATTTACCCTGGAGTGCAGTGGCACAGTCATGACTCACTGCAGCCTCAAACGTCTGGCCTTAAGCAGTCCTCCCACCTCAGCCTCCCGGGTGGCTGGGACCACATGTGTGCACCACCACTCCTGTCTAATTTTTTACTTTTGTTTTTTAGAGGCGGGATCCCCTTACGTTGCTCAGGGTGGTCTAGAACTCTTGGGTTCAAGGAATCGGCCTGCCTTGGCCTGCCAAAGTGTTGAGATTGTGGACATGAGCCATCAGGTTCAACACAGAATTATTTCTATACACACCTTTGTACCTATGTTTATATTTTTAAAAATGAGATCACAAATTATATATTGTTCTGTAGTGTTTTTCTATTTAATAATGCATCTTAGGATTCTATCCAAATGTCAGTACATATCCTCATTGTTTTTAGGGGCTGCAAAAAAAATCTATAAATAAGTATTTAAACCTTCTCAACAGACATTTACACTATTTGCAGGTTTTCATTGTTGCAAACTGTACAACCATGAACGTTGTTTTTAAAATATCTTTGTGCTCCTGTTCCAGTATTTCTAAATTTGTGTTACTGTTTATATATTATTGATAGGTTAGATACTTAGCTACAAATGGATTCGCTGGTTCAAATGTGCTAGACATATTTAATGTTAATAGATATTGCCAGATTGGCCTCCAAAAAAGGCAGTATCCATGTATTTTCGCTCCAAGAGTGCTTATTGATTCCTACATCCTAGTTCATGTTGGTAATTTTTATCTTTTTGTCAGTCAAATCATCTAAAATGTAGGTAATACCTCATTTTTGCTGTACTTTGTATTTCTCTGATAACTAGTGAGGTGGAACACCTTTTCATTGGTTTATTAGCCATTTTGATTTCCTATCTCTACCTATTTTTTATTTTTAAATTTATTGCTCTGATTTGTAGGAGCTCTTTACATGCTATTAATGTTTGTTCCTTCCTGTTATATTGTTGTATCAATCAGCTACTGTAAACACAACCATAAAATCTGAGTGGCATATAACAGCAAGCCAATTATCTGGCCAGCTCTGTTTCATGCTGCAGGTCTGTGGGGGCAGTTGGGGAAGTTCAGCTCCCCATATCTTCATTTTGAGCCCTGAGCGGAGGGGACAAAAATCTGTGCAAGGAAGGCTGTCTTCATAGCAGTAGCATGAGATTTGTTTCTATTAACATTGTCTACAAAATATGGATACATGTATACATTAAGTACTTTATTTCAATTTAGCACATACATATCTGCTCATTTACCAAGGCGTTTTTTGTGAGTATGAGTTGCCTAGGTGGAGTTCTGAGTTGTTTTTGTTATAAGATATTGTCTTTTCAAAGCATTCAACTCAGTTTTCATGGAAAAAAAAAACCTTTCTTCCTTTTTGTTTTATGTAATATGTAAGCCAGTTACGTAATTACATTAAGAAGTACAACTGACATGAACACATTTGGGGACAAATACAGCTGAGTCTTGACAAGCATGTAACAACTAATATGAAGAGAGGTGTTGTATGTGGTCCTATTTGGAGTAGTGTTTTATTTTTGAGCAATCAATGTGCATATTAGAATATTTACAGAGAAAATAAGGAAACTAAGATAAATTTGTCCTATTTAATCTCTTAAATGGAGATTGGATACAAGAACTGTTACTGTGAAGAGCACATTTTGAAAATATTTGCTAAATTCTGATTCTTCATATTTTGTTACTGCAATATCATCATCACTGTCCTCTTCTCCATTCCTTTAGAATTTTTTCCATGTCTTAAAGCTGTCAAGATTTGGCTCCTACCATTTTTGCTTTGGCTCATTATTTATCCTAGTAGAGCCAGACTTCACTCATACTTTTACGCTAGGAACTGGTTGTCATATTTGACATATGTCTTGATTCTTACATATTAAAAGTAACTGAAGTTCAAAAATTCATAAACTGTAAGCTGATTTAGTGTTCTTTTTAGTCCAGTATGTTGCAACGTTTCATAAATAAAAGTGTTATTCTCTAAAGTGAATAATACCAATACTTAAGTTTCACAGAATCATAGGGTTTTAGAGTATGAAGCAAAGTAGAGATTATGTAATAAGCATTGTCAATTTTCTGGTGAAGAAAATGAACGTGAAAAATTTTTGTAGCTTTTCTTAGATCACACAGCAGTTAGTGGCAGAGACAGAAGTGGAATTTTTGCATAATTTACTTTCAAATACCATTAATTATTTTAAAACAATTGAATATTTTGAAATTTATGTGAGGGACATGGCAAATAGACCCAGTATTATTTTTGTACTCGTAAATACCACATTGTGATGGCAAGCCTTTTAGAAAGGAAATATGAAATTAAATGAAAAACCTAGAAATTAAAGAAGATAGAAGTTTGGTAAAAAAATTCTTAATGTATATTTTGGATTTTACATATGACATAGTTTAAACTGTAGTGGAAATATCATACCATGTCATGGAATGCTTTATCTTTCTATTTGAAATAGTAAATATTTCTAATTAGTGCTGTTAAAAATTTTTGAAATTCCTTTATTGTGACTAGGTTTTAAACTAGAAAAGAGGATAAAAGCTACTTTGTAGTCAGATGTCTATGATCTCTATCTATGTTTCAGTCTCTCTCTTTTTTTCTCCTCTCCTCCCCCATCTCACTTTTCTTTTCTGTTCTTTTTCTTTTTTGTTGTTGTTGTTTGTTTTCTGCTTTTACTTTAATTTATAATGTCAAGGAAGTAACTAGTAATCCACTATGGCACCTAACATTATTAGTCATGTCATTTTAAGTTTGACAAGTATGTAGATAAATGGTATTTTAGATCCAAATTAAATTTATGTTACTGTTTATATATTATTGATAGTTTCTTTTTAGTAGGAAGGAACTATACTTTGCATTAGCATATGTTTATAATCGCTCCTGATCTTTTATCATGAATTGATCACTTTTTCTTATGAAATGTATTCAGATATGTATTGAAGACTTATTTGAATGCAGTCTGTACATTTTAAGAATTTCAGCTGTTTAATCTCTACAATGTAGTTCCAGCCTTAAGCTCACTGTATATAGTCAGTTGTCATTTAAATTCAATCTTCCAGATCTATGGTAGGTTAATTTTATCAATAAAGTCAGAAAAATCTTAAACTTTATTCTTTGTTTATTAGCTTTGAGGGCATTATCTTGCTTATAGTATTAAAGTTCATTTTGTTGAGAAATAATTGACTAGATTTTCAAAGAGACTTATAAAAAGAGATTGTATGTTATTTTAAAGCTGTGAACTACTTGAAATGTCATGAGATGGGTCTGAAATTAGTTGTAGAATATAGTTATAGGTTATACATTCTTATTTTCTAGAGTAAATTGGCCACAGTAATAATAAGCTACAATTAAAACATGAAACTTTGACATAAAGAAGAAATTGGAATGTTACTCACAGCTGTTGTCATAAAAGAGATTGACTAGAAATTTATTGTCTATTCACACTTAGATCAGCTTTTTTGGAAGGAAGAAATTTAGAGCTAGAACAAATAATATTTAATGCTCATTTTATAAACTGATGGTGAGAAATATAGCTAGAAGCCAAGATTTTTAGTCCTACACATCTGGTTGTGATGATTTTGGAATCTTTACACTCTGATAATATGTCTTTGTTATGATTTTAGAATATTTTCTGGCCAATTCATTAAGCAGATATGGAAGCAAGTACTGAGTCAGACCAAGTTCCTGTCATCCATGAAGAATACTGGACTCTTTTCATTCTGAAAGAGAACAATTCTTTGGATTGTTTCAGGGAACCATTTTACCATATTACATATAAATTGAGTCTATTACTCCTCAATATTTTCTCTTCTCTTCTTTTTCCTCTCTTCCTCCCAATTTGTTTCTTTTGTTTGACTACTATGTCAGACCAAATTTTAATAAGGATCTAAACACTTCTGGAAAATAATTGGTATGCACCTTTTATGAAATATTTGAACGTTCTCTTAAAGATGAATTTAACCCAATCAGCCACCATTTGATAGCATATTTAAAGAAAATAAAAGAAACACTTAACTTTAAAATAGTGTTTAGGTGGCTTGTATAGGATGCCAAATTATCTCTGAGATAAAAACAGGAGCACATGGTATTTTGTATTTCATTTCATCCCTTAGGTCATAGCTTATTATTAAACATTGTATAGAAAATATCAGTGATCATTGTATGCACTGAGTCAATTTCTTATTGAGAATCTTCCTAGTTTTCTCAGTGTTCCTTGAGATTCTGAGAAAGTAATTTAAGATCTCTTTTCGTGCATGTAATTTGTAGTAGTATACTGAGCTATCGATCTATTAGCCTTACAGCTAAAAGGTTTTCTTGAAATCCTTTCTGTTTTTGAACAAAGATTAAATGTTATTCATGACTCACAGTAATGAAAAAGGAAATATTTATTTTGAGGATAAGCCAATTTATATGTTATTGGACATTGCACAGACCACCCAGGCCTGAAGCCTACTGTTTATAGTTAAGGATTTTAAATCTACATATGCTCTTGAGGAGCCAGAGTTATCTATATTACAACTGGAAAGTTTTGTGTCTGCAAAGGGTAATAATTTCATGTTCTCCACCCCTAAGTCCCTCACCCTTGGCTGGTAAAATTCCTGTCAAGATTATTTTATTTCCACAGGGGAAAAGGCTCTTTGGACCTCAGTAATAATAACATTGCAAAATTTCATCTATCAAAGGACTGATGTTTTAATATTGTTGGAAAACACTAGAGTCGTATTTGTCTTCAAAATCAGTTTGTTTGAATATATATGTATGTATATATAGCAGAATGTAGCTGACTTGTTTTTAGTGCAAATTTCTAGTTTCTTTGAAGGTTTATTTTCCTGGCCATCAAACTTTAGAATTCTTCAAGGATTGGTTCTAGTCTCCCTTATTGTCTCTCTTTTTTTCATTGTAAATAATTTATCCCATGCTTATAGCTTTAACTACTATCTAATGTAATAGGAGGGGAGAAAAGAGAAAATGGTGCAAAACAGAAGCTATCAGACATGAACCTCCTCAGCTTCCCATTAGAAGGTCATATCTGTTAGCTTCTATGGTTCTCACTAAAGCAGGAGGCAGGGTCTTTGCTGAAAGAAAGGATAGAGGGTCAAAGGCCTGAAGAGAATTTATGTGGTTTGACGTACTTGTTTTGTATAGATCAGACTAAAATGACAGGTTTACCTGGGCTGTATTCAGGATCCCTTTGAGTGTGGTGATTATGTTTTGTTGTGTAGTTTTCTCTAGCAGTACATAGTTGCCTCATTATAGGCATGGAGAAGGTGATTAGTTTCATCTAGGGTTGGAGTTTTGCCAGGTGGAGGTGATGTAAGAACTGAGGAGAAAGGAGCTTAAGGTGGTAGAGTATTTCCTAGGGTCACAGAATTTAAGCTGGATAAGGAGGATAGTGAGAAGAAAGTACTGGAAATGGAAAGAACTATGGAGCTAATGAATTGGAAGTGTCTTAAGAGTCCAAAGAACTCTGCCATGAGTGGTAAGTGAGGTCTAGTTATACATTCATATAAAATGTGTGTTATATTATTAACAAGTTAACAAAAAGCAATATTAGAATTTTAGTTCCTTCATGGAGAGGGAATGGATGAAAAAAATTATCATCTATTTATTTCATTTATTTAGATATATAGGAAAAGATAGATTTTGAGCTGGGAAAGTCCTAAATGATAACTAGGAAGTTACTTTCTAATTTCCTTCTTTTACACAAGATAAGCATTCTAGCCAACCTTCTCTAAAGAATGGAAAACTTGCTGTATCTGATTTCACATGATTGTGGGGGCTTTATTATATAGTAAAAGAAAAACAAAAGTGTTTTTGTGAAAAAAACCATTTCACTGGAAAGGTATTTTTGTCCACGGAAGTTAATAGTAAGCATCAAATAGTTATGTAAGTTTATTTTTTTTTATTTGGATTTCGTGATTGTTTTTTGTGATACACTATATAAAAACTTAATGAAAGTACAGAATTATATACGTTATACACATTTCAAAAACTAATGCATGAAACTAAATGTCATGATCAGTATTCTTTTTTTTTTTTTTTTTTTTTGAAATGGAGTCTCAGTCTGTTGCCCAGGCTGAAGTGCAGTGGCATGGTCTCCACTCACAGCAACCTCCACCTCCCGGGTTCAAGTGATTCTCCTGCCTCAGCCTTCCGAGTAGCTGGGATTACAGGTGCCACCACGACGCCTGGATAATTTTTGTATTTTTAGTAGAGACGGGGTTTCACCATGTGGACCAGAATGGTCTCGAACTCCTGACCTCAGGCAATCAGCCCACCTTGGCTTCCTAAAGTGTTGGGATTACAGGTGTGAGCCACCACGCCCGGCCATGATCAGTGTTCTTATTTCCCTGTAATACAGTGTTCCCTAGAGTACAGGATAACTAAACAAAGTCCTGTTCACATGTTCACTTTCAGGGGAGATTAAGTACCTACTCTTTTTTGCCCGGCCCTCCCCTTCCCCCTCTCTTCCCTTCCCTCTCCTCTCCTTTATTTCCTTTCCTTTCTTTTCTTTCCTTTCCTTTTCTTTTCTTTTCTTTTCTTTCTTCTTTTCTGTTTTTTTGAGACTGGGTCTTACTCTGTGTCTCAGGCAGGCACCCTCATCACACCTAGAGATTTATTTATTTATTTATTTATTTGTAAAGACGGGGTCTCCCTATGTTTTCCAGGCTGATCTGGAACTCTTGGGCTCATGCAATCCCCCCACCTTGGCCTCCCAAAGTGTTGGGATTACAGGTGTGAACCACCATGCCAGGCCCCTGCTCCTTTCTAAAGATGGTCTGAATATGAATATTTACATGTCTTACTGATTATATACCCTTTGTCTATCAATGATTGCATTTTAGATGACTTAAATTTCCAATAAATGATTTAAGAATTTAAACTGGAATGAGATAACCTTCTTAATCTTTGTTTTAAGAGTGTATTAAGACCAAAATTTAAATCTTTAGGGTCAAGAACATTGAATGGATGCTCATAGATTTAACAAAGAATTCTATTTTGTCTCCTATTTGCTATTTTTTTTTTTGGCTGCACAATTAGTAAACCCAATTTACTAATGTTGTTGATATTCTTTATTTGTTTTGTATGTTTTGTTGCTTGTGGAAACCTGATTAGAGCTTTTGAGAGTGTATTTCGGTCAGAAGTGATTTATTTTGTGTATTTAAGCTGGATTCCAGCTGTTTGAGGTTTTTCTCTTAGAAGCCTAAGTTTCAGATAGCATCTAGATTGAAAAGACAGTTCTGCTTAAGATGCCTATCCTAGTCTTTCTTAAATAGTTTAAATTTTTTGTTTTTCTAAGTTTCTTATAAATTTATTTAGATTTTTACCTTAAAAATAACAATTTATGCTTAAACTTGTTGTAGAGGTAGGATTATAGATTTTCAAATTCGCTTTTAAAAATGGCTAGTTTTTTTTTTTTGAAATCCGCAATGCACATTTTATTTCTCATTTATCAAAGCCTGGATTTCCTCATTCTTTTTATTATAGTCTTTTAATTAATAACAGCTACAGATATAAGCTTAGAGTTTCCCCCCTACTACACATTGTCCCCGAGGGGACAGAAAAGCATAATCTACTAAGAATCTTCTAATAGATTTCAAAGAGGAAGTTTGCTTTAGGGTTTTCTTTTTTTTTTTTTTAGTGAGGAAGCTTTTTTTTTTTTGTGCAAGTGTGGGTTTCTTTTCTTTTTTTTTTTAAAATTATTATTATACTTTAAGTTTTAGGGTACATGTGCACAATGTGCAGGTTAGTTACATATGTATACATGTGCCATGCTGGTGTGCTGCACCCATTAACTTGTCATTTAGCATTAGGTATATCTCCTAATGCTATCTCTCCCCCCTCCCCCCACCCCACAACAGTCCCCAGAGTGTGATGTTCCCCTTCCTGTGTCCATGTGTTCTCATTGTTCAATTCCCACCTATGAGTGAGAACATGCGGTGTTTGGTTTTTTGTCCTTGCAATAGTTTACTGAGAATGATGATTTCCAATTTCATCCGTGTCCCTACAAAGGACATGAACTCATCATTTTTTATGGCTGCATAGTATTCCATGGTGTATATGTGCCACATTTTCTTAATCCAGTCTATCATTGATGGACATTTGGGTTGGTTCTAAGTCTTTGCTATTGTGAATAGTGCCGCAATAAACATACGTGTGCATGTGTCTTTATAGCAGCATGATTTATAGTCCTTTGGGTATATACCCAGTAATGGGATGGCTGGGTAAAATGTATTTCTAGTTCTAGATCCCTGAGGAATGGCCACACTGACTTCCACAATGGTTGAACTAGTTTACAGTCCCACCAACAGTGTAAAAATGTTCCTATTTCTCCACATCGTCTCCAGCACCTGTTGTTTCCTGACTTTTGAATGATCGCCATTCTAACTGGTGTGAGATGGTATCTCATTGTGGTTTTGATTTGCATTTCTCCGATGGCCAGTGATGATGAGCATTTTTTCATGTGTCTTTTGGCTGCATAAACGTCTTCTTTTGAGAAGTGTCTGTTCATGTCGTTTGCCCACTTTTTGATGGGGTTGTTTGTTTTTTTCTTGTAAATTTGTTTGAGTTCATTGTAGATTCTGGATATTAGCCCTTTGTCAGATGAGTAGGTTACAAAAATTTTCTCCCATTTTGTAGGTTGCGTGTTCACTCTGATGGTAGTTTCTTTTGCTGTGCAGAAGCTCTTTAGTTTAATGAGATCCCATTTGTCAATTTTGGCTTTTGTTGCCATTGCTTTTGGTGTTTTAGACATGAAGTCCTTGCCCATAAAAATGGCTAGTTTTAAAGAAGGGGAATGTGTTAAAAAATTACTTCTACTTTAAGAATTTTAATTAGCTAAATTAATAGCATTCAGTAGGTTGTCTGTAAAAAGTCCTACAATATATAACTAAAGAACATTTCCTTAGTGTTTCTAATTCAGAGGTTACATCCTCTTTTAATAAGAAGAGGAATTAAATCATTCCCACCATATGATTTGTCATATTTACTTTTTCCTCTGAAACTAAGTAAGACTTTTTGTAGCTCTCCTGTACTCCAGAGCACACTGTTCTTGTGGAGAAATAACAATATTGATCATGACATCGAGTTTCTATAAACTATTGCTTTTTTATTTTAGTCACCAAAATATAAGCAATTTTATATGTAATTTTGGCTTACAGGACTTATCAAACTTTTCCTCTTTATTATTAAAGTTGAGTTTTACAAAAGTCATAATGCATAAATTTAAAAAATGTTAACAATATTTTCTAGTCAGACATGAGCTGTCATTATTCTTTGGCTACAGATTGCTGTGTATTTTCTCTGACGAGTTTTTTTTTTTTTAGAAACTTTTTCAGATTCAGATAATAAATACCTGAAGGAACACCTGAATAAATCATAATTCGTTTTGTCTTCATGTGACTCACAGTGATAAAATACTTTTCATGAAGCTTGCTATATCAGGTTACCTATCAGTTTACTTTTAGAAAGGTCATTGTGATTGCTGCCTTCTTGACTATAATCTTTAGAAGAAAGACCTCCTTGAAAATTATATATCACCACCAAAAAAAATCTGTAATCATTGTCTTACTTGGTTTAGGAGCTGTTCAATTTGATCAATAACCAGCCCCCAAGAGCTACAGTATGGTCACATTAACGTACTATGAATTTTTTTATGATTTCAATATGAATGAAGAGAAAAAAGTTGTGCCATGCATTTTATTACCACCCTATGAACTTTAATCTTTAGAAAGTCACTTGATGTCTGCAGGCTGCAGTTACTTTCGTGATTATGTAAAACAGCATTGTCCAATGTGGTAGCCACTAGCACATACGGCTATTGAGCGCTTGAAATGTGGCTAGTCAAACGTAGATTGCCGTAAGTATAAAGCATACATCAGATTTCAAAGACTTGGTATGGATAAATAATTCAAATATCTCATTAATAATATTTTATATTGATTATTTGTTTACATGATAATATCTTGGATATATTGGGTTAAGTGAAATATATTATTAAAATTAAAGCCTGGGTGCAGTGGCTAATGCCTGTAATCCTAGCACTTTGGGAGGCCAAGGTAGGCAGATTGCTTGAGCCCAGGAGTTCAAGATTAGCCTGGTCAACATGGTGAAATCCCCTCTCTATAAAAAATACAAAAAAATTACCTGAGCTTGGCAGCATGCGCTTGTTGTCCCAGCTACTTTGGAGGCTGAGGTGGGAAAATCACCCGAGCTCAGGAAGTCGAGGCTGCATTGAGCAGAGATCATGCCACTGTGCTTTAGTCTGGGTGACGTCAGAGTGAGACCCCCATCTCAAAGAACAATTAAATTAATTTTATCTATTTCTTTTTACTTTTAAAAATATGGCTACTAGAAAATTTCAAATTACACATGTAGCCTGCATTATATTTCTTTCTTTTTCTTTTCTTTTCTTTTTTTTTTTTTTAAGACAGAGTTTCGCTCTGTCACCCAGGCTGGAGTGCAGCGGTGAGATATCTCCTCACTGCAACCTCCCCCTCCCTGGTTCCAGCAATTCCCCTCCCTCAGCCTCCTGAGTAGCTGAGATTACAGGCACCCGCCACCATGCCCAGCTGATTTTCTTGTATTTTTAGTAGAGACGGGGTTTCACCAGGTTGGTCAGACTGGTCTCGAACTCCTGACCTCAGGCAATCCTCCCGCCTCAGTCTCCCAAAGTGTTGGGATTACAGACTGGAGCCACCGCACCTAGCCAGCTTGCATTATATTTCTATTGGATGACTCTGCTCTAGAAGATGTAAGATGACCTCTATGAACCTTTCTAGTCTCAGCACTCTGATGATTCTTAAAAATTTTTTTTTTTAATTTCTATTTTTTGTGATGGGATCTCACTCTGTCACCCAGGCTGAAGTATAGTGGTGTGATCACAGCTCAATGCAACCTTGACCTCCCAGGCTCAAGTGAACTTCCCACCTCAGTCTCCTGAGTAGCTGGGACCATAGGTGTGTGCCACCATGCCTGGCTAACTTAAAAAATTTTTTTGTAGAGATGAGGTCTTGCTCTGTTGCTGGGCTGGCCTTGAACTCCTGGGCTCAAGCAATTCTCCTGTTTCAGCCTCCCAAAGTTCTGGAACTACAGGTGTGAGCCATCATACCCAGCATCCAGCACTGTAATGATTCTGATTGATGCTCTGATTAATTCTGGAACTATCATTTTATTTTTAATTGTTACAATGTCTCTTTTAAGGATTTTTACAGTATGTTATTTTGGTATGTAGAGCTCTCGGAAAGTTCTTTTTTAAAAATGTCTTAGTACATTAACTATACTCTGAAAGAATTTAGCCTGTAAGCTTTTAGGCTATAGCCAATAAGCCTAGGTCTTCTCATTTTTGAAGCTGGACCATTCTGCCTCGTTATAGCAATTATCCTGTCTTTCTTCCATCTTATTATTGTTAAAAAACCTCTTATATTTATTAATTTATTCTCAGTGATTTTATTTATTCCATCCAAAGCTTTGGACCTCTTTCTTCACTAGGGCTAGGATACTGTAGTAGAAATAGAATGTAGGATTTAGATTAAAGACTTAGATTCTAAATCTGGTTTCTTTTTTTATTAGCTGAGCAATTCTGGACAAGACACTTTGCTAAGCCTCCTTTTCATCTGTAAATCTGATGTTGTGAGGATTAAATAAAATACCATACAGATATTGTTATTACCTACCCGTGTTTATCAGAGATCTTTTCTTTTCAGACTTCTTGACAATATTTGACTTCAAGGATATTGTACTTGTCTAGTATCCTTTATTATTTGCCATTTATTCTTTTTATCATTTTGATCTTTTCTTTCCTTTATCCATTGATATTCTTGGTTCTACCAATCTTTAGTCCATCAGACTATGGTTATAAAGAAAAATAGAAGAAACATATTGTATTGCTCACAAAATGAAAATCATCACTTGGAACCTGCACATAGATTTGTAAAAACTGAACTAATAAATTCAGAAAAGAATCTCAAACACCAAGCTGGAGAAGGGAGAATAAGACAAATTGTTGGAAACCAGACCCAAGGGAAAGAGAGAAAGGAACTGAACTACATTGAATATATGTCATGTTCCTGGCATTGCTCTTGTTAGATAATTGATATATTACTTTATATTATGCACAGCAAAATCTTTATAATAAGTCTTTTAAGGGAAGGTCTCACCTATTTTATAGAGGAGGAAATTGAGTAACAGGCATATTAAATAACATTCTCCTAGGCTATTTGGGTCCTTATTGTTTATTTGCATTTTTCCCCCCAAGACCATTGTTTTGGTAAACACTGTTTACTTTGGACAGTTGAGTTCTATGCTAATTATGTAGGTAGAGTTGGTCTCAAGTATGCTAGCAAAAATAAATGAAACTTGAGTGTTTTTAAACAAGGATACCAGATATGAGATTTATGAAATATATTTTGCACTGTTTTCGGAAATGTAGTTCTCCTGACCATCCTTTAGAGTGGGTTGAGTGGGTAGAGTGGGTAGTAGTAATAATTCAGGAAGCCATTCCTTCCTAATCTAGGTATGTCAACAAAACTTTCAGGTCTGAAGGCTGCTGAACACTAAATAATTCTAAATAAATGAAATAACTAAATAACTCTAGCTATTCTGCCATCTATTCCCTTTACTGGTAGGCAAAGCTAAATTGGTAACTGTAAATCTGTGAATTATGCCATGACTTTCAAGGCGAAGTCCAGACGTATTTGAAATGTCTTCACAAATGTGGCTTATAACAATCTCTGCCCTCTTCCCTCAAATGTTTTCTGTCTGTCTATACTTTTCTGCTTATAAGCTCCTTACTGCACTATTCTCATACATGTCTTTCTTGTGTTCTACTAGTACATTCCTCCCTTCTGAGATTCTTTTTCAGAAAGATTAAAATATGCTAAATATCTTCTTGTGCTTTAGAAGTCTTACGGCAAAAATTCTGTACTGACTCAAGGATACAATACTTAGTAGGAGTGAATGAACTCTTGAAAAATATATTTTCAACTCCATGTCCTCATATTCTCATATTAAAGAAGATTAAACAAGATAAATATCATTTGAGCCAGGTGTGGTGGCTGATGCCTGTAATCCCAGCAGCTCAGGAGACTGAGGCAGAAGGACTGCTTGAGGCTAGGAGTTCAAAACCAGCCTGGGCAACATAGCAAGACCGTGTGTGTGTGTGTGTGTGTGTGTGTTTATATTTATATGTGTGTGTGTATATATGCATATATATTTATATATATGTATTATATATAGGTAAGATGATTATTAAGTTACCTGGTTTCTGAAGAACTCTTTTTTCCCCCTAAGGAGTTCTAAGAGACATCTTTTGTATTTCTAGAGCAAATAAACTTCAACTTCTTTTTTTTGTTTTATTATTAAATTAATATTTTGTTGTAATATTAAATGAATGAATATTTGAGATGCCCTTGTGTTTATGTTCAGACCCCTGCAATTTTTCTGTTAAAATAAAAAAGCATGTGAAGTGTTGCTATGACATTCGGCAATTTTATTTCAAAGAACTAAATATGAAAATGTTATTTTCTTCTCTTCTGCGGCATGGTTGTCTTTTGTGTTTTCACTTGATTTTCCTCTTTATCCTCTTGGAATTTAGACTCTGAAGCTTGAATTTCCTTCCTTTTTTTCAACAAAGTGAGATGCAGAACAAGGCATGGCATGAAGTCAAAAGTAAATTCCTATACTTAAGTGCTAGCAACCATTACAGACTTCTTGAGGCCAAAGCCTGCCTATCAGATGCTTATTGGTTGGGTGACCATATGTTCTAAGGCAAGGGCTCTTGACTAACTTTAAAGAGGTTGAATTTTGATACCCTGTTGCCAAAAATTTAAAAAAAAAAAACCAAATATATCACCCTGTGTATTAAGTATTTGTCTGGCAGGATACTGAAAACCTAAAATATAGCCCACACATGCAAACTTGTTGGAAGACAAAGTACATTTTTTAGCAAGTTAGAGTCTCAGAATAAGAAAAGCCAAACTAGTCTGGATTTTATTATTTATTATTATTATTTATTATTTATTATTTTTATTTTTTTGAGATGGAGTTTCACTCTTGTTGCCCAGGCTGGAGTACGGTGGCACGATCTCAGCTCACTGCAAACTCCTCATCCTGGGTTCAAGCAATTCTCCTGCCTCAGCTCCTGAGTAGCTGGGATTACAGGCTCCCACCACCACGCCCAGCTAATTTTTTGTATTTTTTAGTGGAGACGGGGTTTCACCATGTTGGCCAGGCTGGTCTTGAACTCCTGACCTCAGGTGATCCGCCCGTCTAGGCCTCCCAAAGTGCTGGAATTACAGGCATGAGCCACCGCGCCCGGCCGCTAGTGTGGATTTTAACATTGTCCTTCTGCCTTCCTCTACTGCCAAGCTCCAGAAGGACCCCAACCATGTAGCATGGAAGAGAAAATTATTTTTTGCATTTTAAAATCAGAGTATTGCTTTTGACTCAGCAGGATTTCAAGTTACATATGCAAAGGAAAATATAAAATTATAAAGACTGGACACTAACTCACATAAATCCTATGTTGAGTGAGTAGTTTTGAGATTTTTATAACTCTTTTATTATAAACATTTAATCCTCAATACATTGTTCTTGATCATTTTCTCTGTTTCAGACTGTATAATATTCTTTAATTTTCATAACAGTCTTATATAGTAAGTAATAGTATCTGATTTTACATTTGAGGAAACTGAAGTTCTGTGATGTGAAGTACTTAACCAAAACTGGCCAGTTTTTAGAACTTGAGTTGTAACTGCATCAGAATTTGATTTCTGAGAGCATCAAAGCTCTGATCAGGTCTTCTTACTTTAATCTTAGACTTTTAGCCAATTTTGTTACTCTAGTACATTACTATCAAAAGTTTATATATATATACACACACATATATACTTAAGTTTATATAAGAGTGTTTGTGTGTGTGTGTGTGTATTCATTGGGAGAGATTTCATTGAATGTAACACATAGAATTTTATATTCATAAGTTATACAAAACTTCTTTTAGTGTGTTTGTGAATTTTTTTTTTTTTTTTTTTTGAGATGGAGTCTCGCTTTGTCACCCAGGCTGTATCGCGGTAGCGTGATCTCGACTCACTGCAACCTCTGCCTCCCGGGTTCCAGTGATTCTCCTGCCTCAGCCTCCCAAGTAGTGGGGATTACTGGCATGCGAGGCCACCATGCCTGGCTAATTTTTGTATTTTTAGTAGTGACGGGGTTTCACCATGTTGGCCAGGCTGGTCTTGAACTCTTGACCTCAGTTGGTCCGCCTGCCTCGGCCTCCCAAAGTGCTGGGATTACAGGCGTGAGCCACTTTACCTGGCTTTTTAAAAAAAATAATTTAATATTTATGGAACTTTGGAGTAGGAGAATAAAACTGCAGAATTTATATTATGAATTTTTAGGATTAATAAAATTTTGAAGGTTTCAATATATGTATTTTTTACCCAACATTTCTTACCCAGAAGTATTGCTAACATTATGTAAAAACAAGATTTTTTTGAGACCGAGTCTCGCTTTGTTGCCCAGGCTGGAGTGCAGTGGTGTGATCTCAGCTCACTACAACCTGCACCTCCCAGGTTCAAGCGATTCTTGTTCCTCAGCCACCTGAGTAGCTGGGATTACAGATTTGTGCCACCATGCCTGGCTAATTTTTGTATTTTTGTAGAGATGAGGTTTCACCATGTTAGCCAGGCTGGTCTTGAATTCTTGGCCTTAAGTGATCCGCCCACCTTGGCCTCCCAAAATGCTGAGATTACAGGTGTGAGCCACTGTGCCTGGCCCAAAAACAAGATTTTTAAAAACGTGGAACTGCCGTATTGGATCACATTTGCTGTACTCTGAGAATAAGCAGTAGTAAACAACTCCGTTTTTGTTTTTTGTTTTTTTTTTAGACAGAGTTTTGCTTTTGTCCCCCATGCTGGAGTTCAGTGGCACAATCTTGGCTTACTGCAACTTCCACTTCCTGGGTTCAATCAATTCTCCTGTCTCAGCCTCCCTAGTAGTTGGGATTACAGGCGCCCACCACCACGCCTGGCTAATTTTTGTATTTTTAATAGAGACGGGGTTTCACCATATTGGCCAGGCTGGTCTCGAACTCATAACCTTAGGTGATCTGCCCGCCTCACCCTGCCAAAGTGTTGTGATTACAGGCGTGAGCCACCATGCCCGGCCAACTCTTAACATAAAATGTTACTTTTATAAATTAGAAAGACTTTAATTGTCTACCCCGTGACCTAAACTTGCTTCTTAATGATACTCTGGAGTCAGTCACTTTCTAATAGATCTATAGATGATTTAAAACATTTTATCTATTTTTCCCTTGTAATGCATAGCTATGATTATGTCATTCTGTTCAGAAATCCTCTGTGATTTCCTATTGCCTTCAGGACAGTCTAAATTCTTGGACCAAGTCCTTCCATTGTCTAGCCTTGCTCTACCTGTCTAGAATTCTCTTCACTCAACTCAAGCTATGGTGATGTTCCTCAGGCTTTTACCTTGTATCCTTTGCTAGCCTTTGCATCCTTACTGTTACCTCTATACTAAAAAATTCAGTCTGCACAAATGATATCTTTTCCCTGAAACCATCTTTGATTCTTTAGTTTTGAGCAATTTCTTTATTCTTTGAATTTCATAAAGTGTAATGTGTTTCATAACACATATACATTTGTAATCTCTAAAATATATAATTTTTTACCTCTATTTAGTTCTGTTACTGATTCAGGCAAATTTTCGTTTTTTTTTTTTTTTGAGACAGAGTCTCACTCTGTCACCCAGGCTGCACGATTTTGGCTCACTGCAACCTCCATCTCCCAGGTTCAAGTGATTCTCCTGCCTCAACCTCCCTATTAGCTGGGATTACAGGTGCCTGCCACCACGCCCAGATAATTTTTGTATTTTTAGTAGAGACAAGGTTTCACCACATTGCCACATTGCCCAGGCTGGTCTTGAACTCCTGACCTCAAGTGATCCGCCCGATTCGGTCTCCCAGAGTGCTGGGATTACAGGCATGAACCACCGCGCCAGGCCAAATTTTCATTCTTTGAAAATTAACTTTGAGTTATAATTTATATACAATAAAAATGTACACATTTGAAGAGTATACTCTATGAGTTCTATGAGTTTTGACAAATGTAACCACCCCCATGGTCAAATTCAGAATATTTCCATCACTCTTTAAAATTCTTTTGTGCATTTTTTTGTAGTCGGTTTCTATCACTCCTCTCATCCCTGATAGCAGGAAAAGATGGATCTGCTCTCTGTCACTTTAGATTATGAAACTTTTTTCTAGAATTTCACACCAGTGGAATCACACAGTATGCACCTTTGTGTCTGGCTGCTTCTCAGCATTTTTTTTTGAAATTCATCTATTTTGTTGAGTGTATCAGTAGTTTGTTCTTTTTTATAGCTGAATAGTATTTTATTATATGGATATGCCACAATTTGTTTATGCATTCACATGTTGATGGACTCATTTCTAGTTCAGGTCATTTTTTTTTTCATTTGGCAATTTATATCACATGTACCATTATCCTCAATTAGTAAATGATTGTGTACTAGTATGATTATATCAGTTTGTATCTTTGGAGGAAGGCCTGTAGTGATACATCTTTTAGACAATGGTGTTAATTTCAGGGGAGATGGTGTGTCTACTTCTTTTTTTCTGTCTGGCTCACTGTTTCACCTTAGAGTTTAAGCCTATGAGCTTGCTATGGGTAGGAACTGTTACATTTTTCTTGTAGTCTCAGTGTGTAAGACAGCAACTGCTATACCCTCATCTTTGTAGTTGTGTTTGTTTTAGTAATAGCAGTAGCAGTAGTAATAATAAATAACATTTCTTGAGTGCTTAGTACAATAATCATATGATGTAGGTCCTATTATTTGCATTTTACAGGTGGAGAAACAGGCTCAGAATGTAAACAACTTGCTTCTCTGAATCTATAGCCCTCGCTTTTAACTCTACTGCCTCAGTGCTTAATAATTGCTTGTTGAACAAATATATGATTGTGTAAATGAATAATATTTGCTTCATAGATCTGTGGACATAGTGTTAATTACAAAAAAGTATATTGCTTACTCCACCTCATGTAACTTATTGGTATAGTCTTGGCTTTCATCATTCTTCCCTGTCCCTACAATACATTAATGATGTGACTTTATTATTCACATACACACAGAACAGTATCTAGAACAACATTATAGCTGACTGAAATGAGGTTACTCTTTGTGTCAGAGACAGCCTGGATGAATGCCTGAGTGAATAGTGATAAATAAACAGACCTTTATTATGTGAAGGCATCGAGATTTTGTGATTAGTTTGTTAAAACAACTAGTATTAATTACCTGAATTTTATAGTTTAATTAAGTTTGATATTTTATGTAGGCATCTTTACTTAGTTGTAATTTTGAAGGTTATTATTTTTAAACTAATTTGTTAATCTATCAAAAAGTTATTAAAATATGTCTTAAAGTTAATGTGTGGTTTAATCTTTTAAAATAAAGAACAAAGTATGTGTTTAGATGGCATTAATATCAGTTGCTTTCAACAATTCAGTGTGTAGGCTGTCATTTAAAAAGTTTAAACAAATAGTACCAAATGAGATTATAATTTAAAAATAAACAATGGAGTGAGATTTGGTAATAGGTCATGAACATCAAACCTGGAGTATCTTTGTTAAACGTAGGTCTGGTTATGTCATTCCTCTGGGTAGCAGGACCTTTTGCTTTAGAAGTAAAGTTCAAATTCGTTTTTGGCATGGTGTGACATGTGCCAGTCTTTCTCCATTTGGTTTCCATGTCTCTATGTTACAGTCATATTAAACCTCTCAGTTCTCAGAATATCCAGTGTTTTCTTTTTTCTAAGTCTTATATGTATTTTTCCTCCCTGCTTTCTTCCTCTTCTTTTTTATAGCACCTTAAATGTCTTTTTCTGAACAGCCTTCATGACACCAAAATCAGTGTCAGACACACTTCCTTTGTGCTCCTAAAGCACTGTGTACTTTATATTAAAGTACTTTCTATAATGTAATGTCATTATTTGATTGTACATATACCTTCTGGATTGTGAATTCCTGAAGCCATCAGCAATGGCTATCCTCAGCACTTGCAACCTGCCTGGCACATTGTCAACTCTTCGTAAATACTTACGAAATACTTAACTGTGTGAAGGAGTGAATAAATGATGTAAAGGTGAACAACACTCCAACCTATAGACTTTATGGTCTCACCTCTTTTGCTGGATTTCAGTTCCTGGTAGCGTGATGAATATGCCTATCAGCCGTATCCGCCTTCCTGCCTTTTGGATTTGATAAATTCATACTATAATCACTGTTCCATTTCATTTGCGGTATTAAGAAATAGCTCCTAATTAAGAAAAGACTGGAAGCCCCTATTTAGAGTATGTATGTTTATGTCTAAATGTAAATTCATAGCACATTATCAATATAAAGAAACTAATGGAACTTTATATTAAGGATGATCCCTGGGAGTTGTTAATGAGTGTAGAGGTACTTGATGTAAAATAAACAAATTTCTTTAGAAATGGAAAATCAAAACAAAACAAAAAACCCTACAATTGCTGTCAAAGAAACAACTACAAGAAACTTGGCCCCCAGATAGAAATAGTTAATATAAAAATGCAGTTTTTTTCAATGATTACACGGACAAAAATTTCTTTCAACATATATTTCTTGAGTTACTCATGTACTATGCACTGGGGACACATGCAGACAAACACGTTTATGTATTCACATATAGTGTAAAATACTAATTGATGTGTTGTAGACTATCCTATTTCTGAAACCAGTACCAGAAAGATTTTAAATATTATCACACTTAAAGTGAAAAAAGTTATTGTGAAAAAGACTATTGATAGTATTTTATGAAGAAAAGGAAATTGTGCTTTGAATTTTCTTAAATATAAACAAATACAGTTGATCTTCAACAATTATATACTTGGCGTGTATGGTAGACTGTGTTATTGTTCAGAAACCTTTGCTGCCCCTCCCTGGAGAAACTTTATACTTCCCTTCCCTATTGACATCATGCCTGGAGTTACGAC
Source organism: Pan troglodytes (assembly GCF_028858775.2). NCBI lineage: Eukaryota > Metazoa > Chordata > Mammalia > Primates > Hominidae > Pan > Pan troglodytes. Next base: position 89,278,930 of record NC_072407.2, read on the forward strand.
ATGTTTTGGCTAAAGAAATATGAGTGGAAATGATTTATGTATACTTATGAGCAAAATCTTTAAGTCAGAACACAGTTTCCTATGTTTGTTCTTTTTCTCTGCTGTGACAATCAGCATTTGCAGATAAAGTTTCTCTGTTACCCTAAGGTACAAAATGAAGATTTCACGTAGTTGAGCCATAGCTAACTCTTGTTTGACATGTAGCATGAGCAGAAAATAAACTTTTTTTGTTAAAAGGCATTGACATTTTGTTACTGCAACATAACTTAGCTCAGTGGTTTTCAAGCTTTAGCATTTTTAAGAATCCCGTGGAGATTTGGTTAAAACACAGGTTGCAGAGATTGTTGGGCCCCACACTTAGAATTTCTGAATTCAGGAGGTCTGGAGTGGGGACCAAGAATTGTATTCCTGAAGTGAAAAGCTTTTATGAAGGGGAGGTGGATAAGAGAAGCCAGCATGAAGTCTTGACCAAAGGTACACGCTCAGGCAAATCATGTTTAGATAGGAGAACATGTGGAAGTGAGCAACTGGACATTGGTTCATTTTTTTTTCCCCTTCTTTTTCTTTTTGAGTTGGAGTTTTGCTCTTGTTGCCCAGCCTGGAGTGCAATGATGCAATCTCGGCTCACTGCAACCTCTGCCTCCCGGGTTCAAGTGATTCTCCTGTCCCAGCCTCCCAAGTAGCTGAGATTACAGGCACAAGCCACCATGGCCGGCTAATTTTTGTATTTTTAGTAGAGAAGGGGTTTCACCATCTTGGCCAGGCTGGTCTCGAACTCCTGACTCTCAGGTGATCCACTCGCCTCGACCTCCCAAAGTGCTGGGATTACAAGCGTGAGCCATCGCATCCGGCCAACACTGGTTTCTTTAAAACTATCCATGCCTGTTGTCCCTTGTAAAGTCTTTGCATAATACCAGTTGGAAGACCATTGTTCTCTACTTCATTTAGGTGATTTGTGTTTTCTTTTATATTGTCCAAGATCCCTTTACTTGTCTGTAATATTTCGTCTTCACTGTTGAGACTTCAGCAGGTACAGACAGTTAGGTGATTGGGATGTATTTACAGTTTGATCACTTAACCTCCTTGAGCCTTGGTTTCTTAATCTATATAATATAATTCTCTCATGTTACTTTTGTTCCAATATTTTATTTTTCTCATACCATTCTATGGGCTAGCAAGATTCCATTATGTGTTGACTCTCCCAATTTCTATTATTCATACCACAGATTAAATTCAGAATCTTTGAGAGGAAGTAAGCTGGAGTATTTGAAATTAAATGTTTCTCTTTTTTGGGGGTCAGGATACTCTGTAAGTCTTCAGCTAATCAGAAAATAGTAGCTTCTGGCCAGATGCAGTGGCTCCCTGTAATCCCAGCACTTTGGGAGGCTGAGGCAGGTGGATCACCTGAGGTTGGGAGTTCGAGACCAGCCTGGCCAACATGGTGAAACCCTGTCTCTACTGAAAATACAAAATTAGCCAGGCGTGGTACCAGGTGCCTGTAATCCCAGCTACTTGGGAGGCTGACGCAGGAGAATTGTTTGAACCCGGAGGTGGAGGTTGCAGTGAGCTGAGACCATGCCATTGCACTCCAGCCTGGGCAACAAGAGTGAAATTCCATCTCAAAAAAAAAAAAAAAAAAAAAAAAGGAAAAAGAGAATAGTAGTTTGGAAAAGCTTACAAAATGTTGTTTTTGCTCCATTACTAGGAAATGCATATTTTATTTAACTTTGGTATCAAATAAGCATAAATTTATGAAAAATTTTAGCCTAATGTTATAGTTTTGAATAGCTGCTCATTTTGTTCAATATGAAAACAGATTGCTATATTATTTTACTGACATATATGCCAATATGCATTTGAAAATAAATTAATGGGGCAGGGTGCGGTGGCTCACGCCTGTAATGCCAGCACTTTGGGAGGCCAAGGCAGGTGGATCATGCGGCCAGGAGTTCAAGACCAGCCAGGCCAAGATGGTGAAACCCTGTTTCTGCTAAAAATACAAAAATTAGCTGGGCGTGGTGGCGGGCGCCTGTAATCCCAGCTACTTGGGAGGCTGAGGCAGAGAACTGGCTTGAACTTGGGTGGTGGAGGTTGCAGTGGCCGAGATCGCGTCACTGCACTCCAGCCTGGGTGACAGAGCGAGACTCCATCTCAAAAAATAAAAAAAGAAAAGAAATTAATGTTGATTCGAAGATACTGTTTAATTGAAAACATTTGTTTTCATATTTTTCACTATGTTTGTAGAAGGGAAAAAACTGAAAGTATTTGTTTGTCTTGAGGTCTTTAAAAAATAGATTGGTTCAGAATTGTGATTATAATTTTGTTTAATGTAAATAATTTTGGTTCGTAGCAATGCCATAATTTTAAGACACTTGCTAAATTTTTCCTTGGATTTACATGAAACATTATTTGATATTTTTTTGGTTGTTGCCTATGGTTAATTTGTTAAGTCTGCACTCAATGATGCCATTTCCTTGGGAACTGCAAACAGGCCTTTCAGTTTAGGTCCAATGAAACCACAATCTGCTTCTTTTACAACTATTTTAAAGTTTGACTAGTGTTACTATTACCCGTTCATTTTCAGATGGAAATTTATTCTGATTAACATTTCTTTTAGAAACAGTCTGAAGGTGATTCTTGGTTTCTTAGCAATTTAAGGCTGCTTTGGAACATGACCTTCCTAGTTTGGACTTTAAAGCAGAAACAGTTCCAGCTTCTCCAAGTTTAAGGAGAAATCTGATTCTATTGGAGTTGTTACTGTAAGTTTTAGTCCAACTGTTTCCAATTTATAGTTAGGACACACCAGAAAAAAGTGCACAATTATCATCTGGGGACTTAGAATCTCACTTGATTACCCATAACTGCGGCCTACTTCAGCAGCTTTGCTGGGGCTCTTGAAGACAAAGCCAAGTATCAGTGTTCCATTCTGTATGAAATAAATGTACTGTGAAATATTTATCAGAATAGAAAATAATATTTTTAATACACTGGGGAATTTCACTATTTAAAGGAATTCTATTGGAAGTTATTGAAGATATGTGTTCATAAAGGAAACAAAATAATCTTCCCCAAATTTCTTAATTTCTTGCTATTTCAAGTTCGGATATTTGTATGTGAGTTTTCTTAAAATAGGGATACAACATTAGTAGTTCAGTTTTCTCATACTAAGTGCCATATGAAGGCTGAAACTGAACTCTTAGTTCATTTTATTATTCAAACAAAATTTAACATGAAAACCTTTTGTATGTATATAAGCCATGTAATCTATTAACCACACACTACAAGTTTTGCATAGTAAATTGAAATAATCAATTTAACCTATTGGAATATACTTACGTGATTAGAATATTGAACATTTTTCAAAACAAAACAAAAATAAAAGTCTGAAAGTAATTTCATGTTAATATTTTCTTGGTAATCGTATGATAAGCAAGCATCAATCAAAATGTACAATTGTTGATCATGTGTCAAATACTAAATTATAAATTAGTACTAAGGTAAGCTCTATACTTGAAAATGGGTTGGAAAATTAATTACAAAATCTAGTGTATTCTTTTACATGGGTTTTTAAAAACAAAATAAAAATTTAATTAAAACTATGTCTGAAATTCGTGGGTTCTTGGTCTCACTGACTTCAAGAATGAAGCTGCAGACCCTCGCGGTGAGTGTTACAGTTCTTAAAGATGGTGTGTCTGGAATTCTGATGTTCGGATGTGTTCAGAGTTTCTTCCTTCTGGTGGGTTCATGGACTCGCTGGCTTCAGGAGTATAGCTGCAGACCTTCATGGTAAGTGTTACAGCTCTTAAGGTGGCACGTCTGGAGTTGTTCGTTCCTCCCACCCAGAGTTGTTCATTCCACCTGGTGGGTTCGTGGTTTCGCTGGCCTCAGGAGTGAAGCTGCAGAGTGAAGCTGCAGATCTTCGCAGTAAGTGTCACAGCTCATAAAAGAAGTGCGGACCTAAAGAGTGAGCAGCAGCAAGAGGTATTGCAAAGAGCGAAAGAACAAAGCTTTCACAGTGTGGAAGGGGACCGGAGCGGGTTGGCACTGCTGACTCAGGCAGATTGCTTTTCACCCCTTATCTGGCCCCACCCACATCCTGCTGATTGGTCCATTTTACAGACAGCTGATTGGTCCATTTTATAGAGAGCTGATTGGTCCGTTTTACAGAGAGCTGATTGGTCCATTTTGACAGGGTGCTGATTGGTGCGTTTATAATCCCTGAGCTAGACACAGAGTGCTGATTGGTGCATTTACAATCCTCTAGCTAGACATAAAAGTTCTCCAAGTCCTCACCAGATTAGCTAGATACAGAGTGCTGATTGGTGCATTTACAAACCTTGAGGTAGACGTAGGGTGCTGATTGGTGCGTTTACAAACCTTGAGCTAGACGCAGAATGCTGATTGGTGTTATTTACGATCCTTAAGCTAGACATAAAAGTTCTCCAAGTCCCCACTAGATTAGCTAGACACAGAGCACTGATTGGTGCATTTACAAACCTTGAGCTAGACACAGGGTGCTGAGTGGTGTGTTTACAAACCTTGAGCTAGACACAGAGTGCTGATTGGTGTATTTACGACCCTTTAGCTAGACATAAAGGCTCTCCAAGTCCCCACCAGATTAGCTAGATACAGAGTGCTGATTGGTGCATCCATGAACCCCGAGCTAGACACAGAGTACTGATTGGTGCATATACAATCCTCTGGCTAGACATAAAAGTTCTCCAAGTCCCCACCCGACTCAGGAGCCCAGCTGGCTTCACCTAGCGGACCCTGCGCCAGGGCCACGGGTGGAGCTGCCTGCCAGTCCCGTGCTGTGCGCCTGCACTACTCAGCCCTTAGGCGGTCGATGGGACCGGGGGCCACAGAGCAGGGGGCGGCGCCCGTCAGAGAGGCTGGGGCTGTGTGGGAGCACACCGTGGGGTGGAGGTGGGGCTCGGGCATGGCGGGCTGCAAAACTACATAAAATTGCATGAATTTTGTTTAGAATAAAGAGAATTGGGAGTCACAAATGAGAGGCATTTAAATAGGCATCCTGGTTCCTTTTTGACTTTCAAATTAAACTTTTCAATTGTATTCACTCTGATTAAATTTATGCTTACAGTAACTAGACTAATCAGAATTATGAAGTTCCAGCTATTGTCTGTAACTGTTATATGTCATTCTTTTCATAACTCCAACATAAATGTTTACACTTGAACTTTCAGCATTTTCTGTTTTAATTAATTTTGTTCACATAAAATAACGTAACTTAATTTTGATACTGAGTGACTCAGGTGGCTGATATAATCAGAATAGAATAATTTTAAGAATTATCAATGTGCACTATTTTAAATCCAATTTTTCTTTATTTTTTGCTAACTGAATCTTTTCACATATTTAATTGTGCTTTAGCATGTATGTAACACTTTACTCCAATTGAATAATTTGAGGTAGATGATGTAAAATGCTGAATAAAAGAAATTTAGAGCTGAACTCATGAAGTACAAATAGAGTAGCTCTTAAAAAGCTACCTTTGCATTCTTCAAGTGATCAGCAACACAATGTCTTCTGTATATTAGATGCTCAATTAATGTTGAGTGAATAAAGATAGATCATGTAATATTTAATGAATATTTGAGTTTCCTTCTTGTTTAATGAGTAAAAGAAGAGCTCTGAAGTGCCCCAATTGATAATTAATAAATGTTTGTTTTTTGGCCGGGCGCAGTGGCTCAAGCCTGTAATCCCAGCACTTTGGGAGGCTGAGGCGGGCAGATCATGAGGTCAAGAGATCAAGACCATCCTGGTCAACATGGTGAAACCCCGTCTCTACTAAAAATACAAAAATTAGCCGGGCCTAGTGGCAGGTGCCTATAATCCCAGCTAGTCGGGAAGCTGAGGCAGGAGAATCGCTTGAACCCAGGAGGCGGAGGTTGCAGTGAGCTGAGATCACACCACTGCACTCCAGCCTGGCGACAGAGTGAGACTCCGTCTCATAAATAAATAAATAATAAATGTATGTATGTATGTATTTTTTATCATTATAGTTACCTAATTATCCATGTTCATTGGGATCATAGTTTCAAAAAATTTCAGCCTAAATCGTTTATTTCAGATAGTTGTTTTGTGCCTCTTTCTAGCAAAACTTTTACAACCCTGTTAATTAGTAAAGTTGACTAGTTTGAGTTTTATATTCTTTGCCATTTGTTGGTGGAATAAAGATGAATAACTTTTGCCCTGTTCAATCTGTTCCTAAATGATCAAGAATTGATTTTTAAGATTAAACTGTACAAATAATGTATAAATTTATGCTTATTGTAAAAATTCAAAGTGATGTAGCCCCATAGAAAGTAAAAAGTTATATTTTCCTGCATGCCTCTTAACTCATCCAACTTCAGTAGGTAGTCCACTACCCACAGTTTGGTTTTATATGTATCCTATTAGAGGACTTTCTGTAACAATGCCATATGTAAATAATAAACAACATTTTATATTTTACTATTAATATTTTAGCACCGATGCTAAATATAGCAATAATATTTTATCATTAATCAGATTATGTGTATAGAATTGCTTCTTTTACTTAACAGTGTTTCATACAGGTCTTTCTATAGCAGTGTATATCTATCCCAGTAGTTGGTCTTGAAAGACCAAGTTTGAAACTTGAAAAGTTTCTCTTTGAACCTTTGCATGAAGAAGTTCCACCTCAATAAGTTTTATAAAATGATAAGCAAGTATAATACTCTTAGTAGCAACTAGTAATCTTAACACAAATTCAGAGTTTTGTTTGTATGTTTGGTTTTATTCTTGGGGCTAGTGAGATCATTTCTCTTTTTACATCATAAGTGATTGAGAAGAATTCATTCTGTTTTTCCATTGTGATTTTTAATAATAAAGCTACCATTAAATAAAATGATGAAATTTCAGAATTATAAATCATTTAATCAGCCAGTTAGTTATGGTAGTCATTTACTTTTAGTTTTTTTTTTTGATATACAAGGATATTGAGCCCTAAAGTTAAGTGATTTACTCAAGATTCTGGAGAAGTTATGAGTAGCATCTGTATCCTTTCTCATATCAAGATTTTTTTCACTACACCATGCGTTGCCTCTGAAGAAATACTTTTTTTCATTTTTTAGGTGTTTATTTAAAATGCGTAATATAAGCACAGTGGCACATGCCTGTGATCCCAGCTACTTGGGAGGCCGAGGTAGGAGGATTGTTTGAGTCCAGGAGTTTAAGACCAGCTTGGACAACATAGGGAGATCCCATCGTGGGGGGTGAGGAGGAAGAAGTAATAAATAAGTAAATAAAACATGTAATATTGTTTTAGATGCTTATATTTTTCTTATGTAAAAATTGACACATTAAGTTTATTGTGAAAACATGATTACAATCACAGACATGCAATGGAAAAAAATTCCATATTGTCTGCACCTTCTTCTGAGACCACATTTTGTGTGTATGTAATGTATTTTATCTTTTAAAAAATTGAGAAATAATTGTACATATTCATGGGAGTGTACAGTGATGTTTTAATACATATATAGTTATTAGATCAGGGTAATTGGCATATCTGTAATCTCAAATATTTATCACGTCTTTGTATTGGGAATATTCAATATTCTCCTTCTAGCTATTTGAAACTATGTATTACTGTTAACTATAGTCATCCTACAGTGATATAGAACCCCTAGAACGTATTTCTCCTACGTAGCTGTGATTTTGTATCCTTTAACAAATATCTCCATATCTTTTTTTTTTTTTTTGAGATGTAGTTTTGCTCTGTCACCCAGGCTGGAGTGCAGTGGTGCAGTGGTGCGATCTCAGCTCACTGCAACCTCCACCTCCCAGGTTCAACCGATTCTCCTGCCTCAGCCTCCCGAGTAGCTGGAATTACAGATGCCCGCCACCATGCCTGGCTAATTTTTTTATTTTTGTTAGAGACGGGTTTCACCATGTTGGCCAGGCTGGTCTTGAAATCCTGACCTCAGGTAATCCGCCCGCCTTGGCTTCCCAAAGTGCTGGGATTACAGGTGTGAGCCACCGTGTGCAGCCATCTCTTCATATCTTTACCTTCCCCCTGCTGTTTCCAGCCTTGAGTATTTTCTGTTCTACTTTCTACTTTTCACTTCTATGAGGTAAACTGTTTTTAGCTTCCACATATGAGTGAGAACATGCAGCGTTTAACTTTTCTGTTCATGGCTTATTTCACTGAGTATAATGTCTTCCAGTCCATCCATGTTGCTGCAAATAACAGAATTTAATCCTTTTTGTGGCTGTATAGTATTCCATGGATATATTCTGGATATTAATCCCCCCTAGGATGTATAGTTTGTAAATATTTTCTCCCATTCTGTAGATTGTGAAGAAATATTTTAAAGATTTATAAAGTACATCTTTTACATCTTTTATATTTACCAAATGAGTGAAAACTGAGTAGACAATAAAAAAATCTTAGAAATCAAAATAGTTTGTTCTCATTCTTTTCAGCTCATTAGAGAGCACATAATGAAGCAGCACATTTACGTTATCCAATTTTGTGTTGGTGCCAAACAATGGGGTTAATATAAAATACAAACATTTTATATTGAATGGATTATAGGAACATCACCCATCATTAAAAGTCTAATATCGAGATATTTACTTGAGAGAACTTAATGTACTTTAATTAAGATTAGTAACATTTTTGCATCCCTATAAATGTGTTTTTAGAGGAAAACCTACAGTAAAGTGTTTGCTATAGAAGTCACACCAATGAACTACAAATTCTTCCAAAAACTGTTTTCTAGCGACATCTGCTGGTACAATGTAATAAAGATGACTATCTCATGAAAGTAATTTCATAGAAAATATCTTTGTGGGTAGAATTGTTTATTTTACTATCATTTACACTTCTAATTGAAAATTTGAACATTTGACCAAGAGTATTATCCTGATAATGATAACATTGAGCTTCTTTATACTTTCCTGTACATAGTATGCAATTCCAACCTGAACCTCTACAGTTATTTGTGTATTTACTAAGTTCTTTGATATTATTATGCAACATATTTCTTTTCCTCCATGTCTTTTTTGACTCAGTTTTATATCATAATTTGCCTTAGTGCAGAACCTTGCAAGTAGAGATTCAGTAAATATAGACTGACTTATACTATTTATTTTGTCATTTGCATAGATTAAGTTGAAAAGTCTACGTATATGAGTTAAATGCATTATTTTTATGTGCACTTGAAAATAAAAATGAGACTTTATATTAGAAAAGAATGTGATTAGGATAAATGGATTTTTATTTTTCTTCCTTTGAAGAGATTTTCTGCATTATAAGTTGTGGAGAAGCAAAATATATTCAGTCCTTGGACATTTTCTTTACAATTATTTCCTGTATGATTGTATCTAGTCTCATGCATTTAAATACTACATATAAACAAATCAGACCTCTCCCTTAATCCTCAGACTTGTACAGCCAGTTACTTGCTTCCTCAACATTACTGTTTAATTAGTTAACACACATTTTAAACTTAACATGTCTAAAACAAAAGTTTTGATTTTCTCCTTGAAACTGTTTGTGCTGTAGTATTCCCTACTTTAGTGAGTGGCCGTATTATCCTTCCGTTTGATCAAACCAAAAATTATTTCAGTAATTTGTAAATTCCCTCTCTTTTACTCCACGTTTAAACCATTGAGAATTTCAGTCAGCTCTACTTCTCTCCACCTTCTACAACTATGATCTAGATGACCACAATCATCGTTCCCCTCCTAACTTGCTTCCTTGCTTCTAACCTTGTCCTCCTGTAAGTCTATCCAGCAGCCAAGTGATTTTTTTTTTTTTTTTTTTAAGACAGAGTCTCACTCTGTCACCCAGGCTGCAGTGCAATGGTGTGATCTTGGCTCATTGCCAACTCTGCCTCCTGCCACCCCCCCAGTTCCAGCGATTCTCCCTGCCTCAGCCTCCCAAGTAGCTGAGATTACAGGCATCTGTCACCATGCCCGGCTAATTTTTGTGTTTTCTGTAGAGATGGGGTTTCGCCATGTTGGCCAGGCTGGTCTTAAACTCCTAACCTCAGGTGATCCACCAACCTCAGCCTCCCAAAGTGCTGGGATTACAGGCGTGAGCCACCGTCCCCGGCCTCAAGTGATTCTTTTAAAATTTAAGACAGATCTTGCCACTCCTCTGATGAGAACCTCCCAAAGTTCTTACGTTGCCTAAAGGGCTTATGTGGAATGTAGACCACTCCCTCTCTCCACCCTGATTGCTAGGACCTCATTTCCTACCACTACTTCCCTCCCCTATTTTGCTCCAGCTACAGTAATCTACTTGCTTCTCTTTACATGCCAAGCTGACTCCGTATCATGGGCTGTATACTTGATTACCTCAAACGGAAATGCTCTCCCCTCTACTCACTAGTGTTTCTGATCAGATTACCAAATTTTACCTCTCGGAGAGGCTCTTCTTAACCATACTGTGTAAAGTAATGAAGCCTGACTATGTCACTGTTTCTCCCCTTATCTTGCAGGTTTGTTTTTTGTTTTGTTTTATTTTGTTTTTTTACCATACCTGTTATCACTATATGACATATTTACTTTTTTATGTATCTCTTTCCCAACTAGAATGCCAGCTCTATGAAACCAGGGATTCTTTATTGTTCACAGTTATGTCCTTAGAACCTAAGGCAGTGCTTATACATAGTGGCCATTTAGTTAATATTTATCGAATAAGTTGGTGAGCCTTAATACTTAAATGGAGAATGTGATTTGATTTACACTATAATAATCAAATCCATAGAATAATGAGGAACCTTCAAATGGAGTCTGCTTTGTTTAAATCTTTATATTGTATTTTCAACATTGAACATGGATTACAATTGTGTTTCGTAGTTAGGTTAATGCTCATACAATACTCTTAGTGTCAAAATGTGGGATCATATTACTATTTTAAAGATTCTTTTTATGGGAATAATTACTTTTTTGTTCTTTGGACATAGACATCTGACCCTCAATTACATTAACAAACCTTATACACATGAATGGAAAGAAGAATAGCCTCTTTTGAATCCATGCTAAGACTTTATCAATATGAAGTGCTTCCCACAGAGTTCTGCTGAAAGAACTGAACTTCCATCATAATGAAATTGCAAATTCATTGGTATATGCCCCTCTTATATTTGAAAGCTACTTTTTGATGTTTTGGTTGGCAATTAAATTTATTGTTTAAGGTCACAAATATGCAATTCTGACTAGAACAAGTTGTCAGAATTCTTTATTCAGCATAGCACAAAGATAAATGGCTGTCTTTTAACAATAACATATGAAAGCCAAAATTTGTTCCCAGTTATACATAATCTTTTAATCAGTCTACTGCTTTCTGTTTTCCAGTCAATAGACCCCTTAACCTGCTTCCTCACCATCTTACCTATCTAGATTATGGGTTTTTAAATTACTGCAAAACACTTCATCAGATGGAAAAAGATAAGTTTAAACATTTTGATGCTATAATTTTCCCATGCACATTTTATCCTTCCATCTGAATTCTTTTGCCTTTACCCCTATTCTGTGTAAGGTAGAAAATTATGTGGTATGTTAGCTAAATTCTATGGTTACATTTCTCACTGTTAACATGACTAGAAAGTAGATCATGTTGCTTAATTGAAATTGAGTTTTTAAGTGTTTTTTTTTCTTCTTAAAAAAACAAAAAACAAAAAACGAGATACATGTGCAGAACATGCAGGTTTGTTACATACGTATACGTGTGCCATGGTGGTTTGCTGCACCTATCGAGCAGTCCTCCAACTTCCCTCCCCTCACTCCCCACACCCCAACAGGCCCTGGTGTGTGTTGTTCCCCTCTCTGTGTCTATGTGTTCTCAATGTTCAACTCCTACTTGTGAGTGACAACATGTAGTATTTGGTTTTCTGTTCCTGTGTTAGTTTGCTGAGGATTATGGCTTCCAGCTTCATCCATGTCCCTGCAAAGGACATGGTCTCATTCCTTTTTATGGCTGCAGAGTATTCCATGGTGTATATGTACCACGTTTTCTTTATCCATTTGATCATTGATGGGCATTTGGATTGGTTACATGTCTTTGCTATTGTAAATAGTGCTGCAATAAACATAACGTGTGCATGTATCTTTATAGTAGAATGATTTGTATTCCTTTGGGTATATACCCAGTAATGGGATTGCTGGGTCAAATGGTATTTCTGGTTCCAGATCCTTGAGGAATCGCTATACTGTCTTCCACCATGGTTGAACTAATTTACATTCCCACCAACAGTGTAAAAGCATTCCTACTTCTCCACAGCCTCACCAGCATCTATTGTTCCCTGACTTTTTAATAATCGCCATTCTTACTGGCATGAGATGGTATCTCATTGTGGTTTTGATTTGCATTTCTCTGATGATCATTAATGTTGAGCTTTTTTCATTTGTTTGTTGGCTCCATAAATGTCTTCTTTTGAGAAGTGTCTGTTTTCATATCCTTTGCCCACTTTTTGATGGGGTTGTTTTAAAACATCTCTGGGCATGTGGATTAACTTATTTTCTCAGATTCTATACTGCATCTAATAAAAATGTATATGATTTTGATTAAAATAGATTTCTTAAATTTTTATGCATTTCCTTTGTGGCCTTTCATACAGAAGACATAGAGGAATAATTGCCCTGTTATATTTGAGGCCTTACTCTTTGTTTTTTGAGACAGAGTTTTGCTCTTGTTGCCCAGGCTGGAGAGCAATGGCGCAATCTTGGCTCATTGCAACCTCCGCCCCCCGGGTTCAAGCGATTCTCCAGCGTCAGCCTCCCAAGTAGCTGGGATTACAGGAATGTGCCACCACACCCGGCTAATTTTGTATTTTTAGTGGAGACGGGGTTTCTCCATGTTGGTCAGGCTGGTCTTGAACTCCTAATCTCAGGTGATCCGCCGGCCTCGGCCTCCCAAAATGCTGAGATTACAGGTGTGAGCCACTACACCCGGCCTAGGCCTTACTCTTTATCTAAGAATATCCAGTGTCTTTATAGATTTATTCAAGGGATTTTGATAATAAATACTCAAAATCCCTTTGTTTAAGGTGATCATAGCTATAAAGAAGAACAAAGACACTGAATAACAGCAGCAGAATGTTGTAAAGCCGGCATAGTAATGTCCCCATTTTAAGATCTTGTTTAAATATTTTTTTGCAAATCTGAGAATCTTTTTTTTCTTAACTACCATGTAATTTGAATCTTCCCCAGCTGAAGAGAGTAGACTGTTTCAGGAGGATATATAAGAAAAATACATAACTTTTAAAGTCAGACAATCCCCTCCAGCCCCCAAATTCTGGAATTCTGACTGTTATTACTTTTGTGACCTAGGTTACTGCATTTTTTGAGCCTCTGTGTAGCAATGCAATAGAGAAAAATCTCTATTCATACAGTTTAGTGATATGATTAAATGAGACAACACATATAAAGAGCTGAAAACAGTGCCCAGCTATAGTAAGCACTCAATAAATACCATTTAGAGTCCTGTCTTTCTGCTCTCCCCTCACCCCAACTCTGTTCTTCATGCTTTGTGATCTGTTCTAATTGGGCTTAATCAGAAATTAAAACTGTTGAACTAAACTTGAAACCTTTCTGTGCCTGCCAACTCTATATTATGAATACTGTGCATTCACTGATTTAATAGGTAGGACGAAGTCAGGACCTTGAATTGATCTATATATAACACCCACCAGGTGTATGTGGTCTTTTTCTTCTCAGCAAATTGGTCCCCTAGGGATTTGTAGAGACTGCTTTACTCCCAGCCTTCATTTTAAGTCCAGATGGAGCCCTTAGATTTACTTAAGTCTCTCTTCAACCTGCCTATTTGAGAGCTGAGCTCTAAGTAATGTTAATGTGACATAGGAAGGCATTATCATATTAATCATTTTGTGTAAGGTGACTTACTTCATTGCTTGTTGCTCTTTTGACCATTCATAATGTTCAGATTTTTGCCTTAAGGGTTTCATCTTTTAAAACATTATTTTCAGAAAAAAATTGAATAGGTATGTAATATACTACTTATATCTCAAAATATGTTATTTTATGATTGTAAATTCTTATTGTTTTAGGTGCAAGGATGGCTTGAAAGGATTTACATTTTCTGCACTTAGGTAAGTAACATTTATTTTTATGTTGAGAGAGAATTTACAAGTTAACTTAAAAAATTATACATAATTACAATAAATAGGTATTGACTAAACATTTAAACTCAAAATAATTTTAGAATTCACTAAAGTATTTCCAAGCCTGTGGATAAATAGCTCATTGAAAGAGTAATTTGTCAGATTTTTCCCTCTAAAAATTAATCAACGACTTCTTTTGGACCTGTTGTGTGCTTTCTACTGTGGGGTATTTGAAAAGAAATACAAGAACTGACTTCAGGGAGCTTGGAAAGACAGAGCTGCTCATGAACAATTACTGAAAAGTTAAGTATTTAATTGTGTGGTACTAGATTATGGGTTTGCTTTAGGGCAGGACTCATGTACTGTCAAACACAGATTCGATTTTAAGTATCACTAGAGTCTCTTCACCTCATAGCCCATCTTTTAGCATAGCAATTGGCACATAGTATATACTGTAGAAATGTTCGTTAGCATTAGCATTATATTTTATAGTTCACCAAGAATTTTCTCATAGATTAGAAAATTAAATTTTTGCAACAGTTCTGTGAGATGTAACATGATGAGAAAACTGAGGCTTAGAATATTTGACTAATTTAACATCACACAAGTTAACTATATATACTGACTCCATACCCCGTGTTTGTCTAGTTTATATCATAAATGTTGCCTGTTTTGTAATCCAAAGGACATATAGTAGATGCTTGGTGAAGATATGTAGTATGGTTTTTACTGCAAATATTGAAGGGAAAAATTAGGGAAAGCTTCAGTACTAGCAAAAGTTTTTACCTAATTGTCTCAAGGTTATTTTGAGGATCAAATGAGTTAATATGTGAAAAATATTTCAAACAGTGGCTGGCATGGAGTAAATACTCAAGAAATGTTGGCTATTATTTTTGTTATATTCTCATAGATGATGTGCCTTAAACTGTACTTTAAGGATAGCTTTCGATAACTACAGGGAAGAGGAAGTGCACTCTGGGTGGAGGTGAATAATAGTAGCAATAGAGTGAAAATTGTAAAAATGAAGTGTGAGGTAACAGTGAGAAAATGGCATGAAAAGTTTATATTAGGGAATATAAAATATTTTTTGATATGTAGAGTAGGGCCAGATTATGGAAGACCTAGGGGAGAAAAAAGACAAACTTGGATTTGATAAGGTCAGCAGTAGGGAGCTACTAACGCTTTTTGAGCAGGGTGGATGACATTGTTTCAGAAAGATTGGTCTGGCCGCAGTATTTGAGACACTGAAAAAGAGAGAACCAGAAGGTGGAAAGACAATAAAGACTAGAATTTGGGTGATAGTGGGAGGATTAAAGAGAAGGAGAAAAAGTTAAGACTTGTAATGAGTGAAAATGAAGACTGATATTTTCCTTCTTTCTCTTCCCCTCCACCCTGCAATCCCAGCCACGTATTGAAAACCAAAGTGCCTGAAAGAAGGTGCTATTAACAGAAAATCACATGGCATGCAAGGAAACTGGTTTAGGAGGGAACAAATGGCGTCTACTGTATGATTAAGAATGTCTTTGGTTGTGAGAACTCTGTGGGAACAATAACTTTCTAAGTCATAATACACAACACTAATTACTGTTATTTTTCAGTAAAAGATCATGAAATTTATTAGAAAATAAAGATTTTCTTATTGTTGTTGCATTGGCTAGAAAGCATTTGGTATTAAGTTTAAAGTTGATAACAAAAACAAAAGTTAGGTTTTCAAAAGAGAAGGAAAAACTTAGTCTTGTTTTCCTACATCTCCTTAGACTCCCAGAATTCTTGCAAAAACTTAAAATGTGTCAGATGGTTTTGTGTCTTTTCTTCAAATCCACTTTTAACAGAGGGCTAGTTTGGACTATTTGCACTTAAATTTTCTCTGTATTATAGAAAAATATTCCAGAAAAAATGTTTGTTAATTCTTGCTAATATTCTTGTTGCTAAAGCAAGACAATTGTTAAATATTGTGAATGGTCATGTTTATTTGTGCATCTCCTTCCACTAAGCAAATTCTGTTTCATAATCAATCTGCAGTGTGGTGAATTTGGATTCAAGAAATGTGGCTATTTCTTGCATTTATATGGTGAATGTGGACTCACCACATTGCAGATGAATTAATCTCAAACTTATAAAGTTGATTCTCAGAAGAATGTTACTAAAAGCCAAATATATTTTTTATTGTCAAGTTTCATTGTAAAAAAATAATGTGAGTTAATATGTGTGCTTCTTGTAGGCTTTCAAAAAGTATTATCTGACATGTCTTTCCTGCTACCTCTTTGCAGTCCTGGCGGTCGTGATTTTTATTGTAGACGTATGCTGTAAATTTATAGCAAGTCAAAAGTGCAAAATTTAATATTAATTACAAAGGGAAGGGGAAAGGAAAATGCTTTTTGTAGCACAATTTAATACGAGCTCCTGACAATATTAAACTTTGGTGAGGAAAGGATACTCAGAGCTTGATACATTTGAGAATGGTGAGATTGAAAGGAATACAATCATAAAATGGCTTAAGGAAGTGCTTATCTCATACAGATCATAATTGCTGTATCATGAAAACATACATTGTTCTCTCAGAGGAAAACTGTCCTTTATCCATAAAGGACAAATATTTACAAAGTACTCCAGTTTAATGTGTCCTAATTAGACAAAGGCTAAAAAGCTTTAAAATATTAAATTTTCCTTCAGGCTGGGCATGGTAGCTAACGCCTCTAATCCCAGCACTTTGGGAGGCCAAGGTGGGCAATCACTTAAGGTCAGGAGTTAGAGACCAGCCTGGCCAACATGGTGAAACCTGTCTCTATTAAAAATACAAAAATTAGCCAGGCATGGTGGTGGGCATCTGTAATTCCAGATGCTTGGGAGGCTGAGGGAGGAGAATGGCTTGAACTTGGGAGGCAGAGGTTGCAATGAGCTTTGATCATGCCACTGCACTCCAGCCTGGGTGACAGAGTGGGACTCTGTCTCAAAAAAAAAAAAAAAAAAAAACAGCCAGGCACAGTGGCTCACGCCTGTAATCCCAGCACTTTGGGAGGCCAAGGCAGGTAGATCACGAGGTCAGCAGATTGAGACCAGACTGACCAACATGGTGAAACCCCGTCTTTAGTAAAAATACAAAAAAATTAGCTGGGTGTGGTGATGGGCGCCTGTAATCCCAGCGACTTGAGAGGTTGAGGCAGGAGAATCGCTTGAAACCAGAAGGCAGAGGTTGCAGTGAGCCGAGATTGCGCCACTGCACTCTAGCCTGGGCAATAAGAGCAAAAACTCCATCTCAAAAAAAACAAAACCAAAACCAAAAAACCACAAAACTTTACTTCAGTTTAGCACCTTCTTAAAAATCACTTGTATTAGTCTGTTCTCACACTGCTATAAAGATACTACTCAAGACTGGTTAGTGTATAAACAAAAGAGGTTTAATTGACTCACAGTTCCTTATGGCTAGGGAGGCCTCAGGAAACTTACAATCATGGCAGAAGGCCAAGAGGAAGCAGGCTTCTTCTTCACAAGGTGGCAGGAGAGGGAGAGAGCTAGAGTGAGGGAGTGCCACACTTTAAAACCATTAGCTCTCCTGAGAACTAATTCACTATCATGAGAACAGCATGGGGGAAACTGACCCCATGATCCAATCACCCCCACCAGGTCCCTCCCTCAACATGTGAGGATTACAACTTGAGATGAGATTTGGGTGGGAACACAGAGCCAAACCATATCAGCACTCCTCAACAAGTGTGAGATAATACAGGAGGTACAAAGCTAACATTCACTGATAGATATACTTAGTATACATTTATTCTGCCCCAGGTCTTGTACTAAGTATTAAGAATACACTCGGGAATGAGCCAGATATAGTCTCTGTTCTCAGAGAGCTTATGGTCTAGTGGGGAAGACAGCATTAATTTTAACTGTGCTGAAATGTTGCAAAAGAGAAGTGTAGGTTATCTCAGGAATATATTTTAGGCAAACCTTACCTAGCGTCTTTCCCCAAGCTGTGGATAGTAGTAAATGAAGAGAAGAAAGCAGGAAATGTGCACAAAATTACTTATAGACTAGAAGAACCCAAATGTAATAATAGAAGTTAAGTGTTCTATAATTCACAAATTGTTAATACTTTTATTTTCCTGTGGGGGCGAGTGGGAATGAGAGAGTGGAAGGAGCATTTAAGATGAATTTTAAAAGACAAATAAGATTTTTAGTAAAGATGTAGGGAAGAATGATCCAGATAAGAAGAGCAATACAGACGCATGGTTTATTTGGAGAATGTCAAATAGTTCATTTAATTGTAATATAATAATAGCTTCTATAGTGAGCACTCACTCTGCACCAGATACTGATTTAAGCTTGAAGTTTGTATTTAATTCAGTAGGCCATAAGCCCATGAAGTTCTTTGAGGATATGTGTAGTCAGTTCAGATACGCACTTTGGGAAGCTTCCTCTGGAAACTGTATGTAAGATGATTTGAAAATTATCTGTGTATATAGATAACAGTAGAAGTCAAAAGAATAGTGTCAAGAACACAACCATGGGAGAAAAGCCAGTGTGAGACTCTGAAGGTGCGCTAGCCTTATTCATCATAGTTTAAAACATAGTTAGAAATATATGTAGCTTAGTGTTTAAGAAGCCAAACTTTAGGCCAGACAATTCTGGGTTCAAATAATTACTGATAATTTATTGGTTGTGGACAAGATACTTAATCATGCCAACTCTCATGGGAATTGTGACACCTATAGTATTGTTGTGATGATTACATGAATTAATTATATTTGTAAAAGGCTCAGTTGGCACTGTGCCTGTCATATAAGATATGCTCAGAAAATTCTAGCTATTACTATGTTCATTCATTCATTCATTCATTCAATATGTATTAAATATTTACCATGTGCCAGACACTATGCTAGATGCTGGGATATAACAGCAAAGAAGATATACATGGTCTCACAGGCGTCACAGTTGAGTAGGGGATGTAGTCTACTAAAATGGCACGTACATTACTGTACTGGCAGTTCATTGGGCTCTCCTAGCACAGAAGAAAGATCATCCCCTTATTCTGGCCTGGGACAGGGCCAGCTTCTCCAAGGAAGTGACCTCTAATCTGAAACAGTAAATCCTGGCCAAAATAGCAACCATATTATGAAAGGTGTAAGAGAAACTGTTCTATCTGTTCTGGCATAGTTTTACCCTTGTTGCTGATAAAGAACAGCAGTACAGATCTTAAACTCTCTATGTACACCCGTAAGTAAGAAACAAATTCATTTGAACTGTCAGCTACCAAAGATTCACAGCTGCCATCTGGTGACAAACAAACCCCTTGCACGCCCCTTATGATTTGATAAGCTAGATGTTTTACCAAGGTTGTCTGAACAGGATGAGTTGCAGTTGTTGGTAGTAACAGCTTTTTCTTTCTTTCTAAGTATTTACACTTTCATATTCTGTTTGTCACAGGTCTCAAGTTACATTTTTTTTTTTAAAGAGACAGGGTCATACCGTATTGCCTAGGCTGAAGTGCAGTGGCATGATCATAGCCCACTGTAGCCTTTAATTCCTAAGCTGAAGCAATCCTCCCACGTCAGCCTCCCAAGTAGCTGGGACTACAGGCATACACCACCATGCCCAGCTGATTTTTAATTTTTTTGTTAAGGTGGGGTCTCACTTTGGTGACCAGGCTGTTCTTGAACTCCTGGCCACAAGTGATTGTCCTGCCTTGACTCCCATAGTGCCAGGGTTACAGCAGGAGCCACTATGCCTGGCTCAAGTTCCAGACTTTTAGTGTATTGTTATTGATCCCGTTCTATCTGTATTTTACTATATTTTTGGAAAGCTTGGAAGGTAGTATTGCCTTGGGAAAGCTTAGTTATTCTTTATAAGAGCAATGACTCTTACAGGATAGGTGTAAACAGTGATACTGCAAACTCTGAGAAAGGATACTTCTTGAGGGATATCTAATTGTGATAATATTTTCCATTCATCGTCTTTGGAAAAATATAATCTAGTTTTGTTGAAATAGGAATATTATTTTCTAGATATTTTATTTTTCCAAAGAAAAATAAGTAGATTAGAATAACATCAGCTTTCAGATTTTCTAATGAAATAATATGAGGACTTGGGGAATCCTGACTGTTTTCTGATTCCTGGTCTGTACTGTCCTGTGTTTCCCTGTGTGAATACAGATGACCTAGTGTGCTGCAGCTGTTTATGACTCAGTGTCCCAAGTTAAAGGGTGCTTCATTAAGTGTTGTGCTGTATTTTACTTGGTCAGTTTGATTTTTAAATACCTGCATTATCAAACAAATGACTATTAATTTTTTTTGAGTATTCAGATTTTGAAAGTCTATTTTTCTTCATAGGATGATTTGATTTGATGTAAATTGTGAAAATACGATCTCAAATGATAAAATACTTGCCAAAGCGTATTTGTTTATAAACAAAGTCTTTTTTTTTTTTCCTCATTGAGTATTTTTAAGTGAAAAATGCCTCACATTGTGCTCTTTTCTTTAGGTTCATTGTAGGGAAGGAAGAAATTCCCACACATTCTTTTTCACCAGAGGCAGCATATGCAAAAGTGGAACAAAAGAGAGAGCAACATGAGGAAAAACCCAGAAGAATGAATATGATTGGTCTAGTCAGGAAATTTGTGGATTCAATGTGAGCTCTTTATCTTGATATTTTAACCTGCTTTGTCACTGTTTCATATGATATTTGTACCATGCCAAGGTTATTTTTGTTTTCTATTCAGGTAATGATGATCATTTTTCACCAGAAACTGTGCATAGAATTTTATAAAAGGCACACAATGGCAAGTGAATATTATTTATTATTTCTGGCAGGACTGTAGACCAGCATATGCCTTTAAAAGAGGTTTGCATAAAATTGGAATACTTTTGTATTTCAAACCAGGCAGAATTACAGGAGGCTATGATGGAGAACTTCAGGAAACTGATTACTATGTGTTGATTTAATATGCCAAGTATGGAAAGAAGGAAGCAAAATTCCTGAGAGAGATTCAAGAAGATTAAGGAATAATAAGGGATAACCCTTAAGTAAAGGATATTTTGTAAGAGTGAAAATTTTTGGGGTTCTCAAACTGAAATGTTTTTATTTGTATATTATAAAAAGAAGCTTTCATGTTTCATACAAATTTTCATTTATATTTCTAGGATAGATACTTAAGAAAATAAATTTAATAGTTTGAAATTAGATTATCAACCAATAAATAAAATCTTGGTAGTGATATTTTAGAGAGGGTGGAATGAGTAGGCAATAAAGAAAGTTAGGGGATCAATTATAGCAAGGGTCCCGAACCTCTGGGCCATGGACCAGTACTGGTCCGAGGCCTGTTAGGAACCTGGCCACACAGCAGGAGGTGAGCAGCAGGCCAGTGAGCATTACCGTTTGAACTCTGCCTCCTGTCACATCAGCAGTGGCATTAGATTCTCATAGGAGCACAAACCCCATTGTGAACTGCGCGTACAAGGGATCTAAGTTGCGTGCTTCTTATGAGCATCTAATGCCTGATGATGTGGGGTGGAACAGTTTCATCCTAAACCACCCCCCCTCTCCAGCCACCCAGTCAGTGGAAAAATTCTCTTCCATGAAACCGGTCCCTGGTGCCAAAAAGGTTGGGGACCATTGAATTATAGGAAGCTGAGGTCCTTTAATAAATTAGCAAACCTATGTTTCACTCTTATTTTCCCTCTGCCAGCATTGTAACTTTGGACGAGAGATTTAACCATTATGCATTTCCAAGTTCTTATCTGTTAACTGGGGTTAATAATCTCTATTAAGAATTGCTGTGAGCATTAAATGAGATAACATTTATGAACTTGCCTGACATAAAATGTTAGCACAGGGAGCGTACTCAAATTTTTATTGAATTTAAAGATTTTGTCTTCATCTTAACAAATAATACATCTAGAACATAACAGGAATAATTATGGTAGTTGAATTTATTAAACAAGTTCAAAAATAATTTTGGGTTACCTCAGTGGAGAAAAGGGAGAAAGGACCCTATTAATGGAAATAATTTCAACAGTAATCAGAGGGGAATGCAGAGAATGAATTATATGGGTGAATGATGCCTTGGGCGTCAGAACTGATCAGGTCATGACAGAACGTATCATCGTAGCCTCAGTGAGTCTTCTGGTATGAAAGTGGATGCAGAATACTACAGAAGCAAAGCAAATAATACAGGAGACAGGCATTCCAGGTCCTAGGAAGCCATTTATGAGTGACTAAGAAAGACTAATTGACAGTACGGTTGATATCAGGATTTAACTTCACTAGCAAAGAAAATTTAGGCCAGGCATGGTGGCTCACACCTGTAAAACTAACACTTTGGGAGACTGAGGTAGGAGAATCACTTGAGGCCAGGAGTTTGAGACCAGCCTAGGCAACATAGCAAGACCCTGCCTCTAAAAAAAATTTAAAAATTAGCTAGGATTGATGGCATGTGCCTAGTCCTAGCTACTCAGGAGGCTGAGGTGGGAGGATTGCTTGAGTCTAGGAGTTCAAGGCTGCGGTGATCTATGATCATTATGATCATGCCACTGCACTCCAGCTTGGGTGACAGAGTGACACCCCCATCACTTAAAAAAAAAAAAAAAGGAAACAACAAATTTCAGTGTAGTTCTGGTAGCAATGGTTGAGAAATATCTTTGAAGGGGACACTTAGAAGTGTGAAGAGTGATGGCTTGCATGAGGCAGCCTTTCTCTTATTCACTGCTTTTCAGGTCTCCAGCTTTAATCACTCAACAGCTTCACATGGCCAGATATGCCTTAGCATTCTAAAGATATAGGGGCTATGGCCAGTGTGAACTGAACTGTTGCTGTCACCCTTGACTAGGAAAGGCTGTATGTTCCAGCTGCAGTGCAGAATTGGATTTCTGTAAAGGTCTTGCTAATCAATTTGCGAATGGGATTGGAGAGGTGCAGAGCCAGAACATTGCTCTACAAGTTATTGTTATAAACAGGAAAACATTCATGTGGTTCAACCATGAAAATAATTAATTAGCTACAATCTGAAAGAAGTTATAAAGACCGCTTATTTTGGAACATGAACCCTCAAAGAGAGGGAGAGCTAGACCCATGTTAGATATTCTGCTTACTTTTTTATGCCTAGGGTGAATAAATAGTCTTGGATTTAACATGCTAAACCACTAAAATGAGTGCATCCTGAACAGTAGTCCTCCCAGCAGAAATATTTATTAAACACTAGAGGGTTAAGTGGTTTACAATTAAATCACAAATTAGCTACTTTTGAATTACCACATGATCTCTATTTCTATATTTATTTCAACTGAATTTTGAATTCTAATACTATATCATGTTTCTTTTCCAGATGTTTTCTCTCAAATCTAATTAAGTATACATTCCTGTAACCTGAGCACGTTCTCATTATGACTTTTGCTCAAGTACTGACTTCATGGATGATTTATTACCATTATACTCTACAATAAGCAATTTAAGGTTTCCAAAAGACTTGGCAGAGTATATATATAATATATACATATTTTTTCATATTTAACCACAAATAACAGTGTGGTTTCTCCAGTCCGTATTCAAGTATTTTGACTGCAGTCACATAGTTTATACAATGTGTCAAATGGTAAGCAGCAAATAGAAAAAGCAAAAATATATGTTGTTCTTGCTTCTGTATCTCCTAAAGCACCAAAAGTGACACACATTTAGAAGTAGTGAGTGGGCCAGGCACGGTGGCTCACACCTGTAATCCCAGCACTTTGGGAGGCCGAGGCGGGCGGATCACCTCAGGTCAGGAGCTCGAGACCAGCCTGGCCAACATAGTGAAACCCCATCTCTACTAAAAATACAAAAATTAGCCGGGCGTGGTGGCAGGCGCCTGTAATCCCAGCTACTCGGGAGGCTGAGGCAGGAGAATCGCTTGAACCTGGGAGGCAGAGGTTGCAGTGAGTTGAGATCATGCCCATTGTACTCCAGCCTGGGGGACAAGAGCGAGACTTTATCTCAAAAAAATAAATAAATAAATAAATAAATAAATAAATAAAGTGATGCTTTCTTCTCTCTCTCTCTCTTTTTTTTTTTTTTTTGGTTAGAAAGCTTTAAACAGATCCACAAACATGTACAAACACATGGATATACACACTTTAATTATAATTAGTTTAATTTTTTTGGGTTCAATTTCAGATGCAAACATGGACCAAGGCATAGATGTTGCAAACATTATGAAGATAATTGCATCTCTTATTGCATTAAAGTAAGTATATGAAAGTATGTACTTTATTAACAGTAGGGAATGGGTATAGAAATTATTTATTTATTTAGAAATTATTTAAAAATAAATGGAAAAGTTGACATTAATAAATGCTATCATTCTTTGAATTTGACTTCAAGAGTGAGAAATTTATGACAATAGGTGACGATTTAGCTTTCAGTATTCACTTACCAGATCCTTAAATAATTTAAAAATTAGCTTGTTTAAAAATTGGCTTAATTAAAACTTATGATATAGAAGATAAGATGGGATAACAACAAGGAAACATAAAGTCATTAAAATTTGTACTTTGTAATGTATCCTCATTAGAACTACATCTTAGAACAAGACTCTGACTCCCAGACTGTGCTGTGTGCTAGCTGGATCAGCACTCACACACATACACTGTATGCACTGTGCCAAGTCTGGTACAATGGCATTTAATTTTGGACTTGTAAAACTATTACTTTTTTTTCTTTTTTAAGCCATGGAGATAACTGGAGCATGTCCACAGTTGCTCTACATTAAGAGAGCTAACTATGCCTGGCATAAATTCTTGACTCCCTAGTGGACTTGAGTACTAGTGTGTCTCTTCCTCTTCCCCTGCTGTTGTGCTGTCCCTCCTCCCTTCCCCCATCACCACCACTTCTGAGAAGAAAGTTATTTTCTTTGCAGTCAGCATGGCACAGGTGGCACCACCTGCTGCAAGTTCTTTAGTTTTTTTTTTCTTTTTTTGTTAAAGACAGAGTCTCGCTCAGCCACCCAGGCTGGAGTGCAGTGGCACTATCTCAGCTCACTGCAACCACCATCTCCTGGGTTCAAGCACTTCTCCCATCTCAGCCTCCTGAGTAGCTGGGATGATTGCAGGCACCCATCATCATGCCTGGCTAATTTTTGTGTTTTAGTAGAGGCAGGGTTTCACCATGTTGGCCAGGCTGGTCTTGAACTCTTGACCTTAGGGGATCTGCCTGCCTTGACCTCCCAACACTAGGATTACAGGTGTGAACCACCGCGCCCGGCCAAGTTCCTTTGTTTTGAATGGTGCTCTAACAGTTCCAATGCTGTAGAAAGTTTATGTTCTTCTTGCAATTTTAGTCTCTACTCAGTTGATGATGAGAAGAGCAGAGTTGTGCAGCACCCCAAAAGACAGCCCCTTGGTGGTTACTCTAGAAAGGAGGAACTGTCCCACATTAGTGCTCATGAAGGTAAACATCTATGGCCCAGTGTTGACAGTGCCGTTAGCCCAGCCCACACTTAGCTTCACAATTCCCCAAAATGACCAAGGATAAAATAGTAGGGTTTTGTTTTGTTTTGTTCCTCAGTTGTGCAATACTTTCTGACACTCTTTCCAAATTTGATTTCCTGCCTCAGTTTAAAGTGGCCACAAAAAAAAAAAAAAAAAAAAGTAACATTGCTGGCAGTCCAAGTCAGCTGATACCTGGATTTATTATTCCTTCCAACTGAACATGATTGTAGTTCAAAGGAAAACTTTAGATGGGGAACTAAGAGGAGTATTTGGATTAAATCAGCGGTATTTGAGAAATTTGGCGTGGGGGCGGCGATATTAAAAAAATTGTATGAGAAAGTTAGTGAGAATTTCCAAGCAATAAAAAACTAGTGATTCTTTCAAATGTGTACCAGTACTGTAAACTTGGCAATTTATGTATACATTGGAATGCCATATTATATCCATGAATGTAAAACTATTGGAGACCTGTGGGTGAGGAATTTAAACCATAAACGTGGTAGTGAAATTTTTTGACAATGGACCTCATTATTTCACAAACTTAATTACACCATATGTTAAATCACATCCCTGAATAAATACTCATATTAATTACATTGTCCTCAACATTCTGTACTCCATTCACACTAACTTTTTCTTGGTTCCTTGTACCTGCCAGCCTCTTAATTGGCTTTATGTTTTCTGTCTGAGCTGTCTGAAATGTTTTTCTCATTCTAGCTTCTTCTCTTTTGGGTCTATTTAAATGTCATATCATTTACATGTCTGCCCTTAACATTTAATCTAATATAGATTGCCCTGTTAATGTCTATCCTAGTGTCTTGATTACTTCCTTCCTAACATTTATTATAATCTTTTGTGTTTGTTTACTTAGTTGTTTTCTTTTCCAGTAATGAGCATGAAAGCTCCACAAAGGCAAGAACTCTGTGTCCTCCTCATCACTGTTATCCCCAGCATCTAGTGTAATGTTTGGCAGATAACAGGCATTCAGCAAATATTTTCTAAGTAAATTAATGGGTGGATGAATAGTTCTCTTGAAAATAGCATGAAAAAGATTGTAATGTAATTATAATCCCTAAATCCTTAGATTATAAGGTTATCAATGGCAAGATGAAAGTGTGACCTTTTCATTCATTTAAATACTAGGCAATTTCAGTTAAGCAAATGCTTGAGAATTCACAGTAATTGATTGGACAATTTCATTTTATGTTTTAATAAGGTATTAGGTAGTTTCAGGTAAATTAACCAGTGTTTCCTCATAGTAATTAATTTTTTTTTCTGGAAAAGAAAGCTGCAGTCCAGAAAATACAAACCTAACTTTTGGGCATACACTGCTATGAGTGTAGATATTTTCCAATTCCAGTCAGAGTTAGAGAGGAGGAGGATGGGACACCGGTTTTAACAATGTATTGGTTGAACTGTACAGAAAGTACTATTCTTTTTGTTAATGTTTTATGCTGATTGAAAATTTTCAGTTTCAATATTAATTACTTACAGTCTCTCAGACATCTAAAATTCATCTTCCTAAATACAGAAATGAAATTGACCAGTAATAGACATCCTCTCCAAATCTCTTTTGCGCTATGGACAGTTGAAGGAAATATAGAGAAATGTTGACAGCAAATATGGATTTGTAGTGGGTTTGCTTTTTCAAATTTAGTTTAATATACTTTAAAGCTACTCCTCCCTAGAGATGTTTTAGCCCGACATAGTGGAGCACAGGAATGAAAACCTAGATATAATTCTGCACCCCCTGCCCCCTGGAAGTTCTTCTTACCTGACCATTGTAAAAGTTAGCACCAAAGGTCTGAACAAATAATGAAAATATTTTTCTATGAAAATAATCCCTACTCATGCTAATCATTAAGAGCAGTTTTCTGTTAACATTTTCAAGAGCATTTGGTTTTATTAAGTAGTTTTTGGAATTTTAGTGCTTTTGTATGTAAAACCCATTTGTGGTTTAGGAATTTAAAATCCTGATTATTGTCAACAAAATGTCAAGAAATGGAATTTTGGTGCATAGGCAAGATTGGCCAGTGCTTGTGAGACTTTTTAAGTCTTTGTAAATCAAAGAAAGTAAACTCATTCCAAGATTTCACTCTTATTTTTAAGGTAATTGTTTTAAAATTATTGTTTGAGGTTTTAAGGCTTTATTTTGCTGTGCTATAAACTTAGATTAAATTTGTTTTGTCTTGTTTCTATTTTGAGATGGTAAAATTTGTATTCTATCAAAAACTTCAAAATTTGTTTGTAAATCAGGTTTTTTCTTCAAATTTCCTCTAGGGTTTCATCAGAATGTTTAGCGTGGGGTACTTGATCCAGTGTTGCCTCCGAATCCCTTCTGCATTTAGGCATCTGTTTACACAGCCATCTCGGCTACTTTCTCTCTTCTACAATAAAGAAAACTTCCAGCTTGGAGCTTTTCTTGGCTCTTTTGTTAGTATATACAAGGTAAGGCTTTTAGAAGAGGAAAGAAAAATGGGAAATAAATAACATTGCTATTGTTAGAATGAGAGATGGCCTTAGTTCACTTATTTTTTAATGCTTCTTTCTGGAATATTCATACATATCTTGACATAACCAAATCTATACAATATATTGGGAAGTGAGGGTACAGAAATTTCTTCTTTTAAAATATTATTTAATATACTCGAATGTGTAGACATGTTTGCATTTACATATGGTATTACACATTGTCAGACTCATTTTCTTTTTCAATATATAGACACTCAGAAAATATGAATTTTTTGGATATTTCCAATATCAAAAATGATATTAATATGCCTGGCTTATTTTTTTTTACCATATTTACTGCCTGGTTATTAATTTAAATGTATTTCAGATCTTTCTAGCTGAAATAAACACTTGATAGAATCGGTGAGGATTTTCTATTGTAACTTATATAAGCAATGACTTAGGTTCCTTCTTCCACCCACTCACAGTTCCTACTACACTGTCTCAAATAACCAGAGTTCACAGTCTTCCACCCCATTCTGTATGTTCCTATAAAAGTGTCCATACATATATAAGCCCACACCTAAATATATATGTAGAGATCATTCTTAACCTAGTACTCTGCAACTTTAAGTGATGGCCTTTTGCACAATGGAATCACTAATATGTAAATCATATTTTATTAAACGCTTAAAAGATTCTAAATCTGAATATAATCTCTAAATGGTAAAGTGTGTTAATTAATGTTGACCTAACACATGGACATAAAGATGACAACAGAAGTCACTGGGCGCTTCTAGAGGAGAGAGGGAGGGAGCAGGGCAAGGATTGAAAAACTAATGCCTGGGTATTGGGATCAATCATACCCCAAACCTCAGCACCACACAATATACCCCTGTAACAAACCTGCATATGTATCCCCCGAATCTAAAAAAAAAGTTGCAATTAAAAAAAAAAAAGGAGATTAGAACATAAACACACACAGAGGAATGACCATGTGAGGACACAGGGAGAAGGTGGCCATCTGCTAGCCATGAAGAGAGAAGGAGCGAACCTTGAGCATACCGTGATCTTTGAACTCCCAGCCTCTATGACTGTGAAAAAAATAGATTTTTTTTTTAATCTACAATCACAAATTGCTTACTTTTGCCTTAATTTTACTCTATAAAAGATATGTGTTTTGAGCACAGGGATTGTGTCTCATTTTGCAGGAACATGCAGCAGGCATTCCAATATGTCTGACTAATGAATTAAGGACATTAAAGGAGTGTGCATTTTTGTAGATGAGATTTGTCTACCTTCCCTCTGTCTACAAAAAAATTATAAATATATATTTTATTCATACTTTATTTCTTTGACTGTTTTAATGTATATTTTAATAAATATATTGAAAGAAGAATATATATTCTGTGGGTGTGTATATATATATATATATACGTACACATATACACACTTTTTGTTGTTAAATGCAGAGAAAATTAATGATGGGAAAACTCAATTCTGGAATTATTTAGGGTAACATGGACAGTGTTGTTTTCTGTAAAAATTTACTCATAAAAGGTAGGTATGGATAAAATATTTTGAAATGGAAAGGAGGAATAATAAACTATAGATAATGAATCACTTGTTATGAAATATTACTAATATTAAAAACATTTTCAATATGGTTTGACTAAGAAGCATTACTAATGTATTTGAATATACAAGAGTTAAGGACAGATTATTGGTAATTGCATGTTTATATTCACATTTAAAAAAATTTCTCACGTTATAGCATTTGTATTTATTCTTAACGTAAACTCTTAACTGTTTACATGTGGTTTATCACCAACATTTTTAGCCCCAGGTTGGTTATTCTCTGCCATCTAGCTTATCTCAGAGTGTGTTTTGTTTTGCTTTTTTATTTTTCATTTCTGTTACTATTTATTTACTTAGGTAATACAAACAAATGGTATTAAAGTAACAAAAATACAACTGGGTCAGAAAATCTCAGGAAATATTCATGTGGTGTGTTCAAAAACTGTATGTGATTTTTCAAAAACAAATTGCCTGTGCTATAGTATCTTTATAAGAATCTTAAGAGAAGAGCAGGCAAATAAACCTTGTTTTTTCTGTTTCTTGGTTAACTGACCCTTTTTTAAAAATTTGGTAAGGTTCCTCTTTATCTCTGGTAATATTCATTGTTTTATAGTCTATGTTTAATATTAATATAGCTACTTCAACTTTTCAAAATTATTGTTTGATGTTATAATGTTTCCATTCTTTCACTTTTTCTGTCTTTGTTTGAAAAACTGGTTTCTTTTAGGCTGCAGAGAGTTGGCCCTTTCTTTCTTATAGAATCTGATCATCTCTGTCTTCTAATTGGCATGTTTATACTGTTTACATATAATGTATTATATGTAAACATATATAGTTTATGATGTGATTGAGTTTAAACCTACTTTCATGTTAGTTGTTTTTTATTTGTTCCTTTTTTTCTTCCTCTTTCTTTTTTCTTTTTTGGCCTTCTGGATTGATTGTGTATTTTACTATGGCTCCATTCTAGCTTCACTATTGCCTTATTATTTGTACTTGCTTTAATTTAGTGGCTGCCTTAACATTTTATAATATACATTTTTAATGTATCAGCCAATCTTCAAGTAATGTTATACTACTTCACATACAGTGTCAGACCTTACAACACTGTACTTTGAATTTCTCCTTCCCATCCTTTGTTATAGGATTTAACATTTATCGTTTATCTTTATATATTTTATACACTCCACAATATGTTGTTACTATTTTTGTTTTAGATCAGAGGTCAACACACTTTTTCTGTGAAGAGCCAGATCATGACTATTAGGCTTTGTGACCATATGGTCTCTGTCATAACTACCCAGCTCTGCTGTTACAGTGTGAAAGCAGCTATAGACAATATATAAATGAACAAGTGTGGCTGCGTTTCAATAAAACTTTATCACACTATAATTAGAACTTGATGTAATTTTCACATTATAAGATGTTGTCATTCTTTTGATTTATTTTTCATTTTTTAAGACTGTAAAAATGATTATTAGCTCCTGAGCCATATAAAAACAAGTAGCAGGCCAGATTTGGCTAGTGAGCCATAGTTTGCTGACCCCTATTTTAGATAGTTAATTCACTTTTAGTGCAAGTAAAGATAAGAAAAATATGTCTTCTAAGTTTACCTTCACTTTTCTATTTCCAGAACTCTGCATTTCTTTTCATAGTTCTAAATTTTTGTCTGGTGTCATATTCCTTCTACCTTTAACATTTCTGTGAACTCAGATCTGCTGGTGGTGGATTTTCTCAGCTTTTATCTGTCTGGAAAAAATCTTTGTTTCACCTTCAGTTTTAAGAAATATTTTCTCTGGGTATAGAATTGTGGCCTGACAGACTTGTAGTTTAGCCAGCTTTTTGTTCTTGTTAAAATGGGAGTGATGCTTTTCCCAGCATTTGATAGCTAGGCAAAAGTGGGATTTATGGATTTATTTTGCAAAATCAGTACAATAAAAATATTATGTGTAATTTCTTAATAGAGTCTATAGAGTAATAACTTTATAAAATATTATTGTTCATAAGTTTTCCAATCATATATGCAGTTTGAGTTAGATGAGATCACTAATTGGCCTGCAAGGTAATCTGATGAATTTATTCATTATAGTTGTTTTTATTTTATGCTTTTAATTCTAGAAATAAAATAACTGAAGTCATTGTATTTTCTCCTTAACTAGGGTACTAGTTGCTTCCTGCGCTGGATCAGAAACTTAGATGATGAACTACATGCTATTATAGCTGGTAAAGCAATAATAAAAAATGAATGGTTATTATTGTATTAATCAGTGGTAGGAATGAATTGGAAATACCATCCAATTCATCCAATTTCTATGAATCTTCCTTTCTCTATCGTAATAGAATTCCAGTTGAGGCACTTGTCCAAATACTTTGTGATGTTTAACATATCAAGGCACTGTTGCCATCTGATGTTTTGAGTTGGCAATATAATGGCTTGGGTATCTGTCCTGCTATAGGCCATAAATCCTAGCAAATGTGTCACAAAAGAACATAAAGCCTTATATTTGCCGTATAAGTGATTAATGGAAGTTCAAGTAGATTTCATTGAAAATTCTATTTTTACCACTGGAAAATGACCTATATTTTCATAATAACTTTTTAAAGGAACTTAATCATTTTATTAAAAAATCTAAATATTATTTTCTATAAGTGCAATGTGTGTATTAAATTAAATAGATAATTTATCAGGCATTTATTAGGAATAACCTTAGTTATTAGTATTCGACACCTCCCCTCCTCCCCTGGCCTTGGTTTTCCATTTATATAATGAAAGCAGTGCTATGGAGAGAAGTATTGTGATAGCACTAACCATCATTTGAGCTATTTAATATTAGGAGAATATATGAATAAATATTTCCACTTAAAATCGAAAAGGGACCAAGAGGCTTTGAAAAATTATGTTTTTTAAATTGTATTTGGCAAGACCACTCCACTTTAAAGTTAAAATAGAAATGTAAAGCTTCTTGTTATACATAAATCAGAACTGTTTATTTCTAACTCTGAATATCAATTTTTTAAATTTAAAAATATGCAATAATATCTCACCCCATTTTAATGTCATCTGGTATATTACTGTCCTTGATTGTGTTGTAACAAGAGATAGTGCTGATTCTATGTAAGTGAATTAACATTTCTGATGACATAATAACAAATAAATACTCTGCGATCTTATCAGTTATTTCTTATTTCTTGTTTCAGGATTTTTGGCAGGTATATCAATGATGTTTTATAAAAGCACAACAATTTCCATGTATTTAGCGTCCAAATTGGTAGAGGTAAGCGAAATTTTTATGCATGAATAGTTCCAAAGAATATAAAGCTTTTAGCTGCTGACTGTTTTAGCAGCAAATATATATCCCAATGGCAAACATAAATTTTAATCCTCTAAAAGTATTTGCAAAGTTGATTCCCCTGTGTTTTTCTTTGTGTGTGTGTTATTTTCAAATATACATTAAGTATAGAAAGAGTAGTGTAATTAACCCTCATGCATCCATCATGCAGCTTCAACAGTTATCAGTATTTGGCCAGTCTCCTTTCATCTATACTCCTCAACCCCACAGGTATTGAGTTATTTTTAAAGCCAATCCCAGACACTATATAATTTCATCCTTAAAAAAATTTCAGCATAAAGACTCCTTAAAGAATAAAGGCTAAAGGCTTTTTCAAAACAAATCAACAATACCACAGTATCATTATCATACATTAAAACCCTCCCAGTAATTCCATACTAATATATCCAATTAGAGTCTTCACTGATTATCTTATAAATATGTTTTTGCAATCATTTTATTTTAATCAAGTTCCAAACAAAGTTTCTTTTAGTTTATAATAGTTACCCCCCTACTACTGCTGCTACTGCTTTTCTTCCTCCTCCTCCTCTTCCTTCTCCTCCTCCTCCTCCTTCTTCCTTGACATTTATTTGTTGAAGATGTAGGTTATTAGTTCATGGAATTTCCCAAATTCTGGATTTTGCTGATTGCACCCTCACTGTTGTTGTTTAACATGTTTCTTTAACTCATAAATTTTTTTAGTTGTTAACTAGATCTTGAGGCCTAAGCAAATTCAGGTTTAAATTTTTGTAGGAGTTAACAGCCATACTTCACATTTACTGTGTATGTGAACTTCCAATTGCGTCACATGACGAGGCACAACAATGTCTGGTTCTCTCTCTTTTTGTGATGCTAAGATTGATCAATGGGCTTAGGTGTTGATAGAGCCAACATAAGGTTCCCCAGTAGCCTTATAGCTATTGGTTTTAGCAGCTGTTAATAATTATCCCTGGGATTCATTATTTCATTAAGAGTTGCAAAATGATGAAAAATACTATTACTGTTTATTCTGTGTTTATTAGCTGAAATTGTTCTAAAAGCATTTTTCCTTTTCAACTATTTGGTTACTCTGAAATACGTTGTTCTGGAAAGTCAAAATAAAATGCTTGATTAGTTCATTTTTAATTACCAGTGTTTAGAATGAGTTAGTACCTTAGCATCCTGCAAAGTTGACCCATGAGTCTTTATTTTTAAAGTATTGTTATGAAGATTTGGAGTTTAACATATATGATTTATTTTCATTATGCTCAAATTGTTCCCATCTTTGGCCATGAGAGCTTCCTTAAGTTGACTCCTCTTTGTTGTAACATAACGCCATTATCTTTGATAGCTTTCTTGCTGTAAGACAATATATTCCGGGCTCATCTGGGACATTTTCTGCCTCAGACGTAGAATCAGTCTTCTCTGTAATGGGTCCTAGTTTGTTTTAGTGGGAAATGGTATTTAAAGATTTCAGTCCAGGTGCTAGAGGTTATTTGCTCCCAGGCTAGTTATTGATTCTTGGCTTTCGCAGTGAATGGAGCTAGAGAATCTCCCTCCCCTTGCTTTTTAGAAACAGAAAATACATTTGGAGCATAGTGATATTTCTAATTCAAAGTTAAGAGTGTAGATTTTATTTAACTTGTTTAATTACTTGCTTTACCCAAATATGTGTGTGTGTGTGTGTGAGAGAGAGAGAGAGAGAGAGAGAGAGACAGAGAGAGAGACAGAGAAAGAGAGAGAGATTGAGAGAATATATACATCATGAAATCAGGAGGACAGGCAGGAGCCAGACCATCATGTAGGATTTTAAAAGCTGGGGTAAAGAATTTGTTTTTTTCTCAGTGCACTGGAAACCACTGAAGAGTTTTAAGCACGGAAATGACAGTATTTAATTCACATTTTAAGAAGAACATTTTGGCCACTATTTAGAGGGAGGCAGGATCGAAGCTGAGAGAACAGTTAGTCTGTGTCAGGAAATGGTGGCTTGCACCAGGATGATAGCAGTAGAGATGGAGAGAACTATACAGATTTGGTGTATGTTTAAGAGTAGAATTGGCAAGACTTGCTAATGGAGAGGAAAAGGGAACTGAGAGAAAGAAAATAATCCTTAGGTGGCAAAAATATATTCTTTAACACAAGAGGAAACCAATATTGAGATCTAGTTTATTAAAGGTATTTTACAGCTAAGTGGCCTGAGTTTTTTAAGGCAAGGAATGGTATCTCTCTGTTTCTTGTGTCATCAGGCCATATCTGATCCTGGCAAAAGAAACTGGCATATAAACTATGGTGATGCAGACTTTTTTTTTTTTAAATAGGATATTAGAAATTTAAGCTTGCTATGTCTTTTTGTGGAATTCATTGCTCTGTTGTAATAGACAATCATTTTTCTATGATTGAAGTTAATTTTATATTAAAATGTTCTATTACTGTACAGTGAAAATGATATAAAAATCAACTGTATAGACCATTGTTTTCTAGGAACCTCTGAGTCAAATGCATATATTTATTTAGTATATATTATGTTCTCATTACTGTGCTAGGTACTGGAAAGAATATAGAAGTATAGGATATGGTTTCTGTCCTTCATTAACTTAGAATCTGGTTTATTAAATGAATTTTATAATAAATAATTAGAAACGCAGTTATTCTATCTATTGGGAAATAGCTGTTTCACTTAACATTTCTGTGACGCAGTTCTACCACATCTGAATTAAATCTTCAACATGAATACAGCACAATGTATCTCTATCTTGCAATACACTGTTACATATTTTTCTCAAAATAATGGCCAATGTATAATTATTTATCTTGTTTCCAAAATAGATTATAACTTGGTATATATCTTACAAATTCTCATATATCCCAGTCTCTTATACACATTATGTACATTTAATCCTCAGTATATACTTTTGGATTGATTTGTATGTAAAGTATCCACCTTATCATTTCCTTTGTTGCTTTGCTCTTTGGTTATGGTATCTTATATAGATCTTGATGATTCTTTTTATGGCAATTCAGTTGGGATATAATTTAAAAAGAGTCAGATTTACTTAGCAAATATTTTAATGCCATGTTCTAGGTTAGGTACTGAAGATCATGCAAAGTTGAAGAAGAGAAGGCTGTTGCCACCTGTCAGTGACTTCTTTTGAGTTCTCATCCTATTTATATTCTTTATTTTGTGGAGAATAGTGCCCGGCATGTAGACACCATTAAATGTTTACTGAATAAATTAATAAAGGATGAACAGATCTATCAGGGAAGAGAACACATGAGCACTGTACAGAAAGCATTGAAGAGTAAATATCATTTAAAAAGCAGAAATAAAATGCTACTGAATTTACAGAAAAGTACTACTACTTGAAGCTGGGATTTGGAGCAAAACTGTGAGGGAAAGGGAAGGGCTGACCCTTAACATCATTATGAAAAATGTGACATCGTTTGAGCTCTGAAGGGAGTATTAGGATTCAGAAAGGTTGTAGGCAGGGAGCACAATGGTCAACTATGTTATTAATGCTGAGGTTTTTTCTTTATAACTCTTGTCTTATGCTTGTTTTGCAGACAATGTATTTCAAAGGCATTGAAGCAGGGAAGGTTCCCTATTTTCCTCATGCAGATACTATCATCTATTCCATCTCTACAGCAATTTGCTTCCAGGCAGTAAGTATAACTTTTTGAAATGAGAAATTGAATGATTCCTGTTTCTAATGTATGTTAATCAAATGGGGAAAAACAAACTCTGGGAACATTTCTATTTACAGTATTACATTTTAAGCTTCTTTTTTGTTTTGTTTTGTTTTTTTTCAGCAAGATAGCTTACAAGCTTCTAATCATTAATGTTAACCTAATGCGCTAGGTCCTTTTTATGAGTACACCAATTTTTAGGTTTTAATAGAGTACAATTTATAAGTAAATTATTATTCCAGTACCTTGGGAAGAATGCCCCAATTTAATTATCCTTCCCTTTGATTAAAAAAAAAGGATAATAGGGATATGCTGATAATAGGCATAAATATAAATAATTGCATTTCTCCAATATTATTCAGAAGGAGGATGGGGAAGAACTAGTTTCATATAAGCATTGTTCAATCTCTAAATTCTGTAACCATTATTATTGACATTAATGGTGTTAGGGCTGTTGTAAAATTTTTGGGAAAACTTTTATTTGCTCTTTCTCATAAAATGCTGCCAGCTTGAAAAACTCATTAAAACTAATGAAGTATCAATATCTCAGTAAATGCTTCCTGATAATGACTATTCACTTAATTATTATTTCAAAAGCAACTTTTTTTTTTTTTTTTTTTTTTTTTTTTGAGATGGAATTTTGCTCTTGTCCAGGCTGGAGTGCAATGGCATGATCTCAGCTCACTGCAACCTCTGCCTCCTGGGTTCAAGTGATTCTCCTGCCTCAGCCTCCCAAGTAGCTGGGATTACAGGCATGCACCACCACGCCTGGCTAATTTTTGTATTTTCAGTAGAGACGGGTTTTCTCCATGTTGGTTAGGCTGGTCTCGAGCTCCTGATCTCAGGTGATCTGCCCGCCTCGGCCTCCCCAAGTGCTGAGATTACAGGTGTGAGCCACCGTGCCCAGCCAAAAGCAACATTTTTATTTGAAGGCATATTTACAAAAATTCTTGATAGTTACCAACTTAAACATCAATACACCTTTGTGTATTTCATCACTTTCAGTTTTCATTTATATTTACTAAAAGAATTCTCAAATTTAATATTCTTAGGCTGTCATGGAAGTTCAGACTTTGAGACCATCTTACTGGAAGTTCCTTTTAAGACTCACCAAGGGCAAGTAAGTGACTATGCAGTTTTCTTAAAAATATTATGAGTAGTTTTATCTTTTTGAGGGAATATTCTTTCAGTGGTAAAGTAGGTATTTATATATAAATAAAATATGAGCAACTTAACTAAGAATAACATGGGGCGTTTTTTGAGTGAGCATTATTCTGACTATTCTTTTCCCTATATTATTGTAGATGTTTTAAGTGGTCTAGATTAATATCATGTTGATTTGCTAACTACTAATTAGCTGCT
This sequence comes from Pan troglodytes, assembly GCF_028858775.2. Lineage (NCBI taxonomy): Eukaryota > Metazoa > Chordata > Mammalia > Primates > Hominidae > Pan > Pan troglodytes. Next base: position 89,316,880 of record NC_072407.2, read on the forward strand.
ACATAAATACTTAAGTCTGACTATTTGAATCACTGTCCATTTCTTTTTGATTAAAAATATTAAACAGATTCATTAAAGATCATCTCCACATAATTAACTGATTTCCATTTTGGAAATAGTCATATTGTATTGCTTCTTGTTGTAAGTATATGTTCCTCTACCTTACATATCATTTTTGCTTTGTTTTGTTTTCTCCCCTGATCTTAATCTAATTCTTTGGGAGGCATTTTGACCTAATAGAAAGAGCATGGGCATTGGAGTCAGACAGACCTAAGTTTGATTCCAGCTCTGCTACCTTCAGCTGTGTTACTATGGAAAATTATTTACCCTCGTGAGCCTAAGTTTTTTTCGGTCTACAATGAAACAATAATGCATACATTGTATGGTTGTAGGAAAATTAAGATGCTTATAGTAGCGCTGGGTAAATTGCATGTATTAATTACTATCATTATTAATAATAATAGCAAATACTAGTATAGTGCTGACAATGTCCAACATATGGTTTTAAGAGGCACACATACAATATCCATGTATACATAAATATGCATTTAATCCTTAAATCCTAACTGTAAGAGTTAGGTTCTATTATTATCCCTGTTTTACATATGAGGAAACTAGAATGTACAAAGGGGTTAGATAGCTTGCCAGAGTCACTCAGTAAATGAAGGAGCTGGAACATAAACCAGGCAGTCTGGCTTCAGAACTTTCCCTCTTATCCATGTCACTGTAGATCCTTTATATTGTTATTGTTTAATCATTTTTTGTCATTTAGTTTTCTGCACATTAATAAGTTTTACTAGTTGATTATTTTGGAAGGGAACTTACTTTGGAAAAGTACTGAAAGTCACATTTATAGGCTCTCAGAATAATGCTGGCCAATGATTCAAAACTAATTTCATTCAGCTGTTTTCTCCAGAAAGGAAATGCTTGTGAATAAGCACAGAGACCCAGAAGGTCTATCCTGTACATTAGCTAAATTTGTGTGTTTAAAAAATGTTATATATCTTAGGTTAGGTAATGGATAACATTAGGGTATGTTTTTACTGTGTTGTGTCTATTAAACATTTGAAAACCTATATGCTGTTTGCCTTTTAGTCATTAAATGTTTGCACATTTGAATGTGTTTTCATTTGATTGTGAGACATTAAGGTGTCAATTATGAGAGAAATTACTTTTAATGCTTTTGCCTCATTGGTAATGTTAGCTCATTTATTGTTTAGTTTCCTGTGAATTCATTCATCATAAAAATAATAATGAACCTAATTTTCTATTTGATACAGTCTAGTGGAAAGAATTCTAGAAGGGTTTAAAATAATGGTTGTAATCTCTGCGGTTTCAGATCTGGGGATTATCTCTTTAATCCTTAATCCTAACTGGATTATCTCTTTAAATAAAATATGAGACAGTGTATCTCGAAGAAGAGCCTTCATGTGACTTGAATCTGCCATTGAATTTAGATCCTTTGCCACGTTAGCCTTTTCTGCTTTCCCATCCCACAAAAGATAAGTCAACTAAAATGAATTATTTTATTTTATAAACTATATTAATACTTGTTTACTGTATTCTTTGTTTTACAGATTTGCTGTCATGAACCGAAAAGTCCTTGATGTTTTTGGTACTGGTGCATCTAAACACTTTCAGGATTTCATCCCCAGGTTGGATCCAAGATACACAACTGTAACACCAGAGTTGCCCACAGAGTTTTCCTGAAGATGACTGTAATTTATTAATGTGACTAAATGTTTCATCTTGAAGAGTTAATTATGTTGAACACAAAGGAGGGGGCCCAAGCTTGAACTTCAGTGTTATTTCAGTTAGAGATACTCTTTTCATTTGTTTTGTTTTTCTTATGAATCAGAAATTCAGAAGCTTTTTAGGAAGATGTTGCTTAATAATTAAGCTTCCTCCATAGCCAGAATAAGATTCTGGATCACTGTAGTGACTGACATTATTATATATTATTGATCAAATTATGTCCACAAGCAATATTATATAATCTACGTAGAAGTGTAATAACAACCAAGAGTACACTTAAAATTACTTTAAAAGATGTCTTTAGTTCATTCCAATATAATTCTTGATTAAAATTAGGATTATTTCTACATTTTAGGATTTACAAAGGATCACGGGTACATGGATTTGGTCTATATATTTTTTTAAAGTTTTGAATTGGTATCTGTAGTAGTGGAATGTTATAGATTTGAAGTAACTCTCCACGGACAGTGCTGCTTTCGTGTAGAGCAATTTAATTGGAGAAGTGGCCATTCTTACTTCAGGGATGCAAAGATGGGTCTCATACCATTTGGATAAATGTCGTGGTATCCATGCTTTTTTTCAACTAATAACATCATCTCTCTTCATGACCAGTTAATTGGGCTATTTGGCAGCCCAGTGAACCTATGTGCTAATGGCAAGTTAGGGGCAAATGGAAATGGACACATCTGATAAAGTTGAAATGTATGTTTTAATCTTTCACAGAAGTATTACACTTGAATATTTAAAAACAAAACTTTTAAACTTCCTATAGGTTTATGATGTTTGTTTTCATTTATATGGACATAATCCTTCATAGCTCAGTTTATATGCCATTGTTGTATTAGAAGGGATCAAAATCCTATGGAACAAAGTAGTCTTGGCAAGTTGGCAGTTTGTGTCCTCTCAGCTGTTTAACTTATGTAATGGATGTTTTGCACCTGAAAACACTGTAAAAATCCAGTGGTTGTTTAAAAAGTCCATTTGTCACTAATTCCATTCAGGTTCTCCAACCTTCTTGAATATCATTGTCACCATTTTTACTGTTAGAATAAAGAGGTGACACCATAAAGTCCTGCTGATAATGAGAGTAGTTCAGGACAGCTGTGATTGAAATATGGTCACTATTTACAGTTTTTCAGGGAAAAGTTATACTTTTCTATGTTAATAAAGAGGTGAAGTGGTCTACAGTTAATGTAACATGTAGGGATGATGATATTTTTAAAATACATTTTGTTGCTAAAAAGTTTTTAGGCCAGTGCAAATTATGCAGTAGAACTTGTGTTGCAAAAGGAATTATAACCCATACTTTAAAAATGCTTAATCCCTCATATTCAATTTCATCAAGCCTTGTATACTTCTGCTTAAATGTAATTCAATCCTTGGTTGTTACGGCAAACAGAAACCCACCAAAAAGACAGACTCTGGTACCATGGTAACAGAGCCACTTTATCATTTGGTCAAAATTTGGCATTATGATTAGCTTTGTAGAACTGACCTGTTTATTTGGCAATGCTGTTAAAGGATCATTTTGGTTTCAGACTTCAAAGTTGATTAATAAATTTAATCTTAACTTTGTATTCATTGGAATCAAAATGATGGTTGGTACTGTGTTTACTGTTTAAAATGAAGTACTAAAGCCCTGAGAACTGCACCTCATTTTCTTTATCCAGAAATTGTGCTTATATATTTTCCTGTCAGGTTTAAAAAGATGTTTTAATTCATAAATTATTGTTTTCATTGACATTAAAAGACTGTGATATTGAAAGATGAATTACGAAATTTGCTGAGATTGTTTAGTAAAATTTTGCTGGTCAAAAAGGTGTATTTCTACAATTTACTTTTTCATTTTTATAAATTGCAGTCATTTTTTTAAATTTTATGTAAAATGTAAAATGAAATAGCTATCATGAAGCAGAATACAATGATGAATGTATAGGTTGAGTGAATAACCAATTTGCAGGGGTGGATTGAGAAGTCCAGTTTGATTTCATTGGGACAGACTGCAAAGTGTAGTTGTTTGAGCAAACACAAAGAAACTTTGTGTTTTTGAAGACAATCAGAATGATTACCTTTCTACCTCTAACTAATCAGGTATTGATTGACAACTTTTTGGCATTATAAATAAAGTAAAATAGATCTCTGCATTCCAAAATATGTTTTTTAGTTTATTTATATCCTGAAGAAATGGTAAGTTTTCACTGGAACTGATTACAGTAAACAATAATATATCCCCTTAGTCTTTCTGACGTTTTTATATAGATTGAGATTGAAAAACCGTGCATTTGGGGCAGTGGTATTATGGTCATTTCATTGCTATTTTCTGTTTTAATAAAATCCTAGAACTAGTAGCAACCGAGTAAAGATTGAGTTTGCAAGATAACAGATTGTCTCAAATCTATTCAATTCTCAACAGTTTTTCATCAAATAATTTCAGGATCCATTTTATTACTCATTTTTGAAGTAACACCTTTGGTTTAGTTTTATTTTCCCATAAATTCTGCTTTTGCTTCTGTAACTTTTTTCTTGAACTATAAGCATAGTCATCACTCAGTTGATATCTAGTTTATTTTTTGCCTTCATTCGTTGTTCAGTCAGTTGTTATTTAATTTAGAATTTTATATTTTTTTGGCTCTCAGATTTTATAATGAACTTTTATTAGACTGAACATGTATGTTTTTGATGGAATCCAAACTGAGCAAATGTCACACAGTATTTTCTTGTTGTGCTCGAGTGTTCATCTCCTTGTAGATTGTATCTAGGCTAACATTTCATTTAGTTGTTAATGCTGATGTAATTGTTTCCTGCTTATATTTTATCATATCCCTGAGCTTCTGTGTGCTCTACATTTCATAGGTAATGAAAAGCAATGTCCTTTACTCTCAGGGAGCTTCGTCCACTTGCCTGTGTCACAACCTCTCCCTTGGTGCTAATTAGGAAGCTTCTTGTGGGACTGAAGGGAACTGACCACTGGAGCAATGGCCCAAATGTTGTTTTTGGAGCAGAGAAATTATTAGCCCAGAGATTCCTTAAATTCTCCGTGTGATTTATTTTTTTATTTTTTGAGTTGAGGTCTAGCTCTGTTGCCCGGGTTGGAGTACAGTGGTGCAATCATAGCTCATTGAAACCTCAAATTCCTTGGTTCAAGCAATTATTTCCCCTCAGTCTCTAATAGCTGGGACAACAGGCATGTGCCACCATGCCTGGCTAATATTTATTTTATTTATTTATTTTTGTAGAAACAAGGTGTTGCTATGTTGTCCAGGCTGGTCTTAAACTCCTGGCCTCAAGTCATCCTCTTGGATTGGCCTCCCGGGACTCTGGGATTCCAGGTGTGAGCCACGGTACCTAGCCATATTTTTATTTGTATGAGTATTAAGTAGTTTGACACAGCAACAAAGTTTCCCAAAGGCAAAAGTATACATTTCTTACTAAGATATCTTATAAACATTCTCTCTCCTAACACCTCCTTCTAGTAATCATTTTCACATAGTAGAATACTTTACTCAGCTGAAAATGAGTGGCCAAGAAAAAAATACAAGAAAAGGAATAAGAAGTGATTATTTTCTTTAGGGCTGCACTTTGAATGTGATGAGTAATAAGGTTACCTTCATTGTGGAGGTGATGTTTACAGTTGCCTCCAGCCCTTTACTATTGGTGCTGAAGCCACCATTGGTGCCAGCTCTATAATTTCTTCTTCTTGTGGAATTAACAAAGAAAGGAGTGTCAAGGACTGAGATGACCCTCAGATTGGGGTGCTGTCTTAGATTCTAGGGCTTTGTAGTACTATGTTTCTGTTTAAAGTAGTGGCCTCAGGTGACTTTGTAATAGCCCTGTAGTTGCAAAAAGGGTAACTACAAAGAAATGAAACTGACTCTAGTGTGTGTGACTTCTGGAAACCGAAGTGGGGCAGTAAGTTGGCCATGATATAGCTAGTGTCATAGGACTACAGCAGAGTAGTGAGTGAATGGCCTTAAGCTTACAGCTGTGGTGAATAAGAATGTGTGCTATTTTACACACAGAAGAAAATGATTGACTTTTGGTTGGAGGAAAGAATTTATATCTGGTCTTTTGGAAATTATTCTGTTGCTGTTTTATGTGGGCTCTCTCTCTCTCCCTCTCTCTCTCTCTCTCTGTCTGTCTCTCTTGCTGCTCCCTCTCCCTGCCACCTTGTCCATTCTCTGCTTGCTGGTGTTACTTTATGTTAACTAGTCTCCTTGGACTTCATTGCAACCTTTTAAGCCAGCCGTTCAAGTGAGAGGCTCTGGAGTGATCATAACGGTGATAACAATGGAGTAAACATTTCCAGAGACACTGATTTTTTTTTATATGCTCTGTTTTTCTTAGGCAGGATGATGTAGAAGATAATTGCACAGATATGGAAGGAGATGTTTCTCTGTATGTGAAGCCTTTAAATCCAGAACAATTAATTTCTTCTCTTCTTAAAACCCCGTAACATCACTTGACTCTGGAATTTCCTATTTTCTTTTACTTTCTCCATTTTTTTTCCATCTGTCCCTCCTACGAATATGTTTTACATGAAATAATGTATTGGGTTTTATCTTTTGTCCCAGCAGACCTGAAAATCCCAGTATATTACCACAGACACACATACCATCTGGTCAACAACAGGGACATCAGGGCCAAGAGCAGTTTATACTTCTTTCTTTAGCTCACAAACTACTATAGCTTGCCTGTTCAGTTTTTTTTTTTTTTAATATTCAGTTTTGTGCCATACTCTCCCCCACCCCCAGCCTGCTGCCTCTGCAGAGCATAACATTCTAATCTTGTCAGACCGTGGATAATAGGATGTTCCCTGGTCTTGGCATAGAGGCCATAGGCATACAACATGCTTTATCTGCCTTGCTTAGACTCAGCATCCCTTTCTGTCTTGAGAGATTCAGGCTTCCAGAAAGTAGACCTGTAGACCTATGTTGGCTGAGGTCACCCTGCATTACTACTTTCCTCCATCCCTGAACTAGGACCAGTTAATTTTCGAAGTCTAGTTCTTCAATGTCTATTAAACTTTTTCCAGTAGTTAATCGATCTCTTAAATTAATTTTCTTTTCAGATTATTTTTGGTCACCTAAGAGGACCCTGAAGCTATAGTGCCAAAGGTTTAAAGCATGAAGTACATCCTGTGGTTGGTCATTATGGGGTTGGATGCCAAAAGGAATGGGAGAGAAGAGACTATAAACATATTTTAAGCCTTATCTCTTTTCTCCTATTCTTTTCTTTACCTTTCCTGGCCCGTGCTTTCCTGCCATATCTTTGCTATGTATTTCTTCATCTTGAGCTCTCAAGGGAAAAAACAGAAGTCCTTATTTTTCTATTTATTTCAGGGAAAATTGAAGGTAAATAATATCTGCAAAGCTTCAGGAAGAAATTCAGTTGCATCTGAATCTGAGTCGGCCGTTTTTGATAGCCTGTCACTGCTCAGGGATAGCACTAAGGCTCTCTTCAGAACCAAAGGGCAGGATAAATAAATCTATGAAACTAGAGGCATCATTGAATCATCTGAGGACCTTTTTTTTTTTTTCCCACTAAAACGCTTCCTATAACTTGGATTAAAATTCAAAAATGGGATTGCAGTCATTGTTAATTGCTCAACTAGTGGCAGTTTTTCCTTGCTGAGGGAACACTGATGTTGTTTAAGACAGTTACATGCCTAGCCCCAGGGATGAATCATAATTGTTCTAGGCCTTTCATGTCTTTCCTTTCTTCTTGTCCAGATACTTTTCCAACCAGCCTTTACTCGGAGGTGTCCATGTGACCCTGTTTTGGCCAATAAAATGTAATGGAAAATCTGGGAAACACTTGGGAAAAATCTTCCCTCTCTGCTTAAAGGAAAGTTCTTTTTACTTCTTTTTCTCTTGTTCAAGGTATTAGTATTAGTCAGTAGGGTCTGAATCTGTGGCAGCAATCTTGCAGACATGAAATGAAAAGTACAAACATGAAAAACCAGCATATTAAAGATGCCAGGTCAGAAAAATAGAAAGAACCTGCTTCTGTGAGCCACTGAATGGTGCCATTAACCATCTGCATTTGAGCATTTTGAGAAAATAAACCTCTATTTCTTAAAGTTCTGTATCAGTCAGGGTTTCCCAGAGAGGCAGAACAATAGGGATAGAGAGATACATAGAGAGAGATATGAGAGGGATAGAGAGAGACACAGAGAGAGATATGAGAGGGGATTAAGGGAGTTGGCTCATGTGATTGTGGAGGCTGAGAAACCCCACCACAGGCCATTCATAACCTGGAGACCTTGGGATGCTGGTGGTCTGGCTCAGTACAAGTCCAAAAGCCTTGGAACCAGGGAAACTGATGGTGTAATTCTCAGTCCAAGGCTGAATTTTCAAGTCTGAGAACCTGGGGGTGGGATGGGGGAGTGATAGTTTAAGTCCTGGAGTCCCAAGGTTAGAGGATCTGGGGTCCTAATGTCCACGGGCAGTTGGAGAAGAGTGTATCCCTGCTGCAGGGGAGAAAGAGAAGCCAATTCTCCTTTCTTCTGTTTTTATTCTACCCAGGCCTCCAGTGGATTGGAGGTGCCTGCCCATATTGAGGGCAGATCTTCTCTGCCTAGTCCACGCTAACTCACATGCCAATCTCCTCTGGAAACACCCTCACAGACACACCCCAAAATAATGCCTTACCAGTTCTCTAGATATTCCTTAATCCAGTCAAGTTGATGCCTAAAATTAACCATCACAGGCTTTATGGCTCTATCACCCAAGAATTCTGTTACTTTCGGCTGAAAATATTTCTAATGGACATATTCCAATTCTGTATAGATCAGATCTCAGTTTCATTTCCCATTATATCCTTCTCTCTCTTGATTTAGAATTCTCTTTTTCTCCACTCTTCTGTGTATGCTAAAATACTGTCAATCTCGTCTTTGAAGGTTTTGCTCATCTTTAAAAAATCTTAGTTGATTATGTTTTATGTGTCATTTAATTAAGGAATGAATTTACTTATTTTTATTTCAGTAGCTTTTGGGGTACAAGTGGTTTTTGGTTGCATGGATGAATTGTATAGTGGTGAAGTCTGAAATTTTAGTGCACCTGTCACCAGAATAGTGTGCATTGTACCCAATATATAGTTTTTTATTCCTTCCCCTTCTGAGTCTCCATAGTCCATTATATCACTCTGTATACCCTTGTGTATCCATAGCTTAGCTCCCACTTACAGTTGAGAACATACAGAATTTGATTTTCTATTCCGGAGTTACTTTACTTAGAATAATGGCCTCCAGCTCCATCCAAGATGCTGCAAAAGACATTATTTCATCTTTTATTTTTTATGGCTGAGTAGTATTCCATGGTGCATATATACCACATTTTCTTTATCCACTCATTGGTCTATGGGCACTTTGGTTGATTCCATATCTTTGCAATTGTGAACTGTGTTAACAATAAAAATATATATACGAGTGTCTTTTATGGTAGATCTCCTTTTAGTTCTTTAAGACACCTCCATACTGTTGTCTATAGAGGTTGTACTAATTTACATTCCCACCAGCAGTGTATAAGTGAGACAGGGTCTCACTCTGTCACCCAGGTTGGAGTGCAATGGCATGATCATGGCTCACTGTGGCCTTGACGTCCCAGGCTTAAGTAATCCTTCCACCTCAGCTTCCCTGGTAGCTGGGACTACGGGCACATGCCACCATGCCTGATTAATTTTGTTTTTGTTTTTGTTTTTTGTAGAGACAGGGGTCTCACTGTGTTGCCTAGGCTGGTCTTGAACTCTTACACTCAAGCAATCCTCCCTCCTAAGCCTCCCAAAGTTCTCCAGTTATAGGCGTGGGCCACTGTGCCTGGCCTTATAAGTGTCATTTTTAAAACATTGGTTTTTAACCATATAGAAATAAATCTAAAAAGAGCCTGCAAAACAAAACATCCTTTAAACATGTTTAAGTAGATAGAATATCTGAAATTCTGGATTTTTCAGTCACTTCATTATTATGCCGTGGCAGCCAAGTAATCCTTAACTTCAGTTAGATGAACTAAACTTCCTAAATACAGCTTCATTGCAGATTCCAACTTCTATGTTATCTTCTGTCATTTGCCTTTTAACACTTTCCTTTAGGGTTAAGATGGCTATATGAATGGCATTTTAAGTTTCAGATCTTCATTGTATCTTCTCTCAAAGAAAGTTTTCCCAGTCACACAGTTCTTTCCCATTGCTGTGGCATTCAAAGAAAGCTCCAGATGGATCTGCCTGAGTAAATATGTCTGTCCCCCACAACCACAAATAGGTAGAAAGACTGCAAATGGACAAATACCACCAGACTCGGTGTATTCTTGGATCTCAGAAGCTAATTTCTCTACCAGCTGAGTTGTGGGAATGGGTTCTTGGTAAACAGGATAGTATTGCTCAGCTAGCTTTTGAACTCCATGCACAAGCATTCTGTAATCTGCACCCATGCCACTATACACCAAACCTGTATGTTTGGTAATTGGTTCCACTCTGTGTACACTTTGCTCATCATATAGAATAGATTTCTGCTCTTCTCAGTTGCTAATACCATGCCATTTGCTGCTTTAACTCCCACTGAAAGGGCTTTTCCAGCTAGAGCAGCCAAAGCCTATTCAATATGGACAAATTTACTAGACAGGCCCAATGTAGTCAGCGAGAAGCTGTAACTAAGTTCCTCCATCTTTATCCAGATAACCCTTTTCTCTCTGTCTTAGTGCAGCAGTTTGCTAATACCCCCAATAAAGCACATTTCATTTGATTCTGATTAACTATGTATTCATCTGTTGCTCTTTTAGGTTGTGGTATATATTTGAAGAGCAAAGACTACAGCTTATCCTCCATCTGAGTGTATGTCAGGCCTTTATAAAGGGAGTGGAGTGAGGATGGGAGGTGGTGTTCTCAGCAGCTGCTTGTTGGATGCCTGCTAACTTTATGGAGTCTGCAGACCAAAAATTCGCACTTAATTTTTCCTATAAAAGTCTGGAAAATATTATTCTTACAAATGATTTTGTAAATACTGCAGGAAATTGGCTCCTACTACTATCCCAGCAGCTATTGAAGCCAGTTTGGCTTCAGGTCCTAGACAAATGATTTGTCATCTGTTTCATTTGTTTGTTTTTTTTCCTGACAGAGCTGGAATTCTGGATTGTTCCCCACTTTAAAAACTTCAAAATCCAAACCAGAAGTAGACAGGACAGGACACGAGGCTCCCCCTTCCCACTTAGTTTCACAGAGTGAAAAATCACAGGCAGTTTGCCCAGAATTATATTTTATGTCTGGCCTTTCAATAGCATATTAAGGTAAAAAAAAAAATTGTTGCTGTTGTTTTTCTATAACAGATAGGGTCTTAGACATTTGAGAGAGGAAAAGGGTTGGAATCACTCTTATCAATATAGGTAGGGCTCTAACAAATAGCTTCTGATACTCATTTTTAGAGGAAAGAGAAGGACACTAAAATTTAAGAGGTGTGCCTCTGATATGTGGTAAATTGTTTATATCTCACTCAATCCTCACACCTTATCAGGTAGGTATTATTAGTTCTGTTTTATCAGCTAGGGAACTGGGAATCAAAAAGTGTGGTAATTTACCCAAGGTAACAGTACTGGAATTTGAACTCAGATCTCCAAGAGTTGAAAGTTTAAGTAGCATCGTTACTCACTTCCCTTAAAATTAATCATTTAACACTGAAATAAAAACCCTTGCCTCCCAAAGTGGTTGATGTTTACTTTCAGCTTAACTAAAAGAATAGGAACAAGATTTACCTTTTCATCCGAAACAACTAAAAGACCTGACAATACTGTATGTAATAAAACAATAGTTTTCAGACACTAGTCATGAAGCAGTGAAGGGCAACAATGCTGAAAGAAGGAACAAAAATGAGTTGTGTTTTATGATTCCCCTAGCTGATATCTGGAGAGAGATTCCAGATTGCAGCCTAAGGAAAGAGAACTAAGAGAGAAACCAGAGATTTCTCTGAGTTGAGGGAACAGAGGTGGGAGTCCAGAGAGGCTAAAGTCGATGAAGTTCATAAGGCAGAGTACAAAAGAGGAGAGAGCTGCACAGAAAAAAGGCTTGCAGATCTCAAGAGCGTCCCCCTTGAGACATAAGCTGAGTACTTCGGCATGCATGGGAAAATTACCAAGGTTGGAGAAAGAACCACCTGAAAGGAGCAGAGGGAGCAATCATTGGAGTTCACACAAGGAAGCGAGTAGTTTGTGTTCCTGCTAGCCAGAGTAGAACAATTCATTTTACAAAGGGTGCTGGATAGAGTAGTCAGGAAAATAGAGCCTCATAGGGGAGCAAAATTAACCCTAGACTAAAGGCTGGTCTCATCTTACCTATTGAAGCTTAAAAGCCTCAGTTTCCGGCTGGGCACAGTGGCTCATGCCTGTAATCCCAGCACTTTGGGAGGCTGAGGCAGGTGGATCACTAGGTCAGGAGATGGAGACCATCCTGGCTAACATGGTGAAACCCCATCTCTACTAAAAATACAAAAAATTGGCCGGGCGTGGTGGCAGGTGCCTGTAGTCCCAGCTACTCAGGAGGCTGAGGCTGAGGCAGGAGAATGGCGTGAACCTGGGAGGTGGAGCTTGCAGTGAGCCGAGATCCTGCCACTGCACTCCAGCCTGGGCAACAGAGCGAGATCCCATCTCAAAAAAAAAAAAAAAAGCCTCAGTTTCCAAATAACTGTCTCCTAGAATGAAGTACCAAAAAAATAAATAAATAAAAAAAAAAAAAAAAAAAAAAAAAACCGCCCAGAAAATACATCCTGCAAGAGGAAGAAAAAAATGATAGAAATAGAATCAGAAATGACACAAATAATAGAATAAGTGCAAAAGAACATCACAGCTATATGCCGTACGGTCAAGAAAGTCGAGGCCAGTTTAACATATTAAGTAGAGATATAGAAGATATAAAAGGGACCAGAAAATAACTTGTAAGAGATGAAAATACAATGTATTAATAAACTTTTTTGTTATTTTTGAATGTATTTAAAAGATAATTGATTTCCTAAAGCAGAAATAATAACAGTTTATAGTGGAGTTTATAACACATGTCAAAATAAAACAATCACACAAAGTTCAGGATTCAGCAAATGAAATTATACCATTGTAAGTTTCTTATGTGCTATGAAGTAAGTACATTACATGAAGGAAAACTGCATTAAGTTACAGATGCATAATATAAACCCTAATTTCTTTCCCCCCACAAATAAAATTATAGTTAATAAGCCAACAAAGGAAATATAGGGGAATCATTAAAAACAATTTAGTTAATTGAAAAGAAGGAAGAAAAAGAAAGTGGTGAAGAGAGAACAAAGGGACAAAAACATATGAGACAAAAATAAAATGTCTGGAAAATCCCCAAATATGTGGAAATGATACAATTCTAATGAAGAAATGAAAATAAGTTAAGGCCAGGCGTGGTGGTTTATGCCTGTAATCCCAGCACTTTGGGAGGCCAACGAGGGTGGGTCGTTTGAGGTCAAGAGATTGAGACCAGACTGGCCAACATGGTGAAACTCTGTCTCTACTAAAAATGCAAAAAAAAGAGCCTGGTGTGGTGGTGTGCACCTGTAATCCCAGCTACTCGGGCTGGGGCACGAGAATCACTTGAACCCAAGAGGCAGAGGTTGCAGTGAGCTGAGATCATGCCACTGCACTCCAGCCTGGGGTGACAGAGTGAGACCCTGCCCCCCGCCCCCCCCAAAAAAGGAGTTAAAAAGTAGATTGACCAGTATGAAAATAAAAATGTGATATGTTGACATTTATTTGTTACAAATAATGCAATCTTTAAGTTTTCTTAAAGGAAAACTGACAACACTAGTTGTCTATATTAAAATAGAAGAAAATTATCAAATTGGTCATCTCAACTTCTATCTTAAGAAACTAGGAAAAAAAGCAAATTAAACCCAAAATAAACAGAAAAAGAGGTAATAATAATAAAATCATAAGTCCAAGCAATAAAAAATGGAAAAACAATGGAGAAAAGCTAATAAAACCACAAGTTTGTTCTTTGAGAAAAATCAGTAAAATTGATAAACCTCTAGTCAAACAGATTGGAGGGGAAAAAAAAAAGAAGGCATAGGAATATTAGGAATAAAGACAGGTGACATCACTACAGATTCTTCAGAAATTAAAAGTCAGTTACCATTAAAAACAACTTTATGCCAATAAATTTGGCAAGTTAGATGAAATGGACAGATACCTTGAAAGATACTACATGGTTTGAATGTGTCTTCCAAAGTTCATGTGTTGGAAACTTGATCCCCAATGCAGAAATGTTGGAAGGTGGCACCTTTAAGAGCTGTTTACATCATGAGAGATGTGTCTTTATAAATGGATTAATCCCATTATTGCAGAAATGGTTTTGTTATCATGGGAGGGGGTCATTATAAAAAGACAATTTTGCCAGGTGCAGTGGCTCACGCCTGTAATCCCAGCACTTTGGGAGACCGAGGCGGGTGGATCATGAGGTCAGGAGATCAAGACCATCCTGGCTAACATGGTGAAACCCCATCTCTACTAAAAAAATACAAAAAAATTAGCTGGGTGTGGTGGCACGTGCCTGTAGTCCCAGCTACTCGGAAGGCTGAGGCAGGAGAATGGCATGAACCCGGGAGGCAGAGCTTGCAGTGAGCCGAGATTGTGCCACTGCACCCCAGCCTGGGTAATAGAGTGAGACTCCATCTAAAAAAAAAAAACAAAAACAAAAAACAATTTTGGCCCCTTCTTGCTTTCTCCTGCCCTCTTTTTCCCTTCTGCCACGGAATGACACAGCAAGAAAGCCCTCACCAGATGCTAGCACATCACTCTTGATTTCCCAGCCTCCAGAACCATGAGCCAATAAATTCTTGTTTATTATAGATTGACCAGTCAGTGTATTTTGTTATAGCAGCACAAAACAGCCTAAGACATATACAAACTAACGAGCTCATGAAGAACTAGATAATGTGAGCAACACTGTATTTATTAAAGAAATGATACTTTTAGTTAAACAAAATGTTAAATTTTGTTTTGTCAAACAAAACTCCAGGCCCAGCTGGGTTCACTGATGAGTTCTACAAAACATCTAAGGAAAAAAAAAAATACAACAATTTACACACTATTCCAGAAAATAATGAGGAGAGAAGACTTCTCATCTCAATGTATGAAGCCATCTGATACCAAAACCAGGCAAGGACATTACAAGAAAAAACAACTAAAGCCCACCGTCCATCCTGACCATAAAGAAAAAAATTCTCAACAAAATTTTAGCAAACCGAACAATAAATAAAAAGGGTAATATAAAGTGACCAAGTGAGGTTATCTCAGGAACTCAAGGTTGGAAATCAATCAATTGAAAAATCAATCATTGCAATCCATTATATTTACAAACTAAAAAAAGGAAAACCATATGATTATCTAAATAGAACCAGGAAAAGCATATGGCGAAACTCAACATTGATTTCTCATAACTTTCAGCAAACTAGGACTAGAAGGGAATTTCCTCAAATGAGGAATATAAAGGACTTTCTAATAATCTAATAAAGAGCATCAGTGAAAACTCTATAGCAAATGTCATATTTAACTGTGAAAGACCAAATGCTTTTCCTCTAAGATTATCAACAGGCAAGAATGCCTGCTCTTAGAACTGATTAACATTGTACTAGAGGTTCTAGTCATTGCAGTAAGGCACGAAGAAGGAATAAACCCATTCAAATTGGAAAGCAAGAAGTAATTCTCCATTAAATTTTTAAATTTTTATTTATTTATTTATTTATTTATTTATTTATTTTTATTTTGAGGTGGAGTCTCACTCTGTTGCCCAGGCTGGAGTGCAGGGCACAATCTTGGCTCACTGCAACCTCTGCCTCCGAGGTTCAAGCGATTCTCCTGCCTCAGCCTCCTGAGTAGCTGGGACTACAGGTGCGTGCCACCATGCCTGGCTAATTTTTTGTATTTTTAGTAGAGACGGGGTTTCACGGTGTTAGACAAGATGGTCTCAATCTCGTGACCTTGTGATCCATCTGTCTCGGCCCCCCGAAGTGCTGCGATTACAGGCATGAGCCACTGCACCAGCCTTAATTTTTAAATTTTTATTATTAATTTTTTTGAGTCTCCCTGTCATGCAGGCTGGAGTGCAGTGGTTCAATCATGGCTCACTGCAGCATCAACCTTCCAGACTCAAGCGATCTTCCTGCCTCAGCCTCCGAAATACCAAGTAGGTGGGACTACAGGTGTGCACCACCACACCCAGCAATTTTTTTTTTTTTTTTTTTTTGAGAGAGAGAGACATTCCCACTATGTTGCCTAAGCTGGCTTTGAACTCCTGGGCTCAAGTGATCCTCCCATCTTGGCCTCCCAAAGTGCTGGAATTAAAGGTGTGAGCCACCAGGCTGGCAGACAACATAATCGTTGTCTGCCATTAAACAGACATCCTAAATTTGTAGGATTAGAAAATCCTATGAAATCTACAAAACTGCTAGAATTGATGAGTGAACGTTGCAAAATAATTCTAAAATGTATATAGAAATGGAAAAGTTATAAAGTAGCCAAAATTACTTCATAAAAGAACAAAGTTAAGGGATGTATGTTACCTGATTTGAAGGGTAATTATGAAGCTATCATAAGCAAGACATCCTAGTATTGTTGTAAAATTAGACAAATAGATCAATGTAACATCATAGTGACTTGAGAAATCAACTCAGACATACTTGGTTAACTGAAATTTGGCAAAGGTGCAATGGTAAATGGAGAAAGAATAATCTTTTTAACACATGCTGGAACAATTGGCTAGGGATTTTTTTAAAAAAAGAAAAATGGGAAAAAACATTGACTTCTATTGCAAATTATTACAAAACTAACTTATACCATATATATAAATTTAATTAAAAATGTATCATTTTGAGACCTAAATGTAACATGTAAAATTATAAAATTTCTGGAAAAAATTGAGAAAATATTTGTTATCTTCATTTAGGTAAAGATTTTTTAGATATGACATCAAAAATACAGTCCATAAAAGAAAATTTTGATCAGTTGGAGTGCATCAAAACATAAAACTTTGGTTTCTTCCAAAGACAGGATTAAGAGAATGAAAAGACAGCTTACATACTGGGAGAAAATATTTGCAAATCACAGTCCAGTAAAGAGCTTTATCTGCAATATATAAAGAACTGTTGGAACTCAATAGGAAGATTGACTTCTGGCATAATAGCATGAGGAGTTCTGCTGACACATTCCCCAGTGAAACTAGTGAAAGTTATTATTTTTTCTGTCTCTGCTGCTTGAAGGAGAAAAACACTGTTAAAATCTCCGACCATTTAGAGTCTCTGGAAATGGTCCTCAGGACAAAGAGCAAATGAAGAAACATCTCTTTTAGAAAATTTAGTAAGAAAGGTGAGATTCTGTGATATTTGAACCAAGACTTCTTCCACCCTCCCCACTCCCAGCTCAGCAAGGTAGTGACTCCACTCTAGATAACTGCAGCCAACAACACGAGGCTCTTTCCCTCCTTGGCTCCCAATCAAAGGCTTTTTTTTTTTTTTTTTTTTTTTTTCCAGTTGAGATAGCACTTAACAACTCTCATCCTGCCCCTTGGTGCCTGTTGCTGAAGTTAAATCCCAGGTGAATGTGACTGAGAGGTGGAAGCTCCCTTCTTCTACTGAACTCTTACTCTTGGAATGGAGGTTCTACCTTAGGTGTAGCATACAGAAAATATTGGGTCCTTTATAACCCTTCTCCCATGCAGAGAATATTGGGCCCTTATTAAGGTGGTAGGTCCATGCCAGAAGAGGCAAGCTGAGAGGACCAGACTGCAGCTACTCCCCATTCCCACTGAATTCTCAGCTCCTAGTATGTGAGAATCGCTTGGAGAGAAGCTTGCCATTGTCCTTACTCTCCAGCTCCAAAGTCAGGAAAAGATGGAAAGGAGCCCTACCAGTACCACTGTCATCCCCAGGTGACTGTAGGCATACCCAAAGCTGTACCATCCTGAAGAGCAACATCAGAGGCTGGACACTGTAGGGGAGGAATAGACTTCACTAAAATAATTCAACTAGTCACTAGACAAGCAGACAAGCAAAAACAAAGCTCAGAGTGGGGTATTCATTATCCAGTGTTCCTACAATATATTATCTAAAATATTCAGTTTCCAACAAAAAATTTTTTGAGTCATGCAAGGAAACAGGAAAGTGTGACCCATGCACTGAAAAAAAAAAACCAAAAACATAAAATAAAAATAACCAGGCAACAGAAACTGCCCATGAGAGTGGCCAGATGTTGGCTTTAATAGGAAATGATTTTAAAGTAACCATTATAAATATGTTCACAGAACTGAAGGAAAGCTTGACTAAAAAAGGTAAAGGAAGGTATAGTGATAATGTTTTATCAAATAGAGAATATCAATAAAGATAGATTTTTTAATGGAAATTCTGGAGTTTAAAGTACAATAACTAAAATTTAAAAATATATTAGAAGTGCTCAACAACAGATTTGAATTGGCAGCAGAAGGAATTTCTGAGCTTAAGGATTGGTCAATAGAGATTATGCGTTCCAAAGAACAGGAAAAAAGAATGAAGAAAAGTAAACAGAACCTCAGAGAAAGGTGAGATACCATTAAGTACACTGATACACATGTAATGTGAGTATCAGGATTATCAGGAGGAGGGGAGGGGAGGGAAGAAGAGGGAAAGAGTCAGGTGAAAAAATACTGGAAGAAATAATGGCTGAAAACTTCCCAAATTTATTGACAAACAATAACCTACACATCCAGGAAACTCAATGATCTCCGAATTAGGTAAACACAAAGAGAGCCATAGATAAACATATTATAGGAAAAATGTGGAAAAAGACAGAGATAATTTGAAAGAAGAGAAAAATAATCTATCACTTTCAAAGGAACCTCCAAGATTAACAACTGACTTCCTAGCAGAAACAATAAAGGCCAGAAGGCAGTGGGATAACATAGTCAGTGTGCTCAAAACTCAATAATACGAAAAACAGTCTGATTTTTTTAAAATGGGCAAAAGATTTGAACACATTTTACATAAGAAGATACATGGATGGCAAATAAGCGCATTAAAAGGTGCTCCACATCATTGCAAATTAAAACCAGTTGCAGATTAAATGTCAATTAGAACCAGAATGCGATACCACTATACACTCACTGAAATGACTAACTACAAAAACTGTACTAACTGCAAGCAAGGATGTGGAGAAGCTTGAACTGTCATATATTGCTAATGGGAATGTGAATTAGAGCAACCTAATTGAAACAATTTGTTCATCTCTGAAAAGCTAAACATACAGTAGCATATGACTCAGGCATTTCAATCACAGCCGTAGCTACCCAAGAGAAATGAAAGGCTTATATATGAATGTTCATAGCAGCTTTATTTGTAATAGCCAAAAAGTTGAAAGAACCTAAATGTCTTTCAGTAGGTGAATGGATAAACAAATTTTGTATATCCATATAATAAAATACTTTGCAGAAATGAGAAGAATGAGCCAGTGACATGTGCAACATGCTAATAGTTTTTAAAACCTTTTATTGTGAAATATACATATATTGTACACCAAAATCAACAAGTAGAATGTTGCCACCACCCTCAGAAGCCTATTTTGTACCCTCTTGTAATCGTAATGCTTACCTCTCCCAAAGATAGCCACTGTTCTTTTTATAATAATCATGTCTACCTTAATGGGCATTCCCAAGCACTAGAGACGATTACATTGACAAGTTGTTGAACCTTATGTAAATGGAATTATACACAGTATATCAGGGTTTTTTTGTTTTTGTTTTTTATTTGTTTTTTTAATTTTTGAGACAGAGTCTTGATCTGTTGCCCAGGCTGGAGTGCAGTGGTGCAATCTCAGCTCACTGCAACCTCTTGTCTCTTGAATTCAAGCAATTCTCATGCCTCAGCCTCCTGATTAGCTGGGACTACAGGCGTGCACCACCATTCCTGGCTAGTTTTTGTATTTTTAGTAGAGATGAGGTTTCACCATGTTGGCCAGGCTAGTCTTGAACTCCTGACCTCAAGTGATCCACCTGCCTCGGCCTCCCAAAGTGCTGGGATTGCAGGTGTGAGCCACTGTGCCTGGCCACAGTATATTCCTTTGTATCTGACTTCTTTCACTCAGCTTTGTATTTATTATTGTGTATAGCTACATATTTATTATTGTGTATCGCTATAATATGTTTATTTTCATTTTGTTCAGTATTCTAAATATACCATGGACATGAATTGTCCTGTTTACAGCTATTATAAAAATGCCATTGTTAGCATTCTCGTGAACGGCTCTGGATGCTTTGCATAACTTTTCTGTGAGTTATATACCTAGGAGTGGAGTCCCCAGGGGATAAGTTGTATTATATCTTTAAGTTCATTCGATGTCAGACTTTTCCAAAGTGGTTGTCCCCCAGTGTACGCTACTGCAGAGTTCTGTGATGGTCACACTTTTGTCCAGCCTCATAGTCTCTTAGGTAAAGCAACCCCAAATGTTGGGCTCACCTTTCTGGGCTTGACTTTCTTCTGGAATCTGGATCATTAATTAATTTTCTTGTTACCTCTCCAATGCCTTCAAAAAGTTGTTTCTTGTATATTTTGTCCATTTTTGATGGTTGTCTTCATTTGGAGGGTTAGTCTGAATTGCATAGTCTACCATTACTTGAAGCAGAACCTTTACTATTTATGAAAACGTTTATTGTATGCTTACTGTCTACAGACACTACTGGATACTAAGGAATCTTTTTCAATCTTAAAAGAGTAATTCTTACGATAACTGGGGACTGTAGGCCTAAGATGTTCCCAGTTATCCTGAGTGTAGGCTTTGCATTGGGATAACATGAGATTTCTTAAAGCCATGTGCCTGAACCCAGGGGTGTGGTTCCACAAAGTATAGAAAAATAGAGGGAAAACATTAAAATTTACTGAGTCTTCTTTTTGTTGCCTCAAGGCCTCCTGGGAACATCACATAGATTTATAATAAACAAGAAGATGACATCTCCAAATGTTCTGAGGCCCACAGATGTACCATTAGCTTCTATATCCCATTAACCTGTTATTTGGATTATACCCCTGTTTGTATAAATTCTGGGAAGATTTGACATTTACAGTGAGAGAAACCACTGCTACTTTTTGGCAAGTGTACACAGTAGGTCATTTTGGAGTAAACTTTTAAGCACCACTTGAGAGATCCATCTTAATTGTGTACATGTAAGGCACTGAACACCTGTTGTCCTGGAGTACAGGTATAGACAGAACTTTTATGACTTTTTGAAGGTCAAGGCCACTCTCTTCAAGATTTGCTTAAATGTCACATTCTCAGTGAAGCCTTTCTTACCATCTCAGACCCCTTTAACTGCTTTATTGTTTTTGTTTGTTTGTTTGTTTGTTTTTGAGATGGAGTCTTGCTCTGTCGCCCAGGCTGGAGTGCAGTGGCACAATCTCTGCTCACTACAACCTTCGCCTCCCGGGTTCAAGCAATTCCCCTGCATCAGCTTCCCGAGTAGCTGGGATTGCAGGCACTCACCACCACACCTGGCTAATTTTTGTATTTTTAGTAGAGACAGGATTTCACCATCTTGGCCAGGCTGGTCTTGAACTTCTTGTGATCCACCCATCTTGGCCTCCCAAAGTACTGGGATAACAGGCGCGAGCCACTGCGCCCAGCCGCTTTATTGTTTTTTTATTCTTAAAACTTAATACCTTCATTATGCTAAATTATTTACTTATTTATTACATCTATTATTTGACCTCTGCTAGAAATTAAACTCTATGAGACTGGAGATCTTTGTTTTGTTCACTGTCATATTCCCAACACCTGAGAATTTCTGGAACATAGCAGGCATTTAGTAAGTGGTTACTGGACTTTCTGTTTATATGAGTAATCAACTGAAAAAATATAAACAATATGACCATATTTATTCCTCACACTGGTGGCTATTTTGGGGATATATTATTACTATTATAAGGATTTCACTCAGAATATTTTTCAGCATTATTTTAAATGCTTTTCTACAGATTGAACAATCTCTTCAATATGGCAGTAAGAATAAGAGTAGTGAGAAGTTAGAACTGCTAAAGATAAGAACTTAAATTCTCTTCTGTCTAAGATAAGACTCAAGTCATTTATCCTGGCCTGTCCCCGAGCCGTGCCTGAATAGTCTTCTTTGTGGGACTGACTGCCTTCTTGTTGGAGAGGCTGCACTAGTGCTTTCCTCATGGGAATGGTGTCAGTGCCACACACAAGCACATGTGAGAGTCTGACCCTCTAAAAGTCAGAGATAACTCCTGATGGTTAACTTCATGCCTGCACAGTACCACTGAAGTCCATATTTTCTTTTTCATCCTTCCAAAGAGGAAGAACAATTGTACTCCTTTTCCCTGTAGTGCTACCAGAGTGCTGACTCTTGATTTCTCTTAGGTCTGCTTTTCCTAACTTTTTGATATCTTATCTCCCTAAACTGTCACCAAGTAGGCAGGGGCCTGAAGCCTTTCCTAAGAAGATTTCAAGCAGGGTTGACCACTAAGGAGAAATGTCTGGATTTGAAGCCAAGCTAAAGAGTATCTATAGCATGCAGCTCCTACCTGGGGGGAGGGTAGGAGAAGATTCAGACCTTTCCCTTGAGGAGCTTGTGACCTTCGCACAGATAACAGGTGACCCTGTTTCTTGTGAACTGTGTGATCTGACCTGGTTACCTCACATCTCCATGTCCTCCTCTTTACAATAGTGCATAGCCCACAAGGTAGTTGTGAGGATTTTATGGGGTAATTGGAGGAAGCATTTAGAGCAATGCTTCATTTACACTGAGAACTCAGTAAATGTTAGCAATTGCTATCTTCCATATATGGGTTCAGCAAACATTTAGTGGGCCTGGATAAGATCACTGTACAAGTTCATTGCATACTGGTTCACTGGTTCAATTTTTACAGGAATTCAGTAAGATAAATACTATTCTCTGAATTCAAAAAACAACTTCTTCAGGGCCACAAAACACTGGGGATAAAGACAAGAAGAACTACAGCAGGGGTCCCCACCTACTCGCCCCCAGCCTCAGACTGGTACCGGTCAGTGGTCTGTTAGGAACTGGGCCACATAGCAGAAGGTGAGTGGTGTGCGAGCGAGCATTACTGCCTGAGCACCACATCCTGTCACATGAGCAGTGGCATTAGATTATTGTAGGAGTTCTAACCCTATTGTGAACTGTGCATGTGAAGGATGTAGGTTGAAATCATCCCCGCAACTCCCTCCATGGAAAAATGGTCTCCCAGAAAAGCAGTCCCTGGTGCCAAAAAGGTTGGGGACCGCTGAATGAGAGGACGATATGGACCATCAAATAAACCATTTAACAGAATTTCTTCATTTCTTTCTTCCTTAATGAAACCTGTCTCAGTACTGTGTCAGATCTTGTGGACGATAGACAAAGTAATGTCCCTTACCTTAACTAATTTGATAGTCTGGGAGGTGAGACCAACTTTTCTGCTTATTATTACTGTGTAATAAATTATGCAAAAACTTAGCACATAAAACAGCCATTTTATCATGATTATTTTTTGGATCAGAAATTCAGAAAGGCCATAGCAAAAATTGATCTGTGCTCCATGATGTCCGAGGCCTCAGCCAGGAAGATAGCTGGGAACCAAACAACTGGGGCTGGAGGATCCCCTTCTAAGATGGTTTCTTCACTCCCAGGTTTGGTGCCTGGGCAGGTTTGACAGGAAGGCTCAGTTTAACTGTGACTGTCGACCAGAATAACTACTTGGTGGCCTTTCCCTGCAGCATGGATTTTTCTCCATGAACCCTGGGTTCAGAGAGGCAGTGTCCCAAAAGCGTGCCCCCTCAAGAGCTAGCGTTGCAAGACTAGATGGATACTTCCAGGTCTTTTCTAGCTTCAGAAGTCTCATAGTGTCACTTCTGCTGTATTCTAGTTATTGAAATAGTCAGAAGTCTGCCCAAATTCAAGAGGAGGGGAGATAGACCCCATTATCTTTATGTGGAGATGCCAAAGAATTTTAGAACTACATTTTAAAACATAGGCATAAAAATTGCTGTCACACAGACAAACACCACACTGCAGTGTTAAAGGTTCTCTGAAAGATGTGAACTCTGTACTGTTGGGAACAGAGAAGGGAAGCATAATGACCAGTTTATGGTCAAGGCACAGACCAGACTGAACGGGGGCACAGCATTTGGGATGAGTTTTTATGGATCAGAAATTAGCAAAAGAAAGGTAAGAATGGCTGCTGGCGAAGGGTATTCTGGTCCTGCTACAGTGATGAATCACAGATTTTTTTCTAGGGGACTCTAGCTCGTTATTCATACTATTTGGATCATAATCCTGAGAGACACCATCCGAAATGCCATAATCCTGAATGTTGAAATCTCAAAAGATCAAAATCCCTGAAGGTCAAAATCTCTAAAGTCTAAAATATCAAACCTCTCAAATACTGAAAATCACAGTCACCCTGTTAGGTGGAACTGTTACCTTGTCATTGTCTTTATTTGGAAATTAAGATGGCTTAAGGACATGCTTGTGGATGTCACCTTGACAAGGGGTAGACTTGTGGATTTAATCTTAGGTGCCAGCTTGACTGGATGAAGGAATGCCCAGAGCCCTGGTAAAGCATTATTTGGGGTGTGTCTGTGGGGTGTGTTCCAGGGGAGATGAGTGTGAGTCTGAGTGGACTAGGTGGGGAAGATCTGTCCTCAGTGTTGGTCTATGTTATGCAATCAGCTGGGGGCCCAGAGAGAACAAATACAGAAGGCAAATTGGTCTCTTTCTGGGAGTTGAGACAGATTTTCATCTGCTGCCTTTGACATCAGAACTCCACGTTCTCCAGCCTTGGGACTCCATGACTTAACACCAGCAGACCCCTCGGTAAGTTATACCGTCAGCTTCCCTGGTTCTGAGGCCTTCACATTTGGACTGAGCCATGCTACCAGCATCCTAGGGACTCCAGCTTGCAGACGGCCTGTTGTGGGACATTTCAGCCACTGTAATTGCATGAACCAGTTTTTCTAGTAAATCCCTGTCCTATCTGTGTACATATCCTATTGATTCTGTCTCTCTGAAGAACCCTAACGAATACAGATGTGGTATTAGAGAAGCCAGATATCATTCCTTCTTACTATATTCCTTCTGACACAATGGAAGAGATCTGTGAGATTGTTCACTCACAAAAAAGTATATGAGGCTACTTAATGGTGAAAGAAAAGTTTAAAAGTGAATTATTATTGGTGCTTCAGAAGCAGAAAATTGCTTAATTGCAATGGCCAAGCAGTAACCAGACCTTCAAATGGACAGCATATACTTACAAAATTTGCAGACCACAACCACTCAACAAATACAAGTGTAGCTAATGTTTTGAAGATCATACAAGAAGTGAAAATGCAGATGAAAAATACAAATCTCCCCTGCCAGGTTATTCAATTATGTACAACTTCTGCCTCTCCACAAATATTGCCAATTCACTACGCTATGTGTTTCATTTTCACATCACTTCTAATACCAGAGGTTTAAGTTGTGTACATTCTTTTAGAGAGTTCTAATTTGTGCTTTTCTTTTTTTGCAAGTTTGACTCCATGAAAGTATATTATCACAACATCGACTTTGTGTGTAAACATTGTGCATGTATGTAAAAACATTGAAACTTCCTCAATAAGTGAAGAGATGTCCTTTTTGTACGTGAGCATTTGTGAAAGATAAAATTTCTTGAGATCTCAGCTCTGTGGGTGACTGCATATGCAGTGGTGACCCATCGCGGTTTTGGATTAAACTTGTCAAAAGCCTTAGGTTGTCTGTCATGGTATTTCAGACAACTGCAGTTATAAAGCTTGGTGATATGTGTTTATGCATTTCCCTTTTTGAGCTGTGTCTTTATGAATATAATTTGTCTGTCATAACCATTATACTTCTGAGACTCTCATTAATATACCTGAATGTTTATGCTTGCACAACTATGGACTTTGTTATTACCTAGTTCATTGTGAAAAGGTGGCCTATGAAATGTTCTATCATGTTTTTATATGTTTTTCAAATAAACCTCCCTAAAAAATATAAATATCTTTTAAAGAATTAACAAATTTTTTTGTCAGAGTTATATTTTCCGGATTTTTATCTTTTGAGATTTCAACATTCGGGATTATGGCGTTCAGGATTGTGTCTTTGGGGATTATGATCAGCTTTTTCATAGGCAGGCCATCATTCCTCTTTGGATCTTGAAAGGTTCGTTTTCTCTCCAAGAGAACGCTCCTTTTCTGTTTATAGAGATTTGTATTTGACAACTAATTCAGCACAGTTTTAACCTATAATGGCAGTAAACCTAGTCTCAATTTTCATGGGATGGGAGAGGTGGGTCGTTGTAATGTAATGTTGATTTTGTGGACTCAGAGTTTTTGCTTTGGAGTTGCTTGTTGAATCAACTGATTACCAAAGCAGACTCATTTCCTTTCCCCACAGACCTGCCCTTTTCTTTCAGTTCCAGCATCAGGTGGCTTCACCTCTCTCTTTCTCATTTAGGTGACATCTTTTACTCCTTCCTCTTTCTTCCTCTTTGGCCATCAAAGTCCTGAAGATTCAACTTCTGCAATATCTTGCATCTGTTTCCTCTCTATCCCTCCTACCCACTCTCTCATCAAACTCCAGAGTGTAGGTTTCACGAGAGAAGAGATTTTTGTATGAACAGCATCTGGCTCATAACAGGCTTGTCATTTTCTGTTGGATGTTGAGTGAATTATGTTGTAACAAATGCTGCAGCCATTTTTCCTAACCAATCTCTGCACACTGGCCTCTTAAATAGATCTTTAAGAAACAACCGATATTCTTGTTTCAAACCTTCCAGTGGCTTATCTTAGGCCTCAGAAGAAAAGTTCAAACCCAGAAACTGGCTTACATCACAAGTTATCATAACTTCAAGTTCCAACCATTTCTGGGTCCTGGTACCGCCCTGTACCACCCCCCCCCCACACACACACACATACACAATATTTGGCAGCTACACTTGCTGTTTCCTGGACCCATTGTTTTCACGCTCCCATTTCTTTGCTCGGAATGTTTTCCCTTTTGTCACCTACTGAAATCTTACCCATCCTTTGCACCCTTGATGACACCTAAAAACCAGCTCCTGATATTCAATGACTTGTCACCTCATCTTCGCCCCTGCAGGTTGTTGAATCTATTTTGCCACTATATCTTAGATTTTGGTTAATTGCAAATTTCTGAGCATATGGGTCCCATGAAGGAAGGGACCTTAGCTTGGTAATTTCTAATCCGTGTGCCTAGCATAGTGTATGGCGCAAAGTAAGTGCCCAATACATGGTGGAGAGTCCTGTTCTTTTTGATGGAGATGCTACTCTTACTATTGTAATTAATGCGATAATGATGACAGAGGGATCAGCCTGAACAAAGGCTTAGGGCAGAGGGCAGGATGGCTGGAAAGATGCGTGGTGTTGATATAGTATTGACGTCATTACTGTCATGCAGTGGTGGCTATCGTGATCCCCGCCGCACAGGCGTTCCTTGGGACCTCTGGGGGCCAGTCATGCCAGATCTGGCCACTAGGTGGCACCCGTGTTCCACGAGCGCTAGTCGGAGAGCAACCCGCGGGCTTGGGCTCAGGCTCAGTGCAGGATCTGGCTTGCTGACGCTTGCCTGGCCAGATTGGTGTTCAGCCCTGCCCGACGTTGGCACCCTAGAACGTTGGCACCCTAGGCTGGCAGGATCCCTCGACTGGCCACAAACCCAGCTTCTGCAGGCTCGACCCCAGTCAGGTCCCACAAACATTGATTTGTAATTACTGTTTCCTGCAGATTGGGCGATGCCCCTCTCCTAGGCAGCCCATCTGGCCATTAGTCGGGTTGGCAGGAAGTGCTGAGAAGGTCTAAGTCCCAGATCAGACGGGGCACAAGTGAATCATCAGCTCTCTCAGTCATAGAGTCAGCCCTTCAGTGGTGTATACCAAGAGTGCCAGATCTGAAAAAATGTTTTCTCTAGGCAGCCTCCTACTGTCCTGCCTCCCTGCACCCAGCCTAGCCCTCGGAAATGTCACACATCTACCTGTCTTTATAATTATGGCCCAACCACTGTCTAGCGTTTCCTCTGAGCAACAGATGACTTGCAAAAAATGGGTGTCACAGTGTGTTGGAGGGAGATTCAGAGTAGCCTTCTGCAAAGAGGATGCCCGGATGTACTCAGGCAGGCGAGATGATCCCCTTTGGGGCCTGTCCTGGCCACATGTGCCGTCTTCCTTCTGTAGCTGTCTCAGGCTCATCTTCCCAGCAGAGGCTTCCTTCGTCCTCGACACCTAGGCTCTGTGGGCACCCAGACCTTGTCCCTAAACTGTCAGTGGGTAACACAGCTCTTGGCACTGTGTTTTTAAAGTCCACTTCCAAGTGAAAGGTTGTTAGGGGCTGTTAGCTCTCATTTGGGAGCCGGAGTTCTTACTGTAATTGTTCATGAGCTCATGGAAATAGAGGGGTTTAGTTTGTCTGTTTCATACTCAAGCACAAAAGGGGATATGATGAGAACCCTCATGTAGTCATGTACTTATGCATTATATGTATCATATCTGTGCAGGGTTCTGGAAGGGGTGATGTCTTTGAGGTGTTTATATGGCCTATGACACAGGACACAAGAGGCTTAATCCTTCCCCACCCCACATCCACACATGCTCTGGGGGGAATGTGTTACACAGGAAGAGCCAAGCTAGGAAGGCTTCTGCCTGGTCTGGTGTGTGGAAGCAGGGAGGGACTGGGGCGGGGAAGCAGGGTATAGGAAGCCATTTAGAGCCTGGATCACAACCAGGAAATTACTCCTCTGCTCCAAAAAAGCTTAAAATACCTTCTCTTCCACCAAAGAAAACTCACAGGATGAAAATACATCTAAGAGAGGAACTCAACAGAGCATGAAATAGAGAGATAAAGCTGTATCTGCTCAAAGCATTCTGGGCTTTGGGCCCCAAAGGAAGTGCACTTCCCTGGCAGGTGTGAGGACAAGAGATTGGCTCGTCAGGTAAACCCTGAGAAAGGGTATATAATCGTCAGGTAAACACTGAGTAGGGATATAATTCCTTCTGTGAATCCCACCTAGGGCCCTAGTGCTGACGGATAGGAGAGCAGCCTGGAGCACAGGCAAGACGAGTAGCAGAATTTAGGGCCTGCTGGCTGGGCACGGTGGCTCGCGCCTGTAATCCCAGCACTTTTGGAGGCAGAGGCAGGTGGATCATTTGAGGTCAGGAGTTCAGGACTAGCCTGGCCAACATGATGAAACCCCTGTCTCTACTAAAAATACAAAAATTAGCCAGGCAGTAGTGGTGCACACCTGTAATCCCAGCTACTCGAGAGGCTGAGGCAGGAGAATTGCTGGAGCCTGGGAGGCGGAAGTTTCAGTGAGCCAAGATCGCACCACTGCACAACAGTCTGGATGAGAGAGTGAGAGTGAGAACCTGTCTCAAAAAAATAAAAATAAAAATAAAAAAATGTAGGACCTGCTGAGGAGAAGTGGAAATAAAGCAGACCTCAGGACTTTTGTCTTGGACACAGGAATGTTAGAGGCTTTCACCAGCCCTTGGAGAGGAGGAGATTGGAGCTGAGGTCAGGATGTCAGAACCTGCTGTTCACTGGAGACACTTGATCCAGGTGATACCAAAATGTATGTTGGGAAACCACAGAAGCAATGGACACATTTTTTTTTCAAACTATGAGCAGAACAAAGCCTTTTTTTGGCACTTTAGACAAATCACCCCTCCATCCACCTTCCCCGTCTCATGGTGCTGATCTTCTAGGTTTAGCAGAACAAGCTTTCTGGTTCCTACTCCTGGTGAGCCTTCAAGGAGAATTCCATCTGCCTCAGAGAGTTCAGGCCTGAAAGGGCATGAAAAGAGAACATCTTTTTTTGCACCCATAAAATAGGCACCAGCCTCTCCATCCAGGCTGCCTTCCAGAGGTGGTGTGAGATCAAATGAGACAATGCATGAGAAAGCACTTTGCAGAGCATGGAGTAGTGATATTGCTCGTAGGCAGGGTTCTATCAAATTAGATTCTTGTCCCAGCACCCTTAGTGTCTTGGTTTAATTAATTGCTTTGCATTTATTTAATTCACATGTCAACACTGGCCTCCTCAAACTACAGTTCTTTTCTGCCGAAGTCCAAAGTTGTCCCAAGATTTCCGCAAGCCCAGGGGATGAGAGCAGCTTATCTTCTCAGGAACACTTCTGCCTTGTGACATTGATCCAGACAAGAAGCTCAGCCCCTTCTTCAAGCCTTAAAAGAATTCTACTCATACAGTGCTCATGAGTGTTACAGAGTTTGCTAAAATTTTGGAGGGAGATGAGTGGCTTTCTACATAACAGCAATGAACTTTCAAGAGGAACATTTGGCATCCTGGGTCTCACAATTTGCTGGCACTAAACTATCTCTCGGGTCAGGGTCTGGACTCCACCCAATGCTGGGGGCCTGCCAGTGACTTGGACTTAATCTTAACTTATAGACTTCTCTTAATCTTAATTCTCCTTCTTCCTCTCCTTGCAGTCTCCATCCCTCTGTTTCTGCTCCCTCTCTAGAGCTAAAACAAATTCCTTTCTTATATTTTAGGTTCATTATTGCCAGTGGCTTTGTACTAAGCTTCCTGTAGGTTTCACTTTCTACCCCAAGGTCCTTGTTAAGGTATTTTCTCAAAACAAAGAGTTCTCCCTCCCTAAGGAGAACTCTGGGGCCAGCTGTTAAGATAACAACATTTTCACCCCATGGCATTTATCATAACAGAATCCAAAAATGTTTTCAACAGCTTTGATATTGGCAACAGACTTGAGCTGAGAAAAATAACATATAATTAAAAATGAAATTATAAAGGAAACTCCAAATGACCTGGAAGGAAGGGGATAAAATTCTCCCAGAAATTCAAGCAACCCTTTCCAATTACAAATACTAAAATGGAAGTAAGTGTGCACCGTTTTAATGTTAACACCTAATTCCAAAATCCCCCCAGGGCCTTGTGGTGTGGGGTGGCCTTCTGGCTCTGAGCCTCTGCACACAAAGGCTCCTGGAGGAAATGGAGGCCAGGGCTCACCCTGGATGTTGAGGAACACTGGGAGCAGTGGGGAAGCTGGTGTTGGGACACAGCAGTGGACATACCTGGCAAAGCCCAGAATGATTCCTGGTTCCCCGGGGCAGGCTGAAGTTGAGGGGCCCTCTGCTGTATCTCCATACCTCACTGGTTATCCCGCCATACCACCACCACAGCACTGTCACTGTCGCGGGGTGACTGCCTGTCGACTTCCCTCCCTCCTCCCTCAGACTGCAGCTTTGTGCCAGCAGACACCAGGTGGTTTATTGCTGTGTACCTGGTACACAAAGGTATATAATGAATGTGGAAAGAAGGA
This sequence comes from Pan troglodytes, assembly GCF_028858775.2. Taxonomy (NCBI): domain Eukaryota; kingdom Metazoa; phylum Chordata; class Mammalia; order Primates; family Hominidae; genus Pan; species Pan troglodytes. Next base: position 89,347,976 of record NC_072407.2, read on the forward strand.
AGGAGAGAATGACTGAATCCCTGCCTGGAGGGTTCTGAGTCTCATTTCTCCCTCATCCACTGACTTGTTCTGAGGTCTCTAGCCAGCCTACAAACCACTCTAAAACTTCACTTTTCGAATGGAGTGGGAATAGATGCCTGTCTTGAAGGGAAGATGTACTGGCCTAATGAAGAGACATGCAACCACTTGGGAAGTCAAAAACAAGGAGCAACGCTTATCAGGTCAGAAGCTCACAGGCCTGGCACCAATGCCCACAATGTCCCCACATGCAGAGCTTGATACAGCGTTTCTCCAAATCCCTGAGGGAACAGCTGTACCTGCTTTGCTGACTTGACTTGGCATAAATGGAGTCCCAGCGGGTGAGTCTCAGCCAAAGCCACCCAGCTCTTTCCTGACAGAGCTGAAGTAGAACCAGGCCTTGTAACTCCCTGCTCCTTCCTAGCTGGAGCAGTGCTCTGGAAATGTGGGTGGTGCCTGAGAAGGGCAGGTGTTGTTAATAAGGAGAGCATGTTGCAGAAACTGCAGGGCTTTGCGTGCTAATTTTAGAAGGCATTTTAAACATAAACTCTAGGGTTCTGAAATTCAATCAGGTGGAGCCTGAATGTAAAGAAGAGAAAGCTTGGGATGTATTCGCAGTTTAATTAAATTCTGCCCACTCTCTCTTTTGTAATTTCCCTTCCTTCACTCACTTCCCACTTGGGTCATTTTTGCCCTATTAGTGCCACTTCTGGGTACCCAGGCCTCTCACCTTGTTTCTCCCACACACAGTCAAGGTCAGCTGGTCTGACATGCAAGAGAGATCAAATTCATGTTTGAGACTGAATAAATGAAAATGAATGAATAAATGAATGGATGAATGCACGAATAGGAGGCGGGAGCATGCGATGGACAAATGGACACAAATTCTTGACTTAGGTGGTGCTATCTCCCCTCCCTTTGGGAGAACTTCCATTCGCACAGCTCTCATATAGAAAGCCCAGCACTGTGACACCTTTGTGCAGGATGTTCTTTTTAGTTGGATTCTACCTGTCTGTGTCTCAGTCCCTTCATTTGAAAAATAGGAGCAACATTAGTCCCACCTTATAAACTTTTGTGAGGCCCAAATGAGCACATTGACATGAGGGTGCTTGGTAAAGGTAAACTCTCACAATATTAGATACTCCATTATGGACAGGCAGCAGTCTCTCACTACCCCACTCACTGCCTCCCTCCAAACTCTCACAGTCCACACACACAGCAGGTACCTGCATATGCATAGATGTGTGTACATGTTTACACTCTGCACACATTGCACAAACTCACCACACACACATACAGAGCATAGATACTCATGACATACTCACATATACACATACCATTACTCAGGCCCAACAAATCTGAAAACATGGCCATTTCCTGGCTGCCACCTGTTACCTGAGAGATAGATATTTCCCATATTTCATCTGGGGTCATTCCTTGATAAAATATTACTAGGTATTTTCAGCAGTAATAACTGGCTTTTCCTTTTTTTTTTTGATACAGGGTCTCACTCTGTTGCCCAGGCTGGAATGCAATGGCATGATCATGGCTCATGGCTCAGTGCAGCCTTAACCTCCCAGGCTCAAGTGATCCTCCTGCTTCAGCCTCTTCAGTAACTGGGACTACAGGCACGTGCCACCATGCCTGGTTAATTTTTTAATTTTTGTAGAGCCAGGGTCTTTCTTTGTTGCCCAGGCTGATCTTAAACTCCTGGGCTCAGGTGATCCTCCTGCCTGAGCCTCTCAAAGTGCAGGGATTACAGGTGTGAGCCGTCCTATTCAGCCACTTTTAACACTCTCATAAAAAACACCTGGGGCTTCCTGCGAGCCGGCCTGGGCTTTCGTTACTGCCTCCCCTGCTCATAATGGGTATTTACATATCCTTAGACCCTCAGTCTGGAACAAAGCTGCACCTGAAATCAGTCTCCAGTGGCGTTTTGGTCCAGGAAAGTCCCTGACCTGTGGCTGGGTGTCCTTCCTCCTTTAACTCCAAGTGGCCAGTCGTGGTACATGTCCCTTTTCTTGAGACCCAGAGCTCATTGCTTGTCAGCTCTTTGTTCCTTATCCACCACCCCTCAAGCTGAGGAACAGATGCAGTGTGGGATGTGAGGGTTGGGAGTGGGCAAAGTGATAATGAGTTTGATTTTGAGAATGTTGCCATTGAGGCAGCTGGCACATCCAGCTAGAGGATAGTTCTGGAGTTATCGGGAGAGATCTGAACTATTGATCAATGAATGTGGGAATCTTATACATATTCGTAGTATATTTGTTAGGAATTACATTTAGTTACTAGAAGAAACTTTCTTGTCAAAGACCAGAAGGAACGGTGGCTTAAACCAGATGGAAATGTATTGTGCTTCACATTAGTGGGCTGGTGCGTTGGTATCATGGTGTTTTTCAGGGACCAAGGAACCGATCTATCTTTCTGCCTCACCATTTTAGTATGTATCCTCCATCTTGGATTTGTCTTATAATTGAATATCGCTGCTAGAGCACCAGGCATCATCTTTGCATTCCAGACAGAAAGCAGGAAAAAAAGGTGGAAGGTTTTTTAAAAAAGAAAAGTGCTTATGCCTACAGCTGTCTACCTTCTTTTTAAGTCCTACCCGATAACTTCTATATACACAATTTAAGGGAAATGGCTGCACTTTAGTCAGGAATAGGCTGAGGCAGGCTTCTGGCACAGCATGATTCACTGGGTTTGGAGCACAGGTGCACTCTCAAAACACTCTCATAAAAAACACCTGGGGCTTCCTGCCAGCCGGCCTGGGCTTTTGTTACTGCCTCCCCTGCTCATCATGGGTATTTACATATCCTTAGACCCTCAGTCTAGAACAAGCTGCACCTGAGATCAGTCTCCAGTGGCGTTTTGGTCCGGGAAAGGCCCTGACCTGTGGCCGCACATTATGTAACCATGCCACATGAAGTGCATTAGGTGATCACTCACATGAGTCTGTGCCTGGCTTAGAGACACTATTGTCTACAAAAGGTATAATTACCCTGCTAGCGGCTATACATAGGGCTTGTGCCCAGAAAGAGGATAAAGCCATATCAAAACTCCCTACGATTCCTGTAGTGTTTTTCCAGCTACTCCCCCACCGACTCCCCTCGGACCTCAGTTTGGGATAGAACCTGACAATTGGTGTCATGAACAGGATCCTGAGGTGAGTGAGCCTTTGGCTCCTGCTGATTCTGGGTTGGCCATGTGGCTGTAACATGGGTTGTGGTACCCACTGGCAGCTGTGCTGCTTGGATGGGCTCCGGTGGATACCTGGGTGGTGGTAGATGGGTCTCCTGCAAGCATGGAGAAGGTGCTGGAGCAACTGGAAGCACACAGCACTGAGAAGGAGGGAGCCTTTGCCGGCAGAGTCAGATGGGGCTCTTTGTGCTACAAAAAAGTACACACCCAGTCCCTGAGGTGCAGTACAGGTAAGGGACCTCCAGGCGCAGACCGGGTGCCTGGAGACCTGGCTACACAGATCAGAAAAAGAGTTAGAGGCTGCCATAAATGGGGACTTCCAGGTGCAGGTGGGGCACCTGGAGACCTGGCTTCAGAGCTTGGAAAAAGAATTAGGGGCTGCCATGAATGCAGGCCTGGGCCCGTCGTTTCAGCCGGAGACTCCCCACTCGGTCTGATACCGAGGAGGAAGAACCCCTGTTGCAGGGTCGCCCAGTGGTCCATCAGAAGGTAGATCATGAACAGCTGTTGGGACCCCAAGGGCGGGCTCAGGGATTGCCCACTATAACACAACACACTTCATATATTGCCTGTACCGCAACTGAGTTGCGGGAATTAGGCAAGCAGGTCCACCAGCATCCAGGAGAACCCCTGTCTGCCTGGATGCTTCATTTGTGAAATGAGGGAGCAGATAGTATTTCTTGTTCTGCCTCTGAGATGGAAAAGCTGGCCACCATTAGACTCACCCCTCCCTCTGTCAGCGGTTCCAAGTGAGGAGGCAGTTAACGGCAGGGCAAGGTGACCACACCCTGACTGAGTGGCTATGGGCAGCCATACGGACTGTGTGAAATGACGCCAGTGAAATACCCAAAACTGTGAGTAAACGGCAGTCATATGCCGATTTGGTGCAAGTCATCTGGGAGATGGGTATGCGGCAGGCTATGTCTGATCTGAATATCTGTGGGTACCACTGATGAACATTTCACCTACCACATGAGAGATCTTGTGTTGGGACCTGTGCCCCTGAGTGCCTTTGGCTCCCTAGCTGCTGTCTTCACCTAGTATGTAGGGTGCCGCGCACATGAAGTGACCACTGCTATGGTGGCTCTCAGGGAAGCAGAAGGCCATCGGCGGGACTGAGGGGTCCGTGCTGTAAAGAAGAGGAAGCTCCCCCACCTGCAGGGGGTTCCCCCTTGGGATAAAAGGGGGCCCCAATGAGTGACACGCTCACATATGTGGATAGATTTGATTTTGGCCAGGGTTGACTGAGAGAAAATCAATAAGCAGCCCAGTGAAGTACTCTTAACTTTGTGGAGACAGTTGTCTCTGGAGCAGCAATTCCAGAAAATGTCCAAGGGGGAGAAGGACACTGCTGCACAACGCTGTCCCACCTGGGCGGCTCCAGCTTGAAGACTGCTTGCTGCAGCCAGGCGGAAATGCAGAGCCTTTTCTGTTTGATTAGGGAACTGGCCAAGGTGTCCTGCTTAGGAAGACACTGGACGACTGGAGGCCACATGTGGAATTAGCAATCCACTGGTCCCCCACCAATGTACAGCGGGTGCTGGTGCTGGTAGCCCCTGGCACACACTGTAGTCTTGTTTATGGGAACCCACAGGCAAAGCTGCATACATTGATGCTTATGGAGGCCGATCAGTGAAAGTGAAACCTGTATCTCTGTACCACGCCACTGGCCACTTGGCTCCCCCGTTTATATACTGTATATGTTTCTCCCATACCAGAATACATTCTGGGGGTGTACTTTTACATGGCCTGGTGTTACAAACCATGGCTGGGGAATTCAGACTCCAGGTGCATGTGATGAAGCCAGTGCTGCATGGACATATGCATCAGCAGCCTCGGGTCCTGCCACAAACCCGACAGGTTACTTCCACCTGTCAATACCATTTGCTGGGTGGGCATACAGAGATAACTGAGACAATTAAAAAGCTGGAGGAGGTGCAGATAGTGTGTGGCACCCATAGTCCCTACAATTCTCCAGTGTGGTCAGTTAGGAAGCCTGATGGAACTTCGCAGATAATGGTGGACTACTGGGAACTGAATAAAGTAACACCCCCTTTGCATGCAGCTGTGCTGTCAATCATAAATATAATGGACCATTTGATGACGGAACTGGCACAATACCATTATGTAGTGGACTTGGCCAATGCATTTTTCTCCATCAACATCGCTCCAGAGAGCTGGGACCAGTTTGCCTTCATGTGGGAAAGGCGACAATGGACTTTCACAGTGTTGTCGCAGGGCTATGTCCATAGCCCAACCTATGTCATGGTCTTGTTGCCATGGATTTAGTCTCCTGGAAATGTGCAGAAGGGGTCTGCTTATTCCATTATATTGATGCTATTATGTTAACCTCTGATTCTCTTGCAGATTTAGAAGCAGTGGCGTCCCTCTTGCGGCAACATTTAGCAGCATGTGGTTGGGCCGTCAACGAATCCAAGGTCCAAGGGCGTGGATTATCTGCCAGATTCTTGGGAGTTATCTGGTCAGGTAAGACAAAGGCCATACCAGAAGCCATCATTGACAAAATTCAGGCATGTCCCCGGCCCACCACAGTGAGATAGCTGCAAACTTTTGTGAGCCTCCTGTGATATTGACAGACATTTGTGCCCTATTTAGCTCAAATGATAACATTATTGTGTCTGTTAACAAAGAAGGGAGCTACCTGAGATTGGGCTGATGTGGCTGAGACCGCCTTCCTTGCAGCCAAGCAGTCTATTCAGCAGGCACAAGCCCTACAGGTCATGGACCGGGGTGCCCATTTGAGCTGAATGTGCATGTGACCACAGATGGTTTCTGTTGGGGCCTGCAGCAGTGCACGGAGCACCTGAGAATGCCAATAGGCTTTTGGTCCCAACTATGGAAGGCATCTGAGCTCCAGTATTCCTCGATAGAGAAACAGCTAGCAGAATGTTTCCTGCCTTTCAGGCTTGTGAGAGTGTGACAGGATGGGCTACAGTCATCTTGTGGATGACTTACCTGATAGTGGGATGGGTATGTTCATGGGTAACATCGTTGGCCATTGGTTATCAACCCAGTCCTCAGCCCTTCTGCTCTCCCCGGACGCTTGGAGGTGGGGATGAAAGTTCCAATCCTCTAATCACAAGGTTGCTTCCCTGGCAACAAGACCCATCCTGAGGCCATCCAGGAGCCCATGAAGAATCACCTCATTAGAACAAAAGATGCTCCTATCACCCAGGAGATTCCAAGGGATTTAGGAAATCTGTGTCAGGAACTGTGGTCAAAGACCAAATATTAGAACAAAAGATTCTTCTAGCACCCCTGTCTAGAAAGGTCTTAGGAGCTCTATGTCAGGAAGCAGGGGCAGATGTATATATTTCTTATTTTGTCATAATATCACGACCTGCCATTACATTTGGATGTCCTTCCTGTCTAGTGACCTGAATACTTAAAGCCCAAGCCATCTTTGCACCTCCCAGCATACTCAGTATGCAGTGGTGGGGCAGGAGCAGAATGACCACTATAAACACTGTTGAAAAACGAGAGAAGAGGAGACATGGCATAGTCACTGGTCTGAAACAATGATCAGTCCTCTTGGATAGGGTTTCTGAAGACTCCTTGATATCATTGGAGGAGTAAGTTTCTTTGTCAGCCCCTAGTTCTGCTTTCTCTAAGTATCTCCCTTATTCATTGTTTCTTGGGTTCCCAGGGCCACTGTTGGTCCATTCCTCATTTTTATATACATTAGAAAAGGGCAACCCTCTGGGTGGTCGTTGCCCTGCTGGTGCATGGCTTTGGCAAGCAGACAGTGTCTTTGTGCTTATAAGGAAACAACAGCCCTTCTCCCAGGTGCATGCAGCGCTTCAGCAGAGGGCTTGGAGAGAGGATTACAGGCCGTGTTTCAGCCTGAGCTTGCTATTCCACTAGGTCTTCTTGTGCAGTGCTCAGCATGAACATCTGTAGGTGGCCGTGGGGCCCCTGGCTCTCCTTTCAGTGGAGTCCTTCTTTGTTCATAATCCTCTGGGGACATATTTAAAGTCTGTTCAGAGGAAAAGATTTCCTTCCTGCACTGAACAGCTTTAGCAGCCCCCATCCTATAGATGTGGATTTAGGGACCCTGGGATCATATTAGGAACTTAATAGTCATGGGCTGTTGCAGAACCCATAAATGAATGACATGGCCCAAGAAAAGTGTATGGTAAGAAGACAGCCTCTGATCCCTGAGAAACATTAGCATTTAAAAGGTTGATAAGAAATGAGGTATCACTAAAGAACACTGAGAAGGTAGGAACAAGAAGTCAGGAGAGAGGAAGGAGACAGTGATAGCACTGAAACCAAGAGAAGACATATTCAGTGGGGGACTTGTCAACGTGGTAAGAGAGGGTAAAAAGTCAAGTAAGACGGAAGCAGAAATGGCCATAGAATTTGGCCTTTGACTTTCAATTACGCTTTGACTCCTCTTACAGCGGTTATCCTACTCTACCTTATAGCCTTGACATGAGAAATGAGGGAAAGGGGTGTTTTCCCAATTTTCCTATAACATGGTAATTCCTTTCACTTTTCTGTGGCATTTGGCCCTGCTGAGCAATCTCTTCTTTGATGCAGTCCTCCTTCTGCCTCTTTGATGGCTCTTTCTCAGTCTTATTGCCTGGGTTCCCCTTGCTGTTCTCCTTATAGGCTTGGCTATGTACCCCACAAAGAGCAGGCCTACTGCTTTTTCATCGATGTACCCACCATTGACCGTGACATTCACTCCTGAAATTTCGATTCCCATCATGGTACCTCCAAATTTACTGATGCCTCCTGACAGTCTCTTGAGCTGCAGGAATATTTTTGGATACACCCATTGTGGTAGCCCAAATGTATCTAAAATTCACTATATTGAGACAAAGAACCCTTTGAATTTAAACAAGAAAATGAAATTATTGGTTTATGTAATCGGAAATTCCAAGATGTATAAATTCTAAATTGCAGGCATGCCTGGATCTAAGGCTTCAAGCTGTGTCCTTCAGGTGGTCTTTCTGTCTCTGTTTCTTTCTAGGTGTCTCTCTGTGTCTCCTTCACTTTGGCTTTGGTTGCAAACAAGCTTTCTTCACATAGTGGCAAATAGCCCTAGCAGCCTCTGCTCATATGCTGTCAATTTAGTAACCTCAGCTGAATGAAGGTTTAGAAAAAATAGATTTGGAGGAAAAGTCTCTGGGAAGATTATTGTTGGTCCACCAAGGGTAATATTCCTGCTACTGACCCATTTCCTTTGGTTGGGGTACAATGGCTGGTATTCTGAGTCATGGATGGCATCCCCTGTGAAGCACTGAGTGGAAGGGAAAGTTTAGGACCCCTGAGCCATGTGCTCTGGGTTCTTACGACTTCCCTTTAGCCAAACAGAACCATTTGTTTTTTTCTCTGTTTCCTTAAAAGTTATTTCACATTACTATTCCTAAGCATATGTTATTTTTCTATGCTTTAGTCCTGATCCTTTTCCTAGCCAATTCCTACTCATTCTTTATATTCTCATTGAGTCACCTCCTTTGGGAAGACTTCCTTCATGCCTTAATTAACTGGGCCATGGGTCCTTATTTGTAAAATTTGAATAAGTAACATCTACACTATATAGTTGTTATCAGGATTAAATGAGAGAAGGCAAATGTAAACAGCTGGCAGAATGTCACACAGAAGCTCAACACACGTGTGTCCTCTTTGCTTCTCCTTTAGATAGGTGGCTGCCCTCCTTGGTGCAGTCTTGGGTTCCAGCTGTTGCCTTGTTTTATTGTAATTACTAGGAATATATTCTTTTACTTTAAACAATGTCCTGATTGGGATGATAAATTATATTGTTAGTCTGTTAATGAGCTATCTAAACTGCTGCCAACCATGCAAACTGACTTCCGATAAGATGACAACTGGGAGCCATAATCCCAAGTTAGATGACTCAAGGTAGGGAGCAAAAGCAACTGGAAGCCACAATCTCAAGGTGGATGCATCTGTACACAGTAGAGACCACCGCAGCCATCTTGGCACTTATGCACCTGAGGGGTAACTCCAAATGTCACCAGCCCATCGGCAGTGTGCGGAAGCTTTGCTTTCCTAAATGGGACAGAGAAAGTTGTAGTTTAAAAGACAAATTATTAGAACCAATTGGCTTTAAAAGACCAATTCCATTTTCTTTTCCCCAAACCTCCTCTTTCAGAACCTCAACTGTCTGCTGGATGTTTCCTTCCTGGAAGTAAAATTGCCTCCATTCAACACTCAACCTTTAGTCACTTGGCTTTTATTGATAGTTATATTTTTATAACAGCACTTAGGTTAAAATACTATTTGACTCTAAAAGAAGCGTCCTTCTATGATTACAATATTAGCATTTGTTGTTGCCTTAGAATAGCTGAGTTCCTCAAGGATGGGGACCATGGCTTGCTGCCATCATGTCTCTATTGCCAACCACCAGTGCTTGGCACATACTATATATTTAACACAAGTGGATTGAATGGATGGGTAATGCATATGAATGAGATGGCCCAACCTGCCCTTGTCTTTGAGTGAATTTCCCAGACTGGATGGGCTTTGTGTGACCCTTCCATGGCCTCTGTGGATGCTGGTGCTGGATTCATCTGGAAGGGATCACAGGAAATAGGTGTCCTGTACTAGAGTTGTCTCAATGACTTGGTAAGTATTTCCTTTAGGCTTATTGCAGGACACTGACTACCACTGCCAGGAAACCAAACTGTTAATTTGCCCAGATGAGATCCTCCTGGGGAGAATCAATGTCTATTAGCATTAGTTTAAAAAAAAAAAAAAAGCCTGTACATGAGTTTCTTAGCTCTTCTAATGGTAAAGAGGCAGAAGCCTTTGAGAAAGAAACTTGAATGAATGAGGAATGAATTGAAGGGAAGCAGGAAGGAGAGTTATTCATTCACATACAAGTAACCCACTCATCTGGTTGGTTCATCTAGCTCAGAATGGACCACATGATTCAGACTTTGCCAGCACTCCTTGTAGAATACCTTGTAGAATATTCCTTGTAGAATACCAAGGTCCACTCATTCTTGCATTTCATTATGTGTAGTCCATATTAGTCAGTCAGGGTTTGGTTAGAACAGAAGCTGCTGTAGGTATTTCAAGTAGGAAGAGGCTTAATACAGGGAATTCGAGATTTCTGTGGCCACTGGAAGATGGAGATTTCTGCTTTCAGAAAATCAAAAAAGGCAGAGGTCTCAGGAAGCTGCTCCAGTAATCTCAGCAGCTGCCTCTCCAAAGTGAGTAATTCTCAGGAGGCTACCCAGAGGTGATAAGGGATATAATTGGTGATTCAACGTTTTTCACCACCAAAAAGGATGATTCTCAGGGTGATATTCCAAACATCTGCCTTCCACCAGTGCCCACATGCCTGCAAACAGCTGCCCCTGGGAAATAATGACTTCATTTTGGTCTTCCAAAGCTCTTTCAAGTGCCTCTCCTTGACAGAACTGACCCAGAACTATACTGGAAAGAGATTCTTGGAAAAGAAGTTCCAGACGATTGCCCTAAGTAGATGGAGTGAGGATGCTGCTGAGTTGATCAGAGACAATCCTGCACATGGACCTATCTTCGTTCATTCAATGGGTAGTTAAGGGAGACCTACTATATACCAGACTCTGCACTTGTGCCAATCTTATTTCTCTAAGACTTTTGAGTACAGTTGTGTATCTTCTAATTTTTTTCTATATTCCATAGTGTGTGGCACAATTCTGGGCACACAGCAGATAGATGCACACTGATTGCCTGTTGGCTTAGCTGACCTTAAACATAGCTAGTCTGCCATTTTCAATGGAAGAGTGTAAAATGAGAAATATAATTTACATATCTCTTTCTATACATAGTAATTTATGTATATATGTTGAATAGAACTTAGTATTACACAGGTATAATAAGCTAATTAAAGACAATTTGAAAAAGCTAATTAAAATTTTAAAATCACTTTTAGTTTATCATTATTTACCAAAACAGCCTTTTACCAACATTTTTGGTTTGCCTTTACTGTTTTTTATTCTATTTTTGTCTTTTAGACAGTATTAATATATTTTTAATGGTTTTATGTCTTTTTCTCTTGATTATTATTTAATAGGTATTTTAATGTTATTATATTTGAAAAATTTTGATAGCTGAGGAACAATTGAATGGATTTATTATTGTTTATTTAATCATTCTGCTAGTATTGGACACTTAGATTGCTTCCAATATGAAATGTTGTCTAAGCCTTTGTTTTTCCTTTGAAAATTGGTTGGTAGTTTGGGTCTTGAGTGAGTCTGGGCTTGCATTTCATCCTTTCTCCCTCTCCCAGCCCTTGATATGAACAAAAGGTCTAGAGGGTATTGTTGACTCAGGGCTGTTAGTGCACAGTACAACTCCCAGTTTGTTGGCCTGGCTGGATATCTTTGCCCCAGGGACCCTTGCTTTAGTGCAGAGGAAGGAATCCAGGCCTGGGTGGTAAAGAGGAAATCTGACTTCCAGTCCTGGCTTTGTCACTTAGGGGGTGTGTAATGCTGAGCACGAGTCCTTACCTCTCTGATTGTAAGTTTTTCCTCATTTGAGAGAATGACCAGTTAGTTTATGGACCCCTCCAGCTCTGCCATTCTTTGGATTGATCTCATTCCTAACCTTCCTGGGCATGAAGAACTATCTTGTTACTCTTCGTCCAATTCTGATTTGCAAGCTGACTTTTCATTTTGGGGTTGTTGTATGGCTCAGCTCAGGTGGAGATCACCTTCCACACCTCTCTGCATTTGCCTACACTGCTTTCTCTGCTTACATTGTCTTTCTTCCCAACTCAGAGATAATGTTTGTGTGATGCCAAGCTCTGAATGCCCATTTTGCCTTTTCTTCTCCTGCTATTAATTTCAGTTACTGCTCAAATGTTCCCTGTTGAAAAAGTCTCCACTATGTCTGGGCTGCTGCAGCTCAGTGTACTGCCCCTAAGGCCCTTACCACGCCACATGGTGCTGTCTCCCCTTGCCCTTGCGAATTCCTTGAGGTTCACATCATGTCTCCCTCATCTACAGCAAGGTGCCTGGCACATAGTGGGTGTTCCATGACTGTGTTGAATCAGCAAACAAAGTGCCCTGTCCAGAGCAAGCTTGCATTTCCCTGACAAGTCTGGAGCTGTCAGAATAAGTGCAAGCCACCCTTCCTCAGTTGAAAAACAGGAAAGTGATTTGTGGAGGTTTCCTTTCTTTCCTTGTCAGAGCAGGATGCACATTTTTAGTGCAGAGTTCTGAATGGCAAGGTTTTACCTTATCAGCAATATCCATTTCCAGCATCCCTTTAAATGCTAATTAGTCTCTCCCCAGGGAGATCTGGCAGAATGATTCAGCTTCACTCTGAATGATAGTCTCCTCTTTGTGCAGACAGATGCAGGTATGGAGTGAGGGTGTTACCTGCCTGCCTCTAAGTCCTCTTATCTGCACTCATATTTGTCTCATTTCACTTCCCTCCACTCACTGCCTTGGCATCTCCCCCTCTGGCTTTGAGAAAAGGCTGCTCATATGCACCTCCCTATGGGGAAGTAGAAACAGAAATAAAAGTGAATCACATTAACTCATTTAATCTCCATGACCACCTTTTCCAATAGGTTTTATTATCCCCATTTGAACATTTCAGGAAACGGAGACCCAGAGAATTTTATTAACTTTATTTACAAAGTCACAAAGACTAAGTGGTAGAGGTGAGATTCAAACCTGAGCCTGGGTCCAAATTCCCTGGCAGTCTATGGTATCGCCCAGCTAAAAAAATCAGCAACTATCCATTACTGAGAACTTCTCAGGGCCGGGTTTTCTACTAAATAATGCTTTATGCACTCTAACTCATTTACTTTAAATTAATCCTCAGAAAATCTGATAAGGCAGGTATATTAGTCCCAGTCTGCAGTAAGGTGAAGAAACTGGTGCAGAAGAGGGTAGCAGCTGTGCAAGGTCACAGGGCTCATACATGGCTTCACCTTAGTATCTGACTCGAACTCCTGTCTCCACCCATGCCTCTTCCTCCTCTGCCTACTGTCTCTTCACTGGTTCAAAGGCAAGAGCTGTGTTCAAGTCACCAGGCAGTACCTGCCCTGCCAGGAGTGATTGGAGACAGCCTGCAGCTGGTCACCCAAGCCCTAATGGGGATTCTGTGGATACTGGGTCTCACACTGAAAACCTCTGTCTACAGGTCACATAGCTCTGGTCTGATGGGCAGCATGCAGCTCCTCCCCCAGTAGTTCCTGAAGCTCTAGTAACTAGAGTCTAATTGAATTGAATTTTTCTTCCCACAGGTGGAAGAGTTAATTATTAGTTTTTCAAAAGATGCCAACAACTGAACAGCATTTTCCTTCGATGTCCTGGTGCTTGGGAGCACATGTAGATTATTCTCCTAGATTACAGCAATGCCTCCTAACTGGCCTCCCAGAAACCTCTCGCTTCTCTCCAGCCTATTCACTACACAATAGCCAAAATTATCATTAAAAAATACAAAGTTAGACCATGGACAGTGGCTCACGCCTGTAATCCCAACACTTTGGGAGGCCGAGGCAGGTGGATCATTTGAGGTCAGGAGTTCAAGACCAGCCTGGCCAATATGGTGAAACCCCGTCTCTACTAAAAGTACAAAAATTAGCCAGGTGTATTGGCAAGCGCCTGTAGTCCCAGCTACTCGGGAGGCTGAGGCAGGAGAATTGCTTTAACCCAGGAGGCGGAGGTTGCAGTGAGCTGAGATCGTGACATTGTACTCCAGCCTGGGTGACAGAGTAAGACTCTGTCTCAAAAAAACAAAACAAAACAAAACAAAACCAAAGTTAATGATGTCGATCATTCCCTGGAAGCCCTTTCATGGTTTCCCATTGCTTTTAGGATAATGGCCCAAATCCTTAACTTCATCACTCCATGGGAGCGACTGTCTGCCCTCACTCTGCTTTAGCCACACTGATCTTTTGACTCCCCGATTTGCTCTTTTCCACCTTAGGAATACCACCTTTTGCTCATGGTATTCTTTTCTTCTAAAGCATTCTCTGTGTCACTCCAGGCTAACGCTTCCTCATCTTTTAAATCCTGATTTAAATGTCTCTTCCTCAAAGAACTATCCCTCATTCCTGCAGAGCAAAACCAATTTCTCTTGTACTGTACTTTTCTTCACAATATTTACCATAATTTCCCCTACATTTATTAATGTAAACAGTGTTTTAGTGTTGCTTCTTAATTGAAATATAAGCTCCCTCATGGGGCAGGGTCCTGCTTGTCCTGGGCTCCCAGCACCCAGCATGGTGCCATCTGCATAGCAGGCTTTGACTAATGTTTGTTCACTAAAAGGTATATGTTAAGGATGGAGCTACCCATACCTCGGAAGCAATTTCCTGCCAACACCTCAATTGTTTCCAAGCCTGATTTTTCAGAAGCTCTTCTTGAAAATGTTTTCCCATTCAAATAAAGTTGTCCTTACATGCTAAACATCAAGGGGATATGGGAAACACATAACTGGAAAGAATTTCTGCCCATAATTAAATTATAGCCAAATGAAGTGACATGTTGATCTGTCTCACTGCTCGCATATCTGGGACTGCATGTTGCATACCAATTTCTGGTCTAAATCAATTAAAATCCTGTGGAGAAAACTCTTTCTCTCTTTAGAACAGAAGTAAGATAATGCTTGGAGAATCATGGGAGACAGTTAGGCTCTAGGAGGGTGGAAATCTGTAGGTCCCATATCTCTGCTTTCGCTCAGCCATGACTGAAAGAAAGGCAGATGAATGAGATCTGGGTTTCAAAACCTTAATCAACTTGGACTATGGAACTCCAACTCACAATCCACTGTGATTCTTCTTAGCCCTTAGGAGAGGCAAATGACGAGAAAATAATAGAATTTCAGGGGTTTAGTCTAAACAATCAGTATCGCAGAGCTGTCCCATTGTTAATACAGCTTCAGTGCAGTTTTCTCCTCCAGCTATGTTATCAGGCAGGGAGAACTGATGTTGATAATGAGGACCTGGTGGCCTTATATCATCCTCACACACCTGAGATGGCTTGATCAGATACAGAATGCTCCACTTAGGCAGGAAAGTAAAATCTTTATCAAGATTCATAAAAATTTTACCTTTTTTTTTTCCTGGCTAATTGCTACCTCAATTGCTATACCAGTATTTTTGGAAAGAATGATACACAAAGGAGAACCAGACACAGTGTCTGTCCTTGAGGCCTGTGTCCAGTAAATAGAGTGGGGAGTGTTCTAGACCAGGCGTGATTATGGGCTTAGAGGTGCTGTTATAAACTGTACCCCAACTGCTACTATATAACTGTGTCTCTTTTGTGCTAAGTCAGCTTTATTGATTCATATCCTGAAAGGAGAAGTCAATTTAATCTATAGGAAATGGTCCAGTATGTAGGTGAGAGCTCTCTGAAGATACTCTCCCTACATGTAATTCATGGAAGAGGCAGGGTTCTCAGAGGCTTTCAGCAGGAAGGATCGAGAACTCCTGTTTCTCTCAAGGCCTCTCTGGGTTCTACTTTAAGGCAGTAAGATGTCTGACTCACCTGTGGACACTTATCAGGTCTCAGGCATTCTTAATATGATATTTTCTTTAAAACTCTCAGCCCCAAACGGAAAGAGTTATTATCTCCATTTTTACAGAAGGGTAAACTGAGACTGATAGATTAAGAATTTTATAACTAGTAAGGAATGGTCCAGGGGTCCAGAGCAAGGTCTGCTTTAGCACGTAGTCTTCACTCTTAGCCTGTTAATCAGTTGGGTGAAAAGTTGACTGTTACTTAGTTAAAGGTCTCTTTCTTCTGTGTTTTCTAGAAGTCTTTACTGAAGCCCACAATGAATGCTTCTTTTTTCCCAGCTTTACAGAAAGAATTCAGGAAAAGGAGAAAGTCTCTCTTACACCAATCCCACCAGTCTATGTTGGTGGCAGAGATGGTAAGTGAGACATCCCAAGGGAATAGGGAACCTTGGAAGATTAGGGGTTGTGACTGCTTCACCTCTCTTGAAACTCTTCTTCCATTGTCCATCTTTGATAATTTAGGGAGATGCCAAGTTTCCCCTAAAGAGGCTTTGAAAATGTTCTCTGATGTAACTGAGCTCTCCCACTTTTCCATCATTGTATGTGGCCATGAAAGTCATCGCTACCCTTATTTCTCCATTTCTGTCAGTTTTCCCTTTCATGTGTGATTCTTAGACTGCCTGTATCACAATCACCTAAGGTGCTTAAGGAAAATGTGTATTTCAGGCCCGGGGTCTGCATTTAACCAGTTCTTCACTTGATGATTATGCTCAATGTTTGAGAGCCTTTTTGCTAAACTACATTTTCTAAAATATCTCTAGCAGACCCAGAGGTTATAGGATGCTAATAAGCATTATGTAGAAAAGGGAACATGAAAGAGGGCTCTATGGCAGGTGGTCTGTAAAGAGCTCAAAATCAAGTTGTGGCCTGTTTCTGTATAGTCCTTAAGCCAAGAATGGTTTGGTTATTTTTAAAGTGTTGTACTAAAAGAAAAATATGCAATATCCGATTATATCTGATGATTTCTCACTAGCCACACATACCAGAGACCGTATGTAGCCAGAAAACCTAAAATATTTACTATCTGACCCTTTACAGAAAAAGTTTGCTGACCTTCTCTCTGTGGTCAAATGAATTTCAGAAAGTGTTGAAAAAAATTGAACACTTCTGGGGTGCTGTTGCGTGATCTAAATGCTGGTTATGTTCAGTTTGTGAAAGTTAATTCAGTATAAAGTTTAAACAATAAGGAAGTTTCCTGACTGCAGGAAGACTTGGTGCCTTTAATACACCAATGTGCACCGGAGGGTATATGCATTTCTCAATCTTGTTTGAACACAGAATTCCCCCTCTTTTTGTTTTGATTTTTTTTAATAGAGCATATTGTGGAATTAGTGCTCCGTGGATTATGTTCTGAGCAATACTTTTCTAAACAAGTTAATTCCAATTCAGAATTGACAATCAGTTTCCCTTGAATCATTCATCATAATATTTTCCCTTATCTTGGTTAGGAACACCATTCCTTCTCCTCTTATACTCCATGGATTCAAATCATTCTTCCAAACTTTCTGTTCAAGCCCTCTCTCTTCCAAAATCCACTTACCATCTCCTACATCAATTACAAGGACAGAAAACTTTGAACCATATGGAATAATTTACTGACTAATTGTAAGGACAACAATGAACTTAATTTAACCTTATTTTCATGACATGGTGTAGAGGGAAAATCATTTAATAGAAATATGAGAAAAGTTGTGTTTCTGGCTCAGGTCAACCACTAACGAAGTGGGAGGCCTGAGTAATTCACTTTTCTACCCTGGCCTTTGATAAGTTTATTGGCCTAGATATTCATTTCAAGTTTCCTTGCAGATCCAATATTCTGTAATGTTCTGGGATTGTAGAATTCCAGAAAAGGGAGTAAGATGAGGCAAGTCCATTCAAGTTGATATTTGATTTATATCTGATGATTTCTCACTAGCCACACATCCAGTTGGTATTGCTAAATTGTGGTTATGATACAGACTTTAAAAGCATTCTAATTGATACTTAATTCTATTTGTTGAACAAAACTCATATTTTTACACAGCAACAGATTAAAAATCAAAGATTTTCTTAATCTTGTTAAGTGGATTTTCTTCATCATGAGTCAGTCTGGCGAGCCTTTGATCATGGACTTGGACAAAGTGTTGGTATTTTTATGCCTTCTAGAAAGCCCCAGCTGTCTGAGACACTCTGCCCCCGAGGTCTCATAAATCTGATTTGATCACTCTTAATTTGTTTCCCAGATAAAGCTATTAACTGTGGGAGTGAAAAGAGTTGCTTTTTACTCTACAGAAAGGTCATGAACTTCAATTTTGTGGGCTTCTATTTTTTTTAATGGATACCATTGACATGAAATTTCAGCCATGTTCTTCACTGTGCTTCTAATCCTACCATCATCTCTAGACGACTGTCCACTGAATTTCCAATAGAGGCTGCTCCAGGCAGTTCTGTCTTCTCTTTGAGCATCAGTCCATTCAGCCCTCTTAGCCCAGCAAGGGGCCATACTTTTCCTCTTTGCCGTCTCAAAGCTCCTAAAGTATCCAATGACTTCTCCCATCCTCACTCATTAATTCATTAACATTTCACAAATGTTTAGTCTGCCAGGTACTGTGAACCAGGCACAGTTCTTTCCCTTAAGGCACTCTTACTCTGCTGGGGATTGTGAACCCTGAATATCTGAGATAGGTCTCAGTCAATTTAGAAAGTTTATTTTGCCAAGGTTGAGGACACGGACCCATGACAGCCTTAGGAGGTCCTGACATTTGCCCAAGGTGGTCAGGGCACAGCTTGGTTTCAAACATTTTAGGGAGACATGAGACGTCAGTCAATATATGTTAGATGTACATTGGTTCTGTCCAGAAAGGCGGGACAACTTGAAGCAGGCAGGGTGCTTCCAGGTTACAGGTAGGTGAGCGACAAATGGTTGCATTCTTTTGAGTTTCTGATTAGTCTTTCCAAAAGAGGCAATCAGATATGCATCTATCTCAGTGAGCACAGGGATGACTTTGAATAGAATGAGAGGCAGATTTACCCTAAGCTGTTCCCAGCTTGACTTTTCCCTTTAACTTAGTGATTTTGGGGCCCCAAGGTCTGTTTTACTTTTTTTTTTTTTTTTCTTTTTTTTTGAGACGGAGTCTCGCTGTGTCTCCCAGGTTGGAGTGCAGTGGCGCGATCTCGGCTCACTGCAAGCTCCGCCTCCCAGGTTCATGCCATTCTCCTGCCTCAGCCTCCCAAGTAGCTGGGACTACAGGCGCCCGCCAACACGCCCGGCTAATTTTTTTTTTTGTATTTTTAGTAGAAACGGGGTTTCACCGTGTTAGCCAAGATGGTCTCGATCTCCTGACCTCGTGATCCGCCCGTCTCGGCCTCCCAGGTCTGTTTTTCTTTCACAGGAGTCAGAAGGGATAAAAACACCAGTAAGCATATAATGTACAAGTCTGTGAGTACCAGAGAGGAAGCATTTACTTTGCTTAAATAGGAGAATGAAGGAAATTTCCCAGTGAAAAAGATCAATGAGTTGTGTCTGAAAAGGGTAAGTCAGAGTTTACTAGAGACAACTGGGGGACTGACACTCCAGGTGGAGGGAAAAATGTGTGCAAAACCTTGAAAGCATGAGAAAGTGTGGCATAATCAGAGAGAGTAGGAGGGGGTTAGCAGGAGAATATGTTGGGGTAGTGTTGGGAGATGAGCTGGAAAATCGGGTAGGGATGCCATCATCTGGGAGGAGGAAGGGCCTTCCCTCCCCTGGGCTCCTGGCCCCACTCTGTTCAGTCTCAACAGTATCCTTTCTGAGTTCCCCTTTTCTTCTCTTCAAACCCACAGATAGGGTTAAATCTTATCTTTAACACACATACACACACACACACACACACACACACACACACCCCACTTTCACTCCACTCTGATTTAAGATTGCACCTCATGGTTCTCAGTATCTAGTTTACAAAGTTCTCAAAAGAACAGTTTCTCTCACTTTTTTTACTTTGTCACTTCCTATTCTTTCCGTGTTATTGTAATCTGGTTTGAGAAAAAATGAGGAGTGTATTTAGGTGTACTAACTGCTGTGGTCTGAATGTTTTTGTTCCCCCTAAATTAATAGGTTGAAACCTAATTCCTAATGTGAGGGTGTCAGGAGGTGGAGTCTTTGGGAGATGATAAGTCATGAAGGTGAAGTCCTCATAAATGGGATTCATGCCATTATAAAAGGGACCCCAGAGAGCTCCCTTTCCTTTTCCATCATGTGAGGTAAAATGAGAAGATGATCATCTATGAACCAGGAAATAAGCCTTCACCGGACACTGAATCTGGCAGTATCTGAATCTTGAACTTCCCAGCCTCTAGAACTGTGAGAAATAATTTCTGTTGTTTATAAATCACTCAGTCTATGGTATTCTCTTGTAACAGCCCAAATGGACCAAGAGTCCATCCAACTTTTAAACTTTTCTCTAAAACCTATGAATCAACTCTTTTTGGGTCTGTCCCACTGTGAATTTTTCTCTTCATCCTTATTTATTTTCAGCCTATGTAGATTTGATTCCTCCCTGAATATATTTTAATTTACTTAAAATGAGTCTGCCATCTTTTTCTGAGCAATTATATAAGGCCAATGGGTACTTTAATACCAAGGCCATGGTGGGTGGTTACCAAAGGCCATGGAAATGCCCATTTGACACAAAGACTGAAGCAGAAATGAATTTTCCCTTATCCCCACTCCAAGAGGATATGTGCAATATTGGGAAAGCAGAAGAAGAGAATGAGATTGAGAGAGAGAAAGGAGATTCACACGGTTAGGGAAAAATGCTATCAGGGCTGTGTGTTATCTTTGCAGAGCCTGTGCTATTGTTCCAGCTAGTTACAAACATTTGATAGGTGTTACTATGTGTAGCCATACTGAGTTGCAAACACATTTTCTGAATTCATGGGCTCACAGTCTGGCAAGACAAGTCGCAATGTTAGAAACAGAAATTTAGTAATTTTCTAGGCACCAAGATGAAGGAGTACCCAGATCACCAAGTGAAAAGTGTATGTGAGGTAGGTTTGGATGGATAAGGTGTCTTGAACTGTGTCTTGAAGAACAAATAGAAGCCCAGGCAGCTGAGGGAGGGAGGATATCCAGGATGAGGAAACAGGATGTCTAAATACACAGAAGAAATAAGAGAAGGTGGTGCATCCAGGAAACTGTAGTTAGTTTTATTGCTTGTTGTGGCAGAAGCTTAGGGTAGAGAAGTGGCCAGAGGCTGTATAATGAAGAGCTTTAGGGTCCATGCATAATAGATTGGATTTTTATCTTTTAGTAAGAAGAGCCACTGAGGGGTGTTAATTTGGGAAGTAATATTGATGCAGGATTTTTCTCAGCCCCTTTGCTGGACTCCCAGCAGGGGTGCCCTGTCTACTTGGCTCACCGTGCTCAGCCCCTTGAGGGAGGGAGCAGATGAGCAAGGGAGTGTGGAATTGGGCTGGCTGCTCTGGGCGCTGACATAGGAACAAGCTCCATGCAGGGCACGTGGCCAGACCAGGTGTATCACCTTGAGAGGAACACAGTGGCGCCTAGGCAAGGGTGCCCATGACCCTGAAACCCCAGAGGGGGTGTTAGTGTGCTAATTAGCTCTTTTAGTTCTGCTGTCCACAGTCTTATGGACGGCGGTGTGTTAACAGCTCAGTTGGCCCCTGGTCCCATTGTGTAGGGTGGCTGCCCACCGCTGGCGAGGGCAAAGGGCCAGTGTGACAACCTTTCTGGTTACCCTCAGTTGGTGGATCCTGAGCTTTTGTCCGGTGTCCAAGAAGAATGAGGTCACACTGACAATTGAAGGATGGTGAGGGCAGATAATTTTACTGAGCAATGAAAACAGCTCTTAATGGAGAGGAGAGCTGGAGAGGGAATGGGACTAGCAGGTTGTCTTCCCCAAACTCAGATCGTCTCTCTCTGTCTACCCACTGAGTCTGGGGCCTTTATAGGCACAGAATAGTGGCAGGGTGGGCCACAGGTAGTATTGGAAAAGGCAACATTCAGTTGGTTGAAAGGCATTATTCAAAAAGAACCAATTGGGAAAGAGTGGGCAAACAGGAATAGAAGTTCTCACTCTGATCTGAGGTTTTACTTGGGACTGTCTTTGGCTTGAAGGTTGGGTTACGCTGGTGACCCATCCCTGACTGCCTAGGATTTCTCTGTCTCCTGCCTCTACTAATATGATTAGAAATGTGTTTGTAACTGATCATTATGAGACATCTTTTCCCTACCTTACCTTTGGTATTTCTATCTAACCTTTATACAGATGCTTCTTGACTTACAATGGGGCTACATCCCAATAAACTCATCATCAATTCAAAATATTTTAAGTCAAAAATGTATTTAATATACCTACCTAACCTACTTCCTCTGGTTAGTAAGAAAAAAAAAATCTAATCTTCCAAGCATCATAGCTCAGCCTAGCCTACCTTAAATGTGCTCAGAAAACTTACATTAGCCTACAGTTGGGCAATATTATCTAACATAAGGCCTATTTTATAAAAAAGTATTGAATTTTTCATGCAATTTATTGAATACTGTATTGAAAGTGAAAAATAGCATGGCTTGCTGCTGCTATCCAGCAGTGTGAGAGAGTCTTGTACTGCATATCACTAGCATGGGAAAAGATCAAAATTGTAAGTTTGAAGTATGCTTTCTACTGAATTCATATCACTTTTGCATCATTGTAAAGTTGAAAAATCATTAAGAATCTGTACTCAGATTGTTGTTCTTTGTTGAAATATGATATATTTATTCACTCCTGTCCTATCTCCGACGCCACCCAAACTTGCCATTCTGCTTAGTTCTTTTGTTCAGTGACTAGTTGTGTCATCCCTCTCTCTCTAGACCAGAAATCTCCATTTCTCATTCCCACATTGAATTTCGTGATTCTAGTTCTTTCATAGTTCTCAAATTCATTTTCATATTGTCTCCCTGGCAGATTTCCTGATTTTAAGTTCTCCTCATTTCTTTTCTGGTTAATGCAACACCCACTGAACTGTTCTCTTGGCCTTGGGTATCGTTTATACCTCTGCCAGTGTGAGCCTTATGAAGTGGAATCTGATCATTTTATGTCCCTGGTTAAAATCATCACTCTTCAGAAAGTAGATTACTGCAGCCCCTGCTGAGTGGGTAGACAGAGATCACTGTCCAGACTGTGGGGGAGAATCAAACCCCACCTTCCAGGACATTGGTAATGAACTTGAGAACCATGAGCCAGCCTCCATGTGTAACTGAACTGAGCACTAAGAAAATAATAGGATCTGGCAGCTCCATTTAGCCTCTTTACATGTGGAACAACAAAATTGCTTTGCAGAGAGAAGAGGGGGTAAGAGACCATGTGGCTACAGAGAGTGAGGGACTCAGTAATGGATGAGTCTGTGGCCTCGTTTGGGTGATGTATGTTTAGTTGCTGGAACCAGGCTTTCTGGGTACCTGTCTACACTCCCTGACTTTGAGTTGGTTTTGATATCTCTCTTAAAAAAAAATCACCTTTTACTTAAAGTTGCTCAAGTAAGTTCTGTTTCTTACATACAAAGACTCTTAATGGGAGACCAGTGGAACTAACTTTGTGTTCAGGGCCCCTGTCCCTAAAATCTGTGATTTCCCTATGCCAAGTAGCTTGCACAAGATAATGCTGATTCCAGTGGTACCTTGAATTGAAGGAGATTCTGGCACACTTCTCATTGCATACTATTGCCTCTCCAGGATTGTGGCCAAGAACTGAACCTCACAATTTGGGGCAGGCTTTTAATGTGCCTGTAGCTCATGTTCATCATAAATGGTTGGCTGTTACTGCTATGCAGAACTGGTGATGATGTCAGGTGTTTTGGATATCTCTATGGAAGTCACAATTTCACAGAAACTTGGACATTCATTTGTTTATTTAAGATTAATCTAATGCTACTATTTGAAAGAACTGTGTTTGGCATAGGAGATACAAAGAAAATAAAATACAATCTCTGACCTCAAAGGACTCCTGGGATTTTAGGGAATAAGTACAAGTAAAAAATAGAAAAAAGAGAGAGAGATTATATTATCAGTAATGAGACTGAAGTCTAGAATAAGGGATGTGACTTAATGAAAGATTTGATTATAATCTCTCTGTTCTTTCCATGCTGAATATATATCCTATTTGGACACTAAACCATTCTAAATTCTTTGGCAAAATTGGAATAGACAATGGTGGAAAATTAGAGGTTTGGGTTATTCTCTTTTAAGAGAATATGGAATCCAGCATTTTTGGAAACTGCACAAGCGTTAAGATTGCCAGCCATTAGGCCTACTTTGGGGAATAACCATTGCAGTTCTACAAGGTCACCCTACTTAGTGAAAATGAAAAAAATGGATGCAAAATACCCCCTAAATTGCCTAATTGGTTGATTTCCAGTAACAGTAAAATGCAACTAGGTCAACAGCAACATGGTATCAGTCTTGGGGAGGCCACATAAGGCTACTGTTATCCTGGATTCATTGCTTTTTGTGAAATTTGGACAAAGTATATTGCAAAATGGAAGTAAAGTGTCAGCAGAGAGGTAGTAAGAGATATTGAGAGAATGATTTGAAAGTTCTGACAATAGCTAGGCTGGATAGTGAGATGGCAAGGGTAGGGTGGACAGACAGGAAGGAGGCACTTTGAAAGGGCATAATCTTTGCTATGGGAACTCATGGAGAAACTGGTGGCAGGGTTACCCATGCCTTAGGACTTGGAAGGGCTGTCCTGAGGAGTTTAACCTAGGTGGAGAAATTAAATGACCCCTGAGAGGAGACAAGATCAAAATGGAGACAGCAACTGGGTATGTTGGACTTGAAGAAGGCAATAGCATGTATGCATGGTGTAGAAAAAGAGGCAATAATGTTAGTAATGTCAAGAGCTACTTGGAATTATTCAGGGCTGAGTTTGGAAGTATAGTACGCATTCGGTAGATGGGACTTAAAGAAGTCTTCGTGTGCTAGACACCAGGCAGGGAAACACTAAATAATCATTTGGAACCAAAGATGCAGTGCTTAAGATTTTATTTCTGAATATATGCTAAATGTATAGGAATTCCATTTTGTCTGTGTTATTTGCATAGAGTTAATAGAGGATTTTTTGAATTAATTGCACAGGATATTTTGAGGTGAGCTGAAATCCTGAAACATAATATTTTAGCCATCATAGCTGGACTTTCTGTTATCTTTTCTAGCCACCAGACTCCCTGTTCTCCATAGGCAATTTCATTTAATCTTGACAACAATTCTATATTGATTGGATCCTTTCAAAATATGAGAAACAGGGATATATTCAGTTTACTGGTAAATCGGAGTTGAAATTAAATTAAACATTTAATGTAAAAAATTCACACGACATAGAGAGACTAGTAGAATAAAACTCCTGAACCTTTAATAATTTCTACATTAATTCCCTACTGCTGTTGTTTTATCTACACCCTTTCTCATGTCTCCTATCATACAATAGGATTATTTTGAAGCAAATCCCAGATATCTTGTCTTATCAAGAATTTAAAAGATAAAGCTAAACATTTATTTAATAACATGAAATATCCACTCAGGGCTCAAATTTCTCTCTCTTTCTCTCTCTGCCCCCAACCCCTTCACACACACACACGCACACACACACACACCATTTGATTGGATCAGCATCTAAAGAAGGTTTATATATTGCATTTAGATGATATATCTATTCAATATCTTTTAATTTATAGGTTCTACTTGTTTGTATTATTTCCTTGAGATATATTTGTTGATGAAACAGTCATTTTTCCTAAGAAATTTTTCATACTCTGAGTTTTGCTGATTGCTCCCCATGGTATCATGAAATGTTCCTCTGTCTCTCCATTTCCATGTATTTCTATGAAATTAGTACTTAGCACTAAATCTTGATGTGATTCAGATTCATAATTTTTTATAAATAAAATCACCTCATGGGTGGTGGTGTATATGTCCATAAAAAAAAATAGTGTCTGTTCTCTCCTTTGATATCAATGTATTAGCTTCCTTGGATTACCAAAACAGAATACCAAAGACCGAGTGGCTTAAACAACAGAAATTTATTTTCTCACAGTTCTAGAGGTTCAGAGTCTTAGACCGAGGTGCCAATAAAGTTTGTTTCTGGTAAGACCTCTTCCGGGCTTCTAGATGACTACTTTCTCATTGTTCCCTCATATGGCCTTTTCTCTGTGTGTGCGTGAAGATGGAACTCTGGTGGTGTCGCTTCCTCTTCTCATAAGGACACTCATCCTATTGGATTAGGGTTCCATGCTTGTGACCTTATTTAATCTTAATTGCCTCCTTAATGTAATTAAGGCCTTTGATGGTTTGAATGTCCCTTCCAAAATTCATGTTGAGATGTAACTACCGTTGTAATGGTATTAAGAGATGGAACTTTAAGAAGTGATTAGATCATGAGGAATTTGCCCTCATGAATGGATTAATTCTGTTTTCATGGGAATTTGCCCCCCTTTATCTTTTTCTGTCTTATGCTTATGCCTCTAGCATGTGATGCTTTCCACCATGTTATGACACAGCAAGAAGATCCTCACCAGATGTGGCTAGTTAATCTTGGACTTCTCAGCCTTCAGAACCGTGAGCCAAAAACATCTCTTGTCTTTATAAATTACTCAGTCTATAGCATCCTGTTATAGCAACAGAAAATGGATTAAGAGAGACCCTATCTCCAAATACAGTCACACTGGGATCCAGGGCTTCAATACATAAAATATGGGGGGATGAAATTTTGTCCATAGCAATTAATAAGCCTATATCCCTATAAGGAGTTTGCAAAAAGGTAACATTGTCTCATTCCTTCTTTATTTGTAATCTGAAATACCTCTATAGAAAAAAAAAATCTTCAATACCTACTTGATTGCTTTAAGGCCCTGTTCATATTTAAAAAAGACAAGGTTTTTTTTTTCCCCCCAAGATGGCAGATTAAAAGCTTTTAGCATGCCTTAGCTACTTGGAAATAGCACGATAGTTCATAAAGGTCTACTCTGTGAGCTTTAATTCAAGAAGGAAAATGGGAATCCAGTGGAATTATGAAGGACATCACTGATTCCAGGGAGGAGAATGCCAGCAAACAGCTCTGGTGATGGTGTCTGGCTGATAATGGTGATTGAAGCCTAAGTATATGAGAGAGGCAGACAGCCTTCCCCTGTGACTGACCTTTCCCCTGGGAATCCAAGTGTATTCTGTTCTCATACTGCTATAACAAACTCCCCGTGACCGGGTAATTTATGAAGAAAAGAGGTGTAATGGACTCACAGTTCCACAGGCTATACAGAAAGCATGGCTGGGAGGTCTCAGGAAACTTACAATCATGGCTGAAGGCAAAGAGGAAGCAAACATGTCTTATACCATGGTAGAGCAGGAGCGAGAGAGTGAAGGGGAAAGTGCTACATACTTATTATTATTATTATTATTACTTGAGACAGAGTCTTGCTCTATTACCCAGGCTGCAGTGCAGTGGTGCAGTCTTGGCTCACTGCAACATCTGCCTTCCAGGTTCAAGCAATTCTCCTGCCTCAGCCACCCTGGTAGCTGGGACTACAGGCATGTGCCACCATGCTTGGCTAATATTTTTGTACATATAGTAGAGACAGGGTTTCACCCTGTTGGCCAGGCTGGTCTCGAACTCCTGACCTCAAGTGATCTGCCTGCCTCAGCTTCCCAAAGTGCTAGGATTACAGGCATGAGCCACCACACCCAGCCCTACTACATACTTTTAAATAACCAGATCTCATGAGAACTCACTGTCATGAGAACAAAAGAAGGGAAATCCACCTCTATGATCCAGTCACCTCCTATCAGGTTCCCTCCCCCAACACGGGGAATTAAAATTCGACATGAGATTTGGGTGGGGAGGATGCAGAGCGAAACCATTTGGTGGTGATACCAAATTGCTCAGTGATACTGAGCAATTCCGGCTCAGATACAGCACTACGTTTCTCCCAAGCCCTGTAACTAACAGGGAGAGGCTTGAATATGCTGTGATGGAAAGATAGGGAAAAGCTGCAGACACAGTCCCAGAGCCAGGACTGAGATCAGGATGCCATTTTTAACCTGGGCACATAAAAAGTCAGCCATTCTTTGGCTACCCAGCAGCATGGCCACACAAACAATATATTCTCAGGCCAGAGATTGGAGCACCCACTCTGAAGTGGAATAGGAGCTCCCACAGCCAGAACTGCGGAAGGCATTTCAGCAGTAGGCATTAGAATTATGCTGTCCCTCATTGCAAGCGTAGAGGTGGTGGAGAAATACTACAGCAGCAGTTTCTCCTGAGAGGTGAGACTTGCAGCTAGGGACAGCTTGGAAACCTGGAACCGGTCTGTGTGTGCCATTGCTGGGCACCCTCAGCCTGCTCCCCTGAGATTGTGGTGTAGTAGAGCCCTCTGTGCTCCACCCCCAGGCAGAAATCCAGGCATTTGTAGCACCCACTTCCCTAGGCCAGCAGTGTAAGCTGCCTCACTCTCCATGGACATAGATCATGGTGAATTAGGGCTCTCTCTGCTCCACATCCAGGCATTCAGAGCATCTTCTCACCTAGATCAGCAGCTTGACCCACCCTACCCTTCTTGGGCAGAGTTCCTGGTGCAGGGATGCCCACTCTGCTTCATGCTTAGGCAGATCTCTAGGTATTTGGAGCATTTTGTCTATTCAGCAGCCTGAGCTACCCCACCCTTCCTGGATATAGATCATGGTGCACCTGAGCTTTCTCTGATGTATGCCCAGGCAGATCTCCAGGTATTCAGAGCACCTGCTTGCCCACCCTGTTAGTCTGAGTCACCCCACCCCTCCTGTGCAGACATCTTGGTGTAGTGGGGGCTCTCTCTGCTCCACGCTCAAACAGATCTTCGAGCATCTGGAGCACCCACCTTCCCAGATTAGGAGTTTAGGCCCTCTCCCATCCCCATGCAGAGAACTTGAAGAGCCAAGTAAGCTTCCCAGCTCCATGCCTAGGCACTCCTCTGGGTACTTGGTGGCTGCCCGCTGGATTCTCCCTTGGCACTGATGCTCATGCCTGCCATCAGGGATCTGTAGGTGGACCCCCCAGTCCAGCCCTGCCCATCGTGGCCCCCACCCACCAGTGGCTGAACATGGAGCTCAGACCATTGTGCCTTCCATGAATCAGCCCATTGCCTAAGGAAACAGCTTCTGCCAGTAAACAAGGATCATGTATATACCCAGCCATGTTGGCCACAGATTACTTACTTATAAGTACCTTCTACTGGCTTGTAGGTCAAACAACACAGCCCAATATAAAACCCGCTAAAAAAGAGTGCTTATGGCTATAGAAGCAAAGCCAAAAGACTGTATCCAGCATCCTCTACAGTCACATTCCCTAGGGAGTGGGGGGAAAAGAAAAAGGAAGGGAAACATAATAGGGAAAGAAAGAAAAAGAAAAAAATCTACCTATATAAAAATAACTACAAAAATTAGAAGTGCAAGTCTCTCCAGATGATAAGGAACCAGCACAGGAATTCTGGCACCATGAAAAATCTGAATGTGGAGACAACACAAAAAGATCACACTAATTGGTCCAGCAAGGGTCCCTAACCAAAATGGAAATTCAGAAACTACAGATAAAGAATTCAAAGCACGGATTGCAAGGAAGGTCTATGAGATCCAAGGCAAAGTTGAATATCAACACAAAGAAACTTCTAAGCAATCCAGGAAATGAAGAAAGAGACATCTTAAAAATAAATCAATCAGAGCTTCTGGAACTGAAAAACTCAATGAATTTCGAAATACAATTGAAAGCTTTAGCAATAGACTGAATCAATCAGAGGAAAGAATTTCAGAGCTTGAAGACCAGTCTTTCAAACTAAACCAGTCAGACCAAAAAAAAAAAAAAAAAAAAGGAATTAAAACAACCAACCAAATTCTTCAAGATACATGGTATTATGTAAAGCAACCAAAAGCTATGAATTACTGGCATTCCTGAGAAAGGAGGAGGAAAAGTAAACAACTTGGAAAACATACTGAGGGACTAATTCAAGAAAAATTTTCTAATCTTGCTAGAGAGGTAGACATCCAGGTACAAGAAATCTAGAGAACACCTGGGAGAAACTATACAAAACTAACTCCACCAGGGCATATAGTCACCAGACTGTCCAAGGTCAATGCTAAAGAAAAAATCTTGAAGGCAGCTAGAGAAATAGGTCAGATCATGTGCAAAGGGAACCCTATCAGGCTAACAGTGGACTTCTCAGCAGAAACTTTACAAGCCAGAAGAGATTAGGGGCCTATTTTTAGCATTCTTAAAAAAAATAAATTTCAACCAAAAATTTCTTATCTCGGGGTGTTCCAAGATGGCCGTATAGGAACAGCTCTGGTCTGCAGCTCCCAGCAGGATTGATGCAGAAGAAGGGTGATTTCTGCATTTCCAACTGAAGTACCTGGTTCATCTCATTGGGACTGGTTGGACAGTGGGTACAGCCCACAGAGGATGAGCCGAAGCAGGGCGGGGCATCGCCTCACCTGGGAAGTGCAAGAGGTCAGGCAATTTCCCTTTCCTAGCCAAGGGAAGCCATGACAGACTACCTGGAAAAACAGGACACTCCTGCTCAAATACTGTACTCTTCCCAAGGTCTTAGCAACTGGCAAACAAGGTGATTCTCTCCTGTGCCTGGCTCGGTGGCTCCCATGCCCATGGAGCCTTGCTCACTGCTAGTGCAACAGTCTGAGATCCATCTGCTAGATGGCAGCCTGGCTGGGGGAGGGGCTTCTGCTATTGCTGAGGCTTGAGTAGGTAAACAAAGCAGCCAGGAAGCTTGAACTGGGTGGAGCCCACTGCAGCTCAACAGGGCCTACTGCCTCTGGACTCCACCTCTGTGGGCAGGGCATAGCTGAAGAAAAGGCAGCAGACAACTTCTGCAGACTTAAACATCCCTGTCTGACAGCTCTGAAGAGAGAAGTGGTTCTCCCAGCATGGCGTTTGAGCTCTGAGAATGGGCAGACTGCCTCCTCAAGTGGGTCCCTGATGCCCGTGAAGTGGAACTGGGAGACACCTCCCAGTAGGGGCCGACAGACACCTCATATAGGCAGCTGCCCCTCTGGGACGAAGCTTCCAGAGGAAGGATCAGGCAGCAATATTTGCTGTTCTGCAATATTTGCTGTTCTGCAGCCTCCGCTGGTGATACCCAGGTAAACAGGGTCTGGAGTGGAACTCCAGCAAATTCCAACAGACCTGCAGCTGAGGGACCTGACTGTTAGAAGGAAAACTAACAAACAGAAATGAGTAGCATCAACATCACCAAAAGGTCATCTACACCAAAACCCCATCTGTAGGTCACCAATATTAAAGACCAAAGGTGGATAAAACCACAAAGATGGGGAGAAACCAGAGCAGAAGTGCTGAAAATTCTAAAAATCAGAGTGCCTCTTCTTCTCCAAAGGATTGCAGCTCCTCACCAGCAACGGAACAAAGCTGGATAGAGAATGACTTTGACGAGTTGACAGAAGTAGGCTTTAGAAGATTGGTAATAACAAACTTCTCTAAGCTAAAGGAGGATGTTCGAATTCATTGCAAGGAAGCTAAAAACCTTGAAAAACGATTAGACAAATGGCTCACTAGAATAAACAGTGTAGAGAAGACTTTAAATGACCTGATGGAGCTGAAAACCATGGCACGAAAACTTCATGACGCATGCACAAGCTTCAATAGCCAATTTGATCAAGTGGAAGAAAACGTATCAGTGATTGAAGATCAAACTGATGAAATAAAGTGAGAAAAAAAGGTTACAGAAAAAAGACTAAAAAGAAATGAACAATGCCTCCAAGAAATATGGGACTATATGAAAAGACCAAATCTATATTTGATTCGTGTACCTGAAAGTGATGGGGAGAATGGAACCAAGTTGGAAAACACTTTTCAGGACATTATCTGGGAGAACTTCCCCAACCTAGCAAGGCAGGACAACACGCAAATTCAGGAAATACAGAGAACACCACAAAGATACTCCTAAGAAGAGCAACCCCAAGACACATAATCGTCAGATTCACCAAGGTTGAAATGAAGGAAAAAGTGTTAAGAGCAGCCAGAGAGAAAGGTCGAGTTACCCGCAAAGGGAAGCCCATCAGACTAACAGTGGATCTCTCAGCAGAAACCTTACAAGCCAGAAAAGAGTTGGGGCCAATATTCAACATTCTTAAAGAAAAGAATTTTCAACCCAGAATTTCACATCCAGCCAAACAAAGCTTCATAAATGAAGGAGAAATAAAATCCTTTACAGACAAGCAAATGCCGAGAGATTTTGTCACCACCAGGCCTGCCTTACAAGAGCTCCTGAAGGAAGCACTAAACATGGAAAGAAACAACTGGTACCAGCCACTGCAAAAATGGCCAAATTGTAAAGTCCATTGATGCTATGAAGAAACTGCATTAATTAATGGGCAAAATAACCAGCGAAAATCATAATGACAGAATAAAATTCACACATAACAATATTAACCTTAAATATAAATGGGGCAAATGCCCCCATTAAAAGACACAGATTGGCAAATTGTATAAAGAGTCAATACCCATCAGTGTGCTGTGTTCAGGAGACCCATCTCATGTGCAAAGATGCACATAGGCTCAAAATAAAGGAATGGAGGAAGATCTACCAAGCAAATGGAAAGCAAAAAAAAGCAGGGGTTGCAATCCTAGTCTCTGATAAAACAGACTTTAAACCAACAAAGATCAAAAGAGACAAAGAAGGACATTACTTAATGGTAAAGGGATCAATTCAACAAGAAGAGCTAACTATCCTAAATATATATGCACC
This sequence comes from Pan troglodytes, assembly GCF_028858775.2. Taxonomy (NCBI): domain Eukaryota; kingdom Metazoa; phylum Chordata; class Mammalia; order Primates; family Hominidae; genus Pan; species Pan troglodytes. The sequence goes on from NC_072407.2 coordinate 89,380,467, forward strand.
CAATACAGAAGCACCCAGATGCATAAAGCAAGTCCTTAGAGACCTACAAAGAGACTTAGACTCCCACATAATAATAATGGGAGACTTAAACACCCGACTGTCAATATTAGACAGATCAACGAGACAGAAGGTTAACAAGGATATCCAGGACCTGAACTCAGCTCTGCACCAAGCAGACCTAATAGACATCTACAGAACTCTCCACCTCAAATCAACAGAATATACATTCTTCTCAGCACCACATCGCACTTATTGTAAAATTGACCACATAATTGGAAGTAAAGTACTCCTCAGCAAATGTAAAAGAACAGAAATCACAACAAATTGTCTCTCAGACCACAGTGCAATCAAATTAGGACTCAGGATTAAGAAACTCACTCAAAATCGCACAACTACGTGGAAACGGAACAACTTGCTCCTTAATGACTACTGGGTACATAACGAAATGAAGGCAGAAATAAAGATGTTCTTTGAAACCAATGAGAACAAAGACACAACATACCAGAATCTCTGGCACACATTTAAAGCAGTGTGTAGAGGGAAATTTATAGCACAAAATGCCCATAAGAGAAAGCAGGAAAGATTTAAAATCGACACTCTAACATCACAATTAAAAGAACTAAAGAAGCAAGAGCAAACACATTCAAAAGCTAGCAGAAGGCAAGAAATAACTAAGATCAGAGCAGAACTGAAGGAGATACAGACACAAAAAACCCTTCAAAAAATCAATGAATCCAGGAGCTGGTTTTTTGAAAAGATCAACAAAATTGATAGACCTCTAGCAAGACTAATAAAGAAAAAAAGAGAGAAGAATCAAATAGATGCAATAAAAAATGATAAAGGGGATATCACCACTGATTCCACAGAAATACAAATTACCATCAGAGAATACTAGAAACACCTCTATGCAAATAAACTAGAAAATCTAGAAGAAATGGATAAATTCCTGGACACATACACCCTCCCAAGACTAAACCAAGAAGAAGTTGAATCTCTGAATAGACCAATAACAGGCTCTGAAATTGAGGCAATAATTAATAGCCTACCAACCAAAACAAGTCCAGGGCCAGATGAATTCACAGCCAAATTCTACCCAAGGTACAAGGAGGAGCCATTCCTTCTGAAAACTATTCCAATCAACAGAAAAAGAGGGAATCCTCCCTAACTCATTGTATGAGGCCAACATCATCCTGATACCAAAGCCTGGCAGAGACACAACAAAAAAAGACAATTTTAGACCAATATCCCTGATGAATATTGATGCAAAAATCCTCAATAAAATACTGGCAAACGGAATCCAGCAGCACATCAAAAAGCTTACCCACTACGATCAAGACAGCTTCATCCCTGAGATGCAAGGCTGGTTCCACAGACGCAAATCAATAAATGTAATCCATCACGTAAAGAGAACCAACGACAAAAACCACATGATTATCTCAATAGATGCAGAAAAGGCCTTTGACAAAATTCAACAGTGCTTCATGCTAAAAACTCTCAGTAAACTAGGTACTGATGGAACGTATCTCAAAATAATAAGAGCTATTTATGACAAACCCACAGCCAATATCATACTGAATGGCCAAAAGCTGGAAGCATTCCCTTTGAAAACCAGCACAAGAAAAGAGTGCCCTCTGTCACCACTCCTATTCAACATAGTGTTGGAAGTTCTGGCCAGGGGAATCAGGCAAGAGAAAGAAATAAAGGGTATTCAATTAAGAAATGAGGAAGTCAAATTGTCCCTGTTTGCAGATGACATGATTGTATATTTAGAAAACCCCATCTTCGCACCCCAAAATCTCCTTAAGCTCATAAGCAATTTCAGCAAAGTCTCAGGATACAAAATCAATGTGCAAAAATCACAAGCATTCCTATACACCATTAACAGACAAACAGAGGCAAATCATGACTGAACTCCCATTCACAATTGCTACAAAGAGAATAAAATACCTAGGAATCCAACTTACAAGGGATGTGAAGGATCTCTTCAAGGAGCACTACAAACCACTGCTCAAGGAAATAAAAGAGGACACAAACAATTGGAAGAATATTCCATGCTCATGGAAAGGAAGAATCAATATCGCGATAACAGCCATACTGCCCAAAGTAATTTATAGATTCAATGCCACCCCCACCAAGCTACCAATGACTTTCTTCACAGAATTGGAAAAAACTAAAGTTCATATGGAACCCAAAAAGAGCCCACATTGCCAAGACACTCCTAGGCCAAAAGAACAAAGCTGGAGGCATCATGCTACCTGACTTCAAACTGTACTTCAAGGCTACAGTAACCCAAACAGCATGTTACTGGTACAAAACAGATATATAGACCAATGGAACAGAACAGAGGCCTCAGAAATAACACCACACATCTACAACCATCTGATCTTTGACAAACTTGACTAAAACAAGTATAGGGAAAGGATTCCCTATTTAATAAATGGTACTGGGAAAACTGGCTAGCCATATGTAGAAAGCTGAAACTGGATCCCTTACTTACACCTTATACAAAAATTAATTCAGGATGGGTTAAAGACTTAAATGTTAGACCTAAAACCATAAAAACCCTAGAAGAAAACCTAGGCAATACCATTTAGGACATAGGCATGGGCAAGGACTTCATGTCTGAAACACCAAAAGCAATGGCAACAAAAGCCAAAATAGACAAATGGGGTCTAATTTAACTAAAGAGCTTCTGCACAGCAAAAGAAACTACCATCAGAGTGAACAGGCAACCTACAGAATGGGAGAAAATTTTTGCAATCTACCCATCTGACAAAGGGCTAATATCCAGAATCTACAGAGAACTCAAACAAATATACAAGAAAAAGCAACCCCATCAAAAAGTGGGCAAAGGATATGGACAGACAATTCTCAAAAGAAGACATCTATGCAGCCAAAAGACACATGAAAAAATGCTCATCATCACTGGTCATCAGAGAAATGCAAATCAAAACCACAGTGAGATACCATCTCATGCCAGTTAGAATGGCAGTCATTAAAAAGTCAGGAAACAACAGATGCTGGAGAGGATGTGGAGAAGTAGGAACGCTTTTACACTGTTGGTGGGAGTGTAAATTAGTTCAAACATTGTGGAAGAGAGTGTGGCAATTCCTCAAGGATCTAGAACAAGAATTACCATTTGACCCAGCAATCCCATTACTGGGTATATACCCAAAGGATTATAAATCATGCTAATATAAAGGCACATTCACATGTATGTTTATTGTGGCACTATTCACAATAGCAAAGACGTGGAACCAACCCAAATGTCCATCAATGATAGACTGGATTAAGAAAATGTGGCACAAATACACCATGGAATACTATGCAGCCATAAAAAAAGATGAGTTTGGCCGGGCGCCATGGCTCACGCCTGTAATCCCAGCACTTTGAGAGGCTGAGGCGGACGGATCACAAGGTCAGGAGATCGAGACCATCCTGGTCTAACTCGGTGAAACCCCGTCTCTACTAAAAATACAAAAAATTAGCTGGGCGTGGTGGTGGGCACCTGTGGTCCCAGCTACTCCGGAGGCTGAGGCAGGAGAATGGCGTGGAGGTGGAGCTTGCAGTGAGCTGAGATCGTGCCACTGCACTCCAGCCTGGGCGACAGAGCAAGACTCCGTCTCCAAAAAAAAAAAAAAAATATATATATATATATATATATATATATATATAGAGAGAGAGAGAGAGAGAGAGAGAGAGAGAGAGAGTCCATGTCGTTTGCAGGGACATGGATGAAGCTGGAAACCATCATTTTCAGCAAACTATCACAAGGACAGAAAACCAAACACCGCATGTTCTCACTCATAGGTGGGAATTGAACAATGAGATCACTTGGACACAGGGTGGGGAACATCACACACCGAGGCATGTCAGGGGGTGGGGGACTGGGGGACTGGGGGACTGGGGGAGGGATAGCATTAGGAGAAATACCTAATGTAAATGATGAGTTGATGAGTGCAGCAAACCAACATGGCACATGTATACTTATGTATCAAACCTGCACGTGGAGCATATGTACCCCAGAACTTAAAGTATAAAGAAAAATTTCCTATCTCCTCAAACGAAGCTATGTAAGCAAAGGAGAAATGATATCTTTTCCAGACAAGCAACTGCGTAGGGAATTTGCTACCACTAGACCACACTTACAAGATATCCATAAGGGAGTTCCATGCAACAAACGTGGAAACAAAAGAATGATACCTGCTACCACAAAAACATACTCAAGTACATAGCCCACAGATCCTATAAAACAGCTACACAATGGAAACTACAAAGCAACCAGATAACAACTTCATGATAGAATCAAAACCTCACATATCAATATTAAACTTGAGTGTAAATGGTCTAAACACCCCACTTAAAAGGTACAGAAGGGTGAGTTGGGTAAAAAAACAAGACCAATCTGTCTACTTTCTCCAAGAGACCCATCTTGCATGTAACAATATGCATATGCTCAAAGTAAAGTGTTGGAGAAACATCTACTATGCAAACAGAAAACAAAAAAGAGCAGGAATCACTATTCTTATATCAGATAAAACATACTTTAAACCAAGTACAGTAAGATTTCAAGGACAAAGAAGGCCATTATATAACGATAAAGGGTACAATTTAAGAACACATAACTATCCTAAATATATACACACCCAACATTGGATCCCAGATTTATAATACAAGTACTTCTAGACCTACAAAAAGGCTTAGACAGCTACACAATAATAGTGGAGCACTTTAATACCATACTGACAGCATTAGACAGATCATTGAGGCAGAAAACTAACAATGACATTCTGAACTTAAACTCAACAGTTGATCAACTGGACCTAACAGACATCTACAGAATACTCCACCCATCAACCAAGAAATATGCATTCTTCTCATCTCCACACAGAACATACTCCAAGATCGACCACACACTTTGCCATAAAACAAGTCTCAATGAATTTAAAAAATTTGAAATCATACCAACCATGCTTTCAATTACAATGGAATAAAAATATAAAGTAACACACAGAAGCTCTCTCAAAACCATACAATTACAAGGAAATTAAACAACTTTCTTCTGAATGACTTTTGGGTAAGCAATAAAATTAAGGTAGAAATAAAAAAATTATTTGAAATAAATGAAAATAGGTGCACAACATACCAAATTCTCTGGTATGTAGCAAAAGAAATGTTAAAGGAAAGGTTATAATGTTAGATGCTTACCACAAATAGTTAGAAAGATCTCAAATTAACAATCTGATATCATATCTAGAGGAACTAGAAAAACAAGAACAAACTAACCCCAATGCTAGTACTAGAAAAGAAATAACTAAAATCAGATAACAGAATGAAATTGCAGAACAGAATGTAATTGAGACTTCAAAATCCATACAAAAATAAAAAAAATCAAAACTTGGTTTTTTGAAAGGATAAGCAAGATTGATTAACAACTAGCTAGATTAACAAAGAAGATCCAAATGAGCACAATCAGAAAAAAAGGTGGCGTTACAACCAATCCCACAGAAATATAAAAGATTCTCAGATATGATTATGATCACCTCTATGTATGCAAACTATATATAGAGGAAATAGATAAGTTACTTAGGAACACATCATTTCCCAATATTGAATCAGGAAGAAATTGAAACCTTGAACAAAACAATATTGAGTTCCAAAACTGAATCAGTAATAAAAATCCTATCAACAACCAAAAAAAAAGCTCCAGACCGGATGGATTTGCAGCCAAATTCTACCAGACATACAAAGAACTGGTGCCAATTCTACTGAAACTATTCCAAAACATTGAGGAGGAGAGACTGCTCCCTAACTCATTCTGAAAAACCAGCATCATAGATGTCAAAACCTTGGAAAGACACAACAAAAAGAGAAAACTGCAGGCCAATATCCCTGATGAACATAGCCACACAAATCTTCAACAAAACATTAGCAAACCAAATCCAAAAGCACGTCAAAAAGTTAATTCACCATGATCAAGTAGGCTTCATTGCCTAAAGATGGCAACAGTAGAAACTGGGGACTACTAGATGGGGGAAGGAGGGAGAGGGAAAGTGTTGAAAAACTAACTATTGTGACTGTTCTCAGTACTTGGGTGATGGGATCATTTGTATTGCAAACCTCAACATCACACAATATTCCCAGGTAGCAAACCTGCATATATACCCCTTGAATTTAAAATAAGCATTGAAAACAAAGGGTAGGAAAAATGGTTTTTTATTTTAATTAGCAATATTCAGAATAGTGGATTAGTTCCTAGCATCTTCTAAAGTGAACAATGAGATGTGTGTGTGTGTGTGTGTGTGAGATTATTATCTCAATTTAAATATATAATTTAAATACATTAGATGTGTGTGTGTGTTTTTTTTTTTGAGATGGAGTCTCGCTCTGTTGCCCAGGCTGGAGTGCAGTGGCATGATCTCAGCTCACTGCAACCTCTGACTCCCAGGTTCAAGCGATTCTCCTGCCTCAGCCTCCAGAGTAGCTGGGATTACAGGCACACGCCACCACATCCAGCTAATTTTTGTATTTTTAGTAGAGATGGGGTTTCACCATGTTGGCCAGGATGGTTTCAATCTCCTGAGATTGTGATCTGCCTGCCATGGCCTCCCAAAGTGCTGGGATTACAGGTGTGAGCCACTGCACCCGGCCAGATGTGTTTTTGTATATTGTAGTTATTATTCTAATTGGTATGTACATCATCTCACATTTAGCCAATGGGATTCTTTTTAAATCTTCCTGAGTCCTTCTGACATGACCTTTGTTAATGTCCTTGCTTTTTAGGATGTAAAAATATTTTAGTGTTAACTTGTACATTTCTGGCCCCAGATCTAGAATTAGCCATTTCCCCAAAGAGGCCTGGCTTGTTTTAGTGAGAAATGACATTTAGAGAACATTATCTAGTTATGAGAGAGCTCAGTGTGACTGGGTTGATTATTGTATCTAGGTCTTTTCAATGAGAAGAGCTAGGAAAGACATTTTTTAAAAGAAAGTACATGATGATGTCATAATATTTCCAATCCAAATTTAGAGATTGCCTTTAATTTCATTTTGGTTTAATTTTATTTTATAATTGTATAAAACTTACATAGTTCAAAATCAAATTATGAAACAAGGGATATGTAGAGAAGTTTACCTTCTGTTTCTCTGCCTCCATCCTGTTTTTTTCTCCCAATTTTGTTTACAGGCATACCTTGTTTTATTGTACTTCACTTTATTGTGTTTTTCAGATACTGTGGTTTTTTTTGCAAATTAAAGGTTTGAGTCAATCCTGTGGTAAGCAAGTCTATTGGCACCATTTTTCCAACAGCATATGCTCACTTGTGTCTCTGTGTCACATTTAGAAGTCTTATAATATTTCAGGTTTATTCATTATTATTGTATCTGTTATGGTGATCTGTGATCTTTGATGTCACTAGTATGTTTTTTCTGGCTGCCATGAACCATGCTCATATAAGATAACAAACTTGACCAATAAATGTATGTGCTCTGACTGCTCCATTGACCAGTCATTCCTTCATCTCTCTTTCTTTCTTCTGTCTTCCCTATTCCTTAAGACATAATTAGGCTAATTAATAACCCTATTGTGGCCTCTTAAGTGTTCAAGTGAAAAGAAGAATCACATGTCTCTCCATTTACATCAAAAGCCAAATATGATTAAGTTTGGTAAGGAAGGCATGCCAAAAGCTGAGATAGATTAGCTATAGCTAGGCCTATTGTGCCCAATAGCCAAGTTGTAAATGCAAGGGAAAAATTCTAAAAAAAATTAAAAGTTATAGTCTAGTGAACACACAAAATGATGAGAAAGTGAAATAGCCTTATTGCTGATATGGAGAACATTTTGGTGGTTTAGAGAGAGGATCAAACCAGCCACATCATTTCCTTAATTGTAAAACCTAACCCAGAGCAAATTCCTCACTCTCTTCAATTATATGAAGGCTAAGAGAGGTGAGGAAACTGCAGAAGAAATGTTTAAAGCTAGAAGAGGTTGGTTCATGAGATTTAAGGAAATAAGATCTATCCATAATATTAAAGTGCAGGGTGAAGCAGCAAGTGCTGATGGAGAAGCTGAAGTAGGTTATTTAGAATATCTAGATAAGATCATTGATAAAGGTAGCTATACTAAACAGATTTTTAATGCAGATGAAACAGCCTTCTATTGGAAAAACATGCCATCTAGGACTTTCATAGCTAGTGAAGAGAAGTCAATGTTTGGCTTCAAAATTTCAAAGGGCAGGCTGACTCTTTTGCTAGGAGCTAATGCAGCTGGCGACTTTAAATTGAAGCCAACGTTTGTTTACCATTCTGAAAATCCTAGGGCTCTTAAGAATTACATTACTCTGCCTGTGCTCTGTAAGTGGAGCATCAAAGCCTGGATGACAGCACATCAGCTTATAGAGTAGTTTACTGACTATTTTAAGCCCACTGTTGAAACCTACTTCTCAGAAAAAGAGATTTATTTCCAAATATTACCACGCATTGACATAATGCACCTGGTAACCCAAGAGTTCTGACGGATACGTACAGGGAGTTTAATGTTGTTTTCATGCCTTCTCATACAATGTTCATTCTGTAGCCCATGGATCAGGGAGTAATTTTGACTTTTGAGTCAAAATTAAGAAATACATTTTGTAAGGCTATAGCTGCCATAGATAGTGATTCCCCTGATGGACCTGGGCAAAGTAAATTGAATACCTTCTGAAAAGGATTCACCATTCTAACTGCCATTAAGGATATTCATGACTCATAGGGAGAGCAGTAGTTTGAAAGAATATCAACATCAGCAAGAGTTTAGAAGAAAGTTGACTCCAACCCTCACTGAAGATTTTGAGGGTTTCAAGATTTCAGTGAAGGAAATATCTGCAAATGTGGTGGAATAGCAAGAGAACTAGAATTAGAACTGAAGTCTGAAGGTGTTACTGAGTTGCTGCAACGTCATGATAAAACTGGAACAGATGAGGAGTTGCTTCTTATGGATGAGCAAAGGAAGAGGTTCCTTTAGATGGAATCAACTCCTGGTGATGATGCTGTGAACACTGTTGAAATGACAAAAAAGAATTTAGAATATTACATAAACTTACTTGAGAAAGCAGCAGCAGGATATGAGAGAATTGACTCCAATTCTGAAAGAAGTTGTATTGTGGGTAAAGTGCTATCAAATAGCATAGCATGTTCCAGAGAAATCTTTTATGAAAGGAAAGGTAAATCAATGTGGCAAACTTCATTTGTTTTTCAAGAGATTGTTACAATCACCCCAGCCTTCAGCAACTACCATTCTGATTAGTCAGCAGCCATTAACATTGAGGCAAGACGCTCCAAAAACAAAAGATTACAACTTGCTCATGGCTCAGGTGATCATTAACATTTTTTTAGCTATAAAGTATTTTTTAAATTAAGCCATGTACTTTTTTGATGTAATGTTATTGCACACTTAATAAACTATAGTATAGTATAAACATAACTTTTATATGCACTGGGAAACCAAAAAATTTGTGTGACTCCCTTTCTTGCAATATTTGCTTTCTTGTGGTGGTCTGGAACTGAACCCACCATATCTCTGATGTATACCTATATTTTGTGGCTTATTCTTCAATTTAACGTTTAAAAAATTTTAAACTAATAAAAAAAATTTCAGGAACCACTCCATTTTTAAATGTAAGAAATATATACAATCAATCCTCATTAGTCACAGATTCCAGATTTGCAAATTTGTCTACATGCTAACATTTATTTGTAACCTTAAAATCAATACTTGCAGCACTTCCATGGTCATTCATGAATACATGTAAAGCACTGTAAAATCTGAATCATTCAATGTGTATATTCCTAGCTGAGTCAAATAAGGCTCTATCTTCTCACTGCAGCTCTCATATGTAAGCTAGTGTCCTTTTTGCAGTAGATTTATTCTTTTTTTTGCACTTTTTGCTTTTTCTTGATGATTTCACAATTAACAATGGTCCCAAAGCATAGTGCGGAAGTGCTGTTTGGTGTTACTAAGCATAATAAGGTTGTTGATGTGCCTTATGAGGAAAATCCGTGTACTAGATAACCTTCATTTAGGCATGAGTTACAGTGCTGATGGCTGTGAGATCAACATTAATGAATCAAGAACATATATTTAAATAAGATTCCTTTAAACAGAGTCAGACGTAAAACAGGGTTATATATTGATCTATTGATAAAAATATTGTGACCAGGGCTTATAGGAACCTAATCCTGTATTTCCATTAGGAGCAATTGTTCAGTTATTTGCTAATTTAGTGCTCAGTGTGACTTTAGAGAACACAACTACCACAAATAATGAGAATAATGAGAATGCACTGTGTGTGTGTGTGTGTACTTAGTACTCTTCTTTCTTAGATAAACAATAGCATACTATGGGTACTCTTCTCTGCTTTGATTTTTTTTTTTGCTCAACATTAAATCCTGGAGATCATGGTAGTACACAGAAAAAAATATTTATTCTTCAAGACAACTATACACCGTTGTGTGGATGTACTTCAGTTATTCAACCTATTCCCTATTGATAGATATTTATTTTTCAGTTATAATTTTTACTACTTTGCCTTGTGTATACATCTTAGATATTACCAAATTCCCAAATTCCCCTTCCCAGGGTTGTACTGTTTTGTTTTCCCACCAGCAGAGAAGTACCCATTTTCCCATGGCCTTGATTAAAAGGTGTCTTATCAAACTTTTGAATATTCACCAATCTGATTAGGAGAGATATCAAATCTCAGTTTAGTTTTAATTTTCATTTCTCTTATCTTATTATGAGTGAGGGTGAATGTCTTTTTATATACTGAAGGATCATTTGTTTTTGTTGTTGTTCATGTCACTAGCACTGGAGGTTTATTTCAAGGATGGCTGGGAAAATTAGAAAGGCTGCACAGTAAGGTCTTTGGAAATCTGGAACATTGTTTGTCACCACATATAATTCAGCAGCAGCAGCAGCTACATGAGTCTGTTAGTAGCTCTGGGCCCCAGTAACAATTTGAGACGTCTTCTGAGTTCCTATCTGTGATAGTTAACTTTATATATTGACTTTTGAGTTAAGGGATAAGCAGAGAAGCTGGCACAACATTATTTCTGGTGAATCTTTGAGGGTGTTTCCAGATAATATTAGCATTTGGATCAGTAGACTGAGTAAAAATGATCCACCTTTACTTATTTGAGTGGGCACCTGAATAGAACAAAATGGTAGAGAAAGAGAAAATTCACTCTCTCTTCTTGAGCTGAGAAATCTGTCTTCTAATGCCCTTAGATATAGGTGCTCTGGGTTCTTGGACCTTATGAACTTGGATTTACAACAGCAGCCTTCCTGATTTTCAGGCCTTACGACAAGGGCTGAATCACACTGCTGGCTTTCCTCATTCTATAGCTTGCAAATGGTATATTTTGGGACTTCTTGGCTTCCATAATCATGCGAGCCAATTCCTGTAATAAATATTTTCTTATATATCTATGTATATCCTTCACTATTGCAATGCAACAACTTCAGTTCTATTTTTCTCTCCACCAGCTTCTTCCTATTTCATTCCTGACAATTCTTTTTTCTTTCCTCAGCCTATTTGCTTTTAGCTGACTCATGGCTTTTACTTACCCATGGTACCTCATGGCTTCTGCCTCTTGTTTCCTCTTTTCCTCTCTGCTTCTGCCAGTCCTACTCTCTGCTCACTTTTTTTTTTTTTTGCACATCTGACATTAAAATTCCCCAAGAGTGGACTTAGTGGATTGAATTAGCCAGTAACCACTGAGTATAAACTGTCTTTCTGGGGCAATGCATTTGGCAGGTTGCCGGCCAATCTAACTATATTTTTGGGTCAGATACTTATCCTTAGTTCAAGAGGTCATGATTAGAGCCTGAGGTTATATGACACAAAGTGTGGAAACCACAGGGTAAGGAAGTTCTCAGAGGAAAGATGCGTGCAAGACTTCTCCTGGTTTTACTTCTCATGGATAGCCCAATATAAACACTAAGAGGAAAGGTATGAAATTAACATGTACATTTTACATATGAGGCAGTGGAGGCTGAGAGACATTAAGTAACTTTCCCAAAGTCATATGGCTTACTGGTACCAAAGCCATGTGCTTCAGAGCCAAGATTCAATCCTCAGAGTTGAATGCAGGCGTTTAAATTCTGTTGTATTGACTCTTACTTGGACTCTGTGAATGTTTTTACCTGACTGTTTTGGGCTTGAATGTACTTAATGTCCTTATTAAAAAAAAAATCTCTACATCAAGATTATGCTTTAGTGAATGAATGTCTATGGGAAAAGCATTTTTCTTTTGGAGCATTCTATACTAATTCAGCTTAATTCCTTGATCATTTCCTATCCAGGGTAGTTATAGTTTTATTTTATGGATATTGGTCTAGATTAATTATTTCTGTGTACATTTTATAATAAACGTTAATGTAGTCATCAGTTTTTGTTATAATCATTTGTTTTATTATTGTCAAATGTCATTATGTTTTCATTTTTTTGGCCTTTATAGTTTTTAATTCAATTTTTTCAGATAAAATATTTTAGATGCAAATTTTGCAAGAAGTTTTTTTTGCTAATTTTTTTGAGTGTGGTTTTAGCTGTTGACAGTTTTATTTGTTGCTGTTGTTGATTATTTCTTCTAAATATGCTTTTTCTAAGATCATTTTTTTCTTTTTGCATTTTACTATATGCCCAGCAATGCATAATTCTTCAGTTAGTTTTTACCTATAACAAATTTTAGCCTGTGGAGATTCATTATTTTCAGTTTCACTATAATATGGTAATTTTTTCTATCAGTAATGCTTATTATAAATTAGAAAGATATTGATAATTTGTATTACTTTCTTGGAACAAAGCAAAGAGCTCATGAAGGACAAAGACAAAAGATTTAGGTGAGTGGTGGGTTAAAGTCTTGCATATATCCAGGAGTCTAGATTCCATAGGGGGTGCTCTTTCTTCTCAACCAAAATGCCATGATACTTGGCATTTTTCCTTTCTCCTAGGAGTTGTTTGGGGTTATCAGGCTAAAGATCAGGTCCTTTGCCATACAAGGCTGCTAATGAAGAGGAGAGAAGGTCAACCTGAATTTGTGGGTAAGGACTGGAAAAAAAAAAGTCTACTCAATGTAAACATAAGAGGTCCCCAGGCCCTACTTAACTCTGCTGAAGGGACAAGCTGTTCCTTTCCTGAACTTGGTTCCCCAATTCCCCACACTGTCTTGGGACTGGGGTTGGAGCTGGAAAGGAATGACCTTGCATCATCTTGTAGATCCATCCAAGTTCCTCCAGGCTTGGAAAGGCTCCCAGGCCATTCTTCAGTATCTCTACATAGCAAAGCCTCCCTGTAGGCCTATCTTGTCTGAATTCCAAGGGCCGTATGTCAATTAAAGCACTTGGAAGTCACAATCAGTTGTCTTTCTAATGCCTCTAATTTCAACCTCCAAACGACTGCATTATGTACAACCTAGTCTAGGAGTGGTTACTAAGTCATTATATCCACTGAGATTTGTATCATTATCATTTGTATCATTAGCATATACTATCATATAGTAATATGGCCAAGAACAGGACAAAACAAATAAAAATGACCATAGAGTTGTTGTCAAAGTTCATTATAAACTGAGTGTTAAATCCCATCTGATCCCAGCTTTAGGATTCTCTGGAGATAAAGTGCTCCATGGCCTTGTCCTGAAATGACTCTCCCTGTGTCTGTTTAACTGGTCATAGTCAGTAAAAGACCAGTGTATTACAGTCTTGGTGATGTCCCACATGATCAGCCTGAAGGACTCACAGGTGGGCAGTATTTATTATATTACAAACTATCTTTTCTTGTATCATTATCCACAGAAACATGGTAGCTAATATGTTGATTTAAAAATCAGCAGAAATTTGTTGGCTGCTAACTTTCTGAAGGCAAATTTGTCAACAGCCTGCTTTCTGAGAGTTTTGACCTCCCTTTCCAACCTGCATCTGATTGCAGCTCAAGATCTTCTGCTCTGTATTTGGGCTTAATCCTGATACTGTTTCTCAGACACTGATGTTTGCCTTACCCTTAGCTACAACTCAGATGATCCCACTGGGTTTTGGGGATTGAGATGGCTTCTTGTAAAAGTCTGTCTTACTTCTGTCTAGCTCCTCGTATACCTTGAGGGCCATGGCCACTATTGGGTTTGCCTCGGCCTTTGAATGGGAACCAGAGAGAATGGAAGAAATGTTCCCTCCTTATCTACCTGTGTGTCTTCCTCCAGTAGTTCTCTGGTTTAGCTTTCAGGTGTAACTAGGTGAGTATCTTTCTGAATCCCTCAGTCTCAGAAAATAGGATCAAGGGATCATTAGGTCTAGTTGAACCCTACAGTCTTGGAATAGACTGCTCTCTATTCTTATGCTCAATACCATTGAGGAATCTGTTCGAAGTCACCCAGCAGTAGAATTTTCCATTTTTAAGGAAAGATGATAATAAATGTTATAAATCTGAATTGAAGACTGGTATTATATATGCCATTGCTGAGAAAATGTGCTAGATCAACTGAAGCAATAATTAAGTCTTATTTATCTCTCTGACTACCACAGAACCTAGAAGGTGCTCAGTAAGTATAATTTAAATTTAACTGGATATGAATTATGATTGTAAATTAATATTTGTATGACCTCATCAATAATATATGGTTTTCCAATTCTTTTCTATCTAATATGTATCTGACAGCTCTTAATTTTTCCAGTGTCCTTTGCGGCCAGAGTATTGCAGATTGGAAAGTATGTGGACTTTGGGATCAGAAAGACATATGTTGGAATCTCTCTCTACCACATACTAGCTGTGTGCTTACATGTCTATCTGCCACAGTAAAATAAAGGTAGTAAAATACATCCTGTAGGACAGTTATGAAGAGATTGAGTATAATGCTGTGGGGCGTTTCTCTTCTCTGGGATAAACACTGCTATTTTATTATTTCACTGCTATTTTCTCATTTGTTCCTCACCCTGTTTGCTTCAAGGAAGTGAGAAATAAACATATCCCCCCTAAGATGAAACATGAGCGGGTAAAAGTGATTACCATCACTTAGCTTTTGAGGTCAGGAGACAAGACTAGGACCCAAACTGATTGACTTCTTTTTTTGTTTTTGAGATGGGGTCTCGCTCTGTCACCAGGCTGGAGTGAAGTGCAGTGGTGCAATCTCGGCTCACTGCAACCTCCGCCTCCCGGGTTCAAGTGATTCTCCTGCCTCAGCCTCCCGAGTAGCTGGGATTACAGGTGTGTGCCACCACGCCAGCTAATTTTTGTATTTTTAGTAGACACAGGGTTTCACAATGTGGCCAGGATGGTCTTGATCTCTTGACCTTGTGATCCACCTGCCTTGGCCTCCCAAAGTGCTAGGATAACAGGTGTGAGCCACCACACCCGGACCTAACTGACTTCTAATTGCATTCTTTATAGTAAATGCAATTCAAGCCTGAGGATAGGAGCCTGGGTTTCCAGGCAAACTACTCGGCAGCTGCGTGGTTGTGCAAACAGCTCTTCATGTTTTTGAGTCTTGTTTTCCTAATCCTTAAAACTGGAATAGCAATAAGATATACCTTATGAGATGGTTTTAAGAACCAACTTTAGCTCTTTAAAGCAGTGTTTCTTATTCAGGAAATACATAGGAATCATGAGATAAACTTTCTGAACATACATAGGCCCTACTCCTGGAGGTTTGGAGGTATAAATAGGCATATACATTTTCATAAAGCTTCCTCAGGTGACTCTCATGTACCCAACCCACTCCAAACTGCTGCCTGCTTCTAACTATAAAATTCCATGCACATGTGAGTGATTATTGGTATTCCTGATAAGTTTACATTATACTGAGACTTTAAAATGCTTGTGAAGCTGCTATGTTGTTGAGGAAAGAACAATGATCTCTTGGGTTAAAAGATATGTAACAAATCCAAGCTGTAAATTTACAGCTGTGAGGCCCTGAGCAGATTATATAACTTCTTTGAAAATCATTCTCCTCAGTAGTAAAACAGAGTGGAATAGTACTCATAATTAAATAGGGAATCTGATGTAATGACACTTTTTAAGCCAGAAGGACTTTGTTAGCTTGAGAAATGGAAGCAAGGAGAGCTCAAGACATTTCTCCAAGATCATAAAGCTAGTAAGCGGTAGAGCTGGAGTTTGAACCCAGGTCTAGCTGACTCCAGAGCTTGGGCTCTGATATTCTGTACCACCCTTTACTCATGCATTAACTACTTATTGAGTGCCTACTAAGTACTAGATACTCTTCTATAAGTTTTGAATATACTAGGAAATAAAACAAACATACAAAAATTCTTATCCTTGTGGAGCTTTTACATTAGAAGGTGATAAGTGCTATGGAAAGAAATCACGCCCATTATCCCAGCACTTTGGGAGGCCGAGGTGGGTGAATCACCTGAAAACAGGAGTTCGAGACCAGCCTGGCCAACACAGTGAAACCCTTCTCTACTAAAAGTACAAAAATTAGCCAGGCATGGTGGCACATGCCTATAATCCCAGCTACTTGGGAGGCTGAGGCAGGAGAATTGCTTGAACCTGGGAGGTGGAGGTTGCAGTGAGCCATGATCGCACCACTGCACTCCAGCCTGGGCAACAGAGCGAGACTCTGTCTGAAAAAAAAAAAAGAAATTAACAAAGAAGAAAAAAGAAAAACCATAGATGGGGATCAGGAATCAGGGAGGTGAAGGTAGGGGCCAGGATGCAGTTTTAATTAAGGTGGTCTGTCTGGGTCTCATTGAGAAAGTGACTGTTAAGCAAAGACTTGAAGAAGTTGAAGGAAATAACCAGGCAGTTATCTGGAAGAAAACTTGCAAGCAGAAGGACAAGCTCGTATGATGATGGTCCTGAGTTGTGGGCAGGTTTATGGAATAGCAAAGAGGCCAGTGCGGCGAGGGTGATGTGAGCGTAGAGCAGAGAAGTAGCAGATGATGTCACGGAGGTCACAGATGCAGAGTGCAGGGCACTGCAGGGCACTCTAGGCTCTTTAGTTTTTATCCTGGAGTGAAATAGGAGCCACTGGAAGATTCTGAACAGGAGATTGATTTGATGACACTTATGCTAAGTGAAATAAGCCAGTCACAGAAGGACAAACACTTCACAAGATATTTCACTTATATAAGGAATCTAAAATAGTCTAACTCATAGAAGTAGAGAGCAGAATGGTAGTTACCAGGGCCTGGGAGAGGAAGAAATGGGGAATTGCTAATTAACAGGCATAAGTTTTAAGTTAAAGAGATGAATAATTTCTAGAGGCCTGCTATACATTGTGCATATAATTAATAATACAGTGTTGTGCACCTAAAAATCTGTTAAGAGGGTACATTGGTAGGTCTCATGTTAAGCTTTTTTACCACAATAAAAAATATTCTGGCTGCTGTATTGAGGAAACACTGTAGTGAGACAAGATAGACTGGGTGAGGAGGTCTGTGAGGAGGTATTGCAGCAATCCAGGAAGAGTGATGGAGGTTCAATAGTGGGATTGCAGTGGTGTGAGAAGTACGTACTGACAGGAGATGACCTGAGCCTGTTGCTGACGTCTGCATTCCTTATGGGTTGTGGGGTCTATTTAGCTACAATCTGAAGTGGTCACCCTATGGAAGCCAGAGGAAGGACAACTAGCTTGGTGGTAGAGGTGAGGTTCTCCCTGAAGGAAGTAACATTTCTCTTATTCACCTGGGACAGAGGCTAGTCGTTAGCAGCAGATCAGACCTTGGAAAGCAGGCCACAGCCAGGCAAGGGAAGCTCATGGGGCTTGTTCTGTGAGTTCTGATTATGAATTGTGTAGATGTGCTCCAGGAGGCTGTACCCGGATGGCTAAATGCCTGTTATACAGTTTGGCAAGTAGGGGCCCAAGCTGAAGATGGCTCAGCAAACACTGTAGTAAGAACATCCAGTTGTATTTTACTCTATTTTCTCTCTTAATCCATGATCTTTAGTGCAGTATTATTTAAATGTTGCAGCCTAGACTCAGTGGGCCTCTGGAGGGTATTAGAGGAGGGTTTTGTTCCCACTTCTGTCCTGGAGTATAGAGCAGAGTACTTTGAAGCCTCTGAGTTCACGATAGTAGGAATTAAGACAAGATCCTCTTGGGAATTAGCAGTTGGGATAGGGCCAGGCCCCTTTCCTCCTTTGCTTACGTTGGAAGAGGGTTTTGGATATATTGGATAATAGGTTTCCTTACATAAGCATGCATGAAGTATTTTATTAATGTTCAGTCATCTTGTGTGGGCCTCACTTTTTACACAGCCTCATGTGAGGCATGATGTCCCTGTTGAACATCAGCTGGACATCACCCAAGGGTCAGGTGGAGACAGTTGGAGACCACAGCAATAGGGCTTTGCATTGTGGAGGGAACAAGACAGTATAATCTTTAACTCTTGGGGTTTACCATTAGATACGCTGATATGTGAGACTGAAAGAGACCTGAGCCCCTGTGCCTGGCTTCTGAGAAAGTATTGGGAATGCAGCAGAACATGACAGCTAAGTGCCCAGCCTTTGCAGCTGGACTGGGTTTGAGTTCTGGATATACTCTTTTCTGGTTGGACAACTTTGTAAACCTCTCTAATGCTTATTTATTTTATTCATAAAATATAGATGGCTATGATAGTGTCTTATTCCATTTGTGCTGTTATAAAGATAGAAAACCTGAGGCTGGGTAATTTATAAAGAAAAGAGGTTTATTTGGCTCTCGGTTCTGCAGGCCATACAGGAAGCATGGCACCAACACCTGCTTCAGATGAGGGCCTCAGGCTGCTTCTACTTATGGTGGAATGTGAAGGGGAGCTGGAGTGTACAAATCACATAGTGAGAGAGGAAGCAAAGAAAGAGGGAAGTGCCAAGTATGGGAACTCTCACAGGAACTAGCAGAGTGAGAACTCACTCGTTACCTCTAGGACAGCACCAAGCCATTAATGAGAGATCTGCCCCCATGACCGAAACACCTCCCATTAGGCCCCACTTCCAACATTGGAGATCACATTTCAATATGAGATTTGGAGGGGTCAAACATCCAAACTATAACAGATAACATATATCATGTAGGGTTGTTCTGAAGATGAAAATAAATAATATGTTTAGCTTACCACAATACCTGGCACAAAGTAAGTGCTCAGTGTAGCCATTATTATGAGTAATTATGGAAGCTTGTCGAGATAGTGCCTTATTAAGGGTGTGTGATTAGAGGGTGAGATTGGAGAGCATCACAGGCAGGAATTTAGCCACTGTTCTACTCTCTGGGACACTTTCTAGACTTCCTTGGGTTTTCACTTGGGCAAAAATGGAAATAATGGGAACATATTCCTGGCTATATTAGCAAGCAAATGGGAATATAATGAGACCTCATCAACATAAAAACGACAGCAAACTGTTGTGGCATCTGGGCATTTGGTGTGCATGTGTGAGTATGTGTTTAATGTGGGTCATTGGTGTTGTATTGGTGTTGCAAAGCAGGAGGAAGTTCATACAAAACTTGGTTTAGATGTTAAGCCTGAGGACCTGCCATGTACCGAGAGAATTTGAGAGACAGTTTATTATTCACACAGAGGAGAGCTGATCAGGCACAAGCAGGTCCAGGTTGGTTTGGGCAAAGCAGATGGAGTGGGTTTGGGCCTTTACAGTGGCTGAGCAGTGGGGCTGGGAAAAGTTCCTGCATGTGCACAATTTAAATTTTCCAATGGTACCAAAGGAGGAGATGAGGTCATGAGCCTTCTTATCAGCCTGCCCAGATGTGGGGCCAAAAAGGAAGAGATGGAAAGGCCTGAAAGGAATTATTAATCCAACATCAAAAATGAAGTCTGACTCTCCGTCACAATCAATTATAAAGGGAATTAGAAATAAATAGCACAGAAAACCACTTTAAAATAGTGAATCTCTACCATAGCAAATTGTTACTAATATATGAATGAATCAACAAAGGCACAAATGTACCATAACCCCAGTGACTGGTAAAGGGGGTAGCCAGCACTTTCATACCGTTGGCCTGAGGGATTTATTGTCCCATAAAGAAGACTGAAGATGTGAATGGCTCTCCACTAGGGCTTTTGAAATACTCGAGGTGAGAAATGGTGTTGGCCTCAACCAAGTAGTTTTGGATATGGAGGAAGGTAGGTTTCATTCATACATCACCCTAACTGAGTGCTTATGTGTGCCAGCCCTGTCCTAGGGGACCTGTGACACACACTGAATAAGAGAGAAACAGGCCCGTTTTTGCAGGATACTCAGGCAAACAACTATAATGGTGTTATATATTACATCATATGACTAAGTGTTTTTCTTGGAGAAGTACAGGAGTGTGAAAGCCCATAGCCAGGATGATGGCAAAGGAAATAAGGAGGGAGAGAAGTGGTAGTAGAAAGAACTCAACAAGGAGATAGAAGTGATAGAATTTGGTAGAGGATTAAATGTGGGAGGGGAAGACTGATAAGGGCATCTGTGTGGAGGGAGGTACCATTCTTTGAAGTAGGTAATACCCAAGGAGAAGAAGACTAGTGGGGAAGGTGTGGATTTAATTTTGGATACACTGTGTTTGAGATGCCTGTAGGACAGTCAATTTGAAATGCCCCCAAAACTGCTGCAGAGAGAGACCTGGACTAGCAATACGGTCCTGGGGGCGAGAGAAAAGGCTGTTGCAATTTGAGTCCCTGGCTGGGCATCGGGTTATCCAGGGAGGGAGTGCAGGGCATGACAATGGCCCTGGACAGCACACTGAGGCTAGGGACTGGCACAGAAAGGAGCCTCTGTTGAGCAAAGGCTCTCAGCCCAGATTTTAAGCACTAGCATAGGTGGTTTGCTGAAATGGCCTCAGCAGCACAGGAGGAGGCCAGAGTTAGGAAGGAGCCATCTAAGAGCTCACACTTGTGGGTTTTCCCTGTGGAATCTCCGAAGTATTGGGACATTAGTGGCTGCCAGGCTTTGAAGGAGGCCTGGGCTCCCAGCTTTTATCTTTAGTGGGAGCAAGATCAAAGAACTACTGGGTAATGTGACCCCATGAGCTCACTGTGTTGTAGTTCAAGGACACTAGGGTTATCTTTGTGATTTGGTGCCTTCTACCCTGCACATATGGCTTCGGTCTCAGCTGAGTTCAAGAGGAACCATTTTGTGTTTGTGGAGAAGTCAGTGACAGACATGGATTAAAGGCATTTGTTTGCATCTGCTTACCTTGGTTGGCAGAAGATCACGAGCACCTGACTGCTAGACAGGTGTGGAGCCAAGGGGCAAGGATGCCCACTGACATGGTGATCATTCACCTGATTGGAAGTGAGGTGCCTAAGTTTGTCTGAGTTCCAGTGGAAGAATCACTCCTGGAGAACTGGAGATGGATGGGCTTTGGGGCAGAGCAGATCTGGTATTGCAAGCTGTGATTGTTTCCTACTAGCTCTGTGAGATTGGGCAAATGAACTCTGAGTTTCTATTTCCTTGTCCTTAGAAAAATGAGAATTATTCATGTGAATAAAGACAAATGCAGATATGAGTGACTGGCATAACTAAGGTGCACAGAAAGACTTAGCCTGCACTTCCAGTATGCATTTCATGCCATATCTTTGCCTCCTGTGGCATACTTGAGTCTGAGATTCCTTTGAGCCTAGAATTTGAGTGCCGATTGGAACTTGAATTCTTCTGTTCAAACTCAGATCCTGGAGGGAGGATATAGGAAAAGTGCTATAAACCCTGTTGAATTTCTAGAAACTTGAATTTGAATGGGTCCTCTGAGTTTTAAAAATATGCTACCATACTTTGTTTCTGCCTCCCCAAAAGAAGTGTTTAGGTTTTATCTAATGCTTTAAGGCTGAGGACCACATCATGGAGGAGGAAGAATACTGGCTTTGAATCCTGGCTCTGTCACTTTCTTACACTGTAGCCTTGGCTAAGACCTTTCTTGAGAGTGTTTTGTCACCTGCAAAATGGGCAAAAGCAGGGCAGGTTTCAGGTTTTGTGGGACCTGAAACTTAATGCAATTTGGGGCCCTCTTTAAGAGAAAGAACACAAAATTACTAGTATAAACTTAGGTACAAAACTTACCTTTAGAGTAAGAAAATAAATCAACATAAATTATAAATTTAAAAAATACCACAAATACTATATAATTTAGAAAAATAGTTTACTTAAAAATTATTTAACTACCTGACAGATCTCTACAATGCTTTCTCTCCTTAACTCTTTTGGCTGATTACTCTCTGATTATCTTTTCATAGGAAAATAATTTTATAATATCCTTGTCTACAGAGAGTATAGAAGGATACTCTATTCTTCTTGCATGCTGATCAAAATTTGTATTATTGTGAGTTTTTTTAAGCTTTATTAATTATTGTGTAAATTTTTTTTTTTTTTGAGACTGAGATTTGCCATATCGCCCAGGCTGGAGTGCACTGGTGCAATCTTGGTTCACTGCAACCTCCGCCTCCCAGGTTCAAGCAATTCTCATGCCTCAGCCTCCTGAGTAGCTGGGATTACATGTGCCCACCACCATGCCCAGCTAATTTTTGTATTTTTAGTACAGAGGGGGTTTCACCATGTTGGCCAGGCTGGTCTCAAACTCCTTACCTCAAGTGATCTGCCTGCCTCGGCCTCCCAAAGTGCTGAGATTATAGGCGCGAGCCACTGCACACGCTGTAAATTTTTAGAATTGTCTATTTTGGTAAATGTTCTATCGTTTTATATATGTAGTAAGACATGAAGTATTCTTGTATAGTACTTGTATTAAACACGCTCTGAAATGACAGTATTCTTCGATGAGTTTGTTATCAGTGTCCTATATTGTCATCGTCAAAATGTCAGTTAGCAGAAAGTGTTCTAATGCATTCTTGTGATTCCCTCCTCTTCATTAATTGGATTATCAGATAATCCAGGAGCCTATCTATTACTTCTATTTGGAGTTTTTCTCATCCTTTGAAGAATTAACTATACTTGTCTATGATCTGAATTTTGCTTTTGTTATAATTGCATCTCAAAGTCAGAATAATTTCTGTTGATTTCATAGCTCACTTATTTTATTAATTTATTTGAATATTCTCCCAGTTCCTTAATAAATCAGTGATCTGCATTGATCCTACTACCTAAGGGAGTTGTTGAAGTGAACAGGCTTTGTAAGTGTCAAAAGGTTATGTCTTACTAATTGATAAATTTCTCTCCTATTCCCCTCTCCTGCCACTCAGCACACCCCAGGACTCTGCAGAGTGTGTCTCCCATTGTAAGTATGCAGGGAGATCTATGAGTTGAGTTCTTGGTTCCCTTGCTAAAAGCCAGGAGGAAAGAAAAGGAAGGAAGTAGAGTAATAATTCTTTTTGGTTATTGTCAGTTTACATCATGTTTCACTCTAAGATAAACATGATGAAGTATAACACACAACTTTATATAAAAGCCTGTTTTAGAAAAAATAATCCCAGAATTTCCTAATTTCTGGTAAGGAATATTTGACCAGGGCTTCAGGAATGTACTCTGTTTCACAGCCTGGGCCATAGGCACCAAATGGAGGCTACTACTGGTTCCTAGCTTTCCCCACATCCATTAATCCTCAGAATGTGTCCCTGATAGGATACCTGGGCTGCACAGGCATAGCTCATCCCACATTTTATCTGACTGTTATCTCCTCCTGCCAATGCTCCTGTTCCCTGAAATCTCTTCAAGAACACCTGAAGGGCAGGCTTTCTGCACAGCACCAACACTTCTGCAGCTTGGAGCTTGGATGTAAATGCCAAATCCAAAGCAATCTACCTTTAAAGAAATATTTTCCTATTTGAAAACTCACCCCTCCCATGAAGGAAATTAATTGCACTTGATAATTCTCTTAAAATGAATAATGGAGTAGGTGTAGCCTTAAAAACGTGCTGTTGGCATTTTTGTTTGTTTTTCTAAGTGCAGTTAATTAAATTCTGGTGATTCCAGTGGGCTGTCTGTGGAACAGAGTTATTACTTCCCCCTGAATGTCTCCCTGATTTCCCAGGCAGAGTTAGGAGCTTCTTCCTTTTTCTCTGGCCACCCCCCACAATGCTGTGTGTTCCCTCCCATCATAAGACTCATCCTGTTATTATTGTTAATCTACTTCTCTGCTTCCTGAACTAAATGTCAGTGCCTTGAGGATAAGAACTATGATTTTTTTTTGTCATTAATCAGGTCTCACTACCTGCTAATTGAATCTTCCTACCTTGACTTCCCCTTGTAGTGGGTCCCTGGCATTTTCTGAACACAGATGGCTATGGAGGTCCTTTGTATACTTCCTTGGAAGCTCAGCTGTGCCCAGGTAGACCATCCCTAGTGTAGGCACATTTTATCCTGCCACCACAAATCTAGGTCATGCCTGCTTATCCCTTCTGGCCTGGATAACAGTGGCCTTGACATGTTGGATGCAGCCCTTTGAAGAGAGGACAGTTTCCACCCATGGCAATGAAGGCAGATGAGCTGATTTTCCTTGTGAGTTCAGGCTCTTTGGTGTTGGCATGCCCCCTTGAGAATGGGCTCATCAGGATTCCCCTGGAAGGAGAGGTCTCGCCTATCACCCAACTAGTTGTTAATGCTGGGGCTCACCTTGGGGTTAAGGATGTCTTACTCTCAGAAGGCCTTGACAGACTCAACAGTAAGGCTTTCCAGGGAAAAGATTCCAAGACTTTGGCTGTGGGCTGCTCTTGGTCAGCCTGACTTCAGAAAGAAATGGCATTGAGCCGAGATGGTGATGAATGGCTCTTGAAAACATAGGAAATTGGGTTTTGTGACAAGTCATCTATTTTCTCCCCTCCCTCCCTCCCCATAGCCACAAATAAATAAATAAATAAATACATAAACAAACACCACTCGATATTTCAACCAATTGAAGAAGCAGCAAAAAATCCAATTGCAATGTAGGAAAAGATACCTACCTATGATGTGCATGGCTCTTCCCCAATAGAAATGCTAGGCAGAGAAAGGTGGGTATTGATTTCTGATAAACTGCAACTCTGGGCAGTTGTTCAGGTGAAGATATTTGGTCTCCCAAAGTGTCTCAGGCAGTGGCCATCCCTGGATGTAGACTTCTGTTTCAGAGGGCAGAACCTCATTCAAAGACCTGGTCTTATCTCCACTGTTATCCTGCAGGCCAGGTCACCACCATCTGCCTCCTGGGCCATGGAACTTTTCTTTTCATAGATCTCTCACTTCTGCTTGTGATCCTCCAACCCATCATTCACATGACAGACAGAATGATCTTTTCAAAAATAAATTAGCTCACATCACATGCAGCCACACATCCCTTTTTTCTGCTACTCGATGACGCCAATCTGTTTCTCACACAAGAACTTTTTGCATATTTTCTTCCTTCCCCTCTCTCTTCACTGAGCTAACTTCTATGCCTCCTTCAGGCCTCAACCCAGAGATTATTTCTATACAGAGGTCACCCTCTGCCTTTCCTACCTAAAATTTGTCTTTTCCATTATTTACCCTCATAGTACCCTATGCTTTTCCTTCATGGCATGCATTAGCATTTGTAATTATAGATTTATTTGTTTACTGTTCGTTCTTTTTCATACTGTAAGCTCCATGAGGGCAGGGGAATAGTCTGTTTGGTTAATCATTGTGTATCTAATGTCTAGTACCATGTCTACTACATAGTAAGTGCTCATTAAATATTTGTTGAATGAAAGAATATGCAGTGAGTTACTTTCCATGTAATAGCTCAAATGAGCAGGGGTTAAAGCTTAGAAACTTCAGATAAAAGAATTAGGAAAGGTCCTTAATACATGATTATTTTTATCTGCTGTGTTACATAAGGGTCAAGGACTGGGACTAAGACTTAAGTTCTCTCTACCTTGGTGTTTAGACATAAAGAAATTTGCTTTATAGACAAGAATGGTTTCCATAGAGGCCAAATCAGGAGAGACAATAGGGTTCCTGAGGAATAAATCATCCTGTGATAGGATTTCTGAGCATTAGCATTATTGATATTTTGGTCTAGACAATTCTTTGATACAGGAGGATGTCTTGTGCATTATGAGTTTAGCAGTAACCCTGGCCTCTACCCACTAAATTCCGGTAGCACTGTCCTTAGTTGAGAGAACCAAAAAATGTCTCCAGACAAGGCCAAATGTACCCTGGAGAGCAAACGTTTCCCCAGTTGAGAACTACTGCCCTAAGAGAAGAAGGGACACAGCAGATTCCAGGACACTTCTCAATGCTGGAAAGAAGAGCTGGTTCTGGGTGGATGGAGGTAGCTAATGTCAGCATTTATCCTATTCCTAACACCCTGTGGGCTTGTTTGAATCCTAGAAGGTAGGCATTAGGTCACTAATGATTATGATGCTTTGGGTTCAAACATTTTTGCTTTGGGAACTCTCTCTGCCAGCTAATCATAACATTGCAGGAGCTATTTCCTCCAGGCATTAAGGGGCAGTGGTATTGTCTTATATCAGTCATGGCATTCTGGACACAGATTCAGTGCTGTCAAAGACCCTTTGTTGAACTGTCAGGATCTTGGGTTAGTGCTGGCTGCAGAACGGGGTGGTGATCTTCACTGATACTGAGATAAGAGTATAAAGTATTCCCAGGAATTCTCCATAAATATTTTGGAAGGAGGATTTTTATAAAATGGGTATACTACCCAAAGCAATCTACGAATTCGGTTCAATCCTTATCAATATATCAATGTCATTGTTCACGGAAATAAAAAAAAATTCTAAAATTTGTATGGAACCAAAAAAGAGCCTGAATATCCAAAGCAATCCTATGCAAAAAGAATAAAGCTGGGTCAGAGGACAAGATGGCTGAACAGATGCAGCCAGGTGAAACAGCTACCACCGAGGGACTAAGTTGACTGGTGTGCTTTTAACAGATCTTCAGAGGGAATGTGCCAGGAGTGAATGGAGGGAAGACATAGAAGCTTGGCTGAAGAGAGGCTCCCAAGACTGAGCCAGGAAGAAATTGAATCCCTGAACAGACCAATAACGAGCTCTGAAATTGAGTCAGTAATGAATAACCTACCAACCAAAACAAGCCCAGGACCAGATGGATTCACAGCTGAATTCTACCAGATATAAAAGGAAGAGCTGGTACCACTCCTGCTGAAACTGTTCCAAAAAATTGAGAAGGGTCTCAACCCTAACTCATTCTGTGAGGCCAGAATCATCCAGATACCAAAACCTGGCAGAGATACAACAACAACAAAAAACTTCATGCCAACATCCTCAATGAACATAGATGCAAAAATTCTCAACAAAATACTAGCAGACCAAACCCAGCAGCATATTAAAAAGCTTATTTACCAAGTTCAAGTAGGCTTTGGGATGCAAGGTTGGTTAACGTATGCAAATCAATAAATGTAATTCGACACATAAACAGAAGTAAAGACAAAAACCACATGATAATTTCAATAGATGCAGAAAAGTCTTTTGATAAAATTTATCACCACTTTATGTTAAAAACTCTCAATAAACTAGGTATTGAAGGAACATACCTAAAGTAATAAGAGCATCTATGACAAACCCACAGCCAATATTATACTGAATGGGAAAAAGCTGAAAGCATTCCCCTTGAAAACCGGCAAAAGACAAAGATGCCCTCTCTCACCACTCCTATTCAACTTAGTATTAAAAGTTTTGGCCAGGGCAATCAGGCAAGAGAAAGAAATAAAGTGCATCCAAATAGGAAGAGAGGAAATAAAAGTATTTCTATTTGCAGGCAACATAATTCTGTATCTAGAAAACCCTATAGTTTTGGCCTAAAAGCTCCTTCAGCTAATAAATAACTTCAGTAAAGTCTCAGCATACAAAATCAATGAACAAAAATTACTAACATTCCTATACACCAACAACAGTCAAGCTTAGAGCCAAATTGGGAATGCAATCCATTCACAAATACCACTAAAAGAACAAAATAGTTAGGAATACAGATAACCAGGGAGGTGAAAGATCTCTACAAGCAGAACTACAAAACATTGCTCAAAGAAGTCGGAGATGACACAAACAAACGGAAAAACATTCCATGCTCATGGATAAGAAGAATCAATATCATAAAAATGGCCATACCACCCAAAGCAATATAGATTCAATGTTATTCCTATTAAACAACCATTGAGATTCTTCACAGAACTAGAAAAAGCTGTTTTAAAATCCATATGGAACCGAAGCAGAGCCCAAATAGCCAAGGCATGCTTAAGCAAAAAGAAATAAGCTGGAGGCATCACGTTACCCAACTTGAAACTATACTACAGGGCTACAGTGACCAAAACAGCATGGTATTGGTACAAAAACAGACATGTAGAACAATGGAACATAATAGAGAACCCAGAAGTAAGGCCACACATCTCCAACTATCTGATCTTCGACAAACCTGACAAAAACAAGCAATGGGGAAAGGATTCTCTATTTAATAAATGGTGCTGGGATAACTAGCTAGCACTATGCAAAAGACTGAAACTGAACCCCTTCCTTACACCATATATAAAAATTAACTCAAGATGGATAAAGGACTTAAATGTAAAGCTCAAAACTATAAAAACTCTGGAAGACAACCTAGGCAATACCATTCAGGATGTAGGCATAGGCAAAGATTTTATGATGTAGATGCCAAAGCAATTTCAAGAAAAGCAAAAATT
This sequence comes from Pan troglodytes, assembly GCF_028858775.2. Classification (NCBI taxonomy): domain Eukaryota; kingdom Metazoa; phylum Chordata; class Mammalia; order Primates; family Hominidae; genus Pan; species Pan troglodytes. The sequence goes on from NC_072407.2 coordinate 89,409,018, forward strand.
GACAAATGGGATCTAATTAAACTTAAGAACTTCTGTACAGCAAATGAAACTATCAACAAAGTAAACCAACAACATACAGAATGGGAGAAAATTTTTGCAAACTATGCATCCCACAAAGGTCTAATATCCAGTATCTATAAGGAACTTAAAGTTATGAGAAACCAAACAACTCCATTAAAAACTGGGCCAAGGACATTAACAGACACTTTTCAAAAGAAGACATATATGTGGCCAGCAATCATATGAAAAAAAACTCAACACCATTGCTTATTAAAGAAATGCAAATCAAACCACAACAAGATACCATCTCACACCAGTCAGAATGGCTATTGGAAAAAGTCAAAAAACGACAGATGCTAGAAAGGTTGTGGAGAAAATGGAACACTTATATGGTGTTGGTGGGAGTGTAAATTAGTTCAACCATTTGGAAGACAGTGTGGCACTTCCTCAAAGACCTAAAAACAGAAATACCATTTGACACAGCAACCCCATTACTGGATTTATACCCAGTGGAATATTAATTGCTCCATTATAAAGACATATCCATGTGTGTGTTCATTGCAGCACTATTCGCAATGGCAAAGGCATGAAGTCAACCTAAATGCCCATCAATGATAGACTAGACATGTGGTACATATACACCATGGAATACTATGCAGCCATACAAAGGAATGAGATCATGCCCTTTGCAGGGACATGGATAGAGCTGGAGGCCATTATCCTTAGCAAACTAATGCAGGGACATGGATAGAGCTGGAGGCCATTATCCTTAGCAAACTAATGCAGGAACAGAAAACCAAATACCCCATGTTCTTACTTACAACTGTGAGCTAGATGATGAGAACATGTGGACACATAGAGGAGAACAACAGACACTGGAGCCTATCAACGGGTGGCAGGGGGTGGGGAGGAGGGAGAGAACATGAAAATAACCAACGGATACTAGGCTTAATACCTGGATGATGAAACAATTTGTACAACAAACCCCCATGACACAAGTTTACCTATATAACAAATCTACACATGTACCCCTGAACATAAAAATTAAAAAAATTAAGCTAGGGGCATCACATTACATTGACTTCAAAATATATTGCAAGGCTATAGTAACCAAAACAGCACGATATTGGTATAAAAATGGACACACAGACCAATGGAACAGAATAGAGAACCCAGAAATAAATCCACCCAGAAATAAAACCAAGTGATTTTTGACCAAATTGTCAAGAACATACACTGGGGAAAGGACACCTGCTTCAATAAATGATGCTGGGAAAACTGGATATCTATATGCAAAAGAATAAAACTAAGCTCCTATCTCTCATCATATAAAAATGAACTCATATAAATTAATGACTAAGACTTCAAAAGCACAGGCAACAAAAATACACAAATGGGACTATATTAAACTAAAAACTTCTGCTGAGCAAAGGAAACAATCAAGAGTGAAGAGACAACCTGTTTAATGGGAAAAATACTGCAAACTATTCATCTGACAAGGTACTAATACTGAAAATATACAAGGAAGTCAACTCAGCAGTAAAATACCAAATAATCCCATTAAAAAGTGAGCAAAGGACATGAGTAGACATTTCTTGAAAGAATATATACAAATGGCTTGCCAGGTGCAGTGGTTCACGCCTATAATCCCAGCACTTTGGGAGGCTAAGACGGGTGGATCACAAGGTCAGGATTTCGAGACCATCCTGGCTAACATGGTGAAACCCCGTCTCTACTAAAAATACAAAAAATTAGCTGGGCATGTTGGCGGGCGCCTGTAGTCACAGCTACCTGGGGAGGCTGAGGCAGGAGAATGGCGTGAACCCGGGAGGTGGAGCTTGCAGTAAGCTGAGATTGTGCCGCTGCACTCCAGCCTGGGTGACAGATCAAGACTCTGTCTCAAAAAAAAAAAAAAAAAAAAGAATATATACAAATGGCTAATGGGTATATGGAAAAAACCACAATATTGTTAATTATCATGGAATTGCAAATCAAAACCACAATGAGATATCATCTTACTCCAGTTAGAATGGTTGTTATTAAAAAGAAAAAATAACAGATGCTGGTGAGAACATGGAGAAAAGGGAACTCTTGTATTACACTGTTGGTGGGAATGTAAATTAGTATAGTCACTATGGAAAAATTAGTATAGTCACCACAAAACTACAAATAGAACTACATATGATCCAGCAATCCCATTACTGAGCATCCAATGGAAGGAAAGAAAGTATATCAAAGGGACGCCTGCACTTGCGTGTCTATCACTGCACTATTCACAATAGCCAAGGTATGGAATCAAACTGCGTGTCCATCAATGAATGAATAGATAAAGAAAATGTGGTATATACACAGTGGAATACTACTCAGCCATGTAAACAAGATTAAAAGCCTGTCATTTAGATAAATATGGATGAAACTGAAGGTCATTATATTAAGTGACATAAGCCAGGCACAGAAAGACAAACATAGCATGTTCTCATTCATATATGGGAGCTAAAATAGTTGATCTCATGGAGGTAAATAGTAGAACGATAATTACCAGAGGGCTGGAAAGGGTGTGTGTGTGGCGGGGCTAAGGGGTGGGGGTAAGAGAATAAAGAGAGGTTAGTTAATATGCAACTCCAATGCAAACCATGATGCTTCCTTTTAAGAAAATTCTTTATCATCTTCTGCGCCATTAGAGGGAAGTTTTATACATTCATCTGAGGTTGAACAATAGAAACATGGACTCATGTTTTTGCTAGCTCTTTTTCCAACTAATGGACAGAGAAAAGTAAGACAATGTGTGCACATGTTTGTACATTACTATATTTTCGGTGTTCAGTTCTTTATGTATATGTTCAGGACATTGAACAAATGAATTAATGAATAAATATTATATGTGCTGAGCTGCTACTTGTCCATCCTAGTGGTGGCTTGTGGCCATAGTGCAGGGCAACCAACTGTCCTGGTTTGCCTGAGACAGATGGCTTTTCAGGGAATTGGGACTGTCAGTACTTGCCCTGGTATGAGTTGGTTGTCTGACCATAATGATCCTTTTCATGTGGCTGCCTAACCTTCCTTTTAGCTTGCAGTCTAGTTGGTAACTGATATTAGCATTGAAATATCCAATGCCAATAACAGGAGAAAGTGATGTGTTTCAGAAAAAAGTAGTTGTAATTATTGGATTGGAGATGGGGCAGGGGAGGCAAGAAGGGAAGCCAGCTAGCCTAGGATGCCTGGGTTAACTTCTGAACACTTGTTTTTTCCTCTTCTCTAAGCCTGGCTAATCCTACTTATCTTTTTATCCTGGATTAAATGTTTCTTTCCCTGGGAAACCTTCCCTGAACTCCTTAAGACTAGATTAGGCTCTCTGTTTGGTGTTCCTCTACTCTGCGTTTCAGACACCTTTCATATTTGTATTTATTGATTTGATGTCTATTCTTTGGGCTGTACACTCCAAAAAATAAAGGTTGGAATTGTCTTATTCACTGCCATAGCTCTGATGGAAGCATACTGCCAGGTATATAGTAGATACTAAGTAAAAATCTATTGAATATATTTTTTTAACTGACTCCCGCTTCTGTAAAAGGGTAGTGTTACAACGGAAGACTTATTCAGAGAGCAAGTGTTGTACCTGGACATATGAGATATGCTTTTAGCACAGGTAGCTAGGAGCTCAGACGTGGAAAAGACTAGATGCACAAAGTGGGTAGTCCTTTCAATTAACCAAACAAAATGAAGAAGCTAAGTTGTACTAAAACTTGGAAATTAATTGACAAATATTTATTTTGCATTATCCCTTCCTACTTTCATGTATTAATTCAACCAGTATGTGTTGAAGTCTTTCTCCATGCCAAGCCATGGTCAAGAGATTGGAGACACAAAGATAAACATATGGTCTCTGTCCTTGAGAACCCTATTCCTAGATATTAATTAGCATATGTTAAGTTTTATGCTGGAGCTGGTGCTCTAACAGATGAGAAACATGCCACCTGTCTGTCATTAAAAGACAGGCTCCCCAGCACTTTGGGAGGCCGAGGTGGGCGGATCACGAGGTCAGGAGATCGAGACCATCCTGGTTAACACGGTGAAACCCCGTCTCTACTAAAAAAATACAAAAAAACTAGCTGGGCGTAGTGGTGGGTACCTGTAGTCCCAGCTACTCAGGAGGCTGAGGCAGGAGAATGGTGTGAACCCGGGAGGCGGAGCTTGCAGTGAGCCGAGATTGTGCCACTGCACTCCAGCCTGGGTAACAGAGTGAGACTCCGTCAAAAAAAAAAAAAAAAAAAAAAAAAAAAAAAAAGTCTCAGAGTTCAGAGATACACTAATACTTTCACAGCAGAGTCATAAGAGTTATAATAATTGCATGTACAAGGTGTGCAAGATAAGAGTCCTCAAGCTCAACTGTGGGTGTGATCAGGGAAGGCTTCCAAGAAGAGAGATGTTGAAAGTTAAAGAGGAGCTTGCCAATTAAAGAAGGAAAGGAAATGTGGCATGAGAGAGCACAGTCCATCTGGAAATGTGGATGCTTGCTGAGGTATGCCTGTAAGGAGATCCCTAGGAGCTGACCTTGAGGAGTAGCTGGGTCCCAGTGGACCCTTCTGATGAGGGTGCATGGGCCCATTCAGCTGGCGTGAGAGGCAAGCAATGAAAGTACTGGGAGCAAAAGTTGAAAAGATGGGTCAGGGCTAGGCCATGGTGGCCATAAATGCTGGACTAAGGAGTTTGGACTTTATTCCATCGGAAATGAGGCTATCTATGGAAGAATTTTGGCAGAGACAGGACACAATCACTCTCTGACTCAGAATTTATTTCTGCCTACCTTGACCTCCTTCCTCCCACACCCACAACCAAACTTTCCACAGCCAATATTAATAACATTCTGCTCAGAGTCAGAGTTATTGTCCCTTTACGTTTCCCTTCCTGTCTCTTGCACGTTCTACTCCTCCCATCGCCTGTGGCATATAGTATACTATATCAGGTACCAAAGCTCCTAATAGGTTTTGGCAGAAGCAAATACTTGATAATGATTTTCTGGGAGGAAAAAAAATCACTTCTTCTGCCAAAGTCTAAGGGGTCTGTATTGTGAGATTAGCATATAGATGACCTTGCTCTCTGCTCTTGATTCAGCTTTGGTGAGAACACAGAGCTTTTAAGTTCTCGTTACAGTTTTAGTTTCTCAGGTCCCCCAGAGCAGTGTTCCTGAAAGAAGAGTAGGGAGAATTTCTGGAAATAAAAAGGTGCAGCCAATTCTCTGATCCTGAGAAACCTGCAGACTCATTTACCTGGAAGAAGGGAATCAGCTCCTGCAGGCTCTGCAAGGAGCACCAGGAGGCATGCATGGCTCTTCTACTGGTGGGACCATGCCTCAGTTTCCCCTTTGGAAAAAAACCTCTTCAAAATCTGATGGTCTTGTAGTGGCTTAGCTTAGCTGGTAAGGTGAATTTTTCATTCACTCAAAATGTAATATTGTGCACCTTCAATTGTGGTCAATTTTGAGGATACAAAAAATGAAAAGTAACATCTCTGCTCCCCAGTGTCAGACAGCAAATGGTGATAGTATCTAAGAATGGAGCAGGAGCCTCATTTTCTTGCATGCAAGGTAATTGGGCCAAAATTGATTTTCATATGGTTTGTCTTTAAATAGGAAAAACCTACTTAAACTTAGTAGGCTGGCCTATTTGCCTATGCTATTCTTTTTTTCCTGGGATACTCTTTGCCAGTGATTTACCCATCAAGGCCCACGCATTTTTCAAGTCTCAGCCAAATGCTGCCACCCTTCTGTAGCTTCCCTACCTATCCAAGGCAGGCCTGATGGCTCCTTCATCTGTATGCTCATAGCATGGGGTCCTTCATTTCAGTGCTTTCTCACTAGGTTAAAGTGATAGCAACATGTCTGTAATAGCACGTGGACTTGAGCATGTGAATAAGGGGAGTCACATCCTCTCTATCTGGAGAATGGAAGTGGTGGCAGGATGGACCCCCTGGAGAAGCCTCTCTGCCTCTTCATGCCACCTGGCACCTGTGTCCTCCTCCCTGACCACTCAGGGCCAAGTGCAATTGTTGGTTTCCCCACCTGAAGGACTGATCGGATGGTTTGCACTAAAGATACGTTGCAAATGATTCTCAGTAAAGGCAATGATGGAAAGCTTGGGATGTATTAGAATCATCTGAGGGGCTCAGGAGACTGTCTCACTCTCTGCTGCCAAGACTGCCACAGTGGAAGGAACTGGGCCTTGTGTGACGGAATAGCAGCCATGTGGCTATCACTCTTGAGGACAGGGAGTACGCTTTTCTTCTTTGAGTCTTCAGCTCTTAGCATGGGGCCTGGAACATGGCAAGGGTTCATTAAATTCATGACTGAATGAGAATAAATGAAAAGGCCTAGGCTCATTAGCTTGGGCAGATGTATACCTCACATTCTATGTCAGTGGTCAGGTCCAGAGAGCTGGCAGGCAGGGAAAGGAGATGGGCAGACACATTTAAATAATCATATTGAGTCTTGGGGAAAGGGTCCAGGAAGAAAGATGCTAACTAGATCCAAGTGCCAAGAATCCAAGAGAGCTTTGAGTCACTGCTTACTCTGATGGAGACTCTAAAGAGGGATGTTTAAGGTAGAACAGTGACACCTAGTGGTGGAAGAAGGACCTGCTAGATCCTTTCCCATCAAGCTCCCCATCTTGCTTATCTCTGTCCTCCTGTTCCCTTGGCAGGTTGGGACCTTGGTGATACCAGTGGATGCCTAGAGAAGGAAGTGTGCTGTCTCAGGCTCCTACAGGACGCTGTGGTTTGCTGGTCTCCAGGGTGGATGGACAAGTAGATGGTTTGACCACGAAAACACAAACATTGTGCCTGTAACTAATGACACTATATTGTATATTTAAAATTTTGTTAAAATGATAGATCTCATATTAAATGTTTTTCTACAACACACACACACCAAAACACAAAGCCAGCCAATCACATAAAAAAACTCAACAAACCCAGTCTGATTCTGTTACAGGGCCAGACTAGATGATTGTAGAGGTCCCCTGGTCAACTCTTTTCGAGCCTAGAGAGGGAAAAGGACCAGTCCAAAGACACATAACAAACTAGTTACAGAGCCAGGGCCAGAAGCCAGGTTTCCTGCTGCTCAGAAAGAAGCCCTCTCTATCAGCCTTCCTCTGCTGACTTTGACAAGGTGGAATTATGCCACAGTGAATAGAAAGGTACTGAGAGAGGAGCAAATCAAGGGGAGGGGAAGCTTGAGGTTGTAAACAAGGGGAGTCACATGCTGTCTACCTGGAGAATGGAAGTAGGGGCAGGATGGAGCCCCCTGGAGAAGTCTCTCCACCTCTTCATGCCAACCTGGCACCTGCGTCCTCCTCCCTGAGCACTCAGGACCAAGCGTAATTGTTGGTTTCCCTGCTTGAAGGACTGATCTGATGATTCACGCTACTGATGTGTTGCAAATGATTCTCAGTAAGGGCAATGATGGAAAGCCTGGGATATATTAGAATCATCTGAGGGGCTCAGGAGACTGTCCCATTCTCTGCTGCCAAGACTGCCACAATGGAAGGAAATGGGCCTTGTGTAACCCAGAGGAGCCTGGGTGAGGTGCTGGAGGCATTCACCATGGGGCTCTGGCTAGGAGAGCCTGTTTTCTGTCATGTTATGCTGCCCAGTGGAGTTTTCCCAGCAGAGCTGTCTCCAGTGGCCTCCTGGCTGCCTGGCATGGAGATCCAGTCTCTCTTGGAAAGTCTGGACAACTCTCCCCTCTAACTCCAGCTTTCCATGTATATTTTTCCTCTCAGCCTTGGTGCTTTGTCTGCCTGACTTTTCAATTGACTTTCCCCTGAGACACAAATTCCCCAGCTCCTCCTTCCCCGCAGGCTATCCCAGGTTCCACCATAGCTGGGACAGGCAGGAAGCAGCTATCTCTCCCTTGGAGCAAAATTTGTCAAACACAGAATGGAAACAGAGCTTGCTATCAACGTGCTGAAAATGCTTGTTGCTGGATACAAAATGTGATATCAAGATACTCCAGAGATACGCCCTTGCTGTTTCTCTAGAGTCCTTCTCTTCTGGTGATATTTGGTTATTTATTTTAGCAGTTAAAAAATTCTTAACTTTATTTAGTGACTTTTAACATGTCTCTGAAAACATAGGTATTTCAAAGACAAATGAAGCCATGTGGAAAATGACTAAATGCAAAATGAGTTGTTAGTCATTGTAATTAGCAAACAGATCTATTTTTGGTTAATTTATATAGCATTAATTACAAATACTTAGGGGACGTTTACTGGGTCTTGTGGGCTTTGCAGGCCTTGGATTGTGCTAAGCACTTCATGTGCTTTTTATGGTTTAATCCCTCACAACAACACTCCAAGGTAGACAATTTTATTATCTCAATCTGCAGTTGTAAAAACAAGCTTAGTGACTTGCCCAGAATCACATAGCCGGCTCTCAGGTCCTTGATGGCAGGGACCTTGCCTTATCTCCTGATGTCCTCCATTTGCCTGCCACAGGATCCTAGAAATAATAGGGCCAAAGAGATGCTGGTGAATGATGTTGGTGAAGATGATGATAACAAATGATGACTTCCGACTAAGATGCAAGGTTTCTCCTACTCCACCATTTACTTCCTTACTCTATTCCCAGACATACTCTGTTCCCAGACGTAATCGGGACAAAGATCCTCCCATTACAGACTGTGGAAAACATCTCACCTTCCCTCCAAGCTTGGGAAAGGTGAGAATACCTTGATTCTATTGTTGCTTCTGTTTTTCATCTGTAAAATGGGGACAAAAGTATGACTTTAGGGTAAATGAGACATAAATGTACATCATAGATGTAAAAACACTTTTTAAGTTGTTAATCATTAAACAAGAGAGATGTTACTTCGATGAATAGTCTGCTATTCAATATTAATAATAATGTACACACCAAGCTGAAAGGTGGGCTACCTTCTCCTTACTCCGTACGTAAAGCAAAATTGTGATCTCATCTTCCATGCGTGCATCTTGGTATTTCAAAGGTGGAAAGAGACAACGGGAGCTACTCATTCCTCCTCTTAGGAAGGAGGGCTTGACTTTCAAGTCTATTTTCTTGCTGTAGATGGAAAAAAAAAAAAACCTGATTTTGAATGCCAGAGCTGAATACTGTAATTTTAGTATTGCACTAACCCCAATCACCCATCACCCCACAGATAGATGCCTTGGGTTGAAGACTCTTTCATTATACATTAAACTGGTGTTAATTCAAATTTAGTGCTTGGCTGGGGGCCTGTCCACAAACTTTTTGTTACTAGCCTATAAAAAGATACATTTAGCAATTAATGGTAAACATTTAGAAATATTTCACAGCAACTTTACAGAGTTATTTTTATATCTGTTGAATTGAAGAAAAAATAGTGGCTTGCATTTTGTTTGTCCTTTTAATATTTAACAATACATTTTTATTGCCTTTTCCAAAAGTATAAAATTTTGGATTTTATACTGTGGTTGATTGAAAAATTTTTAAAAATGTTATTCCCTACTGGTAGTTTGAGAAGTCCTGCTTTATACCTGAAAAGGAGGGAGTGGATGATTTTTAGCCTTTTATGCTAAGGATCCTTCCTAGCTCTATGAAAATGTGTTTGCCTCCCTCTCAGGGACCACACCATGTGGTATGATGACCTGACTATGACCAGCCACAGAAGGGCTCATACACCCTTCCTCCAGGGAATTAGGTGAGGACTCACTTTCTGTTGGTAAGCTCAAGAAAGCCACCAAAGTGATTATTTTCCCAACAACATCAGAATTTGCTCTTTGGCGACTCCTGCCTCTCACTGGATACAGAAGTAACTGGCAACATTTTAAATATGTGGCTCACCAAGCACATCTTTACCATAAAATGAGAAAACGGGCTCAGAGGGATGAAGTAACTTGTCCTAGGCACATAGCTAGTACAGCGTAGAATCCAGATTTAAACCCAGGTCTGTTTTCTCCAAGAGCTCATGATCCTCCCAGTTTATCACAGTTTGTTTGGAAGGTTGAGACACACAGTCTCTGCAAAAACTGTTGAGGAGTCTGAAGAAGGGGTAAAGAGAAAGTCAGTCGAGCATACTCAGGAGGTGGAGAAGTGTGGGGAAACTGACAGAGCGGGACAGAAGTGTCAGGCATTGCTATGGGTTAGAATGAGCCCCCCACCCCAATTCATATGTTGAAGCCCTAACCTTCCGTACCTCAGAATGTGAGCTTAAGGGAGATAGGGTCTTTTCATAGGTAATCACATTAAAATGAGATCATTAGAATGGGCCCTAATCCAATATGATGGCATCCTTCTAGAAAGGGGAAAATTTGGACCAGACATGTACAGAGGGAAGATCACGTGATGAGACATAGGGAGAAGATGACCATTTACAGCCAAGGAGAGAGGCCTTAACAGATCCTTTCCTCAGAACCCTCAGAAGGAACCAAGCCTGCTGGTGCCTTGATTTGGACTTCCAGCCTCCAGGACTGTGAGATAAGAAGTTTCTGTTGTTCAGGCCACCCAGCATGTGGTACTTTGTTATAGTAGTCCTAGCAAACACATGCAGACATCCTGGACTGAAAGGAGCTCTGATGGAGACTTCGCTTTCAGAAAGTGATAGCATCATTAAAGATTCCAGAGATGGCTGGTTTTCCCCAGTGGGAGGGAGAGGACCTCGTGCCGGCTCCATCACTGATAGTGCCTTATGCTGTTAACATGTATTTACCAGCCTGTTAGGGCAGAGGGAATGTGGATGTTCTCTGCAAGCCTGTCAACTTTCTCATCCAGTTCCACTCTCACTGTCCTGACTCCTCATGAATTTCTGGCCATGAGTCATTCTTTCAGGACTGAACTCTACAGCCCTGTTACAGAGAGATTTTCACCAGATCCAACTCTACTAGCCTTAAATGTATAGTAAGCATTGCACTGGGTGGTGCACATATTTGAAATAACTAGCCCAGGCCCTCATTTGCTTCCTTCAGGGGGCAGGCAGACGTTCTACATCTACCACCTCAGAATTCCTCTGAGTTCTGTTGAAAAGACAGACTACTGAGAATGAGCAGGCCACCTGAGAAGGGAGCCATCTGTGTTCTATGGAGGAACAGGGCTCTTCTGGCCATGGGGAGGCCATGGGAGTAGGAAGCCAAGGAAGATTCAAATGCTCTGCTTCACGAAGGAATATTTTCATAAATGCCACAGTCATTCTTGTGGGAGGGTCCCTCTGACTATATGGATAGGCTCTCTGAGCCTTTTCTGGAGGCTTCTTGAGTACTTCCTTACTCACCTTTTGAAACAACCAATTTACACTTTGGGGGCAGAAGGATTTCTTTGGAGGAATATTTCACATTTTTTTGCAGTGATGGAAGTGGGCATTGTCAGATGGTCTGCAAAGATGGCGAAGGTTAGTTGCCACTATTTTGTCTATGAATGGTTGTCTCATGGGTCATTGTTAAGGATTGTTGTTTCTGTGGGCTGGCTGCATTACAATCACCCTGCAGTTTAAACAGTAAACATTCCTGGGTTCCTGCTCCCTGAGATCCTTATTCAGGAGTTTAGGCACATATCTAGGAATTTGTATGTTAAAAATATCTCTGATGATTGTAATGTGCAGATAGATTTGGGAACATCAGTTCCCCATTTCTACATTGCTATTATGTACACACACACACACACACACACACACACACACACACCCCTTTAACAAATATTCACTGGGAACTTTCCCTGTTCTAGAAAGTGAGCAGAGACCTAGGCATATAGGGACCAAAGGCACAATTTTTGTCCTCAGATAGTCAGTCTAGTGGGAAAGACAGACTGGGATCAGATGTTGACCATACAGCATCATAAATGTTTGAGTAGAGTTAGGCCTAGGATGTCTAAGAACATTGAATCTGCTTTTGGGGGTGCATGTGGGAATGGAATTATGGCATTTGTTTTCAACTGGGGGTGATTTTGCTCTGTCTGCGGAGGTATTTGGTAAAGTCTGGAGACATTTTTGGTTGTTAAAAGTTGGGAGGGGTGCTTCTAGAATCTAGTGGGTAGAGGCCAGTGAGGGATGCTGCCAAATATCCTATATGCACAGAAAAGCACCCCACAACAAAGAATTATCTGGCCCCAAATGTCAATAGTGATGAGATTGAGAAGCCTGGGGATAGGAAAGTCTTCCTAGGGGTTGAAACTGACCAGACACACAAAATGGAGAGTTGGTAATGGGAAGCTTACTCTAATGCAGAGAAAACAGCAGAGACCTTGAGCAGGCACAACTTGGGAGCTGTGTGATGATATGCAAGTTGGCACAGGTGGTGAGGGAAGAGGCCAGAGAGGTTGAAGGGGACTTGGGTTCCCTGCATTAGAGAGTGGATTTCTTCCTTAAGGCTAGAGGAAGCCACTGAAGCCGAAGTAGTCAACTGCAAAAGTAAACTTGCATTTTAGAAATATTACTCTGATATAAGGTTGAGGGATTGAGGGATGCCTGAGATGGAAGGGCTGGGCTGGGGGCACTCGGGTTTCTCAACAAAGAGATAAAGACAAACTTAAAAAAAAAAAAATATATATATATATATATTTATTATACTTTAAGTTCTAGGGTACATGTGCACAACGTGCAGGTTAGTTACATATGTATACATGTGCCATGTTGGTGTGCTGCACCTATTAACTCATCATTTACATTAGGTGTGTCTCCTAATGCTATCTCTCCCCCCTCCCCCCACTGCATGACAGGCCCCAGTGTGTGATGTTCCCCTTCCTGTGTCCAAGTGTTCTCATTGTTCAATTCCCACCTATGAATGAGAACATGCGGTGTTTGGTTTTTTGTCTTTGCGATAGTTGTCTGAGAGTGATGGTTTCCAGCTTCATCCATGTCCCTACAAAGGACATGAACTCATCATTTTTTATGGCTGCATAGTATTCCATGGTGTATGTGTGCCACATTTTCTTAATCCAGTCTATCATTGATGGACATGTGGGTTGGTTCCAAGTCTTTGCTATTGTGAATAGTGCTGCAATAAACATACGTGTTCATGTGAAGAGAAACCTTTTCAAACCCAGATTGAGTCTAAGAGCCAAGGAAATGTGCCAGATAGGAAAGTTGCAGAAGATGGAGGGGCCTGTAGGAAACCCAGAGAGGTTAAGTGACTTGTGTAAGGATGGGTAGTAATTTTTGGCAGACCTGGAAATTTTGGCAGATGATCTTAAAGATAAACATATATTGTAACAATTGCTTTATATTATGGGGCTGCAGAAACAACTGCTGACATTCCCAAACCTTACCTGTAGTTGAGTTTCCTTGCTGATAGTAAGGATTGGGCTGTTATCATTCCTGGTATTAGTGTTATTTTATTGCCCAAAATAGTTCTATAAATGTGGTATTATCTTCAACATTCATAAATTTGAAAACTGAGATGCAATGAGGTTAATCTCATAGATAATGTCAGTTAGCTATTGCTGCATGAGACAATACCCACTCACTAAATCAGTGACTTGGTACTGCTTACGAGTTTATTGGTAGCTGAATGGCTTTCTGATCTCTGCTGGGATCTCTCACAAGGCTGGAGACTTGGCAGAGATAGTGCAGCTCTGTCTACATGGTCTTTTCAGGCTGACTTAAACATGTTCTCACAGCAATGTCAGAGAAGCAATGGAAGAAGCAGAAACATGAATACTTTTTCAAGTCTCTGCTTCAAGCTTGCTACTGCCCGATTAGTCAATACAAATCACATTGCTGAGGCCAGAGTCAGAGTGGGAGGGGACTAAGGGTTATAGGGGAAAAGGCACAGATATAGGAGGCTATTAATAAGGGCCACTAAGTCACTCTTCTCTTCAGCAAATAGTGGCAGAGCCAGAATTTGAGCTGGATTCTTCAGATTCCAAAGTATATAATTTCTCTACCAGACTCTCCTGCTTTGATAATAAGAATGTAATTAAAAACAATATACATTGGTTCATTAGTTAGGATTTTGCATCAATAAAGACACTTTCATATGTACCTTTTTTTTTTTTTTTTTTTTTTTTGAGACAGACTCTCACTCTGTTTCCCAGGTAGGAATGCAGTGGTGCCATCTTGGCTCACTGAAACTTCTGCCTCCCAGCTTCAAACAATTCTCGTGCTTCAGCCTCCTGGATAGCTGGGATTACAGATGCATGCCACCACACCCAGCTAATTGTTGTATTTTTAGTAGAGATGGGGTTTTGCCATGTTGACCAGGCTGGTCTTGAACTCCTGGCTTCAAGTGATCCACTGGCTTTGGCCTCCCAAAGTGCTGAGATTACAGGTGTGAGCCACTGCGCCAAACCCATATATATTATCTTAACCAAGGCTGAGAGCAACCCTGTGATACTGGCAGGACTGACATCTTTGTTCAAAGAAAAAAAGCAAAAGCAGTTAAATATTCAGATTCATAAACAGCTAATTTCCTTAGTAAGCAAAGAGTGCTTAGGCACAAATAAGAAAAAGATAACAGTATAGTGGGCAAAGGCCACAAACAGGTAATCAATTAAAAGAGAAATGTAAATGGACAAACATGAGAAAATGCATAATATCCTACCAAATAAAAGAAATGCAAAATGTAAAAATGAGATATCATTCTATCCTATTGGATTGATGAAGACTTTTAGGTTTCATGATACCCAGTGTTACTTAGGGACGGGAGTATGGGCCAGAAATAGGAAGCCTTCTATGCTGATGGTGGGAGAATGAATTGGTGTGATATATTTGGAGGGTAATTTTGGCAATAGTGATAAAAATATGCATATGAAATTTGACTTAACTATTTTTATTTTTAGGAATTTACCCTAAAGATAGACCTAAAAAGGTCTGCAAAGATATCCATAGGGATATTCATTGCAGGCTTCTCTGTGATAGCCAAACAATGGAAACCCTCTAAGCCAATTCAGAGAATGGGTTATACAGATTTTCTTTTAACTTTGTCCAAACTAGGTATCAAGGAGAATGAAATAGATCTTTATGTCCTGACATGGAAGGATCTCTAAGACATATTGTGAGAGAGAGGGAAAAAATGGCATGTCTGTAAACAAGATTTACAATTTTTCATTTGTTTAAAATAGAGATATTATATACATGCTTGTGTCAACATAGAAAATGTCTCAAAGGACATCTATGAAGCAGTTAATAGTAGCTAATTCTGAGGAATAATCAGAAGGGTGGAGGAAGAAAAGGACAACTCTATGTTTAACTTCATTCTCTTCCTCACTATCTGAATTCTTTCCCCATGAAAATGTACTACTTTTATCTAAGAGAACAGAATAGAACAGAGCAGAAAACAGATTGAAAAGAGGTTATTGTATTTGAGTATCATTTTTTGCTGGCATAGCTTGCTTTTATAGTTGGTCAATTTGCTCAATTAGCAATCTTTTTTTATGGTCCTCATCTCCACCTATTAAGAAGGCTTTATTCTTGCTCAGTGTTAACACTTAAGAATGCCTAGGAATTGTTTCCAAGGAAACCCATCTATAGCCAGATGTTAATGGCATAAGCTCCTATGGCTACAGATAGGGTCTTGTTTCTTAGCAACTCACTCAAATCTTCTCATTTTAATTAAAATCATACATTTCCTTAAAATGGAAAAAATTCTTTTCCTATTCATAGCAAGGATATGGAAGGTGATTTATCCTTGTTCATGAAATTTGCCTCTGAAAAAAGCCTTTCGTGAATGTGAAGTGAAATTTAAAAACATCTCCTTACCTAAGGGTGCCCTCTTTGTCAAGTGCATAAATCAGTTACTACTTTCTCTTTTTAAATAAAAATACATTTATTTATTTTTAGAGACAGAGTCTCACTATGTTGTCCAGGCTGAACACAAACTCCTGGGCTTCAAGTGATCCTTCCGCCTCAACCTTCTGAGTAGCTGGGGTTACAGTTACCCACCCCCACGCTCGGCTCTCTATCATTGCTTTCTACTCAACTTCAATCACCCCAATCTGGGTCTCTGCCTTTGACATCCTCAGGTATAGTGTGTGACAGGTGAACACCATTTCCTCATCTAGCTAGCCCTTAGGTTTCTTATCAAGACTGACTTAAGTAGGCACAGCAGATTCATAATGCCAGTACCACCTTTCTGGTGACCTGCACTTAAGGCAGACAGTACTGGCCTCTTTCCCACCAAGTATTCACAGGGCCGCACGGTCCCATTCATTGCCCTGCTTTGGGCAGCCACAGTGCTGTGCTGGAGCTGCCCCGTGGGAGAAGCCTGTCATCCTGCCCTGGGTGAAAAGAAGTGAAAACATATACATCATGATAAGCATAAAAAGTTAAACAATTGCCAACATTGTGTATTTCCTGAAATGATCCACTGAGAAGGACAGACATCATTTCTCTGGTATTTGTGAAAAAAAGAAAGTATGTTCTAAATACAATAATGAGGAAACATCAGGCAAACATGAACTGAGGAACAGTCTACAAAATAACTTTAAAGTGGTCAAGGCCATGCATGACAGTAAACACTGAAGAACTGAGCATAGAGATTGATGAAAATACCATATCATATCTCTACAACTTTTCTTTCTTCATGGAAATATTCCTGGATGGCAACATTTTTGTTATCAGTTATTGGAGCCCTCCACACATTTGTTTCTTGGATTCTTGAGATTGTGAGATATGGACCTTGGCGATGCTGGGGATAGAGACCTGGGGACAGGACTGTCACCCTAAGAAAGGCCTGTGTGGGACACCTTGGGATCTCTGGACAGACAGAGGGTCCTGTTAGGACTTTGTCACTGTGGCAGAGGGAGCCAGGAGCCCTTCCATTGGATAGAAAGGTAGGCTGTGACTCAACCTCACCCACTGAGTCCTAAGTGCCAGTTTCCCTGGGTGACTTGAGCCAGTTGCTGCCAAGTCATGCAGCTAGTGTTCCCTGGGTGCCTTTCAGGTGGCAGCTGCTGTCCTAAGTGCTGGGGCTGCAGCTGTGAGCAGGACTAACACTACCATTCTTGGAAACTTCAAACCTAATGGCGAGGTCAGCATGCAGACAAAAGGTAGAAAATTAGGGAGGTTGCAGGCACTATGGGCATGCACACGAGGAGATTCCATCCTAATTTGGTGGGAGTCAAGGAAGGCATTCTGAAGGAAGTGGCAATGTCTACACTGAGATGTAAAGGTCGGGTAAGGGTTCACCAAGTAATAGGAAGGAGGAGCTTGTCTGCAAAACAACAGGTTGGAGTGACAATGATCAAGCTCCCTTAGCTCTCAGTCTTTGTTGTGTGTTATACCACTCAATTCCGGGACACACGGTGAGCAGACAGACTAGTGACAATGACTCTCTCTTTGACCAAACTCTAGCCAGGCTCCTTTGAGCTCTTTTCTCCACTAGGCCTCAACCTTGTTCTATACAGACTTGAACAAACACTAACATCATTACTAACAGCTCAAAGTGCCTGCCGAAGAAAACTGAAGGCTGCCAAAAAAATGTACTGTTTGTTTCAGCCAACATCTAAGGACGGGGCCTCTGTCTTCCAATTTCTGTGGGAGGATGGAATCCTAACTTTGATAATTGCCAGCTAGCAGACACGGCTGGCCTGATCACACATAAATAAAACAGATGCAGTAAATAGGGCAGATGCAAATGCTCCCCAAACGAGTCATGAAGAAAAATAAGTATTGGCCTGGAAAAAAGGGAGAGGTGGAGAGAAGAGAAAGAAAGCAGTACACAAAGCCCCAGACCAAGAAGAAGATGGTGCATTGCGGAATCTGCAAGTACAGCAGAAGCTCTTCCACAGCCCTTTGCTTAACTAACTGGTTGTTCTTTGTGTTCTTCAACTGATGCTCTTCATTCCCTGTAGAAACACACTGACCAACTTATCCTTCGTTGTAAGTTTTCACTTCCCTAACTCCACTCACCTCCTGCTCACCTCACTCCCCATTCTCTCATTCTCGCTTTAAAATGACCAATCAGCTCTTTATAAATTGAAGCTCAGTGCAGTTCCAGCTAGATGTTTTCTCTGTTGGAATAGTTATTACAACTTAAAATCTGTCCTCACTTTAACTTGTGTCTGGCTTTATCTTTGACACTAGAGAGTAACCTACTAGCCCTGGGCCCATCTGAGCGCTATGGGTATCAGTCAGTTTCTACAGGGAATAAAGAGTGCTGGTTGAAGAACGCAAAGGGCAATCAGTCAGTGAAGCAAAGTGCTTTGGAAAAGCTTCTATTGTACTTGCAGATTCCACAATGCACCATCCTTCCTCTTGGTGTGGGGCTTTATGTACTGTTTTCTTTGTCATCTTTTTCCACCTCTCCCTTTTTTTCCAGGCCAATACTTACTTTTCTTCTTGACTCCTGTAGGGAGTATTTACATCTACCCTATTTATCTCTATCTTGTGTTATTCTCTGTGAATTTTTATCCTAGACCTTTGTTCCTTTCGTGTCTTTCCTACCACCCCTGTGAAGATGGCTGAGCCACAGAATGAAAGGAGCATGGGTTCCCTCCTCTCTGCCTCCCACTTTTACAAGAGCACACATTGCACTAAGTTGTTATTTTTGGTGACTTCTCTGCCCCTCCTATTAGCATTTAAGCATCTTGCTGGCAGGGCCTGTGTGATATACAACTTTGTTTTCTCAGCACAAAACCCAGTGCCTGACACATAGTAGTTTTCCACTAAAGGTTTGAAGAATGACTTGACATCATTTAGAAACTATTATGCATATGGTCTAATCTCACAGTAGGTAACAGATAAAGGATCACAGTCCAGTAATCAAAATAGCCTGAGATACTTATTTGCATTTCTCAAATGCAGTAAATATAACCACATAGCCTAAAATCTCTTTCTTTTTCTAAGCTTTTATGCACTTAAGTTTTCTAATATCTGTTTTTCACAGACTTTGGCTTGGGGGAAAGAGTATGGAGAATCACATATGGAAGGTTTTTATGGACCAGTTCTGGAAATGGCACAAATTAGTACTTACATTCCTCAAGCCAGAACTCAGGAGTTCCTCCATCTCCCAGTCACAAAGGAGGCTGGGAAATGTACTGTAACTGTATCTCAGGCAAAGTAAATTTCTGGGTCATGGGTCTATGCATTAGGAATAAATGCCTGGAGCCTCGACAAGTGTGATATGGATAGAAGGGATGGTGAATAAGCCCAGAGGGACAGGGAGTGTCAAAGGAGGGGGCAAGAGGGCAAATGGCAGATGGAGGGGACAGGTAGCCTGGGCTCAGACTGTGAAGGACTAGAAGGGCATGCAAGCAACTTGGGATTCTCTCTCTCTCACACTAACAGAGAGCTCCTGATAGTTCTTACGCAAAGAAGTGACCTGGTCATGTCTCCTTTAGCATGATGACTCAAGCAGGAAGGCAGAGAAAGAAATGGAGAGAAAAACCTGAAAGGAGGAAAACTATTCAGGAAGTTGTGACAATGGTCATCACTATTCCCCTCCCACTCTTCCCCCAAAAAGCCTGAAGTAAAAGCTAGGACTATAGCCTGAGAATGAAGAGAAGAGGGCTGGCTGACACAGTCTACTGTTGAGTTGATGCTTAGGAGGAGGAGGGAGGAACCTAGGATGGTCTCAGGACTGGCCTGTGTGGCCTGGTAAGCGTGTGCTTTGTTGTGAATGCAGAGGGTGAGAGACAGCTCTGATTTATGTTTGGTGAAACATTGTTGAAGGAGAAGAGAGGAGGCCCCCAGCTTCTGAAGTATGTAAAAGCTTGCTAACTTGACTGAAGTTGTGAGTCTCCTAGACTCTGACGGAATCACAGTTCCCAAGTACTGTCACATTTCTTCTGTATGAAAATGTTTGAGCAAGCTTGTGATGATATCTGAAAGTCTCCCTTTCACAGCATATGACCCCACATTGTTGAAAACCCCAGTTTACAACCATCCAGTCCATGGTTGCATCATCTTTCAGGGTGAGCATATTGTGCAGGAAGTTGAAAAATTAGCCCCATCCTCCCTGAGAGAAAATCCTACCAGAATTAACAGTTGGGTAAATTGAGGAATAGTTGTGCAAGTTCCTCAGTGACCTTGTTGTGCTATCTAAATTTCTCCCATTTGCACACTCTCTGTGAACCAGGGCCTGTGTCCCCAGATCTCATTTTTGGTGAGAAATTTTGTCCACTGCTTGAATGTTTACATCTAACACCCCTAACTCAGAGATTAAATATCACTGTGCAAAAAGTTTCCATTAATCACTGCAGATATCATGTCATGGAAGGCAATGACAAAATCTGCAGACTCCTGGGCCTTTATTTGCCATCATCATCCTTTTTTTTCCCCTGCCAAATGCAAACATTTGTCTTCCTATGGCTAGACTGGAATGATTCCCTGGTACCCACAAATTCATCACTGGCTATCTCACAGACAAGTATATTTCTTACATGAGATTTATTTCCACCTCCAATATTTTTGCTCTTTATCTAAACTAAGAAAACAACATATTTACTGTACTTAACAGAAATCCTTTGAAAAAGTGGTGAGGTGAGAAAGAAATGAGAGGGAGCTTTCCGGATTTTTAAAAGTTGGTTTTGAACCTCTCTTACTTGGGCAAATTTCTTAACACCTCAAAGCCTCAGTTTGCTAATTAGGTTAGCTAATTTATAAATTAGAGTGGTTATGATAGTAATAATAGCCCTGCCTACTCACCCCAAGGGATAGTTGGATCAACTGCAATAACATTTGGGAAGACATTTTATAAGTTGTAAAGTGCTGTATAAATGCCATGTATCAGAATTATTCAATGACATAGTACAAATTTTAGTCCTGAAGGCCAAATGTCTATCTTTTTCTAGTCTTTCTTACTTTTTTTTTTTTCCGAGATGCAGTCTTGCTCTGTCACCCAGGCTGGCGTGCGGTGGTGCAATCTCAGCTCACTGCAACCTCCACCTCCCAGGTTCAAAGGATTCTCCTGCCTCAGCCTCCTAAGTAGCTGGGATTACAGGTGCTCATCACCACGACTGGCTAACTTTTGTATTTTTAGTAGATACGGGGTTTTGGCATGTTGGCCAGGCTGGTCTCGAACTCCTTACCTCAGGTGATCCACCTGCCCTGGCCTCCCAAACTGCGGGGATTACAGGCGGGAGCCATCATACCCAGCAGTATTCTTTCTGACTTTCGTGCATATCTTTTCTTCACTGACTTTAAATATTTATTGAGTACCTATTTTGATGACAGTTTTGTGCTAGAAACAGGATTGACAGTAGATATAACAGACAATTGATGTCAGCTTTGGGATCAAAAACAGAGGCGAGAAAATGGCATTAACATCTCACTAGAAAATAAACATAGCTTGGTGTAGCGTATGTGGAAAGGAATGGTGTATGGTCGTAATTCCCACACTTGTTTGGACAGGAGACTCACCTGGGGAGCCCATGGAAAGTACAGATTCTAATTAAATCAGTATATTTGGGAATAGACTGAGAAACCTGTGCTTTGTTCTTGTTTTTCTTTTTTTTAGCAAGCTTTCTTGAAGAATTCTCAGACAGCCAACTGTATCAATTCCTTACTGGAACCACAGTTATAGAGCACATGGATGTAGGAGTACAATGGAGAGTACTCAGTGAGGGCCAAAGCTACTGGGGAAGCTGGGGTTGGCTTCCTGGAGAAGGTGGGCCTTGAAGTGGGACAGGTAGGAAAGGTGACAGGAAGGGCGTGCACCCAAGACTCTCTTTTCACTTCCTTGACCTGGCTGACCCTAACTACACCTTCAGGGTGCAGCAACAATGCCACCTCCTCTGGTGAGGCTTTTTCAACCTTGTGAGTTAGGGCTGGGGGTATCTCTGGGATCCCACAACACCCTGTACTTACTTATCATATCACTACTCATTATGCCAATTTATAATTATCTGCTCGTTTACATGCCTTTGCTCTAAGCTATAGGAGAGGAGGGAAGTGTTTTGCTGATCCTTGGCACAATGTCTGGCACACAGTAGGCATTCAAAAATGTTGAGATAATGAGAGATGAGGGCATTCCAGGCAGGAAACAGCACAAGCCGAGATTAGGAAGTGGGATCGACCTTGCTGTGTTTGAGGGCGTGGAAGCAGACTATTCAAGGATGGTCCAGTTGTAGAACAGAGAGGAATAAGGTTGGCTTTATTCCTTCACCAAACACAGCTTGAGCACCTCCAATGCACCAGGCATTTGCTGATAGGAAAAAAACCATCCTCTCCCTCTAGTGAAGAAATAGATTTGTAAACAAAAAATTATGGGCCAGCTCCTGTCAAGAAACAGCACAAGGGAAACAGTAGTGAACAGATCAGAGAGCAACATCAACCCAGAGTGTGGATGTCGAACACTGCTGAGAAGTGTCAGGACAGGACACTTGAACCTGCTCCTGATGGAGGAGTAGGATTTCATCAGGCATCGAAAGTGGGGAAAGGGCAGGCCTTACCATCTAAAGTCACACTTGCATTTTGACTCCTCTGCCTGTGATCAATCAACCTTCAATGACGGGGAACTTGATACCCCCAAGGCAGCAGCCCATTCTGTTTTGGATGATTCAAAATATTAGGGCTAAGGTTTGTCAGGCAGGCTGTGGTTGTGATATGGGGTATGTGTTGACGTATATGAGGAGGGTTCTGACCCAATACTCTCCACGTTTGCATGTGAACTCTGTCAACTTTCACTAGATTCTTGACCTTAGCCTTTGTGAAGGGCTATCTATCTTTCTCACCACTGTATACTGAAGGCTGGCCCATTGCCTCACCAGAGCAGACACCCATAGAGATTTGGTGAATGTTCGAATAGATGCCAAGAAAGAAAAGCAGTGTTCCTGGATCTACTGCAACAGTGGCCTGAAAGCTTAGTGAATGGAAAAGTGAAGGTGGGTGTTCTGAGCTGGATTGAAGCAGCCTTAAGTCATGAGCACTTAAGTATGGTCCCACTTGTCCCCATTATCTATCTTAAAACTGCCCATTGCTTCATGCCTTGTTTTACCAGGATTGTGGGAGGATAGGTGCTGCAACACGGCAGAGATTGGCCAGAGCCTCCCCTGGGTCAGTGAGCGTTTCATGGTAGCTCATTCCAGGTCCTTATCTCTTTGTAGGTTGTGAAAGAACAATATCAAAGAAATAATCCTGTGTTCTATTTTTAACAGGTAGGGGATAGCTGAATAAGTAAATAGCTCTTGGAATTGAATGTATGTTCCAATGGGGAATTGTATACTATTGTGATTTCAAAAATAAAAACAGGAGATGGTGTTTCTGTCATCTCGGCTGGCAGTGGAAGGGGAAGTAAATTAGAAGACAGAAACCTGAGTTCTTTCAGGCTTATGCCTCACTTGATTAAAACACTTGGCCAAGTCAGGTCACCTCTCTGGAATTTAGATTACTCATTGAAAAGTGATGGAATTTATTTAGGTTCATAAAACTCTGAGCACCTGGAAAGACATGGGGATTCACTGATGTGTTTTAAGAAGGGAAATGACATGGATCTTTCAAGCAACTGTGTGAGCTGTTCCAATGGAGTGGTTTTTTTTTTTTTTTTTTTTAATGCTGAGACAAGTAATACACTTGATCAATTCCTCTGGAATTGTTAATTGCAGGGTTTTTTTTTTTGTCTTTTACTTACATTTTTATGTTCCTATTTTGTTTTAAAAAAATCTTCTTTGGCTTAATTAAAAAATCCACTTTAGTATTTATATCTACCTCATAGTCAAACTCACCAGGTATTCTACCAGTCTGTTTTTCTGTTTTTGTTTTTATTTTTCCTGGAAACCTTCTTTCTGGAATTGTCTTTCTGATACAGTCTGGACTGGTGGCTCTCCAGGACCCACTGCACAGCTGTCATCTTGGGACTTCCCTTTATCCCTTTCCTGTGTTAGCTCTCCTGTTTTCTAGACCCTATTTAAAAAAATTCTTGATGTATTTCCTCACTTTGGTGGAGAATAACATGTGGTGGTTCCCAGAAAAGGAATTTAAGGAAAGCCTTTTTTTTTTAAAAGTTGCCTATATGAAAATGCATTTTCCACATACTTACACTTAAATGACAACGTGTCTGGTTATGACTTTGGGTTAAAACCCTCAGAATTGGGAAGGCTTTGTTGCATTGATTTTTGGCTTCCAGTGTTGCCTTAAATAATATAATACTGATTCTTAGTCTCTAGTATATCACTACTGTTTTTCTTTTTTGTGGGTTTTAGAGTCTTCTCTTTATCCCCAAAGTCCTCAAATGTGACAATAATAAGCCTTTTTCCATTAATTTTTCCAAGCAATGAGTGGTAACACTCAATTTGGAAACTCAGATCCTTTTGCTGTGGAAAATTTTCTAGTGTTATTTCTAATATAATTTCCTCCCACCTCTTTTTCTTTTACTGGTTCTATAATACTATACGTTGAATCTCCTGGATTGGTCTTCTAATTGCCTTTTCTTTTTTTTTTTCGTATATTCCATCACTTGGTCCACCTTCCAGAGACTATCCCCAACTTCCTCTTTCAACCATCCTATTGAATTTGTAGTTTCTGCTGTTGTACTTGTAATTGACTAGAGTTCGATCTTTTTCTATAAATGTTTTGTTACAACAATTCTTTTATAAAATTGCACTTTATTCTTTACCTTGATATATGAGGATATCAATTATAGTTTTCTGAAATTTTTTTTTCTGTATTTTTCTTTTTTTTTTCTGGGTTGTGTTACTTTAAAAAATGTTTATTTTGGTCTCTTTCATGTTGTAGACTTTACACAAATGTCTGGTGGTCCTTAGAAGTCTACTTATGGTTAAGAATGGTATCCTAAACAGGTAATTGGAAGTCCTAAGTACCCATGGGAGGTGCATGCATTATGCTATGTATTAATTTGGTGGGAACCAGGCCTCTCTGTTGGGACACACTCAACTATCTGTGCCCATAAGGCATTTTAGCGGGCAGTTTAGTTTCTCTAGAAAACTGTTCTCTTGCCTGGAAGAACATACTGTCAAGTATTCCTGGAGCTGGTTTGATACAAGCAGAGTGGGCAATCTCATATTTTGATATGTAAACTTTCACTTAATTTTCTTGTTTTCAGCATAGCCCTCTTTCATGATACCTACTAACCCCCACATTAGCAGCTGCTCCATGTCAGTTTTTCAAGTCATAATCCTCCAGTTTTTTCCTGAGTGGGAGAGGTAGTTGGCTTCAGGAATAGGGGTGGGACCTGGGATTACATTGCTTGCTACAGAGATTTTGATTAACCCCCCAACTCACACTCACCTGTGGTGGAAGCAGACCCCTCCATCTGCCAGCCTCTCCAGAGCTATGCAGCATGAATGGGCTATCTCTTCTTGGCATGCTTTTCTGCAGTATCTGGTATTCAGCTTTCTCAGGCCCACGAATGCCTTCTTCTACTCTCTGTCTTCCAAAAATTTGTTGATCCCTATCTCTTGTTCTTGTCTCTTTCCCATTCATTGCCCTTGTAGATTTATACTTTTGAATTCTTGTAACATAATTTTAAAAAGTTTTGGAGGAAGGGAACAGTGACAAACATATGGTTTCAAGCCATCATTTTAAACCAGAAGCCCAGATGGACATTTTATTAAAACAATTTTATCCTGTCATGCCTGAGATATTTTCAACTACATGTCACTTTACAACAATCTAAAATATGGTGCTAAAATAGAACTGTTTCCTTTGATAACTAAATTTCTCTCTCTGCAGATTTTACATTAAAAGGCAAATCTTGAATTTGAAATAGAGTTCCCGCTGATTTAATTTGAGGTGCTGAAACTTGGCCGATCCAAAAATATTTTCTGATTCTAGGAGTCTATTGCTACTCTATTTGACTGTGACTGGAAATCTTCTTTCACCCACAACATTTTGTTCATTTGAGATGGGCCAGCTCTTCACTGATCTGTACAATGTTGCCTCCTTTTTCCAGATGTTTGTTTTAATCCCATGGCCCATTCCAGATGACTTGGGAAGTCTGCCATCCTCTGTAAGTGACTGCACACCAGAGTTTGGAAACAGAATGAAAAACAGCTCGAATTATCCATGTGGTCAGAGCACATGAGTTGGAGGTGGGCTTTAAATGCCAGACTCCAGGAAAGACTTAGCTGAATTGCAGAAGGCTGGAAGCAGAATTAGAACAACTGTTAGAAGGTCATCTCCTCCAGCCCTGGCCTCACTGGATGAATTCCCTAAACAATGGGCATTTGTGCTGTTTCCACTACTGTAGGGGTCTGTTTGTTTGAACATTCATTCTGATTGAACTTCATTCTGTAAATACTGAATGTGTACTGAATATTGGAATATAGATAAATAATGTATTCTTTCCCTGAAGAACCTCACAGTTTTCTGCCATCTTCATATAGACAAATTCAGTGTGATCTTTGTTTCAACAAAGGCCAAGCTTATCTAGAGGCTCAAGAGAGACTTCTCTATGGAGGTTAAAGGAGGCTTCCCAGGGCCTGCCTCTTACTTATAGCTTTGTCCTGTGACTCTGTTCCAGGCCTTGATGTAAAACAGAATCAAACTTTCTCACTCATTACAGCTCTCTAGATATTTATTTTATTTTATTTTATTTTATTTTATTTTATTTTATTTTATTTTATTTTATTTTATTTTATTTTATTTTCCTGTAACCCAGGACAGTGCTGATCTCCAGATATTTAAAGAAAACATTATGTCCTTGCTAAGTCTCTTCTTTTTTAGGCCAGTCATCTCAGATCCTTTAACAACTCCTTATCTGTCATAGTTCAAGTTCCCCTAGCATCTTGGTATTCTCCATTGGCTATTCTCTCATTCACTGAAGCTGGTGCTTTCGGTGTGTTCTCTGTGGCATACAGGCTATTAATTTCCTTGATTTCTAAATACTACATTTTTATGAATGCAGCTTACCAGTGAGTTTGGAATTTTTATTATCCAAAGTACAATATTGATTCCTGTTGAGCTTATAGGTCACAGACCTTTTCACTTATGAATTGCTATTGATTTCTGAAATTTAAGTATAGGAAATTACATTGGCATTTTCAAGGTCTATTTTGTTAGGCACATTTAGCCATTAATACCAATTTGCGACAATACTTTTTAACCCTGAATTGGTCTTCCATTATAGTGATTATCTTTCTAAACTTTTAAAAATATTAGATATTTGTTAGTATGAGAGTCAGTCAGGATAGGCTCTACTGTATTGAAAGGTAATCACGTCCTGGATCCTAGTGGTTAATAAAATCCAAAGGGTTGTTTCTTGCTTATGTCATATGTCCATTATGGATTGGCTGGGACTCTGCTTCTTGTCTCTTCCCTGCAGGGGTCAGGCTGAGTGAAATCTTCACCTGCAATGTTGCTGGTAAACATGGCAGAAGGAAGAAGACTCTGGAAGGTCTTACACTAGCAATTAGATGCTCCAGGCTGGAAGTAACACATCACTTTTTTTTGCTTAGCTGGAATTAGTTTCATGGCCTCACCAACCACATGGAGATCAGAAATTGCAATTCTATCAGGTGTTCAAGGATAGTTCATGAACAGGGCCAGTGACTATCACAGTGTGATCTTTATGTTTGTGACACAGTAATTAATAAAAATTATTGGCCAAGATAAGACTTAGTATTCCTTTAGTGTACTCCTAGAGACCTCCTTGAAATGGGTATGGACACATTAATCAGTACTCTGAGTATATTCTTTCAACAAGGTACAATTCCACTCAAGTGTACTATCATCTGGGCCACATTTCCTCTTCTTCACAGCACATTATGAGAGATAAAGGCAAAACCTTTGCTAAAGTTTGTCTGCAACAGGTTAGGTGACTTGGGGTGATGAAAAAGACCTGATTTTTAAAAATCTGAGTTGTAGTCTTTGCCTTATCATTCTCTAGCTTTTTGAGCACTGGCAAATAAATATACCTCTCCGGCCTTTATAGCATTTTTAAAAAATTTACAAAATTAAGATAATTTTTAAAATTATAATTCCTTCTAGCTCAAAAATTCTAAGAAATCTTATCCTGCTTTTTTAAACCCAATAACTTTTCATAAAATCAATAAGGTACTTCTGCCATGATTAAGTTTTAGGGAACCCTTGCAGGTACCAGTGATCATTCATTCTGCTTCTAGACTATCTCTCCCAGATTACACAGGGGAGGGAAAAGACCAACACACAGGACTGGGTGGGCTTCTGAGGTGGGGTAAAAATGGAGGAAAACATGGTTTTTGGTGTTGACAACACATACAGGAAAGAAAAGGGAGTATTGCTTTTAGGAAGCACCACAAACTCCTCAGCAGTGAATATGAGCAAGGCATTCCAAGTATAGTAAATTGTATTACTGTTTCCAATTATTTGCTATATTTCCTGTGAGAATGTTCCACTTCTGTGTCCCATCAGCATTAGGCTCGACTTTGTGATTTTCTTTGGGCAGCAAAATGTGGGTAGAAGGCATGTATGCTGAACAGAATCATTGAGAGATATCACATGTTTCTGTCATTGCTCCTTTCCCTACCACACAAGAATGACATGTCCCAGATAGATTTTCTCCTTCAATCTAGGCTCAAGAAAGAAGAAACCATAGGGAGTAGAGCTACAGCCAACCTACTGCTGAAATGTAACATGATCAAGAAATGAACTTTTGTTAGAAGCCACTGGGATAGTGGGATTGTTTACTACTACTGCATTACCTAGTGAAAGGTGACTGGTACACTAGGCTGGCCAAGAGGTGGGTGGAATTAGACTTAGAACCCAAGTTCAGGATTACTAAAAAGCTCTAAGAGAGGAGAAATTTTAATTAAGAAATACACTAACTGAGGGGTCATTTGGTTTGTGGTGAAAGGGTTTTCTAAATAGTAAAAGAGCTATCTAATGAGAAGACATTATTATTAAAACCCTATTAAATTTTAGGAAATTAATTCATTATTGGTTACAGAAATAGCAATGTCTGTGAACTAGCAAGACAAACACCACATCAAGGAGGTAAAGAAGAAAGCAGATGTTAAAAAATGAAGGTATCCAGATAAAGGGCTTATAGGAGAATTCTTCTCTGAGATGAATAGCTTTGTTGATGTAAGTCTTTGTGTTGAGCTTTGAAGAGGTAGGATATCTTGATTCCAGAAAAAGTCCAAAGCAGTCTCTGGCTGCTTTATCACAGAAAGGAATACTGAAATCTTGCTCTTAATAAATGGCCCTGTCATATAAAGAGTCTTTTTTAGTCACATAGGGAGAAGACAGACAGAGATGGGCCATCCAGAATTCAAGCACCATCTCCCTGATTGATTGCAAACTACTCACTGACACAGTGGCAGAATTGGCCGATAGAGCAGGGGAGCAGGCTTTCTCTTTCTGATAATAACACAAGATGATAAAATGTGTTCTGCCAAGTGTCTTGGTATTTCCCTTTATCAGAAAAAGAAATCCTTCACAGCTTTCATCACTCCTTTATCACATTTTTCTGTGTAATTGGAGCCACAGGGTTGGACTACATTAATCTTCACTCTGTTAGGCAAGACTGGGTCCTCACCAATATCTGAGAGATGGAAAATAACAGAAATCTCAAAACTGATGTTGGGAGAAATATTGTCTTAATGAATGTGTAGAAAGAAATAGAATGATCCAGGTTGGTAGAAAGGATTTGACACTTATCTAGAAAACAAACATCACCCTGTTACTCTCCTGTGAGGGCTCCCATATCACTTAGGATAAAGGCCAAGGTGCCCAGTTTACTTTATTGGAAGCATTCTGATCAACCTGCAGTTTCCCAAATACGCCATTCCATTTCATGCCTTATGCACGCCTTCCCTTCTCACCTTCCCAAACTCTTGCGTGTCTTCCAAAGTGCAGTCTAAGAGCTCTGCCTCAGACTTTCCTCACCTGCAGTGTGATTTCACACATCACTCTGAATGTTAATCAGTGAGTGGGTTTGTCGTTCTCCCCCACTAGCATTTAGCTGTGCCAGGACAAGGACCACATGGTATTCAACATTGCTTCCTCAGTGCCTGGTACTATGTCTGGCACTTGGCAGATGCTCAATAAATGTTGAATGAATGATTGTTCATTTGTTCTACAATCCCCTTTCCCTCTCTTTTAATTTTGGGGAAGGTTCTGGCCACAGAGTCATGTCCTCCATCTCTTATTTAGCTCTGCTGCTACCTCTAGGTGCTGTCATGGCTGTAAGATAGGAATGATAACCTCTACCATGAAATGGAGCTCAAGAGAGGGACAGCAAAGTTTTCACAGAGGGTCTGGGCCCCAAGTTTCTGTCTTAAAGGGTAAGTAGGAGTTTGTAAGGTACATGAGGTAATAGGAAAGCATGTACAAAGACATAGCGATACAATACAGAATATGAAAATATCAATTTTATCATTTACTGAGCACATATTTTATGATACTCTTGTTGGGTATTTATGTACAAAATCTGTAAGTCTGGCAACAGATTTACAGTGACATAAAACCTTCCCAGGATTCCAAAGGGAATATCATTTAAACAACAAATTGTTGCTCAGAAAAACTCAGTGATATGCCCAAGGTCACACAGCTCTCAAGGGGCAGAGCTGGAATTCCATCCCTCTTAGCTATTTTCACCACTCAGGGTTGTAGATGTGTAATAGTTTGGAATTGCTTTGTGACTTATATTCATCATTATTAAAATATGTGTGTTTGACTCTACAAATGTCTATGTTTTCTGCCAAATGTAAATTTTGTGTTTGCTGAGCTCTCCTCTCAAAAAGTCACAAGGCATCATGATTAAGACACTGGGCTCCACAGCCGGATAGTCCTGGTTCCAATCTCAGCTCTGTCACTTATTTCAGGTGCGGCCTGGGGTAGTGTTTTACAGACAGGGATGACATGACCGACATTTGTTTGGCTATTCACAGTTGATGAACACATATAGTATTCACAGTGCTACCTGCAATTAAAGGTGCTGCATGCTGATTTAGACTCAAAAAAGTGGGCTTAAAATAGTTAAATTGGTTAAATGGCAAAACCCAAGTTGGGGATGTTGGAAAATTGTGTAATACAAGGCGAATCAAATGAGTTGTCTTCTCAAAGGAACTAGCTAGTGTGGAGGTTGTTCTCTGCCCTACAGGGCACACTGTGGTCTACAATCCCATGGAGTGTTACAGCATTGCATGATGTGAGGGCAGCGAGAGAACAAAAGGAGAAGGGACTTGAGGGGGGCCATGGTAGCTGCCCGGGCATTTAGCAGAAGGCATAATGGGACAAAGGCTTTCACAGAACAGAAGGGCCCACATGGAAAAGAAGTGGCAGACTCTGGAATGTACACACACTACAATATAGCAAATGGCCAGCACTGTATTTCTACTGGGACACTGTGCTTTGGCTTGATGTAACATCACATCACAACATTACATGACTTTTCAACTGTAAATAACATATTCATCTCTAATTTGAAGGCCTTTTCCACTTAGGAACTCATTTTTAATAATTTTCCATGTTACTTTAGAACAAACAAAACAAAGAAAGGAATAACAATGTGTATTGTCAATAAGTAACCAATAAATTTCAAGTAGGCCATCATGAAAAGAAATTGAATTTGGCTTTCAAATAATCTCTGAAAATGCCCACTCCTCAGACCACAGCCCCTCGTGGTACAATTTCAAAGGGATCTTTTAGCAGTATTGAACAACAATACTAGCTGCAACTTATTGATGGCCATGTGTCCTTCCCAATTTCTTATCTCACTCTTTACAATAGTAAAATTTCCATTACTGTAGATAAAGGAATGGAGCCTCATATATTTGAAATAATACCATATTATCCCCCGACTCTTAGGATAGAGCTTGGAGTCAGGCAGATCTTTGTTCATGTTCAGTTTTGCTGCATACTAGCAAAGCTCTTCATGCCTCAGTTTCCTCTTTTGTAAAATAGGTATAATAATGCTTATCTCATAGGGCTGTTGCGAAGAGTCAAAGGGATAGCATGTGTAAGAGGCTTAGCACACAGCATGTAGATTTATTGGTAGGGCTCTACAGGTGGAAGCAAGCAAGGCGTGATAGCCTGTACTCACCTCCGCACTTCCTTTGCTCCCTTTCCAAAAGGGTGCTGAAGGTTTGGAATAGAGCCAGCCCTGTGTGTTTGGTGTGTGCATCAAACACAATTGTCTTTTTGATCATGCCCCAGCTGGTATGATTGCTTTCCAGAAAGGCAGAACTTTTCTTTATTCTCGTGTACCTGGCTGAAATCCCTTGCCACCTCCCTTTGGTTTGGAGAGTGCCCCCTTCTCTAGTTAACTGCATCTGTGTTACCGTGGGCTGGGAATTTGTGGTTACAGAGGGTCCCTCTGGCTGGCTGGCTGGCTGGTCGCCTGGAGAGGTGGTTTTGTTTTCAGTTGTTTGGAAGTTGTCAATACTGGCTACTTATCAGCATCAACGGATGAATGGCTAATATATGCCCATGATTGGTAAATCTTACCTTGAGAGATTCTGCTTCAGCAGCATCCAGAATTTGTATTTTGAGAAACCTTTACTCATTGATTTGGATGCACAGCCTGTTTGAAAGTCACTGAGAGATGTATCTGGTCCAAGAAGAATTCAGTGTGTCTATCAGATACCCTCTTCAGTGTGACTCTCAGAGGGCTTTTTTTAGTCCCACGTGGTCCATCTGTAAATAGTGATTTTAATAGTGATTGAACTTTTACATATGTTAGGCCATTGAACTCTCTCCACAACCCATAAGGCAGGCAATATTGTCTCCATTCTACAGATACAGAAACTAAGACCCAGAAAGATGTTGTAATTTGCACAGCCGTTCAGCAAACCTAGCGTTCTTACATAGGTTTCCCTGACTCCAAGTCCAGGACTGGGCTCTTTCTCCTACAGTTCAGGGAGGTGAAACAGGTGAAACAAGATGTCTATTCATTTCACTGAGGTCATGAGCTGAATGAAGTTACCCCGAAAGTCATACTTTAAGGTGCCACA
Source organism: Pan troglodytes (assembly GCF_028858775.2). Classification (NCBI taxonomy): domain Eukaryota; kingdom Metazoa; phylum Chordata; class Mammalia; order Primates; family Hominidae; genus Pan; species Pan troglodytes. The sequence goes on from NC_072407.2 coordinate 89,441,766, forward strand.
GTAGGGATGTTTTGATAAGTTCACATCAATGCCTTGTAAATCTGAGCAGGGTTTATGGAGGAGGTGATTTCTGGCAAAAGCTTTAAAAGGAGAACCCCATTTAAATTGGAGGTGAGGAGAGGGGTATGTGGTGCATGGGCATGAGGGGAAGTGGAATGAAAAAAGCCCCCAACACAAATGGCTAATGCTTTTGGGAAAGGGAATGCGAGACTGCAAAGAACCTTTGAGAAGTTGTCAGGGAACAAGCTTACCTTTGAAATCATTTGAACCGCCCCCACTCTTGAAACAGCAAGCCCTTAAAAAGTATTCAAGTAACTTCTCTGCATTCTCTGGTTGATGGGCTTATGGAAATGACATCTCCTCCAGCAATCTGACTATTAGAGCAGAAAAAATGCAAAATCAAATAGAATGATTGAATTGAATTCATCTCTGTTATATGCAGAGGGATTTCTCCCCTTGCTAAGTACTCAAGTACTCAACTACTAGTTGGATGGCAGGATATAATTAAAAGCTAATATTAACCTCTTTAAGAGAATCATCTCAATAACAAGAAAATTTAACCTAAGAATTGAATATATATATACATATATATACACACACATGCATATACATACACACACACACACACACACACACATATATATAAAACAGTCTTCAGTGATATGGGGGGTAAAGTTATGAGATTTTTTAAAACAAGGTTTTAAAATATAATTTCTAAGATATTCAAACTGAAGTTTCTCAGTATATTCATCCATTTATTCATTCAGCAAACATTTCTGACTACCTGCTCTGTGTTCCGGACACTGGTTTAGTTATGGAGAAGAAAGACCATCCTTCTCTGCTCTTATTGAGTAGGAGAAGGCAGAAAAGTAAACAGAGATGTATAAAACTGTGTGTTTATTTTGCTACAGTAGAGCTGTGCTTAGAGGCTAAGCTTGCACAGAGAAGGGAATTCAGTCTAGAAGGAGCTTTATAAAAGATCAATATAACTTAGCTAAGCAGATCAATGCCTGGTATGTGCAGTGCAGATAAAAGAGAGAATGGTGAAGTCAGTGTGTCATCAACAATACCAACAATTGCAACAACAGTATCAACAACAACCAAACACAGCTCAGTATAAATGCATCTTTGAACTTTGAATATGATCATGGAGTGTGGTGAGATGAGATGGGGATGTGGGGCAGAGGTATGCTGTCAAGGCTGAGTTTGCTGGGCTCATAAACTTGGATTTCACCTTCAAGGTAATGGGGAGTCAGTGAAGATCCAGGAATGGACACTGTTTTTTGTTTTGTGTTTGTTTTAAGTACAAAAGTAATTTACTGGCTTCTATAGTGGATAAAGATACAGAGATAACTGTAAGGGATCAGCTCAAGGATGAGAACAAAGGATTTGACATTGTGAGGACTCTCCATCGCTCATCCCTCCCCTTCTCTCTGAATGTCAGCCTTAGCCTCTTCTATTGCACACAGCCTTTCTCACATGGCAGAAGACATGATAAAGAGTTTATTTTCTCAGCATCTGTGGCACACTTCTAGAGAAAGACTTTGGTTGGCCTTGTTTGGCCAGTCATTCTTGCCAGTGACGGAAGATACTTGACAGACTGGGTATTAAAAAGCTCTTGTCAAAGGCTAGATTGGAGGGCGGCAAGAACAGAGGCAGGCAAGAGAGAGGTGATGAGTCCTGAATTGATGCAGTGACAAAGGGAATGGTGAAGAGGGGTCAAGGATATGAAGGAGGCAGAATTCATAGAACTTGGAGATTGCATGAAGGGGAGAGGGGAGGGAATGAGGGGTGTGAGGAGTATGATGTTGCCTCAGTTTCCTACTTGATCAACTGGGTAAATGGTTGTCCTATTTACTGAGGTATGGGAGAGAAGCAATTTACAATGAGAAAGAAAAAATTCATCCTTTCTATTTTACTTCCTATTATTATTTAAATATTTTTCTCTGATTTTTCAAAGGCAATAATTTTCACCTTTGATTTAAAAACCTGTAATCAAATTAAAACTTCATTTATATTATCTGAAATGGGTGAAATCTTACTAATGTGACTTTCATTAGCAGATGAACAGATGTAGCTACCTTTCAGTAATTAGGCTGGGAAAGGTAGCTGGGAGAATTTCAAGAGAAGAAGGTTATGTAATGTCTAATAAGATAGGCTAGGAATGGTTGGGGTCCATCCCCTGATGTCTATGGGCAAAAATGGTTTGCACTAAAATTAAAGAGGTAGATCTCTTCACAAGTTTTTTTTTTTCCAGAAATTTCGTATGTTTGTAAGCTTACTAAATATATTTAGTAACTGTATTTACTTTTGCTTTTGCTTATAAATCAACATAGTTCAAATCTTTTACTAATTCAAGCTGTCTCTTCTAGTAGTTTGAGCTAGTAGGATTTATTGGATTCTGACATGAGACATTGAACAACAACATTTTATGAACATATTGTATCTTTGTACATCATCTTTCTTCTGCCTCAAATGTTCTTTACCATATTTCCTGCTGGGAAGCTTCTAACTTATCCTAAAGACTGAATTCAAATGTCACCTTTCCCTTGTGATGATATACACTAGACAAAATTAATCACTTTTTCCCTAAGCTTTACCAAGTGGTAGCCCAGTGGTTAAGAACATGGAGTTTGGCTTGACTTGTGTTCATATCCACTTCCGTGAAACATTAGGCAAATTACTTAACCTCTCTGAGCCTCAGTTTGCTTACTGTGCAATGGGATTAATACAGTACTTTTTAAGGTTATTGTGAAAACTGAATGATATGATGGATATGAAATGCTTAGCACAATGTCTGGCGGACAGAAAATGCTCAATAAATGAGGAAAGAGGAAACTAATGAAATGATAAACATATGCTAAAAGAATGGCCCAAAATGAAAGGCATCTACCTGCTCTGTTTGGTTGCTGGATGGTTATTATAATATTTGACAATGGAAATCCTGACATTCAGATGAATGTCTTCACATTTATTGAGCAGTTTGAAGTCTCAAGGGACGTACTGTTTCTCAGTACTGTACTTTTTCATATCTTAATATGATGATAATTCCCCTTTCCAAATAATCAAAGTGTCTCGTATACCCCATAAGTATACACACCTATATATCCACAAAAATAAAAGAGAAGGAACAAAAGATTAAAGTACTTCCTGGATTGTGCTGATACAGAGATCCCATGCCCCTACCTTCAGAGTATATTTGAGGCTTGGCTTAGCTCATCCTAGTACCCTACCAGAATGGGCACAGGATCCAAGCTAGGCCAGCCAGAGTCCATTCCTGGAATCTTATATGCAGACGCTGGGCAAGAGAGGCTCTGTCTGCTAGGAGATGATCCACCTGTGTCACTTCTCACTGCTGCATGGAGGAAAGCAACCTGCAGTGGGCCAAAATGAGGTCAACACACAGAATAAAAACAGTCTTGACAATGTTTGAGTCCCTGAGGCCTAGTCTTACCTTGATCATCCTTGTTAGGTGATCTATACGTTCTTTTTTTTTTTTCTTTTTGCTTAACATAGTTTGTGTTGGGCTTTTTGATTCAAGACTGTTGACTTGAATGAATTCTTTATGATCCCTGCCACCGCCCTTTGCGGGTGCTAAAAGAGGTAGCTATTGCTCCTCTCTTTTTTCAGATGTAAAACTCGGGTGCAGAGAGGCTGCATGACCCATACAAGGATATGCAGCTAAGTGGCAAAACTGGAGTCCAAATTCAGATCTGTTTGATTTTAAAATCTTTGCTGCCTTGATTGATTCTGTTGACAAGTGGCTCTGATACCTGCCTGGGGCCTTGATCGTCCTAAATGCCAATCTGTGTGGCTGGGGAGGTGCTGTTTCTTTCCCGGGTAGCTCGTCACTCTGTCCTCCTAGATTCAAGGGTGAGAGCACATTTGTATAGTCAGCTCCTATTTTTGTCTATCTCTACAGTATTTGTAGATTTTTATATTTAAATTATTCCTCACTCCCTTTCTAAGCAACTCAGGAACCGTGAAGAGCCTCCTTGCCAGGCTGCCTCTGACCCGCCCTGCGTTGGGTCCGTTAATCTTCCAGACTGCGAGGGAGGATGTGACTGCTCTAGACAGCATTCCTTAAGAGACAGTAAAGACAGGCAGAAGGACATAACTGGAATTTAAACTGCAGTGGCCCGCTCAGGGCAGGAGGGTTTGGTCTAGGAGGAAAAGCAAGCTGGCAGCTTTATTTAGTTTATTGATTCATTATATACAGAGTTATATATAATGGCCTGATTTGATAACTCATGAGATAAGAATGTTCATTGCCAACTATAGGAGAAATTCTAGGAACAGAAAAGAAGAGATCTAAGACATAGTGTGTGTATTTGCCTACATGTATGTTTCATATTCTTATTAATGATTTAAATTACACACAACTGTGTTTATAGGTATATCTTTACCTATTATAATTTTCTACTATTTTCCTTATCCATTGTGAAGCCTACAAATTAAAATAGTTTTCTTTAGGATTTATACTCCTAAAATAGTTTTTCAAATATTAGCAATGAGCTAGAATTCTACTCTCAATAGAATCATAAGGGGTTCCCTTTTTGCAGTCTTCGGTCTTGCTCTGGAGTCTAAAATGTCATGGGCAGATTCTTCTCTGGCCTAAAACTGTGTCTTTCATGTTGCATTATCTAATCTCTTTGGCTTTTGGAGGTACCACATATTACTTTATACTGTGGAAAACACTTTAACTTTCTGTGTGTGATAATTGGTGAATCACTGGAAGGAGCTATGGTTTTAGAGGTGGCTGGCAACAATTATTTACAGTAAATGGTTATTACTGCATGGGACTACTTGTTTCTTTATGTGCTTAGATTTTAAAAGGTGCAGTTTAAACACTTAAAAATGTCTTTATAACAAAGTGCACTACAAAAGCATTGCAGGACCTGTTCTCATGGCATTTCCCTATTTTTGGGAACCTGAGATTCAGTGTAAAGGTGGACTCTTTAATTTTTAAAGATCTAGATACTCTAGATACTTTGCCTTTCAACTATACCTGCTTTTCATATATTTAAATTATTAGGCCCTAAAAACTACAAATGTTTTGTTGGCCCTTTTCCTTATTGGGCTCTGCCCTGAGCTCAATGGTCCAGTTAAAAAACAGAGACTAAATTAATTAATAAATTAATAAGGGGTTCTATGTCTGCTTATCCATCTTCATGTATAGGTTGTATGGATTGTAATATTGGGCAGGGCCTCTTTATTTCAACTATCATGCTTTTAAGGCTCCTCACTCCCTTCTCTGAACTAACACCTATTCCATCTTGGTCTCATATGCTTCAGAAGTTTTCAGATTTTTGGCACCAACATCTCTACTTTCTGATATACAATGCACTTACAATTTTTTGTTCAATGTTGTCTTTCTGGCTAGATTGCAAACTCTATGCATCCCCTGAAACAGGGTTTTGCACATTTGGGTTTAACAGATACTTGTCGAAAGAAGCAATGAGCTATAACCTCCTATATCATGTCTTCAAGGTCACTCAGGTCATTTGGGCTTATTGGGAAGTGGGAAATGGGGCACAAGTGGCCTCCCATTTCCTTCACCATGGTAGGCTTCAATCATGCCCCTCGTGTGGTGAGCCGAACTCCTGATGGGAGTAGAAGGAATTGTAAACCGGTGCATATCTGGACTTCTAGTGTCCACCCTCTTGTATTGTGGTTATAGTTGTGATATCTGCTTCCTCCATTGAACTGCAAGCTTCTAAGTTTTGAGGGATAAGGTCTTATTCATTGCCCAGTGTCTTTATTGGCAACTAGTTATTACTAAAATTGCTAATATTTGTTGAGTGATGACTATGTACCACATATTGTAGTAAGCATATTCCATATAATTTGTTATTCCTCACAACATCATATGAGGTAAGCATTATTATTATATCCATTTAAAGATGAGAAAACTGGAAGTAACAGGGATTTTAAGTACCTGTTAAAGAACATGCCTATAAGACCATAAATGATAAGGCAGGGATTCAAATTCAGGCTGTACAGCTCCAAAGACCACATTCTTAAACAATACTACCTCTCATTGTACGTTTTGATTAAATTCAGTTTGAGGTTAACAAGTAAGCCCTGTCTGAGAACTCAAGAGAAAGAAATGCAAGTCATTTGAGACAAGGTAAGGGAGTTAGACAAGCGCTCCCAGAGACAAGCCAAGTAGGCATATGTCATTTCGCCTTAGAATGCAGGCCTCCGGAAGGGCGAAGAGGAAGGTGCCAAGATCCTCCTTGATGCACGTGTTTAAACTCAAGTAGGGTGCCCTTTTGTTGGGGAAGCAATGAGTACCTAGTAGATGGTAGTGGTGGTTGGGTGACAGTCCTATGTCACATGAAGCCAGTTTATCATAATGCTTAACAGCAGGTGTTGTAAAGGCAGACAGCTTGGCTTAGCACGTTGCCTGACACATGATAAATGCTCAATGCATGACAGCTATCCATTACTACCATTTGAGAGTATTTCAAGTATTCAGAGCAAACACTCTGAATGTCCATGAAGATCAGGACAGTAGTGCTTATGCATTCTCATGGAGCTGAAGTTCTACAGAGGCAGGAGCCCAACCAGAAGAGTGGTTTTGTCTCAGAGCTAACTGCTCCCCACAACCTAGGATGTATATTTGCCACGCTTGTGGAAATATCTGGACCCCAAAAAAGAGGAGTGTAGCCTGCCCAGCACTGAATCCTTCCCATACTGCTTGTGGCCATTTCTGTGAAGAAGTTATGTCTGTTTTCATTTCTCTTATCCATTAACTCACACAGGCATTTTCCAGTTAATTGAATTCACTAGAAGACTGCCTTCTGTGATTAGGTGTCCTGCAGCCTGAGCTGAGAGGAAGAAGGGAACAGGCAGGGAGGCAAACATCTTGGTGAGTGCGATTCAATCTGCTGCTAAATTTAATCTGTACATTTCTGGTTTCTGTTCTCATTCACCACCTGCAGTGATATGTTTAAAATGCTCCTGACACATCAGCAAGGTGGGCAGTGTGCCAAGACCACGGCTGTCCATTTTCACTTCATTTTATATATATCCCTAGTAAATATCAGGTAGCATTTTTCCTCTTCTCTCTATACTTGCAATTCCACACTGGACTGCAGTATCTGCCCCAAATTCATCTCTGAAATAGGTTTTAATGACATCAGCCCTCCTCAAATTTTCTTCTGTCCAGAAGAAAATTGGTAGACCTAGGAGCTCTTAGTTTTGGAGCTATCATTTCACATTATATCAAACACATTCATACATCTAAATCTTGCACAATAGAAAATTAATTTAAAATTTCACCCAGTAAGCTGTAGTCAAGTCAAAGATTTATAGACATATAATTAAGCCTGTATTAATTTTCAGTTTTCTTTTTATATTCTGTGGTCAATATTTTTCATTGTCAGGCTTTACTTCTCTTTTGTAGGCCTCTGAAAAGCTCATAGACCCTAGGCCCGGTATCCATAGTGGCTGACAGATTACATTTGTCATTCATAGGCCACAATGGGGGCTAAAAAGATCTAGGTGTTTTTATCATCTGCCCACCATGATGAAATTTCCTAAAGTGGAAGCAAAAAATACTGCTGTGTGACAGCTCAGAGCACAGGCTTTGGCATCAGTTTGGAGTCTATATAACCAGAGCCTCAGTTTCCGCCTTTGTTAAAATTTGAATAATGATAGTACATGCTCATTATTGCTGCTTGATTAGTATCTGTGGTGGCTTGCAATGTGTTGACTTGGTGAAGTTGAAGTACATTTCCCAGAATTCTCTTCCTTCTATGTTTCTGGTTTGAGTGAGTGGGCCACAGCAGGAGTTCCCATGGGAGATGTGCAAGGTGCAGGTGAAGCAGCAGCTGTTTTGTAGTTCACACACACTGTTGCCTGTCTGCTGGCTCACCTGGTCAGTGGTGGGTAGGGACCAGGCCTGCAACAGTCCTCTGGATCCTTCTTCGGCTTCTCTTCTTTGGCTCCTGGGCCAGATGTGTATGTTTAGCTCCAGGAGGAAGTGTACTTACTTCTGCAGGACACTCACACCACCAAGATCAGAATAAAAAGAAAACTGGCCATCCTCGTGGGTTCCAACTTAGTCTTGCTCTCCCCTGCTTTACATCCATCTTCCCTCCTTGACTTCCTCCTCTCAGGACTGCACAGGCCAGCATCAGATGCGATGATAATCAGCTCCCACAACTGTATAAGGTTAAATCCCTATAGCAAATCACTTTCTATATTTGCGGGGGTCTGTTTCTCTCACTAAGCCTCTACTGAAACGCTACCTACTCATCACTGTTGTTTAAATGAGATAAGGCTTGTACAGCGCATAGTTCAGGACCTGGTCTGGATTAAGGGATTGATAAACATCTCCATTACAATCCCAAAAGACAGACATTATTTGACTAACACAAATCTAAGTCCAGCACCTAACACAGAGCCTGGCACATAGCAGATGCTCACTCAATAAACTTGTTGAATATTTTTTATCACAAGAGAGAAACAGAACTATATGTGGCAATACATGGGAGTTGAGTGGGACGTGGTGAAATGAGTTGAGTAATAGGACATCTATATTTAAGAATATTATTTTGAAGAAATGCAATTTATCATTTCAAATTTATAGGGCAGTCACCTAGGGCAACATCGTACACTCTAAATTTAAATAGTTGCTGAGCATGTTCCTTGGGCTTAGTTTGTACAGTTAGATACTAACAAGTGTGTTCAAATACAAATAGATATTTCTATGGTACCTGAAAATAAAACTAATCTCTTAAGGGGTTTGCATGTTCTGACGAGTTTCTCTCATCGCCTTTCTCTGATCTGGTGTCCTCTTCATCCCGAATGAGGGTTCCTTTCCCCACATGGCCCTCTTGATACCAGAGAGTTCCACTTTCATCTTCTTCAGCTACCTGTATCATCACAGCCCTTCCCTGGCTCTTGTCTTCACCCTAAATTGGGCCATCTCTGAAAGCTTACCTCCAATTTTATAATAAACCACTCAAACTGCAATCATTTATTTTGCTCATAAATCTACAAGGTTTTCAGGATGCAGCAAGGACAACAGCAAGGATAAGGTCTCTGCTCTGTGACATCTGGGGCCTTGGCTGGGATCATTCAAATAACTGGGCCTAGGATAGTGGAGGGCTGTCCAGGCATCTCTTTCTTCTTATAGTCCCAGGACCTCTCTTTATGGCCTCCCCACACATTATATCCAGCATTGGTGGCCTCAGAATAGCTGGACTTCTTATAAGGCTGCTCAGAGGTCTGGATGGAAGCTACAAGACTTCTTTCCCATCCCCCAGGCTATGTAGCCCCAGATCATCATTTATATCATTTTATTGGAAAGGTAATCCTTATCCCTAGAGTAAGCTCAGATTCAAGTATATGGAAATTACATACTTGAATATAATTTCGGTGGGGGAAATAGCAAAGAATCTGTGGCCCTCTTTAAGGGACTGGCTTACAGGATTGTGGAGGCTGAGAAGTCCCATGGCCTGCAAGTTGGAAGCTTGGGGAAACCCGTGTTGTAATTCAGTTTGACTCTGAAAACCTGAGAATCGGGAGCTGTTGGTGGAAATCCCAGTATGAGGGCAAGGAGAACATGAGATGAGATGTCTCAGTGCAAACAGTGAGGCAGAAAAAAGGGATGAATTCCTCCTTCCTCTGCTTTTTGTTTTACTCAGGTCCTCAGTGGACTGAATAATGCTCATCTACATAGGGGAGGAAATCTACTTTACTGAGTCCACCAATGCAAATGTTACTCTCACCTGGAAACTCCCTCATACACACACACAGAAATAGCGTTTAACCCACTATCTGAGCATTTGGTGGCCCAGTCAAGTTCACATATAACATTAAATATCACATTTAATTATTTAAATATCAATTTAATAATTAATCAATTTAAATATCAATTTTTGCACATTGATTTTGTATCCTGAGACTTTGCTGAAATTGCTTATCAGCTTAAGGGGATTTTGGGCTGAGAAGATGGGGTTTTCTAAATATACAATCATGTCATCTGCAAACAGGGAAAATTCGACTTCCTCTTTTTCTAATTGAATACCCTTTATTTCTTTCTCCTGCCTGATTATTTTTGACTCCTTTGGTCACCAGCTCCTTTTCTCCATCTGTCATTCTCTTATTTCAATGTGCTTATTCATGGAGACCTAGGGTCCTTTGATGTCTCTGTTTTCTTCCTCTCCTACCTTTATATTCTCCCTGTTCCAGTCTGGACTTCCTGGTCTGGCATTTTACCACTTTTTTTCTTATAATTTAAAAAATGATTTTTTATTTATAATTGGCATAACTACATATTTATGGGGCACAGTGTGCTTTTTGTTTTTTTTTAAATTATACTTTAAGTTCTAGGGTACATGTGCACAACGTGCAGGTTTGTTACATATGTATACATGTGCCATGTTGGTGTGCTGCACCCATTAACTTGTCATTTACATTAGGTGTATCTCCTAATGCTATCCCTCCCCACTCCCCCCACCCCACGACAGGCCCCAGTGTGTGATGTTCCCCTTCCTGTGTCCAGGTGTTCTCATTGTTCAATTCCCACCTATGAGTGAGAACATGTGGTGTTTGGTTTTTTGTCCTTGTGATAGTTTGCTGAGAATGATGGTTTCCAGCTTTATCCATGTCCCTACAAAGGACATGAACTCATTATTTTTTATGGCTGCATAGTATTCCACGGTGTATATATGCCACATTTTCTTAATCCAGTCTATCACTGATGGACATATGGGTTGGTTCCAAGTCTTTGCTATTGTGAATAGTGCCACAATAAACATACGTGTGCATGTGTCTTTATAGCAGCATGATTTATAATCCTTTAGGTATTTACCCAGTAATGGGCTGGCTGGGTCAAATGGTACTCCTAGTTCTAGATCCCTGAGGAATAGCCACACTGTCTTCTTCCACAATGGTTGAACTAGTTTACAGTCCCACCAACAGTGTAAAAGTGTTCCTATTTCTCCACATCCTCTCCAGCACCTGTTGTTTCCTGACTTTTTAATGATGGCCAATCTAACTGGTGTGAGATGGTATCTCATTGTGGTTTTGATTTGCATTTCTCTGATGGCCGGTGATGATGAGCATTTTTTCACGTGTCTTTTGGCTGCATAAATGTCTTCTTTTGAGAAGTGTCTGTTCATATCCTTTGCCCACTTGTTGATGGGGTTTTTTCTTGTGAATTTGTTTGAGTTCTCTGTAGATTCTGGATATTAGCCTTGTGTCAGATGAGTAGATTGCAAAATTTTTCTCCCATTCTGTAGGTTGCCTGTTCACTCTGATGGTAGTTTCTTTTGCTGTACAGAAGCTCTTTAGTTTAGTGAGATCCCATTTGTCAATTTTGGCTTTTGTTGCCATTGCTTTTGGTGTTTTAGACATGAAATCCTTGCCCATGGCTACATCCTGAATGGTATTGCCTGGGTTTTCTTCTAGAGTTTTTATGATTTTAGTTCTAACATTTAAGTCTTTAATCCCTCTTGAGTTAATTTTTGTATAAGGTATAAGGAAGGGATCCAGTTTCAGCTTTCTACATATGGCTAGCTAGTTTTCCCCGCACTATTTATTAAATAAGGAATCCTTTCCCCATTTCTTGTTTTTGTCAGGTTTGTCAAAGATTAGATGGTTGTAGATGTGTGGTATTATTTCTGAGGGCTCTGTTCTGTTCCATTGGTCTATATCTCTGTTTTGGTACCAGTACCATGCTGTTTTGGTTACTGTAGCCTTGTAGTATAGTTTGAAGTTAGGTAGCATGATGCCTTCAGCTTTGTTCTTTTGGCTTAGGATTGACTTGGCAATGTGGGCTCTTTTTGGTTCCATGTGAACTTTAAAGTAGTTTTTTCCAGTTCTGTGAAGAAAGTCATTGGTAGCTTGATGGGAATGGCATTGAATCTATAAATTACCTTGGGCAGTATGGCCATTTTCATGATATTGATTCTTCCTATCCATGAGCATGGAATGTTCTTCCATTTGTTTGTGTCCTCTTTTATTTTGTTGAGTGGTGGTTTGTAGTTCTCCTTGAAGAGGTCCTTCACATCCCTTGTAAGTTGGATTCCTAGGTATTTTATTCTCTTTGTAGTAATTGTGAATGGGAGTTCACTCATGATTTGACTCTCTGTTTGTCTGTTATTGGTGTATAAGAACGCTTGTGATTTCTGCACATTGATTTTGTATCCTGAGACTTTGCTGAAATTGCTTATCGGCTTAAGGGGATTTCGGGCTGAGAAGATGGGGTTTTCTAAATATACAATCATGTCATCTGCAAACAGGGAAAATTTGACTTCCTCTTTTTCTAATTGAATACCCTTTATTTCTTTCTCCTGCCTGATTGCCCTAGCCAGAACTTCCAACACTATGTTGAATAGGAGTTGTGAGAGAGGGCGTCCCTGTCACTTTACCACTCTTGAGTTTCCTTGTCCCTTTAACTTTCTGTCACAGCTTCTCAGCAAAGTCTCAACCATAGCGGCATCCAAACAAGGTCTCAGCACTCCTTCACAGGGTGTTGAGACTGCCAAGGAAATGCATGCCTTGGTGACCTAGGGATCCCAGACCCTCCCTAGAACTACTCCTCAGCCCAGGATGCTCCGTCTCCAGTCTCCATAGCAGCAATCTCAGACCTTCCCCACTCTCTGACTCTAACCCTGGTGCCATCTAATCACTTCCTTCTCCATTCTCACAGATGGCCTTTTTTCCTACTTCACAGAGAAAAATAAATGTTCTGTCAACTCCCTGTACCCTGCTTCTCTAAGACAAATCCATCTCCATCTGCACCTTCCTGGTACTTTCCTCTGACTTTCTCTCAGTGGCAGTAAGGCAGGTGGTCCTTCCTACTGGCTAAGGCTGAGCTCTCTTTCACTTCTCTGTTCTATCTCTCTCAACTTCCTCAGGAGCTTTGCTCCGTCATGAATTCTTTATCTTTCCTGTATCTTCAGTATCTTCCTTTTAGTAGCGCTTTCCCTTGATCGAGTAGGAATATCAACAACAGGAGCAGCTAATATTTATCAAGTGTCTATGATGGGTCAGGCACCATCTAAGCACATGACATCTCATAACTTACTTAATATTCACCACGTATATAGTTGGTATTGTTATTATCTCCATCTTACAGATGAGCAAAATGGGATCCTGAGAAGTCAGGGAACATCCTCAAGATTACACAGCTTCTGTATGGAGTTGGGACTTGAACTCAGAGAGTCTGGCTCTAGAACTTTGAGCACTTGACTGCTGCAGTATACTGCCTTACTGCTTGCTGCTTCATTTCATGTACAAATGTTCAAGGAAATAACAAAACAAAACATTTTCTTTCTACCATTAGCTACTGTCACATCTCTCTCTCGCACCAATTTCTTGAGTTACCTTCACAAAATATCATCTTCACATCGTCACTTCATCTTCAACTGTTCCCACAAGTCCACTGAAAACACCCAGGCTCCCACACTCCCACATTTAGATTTCAGTCCTTATTATTCTTGATGTCTTTGTGACACTTGATGTCCCTGACCAGTGTTTGTCCAATTCCCTCCTTTCTAGAATTTCTCATGGTTTTCTTCCTATGTCTCTGACTGCTCCTCACTCACCTTGGCCAGCTCTTCTCCCTCTGTGTTGCTTTTCTCTTAATAGTTCTTGTTCCTTAGGCTTCCATATGTGCCTGAATCTTACCCCTCACAGTCTCCTCAGATGAATGCATCTGTTCTTAATGCTGCGGTTATACAAACTCTATGCTGATTACTCTCAGATGCATACTTCTGGCTCAGATCTCTGCTCTGAGCTCCAGCTCCATTTATGAAACTGCTAACTGGATACTTGGCTGTCTAATAGTGTGCATCACCCCCTTGGAGGGGTTGGTGGACCATGGAAAAGCTAAGGAAGGTAGGTAACTTGATGATGTGACAAAATCCTAGGGAAGCTAGAGAGGAACAATGGCAGTGCTGCATCAGTTTGTGAGTTATCGGAAGTGGAAAGACAAAGATTTGGGAGGACTGTATAAACCTGCCTGTGGCCTGTGCATGAATAAATGATGTATAATACAATATCATGGAATGGGATTGATATGGTCTTCATAGAATAAATAAAATATATGCAAATATGTACAAAACCATGCTGGCCCTTTTTCTTTGCAAACCTGCTGTTCTTGTTATGTTTGAATCAGAGATTGGCTCCATAACCCACCTGATCACCCAAACCAAATTCTAGATTGGTTGCTCTTTTTTTTTTTTTTTTTTTTACGTCTCACATCAAATTAGTCCATAAGTCCTGTTGATTGTACTTCCTAATTATATTATAGGCTTCTCTCTCATCACTCTGAATTAAGTCAGCCCATTACCATTGCCTGTCTGGACTCTTTCAAAAGCCTCTTGACTAATCTTCCAGCTGCCATCTCACTGTCCTTTTAGAATGACCGTATCTAAAATGCAAATATGATTATATTACCCCTTTCCACCTTTTTGCAATTGTTCAGCAGCTCCTATAGCCTATTGAATAAAACCCAAATTCCTCAGCAAGGATTGTAGCACTCTTCATTATCTAGCTCCTTCCTTCTTTCTCCAGCTCCATTCTTTCCAATCCTGTGCATATACCCAAAGCCTCAACTAATTGGAACACTTTGCGTTTCCTCAGTGTTCCTACTCTTACCTGCTATTCTTTTTGCCTGAAAGGTCTTTTGGGTTTCATAGCTTGGTTAATTTTTCATTGTCCTCACATCCCCACTCCATGTCACCTCCTCCAGGAAGCCTTCCCTGACCTGGTATTCTGGATTAGGCTCTGCTCTTCTGTGTACCCAAAGAACACTGAACTGTAGGAGGAGATATTTCTCTCTATGGGGCTGTAAGTTCCTGAAGGGCAGGGACTGGGTTATATTTATTTATATATAGCCACAACTGAGCATGAAGGTTTTCACTTTGCAGAGGGCAACAAGTTTTGTCAGTTGATGGAGTCTGCTTGGCTAACCGCTTTCATTCTTTAAAATCCTGTTCAGGTATCCCTCCTTTAGGCAAGGACTTCCCTGTTCCAAGGTAAAATTAATGACTACCTTTTCTGTATTACTCCTGAACACTGTATTTACTTCATTTATATCATTTATAATAATAACAATAATAAAAACATCAATTGAATACTTAGCTATGTGCTTGGCCTTATGATAATTGCTTTAGTGCTGACTTGGAGACATGGTCATCTTTAGTGTTTACAACACACTATGAAGTGGTTACTATGATTATTTGCGTTTTATAAAGGAAAAGGCTTGGGTTTCAAGATACTGTGCTAAGTGCAGGGGATACGGCCTGAGAAAAGTGGGCAGGGCTTCTGCCTTCTTGAAGTCAATAGTCTGGTGGGAAAGATGAACATTAAATTAAACATTTCACAAATGATGGTAAAAACTAACACTTCCTGAGAGTTTATTTTGACAGGCACTCTTCAAGGTGCTTTACATGTGCCATTTTATTTAATCCTTATCAAAACCCTAGGAAGTTTGTATTGTCATCCTTACTTTGCAGGAAAGGATACCACAGTTTGGTGGTGCTTGGAAATTTGCCCATGGTCCTACAGTCAGTGAGGGGAGTGCTAGGATTTGAACATTGAATCACCTGCCTCCAGTCTGGTGTTGTCCTGTGCCTGTGAGAACTGTGAAATGTGCTATGAGAGTGTCACAGGAGGCCTGGCTTGACTAGGGTGAGGGCAGAAGTAGGGCTTCCCAGAGGAAGTGACATGAAGGTTGTGAACCGAAGGATAAGCTGAGGGAGGAAGTGTTTCAGGCAAAGAGAACAGGATTCTTTGGGTTGACAAAAAAAGTCAAACTGTAAATTATCTGAAGAGATTTATTCTGAGCCAAATATGAATGACCATGGCCTGTGACACAGCCCTCAGGAGGTCCTGAGAACATGTGCTCAAGGTGACTGGGATGCAGCTTGGTTTTGTTCATTTTAAGGAGGCACGAGACTTCAATCAAGTACATTTAAGAAACACATTGGTTTGGTCCAGAAAGGTGGGATAACTTGAAGTGGGAGCTTCCAGCTTATAGGTATATTTAAAAGTTTTCTAGTTGACAACTGGTTCAGTTTATCTAAAGACCTGGGATCTATAGAAAGAATGTTTGGGTTAAGATAAAGGATTGTGGAGAGCAAAGTTCTTATTTGCAGAGGAAACCTTCAGGTAGTAGGCTTCAGAAAGAATAGGTTGTAAAATGTTTCTTTATCAGACTTAAAGTCAGTTGATGTTAATGCCAGAGAGGTATAATGAGGCATGTCTGACCCCCACTTCCCATCATGGCCTGAACCAGTCTTTCAGGTTAAATTTTAAGGGTGCCCTGGCTGACGAGGAAGTCCATTCAGATGGTTAGGGGACCTTAGAATTTTACTTTTGGCTTACATTTGGTTTAAATGTATCTCTTTTTCTAGGTTGGAATTGTGCCTTATTCACTTTTGTATCAATACTGCTATGCATATTTATGTTCGTATGTATATGTACAGGTATATGTCTCCAGAAGTATGGTAGTTTGAGATACTTAAATGCTTGTTAAAAAACACAAAAACGCGTTTGTTGCTTCAACAAGTCTGTCTCTTTTGATTCTTTACACATAAACTCTAAGGTAGACAGAACAAGGGTAACACATTCCTTTGAAAAGATAACCAACAACAAAAGTGACAACAAAATAGAAGAAGTGATTTGTTTAATGTCTTCAGGCCACAAAGAGACACAGGCAGAACCAGAACTCAAATCTCTGCACTTGGGCCATTCTCCGTGACCCCTTCTTATTACAGTGGCTTGTCCTCTGGTTATTTCCATTGTCCTTCCAGAGAACTGTGGTCATGGGAGACTGAATCTGGGCATGGCCATATAACCTGAAAGATATATAATTTCTCACTAGCAAAGAGTCTAGTCCATCTGGGAGACATTTGCATCACACTAGCACCAGGGAACTTTTTACCAAAGTGAAGCATGGGTTTTCTCCATTATGAGCCAGTAGGTGTCACAATTTACCCAAGATGAGCACAACCAGGTCTGTATGGCAGCCTCTGACGTGTCCAAGGTATTCTACCTGAAGGGCTGATGTGGACTGTCCTCTCATCCTTCATTGATTATCTGGTCAACTGGCAGATGGTTGACCCCATCCTGAGAGGTATGGCAGGTGGGGACAAATTATTTCAAAGCTTTGGTCAATTCAATTTCTTTTTTTTTTTCGTAGCTCCAATATTTATTTATTTATTTATTTATTTTTTGCTTTTTTTTTTTCCTTTTTTTAAAATTATACTTTAAATTTTAGGGTACATGTGCGGACAAAAAAACCAAACACCGCATGTTCTCACTCATAGGTGGGAATTGAACCAGGAGAACACATGGACACAGGAAGGGGAATTCAGTTTCTTTTCTCTTTGGCCAGGGACCTTGTGGAGCTTCTGAGGCTACCATCTGCACTGTGGTTCCTGTCTTTGTTTTCTCTATTCCCTGGATGCTTCTTCTACTCACCTCTAAGGTAGCTCCTGGGTGACCTTGGCTCTCCAGCTTTTTTGTTCTCCTGACTGCCAGGGTCAAAG
The DNA here is from genome assembly GCF_028858775.2 of Pan troglodytes. Taxonomy (NCBI): domain Eukaryota; kingdom Metazoa; phylum Chordata; class Mammalia; order Primates; family Hominidae; genus Pan; species Pan troglodytes. The sequence continues at coordinate 89,459,285 of NC_072407.2, forward strand.
TGAAGCCCTGGTGGCTGCTCCGCATCTGCCTTGCAGAGTTTTTTTTTTTTTTTTTAATATATTGATTATAAAACTCTGTATCCCTTATTTCCAAGGTTTCCCTGGACTAGACATGCTTTTCTGCCTGCCCATCACCATTGCCAAATCGGGCATCCAAATTTGTGTCACATGACTCTCTTTTCTCTCCTGGCCATTCCTGACCGCATCAGAAAAGGTATCTCAGGGAGATGGTGGGGATGCACCCAGCAAAGGAAGGATGGAAGAGATTCAGGCAGGCTGAAAGAAGGATGGGGGAAGAGAATGAAGGAAGACAGGGAATGGAGGAAAGAGTGGTTGGGGATAGGACACTTATGACTCATATGGAGTATAACCAACTGGCTGGACTCTCATTGACTGGGAGTTTAACCTCAGTGTGCAGGTGGTCGGGGTAGAAGAAACATTGCAGAGGCCTCAAAATCCAGTCTGGATGCATATTCTCAGGCCAAATCCCGCTCTAAATATGAATAATTCAATGGTATAGACTAGTACTAAGTATATTTTGAGGAGAAGACACATGGGGAGGGTGGGGAGGATAGAACCAATATTTAGTAAATACTGTAGACTCCTGTAGTCCCTTTATTTACATCGCTCACACACAGCAGTTTAGGAATGCACTTGATAGCAAGGAACAGAAAACTCAACTTGAAGTGGCTTATATAAAGAGACACTATTCTTTTCACATAACAAGAAATCTGGAGTTCGATGGCTTCAGCATTGCTTCAGTGTCTTGATGATGTCAGTACAGGTGACTCTGAGAGCCTCTTGGCCACAAGAGCACTCCTGCAGCTCCAGATAACATCTTTGGTCAAAGCAGGGAGAAAAGAGTAGGAGAACCAGTTGGCCTCATCTTTCCATTTTTTCAGGGAAGCAGAAACATTTCCAGGAAACTTTTTTCAGACTTCTGCTTATATAACATTGCCCATAGCTGAGTTAACTGGCCATCCCTGGCTGAAGGGGAGACCAGGAAAATAAGTATTAAGTTTTTCCAGCCTCTAAAGTGAAAGGTGCCACAGGATAATAAAATTGAGAATGGCAACCAACAAGGTCTGCCACAATTTCTTATTTTTTTAAACCTCTCACACTAAAACTAGACAGATGTTAATATTATTTTACTATTACAGGTAAGAAAAGGGAGGTTTCATTAAGGAAATAAATTAATCAAGGTGAAACAACTAATATATTGGAGAGTTGGAATTTAAATCTTGGTCATTTTGATTCTAAAGTCTTTGTCCTTCATGTGAGCCCTGGGAGGCTCAACCCTGACCTTGGACATGTACATCTCCAGGCTGTGTGTGGGGAGCTGTGTCTGCCAGCCTTAAAAGCAGGCTCCTGAAAAATCCTGTAAGTGTGAGAGAGAAAATGTTGGAGCCTCAGAAAATTACTTGCTTCTATTTAGGAAGCCCGGGTTTCCTGTGGTGTTGCTGGGTGGAGGAGGTGGATAGAGAAGGTGTGGAGAGAGAAATGCAGAAAACTAAGCCCTCACTCTTTGTTCTAAATGGTTCCTAAATAGGGTTGGATATGCAGTTCTGGGAAACATATATTTTATTGGCGAGAGAACAAAGAGCCTGGAAATGTAATATGTTAGGCTGGAGGAATTGCTCTATGAAAAATACCGCAGGACACTCAGGCTCTCTGCTGTTTCTCAGATGGGCAGCTGACAGGCTCCAATTTATAAAGGAGCAAATATAGGAAATAAAAGGCTTAGTTAAGTTTGACTGAATCACATTTCCCATGGAGCCGGAAATGACAAGTAGTGATTTCCTATCAATCACACCTCAGGTGACTATTTTAAAAGCAAACTGTCCCTGTTACTATTAAAAGAAAAACAAAAAAAGAAAAACAAAAAAAGAAAAAAACAAAAAAAAAAAAGAAGGAAAGAACATTTCTTTCTGGATGTGGGTTTTTGCCCTTAACCTAACTCTGCACATGGCTATTTGGAAGACTTTAGATGTGGAACTACCAGGTCCTGGGAGGAAAGTAGGTAGAGGAAACTTTGGCTTAAGTTCAGTTGAGCCTTCTGGCTCCTGGAGGGAGGTTGTTGGAGACGTTCAGCCTCTTGTGTTTGGCAGGGAAACAAAACAGCTCCTGGACCTCAGCGAACACAGAAATGATGACACTGGCTTAGGCAATCCCCTGTCTGTGCAGTCTTTGTAGAGATGATAGAGAATAGATTCCTTCTTCCTTGGCCCCACTCCTTCTCTGTGGAAGACAACTCTGGGATCTGACAGATCTTGGGGTGATTTTCAATTCTCCTTCTCATGAGTGGCATTTGATGTAACCAGCTCCAGGCTCTCTGTCTCTATTAAGTTTCAACAATTTTGTTGGATGAACAGTGACTTTGAGATTCTGGAGGCCTTTCACAGGCCAGGGAAGTACCAGGAAAAGTGAATTCTAGAGAAAAAGGTATTAAAGAAATTGATACCTTTATTAATAAAGGTATTAAGGAAATTAAACAAGTCAGAGAAACTCTTCAAAGACCTCTTGAACATGTTATATCTTCTAGTCTTGCAAAGTTGGCCCTTTCCAGTTTGGCTCCAGTCGCATATGCTGCTGCTCTTTCTACAATTGTCGTATATTACAATTGGATGAGTGTATGCTCTGTTTCCTCAGAGCCTGTTATGATTTTCATCCTTCTGGGGTTTTGCTTTTCCTTCTGCTTCGAGTTCTCTTATCCCCATGCTTTTCTTGGTATACACATTTGACACTCAACTCAAATATCACTCCCTGGGGAAGTCTTTATGCCGGGAGTCAGTCTTCCTTGTGGCTACAGCATGACCTCAATTTTGACACTTCTCATGAGATAAAGCAGTGGTTCTCAAACATTGCCCTCCTCAGATTACCTGGGGGATTGTTTACAATATATATTCCTGGGCTCCAACCCCAGAGCTTCTGACCTAGCACATCTAGGGTGAGACCTAGAGGTCTGCATTTTAAGCAGGAACCTGGGAGATTCTTAGGTGCTTTTATACTCAGTCCCCTTGCTTCATCATATGATATGGGGAGTCACCTGATCATACAATGAAAAGCTCTGTGGTAGAACAATTATTTGTTTTGATGGGTCTATTTTCCCTGCAATTATACTAGTTTCTTGGGGCACAGATTAAGTCTTTAGAGCTGAGCACAGGACATGGCAAATAGCACAATTCCATGGAGCAGGGAGAAAGGTTATCAGTTTATGAATTTTACGGACCCTCTTTTTACTGATAAAGTAATGGAGGCCAATGACACGCAGCTGGCACTCAGATCTGGGGTGAGTCTGAGAGTTGTGGAGTAAGACCTGTATTTCATATGTAAAGACAAAGGAGAACAGTCATGGAAGATAAACATTTGATGGGGTATTTTAGAATTTATCTTTTCGGTTCCATTTATGCTCCTATGAAGTTTTAGGCTGGAATCTGTGTTAGCTATTTCCACCCCCATATCCTTAGGCATGTAGTAGCTATATTTTAGAAGTCTGCTAAGAGCATGCTCCTTTCTTTGGAAGTGCCATAATTGACCTTGCACTGAATATCAGATTATCTCTTCAGAACTTGAACAAAGAGCTCCAGATGTTGTCAGATGGTAATGGGCAGAGGAGATGTACAGTCGTGTTGCAACTACAGTCAACACTATAGCAACACAGAGCTCCATGTAAATTGATGCTATGAGGAAGGGCCTTAGAGAGAAAGTGTGTGTGTGTGTGTGTGTGTGTGTGTGTGTGTGACAGAGAGAGAGAGAGAGAGGAAATGTAGTACATTTTCTTAGAGAGAGAAAGAGAGGAAATGCAGTAAATTTTCTAGCAGAGACAAGAAGCTATGTGGTTCCACACCCCCATGATTTAATTACCTTCTACTGAGTTCCTCCCATGACATATGGGGATTATGGGAGCTACAATTCAAGAAGAGATTTGGGTGGGGACACAGTCAAACCATATCAATAGCCATATGAAAAAGAAAATAAAATCACATATAATTACTCAGAAAAAAAAAAAAAGAAGCTATGTGGTTCCAGGGAAGAGACAGAGCTAGATAGGCAAAGGGGCCAGCAGTCCACAGGTTTTCCAGTTTTTACGTGGCCTATGTGTATTTCTTGTCATTGCATTCTATGAAATACACCTGATTCCTCATAATCAGCTCTCCTTATCTTATGCTAGCTTGAATCTATACCTTGAAACCCAAGACAGTGAGCGAATGAAAGACCCACACACAATCTTTGTATAAATAAGGGCACCTGCTGCCCTGGTTTCTCCTTGCCATTGAAAGGTCCCACAACAAGATGCCATCTTGCATTTAACTTTCATAACTCCTGACTTGTTTTCTAATCAATTCTGGGCTAAAGTTGTTCTTTCCTCCTTTGCTGGTTTGTATGTTAACATCTAGCCTTAGTCTCTAGTGAGAATATACTGAGACAAATTCATAATAAAAAAACCCTCAAATTCATTTGCATTCCAAAGCTCACAATACCCACAGATTTTCTGCCTTTAAGCAGAATTTCTGTCTGCAGCAGCCAAGCCCAACAAGCAAGACCATCTTAACAGAGCTTCAAGTGGCATAATCCAGTGAAATACAGGTTCTGAGTACAGTTCTCCTATTGTACTAACTGGCCTGAAAGCAGAAGTCACATCAATTATAGGCAGAATTGAACCTATGGAAGTCAGCTAGGAAACTGGGGACTGACTTGGGTAAATGTTACTTTGACCTCTGTCAGCACTATCAACTGATCCATCAATTAATTGGCGATCCATCAAATCTACACAAGTTCACTGACTGAGCTACACATCGGTAAAATATTATGCCTGGAAACCAGAGGTGCTAAGGGGGAAACTAGTTTTAGGGTCAGACATACCCACCTTGAAGCCTACTCTACTACTTTTTTCTGGGAGCATTTGAGTTAATTTACCTAACTTCTCTGAGCCTCATTTTCTTGGTCTGTAAAATGAGGTCAATAGTAAATCCTCAGAATGGGTTTCTCACCCTGCACCATGCACCCATCAATATCTAAGGCTACATAAGAGAGCAAAGTTGAGTCTCTCATATTTTCTCATTTAAATTTATTTTTCTGGCTGAACGTGATGGCTCACACCTGTAATCCCAGCATTTTGGGAGGCTGAGGTGGGCCAGTTGCCTGAGCTCAGGAGTTTGAGACCAGCCTGGGCCACATGGCAAAACTCTGTCTCTACAAAAAATTTAAAAATTAGCCAGGTGGGGTGGCACATGCTTGTGGTCCCAACTACTTGGGAGGCTGAGATGGGAGGATTCCTTGAACCCAGAAGGTCGAGGCTGAAGTGAGCTACAATCACACCATTGCCCTCCGGCCTGGGCAATAGAGTGAGACTCTGTCTAAACATATATGTATTTCCAAATAGCTGCCTACCAACAGGCCAGTTAACACTTGGACCAGGTTTGGCATACTGACACTAAGTGGTTGTACCCCTGCAGTAAGTTGATGTCTGCTAGCCTGAAGTTAGAAAATCTGGATTCTAGTGCTACATTTGAACCTCTCCTTCATCCCCTGTCAACTATGAAAGAACAGAATCATTCCTTCTCACAGGTTGTTCTGAAGATTGCATGAGAAAATGATTGGGAACAAAAGATTAGGCAATGTGTAGGGCTTTCACAAGAGAAGGCTGATGGTGGAAATGACTCTGTAGTTAACCTGAAGCCAAGTGAGCTGCCGTTGCAGGGAGGTAGGGCCTGAATCTGGCAGCCATCAGCCATACTCCACTAACCTGGGGGAAGCTGAGGATGAATTAATGCAGAGTAGGGTGGTAGAATTATCTATTGAATAATTAGTACTTCCTTTCATAGTGTCTTGTAGGACCTTGCTGCTCAGAGTGTTGGTGAAACCTTGTCTGGAATTTTTGACTCACAGAATTTATTGGCATGATAAAATGGGATATTTAAGCTTCTAAATTTTGGATTAATTTGTAGATAGCAATAGTAACTGGAACAAATAATAGGGTGCAGTGTGGACATCACCCGGGAGCTCATTAGAAATGAAGAAGCTCAGGCTTCACCCAAGACCCACTGAATATAAATCTGCATTTTAACAAGATCCCCAGGTGATGCATATGTGCACTGAAATTAGAAAAGCACTAAAATCTAGTAGAGAACATAGGAGATTGGCTTTTAGCTGGCTTCTAATTAGAATAACGATGCAAATTGCAAAACTGACCAAAGTTCCTTTTGTCAGTTGGCTAGGATGAGGAAAATAAGAAAAACCCCTTTAAAAAATTTTTTTTAGTTCTCTTTTGCAAGGCATTTCCTTCAGCTGTTTTTTATTTATACAAAAAAATTAGGTTTTGGAGGGAAGTTAATAGATTTGTTTCATTAGCTCAATTGATAGCAACTGGGTCATCAGAACTGGGAATAAGGAAGAGTGGTAGGGGAGAAAGGCAACTAACACTTATAGGAGGAGTTCTATTTTGTTGTTGATGTTATAGATTAGTCGATTCCTCGCAAAAGCTCTATAAGAAGTCTTATTTTCACTGTTTTACAGATCAGAAATAGGCTCGAAAAGGTTGAATAGGTTGCTAACTTCATGCAAAGGGTAGAGCTAGAATTTAAATGCAGGCCTGTTTGATTTTAAACATTATACTGCACTATTTGTTTCAGTTACTGATAAGGTTTTGCTGTGTTCCCACCTAAATCTCATCTTGAATTGTAGCTCCCATAATTCTCACGTGTTGTGGGAAGGACCTGGTGGGAGATAATTGAATCACAGGGGTGGTTTCCCCAGTACTGTTCTCGTGGTGGTGAATAACTCTCACGAGATCTGATGGTTTTATAAGGGGAAACCGCTTTCCCTTGGCTCTCATTCTCTCTCTTGCCTGTTGTTGTATAAGGTGTGCCTTTTACTTTCTGCCATGATTGTAAGGCCTTCTCCAGCCGTATGGACCTGTGTGTCCGTTAAACATCTTATTCTTTATAAATTACCCAGTCTCAGGTATGTCTTTATCAGCAGCATGAAAACAGACTAATATAGTTACTAGTGCTGCTTACAAATTAATACAAAACTTAGAAGCTTAAAACAACCATTTTATTATGCCAACAAGTTCTATGGGTGAGGAATTCCAGACCAGGCACAGTGGGGAGGGCCTTGTCTTGCCTCCTAATGGATGGGGTGAGTTTATGGCTGGAGCTGGACTCATAGGAAGGCACCTTCACTTATATGTGAGTCAGTTGATACCAACCATCGGTTTGGACCTTAGCTGGTGCTTCTCCCAGAATACCTACACATGGCCTCTCCATGTGACCTGGACTTTTAGCAGCATGGCGGCCTCAAGGAAGTTGGACTTTTTCACGGTGTCTCAACGTTCTAAATGTAAGTATCCAAGTGAATAAGACAAAAACTTTATCACCTTTTCTGACTAAGCCTTAAAAGTCTTATAGTTCCTGTTCTACTGCATTCTATTGGAGTTACAGGTGAAGTAACTACAAATTTGCCCAAATTGAAAGGGAGGTGACAAAGATCCCACTTCTGATGGGAGGATCATCCAAGGCCATGTAATTATTTTTCTTTAATTTCCTTAGCGTTTGATGGGATACCTTTGGGGTGTACTTTGATGGGAGACGGTAGGTCATTTGAGTCAAAATCTTTGCTTTACTGTTGCATAGGAACAGCTATATGTAGTTGTAAAGCAGCAGATGCAACCACAGGCCAGGCCACATCTGAGGGCACCAACTCATTTGTTGACATCTTCCAGTTATCTTTGTAGGCCTTGCCAAAGTAAGTAGAACTTTCAAGCTCTAGTAAGCAGGAACTGGAAATCCCAGTTAAAGCTTCTAATGGAGATTGAAAAAAGCAAGGTGGAGTCTTTGTGTCTTCTGGAGGAAAGTTTAATGTGTGGGAGGTGGACATTGGGTTGGTGATTTCTGGCACAAATGTTGAAAGGTACTCACATTTCTCCATTATTTCCAGGGTTCTCTTGCTTTTTTCACTTTCTTGACCTGATTTACTTTGACAAGACAGACTACTGTTTTCCAAGATATTTTGTTTCTCAGTGTATTTGACTTAAATGTCAAGAGGAAATAGAAGAGATAATGTGAGAACTTTTAGGGAATCTGAGGGGAAAAAGCCCTAGATGGGTTTAAAAATCAAGTCTCCTTAGCTTGATTCTGATGGATTCCAGCTTGGAGGTTGACCCAAGCTGGGATGAAAAAACATCCCCTAAATGGTTCAGAGTCTGGAGAGAAGTATCTCGTCTAACATCATTTAATGTCGTAAAGATCATTGCTGTCCTACTCATATGAGAATAATCCATTGCTTAAGAACAGAACAGGGAAAACCACAAGCAGAGCTGACAAAAATAATAGTGAATATAGTCGTAAAATGATCTAAACGGGGGAGCAGCTCCTATGTGCCACTCTCTACCTGGATATTCATTCCGCAGCTACTAAGATATTTCCCACTACATGAAGAGGGTCATACAGCAGGTTGGTCAGATGACTGAATGACAATATAGAATTTGGGTTAGATGTAACTGCGTCTGTGATACAAATTGTCAAACTGCAGATATAAGTAAATGCCTAATCTCAAAATCTGTTTCTCTATCTCACTCCCACTGAAAATCATCATGCTGAAGTCAAACAATTAACAGAGTCATCCTGTTTCCATCATAGAGTTTTTTTAACATATGATGCTACGATACCCCAGGGACTGATTTTAAGCTGCCATCCAAAGGGGAGAAAGGAAAGTAAAATTTATTCCCCATATACTAGGTTCTGTGGCTTTGCAGGCGGGAAAATGAGGAAGAACAGGGTGGGTACAGAATTCATTGAGAGTACTGGCCCCTAAGTAAGGCAGGAAGATCAAGCAGGGGGAGTGAGCTGACCCGTGAATGCTGAGGTTGAAAAGATAGTGGCCATCAAAGCCTGTGTCTGCCACACAATTTTGCCCCACAGGAGCATGTTCTGAATTACAAAAGACTTGAAATATTCTGACACAGCAGCCACAGGAAACTGCAGCAGAGGCAAAATGGTCTTCTAAGCCTCCTTGATGCAGATGCTCTGCTCTGGCGAGCTGCCCATTGGCCTCTGTGCTGTTGGAGATGATTTCCCTGCATAAAGTTGCTCTAGTTGTCAAAAATGAGCAAGAGGGTGCTGCTAACTTTGAAGTGAGTGTGGCATAAGTGCTTGCTGAGATAATGGTGAATCACAGCTTTGGATTTCAGGGACAGGGAGTGGGTGCTGTTCTCAGCATTAGCTCAAGATGAAATTGGACAAGGTCTCCAATTATCCTGGGCTCCTTATTTTTTCACTTTTCAGGATACAGAGAAGTGATGATTGGTCTGTTTTCTTCAAGTAGTGAGTAACATATTCATCTACATAGTGGTTACCCTCAGAAAGTGGTCAGGAACTTTTTTGGGGACATGGGGAACACAAGTTGAAAATCTTATATAGCCTTTCTGATTCTAGTTTTGTTTTGTTTTTTTTTTTTCCTGTAGGTATAGCATTATAATACGTTCAGCATTTTTCTTTTTCTGGTCTCAGGTGTCCTTTTCCATGAGTTGGGACATACTAGAGGTCCTGGACTTTCTAAGTGGGACTTGTGAATCCAGTGAGCTATTGCATCAGGCTGAGAGGCCAGGATAGAGCGTGGCATCCCCTGCCACAGATGGCTGCCAGCCTCCTAGAATTTCTTGTCATAAGGGGAAAGTGAGAGTGTTGATGGATGAACATAGATTCCTGCCCACTCACTGTGGATGGAATTTGATCTGATTACATTCAATTCAAGGTCATCAGATCCCTTCATGTGCTCTCCTGTTCCATCCCAACTCAGCCCATCCCCATCCATTCCATCTGTCTCAAATTTTGTAAGTTCCATTTCATTTATGGAGATATAGAATCCTATTCTGCTTGAGGAGCTCCCTCTGTGGACAACACCTTGCTAGCCATCTCAGGGCAGTCATAGGAAACCCGTTGTAAAAGTGACTTAGGAGATTTATCAAGCTGCCCTCAATTTTACCCATTCCAAGGCCCTGCTGTTGCTATTCCTGGTCTTCCTCTTGAATGCACCCTCTCCACTTCTCCTCTGAGGCATGTGAGGAGGAAGGAGCATCTGGAGGAAGACTGGAATCTTGGGCCCTGACTAGTTCTTATTTATCTCTGAATCTCAATTCGTGTGCCCAATATGAGGCACATATTAGGTTGGTGCAAACTTAATCGTGGTTTTTGCCATTAAAACTAATTAAAAGTAATGGCAAAAACCGTAGTTACATTTGCACCAACCTAATATATATTACACATCTTTGTTAATTGCCGTCCATATTAGTTGAATAATAATAAGTTCTGTGGCCATGGGGCAAGACACTTGCCCTCTCTGGGTTTGTTTCCCTCTCTTGCAGAACAGGCAATTTGACTAGGTCGGTGGTTCTCAGAGTCCGGTAGGAAATCTGATTCGGGAAGTCAGTCTCAGTAAAATCAGATTCTGAGAGTCAGAATAGCAGTGATTAAGAGCATTCCAGTTGCAGCTCTACCAATTACTAGCTCTGTGATCTCAGACAAGTGACTTAGCTTCTCTAATCTTAGTTTGCTCATGTGTAAAAGGGATGTAATACCAATGTCATATGGTTTCTATGGGAGTTAAACGAGTAATACATGCAAAGCGTTCCCTCCAGTGCCTGGCATATAAACGGTATCATGTGAGCGTTGGCCATTATCAATTGAGTGGGCCTCTATTGTACATCAAGAGCTGGCCATTTGGTGTGAAGAAAGTAAAGTTGACTAGAATACTTTCCCTGTCATCAAGAAGTTTATAATCATCCTGGCTAACACGGTGAAACCCCATCTCTACTAAAAATACAAAAAATTGGCCAGGTGTGGTGGAGGGCACCTGTAGTTCCAGCTACTCTGGAGGCTGAGGCAGGAGAATGGAGTGAACCCGGGAGGCGGAGCTTGCAGTGAGCCGAGATTGCGCCACTGCACTCCAGCCTGGGCGACAGGTAAGACTCCATCTTAAAGAAAAAAAAAGTTTGTAATCAGTGAAAGGATAGGTCATAAACTTTGTGAAATGTAGATATATGCATAGGAAAAAACAAAGTATAGTAATATATTATTGGGAGCCATCTGTATAGTAGCACTATTGATACAGTTTTTTAAAATTTATATTCTGAATTTTTACGTTTTCTAAAATGAGCTTCTATTAAATCTTTGCTTAAGCACAAATAAACATTCATAATAGAATGGTAGAGTTTAACATGGGAGATATTTGGAATTATCCAAAAAACTCAAGGTGACTCTTTTCTTTTGTACTATCCCCTTTCATTCAGGATAAAGCAAAGAAAAAACTTTGACATGATAAAGCACTTCAGGGTCTGCTCTTCAGCTTCATTTCTTTCCATTTCCCCTCTCACACTCTGTGGTGCAGCCATTCTGAATTATTTTCTGTTCTCCAAAACAGGTTCAGTCTTAAAGCTCTGCTCAGTCGTTCAATCAACCAATATTTATTGAGGACTTACAATGACCCCTTGCGAGAAGAGCAAAATGGAGCAGGGAGCTGACTACGGTAGATTTCCTTAGAGGATAGTTTGTGAGGAACTCCTTTGCCTAAGAAAAAGTAGAAGCCATATTAGATATTTGATTTATAGTATACTGTTTTCAGAATGAATACAAATAATTTTGGTCATTGAGAATTGTACACAAACACATTTTAATTCTCAAGTATTACATGTTGTTAGGTAAGCAAGATAAGGTTATTGAGAGTAAAATTATTCCTCCATTTTCTCTATGGGTTTTAGGATGAATTTCCTCTACTTGTATAGCTGCACAGGAGAGGGCTGGCTTCTGGTGAGTGTGTTCTTGGGAGGTGTTGAGAAGCTTCCACCTGCAGGGTAAATGCCACGACTAAAAACAGATCATTTTCTAGACCAAGGGCTGCAGAAGAAAATAAATAGGTAGTTAGTACATTCCCCTTCTTTGTATCCTAGATTCAGCAAACAGTCTTCTTTTTCTTTTATTGACAACTAGTAAATACAATGTATTAATTGAGAATCTATTATATACCAGGAAGTGGTGATGAATAAAGGAGATAGAAACCCTGTCCTCAATAATAATAAATATGTATTAATATTCATTACATGATGGGCACTAAATACTTTGCATGTATTAACTCACGTAATCCTTATAATAACCTCGGAAGGAAGGTACACTCATCATCTCCATTTTAGAGATATAAAAATAGAGGCATTGAGAAAACAAATACTTGCCTAAGCTGTCACAACTACTAAACAGGAATGGAGGTGTTGCTCGGATTTGAATTCAGTCTTCCTGTCTCTAGAGCCCAAGTCTTAAGCACTTATTATACTATACCATAGCATACATGCATCCTTTTGAAGAACAGCCTCTAGTGAGGCTGCTGAGATCCCCTTGTTGATATGAACAATTCAGTTAAAACACATAGGTAGGATAGAGAGGATTAAAATAGGCTACTAAGCATCCAACAGGTAATTTATAAACAACCTTGTAGCACTTTCCTTTTCTCTTCTGAGACTTTGCAAAGGCTGTCCCACTGCCTGAATAGCCTTTCTTTCTTCCCATAGATTGATACACTTAAAAATACTTATATATAATTTACATAAGATGATACACCCACATCTTAAGTATATAGTTAAATGAGCTTTGACAAATGAATATATTGGTGTAGCCACTACCCTAATCAAGAACATTTTTGTCGCCTAGAAAAGTCCTCTGTACTCACTACCCCACCCTTGACTCTTTCTGCCCAGCTGGATCTGATTTCTGTTAACATAGCTTAGTCTTGTTTGTGTTCTAGACTTACTGAAATCATACAGTATGTACTCTTTTGTTTTGGCTTCTTTCATTCACCATAATGTTTTTGAGATTTATTCATAATGTGGTGTTTCTTCTGTTTTCTTTCGGTTTTTGTTTTGTTACTGAGTCCATTGCATGAATTTACCATACTTTTAACATTGTTTTACCTGTTGAAAGAGGTATCTGGAGTGTTTCCAGTTTTTGGCTAATATGAATAAAGGTTCTATAAAAATGTTTGTACTTTTTGTGAACACATGGCTTTATTCCTTTTGAGTAAATACCTGGGAGGAGAATTGCTGGGTCATCCAACAGGTGTTTACCTGTTTTCTAAAGTAGTTGCATCTTTTATCATTCCCACCAGTGGTCTAGGAGATTTCCAGTGGCTCCATTTCATCACCAACATTTTGCATTGTTAGTGTTTAATTCTAATGGTTCTAGTGTCTGTGAAGTGATATCTCATTGTGGTTTTGACTTGCATTTCCCTGATGACTAATGGTGTTAAATATATTTTCATGTGTTTCTAGGCCATTCACATATCTTCTGAGAAATCTGTGCTTGAATCTTTTGGCTACTTTTTAATTTGTCTCACTTTAAAATATTAAGTTTTAGGAGTTCTTTACATATTCTGAATTTAAGTTTTTTAAAAAAACTTATTACTCTTTAACTTGAAAAACATTTCAACATTCTAAACATACAAAAATAAATAGAATGTTGCAAATTATGTTTAAGTGCAGAAGGTTCTTGAACTTTCATTGATGCAGGGGTTCTTCACTTTGCTGACAAGAGTTCTACAGTTTGTTAAAAACAGTTTAGAAACTATTGCACTTAACTAAAAAAAAATCTAAACACTGCTCATGTCAGCTGACCCCGCTTTGTCCACAGCTAAGAATGGCAACAGAATGCTATGTCACTATATACAGAAACAAGACAATCTGAAGCTAAATAGATGCACTGTAGAGTCAACAGGTCCAACCTCACAGTGCATGCCCTGAGCTTGGGTGCCTCCAAAAGGCACCTTTCCCCACAGCCTCAACACCAAGCAAGGAGCATCCGTAGTTTGCCTTTGTTGTTCTGTTCTTTTTAGAAACTATAAATACATACGGTTGATAACTCAGGGTTTCTAGCTCATAACCATATAATTAACACCACCTTGCAAATAAAAAAAAATGCCAGAAATATCTTTAAATGCCTTGTCACGCTAACAGCAAAGTACACAGAATGAGGAAAATACAAAAGTGCCTTTTCATTTTAAAAATACTTGGAAATATGTACAACTCTTGTGCAGTTTCACAGTGCTCCAGACACCCATGGCCACTTCATATAAACCACTGACAATTTCTAGAGTACTTTGAGAGACTACAGTATGATTGTGATTAAATTTTGTAATTAAATCTAATGAAGGTGATATCATTTGGCTGTGTCCCCACCCAAATCTCATATTGAATTGTAGCTCCCATAATTCCCATGTGTCATGGGAGGGACTTGGTGGGAGATAATGGATTATGGGAGTGGGTCTCTCCTGTGCTATTCTCATGATAGTGAATAAGTCTCATGAGATCTGATGGTTTTATCAAGGGGAATTCCCCTATACAAGCTCCCTCTTGCCTGTTGCCATGTAATATATGCCTTTCTCCTCCTTTGCCTGCCACCATGATTGTGAGGTCTCCCCAGTCATGTGAAACTGTGAGCCCATTAAACCTCTTTTTCTTTATAAATTACCCAGTCCCTGGTATGTCTTTATTAGCAGCATGAGAACTAATACAGTAAATTAGTACCAGGTAGTGGGACGCTGCTGTAAAGATATCTGAAAATGTGGAAGCAACTTTGGAACTGGGTAACAGGTAGAGGTTGGAATAGTTTGGAGGGCTCAGGAGAAGATAGGAAAATGTGGGAAGTCTGAAACTTCCTAGAGACTTGGTGGGTTCAGAAGACAGGAAGATGTGGGAAAGTTTGGAACTTCCTAGAGACTTGTTAAATGGCTTTGACTAAAATGCTGATAGTGATATGGACAATAAGGTCCAGGCTGAGGTGGTCTCAGATGGAGATGATGAGCTTGTTGGGAACCAGAGTAAAGGTCACTCTTTCTATGCAAAGAGACTGGTGGCATTTTGCCCCTGCCCTAGAGATGTGTGGAACTTTGAACTAGAGAGAGATGATTTAGAGTATCTGGTGGAAGAAATTTCTAAGTGGCAAAGTGTTCAAGAGGAAGCAGCATATAAAAGTTTGAAAAATTTGCAGGCTGATGATGCAATAGAAAAGAAAAACCAATTTTCTGGGGAGACATTCAAGCCTGCTTCAGAAATTCACATAAGTAACAAGGAGCAGAACGTTAATCGTCAAGACAGTGGGGAAAATGTCTCCAGGGCATGTCAGAGACCATTGCAGCAGCCCCTCCCATCACAGGCCTGGAAGCCTAGGAGGAAAAAATGGTTTCCTGGGCCCAGGCCACCCCTGCTGTGTGCAGCCTTAGGACTTGGTGCCCTCTGTGCCAGCCATTCCAGCTGTGGCTAAAAGGGGTTAAGGTACAGCTTGGGCCATGGCTTCAGAGAGTGTAAGCTCCAAGCCTTGGCAGCTTCCATGTGATATTGAGCCTGCAGGTGCACATAAGTCAAGAATTGAGGTTTGGGAACCTCTACCTAGATTTCAGAGGATGTATGGAAACCCCTGAATGTCCAGGGAAAAGTTTGCTGCAGGGGTGGAACCCTCATGGAGAACCTCTGCTAGGGCAGTGCCAAAGGGACATGTGGGATCAGAGTCTCCACCAGGGCACTGCCTAGTGGAGCTGAGAAGAGGGCCACCATCCTGCAGACCCCAGAATGGTGGATTCCCTAACAGCTTTTCATGCACCTGGAAAAGCCGTGGACACTCAATGCCAGCCTCTGACAGCAGCCAGGAGGGGAGCTGTACCCTGCAAAGCCATGGGGTGGAGCAGGCCAAGTCCGTGGGAGTCCACCTTTTGCATCAGCACTCCCTTGATGTGAGACATGGGCTCAAAGGAGATTGTTTTGGAGCTTTAAGATGATTTGATTGCCCCACTGGATTTTGGACTTGCATGGGGACTGTAGACCCTTTGTTTTCCCCAATTTCTCCCATTTGGAATGGCTGCATTTACTGAATGCCTGTACCCCATTATATCTAGGAAGTAACTAACTTGCTTTTGATTTTACAGGCTCATAGGCAGAAGGGACTTGCCTTATTTTGAATGAGACTTTGGACTGTGGACTTTTGAGCTTATGCTGAAATGAGTTAAGATTTTGAGGGACTGTTGGTAAGGCATGATTGGTTTTGAAATGTGAGGACATGAGATTTGGGAGGGGTCAGGGGTGAAATAATATGGTTTGGCTGTGTCCCCACCCAAATTTCATCTTTAATTGTAGCTCCCTTAATTTCCATGTGTCATGGGAGGGACCAGGTGGGAGGTAGTTGAATCATGGGGGTGGATCTTTTCTATGCTTTTCTCATGATAGTGAATAGGTCTTAGGAGATCTGATGGTTTTATAAAGGGGAGTTCTCCTGTACATGGCCTCTTACCTGCCACCATGTAATACATACCTTTCCCCTCCTTTGCCTTCTGCCATGATTATGAGGCCTCTCTAGCCATGTGGAACTGTGAGTCTGTTAAACCTCTTTTTCTTTAAAAATTACCCAGTCTTTGATATGTCTTTATTAGCAGCTTGAGAACTGACCAATACAGAAGGCAGCAGACACCTCTCAAGTAAGAGATGTGTCAATTATGGCATTCCCCTACCCTCAGGTATTCACAAGGAGACAGATAAACAATTTTTTCATTCTTGCTCCTCCTCCTCTACTTCCTTCTCTTCTTCATCTTTCTCTTCCATCTTTCCTGGGCAACTTTAGTAGGATTCTTTTCATCATCAAACTTTTCTTTAGACTTACAGTCAGCAACATCTTTCTCATGCTTCTCCCTCAGCTTCACCACCTTACTGATGCAAGGTTGCATTTCACTGTTACTTAAGTTATTCCACATCTCACCCAGCTTTTTTTTTGCCACATCTCCAATAGAGATGCCAGGGTTTGTGGATTTGATCTTGGGGTAGATTTCTGAAAAGAACTGGAAGAATCCAGACGGTGGCCTTTTGAGGGCATTAGAGTCCTTCTTGCCTCCCTTAGCTGATCTGTAATCCTTCATTTCCCAAACATGGAGTACTTTATCCACCTTTGCCACTTCATCAAATTTAGACTTCTCTCTCCTAGACATTGTCTGCCACTTCTCAGAGCACTGCTTGGAAAATTTTGCAAAATTGACAGGGACCTCTGGGTTTTTCTTGTTAGGTTCTTCTCTGCACATTTGCACAAAGAAGGTATTAAGCAGACCCTTTGGTTTCTTGGGATCACTTTTAGGCAACCTGACTGTATTGTTCGCTAGTCTAACTTAAGTTTTTTGCTCTATCTATGTATTGTGAATTTTTTTCCCAATCTGGCTTATCTTTTATTTTCTTTATAGTGCATTTTGAAGAATAGAAGCTTTAAGTTTGGATGAAGTCCAATTTATTAATCTTCTTTTATAGCTGAGGCTTTTTTGTATTCTAAGAAACCTGGATTACACCAGGATATGGAGATATTTTCTGTTTTCTTCTAGGAGTTTTATATTTTTAGCTTTTATCCCTACGTCTGTGATCTATCTTGAATAATTTTTTGTATATTGTGTGAGGTAAGAGTAAAGAATTAATTTATACTGCCTTATAATTATGTCAAGGTTTTCCAATAGAATTTTTTAAAAACAATATTTTCCTATGAAATTACCTTGGCAGCCTTGTTAACTTTAAAGTAAATTAAAATAAATTAATTGCATATATTTGGATGTATCTCTGATCTATTTTCTTTCCATTTAACTACGTATACTTCATATATACCACACTGAATTGATTGTTCTAGGCTTATAGTAAACCTTGAAAGCATGTTGTATAATTTATTCAGCTTGTTCTTTTTCAAATTTTTTTTTGGCTATTCAAAGTAATTTGTATTTCTAAGTAAATTTTAGAATTATCTTGCCATACCTGCAGAGATTTTGACATGATACAATTGGGTAGACATGGCAATTTTACAATACTGAATCTTCCAATCAACAAATAAAGTTTATTTTTTCCAGATTTTTAGTCTTTTTTAGTTTCTCTCTGTAATATTTTATACTTTACAGTATAGTAGTCTTATTTTTGTTACACTTGTTCCAAAGTATTTTACATTTTTAGATGCCATTATAAGTGGCATTGTTTAATTCTCCAATTATTTTTCTTATTGCACATGAATGCAATTGATTTTGTGAATAAATATAATTGATTCTGAATTTTTATCCTGTGTCTTTGCTAAATTTCCTTGTTGATAGTAGTAGGTTATTTGGGATAAATTCCTTAGTGGATACTATGTAAACAACCATATTTTTTATAATGAAGATAGTTTTACTTATTTCATTCTAATCTTGTTGTACCTGTTAGAACCTCTAGTATTAACTATTATGTTAAACATAATTGTGAAAAGTTGACTAACTTTTCCTATTCCCAATTATAAACAAAAATCATTTAATATTTAATCATTAAGTATGATCTTAGCTATAGAATTTTTGTAGAAGCTTTTGATCAGATGGAAAAAAATCCCTCAATTTTTTATATGCTGAGAGATATTTTTAATATGACTGAAAATTAAATTCTGTCTAATACCTTTTCTACATCTAGTAATGTGGTCATATGTCTTTTGTCTTTATTCTGTTAATGTGATGAATTAAATTAATAGATTTATGAATGTTGTACCAACCCTGCATTCCTAGGATAAGCCTCATTTGCTCATGATGCGTTATTCCTTTTCTGTATTGCTAGATTTACTTTGACTTCTTTTTTTAGAATTTTTGCATCTATATTTATGAAGGACACTGGTCTGTAAGTTTCTTTTTTGTTCTTGACCTCTTAAAGATGTGCTATCAAGATTATGCTAGCCTTATAAAATGAGTTGGGATGTGACTGTTTTTTAAAAGTGTATAAAACTGGTCTTATTTTATTCTTACATGTTTCATAGAAGTCACCAGGAAATTATTCAGAAATGAGAGGGCCATTTAAACACCACCACCATGATGGCTCTTTGAACCTCAGGTTTTGTTTGTGAGATTTTGTTATGAGTTTAATTTTAAAATATAGATAGGGTTATTAAGATTTTTTTGTTTCTTCTTGTTTTGGTAAGTTGTATGTTGAAGGAATTTTTCCATTTTATCTAAGCAGTCAAGTTATTTTGTATAAAGTTGTTCATAGTATATCCTTATTATCCTTTAATGACCATAGAATCTATAGAGATACAGATAATTTGTGTTCTTTCTTCTATCTCTCAATAGCATAGCCCTGGATTTATTTATTCTACTAACCTTGGTAAAAACAGTTCTGTTGTCTTACTGATTTTTTTCAATTATTTGTTACTAATTGTATTGATGTCTCCTATTATCTGTATTATTTCCACTATTTTACTTTATATTTGTTCTTTTTTCCTCTAGCTTCTTAAGATTAAAGAATAGATTACTTATTTTATGCCTTTCTTCTCATCTAATATAAGCATTAAGGATATGAATTTTCCTTTGAAGACTGCTATAGCTACCTCTCACAAATTTCATTGTATATGTTGTAGTTATCCAGTTAAAAATGCTTTCTAATTTTACTTGTGATTTCTTCTTTGATCCATGGATATTAGATATCTATTACTTAGTTTTAAAATATTTGTTTCTTTTTCTACATTAATTATTATTATTGGTTTCCAATTTAATGTAGTTGTCATCAGAGAAAATAATCTATGTAATTTCAATCCTTTGAATTTATTGAGGCTTTTTGTTAGTGACCCAGCATATGTTCCATTTTTCTGAATGTTTTACATGCACTTAAAAAGAGTATGCATTTTACAGTTGTTGAGGATAGATTTCTATAAATGCCCATTTTGTCAAATTGGTTGGTAATGTTCAAATCTTCTCTATTCTTACTGATATCTTTTCTGTTTCTATCATCAGTTACTAAGATAGGGGCATTGTAATCTCTAACTGTAATTATTGCTCTATTTCTCACATGTAAACGTGTCAAGTATTGATTTGTGTAATTTAAACCTATGTTATTCATTGAAAAATAATTTAGGATTGTTATGTCTCCCAGATGAGTTGACCTTTCAATCAATATGAAAAATCCTTCTTTCCTTCTGGTGGTATTCTTGAAGCCAATATTGTTTGATTTAAGATAGCCACTACAGCTTTCTTAGGCTTAGTGTTTGCATGGTGTATTTTTTCAAATGTTTTAATTTCAATCTGAGTGTATATTTTTATTTAATTGCAATTGCTATAAACAATATATAGTTGAGTCTTGCTTTTTTTCCCTAGTCTGACAATTTCTGGTTGGTTGTGTGATTTCATGTTGTTTGGCAGAAATGACATTTTTCACATGACTTAAGCAGGAGCAGAACTCAGATTGGCTAACTGTTAATTTTTATTTAACTCTTAACTTAGACATTTTCTTCATGAGGTCAGCAATGGTGGCTCACGCCTGTAATCCCAGCATTTCCGCAAGCCAAGGTGGGTAGATTGCCTGAGCTCAGTTTGAGCCTGAGCAATATGGTGAAACACTATCTTTACAAAAAATATAAAATCATCCAGTTATGGTGGATAATTATCCAGTTATATAGCTAGGAGTACCTCTAGTCCTAGCTACTCATGAGACTGAGGTGGAAAAATCGCTGGAGCGTGGGAGGTGGAGTTTGCAGTGAGCCAAGATGGCACCACTGCACTCCAGCCTGGGTGACAGAGTGAGATGAAATCATCTTCACGTGACACCACCAATGACCCTGAGACATTGGTAGGTCTCATTTCTGTGTGTTCCAGTTTCATCCTGGACCTCTTCCAACTGTAACACTGTATCACCCTACATTATAATTGTCTGTTACACATACTAGATTATAAAAATTTTGGGAAGAAACCAAATTTTGTTTATTGCTATAACTTTGATGCCTAGCACAATTCCTGGCCCAGAGTATGGGTTCAGCTTGTATTAGTTGAGTAAATCGATGAATTTTAGAATGCCTTAAGTAAGCTAACCAAGTAACATTCAGTATATATGCACGTATCTACAAGTATATCTGTGTGTGTGTGTATATGTGTATATATAATTTTTTGAGATCTGAGATGAATGTAGGTACCCTAGGTGACATTGAAGAGGAGATGAAATATGAATATTGGGTCATGTAGTATGAATAAAATATTTAATCATAGATGAAATAAGTTGCATCAAGCCATTCAACATTTTCCCTTAAAACGCAGTAGTTTCTCAGTATGGAGATGCCTAAAAATTTTCAAATAAAGCTATTTATATACCCTTATGGGGTATATATCCAAAGATATAAAATTAGTATATTGAGGTATGTGTATGTGTGCTCCCATGCACATTGCAGCACTATTCACAATAGCCAAGATATGGAATCATCTTGTATCCATCAATTGGTTGGTTGATAAAGAAAATTAAGTATATATACACAATAAAATACCATTCAACCTTAAAAAAAATTCTGTCATTTGTGACAACATGGATGAACCTGGAGGATGTTATATTTAGTAAACTATGCCAGGCATAGAAACACAAATATGGCCTGATCTCACTTATATGTGGAATCTAAAAAAGCTAAACTTGTAGAAGTAGGGAACAAAATAGTGGTTACCGTGGGCTGGGGTATGGAGGTTGGGATACAAGGGATATAAAATTTCAGTTATTTAGAAGAAATAAATTCAAGACCTCTAGTGAACAACATGGTGAATATAGTTAATAACAATATATTGTAGTCATAGATTTCAAAACACAATATATACAATAAACATATACAACTTGTCAAACAACAAATAATTTCTTTAAAAATGCAGTTTTTCAAAAACTGTTCTAGGCTTCATGAAGGTGGAACCCAAGTCTGTGTTTATTGCTGGCCTGGCACAGTGTGGGTTTATTTTTCTCTCTGTAAGTCTGTCTGTCTGCTTAAGATA
Organism: Pan troglodytes; assembly: GCF_028858775.2. Lineage (NCBI taxonomy): Eukaryota > Metazoa > Chordata > Mammalia > Primates > Hominidae > Pan > Pan troglodytes. The sequence goes on from NC_072407.2 coordinate 89,481,074, forward strand.
CATATATGTATATATATGTATGTATAAATATATATAATTTAAAAAATGAAAACATGTTAGAGATATGAGATCTACAATCGTCTTATATTTTTCAGTAGGAAAGTGATGTTTGGAGAGGTAAGGTCACTTTCTAAGGCCACACAGCTAGTTAATAGTAGGAACGGGACTTGTAGGCTCCTAGATCAGCACTTGTCTCACTTCAGCGTATATACCTCTTGTGATTAAATTTTCTAGAGTAGTTCTGCAACCCTAATGTATTAATATTGACTTTGGGTTTCACTCATGGTTTTGATGAAGTAATAGAAACTGGATTTATCCTTCCACTTGAAACAACCAGAAAAATTGGATAAAATATATATAACAATGGCTTTTGAGGTATCGAACATCAAAGAACAGGGATCCCTGTGAAATGGGAAACAAATGAGGTTTGTCCTACAATTGCCCCAGCTTACTGCTATGAGAGTGCTTCCAGACCATAGTATAGAGATGAGGAAATCAGGCAGAGGCATGTGCAGGGTGATGCAAAGAGCTGAGAAGATAGTCTCGAGTATGAAGTACTTAAGATATCCAGAGTTCCCATGACAAAGGACTGAAGAGGAGAGAGATACATGGACAGCTCCAAAGTTCTACAGAGGATCACACTTGACCATTGAGCAGAGTACTGATCAAAATGTGTGTGAGGAAACCTGAGGTGGAGAAAGACCATCCAAATAATTAAAGGGAAAAAAGTACCAGGTGTCCACAAAAGTACCAGAAAAAGCGCTTGTTCCCACCAGTCAGACTGGAAAACCTACAATTCATGTAGGTTTTGAGTAGAGTATACAGATGAGATATGACTCAGTGCTGGGGAAGAATCAGCTCTACGTAGTACTGCTCCAGCCTTGCCTAGTAAATCTTAAAAGCAAGACTGAAAAGGAAGATTGATTCCAAGTAACTATCACAGAATCAATATTATAAAAATCTAGATGAATACAAAAATCTTCAATTAACAAGGCAAGTGTTAGGATCTGGCAGAAAATGACCATGCAATTGAAAAAGTAGGAAAATACAACCCATAAAAGGAGAAAAATCCATAAATCAAAACTGACCTATTCCTGACACAGATGTTAGAATTAGCAGATTGGGACATTAAAACAGTTATTATAATTGTTTTCCATACATTCAAAAATTCAGTAGAGACATGGAAGATATAAAGATTGAAATTCAATATCTAGAGATGAACATCATAATGTGTGTAGTGAAAATACACAAGAGAGAAATAGTGACAGGTTAGACATTAAAGAAGAAAAGATTAGTGAACTTGACATAGGAATAGAAACTATCCCAAATCAAAGAGTGAGGAAAATACTTTAATGAACAGAGCATCGGTAAGCTGAGATGTCCTCAAGTTTCCTAATATATGGGTAATAGCAATTCTTGAAGAAAAAAGTGAGGGAGGTATAGAAAAAATTTTGAAGAAATAGTGGCCAAAAATCCCCCAAATTTAATGAAAACAATAAGCTGATCAATTCAAGAACTCCAAGCATAAAAAAACATAAAATCGCACAAATTCAGTACATGATCAGTTTGCTCAAAACCACTGATGAAGAGAAAAATCTTAAAAGCAGGCAGAGAAAATGAGACACACACCGGGCAAAGATTAAAAAAAACAGCAGACTTCTCATAAACAATGCAAGTAAGAAGATGATAGTGGAACAATATCTTCAGAGTAATAAAAGAAAAAAAACTCAATCTAGAATTCTACACTCAGAAAATATATTTAAAAAATAAAAGCGTGGCCAGGTGCAGTGGCTCATGCCTGTAATCCCAGCACTTTGAGAGGCATAGGAGGGCAGGTTGCCTGGGCTCAGGCGTTCGAGACCAGCCTGGGCAACATGGTAAAACTCCATCTTTACCAAAAAATACAAAAGTTATCCAGGCATGGTTTGCGTGTGCCTGTAGTTCCAGCTACTTGGGAGGCTGAAGCAGGAGAATCTCTTGAACCCAGGAGGTGGAGGCCATAGTGAGCCGAGATTATGCCACTGCACTCCAGCCTGGGTGTCAGTGAGACTGTCTCAAAAAAAAAAAAAAAAAAAAAAAAAGGAAGGGTAATAACTTCTTCAGCTATTTAAAAGCTAAAAATAATTTATCACCAGCTGATTTGAACTATAGGAAATATTAAAGGAAGCTCTTCAGGCAGAAAGTAAATGATAATGAAAATACAGATTTACACAAAGGAATGAACATCAGATATGATAACTACAGAGAGATATAAGACTTTTTTATTTGAATCTTTTTAAAAAGTAATTAATGGTTAGAAATAAAAAATATGTAGTATGGGATTTATAATACATATCAGAGCAAAATATGTAACAATAGCACAAAAGCCTAGAGAAGAGAAATGGAAGCATACTATATATGAGGTGGTATAATATTATTTGAAGGTAGACTGTGATAAGTAAAAGATGTATGCTATTATCCTTAAAATAAATACTAACAAAAACTCTATATAAACAAAACCAAAGTTATAGCTGACAAAAAGCCAGCAATGGAGATTAAATGTAATCATAAAAATAGCCCCCAAAAGACAGAGAAAAATGTTAACAAGGAATAGATCAAACAAATAGCAAGATAACAAAATCATATCTTACCATATCGATAATCATGTTAAATATGGGTGATCTAAACATACCAATTACGTGGCAGAGATTCTCAGGAAAAACCAAGACCAAATTATATTTTGTGAATAAAAACGTGTTTTAAATATCAAGACACAAACTGGTTAATAGTAAAAGACTGAGAAAGATAATGCACTGAGGAACAAAGCTTATAAAGATAACAAATAGATCCATAGGATAGAAGTGAGTCTAAAAACAGACTCACATATACAGAGACAATTAATTTTTGACAAATGTGCAAAATAATTTCAGTGTAGAAAGGATAGCTTTTTAAACAAATAGTGATGGAAAAATTGACTATCAAAATGCAAGAGAACGAACTTTATATTTTATACCACATGCAAAAATTAATTCAAAATGCATCATAGGCATAAATGTAAAGCCTAAAGCTATACAACTTCCAGAATAAAGTTTTATAGCTTTAGGTTAGGTAAAAGTTGCTTAGATATAATACCAACAGCACTATTTATATAAAAAAAGATAAGTTGAACTTCCTCAACTTAAAACTTTTGCTTTTTGAAAGAAACTGTTAAAAAATGAAAAGACAAGCCAGAGACTGGGGAAAGATATTTGCAAATCATATATCTTACATGAATTTGTATCCAGCATATGTTAAGTACATTGAAAACTCAATGAGAATGGTTAAAATTAAAAATACTGGCCATACCAAGTGTTGGCAAGGATGTGGAGAACTAGGACTTTCATATATTGCTGGTGGTAATGTAAACCAATTTGGAAAACAGTTTGGCAGTTACTAAAAAGTTATACCCAATCTTACCTCATGATTCAATTGTTACATTTCTAAGTATTTACTCAAGAGAAGTGAAAGCATAAATCCATACAAAGACTTCTGCATGAATGTCCAGAGCAGCTTTATTTTTATTAGCCCTAAATTGGAAACAACCTAATTGTTCATCTATAACTGAATGGATAAACAACTGGTGGCATATACATACAATGGAATGCTATTCAGAAGTTAAAAGGAATTAACTCTTTCTATGCACAACATGTAACTTGAATAAGTTCCAAAATAAGTATACTGAGTAAAACAAGCCAGACCAAAAAAATAGTACATAATGTATGATTCCATTTGTGTACAAATAGATAATGTAGGCTGGGCGCAGTGGCTCACGCCTGTAATTCCAGCACTTTGAGAGGCCAAGGCGGGTGGATCACCCGGTCAGGAGATTGAGACCATCCTGGCTAACATGGTGAAACACTGTCTCTACTAAAAATACAAAAAAATTAGCCGGGCGCGGTGGTGGGCACCTGTAGTCCCAGCTACTCGGGAGGCTGAGGCAGGAGAATAGCGAGAACCTGGGAGGCGGAACTTGCAGTGAGCCTAGATCGCGCCACTGCACTCCAGCCTGGGTGACAGAGCAAGACTCCGTCTCAAAAAAAAAAAAAAAAAAAAAAAAACCAATTAATCTAGAGTGACAGAAAACAGATCAGTGGTTGCCAGGAATGAGGAATGGTAGAAGGTGAGATTACAAAGGTACACATACACAAAGAGTTCATTGGGGGTAATGTTTATTAGTTTGATTGTGGCCATGGTTTCACAGGTATATACATCTATGATGAGATTTATCAAATTTTACACTGTAAATGTGTGTCATTTTTATATGCTAATTACATCTCAGTAAAACTTTTAAAGAAACTGTTGATATAGGGCAACTGTCATGAGACACTCATTAGTTATATCCCTGCTTAAGATGAGAGATTCATGCTAGGCAAAAGAGAAATGTAACCATGTCAATAAATATTTTCATTGTTTAAATATATACATGGAAATAAGGCTAAGTTATATTGCCCAAAGATGAAAAACAGAAAAATGTAGGTTCAAGAAGCTGAAACCTTGGGACCCATTGGCACTTTGTTAGTATGTAGAGTTGAAACCATGCATTTTCATGTTAGGGATGAACAAAATTGTGGAGTTGAATTTTAAGCCTTGAAACTAAAATAGCTATCACTGGGAGCTGTGTGGAGCTCAATTATAAAGGAATTGGACTGTAATTGTAAATTGCTGAATATGGTAATTATTGTGACAGATGTACAGTAATTAGTTTGTAACACTAAGACTTTTATTTTGTGATTTTTGTAATGTCTTCCAAAAGAGGAGAAGTAGCTATAGCTGGGGAGACTTGGAATTGGACTCTGTTGTGTTTTTAGGATTTATTTTTCTACAGCAAGCCAGGGCTTGTATGTCAACAGGCAATGCTGGTGACAAGGCTTTGGCTCAGGAATCAAAGAGAGTGCATGATAATGAAAGAGGTAAGATGATATAATTGGGCAATAAAATTTATGATTTTTGAGTGGAGTGTCAATACACAAAGGAACAATATTGCTGATTTACTGGTAATAGCCAACACGTAAGTTATCCTTGCAATTAAGCAAAACTTTAAATCAAGTTCTCCCAGAGTGTTCATGGTCTCAAAAAATAGAATATGGAGTAGTATCAAAATGAGGAATTTGGGAGTTGGGCAAATTTTAGTTGAAATCCTTGGTTCACCACATACCAGCTATTTGATCATTGGTATGTTACTTGTATATATTTTTAACCTATAAATGAAAATGATATAATAAATACCTTTGTAGGGTAATAGAGATAAAAGAGATAATATATGTGAAATTCCTAGTACTCCAGGGCATTACTTTAAAATGGGGATTTGCTCTATGCTGTAAAAACCTTCTGAAAGGTGAATAACACAACATTTTCAACCCCTACTCTGAATGGTTCCTGTAAGAATTAGAGATATTCTCTGTCAAGTGTTCTTGTATAATGTCTTGCACATAGTAGATGCTTGATAAATGGTAGCCAGCATGCATATTATTTAAGACACTTGGTTAAGAATCTTGAAGTAGGAGTCAGAAAACCTGGTCCTAGTTGCACTTCTGCCACCAAATAGTTGTATGCCCTCACACAACTCATTTGTCACTTCTCCTTTCTGAGCTAATGACCATTAATGCCCCTTCTACCTTTGCAACACTATGACTTCCTTTTTTTCTGTTCTTAACTGTTTAATTATGATAAATAAAACAATACAGACCCAGAATAAAAATTCCAACAGTGAGTTCAGAAGGAAGTATAGGTCTCTTTGATCTGCTCCACTCCTTCGTTTATTACTATGAAATATTTCTTATCTATTTCAGGAAATTTCCATGCTATCACTGTGTGTGTGTGTATGTGTGTGTGTTTACTTTTATACAATAAGATACAATATTATTGTAAACATGCTGTTCTGTATCTTAATAGATTTTTCCCCAAGTACCAATTTCTCTTGAAGAGCTTTCTACATCAGCACATATACATCTGCCATATTTTGGCTCATAACAATGACAATAGTAATAGCTATAGCTGTGTTATATTCCAAATAAATAAAATAGCTGTGTTATATTCCAAATAAATGAAACTAATATTTAGTTAGCCCTTTAGTAACAGACATATAAGTTATTTTTCTTTGGTTTTAGAAAAAATGCAACAAAAATTTATGTGTGCACATTCTTTTTTTTTGTATATTGGTAAGATTATCTGTAAGATGAATTTTCAGAAGTTGAATTGATAAATCAAAGGGTGTATATAATGGCTGGGTGCAGTGGCTCATGCCTGTAATCCCAGCACTTTGGGAAGCCAAGGCAGGTGGACCACTTGAGCCTAGGGGTTTGAGACCAGTTTGGGCAAGATGGCAACGCCCTGTTTCTACAAAAATACAAACGTTAGCTGGGCATGGTAACATGCTTCTGTAGTCCCATCTACTCAGGAGGGAACACTTGAGTCCTGGAGGTGGCAGTTGCAGTGAAAAAAGAAAAAAAAGAAAAGATGTGTGTAGGAAAAGTTTGATCAAAATTCTCAAATTGTTCTCCTAAGAGGATGAACACATTAATATGGCCAGTAACTGTGGAGGTGTAATTATTTTCCCACGCACTAACACTATGGTAACTTGTTTTTTTGCAGAGAGTAATTTTTTCATTGACAGTATTCAGTTCATTCTCCATTGGTCACTTTTTTTTTTTAATAGAAATGACTTGATTCAACAAGTATTTAATCTCATATGGCTTAATTGTGTGTGAAGTATGGTACTAGATGTTTGGAGAAGTCAAAATTCATTCGATATAGTCTCTATCCCTGACTACATACTAACACTATTGAGGGAGGTTTACCTACTCTGGCCTCAGATTACCTTTCCCACCTTATCTATTTATAATAATTTTTGTGACCACTGTAGAACCAAAAATGAGAAAGTTTCATGAATATTTTAAGGGAGTCCTGAAGTTTCATGAATATGTTAAGTAGGTGTGGGAATTTCCGTGAATATATTAAGTAGGAGAATTGTTAGCATGGACACTACAACCGCAGATCACAAACCCCTGCCTTGTATGCAGTCATTTGCCACCGTCTGTATTCTTTTCACTGATATGGGCTAGTGGAAGAAAATGATATTAAAAATTTATAATGCCTCTTTCACAGCTCATCCAGAGTGGCTGACCCACTATTTCAGCTGTGTACAACTAGATTATAGCATTTCTGTGTCATTGTGGAAAGAGATCCCTATGGTAAACAACAGCATTACAATGAGGAGAAATGTGCTATAATTGGGACAATAAGGAAAATAGTAAACATAGATGAAGCTTCTGGAAGAGAGAAATGGATGACAGGAGGAGTGGACAGGAGGAGTGGGGAGGGGTGATAGGCACTGCGGGAGATGAGTTTGTTTGCTGAAAGCTGACATCCATGTGGGAGAGACAACAACAGTAATAATTATTTAAAAAACAAATATAAGACCAAAGAATGGCTACACAGAAGTTCCTATAGGTCGTGTGTTAGGTTTATAATGTTAATCTCTATTACTTTTGGCTTGAGTGTGCCTCATGAAGTGTTCTGGATGAGAAATGGATGCTTTATTAAACACCTCACAGTGAATAATAAGAGCACCAATCTCCCCTCTGCCCGAACCCTTGCCCCTAGGGTGACATGATGATAATCAGACCAACTGTCTTACACACGCAGCTGGATAACCCGTAGGTGAGGAAGGAGGAAAAAGGATTTTTCTCTTCTTATAACGGGGAAGCAAGAAGTTATCCCCCATTGCTCCTGAAAGAGTTTCCTCCTGACTCAACTCCTTTGGTATGCAAATACAGTCTCTGCAGGAGTTTGATAGCCCCTTGCCTTTAAGCTTCTCTGACTTAGAACTCTGGCTTGTTCCTCCTAGAAATGGAAATACTTAGGAATATTTCCCTCTCCAGTCACCTTCTGAGGTAATCCATGTCTTGGGAGGTAACAATTCAATTAATAAGAGAAGTTTTATTATTCAATTTATTATTCAATTTATTATTCAATTAATAAGAGAAGCAAATGGCTACAGATCTAATTTTTATGGCATGTAGAAATGTTTCCAGGAGAAGTAAAAGCAAGCTTTTGTACATCTTACAGCATGCCTTTTTAGCTCAGGAGGCTATGTGTTCTTGTAGCAGGATAAGCCGCGGGCAAAACTCCTCAGACACTGAGTTAAAGAAGGAAGGGGTTTATTCGGCTGGGGGCATCGGCAAGACTCCTGTCTCAAGAGCTGAGCTCCCTGAGTGAGCAATTCCTGTGCCTTTAAAGGGCTCACAACTCTAAGGGGGTGCCCATGAGAGGGTCGTGATCAATTGAGCAAGCAGGAGGTATGTGACTGGGGGCTGCATGCACCGGTAATTAGATCTGAACAAAACAAGATAGGGATTTTCACAGTACTTTTCTATACAGTGTCTGTAATCTATAGATAACATAACCAATTAGGTCAGGGGTCAATCTTTAACTACCAGGCCCAGGGTGTGGCACCGGGCTGTCTGCTTGTGGATTTCATTTCTGCCTTTTAGTTTTTACTTTTTCTTTCTTTGGAAGCAGAAACTGGGCATAAGACAATATGAGGGGTGGTCTCCTCCCTTATTCTTACAAGAACACTGAGAAATCCTGGGAAGTTTTATGTCTCCACACTTTGGTAGGACTGTTCCCTGACCTGCAGTGGCTGAGGAACAATTCTGCTGTCCAAGCTATCCCTTTACGTAGGTGCACTGTTTCACCCACGTCTGTGTGAAGAGACCACCAAACAGGCTTTTTGTGAGCAATAAAGCTTTTTAATCACCTGGGTGCAGGTGGGCTGAGTCCGAAAAGAGAGTCAGCAAAGGGAGTTAGGGGTGGGGCTGTTTTATAAGATTTGGGTAGGTAAAGGAAAATTACAGTCAAAGGGGGATTGTTCTCTGGTGGGCAGGAGTGGGGGGTCACAAGGTGCTCAGTGAGGGAGCTTTTTGAGCCAGGATGAGCCAGGAAAAGGAATTTCACAAGGTAATGTCATCAGTTAAGGAAGGCACCAGCCATTTTCACTTCTTTTGTGGTGGAATGTCATTAGTTAAGGCAGGAACAGGCCATTTTCACTTCTTTTGTGATTCTTCAGTTACTTCAGGCCATCTGGGCGTATACGTGCAGGTCACAGGGGATGCGATAGTTTAGCTTGGGCTCAGAGGCCTGACACACTGTTTTGTGGATGAGCAGGGATTGAGAGTTGGCAAGCCTACCTAAGCCTAGCACCAGTTTATAGTCATTACATGCCTTGGGGTAAAGGAAGGAAGTCTGTCTAATTTGGAGGGATTTGGAAGGGTTTGTAGAAGAAATAGTTCTAGAACTGGCTGTTAAGAATGGGCAGGAATTCACGAGGTCAGGAGATCGAGACCATCCTGGCTAACACGATGAAACCCCGTCTCTACTAAAAATACAAAAAATTAGCTGGGCGCGGTGGTGGGCGCCTGTAGTCCCAGCTACTCGGGAGGCTGAGGCAGGAGAATGGCGTGAACCCGGGAGGCGGAGCTTGCAGTGAGCCGAGATCGCGCCGCTGCACTCCAGCCTGGGCGACAGAGCGAGACTCCAGCTCAAAAAAAAAAAAAAAAAAAAAAAAAAAGAATGGGCAGGAATTGTCAAGCAGAAAGAGGGGTTGGGAAACTTTCCACCTAGAGCAGTACTTCTTAAAAATTTTCAATAGAGGCCTCCTGAGGGCCAAATGGAGTGACAACAAACCTTTGTGGCGGAGGGGGGGCTGCTGCTACTGGTAGCAGTGGTAGACAGAATAGTTAGAACCATGCTTACCATTTCTTTGAAGTTTCATTTGAATTTTGCATTCAACTTCCAATTTAGAAAATGAAGTTTTACCCGTATATCTTTATGATCAAAGTTAAGCTATAACCTAGTATCTCCCTCTTTCTCGTGTCCTCCAGGAAGAATACATCCTTGATTTAAGAAACTGGAACCTAGATGGATCATCAAAGCAGAGCCATGAGGATAGGAAATTTAGGACAAATTTAGAGAAATGTGACTCAGACGTTGAGTTGGGATGAAATTGGGTGTGAGGGCTTGTGTAGTTGGCAGTGATGTTGGAAAGGTAGATTGGCAGGGCAGCAACTTGGACAGGTCCTTGAATGTTTTAGTAAGGAATTGGAATTTTACTCTTTGGGCACTGAAAATCCATTAAAACTCTTGGAAAGAAAATTGTGGAATCACTTCAATCAAAGGAGGCAGAGAGTGGCTTGGAGGCAAAAGATTTCTCAGGAAGCTACTGAAGGTGAGAGAAATGTGGACATAAATTAGGACCTTGACTGTTGTGGGGAGAAAAAAGCAAGTGCAGATCCAAGATGAACTGGGAGATAGAACCCACCTTGGATATGAGAGATCAGGGCAAACTGAGTAGAAGAGAATGTCTAGGTTTCTACCCAAAGCAGCTGAGAGGATGGTAAGTCTTCAGCAGAAACAGGCAGCAGAGTAGGTTTAGAGAGATAAAGAGGTGTATTCTGGATGTGTTAGAACTGAGAAATCGGTAGAATAAGCAAATACCTGCAAGTAACCTGTGCATGTATGGAAAGGGGCACCTGAACTCAGTGGGTAGGTTGGTAGTTTCCCAACCAAGAGGCAGTCAAATGCAATGTAGTTAATGTGTATGGATTCAGAGAATGGTTTCTGTTCTTGGTATGGGGAAATGATCACCACTGACATTTATTTCATATGGCCATATGGCCACCTTCTAGTGGTGACTCTAAAATATTTATTATAGGTGAAAAATGGCTGATGGAGCTGGCTTATAGCCAAAAAGTGTTAATTTGTCCATGTTGTCACTTATAGATAGTCAACAAGTGAATAAAGAACAGAGACTATATTCCTGATAATGCTTCTCTTTCAGTAAGGACCCAAATTGAGCTGCTAGCTCCTGCCAGCTCACATGTTGGCTTCATTCCTAAGATATATCCCATCCACAGGTTATTAAAGATTTGGAAACTAGTGGGAGAAAGGGAAAACTGGAGAATACTGAAATTTTAACTTCTTGAAGACTCTTGACCTCCTACCCTTGATGGGGTATACTCCACTGCAAGAGTACTTTTTCTTTGCCCCTTTTTGCCTCCCCTCACCTTGATGTTTAAAAGTACCAGGTAGTATTACTTTAAGATCACATAAAATTATATCCATGATATATTTGCATTTCTAAATTTACCAGGTGGATCTTAAAAGATCTTAAAGGTAGAGGTAAAAATTAGCATTCCCTCCCATCCCTCTCAGATGTTTTTTCATGGGTTTGAAATCTGTAAAATATAATTTCCTTAGTAAATATTAAAAATGCCTATTCTAAAGGAGTGTTATCTTTACTTTCATTTGGCATGATTGCAATAGTAAAGTCTGCGCCCTGTAATCTAAGTTGAAATTTTTATATTGAGAATTCCCCCATTCCTCATTAACAAATCTAGTCCTTATAGGTTAAGACTGTTCATAGCACTTTGGTGCTTATCTCTTCAGATCTTTTATATTTACCCACATACATTGATATGGTTTGGTTCTGTGTCCCCAGCAAATCTCTTGTTGAATTGTAATTCCCAATGTCAGAGATGGTGCTGGTGGGAGGTGATTGGATCATGAAGGTGGATCCTTTGTGAGTGGTTTAGCACCATCCCCTTGGTGCTATTCTCATGCTAGTGACTGAGTTCTTGTGAGATCTAGTTGTTTAAAAGTGTGTAGCACAGGTGGCTGGCAAGATGGCTGAATAAGAACCGCTCCGCTCTGCAGCTTCTAGAGAGATCAATGCAGAAGGCAGGCGATTTCTGCATTTCCAACTGAGGTACCCGGCTCATGTCATTGGGACTGGTTAGACAGTGGGTGCAGCCCACGGAGGGTGAGCCAAAACAGGGTGGGGTGTCACCTCACCTGGGAAGCACAAGGGGTTGGGGAACTCCCTCCACTAGCCGAGGGAAGCCATGAGGGACCATGCCATGAGGAATGGTGCATTCTGGCCTAGATACTACACTTTTCCTGCAGTCTTCACAACCTGCAGACCAGGAGATTCCCTCAGGTGCCTACACTACCAGGGCCCTGGGTTTCAAGCACAAAACTGGGCAGCTGCTTGGGCAGACACTGAGGTAGCTGCAGGAGTTTTTTTTCATACCTCAGTGGCATCTGGAACACCAGAGACACAGAACCGTTCACTCCCCTGGAAAGGGGGCTGAAGCCAGGGAGCTGAAGCCAGGGAGCCAAGTGGTCTAGCTCAGCAGATCCTACCCCTATGGAGCCCAGGAAGCCAAGATCCACTGGCATGAAATTCTTGCTGCCTGCACAACAGTCTGAAGTTGACCTGGGATGCTCAAGCTTGGTGGGCGGAGGGGCATTTGCCATTACTGAGGCTTGAGTAGGCAGTTTTCCCCTCACAGTGTAAACAAAGTCACCGGGAAGTTCAAACTGGGTGGAGCCTACCGCAGCTTGGCAAACCCACTGTAGCCAGACTGCCTCTCTAGCTTCCTCCTCTCTGGGTAGGGCATCTCTGAAAGAAAGACTGCAGCCCCAGTCAGGAACTTATAGATAAAAATCCTATCTCCCTGGGACAGAGCACCTGGGGGAAGGGGTGACTGTGGGCACAGCTTCAGCACACTCAAATGTTCCTGCCTGCCGGCTCTGAGGAGGGCAGTGGATCTCCCAGCACAGCACTCAAGCTCTGCTAAGGGACAGACTGCCTCCTCAAGTGGGTCCCTGAACCCCATGCCTCCTGACAGGGAGACACTTCCCAGCAAGGGTTGACAGATACCTCATATAGGAGAGCTCCAGCTGGCATCTGGCAGGTGCACCTCAGGGATGAAGATTCCAGAGGAAGGAATAGGCAGCAATCTTTGCTGTTCTGCAGCCTCCACTGGTGATACCCAGGCAAGTAGGGTCTGGAGTCGATCTTCAGCAAACTCCAGCAGACCTGCAGCAGAGAGGCCTGACTGTTAGAAGGAAAACTAACAAACAGAAAGGAATAGCATCAACATCAACAAAAAGGGATGTCCACAAAAAACCCCATCTGAAGGTCACCAACATCAAAGACCAAAGATAGGTAAATCCATGAAGATGAGGAAAAACCAGTGCAAAAAGGTTGAAAATTCCAAAAACCAGAATGCCTCTTCTCCTCTGAAGGATTACGACTCCTTGCCAGCAAGGGAATAAAACTGGATGGAGAATGAGTTTGACGAATTGACAGAAGTAGGCTTCAGAAGGTGGATAATAACAAACTTCTCTGAGCTAAAGGAGCATGTTCTAACCCAATGCAAGGAAGCTAAGAGCCTTGAAAAAAGGTGAAAGGAATTGCTAACTAGAATAACCAGTTTAGAGAGGAACATAAATGACCTGATGGAGCTGAAAAATACAGTACGAGAACTTCATGAAGCATAGACAAGTATCAATGGCTGAATCGATCAAGTGGAAGAAAGGATATCAGAGATTGAAGATCAACTTAATGAAATTAAACCTGAAGATAAGATTGGAGAAAAAAGGATGAAAAGGAATGAACAAAGCCTCCAAGAAATATGGGGCTATGTGAAAAGACAAAACCTATGTTTGTTTGGTGTACCTGAAAGTGATGGGGAGAACGGAACCAAGCTGGAAATCATTCTTCAGGATATTATCCAGGAGAACTTCTCCAACCTAGCAAGACAGGATGACATTCAAATTCAGGAAATACAGAGAACACCACAAAGATACTCCTTGAGAAGAGCAACCCCAAGACACATAATTGTCAGATTCACCAAGGTTGAAATGAAGGAAAAAATATTAAGGGAAGCCAGAGAGAAAGGTCAGGTCACCCACAAAGGGAAGCCCATCAGATTAACAGCAGATCTAATGGCAGAAGCCCTACAAGCCAGGACAGCGTGGGGGCCAAAATTCAATATTCTTAAAAGAGTTTTCAACTCAGAATTTCATATCCAGCCAAAGTAAGCTGCATAAGCAAAGGATAAATAAAATCCTTTACAGACAAGAAAATACTGAGAGATTTTGTCACCACCTGGTCTGCCTTACAAGAGCTCCTGAAGGAAGCACTAAATATGCAAAGGAAAAACCAGTACCAGCACTGCGAAAACATACCAAATTGTAAAGACTATTGACATTATGAAGAAACTGCATTAATTAATGGGCAAAATAATCAGCCAGCATCATAATGACAGGATCAAATTCACACATAACAATATTGACCCTAAATGTAAATGGGCTAAATGCCCCAATTAAAAGATACAGACTGGCAAATTGGATACAGAGTGAAGACCCATTGGTGTGCTGTATTCAGGAGACCCATCTCATGTGCAAAGACACACATAGGCTCAAAATAAAGGGATGGAGGAATATTTACCAAGCAAATGGAAAAAAAAAAAAAAAAAGCAGGGGTTGCAATCCTAGTCTCTGATAAAACAGACTTTAAACCAACAAAGATAAAAAAAAAAGGGGCATTACATAATGGTAAAGGGATCAATGCAACAAGAAGAGCTAACTATCCTAAATATACATGCACCAATACAGGAGCACCCAGATTCATAATGCAAGTTCTTCGAAGATCTAGAATCAGAAATGCCATTTGACCCAGCAATCCCATTCCTGGGTGTATACCTAAAGGATTATAAATCATTCTACTATGAAGATATGTGCACACATATGATTGTTGCAGCACTATTTACAATAACAAAGACTTGGAACCAACCCAAATGCCCATCAGTGATAGACTGGATAAAAAAAATGTGGCACATATACATCATGGAATACTATGCAGCCATTAAAAATGATGAGTTCATGTCCTTTGCAGGAACATGGATGAAGCTGGAAACTGTCATTCTCAGCAAACTAACACCAGAACAGAAAACCAAACACCACATGTTCTCATAAGTGGGAGTTGAACAGTGAGAACACATGGACACAGGGAGGGGAACAGCACACACCAGGGCCAGTGAGGTGTTTGGGGGCTATGAGAGGGATAGCATTAGGAGAAATACCTAATGTAGATGTTGGGTTGATGGGTGCAACAAACCACCATGGCCCATGTATGCCTATGTAACAAACTTGCATGTTCTGAACATGTATCCTAGAACTTTAATTAAAAAAAAACTGTGTAGCAAATCCTGCTTTGCCCTCTATTGCTCCTACTCCCACCATGTGATCTATGTATTCCCCCTTTGCTTTCTGCCGTGATTGTAAGTTCCTGGGACCTCCCCAGAAGCTGAGCAGATGCCTCCATGCTTCCTATATAGCCTGCAGAACCATGAGCCAATTAGGCCTCTTTTCTTTATAAATTACCCAGTCTCTGCTATTTCTTTATAGCAGTTTGAGAATGGACTAATACACATATATTATATGTAAAAACACATTATTTCTAAAAAGAAACATGGATAATATTATACATATTTTTCTACCTCTAGCTTTAAAAAAAATTAATACTCATGGATATTCTCCATATCAGAACATATAAATTTCCCTTAGTGTCTTTATTACTTATGTATTGTTCCATAGTAAAGATATACTATCATTTAATTATGCACTTTTTGAAAGACATTTAGGTTGTTTACAAGTAACTGCATTTAAAACAAGCATCAGCTACTAAGATGCTAGTCATGGTGTAAATTAAGTCAGCTGGTAAGTGAAAGATGAATGTATTTTACATTTCTACTTTAAAAAATTTGCTTAGCTTTTTTGTTTAAAATATTTGTGGCCAGACTCTTTGGCTCACACCTATAAGCACAGCAAAAAGAGGACAAGGTGGGAGGATAGCTTGAGCCAAGGAGTTCAAGTCCAGCCTGGGCAACATAGTGAGACTCTGTTTCTACAAAAAATACACAAATTAGCCAGGTGTGATGGTGTGCATCTGTAGTCCCAGCTACTCAGGAGGCTAAAGTGCTTGAGCCCAGGAGGTTCAGGCTGCTATGAGCTGAGATTGCACCACTGCACTCCAGCCTGGGCAGCAGAGGGAGACTCTGTCTCATTTTTTTTTTTTTTTCTCACATCATTGTGATAGCAAAGATGAGGGGAAAACAATTACTCTTTCATCCTGCTAGTAAGAGTGAAAATTAAAGCACTTTTGCTAGCACGAAATTTGGCAGTATGTACCAAGAGTTTTAAAATGATTTATTTCCTTTGATCCAGGAATTCCATTTCTAGTGATTTATCCCAAAATAATAATCAAAGTTGTAGAGAAGATTCATGGATATGGATATTTAATATTCTCTCTTATAATAGAAAACATATGGAAATAAATATTGAACAACAGAGATAAATTATGTTACATTTATATGACTGAATTATAGTTTGCAGCCAATAATGCTTTCAAAGATTTAATTGCATGAAAAATGCTTATAGTAAAATAGCAAACAAAAAAGCTGATATGTTATCTCATGAATTTTTTTTTAAGTTAGAAACTATATCATCTTTATTTTTATACAATTTTTCAACCTTCTATCCCTTCCCCCGCTCCTCCCTCTGGTAGCCCCCAGTGTCTATTGTTGCCATCTTTGTCTATGAATACCCGATATTTAGCTCCCACTTATTAGTGAGAACATACAGTATTTGGTTTTCTTTTTCTTTTTTTTTTTTAACTGTACTTTAAGTTCTAGGGTACATGTGCACAATGTGCAGGTTTGATACATAGGTATACATGGGCCATGATGGTTTGCTGCACCCATCAACTCATCATTTACATTCGGTATTTCTCCTCATGCTACCCCTCCCACAGCCCCCCACCCCGCACCCCCTGACAGGCCCTGGTGTGTGATGTTCCCCTCCCTGTGTCCAAGTGTTCTCATTGCTCAGTTCCCACCTATGAGTGAGATGTGGTGTTTGGTTTTCTGTTCTTGTGATAGTTTGCTGAGAATGATGGTTTCCAGCTTCATCCATGTCCCTGCAAAGAACATGAACTCATCATTTTTTAGTATTCCATGGTGTGTATGTGCCACATTTTCTTAATCCAGTCTATCATTGATGGACATTTGGGTTGGTTCCAAGTCTTTGCTATTGTGAATAGTGCAGCAGTAAACATACATGTGCATATGTCTTTACATAGCATGATTTGTAATTCTTTAGGTATATACTCAGTAATGGGATCATTGGGTCAAACGGTGTTTCTAGTTTTAGATCCTTGAATTGCCACACTCTCTTCCACAATGGTTGAACTAATTTACACTCCCAGCAACAGTGTAAAAGTGTTCCTATTTCTCCACATCCTCTCCAGCACCTGTTGTTTCCTGACTTTTTAATGATTGTCATTCTAACTGGTGTGAGATGGTATCTCATTGTGGTTTTGATTTGCATTTCTCTGATGACCAGTGATGACAAACATTTTTTCATGTGTCTGTTGGCTGCATAGATGTCTTTTTTTGAGAAGTGTCTGTTCATATCCTTTGCCCACTTTTTGATGGGGTTGTTTGTTTTTTTCTTGTAAATTTAAGTTCTTTGTAGAGTCCGGATATTAGCCCTTTGTCAGATGGATAGATTGCAAAAATTTTCTCCCATTCTGTAGGTTGCCTGTTCACTCTTAAGGTAGTTTCTTTTCCTGTGCAGAAGCTCTTTAGTTTAATGAGATCCCATTTGTCTATTTTGGCTTTTGTTGCCATTGCTTTTGGTGTTTTAGTCATGCAGTCTTTGCCCATGCCTATGTCCTGAATGGTATTGCCTAGGTTTTCTACTAGGGTTTTTATGGTTTTAGCTCTAACATTTAGGTCAAGATGGTCTTTAATCCGTTTTGAATTAATTTTTGTACAAGGTGTAAGGAAGGGATCCAATTTCAGCTTTCTGCAATGTAGCTAGCCAGTTTTCCCAGCACCATTTATTAAATAGGGAATCCTTTCCCCATTGCTTGTTTTTGTCAGGTTTGTCAAAGATCAGATGGTTGTAGATGTGTGGTGTTATTTCTGAGGCCTCTGTTCTGTTCCATTTGTCTATATGTCTGTTTTGGTACCAGTACCATGCTGTTTTGGTTACTGTAGATTTGTAGTATAGTTTGAAGTCAGGAAGGATGATGCCTCCAGCTTTTTTTTTTTTTTTTTTGCTTAGGATTGTCTTGGCAATGTGGCTTCTTTCTTGGTTCCATATGAACTTTAAAGTAGTTTTTTTCCAATTCTGTGAAGAAAGTCGTTGGTAGCTTGATGTGGATGACATTGAATCTATAAATTACCTTCAGAAGTATGGCCATCTTCACTATATTGATTCTTCCTATCCATGAACATAGAATGTTCTTCCATTTGTTTGTGTCCTCTTTTATTTCATTGAGCAGTGGTTTGTAGTTCTCCTTGAAGAGGTCCTTCACATCCCTTGTAAGTTGGATTCCTAGGTATTTTATTCTCTTTGTAGCAATTGTGAATGGGAGTTCACTCATGATTTGGCCCTCTGTCTGTTATTGGTGTATAAGAATGCTTGTGATTTTTGCACATTGATTTTGTATGCTGAGACTTTGCTGAAGTTGCTTATCAGCTGGTGGAGATTTTGGGCTGAGATGATGGGGTTTTCTAAGTATACAATCATGTCATCTGCCAACAGGGACAACTTGACTTCCTCATTTCCTAACTGAATACCCTTTATGTCTTTCTCTTGCCTGATTGCCCTGGCCAGAACTTCCAACACTATCTTGAATAGGAGTGGTGAGAGAGGGCATCCTTGTGCCCTGGCCAGAATTTCCAACACTATCTTGAATAGGAGTGGTGAGAGAGGGCATCCTTGTCTTGTGCTGGTTTTCAAAGGGAATGCTTCCAGTTTTTGCCCATTCAGTATGATATTGGCTGTGGGTTTGTCATAAATAGATCTTATTATTTTGGGATACATTCCATTAATACCTAGTTTATTGAGAGTTTTTAGCATGAAGGGCTGTTGAATTTTGTCAAAGGTCTTTTCTGCATCTATTGAGATAATCATGTGGTTTTTGTCGTTGGTTCTGTTTATGTGAAGGATTACGTTTATTGATTTGCATATGTTGAACCAGCCTTGAATCCCAGGGATGAAGCCAACTTGATTGTGGTGGATAAACTTTTTGATGTGCTGCTGGATTCGGTTTGCCAGTATTTTATTGAGGATTTTTGCATCAATGTTCATCAAGGATATTGGTCTAAAATTCTCATTTTTCATTGTGTCTCTGCCAGGCTTTGGTATCAGGATGATGCTGGCCTCATATAATGAGTTATGGAGGATTCCCTCTTTTTCTATTGATTGGAATAGTTTCAGAAGGAATGGTACTAGCTCCTCTTTGTACCTCTGGTAGAATTCGGCTCTGAATCCATCTGGTCCTGGACTTATTTTGGTTTGTAGGCTATTAATTATTGCCTCAATTTCAGAACCTGCTATTGGTCTATTCAGAGATTCATCTTCTTCCTGATTTAGTCTTGGGAGGATGTACGTGTACAGGAATTTATCCATTTCTTCCAGGTTTTCTAGTTTATTTGTGTAGAGGTGTTTGTAGTATTCTCTAATGGTAATTTGTATTTCTGTGGGATTGGTGGTGATATCCCCTTTATCATTTTTTATTGCATCTATTTGATTCTTCTCTTTCTTTATTAGCCTTATTAGCAGTCTATCAATTTTGTTGATCTTTTCGAAAAACCAGCTCCTGGATTCATTGATTTTTTGAAGGGTTTTTTTTGTGTCTGTATCTCCTTCAGTTCTGCTCTGATCTTAGTTATTTCTTGCCTTCTGCTCTGCTAGCTTTTAAATTTGTTTGCTCTTGCTTCTCTAGTTTTTTTTAATTGTGATGTTAGGTTGACAATTTTAGATCTTTCCTGCTTTCTCTTGTGGGCAATTAATGCTGTAAATTTCTCTCTACACACTGCCTTAAATGTGTCCCAGAGATTTTGGTACATTGTGTCTTTGTTCTCATTGGTTTCAAAGAACATCTTTATTTCTGTCTTCATTTTGTTATGTACCCAGTAGTCATTCAGGAGCAGGTTGTTCAGGTTCCCTGTAGTTGTGCAGTTTTGAGTGAGTTTCTTAATCCTGAGTTGTAATTTGATTGCACTGTGGTCTGAGAGACAGTTTGTTGTGATTTCTGTTCTTTTACATTTGCTGAGGAGTGCTCTACTTCCAATTATGTGGTCAGTTTTGGAATAAGTGTGATGTGGTGCTGAGAAGAACGTATATTCTGTTGTTTTGGGGTCGAGAGTTCTGTAGATGTCTATTAGGTCTGCTTGGTGCAGAGCTGAGTTCAATTCCTGGATATCCTTGTTAGCCTTCTGTTGCGTTTATCTGTCTAATATTGAGAGTGGGGTGTTATAATCTCCCATTATTATTGTGTGGGAGTCTTAGTCTCTTTGTAGGTCTCTAAGGACTTGCTTTATGAATCTGGGTGCTCCTGTATTGGGTGCATATATATTTAGGATAGTTAGCTCTTCTTGTTGAATTGATCCCTTTACCATTATGTAATGACCTTCTTTGTCTCTTTTGATCTTCGTTGGTTTAAAGTCTGTTTTATAAGAGACTAGAATTGCAACCCCTGCTTTTTTTTCCTTTCCATTTTTTTGGTAGATCTTCCTCCATTCCTTTATTTTGAGCCTATGTGTGTCTTTGCATGTGAAATATGTCTCCTGAATACAGCACACTGATGGGTCTTGACTCTTTATCCCATTTGCCAGTGTGTGTGTTTTAATTGGGGCATTTAGCCCATTTACATTTAAAGTTAATATTGTTTTGTGTGAATTTGATCCTGTCATTATGATGTTAGCTAGTTATTTTGCCCATGAATTAATGCAGTTTTTTCATAGCATCAATGGTCTTTACAATTTGGCATGTTTTTACAGTGGCTGGTAGCAGTTGTTCTTTCCATATTCAGTGCTTCCTTCAGGATCTCTTGTAAGGCAGGCCTTGTGGTGACAAAATCTTTCAGCATTTGTCTGTAAAGGATTTTATTTCTCCTTCACTTATGAAGCTTAGTTTGGCTGGATATGAAATTCTGGATTCTGGCTTGTAGGATTTCTGCTGAAAGATCTGCTGTTAGTCAGATGGGCTTCATTTTGTGGGTAACCCAACCTTTGTCTATGCCTGCCCTTAACATTTTTTCCTTCATTTCAACCTTGTTGAATCTGACAATTATATGTCTTGGGGTTGCTCTTCTCGAAGATTATCTTTGTGGTGTTCTCTGTATTTCCTGAATTTGAATGTTGGCCTACCTTGCTAGGTTGGGGAAGTTCTCCTGGATAATCTCAAGAGTGTTTTCCAACTTGGCTCCATTCTCCCCATCACTTTCACGTATGCCAATCAAATGTAGATTTGGTCTTTTCACGTAGTCCCATATTTCTTGGAGGCTTTGTTCATTTCTTTTTACTCTTTTTTCTCTAACCTTGTCTTCTTGCTTTATTTCATTAATTTGATCTTCAATCACTGATACCCTTTCTTCCACTTGATCGAATTGGCTATTGAAGCTTATGCATGCATCACAAAGTTCTCATGCCATGGTTTTCAGCTCCATCAGGTCATTTAAGGTCTTCTCTACACTGTTTATTCTAGTTAACCATTAGTCTAACCGTTTTTCAAGGTTTTTAGCTTCCTTGCAGTAGGTTTGAATGTGCTCTTTTAGCTCAGAGAGGTTTGTTATTACCGACCTTCTGAAGCCCACTTCTGTCAACTCATCAAAGTCATTCTCCAGCCAGCTTTGTTCTGTTGTGTGTGAGAAGCTGCGATCCTTTCGAGGAGAACAGGTGCTCTGGTTTTTAGAATTTTCAGCTTTTCTCCTCTGGTTTCTCCCCATCTTTGTGATTTTTCTACCTTGGGTCTTTGATGTTCATGACCTACAGGTGGGGTTTGGTGTAGATGTCCTTTTTTTTGATGTCTGTGCTATTCCTTTCTCTTTGTTAGTTTTCCTTCTAACAGTCAGGTACCTCAGCTGCAGGTCTGTTGGAGCTTGCTGGAGACCCTGTTTGCCTGGGTATCACAGTGGAGGCTGCAGTAGAGCAAATATTGCAGAACAGCAAGTATTGCTGCCTGATCCTTCCTCTGGAAGCTTCATCCCAGAGGGGCACCCACCTATATGAGGTGTCTGTTGGCCCCTACTGGGAGGTGTCTCTCAGGCTACACGGGGGTCAGGGACCCACTTGAGGAGGCAGTCTGTCTGTTCTCAGAGCTCAAATGCTGTGCTGGGAGAACTACTGCTCTCTTCAGAGCTGTCAGACAGGGACATTTAAGTCTGCAGAAGTTGTCTGCTGCCCTTTGTTCAGCTATGCCCTGCCCACAGATGTGGAGCCTATAGAAACAGTAGGCCTTGCTGAGCTGCAGGGGGCTCCACCCACTTCAAGCTTTGCAGCCTCGTTGTTTACCTACTCAAGCCTCAGCAATGGCAGACGCCCCTCCCCCAGTCAGGCTGCCACCTCGCAGCTGTATCTCAGACTGCTGCACTAGCAGTGAGCAAGGCTCCGTGGGCATGGGACCCACCGAGCCAGGCACAGGAGAGAATCCCCTTGTCCGCCAATTGGTAAGACCTTGGAAAAAGTGCGTATTTGGGCAGGAATGTCCTGTTTTTCCAGTTACAGTCTGTCATGGCTTCCCTTAGCTAGGAAAGGGAAATCCCTACACCCCTTGTGCTTCCTGGGTGAGGTGATGCCCCACCCTGCTTCAACTCACCCTCCATGGGTGGCACCCACTGTCCAACCAGTCCCAATGAGATGAACCAGGTACCTCATTTGGAAATGCAGAAATCACCTGTCTTCTGCATCGATCACACTGGGAGCTGCAGACCGGAGATGTTCCTATTCAGCCACCTTGGAACCAAGTCTTCTATCTCATGAATTTTAATATTTTCTGTGTTTTTCAGTTTTCCTTAAGAAACATACATTTTTAATATAAAGATAAGTATTATAATGATAATTTATGCTAGAAGGGAGAACAGACAGGAATGTCTTTAGCTCCTTCCTGCTGACATAGAAGTTAATAAGATGTCTAGTGGTGTCTTCAAACAGGGGTAGGATCATTTTGTTTCAGTTTTTGTGGTGAACTGGGATAGCATACACAGGATATGCCCCCTGGGGAAGGGAGATTTCACTCTAGATAGGAAGGTGAAGGATCCATTAGATGACTGTACTGCATAAGGTGATGGTCAGTGAATTGGGGTTTCTTTTCTTTTCGTTTCTTCTTTCTTTCTTTCTCTCTTTTCTCTTTCTTTTTCTCTTTCTTTCTCTCTTTTTCTCTTTCTCTTTCTTTTCTTTTCTTTTCTCAGTCTCTGTTGCCAAGGCAGGAGTGTAGTGGCACGATCTCTGCTCACTGCAAACTCTGCCTACTAGGCTCAAGCATTCCTCCCACCTCAGTCTCCTGAGTAGCTGAGATTATAGGCATGCACCACCATGGCCAGCTAATTTTTGTGTTTTTAGTAGAGATGAAGTTTCACCATGTTGGTCAGGCTGGTCTTGAACTCCTGGCCTCAAGTGATCCACCTGCCTCAGCCTCCAAAAGTGCTAGGATTACAGGTGTGACCTACCATGCCCAGCCTCTTTTGCATTTTTCAAATGCAAAGGACATCCTTCTCCAATCTCCTGACAGCATTCTCAAACAACTGGGACAGACAGAAGAGAAAGCCCCGTCCACCACTTTGAAGATGGTTTTATAGATTTGTACTCTAAGTGCAAGCACATTTGAGAAAATTGCTGTTCAAACTCCAAAGTTTTGAGACTTAATAAATATGAGAGAAGCTGTTTTACTCTTTAAAATTAAAAATTCAAGGAAGGCAGAAGTCTCATAGTTGTAGCAGCTAAGAAGTAGTGAGGGGGCATAAAAGTTTACATGGGTGTTATTTTATTTGAAACATAAATTCTATATGTTATCTATATCATATTATTATTTTTTAAAGATAAGAAAATTTTGATCTGTAGTTCAAATAAAGTTGTCAATAGTTTATGTTTTTGGACTATGCAATAAAGACACCTACCATTACTGATGGCAGCATGCTCACATATCAGTGTTAACTTTTTGTGGTGGTCAAAAAGGCCTGCAAGTTGAGTAAGCAAATCTAAACATATAAATAATGCTAGTGAATTCTGATGTTAGTTATCAATAAAGTGTAAGACTGATGAATATAGTATATGTTTTTCCAATTTCCATCTCTTCATCTAGTGGTGTTATGTGTCCTAACCTCCTTCCCCCTCCCTTCTTCCTTTTCTTTTTTATTTCTCCTCCTCCTTTTCCTCCCCTCTTTCTTCACCCAAACTGTGATTTGCATGGAAAGTGAAAATCATAACACCTCAGTCTTGGGGCAGAGGAATCAGAATCCTTTCCTGGCATCTTTTGAGTAGAAGTTTGTCAGAAAGCTTTCTTGCTTTTCTGGTCGTTAGCTGAAGGATATAAGCCTAGAATTGCTTATGGCTGTATTCACAGGATTATAGAAAAAGCACCATATATTATAGGGAAGAACAGCCCTCCCAAAGTGCTGGGATTACAGGTGCGAGCCACCATAACACAGAGGAAAGCATAGATGACAGATGACACACTCTCTCTCTCAATCTCTCTCTCTCAATCTCTCTCTCTCTCTCTCTCTCACACACACACACACACACACACACACACACTAGGGTAAGGGGTGGGGGCTGAATTCAATTAAACCATTCCTGAGACCTCCCCTGCCACTCTTTTTCTTTCTGTAGTTTCAGTGGATTTCTATCACTTGCAGTCAGAGTTCTATTTTGATGAACATGTTAGGTTAGCAATCAGAATCAGATACAGTGGTAAGTATATGGAGTTATCCTGAATTACATTTCATTGATTTCCAAAGTAAACATGAGTATGTAAGGAGTGAAGCAGTAGGCACTCTGCAAACGAAATGCCAAACTTCAGTTTCTTTGAAATCATTTAGCTTTGGGGAAGAGCTGGAGATGATTAGGACAGGGAGTTTGACTTATAAATAAGAAATGAGAAGGGAGTAGTGGTACCCTTTTACAGCACAGAAGCTATGTCTTGAAAAGGAATAAAAAGAATTAATTTAGAATCCTAGGCATCCCACTTTTCATCTGCTGTCAGAAATGGAAATGTGATTGAATACGTTATAAAGTGATAATACAGAATTTGCCCTTTTCATATTGTAAGCAAGATGAGTTTATGGATGGATTTCTTGTCTATCAATTTAGGTAAAGAAAAACATCTTTTTTCTGTATCTCATATCAGGAGAGTCCATCGACACTGTGGGATACCACTCTCCTTTGCTCCACAAACATCAGTTGATTTTTTTCATCTTTCTTAACAGTGTAAGAATTTTACTATACAAATAAACTCTCATACCTTGGCATCACTTAGGTAGACTTCTATATTTTAAAACTACATTGAATGTATTGGAGATTAATATGTCTCATTTCAAAATCTAAGTGCCATCGCATTTTTGCTTTTATTATTAAGTGACACATGGGAATTATCCACATTTATTGGGTACATTGTGATATTTCAATACATGTGAGTGCTGTCAGTTTGAAAGGTCAGTAATTTGCGAGCAATCAAGACAAGTGATGGTCCTGTGTGTACTCAGTGGAATTCTGAATTTTTGGAATGGTCAACATCTTAGTTTCTAGTTTGAGAGCTTGGTCTAATTTTCCCCTGACTAATGTACTAGTGGTATTTTAACCATTAACTCATCTCCTGGAGGTGTATCAGCTATACCTCCTATGTGTAACTGGTATAGAATGTGGCAGCAATATTTATTACCTAATGAGTTTTCCAGATTTTACATAGAAGGAAGCAGAGATAAGGTATTTATTTTAGAGCAAAGACACCTATAATCGTACTCTAATTCCTTAACTTGTACACTGCCCCTCTTTTTGTTGGAAAGTAGATTGATAAAAATTTGAAATAATTTTGGGTCATAATGTTGGCATATATTTTTTAAAGACCCCCTCCCCACCCCCATATGGGTATGATCTAAATGGCTGCATGGAGAAAAAGCCTTTGCATAATCTGTGTCAATCAGAGGTTGGCAAATTTTCAAAGCTGTGGATACCTCTTCTTCCACCAGTGTCTGTTAATACCTGCTGTTGGCAGAGAGAGTTGCCCTAAAAATGATGGTAGTGGGTGAGGAGTACTTTCTCCTACTGCACTCCTGAGATGAAGAGAAGAGCAGTTGAGTATGACCTCGAATAAAGCAAAATTGCGTTTAGAATGAATACTCACTCGCTCCTCCTGGGAGCGGACAGTGAGAGGCACCAGGAGCCGTACAGAGTGATTGCACCTGTGCTTCTCTTCAGACAAAGCAGTTGTGCATTGTGGGCTCTCTCATGTCACCTTTGGCTGACCTTGGCAGAGACTAGTGATTTCCTCCTGTATTTTTAAACAGTTTTATTAAGATGTATTTGATGTATGACAAACTATGTGTAAAGTGTAAAATTTGGTAAATTTTGATATAAGCACCTACCCTTGAAATTATCACCACAATCAGGATAATGAGCAAAAGTATAAGCCCTAGAAATGTTCTCACACAGCCCTCTCATTAGCTGTTCCCTGTTTCCCCTATCTCCATCCCTAAGCAACCACTGATCTACTTCCTGTTCTTATAAGATTAATTTTCATTTAATAGAATTTTATACAAATAGAATCATCCAGTATGTAGTCTGTTTTTGTCTGTCTTCTTTTACTTAAGGATGATTATGTTGACATCTATCCATATGTCAGCATGTATCCATAGTTCAGTCTTTTTCATTACTGATTAGTATTCCATTGTATGTATATGCCATAGTTTGTGTATCCATTCACCTATTGATGGATATTTAGGTTGTTTCCAGTTTTTGTTCATTACAGATAAAGCTGCTGTGAATAGTTGTGTACCAGCCTTTGTATGGACGTACATTTTCATTTCTCTTGAATAAATACATAGGAGTGAAGTGTTGGGTCATATGGTAGGTGCATGTCTAACTTTTTCAGAGGCTGCCAACATATTTTCCACAATTGTTGTACCATTTTACATTCTCACCAATAGCATATGAGGGTTCCAGTTCCTGCACCTCTTGCCAGCTCTTAAAATGATCAATTTTATAATTTAAGCTTTCTAATAGGTGTTTAGTGGTATCTCATTGTAGTTTTAATTTGCATTTCCCAAACGCTCCGATTAAATAACTCTTTCACACTGCATTCAAGCTGAAGGTAGCCTTTGAAAGAGGCATTAAATGCCACTCTAGGGAAGGTTCCTACCTGTGGAAACTAGAGGGGTAGAGAAAAATGGTCACAGAAAGAAAGTAGGTTAAGTAGCAGATGGCCCTTGGTTATCCTAAGTGACCCTGGGCAGGTTAATTCCTAGCTTATTTCTTCTTCATGTAAGCTGTGCTGCAACCTTCAATGGATTTATGTAGTGCTTTCTGTCTCTCTCCTTGTGCCTATCTCTGTCTCTCTCCCTCTCTTTCTTTCTCTCTTTTTGTTATAATACCAGCTTATAAAGCATATGCAATTGTGGTAGCCTCATTACTTCCCACTTCACAGAATCACAACCAGCTGATAGCTGCATGAATGAGAATTAGAATGCTAATAAAGTTGCCATTGACTCCTCTCTGGAGAAGCAATCCTCTCCTACCCTAACACTGAGGTTCTCAAAGCTGAATTCAGAGATACATAAAGGGATGTCACTAATATGAAGTTTGGGTTCAGACTCTGCTCCAATAATGCCATTTTCTGGAATATTCTCCCTGTATCAGTGCAGTATTTAGTAAGGTATTTGGGAAACACCCTGCCAGGCTGGGGTGCTGCAGCCCAGTGATGAATCCCTTGCTGTTTGTCATCTGCCCATTGTCAATTCCACATCCTAGGAAGATGAAACACATATTCTTTTTGCCAGGTTCTTGGTAATCTAGTCTAAGCAGAAGACTTTGAAAAGCTCAATAACAGTAAACCCTTATTCATGTCATCTCAGTTAATTAGGAATCAGCCATCAGGCTGACAAAGACCTAGGCTGAAATTTACTTCTGCTTTAAAAAGGCTTTCTTCATACACAGTGAAAATTAATTGGGTAAACAGAATGTCAGGTGAATGAAGGGGGGGAAAAAGCTGAAAAAAAAGGCATTTAATTACTCTCATGATAAAAGCAGCCTTTTACAAACAAATAAGAGCAATCTCAGAGCGTTGGAGAGTGGTAAGGACTGCCTGTTTAGAGCCCTGAGTGCCCGCTTTGGCTTTTTTCTGACAAATGTGTCGTTGAAGCACACCGATTTTCCTTCCTGGGCCTCAGTTGATTCTTCTGTAAAAGCAGAAGTTGTTCTCCATAGGCTTTTATAACTTAATACAATGATAACAATTGATGTGTTTAATTGAAATAAACCCTGGGCCTTCATTGTCAGGTAACTCATCCAAATATTGTAGTAGAAAGCCCTGTTCCCTTCTAGGATATCTCGATATAATCACTGCAACCTCAGAATGTCAGTCTGTTGGTCTCTCCCAGTTCCAGTCTGCTCTACTCACTTTGCCAGTGGTCTTTCCAAAAGTCCATTCTAACCCTGTCTCTTCCTCTTGGTAGCCCTCAGCCCGTAGGATGAAGTTCAAACATTTTAGCAAAACAAATAAGAGCTTTCACAGTATCTCCCTACTTGGCCTTGCTCATCCTCCACACAGACTGTGGGTGCCAGCCATGATGGGATATGCGGTTCCCAGGATGATTACTGCCCCATCAGACTCAGTGTGTTTGCATATGCTGTGCCTGTTTACTTGGGAACAGCTACCAGTCCTGTAAATCTGAGCTCAAGACACTGATCTTCTGTAAAGCCTCCCTTGAACTCCTGAGAATTGCTGATTCCCTCATCAGTGCTTCTGCCCATTGCAGTCACGAGGTGGCATGTTTGCCTCCTCCAATAGATTGTGGATTCCCTAAGCACAGGGATTTTTGTCATGTTCATCTTTGTATTTTTGAAATCTGGTATGGGGATACAAAAGTGTTTATTGCATGGGTGAACGAAAACAGCATTTGAAAGTAATACAGAGGCAATTCTACAACTATTTCAAAATTGTGAAATTTCCTCATTTGAGATTGGCTTTCCACTGATAATTTGAATTACTGAAGGGTACAGACATTTTAGACTTTCTAAGAACATTTTTTTTTTTGAATTTGCAAAATCTGGTTTAATTAAGATCTGTGAAGGAGAGCACATTGTGAAAATACATATGCACAGGAACCGAATCAATGCTAGACAAACAATGTATTAGTTTACAATATAATAGGATAACTACAAGTTCGAAGGCTCAAATTGAGTCCATCAGCTCTAAATACAATTTTATATTTGGCTCAAGTGGCTGTTGAATATCAAGTGGTGCTGAGTTCCTCCAAAGCACCTAATGACCCCCAAGCCTTGGAAGGAATTTCACCACAGTCTCGGAAAAAGTCCCAGTCATGCCTTTAACTCTTTTGGCCCTTGGGAGTCATTGCAATCCCAATACAAACGCCAACCAGGGATTTCCAGTGGCCACAAATTATTGCAGAGAGATGTCTGTTCTAAACCAGACTCTTACAGCTATGGAGGTGTGAGATTAGCCCTTAAAGAGTGGTGTGGCATTAGCATGGTCTATAAAAGCATGTTAAGAAATAGCTCCTCAGTGATTATGTACCAGCTACTAGTTACTATTAATCAGGAAGAATCTGCCTTGAAAATTGCATTTAGGATAAAGAGTTTAGTTAGTGAACCTCTGAGACTGGATGTAAAGAAAAATCCTTTAGAAAATGCCATCGGCAATTTTTAAAAATTTTGTTTTTGTTGGACCATGATAATAGAGGCTGGTTTGTTTCATGTTTTATTAAGCAGAACTACAGCCATGTTCCTGTGTCCTCGTTATGAATTATAATTGAGGCTTCTAGAAGTGCATGGGCTTCTTCAGAGTCTATAAGTTTTTGGCCTCTGATGATGTTTAGGTAGAGGCTAGAGGCCATCTGATACCATGGCTGAAAAGGGAATTTATGCATTGGGTGGGGGGTCCTTTCAAGTTAAAGATGTATTTTGATCAGATGAACTTCCAGATTTATAGATGAGAAGAGTGAGGCTAAGAAGGGTACTTCATATTTATTGAATGAATTCAGGATTTCTCGGTCTAGGCACTACTGATGTTTTGGACTGGGTAATCTTTTGTTGTCATGAGTCAGCCTGTGTATTGTAGGATGGTTAGCATGATCCCTGGCCTCTACCTAGTAGATGCCAGTAGCACCCCCATCTTCCGTTGTGACAAAGGTCTCCAGATATCAACAAATATCCCCTGGGAGGCAAAATTGCCCTAGTGAGAACTACTGAATTAAATGAAAGAATTAATAAACATGTAAGGAAAGCTGAAAGACTTGATTAATTCCATGTTTGAGTTTTTATTTTTGATTTTTGGTGTTAAAATTAATTAGATTGAATAAACATACATTGCACATCTGCCTATGAAGCAACAAATGAAACAGTGTGCTACATACTGTGGAATTACGAAAACTTGAGAAGAAATCCACTGTCTCTTTAAAACTCATACAGACATCTTGGGACAGAAAAGCAGTGTGGATAAAGTTGATGTCGCACAGTGGTAAAGAGTATAACACTAAAGAATGGAATGTAGTTAAGATCACAGAGTCTGGAACCAGAATGCCTGGGTTTCAAATACAATCCTCCATACGCTCTAGTTGTTTAACAGGGGGCTAAGTTACTTAATAGCCCCATGCCTAAGTCTTCTTATCTGTAGGATGGAAATGATAATCATGACCACATCACTGTTGTAGTGAGGATTACATGAGTTAATAGGTGGAACGTGTTTGGGAATGATGCCTGCCACATAAGATGTGCTATTATTAATAAATTTTTTGGTGACTTAAAGATACTGTTCAATGAGAAATGTACCATTTTTTATAACCCAGTAAGAAAGAAAAAATATTAACAATTGCAATTAAAAAAGACATCAATTATGACTCATCTTGATTTCAGAGATGTAAAAATATGAACAAAGTGCATCTTAGATTTGATGTAATGCAAGTGTTTAGTAGTATCTTGGCTTTGTATTAAGACACTGTATTTGAATTCTTTTGGTGCCACTTTCTGAGTCACTTTGAATAAATTCTTGAACTTATTTGAGCTTGTTTTCTTATCTGTAAAATGGAAATAATAATAGCGATCTCATAGGGTTGTAGCAGATATGCAAGGAGATCGTATGTATAAACTGTCTTAGCAAAAACTAAGTACTCAATACTTGGTAGCTATCACTATGGATGTGGAGGTGTGGGAAACTGGAAACCTAGTGCTTGGCATGTGAAGTGTTTAATAGGAGGTGCTCATAGATAAGAGAATGGTGTCTTCAAGAAAAGCATGAGTGTCCTCTGTCAGTTCTAGACAATAGGAAAGACTTCTCTTCCTTCACCCCATTATTTGTTGAGTTCTTACTTAATTTATGTGTTACTCTCAGTACATGGTGGTGTAGCTTTAAGACATGTGTCAACCAGGGATGGCCAAGCTGAAGACTTACCTGTTATATGGGAGAAAGACATATGTGATTGCAGAGAAAGTGAGGAAAACCAACATTTATTTAGTGCCTTGACATGTCAGAAATGATACCATGTGCATTGTTTGTTCCTCACAATAATGCTGTGAGGTGAGTCTTATTTTTGCCATTGGCAGATGAGGTAACTGAGTTTCATAGAGGTCACACATGTAGCAAGAGGCAGTGCTGGATTTTCTATTCAAGTTTTTCTGACTTTTAGTGCCCAAATTGTTCCATAGTGTGAGTAAAATATTTCCATAAGAATATAAGAGAGTAGCTAATTAAATGCTATGACATAACATAGGATGTGAGAAGAGAGAGAGAGTACTTTGAGTTGAACTGTCAGAGGATGCTACAATGAAAAGGGCACTTTGAAGAAAATATATGATTTAATTAGGCAGAAGAGAGAATCCTAACTTGTTCCCAAGCATTCCAAGTAGAGAGTGTTTTGAACGAAGGTCAAGATAAGCATGACATATTAAGTGGTAGCAAGGAGGCTAAGCTGGCTGGACCAG
The DNA here is from genome assembly GCF_028858775.2 of Pan troglodytes. Classification (NCBI taxonomy): domain Eukaryota; kingdom Metazoa; phylum Chordata; class Mammalia; order Primates; family Hominidae; genus Pan; species Pan troglodytes. The sequence goes on from NC_072407.2 coordinate 89,512,939, forward strand.
AGATACTGTTAGTTTAGGGAGTCCAAGGAGCATGTATCTTATGTTCTCTGTACCTCCAGCACCTAATACAATGATTAGCACATAGTAAGAACTCCATAGTGATTGGTTAGGAAATACTGTTAAATTAATAGTGGAAAATAAAGCTGAAGATATGATTTAGGAACTCAGAATGTCAAGCTGACAATTTTGGACCTAGCCTATTGGTACTGATAAGTCATTGCGTGTTTTTGCATAAGGGAGTGGTAATAATATTTGTACTTACACAGTGCTAACTATTTATCAGGTGCTCTTCCAAGTTCCTTAACCATAGTACTTTATTTACTCTTCATAGCAAGCCTATGAGCTAGATACTGTTATATTCCACACCATTTTTCAGTTGGGAAACTGAGGTATAGGGAAGTTAGAAAACTTGTCGAAGGTCGGGCCGGGCGTGGTGGTTCATGCCTGTAATCCCAGCGCTTTGGGAGGCCGAGGCGGGCGGATCACCTGAGGTCGGGAGTTTGAGACCAGCCTGACCAACATGGAGAAACCCCATCTCTACTAAAAATACAAAAAAAATTAGCCGGGCATGGTGGCGCATGCCTGTAATTTCAGCTACCTGGGAGGCTGAGGCAGAAGAATTGCTTGAACCCAGGAGGCAGAGGTTGCGGTGAGCCAAGATCGCACCACTGCACTCCAGCCTGCGCAACAAGAGTGAAACTCGGTCTCAAAAAAAAAGAAAACTTGTCGAAGGTCATACAGCTAGTAGGTGACAGAGCTGGGTTTTGATAAGTGGTCTGGTTTCTGTGTTCATACTCTTAACAACACACTATACATCCTTTTAGTAAAAATGGTTTCCTTAAGCTGTCTTTCTCCAGGGTCTATTTTCCAGGTTTCCTTAGCAACCTATCAATTTATAAGTCAGTGGCATGAGTGAGCACTTACATAAAGACCTGTGGCTTAAAGTTAAAAAGTTCCTGTCTTCAATGTGTTTTTCCCACTGCCTATCTCTGTCATGAGTTTTCCTTTTGCCTGACAAAAACAGGAAGAACACAGTAGTAATTACCATTTTCTTAAGCATGTTAGCACTTTGTTTGTTTGGTTTTATTTATTTATTTTTTGTTTTTTGTTTTTTTTTTTTCTGTTTTTTGAAGGGAGGAAGTCTTGCTCTGTCATTCAGGCTGGAGTGCGGTGGTGCAATCTCGGCTCGCTGCAATCTCTGCCTCCCGGGTTCAAGCAATTCTCCTGCCTCCGCCTCCTGAGTCACTGGGATTAGGCACACACTACCATAGGCACACGCTACCATGCCCAGTTAATTTCTTTTTTTGTATTTTAGTAGAGATGGGGTTTCACCATGTTGCCCAGGCTGGTCTCGAACTGCAGTCTGCCCGCCTCAGCCTCCCAAAGTGCTAGGATTACAGGCGTGAGCCACTGCGCCTGGCCATGTTAGCACTTTTATTAGATAATTAGTGATCACAGATATTATCTAAAATCAGAGAAGCTTCCACCGCAAATGCCAAATTTATTATCATTTCTTATGCTGGTATTTAGATATCGCTAAATTTCTGAGTCCAAATGGAAACTCATTTCTGAAGTCACATGTCATCTTGAAGGTGTGGGAACTAGGCAGTGAGGCTTTACCTGAATAAAATGATATCTTAGAAAACCCAGAGCTTCCAGAAGGTATACGATAAGCAGAGCTGTGGCTGGCACGTAGCAGGGGCTTCATCATACTCATGTATTAGATGAATGAGTACTACCATGGTATAAAAGGAGCAGGAATTTAGACCTGGCTGTGGATTTCAAAACTGTCCCCTGAATCTATAGGCTGTGTGACCTTGGGCAAGTTATGTCATCTTTCTGAGTCTTGGTTTTCTCACTTGGTCAATGGAGAGAACAATAACTACCTTACAGAGTGGTGGGGGAGGATTTAATGAATCAAAATCAGATCATTGTATATGAGTCACCCAATAAACTTGTATGGAAACATTAGAATTAATTTTTTTTTAGTTCTCTGTTAGAGCAAACCTCAGTACCTCTCTTTTTTGCTATGTAGCCAGTGCCAAAACAGTAGTTACCACTCTGTTATTGCACCTTAGTAATCTAACGTATAATATTCTACATGCCATGATAATCTGACTAGGTATGTAAGGGGTCTATACCTAATTGTTACTACTACTGTTAGTTATTCTTTGGGAAAACATTTTATTATATCAACATATGACAGAAGTTGATGACAGAAGTTTTGTTTTTATTGGTGCCTGATGAAAACGGATTCCATTTCTAATCTTTGGAAATTTTGACACATCCTGTGCTAAAACCAAAGGGAAGAGGCAGTGTGCAAAAATGGGGAATGAACAGTATTAGGAAGCAGATTCAGTCATTTCATCTATAGCTGGTAGAACCAAGACAATTGAAGAGACTGTCAAATGTAACATGGTTCAGGTGTTCAAATCCCAGCTCTGCTGTTTATTAGCCATGAAGCCCAAACTCAACCTTTTACAGAATGGATGTAAAAATTAAGCAACTAATATAATGTTTGGCACATGGTGGGAAATTCTGAATGGCGGTTCCAGTTTTCATTTAAATCAGAACACATTTATTATTTTAATCATTTACTCAACATGGAGACTCCACAGACACCTGTTAATAAAGAGGCCAACATGTTGTATGAAAGGGGCTAGAAATATAGGCAGAGGCCAGATCATGATGACCCCTGAAAAGCATGATTTCTGGGGGTAATGGGGGTAATTGAAGGATTTTAAGGGAGAAAACGATATAAATCTATTAATTTTTCAACTTATTTTCACAATAATTACCTCTATTCCTCTCTCTCCCCTCCTGTCTTAGACTTTCTCTCTTCTCACATTTTTATAATATTCTATAAATTTGTTAAACTTTAATTCTCATTAATTTGATACCCAAAGCAACATAATGGTATATGTATTATTATTACCCTAATTTTACCAATTTAAAAATAAAGGCTTGTAGTTTGCCAAGACAACAGATAGGACAAACTGTGCAAACCTATGGTTTTTGTTTTTGAAGCGGGGTCTCACTCTGTTGCCCAGGTGAAGTGCAGTGGTGCAATCTCAGTTCACTGCAACCTCTGCCTTCAAGGTTCAAGTGATTCTCCTGCCTCAGTCTCCCAAGTAGCTGGGATTACAGGCATGTGCACCACGCCCGGCTAATTTTTGTATTTTTAGTAGAGACAAGGTTTCACCATGTTGGCCAGGCTGGTTTCAAACTCCTGACATCAGGTAATATGCCTGCCTCGGCCTCCCAAAGTACCTGGGATTACAGGCATGAGCCACAGCACCTGGCCTAGCCTATGGTTTTTAATTGGTAAAATGAGGGCAACACAGCCAGACCCTGTCTCAAAAACACCACCACCACTACCACTACCACCACCACCACCAACAAAACCCTCACAAAAAAACCGAAGATGACATAGCTAGTAAGAGGCAGAATATAGACTTGAACAAAAATCATAGTATTCCAAGTTCTGTTTTTTCTGTACTCCATCACCATGATAGGAAAATAAAAACCAATATGGAAACTGTGTCATCTACTCACCAGGGAAAAATATAGAATAGCTCTAAATGCCTTGCTTCCAGGACATAAAAAGTAACCGTTAGACTTGGAATAACCTTATTTTTGAGTTTTGTTTCACTACTATTTATTCAGTGATTATTCTCTGTCTTCCTGATGGCTATCATTTGATTTACAGACCCACTGAGAAAAGTCATTTCAAAATGTTATTATTTTGGAAAATATCACTGTGTTTTAACCTTGCCAATTTTGCCCCCAGCCCCAATGCCTTCAAGAATGTGTATGTTCTAGAACTATACCTTTTGTAGACTGTTTCTGCTCAGGTTAGCATCACTACTAAATCCTGGTTAGTTTTTCATAGGGTTTGTTGTACAGAAATGACTTATATCTTGGTAGCTATAGTTCAGTTTCAACTCTCCATCTATGTTATTAGAACTGGATAAAAACCTCTGGAATTGTTGAGTCCATTCACCTCATTTTACAGTTGGAGAGACTGAAGCTTAAACAGGGGAGTAGAATAACTCGGGGTGTGAGAAGAGGTTGTGGCAGAATTGAGAATCGAATGCAGATGACTTGGTCCCTGGTTGCCCTTTTTACCCTAAGTTTGGGCTCGGAGGCAGCAGCATCAGTAAAACCTGGGAGTTGTTAGAAATGCAGAATTTGAGGTCCCACTCCAGACTTCTGAATCATAATCTGAATTGTAGAACTGTAGCAAGATACCTGTTTGCACATTGAAGTTTAATAAGCACTGTTTTAAATTACATTGGGTTTTTGTTTGTGTACGTGTTTGCAGGTGTGTGTGTGTTCCAGGCGAGGGCAAAGGACATTCAGGGAGGGAGAAGAGGAAGACAGAAGAAGGGAAAAAGAGGGAGAGAGGAGGAAGTATGGGCTGGAGGTAATGAAATGCTCATATGATCTTTAAACACTTGATAAAGGGGACTGGAATTCAGTAGTGAGCTTTAGGAGGGATAATAATCTACAGGGCATCTCTACGTAGAAGATAGATAAAGCATGGAGGAGACTATCCAGAGAGTAGGAAGTAAATACTATTATCATATTTAGAAGCTGGCTGATCCAGCTTAAAGAGCCACCAAGGAAAGGCTAGAAATTAGCATGAGGACCTCAGGATCCCAGAAGCTAAGGAGAAGTGTCTTAAGTTCTTTGACTAATGCTGTCAGATAACAAAGAAAGGTTAGAGAGATAAAAACTGAAAATTCCCTCTTGTGTTTGATAGCCAATAGGCCACTGAATGTTTGGCTAGGAGCCCTAGCTAAAAACTGTGTCCTCTCTATTCTTGAAATTTTCACTGGGCAGCTGTGTCAAATACAAATCTCAGGCCATTTTTGATGTTGATGGTAGAAACTTGTGCCAGCAAATGCCTCATCTGCCATGCTTTGCGGCAGCCTGCTCTTGGCCCCTGTCCTGCCTATCTCGGTCTCTCAATTCTTAGCCCTTGACTTGTTTGTTGGTTGCTGGACTCTACTTCCCATCTGAGTCTTCACCTGTTCCTTTGTGCGTTCCCTCCTTCAGACCACCAGTGCCTCCTAGCTTAGGTATTGCTTGGACTAATTTCCACTACAAGATTGTTTCTATTCCTCTCAACTCCTAGCACATATTCCTAGAGTTGAAATTATTCTAGCTGTTAAATTACAACACAAAATAACTGGGGGCACCAAACTGTTTACATCTCAGTTTAATGTTAGAACATCTCCCTAAGAGTAAGTAGATTACGGTTTAAAATAAGCCCTGGGGAGAAGATGGGCTTCTAGAAAGAAGTCCAGATTTGCCCTTGGTGACAATGCTTAGCTGATGTATCAGGAGGGAAGTATTAAAAATTTAAGCCATTAACCCAGCACTTTGGGAGGCTGAGGTGGGTGGATCACGAGGTCAGGAGATCAAGACCATCCTGGCTAACAGGGTGAAACCCCGTCTCTACTAAAAAATACAAAAAATTAGCCAGGCATGGTGGTGGGTGCCTGTAGTCCCAGGTACTCAGGAGGCTCAGTCAGGAGAATGGCAGGAACCTGGGAGGTGGAGCTTGCAGTGAGCCGAGATGGCACCACTGCACTCCAGCCTGGGTGACAGAGCAAGACTCTGTCTCAAAAAAAAAAAAAAAAAAAAAAAAAAAGCCATTTACTCCAACACAATTGTCTATGCAGAATTTTTAATGTGATTTTTCAGTATCAGCACAATTCTGGAAAGAAATAGAAAACATTTTACAACTTTTAAAAACAGTTGGTAGAATTCAGACTTCTAAAAAACAGAATTATTGAAAGTTATGGCATAAAGTTTCCAATTGCTGACTTCCTTCCCTTTTTTAGGCTAGATTGCCTGGAATTGGAGATACTAGTGATTTATTGATGTCAAAAACATTGCAGAGCTATGAAAAGTCAGGAGGGGGAAAGATATCAAAAACAGGTGATAATAACCAAATAAAGCCACATTCATTGGTGCCAGCTAAAAACAATACTTCTTTGTGGCAGGCACTTACTGGGTTCCTTTACAGGAAGGAAACCAAAATATTTCACTGAAACTACCTTTGCAAAAAGTATGACAGAGAAATCTAACATAGCTGACTCCATTTTGCTTTTAACTTCACAAGCTAACTGTCTTTGGTATCAGGTCACCTAGCTATGGGAGGAATTGAGTTTATAGTTTAACTTTAAAGCAACGATGATAGCCCCTTCTCCAAACAAGCCCCCTCTAGGGATAGAAACTGCCTTTGTAAGACTACTGAAAGGCCTTGAGGTTAGGATTATGGGAGAGGTCTGAATTCTGCCAAGATGTAGGCATAAAGATAGCCAGCCATTGTTCCCTAGCTTGCTTTTCTGTAATTCCTTACTGCTCAGGAGTCATGTACCTGGAGTTCACAAGATTTGAAACTTCTTCAATTGCTCTAATAATATCACTATGGTCAAAACCTACGATTAGTCTTTGAGATATTTTTCAGACTTTTACATTCAAGTGGACCAACTGATGTCATCCAGGCTTGGACTCATATCCAGAGGCTGACTCAGCATGCAAAAACAGTTTGGAAACTTCCATGATTTCATCCCCAACCAATCAGCAGTACCCATTTCCTAGCCCCTTCCCTGCCAAATTATCCTTAAAAGTCCTAGCCTTGGAGCTCTCAAGAAAATGGATTTGAGAAATGTGTCCTGCCCTTCTGCTCAGCTGTCTTGTAATAATTAAACTTTTTCTCTGCTGCAACATCACTGTCTCAGTGCTTTGACTATTGGTGCCCCAGGCAAGAAGAACCCAGTTTGGCAATTACATCACCCCTAAATATTTTTCTTGACATAGTTCAAGATGGCTGTTAAGAAGGGCTGTAAATAAAAGACTAGCTAAGACGCTGTTTTTTGTCAGGGGAGATTTGCATCTGTAGAGAAAATCTGCATTGATACAGCCAGGTTTTCTCTGAGGGCCTTGTTGGATCCAGGAAAGATTAACTGAGAGTCTGACACCTTTAAATATCTGAAAGAAACATTCACCATCTATTATCTCTGAGATTTCATCTACATAATAAGACCACCTTTGCTAGCTAGGCCTCCTTTTTTTGTCCCCTTCCATAACCTGTTTTTCCACCATAACTTGTTTTGCCATGATACAAGCCCCATTCTTTCTGTAACCTGTTGTCCAAAACACACCCCCAGGATGGCTAAATAGTAGAAAGGAGCGATTTACTGGTGATAATTAGTTTGCAAACTTGGAAAAGATAGCCTCCGGACTGAAGGTGCTCTTTCTTTGAAGAGGGGAAGGACAGGTTAAGTTTTATGCATCACAGGGCCTGTATCACAGTAGAGTCATAAATATTCAGCATGTTTGGGGGGAGTACTACACATATTTGTGGGAGGATGTCAAACACATTTGCAATGGGTAAACATATGTAACATACATCCCATGTTCACTTTGAGGTCGGGAGAGGGGATAGTTTAGCATTAAAATTAGATTGAATTTGCTTGTTTACATCAAAAGGTGAATTATAGAACACAAAGACAGTTTGTGCACACCCTCTATAAGCTGACCCAAACTGGCTTAAGGTTTGCAATTGCTTATCAATAAAGAATGTTTGTAGGGCTGGCCCTCAGTTCAATCATACCTGTAGTGGTCTGGGTTGTAAATCAGGTCCGATGAGTTGTCTGATAGCTCCTATTGTTAGAGAATTTAGCAGGAATGTAGTTTTTTGTGTAGCCCTAGAAATTTAAGGAGTTGCCATGCTAGCTGCCCTGAACCCTGGATCTGTAGGTAACTTTTGTTTTTTTAACCTTAGGGTCTGTCTTAGTTGACAAAGGGGCATCTATTTTTGTTTCTCAGATAACAAAACTCAAGATGGTACATAAGCTTCTAAATCCCATTGAAGAGTGGGCTAATTACTCTCTAGGTCTTCCTATACACACTAGTAAGTTTCTATGTCTTTCCTCCCGTTAATCTGCCTTTTGTCAGTTGATTTTCAGTAAACCTTCTTCTGCCAGTGAAGGGGAAGTTTTCCCTTGGTTCCTATAACACATTAAATTACCTCTTTTAGTCCTCCTGACAGCTGTATGGAGTGGATATTATTATCTCCACTTTGGAGATAAGTCTCAGCAAAATCACTATACCTAGCTCATTTGTAGCAAGAGACAAGATACAAACTCAGTATGTATTGATTCTGCATATAATGGGAAATTTAAAAACCTGGCTTACAGTTAGTGGAAAAAAGTATTATAAAGAAGTATTTTCATATTTCCTGTATAAAATTTTATAAAGCAGATGCCTATTATATTTCACCAGAGGTAACGTAATTCTAAATCTGTTATTGAAAGACAAAGCTGCAAGACTGAGCCTTGAAGCTAGATAGTTCTAGGTGACAAAAGAGAATTTCTAGTTCCTGGGCCAGCTGGGTCTGCTCTCAGTTCTGTACTTTTGCTTATGTTTAAAGAGCCGTCAGTAAACCTGAAATATTTCTCTGCCCTGCTCTCCAACTGTACATCCAGTCACCATTTGCAATGACTGCCCTCTCAAGGTTATCTGTGAGGCCACTTAGGTGCCATAAGCCTCAGCTTCTCCATCAGTCATTTAGGAGTAATAGAACTAACACATAAGGTCATTCAGTGTTTGAATGGCATAAAGCTACAAGTTATGTAGTAATTTTGATAATGAGTGAAGGAAAAATATAAAACATTGAAGATAGTGGCTGGCCTTGAAATCCCACCAGAAAACTAGCTCATATTTTTTTAAAACCAAATATTGTTTTATTAAATGAAAACACATTTATATGTATTAGGTGAATTCAAAGATAAAAAATGAAAAGAAAGTAGCTGAAACTAAAGGAAAACTGGCTTTCTGAAAGACATACAAAAATGTGTGTTTAAAACTGTTTTACAAATGACTAACAAATTCACTGAGTTTCATAACTGTTTGTCTTATTTGTGCAGATGGCTCTTAGTATAAGTGAGGCAACTCAATAATGAGGGACATTTGAGACATTTTAGGTTACCCAGCTACACTTCAGATCTTTTCATCATCTCTCTTATCCAGTTAGCTTATGTTTCTCTTGAAGCAGTGATTATAAGCATTTTAACAGAATGTCTCTCTGTGATACTGTAAAATATATGTTTGGTTTTTGAACCTATTTCCTGGCATACAACTCCTAAATCCTTAGAAACTCCAAAGTGATGTATTTTTGTATGCTAATGCTAGACTGATGGCTTACAGCCCATAGGTAGGTTCAGGATGGGGGCTGGTTACCTGAAAAATCAAGGCATGATTAGAGGGTTGGGACTTTTAGCCCCATCTCCCCCCACATCCATTGAGTGGAGAGAGTTTGAAGGTTGAATTGATCACCAATGACCAACAATTTAATCACTCTCACCTACATAATAAATCTTCCACAAAAAACCCAAAGGGCCTGGGTTAGGAGTGCTTCCTGATAGCTGAACACTTAGAGGATTTTGGAGGATAGTGCACCTTGGGAGGGCATGTAAGCTTCAAAACCCTTCCATCATACCTCACCGTATGTGTATCTTCATCTACCTCCTTTGTGATATCTTAATAATAAACCAGTAAATATGTTTCCTTGAGTTCTGTGAGCTTTAGCAAATTAATCATACCAGGAGAGGGGCTTGTGGTGTCAGAGATGTTCAAACCAGAGCAACTCCTTCTTGAATAGGGGCTGGTAAAATAAGGCTGAGACCTACTGGGCTGCATTTGCAGGACATTAGGCATTCTAAGTCACAGGATGAGATAGGAGGTCAGCAAAAAATACAGGTCATAAAGAACTTGCTGACAAAACGGGTTGTATTTAAGCAGCAGCTAAAACCCACCAAAGCAAAGATGGCTATGAAAGTGACCTTTGGTTGTCCTCACTGCTTATTATATGCTAGTTATAATACATTCCCATGCTAAAAGACCTCCCACCAGTACCATGACAGTTCACAAATGCTGTGGCAATGGCAGGAAGTTACACTTTGTGGTCTAAAAGAGGGAGTGTGATAGTTAATATTGAGTGTCAACTTGACTGGATTGAAGGATGGAAAGTATTGTTCCTGAGTGTGTCTGTGAGGGTGTTGCTGTCCCAAGATCCTTGGGGTGTCTCTTCACCAGCTGAAAACCTCTGTGTCCAGAAGCACCTTCTGCCTGGGTATTGCTGGTGCCTGCTAGGCTTGTTCTGCCCATTTGTTCAGGCAGGCTGCGCTCAGCTTGTGCTACTGGTCCAGATCCCACACCTTCCAAGGGTGAGCCAGGCATGGAGCAGTGAGGGGTGTGTGTATGAGCAAGCATGGGATCTGGCCACTGTGCACAGCCAGGCATACCACCTGCTGTGGTGGAGTGGGCAGCTCCAGGCACCAGCACAGGTGCTGGCTCTGTGCAAGGTTACAGCTGGACCAGATGTACCGCATGCGGCTTCCACTGTGGGTACCTGTGTCTGGACAAGGGGAATTCAGTGGCTCCCAGAAGCTTGGAAACACCAGGAACCACAGAGCCCCAAAGAGGGTGTCACAGCCCTTGCTCAGGGAGCCCCTGGGTCTGGATTCTCTGAAAGGCTGCAGCTCTTCTTTCCTTCTCATTGCCTGCAACATAGTGAATGGTTGGGGGTGGGGGCATGTTTCAGCTCTCTTTATGTTACAGCTCTTTCAGTCCCATCATTTGGTAGGTTCCAACTTATTGTCCTGTGTCCAGGAAGAATGTGGTACTCAGACAACTGGAGGGGTGGGCAAGATGCAGGGGAGCTTCATTGAGTGACAGAAAAGCTCTGAGGAGACCTACAGTGGGTAGCTCCTTTGTGCAGGCAGGTCATCCCAATGAGTGTCCAGCTCTCAGTAGAGAAGAGACCCGCATTGGGTAGCTCTTTCCACAGGCAGGTTTTCCTGAGGAGTCAAGGAGACCTGAAGTGGGTAGCTCCTTCCCACAGCTGGTAGTCCCAGTGTCTGCTTGAGTCTGGCTGAGTCTGGGATTTTTATGTTCTCAGAAGGGAGGAGGTGTGTGCTGATTGGTACATGGATGGCCATGGGCAGGCCTGAAAAAAGCACCATAAGTTCTTACTCCCAGCCACGAACTACACCCTGAACTGACAGCCTAGATCCCAGGCTTCAGACGGTCCTTGGTTTCACGGTGGAATTCCACCAGGCATCCACCCCTGTCTGCCTCCTGCCATCAACATGCTGTCCATGGTGCCCAGTCTGTGCTGAGAGGCACCTGTAGGCCTGTGCTGAACCACCCTCAGCCCCTCACAGCCTCCTTCCTGTGCTCTTGGGCACCCAAAGTCCAGAGGGGGCTGAGTTGTCAGGGGGCTGGCATGTCAGTGCCACCCTGAACTCACACACACGCAGCCCATGTTGTGACAGTGCCACAACTTTCCTTCATCCCAGAGCAGGCTCTGAGGGTGGGAAGAGGCCAGGGAGAAGGAGCAGGCACTTACAAGCCTGCAGGGGCAGGGGGCTTCCTGGGCCTCCGAGAGTGTAGAGATGGCAGAGTTCAGCGCCACTGCTGGGTGGCTTCAGCTGCACCTGGGAGCACAGGGCTCCTGCCCCTCCAACTAGGGACAAGACTATTGGCTCTTCCTGGCTCCTGCAGGCCAGCAGAGCATGTAGGCTTGGCCATGCCTCCCTGGCTTAGGTGGTGTCTTCACAGAGGCCACTCCAGATGCCATCATTGCCAAAGGAGATTAAAATTTGAGTCAGTGGACTGGGAGAGGCAGACTGGCCTACAATCTAGGCGGGCACCATCTAATCAGCTGCCAGTATGGCTAGAATAAAGCAGGAAAAAGAAGATGGAAAGAGCAGACTTGCTGAGTCGTCTGGCCTTCATTTTCTCCCATGCTGGATGTTTCCTGTCTCAAACATCATATGACAAATTTTTCAGCTTTTCGACTCTTGGACTTACACCAGTGGTTTGCCAGGGGTGCTTGGGCCTTAAGCCATAGACTAAAGGCTGCACTGTTGGATTCCCTGGTTTTGAGATTTTGGGACTTGGACTGGCTTCCTTGCTCCTCTTATTGCAGATGGCCTATTGTGGAACTTCACCTTGTGATCATGTGAGTCAATACTCCTAATAAACTCTCCTTTATATGCTCATCTATCCTATTAGTTCTGTCCCTCTAGAGAATCCTGACTAATACAGGGAGGAACCCTATAAGGTCTTAAGAAGGGGAATTCTAGGAATTGCCCAACCCTTTCCTGGAAAACTCATGAATAATCCACCCCTTATTTAGCATATAATCAAGAAATAACTGTAAGTATACTTACTTGAACAGCCTATGCTGCTCATGTTCTGCCTATGGAGTAGCGATTATTTTATTCCTTTACTTTCTTAGTAAACTTGCTCACACTTTATAGATTTGCCTTGAATTCTTTCTTGTGTATGATCCAAGAACCACCTCTTGGTGTCTGCGTTGGGACCCATTTCTGGTAACAGTGGGAACCCCAACTTGAAGCTAATATGTCAGAAGTTCCAGCAGCCTGGACTTAACAACTGATAGGGAGGGGGGTTGGTCTTATGTTACTAAGTCCTCAGCCTTTGGGATCTGAGACCATCGCCAGGTAGGTAGTGTTGGGATGGAATTGGAAGACACCTAGCTTGTGTTTGCAGAGGAATTGCTTGCCTGCTTTGTGTATGGGGACTTGTACACATTTAGTCACAGAAGTCATCTATGTTGATTGTTGTGGTGTGAGAGAAGAGAGGAAAGATTGGAGATTTTTAATCTCACTGTGCTTGATTCTCTATAATTACAATTTATTTAATAAATAGTTATTTAGTACTTTGTAAATATAGCACCTGATATTCACAACTGCGTACACTGTGATAACTCACACTGCAAAATTAAATAATTCTAACTTTATTGAATAATTCAAACTTGAAGCATTTGGAACAAACATTAAATTATTCTGAGCCTTGGGAGGAATGCAGCTATACAGCCTGAGTTTTGTGGCATGAAGCTGCAACTTCTGCCTTTTTTTTCTTTAAATAATTAGGAAGACCAAATGGCACCAGAGGTAGAGCCTCCTTAAATTACTACCCCTCTTCATGGAGTAATAAAGTAATCTTTCTCGGAATGTGGTAATCTGTAACTAATCAAATTGCTGTAAAATATTGTGGTCTCATGTAGAAAACATAATCCTGTTACAATTTCTTTGTCTATGCCCACGTAAGTGTAATTTTAACTTCTCCACTTGGGAATGCTGACCTCATTCATTTGGAGTCAATGTTTCCTGGATGGCAATTTTCAAGCTTTGTGCTTGAATAAATTCTATATGTAATCATATTTTCTGACCTTCACTATTTAAAGTTAACAACACAAAATTTGTCTTTTGCATGGGCTCGGTTTCCTATGTAAGTCTCATGGGGATAGAGACTGTGTTTTATCCAGGTTTTTCATATTTAGACAACAGAGGGAGCAGTGGCTTAAGAGGCAAAAAATAATACATGTAATTTTGGGTTTCTTAGAGACTCTGTGTTAAGTAAGACATAGATGACAAATTAGGCAAGGCCTGAGATATTTTTGTATTCTTTTAGGTACTACGTGTCAAATGGAGAAAGTTGTTAGCACATGATGGATGTTGGAGATTTAAATTTCCCTCCAGGGCCATAGTAGGCTCTGGCTTTGATTGCTGCTAAAATAGGTGCAAGTTTTTGTAGCCATCTCACTGTGTAGATACACTCTTGGTTTGGTTAAAGCTTCATAACTAGGCCATAACAAGTAGGCAATGAATAATGAAGACAGCTAAAACAGGATTTGATGGAAAGGCAGAGGAGGAAGAGTTGGTATAAGAAACAGATTCGGGAAAGTAATAGGCAGGTGCAGAGGCTCAGAAACTGACACCCCAAAGTATAGTGCTTTGACACGTGAAACTGAAGAAGTCTCAAGGTGGTCTCTGACTCCCCACCATCTCTCCTGAAGGACAGAATAAAGTTGTTCTCTGAAATTTCTTTACCTGCCTAAAGTTCAGATCCACCAAGGAGAACAATCATTTTTTTCTCCCCTTCCTATTATGTCATTGCCTGCTGCAGAAAGACCAAGAATGTAACCACACTTGAACAGACCCTTTCAGGAGATGGTGCCTCTCTCTCAGGATCATTCAAATTCCAAAGAAAAATATTTACAAGTTAATCTCTGTTCCCTTATCCATTTGTTTTCCCTACTAATTATTTGTTGGTCCTCAAGAGAATTCCTCACTTTACCCCATTCCACAACCCATTTTTTCAGGATCCAAGCCCACATTCTTTCTGTAACCTTAAGATGATATATAAGCTTCTGTTCCCCCTTGGGGATTGAGTAATCACTCTGTGATTTTTCCCCTGTATACACATTAATACATTTATTTGCCTTTTCTCTCAATCTGCCTTTTGTGACCTGATTTCTCAGCAAACCTTCAGGTGGTGAAGGGAACATTTCTCTCTTAGCCCCCACAGTTTTGGTGCTGTGAGCAGGATACCAGATCTCTACTCTTTTAGCAGCTGTAATGAAGGAAACCCAGGATCTGACTAGCCCACATAGGTATAAGACTTTCTTACCAACCGGGGTCCCGACCTCTTTCTCTGTGATACCTGGTCAAGCATATGGTAAAAATCTCTCTATTTTTCCTCCACAAGTTTTAGATAATGGGAGAAAAGGATTTATGTAAACCGGTCTTGGGTGTAGTGACACCGATGTGTTTTTTGTTACTTTTGGTATGAATATTCATATTATTTGATTCCTTTCTTCCTAGAAATACTCCTTTCCTCTGTCTTTGTGTTTCTGTGTTGTTTTGTCATGAAGAGGAATACTGAATGGGATTCCCCCTTGTCGTTTTTTATGTCCTTGAGAACTTGCCTTGTGACGAAGTGGAAGCATTCTCTCTTGGTCTCTGTCATTTGGGAAGTGTGGTTTTTATTTTTTATTTCTTATCCCTAATGGTGAGTAATTCAAGAGGTGTGATTTTTAGATCATGCCAGGTGGCCAGTCTGAAAATGCCTGGGAATCTGAGACACATAAACACACTTTTTGTTCTCAATGTATTAAGCTCTTGGGAGAGTTAGTTTTACTAAGAAGTCCCATCTGTAAAAAGTTTTTGTTGTCTCAATACTCTTGTTGTCTGATAAGTCTGTGGCAACAGGAGTCTTGCTATCTTAGCCTATTCTTGGAGATAATTGTTTTTGGGAAAGATCTTATGAGATTGTTTCTTCTATACCCTCTCCAGGAAACACTTCTAAACCTAGAAAATTATATCCTGGCCTTTCCATGAGGACGCTAATAGATTGAGTCTTTGTTGGAAGAAGCACACCATTATAAGTTCTAATTATCAATGGCCAGAAGATAGCTCATTTAAATTAAAAATACTTCTAAACTAAGAAGAAAATAATTTAAAAAGCTGTTATTCTAAATAATTGCCTTATCTATAGTTATTAAAAAATCAAATAAAAAAAGATTACACATAACAGTGTCATGGCTAGCTTTAGAAATTCTCTTGACTAAATTAACAAAAATCTGACCTAAAACAGAGTTAAAAGTTAAAATCCTTCAGAAACTCAAGCTGCCTGCTTTCAATAGAGGTTCACAATGTGGGCTGCTCCATCTTGTACTCACTAGTTAAATCTCTGTGCATTCACAATTGTGGCCTGGGTTTGATTCACAGTCTGGAAATTAGGTTTTTTAAGTTTTACATTTGTGTAACTTCACTTTTTGGGGCACTATAATAATTAATTCACTGATCCTTTTCTCTTCCATGGGCAGTTTTTACTTTCCTGTTCCTTCTCTGTGGGGACATAAAAGGCTTTTGGTCCTTTGTGTGTAGATGGTCAACCAAGAAGATGAGACCCTAGAAAATATGGCCAGAGAGATGTGGGCCATACCCCATTTGCAGCTAGTGAAGCTTTCCTTTCTTCAAGCTGTCTTCAGATGGTTCTATACCTTGTGAGGACTGCCTTACACTTCTTTGGCAATGACTTGTGCATCCTTGGTTAAATCATAATCTTGGTTATGACGTATTGGTTTCACTTGGGAGACCACCTTAGGTAAAACGTTCAAAAGCCAGGAATACACCTTGTTTGTCCTGACTAAAATCTGATAGTAAGAGAATTAAAGGTATTTTTTTTTCAAAGAGGTTTGTGGTCAGAAATTAGCTTAATTAAAAGCTGATATTCAAGCTATGTAGACACACACACACACACACACACACATTTTAAAGACCTTTCTGCTTTTTTCTTTTTTACTGTTAAAATTTTTTTCAGTCAACTAAACTACTTCAACTTTTGAAAATTGTGTGCTTGATCCCTCTATTCATTTACTTTCTTAAAAATTGTTCTCCCATTTACTTCTACTTCCTACTCTTTTTTCCTTTTTGCTGTCTTAAATATTACATGAAGGGATCTAATATTTCAGATCCTTTGCAGTGGCTCATGCCTGCAATCCCAGTGACTTAGGTGGCTGAGGCAGGAGGATTATTTGAGTCCACGAGGTCAAGAGCAGCCTGGGCAGCATAGTGAGACTGTCTCTAGAAAAAAACACAAAAATTAGCCGGATGTGGTGGTGCATGCCTGTAGTCTCAGCTACTTGGGAGGCTGAGGTGGAAAAATCACTTGTAAATCACTTGCAAATTACCCTATCTCAGGTATTCTGTTATAGCAGCACAAAATGGACTAAGACAGAAGATAACAATAGAAGTTGAGGCTGTAGTGAGCTGTGATCACATCATTGCACTTAAGGCTGGGTGACAGAGTGAGATCCTATCTCCAAACAAAACAAAACAAAACAAAACAAAAACAGGAACACAGAAAAGGGTTCCACTCACTCCCTTTTTGCAGTCTTCGGTCTTGCTGTGGAGTCTAAAATGTCATGGGCAGATTCTGCTCTGGCCTAAAACTCTGTCTTTCATGTTGCATTATGTAATCTCTGGCTTTTGGAGGTACCACATATTACTTTATACTGTGGAAAACACTTTAACTTTCTGTGTGTGATAATTGGTGAATCACTGGAAAGAGCTATGGTTTTAGAGGTGGCTGGCAACAATTGTTTACAGTAAATGGTTATGACTGCATGGGACTACTTGTTTCTTTGTGTGCTTAGATTTTAAAAGGTGCAGTTTAAACACTTAAAAATGTCTTTATAACAAAGTACACTTCATAAGCATTGCAGGACCTGTTCTCATGGCATTTCCCTCTTTTTGGGAACCTGAGATTCAGTGTAAAGGTGGACTCTTTAATTTTTAAAGATCTAGATACTCTAGATACTTTGCCTTTCAACTATACCTGCTTTTCATATATTTAAATTATTAGGCCCTAAAAACTACAAATGTTTTGTTGGCCCATTTCCTTATTGGGCTCTGCCCTGAGCTCAATGGTCCAGTTAAAAAACAGACTAAATTAAAAGCTAACTATTTAAGTAAAATTAGTATCTTTATAAAATTCTATGGTAGATTCCTATTATTTGTAAATTACTTTAACATTCATTTTTGATCTTCCTTAACTAACCCACCAAAGCTCCTTTAAAAAGCTAAAATCTTCTCTTTGCAGCCATGTAAGACAGATAAACTTAGCCTTTTTCATTTATGAAGACACAGTTTGACTCCCACTGTCCTTTTAAGCTAGTTAGTTTTAGTGATTATGTATCTAAAATTTTAAAATCAAAATGATGAAGTCTTTGTGTCTGTGTCTCTATGTGTACTGTATATATATGTATATGCCTGTAGTGCTAACATGGTAACAAATTAACTTATGTATAAATGAATCCACATAAAACAAATAACTAGCCCAAATACTTTTCAAGTTAATGTAGCTTTAATAATTTTTGGTAAAGACAAATAGTTTTAAACATGTTAATAAAATAAAAACATCTTCAAAATTTAATGTAGACATTTTCTTTGCCTAGGTCTATTGGTCAAACAGGTTTATACTATCTCTATGAGCTTTTTAAGGTCATAAAACTGTTACTTCTATAATATTTTTGATGCTTAATTTGTCTGTGAGATTATGTCATTAAACTTGAGACTTTAAATTCTGAGTTCTAGATGAGTGGCCATGGTAAGATCTGGGGATGGCATCCGGACCCTATCTTCCCTGACCCAAATGTGCATTCTGGCCATGCTGGGAGGGGTTGGACCTGCCAGACAGTTTCTCTGTAGCCCTGTCCTTTGTTCTATACTCTACATCTAATCAAAAATTAAAATTACTTCGTAGGTTTTCACTAAAAATTAAGGCTACAAAGAGTTAACATTATAATTAACATATAAACATTAAAACTAGTAAGTATAAAAAATGCATATACAACATATATTTAAAAATTAAGATGTGTAAAAAAACTTTGTAAATTGTATGATTTTGAACTTGGTTGGAGGTATACTCTTGCTGAGTACCCTACAAGAGCAAGATGTAAGAAGGTGCTATTATTTGAATGTGTTTCTAAGAATGCATGTGTTAGAAACTTAATCCCCAATCTGATAGTGTTGGGAGTTGGAGCTTACTGGGAAATATTTAAGTCATCTGGGTGGAACTCTCATGAATAGATTAATGCCATTATGAAAAAAGCTTGTGGAAGTGGGTTCATTCTTCTACACTCTTGCCTTAGCACCTTCTGCCATTTGATGATGCAGCAGGAAGACCTTTGTGAAATGCCAGTACTTCGCTCTTACCATTGACAACCTCCAGAACAGTGATCTAATATGTTTATGTTCATTGTAAATTACCCAATCTCAGGTATTCCATTACCTGAGATTGGGTAATGTACTAAGACAGAAGATAACAGTAGAAAATATCTGCTTAGCTAACCTTTCTCATATTTGAGTTGTGATCATGCAGTTGGCATAATTCTCCTTCCTCTTGGTGCCAAAGGTCAGAAACCTGGGGAGAGGTTGCTTCAAACTCTTCTTGGTGACTGGTAGAGTCAGATGCTTGGCTTTTGTGGAATGAATGACAAAAAAACATCAGTTTGAGGGACAACGGAAAGAGAATTGCCAGAAGTTGGAAAAGAGAAAACTGATTATTAGAGGCGTGACTCTCCCATTAAGTAGCTATGCGATCTTGTGGAAATAATGCTGAGCTCAGCTTCCTAGTCACTGAAATGAAGGAAGTCTTACCTGCCTAATGTAAGAATCACACAAGATGATTTCTGTGAAAGCACTCTATGAACCTAAAATTGTCCTATAAAGTTAGCCACCTCTCTTTGTGACTAGTTGGGCATCATTCTAGGGTCAGGTAGAGTGTTATTATTTCATTGCTGTTTATATTTCTTTTAAAACATGGAATTATGTCTACTAGGGATTAGGCAATGGATCGTTTTTAACATTTTCAGTTAAATGACCCTATACTTTCCTGAAGTCTTGTTTCAGTGTGGTCTCCAGAAAGTTCTTCATAAACTCTGAAGGCTAATTTGTCAGAGCTGTATTATATTTATATTTAGATGTAGTATAATTTGTTTTTCTATAATCCCACATCTTTCTTGATGTTATTATGTTGGTCAACTATTAAAAATGGATACTTCTCTTGTAATATCTATTCAGAAACAGCAAAAGGGCATCATAGAGCAAACATTAGACATCGGGGTAAGATGACAATAAACCTTCTTCCCCAGATTTCTAGGTGTCTCTGGTGGGTTAATTAAAAGTTGATCACAGTGTTAATAAGTAAGAAAAATGGAGGTTTAAGATGGAGAGATGGGGATGGGTATTTAGGTAGCTCTTAATTATAAGTTGAGCTAGAACAGTCTGTTAAGTTTTGGCAATTTGCTTAACAAGGAACTTAAAATGGAGAACTTGAAGAAGTTACCTAAGAAAGAAGTTCATTGCAGTAATACAGGATGAAAATGCCTGGTCCAGTGAAGTGAGAAATTTCTGTAACAAAATGAACTCCTCAGGAAGATATAAAGAGTGAATTTGTTGTGCTTCTAGTATTATGGGAAATGACTTATTGACAAAGCAGAATTTATAATTTAAACTGATTATACAAACCAGCTCTAAAACCAGACAAAAGTGTGCAGATTAAAAGTTAATTAGCTATACTGATCCCTGAGGTGTTGCCTGTGTCTATGCGGGGTTGTTATGAAACATTGATATTGTATAAATTTGTGAATTTACTGGTCATTGAAGTACAGAAAGTCTTCTGTCCAAGTCAGCTTTGTACTTGCAAAGAGAAAGCCAAACCATTGGAACAGGTTTTCTTCCCTATTTTGCCTCCTCTGCTTGTTTCCTGATTGGCAGATGGACAGATTTGTGAGTGTAAATGAAAACCACTCCTACAGCTACTGTAGAGAAAGAGTAGCTTATGATAGTAAAGTATTTTCTCATCTCTCTGCAGGTGTAGGGATTTTACACACAGCCATAACTTGTTCTGTAATGATATCAAGCTTTTTCTGAGGTGCAGAATCTTCTGTCTCCTACAATTGTTTCCTTTCCATAACCTTTCTTATATTATCCACAGAAGTTAACCATACTTTTTCATCTCATGAACATCTTTTCTTAAAAAAATCTATTTCCACTTTTGGCAACTTTATACCACAATCATACTTTTATGCCCTTTTGAGCAAAGAAATTGAGGAGGGGGATGCATCCCTGGATGGCCAAGGGATCATATAACAAACTGTGATCCTTTAATTACTGTTTAAATATCTGTCTGAAACCGTGGCATTTCTGGAGCCAGCAACAATGACAACAACAACGAAAGAAAAGCAGAGTACCACCTAGATTAAATGGTGCAATTTCACCTTTCTGTTCTCTTCTAGTTAATTTCAAGGTGAAACTCAAAGGGACCATGAAAAGATGGAATAAAAATAAGATACTTCAAGCCCATTTTAGTTTTGTTTACTGAACTGAATATCTCTTGAAATGGAAAGGCAGAATCCAGGTGTTAGCATCATATTGTCCTGGGGAGATGTGAGAGTGGAGGTCATGCAGTAAAAGGGCACGAAAGCATGCATACTGCATGAGGGATTAATTGCCAGGAGCATATGAGAAGAATCATGGCACTTAATACCCAGAGCCTGAACAAATACCAATATGAGAAAATGGTCACATATCTGCAAACACAGGAGGGCTCTAAATCAATAAATAAAGAAGAGATTAGCTTATTTTTTCATAAATAATACAAGATGCTGTTGGAGAAGATCATCAAAGATAAACTGCCTTGTGTAGCTTGACCTAAATGTTTTCAAGTTTAAATTCTGAACAATGTTCATAGTAATTGAGACCCTGTTACAAGAGTAGGGGAGGGGTACCTTGTGGTATTTCCAGGTTTTGCAGTATACCTTCCAGTCAAGTTTGCTTGTTTTTTGAATCTGTAGCTATAATGCTGAATATTGAAGATTTAAGTTTATTATCCAGGGCCCGAGGCTTATTAGATCCTAAGCACTAAGTGGGAATTCAATTAGGTTCTCTCCATCCTATTTACTAAAGCAGAAAATTGAAATCGTTAGTCTTAGAACAGTGTTTCTCACTTGTGGGTAGGGAGGGGGCAGAGACAGCCTTTCTTCAGGAAAACATCTCACTCTCCCAGTGGGTATATGAAAATACATATTTAAAATTATAAAATTTTAAAATTGAAATACCACAAAAAGTCATTAGTTTTGTAATGAAAACTACATCAGAAAAGCTAAAGGAAAGTTCTTGGTTGATGAGGATACATAGAAAATAAACTCTCCTTTGCCTCTCAGTAATTCCATTATGGAGATGAGAACAAGACCTCTGGACATACGCAAAGGAGCAGAATCTCTGGAGAAGAGAGGAGATGTTTATGTTTATCAAGAGAGGGCATAGGTTAAAACATATTGAGAAGCATGGTCTTATAACAGGGTCCAATGCAGCAGGTTCTGTAACAAGAATGTTACGCTTATGCTTCATTTAACTGGAAAATTCAATTTAATAGAGACCTCTTGAACATTTTGATTAATAGAAAATCAACTGTCACCCATTTGGGTTTTTTTTTCCTTTTCTTCATTAACTACTTTTGGGAATGTATAGACCCTACCTTCATGCAAAGGTCTGTTTGAAACCTGAGGGATTCCTTACAACACTACTGAATTCTTCCAGTGCCAAGGGCATTTTGCTGGTATAGAAGAAAGAGGAATTATTGAGAACAGATGGCCCTTTTGATTTGATTTTTAGCAAAACGGGGTAATAGAGTGCTCACTAATGCATGAAATCTGTTACATCTATTCTCTTGCTTTGCTTGGAGGAAGAACACAAGTAAGAAATGTCTTTTCCTTCATTTTTTTCATTTCTCACTAAGCTTGTTAGGAGAATAAATGACATTAGGAATTCTGTGCAAGTATTACATTTGTTCCTGCTTTTTAATCTATCACTTTTTAAGGTTAAAAAACTATCAAGGGAATTTGAGAAAATGAAGAAAAGGATATAAACCATGTTATTATCAGAGAGTTTGAAGAATAGTGATTTCAACCATGTTTTTCTTATCCTCAAGATCGCCTGCCAAAATAAAAATGCAGATTCCTTAATATAGGATTAATTACTCAAAAATTGTTATCAGGCAGGTTCACAGGTAAAATGCAGCATTAACTTTAATAAGCATGTTTTTCTTTTCCATTTACCTTTTTAACTTGAGGAATATGCTTTTAATAAAAATACTTTGTAAATGCCCTTTCAATGATTGTATTTGCTGTAATTGGCAGAAATGTGGACTCTGAGGTATATGTCAACCATAGGGCATTATATATAGCAGGGACACTATACTTAGGAGGGCACTGTGCTTGTTGCTGGGTTTCCCAAGTAGAAATAATTTGGAGAAATATGGAAGAGGCCAAACATACCAATGCAGAAGTTAAGGAATCTAAATTCAAAAGCTGAGGCCAAAAAAATTATATTACACACACACTCAGGAGAGAACAAGGGGCCCAAGTTACCATATGAGAGATCTAGATCAATATTTGTTACTAGTGTCTAAGGGATGCTAATAGCTCTTTTATGAAAAAGGCCACTTCTATGAAGAGTCAAGTAATTGTTAACCTTCCTGGCCTAGAAATGGCTTCCAGGAATATTCCTAACACTTACTTTGTCAGCCATCATGACATGAAGATGCAGGAATAGATATCACATCACAGTATGAATGGGTTCTACTGGCCCTGGAATTATATGGCAAGGCTTACTGGAAGGAACTGGAAGGTACTCTGTAGAATGTTCTTCTAATCATCAGACATGTAACACTGTAAGCAGGGGAGTCAGTTCTCATTGATGTCTATTCAAAGCCATCATAATATAAAACACCATTTTATACATCATCCTAGAAAAAGGGCTGTTACTATTTTTCTGTCAAGAATAATACTACAAAACTGTCATATGAAGAGGTGGTCAAAGAGTAAGCAGCAAAAAAAAAAAAAAAAAGGCATGAAGAAAGTATTATAGAAGTGGATCAGGCATTTACTCAGTAAACATAGTGTGTTATTTCTCTGGATTTGGTGATGTTTGGGGTATCTGTCAATTTTTTAAAAATTTTCAATTTATTCTGATTTCTTTTTAAATCTAAATTTATATTGAGTTTTATGCCCAATTTTCTATTTATATATTTTTTTTCATTTTTCAAAATGACCCCCCTAACTACATAAGCTTTAGGCCTCCAAAAAGCTTGATTTGTAATTGTGAATATATTATCCTAGCTTATAATGACAAATCCTAGACTTTTGTCTGCTAGATGTGTATGAAAAGGTCTGAACACACCCTGAGGAGAGCATTTCTCAAGTGTCTCTGAGGCAGTCTATTCTGTCAGCATCCTCATGGGTCTCATAATTTTTTCCACATTTCCCGATTGTCTTCACTTATTTTAAAAATCTTTGATTATTGTGGGTACACAGTAGGTGTATATGTTTATGACATACATGAGATATTTTGATATAGGCATACAATGCATGACAATTACCTCAGGGTAAATAAGGTATCCATAACCTTAAGCGTTTATCCTCCTTTATGTTACAAACAATCTGTTGATCAAAGAAAATAAGAAAATTACGAGACAAGTCACAGTCATTTTAGGAAATTTACTTGCCAAAGTTAAGGATGCACCCAGGAGACATGTCTATGCCTTTGTCTGAAGAAGATTTTGAGGGCTCCAAATTTAAAGGGGAAAGGGTGGGATATTGAGAACCACACAGTTTTTACATAAATGAAAGGGGGCAGAGGAAAAATGTGGGGAATCTGCATTTTAAATAAGATAACACAGACAAAATAGGGGAATAATCAGATGTGCATTTGTGTTTGGTGGGTGGGGTGACTGCACCTGTAAAGATAAGCTGTCAATCTGCATTACCATGGTGAAGTTTTAACAGCTCACCAGGAATTTCCTTGTGGGCAAAATATCGGGGAGACATGTAGCCTTTCATCTTGTAACCATCTTTTTTAGGAACCAAAAGGGGGAGGCAGGTTTGCATGACCCAGTTCCCAGCTTGAATTTTCCCTTTGGCTAAATGAGTTTGGGGTCCCCCAATTTAATTTCCTTTCACAAATCCAATTATACTCTTAGTGTATTAGTCCATTCTCACACTGCTGTGAAGAAATACCTGAGACTGGGTAATTTATGAAACAGGTTTAATTGATTCACAATTCTGCATTTCTGATGAGGCCTCAGGAAACTTACAGTTATGGGAGAAGGCAAAGGAGAAGCAGGCACCTTCTTCACAGGGTGGCAGGTTGGAGTAAGTGCAAGCAGAGGAAATGCCAGATGCTTATAAAACTATCACATCTTGTCAGAACTCGCTCACAATTATGAGAATGGCATGGGGCAAACAGCCCCTGTGATCCAATTGTCTCCACCTGATCCTACCCTTGACACATGGGGATTATGGAGATTACAATTAAAGGTGAGATTTGGGTAGGGACACAGAGCCAAACCATATCATCCTGCCCCTGGCCTTTCTCAAATCTCATGTCTTTTCACATTCCCAAACCAATCATGCCTTCCCAACAGTACCCCAAAGTCTTAACTCATTTCAGCATTAACTCAAAAGTCCATAGTCCAAAGTCTCATCTGAGACAAGGCAAGTCCCTTCCGCCTATGAGCCAGTAAAATCAATAGCAAATTAGTTACTTCCTAGATACAATGGGACTACAGGCATTGGAGAAATGCTCCCATTCCAAATGGGAGAAATTGGCTCAAACAAAGGGACTACAGGCCCCATGAAAGTCCAAAATCCAATAGAGCAGTCATAAAACCTTAAAGTTCCAAAATGATCTTCTTTGACTCCATGTCTCACATCCAGGTCAGGTTGATGATGCAAGAAGTGGGCTCCCACGACCTTGGGCAGCTCTGCCTCTATGGCTTTGCAGGGTATAGTCCACTTCCTAGCTGCTTTCACAGGCTGGTGGTTGTGGCTTTTCCAGGTGCACAGTGGAAGCTGTTGGTGGATCTACCATTCTGGGGTCTGAAAAATGGTGGCCCTCTTCTCACAGCTCCACTAGGCGGTACCCCAGTGGGGACTCTATGGGGGCTCTGATACCACATTTCTCTTCCACACTGCCCTAGCAGAGGTTCTCCCTAAGGGCTCCAGCCCTGCAACAAACTTCTGCCTGGACATCCAGGCATTTTTATACATCCTCTGAAATCTAGGCGGAAGTTCCCAAACTTCAATTCTTGATCTCTGTGCACCTGCAGTCTGAACACCACATGTAAGCCACCAAGGCTTGGGGCTTGCATCCTCTGAAGCAATGGCCTGAGCTGTACCTTGACCCCTTTTAGCCATGGCTGGAGCAATTGGGATGTAGGGCACCAGGTCCCAAGGCTTCACACAGCAGAGGGGCCCTGAGTCTGGCTCACAAAACCATTTTTCCCTCCTAGGCCTCCAGGCCTGTGATGAAAGAGCTGCTATGAAGGTCTCTGACATGCCCTGGAGACATTTTTCCTATTGTCTTGGTGATTAACCTTTGGCTTCTTGTTACTCATGCAAATTTCTTGAGCCAGCGTGAATTTCTCCCCCCAAAATGGGTTTTTCTTTTCTATTGCATCGTCAGGCTGCAAATTTTCCAAACTTTTATGCTCTGTCATCTCTTGAATGCTTCGCTGCTTAGAAATATCTTACATCAGATACCTTAAATCATTTCTCTCAAGTTCAAAGGTCTACAGATCTCTATGGCAGGGGAAAAATGCCACCAGTCTCTTTGCTAAAGCATAGCGAGTGGGACCTTTACTCCAGTTCCCACCAAGTTTCTCATCTCCATTGGAGACCAGCTCAGCCTGGACTTCATTGTCCATAGCACTATCAGCATTTTGGTCAAGGCCATTCAACAAGACTCTAGGAAGTTCCAAACGTTCCCACAGCTTCCTGTCTTCTTCTGAGTCTTCCAAACTGTCTTGACCCCTGTCCATTGCCTAGTTCCAAAGTCGCTTCCACATTCTCAGGTATCTTCTAACAATGCCCCACTACCTTGGCACCAATGTACTATATTAGTCTATTCTCATTGCTATGAAGAAATACCAGAGACTGGGTAATTTATAAAGAAAAGAGGTTTAATGGACTCACAGTTGCACATTGCTGGGGAAGTCTCAGGAAACTTACAATCATGGAAGAAGGCAAAGGAGAACCAGGCACCCGTTTCACAGGGTGGCAGGTTAGAGTGAGTGCCAACAGGGGAAATGCCAGATGCTTTAAAACCATCAGCTCTTGCGAGAACTCACTTACTATCACAAGAACAGCATGGGGGAATGGCCCCCATGATCCAATTATGTCCACCTGGTCCCACCCTTGACACATGGGGATTATAAGGATTACAATTCAAGGTGAGATTTGGGTGGGGACACAGAACCAAACCATATCACTTAGTTATTTTGAAATGTACAATAGATTATCTTTGACTATAGTCACCTTGTTGTGCTATCAAATGCTAGATCTTATTCTATCTAGTTATATTTTGTACCCATTAACTATCCCCCACCACCCCTCCCCCACTATCCTTCCCAGATTCAGGTAACCATCATTCTACTCTCTATCTCTGTATTAGGCTGTTCTTGCATTGCTATAAAGAAATACCTGAGACTGGGTAATTTATAAAGGAAAGAGGTTTATTTGGCTCATGGTTCTCCAGGCTATACAGGAAACATGGCACCAACATCTGCTTGGCTTCTGGGGAAGCCTCAGGGAGCTTTTACTTATGAGGGAAGTTGAAGTGGGAACAGGCATGTCACATGGCAGGAGCATGAGCAAGAGAGTGGAAAAGGATGTGGCACACACTTAAACAACCAGATCTCATGAGAACTCACTCGATATCATGAGGACAGCACCAAACCATGAGGGATCTGTCACCATGACCCAAACACCTCCCACCAGACCCCACCTCCAATGTTGGGGGTTACAGTTCACCATGATATTTGATGGGGACATATATTCAAACTATATCAATCTCCATTAGTTCAATTGTTTCACATTTTAGCTCCCACAAATAAGTGAGAATATAAAAAGTTTGTCTTTCTGTGCTTGACTTATTTCACTTAAAGTAATGACCTCCAGTTCCATCCATGTTGCAAATGACAGGATCTCATTCATTTTTATTGTTGAATACTACTAGGTTTTGTACATGTATCAAATTCTCTTTATCCATTTATCCGTTGAAGGACACTTAGGTTGCTTCTAGATCTTGACTGTCATGAATAGTACTGTAGTAAACATGAGAGTGCACATATCTCTTCAATATACTGGTTTGCTTTGTTTTGGGTATATACCTAGCAGTGGGATTGCTGGATCATATGGTGCTCTATTTTTAGCTTTCTGAGGAAGCTCCAAACTGTTCTCCATGGTGGTTGTACTAATTTGTATTCACAGCAACAGAATGTAGGCTTCCTTTTTCCCCACATCCTCACTGGGATTTGTTATTACCTGTCTTCTGACAATTTTTTGTTAGTAAGTCTGGGATGGATTTGGGCTCTGACAAGGCTCATGATTAAGTAGCTCATCCAATATTTGGTCCTCGGTGCAGTAGAAAAGGATTAATTCAATGTAATTTATCAACAAGGAAATAAATCTTGTTAATTCAAATGAGCCTAAGTAAATCTTTCTTGTTCTTAGAGGCAATAACTGAATAAAATAAAATGGAAAAAGATATAAGGACACCCATCCATTAATAAAAGGAGTAGTCTCGTTTGCATTGGTTACTGATGTGTTTCAGCTGAGTCTAATCTTAACTATCATTTGAAATACATTTACTACAGCAACAAAATAAGAGAGTACACAAGTCATCACTCAGCTGCCATTTGCCCTCAGAACATAGTGGAGCCATAGTACTTTGGTTCACAGTGAGTAATTTCTCTTTGGGGCTTGGTGAGAACTCAGATTCTCTTAGTACAGATATCAATCTTAATTGAATGTACATAATGACAAAACACAGACAACAGAACAAAGAAGAAGGGCAGCTAAATAGCTCTGCTTGAGTGAATTATAACTCGACATTTTCTGGAGGGGAGATGCCAGTGAAACAACTATGTTAACATTGTCATGCATCCCAGGGTGATGGGAGGTGCTCTACTTCTATTAATGACAGGCTCTGGAAGTCATAACTTCACATCAGCATTCTGAGTTCTCCCATGCTGGTGACTGTGCACACAAGGACTGAGCACCAATGAGCCCCACTGTGCTGTGAACACAATATTAAGGTAGCTGCCTCTGCTACACTTTTGTATTCAAAGCCTATTCAGAGCTTCCATTTAGCCTCCCATACTTATGTCTCTGCTAAACAACTCCATTCTTTTGAACCATTTTTATTTTCTTGCTTGTGTTGTATTGGTTATCACAGTGCTTGGCACTGAGTAGGTACTCAAACGTTTGAATCAATGATCATGATAATTTATATTAATGATAGCAAATGAATTAAAGAAAGCAAATGTTAAATGATAGCAAACGTTATTAAAGAAAACTATGAAAGTGATATAACAAGGAGCGGCAATAGCAGCTACCATATATTAAATGCCAGAACTTTTCAAGTTGTCTTTTTTGAGTCTTCACAGAAACTTTGTAAGGTAGTTGTAATTGCTTCTATTTTACAGTTCTGAAAAAATTAGAATCAAAGAATTTAAGTAATGTATCCAATATTACCCAGGTAAGATTATCTAGATATATCTTATTTTGATGGAGGAGTAGACCTAAGTACTGCTTATTTCTATATTCATTTTTTGTAGAATAAAATTATGCTTTATATATCATATAAGTAACCACATTTAATACACTATTCATATGTGCGTGTGTATATATGTATATGAATCTATTATCTGTCTCTCTTAACATATGAGCTCAAGAGGGCAGAGATGGTTCTTATTTCATATTTGTATTTCAAAATCCTTGCAGAATCTACTTAAAAATTCACCAATGGATCTTTGTTCGTTTCCTCTTTGAAAAGTCTCTCCGGGAATTTTATCTGTTGCTTGAGACTAGCAGAATGTGCAATTGCTTTGATTTAAGCCATATTAGTTCAATTGTATTTAAAGTATTTAATGCCAAGCACTTACTGTCCAGTACAGCGCAGAAAGAAATCAAATTAGAAATGGTAGGTCTCTTGTTTTTAGTACAAAAATGGGCATACATTAACTCTGTAATTGGAAAGAAATGGACTCATTAAATTGGCTACAGCTTTGAAATCGACTGTCAGTTCATGTGCCCAATGGTTAAGCTCTTGAAAAGTGTCTATCTTAGAGTAAGTTTCTCTGACAACACAATATGAGTTAAAATCTTAAAGGCAGTGGGTTTATTTAGGGATAAATCCTAGGAGCAGAAGTGAGGGGGGAAGGAAATGACTGGGGAAGAAGAGAAGCCAATACAATGATGCCAATGCAATGGCCACTGTAATGAGGGACTGGTTGCTTAATTCTGTGGGGAAAATATTAATATGTCTAATAACCATCAACCTGAGGGAAGAAAGGAGAAACATCCATCAGCTCCTCTTCTCTTTGGTCAGGGATGGCTTCGTATGGTGTTAAATCTTCTACACTTCTGGATTATGGATATG
Organism: Pan troglodytes; assembly: GCF_028858775.2. NCBI lineage: Eukaryota > Metazoa > Chordata > Mammalia > Primates > Hominidae > Pan > Pan troglodytes. The sequence goes on from NC_072407.2 coordinate 89,542,839, forward strand.
TGAGCAAGTCGAGGTAGGAAGAGGGACTCTGGGTAATAATCAAAACCTGCAGAAACCTGGTTGTTGGGGCAGTGGTTGGAATGAGAGAGGAAGCCAAGATGGCTTTCAGTGGTTTTCAAGAAGTGTTAGATACACTTGGGTAATTAAAAATGCTTTTATCAAGATAGATTTACACCTAAGAAATAAAGAAAAAAGCAGGATAAAAAGTGTTCTTTTTTTGTCATCACATTAATATGAAGGGCAAATCACCACTAGCTTTTAGGGAAGAAGAAATTACAAAAAAGTATTATGAAACAAAAAAGTTTCTGATAATGTCCAGCCTATCCAGAAGACAATAGTGTGAATCTATTAGCTATGCTATTCTCTTACCTTCTATATTAAAATAATTTTTGCATATAAAGTTTTTGTCATAATCAGTGAATAATCAGTGATGTTCTGAACATAATGCTTTTGTTAATGTTGATATTATTACCTATTCTTGTTTCACCAAGATGAGCCATTAACTTGGTGTAGGCAACATCTTTACTTTTTTCATTGAAGTAAAAGTTGACAGATATCTGCTGCTTCTTTATGCTTACAATATTAACTGTTTTCCAGTCTAGTATTTTAACTTAAAAACTAATATTTTAAACTAGTACATTAAAATAAAACACTTGACATACATGTGAGTTCATAGAGTGTAATTTCTGTACATTTGAAAAATGCAGTGATATGAAAATTGGGGTTATTTTGAAGGTCAGGGTATTACCTTGCATCATGCTATGTGAATGTTAAATTGTTTTTATTTCATGACCTATCAGCCTTCTTGAGCAGCACTGCTTTCTAATATAGGCTAGTGATTGAAATAATCTGTCTAGAGCTTTGACTACTGGCTGTGAGATCTCTACAATATCATCTTTGGTAGGAAGCCTGAACTACCATTGTAAGATCTTAAGTATGGTTCCCTGGAGGACTGGATGAAGCTTACCACAAAACTGTTAGGCTTGGAAATGTTTTCACAGAAGGCAAGGGAAGATAAAAACCAAGAGAAAACAGTAACAAAAGAAATAGCAACCTCATATGAATGATAGAGAAGATAATTCTGAAAAATGGAAACTTGAAATTTCAGATCACAAAATATACAATACCATGTAGAATCAATAAAATTACATCAACATCTAGTCACAGTAGTGAAAATTAAAAATGTCAAGGAAAAGAAATAATATCAAAAGCTATCAAAGGGGAAGCAAAGATTGCCTTTAAAGAAACAGAAGTTAGACAAAGGATAGATGCTAGATAAGGAAGAATGGATTTGGAAAGAAAATAGGATAATATTGTCCGAGTGCTGTGGGAAATTCATTCTTAGCCTGGAATTTTATGCCTAGTTAAATTATCACACAGTGAATGAAAGTAAAGGCATTTTTAGGTGTGCAAAGACTAAACCCACAATCTCTCACTTAAATAACTATTTGAGGATAAATTTCACTAAAGAGAAGGAGTATGATACTGGGGTAAGCACAGATATGTATAAAACTTAACTATTGACCATAAAAATGTTACCTACTTGAGCCTTTTTTTATGTTGAAAGATGATTATAAAACTCTAAGCAAAAATAGACTAGGAGTGTGAAAGCATGCTATTGTTCTTGTAATATTTGGAAAGAGGATAGAAATATTGAATAATTTTACCCTTTGTTAAAAAAACTAGAGAATGTAGGTAACATATGTTATAATTGAAAGTCAATCTTGAGGATAAGGATATTTTAGTTAAGCAAACACCAGCATATATTCACTATATATCTGTGTGTTTTTACTTTGTGACCATAATTAATTTCACAATGTAATTTATCATCCAAATTGGGACATTTTTGAGAGTGACAGGTGGCATAGTGAATAATAAAGCTAGGGAACAGGCATGAACTTGTAATATCCCAAGCACATTAAGCCATATAGTTAGTTAGGCATGGTGGCTCATGACTGTAGTCCCAACACTTTGGGAGGCCAAGGCAGGTAGATCACCTGAGGTCAGGAGTTCGAGACCAGCCTGGCCAACATGGTGAAACCCCGTCTTTACTAATGATACAAAAATCAGCTGGGTGTGGTGGCTTATGCCTGTAATCCCAGCTACTCGGGAGGTTGAGGCAGGGGAATTGCTTGAACCCTGGAGGTGGAGGTTGCCGTGAGCTGAGATCGTGCCATTGCACTCCAGCCTTGGCGAACTGTGGTAAATACAATTAGTTTTCCTCCATAAAAATCATCAAATTTCTTGAGCCTTCATGCAAATTGATGCCCCCTCCTTCTCCATGCCCCAATCTTTCTGTAACATCTCTTCCTTTTTAAAAAAATGTTAAGTAACTTTATTAGAAAGACTGACTAGTTCTGTAGATAGACACGTGAATGACAATTTTCTTCAACTTTTATTTTAAGGCCAGGGTATATGTGCAGGTTTGTTATATAGGTAAACTCATGTTTTGGGGATTTGTTGTACAGATTATTTTGTGGCCCAGGTATTAAGCCTAGTACTCATTAGTTATTTTTTTTTTCCTGATTCTCTCCCTTCTCCCACTGTCCACCCTCTGTTAGGCCCCAGTGTCTGTGTTCCCTTCTATGTGTCCATGTGTTTTCATCATTTAGCTCCGATTTATAAGTGAGAACATGTAGTATTTGGCTTTCTGTTCTTGTGTTAGTTTGCTAAAGATAATAGCCTTTAGCTTCAGCCATGTTCCTGCAAAGGACATATCTGTTCCTTTTTATGGCTGCATAGTATTCCACAGTGTATATGTACCACATTTTCTTTAGCCATTCTACCACCAGTGGGCATTTAGGTTGATTCCATGCCTTTGATATTGTGACTAGTGCTGCATTAAACATATGTGTGCATGTGTCTTTATGATAGAATGATTTATATTCCTTTGGGTATATACCCAACTTTGGGATTGCTGTGTTGAATGATATTTCTGTTTTTAGGTCTTTGAGGAATCACCACACTGTTTTCTGCAATGGTTGACCTAATTTACATTTCCACCAACAGTGTATAAGCATTAACTTTTCTCTGCAACCTCACAAGCATCTGTTATTTTTTGACTTTTTAATAATAACCATTCAGACTGGTGTGAGATGGTACCTCACTGTGGTTTTGATTTGCATTTCTCTAATGATCAGTGATGTTGAGGTTTTTTTTGTATGCTTCTTGGCTACATGTTTGCCTTCTTTTGAAAGTGTCTTCATTTCTTTGGCCCACTATGAGTTCCTTATACATGCTGAATATTAAACTTTTGTCAGATGCCTAGTTTGCAAAACATTTCTCCCATTCTGTAGGTCGTCTGTTTACCCTGTTGATATTTTCTTTTGCTGTGCAGAAACCCTTTAGTTTAATTAGATCGCATTTGTCATTTTTTGTTTTTGTTTCAGTTGCTTTTGGTGTCTCCATCACGAAATCTTTGTCTGTTCTTATGTCCAGAATAGTATTGCTTTGGTTGTTTTCCAAGGTTTTTATAGTTTTCAGTTTTACATGTGAGCTTTTAATCCATCTTGAATTAATTTTTGTTTATGGTGTAAGTAACGGGTCCAGTTTCAATCTTTTGCATATGGCTAGCCAGTCATCCCAGCACCATTTATTGAAAGGGTAGTCCTTTTCCACATTGCTTATTTTTGCCTGCATTGTCTAAGATCAGATGGTTGTAGGTGTGTGGTCTCATTTCTGAATTCTCTGTTCTGTTCAATTAGTCTATGTATCTGTTTTTGTGCAAGTACCATGCTGTTTTGGTTTCTGTAGCGCTGTAGTAAGTTTGCAGTTGGATAGCATGATGCCTCCAGCTTTGTTCTTTTTGCTTAGGATTGCCTTGGCTATTTGGGCTCTTTTTTGGTTTCATATGACTTTTAAAATAGATTTTTCTAGTTCTGTGAAGAGTGTCATAGTTTAATAGGAATAGCATTGAATCTGTAAATTGCTTTGGGCAGTATGGCCATTTTTATGATATTGGTTCTTCTTATTCATGAGCATGGAATATTTTTCTATTTGTTTGTGCCATCTCTAATTTTTTTGACCAGTGTCTTTTAGTTCTCCTTGTAGAGATCTTTCACCTTCCTGGTTAGCTGCATGCCTATGTATTTTATTCTTTTTAGTCAGTTGTGAGTGGGATTGAATTCCTGATTTGGCTCTTGGCTTGACCATTGTTTGTGGATAGGAATGCTAGTGATTTTTGTACATTGATTTTGTATCCTGAGACTTTGCAGAAGTTGTTTATCAGCTGAAGGAGCTTTTGGGCTTAGACTATGGGGTTTTCTAGGTATAGGATCCTGTCGTCTGAAAACAGGGATCATTTTACTTCCTCTTTCCATTTAGATGCCCTTTAGTACTTTCTCTTGCCTGATTGCTGTGGTCAGGACTTCCAATACTATGTTGAATAGGAGTGGTGAGAGAGGGCATCCTGGTCTTTCTCTGGTTTTCAAGGGGAATCCTTCCAGCTTTTGCCCTTTCAGTATGATGTTGGCTGTGGGTCTGGCATAGATAGCTCTTATTATTTTGAGGTATATTCCTTCAATATCTAGTTTACTAAGAGTTTTTAACCTGAAGGTGTATTCCATTTTATTGAAGGCCTTTTCTGCATCTATTGAGATTATCATGTGTTTTTTTTCTTTAGTTCTGTTTATATGATGAATCACATTTATTGATTTGCATATGTTGAAGTAACCTTGCCACAGTGGTTTTCAAACATTTTCCAGGCAACAGCCTTATATATACAAATGAAAATGTGCTGTTTTGATGAACATAAGTTGATAAGGACCTCATGACATTTGTGTTCCTCATAGTTTCATTAGCCCCACTTTATCTCTTAATTCAAATAACAACAGAGAAGAGGATTGAACTGGTCACTGACAAGCAAATTAATTTATTGCTTTCAGTAGGTTCCTTCATGGTCAGTCAGCTTTGGTCAGATTGTGGATAGGGCCAAAGGCAGGAAAGTGAGGGTCATTAACACAGTTCATTCTCCATTCAGAAGTTGACTTACACATCTACAACCATCTTTCTGTAAAAGACTTAAACTTATTTTCTTTATTCCTGAACCTTGGATCTGGTTTACATGATACTAATTCAACTTGGAGTGAAATCTTAAGCTATTTTGCCTACTAAATATAGGGAGTTTGGAATCATTTCACACCTGATTTCTCATTTTGAACTATAAAAGTCTAATCACTTTGATTGACAATAGTGCTTGCAAAAGCATACCAGCTACTTGAATAATTTTTTCTTCCTTTCAGTGTGAGTTTAATAATAATAATCATCATCATCATCTTTATAGATAAGGATTTTGAGCCATGTGTTTTTTGTACACCGTTTTCCACTGCTGCATAAACTGGGTTAGCCTTTCATCTTCACTTGTCTTTCTTAAGTTTCCCAAGTTTCTATGGTTTAGAGAGGAGAAACATTTCTTTGTGTGAATGCAATAAAGGCAGAATTCACTTTTATATTCTACCATGTCATCATTACGTAATTTAGCTTGGCAAAACCCCCAACATTCCTAGGACCTCCTGAGCCCAGTTGAGCACATATCTGTTGTGGATAATGACTATTTTCTCAGTTCAGCTGAAGGTGTTATTATTTCACATTTCTGCTGAAGTGCTTCCAAGGAATGAATGAAGCTTCTTGACCTTGCCCCTTTTTCTTTGTCTTTAGGCTCCAGTTAGTAGTTGCTGCTAGGAGATGAAGTGAATTTCACAAGAAAGACATAAGAAGCCAACAACTGGTAATTTATCATTAAGGAGGTGGCAGTAAGTTATAGTTATAATGTGAGACAAAATTAATGTGGATTCATAACATCTTAAATGTATGCACAGTGCAAAAAATTTTGCTTTTGATTATTGTATCAGTGGTCGTGTGCTCATTCTGGAGAAAATGAAGTGCTCCTTGGAAGGACATGAAGTAGAAATGTTCACCACTTTGTTTTGGTTGCTGTAAGGAGAGGCATCTTATAACAGACAGATTGTTTATAAATCAAGGTCTAGCATGAAGAAGATAATCAGATATTCTATACTCTGAGGAGGAAAGAAAGAGAAAGAAGTGCCTGAAGGTACCATTTTTCTTTCTTTGCAAATAACAGAGATACTGGATGGAGGGGCTAATGAAAATAGGGCACCCATCAGGTGCTGCTCCCTCCCAGGAGGTAAGAGTCAGAGATGATGGGCTGGGCCTGGCCTTTGATCTAGGGGTGGAGGCAAGAGGATCCTTTCTGGGAATTCAGCCCATCTCCTAATGACCTTTCAGCTCCAATGCTGCTGTGTTGGATCTAATAACACCTGGAAACTCTCTATCGTCAGAGAAGCTTCTAGGGGCTCTTCTTGCTCCAGGAGAAGTCCTGCCTGACTGAGCTAGAGCCAAAGGTGAGGGCAACAGATTCTGCTTGCCTTGAAAGCTAGGAAGCAGCATCTCAAAATACAAACTCTCATTTATTAAGTGCTCGTTATCTTTTATGACTGTTTTCAGTGCTTTAGTTATATTGACTGATTGCATCCTAATGATAACTCTGTGAGTTAGTAATTTTATGTCCATTGTATGGATGATAAAATTCAGGAGACTCAGAAATCTTTTATGCCTTATTTATGGTTTATTAGTAGAAATAAGCCAAGCTGGAATTTGTACGTTGGTCTGGTTTTACCAATGGTACAGGTTAACCACAACTCGAAACTGTTCAACCACATGTCAACTAACAGAAGGCAGGGGAGCTAGTATATTTAGGCCCCAGGGCTTGACCCTTTGTGCTTATCTCTTCTCTGCCTATACAGTCCCTAAATTTATTTTAGTCTGTTTCATGATTTGTACTTCTGGTCTGGCCTCTTCCTGGGCTCTATATTCAAATCCCATTTTACAGAGGGGTTGAATAAATTGGTCAAATTGTTGCAGGTGTTTAGAAATGGAGCTTACACTCAAGTCTAGGTTTATCTGATATTCAAATCAGTTATGTATATATTGCTTTAAATTGCTTCCAGGTTTCAACATCACATTTTTAAAGTTGTATACAGGATCTAGCACTATGCCCAAATCTCAATTGGTAATTAAATTGTAATGGTTGAGTGAACAAAAGAAGGAGTAAATGTAGAAATAAGCTTAAGTTTGAGGAAGCTCATTAGCCAAAAAAAGGGGGACATGAGGCATGCTTTTTTCTCATGTACTCCATTATTTTGTCCATATAGCAGCCGTATCTTATGGGTAAGCCGTTGTACATATTGAGAATAGTAGCTTCTGTGCTTTTTGGGCTGAATTCACCACCAGAGCTCTGAATACATTTACTGAGTTCCAGCATCACCCATCTGGTTCTTGGTTGGCAATCTTCACATCTGTGTCTGGCCTGTGCAACGCAGTGTGTCCTAACCTGAATTCTTCATCTTCTCAAGCCCCTGCCTGTCACTATTTTTCTCCATTGACTTCAGTCCCCCAGCTTGAAGTCTTGCCTAATTTTGGGGACTTCTCCCTTTTCCTTGTCTTCCATATCAATCACTTGCTAAGCTCTGCTGAGTTCTTTCTGAATGATGTCTTCCTTTCACCGTTCTGTTCGTGTTGTCTCTTTTCTCACTCTGGTTTCATTATCTCTTACCTGAAGAACTCTCATTGATGAGCTCTTCCTTACGGAATAAAGAACAAACATGTAATCTGGAACTCCAGGCCTTTCACCACTTGACTCAAACCTCTTATTGTCTGCAGTTCTGTTGTACATCCTTTGCCTTAGGGCAGCACTTTATATAAACTGCATTCCAGAGAGCAATAAGAGATTGACAGATCATTCCTCCCTGCCCCCCTGCCCCCTTGCTCTGAGGGGTTGCTGTCAAGGAGAGGAAGCTGGGTAGGTGGGCCTCTGGCCTCCTATCCCTGTTCCAAACAGAGCAGCTCCATTTTGCTTATTGGGATTCCACATAAGATTTTATTTAAACTAACTGTTTGTTATATATAAAGTTTTGGTGCTGCAAAAGAAATAGCACTTGAATATAAAATTTTCTTGCAATTCTCAGCAAGGCAAAGTACTTCTATAGAAGTGTGCGTCCTTACAGATGCAGCAATGATGAACACGCACTTGGACAAGGGAGGGGAAGTGGTTCTTATCCCTGACACATGTGGCCCTTGCTGCTGTGTCATTCCCCTGTTGGCTAGGGTTAGACTGCACAGGCTAAACTAATTCTGATTGGCTAATTTAAAGAGAGTGACAGGGTAAGTGGTTTGGCGGGAAAAATGGTTATGACAGAGCAGGTAATTGGAATGAGTCAGGGTGGAGCAGGTAATCGGAATGAATCAGGGTGGAGTAGGTAATCAGAATGAGTCAGGGTGGAGCAGGTAATCGGAATGAATCAGGGTGGAGTAGGTAATCAGAATGAGTCAGGGTGGAGCAGGCAATCGGAATGAATCAGGGTGGAGTAGGTAATCAGAATGAGTCAGGGTGGAGCAGGTAATTGAAAAAGGTTGCTTTATGAGGAAGTTAAGTTTAAAAGTAGAAGGCAAAGAATTGAGCCTACTGACATATTGATTCATTGAAAAGAAATTTAGAACTCATATCTAACAGTTTTCATGAATTTATCAAATTTGAAAGCTACTGATCTTTCAGAAAAATGGATTCTGCTGTTATTTGCAGTCCATGCTCCGCATCTTCTGATTTCTGGGTGCTTGTGTTCATGTTCCCCAGCATAGTTTCCACACATGGAGACTTTAGAACCTTTATTACTGAGGAGAAAGCAAAGCCATCAAAGCAAGGTGGGGGTGCTGTGCACAGAGGACATTAACCTAGAGAGGGATGGGGAGCATTCTGAGGGTAGAGCTGTGAAGGGCCTTCACGGCAGCCCTTGCCATCTTCTCTTAACTACTTTTCCAGCCTTATTTTTCACAACATTCTTCATGAAAACATACTTTAGCCATATAGAACTTATTTCTCTTCCAACTACATGTCCTTTCATCTCATTTATACATGTTGGCTAATGTGGTGCCCTATTCCTGGAGCGCTCAGCCTTTCATCTCCACATAGCCAAAGTGTGCTCATCCTTCCTGGCCTAGCTTAAATTACCTCCCACAGAAAGCCTTCTCAAGCCACATCTGAATGTAATCTTTCTCTCCAGCCATATCTTTTTATATATCCCTCTGTTATTTTACTTAGCACTGCCCACATGGAGTTGCCTATTTAGTTATTTATGTTCAAGGCTCAGTCTCCCGACAATACTGTGACCTCTGGAAGGCATCCCATCATTTTGAGTTTGCAGATGTGTGCCAGTTGTCATGGCCATCTTCAAATTGGCTAATTTAAATAGCCAAATTTGATAAATTCTTTCACGAGTAGCTGAACATATTGGACTGCTTACATCTATTGTGAACATAACATGGGCACAATAGCATATTTCAACCTTTCGAGAACTCCTGGAGCTGCTAATTTAATTTCCTGTGGTTATGGGAACAACATTTTGCAGTGAGCCACACAGTCATTCAGAGGCAATAAAACTCCCTCTCCTTCCAGCTATATTTATAGCATGGTCAGGGAAGAACATTCTTCCCCTAGTGTCTAGAAGGTTTCAAGGAAGATGTGGGCATTATTAATAAGCCTTGTCAAGGTTTATGCCAGCTCCCTTTTGGAGACAATGATTTGTACTTTATTCTAAGCATGAAGCTTCTTTCTTTTCTTTTTTTGGTAAGATTTATATCTGATTCTATCTAGTAAATTATCTTTGCCAGGCATAGATTTTTCTCACTCTGCAAAGGGTTTAGAAAATTTGTAACACAACTCTTATTTTCCAATTTGAAAAAATCCTGATGTTCATGTTGGTGTTCTTGTTGGTATCTGTGAGACAGAGACTGTGTTAGAACCTGTTTGATGAACAAAAATGAACACAAGGTGTATGGCTGACAATAACTGAATAAAAATATTACCAGTGGAACATGGATGACATAAACTTTGAATAATAATGATAAAAATTTAACCTGCAGACTAAGGGAAAAATTAACTAGAAGGGTGACTTTTCTGCTTGAAACTCTAATCATTAAAGGGGAGCTAGTAAAGATTCACTATTATAATGATTGCTTTAATGATAGATATAGGGAGGTGATTTAGTTGAGGAAAATCTATTACTTATGTTGGGCTTTTACGTCTGCTATGCTTTGAAATCAGTCAGCAGATATCAAATGCATGTCCACTAAGTGTGAAGCACTGAGCAAGCCTAGAGGGTGGACCTTCGTATGAGCAGCAAAATCATGGTGGACCTTGGTATGAGCAAGCCTAGATGTTGGACCTTCGTATGAGCAGCCTGTGAGTTTCTTAATAGCAGACTATATTAATTCATGCAACAGATATTTATAAAGTATCTTCTACATGCCAAGCACTGTCTAGGTGCTAGTTGGCAGGCCTTTGTAAAAGAATAAATTACTAGATTGTGTGTTTTGGGGGGAAGACATTTTAAAATTCTTCTAATATATCTCTATGAAGTATTTACTGTGTGCTGGTGAAGGCTGGTGGGTGAAGAAGAGAAAACTGCATTCACAATAATGCTGAAGACTGAACTCTGATCTTTTTTCCATCTTGCCCAAATTCCTATTTAAGGGTCCTGGAGAGTCACACCCTACAAACAGTAAAATATCCTTAAATTTTTTTAATTAAATTTAACCTGGTATAATATGGCTTACTTTCCAAGCTGACTCTGGTATAGCATCATGTGACAAATAGCAGACCCTTTTATCTTAACTGAAGTATTTAGTCTTTAGACAAAACTTAACTCTCTTAACTAGTATCAACTAAAGGATACTTAAAATTGGCTGGGCGCAGTGGCTCATGCCTGTAATCCCAGCACTTTGGGAGGCTGAGGCAGGAGGATAACCTGAGGTCAGGAATATGAGAGCAGCCTGACCAATATGGAGAAACTCCATCTCCACTAAAAATACAAAATTAGCCGGGCGTGGTGGCACATGCCTGTAATCCCAGCTACTTGGGAGGCTGAGGCAGAACAATAGTTTGAACCCAGGAGGCGGAGGTGAGCTGAGATCACGCCATTGCACTCTATTGCACTCCAGCCTGGGCAACAAGAGTGAAACTCCGTTTCAAAAATAAAATAAAATAAAATAAAAAATCCCTAAAACCCACCAATGACTTGTAAGCTCTAACTTCAAAATGTCCTTTTTGGGCCAAACCAATGTATATCTTCCATGTGTTGGTTTATGGTTTAACCTGCAATTCCTGTCTCCCTGAAATGTATAAAACCAAACCATAGCCCAACCTCCTTGGCACACTTTCTCAGGACCTTTTGAGACTCTAACCCCTGGCCGCCATCCCTCATATTGGCTCAGAATAAACTTCTTTAAATATTTTGGCAGAATTTGGCTTTTTCCATCATCAGTGCTATAGTGCTAAGTGCTCTGTTGATTTTATTTTTTAACTCCTTAGGCTTAAGTATCTAATCAGAGCAGGCCATAGAGTAGGTACTAACCAAATGTTTGTGGGAAAAATGATAAATGAACAAACTGTTGAAAGATACTTTCCAAAAAAGAGTAAATTCTATGTGTTAAAGATTGTTGTTCAACTCATGAGGGGACCAGGCAAATGTGATAACTGATGCAAAAGAGAGTACAATCAAGGGCACACTTATATATCAGAAATATTTAAATAAATAAATGGTAGCAAAACTAATTTTTCCTCAGAATGGGAAGGAAGACAGTTGAACCTGTAATGGACAGAACAGAATTTGCATGTCTACAGACAAGAATTTATCTTGCATTGCTATCAGTTACTTACAATTTACAGTGGCAAAATAGCTCAAAGATGAAGAGAAAGTATAATAAGGTATCTTGGAGGAGTGTCCTCTAGACAATGCATATGTTCCCTTGGAACAACAAATTTTTTTTTTCTACAGAATGGATTGAGTGGGGTGCGATTTCCATAGCTTCCAAAGTACAGGGAACCTGTGAGTAATCTGTCACAAATTGTTGAATACCAAATTGCTGTTCTCATGTAGTACTGTTACTGGTGGGTCTATATTCTTGGAGTCCCCAAGATGGTAGTGGGCCACTCCCAAGATGGTGGTGGGCGGCTCCCAAGATGGTGGCAAGCCTTTTGTTCTCTGATCTGGGATTCTTGGCCTCAGGATTCCAAGGAATGGAACCTTCAACCATGCGGTGAGTGTTATAGCTCTATTAGAAGCCATGGGTCATGGAAGAGAACTGTGAACCCAGAGACTAGTGTTCAGCTTGATTAGGGTGAACCTAGGCACTTAGTCATGCAGGAACAATGGCAAGCCACTAGCCTGATTGGGAGTGGCAATGGGTGCCTCACTGGATCAGAAGTGCAGTGAACACCCTGCCGGATCTGGAGGGGTGGAAGTCAGCAGTAGGTCTGCAACGGTGGAGATCAGCAGTGGCAGACAGTGAACAAAAGCTCAGCTTGAGCCAGAACAAACATGGACCAGAAGAGTGTGCAGTTGCAAGATTTAATAGAGTGAAAACGGAGTTCCCATACAACGGGAGTGGACCCAAAGGGCATTGCCACAACTGGCTTGAATGCCTGGGTTTATATATCCTGATCATTGTCCTTCCTCCTGTGCTCTCAGGCAACAGATGATTGACTATTTCTTTACCTCCTGCTTTTAGCCTAATTGGTATTTTAGTGAGCTCTCTTTACTACCTGATTGGTAGGTGTGAGCTGAGTTACAAGCCCCGTGTTTAAAAGTGGGTGCAGTCACTTTCCCCAGCTAGGCTTAGGAATTCTTAGTTGGCCTAGGAAATCCAGCTAGTCCTGTCTCTCAGTACCATATTGGAACTTATTTTGATTTCTTTATAAGGAATGAATTTTACTTTCCTGTGAGATAATGTGGCAAACTAATTGACATTATTTTTGTCATTATTTTGACATTATTTTAAAGCATCTCCACGTACATTATTAAATTTGTGTAACAACTCTGTGAAGTAGTCATGGAGAGGATAATTATTTGTTTTGCAATAAGCATAATGAAAGAGGAAGTGGTGGTACTGGGACTCACACCCCCATTTTCTGATTACAAGCCTCTTGCTCTTTCTATCACAAAGATGACACCAGCAATAAAGTGTGAACAAATCCTTTATGTTTATTTATGTTGTAGACTTTGGCCTAGAATTTAATTGGGAACAGAAAATCATCACATCTCTTTATCTTATGGATAGGTATGCAAAAAAGTGCATTTCCTAATTTCTTTACTCCAAATCTTTCTTAAAATGACCATGGATAGAAAATGCTTGAATGCCATCATTCTTCCGTAATTATTCTATGACATAAGCCAATAGTCATTGAGGACCTTCCAACACTGAGCACTAAATACCTTCTAATTTTATTTCCTAGTTCTAGGAACTAGGAAATGTATTTTCTAAATCAGGTCTCTCTCTAATCCTTACTATCTGGGGCTGTATTTTTCATTTTCATCATCATCATTATTAACAACATTTGTTAAGAGGCTTCTTGCCATATTTTTTTCAGACACTGCATTAACTAAAATATGTTATCTCATTCTTTACAATAATCTTAAAGAAGTGTATTAGTCCATTCTCACACTGCTATAAAGAACTACCTGAGACTGGATAATTTATGAAGAAAAGAGGTTTAATTCACTCAGGATTCTGCAGGCTTAACAGGAAGCATGACTGGCAGGCCTTAGGAAACTTACAATCATGGCAGAAGGTGAAGGGGAAGTAAGCACCTTCTTTACATGGCAGGAGGAGAGACAGAGAGTGAAGGGGGAAGTGCTACACATATTGTGAGAACTCAATTCACTATCACAAGAACAGCAAGGGGGGTCCCCATGATTCAGTCACCTTCCACCAGACCCCTCATCCAACACATGAGGATTACAGTTTGACATGAGGTTTGAGTGGGGACACAAAGCCAAACCACGTCAAGGAGAGATACTTTTACACCCATTTTATAGATATCAAAACTAGATCTTAGGGAGGGTTATTAATTTAGTCAAGAAGACAGAAAATGAGAGGTTAGATATTAGTTATGACTATCCTAAATTATTATGTACAATGCAAATCATTGTACATTCTTTAGGCTTTGTCCGGTGATATGCTGTTACTTTGTGAATGATTATCAATGATAAGAGACATGAAATGCTAACACAGTGATAAACATCCGTTAAACTCAAACATTCACAACAAAAGGCCAGGAGACTGATGCTTGAATCACCTGAGTACCATAGGAGAGAATGAGAGGAGACTGCATTGCATTTTAGACTCTGGGAAACATTAGTAGTAGAGCTGGATGATTTTTTTATCATAATAAACCTGTGCTCAGGCAAGGCTTTTTTCCTCCTTCATGATTTTTCATGAGAAAGCTTAGGATTCTCAGATGTACATTTGTATTCTTCCTCCATCACCTCATATGTGTTCCCTATAGCATGATGTCTGTGGTTTAATTACTCAAGCAATGGGGTTCCTCTAATTTCTCCTAGAAGATAGTTTCCCAATCTAATTGTCTTCTATACTTTGCCATTTCCCTTGATGGGCAGCCTGCATTCTCCTAGGCTTAATTTTGTTTTCTTATTTTGGCTTCTTTCTGTTATAAGTATCCCCATTTGGGCAATAGCATTTTTTGCTTAAAGTTCTTTTTTTCTTTTTTCTCCCCAAACCAGGGGTTATCAAACCACACTCTGGTCTTTGTCACTTGGCTGAACAAGTGTTGTCCTCTTTAACTTAATCTTGCCCTTTGAAGTCAGTTTTCCCATTTCTCCCTTACCCTTTCCCTACTTTCCTTTTACCCACACAGGAAAGTAAAGAGCAATTGTGTTGAAGTCCATTAGAAACAACAAAGCAGGTTGGGCATGGTGGCTCATGCCTGTAATACCAGCTACTTAGGAATGGGAGGCAGGAGGATCGGTTGAGCCCAGGAGTTCGAGACCAGACTGAGCAATGTAGTGAGAACCATGTCTCAACAAACAAATGAATAATCAAGCAGAAAGCCAGCAAAACCTCCAAATTGCTAAACTTTTTGAATTATGAAGTTATGAAATAAAACTCTACTTCTCTCCATCTTTTTCTCTGGGGCCCCATTCAGAAGGCAGAAGGGTCTAATTTAAAAGCCTACTATATGCTTTGCTTTATTCTTCTTGTAAATTTTAGACTGTTAAGATGAAGACTGAAAACACTCAAAATAAGTGTGTTCTGTTCCCCATGTGTTCCATTCTTTGATGAGAAATAGTTCCCTAAACCCCACTGTACCTCAGTCTTCTTATCTGAGTAATAATATGTCCTTTAACTTAACATGGAAAAACCCTGTTATCCTTGGCCTCTGGGGAGCTTCCTGTCTTCACACAAGGCATATCTTTAGCCACTTTCAGATCAGAACTTTGGTTTTCTGATTGCCCTGCACATGAACTTCTGCTCCCCTATTGATTTGAAAACAGATTCCTGGATCCATGCTCAGGCTCATACTGCTTTTTGCGTAGGTTCTCCTAACCTATTCCTCTGGTGTCTATCACATTTGACCTGCTTCATCTGCTCTGGATCAATAGCAACTGGACACAAATCATCTTGTGTATGGTCCGAAATAAAATCTTTTATTAATGCGATTGCTCCTGAGGGCACTGGGAAGTTGTCTTCATTTGGAGTTGGGAGACATGGATTCAAGCTCCAGCACTGCTGTTTATGTCTTATGTTATCAAAGCAACTTTCTAGTTTCTAGGAAGCTCTGTTTCTGCATAAGTAAAATGGGAGTTACAATAGCAACTGCTTAACATATTTAATTGGAGCATAATTCATGCCAAAATATTATCTATTAATGTGTTTGATATGGTTTGGCTGTGTCCCCACCAAAATTTCATCTTGAATAGTAGCTCCCATGATTCCCACATGTTGTGGGAGACGATTGAATCATGGGAGTGGTTTCACCCATACTGTTGTCTTGGTAGTGAATTTCTCATGAGAGCTGATAGTTTTATAAGGGGAAACCCCTTTCACTTGTTTCTCATTCTCTCTCGCCTGCTACCAATAAAAGATGTGCCTTTCACCTTCCACCATGATGGTGAGGCCTCCCCAGCCACATGGAACTGTGAGTCCATTACACCTCTTTTTCTTTATAAATTACCCAGTCTCGGGTATGTCTTTATCAGCTGTGTGAAAACGGACTAATACAGTGTTAATTATTTGGAAGTTTATTTTCTGAGATAAAGACCATTAACCTATTCAAAATGTCATATAAATAATTCCTTATGATCTGGAACAAATTCTTAATACTAGGGGTTCCGCAGGGGCTTAGGGCCAAAATCACCTAAGGGTATATTAGTATTATGATCTTGGTACTTGCTAACTCAGGATTCTAGTTTTCTTTCTCAGATACTTTTCTAACAAAAAATGTGTTTTAACTACATTTCTTATTCCAGATATTTTGATTTTTCTTCCTGTCACATTGCTACACATTCTGAAATGAGACAGGTCTTCAACATGAAAATTTGTGGTTGCTTTGCCTCTCTGAAGATACACAGTTATGACAACTAATTTTTTTTTTCATTTCTTCATTAATGGATATATAAACCAAACCATAGCAAATTTACTCCATTACTTTTCTATTAAAACATTGGCATTTGATAACTTGTTTTAGAGTAATTTATTTTTCGCAACAAATTTGCTCTAAAATGTGCAAACAGTTGGCACATGACACTGCCATATCATTTATTATTGTAGTTGACTGTCCAGCTTTTTTTTTTTTTTGGCTATGGTAATTCATTTGGTGTGTATCTCAGATGGATGTCTTCTTGTCTTTACATGTGACGCATATTTTCTCCAATATAATCTTTCAAAAGGATATTTCATCTCAGATTTATTTCTGTTAGAAATATGACACTTTATCCCAGAAATGTTGGTGTATTTGATTTTAATTGTTTATGCTCTCTCTGTTTTGTTACAATCACAGATGAAAGGAACTCTGGAAAGTAATTCAATCAGTTGTTCTCTCTTAGGCAAGAAGGTGCCCAGTGGAACCATTTACAGGATCTATGCAGGGAGATCTGCAAAAAGGACAATTTCACTCTTCTTTTGGGCAATCACTTTTTTAAAAGATGAAATTTGCAATTCGAATGCAGTTTTCATCCTTTTAGAAAAAAACCCAGTTTTTCCTTAAATTAAAATTAGCTGTGCCCATTGAATTGCATGTGTTGTCATAAGTGAGGTTTGGCTATCATCTAGTTTTATGTTTAAAGTGCTTTCTTACAGCTTCCACTGATTGCTGTATTTTGTTTGCTTTTATTCTGTAGTGATTTTCAAAATATCAGCCCAGTTTTAAAGTATACCTGAGGTTCTGCCTGCTTGAAATCAAGAACGAAATTGTAGCTTGTGACTCTTCCCTGTGAACTGTGTATAATTAATTTCATTTTTACCTTTCTTGTCCCTCCCTAGAATGTATTCTGCTTGGCCCTTGTTAATTTGATCTGGAGTTATAAACCAGTTTATTATCCCACTTTCATGATTGCTTACTTACTGTCCTGTGGAGTCAGCATACTCCCTATTTTTTTCCCTACTGGTCATTCTCCCCTCTGCCTACTTAATTCCTACTAAATTTATTTTTGCTGATGTTAGAGTCATGGAATGCTCTTATCTGCAAACTTCTTGATTTGTCTGCAAGTGTCATTATTGAACACTTAACATTCTGTCTTCTGGAGGACAGACAAATCTGGATGGCCCTAGAGAATAATTTTCTCTTCCCTTCCCTAATTAGGAATTTGTCCTTTACTGAGGCAATACTCTTCTGAAGATTCTGCTTGATGTGTCAGGTGATAGTGTCCTCCCCTCTACCCCGCTCCTTCATTGACTGGGGGAAACAGGAAATATTCCAAGCCATGTGTGACCTTTCTGAATTATTCTGCCTGATATTATTTGGCATTTTGTTTATTTGTTTTTTTCCTGGTCTCAGGTATTTTCCTCAAATGCATGTGATGATTAGTACTCAGGTGAAGTTTTGAAAGGGACCCTTTGCAAATCTCCAGAAGTTGTCCTGTAACTCTCTCCTCTCTGGTTCCCTACGTTGTAAATTCTTTCCACCTTGGCCTGCCTGAGTTCTGAACTCCCTGAATATCCTCTCAACTGACAGAGATGGCTGAACTCTGTTTGAGTACACCTTCCCTGAGTACACCTTCCCTGTGCTACAGTCCGAATACTCTCTCCAGGCAGTAAATTTGATGATCATAGGGTTCACCTAGCTGGTTTCCCCTTTTAGAAATTAATATCCTGCCCAACCCATTGTCCAATGTCTAAAACAGTTGCTTCATAAATTTTGCCTTTTTTTTTTTGAGACGGAGTCTTCCTCTGTTGCCTAGGCTGGAATGCAGTGGCGTGATCTCGGCTCACTGCAAGCTCTGCCTCCCAGGTTCACGTCATTCTCCTGCCTTAGCCTCTCGAGTAGCTGGGACTACAGACGCCCGCCACCATGCCCAGCTAATTTTTTTGCATTTTTTTTTTTTTTCAGTAGAGAAGGGGTTTCACCACGTTAACCAGGATAGTCTCAATCTCCTGACCTCCTGATCCACACCCCCTCAGCCTCCCAAAGTGCTGGGATTACAGGCATGAGTCACCCTGCCCGGCCAAATTTTGCCTTTTTTAAGGAGGTGTGAGGATATAGTTAGTTGCTGTTATTCCATCACATTCAGATATGAACATGTCTGAGTT
Organism: Pan troglodytes; assembly: GCF_028858775.2. Lineage (NCBI taxonomy): Eukaryota > Metazoa > Chordata > Mammalia > Primates > Hominidae > Pan > Pan troglodytes. The sequence goes on from NC_072407.2 coordinate 89,561,454, forward strand.
GTGACTGTCAATACTAATCCTACTACAGTAGGTACTAGGGGCAGAATGGTGGAGACAGCTCCAGTGTTATTCTTACCTGTGCCCCTTGAAGGTTCTATTTCCAAGTGTCTTCCTTCTGTGGACACTTAAATTTTTCCACATCATTGGTCTGGCTGTGTCTCTTCAGGCCCTCTTTCCTAGTTTCTACTTCTTACTACCAACTCATCCATCTTTATTTGAATAGCTTAAAGGAAACTGAAATAAAAAGCAATGCTCCAAGCTTAACTTAATCATCTTTTAGGCTTACGTTGATTTCACTTTCTCTGTTCAATAAAAGTCGTACTACTATGTTAGAGTCATCTTTATCTCTAGCCCTTCACTTTCTATATCCCATTATAACCAACTCAGTCATTCATTCAGCAACTATTTATTGAGCACTGACTATATATTAAATACCCCTTTAGGCTCTGAAGATGTTCAATGAACAATACAGATAAAATCCCTGATCTCTTGTAGTTGATCTTCTTATAGGGGAAGGCAGACCATGATGAAAACAAATTATGTAATATGCCTGAAGCTAATATCCACTGTGGAGAAAAATAAGCCTAAGGGAAGGATAAGAAATGGAAGGGACAGGAGGTTACACCTCAAGGAACTAGAGAAACAAGAACAAACCACACCCAAATCCAGCAGATGAAAAGAAATAACAAAGATTAGAGCAGAATTAAATGAAATTGAAACAACAACAACAAAAAAATACAAAACATAAATGAAACAAAAAGCTAGTTCTTTGGAAAGATAAACAAAATTGATAGACCGTTAGTGACATTACCAAGAAACGAAGAGAGAAGATCCAAATAAGCTCAATTGGAAACAGAATGGGAGGCATTACAACCAATATCACAGAAATACAAAAGATCATTCAAGGCTACTATGATCACCTTTACATGCACAAGTCTAGAGGAGATGGATAAGTTCTTGAAAATATACAACTCTCACAGATTAAATGAGAAAGAAATAGAAACTCTGACCAGAGCAGTAACAAGTAGTGAGATTGAAACAGTAATAAAAAAATTTCCAACAAAAAAAAGTCCAGGACCAGATGGATTCACAGCTGAATTCCATCAGGCATTCAAAGAAAAATTGGGACCAATCTTACTAAACTATTCCAAAAGATAAAGAGGGAATCCTCTCTAAATCATTCTATGAAGCCAGTATCACAGTAATACCAAAACCAGGAAATGATATGACAATAAAAGTAAACTACTGACCAATATTCCTGATGAACATAGATGTAAAAATCCTCAACAAAATACTAGCTAACCAAATCCAATGGCATATTAAAAAGACTACATACCATGATCAAGTGGGTTTAATACCAAGGATGCAGGGATGATGTAACATATTAAAGTCAATAAATGTGATACATCACATAAACAGAAACAAAAATCATATAATCTCAATAGATGCAGAAAACAAAAATTATATGATCATCTCAATAGATGCAGAAAAAGCATTTGACAAAAATCTAGCATCCTTTATTATTAAAACTCTCAGCAAAATCGATATAGAAGGCACATAACTTAAGGTAATAAGAACCATCTATGACAAACCCACAGTCAACATTACACTGAAGTGGGAAAAGTTGAAAGCATTCCCCCTGAGAACTGGAAGAAGACGAGGATGCCCACTTTAGCCACTTCTATTCAACATAGTACTGGAAGTCCTAGAAAGAGCAATCAAACAAGAGAAAGAAATAAAGGGCAACAAATTGGTAAAGAAGAAGTCAAACCGTTGCTGTTCACCAATGATATAATTGTATATCTAGAAAACCCTAAGACTCATCTGAAAAATTCCTAGATCTAATAATGAATTCAGTGAAGTTTCAGGATACAAAATCAATGTACACAAATTAGTAGCACTGCTATACACCAACAATGACCAAGCTGAGAATCAAATCAAGAACTTTACCCCTTTTACAACAGCTGCAAAAAAAAAATAAAAATAAAAATAAAAATAAAAAAAAGAATATACCTAACCAAGGAGTACAAAACACTGCTGAAAGAAATCACAGATGACACAAACAAATGGAAACACATCCCGTGCTCATGAATGGGTAGAATCAATATTGTGAAAATGATCATACTGCCAAAAGCAATCCATAAATTCAATGCAATTCCCATCAAAATACCACCATCATTCTTCACAAAATTAGAAAACACAATCCTAAAATTCATATGGAACCAAAAAAGAGCCCACACAGCCAAAGCAAGACTAAGCAAAAAGAGCAAATCTGGAGGCATCACATTATCTGATTTCATACTACAAGGCTATAGTTATCATAACAGCATGGTATTGGTATAAAAATAGGCACATAGACCAACGCAGCAGAATGGAAAACCCAGAAATAAAGCCAAATATTTACAGCCAACTGATCTTCAACAAAACGGACACAAACATACAGTGGGGGAAGGACACCTTGTTCAACAAATGGTGCTAGAATAATTGGCAAGCCAGATGTAGAAGAATGAAGCTGGATCCTTATCTCTTGCCTTATACAAAAATCAACTCAAGATAGATCAAAAGCTTAAATCTAAGACATGAAACCATAAACATTCTGGAAGATAACAGAAAAAAACCCTTCTAGACATTGGTTTAGGCAAAGGGTTCGTGACCAAGAATCCAAAAGCAAATGCAACACACAGATACATAGATAGGACCTAATTAAACTAAAAAGCTTTTGCACAGAAAAAGAAATAATCAGCAGAGTAAACAGACAACCCACAGAGTGGGAGAAAATATTTGCAAATTATACATCTGACAAAGGACTAATATCCAGAATCTACAAGGAACTGAGATCAATCAGCAAAAAAAAAAAAACAAAAACAAAAACAAAAACCCACAATCCCATCAAAAAGTGGGCGAAGAACTGAACAGACAATTCTCAAAAGAAAATATGCAAATGGCCAACAAACATAAAACAACGCTCAATATCACTAATTATCAGGGAAATTCAAATCAAAATCATAGTGAGATACCAGCTTACTCCTGCAAGAATGGCCATAATTTAAACATCAAAAAATAATTGATGTTGGCATGGATGTGGTGAAAAGGAACATTTTTACACTACTGGTGGGAATGTAAACCAGTAGAACCACTATGGAAAATAGTATGGAGATTCCTTAAAGAACTAAAAGTAGAACTACAATTTGATCCAGCAATCCCACTACTGGGTATCTACCCAGAGGAAAAGAAGTCATTGTATGAAAAAGATACTTGCACACACATGTTTATATCAGCACAATTCACAATTGAAAAAATATGGAACCAGTCTAGATGCCCATCAACTAACCAGTGAATAAAAAACATTATGCGCACACACACACACACACACACGTGCGCGCACACACACACACGCACACACACACACACACACAAACATACCATGAAATACTACTCAGCCTTAAAAAGGAATGAAATAATGGCATTTGCAGCAACCGGGGTGGAGTTGGAGACCATTATTCTAGGTGAAGTAACTCAGGAATGGAAATCCAAACATTGTATGTTCTCATTTGTAAGTGGGAGCTAAGCTGTGGGGATGCGAAGGCATAAGAATGATATAATGGACTTTGGAGACTTAGGGGGAAGGGGTGGGAGGTGGGTGAGGGTTAAAAGACTACACATTGAGTACAGTGTACACTGCTTGGTTGATAGGTGCAACAAAATCACAGATTTCAACACTAAAGAACTTTTCCATGCAACCAAACACTCACCTGTTTTCCCCAAACTATTGAAATTTAAAATATATATATATAAAAAACCCCAAAAACAAAAAACTAACATTGAGGCTGGGTGTGGTTGCTCAGGCTTGTAATCCCAGAATTTGGGGAGGTCAAATTGGGAGGATTGCTTGAGGCCAGAAGTTCGAGACCAGCCTGGGTAATGTACGGAGACCCCCATCTCTACAAAAAATACACAAAATTAGCTGGGTGTGGTGGTGTGTGTTTGTAGTCCCAGCTACTCAGGAGGCAGAGGTGAGAGGTTTGTTTGAACCTAGGAGTTCAAGGTTGCAGTGAGCTAAGATCATACCACTGCAATCCAGCCTGGGTAACAGAGCAAGACCGTGACTCAAAAAATGAAAAACAAAAACAAAAAACCCTACAAAATCCTAACATTGATCCAGGAAGGAAAGAACAAAAAATTTCAATTTAGATATATTAAGTAAGGTCAATTTGAATCCATTTGGTTTCAAATTTTGATTGTATTATTTATAAGCTGTGTAACATAGGATAATTTTCTCATCTGAAAAATGGGGGTAAAAATATGTGCATATAAAATAGTGTATATATACCTAAATTATATATAAGTTGCATGTGTATATATATTATAGAGTTATTAATTACAACAAAACACTTATAACAGTATGTGGCACATACTAAGCACTTAAATAATGATGATGATGATCATGACACATGGTTGGAAGACAGGACGATTCTTTCTTATCAAATATAAAATCAATCTAATGTTAATTTTTTTGAGACCATCTGGCTCTTACCCAGGCTGGAATGCAGTGGTGTGATCACTACTCACTGCAGTCTCGAACTCCTGGGCTCAAGCGATTCTCCCATCTCAGCCTCCCGAATAGCTGGAACTACAGGTATGAGCCCCCACGCCTGGCTAATAATTTATTGTAGAGTTGAGGATCTTGCTATGTTGACTAGGGTGATCTTGAACTCTTGGTTTCAAGAGATCCTCCCTCTTTGGCCTCCCAAAGTGTTGAGATTTCAGGTGTGAGCCTCTGCAACTGGTCTGAAAGTGATCTGTATAAATATATTATTAAGGTCTGACCAGTTTTTGGAGGGGCTAAAAAAATCAGCAAGGGAAGGGTTACCTTTTTTGGGCAAAAGATTCAGCAAGGGAAGTGCTACCCATTCAGCAAGGAAAGGGCTATTTTGAAGGTCACTGTTTCAGCTCAAAGCCTACCTATTAGGTCTAGGGCTTGGGGCTGGGGTCATGGTGAGGAATTACCATGGGCTTGCTGATCTTTGCTTAATTGTGCCTCTAGAGTTGTCAGCTTTTTGTCATTTGGTGATTTTATGACTCCTATGAAGCGAAAGAAAGGAAAGGAGGGATACAATAAGGGCAGGTGAGATACAGAGCTGGTCTAAAAAACACAGAAGTGAGAGTTTTATCTGAGATTTCACTGAAGCATGAACTAAGGTAAGATAGAAAATGAGTTTAGTAATATTCATGAAATATTTATGTGGTACTGAGCCTTTGCCAGCCCCCATGTTGAGCTGTAGTTACAGAGACTAATATAATGACATTCTTTTTTTCAAGAAACTCATAATCCCATAGTGAAGATAAGCACATAAACAAATAATTATAATTTGGAGGGCTGGGACTGAGCTATGGGCATGTGCACGTTGGACAAAGAACAAGGCTTGGTGTGTTCAGCTTCATTATGGTGTCAATCGAAGGTCATCAAAAGCTCTTCTCAGCTGGAACTCTCAGGCACCATTTTCACTAATGGTTTTAGTTTTGGGGGAAGAAACTCAAGTCAGAAATTTAAATAGTAAAATGTACTTGATACTTTTAGGCTTTTCAGAGTTGATGCTTCAAGAAACTTCTGGATTTACGATCTAGGTTTCAGCAAGCTTGAATCTGTGTATTTGGAAAATGGGACAAGAGCAAAGCCAGCTTCTGTCATACAAAAGGATCAGCCTCTTAGAACTGTGATTCTAAGAGTGTAAATCACTTTGCTTTCCTACATAAGTATACTAACTTCGTAGACAAAGCAACAACTTCTCGGTAAAACAAAGAGGCAACTCAGACACCCAGTTTGGCTTTGAGAATTGTATTCAGAAAGTCAGTAATTTATTTCATAAACATTTATTAAATTTTTCCTATGGTCCAGGCACAGGGTTAGATGGTGGGAACAGAATTCTTGTTGAGTTGTCTTGAGCTGTTTTATAGACAGTTGGGTTTTACTTTCCTTACTTCATGCTTCAAGCAAATTAAGCTTTCTTTACTCCAGGTATTAAAGAAAAGGAGGCAACTAACTGTAAATGTCATAAAATCAGACAGTGGCACCAACTTCTTCCTGCCAAAACCAATACTCTTGGTGTCAAGGATGAAAATATCATGACCTAGTTCTTTCCCTTGGCACACTGGGACTAGTGACAGAAATTGTCTTTTGCTTCCTATTTAGAATATGCTGCTCCTCTGGTGGAGTTAAATATCAGGCATATGTACAAACTGGGAGCTAAATTTCCCTTACATAGAAACAAATCAACTTTTCCTATTAGGATTGCTGGCAACCCCACGTTTAGGATGAACAATTAAGAGGGCATATACTCTTTAATTTAGAAGCTTGAACAAGTTGGCATTTTTTGCTGATGTTCTACTGGTTTAAATTTCTGTTTGGGGAAAGATTCATTATACATAATAATTTCTTTCAAGAAAATGTGTGAATTTGAGATACGGTCAAAATTTAGTTACTCTCTAATTTGTGCCTATAGTAGCCACAATCATGTCAACTAAAGCCGTGATATTTTGAAAAACCTGTATTTTGACATGACCATTGTTCTAAGGACAGTTGTACTCCTACAAAGCTACTTTTATTGAATGCTATCCTTGGGCTAGCTTTGCATTATGTTAAATTGTGTCACAACCACTGTGGTTTCAAGAATGAGGGCCTCTTTTTTGTGTATAAAAAATACCAGATTACTATCATTAGTGGCAAGAAGCCAATATGAATATAATGCCACTTTGAAATTAATGTTTTGTTTATTATGTGTATGTCAGGCATGTGTGTGAGATATTTAAGCAGGCTATGACAATGGTTGGTGCACAGAATATGGATTGTGCGGCCCCCTGCAATAATTCTGCAGCTCCTTGAAGTCCTTAGCCCGCAGGCTGGGAGCTGCAGCACCACTGCAAGACTGCTCCCCAGCTTTGTTTGATTCTCCTGTCTTTTTAGAGCTTTTTAATAACCAACTGGACCCATAATGTGATAGTTGCAGATTCTATGCCAAGAAAAGCATGCCTAGCCATTAGAGGAAATAAAAAATCCAATGAAGCAAGAAATGCAACTTGACTGCTTTGGTACAAGCCAAAGCAATAACCATTTAATGTCCAGTAAATTTAATTGCGAAGATAACTTTTTTTTTTTTTTCCCTAGTAGCAGTAAATGTGATGACACATTAGCTTGTGTTTTTGTGGCCAGCTGTGAAAAGCTATTTGTCGCCTGGCTGGCTGGGCTGCCTGTTCTGTTTTGCTGTCTAAGGCACTGCTGACCAGTCCAGAAGTAAGTACACTCAATTGATCCCAGTGAAGTTCTAGCAGATCACCTTCTTCGTAATTGCGTTTTAGGAAGAGGAGCACATAAAACTTATTTAAACTTTGGGTACTAAGGTTTCACTGATTTAGAAAATAATACCTGACTTAATTTAGTTTTAAATAATATGAAGTCCTGACTATAAAGTTTATTTTCAGGCTGGGATGTGGGTGGCCTCAGAGTAGCTGAGTTGATTAGACATTAGTCTCTACCCTCATGTTTAAAATCCCAGAGTAAGGATTTTGTTTTAGACAGCCTGGAGATACAGTTTTATCAAACCGTGGATCTTCTTGTTCTGGATTATGTATTCAGGGTAGCCATTCACTTCTCTTTTAGCTTGAAGGAGGTGCAGGGCTCTTTGCTGAGAGCTATGTTTAACTGGGGAAGGAGGCATGAGTACAGTAACTGTGGAGAGGTGTGGAGAGGGAGGGGAGGAGAAGACAAGGGAGCAGGGTTAACAAGGGGGTAGACTCAGCCAGTGACACCTGGGCATGTTACATTCCTATGGATTCTGCTTTACCACTGCCAGGGTCACTTGGAGATATTTTTGGGCATAGTGAATCTGTCTTCCTTTTTAGAGGAAGCAACAGGGATAATTACACCTAATTTTGAATACTGCTCTCCTACTTGATACATGTGTGAGATTCCACATAGGTACAATGATGACAGTGCTATTTCATGAGGGTATGAGTGTACAAATGGCCATCATTTTCTGAGTTCTGAGAACTGATTATATTTAACATTTTCAAAATGTGGCAAATTAGAATTTTCTGTTGCTCTCATTCCCTTTTGTTCTTTCTCCTTCTTATCCCAGGTAGAGAGAAGCCCTTTTAGCATAATAGCACAGGGAGATTATGTGATTAGAGGCATTCAGTATAAGCAGGATAAAGGTATCCTTGTTTTGTAGATGCCCCATTATAAAGATGTTACAAGAGCTGAGACTACCTGGGCAGGGAGTGTGGTAATTAAGGGATTGAATTTTTGTGTCAGGTTACCTGGGTTTGGGTCCTGGTTTTATCTCTTACTAGCCCAGTGACTTTGGGTCAGCTACTTACTCTCTCTAGATCTTAGCTTCCATAAAATGGAGATAACAATAGCATGCCTGTCTCCTTAAGTCAGGCCTATTTCCTTGATCAAGCCTGAAGCCATATGGAACTAGTCCTTGGAAAGAGAGAAGAGAGAGAAAGACCAAAGACAAAGGGACTATGACTGGCCAGCTGTAGCTAATTTGATGGGAATACAAAGACATGTATATACCATCTTCTAAAGTCCATGTGGCCACAGTTGGACCTCTGTTTGGGGTGACTTGGGCAAATGCTGATGTTGCTGGTTGAGTGCTTGTGGGGTGAGAGGCCGTCCCATGTTACTCTCTCCTCACTCCAGCAATGTGTTCTTTCTGCTCTTTGAACACAGCGTGACTCCCTCAGGTATCTGCATTGTCTGCTCTCTCTTCCAGGTATATTTTTCCATCAACTCTTTAAAATAACTCTTTTTCTCTCATCACTCACAACTTACCTTATGTTGGTCCCCCTCAGAAGACCTTTTCTGAATAATTGTTAGGGCAAAAACTAAGTCAATTGATTTAACAATGGGATTTTGAAACACAATGTCCCTTCATAAATAGCAGTCAAGGCCTGTGGAACATTTTGGCTCCCTGAGGTCATTTAGAGACCTGGCTTCCTCCATCTTGTGTCTCTGCCATTTCTTGGACATTGTCCTCATCCACAGTCAAAGCTAGACAAGCAACTGAAGCAGAAGTTGCACACATCACTTTCACTCACACTCCTTGGCAAGAACTTAATCACATTACCACACCCAGCTGCAGGGAGGCTCCAGCTGGACAAGTGTACTTTCATTCAGATGTTTTCACATGAGCCTCAGATGGCCATACTCCATACCAAAGGAAACTTCTGTATGTCAGAAGCATGAACTTTATCTGGTGTCTTATTTCCCCAATTCCCCAGGAATTATGCCTACTGGGCTTCTATATTATCTAGATTTATTTTCTAATTTTAATTAACACTCACAGGTTTCTGGCTTTGCCTTTCTGGAATACTCCTAGACACACTAGACTTCAAAGTCAAATTACCTTCATATTGTTAACCTGGAAATCTTGTCAGGTCTTATAAAATCCAGAGGGCCACTCACTTGCCTTTATCTTCCAGATTTTCGTCTCTTTAGTCATAGCTAAAACCAAGGTTGCAATTCTACTGCCTGTGTGTTACTTTTCTGTGTTCCCTCCTATACCCAAGCACAGAAAAGGCCACACAGTCCTTAATCTGCTGCTTCCAGCAGCCTTTACAAACTGATCTGAGTTGGCCGTTTGCAACCTGGCTCTAACAACTTAAGGTTTTGGTGACATTTCGCCAAGAATATGTCCATTTGGGTAGGAAGATGCCTTGTTCATTCAGAAGGATTTCAGTGTCTGGAATTACAAATGTCTCTTAGGTTTGCAGGGTTTGAGATCAGCTTCAGTTATTTTAGTTAACTCACATGCAATGCACACACCACAAATAATTACATAAATACTGGCTCAGCACCTTCTATGTTGTCTGGAATATAATAGCTCTATAAATGTTTGTTGAATGAATTAATACATGAATAAACTTCATAGACACATTCCTACCAACAATCTTTTTGACGAATGTTTATATTTTACAACTGCCGTGGTCACAATGATAGGAGAGCTCTATAGTAGTCACCTGTATAACAAACTGGCTTGGCAAAAAAATCACCAAGCAACATTCAGGGCTATTTGGAACCATTAAATAATAGCCCTGTCTTCTGAACAGCAGGGTAAATAGTTTTCCTCACAAGAGGAGTCTATAATTTCTCTTCTTTTCTGCTCCTCTCTTTCATTAAAATTAAAACCTGAATATCTCCCAGTGGCATCCTAATGGTTATTGATATTTTGTGTGATTTCTTTGTTCAGAATAGAGGTTATTTCATGCCATGACTGGTGTGAATCCTCTTTTAAATAGAGTAGCATTTGGTTTAGAGTAGCTTTTAATATTTCATCTGTCTTTGGATGGGAACAATTGGCTCACTTGCCTCTAGTTTCAAAATAAAACCTGAACCAATGTATGCGAAGACAGAGGCTATCTGAATCTATGATTACAATTCAAGAAATAATTGCTGAGCGCTTTTAAGGGGTCACACACGAGTTACGTAGTACCAGAAACTTTCACATATGCTCTCTAGTTTATGTCACAGACAATCTCAATTTCTTTCCTCTTCTATAAATTATCTAACTTTTGTACAAAATTTGTAGTATTGACCTTTTATTTTGGTGTTGTATAAACCTGTTTAAGAATATACTTATAATTCCAGTAATTACTTGATTGCTTATTTTATAATTGATTGGTTACTTTCCATGAAGAACTTGTTGAAAACAGGATGGTCTTATTCATATCATCTATTGCTTTAGGGCCTGACACAGGGCATAAACTCAAAATGTGTCTTTTGTTTCCTCTTTTTCTATTTTTTTTTTCATTATATTGATGCAAAGAAGCTCTTTTAGATAAGTCTCACTCTGTCAACCAGACTGGAGTGCAGTCACACAATCATAGCTCACTGCAGCCTTGAATTACTGGGCTGGAATGATCCTCCCACCTCAGCCTCCCAAATAGCTAGGGCTACAGGCATTTACCACCATGCCTGTTTAATTATATTATATTATATTATTTTATTTTATTTTATTTTATTTTATAGAGATGGGGTCTTACTATGTTGCCCAACCTGAAAAAATGTGTCTCTCGAAAGAATGAATGAGTGAAAAATACAAGAAAACATCCTATACTTCATGGTTTCTCTTTATTCTACTAAATTTAAGGTGTACCATGTGTTCCATTATGATGCCATCTGTTAGGATTTTACTGTACTTAAATACGTTTGACAGTGGAGAAAAGATCTAGAAGCAGGGGAACTGCATAGTTTGCAAACTAGTCTCAAACAGTAGCTTGAATGATGATAGAAAACACAAAACTCCTGGGTCAGAGACAAAGGGCTTCATTATTCACTGTGAAGTCAGTAGCAGGAGTATCAGCATAGTTGCACCAGTCCTAATAGCTCTAAATTCTACAGGGCAACATAGAGGACTAGGTAGGGCCTTTATGCTCAGTGGTATGTACCACATGAGAGGAGCCCTGAGATTAGGGGATCCACTGCTTTTATAACAAGCCGCAAGCAAACTTTTTTATTTTTTATTTTTTTATTTTTAGACAGGATCTCGCTCTGTTGCCCAGGCTGGAGTGCAGTGGCAAAATCATGGCTCACTGCAGCCTTGATCTCCTGGGCTTAGTTGATTCTCTTGCCTCAGCCTTCCAAGTAGTTGGGAATACAGATGCATAACACCAGGCCTGGTTAATTTTTGTATTTTTCATAGAGATGGAGTTTAGCTTGCTATGTTGCCCAGGCCCATCTCAAATGCCTGGGCTCAAACAATCCACCCACCTCAACCTCCCAAAGTGCAGGGATTATAGACATGAGCTACTGCACCTGGCAAACTTTTTTTTTTGTTTTTGGACCGGAGGGAAAGCACATCACCGTACAGGTCCATGTACAGAATTCCTTACTTTTCAGAATTGCTGATTGCACAAAACATCCTAAGAAGTGGCACAATGCTACTTTCACAGAAGTAAAAGAATGGTCAAGACCTTGTAATTTGGCCTATGCAGCAAGACATGTAGGGATTGCAAGGTGCCTATGGCAAGTTGACTTCACTGCCAAGGAGCTGGAAGAAACTTTTCATTGGCATAGTTACATTGTAGAGAAGATTGAGGTTCTGAGAGGTAAAATGACTTGTCTAAGTTTACACTGATGGCTTGCCAAGGACAGAAACCCTTTTTTTACAGACTCCAGATCTAACATTCTTTCCACAATACCACACTTGCCTCTTCATATTACTTTCGTTAGCTATTTACTTACAGCTGTACCTCAATTTTCAACTGCTAAACAAGATTTCTTCAGTAGTTTAGTTACTTCATACCTTAAAAAATTAGTGTTATGATCCTGTGGTATACCACCTCACAAAGCATTTGTTGAACACATGGAGCAAAAAGGCTCTATGGAAAAGTGTTTAATCCTTAGATATGTCTAGGAAATTAGTGCATACTCCACTGAAGATTCACAGTGTAGGAGTTTAAGAACACAGGCTCTGGAGTCAGAAGTTTGGGTTCCAGATCTGCTTGTTGGATTTATGATCCTGGGTAAGGTATTTAAATTTTATGAGCCTCAGTTTGCTCAGAAATGTAGCTGATAATAATATCTAGTTTCAAATTAGATGAAAAAATTAAGTGAATCAACATGTTTAAAGTGTTAGAAACATTGTGTGACATATAAGCTTAATATGGTCCAATAATGTAGCCATAATTAATGCAGAGTAAAGGCTCTGATAAATCTAACATGAAGAAACTCACCTAACATTAAATCAGAAGGTTGTGACTATGGAACAGTAAATTAATTTTTTGCATTACTCATCTAACATTTCCTGCATCTATTACTCTGAAAGACATGCTTAAGAAAATTTACTAGAGAAACCAAAGGGCTCTGCGTCACTTAGAGATTGTTAGGCCAAGGAATTGTATACACAGAGGAGCTAAATTTCATAAATAACTTCCCTAATATTCTTGAATTGTCATATTAAACACAAAGAAGAGTTTTGCTTTTGTGATGTCCTTAAACTTTGGGTCAGCTGTTTTTGCAGTTTCTGAGATGTGTTAGAAAATCACCACTTATTGATTTAACTGTATTCCACCAAAGAGGTTGATTTCATTCTGCCACCGCAGGGGAAATTCTTCTGACAGCAGGTTCACTGACTCTTTATTAAGAGGGTGTGCAGCTGATAATCTGAGCAAATATACCACTCCAGAATGCTAAATACTCTTCCCAGACACAGGTAAACATAGGTGGAGTCAACAGTCAGGCATGTCTGCCCTCAATGACAAAACAGCACTCTGAGCTTTGGTTGGTACAGATTCCCTGCCTGGAATTTAATAAATATTGTGGGCTCTGTGTACCCCAACATTTTAGGAAAATCTTTTTGTTTAGAAAACTGTTAGTTGAAGGTCAAACACACAAGAAAGCCTTTGTTGGTGCTTCAGAGCTGTCCTTTACTAAGTCTAATTGCTTTCAGTATTGGCTTACAAGAGCTAATTATGCATACCTCTTTCCAAGACTGTGTTCAATGATGCCTTGTTGGTAGCTTGAAATCAGCCTTGATGGAAATTGATATACCACAGAAATCAGCAAATGTGACAAATCATTTTGTTTCTCCCACCCTCATAGCTGGTTTATCAGCCCACCACGGCCTCATACCCTCAAATATGTTTGGGTGTTTTCATAGTACTTCTTATCACCGGATCACACTGGCATTATATCAATTGTTTGCCTTGCCCACTAGACTTGAGAGCAAAAACTTTATTTTCATTTCTGGCATATGTTTTGCATCTAGCACATTAATTAAGTATTCAGAAAAGGTGCCTACATCCATAAATTAATTAATGATACTGTCAATCAGTCACTTGTATGGGATGATTTTTCTGCGAGAAATGGAAAAAATCATGTAGGTGTATGTGCTGTTATTAAACAATGTGGTCAGCTCAGTTGATGTACTTATTCTTGAATTGCTTTAGAGTGTCTGGAATAACTCCAAGGATAATTAGTATGCATCTTTATCCCCAGAGTAGAATTCACCTGATTGCTAAGGCATCACCCTGTGTGGCCATTTGGTGGGAGGAAATCAAAGCTAAGCCTAATTGCTTTCCCAGGTTACTAACCCCTCTTCTTCTCTCCAGGATCTGGATGGAAATGCTTCCTCCTTAGAAAGAAATTGAGGTTACAGCTTTTGGTAGAATCGCAGATTGTTCATTTGGGCAGAATATCCCGTGTCAGTACAATCTAAACTAGGATCACCTATTGAAGACTTTGTGATCAAGAATTACTATTTTTAAGGTTTAAAGAGGCTGCTGTTGACATTAACTATAATTAGGAATTGGCATTTTAAACTCAAATCTGAACATAAAACCCACTGTTTGCTCTATAAATACATTACATTTATAGATTAAAAAACAAAGGTCCAAAGAAGGAAATGACTTGTCCAATTATACCATTAGGATGGATGGATGACCTTATAACTGTACGTTTATGGTCCTTTACATGCTGCATGCCAATAATTGTAGCCATTACTGTTTATGATAGTACCTTTGAAAGAAGCTTAAACAATTCTGATGACAACAGAAGAATTTCTGATAATTTACAAGTAATAAAAGCAACCTTTTATTCTGCGCTCACTGTGGTCCCAGGCCTATGCTAAGTGGTTTACATCAGCACAACAGCCCTATAAGGAATAATTGCCCTTTTTTAACATGAGAAAATTGAATCCCAGGTAGGTTGAATTAGATGTCCATAACTGCGTAGTTACTGAGAGGCAGATTGGTGTTTGCACCCAAGTGTATTTCCCTTCAAAGTTAAAGCTTTTAACCAATGTAGTATATGATTTTCTTTTTCACAAGATCTTTGAATGACAAGTTACATATGCATATATGTGCATGTTATGTTTTTATATTATTTTATATATATGCATGATATTAGATATATATTTTTATTTTTAAAAAAGATGAGGTTTAAGTTAAATAATACTAACATTATAGAGAAGTTCTTTTAGAAATTATCATTTTCTTCCATTTTACAATTTTCCTTCTTTCTATTCTTTTTGTCAAATATCCTGAAAGTGTATATAGTATACATTTTGGAGGTAATGTAGGCAATAAAGGGAGCCATAAGATCACTAAAATAAAAGTTGAGAGGTTGATGATCTTTCTTATCTCTATGTGACTTTGGTCTTATTACAGGAAGTATAGGCCAATTTGTATGGATTTAACATGCATAGTGAGAGCAGAGCTTTTTGGACTCAGACCTAAATTCAAATCCTAGGTCTTGTATTTACTTGCTATGTGACTTAATGCAAATTATTTAACTTCTCTGATCTATAGTTTCCTCATCTCTAATAAGGAAACAATGTTATCTATCTCATAGTTCATTGTACAGATTAAATGGTATAATGTACATGAATGCCACAAGTAACAGATTAGTGTCAGTTCAAATGAACTATTTTTCCTATAAAAAATAGTTCAACATGATGTCCTTCAGGTTCATCCAGGTTGTCTCAAATGACAGGATTTCATTCTTTTTAATGGCTGAATAGTATTCTATTGTGTATATATACCCAATTTTCTTTATCCATTCATCCATTGTTGAATGCTTAGGTTGATTTTACATATTGGCTAATGTGAATAGTACTCCAGTAAACATCGGGATGCAAATATCTCTTCAACATACTGATTTTCATTTTCTTTGGATATGTACTGAGTAGGGGATTATTGGATGGTATGAGAGTGCTATTTTTAATTTCTTGAGGAACCTCCATACTGTTTTTCAAAATGGCTATACTTATTTACATTCCCACCAGCAGTGTGTAAGGGTTCCCTTTTCTCCACATCCATGCCAATGCTAGCTATCTTTTGATTTTTCAATCATTGCCAGTCTGACTAGAGTGAGGTAATATCTCCTTGTGGTTTTGATTTGCATTTCCCCAATGATGGGTGATATGAGCACCTTTCAAATCTCTGTTGGCCATTTTTATATCTTCTTTCAAGAAATGTCTGTTCAGGTCTTTTGCCCATTTTTTAATTGGCTCTTTTGCTGTTGTTGAGTTATATGAGTTTCTTATATATTTTGGACACTAACCCCTTATCAAATATATAGTTTGCAAGTATATTCTCCCATTCTGTAAGTTGTCTGTTTGCTCTGTTGATTGTTTCCTTTGCTGTGCAGAAGTTTTTAGTTTGATATAATCTCATTTGTCTAATTTGCTTTCACTGCTCGAGATTCTGAGGTTTCATTCAAAAAATCCTTGCCTAGACTCATGTTACGGAGCTTTTCCACTATTTTTTCTTCTAGTAGTTCTGAATCTTATGTTTAAGAATGTAACCATTTTTGGCTGGGCGTGGTGGCTCACACCTGTAATCCCAGTATTTTGGGAAGCTGAGGTGGGCGAATCATGAGGTCAGGAGATTAAGTCCATCTTGGCCAACATAGTGAAACCCCATCTCTACTAAAAATACAAAAATTAGCTGGGCGTGGTAGCGCGTGCCTGTAGTCCCAGCTACTCGGGAGGCTGAGGCAGGAGAATCGCTTGAACCTGGGAGGTGGAGGTGGCAGTGAGCCAAGATTGTGCCACTGCACTCCAGCCTGGCGACAGAGCGAGACTCCACCTCAAAAAAAAAAAAAAAAAAAAAAGATGTAACTATTTTTATTTGATTTTTGTAAGTGGTGAGAGGTAGGGATCTAATTTCATTCTTCTGCATAGGATATCCAGTTTTCCCAGCATCAGTTGAAGAGGCTGTCATTTCCCCATTATGTTAAGTGAAATAAGCCAGGCACAGAAAGTCAAATATTGCATGGTCTCATTCATATGTGGAGTCTAAAATTTTGTTCTCATAGAAGTAAAGAGTAGAATAGTGTTATAAGAGGTTGGGGAGGGTACTAAAGAGGAAGGGAGGGGGAGAGATTTTGTCACTGATTACGAAGCCACAGCAAGATAGGAGGAATAAGTTATGCTGTCCTATTGCCCAATAAGATGATTAGTGTTAATAATAACATATCGTGTATTTCAAAGTAACTGGAAGGGAGGTTTCTGAATGTTCTCATCACAAAGAAATGATAGATGTTTAAAGTGATGAATTAGCTAATTACTCTGATGTGATCATTACGCAATTTATATGTGTATTGAAACGTCACATTGTACCCTATAAATATGTTTAATAATTGTCAACCATAAAAAATCAAATTCAAAGAAATTCAGAACTACACTTCTCAAAAATAACCCTCTAAGTTTTAGAGTGGTGGTGAAGTATATCCTTAGAACACAGGAAAATACCCTAAAAATCCCTTTCATTGCTGATACTCTCAAAATCTACCACCTAACAAATAGCTGTTCCTCAAAATTCTCACTCTCTTAATACTAAAGAATTTTTTTTACCTTTTTATCCTGAGAGCTTCCTCTCTTTTTTAGTGTCATATTCCTTCCTCCTTCTCCCTTGCACATTGCTTTAGTCTGAATCCTCATAACAAAACTCATTTTCCCATTATCTGGATCAGTACGGCAAGGCAGCTTAGCACAGTGGTCAACAGCCTGAACTCTGGAACTGTTAAATTAATAATTTCTGGATTTAATTTCAAATCCTGTAAGTTACCAGCTATGACTCATTTGTTCCTCTGTAAAATGGATAATAGCACCTACCTCATAGGGCTATGGTAAAAATTCATATATTAAAAGTGACTGAGACCAAAACTTATCATACAGTAGGAACCAATTAGGTATTATTTTTGTTTTCCAAAGGCACCTACTAATAACAAATGAGAAGGAAAAAATTCCAAAACATTTGCTGTGGTATGGCAATATCAAATATAGAGGAAACCAGACACGATCTCTTTACTTCTCTGGTACCCTGTGTTAGAGTGCAAAGCTTGTGATGGAGTTTGAGTAGGGTTTCTTTCTTCTTCCCCTAATATAAGAAATGACTAATGGCTTACGCCAAGGAGGTGGAGGTCAGTCTTTTGTCCTGATTCTCTTACAGCAGGCACAGTATTTCAACAGTCTGTCCAACAATTTGGCATTCCTCACACCCTTTCCTGTATTCATTTCAATAAGCCCTGACATGTCCAAGCTCTGTAATCATAGTAGAGGAAAACCAGAAAAATTTACTTCTGCCTTCTGACAAGTTATTCAACTTATTTATTAAGACATTCCACATACATTTATTGAGTACCTACCATGTGCCAGGCATTAAAGATACCTGAAAGAGCAAATTCAACACTGTTGTTACTTTATGGAGTTGATAGGGTTTAGGACACATTTCCCCCAAATATGGTACATTGGCATAGTGAGTATTTTAAGCTGAAGGAATCTGAGAAAATGGCAGAAGCAGAAAGGTCACTTAGACCTCTTCCCTGCCCTTCTTCCCAGCTGGTCATAAAACCTAGCAAGGGTTTTCTGACCCTCACCTGAAGTATGTCTTAAAATACTCACGTGAGAGGTACCCTCCCTCTTAGAATGAAGGGAGGATCCTTATCTCTGAAGACACAGGAACACAGAGTAGAATCTGAACAAACAGTTCTTGCTAAGTTTCCCCAGTTTATTACTATTAGATCATACTTTTTGCCCTACAATATTGCTCCATGACTAGTCACTCTTCATCAAACCTACTATTAAAAACACCAAGGCTTAACAGTTTCTTCAGGTGTTCATTTCCTTATGGAGGCTCCTGGGTCAAATAAAACGTAAATAAAATTGAATGCTTTTGTTTTTTAAATTTATTTTTATTTTTTATTTTTCCATAGGTTATTGGGATACAGGTGGTGTTTGGTTACATGAGTAAGTTCTTTAGTGGTGACTTGTGAAATTTTGGTGCACCCATCACCTGAGCAGTATACACTGTACCTTATTTGTAGTCTTTTATCCTTTACCCCCACTTCTACCTTTCCCCCCAAGTCCCCAAAGTCCATTTTATCATTCTTATGCCTTTGTGTAGCTCCCACAAATCAGTGAGAACATACAATGTTTGGTTTTCCATTCCTGAATTACTTCACTTAGAATAACAGTCTCCAATCTCATCCAGGTCGCTGCGAATGCCATTAATTCATTCCTTTATATGGCTAAGTAGTATTCCATCGTATATCCACTCATTGATTGACGGGCATTTCGGTTGGTTCCATGATTTTTCAATTTGCAATTTGCATTTGCAAATTTTGCTGCTATAAACATGTGCAAGTATCTTTTTTGCATAATGACTTCTTTTCCTCTGGGTAGATCCCAGTAGTGGGATTGCTGTATCAAATGGTAGTTCTACTTTTAGTTCTTTGAGGAATCTCCACATTGTTTTCCATAGTGGCTGTACTAGTTCACATTCCCACCAGCAGTGTAGAAGTATTCCCTGATCACTGCATCCACACCAACATCTATTTTTTGATGTTTTTATTATGGCCATTCTTGCAGGAGTAAAGTGGTATCACATGGTGGTTTTCTTTTGCATTTCCCTGATCATTAGTGATATTGAGCATTTTTTCATATGTTTGTTGGCCATTTGTATATCTTCTTTAGAGAATTGTCTATTCATATTATTAGCCCACTTTTTGATGGGATTGCTTGTTTTTTTTTTTCTGGCTGATTTTTTGTTTGTTGTAGATTCTGGGTATTAGTCCTTTGTCAGATATATAGATTGTGAAGATTTTTTTTTTCCACTCTGTGTGTCATCTGTTTACTTTGCTGACTGTTCCTTTTGCCATGCAAAGCTCTTTAGTTTAATTAAGTCCCAGATATTTATATTTGCTTTTATTGCATTTGCTTTTGGGTTCTTGGTCATGAAATCCTTGCCTAAGCTAATGTCTAGAAGTGTTTTTCCAATGTGATTTTCTAGAATTTTTATAGTTTCAGGTCTTAGATTTAAGTCCTTTATCCATCTTGAGTTGATTTTTTTTTTTTTTTTTTTTGAGATGGATGATTCTCACTCTGTCACCCAGGCTGGAGTGCAGTGGTGTGATCTAGGCTCACTGCAACCACCACCTCCCAGGTTCAAGCGATTCTTCTGCCTCAGCCTCCTGAATAGCTAGGATTACAGGCACCTACCACCTTGTCAGGCTAATTTTTGTATTTTTTTAGTAGAGATGGGATTTCACCATGTTGGCCAGGCTGGTCTTGAACTTCTGACTTCAGGTGATTTGCCTGCCTTGGCCTCCCAAATTCTGGGATTACAGGTGTGAGCCATGGTGCCCAGCTTGAGTTGATTTTTGTGTAAGGTGAGAGATGAGGATACAGTTTCATTCTCCTACCTATGGCTAGCCAATTATCTCAGCACCATTTGTTGAAAAGGGCCTCCTTTCCCCACTTTATGCTTTTGTATGCTTTGTTGAAGATCAGTTGGCTGTAAGTATTTGCATTCATTTCTGGGTTCTCTATTCTGTTCCATTGGTCTATGTGCCTGTTTTTATACCAATACCATGTTGTTTTGATGACTATGGCCTTATAGTATAGTTTGAAATCAGGTAGTGTGATGCCTCCAGTTTTGTTCTTTTTGCTTAGTCTTGCTTTGGCTATGTGGGCTCTTTTTTTGGTTCCATATGAATGTTAGAGTTTTTTTTTTTTCTAATTCTGTGGAACATGATGGTGGTATTTTGATGGGATTGTGTTGAATTTGTAGATTGCTTTTGGCGGTATGGTCATTTTCACAATATTGATTCTACCCATCCATGAGAATGGGATGTGTTTCCATTTGTTTGTGTCATCTATGATTTCTTTCAGCAGTGTTTCATAGGTTTTCTTGTAAAGGTCTTTCACTGCCTTGGTTAGGTATATTCCAAAGTATTTTACTTTATTTTATTTTTTTGCAGCTATTGTAAAAGGGGTTGAGTTCTATATTTGATTCTCAGCTTGGTAGCTGTTGCTGTATAAAAAAGCTACTGATTTGTCTACATTAATCTTGTATCTGGAAACTCTGCTGAATTCTTTTATCAGTTCTAAAAGCTTTCTGGAGAAGTCTTTAGGGTTTTCAAGGTAAACAATCATATATCATCTGCAAACAGTGACAATTTGACTTCCTCTTTACTGATTTGGATGCCCTATATTTCTTTCTCTTGTCTGATTGCTCTGGCTAAGACTTCTAGTACTACATTGAAGAGAAGTCATGAGAGTGGGCATCCTTGTCTTGTTTCAGTTCTCAGGGGGAATGCTTTAAACTTTTCCCCAGTATTATGTTGGCTGTGGGTTTGTCATAGACAGCTTTTATCCCATTGAGGTATATCCCTTGTATGCTGATTTTGCTAAGAGTTTTAATCATAAAGGGATGCTAAATTTTATTGAATGCTTTTTCTGCATCTGAATGCTTTTGTTTTGTATTGTTAGTCTGTCTTTTGTTGTAAGAGCCAGTTATGAGTCCAGGATAGGTAAAGGGGAAGACATTTTTTTCTCCCCTATGAGTTTATACTGTGAAGAAGGAGATAAGACATTAATTAAATTATCTCCCAAATAAATGCATATTTACAATTTTGAATAAGAGCTGATAAGAAAACTCATGATAAATGAATGTCAATATTAAGAGGACCTGAGCCACAGACATAGCAGTAGTAGAGTCTGACCTTTAAATTGAGCTGAGAAGAATGAATGGTCCTGGGTCCAAGGTGAGGTTTGGTGCTCCTTTCTGGGCTATTTTGGGGTTTCCTGCTGATGGAGCAATACTTACAAGGAACAGTAGCCACATGGTGGATGACATACCACTTCTGCTGGTCACTGGATACTTACCCAGTACTCCCCAGTGCAAGACTTCTCAGGTACACTGTGTTATAGCACAAAGCTTATGATGGAAAATCTGAGCAGAGCTTCCCTTTTCTTCCCCCAGTATAACATATGAGTTATGGCAAATGCTGTCTTCACTACCGAAGTTAGACATATATATGAGCTGCTAGAACTGGGAGCATAAATGAGGCATGAGCAGCCTCTGGAAGGCAGACCCTACCCACAACAGCTGATGCCATGAGGCTTGGTAGCAGAAACAGAAGTAGGAATGAGTCTGCTATACTTGGATGCAGTGAGTAAAAGAGGAAAACGGCAGCCTCTGCTACAGTCAAATGCAGGAAGTGAAATGGGAGACAGTATGCTCACATCATCGGTATCCCTACCTCCCTCAAAATAAACATGGCCACTTGTACCTCATTAGCTAGATTAGACATGTCTCTGGGGTGGGGCTCTGAAGGCAATAAGTAGGAGTAGAAATGTGGGCAGTTTTCTGTACCTAAGATGACAGAATCTTTACTTCCCTTTCTAGCAACTAGAAGTTAACAAGGTAAAGCTGGAAGGGGATCGGGGAGCACTCTAGGGTGCTAGGCAGAAGAAAGAGCACATACAAAAGGCTGAGATGAAGAATGTATGGACATTTAAGGAATGGAGAGAAAACCAGTGTACCTCGAGTGCAAAAGATGAGAGTGAGTGACTGTGGTGGACACGGGGCTGGAGAATAGACAGGGTTAGACCATGCAGGGCCTTCATGGCCAAGCTAAGGAGGTTAGTGTCCTATCAACAATGGGAATCTCTGCATAGATTTGATTTAGTTTTCTCATCTTATACAAGCAGACAAAAATGTCTATGATTCATTTATGCTCTTAAAGACTATTAAAAAGGCAGTAGAGGGGCAGGGCCAAGATGGCTGATTAGCAGCAGTGCTGCTCGGAGGATCCCATCATAAAAAACTATGATAAGCATGTGAATGCTTCACCGGCAACCAAGGTATCCAGGTTGTCTCATCAAAATTGACTAGAAGGCTGGCATGACCCATGGAAAGAAAGGAGAACAGTGTGGTACTGTGGCCCACCTGAGAGCCACACAGGGAAGGGGAATCCCCTCCGCCCAGCCAAGGTTGGTGGTGAGTGAGTGCGCTATCCAGCCAGGGAAACTGCACTTTTTCCACAGAACTGCACAACACATGGATTGGAAGATCCCACTTGCGAACCTGCGCTAGAATCTGCTTAAGCCTACCAAACTTTTAGGGGGAAGGGCAAACAGCACCTGCTGCCACTGCCTGCTGTCTAAGCCTTTTGAGCTCCTTGGGGGAGGGGCAGCAACCAGCACTGGGACTCGCAACTGCCTAACATGCTAAGCTCCATGGGCTGGGGAAGGGCAGCACCCATTTCTATAGCTCCAGGCTGTGCTTTTCCCCTGCCAGAGCTGGGAAGGCTGGACGGCTTGGTCCCAAAGCTTGTCCCCACAGCCCAACACATCAGCTGTGGCAATCTGTGGCCAGAGTGCCTCTTCAGCCCCAACCCTGACCCATCCTTCCTCAGTGGGTGAGGCTTTCCTGCAGGATCTCCAATAATTCCAGCCATAGGCTCATGGACAGAATTTGGATCTCCCTGGGCCTGAGCCCCTAGGGAGAGGGGTAGCTGCAGTCTCTGCGGACCAGCAGTCTTAAGCTTTTCCTCCGAGTAGTTCTGATAATCCAGGCATCCCAGACAAATGGGTTTCCCTGCAGTGAAACACGCCCTCTCCACCAAGGGACAAAGTGCTTCATTAAATGGGTCCTGTTCCCTGTGCCACCCAACTGGGTGAGACCCTTCAACATGGGTTGTCAGACACCCTATATAGGAGCAATCCTACTGGCATCAGGTTGGTGCCCCTTGAGATCAGAGGTCCCAGAAGAAAGAGCAGGCATCCATCTTTGCTGCTCTGCAGCCTCCTTGAGTGACATCTCCAGGCATGGGAGTGAATCAGATGAATAAGGCCTTAAGTGAACCCCCAGCAAACTGCAGCAGTCCTACAGGAGAGGGACCTGACTACTGAAAGAAAAACAAACAAGCAGAAAGCAACAACAACAGCATTAGCAACAACAACAACAAAAAGGCCCCCTTAAAAAACCCCATCCAAGGGTCAGCAGTCTCAAAGACCGAAGCTAGACAAACTCAAGAAGATGAGAAAGAATCAATGAAAATATGCTGAAAACCCAAAAGGCCAGAGTGCCTCTTTTCCTCCAAATGGTTGCAACATCTCTCTATCAAGGATGAAGAACTGGAAGGAGGATCAGATGGAAGAGTTGACAGAAGTAGGCTTCAGAAGATGGGTAGAAAAAAACTATGAGGAGCTAAAGGAGCATGTTCTAACCCAATGAAAAGAAGCTAAGAACCTTGATAAAGGGTTAGAGGGCTTGCTGACTAGAATGAACAGTTTAGAGAGGACATAAATGACCTGATGGAGCTGAAAAACACAGCTTGAGAACTTTGTGAAGCATACACACATCAATAGCCGAATTGACCAAGCTGAAGAAAGGATATCAGAGTTTGAAGAATACCTTACTGAAATAAGACATGCAGACAAGAATAGAGAGAAATGAGTGAAAAGGAATGAACAAAGCCTCCCAGAAATATGGGACTATGTGAAAAAACAACCTACAATTGATTGGTGTACCTGAAAGTGACAGGGAGAATGGAACCAAGTTGGAAAACACACTTCGGGATATTATCCAGGAGAACTTCCCCAACCTAGCAAGACAGGCCAACATGCAAATTCAGGAAATACAGAGAAAACCATTGAGATACTCCATGATAAGATAAACCCCAAGACACACAATCAGCAGATTATAAGGTTGAAGTGAAGGAAATACTGTTAAGGGCAGCCAGAGAAAAAAGTCAGACCACCTACAAAGGGAAGCCCATCAGACCTACAGCAGACCTCTGAGCAGGAACTCTACAAGCCAGAAGAGATTGGGGGCCAATATTCAACATTCTTAAAGACAAGAATTTTCAACTCAGAATTTCTTATGCAGCTAAACTAAGCTTCATAAGTGAAGGAGAAATAAAATCCTTTCCAGGCAAGCAAATGCTGAGGGATTTCATTACCATCAGGCCTGCCCTACAAGAGCTCCTGAAAGAAGCACTAAATATGGAAAGGAAAAACTGGTACCAGCCACAGCAAAAACACACCAAAATATAAGACTAATGACACTATGAAGAAATTGTATCAACTAGTATGCAAAATAACCAAATAGCATCATGATGACAGGATCACATTTGTACATAACAATATGAACCTTAAATGTAAATGGGCTAAATGCCCCCATTAAAAGACACAGTCTGGCAAATTGGATAAGGTGTCAAGACCCATCAGTGTGCCATATTCAGGAGATCCATTGTACATGCAAAGACACACCCAGGCTCAAAATAAAGGGATGGAGGAATATTTACCAAGCAAATGGAAAGCAAAAAAAAAAAAAAAAAAAAAAAAAAAAAAAAAAAAAAAGCAGGGGTTGCAATCCTAGTCTCTGACAAATTTAAACCAACAAATATCAAAAAAGACAAAGAAGGGCATTACATAAAGGTAAAGGGACAATTCAACAAGAAGAGCTAACTATTCTGAAGATATATATATGCACCCAATACAGGAGCACCCAGATTTATAAAACAAGTTCTTAGAGACCTACAGAGACTTAGACTCCCACACAATAATAGTGGGGGACATTAACACCTCAATGTCAATATTAGATCAATGAGACAGAAAATTAACAAGGATATTCAGGACTTGAACTCATCTCTGGATCAAGTGGACCTAGTAGATATCTACAGAACTCTCCCAAATAAACAGAATATACATTCTTCTCAGTGCCACATGGCACTTATTTTACAATTGACCACATAGTTGAAAGGAAAACACTACTCAGCAAATGCAAAAAAACTGAACTAATGACAACCAGTCACTCAGACCACAGTGCAATCAAATTAGAACTCAGGATTAAGAAACTCACTCAAAACTACACAATTTCATGGAAATTGAACAACCTGCTCCTGAATAACTCCTGGGTAAATAATGAAATTAAGGCAGAAATAAAGAAGTTCTTTGAAACCAATGAGAAGAGACAAGGTACCATAATCTTTGGGAGACAGCTAAAGCAGTGTTAAGAGGGAAATTTATAGCACTAAATGCCCACATCAGAAAGCTAGAAAAATCAACACCCTAACATCACAATTAAGAGAGCTAGAGAGGCAAGAGTAAACTAATCCAAAGGATAGCAGAAGACAAGAAATAACTAAGATCAGAGAAGAGTTGAAGGAGATAGAGACATGAAAAACCCTCCAAAAAATTAATGAATCAAGGATCTGTTTTGTTTTTGAAAAATTAACAAAATAGACCACTAGATAGATGAATAAGGAAGAAGAGGTATATAATAATCAAATAGACACAATAAAAATAATAAAGGGGATATCACTACTGACCCCACAGAAATACAAACCACCATCAGAGAATACTATAAACACCTCTATGCAAATAAATTAGAAAATCTAGAAGAAATAGATAAATTCCTGGAAACATACACCCTACCAAGACTAAACCAGGAAGAAATTGAATCCCTGAATGGACCAATGACAAGCCCTGAAATTGAGGCAGTAATTAATAGTGTACGAACAAAAAAAAGCCCAGGACCAGATGGATTCACAGCTGAATTATACCAGAAACACAAAGAAGAGTTGATACCATCCCTTCTGAAACTATTCCAAATAATTGAAAAGGAGGAACTCCTCCCTAACCCATTTTATAAAGCTAGCATCATCCTGATACCAAAACCAAGAAGAGACACAACAAAAAAGAAAACTTCAGGCCAATATCCCTGATGAACATCAAAGTGAAAATCCTTAACAAATAAAATACTGGCAAACCGAATCCAGCAGCACATCAAAAAGCTTATCCACCACAATCAAGTCAGCTTCATCCCTGGGATGCAAGGCTGGTTCAACATATGCAAATCAATAAACATAATCCATCACATAAACAGAACCAAAGAGAAAAACCACATGATTATCTCAATAGACACAGAAAAGGCCTTCAATAAAATTCAACATCTCTTCATGTTAAAAACTCTCAATAAACTAGATATTGATGGAATGTATCTCAAAATAATCAGAGCTATTTATGACAAACCCACAGCCAATATCATATTGAATGGGCAAAAGATGGAATCACTCCTTTTGAAAACCAGCAGAAGACAAGGATGCCCTCTCTCACCACTCTTATTCAAAATAATATTGGAAGTTCTGTCCAGGGCAATCAGGCAAGAAAAAGAAAGGGTATTCAAATAGGAATACAGGAAGTCAAGTTGTCTCTATTAGCAGATGACATGATTTTATATTTAGAAAACCCCATCATCTCAGCCCAAAAACTTCCTGAACTGATAAGCTACTTCAGCAAAGTCTCAGGATACAAAATTAATGTGCAAAACCCACAAGCATTCCTTTACGCCAACAATGGGCAAGAAGAGAGCCAAATCATGAATGAACTCCCATTCACAATTGCTACAAAGAGAGTGAAATACCTAGGAATACAGCTAACAAGGGATGTGAAGGATCTCTTCAAGGAGAACTACAAACCACTGCTGAAGAAAGTAAGAGAGGACACAAACAAATGGAAAAACATTCCATCCTCATGGATAGGAAGAATCGATATTATGAAAACAGCCATACTTCCCAAAGTAATTTATAGATTCAATGCTATTCCCATCAAACTATCATTGACATTCTTCACAGAATTAGAAAAAAAAATTTAAATTTCATATGGAATCAAGACCCCATATAGCCAAGACAATCCTAAGCAAAAAGAACAAAGCTGGAGGCATCATGCTATCTGACTTCAAACTATACTACAAGGCTACAGTAACCAAAGCAGCAAGGCACTGGTACCAAAACAGACATATAGACCAACGGAGCAGAACAGAGACCTCAGAAATAGCATCACACATCTACAACCACCCGATCTTTGGGAAACCTGACAAAAACAAGCAATGGGGAAAGGATCTCCTATTTAGTAAATGGTGCTGGGAAAACTGGCTAGCTATATGCAGAGAACAGAAACTGGACTCTTTCCTTACACCTTATACGAAAATTAAATCAAAATGGATTAAAGAGTTAAATGTAAAACCCCAAACCATAAAAACCCGAGAAGAAAACCTAGGCAATACCATTCAGGACATAGGCATGGGCAAAGACTTCATGACAAAAACTCCAAAAGCAATTGCAACAAAAGTTAAAATTGACAAATGGGATCTAATTAAACTAAAGAGCTTCTGCACAACAAAAGAAACTATCATCAGAGTGAACAGGCAGCCTACAGAATGGGAGAAAATTTTTGTAATCTGCCCATCTGACAAGGGTCTAATATCCAGAATTTACAAGGAACTTAAACATATTTACAAGAAAAAGACAGCTCCATCAAAATGTTTACTGACACTTCTCAAAAGAAGACATTTACACACCTAACAAACATGAAAAAAAAAGCTCAACATCATTGAGCATCAGAAAAATGTAAATTAAAACCACAATGAGATACCATCTCACACCAGTCAGAATGGCAATTATTAAAAAGCAAACAACAGATGCTGGCGAGGCTGTGGAGAAATAGGAGCACTTTTACACTGTTGGTAGGAATGTAAATTAGTTCAACTATCGTGGAAAACAGTGTGGTGATTCCTCGAGGATTTAGAACCAGAAATACCATTTGACTCAGCAATCCCATTACTGGTTATATACCCAAAGGAATATACATCATTCTAATATAAAGACACGTGCACACGTATGTTTATTGCAGCACTATTTACAATAGTGAAGACATGCAACCGACCCAAATGCCCATCAATAATAGACTGGATAAAGAAAATGTGGTACATGTACACCATGGAATACTATTTGGCTATAAAAAGGAATAAGATCATGTCCTTTGCAGGGACATGGATGAAGCTGGAAGCCATCCTGCTCAGCAAACCAACACAGGAACAGAAAACCAAACAATGCATGTTCTCACTCATAAGTGGGAATTCAACATTGAGAACACATGGACACAGAAAGGGGAACAATACACACCAGGGCCTGTTGTAGGGTGAAGAGTGAGGGGAGGGAACTTAGAGGACGCATCAATAGGTGCACCAAACCACCATGGCATATGTATACCTATGTAGCATGTTTTGCACATGTATCCCATTTTTTTGTTTTTAGAAGAAATGGAAAAGGCAATAGAGCTAGGATGACCACATGTCCTGGTTTGCCTGCGAACAGTCAAAGTTTCTGCCCATTTTCCTAGCTTGAAAATACCTTGGTTTGGATGGTAAATTATGTGGCCACTACATGTGCCTCAGTGTAGTGATTGAAAAAGCCTTTTAGATTTGTGGCCTTTAGATCTGGAACTACATTAACTGAGTCAGTATCCAACTCTGACATTTCTTATTGGTGTGACCTTGGGCAACCATTCTGTTCCTTAGTTATATCATCTCTAAAATGAGTTAATACTATACCAACATTTAAATTGTATAAGAATTGAATTATTGATATATATAAAACAGTGCCTGGAACACCATAGATGTTTAATAAATGCTAACTATCATTGTTGCACATTTATTTACTTTCTCTTATTCTAATGGTGTTTTGAATAAGCATTTAGAAAATTATTATTGCATTCCACTGAGTTTGCATTTTACAATGGGAAGGCAGGGTTGGTTCAGATGCCCCACGGTTATAATGTGGAATGTCAGTTAATAGAAGCCATCACCACTTCAGTGCATGCTGGGTGTCAGGCTCTGTGCTAAGTAGTTTACAGATGGTTTTTTCCTTACTCTTCCCCAACAATCTCTGAGGGGTATGCATCATGGGTCTGGTTTACAGATGGGAAACTGGGTTTGAGGAGGTTAAGAATTTCTCCAGTTGAACAAAGTAGCAAAGTAGAGATTTGATTCCATCTTCCAGATCCATGATCCAGTCTCGAAACCATTACATTCCATGCCCCTTTGATGCCAACCTTAGAGACAAGGCAGTGTTAAGCTCTTCTTAGGAGCCAGCCAACACTTCTAATCCATTTGTCCAAACTTCCCCTCATTCAGACATATTTGTATTTTCAGTCTGTAGCATTCCCGGGAGCAAGAAGGGAGAAATACATTCTTTAAGTCGCCTATTCACTGTTTTACAGTAGGAAAGGCCTAGCTTAACTGACTTAAAACTACTTACTCTTACTTTCCTAAGGGGTCGTCTTGTCCTTTTTAATGAGAATTTTGGGTTCTGTTTATGCAGAATGGTCACAATATGATTGGTTTTGAGCATGTCCTCTGTCGACCTCTTCTTTTTCTTACTGAAGAGCTGAACCTTTTCCTTCTGTCCTTACATGTCAGTCCCAGATTCTCAGCCCTATTTCTGTTCATGTTGGGAGTATAAAGTGTGTGGTTTATAAAGTACAAGACTGAACAGATGCACTTTGTTTTATACTTGAGAGATTATGTACGTGAGACTATTAAAAGGTTATGTCTTATGAACTCAGCTGGAGAATCACAAAATCTCATTTCTTTTGCAGTGGCTCTTTAATCTATTTCCACTGAATAATGGTGTCATTGTCCTTGGATCCAAGCAGGCCTCGGGTGAACTCTTAATTCTACCATTTAGTTACTGTGTGTACTTCGGCAAGCCCTTCTACTCTCAGAGCCCTGGTTTCCCCATCTGGACACCCACAGATGGGAAAGGGATGGCTTGTACCTGTGAAGTATCATTTAAAGTCACTTCATGGCCACCCTCTCAGTAGCCCTGAGCTGTTGGGTAGGAAAACTGGGAAGCTAACTCAGAGTTTCTGTTTCCACGTCCAGAACCAGCTGGTACAAAGAGCATGGGTTTTACAAGACCAACCTAAATTTGGAACCCACTTCTAGCATATTTAGCTTTTTGTAACCACTCCAAGTCAGCTCCTCAGTGTAAAATCTCCATACAAATATATTAGTCTTCGAAATAATGTTCACCAAAATATGTCTACATCTTCATTCCTAGGACCTATGAATATGTTAACTTACATGGCAAAAGCAACTTTGCAGATGTTACTGAGGGAAGGATCTTGAGCTGGGAAGATCATTGTGAATTATTCTCTTGGGTCTGATATAATCACAAAGGTTCTTATAAGAATGGGGTAGGCAGGTCAGAGTCAGAAAAGAAGATGTGATAATGGAAGCAGAAATTGGAGGGATGCAAGGAAGGGGCATGAGCCAAAGAATGCAGGTGGAAAAGACAAGGAAACAAATCCTCTCTGGGGCTTCCTGAAGGAAAACAACTCTGCTGATACCTTAAGACTTCTGACTCCAGAGCTGTAAGATAATCAGTCTGTGCTGTTTGAAGCCACTAAGTTACGGCAACAACAGGAAACTAATACAGGACATTTATAATCATGATAATGTTGATAATGACAGTCATAACTGATAATAATACTTCACATGGTATATATGTCCCAGGAATTTTTCTAAGTTTTATAGATGTATGTTTTACATATTATACACTATATATTATATATATTTATATTTTATACATTTCTATTTTACTTTGATACATATTTCATATGTGTATATATATGTATATATATTTATGCAATTCTCAGAACAATTTTCACAAAATAAACATTTTGCAGATGAGGAAACAGGCATAGAGAGGCTAAGTAACATTCTCAAGGCCACATAACCAGGAATGGACAAAGCTGACATTTGAATCTCGTCAATTTATAAAGCACCTACAGAAGGCCTGGCACATAGTGCTTCCCAATAAATGGAGGGCACTATTATTGATATTCCTACTACATGACATTTCTTCTAAATCTGTAAGAATGCTCATATTGCAGCAATGACTGGCTATGCTAAAGCTTTCTTCTCATGCTTACAGACACAGACTCCAGAGCTATGGGCCCTTCTAATCCCAGGCTCAGGTGAAACCAGTCCTGCCCTTTCTCTGTGAGGGCTCACCCAGGATAGAGGAGATGTGGGAAGGTAGTTGTTCTCATCCTATGTCAGCTATTGTATTGCACTTGCATTCCTACCTCTGCATTCTTCCTCCTTTGGAAACCACAAATTACCCAGCAGAGTCCTAGTGACAGAATGATGGAACTGGGCTGGTGCCTGCAGCTGGGCTAAGTCAATAAAGGTGATAATGAACAGTAAGCAGAATTTGAAGAATGACTTGGAAAATTGCTGCTATTGATATTTCTGGCAGCCATCTGCTGTAAAACCAGACTGAAGTGGGTTGTTCCACAAGGCAAATCCTTTTGAGACAAATGATGGCAGTAATGATGAGAGTTCATATTTGTGCAACTTCTAAAAGTGTTTTTAGGTAATATATATATTTAGGTAATATATATTTTTAGGTAATATATATTACCTAATTTTAGTTCTCAAAAACCCAGTGACGTAGGACCCATTTCATAGATTAAAAAAAAAAAAAAAAAGACAATCAGAGGGGTTAATTTCATTGACCCTGACTGCCTGGCTTGGTTGTGGCTGCAGAAATAAAGTAATTTTTGAATTTTTAAGTAAGGACATACTTGGGGTAACCTTTGTCAATGCGCTTGACTTGGGACTGTATGGCCAGCAGATGTTCTCTTTACCCCTCACCAGGATAGAGGTCAGGATGGCTTTGGCTCCACTTCTGACAACCCCAGGTCAGAGCAGAACAGAGCTGTGTTTGTTGGGAATTGTTCCTTCTCATAAAATGAGATACCAACATCCTACTCTGCACCTTTAACCTCCTCTCACTGCTCAGCTTACTCATGCTGGCTCCAAGTTCAAGTCCTCTGCTGCACACAGCTGTGGATGCCCTACACTCTTCACAGTTCCCCCACTGCTGCCTTTGTACCTCACCAGCTTCCAGACCTGTGTGCCACAGGTAGTGGGACACATGATAAACATTTTCTGAATGACCAAATGGTCTGGAAGAAAAAGGCTCCAGAGGCACAATTTCTATTTATGATCCTGTTTAACATTTTTATGGAGAGCTATTTTCAAATCACTGCCCCTTTGTTTTAGTCCTGATTTGTAAGTTTTATTTCACAGTTACATAAGAAACTTGAATTAGTTATCAACCTCGTGATGCAGCCACGATGTTCATCCTTTTAAAATCATAGCTTGTTATAAGAGAAGGAAATCGTAGCACTCAGCTTAGAAAACAAGCTCAGAAAAGGCAAGTTCAAGGTCATGCAATTAGTTATTGGTAGAGCCAGGATAGGAAATAATACATATTTCTTATACAAAAAAGAAACTACCTTCACAGATCATATACACATACGTGATTTTGTTTAATCCTCAACAAGCCTGTGAAGCTTAGAAAGATTAAGTAACTTGTCTACAATACACGGTTCATAAGAGGAAGACAAAATGGGGACTAGACTTGGGTCTTTGTGAGCTGAGTCTCATTTGTTGGGGAACAAGCTCTCCTGACTTTTCCTCATACTTTTAATTATTTATAATTTGTTCTAGTTTCCCCCTACATCTTCAGTAATCAGTCTTTAATTTACACATCCTGTTGTCACAGAACCACTCTCTTACCGTTTTGTTAAATATGATTTCTAGCTAGCTAATACGATTTTGAGCTACTTACCCCCTGCCCTGTATACTCAGAAGTTTAAAATTTGCTAAATTATTTGTCTGAGGTAATAAATAGAAAGAGTGAGGAAGATTGAGGTTTTTTTTTTTTTCTTGAGACAGAGTCTCAGCCACCCAGGCTGGAGTTCAGTGGCCTGATCTTGGCTAACTGCAACCTCCGCCTCCCAGCTTCAAGTGATTCTCCCATCTCAGCCTCCTGAGTAGCTGGGATTACAGGCACCTGCCATCATGCCCGGCTAATTTTTGTAGAGACAGGGTTTCACCATGTTGGCCAGGCTGGTCTTGAATGAAAGAGCAAGTTTTATAACCTTCTATCAGAGTGTTGCTACACTTGTTGTTACTTGCTAGTTTATCTGTCTGTTTTATAGATAACACTTTCATATATATTGCTCTCTTGGATCCTTGTAACAACCCTTAGAGGTAGGTATTGAATTATTATTCGTATTATCCAGATAATAACACTGAGGTCCAAAGAACTTCACTGGCCAAGGTCACAGTGCCT
The DNA here is from genome assembly GCF_028858775.2 of Pan troglodytes. Classification (NCBI taxonomy): domain Eukaryota; kingdom Metazoa; phylum Chordata; class Mammalia; order Primates; family Hominidae; genus Pan; species Pan troglodytes. Next base: position 89,595,241 of record NC_072407.2, read on the forward strand.
GAGGTCATGATGCTAAGAAAGTGCAGGGCCAGGGCCTGCTATACCAGAGTTCCACTCTCCATCCTTCCTTGTAATGCCTGTGTTTCCGCATTGGCTCCTGATGCAGGTGTGTGCAAGGGAGGGCAGCAAGTGTACATTCTAGGTATGCAGAAATGGTATGTGCATGCCAAGAATATGCATCTTGGTGCCTCGATTTACCCCGATGCTGATAGAGGAGATGCTGTATTCTCTTTAAGCCTTTGGGAAACACCAAGCACAGTAATCCACAAAGGGTACTGGGTGGGTGGGTATATTCGTCACAGCTTGGATTGTCATAACAAAATTCCACAGACTGGATAACTTAACAGAAATGTATTTTCTTATAGTTCTGGAGGCCGGAAGTCCTAGATCAAAGTGTTGGCAAGTTTAATTTTTCCCGAGGCCTCTCTCCTTCACTTGAAGATGACTGTCTTCTCATTGTGTCTTTACATGGTCTTTTCTCTGTGCATGCACAACACTTCTGTCTCTTCTTCTTATAAGGACATCAATGCTAGCTCCAAATACAGGAACATTCGGGGTTAGGGCTCACCACATGAATTTTGAGGGGACACAAGTCATAACAGTGGCCACACATGGTTGAAATGCATAAGGTTCAGAAAGAGTACATCCTTCTTTGTCAATGCCTGTTTAGGCTGCCAAATTTATGGGCTTGGATGAGTTGTTTTTGAAGCCTCTACGTCACTTTGCTTTTCCTCCCCAAATATTGTGCTTAAAAGCATGCTATTTTCAAATTGAAATGAGAGAGCAAGAAGAAAGAAATGCTGCCATAAATCTCCAAGCAAAGGAAAAAAATTAGTCTATGGAGAAATGAAAATAAGTAAACTGAGAATTCTCTCAGACCTGGAAAAATCAATTGTTACCACATCGTCCCTGACAGTGATCTAGTTGAGATCAATTCAGTTAAAGTTAATAACACCTGCATGAGTTCCACTGTAGCAGATTGTCAATTTTCTTACTAGTCCTGTGAGCTATGGGTGCCAGCTTCCAAGACGAATATAAATGAATGCTGGGATTTCAACCATTACAAGGGGATTTGTTTAAAAAAAAAATTCTCAAGTTCTTTCAACTGCTCAAGACAGTAGTCAGCTTCATGAGTCAAATTGCTCCCAGAGGCAGCTTATTAGAGTCCACATGGAATGTACTGCTTCCCCAGAGGTTAAACACACAGCACAGAAGGAGGCCGCATGGGCACTGTCTGACTTTGATGAATGATTGCAGCATGGTTTCACTGTCGTCGTCTTATTTTATTTTTGTAGTTTACTGAGGACACATTCCAAGTGGCAGAACTTTTGTTGAGCCTATTTGGGCAGGTGTTTGAGTTGTGCTCTTGTACCTAAAGTTTAAGGCCAGTGTTCCAGGTCAGGCTCCCACACATATCAGAAAAAGAAGGGTCCTAACTTTTATTCATTTCTTACTATACATAGACTGCTAGTTGCTTAAAAAAATTCTTACTCTCTTCTTCTTGGGAAACAGCTGGACTACACTTTCCACCTTCCTTTGTAGTTTAATTATATGTAGGCCTGTAATTGAATTTTAGCCAATGGGTTGTACTCGTAGAGTTGCCAGATAAAATACAGAGTACCCAGTTAAATTTAAGTTTTAGATAAAAAACATATTTCTAGTATAAATATGTCCCAAGTACTGCATGAGGCATGCTTATATTAAAAGAAATTGTGTTGTTTATCTGGAATTCAAGTTTAACTGGACAAAGTACAGGATACCTGTACTGCATGTCTATTTGCTAAATCTGACAGTCCCAAATAGGAGTGAAAGTAACAGGCTCTACTCCCAGGCATGGCCCATGCAAACCTTCTCTATGTGCTCCCCCTCGTCCTTCTCCATTTAACCTGGCTGGATGGAGACAATATTCAGGAAAACTTCGTAAGTCATATATTTGAAGATGGGAGGACCACTATCAATCAGTTTGGGTTTCTTCTGGAATGGGATCCTTTAGTTTGGTGCATTCATGACTACCTGAAGGACAGGCACCCACTAACTCATTCACTCTCTCTGTTCTATTATGTGGGCAAGAAAGAAACACTTACTGTATCTGAGTGATAAATGTTGGATTCTGTCTTCTTCAGCAGCTAGCCTACCCAGCTGATACATTTAGTATATGACAAGAGCCACATGTATAAAGCAGCAATTAATCCTCCCCACAACTTCCTCAAGCTGGTATTGTCCTTGTTTTATCCATGGGGTTAATAAGGCCCAGAGATATTAAGCAACTCACCAATTTATCAATTGGTTTATTATCAGTTATCAATTTATCATTGATTTATTCTAAATATAATTATAAAACAGGTTACCTTTAGAGATTATTTGTGATTATTTATGAATTTGAATAAATATTCCTTATAATCTGTAAGTCTTCACATTTAAGTGAGCCTCTAATTTTATTTTTAAATTAATTATTTGATCTTAGAGGACCATTCAAAAGACTCAAAAGGGAATACATTGAAAAATCAATCTCACTGTTACCCCTTTTCCCCAGCCAACCAACTTTCTATCTAGGAAGTGACATTTCTGGTGTGTGTGTGTGTGTGTGTGTGTGTGTGTGTGTGTATTTTCATAGTCTGTGCATATATAAACATTTACACACACACACACAGACACACACACTTCTATTTCAACCCAAATGATTGCATCCTATTGTGGAAATAATGAAAAAAAAAATCCCACTACGTTAGAAAAAACAGAAGCTATTTATTCAGAGCTTGGAACTCGGTCACCATGACTGTGTTTGACAGAGGCTCAAAGGCAGGCAGGGCAGTGAGAAAACTTTACAGTGAAAAAAGGGTAAGGCTTCAGGTGTGCCCTGAATGGAGGCTGTTGACATGAGAAAGTTGGAGGTTAGCTAACTAGAGGCAGGGTATCATCTGTGATTGGTTTGGAGAGCATATTTGACCTACTCTGGTCCTAAGTTGGAAGTCAGGCTAAAAGTTTCGGAAGCTGGTAGTCATTGAGCAAGCTATGACTGTTCTAGGACTATTGCTACAGAAATTGTGGTTTGACTTCCTGGGATGAAGCTTGTAGGTAAGGGTTTTAATTGTCATATGTAGTGTGGCCATTGTCTATTTGTATATTCAGTATCTTGCTATGCATATTATCTGGATGTTGATTTTTAAAAATTAGGCAGTAATATTGACCTTGTTGGTGTATAATTCTATCAATTTTAATACAAGGATTGATTCATGTAACTATTATCTCAATCAGCATACAGAACAGTTCTGTCACCCAGAAAGACTCCCTCTTGCTAGTATAAACAAACTGTTACTGAATTTTCTAGCTCAACTACCTACTGAATCTGTTACACCATATGATGTCAGTATCAATTTATTTCAATTCAACAATGAACATATTTTTCTATCTGATTACATAGTTTGATAAATGAAAAACATATGTTACTAAATAGTACCAAATAGAGATAAAAATATTAAATGTTGTGACTCTGGAAGCTTGGGAGGGGAAGAAGCTCTCATGGTCACTATAAAGGTGTAAGGAGGGATGAATGGGTGTAATCTGAAGAGAATCAAGTGCCTTCAAATATACATCTCATTGCGTGAATATAAATAGATCTGTGTGATTCTGTTTATTTTGCAATGATATCAAAACTGTGTGTCATGCCTTGCGCTAATGATGGCATATGGAAGTTAAGGTAACATTTTTACCTTCTACAATTTACATTACTGGAGAAGCTTACCAACCAACCACCTAACCAACCAACCAAACAGTGTGTTCAATGCTATGACAGACACATGAAAACAGTGTACTGAATCTAGAAGATGGACACAGGTGGAGCAGGGAAGACTTTATCTAAACCAAGGGGATCCCCCTCTCTTATCTCCTCATAGCAACTATAATTTGGCAATCATCCACAGATAAAAGTGCCATTGTGGGAACTTTCAAAGTCAGATAGGAGATTGTAAAACCTCCATGGAGCCCAAGACAGAGGAGGGCTGGCCAACTGTGGTTCTGACTATCACTAGCTATGGCCTTGTTCCCCTGTAGACTCAGCTATATCCTTGTTAGGCCTTGGTCTTATCACTAGAATCATGTGGCAAAGGCTCTGGGAAAAGTCGCACCCACCTGTGCCAAGGGAAACAGACCCCCTGACCTCATTCCCGGCTGTAGATCCTGAAGCAGCCCTGTAACTTGGCTTCAGCTCCTCTCAGCTGTGATCTGAGAGCAATCCTGTCCATGGGGACCTGATGAGAAACACTCCTGTTCATTCCCCCAGGAACAGGCCAGCCCACCTTGATTCCACGGTAAATCTTGAAGTGATCTTGCAACCTAGCTCCATCTTCTTCCAGCTATACTCCAGGAGCAGTCCTGCCCACTCAGTGACCCTCTGGGAGACATGCTCATCTGTGCCTCCAGAGTCAGGCCTGCTGAATTTAGTCTGACCATATATCTTGAAGCAGCCTTATTTTTCAGCTTCAGTCATACTTTGCCTCAGTCCAGGGAGAGTTCAGCCTTCCAAGGAACCTGGCAAGAGGCATGTCCATTCATGTCCCTGGAAGTAGGCCTGCCGACTCTAGTCTCAGTTGTGGACCCTGATGCAGCCCTGTGACTCAATTCCAACCCCTCTCAGTCTGGAGCCAGTCCTGCCTGCCCAGATATCTACCCAGTGACCCAGAAGGAGACCTTCCAGTGACTTGGAGGAAGTCACATTTATCCACAATAACAGCTCTTTCAGCTGTGGACCCCACTGCAGAACAGGCTAAAGTGCTACTTGATCATGATCCTAAAGGCAATCCCATCACATGAGGACCCACCAGGAGAAAGTTTTTACTTATTGAAATCAGTTCTATAAAGACTGAAGGAGATATTTGTTCCTTCAAATGTACAGGCACCAACACAAGGCTACATGTACAATCCAGAATCAGGCAAGCATGACACCACCAAAGGAAACTAATAGAGCTTGAGCAACCAACCCCGAGGAAATGGATAACTATGAGTTGGATGAAAAATAATTCAAAGTAGTCATGTTAAGGAAGCTCAATGAGATGCAAGAGAACACAGATAGAAAACAAAATCAGGGAAACAATGCATTAATAAAATGAGTAGTTTAATAAAGAAATAAAAAGTATAAAAACAACCACATGGAAATCTTGAAGCAGAATGATAAAATGACAGAATAGAAAATACAATACAGATCTTTAGCAGCATAGTCAATCATGCAGAAGAAAGAATCAGTGAACTCAAGGCAGGACATTTGAAATTAGCCAATTAGAGAAACAAAAAGAAAAAAAAAACGAGTAAAAAAGTGAAGAAAGCATAAGTGACCTATGAGACACCATTAAGTGAATAAATTATGAGTTTTGGGAATTCGAGAAGAGAGAGAAAGGGGCAGAAATCTTATTTAAAGCTACAAACTTCCCAAATTTTGGAAGAGATATGGATATTCAGATTCATAAAGCTTAACCCAAGCCAATCAAGCTCAACCTAAAGAATAATACCCCAAGACACAGTTTAATTAAATTGTCAAAAGTGAAAACCAGAAAAAGTTTGAAAGCATCAAGAGAAGAAATCATCGCACACAATGGAACCCCCATAAGTCTATCAGCGAACTTGTTAGCACAAATTTTACAGGCCAGAAGGGAGTGGGTTGATATATTCAAAGTGGCAAAAGACTCAAACTAACTGCCAAGAATAATATATCTGGCAAAACTGTCATTCAGAAATAAAGGTGAGTTAAAGATATTTCCAGATAAATAAGAGCTAAGGGATTTCATCACTACTAGATTTGACTTACAAAAATGATAGAGTTTTTTCATTGAAATGAAAGTTTGCTAAGTAACAACATGAAACACAAGAAAGTGGAAAATTTACTGGTAAAGGTAAATATATAGTTAAAATCAGAATATTCTGATGCTGTAATGATGATATGTAAGTCACTTTTAACTCTAGAATAAAAGTTAAAAGGCCAAAGTATTAAAAATGACTATAGTTCCAATAATTTTTAATAGATACACAATATAAAAAATGCAAAGTATGACATCAATAGCATAAAATATGTGAGGGAGAGGAAAAAGTGAAGCTTTAAGTGCAGTTGAATTCAAGGTGTTATCAGTTTTAAGTAGAATGTTATAACTATAAGATGTTTTATGTAAGGTCTATGCTAACTACAAAGAAAAAGAAACTCTGGTAGATACACAAAAGACAGAGGAAAGAAATGAAAGCATACCACCACAAAGTGTCAACAAATCACAAGGGAAGATAACAAGAGTGAAAGAAAGAAATAAAGACATTGCAAAACAATCAGAAAACAATTAAAAATGACAATAATAAATTATTTCTCTCAATAATTACATTAAATGTAAATAAATTAAATTCTTTAATCAGAAGACACAGAGTGACTACATGGATTAAAAAGCAAGCTCCAACAATATACTGCCTAGAAGCAACTCACTTTAGTCTTAAGGAGACAAATAGGATGATAGCAAAGGGATAGAAAAAAAAATATTTCATACAAAAAAAAAACCCAAGAGAGCAGAGGTACCTATTCTTGTATAATTCAAAATAGACTTTAAATCAAAAACTGTCATAAGAGACAAAGAAGGTCATTATATAATGATGAAGGCATCAATTTACTAAAAGGATACAATTGTAACTACATATACACCCAACATGAAAACACTTAAATATATCAGGAAAATATTAACATAACTAAAGGAAGAAATAGACAATAGTAAGAATACAATAATAGTAGCAGATGTCAACATCCCACTTTCAACAATGAATGGATCATACAGACAGAAAATCCATAAGGAAACGGCAGTGCTCACTTTGGCATCACATATATTAAAATTGAATGATACAGAGACTAGCATGGACCCTGCACAAAGATGACATGCAAACTCATGAAGCATTCCACATTTTTTTTGACCATCAGAGGAATGCAAATCAAAACTACAGTGAGATATTATCTCACCCCAGTTAAAATGGCTTATATCCAAAAGATAGGCAATAACAAATGCTGTCAAGAATGTGGAGAAAAGGGAACCGCTGTACATTGTTTGTGGGAAAGTAAATTACCACAACCACTATGAAGAATATTTCAGAGGTTCCTTAAAAAACTAAAAATAGAGATATCATACTATCCAGTCATCCCACTGCTGGGTATATACTCCAAGAAAGGAAATCAAGATATCAAAGAGATATCTGCACTCCCAAATTTGTTGTAGCTCTGTTCACAATAGCCAAGAATTGGAAGCAACCTAAGTGTCCATCAACAGATGGGTGGATAAGGAAAATGTGGTACTTATATACAATGGAGTACTATTCAGCCATAAAAAGAATGATATTCACTCATTTGCAACAACACAGATAGAACTAGAGGATATTATGTTAAATGAAACAAGCCAAGGACAGAAAAACATATTCTGCATGTTCTCACTTGTTTATGAGATCTAAAAATCAAAACAATTGAATCCATGAAGATAGATAATAGAAGGTTGATTACCAGAGGCTGAGAAGGGTAGTTGCAGGATGGTGTATATGTGGGAGGAGGGGATGGTTAATGGGTATGAAAGTTAAAATTAGTGAATAAGGCCTAGTATCATATAGCACAATAGGGTGACTATAGTTAATAATAATTTAATTGTATATTTTCAGATAACTAAAATATGCCAGGTGCAGTGGCTCACACCTGTATTCTCAGCACTTTGGGAGGCTGAGGCTGGCAGATCACTTGAGGTCAGGAGTTTGAGACCAGCCTGGCCAACATGGCAAAATCCCGTCTCTACTAAAAGTACAAAAATTAGCTGGGGTTGGTGGCACATGCCTGTAGTCCCAGCTGCTCGGGAGGCTGAAGCAGGCGGATCACTTGAACCCGGGAGGTGGAGGTTGCAGTGAGCTGAGATCACACCACTGCACTCCAGCTTAGGCAACAGAGTGAGACTGTCTCAAAAAATTAATTAATTAAATAACTCAAAGAGTATAATTGGATTGTTTGTAACACAAAGAATGCTTGAGGGGATGGATACCCCATCTTCCATGGTGTTAGTATTATGCAATGCATTAAGTGTGTATATAAAAACATTTCATTTACCCCATAAATATATACACCTACTATGTACTCATAAAAGTTAAAAAATCCAAATTATGATGAAAATAAAATATAAGGAAACAGCAGACTTGAATAACAATACAGGCTAAATGGGCCTAACAGACATACACAGAACATTCCATCTAACAGCAGCAGAGTACACATTTTTTTCAAGCACACATGAAAAAATTATCCAGGATAGAGATCATCTGTTGGGACACAAAACAAGTCTTAAAAAAGATAAGAAGATTAAAATCATATCAAGTATTTTTTTCTATCCACAATGGTATGAAACTAGAAATAAATACCAAAGAATCTTAGAACATTTACCAATATCTGGAAATTAAATAATACACTCTTGAACAACCAATGGGTCAAAGAAGAAATCAAAAGGGAAACAAAAATTATCTTGAGACAAATTAAGAGGGAACCACAACATATCAAAACTCACGAGAAATGTGCAAAAATAAAATACTAGCAAGCTGTCTTCAACAGCACATTAAAAAGATCAAATGCCACAATCAAATGGCATTCATTGCTAGGGTGTAAGGATGTTTCAATATATGCAAATTGATCAATGTGACAGCACATAAACAGAACAAATTATAAAAATCATATAATTATCTCAATAGATGCAGAATAAGTATTTGACAAAATTCAACATCTTTTTTTATGATAAAAAAATTAGGTATAGAAAGACTGTACTTCACATAAGAAAGGTCATATATGACAAGCCCTTAGCTAACATCATGGTCAATGGTGAAAACTGCAAAGCTTTTCCTCTAAGATCAGGAACAAGATAAGGATGCCCAGTCTCAGAACTTCTCTTCAACATAGTATTGGAAGTCTTAGCCAGAGCTAGCTTATAAAAGAAAAAAGTAATAAAAGTCATCCAAATCAGAAAGAAGCTAAATTATCTCTGTTTAAGATAACATAATTGTATATACAGAAAACCCTAAAAACTCTACCAAAGCCTGTTAGAATTGATAAACAAATTTAGTAAAGTAGCAGAATACAAAATCAACATACAAATATCAGTTGCATTTCTATACACTAACAACACACTATCCAAAAAAAGAAATTAAGAACATAATTCAATTTTCAGTAGAATTAAAAACAATAAGATACTTAGGAATAAGTTTAACCAAAGAAGTGAAATATATATAATATATATACTGAAAATATATACACTGAAAACTATGACATTGATGAAAGAAATTGAAGTCACAAATAAATGAAAAGATATCCTGCATTCATGGAGTGGGATAAGTAATGTTGTTAAAATGTGCATACTACTCAAAGCAACCCACAAATTCAATTCAATACAATACCTATAAAAATTCTGGTGAAGTTTTTCACAGAAATTGAAAAAAACAATTCTGAAATTCATATGGAATCACAAAAGGCCATGAATATCCAAAGTAGTCTTGAGAAAGAAGAGCAAAGCTGGAAGGCATCACACTACTTGATTTCAAAATCTACTACAAAGGCATAGTAATAAAACAGTATGGCACTGGCATGAAAATAGATACACAGAATAACGAATAAGCCCAGAAATTAACTCACACATATACAACATATATGTGAGTTATAATATATGTAATATAATTTTTGACAAGGGTGACAAGAATGCACAATGGGGAAAGGATAGTTTCTTCAATAAGTTGCATTGTGAAAACTGGATATCGACATGTAAAAGAGTGAAATTGGATCCTTATCTTACACCATATACAAAAATTTACTAGAAATGGATTAAAGACTTAAACATAAGACCTGAAACTGTAAAACTTCTAGAAGAAAACATGGGAAAATCTGTATGACATTGATCTTGGCAATGATTTTTTTTTTGAATATAACACCAAAAGCACAGGCAACAAACACACGGATACATAAATGGGAACACATCAAACTAAAAAGCTTCTACATAGCAAATGAAATAATAAAATGAAAAGGCAATCTACAGATTGGGAGAAAATATTTGCACACTATCTGACCTATTAACCTCTTATCTGTTAAGAGATTAACATCCAAAATGTATAAAGAACTCATACAAATGAATAACAAAAAAGGTGACCTAATTAAATTGCTGGCCAGGCACGATGGCTCACTCCTGTAATCCCAGCACTCTGGGAGGTGGGTGGATAACCTGAGGTCTGGAGTTGGAGACCAGCCTGACCTACATGGCAAAACCCTGTCTCTACTACAAATCCAAAATTAGCTGGGTGTGTTGGCAGGTGCCTGTAATCCCAGCTACTGGAGAGGCTGAGGCAGGAGAATTGCTTGAGCTCAGGAGGCAGAGGTTGCAGTGAGCCAAGATCGTGCCACTGCACTCCAGCCTGGGCAACAAGAGTGAAATGTCTCAATAATAATAATAATAATAATAATAATAATATGATAAAAAATCGCCAAAGGACCAGAATAGGTGTTTTTACAAGGAAGACATACAAATGACCAAGAAGTATGTGAAAAGTGACTCAATGTCACTAATCTTCAGGGAAATGCATATCTCAACCACAGCGAGATTTCACCTTACATTTGTTAGGATGTCTACTATCAAAAAAAAAAAAAAAAAAAAAGCAAGGAGTGCTGGTGAGGGTGTGGAGAAAAGGAGCCCTTGTACACTGTTGGTGGGAATGTAAATTAGTACAGCCATTATGGAAAACAGTATTCTTCAAAAAATTAAAATGAGAACTAATCACAGGATCCAAGAATCCTTCTTTTAAGTATACATCCAAAGAAAATAAAATCAGTATCTGAAAGAGATACATACCCTCCATGTTTATTGCAGCATTATTCATAATAGCTGAGTAATGGAAACAATTTAAGTGTTCATGAATGAATGAATGGATAAGGAAAATGTTGTATATACAGTGGAACACTATTCAGCCTTAAAAAGAAGTCCTGCCATTTTGACAATATGAATCAATTTCAAGGACATTATACTAAGTGAAATAAGCCAGATACAGAAAGACTACATGATCTTACTTAAATGTAGAATCTAAAACATTTGAACTAACAGAAGCAGAAAGTAGAATGGTGGTTACCAGAAGATGCAGGGTGAGGAAAATGGGGAGATGTTTATAGAATCCAAACTTTCAGTTATAAGATGTATAAACTTTGGGGACCTAATGTATAGCATGGGGACTGTATTATTTACTTGACATTTGCTAATAGAGCAGATCTTAAGTGTCTTTTTCACCCTTCATCCACAAGTGGCAACTATGTGTGTTGAAAGATGTATTATTTAATTTGATTGTGGTAATCATTGCATAGTGTATACATATATCAAGTGTATATCTTGAATATATGCAAATTTTATCAGTTATACCTCACCAAAGCCAGAACACAATAACGCTGTAGAAAAAAATAGAATTTTGCCAAAGAGAAAAGTGGTGTGTGGAGAAAGATGTGCAAAGGATACCAGGAAAGGAAGTGTAGAATGTTCAACACAAAGCATAGAGTGAACAGGACTATCAGGCAGTATGTGAGGTGTTTTGCTAATTAATATTCTGGATGCTTTTTCCTCTTTGAAGGCCATAATGATTTCAAACAGAAGATCATCATGACCATTGTGAAGCCATCTCTGACTTAGCCAGGCAGAGTTAGGGATGCCTTTTCCTGTCCTCACTGAATGTTCTACAAATCGTTTCTACAGCAACTATCTTACAGGGTTGTCTTTGTTTGTAACCAGAAGGCAGAGGAGCACATGGGAATTGATGTCAGACAGACAAGGGTTTAAATGCCCATTCCAGCATTTAGTAGCCTTTGTTTCCTTGGGCAAACCACTTAATCTGCAGAATTTACTCGTTGCCACATTGTAAAGTCAGAGTGAAGATTAAATGACTTAATTAATGCAGAGTGCTTGACACTTAGTAGGGCTTCAGTAAATAGGAGCTATTCTGGTTTGCAATCTCATCTCCCTAGCTGACTAAATTCCTTGGGGCAAGTACAGACTCATTGCATGTTAGTAGCCCACCTCTATCAAGTATCTGTCACAAAGGATGTGCTCAGTAGTATTTGTGGAATGACTCCATAAATCAGATTCAGAGTTTAGAAAGATCAATTTTGGCTTTGGTTAATAGATTTTAGGGATGTAAGTTTAGAAGTTAGTTTACCCAGCAAAAAAATAATCATACTTTATTTTAAGCAAAAAGACTAGTTTGTTAATTTTATGTGTCAACTTGGCTAAACTATGATGCCCAGATACTCTGTCAAATACAAGTCTAGATGTTGCTGTGAAGAAATTTTTTAGATGTGATTAACATTTAAATCAGTAGATATTGAATAAAGCAGATTATCCTTCATAATGTGGGTGGACCTCACCCCATTAGTTGAAGGTGTTAAGAGAGAAAGACTGAGGTCCCTCAAGGAAGAAGACAATCTGCCTCTAGACCACCTTCAGACTTGAGCTGCAACATCAAGTCTTCTTTGGGTCTCCAGCCCATCTACCTGCCCTGCATATTTTAGACTTGCTAGCCCATACAATCACATGAGCCAATTCCTTAAAATATTTCTATCTGTATATATGCACATCACCTATGTACATCCTACTTGTTCTGTTCCTCTGAAGAACTCTGGCTAATGTAGATACTATTATCCCATTTATAGATGAGGAAACTGAAGCTTTGGATCCCTTTCCTAATAAAGAGTAGAGCTTATGTCTCAAAATTATTTCTTTCTGATTTCAAATCTGGGTCATATCACTGATTTCTGTATGATGCTCCCTTCCCTCCTCCACTTATTTTTGGAAGAAAAAGAAAGAAGAGTGAAGCTAATAAAGGAACATTATGAAGGGAAGAGGCCGGCAAGACTCATTCTCTGGACTAGACTGAAGACAGACCAAAATCGGCAAGCAGCACTGAAGGCAGCTTCCAGTTGCCCTTGCTCCTCATCTGTGCGGGATGCTCCCACCAGTGCTGATATGGTTTGGTTATGTGTCCCCATCCAAATCTCATCTCAAATTGTAATCCCCACGTGTTGGGGGCAGACTTCCCTCTTGCTGTTCTCGTGATAGTGGGTGAGTTCTCATAAGATCTGGTTGTTTAAAAGTGCATGGCACTTCCTCCTTCGTCCTCTCTCTCCAGCTCCACCATGGTAAGACATGGTTGCTTCACCTTGGCCTTCTACTGTGATTGAAAGTTTCCTGCAGCCTCCCAGTCATGCTTTCTGTTAAGCCTGCAGAACTGTGAGTCATTTAAACCTTTTTTATTCATAAATTACCCAGTCTCAGGTAGTTCTTTACAGCAGCGTGAAAACGGATTAATACAAGCACCATGACAGTTTACAAATGTCATGGCAATGCCTAGAAATTACTACCCATTTCCATGGTAACAACCAGAAGTTACCATACATTTTCCACCAATTTCTGAATATCCTGCCCCTTTATTTGCGTGTCATCAAACGTGTATTTAAATACAACTGCCAACCACCCATAGGCTGCTACTCTCAGCACACTGCCTATGGATTAGCCCTGCTCTGCAAGGAGCAGTCACAGAGCTGTAACACTGCCACTTCAATAAAGCTGCTTTCTTCCACCACCTGCTCACTGTTGAATTATTTCCTAAACAAAGCCAAGAACTTGCCTTGCATTGTTAGTAGAGAAGGGGAAAGAATCATGAGGTAAAAGAAAAAGGATAGGGAGTATAGACAGCCTTAAAATGAGCAACCTCAGTTTCATAAGATGTCAAAGTCATCTGCCTGGCTTTCTAGGGTAACTGCAATTTGACATGTCCATTGCTATAGAACCACACTACATAGAAATCCATAGGTCCTCTTTAATCCTATCAGACATATCTCCTTCCAGCCCACATTCTAGTTTTTCCCCATTATAGCACCTTGCTTATTTTCTTTATATTGTTTATAATGACTTCTTATGATCTTACTTAATTATTTAGTTTATTTGTTTTATTGTCTTCCTCCCCACCAAAATGTACATTCCATGAAGGCAGGAATCTTTTCTATTTTCACCCACTGCTTATCTTCAGCATCTAGCACATTGCAGAAGCTGAATGAATGAATGAATGCTATGTTCATCCTTATTTTCCTATCTTCAACCCCTGTTTTTTTCCTTCCCTTCCTAATCTTACCCATTCTTCAAAACCCACCCTAAGCTCCCATATCGCTGAAAGCCTTCCTTGATTATGCTCTGTACCAGCCACACCTGCCTTCTTTTGGTGCCTGCAGCATACATTGCTCTTCATGATTCTGAGCTTTTATTAACACTCTTCCCTTTACCTAGAATGCTCTCCAGCTTCTGTCCTCTCCTTGTTAATCTGAATCAACTTGAACATCCCTTCTTTTCCAGGAACCTTTTCCTGACTTTTAATATTAAGTTAATGGCCCCGGTTACACACTGTAGTAGATAGCTTCCCATCCCTTTCTATGTCTCCCTGATCCTTTCTTCTTCACAATAGCTGATACACTTAAAATAACTTTCTATTACTCATCACTTTGAAATAACTTGTTCATTGTACACCTCACCCACTATATTTTAAATTCTATAAAGTAGTTCAGTTTCTTTTCTTTTGCTGCTATATCTACAGTAACAATTCTCAGTGCTTGAAACAAAGATGACTTAAAGAAATATCTATTGGTTGAATAACTGGAAAATGTTCATTGATGTGACCATTACAGAACTCTAAGAACTGCTATGTGCATGGTGATTCAAAGTAAAAATAGCTATCAATTATTAAGCGGTTTCCCTGTACCAGGCACTTTCTACATGTTTTTGTGTCCCAATTTATTTTATTATCACAAATATTGTTGTCATCCTTATCTCACAAAGGGGGAAACTGAGGGACAAGAAGTTGTGGAGCTTACGTTGTATAGATGGTGAATGGCAGAGACAGGATTCCAGCATAGGCATCCGCTCCAGACCTTAACTGTAACCCCATGCACTAGTGCTTACAATCTTGCTGGGAGGCAGGCAAGAGATTAAGGAGATAATTTACAGTCTGAAGACTCATTATCTTAGTTCATATATTCGCTCAACAAATATTTGTTAAATGCCAAGTTTTGTGTTAAGCACCAGAGATACAGCGGTAAAACAATCTGATATGGTCCCTACCCACACCAGTATACTTCATTACCACTTGCTGTGGTTCTCATTGGCTCACATTAGAACCACCTGGGGAGCTCTAATTGACTTTATTTAATTAGCTGGCCTGGAGCCTAAGTCCCTATGTTTTATAAACTTTGTGATGGATTCTAATATGCAGCCTGTGCTGAGAACCACCTCTTTAGTACTTTGTGCCAAACAAAACCAATATCATAATCATCCGGGAAAGTTTTTAAAATCCAGAATCCTGTCCTGCCCCTACCTCCTCCTACTTTCCTGACCAAATGACCCCATAGCCACTGAGATTAGGACCCAGGAATCTGTATTTTTAAAAGCTCCCTTTGTGATTCTGGTGCAGCTGGCCAGCAGACCCACATTTCAGGAATATTAGAACAGTTGCCAACATATAAAACAAAGGTTTTTAGAAGAAAGAGCTTACAAAGGGCTATGGTGGTCAGGGCTGTATTTATAAACCATATCACTTGAACATGTCTTGAAGGGAAGGTAGGATTTAGGTATGTGGAAAGAAATAGAAGCTTTCACTCGCGGTAAATATCACACATAGAACTATCATATGGTGTTTTATTTTAAACGTTTATTTTATAGCCTTTCTACTCAAAGTATTATCTGAGGACCAGTAGCATCTGCTTTGAATTCTACCCCAGAAACTGCATTTTTAACAAGATACCCAGGTGATTTGTATGTATATTAAAATTTGAGAATCACAGTTCTCTATGTCAGCGTTGGTCTTTCCCACTCAAACAATAAGCTGTATGGTCCTTGAGGGCTGGAGCATGACTTATTAGAAGATTTATAGAAATAGTATCCTGTGAAGTACATTATTATTATATCCATTTTTAAGGAATGGAAACTGAGGCTTACAGAAGTCAAATGATACTTGTTGCTTCCTGGTGCTCTTTCTACTATAACCTATGGATTTTTCTTCTTCTTCGCTATTCTCCCTAACATCCACCATTATGATAAACATAAGATTTCAGGTTCAGAAAATTCCTGAAAATCATAGATTCTTGAAATAAGTTGGAAGTAACCTTAGAAGTAATATTGCCATACCTTGTCACTTAAAATTGAAGACATTATGGACTAGAAGTTTAAGGACCCTGCTTGAGCTCACAGAGCTAGTTTGTGAATGATACAATGAAACTAGTGTTCATATCTCTGACTCTGCACCTTGGTGCCTACCATCTCATTTTTACTCCTGCTGATGCTTCGTATTTCCCGTTAAAAAGGTAGTTTTTTAGAATAGCCTGTTTTTCAAACCCATTCTGACACAGAGTGAAATAAGCACGTTGGGTGGAAAACAGTTTTAAAATATACCTGGGTGGAAAATTACCTTCAATGAACTGTACTTAGAGTCACTGTATGGTTTCTAGTTATTCCACAAATGCAAAAAGAGAGGGGCCTCCCTTATATAAGTATGTCCTATTCTGAGCTTCCTTGTTAGCCCATCTGTTTGATGAGCTCAGCCACCTGGATTCTTTCTGGCCTTTTCACTTTTCATCAGAATGTCTTCCAGCCTTAAACATGTGGTGAGTCTTTGGCCTCTTGCTAGCATGTAGAAAATTGTGGTAACGACTATTTTTTTGGAGAACAGACAGTGCTCTCATTTGTGCTCACCTTTGAATCTGACCTGTCAGCATCACATGTGCATCAAAGAGGGTAAATTGCCTGTTATAACAAAGGCTGCTCCAGCTGGCTCTACAAAACCAAGTGTCAGACCCAGTCTTCAAAAATGTTAAAGGAATTGTCCTTCAAATCAGAGCCTGATTCTCAGCCTGTAAGAACTCTTTCATTCCAAATTTGTTTCTCCATCTTCCTTGCTTTTCCTTAATGCATTTTGAAAGCACGCGATCAACTTGAAAGGTCAAAGTGCTCAAATTCAAGACAGAAATGAGAGCTGTTGCTCTCTCATTTGCTTTGTACTTGTGAAATTTCCTATACAAGTCTCTTATTTGCTTTGGTGTTCCTCAACAGCCAGCAAAACTCTTTCTAGGTTTACAATGAGTAGTTTGACTCCCCACTGCTTCCCTTTAACCAAAAGTGGAAACAATTAATATTATTCTAATTGGATAAAATTTTTAAAAGGGGGAGAATATCTTTGTGAGTAAACAAGGAAGAAGGTCATTACCACAATCAAGTCAGTACCCAGGATTGATTGATCTGCTAGCAGTGCCATTCAACTGCTTGATGCCTTTGGTATCAGTCTTTTTAGAATAAAACTCCATTTATCCAAGGAAGTCTCCTCTAGTTCTCCTATTCTTCTGTATAGAACACGGAGAGAAGTAGATTCTTGCATATATTACTGAATACCTAAAAATAGTGAAAATTAAAAAGGATGTTGAAACCCTAAGGATTAGGTCCACCATTTTGGTGGGTTTGCTGCTCAAGGGGAGGAAGGAAAATTCCTCTTAGCTGGCAAGTCCATAGAATACCAGTCTTCACAAATAAAAAAGATGGAGAAGGAGAAAAAGGAGAAAGAAAAGGAAAAAAAATAAAGAAGCAAAGCAGTGGGCAGAAGTGGGACGACGGTGGCTAGTCTCAGGGTACTAGAGGTCATTTATTCTAACTTAGAAGAATCCTCTGAGGCTCACTTGGCACATGTCAGTCTGACTGGACACTCAATCCAAATAGCTTGCTTATCTAGTTTCCCAGTCTTCAGGAGATTTAAAGCAACAAATGGGAGAGCATGAAAGAGGCTGTTAGAGGCAGGAACACTGACAGTAGCCAGAAAGGACACTGCCAACTCTAAAGGCAGAAAGTGGAAATCTGTGACATGCAGGCTGAGGAATTTAAAAAGCACAGAAGTTGAAACTCAGCCAGCATTAGAAGAAAGTACAATAACTAAGGTTCCCAATAATGACCCACAGTCTTCTATAAATATTGAATAATTTCTAGTACACTTTAAGACAGAGAAAATGTAATATCTTAAGAAATGTTTAAAAATGAAGTATTTTGAGGCATAATGAAAGCTTCTTTATTGATTTGGAGAAGTCACTGTCATTTTTTTTTATTATTATGCTTTAAGTTTTAGGGTACATGTGCACAATGTGCAGGTTAGTTACATATGTATACATGTGCCATGCTGGTGCGCTGCACCCACTAACTCGTCATCTAGCATTAGGTATATCTCCCAATGCTATCCCTCCCCACTCCCCCCACCCCACAACAGTCCCCAGAGTGTGATATTCCCCTTCGTGTGTCCATGTGAACTCATTGTTCAATTCCCACCTATGAGTGAGAATATGCGGTGTTTGGTTTTTTGTTCTTGCGATAGTTTGCTGAGAATGATGATTTCCAATTTCATCCATGTCCCTACAAAGGACATGAACTCATCGTTTTTTATGGCTGCATAGTATTCCATGGTGTATATGTGGCACATTTTCTTAATCCAGTCTATCATTGTTGGACATTTGGGTTGGTTCCAAGTCTTTGCTATCGTGAATAGTGCCGCAATAAACATACATGTGCATGTGTCTTTATAGCAGCATGATTTATAGTCCTTTGGGTATATACCCAGTAATGGGATGGCTGGGTCAAATGGTATCTCCAGTTCTAGATCCCTGAGGAATGGCCACACTGACTTCCACAATGGTTGAACTAGTTTACAGTCCCACCAACAGTGTAAAAGTGTTCCTATTTCTCCACATCCTCTCCAGCACCTGTTGTTTCCTGACTTTTGAATGATCGCCATTCTAACTGGTGTGAGATGGTATCTCATTGTGGTTTTGATTTGCATTTCTCTGATGGCCAGTGATGATGAGCATTTTTTCATGTGTTTTTTGGCTGCATAAATGTCTTCTTTTGAGAAGTGTCTGTTCATGTCGTTTGCCCACTTTTTGATGGGGTTGTTTGTTTTTTTCTTGTAAATTTGTTTGAGTTCATTGTAGATTCTGGATATTAGCCCTTTGTCAGATGAGTAGATTGCGAAAACTTTCTCCCATTTTGTAGGTTGCGTGTTCACTCTGATGGTAGTTTCTTTTGCTGTGCAGAAGCTCTTTAGTTTAACTAGATCCCATTTGTCAATTTTGGCTTTTGTTGCCATTGCTTTTGGTGTTTTAGACATGAAGTCCTTGCCCATGCCTATGTCCTGAATGGTAATGCCTAGGTTTTCTTCTAGGGTTGTTATGGTTTTAGGTCTAACGTTTAAGTCTTTAATCCATCTTGAATTGATTTTTGTATAAGGTGTAAGGAAGAGATCCAGTTTCAGCTTTCTACATATGGCTAGCCAGTTTTCCCAGCACCATTTATTAAATAGAGAATCCTTTCCCCATTGCTTGTTTTTGTCAGGTTTGTCAAAGATCAGATAGTTGTAGATATGTGGTGTTATTTCTGAGGGCTCTTTTCTGTTCCATTGATCTATATCTCTCTTTTGGTACCAGTACCATGCTGTTTTGGTTACTGTAGCCTTGTAGTATAGTTTGAAGTCAGGTAGTGTGGTGCCTCCAGCTTTGTTCTTTTGGCTTAGGATTGACTTGGCGATGCAGGCTCTTTTTTGGTTCCATATGAACTTTAAAGTAGTTTTTTCCAATTCTGTGAAGAAAGGCATTGGTAGCTTGATGGGGATGGCATTGAATCTGTAAATTACCTTGGGCAGTATGGCCATTTTCACGGTATTGATTCTTCCTACCCATGAGCATGGAATGTTCTTCCGTTTGTTTGTATCCTCTTTTATTTCCTTGAGCAGTGGTTTGTAGTTCTCCTTGAAGAGGTCCTTCACATCCCTTGTAAGTTGGATTCCTAGGTATTTTATTCTCTTTGAAGCAATTGTGACTGGGAGTTCACTCATGATTTGGCTCTCTGTTTGTCTGTTATTGGTGTATAAGAATGCTTGTGATTTTTGTACATTGATTTTGTATCCTGAGACTTTGCTGAAGTTGTGTATCAGCTTAAGGAGATTTTGGGCTGAGACAATGGGGTTTTCTAGATATACAATCATGTTATCTGCAAACAGGGACAATTTGACTTCCTCTTTTCCTAATTGAATACCCTTTATTTCCTTCTCCTGCCTAATTGCCCTGGCCAGAACTTCCAACACTATGTTGAATAGGAGTGGTGAGAGAGGGCATCACTGTCTTGTGCCAGTTTTCAAAGGAAATGCTTCCAGTTTTTGCCCATTCAGTATGATATTGGCTGTGGGTTTGTCATAGATAGCTCTTATTATTTTGAAATACGTCCCATCAATACCTAATTTATTGAGAGTTTATAGCATGAAGGGTTGTTGAATTTTGTCAAAGGCTTTTTCTGCATCTATTGAGATAATCATGTGGTTTTTGTCTTTGGCTCTGTTTATATGCTGGATTACATTTATTGATTTTCGTATATTGCACCAGCCTTGCATCCCAGGGATGAAGCCCACTTGATCATGGTGGATAAGCTTTTTGATGTGCTGCTGGATTTGTTTTGCCAGTATTTTATTGAGGATTTTTGCATCAATGTTCATCAAGGATATTGGTCTAAAATTCTCTTTTTTTGTTGTGTCTCTGCCTGGCTTTGGTATCAGAATGATGCTGGCCTCATAAAATGAGTTAGGGAGGATTCTCTCTTTTTCTATTGATTGGAATAGTTTCAGAAGGAATGGTACCAGTTCCTCCTTGTACCTCTGGTAGAATTCGGCTGTGAATCCATCTGGTCCTGGACTCTTTTTGGTTGGTAAGCTATTGATTATTGCCACAATTTCAGCTCCTGTTATTGGTCTATTCAGAGATTCAACTTCTTCCTGGTTTAGTCTTGGGAGGGTGTATGTGTCGAGGAATTTATCCATTTCTTCTAGATTTTCTAGTTTATTTGCGTAGAAGTGTTCGTAGTATTCTCTGATGGTAGTTTGTATTTCTGTGGGATTGGTGTTGATATCCCCTTTATCATTTTTTATTGCATCTATTTGATTCTTCTCTCTTTTTTTCTTTATTAGTCTTGCTAGTGGTCTATCAATTTTGTTGATCCTTTCAAAAAACCAGCTCCTTGATTCATTAATTTTTTGAAGGGTTTTTGTGTCTCTATTTCCTTCAGTTCTGCTCTGATTTTAGTTATTTCTTGCTTTTCTGCTAGCTTTTGAATGTGTTTGCTCTTGCTTTTCTAGTTCTTTTAATTGTGATGTTAGGGTGTCAATTTTGGATCTTTCCTGCTTTCTCTTGTGGGCATTTAGTGCTATGAATTTCCCTCTACACACTGCTTTGAATGCGTCCCAGAAGTTCTGGTATGTTGTGTCTTTGTTCTCGTTGGTTTCAAAGAACATCTTTATTTCTGCCTTCATTTCGTTATGTACCCAGTAGTCGTTCAGGAGCAGGTTGCTCAGTTTCCATGTAGTTGAGTGGTTTTGAGTGAGATTCTTAATCCTGAGTTCTAGTTTGATTGCACTGTGGTCTGAGAGATAGTTTGTTATAATTTCTGTTCATTTCCATTTGCTGAGGAGAGCTTTACTTCCCACTATGTGGTCAATTTTGGAATAGGTGTGGTGTGGTGCTGAAAAAAATGTATATTCTGTTGATGTGGGGTGGAGACTTCTGTAGATGTCTATTAGGTCTGCTTGGTGCAGAGCTGAGTTCAATTCCTGGGTATCCTTGTTGACTTTCTGTCTCATTGATCTGTCTAATATTGACAGTGGAGTGTTAAAGTCTTCCATTATTAATGTGTGGGAGTCTAAGTCTCTTTGTAGGTCACTCAGGACTTGCTTTATGAATCTGGGTGCTCCTGTATTGGGTGCATATATATTTAGGATAGTTAGCTCTTCTTGTTCAATTGATCCCTTTACCATTATGTAATGGCCTTTTTTGTCTCTTTTGATCTTTGTTGGTTTAAAGTCTGTTTTATCAGAGACTAGGATTGCAACCCCTGCCTTTTTTTGTTTAACATTTGCTTGGTAGATCTTCCTCCATCCTTTTATTTTGAGCCTGTGTGTGTCTCTGCAGGTGAGATGGGTTTCCTGAATACAGCACACTGATGGGTCTTGACTCTTTATCCAATTTGCCAGTCTGTGTCTTTTAATTGGAGCATTTAGTCCATTTACATTTAAAGTTAATATTGTTATGTGTGAATTTGATCCTGTCATTATGATGTTAGCTGGTTATTTTGCTCGTTAGTTGATGCAGTTTCTTCCTAGTCTCGATGGTCTTTACATTTTGGCATGATTTTGCAGTGGCTGGTACCGGTTGTTCCTTTCCCTATTTAGTGCTTCCTTCAGGAGCTCTTTTAGGGCAGGCCTGGTGGTGACAAAATCTCTCGGCATTTGCTTGTCTGTAAAGTATTTTATTTCTCCTTCACTTATGAAGCTTAGTTTGGCTGGATATGAAATTCTGGGTTGAAAATTCTTTTCTTTAAGAATGTTGAATATTGGCCCCCACTCTCTTCTGGCTTGTAGGGTTTCTGCCAAGAGATCTGCTATTAGTCTGATGGGCTTCCCTTTGTGGGTAACCCGACCTTTCTCTCTGGCTGCCCTTAACATTTTTTCCTTCATTTCAACTTTGGTGAATCTGACAATTACGTGTCTTGGAGTTGCTCTTCTCGAGGAGTATCTTTGTGGCGTTCTCTGTATTTCCTGAATCTGAACATTGGCCTGCCTAGCTAGATTGGGGAAGTTCTCCTGGATAATATCCTGCAGTGTGTTTTCCAACTTGGTTCCATTCTCCCCATCACTTTCAGGTATACCAATCAGATGTAGATTTGGTCTTTTCACATAGTCCCATATTTCTTGGAGGCTTTGCTCATTTCTTTTTATTCTTTTTTCTCTAAACTTCCCTTCTTGCTTCATTTCATTCATTTCATCTTCCATTGCTGATACCCTTTCTTCCAGTTGATCGCATCGGCTCCTGAGGCTTCTGCATTCTTCACGTAGTTCTCGAGCCTTGATTTTCAGCTCCGTCAGCTCCTTTAAGCACTTCTGTGTATTGGTTATTCTAGTTATACATTCTCTAAATTTTTTTCAAAGTTTTCAACTTCTTTACCTTTGGTTTGAATGTCCTCCCGTAGCTCAGAGTAATTTGATCATCTGAAGCCTTCTTCTCTCAGCTCGTCAAAGTCATTCTCCATCCAGCTTTGTTCCGTTGCTGGTGAGGAACTGTGTTCCTTTGGAGGAGGAGAGGCGCTCTGCTTTTTAGAGTTTCCAGTTTTTCTGTTCTGTTTTTTCCCCATCTTTGTGGTTTTTTTCCACTTTTGGTCTTTGATGATGGTGATGTACAGATGGGTTTTTGGTGTGGATGTCCTTTCTGTTTGTTAGTTTTCCTTCTAACAGACAGGACCCTCAGCTGCAGGTCTGTTGGAATACCCTGCCGTGTCAGGTGTCAGTGTGCCCCTGCTGGGGGGTGCCTCCCAGTTAGGCTGCTCGGGGGTCAGGGGTCAGGGACCCACTTGAGGAGGCAGTCTGCCGGTTCTCACATCTCCAGCTGCGTGCTGGGAGAACCACTGCTCTCTTCAAAGCTGTCAGACAGGGAAATTTAAGTCTGCAGAGGTTACTGCTGTCTTTTTGTTTGTCTGTGCCCTGCCCCCAGAGGTGGAGCCTACAGAGGCAGGCAGGCCTCCTTGAGCTGTGGTGGGCTCCACTCAGTTCGAGCTTCCCTGCTGCTTTGTTTACTTAATCAAGCCTGGGCAGTTGTGGGCGCCCCTCCCCCAGCCTCGCTGCCGCCTTGCAGTTTGATCTCAGACTGCTGTGCTAGCAAGCAGCGAGACTCCATGGGCGTAGGACCCTCCGAGCCAGGTGCGGGATATAGTCTCGTGGTGCACCGTTTTTTAAGGCCGTTGGAAAAGCGCAGTATTCGGGTGGGAGTGACCCAATTTTCCAGGTGCTGTCCGTCACCCCTTTCTTTGACTAGGAAAGGGAACTCCCTGGTCCCTTGAGCTTCCCAAGTGAGGCAATGTCTTGCCCTGCTTCAGCTCGTGCACTGTGTGCTGCACCCACTGACCTGCGCCCACTGTCTGGCACTCCCTAGTGAGATGAACCCGGTACCTCAGATGGAAATGCAGAAATTGCCCGTCTTCTGTGTCGCTCATGCTGGGAGCTGTAGACCGGAGCCTCATGCTGGGAGCTGTAGACCGGAGCTGTTCCTATTCGGCCATCTTGGCTCCTCCCACTGTCATTTTTTCTTCCTGACATTTTATTTCTGTATTTAACACATATTTTTTGAGCTCATAGTCTGTGCCAGGTGGTGAGCAAGTGAATGTGTAGAGAGACATTGTAATTCAAGTGAGCGATGGTAGTAATTTGTACTAGATCATGGGTAAGACTGAAAGAACTGGACAGATTTTAAGGATACCATACAAGGAAAATGTGTGATTGATTTTGTATGGGGAATAAGGGTGGGAGAGAGCCTAAGGATGACTCCTAGGTTTCAGTTCTGCCCAAGGAGGAACTCTTGGAAGACCAAGTTTGGAGATTCGAGCCTCTTGAGTTTGAGAGGTCTTTGAGACACCCTTTTCAGCCCTCAGGTCTCAGATCATTTGTCACCAGTTTGTCTTCTTTTCATTTTCAGACTTTAAGTATAAGAATTTATATATATACATATATATATTATTAAAAAATGATTTCAACTTTTAGATTCAGAGAGCAGTGACCACTTCTTGAATTCTTTCTCTAAGTGCTCATCATCCTTATTCTGGCCCAAATGTTGCCAAGTCCCTAGACCCTTATCTCTATTTTTTACATGATGTGA
Organism: Pan troglodytes; assembly: GCF_028858775.2. NCBI lineage: Eukaryota > Metazoa > Chordata > Mammalia > Primates > Hominidae > Pan > Pan troglodytes. The sequence continues at coordinate 89,620,046 of NC_072407.2, forward strand.
GGCATGTTAGACTTTTTTTTTTCTGCACAAAGTGGAGGCTTAACAATTATGCCATGAATGCATAATGAGGAACAAATAACTCCTGGTGAGCTCTTCTAGTGATGTTTCAGAGGTGAGGTTCTGATAACCCCTCTTGGGATGGCCTTAGGATTTGAACATCAGGTCTATCAAATCTACTCTAACAGTCTTGTTCAAATTCACAGGCAGGGCTCTATAATCCAGGGTCCAAACAGGAGAGGAACACATTTAAATCGGGTTTAAATAGGGACTATTTACAAAGATGTGGGAGAATGTAGGAAAACACAAGGGACAGTGCAGTGAAGCAGCAAGCAGCAGCAGAGCTGTTTCCTCTCTCAGCTCTGAAGGGTGGTGGAGAGTCTAGCAGAGATGCTCGCCTTGAGGGGAATCCTGATCTTTGTTGGTGGGAATAACTGGCCTGAGGTGACCTTACAGCAAGGGAGCCAGGTGCCCTGCCTCACTCTTTCTTCTCCCTCTTCTCCCTCTGCTTCCCTATTGGGGCTCCCCACTTAGCTAAATCCAACAGGAAGCCAGAGGGACTTCTTGATGTAATCCCTACACGTTGGCCTTCAGGGTGGAGAAGGCTGGAGAGTGACTTAGAGGGGAAATGGAGGATGTCTAGTTCAGCACAAAAGATAACATTTAGGCTTGACCTGAAGGACTGAATATAGTGTTGCCCAGTGAGTCCAGGCAAGAAATAGAGTTTAATAAGCTTATATTAATAGACAATACTATGGAGTTTTGATGAATAATTCCTAGATGAGAGACAACAAGTTGTTAAGGATAGAGCACTAGAGAAAGAAATTTTTTTTTGGTCATTCGGTGGCTACGGACTGCAATCTGTTTTCACAGCAAATGGGAATATTATTTTCTTACTTCGTATGGCTGGGGAAAGGATCAAAGTAGAAAATATGCATAAAATTCTCTTCTAAGTTGTAAAGCATTATGTACAATTCATTATGTAAAGCAGAAAAGACACTGGAAGTGCCAGTTACTAGCTGATCATGCCGGTCAATTTTCTTTGCCCCAGTTTGCTTATCAGCAAAATAAGATGATAATACATACATCATGAAGCTTTTTATGAAGATTAAGTAATATACATATAACACAAACTCTAACACATAATACTCACACAATAAAAGATTATTATTTTGTACCCATTTCTCTTTTTCGCCACTTATGTCACTAAGTTCCCTGAATGTAACTGTAATATACACATCTCTGCATTTCCCCTAGAACCTATTGTAAGGCTCCCTCCACCCCATCATGGCCTTTAGAAAAAAAGTGACCTTATTTGGCACTTACAAAATGTAGGGACCTAGGGGACACTTGGATTGCACTTGTAAGCACCATAGACATCGTGGAAATATTTTATAGAAAACTTCTAGGACCTCCTACTGCTCAAGTCAACTGGGGCAAGACCATTAAGATTTGAGATATTCCTGTAAATGTCATCATGTCTGTAATTAATGAATTATATAGCTAGGGGTAAGAATTCTTCATGCTAAGTAGATAACAAGGTAGCAGAGGAGTTTGACAGGGGTAAAGAGGAGAGAGATCTGCATTTCTCTGATAGTCAGCAATGGTGAGCATTTTTTCATGTGTTTTTTGGCTGCATAAATGTCTTATTTTGAGAAGTGTCTGTTCATGTCCTTTGCCCACTTTTTGATGGGGTTGTTTGTTTTTTTCTTGTAAATTTGTTTGAGTTCATTGTAGAATCTGGATATTAGTCCTTTGTCAGATGAGTAGGTTGTGAAAATTTTCTCCCATTCTGTAGGTTGCCTGTTCACTCTGATGATAGTTTCTTTTGCTGTGCAGAAGCTCTTTAGTTTAATTAGATTCTATTACCATCTCACATCAGTTAGAATGGCAATCATTAAAAAGTCAGGAAACAACAGGTGCTGGAGAGGATGTGGAGAAATAAGAACACTTTTACACTGTTGGTGGGACTGTAAACTAGTTCAACCCTTGTGGAAGTCAGTGTGGCCATTCCTCAGGGATCTAGAACTAGAAATACCATTTGACCCAGCCATCCCATTACTGGGTATATACCCAAAGGACTATAAATCATGCTGCTATAAAGACACATGCACACGTATGTTTATTGCGGCACTATTCATGATAGCAAAGACTTGGAACCAACCCAAATGTCCAACAATGATAGACTGGATTAAGAAAATGTAGCACATGTACACCATGGAATACTATGCAGCCATAAAAAATGATGAGTTCATGTCCTTTGTAGGGACATGGATGAAATTGGAAATCATCATTCTCAGTAAACTATCGCAAGGACAAAAAACCAAACACCGCATATTCTCACTCATAGGTGGGAATTGAACAATGAGAACACATGGACACAGGAAGGGGAACACCACACTCTGGGGACTGTTGTGGGGTGGGGGGAGGGGGGAGGCATAGCATTAGGAGATATACCTAATGCTAAATGATGAGTTAATGGGTGCAGCACACCAGCATGGCACATGTATACATATGTAACTAACCTGCACATTGTGCACATGTACCCTAAAGCTTAAAGTATAATAATAATAAAATAAAATAAAGTAAAATAAAAAAGAGGAGAGAGATCACATGGATTTTTCTCACTGAAATTGAAAAAGGCAAGTAATACATTGCTAAGAAATAATGAAGCAGAACCAGAACCTGGACCACATGAGGTGAGTAAGGAATTCATTTAAGGTGCAAAATTTAATGTGCCAAAAAACTAAGTAATAAATATAAATAATATTTAATGCAATATTTTAAAGAATGAAGTCAACACATTATGACCCAGTGGCTAGCTCCTGTGTTTGTAAGTAAAATTCTTCTGTAAACGGGGCCGGGATTAGGATGAGACAAGTGATCCAGGGTTATAAAGTACAGGGCAGATTCTGCCTTTATTTAAAATTTTGATATTTTGTCCATCATATAGCTGTTTGCATTAATTTTAATAATTTTTAAAGTATTATATTAAGGTATTATTTATCTTGATTGCTGAGTTTTTGGTGGGCCTTAAATTTTGTACCCATGGTGAGTGCCTCCCGTGCTTCACCCTAGTTCTGGTCCAGAGCAGAACAGAACTGTCCTTTATTGAGTGTCTTTTATATGCCAGGAATTTAACATGCACTATCTTATTTAGTCCTCTCTATACCCCATGAAATAACTATTGCTATCTTAATTCTCTACATGAGAAAACAAGCCATGAGACTTCTCATGTGAGTTGCTTGCCAAAGGCCTCACAGCTAAAATGGCACGTCTGTCTCCAAAGCTCATTCTCTCCCCACTCCTAAAGCATGATTGCCTCTAACTGCTTCTCTTACATTGAAGCCACTCACACCCGAGCTTGGGTCTCTGCATAGGTGGTATCTGTAACTGACAACTTTCACTCTTTTCCATGTGTGCCTTTGCCAGACAATACCACATGGCCAGAGAAGACTTTATATGCTTTACACTGCTTCCTACTTTTCAGCAGCTAGAAGGAAAATACCAGATCCTTTTAGCTGCAATATCCTGCCTGCCAAAGGGGGAAAAGCGAGGCAGCTGTTCCTGCAAGTACATGCTGTGCCTGTTATCCAAATGGGCATCAGCAGGCTGTGTGCTGGAGCTCAACAGGAATGTGGGTTTTATGGTTTGAAAGCAGATTAGACTCTGAGGAGGCCTATCTTATAGCTGGTCCATTTAACTTTTTCAGAGTTCAACGGTGCTTCAGTGCCCACATTAGTCCCAGTGGTTAGAATACGGCTGAAGGATCTGCCTTTGCCCAAGGATATACCAAACTCCCTGCAGTGGCAATAGTAAGAAAAGCGTGGATGGCTTCCAGTTTAAAATTTTATTATCCCCTTTAAAAAAAGGCACTGGAAAAACAAAGTGTCTGAGAGAGTTAGAGACATCTTATGGCAAGAATATAGGAGCATTTTTAATTTTTACTACTTTTAAGATTGATAAACTGATTAATAATTGTCATAATTATGTGTCACCTTATAAAGCAGAACAGTGCCAGTGATTTGAAAGAGGTGGAATCCAACCTTATTTTCTGTTTCACTGTAGATCACAGACCCAGGTCTCTATGAACCATAAAACTATGTTCTGCCCTTCTTCTGTATCTTCTATATGGGTGCTATTTTGAGATGGTACAAAGACTGTCCCCTTCTGCTCTCATTTTTTGATCACTCTTTCTAAACTAACAATATTCAAAAAACATTGTCTTAGAAAATAAGAACAGACTGATGCTGAAAGCAGTGTACACATTAGGTATCCAGTAAATATTTACTGAATGAATGAATAAGTGATTCCAAGAGAGGATGTTAGCCCTGCAGTAAAGCACAACAGATGGAGGCACGGACTGGCAGAACACTCATGGTAACACAAGTTGAATGTGTATATACATATATATATATGTATATATATATATGAATATGTACATATATATGTATATATATATATGAATATGTACATATATATGTATATATATATATGAATATGTACATATATATATATATTTTCCAAGTTATGGGTATAGAAGGAATGCAGATTTGATCCCATCTTAGTTCAGCAGAAGACTAGAATTAAGCAGACCAGAAACAAGAACTGTGATTGGATCTGTGGTCCTGATGATAATGTAAGAAGTAGATTCCACTGGCACTTGGTTACGAATGAAGCCAAGCACCACTCAGGCATCTTGTCCGAAGATAAACACAAATCTGTGTAAAAAGCAACAACAAAAACCAAGCAACAAACAAGCAACCCTCCATCCATGTTTATAAAAACAGGGAAAGAGGAAATTAACCTAAATACTCAGAGGAAGAGCATATCACTGTAAATGACTTATTACAGAAATCCCTAAAACATTTGGAAAACTTGAAAAGGTCGCTGTGATGTAGTAAGACAAGACCTTTATGAAACAGAAGCAGAAAGCTGAAAGGAAGAATCTGTTAAGATGCCATATAAGATGAGAATGACTTGTAATGGCAATGGAGAGGGATGAAGAAGATAAAGAATAAAAATAAAAGTAAAATTAGGTCGGAAAATTAAAGTGCACACTGGAGGGATGTGTATTTCTTTTTTTCTTTAATTTTATTTATTTTATCATTATTATACTTTAAGTTTTAGGGTACATGTGCACAGTGTGCCAGTTAGTTACATATGTATACATGTGCCATGCTGGTGTGCTGCAACCATTAACTCGTCATTTAGCATTAGGTATATTTCCTACTGCTATCCCTCCCCCCTCCCCCCACTCCACAACAGTCCCCGGAGTGTGATGTTCCCCTTCCTGTGTCCATGTGTTCTCATTGTTCAATTCCTATCTATGAGTGAGAACATGCGGTGTTTGGTTTTTTGTCCTTGTGATAGTTTACTGAGAATGATGATTTCCAATTTCATCCATGTCCCTACAAAGGACATGAACTCATCATTTTTTATGGCTGCATAGTATTCCATGGTGTATATGTGCCACATTTTCTTAATCCAGTCTATCATTGTTGGACATTTGGGTTGGTTCCAAGTCTTTGCTATCGTGAATAGTGCCACAGCAAACATACGTGTGCATGTGTCTTTATAGCAGCATGATTTATAGTCCTTTGGGTATATACCCAGTAATGGGATGGCTGGGTCAAATGGTATTTCTAGTTCTAGATCCCTGAGGAATGGCCACACTGACTTCCACAATGGTTGAACTAGTTTACAGTCCCACCAACAGTGTAAAAGTGTTCCTATTTCTCCACATCCTCTCCAGCACCTGTTGTTTCCTGACTTTTCAATGATTGCCATTCTAACTGGTGTGAGATGGTATCTCATTGTGGTTTTGATTTGCATTTCTCTGATGGCCAGTGATGATGAGCATTTTTTCATGTGTTTTTTGGCTGCATAAATGTCTTCTTTTGAGAAGTGTCTGTTCATGTCCTTTGCCCACTTTTTGATGGGGTTGTTTTTTTCTTGTAAATTTGTTTGAGTTCATTGTAGATTCTGGATATTAGCCCTTTGTCAGATGAGTAGGTTGCAAAATTTTTCTCCCATTCTGTAGGTTGCCTGTTCACTCTGATGGTAGTTTCTTTTGCTGTGCAGAAGCTCTTTAGTTTAATTAGATCCCATTTGTCAATTTTGTCTTTTGTTGCCATTGCTTTTGGTTTTTTAGACATGAAGTCCTTGCCCATGCCTATGTCCTGAATGGTAATGTCTAGGTTTTCTTCTAGGGTTGTTACGGTTTTAGGTCTAACGTTTAAGTCTTTAATCCATTTTGAATTAATTTTTGTATAAGGTGTAAGGAGGGGATCCAGTTTCAGCTTTCTACATATGGCCAGCCAGTTTTCCCAGCACCATTTATTAAATAGGGAATCCTTTCCCCATTGCTTGTTTTTCTCAGGTTTGTCAAGGATCAGATAGTTGTAGATATGCAGTGTTATTTCTGAGGGCTCTGTTCTGTTCCATTGATCTATACCTCTGTTTTGGTACCAGTACCATGCTGTTTTGGTTACTGTAGCCTTGTAGTATAGTTTGAAGTCAGGTAGTGTGATGCCTCCAGCTTTGTTCTTTTGGCTTAGGATTGAGTTCACAATGCGGGCTCTTTTTTTGTTCCATATGAAGTTTAGGGTAGTTTTTTCCAAATCTGTGAAGAAAGTCATTGGTAGCTTGATGGGGATGGCATTGAATCTGTAAATTACCTTGGGCATTGTGGCCATTTTCATGATATTGATTCTTCCTACCCATGAGCATGGAATGTTCTTCCATTTGTTTGTATCCTCTTTTATTTCATTGAGCAGTGGTTTGTAGTTCTCCTTGAAGAGGTCCTTCACGTCCCTTGTAAGTTGGATTCCTAGGTATTTTATTCTCTTTGAAGCAAGTGTGAATGGGAGTTCACTCATGATTTTGCTCTCTGTTTGTCTGTTTCTTAAAGAAATATGAAAGAAAGACACAAGCAAAAATTAAGGAATTGCATGAGAGAACAGAATTGAGCCTATGAAGTATTTTAAAAATACTTAAAGTTCAACTTTTCAAAGGCTGAAAAGCAAAAGGGAAAACCGAAATGGACAAGTTTTTAATGAAAAAGACAGAAGGGTTCAAATTTTAGAAAAAAAACACTCTATGTAACTTCATGACAATAAATTGGAAAGCATCGGTGAAACGGATGAATTTTGCCTGAGAAAAATGTATTGTCTTGGCTCAAAAACAAGTAGAAAACTCAAGTAGATCATTAACCAAGATCTAAATGAATAAAAGTTATCAAAAAATTATATCCAAAAAGGTTTATTCAGCTTAAAACTTTGAAAAAATACTCTTTTGCAATATACTTTTATTAGATAAACTGTTTAAAAGCTTAGAAAAATATGACAAAATATCCAAATCATTTTATAAAGGTCCATATGCTTATTCACAAGTCTGGCAAACATAGCATATGCAAAAAAGAGAAAAACTTTTTTGAAAGAACTTTATAAAAACTAACAGGTTGAATTTGAATGCATGTTTAGCAAATAATCTGTCAGTCGCATTATCTCAAAAATACAAGATGATTTAATTGCTGATCACTTATAAGTAAATTCTTCATATTAATATTTGATAGAACAAAGTAGGTGATAATTTCAATAAATGAAGAGATGGCACTGATAAAATTTAACATCTAAAACTTTTAGAAAACAGAGGATATAAGAAAGCTATCAGCAATAGACAAAAATTACCTTCCTTAAACCAACAATATGTTTCACTCTTTGATGATTTATTAAGCAAATATTTATTGAGCACCTACTGTGTACCAGGTACTTTTTAGCTTCTGGGGATATACCAGTGAAAATAACAGATAAACACTCTGTCTTAAATTGAAACCTAAATTGGAATGAGATGACATTCAATACAAAAGAAAAATCAGTAAAATATTTAGGTTGTTTATATCTTAAGTGTAACAGTAAAAGTAAAACATGAAAGGTGAAATTGGGAATGTCTGGACACTGCAATTTTAGATTTGGTGGCCGAGGAAGACCTCATTGAAAGGTTTATTGGAGTAAAACTTACAGGAGGTGAGGGAGTGAGCCTTTTGGGCATCTGTAGAAAATGCATTTGAGGCAGAAGGAATCAAATATGTGATAACTGGAGCTGAGCAAGCTGGGGTGAGAGCAGAATGAAATGACGTCAGAAAAGTAATGGAGATAGTAGGGAACAGATCATGTGTGGACTCGTAGACCATTGGAATGATTTTGACTCCTACTTCCAGTTAAATAGACTACTGCAGAAGGCTGAGATAGGATAACTCTGACAGCTGTGTGGAGATTAGACTAATATGGGCATGGGCAAAAACAGGACAACTCATAGGGACTTTTGCAGAGATCCAAGCATTGTATGACATGGACTTGGACCAGGTGGTAGCAATGGTGATGGTGAGAAGCCATTAGATTTGAGATATATTTTGAACGGAAAGCCAAAAAGAATTTCTGAAGGATGGGATATGGGGTAGGAGAAGAGACATTGATAATGATTGTAAAGTTTGTAGAACTAGAGGGCTGGAATTAATTGCTGTTTTCTAAGATGAGGAAAGAAATGGGTGGAGCTTGTTTAGGGGATAATATCCAGAACTCCGTTTTGGAAACCTTAGGTATGCTATAGTTATTAGACCTCAAGAAGAGACATGTGTAGTTGATCATACACATCTGGAGTTCAGAAGAGAGGTCTGGGTTAGAGGTTAAAAATATTGAATTATCAGCATATTGGTGTCACTTAAACAATGACATGATATAGTCAAAATAGGATGAAACTTTAGAGAAATATCCACTTCAATTCTGGTTTTACAGAGACAAAATAAGCATGTCCTCACAACTTTATTAGTAGGATTTTGGAAGTAGTCTCGAAAGACATTAAAGGTATAACTATCAGATAGCAGTAAAAAATTCTAAACAATACTATTTGTTTCTGTCACAGTGTGTACTCTTGGACTCTTTTTTTTAAACCTCTCTGTCTCTTCAATCTCCTTTGAGACTCATCTCATCGGTGTATTGAATATATATACAAGGGTTTCTCAGGATTATCTTTCAATTTTCTTTGTTTTCAGAGATGTGTAGTAGGGTTGCATTGAGGTGGTGGAGTCATCACTACTGTTTCCACACAAGGAACTATGAGCTTTAAAATTAGGCAGTTCCAGGTCAAAAGTCCGACTCTGCAATTTGTGAGTTTTTAGCTTAGTTATTCTCTTAGCCCTATGTTCCTGATCTGAACCATAATATATCTGTAGTGGCAGTAATGCTATATATCTCTCAGGGGTGTTTTGAAGATTAAACGAGACAGTGTATGGAAAGTAAATGGGTAGGCTCTGGGTAAAAGATCTGTACATGTTTATTAAGTAAGTGTATAAATGACAAATTGTCCCAAACTTGAAGGAGATAGTCCTGTTGATAAATACTTACATGTTCACTGGATGATAACAGAGTATATTACTTAAGATATAATATGGAAAATCTCCAACCTGTGTTCTCTATTTAAAATAGAGTCTTTTTTCTTTCTCCTAGAGGATCTGCCTTCCTTTTTTGAATTTTAGAGCTTACATTCTTAGTGAGGATTTCCTAGACATCTCCCTCTGCTGGGACATAGTCAGAGCTTGAAAACAAAAGAAGAAATCTATGGAGAGAAAAGGAGCTGTCGAGCCTGCTGCCTGAGGGAAACCTTGCCTTTTTCTTGACATGTTATGGTTAACAATGCCTGTGAGTCTCATTTCATATTGTGAGTCTCCTGAGCAGTAGCAGTTTCTCCCAGTGTTTCAGGATTTAAATTGGGCTGTCTGTACCACATGGTTTATAGATGAGTCCATGGTTTATAACACAAAGACATAATTGGAAACAGAACAATTTGAATCTTATTGGTTGGCTTTTTGCCCAGGCTCTGATAGTGTTGAGGATGAAGGGAGGTAGCAAAGTCTCACTGGAAATAGAGGCTGCACATTCATTTATTCATTCAACAAACACCATCTGGCCAAGAGCAGGTTACCAAACTATTACTCTCAATACAGCTTGTGGCTTCAAGGGCTTTAGAAGACAGATTTCCTTTGGCACATTCAACCTGAGGCTTATGGTTGGGGATAGCAGAAGTATTTGCTATTCTCTGGCATTGCTGTCTCATTCCTGCCTGAGCGCTGACAATGGCATAGTCGGTGCTTGCCCTTTGCCCTCATTCCTGTAACTCTAAGTAGAGACATTAGCAAGTTCATCAGTATATAATATGCTTGCTATTCAGCCCAAATTACAAATTGCATAGTGATGTCTCTTAATACTCATTCCACGTGCTAATATTAGTGACTTGGATTTGGAGCAGTGATGAATTTGCAGTGATGAATTTGAAGTAGTGATGAAGAAAAATGGGCACTTAGCTTCATATGTATGAATCTGTGTGCATAATTTTGCTTGTTTCTTTCTTTTTAGATTTCACATATGAATGTCTGTGTAATCTCAAGTAGATAGATGCTTTTCATGAACCTGAGTCATTTCCTTAAAATTTTTGGTACTTCCTATTGTTACCTACTGTGTTTGAGTACCTTCAGCTGCATGCTTCATACATGGTATATACAGAAATACCAATTTAATGAACATTGTCAATGTTTAAGATCAAATATTGATTAAATAAGAAAAGAGAGAAGGGAAAGAGAAGGAAATAAGATGTGTATAGGGAATTAGGTGGATAGGATGGGAGGAAGTGATGGCAGAAACTCTCAAGTAGTCTGTGAGTGGGTGGAGAAGGAGATTGATTCTCCTAGTGTTTCTCAGTCATATCTCAGACTGCTAAGCTTATGAAACTCAGTACTATGGAAGAGAAGTATATTTCTCAAGGAGCTGAGATTCGTATACATCTATCATTTCTGCTCAAAGTTTAGGATTCTAAGATTCTTAGATATTAAGAGGCCACGTCACATAATTTTAAGATGAGACTTTCAAGAGGACATTTTCCCCATTAATGTTCCAATAATGGCGTTCTGAGCATCTAAAAAGATCTACAGCCCCTATGGAGTTTTGAGCATCTGGAATGGTCTATATCCCCTCATGCATAAATGGTGTTCAGTAGTTCTTTTTGGATGGGTGGTCAGGGGTTCTGAAGGGGTTGTGGCAGATGTTAGAATGCTATAAAACAACTTTAAGTGTTACATTGAACCAGGTGACTTAGGTAGTTACCAGTACTTAATGATAGCCCACCACTATTTGCTGAACACCCACCACTGTGTGCCAAACACTACCTATCACACAAGTGTTCCATGTAAATGCTACAGCAACCTGATCAGTTAAGACAGTTTCTAGATGAGGAATATGAGGTTTAGTAAAGTTAAGTGGCCATTGTCAGAAATGCAGTAAATTATAGAGCTAGGAAGACTCTCTCTTCTGCATTGTGCCATCTCTTATATTTACTTAGCCTGGGAATCACATCAAGCTGCCTCTGTGCTTGTTAATGAACCAGAATGGACTGTTGGTTAGGGGCAGATTTAAAGACATTTCCATGCACACTTCCATCGTCATTCTGCTGCATTAAACTAGCTATCATTGATGTACTAGACAGTGTGCTAAGGACTTAATATGAATTATTGCATTTTATCCTTATAAGTGCTACTTCTACATTCATTATATGGGGAAGAAAAACCTACAACTTTATGCTGAGAGGGAAGTAAAATTTGATTTTTAATTATAGCTAAAAAGTGAACAAAAACCTGTTGGAAGACAGTTTTCCATGGAGCTTATGTTTCTGTTCATGTAGTCAGCAGAGGCATGGCTGCCTTTGTTCTGGACGATCTTGTCAAGGATGTTTGTATAGTGAACAGCTTTGGAAGATAGAGACAGTATTTACCTCTGGAGCAAAGGCAAGAATACTTAATGTTTAGGATAATAAAAGAAGATAGAGTCTTCCTTTGGAGCATAGAGCAGGCATGCTTACTATGTAAAAGATTTGGGTTCCCCAAGCTCAGAGTTCCTCTCCTGTAACACAACCCACTGTATGTACAGGTGTCAACAGACCTCAGCCCTTGAGCATTGTCACTTGGAAAACTGACAAAAGATGTTCTGTCTACTGCTATAGCTGTAAAAAACTCTACTTGGTCTCTGATACTTTGTCTTATAGATTATGCCAGCATCCATACAACTGGCAAGCGAACTTACTAGCTTGCAAGTAGAGTAAAAATCTTAGCTCCTTTATAGCTCCTGACAGAACCTAGACTCAAATTCAAGTCAGGCTTCCAAACCCATATTATTTACCACTGTACTTTTGTGCTAGAAGTTATGTGTTTGGAGGTAAAGTTACAGAAGTGGAATAAAATCATCTTGCCTCCTCCCTCCTCATGGAACCATCTTTAAAGTCAAATTGTTTTTTTGGCTGGGGTTGGGGAGAAGGCAGTTTAAACTTTATCTTAAAGCCATCTCTGTTTCTGTTTTTCTGTCCTTATGCCATTTTTAATTGTTTTGGGCTCTGACAGTGAGCTCGCCCTTCAATAACTCGATGAGGTGTGGAGAAAGGAGTCTATGTGTCTGCTGGCTCTGTATGGATAAGATAGGGACTTTATCTGGGGTCAGGGCAGAAAAAATAATAGATAACCTTTCACTTTTGTCAATTTCACTTTTCTGCATAACACAAAGGGAGGGATGGGTCTAAATTAAAGTCATTGGCTTCTCATGCCCATTACTTTACAGTCTGATAAACCAGTAGTTAAAGTCTGAACTTGTCCTGTTAGCTGAATTTACCAGTGATACCTTCCATATGTATACTTTTTTTTTTACAATTTGCAAATTACAAAAAAGCAATAGTTGTCTACTTAATCATAGTAATCATTTTGAGAGATAGAAAAATTATGCTCTAAGGTTAAGTAACTTGCCCAGAGTTACACAGTGCCAGAATTAGAACTTACATCTAAATCTACTGAATTTCTGCTCAGTGTCTTCTCTGTAACAATCTCTCTTACTGAATTCTTTAATACTAGCCCTCATGCCCTTTATAATGTTGTCCATGCTTTACTAAGAAATCAGCCCTCGGCTAACCTCAAATGAGCAGCTATGAAGATAATTTTATTCTAAAGGGAATTGATTGAAACCTCATCTCTTCAATGGCCCAAACTAAAGGAGAGCATGGAGGTAGAATTTGGATGTCAGGGACCCCACAGTAAGCATTGCATATATACTGATGGAACCACATATTAATTACATTTCTCTCTATAGAGTTATGTATACCATCTCTGTCTCCTATCTTTGTATTGTTAAGATTGGCACGTATTTTATTGGCAATTTTATTCCCGCCACATTAGAATGTTGTCAGATAATTTTCAGAACAAATTATCTCTAGATGTATATCTTGAGAAGCTTTCTTTTTTCATCTTTCTTTAATTTCCTCAAAAATTTACTATATATGATGTGAAAAGTACTGTGCTAGTTGTTGAGGGAACTGTAATGATAAATAACAAGTAATCCCTTTCCTTGAGTACTTTACATTTCAAAGGCAATTTCAGATATATACTCAACCAGCAACAACTCAAAGAAGAATGAAATAGTGTTGTAGAGAAAAGTGTAAATCACTGTATCAGTGCAGAGAAATGTTAAATGATGTCCAATTAGTGTTACTGGTAACAGCTTTGTGAAGCAGATGCTTCTGAACTGAGTTTTCTTGGATGAGTAGAATTTTGGTAATTACAGAAAGAAAAGAGCCTATTCCTGGCAGAAGAAACAGGATAGATGTGTGGATGGAAAATGAAAGTGAATGTCATGTTTCAGGGAAAGGCAGAAGTACAGGATTCCTGGGCAAATATAATGGGTAATGAAGATGGAGGAGTAGGATAGGGCTAGGGTGAAGAGCTTTGTTGTTGTTGCTCTTTGTTTGTTTTGAGACAGAGTCTTGCTCTGTCACCCAGGTTGGAGTGCAGTGGCGTGATGATGGCTCACAGCAGCTTCAACCTCTTGGATTCAAGTGATCCTCTCACCTCAGCCTCCCAAGTAGTTGGGACTACAGGTGTGCCCTACCACACCTAACTTTTTTTTTTTTTTTTTTTGTAGATGCAGGGTCTCCTTATGATGCCCAAGCAATTCTCCTGCATTGGCCTCCCAAAGTGCTGGGATTACAGGTGTGAGGCATCATGTCTGGCGTTAAAGAGTGAAGAGCTTTGAATGCTGTTTAAAGACACTAGATATTAACTTGTAGGCTATGAGGAGTCATTGAAATTTTTTTGGGAAGAGGTATAGCATGATTCATACTCTTTATTTTATGTTCCCTGTTAACACTGTGACACTACTAATTACATGAATTGGCCTCATTTTGCAGAAGCAGAAACTAAAATTTAGAAAACATAAGTTATTTTTCTCATGTCATAATAGTGGTGACAAAGTAAAGACCTAGCCAAGTCATCTTCCTCCTACCCTGCAGTTACCCAACATAGAAAATGGCAACTTTAGTAGGACTTTTCATTACTATTAAAACATAAAAACAGAGTGTTGAAATAAATTACTTAGTATAATTGCGGAAAGAATTATTAGCAGTCTCTTTTCATTTTCTAATACAGGGTTTCTCAAATTTTAGGGTTCAAATAAAACCTTGGAATTTTGATTCAGTAGGTCTGGAAAGGCACCTGAGATTCTGAATTTCTAATAAGATTCCTAGTGATCGTGATGCCTTTGATCTTTGAACCAAGTTTTTGTAGCACAGTTTTATAAAACGTTTCTTGTCCGTTAGCCCTACTTTAAAGATACACACGAACTTAAATTCAACATGCTGTCCTCAAATACACTCAATATCCTTTCCCTTTCATGTGTTACTCCAGCTGGTTTGTGTCTCTGAATTGTGAAGGACAATCGAAGTTGAATATTTTGGAAAAGCAACTAACAGCGTCTGACCCATTTTAGGGACACAGGATTTCTTATTTATGATCATTCTTTTTCTCTACAACTTATATAACCCACTCTCTTCTTTCACTGACTCTTTCCCATTGGAAATATGAGTTAAGTGTTTTAGGAATGAAAGCAGTAAAAAATTAGGATATCTTTTTCTTCAAAGAAAGTTAAAATTTAAAGAGCCTTATGAATTGCCATTTCTAAGCTAAGCTCAGTTGGTGATTTGGAAGTTCAGAAATTAAGCTATGATGCTTCAGGCAGCTTCTACCTTGTAATATCTATGCCCTCTCAAAGCAGCCCTCAGCCCTCTGCAGGTTTCTTCTCCCTGTATCATCTCTATGAATTCTGATGGGCAGGGCTGTCCGCTGACTGTGCTGACAACATCATAGCTCTCAGCCTAGTGTTCTCTTTACCACTAGCTTTCAGTTGTTATGCATCCCCCTTTCTCCTCCTTTTTCTCTTTATGCTTTGAAGCCTGCCTCATTATTTTTCTTTGATCTCGTTTCCCTAACTTCTTTCTATTGCCTTTTTGTTAGTTGTCATGGGAATAGTATTAGCTGGGAGGGCTGAGTCGGTGAGGCTATAGGCAGACCTAGTTAGTATTCACAGACCTATAGAATGTCTGTTGGACCTGAAGAAATCTGAGTGATCTCTTGGTCAATCTCTCATGAGACATAGAACAAAAAATCCTGAGACTCAGAGAGAAGCAGACTTTTCCAGAGAATCCAAGCCTCCTGATTTTATTAGACACATAAACTCTTCCCTCCTCATAGCCACTTTTACTCACTGATGTGGAAAAGGGAACGAACCCATGGCCTTAGAGCCCTTATTGTGGTTCACAAAACTAGATATTTTACATTTGCCATTCTAAGCCTAACAAAAATCCTATTAATTACTGCCTCTGTTTCACAGGTGAAGAAACTAAGTTTCAGAGAGGGCAAATAAATTTTTAAAGCCCATTCAGCTAATCAGTGGAGAACCAAAATTAAATACAATATTTTTAATAGAAAAAATAAAACCTATGAATGCAAGCATTAAAAAAAAAAAAAAGAGAAAACCCATGTCCTTTCCACCATGGTGGACTATAAAGCAGGTTATAATACTATTTTCAGTAGCCTAATCTTTTTTGCTTAATATATTAAATAATTCTCTTGAATTCTGTATTCTTTTGGGAAATTGGGCCAAAGATTTTGGTGTGTTTCATTTTTGGCACCTGTCAAGATGTATGGATACTCAAATCCATAGAACATATTACTTTCATCCCTCTGTCACATTACTGCCCAAGCCAACACATTGTGGCAAGGCAAACTTATTCTGAGCCTAGCAGGTGGTGTTGTGTTGAACAAGGACTTCGTGTTTGTTAGAGAAGGCCTCTGCCCTCAAACATTATATACTCCAGTTGAGTCAAGAAAATTAAAACACAAGAAAATATATGTTGGTGTGCACTCTCCTATAACCCTTATATAATTTGATGAGGAAACTTTGTGCCTGGGAAGCAATGATATCTGTGTGTTTGGCCTATAATGATCTCCTATTTGGTCTTTCTCCTGCTCAGCATAAGACTGTGAGGCCTGACAGAGAACTAGTACTAGGGAGCCTAACAGCCAAATGAAGGTTCTGTAGATCAAACAGGGCTGGTAGGGTTCCTGCCAGGTATTCAGCTGTGACGCTACAGAAGGTACACCTTACAAATAGACTTTAAACAAGAACTACTATATATCTGCCCTAACAAAGCCTAAAAACAAGACTTTCCAGGACAAAACTGATCAGGCAGTGAAATAACTACTTTCTAAAACAAAATTCAACACTTTACAGGAAGACAAACAAACAAAGTGCAGATTCTTAGCATTGCAGTATCAATGTCCTGCAAACAACAAATTACTATCTATATGAAGAATAAGGAAATGTGTCCCAAGATTAGGAGAAAAAAGTTAATATAAAGAGACTCAGATATAACACAGACATTTAAAAGAGTAAACATAACTTTAAAATAACTATTATAAATATATTAAAGGACCCCATAGACAAAGTGTGTGAATTGCAGGACTGTCCACAGAGACATATATGGAAATTGAAAATTGAGTGAAATAGTCTGAATACTACCAAAGGATGAAAAAAAAGTATTAAAGAGCAAACTAATCCAAAATGTGTGAAGGAGGAAAATGGCAAAGATAAGAGTAGAGATTAATGAAGAAGAAAATGAATGAACTGTAGAAAATATCAACAAAAGCAAAAGTTGAGCCATTAAAAAGATCAACAAAATTGACAAGTTTCCAGCTAGCTGAATCATGAAAAAATGAGAAAACAAACAAATTTGGTAATTTAGTGCATCTAAATGAAAGTGTTGGCATCACTAGAAATTCTATACAGGCAATGAGTAGATAGTAAGGTACTAGCATAAATAGAATGAACAACTGTAGGCCAATAATTGGATAACTTGGATAAAATTGATGAATCCTTGAAAGATACAAATTCCATAACTGGCATGAAAAGAAATTTAAAACTTGCCCTACATATCATTAAATAAGTTGATTTATAGTTAATAAACTTCCCACCAAGATAATGCTAGGGTAATATAGATTCACTAGTAAATTCTATCAAATGTATTAGAAAAAATAACACCAATCTTTAATATTAATCAATTATTTAAAATATTCAGCATCCAGTAATGATAAAACTAGCAAACTAGAAACTAAAGGAAGCTTCCTTAACTAGATAAAAGTTATGTATGTAAAACCTACAGCTAATATAATATTTAATGATGAAATATATAAAACTTTGAAAATGTAAGGATGTTTACTATTTTTATTGATATACAATTATACATATTTTGATACATGCATATAATGCATAATGTTTAAATCAGGATAATTAGGATATCCATCATCTCAAACATTTATCATCTCATGTTGGGAACATTTCAAATATTCTGATCTAGCTATTTTGAAATATACACTAGATTATCATTAACTATAGTCACCCTACTGTGCTATCGAACACTAGAACTTACTCCTTCTAATTAACTGTATGCTTGTACCCATTAACCAATCTTCATTTCCACTCCTCTTTCTCAGCCCCTCGTAGCTATCATTCTAATCTCTACCTGCATGAGACCGAGTTTTTTATATTCCTCATGTGAGCAAGAACATGTGATATTTGTCTTTCTGTGCCTGACTTATTTCACTTAATGTAATGACCTCCAGTTCCATCCATGTTGCTGCAAATGACAGGATTTCATTCTTTATTTTGTGATTGAATAGTATTCCATTGTGCATATCTACCAAATTTTCTTTATTCATTTATCTCTTGATGGATGCTTAAGTTGATTCCATATCTTGGCAAAAGTGCTATACTATAATAAACGTGGGCATGCAAATATCTCTTTGATATATCGGTTTTCTTTCTTTTGGATATGTACCAAGCAGGGGGATTGGTAGATCATATGGTGGACCCACTTTTAGTTTTTAGAAGACTCTCCATACTGTTTTTCATAGTAGCTGTACTAATTTACTTTCCTACTAGCAGTGTACTAGTGTTCCCCTTTCTTTGCATATTCACTAGCATCTGTTATTTGTCTTTTTAATGGTAGCATTTAACTGAGGTGAGATATTTCATTGTGCCTTTCATTTGTGTTTCTTTGATGATTAGTGATGTTGAACATTTTTTTCATATGACTGTTGACAATCTGTATGTCTTCTTCTGAGAAATGTCTATTCAGATACTTGCTCATTTTAAATTCAGATTATTATTATTTGCCATTGAGTTTGAATTCCTTATATATTCTGGTTATTAACTCCTTGTCAGATGGTTAGTTTACAAATATTTTCTCCCATTCTGTAGGATATCTTTTCACTCTGTTGATTGTCTCTTTTGTTGTATAGAAGATTTTTGGCTTGATATTATCTCATTTGTCTATTTTTTTGTTGTTGTTGCCTGTGCTTTTGAAGTTTTACCTCAAAAATCTTTGCCCAGATCAATATCCTGTACTATTTCTCCATTTACTTTTCAGTAGTTTCATAGTTTCAGGTGGTATGTTTTTATTTGATTTTTAGATATTGTGAAAGATAGGGACCTAGTTTCATTATTTTGTATATGGATATCCAGTTTTACCAGAACTATTTATTGAAGAGACTGTTCTTTCCCCACTGAATTTTTTTTTTTTTTTGGTCAAAAATCAGTTTGCTGTAAATACATAGATTTATTTCTGGGTTCTCTATTCTGTTCTATTAGTCTATGTGTCTGTTTTTGTACCAGTATTATGCTGTTTTAGTTAGAGTGTGAGGATGTATATTTTAGGGTCAGGTAGTATAATGCCTCTAGCTTTGTCCTTTTGCTCAGGGTTGCTTTGGCTATTTGGGTCTTCTGTGGTTCTATATAAATTTAGAATTGTTTTTCTATTTCTTTGAAGAATGTCATTGGTATTCTGTTAGGGATTGCATTGGATCTGTAGATTGCTTTGGGTAGTATAATCATTTTCCCAATATCAGCTCTTTAATTTATGAATGTGGGATGTCTTTTCATTTTTTGGTGACCAGTTTCTTTCATCAATGTTTTATAGTTTTCCTTGTAGAGATGTTTCACTTCCTTGGTTAAACTTATTTCTAGGTATTTTTTCTGTAGCTGTTGTAAATGGGATTGCTTTCTTGATTTCCTTTTCACCTAGTCATTGTTGGTGTATAGAAATGCTACTGATTTTAGCATGTTAATTTTGTATTTTGCAATTTTACTGAATTTGTTTATCAGTTCTAAGAGTTTTTTGGTGGGGCTTTCAGGGTATATATAAGATCATGTCTGGTAACAGAACAATTTAACTTATTCCTTTCCCATTTGGATGTCATTTATTTTATCCTTTTGCTTTATTGCCCTAGCTAGGACTTACCATATTATGTTCTATGTTGAATACGTGTGGTGAGAGTGGGCATTCTTATTTCATTCCATTTCTTAGAAAACAACCGTTTTCTGTTCAGTATAATGTTAGCTGTAGGTTTGTCACATATGGCCTTTATTGTGTTGATGTACACTCCTTCTATACTTAGTTTTTTGAAGATTTTTTAAATTATGAGTGCATGTGAAATTTCATCACATGCCTTTTCTGCATCTATTGAGATGATCATATGGTTTTTATTCTTTGTTTTTTTGATATGATACATTACATTTATTGATTTGCATATACCAAATTCTTGTATCCTTGGCTTAAATCCCACTTGATCATGGTGAATAATCTCTTTAATTTGCTGATAGATTCAGTTTGCTAGTATTTTGCTGAGAATTTTTAGATCTGTGTTCATCTGGGATATTGGCCTATAGTTTGTTTTGTTTTGTTTTGTTTTCTTTTCTTTTCTGGTTTTGGTATCAGGGTAACATGGGCCTTTTAGAATGAGTTAGAAGAATTCCCTCCTTTTCTGCATTCTGGAAGAGTTTGTGAAGAATTGGTACTCATTTTCCTTTAAGTGTTTAGTAGAATTCAGTAGTGAACTCATCACGTTCCACACTTTTCTTTGATGGAAGGCTTTATTTCTTTTCCTTTTTTGTTCTTTTTCTTTTCTTTTTAAGACAGGGTCTCATTCTGTTGTCTAGGCTGGAGTTCAGTGGTGTGATCATCGTTCACTCTAACCTCAAACTCCTAGGCTAAAGCGATTCTCCTGCTCTGGCCTCCCAAAGTGCTGGGGTTACATATGTGAGAAACTGCACCTGGCTGGGAGACTTCTTATTACTGATTCAATCTCATTACTCATAATTGTTTTGTTAAGATGTTCTATTACTTCTTGGTTTAATTTTGGTAGATTGTATGTGACCAGGAATTTGTCCATTTTTACTAGGCTTTCCTATCTGTTATTGTTATCCATAGTACTCTCTAATGATCCGTTGTATATCTGTGGTATTAGTTGTAAGGTCTCTTGTTTATTTATAATTTTATTGATTTGGATACATTCTCTTTTTTTCTTGGTTAGTCTGGCTAAGGGTTTGTCAAGTTGGTTTACCTTTTCATAAAACCACCTTTTCACTTTGTTGTTATTTTGTATTTTTTTTATGTCTCACTTTTGTTTATTTCTACTCTGATCTTTATTATTTCTTTCCTACTATTAATTTTGGTTTAGGCTTGTTCTTGTTTTTCTTGCTTTTTGAGAGGAATTATTAGGTTTTTTATGTAAATCTTTTTACTTTTTTGATATAGGCATTTGTTGCTATAAACTTTCCCCTTGATACCACTTTTGCTGTATCCTACGGGTTTTGGTATGTTGTGTTTCTATTTTCTCCCTTCCCCCTTCCCTTCCCCCTTCCCTTCCCCCTTCCCTTCCCCCTTCCCTTCCCCCTTCCCTTCCCCCTTCCCTTCCCCCTTCCCTTCCCCCTTCCCTTCCCCCTTCCCTTCCCCCTTCCCTTCTCCCTTCCTTCCCTTCTCCCTTCCCTTCTCCCTTCCCTTCTCCCTTCCCTTCCCTTCTCCCTTCCCTTCCCCCTTCCCTTCTCCCTTCCCTTCTCCCTTCCCTTCCCTTCTCCCTTCCCTTTTCCCTTCCCTTCTCCCTTCCCCTCCCTTCTCCCTTCCCCTCCCTTCTCCCTTCCCCTCCCTTCTCCCTTCCCCTCCCTTCTCCCTTCCCTTCTCCCTTCCCTTCCCTTCTCCCTTCCCTTCCCTTCTCCCTTCCCTTCCCCCTTGCCTTCCCTACTCCCTTCCCTTCCCCCCTCCCCCTTTCCCCTTTTACCCCTTTCCCCTTTCCTTCCCTTCCCCCTTTCCTTCCCTTCCCCCTTCCCTTCCCTTCCTGTCCTTTCCCTTCCCTTTCCTTTACTTCCCTTCACTTCCCTTCCTTTCCCTTCTCCCTTCCCCCTTCCTCCCCTTCCCTTCCCCCTTCCCTTCCCCCTTCCTTCCCCTCCCCTTCCCTTCCCTTCCTTTCCCTTCCCCCTTCCCTTTCCCCCTTCCCCCTTCCCTTTCCCCCTTCCCCCTTCCCTTCCCCCTTCCCTTCCTTTCCCTTCCCCTTCCCTTCCTTTCCCTTCCCCCTTTCCTTCCTTTCCCTTCCCCATTCACTTCCACCTTCCCTTCCCTCCCCTCCCCCTCCTCCCCTCCGCTTCCCTTCCTCCTTCCCTTCCCTACCCTTCACTTCCCTTCCCCCTTCCCTTCCCTACCCTTCCCTACCCTTCGCTTCCCTTCCTCCTTCCCTTCCCTTCATGTCCCCCTTCACGTTTTTCCCCCTTCACTTCCCCTTCCCCTCCCCTCCCCTCCGTTCTCCTCTCCTTTCCTCCTCCTTCTTTCTTCTTTGATACAGGTTCTCACTTTGTCATCCAGGCTGGAGTGTAGTGGCACAATCATGGCTCACTGTAGCCTCAACTTCCTGGGATCAAGTGATCCTCCTAGCTCAGCCTCCCTAGTAGCTAGGACTACAGGTGTGTGCCACCATGCCCAGCTACTTTTTGTATTTTTTTGTAACAGGGGTTTGCCATGTTGCCCAGGCTGGTCTCAAACTCCTGGGCTTAAGCAATCTGCTCATCTTAGCCTCCCAAGGTGCTGGGATTACAGGCTTGAGCCACTGCAGTCAGTCTATTGTCATTATTTCAAGAAAATTAAAATTTTCTTCTTAATTTCTTCATTGACCAACTAATTGTTCAGGAGGCTGATGTTTAATTTCCATGTATTTGTACAGATTCCAAAGTTCATTTGTTACTGATTTCTAGTTTTATTCCATTATGGTCAGAAAAGATACTTGATATAATTTCAATTATTTTAAATTTCTTGAGATTTGTTTTGTGACCTAACACATGGTGTATCCTGGAGAATATTCCATGTGCTGAAGAGAGAAATGTATATTCTGCAGCTGTTGGATAAAATGTTCTGTAAATGTCTGTTAGATTTATTTTGTCTAAAGTGCAGTTTAAATCTAATATTTCTGTGTTGATTTTCTGTGTAGGGTATCTGTTCAATGCCGAGAAAGTGGTGTTTAGGTCCCTAACTATTACTGTATTGGAGTCTAGCCCTCTCTTTATATCTAATAATATTTGCTTTACATATCTGGGTGCTTTGATGTTGAATATATGTTTATAATTGTTATATTATCTTGCTGAATTGATCCATTTATTTTTATATAATAACCATTTTTTTGTCTCTTTTTATAGTTATTGACTTAAAATCTGTTTTATCTGATATAAGTATAGCCACTCTTGCTTGCTTTTGATTTCCATTTGTGTGGAATATCTTTTCCTATCCCTTCACTTTCAGTCTATATGTCTTTAAAGGTGAAGTGAGTTTCCTGTAGGCAGCATACAGTTGGATTATTTAAAAAATGTATTCAGCCAGTCTATATCTTTTATTGAGGAATGTAATCTGTTTATACTGTTTATTGAGGGTGAGGATGTACTCTTGTTATTTTGTTAATTGTTTTCTTGTTGTTTCTATCTTCTCATTTATTTTTTAATCTCGTTTATCTTTTTGGTTTGCCGGTTTTCTGTAGTGACAAACTTTGATTCTTTCCTCTTTATCATTTGTGTATCTGCTCTACCAGTGAGTTTTATACTTTTGTGTGTTATTATGATAGTGATTATCATCTTTTTGGTTCCAGATGCAGAACTTTCTTAAGCATTTTTTATACTGCCAGTCTAGTGGTGACAATTTTCCTCAGTTTTTGCTTGCCTGAGAAAGAGTTTATTTCTTCCTCATTTTTGGAGGATAGCTTTTCTAGGTATGGTATTCTTGGCTTGCAATTGTTTTCTTTTAGTATTTTTAATATATCATCCCATTCTCTTCTTGCCTGTAAGGTTTCTACTGAGAAATCTATCATTAGTCTAACGAGGATTCCTTTATATTGACTTAATACCTTTCTCTTGATGTTTTTTTTTTTTAATTCTCTTTGCCTTTGAGTTTTGACAGTTTGACTATAATGTGCCTCAGGGAGGACCTTTTTGCGTTAAATCTACTTGGGGCTTTTCAGCTTCCTGGATCTGGATATCCATATTTCTTCTCAGAATTGGAAAGTTTTCAGCTATTATTGCAGTAAATAGATCTTCTATGCCTTTGCCTATCTCTTTTCCTTCTGGCATTACTATTATATGAATGTTTTTTACTTAATGGTGTACCATAATTCTTGTAGGTTTTCTTTACTCTTTTTTATTTTTATTTTTTTATCTAACTGGATAATTTTAAATGACATATCTTCAAGTTCAGAGATTCTTTCTTCTGCTTTATCAAGTCTGCTTTCGATGGTCTTGATTGCATTTTTAATTTTATTCATTGAATTCTTTAACTGCAGGATTTCTGTTTGGTTCTTCATTATGGTATCTATCTTTTTGTGGAATTTCACATTTATGTAAAAATATGGAATGCTTTACAAATTTGCGTGTCATTCTCATGCAGGATACATGCTAATCTGCTAATCTCCTCTTTATCATTCCAGTTTTAATATATGTGCTGCTGAAGCGAGCATAAGATGTTTACTCTTATCATGACAATTCAGTATTTTACTAAAGGTAGTAGCCAGTGCAATAAGTCACAGAAAATAAATAAAAGGCATATGTAGGAAAAAGGCAAACAAAAATTTGGGCAACATGCTTGTGTGTATTAAAAATTCTAAGAGTTTAAAAAATGTGCACTAGAACTAATAAAGAAATTTAGCAAAGTCACAGTATGCAAAATGAATAGACAAAATCAATTGTTTTATAAACTATCAATAATTTGAATATGAAATTAAATAAAAATAATACAATGTGTAATAAAAATATGAAAAATTTAGTAAACGATATGTAGTAACTCTACATTTAAAACTATAGAACACTGCTTAAAAGTTAAGAAAGACCTAAAAATGTGGAACAATGTGCTATACTAGGATTGGGAGACTTAGTACTGCATTGTTAATTTGGTAATTCTTCCTAAACTGATGTATAGATTCACTGTGACCACAATCAAAAGCTCATGTGGCTGTTTTGGTAGAGATTGCTGATTCTATTTTGAAATTTATAGGCAATGCAAATAATCCAGAATAGACAAAACAATTTTGAAAAAGAAGAACAAAGTTGGGTAACTTAAGTTTATTGACTTTAAGACTAATCATAGAGTTACAGTAATCAGAGTTTAGAAATATATGATTCACACTTATGTGGTTATATAATTTTTGACAAAGTTACCAAGGTAATTCAATGGGGGTAGAGGTAGTCTTTTTAACAAATGGTGCTGAAATAACTGGATATTTATATAGATAAAATAAATCTTATCTTTTACTTTGTATAGCACATAATAATTTATATAAAATTAATTATGGACTTCAATGTAAATATTAAAATTATGAAATGTCTAGAAGAAAACATAGAAAAATGTTATTATTACCTAGGAATCAGCAGACATTTCTTGTCTAGTACTCAAGAAACATAAAAAAGTAAATAATTTTAGCAAATTTTACTTTATCAAAATTAAAACTTCTATTCTTAAACAGCACGAGTAGGTAAACAAAAACACAAGTTTCAGGCAGGTGGAGTATATTCGTAGTTCATACTATTGAAAAATGACTTATCTCCAGAATGTACAAAGATTCCTATAAAAATAATAATTTAAAAATTAAAGTCAAGAAAACTGGATGAAAAACTTAAATATTTCACATAGGAATATTTTTAAATGGCAAATACACTCATGAAAATGTGTTTGACATTAATTGTCATCTGAGATATGCAAAGAGAAAATATAATGAGAAACCAGTAAACATCTACTATAATGGCTGAAATTACAAGGGATGATAGCACCAGATGTTAATGGTGATATAGAGCAACCAGAACTTTCATACATTGC
This sequence comes from Pan troglodytes, assembly GCF_028858775.2. NCBI lineage: Eukaryota > Metazoa > Chordata > Mammalia > Primates > Hominidae > Pan > Pan troglodytes. Next base: position 89,645,633 of record NC_072407.2, read on the forward strand.
TATTTGGAAGTGTATTAGTCTATTTTCATGCTGTTGGTAAAGACATACCTGAGACTGGGCACTTTACAAAAGAAAGAGGTTTAATTGCACTTACAGTTCCACATGGCTGGGGAAGCCTCAAAATCATAGCAGAAGGCAAGGAAGAGCAAGTCATGTATTATGTGGATGGTGGCAGGCACTTGTGCAGGGAAACTCCCCTTTTTATAACCATCCGATCTCATGAGACTTATTCACTATTACGAGAACAGCATGGGGAAGACCTGCCCCCATGATTCAATTACCTCCCACTGGGTCCCTTCCACAAAACATGGGAATTCAAGATGAGATTTGGATGTGGACACAGCCAAACCATATCATTCTGCCCCTAGCCCCTCCCAAATCTCATGTCCTTATATTTCAAAATCAATCATGCCTTCCCAACAGTCCCTCAAAGTCTTAACTCATTTCAGAATAACTCAGAAGTCCACAATCCAAAGTCCCATTCGAGATGAGGCAAGTCCCTTCCACCTATGAGCCTGTAAAACCAAAAGCTGGTTCAGTTACTTCATAGGTACAATGGGGGTACAGGCATTGGGTATATACAGCCATTCCAAATGGGAGAAATTGGCCAAAACAAAGGGGCTACAGGACCCATGTGAGTATGAAGTCTTGCAGGGCAGTCAAAGCTTAAAGCTCCAAAGTGATCTTCTTTGACTCCATGTCTCACATCCAGGTCATGCTGATGCAAGAGGTGGGTTCCCATGGTCTTGGGCAGCTCTGACCCTGTGGCTTTGCAGGGTACAGCCTCCTTCCCAGCTGATTTCATGGGCTGGCATTGTCTGTGGCTTTTCCAGACACATGGTGCATGCTGTCAGTGGATCTACCATTTTGGGGCCTGGAGGACAGCAGCCCTCTTCTCATAGCTCCCCTAGGCAGTGTCCCAGTAGGGACTCTGTGTGGGGATTCTGACCCCACAATTCCCTTCTGCACTGCCTGAGCAGAAGTTCTCCATGAGAGCCCCACCCCTGCAGCAAACTTCTCTCTGGACATCCAGGCATTTCCCTACATAGTCTGAAATTTAGGTGGAGGTTCCCAAACCTCAATTCTTGACTTCTGTGCATCTGCAGGCTCAACACCACATGGAAACTGCGAAGGCTTGAGGCTCGCACCCTCCAAAGCCATGGCCCGAGCTGTACATTGGCCCCTTTTAGCTATGGCTGGAGCAGCTGGGATACAAGGCACCAAGTCCCTAGGCTGCACACAGGACTGGAACCCTGGGCCTGGCCCAAGAAACCACTTTTTCCTCCTAGAACTCTGGGCTTGTGATGGGAGGAGCTGCTGTGAAGACCTCTGACATGCCTTGGAGATATTTTCCCCATTGTCTTGGGGATTAACATTTGGCTCCTCATTACTTACGCAAATTTCTACAGCCAGCTTGAATTTCTCCTCAGCAAATGTGTTTCTCTTTTCTATTGCATTGTCAGGCTGAAAATTTTCTGAACTTTTATGCTGTGCTTCCCTTATAAAACTGAATGCCTTTAACAGCACCCAAAACATCTCTTGAATGCTTTGCTGCTTAGAAATTTCTTCTGCCAGATACCCTAAATCATCTCTCTCAAGTTTGAAGTTCCACAAATCTCTAGGGCAGGGGCAAAATGCCACCAGTCTTTTTGCTAAAACATAACAAGAGTAACTTTTACTCCATTTCCCAACAAGTTATTTGTCTTCATCTGAGAACACCTCAGCCTGGATTTCATTGTCGATATCATTATCAGTATTTTTGTCAAAGCCATTCAACAAGTCTCTAGGAAATTACAAACTTTACCACATTTTCCTGTCTTCTTCTGAGCCCCCCAAAACCTCTACTGTTACCCAGTTCCAAAGTCACTTCCACATTTTTGGGTATCTTTTCAGCAGTGCCCCACTGTACTGCTACCAATTTACTGTATTCATTTTCATGCTGTTGATGAAGACCTACCCGAGACTGGGCAATTTACAAAAGAAAGAGGTTTGGTTGGACTAACAGTTCCACATGGCTGAGGAAGCCTCACAATCACGGAAGAAGGCAAGGAGGAACAAGTCATGTCTTACATGGTTGGTGGCAGGCAAACGGAGAAGCATTTGTGCAGGGAAACTCACCTTTTTATAACCATCAGATCTTGTGAGACTTATTCAGTGTCACCAGAACAGCATGGGAAAGACGTGCTCACATGATACAGTTACCTCCCACTGGGTCCTTTCCACAACATGTGGGAATTGAAAATGAGATTTGTGTGGGGACACAGCCAAACCATATCAGGAGGGTAAAATAATTCAGTTACTTTGGAAAAGTTAGGCAAATTCTTATAAAATTAGACCTAGACATGCTCTATCACTCTGCAATTCCACTCCTAGGTGTTTACCCAAGAAAAATAAAAGCATATAAGACCCCTCTCCCCACACAAAAGACAAAAGACTTGCATACACACAAAATATTTGCATATATGTGTTAAAAATAGCTTTATTCATAATAGCTGAAATCTGAAAAGTATCTAAATGTTCATCAATAAGTGAATGGAGAAGCAAATTATGGCATATTCTTTTTGTTTTGTTTTGTTTTTCTTTTTTTTAAATTTTTTTATTTTTTATTTTTTATTATACTTTAAGTTTTAGGGTACATGTGCACAATGTGCAGGTTAGTTACATATGTATACATGTGCCATGCTGGTGCGCTGCACCCATTAACTCGTCATCTAGCATTAGGTATATCTCCCAATGCTATCCCTCCCCACTCCTGCCACCCCACAACAGTCCCCAGAGTGTGATGTTCCCCTTCCTGTGTCCATGTGTTCTCATTGTTCAATTCCCACCTATGAATGAGAATATGCAGTGTTTGGTTTTTTATTCTTGTGATAGTTTACTGAGAATGATGATTTCCAATTTCATCCATGTCCCTATAAAGGACATGAACTCATCATTTTTTATGACTGCATAGTATTCCATGGTGTATATGTGCCACATTTTCTTAATCCAGTCTATCATTGTTGGACATTTGGGTTGGTTCCAAGTCTTTGCTATTGTGAATAGTGCCGCAATAAACATACATGTGCATGTGTCTTTATAGCAGCATGATTTATAGTCCTTTGGGTATATACCCAGTAATGGGATGGCTGGGTCAAATGGTATTTCTAGTTCTAGATCCCTGAGGAATGGCCACACTGACTTCCACAATGGTTGAACTAGTTTACAGTCCCACCAACAGTGTAAAAGTGTTCCTATTTCTCCACATCCTCTCCAGCACCTGTTGTTTCCTGACTTTTTAATGATTGCCATTCTAACTGGGGTGAGAAGATATCTCACTGTGGTTTTGATTTGCATTTCTCTGATGGCCAGTGATAGTGAGCATTTTTTCATGTGTCTTTTGGCTGCATAAATGTCTTCTTTTGAGAAGTGTCTGTTCATATCCTTCGCCCACTTTTTGATGGGGTTGTTTGTTTTTTTCTTGTAAATTTGTTTGAGTTCATTGTACATTCTGGATATTAACCCTTTGTCAGATGAGTAGGTTGTGAAAATTTTCTCCCATGTTGTAGGTTGCCTGTTCACTCTGATGGTAGTTTCTTTTGCTGTGCAGAAGCTCTTTAGTTTAATTAGATCCCATTTGTCAATTTTGTCTTTTGTTGCCATTGCTTTTGGTGTTTTAGACATGAAGTCCTTGCCCATGCCTATGTCCTGAATGGTAATGCCTAGGTTTTCTTCTAGGGTTTTTATGGTTTTAGGTCTAACGTTTAAGTCTTTAATCCATCTTGAATTAATTTTTGTATAAGGTGTGAGGAAGGGATCCAGTTTCAGCTTTTTACATATGGCTAGCCAGTTTTCCCAGCACCATTTATTAAGTAGAGAATCCTTTCCCCATTGCTTGTTTTTCTCAGGTTTGTCAAAGATCAGATAGTTGTAGATATGTGGTGTTATTTCTGAGGGCTCTGTTCCGTTCCATTGATCTATATTTCTGTTTTGGTACCAGTACCATGCTGTTTTGGTTACTGTAGCCTTGTAGTATAGTTTGAAATCAGGTAGCGTGATGCCTCCAGCTTTGTTCTTTTGCCTTAGGATTGACTTGGCGATGTGGGCTCTTTTTTGGTTCCATATGAAGTTTAAAGTAGTTTTTTCCAATTCTGTGAAGAAAGTCATTGGTAGCTTGATGGGGATGGCATTGAACCTATAAATTACCTTGGGCAGTATGGTCATTTTCACGATATTAATTTTTCCTACCCATGAGCATGGAATGTTCTTCCATTTGTTTGTATCCTCTTTTATTTCCTTGAGCAGTGGTTTGTAGTTCTCCTTGAAGAGGTCCTTCACATCCCTTGTAAGGTGGATTCATAGGTATTTTATTCTCTTTGAAGCAATTGTGAATGGGAGTTCACTCATGATTTGGCTCTCTGTTTGTTATTGGTGTATAAGAATGCTTGTGATTTTTGTACATTGATTTTTTATCCTGAGACTTTGCTGAAGTTGCTTATCAGCCTAAGGAGATTTGGGGCTGAGACTATGGGGTTTTCTAGATATACAATCATGTCGTCTGCAAACAGGGACAATTTGACTTCCTTTTTTTCCTAATTGAATACCCTTTATTTCCTTCTCCTGCCTAATTGCCCTGGCCAGAACTTCCAACACTATGTTGAATAGGAGTGGTGAGAGAGGGCATCCCTGTCTTATACCGGTTTTCAAAGGGAATGCTTCCAGTTTTTGCCCGTGCAGTATGATATTGGCTGTGGGTTTGTCATAGATAGCTTTTATTATTTTGAGATACGTCCCATCAATACCTAATTTATTGAGAGTTTTTAGCATGAAGCGTTGTTGAATTTTGTCAAAGGCCTTTTCTGCATCTATTGAGATAATCATGTGGTTTTTGTCTTTGGTTCTGTTTATATGCTGAATTACATTTATTGATTTGCGTATATTGAACCAGCCTTGCATCCCAGGGATGAAGCCCACTTGATCATGGTGGATAAGCTTTTTGATGTGCTGCTGGATTTGGTTTGCCAGTATTTTATTGAGGATTTTTGCATCAGTGTTCCTCAAGGATATTGGTCTAAAATTCTCTTTTTTGGTTGTGTCTCTGCGTGGCTTTGGTATCAGGATGATGCTGGCCTCATAAAATGAGTTAGGGAGGATTCCCTCTTTTTGTATTGATTGGAATAGTTTCAGAAGGAATGGTACAAGTCCCTCCTTGTATCTCTGGTAGAATTCGGCTATGAATCCATCTGGTACTGGACTCTTTTTGGTTGGTAAGCTATTGATTATTGCCACAATTTCAGCTCCTGTTATTGGTCTATTCAGAGATTCAACTTCTTCCTGGTTTAGTCTTGGGAGGGTGTATGTGTCAAGGAATTTATCCATTTCTTCTAGATTTTCCAGTTTATTTGCGTAGAGGTGTTTGTAGTAATCTCTGATGGTAGTTTGTATTTCTGTGGGATTGGTGTTGATATCCCCTTTATCATTTTTTATTGCATCTATTTGATTCTTCCCTCTTTTTTTCTTTATTAGTCTTGCTAGCGGTCTATCAATTTTGTTGATCCTTTCAAAAAACCAGCTTCTGGATTCATTAATTTTTTGAAGAGTTTTTGTGTCTCTATTTCCTTCAGTTCTGCTCTGATTGTAGTTATTTCTTGCCTTCTGCTAGCTTTTGAATGTGTTTGCTCTTGCTTTTCTAGTTCTTTTAATTGTGATGTTAGGGTGTCAATTTTGGATCTTTCCTGCTTTCTCTTGTGGACATTTAGTGCTATAAATTTCCCTCTACACACTGCTTTGAATGTGTCCCAGAGATTCTGGTATGTTGTGTCTTTGTTCTCCTTGGTTTCAGAGAACATCTTTATTTCTGCCTTCATTTCATTATGTACCCCGTAGTCATTCAGGAGCAGGTTGTTCAGTTTCCATCTAGTTGAGCGGTTTTGAGTGAGTTTCTTAATCCTGAGTTCTAGTTTGATTGCACTGTGGTCTGAGAGAGAGTTTGTTATAATTTCTCTTCTTTTACACTTGCTGAGGAGAGCTTTACTTCCAAGTATGTGGTCAATTTTGGAATAGTTGTGATGTGGTGTTGAAAAAAATGTATATTCTGTTGATTTGGGTTGGAGAGTTCTGTAGATGTCTATTAGGTCTGCTTGGTGCAGAGCTGAGTTCAATTCCTGGATATCCTTGTTAACTTTCTGTCTTATTGATCTGTCTAATGTTGACAGTGGGGTGTTAACATCTCCCATTATTAATGTGTGGGAGTCCAAGTCTCTTTGTAGGTCACTCAGGACTTGCTTTATGAATGTGGGTGCTCCTGTATTGGGTGCATATATGTTTAGGGCAGTTAGCTCTTCTTATTGAATTGATCCCTTTACCATTATGTAATGATCTTCTTTGTCTCTTTTGATCTTTGTTGGTTTAAAGTCTGTTTTGTCAGAGACTAGGATTGTAACCCCTGCCTTTTTTTATTTTCCATTTGCTTGGTAGATCTTCCTCCATCCTTTTATTTTGAGCCTATGTGTGTCTCTGCAGGTGAGATGGGTTTCCTGAATACAGCACACTGATGGGTCTTGACTCTTTATCCAGTTTGCCAGTCTGTGTCTTTTAATTGGAGCATTTAGTCCATTTACATTTAAAGTTAATATTGTCATGTGTGAATTTGATCCTGTCATTATGACATTAGCTGGTTATTTTGCTCGTTAGTTGATGCAGTTTCTTCCTAGTCTCAATGGTCTTTACATTTTGGCATGATTTTGCAGTGGCTGATACCGGTTGTTCCTTTTCATGTTTAGTGCTTCCTTCAGGAGCTCTTTTAGGGCAGGCCTGGTGGTGACAAAATCTCTCAGCATTTGCTTGTCTGTAAAGTATTTTATTTCTCCTTCACTTATGAAGCTTAGTTTGGCTGGATATGAAATTCTGGGTTGAAAATTCTTTTCTTTAAGAATCTTGAATATTGGCCCACACTCTCTTCTGGCTTGTAGAGTTTCTGCCAAGAGATCCGCTGTTAGTCTGATGGGCTTCCCTTTGTGGGTAACCCGACCTTCCTCTCTGGCTGCCGTTAACATTTTTTCCTTCATTTCAACTTTGGTGAATCTGACAATTATGTATTTTGGAGTTGCTCTTCTCGGGGAGTATCTTTGTGGTGTTCTCTGTATTTCCTGAATCTGAATGTTGGCCTGCCTTGCTAGATTGGGGAAGTTCTCCTGGATAATACGCTGCAGGGTGTTTTACAACTTGGTTCCATTCTCCCCGTCACATTCAGGTACACCAATCAGATGTAGATTTGGTCTTTTCACATAGTCCCATATTTCTTGGAGGCTTTGTTTATTTCTTTTTATTCTTTTTTCTCTAAACTTCCATTCTCGCTTCATTTCTTTCATTTCATCTTCCATCACTGATACCCTTTCTTCCAGTTGATTGCATGGGCTCCTGAGGCTTCTGTATTCCTCACGTAGTTCTCGAGCCTTGGCTTTCAGCTCCATCATCTCCTTTAAGCACTTCTCTGTATTGGTTATTCTAGTCATACATTCATCTAAATTTTTTTTCAAAGTTTTTAGCTTCTTTGCCTTTGGTTTGAATTTCCTCCTGTAGCTCGTAGTTTGATCATCTGAAGCCTTCTTCTCTCAGCTTGTCAAATTCATTCTCCGTCCAGGTTTGTTCCATTGCTGGTGAGGAACTGCATTCCTTTGGAGGAGGAGAGGTGCTCTCCTTTTTAGAGTTTCCAGTTTTTCTCCTCTGTTTTTTCCCCATCTTTGTGGTTTTATCTACTTTTGGTCTTCGATGATGGTGATGTACAGATGGGTTTTTGGTGTGTATGTCCTTTCTTTTTGTTAGTTTTCCTTCTAACAGACAGGACCCTCAGCTGCAGGTCTGTTGGAGTTTGCTAGAGGTCCACTCCAGACCCTGTTTGCCTGGGTATCAGCAGTGGTGTCTGCAGAAGAGCGGTTTTTCATGAACCGCGAATGCTGCTGTCTGATCGTTCCTCTGGAAGTTTTGTCTCAAAGGAGTACCCGGCCGTGTGAGGTGTCCGTCTGCCCCTACTGGGGGGTGCCTCCCAGTTAGGCTGCTCAGGGGTCAGGGGTCAGGGACCCACTTGAGGAGGCAGTCTGCCCATTCTCAGATCTCCAGCTGCGTGATGGGAGAACCACTACTGTCTTCAAAGCTGTCAGACTGGGACATTTATGTTTGCAGAGGTTACTCCTGTCTTTTTGTTTGTCTGTGCCCTGCCCCCAGAGGTGGAGCCTACAGAGGCAGGCAGGCCTCCTTGAGCTGTGGTGGGCTCCACCCAGTTGGAGCTTCCCAGCTGCTTTGTTTACCTAAGCAAGCCTGGGCAATGGCGGGCGCCCCTCCTCCAGCCTCGCTGCCACTTTGAAGTTTAATCTCAGACTGCTGTGCTAGCAATCAGCAAGACTCTGTGGGCATAGGACCCTCCGAGCCAGGTGTGGGATATAATCTCGTGGTGCGCCGTTTTTTAAGGCCGTCAGAAAAGCACAGTATTAGGGTGGGAGTGACCCGATTTTCCAGGTGCCGTCTGTCACCCCTTTCTTTGACTAGGAAAGGGAACTCCCTGACCCCTTCTGCTTCCCAGGTGAGGCAATGCCTCGCCCTGCTTCGGCTCACGCACACCATGCGCTGCACCCACTGACCTGCGCCCACTCTCTGGCACTCCCTAGTGAGATGAACCTGGTACCTCAGATGGAAATGCAGAAATCACCCGTCTTCTGCGTTGCTCAAATTGGGAGCTGTAGACCGGAGCTGTTCCTGTTTGGCCATCTTGGTTCCTCCATGGCATATTCTTACAATGAAATACTACTCAGCAATAGAATAAAGTAAGTTTTGATAAATTAAATGATGAGTGAATCTCAAAGTATCCTGATCATGAAGAGCCAGGCAAAACATGCAAAAATTGTACATTAGTGTAAAATTCCTGAATAGACAAAAACAATAAATGTTGATAGAAACAAGATCAGTGCTTGCTTCTGGAAAAGTTTAGTGATTTGCTTACAAGGGATCATTCTGAGGTAATGAAAATGTTCTGTCTTGATGGGTGTGTATGTCACACAAATGTATATTTCTATCAAAACCTTCTATGCATATATTTCAGATCAGTATATTTTACTATATGTAATTTATACCTCAATAAAAAAAAATCATGCTAGTGTCAGCTAAAACATCTTACTAGTTAAGCAGAAAGTTTCAAGCCTGCTAGAGAATTCTTTACTTGCTTCAGGGATGAAATATGAATTATAATCATTTTTACACCAGTCAATTGAGACTACTACTTCCAAAGTTATAAATAATGTAGATGGAATGAAAGAATTAAGGGGGTAAGGAAGAGATAGACATGGACAGAGGGAGATGAAAAGGTGGTAAATGTGGTTTAGTGAGGGTAAACACAGCTCTGGTGGAATTTAATATTCCTCCTGACATGTGTTTATTTTCTTCTCTTTAGGGATCTGTGGCCTTTCTATAAAAACAGAATGCTAAAGCGGGTGAACTTTCTGTCTCTCCCATCTATCTCATGGTGAGGAAGGAAAGGGATGATTCATGGAATGCCTCTTGCTCTTTAGGCTTGGAGGATCCTTTCCCCACATTTTGTTCAGTTGTCAATGCATATTATTTAGGAGAACATTTATTAATGTATTAGATATCTGTTGTGCTGCTGTTACAGGCATCAGCTCATTTGTTATACTAAGGATACAATAAATCAGACAAAGTCCTTGTTCTTTTGAAGCTTAAACTCCATTGCAAATCAAAGGACAACAGTGAGCAAACATGCTAACATGTACTATGTATGTGGTGTTAGTGCTTGCAGAAAATAAACCAGAATGAGGAGAACAGGAAGTGCTGGGATGGGGCAAGTAGCTTTTTATACAAGGTGGTCGGGATGCCTTTGTTTCACATGTCTTTTGAGAAGAGGTCTTAAGTAAATGATGGAGTATGTGGTATGGCCTCTAATGGGAAGAATACCAGGCAGAGAGAACAACAAGTACAAAAACCATGAGGTGGGAATATGTTTGGTGGTTTGAAGAATACCAAAGTGATAAGTGTGGCTGGGGAAGAGTGAATAGAAGAAAGAGTGGTAGGAGATGAGGTCATTGGAAGGACTTTGGAGGAGTCTTTGTTTTGTTTTTCAGCAGATAAGATTTTTCTTGGGGTTTAATGAATAACTCTGGCTACTGTGTGAATAATATATGATACAAAACAAGGATAGAATTAGGGAGACCAGTTAGAAGATTACTGCTTCTCTAGATGACGACGATGGTGTCTTGGGCCAGGCTGGGACTTGGGTATGTGAGGGATATCTAAAGTATACTTGCCTATATGATGGGTCATCGTCTTCTAGGCACCTTGTTGAGAGCCATCTTGCTCCAACTATTTCCCTTCCCAAAGCAATCTCTCCTTCTCATAGCTTACGTCTAGCAAGAGAAATTTCCATTGCAGGTGGACTCCTGAGAACCTAGCTCAGTTTCTCCAGAGGGTTCACAATGTAATGGCCATACACAGCACAAGGATGATTCAGGAGCTGGGGAAGACAGCAAGACACCAGGACACATGCCTTCCCTGGTCTATCCTTTCTCCCACTAGCCCGGGTTTCTGCTTTGTCACTTGATGGCACTCACACTGTTCAAATTTCTTAATTTTGTGTGAAATAAATGTGATGAACTCTCATTATGAAAGTTCAGCCTTATTTCTCTGAAGGAGGATGGTTAGCATGAAAGAAAGATAAAAAGATCCACAAAAGATTCATTGCTTCTCTGGAATGTAATAGATGAGGAGCTCCTGAGGGGGCCTGTGGGATTGAAATATAACATGAATGTTAAACAGTCCAAGCTTGATGAGATTCAAGCAGAGAATGGTTTTATGTTTCACTGCTGTCTTTAGTATACTCTGGCTCATCTTCCTCTCAAAGTTCTTGATACCATCGTTAGAGGTTATGAAGTTTCTTGATCACATTCAACTTCAAGAGTAGGCTCACTTTGGTTATTAAGCCTCATTCTGTTGTAAAGAGATCCTAGTCTAAATAAAAATTTCAGTCTCATACCCAGTTCAGATCTTCCCCTGTCGTTCTACCCCCTTCCCTTTCCCACTCCAGCTCAGGCCTGATCTGTGGCTCAGCTGTAGCAGTGTGTTGGAGATGGATCAAAGTCTCAGCAAGAGCCAACTGTTAGCATCTCTTTGCAATTCCAAGTTCAGTGTTGTCAGGTTGGTGGATTAAATCAGCCATGGTGGGAGTATTTGCACCATGGAAATTGGCAACCACTACAAACCAGGGTGTTTTCCGCCAAGAGAGCCAGCAGCATACCACTGCTCAGAGGCGAGTAGTGAGGAAAGAACATTTAAAAAAATTGTCCTTTCCATCCTTCTCATCCTTTTCTGGCTCTTTCTTGTTCTGGGTAGGGGAGCGGATGAGATTTAAAACACAAAGAATATGTCGTTTAACTGGTGCTATTGCAGTCTGGCTGTTGATGCTGTCTGAGTGGCAGACATACATTGCTGGCTTTCGCTTGGAGAACCAGTGTGGGCTGCTAGAAAGAACTTGCAGGATCTCCACATACACAGTTCTCTGGCATGGGTGATGGGCTCCTTGGCTGACGTTTTGAGACTCTCCTTAGTTTTTGACCCCCTGCCGTAAAAAATGTAGCCTCTTTCTAACAGAGTTTCTTCATCTAAAAGGCCTTCTTAAGTGTATAGATTACATGTAAGATAGTCTAAATTCTACTTCCCTTTATAGCACCAGTCTGGTCTGTAAGAAACACATGCCTCCTGGTTACAAGGCAGGACAGGAGCCAAGGCTACCTCACTGCTGCCTTCTCTATTTTCTTCCTGACATCCAGGACCACCCCCACCATCTTCCTATGCTTAAGATTCTCCAGGTCACAAGTAGGTACCATCTCTATGTTCCCATATATCCCAGGTGATGGGGCTTTGTTGTGCTCCTGTGACCTTCCTCACTGTGATCCTGTCTGCTTTGAGGGCAGCCCCAGGCTGAGCCCACAAATCCTGTATCTCAGCAGGCCTCTAGCCAGGCAGTGAAGGTGGTCTCCCCTCTTTAGGAACCTCGGTGTGTCTATAGATGATTGTCTGAGAGCTGACCTCACACTTGGCCTGGGACATATGGAATGTCACTGCTTTCACAACCCTCTAGTCCAGCATCACACACTCAAACTTCTTTTCTATTTTTATTCTTCTGCTTATATATTGGCTCTAGAAGCTTTCTGCATGTTCACCATGCAAGGACTATATTTCAAACCAAAAAACAAAAACAAAATAAATCTACCATTCCAAAAGTAAATTTAAGAGTTATCTACAGTCAGTGAAATGGGGGCTCCAGAGGTAAGTTTGGCTGACCCCAAGTGCATGCTTGCTCTTTAGGCAGCCTTGCATCTCAGTCTGACTTTGCAGCAGCTGTGCTTGAGGTGAGCAGAACAGCTTGTCATAACTTAACCCAGACAGGTTTTTAGGCAACCTGGGACTTCAGGGGTCCAGGCTAGGGGAAAAGAAGAAAGGCTGAACAAGGGCAGGAGGAACACATTCCTTCTGGAGTGTGCCCAGGGATGTCTGGCAGCAGTCCCTGGTGTGCTGGCAATAGTAGCAACAGCAGATTTATCTGTCACCCACAGCTTTAGGGAATACCTTGCCATGCTTCAGGCAGTGGATTAAGCTCTTTTCTGCACTATATCATTTACCTTTCTCACAATCTCCATGAGTCAGGTACTATTACTTTCTCTGTTATACAGATGAGGAAACAAATGGGCAGAACATTTAGGTAATGTGCACAAGGTTGCACAGCTATTATGTGGCACTACTGTGGTTCAGTCCAATGTGGGCTGCCTCCACTGTTCGTGCTCTTACCCACTCCCCTTGACTGCTCCTCTGGGTTAGTGGTTAGAAACATATGTTTTGAGTTCAGGTGAGATTTGAGTTTCTGTGTGATTACAGGTGAGTTGCTTAAAGTATAAATGTTAGTAATAATTATTAACTGCACAGGGGAAAAGGGAGTGGTAACTCACCTCAGGTCCTATGCTATATTGTTCATTTATCCATTCATTTATCTATTTATCTTGGTATTTATTTACATATCAGGTTATTTACTCATTCGTTAATATTTATTGAGCACTAACTGTGGCCCAGGCCCAGCACTGAGCACTTTGCATATCATGTAATTAGTAATCACACTTTTACACTACAGCATCTATTGCTCACCCAATTTTATAGCTAAGAAAATTGCAGTGGTTAAATTTTTATCTTTGTTCAATTCCAAAGCCAATGTGCTTTTTTATGATAGTAAGATGTTCAAATGCAAAACTTCAATTTGTTTGTTCATTTTTGTTCCTGTTATTATTCTAAGGGGTTGTGTTGGACAGAGAGCAGAAAGAGGAAGGGATCTCTAACAGATAAGGGCTCCATTAGCACACAGAAAAGATAGGAAAATACCCAGTGAGGCTGTCCAGAATACAAAAGGCGAGTATGAAAGATGACAAGCTCCCAAGCCTTTGCCAAGCACTGTTGAGAGGTGGCTGCAGAAGTCAGGGGAAGGTGAGTTCCCCAAGCCATCCCTGTCTTTGCTAAATCACTATCTGTCAGGGCCCAGCAAGAAGGAGAGAAATGCTTCAAGGAGGTCAGACTTCTCAAGGTTCCCTGATGTCTGCAGGCAGAGCTCTCAACTGGCAGGGATGCATTTTGCAAGGCTCTGTGGATGCTGAGAAGTGGGCATCAGACAGAATTATAACTCCTTTTCTACTTTCACATGGGATTTAAGTGGAAAGAAATGGGAAAAGTGTCCAGGACAATCGCCCTTCCAGCACCTAGTGTCCAGACAGGAAACTTGATTGGAGACTAGAGGTTTATGTTGCTGTGAGGACATTTCTCAAAGTCACAGGGGTTCTCAGGCAAGGTGAGGAGGCTTTATCATAGCACAGGAGAATACATCAGCTAAACCCCTCATCAGAGAAGCCGGGCCCCTCAGCCACAGTGCCACATGAGAAAACAACTCCTCTGCTGCCTTCCCACCTCCTTTCATTCAGTTTTCTCCTGTGGTGCCTGGCCCGCCAAGGCCTTCTCAATAGGGCACTGTTTTTCCAACTGTGCTCTGGGCATTTCCCAAAGTTGTCTCCATGGCCACAGGAGTGACAGTTGAAGGCAGAGAGGAGCCAACAGGGCCCAGCCAACACCTATAGCTCAACAGAGACACTCCATTCCTTTGGTTTACATATTATGGGCTTTGGTCTAAGGTTTTGTTGGAGAAAAGCCTTTTATTATCCAACTTTCCCCACCAACAGTAAATCTAGACCAATAATGTGTGTTTTTTGTGCCTTTCTTAGGGCCTGATACATAGCAGATACAGTCATGCACCGCATAATGATGTTTTAGTCAAAAATGGACCACATATACAATGGTGGTCCCGTAAGATTATAATGCCATGCTTTTACTGAATGTTTTCTATGTTTAGATACACAAATACTTACCATTGTGTTACAATTGCGTACAGTATTCAGTTAAGTAACATGCTTGTAGTCTAGGAGCAGTAGACTATCCCATGTAGCCTGGGTGTGTAGTAGGCTATACCATCTACATTTGTGTAAGTACAGTGTATGATGTTCACACAATGAAGTCACCTAATGATGCATCTCTTGGAATGTATCCTGGTTGTTAACTGACATGACTGTACTTGCTAAATAGTAGCCATCATTAATAGTAGTGCTGCATGACATCTACCCTCAAGGAGCTTACAGATGTCAGAGGGTACAGATGTATTCCTCTTGTTCTTTCATGAGAAGCCATGCTAGGCTGTGTTTGCTCCTCGCACTCTTTATTCTCCTTCCAGAAGTTGTAATTCATCTCTGCTTGCCCTCTGTAATCTGGAATCCAAATGGAGGCTCTCCTATTCAAGTAACAGACAGCCTGTGATAAGATAATGATGAGACCATGGATGGTAAAGTGCTTGGTTAATTGTAAAAGGCTGTAAAAGTATTTGATGTTGGCCCAGCGCCATGGCTCATGCCTGTAATCCCAGCACTTTGGGAGGTGGAAGCAGGCAGATCATGAGGTCGGGAGTTCGAGACCAGCCTGATCAACACGATGAAACCCTGTCTCTACTAAAAGTACAAAAATTAGCCGGGCATGGTGGTGTGCACCTGTAATCCCAGCTACTCAGGAGGCTGAGGCAGGAGAATTGCTTGACCCTGGGAAGCGGAGGCTGCATTGAGCCAAAATCGCACCACTGCATTCCAGTCTGGGCAACAGGGCAAGACTCCATCTCAAAAACAAAAAAAACAAAAATTGATGTCGTTACCCTTATTGTATTTTCAAGAGGAAACTGAGTCACAGTGAACACTCCTACTGGAAATTTGGAAGAATTCCTTGGAACAGATGGACTGTAGTCCTCAAAAGCAGCACCTGTTCCTCAAGCATTTAGTCTGGGACACTGATGAGAAGTCGGTGTGGTGAGGTCTTTTCCTAAAGGGGGTGTATTAGTTTGTTCTTGCATTGCTGTAAAAAATACCTGAGACTGGATGATTAATAAAGAAAAAAGGTTTAACTGGCTCATGATACCGCAGGATCTAAAGGAAGCATAGTTGCTTCTGCTTCTGGGGAGGCTTCAGGAGGCTTCCAATCATGGCAGAAGGCAAAGGGGGAGCAAGTGTCTTACATGGCAGGAGGAGGAGCAAGAGAGAGAGAGCAGGAGGGAGGAAGTACTACACAGGTTTACATGACCAGTTCTTATAAGAACTCACTCACCATCACAAGAAGAGCACCAAGGGGATGGTGCTAAACCATTCATGAGAATCCACTCCCGTGATCCGGTCACCTCCCACCAGGCCCCATCTTCAACACTGGGGATTATAATTTGACATGAGATTTGGGGGGGGCACAGATCCAAATCATATCAGGGAGCTTGCCATGAAGCCTTAAATCACCCAACCCTACTTGCTCATGGCTTCAACTCAATAGAATGACTTCTTTTTCTTCCCTCTCATACTTCTATGAGAAAGATAAATGGCAAAAGACAAGATTGTATCAAATATTTATGTATTATTTTCATTTTTGCAAGCATTAATTTTCAAGGGTAGTTTTAGGATATACCTCATGATAGTTCATTCAGTGCACATTTATGAGATGGTGCCAGCTTCTCTCCAGGCCATAGGATGGATGCTGGAGGAAGATGAAAGGGGAAAGTCAACTCAGACCCAGGCACTGTTGTAGGAGCAACCACAAACATATAGGAAGATGAATCCAGTGCAAAGGGATGGCCAGGGACACATGGGAAGTACAGAGCTCCCAGGGAAGCTGGAGGAAGCGGCTGACTGAAACATATTTTCGCTAGTACCAGTTGCAGCCCCAGGCAAAATTGTGAGATGAGATAAGTTTTTGTTTTTTTTTAAATCCCTTTCCCTTCCCTCTTTTTCATTTCTTACAAATGCCAGTGCCCTTGTGCTTTTTGTACATTCCCCTGTAACTCAAAGATACTCTGAGGTCCTTTGGGCACATGCCATTTATTTATTAATTAAATCAACAACCATCAAGGGCCTGCTCTGTGCTGGGTATTGGGCACTGTTCTCACCCACCATGTAGGAAACAGCAGTGAATGTGATAAACAGGTTTCTCTGCCTACTTGAAATGTATCCCCCAGGAGAGTGAGATAGAAAATAAACTAATAAAAAAAAACAAATTAAATTGCATGCTAAACATTTTTAAGTAGGAGTAAAGGCCATGCTGAGCATGACTGCAGGATGTTGTAGCATTGAGAGATGAAATGGCCACCTCAGACAGAATGGTCAGGAAAGGCCTCTCTGAAGAGGGAACATTTGAGCAAACACCTGAATACAAGGATCTAGGAACCCAGTGTTCTAGAAACAGAAAATGTATAAGGACTCCGAGGCAGAAGTGAGTTTTGTGTTTGAGGAATAGAAAAAAAGACAATGTGTTACAGAGAGAGGAAGCACAAAGGGATGAAGTTAGAGAGGTAGACAGTAATTTGAATGTGATAAAGTGCAGTGAAAAGCCATTGGAGGGTTCAATGCCCGCAGCAGTGCAGTGTTTCCCCTTTTAGGACATTTGCCTTTATGTATTTTACTTGCTAAACAAAGTGTGCCTGAGTACTTTTTGAATGCTACCGCAGATTCCCGTACAGTGCCAGGCAGATAGCAAATGCTCAGTGAATAGTTGTTCATCGATTGAGCAAGGATCAAACCAAAAACTAAAGCCACAGATGCCTGATGGTAGAATATCAGACATTTCACCCAAGATAGAATACCTGGGGGGATTGTAGTCCTTCAGGCTTCAGTAGTACAGTAGCCTGTACTACTTCAGATTGTACTCTCAGGGGGCACACTGTGAACGGCCATTGCCCATGGATCACAAAAGCCTGGCTCTCATTTCCTTTTTCACAGGCCTTAGGCATTCAGCCTTCTCTTTGTTCTCTTTCTAGCTTCCCCCTATCATTTGGGCCCCCCTCTCCCGGCATCCCTGGCTACAGAGTCTCCCCTGCTCCTCGTAATTCTGCTGACCCCATAGAAAGACATAGGCCTGCCTCATTGAATAGTAGAACTATTAAGAACTGAAAGGAAAACAACACAAACAGCAAAGATGGGAACATGTTGTGAGGAGTCTTTCCAAAATGTTTCTTCTCATTTCTTTTGGTAGATTTGGGGAGCCTGTCTTCATTTATTCCTTTTGCAATTGTCCTGGTTACACAAGGGTAATAAACTGGGGAAACCTTCATCTTTTTAATTCAAATGCTATTTTTCATTAAATTGTCCCTGAAGGAGATTGACAAAGGGCTTAGGCTGTTCTTGACCCTGTGTTCTGCAGACGTTGGCTAAATATGCTGCAAAAGCTTGCCTGCCATGTGATTACATGAGAACAATTCATTCTTTCCTTCCTCAAAACCGGAGAAAGCTCAACCTTCCATCTGGATTCTAAACAGTTGTCAAAGATTCACTCTTCAATTCTCCTGTTTTTGTCAGCAGGAAAATGGTGGGAAGTATTGAAGAAATATTAAAAACACAATCTGAACCCAACACAGAAAACCTTTTCACAAAAGTAGAAGATACATAAAAGTTTTATTATTGAATAAGCATTAGCACAAAAAGTGATGCACACCACAGGCAATCTGCTGAAGAGATTACAGAGGCAGAAAGAAATCTCACTGTTTTATACAGCCAAATGGGTACAACCATTCCATTTATGTTTTCAAGATAAATTTGCTAATTTTCTCCTATGTTTATAACTGCAGGTAGGTTGTGCGATTAGGAGTCAGTTGACAACTGAAGTTAGGTCTATCTTCTTCCAGAAAAACTGAGACATAGGGCATTTTTCTTGATGATTATATTTCAAAGAGATGGCTGTCATGTCTTTGAAGAAACTTGTCTGAGTTGTAAGATTGGCAAGAACTTTATTTAACATTTGCCTTATAATAGGCATTTGGGATCCTTTTGAGGCCAGTTTTGCTAGGTTAAAGAGTAGGTCTCTTAGACATATTCCAGAATTGGGTGCTAGCTCAAACATGTGACCTTTCTACCTTGCCAGAAGTTCAAAATTTTAGTGCTTTCACAGAGTTCTTACTACAAGTATTCCAGTCAGTCACACACAATCCCTTTTAGAACTATTTCTAGAAAATATATTGAAAAGCAATATTTGCTCAATTTGCTGAAATAAAGATGACAAAATCTCTTTCCTTATCATTTCTCTCCTCCAACTTAGGAGAGTAATCCGAGGACAGTTTCTCCCAGGAAGTTTCCTTCTTCCAACTATACAGGACTAAACAGATAAACAGGACTCTGAATCTCAGATGGGAATCCCTGAGTGCTTGGACTTCCGAGGATGAAGATCTGGATCTGAATCCCGACTCTTCCCTCACCATTAGAATAATTAATATGTTGGGGCTTCACTTGTATCATCTGTCAAAGGAGGATAATAATTGTTGTGCCCCTCACACGTTTTCCATCTTTGCACAGACAATTTCCCTTCTTTGTATGGGTTTCCACTGAATGCTTTCTTTTATAATACTTTACACTTCATTTTAAGCTCATTGTGCCTATAGCTGTTAATTTGCCTGTCTTGCCATACTGTTAGGACAGGGGACTTATTTATTGCTTATTTTTCAGGGCTCCTTATAAATGGGATTTAAAGAACTTGTGAAAGCTTGAATGAATCTGCTTGTTTGTGTGGTCATAAGGTGGAACATTATACCCAAGTAAAGTTCCTGGCACACATGGTGCCTCCTCTGCCTTTCTTTGGAGCTAAGACCTTTTGAGCTGTGCTTCTTTCCTCTACAAAAACATCTTTGAGCATTTCCTTACCCACCACTGGTGCTCTTATTCCTTAGACTACAAATACCCTAAGATGAAGTAGATTCTTCCAAAACAGTCATTATTGATTCAAATGCCATTTGCAGCCAGGAAATTAGCCTATCCTCTTCCAGAAGGTTTTCTTTCAGCCAGGAGCTTGAATAAATAGGTTTTCCTGCTTATTCATCTATTAACAAAACAATCAAATTAATATCTTATTTCAGGAACATTTCATTTAGTCAAAATATTAAGTTAGTTTTGAAAAGGAGAAAAAAAGAACACGAGGAGAGAGAGTTTGGGTAAGTTATTTTGTCAGCCTGCAAGCTTTCCCTGGATGGGATTTTTCCATATCACTGGCTTGCTGGGGCAGTGGAGAGGAAGGCTCAGTGAGGTGATGCTGACACTTGCAAGGCCCAAGAGAACCATATTTCCACCATGAGATTTGCTGTTTGGAAATACAGTTACTGATCATTCTGATATTGTAAATACTGTTTGCTAGCTTCTTCCTGAACTACAGGGAAGTGCACACTTACTTTAAAGATTAGTAGGAATATTTAAGAGGTTCTGGTCCCACGGGATGTTCAAGAATTCAAAGGAACAGATGAGCATTTGCATAATCTTCCATGTAGAAGACAGCAGTCAGAGTTAATTTTTAATTTATTTCCCTCCAGAGAAAATATCTCCTGATAACTCTTGATTAGCAGACAATGAGGTTCAGTAAAATCATTTAGAAGTTTGGAGCAAAAAAAAAAAAAAAAAAATCCAAAGTTTCTGATGATAAAGGGAAAGTAAACATCCAAGAAAGGACCTTTTTTAAAAAATTCCAAACTTGGGTGAATGAATGGTATAGAAATACAAGGTTTGCATTGTAGACATCACCAAATAGCGCATTTGAATTTGCGGAGCTGTCTCTCCTGCTTTGGTATAACCCTGTTCTACAGCTCATTAAATTAAAAAATGCAAGAATAGGTCTTTAATTACTTGAGAAGATATTGCTGGTGATTTTTTCCTATCTCTAGTTATAGAAATTCTTTCATGTTTTAAAAATAGAATAAATTAATCTTAAGACTATTCCACAATTTTGGCTGCTGTGTCTGTGCAAATGACTATTTTGGAGAAGAGCAATTAAACTCTAGCCTTTTTCTTTCTTTTAAAAATATTTTTTGTGTGTATATTTGAGATTTACCAACATGATGTTACAGGATACATACAGTCAAATGGTTACTATAGAGAAGCAAATTAACATATCCATCATCTCACATAGTTACTTTTTGTTGTGGCGAGAACAGCTAAAATCTACTTATTTAACAAAAATTCCTAATATGATGTGATATTTATTAGCCCTCTTCCTCATGTTGTACATTAAATCTCTAGACTTGTTCATCTAAACAGAGATAGCAGATAAATTGGTGGTTACCAGGGGTGAGGAAATGAGTGGACAGGAAATGGGAAGATGTAGTTCAAAGGATATCATAGCTTTTATCCTAGAAAATTTCAGTCTCCTATTACCTCACTCCCTATAGAAGAACAAGCCTTGTCAACAGGACCATGCAAATATTAGCAACTAATACTTGCAGAATGTTTTATCATTTAGAATATATATTTATATGCTTATCTTACCTAGCCCTCTCAGCAGCACTGTAAGAAATATATTATTACATATTGAGGGATTAATAATAGTAATGATAATAACAACGAGAAGAAAATAAGAAGATAATAATTTGCCCAAAGTCACATACCCATGGGGAGAGCTGGGCTGTAAACCCCTTCTTAATGTTCTTTCCATTGTATGTATTTTTTTTAGAGTTAAGGACAAATGGGTGAGACTAATCCAATGGGAAAACTTTCAGAATTCTGAATTTCAGAGTTGTAAGGAAATTTAGAGATCACTATCCAAAACTCCCTTAGAAAGCTAAAGATAAAAATAATTGCTACATCCACATAGACTGTTAATGGAATAGCCTGGCCTTTAAGCAAAAAGTCCTGTCATCTGATTTCCTGTTGTTTCTTAATATACCGATTCTCCTGCTCCAAATTTATGTGCGTAGTAACATGTGGTGCATCTGTATGTGTTATTTATTTATTTATTTATTTATTTATTTATTTATTTATTTATTTTTGAGACAGAGTCTCGCTCTGTCGCTCAGGCTGGAGTGCAGTGGCGCGATCTCGGCTCACTGCAAGCTCTGCCTCCTGGGTTCGCGCCATTCTCCTGCCTCAACCTCCCGAGTAGCTGGGACTACAGGCGCCCGCCACCGCGCCCGGCTAATTTTTGGTATTTTTAGTAGAGACGGGGTTTCACCGTGTTAGCCAGGATAATTTCTATCTCCTGACCTCGTGATCCGCCCGCCTCGGCCTCCCAAAGTGTTTAATATTTATTTTTAATCTTGCAGTTTTACTTCTCCATCAGGAATATTCTAGGAAGCCAAAAGGACATTTTCCATTAGAAGAGAAAGCCTAGAAAATTTGCACCTTACCTACTTAGAATGCTACAAACTTAAGTTTTATATTGATACAGACATCATTTTCCTATTTTGGCTAAAGAAATGAGGTGTCTGGGTTCTCAATATATTATACACACACTTTTCTCCTCTGTCTTTGTTCCTGTTGCATCACTTCTCAACTTTTTAACTTGATTCTGCTGATGTTTTCAGTATTTTCACATAAATTGTGCTGAGTGTCAGATGTGGGTCAGTGGATATTACTGTAAAAATAATATCTATATGAAAACTCCAATTTGTGGGGTAAACAAACAATGAAATGCTCTCATTTTTTTTCCTTTTTTTGGTGGTTGAGTCAGCTTGTATCCACTCCAATACTGTCCCTGACCTTTTCCTAGCCAAGTGAATCCATAAATTAGTCAAGGGGGGAACACTGATTTACTGGGAGTGGATATGCTTCACAATCAGTTTGAATTTAGAAGGTGTTGCTGTCCTGTACTGTCACAAAACACCCAGTATAAATTATTAAGCTGGGTCCTCCAGAGGTTTGAAAGAGGCATAAGATGAGGCAGTGGCTTCTCCTAAAGGCGGTGGACCCTTGAGGTGCTGAAGAGTGATACAATCCTTAACATTTTCACAGACCGAAAAAAAAAAACAGTAGCCACACATTTCAGAATGAACTCAAAATATATGCCTGCAGCTTTCCCCTACCCCAGCCTTTTCAAGTAAGAATTCTTTTATTTCAGGCAATTGCTAACCCTGGGCCTCTGTGGTGCTGGTCAGAAAAGTGGGTAGAGCTATAGTCTGGAAGGGGGCAATTCAGAGAATGGGTGGAGGAAGGGAGACAGACAAAGACAGTGACAGTGATCCAGGGACAAAGAGAGAAACAGAAAGAGCACCTCAAGCTGAGTTTGGAGCAAGTGCAGGGGAGTTTACACAAGATTATATATAGAGTTAAGACCACAGCAGGATATGAGGACACAAGCAGGACATGTTTTCTTCGGTGTGGAAAAAACTGAGGGGAATTTTAAGAAAGGCTTGCTGAGTGTTATCAATGACTTCTTTTACTCCACTTATGGAAATTTCATATAATATTTAAATTGTTTACAACATATTTTGGCTTTTCCCAGATATAATACTTATGTTTTGAATCTGGCATTGTTCTTAGATAGGCCACTAAATATATAGGTGATGAAACACCCAATCTGTTTTCAAAAGTATGTAGATACTTTTGAAATTAATAAAATAAAATCCATGTAAAAGTGGTATTAAAATCATCACAGTTTCACATTATTATGTATCTGCTAAATTAATATATAATGTATTTCTATCACGAGGAAAACTCAACAGTTTTTATTTTTAAAAATCTTTTTAAATTTTTATTTTAAGTTCTGGGGTACATGTGCAGGATGTGCAGGTTGGTTACATAGGTAAACGTGTGCCATGGTGGTTTGCTGCACCTATCAATCCATCATCTAGGTATTAAGCCCAACATACATCTGCTATTTTTCCTAATGCTCTCCCTCCCTCCATCACAACCTCCGACAGGCCCCAGTGTGTGTTCCCCTCCCTGTGTCCATGTGTTCTCATTGTTCAGCTCCCACTTATAAGTGAGAACATGTGGTGTTTGGTTTTCTATTCCTGTATTAGTTTGCTAAGGATAATGGCTTCCAGCTTCATTTATGTCCCTGCAAAGGATGTGATCTCTTTCCTTTTTATGGCTGCATAGTAGTCCATGGTGTATCTGTAACACATTTTCTTTATTCAGTCTATCATTAATGGGCATCTGGGTGGATTCCATGTCTTTGCTATTGTGAATAGAGCTGCTATGAGCTTACGTGTGCATGTATCTTTGTAATAGAATGATTTATATTCCTTTGGGCATGTATATACCCAGTAATTGGATTGCTGGGTCAAATGTTATTTCTGGTTCTAGATCTTTGAGGAATCATCACACGGTCTTCCACAATGGTTGAACTAATTTACATTCCCACTAACAGTGTAAAAGTGTTCTTATTTCTCTGCAACCTTGCCAGCATCTGTTGCTTCTTGACTTTTTAATAATTGCAATTTTGACTGGCATGAGATGGTATCTCATTGTGGCTTTGGTTTGCATTTCTCTGATGATCATTAATGTTGAGCTTTTTTTTCATATGTTTGTTGGCCGCATGAATGTCTTCTTTTGAGAAGTGTCTGTTTATGTCCTTAGCTCAGTTTTTAATGGGGTCGTTTTTTTTTTTCTTGTAAATTTGTTTAAGTTCTTTGTAGATTCTGGATATCAGACCTTTGTCAGATGGATAGATTGCAAAAATTTTCTCCTGCTCTGTAGGTTACCTACAGAGTGGCGGAAAATGATGATAGTTTTTTTTTTTTTTTTGCTGTGCAGAGGTTTTTATTTATGTTTGGAAAGAGCCCTCATACTCAAAAAGGGCTAAAAGCAACTATGATATTGATTATGAAAAAAGTCTGTAAATCTGCAAAGCCCTGTGTAAATGCAAAGGCTTCTTACTATCAGTCTTGACAACATGAGGCTTGCTTAGAGTAAATTCAAGTGACAGGATCTGTACTTAAGAAAAGTGGTCTCATTAATCCTAGAAAGCAAACAATAATTACGGAATGGGAATAGAGTCCTAAGGAAGGAAACAATATTTCTGTGACAGGTGGTCAGGGCTGCCTTTGGAGAGGATATGAGCATGGAGTTTGGTCTTCAAGTATGTGGCAGACAGAGTGGGGCAGTCTAGGAAGACAGGTGTGAGCAAAGGTGGAGAAATTTACACAGAAGGAACATCGTTATTGCCATTTGGGTTACTTGTGCCTGAATAAAGATGCAACATCCTCAGCAGAAGTGATTGTCATAATGAGACCAACGTGGGTCTTTGCTCCTGAAAAATTGCAGCTCTCTGAAGTATAGCTTGGAGTTTTGGTGAGGATTGGAATAACTGGAACTCATTCACTTCTTGGAGAAGGCGTGAGTTGGTGAAATCACTGAAATACTCATCTGGTCATATCTAGTAAAGTGTAAACTATTCAGGTCTTGTGCTGTGTAATTCCACCCCACCTTTTCAAGAGGAAATGTACAAAAATGTTTGTTGTATTGATGGTAATACTGAAAAGCTGGAAACAATTACAATGCCCACCAACAAGGAGACGAATATGTAAATTGCATTATCCTTTTTCAGTGGAATATATGCAACAGTTAATGAACAAAAGTTACTCATCAGCATGATTAATTAAATTTCAGGAACACAATGTGCAATTAAAAAAGCAAATGCAAAATGACATATACAATATGAGGCTATTTCTATAAAGTTTGAAAGTGTGGAAACAGGGCAACATTGTTTATAGAGGTAAACCTAGAAAGTCAGGGTCTAAAAGCATGCAAGTGCTTGAAACACAGAAACTTCTTTATTTTAATTTTTTTTCTTTTTGAGACGGAATCTTGCTCTGTCGCCCAGGCTGGAGTGCAGTGGTGCGATCTCGGCTGACTGCAAGCTCCGCCTCCCGAGTTCACGCCGTTCTCCTGCCTCAGCCTCCCGAGTAGCTGGGACTACAGGCGCCCGCCACCACGCCCAGCTAATTTTTTGCATTTTTAGTAGAGACGGGGTTTCACCGTGTTAGCCAGGATGGTCTCTATCTCCTGACCTCATGATCCGCCCGCCTCGGGAAACAGAGCAACTTCTCCAGGGACAGTAGGAATGAGATCAGGAAGGAATACCAAAAAAACTATTCTTTAAAAAAGTCTACTGCAGGTATGTGAATTTGATATATGGATTTTCTATACGTTTATGTATAGTTTAAGTAATTTGCATACAAAGTTAGAAAGTAAATAATATCAAATGATTATTAAAAATAAGTGGTCTTTTGTTTCTCAGTTTCACACATCTTTGTTTCTATTCCCTAGAGGCAACTGTGCTGAAATTATTTTGGTATTTGTGTCCATATTTTTAGATAACATGCTTTTACTACTTTTTTTTTTTTAAATAAATTTAGACATTGTCTATTGTCATCCTAACTTTAGCCTCCAAGAGCAGCCTCCCACCCCATGTCTGCTCTCCCCATCCTTTTAAAATAGATCTCGCAATTTGGGATTAAATAAATATTGTGTTTGCTTTATTATGACCATATAAATATGTTTTATGACTGAGTCCAGTACTATTTCTTGTGGAATACTATCTTTTTATTTCCCTATTTTTTATTTTCTCTGTAGTTACTCAGAGAAACTACATTTTCATTTACTGATTTTCTATATACCTATTGGTAATTTTCTCAGGTTTATAGAATGCCTGTTCAGAATTTTTTTTTTAAATGCTCTGACAGACAAAATAATCAGTTTCTTTATTTCCCTGGAGACCCCCTCCTGCAAATCTATATCTTCCTGCTCCCATACAACTTACTGCCTCTTTAAGTCTGGTTTGTACTTCTCTTACGGGGGCCTTCCTCTGCCAAAAGTTTGTATTAGAACTTTTGTTTCCTGGATTCTCTGCCTTCCTTCCTCTATAATTATACTCCTGATTTGGTAGAACAAATCTTTAATAGCTTCCTGAGAAAAGACACTTTGGAAGTAAAATTGCTGAGATCTTAGTCATTTGATTGATAGGTTGGCTGGATAGAGAATTCTAGTGGGAAATCATTTCCCTTTGAGTTTTTGAACTCATAGCTCAATAATATTAAAGTTTCCATGTTTATTGCTGAAATATCTGTTGCAATTTTGATTTCTGATTTGTATCAGTATGAATTGTTTTTCTCTTCTGAAAGTTTTTAGGATCTGTTCCTTAGCCTTGGAGCTCTGAACTTTCTTAGTGATGTGAGTTAATGGGAACACTTTTCCTTTATGTGTTGGGTGCTTTGGAACTCCTTCTGTTGTAGACAAGGAAAACTTTCTTGTATTAATTTTTTTTGATAAGTTTTTTTTCTTCATTTTTCTTGCCTTACTTTCTGGAACTCCTGTTGTTTGGATATTGGACAGCCTGGATAAATGCTCTGATTTTCTTTTTATTTCTATTGTATATTACTTTTAATTTTTTATGTATTTAGTTTTTTATAAATTATTTTATATATATATTTTTTCTATTGTATATTCCTTTTACTTTTTTCTATTGTATATTACCTTTACTTGTTTCTTCCAGGAGATTGTCTCAATTTTAATCTTCCAATACTTTTGTTGAATTGTTATTTCTGATATTATTATTATCATTTTAGTTCCATGAGGTGTCTTTTGTTCTCTGACAATTGTGGTATCTTTTACTTGAGGTAAAAGATGTAGTGTCTTATATCTCTGAGGAAAGCAATTTTTTCCATTCTTCCCATATTATTTTCTTTTCCTATGACTTCACTATATTTTTCTTTTTTCCATTTAATTTTCATTTTAATGACTGCTGGTATCAGTGTTAATGTTTCTATTTTAGTGTGAGGTGTTCAAAGGCTAACAGTTCTCTGATGGAAGACTTGTTAACCAGAAGGCTTCACAAATGCAATGGTTGGATAGCAAGGCAGCCAGCTCAGTTGGAGGTCCCCAAATATAACTCTCTAGAGATCTTTTCCTTGGGATTGCACAGTTTCTGCACTCTCTTGCTTAGATGATATAGTCTGGTTTCAAACACCTGGGATGAGGACATTGGAGGGAGCCATGTGTAGACTCTCATTTAATCCTCTCTTTCAGTCAATTGCTTCTTGCTTATGCCTGCAAGTTGAGTCACTGCGGTCCAGTTTCTCTGGACCCTAAGACCTGTTCCCCTTCTTGGTCTGGGATACTTACGTGCCTAGCTGAGTAAAGGTAGGAAGGGGTCCTATGTGTCTTGTTTTTAGGTTTATGCCCTACCACAGGCCTTTGTTGGGATTTCTGGAGGGAAGGAGAGATCAATTCACATGTTGAATAGTAGATGTGAGTAGGGGTAGAGCAAGTTACCTAACCTCTCTTTTCCTCACTTTCCTCATCTGCAGGATAGGAGTAATAATGGTACCTGCCTCATAGAGTTATTGTGAGCATTAAATGAGTTATTATGTGTAAAGTGCTTATAACAGTGTTAGACTATGGGGAGTTCTCAGTAAGTGTTCCCCATTGTTATTTATTAATATTACTGTTCAGAATGCCAACAACTTTCTACTTGGCTTTTTGTACATCTCTTGATTAAAAAATACAAAACAAAACAATACACTTTGGATCAGAGCACTGAACAAGAAACTAGAACCATGTAAGACACAGAGTAGGTTCTCAATAAATGTTTCCTAATTTTTATTGTGTCCTTATTTTCTTTCCCCAAGTAGATTCCAAGCACCTCTGTATACCCTGAGGTTCTGATTTAGTGCTTATACGTACTAGCTATTCTCACAAGTATATGGATTGAACCAAACTGAATTTGTAGTGGGACTTCTTTTGGAAAACAGAGATACACTGCAAATCTTGATTTAAATGTCAATAAATTCAGTTAAAATATGTAATTATTGACCAAAATTTTAGCAGTGGTTCTTCAAGATAAAAATATTTTGAAGGATCTTTTCTTTTTATTACTTTTTTCCCCTTCTGTGAATGCCATAAAAGAGTTCAGTGAGCAAATATTGCATTGTGTATGCTGTGGTTCTTCAGGTTTCATGCATTTCTTGGGATGAATTTGTTTTAGTGGTGCCTGCTCATCAGGATGCTGAATTTTCTTTCTTATATTTAACCTCCCTAGCAAATTTGAGTCTGTGACAATGTCAGAATGTTTAAGTTTTCCCAATTTGAGATATTAAGTGAGAATTCATTCTTCATTTACTCTTAGGAAATGGATACTGTTTTCAATCCTGGCTCAGCACCTAGAAAGATGGTTATTTTGTTTTGAGTGTTTTGCAGACTAAGCCATGTAGGTATGTACGTAGAACTCAGCACTGGTAGGTAGGTTGATGCAGCCCAGGGGCAAAGTGGATCCTACTTTGAAGACTCCTACCAGGAACCCTGTGACATAAGATTAGACAGCTCAAGGATATGGGCTCTGTAGTCTCAAGAACCCACAAAGGAATGGAATCTGAGACTGTGTGCCAGTGCATGTGGGGGTCTCCCTAGGGGAATCAGGGGAAGATCCTGGACTGAACACCGTGCATGATTTGCCTTTTGCTTTCTCGTTCCAATGTATGTAAAACATAAATCGAGAAATATAATTATATTTCTATAGTCAATTTCAAAACATTTGGACAAACTTGCACAGATAACCTTTCTCCCCTCAGCCCCCTGTTATCTTGTGGAACTGTATTTGGAGGTTATTTTAAATTACTTTAGGACATAATGTTCTTGTCTTGACTGCTTTTCATGTCAAGTAAGGTTCAGGGCAGCTCAACTGATACTGCGAGGGCTCATATTTGGGAGAGAATTAAAGATTCTAGAGGCTAAATTTATTTAAATATCTCAATCCAGTCCTTATCCCACTATCACTTGAAAGTTTTACCAAGCTATGTGTTCTCTACTTTGTAGATGCTCTGTTTCTGTGCTTAAATCTGCCTGAGCAAACTGTCTGCATGAAATGAGAAACCAAGCCATCCTAGATAATTTTGGAACATATCTTTACGTGAATCCCCCTTTCTTCTACTCTAAGAGTACCTTTTGGCATGGAGCAAATAAATCTTGAAATTATTTAAAACTTTGATCATTAGACTCTTTGGTCTAGGCAAGCCCATTCTTAGTTTAATAAAATAACTTAGGCTGATTTTACGTTAGAGGAGCTTAATTTTTCTCTCAAGTCCATAACACTTACCCACCCTGAATCGTAAACACTAGAAACTTCTTTCTTTGGCTTTGAGTTTCTGGAACCAATCTTGACTTTAGGACATGGTATCTGCTTTGTAGAGAGCTGGCAAAGAGTTAATGTGCTTGTAATTTTCTGGGCCTTTCCCTGGTGACTTGGCTGGCAACTTTAAGAAAGTAAACTAAAAACCTGAACAACGAAGCTAAATGGACGAACTCACAAAGTTATAAATGTTTATAGGTGTTGGCAGTTATGCAAATGTTTGACACATACTTTTTCTACAATAGACATAAACAATAAGTCATGCCACTTCTAAAAAGCCATGCTTCCATATGACACTAACAATGGGGTGGAGATGGCACGCAAGAAGACACTTCTATCCATCATGAAGGCAACTGACTATAAGTGGCAGAGCTCATATGCCCAAAGGAAAGGCTAGCCTACTTTATTTTTGCTGAGAGTAAAAGATTATTACCTTTTGCACATGCAAGTTTGAAGGGAGTAATAGACCTAGTTATGGAGGCAGAGGCAACATTTCCCAACCTCAGTAAAGGACAAAGCCAAATGTACCCTCATTTATTTTCTGACTTTGCTTTCTCCAAAGATTAGATGTCCTTAAAATTACAAATTAACTTAATAGTCTTAAACGAAGGTAAGAATTACTGGAATGCGAGACTTACATATATTTTCTTATCATCTAAAGGAGTTGAGCACTCCATGTTAAGTACAAACTACTAAAAAATAAGAGAATTATCCAAACAATATAATGTCTAAGGGGGAATATCCACTGCATTTCAGATTAAAATTGAGGTCTGTGCAACCAATTTATAGGCCTGCAATGTTTTAGAGTCCCTTTCAATGCTAAGTAATTCCCCACTCTCTAGAATGTCTGAACTTTCTTCTTATTTACCATGTTTTCAGTAAGAAGTACTTTATTCATGCTTCAAAAAATCATTGATGGTTATGGAAAAAAAAAGACATTCTTTGGATTTCTATTGATGAGAAGTTTAATCTGTAACTCAAACAAAGGCAAGCCACATTGTTCTTCCTCTGAAAAGGTTTTTTAATGCCAATGTCCAAAGATTACTCAGTGATTCCGTGGGCACTCCAAGCACTAGAAGCATATGTACATCCGCTCAATATCCCTAATCAATGTGGCACTTGAATTAAGCTAATTTATTCAGTGCGAACTTGACCTTGAATTGTAGAGTACTGTTTTAAAGTTGTATTAAGGAACTTTACCTACTAGGAAGAATTCTAATTAGTGTATGATGAGAAAAGGCACTTAATTTGGCTCATCGACTTGTCATTGTTCAGAAAATGATGATATTGTTTGGAAGTCATATAGAGGGTTTCACACTAAATACTCATTTGGATAAATGGATAACCAGGTATACTTTGCAGTGGGAGTATTGAGGGCTGGAATTCCTAGTTGTCTTGCTCATCCATGAATGAAATTAAACAATGCTGAAGATTTAAATACACCCTATACTTGAAAGCACATCTTTGATAGAAGTCCAAATTATTTCCATTTTTTTTCCTCTGTCATCTGGACATTTGCATGCAATAAGCAGCTATTTAAAAAGAAGTCCAATAGTCTCACTGTTAATTTTCATCCATCCATCTATACATTCAAAAACATTTATTTAGAATCTACCAATGGCTTGGTGGGGTTTGGTGTTTGAAACACAGAAGTTAATAGGGCATACTTCTGTTTTCTAGAGGCTCTTAGACTGACATATAAACAGGAAATTAAAATGTAGTGTTGCAACTGGGATGACAGGTAAGCCAGAGTTCTGTGGTCATCTCAGTGCATCCCAAATGAGGTAAAGTAGTGTATCCAAGGTTATTACAAATATCTCATTTATTGCATTTTTTATAATTGTAAAGCTATGTTTATTATAGGATATAATGTAAATATAAGAACATATTGGCACTATTATAACTATAGATAACTTATATAAATTCAACTGTCTATTTTTAACATTCCTATTAATAGTCACAGATATTTTCTTTGACTTCTAATCTAAGGAGAGAGAAGAAAGACCCTCTTCAAAGAGTCCCACTTGCAACACTCATGACTCTTCTTCAGAGTTCTTGTTACTAAGACAATTCCACATTAGTCTGTGAGATTATTTGATTAATGTTTGTCCCCACACTATGTTATAAACTCTTATCAGGTCAGAGACCTAGTCTCTTTCTAATTCATTTTTGCATCCAGAGCACCTTGCAGTGTGCTCTTCTCACAGCAGATACTTAATACATTTTTGTTGGATGGATGGATGGATGGATGGGTAAATGAAAGGATGAATACAGAAAAACTGGAATACTAGGAGGTAGAACTCTCTTGCAGAAGTGATGTGGCCTGGATAGGGAATGACACTGGGGCTACAGAAATAAGAGATAGGAAAGTAAAGCAGGACTTGCTTTTGATGAAGTTTCTGAAGTGAGGGAGAAAAAGGCGACAAGGATGACACCGAGATATATGGTCTCAAGAATGGTAATGCCCTTCCTTGAGACGGACTGATAAATTGTATCCTAGTACAATAAAAGGACTTACAGAGGTAAAGAGCAATGGTCAGTAACTGGCAAGAAATGAAAGAGAATGAGAAAGGCTCTAAAACATGGGGATCAGATGTGTTCCGAAGAGCCTTCAGGAGAATTACTAAGAAACTGCACCTTGATTTAGTGAGGCATTTAGCAAATCCATTTGTATTAGTTTCCTATGATTGTTATAACAAATTTCCAGAAACTTAGTGGCTTAAAACAACAACTCTTTCCAACGTTCTAGAGGCTAGAAGTCTGAAATCAAGGTGTTGGCGGGACCACACTCACTCTGATGGCTCTAAGAAAGAATACTTCCTTACCCCTTCCCGCTCCTGGTGCCTCCTTGTATTCCTTGACCATGGCAGAATAAGTCCAGTCTTTGCTTCCATCTTTATATACAGATAATCTTTGACTTAAAATGAAATTACTTTAAAATAATCTCATTACAAATGGAAAATATTGTCAGTTAAAATGCATTTTATACATTTAACCTACTGAATATCATAGCTTAGTCTTGCCTACCTTAAATGTGCTCAGAGTACTTACGGTGGCCTACAGTTGGGCAAAATAATCTATCAAAAACATGTATTATAGTAAAGTATTGAATGTTTCATGTAATTTGTTGAATACCATTCTCAAAGTGAAAAACAGAGTGGTTGTATGGGTACACAAAGTACAATTTCTACTGAATGTGTATTGCTTTTCCATCCCTGTAAAGTTGAAAACTTGTTAAGTTGAACCATTTTGAGTTGGAGACCATCTGTAAAGTCTCCTTTTATTGCTGTGTCATCTTCTTATAAGGACACCAGTCATTGGATTTTGTGCCGATCCTAATTCAGTATGACTTTATTTTAACATAATTACATCTGCAAAGACCCTACTTCCAAATAAGGTCACATTCAGAGGTTTTGGGTAGAAATGAATTTTTTGGGGGGGACCTTGTTGAACCCACTATACTATTTACCGTATTCTTGTGAACAAGACGGAAAAGTATGAGCTGAATGAAAAGCTTTACCAAAAGTTTTGACTGATGGATGCGTGTCAGGTGTTTTGTAATGAAATTTTGAAGAGCTTTTGGACCACTACTGTACATATTTCATCTTTGACTTGGATGTGGAGAAATAATTCATATGGCAGAAAGTAAGGAAACACCTTTAGAGTCCTGACTCAGCCAGTTACTGGCTATGTGGCTTGAGCAATACACACATCCATGTTTCAGACTAGGCAATTCTAAATCTCTGGGTTCAAATACCAAGTGATTCTGACTTAAATGTAAGATACTTCCTTTTAACTACATAGTTGAATTAATAAACAGAGTAAGTTGTGAGGGGCCAAAAATGAAGAGGGAAGTTCATAGAGGTTTAACATGTGAACCTAGGAGTCCAAGATATGACTGACTGGGGATTGAGTGAAACAGGTATCAGTCTTGGTAACTGGAGGGCTTGGAGACAAGATGAGGTACTGTGAGACAGAGCATTGGAACTGAGTCCTTTCCCTAGCCACACACATCTCAGGCCATCAGAGCTATTACACCTTAAGTAAAAAGATGGATCAAAAAAATCTCCCAACAAGGAAGCTGGTCTCATACCCTTAGGGAGCCCACTCCCCTGTACATATCAATCAGCCCCCACACAGCAGAGTGCAGCATGAAGGATTCAGCAT
Source organism: Pan troglodytes (assembly GCF_028858775.2). Taxonomy (NCBI): domain Eukaryota; kingdom Metazoa; phylum Chordata; class Mammalia; order Primates; family Hominidae; genus Pan; species Pan troglodytes. The sequence continues at coordinate 89,679,260 of NC_072407.2, forward strand.
GGCTCAGTGCTGGACTAGAAGTGTGAGTTCTCTCACCTAAGTCTCTGGTGAGAAAGAAACCTTCCTCTGAATTCACAATAATGACCCTTAATCTTTTACAGATTTGGAATCATCTGAGAGACTGACACAAAAATGGTGAGTGACTTCTCTGAGCTACCTAGAAGAAGCAATGTAAAAACCATTCTGGAGTGACACTATTTCAACACAGGCTGTAAAAAAGACCCTGATATAAAGTCTTAGTGAAAATAAACTCATAATAAAAAATGTAAAGCTCCCCCCAAAACAATCTACTATGAACAAGAATTAATAGGCAAACATACACACACAAATGGCAGTATTAGATTCCTAAACCCTTTAGATAATGACACAATGCAATGGAAGCTATAAAATATGTAGTTTATAAATAGTGTTTTTATTTAAAAACAATATTAGATTTACAGAAAAATTGTAACTATAGTACAGAGAGTTTATCTAAACCCACACTCAGTTTCTTCTATTATTAACAATTTGCTATAATTAATGAACCAATCTCTCTGTATTATTACTATTAGCATTATTAAGTAAAGTTGATACTTTGTTCAGATTTTCTTAGTTTTTACCTAATGTCTTTTTGTGTTCGAGGATCCCACCCAAGATACCACATTACATTTGGTTGTCATATCTCCTTAACCTCCTCTTGGCTGTGATAGTTTCTCAGGCTTTCCTTGTTTTTGATGACCTTGACAGGTTTTTAGATATACTGGTCAGGTATTTTATAGAATGTCCCTAGGATTTGTCAGATGTTTGTCTCATGATTAGATTGGGCTCATGTTTTTGGGGAGAACACTACAGAGGTAAAGTACATTTTCATCACATCATACCAGGGGCACATATTATCGTCAACATCACTTATCAGTATTAATATTGACATTAATCACTGGGCTGAAGTAATGTTTGTCAGATTTGTACAACCTTTTTTTTTTTTTTTTTTTTTTACCCTTTTCATACTGTACTCCCTGAAGCACATCTGTATGCACAGACTGCATTAAGGAGTGGAAAGGTATATTCCACTTCCCTAAGGACAGAGTATGTATAAAAACATGTTGAGTTCATCTGCATGGAAAAATATGCCTATTCTCCATTTATTTATTTAATCATTTATTCATATCAGCAACAATACATGGATATTTAATTTATATGATAGATTACGAACCAGTACTGCTTTATTAATTTTGTTGCTGAAATTGTTCTAGCTTAGGCAATCAAAAGCTTTTTCAGCTGGCTTCTGTGTCTCTTTCTCATGCCCTCATCATGTAGTTTTATTTGTTTTAATTTTTCTTAGCGTATTTTTACTTTTTGGCATTGCAAGATGCTCCAGGCTTATCTTGTACATTTTCTGTTCTAGTTCTAAAATCACTCATTTCTCCAAGGGGCCATGGTTCTTTCTATTGCAAATGGCATTAGAAACCAAGATCTTGGCACTAGGTGTGCTCATTGCTACATGGTTATTATTGCTTCTTGTTCTTTCAGCTGACAGAGAAAAGAAATATATGTATCCACACTTACCCATGTATATAAATATTAATATAGATATTTACATATGTAACATCTATATTTATATTAACCTAAGCATGAGTTTATACTAATGTCTACAACTCTAGTCCATTACCATATAGATCATTCTAGCCACCTCCTTTTGTTTGTAAGTAATTTCCATCTTCAACAATAAGAAACCTGGCTCCCACTATCCACCATCTTTAATCTTTCAATATATGGTGATATCAGGATTGTTAGCTATGGGAAACAACTTTATCAAATAAAGTACAGTGCTTACATAGGTTCTAGTAAAATACATATTGTTAAGTGATTGCATAAATAAATGACATTAAATATAGTAAAAGAACCCATTGAGTGGGCTAAAATGCATATTAAACTCAGAGAATTGGAATTTAAAAAACTGATCTCAGCAAATTTCTCAGAACATGTCTATCAGGGAGAAAGAAATGGAAAATGAAAGAAGATACATGACATCAAGGATAGAATAAGAAGGCTCAATATTTGTTTAATAGGGATTTCAGAAATAGAATAAAGTGAGAATGGGAAAGAAGAAATATTTTAAATCATGGTAAAGACTTTGTCCAGAATTTATAAAATAGATGAATTCTCAGAAAATATAAGAAAAATTTCCAAGCAAAAGTCAGAGAAAGATATCCTCACCTTGATGTGTATTGTCAAACTGACAAATACTGACAAATCCTAAATGCAATCAGAGAAAGATTGATTACCTAAGAAAGAATTAAAGTTTGTTTGTCAGCCAGCTTTTTCAACAGCAGTGTTAGAAATTAAGACTGCAAAAGATTTTCTATGTGCTGAGATAAATAACCATCAGCCTAAAACTCTACACTTTAAGTGCAAGGTCAAAATAAACACATTTTCAGATAAACACAAACTGAATTAGTTTACCACTAATAGATACTCACTGGAAATGATTCTACAGAGTTTACTTCATGTGATAAATTTACAAAAATGCATACTTTTCCTCTTTCAGGAAGGAGAAAATTAAACTCAAAATGAAAAATTGTGAAGCAAAAATATTGACAAACATGGAAATTTATAAAATAAGCATTAACTGTTTAAACATTAATAATGAATAAAGTTTAGAATAAGTAAGTTATAAAACATTAAACTACTGGATAACAATAAGCTGTAAGGTGGAGGGTGATTGCGGTAAAGCATTCTAAGAACCTTAAATTTAGGGGAAGTGAATTTGATTTTTTTAAAGTTGAGAATACATGTTAAACAGAAAAATAGATTATCTAACTTTCAAACAGTGAGAGGACAAAAGAGGAATAAAATACATGTGATCAATAAAACAGATGAATAAGAAATAATAAGTAAAAAGGCACAAAATAAAAACCTAGAATTAAATCCAAGTACACAATGATAATACTATGATTAATCATACTTAAAATACCAATTAAAAGACATGCAGACCTTTCAGCAGAATCCCTACAAGCCAGAAGAGATTGGGGGCCAATTTTCAACATTCTTAAAAGAATTTTTAACCTAGAATTTCATATCTGGCCAAACTAAGCTTCATAAGTGAAGAAGAAATAAAATCTTTTTCAGATAAGCAAATGCTAAGGGAATTTGTCATCTCCAGGCCTTGCAAGAGCTCCTGAAGGAAGCACTAAATATGGAAAAGAAAAAACTGTTACCAGCCACTACAAAAAACACACTGAAATATACAGATCAGTGAAACTATGAAGCAAATTCATAAACAAGTCTGCAAAATAACCAACTAGCATCACGATGTCAGGATCAAATTCACACATAACAATATTAACCTTAAACGTAAATGGGCTAAATGCCCCAATTAAAAGACACAGAGTGGCAAGCTAGATAAAGAGTCAAAATCCATTGCTGTACTGTATTCAAGAGACCTATCTCACATGCAAGGACACACATAAGATCAAAATAAAAGGATGGAGGAAATTTTACCAAGCAAATTTAAAACAGAAAAAAGTAGGGGTTGTAATCCTAGTTTCTGACAAGATAGACTTTTGTTGGGAATAGGCCCCCAAAATCTGGCTGTAAACTGGCCCCCAAACTGGCCATAAACAAAATCTCTGCAGCACGGTGACATGTTCATGATGGCCATGATGCCCACACTGGAAGGTTGTGGGTTTGCCAGAATGAGGGCAAGGAACACCTGGCCCACCCAGGGAGGAAGACTGCTTAGAGGCGTTCTTAAACCACAAACAAAAGCATGAGCGATCCGTGCCTTAAGGACATGCTCCTGCTGCGGATAACTAGTCAAACCCATCCCTTTATTTCACCCCATCCTTTTGTTTCCCATAAGGAATACTTTTAGTTATACTTTTAGTTAATCTGTAATCTGTAGAAACAATGTTTATCATTGGTTTGCTGTCAATAAATATGTGGGTAAATCTCTGTTCGAGGCTCTCAGCTCTGAAGGCTGTGAGACCCCTGATTTCCCACTCCACACCTATATATTTCTGTGTGTGTGTCTTTAATTCCTCTAGTGCCACCAGATCAGGGTCTTCTTGACCGAGCTTGTCTTGGCAGACTTTAAATCAACAAAGATCAAAAAAGACAAAGAAAGGCATTACATATTGGTAAAAGGGTCTATTCAACAAGAAGAGCTAACTATCCTAAATATATATGCATCCAATACAGGAGCACCCAGATTCACAAAACAAGTTCTTAATGACCTACAAAGAGGCTTATACTCCCACACAATAATAGTGAGAGATTTTAACACCCCACTGTCAATATTAGATCATTGAGACAGAAAATTAACAAAGATATACAGGACTTGAACTCAGCTCTGGACCAAGCTGATCCAACAGATACCTACACATCTTTCCACCCCCAAACAACAGAATATACATTCTTCTCAGTGCCACATGGCACTTACTCTAAAACTGATTACATAATTGGAAGTAAATCAGTCCTCAGCAAAGGCAAAAGAACTGAAATCATAACAGTTTCTCAGACCACAGCACAATCAAATTAGAACTCAAGAGTAAGAAACTCACTCAAAATTACACAAATACATAGAAATTGATGAAAGTGACCCTGGGTAAATCATGAAATTAAGAGAGAAATAAGAAGTTCCTTGAAACCAGTGAAAACAGACAGGGTACCAGAAACTCTGGAATGCAGCTAAAGTGGTGTTAAGAGGAAATTTGACAGCACTAAAATGCCCAAATTAAAAAGCTCGCAAGATCTCAAATTGACATCCCAGCATGACAACTAAAAGAACTAGAGAACCAAGAGCAAGCAAACCCCAAAGCTACAGAAGACAAGAAATAACCAAGATCAGAGCAGAACTGAAGGAGATAGAGACACAAAAAACCTTTCAAATAGCAATCCAAGAGCTGGTTTTTTGAAAAAATTAATAAAAAAGATGGACTGCTAGCTAGACTAATAAGAAAAGAGAGAAAAATCAAATAGACAAAAATGGTCAAGGGGATATCACCACTGACTGCACAGAAATACAAACAACCATCATAGAATACTTTAAACAGGTCTATGCAAAAATAAACTAGAAAATCTAGAAGAAATGAATCCATTCCTGGACACATACATCCCCTCAAGACTGAACCAGGAAGAAGTTAAATCCCTGAATAGAACAATGACAGCTTCTGAAATGGAGGCAGTAATAAATAGCCTACCAGCCAAAAAAAGCCCAGGACCAGATGGATTTACAACTGAATTCTACCAGAAATACAAAGAGGAGCTGATACCATTTCTTCTGAAACTATTTCAAACAATTGAAAACGAGGGACTCCTCCCTAACTATGAGGACAGTATCATCTTGATACCAAAACCAGGCAGAGATACAACAACAACAAAAAAGAAAACTTGAGGCCAATATTCCTGATGAACATCAATGCAAAAATTCTCACTGGCAAACCAAATCCAGCTGCACATCAAAAAGCTTATCCACTACTATCAAGTTGGCTTCATTCCCGGGATGCAAAGCTGGTTCAACATACGTAAATCAATAAACGTAATTCATCACCTAAACAGAACCAAAGACAAAAACCACATGATTATCTCAATAGATGCAGAAAAGGTCTTTGATAAAATTCAACATCACTTCATGTTAAAAACTCCCAACAAATTAGGTATTGAAGGAACATACCTCAAAATAATAAGAGACATCTATGACAAACCCACAGCCAATATCATACTGAATGGGCAAAAGCTAGAAGCAATCCGCTTGAAAACTGGCATAAGACAAGAATGCCCTCTCTCACCACTCCTATTCAACATAGTATTGGAAGTTCTGGCCAGGACAATCAGGCAAGAGGAAGAAATTAAAGGTATTCAAATAGGAAGGGAGGAAGTCAAATGTCTTTTTTCGCAGATGATATGATTCTATATCTAGAAAGCCCCAGCATCTCAGCCCAAAAGCTTCTTAAGCTTATAAACAACTTCAGCAAAGTCTCATGATACAAAATCAATGTGCAGAAGTCACAAGCACTCCTATACACTAACAGCAGGCAAGCAGAGAGCCAAATCATGAATGAATTCCCATTCACAATTGCTGCAAAGAGAATAAAAAGAGTTAACAGCTGGGGTAACAGGGATGTGAGGGACCTCTTCAAAGAGAACTACAAAACTCTTCTTAAGGGAGCCAGAGAGGAAGGACACAAACAAATGAAAACTATTCTATGCTAATGGATAAGAAGAATCAATATCCATGAAAACGGCCATGCTGCCCAAAGTAATTTATAGATTCAATGCTATTCCCATTAAACTACCATTGACATTCATCACAGAATTAGAAAAAAACAATTTTAAAATTCATATGGAACCAAAAAAGGGCCTGTATAGCCAAGACAATCCTCAGCAAAAAGAACAAAGTTGGAGGTATCACCCTACCAGTATTCAAACTATACTGTAAGGCTACAATAACCAAAACAGTATAGAACTCACAGACCAATGGAACAGAATAGAGAACTCAGAAGTAAGATCGCACATCTACAACCATCTGATCTTTGACAAACCTGACCAAAAAAAGCAATGGGGGAAAGAATTCATTTAATTTTAATTTTAATTTAATTTAATTTTATTTTATTTTATGTTTGTGAGATAGTCTTGCTCTGTTGCCCAGGCTGGAATGCAGTGGCTCAATCCTGGCTCACTGCAACTTTTGCCTCCCAGGTTGAAGCAATTCTGCTGCCTGAGTCTCCCAAGTAGCTGGGATTACTGGTGTCCGCCACCATCCCTGGCTATTTTTTGTATTTTTAGTAGAGACAAGGTTTCACCATGTTGACCAAGCTGGTCTCAAACTCCTGACTTCAGGTGATCTGCCCACCTTGGCCTCCCAAAGTGCTGGAATTACAGGTGTGAACAACCATGTCTGACCAGGATTTAATAAATGGTGCTGGGAGAACTTGCTATTCATTTGCTGAAAATTGAAACTGCACCCCTTCCACACACCTTACACAAAAATTAACTCAAGATGGATTAAAGACTTAAATGTAAAACCAAAAACTATAAAAACCCTAGAAGAAAATTTAGGTACACACAAAGATTTCATGATGAAATCACTAAAAGCAATTGTGACAAAGGCAAAAATTGACAAACAGGATCTAATTAAAGAGCTTCTGCACAGCAAAAGAAACCAACATCAGAGTGAACAGGCAACCTACAGAGTAGGAGAAATATCTTTGCAATTTATCCATCTGACAAAGTTCTAATATCCGGAATATACAAGGAACACAAATTTACAAGAAAAAAAAAAACAACCCCATTAAAAAGTGGGCAAAGGACATGAACAGACATTTCTCAAAAGAAGACATTCATGCAGCCAACAAACATATGAAAAAAAGCTCAACATCACTGATCGTTAGAGAAATGCAAATCAAAACCACAGTGAGATACCATCTCATGCCAGCCAGAATGGCCATTATTAAAAAGTCAAGAAACAACAGATGATAGTGAGATTGCAGAGAAACAGGAGTGCTTTTACACTGTTGGTGAGAATGTAAATTAGTTTAACCGTTGTGGAAGATGGTATGGCGATTCCTCAAAGATCTAGAACCAGAAATAGCATTTGACCCAGCAATCCCATTACTGGTATATACCCAAAGGAATATAAATCGTTCTATTACAAAGATACATGCATGTGTATGTTCATTGTAGCATAATTCACAACTGCAAGGACACAGAATCAACCCAAATGTCCATCAGTGGTAGACTGGATAAAGAAAATGTGGTATGTGGTACATATACACCATAGAATACTATGCAGCAATGAAAAGGAATGAGATAATGTCCTTTGCAGGGACATGGATGAAGCTGGAAGCCATTATCTTCAGAAAACTAATGCAAGAACAGAAAACCAAACACTGCATGTTCTCACTTATGAGTGAGAGCTGAACAATGAGATCACGTGGACACAGGGAGGGGAAAAACACACACTGGGGCCTGTTTGGGGTGGGGTGTGGGGAGGGAGAGTATCAGGAAAAATAGCTAATGCATGCTGGGCTTAATACCTAGGTGATAGGTTGATAGGTACAGCAAACCACTATGGCACACATCTACCTATGTAACAAACCTGCACATCCTGCACATGTACCCTAAAACTAAAACTAAAGATTAAAAAATACATAAATTATCAAAGTGAAATTAAAATACTGCTACATGCAGATTATAAGAGATTCATGTAATTATAATGACACAGAAAAAAATTTTAAAGGATAGAAAATTATACTAGACAAATACTATCCCAAAGAAAGCTGATACAACTATATAAATATGACACAAAATAGTGTTTACAGGAAAAAGAGAATATTCAGGATAAGGAATGATAACATATCCCTTATCCTGTGCATAAGGAACACATCACTGGGAAGATAAAAACATTCCGATGTTATGTGTAGCTAATTAAAAAGAGTTAAATTTAGTAAATACACTATAACATTCATAGATTTTACTCATAATTTTTAAAAACAGGTAACATTTATTGAGATTTTACTATAAGGTATACACGGTTTTAGTTGCTTAATATGCATCAACGTATTTAACTGTCATAACAACTTTATAGATAGATTTTATTATAATTGCCCCTTATATGTATCAACTACTTTAAAATAAATAACAACTTTATACAATATATTATTATTTGCTTCACTTTGCAGATAAGGAAACTGAAGTATATAAGGGCTAAAAAGATTGCTCAAGGTCTCAGCTTGCATATGGTAGAACCAGGCTTGGAATGCAGCAAGTCTATACTGTAAACTACTATAGAATAATGCTTCTCAGTAAAAAAAGCAAACAAAAAATGATAAGGTTAAGGTTATATACATTTTGAGTAACATAGTCAATAGTTTGTTCTAATGAACATTTACTAACTTTGTACTCTAAAGAAAGATTATTTCCAATTACACATGGTTCATTGATAAATATTGACTGTGTGTTAGGGCATAAAGTAAAACTTAATGAAAACCAGACATCAATATCTTATAAACCATGTTTTATGATTGCAGTATATTTAAGTTAGAAATCAATAATTAAAAGCTAACTACCCTCAATAAAATAGATTTTTCAAATACATGTTGCTAAATAATAAGTTGATTAAATAATGATTATTAAATTTAAAAATATTTAGATTGTAATGAAAATAAAATACTATAAAAATGTATACAGATACATTATATTTACTATTATATTTACAATCTAATCCTCAAAACTAAATGCCATGTATACATATCACATTTTCTTTATCCACTCATTGGTTGATTTCATATCTTTGCAATTGGGAATTGTGCTGTGATAAACATGCACATGCAGGTATCTTTTTGATATAATAATTTTTTTCCTTTGGATAGATACCCAGTAGTGTGTTTCTGAATCAAATGATGAATCTATTTTTAATTCTTTGAGAAATTTCCGTATTGTTTTCCATGAGATTGCACTAATTTACATGCCCTCCAGTAGTGTGTAAGTGTTCCCTTTTGACCATATCTGTGCCAGTATCTATTTGTTTCCTGACTTTTAAGTAATGACCATTCTGGCTGAGGTAAGGTGGTATCTCACTGTGGTTTTAATTTGCATTTCCCTGATGATTAGTTATGATGAGCATTTTTCATATGTTTTTTGGTCATTTGTGTATCTTCTTTTAAGAAATGTCTGTTCATGTCATTTGTCCACTTTTTAATGGGATTTGTTTTTCTTGCTCATTTGTTTGAGTTCCTTGTAGGTTCTGAACACTAGTCCTTTGTCAGAGGCATAGTTTGCAAGTATCTTTTTCCATTCTGTAGATTGTGTATTCATTGATTATTTGTTTTGCTGTGCAAAAGGTTTCTTTTTTTTAAATTAGGTCCCATTTACTTGTTTTTGTTACACTTGGTTTTGGGGTCTTAGTCGTAAATTTATTCCTAGGCCAATGTCTAGAATAGTTTTTCCTAGGGTTTCTTCTGGAATTTTTATGGTTTCAGGTATTAGGCTAAATCTTTAATCCATCTTGAATTAATTTTGTATATGGTGAAACTTATGGATCTAGTTTCATTCTTCTACATACAGCTAGCCAGTTATCCCAGTACCATTTATTGAATAGGGAATCCTTTCCTCATGCTTGTTTTTGTCAAGAATCAGATGCTTGACAAAAACATCTGTCAAAGATCAGATAACCTGTCAAAGATCAGATGGTTATAGGTGTGCAGCTTTATTTCTTGGTTCTCTATGCTATTCTGTTGGTATATGGGCCTGTTTTGTACCAGTACCATGCTGTTTTGGTTACTGTAGCCTTATAGTATAGTTTGAAGTTGGATAGTGTGATGGCTTTGACTTTGTTCTTTTTGCTTAGGGTTGCTCTGGCTATTAAGGCTCATTTTTGGTTCCATATGAATTTTAGAATAGTTTTTTCTAATTCTGCGAAGAATGACACTGGTAGCTTGGTAGGAATAACATTGAATCTGTAAGTTGCTTTGCACAGTATGCTTATTTTAATAATATTGATTCTTCCAATACATGAGCATGGAATATTTTTCCATTTATTTGTGTCATTTCTGATTTTTACAGCAATTTTTTGTAGTTCTCTTTATAGTGATCTTTCGCTTACTTGGTTAGATGTAGTCCTACATATTTCATTTTTTGGTGTGTCTGTTTTAAATGGGATTGTGTTCTTAATTGACTTTCAGCTTGAACATTATTGGTGTATAGAAATGCTACTGATTTTCGTACATTGATTTTGTATACTGAAACTTTACTAAAGTTGTTAATAAGTTCTAGGAGCTTTTTGGCAGTGTCTTTAGGATTTTCTAAGTATAGAATCATATTGTCAGCAAAGACAGATAGTTTGTTTTTGTTTTGTTATGTGCATGCCTTTTATTTATTTCTCTTGCTTGATTGCTCTGGGTAGGACTTCCAGTGCTATGTTGAATAAGAGTGGTGAGAGTTGCCATCTTTGTATTGTTCCAGTTCTCAAGGGGAATGGTTCCAGCTTTTGCCTATTCAGTATGATGTCAGCTGTGGGTTCTTCATAGATGGCTTTCATTGTTTTGGGGTGTATTCCCTTGGTGCTTAGTCTTTTGAGGCTTTTTATCATAAAGGGATGTTGTATTTTTATCAAAGGCTTTTTCTGCATTGAGATGATCATATAGTTCTGCTTTTAGTTCTGTTCTTGTGGTGAATCATATTTATTGACTTGCATATGTTGAACCAGGCTTGGATCCCAGGAATGAAACCAATTTGATTGAAGTGAATTAACTTTTCTATGTGCTGCTGGATTCAGTTTGCTAGTATTTTGTTGAGGATGGTTGCCTCTATGTTCGTCAGGGATATTGGACTAAAGTTTCTTTTTTTTATTGTGTCTTTGCTAGATTTTGTTATCAGTCTGATGCTGGCTTCATAGAAGCTGTTAGGGAGGAGGCCCTCCTCCTCAATATTTTGGAACAGTTTCAGTAGAATTAGTACCAGTACTTCTGTATAGATCTTGTGGAATTTGGCTGTGATTCCATCTGGTTCAGAGCTTTTTTTGTTTTCTAGGTTTTTTTTTTAAATTTATTACTGCTTCAGTTTTTAACTTATAATTGGTCTGTTCAAGTTTTCACTTTCTTCCTGTTCCAATATTGGGAGGTCAAATGTTTCCAGGAATTTATCCATTTCCTCTAGATTTTCTAACTTGTGTGCATACAGTTGTTCATAATGGCCTCTGATGATATTTTGTATTGCTGTGCAGTCTGTTGTTATATCATTTTTGTAATTTCTGATTGTACTTATTTGGAGAGTCTCTTTTTTTTCTGTGTTAATCTAGCTAATGGTCTATCAATTTTACTTATTATTTTGAAAAACAAAATTTTTGGTTTTATTGATCTTTTGTATGTATTTTTGTGTCTCAGTTTTATTTAGTTATTTATCTAATTTTAGTTAATTATTTTCTTCTGCTAGCTTTAGGGTTTATTTGTTCTTTTTTTTCCTCTAGATTGTACAGGTGCAACATTAGCTTGTTAATTTTAGATCTTCCTAACTTCTTGATGAGGCATTTAGCATTACAAAACTTTCCTCTTAACACTGCTTTAGATGTATCCCCAATATTTTGTAAACTGTATCCTTATTTTCATTAATTTCAATTTAAAATAATTTCTGCTTAAATTTTATTGTTCACTCAGCAGCAAATTGTTTAATTTCCATGTATTTGTGTAGTTTTGAGAGAACTTTTTGATGTTGATTTTTATATTTAATATGCTGTGGTCTGAGAGTGTGCTTGGTATGATTTGAACTTTTTAGAATTTATTGAGCCTTGCTTTATGACTGAGCATATGGTCATTCTTAGACAACGTTCCATGTGCAGGTGAGAAGAATGTATACTCTGTGGTTGTTGGGTGTAGTATTCTGTAGATGTCTGTTAGGTCCGATTGGTCAAGTGTTGTGTTTAATTCCAGAATCTCTTTGTTAGTTTTCTTCTTTGATGACATGTCAAATGCTGTCAGAAGGTGTTAAAGTCTTCCACTATTATTGTGTGGCAGGCTAAATGTTTTCATAGGTGGAGAGGACTTGTTTTATGAATTGGGTGCCACATTGCTTGCACATTTTTATTTAGGATAGCCAAGCCTTCTTGTGAATGGAGCCCTTTATCATTATGTCATGTTCTTCTTTGTCCCTTCTGATTGTTGTTTTAAAGGCTGTTTTTTATCTGATATACTTCCAGTTGCATTATATAGTTCTTGTAATGAAGTTTTCAGTTCCAGAAGTTCAGCTGGGTTATTTCTTAAAATGGCTATTTTGTGTTTGGCTTCAGATCATTTTGCTAGATTTTTTGGATTGGGTTTTAACTTTCTCCCTAATCTTGATGAGCTTTCTTACCATCCAGATTCTGATTTCTATGGCTATTATTTCAATCATTTCAGTCTCATTAAGGATCTTTGCTGGGGAGCTAGTGGGTGCATTTGAAGGTAAGGGAACACTGGCATTTTGAATAGCTGGGGTTCTTGTGCTGAGTCTTTCTCATCTAGGAGGGCTGGTGTTCTTTTAATTGTGGTGTAATTTGAGTACAGTCAGTTGTATTCAATTCTAGATGCTTCCAGAGGGTCAAGGGTCTGTACAGGATTTTTATTCGTTACTGGATTCTTGCCCTTGGTTATCACAGGGTGCATATTAGCAGTATTTTCTGGTGGTGTAGTTTGAGCTTCCTTCCAGTAGATGGCACTTAGGACTAATGGCCAATAGATAGGCTCTTAGCTTGGTGACTCTTGTATTTCCTCACATTCACAGGCATGCTTTGCATTTGAGGTGGGAGTGAGTTGACCCTCTCACCAGTCTCCTGGGCCTTGGAGGAGAGCACACTGATTACTCGTGCTGCACCACATTTATTTTGTTAGGTGCTTTAGGCTGTGTGCTCCCTCAGATGGAGGCCCTGGCAGAGAGATAGGGTACATCCTTTCTGGACTGGCCCTGTGGATGGAGAAATGCCCACTCCCATCATGAGCCATGAACCCATTTATCTTACCCCTCTCAGTACTCTGAGAATGAGGGCTCCTCCTCTGCTCAAGTGTCAGCCGCAGATCTTGGCTTGGCACCCTTGAGCTGTACAACATAGCCCTGGGTCTGACCTGCAGCTTGGGGTTGAGCTCCAGCTGTGCTGGGGCATCTAAAGTGCTCCCAGGTCACCAGGAAAGTACTCAGATGGAGCAAAGCATTCAGGCTGGGCAATGGAGGCTGCACTGTGCACAATGCTCCTGTGACGGCCAAGAGGGGGCCCCGGGATGGGCTGACAGGCAGAAGGGCCTATAGAACAGACATGCTTCAGTCCCATGGGGGTGCTGATCCCACTGTCTCCTGGCCTGGCAGTCAGTTGGGGCTAGAGCTTCTTAGAGGGAGGGGGAAGCTCTGGGGGATGGGTGCTAATGATCGTACTTCCCCGAAGCTGTCCACATGCAAAAGTCCATGGGCTCTTTGCTGCCTGAAGCCTTGTCTCTGCCTACTCTCTGGGAAGATCTCCCTGCCAGCTCAGATGCCCATGGGGCATGTGGGGTCCCCCGTAGGTAGGATCTCAGAGGTCTGCAGTGATAGTAGGCTGTGCCTCAGTTCCTTCACTCACCCCTTCCCCAGGAGCCATTCAGCTACCCTGTGCAGGATTCCCAGCTTCCTCTCTCTCTATTTTTAGAATCTGCATCATCTCACCATCCAATAAGTATTTTCTCTCTGAAGATCCGCTCAAGTAATTTTGGTTTACCTGATATTTTGTTCTCTCTCAGTGGGAGTGGCACTTCTTGGCTGTGTCTAGTTGGCCATCTTGTCCCCCTCTTCCATATATGGCTTTCATTATTTTGACGTGTTTTCCTTCTGTGCCTAGTTTGTTGAGGGTTTTTATCATAAAAGGATGCTGGATTTTATCGAATGCTTATTCTGCATCTATTGAAAATGATCATATGATTTTTGTTTTTAATTCTGTTTATGTTGTGAATCACATTTATTGACTTGTGTATGTTGAACCATCCCTGTATCTCGGATGAAAGCCACTTGATTATGGTGAATTACCTTTTTAATGTGAAGTTGGATTTGGTTTGCCAGTATTTTGTTGAGGATTTTTGCATCTATGTTCATCAGGCATATTGGCCTATAGTTTTCTTTTTTTGCTGTGTCCCTTCCTGGCTTTTTTTAAAAAAAAAATCAGGATGATATTGGCTTTGTAGAATGAGTTAGGGAGGATTCTCTTCTTCTCAATCTTTTGGAGTAGTTTCAGCAGGATTGATACCAGTTCTTCTTGGAATATCAGGTAGAATTTGACTGTGAATCCATCTGGTAGGACTATATTTTGGTTTAGAATAATTTGCGTGTGTGCAAATGGGTACCTGCATGAGGATATTCATTGCATAAACATTTGTAAGAACAAAATATTGGAAGCAATTTAAGTGTCTGTTACAAAAAAATAAACAAATTGAGGTATCACATAAAATGTTATACTATTAAAAATTAAATATACTAGAGTTACATATATTAACATAGAAAAATGTATTTCAAAAATCCAATGTTTAGTGAATAAAAGTTGCTGAATGATATGATTATACATAGTTTGAAATGTTTAAAACTCACTCTATATTGTCCATTATACATTATAAATTATATAAACTTGCCTAGCAATAATAAAAACCACATTTAAGATATTGACTCTGAGATAGGAGGAAAGAGAAGAGTGGATTTAGGGGGCCTGAACAGAACCTGTTACATTTTATTTTGAATGATTATATCTCAGGCAAATATGTCAACCTGTTAAGTTTTGACAGAGCTATTAGGTTGGGGCAAAAGTAACTGCAGTTTTTGCCATTGAGAGTTTGTGTTTATTAAGTGAATGTAAAAATGAATAATACAAGTGTGGATGGAATTTTAAAAGGTTGAGAGATGAAAATAATTCCAGATTAGAACTTGGACAAGGGCAGAGGCATGAGGCAGTGATGTGTAAGGCAGGTTGAGATGTCAGGGAGTAAACTACATGCTCTCAGAGACAGTGTAGTTCAGAGAAAACCAGTCAGAGAGAAGGCTTAGTTCTAGGTTCAGCTTTGCTTTTTCTTAACAGTAATTAACCTCAGTCCTCATGGTCCTCATCTTTGAAATGATGATAGTAAAAGTGTTTACCTTTCAGCGTTGTTTGAAAATTTAATAAGAAGTGCAGGGAAAGTCTCAGCACAGTACTCATTACTTGAACTTCCTCCACAAGTGCCTGCCCTTAGTGCTGAGTAGTGGCCATGGGCAGGAGAGGGAGTATGGAGGAGGGGCAAAGGTAACCTGGCACCAGATCTTTGCAGATCTTGAAAGTCTTCAGACTCTATTCTGAAGACAGTGAAAAACCATTGATGATATTTTAGTAAGAAAATAACCTGAGGAGGCCCCAGTGAAGTGGCAGGTGTGAGGGCTAAGGATCTATGTGAGAGACCTTTCTAGAGGAACCCAGTCAGAGTTTGATGGCAAATTATACAAAGGGAGGGAGATGACAAAGTGAGCAGATGACATTGGAATTTCAAGTATAAGTGAATTTAAGAGAAAGGTGCCAATAGCATAAATAGAAAAGGGAGCATACAGTTGTTTTAGACATAAAATTGGTTCTATAAGAAACTTTAAAAATTGGCACCATTGGTCCAAATTTCCTCTCCCCCACCTTAAATCCATCAACACTGTAGGAGTCTTCACTGAAGCCTTGTAAACACTCTTTCTCTGCAAGCACTGTAATGATTTGTGTCCAGAACACCTCACTTTAAATCCTGGCTCTGCTAACATACTTCCAGTCTCAGTTTGCTCATCTGTTAAATGGGTATAATAACACCTAATTCATAGGGTTCTTGTGAAGATGAAATGCACTGTGTTCCAGATCCATAATTCTGCATAGGAATGTGCCCTGCGGCTTTAACAAGAGAAGAGGATGAAGTGTTGCCAAGAACTCTAAAGTGAATGCACTTCTAGTTTATTACAGGTTTACAGAAAGATGATGAAATTTTGTGGTTGAGACAGTAATGAAGAGGTTCAAAACAGCAATTCTCCTTTTATACACCATAGCTATTTAGCTTGAGCAAGTTAAAGCACCAGTGAATAATTTATTGCAAAATATGCTTTACAATGTGTACAATTTAATCGAAGAAAAGCTCAAAAAGGATCCACTTCAGAAAGAGATGTACTAACTCAGGCTATAGGTATAGTGTTTCTATTTAGAACATCCCTTGAAACATTGAAACATAGATGAATTAAGGACAATTAATAGTCACTTATTTGACAAGCAGCACTTTTAGTTTCTGATGGGTCAAGAGTTAATTGCTCAGCAGGGTTTTGGTGTTCACTGGCTTTAATCCTAAGAGCTGAGTAAGAAGCCACTGTAGCCCTGCATTAGGAATGGATGTGCAGGCTGAACAATCCATGTCTGGAAGGCCAGGGCTCTTCTGGCTGGGATTCAGATGGGCACATACAGATATGGCAACGTGCAGTTTGTTTTCTAGATGTTGGGTAGGTATAAAAGCTCAAATGATCATGATTTTTATGAGTTGGTAAATGCTAAGGGTCTGTGATGGTAAGCAGTACTTTCCAGGTTTATTGTAATTGACTTAATATCACAAAAACATCGCCTCAAACTTTTTCACTCTCCTCTGAGCACCTACTGGTCAGACATTTCAGCACTGCAATACATGAATAATTACACATTTGTGTGTTTGCTTGTATTTTATAATTTTTTATTTTAATTTTTCGGGGTACATTTTAGGTGTATATATTTATGGCGTACATGAGATGTTTTGATACAGGCAGGTAATGCATAATAACTACATAATGGAAAATGGGGTATCCATTCCCTCAAGCATTTATTATTTGTGTTACAAACAATCCAATTATATCCTTTTAAAAAATATATTTCCAACTTTTAAGTTCAGGGGTACATGTGCAGGATGTGCCAGTTTGTTACATAGGTAAACGTGTACCATGGTGGTTTGCTACACAGATCATCCCATCACCCAGGTATTAACCCAGCAGCCATTAGCTATTCTTCCTGACCCTCTCCCTCCTCCCACCCCCACCCTCCAACAGGCCCCAGTATGTGTTGTTTTCAAATGTGCAATGAAGTTATCATTGACTACAGTCACCCCGTTCATCTATAAAGTACTAGGCCTTATTCATTCATTGTTTCTTTGCACTCGTTAACCATCCCCACTTCTCACCCACCTCTCTACTACCCTTCCCAGCCTCTGGTAACATTCCTTCTACTCTCTATCTTCATGGGTTCATTGTTTTGATTTTTAGATTCCACAAATAAGTGAGAACATGTAATGTTTGTCTTTGTTTCTTTTCTTTTTAATTATATTTTAAGTTTTAGGGTACATGTGCACAACGTGCAGGTTTGTTACATATGTATACATGTGCCATATTGGTGTGCTGCACCCATTAACTCGTCATTTAACATTAGGTATATCTCCTAATGCTATCCCTCCCCCCTCCCCCCACCCCATAACAGGCCCCAGTGTGTGATGTTCCCCTTCCTGTGTCCATGTGTTCTCATTGTTCAATTCCCACCTATAAGTGAGAACATGTGGTGTCTGGCTTTTTGTCCTTGTGATAGTTTGCTGAGAATGATGGTTTCCAGCTTCATCCATGTCCCTACAAAGGACATGAACTCATCATTTTTTATGGCTGCATAGTATTCCATGGTGTATATGTGCCACATTTTCTTAATCCAGTCTATCATTGTTGGACATTTGGGTTGGTTCCAAGTCTTTGCTATTGTGAATAGTGCCACAATAAATATACATGTGCATGTGTCTTTACAGCAGCATGATTCATAATCCTTTGGGTATATACCCAGTAATGGGATGGCTGGGTCAAATGGTATTTCTAGTTCTAGATCCCTGAGGAATCGCCACACTGACTTCCACAATGGTTGAACTAGTTTACAGTCCCACCAACAGTGTAAAATTGTTCCTTTTCTCCACATCCTCTCCAGCACCTGTTGTTTCCTGACTTTTTAATGATCTGCCATTCTAACTGGTGTGAGATGGTATCTCATTGTGGTTTTGATTTGCATTTCTCTGGTGGCCAGTGATGATGAGCATTTGTTCATGTGTCTGTTGGCTGCATGTATGTCTTCTTTTGAGAAGTGTCTGTTCATATCCTTCGCCCACTTGTTGATGTTTTTTTCTTGTTTGTTTTTTTCTTGTAAATTTGTTTGAGTTCATTGTACATTCTGGATATTAGCCCTTTGTCAGATGAGTAGATTGCAAAATTTTTCTCCCATTCTGTAGGTTGCCTGTTCACTCTGATGGTAGGTTGTTTTGCTGTGCAGAAGCTCTTTAGTTTAATTAGCTCCCATTTGTCAATTTTGGCTTTTGTTGCCATTGCTTTTGATGTTTTAGACATGAAGTCCTTGGCCATGCCTATGTCCTGAATGGTATTGCCTAGGTTTTCTTCTAGGGTTTTTATGGTTTTAGGCCTAATGTTTAAGTCTTTAATCCATCTTGAATTAATTTTAGTATAAGGTGCAAGAAGGGATCCAGTTTCAGCTTTCTACATATGGCTAGCCAGTTTTCCCAGCACCATTTATTAAATATTCAATCCTTTACCCATTGCTTGTTTTTGTCAGGTTTGTCAAAGATCAGATGGCTGTAGATGTGTGGTATTTTTTCTGAGGGCTCTGTTCTGTTCCATTTGTGTATATCTCTGTTTTGGTACCAGTACCATGCTGTTTTCGTTACTGTAGCCTTGTAGTATAGTTTGAAATCAGGTAGCATGATGCCTCCTGCTTTGTTCTTTTGGCTTAGGATTGACTTAGCAATGCGGGCTCTTTTTTGGTTCCATGTGAACTTTAAAGTAGTTTTTTCCAGTTCGCGTGAAGAAAGTCATTGGTGGCTTGATGGGGATGGCATTGAATCTATAAATTACCTTGGGCAGTATGGCCATTTTCACGATATTGATTCTTTCTATCCATGTGCATGGAATGTTCTTCCATTTGTTTGTATCCTCTTTTATTTCACTGAGCAGTGGTTTGTAGTTCTCCTTGAAGAGGTCCTTCACATCCCTTGTAAGTTGGATTCCTAGGTATTTTATTCTCTTTGAAACAATTGTGAATGGGAGTTCACTCATTATTTGGCTGTCTGTTTGTCTGTTATTGGTGTATAAGAATGCTTCTGATTTTTGCACATTGATTTTGTATCCTGAGACTTTCCTGAAGTTGCTTATCAGCTTAAGGAGATTTTGGGCTGAGATGATAGGGTTTTCTAGATATACAATCATGTCATCTGCAAACAGGGACAATTTGACTTCCTCTTTTCCTAATTGAATACCCTTTATTTCCTTCTCCTGCCTGATTGCCCTGGCCAGAACTTCCAACACTATGTTGAATAGGAGTGGTGAGAGAGGGCATCCCTGTCTTGTGCCAGTTTTCCAAGAGAATGCTTCCAGTTTTTGCACATTCAGTATTATATTGGCTGTGGAATTGCAATAGATAGCTCTTATTATTTTGAGATACATCCCATCAATACCTAAGTTATTGAGAGTTTTTAGCATGAAAGGCTGTTGAATTTTGTGAAAGGCCTTTTCTGCATCTATTGAGATAATCATGTGGTTTTTGTCATTGGTTCTGTTTATATGCTGGATTATGTTTATTGATTTGCGTATGTTGAACCAGCCTTGCATCCCAGGGATGAAGCCCACTTGATCATGGTGGATAAGCTTTTTGATGTGCTGCTGGATTCGGTTTGTCAGTATTTTATTGAGGATTTTTGCATCGATGTTCATCAGGGATATTGGTCTAAAATTTTCTTCTTTTGTTGTGTCTCTGCCAGGCTTTGTATCAGGATGATGCAAGCCTCATAAAATGAGTTAGGAAGGATTCCTTCTTTTTCTATTGATTGGAATAGTTTCTGAGGAAATGGTACTAGCTCCTCCTTATACCTCTGGTAGAATTCAGCTGTGAATCCATCTGGTCCTGGACTTTATTTGGTTGGTAAGCTATTAATTATTGTCTCAATTTCAGAGCCTGTTATTGGTCTATTCAGAGATTCAACTTCTTCCTGGTTTAGTCTTGGGAGGGTGTATGTGTCCAGGAATTTATCCATTTCTTCTAGATTTTCTAGTTTATTTGCATAGAGGTGTTTATAGTATTCTCTGATGGTAATTTGTATTTCTGTGGGATCGGTGGTGATATCCCCTTTATCATTTT
This sequence comes from Pan troglodytes, assembly GCF_028858775.2. Classification (NCBI taxonomy): domain Eukaryota; kingdom Metazoa; phylum Chordata; class Mammalia; order Primates; family Hominidae; genus Pan; species Pan troglodytes. Next base: position 89,699,907 of record NC_072407.2, read on the forward strand.
TTATTGCGTCTATTTGATTCTTCTCTCTTTTCTTCTGTATTAGTCTTACTAGTGGTCTAACAATTTTGATGATCTTTTCAAAAAACCAGCTCCTGGATTCATTGATTTTTTGAAGAGTTTTTTGTGTCTCTGTCTCCTTCAGTTCTGCTCTGATCTTAGTTATTTCTTGCCTTCTGCTACCTTTTGAATGTGTTTGCTCTTGCTTTTCTAGTTCTTTTAATTGTGATGTTAGGGTGTCAATTTTAGATCTCTCCTGCTTTCTGTTGTGGGCATTTAGTGCTATAAATTTACCTCTGCACACTGCTTTGAATGTGTCTCAGAGATTCTGGTATGTTGTGTCTTTGTTCTCATTGGTTTCAAGAACATCTTTATTTCTGCCTTCATTTTCTTATGTACCCAGTAGTCATTCAGGAGCAGGTTGTTCAGTTTCCATGTAGTTGAGCGGTTTTGAGTGAGTTTCTTAATCCTGAGTTCTAGTTTGATTGCACTGTGGTCTGAGAGACAGTTTGTTATAATTTCTGTTTTTTACATTTGCTGAGGAGAGCTTTACTTCCAAATATGTGGTCAATTTTGGAATAGGTGTGGTGCTGAAAGGAATGTATATTCTGTTGATCTGGGGTGGAGAGTTCTGTAGATGTCTATTAGGTCTGCTTGGTGCAGAGCTGAGTTCAGTTTCTGGATATCCTTGTTAACTTTCTGTCTCATTGATCTGTCTAATGTTGACAGTGGGGAGTTAAAGACTCCCAGTATGATTGTGTGGGAGTCTGAGTCTCTTTCTAGGTCTCTAAGGACTTGCTTTATGAATCTGGGTGCTTCTGTATTGGGTGCATGTATATTTAGGCTAGTTAGCTCTTCCTGTTGAATTGATCCCTTTACTATTATGTAATGGCCTTCTTTGTCTCTTTTGATCTCTGTTGGTTTAAAGTCTGTTTTATCAGAGACTAGGATTGCAACCCCTGCCTTTTTTTGTTTTCCATTTGCCTGGTAGATCTCCCTCCATCCCTTTATTTTGAGCCTATGTGTGTCTCTGCACATGACATGGGTTTCCTGAATACAGGACACTGATGGGTCTTGCCTCTTTATCCAATTTGCCAGTCTGTGTCTTTTAATTGGAGCATTTAGTCCATTTACATTTAAGGTTAATATTGTTATGTGTGAATTTGATCCTGTCATTATGATGTTAGCTGGGTATTTTGCTTGTTAGTTGATGCAGTTTCTTCCTAGCATGGATGGTCTTTACTATTTGGCATGTTTTTGCAGTGGCTGGTACTGGTTGTTCCTTCAGGAGCTCTTTTAGGGCAGGCCTGGTGGTGACAAAATCTCTCAGCATTTGCTTGTTCTATAAGGTATTTTATTTCTCCTTCGCTTGTGAAGCTTAGTTTGGCTGGATATGAAATTCTGGGTTGAAAATTCTTTTCTTTAGGAATGTTGAATATTGGCCCCCACTCTTTTCTTGCTTGTAGAGTTTCTGCAAAAAGATCTTCTGTTAGTCTGATGGGCTTCCCTTTGTGGGTAACCCGACCTTTCTCTCTGGCTGCCCTTAACATTTTTTCCTTCATTTCAACTTTGGTGGATCTGACAATTATGTGTCTTGGAGTTGCTCTTCTCAAGGAGTATCTTTGTGGCGTTCTCTGTATTTCCTGAATTTGAATGTTGGCCTGCCTTGCTAGACTGGGGAAGTTCTCCTGGATAATAACCTGCAGAGTGTTTTCCAGCTTGATTCCACTCTCCCTGTCACTTTCAGGTACGCCAATCAGATGTAGATTTGGTCTTTTCACATAGTCCCATATTTGTTGGAGACTTTATTCATTTCTTTTTATTCTTTTTTATCTAAACTTCTCTTCTTGCTTCATTTCATTCATTTGATCTTCCATCACTGATACCCTTTCTTCCAGTTGATCAAATCGGCTACTGAGGCTTGTGCATTCGTCACGTAGTTCTCATGCTGTGGTTTTCAGCTCCATCAGGTCCTTTAAGGACTTCTCTGCATTGGTTATTCTACTTAGCCATTCGTCTAATTTTTTTCAAGGTTTTTACCTTCTTTACCATGGGTTTGAACTTTCTCCTTTAGCTCAGAGTAGTTTGATCCTCTGACGCCTTCTTCTCTCAACTTGTCAAAGTCGTCCTCCATCCAGCTTTGTTCTGTTGCTGGTGAGGAGCTGTGTTCCTTTGGAGGAGGATAGGCGCTGTGATTTTTAGAGTTTCCAGTTTTTCTGCTGTGTTTTTTCCCCAAGTTTGTGGTTTTATCTACCTTTGGTCTTTGATGATGGTGGTGTACAGACAGGGTTTTGGTGTCAATGTCCTTTCTGTTTGTTAGTTTTCCTTCTAACAGGCAGGACACTCAGCTGCAGGTCTGTTGGAGTTTGCTGGAGGTCTACTCCAGACCCTGTGTGCCTGGGTATCAGCAGCGGAGGCTGCAGAATAGCAGATATTGGTGAACAGCAAATGTTGCTGCCTGATCGTTCCTCTGGAAGTTTTGTCTCAGAGGAGTACCCAGCCATGTGAGGTATCAGTCTGCCCCTACTGGGGAGTGCCTCCCGGTTAGGCTACTCAGGTGTCAGGGACCCACTTGAGTAGGCAGTCTGTCCATTCTCAGATCTCCAGCTGAGTGCTGGGAGAACCACTACTCTCTTCAAAGCTTTCAGACAGGGTCAATTAAGTCTGCAGAGGTTTCTGCTGCCTTTTGTTTGGCTATGCCCTGCCAGCAGAGGTGGAGTCTACAGAGGCAGGCAGGCCTCCTTGCGCTGCAGTGGGCTCCACCCAGTTCGAGCTTCCCGATCGCTTTGTTTACCTACTGAAGCCTCGGAAATGGCGGGCGCCCCTCTTGCAGCCTCGCTGCCCCTTGCAGTTTGATCTCAGACTGCTGTGCTAGCAATGAGCGAGGCTCCGTGGGTGTAGAACCCTCCGAGCCATGTGCGGGATATAATCTCCTGGTGTGCCGTTTGCTAAGACCATTGGAAAAGTGCAGTATTAGGGTGGGAGTGACCCAATTTTCCAGGTGGCATCTGTCACCTCTTTCTTTGACTAGGAAAGGGAATTTCCTGACCCCTTATGCTTCCTTGGTGAGGTGATGCCTCGCCCTGCTTCAGCTCACACTCGGTGCACTGCACCCACTGTCCTGCACCCACTGTCTGACACTCCTCTGTGAGATGAACCCAGTTCCTCAGTTGGAAATGCAGAAATCACCCATCTTCTGTGTCGCTCATGCTGGGAGCTGTAGACTGGAGCTGTTCATATTCGGCCATCTTGGCTCCACCCATAATGTTTGTCTTTCTGCACCTGGCTTATTTCACTTAGCATACTGACCTCCATTTCCCCCCATGTTGTTGCAAATGACTGAGTGTTCTTTTTAAAATATTTTTTATGGTTGGTTGGTACTCTATTCTGTGTAAGTACCATGTTTTCTTTATCCATTTATCTGTTTTTGGACACATAGTTTGCTTCCAAATCTTGGCCATTGTGAACAGGGGTACAATAAACATGGGAGTGCAGATATCTCTTTGATGTACTGATTTCCTTTCTTTGGGGTATACCCAGCAATAGGATTCCTGGATCATATGGTAGCTCTATGTTTAGCTTTTTAAGGAACCTCCAAACTGTTCTCCATAGTAGTTGTACTAACTTGCATTCCCACCAATAGTGTATGAGGGTCCCCTTTTCTCCACATTCTCACCAGCATTTGTTAAGCCATTTTAACTGGGGTGAGATTATATTTTATTGTAGTTTTGGTTTGTGTTTCTTTTATTATTAATGATGTTGAGCAGATTTTTATAAGTCTATTTGCCATTTGTATGTCTTCTTTTGAGAAATGTCTATTGAAATTTTCTGTTCATTTTTTGATCAGATGATTAGATTTTTTCCTATAGAGCTATTTGAGCTCCTTATACATTCTAGTTGTTAATCCCTTGTCAGAGGGATAGTTAGCAAATATTGTATCCTATTCTGTGGGTTGTCTCTTCACTTTTTTGGTTGTTTCCTTTTCTGTGCAGAAGCTGTTTAATTTGAGGTGATCCCGTTTGTTCATTTTTGCTTTTGTTGCCTGTGATTGTGGGGTATTACTCAAGAAATCTTTGGCCAAACCAATATCCTGGAGAGTTTCCTCAATGTTTTATTGTAGTAGTTTCATAGTTTGAAATCAGATTTATGTCTTTCATTCATTTTGATTTGATTTTTGTATATGGCAAGAGGTAGGGGTCTAGTCTCATTCTTTTTACCACTGTATGTTCTTGGTACCTTTGTTAAAAATAAGTTCATTGTAGGTGTGTGGATTTGTTTCTGGATTTTCTGTTCTATTCCATTGTTCTATGTGTCTGTTGCTATGCCAGGACCAAGCTGCTTTTGTTATTATAGATTTGTAGCATAATTTGAAGTCAGGTAATGCAATTCCTCCAGTTTTGTTCTTTTTGCTTAGGATAGCTTTGGCTATTCTGGGTCTCCTGTGGTTCCATATAAATTTTAGGATAGGTTTTTCTATTTTTGTGAGGAATGTTATTGGTATTTTGATAGGGATTGCATTGAATCTGTAGATTGCTGTGGGTACTATGGGCGTTTTAACAATGTTAATTATTCCAATCCATAAACATAAAATATCTATTTTTGGGTGTCATCTTCAATTTCTTTCATAGTTTTTTTTTTTTTTTTTTGAGACAGTCTCACTCTGTCACCCAGGCTGGAGTATGGTGGTGCAATCTCAGCTTACTGTAACCTCTGCCTCCTGGATTCAAGTGATTCTCCTGCCTCAACCTCCTGAGTAGCTAAGATTACAGGTGCTTGTCACCACCTCTGGCTAGTTTTTGTATTTTTAGTAGGCATAGGATTTTACCATGTTGGCCAGGCTGGTCTTGAACCCCTGACCTCAAGTGATCCACCTGCCTCAGCTTCCCAAAGTGCCGGGATTACAGGCATGAGCCACCATGCCCAGCCAGTGTTTTTATTGTAGAAATTTTTAGTTTATTTATTTATAGCTTTTATTGTAGAAATTTTTTACTTCTTCAGTTAATTCCTAGATATATAATTTTATCGGTGGCTATTGTAAATGGGATTACTTTTTTTTTTTACTTTTGTTTCAGATTGTTCACTGCTGGCATATATTAGGTTGGTGCAAAAATAATTGTGGTTTTTGCCATTAACAGCAAAAATAGCAATTACTTTTGGAACAACCTAATAGAAATGCTAATGATTTTTGTGTGTTGATTTTGTATCCTGCAACTATACTGAGTTTATTATTAGTTCTAACAATTTATTTGTGGAGTATTTAGTTTTTCCTAAATGTAAGATTATATCATTTTAAAAATGGGTAATTTAACTTCTTCCTTTTCAGTTTGGATGCTCTTTACATCATTCTATTGTCAGTTTGCTCTAGCTAGGATTTTCAGTACTATGTTGAATAACAGTGGTGAAACTGGGCATCCTTGTCCTGTTCCATATCTTAAAGGAAAGGCTTTCAGGTCTTCTCCCTATTCAGCATGATGGCAGCTGTGGGTCTGTCATATATGGCTTTTATCATGTTGAAGTATGTTCCTTCTAGCCCCAGTTTTTTGAGAGTTGTTATTATGAAAGGATGTTGAATTTTATCAAATGACTTTTCAGCATCAATTGAAATGATCATATGGTTTTTGTCCTTCATTCTGTTGACATGATGTATTCCATTGAGTTTTGTATGTTGAACCATCCTTGCATCACAGGGATGAATCCCATTTGGCCATGATGAATGATTTTTTTAATGTATTGTGGAATTTGGTTGGCTAATATTTTATGGAGAATGTTTGCATCAATATTCATCAGGGTTATTGGCTGATAGTTTTCTTTTTTTGATGTGTTTTTGCTTGGTGTTGTTATCAGGGTATTACTGGCCACATAGAATGAGTTTGGAAGTATTCACTCCTCTTTGAGTTTTTTTTTTTTAGAATAGTTTGAGTAGGATTTGTATTAGTTTTTAACTGGTAGAATAATCAGCAGTGAAGCCATCAGGTCTCAGGCTTTTCTTTACTGGTATAAGGTTTTTATTTATGGCTTCAATCTCATTACTTGTTATTAGTCTGTTCAGATTTTGTATTTCATCATGGTTCAATATTGGTACATTGTATGTATATAGAAATTTGTCCATCTTTTCTAGATTTTCCAATTTATTGGCATATAGTTGCTCACAGTAGCCACTAATGATCATTGGAATTTTTGTGGTGTCAATTTTAATGTTTCCTTTTTTATCTCTGATTGTATTTATTTGGATTTTCTCTCTCTTTTTCTTAGTTAATATGGCTAAAAGTTTGTCTATTTAGTTTAACTTGAAAAAACTGACTTTGTTTCACTGACATTTTGTATTGTTTTCTTTATTTTAACTTCATTTATTTCTTCTCCAATCTTTACTATTTCTTTTCTTCTTCAAATTATGGGTTTGGTTTGCTCTTGCTTTTCTAGTTCCTTAAGATGCATTGTTAGGTTGTTTATTTGACGTTTTTCTTTTTTTTTGATGTAGGCATTAATAGCTATAAACTTTCCTGTTAATACTGCTTTTGCTGTATCCGGTAGCTTTGGTACGTTGTGTTTCCATTATTCGTTTCAAGGAATTTTTCAATTTTCTTCTTAGTTTCTTTATTGACCCATTGGTCATTCAGGAGCATATTATTTAATTTCCAAATATTTGTATAGCTTCAAAAATTCCTCTTATTATTGATTTCTAGTTTTAATCAATTGTGGTCAGAGGACATGCTTGTTATTGTTATTATTGAAATTTTTTCAATGTTTTAAGACTCATTTGTGACCTAACACATAGTCTATTCTTGAGAACGATCCATATGCAAAGAAGAAAGCTGTGTATTCTGCAGCTGTTGGATGAAATTCTCCATAAATATCTATTAGATCCATTTAGTCTATAGTGCAGATTAATTCCAATGTTTCTTTGTTGATTTTCTCTCTGGGAGATCTTTCCAATGCTGAAAGTGGAATGTTGAAGTCTCCAGCTGTTATTGTATTGGAGTCTACCTCTCTCTTTAGCTCTAATAATATTTGTTTTATATATCTGAGTGCTCCAGTGTTGGGTGCATATTTAAAATTGTTTTATCCTCTTGCTGAATTGGCCCCTTTATAATTGTATAGTGACTTTCCTTGTCTCCTCTTACGGTTTTTTGTCTTAAAGTCTATTTTGTCTAAGTATAGCTGCTCTTGTTCTTTTTTGGTTTCCATTGGCATGGAATATCTTTTTCCATCCCTTTATTTTTCATCCGTTTATTTTCCATCTGTGTGTGTTTATAGGTGAAGTGTTTCTTGTAAGCCACAGATCAATGGGCGTTTTTTTTTTTTTAATTTTATCTATGCAGCCACTCTGTGTCTTTTGATTGGAGAGTTCAGTTTCCAACTGATCTCTTGTAGGCAACGGATCAATGGGTCTTGTGTTTTTTTCATCCTTTTAGCCACTCTATGTCTTTTAAATGAAGAGTTCAGTCCATTTATATTCAATGTTATTGTTGATAAGTGAAGACTTACTCCTGCCATATTGTTATTTGTTTTCTGGTTGTTTTGTGGTCTTCTCTTCCTCCTTTCTTTCCTTCTTGTCTTCCTTTCAGTGAAGGTGATATTCTTTGGTAATATGATTTAGTTTCTTGCTTTTTATTTTTCATGTATCTGTTGTATGTTTTTTGGTTTGAAGTTACCATGAGGCTTCCAGATACTATCTTATAAGTCATTATTTTAAGCTGATAACAACTTAACACTGTTTGCATAAAAAAAAAACTAATAAAGACCCTATTTCTTTTTTTTTTTTTTTTGATGGAGTCTTGCCCTGTTGCCCAGGCTGAAGTACAGTGATGCGATCTCAGCTCACTTCAAGTTCCGCCTCCCGGGTTCATGCCATTCTCCTGCCTCAGCCTCCCAAGTAGCTGGGACTACAGGTGCCTGCCCCCACACCCCACTAATTTTTTGTATTTTAATAGAGATGGGGTTTCACAAGACTCTATTTCTTAACTTTTCCACTCCTCAATATTTTAACTATTTGTTGTTACTATTTATATCTGAATGTACTGGCTATGTCTTGAAAAGTTATAGTTATTATTTTTGTTTGGTTCATCATTTCATCTTTCTTCTTAAGTCACAGTATTATAATATTTTGTATTTTTCTGTGTACTTACTGTTAACAGTGAGTTTTGTACCTTCACATGATTTCTTACTGCTCATTAATGTCCTTTTTTCTGATTGAAGTACTCTGTTTAGCATTTCTTGTAGGACAGGTCTGGTGCTGATGAAATCCCTCAGCTTTTGTTTGTCTAACGAAGTCTTTATTTCTCCATCATGTTTGAAGGACGATTTAGCCAGATATACCATTCTAGGGTAAAATATTTTTTTTTTCCTTTAGCACTTTAAATGTGTCATGCCACTCTCTCTTGTACTTTAAGGTTTTCACTGAAAGGTCTGCTACCAGATGTTTGGGATCTCCATTATATGCTATTTATTTATTTTCTCTTGCTGCTTTTAGGATCCTTTCTTTATCCTTGACTTTTGGATGTTTGATTATTAAATGCCTTGAGGTACTCTTCTTTGGGTTACATCTGATTAGTGTTCTATAACCATTCTGTACTTGGATATTTATATCTTTCTCTATGTTTGGGAAGTCCTTTGTTATTATTCCTTTGAATAAATATTTTTACCTCTGTCTCTCTCTCTCCTCTCTCTTTAAAGGCAATAACTCTTACATTTGCCATTTTGAGGCTATTTTCTAGATCCTGTAAGCATGCTTCATTGTTTTTTATTCTGTTTTCTTTTGTCTACTCTGACTGTGTGTTTTCAAATAGCCTGTCTTCATGCTCACTAATTCTTTCTTCTGCTTAATCAATTCTGCTATTAAGAGACTCTGATGCATCTTTCAGTATGCCAATTGCATTTCTCAACTTCAGAATTTCTGCTTGAGTATTTTTAATTATTTCAATGTCTTTGCTAAATTTATCTCATAAATTTCTGAACCCCTTCTCTCTTCTCTGAATTTCTTTGAATTTCCTCAAAACAACTAGTTTGAATTCTCTGTTTGAAGTCACATATCTCTGTTTCTCCAGGTTCGGTCCCTGATGTCTTATTTAATTCATTTGGTGAAGTCATGTTTTCATGGATTATCTTGATACTTGTAGATGTTCTTCAGAATTTGGGCATTGAAGAGTTAGGTATTCATTTTAGTTTTCACAGTCTGGGTTTGTTTTTGTCTATGCTTCTTGGGAAGGCTTTCCAGATATTTGAAAGGATTTTGATGTTGTGATCTAAGCTGTATCTGCTTTAAGAGGGTCACCAAGCCCAGCAATGCTGTATTTTTTGTAGATTCTCAGAGGTACCACCTTCATGGTCTTAGACAAGATACGAAAGCATTCTCTGGATTACTAGGCAGAGATTCTTGTGCTCGTCCCTTACTTTCTTCCAAACAAATAGAGTATCTCTCTCTGTTCTAAGCAACCTAAGCTGGGGGTGAAATGATGCAAAAATTCCTGTGGCCACCACTTCTAGAACTGACTAGATTAGATCTGGAGCCAGCACAGCACTGGGTCTCACCAAAGGCCTGCTGTAATCACTCCCTGGCTACTGCATATGTTTGCTCAAAACCTGGGAGCTCTACAATTAGCAGATGGCAAAGCCAGCCAGGCCTATGCTTTTTCCTTTAGGGTGGCAAGTTCTCTCATGACCTGAGCAGATCCTAGTGCCCAGATGACATTTCTAAACATACCCTGGGTCAAAAGGGAACCTGCTGCCTTGAACAGAAGGATCCAGTCCTGGCAGGATTTATCACCTGCTAACTGAAGAGCCCTTGGGCCCTGAAAAACCAGCATCAATACCCAGGCATCATGTTAAGAGCCTTGGGTGAGCCTCTCAGACTTGCTGGTTTCGGGTGAGACTCAGCACATTCCCAGTTATGATGGCTATGGGACGAGACTACTTCTGCTTGAGAAAAGTGGAGGGAAAAGTAAAGGGAATTTGTCTTGCACCTTAGGTACCAGCCTGGGCACAGAAAGGTAGAGCAACAAGCAGGCTCTTGAGGTTCCCAATTCCAGGACTTGGTTCTTGCACAGCATTTTTGGACCGAGTGTAGTGTAAATGTTTCTTGTGCACACTGGGGAGTCATGAATAGATTTGTAAATGAGGATCACAGAAAATGAACTTCAGATTCTTCAGTGCTATCCCAGGCTGGAGGGCCAAATGGGAGCCTACTGCCCTGAAGGGTATGTCCCAGGCCAGGCAGCATTCACAAGCTGACTGAAGAGCCCTTGGGCCTTAATGGAATATCAGTAGTAGTCTGACAGTACTCCCCATGAGCCTGGAGTGGCAGTGGCAATAGAGTGAGGTTCTCCTTCCTTTGGAAAGGGGAGGGAAGATTGGGAAGGGTTGCAATTTGTTGTTTGAGTGCCATCTCAGTGGCAATACAACAGAACACCGGGTAGACTTCTAAGGCTTTTGACTATAGTCCCTGACTCCCTCTGGACACGCTCAGGACATGACAGAAATTGCCACCCTGAAGGGAAGGGTGTAGGCCTGGCTGACTTTACCATCTGCTAAGAGCAATAAGCAGGCTCTTAAGGTCCCCAATTCCAGAACTTGGCTCTTGGAGAGCATTTCTGACCGAGTCTAGTGTGAATGTTTCCTGCACACAGTGGAGAGTCATGAATACCTTTGTGAATGAGGATCAGAGAAACTGAACTATAGTTTTTCCAGTGCTGTTCCAGGGTGGTGATCAGTCTGCCATTACATGTACTCCCTAGTCTGACACCAAATATGCAGACAGTCCTGTACAGTTGCACCATTACGATCAGTAGATCCAAATAAGCAAAGCCATAGAAAGGGGCTGCCTGCAACCCTGACATTTCCTATAAAGCTGTGGCGTCCTGTGGGGCCTTGGAAAGTAATCACACTGATGTTAATTGATGTCAAGTGGAGAGCATTTTTAGTGATTTTGAAGATCAAAAGAAAATCCTTTAATAGTAATTTTCAAGATCAGACCACGTGGCAGCTGTAAGGAATGAAGAAGCCAGTGCCAGTGAACTCACTTATTACTGTAGGGGTCTACTGGTCACCAAGGTCATCTCCACTTGGATGTGCCCAGTCAGCAGGCAGACATAGCTTAATCATTGTCCCTCCAAGGGCAACTCCAAGTCTGAAGCCTGTCATAGGGAGTCAGAGAATCAGAGAAGGCTAGTGCTGATGAGTGCTCAGAAGCCATTATCTGTCCCTGCTTCTGGCAAATAGAGGATCAGAGCCACAGACTGCAAAGCAGAGAAGACTTAATCATGGAGCCCAGGAACCAATGAAGACAGCTGAGCACTGTAAGGGACAGAGAATTGTAGCCTAAGGCTCTACGCTCTGTCACCATATTTTCCAAATAAAAAAGCCAGGGCATGTACTCTGACAAAGGATATATTCCTACTTGTGATTAATTTTCATGGAAAGGCAAAGGGAGAAAACATTTACAGTATAAACTGTCCTGGAAAATTCACATGGAAAATGGATGCACAGTCTTACAGACAAACTGTAGGAGGACAGGGAATCAATTGGCTGCAGTGGTTTGGGAGGAAACCGTTCCAAGTTGCAGTTCTGTGTTTGAAAGGATAAAAGTGCCAGCCACAGCAGGAAAAAAGAGAGAAAGTGTGACATCTCCTAAAGTATGCCTGTCATAGAGTATGCATTCAATAAATATTTATTACTGAATAAATGAATAAATAAATTGATAGCTACGAACTGCACAAGGAATATCAGCTGTGCTAGAGGCAGATAAGCAATGATGTTCCCAGGCTATAGAAAGAATTGCAGCCATTCCCCAGGCCTTCCTGTTCAAAGTATGGTCACTGAGCAGCAGCAGTGGCATCACCTGGGAACTTGTCAGAAATGCAAAAATTTGGAATCCACTGTGACCTACTGAGTTAGAGCTTACATTTTAATCAGCTCTCCAGGTGATCAAGTCCACTTTAAAATTTGAGAAGCACTGCTTTAAATGCATGCCCAGTATAGGAAGTAAGAAAGACAGATGCATAGGAACCCGCCGTGTGTGGGAACAGTCTGAGTACTGGGTAATCCGAGACCTAAACAATCGTAGTTTAAGAGCTGTGAGGAAAGGTAGTTAAAAATCACAGGTTTCCTTAAGGACAAACCCACAGAATGAAGTATAAACAGAAACAACCACAAGTTGAGAGAGGTGATTATAGTCAGATGTTGTGTAAGAAACAGACCAGGCACGGGAACAGAATAAATGAGAACTGTCTAATGTAAGGGTCTACACACATCTAAATAAATCAATAAAAATTGAATTTAAAAATTTCCCTGGTGCCAAACTTAAAAGAGAACTCCCTGCCGCCTTTTTTTTTTTTTTTAGCATTCCTTTGGAGAACTTGGAATTATAAATGCTTTCTGTGACTGTTTGAGCTGCATGTAAATCTTTTTAAAAGCTAAATAAGCATCTTAACAGTTTTGCTTCCCAGGAATGCCTTTCTTGTGGGCATTAAAATGTGACCATCAGGGAGGGTGCTGCCCTGTCTCCCTGCCTCTGAGGGAGTTTATCTTAGGTGCCAGCTCCAAGCTGGAACTAACTGCTCACCATAAAATTAAAGTCTTATTTTTCCATGGTTAGAAACAATTAACATGTATGTAATAGATTGTATCTGTCTAGAAACATAATTGGTGAGATTTCTTTGTGTTTTGCAATCACTTCAGTGGACTGTCTGTGACCCACATCACAGTCTGGTTTAATGCTTGATTATTAATAAGACTTCATTCATTTTTCCATTTTGTGATGATGATCATTTTGAGTTAGCAGGATGTTTTACTTTTAATTATTTCCCCAGCAGCAATAATGGGGGTAAGAATTGGACAGTCTGTTATTGACTCTGTGTTGGTAAAATGATTCTCATTTCAACTGTTGAAGGACAGCAGAGTCAAAGAGGATGGTGGTTTGATTTGCATCTGAGAGTTCATGATATATAGTAATAGGTTTTCATTACATCTCTTAAAATGGAATTAAAACTGTTTGATGGTATAAAAGCAGGAATTGCTTTTTAGGTAGAAGAGACACAGTTCTGAGAGTCTAAATCTCTTGAGAACCTTCCCTTCTGTGGGAACCAAGGTCCTAAAGGTTTGCTGAGAAAACATTGACATGATGCAGATTGATTAATAGGAGAAAAAGCATACAAATCTATTTAATGTGTATGCATGGGAACCTTCAGAATAAAGACCAAAAGATACAGAGGAAATTGTAAATTTTTATGCTTAGGTTCAAGAAAGCACGGACAGCCATGTGGGAAGCATGGTTGGGCAAAGAGGGTGTGATCTAATGTTAATAGACAGAGTGGGGAAACTCAGCAAGGCCTGTATGTCTAGATTCTTCTTGGCCTTTCTGAGCATGCGTTCCTTCTTTCTGGGTATGGGGCAGGACCCTCTCTAGAATGGGGGCTTTATGACCTGCAGTCAAACAAGGTAGGTCAGATAATTTCCTTATGGCCAGTTTTTACACAGAAAGGCAGAAGAAAACTTAGAGCAATATTTTTAGGTTTTATGACTAGCTTTGGGAAAAAGGAGTTCCAGTTTCTATGACCTGCCTTAGGGATGAGGGATTCTGGTTTCTATAGCTGCTTTAGGGGAGAATGGGACTGAGAGACAGAAGGCCAGAAGAAGGTCAGAGATAAACTTTTGCATCTGAGATTTTCATTTTGAGATTTTGTTTTCTGAGCCCCAACATCTCAAACTGGCAAGAATAGTGGTCTGTCTGGTTCTCAAAGTCATGATGATGGCCCTGTGGAAAGCAAGCCTGAGCACCCTACCCTTGCCACCGCAGGAACCCTGCCTCTGAGGGCCTGGACACAATCAGATGCCCTGGCTCACTGATTTTGCCCAAAGGGATTTTAGCCCAGAGCAGCAGGATTATCTATGAAGCTGGTACCTCTCCTCCAGAAGATCCCCACAAGTGTTTGTTTGTTCCCTCAAATAGTTATTAAACATCCTGTGGTACCAGGGTCAGCACTAGGTACTGGTGTTCAGGTCTTACTCTCAAAGAGCTCCTAGTTTCTCAAGGAAGAAGAACCTATCAATGATTATGGCAGAGGATGGTAAGTGCCATTATGAGTTCTGCACAAAAAAATGGTAAAAGTTCTGAGGGAAACTGACAGCTTGGGGAAGGGTCAGGGAAGCCTTCTAAAAGGGAAGACAGCTGATCCCTGTCTTGAAGCTGGAAATCCAATCTCTCTAGCCTTGGCTCTCACATTTCTTCTCTGTGGCCTGGCTAGTTCCTAAGATCTAAACTTTCTAAGTCTCAGCTTATGTAACCTCCACCAGGATGCCTTCAGTAGCCCTGTGAAGCTAGGATAGATGATGCTTTTGTATGCCTCATGAAGCCCTGCCAGTCAGCCTCACAATACATTGTGAGCTCCTTTAGGGCAGGGACGTTTTTGTACTCACCTCTGTATCTTCTGCGCCTAGCATGGTGCCTGGCATACAGGTAGTAAGTACTTAATACATACCTGTGAAATGACAGAATGTTAGGTGAAAAGCAGTTATTGAGGTGTGTGAAAGAGGAGGTTTGGGAGGAAAGGGGCATTATTGACATTATCAATAGAGGAAACAGCATGAACGTATGAAGGCAAAAAGCAGTTAAGTATTCTATGTAATGAATGACAAATACTTCCAATTTGCCAGAGCATATATTGCAAGGGAGAAAGTGGCAGGAGATACAATTGGGAAATTAAGCAGACAGTGTGCTTCAGTCTAATGGTAAATGGAGTCAAGTGCCCTCCTCCATTGATCTCTGTTTCCCTTTGACAGTTTCTAGGAGGATTGTCCATTAAAATTGACATCTGCTTAATGTGTACATAGTACAGATGAGTCTCCCATGTGACCCACAGGGCTGCAATATTTCCAGAAGTGGAATTAGAAAACAAATATGCTGGTCTTAAGTGCAGCCCATTGTGAACCACTGGGCGACCTTCCCCAGAAAGAGTATTCATCTCAGAGGGGATCCTCATGCAAATTAGATTCAGGAATTTGGCACAACATGCAACCACAAATATATAATTAGCACCTAATATGTTGCAGAATGTCTGACAAGACCCTGCTTGGCTAATAGGAGTTTTCATCACAAGTGTGTTTATGGACAAGGTCCATGGTGATGGAAGATACACAGACATTAAATCATTTACAGCTTAGTGTCTTTGTATCCTGATCTAACCCAGTTTTGAGACTTAGTACAGTATAATCATTAGTGGGACAAGAGCTGACCTCAGTAGTGATATTGGGAGGAACCATGGAAATCAGGCAGGGTGGTGCATTGAGATAGATCTGGATGAGGTGTCAGAGGATCTGAATTCTGTTCCTTGCTCTGTCTGAAATGAGTTCTGTGTTCACTGACAAGCCATATACCTGTCTGACTCCCACATGCCTTAACACGAAACAAGTTTTCACTGAGTTGTTTTGAGAATAAAATGAGATCATGGATGTAGAACTCTAAAATAATAAACAATTGTGGCATTTTCTTACTAATAAAAATCAGTGCTGAAACTGATGAAGCAGTCACTATGAGAGTAGCCCAATGCCAGGGGAAGTAGGGGATACAGAGAAGTAAAGCTTCCTATTCCCACCTTCAAGATTTTGTTTTGTTTTACGTTGACAGTAAAGACAAAACCAACATGTACATCTAATAGAGAGCAATTAAGCACTGACATTTAATGAAATCTGAGTTCAAATAAGAGAGTAATTATTGAGAGATGGAGTTGCTAAGGAAGGCTGCAAGCTGAATGAGTTTACCTTTTCTTTTTTCCTCCCTTATCTTTCTCTAATCTCACTTTGAGAAAAAAACTGTCACAAGTCTCCACACTTAATCGTCATAAAAACTCCCAGCAAACCAGGACTAGAAGGGAACTACCTTAATTTGACAAAATTTACTTATGGAAAAACCTACAACAAATGTAATATTTAATGATTACATTCAAGGCTGTCTGATCTCACACATTAATTTAACACTCTACTGGAGGCTCTGACAATCCAGTGAGGCATGAAAGGTTAATAAATGTCATTAAGTTCGGGGAAAAATGTGCAGCTCTCTTATTGTAGGAAACATTATTGTCTATAGAAAATGCTAAGGAAACTACAAAGAAATTAATAGAACTAATAGGTGAGTGTATCAAGGTTGCAAGATACAAAGTCAATATACAAAATTAATTGTAGTTTTGTATATTAGCAGAAAATTTCAAAAATAAAAATATTTACAGTATCTTCAAAAGATAAGCAGAGAACACTTAGGTATAAATTCAATAAAATATGCTCAATACCTGTACACTTAAAACTACTAAAGTTTGCTAAGAGAAATTAAGAAGACCTCCTGAATAAATGCAAGATACACTATGTTCATGAGTTGCAAGACTCAATAGAAAATTATCTTCAGATTATATAAAATTCTAGAGTAAGCCAAAGCAATCTAGAATTGAAAAAATTTATGACACTCCAGAGAAACAGAATTAATGATTGATCAAGGAATGAGCAGATACATGCATTTACCAAAACTCATGAAGTTTTATATCTAAGAATTTTATGTTTCATTGAATGTAAATTTTATCTAAGTAAAGAATATAAATCATATTGATCATCTATCTACGCCTCTATCTCTCCTCTCTATCTATCCATACATACATTTGTGTGGTTGTGTTTTAAATATACATATATTTTTTAGACATAATCATTGAGAGGGTCTAAAAGCTACGACATACTAGCAGCAAAGAGCACATTTTGAGCCCAGATTTTGATTTCTAAATATCATTCTCTGGTATAAAGAACTAAATCTCCTTGGAGAAACGAATGACTCCAGAGCTGAGGCAGAGGAACTATGAGCTGATCTTGGGGCATTTTATTGTTCTAGAAAGTAAGGACTACACACACACACACACACACACAAACACACACACACACACACACACATTCATAATAAAGCAAATGATCAAAATGTACATAAATGGTAAATCTGGGTAAAAGTTACATAAGATTTTCTTGTACTTTTCTTGCAATTTTTGCATAAATTTGAAATTATATTACAGTAAAAATTATCAAAAAAGTTGAGGGATAATTAAAACAAAAGTCAGAATAATGATAACACCTTTAAGGAAGAAAAGACAGAGGCTATGGGGAAAGGGCATATAGGAGCATATGAAGACTTCTGAGGTGCTTGGAAATTTTTATTAGTTAATCTCAGTATTAAATACCTGATTATCTTATAATTATTACTGACACTCTCAATTTATACCTATTTCTATAGATATGATTACTTTCATGAAACAAAAAGAGACACCAATGGGACAATAAGTTAGCATCCAAGATGACACTGTTAATTTGTGATGAAGTCAGGGCTAAAGCCCAAATCCATCAAGTCTGTTTCTCTGTCAGGTGATAATATTGGCGATGATAACAAAGTTAATATGCAGTTAGCCAGAGAACTCCAAATCCTGACCTCAACCATCCATCTTTCTCTACATAGTCCTAAAGGGAAACACATGCACAGAAAAATGCCCTGTTGACTGAGAAGGCAAAACTTTAATACTGACCAGGTTCTTGATCCCTAAATGAGTAAGCTAGGCAAAGTGTACACTTTTTCTAGACTAGAGACGGGCAGGTCTGACAAACATAGAAAGCTAAATGGACTTCTCCATCCCAGTCTCTCTAACTATACCAAATTTTTGGATTGTGTGTGATCCTAATGATGAAAAAAAAATTTCACCAGAGCTGCCCACTTGGCAAGAGAAACAAAAAGTCTCCGTCTGTCTAGGCTTATTTATATTCTGCTAAAGTTTTTTTCATTCCTTAGTAAAAGCTGCCCAATTAGGGTTCTTGCCCTCAACCAAGTAAAAATGATACTTATACTTGAGAATGGAGTAGAAAGTGAGTTGTGAGCTTGTTCTGGCAAGTAGACAGTATCATCTGTTTTTATTTATAAGCTATCCTAGGGACCAACAATGAGACCACAGAGGCAGGTATACAACTAGAGATTCACCAGTAGTGTAAATATGAAAATCTTCATATATTAGAGTCTGTGGTATCTCATGAATAAGTCCAATCATAACATTTCTTTGCCTGCTTTCTTATTATGTGACTATAAAAAGATGTCAACAGTGCATTTAAATTTTCCTGCAGAGAGGAAATATGCAGATCACAATGAAGGTAAGAATATGCTCACAACCATATGTTTGTTCTCACAAAAATATGTGCCAATATAAGAAATGTTCCATTTTGAAGTTTTTGGCACCATGTGGTGGTGGTGGGTTGAAACTTCCATGGTGGGTTCTTTTGTTGTTTTTTTTCTCCTTTCATATTGTATCTTTACATTTTTCAGTCTAAAGGTTTCTTTACTACCACCTCCTCCCTTACCTCCTCCCTGCTCCCCAACCTTGATCCTTTGTATTAAGCACATTCCAAACAATGTCATATTTCATGTACTTAGAGACAAAGAAAATGGTTGCTTAGCAACAAGGTCCTGGTAAAAATTTTAAGCATTCTTTTACTTTTACTTTCCATTTAGGGCAATGCTCAGGAAGCTGTTTTCAAGGAGATCCAGGACTAGGAGAAAAAGTCTTCAAAAAATATCTACCTAAAACAGAGGGAGGAGGGAGGAGGACATTAATTAAGGGCTTGTTGTCACAATGCAAGAGGCATTCTCAGTAACAATGAGAATGGAGAGAAAGGATTGGAGAGACTTGGTCTAGGGTGGGACAGAGAGCTTCATCTTTCCATTTTCCATCTAGTTCCTCTGACTTCTCCAAAGCTTAACGTGGGATTCAAATCAATTAGCTGAGAATGAAAGGCACAAAGAGAAGCCGGCCCACACTGTATCAGCCACTCAAAGTGATTTTGTTTTGAGAGTTTTAGGTATAGACTGGGAATGGCAGAAACTGAAAACTTATTTTGTCTGTTATGAGACCTCCTTAAAATATCTATCTCACCTCTATAGGATGACTATTATTATATTTCAACTGATTTTCTATCAGGGACATTTTCCCACATTATTAAATATTACATGAAAATGTGTTTTTTCAGAAACTTATGCTATGGGTATCACAGGACTGACTTACCTATCCCTGATTGTATGTTTAGTTTATTCTGAGAAACTTGCTTCTCTTAATGTTACTTCTATTAATGTTACTTCTATGAATTTACTCTTATACAACTCTCAGAAAATTTCCATAGAAAAGGCAGCCAATAGCAGAATTGATAGATCTGAAAAAGTCTTTTGTTTCCAACTTTTACAATATTCTTGATATATGTAGGCTAATTGCTTCCAGAAAACTTGTACTAATACACAAGTGAATATTTTCTGATTTGATGGGAAATAACATGATGATTTATTTAGATATTATTTGGTTACTAGTAAGATTGTATATATATTTGTTTGAGTCCATTTATTTTTTAAGGAAGTTTCTGATCATGTTATTGCCCATTTAGTTTCCATTTGAGTATTGTATTTTTGTTGATTTATAAAGCGATTACACAAACACACATTCACACGCACACTCAGGAAGTATTCTTTATACAATGACAAATGAAGTAAGAAGGTGGGGTCACAAGAGGAGGAACTAATATAAAGGATATACATTTGTGGTGATATTTGTTGAAAATATTTTTCTCAATTTGTTATTTGCCTTTTACTTTATGGCTTTTATTCCATTTTATTTTTGATGTGCAGATGTTTTGTGTGTTTTTATAGCAGATTAAAGAGCACAGTAGTGAAGAACAGAGACTCTGGCCTCTATGATGCATTTGACTCTTGGCTCTGACATCTCTGTGATGTGTGATTTTCATCAAATTACTTTAACTTTTTTCTGCCTTAGTTTTCTTCTCTATAAGATGAGCATCTTAATAGCTTATGGGGGATGATAAGATTTCATCAAATTAAGACATATAGAAAGCATATAGCATGATGCCTGGCACACCACCAATGATACCTGGCACAACACACCAACCACTCAATAAGTTAAAGTAACTAGCATCATGTAGCAAATATACCAATCTATTCCATTGTGATTTCTCCCATAGCTTTTATGTTCAGAAAGTCCAAATCTCGAGAAAAACTATAAAGTGTCTGTTAATCTCTTATTTTCTTCATAATCTACTTATTTATTTAGTTTATTTCTTTAATGCACCAGAATTAATGTTGGTCTATGGTAAGAAGTGAGTTAACTTTATTTTTCCCCAAAATGTAAAAAAAAAAATTTTTGTTAAACTTCCACTTATCATTTGTTTGTATAATTTCTTTATCTTTTACAAGTTTTTACATACACTTGGATCTGTTTCTGAATTATCTGTTCTATTCTGTTGTTTTGCCTTTTGATTTCTATTCTAGTGGCATATTGGACAAAAATAGTACAAGTTTTAATATTTAGCAGGTGAATTCTGATCTCATCGTTTTTAATATTCTCTTAGCTATTTTTAACTGTGAAATAGTTCAGGTGGTTACTTGAACCATTTCAATGTACTAAAAATATTATTGAGATTTTGAATAGGATTATTCTTATCTATTAATTGATTTAGGGAGACAGTTTTAAAATATTTTTTTAAAATTTAATTTTTTAGTTGCAAAATCCTCACTTATATCTCCCAATGGATTTTTTTAGTGTTTTCACAAAGCTTCCCACAAATTTCTTGATATTATTAAAAGTTAATATTTTTTGCTAATTGTAAAAATAATTTTCTTTCTTTGTATATCTAACTAGATGTAGGAGGAAACAAGTTAAAAAGTTCTCTACTCAATCTGAGTTTTCTTCACTTACAGTGCCTTTGTGTGTTATTTTTGCAAGATGTTTGGATTCTGAATCAGGGAATACTTGCCAGATATCATTTAAACTTGAAATGAGGATACTCTTTCTAAAAAGTTATTTTTACTAATTAAACACATTTTTATTCTGTCTCAACTAAATGCTAGGCTTGCTTGTGAAGATATAAATGGTTCCTGCTCTACAGAGCTTACATTAGAGAACTGATTTAATGACAGCTGTGGTAAATATTAGGGAGAATGGCTGGTGCACAAGTTGAGGGTCTAACTAGGGATCCAACCTCATGTAAGGTTAGAGCAGGTCTTCTCTAGGAAGATTTGACATTCAAAGTGAGCTCTGAGGGATTAATAGGAATTAACTAGGCAACCTGTGGATGTTCCTGACAGTGCAGTTGTTCAGAACGCAGGATGTTGAAGGAATCAAGACAGGGCCTTTGCAGCTGTAATGCAAAAATGGGGAGGAGGGATGTGGCATTGGGTGAGACAAGTCATTGGTGGGAGGGTCGTAGTAGGGTTTTTATCCTTAAAAGGAAAACAAAAGTCACCTTGAAAAAATTTAAAAATAGAGAAACTATCAAAGTATCTAGTACCATTTATATATACGTATTTTTTTTTCTTGGAAACTGGGATGGTTCCCATGGTTATTTTGCCATGGTTCTTGAAGAAATAGTTCTGTGATAGCTAACTTTCTTTAGCCTAGAGGGAGGAAAGTCTAACTTCTCCAGATTTCTTGAAAGAGGAGTTTGCTGCACTAATCAAAGCCCAACCAGGCTGGTATCTGCCACGAGATGGAAAAGTATTGAAGGTACTACTGACTTACAGCCCTGTTTGCTCTTCTCTAGTCAGTACTATCAGGGGCAAATCACGGCTCCTTTTGTAAAAGTAGCTGTGAAACACAGTTCTTTCTGTAAGTTCATGGGTGATGAATCCCAAAAGGGCTTATAGAATGTCAAATCGCCAGCACAGCCCAAGGGACAGCACATTCTCTAATTGAGGCAAGAGAATTAGTTAGGGTAAGGTTTCCCAACTTTGGCTTTTCGGGCCAAGTTATTCTTTATTGCGGGAGGCTGTCCCGTGCCTTGAAGGATGTTTAGCAGCAGCAGGTCTGGCCTATACCCACTAGATGGCAGTAGCACCCTCGCCCGGTTGTGGCAATCAACTTGCCCCCCAGGGAGAAAAATCACCATCGGCTGAGAAAAGCTGAGTTACAGATATTATAAAAGTTCTTTCTTTCACAATTAAAACAATTATACTCATTTTTTGCCATAAATTCACTTACACGCTGCAACATTTAACAAATCAGATTCCTAATTATCAAGGCTAACTCTCCTACAGTATACAAAGCACTGCCGTATGTGTCTGCTATCCATTTATTTATGTAAACATTTATTAAACCACCTGTTTTATGTAGGCACTATGCTAGTTGCTAGGGTTACAATCAAATGAGACAATATTGCAATATCTTCCCCTAAGCTACAGGGGGAGATAAAAACATGAGTATATCATAGGGGTCTGATAGAAGTCTACTGAGAGGTGAAAGGAAGAAGAATGATTAGAATCTTAGGGGTGGAGCTCCCAGGAAGTACAAGGTCCAAGTGAAGCTTGGTGTGGAAACCTGAAACACAGCCAAGTATTTTTCAGGCTGATAGATTTGGGGAGTGGTCAGGAAGCTTAAGACTTACAACCATATATACATATGCGTAGACATATACATACGCATATACATATACATACGCATATACATGTACATATACATATGCATATATATATATAATTATTTTCGGGGGCAGGGGACGGAGTCTCGCTCTGTCGCTCAGGCCGGAGTGCAATGGCGCCATCTTGGCTCACTGCAACCTCCGCCTCCCAGGTTCAAGTGATTATCCTGCCTCAGCCTTCATAGTAGCTGGGATTACAGGCGTGCGCCACCACGCCCAGCTAATTTTTGTATTTTTGGTAGAGATGAGGTTTCACCATGTTGGCCAGGCTACTCTCGAACTCCTGGGCTCCAGTGATCCACCTGCCTCGGCCTCCCAAAGTGTTGGGATTACAGGCGTGAGCCACTGTGCCCGGCCACAACCCATGTATTATAATCACTGTTTCAAGGATGAGAAAATCGAAAGGTTAAACATTTAGCTTAGAGTCGCTTAACAAATACCAAAATTAACCTGTCAATTTAACTATTCCTTGGCTTAACATAGTTTGTCTTTTCCAGTGAAACTTAGTAGTAGAATAAGAAAAACTCAGGGAGTACTCTTAACAAATAATTTTAAAAGACAACCTCCAATGATAAAAAAAATTGCTTTCTTATATTTGTATATTTCAAAAGGCACATTCACAGACATTCTCTCTTGTGATTCTTCTACAAACCCTATCAGGTAGAAAGGGGATACATTAACATCTCTGCTCCATGGAGAGAAAGAGCACTCTCAGGGAGTGTGTTTAGGTACAGTGCTCACAAGACACGCCTGCCTTTCTCAGCATGGATATATAGTTCCCAGAGGGCAATGCAATGGTTCCTTGTATTTTAGCTTGTCATTGTATTTTAGCCCAGGGTACTGCCATGATTTTCGTATCCTTGAAAGCAGTTCAATTTCTGCATTTAGAACTGAAATTATAGTGTCTCAAAGCTGAATTTAAAAGAACAATTTACTGCTGTCCCCATGAAGACACAGAACCAATCAATGTAATAAAAAAAATTTAAGATCATTCTGTACTTTGTACAGTTGCTCTTGTAGTCATGTGACTCATGGGGAGCAGCAAACCGCCTGTCATTATGGAATATTTAGAAAGCAGAACAGTAGTTAGTCTTAGGTAAGTATGCAAGAAATGCATGCTGGTTAGATGAATGGATAGAAAAGTGAGTGGAAGGATGGGAAGGAGGATGGAAGGTTGGTTGCCTCTAGGAATGACAGACAGTGACCTGTTTCTCAGCATCCTGCACCTTATTGCTTTCCTGTTTTCTGTCAAAAACAAGTTCCTTGTTATTGATTTCAACAGGGTTTCTAATTCCATTTATTACCTGAAAGAAGGACAAAAGCAGGTGGAAAATGCTGAAATGAACATTTTAGTTTAGAAATCTTCTTCCCGAGAGAGAGGTGCTCAAAACCCAATGTGTTTGCCATGGATACTCTTAATGATCAGAGTCACACTTGGCCTCTCCCCCTTACTCTCCGCCAGATTCAGTGGGTTAATCACTAAGTCCCATCACATCTCCCTCTAGGGAGGCATTTCAAAACTGTCCCTTAATTTCCCCGTCTGTTCTTGTTGCATTTGCTCAAACTCCCATCACCTCATCTCTGGCATAAGTGTCTCAACTAGTCTATTTTCTCCATGTCTTTCCATTATATCTTGAGCAGTATATTCAAACTAAAATTTAAAAACTTATTTTGTTTTTTCTTATGTCCTCCAAAGTTTTCAGTGGCTGTTCACAATAAAGGCTAAATTTCTCATTCTACTAACTAGGCCTTCCATGACGCAGCCCGTCATATTTATTTCTGCATAAATACAACTAAAAGCTGAATGATCTCTTCACTTTACCAAGAACAGATTTTACACATCACAATATCACGTCCACCACTTATTCTTATGTCCAATATTTATTGAGCACCTATTATGAAGGCTATAAGCCAGAGCGTGAGCATCAGAAAAAGACAGAATAGGAAAAGACAAACTCCTTTCCTCAGGGAGCTCAGTTTCCCAGAATCTACAGATAAGCTCTTTTATTACAGAGTAAATGTGCTGCAGCTGGATAAGAAAAAGATACGGGAGGAGCTCAACAGAGGGCACCCCCAGACTAAATTGAGTGCTTTCTTCCTTGGGTCACCTTTGTATCTCTAGCTCAGTACTACCTGTATTATAATTTTACACCTATCCTGTTTTGTAATTATTGATTAACCCTGAAGTCAGAGGTGGAGTCTTACTCAACTTTGGCTGTTAAAAGCCCAGTTCAATGCCAGACCAACACCCATCGACAGAGTGACACAGACCAACAGTGAGCAGTTGCTGGTTACTTACTGTATGAGAAGCGCCATGCTAAATGTTTATGTGCATTTTCCCAATTGATTTCCACAATGCAGTGGGCCTTATTAATGTATTATTAGTAATATCTCTATTTTACATAGTGATATAAAATACCTTGACCAACAACTATTAAGTGGAAGAGCTAGGATTAGAAATCAGGTCAGTGTGATGCCAAAAATTGAATTCCTTCAATGAACATATACATCATTTAGTGACAAATGAATGAAGTTTCTCTTTCTCTGTGGGTGCATTCTCTTTCCCTAGAACTTCATAAAGCCTTGGAAGAAGTCAGACACATTCAAAATTTATTTTTGCTTTAAAATGACATTTGTTCAAGCTGAATTGATAGAAATGAAAATTAGTTATTTCAGAGAAGCCACAAGCTCCAGGCACATGCAAGGTGTTCGGACAGATAAGTGTGATGAGTACTGTATGTTGGTGTTGAAAGGGTTGGGAAGGGAGCCCACACAGCTATGTAGAGGGAATCACACTATGTGTCTGGCTTCATGTGGCTGATAAAATAATGGAGCCAGGGGAAGGAGATAGTTCTTTTTCAAAGGGCTTCACCAAATTTCCTTCCTTCCCCCACTAGCCAATCAAGCTGCTTCTCTTTGTCCTCTGCTTAGAGGTGACTTTTCATTCTTCTCCAGGTGCAAGGCGTCAAAGAAATGGAATCATAGGGGAAGAAGCTTGCCCCTGTAGAGGGAAAATGAGCTGCACTGGGTTTGGCAGGATTTGGTGGCTGTTTCATGTTGGCTATTGCAATAAGTTAAGGGAATGGGAATTATGCTAATGAACAATACTAGTCAGTTGCCTCATTCCTTTCCCCTCATCTGAATAAATTCTTGGGCTCAGGAAAGGTTTTGTAGCCTTGAGGGCTTTTTAAATCCTCTTACGATCCTGGCTCGGCTGAAGTAAACCTTGAAGATACGCTCGAGGTCAGAACTTTTCAGAAGAAGGAGCTATGATAAAGTGGAAAGAACATGGAATTTGACTACAGGACGTTCAGGTTCTGACTGTGGCTTGGCCTCTTACCAGCTATGTGAACCTTCCTGAGATTTAGCTTATTGTTTGTAAATGGAGATAAAATACCTGCAAAGGGGTTTTGAGGATTCAAAACAATTTTACTTGTGAAGGAGTCTAAAACATGAGAGACATTTCATATGTTTTCTTGTCTAAATGTCCAAGGTGAAGACTCCTTCCACCCTCATTCCCGCCCCAGTGGATTTTAGTGAAAACTGATCTTTGCTGATTCATTGGAATAAGTGATTAGGGCTAAGACCCAAAACTAAATAGTTGTGTAAGAGAGGCCCAAACCATAAATGTGTAAATAATCTCTAGCTTCTTTCCTTGGGCACCAAAATAAATTCTGGCATTTGCTGCTCTTCCGAGATTTGCTTGGTCAAATCTCTTTATAGGTCTGCAGATCTCCTGGAACTGACCAAATATTTAACATTTTTTTCTCTTTCTCTCATAACTCTATAATTGTTATCTATTGTACTTATTTAACATACACTAAGAGCTGAAATCTTGTCTCAAACTAATAAGGGATATATAATGTATTATCAAAATACTATGAGAATGGCCTCTGTCCAAAAACTGTTGGCTTTCTGTTTGAATAGAAGAAACTTGCGCATAGAATCTGCCTCAAATCAGCCAAGACATTTGCCATCTTATTTTACCACAGTCCACCACTTGTGCCTAGGTGATATAATAAAAGACGGGGACTAAGCTTGCCTGAAGGCACATTTGTGCAGGTTACTAACTCTGGATGGAAGCAGCCTAGTGACCTGATGAGTAGAGTACAGGCCTGTACAAACAAATATCAGGGCAGAATTTTAACTTGAAGTCTTTCTCCAGTCATGTCCTCTTTTATAGAATTACGCTGCCTTAAAACGTTCTATGTGTGTGATGTCAAATTCCCTTTATTCCAAGGCTTCTCACACATTACATTGTAGTTGGTCTATGGATATCCCTCTAAGGCAAATATATGGGAGATTAGGCTGTACAGCATGGTTTTAATTTGGATAACTTCTTTTTTATTTTCTTGATTTATTATATCTTTGCTTGTCAGTGAAGTTAACTGGTCAGAAAAAATAAACACTGATCCATTTGACCTATCAGCAACCATTAGGCAATGTGCCTAATAAGAAATTTATTTGTTTATTAGTTCGGTCATTCATTCAACACATAAACATTTATTGATGCCTTATTAGACTTGGCTGGGCACCATTGAAAGTTACAAAGATAAAAAATGGGACTCCAAAAAAGAATTAAGCTCAAGTGGAGGAATAAAATCAGGTAAACACATAATTATGATACTCGTCCTTCAAAACTCTGCAAAGGGGTGTTGTTATCTCTAGAATACATCTTGGGTTTTACTAGACTCTCATCTTTTGTGTTACCACAGCACACCGAGCATGCTGCTTTGTTAGCATTTAGCAGTATAATATTGAAATTTTCGTGCTATTTTTCATCTTCCAAATGGAAGGTGTGCTACTCATGGGTAGAGACTTTCTTTTATCTTTATAATTCCATCCTTTATCCCATGTCTGCCAAATATTTGTGTTTACAAATATTTGGGGAATAGGTTGTGTACTACTAAAACAGAGTAATGTACCAGCTTCAATGGGAGAATAATCAATTAAGATCTGCCTAAAGAGTTGGGGAAAATTCTCAGAGGAGGAGAAAAGGATAGTCAACAAGTATCAAAATGGATAGGATAGTTGAAAATAACTATGAAGGAGAAAAAAGAAAGACAAAAGAGATGTAGTCACAGGGTACAGAATGAGCAAAGAGAGTCATGACTTATAAATGTGCCTGGTGTGCTAAGGAAATAGTGAATGATCTGAGAGCTGGGAATGAGATGTAATTAAGCACAAATAGGAAAGAGATGGCATAGTGTAGGTACACTGAGAATAGATTTTGTTAAAGGAGTTGTATAGAAGGATTAGAGTTTGAGTCATGTTGCACTGGGCAATGTGGGGCTATACAAGACTTGCTAGGAAGGGGCCTGACACACTGGATAGATATTACTATTTTTGAAATATCTCTGAGGTTTCAGTAAACCCCTTTTATGTACATTTTCTTGTCCTTTGGATTTTCTTGATAGAATGCAAGGATGATACTAAGGAACTTAGGTGGCAAGGAGGCAGCCATGATAGGGATATTGGAAGGATCACCATCTAAGCTTACACTTTTATTCTCTCTGTTTAAGAGTATTTCTCTGCTCCCCTGACTTCCTAAATAATTTTTGGAAAAATAACAACCAAACGCACACACACAAAACCTGTCTTCATTGTACACCCAGTAGTTTGGGTTAGGCAATTCTGCCCCCTCCTCTTCCCTTGTCTCTGGACCTTGCTATATAACTCTGCACACTTATCAGATTCATTTTCCTGTGAGTTTGCTTGCTTGTGTCACGTGTCAAATCACTGTATAATTATTGGGTCATATCCCCTTCTTGGCAGCATTACATTATAAAAATAGTATAGACTTGGCTTATACACAATATACAGTTTTATGAAGTTGTGCCTATTTTACTGGAACTGGGCACTGCTATCATTAGAGCTTAGCATTAGGTACAGCAGGATAATGCTGTGCAACAAGTCTTAATGAAAGTTAGAACATGTGTATTTGAGTTCCGGCTCTACCAGTTCATCTATAAAATGGAAATTATGCTAACTTCACTTTCTATTTCACAGTATTTCTGTGTGAAACACATGAACAGATGAAAAAGCCCTTTTAATTGCAAAGCAGCACATCATTATCTTAGCATTTAATGAGTAAGTGCATAGGCTTTGGACTCAGAAAATGGATTCAAATCCTTGTTCTGCCATCTACTAGCTAAGTGATTTCAGGCAAGTTCCTTAATGTCTTTGTGTATGACTTTCTATATATGCAAAACTTCTTTAGCCCATCTCACAGGGTTGTTGTCAAGATTAAATATAATAATGTGTGGTGGTTATATAACATATCTGCATATTCTTTGACGTATCTGCATACTCCCCATTGTGATATATGCTCTTTGCCCCCTTACCTTGAATCTGAATGGGCTTATGACTGTTTAACCAACAGAACTTCAGCCAGTAGAGTACAGTGGAAATTATACTATGTGATTTCAGAGGCTGGGTCATAAAAGGCCATATGGAGTCTTCCTTGATCCCAGATATTAGAATTATCTGGTAAGGATTTTAAAGCAGCATCACAAAAAAAAAAAATCCCCAATGAATGATTATGTATACATTTGAAACAAATAAAAGAGTAGATACTTTACATTTTCTGTAAGATTAGATTTTTAATGTTCTTACCACACACACACACACACACACACACACACACACACCACTAAGCTATATAAGGTGGAGGATATGTTAATTAGCTTGAGTATGCTAATTATTTCACAATGTATACATGTATCAAAACATCACATTGTACAACTTAAATATATACCATTTTTATTTGTCAATTTTATCTTAGTGATGTTGAAAGAAAAAGAAAAAATAGAAAGTTTTAGGAATGAAATGAAAGATATAAAGGATATCTAACTAGAAATTTTAGAACTGAAAAATAGAATAACTACTATAGAAAACTCAGTAGGTAAGCTCAACAGCAGAATGAAAAGGCCAGAAGAAAATAGTAGAGAATTTGAATATAGAACAATAGAAATTACCCAATCTGTAAAACAGAGACAATAGATTTTAAAAATACAGAATTTCTGGAAACTGTGGGACTATAACACAAGATTTAATGTTTGAATCATCAGAGTCAGAGGAGAGGAGAAAGAGTGTAGAGCTGAAAAAAGTATATGAAGAAGTAATGGGCTGAAATTTTCCCAAATTTGGCAAATGACACAAATGTAAAGATTTAAGAAGTTAAATGAGTTTCACATGGGATAAATCCCCCAAAATCCATGTAAGGTACATCATAATCAAACTGTAAAAACAAAACAAAAAATATTGAGAGCAGCAAGAGAGAAATTACTACCCATAGGAAAAAATAATTCAAACTATAGCAGAAAAGTAAAGGCCAGAAGGAAATGACATACCATTTTCTAGTGCTAAAAGAAAAGAACTGTCAACCTAGAATTTTATATTTAGCAAAAATATCATTCAGAAATGAAGAAAAAATTGAGTGAGTCTCAGATGAAGGAAAATTAAGAAAACCTGTCACAAGTAGTTTTGCCATAAAAGACTTGCTAACAGAAGCTCAGTGCGTAGAAAATAAATTATAGAAGAAGGACTTTTTGAACATAAGAAAGGAAGAAAAAATGTGAAGAGTGAAAAGATATGGGTAAATACAATAAGCTTTCCTTCTCTTGAATTTTTCAAATTCTACCTGATAGTTGAAGCAAAAATTATTACAACATTTAATATGATTATCAACGTATGTA
This sequence comes from Pan troglodytes, assembly GCF_028858775.2. Taxonomy (NCBI): domain Eukaryota; kingdom Metazoa; phylum Chordata; class Mammalia; order Primates; family Hominidae; genus Pan; species Pan troglodytes. The sequence goes on from NC_072407.2 coordinate 89,730,071, forward strand.
GAAGAAATATTTCAGAAAATAATATAAATATGGAAGAGTAATAAGGCATAAAGACAGGTAAGTTTTTTTTGTACTTGAATTAGTAAAATGTCAAATAGTAGATTGATAAGTTATATACGTATAATACTTAAAAGCAACCACTAAAAAAGCTATGTGAAGTGATATACTCAAAAAACTATAGACAAGTCAAAATAAAATTTTAAAATATGTGTAAATAACTCACAGAAAAGCAAGGAAAGGGAAAAAATAAACAGAACACACAAAAAAATGAAATGAGTTTCATTTATATAACCCCTTCTCAAAATGACAACATTATAGAGATGAACACATTAGTAGTTGACAGTATTTAGGGATGGCTGGAGGGAGTGGCATGAAGGAAGTCTTGGTGGTGTGATAGAGTAGTTCTGTATCTTGATTGAGGTGATAATTACACAAATCTACACACGTGATAAAATGGCAAAGAACTATACACAGTTGGGGGAACTGGATAAAGAATGCATGGAATCTCTTGGTAAAATCTCTGCAATTTCCTAAGAATCTATAATTATTTCAAATTTAAAAGTTTTAAAAACCAGTAAATATTAGAATGAAAATTAGACATTAGGTTTTTAGCTCTCTTTCCCTGTGTTACATGGCTAGTGAAACATGTAGTAGTAAAATGTTAAGGATATAGAGAAAGTACCATACATCTTAAATACTAATTTATTTTTTTTTTGAAATTACCTGACAATTTTGTCAGCATTCCTGTACCTATTAACATCTGTGGTTGCAACATTAGAACTCTCCTTGTTTCAACTATTCTATGAATATTTTCCTAATTCTACCAACCTCACTCTTGCATTAAGAAATTTTTTTTTAACTTTTATTTTAGGTTTAGGGGTTCATGTAAGGGATTGTTATATAGGTAAACTGTATGTCATGGGAACTTGGTATACAGATTATTTAGTCATCCAGGTAATAAGCATAGTACTCTATAGGTATTTTAAAAAAATTTTCTCCCCCCTCCCACCCTCCACCCTCAAGTAGGCCCCAGTGTCTGGTGTTCCCCTCTATGTGTCCATGTGTTCTCATTGTTTAGCTCCCATTCATAAGTGAGAACATAAGCTATTTGGTTTTCTGTTCCTGGATTAGTTTGCTTAGGATAATGGTCTCTAGCTTCATCCATGTTGCTGCAAAGGACATGATCTCACTCTTTTTAATGGCTGTGTATTATTCCATAGTGGGCCATTCCATATATGTGCCACATTTTAAAAATCCTTTCTACTGTTGATGGGCATTTAGGTTGATTCCATGTCTTTGCTATTGTGAATAGTGCTGCAATGAACAGATGCATACAGGGTCTTTATGGTAGAATGATTTATATTCCTTTAGGTATATACTCAGTAGTGGAATTGGTGGGACCAATAGTAGTTCTGTTTTAAGTTCTTCGAAAAACTGCTACACTGCTTTTCACAATGGCTGAACAAATTTACACTCCCACCAACGGTGTATAAGTGTTCCTTTTTTCTGCAACCTTGCCAGCATCTGTTTTTTTTTTTTTTGTTTTTTGACTTTTTAATAGGCATTCTGACTAATGTGAGATGGTATCTCATTGTGGTTTTGATTTGCATTTCTCTTATGATCTGTTATATTGAGAATTTTTTTCATATGCTTGCGGACCACGTGTATGTCTTCTTTTGAAAAGTGCCTTCATGTCTTTTGACCACTTTTTAATGTTTTTTTTTTTCTTGTAAATGTGTTTTCCTTATAGATGCTGGGTATTAAACCTTTGTCAGATGCATAGTTTGCAAATTATTTTCTCCAATTCTGTAGGTTGTCCGCTTGCTCTGCTGATAGTTTCTTTTGCTGTGCAGAATCACTTTAGTTTAACTAGGTCTCATTTGTCAGTTTTTGTTCTGTTGCAGTTGCTTTTGGCATTTTCATGATGAAATCTTTGCCAGATCCTATGTCAAGAAAGGCATTTCTTAGGTTTTCTTCCAGGGTTTTTACAGTTTAGGTTTTATATTTAAGTCTGTAATCCATCTTGAGTTGATTTTGTATATGATGTTAGGAAAGGGTCCGGTTTCAATCTTCTGCATATGGCTAAGGAGTTACCCTAGCACCATTTCTTGAACAGATTGTTTTTGTTGACTTTGTCAAAGATCAGATGGTTGTAGGTGTGCATCATTATTTCTGGGCTCTCTATTCTGTTCCATTGGTCTATGTGTCTGTTTTTGTATCATTACCATCCTGTTTGGGTTACTGTAATCTTGTAATATAGTTTGAAGTTGAGTAACATGAAGCCTCCATTTTTGTTCTTTTTACTTAGGATTGCCTTGGCTATTTGGTTCCATACGAATTATAAAATAGTTTTTTTCTAATTTTATGAAGAATATAATTGGTAGTTTGATAGGAGGAAACTTGCTTTCAATTCTTCCCATCCAAGAGCATGAATGTTTTTTCATTTGCGTCATCTCTGATTTCCTTGAGCAGTGTTTTGTAATTCTCATTGTGGAGATCTTTCACCTCTTAGTTATCTGTATTCCTAGATATTTTATTCTTTTTGTGGCAATTGTGAATGGGATTGCATTCCTGATTTGCCTCTCTTCTTAGATGTTGTTGGTGTGTAGGAATGTTACTAATTTTTGTACATTGATTTTGTATACTGAAACTTTGCTGAAGTTGTTTATCAGCTGAAGGAGCTTTTGGGCAGAGACTATGGGGTTTTCTAGGTATAGAATTATGTCATCTGCAAACAGAGATAGTTTTACTTCCTCTCTTCCTATTTGGATGCCTCTTTTTTCTCTTGTCTGATGGCTCTGGCTGGGACTTCCAGTATTATGTTGAATAGGAGTGTTGCGACAGGACATCTTTGTCTTGTTCTGGTTTTCAAGGGGAATGCTTTCAGCTTTTGCCCATTCAGTATAATATTATGTGTGGGTTTGTCCTAGAGGGGTCTTTTTATTTTGATGTATGTTCCTCCAATGCCCAGTTTACTGAGAGTTTTTAACATGAAGCGATATTGAATTTAATTGAAAGCCTTTTCTGCATCTATTGAAATAATCATGCGGTGTTTGTTTTTAGTTCTATTTAAGTGATCACATCTATTAATTTGCAAGTGTTGAACCAATCTTGCACCCCTGTGATGAAGCCTACTTGATAATGGTGGATTAGCTTTTTGATGTGCTGCTGAATTTGGTTTGGTATTTTGCTGAGGATTTTTCCATCTGTGTTCATCAATAATGTTGGCCTCAAGTTTTCTTTTTTGTTGTGTCTCTGCCAGGTTTTGATATCAAGATGATGCTGGTCTCACAGAATGAGTTAGGGAGGAGTCCCTTCTCTTCACATTTTTGGAATAGTTTCAGTAGGAATAGTACCAGCTCTTCTTTGTACATCTGGAGAATTCAGCTGTGAATTATCTGATCCTATGGTTTTTTGTTTTTTCAGTTTTTTATGTGTGTTTTTTTGGATGGTAGGCTTTTTATTACTGATTCAATTTCAGAACTTGGCATTGGTCGTGCAGTGATTCAATGTCTTTCTGTTTCAGTCTTTGGAGGTTATATGTGTCCAGAAATTTATCTATTTCTTCTAGGTTTTCTAGTTTGTGTGTAGACCCTCAAATTTCCCCTATATCACTTAACATAATCATATAATCTAGTACTTTTCACTATATCCCATATGCTAGCCCTACTCACTTAACCAGTTTATAAGCTCCTCAAGATCAGGCATAAGTTTTATGTTTTTTACTTCCATAGCCTGATTCAAAATTTTGTTAAATCCTTCATAGGTTGATGGAGTGATAGTCAGGTGCATTCATTAGAAGGTTGTTTGCAAAGTTTTGAAAAGCAAACCCTTTTCAAAATTGACTCAAAATGGCATTTTAGAGGCATATTTCTCCAGGGTTTCAAATGTTGATCTCAAAAAGTATCTATTTCCTACTGCCAAAAGTTTAGCCACAGCAATTAACATAGCTTTTTATGTTTCAAGAAAAGAAAATCCAATTCAAATTGGCTTGAACAATAAAGAGAATTCATTAGTGAATGTAACTGATAGTTTAGTGATAATTCAATACCAGCCTGATTCAGGGCCAATGGTGCCAACAAGGATCTGACTTTCCAATCTCTGCAAATGGCTGCTCCAGTTCTAGTCCTGACATATGTATGCCACACCCTCTGGAGGAAGAGAGTTTTCAAAAAGACAAACAAAAAGAGGAATCTGTGCTTTCTCAGATTACTCAGCAAAAGTCACTTTGCTTTTCTTTGAATCTGACTGGGTCCTGTGCCTGTTTCTAAAATCTATTCTTCAAGTCGTGGGGATTAAATACATGAATTATTTTGGACCAGTCTGACACTACTTTGTATCTGAGGTGCATCAATAGTACTCAGAATGGCTGAGAATATGTGATTAATGATTCCCCCAATGCAAAACTTTGGGTACTGCTGATGGATAGAAGGGGATGTGGATGATGAAAACATAACCAATAATGTCCACCAAACAAAACAAAACAAATCTGGAGAAAAGCATTTATAGACAGCGGAGACTCTGAATGAGAAAGCCTTCGGAATCTCTTTCATTTGGAACTGGGTCTAGACCCAGAAGACTAGGTTTTCAGGTTTGACTTTGTCTTTTGCAGCATTGGTCAAATTAATTAATTTTCTGTTTCAGCTTTAAAATTTTATTTAGATAGAGATAATGCTGCTTTTCTCAATGATACTGAGGATCAAATAAAATAATCATTGCAGAAATGCTTTAAAATCTGTAATTAGAGTTGCATAAAGATGACTTTGTATATCTTCCATATATATGTTTGCATGTGGTATACTTATATCTGCATTTATTCTATCACATGTTGTTTTCTATTTCCTAGAGTTTGTATATTAAAATTTTTACCTTAGAATATAGAAAATAATATTTGTATTAATAAAACATACTATATTGTCTTCAGCTATAAATACAGAATCATTTTACTGTTTGTCAGTAAAGAAAGGTGTTTGTAGGGAGTGAATATCTGTAAGTTATTTTATATGTGCTATCTCACTAAATTTTCCCCTACGTCCCATAAAGCAAGTGCTATTAACCCACCTTTACAGACGAGGAAACTGGGTTGAAATATCTCATCATACATTAGAAAACAGCAAAGCCAAATTCAAACTTAGGTCAGCCAGACACCAAGCCAATTCACAATGGAATGTATTTGTTTTAAGGAAAACCAAAATTCCTGGAGCAAAAAATATATGAGTTTTGAACAAATATCACCCCCAAATTCAGAATTTATGAAAGGATATTTTCAGTGTCCTTAGCTGTTGGACAGGTGTTTATATTCTAGTATTTAAGATTTCAGAGTTTAGCCTAATAATCTTGCCATCTGCTATGAAATGATGAGCCCATCTGTCATAATATTCAAGACAGTATCAGATTCCATTTGTTCTATGAGAAGACAATGACTTTTGAAATACCAAATTTGAATGTGTCTGATTACTACACTGTGTTATGGAGAAATTTCAAAGCTAGTTCCACACAGTTGTGAATGATAGCTAAAGTCCTAGCATTGATACAGTGGTGATGAGGGCATCCAAACTGGGAAAATCCAGACTCCCAAAAGCTGATTTGGAGATTTTTCAGATCTGGTATAATGGTCCCTGTCTTAATGATTCCTGCATTATGTTCAATAATACACATTATCTAGAGGTTTTGGAAGTGGTATTTTTATTCTTAATTATACAGCATTTTATAAAGTGCTTTTAATTCCATTACTAATATAGTTCTTATTTAATTATTATTCTTTATTATCATCTCACCTTTATCCTTATTCTATTGTGTTTATGCTCTTCCATTCTATGAATATTTTTCTATTTATTTTAGAAACAAGCAAGCTATGTTTTAGGTGCGGTTGCCAATCATGTGTTTCTAAAAGGGAAACACGTGGACAATAGGAATGCCCAGGCTGGGGACCAAACATTAGATATTACAGAGGAAAAATAGGTGGTGGATCTTCTTTATTATTGTTGCTATTTTTGGTCAAATGTGTGTAAATAAATGGGTTCTTGGGTTTTGAGATGAGTTGACTCATTAATGTATTTTAGGCTGGATTGATAGCACCAGTCTTGCTTTATTTTAGTCAACTCTAGGGTCATCTAGGTTATAAATAAAATTTAAAATCCCCCAAATGATACCTCCTCAGTTTTCAACATAAATTCTTCAACTACCCAAATACGTACAAAACATCTCCCATCTCCCTGCCCTCATTTTCTTTTATTCTGTCCCGTTTTAGAAAAGTACTAAGTTCTCAATAACTATTGTCAAGTAAGTTTGACTCTGTGTTGTAGTAACTTAGGATCTCAGGGCACCAAATATATGTTAGTGTACAGGTACATGGCCTAAGTGTTGGAATTCAGACCAATTACAGGGTTATAACTGGCCTAAGTTATAAGGTTCCTGGCCTAAGTATAGGAATTCAGTCCAGTTACAAGGTTTAGTTTAACAGACAAGTCTGGCTATCTTGCATTTACCTTTCTTCTACCCTTATCCCCACTCCTGCAAAGATTCCTTAGTCCAGGAAGGGCTCTTTCTTAGCCCTCAGATGCTAAACACCAAGCTGACTCACTGTGACCTATATTCCCAGACAGATCCTGGCATTCTGTGCAAGAAGCTTTATGCTTTACTCCTTTACCTGTGTGGCACCTATATTTGTGTTATCTCAACCCTTGTCTTTTTTTTCCAATAGATTTTGTTAGTTCTTGCTAAAAGAGTCAACCTAAATATCTGTATTTGTACCAGCTCCCCTCTGCTCTGGCCAAAGATGATTGACCCTAATGTGGAGAATGACTCAAGTTGAACCAGATGAACTCCTCTTCCCTCCTTCCCTCCTTCCCTCCCTTCCTTTCTTCCTCTTTTCCTCTTTCCTCTCTTTTTGTCTTTATTTCCTTTTTTTCTTTCTTGTCTCACTTGCATTTAAAATAAGAGCAGGCCAGGCGTGGTGGCTCACGCTGGTAATCCCAGCACTTTGGGAGGCCGAGGTGGGTGGATCACAAGGTCAGAAGATCGAGACAATCCTGGCGAACATGATGAAACCCTGTCTCTACTAAAAATACAAAAAAAAAAAAAAAAAGATTTAGCCGGGCGTGTTGGCGGGCACCTGTAGTCCCAGCTACTCGGGAGTCGGGAGGCTGAGGCAGGAGAACGGTGTGAACCCAGGAGGCGGAGCTTGCAGGGAGCCGAGATCGCGCCACTGCACTGTAGCCTGGGCGACAGAGAGAAACTCCGTCTCAATAAATAAATAAGAAAAACAAAAATAAATAAATAAAATAAAATAAGAGCAACAAATTGTTCCTATGTGGCTTTGGACACTAAATGAGTCAAATTCAATTAGATCCTTGGGCGAGAAAATGAGCAGAAGGGCTCTGGGTTTAACATCTTTACTCTTGTAGGAAAGGCACAGCACTGATTGAGGCGAGTTTGTAGCCAAAACTTCCAGCTCCTGACAACTTTTCAAAGGTGGAAAATAATAAACTAGACATGAGCTGTAATCAGTTTTCAACCCAGAGAATTGGGCTTCCCATTCCTCTTTTGTTGTCCCTCCTTTCCTTCCTCAACTCATAAGAAAAATTGAGAAGTGTCGAGGATAGAGCACAAATTAGAAAAACTTGTAGTAATAGTAGTGTTTGTGGCATAGGTGGGGAGAGGTTTGTGAGTTTTGCATCCTTCCAGAAATAAACTTTATTACAAAGGGCATCTTGTAGTTGAGCAGAAAATATGAAGCAAGAGATGATGCTATTACACCAATGATGTAACCCTAAACACTTAGTGAGGTGGACCTGGAGTTTAGAGCCAGACACTTAGGGACCATGGTCCTGTCCACACCCAGCCAGCACTTGCTGTTATAATGGACCAAGTCTTGCCCTTGGAGATCCTAGGTTGAGCATAGGTATTATGTAGTATTGGGTAGAGTCACTTGACTTGTAAAATTATCAGTTTCATTCTCTGTAAGTGTGAGTTATAACATCTGTCTCTTTTTCATGATGAAATTTGTGTCAGTAGAAATAGTGCAAAGTAAATAAAATGTCCTAATTGGTAGAGTAATGTAAACTTTTGAACTGTTAACCTTCAGAAACAAACAAACAAACAAACAAACAAAAAACAACTGGAAGGCAAAAGGAGAATATGTGAGGCTGCATTCTGAGGAAATAGGCTGCTGTGCCTAAGAACACAGGAAAACCTGACAGGAAGATGAAAAGATACTAAATGCACCCCCATGCTTTGCACCACGAATCACCACAGAGGCCATTAAAACCCCAGAGTAGTGACCGCTAAATAACTAGGGGCCGCTCTTTTGTCTTCATTTCATAGAATGAGTTTCTTTTGTAAGTCCTCAATCCAAAAGGAAGGCATGGCAACAAAACATAGGATTTTTACCTTGAATGATTCTACTGCAAATTAAAGTCTTCAGTATTTTATGCTTAAAATGCTGATCCGTTTAGATATAGTTGCTATTCAAAAAGGAAAAGAGAGGAGGGAAGAAGGGAGTGTGAGAGAGGTATATGATATACATATGAGAGAGAGAGAACTAGACTCACCCCAAAACTGAAATTTTTCTTATTCCTCCAGCACCAGTTTCAAAGGTAAGTATTATTCTTTCAAGTTTCATGTCCTAAATTCTTTTCCTTTGAGCTCAAGTACTTTTTTCATTGAGTCACTCTCCAAAGGAGATGAACGCTCTACTTCTGGATCTGATTTAAAAATCTTAAGATTGCATTTTGGATTTCCTCAAGTTTCACATTAAGGGTAAGAATCTTTGCCAAGTGCACACAATTTCATCCTTTTGTATTTCACAGTAAAAGAGCAAGGTAGTCAGAAAAAGTTTGTATGACTCATTTCTTTCTGTAACTCCAAAGTTTGAAAAAATTCTCTCTTTTAATAAATTCTTTCTGTTAACACACTTCTACCTCCAGCATCCTGATGACCTTCATCTTCAACTCTAGCTCAGAGTTGTACATTTATAGCAGTCCTGCCATGTGTCACATACTTAATAAAAATGACCTCACATAAGCCTAAGAAAAAACTTAAAATGCAAATATTTTCCCCTGTTTTACAGATGAGGAAGCTGAGGATCTAAGGAGTTTAGAATTATACATTTACAGGTAGTAAATGACAGAGTTAGAATTTGAGCCCAAATACTTCTTCCTTGAAAAACAATTAATAATGCAATAATCTCTCTTTACCTGGTAATAAAAATAAGGGAGAGTAAATTATATTCTAACTGATGACAATGCTGGTGAGAAAGTGCTGGGAGTACAAAGATAAACACTTTACATTCCTTTCCCATAGAGCATTTTCCGAGTCTAGAAGTGAAGATAAGGCAGTAATAGACTGATAATTGCAAAATTCTATGACAAAACATTATATCATATAACATTCATTGAATGTACTCTATTTGCAAAGCACTGTTCTAAGTGCTTTACTTATGGCAATTCATATGTTACATGATAAAGGAATTTATGAGGAGCATGTTGGCCACAGAAAGGGAGGAAGCAGTTCTGTTGAGGTGATTTATGTCATTATAAGAGGAGGATACATCAGAGCAGGCATTGAAGGGTGGGTAAGAATCCCCACCCCACCACCACCATAGGTATGTTTGGGTGGGAATATTGCAAGCAAAGTGAATTATATATGCAAAGGGAAAGAGATATGTAAAAGTTTGGGCACACAGTTTGCCCAAGTATAGGGCATAGATGAAGGAACAGGATTGGATCAATTTGAACATATAGGCAGGGCTCAGATCCACAAAGGCCATGGGTCGGTGAATGGCATGAAACCTCGACTCTCTAATTACACCAAAGTGGGAAGTGTCTTTTCCAACCACAAATGCAGAGGTCATAAAATGGGGCTAAAAGCCAAAGTTCTTTTCAGGTCATGATGCTGAAACTACAAGACTTGGACTCCAGCCCTTGATTATATCCGTTTAAGAGTTGGTGCTTCTATAGTCATGCAACCTAAAAGTCCCAAGGACCAAGGGTCATGGTCTACCTCCAAGAGTCTGTCAGGCCAGCTAGATGCCTGTGTGCTGCCCCAGATTGTGATGGGTAGCAGAAAATCCACACATTTGCAACTTTTCCTGTCTTCAGAATTTCCCCCAGTAAATGGAGGGAAAAGCGTGGCACTCACTCTTATTTGCCTATCAGGTAAATATTTGTATAAACCATTGCCTAGAAGGCTTAGTGGAACTCCTTTGCTGTAAGTTAGGCATAGCCTAACTTTCACCTGTGTTGGATTAGGTGTCATTCTTCCGGAAAGTAAGGGGCTAGAACAAAGGAGCTTTTGATAGTCCCTCTTGACCCTGTTTCTACAGTAGGCTGCTCTCTATTCTGAGGTACACTCATCACTTAATTCAAAGCAAAATTGTTTATCTGGCTCCAATTTACTCTTATCATTTTTTCCAACTTCAATCAGCATCTCTTCAGAGCTTACAGTCTCAAGCAGATGTGGGATCCTGGTGTCATGCACAAAAGTGGCTTGATTATAATCACGTTCCTCTAATGATCTCATTCTAACTAGGCAGCAGCTTGATGCCCCTTATTCCCTTCACAGATCTGCCTTGGGAGCTCAGTTCTAACTTCATGGATGCTTCTCTATTTTTGCTTCCATGCTATTCAATAAAGCTATGGTTTCCTAGTTATTTAGCATCCACTACTTATGAAGCACCCAGCCCATCAAGGAAGAAAGTGAATCCTCCATTCCTTTCTTCTAGAAATAATTGATTGGTTAGCTCTTCTTGCCTCCAACCCAATTTGTTACTGAGCTCTCTAAGGCACAGCATGTCCTATAAGAGTTCTTTCTGCCAGGCACTTTCTTTTCTCTGCACCATTGACACTGAAAATTTGTCTCCTTCATTCCTTCTGAAGCCCATCTCATGGTGTTATTTCACCAACCTCAATTTCCAAGCCAATTATGATCCCATTATCTCCACTAACTTACTATTTTATACACATGTAGATTGTTGATGAAGAGATTATGATCTTAATGTTTAATTGCTTCTTTATGATGTGGTATTTGTTTGAAAATGAAATTCTGATGTGGCATTTCTCTATTATACACTATCCAATGACAGTCACTTAACTGCAAAACAAAGCAAAACAAAATCTTCATTGTGATTTTCAGGAGGAAAGGGCATTTCTGTTTAAAGCCAGACTGCTGATATTCAGCTCCTTAAAATAAAAAGTAGAACATGAGGACCTTAAAGAGAAGCATTACCTCAGAGCAGTAGTAAACAGTCTTTCTCTGTTGAGAATAAAGTGAAAGTGAGGGGAAAAATTCATTCTTAGCAATATAGATATTATAGATATGTAGGTCACAATCATATATTCAGGTCACTCATTTATTGTCATTTATCCCATCCAGGCAGAAATTGATTTACTCATATAGTCATCCACTAAAATATTTATTGAGCATCACACTTGTATGCTACGCACTGGAAGTTCAGGTTAAATAACACATAGCCAACTGCTCTGCCTTTAAGATCTCACATAGCAATAGAGGTAGCAGAATAATGAAGAAGGGACACTTTAGGAGAGAGCTTATCCAAAATGAGAAGGCCTGTGGTCAGAGGAAGCAATGACTAAATTGAGTGGGGTAGCTCCCCTGATCCGCAGTTTTGATTTCCACTGTTTCAGTTACCTGTGGTCAGTCATAGTCTAAAATAGGTGAGTACAGTCAGATATTTGGAGAGAGAAAGAGAGAGCCCACATTCACACTTTTATTACAGTATATTGTTATAGTTGTTCTATTTTATTATTATTGTTGTTAATCTACTGTGCCTAATTTATAAATTAAACTTTATCATGGGTATGTATGTACAGGAAAAGAACATAGTGAACATAGAGTTCTGTACTATCTGTGGCTTCAGCCATCCACTGAGGGGCTTGGCTTGCATCGCTTGCAGATAGGGGGCACTACTGCATTGAAGAATTAGTTGGAATGAGTGAGACGAAGAAGGGAATAGAGATACTGCTGATAGATGAAACAGTATATAGGGAGGAACACAATCAAGGGTTATAATCTCTCTGCTTGCAATTGGAATAGTTCTTCAAAGCAGTCTGTTCGAGTTCAGCATAGTGTTTTAAATTTGAATTTAAATGCTTTTCATGCGCTGATCCCTATCACCTTACACGTAGGATGTTATACATGCTTATGTTATCTGCTTGACCTATAAATATATTTGAGTTTTTGAACCTTGGCATAGAGATAGGAAATAGAATGAGGCATTAGAGAAGCTTTAAGTAGCTCATTATGGACAGAACAAAGGGTGAATGCAGGGAAAGAGAAGAAAGAAATCTGCAGAAGTGTATGGGAATACAAAAATGAAAAGCCTTGCATGCAATGATAAAGAATGTAAATTTCATTCAGAAAATTAAAGGAAGCAATTAAAGTAGCTCAAGCAGAAACTGCCAGGGTCAGATTTGTCTTACAGAAAGATCATGTGGCAGTGGTGTGCAGAATGGATTGGAGGAGAGAAAAAATAGAGACGAAGATAAAAGTTATAAAGGTATTGATTAAATCAGGCTGTATATTATAAAGGTCTAATCACAAATAATAAAAATAAAGGGGTGAGGCATATTTATTTGAAATTGGAAAGAGGTTAAAAGAAGAGAACTTGGCAAATAATTGAGTGGGGAAATTTGAAGAGAAATGTCTTGGGTGAAGACAGTTTTTCTGTCTTAGATGGCTGGATTCATGGTGATGCCGTTTGCCAAAACAAGGAAGGAAGACTAATTTGCAGGAATTTAAAATCCTCTTTTGTCTTCACTCATTATCCCTTTGCTTAGAGATGAGTGCTCTGCTTATGTCTATTGTCCTGCATTTTTAAACAGGATACTAAGGATTAGATCATAGTTTAGTGAGCAGAGCATTAGACTTATAGTCAGGAGTTGCAGTTTTGCATCATCTCTTTCTTTATGCAATCTTGGATGTATTATTTTCACTGTGCTTCAGGTATCTCATGTGTAAATAAGATATACCAAAAATTTTCTGCTTAACTCAAGATTTGTTTGAAGATAAAAATGTGCTGTAAAAAGTGAATGTACTTTGGGAACTGCAATGTGTAAAGAAATATCTAAGTGGTTAATTAAGTCTCCTGGCACACTCATGTCAAGAGAGTCAGCATTGATCCAGAGAGTAAGGCAAGGGCAGATTAAAAAGCATTGAAAGCTCTAACAAGCTCACTGTGTCAAAACCAGAAGCAAAGGAAACTGAAATAAACAAAATGTAAACTGGTGAGATGGAATGAAACTTTCAGAGTCAGGTCAGATTGAGAGGAAAATGATCTCTCTGGGGAGTCAGGAAAGATAACAGTAAGGAGGGAGGTCCAGTTGGTTTGATAGTTCTTCCTCTGGAGACGTGCAGGCTGAGAGGCTCACTATGAAGGTCCAGCTGCCAACTCTATAACTTTTCCACACCTGGGATGTAATATCGATGAGGATGCTTGTGAGCCATACAGGGTACCTGGGGCTGTGGTCTACCCTGTGTAGCTCTCAGAGCTGCTGCCTCATTTTGGGGCTGAAAGTTCCTTTGTGGGTGCTAAGGATTTTGTGTGACAATGACCTCTACATCAGATTTTTCTGTAATCTTCTCAGGCAGATGTTAGTGGATTCCTAAGCAAGGTCCTACAGAAGCTGCATATGGTGGTTGTATTAATTAGGATGTAGACTAGAAGACTATAACAAAAAAGACTCCCCAGATACAGTAGTGTAAATGAGAGAATTTTATTTCTTTCTCCTTTAGAAGTTTTGGTAGGTGGTCTGTGCCTGTGTTGGTGGCTTGACAGGGTAAGAACCCAATCTCCCTTTATCTTAAGGCTCCATCCTTGTCAAATCCACATGTTTGAAGTTGGCTGAACATCACATCTGCTAGGAGTACATCTTGGTTGCAGAGAAGAGAAAAGGGGAGAACAAAGCACTCTCCTTGCCTGTTAAGGATATAATCTAGAAGTTGCACACATTACTTACTGTCAATTAGACAGAACTTAATCATATATCCACATCTAGCTTCAAGAAAGGTTGGGGAGTGTGGTCTTCAGCTGGTGGTCCATTTGCCCAGCTAAACTTGGGAGTTACAGAAACAGAGGAATGATTGGATATTGGAGAGTAATTATTACCAGTATCTGCCATAGAGGTAAAAGCAGCTGGGGCTGGAACTTTAGCAATAAAAATAATGTTAGAATTGTTTTTTATGGCTATTCATAAAACTAATCATCCATCTAAAGAGATAAAGTGAAACGCTAGTCTGACCAAAAAACTTAATTACAGCCCCTGCTCTGTTTTCTTTTTTATCGGTCGGTGTAATTTATATACAGTATAATGTACAGATTGTAACTGTTGTAATTAATGAGATTTGACAATACCCATCTAACCCACACTGTATTTAAACAGCGAGCATTTCCATCACCCCGGAACATTTCTTTACGTCTCTTCTCAGTTAATCCCCTAAACTGAGGCAACCACCGTTTTGAATACCATCACCATAGAACAGGTGTGCCTATTCTAGAGCTTTATGGGAATGAAACCAGAGCATATACTGTTTTACTTCTCTCACTCAGAAAAATGAGTTTTAGGATTTCCACTATACAAGTTTATCCCAGCTTGTTTAGTCCCTTCTTCTATTTATGAACGTTTGAATTGTTTGTATTTGGACTGCTATGAATAAAGTGATGATGAATATTCACACACACACATTTTTTCTGGACATTTATTTTTACTTCTTTTGGGTAAATGCCTAGAAGTGGAATTACTGGGTCACAGGATTGATAAATATTCACAAGAAATTGCTAGTTTCCCTACTAGCAATTTATGAGAGTTTCAGTTGCTCTAAATCCTCACCAATATATGCTGTTGGCAGAATTTTCCATAGAAGCTATTCTAATGGATTTGTTGGGTTTTGAAAGAAGAAGAACAAAATTTTGTCTCTGACTACCAACTTATTGTCATGTTTTTCAATAAATTCCTTTCTTAAGGTAGTAAATAAACATTAAAAATGCGTATAACATTTTGAAATATAAAATCTTATTCAGAAAAAATGAGCCTATGTCGATTTTTTAATAAGAAGGACTCTTGAGAAGAGTTTATAGTGTAATGGAATGCTTGGAATTAGAAGACCATGGTATCGCCTCTGACATCTGACATTTTTCATCTGCAAAGAGGAGATAGCAATAGCCTTTTCAAGGTTTTTGTGAAATCTATTTAGTCTATTAAAGTGCCTAACTATAGCACAGTGCCTAACATAGAGTAAATGTACAATGTGTTTAAATGGAATTTAAGATGCGGTAGTCATTCCAATAATCATGACAGTGAACATTATAATCACCATCGTCATCATCATCACTACTATCATCATTAAGTCATATCACTAACTTTAACCGAAATCATACTATCCTTCAGGAACTGCTGAACGCTTATATTTTCTAATTCTCAAAACAAGCCTTAACTTCAGTATTGATATTTAAAATTTTCATGCAACTTCTGAACCTTCTATCAACAAGTTATAGCTTGCAGCAAGAAATGCTTGCTGCACTGGGCCATTTGCTTGCTAGAGGAGTTGCTGTCAGGAGCTTGGACTAACATGGAGGCATAACCTAGGGCAGACTAGAACTAATGGGAAGAATGCCGCTGTGGAACTGGTGCTCCATTTCCTCAGCACCCTGTGGAGAGGGGACCTTCTCCCAGTGCCTAACTCCATGGTGTGTTTAGCTGTAGCTCATACCATGCATGCTGTCTGCAGTATTCTAAGGGAATTAGTGACTTGTGCATCTGCTTACTCTCTGGCTGCAGTTTTCTGGCCTATTCGAAGGGACACTGTAAATGTTTGTTTAAATACATTTCATGTACCATATAATATATGATGAACTGGGACTCAGAAAAGATACATGATTTGCCCAAGATTGTAAAGTTAGCAAGTTGAAGAACAAAATTTAAATCTGAGCTGTGTGACTCAAAGCTTCTATTCTAAATTGCTGTGTTATATGAACTTAAGTGGAGTTTTATTCATCCTTTATTTTAAAACCTAACTCCAAGTTTCTTTTTAGTATACAATCCAAAACATCCCCCATGCTGCACAAATGAGAAATCAAACACATAATAAATTTGTACATGCAGTGACATGGCAACAGAAAATGATAACATTAATCCAGTTATGACCATTTGGCTATCTAAGTCATTTCAAAGCAAATGTCTGGAACACAATTTTGTCTCAAAGACTGTAGAGAACAAAAACCTGAGTCAGAATTTTAATTCTCCATTTAATAGCCCTGTAACTTGAGACATGTTACTTCACATTTTAAGACCGTTTCATTATGTGTAAAATAAAGATACTGGACTGGAATTAATTCAAGAGCTATATTGTACAATGTAGTGACTATAGTTAATAACAATAACAATGTATTGCATTTTTTTTTGAGACAGGGTCTTGCTCTGTTGGCCAGGCTGGAGTGCAGTGGCACGATCTTGGCTCACTGCAACCTCTGCCTCCCGGGTTCAAGTGATTCTCATGCCTCATGCCTCAGTCTCCCGAGTAGCTGGAATTACAGGCATGTTCCACCACACTTGGCTAATTTTTGTATTTTTCGTAGAGATGAGGTTTTACCCTGTTGGCCAGGCTGGCCTTGAACTCTTGACATCAAACAATCTGCCCACCTTGGCCTCCCAAAGTGCTGGGATTTAGGTGTGGCCACCACGTCCCGCCTAAATGTATTGTATTCTTGAAAATTTCTAAGAGAGTACATTGTGTTTCTAACACAAATAAATGATTACTATGTGAGGGAATGCATAAATTAATTTGCTCAACTTAGCCTTTCCACAATGTATACATATTTAAGGACAACAGGTTGTAAAACATATACAATTTTTGTTTGTCAGATAAAAAATTATATTAGAATTTCCTCACAGGTTTGTGTGAAGACTAAACAAAATTTATGTTGCATATTTTGTTGATTCTAAGAAATCATTGATTATAAATAGCATGGATTATTTTATTTTCAGTTAAGAAAAAATACAAAAAATTGTAAATTGTCATCGATTATGAGACACATCTGGATTTCAGCAGATGTATGTCTTAAACATAAATAAAATGCTTAAGTGCTGCTGCATAGGCTCCCACTAAATGATTATCTACCCTTGGGATTTTTGTTATTATCACTGTTCTTATCACCATGCAAACCCATAAAAAACTGGCACAGAGAGAAGTTCCTAGAATAAGATGTCTCAAAACATAATAGAAAAATGACTCCCTGAGGCCTCCAGGTGTTCACAACTCTCTCCATTGGTATATCAATCACTGTGATACCAGGAACTCACTCATTTGCCAACTAGAATATCTGCTTTATTTTATTTAAATTGTGTTAGCTTTAAATCATTACTGGTGAGAGGGCTTTCCAGAAGGAATTCTGAAAAAGACAGGAGAAAAATTCTCCTAGTGATACAAATAAAACCTAGTCCCTCTTGGTTATGTGTACTGAGCAATACAAATCTCATGTTTGAAAGTAAGGTATTTTCTTCTATTATCATCCATAAATGTGGAGAAAAAAAATCCCTGAGACAGAAAAGTATCTCTTTTTTTTAAAAGGTAATATACTGATGATGGATGGATAGAGCTCCTTTTATATGTTCTATAAGGAAGATAACTCCTTAGGAAAAAGGATGATTTGAATTCAAATCTGGAGATTCAGTATTTGTTCATGTGTGATCTTAAGCAAGCTACTCACCTCTCTGAGCCTAAGTGTTCTTAGCTGTAAAATGGCACAACAACACTTGCCTTTCAGGGTTGTTTAAATGTCCTTCCCATGTGCAATTCCTTCTGTTCTTTTTGCTTTCTCCTGGTAACCTCCACTTGTACTTTACATCTTAGTTCAAGTATCTTCTCCAGAGAAAATTATAGCAGTACCCCAAGTAACTCTCTTTTTTGTACATTATAAGTTTAATTTGAAAAATTGCTTTTGACAGATATGTTTTAATTTTGTCTCTTCCACTAGATTATGGCTTCTGTGTTGTTAGAAACCATGTATATCATTGTTTTATTCGAAGCCCCTACTACAGCACCTGGCACACTGTAGGTGCTTCATCATTTTTTTTCAAATGAATGCATGAATAAATGGATAGATAAAAAAATGAGGTAGAATGCCTAGCTTAACTCTTGGCATTGAACAAGCCCTTAAATGGTAGCTATTGTAATTTCTCCAACAGCTCAATGTCATTTTTATGAAAACCTTTGGAAATTCCATTTTATCTTCCTCCTGTGATGCTGTGTTGCAATCATTTTAGCTGCATTAAGCCTTCCTGTCTGGGACCTAGCTCTCTTTTCAGAGATTGTTTGGATCCACATGTCTGAAGGAAGGTTTCTGAGCATGTTTGTCATTGCATGGTTGGTTGCAACAGTCTATATCCATCTGATCAGACTTTAGTGAAGATTTGTTTCTTTACAAATTATGGCATTTCCTCCTACTGTGGGTGAGGGCAAATCAACAGCTGCTGTAGAAGTTCCAGCACCTACAGAGGCTTTCCAATTATCCATGAAGCTCAGGTGACAGAAAGAGCAACAGTCTTTGTTTGAGAAGTTGCCTTGGGGAGAAGCATAGCCATTTTCATGTGTGCTGAACAAGCGGATTGGAAAGAATAAATGAGATCACCTGAAAAGACCCTCAGTAAGGCAGAATGTTTTCATCATGATAATTTCTGCCAGGTCCAGTACATTATTCTTAGGGTACAAAGAGCCCTATTTCCACATGGCAAAGATGTACAGAATGAGTTGGGTAAATATTCTTAGAGATTGCTGAAAAATAATGCAGCTTATTTCCATGTATATAAATTGGGCATGCAGAGACCATTGACCAAAGCTGTAACATCAATCTGGTTTTAATCTAACAATGGAGTTTTTTCTCCTTCACCTGGATTCTGAAGTCAGGCTGTATGGGTTTGAATCCCCATTCCATCACTTATTGGATGGGTCTAATGCTATGTCCGTTACCAGTGTTATTTGAGTGGTTCTAATAATCATGTAATGCAACCCCACTTTAAAGAAATGTCACAGGTAGTAATGCTAAGAATAGAATTTTAACTCAGTTATACCTGGTTGGAAAGTTCATGTTCTTTCCACTATACAAGGATATTCACTCTAATAATATTATTAACTAAAGTTAATAATATTAACTTTAAGTGCCGCCCATCACAAACAAAATGTCATGAGGTATTTTTGACATAGCTTTTACTATTTAAATCCACAGTATTTGGATTCTGAGGATGAGTGATTGGAAGCCCCAGGGGCTAGGGTCAGAGACCAGGCCCTAATAAATAACCCTTATTTCTCCAGTGCCCATCACAAGGCATGGTAGATAATGAGACTTACTGTATGTTATAGTGATACTGTCAGAGGAGGAAATGAGACGTCAGAAAGAAGAACAAACTGGGTGGGAAAATGGCCAATGGTCTTGAAAATCCCTAGCTGCTTTTATTGTTTTTTGATACGTTTTCCAAGTCACTAAGTATTTTTCTCATCCCCCACTTTGTGTACGCTCTATTTATCCAACACTTCAGATGTGAACACACCTTCCAGGTATTATGTGCTAATTGACACGTGATTGATGCCACATATAAAATGACTATTGTTTCTTCTGTTAATGCAACCTAAGACTAAGAGTTTTTTTGGCAATTGCATACCATTTACCCAGGTCTCTTCTAAGTTTGTTGTTAACTGAAACCTAGGAACTTTTTGACTTAAACTCCAACTCTTGCAAATATATAATTGATGTTTTTGAGCTAAAACTCAGGACTTGACAACTAGTTCTGTTGGGCTACTCACTGGAAGGTGGTTTTTTTTGAAAGAAGTAGAGTTGTAGGAATTGTTTAGATGATGGAAGTGGGTAGGTTGAATTTAAATGTAGGTAGAAAAGACTTGTCTGGTTGAGGGTATGTTCTGGAGTTGCTAAAGAGATTGACAGCTCTAAGGTCCAAGGGATGACCTGGCAGAGGAAGGAAGACGGCTTGAGAGAACATCCTGCAGCAGAGGATGAAGGATCTAGAGACAACATGTGCTGTAATGAAAAAATAATGTAAAGCCTGGTGAGGGCTAGGAAAATGTGAGCTCTGGGGAACTTGGAGTCTTTTGTCTTTCCCATTTCCTTGAACCCCTTCGAGAAGACTTCCTGTACTCCAAAATACCAAACAGTGGCTAAAGCAATACCTTTTCTATGCTCAGTAAATTGGAATGTCTACCTCCATTGGTTAAAATAAGGGTAAAAATAGCTTGAACAATGCAAGCTTGATTTGAGGGCAACATTTCTTCTGTAAGTCCCATATATTGAGGATGATTCATAATTACAGTGGACGCTAGAAATAGGAATTCCATTGTGGCACTGCAGAATATTCGAACATTCAATTATTGCCTTTTGCATACTATGCCTAATGACTCTCAGCAGTTAATAGCTAATATGAAAAGCATAAAGCCATTTGTCACATTTTAAAAATATTCAATTTCTGGCTGCTTTTGTGGTCTTCTACTCTGAAAGCAAAGATTTATCTTCACAGCCTTTCATTCCTTTCCTTTTTACCCATTCTAAAGAACTAATTTTCTTCGTGCCCTGACATCATTTCTGCTTGAACTTCTTTCTGGAAAGAGTTTACAAAGTATTTGTTTTATAGCCTTAAGATTTGGGTAGAGACATAGTGATAAGTGAATTAAAGGTAGGAGCACAAACTAAAATGTATTTAAAAGAATAATTATGGAGCCCATCTGGCTTCAGCCATCACAAGCAGAAGCTAGTCTTGCTTTCAATGGCTTAGAGTATTATTACTAAAAAATATAATAAAGACAAAAAATTTAGTAATTTAAGAAAGATTAAAGAAATGGAATTCCTAGCATGCTGCCATTAACAGATCTTTTGAGAACAACAAACCTTTGGTAAAGCTACCCTGGACAACAAAAAAATGAAAGTATTCAGATCTTGTCAATCATTGGTCTCTGCAGCAGTGGGTGAGGAGGAGGATACTGGCATACTCACAAACGGATACACCCCCCAGGGGCCACACAGGGCTTTGTCCCAGTTACCTGTAAGATTGTCTTTAGAATAGGGTTGCCTTTAGATTATAGCATTGCTCCATTAACCTCAAGAAGCCTAAGATCCTCATCTCAAAGATAATCAAAGTATATAGAATATCTTCTTGGACGCCATAGCTTACTCTTTCAACAAAGGTGCCAGTTTGTGTATTATTCTCTCCTTTTGCCCTAATTTCTCCATCTCCCTAAGTTGTTGTTGTTGTTCTTTTTTTGTGAGACAGGGTCTTGATATGTTGCATAGGCTGGCAGGCTGCTCTTGAACTTCTGGGCTCATGCTATCCTCCTGCCTTGGCCTCCCAAATCATTGGGATTACAAACATGAGCCACCGTGCTAGCCTTTTCCTTCTTTCTTTCTTGCAGGAAATAACCTGCATTTTCCCATCTGCAAAACATGGTGGATAACCATTACATCACCTACTTCACAATGTAGATGGATTTTCATAGAAAGTGGTAATCACACATGACATGTGCCATTTGTACTTTCTGTATGAGTCAAGGGCAACATCTTATTTGTGTAGATGCAAAGGAGTTCCTTCTGTCACACAGCTCCTTTTTGACCATAGCAGCTCATCTCAGATTGTCTGTCACCTAGAATAAGTTTTCAGCTCTGCTGTTCCGTAACTGTACCTCTTAGCTCCAGTGACAGTGAAATTAAGATCTTTGGAGGCTGAAAATTGGCCTAGTCAACATACTGGGCAGATTTGTACCTGTGATGAAGAAAGTAGGTTTTCTTTATATCGTCTCATCCAGAAGTGTGAGTGTAGAGACATATAGCATCAAAAAGGCTGTGCAGATGAATCCTGGGATATATGCAATATTTTAGCTAAAATCCTGCCGCTAGAGTTCAGCAAATTTTGGAAGAAGTTTAGGTGTTAGGAGGAAGGTACGTCTTGATCTGGTAGTTGGAGAGGGCCTGTTTTGTAATCCAACATTGGAGGCCATCCTGAGAGATTGAAGGGCCACTTGAGAAGGCTGAAAGATCTGGAGAGGGGCAGGTAATATTTTACTTACACACGAGTTTAACTGTTCTGCTTCTCTCAAAAAGATTTTTAATAACGATGTGTGCATTAGAACACACTCTTTTCATTAGTAGAGCCATGGCTATAAATAGAAAAGATAAAGAATAAAATCCATATAACACAAACAAGGGAAGAGTAGTACATATGACTAGGTGAAGATTATTCTCAATGACATCTGGTATAAGGTCCAAAAGGAATACATTTATACTACCCAAAGAAGTTTAGGTTAGACTTAAGAAAGCATCTTTTCTGGGATAATGATATGATACTAGAAAATGTCAGTGGTTGTGGAATCTCTGGTGAAATGTCCAGTCATTTCCATTTATGTTCCTCATTTTCTTTCCCTTAAACTTTCTTTGGAGACTATTTGAACTAGAAAACTGATTTACCTTGTTTGATTTATTGTTGAGACTAACTAGACTTTGGTCAATAAGTAAAGACTCTTGATTAGTTTAATTTTAGATTTGAGAAAGAATTAGAAAGACATTTTATTTCTATTCTTGTTAAAATCTTTTCATGGTCTCCTTGAACCCACTGCCTCTGCCTAACCAAGTCAAATATAGTGAATATTGGTGAAACTGTTTATTTCAGATAATGACTGTAGTGATATACTTTTCACTCTGGTCAACTGAGCATTCACAAGTGGGCCCAGTGATGCACTAATGCCTGGTCACAAGTGAGATGGGTAAACAGATTATAAACATAAAGACTCAGACTCTGCCATTAGAGTTGTTACATGTTATATAATATATATTTAATATATAATACTATATATTATATATTATATTTGTATAACATGGATATATATATATAAAAAACTTAGTGCAAACTTTTGTGAGAAGAGACAATGCCCAAATGAAAGAAGAGTGATGTCATGCTCAAGGTGGGGGAATAAGGATAACGATAAATGTAGGGCCTAGTCCTAGAAATGAAATTGTACTAACTACCAACTAACCCAAGGGAAACTGGTAGGAGTTGCTATTTAAGTGATCCTTCATTAGTGTTTCTGTTTCAAAATGAGAATAAAATGTTAACAAACAGATGCTGAAAACTACCTGGTATTCTTGGGTATGTACTGCTATGGGGAAACTAGTTGAGTGCAGTTTGGATTTAATTCGGGCACATTTTATTATTTAAATTTTCAACTTATATCTGACTAGCAAAGATGAAACAATTTAGCATATTTTATATTCCTCAAGTTTTCAATTATTAAGGTTTTAAAAAATGTTCTATATCCTGCTCATTTTTTCTGTGAGAGAGCTTCATTGTTAGGGTAACTGCTGATATGAATTTAAGAGTCATGAATCAGGACGCTGCTTAGAAAATTATTCTCTCTTTATGGGGCAAATTTTTATTAGTTCACATGCATTGCCAACACCTCTTCTCCATTTATTCCTTAAGGTTATATCTGGGAGATGTTGTGTCACTCTGACCTGATTCATTAAAGTAACTCACAGGAACAATTTCTTTGAGGTATTGGCTTCATGCCTGATCCCTGAAAGGCTTGTGTAATCACTGAGCTACTAAAGCTCTCTTGAAGCCATGTTCAAGAGAAGCCTTCAGAAAAGAAGGTGCTGGCTTTCATTACTTTTTTCTAAGATAATTTATTTCCTTTCTTCCTTCTTTCCTTCCTTCCTTCCTTCTTTCCTTCCTTCCTTCTTTCCTTCCTTCCTTCCTTCCTTCTTTCCTTCCTTCCTTCTTTCCTTCCTTCCTTCCTTCTTCCCTTCCTTCCCTCCCTCCCTCCCTCCCTCCCTCCCTTCCTTCCTTCCTTCCTTCCTCTTAGAGAAAGGCGGATAAATGGACACTGGCTAAATAAATTTAACTAAGAAAACCTAGAATGAGTTAAGTGCTGTGCATCTTATGGCGCCTGGTAACTCCTGGCATGAAACGAAATTGAAGTGGAAGCTAAACACAGAGATCAACTAGCAGAAATTGATTTCTTTTCTCTTCCTCCTTCAGTCCGGACACACCTGTCTTCTCTACTCTGCACACTTATGATATCTTTTCTGAACCTTGGTGGAGAAAAAGTTGGGAGATGCTGGTTCTGAAAACCTTTTATTTCATATTCGACTTCATCCTTGTGGCTCACACCCACCATCAATCACCAAAACACTTGACAATTTTCCCCACAAGGCCAGTTTGAGAGCTTCACCTTTGGTATCTTCAATGCACAGACCAATCTTATATTAAGGCTACTTTATAGAAAATAACATGTCTCATTCATATTTGTATCCCCAGTGACTAGCAGAATATCTAAACATAGTAGGTTCTCATGAACTGCAAATGAATATCTAATTCATGGACAACTGCATGGATGGATAGATGGATGGGTAGATGATGGATGGATAAATAGATGGATAGATGGATGGATGGACATCTGAGTTTTGAACTCCTATTGTCTAGAACCTTAATATTTCTCCTCTAAAAAAATGAAGATTTCATGAATACCTCTAACAATTTTCCTAACATTCTGTGACTCATTGGTTAAAGCTCCTGCTTCAAAACATGCCTTCGGATTCTGGCCTTTTTGTTTTGTTCTCCTGGTCAGAGTTCCTGAGTCCTGTTGCCTTAACTATCTGGAGTCTGAATCCTCTTCTGCCTACTGCATTTTCCTGTTTATCCCTAGCCTTGTGACTTGACTGAGTTTGGACATCCTGTGTTTAAGCCTACTGTCTCTTCCTGGTTTCTCTCCTATAAAAGAAAGCCCTTGTCCTGTGAAATGCTGCACTAGACCTGCTTAATAATCCAGTATGTCACAGAGGTCCCAATGTACATGCTAGGGGAAGGCATGGTTATAGTGCTTGTATCTGTCTAGTCACTTACTTATCCACCTTTTTCATTTCATTTTTGAGTGGATATTTTTTTACTGGCTCTTTCCACAGGACTTTAGACCTCCTCATAGTATATATGTATATACAAGTGCACATATGTTCCAGATACACTATGTGTATTGGTATGCTTAGGATAAATGGTGAATAAACTGAGTGCCTGATTTCAAGAAGCTTAACATTTACTAGAAATAGGCATGTCAGTCATTAAGTATAATAAAGTGTTACAATTTGGATGTGTTGATAGAAGAGGGCATAGTCAATATGGCCTAAAGGAGAAGGCAGGAAAGCTTGAGCTGAGCTGATGAGTAACTGCACATAGATCAATATGATTGGAGGTTAGAACACTAGAGAAAGGAAATAAGCTGAGGCTGATACAGGGCCCACATATCATAGCTTCACCTTCCTCTGCTCACTCCTGCTTCCTTCTTCCTTCAACTGGGGTTGACTCCAAAGGCACTCCTTAATAAACACCCTATATGCTTAATTCTTAGAGTCTGCTTTACTAAGAAGACAAACTTCTACCGAAGGAGGCTTTCTGTAAATAATGAAGGAAATAAAACGGGAGAGTCACATGATGACATCTGTGCTTTAGGAAGATCCATTTAGTAACTGTTTTTAGATCACATTTAATAGATGAGCTATTAGGCTATTGTCATAGCCCACATAAGAGCTGATAAGCACTTGAGGTTAGAAAGAACAGGCATGGAGATGCAGGAAATAGAAGAGGTGCTGTAAATACAGATTAGGGAGAAATGGGTCACAGATGTAATATGGAGAAAGAGGTAACATAAGTTGGAAGAATGAGGCTCACTGAGCTAGGGAACTCAGAAAGAGAAAAACTTGTTTGGGGGTGGGAGACATACACAGGGAAAAAGGGAGTCCATATTGGCTATGTTGAAGATGAGTGACTGTACGGTATCTGGATAAAGATGGCCAGGACATGCAGGGTGAGTCTGAATTTCAGCAGTGAGGTTTGGACTGGGAAAAAGGAATGTGGCTTTCAGTATCCTCTGTGTGGAAGCAAATGAAGGGAAGGAGATGAGCTCATTCAGGGAAAATATTTAGCAAGAAGAGAAGAAGGGTACGGACAGAACTCTGGAGAACAACACTTAAGAAGTAGGCAGAAGGGAACCAATGAAAGAAACTGAGGAGGAATCCTCAGAGTTATAGCCAAAGGACAGGCATTTGCAAAGGGATGGTGCACAACAGCGTAGGATAAACTTTAAAGTTACTTGGGTTTGATATACGATGATCAACCATGTATTCATCATTTATCATGTTGCAGGTAGTCTGCAGTCTGTGAAGTACAGGATATTTAAGACAGAATAATGCTAGGTCCTGCCTTACATTAACAGCAGTACACTCAAGGATAAATACAAATAAAAAATTCCTGGGAAGTGGGATAAGAGCTTTGATGAGAGTACTTACACAATGCTAGGGAGAAACCGAGTGAGTGGGGAGAGTTGCTGAGCCAATCTAGTCTTTCTGGAGCAATAAATAGATGAAAACGTTTGGGGAAGTGAATAGGCTTCACTAGGAGAAAAGTAGAGATGCATTCAGTGAAGGATCAAGGGTATGAAAAGGTCTATTTTAACATCAATGGCTCATTGTTTATCTAATGGCCAAAAATGAAAGAATGACATTGAGTATTTAAAGCACGTTCCAACGTTCCAGCAAGCTAGACACAACTCCCTGCACTTTCCCTTCATTCTCCTTTGAAGAATTACATGCAGTGCCATTTCTTTCCAAAATCAAATCACATGAGTCACGTCTCATGCAAGAGAGAGGTACAAAGAGTAGAAGGCTTTTCAAAGTTTTTTGGCTGAAACTCACTTGCTCTGGGGCCCCACAAGTAAAGTCTTATTTCTAACAAATGTAGCCTTTAGTTTTCTGCAGCCCAGGGAACAGAATTTTGAACTTGGGAAATAATGCTCTTTCTCTGATTAGATTTTCCTTTTTTTAAATTTTTTTTTTTTATTATACTTTAAGTTCTAGGGTACATGTGCACAACGTGCAGGTTTGTTACATATGTATACATGCACCATGTTGGTATGCTGCACCCATTAACTCATCATTTACATTAGGTATATCTCCTAATGCTTTCCGTCCCCCCTCCACCCACCCCATGACAGGCCCCAGTGTGTGATATTCCCCTTGCTGTGTCCAAGTGTTCTCACTGATCAACTCCGACCTATGAGTGAGAACATGCAGTGTTTGGTTTTTTGTCCTTGCAATAGTTTGCTGAGAATGATGCTTTCCAGCTTCATCCATGTCCCTACAAAGGACATGAACTTACCATTTTTATGGCTGCATAGTACTCCATGGTGTATATGTGCCAAATTTTCTTAATCCAGTCCATCATTGATGAACATTTGGGTTGGTTCCAAGTCTTTGCTATTGTGAATAGTGCCACAATAAACATACATGTGCATGTGTCTTTATAGCATGATTTATAGTCCTTTGGGTATATACCCAGTAATGGGATTGCTGGGTCAAATGGTATTTCTAGTTCTAGATCCTTGAGGAATCACCACACTGTCTTCCGCAATGGTTGAACTAGTTTACATTCCCACCAACAGTGTAAAAGTGTTCCTTTTTCTCCACACCCTCTCCAGCACCTGTTGTTTCCTGACTTTTTAATGGTCACCATTCTAACTGGTGTGGGATGGTATCTCACTGTGGTTTTGATTTGCATTTCTCTGATGGCCAGTGATGATGAGCATTTTTTCATGCATCTGTTGGCTGCATAAATGTCTTCTTTTGAGAAGTGTCTGTTCATATCCTTTGCCCACTTTTTGATGGGGTTGTTTGTTTTTTTTCTTGTAAATTTGTTTGAGTTCTTTGTAGATTCTGGATATTAGCCCTTTGTCAGATGAGTAGATTGCAAAAATTTTCTCCCATTCTGTAGGTTGCCTGTTCACTCTTGGTAGTAGTTTCTTTTGCTGTGCAGAAGCTCTTTAGTTTAATTAGATCCCATTTGTCAATTTTGGCTTTTGTTGCCATGGCTTTTGGTGTTTTAGACATGAAGTCCTTGCCCATGCCTATGTCCTGAATGGTATTGCCTAGGTTTTCTTCTATGGTTTGAGGTCTAACATTTAAGTCTTTAATCCATCTTGAATTAATTTTAGTATAAGGTGTAAGAAGGGATCCAGTTTCAGCTTCCTACATATGGCTAGCCAGTTTTCCTAGCACCATTTATTAAATAGGGAATCCTTTCCCCATTTCGTGTTTTTGTCAGATTTGTCAAAGATCAGATGGTTGTAGATGTGTGGTATTATTTCTGAGGGCTCTGTTCTGTTCCATTGGTCTATATCTCTGTTTTGGTACCAGTACCATGCTGTTTTGGTTATTACAGCCTTGTAGTGTAGTTTGAAGTTTGGTAGCGTGATGCCTCCAGCTTTGTTCTTTTGGCTTAGGATTGTCTTGGCAATGGGGGCTCTTTTTTGGTTCCATCTGAACGTTAAAGTAGTTTTTTCCAATTCTGTGAAGAAAGTATTTGGTAATTTGATGGGGATGGCATTGAATCTTGGGCAGTACCTTGGGCAGTATGGCCATTTTCACGATATTGATTCTTCCTACCCATGAGCATGGAATGTTCTTCCATTTGTTTGTATTCTCTTTTATTTCATTGAGCAGTTGTTTATAGTTCTCCTTGAAGAGGTCTTTCACATCCCTTGTAACTTGGATTCCTAGGTACTTTATTTTCTGTGAAGCAATTGTGAATGGGTGTTCACTCATGATTTGGCTCTCTGTTTGTCTGTTGTTGGTGTATAAGAATGCTTGTGATTTTTGTACATTGATTTTGTATCCTGAGACTTTGCTGAAGTTGCTTATCAGCTTAAGGAAATTTTGGGCTGAGAAGATGGGATTTTCTAAATATACAATCATGTCATCTGCAAAAAGGGACAATTTGACTTCCTCTTTTCCTAATTGAATACCCTTTATTTCCTTCTCCTGCCTGATTGCCCTGACCAGAACTTCCAACACTATGTTGAATAGGAGTGGTGAGAGAGGGCATCCCTGTCTTGTGCCAGTTTTCAAAGAGAATGCTTCCAGTTTTTGCCCATTCAGTATTATATTGGCTGTGGGTTTGTCATAAATAGCTCTTATTATTTTGAGATAAGTCCCATCAATACCTAATTTATTGAGAGTTTTTAGCATGAAGGGCTGTTGAATTTTGTGAAAGGCCTTTTCTGCATCTATTGAGATAATCATGTGGTTTTTGTCTTTGGTTCTGTTTATATGCTGGATTACGTTTATTGATTTGCATATATTGAACCAGCCTTGCATCCCAGGGATGAAGCCCACTTGATCATGGTGGATAAGCTTTTCAATGTGCTGCTGGATTCGGTTTGTCAGTATTTTATTGAGGATTTTCGCATCAATGTTCATCAGGGATATTGGTCTAAAATTTTCCTTCTTTGTTATGTATCTGTCAGGCTTTGGTATCAGGATGGTGCTGGCCTCATGAAATGAGTTAGGGAGGATTCCCTCTTTTTCTGTTCATTGGAATAGTTTCAGAATGAAAGGTACCAGCTCCTCCTTGTACCTCTGATAGAATTCGGTTGTGAATCCATCTGGTCCTGGACTTTTTTTGGTTGGTAGGATATTCATTATTGCCTCAATTTCAGAGCCTGTTATTGGTCTATTCAAAGATTCAACTTCTTCCTGGTTTAGTCTTGGGAGGGTGTATGTGTCCAAGAATTTATCCATTTCTTCTAGATTTTCCAGTTTATTTGTGTAGAGGTGTTTATACTATTCTCTGATGGTAATTTGTATTTCTGTGGGATCGGTAGTGATATCCCCTTTATCATTTTTTATTGCGTCTATTTGATTCTTCTCTCTTTTCCTCTTTATTAGTCTTGCTAGCAGTCTAGCAATTTTGTTGATCTTTTCAAAAAACTAGCTCCTGGATTCATTGATTTTTTTAAGGGTTTTTTGTGTCTGCATCTCCTTCAGTTCTGCTCTGATCTTAGTTATTTCTTGCCTTCTGCTAGCTTTTCAGTGTGTCTGCTCTTGCTTCTCTAGTTATTTTTATTGTGATGTTAGGGTGTCAATTTTAGATCTTTCCTGCTTTCTCTTATGGGCATTTAGTGCTATAAATTTCCCTCTACGCACTGCTTTGAATATGTCCCAGAGATTCTGGTATGTTGTGTCTTCGTCCTCGTTGGTTTCAAAGAGCATCGTTATTTCTGCCTTTATTTCATTGTGTACCCAGTAGACATTCAGGAGCAGGTTGTTCAGTTTCCATGTAGTTGGGTGGTTTTGAGTGAGTTTCTTAATCCTGAGTTCTAGTTTGATTGCACTGTGGTCTGAGAGACAGTTTGTTATAATTTCTGTTCTTTTACATTTGCTGAGGAGTGCTTTACTTCCAACTATGTGGTCACAACTATGTGTGATGTAGTGCTGAGAAGAATGTATATTCTGTTGATTTGGGGTAGAGAGTTCTGTAGATGTCTATTAGGGCTCCTTGGTGCAGAGCTGAGTTCAATTCGTGGATATCCTTGTTAACTTTCTGTCTCGTTGATCTGTCTAATGTTGACAGTGGGGTGTTAAAGTCTCCCATTATTACTGTGTGGGAGTCTAAGTCTCTTTGTAGGTCTCTAAGGACTTGCTTTATGAATCCGGGTCCTCCTGTATTGGGTGCATATATATTTAGGATAGTTAGCTCTTCTTGTTGAATTGATCCCTTTACCATTATGTAATGGCCTTCTTTGTCTCTTTTAATCTTTGTTGGTTTAAAGTCTGTTTTATCAGAGACTAAGATTACAACCCCTGCCTTTTTTTTTTTTTCTTCCGTTTGCTTGGTAGATCTTCCTCCATCCCTTTATTTTGAGCCTATATGTGTCTCTGCACGTGAGATGGGTCTCCTGAATACAGCACACTGATGGGACTTGACTCTTTATCCAATTTGCCAGTCTCTGTCTTTTAATTGGAGCATTTAGCCCATTTACATTTAAGTTTAATATTGTTATATGTGAATTTGATCCTGTCATTATGATGTTAGCTGGTTATTTTGCTCGTTAGTTGATGCAGTTTCTTCCTGGCATCTATGGTCTTTACTATTTGGCATGTTTTTGCAGTAGCTGGTACCGATTGTTCCTTTACATGTTTAGTGCTTCCTTCAGGAGCTCTTGTAGGGCAGGCCTGGTGGTGACAGAATCTCTCAGCATTTGCTTGTCTGTAAAGGATTTTATCTCTCTTTCACTTATGAAGCTTAGTTTGGCTGGATATGAAATTCTAGGTTGAGAATTCTTTTCTTTAAGAATGTTGAATATTGGCCCCACTGTCTTCTGGCTTGTAGAGTTTCTGTCAAGAGATCTGCTGTTAGTCTGATGGGATTCCCTTTGTGGGTAACCCGACCTTTCTCTCTGGCTGCCCTTTACATTTTTTCCTTCATTTCAACTTTGGTGAATCTGACAATTATGTGTCTTGGAGTTGCTCTTCTCAAGGAATATCTTTGTGGTGTTCTCTGTATTTCCTGAATTTGAATGTTGGTCTGCCCTGCTAGATTAGGGAAGTTCTCCTGGATAATATCCTG
Source organism: Pan troglodytes (assembly GCF_028858775.2). NCBI lineage: Eukaryota > Metazoa > Chordata > Mammalia > Primates > Hominidae > Pan > Pan troglodytes. The sequence continues at coordinate 89,761,528 of NC_072407.2, forward strand.
CAGAGTGTTTTCCAACTTGGTTCCATTCTCCCCATCACTTTCAGGTACACCAATCAGACGTAGATTTGGTCTTTTCACATAGTCCCGTATTTGTTGGAGCCTTTTTTGTTTCTTTTAATTCTTTTTTGTCTAAACTTCTCTTCTCACTTCATTTCATTCGTTTGATCTTCAATCACTGGTACTCTTTCTTCCAGTTGATCGAATCAGCTACTGAAGCTTGTCTATTCATCACATAGTTCTCATACCATGGTTTTCAGCTCCATCAGGTCCTTTAAGGACTTCTCTGCGTTGGTTATTCTAGTTAGCCATTCATCTAATCTTTTTTCAAGGTTTTTAGCTTCTTTGCGTTGGGTTTGAACTTCCTCCTTTAGCTCAGAGAAGTTTGATCATCTGAAGCCTTCTTCGCTCTACTCATCAAAGTCATTCTCCATCCAGCTTTGTTCCGTTGCTGGCGAGGAGCTGCATTCCTTTGGAGAGGGAGAGGTGCTCTGATTTGTAGAGTTTCCAGTTTTTCTGCTCTGTTTTTCCCCCCATCTTTGTGGCTTTATCTACCTTTGTTCTTTGATGATGGTGACGTACAGATGAGGTTTTGGTGTGGATGTCCTGTCTGTTTGTTAGTTTTCCTTCTAACAGTCAGGACCCTCAGCTGCAGGTCTGTTGGAGTGTGCTGGAGGTCCACTCCAGACCCTGTTTGCCTGGGTATCAGCAGTGGAGGCTGCAGAACAGCGAATATTGCTGAACAGGGAATGTTGCTGTCCGATCGTTCCTCTGGAAGCTTTGTCTCAGAGGGGTACCCGGCCATGTGAGGTATCAGTCTTCCCCTACTGGAAGGTGCCTCCCAGTTAGGCTACTCGAGAGTCAGGGACCCACTTGTGGGGGCAGTCTGTCTATTCTCAGATCTCAAACTCCATGCTGGGATAGCCACTACTCACTTCAAAGCTGTCAGACAGGGACATTTAAGTCTGCAGAGGTTTCTGCTGTCTTTTGTTTGACTATGCCCTGCCCCCAGAGGTGGAGTCTACAGAGGCAAGCAGGCCTCCTTGAGCTGTGGTGGGCTCCACCCAGTTCGAGCTTCCTGGCCGCTTTGTTTACCTACTCAAGCCTCAGCAATGGTGGGTGCCCCTCCCCCAGCCTTGCTGCCGCCTTGCAGATGGATCTCAGACTGCTTTGCTAGCTATAAGTGAGGCTCCATGGGTGTGGGATCTTCTGAACCAGGCGTGGGAGATAATCTCCTGTTTTGCTGTTTGCTAAGACCCTTGGAAAAGCTCAGTATTAGGGTGGGAGTGACCCGGTTTTCCAGGTGCTGTCCGTCACTGCTTCCCTTGGCTAGGAAAGGGAATTCCCTGACCCCTTGTGCTTCCCGGGTGAGGCGATGCCTCGCCCTGCTTTGGCTGATGCTGGTGAACTGCACCCACTGTCCTGCCCCCACTGTCTGACAAGCCCCAGTGAGATGAACGTGGTACCTCAGTTGGAAATGCAGAAATCACCCGTCTTCTGTGTCATTTATGCTGGGAGCTGTAGACTGGTGCTGTTCCAATTTGGCCATCTTGGAACCACCCTCTCTGATTAGATTTTCAATGCTATTTATCCACCTTCCTTTTAAAAAACAGCATTCCTTTCCTTTTTTTTTTTTTTTTTTTTGTTGTTGTTGTTGTTGAGACAGGGCCTTGCTCTGTCACCCAGGCTGGAGTGCAGTGACCTCATCACAGCTCACTGCAGCCTTGACCTCCCTAGGCTCAGGTGATCATCCCACCTCAGCCTCCCAAGTAGCCAAAAGCGTGTGCCACCACACCCAGCTAATTTTTATAAAGAGAAGATTTTGCTAGGTTGCCCAGGAGCATTTTGTTTCTGATTTTATAGTCATGCCTTTTGGCACATATAGAGGAAAAAACAACAACAACTGTATTTCCAGCACCTAGAGATGACTAGTTTTAACAATTTGAAGAATTCCTTCCAGTATTTATGTGTATGTTCTGTCATATTAAAATTCTGTTTACTGTTTTGTGTGTTGCTTTTTTCTTTATGGAAGCATTCTCCTGTGATATTAATCTTCTGGCTTCTCAGTAATTGACATGATTCTTCCATCCAGTGATGTCTCTACATAGCATATACCCCTGTATTTCATCTGTTATCTTTTTTTAGAAACCTTTTCTGAATGGCCTCCTTCCCTGTGGAATTGAAGGTTGCCACTGGGTGTCCTGCCCTGTATTTTTTATTGGCTCTTTTCCCAGGACATTAGACCTCCTCACAGTGTATATGTTTGTTGGTGAGGTGCTGTAGGGCAAAAGTTATGTCTCATTCATTTTTGTCTCTTGATATATGGTAGGCTTTTATTGTATATCTGTTGACTTAATAATGACTCTAATGATATAAAAATAAGTCGCATTTTTGAAAGCCTAGGTGGAATGCATTGAACCTGGGATTTTATCTATTTTATTGCTAATTTGCATCACAGTTTTCAGTATCACAAGTAAGTATTATGCCATTTTTCAGATGAGGAACCCCATGTTAAATTTAATTGATTCTAAGTTATGAATTAGAAATCTTAATTAAGGAGCGTAACTGGAACCAGGCAAATTATATGGGAAGACCCTAGACCCACTCCTCTCACTTAATCATAAGGTTAATGCCAGTCTCCATGAAAGCTGCAAATTTAAACAAGATATGGAATTGGTCCTCTAAAAGTTAATAATCAAACAGAAAAGTTGAGAAAGACACACTTATAAGATAAATAAGTAAGGAGAAAAGGAGAGGGAGCTTTCTACTGTTTGATTAGTATGTCAACCTAAAATAATCAAAAAGATCAGAATCCAGTTTAAAAGAGTTTAATCAAACACAAAGCTGAGAAGAGTTGTTTGGGTAACGCAGATTCGAAAGGAATGGTGTCAGTGCTTTGAACTTAAAAGTTAAGGCTTTGCTTATATAGGCAGAAAACAGTGAAATTTTGTGGGATTATAACATTTTCTATACAAGGCTGGTTTATGAGTTACAGCGATTTAGTTAGTTATAGTTTGTTTTCTTTTCCGTACAGCTTCTTTTTTTTTTCCTACACAGTTTAAAGGATTGTAGTTAGTATTTTGTCTTAGATATGATAATCATGAAGTCTTGTGTGAGAGAAGAAAGAGGGAAGTTAATTTATAATGAAGATCAACAAACAGTTAAGAGAGAAGGGGGTCTTCACTGGGACCCTTACAACATTTTACAAAGCAATGTAGGTAAGGAAAAGGCTAATCTATAATCAGAGAACAAAGATTATGGCTGCCAGGTTATAGCTGCCTGATTGCACGACTCAGGTTCCATAATCACATTGCCTTAAGGCTGAAAATATCTTAAAATTTCAACAGCTTAAATTTCAAATTACTTATTTTCACAAACACTATTTTATCACTGACATTGTTTAGAAATGCCAGTATCTAGTGATAATAAAAAGCAGATCATCTTTAGTTGGTTTTAATATTTTTAAAATTGTGTACAGGCAATATACTGATTGCCTGCACCAGTACAGACTGCTCCAGCCCATCACAAACCTTAGTATACTTTGCATATATAAAAATATTATTGGTTATGATAGACTGATTTGGCAAATATCAAATGAATACAGTGAGAATGGATGACATATAGCTCATAGTTTAATCAAACATAACAATTTTCTCCTCATGTTCCATTATTTAAACATTGTCTCTTTAAGCCAAAGTTAATAAAAAGAAGAGGCTAGATCTGCAATGAGGGCACAGCAGTAGGCACTTCTAAGATTAATTTCAGATAGTGACTTTTGCAGTCAGATATCTGGAAACATGCACAGATCCTGGGGCTGCCTTCTGATTGTCTCTCAGCTGTGTCTTCTCAGGGACATTCAAAGCCTTAACAGTAACATGTCATTATATGTTTGCATTCTTGTCCCCAAATACCTTGAACACATTTATTCTTTGGTGATAATATGAATAATAGCTTCAATTTAGTAAGTACTCACTTTGAGCTAGACATGAATTTGTATAGATTACTTCATTTATTCTAAGAGCAACTCTCTGAGTAAATAAAAATACTCTCCATACAATAGCTACTAAGTAGGGGGCCAAGTCATTTAATGCCAAAATCTTTTTTTAACCCCAGGCATTTAACACAAAAATCTTTGCTCTTTCTATTTTGTCAAGCCTGTTTTTTTGGATCTCCCGAGTTTTTGCTTGAGGCAAGCATTCTGCTTGTTGAACATCTATTCTCATTTTTTCTACTAAAATCATCTGTTTCTTTCCATTGGAAAATTGCGTTTTTCCCATTAGATACATTCATAGCAATTCTGTAAAGTGCATCATTCCTATCCCAGTTTTCCTGAAACAAGAGTGACCCAAGCTAGACTAATCAAGTGCTCTGTCTTTAGATTCTGTATTCTGAGAAGCATGTCATAGTATCTGGTCATTGATATAATTTATTCATCTCTGAGCAAAGCCCTGAGGAGATTCTTCATTAGTTTCTGCTGTCTAAATCCCAGAGTTTCCTAGGTCTGATCCTCTCTGAGCCTTGTTATTCAATTTTTTTCCTTAATTCTGTGAGTGAACCCACAGTTTTCCAATAAATTACTTTTTGCCATAAATTAACCAAAGTTGATTACTGGATGTCTGTTGCCTGCAACTAAACCACACCCCCACCCCCACCCCCAACCCAACCAAAAAAAAGGGTCATGTCCTGTGCTTTGTCAGTTAAAAGCCAAACAAGACACAAATAAAGAATTAACAATCCCTATGGACACTTTGTTTTATGTTGTACCCTTATTCTGATTTCTTGTTTCGGAACAAGCCACTGGTGAGGACTGGAAGTTTCATTTGGTTTATGTAGAGATAGAAAGAGAGCAGAATAACATGGGCACTCTCAGATACATTGCAGACTTACAGAAGCTCATTCTGCAGATGGAGAAACTGAGAAATAGATGAGTAAAAGATCTGATCAATCATCTTTCAGCGTGAGTTAATGGGCAACCTAGAGCCAAGCATTACCCATCTGCCATAAGAATGACTTTTCATATATGCTTTGGCCACGTAATTATGCCATTTTAAATGTCTCTTTACAATATAAAGATTTCCAAACTTTAGCCAATTACCCAGAAAATTGTTTTATTGTCAAATCCCACTTTGAAAAGTAATTTATAAAGCTAGTAGTTTTGTAGTTGTTTTTGTTGTTTATTTTAGGAATTGGAGAGACATCTTCATTTGTGAGATTATAGAACACAGAAAAATTGGCTAAGGGAGTTTCTCTCTTTCAAGATACCTAAGCATTAAATGACTCAGATGCCTGGTTCTAAGGAGTAGTTTATGATTCTAATCCATGTGCTGAAGGTGACTTAGTTTTCGGCCAGATTCCCAGTATTGTTAAGGTGTTAGTTTGTTACCTTGAGAGTATTTCACTTATTATTGTGCAACAGACTTCCTTTCTAATGGATTGAAAATAAAACTGCATAGAAAAATTCATTTATTCAGCTATTCAGATATGTGCATATTCATTCATTCAGGACAGAATTATTGAGTGTTTTGAAGAAGATTAAAGATGACAAAGGTAATAGCATTTATCACCTCAAGGAGCTATAATGAAGACAAGACATGTGAAACAAGTCATTTCTCAAAGTAGAATATGCTGTTTGTAGTTGAAAAAGATATCAAAAGTTCACTTCCCAACCAAAAATAGTTTTATATATCCTGATCTATTATTCGTAATACACTCTTCACTACTTTGAATTGTATATTATATATTTATTATTTTTGTTATATTGACCTACACTAGAATATAAAATAAATGAGGGTAGAAACTTTGTCTAGTTCATCTGTATTCCTGGCAGTGAGAACAATACCTGACATATAGAAGTTACTTAATAGGTATTGATGGAAAGAATGAATGAACAATGAATCTTTCAAGAAATTCTTGAGAAGGTTTCAAAGGGAAAGAAATGATCGAATTGCATCTTAAAGCCTCAATTTAAGTTCCACAGTAATGTGAGTAGGGGAAAAAGAACATTTCGGGAGCAACATATTTCAGAGAATAACCTATGCAAATGCATGGCAGAGAGAGATGGAGTTCAATTTAATGAAGAAACACTAAATAGTAGTTCAGGTTAGTAGAAAATTAGAGTGTGTGGATGAGTGTAACAGGTGATGAGACTTGAAAGCCTTCTTGGTTCTGATTCATGAATTTCAAATTTTAATCTTTCAAAAACAGGATTGTCCATGAAAGGCATTAATATGGTTTGGCTGTGCTGTCACCCAAATCTCATCTGGAATTCCCACGTGTTGTAGAAGGGACCCAGTGGGAGGTAACTGAATCACGGGGGCAGGTCTTTCCCATGCTATTCTGGCAATAGTAAGTAAGTCTCACGAGATCTGATGGTTATAAAAAGGAGGGTTTCCCTGCACAAGCGCTCTTTTCTTTGCCTGCTGCCATCCACATAAGATGTGACTTGTTCTTCTTTGCCTTCTGCCATGATTGTGAGGCTTCCCCCGCCATGTGGAACTGTAAGTCCAATTAAACTTCTTCCTTTCGTAAATTGCCCAGTCTCTGATACGTCTTTATCAGCAGTGTGAAAACAGACTAATACACGTGTTAAGAAAGGGAGTGACAGGATTGTGTTTGTTGTGGAATCACTTCTGCGGCACTGAAAAAGTTGACTGGAAAAGCATTTGAGTTAGGTCAGAGAAACCAGTTAGGAGGCTATTGCAAACATAAAGGAAAGAGATTATAAAAGTTTAAGTCATGGCCCCTTTGAAAGTGAGGAAGAAAAAATAAAAATTAATGTTGTTGCATTCACTGAAGCTCGCTTTACATGGGCTATCTCATTTGCAGCACTTTATTCACTGAAGGCGTTAAATACTACCAGGCACACCTGCTTCTTAACTTGAGCATCACTCAAGAATAGAACTCAAGCCAAGTAAAACACAATTTTCTCAGTATGGAACTTCAGCTAAAAACAAGTGAGCACAGCAGTTTCTAATTGCTAAGCTGGTGACTTTTTACCAAGGTGGGGAGATCAATTGGAAAGAACAACAACAAAACAGGATGTATTCTGTAGCAAACATCTCTCCAAAGACAATCTGGCGAAGGGGTGGTCTGCAAAATCCAAACCTCCTCCAAATAGGAAGTTCCGAAAGAAAGCTTCCAAGTGCTTAGGAATGGAACAAGAATTCATAGTATGAATGACCTTATATTTCCAATGTTTCAGAAATTCTCTGACTTGGGAATGAGATGGTAATTGCTGGCTTTTACTAAGGTCCTAAAATACATAACTGACTATATGACTCCACTGTTAGGGATACTATAAACTCCCCAGAATCAGAGTTCAAACATGATGTTGAGATGTAACAGTTTGGGGAGGGGAAGCTGTAAGGGTTATCACAATGATAAATTCCCCAGAACAGTTCAATCATGATATTGAGACATAACAGTTTGGGGAGTGGAGGCTGTAAGAGTTGTCACAGATCATTATAAAAAAAACATTGAAGTATGGAAGCTTGAGAATACTTATTTTTTCTTACTATGGCTGATTCAAGAATATGTCTAAAATAAGACCACACTCACCCACCCAATGTCATTACTCCATGCTTTTTTTTTTTTCTTTCTTTCTGAGACAGAGTTTTGCTCTGTCTCCTAGGCTGGAGTGCAGTGGCATGATCTCAGCTCATTGCAACCTCTGCCTCCCAGGTTCAAGGGACTCTCCTGTCTCAGCCTCCCGAGTAGCTGGGACTACAGGCGTGCACCACTACACCTGGCTAATTTTTGTATTTTTAGTAGAGATGGGGTTTCAACATGTTAGCCAGGCTGGTCTTGAACTTCCTACCTCAAGTGATCTGCCCAGCTTGGCCTCTGAAAGTGCTGGGATTACAGGTGTTAGCCGCCATGCCTGGCCCTCACACCATGCTTTCTTGACTGTAAAGGAAGGGGCTGAAATGCCATGTCATTAGGAATTTGCATTATCTTGGGTGTGCCTATGGGAGGAAGATGCAAATGTGAGATTGCAGTTTAAAAAAAAAAAAAAAGTTGTTAATCACTGACTGCAAGAAGCCACTCTTTAAATGATATGCAAAATCTTTATGGCCCCAGCCTTCTCTACTTCCTCCATGATCTCTGCCTAGGACATACTTGATATTTGCCATTCTTAGAACATGTTGCCTCTCTTTACCTCTATTTCTTTTGCCTGGAGTGTTCTTCTTCCACTCTCCAGTCTCTTTGAAGTACTTTCCAACTCTCCAACTGAGAGTCACACACCTCTAATTGCAGTATCTACCTTGCTTTATAAGACTGATGTGTTAATGGGCTGTCTCCCTTAAATAACTGCCAATCTTTAAGGGCAGATACTCTGTCTTAGTCAGTCTGCAACATGTTTGACTCATAGCAGTGCACAATGTTTAGGGAATGTTTAGTAAATATTGAGGCAGTAACATCAGGAAGTGTTAGATTTGTAGTATTTTTCTATATCACAAGCCTAACGAAAATTTTAAAACATCTATTTTGACATGTGTCTTTTTTTTCTGTGGGAAAGAGAATTACTTTACATCTTGGTTATGTTAATTTAGTAAATATTCCTTGAACGTTTCTGAGGCTCAATTTTGTGGCAATGTCATGATCAAAGGTTAGAAAACATTGTCCTTCCCCTTATGTTGCTCACAAGATAATGAGACACATGTTTAACCCCAGCCTTACCTTTGAATGTGTGTATGTGAACATAAATGCACATCACAATGAAAGGCAGAATAATTATAAGACATTAGGTTGCACTAAAATGAGGCCATAGGGTCAACACTATCTTCATAGAGCAGAGCTGAAGGAAGTGGACATTAATTCTGATATTATTTATGCTTACAAAGTAGAATCTGGGGGCTCTCTGATTTAAGTACCTAGTGGCTTAAACTCACTTCCTTATAGACTTGAGTCATACTCTATTACAGACTTGAAAAGATCCCCAAGTTCTCTGAAAAATAAAAAATGGAAGTCCTCAATTCTGTATAGTCTTCTCTTTCCTTCCCAATTAAATTGAAACACTTGACAGCCCAGCCTTCAGGAGACTGCTTGCAAGGCTGAGCTTTTTCATCCTGAATCTGATGCTCAATATTTGGGATTTAGTCAGCAGTAGGAGATGGGCTCTTAAGAAAGTGAGTGAATGTTATCTAATGATTGCCCTAGAGAAGTGAAATGCATGATGGAAAGGGGGAGAAATAAATGGCACAGACAAGAACATTATTTAGAGTCCCAAAGCCTTGGTCTGAGATGCTTGTCCTAAATACAGCCAGTTTCCAGATACCCTTACAGGGTAGCAGGAGGGACAGCTGTGTCTAGTGATGCCACAGCATGAGATATGATTTCCAAATACTGGTTTGGAATACAGGCAGAAACTGGGTGCATTAATCAGAATGTTTCAAATATTCAAGCATGAAGCATATTGCAGGATTCTGAGATTTGTTCTTTGACCCTGGTCAACCTACTATGGATTCAACAGGGGAGGCTCTCTATGGAGCAAAGGGAAAAGCATTGGCTTTGGAATCTGCAGACGTGGGTTAGTTTCTAACTACACCACTGTGTACCTTTGGATGAGTCATTTAATTTCCCTGAAGCTCAATTTTCCTATCAATAAAATGGATATAATAGTAATTCATCATGTTGTTGTCTAAATACTACTTACTTTAAGCTCAATAAATGGTGATTGTTATTGTTAATATCATAGTAGTAGAGGTTAAGGTCAAGTTTTGAACCAGATACACCCAGGACCAAATCTTGGTCTTCAGTCATTTAAAAAAATGTGATCTTGGAGTAGTTCTTTAATCTCTTTTGTGATTCAGTTTCTTAATTTGTAAATGGGTATAATAATAATTACAAGAATTTAAGCCTCATAGGTTTATGGTGAAGATCAAATTAGATGATACACCTAACCCTCTTACAATACTTACCACCTAGAAAGTGTTCAATAAGCTATCATCATCATCATCACCAAGGGCATGCATCAGCAGCCTCATTATAATGGAAATCACATTTACTGACCAGTGTCTATGTGCCATACACTGTGTACTTCCTATGCATCATCTGATATTGTTAATATGCACTCTTGTGGGGCATAGCAGGAGGAAATGAGCAAAAAAATGGCACAGAGTCCTGGGACCTGTGAAGAAGGCCTTGATCTTGGAATATGCTCTACATTTTATCTCTTGCATGGTTTTGTTCCAGTGGTTTCTTCCTCTTTCAGGAATTCCTTCTGCACCTAGAAATATCCCAACTGTGCTTCAAGACCCCACCTAAACAGCATTTTATCCATATTTTTGGGCACTAACCATCCTCAATGAGTTAGCTTCTCTCCTCTGTGCAATCCAGAGGAGATGTGCTGTGCAATCCCAGCAACTACCCATGGTGTTTTCGTAGAGGTTACCACCGGTATCGTACCACAGTATTGTTCATTAAGTTGCTTACCTTCCCCACGAGGCAGAACTTCATGAGAAGAAAGGATGCCTTAGTCAGCTGATTCATGTTTGTATCCTCAGTAACCAACACAGTGCTAGGCACATAGTAAGTGCAAATAATATATTATTTTTTAAAGTAAGCAAGTTTGTCTTTGAGACATTTCTACCAACTGTATCTGTACCCTTTCCTGGTACAAAGACTCCAGTATCGCAGACTTGAGTCTCTTTGGCAAAAAACCAACTACAGTAAATCCTCACTTAATGTCATCAATAGGTTCTTGGAAACTGTCATTTTAAACAAAGCAATATATAACAAAACCAATAGGTTAATTGATGTAAACAAGAGTTAAGCTCCTATGGCATACTTTTAGTCACAAAAACATCACCAAACTTCTAAATAAAGAACCAAAACTCTTCTAATATGAAACACTGTAACAAATGTGTCCTATACATACATTTTTAAAAGATTAATAAAAACAAGTAGAATAATTATTTACCTATTTTTGGGGGAATCAGTGAGTGATGGCAGTTGTAGCGGTGGTGGATTAAATCAAGGAATAAACGTTTGCAAAGCAAAAATTATCAGAAGCACCTCCTATCACCATGCAATTGAAACACAAGCAATTAGAAATACCATGGGCTCCCTGAGGGCTTTTGTACCACGTTGTTTATTGTTGTGCATTCGTATGATACTCTTATACTTTAAGAATTTTTATTTGGCAATCATTTGTATTTATTCATTCATCTTTCAACATGCTTATTCCAGTATATTGCCTCTGGTATCCAGAGCCTATCCCAGCAGGACAAGGCAGAAGGTGGAACTAGACAGGACACCTTAGTCCATCGCAGGGTGTACTCACACACACCCATCCTCACTCAAATGGGGACCGTTTAGACACACCAATTCACCTAACGTGCACATTTTTGAGATGTGAGAGAAAGCTGGAGAACCCGAAGAAAACCCACACAGACATGAGGAGAATGTGCAAACTCCACACAGACAGTGGCCCTGGCTGGGAATTGGTTTTTTTCCTCTTCAAGGTTATGACAAAACTAGGTTGAATAAAATAACATTATTCAAGGACTTACTGTCCTTTTTAAGCTGCAAAAATCCTCCCTGTTGTATACAGACAAATAGCAAGAACTGCTGAGGTTTATGAAATAGTATTTTGTTGAATTATTTAAATAAAAACTGGACATGTGATTGATGGATTTGATCTGTGAGTGGGAAAGAAGTCTGATGGTTTATGATCTCTATTATCCAAACTTATTTCTTATATGAAGCTAAACTCACCTCAATGTCCATCAGATACCAGTGCCCAGCCAACAAAAACCACCACAGAGGTCCCTGGGGGAGATGGCTCTTGGTCTTGAAACTGGAGAAAAGGTTGTTTTTCTTATAACAGACTGGTAGTTTATTCTCCTTTCCCTTTTGATGTAGTGTGTCCCTCAGATCTGGCTGTTCCCCATATGACTAGCAGTGTGTTTGTAATGTAAGGAAAGGAAACTGTGAGGCAGACCAAAGACATAGAGTCAGAGGTAACTGAATTCCAAGATACCCTGTGCTGCGGCCATGCTTCCTCCACATTGTCAAAAGAAATAAGCAATTATCTACAAACAAAGGGCATCACTGCAAGCAAGGCTTAACTTTATTCCTGAGCACTGCAGATGTTTGCTAGAACAGATAAATAGAAGGAGTGAATACCACCTTGAAAGCTGCTCTCAGGCTCCAAGAGCATGGCACTGGCATCTGGTCAGGGTTATCCCACTTCAGAAAGTCTGAACACTGCAATGAGCACAAAAAGGCTGGCTGCACAAACCCAGACACTTAGAAATTGTTATCTGAAACCAAGGCAGCCAGGGCCTGTGGCTTATGGAACAATTACTATATGCTAGTGTTTATGATTCTTTATCTCAACCCTCGTGACAGCCCACTGAGATAAGCACTATTACTATAACTCCTTCACATGTGTGGATGAAATTTAGCCTTTCTCATATATGCTGTAGCCTTGATTCCCCAGACTTTAGAATTTCATAGAGTGCAAAATTTCCTTAAAAGTTTTGAATATTTTAATTTTACCAAAAATTGGGTATTTAAAAAAAATCAGTAACCACCATTTATAATGAGTATTATTTAATTAAAAAGGACATTTATTACTCTCCCATAATCTAAGAATAAAAGGGAATCCTTTAAATTTATTTATCTACATGGAAAACTTGCATACCCTACCATCCAGCAATCCTACCTCTAGATTTTTATTTGAGAATGACTTTTGTCAATGTACATCAGAATACATGTACAAAAGTGTCCACAGCAGCCCCGTTCATATCAGAAGTAACCAGGAAACCATCCAAATGGCCATCTACAGGAAAGGGGATAAATAAATGCTTGTGCTTTGCCATGTTTAAATATTGAAATAATATATAGCAGTTAGGAAAGTGAATGACAGCTGCATGCAAAAATATAAATCTTAATAAAAGACTGAACGGTAAAAATGTCCAAAAGATTACCTCGAGCAAAATATGTTCTACATCAGGTTAAAACTTAAGAATATACTTTTTAGGAACATACAGAAATATCTGCGTATATATATGTGTATGTGTGTATAATCTTTTAAAAGTTGAGAATAACACAAAATTTAAAATAAGAGATACCTCAAGTGACAGAAGTATGATAATGAGATGAATGCGAACTGCATACATAGATTTAAATTACAGTCAATGTTCTAGTTTTTGTGTTAGGTAGGCGATATACCTGTGTTGATTACAGTCTGTTGTTTCAAAGTAACAAAGAAATAACGGTTATTCATAGACCAATGATAGAAATGTATCAAGAACCAAGAATTATTAATTCATTTTTCTTAAGATCCAAATGCAAACCTAATACAATGAAAAAAAAAAAAAACAATGCAACAATTCCCTCAGTGTATTGTCTTTTTTTCTCAAGAAGCAGTTTTAAAATATATTTTAGAATAGTACTATTAAGTGTGGAGATCCATGTTTTGAAACAGTGATCTAAACCAACCAACTCATTTTTTTTCAAGAACTTGAGTTGTAAAGAGTTCTAGCGCCTTAGAACTCGGCTTGGTTCTAAAACTTCTACTAGGGAGTATGAATGAGAGAGAGAGAAAGAAAAGATCAGGTAAATGCACAAAAGAAAAGGGACAGACTATTGGGTTGAGAAACGTGTAGCCAGAGTGTATGGAAGACAGACAGAGACACTAGGTAAGAAATAGATTCAGTGAAGTTGGAAAGGATATAACCATCTGTGAAAAGTGCTGCTACTATAATTTCTTATTAACTCACATTTGCTTCCTGTCTGAAATAATAGAAAATTTACTCTGATGTAGATGGAAAACTTAATGGGGATAAATAGTTCTCACAGCATTCTCTTTAGTGGTATAGTAGGGAAAGGTGCCACTTATTCTACTAACCAGCAGAACTTGTTTTTGTATACCAGAAGATTATGATCCAGTTTACAAAAATGCTACAATAATTAATCTGCCTAACTGTTCAGTGATTAATCTCAAAATCTCACTACCCTACTTAAACTGCTTCTGTCAACCTCCATAGATTATAAAGTTTAAGCTTCTTGTAAAACATTCTATGACTTGGCCTTTTCTTTCTGGCCAGATTTATCAACCATACCTCCCTAGTGGGCACTTTACATCAGTGTCTTAGTCCATTTTATAATGCTATAACAGAATACCACAGACTAGGTAATTTATAAAGAAAAGAAATGTATTCCTGACAGTTCTGGGAGCAGGAAAGTCCAAGAACATAGCACTGGCATCTGTTGAGGGTCATCTCATGGTGGAAGATGGAAGATGGAATATGGAAGCAAGCACATGAGACAGAGAGAGAAATGGGATGATTTCATCCTTTTTATTAGGAATCTACTCCCACAATAATGAATCCCCTCCTACTGATATGGGTTGGATATGTGCCCCTGCCCAAATCTCATGTTCAGTTGTAATCCCCAGTGTTGGAAGTGGGGCCTGGTGGGTGGTACTTGGATCATGGGAGTGGTTTCTCATGGTTTAACACCATCCCCCTAGTGCCGTTCTTGTGATAGAGTTCTCATGAGATCTGGTTGTTTAAAAGTGTGGATATCCCCCATCCCTCCCTTCCTCCTGCTCTGGCCACGTGAAGTGATTCTCTCACTCCTTGCCTTCCACCATGATATTATGTTTCCTGAGGCCTCCCCAGAAACTGAGCAGATGGCCAGAATCATGCTTTCTGTGCAATTTGTGGAACTGTGCAGCAATTAAACCTCTTTTCTTTATAAATTACCCAGTCTCATGTATTTCTTTGTAGCAGTGTGAGAATGGACTAATACAACTACAATAATAGCACTAATCCATTCATGAGGGTGGAGCCTATATGATCTAATTACATCTTAAAGGCCTTACATTGTAATATTGTACACTGTAATACTTAATACTGGTAACACTGGCAAGTTTCCAACATATGAAGTTTGGAGGACACATTCAAACCATTAGCAGCCAGTCTTCCTGGTTTGGTTGCCATTTCTTGACTGTATCCTGCATTCCCCATCTTACACATATTGCTCTGCCTGGAAGGCTGTTTCCCCCTTTCTAGGTAATACCTGTAAATCCTCCTGTACTCAACTCATGGATTTCATCTCCAGGAAGACTTTCTAAATCACCCAGCTGAATAGGTTCTCCCTCTATGTATCTCTATCATAATAGTTATAGTAACCATTCATTTACATTTGGTTCTCTACTCCATACTGAGAGTTTTTTGAAGGAGAGAGTTATGTTATTTAGTTCCATAAGGCTCAAATACTGTAAGGAATGAGGCAAGATATATATAAGCATATAGTCATCTTTATATTCCCACTGTCTGAGACCAACATACATTGTTTTCAACACGTATTTGTTGAATGGATAAAATATCAAAGGTAATGCTATACCCAAAAGTAATGTTCAGCAATCAAGGGAGGTTCACTTTAATTGGGACACAGCAGATTCAGTATTTAATTCAGCTAGGAGGTGAGTTCAGAGAGGGCCTAGGTGTCAA
Organism: Pan troglodytes; assembly: GCF_028858775.2. Taxonomy (NCBI): domain Eukaryota; kingdom Metazoa; phylum Chordata; class Mammalia; order Primates; family Hominidae; genus Pan; species Pan troglodytes. Next base: position 89,776,992 of record NC_072407.2, read on the forward strand.
TGTGTCGGGAAGGCTGTGGAAGGGATTCAGGCATTAGATTTTTAATGGGGAGATTGTATTGTGCCTCATGCTTTCTAGCTGTCCTTCTGATTCAGAGCTTCCAGGACCTTTCAACAGTGGGTTCTTTTGTTCAGCTCTGAGTCACACTGGCATGCTCCTAGACCCTGGAGCAAGGCTAGCATAAGGCATGCTCCTAGACCCTGAAGCATAGGCATATCTATCACAGCTCAGTCTCTGAAGTCACTGACACAGCTTGCCACAATTCCATTCCATGTGGACCCTTTCACGTGCTGCAAAGGGGCTTGTCATTAGATAATTGATATGTTTTCAGTACACAGCAGTTTTAAGCATCCTTTTCGACTTTCTTCTGGGGAACAGTTGCAACAGTGCCTTTAAAATGCCAGTGAATCATTTCTAACTACAGCCTAAAATTGTATGATGAAGCCATCTGTATCACACTGGGAAAATATCATGTGGCATAATTAATTCATTGGATGTGATGATTACTTAGAATTATAGAAATACAGTATTGGAAGGACTCTCATGAGGTTTCGTAAAAAATTTTCAGACTCCTCCATAGACCTGTATTTAAACTTACCAGAAACATAATTACTCCATTCTTTGGATAATCTAGTAAAAACTTAAATATTTGCCACTAATGAGCTTGCAAAATTGGTTAAATAACTTAATCTCTCCAGGCCTCAGTGTCTCATATTTAAAAGTCAGGGCAGGAATGCATCGTCTTTATTCGAATTCTACCACTGTGATACTGAAGGTCTATGTAGAGCTTCTTCAGGGTTACTGGGGAATAAAGGGCTTCCTAGAGTAGACAGCATTCCCCTTCCACATTATTGTTTTTGTAGAACAATCTGTTATCTTTTTATGTTTCTGCCTTTGATTTTACTAGGAAAAAAAAGAAAGAGATATGACAAACAAAAAGTCATGGTCACTAGGACAGACAGTGTCCAAGCTCTTCCTGCATTAATAGGCAATGAATTTACCAACTTCACTGAGAAGAAATCCAGTGTAGAGAGTACAGGGTTTTGAGTCAGAAGATAAGATTAAGATGATGGCTCAGACCATCACTATCTGTGAGACTCCAGGTAAGTTACTGAGTTATTTAGCATCTGGGCTGCAGACTACAGTGCACTTAACTTGGGCTCCCTAGAAATCAGAGCCCGAAACAAAGGCTTTTATGGAACTACTTTATATGGGAGTGTGATTCCAGTAACAGCCTTGAGCAATGGGGAGCTCAGTACAGGAGAAAGAACCAGTACAAAATGTGTTATTGACTTGTTGCTTGATCCCAAAAGATCATCTGAGAAGTGTATAATGTGTTAGGGTGACAGAGGAGAAAACCTTTGTCTATTGGTTTCCATTCCCCATTGGTAAACTATTTACCCTGTAGCTGTAGCTATTTTATATTTCTAATTTGTACATGTGTGGGTATCAAGTGACTCTCACAAGTGACCTACTTCCCGATTTCAAACAAGAAACTATGGGGTGAGGCAAGAGATGAGCAGTATTAGCCTGACTTGTCTATTTATAACTGCATGAAGCTGCTTGGAACCTATGCCAAATTGGTTAAGCAACTGTGGATGGAATAAGAAGTGCATCTGAAGAAATTTTTGTTATATGTCACCCCTTGTACCACTCTGATCAACTTGTTTCCTCATTTAAGTTCCATCTATTATAGAGGTCCCTTTTAGGTGATGAATGGATTAGGTAAATCACCTATATTCCCAATGGCTGCAACAGCTCACATGGCTCTAACTAGTATTCACCATTTCCCTCTTAATCATCATTCTAAAAATTGCTCACCTTTGGTTAGCACTTTAGTTAGTCTGCATAATTGTCTGGTGGGGTGACCCAGTTTTATATTCCCAAGTGATCTGAGTCCTTAATTGCTTTGCCTTTGTCCGGATTTGTTTGCAACAACTTCCCTTTGATCACTAGGCACAGAAGATAAATAAGCACCTCAGTAAACCCCCTGGACTCCATTGTCATTCCTGCTCCATTTTATTTTGTGGCAGCAGCTCCAGCTCATCGTGGTAATCAGCCTTGGTTATCCCTAACATGAGTAATTTTATTTGCCTGTGAGTTCTTGGATATTAAGAGACCAAAGTGACCACATTGTAGTCATAGCTTCAAGTTCAGAGAAGCCATTACTGTCTCTCTAGTAGAATCATTTAGTTATTGGGAACAATGCCTCTAATCTAGCAGACCTAATATTTGGGAAATAGCAAACTTTGGCAAGTGGATCACTTGAAATGATGGTGACCAAAGCCAATGCCACTTTCACTCCTTGATTCCTGGAACCATGTATCCTAGCCATTAGAGACATAGCACCATGGTTATAGGTTTACTGTATGCACTGTATCCTAAAGTACAATCTCCAATCCTGAGATGACACATTAACTGGGAATTAACGGACAGTCTACTTATGGGTTTAGTCTACATGATAAAAGGAGCAGATGCTATGGTCAGACACCAATTGTTTCACATCCTTTGCTTACTACGATGATATATAAAACCCTCAGATAGTCATTCTGGCAGAGGTACTGTGGGCAAGAAAAGATAATACATAGCCAGAGGTTTCCATGCTGGTAAGATTAAATCACTTACCAGGTCTCAATTCAGGTAAAGTTAAATTAAAGTTGAAAAAGTCTGATGTACTTAATCTTCCACTTGACTGGCTAGTCTCTTCAAGAAACTGTTCCATAAGTGAAGGAGAAATGAAATCCTTTACAGACAAGTAAATGCTGAGATACTTTGTCACCACCAGACCTGCCTTAGAAGAGCTCCTGAAGGAAGCACTAAACATGGAAAGGAACAACTGGTACCAGCCACTGCAAAAACATGCCAAATGGTAAAGACTGTCAATGCTATGAAGAAACTGCATCAATTAACGGGCAAAATAACCAGCTAACACCATAATGACAGGATCAAATTCAAACATTAACAATATTAACCTTAAAAGTAAATGGGCCAAATGCCCCAATTAAAAGTTATAGACTGGCAAATTGGATAAAGAGTCAAGACCCATCGATGTGCTGTTGTATTCAGGAGACCCACTCATGTGCAAAGACGCACATAGGCTCAAAATAAAGAAATGGAGGAAGATTTACCAAGCAAATGGAAAGCAAAAAAAAGCAGGGGTTGTAATCTAGTCTCTGATAAAACAGACTTTAAACCAACAAAGATCAAGAGAGACAAAGAAGGCCACTACATTATGGTAAAGGAATCAATTCACCAAGAAGAACTAACTATTCTAAATATATATGCACCCAACACAGGAGCACCCAGATTCATAAAGTAAGTCCTTGGAGACGTAAAAAGAGACTTAGACTCCCACACAATAATAATGGGAGACTTTAACACCCCACTGTCAATATTAGATCAGTGAGACAGAAGGTTAACAACTTCTTGAAGTTGTTGGACTTGAACTTTTTGGACTTGAACTCAGCTCTGGACCAAACAGACCTAATAGACATCTACAGAACTCTCCACCCCAAATCAACACAATACACATTCTTCTGAGCACCATATTGCACTTGTTCTAAAATTAACCACATAATTGGAAGTAAAACACTCCTCAGCAAACGTAAAAGAAGAGAAATCACAATAAACTGTGTCTCAAACCACAGTGCAATCAAATTAGAACTCAGGATTAAGAACTTTCTCAAAACCACACAACTACATGGAAACTGAACAACCTGCTCCTGAATGACTACTGGGTAAATAACAAAATGAAGGAAGAAATAAAGATGTTCTTTGAAATCAATGAGCACAAAGACACAACATACCAGAATCTCTGGGCCACATTTAAAGCAGTGTGTAGAGGGAAATTTATAGCACTAAATGCCCACAAGAGAAAGCAGGAAAGATCTGAAATCGACACCCTAACATCACAATTAAAATAACTAGAGAAGCAAGAGAAAAAAAAATTCAAAAGCTAGCAGAAGGCAAGAAATAACTAAGAACAGAGCAGAACTGAAGGAGATAGAGACACACAAAAAAAAAACCCTTCAAAAAAATCAATGAATCCAGGAGCTGGTTTTTTGAAAATATCAACAAAATAGACTGCTAGCAAGATTAATAAAGAAGAAAAGAGAGAAGAATCAAATAGATACAATACAAAATTATTAAGGGGATCACCACCGATCCCACAGAAATACAAACTACCATCAGAGAATACTAATTCTATAAACACCTCTACACAAATAAACTAGAAAATCTAGAAGAAAAGGATAAATTCCAGGACACATACACCCTCCCAAGACTAAACCAGGAAGAAGTTGAATCTCTGAATAGACTAATAACAGGTTCTGAAATTGAAGCAATAATTATTAGCCTACCAACAAAAAAAAGTCCAGGACCAGATGGATTCAGAGCTGAATTCTACAAGAGGCATAAAGAGGAGCTGGTACCATCCTTCTGAAACTATTCCAATCAATAGAAAAAGAGGGAGTCCTCCCTAACTCATTTTATGACGTTTGCATCATCCCGATACCAAAGCCTGGTAGAGACACAACAAAAAAAGAGAATTTTAGACCTATATCCCTGATGAACATCAATGCAAAAATCCTCAATAAAATACTGGCAAACTGATTCCAGCAGCACATAAAAGAGCTTATCCTCCACAATCAAGTCGGCCTCATCCCTGGGATGCAAGGCTGGTTCAATATATGCAAATCAATAAATGTAATCCATCACATAAACGGAACCAAAGACAAAAACCACATGATTATCTCAATAGATGCAGAAAAGGCCTTTGACAAAATTCAAAAGCCCCTTCATGCTAAAAATTCTCAATAAACTAGGTATTGATCGGAGTATCTCAAAATAATAAGAGCTATTTGTGACAAACCCACAGCCAATATCACACTGAATGGCCAAAATCTGGAAGCATTCTCTTTGAAAACTGGCACAAGACAAGGATGCCCTGTCTCACCACTCCTATTCAACATAGTGTTGGAAGTTCTGGCTAGGGCAATCAGGCAAGAGAAAGAATAAAGGGTATTCAATTAGTAAAAGAGGAAGTCAAATTGTCCCTGTTTGCAGATGACATGATTGTATATTTAGAAAATCCCATCATCTCAGCCCAAAATCTCCTTAAGCTGATAGGCAACTTCAGTAAAGTCTCAGGATACAAAATCAATGTGCAAAAATCACAAGCATTCTTATACACCAATAACAGACAAACAGAGAGCCAAATCATGAGTGAACTCCCATTCACAATTGCTTCAAAGAGAATAAAATACCTAGGAATCCAACTTACAAGGGATGTGAAGGACCTCTTCAAGGAGAACTGCAAACCACTGCTCAACGAAATAAAAGAGGACACAAACAAATAGAAGAACATTCCATGCTCATGGATAGGAAGACTCAGTATCGTGAAAATGGCCATACTGCCCAAGATAATTTATAGATCCAATGCTATCCCCATAAGGCTACCAATGATTTTCTTCACAAAATTGGAAAAACTACTTTAAAGTTCATATGGAACGAAAAAAGAGCCCACCTAGCCAAGACAGTCATGAGCCAAAAGAACAAAGCTGGAGGCATCATGCTACCTGACTTCGAACTATACTACAAGGCTACAGTAACCAAAACAGCATGGTACTGGTACCAAAACAGAGATATAGGCCAATGGAATAGAACAGAGGCCTCAGAAATAACACCACACATCTACAACCATGTGATCTTTGACAAACCTAACGAAAACAAGCAATGGGGAAAGGATTCCTTGTTTAATAAATGGTGTTGGCAAAACTGGCTAGCCATATGTAGAAAGCTGAAACTGGATCCCTTCCTTACACTGTATACAACAATTAACTCAAAATGGATTAAAGACTTAAATGTAAGATGTAACACCATAAAACCCCTAGAAGAAAACCTAGGCAGTATCATTCAGGACATAGGCATGGGCAAAAACTTCATGACTAAAATACCAAAAGCAATGGCAACAAAAACCAAAATTGACAAATGGGTTCTAATTAAACTAAAGAGCTTCTGCACAGTAAACAAAACGATCAGAGTGAACAGGCAACCTACATAATGGAGAAAATCTTTGCAATCTATCTATCTGACAAAGGGCTAATATCCAGAGTCTACAAAGAACTTAAAGAAATTTACAAGAAAAAACCACCCCATCAAAAAGTAGGCAAAGGATATGAACAGACACTTCTCAAGATAAGACATTTATAAGGCCAACAAACATATGAAAAAATGTTCACCATCACTGGTCATCAGGGAAATGCAAATCAAAACCACAAGGAGATACCATGTTATGCCGGTTAGAATGGTGATCATTAAAAAGTCAGGAAACAACAGATGCTGGAGGGGATGTGGAGAAATAGGAACACTTTTACACTATTGGTAGGAGTGTAAATTAGTTCAACTATTGTGGAAGACAGTGTAGTGATTCCTCAAGGATCTAGAACTAGAAATACTATTTGACCCAGCGATCCCATTACTGGGTATATACCCAAAGAATTATAAATCATGCTGCTATAAAGACACATGCACACGTTTGTTTATTGTGGCACTATTCACAATAGTGAAGACTTGGAACCAACCCAAATATCCATCAATGATAAACTGGCTTAAAGAAATATGGCACATATACACCACGGAATACTATGCAGCCATGAAAAAGGATGAATTCATGTTCTTTGCAGGGCCATGGATGAAGCTGGAAATCATCATTCTAAGCAAACTATTACAAGGACAGAAAACCAAACACCACATGTTCTCACTCATAGGTGGGAGCTGAACAATGAGAACACATGGACACAGGGTGGGGAATATCACACACCGGGGCCTGTCAGGGGGTGGGGAGCTGGCGGAGGGATAGCATTAGGAGAAATACATAATGTCAATGACTAGTTGATGGTGCTGCAAACCAACATGGCATGTGTATGCCTATGTAACAAACCTGCACGTTGTGCACATGTACCCTAGAACTTAAATATATATATAGAACTTTATATATATATATATATATATATTATATATATAAAGAAACTGTTCCATAATAAGATTTAACATTGGCCTCTGCTCTGGTATGTTTCTGATTTCCTGGTGACAGAAGCTAAATGAGTCTCCTTCCTGCTGATGGAGTTTCAAGATGAGCACATTTGCCATATAAATAGGTGCGCGTCAAGTGCCAGAGGCTGTGTTACTCTGTGTTAGTACACAGACCACATCTCGTCAGCAGTTGAGACTGGCCTGCTACTTGTTTAGGTTTATAGTAGCCCTCCATCATCACTGTATGACCCCTGAGTTTCAGGGGTCATACAAGTCAACTAAATAGAGACGGCCACCTCTTCAAGTCTTTGATGATGTTGGTAATCTCTGCTATTTCTTCTTGAATAAAGTATTGTTTCTAACTTCCTATCTTAGTTGGTGACAGGTGAACAGTTTCAGAGGTTTTCACATGACCCTTCTTACAATAATAATTTTTGTTCCACAGGTAAGTAGATCAAAGAGAGAATTATGTGAGCCCTTCTACTAACTATTAATTGAGGGACTGGGTTAATAACTAAAGGGTAGAACCTTGGGCTCATTGGATCCACTGTGAGTTAGAACTGTGCAAGAATTCTAGCTAATACAAACCACCAATGTAACAAAACTTCCTGAATTCACCCAATTTCTGATCTTTGGCATATTTCTGTTTCTAAATTCCTGCATCTCACAGCTTACCAATCTGAAAAACTGACTGCTTTCTGGATTAGATAGTCTGAAATTAAATCTTACAATGATTTTATCTAAATGTTTTTATATCTCTTGTCTTCAGCCTAAAAATGTTTTGGAGAGTTACTGATAATGAACACTTTCTGTTCTTATTTGCCTACCCACCAGGAGTAATGTATTTTACTCACATTTTTCACACTAACAATGGGTATAGGTGAGCCCCCCTTGTATTAAGTCTTTATTTTAATACTATATTTTTTCTTTTCAATATCTACTTTAAAGAGAACATTGGGAAGGGGAAACATAATGATCTAGGGTTTGTTTGACAAATATAATAGCTCATGCTGGAGATGATATACACACAAATGTTCCTTCCAGCTGAAAAATCAGAATCACCTGCAGGGAGGAAAGATTTCTTTTCCTTACCCGTTGCTAGATTCATGACTGAAGCAACTACAACAAAAGACAGATTACTAAGAGAAAAGCATGCACATTTATTTTATATAAGTTTTATGTAATGGGAGGCTTCAGAAATGAATAAACAGGTACACTTGTATATTTTTCTGCTTAGGTTTGATAAAGAATGGATAGCTGTGGGGAAGTATGATTGGAAAAAAGGAGTATTATGTAATGGTGATAAATTGGGAGGAAGGGGTCAACTAAGTAATGCCTGTTTGTGCAGATTCTTCTTGGCATCTCTGGGTCTTTGGATTAGTATAGGAATAGTAACTCTCAACTGAGGAAACTACGACCTACTTCAGAAGAATGCCAGAAAATTCTTCCTAGGTTTTGTGACTTGCTTCAGGGAAGAAGGGCAAGGGGAAGGTGAGAGCGAGCATCCTGCTTCTGCTGTTTTCTCACTGCCAGGGTTTTATACTTTGGGGTGGCATGATCTGAACTCCATCACACCTCAAGCCAGCTAGAGTTGTTGAGTATTGGTCTTGGGAAATTAAGTGAGTTTCTGGCCTTGAGCAAATCATTTTATTCTAAGTGTTTCTTCACCTTTCTCTATGTGACTACAATAATAATTGGCATTTACATAGTAAATTAGAATTAACAATAAACTTTCATACATACGGTCACATTTCATCTTTTCCAAAAAACCGCTAGGAAGATTGTCTGCACTTTAGTTATAAGAGCTAATATTAAAAATTGGTATCTCTCTTCCGCTCACAAAGCCATCAAGTGCCATCCATACATAAACCTACATCTTTTTCCTCCATCTCCAATTATTTTTATATTTTTCCATACTATCTTTGAAATCTTATGTTGGATGTATTAATACAACAGTATAGTGAATAAAAATAACATTGAGAGTCAAGAGAGTCACTTAAGTACATACAGGTGTTGTGAGATGCAATTAAGAAATGTGTGGGCTTTAAAGACATTACAGGGGTATAAGAAAATGTTATTAAAAAGGTTAAGTGAAGGTGGCTGTGAGAATGGAGGTAGACTGATTTAAGTTAAATAATATTTCTAGGTTGCGATTGTAAATACCTGGCACCTTGAAATACTTAAGACAACACAGAGATGTCAGATTATACATGCTCTAGAACTGAGAAATATTTATTAAATAGATGTATACATGATTTAATTTTTCTATAATGTCAGAAATTTCCAACTTGAGATTATATCTAGTTGGCATTAAGAAATACAAATCTCTCATGCAAATTCCACAAACATTTATTGAATATTATTTACGTATCTGGTGTTCTGCTAGGTTATGCTAGGTCCAATTGCTATCTTCTTGGATCTAGAAGTTCAATGGTGTAGATGGACATTGATTAAATCATCACCAGGAAGTATAAATCTCCAACTGCAGGAATACTGTGAAAGAGATATACATGGTGATATAAGTGTTTGAAATCAAAATTTGACCTCATCAGTGAGTCAAAGTATTACAAGGAAAAGGACAAAAGATTTGATATGTAGAGGAGAGAATAAGACTTACCCAAATGAAGAAGGAAGAGTAGCTAAGGCCAAAAGGGAGCCCATTAAAGATAACCTATTGCAAAATTTAGCACTGTAAACAGGAAGGCTGAAAGAAAGAAAATGTGGCTCAAGTACAGTGTATAAGGGTATCGAGTTTGAGAGAATGCTAGACATAGTAGTGGTCACACTGTGCCAGGCCTTGCAGGCCATGTAAATGAGTTTTACTGTTATCTTAGGGCAATGGTCAGTTACTGAAGATTTTTAAGAGGGATAGGGAGTGACTTGAGCAGTTTTTTGTTTCAATAAGACTGATTTGGCTGCAGTTTTGGGTGAGCCAGGTAAGAGCAGATTTGGATAGATCAGTCAGTAGGATATTCTAGCAAACCAGTGATAGATGATACTAATGAGACTGGTGGTGAGAATGAAGAGGAGGGAAGCAAAATTGTGAGGCATTAAAGTAATTAGGTCAATAGGACTGTAACTTGCATAATAAGGCTATGTCATTCACCCAAGGAGGGAGCTGTACAAGAAGACCATGTTTTGAAAGGCAGATCATTAACTTAGCTTTGAAAATATTGTGTGGGATGAATATTTGATCCTCAAGATCAGAGGAAAGAACTGTGCTGAAGATATAAGTTTGGAAATTATAAAAACATGGTGATTGAAGTCTTGGGTATTAAATAGATTGCTTATGGGGGGAGTATAGGGTGAAAGAAGAGGGTCTTGTAATGAGTCTTAGAAAGCTCTAATAATTAAGGGCAAGAACTATCCTGTAAAGAAGACCAACAAAACCAGACCGAAAATAAAAAAGGACTGGACAAATATATCTAACAATGAATCCCCAAAATGCTGAAGAAAAACAGGCATAACTGAAAGGAGAAACAAATAATTCAACACAAATTATTGCTAAGGTTAATATGCTACTCTGAATAATTGATAAAATAACTAGATATAAAATCAGCAAGAGTGTAGAAGACTTGAAAAACACTAATTTAGACTTAAAAAGTAAACAATTTGAGAAATCTCTAAATATTCTAAATTAATTATTACATGTATAAATAATCCATGTGTCAAAGAAAAAACCACAGGGGAAATTAGAAAATATTTTAAAACAAAGAAAAGCAAATAAAAAAACCCACATATCAAAGAATATAGTATTTGTTAAAACAGTGGTTAGAGGAAAATTGATAGCTTTAATAGCTGTATTAGAAAAAGAAGAAATGTCTTAAAACAATAATGTGAATTTATACTTTAAGGAATTAGAAAAATAGTATATGATAGCACAACAGGGTGATAATAGACAGTAATACAAAAAATCTAAGAGGCTCGGCATGGTAGCTCACGCCTGTAATCCTAGCACTTTGGGTGGCTGAGGCTGGTGGATTGCCTGAGCTCAGGAATTCCAGACCAGCCTGGGCAACACGGTGAGACCCTGTCTCTACTAAAATACAAAAGAAATTAGCGGGGCATGGTGGGACGTGCCTGTAGTCCCAGCTACTCAGGAGGCTGAGACAGGAGAATTGCTTGAAACTTGGAGGCAGAGGTTGCAGTGAGCCGAGATCACGCTACTGCACTCCAGCCTGGGCAACAAAGTGAGACTCTGACTCTAAAAAAAGAAAAGAAAACAAAAGAAAATCTAAGCAATCCACACACAAAAAAGTTCTAGAATTAATAAGTTTAGCAAGATTGCAGAGTAACAGATAATTAACAGAGCAACAAATAATTCAAAAATGAAATCAAGGCAGTGACTCCACTTAAAATAACATCAAAAGAAATAAAATACTGGGAATAATTTTTTAAAAAGAAATGCAAAATGTATATGCTTCATATTATAAAATACTGCTGAGAGAAATTTAAAAAGGTCTAAACCAGAAAGGTAAATAAAGAATACTCAATAGAATCAACTGAAACATAAATAAGAAAAAAACAGACTTTAACAAGATATATGGATACAGTATAAAAACAGAAAACCAAATTTTTTCTCATATTCCAGAAATAAGTAATTCAGAAATACGAAAGAAAATATTTGATTGACTATAGCAAAACCAAATAGTACCGAAAATAAGCTTTCTTCTACAAAGTTTAAAGAAGGCCAAAAATAAGATTTAACTAGATGGAGGAAAAATCTTTTTTAAACTACTTAAAACACCAATTTTCCAAAATTAATTTGCAATTTTGATGTAAGTTAATCAACATTTAAAGAATTTTGGGTGAGATTGTCAAAGCAATTCTAAAACTCCTCTGGAAAAATGAATAAATGAAAAGTACTAAACTATTTCAAAAAGTGAGGAGAGGAGCTATTGCTTTACCAGATATAAATGTTTCCTATAACATCTCAATAATTGAACTAAAATAGTCAACAATAGCCAACAGGTAGATCAATGGGGCAGAAAATGTAGTTCCAAAATGGATTATGAATGTATATAATAATTACCAATATTATTTGTGATAATTTAAGCAGGGTTATAATGGTTGCACACTTGGCAAACAATTTTAGATATGCATTCTATAGAACAAAGTCCATTTCAGATGAAACAAAGAGTTGAATGTCAAAAACATCGCCAAACCAAAACAAGCCAAATGAAAAAACGTAAAACCATACAAATAGCAGGAATATGAGTGAATATTTATCTGATATGGAGGGCAAAGAACTTTATGACAAATAGTGAAAGATATCTTCAAGGAAGAAGTGAAATTAAGCTCATTAGTTAACAATAAAAGAATTCTTCAAAAATCTTAGACAAAAATAAAACAGAGTAGACTGATAAAATGTTCGCTGGAAATATGACAAATGAAACTTGACACAAGCACATAAACTCAATTGAGGGAAAAAAACAACAACAACCCAGAATCTGTCACCCTGCCAAAGAGAGTATGTATGAACAAATAACAGCATAAGAATATTAAACAAAAATTAAGATGAATATAGTTGATGAATGTAGTTGTACTTAGGAATACATCTAACTAGGGCCATCTATGATCTCTACAAGGAGAATTACAACATTCTGTTGAAAAAAAAATCAAATGCCTGATACAAAGAAATGGAAAAACTTCCCATGTTCATGAATCTGAAGCAGCAATATCACTAAAATGACCATACTACCCAAAGCAATCTACAGATTCAATGCTATTTCTATTAAACTGTAAATGTCATTTTTTACAGAATTAAAATAATGTATTCTAAAATTCATAGGGAAATAAAAAGGAGCCCAATAGCCAAACCAAATCTAAGCAAAAAGAAAAAAGTCAGAGGCATCACACTATCTAACTTAAACTATACTGCAAGGCTATAGTAACCAAAAGAGCACACTATGGGTACAAAAACAGACACACAGCCCAATCGAAAAGGATAGAAAACTCAGAAATAGAACCACACACCTACATACTCAACAAAGTTGACAAGCAATGCAGAAAGGATTCCTTATTTAATAAATGGTGCTGGGATCTTCAACAAAGTTGAGGTGCTGATCCTCAACAAAGTTGACAAGCAATGTGGAAAGGACTCCTTATTTAATAAATGGTGCTGGGATACTTGGCTAACCATATGCTAGCCATATATAGAAGAAGGAAATTGGACTCCTACCTTTCACCATGTACACAAATTAACTCAAGATGGCTTAAGGAATTAAATGTAAGATGTAAAACTAAAAATCCTAGCAGAAAACCTGGGAATCACAATTCTGGACATTGATCTTGGTAAAGACGTTATAACTAAGTCCCCAAAATTAACTGTAATGAAACAAAAATTGACAAGTCAGACCTAATTAAGCTAAAGAGCTTCTCCACAGCAAAAGAAACTATCAACAAAGTAAATATATAAACCACAGAATGGGAGAAAATATTCTCTTTTTAAAAAAATTATACTTTAAGGTCTGGGATACATGGGTAGAATATGCAGGTTTATTACATAGGTATACACATGCCATGGTTTTTTGCTGCACCCATCCACCCATCATCTACATTAGGTATTTCTCCTATTGCTCTCCCTCTTCTAGCCCCCCATCCCTTGACAGGCCCCTGGTGTGTGATGTTCGCCTCCCTGTGTCCATGTGTTCTCATTGTTCAACTCCCATTTATGAGTGAGAACGTGCGGTGTTTGGTTTTCTGTTCCTGTGTTAGTTTGCTGAGAATGATGGTTTCCACCTTCAACCATGTCTCTGCAAAGGACATGAACTCATCCTTTTTTATGGCTGCATATAATTCCATGGTGTATATGTGCCACATTTTCTTTATCCAGTCTATCATTGATGGGCATTTGGGTTGGTTCCAAGTCTTGGCTATTGTGAATAGTGCTGCAATAAACATACATGTGCATGTGTCTTTACAGTAGAATGATTTATAATCTTTTGGGTATATACCCAGTAATGGGATTGATGGGACAAATGGTATTTCTGGTTCTAGATCCTTGAGGAATCACTACACTGTCTTCCACAATAGTTGAACTAATTTACACTCCCACCGACGGTGTAAAAGTGTTCCTATTTCTCCACATTCTCTCCAGTATCTGTTGTTTCCTGACTTTTTAATGATCGCCATTCTAACTGGTGTGAGATGGTATCTCACTGTGGTTTTGATTTGCATTTCTCTAATGAGCAGTGCTGATGAGCTTTTTTTAAATATGTTTGTTGGCCTTATAAATGTCTTCTTTTGAGAAGTGTCTGCTCATATCCTTCGCCCATTTTTTAGTTGTTTTTTTCTTGTAAATTTGTTTAAGTTCTTCATAGATTCTGGATATTAGCCCTTTGTCAGATGGATAGATTGCAAAAATTTTCTCCCATTCAGTAGGTTGCCTGTTCACTCTGATGATAGTTTCTTTTGCTGTGCAGAAGATCTTTAGTTTAATTAGATCCCATTTGTCAATTTTGGCTTTTGTGGCCATTGTTTTTGGTGTTTTAGTCATGAAGTCCTTCCCCATGCCTATGTCCTGAATGGTATTGCCTAGGTTTTCTTCTTGGGGTTTTATTGTTTTAGGTCTTACATTTAAGTCTTTAATGCATCTTGAGTTATTTTTTGTATAAGGTGTAAGGAAGGTGTTCAGTTTCAGTTTCCTGCCCATGGCTAGCCAGTTTTCCCAACACCATTTATTGAATAGGGAATCCTTTCTCCATTGCTTGTTTTTGTCAGGTTTGTAAAGATCTGATGGTTGTAGATGTGTAGTGTTATTTATGAGATCTCTGTTCTGTTCCATTGGTCTATACATCTGTTTTGGTACCAGTACCATGCTGTTTTGGTCACTGTAGCCTTGTACTATAGTTTGAAGTCAGATAGCTTGGTGCCCCCAGCTTTGTTCTTTTTGCTTAGAATTGTCTTGGCTGCATGGGCTCTTGTTTGGTTTCATATGAAATTTAAAGTAGTTTTTTCTAATTCTGTGAAGAAAGTCAATGGTAGCTTGATGGGAATAGCATTGAATCTGTAAATTACTTTGGGCAGTATGACCATTTTCACCATATTGATTCTTTCTATTCATGGGCATGGAATGTTTTTCCATTTGTTTGTGTCCTCTCTTGTTTCCTTGAGCAGTGGTTTGCAGTTATCCTCGAAAAGTTTCTTTATGTCCCTTGTAAGTTGTCTTTCAAGATATTTTATTCTCTTTGTAGCAATTGTGAGTGGGAGTTCACTTATGATTTGGCTCTTTGTTAGTCTATTATTGGTGTATAGGAATGCTTGTGATTTTTGCACATTGACTGTATCCTGAGACTTTGCTGAAGTTGCTTAATAGCTTAAGGAGATTTTGGGAAGAGACGATGAGGTTTTCTAAATATACAATCACGTCATCTGCAACCAGAGACAATTTGACTTCCTCTCTTCCTATTTGAATAACCTTTATATTTCTCTCTCTTGCCAGGTTGCCCTGACCAGAATTTCCAATACTGTGTTGAGTAGGAGTGGTGAGAGAGGACATCCTTGTCTTGTGCCAGTTTTCAAAGGGAGTGCGTCCAGCTTTTGACCATTCAGTATGATATTGGCTGTGGGTTTGTCATAAATAGCTCTTATTATTTTGAGATACAGTCCATCAATACCTATTTTACTGAGATTTTTTAACATGAATGGTTTTAAATTTTATTGAAGGCCTTTTCTGCATCTGTTGAGATAATCATGTGGTTTTTGTCTTTGGTTCTGTTTATTTGATGGATTACATTTATTGGTTTTCATATGTTGAACCAGCCTTGCATCCCAGGGATGAAGCAGATTTGATCATGGTGGATAAGCTTTTTTATGTGCTGCTGGATTCAGTTTGCCAGTATTTTATTGAGGATTTTCACATTGATGTTCAACAGGGATATTGGCCTGACATTTTCTTCTTTTGTTTTCTATGCCAGGTTTTTAATATCAGGATGATGCTGGTCTCATAAACAGAGTTACGGAGGAGTCCCTCTTTTTCTGTTGTTTGGAATAGTTTCAGAAGGAACGATACTAGCTCCTCTTTGGTTTTGGTTTTGTTTTTTCTCTTTTATTCTTTGTTTCTTTTAAATTATACTTTAAGTTCTAGGGTACATGTGCACAACGTGCAGGTTTGTTACATATGTATACGTGTGCCATGTTGGTGTGCTGCACCCATTAACTCCTCATTTACATTAGGTATATCTCCCGATGCTATCCCTCCCCTCTGCTACCACCCCACATCTGCCCCAGTGTGTGATGTTCCCCTTCCTGTGTACAAGTCTTCTCATTGTTCAACGCCCACCTATGAGTGAAAACATGCAGTGTTTGGTTTTCTGTCCCTGCAATAGTTTGATGAGAATGATGGTTTCCAGCTTCATCCATGTCCCTACAAAGGACATGAACTCATTCTTTTTTATGGCTGCATAGTATTCCATGGTGTATATGTACCACATTTTCTTAATCCAGTCTATCATTGTTGGACATTTGGGTTGGTTCCAAGTCTTTGCTATTGTGAATAGTGCCACAATAAACATAGTGCGCATGTGTCTTTATAGCAGCATGATTTATAATCCTTTGGGTATATACCCACTAATGTGATGGCTGGGTCAAATAGTATTTCTAGGTCCAGATCCTTGAGAATCACCACACTGTCCTTCACAATGGTTGAACCAGTTTACAGTCCCACCAATAGTGTAAAAGTGTTCCTATTTCTCCACATCCTCTCCAGCACCTGTTGTTTCCTGACTTTTTAATGATCGCCTTTCTAACTGGTGTGAGATGGTATCTCACTGTGGTTTTGATTTGCATTTCTCTGATGGCCAGTGATGATGAGCATTTTTTCACGTGTCTTTTGGCTGCATAAATGTCTTCTTTTGAGAAGTGTCTGTTCATATCCATTGCCCACTTTTTGATGGGGTTGTTTGTTTTTTTCTTGTAAATTTGTGTTCTTTGTAGATTCTGGATATTAGCCCTTTGTCACATGAGTAGATTGCAAAAATTTTCTCCCGTTTTGTAGGTTGCCTGTTCACTCTGATAGTAGTTTCTTTTGCTGTGCAGAAGCTCTTTAGTTTAATTAGATCAAATTTGTCAATTTTGGCTTTTGTTGCCATTGCTTTTGGTGTTTTAGACATGACATCCTTGCCCATGCCTATGTCCTGAATGCTATTGCCTAGGTTTTCTTCTAGGGTTTTTATGGTTTTAGGTCTAACATTTAAGTCTTTAATCCATCTTGAATTAATTTTTGTATAAGATGTAAGGAAGGGATCCAGTTTCAGCTTTCTATATATGGCTAGCCAGTTTTCCCAGTACCATTTATTAAATAGGGAATCATTTCCCTATTGCTTGTTTTTCTCAGGTTTGTCAAAGATCAGATGGTTGTAGATGTGTGGTACTTTTTCTGAGGGCTCTGTTCTGTTCTACTGGTCTATATCTCTGTTTTGGTAGCAGTACCATGCTGTTTTGGTTACTGTAGCCTTGTAGTATAGTTCAAAGTCAGGTAGCATCATGTCTGCAGCTTTGTTCTTTTTGCTTAGGATTGTCTTGGCAATGCGGGCTCTTTTTTGGTTCCATATGAACTTTAAAGTATTTTTTCCAATTCTGTGAAGAAAGTCATTGGTAGCTTGATGAGGATGGCATTAAATCTATAAATTACCTTGGGCAGTATGGCCATTTTCATGATATTGATTCTTCCTATCCATGAGCATGGAATGTTCTTCCATTTGTTTGTATCCTCTTTTATTTCATTGAGCAGTGGTTTGTAGTTCTCCTTGAAGAGGTCCTTCACATCCCTTGTAAGTTGGATTCCTAGGTATTTTATTCTCTTTGAAGCAATTGTGAATGGGAGTTCACTCATGATTTGGCTCTCTGTTTGTCTGTTATTGGTGTATAAGAATGCTTGTGATTTTTGCACATTGATTTTGTATCCTGAGACTTTGCTGAAGTTGCTTATCAGCTTAAGGAGATTTGGGGCTAAGAAGATGGGATTTTCTAAATATACAATCATGTCATCTGCAAACAGAGACAATTTGACTTCCTCTTTTCTTAATTGAATACCCTTTCTTTCTTTCTCCTGCCTGATTGCCCTGGCCAGAACTTCCAACACTATGTTGAATAGGAGTGGTGAGAGAGGGCATCCCTGTCTTGTGCCAGTTTTCAAAGGGAATGCTTCTAGTTTTTGCGCATTCAGTATTATATTGGCTGTGGGTCTGTCATAAATAGCTCTGATTATTTTGAGATACGTCCCATCAATGCCGAATTTATTGAGAGTTTTTTAGCATGAAGGGCTGTTGAATTTTGTCAAAGGCCTTTTCTGCAACCCTCTCCTGAATGACTACTTGGTACATAATTAAATGAAGGCAGAAATAAAGATGTTCTTTGAAACAAACGAGAACAAAGACACCATATACCAGAATCTCTGGGACACATTTAGAGCAGTGCGTAGAGGGAAATTTATAGCAGTAAATGCCCACAAGAGAAAGCAAAAAAGATCTAAAATTGACACCCTTACATCACAATTGAAAGAACTAGAGAAGCAAGAGCAAACACATTCAAAAGGTAGCAGAAAGCAATAAGTAACTAAGATCAGAGCAGAATTGAAGGAGATAGAGACACAAAAAACCCTTCAAAAAATCAATGAATCCAGGAGCTGGTTTGTTAAAAAGATCAACAAAATTGATAAACTGCTAGCAAGACTAATAAAGAACAAAAGAGAGAAGAATCAAATACACGGAATAAAAAATGATGAAGGGGATATCACCACCGATCTCACAGAAATACAAACTACCATCAGAGAATACTATAAACACCTCTACACAAATAAACTGGAAAATCTAGAAGAAATGGATAAATTCCTGGACACATACTCCCTCCCAAGACTAAGCCAGAAAAAAGTTGAATCCCTGAATAGACCAATAACAGGCTTTGAAATTGAGGCAATAATCAACAGCCTACCAACCAAAAAAAGTCCAGGACCAGACGGATTCACAGCCAAATTCTACCAGAGCTACAAGGAGGAGCTGGTACCATTCTCCTGAAACTATTCCAATCAATAGAAAAAGAGGGAAATCTTCCTAACTCATTTTATGAGGCCAGCATCATCCTGATACCAAAGCCTGGCAGAGACACAACAAATAAAGAGAATTTTAGAGCGATATCCCTCATGAACACCAATGCAAAAATCCTCAATAAAATACTGGCAAACCGAACCCAGTAGCACATCAAAAAGTGTATCCACCAAGATCAAGTGGGCTTCATCCGTGGGATGCAAGGCTTGTTCAACGTAAGCAAATCAATAAACATAATCCAGCATATAAACAGAACCAAAGACAAAAACCACATGATTATCTCAATAGATGCAGGTACCAGCTCCTCTTTGTACCTCTGATAGAATTCAGCTGTGAATCTATCTGGTCCTGGGTATTTTTTGCTCAGGAGGCTATTAATTACTGTCTAAATTTCAGAACCTGTTATTGGTGTTCTCAGGGATTTGATTTCTTCCTGGCTTAGTCTTGGGAGGGTGTATGTGTCCAGGAATTTATCCATTTCTTCTAGATTTTCCAGTTTATTTGTGTAGTGGTGTTTACAGTATTCTCTTATGATAATTTGTATTTCTGTGGGATCAGTGGTGATATTGCCTTTATCATTTTTATTGTGTCTATTTGATTCTGCTCTCTTTTCTTTATTAGTCTGGCTAGGGGTCTGTTTTGTTAATCTTTTCTAAAAAACACCTTCTGGATTCATTGATGTTTTGAAAGGTTTTACGTGTCTCTATTTCCTTTGGTTCTTCTCTGATTTCAGTTTTTTCTTATCTTGTGCTGGCTTTTGAATTCGTTTGCTCTTCCTTCTCTAGTTCTTTTAATTGTGATGTTAGGGTGTAGATTTTAGATCTTTCCCACTTTATCCTGTGGTCATTTAGTGCCATAAATTTCCCTCTAAAGACTTCTTTAGCTGTGTCCCAGAGATGCTGGTACATTGTATCTTTGTTTTCATTGGTTTCAAAGAACTTATTTATTTCTGCCCTAATTTCTTTATTTACCCAGTAGTCATTCAGAAGTAGGTGGTTCCGTTTCCATGTAGTTGTGCAGCTTCGAGAAAGTTTCTTAATCCTGAGTAAAGTTTCTTAATCCTTAATAAAGGCTGCATGGTGAATCAAAAATTTGGTGTCTTAAAACAACAGACATTTATTATATTACATTCTAACCTTGAAATCAAGGTGTCAGCAAAGTTGAAGGCTCTAGGGAAGAATCCTTCCCTGCTTCTTCCTAGCTTCTGGTGGTTGCCAGCAATCCCTGGCTTTCCTTTGCTTTCAGCTGCATCTTTCCAATTTTTGCCTTTGCCTTCACACATCCATCTTCCCTCTGATTATGTGTGTCAGTGTTTCTGCCCCTCCTCCTTTTATAAGGGCACCAATCACATTGGATTTAGGGCCATCCTATCCCAGTACAACCCCCTCTTAACTTGTCACATCCATAAAGACTTTATTTCCAAATAAAGTCACATTCTGAAGTTCTAGATGGGCATAAGATTTTGTGGGACACTATTTGACACACTGCAGTTTACCATCTGTCCCCCAGATTCTCATTCATCCCACATGCAAGTTATATTCACCCCAGTCCTATGTCATCCAAAGTATGGATCCATTCTAGTATTAATGGTGAGTTTCAAATTTTCTGTTAATGTCAGCTCAAAAAGTTTCAATTTAATTATCTCAATTATTAGAATCAGAAATGAGTGAAACTCAGGATATGGTCCATTATGAGGAAAAATTGCTCTTCATTCACAGACCTGTGAAACTACAAAACAAGTATCTGCTTCCAAGATACAATGGTAGGGCAGGCATAGGATAGACACTGACATCGTGAAAAGGAGAAGATGGAAGGAATAAAGGGTCATTTGTCCCAAGCAAGTTCAAAACTCAGCAAAGCAAATTCCGTTAGGCCCCAAGGCCTGAGAATAACTTTCTGTGGCCCATGCCCTGCCCTTGAGAACCATACTTTCTCTTTCTCTTTGATCTGATAGTTACTTTGCACACTGTGACTGAGTGAATGTGTGTACTTCCACATATGCATATGCCAGGTCTGAATTTTTCACTCTGATGCAACTTGGGTGACCAAAACCGTGATTCTATTGTTTTGTAACTGAACCAACTAGGTTTAACTCTTCCTTTTGGTAAATAGCAAATTTCTTGGTATATTTACATCCAGGTAAATTGAGTCATTTGCAGACATTTCTTTGTCTTCTTTAGGAAAATAGTCTAATTGAGGGGTTTCCCCTTTGTTTTTACTTTCCTTACTTTCTACCTCTCTCCAGTGAGTGATCTAAATGCTGAGTCTGGTAGAGGCAGTGGGTGTATGCATTGTCCTAGCATTAACTAGATCAAGGTATCTGGCCCATCATTGTCCTCTGTTCTCTGTGGGTGTCTGCAGCACTAGTCTTAGGGCATTTGCCTGCATACACTGACACCTGCTGAGGTATCTTGTTTTCACCATGATCACTGGTCAACAGGCCCACATTTTGCCTCTTCAGCCTTTGTGCTTCTCCCTGGGACATAGGACAGGAACATTTTATACAACCCTGTGAGGACTTAAATTTTGCTGATGGTCTTAGGCCCATCTGCCTAGGTATTCCACTCAGATTTTTTTTTTTATCTTATTGTGCATAACCTCACCAGACAGTTAGCTTCTCTACAGGGTTTTCAGTCTCGGAAGTAAGGCAAGAAATACCTTTCTTATGGTTCCCTCCAAAACTTATCTGGGAATTCCACCATCTCCTTCTGCTAGGATATCTGCTCTATACTTCAAAGTTGAAGGCCATGAATTATTTCTACATAATCCATAAGTCACTTACTATATTGCTCCATTTTCTGTTTACATGATAAAAATACTTCTCTAATGATGAAATGATTTTATTTCTTCATTCCATGTAAACAAAACTGTTACAATTGTCATGATTTTTCTCAGTGTTATCATTTTTAGCTTAAACTTTCTGCCTTTGAATTTGAATTCAAAAAAAGTCGTTTGTCTCTCAATATCTCAGCCTTGTGAAAACCTCTGCTTTCAAGGTTGTTGCTTCTTCAATGAATTTTAAAAGCCTGTTTTGGAACTTAATGCCAACATTTTGACTCTGTGTTCTAAGCAATATATGCCCTCCCTCAGAGGGCACTGAAAAGCTACTTTTCACTTTCTGCCTAAATGGTGTTAAAAGGGTAGTACAAAGAAGCATTGGTGTATCTGGAGTGTGAAAGAGCCTGCTTGGTAACATTTTAAAAATCTTCCTTTTTATTTAATAATATCCTTTTCTTTTGTTCTTACTTCCATCCATATGTGCAACTATCTATGGACATCTATGTTTATACACACACACAAACACCTATGCATATACACATATTCACAGGTACACACACACATATTATATTTTTATTCTCTTTATCATTTTCATGTTAGAAGATATTATATATGTCATTTTTTTCCTGATGGCTAAATGCTCAGGCATCTTAATAGCTATCCTTTGTTAATTTGCTTGACAAATATTATTGAGCTCTCTCTAGATGTCAGAATTGTAGCAGACACTGGAGAAGATATCATCTCTGCTCACAAAAGAACCATAGGATAGAGGGAGGGAGTGATTGGCAAGCATTTTAGTCAGGGTTCCACAGAGAAAACACTAGACACACACACACACTCACACATACATGTATACACATTTATGTATGTGTATATATACATGCATGTGTGTATATACATATACACATACATATATGTGTATACACACACATATACACACACATACATATATACACATACATATATGTGTGTATATATATACAGATATACACATACATATATCCTTCATTATACAGATACATATCTCTCATAGATGTCTGTATATATACATACACATGTGTATATGTATATATACATACATATATACACACACGTATATATGTATATATACATACATATATACACATATAAATTCCTCTGTATATATACAAATTGGCTTACACATTTGTAGGCATAAGTTAGTCTGAAATCTGCAGGGTAGGCTAGCAGGTTGGAGACCCAGGATAGAGACCAGGAAAGAGTTGATGCTGCAGCTCAGGTCAAAAGGCAGCCTAGAGGTAGAATTTCTTGTTTCTTAAGGACCTCAGTCTTTTTCTCTTAAAGCCTTCAACTGGTTTAGTGGGGCCTCCCCACGTTATTGGAGATAATTTACTTCACTCAAAGTCTACTAATTTAAATGTTATTCAAATCTAAAAAAATAACCCTCACAGCAACATCTAGACTGAAGTTTGACCAAAAACTGGCTACTGTAGCCTAGCCAGGTTGATACACAAAATTAGCCATCAGAGCAAGTAAACAGAAAATTAAAGTGTGATAACTGATAAATTTGTAGAGAGTTATGAATATGTTTTTTTGACAGAAAGGATCTTCTCTTAAAAGATAGAAACTTCATGATATGCAGCTTAGTCCATTCAGGCTGCTCTAAAAAATGCCATAAACTTCATGGCTTGTAAATGGGAGAAACTTAATCTCTTACAGTTCTAGAGGCGAAGCAATCCAAGATCAGGGCACCAGCAGATTCAGTGTCTGGTGAGGGTCTGTTTTTGCTTCATAGATGGCACCTTCTTACCACATCCTCATACGATGAAAGAACTCTCTGAGGTCTCTTTTATAAGGGCATTACTCTTATTAACGAGGGCAGAGCTCTTGTGACCTAATCATCTCTCAAAGGCTCCATTCTCTAATACTGTTACCTTGGGAATATCTGGTTCAACATATGAATTTTGGGGGCCTACAAACATTCAGAGTATAGAAGCATGCTATTATATCAATGCCAGAAATTAGGGGAAAAAAATCCTAAGCATTTATATCCTGTTTCATTTGTATTCTTAATTTTTTTGTTTTCCTTTTTGAAATATTTTAAAATACTACCAGATATAACTGAAAAAAATATTTATGACAGTGGCAGAGTAAGGTAAAATATTTAAATCAAGACAATAAGTATTTTATTGTTTATTAATCAATGTTGCACTGAGCTTATCAAAGATTTAAAGAGAAAACAAGTGAGTGAAGAATGTATTGCTAACAATGAAATGTTTTTAGTCCTGAAATCTTACAAGGCATTTAGTCAGGTGTTCCATTTCCCCTGATGACTGGCTAGATATATGAGACAAATGAAATTCTGGGTCTGGACTGGTACAAGACCATAGCCTGTTAGGAACCAGGCTGCACACCAGGAGGTGAGTGGCAAGTGAGTGAGCACCACTGCCTGAGCTCCACCTCTTGTCAGATCAGTGGGGTATTAGATTCTCATAGGAGTGCGAACTCTATTGTGAACTGTGTATGCAAGAGATCTAGATTGCATAGTCCGTTTGAGAATCTAATGCCTGATGATCTCAGGTGGAACGATTTCATCCCAAGACCATCCCCCACAAAAATCTGTGGAAAAATTGTCTTCCATGAAACCAGTCCCTGGTGCCGAAAAGGTTGGGAACTGCTGATGCATAGAAAACATTTTCTTCAAAACTCCAAAATGCTAATACAAACAAAGTTTGAGGTTTAAAGTTTTCCACATGACACAGATGACCTAATGCAAGGAGTAACTTACTTACAGGACATCCCTAAGTCCCAGATTAAAGTGGATTATTTTACCAGAGTTCCAAAGTTTGACGGGCCTATGGCTTTGTTCTTTATGGCTGGAAAAAGCATAGCACAGCTATGCTGTCTTCACTGGATCTATAAATATCTCAAGGGTAAAAGTAGTTCTGTTTCAGTCAGGGACCATTCAAGACATAAACCATGCTGACTATTTTAACACATAAAATTTAATATAAAAATTGTTTTTGTTAACTAGGTAGAGAGAACACAAAAAGCAAAAGGGACATGAATATCATAATGGTAGGTGGTAGAACATAAATATCTACCAGTCCTAGTCCTGAGGGAAAAATGAATGAGAATGGAATTATTAAATCTTAGAGACTTGAAAAAGAGGAATCACAAAGGTGTGACGAAGACCTTTGGGAAGGAGTAATGTATGGCTGGTGCTGTTATCTCTGAGGAGAGTAGTTCTGATAGTATAGAAAAGCTGCAATGGGGACCAAACAGCTGCTCTCACTAGGGTCAAGAACAAAGTCACTGCTATGATTACACCAGTAGGAACAGGAAGAAAAATAACAGGAAGAAACAAGTCTGTTTTTCCTATCTATCTATCTCCCTCTGGCATGTCCTATTGGCAGAGCCAGTTGACAGAGAGGAACTGTGTGTTGCAGAGTCTCAGCTACAGAGTGTACATATACCTCCCCAGTCTCTCATCCTTTCATGGACAAACCTTAATTTGGTATTTTCACACTTGCACATTATTGGTAGGAATATAAAGTAGTACAGTTATTACAGAAAAAGTATGAAGATTCCTAAAAATAAATAAATATAGAACTACCATATGATCGAGGAATCTCACTATTGGGTATATATCCAAAGGAAATGAAGCTAGAATATTGAAGAGATATCTACGCTCCCATGTTTAGTGCAGTGTTTTTCACAATAGCCATGATATGAAATCAACCTAAGTGTCCACTAACAGATGAATGGATAAAGAAAATGTGATGTATATATACAATGAAATACTATTCCACCATAAAAAAGAAAATATCCTGTTATTTGTGACAAAATGGATGAACCTCAAGGATATTATGCTAGGCTTAGGAAGACAAATACCTCACGATCTCACTCATATGTGACATGTAAAAATGTTGATCTCATAGAAGAAGGAAGAAGAATTGTGGTCACCAGGAGTGGAGGTGATGGTGATTAAGGGAGTTGGGAAGATGTTACTCAAAGATTACAAAATTTGAGTTTGCTAGGAGGAATAATTTCAAGAGATCTGAGGTAGAACACGGTGTCTAAGAGAGTAGATTTTAAGTGTTTTCAT
The DNA here is from genome assembly GCF_028858775.2 of Pan troglodytes. Classification (NCBI taxonomy): domain Eukaryota; kingdom Metazoa; phylum Chordata; class Mammalia; order Primates; family Hominidae; genus Pan; species Pan troglodytes. The sequence goes on from NC_072407.2 coordinate 89,802,933, forward strand.
TGCATGAAATAAAGCATATGTTAATTAGCTTACTTTAGCCATAATACAATGTAATGTATATTTCAGTAAACTATATATTTCAAACATCATGTTTTACTTGATAAATACATACAATTTTGTCTATAAAGCTAAAAAGATAAAAAATAAAATACAAAACTATATATATCAGGAGGGATGATAAAGTATTCTAATTCCTTTGCATTTTCATGGGTAAAAATAAAGGTATCAATATTCGATTTTATAAATTAAAAATGCATGTTAAAAAGTAACCATGGAAATATTAGAAATAGAGCACATAGCCTCTAAATTGGTAGAGGGGAAAGAATTGGAATTGCCAAAAGTCAGTTTAATAGAAGGAAATATGAGAGAGAAAAAGGAACATAGAGTTGGCATGACAAACAGAAAGCACAGAATAAGATCCTAGGTTTAAATCCACATATATAAGTAATTTCATTTAATATAAATGAAGAAAATGATCTAATTTAAAGAAAAACATTGCCAGTTTGGATAAAACAATGACAAAATTCAGCTATATGTTGTTCACAAGAGCCACATCTAAAATATAAGGATATAGAAGTTTTGAAAGAAAGGATACAAAAGATTTGCCAAGAAATCCTAACAAAAGATGGCACAACTACTGATTTGTCCAGACTACAAAAGAATCTACATGCCCAGTCCTAGATGTGAAAAAAGACTTTCAAATGTGATAGACAGGAAACTTTTGCTTGATCTTGCCAGGGCTGCAACCTGTGGCTCTGCCAACTTGCGCTTCCAGCAACACAAGGCCAAATCACGGTCTCTGACTTCTGCTTATCACCACTTTGTGTAGCCTGAGGAAAAATTGATATGAATCTGGACTTTTGATACTAAATCAAGACATACATTCACATGGGAAAAGACAGAAAATCTTACTTCAACCTGGGCAACCTTTCCATTTCCTGAATCTCAAAGACAGTAGTTCTATTTTTAAAAGAATAATCAGAGGAAGCAGAAATTACCTACAGTTGAAAGCTCTGAAAAAAAATAAGTTTTGGGAAGGTAAATGGTTTATTCACAAAGCTAGTTTTATTTTTCTGTCATTTTATCCTCAATTTGTTTTTGCTTAACAATTTGGAGGCCATTAAATCCAGAAAATAAAATAACTTCAATTATAATGTTGATAGTTTCTTTTTTCAAGTTCTTTCCTATTCTTTATAACCTAGAAAAGATTGACATTAGATTTATCCAGTTTCAAAATATTATATCTCTTTTGAATTTAAAAGTAATAAAAAGCAGATATTAATTGAAATTGCTGTCTGAATAAGCTACTCTTAAATTCTATGAATTTCATTATCTGTCAGTTCTCAAACATGTAAAATAACTAAGGGAAACATTTTTCCAATAATACTTAAAAATTTCTGAAAAAATTAGATTGTCTATTATCATACAGACACAGAGGAGATAGGAGATATAAGGGGAAAGTAGACTTTACTCTTTCTTTTTTTACTTCTATTTTCCTATTTTTTGTTGAAAATATCCCCAGACACCTACTGTTACTCTTTCTGTCACTGTAAACTTGCTTCAATTATCTAGATTTTTATTATTTTTCTTTTGAGATGGGGTCTTACTATGTTGCCCGGGCTTGACTTGAACTCCTGGGCATAAGTGATCTTCTCACCTCAGCTTCCTGAGTAGCGGGGACTATAGGCATGCACCACCATGTCTAGCTCTAGAGCTTTTATAAAGTGGAATCATACAGTGTGAACTTGTCTTTGGCATCTTTCATTAAGGATAATTATTTTGAGATTCATCTATGTTGTATGTACCAATAATCCCTATTATTTTGTGTTATTCAACATGTCATATGCATGGTATCATGCAGTAAGAAAATAAGAAAGAATATGTACCATATATTTTAAGTTAGCCAGTAATCAAAAAGTGGAGGAAAACTGGTCCTAACGGTGTGACTTTGTTGTTAATAATTCTATGAGCCAATGGTTACATTCTTTCCACTGTGGTAGGGGCAAAGTTCTATTAGCATACATGTAGATAGCAAATAGAGTCTACTCATAAATCTTTCTTTCTGAAATGTAAATAGGGTCATACACCTACTTGCTTTAAATTTTCAACAGCACAACAATGAATAGAGGGGAAAAAAAAAAAACTTTTTACCGGTGGATACAGCAGTGTATCCGTACATGTCTGCAGCAACTTCAATTCTTGTGTCCTCAGAAGAAAGAATTCAGCTGAGGGGCGTAAGGCAGAAGAGATTGAAGCGAGTTTCAGACCAGGAGTGGAAGTTTATTTTAAAAAGGCTTTAGAACAGGAAAGAAAGGAAAAGCTGCCTGAAGAGACACAAGTGGGCACCTGAATGTCAAAAAGAGGGCGTTTAACTCTGATCCTAAGACTTTGTAGGCTCTCCTCTTTCCCAAGATTCTCCCTTAGGCTGGGTTTCCTGCATGTGCAGTGCCCTCCTTACCCTTGGGAACTGAGCACACGCAGCGTGTCTACGAAATTGTACACATGCCCATCTGAGGCTTTTTCTAGTGGAGTGTCCCTGGAAGTCACACTTCACCATTTTTCCTCTTAGAGCACATGCCCAGGAATTTTATTCTCCCTGGCCTCTGCATTCAGTTAACACTAAAATGTCAGTAGCTGTGGATCATCAAGAGAGTGTCTCTCCCAGGTGCCCTGGTGCCAGCTGCCGAATTATCATTGTTAGAAAGGCAGTGTCATAATTGTGGAACCACGCTCATGCCTATCTAACTACCTGTAACAAATTCACGAATATAAAATACCTACACAATTGGCCTCTTCTTACCTCTTCAGGCCTGATTTCCATCCCTATTTTTAAGAACCACGTTATGGTCTGTACCTCTTTTGCTTGCAGAGCCCTCTATTTGGAATATTTACTCCTTTACCCACTTTCTTTGCTGTAGAATCTTTCAGGGGCTGCTGCTCTCAGTTGTACGGTGAACATTTATTTTTCCTCTTTTCTCTTCATAATTGTTCCCTCATTGTGGTTGTCTTAAACGTTTTATTGTGTTGCTTTTTAAATTCCAGGGGAAAGAAAAAGTCACCAGGGATTATATTTATTATTTGAAAAATTCTAAAAACTTCCCTTAAATACATATTACTCATATTTTATATATTAAGTACATAAGAGTTATAAAAATGTAAGAAATTTGCTGGTGATCTTTTATGGTTGAAAACTGATTGAAATTGGGGAGAAATTGAAATGTGTACAATTTCAAATAGTAGCTTTTTCAGGTAGTAATTTTAGTGAGCCATCTGAATTTCTGTTGTTTATTTCACTTACATAATGAATACATTTTGTATCTTTGTGGAAATTCAGATCAATCTGGCTCCAAAAAGCTTTGCCAGAGGTCATACTATGAGCCTGGAGGTTTCTAGAGAACTTCAAATAGGTTAAGATGCTGTTAACTATGAAGCAGAGAAAAACTCAACATTTAGGAATTAGTATCTCAACTTTACCACCATTGACCTTGGGCAAATAACTTCATTTCATCATTTGTAAAATGAATAGATATGACCTGATTAGTGTCATTCTTTTTTTCAAGCCTCTTTTTGTTTTGCTAAATACAAAACCTTCCTTGTCATTCTTGGGGATGCTCTGATTGCCCTTAGGCCAACCTTACTCTTCTGTTACTGATGATTAAGTCACTTCTGAAGCCATGTTGGACACTGGGCTGAGTCCACTTTCATCTTATTGGCTCTATAAATATACAAAACTTGAGGCTAGGAAAAAAAGTCCACACATTCAGTTTCTAAGGCTGAAGGAGACATGTAGTCATATGTTTGGGTTGGGGAAATAGGGTTTGTATACATATTGTTGATATTCAATCTGAATATTATGAAGAGTCTTTTGGGATTTCTTAGTAAATGGGGCCCTGTGTGATGGTTTCCCAAAGGAGACAAGCACGGTCCTGACTGCAGGCGCAGGCTGTATGCTTGACTCTTAAGCAGCTTTACTGGTCTTGCAGAGGTCCCACACTGCTCATCATGTATCTTCTATTCAACTGATCAGCAGAATAGACTTCTTGGCTTTTGTGTAAAACGCCGAAAGATTGAATCCTCACGTCAGTAATTTCTGGTTGCTTGGAAACAATTCTCCTTTTGCCACTGTGAAGGAATTTAGGTCAGCAGTGAATTAATCCCTTACAAATTATAGAAATATAGCCTATCATAAATTCTAAATTGGCCTGTTGAAGATGGGAACTATAACACTGATTCCACCTTTTTTAATGAATGAGAAACAAATTGAAAGGCAACATTCCAAAGAAATTCTCTGAAAATGAACAGTGTTATTTTACAGCAAGAAATGCCTGTTTTTATCAAGAAAGATCCAGTGATTCTTATGACCCACAGCCAAATAGGATTTTTTACCACTTCACATTAGTAGTATATAGCAATGAGGAGACAGAGGGAATAAAATGAAATGCGTCTCTGGGAGGGACCCTAATTCTAAGAGAATGCAGATGGTATTTTATATCCTTCAGTCTGATAAGAACCACAGAAATAACCATTTGAGAAACCTCACAGGATTTATTTCAAGTGATGAATTTTGGAAGGAGATAAGGAGGAAGAAGATTCCCCAGCTCTTTTCGTATTGTACCCAGGCATTAAGATAATACAGTGTGTTGATAAAGAACTGTTCCAGGGCGAAATCAATTGGGCATGTTCAAGGTTAAGATTACTTTCTCTCCTTTCAGGAGGTAGATAACCAAGACAGGGAAAGTAGAGAAAAATAAGCAGATAAAAAGCCCTAGTTCATCTTCTGTGACCCAGAAAATAAAGGCATGCATACATACACATCATACACATCACACACACACACACACACACACACACACACACACACACACATCTCTGTCAGATGTTTTATGCTGTTGCTTATAGTATTCTGGTGAATGGTTTTGTTAATTTATTAGAGTTTAGGACTAAGCATAGTGGGGTATCTAACCCCAGTTTGGGTCTTACCTATTGTCTCTTCAGGGTATTAAAGCAACTTTCGTACCATATTTTATTTCAGCTGGAGTTTTTTTACAACTTAGACAGAGTTTAGCTTTATGGAGGGTAGATCTTAAACACTCTTTATGCCAAGTTCTGTTAGCCTGGGTTAATCGTATGACGGTGGTGGCTGGCACAAAATTAACCAATGCTAAATATTAGTATAGCTTAGTTAAACTTTCGTTTATTGCTAAAGATTTATCACTGCTGTTTCCCGTGGGGGTGTGGTTGAACAAAGTGTTTTGAGCTGCATTTGTGCATACTTGATACTTGCTCCTTTTGATTCAGGTGATCTAGAGGGTATTTCCACTGGGCAGGGATGCTTGCATGTGTAATCTTACTAAGAGTCAATAGAAAGGCCAGGAGCAAACCTATTTGTTTATGGGGTTGTGCAGACCCATCTAGACATTTTCAGGGTCTTGCTTTGAATAATTGACAACACCCCCAAGTGTTATGGGCCCAGAGCAAGGAGGGTAGTACTCCCGAGTGGGATGATGATTTCACGGAGAATGGTAGGTTAAGAGACTAAAGCTTGGTAGGGGATATCCATGTTGACGAGGATTAACTTGTCTATAATGTGCTATGTCCGATGAATGATTTTATGTACTATGTAACACTAGGGATTTTTAGTATGAGTCAATGTCCATGTTAGCTAGGTTTGTTATATGGATGTTCATCATGAATGTATTATAGTTGATCAAGAGATTTTCAGTATGTGCTTATATGCATGTGGATTAAGCTTTTAATGCACTTTTATATGTAAATATACTATGTACAATTAAGCAATTACAGTACAACTAGCAGTAATGCATGAAGTACATAAAAGCACTAATGTATCAGTGCTAGTTGGTTAATACTGACATGGTAAAGTGTGTGCTGAAGAAAGTACAGGGAATAGTTTAAATAGAATTTCAGCTTTGGGTGTTGATGGTGAAGCAGGAATGCTTTTTCCCTGAGTTGTCCTGGGGAGGAATTCTTCATTTCTGGTTTACAAGACCAGAGCATTGAATTATACTACAAGGGCAGTTTCATTTAAGTAGCTTATTTTCTTTTTCTTTTTCTTTTTTTTTTTTTTTTTTTTGAGACAGAGTCTCGCTCTTTCACCCAAGCCTGACTGCAGTGGCACTATCTCGGCTCACTGCAAGCTCTGCCTCCGGGGTTCATGCCATTCTCCTGCCTCAGCCTCCCGAGTAGCTGGGGCTATAGGCACCTGCCACCGAGCCCAGCTAATTTTTTGTATTTTTAGTAGAGACAGGGTTTCACCATATTAGCCAGGATGGTCTGGATCTCCTGACCTCATGATCCGCCTGCCTTGGCCTCTGAAAGTGCTGGGATTACAGGCATGAGCCACTGTGCCTGGCCTTAAGTAGCTTATTTTCAATTAGGGCAGTGAGTGGTATAGGGTGAGGATGGTAGAGAAGTTCATAATGGATGCTGTCTGTCAAATAGTAACAAAAGGTTATTTGACAGGCTATCCTCCAATTCATGTGAGTGTGACCGGTCAGCCACTAACATCCAGAATAGGCATTGACTTAATGGATAGAATATTATGCTTTGTTGTTGAGACATGTAGAGTACAGAGATAACTGTTAAGATGAGAATGGGAGATCAAAGGGCTAGTATACCTCCTAGTTTGTTAGGGATGGATTGTAAGATTGCGTATGCAAACAAAAAGTATCACTCTGGCTTAATGTGGGGTGGGGTATTGAGGGGGCTGGCTAAACTGTAATTATCTGGGTCATTCAGGAGATCAGGCGAAAATAGTACTAAAATTATTAAGAGGAGGAGGAGAAAAATTAAGCCTAGAATATCTTTGGATTGTATAATGGGGTGGAAAGTGATTTTGTCCGAGATCCGTGAAGGATTGTAAGATCCTGTTTCATGTAAGAATAAAAGCTGAATAGTTGCTAGAGCTGTGATGATGAAGGGTAAAATGAAATGGAAGGCGTAAAAATCATGTAAGGGTGACTTTATCAACTGAGAATCCACCTCAGATTCATTGTACAAGGTCAGTTCCAATATATGGGATGGCTGATAGTAGGTTTGTAATTACTGTAGCACCTCAGGATAATATTTGGCCTCATGGGAGCATGTAGCCTATGAATGCGGTTCCTATAGTTGTGAGTAGGAGGATAATGCCAATGTTTCAGGTTTCTAGGAATATAAATGACCTGTAGTATAAGCCTTGGCCAAATGTGTAGGAAGAGGCAGATGAAGAATATTGAAGCACCGTTAGCATGAAAATAGCGGACTATCCAGTCATACTTTACATCTCAGCTAATATGAGTGACTGAAGAGAAGGCAGTTGAGGTATCTGATATATAGTGTATGGCCAGGAATAGTCCTGTAATGATTTGGAGAATTAAGCAAGCACCAAGAAGTGAGCCAAAGCTGCATCATGTAGAGATGTTAGATGGTGTGGGAAGATCAATAAATGAGTAGTTGATCATTTTTATTAGCGGATGCGTTTTGCATATTTTGGTCATTAGTGTTCTTGAAGTACAATGATGGTTTTTCTTACCATTAGTCATGGTTATAGTCCATGTAGCAATAATGGCATATCCTTTATTTTTATTAAGTATTCTTTTCGTTATAAGGTTTGTAGGTTTTTCTTCAAAACCTTCTATTTGTGGGGGTCTAGTGTTAACTGTGGTGCTGTGGGTTGTGGTATTGTGTTACATTTTGGTGGGGCTTTTGTGGGGCTAATAGTCTTTTTAATTTATTTGGGAGGTATAATGGTTGATTGGCTATACTGTGGCAATGGCTGTTGAGGAATATCCTGAAACATGAGGATCAAGTGTTGACATTTGAGGGGCTTTATTATTAGGATTATTAATAGAGCTGGTGTTAATTTGGTGAATAATTGAATATGATCAGGTGGTAATATATATGATCTATAGGATCTCTCTCTCTCCTCATTGTTATATGATACTAATGCGAGGTGGTAAAAAACTCTCTCTATATATATCATTCTCCTTTTGCCACTGTGAAATAATTCGGTCTAGATATATACATACGTGTGTGTGTATAGAGAGAGAAAGAGAGAGAGAGAGAGATCCTGTATCCTATAGACTTTATTTTTCTGAAGAACCCTTAATAATACATAAAATATGCTGTATTTTAAATATCCTGGGAGCTTGTAAAAATGCAGATATGGGTGACCCACTTTATTTCTGGGATGGAAGCTAAGAATCTATATTTTTACCAGGTACCCCTTCCAGATGATTCTAATACATACAAAGTTTGAAGACCACTGTGCTAGAACAATAACAGCATTTTGTGGAGCTCATTCTATATGAATCAATTATTAGGTTTATTATCATTCATAAGCTTATGTCATCCTTAGATTAATTTTATGAGGTAGGCAATATTAATAGACCTTAAATCACATGAAGATATTTAGGTAGATAAGCTAACACCTTCAACCTAATTAGGATTTTCCAACTGTTCAAATCAGGAGCTTCTACATAACTGCTAAATGTCAGAGCTTCCTGGAACTGCTATAAGGTATACAAATCGGTAGTTTTCCCACAAGACCTTGCTGAAAACTTTTAAACTTTTACCTAGTCAGAGCTGGTTCCACTCCAGAAAGACTCCTGAAGGATTTAAACATTTTATTACTCAATGTAAATGATAATTTTCAATGTATTCATTGTACCATATTTTTTTCTTACAGTTAGAAGAATCCTAACAGATCAATTGAAACAATCCTGTAGTTTTATAGATTAAAGAAAGACTTAGGTTAAAACTCATTTAAGTCATTTAAGCAGCATCATTTGTTTAAAATATTGATAAATCGATACTAACTTAATTTTTTTGTCTTGAAATAGTTTAACATACATTCTTATGAGCTTGCTTCCTGGATTGAAGCTGCCTTATCTGAAAGCTTGGTAGTATGTCATTTTCTACTTATGAACCTTAATAAACATTGTAAAACTTAGGATAAATAAAGCCTTTAAAAGTTGGTTCACATATTCCTCAATTGGAAAAACTTCATTAATTGTTATTATTTTTATGCAAAATAGAGACTAGTCTGCTTTTAGGGACACTTTAAATATTCTGTCTGCATCAACTCTGAAAAATTCCAGTAATATCTTCTAATGGCTGTGATAATCACAGTGTTTCATGTCATTCCACACAAGAGGAAATTATTATGAAGTAATTGATCATCTCAAATGCAGTCGAGGCAAAAAGATGAACTATTAATCAAGAATCTTAGTGATTAGATGGGCTCAAAGGAACAAAGTGATTGCAACATCCATTCGAAGTGTGAGAAGTGATACTAGAAAAATCACAGCACCCCAGGATTGGTTCTAAAAGCATCCCTTGGGCACAGCTGGCCTTGTGTAAAACTAGGAAAGATACAAAATCTTTTATCCCAGACTATTTCTCAAGCTTTGCATTTGTCAGAATCACCTGAAGGTCTTGTTAAAATACAGATAGCCGGGAGCTCCATTTCCAGAGTTTCTTACTTAGTAGATCTGGGATAAGGCTTGATAATTTGCTTTTCTAAAAAATTCCTAGCTGGTGATGCTGCTACTAGTTTGGGAACTACTGCCCTAGTAAACATGCTGCCCTAAAAGAAAGGGAAAACAATTCATAATTTTTATATTCCTCAAACTAGTATGCCATATTTTAAAACAAATGAATGAACACGATGATAATAACACTATTGAGATTTACTTGGCACTTATTCCTGGTCCTGTGCAATAGGTCATTTAATTTTCTCAAGAATCCTCCCAGGTAAGTATTTTTATTACCTCCATTTTAGAGGTGAGAAAACTGAACAGAAGAGTGGTTAAGTAAATACCCTGAAGTTACATGGATAATCAAAGACAGAGCTAAAATTTGGATACAGGCACTCTGACTCCAGAGCATAGGCTTGACACATGATCTATGCATACACCTCTCAAATAGAAATTTTTAATTGTGGCAATAAAATAAGCATTAGGGTCAGATAGACTTGAATGAAACCCAAATTTCACAACACTTACAAACTATAAGTGACAGACTTACTAGTTTTTTTAAAAAAATTTATTTTCTTTATCAGTCAAATGGGGCTAATAACACTTATTTTTGTAGGAATGTTAAAAAATAAAATCAAATAATGTATATAAATACTTAGATAAAGGTATAGCATATATGGGTGGTCTACAAATTGGAACCATTATCTGCTCATATCAACTGTAACTCCAGACACATCAAGAATTAACTTCTCAATTTCTGATTTACCATTCATCCATTGAATTTTCACAAGTTAAATAATTCTTATGAAACAAGCCTTCATATTTTTCAAGAGCTAAAGGAAAAAATTATAAATTTATAAACTAGTAGCATTCTATAACACTGGTGATGAACTGGATTCAAATGAAGACCAGACGACTCTGATAGGTAGACTGTGTTTGCCAATTCAGGTTTGCAGATTTCTGTTGGAGTTCTATTTACAGCAGCCCCTTTGCCTACCCACTTCAAGTGACAGCTCAGGACCTGTGTATCTAGTCTTTTAGGACAAATGCCTTTTTGAATTTTGGTATTGCTGAGAAATAGGCAGTGTAACCTATTGAACAGTTGCCTCAACCTTTGAAGTGCTGAATCCATCTGTGGAGAGAGTTTTTACTTGACTCCTTTGGCTGCAGTAAATTCTCCATATGGTTCACTGCAGCACTGCAGATGTCGTGCTACCAAGTGTGTGATTCATATCTGCAGATAGTGTGGAGAGATTTCCATAGCAACAGGCCACTGAAAAACGAGAAAATGAGAAGTCAAAGTTACATAACAGGATTTTTTTAAATTGTTTTTTGTTCTTTTGCTGAAAGGGCAACTGCTTTGTATTTCTCAAGAATTTCAATAAGGTAATATACTGGATTTAATAATTACATTAAAAATTAATTTCCCCTGTAGATCATGCCACAAAAAAGGAACACAGACTCTCAAAAGTACCTGAACTTTTCTTTCTCAGTTAATTGAATTTCAAGTTAGCATCTCTATCCTGTCCACGTTATAAGTGTAGCAATTTGCTTTATAAGTAATCTATAAAGGACAATAAAATGTGATTTGATATAGAATCTACTAAGATTATATATATACATATCTATATATCTATATATATATCTATCTATATATATATATATAGATAGATATCCATCCATATTAGAATCCAGGCACTGAAATGAAAAACAGTCTCTATCTTCGAGAAGCTCTAAGCCTATTAAGGAAGAAAGAAACACAAGCAAATATATTCAACATTGATAGATACTGTGTTATGGGCAGCAGCAGGACTGCTCCTATTGGTTGGTTATACAGGAGGCCAATTTTATGGATCAACCCTCCTGCTGAAATATCCTAAAAAATTCTGAATAAGATATTAAAAATAAGTTTACAGTATTAATAAGCTCTCAGGGAAGTAAGCAGTTCTCAGATCAGGCACTGATAAAGAATGGAAACTCAACTAATTGCTATTCTTAGTGGTCTGCAGCTGGCGTTCACTCTAAGGACAATTGCCAAACCATGTAAGCTTGCATTTCGGTTTTCATGGACTGATGGAGTGAAAGAGACAGGAAACCAAGCCTGATGTCTGCCAAAGGCAGGAAACCAAGTAGATTTCTCTGGCAAAACTAGGTCCTCGGGAGTGTAAGGACCTCTTCAATATACAGATGAGCCAAAACAAACCAATAAAATCTTTCTTAGTGTCCTGAAGAAACAATTGTCTTTTAATAACAATAAAATGAGCTCCAAATGAAAAATGACAGTGTGAAAATTGAGAAACCTAACATAGTACTTGCCCAGATTTTCAATCTATAATCTCACCATCTGGTTCAAAAGAAACACAGCCACATATTTAAATCAGAGTGGTCAAGAATTGGCAACATTTGGCAAATCAAAGGCAAATCAAACTCGGCAGTATTCACCTTTTCCCAGGTCTCAAATGATTTTCATGCATGTAACTCTAAGAAAAATAAGCTTATGAAAATGAACTAAATTCACTAGGAAATGAGGTACTGTGAATAAGAACCAGCATTAAAGAACAGCAAACAAAATTTTATAAAATCATCACATAATAAAACAATCAGATCCAAATTATAAAATAACTCTCTAATATGCTTAAAGAAAAAAAGTTTAAAAACATGTATAGTGAATAAGGAATAAAATCAGTGACCATACTGGGAATAGTTTAAATAGCACAGGTAGCTTTGTAGCATATTAGAGAGAGAAGAATAAAAAATTAGTAAAGTAGAATATGGTTCTAAAGAAATTATCTGAAACTAGTATGAAGCAATGAGATGGAATATTTAAAAGGGAAGCAAGGATACATGGATGTTGGAGTAAGACAATCCAACATACATATCATCAGGGTTCCAAGAGGAGAAAAGGGAGGAACAGAAGCAATATTGGAATGAGTTTAGGCTGAGAATTTTCCAGCAGAAATAAAAGTCCAATCCACATTTTTTAAGTCCAATAAATCACAAGTAGGACTTTTAAAAAGCCGGGCACATTATATTTAAACCAAGGGAAATAAAGAACAAAGAACATTTTAAAAGCAGGCAGGCAGAAATGATAGACTACTTCCAAAGTAGTAATACAAGAAGAGTTGATTTTGCAGAAGCAACCACAGATGCTAGAATAATATGTTCAATGTATTGAGAGAAAATAACTGTTGGCCTAGAATTCTACACTCATTAGAAGTATGTCTGAAAAACAAGAGTGGAACAAAGGAATTTTCAGACGAACAAAACTTAAGTTTACCAGCAATGACTCTCTATAAAAAAATTCTTAAGGATATTTTTAAGACAGAAGAAAATTCTTCTCAAATGTAACTGCAAGAAGCCAAAGCAAAGTAGTAAATTTGTGACTAAGTCTAAACAAGCACTGCTTATAAAGTATAATGAAGGCTGGGCACAGTGGCTCAGGCCTGTAATCCTAGCACTTTGGGAGGCCGAGGCGGGTAGATCACCTGAGGTCAGGAGTTTGAGACCAGCCTGGCCAACATGACAAAACCCCGTCTCTACTCAAAATACAAAAAATTATCTGGGCATGGTGGTGGGTACCTGTAATCTCAGCTACTTGGGAGACTAAGGCAGGAGAATCGCTTGCACCCGGGGGGCAGAGATTGCAGTGAGCTGAGATCCCGCCACTTCACTCCACCCTGGGCGAAAGAGCGACACTCCGTCTTAAAAAAAAAAAAAAAAGTATAATACAATATTGGGGATTCAAAAATAAAGGTGAAGTACATTATAATAATATTATATAAGTTGGAGAAATTGTGAATGGAATTAAGGTGTTTTATGGCTTTTGTATTTCTCAGCAGGTGAAAAAAACTGATTAATTTTAAACTTTGAGAAGTATGCCTCTTCTAATTACTGCAGTAACCATTTCAAACACAAAGTTGAAATAAAACACATTACTTCCAAATTAAAACAGGGACTAAAATAAGAAAAAAATACCAGAACAATTCAAGAGAAACCAAAAAGTGTAAGAAAAAAAAATGTCATCCAGGTGAGATAAGTAGAAAGCACAAAATAGAATAGTAGAAATAAATCCAGAATACATAAGAAATTGTTATTCTCTATAATTTAACAAAATATTACAGTTCAAAGCAAAAAATTGTCAGAGTGGATTAAAACAATCCAAGTACAAGCATGTATTAGATAATGATTGCTACATAAAAACTGCCCAAAAACGTAGTGTCTAAAAGCAACATACATTTTTACTTTACAGTTTCTGTGGGCCAAGAATCTGGGAATGTCTTTGCAGATGGTTCTTGGTCAGGGTCTCTCACAAGACTTCAAACCATGTGTTGACAGGTATAGTCATCTCAATGCTCAACTGTGAATGAATCCTTTTTGAAGGACCTCAGAAGGACTTATTAGCCTCAGAAGATTTTCCAGCTTACTCAAGTGAAACTCTCACAGTGCTATCTTACCATAGACAGCTGGCTTTCCCCAGGGCAAGCAATCCAAAAGAGAGTAAGAGAGAACACTTAAAGCACAAGCCACAGTCTTTTTATAACCTAATCACTTCCTTCATATTTAGTTCATTAGAAGTGAGTCAGTTTAAGTCCAATCTATATTCAAGGGAAGGATATTACATAAGAGAAGTAAATCCGGAGGCAGAGATCATTGGAGGTTGCCTACCCACATGATTTTTTAACAGGACACATCTAAAACATAAGGAAATAGAAAGAATGAAAAATGACAAACCAGAAAGGAAACTAATGCAATTATAGTAGAATCAGGTAAAATAGACATTAATACAAAAAGCATTACCAAAATTAGGGAATTACTTTATAATGATAAAAAGTTAATTATAACAGGGAGATGAAAAATATTAAAGTCTTGTTAAATGACATCACAGCCTCAAAGTATATAATCCAAAACTTGATGAACCTACAAAGAAAAACAGACAAATCTCCAATCATTATAGACAAAAGAGTTAATAGATAGATTTGAGTCATGTAATTAAGAAACTTGATTAGCAGACATACATAAAAACTGTAAATAGCTGCCTTAAACTCATGTGAAAGATTTACAAAATATGTGATACTTGTATACTGAAAACCAGAAAACATTGGTCAATTAAATTTTTGAAAAATCTAATTAAATGGAGGGATATACCAGGTTCGTAGATTAAAAAACTGAATATTGTTAAAATAATAATTCTCCCCAAATTCAGTTATAGATTAAATATAAGCCCAGTTAAAATCCCAGCATTTTTTTTTTTTGGTAAAAGTTGAGTTGTTTCTAAAATATATATGAAAATTCAATGGATGTAGAACTGCTAAAACACATTTTTAAAAGAAAAAATTTCCTTTTACACTAATCTATTTCAAGGATTAGTAGAAAGCTTCAGTAATTGAGATAGTGTGGCATTATCTAACATAAGAATAGAAATATGGATCAATGGAACAGAATAGAAAGTTCAGAAATATATCCACATGTCAATTGATTTTCGACAAAGTTGCTAATGTCATTCAATTTGGAAAGTAAAGTTTTTTTTCAACAAATGGAACGCAAATGGTCGTAGCAATTTTATTCATAGTAGCCAAATTAAACACTGAAAACCACCCAAATGCTCATCAATAGATGAACCGACAAATAAAATATGATATGTTCATACAATGGAATACTATTCAGCAATAAAAAGGTGATTTTTAAGAAGAATATACAGAGTGAAAGAGGCTAGACTCAGATAAGTACATATTATATAATATCATAGAAAGCTAGTACACAATGTCTGTGAAGATATGCCAACAAGACACATTCAATTTCACATTGCTATATTTAAACAGCTCATGAAATTAAAGGCTTTAGTTTTTGTTTTATTTTGGAAAAAATATTGAAGTTTTTGTTGAAAGATGAGGATTAGTTAAAAGCATGTAAAAAGAGCAATTTGCCTCCAAAATCCTCCTCCCCATCTCTGTGCAGACAGATTGCCATCCCTTCCCCAGCATGGTGGGAGGGATGTTTATAACTGCATAGGTGAAGATGAATCACTGCACTAGGATTAAGAGAAAAGTCTACATGTTGAGCAGTGAGACTATCAACTGCCTTCCCTCTGAACAGTAAGAGAAATTGGCCCACTAGAAAATATCTACAGATGCTAATATTTGGAGGCTTTCCAGAAAACATTTGGGTCTCTGCCTTATTACCCCACATATCACATACCCCAAGGTGCAAATCAATTATATAAGGCCTCCTTCTAAATCTAAATCAATGATCAAGAAACCCTATACATGTGTATAATTACAGGTACTAAAATAAAAGTCAGAAAAATGAACATAAAATGTACTTGGAGGAAACATACAAAGTTAGAAGAACAAGAAAGCTTAAAATAAAAAACTGTAATTGACAGTTCGGAGACAGAAGGAAGCTATCGAATCCACTAAAAAATCATATCAGTATCCAAAAAGACACTAAGAGATTAAGAGAGAGCTTCTGGAAATTTAAAATGAAGCAAATAAAATAATTACATAGAAGAATTGAAAGAGAAAGCTGAATAAATGTCCAAGAAAGAATTAACAAATAGATGGAAAACAGGTGGAAAAAATAGAAGTAAATTGGAGGATCATTCTAGGAGGTCCAAAATGCAGGAGATTTCTATGCAGAAGCCTAGAGACACTAGAGGTGAGGACTGTGAAAAAAGAAAGTTAAACTTTCCCAGTAATCAAGAACATGTATTTCCAGATTAAAAGAGCCTATCAAGTACCTAACACTGCAAAAGATGAAGGACCACCAGTAAGGCACATATATCATTGTGAAATTTCAGAACACCTGGAATGAAGAACACTTTTGAAAGAGAGAGAGTGAGTGTGTGTGTGTGTATGTGTGTGTGTGTGTGTGAGAGAGAGAGAGAGAATGAATCAAGAATAGCATCGAACTTCCCAACACCAACAACTCTGGAAGCTAGAAGGCAATGGAGCCTTCTGGAAGACCAATTATTTCCATCAAGAATCCTACATCTAGTCATTCAGTTAAATTATATAGTAAAATAAAGGAATTATCAGACATGCATTATCTCCTGTGCACCTGTTATAAAACAATCAGAATATTAGTAAAAATGAAGGAACAAATTAAGAAAGGAAGGAGTTCAGAAAAAAGAGTCCTCATTGACTATTAGGGATGCTGTGTTAGTTTGCTAGGGCTGCCATAACAAAATAACACACACTGGGTAACTTAAACAACAGAAATATCTTTTCTCACAGTTTTGGAGGTGGGAAGTCCTTAAGGTGCCAGCAGGGTTGGCTTCCTCGAAGTCCCTCTTCTTGTCTCTTCACTTGGCTGTCCCTTTAAGCACACATAGCCCTGGTGTCTGCTTGTATGTGGTTATCTCCTTCTCTTGGAAGGAAACCAGTGCAGTTGGACTAGGGCCACCCTTATGGTCTCATTTTAATTTAACTACCTCTGGAAAGATGCTATCTCAAAATAATGTCATATATTGAAGAATCTGGGGTTAGGGCTTCAACATATGAATTTTTGGTGAACACAACTCAGTCTATAACAAAGGCCTAAAGAGGGAAGCAGTCCTGGGTAAGGCTGGAGGACAAGGAGTTTGGAAGGATGTAGAGAAAATGTGGAGAGATTATTGATTGTATATGCTGTCAAGAGGTGATTGACTCTTTCATGGGAGATTTTGAGAAAAAGCAGTAATAGGGACATCATTTTTAAACAAATCATTAAACAGTTAACTTCAGAGGACTAAATGTGTACAAAATAGTCATACTAAACTACATAGTTTAGCTATAAATTATATTTACATTGTTACAATAATAAAAAATAAATGGTGGTTTAATTAAAAATTGTATAATATAACTGTTTTGGGAAGATGAAGAAAAATATTGGGAAATTGGGTAGTAGTGCAAGAATGAAGTCTCTATCCTCCATAGTAGAAAGACAATAGATGTTTAAAATGGTAAAAGTGAGTGATAACATAGTCATGTTATTTAGAAATATGAAGGCATATAATACGAGAATCAATGAAAAGTTTTGAAAATGATATCCCCTAGGGATGAGGATTCAGTGGTAGGAGTAACAGGAAATAGGACTATGTACATATCTTTGTTTGATAAAATGAATTTAATGTGGATGGTCAGAACAATATTACATTGCTTTCTTTATTTTAGATTATAAGATTATGCATATTTATTCTAAAAAATTTGAAAAATAAAGGTGCCAAAAGAAAATATTTCATCATTAATGTAGTTAATGCACACACATGCTGCACTAGCTATTTTATAATCTTTTATTACTTAAAAGCATATGGTGATTTTACTGTGACATTGCTTTTTATATATTTTTTTAAAAAATAAAAATGCAAAGAAATCCAAAGAAGAAAAATACTAACTCTCCTTGGAAAAGACAGGAAGTGACATTTAACTGGGTCTTAACATATAATAATAAAATGATTGAGCTCTTTCTGAGTCAGTCAATTTGCTAACTGCTTTACATACATCATATTATTTAGTTCTCCTAATAACTCTTAAATTTCCATTATAAATCTCAATTATACAGAGTAGGAAACTACGGCTTGGCAAGAATTTTGTTCAAGTTCATTTGGCTAATAAATGACAGTGCTAGAACTTTAAATACCACAACCACCAGGTAAAAAGTGCTGTGGGTGTTGGTCTAGAACACACCCAGATAACCACCCTCCCTGACTCCAAGGCCTGGGTCATTAACCTCTTCACCATACTCAGTAGCCGGGTAAGTGAAGGAATTGGGGAGGACACTGTTGACAGAATAAACTATATATAGAATAGAAGAGTGAGGACTTCAGGCCTGGTTTGAGCCTGACATTTCTTTTTCCTGTGTGGATATCATGGTATTTGTGGACAGGGATTTGGCTGAAAAGTTTAATTGAGGTAACAATAAGGAATACCTTGCCTAACATGGACTTCTATCAACAAGCCTCTGGTCGTCAAACAGGGACATCCATACCAGTGATGAACATCAATGTGAAAGGAGTCATCAGTCTTAACTGGTTAGAGAGTAATTTAAAACATTAATTCTATATGATAACAAATATAAATATATCATGGAGTAGAATGGAAAACTTATGAATTTTTAAGTTGAAGCTGAAGACTTCAAAGTTTTTATTTTTATTTTTATTATTTTTTTTTCTTTTGGCTGGCTTTTATGACAATCTTGTGGATCTCAAGGGTCTAGGTTTGATTCTCTCTCATTAGGAGCTCTTTATTGGAAAGTTTTAAAGTAGTACTCTATGAACAATAAGAATCTGATTGAGAATAACATAATTGATCAGATTTGTTTAAAATGTTATTTCCCCCTAAGGAAATATCATAATGCATAACCATAGTAACAACAAAAATGTAATCATGGCTTTTCTTTTACTGAACCTAGACTGAAAATATATTAATTTTCACTGATAGTGTTGATTTAGGAAGAATATTAATGAGTGAGAGCCATAGAAATTAAAAAATCTCCAAATCCATATTACTATAATATAAACTGACCTGTCTCAGAATATTTCTTGACACGGTTAGCCTGTTTTCCCAATGCTAAAATAATCATTTCACCTGGAGACCAGAATTACATGGAGAACTTCAGACAAAACTCATCAGCACACTGAATTTATCTCTTCTCAAACAGAGATTCTGGCAACCTATAGAAGCTGCTCTAAACTGTACCTTACGAAATAGCGAAGGAAGTTGTCTGTTGTAGTTAGATTTCTAGAGGGAAAAAGATAAGATTAAAAACTGACAGCTTCTAAATGCAGTGTAGTATTCTGGATTGGATCTTAGAACACAAAAAGAACATTAGTGGAAAACTGGTGAAATTCAAATACAGCCAGGAGTTTAACTAATAGTAATTTACCAGTGTTGGTTTCTTAGTTTTGACAAATGTATATGGTAATATTAGTGTTAGCTGAAAGTGGGTGAAAGGTATATGGAAACTCTGTGCTCTATCTTTGCAACATTTTTGTGAATAAAATTATTCCAAAATAAAACATTTATTAAAAATATTTAAAAACCATTGACTTCAATGTTATGAAAACAGAAATATTTGTTGATTTGATACCAAGTCCTCAAATAATTTTTAAAACTATTGCGTTATGTTTAAAATTTCAAAAATTTTCACCTTCTTGCTTAGACTATCAAGAATGCCTTGTTCCTTCAACATTAAGAACTTTGTCATGTTTACTAGATAGATGATCTATTTCCATCAAGATATTTTAAGTTTGATACTCATTTTTAAATCCCCATTCTACTACATTTGGCAGTTAAGAATGTTTAAAAGGTATGAGTATCTCTAATCTGTACTGCAGACAATGGGTTTGCATCCTTTCCTCCTGCCATGAAACACATGCAATTATGATAGGAAAGCAGTGGTGAGAAGAGGTGTTTTCTGCCTGTTGCATATTGCCAGTGAGTAAGGATGCTAGGGAAGGTAACTAGGTTCTTCTTGCTCAGAGGGCAAGTGCTGGACAGTGACACTGCAGAGGCTCATCCTGTGCACAAAGGTATGGTCTCCATGCTGTACTTTCTAATCTACCTTTTTTGGGTAATTTATTCTTCAGTAATTGCTTATTCACTGACTTTTTCTGTAATTACTTTTTTTCAATTTGTTCATCAGCTTTTCTGATTGCCAAACAATGTGCTTTAAATTTGGTGAGCTGACTCTGTGATGAATGATTATAAATGCACATATTATTTTTTCTTAAACATTTTTAAAAGCTAATTTATCCACAACTTCCTGTTTGAATATTGCAGTCATTTAAATAGATTTAGGAAAAGGCAAACTCTATAACAGTCTTTAGTGAAAGATACATTTGGGACTTAAAAACTTGAAGGGAATTAATCTCTGATTCACCTTGAAAGTACTCTGACAAATATCCTCTCTTTTGCTTCCATGACTACAAAATTCTGATGTTTTCAGATTAACCTAGGATAAAATTATTGTATGCTTTATACATTTTAGAACACTCCTGCAAAGGAGTTGGTATTTCTTAAGATGAGGAAATGGAGGATTAGAAAGGCAAGTAACTACACACATAGAAAATTTAGGGAAGATCATTAACTATTGGGTAGTATGATCACCACCTGGGTGATGGGATTAATCGTACTCCAAACCTTAGCATTAAGCAATATACCCATGAAACAAACCTGCACATGTACCCTGTTGTATCAGTTCATTTTCTCACTGCTAGAAAGGCATTTCTAGCTATAAATTACCTGAGACTGGGTAATTTATAAAGAAAAGAGGTTTAATTGATTCACAGTTCCCCATGGCTGGAGAGGGCTCAGGAACCTTACAATCATGGCAGAAGGGGAAGAGGCAAGTCTTACATGGTGGTAGGGGAGAGAGAGTGACCAAGAGCAGGGAGAACTGCCTCATAAAACCATCGGATCTTGTGAGAACTCACTCACTATCACGAGAACAGCATGGGGGAAAATGCTCCCAGGATCCAATCACCTCAACACCTAGGGATTACAATTCAGTATGAGATTTGGGTGGAGACACAGGCTTAACCGTATCGCCTCTGAATCTAAAATAAAATACAAGTTTAAATTATTTTAAAAAACAAATAAATTTAGGGAAGATCAGGCAAGAAATTGTGCATAGGAGGTAACTCTCAGCAGTGTGGATAGTGAGGTATAAGGACAGAGGTGATATTATCTCTCCCTACTTCTGAAATTTCAACTTTACTAATAGCACATATTAATTTAACAATCAAATATTTTCATCAAGCAAAATTACCTAATGATTGCGAATTTCTTGTTTCTTATGATGTTTGATCTATATACAATGGAATAATTTGTGGGTGTCTTTGCTTCCCAAATTATTTCCTGATTTCTGTCAATTGAATATTCAGTCAGTACTTCTTTGAATCAATTTTCTGATTTTCCTCTACCAGATTAGCCATCTAATATATTATTATTTTTCAATAATATTCAGACAAGAATACTTATTAAATACTTACTCTGTGCCCAGAATTGTATTAGACATTGTGGAAGGTGCAGGATGGTGGTAGAAATAAAAACTAACAATCGGCCAGGTGAAGTGACTCATGCCTATAATCCCAGAACTTAGGAGGCTGAGGCAGGAGGATCTCTTGAGCTCAGGAGTTTGAGACCAGTCTGGGCAACATAGTGTAACCCCCCATCTCTACAAAAAATTAAAAATTAGCTGAACATGGTGCCGTGTACCTGTGGTCCCAGCTACTTGGGAGGCTGAGGTGGAAGAATAGTTTGAGCTCCAGAGGTTGAGGCTGTAGTGAGCCATGATTGTGCCACCGCACTGCAGCTTGGGTGACAGACCAAGGCACTGTCTCAAAAAAAAAACTGCTCGAAGCCTAATAATGGATAATGTTTATTGAGCCCTTGTATGCTAGAGAGCATTTTTAAAGCCTTACATGAATTACCTTATTTTATTTCCCACAACAACCCAATGAAGTAAACTATTATAACCCACCATTATATATTATACATTGTACACTATTTATTATATTGTAATATGATGTAGCATAAAATTTAATATAGGATTGATAGATTATAATGATATGCTCTAATATCAAATATATTAGATATTACACACCATTTTATAGATAAGGAAATTAAATTTTAATAAATTAAATAAAATTTAATTTCCTTATCTATGAAATTTTGAGACAGGGTCTCTCTCTGTTGCCCAGGCTGGGGTGCAGTGGTGTGATCTCGGCTCACTGCAACCTCCATCTCCATGGCTCAAGTGATCTTCCCACCTCAGCCTCCCAAGTAGCTGGGACTATAGGCATGTGCCAATCTGCCTGGCTAATTTTTGTATGCACATATTTTTGATAGAGATGGGCCTTTGCCATGTTACCCAGGCTGGTCTCAAACTCCTGAGCTCAAGTGATCCACCAGCCTTGACCTCCCAAAGTGCTGGGACTACAGGTGTGAGCTACCGTGCCTGGCTGGAAATTAAGTTTTAGAGAAATTAAGGAAATTGCCCAAGGTCAAATTGCTGATAATTGACAGGATTTGAATCCAGCATATTAGACGCCAGAGCTTAACTGCTTAATTTTTTAGATGGCTTTTTGAGGGGTTTACTATGTAGCTGGAGAGAGACAAGATGCACACACCGTACCCCAAAACCCCACCAAAAGCCATACAAAATAGTATTAGACAAAAGCCATAGTTTATGCTTAGCCCCATGTCTGTCACTTCAGAGGCATGCATTTTAGGGTTGTGGAATAGACTAAATAAGTGCCAAAGAGCATGGATCAGGGCCTCAGTGCTGTAGGAATTCAGATGAGATCAATGAGATGTACTGTCGCTAAGAAAGGCTTTGTGAAAAAGGTGGACTTTCAAGTTGGGGCATGGCATTGTTTAGATAGGAAAGCCCAAAAAAGCATGAGCAAAGCCCAAAGGTAACAGTGAGTTGTGGATGTATCTCCATCAGATAGGAGACCATTTGGCTTACACAATGAGTACATGCTGAGAAAGGTGAGAAATAAGTCAGAGAGGACAGGGAAGCCCTGAGACTGGTAACTTGGAAGCTTGGCTCAGCAGTCTAGATTTAATGTGAGTGATGGTAATAATGGTGACAATAACAGTAAATAATAAACAAGCTTTACAGTTGGCCCTATGCTTTCAAAGACATAATCTTAATGTATGTGTTTGTAGAATATTAATGTGGCAGAAAATGGATTGCAGTAGAGAATGCTTAGATTCAGTGAGGCTCATTAGGACATTACTATTAGCCAGAAGTGCAAAAAGGAGTTTGAGCTAGGTTCAGGGTAATTAAGGGGACCTGGAGGATGTAATAGCTATTAAATGTCTACTATGTGCCAAAGACATTAAATATGCTGTGTTAATGTTCAAAAGAAATGTTATATATGACATCTGACATGAGCTGAAGGCCTGGTTCCAACACTTACTAATTGTGTGATATTAGGTAAGCTATTTAAATGTTCACTGCCTCATTTTTGCAATAAAATACTTGTTGAGCATCTATCAAATGCCAGCATTGGACTAAGTCTAGGAAAAGAATGGTGAAATAAACAGACACTGTCCTTGTGCTTATGAAGCATACACTCTATGAGGAAGACTGATATTAATATGTAAATATATTAGTTTTCTATTGCTGCATTAAAAGTTATCACCAATTTAGTGGCTTAAAACAGTCAATCAGTCACTTAAAAAAATCCCACTAGTTTATTTCTCACAGTTGTGTAGTTCTGAAGTCCGGACCGGCTCAACTGGTTTCTGTGCTCCTGGTTTCACAAGACAGAAATCAAGGTATCTGTTACCTGGGCTCTTATTGGATGGCTTTGGGAAGAATTGGCTTCTGAGCTCATTGAGATTATTGGCAGAATCTAGTTCCTTGTAGTTGTGGGACTGAGGCCCCTGTTTTCTTATTCGCTGTCCACTGGGGGCCTCCCTTAACTCTCGCAGAACTCTCTCCAGTCCAAGCACCCAGGCCCCTAAATCTCAGAGGCAGCACGGCGTGCCAAATCCTTCTCACACTTGGAATCTCTGACTTCTCTTTGTTCCCCAGCTCTCTGACATCCTCTTTTACTTCCATGTAGAGAGTGTTCTCTCCTTTTAAGAACTCCTGACTAGATTGGATCCACCTAGATCACTCAGGATACGCTTTGTATTTTAAAGTCCCTAACCTTAATTCCAACTACTAAGTCCCTTTTACCATGTAACATAACGTATCACAAGTTCCTGAGATTAGAACATCTCACAGTGGGGGATGGAAGGTGGCGGCGGGTGGGGGGTGGGGGGACGGAGGACATTATTCAGCTTAGCAAAACTTCCAAAACATATCACAATTATGCTTAGTTCTCTTTATTTCCACAGCCCCAAACCAGTCTTTCACACGGACTGTTACCATAGACCCAGTTAGTCTTCCATTTAGACTGTTCCCGTGGACTTCTAAACAGTTTATCTGCTTTTGTTCTTGCCCCTTTCTAATCCCTTCTCACAGGGCAGCCAGAGTGATCCTCTAAAATGTGTTGCTCAGTTCCTATCTCTCTACAACTTCCATTGTTCTGACAGCCAAGTTCCTCATTCTGACCACACAGACTTGTGGGACTGACATCTGTTTTTCTTCTTTAGCCTTTTTTTGTTTCACTCTACCTTCACTTCATCAGCCTGAAATAACAATAACCTACTTGTAGTTTCTTGTATAGAACAGTATTTTCTCACTCCTGAGTCTTTGCCCATCTAGAATTCTATGTCCATGGTGCTTCCTCCACTATCCTACCTCCTCCCAACAACCTGGTTTTAGCTTTCTCCTTTCTTTTTCCATCAGTTCTGATCTTAAAAATCTTTCTGTCGACATCTCATTAGAAACTGGTCCCCATGTGTTTCATATAGCATAGTCTCCCCCTTCATAATGTCGATTTGTAATGATAACAGATAATTAAACACAGCACTTACTTTATACCAGGCATTGTTCTAAAAACTTTAAATATAGTAACTCATTTAATTTTCTCAAGAATCTTGTAAGTACTGTTATCACCTTCATTTTACAGGTGAAGAAACTGAAGTACAGAGTTGTTAAATAACTTGTCCTAAATGATAGCTAATAGGTAGAAGAACCCAAAGAATCCAGCTCCATAGTCTACCCTTCTAACTAATAAGTAACATTGCTATTATCTCTAATGAGGTATGCATGTGTTTTCTTATTGTGGTTGGTAGAATAATGTCCTCCCAAAGAAGTCCGTGCTCCAATCCCAAAACCTGTGAATATGTCACAAAGCATGACAAAGTGAATTTTGCAGTTGCAATTAAGGTTATTACTCAGCTGGCTTTAAGGAAAAGTATAATTAATTATCCAGGCAAGTCCAGTCTAATTACATAGGCCCTTAAAAAGCAGAGAACTGTGTCCAGCTGGAAGCTAAGAGATGCAAGGGAAAAGGAAATCAGAGAGATTCAAGGCTTGAGGGAGATTGGAGTCGTGGTTGTTGGAGGGTCCATTTGGAAAGCATATGAAGAAGGAATGCTGTGGTCGGGAGCAAAGACCAGCCACCAAAGCTAACAAGGAAACTGTGACTTCAGTCCTACAACCACAAGGAACTGAACTCAGCCAGCACTTTAAATGAACTTAGAAAAGGATTCATCCCCAAAGCCTCCAGAAGAAAACACATCCCTGCCAACACCTTCATTTTAGTCTTATGAGACTCTAAGCTGAGAACTAGCAGAGTCGTGTTGTATCCGGACTTCTGACCTTCAAAACTGTAAGGTAATAATTGGGTATTGTTTTAAGCTACAGCGTTTGTTTTGATTTGCTATATTAGCCATAGAAAACTAATACAGAGATTAAATAATCAGGGCTTAGTTATGACTGGAAATGGCAGAGATGAAGAAATGGGGAGTGCTAATAATAAAGGGTTTAGGATTGAGAAACTTGGATATCATTATTTAGTCAACAGAATTTGGGGGGAAATTCAGTTGAGGGAAGAATTTAGAGCTCAAAAGTTCTTTGTTAAATATATTGTTTGAAATATGTAAACCTGGTAGTCAGATATATCAGTTTAGAGCTCATAGACAGGTCCTGGGTTTAGAATATGCATTTAGGAGTCATTGACATGCAGCATCATTGCTTAATCTATAAACTTGACAGTAGTACTAGTTATGGTGAAGGGTTGCTATGAGACACAAATGGCATAATACTAGAGCAGTGCCTGGAATTTGATAAATGCCCAATAAATGTTTGGTATTATGATTTCAAATTTATGAGGAAACCGATGCTCAGAAAGTTCCAGAAACTTGTCAATGTGTCTGGAAAATGGAGGAGCCAAGGCTTCAACCTAGATCTGCCCGTTACGCAGTTTGTTCTCTTTCTCCTGTGCCATAGGAGATAGTAAAAAGTCTTAATTCAAACATGTAGAAGCATCCCTAGGTGTTTTCTTTAGTTGTCAGGTTTAGAAACATGAGAAACCAAATCTGACTAATAGAATTGGAGAAACAAATGTATTGGGTGCCTTATAGAATCCTAGAAAAGCTGGGGAACTACCCTAAGTAAATGAGCAGAAACCAAGGGAAGCCAAGGGGCAGGAACCAGCCAGAACTATTGGATGAGTACACCTCTGCCACCAACTGGAACTAGGCTGTGTGGTGGGTACTGTCACCACCAAAGGCACCAGATGCTGGCTATACTTGTGGTCACTGCCAGTCTGGATCTCGGATGTTGTAGCAATCATCTCTGAAGTGTTTGGAATAAACTCCCTACTGTCTCTATTTCTTTTTTCTCCATATTAAGCCCTGGCTTAGGGCATTTTAGCAAATATTCTGTTATGGGCCAAATTGTGTGTCCTCGCTTCCCCCCATTGAAGTTCTAACCCCTAGTATGTCATAATGTGACCTGTTTTAGACATAGGGTCTTTAAAGAAGTAATTAAGTTAAAGTTGTTAGGGTTGGTCTTAATTCAGTATGACTGCTACCCTTATAAGAAATAAAATTTAGTCATAGTCATATACAGAGGGAATACCATGTGAAGACAGAGGGAGATGTCCATCTACAAGCTGAAGAAACAGACCTGGAGCTGGTCCTTCCCTCACAGCCTCAGAAGGAACCAAAACCTCTGCCAACACCTTTATCTTAGACTTCCATTTTCTACAACTGTGGGAAAATAAATTTCTGCTGTTTAAGCCACCCAGTCTATGGTATTCATTATGGCAGCTCCTAGCAAACTAATACAAATATGAAGGAGATTCACATAGTAATCCCTTGGTTTGCCTGATTCTTCAATTTTACCCATTGACCTCCAGGACATCTTTTCTTCTCAGCATTAGAATCAGGTCCAGGACACCAAATACAGCTTTTAACCTATACTTTTTCTTCAATATGTCTCAAAATATCTACATAATATACAGCCATAATAATGTGGGGGAAGCTTTCTAGAATAATGCAATTTCCCCTATGTAAGGAATTCTAATGAGCAGATTCTTCATACTAGAAAACTGACTATAAAACTGATAATTGTACTAGTTATGGTAGAGTTGTCATGGTAAAGTCTTTATGAAAGACTTGAGCCCTTCAGACAATTTCACCTCTGAAACCCTCCACTGAAAACTAACTTCGGGTTTTGTACAAACAACTGTGCAGTTAGATGACTAAATATATATCTCTTTAATCTGTCCTTTCTCTGGCATTCCTTTTTCCGGCAAATAAAAGTTCTATCTACCTGATTTCTCAGTCCAGAAACCTGAGTATTTTTTTAAATAATTTCTGATTCACCTTCCCCGTTCAATTAATCATGGTGTGCTGTTGACTCAAATACCTAAAGCAGTAGTCTACCCCGTCCATTTTTCTCATGCCCTTTGCTACTATCTGAGCTCAGCATACCATCGTCTCTCCCCAAAGTTACCACCACAAAATCTCAATTGTTTTCCTTGATTCCAGGGATCATTCCTACAATCTCTTCTGCATACTCTAGTTAGAGTCTTCTATGTGCAGGTTGGTGCTGGAGAGCATTTAAATCCTTCACTGGTTTTCCATGGCCTTCAGGATAAAGCACAGGAATTTTGTGGCATAGTTTACTCAGTTCTTGACTATCTCTCTAGTCTTTGCCTCCTTCTGTGATCTTACCTCTTCTCTTTCCCCCAGTCCTATGCTCTGCTCTGGCCATAACACCAACATTAAATTTCTTTTTGTACTCATTGTCTCCAGGATTTTGTACTTTAAATTCCCACTGTCTGGAAGTTGTCACCCACTCTTTCTTCCTAGAACCCCCATTTTAATGAAAGGTTTTTATTTAGATGTCAGATCTCAGTGCCTCACTTACTAGGTGAATCACACCATGCAAATTACTTAGTCTTATGCTTCAGCTTTCTCATCTGTAAAATGGGGATATCAAGTAATCCTCTTCAATGAGCCATTGTGCAGAATAACAGAGTTAAGTTTTATAAAATGCTTATGATAGCCAAGTGACCACTGTGAGCACTCAATAAATGGTAGTTATTACTATTTTTTAATGCCATTCTCTTTAAGATTTCCTTATTATACCACTCCTGAACTCAAAACTGAGTTTGGAATGCTTCCTATATATTTACATAGCTCCCTACATTTTCCCCATGTTAGCACATATATGTTGTTTAAAGTGTTGGGTGCTTGTGTGTGAGCTCCATGAGGGTACATCTGTATTCCTTATGTAAAGAACAATGTGGATACCTAATGCATTTTTTTAAATGAATGAGATTCTTCTATTATCAGTTCTTCCAGAAGAGGCATCAAGTTTGATCTATAATCTACTCTGGTAGGCAACATCTAGAGCTCTCGAATGTTTTTCTAAGCTTCTAGACCTTCATAAGCCATAAGTATTAAGCGAGAGATTAGAGAGATACAGCAGTGGTATGGTATAAGTGTCATAAACAATGGCTTAACTATTGGGCAAAATTAAACTAATGTTTACTGAGAATCAGTTTGGTGCTAGTCAATTATTATCACTCAGTCTTCACAAATATCAAATGAGTCAAGCATCATTTTGCTTATTTTATAATAGGCTATCTATGTAACTGATCTATGTAACTAAGGATCAAGCAAACTAAGGGACTTTTGCTCCAAGTCACACAGATAGTGTTCCTTTGCAGCTAATTCTTGACTAAAGTCTTTGCATTTTCCATCTTACCAGGATGGATAGCCATTCACCTAAGGGAAAGGCAGTGATGACAAAATGAAATATTAAACATATATATAATAATATTTGAAGATTTTGTTGACATATAAGATTCCAAATTATTAGTTTCTTGTCTTCTTGTGAATTGATCTTTCTGAAAATTACCTGCTCTTAAGCAATCAGAGTTTAACTCTTAGTAAGTTTTTAATAAATACTTGGTTACTCTTTCATGTGTGAATGTTGCTTAATACCTTGTGATACGTGTGCAGCACTTCCCAATAATACGGGAAGAAATGCTTATATTCTTTTTTTATTTTTATTTTTATTTTTATTTTTTTTGAGATGGAGTCTCGCTCTGTCTCCCAGGTTGGAGTGCAGTGGCGTGATCTCGGCTCACTGCAAGCTCTGACTCCTGGGTTCATGCCATTCTTCTGCCTCAACCTCCCGAGTAGCTGGGACTACAGGTGCCCGCCACCACGCCCGGCTAATTTTTTGTATTTTTAGTAGAGACGGAGTTTCACCGTGTTAGCCAGGATGGTCTCGATCTCCTGACCTCATGATCCGCCCACCTTGGCCTCCCAAAGTGCTGGGATTATAGGTGTGAGCCACTGTGCCTGGTCTACTTACATTCATTTTTATGCAACAACCAGCCTCAGGAATTAGCAGCTACTTTTTAACAGAAATCATTCTTAACTAATGAGTTCAGTCTTTCTCCAGTTGGTATTGAGGTGGTTTTGTGAGATCTGTCTCTTTTGGAGAGGGAATTATACCTAACAGTAATTGAGCTCTCTGGAGAAAGCTGGGTGGTCTTGTTGCCTTTATCAAGGAGAAGCATTCAGCTTGCACAAATCTTTTCTGGGATAAATAAAACGCCAGTGATGTGGGTGTATCTGAACCCCATGGTGGGCATTCGTCACTTCGTATTTCTATGTTTTAATTCAAATCCTACACTGTGGAAACAACATATGACATCCTGAAATAGTTCTGCCAGCTCATCCTCTGTTAACCTTAAAAATATCTAACATTTACTGAATGCTTACTATGTGCTGACACTGTGTAAAACTCATTACTGTCATCATCTTACTTAATGCTCATAACAACCCTGGTGAATTTGAATATATTCTCCATTTCACAGGTAACTTGTTCAAACTTCCTCAGCCAGTAAGAGGCATGGCTGAGAATCTAATCCAGGCTGTATCACTGCAAAGCCCATGTTCCTAATGACTATGCTATGTTACTTTAGTAAAGTGTGCTACTATCCATTGGACACAAGAGAAATGTTAGACTGGAGTAATTTTATCCTAGTCAGGAGCCTAGCGAAAGATCCTTTATTTAATGGTTTTTATACATTTTGCTGTTAGAAAGTAAACTCCTAGTGCTTTTATTGTCTCTACCTGTTGCTTATAAATGTGTTAATAGAATTTAGTCTTGTGTTCTTTGATCAGGGACAATCTTTTATACTTTATGGGTATCTCCAACTATGCAATACATTGCTTTGAAGTTGAAAACATACAATAATACTTTGTTAATTAAAGTAAATGACCAGAGATGTTGCAGAAAGTCAAGACTCAGACAGATAGTGGTCTACATGTGTCTGGGCTTTGACCTGTGTTTATCAAATGCACAGGAGTATACATAGGCTATATTTGGCTGCTTTCTAATTATAGGTCACCTGACTTTTCAGTTGTTCTTTTTCAGTGACATAGGATCAACAAATCAATCAAGCTATGCTTCTTTAATTACAGTGTACCAAGACCAACTTGGGTAGAGTGAGCAAAATTACACGATTTAAGTTACTTTGTAACACATCAAAGAAAAAACCATCTGTATTACATTTTTAACTGTCAATCTTATCAGCAGAAGCAGAAGTATTTTTATGTACTTGAGAAATAGCTGAAGAAACTCTTAATATGCTGTATTGGAAAAGCAATGAAGTAGAAGATAGAGATTTATCTGACTTGGATGCTAAGAAATTAAGAGAAAATTTCTTCAGCACCATCCATTCATATTAACTTACTGACAATTTGGATACCATAAACTGGACCAAACTCTGAGTATAATAAGAATTAACCTTCATTTGGCCAGTAAAGAGAAATCTTTGTCCTGCATATCAGTAGGTTTCTCTCAGGTTGATTGTGGCAATGTATGTGATACTGGCCTCAAAAGTACAGAGGATGAAAACAAAAGAACAAGACTAGATCTCATTATGTAAACCAGTGAGCCCATGTAATGTCATTAGTGAAACTGGGCCTTAGGCAACAGGAAAATAATGCAAATTCTCTTACACAAAGAAGGCTCTATTTGTGGCTATTTGGTGGAAAGGAGAGAGAAAGGAGACATAGAAAAAGAAGAGAGGGAAGAGAAGTGATAACAAATGAAAGGAAGAGTTGGGAAGGTGTTGAAGTTACAAATGAAAATTAATGTCACTGCCAGATGGCTTACTGAAGTTTTTTGGCATTTGAGCTACAGAAGAGAAATAAATCCCCTATTTGCTTCATGAAATTAAGAAACATGGGAAGTCATGATGGGTCTTGGATTTCAGAGTAAGCAAATAGCATAAAACTAAGGTGGCCAAGTGGTAACTAATTTGGCCTCTGGTTCTCTGAAAGTTGGCGATTGGATTTCGCTAAGTGATCATTCAAGAAAATGACCTCTCTACAAAGTCCAGTGGAATGTCGGACTACCTTTTCATCCAGGGTAACACAGGCCCTACAAACATGGAATCAATAGCTCAGCATCCTTGTAGGAAAGTTTTTTTGCAACATTTTATACTAATGCTAAACCAAGGTAGTATTTGTTATAGTTTAACCCAGTGATATAAGTCTATTTTAAGAGTTTCTGTCTCATACTACTGAACTTTGTAAGAGTTCCCAAAGACAGAAATGTGTTGAAATGACATTACCATAAAAAGTAATGTAAAATTACTGATGAATATGGATGTTTCTAATTTGTAAGACATATAGAAATCTGACTTTTAGCTTTATAGACACACCTCTATATAGGGTGGTTCAAATTAAAGCACTACTCTTTGTATACATTTTCATTTTATTACACTTTATTATTTTTTTAACCCATATTAATAACATCTTTTGCCTACTCACCAAGGAACAGCTGTAGAGCATAGTGATTAAGGTTCTTGTTACAGGTATTAAGCATGACAACTCTTGAAACCAGCCTGTCTAGGTCAAATCCAAATTCCATCATTCCTGGCCCCTTAGTCACTCTGAGCCTCATGTTCATTGCCTGTGAAATAGTAACAAAACAGTTGATTATCTTTTTGTTGTTCCTGTGAGGACTAAATGAGTTAATATTAAGTATTTAGAATAGTGCCTGGTACATATATTATAAAAATATCAGTGCTATGGTTTGGCTGTGTCCCCACCCAAATCTCACCTTGAATTGTAGTTCCCATAATTCTCATGTGTCATGAGAGGGACCCAGTGAGAAGTAATTTAATCATGAGGCGGTTACCCACATGCTGTTCTTATGACAGTGAGGGAGCTTTCACGAGATCTGATGGTTTCATAAGAGACTTTTCCCCCTTTGCTTGATACTTCATCTTCCTGCTGACATGTGAAGAAGGACATGTTTGCTTCCCCTTCTACCGTGACTTAGCATGAGAATGGACTATTACAATCAGCTATCTTTACTATTGTGCTCAAGTGATTATATTTCATACTTAATCACTATAATTTCTGAAAGGTTCAGATTTTTATCTCAATTTTATTTGCCTACCACTTATCTGCTGGTATCCCTTCCAGCAGAAGAGTGTGTATTCTCTGTTTATTACACATTTTCTTAATGAATTTTTCTGAGTTTGGATGTGTGTCTGAAGACCAGTCCACCCACACACCAGAAACAGTCTTGAGTTTCAGATATCTGTGCCTGTTTCTCAGAATGTACAACCTGATCTGGACATGAAAAAACTCATTGTTTATAGGTGAACACATCTAGATACTTTGGAGGATAAAAAGGGGTGCTAACTGATTGGATATAAAGACAAGAAGTATAAACCAGAATATCTGGGCAACATGGGGTGTATAGTCACTCCACCTGTAGTTTACTCCTGTTTTCTGTTAAGGGACATTTGGAGAATATGAACATCTTGGAGTAGTTTTATATTCTCTGAGATTCACTTGACTGAGTGTTATCTTTTTCTTCCTTTCTTTTATTTTCCTCTCCTTCTTGCTATTTTTTCTTCTATTTTTCTTCAAAACACTTTGTCACAGAAAGGGAAGGGTATAAGATTCCGAGACTGAAAATGCAATTATCTTCGTATAACCTGACATTTTTGCCATCAAAGTAGAATTTGAGAAGTGTTATGGATGAATAAAGAAGAACATGTCAGAGAGGCTGCTTAGAAAAAGAAAAGGAAATTTTAGCAGCTTACTAGACCAGAATAAATAATGTGAAGGGAGAAGATGACATGGAAGGCCACAACACTAGTGAAGGTCAAGAATTTCCCTAGGGAAGAGACAATGGAGCATCATTAAGCTGTGTCACTGAGAGACAAAAGGATAAAGAAGAAAAAATAAGATTTTAAAATGTATGTGCTGAGTTTGGGAGGGGGGTTTCAGGGGACAAGTTGAAATTCTGGAGTCCAAGTAAAGTTCTGCAAATGGCTCCAAGGCCTACCTCATTTGATATCATCAAAAGCCTGAAGGTGCCTCTTGCGCAGTCGGAGAGGGGCCTTCGTTGTACTTGAGCATCTCAACAACTACTAATTAGTATCTGGGAAATTAATTTGTGCCATAAATACTTTTAAAATTGTGCTTATCCAAAATCTCTAATGATCTGTGAACTACACAAATAAATGTGCTCTTTAATCACCGCTTAACAAAAATTAACTTGTTTGTTATTTTCTACTTGATGTTTGCGTATTATCTCTATTTTAACCTGACTTTCCTGGAAAGACTACCTCAGAATACACAAGTGCTCCTCACTAGCCAAAATAAATCCCCACCCCATGCGCACACATACACACGTGCATGCGCATGCACACACACACACACACACGCACACACACACACACAAATCCCCTTTTATAAAAAATGTTTGAGACACAAAAAACATTTTTTATAAAAGATGTGAAATTTGTCTCAATGAGAAGTGCAGAATTGGCCAGGTTGGGCTTTGCAGCCATGGAAACAAGCTGTAAGGGAAAGTGTTGGCTGAAATAAGCAGAATGGGGGCTCTAGTGAGGGGCTATATTAATTCAATCCCTCCCACAGGATCTAGACATATTTTATTTTCTCAGCTCCCAGACTCATTCTTTAGACAGTTCTTTGGGCCCTGTTGAGAAGCACTGAGAGGTGGGCGCACAAACCATGTGTTGATGCACACGTTTTGTTTGCATCCGCTTATGTCTACCTCTCTGAATACCATGCTGGTCAGAGGTGAGGTGAGCATCTTTCAATAGAAGCCTAGTCTACATATGTTCCAAACAGCCACAGCCTGCCACTTTTATCCTTATATAGACTTTTACTGGCTAATCTTCTGACAGAATTACTTTGGTTCCTTTTTTCTTCAGTTTTTCTTGTTGGAGGTTATGATGTGCAGGTTAAGTACTAAGAAGTTTTACATATCTGCCCAGATAATCAGGAACCATGTGTTAGTGTTGCTGCATAGTTACCTATAAATTACTCAGAAGTTGAACATTCACTGTCTCTGCTACCTCACCAAGGCCAGGGGGTTGTACTTTAAGTGCTTCTAATTGACTAATATGTACATTAATACTTCATGCTAAGAAAAAGGAAGCACTATTCTTGGAATCAAAGGACCCGATTTGAAATCTCAGCTCCATAGCTTACTTATGAGATAATTTTATATGTGTTACTTAATCACTTCAAGCCTAAATTTGCTTGTACAAGTAAAGTAACCTCTGTACTACTTTGCAAGGCTGTTGTGAGGATTAAATGAGAAAATATTTTAGTAACTGCAAAACATGATATGAAAATCAAGTATAGTTCTAAGCAAGGGTTCTAAGTCAAAGATTTATATGACTGAAAAAGAAAATCTATTATAGGGTTCTGGGTAATGTAAATTCTCTGTCTTTTCTCTCATGAAATGTTCAATTTGTTGTAAGTGACTCCTTCATTGCACTCACTGCCTTTTAACTTAAAAAACTAGACAATCCTGGAGATACTATCATGTTTTCAATTCATGTAGACTTTTGATAACGTATTTCCTCATCTCTTAGTTTTAATCTACCTTGGATGCTTTAATTAACTATATTTTCTATTTTCTGCTCATGACCTTCATATAACGTCTCATCAGATTCAAAGCTACAGCTACTCCTTTGCATTTTGCATTATGCTCTGTAGTTAAAAAAAACCAAACCTTTTCCCATGGGTTATTGTATTGGATCCCCAAAATAATCCTATGAAATAAATAGAGATTACTCTTTTTAAAATCTGCTTGTGTGAAAACTGAAACATATAAGGATAGTAATTCATTTATAACTCAAGGTTTTTGTTTAACCCACGAGAATGCCATTATTTCAAGTTGTTTCAGGCATGCCTTAAGTATCTTCTTCTTATATATTGAAATCTCAGTATATGCTAGGCCTATGCTAAGCAGTTTGCGCCATTACATAGAATTATTACGAGAACTTTATGACAGAGGAATCATTTTTCCTGCTGCAGTTGAGTAAATTGAGGCACAGATAGATTAAGTAATTTCCATGAAGGTACAGAGCTAGATAGTAGGAGGTCTAAAACTTGCTTCTGGTTTGGTCTGATTCCAAAGTCTATACTACTAACCACTATGTTCCATTCCCTGTCTAATTTATCTCAGGTTTCTTACTTTTCTCAAAGTAGGCCTTATTAACTTTCTTTGGCCAGTCTTGCACTGAGCCTGCTACAACTCTGCATCTATAATGACTAATTTATAACCAAGTCCGAAGCAAAAGTTCACTTTCACCCTAATCAATCTGACTTGTACATATGGGAAAACTTAAAGTTAATAGGCAAGCCTTAACATAAACCCTGAGCAAATATGCATGGGACAGACCCAAACCAACATTGTACAGGCCTACAAGACTGAACTGAGATTTGAATCACTAGCACAAGATTGAGCCTAACCTCTGAGACGCACATGTGTGGGCACATTCAAACTAGCATAGCAAAGGTTTAGAAAACTAAAATCAGATCTGAATTACCTGTATGTATCTCAACATAATTTCCAAATCATGCATATTTATAATAGTCATTATCAAGAATAGCAATAATTTAGAGAACTGAACTGAAATTTGAACCATCATCCACAGAAAGTAAAATAGAATTTGTTGATTTCTTGCTAATACAAAAGTAACAACATCCTGCAGACTGTAATAGATAACAAAGTTTAAGATACAACCCAAAATTACTTGACATACAAAGAACCAGGCAAATGTAGCCCAACTCAAAGAAAATAAAAGCAAAAGATAGTAACACTAGGATGACACAGATGGAATAGGTCTTTCAAAAACTTTAAGGAAGCTATATTTAATTAGCTCTTTTATAAATTGTAAAAAATAAAACAGAAAAACATAAAAAATCAAAAACAGAAGCCTCACACATGTGAGGTGAATTAGAAGATAAGAAAAACTCAACAAGAAATAAAAACAATAAAGAACTAAATTACAATTTTAGAACTGAAAATGCAACATCCAAAACGAAGAATGCACTGGATAGACTCAAAAGCAAAATGGATATGATAGTGAAAATAACAGGAGAGATATAAAAAATGACCAGCCTCTGGTACGTAGGGGATGATATCAAAGATCGAATACATGTATATTTGAAGCTCCAAAAAAGGGGTGGGGTGGGAGAGATTGCTGTAGGAAAAAATTCAACGTATATGGCTGAATGCTTTCAAGCTTTCATAAAAGTCTTACATCTATAAATTCAAAATGCTTGGTGAATCCTAAAAATAATAAACTCAAAGACAGCAACACTAGACACAGACAAACTGCTCAATTCAAACATAAAAAAAGGTCTTGAAAGCATTTAGAGAAAATGACATATTACTTATAGGAAGAAAACAATTAGACTGTTGATTTCTCATCAGAAACTGCCAAAGCCAAAGACTACATCTTTAAAGTACCGAAAGTCAAAAAATTCTTGCAAACCATAATTCTATATCCAATGCAAATATCCTTCAGTATTGAAGGTGAGATAAAGCAATTTTGACATGATATAAAACTGAGAGCATGTGTCACTAACAGATATTTACTATAGGAACGATAAAAGAAATTCTAAGTAGACTGTGAAAAGTTAGGTGTATATATTGTAATCCCTAAAGAACCACTTAAATCAAATCAAAACACAAAGCACTAAAAAGCCAGATAATAAATCAAAATGGAATACTAAAAGTATTCAAAGGAAAATCAGGAAGGGGAGGATATGCAAACAAAAACCAAAGAAGAGAAACAGAAAACAAGAGAATGGTAGGTCTAGATCCAACTATAACAATAATTACATAAAACATTATGGGTTTCGTTACTCCAATTTACAGACAGAAATGAACAAAGTGGATAAAAACAAGACAACTATATGCTGCTACAACAGCTAAACTTAATATATAAAGACACAAATAAATTTAAAGTAAATGAATGGGAAGAATCGATATGAAATACAAATAGTAAGCATAAGAAGGCTATTCGTGGCTATGCTAATATCAGAGAAAATAAGCTTTAAGAAAAGTAAGATTACAAAGAATGCATTTTATAATAACAATAGAAATAATTCATTAGGAAAAGCTTTGCTATGCAATACATAAATAAAAAATGTACAGAATTAAAGAAATATAATTTTTTTATCATAGGAGATTTCAACAACTCTCAGTAATTGATAGACCAATGAGACAAAAAGTCAGTAAAGACAAAGAAGATCTCAATAATTATAATGAACCACTTTAATTATATTTGTAGAGCAGTCTATCCAATGACTGAAGAATATATATTGGTCTCAAGTACATAAAATACATACACTGAGACTACAATCTGGAGTACAAAACAATGCAGTTAATTTTTTAAAATCTGAGTAAGACAAAGTGCATTCTCTCATCAGGGGAATTACATTAGAACCAAATAGCAGTAACTACAGAGTTAAACTTCATTTAAATAAAAATTAAACTGTACACATAAATAATTCATGGGTCAACGCCCAATTACAAGAAAATCTATAGAATATTTTAAACGAATAATTAAAATACAATATATCAAAATTTTTCTGAGTAGCTAAAGCACAGGTAAGTAGAAAACATAACTTCAAATGCATATATCAGGAAAAAAGAAAGATCTAAAGTTCATAATTTAAGGCCTATCCTAAGAAACTAGAAAAGGAATAACAAAGTAAGTAGAAGAAAGATTTTATAAAGAAAACCCAGAAATCATTGATATTGAAAAGAACAGATGGTAGAAGAAAGTAAGTAAAAATCTGTTTTTTAAAAAAATGAAAATTGGCAAACCTATGGCTAGAATATCATGAGTAAAAGAGAATACAAATCAACAGTATCAGCAATGAATGCTTAATGTGTAGGATTTGTTACAATAGACTCTATACATTAAAAGAACAAAGAATATTATAAACCTCTTTGGACTAACAAATTTGATCCTTTACATGAAACAGACAGATTTCTTAAGACATAACTTATAAAAATTGATACAAAATGAAACAAAAAAAGCTGAATAGTCTTATGTAAATTAAATAAACTGAATCTGTTACCAAAATTCTCCCTCTCTTTCAAAACAAAACAAAATAACTCCTCTAGGCCTTGGGTTTCACTGTGGGGTTGGCATTGACTTCTGTGAATATGCTTCCCTTGGGGACATCACTGCATGCTCCCTGTGTGGAGTGAATAGGGGTGAGATGGTGGGAAGGTACAGCAGGTACACAGGAGGCTGCAGCAGAACAAGACTCATGCACAGGATGCTTTGTTTTCATGACCAAAGACATTCTTCTTTCTTGTTGTGACGATCAATTTAACGTCAGCAGCCACAAATCAAGTGGGAGAAA
The DNA here is from genome assembly GCF_028858775.2 of Pan troglodytes. Classification (NCBI taxonomy): domain Eukaryota; kingdom Metazoa; phylum Chordata; class Mammalia; order Primates; family Hominidae; genus Pan; species Pan troglodytes. The sequence goes on from NC_072407.2 coordinate 89,842,003, forward strand.
GGAAGAATCAAAGGACAGAAAGACGGGACAGGTCCTTTCACCGACCCTCAATAAATAATGTCAGTGTCCTGGGCCAAACATGTCTATAGACCTCCCTGTAAGGAATATAGTATGGGGCAGAATAAAAGAGCTAAGAGAATACAAACCTTGAAATTCTTAACTAGAGGCCAACAATTACCAATTAAATAACTTTCCAAACATCAGAGTATACAATGAAAGTCTACTAGTAGAGTTTTATTCTATTAAACCATTCCCTAGTTGTGCCATATTATTTCTACATTTTTTAAAAGGGTAGCCAATTAATTCTCATTTATGCCTACCTCTAGTTCTAATCTAACTTTGCTCCATCACCTTCCTACCTCATCCCTGATTTGCAGCTTTCAGAAAATTCTTTTACCATACAGGGAAATAAATCGTCATCTACTTAGCAAGCTCTTCAGAGAAACGGGTAGAGGATGTTCCAAAGGACAGCCAGCGTCCAGTTTCCTCTGCCAGAAGTTTCTTAGTAACTCACAGCTTTGGACATTAAGCATATCCTTTCATGCTGGCTTGCAGTCTGTCTTTAACCCTTTCCCCCACCTTCCAGGTCTAATGATTTATAGTAAGAATGAAAGCATATTGTTCCTCCTCCTAAAATACTGGAAGTTGACATTCTGTCTTTCTTTGAGCAAATTAAGCTTAAGCCTAATTAAGTGATGTCTCAAAATAATCTGTTTGATAATTTATGATTTTATTTTTTATTTATAACTTATTCTATTTCGCTCTCATTGGAAGTAACAAAATATGTTCACATGCCTGTATATTCCACAACAAAATCCAGCCAGTAAAAAGACCCAGTAAACACCAAATTTAAAGATGTCTTTCTTCTGTATTCTAGTAATGCCCAATACATAATAACATTTTGTGTTCATACAGCTTTGAAGTTCCTTATCTCTCTGAGCTGTCAGATAAACAGTAAAGCTTTCCAAAAGCACCAGCCCATCAGGTCCACACCTGAAAATTTTAAAAAACTGAGACTTAATTAACAAATTAACTACCGGAAAATCAGTACATACATGAGGGAGAAAATTAGTTATTAATTTATTGCATTATAACATGTAATTATTAATTCTTTATTCACATAGTCACATATTAATGCCAACCCCAATGTGGCCACATTTTTAGTGTTTAGGTCCCATTTTATACTAATAAAAATGGCCTTTTGTCCATAGCCTGCTTGTTACAAGACACATATTTTTCCCTCCCCAGGCTTAGTAATAAGTTCCAGATTCTCACAGGACTTACTTCAGTTGAAACAGTACTATGGATTCCTCCCAGCAAACCAAAGGGCCCTGATAAACATGACTTTCGCCACCATAGAACGTTGTTTCTGAAATCAGAAGTTGGTACATTGGTACAAAACTTTGCACCACAGGAAGTGCTATAGCAGTAAGGGCACAATACCCCACTCATCTGACCCAAGTTTCTTGGGGTTTGTACCCCAGTTTGCCCAGGACAATGCTAGTTTATGCCTCTTTTTCTGGTTTCATTATTAATAGTCACCTTCCCTCATCCTTCTACTTTTAAACTGCTCTTCATCTGGGCTATGAGTTATATGGTCGCCATATATAGAATTGGCAGCTGAGATCTCTTTGCTCAGCGCTGACTGCTCCATTCACAAGTACTCCGTATAAAAAGATATTAGAGCTTTTGGTGGGTATCTTGTCACACAGACAGAACTGTTCCCTCAGGTCATGCCAATAGTGTCAGTGTGGCAGCATCAGAGAGACAGTTTCAGCATCAGTCACACACTCTGTACCTCCCTAAAATAATACAGGTTTTGATGTTGAGCCTAGATATCTCACCCCTCCTTCCTGTGAATATCTTTGGGTGTTGTCCTTTTCTGCCAGCTGGACATAGTGTTTAATAACTTTAATCTTCAAAGGGAAATAATCATTGTTTTGCCATCTTTTCATCCAGAAACTTCCCTGAATAAAATTAATGAGTCAAGTAATAGGTAAGTGTCATAGAACTTGACTTGCAAACAAAATTTAACTTTGGGCTCCCACAGAGCAAAACAATGATCTTGTTTCTTGCCTTCTTGAACAACATATAGGTATTTTCTTTGACTTTTATAATTGAGGGATCATTATGATGAGCTCAAACTAGTTGTATTCTGGTTCAAGGTGGCTTGATCATATTTTAATCAGCAACAAAATTAGCAAGCAGCTTTTAAATGGCTGTTCTGTTAGCCTAATAATAATAATAATAAAAGTTACACCTTATGGGGCACTTCACTATAAGTACACATACTCTCTCACACGTGTCCGCATACATACACACTCTACATTAAAATCTTTAAAAGCACAAAGACTCACTCAACCTATCAGTTTAGTTGTTTTGTCTGTAGAGGTACCAAGTCTTCATAAAATAACCATTACTAAAGTACCAAAACATTGATTCAACAAAATAATATCAGTTCTTCTGCAGCCTCTTCCCCAGGAACATCATTTTTTTCTAGAAATGAAAAAGGTCGTTCTTCTCTCTTCTTCTCCTTTTAACATACACACATATGTACACTTCATAACCGTAGAGGTTACAATTTGAAAACTAATCTTTCCCTCCCTCATTCCCCTATAACTGACAGTGTTGCTTTTTGTAATACTTCCCACCTCCACAAATAATCAAAATCATTTTCCTTGTAAAGCAGAGAGCGTGTGTGTGTGTGTGTGTGTGCGTCCGTGTGCACGCGCGTGCACTCTTATGTTTTGAGAGGTGGTGATGGGTACATAAAACCCTTTTGGGAACTACTCTCTTGTGTTGGCTCATGGTTTTATTGAGTTTTTTAGTCTTTATATAGCTACTCAATATATTTTAGGCACAATATCTGTACCTTCTTCGTCTTTTCTTCCCAAGTATATGCACCCAAGACTGATTGAAGAATTAGCTTTTGGGGGGATCCAATCCCACAACACTGCCACACACACACACACACACACACACACACACACACACACACACCAGTATACACACAAAGAATGCCTCAGTCTGAGACCCATCAAAGTGTTAGAAGTTCTTTATATTTAATCTGAGGAATTTTAGCTTAGTGCTACACCTTTCTTTAACTCACTTACTTAGCAGATCCCATTGAATGGAAAATCAAAGTGCATGTCCTTTTCATTGACCAGTGTGGCAATTTATCAGTATTGTAAAATTCCAACATACACACAAAGACTGATTCAGCTATGACAGCCTGCATTTCATGGTTATGCCAATTAGCTTCAAGCCTGGGGGCGGTCCCCTGTTCCCCTCAGGGAGAGAGGCATTCACACAGAATGCTGTCCCTTGGCCTTCCCTTTGAAAAAAAGTATAGACAGTCTTTTACAGGAGTTACCTACACCTCCTTCAAATGAGTATAATAATTAGACACCTCTTACTGAGCCTGACTTTAGCATTTGTTACCCCAAAGGACATTTATTTGATAGCCTTTCTTCCCTGACCCCTTCCCCAACTAACTTGTAGACCCCTTAAAAACAGAAGCTGTGTCTGGTTCACTTCAGTATCTTCAGCATGTGACATGGCAGTTAATAAAAATGGATTGAACTGATTTCCACATCATAGAAGTCATACCACTTAAAATAAAAATGAGTCACAAGTTATTTTTTCCCCACCATTTTCAGAGCCTTTAGACTACTTAAAGGCAGTATTTAGAATGGCATTTCATGCCTAAATGAGTGGGAATGTTGAAAGATAAACTGTTTTCATTGTTGTTTGTTTGGTCTGAATCATCTGGGAAACATGCTAATTCTACTTTTTCCCCAGCTATTACCCCTGTATGCACACAAGTTGAACCTAACGGCATTAAAAGAAAAGGTAAGAAAAACAGATAGTATATAGCTGGGGAGGGAGGGTAGTTTCCACTTACTGAATTTTAAAAACTCATATGAGGTTGAAGTTGTTGTATCTCTTTGATCCTAAGATTAAACCCTGCCATGTGTAGCTTTGCAGAGAGCCTGGGTCTTTCTGGGAACTCTACTACCTGGAAGTGGTTGGCTGAGCTCTGAAATTCACTGAAGTACCCTTGTAGGGGAGAAGAGGTTTTCCTAGACACTTTTAGGGTCTCTAGCTGGGTCTGAAAATCAAACTAACAAAAACAGATTAACAGGAGAAGAACATACAAATTTATTTAATAAGTCTTAGATGAGACAGGAAACTTCATAAGGAAACGAAGACCTAAAGAAGCAGTTAAACTATATTTTTTATGCTAAGTTTGATGAAAAAGTGAACAGTTCATGGAGAATTATAATTGGATAAAAATGTACAATGGAATGGTAATAAACCGGAGAGAACTTAGCAGGGTCTTTTTGTTCAGCTTCTTCTCTGTGTCCCTGTGTCTTTAGAGACAAGGATATTCCTTTCCTCTGGGTATAGAGAGAGCACCTGTCACATGAAGGTTTTATGACCTACTTCAGGGAAAGGTCAGAAAATTATTCTGAGGTTGTATGACCTACTCTATGGGAGAAGGTCAGAGGAAAGGTGAAAAGGATCTTTCTGCTTCGGCTGCTTCTCCAAATGCCAAGCTGTCAAGATTTTGGAGTAGTAAGTCCTGAACCCCATCACCCTTCTAGTCATTTCATTGTTCTTCCCGCTTCACAACTGACTGTTGAAAACATTAGCAAAGCCACATTTCTTGCTGCAAAGACATTCTGTTTGAAAATATTGTGAGCAAAATATTTTTAAGAAAATGGTGTTTGTTTCTGGCCATAATGTATCTTTCTCGATACTGATCTAGTAAAAGGCCCCGAAATGAGAAATTAATGGCACACCACGGTTCAAATGCTAGGCAACAGATTCAAATTTTAACAGTAAGTTTCAACATAACAATAAAATGTTATTTTCTCATCTCCGCATTAAATATCATTTATATCTTCATCACAGGATTAAAATTGAATGACGCTAGAAATACGATGGTTTACATATCCAGACAGTAACCACTGAGGGCTAAGAGAACTAGTATACAACAACACAGAACACAATCTTGCTTTGCTTCCCTCTCCTTCTCCTGCCCTCGTCTTTTCTCACCTCTTTTCAAATTCCTATGGGTGTCTCAGAATTGTTTCCTACATTATGAAAATAAGCCTTTTCTTTTCTCTAAAATCTTGACACTAGCTGAAACCCAGATCCTGGTGGCTTAACATCTATCTTAAGTTGACTAAGCAAGACATATTTCACTACAAAATGGGATGCCTCCTAACAAAAATATATGTGATAATTGCTAGGGAAAATTTTAAAGTCTGAATCCTATTACAAATTATGTGTTATAGTTGTGATATCACAGATGGAGTAGAATGTCTATTTGGGTTAAAAGAGAGGATATGGTCAGCGACATCTGGAAAGGTTTATGAAGTCCCTACAAAGCACGTGGCATTTCATTCAAGGCAGAAAGAACATGGGCCAATGAGTGAGTTATAGACAGAATGTTCGTATCCTCCAAATTTCAGCCCTAACTCCTAAGATTATGGTATGTAGAGGTGGGGCCTTTGGGAGGCAATTAGGTTTAGATGAGTTCATGAGGGTGAGGCCTCCATATTAAGATTAGTGTTTTTATGAGAATAGGAAGAGGTAAGAGCTCTCTGTTTCTCCACCATGGGAGAACACGGTGAGAAGGTGGCTTTCTGAAAGCCAGGAGGAAGGTCTTCAAAAGGAACTAAATGTGCTGGCATCTTGGTCTTGAGCTTCCCAGCCCCTAGAACTGTGAGAAATGTCTATTGTTTAGGCTACACAGTCTATGGTACTTTGTTATGGGACAGCCCAAGCTGACAAATACAAGGTAGAAGCAGTGGAAAAAAATACTATGTTCTGGGAAGTGAAAGCTTAACTGGAGCAGATGTTTGTGATATGGCAGTAGTGGAAGATTGGGCTAAAGAGAAAACCAAAATTCTAATCTTCAGTTCAGAAAAGTCTTGAATTTGATAGAAATTCTGATGTATTCATTTTCTGTTGCCACTATGACAAATCACCATAAACTTAATGGTTTTAAATTACACAACTTTCTCTTACAGTTTTGTAGGCCAGAAATCTGACATGTTTCACCAGCTTATAATCAAGGTGTTGGCAAGGCTATATGTTTTTCTGGAGGGGCTAAAGGAAGATTTAATTCTGATTATTCAGCTACTGACCATCAGCTGAGGGTCTTTCCAGTTTCTGGAGGCCATCTGGGATTCATGTCCCTCTCCTCTATCTTCATAGCCAGCAATGACAGGTCTAGTTCTTCTATTGCATCTATCTAAAGGTTTATTTGTTAGATTGGGCCCACCTGGATGATCTAGTCTAAATGACCTATCTCCAAGTCCTCGACCTTAATCAATCACACCTGCAAAGGTTTTTTTGTTTTGTTTTGTTTTGTTTTGTTTGCCATATAAGGTGATATATTCATAGGTTCTATGAGTAGGGCATGGACATCTTTAGACCACCATTCTGCCTGCCAAAGCTGGCAAATGAAGAACTTCTAGTGATGTGATATCAGATAAATTAGCTAATATTCTATACAATTTAACTAGAAATGTGGTAGTCTATTAATATTTGAGCCTATTTTGTTCATTGTGCACACAAAGAATGAAGACTATGAGACTCTCCAAAAGTGTATAGATCTTTTTATTTCTCTTCTCATGTTCTCTTACATTCTCTTTTCCTTAGAACAAACTTAACATTTGGTAGTGAATAGGAAAATGATCCACTCTTAACACATAAAGATTTAGAATGTGGATTTTGAGAGAACTAAATATCTAGTAGGAAGTCATTTATGTTTCCTTTTAACCACAAGTAAAGACATGGTAAATGAAATGTTTTCCTCCTAGAAACCAAAATTTAGAATTGGAGCTCTGTTCATAAAAATACATTTTTCTACCATGAAAAACACCAGAATTAATAAAAATGTTTAAAATAAAACATATTTAAGAAAACATTTCTTAATTATGTAAAAACCAGACAGTACAGAAAGCTATAGGGTAAATTTTATTCTGAAGACATTTCATGCATTTGGGGGAATATTTATAATTCCTTTTTTTTTTTTTTTGAGATGGAGTCTGGCTCTGTGGCCCAGGCTGGAGTGCAGTGGCGCGATCTTGGCTCACTGCAAGCTCTGCCTCCCGGGTTCATGCCATTCTCCTGCCTCAGCCTCCCGAGTAGCTGGGACTACAGGTGCCCGCCACCATGCCTGGCTAATTTTTTGTATTTTTTACTAGAGACCGGGTTTCACTGTGTTAGCCAGGATGGTCTCGACCTCCTGACCTCGTGATCCGCATGCCTCGGCCTCTCAAAGTGCTGGGGTTACAGGCGTGAGCCACCGCGCCTAGCCTATTTATGATTCCTTAATACATGAGCCTATTGAAGTTCTGAAGAAAGTTTCCCTCATTTTTTTCTAAGAACATTTCTCTATTAGTAAGCTAAGGAAATTTATTTTCCTGCATTTCTCTGAGCACTGTCAGATTTCTTAAAAATTAAAGTCAATGCTTTTCAAACTTTTCATGATTTGTTCAGTGTATATAAATGCTTCCATAGAGTCTTCAGATATCATACCCGGGAAAAAAACATAGTTTCCATGGTGATCTCCTTTTCTTCAATAATCTCTTGATCTTACATTTCAACAAGACCCCTGTGGACCTCTATTGGCTTGCTGAGGTTGTATATCAACTCAGAACAGTGGCGATGTAAGAATTATGGAGAGTTGCTGGGGAATAAAAGACATTTTTTGGTCATTATATTGGAAGTTGTATTTAATCTGAATCATTGTTTCAAGTTGATCATTCTATTATTAAAGTTAGGGTGGAGAATAGAAAAAAATACAGTGAAGTATAAAATTTAAAATAAACTTTGCAAATAATGTTTTATAATTATTTTTAAAGATGATAAGATAAAAGAAATTACGTAAAGCTGTCTTATAGAATAAACACCTAATCTATGGCATACAAATCAGAATGAAAGGGTTAGAATTTAGTCTTTTCCTACATAAAAATATCCTATGCCTTCCAATTGTAAAATATTTTTGTATCATTTTTATATTAATCCTTTAAATAAACATAAATAATTCTGACAGTTCTCTCAGTTGATTAGGATAGCCTTGGTATTTTTTTAAAAGCTCTCTCTTTGTATTTGTTTGTGTATCTTTTTATGCTTCCTATAGGGCAACATGTAATCTTGGGGGTACAACACTCACAGAACTTACCAACATTTAGTTCGGTGTTCCTTAAACTTTTTTAAACTAATGGATTTCTTAAAAGTCACAATAATTTTGGAACACACCACAATTTACTAATTTCAAACTTAAAACAATTAAAGGTACATGTTGTGGTAAGGGATCATCTGTGGTAAAGACGGTGCTACAAATTCTCCAAATTTATATCATTTTCCTCCTGGACATATGGGAGGGTTATACGTCCTGATCTTTACAAATAAATTTGGAGAAATGAACTGCATTCTGACCAATGTAATTGAGTGGAAGCAGTGTGGTCCACTTCCATGACTGGCACATAAAACCATTTGAGTGATTCTCATATACTCTCTTCATATACTCTTACAAACCCTCTGTCCTGTAGGAATCTTTTGTTAAAGATGGAGGCAACACAAGATGGAAAGATTCTGAGTCTCTGAGTAACTGTGTAGAGCACAATCCCAGCTAACGCACATTGGATTGTGACATGAGAAAAAGGTAAATATTTATTAACGTAAGCCACAAAAATCTGTTCTTTATTGCAGCAACCAACCCTACTTATCTCAATACAATATTTTATATAGATTTTAGTATGTGAACATAACAAACACCAAAAGTTTTAGATAAATGTATTATTAAAAAAATTTCTCATCATTTCCCATCAAACCTGAGAATAGCAGAAATAATTCAAATTTATCATCAAGGTGCCTTGGTCCCACTAGAGCGTAGCTTGAGAACCACTGCTTCTTCTTCTTCTCCTTCTCCTCCTTCTTCTTCTTTTTAATTTTAGTTTTACTTTAAGTTCTGGGATACATGTGCAGAATATGAACCAGTACTTGTAAATGAAATAAAGTATGTCATGAAACCTAGATCATCAAGGCTTATCTGTACTTGATTGAGGCAGGTGACTTCTTTAAAATTTTCTTTTTTTTTTAAATTATACTTTAAGTTCTAGAGTACATGTGCACAATGTGCAGGTTTGTTACATATGTATACATGTGCCATGTTGGTGTGCTGCACCCATTAACTCATCATTTACATTAGGTATATCTCCTAATGCTATCCCTCCCCACTCCCCCCACCCCACGACAGGCCCCAGTGTGTAATGTTCCCCTTCCCGTGTCCAAGTGTTCTCATTGTTCAATTCCCACCTATGAGTGAGAACATGCGGTGTTTGGTTTTTTGTCCTTGTGATAGTTTGCTGAGAATGATGGTTTCCAGCTTCATCCATGTCCCTACAAAGGACATGAACTCATCATTTTTTATGGCTGCATAGTATTCTGTGATGCATATATGCCACATTTTCTTAATCCAGTCTATCACTGATGGACATTTGGGTTGGTTCCAAGTCTTTGCTATTGTGAATAGTGCCGCAATGAACATTCGTGTGCCTGTGTCTTTATAGCAGCATGATTTATAATCCTTTGGATATATACCCAGTAACGGGATGGCTGGGTCAAATGGTATTTCTAGTTCTAGATCCCTGAGGAATCACCACACTGTCTTCCACAATCATTGAACTAGTTTACAGTCCCACCAACACTGTAAAAGTGTTCCTATTTCTCCACATCCTCTCCAGCACCTGTTGTTTCCTGACTTTTTAATGGTCACCATTCTAACTGGTGTGAGATGGTATCTCATTGTGGTTTTGATTTGAATTTCTCTGATGGCCAGTGATGATGAGAATTTTTTCATGTGTCTGTTGGCTGCATAAATGTCTTCTTTTGAGAAGTGTCTGTTCATATCCTTCACCTACTTTTTGATGGGGTTGTTTGTTTTTTTCTTGTAAGTTTGTTTGAGTTCTTTGTAGATTCTGGATATTAGCCTTTGTCAGATGAGTAGATTGCAAAAATTTTCTCCCATTCTGTAGGTTGCCTGTTCACTCTGATGGTGGTTTCTTTTGCTGTGCAGAAGCTCTTTAGTTTAATTAGATCCCATTTGTCAATTTTGGCTTTTGTTGCCACTGCTTTTGGTGTTTTAGACATGAAGTCCTTGTCCATGCCTATGTCCTGAATGCTATTGCCTAGGTTTTCTTCTAGGGTTTTTATGGTTTTAGGTCTAACATTTAAGTCTTTAATCCACCTTGAATTATTTTTTGTATAAGGTGTAAGGAAGGGATCCAGTTTCAGCTTTCTACATATGGCTAGCCAGTTTTCCCAGCACCATTTATTAAATAGGGAATCGTTTCCCCATTTCTTGTTTTTGTCAGGTTTGTCAAGGATCAGATGGTTGTAGGTGTGTCATATTATTTCTGAGGGTTCTGTTCTGTTCCATTGGTCTATATCTCTCTTTTGGTACCAGTATGCCTGGAATCAGCATTGGCCTACAATGCCGGGTGGAGCTCTCTGATCCCAGACCCGAACCTTTGGACTCACATTGTCATTTCTTTTCTTTGGGGCCCTCTTTAATCCTCTACTCTGTGGTAGAGTTAACCAAATGCTCCAAGGAACTCCGGACTCATGCCTATGTGTTCTTCCAAGAACCCAGTGGTTCCAGGAGGGTAGCCTGTCAAGCAGATTGTTCCTGAAGACCAGAAAGGTATTTCATTCATGGGATCACATTAAATTGGAAAGCCATTATGGTTCTAGCATCCTTATTTGGGATAACTCAAATTATTTACAGACAGGTGCTCCACACAAAAAATTTATTCAAGACCCTAAAAACCTTAAGGAAATCTCAAATGCCATTGTATTAAGGTTAACAAATGAAATATAAAATATTTAATTTTAGGAAGACGCATAGAATTTACAAGGGACATATAGTATTTATAAAGAAAACAGGAAATGATGGACTGGTAGAAATGGCATAGGAAGAAGGGATGTGGTTATATGTAGGTCATTGTCAAGGTCCTAACTTTAGTTTGCAGTGATGGATTTGCAGGTATTTATTAAATTGTCAAAAAAAAATGACAATTCATTCATAAACCAATGGTGACAGTATATCATAAACAAGAAATATGATTAATAAAATTGTGTCCACCTGAGTCCAAAAAACAAAAATAAAAAGTAAAAAAAAAATAAGCAAAACAGAATAAAGCCAAGCAACAGACTTAGAATAAATAAAAATATAAAGAAGAACATAACAAATAATAAAAATAGCCTTTTGAATTACTGGAAAAGAATAGACTCTTTAATAAATAGTTTTAGCACAATTATTCATCACAATACCTCACAATATACACTTGAATAAACTCTAAATGTTTTAAAAGAAAATAGTAAAATAAAATTTTAAAAATAGGAAAAATAAAAATTTAAGAATGTTTATATGCCATTGAGAAGACAAAAAATTAATCTGTCAATTACAAAGAAATAATTAGCAGATGTCCCCAGATTTTAACAATTTAAAATTTGACTTAAAACCTTCGTATGACTACTTATAAATAATGTTTCAAGAAAAAGGGTGGTTTGTAAAAAAATGTATGCACTCTAATAATAAGGGAACATTTATAGGATATATGAAGATAATCAGAAAAATCATAAATGACCTAATAGAAAAATAGGAGAAATGTATGCACAATTAAGACACCTTGATGGTTGGAGGTTTGTGATTGTTTAAATTGGTAGCATTGATGGAAGCGCAATTTGCCAATATATATAATAATTTTAATCGCACATACCTTTAAATGGCCTGACAATTATATTCCTATCAGCATTAGTAAGATATCTTTTGGTTGTGATTGAGAGAAAAGCTAACAAAGTGGCTTAAGCAGCAAAAAGAAATTTATTGGCTCGCATCATTGTAAAGTCCAGAGCTAGTTCTTGTTGGCATCAGAAACGTCTTGTTTCAGGGATTAACAATAGGTCAACAGGACTTACTTCTTTTTCTGCTTCTTGGCTCTGCTTCCACTATTTTGGCTCCATTCCCAGACAGGTTCATTCATGGTAGTGGCAGAAAGATTTTAGTGCTTTCAACATTGTATTGTAACAAGCTTACAGTCAGCAGAAAATATTGTTTCTCTTTCTTCCAAATTAAGAGAAAGCCATGGTGCTTATGGGCCAGATGTGTCATGTGCCCTATCTGCAAACCAAACTATGTGTCTGTGGTATAGAATACTTCAAGTGGCATCAGCTTAAAAGCTCATGCTCCTCCCTAACTGGGTAGGATCTTCCCTGAATTACTTAGCAGGGCGATGGAGGAGATTCTAAGAAAGGTGATTTAGATTCCATTACTAAAAAATAGATGCTTGATGGGCCAGTGTCTTAAAGTGCTCACTATACTAGAGAAAGGAATCATAAGGATGTTCATCATATAATTATAGTAACTATAAATAAGAGCAATACTAAATATGCATCAATAAAGCAACATGACTTTAGTTTAACCCAGTGAAATCTAATTGTATTGGCTTAGGAAAAAAATCTCTTAACTTACAGAATTAAGTGAAATGATAATATTGCCAAATAACATAAACAGAATGGCCCTATTTCTGTAAAAATTAAATTATAACTTGTAAAGTTACATTTATATGCAATGTATATAAAGTTAACAGAATAATTGATATCAAACTTTAACACTAATGACTTTTAGAGAAGAGAGTGGACAATTAAGAGGATAAGATAAAATGAGACATTTACTTTCATTGCGAATACTTTTTTATTGTATCTAATTTTATAAGGAAGTATATAAATAAAATTCATACATAAATATTAAAATGAATTCAAACCTTTGTAAATAGAAAGAATATGGAGTTATCTGCTGAGTGACCGATTGTTTCACTAAGCTGATTGTTTCACTAAGCTGATTTAAAATAATGCTAGGGAAATAATACAAATGAAAAAAACTCCAAATTGTTTTGATAGAGATAATAAAACAAGTAACATCTGGACTTTTTATTTTCGGAGTCAAATGTGAAAGCTAATTTTTATTATTTTTATTTTACAAGTCAGAGCTGTTTCCATAATGAGTTGGAGATTTTTGGAGAAAGGAGCTGTATGTTATAATTTAAAGTAAGGATTCCACTTTATATGTCATATATGTTTTATAAGGCCGAGATATCAGTTCAAAAGGAGCCCCCATCTCAGCAACATAAATTCTGCTAAAATTAAAGCTAGAACAAAAATCAAATTTATGGTGAAACTTTGCTGGAAGAAAGGTGAAATTATTCACGCTTTATAAAATCTTTAGGAGAAAAACGTCCCAAAGAAATCAGCAGTTTACAAATGGATAACTTGTTGTAAGAAGGGACAAGACAATATTGAAAATAAAGCCCACAGCTGCAGACTGTCCACATTAATTTGCATGGAAAAAGGCCATCTTGTTCATGCCCTAATTGAAGAAGATGGGTGCTTAACAGCACAAACAATAGCCAACACCATACACATCTCAGTTGGTTCAGGTTACACAATTCCTACTGAAAAATTAAAGTTGAACAATGGGTGCCAAAATAGTTTCACTCAGATCAGCTGCAGACAAAAGCAGAGCTTTCAATGGAAGTTTTAAACATGTGAAAAATCAAGATACAGAAGCATTTTTTTCAGACTTATAATCAGGGATGAAACATAGCTTTACCAGTACAATCCTGAAGACAAAGCACAATCAAAGCAATGGCTACCAACAGGTGAAAGTGGGCTAGTCAAAGCAAACAAAAGCCACTCAAGAGCAAAGGTCAGGGCAACAGTTTTTTGAGATGCTCAGGGCATTTTGCTTGTTGACTTTCTAGAGGGCCAAAAAGTGATACTATCTAATTATTATAAGAGTGTTTTGAGAAAGCCAAAATTTTAGCAGAAAAGGACCCAGGACACCCTCATATAGAGTCCTCCACCACAACAATACTGCTGCTTATTCTTCTCATCAAACATGGGACATTTTGCAAAAATTTCAATGGGAAATCATTAGACACCCAACTTACATTCCTGATTTGGCTCCTTTTGACTTATTTTTTGTTTCCTAGTCTTAAAAAAGCATCAATTTTTCCTCAGTTAATAATGTACAACAGACTGCATTTATATGGTTATATTCCCAGGACCCTCATCATATGAAAACAAGCTCAGCATCACTAATCATTAGAGAAATGCAAATCAAAACCACAGTGAGATACCATCTCACACCAGTTAGGATGGCTACTATTAAAAAGTCAAAAAATAACAGTGGCTGGCAAGGTTGTGGAGCAAAAGTAATGCTTACATACTGTTGATGGGAATGTAAATCAGTTAAACTATTGTGGAAGACAGTGTGGTGATTCCTCAAAAAGCTAAAGACAAATACCATTTGACCCAGCAATACCATTACTGGGTATGTACAGAAAGGAATATAAATTGTCTATATACAGACACATGCACAGATATGTTCATTGCAGCACTATTCACAATAGCAAAGACATAGAATCAACCTAAATGCCCATGAACAATAGACTGGATAAAGAAAATGTGGTACGTATACACCATGGAATACTATGCAGTCATAAAAAGGAAGGAGATCATGTCCTTTACTGGGACATGGATGGGGGTGGAGGCCGTTATCCTTAGCAAATTAACACAGCACAGCAAACCAGATATGGAATGTTCTCACTTACAAGTGGAAGCTAAATTATGAGAACACATGGACACATAGAAAGGAACAACACACACTGGGGCCTATCAGAGGGTAGAGGGTGGGAGGAGGGAGAGGATCAGGAAAAACAACTAATAGGTACTGGGCTTAATATCTGGGTGATGAAATAATCTGTACAACAAACCCCCACAACACAAGTTTACCTATGTAACAAACCTGCACTTGTACCCCTGAACTTAAACAAAAGTTAAATAAAAACTAAAAAATAAGATTAATAATGCTGATCTTTAAATAAATGTGCAAGGATTCAGTATATCACATATAAACCTTGACCCAATATACTAAGTAAATATTTACAATTTTTTTTAAAAAGATAGACTAAATGGCTGGTATTATCACTTACAAAAGTGTCTTGAACTTGAAGGAACTAATGTTGATAAATAAAGTTTACATTAAAATAAATAAATAAAGCCTTTATCTTGATTAATGAATAAACCATTACCTGTAAAGCACATATTTTTAAATAGCACTCATTCTAATTTAGTAATTCATTTATATGCAGTCCATCTGCATTAATCACTGAACTTCTCTAGGACACAGGCTGAATGTTATTTAATATACTTCTCTAGTGTCTTGAACACAGCCTGGTGTATAGAAAATGTTTAATGTTGATGGGTGGATGAATGAATAGGAAGAAGTGAGAAAAGAATGACTAGTAGATGAGCGGGACTAGAATGGTCTTCCAATGTTAAAAAGATCTGAATTCAAATATCAGTTCTGCAAAATAAAAGCTTTGTGACTTTAGGTAAATTATTTCTCTGATTCTTATTTCCTCATCTTTAAAATAGAAAATAATCTTGCTTTTATAAGGGGGAGAGAAGGATTAAAGATAATAACATACTGAAAGTGTCAAGTACCCCAAAAGTACCCAACTTATGGCAAATGACAATAGCTGTTAGTTTTCTTTCTTCCTTCTGTACTCTTTTCATAAGACAACCACAGAGTATTGTGTCTCACACTTCACCAGCAAGCATGAAGTGGGTAGTGGGCTGGAGAGGGAGGTTACAACCACTGGGTGGTGAAAAGTCCCAGTTTCAGACCTAGGACAGAATTTGCAGAAATACATGAAAACAGAAACAGAAGGCAGGACTCTGTTTGGCGCATGATAGTGTAAATAAGACAGTGCTCTAAATAAAAACCTGGAGACCTAAAGCTAGACTTTTAGGCCTCCTCAAAGTTTATAATTCATTGCTTGATAGAATCACTTTCTGCTTGATCCCGTATTTTTAAACCATCTTTCTATCTATATTAAAGACACTCGTAATAAAGTGTACAGCTCTTAAATCTTTAGATAAGCATAGTTTACTATGCAACCTAGCCTCACTGACTTCACTCACCTAAAATCCTTGTAGAATTTATTAAAAATGTCTAAGCGTAATGTGAAAACCCTTTAAATTAAATAATACAGTGCTTTTTCCTATAAATGAGTGCTGCCCCGTGGGCTAATATGTATCTTCCTATTCAGTGCAAAGCGGTTACCACCCCCTCTACTACCAAGGCTGAGCAGATGAACCTAGTAGAGCTTTGCTGGGTGTGGTGGTCGTGATCACGGTAAAAATCTACCCTTTATCTTTCCCACATGCCACAATACATGTGGGCTTTGAAAGAGTAACTCTTGCTCCAAAGATGAAGCTAATTATTCTTAACCAGGGCTTCTACAAAAGTCCCTCATAGGTAGATATGTGGACATTTTGGAAATGACACCCTACGAGAAAACATTACCAAAACTTCTTTCTTAGTTGTGTCAGTCCCCTCATTATTCCACTCTCAAGGCTGGTGAAATCACAATGCTCATATAATTAATAAACTATACTATAATATGCTGTACTATATTATAATTATTTATATTAATATGTTATATATTATATCATATAATGTTGATACTATTCTCCCTCTACTGGGCCTACTCAATACATGTACATTATTACTAATATTATTAGCAGTAGTAGTAGCAGTATTTTACCTCATAATTTACATACATCATTTAATTTAGCCTTTGCAACAATCTTGTCAGAAAGCCTCAAACATAATATTCTTGTTTCATGTTTTCTTGGAATATCATGGTTTTCAGGTATAATATGAATTATCTTACTTTTTTGACAGCAAATGTAATATTTTATCCTTTAATTAGGTGAGGGGACTGAGGCTCAAAAAAATAAAATAATTTTCCCAAAGCCACATAGCTAGTGAGTGTCAGACTAGAATATGATACCAGTTATTTGGAATTCTAATTTATATTCTTCCCTCAACACTACATGGGTGAAAGAATAATGGAAGACTTTCAAATATTGAAAGAAACGAGTTAGACAAAGTATAAAATATTGTTAGATGGTGGTAAGAGAAAAATAGAGTTTAACTTAATATCACAGACGAGCAGTTCTCAGTGTGGTTGCTCATCACCTAAACAAACTTCCAGAGATAACTTAGCAGAACATCTATCCAGCTTGTGTATTTGAAAGGTTAGATTTTCTACCTTATAATTTGATTGAGTAAACAGGACCATTCTCTTGTCATCTACGCTTTGCAATTTGTTTGACAAAATGAGAGTCACTTATTTTTACTGCACGTAATATGAGGAGAGACTGATGTGTTCCTGTAAGAGGGTCACCAGAAAGGAAGACCAAGGACAGGGAAGGATGGAGGAAATGGGGGAAAAGGGAAGATGAACTTGAAGAAATGGGGTATAATGGACTGAATAATATCCCCCAAAGATGTCCATGTACTCATGCCTGGAACCTGTGAATATGCTACTTAATGAAAGGATTTTGTAAATATGATTAAAGTAAGGATCTTGAAGTGTCAAAATTATGCTGGATTATCCAGGTGGTCTCAAGGTAATCACAAGGGTCTTTATAAAAGGGAAGCAGAAGAATCAGAAGGAAAAAATATAAGGAACTAAACAAAGGTCATAGAGGAGAGAAGATGCTATACTCCTGGCTTTGAAGATGCAGGAAGTGGTCACAATCAAAGAATTCTGGCTCATGCGTTCCTAGAAGTTTGAAAAGGTGAAGTAAGGGTGTCTCCCTCCCTAGAGTCTCCCATAGGAACCCAGACGCTTAATTTTAGCCCAGTGAAACTGATTTTGGACTTCTGACTTCAAAACCGTGAGATGAAATATGTTGCCTGAAGCCACTAAGTTTGTGGTGATTTGTTAGATCAGCAATGGGAAGCTAATACATGATCAAGAAAGGAGGACATGAAGAGAAGGGAAGGTAGAGAAAAAAAGAAGGAAAAGAGAAGGAAGGAAGAAAAGAAGAGAGAGATTAAGAAATTGTTAGAGTCAGCAGACTTGGAAAACCAATCAGGGTAAATATACGACAGAAAGAGGAAGGGGATTTGTAGTCACTAGAATTTCTCTCAGGAGAATATTGCATGTGTCAGGTTATATCTCAGGGAGTATGTTGGTGCAACAGCAGATGGCCCCTAATCTTTATCTTTTCAGTCTTGGAAAGAAGGAAACAGAGAGGCATTTACATATACACTGAATAAATATTCACAATAAATTATTTGTTAGCCTTTGCAATAGAAAATATTCTCAATTTTATAGAAGAGAACTCGGAGTCTCAGAAAGTATGAATGAACAATGGAGTCAGTATTCCAAACCAGATTGATCTTCCTTGAGAATGAGGAGTTAAAGTAACTGAAAAGGAGAAAAGTAGGAAGGACAAGGATATCCAGAGCAGGGGGAGTGTGGGGCATAGGGGATCAGGGTGGGAAGACAGAGAATAAATGGCTTAGAGTTACTGATGTGCTTGCTAGAATTTTGAGGACAGAGTTAAGCAGCAAACAAATATCAAGATTTCTGGGCCTCTATATGTACATTAATTTGTGGCAAGTTCTCTGGCAAGCACTAATACTACTCCATGGGCAATATCTTTCCAATAGAGACTCTTCGGTACCATTGCTTTCCATGGCATTGCTTTATTCTTCATTCACTTCTCTTTGTAAACATGTTTATCAGGCACAAATAAGTCAATCCTACTTTGACTCTATTTTTACCTTTCTATCATAACTGAAATGAGCTGAATTCTACTATTGATTTTAGCTGCTTTCTGGAGTCTTGGCTCTGCCTCTGTGATGTATACTTATCGACAGAACTACCTTTTACCAAACCTGCTTTTCATTTTTTCTTGTCTCTGTTCATTCCATTTCAATAAATGTATATTGAACTCCTACCGTGTGCCATATAGTGGGCAAGGTGGTGGAACTTAAACTAATTGGGATAATAGGTAGTTATGGAAGCTCCTCTGATCCCCAAGCCAAAATATGAAGAGCTTATTTGTGCTCACAGAATGACTTCGACATGCCCAGAATGGAAGAGGGTCACAGCAAGGAGCATTCAACTGAACATAGAGAGTCAGGAAAGCTTCTGGCATGGGCTGGATTTTGCTGTGGCGACTTGGTCAAGTTGGAGGCTATGTTTTACCAAACACCTTTCCCTATAGAGTTCTAGGGTAGAGTTGGATAAATGAGAAACATGCAAAATATTTGGGAGGCAGAAGTAAATATGTGGCCATTGCCTTGGAAGGTATTTGAAATCAGTTATGATGATGGTTGAATGCAGACGTGACTGGGTGGAGCCAACCTGTTCTTGCTCTTCTCTGGTTTGCATCCAGCTCAGCTTTCTGAATGCTGGTTGTCCAGATGAGCAGAAATCCAGGCCCACTACCACATGCTTGGCAGCAGACCAGAAGATATTTTAGCTCTGTAGCGAATTGGGATAATACCTCTCAGGGTAAATTTTAGAGTTCAGTGGGCACCATAGTAGCCAAACAGTGATCCAAATTGTTATTTCATTTTTAAAGACTAACATTTTGTCTCCACGAGGCAGTTTTAATCTCAGTGTTTAGATCTTGGGGGACATTAGATACAAGACAGAAAAATTAAAATGCCATAAAGAAGGAAAGAATCCATTGTAATGGGAGAGTCTTCTAGGCAAAACTTAATCTAAAAGTCATTTAACCTTTAGCTAAAAACCAAATCTACTTTAGGATAGTCACAACGACTATTCATAGGCTTTTCTGGAAATTGTAGGTAGAAGACATTGGTGGAGCTTCCTGACATTCAAGAATTGGACTTTATGATTATCCCAAAATTGCACAGATGTGGGTAATAAATAACAATTGGGAGATTTGGTAATAACCAGAAAACTAGAACCATAATTGAAAGTCTGAAATTGAGAAAGACAGCCTCTGCATTTTATGACTATGAACACTTAATATTTAACTAGTGCTTACCCTGTATCAGATACTATTCTGTGTGTTTTAAATGTATCAATTAATCGAATTACCATGGACTCTTAACAGGTAAGTGAAATTTTTACGTTTATACCACAGATGAAGAAACTAAGATCCAGAGAGTTAAATCACTTGCCTCAACTCAGTGAGCTAGTAAACGGCAGAGATAAGATCCAAACCCAAGTCACCTGGCCCTAATCTGAGTGACACTATGTATTGTCTCACACTTTATGAAACAGAATACTTAAGAGTTATAAACAAAGATGCTGAAACCCTTCACAGTTGATATGTCAAGACTGATACATGGAAATGATCAGTCTCACATAGAATATCTTGAAATGTGGAACATTATGTGCTATAGCTTGGATATGAGTGTCCCTGAAAATCTCATGTTGGAGTTTGATCCCCAATGCTGGAGTTGAAGCCTAATGGGAGGTGTTTGGGTCATGGGGGCAAATCCTTCATGAATGACTTGATTCCATCTTTGAGGTAGTGAGTGAGTTCTCATTCTATTGGTTCCCACAAGAGCTGTTGTTAAAATGAGCCTGGCACCTCTTTCCTCTTTCTCTTGCTTCCTCTCTCACCATGTGATCTGTGCACATCAGCTCCTGTTCACCTTCCAGCATGAGTGGAAGCAGCCTGAAGCCCTCAACAGAAGCAGATGTTAGTGCTATGCTTCTTGTCAAGCCTGAAAAACCATGAGCCAATACACTTCTTTTCTTTATGAATTACCCAGCTTCAAGTATTCTTTTATAGCAACACAAATGGACTAAGACATTATGTGACAAAGAATGTGGCAACAGAAATGAAAATGAAAGAGTGATCCAGATCAGGGCTAAAATGATAAGGAGTGAGGGGGAGAGATAGAGAGAGAGAAAGAGAGAGAGAGAATGAGAATAAACAAATAAGGGATAATTTAATTTTGAGGATAGACACACAACTAGGCCATATACTCCTAGCACAGGATTTCCCTGCTACTGAGTAGATCCAACTGAGGAAGGATGCTAGTTGCTGGGGACATAATTGTTGGTACCCTGCCCACATCCTCTCTTCTGGCTGGTGTACCATCCCAGCTGCTTTGAGTGTTGCCTCCTTCTCAGGAGAATTGCCTCCCACAAGACAGGAAGGCCTGTTTCATTCCTACCTTCTTCAGGTCCATATGCTGTCACCAATGTCTAACTGCCTAGACGGTAACAAAGGCCACTCCCTGGCCCAAAGGTGAAACCAAGACTGGAACTGTTTGTGCTCCAGAGATTCCCACAAAAAACAGACTGCCGTGACTTTCTAGCTGAGAACTTGCTCTTGATTCACTTTTTCCACTGCCTTATCCTGTTATCTTATTCTGGTATTAGAATCTAGGGAGCAAAACCATAAAACAAACCATTTTAAATGTCACTATCATCATCACTTATATTTTTGTGGCAAACTGTCCTTTACTGCTGTCTGCTGAATGATCATCTGCTCTCTCATCAACCAAATCACAAGGTCAGCTATTACTTTTCAGATGACTTATTATACTCCAGGCACTGGGATAAGCGTTTAACACCTATCTCATTTAATCTTCCTAACACTCATGTGGTGAGTATTATTATCCTAAACTTAAATATTAGAAAACTGAGATTCAGAGAAATTAAATGAGCACTCATAGTTTCTTGGTCAGTATTCCTTGAGAGCCTGAATAAGAACCCAGCTCACTCACCCCAAATTACTGCTCTGCTTACTCTACTATAGTGCATCTGTATCCTGTAAACAGGTCTGCATTAACACAAGTATCAAATCATTTTGGAAAATGCAATAATTTTATAGTTATTGGATAAATCACAGCAGCAGGTGGAGTGCTATTGTTGAAAAAGTATATTTTAGGTCTGTAGTCCTCGTTTTTACTATATTCAAGTATTTGTGAAGTTTTGAACTGAAAAAAATAACTTAGGGTTCTTTCAAGAGTATCCCAATAATAACATTGTAATTGTTTGTTTGTATTCCCTTATGTTTTCTTCAGTTGGAGACATCCCATCTACACAACACAGCCCAAATGATCAGCTGCATTCCTGCAGAGCCATCTCTTCAGTATATATAAATGAAGGAGATGAGCAGTATTATTTTATTACCACATTCACAAAAGGGTATGCCTGTTGCCAATCAAAGCAACTCAACTAAGCTAACACTTATAAAAGTTCTATAGATATGTTAAAAGTCAGAAAATTCTAAAATTCATTATAATGTGTCTAATTTATAAAACCCATTATAACTCTTACAATAAAATAAATTATATTCATACTTATGCCTAAATTATGTAATATTGTTCATCTTAATATTACCTGTAGAATAGAAGTCTGGAAACATATAAGACGTTTTTAAAATTAATACTATTTAGTTTAGTCATAATATTATCTAGCCTTTTAAAGTAAATAGTTGGGACTGATTTTATTATTCACATGCTCACAAAAAATCTTTTTTGTGAGCACCTCATTAAAGAGAAAATATTTTTGTGGGACTGTTTACTGTACTTCCTTTCAAAAGCTTTCTGTGAAAATATCTGTATATGCCCACAATGTCAGACACACAGATATCATCCACTGTGAATCATCGTGAAAATGGCTCAGAATCACTGGAACAGACTTAAACAAAACTAATATAGGTCTTATGTTTGTGATGCAGATATTCATGTCCATTTTCATTCTTAATTCAAATTTTAAGAAATTCTTTTTGTCAAATAAAAAAAATCATTTCAGAGTCTACACACATTTGTCATCAGCGGTCCGTGACTTTTCCTTACTGTGGCCTTTGGCTTTTCTTGCCATACTGAATTTGTTTCTTTATTCTTGTTTTTAGTTTGGTGTTTCTAAGCTAAGATAGCTCCTATTTGTATTATCAACTAATGTGTGACATTAAGAAGATGCCCACATAAATTGGAGCAGGAAAGTGATAACTCAAGCAAGGATAGAACACAATTGCTTCTGTCCTCTGCCCAAGCGAGTTTTTAATAGAAATAGACTTATATTCTGGGATTGGAAGAGGAAAGAGGGGGTTGAAAGTGACAACCTTATCATCATATGGGACTTAGTCTGGTGTTTGTGTATGGAATAACTATCATTGTATATTTGTGCATATGAAAACCATATTTTTTCATTTGCAATGCAATTATTTAATCCTGCATCTTATGCAATTGAATTTTTTATATCACACATAGCATTATGTTGTGTTTTAGTATGTCACGCAAAATGTTAAAATATTTTTATAGCCATATTTTATGTACAAACTATTCCATTTGTTTCAAACTTTAATCTGGATGCAAACACTGGGTTTAATATGTAATATGTAAAAATTAAAGCAAACAAATTTGAGAAAATTATTTTTAGGTTTAGTTGATTTCACCTGAGGGTCTAAACATGATTCAAGTTTGTTGTTAGTCTGTTTGTCAAAGCATGTCATTGTATATTCTGATTGCCTCCAGGACAAGCTGTGAAACGCCTAGATTCCAGAGCAACAGACTGTGATCCATTCCCAACAACCCCTCCCTACCGTCTGCCACCAGTTCCCTTAAAGCAGGAATCAGAGCTAGACTGACTCAACTAAGGTAAGAAGTGAGGCTTCATGTGAAAAAGACTACAGCTACAAAACAAATTCTCAAATATATGTTACGTGCTAAGATTTTGAACTTGACCCAGAAGTTTGTGGTGTACACACAAATAGAAATAACATGCACACAGTCATATAGCTATGTTTAAAATTCTTTTTAGTGCTTTCCAATTAAAAGCATAAATTAGTCCATAAAAAGCTTGCATATTTTAAAGTATAATTTTATAAAAATATAAATATAGAAAAGTAGTGTGTCATAAGTATGTAGATAAATGATTTTCCACAAAATATAATGGAACATTATCAATATCCTGGAAAAATGCTTTATTCTCTCTCCTAGCTACTACATTTTCCCTGTGGCTAACAAATATTCTAACTGCTAACACCATGAATTAGGGTTGACTGTTTTTGAAATTTATATAAGTAGAAACATATAATATATGCTGCATTTTTGTTGCCTAACATTTTGTGAATTTTTTCTATGACTTCTGTGTAGCAATGGTTTACCTATTTTCATTACATTCCATTGAATGAACATACCCCATATTAACCATTCTATTACTGATACTGATTATTGTTTCCGCCGTTGACTATTACAAATAATGCTACCTGTATTTTAGTGAATATATGTACATATTTTTGTTGGATATATATACATCAAAGAACAGAACCCCAGAGTCATAGGCTCAGCTTTATAATATAGTGCTTAATACTTTATCAAATTGGTTGTATGAATTTACATTTCTACCAACAGTATCTGAGAGTTCTATTTACCTGCTGTCTTCACTGACACTTGTTTGTCATTCATTTTTGCCATTCTGGTGTGCATTTAGCAGTAAGCCATTGAATACCTTATCATATGCATATTGGCCACTGAAATATCCTTTTCCGTCTCCCATGAAGAGACTATTCAGCTTTTTGTCCATTTTTAAATTGGATTTTTTCCTATAGACTATATTTTTAGAGCAATTTTAGGTACACAACAATTGAGTGGAAAGTATGAATAGTTCCCATATGCTTCCTCGTCTCACATATGCACAGCCTCCCCCACCATCAACATCCTGCACCTGGGTAGTACATTTGTTACAACTGACACCAACACTGACATGTCATTATAAATTAAAGTCCAAAGTTTACATTAGCGTTCACTCTTAATTTACGTTCTATGGGTTTTGACAAATGTGTAGTGATATATATCCACTATTATGGTATCAGAAAAGTTTCACTGCCCTAAAAATCCCCTGTGCTATACCTATTCATTCCTCCCTGCCCTCTAACCCTGGAAATCACTGATTACTGTCTCCATAGTTTTGCCTTTTCTAGGATATCATATGGTTGGAATCTTTTATTTCATTTTACTTAATAGTATTTAGCCTTTTCAGATTTGCTTCTTTCATTTAGTAATATGCATTTAAGGTTGTTTCACAACTCTTTGTGGTTTGATAGCTCAGAACTTTTTTTTTTTTTTTTTTTTTTTTTTTTTTTTTTATTATACTTTAAGTTTTAGGGTACATGTGCACATTGTGCAGGTTAGTTACATATGTATACATGTGCCATGCTGGTGCGCTGCACCCACTAACTCGTCATCTAGCATTAGGTATATCTCCCAATGCTATCCCTCCCCCCTCCCCCCTCCCCACCACAGTCCCCAGAGTATGATATTCCCCTTCCTGTGTCCATGTGATCTCATTGTTCAATTCCCACCTATGAGTGAGAATATGCGGTGTTTGGTTTTTTGTTGTTGCGATAGTTTACTGAGAATGATGGTTTCCAATTTCATCCATGTCCCTACAAAGGATATGAACTCATCATTTTTTATGGCTGCATAGTATTCCATGGTGTATATGTGCCACATTTTCTTAATCCAGTCTATCATTGTTGGACATTTGGGTTGGTTCCAAGTCTTTGCTATTGTGAATAATGCCGCAATAAACATACGTGTGCATGTGTCTTTATAGCAGCATGATTTATAGTCATTTGGGTATATACCCAGTAATGGGATGGCTGGGTCAAATGGTATTTCTAGTTCTAGATCCCTGAGGAATCGCCACACTGACTTCCACAATGGTTGAACTAGTTTACAGTCCCACCAACAGTGTAAAAGTGTTCCTATTTCTCCACATCCTCTCCAGCACCTGTTGTTTCCTGACTTTTTAATGATTGCCATTCTAACTGGGGTGAGATGATATCTCATAGTGGTTTCGATTTGCATTTCTCTGATGGCCAGTGATGATGAGCATTTTTTCATGTGTTTTTTGGCTGCATAAATGTCTTCTTTTGAGAAGTGCCTGTTCATGTCCTTCGCCCACTTTTTGATGGGGTTGTTTGTTTTTTTCTTGTAAATTTGTTTGAGTTCATTGTAGATTCTGGATATTAGCCCTTTGTCAGATGAGTAGGTTGCGAAAATTTTCTCCCATGTTGTGGGTTGCCTATTCACTCTGATGGTAGTTTCTTTTGCTGTGCAGAAGCTCTTTAGTTTAATTAGATCCCATTTGTCAATTTTGTCTTTTGTTGCCATTGCTTTTGGTGTTTTGGACATGAAGTCCTTGCCCACGCCTATGTCCTGAATGGTAATGCCTAGGTTTTCTTCTAGGGTTTTTATGGTTTTAGGTCTAACGTTTAAATCTTTAATCCATCTTGAATTGATTTTTGTATAAGGTGTAAGGAAGGGATCCAGTTTCAGCTTTCTACATATGGCTAGCCAGTTTTCCCAGCACCATTTATTAAATAGGGAATCCTTTCCCCATTGCTTGTTTTTCTCAGGTTTGTCAAAGATCAGATAGTTGTAGGTAAGCGGCGTTATTTCTGAGGGCTCTGTTCTGTTCCATTGATCTATATTTCTGTTTTGGTACCAGTACCATGCTGTTTTGGTTACTGTAGCCTTGTAGTATAGTTTGAAGTCAGGTAGTGTGATGCCTCCAGCTTTGTTCTTTTGGCTTAGGATTGACTTGGCGATGCGGGCTCTCTTTTGGTTCCATATGAACTTTGAAGTAGTTTTTTCCAATTCTGTGAAGAAAGTCATTGGTAGCTTGATGGGGATGGCATTGAATCTGTAAATTACCTTGGGCAGTATGGCTCAGAACTTTTAATGCTGGATAATATTCTGTTGCATGAATGTGTCCCAGATTATTTATCCATTCACCCTCTAAAGGACGTATTGTTTACTTCCAAGTTTTGGCAATTATGAATGAGGCTGCTATAAACATTTATGTGTGGCTTGTGTATGGATGTAAGTTTTCAACTCATTTCCACAAATAATTTGAACACAATTACTGAATCGCATAGTAAAAATATGATTAGTTTTGTAAGAACCTCCAGATTGTCTTCCATCATAGTTGTGCAACTTTGCATTCCCACAAAAAATGAGAGTTCCTGTTCCTCCACATTCTCATTAGCACCTGGTGTCAGTGTTTTCCATTTTTGACAGTCTAACAGGTACGTAATAATATCTGATGGTTGTGTCAATTTGCAATCCCTTAGTAATATATGATGTTGAGCATCTTTTCATATGCTTACTTGTTATCTGTATATCTTCTTTGATAAGGTATCTATTCAGATATTTTACCCAGTTTTAATATTTGTTTTCTTATTATTGGGTTAAAACTTAAGGCTTCTTTGCATATTTTGGATAACAGTCCTTCATCAAATATGTCTTTCGCAAATATTTTCTTTCAGTCTCTGGCTTGTTTTCTCATTCTCTTGACAGTATTTTTTGCAGAGCAGAAGTTGCTATTATTTAGTGATGAGGTTCAACTTATCAATGATTTCATTCATGGATTATGACACTGGTGTTGTATCTAAAAAGTAATCACCAAACCCAACCCAAAGTCATCTAGATTTTCTCCTATGTTATGTTCTGGGAGTTTCATAACTTTGCATTTACATTTAAGACTATAATCCATTTTGAATTAATTTTCTGCAGTGGGAATAAAGTCTGTGTCTAGATTTTGTTTTGCATGAGGACATCCAGTTGTCCCGGCACCATTTATGGAAAAAAATATCCTTTTTCCATTGAATTGTTTTTGCTTCTTTGTCGAAGATCAGTTGACTCAATTTGTATTATATTTCTTTCTTAACTCTCTGTTATAAATTTGATTTAAAATTGGATATGTTTACTTTTCTTTCTTATTGATTTGCCAGTGTATAGGGGTGTGTGTGTGTGTGTATATATGTGTGTGTGTATATATATATGTATATGTGTGTGTGTATATATATATATATATATTCTGCATAATAATTCTTTGTCAGGTCTACATATGACAGATATCTCAATCTGTGGTTTCCCTTTTTATTTTCTTTGTGTTACTTTTTGATGAACAGAAGTTACAAATATGATTAAGTCCAATTTGACAATATTCTTTATGTTAATGCTTCTTGGTCCTGTTAAATGAATCTTTCCCTACTCCTTGTTCATAGAGAAATTTTTCTATGTTTACTTCTATTTTTTCACCATTTACATTATGATCTATGACCCATCTAGAATCAATTATTGCATATTGTTCATATTGTGTGAAGTACCATTGTTTCACTTATTAAAATACTGATATCAACAACAAAGGAAACAACAAAGTGAAGAGAAAATCACAGAATGGGAGAAAATATTTGCAAGCCATACATCTGATAATACCCCAAATATATAAAGCACCGAAACAATTCAGTATCAAGAAAACAAATAACTCAATTAAAAAATGGGCAAAGGACCTGAACAGATACCTTTTAAAGACATAGAAATGGCTTACAGGAAGGGGAACATCACACACCGGGGCCTGTCGTGGGGTGGGGGGAGAGGGGAGGGATAGCATTAGGAGGTATACCTAATGTAAATGACGAGTTAATGGGTGCAGCACACAAACATGGCATATGTATACATATGTAACAAACCTGCACGTTGTGCACATGTACCCTAGAACTTAAAGTATAATAAAATATATATATATAAAATAATAAAATAAAATAAATTTAAAAATGCTCAGCATCCATAATCGTTAGCGAAATGCAAATTAAATCCACAAAGAGATATCACCTTACATCTGTTAAAAATACCTTTTATCAAAAAGATAAAAGATAAGCATTAGTGAAGATGAGGAGAAAAGGGGGAACCCTTGCAGGTTGCTGGTGGGAATGTAAATTAGTACAACCATTGTGGGAAATGGTATGGGGGTTCCTCAAAAAATTAAAAATAGAACTACCATATGGTCCAGTCATCCCACTTCTGGGTATATATTCAAAGGAGTTGAAATCAATATGTTGAAGGGATACTTATACTGCCATACTCATTTCAGCATTATTCACAATAACCAAGATATGGATCTGTTGTTGATCAAAGATTACAAAGTTTCAGATAGACAGGAGGAATAATCTTTTAGATCTTGTGCACTGTAGGGTAACTCTAGTCAATAATAATGTATATTTTAAAATAATTCAGAGAGTAAATTTTAAATGTCTTAGAATAAAAAATGATAGGTAAGTTAAGTGGTGGATTGGTTAATTAGCTTGATTCAATCATTCCACATTATATACATATATACAATATATAAAACATTATATTGCAGTCCACAAATGTATGCAATTATGATTTATCAATTAAAAATAAAATTAATTATAAGTAAAGCTGAGAAAAATAAAATAAAATACTGATATCCAATCAACCAAACACCATTTATTGAAAAAAATATTTTCTCCATTGCACTTTAATGTCATAAATAAAGAGACTGTAGATGTTGATTATTTATCTTTGGTATGTCCATACACATTTTAGATTTAGGGTATCAATTCACCCAAAATTGCTACTGGAGTTTTGATTCAGACTTAGTGAAATCTATAGGTCAATTGGGGATAATTTATATCTTTGTAGTACTGAGTATTATAGTTGATGAATATAGCATTTTTCGTTATATTTTCTTAAATGTTTCTAGTAATTTAATAATTTTCATTGCAGTTTTAAGTTTTAATTTCCTTAGTTAGATTTTTTCTCTAGAAATGTAATGTTTTTGATATTATCTTAAGCATTAGCTCAATAACATTTTATTTTTAAAATTTTTGTTGTTGGCTATAGTAGTACAGTACAGTTGATTTTTTGCATATTGACCTTCTATTCAACAACCTTGCTAAAATTTACAGATTAGTTCTAATAATTTGTGGATTCTTTTAGATGTTCTATATCTACAATCCTGTTATTTGTGAATTATAACAGATTTTACTTTTTCCTCCCCATTCTTTACATTTATTTTCTATATTGCTTTTGCCAAGGTCTTCAATACACTGTTGAATAGTGATATCAGGAATCTTTGTCTTTATCCAGCCAAGTGATGAAGTTAAGAATTGAACTTAGGAAGTTTGTCTCCAAACTCTACGTTTAATTATTACTCTATAATTTCCTCTAATATTTCAATATAGATCTCTGGGGATAGAATTAGAAACTGCCATGAAAACATGCTGCTAAGATCTCTAGCTGCAGGTAGCAGAATTGAGTGATGATCTTAGCTGATGCCCTTCTGATCAACTACCACATTCATGCCAATGACTGAACAAAGTGGGTGTAATCTAGAGATAGAAACCTTCTCTAGTGGGTATCTGGGCATGATGATGACTCCTTACCAGCAATTTTTCTACCATAGTCCTTTTTCCTTCTCTTCTTTCACAGATGTTAGACAAGTGTCATGGTCCAAAAGCTCTCTCTATCTCCTCTTTCTTTCTCCCCCAATAAATTTTTGTATATCTAGTTCTGTCTTGGCTTCTCCTCAGCAAATCCAAACTAACACAGCTTTGAAAGAGTAACAAATATTAATTCTCACCTAATAAAAATGTTAGAATGAAGGGATTATGAAGACAGGAGACTTTAGAAAGCTTCTAGGACTTTGGAGTTGGTGGGAGCCTAGTTTGAGTCTATGTCTCTTCTTGATAGGTGGTTTCTTTAGGGCTCATGCACATCTTTGACTTTCCATTGTCTTTAAGTTTGAAAATTTTTTCTTAGAAGTCACTCTGGATTATGAAATTCTAGTGAGGCCTGTATGAGACTACTCTTCAAACAAGACTTTGGTGAAAGAGAGAAGGAAACGGTGTTCTTCCATGCTATTTAGACCTGCTCACCTGGTAGCAGATGAGCAGTGATACCGGGCACAATTTTCTCCTTTGCCATTCAGCTGAAGTGTTCTTATAGTATCTCTCAGGAAATTAAACACATAATATAGTTTCAGTAGAGAATCCCAAAACAGCAAATGGGCATTAGAAGAAATCTTAAATCAACTGTGAAATCAATGTGCATTTTCACCATCAACAAAAGTGAAATACTCATCAACAGTAAATATCATGAGAATATTCATGAGTGGTCTTGTGTATAAAGAGTATAAACAGGACAGATAGGTGTCATCTTTTTATACCTAAGGAAAACAGTATCATGCATGGAAGTACCATAAGTGCTGAGGACCTCCTCCATGGAACCAGGACCTCTTTATACACTGCTTCTTTTGCACTGATTCTGTAAAGCCATAGTGGAAAGGGCCTAGAATTTGGAAAGTACATAAAATTGTTTGAATCCTAGCTTCTTTATGTTCTGGTGGGTGTCATTAAGTGTCATTAACAAGATACTTACTTTTCTGGGACCCAATTTTCTCATCTGAAATATGGGAATAATAAAGTATACATTGCAGAATTATTGTGAGGAATAAAGGAAAATTATTTCTATTAGTTGATGCCAAGTAACTATGAATTTCCTCCCTCCCCCCACACCCATGCTATCTCCTTTTTTTGCTAATTCTGACTGCTGTTCATCCATGGAATATGCCCTCTATCATCCTTCCAACATATCCAGAATCCAATTTTCTTTCCTTTGTGTCCTGTATCCAATCTATTACAAAATTATTCATATTCAGCCTCCACCATGACTGTTGACTGTGTCTATCTTCCTCTTAGTAATGGTGCCTCCATAGTTATGCCCACCTTACATTTCATCCCCAGGTATAACACTAGCCCTCCTAGCTATTGTTTCTTTTTCCAGTCTCTGTCCCCTTAATTGAATGGTCTCCACTTGGTTACTAAAGCAGTATCATTTTCATGGCTGAAATTCTCATTTAAGCCCACTTTACTATCTGGTTTTCTACAATAGCCATCAAATCAATCCCTCCTTGTGTTACATAATTGCCAGATTCCCCACTTGCCTTATCTTCTTGTAGAGTGCATGACTAATTTATATTATAATAGCTTCATACCATGGTGTCTTCTCTGTTTTAGGCACTAAGCGTGCCTGACTTATCCTTGTAACATGATGCAAATAAGTATTAATATTCCTATTTTGTATGTAGGGAAACTGAGCCTTGAGCCAGAGAGAATTTAAATTATCTACAGTCTCACAACTGAAAATGTTGGTGGGGCTAGGATCAGAACTCATTTTGCCTAACTGTAAAATCTATGCTTTGACCATTTACTGCTTTTTTAAAAAATTGCTCTTTTATCTTGGATGCCTAATATGTGCTAAACATATATATATACACACACATATATATACACACACATCTATCTATCTATCTATCTATCTATCTATCTATCTATCTATCTATCATCTGTCTACCTATCGAGAGAGAATTAAATGAACTCAGTATTTTACTTGTGAACACCCTGGTTATGCAGCTCAGAAAACAGCAGAGGGCAGTGCAAGAGCTTCACAACATTAAATGAAAGTAGACAATAAAATGCTATAAAACTGCAAAATAAAGAGGGAGTGTTCTATGGTTTCTGGAAGAATTCATCCCAAGGCAATGTTGAGAATGTCGGAGGATGTTTTTATCAAAGCTACTCCCAGTTTTAAAAAAGCAATTTCCATTGCTGACAGTGAGGCTGTGCTAAAAATTGCATTTCCCCTCCCTAGTTTCAGCTTCTCTTTATTTCATGTAATACCACATATGGGTAAGCAAATCATAGCTTTTAAAGCCAGCTGTGTGCCACTTACATCTGCAAAAGCAATGTGCTCACCAGGTGAATTTCTTGCTCAATCCACCTCTTTAATTCATCCTGTGGAGAGAAAAATGTGACTTTGGCTCAAGGATGAAA
This sequence comes from Pan troglodytes, assembly GCF_028858775.2. Classification (NCBI taxonomy): domain Eukaryota; kingdom Metazoa; phylum Chordata; class Mammalia; order Primates; family Hominidae; genus Pan; species Pan troglodytes. The sequence continues at coordinate 89,874,598 of NC_072407.2, forward strand.
TTTTTATCCTACCTCATTATACCATTCTTATGCATTCTGTTATTTCCATGTAATCACAGTGGAAAATATCCAAGTTAAGTACTCTATCCTAGCTGGCTTCTCTAATTTTCAGAGCAATTACTGATTTTTTTTTTTTTTTTTTGCCTCAGTGGAAAATATGTATTGCCTAGGAATTTGAATTCTGACAGAAATGTTGAGGAGAGGGGTAAATCATATTAAAGCTAGGCAACACTCTAGTCGTTTGCTTTGCTTTTTCATTGTGGAAATATAATTACTTTTATATTAGGCGTATCATAAATATAAATTTCATTGTTTACCAATTCCTACATCAATTACCAAAACAATAAATGGCTTAAGTTGAGCATAAAAATTTTCATTTACATGGATACGGACTGTATACACTCAAAATATTTTCTTATGTGTTTATATGAATATGTAACCACATTGCGAGAACATGATTCATCTTAGCACCAGGCATAAGGGACAAATTTGGAAGGGACCGCCTACTTTTCAACATGTGGGGGATGGGGGTGGGGAGAGTATTCCAGTAAGTGAGAAGATATTTTTTTTTCAGTTGGGACTATGAAAAGACAACAACAACAAAAATATTTAAAAAGGCAAGACCCACCCTCTGGAATGGGATCTCTGAGCTTTACTCTAAGAGCTTATGCAGTGGACTAGGGTTGTGGAGTGGTTCTGCTGTCACCTCTGGTTTTTCTTCTCTAGGAATCTAGTGAGAACCTCTGTGTGCTCATGGAGCAACCTCTATGCTCATCTCATGCGGGCTTTCTTCTGGAGATTTTACATTCTTTTCATTCTACATTATCTAATCTGGGGTAAAACTACCAGTTCTTGTTTTAGTAACTTTCATGAACAACGTTAATCATTGCTTATTCAGGTACTTAAAGTGCATTAATTATTGTGAGACCTTGAGCGAGTGGCTGTTTTAACCGTAAACAACAACAGTAATAGTATCTCCTCACTTTGTAAAGAAATAAATGCAATAATATCTATAAAGTACCTAATACTCAAAATATTAGTAATTATATTTCAAATATTATTATAGATCTCCTATAATATGCTGTACTTTATCAAAGCACTCATCTTCATTTAATGGTTCATTTGTCCTCCTGTCTAGACTGTAAGTTCTAAGAGACTGAGAATAGCAGTACATAGTAATAAGTTCAGATATAAAATGAATGAATGAATGAATATCTGATTCTTAGATATTTATTGAGGGATTTCCATAGATTATTTTGCTTCCTATCCGTATTTTCTATACTTGTTGACTATTACTAGAAATACTATTTTTTTTTTATTTTAAACCTAATGTTGAAAGTGTAACATTGAGACAATGCCATGTGTTCACCAAACCGCTTCATTTTCTTTCTTGGCATACAAAATGACTATGTTTTGTAGCCCTCTTACAACTCAGTGAGACTCTGCAAATGGAATATGGTTGGAAATAATGTATATCCCTTTGAGTCCTGGCCACAACATGCTCCAGATATCTTTCCTGCTCTTCTATCACAATTTTAAAGCCTTGAAAACAAAAAGTTCAAGATGGTAGAGCCACAGTATGGTAACAGCCTAGATCTCCAAGTTACAGCTTATAGAAGAGCCACTCTCAAAGGACAGTAATATGAAAAAGAAATCACATTGTGCTATGTTACTGAAATTGTAGGGTTTGTTTTTTTGCCACATTCAGCCTAGAATACACTGACTAATACACTGTTTCCAGTTGAGGCAGTTTATATTCAGTTTTGGGGAGAAGAGTCACTTTGTATTTTCAGTGAGAACAGAAAGAATACATAGGGTCCCACAACATTGCTTTTTCTACATTATACACTTGAAAAAGTACCTTCCAAGATAATAGTTCAAAAGAAACTACTTTTCTGTTTAATCATTTAATGGCCAATATTATTCACTCAGTCAATTATTAATTCATTTATTCATTTATTCCACAAATAGTTAATGAGTGGGGCCTATAAATGGCATTGGGCATAGAGAGGTGACAAGGACAAGCCCTTTACTTCATGAACTATATTCATATGTGGAATAGATATTACAGAACTTTAAAAATAAATTTGTAATTAAGTATCAACTAGTGCTGAGTGCTATGGTGAAAAATAAAGAAGGTACTTTGTTTTGTTTTAGCAACAGGGTCTTGCTCTGTCACCCAGGCTGAAGTGAAGTGGCGTGATCATAACCCACTGTAGCCTTGAGCTCCTGGGCTCAAGCAATCCTCCCACCTTGGACTCTCAAATTGCTGGGATTAAGTCATGAGACATCATGCCCAGACTGCTTTGCTTTGTTGTAATAGCATCTCCAGTGCCTAACAGCACCTGGCACATAGAAGATACTAAAGAGAATGGAATAACGTAGGTTGTTTGGATAATACACTGCCCCTGCTGCCCTCATGTTCAGAGCCCAGGATATTTGTTGATTCATGTTTTATCCGTGGGTTATTGACTTAAAAGAAAGATTCTAGATTAGGCACTAGGGTATTGAATGCCTATCCAATTGTTAATAAAGCAGTTCTGACTCTTCCTTTGTCTTCTCTTTTCTTTCTACTTTTATTTTTTATTAGGTTCACATGATTTTAATTTTTACCCATATCTTCTGGGTATGAACTCATAAATGTGGAGACTGCATCATGTCACATAGTGATCTGTTATTTTCTCTACATTCATTTGTTATTCTCAGTGTTTCATTATTATAAAACTAATGTATTATTTGCCACACTACACTAGTCTGTGAGTAAGCATAGGACTGTAATGACAATATGATCTTTCTCTAGTTCCAGCTACTTAAGATTATTATGGGTTTGTCTAATATGAGCTTCATAATTTAGTTCTTTTTAGCCACTAAGTGTTTTTTTTCTCAGGTTTCCCTCACTTTCTGCTTTGGCTTTATAGTCACATTCTTATACCTTCAAAACCAAAAGTTAGAGCCATATTCTTTATCCTGCTAAAAGCACAACAGAAAAACCTGTGAACCATGTTGCTGGCCATGCCTCAGTGTCCATGCCAAGACCACTGATGCTCAATGAGCAAAGGGCTGGTTGGTGTCTGGCAGAGAGTCCTGTATTCAGTAGTAACCAGTGCCATTCTTCCTTTCCTGCCACAGTTATACATTGTCCTTGATGCAAATTAATGCCACTCTAATCTCCCCCTTTAGCACAGTTATTGTCAGAAGCTTCCTTAGCTCCTTACCGGTCCCCCAAACTATCCCAGACCAACCTGAATTTTAAAAATATCCTTGGTTTTCTAATAGAATTTTATATTTTGTGGGGATAAAACTCCTCATTCTTATATCCTTGATTGCTTCTGGCCCAGATTTGGCCACATTAATAGGCCCATCATTAGCAAAATAAGTTCTTTCTATGCTTTTGCATAGAGGGGTGTTAATTCAAGGTTGGCTTTTGGCAAATGTGAATCTAGCATATTGCCTATAAATTTGTATATAAGGCTAAGTAGTGGTTCTAAACTTTGGTGTATATCAGAAGCCCCTAAAGGGCTTTAAAGAAATGCAAATATCTGCGCCCCATCAGTTCTTATACTTGACAATCTCTATGATATAGAGAACCTATATTTTCATTTCTCCTCAGATGATTCTAGGACTATCAATCTGCAGATTGTTTGAGAACCACTCTAGTAGGTAATGTAATATTCAATTTTATCTACCAATTTTTATGAATCATTTGCTTCCTGCTAGACACTGTGTTAAATAATGTGGATACAAACTGAATAAGTTAGTTCCTGTCCTCAAAATATAATAGGGAGTGATGTCTGACATGTAAAGAAACAATTAGAATAGGGTGTGATAATGAAACAAGCAGTCTCTGTAGCTACACTCATTTTGGTCTCTCTGCCATTGTCACTTTTTGTTGTCGGCAGTAAAATTTTGGCATTAGAAACCATTCCCATGGAAACTGAGGTAACCTATTTTCTTAAGGAGAATTTCAGTTATTTTTCAGGAAATGGCTTATGAGGCATGGTCTTTGTGAGCTTTCTCCTCTCTCCCCAAGGAAAAAAAATAAGTTTGGCTGAGATTAAAATAGAATGTACTATGTTTTCCCCATTTTTATTGCTCTAAAAGACAGCTCTGAGTTCCAACACAGCTATGTTGCAGAGGATTCATTGAATTTTCACTGATTTATTTTTACATTTTTTTAGTCCTGTATGTTACTTGTGATTGTGGTCGACAAGGCTTGGTGGAATCAGCCTAGCTAAAGTATAGAAATACTCTGTAGATTTTTCTCTGGTTACTGCAGGAGGTCACTGTTGACAGCACATGCCACGCAGAGCAAATTTGATTTGCATCATCAACTCTAGATCACTTGATATTTCTCCAAATAAACCTCCATCCATCACCACTACAGCAAGCCAACTGTTGCCTTGGAAATTTTCTGTTAAACCAAGGAATTGGCTCACAGAATCCTTGATAAGGGAAATAGCAGAAGGAGGTGAATATGGACATAGGCTTGAGAATTATAGGACTTCAGTTCAAACCTCACCTTTGAAATTTCCCAGCTAGGTCACTTTACCAAATTCATTGCGCTGAGCCATAGTTTCTTTATCTGCAAAATGCAGATAAGAATCTCTACATAATGGTGTTGTTGAGAAAATGAAGTAACGCATGAAAAGCATTATAAATGGCAGCCAGTTGTGTATTTGGATAATACACAAATCATCTGCAAAAGATGGGACCTGTGAATATGTTGCCTTACATGGCAAAGGGAACTTTGCAGAAGTGATTAAAATTAAGGACCTTGAGATGAGAAAGAGTCGCCTGGATTTTCTAGGTGTGCCCAACTTAATCACTTGTATTCTTAACAACAGAGACCCTTTCCAGGTTATGAAGAGAGGTGTGCCAATGGAAGACAGGTCAGAGAGATGCATTGTTGCTGGCTTTGAAACTAGTAGAAGGTGTCATGACCTAAGAAATGTAGATGGCTTACAGAAGCTGAAAAAGTCAAGAGAACTGTTTCTTTCTTAGATCTTCCAGAAAAGAAATCTTCATTTTAAAGAACTGACACCTTAATTTCAGACCAGTGAAACTCATTTTAGACTTCTAATATTCCAAGCTGTAGGATAATAATTTTATGTTGTTTTAAGCCACTGAGTGTGTGGTGATCGGTTATGGCAGAAATAGAAAACTCATACGCTACTCTTATTATTAAGCATGCAGGCCACACTTGAAAAAGGAATGCTTTACTCTCTTAGATGATTGAGCTAAAGATGATGACCTTGAATTTCTGACATAAATGGTCTCTATAAACCATCATCTATCCTTATCTTTAGATTAGATACCTGTAGGTCACCTATAAATAAAATGGTAATAACTAATGGGACAAAACCCCTAGTATTAACATCTGATGACATTATTTGTGGTTGCTTCTGCTCGTAAGAGTGGGGATATGTGTCAGAATGAAGAAAAGAAATGCTCCCTGAAGTAAAGGAAGGCAGGATTCCTTGAGGAGGAAGATAATAGTTATTTCCTTGAAGTGGGGCAAATTAACAAAGGAAAGATCAACTGTTAGTCAAATGGCCTGGCCTCAGCCTGGGAGATGGGGCAATGCCTCACCTGGAGCAGCACCATGAAAATGACAAGATGGTTTGTAGCAGAGAAAGATGTGCCCTGTCCTGAAGAAAGAATGCTCCCATAGCAATGGGATGGGACTGGTACATTACTTCCTTAGTAAGCAGGAAAACACTGTGTTCACAGGTTAACAACAGCGAGGTAATTTGGGAGGTTGTGAGTTATTACTGTAGGAAACTGAGCACTAAAATAAATGGAAGCCAAAGACAATGTCCCTGATACTCCTACTTTAGTCTCTATGACTAGATGGGCAAAAAAGGGATATCAAAATCAGTTGAGGGACTCCCCTTTTAATTCCCACAACTAAGGCCCTGCACTTCCATTTTATCATGACATTACCTGGATGTCATTCGGAATGCAGATTTTCCTACCTCTGACCTACTGTATCAAGAATCTACAGTTCGGCGAAATCCCCAGATGATTCCAATGTTGATTATCTGATCATTATGGCCCTGGATCAGGTAGAACATTTAACTGTGGGTTTGCTGTAAGTCAGTGGTTCCCAAACCTACCTTTACATTAGATACATCTGAAAAACTTCAAAAAATAGAGACCCACAGGTCTCATCTCAGAACAATCAAATCATCTGCATGCAAGTGTGTTTTCAAAATTTCTTCATGATGATTTCAATATGTAATCAGAATTGAGAACTACTAATTTAAGAGAAGACATTCAACCTGCTACGTAATCAAAATGATACTTGATACTTCAGATGTACTGGGTGTGTCAGGTGTGATCCTTAGTTGCTCTGTTGCTACACTTACCACCCTGAATATTCCTGCTTCTGCTCTCTCTGCTTTGGAGTTATCCTATCTGACAACTGAACCATGTAGCCTAGGCAGGAAATGAGAGACAGGACTGGCAGTGTACTGCGGGTAAACACATGCAATGCCTGACACTGGAACCCTGCCCATTCCTGTGTAAAATTCAGGGCTATAAGTTCTCCTGTACTGAAGTTACTCTTCAAAATACTTCTGTACCTCGCCTTGATATTGGCTGATGTGAGCAGATGTCATGATTATGTCTCTAATCATCAGGAAATGAGTTTGGGGTAATGAACCTCATTTTTGTTTCTTCTTAAAGCAGTGTTACCTAAAAGGTAAAACTGGGGACCAGTTACCTTGTGGCCTTGGCCTCTAGCATGGGAATTTTTTAAAAAATGAGGTACCAGGAAGTTGCAATTACTTGTATCAATCAAAGAATAAATAGGGATGGGGGCAAAAATTACACTAAAATTTATAAACATCTATTGAAGTATTGTTTCATAGTTCTTTTCTTTTCTGGTATTCTGTTGCGAGAAATGCTGAGTGTTGGGAGAGAAGCTGAGGCAGGGCTTGCATGTCTGCTAGACTTGCTGGCTCCTTGCTTCTAGCACTCCCATTATCTCAAGTAGCCATATGTTTCTCATTCACTTGATACACCGTTTCAACTCCCACATCCTCACCACCTGTTTCTTTGTTCGATCACCAATAAATAGCGTGGGCTCCCAGATCTAAGCGCCTTTGCAGCCTCCACACTCGCGGTGGCCCTCTGGCTGGTCCCACTTTCTCTCAAACTTTTTCTCATTCCTTTGACTCCGCCGGACTTTGTCGTCCCCATGACCTGGTGTTGGGTTTGATCACCCCAACAGTATTCAGGGGGAAAAAACGGACTGTGTTGTGAGTGTGTGTGTGTGTGTGTGTGTGTGCATGCACATGTGCAGGAGAGAGAGATCTAACTTTCCAGATGATTCCAGTCTCTCCCCTGGTGAGCCTGCACGTTGTTAGAGTAAGAAAAATAGCTACCAGGGTTGGGCTTGAATTTCTTGGAAGAATTTACACCATGGAAATCATCAAGTGCTGCAAACGGGATTGTTTTCCCCCAGAAAACCTGTGGTTAAGGATTTACCAGCACACTAGCAGTTGGTTGGTTAATTTGCAACTAATCAAGGATCCTGATTCTACCCGTGGCTATCAAGGTCAGGGGAAATGGCTATTACATTAACTCCTTCTTAGTACAAACACTTTTATTTAAATTATCTCCTCTAATCATCACAGCTGCCCTGGAAAAGAGACACTATTATTCACTTTCAATAAACAAAGTAAGGTTGAGAAAGAAAGATGAGCTGATTATCCAAGTTGATACCACTTGATCAAGCCGGGTTTCATGAAGATGTCCTGATGCCGAAGCACTTGTTTTTTTTTTTTTTTTCTTTTACACTGATGCCAGCCCATCTTCTGATACATCACTATCTATGTTCAATGGATATATATTGCATCAATGAAAGGTTATATCTGTCACTCAAACAGAAAACCATTTTCATCAGCCAGCATAACTTTAATGAAGTAAAAGCCCGAGAGTAAAATGAGACTTATATATTCAGCCCCAAACCCCATGAAATGGGAAAACAACTCTCTTCCCATGGGGGCCTTTGTGCTAGGTGGTGTGCTAAGTGTGACAAAATCACCTTCATTATTTCCTTTAAGGCAACCGAAAGCCGAGCAGGCTTGAGTCTATCATCCTCTTACATGCAAATGAGTCTCTGAGAGGCTAAGTAACTTTTCCAATTCTTGCAGTGAGTGGTTTATTTGAAACTAAAACTCAGTTATGTTTTACTCCAAAGTCTGCCTGACCTCACTGTGCTGTAGCAAGAAAAGGCTAGACGTCTTTAGCAACTTACTGCTGCCCTGAGCATCCTTGCCCTCTTCTTCCTTCAGTGGCCAAAACAGGAATTTGTTACTTAATTTTCCAGAAACTGACGAATACTTAGCATATGCTCCGCAGAGTGCTGGATCTCTGGTGTGATGTGCAGAAAATATTTGAAAAGTAATACAATATGATATTCCACACCAAGATGGTAAAGTCTGACCACGCTGGGTTAAAACCCTCTCTTTCTAGTAGTATGAATTTGGGCAAATTATTTAATGTCTTTAAGCCTCATTTCCTTATCTGTAAGATGAGAAAAGTAATAGCTACTTGACAAGATTGTTGTTTGAAATAAAAGATATATGTCATAACATAAAATTTGGAAGATGATAGGATCTCAAAAACATGATGTTATTCATGTCATGGCCAGACCTTGCTCTTTGAAACATACATCTAGCTAAAGGAAAAGCAAATTCATGAATAATCCCAGGATTATGTGGGACATTTTAAACTTGAATTTTTAAAATCACCTATCAATCTTACATAAAAATAAAATGTAAACAGAATTAATACAGCAAAATGTAATAACAATATAAGAAAAACCAGTTTGACTATTCTGAGTAAGCTTTGCTATAAGAATCTTCTAGTTGGTACATTTTTTATACAACATTCTCCCCTGTACCATCAAGGGCATTAGTGATGCAGCATTTCTGAAAAGTGTTCTACTCTTTTCCTGAAGATTTTTTTTCCAAGCCCCAGACTCTTGTTCTGTATATTTTAGTGGTGGTGCTTTCTTGATCTTACCGTGTACCAAAGGAAGATTTTTCAGAAGACTACTAGGACACATAATCCTCTTCAAATGTTTCCTAAGTGGTTTGTTGACAAAGACATCGAGTGACTGCAGTTATCAAATCATGACTTCAAGAATAACACCCAAGTTTATGCATACAGAGGCAATGACTAGTAGTTACAATTCTGTCTTGGCTAATAGCAGTTGTAAAATACTATGTATTTCCATTTCAGATATGCTCACAATGCGGAAAAAAATGTGTCTTGGAATTGATGCAATGCAGTAAGTTGTGAACAGCCAGAAAAAGTGAAAGCATGTGATAATGAAAAGAGCACCAGCTTTTGAGTTAGACAAACATGGGTCTAAATCCTAGTTCTATCACTCTTTATCTGTGAGATCTGGAACATTCATACTCTCACTCTCTGAGCCTCAGTTCTCTCATTCTAGGATAAAAATAATAATCTGTGCCTTGAAAGAATGCTGGAAATCAGATTATACATGTACAAGCATCATTTATGTACTAATCTGTACCTTTCCTTCTTCTTCAGCTGCTCTTCTGGTAAACGTTCAAGAACAAGGGGGTTAGAAGGGACCTCCCTGCCTGCTCCTTCCACACTGCTGGAAACATGCAAGAAACCAGGTTTAGCGCTGCTCTTAGGGGATGAGGAGCAATAAGCTGTGGTTTACATCAAGGATTATTTTATCTTTCTTGTAATATATCAGAGCCAATTTCTCACACACGTAGCCCAATGGATTGGTTGTCTAAAAGGTGAAATGAAGTACTGTACTGTTGAACTCCAAAGGGACAATGGAGGCATAGGCTACTTCCAAGGAGACACCACTAGCAATTGGTGCTGTCTGCAAGTGGTTCATTGTGATGCTTAGACAAAACATTTAATACTGCTTCAAGGAAAAGGTTTTTCCCTAATTAGCGCTCATGTGACTCTAAAGGGAAAAACATACAGAACAGAACACTCACTAATAACTTTGTTTTCCTCTTATCAGCAATAGTTTTTAAAGTTTGAAAATATGAGTGTGAAAAAAGTATGACCTTATGTTTTTCTCCAAATGGAAGAACTCCTTGATTATTAGGCCAGGAAACTGCTGATGTGCCTGCCCTCTGCCCAGGAAGTACAGACAAAGGAAAGAAGGTGGGAGCAGAGGGCCCCTTACTTCCCACCCTTCTCCTCCCTGTGACTGATTCTACAGCAGAGTTTGCTGGGGCCAAACAAGAATGCTTGCAATGAGCACACATGACCTCCCAAATCCAAACCACATGTGCTGTTCTTCCCTGTGCCCAGGATGGGGCCTAGTTTATTTCTTCTCATCTTTCAAGAATCTGCTCAAGATCACCTCATTGAAAAAGCCTTTCCTAACTTGTTGGCTGGACTACTTTTTCCTGTGTGTATGCAGTAATAATTATAATAGTTATCAATAATAATGATAATAATTATGATCAGTAATAATAATGATAGTTATAATTTTTGAGTAGCTACTATATGTGAGGTTGTTTACGTATATTATGTATTATAATCCTCTTAACATCTCTACAACAAAGGCATTTTCTCCAATTTTGTAAAAGAAGCACACAGAAGCCAAGCTAGCTTCCCAAACTGATAGAGTAGCTAAATAGAAGTGTCAGGTTTGAATCCAGAGTTTTTCTGACTTCAAAGCCCATATTCTTTCTCTTACATCACACTTTCCTTATACATGACACTTACTGTTCTATATAACATGTAGATGTGTGTGTGTTTCTGTGTGTTTTTTTGTTGTTGTTGTTATTTTTGCAACTAGAATGTGTCCTTAAGGGCAGATATCGTACCTCTCCTCTGTATTCTCTGTATCTAATAGAACTTCATTATATTAGAGGCACACTAAATGTTCGTTGATGATATTAGCAGTATAAAAATTATATACATTATAAATGATAGAATATTGTATGTATTATTTATTTAATAAATGTTTGTGAAAAACCTTCTATGTACAGGGCACTACTCCAGTAATTAGATATAAAGAGGTGAAGAAGAAAAAGTATCTGCTTTCTAGGAGCACCAATCTAGTGAAGTTATAGAATTACCTCTGTGTATTTTTATAAAATTTTAATAAAATCTGAAAAACTATAAAATCACACAAATTTTAAGGCGGGAAAACAATTCAGTGATCATGTGATCCAGACTATTTATAATATGTATGAAGAAGTATGTCTGGGGAGATTAAGTATGTTGCCTAAGATTAAAAGTATTTTAAAGTTCAAACACATTCACTTTGGTATTACTTTCAACCTCTGTTTCCTTCCAGAAGAGACATGTCTTCCCTCCTCCCAGCAGCCAGCTCCTCCTATGTTCTTGGCTGCTGCTTAAGTATCCCATGACCCATACCAAGCTCTTGGTTCATCCCTCACCTGCCAGAGTGACCATCTAAAATTCATATCCGATCCTTGTTACTTTCATGTTTCATGGACTTCTATGGATTTCTTTATGCTATGGAATAAAGCCTAAGCTGTTTAGAATGGCATCTAAAGCTTTCAAAATTTTTATCAACTGTTGTATTTTTTTTTCCAATTTCATCTCTCCCATAACTGACTTCAAACAGGCCGGTCTCTAGCCATAATCGAAACTTCCTGCCACTCCCTGAATCGTAGAGGTTCTCTTTATCCTCTGTGTTTTTGCATAAGTTTTTCTTGTACTAATTCTTTCCCACTTCAACTTGGAAATCTCTAACTTATTTTTCAAGAAAAATTTGATTCATTTATGAATTCATTCACTTACTGAGTAGTCATTATGTGCTAGATATTGCACTAGTATATCCATTTCAGGAGGACTAGCCTAGTGCAAACTGAAAACATGGGAACCCTTGTTAAAAAAAATATTCATAAGAATGTCAAGATAGCAACAGCAGAGCATTAAACCAAGAGTAAGACCCTTCTAAGTATAAGGCCATGTGTACCTGCATAGGTCACACTCTCATGAAACCAGCTCTGACCCACCCTCTCTCATCTAGATTAGGTTGGTTCACAATACATTCCATGAGAAAGAGCAAAACCCCTCAACTTTTACTATCCTTAAAGAAAAATAATTACACAGGAATGCGAAGAGTATTAGTAAAGACAAGTCTTCATTTGGGGTGGCCTTAGCAAGTCTGCTTTTCATTTGTTCCTCCATTTTCTTGCTTTTCATCATTGCTAAAACACCAGACATCGAACAGACATCCTAAAGAATGTGACAAAAAAGGAACTTTACAATCTTCTGCTTTAGTATCAAGGAAAAAAATATAGATATAATCCCTGACCCTGAATCTAATGTTTTGTGTATGTCATATTTATCATTACACACAGAGGAAGAATGACTACCACTTAATGAGATTGCTTACCACTTGTTCATTGATCAGTCAGATTTTGTGATTGGATTGTGTTTCCAATGGTGGGCAGGCTGAAATGGGTTTTGCTCTGTCCTCCATTTACTGGCAGAAAGTAGGTGAGATTTAAGGATCATCTAAAGAACCGAGTTTCTGGGCATCAGAATGACCTTTTTCATTAGAAATATATTTAAACTATGAGTTAGAAACATTTTTCTGGCTACAAAATTCTTCTCATCCCAGTGAATAGGCTGCCCAGTAGTTCAAATGAATTACACCAAGATTTGGAATATGTATTTTGAATATGTTATGTGTATCAAGAATTTGAAATGTGTTGTAGAACACTATAGGTAGGCCACTAGGAATCAGGAGTAAACAGAAAGAATACAGGTCTTGCCCTCCAGGAGCTTTGAATGTAGGTGATCAAATATCCTTTCATTTCCATGGCCTTTATAAGACAATAATGCATTTAGTTTCTCTTTTGTTTTTTCTCCTCCCACAGCCCTGTGTACACAACTGAATGAAACCCTGCATCATGTGATATAGTAATTGTTTGACTGCCTGTTTACCTTACTTGAGCCTTTTAATGATAAGAGGCATAATTTATACATCTTTTATCCCTGGTACCTAGCACAATACATGTTCAATGTCTCTTTGTTGAGGAATGTGTGAGTGAAGGAAAAGCAGTAGAAATGGGCATGGAAGAGATGCTCAAACTGCCATGTGCAGTCTGACAGCCCTATTAGCCCATGTGCAGTCTGACAGCCTGGAAATAAAAAGACTCAAGTTCAGGTCCAAGCTCACTCACCAAGGAGGTAGCAGAATCTGTGCTAAAACTTGGCAACATCTTGAACGTTACTTTTCTATTTCCTTGGTATTTACTCCCCAAACACATCTAACTAATTACTGAGTCCTAAAAAATTTTGCCTGAAAAATATAGATCCTTTCAATCTCCACTATCACTGTGTTATTTACACGGCTGTCCATCTTTCTCCTGGGTGGTTGTAATAGCTGTATAACTGGATTTCCTTTCCATTTCCTTCAGATTCATCCTCCACAATGATGCTAGTGTAATCTAGTTAAAATGCAAATCCAACATGTCATTCTCCTGCTCAAAGCTTTTCAGGGATTGCGGTTACTAGCAGGATGTAGGCAGAGCATAGCCAATCAAGCTCTAGCTGACTAGCCCTTTTCTACTTCAGCTCCTACTACTGTCACTCCCCACTGCAATTTCTACTCATCCTAAACACCTGAGGAATTGATTTTTGACTTCTTACTTTGTCTAATGGCATGATATATCCCCATTTCTTTGGTTAGCTCAATTCTACCCAGTCTTTAAGATTCAGCTCAGGTACTGTTTCTTTCAAGAAAGTCTTGTGTATTCTCTTCACTAGGATTAGCCCAATATTTCTCATTTTTGATCAGTATTATATAGCTTATATTCAAAGTATTCAATTATTGGAATTGTTAGACCTTATTCATTATTAAAATTATCATATTACCTTTTTCATATTGTTGAAATTGTCTGTTTGTGTACTTGATCATCCTGGTAGACTATACGCTTTACAGATGTTAGAGACCCTGGTATAAGATTTGTAAACTTACAACATAAGACAATAAATATAAAACATTTAGTATGTTGCTCCACAGATACTCCATGTATAAATTGTTGTTTCCACGATGTTGATGGTAATATTAGGGGCTTAGTTACAGCTAACACTTAGATGCTGGGATACTTTCTCTTCGTCTTTCATTGGTACTTTTCTCTCACCAAAGACCAGTTCTCTCATAAGGCAGGAAATATCACACTGGCAGCTTCCAAACTTTGTAACTCAGAGTTTTAGTTATCAAAGATGACTCATGTCCTTTTTTTCCAGATTTTGTGTGTGTGTGTGTATATACACACACACATACATATATATATTTTACACACACACATATATATACCTATATATTTTACATATATATATATATATATATATATATTTTTTTTTTTTTTTTTTTTTACATAGCTATTTGACTGGCTGAGCTTAGGTCAAGAGCCCACTGCCTGACCAATCAACTATGGTCAGGAGGAAGGAAGATGCTTTGTTTTCTTTATTTTTCCTTTTTAAAAAATTGTAGTAAAAAAGCAAAGCATTAAATTTACCATTTTAACTATTTTTAAGCGTATGGTTCAGTAGTGTTAAGTATATTTGCATTGTTGTGCAATAGAGCTCTAAAACTTTTTCATCTTATAAAACTGAAGCTATATATCCACTAAAAACTAATTTTTCCAATCCTCTTCCTCTCGTGATCTCACCACCTCTAGCCACCAACTTCCTACTTATTTTCTCTATGATTTTGGCTACTTTAGCTACTTTGCCTGAGTGGAATCATACAGTATTTGTCCTTTCGTGACCAGTTTATTTGCTTAGAAAAACTTTGGGGTAGTATATGAAATCAAGAAGTGTGAAGTCTGCAACTTGTTCTTTTTATTCAGGGTTGTTTTGGCTATCCAGTGGTCCCTTGAGATTCCATATGAATCTTAGGATTTTTTTGCTATTTGTGAAAATAAAATGCCATTGGGATCTTGATAGGGACTGCATTGAACCTGCAGATAACTTTGGGTAGTAGGGACATTTTAACAACATTGAGTCTTCCAATCCATAAACATGGAATGTTTTACCATTTATTTCTATCTTATTTGATTTCTTTCAGCAACATTTCATAGTTGTCAATGTGTAAATCTTTCATTTCTTTAGTTAGATTCATTCCTAAGTATTTTATCCAGTTTGATGCTATCGTAAATGGGATTGTTTTCTTTTTTTTTTCTTTTTTTTCTTTTTTTTTATTTATTTTTTTTTATTTTTTATTTTTTTATTATACTTTAAGTTTTAGGGTACATGTGCACATTGTGCAGGTTAGTTACATATGTATACATGTGCCGTGCTGGTGCGCTGCACCCACTAACTCATCATCTAGCATTAGGTATATCTCCCAATGCTATCCCTCCCCCCGCCCCCCACCACAGTCCCCAGAGTATGATATTCCCCTTCCTGTGTCCATGTGATCTCATTGTTCAATTCCCACCTATGAGTGAGAATATGCGGTGTTTGGTTTTTTGTTGTTGCGATAGTTTACTGAGAATGATGGTTTCCAATTTCATCCATGTCCCTACAAAGGATATGAACTCATCATTTTTTATGGCTGCATAGTATTCCATGGTGTATATGTGCCACATTTTCTTAATCCAGTCCATCATTGTTGGACATTTGGGTTGGTTCCAAGTCTTTGCTATTGTGAATAATGCCGCAATAAACATACGTGTGCATGTGTCTTTATAGCAGCATGATTTATAGTCATTTGGGTATATACCCAGTAATGGGATGGCTGGGTCAAATGGTATTTCTAGTTCTAGATCCCTGAGGAATGGCCACACTGACTTCCACAAGGGTTGAACTAGTTTACAGTCCCACCAACAGTGTAAAAGTGTTCCTATTTCTCCACATCCTCTCCAGCACCTGTTGTTTCCTGACTTTTGAATGATTGCCATTCTAACTGGTGTGAGATGATATCTCATAGTGGTTTTGATTTGCCTTTCTCTGATGGCCAGTGATGATGAGCATTTTTTCATGTGTTTTTTGGCTGCATAAATGTCTTCTTTTGAGAAGTGCCTGTTCATGTCCTTCGCCCACTTCTTGATGGGGTTGTTTGTTTTTTTCTTGTAAATTTGTTTGAGTTCACTGTAGATTCTGGATATTAGCCCTTTGTCAGATGAGTAGGTTGCGAAAATTTTCTCCCATGTTGTAGGTTGCCTATTCACTCTGATGGTAGTTTCTTTTGCTGTGCAGAAGCTCTTTAGTTTAATTAGATCCCATTTGTCAATTTTGGCTTTTGTTGCCATTGCTTTTGGTGTTTTGGACATGAAGTCCTTGCCCACGCCTATGTCCTGAATGGTAATGCCTAGGTTTTCTTCTAGGGTTTTTATGGTTTTAGGTCTAACGTTTAAATCCTTAATCCATCTTGAATTGATTTTTGTATAAGGTGTAAGGAAGGGATCCAGTTTCAGCTTTCTAGATATGGCTAGCCAGTTTTCCCAGCACCATTTATTAAATAGGGAATCCTTTCCCCATTGCTTGTTTTTCTCAGGTTTGTCAAAGATCAGATAGTTGTAGGTAAGCGGCGTTATTTCTGAGGGCTCTGTTCTGTTCCATTGATCTATATTTCTGTTTTGGTACCAGTACCATGCTGTTTTGGTTACTGTAGCCTTGTAGTATAGTTTGAAGTCAGGTAGTGTGATGCCTCCAGCTTTGTTCTTTTGGCTTAGGATTGACTTGGCGATGCGGGCTCTCTTTTGGTTCCATATGAACTTTAAAGTAGTTTTTTCCAATTCTGTGAAGAAAGTCATTGGTAGCTTGATGGGGATGGCATTGAATCTGTAAATTACCTTGGGCAGTATGGCCATTTTCACGATATTGATTCTTCCTACCCATGAGCAAGGAATGTTCTTCCATTTGTTTGTATTCTCTTTTATTTCCTTGAGCAGTGGTTTGTAGTTCTCCTTGAAGAGGTGCTTCACATCCCTTGTAAGTTGGATTCCTAGGTATTTTATTCTCTTTGAAGCAATTGTGAATGGGAGTTCACTCATGATTTGGCTCTCTGTTTGTCTGTTGTTGGTGTATAAGAATGCTTGTGATTTTTGTACATTGATTTTGTATCCTGAGACTTTGCTGAAGTTGCTTATCAGCTTAAGGAGATTTTGGGCTGAGACGATGGGGTTTTCTAGATAAACAATCATGTCATCTGCAAACAGGGACAATTTGACTTCCTCTTTTCCTAATTGAATACCCTTTATTTCCTTCTCCTGCCTGATTGCCCTGGCCAGAACTTCCAACACTATGTTGAATAGGAGCGGTGAGAGAGGGCATCCCTGTCTTGTGCCAGTTTTCAAAGGGAATGCTTCCAGTTTTTGCCCATTCAGTATGATATTGGCTGTGGGTTTGTCATAGATAGCTCTTATTATTTTGAAATATGTCCCATCAATACCTAATTTATTGAGAGTTTTTAGCATGAAGGGTTGTTGAATTTTGTCAAAGGCTTTTTCTGCATCTATTGAGATAATCATGTGGTTTTTGTCTTTGGCTCTGTTTATATGCTGGATTACATTTATTGATTTGCGTATGTTGAACCAGCCTTGCATCCCAGGGATGAAGCCCACTTGATCATGGTGGATAAGCTTTTTGATGTGCTGCTGGATTTGGTTTGCCAGTATTTTATTGAGGATTTTTGCATCAATGTTCATCAAGGATATTGGTCTAAAATTCTCTTTTTTGGTTGTGTCTCTGCCAGGCTTTGGTATCAGAATGATGCTGGCCTCATAAAATGAGTTAGGGAGGATTCCCTCTTTTTCTATTGATTGGAATAGTTTCAGAAGGAATGGTACCAGTTCCTCCTTGTACCTCTGGTAGAATTCGGCTGTGAATCCATCTGGTCCTGGACTCTTTTTGGTTGGTAAACTATTGATTATTGCCACAATTTCAGCTCCTGTTATTGGTCTATTCAGAGATTCAACTTCTTCCTGGTTTAGTCTTGGGAGAGTGTATGTGTCGAGGAATGTATCCATTTCTTCTAGATTTTCTAGTTTATTTGCATAGAGGTGTTTGTAGTATTCTCTGATGGTAGTTTGTATTTCTGTGGGATCGGTGGTGATATCCCCTTTATCATTTTTTATTGCGTCTATTTGATTCTTCTCTCTTTTTTTCTTTATTAGTCTTGCTAGCAGTCTATCAATTTTGTTGATCCTTTCAAAAAACCAGCTCCTGGATTCATTAATTTTTTGAAGGGTTTTTTGTGTCTCTATTTCCTTCAGTTCTGCTCTGATTTTAGTTATTTCTTGCCTTCTGCTAGCTTTTGAATGTGTTTGCTCTTGCTTTTCTAGTTCTTTTAATTGTGATGTTAGGGTGTCAATTTTGGATCTTTCCTGCTTTCTCTTGTGGGCATTTAGTGCTATAAATTTCCCTCTGCACACTGCTTTGAATGCGTCCCAGAGATTCTGGTATGTTGTGTCTTTGTTCTGGTTGGTTTCAAAGAACATCTTTATTTCTGCCTTCATTTCGTTATGTACCCAGCAGTCATTCAGGAGCAGGTTGTTCAGTTTCCATGTAGTTGAGCGGCTTTGAGTGAGATTCTTAATCCTGAGTTCTAGTTTGATTGCACTGTGGTCTGAGAGATAGTTTGTTATAATGTGTGTTCTTTTACATTTGCTGAGGAGAGCTTTACTTCCAACTATGTGGTCAATTTTGGAATAGGTGTGGTGTGGTGCTGAAAAAAATGTATATTCTGTTGATTTGGGGTGGAGAGTTCTGTAGATGTCTATTAGGTCCGCTTGGTGCAGAGCTGAGTTCAATTCCTGGGTATCCTTGTTGACTTTCTGTCTCGTTGATCTGTCTAATGTTGACAGTGGGGTGTTAAAGTCTCCCATTATTAATGTGTGGGAGTCTAAGTCTCTTTGTAGGTCACTCAGGACTTGCTTTATGAATCTGGGTGCTCCTGTATTGGGTGCATAAATATTTAGGATAGTTAGCTCCTCTTGTTGAATTGATCCCTTTACCATTATGTAATGGCCTTCTTTGTCTCTTTTGATCTTTGTTGGTTTAAAGTCTGTTTTATCAGAGACTAGGATTGCAACCCCTGCCTTTTTTTGTTTTCCATTTGCTTGGTAGATCTTCCTCCATCCTTTTATTTTGAGCCTATGTGTGTCTCTGCACGTGAGATGGGTTTCCTGAATACAGCACACTGATGGGTCTTGACTCTTTATCCAACTTGCCAGTCTGTGTCTTTTAATTGGAGAATTTAGTCCATTTACATTTAAAGTTAATATTGTTATGTGTGAATTTGATCCTGTCATTATGATGTTAGCTGGTGATTTTGCTCGTTAGTTGATGCAGTTTCTTCCTGGTCTTGATGGTCTTTACATTTTGGCATGATTTTGCAGCGGCTGGTACCGGTTGTTCCTTTCCATATTTAGCGCTTCCTTCAGGAGCTCTTTTAGGGCAGGCCTGGTGGTGACAAAATCGGTCAGCATTTGCTTGTCTGTAAAGTATTTTATTTCTCCTTCACTTATGAAGCTTAGTTTGGCTGGATATGAAATTCTGGGTTGAAAATTCTTTTCTTTAAGAATGTTGAATATTGGCCCCCACTCTCTTCTGGCTTGTAGGGTTTCTGCCGAGAGATCCGCTGTTAGTCTGATGGGCTTCCCTTTGAGGGTAACCCGACCTTTCTCTCTGGCTGCCCTTAACATTTTTTCCTTCATTTCAACTTTGGTGAATCTGACAATTATGTGTCTTGGAGTTGCTCTTCTCGAGGAGTATCTTTGTGGCGTTCTCTGTATTTCCTGAATCTGAACGTTGGCCTGCCTTGCTAGATTGGGGAAGTTCTCCTGGATAATATCCTGCAGAGTGTTTTCCAACTTGGTTTCATTCTCCGCATCACTTTCAGGTACACCAATCAGACGTAGATTTGGTCTTTTCACATAGTCCCATATTTCTTGGAGGCTTTGCTCATTTCTTTTTATTCTTTTTTCTCTAGACTTCCCTTCTCGCTTCGTTTCATTCATTTCATCTTCCATTGCTGATACCCTTTCTTCCAGTTGATCGCATCGGCTCCTGAGGCTTCTGCATTCTTCACGTAGTTCTCGAGCCTTGGTTTTCAGCTCCATCAGCTTCTTTAAGCACTTCTCTGTATTGGTTATTCTAGTTATACATTCTTCTAAATTTTTTTCGAAGTTTTCAACTTCTTTGCCTTTGGTTTGAATGTCCTCCCGTAGCTCAGAGTAATTTGATCGTCTGAAGCCTTCTTCTCTCAGCTCGTCAAAATCATTCTCCATCCAGCTTTGTTCCGTTGCTGGTGAGGAACTGCGTTCCTTTGGAGGAGGAGAGGCGCTCTGCATTTTAGCGTTTCCTGTTTTTCTGTTCTGTTTTCTCCCCATCTTTGTGGTTTTATCTACTTTTGGTCTTAGATGATGGTGATGTACAGATGGGTTTTCGGTGTGGATGTCCTTTCTGTTTGTTAGTTTTCCTTCTAACAGACAGGACCCTCAGCTGTAGGTCTGTTGGAATACCCTGCCGTGTCAGGTGTCAGTGTGCCCCTGCTGGGGGGTGCCTCCCAGTTAGGCTGCTCGGGGGTCAGGGGTTAGGGACCCGCTTGAGGAGGCAGTCTGCCCATTCTCAGATCTCCAGCTGTGTGCTGGGAGAACCACTGCTCTCTTCAAAGCTATCAGACAGGGACATTTAAGTCTGCAGAGGTTACTGCTGTCTTTTTGTTTGTCTGTGCCCTGCCCCCAGAGGTGGAGCCTACAGAGGCAGGCAGGCCTCCTTGAGCTGTGATGGGCTCCACCCAGTTCGAGCTTCCTGGCTGCTTTGTTTACCTAAGCAAGCCTGGGCAATGGCGGGCGCCCCTCCCCCAGCCTCGCTGCCGCCTTGCAGTTTGATCTCAGACCGCTGTGCTAGCAATCAGCGAGATTCCGAGGGCGTAGGATCCTCCGAGCCAGGTGTGGGATATAGTCTCGTGGTGCGCTGTTTTTTAAGCCGGTCTGAAACGCGCAATATTCAGGTGGGAGTGACCCGAGTTTTCCAGGTGTGTCCGTCACCCCTTTCTTTGACTGGGAAAGGGAACTCCCTGACCCCTTGCGCTTCCCAGGTGAGGCAATGCCTCGCCCTGCTTCGGCTCGCGCACGGTGCGCGCACCCACTGGCCTGCGCCCACTGTCTGGCACTCCCTAGTGAGATGAACCCGGTACCTCAGATGGAAATGCAGAAATCACCCGTCTTCTGCGTCGCTCATGCTGGGAGCTGTAGACCGGAGCTGTTCCTATTCGGCCATCTTGGCTCCTCACTCATGATCGGGATTGTTTTCTTTAGGAGGTAGAATTTTGATAATAGGACAGCCCCAGAACTAAATAAGAGGGCCAATCAGTAATTGAGAGGCAAGGTATGAGGGAGGAATAAATAATTCTACAGAGAAAGGATATGCTATTCCCCAGTGTAAAGGAGTTTTGTTAGACAGCCAGAAACAATATATATTTACTATAGTAGCCTTTTTAAGGATAATGATGATTGATGAGGATAATCATGTTAATAATATGTCACATGCCACAGATTCCCTGGGAGCAGTTCCGACATACTTTGGACTAATGGCAAAAATATGACACTAAATGTGCTTCCTTTTAGAGAGATCATTTTGAGATAGTTGTATTAAAATCATCTGAACATATGTAATCCTCTGTGTTATTAAAGAAAACACATTTGGCATTTTATAGTCTTAGCTGATAGTGATGATATTCATTCCTAAATTTGAGAAAATAGAATTGAAATAACATCAAGTATGCCTACTGGTGTGTGGGACATATGCTGAGTGCACTGCGTATGAAATAGTATGTACACATTATATATATATAAAAAATGTATGTATACATTATATATCATATATGTACACATTATATATCATATATATATATGAAACTAACATACCATAATATCTCTATGACATGAGGTGATAATATAGGCAAAATGTATAGTATTGTGGGGGAGCTAGAACTACAGATATATTGAATTTATTTTCACTGGGAAGAAGAAAGGATTAAGTAGCTCTGATTACAGCTGAGACTCCTGGAACAGCTACAAGCTATCAAAGTATTAAGTCATTTCAATTTCTGTAAAAGAAATGTGCTGTTGTTCCAGTACCCTCTGGCCCCATTTTGTAGGGTTGATGGAGTTCAACTGAAATGCTTACTTGAAGATCAGCTTGAATTTGTTTAAAAGGAAGAAGAAAAGCACCCCCAGGTGTGAAATGAGGGTGAATTGCTCTAGCGGGGCCTCTGGAAAGAAAGCAGCTTGTCTGGCTGATGAGGGTGTTTGCTAAGTTGAATGCCATTAAACATTCTTGCCCATATCATATGTGAGTCAAACACAGCACAGATGATGGGGAAAATAAACACTTAAAAATAGCTTTTCTCTTGGTGTCAAATACAGTACATAAATTGGAAAAATGAACAAGAGTTGTAGGAATACAGGATTGAGATCCTTGTGTCGGGTACCGAGGGAGGGCGATTTGGCTCACTAACAGCCAGGCTCCTTAAGACTTTGCTTTGGAGAGCAAGAGAAGAAAGAATAGCAGAGTCCTGAAATTTGTTTCATTTCAAGCATGGGATGGGCAACTTAACTAAGCATTTTAATTTAGTTCTCTTATCTTCCCAACTAAGTATTATTAGCCTCATTTTACAGATGAGCAACTAAGGCAAATTTATAGTTAATTAAGCTAGACAATGGAGAGTCTCTTTGGCTCCAAAGATTATACTACTTCCACTGCACCGGCTGCTTTAAGGGGAGGAGAAGCTGCACTATCTCTGCTTTGGGATATGTTTATAATTCCATGCCAATAAGTAAGCAAAATTTGAAAACCCACTTCGTGCTGGCTACTGAGCCACAAAAAATGAGACACAGGCTATGTCTCATTGACATAGTTAATGTAGCTGAGAAGATAGACATATTATTCTAAATGCAAAGCTGATTGTGGTGAGTGCTATAGAGGAGGATAAAAACCAAGTCTTCAAAAGGAACATTTCCTGAAACTATTTCTTCACATATACTTGTGCCTTTGTACATGTTATTTTCTTCCCCTATTTCTTCTAAATTATTTAAGCCTGAGTATTATTCTGAATCAGTTAATAATTCAGATGCTCTTTAAAATGTTATTTATTTGGATAGATATCATGTAATCAAAACTGTACCAGGTACTGATGAAGATACAGCAATGTATAAGAGTGAACTCTACTCATTAGTAACGTAAAAGGGAATGATAGACAGAAGTCAGACAGAGCTGAATTAAAATTCTTCAGTTGTTCAGCAGCTGTCTGACCATAGCCAAATTGCAAGCCCCCGACCCTCCATTTCCACTCATACATTTAGAAGGAGACCATGCCAAGGGGCCATTCAACCCTTCCCCAGCCATCTGTGGTAAGAATCTCCCACATTCTAGACAACAAGATGTCTGTACCAAAAGTGGTACATTATAGGGAGGTGAACCATCCAATTTGAAATCTGGAGAGACCATGCTTGCTGGAATCTAGGGCAACACATCTAGGAGAAAGAAAACTGTTTCGAATTTGGGTGCAGACACATCACAACAAATACATTGCTCTCTGCTGAGATTTATGAGAGAAAAGTCAGAAACTCCAACTCTCCATTAATTTCAAAACACGACTGCTGAAAATTTTCCAAAGCAACCATCTCCTGTAGTTGTTGGGCTAGGGAACAGAAAAAAGAAAAAAAAAAAAAAAAACAGAGAATTGATTGTCTTTTAGACCAATATTTCCAGGCAGAGGAAAACAGAGGAGGCATCTCTGAGTCAGACATGGGTTCAGGTCCCGAATGTGCTTGTTGTGCAAGTTACTAATCGTATTGACCCTCAATTTCCTCCTTTGTAATCCTGGCTGGTCTTACCTATGATAAGTTTCGTTGTGAATATTACAGGGCCTCATATGTGTGAAGTGTGTAGAAAGGATCCCAGCACATATTAGGCACTCAAAAGAGCTAGTATCTTCTTCCACTCTGCATTCAGATTAGTTTTATCCTATTCTAATTTCTTCAGGCACTGGAGTGTTTCATTAATAGTTTACTTGTTTGTAGAAAGATTCCTTATACATTTTTCACTAAAGCCAATCTTACTGATCTTTTTGCCTTTTAAGTGTAGACATCTGAGAAACTCTATAGCTTAGAAGTCTACATTTTTTTCTCATTAATTGGGAAGTTAGGTACTTTTAAAGTGAATAGAATAAGAACATGTAAACATGAGTTTAAAATAATTCTTCAGATTTAACCCCCCCCAAACCAATGTGAACCATAAATGAAAATCTGCATCCTTCTTGGTAACCTCTCCTATATTCCTAAAATCATGAATCAGCCAGTATGTTTACAGAGTTGGTGCCAAAGTCCTACCTGCTGATACTTTTATTAACATTCCTATTTGAAAAATTGTAAATATTTCACTATTGTAGGTTTTGCAAACACTGGTATTTTTATACCTCCAACAATCCCTAGCTTCTAAATATTTTATCTTGGGTAGCATGCAGTATGTGAAATGACATTCTTGGGAAATACCCTATTTCCCAGATCTTAGAAACCTAAAGGTCTTGAAGTTAATATTGAACAGTGTTAAGAAGGGTATTTTTAAATTTCTTTCGTAGATTTGTTGTTGTTCTTTTTAAATAAAACTGAAAAGCAGCAGAAATATTTGTAAACGGAAGGATTTTCCCCAAAATTTCTAGAGCAGATACACATATTTGCCTAAATTTTGCTTGGATTTAAAAAACACCAGCCCATACGAAATTGTGTTTAAGAACTGAGAAAGAAAGAATGGCTTTAGAATCCATTTAAAGGCAAAACCACCATTACAGGATAAATGAGATGAATAGTTTCCTCTTCCACTTTTAATGCTCAATGTACTTTTCAGCTCCAGGATAAAATAGCTTTTCTTACTTTCTGAGACAAAGACAGGCAAGTGGAATGACCAGAACACTCGAATTGAGCTAAAGACTAACCACAGGAGAAGGAGCAGATGGGCTTAAGCAAAGACATGACTCAGAATCCTTGTCATCATATAATTATAGGCAGCTATCATGAATCTGTAAGAATCTGTAAGGATGGGCTCTATAAATATCTATTTTTCATCTCAAGATTGGAAGTCTTTACCTTATTTAATGGATCTATGCTATATTTCCCAAAAATAAAAAGAGAAATATCCCAACTCTTCAGGTGAATAAACTAATAACCTCCAAAAGTTGCCTACTCAGCACATCATAGGGACAGTAAAAATTGCAACATGATAAAATGAATACCTGACCTTCACCAGGGAAAGTCATTATTAGGCAGCATGATCTCCAGTCTCTGTTCTTCAAAGGCATTACTCTTCTATCATTCCCCAAATGTAACATGTCCTCACCAACCACAGAGCGTGGGTAAAACCTTTCCCTCACCCTCTGCACTCTACTTTTTCCCTAGTATGCTGTAGCCTTCCTCAGATCCCAAACCAATCATCTCCTCAGAGCCACTTTCCATGAATCTTCTCAATGTATATGGAATCACTCAGAGAGTGTAAATCTCAGGTGCAATTTCACATTTGCTTTTGCTTTTTAAAATTAGTATCTGCTCCCCTTCTAGACTGTGGATTCCACAACAGCAGGAGCATGTCTGGTTTTGTTCATCATTGTATTCTCAGTGCTGAGCCTAACACCTGGCACATACTAGGTGCCTAATAAATATGTATTGAAGGACTACATTAATGAATACAACATTGTGCATTATTTCTAGGGTTCTAAAAATGAACATTGTCAGAATCTCAATGCTTATTAAAAAATTTAATTGAGATGGGAATGGGGAAGAACATCAGTTTCTCACTGGTTCCCAACTGTGCTTTCAGGTTTTTAAAGGGCCCTTATCATACTTCCAGTTACTGTAATCCACCACAGCAAGAGTGTAACTAAGACAACATGGCAGGAACAGATGCCAAAAATGTGTCCATAAGACAAACTAGGATTCCCCCATGTAGGAAGGACCAAGATGCCTGTTATCACACTTTTAGAGCTTCACTGCTTCTTGTTAAGGTATGTTGTCTTCTGACAGCCTGTTTCTTAATGCAAATACTCTCAGGAGTAGTGCCATTGTCACCAACACTTAGGCAGGACTTTTGTTACTGGTGCACAATCGCTAATAGTAGACTTCCTATGGAGACAGATAATAATTAGAGCCCTCAATAGTGGAATGGGCTGCCCAAGGAAACAATAAAATGTCCATTACTGTGGATATTCAAGTAAAGCTGGGTATCTACTTATGAAGAATGCAGTCCAGAGGTTTACTGCACCGGGTGCAAAGACGGAAGGTGTGGCTCCCAAGGTTCTTTCTGCCTGTAAGATGCTATGCGCTAGTGCTCAGTTTCTAATGAACTGGAAGGAAATGGCTTTCAAATGCAGATGAAAGGCACAGGGGCAACGGTACTGTCTGGTACTAGTCTGAAAAATGTCATTTATTAGCTGAGTGATTTTGGCAAAAACTTAACTCCTCTAAGCTGTTTTTATTTCTTTATAATGGCTATTTGAATGGTTTTGGAACAATGAAAGGAGAGAGAAGCTGTACTTTTTAAATGTAAGCTATACAGTGCTAAGCACATTTTTTGGCCATTGTTATATCAAGAAAAGCTCCTTTTACCTTAATTGCTAAATAGGTCCCACAGTTGGGAAGAAAGTTTCTAGACAAAAAGAATCAGGGAAGGGGCACCATTATTCCTCTCTACCCCAATGTCCTAAAGATAGAAATATGATTAAATTGTCCAGGGAACTTAGATTCCCCTATAAGCTCAGGAATGGCATCTTTCTTGGGACATCAGAGCATATAATCTCTCCATCCTAACGTTTTATGGGCTAAAAAAATAAACAGTTCTTTAAGTGTAAATAAGATACAACTGCCAAAAGTCATGGAATTACCTGGATGGTTTGTTCAGGCTTTCTTCTTATAGAAACAGTGATTATTTGAAAACAGTGCCAAAGCAAAACTGTCTTACCCTTGGAAAATCTTATTTGCTTTACCTCTGCAACAGGTAGCCAGCTTGTCTCTCTCTATTCCTTCCGTTTTTTTTTCCCCCATAGTCATTCCATCATTCATTCATTCAACAAATATTTACTGACTTATCTCTGAACGAGACACTGACGGGCGTGCTGGAGATATGATGAAAAACTCAAGTGGTCCTTACACCGTGGAGCTTACATCCTATGCAGAAAGATATGTAACTATAAGAAACTCTTTAAAAAATTGAAATACACAAGTGAGTAAAATATGAACGAGGGGTTTACAGGAGATTGATACTACATAATAGAATAATTTATCTTATCAGGAAGATCAGAGATGACCTAACTGAAGATAAGAAGACTGAGCCAAGATCTGAGAGAAAAACTAAATTGAGAGTATCAGCTAACAAACACTCCCATAGTATAGAAATCAACAGAGATGAAGTGAAACTCCACAGGCTTTCCAATACCTCTCAGGTGGATAGGGAAGTGAATTGTAAGAACATTTATTGTTTGGTGAGATCTTAATGCATGAAGTCCATAAATCTGTGCAAAAAGCAGATGCAACAAATTAACAAAGTATTTGGCAAGCAAATGTCTGAAGATAGCACTGTTTCTTCTTTAAATACTTATATTCACCAGCTAGACACTTGTTCCCAAGTTTACCTCCCAACTGACACACCAACTAGAACTCAATGTTCCCAATATTAATCTAATGTTCATCTCTCCTTATGTCCTCAGACCCTCTGTCACAGAAAGAAAGGTAGGAAGGAAGGAAGGAAGGAAGGAAGGAAGGAAGGAAGGAAGGAAGGAAGGTAGGAAGGAAGGAAGGAAAAAGGAAGAGAGGTAGGGAAGAAGGAAGAGGGAGGGAGGGAAGAAGGAAGATGGAGGGAGGGAGGAAGAGAGAGAAAAAGAATACAAAAAGATAAGAAATAAAGCAAGAAAGGAAAGAAATGAAGGAAGGAAAGGAAGGAAGCAAGGAAGAAAGGGTGGGAAAAAAAGGCACCTAGTGTTTCCTTTTCTTACCCATGCATCATCTTTTCTCATGCATGTTTTACTCTTGTTTTTTAATATATATGTTTATTCCAATCCAAAGTCTTTCAGCTATGCTCTCTGGAACTCTCATTCCATTTTTAACTCCTCAAACTTTATGCAGAATTTTTCTTTACATGCAGCATCAGCTAAATCATCACATTTTTGGGAGGGACCCAGTTCTGCTTTCTCTGGCTGCACATTGGAATCAATGGAAGTGATGTTAAAATTATAGATACTAGTTGTCCTGGTGTATGCCTCCTTTATAAACATTTATTAAATGCTTCCCAAGTGATAAATAGGCATTGAGGGTTGAAAAATCCCTGCAGACTAGTTCCAGAGCAAGGCTTTTATCTTCTGTATCTGTGTTTCCCTTATCCTTACATAGGGCAGGCATACAATATGATAACAATAATGGACTGAATTAAACTACACGCCAAACCTATTTTATTCATTGACTCCATAAAAAATCACAGGACTCTCATTTTCTTTTCCAGAATTGTTTTGGAGAACTTGGAACTCAACATTCCATAAAGTAAGTGTAATATTTTTTCTAAAGAATTTTATCCTCCTTTCACTAACGTCATTGGAGTTTTATCACCAATAGCTCTATAAACATCAGCCTGAAGGCACATGGAAGCATATTTCCTAAGGCTGCTAAAGCATTCATTCTCAACCCTAACTGAACAGTAGTATATGCTGCCTTGCAATGAGGTTAATAAACAGGGCATAGAAGGTCAAGGATTCTAAGCCAGGAGCAAATCCCACACCGTTCAACTTAAGCAGTACATTATTCCAGAATAATGCAATCACTGGAGCTGTGCTTACACTACAAATCTTAAAAGTGTCATTCCATTATAAAAAGGGCTTTGAGAGCATTAATAATCATAGTCCATCAGGAAAGTCCTTCATTCAACTCATGGTCCAATCAAAACTGCCTTAATGTTATAGACTTTGGTATGGCCTATGTAGCATCTAAAATTATTTGCTACATTGAATTTATTACTGTGTTTGGCTGACTTTTTTTTTTTAACTCAAGACATGCTGATAACTTTTATGCTAAGGAAGGAGAAGGCAAAACAAAAGCATGATGGAAAGTGTAAAGATTGGACTGCAGGAGAAGATATGTGAATACTTTGATTATCCTGTTTGATATTGCCTTACTTTTGGGAGAAGAAAAGGATGAGTATTAATAAGTCCATCTTACAGAGAAAGAAATGAAGGGTTGAAAAAGAGCTCATACGGCTAGTTAAGTGGTGGAGTGAAACCCAAATGCCAGTGTTTTAAAAGGATATAGCCAATATTCCAGAGAAAAGGAAATTTCTATAATAAGGCCACCAAACTTTTAGTATATTAAGTAAGGCACTGCTATATTTTCTAGAAATTATCCTTTTACAAATACTTTTCATATAGATATCTAATTATTGTATCTGCAATTGTCGAAAAGACTCAACTCTCTCCCATTGAATTGTTTTGGTGCCAAAGTAGAAATAGATCAACTGTATGTGGGTGGTCTATTTCTGGACTCTTTTTTGATATATTGATTTTTTGTTCTTATTTTGTCAGTACTGTTTTGGTCCTTCCAGGTTATTTGCATTACCACACAAACACATAAAGCTTATTTATTTCTACAAGAAAAGTCTGTTGGGGTTTTCAACAGACTTTGTCTGTTGGAATCTTACAGACTTTGTCTGTTGTTTGGAATCTAAACATGCGTTTGAGTAGAAGTCACTTATCAACAATACCTGTGTTGAATAATTCTAAATTATGAATGCAGCGTATCTTTCTATTTATTTAGGTTCTCTTTAAATTCTCTCAGCAATATGTTATTGTTTTCAGTGTACTTGTATCTATGCATTTTGCTAAATTTATGTCTAAGCGTTTTGCATATTGTGATGCTTTCAAATGATATTTTAAAAATTTTATAACAGCTCACTGACAATATATATTTATATTTAGATAGATTTATATGTATATTTTATATATTTTAAATTGATCATATATATGTATGTGCATATATATGCATATATATATAATGCTTGTATCTTTTAGTCTTTCTAAATTTATTTAATAATTTCGATGGAAATTTTTTGCAGATTGCTTAGACTATTCTACATACATAATGATGTTGTCTGTGAATAGAAATTTTTACTCATCCTTTCCTATCATTAAATTGATGTATTCCCGTTATTTATTTCTTTTTTTGCCTAATTACATTAACTAGAATGTCTAATATGATGTTTAATGAACGTGGTGAGAATAGACATTCTTGCTTTGTTCCCAGGCTTAAAAGAAAAGCATTCAGTCTCTCAACATTAAGAAATGATGTTAGCTCTGTGTTTTTGGTAGATGCCTTTTATTAGTTTATGAGTCTACTTTCTACTCCTATTGTTCTAGGCATGTTTTTATAAATAAATACAATTTTTTTCTTCTTTTCCCTTTTTGAAATGGTTATATAATTATTTTATTCATTTGATAAGTTGAATTATATTGATGGATTTTTTTAGTAAGAATCAAACTTTCAATATTGGGGAAAACCTGATTTCTTCTTAAGATATTATCTTTCTATGTATCTTTGCATTTGACTTATTCATGTTTTGTAAAGAACTTCTGAACCTTTACTCTTGAAGGATATTGGTCTCTTGTGTGTTTGTATTGTAAATGTTTTGTTTGGTTTTGGCATTAGGCAATGCAGCCTCATAAAATGAGATAGAAAATATTTCTTCTTCTTGCATTTTCTGAAATATTTTGTGTAAGCTTATTTTATTTCTTTCTTAATTGTTTGTTAGCATTCTCCAGTGAATCCATCTGGGCCTATACATTTCTTGGTGGGACGTTTATTCATAACTGTGAAATCATTTCTTTAGTAGATAAAAGCTCTTTAATTTTTCTATTCCATTTGGGTTGAATGAAAGAGCTTTTTTCCATTTCCCTTATTAAGTTTATTCATATTAAGTTGTATATTAATTTTATTATTTGCCTTTTATTGTCAGTAGCATATAGAAGGAAGTACTTTGTATTATTCCTGATATTGGTATTTCATTTTCTTTTTTCTTTATTTGTCTGGGAGTTTATTATTTCACTAATATTTTCAAAAAATTATCTCTTGGTTTTGTGAATTCTATGTATTATTTGTTTTCTATTTATTTTATGGAATTGTGGTTTTATTTTTATTATATCCTTTTTCTTGTTAAAATGCTTTTTAAAATTATTGGTTTACAGTTTTAAATTTCAACTTTGATTTTATATTCAGGAGGTACATATGCAGGTTTGTTATTGGGTATACTGTATGATGCTGATGTTTGGGGTATAATTGGTCTCATCACCCAGGCACTAAGCATAGTACCCAACAGTAGTTTTCAACCATTGCTATCCTCTCCCCCTCAGTAGTTCCCAGTTTCTGTTATTGGCATCTTTATGTCTATGAGTACCCAATGTTTAGCAGCCACTTAAAGTGAGAGCATGTGGTATTTGGTTTTCTATTCCAGCATTAATATGCTTAGGATAATGGCCTCCAGCTGCATCCATGTTGCTGCAAAGGACATGATTTTGTTATTTTTTAATGGCTGCATAGTATTCTATTGTGTATTTTTACCGCATTTTCCTTATCCAATACACCACTGATGGGTGCCTTGGTTGTTTCCATGCCTTTGCCACTATGAATAGTATTATAATGAATATATGAGCGCATGTATCTCTTTGGTAAAATGATTTTTTTTAATATCCAGTAATGAGATTCCTGGGTCAAATGATAGTTCTGTTTTAAGTTCTTTGAGAATTCTCCAAACTGCTTTCCACAGTGGCTGAACTAATTTACATTCCCTCCAACAGTGTGTAAGTGTTCCCTTTTGTCTGCAACATGCCAGCATCTGTTGTTTTTTTGACTTTTTAATAACAGCCATTCTGACTAGTGTGAAATGGTGTCTCACTGTAGTTTTGATAAGGTTGTAACATTTTGATTATGATGTATATTGGTGTGATTTTCTTTGCGTTTTTACTACTCAGAGCTTATTAAACTTCTTGGGTTTCTACGATTATATTTTCCATGAGTTTGAAAACTTTTTACCATTATTTCTTTACATATTTTTCCACCATCCCTCTCCCATCCCTAAGTCTCTTTTGGCCTCTTCTGGGACTCCAATTTTAGGTATATTTTACTAGTTGATATCATTTCACAGTTTATTGAGTCTCTTCATTTTTTTCCTCCTATTTCAGTTTGAGTACCTTCTATTTCCCCGTATTCAAAGTTACTGATACTTTTCTGTAGTTTATAATATACTGAAAAGCCAACTGATGAATTTGTTATTTTAGATATTATATTTTCAATATAAAAATTTTGTCTTTCTCATAATTTGTATTTTTCTATTGAAATCTTGTATCTTTTCCCTCCTTATGTTCATTTAGTCCTTTTAAGTCCTTGAACATATTTATAATAGCTATTTTGTGTCCTGGTTAGCTCTTTCCATCATTTCTGCATCTCTTTATTTTGATTGACTTTTCTCATACTTACAGGGCATATATTCCTGTGTCTTTGCATGTCTACTCATGTTTTATTTAATCCTAAACCTTATAAGTGGTGTATTTTCCTCTTATTTAAAGAAGATTGGATTTGATACTTGCAGACTTAATTTACTTGTACTTCAGCTTTTTTATATTAAGAATTGTTCATAAGAGTCATTACATTTGGACTAGAGTAGCCTTATTCCTGAGATGTGAGATTTCTGAAGTGTCATTTAATTATCTGAAGTTTCAACAAGGTCTCTCTATTCTGGCTGGTTGGAACTCAGATTTTTCCAATGGATATACAAGCTTTGGAATCTTCACTGAGTTCTCAGCAACTTGGTAGGTATCCTTTGCCCAGCATTTTCAAGTATCATCCTGTGCATGCATACTTTAATAATCAGCCAAAGACTAAATAGGAGTCTTATGTAGCAAGCAATCTAGAGCTCCTTTTCTTCACAGTTATTGATTCTCTTGTACTCTGACTGCAAATTAGATTCTGTAGTACTCTGACTGCAAATTCCAGTCCCTTACATTATGTCCAAAACATTATGTCCAAACTTTGATTTCTGTCTCCTCAGCTCAGATACCTGTGTGCCTCTTGGTCTTCAGCTCCAAGTGCCTCAGAGCTGAAAGCTGGGCAATCATGAGGCTCACCACATTTGTTATCCTTATCTTGGGGATCATGGTTGTGTTCTGAAAATATATTTTTCTTTTCACATACTTTTCATATACATATTTGTTTAGTTTTATAGTTATTTATAACAGAATGGCTAGATTATTACCAGCTACTGTAACATGTGAGAATCAGGAGTCCTCTCCCACTCATGAGCATTAAAAATCAAATGAACAAATAAAGCTTCAAGAAGACAGTCAATTATTCCCATTTTCACCAATGTGCTAAGTGCTGGCATTGGTCCTTAAGAACCCAAACTTATAACCATTTGATTAGTGAAACTTTTGGATGGAGT
This sequence comes from Pan troglodytes, assembly GCF_028858775.2. Classification (NCBI taxonomy): domain Eukaryota; kingdom Metazoa; phylum Chordata; class Mammalia; order Primates; family Hominidae; genus Pan; species Pan troglodytes. The sequence goes on from NC_072407.2 coordinate 89,908,069, forward strand.
AAATGTAACACTCATTAGTTATGTGAATTTTTACAAGTTATTTAATGTTTCTGAGTTTTGCTGTCATCTTTAAAATGGAGATAGAAATACTCTTTATAATTGTTGTGAGGTTTAGAAGAATGCTTTGAAGACACGTAACACAGTGTTTGACACATATTAAGCACCCTACCAAATATTATTATTCTGAAGTTAAAAGCTAAAATCTTTATTACAGTGATGCTTAGAAAGTATTTTCATTATAAAAACAGGGTATAAATATAATTTTAAAATCCAAGTAGTACAAGAGATTACACAATAAGAATTTTCTGCCTATCACCTCAGAGCTAGAATCTTACTTCTGAGAGGTAACATGATCAATTTTCATATGTACTCTTCCAAAATTTTGCCATGGTTGTACAAACCTCAGTTTCTGTAGCTTCTTCGTGTTTATGGAAATGGGAGTATTTTATACACAATTTTCTCTAGCTTGCTTTTATTCACCCATTGATATATCTTCAGTTTTGTTCCTTTTTACACCTACTAATACAATTCATCCTTTAATAACTGCATCATATTCATTGGTATAAATGTAACAAAATTTGTTATGTTTATTGACATATTATAATAACATTTATTTATTGACAGTATTAAGATATTTTCAGGTTTTTGCTTTTATTAATAAGGCTGTAAGAATCATCTTTGTACATATATGTTTGTGTATGTGTGAACATGACTAGGTAAGTTTCTACAACAAAGATTGTTAGAGTAAATAGTTATGTATGGTATGACATTTTGGTCAATATAGCTGCATTTTCTTCCAAAGAGTTTCTCAATTGGTGTTCCCACAAACAACACTGATTTCTTAGCACAGTTTCTAATACTGTATATTGTCAAACAAAAATTTTGTGATTTGATACGTGAAACACAGAAATTTAATATTTTATTTTGCATTGCTTTTGCTGTGGAACTAGATGGAACATTTTTATTTGGTTATGAGCTATTTGTATTTCTATCTAAATATCTATTCTAAATATTTGCCCCTTTCCTATTTCTTTTAAATTGGTTTGTCTTTTTTGCAAGCTGTTTAAAGTAGAATCAAGAGATTAGTTCTTTGACCCATATTACAAAAAAAAATATTTTTTTCACATTGAGGTTTAATTTATTTTTGTTCAGTTTGTTGTTTTTAGTTTTAAAAGTTTTATATAAACAATATTTTTAATTATTTCCATCATAGTTTTTACTTTTTCTGTTCTTTCTTTCCTATTCCAATATATAAAAATTAAACCATGTATATTTTTGACATTTCTTTCAAAATTTCTAGTATTTAAATATTTTAGTCGCATGCAATAGATTTTTAAAATTAGAACTGAATAATCTGGTTTTTTAAAAAATAAATTGCTAGTCATTTGTTGAATAATATTATTTCCTTAGTAACTCATTGGAAATTCAATCCAATAATATGTTTTCATTTTTCACTTTACATGTGATATTTCTCTTTTGCTATAATCCTGGGAGCCTTTACAAATTTTACAGAGAGGGATAAATTTGCTATACTTATTTTTTGGTAGCACTTCTAATATATATAAGCACACATACATTTTATATATAGTATAAATATACTATTAGAAAATGATGTCTGATTTACTGATTCTAATGATCAATCAAAACTGATCTCAATATTTATAATACTGATAATATTTTTTCTTCTCTCCTTTTAAGACTAAAATGCATTTTGTAATGATTAGTCCCGGTCATAAGACTTAACATAATTCTCTCAGAGAGTTTTGGTCTGGCCATATAGCAGTTCGGAGGGATGCCTAGCTCATAAGAGAGAATGAAATCTGTGTGCTCAACTGCAAGTGTGATTGGATTTACAGATTAGCAAAATGGGAAAGATCAAAGCCCTGTTATGAAGCAGACCTACAAGCCTAGAGCTTGCTCTTGTAAGAAAAATTATTCTTTCCCACTAATCTTTCTAATCTTGACCTCACAGAAGGGGTTTGTACTTAAGACAATGTTATCAGGATGCCAAATTCAATCTCAGACCACATTTCACTTTCTCTTAATGTGGGTGAACACTCCTTTGGTGAATAAATTGGTATCTCTATGGAAATTTAAGGCTTCAAGCAGAATTATAATTCCATTAAATTGATGTTCAACAGAACACACTGAATTTTGTGGAAACTATGGAGGTCTGCATACTTACTCTGAATTAATCACAGTCTAATTTTTCCCAAGTGGTAGAACTTCATTGTTCTTATGTTTGTGACTTCAGTGTCTAGCACTGTGCCTGTCACACATCAATTTGCAGGTTGAGTCATTTTTTTTAAGAATCAAAGGTAAATTTGCAGTTTATGCAATTTTAAAATTCTAAACCGTAAACCTATATTATTTACAGCTGAACAGGAATGTTTGGGAAGTTTTGAAATTGACTATATGTGGGCAGATAATGAGTTTCTTACCTTCCTGTTTCCTGCATTCAGTAACAACATAATCTTAAGGTGGTGAGCTTTTTCTTATCCTGAATGTTAGGAATATTGGAGCATTTCAAAATGCTTGTTTTATTAAAAATTTTTCTGCATATTGATTTCTATCTTGGAACAAAATGGAATGCATCAAAAATAGTCACAACTGAAACTGTAATGGAAACAATTTAATATTATTGAAGCAGAGGATGCTTCAGTGTATTTCAGTTCCTCAGGGTCATGATAATATTATCATGGATCTGTGTACTCACATATATCCTCTTGCCTCTACCATTATATGCCTCTTAAGAATCATTTATAGTATCTCAAATTCCTGAAATGAATCATTTGCTTCTTTACCTCTGGGTCTTTCCTTAGGCAAGATCCCTATTGGGAAAATTTCTTGAACTTTTTTTCTCTTTTCATTTAGCTACTTGTATTAGCATTTACTAGTCAATGTAAGTACAATATCTCTAGGATAATATCTTGACTTGCTAAAGCGTGGTTATATGCCCTTCCTATGTGCCACAGCACCTTTCTTACTTCTCATATTTTGCAGGAGTTAAGAAGGGCATTCCTCATCTGTGACGCAAATTCATTGCATTCTTTCTCAACTGAGTTTAGGTGGAGCCCCAGAATATTCTTTCTCTCTCTCTGTCTCTCTTTCTCTCTCCTTTTAAACAATCTTGTTAAGGTATAATTGACATACTATATATAGTTAAAGTGGATAATTTTATATGTTTCCACAAATGTGTACATCCATAAAATCACAATCAAAATCAATATAATAAACATATCTATCAAACTCAAATGTTTCTCCATGCCCCTTGTAGTCCTTCTCTTTTGTGCCTCCCTACCCCTACTTTACCCAGCATTCATACAGTATATGCTCTTTTTATTCTTCTGGTTTCTTTTATTCATCACACTTATTTTAAGATGCATCCTTATTGTTGGGTGTTACCAATTGTTCCTTACTTTTTGTTGCTAAGTAAATTGGCTTATTCATTACACTGTTGATAGACATTTGAGTTGTTTTTAGTTTTGGGCTACTGAAAATAAAGTTTCTATGAACATTCATTTACAAATCTTTATATAAACATATGCATTAATTTATCTTAAATAACACGGAGTGGAATAGCTGATTTATACGGTAGGTATACATTAAGCTTTCTAAGAAACTGCCAAAGTGTTTTTCAGCGTGGTTAGACCCTTTTATGTTTCTGCCAGTAATATATAAAAGTTTCATTTACTCAGCACCCTTGCCAACACTTAATATGGTTATTTCTGTTGAATTTTAGACATTCTAATAGATGTGTAGTGGTATCTTACTATAGTTTCAATGTTAATTTTTCTACTAACTAATTATGTTGAGCAAGTTTTCATATGATGAATCCACCTATATGTCTTTTTTAGTGGAATGTATTATCAAATCTTTTGCCCATGTTTTTCATTGGGGTTGCATGTTTTCTTTTGGTTGAATGTTAAGGTTTCTTTATATATTCTTGATAGTCTTTATCAGATATATTACTTGAAAATAGTTTTCCTAGTCTGCCTTTTTTTTCATTCTTTTAGCAGCAACTTTTGAAGATCATTCATTTCTTCTTTAGATAAAGTCAAATTTTTTAATTCATTCTTTTATGAATTCTGCTTTTGATAAAATATCCAAATAATATTTGTCTATCCCAAAGTTACAAACATTTTGTCCTATGTTTACCTCTAGAAATTATGTGGTGTTAGGTCTTACATATAGATCTATGATCCACTTCAAAGTTCATCTTCTTTTTTTTTTTTTTTTTTTGAGATGGAGTCTCGTTCTGTCACCAGGTTGGAGTGCAGTGGCACTATCTCGGCTTACTGCAATCTTCGACTCCCTGGTTCAAGTGATTCTCCTGCCTCAGTCTCCCGAGTAGCTGGGATTACAGGCATGCACCACCACACCCAGCTAATGTATTTTTAGCAGAGACGGGGTTTCACCATGTTGGCCAGGATGGTCTCGATCTCCTGACCTTGTGATCCAGCCCACCTCATCCTCCCAAAGTGCTGGGATTACAGGTATGAGCCACAGTGCGCAGCCTCAAAGTTCACTTTTACGTGGTATGGGTTCAAGTTCAATATTTTGTTTTTTTATTTTTTTGCATGTGGATATCTGTTTCAGTATTAATTGTTGAAAAGACTATCTTTTCTCATCTGCTTGCATTTGTGTCTTTGTCTAAAGTCAACTGACTATATATGTGTAGATTATGTATAAATTTGTATTCTATTCCACTGAAGGTTGTTTATCTTGATGTCAGTACCATAGAGACTTGACTATAGTAACTACACTATAGTCTTAAAAGTTGGTTGGTGAATTAAAGTCAATATTCAAATGTGTTTCTTCTTCACAAAGTTGTTTTGACTCTTCTAGGCCCTTTGAATTTCCATATTAATTTTCGATTCAACTTGTCAAGCTCTATAAAAAGCCTATGGAGATTTTGAAGGAATTGAATCTATAGATCAATTTAGAGAGAAATAACATCTTAACCTTTTTGAGTCTCCGAGTCCTTGATCATGATACATAGCATCATATATTAGGTCTTTGTAAGTTTGCTTCACAAAGTTTTTATTGTCTTTATTTTATAAGACTTGTACATCTTTTGCCAGATTTATACATATTTTATATTTTTGATGGTTCTGATTCTTTATTTAATTTCAACTTCCAGTTGTTCTTTGCTAGTATATAGAAACATGATTGATTTTTATACATAAATTATAGAATTTTCTGAAGATTCCATAGGATTTTCAATGTAAAGGATCATACTATCTGGTAATAGATATCTTTACATCTTTCTTTCTAATATGGATGTCATTTATTTCTTTTTCTTGATTTGTGGTACTGGCTAGTATCATAATTATAGTAGTTAGTGTAAGTGATGAGAATATGCATGCTTGCTGTGTTTCTTATATTAAAGATACAGCATTCAGTTTCATTAATAACTGTAATGTTAGGGGAAAGTTGTTTACAGATGCCATTTATCAATTGGAAGAAATTCTCTTCTATGTCTAGTATGCTGAGAAGCTTTATTGGGAATGGATATGGATTTTGGCAAAATTTTTTTATATTTATTGAGATGATCTTTTTTTCTGTTTTAGTCTCTTATTGTAATGAATTAAATGGATTGATTTTCAAATATTAAAACCCACCTCACATTTCTGGGATAAACTTGGTCATGATGAATTAACTATATTATATATCATTTGATTCAATTTTCTAAAATGTTAAGAAGTTTTGCATTTATTTTCATAAGGGATAGTGGTCTGTAATTTTCATTTTATTTAATATATTAGTCTGGTTTTAGTGTCAGTGTAATACTGGTCTCATAGAATAAATTGGGAGGCATTTGCTCCTTTTTGATTTTCTGAAATAGTTTGTTTAGAAGTTGTATTATTTTTTCTCTTTGTTTAGTAGAATTCCCCAGTGAAGACATTTGAGACTGGAGTTTTCCTTGTGTGAAGATTTTTAACAAACTAAATTCCTTTAATTGATATAGGGCTATTCAGGTCACCTATTTCTTTTTGCATGAGCTTTTTATAGTTTGTGTCTCAAAGGACTAGTCCATTTCATCTAAGTGTCCAATGTATTGCATAAAGTTATTCATAATATTCACTTATTACTCTTTTAATATTTGTAGAATCTGTAGTTGTCACTTATTTTATTCTTGATATTGGTAATTTATGTTGTTTTTTGCTTTCTCTCTTTTTTACCCTAATCCTTCCTGCTAGATGTTTGTCAGACTCATTGATCTCTTTAAAGAACCAGCTTTTGGATTTGATGATTTTCTCTATTGCTTTGTTTTCTATTTAATTGATATCCACTTTGATATTCATTATTTCCTTTTTTCTACTTACTTTGGGTTTAATTTTCTTTCTTTTTTTTTTTTTTAGTTCCTTCAGGTAGAAGTTTTTTCTTTTATACTAGACATATTCAGCACTATAGTATTTTTCTTTATCTGCTACTTTAGGCACATCTATTTATTTTATTTTATTTTACTTTAAGTTCTGGGATACATGTAGGCACATCTCTTAAATGTTGATATGCAGTGTTTTCATTTTCGTCCAGTTCACAATGTTTTGAAATCCCACTTTAGATTTCTTCTTTTCCTTATAGTTTCTTTACAAGTGTGATATTTAGTTTCCAAATATTTGGGGATTTTCCAGCTATCTTTCTATTACTGAATTTATTAAAACTTGCTTTTTGGCCAGAATACAGTCTAACTTGGTAAATGTTTCATGTGTACTTGAAAATAATGCATTTTCTACTATGGTTGGGTGGAGTGTTCTATAAATGTCAAGTAGTTCAAGTTGGTTTATGTTTTTTCAAGTCTTCTGTATCTTTGCTGAAGATACAGATTTTCTGTCTACTTTTTCTATCAGTTATCATGGAGGAATGTTAAAATCTTTCATTTTAATTGTGAATTTGCTTATTACCCCTTGAAGTTTTGTCAAGGGTTTTCTTTCTGGTATTTTGAAGTTCTGTTATTAGGTGTAGAAATATTTTGAATTTTGTAATGCCATTTGATTAAGTAACCCCTGAACATTAAAAAATGACCCTCTATATCTTTGGTAATATTTCTTTCCATGAATTGTCTAATATGAATATAGTCATTCTAGCTTTCTTTGATAGCCTGGCGCTGGAGTTTGAATATGACTTGTCTCCACCAAAAGTCACATTGAAATTTGATCCCTAATGTGGTGGTATTGGGAGGTGGGCCCTAGTGGGAGATATGTGGGTCATGAGGGTGAATCTCTTGTGAATGGTTTGTTGCTGTTCTCACGGTAGTGAGTTCTCACTCTTGCAAGACTGAATTCATTCTTGTGGGACTGACACTTTGAGAGCAGGTTGTTATAAAGCCTGGATGCCCCCTCAGGTTTTGCCTCTTCGCATATATCTACTTCCCCTTGACTTTCCCCACCATGTTGTGATGTAGCATGCTCAGCCCCTTCTGTGTGACACTCTGTGCCACCTCAGGACTCTACAGAGAGTTCCGCTGGCAAGAGGACCTCAGTCTTGGAACTCTCAGCCTCCATAACTGTAAGAAAATTTTTTTTTCTTTAGAGATAACCTAGTTTTGGATATTCTGTTATAAGAAACAGAAAACAGACTAAGGTAGAAAACTGGTACCAGGAATGGAGTGTTGCTGTAAAAATACCTTAAAGTGTGGAAGTGGATTTCAAATTGGGTAATGAGCAAAGGTTGAAAGAATTTGGAGGATTAGGCTTGAAAAAGGCTCTATTTCTGTGAACAGATCATTAAGGGTGATTGTGATGAGGACTCGGAAGAACACAAAAAAAAAGAGGGAAAATTTGAAGCTTTTTAGAGATTAAATGGCTGTGACCAAAACATTGATAGAAACATAGACAGTAAAGGCCATTTTGATAAAGTCTTAGGTAGAAATGGAGAGTATTTATTTGAAAACCGAAGCAAAGGTCACCCTTGTTACATTGTAGCAAAATTTTTGGCTGCCTTGTGTTCACGCTGTAGGGCCCTGTGGAGGACTGAACTTAAGAGTGATGGACTAGGATATCTGGTGGAAGAAATTTCCAATAGCAAAGTCTCCAAGAAGTGGTATGGTTACTTTTCACTGCTCATGCTCAGTTATGGGAGCAAAGAAATGACCTAGAGGTAGAATTTATAATTAAAAGGGAAGCAGAGCATAAAAATTGGAGAAACGTTTAGCCTACCTATGGGGTAGAGAATGAAAAAGTGTTTTCAGAAGAGGAATCCAAGGGTGCAGTCAAGTGACTGCTTGTTACGTAATAGTGAAAACAGTGAGAAAAAGGCCCTGACACCATTTCAAAGATTTTCCAGGCTGCCCCTCCCATCCAGGTCCTGATAAAATAGTTTTAGAGGACAAGCCTGAGGGACTGCTGCCCTGCATTGTTTCAGGACACTGCTTCTTGCATCCTAGCTGCTCTGGCTGAAGCAGCCATGTCTCCAGTGGCCCCAAGTGTGACCCAGGCTTCCACTTTGGAGTGGTCAGGTGGTAAGCTTTGGCAGCTTCTACAAGGTGTTAGGGCTGCAGGTGCCCAGAATGCAAAAGCCATAGAGGCTTGGCAGCCTCCACCTAGATTTCAGAGGTTGTATCAGAAAACTTGGGATAGTAGGCCGAAACCTGCCTGAGGGGCAGAGCCACTACAGAGAATCCCCACTAGGACAATACCTAGGGGATCCATAGGTGTAGGCCACTACCAGACCCCAGAATGGTAGAGCCAGTGGCAGTATGTAACCACAAATTGAAAAGTTATAGGCATTTGATTCCAATCTATGACAGCAGGCATGTGAGCTGTGCCTAGCAAAGCTGTCAGAGGCATTTGAACCAGAGTGACTCCATCTTAAATAGGGTAAAATAAGGCTGAGACCTACTGGGTTACATCCCTTGGAAGTTAAGGCATTTTCAGTCACACAATGAGATAGGAGGATGGCATGAGATACAGACTTTGCTGATAAAACAGGTTGCAGTAAAGAAGCTGGCTAAAGCCCACCAAAACCAAGATGGCAACAAAACTGACCTCTGGTCATTCTCACTGCTCATTACATGTATAATTATAATTCATGTAAATTGTAATCCATTAGCATGCTAAAAGACACTCCCACCAGTGCCATGACAGTTTACAGATGCCATGGCAATGTCAGGAAGTTACCCTATATGGTCTAAAAAGGGGAGGAATCCTCAGTTCTGGGAATTGCCCACCCCTTTCCTGGAAAACTCACAAATAATCCACCCCTTGTTTAGTATGTAATCAAGAAGGAACCATGAAAATGGACAACCAGCGGCATGCTTATGGAATAGCGATTTTTTAATTGCTTTACTCTCTTAATAAACTTGCTTTCACTTTACTCTATGGACTCCCCTTGAATTCTTTCTTGTGTGAGATCCAAGAACCTTGTCTTGGGGTCTGAATCAAGACTGCTTTCTGGTAACAAAGCCATGAGGTGGGACTGACTGCTTGAGGCCTTGGGAGTCCACCCCTCACACCAGTGCACCAAGGATGTGGGACGTGGAGTCAAAGATTATTTACGATCTTTAAGATTTAATGTCTGCTCCATCAGGTTTTTTATTTGCTTGGGGCCTGTTGTTATTTTCTTTTGGATGACTTTTCCCTTTTGGAATGGGAATATTTACCAAATGTCTGTCTCACAATTGTGTCTTGGAAGTAAATAACTTTTATTTTACACTCAAAACTGGAAGGAGCTTGACCTGAGTCTCAGATGGGACTGATTTTGGCTTTTGTTTTGGTGCTAACACAAATTAGGACTTTGGGAGACTATTGGGAAGGAATGACTGTATTTTATATGAGAGACGGACATCAGTATTGAGGGGCCAGGAGTGGAATGCACTGGTTTATATATGGTTTTTCGCCATCAAACTCAGGTTGAAATTTGATCCCCAATGTGAAGGTGTTGAGAGGTGGGGCCTAGTGGGAGGTATTTGAATCATGGGGGCAGATACTTCATAAATGTCTGGGTACAGTTCTTGTGGTAATGACTGAATTCTTGCTCTGGGAGATTGATTAGTTCTTACAGAAATGGATTAGTTCCACTGAGCATGTTTTGTTATAAAGTGAGGGTGCCCCTTAATTTTGCTTCTTCACATGTGTCCACTTCCTCTTTGACCTCCTCTGCCATGGCTTGACCCAGCACATGGACCTCACTAGATACCAACACTGTGCTTCTCATACTTCCCAGCCTGCAGAACTGTGATCTAAATAGACCTCTTTTCTTTATAAATTACCCAGTCTCAAGTATTCTGTTATAGCAATACAGAACAGACTGAGACAATTATTATGTCTTTCTCTCCTTCTTACTTTAAATCTGTTTTTGTCTTTATATTTAAATTGGGTTTCTTGTAGGCAATGTATAGTTGAATTTTGCTTATTTTGTTGTTGTTTTCAAAATCCAGTCTATTGACTTCTAACTTTTTTGAACTGATGATAAAAATCTACATATTTATTGTATTCAGCATGATGTTTTGTATACATAGTGGACTGACTAAATGAAGCTATTTAACATATGTATTATCTCACATACTTATGATTTTTTTTAGTGTATTACTTACAAATCCCAGAGAGAAGGGGTTAGCATACCTCACAGGATCAATGGGAAGTGGAGAGTCATCCAGGACATATGCATATTTAACCAGTGGCAGGGAAGCAGGGGAGAGAGACAGCAAGGGACATGAGGGCCAAAACCTTTACTGGGGTCTGGGGCATTGCCCAAGCAGGTTTCTTATGGGGAAGTCTAATTGGTGGGTTCAGAGAAAGTAGGCACAAGTTCCATGGAGGGATGCTGAGACTTAGAGGTGGTCACTGTGGCATACCTGCACCGTGCGTGGGGTATTGTGGGGGTCACCAAAGTGAGTCAAGGATGAGTCTATATGACTCGTAGAGAGACGGTCATCAGGAAATGGTGGTATAAGGCAGATATCTGGTTCTAGCACACTGAAAAACTGGGAGGAGGTGGAGAACAGGAAAATGTGTCAAGAATGACTAATTCTTGCTTCTGGTTTGAGAAAGCTCAACTTATGTTCAAAATGTATATAGAATAAATTATGGTGATACATTATTATTGACTATATCACCACCATGTCATACAGTAGATCTATTGAACTTATTTCACTTGTCTCACTGAAGTGTTTTTTTTTTTTTTTTTCCAGGGAGGGAAAGACAAAACATATTTATTCCAGGCCAGGTCTTAAAATGCATGCTGCATTGTTCCCTATTGTTATCGGCACCAACAACGAGAGAACATGCCTTAATGGCACCTCCACCTGGAGCTTGCCATGTGGCTGCTGTGAGGCTCCCTGTGAGTCCATGCACTCTTCTTCCTCATTGGTGCAGTCAGTGAGGTTTTCTACCCTCATAGCAAAGGGATCCTTAACTATAAATTCACTGTGTGCAGAGAAGAGGACAGAATCTGATGCATTGATTGTTCCTCATTTAAACCATGACTTAATCCCTATCTCAGGATTTAACTATCCTTATTTTCTGGTTAAAATTTTTTTTAATAAAAGGAAGGGGGAGATTGGTAAGGGGCAAAAACAATAGAAATTACACCGTACTGACACAGAGACTTTAAGTTCTAGTCAGAGTGAAGACCCATATAAAGGGCCAACTGAAGTTTTGTGTCCTCTGACAAACACCTGCCCACTCCTCATGCCCCCGCCAGCCTCAGGATGCCACCATTTTACTATCAGTTCAACTTTTTTACACTCCGTATATAAGTGAGATCATGTGGTACTTTTCTTTTTATGCTTGGCTTACCTCACTTAACAATCCTCCAGGTTCATTCATGTTGTCACAATGACAGAATTTCCTTCTTTGTATAGCTGAATAGTACTTCATCATGTATATATGCCACATATTCTTTATCCGTTCATTCACTGATGAACACTTAGATTTATTTCATATCATGGCTATTATGAATAATGCTGCGATGAACGTGGGAATGCAGATCTCTCTTCTACATACTGATTTCAAATTATTTGGATTTATAACCAGTAGTGAAATTACTGGATCATATAGTAGTTCTAATTTTTGAGGAACTTCCAAACTGTTTCCCATAATGATGTATTAATTTACATTCCCACCAACAGTGTACAAGGATTCTCTTTTCTCCACATCTTTGCCAATACTTCTTATCATTTGTCACATAAGATCAAAGCCATTTTACAGGTATTAGATGAATTTCACTGTGGTTTTCATATGTATTTCCCTGATGATTACTGGTGATCATTTTTTTCCATATACTTGTTGGCTGTTTCTACACCTTTTAAGAAATGTCTATTGAGGTATTTTTCCCATTTTTAAATCAAGTTCTTGTTTTCTTTTTATGAGTTGTTTAATTTCCAAATATGTTTAGAATATCAAGTCTTTATCAGATGTATGTTTTGCAAATATTTACTTCCATTCCATAGGTTGTCTCCTTACTGTAGTAATTGTTTCTTTTCCTGTGCAAGAGCTTTTGAGTTTGGCGTGATCCCATTTGTCTGTGTTTGCTTTCGTTGCTTGTGCTTTTTGGGTCACAGTAAAAAAAAACATCATTGCCCAAAAACATGACATGAAGCTTTCCACGTTTTCTTATACTGTATTTACAGTTTAGGTCTTTAATCAATTTTGATTTTTATAAGTGGTGAGGGATAAGGGTCTAATTTCATTCTTCTGTGTGTAGATATCCAGTTTTCCAACACCATTTATTAAATAGACTGCCTTTCCTCCAGTGCATTTTCTTGACATCATTGTCAAAAATGAAGTAGCTGTAAATGTGTGGATTTATTTCTCAGCTCTCTATTCAATTTTATTGGTCTATGCATCTGTTGAGTATGAGTTTAGCTATTAATTTTTTATATGGCCTTTATTGTGTTGTGGAACAGTTCTACTTAATTTGTTGTGAGTTTTTATCATGAAAGCATGTTAAATTTTATTGAATTTCTTTTCTTCATCTGTTGAGATTATCATAGTTTTTTTATTTTATTAATGTGATATATGGAATTTATTGATTTGCCTATATTAAACTGTTCTTGAATTCCAGGAATTAACCCCACTTGCTCATAGTGAATTATCCTTTTAATAAGCTGTTGAATTTGGTTTGCTATTATTATGTTAAGAATTTTTAATCCATCATTCATCAGGGATGTTGGCCTATAATTTTTTTTTTCCTTGTGGTGTCCTTGTCTGGCTTTGGTATTAGAGTAATGCTGGCTTTCTAAAATGAGTTGTGAAGCGTTCTTTCCTCTTCTGTTTTTCAGAAAAGTTTGAGAAAGACTGGTATTAGTTACTTAAATATTTGGTAGAATTCAGCATTGAAGCCATCTGGTCCTGAGATTTTTCTGTGATGGGAGAATTTTTATTATTGATTTACTATGCTCTTAACCATTATTGGTCTGTTCAGATTTTCTGTTTCTTTATGATTCAGTCATGGTGGATTTTATCTATCTAGGAATTTATTCATTTCATTTAACTTAAATTTGTTGGCATATAATTGTTTTAGTAGTCTCTTATGATACTTGAATAAAATTCACCTACCCTAAGTAAGTCTGACAAATGTATTTCTGTGGCATGGGTTGTTATGTCATTTCTTTCATTTCTCTTTTTATTTATTTGAGTCTTCTCCCTTTATTTGAGACTTCTTCCATAGTCTAGCTGTAGGTTTGTCAATTTTGCTTGTCTTTTCAAGGAAACAATCCTTAGTTTTGTTGATCTTTTCTATTGTTTTTATAATCTCTATTTATTTCTGCTCTGATCTTTATTATTTTCTTCCTTCTGCTAATTTTCAGCTCAGTTTATTCTTCTTTTTCTGTTTCTCTAAGGTTTAATATTAGCTTATTTGGGATCTTTCTTCTTTTTTGATGTAGGAATTTATTATTATAATCTTCCCTCTTAGGACTGTTATTTTTATGCATCCCATAAGTTTTAAATGTTGTGTTTCCATTTTCTGCTCAAGATTAAAAAAAATTCTCTTTTGATTTATTCATTGACCAATTGGTTGTTTAGGAACACATTGATCAATTTTCACATATTTGTGACTTTTTCTGATATTTTTCCTATTATTGAATTCTAATTTTAGACCATTGTGGTCAGAAAAGATACTTGATATGATTTCAATCTTCTTCAATTTGATAGGGCTTATTTTGTGGTTTAATATATGATCTATTCTGGAGAATCGTTTGTGTGCAGTTGAATAGAATGTGTATTTTTGCAGGTGTTGAATGCAGTATTTGTATATGTCTATTAGGTCCATTTGGTCTAAAGTACAGTTTAAGTTTAACATTTTCCTACAGATTTTCTCTCTGGATGATCTGTCCATTACTGAACATGGGGTATTGAATTACTGCATATTATTGTATTGTAGTCTATTTCTCCCTTCAGATCTATTAATCATTGCTTTTTATATTTTGGTACTTCCATGTTGGGTGAATATGTATTTGCAGTTGTTGCATTTCCTTGATGAATTGATTCCTTTATCATTGTTTTAGTACATATTATATAAATATAGCAGAACACCACATATTGGGTAATCTATAATTAGAGATTTACTGGCTCGCAGTTCTGGTGGCTGTAAAGTCCAAGACCAAGGGGCTGGCATCTGGCAAGGGCCTTCTTGCTGCATCATAACAGGATAGAAGGCATCACATGGTGAAAAGACAGAGAGAACAAGAGGGGGTAAACCCACTCTGACAATAGGGAACCCATTCCTGTGATAATGGCATTAATGTATTCATGAGGACTGCTATGTATAACTACAGACAGTTTCTGACTTATGATGGTTTGACTTTAAAATGTGTAAACTTTATGATGGTGTGAAAGCAATCCATATTAAGTAGAAACGATACTTTGAATTTCGATCATTTCCTGGGCTAGTGATACTCTCCTGTGTTCCTGGGGAGTGGCAATAAGCCCTAGCTCCCAGTCGTTCAGCCATGGGATAAGGGTAAACAGCCAATACACTACAGTGTACTGTGTTACCAGATGATTTCACCCAACCGTAGGCTTATATGACTGTTCTGAGCATGTTCAAGGTAGGCTTGGCTAAGCTATGATGTTTAGTAAGTTAGGCATATTAAATGGATTTTTGACATGATATTTTCAACTTATGGGTTTATTGAGAAATAATTTCATTGTAAATCTCTCTATATATATAAAATATTATATGTATACACATTTAGATATGACAACATTACTCTCTCTGTACTTCAGGTACCTTTTGACTCTTTTCTCTTTTACCAGCGGTAAGCTTCTTGAGCTTAGATATTGGTATTATTCATCCTTGCATCCCCAGGTCCTAGTATGTGCCTGGCACATAGTAAGCACTCAGGAAAAGTTTTAAATGAATAACTGAGTAAAAATATTGGTTGGTAGAGCCTTCTTTTTCTCAGATAGCAGCTAGTTTATTTCAACAAAACTGTAAGTCCCATTTTGAAGCAGCACATTGGATAAAAATGATTAAAGAGATGATCTAGTCTTCTAAGCAATGAAGCACATGAGCATAGGACTGTACTTGAGCAAAATCAGGATTCTGCCAACCACAAGGAAGGAGAAAAATGGTAGGCAGGTAGACAGATAAGTAATAAGTATTCTCAAAAGCACCTGTACCCTTTGTTCTGAAGAGAATGTTTTAAACATATACTAAGTGAGAATTTTAAATAGTGTTTTAGACTGGTTTCATGACAGCATCTAACTTATATGACTGTAAATATTTCCAGAACACAATAAACTCCACTTCCATCCCAAGATGCTTCATGCAGTGTGTCACTTTGGATGGTAATTATATTGCATTAGGGAGACAGATTGTGCAGCCTCAAAATGGAAAGACTATACTGGTAAATCTGTCATCCACCCCCACAATGCACACCCTCTAACGAGGAGAATTCTATTATTTCTGGACCATCTTTATTTCACATTTATTAATTAAAAAATACAAGCTACTGGAGCAGAGTAACTCCTAAGTAGAAAGCACTGTTTTTGTTTCAATCATGGAGATCTAGTTTTTTTTTCCTCTGTGGGAATATTTTTAAATACAGAATTTTCCTACTTATTTCTTTTCACCCTTTTAAGACAGGGCAATGCTTAATTACCTGTCATATTCATATTTGACAAGTCATTCAAATTTTCCAAGCCTCATTTTTCTCACCTGAAAAAAAAATACATAATTGAGTCATCTTACGGAGATTTTCACTCTTAAAATAAAGGAGCCAAATTATTTTTACACTGCAAAACACTGAGCAAATTTTCAGTATGAGGTTTGTGGTACGTGGAAATGTGGTTGTTATTTATTTTTTTTATGCCAACAACTTTATACAGTGGCTGGAACATGTTCACACTCAGTACATATTTTAAAGGAATAAAATAAATAAGAAAGGAGGAAAGATGGAAGCAAGAGTAAGCGAAAAGGGAGGGAGGGGAGGAAAAGAGAGCGGAAACAGAGAGGAGGAATAAAGGAAGAAAAATGGATGGGAGATGGAAGGGGGAAAGGGAGGAAGGGAGGGAGGAAGAAAGAAAAGGGAATCAGAAGGAGAGAGAGAAGGAAAAAGTAAAGGAAGGAAGGAGAAAATAAAAGAATAGGGGAAGAAGAAAAGGGAGGAATAACTATGACTGTTATGTAATTAATTGATTAATTTTGACTTTGACCTGTATATAACAACAACTGACTTAATCATGGTAGCTGTTCTGTTCTCCTCCAAATAAGGTAAGTATATTTTTCAAAGTGATTAATGTTACATGAAGTTTAAACATGGTGGTCCTGCGTTGGGGTGGTTGAAGTAGTTATATTTGCTACTTTGTTAGTATTAGTATTAATATTACCACCTTTGAAAATGAAACCGGAAAGAGACGGTTTCATTTCCAAATGCAATAGCTAAGTGGAAATGCTAGAGGAGACGCATTCATTAAAGGGATTGCCCTTTTTTTTCTACTTTTTAGAGAATTTATTCAAAAAACAGCAGGATACTTTTTAAATATTCTTAGATTCTTAGTCTTAAATTGGAAATTATTTATTTATTTATTTTGTCCTTAAGCATAAACTTCATTCATTAGTAGGGACACACAAACAAACATAATTAGTACTAGAGAATAGAAGGTATTTGTATCTTGCTCCAATGTAAGAGTCAATTAATTCTGTGTGTGTGTGTGCGTGTGTGCATGTGTGTATGTGTGGCAGCTTTTTGACAACCTAATGCAGATACATTTTTTAAAAGATGGTGATATTATTCCTCATGTAAACCAATAATTCTGAGGTTGTTTTAGGAAAGAAGTGAGTCGGTGCTTTGGATGCATTTAATGATAGCATTACTAATCTTCACTACCATTAATTAAGCACCTGCTCTGAGCAAGGCACTGCACAGATGCTGGCTCATTTAATTCTTATGGGAACACTGTGAAGGTAGCATTTGCATCACAGTTTTGTAGTTGAGGAATCATTGACCCAGAGAGAATAGTTAACTTTTCAAAAATACTAGCTGATGGCTTTCCTCATTATGTCCACCTCTCCAAGGTCAGAGAGTGACTGAAGATCAAAGAGAAAATTAAAAAGAAAAAAAAAAACACATTTCTAAGCCTTCTTTCATCTCAGAGAAACAATAAAAATCTAAAGTAAATACAGACACACACACACACACACACACACACCATTTTAAATAAGACACTTGGCATTGTTCTCAGTTCTTTGCTAAAGTATTTCTGCAAATCCCCTAACACACCTGTAAGAAGGACACTATTTTCCTTATGTGACTGATGAGAGAAGGAAAGTCTGGGGTTAACTTGCTTCCCCAATTTGGCAAGTAATGGAATCTGTATTTGAACTCAAAATGCACACACATGCCTTGGAAGTCGGTAAGTAAGGCTGTGCCCCTTTCCCAGGTCACACTGACCTTCACCTACAGTGCAAAAACAGTTTACAAGCACAGGATACTTAAAGTGATACAAAGACAAACAAGACATAGCCTTGAACTCAGAGAACAAAATCTCAGAAAATATCTCAGCTGATGCAACATGAGGAAGTGTGAGATGGTTTGCAAAATAGTCCTTGGAGGTCATAAACTGAAATATTTTAACTGGTGACCTTTTTTCTGTTGAGTAAATTTTTGATGGAGAAAGGGCCTTCTAGCACCTTGGTGGGAGACGACCTTATTATGATGGAGGAGACCCTCACTCTACTTCACCAGGCAACAGATTTTGAAAGGTGAAAGTAAGCCTTTCTCTACTTTGCAGGAAAGGTGGCATGTTGCATACACACTTTCAGATAACTCTTATAACAGCTCTGTGGGATGGTAACTCTTTTTTTCCCTTTTACAAGTGAGAAAACTGAGGCTTGAGAAGATGAAGGGTTCACCTTGGGTCATACAGGTAGGAAGTGGTGGAGGCAAGGCTCAAACCAATGCCTACCTTATTCCAAAGATCCAGTTTTTCCACTGCATCTCATTGCCTCTCATTGTGTATACAAATGTGTGTTGTGTGTATGTGTGTGAGTGCGCATGTGCAAACAAATGGACATATCTTGTGGCTCCTGAAGCCTGCTTTTATATTTGCATTTCTTTTCTCCTTTTCCTCTTCCAGGATAGCATGTGCACACTAGGTAAATGAAGGAGGTTGGTGTGCTCAGTGGTAGGGATGGTGATGTCTTGAACCAGGGAGAGTAAAGAAGGCCTGTGGCTAGTAGAAGCTCTTCTCTCTCACTGGCAATACTAGAAAACCAGAACAAGGGTTATAGTTCCTGCCTTGAGCATCCACCAAACCTGACTTCACTATTTCCTAGATCTGAGTATACTGAGAAGTTAAAATGGAGTTCAGCTTAGAACCTCTTACTTGGTGTAAGTCATAAATACTTAGTTTTCAAAGACTTAATTCAAATGCCAATTCTTCTAAAAAGTTTCTCTTATCACCTGCCCAATTAATGCTAACTTAAGGAATTTATTTTTCTACGGATATTTACCAAGTAGCTACCATGTACCAGGCATTGTGCTAAGCATCTGTGTTAGGGTTAGGGTTAGGGTTAGGCACATCAACGATCATTTTACACTATAATTGTTTTTCTAAGGATCTGTACCATAAACTAACAAGGACAGTTGTTTATCTGCTCAATATTCTTAGCTTTTGGCGTGGTTTGCACATAGAGTAAGTATATAATAAAGGTATGTTTAATGAAGGTATTCAGGGAAGAACTGATTATTTCAAATGGAAATCATCTTGGCTGGTTATAGGGTGAGGGAAATCAAAGGTTGAGCTGATCATTTTACAAGTCCCAAGAGGTGATCTCACACTTCCTTGAGGGGACCAGTGGGCAAATGTTATAGAAGGCAGATGACTGCAAAAATAAAGGTAGTACTTTCTTTCCATGAAGTTATCCAATTATAGGATGGGCTGTCTGTTGAGGTAATGTGCTTCTTATAAGTGGCATTTAAGCAAACTATAAAGCCTTTGTCTATCTGGAGTGATCTGGAAGGGTTTTCCACATTGATTTTGACACGAACTCATCTAAGGCTTCTTCTAACATTGACACCTGCCACGCTACGATCAGGAAGTCTTTACGGAGGGAACAGCAATGTCTTAGTGAAGCAGGAGAGGATGGTTCATGTCAGAATGCCCCTCTACCTCTACCAATTCAAATCCTACTCATTTACCCTTTGTGCAGCACCGAGAGACAGCCACTCTCTTAATGGCCTATGCTTGAGTGTTAGCACGGAGTTAGTTCATCATTCATGGATAATGAGCAGAGAGGTCTGACCAATGAAAGAATCGCCACTACCCTCTTTGACTGTCATGATTGTCAACCTTATGATTTTACCCTCAGGTCCTTTTTGGCCTAGTTTCTCTTTCACATCTCTGTTTCAAAAGCTTCAAACCTATGTTCCTGACTGAATTTCAGAAAAGTTATTACCTTCCCTAAAATTAAAAAAATAATAAAAATTACCAAACTATTGTCAATTAAAATGTAGTAGTAAAGTTCTGACCCTGAAGCTAGATCACTTCACTCAGCCATCGACTTCCAGAAAGTGAGCTCACCTTTCTGTGCCTCATCTGTAAAATGAGAACACTGAATCACTCAGGAATTTCCTTACTCTAATTCTAAATAAGTAAAATGGTGGTTTTTTGTTTGTTTGTTTGTTTGCATTCTCAGTCCCAAAGAATTTACCTATTGAGAATGGTAATATATGGAAGCTTGAGTCCCCAAGAGAGTTGCTATGTCATTGTAGATAATTCTAAATGAAGAGGAAGAGAGGCAAACTAAGCTGGCAGGTGACGGTCTGGGGCTGGTGCTGCTAAGGAGTTGAGCTTTATTACTCAAGGATGGGCAAGAGCAGACTTTCCTCACAGGACCTGACCGGCTAATCTGTGAAGGATGACTCATTCATCAATGCTGAAGATGACCGCAGCACTGAGCTGCAGCTCTGTCTTCCACCAGGCTTCTTTTGCACAACGTCACCCAATTTCCCAGGAAACCCTGGCTAGGCTAGTTTGTTTTGATGCATTCTAGAATAGCAACAGTGGTAGAAACAGTGGAGGAGATGGATCCAACAGTTCAGAGAGTCAACTCAGAAGAGAGGAGACAAAGAACATGATGACATGTGGACTTGCATCTGTATGATAAAGTAAAGATTTTGGTTGTACTGTTTCAACTGCTATTCTTCATACTCATTTATCGCAGGAGGCTTATAAAGAATAACTGCAGGTGGTGATTGCTCAGAAAGAGGCGTCCCACTAAAAATACAATTTGGGATGTGAATCTACTTGTCAGTATAAATAGACTTGCAGTGTTTTCAATGATCCATACCTGGCTGTGAGCTACCTGCAGGTAAGGATTATATTAAATATATTCCTACACCCCAGTATTCAGAAGGGAGCATTAACAGAGCTGGTGCTCAATATAGGCTTGATAAATAAAAGAAAAATTTAGAATCATTTTTGTTTTAAGGCAGTTGGATTATAAATGAGTTTCTTTCTTTTCAGAAGTACCCATAATATTGTATACTGCTTTTCACCTGGAGGTGAGTTACCTTCAGTTGACTTAGCTCCTGAACAGAGTTCTCTAAACAGAACCTTCTCCTTTGTTAAATTGCCAATCCACATACTCGTCTCTTAACCATACTGTATACATGACATAGTACTCATACCATCCAATCTAAGAAGCCTTCCTCCTATCCCTGGGGAAATCACCCTCTCTCTTTCTTAATTTCTAGTATAACCTAGTATACTAGTATAACTAGTATACTAGAAATTAAGGAAGAATACTAGATTTAAAATTGTCTTCAAATCCCTTTCTGCCTCTCACTTGTTGTCAGCCTTAGGCAAGTTACTTAACTTTTCTCTGCTTGTTTTCTGATCTGCAACATAGGGATACTAACAAAGGCTATTGGCGGAGCAAGATGGCTCATGCCTATAATCCCAGCACTTTAGGAGGCTGAGGCAGGAGGATCATTTGAGCCCAGGAGTTCCAGACTGGCCTGGGCAACATAGTGAGACCTGTCTCTACACAACATAAACAATTTGAAAAAAGAAATACCTAGGTGTGGTTGTGCAAACCTTTAGTTTCAGGTACTCAGGAGGCTGAGGTGGGAGGATTGCTTGAGCCCAGGAGGTTGAGGCTGCAGTGAGCTATGATTGTATCACTGCATTCCAGCCTATGCAACAGAGCAAGACCCTGAAAAAAAAAAAAAAAGAAAAAAGAAAAGAAAAGAAAGAAAGAAAGAAGGAAGAGAGAGAAACTATCATGGTTTTCTAGTTGGGCTAAATGAGTCAGTACATGTACTTATCAAATGGTAAGTGTTCAATAACTTTTAACTATTAGTAGTATTTTCCCTCTTTCATGTTGTACTTTTAATAACAAATTACTTCTTGTATTTTAATAAAACTAATTTATCAGTTTATTCTAAGATGAGTTATATAAAATGAAAACCCTGGGGAGAGTCTCCACATCTGATCATGTGTTCTTAAAATAAATGAAAAAATGGAAAGTTCTTTTAATTCAGTCTCCGCATGATATATACCTCTTATAACAAGATGATATTGAGTCATCCTTATTGTGTATGATTTTCATAACTATTAAAGGTATCTTAAAATGCATTTAAATGTAAATAATTAAAATTTTAAGTAAAATGTTGAGACAAACTGCCGAGGTTTTTTTTTAAGTGAACAAAAGTAGATCAAAGGGTAAAAATACATAACGATACAAAAAAATTCCACTGTTTGTTAAAACACTGTCAACACGATAGTTAATAGAAACATAAAAATGAGCAGGATGAATTTTAGATGAATTTGCTTTCAAAAAGCAAATGGTCCTATTTTCAAATAGAACCACAAAGAATTGTAGAAACACTCAGTTTCTTAATATGAAAATAAAAAGAATAAGTAACACTAAATCACTCATTACTCTACTATTTTTTGAATTATATAAGAAAAAAGTAGGCCAGGTGCAGTGGCTCACACCTGTAATCCCAACACTTTGGGAGGCCAATGCGGGCGGATCATTTGAGATCAGGAGTTCAAGACCAGCCTGACCAACATGGTGAAACCCTATCTCTACTAAAAATACAAAAAATAGCTGTGTGTGGTCGTGTATACCTGTAATTTCAGCTACTCAAGAGATTGAAGCATGAGAACCTCTTGAATTCAGGAAGTAGAGGTGGCAGTGAGCCAAGATCACAACACTGCCCTCCAGCCTGGGCAACAAAGCGAGACTCTGTCTCAAAAAAACAACAAAAAAAGTAAAAGCTCTTCATCCCTATTCATTCAAGTCTATCCTGTAGAGGTAAATACTGTTAACAATCTGGTAGGCTTCCTTCCTGATCTTTTTCTCATTCATATTAATCTGTCGTATTCAGTTAACTAGTTAGTAAAAACAGAGTGCTATACTTATTGTAACCCCCTCTTTCCTTTTAACAGTTTAGCATGGGCATATTTTCATGTACATATGTTTATCTCATTCCTTTTTTTTTTCCAGCCCAATATTCCCATAGAAAGGAAATTTCATTCTTATTAAAGGCTTCACCCTATTTCCTGGTGTGGATATACCTAATTATTTAAGTCAGTCTGAATGGGAGTTGAATTTTAGGTGAATTTTAGGGTTGTATTTCAAATAATCATTTGGAAAATTATTTTAGCTACAGTTTATTTTAGCTACATTAATTTTGATTCTTTTTTTGGTTTTGTTTTCTTTTTTTTAAGTTATACTTTAAGTTTTAGGGTACATGTGTACAACGTGCAGGTTAGTTACATATGTATACATGTGCCATGTTGGTGTGCTGCACCCATTAACTCGTCATTTAACATTAGGTATATCTCCTAATGCTATCCTTCCCCCCTCCCCCCACCCCACAACAGACCCCGGTGTGTGACGTTCCCCTTCCTGTGTCCATGTGTTCTCATTGTTCAATTCCCACCTATGAGTGAGAACATGCAGTGTTTGGTTTTTTGTCCTTGCGATAGTTTGCTGAGAATGATGGTTTCCAGCTTCATCCATGTCCCTACAAAGGACATGAACTCATCATTTTTTATGGCTGCATAGTATTCCATGGTGTATATATGCCACATTTTCTTAATCCAGTCTATCATTGTTGGACGTTTGGCTAGGTTCCAAGTCTTTGCTATTGTGAATAGTGCCGCAATAAACATATGTGTGCACGTGTCTTTATAGCAGCATGATTTATAATCCTTTGGGTATATACCCAGTAATGGGATGGCTGGGTCAAATGGTATTTCTAGTTCTAGATCCCTGAGGAATTGCCACACTGACTTCCACAATGGTTGAACTAGTTTACAGTCCCACCAACAGTGTAAAAGTGTTCCTATTTCTCCACATCCTCTCCAGCATCTGTTGTTTCCCGACTTTTTAATGATCGCCATTCTAACTGGTGTGAGATGGTATCTCATTGTGGTTTTGATTTGCATTTCTCTGTTGGCCCGTGATGATGAGTATTTTTTCATGTGTCTTTTGGTTGCATAAATGTCTTCTTTTGAGAAGTGTCTGTTCATATCCTTCGCCCACTGGTTGATGGGGTTGTTTGTTTTTTTCTTGTAAATTTGTTTGAGTTCATTGTAGATTCTGGATATTAGCCCTTTGTCAGATGAGTAGATTGCAAAAATTTTCTCCCATTCTCTAGGTTGCCTGTTCACTCTGATGGTACTTTCTTTTGCTGTGCAGAAACTCTTTAGTTTAATTAGATCCCATTTGTCAATTTTGGCTTTTGTTGCCATTGCTTTTGGTGATTTAGACATGAAGCATTTGACCATGCCTATGTCCTGAATGGTATTGCCTAGGTTTTCTTCTAGGGTTTTAATGGTTTTAGGTCCAATGTTTAAGTCTTTAATCCATCTTGAATTAATTTTTGTATAAGGTGTAAGGAAGGGATCCAGTTTCAGCTTTCTACATATGGCTAGCCAGTTTTCCCAGCACCATTTATTAAATAGGGAATCCTTTCCCCATTTCTTGTTTTTGTCAGGTTTGTCAAAGGTCAGATGGTTGTAGATATGTGGCATTATTTCTGAGGGCTCTGTTCTGTTCCATTGATCTATATCTCTGTTTTGGTACCAGTACCATGCTGTTTCGGTTACTGTAGCCCTGTAGCATAGTTTGAAGTCAGGTAGCGTGATGCCTCCAGCTTTGTTCTTTTGGCTTAGGATTGACTTGGCAATGCGGGTTCTTTTTCGGTCCCATACGAACTTTAAAGTAGTTGTTTCCAATTCTGTGAAGAAAGTCATTGTTAGCTTGATGGGGATGGCATTGAATCTATAAATTACCTTGGGTAGTATGGCCATTTTCACGATATTGATTCTTCCTACCCATGAGCATGGAATGTTCTTCCATTTTGGATAATAAACTCAAGATAATCTTTAAAGGCAGAAATAATACTAAAAGATAAGCTATTATGGAAGGAAGGAAGATAGATGCAAGTTGGTTTGGGTTGTCTATTTTTGTTTGAGGCCCTTTCATCATACCTACTGTCATCCTTATTGCAAGTACGAGAAGAAAGAATTCCATATAAGATGAGAAGGTGTAGACAACTCCACTCAGGCTGATGCTTTGCACTAGGTTGGGAAATGTGTCTACTTTTGCTTGGGAGAGATCCAGAGCAGGGAGGCAATTACCAGGAGTAGGACTGAGAAATCACTTGTTCTTTCAGAGGCCACTGGCCACCAGGTACCATATGGCTGCTTCCATGTTGTGAATTCCCTGAACACCAGGCACACTGGCATTCAAATGTCAGAACAGAAGAATTTTCAAAACCAAGCAAATTATATTTGGATTACCCATAATATCAGTTCCTTCTGTTAGCTTTGATGATTCAGAGAGAATATATGTGTTAAATTAACAAGTGTATTAAGAACTTTTGACATCTGTAAACTTTTCCTTAGCTGGTACACCAAATGCCTCTAGAATTCTTGCCTACAATCTGTGTGTTTAAGTGTGGACAAGAACAAAATGAGATGAATGTGTGTTCTCTGACTAACGAAGCAGCACCTCCATTTACTGTAAGCAGAAGGGGCCAGGAAGTAAAGGAGAAAGGAGGATATTTGGACAATGCACAGGAGGGGTGGGGTGGGGCGGTGAGGGAGAATGGCAGCCTCCTGGATCATCATGATCCAGGATTTTGGTGCTGCTTCTGAGGGTGAAATTGTTTGCTCTCTCCATGTCCCAGTTCCAGGTCCCTAGGTTTGAACACCATGTCCACCCCAAGCCTACCAGCTATAGCCAGGGAGATTAGCTAAATAAGAGATTCAAGAGGGGCAAGGGGAGGGAGAACATTAGGACAAATACCTAATGCATGCTGGGCTTGAAACCTACATGACAGGTTGATAGGTACAGCAAACCACCATGGCACATGTATACCTATGTAACAAACCTGCACGTTCTGCACATGTATCCCAGAAATTAAAGTAAAATTTTTTAAAAAAGAGAGAGAGATTCAGGCTGAGAAGCAACAACTTAAGAGTTGTTGAGGACAGAGTTTGGTGCCACCAGAAGGGAGAGAAAAACCTGGAACATGGCAGAAAGGCATCATGAAGAGAAGTTTGTGCAGGAGTTTCTAACATGTCTGGGTAGCGTGGTGACTCTGCATGCTTAGTTCTCTATAAGCATAACCAAGCTGTCACAACAGTTTCCTTCTATCATCTCACCAAATCTCTTCTGAACTTCCTTTAGTTCTTCTAATGGATTTTTGCCCAGAAAAATAAGATACATCTCACTTAGATCCTAGTGTAATCAGCCTCCCATGAAAAACCCAACAAAACAATTTCTCAAAGCTTGCTCTCTGCTGTGTTAGATAAGCATTTAGATCCCATCTACAAGCATCCTCTTCTCCCCCTCCTTTTGTGTAAGTACAGCTACAGCTAGTTGTCCAGTGTGTAGGCAAAAACCACCTGACTCATCTACTCATACCTTAATGGCAGCTGTGTCCCAGGCTTCAAACTGTACTGGTTACTCAGATCTTCTAAATTGGGCATTCCTAATTCTAGAATCAGCAGCAAAGGGACCTAGGGACAGGTCATATTATTGAAATTTTATTTTCTTAATTTAGAGTCAAGTCATCTTGGTTGCAGTTATGAGAACACAGAATCCACAGTCTGCTAAGTTATATTTTCTCAGGAGCCCTATCAATGACCTTAAAAAGACAACAGCACCATCTGTTATGCACCACCCACAGTATCACGTATGGAGGTTCATCTTAGAACAAAGATGAATCCTCAGTGAATACAGCAAGAAATAAACTGACTCAAGTTCCAGATTAGCCAGGCAACTGCTAGGTGTTTTGAAAGCAGAGAAGCCAAATCAGAGATATGAAAAGAAATTAGTACTCAGGTAGAGATGCTACAACACGGCTTTATAACAGAAATAACATATAGTGGGCTTTTTGTTGTTGTTGTTTCCCCAGATCCATTCCTTTTTGTAGCACTGGTATCCTCATTTTCCTCTGAGCCATTCCTTGCCCACTCCCATCTCATATTTTTCAGGTAAAGTTGATTTCACTCACAGAATACATGAGTAGAACATGTGTTCTGGTCCAGCTTAGTTACCTCATTCTATCCTGTTTGACTCAGTGCAGTTTAAAAATGGGCACATGTCTCAAAGTAGGTCTGCCAGAGAAGGCACAACCTGAAGACTTAAGCTTTCAGAAAAACAAACTCTCAACTGCTAGACAGGAATGAGATTCTGTAAATGTGAAGCTTCCTTGGTGTCTCTGGGCGGAATTGAGAACTGAAGTAGCTCTGAGGAAACAGCCAAGAGGTGGATAACATTTTTTGAGCTGGGAATCAATTCATACTTAAAAAGAAGCCTAGATTTTTCAGTTTGCATGGAGACAAAAAAAAAAAAAATTCCCTTTAGCATAAGCAAATCCACCAATGGCAAGACAGGAAGTCCTACCTACATTGGCATTTTCCAATTTAGGAAATATTAGCTGAAACACCTTTCTCTACCCAAGCTTCTCTGCCTTGTTGAGAAGTTGAGAAGCAACAACTTAAGAGTTCTTGAGGACGGAGTTTGCTGCCACCAGAAGGCAGAGAAAAACCTGGAACATGGCAGAAAGGCATCATGAAGAGAAGTTTGTGCAGGGGTTTCTACCAGGTCTGGGTAGGGTGGTCCTTTCTTAGTCTGGGGTTTCTACCATGTCTGGGTAGGGTGGTCCTTTCTTAGTCTGGGGTTTCTACCATGTCTGGGTAGGGTGGTCCTTTCAAGTCCTGTCTTACACAGCCAGTAACCTTCTAGCATCTCCCTGAATTAATTCGTGATTGTCCTGGACCACTCAGTGAAGCACTTCAGTATAATCAGCCTTTTTATAGAGGTCTTCCAAGTTAAACTGAAATCTGGATGTGTATCTCAATTACAAATAACATGCCTGTGTGCTTGAAACAGACACTGCAATGACTAAAGGGTAAATCCATGAAATAGGGGCCTATTTATTACCTACAGAAGCACCATTTAAGACACAATTGAGGTTTCAACTTGATTTTTTCTAACTTTCGATTCCCTTTGGTATGATAATTATACATTTTCTAGTAAAATTATTTCTGCCATGTCATCATAACGGATTGGATTAAAGACAAATAAATGAATTATATGCTAACCTCATAGGTAGCCTGGCAGAAAATCCACCCAAAAGTGTTATTTTATACCTAGTGGCAAAAAGTTGACCCAGTTGAATTTATTATTTGGGAAAACATAAATATCATATTAACATAAAAGGCTGTTGATTTGAGGCAGTACTCTCATGCAATGCTAAATTACTTTCCTAGTTCTGCCTGTGGTCAGTCTCAAAGGAAGTGAAGCTTTCAGTCTGTACATCTTCCAAGTCTACCACTTGTCTCCATCTGTGCTTATAAAAATCTTGCACTCATGAATATTATTTATATGAGTATAATATTAAAGTCTGATCAGGAAAAAAGAAACCATCTGAGGTATTTAACAGAAAAAAAAATACAAAGGTTTGGTTTAAAATACATTAGGGAATAGACAAGATGAAAAAGGAATGTTAAGGTAACACTGAGGTAGCAGTTGCAGCAAACAGCTACAATGGGAAGAGATGGGGCAGCGATGAGATGGGATAACAAAGAGAAGAGTTTGGAGATATTGGAATGTAGAAGCTTGAGGAGGAGACTGTGTGGAGCCTGGAAACAGTGTCCTGTGGCCACGGTGTAGAGCCCTTGCCAGGCTAATGCTGGTAGAAACTGCAAGCACTTCGGGAAGGGCGGGTCTCTCCTCCCTTCTTCTTGTCTTCCAGTCTCCTTCAAGGGGACACAAACCAAAAAGCTGTTCTAGAAGATTTGGAGAAATTAAGGGTTGTTATATGACAAGTTACTAATAGTTAAATATTAGATATCCTTTTAAAAAACATCTCCTCAGTCATTTCATCCATGTGAAAATCCTCTTTGGCCTTATTTTGAGGGGGCTCTTCCAATATGCTCCTGATCCTTTGGTTTTGAACTTCCACACATCTTCCCCCTTTTCTTTATTTCCTGATCCCTTTACTGTTTCTCTCCTGGGATTCCCCTAATGATTCAAAATTATTATTTTCTATAATTCCACCCTCTTCACCCCCATCCTTTCTCATTTCAGACCATGCCCTTCAGAAGACTTCTTTTTCACACAGATTTCTGTAGAGTTTGTTATTCTGTCCTGAGATTAATTTTGTTCCTTTTTTGGAATAAGAACCAGTTACAGTTAATTATTATTTTTATTATTATTTTATTTTGAATTAATTATAGATTCACATGAAGTTGTAAGAAATAATGCAGATAGGTCCAGTGTAGCCTTACTGTTTTCCCCAGTGGTAACCTCTTGAAAAATTATAGTACAATACAATCAAGATGTTGACATGGATATAGCCAAGATTTAGAACATTTCCATTACCATAAGGATCTCTCTTGTCCTTTTATAGTCACACCCACTCCCCACCCCTACTCCCTGCATCCATGAACCTGTTCTTCATTTTATAATTTTGTCATTTGAAGAATGATATGTAAATAGAATGAAACATTATGCACGCCACTTAGAATTGATTTTTGTTCACTCAGAGTGGTTTTAATTTACACTTTAATGGCTAATGATGTTTTATATTGTTCATGTGCTTATTTGCTATCTGTATCTTGGTGAAATGTCTCTTTAAGTCTTGTGCCCATGTTCTAATTGAATTGTTTGCTATTTGTTTTATTTGCTGTTGAGTTTTGAGAATTCTTTATTATAAATACTAGTTCTTTGTAGGTTGCAAATATATTTTCCTCTGTAGTTTCTCTTTTCATCTTCTCAGTAGGTTCTTTTGTAGAACAAATTTTAAAAATATTCATGACGTCCAAATTATCAATTTTTTTCTTTTATGGATCGTGCTTTTGGTGTCAAGTCTATAAACTCTTTGCCTAGTTAGACTTACAAGATTTTTTCTTATGTTTTTATTCTAAAAGCTTGATAGTTACATATTTTATATGTAAGCCCATGTTCCATTTTGAATTAATGTAGAAAGTGTGAGACAGGCCAAGCTTTATTTTTATTTATTTATTTATTGGATGTCCAATTGTTCCAACATCATTTATTGAAAAAGTAATCTTTCCTCCATTAAATTGCTTTTGCACGTTTGTCAAAATATCAATTGGGTACATTTGTATGGAAATACTTCTGGGTTCTTCTGTTCCATTGATTTATGTGCCTACCCCTCCAGCCCTGACACACTCCATCCATACCACACCATCAGTACCACAGACACAGTCTTAATGATTGTACCTAAAAAGCAAGTTTTGAAATTTGGGTAGATGGATTCCTTCCACTTTATTCCTCTTTGTTAAAATACTTTGAGATATTCTAGCTCATTAGCCTTCCAATATAAATTTTAGAATAGTTTTGTCTATAACCACAAAAAATCTTGGTGGGATTGTGGTAGAAATTACATTAAACCTGATTATCAGTTTGGGGAGAACTGAAGTATATACTGTATGGGATTATAATTGATTGTTGTATGTTTATTTTGTATTATGCAACCTTCCTAAACTTGGTTATTATTTCTAGGAGGTTTTGTGTTTTGTTTTTGTAAATTGCTTGGTAATTTCTATGTATACAACCATGCCGTTTGCATTTATTTCTTCCTTTTAGATTTGTATGCATTTTCATTTCTTTCCTTGCCTTACTACAATGGCTAGAACTTTTAGCAACATGTTGAATAAGAGTGGTTAGAATGGATATCCTTGCCTTATTCTTGCTTTTAGGGGAAAAATATTCAGTCTTTAATCATGAAGTATAATTATAGATATAAGCTTTGTTGTAGATGTTCTTTCTTAACTAACTACTTTTCTGACATTATTATCTGAATGAGTATTGAGTTAGGTCAAATGCCTTTTCTGCTTTCATTGATATGATCAGGTAACTGCTCTTCTTTAGCTTATTAATATGGTAATTGCATTAATTGATTTAGAATACAGAACCAGCCTTGCATTCCTCAAATAACTTTTACTTGGTCATTATATATATATATATATATATATATATAAAACATAATTCTATTTGCTAGTATTTTGTTAAGTATATTATGAGGATATTGGTTTGTAGATTGTTTTGTACTGTCTTTGGTTGGTTTTTATATTGGAGCATTATCAGTTTCATAAAATGTACTGAGAAGTATTTCATCCTCTTCTATTTTCTGGAAGACATTGTGTCAAATTGGCTTTAATTCTTCTAGAATTATCTAGTGCAACCATCTGGTCCTGGAGATATTTTAGAGGGAGTTTTAAAATTATAAATCCAATTTCATGAATAGTTATGACTATTGAAATAATCTATTTTGTATTAGGCGAGTGGTGGTAGTTTATGTTTTCAAAGAATTGATCCATTTGGAAAAATTCTGCTGTTAAGCCCGTCTACTGAGTGTTTTACTTATTTTAGGTTTAGATCTAAAATCTCCATTTGGTTCTTCATAATATCTTCTATTACTTCACTGGCAGTTTCTATTGCTTGGCTGGCGCTTTCTATTTTCTTCATTTGTTTCAGGTATGTTTGTAATTGCTCATTGAAGTGTTTTTTTTTTTTTTTTTTAATCATGTATGCTTTACAATCTTGTCAGGTAATTCTAACATTTCTGGAATTTTGGTGTTTGTATCTGTTGAATATCTTTTTTATTCACTTTCAGATCTTTCTGGCTTTACATATAATAAGTGACTTGAATTGAAAACTGGATGTTTTCACATTATATACTGAGATTCTGGGACTTATTTAACCCTTCCATTTTAGCTCGCTTTCTCTGTCATCTTGTTCCCTGTAAGTGAAGGTAAAAGTTCAGATTCCCCATTTGGCCTCTTTAACACCTGAGATGGGGACTCCCTGTTATTGCTTTTTGGGGGTGGGAATTCCAGCTTTTCATGGGATCTTTCCTGACACTATGGTGGGGGTGGACTCATTACTGCTGGGCAGGGGTTAAAATCTTGACTTTCTACTAGGTTGTCTTTGACACCATCTTGGTGTGAGGTTGGAAGCTCAGCCTCCCCATATGGTATACACTGACACCATAAGGGGAAGGGGAAGACTCACCACTGGCTGGTGGGATGAACGTCTTAGCTTCCTTAGCCCTCTCTGGCACTACCCCAGCAGGGTTGTTGTGGTGCTTCTTTACAGCCTCACAAAGGGAGAAGTCCAGTCTCCCACTTGCGTTAACTGCTATGCGTAGGGGAGAGGACACAGTTCTTTTCAGTGCCATTAGGTTGCAGTAGAGGGGTTATTGTTTGAAAGGTTTTTTTTTCTTTCTTTCTTCTCTGTTGCTCTTTTCCTTTTTTTTTTTTTTTGATTTTGTTGTTGTTGTTGTTGTTATTGTTTGTTTGCCAGAAAAAAAAAAAACCACAAAATTTTGTTGGGGTTTTAAAATTGTTTGTGACCATGGGAATTTCCAGATTGATGGGTTCTTCAACTCCAAGGCAAGTATACGTAAGGCGAAAAGTAAACCCTATAATTCACCACTTTGTAGCTCCTTGGGTCCTGAGGTCCCTAGCCGGTCTGCCTTCTTTTCTCTACCTTTCAGAGTATTACTATATTTATTTTATATAAAATATAAGGTTTCAATTGTACTTAGTGGGATGAATAGGGAAATGTACTTCTACACCATGCTCCCAGAAACAGAAGTCCTTCATTTTTTTTTAACGTTGCACTTTACTAAATGAGTTTATTTTTAGTACCTGCCAGATAACGAATACTATCCATTTTAGAGTATTTGGCATTGCTTTTTGTGATCAAATGTGTATTTGTCACTCAGTTCCCAATCAAACCTAGCTTAAAATGTATTTCTTTCAGGAACTCCCCCATTAGAGCTCCCATTAAGTTGCTAGTTTTTCATTAGATATTTAGAATGTTGGCTATAGGATGAGTATAGTTCTCATTGGTGTCTCTTCAATTATGAGTGCTGTGAATCCAGAGTTATGGGTAGATAAAATCCATTGATACATACACACACACACACATTCACATACAAAATAATCCAAAAGTATGTGACCTTCAGGGATCTGCAGCAATTACTTCATTGGGGTAACACACACATACATACATACACACACACACACACACACACACTCCTTGACATCAATATAGAAATAAAGAAGTTGAAACAAACTAAGGCAACATAAAGACTGTTTGATATTTTTCAACTTAAATGACTACAATTGTTTAGTGGCATACTTTGTCCTTCTCAAATCTTAAAACAGAATTAAAATGATCTTAAAGAGCAGCACAGTTGGCCAGGCATGGTGACTCACGCCTGTAATCTCAGAACTTTGGGAGGCCGAGGAGCTAAGCTAGCTTGAGCCCAGGAGTGTGAGACCAGCCTGGGCAACATGGTGAGACCCCCTCTGTACCAACAAGAGAAAGAAAAAGAAAAGAAAAAAAGAAAAGAAATATCAAAATTAGTTAGGCATGGTGGCTCACGCCTGTATTCCCAGCTACTCAGGAGGCTGAGGTGGGAGGATCACTTGAGCCTGGGAGGCAGAGGCTACAGTGAGCTACGAGCGTGCCACTATACCCCAGCTACACCTCAGCCTGAGTGACATTGCCAGACCTTATCTCAAAAAATCAAAGTTGTCAAATCAATAATCTATAGTTTCACCTTAATAAACTAGAAAAAGAAGAGCAAATTAAATCCAAAAAAGAAATATTAAAGAGAAGAGCAAAAGGGAATAAAATAAATTTTAAAAACCCAGAAAAACAGTAGAAAAGATCAAACAAAAAATCCAGTGATTTGAAAAGATAAACAATATTGATAAATCTCTAGTCATACTAATAAGAAAAAAATGTAACAGGAAAGAAAGATTGGACATTTACCCAGATAATACAAAAAAAAAAAAAAAAGAGAGAGAGAGAGAGGGAGAAAAGCAGCATAGTTGGTTGGAGTTAATGTCAGATTGAGGCTCTGTTCACAAATTAGCCAGCATAAATTGTGACATGGTCTTAGTCTAATCTGCTGCCTAGTTTACCTTATATGAAGAATGAGAAAGACACTCATCTCTCTTTGCCCAGACACAGTGAGATAATGAGTGAAATAATACAAGTGCTAATTTCCCTCAATATCTGTTACTAAAATGATCATTGGAAATAGGTCTTGTACAGAATATTGCTAGACAACTCCATAGAACAGGAAAGCAAGAGAGTTAATAGGATATGGAAATTGATATGTGTCTGCCTGTGTTTGATGCTAAAAGCAAAAGAGTTCCTGCTTGTCAAAAGGGTTTTATACACACACACACAGAAATAGATATATGTACATATATCTATATCTATATATGTGTGTGTGTATATATATGACAGAGAGAGAAAGAAAGAGAAAGAGATGGAGTCTCACTCTGTTGCCCAGACTAGAGTGTAGTGGTGAAATCTTGGCTCACTGAAACCTCTGCCTCCTGGGATCAACTGATTCTCCTGCGAGTAGCTGGGATTACAGGTGCACACCACTACGTCTGGCTAATTTTTATATTTTTAGTAGAGGCGAGATTTCACCATATTGCCAGGCTTGTCTCAAACTCCTGAACTCAAGTGATTCTCCCGCCTTGGCCTCCCAAAGTGCTGAGATTACAGGCATAAGCCACCACGCCCAGCCCAGAAGGGTTATACATACTTACTTGGTAAATGAAAATTTGCTGAACACTCCTTTGGTTTGATCAGCAGCTATTTCTTTAGTACCTGTTTTGCATGTACCTGTCACTGTGATAGCTGTCATGGTGAACCTAGAACTAAAGACAGATTCTTGCTCTTAAAAGAACCTGAAGTTTAGATGTGAAGGTATATTAGACGCTAATTATTTGCTGGACATAGCACCTACCAACACTCTTTATCATATGTATTTTATATATATAGGATATATATTTTTATAAATATATGATATATATATATATCATATATATATATATATATCATATATATATATAAAACTTCTATTTTCTCACTCCAAATACAGAAATGGCCTGGTAGCCCAAACTGTCCCAGAGTTTCTCATCCTCTAACCACATGGATAGGTGTGCAACTTACACTCATCGCAGTCTGTCTGGATTTTATCTGGCTGGAGCTAGTTGGAACATTTTCTTTTCTCCCCATTCAGGAAATGTTGAGTTGAGTTTCTCAAAAAATCAAAAGGCACATCCCCTCCTGAGGTAACATGAAATAAGATGGTATGATTTTACTAAAATTACCCCTCTACTTGATTCTCTTCCTCATTGCACCAGAATGACAGAATCTATGTCCTTCATTTTCATTTCCCAAGCACTGAGCATCCAGAAAATACTCAGCAAGTACTTGTGGAATAAAGTAATGAAGAAAGGCATGGACACTTCTGAAATCAAGTATTTTCAATAAGTTACAGCTATCAGGAAAAGGTATGAGATTAACAGGGAAGATTTCAAGTGTTCTCTTTTTAAAAAATTACTGAGGCTTATCAAGACCAACTAAAGAACATGATTAATTATAGGTTGGGTGATGTCACATTTCCAGTTTTCCCCTTCTCTTCTTCCCTTCTGTTTCTCTGTAGGAATAAAACTCAAGGTCAGACCTGAAAGACACACAGACTCCCTCACCTGTCAGCAGAAAGAAGCTCTCCTCTCAGGATCATCCCTGAAGGGAGTGCTTCATTACCTCTGCCCCTCTCTCTTGCTCCTTGTCTGGGTATTTGGTGATGAGGCTGCTGACAGCCCTGACTTCTTGCCTGTGGCCTGTAACTTTCTCACAAGAAAATGGTGCCCAACCTGACTGTTGATTTACTGGCTGCAACCATATTTCTCCTTATAAATGATCTCTTCATTTTCTGATGGTTTTGCTCACCATGAGCTGTGCCTGATGCAGGAGTTTTGGAAAATCACATTATTGAATGCTTCTCAAATGTAAAAGAAAATCACCCAGGGAATCTTGTTAAATTCCAGATTTTGTCCAATAGGACTAGCATGAACCTGAAATTCTGCATTTCTAAAAATTTCCCAGCTGATGTTGCTGGTTTACTCACCAAACTGTGAAGGAGAAAAGACACGGCCATTTTGAGTCTCAAAATTTTTCATTGTAAACCTGAAACAATAACCTCTCCTCCCTGATGAATTCTAGGGTAATAAAGAGGATCAAATCATATAATAAAAATAAAAGGCTTTAAGAATTAGCAACTCGCTGTATAAACCTAAGTTTATGCTTAGGTTGCCTGCTCTCATGCTCACCTTAGTTCAGCCATTCTCAACATCAAGAGTTATTCCCACAGTGGAAATGTAAAGATTAAGACTTGACTTGAGGGGCACTGTCTCAAAATAAACTTCCCTGCTGGTATCTGGAGCTGAAATTCTCAATTGTATTATCATTTATAATAGACTAGAAGGAACACTAGGGAGTACCTACAGGAGTGAGTGGATTTCAGACCTGGCTGAAAGTCTAAATTGTCCGATGACTGCTGAAGATAACAGGACGAACCCTGGGCACACCCACAATTCTCACTTAGAGGAATGTCCACAAGTCTGTGTGTGAAGTATGTCCTCCAGATGATTCTGTCGTAATCATTCTCGCTTTTCATAGAAAAGAATTTATATCCATTGAGCTCTAACTCTGTAATTTTGTAAATGAGAGGACCATGACTTGCTGAGTTGGCTGCATCTTTGTTTTATTCCTTTAATGCAGGGAACCTGGGAACTAGTCCAATAGCGGGGCTCTAAAATCCAGAAAATTGGAATGGGTAATTCTCGCATAAGCCAAAAGAAAGTCGTAAAAATGAATGAAGTGAAAAAGTCAAATAGATTCAAGAAATCAGGATAAGGGAAATTTACAATACCCCATGGGAACAGAATAAGAGAGATAACCTACAATTGTCAGAATTCAGCATTTTTCCTATTTTGGAGATGTCTCTAAATTTAATTAGGGAAATGGAAAGTCCAGATACTGGCTCTTCTTTGGGAGAAGATTTGTTCACTGTAGACCATTGAGTGAAGCAAAGACAAATAGATAATTTAAATTATTTTTATTGTTATTATAACTGGATTTGTGGGTTGATGATACATGGCTAGGTTGCTTTTTAAAAAACAAGATGACTTGCACTCTATAACACCTTTCTACTCATCATTGCCTCTCTGGTTCTTCCCCTCTGGTATCATCCTCAGGTTACCACCCTTCTATTCATTTATTCAACAAAGATACATAGAGGTCTGCAAGATGCCATGGTTTTGTGCTAAGCTATGAGAAACAAATGATAGAAGATAAGGTCTCATTTTCTCGCCCATCTTGGTTTAGTGAAATACACGTAATAATAATGGTTATGAAAATAACTGCTTTATTGGGAGTTTGTGTAGTGTAAGAGGATTCACCATACTTAGGGGATTTGGGAGAGGCCTGTGAAAGGGTAAATGATTTTATTTAGAGAGGTCTTAAAGATGGAGCAGATATTTTTAATTGGAGAAATGAAGGATGTGGCAGTATTTCAGACAGAGGCAACTGAATGTGTCCTACATTAAAGGCATGATCATTTTAGAGACCAGTAAGTCTAAGGAAAAGAACTATAGTTCTACAATTCTGTGAATCTCAGTTCACAAAGTTGAGTATGCAAAAATGTAACTTATTTTTCCATTTATAAACCCATTTTCTGTTTTGATTTCCTGTTTGGCCAATTGGTAGAAATGAAATTTCATTCAATTCAAAAAGTTTTTCCCTCATATACAGACATACCTTGAAAATATTGCAGGTTAGTTTTCAGAACACAATAATAAAGCAAATGTCACAATAAGTTACATGAATTCTTTGGTGTCCCAGTGCATATGCAAGTTATGTTTATACTATAGTCTGTTAAGTATGCAATAGCATTATTCTAAAAAGAAACATAGATATATTAATTAAAAAGTACTTTATTGCTAAAAATGCTAACAAAGTGAACACATCCTATTAGAAAAGTGGTATGCTAGTCCTGCTTGATGCAGGCTTGCTACAAACCTTCAATTGCAAACAAATAAAAAAACAAAAAGCATTATCTGCAAAGCCCAATAAAGCAAACCACAATAAAATGAAGCATGTTTGTATTTGGGTTAGGTGCAAATTCTGTGAGATTTACACAATGCCAACCCATAGTGAGGAGAGGCACTTGGTCTGTGGTCATTGTCTCTTGTCCATGTTGGCATCTGTGAAACACCCTGTTCCCCTGTAGTCTTCCATTTTTGGTCCCTACAGCTCTGTGCTGAATCCTCTTCCTCCCAGAAGGTTCTCTGTGCCTACTCTTCTCTCAGCTGCTTCTGCTCCCATCTCTAGTTCACAGCAAATGGTGGTCACCTCCAGACCACCCTTGGGCCTTAGGAACCTCTGAGAGATTCTAGAAATGCTTCTATCTGGATATCTTAAACAGTCATTTCTACTCTATACCTTCCATGAAATGGAGGATGGTGGATATTTAGAGTCTTTCTGGGTCCCCAGTTTCTACTTTAACGTGTGACATATGGGACCTCTCACACTTACGCAGCCAAACCCATTTGAGCATCCTATCATCCCCTATGCCTCAGGACTTCTAGTAGGGTTTGGGGGTGTTTTTGTTTGTTTGTTTTTGAAGGAAGGGCATTGGAGCAGAACAGAGAGGTAGAAAATCTGACAAATCACTCACTTCTAAATAATGTTAGTTCATATGCTTAATTATTTAAACCTTTGTTTTCTGTTTGCATTCTGCTTTAATGACTCTCTTCTTTTGGAGCAATGGATGCCTCTGAACTAGCTAGACAAATGTAAGAGAGTTACAAGGTATCTTGAAAAGACACATGGGTAAATTTTAAATTTTTCATCTGACCACAAGTATGAATGGATGTAAAACTAGAATAATACACACCACGTTGCTGGTTTTCTTTCGAGAGTAGAATTAAGAATGATTTTTAACTTTCTGATTTTGTATTGTATCTGATTATGACCTGAATTTTCTACAATTTTGCAATTAGCATTACTTTTATTTTGGCTTAAAGTCATAGGCATTAAAATATTAGTCTAAAGAAGTACATTTACAAATGTGGACAGAGGCTGACTACAGAACTTTAAATCTCACTCTAACAAATAAAGGGTTTAGTCTGCAAATGGGAAAAAGGGATTGAGACTTAAAGCAATTCAGATTTTACTGAAATGGAGCAATTTAACAAATTGGAGCTTCCAAAAATTCCTTTTGACAACGGGGTTATCAGTGGGTTGGAAGGGTAGAAAACAGAGTAAAAGAGAATAGGAATGAAGTCAGTGCTGTGGTTGATTAAGGAAGGAGCAGTAAGGATGTAGAAGAGTGAAGGAAAAGAAAAAGAGAGGTTCCTACTAAAGCCCATGCCAATTAATTCATTCATAGTATCATAAAAATAGGATGTCAGAGCTTAAAATGCCTTGGAAATCAACCAGCATAAGCTGATCATATTTCAGATGAAATAATGGTGGTAGAAGGAAACAGTCATTCACCTAAGGTTATGAAAATATCCATGAACCTGAACCAAATTTTGTGCTCGTAAATGTAAAAGCTGCCCTGCTACACTTGGCGTCTGGCATCTTTCCTGACATAATGAATATAACTGAGTAAAGATATTAAGTTAGCTTTTATTGGAAATCTTTGATGTGGCAGGCACTATGACAGGCTCTTCAGATTTATTATTTCTAATTTTCACAATTACCCTTCATTGTAAGTGAGATAATGCACTGTGATGGCCCTTTTCACAGATGCAGAAGCTGAGGCCCAGAGAAAGTAAATAACTTGCCCAAGTTCACACATGCCAAAGCTAGAATTTAAACCTTGATTTCTCTGATTTTATTAGCAATCTCAGTTCAATAGTAGGGGAATATATACAAACTATGGTTACAGAACTTACCAAATATCTTAAAGGGTTAATCTCTCTTCCTTCAAGTCTTCAGCAGTGACCTGCCACTTGAAGGCTGAGACTGGGAAAGAATGTTTTAGTCCCTTTAGAATAATGGTCAGTTATTTAGCTCTTTGATGATACGTTGTCACCTCTAAGCCACATGGGCTAGTCTTAGGTCTTCTTTGATGTATGAGAACATTTGGAATTCAGTCTTTGATTTGAAAACCATGGTTCTTCTCATAGAGCCTCTAATTCCGATTTTTTAAAATTATACTTTAAGTTTTAGGGTACATGTGCACAACGTGCAGGTTTGTTACATATATATACATGTGCCATGTTGGTGTGCTGCACCCATTAACTCATCATTTAGCATTAGGTGTATCTCCTAATGCTATCCCTCCCCACTCACCCCACCCCACAACAGTCCCTGGTGTGTGATGTTCCCCTTCCTGTGT
Organism: Pan troglodytes; assembly: GCF_028858775.2. Lineage (NCBI taxonomy): Eukaryota > Metazoa > Chordata > Mammalia > Primates > Hominidae > Pan > Pan troglodytes. Next base: position 89,948,255 of record NC_072407.2, read on the forward strand.
CCATGTGTTCTCATTGTTCAATTCCCAGGTATAAGTGAGAACATGCAGTGTTTGGTTTTTTGTCCTTGCAATAGTTTGCTGAGAATGATGGTTTCCAGTTTCATCCACGTCCCTACAAAGGACATGAACTCATCATTTTCTGTGACTGCATAGTATTCCATGGTGTATATGTGCCACATTTTCTTAATCCAGTCTATCATTGTTGGACATTTAGGTTGGTTCCAAGTCTTTGCTATTGTGAATAGTGCCGCTATAAACATATGTGTGCATGTGTCTTTATAGCAGCATGATTTATAATCCTTTGGGTATATACCCAGTAATGGGATGGCTGGGTCAAACGGTATTTCTAGTTCTAGATCCCTGAGGAATCGCCACACTGACTTCCACAATGGTTGAACTAGTTTACAGTCCCACCAACAGTGTAAAAGTGTTTCTATTTCTCCACATCGTCTCCAGCACCTGTTGTTTCCTGACTTTTTAATGATGGCCATTCTAACTGGTGTAAGATGGTATCTCATTGTGGTTTTGATTTGCATTTCTCTGATGGCCAGTGATGATGAGTATTTTTTCATGTGTTTTTTGGCTGCATAAATGTCTTCTTTTGAGAAGTGTCTGTTCATATCCTTCACCCACTTTTTGATGGGGTTGTTTTTTTCTTTCTTGTAAATTTGTTTGAGTTCATTGTAGATTCTGGATATTAGCTCTTTGTCAGATGAGTAGGTTGCAAAAATTTTCTCCCATTCTGTAGGTTGCCTGTTCACTCTGATGGTAGTTTCTTTTGCTGTGCAGAGCTCTTTAGTTTAATTAGATCCCATTTGTCAATTTTGGCTTTTGTTGCCATTGCTTTTGGTGTTTTAGACATGAAGTCCTTCCCCATGCCTATGTCCTGAATGGTATTGCCTAGGGTTTCTTCTAGGGTTTTTATGGTTTCAGGTCTAACGTTTAAGTCTTTAATCCATCTTGAATTAATTTTTGTATAAAGTGTAAGGAAGGCATCCAGTTTCAGCTTTCTACATATGGCTAGCCAGTTTTCCCAGCACCATTTATTAAATAGGGAATCCTTTCCCCATTTCTTGTTTTTGTCAGGTTTGTCAAAGATCAGATGGTTGTAGATGTGTGGTATTATTTGAGGGCTCTGTTCTGTTCCATTGGTCTATATCTCTGTTTTGGTACCAGTACCATGCTGTTTTGGTTACTGTAGCCTTGTAGCATAGTCTGAAGTCAGGTAGCGTGATGCCTCCAGCTTTTGTTCTTTTGGCTTAGGATTGACTTGGCAATGCAGTCTCTTTTTTGGTTCCGTATGAACTTTAAAGTAGTTTTTTTCCAATTCTGTGAAGAAAGTCATTGGTAGCTTGATGGGGATGGCATTGAATCTATAAATTACCTTGGGCAGTATGGCCATTTTCACGATATTGATTCTTTGTACCCATGAGCATGGAATGTTCTTCCATTTGTTCGTATCCTCTTTTATTTCATTGAGCAGTGGTTTGTAGTTCTCCTTGAAGAGGTCCTTCATGTCCCTTTTAAGTTGGATTCCTAGGTATTTTATTCTCTTTGAAGCAATTGTGAATGGGAGTTCACTCATGATTTGGCTCTCTGTTTGTCTGTTATTGGTGTATAAGAATCCTTGTGATTTCTGTACATTGATTTTTGTATCCTGAGACTTTGCTGAAGTTGCTTATCAGCTTAAGGAGATTTGGGGCTGAGACAATGGGGTTTTCTAGATATACAACCATGTCATCTGCAAACAGGGACAATTTGACTTCCTCTTTTCCTAACTGAATACCCTTTATTTCCTTCTCCTGCCTGATTGCCCTGGCCAGAACTTCCAACACTATGTTGAATAGGAGTGGTGAGAGAGGGCATCCCTGTCTTGTGTGTTTTTTCAAAGAGAATGCTTCCAGTTTTTGCCCATTCAGTATGATATTGGCTGTGGGTTTGTCATAGATAGCTCTTATTATTTTGAGATATGTCCCATCAATACCTAATTTATTGAGAGTTTTTAGCATGAAGGGTTGTTGAATTTTGTGAAAGGCCTTTTCTGCATCTATTGAGATAATCATGTGGTTTTTGTCTTTGGTTCTGTTTATATGCTGGGTTACATTTATTGATTTGCACATATTGAACCAGCCTTGCATCCCAGGGATGAAGCCCACTTGATCATGGTGGATAAGCTTTTTGATGTGCTGCTGGATTTGGTTTGCCAGTATTTTATTGAGGATTTTTGCATCAATGTTCATCAAGGATATTGGTCTAAAATTCTTTTTTTGTTGTGTCTCTGCCCGGCTTTGGTATCAGGATGATGCTGGCCTTATAAAATGAGTTAAGGAGGATTCCCTCTTTTTCTATTGACTGGAATAGTTTCAGAAGGAATGGTACCAGCTCCTCCTTGTACCTCTGGTAGAATTCGGCTGTGAATCCATCTGGTCCTGGACTTTTTTTGGTTGGTAAGCTATTGATTATTACCTCACTTTCAGAGCCTGTTATTGGTCTATTCAGAGATTCAACTTCTTCCTGGTTTAGTCTTGGGAGGGTGTATGTGTCGAGGAATTTATCCATTTCTTCTAGATTTTCTAGTTTATTTGCATAGAGGTGTTTATAGTATTCTCTGACGGTAGTTTGTATTTCTGTGGGATTGGTGGTGATAGCCCCTTCATCATTTTTTATTGCGTCTATTTGATTCTTCTCTCTTTTCTTCTTTGTTAGTTTTTCTAGCGGTCTATCAGTTTTGTTGATCCTTTCAAAAAACCAGCTCCTGGATTCATTAATTTTTTGAAGGGTTTTTTGTGTCTCTATTTCCTTCAGTTCTGCTCTGATCTTAGTTATTTCTTGCCTTCTGCTAGCTTTTGAATGTGTTTGCTCTTGCTTTTCTAGTTCTTTTATTTGTGATGTTAGGGTGTCAATTTTAGATCTTTCCTGCTTTCTCTTGTGGGCATTTAGTGCTATAAATATCCCTCTACACACTGCTTTGAATGTGTCCCAGAGATTGTGTTATGTTGTATCTTTGTTCTCATTGGTTTCAAAGAACATCTTTATTTCTGCCTTCATTTCATTATGTACCCACTAGTCATTCAGGAGCAGGTTGTTCAGTTTCCATGTAGTTGAGTGGTTTTGAGTGAGTTTCTTAATCCTGAGTTCTAGTTTGATTGCACTGTGATCTGAGAGACAGTTTGTTATAATTTTTGTTCTTTTACATTTGCTAAGGAGTGCTTTACTTCCAACTATGTGGTCAGTTTTGGAGTAGGTGTGGTGTGGTGCTGAGAAGAATGTATATTCTGTTGATTTGGGGTGGAGAGTTCTGTAGATGTCTATTAGGTCCGCTTGGTGCAGAGGTGAGTTCAATTCCTGGATATCCTTGTTAACTTTCTGTCTCGTTGATCTGTCTAATGTTGACAGTGGGGTGTTAAAGTCTCCCATTATTAATGTGTGGGAGTCTAAGTTTCTTTGTAGGTCACTCAGTACTTGCTTTATGAATCTGGGTGTTCCTGTATTGGGTGCATATATATTTAGGATAGTTAGCTCTTCTTGTTGAATTGATCCCTTTACCATTATGTAATGGCCTTCTTTGTCTCTTTTGATCTTTGTTGGTTTAAAGTCTGTTTTATCAGAGACTAGGATTGCAACCCCTGCCTTTTTTTATTTCCCATTTGCTTGGTAGATCTTCCTCCATCCCTTTATTTTGAGCCTATGTGTGTCTCTGCATGTGAGATGGGTTTCCTGAATACAGCACACTGATGGGTCTTGACTCTTTATCCAATTTGCCAGTCTGTGTCTTTTAATTGGAGCATTTAGCCCCTTTACATTTAAGGTTAATATTGTTATGTGTGAATTTGATCCTGTCATTATGATGTTAGCTGGTTATTTTGTGCATTAATTAATGCAGTTTCTTCCTAGCCTCAATGGTCTTTACAATTTGGCATGTTTTTGCAGTGGCTGGTACCAGTCGTTCCTTTCCATGTTTAGTGCTTCCTTCAGGAGCTCTTTTAAGGCAGGCCTGGTAGTGACAAAATCTCTCAGCATTTGCTTGTCTGTAAAGGATTTTATTTCTCCTTCACTTATGAAGCTTAGTTTGGCTGGATATGAAATTCTGGGTTGAAAATTCTTTTCTTTAATAATCTTGAATATTGGCCCCCACTCTCTTCTGGCTTGTAGAGTTTCTGCTGAGAGATCAGCTGTTAGTCTGATGGCCTTCCCTTTGTGGGTTACCCGACCTTTCTCTCTGGCTGCCCTTGACATTTTTTCCTTCATTTCAACCTTGGTGAATCAGGTTATTCCAAGACACAATTATGTGTCTTGGAGTTGCTCTTCTCAGGGAGTATCTTTGTGGCATTCTCTGTATTTCCTGAATCTGAATGTTGGCCTGCCTTGCTAGATTGGGGAAGTTCTCCTGGATAATAAATATCCTGCAGAGTGTTTTCCAACTTGGTTCCATTCTCCCTGTCACTTTCAGGTACACCAATCAGACATAGATTTGGTCTTTTCACATAGTCCAATATTTCTTGGAGGCTTTGTTTATTTCTTTCTATTCTTTTATCTCTAAACTTCTCTTCTTGCTTCATTTCATTCATTTCATCTTCCATCACTGATACCCTTTCTTCCAGTTGATTGCATCGGCTCCTGAGGCTTCTGCATTCGTCACATAGCTCTCGTGCCTTGGTTTTCAGCTCCATCAGGTCCTTTAAGGACTTCTTCTCTGCATTGGTTATTCTAGTTATCCATTCTTCCAATTTTTTTTCAAAGCTTTTAACTTCTTTGCCATTGGTTCGAATTTCCTCCTGTAGCTCAGAGTAGTTTGATCATCTGAAGCCTTCTTGTCTCAACTCGTCAGTCATTCTCCATCCAGCTTTGTTCTGTTGCTGGTGAGGAGCTGCGTTCCTTTGGAGGAGGAGAGGCGCTCTGCTTTTTAGAGTTTCCAGTTTTTCTGCTCTGTTTTTTTTCCCCATCTTTGTGGTTTTATCTACCTTTGGTCTTTGATGATGGTCATGTACAGATGGGGTTTTGGTGTGGATGTCCTTTCTGTTTGTTAGTTTTCCTTCTAACAGACAGGACCCTCAGCTGCAGGTCTGTTGGAGTTTGCTAGAGGTCCACTCCAGACCCTGTTTGCCTGGGTATCAGCAGCAGAGGCTGCAGAACAGCGGATATTGGTGAACTGCAAATGCTGCTCCCTGATCGTTCCTCTAGAAGTTTTGTGTCAGAGGAGTACCTGGCTGTGTGAGGTGTCAGTCTGCCCCTACTGGGGGGTGCCTCCCAGTTAGGCTACTCGGGTGTCAGGGACCCACTTGAGGAGGCAGTCTGCCCATTCTCAGATCTCAAGCTGCATGCTTAGGAGAACCACTACTCTCTTCAAAGCTCAGTTGGAAATGCAGAAATCACCTGTCTTCTGTGTCGCTCACGCTGGGAGCTGTAGACAGGAGCTGTTCCTATTCGGCCATCCTTGGCTCCTCCCCTACCGGCCTGGAGCTGAGTCAATTTGGGGAGCCGAGTGAAATACCTGGGTAGAGGAAGCAGTGGGTAAGGTCCTGGGAGCTCGCTGCATCCCCAAGCAGGTCATTCCTGCCTGGCACCACAGGGATCCATTGGGAGGGTGGCCAGAGGAGCTGGGGGGTAGGGAACACTCATCTCTTATTTCTTTACCTGTGTTACCTTTCCATAGGCCTCTTTTGTATCTCTCAAAGTCTGGAGCTTCATCCTGGGAATTTATGGAACTCATTTAAAGGTGGGCCTCAATGACCTCAAATGCCCCCAGCAGTAAATTTTACGACATTCTCTCGAAGCTAAAGGTTGCACTGTTTTCAAGTGAAAAATACCTTTTTTGGAGTCATTTTTAGGAACTGAACAGGATCTTGTTTCTTATTTTCTGTTGATATATTGGTATATCCACATTCTCCTCTTAACTTCCTCCCTGTTTAACTTCCTATTGCTCCACCTTTTTCAGAATACCATATTCCTTCACCCTGCATTGGGCAGGGCAATGGGAGCTAAAGCTGTTGGTCCAAGAGGAACACAGCTAAATGACACAAATGGGTTATACCCACAAATCCAACATCACAGTATTGTAATCAGTATAGGGTTCAGTACTATGCATGGTTTCGGACATGGTCACTATGTCCTGAGGATTGTAGAGGCCAAGATCACCAGGGATTGGAGAGTTCAGGAAATATTTAATAGAAGAGGTTGCATTTGAGCTGGACTTCCAGGACTTTTTGTCTTTTACATGTTTGTCTGATTATAACAATAGCACATGCTTATTGATAAGTATTTAGAAAATGCAGATGTATATAAAAAGGAAAACTATCAATCATAAGCTCATCAGTCTGAGATAACCACTGTGTTTGTGTCTTTATTATAGACAATAAGTATTTTTCATGTTTTTAATTTTAAAACATTTAAACATAAAACATTGAAAACATTAAAATTAAAATTTTAATAACTTTTAAAAAATTCTATAAAGTTGATCATTATGTAAATATGTCATTATTTATTTACACAGATTCCTGATGATCATTTCATATATTCATCTAATAAATATTTACTATGTGACCACCTATGTGTTAGACATTCTAGGACTGGAGGTATAATAATATACAAGCTAGATAAAGTCATTGTCCTTGTGGAGCTTACATTCTCTGGGGAGAACAATAGCAAGCAAAGAAAGAGTTCATGTGTTTGTAAAGGGGGTTGTAGGCATGCACACATGTATATCAAGTAGTGATGAATGTATAAGGAATAGGGGTTAGAGAGTGATGGGAGATACTTCAATTCTTTCCAGCTTTTTAGTCATAAAAAAGTGCCTGGATAGCAACTCTTAGCAATAGTACAGTAGTCCCCCCTTACTGGCGGTTTCACTTTCTAAGGTTTTAGCTACTTATATTTAACTGTGGTCTGAAAATAGGTGAGTACACCACAAAAATATATTTTAAAGGACAGACAAAGAGAGCCCACATTCACATAAATTTTATTATAGCACAGTTGTTATAATTGTTTACATTATTATTATTTATTGTTGTTAATCTGTTATTGTGCCTAATTTATAAATTGAATTTTATCAAAGGTATGTATGCATAGGAAAAAACATACTAACATGGTCTACATAGGGTTCAGTACTATCTGCAGTTTCAGGCATCCAGTGAGAGTCTTGCAACATATTACCTGAAGATAAGGGGAAACTACTGTAAATGAAAATATCTGTATTGCTTCCCCCTGAACAATATTGTATGTTTCTCTTTAAATCCTTGCCTTTTTTAGGCCCAAGATGGAATCTCTGTTTTAGTGTTTTTTTTTCCATTTACTATTTGTCAGGTTGAACAATTTCGTTAGCTATTTGTATTTATTTATTTTTGAATTTCCTATTCCTGTTTTGATGTAAATCTACAAAATTTGAACATGGAGGAAAGACATTCCAGCAGGAGGAAATGATATGAGCAAAGACACAGAGGTGGGACCCCCTAAAGTGTCCTGTGGAATGCTGTTGATCCTAGATGAGGGTGGCCATGTTCATGTAAATGTGCACACAAGCTGAGATACACAAGAACATCCAATGATTTTGAGTTAAAATGTAGTCTTGTGTCTGGTGGTTGATCAGTAGCATTGATGATTGCTAAATATTCTGGATCCCCTTCCTTTGATTGTCCTTCTTGTGAGAGGACGATGCATCCACCCTGCTGAACTCAGGGGTGAGCATGTGAACTCCTACCAATGGCATCATGGTGGGAACAACAGCCAGAACTTTGAGACTCATCACATAATTCCCCATCTCCTCTCTGTCTCTCCCTTGAGTTTGGAAATGTTCCAGATAAAGACTACTTTTTCAGCCTAAATTTCTGAATAAAGGTGACTAATTGGTCTTCAGGGAGTTTGTGTGCTGTGTTGTCACAGAAAGATAGAAAAAGAAAGATTTTCTACATATTCAAGTCTCAATACCTACTGAAAGACCTGCATAAATGCACGCTAGAGAAGGAACAGCCTTGTTGAGAAATTTCTGTGCCTTATCTGAAGAATTTTTCCTCAGTTTCCTGTGAGCATTCACAAAGCCACCACTAGCTTTCAGGAAGTGACCACACACCATCAAGAGGATCAGCTGCTCAGGAAGGCAGGACCAGATAAGGTATAGACGAGCCCGGGAGCAGGCTTCAACCACAGTGGCAGGAGGAAGTGGATTTGGTGCATTGCAGAAAGCAAGGACACTTTTAGCTAAAATGTGATGGGCACCTACTGTGCTATACACATTATCTCATTAAAGACTCACCCTTTCATCTGGAATGAAAAGCATTATCCCGTGTTTATGAAAGAAGAAACAAGTGTCAGCTCCACCTCCAGAACCTGTAAAGGCAATATTCAAAATAAGCAGAGGAAAGAATTTCTGATAATTAGTAATATTGCATCATATATACTAAGTAGCGGGTTGGAGTAAATTTGGTGAAAAGATTGTTGTTGAACAGACTGCAAAAGGAGCACAGCAGAAGAAAAGAGCAGGAGCATAGTGGGAGCTGCAAAGCAGCTGTGCATGCAGTAGTGTTCACTGGCCCATGGGTGCCCCATCTGACTCCCACAAGAAGTCCATGAAAGCCACATTGGCACACACTCTTCCACATTGGTGCACTCTTCCACATGCTTTCATTTATTTTTTCCTCTTCTTGCTCTTCTCTTATTCTTTAATCCAGCAAATCCAAATTATAAAGGAAATATATTTCCTCTCTAGTCTCAAGCGAGAATATTTATCAAAATTTCAGTTCCCGTTACAAAATAAAATAAAATGATATGTCAACAATGGACACTGGGGGCTGCTGGAAGCGGGAGGGGTAAGCATTGAAAAACTGTTAGGTACCATGCTCACTACTGGGGTGACAGGATCATCCGTATTCCAAACCTAGTATCGTGTAATATAACCACATAACGAACCTGCACATGTAGTTCCTGAATCTAAAATAAAAGTTAAAATTATTTAAAGTATCAGTAGGCAATATGACTTATCCTATAGACTCTTTTGTTTAACGAAGCCTAAAGCTATTGCATAAAGCCCGTAGCTAACTATAAGCCAAACTTAAATGAATAAAATAAGCACTACATTTAGCTCTTATATCTATCAATCATCTATCTATCAATCAATCTTTCTATCATCTGTCAATCATCCATTGAGCTAGGCATTCATGAGGCTTCAGATGACCCCTGTCATCCGAAAGTGAATATTTTCTATAAAATATTGGTTTTCTAGGTCACCGTTTTCACACTGTGGGGTCATGCCTCATAACTCATTAGTGAGTGATAAAATCAATATAATGGGTAGCAAACAGTATGCACACACACACACACACACAAGTAGGACAGAATAGAAAATATTGTATTTTCTCTTTTAACAACACATGTCAAAAGAGAAAATGCAATTTTATAAAACTCTTGCTTCAGTACATTAGCAGACATAAAAAACTAAGTGCTAAACCAAAAATGTTTAAAAGTCTCCATTCTACAGTATGGTTCATATATTTTCTGAGCTAATAAAATAATTTTTAAAAACATACATACATACATGCATATACCTTGTAACTGTAAGTAAATTATTTAACTTATCTGAAAATATTTACTCGTAAGTAAATATCAACGATACAAAGTCATGATAAAGGACTATTATAAAGGATAAAATGAGAACATGTTGCACAAGTCCCTCAAACTGCATCCAGCAAATAGCAAATAAATTGTAGCTATTGTTCTTATTATAAAATTACACACAGCATAACACTAGAATCAAAAAGTTGTGAGAAGAGAAAAAATATCCTTTAGTCATCTGCATTGGAGACCACTCATATGCAAGCTTAAATTCTTGGGTCCGCGCCTCTACACTATTCTCTGCTGCAGAGATTTGCTTAGCACAGGCCTGTATCAGCTGCACCATGGCCTCCCACTCCTGCCCCATGGTCTCTCAGATGCCATAGTAGGAGATGTCTGTACAAACCAAACGGCAGGATAATTAACCCCTACGTGTCCAACCTTGTCCACTGGGGTCTGGGAACTAATTAATAATTTGTGGGAGCTCAGAACATGATATGTGAAAACATGGCACTCAGCAATTGAAAAAGCTACAGGAGCTAGGTCACTCTGACCACCCCCACTTTTCTGTATAAAGCATAGTTATAAAACATTTTTTTAATCTACCTTAACTGAAAGTAAGTCATAAGACCCGCATTCCAGAGGAGTACTGCACCAAACCTGGAGAGAAGGAATGATACACAGAGAAGCCAAGAAGAATTTGAACCTTTCAGGGCCTTTCTGGGTTCCCTCCCCCAACCTTCAGTTTATTATCATGAAGTTTCACCCTGTTTTTTGTACACTGACATTTCTACAGGACTGTCCGTTCTTCATTGAACTGAAGTATAAAAATGCAGTTTTTTTGGGGGGGAGTCCTTGAGTCCTCATTTCCGAACGCTCTCATGTCACATAAAACATTGTTAAATCAATTGGCTGTGCTTTTCTCTTATGAATCTGTCTATTGTTATAGCACTGTAAGTAATAACTTACAGTGGGTGAGGAAAAATATTTACTTTTTCACTCCCACAAATTGATTCCCCCTTTGTCCCTTAGGTGGTCAGTTCCAAGATTCATGTCACAAGTTTCCTTAAAAGTTCTCTCTGAATCAAGATTCTTTGCCTGTCACAGTAGACAATGGGATCATACATATTTGGATTGCCTTTCTCTCCTTCCTGCTTCTCTCCCCTCACCCCCCATAGGGGCAATAAGGTAATAACTTTTTCTCATCCGTCATAAGGGTCACGGATGACAGTCCTGTAACAAAAGACAGATTAACAGAAAAAAAAAAAAAAACATAAGTTTATTTAACCAGGGTTTTATGTGACCCCCATACCCAGGGAAAACTGTGCTTTTATTCTAAGTCTGATGAAAAACGTGAAAAGTTGTGAAGAAGCATGATTGGACAAAGAAAGTAGAATCTAATAGTAATCAACTGCGAGGAGACCAAGCAAGGCCTGTTTGTTCAGATTATTCTTGGGCTCTCTATGTGGCATTCCTCTCTCAGCATATGGGGCAGGAACTCTAGAACAAGACCCTCATGACCTACTTTCAGGGAAGGTAGGCCAGAGAGTGATGTTTCTAGGTTTTATGGTTCACTTTGGGGGAGAGGAGTTCTAACTTCTATAATCTGAGGTGGGGAGAAAAATTCTTGACACATCTTGGGGGAGTGTGGGGAAAGGAAGAAGGGAGAGCATGAGAAGGTCAGAGTGACCTTTCTTCTAAGGCCTTCCAATCTCCTTCCTAACGAAATACTCAGCATGCCATGACACCATATTTTGGGATATCGTGTTCTGATCCCTGATATGCTCATTTCTCTTCCCTAGAATCACTTTCCAAATAAAGCACAGCTGGTCCCAGACTTACAATGATTCGACTTACGATTTTTGACTTTATGATGCTTTGAAAGCCATATGCATTCTGTAAAAACTGTACTTCAAATTTTGAATTTTGATCTCTTCCCAGGCTAGCAATATACTGTACTCTACTCTTTCTCACTGGCAGCCACTGCCCCCAGTCAGCCAAGCAATTACAAGGGCAAACAACCAGCACTCTACGGGGCTCTATGTTGTTAGATGATTTTGCCCGGCTGTAGGCCAATGTAAATGCTGTGAGCACATATAAGTAGGCTCGGCTAAGCTACAGTGTTCTGTAGGTTAGGTGTATAAGATGCATTTCTTAGCTACATATTTTCAACATATGATGGGTTTATCTAGAGGTAACCCAAGTTAAGAAGCATCTACCCCTGCATGCAAGCGTCTGTCTTGGGCTCTGCTCTTAAGGAGATCCAAGCTAAGAAAGTCTCCAACCTCCTTTTTTCATACCTATTTTATTCTTTCCACTGCTAGTGTTGTTCTTAGTAATTAGAGAAAATGAACCCCAGGAAGCGAGGCTCTTAGCAATGTTATGATACACCTAGAACACTCTGGTCTCCATTTCCAGCTTCTAGTGTCTTTTGTGAGGGAAGGAAGTAGACAGCAAGAAACCTAAAGACGTCCTTGACTTTATTAATTTGGAGATTTCAGGAATCATTGTTTTTTTCTAAAAGAGAAAACTGACAAGTATCAAAAGGAATTTTTGATGTCAAGACAAATAGGACTAGCTCCAATAATAAGCACTATTCTTGAACAGGGCATACGTTTGCCTTGTTTGTAAATACATGGCTGCATTTCTGCTCCACCAGAGTAAGTGACATATGCAAATCCTGTATAATACTCCCTTTCTAAGAAGGCTGCTTATTTGCTTTTTATGTTTGTTTCTGTAAATTGATTAGAGAGGAATTTGTTTATACCCCAAATAAGACAATAGAGAATTGTAATTATATTTCACCACAGGCCTCCAATTTCTGCCCTAGAGAATATAATGAAATGATGGAAACACCTCCTCCTTCTGCGGAACTGAAAGCTGTGCTTTAGGCTATTGGCACAATTTCTGCCATGTACACCCCACCAATCATCAAATGGGCCCTAGGATTAAGATCCCTACCTTCAGGCTGTGGGCCCATAGCTGCACAGTAATTGCAGTGTTGCTTGCAGTTGTGTTTGATAAGGAATTAATGACATGTGAAACATTCCGACACATTTAGGATATCTCCTGCCTCATTGTAATTAAGGGAATCAAAACGCATTCTGATCTAGAATTGGAGGTAGCCTAAACCCTCCATCATTCTAAAACCTACACAGTAAGCTAAGACTATTACCTTATGTAATTTGTACTTTAGAAAATAAGGACATTGAATCTCAAAGAAGAAATAATCTTCTCAAAGTCAAATACTAAGTAGGTACAAGAACGCATATTCATACTCATATCTATCTGACTTTTCAAGACCACACTATTCCATCTCACATTAGCATTTGTGGAATAATTCCTATGTGCTGAGCATTGTGCTATGTGTTTCTATAAGTATCTATTTTACTAGCATCAGAATACCAACAGCTCCTGAATTTGTATAAGGTAGCTGGCCAGCCAGCTCATACACGCATTCTCCAGCCTCCCACCAGTTATAGCCAAATATCCAGGTTCTCACCAAGGGAATATGAGCAAAAGTAATATGAGCAACTTTTGCATCACTTCTTTAAAATAAAATTACTTGTTTTCCTTTCTCTCTCTTTCTATTTTCCCTCAGGCAAGAAGCTTGACATAGCATCGATGAGCCCAAGTCAACTATATGAACAAAACAATGTCTCAGGAGGGGCAGGGAATCACGTCAGAAGAATCCTGAGTCCTTAGATGACCTTGTAGAAAAGAGCCACAAACTTACTCTGGGCTACCTTCGTACCTCTGAACTATTATGCAGAGAGAAATAAATGTATTCAAATCACTGTTTTTTGGGTTTCTTCATTCATGTAGCTTAGCCTATAACCTAAGTAATGAAACTCCAGAGAACACTGTACACATTACAAAGGAAAATCTAGAGTCAATTTGCCAAAGTTTATGTAGCCCATGAGTGTCAAAGCTGGGATATGAACCCAAATCTTGTCTCCATTTTCAGGGCTTTTAAATCAAACAGTGTAATTGACTTAGAAAAGTGCTTCTCAAAGTTTAGCAAGCATCAGAACCACCTGGAAAGCTTATTACAATGCAGATTCCTGAGCCCCTTCCCTAGAGACTCTGATCAAGGAGGTCTTGGGCCAAACCTAAGAATTGGCAGTTCTAACACGCCCCCATATGATGCTGAGATTACCTGTCTAGTGACCACAGTTTGAGTATCACTGACAGTAACTCCTTAAACAGAGATGGAAGACAACAACAACAACAAAAAAGAGAGAAATAAGACTTTAACGTTCAAAGGACAGAAGCCCTGGGCATGACTGAAGCAAAGGGAGCAAGAACTGAATCAGGACAATGCTGATAACAATGATGATAAAAGCCAGCAATTATTGTGTGTCATGCCCTGTTTTCATTATCAGATTTGATCCTCACACTCTATGAGGTAATTTAAACAATGCTTTTCATATATGAGGAAACTGAGGTTACTTTCTTTATACCAGACGCCATTCTTGTTACTTGTACTCTGTACAAGGTGAGCGACTAACCTGCATTTCGGTTACATAACTTCAGAATAATAGCTCTTTGATATTTTTATAAAGTAAACACTGTTCATAAAGGAGTGCCTAAAAGATATTCACTAACTCCTTTCCCTAGATGTGCTAAAATCTAACCTCCTATTGAGCTAGACCAGCCAAAATCTACCCAGACGTCCCTAAGCCTGTTTTGCCCATTTGTAGCATAGTAATGCCTTACAGACACATTGTAAAAACTAAAGATGTCACGTGGAAGATGGACTCAGTAAATAGGAGAAATTACTCATGTTAAGAAGGAAGGGAATGAAGACAAATCATTCCTGAACAGAGAATTCACAGCATATTGAAGGGAAGTAAAAGGCAACTTTAAACCTAGCATTTTTAATTATTCCATTTCAATGTCTCTTTTCATGCTGTGCCTATTAGAATAAAATAAAATTTTCAAGTCTTTCTGGCCCCCTTCTGCCTGCTCCAAAACCTAATGGCACTTGTGGTGCTGGACCTCCTTTCACCTAGAATGCTGGGCTGAAGCAGTTGTGGAGAACACTTTGATCCCAGCCAGAGTAAAAGCTGAGGACATTCAGTAATAATTTGTCTTGCCTAATAATTTGAAAGTGCCTAAGGACTAACCTCAGAACATCATGACCCCAATGAATGCTTAAAAATAACAAGTTTAAGGAGAGATTGTGTGATCCATATAATGCTGTGATGAAGTGATTGACATCAGTGTCCTGAGCTGGCTGGGGGACATGTGGAGGTGCCAGAGTATTTTCTACAGAGTATCACAGCCGTGCAAGTGGCCAGCCATGGCATTCTGCATGTTGGAACAACCCAGTGTGCTGACAGTATTCATCCCCCAACATCAGGATCTCAATAAACCCATCTGAGACCCAAATCTAAAAATCAAAGACAACTCCAACTAGATTTGATTTTCTCCCCAAAAGTCAATCCCTCCTTTTTACATAAAAGCTGACTGGTACATCCTGAAAAGAGGAATGGTTCTGTACCCAGGAACTAAAGTCCTAGAAACCAAGCCTGGATGCCAACAGTAGCAGGGACATCACGCCATGAGCTGAAGAAGCACTGTTGGGTAGCCACAGACCAAATACTACACTCTTGGGAATTGTCTTTAGCTCTAAGAGAAAATGTGTCATGGGCTGTCTAAATAGTAGGGCTGCATTATTTATGTCATATTTATGCCTTGATTTTTTTCCAAGAAGACTTGAGGTTTACTAAAATATGTGCAAAATGAGATACTGAGGATAAAAGAGGATCAAGACTTTAGTGAGAAAGAACCAACTCCCCATTCAGAAAGCTTTCATATTGGTCATGGTTTGATCTTAGGACTGCTACCTGTGTCTATTTCCTTATCTATAACAAAAAGCTACCTAATTACCAATTTTATGTTTGTTACTAGCACTACATTATAAAGTAAGGATGGAAGTTCTCTATAAATTGATTTATCCTCCCTTCCTCTCTCAGAAAAGGAATGCCTTAAGATTTCCAGTCTTGCCCTTTTCCGAAAGAAGCCATCTTGGTGTGAAGGAGTAGGAAAAAAAGCATCTTTTAAAAAAATCCCCGATTTGACATGTACTACCTGGAGCACTAAACCGAGTCCACTTTCCTTTTCCTCATCTGTACAATGGAATTCAAAGAGGGAAACTTGGTCATATGTGACTGCATGAATGAACCTGCAGGACATTATGCTAAGTAAAATTAGCCAGGCACAAAAGGACAAATACCACATGATCTCACTTATATGAAATGGAATCTAAAAAAACTGAAGTGAACCTGACCTCAGGCAAGGAGTGGAGTGGTGGTTACCAGAGGCTTGGCGGGGGCAGGGGGCGGGGGGGAAGAAGGATATGCTGGTCAAGGGATATGAAGATGGAAGTTCACTATAAATTAATATATCCTCAGTTTCTCTCTTAGAAAAGAAATGCCTTAAGTTTTCAACTAATATATAGTAATCCAAGTCACGCAAACATATTGAAATTCAAGTGAATGGGAATGCAGTTAATATATGGATAGCACTGAAACTTCCCTGAAAATTTTTTCAGACGGAGGAAATAAATGTTTTGAGATTTATTGCACAGCGTGCTGACTATTGTAATGTATATTTCAAAATTGCTAAGAGTAAATTTTAGATGTTTTCACCACAAAAAAATAAGTATTTGAAGTGATGGACATATTAACTAGCTTGATTTAAACATTCTACATTATATACATATATCATAACATCACTTTGTGCCCCCAAAATGTGTACAATTATTTGTTGATTTACAATCAAATTTTTAAAAATTAAAAAATATTACCTGTATCTCAGGGGTTCCATGAGGACTAAAGATGAGACTATTGATATGAAAGTCCTTGATAAAATGCAGAGCTATTTATGAATCACAGTGTTTATTATTTTAACTATTTATAATAATTTGATATAAGTTGCATTAAACATCCTGGGAACATATTAGTGTTATAAAAACCGTAACAGTATATTAATTCTCTGAATTTTCTACCAACTCACACATATAATACACACATACATACAAACACTCACATGTTGACACACACCCAAAACAGAAATAAACATATCCACAGAGCCCTCTGTTTAGGTGCTTCTTTGATCCCCCAGAGTGGCCTGAGCAAAATTCCTAACCTTATGTCTTGGTACACAAGTGATTAAGAATCAGTTGTGAGTAAGGCATAAATAATATGATTCTCAAAAAAATGTGGGCATTTCTGTTGCCTATAATGCAACGCATACATACAGTTCTAAGATACCTTAAATTCTACAAAATCACAAATTAAAATAATAGGACTATAGAAAACCTAGGAGTGGGACAGAACACTCAAAAGTCTATGCAATCATGAGGTCAGGAGATCGAGGCCATCCTGGCTAACACAGTGAAACCCCGCCTCTACTAAAAATACAAAAAATTAGCCGGGCGTGGTGGCGGGCGCCTGTAGTCCCAGCTACTCGGGAGGCTGAGGCAGGAGAATGGCGTGAACCCGGGAGGCGGAGCTTGCAGTGAGCCGAGATCGCGCCACTGCACTCCAGCCTGGGCGACAGAGCGAGACTCCATCTCAAAAAAAAAAAAAAAAAAAAAAAAGTCTATGCAACATTTTAACCACAGCACTAACAAAAATAATAATGAAATATGTAATCAAAATACAAGCAGAGTTAAAACATCATGTTAAATTCCTAATACGTAGAGATAGCTAAATATAGCTGTATATTTCTTTTTTTCTTTCTTTTTTTTTTTTTTTTTGAGACGGATTCTTGCTCTGTTGCCCAGGCTGGAGTGCAGTGGTATGGTCTCGGTTCCCTGCAACTTCTGCCTCCCGGGTTCAAGTGATTCTCCTGCCTCAGCCTCCCAAGTAGCTGGGATTATAGGCACCTGTCACCATGCCTGGCTAATTTTTTGTATTTTTAGTAGAGACAGGGTTTCACCATGTTGGCCAGGCTGGTCTCGAACTCCTGACCTCGTGATCCACGCACATCGGCCTCCCAAAGTGCTGGGATTACAGGCGTGAGCCACCGCTCACTAAAGGTGATCTGATGGAATAAAGTTTAAGCAATGGTAGATTCTACTAAGTTTGGAGATAAGGGAAAAACACACAAAAATCAAAGGTAACTGTGCAATAAGTCCTCCAAAAATGGAGCATGTGGCAAAAATAAGCCAAGAAGAAATTATGGCTTGTATATCAGTTATCTATTGCTGCATATCAAACCTCCCCAAATGTAGTAACTTAAAACACCACCATTTATTAGTGTGTCTATAGGTCAGCTGACTGGTTTTACTGACCTGGGCCAGCCTTGACTGATCTCAGCAGGAGATGCAAGGACCGTTGCATCTGTGATCAGTTAGCAGGTCAGCAGTAGCCTGGCTAATCAAGAAGGAACTCCAGTGTGATATTCTCTGCTTGAAGGAATTTTTAAATCTTTAGCAGGTTAGTCTGGACTTATTCATGTAATGGTCATACAGTTCCAACGGAACAAATGGAATTGTGGAAGGTCTCTTGAGGCCTAGGCTTGAAACTGGTAGGCCATTAATTCTGCCCCTGTTGACTGGCCAGAACAAGTCACAGAGCCAATTCATATTCAAGGGGTGTGGAAATAGACTTCAGTTCATCATGATAGGAGCTACAAAGTGCAAAACGACATTGCAAATAGGTATAAATAGACGATGGGAGAAGAGAATTGAGCCCATTTGACAACCAATTAATCAATGAGAAATACATCTTGCATATGGTATTACCTGCTTCCTCCTTCTGGGTCCCGCTGTGGCCACTTGGTGGTATAAAACACTAACGAGCTAGGAAAAAAAATTTAAAAAAATTGCTTCCACATTTTCCTGGCATTATTCCTCTATTTACAATCACACATGGACTAATTTAATTCAGATTACAAAAACATATGTTGTAGCAGAACAGACCACCATAATTTATAAATTACTTATTTCACTAAAAAAATTTTCAGGAGAGTTTCAATGTTATCTATATATTAACAGCTTTCTCGCTCACTTGCATCCCAATATGTTTCTTGACTTGGAAACAAACAACTGAAGTTATATCTACAGCAGAGTTTCTCCGCCTTAGTTAGCACTGTTAACATATTGAGCCAGATAATTCTTTGTTGTATGGGATTGTTTTGTGCATTATAGGATGTTTAGCAGCATCTTTGCCCTCTACCTGCTAGCATGGGCCTCAGGTTGTAACAACCAAAAATGTCTCCAGACACATCCAATGTCCCCTAGAAGGAGGCACAATCACCCTCAGTTGAGAACCACTGTACCAGAGAATCAGCAGTGTGCATAACCTACAGCCTATTGCAACTATGCCACAACTATTAGTCAATTTCAAGATCTCAGGTAAACATCATCTGTTAATGTCTCAATAAAAAAAAAAGGATTACTGTGCTTGGGAAGGGCAGACTGTTTTTAGAGGAGAATGATAATTCTCCACTCTGGAGATTGCCTTTCATAAAAAGGGAACACTCCTGAAACCCTTGGCCTTTGTTCATGCTATCGCTCTTCGATGACGACTGAATTTGAGAGAGGAATCATGTACATGTTCCCAGTTCATGTTCATTTACTTTTCCCTCAAGAGAAAACTGCTCACACACTCCGCTCAACTCCTTCACTCTTTAGGGTTTATCGGGTCAGGCTCTATTCCTGTAGGGTATGGCGGGGTGAAAGAAAGTTTTTACCAAGAAGTATTATAATATACTACACTGATCAGGACAATTGGGACATAGACGGTGAAATGTGGTTTGGGGCAAAACACATGCGAACTACCTGAGCATTTTGATATGTCCAAGGCAAAGACTTCAGTAGCCTGCAGGAAACAATGAAGCCAGTTTTTATAGGTATTAGTTTAACTTTTAACTGTTTTAACCAGGACAGAGGGAGTTAGGCCTAAGGTAAATGGAAGTGGGAATTTGTCCATTATGGGTTAAGACAGTTTAAGGCAGCTTCGACCTCAAGCAAGTGGTTTATGCTTTTACAGAGGGAACTAAACATGCTCTGCCTTAAGAAAACAATGTTATCTATCTGCTTATTTTAAGGAAAAGCAAGTGCCCAGCAAAGGTGTGTGTTGTGGGCCTCAGTAACTCTCGAAATGGATAGACATCAAGCCCAGGAAAGGTACAGGCAAAGGACCTCAAGAAAAAGTTTTAGGTCTCAGGTTCAGCAAAGACAGAGGATAAGGGCACTCAGACATCCACAAAGGCACCAGCCACAATTACCAAAGATATGGGCTGGAGGAACCTCAACCAGATGATAGTAGCCTGAGAAAATGTGGATCAGGATAGGTTAATTTCATATAAAGAAGAACCCCTCCCCTTCATAGGGGGAGGGCTTTTAAGCCTAAGCAATTTTGTGCCACAAGAACATTGGATCAAGTCTGAAACTATTATATTTACATGTAGAGGAGTATTGGTGCTATATCACTAGACACAGCCCATACTCATTTCAGCACTAGGAGATGGAAACACTGGGCTCCAAGGGAAAAGAGAAATGGCAATAAAGAGGTTTTCCAAGGTACTCAGATGGTAGGGAAAATGCATCTCCATTATGACAGGGGATATAAATACATATTTCTAAATTTCCAAGAAGGCAGCAATGCCTTAAATGCAACATGCAAGAGAGGAGACAGTTTGTCTCAGTGATTTCCTCCCACCCCATATAGTAAATCAATAATGCTAAAATTAACCTCATTTTTGAGTTTACAAAGCACAGGTCATAGATTTTTGGACAAGGTACCAGATGACTGGCATTGTCTCTAGCCCAAAACAAAAAACCTTTTCTCCATTTTTCCTCCTTTATATAGACTCCATCAAGTCCCTGCTGTAATTCTTGGCAACATTAAGTACATAATTTTATCTGAGATAGTTTCTCTAGGGTCTGGGAATTGCATCATTTTCAAAATTTATTGGGTGTGAGCCAGTGCTGTGATGATCATGCATGTTCTGTTACCTCTTTGGATTTCTCAAAAGAGAGGCTTATAAGAGCTTTGCATTGAACAAATAAAGCTTCTAAGTTCCCAAAGGACTCACAATCATTCCTGTGGAAGCCTGCCTGGCTTCAGCTACTGAAGGAATCCTAACTCCAGCCAGGCATGGATGGATAATCCCTCTGGCTGAGATTAAGCTGAATATTAATTTGGAGAGGAAATAATGAAGGCAGTCAAATAATTTGATTTTCAAATTTAATTCCTTTGAACTTTAATGTCATTGGACTTCAACCTACAAAGAGATTTATATTTCCACCTTTATTTGTCACCCTATTTTGAGAAGCATTTGTATCTAAATTTGCAGCACTTCTAGCTTGGCATTTTATTATTAAATTATTGTAATATTGTTACTTTATCTCTTTAAATAACCCATGAATTGACTATGCTGAGCAAAATAGCTGAATAAATTTGAGTGGAAAATAATTGCCTTGAAATGAAATCAATTAATGTGTGGTTTGGACCAATTTCAGAGCCTTCTGGGGTCAATAGCTGTACTGCCCACTGGTGGGTCTAGGATAATATATTTTTTTAAAATAGTGGTTAATAATTTTAAAATATCTTCATGACAGTGAAAAAACAAGACTATCCTTAGAGATGGTGGATCTGCTTACATGAAGGAGATAGTGATCCCACAGATTGGTCATAAGCCTAATGGTTAAGCCCAATGCAATACATTAAGAGAACAAAAAGCTGGGCAATGTGAGGGGTGAGGAATGCCTCTTCTCCACTTCCAGTGTTTCCTTCCAGGTGGAGGGCGTTGTTAATGTAACACTACTGACCTTCCTGCCTATCAAGCAATCCTCTCCAAAGAAGAAGTGACTGATTTCACTGGAAAGCTAAGAAGGAATAAAATGAGTGAGCTCATCTCAGTTTCTTCTTTTCTCTTTCAAAAATAATGTTGTCTTCAGAGATCATGTGCTGAAGTCTGCCCAGTCTTTCAATAGGCATAATAGGAAATGCCCTGCGGTGGGTAGGAGGGTTGGGGATGGCATGCGGGAGGTGTTGGGTGTGTATGGGACACTACCTTTAACAGTCCAGCCATTCCTCTCACTGGATGGATATGTCTTCTTATTCTGAGATTATCTGTTGAAAGTACATTTGCCTACAAATAAAGCCACATTCTCCAATATATTCTTTTTCAGTAATAAAGTTGATATATGGCCTCTTGTTTGTATTATTTGGCTTATTTTCCAATGGTTTATAACTTTAGAAAAATACAGAGAGATGTTATTTATTGTACCTTCTTAATTTCCCCAAAAGAGACATTTTTTTCTATTGCATATTTTCATTTTACTTATGTTATAAATTTGGTTTCCAGGACCTTACTGGTTTCAGCCATTTCATGGCCCTACGGTAAGGGAGTAAAATGTGGTGTCTCAGAGGCTGTTAATTGTCCTCCATATCCATTTTTCTTTATTCCTTTTAGTATTAGGACTCAAGGTTTGGCTGGGCACATAGCACCTAGCTAGAGACTACATTTTCCAGCTTCCTTTGCTTCTAGGTGTTGCAGTGTGACTAAATTGTGGTCAAAGAGAAGTGATCAGAAGTAATATGGACACTTCTGGGGCTCTTAGAAGGAAGTTGTATGCCATAAACATCTTTCCATAGAATGGAACACAGAAATAGTGGTGGTGAGTCAGCTTCAAGTGTACAGATACAGACAATAATTCTATCAATATTACTCAAAGTTGTAGTACACAAGGAGATAAGGAGCTTGCACCACGGTGGAGTTCAAAATACTGCTTTCTTCACTGAGAATGTCTAGCTAAGAAAAATAACCATCTGGACAAAGCAGTGTGCTTAGTTATGTTATTGACTTACATACTAACACAAGTTTCTTATTTTATTGCAGACTTGTAACAAAGAGTTGATATTTTGAGCAGAATTGCTTAAGAAAATGGCATAGTAATTTAACCAAAAAATATGGGCCCCCTAAGCTAAATAATGTGTATACCTGGACATAGAGTGTGGAATAATAAGACATTGGAGATTCAGAACAGTAGGAGGATGGGGGGCAGGTGAGGAATGGGAAATTAATTAATGGGTACAATGCACATTATTTGGGTGATCGTTACACTAAAAGATTAGACTTCATCACTATGCAGTATATCCTGTGTACCTTGTCTTTAGGCTCTGATTAATCAGTATCTAAGGGTATGTGTTAAACAGGCTCTTTGACTCACTCTTGATCTTTTTCCTATGGTCATTGACATGAGTCTTTGGGGACAAGGAAGAAGACAAAAACTTACATTGCCTTCAAATTACATTAACAATAAAAAATTATGATGTAAGGGCCTTTTCCAACTTGATATTACTCAATTCCAGTAGAAGATCCTCATCTTACACAACCATCATCACCCTTTGGCACAGTTGGCCAATCCTTCTCCAGATAACCACACATATCCCCCCCCAACAGAGTATGTGAATGAAAACTTCCATATCCAAACATATCCTGAATTCCTAAAGTAAATATTTGTTAACAACATAAATTATCACGATGAAGGTGGCAGTAGGTTGACTATTTAAAAAATGTATTCTTCAAATGCTACATGGTATAATAGCTGTATTACCTAAAGGAATGTTAGACGTGAAGAATGAAGTCTAGAGCATTGAGCAAAAATGATTTCAAAACCTCCTTAATTTAACTACTATTCAATTATCAAAATTTTGGAACATCCAAAGAGGCAAGCCAAAATAATGCAACGTGAAGATCAAGGAGCCTGGAAATAGACCTCATCAGGTCTGTGTTGGGAAATTATATTTATCTAAAATAAACTAGAATTTTAGTACAGAACAGATGCATTTCTAACACATATCTTAGTTTCCGTGTTTGGTTTTCTGGTTCTTTACCCCATTCCATTAGTTAGCATGGCCTAGCAAAAAGGTAACAGCTTTTAGAATTGGCAATTTTGTTTTTCTTTCTGTGGTGACACAACAATGGATTCTGGAGATTTTAAGCTCCTATATATACAGCAGTAACCAGAGAAGCAGAAACAGCCCCATATTTGAGGAGAGGTAGGGTTCAGTAAGCAGGTAGCCAAGCCATATAGAAACCTGTATAACCAAGGTCCAAATAAACAAGTAAGTCAGGTTCAGTGGGAAGAGTAAAAGTTGTGAGACCAATGACGGCAGAATCAAGAGATTCAAAGTGAGAAGATTGACATGGAAAAGTCAGGCAAAATGGGCTCAGAAGTAGAACTAGTTTGAGAATCAGAAACAGAGCTGGGGCTAATGTAAAGCAAGTAAGCACTCAACTGGGGAGCAAAATTGAAGGGGACACAATGTCAGTAATCTAGAAAATAATACTTTAATGTGGTATTTTAAAAATTAAAATGCAAAATAAGTCCATAAAGAACAAAATATCAAAATTTTAAGTAAAATCAGGGTCCAGCCCTGTGCTTGTGCAGGCCTGCCTCACTCACCTCCCCCCAATCTTAGCCCTGTTAGACTCTGCCTTTATTTCATATTATGATATTTTGTTCTTCAAGGAGTGTTTTGTACTAATTTTGCTTTTTAAAAAATATTGCATTAAAATATTAGTTATCTTAATTTCTGGGTTTATTTGTTCTCTCTTACATTTTGTGCCCGAGTGCCTCACATACCTCACCCAAGTTCCCGCCCTAGGCATGGGGTGCACATTCCTACCTTAGCCAGAGCATAGACTTTCTATGTTATCCTAGAAAAGTCATTTCTTGCGTTTTCTCTAATTCTTTAAAATGAAAGACTTAAACTGATGATCTACAATATCCATTTCACTTCTGACATTCTCCAGGTAGTTGGAGAAGGGCACTAGGGTGAAGGAGTGATAGTTGGGGCATTGTATAAATATGAAAATATAATTAAGCTGGGACTTGCAGAGGAAGCAGAGCTGACGGGTGAAGAGTTAGGGAGCTGCAAGCTGACAGCTGACTTCAGACGTTATCACTGAGCCTTACATTTGGGGCTTTTGTTACTCCTTTTCCTCTTGGATGCTGAGACAAACATTTACACAATTCTGGTGTGAGATGGCAAGGGACAAAAGGAGTCCCTGAGCAGCAGCTAAATGTTACTCTAGAGCTCTGGGATTTAAAAATCAAAGAGAGCACCTGAGGATAGGAAGTCATGACTGCTCTCACATGGGTACTAAAAAGGCTCATTTTACATCTAGGGCCACATTCCAATGGGGCAGTCTTCAGCGTTGCACGGTTCTTCAATAATTTCTCACTCCAGTGATGATTCCTGCCTGATTATCAGTTTGGTTTTTCAGCTGAGTAGATTTCAAGCTATTGAAAAGCAATAAGGGAGCAAAGACTAGGCCTCAGAGCTGAGCTACAGTGGATTTAATTGGCTATGAGACGCTCTGGCAGAGAAGGGGGAGGCAAGCAGGGCAGTCCCAGAATGCTGAAGTGTTGATGTAGCTGTAATGAGGCAGGAAGAACATTGCTTCAAGGGTGTTTCCAGATGGGTTTATCTTGTTGAAATAAAGTCAGGAAAGACAAGAGAGAGCCCTGCAAATTGTGTTTTAATGTTTGGAAATGGCAAGGCTGCCACTAATATGTCTGCAAATTGGAGGGAGCCTGGACTAATGTGCAGCTCAGAATGTACAGGGAAAATGACCTCCCTTCCCGTCACACCTGTTCACTTTTTCTCTCCTTGCCACTCCCACTCTTGCCTTTATGACCTGGTAACAGGGATACAATGTGTTTGTTTAAGGCCATTGGACGCTAACAGCTTATTTTCACTAAAGTTCTATAGATACAGAGTGAAAGGCAAGAGATGCTGATGCTAGACAGAGGCATAACCAGGTTCTAGTATATGGAGGAGTGAGTGTGGGAACAAGATATTGTTGGAAGAATAAGCTTAAATAAAAATTTTAAAGAACCACCTTTGATTACATCCTTCTCTGTCTATGCCTCACAGTCTTACTTTCACTCTACTCTAAAACAATAATGTTGTTTTGGCTGAATGTGGTAGACAGAATGCACATGTTCATTGCTATGCCCTCTTGAAATTTCACTAAAATATGTGTAAAAGGGCGTTTTTTTTTTAAGCTATTTAAAAAGGAGGCAACCTCCTTTCACCTGAACTGACTCCACTATTCTGGTGGATGGAGGGTAGACACATTAACAGTTGTTGATGTAGCTGTACACAGAAGATGGAAACTTTCCTTCAGAGAAAATTCAGTAAGAAAGACGATTCACCTCTCTGCATTACAGAGTGCCATGGAAATAGGAAGAGCCAGTTATGTCTTAAGGCTTGAAAATAGTATGGCGCCAAAAATAAAAGAAATGATTGAAAATATTTATAAGGTGCCCCACACTTCAGGACGCCTTCCTTGGCCCACATAGCAAGGTGATTACACCTCCTCTACCTTTGCCAAAAATAGTTTGTTATCTAAACAATTTGAACACAGGAGTATCTGTCAGTTATAGCTGATTGCAGAAGTGAAACACAGTATTGAACATGGGAAGAAACAAGTGAAATCTTTCAGTCAAACAGTGGGGATAATCAGAATATACTCACTCACTTTACAGAGCACTGACATCCACGCTTATAAGCCCTGGTATTAGGTACGATAGAGACTATACTGAACGAACAGAGATATAAAACATATGCTTGCTCCAATTAGATAGCAGTTCTTGTTTTTTTCCACATTAACAGATTTAAAGGAATCCTCTCTGAAGTACAATAGACCCACACCTACTGACCTCTGGAAGTTCATCAATAAGCAGCTAATTCCCCTAGTCAATCACTTTATAGTGAGTTATATCACTGAACAACTTCTGTCTTTGCAACAAAGTTTCCAGACAGCTTTTTTGAATATTTTTTACCTATATATTTGAGGTAACCTCTTAAATCACAAACCAAAATAAATATATTTTTTAAAAAAAGAGAAAAGGAAATACCAACGTAATATGGTTTGGACTTGTGTCCCCACTCAAACCTCATGTCAAATTGTAGTCCCCAGTGTTGGAGGATGGGCCTGGTAAGCAGTGATTGGATCATGGGGGCAGGTTTCCCTCTTGCTGTTCTTATGATAATGAATGAATTCTTATGAGATCTGATTGTTTAAAAGTGTGTAGCACCTCCCCCTTTCCTCTCTTCCTCCTGCTCTGCCCATGTAAGACCTGCCTATTTCCCTTCCACCATGATTGTAAGTTTCCTGAGACCTCCCCAGCCGTGCTTCCTGTACAGCCCACGGAACTGTGATCCAATTAAACTTCTTTTCTTTATAAATTACCCAGTCTCAGGTATTTCTTTATAGCAGTGTGAGAATGGACTAATACACAAGGAAAGAAAGAAAATGTAGGGAGCTAAATAAACAAGCAAATGATCATTTATACCTCCACAGAAGTAAGAGAACATATTTTGTCCATTAAATAAAAGACTACTATAATAATTATCAGAGAAAAAAATAAGAATTTTAGTTCTCTAGATTCTTGCCATGAAAGAATAGCTGCATAAGACTTGCCCACCTGATGCAAATAACTCTGAAGTGGACACAACACATGAAGCAGTTGTCTTCAAGAATTGGACCATAGGCAGCTCAGTCTTGTGAGCTTTGAAATGAGAGAAGCAGAGAGAGAGAGCACATGTGCCAATGTTCTAGGTCTGGGGGTACACCCCTGTCTACGGTGCTGGAGACCAGGCAGAGTATGGCAGTCTTGCTAGCCAAAGAATCAGTTAGTGAAGAGAGCTTCTGAAATGGCTGAAATTTTGGTGTAGGTTACTAGACAGGACAAAGCTGCAGTGTGGAGGGTACTCAGAAGCCTGTTTACCCCACGAGACCTCATCAAAGACTGGCTACACACGTGAAAAATGAGACATGTGAAAAATGAGACCCTGTGAATCCCAAAAGAGAGAAGCTGATGCAGGGCAGAGACCTAAATGAAAATGCCATAGGTCATTCAATGCTGGAATATACTGGAGGACCAATCCAGGTTAGAGTGAAGAAGTCTTGGTGAACACCTTGCTCATTCATTTGAGATCTCAGGAAGGCTCCACATTAAGAGTAAACCCATGCCCTATTTTGAGGGATTTTCCCTATGTCTAAAATTAAAATAGATCATCCAAACAAAGAATAAACCCAAGCCTGACATGATCAATAAAATCCATCATTCTTTACCTGTATTCTGAAAGAAAAAAAAGCACTTTTTAAAAACATAACTCAATACCCCTACCATGTATCATCAACAATTGTCCAAAATAAAATAAAAATTTGTGAGATAGTCAAAGAAGGAGGCAAATGAGATCCATAATCAAGCAAAAGAAGTCAGGAGACACAGATATCAAAATGATCCAGTTATTAGAATTTGCAGAAAATGAAACAAGCTGATGTAAATATGTTCTCAAGTACTAATGGAAGCTACAATGAGAGAACATATGGCAAAGCTCCACAGAAAAAATAGAAACGATAATAACAAAAGAACCAAATGGAAATGAAAACTACAAGTTTGAAAGAAATGAAAACCATAACCCTGAAAGAAAAAAAACCATAGGTTGGGCTTAACAGCAGATTTGATATTGAAAAATAAAGGATCATGAATTGGAAGTATCCAATCTCAAGAAGAGGCAAAATAAGACTTTTTAGAAAACAAAAACCTCAGTGACCTGTGAGGTGTTAAAATAGTGTAATATATTGCAATAAAACCTCAGGAAAAATTAGAGCATAATTCAGGAGAAAAAAATTTGGAGAAATAATTTCTGAATTTTCCCTCAAATATAGCAAAAATTGTAAACCTACACACCCATGAAGCTCAGAAAATACCTAAAAATATAAATGCAAAAAATCATAGTAGGATTTTTTTTTAAATCTGCTGAAAACCAAGCCTGCTGAAAAGCAGCCAAAGGGAAATGATACTTTATATACAGAGGGATTATTATATAAATTACAGCTGTCTTCAAACCAGAAAAAATGGTAATCAGAAAAAAAAAGGTTTAACCATTTAAAAGCACTCAGAGATAAAACAAACAAACAAACAAAACTCTTTAGAGCAACGAATTCATTTCCTAGGCCTACCGTAACAAACTACCACAAACTGGGTGGCTTAACACAACAGATGGCCACAGTTCTGGAAGCAGAAATCTCAAACCAAGGTGTTGGCAGGGTTGCTTCCTTTTGGAAGGAATAATGGAAAAGCCGCTCTATGCCTCTCTCCTAGCTCCAGGTGATTGCCAGCAATCCTTGGCATTCCTTAGCTTATAGACACCTCACTCCAACGTCTGCCTCCATCTTCCCATGGTGTTCTCTGTGTATTTCTCTGCATCCCCTCCTCTTCTGATAAGGAAGTCAGTCATAGGATTTGGGGCTTATCTTAAATCCAAGATGATTTTATCTGCACATCCCCAATTAGTTGCATCTGCGAAGAAACTACTCCCGAAGAAAGTCACATTCTGAGGTTCCAGGTCACATGAATTTTGGGAGGATACGACTCAGCCCACTACAATCCAGAATTCTACATTCAGCCAAAATGGTTTTCAAAGATGAGGCAAAATTAAAGACATTTTCAGGTAACGAAGCTGAAATAATTCTTTGCCAGCAAACTTGTACTACGAGAACTAAGGAAAACTCTTCAGATAGAATGAAAATAATACCAGATAAAAAATCAGAACTACAACGCGAAATGGAGATGACTAACATGGTAAATATGCGGGTAACTCTGCAAGACTCTGTATGTTTTTTCTTCTCCTAACAGTCTTTATTGGACAACTGACTGCTTAGTAACATTTTATTGTGAAGTTAATAACATACGGAGAAGTAAAATACATGACAAAAGTATGGATTAAATGAAATTATTGAGAGATTCCTTCATTTTCTATAAATCTTTAATTCTAAGTATGCTGTAATAAATTAAGGAAGTATGTTATAATTCTTAGAGCAGCCACTAAAAATGTAGTAAGAGGTATAACAAAAAAGCCAATAGCTCCTCAAAAGAATAATAAATTGATACACCCATATCAAGACTGATCAAAGAAAAAAAGAGAAACAACACAAATTAGCAATGTCATCAATAAAATAGGGTATCTCACTAGAGATTAAAATGGCATTTAAAAGATTAAAACAAATGTTACAAGAACAATCAGTCTCTTAAATAAAATTAATCAATTGTTTGAAAAATACACATACTAAAGTCAACACAAAACATAAAACTCCAAATAACCCTATTGCTGTGAAAGAAATAGAATTAAGAAAAAATTTCCCCCCCCAAAAAAGTCTGGTATATGTACATATATATGTGTGTTTATATATATATATGTGTGTGTGTGTGTGTATGTATATATATACATTTATAAATATATACATATATAGGTATATTTATATATATTTTATGTATATTTTTATGTATATACCTATATATATACACCTTCATATATATTATATATATATGTAAGAGGAGGTGTGTGTATATATATACACATACACATATATATACACATATAACAGACTTTTTTATATATAGGTATATATATAAAATATAAATGTGAAAAATATATACAAATACATATATTTATATACAAATAGATATTTATATATTTTCATATATATTTCTATATTATATATGTATATTTTTCATATTTATAAATATATATTTTTATATATAGTTATATATATTTTTACATTTATATATTTGTAATATATTTATATTTTTATATATTTTCACATTTATAGTTTAAATATACTTATATAAGTATATAATATATAAATATATATATTTTATATAATGTATATGAATATATTTATACATATTTTATATAATATATAAATATATATAATTTTATATAATATATAACTATATATAATTTTATATAACATATATATGTTTATGATATATATTTATATATTTATAATATATAAATATATTTTTACATATTTATATTATATATTTATATATTTTCTATAACATATATTTATATATTTATATATTTCACATAATATATACATGTTTATATAGTATATTATATTATATATTTATAATAAATTATATATTATACAATATATAATATGATATAAATATATATTATATAACATATATTATATAATATGAATACATTATACAATATATTTATATATTATATAATCTATCATATACTATACAATATATTATATAATCTATCATATATTATACAATATATTATATAATCTATCATATATTATACAATATATTATATAATCTATCATATATTATACAATATATTATATAATCTATCATATATTATACAATATATTATATAATCATATATTATACAATATATTATATAATCTATCATATATTATACAATATATTATATAATCTATCATATATTATACAATATATTATATAATCATATATTATACAATATATTATATAATCTATCATATATTATACAATATATTATATAATCTATCATATATTATACAATATATTATATAATCTATCATATATTATACAATATATAATCTATCATATATTATACAATATATTATATAATCTATCATATATTATACAATATATTATATAATCTATCATATATTATACAATATATTACATAATCTATCATATATTATAAAATATATTATATAATCTATCATATATTATACAATATATTATATAATCTATCATATATTATACAATATATTATATAATCTATCATATATTATACAATATATTATATAATCTATCATATATTATACAATATATTATATAATCTATCATATATTATACAATATATTATATAATCTATCATACATTATACAATATATTATATAATCTATCATATATTATACAATATATTATATAATCTATCATACATTATACAATATATGATATAATCCATCACATATTATACAATATATTATATAATATATAATATACAATGTATTATATATTATATAATTATATACATAATTATATATAATAAAATAATATATATATTATATTTATATATGTATTATAATATAATTGTATTATATATAGTTATATATTATATTCTATATTTATATATTATATGATATATGTTTTATATCATATAATATAATTATATTACATAATATATAAGTATATATAATATAATATGTAGTTATATATTATATTATAGAGTTATATATTAAACATATAAATATATATAATTATATATTAAATATAAGTTTATATATAATTATATATCAATATATAGTTATATATTGATATATAGTTATATATATTAATATGTAATTATATATTTATATAATAATATACTAATATAATATTTAAATAATATATATTATATAAATATATATTTTATAAAATATTTCATTATATAAATATTTATATATTCTTTATGCCTAAATAATATGAATATATATTTTTATTATATATACCTATATAAATATATAAGTATATATTTACGTATAAATTATATGTAAATATATAGGTATATATTTATATATAAACTATATGTAAATATATAGGTATATATATTTATGTATAAATTATAGATAAATATATAGGTATATATATTTATGTATAAATTATATATAAATATATAGGTATATATATTTATATATAATTTATACATAAATATATAGGTATATATATTTATGTATAAATTATATATAAATATATAGGTATATATTTATGTATAAATTATATATAAATATATAGGTATATATTTATGTATAAAATATACATAAATATATAAAAATTATCTATATATATAAATTATCTATATATATTTATATATAAATATATATAAATTATCTATATATATTTATATATAAATATATATAAATTATCTATATATATTTATATATAAATATATATAAATTATCTATATATATTTATATATAAATATATATAAATTATCTATATATATTTATATATAAATATATATAAATTATCTATATATATTTATATATAAATATATATAAATTATCTATATATATTTATATATAAATATATATAAATTATCTATATATATTTATATATAAATATATATAAATTATCTATATATATTTATATATAAATATATATAAATTATCTATATATATTTATATATAAATATATATAGATAATCTATATATATTTATATATAAATATATATAAATTATCTATATAAACATATATATTTATATATAAATACATATAAATTATCTATATAAATATATATAAATTATCTAAATAAAGATATATATTTCTATATAAATGTATATAAATTATATATAAATATATAAAAATAATATATAAATATATATAAATGATATATAAATATACATAAATAATATAGAAATATATAAATAATATACAAATATATATAATTTATATATATATAATTTATATATATATAATTTATATATACATATAAATTATATATATATAAATTATATAAATATGAATTATATATATTTGTATATTATTTATATATAAATTTATATTATATATAAATTTATATATATAATTTAATATATAATTTATATATAAATATATAATTTATATATATAATTTATATATAAATATATAATTTATATATATAATTTATATATAATTTATATATTTATATATAAATTATATATAAATATATATAATTTATATTTATATAATTATATATAAATATATATGATTATATATATGATTATATATGAATATATATAATTATATATAATATATATAAATATATATAATTTATATATATGTTATATATAAATATATATAAAGTATATATATAATTTATAAATTATATATAAATATATATAAATTATATGTATAAATATATATAAATTATATAATATAAATATATATAATATATATGAAATATATGTATTTAAAATATATATAATTTATATATAATAATTTAAAATATTTATACATACATAATATATAAATTATATATAATATATATAATTTATATACATTATATATATAAATTATGTATATAATATATATAAATTATATATATCATATATTATATGTAATATATATACTTTATGTACAATATATAATTATATATTATGTATAATTATATATTATATAAAGTATATATAATATGTAAATATTTAATATATATAATTATATATAATATAAATGATACATAATATATATTACATTTAACATAACATATATAATATATAACAAATTATATGTATAATATATAATATATATTATATATAATATATTGTATATTATACAATACATATTACATAATATATATGTTATATATTACATATTATAGAAATCATATATATGATGTATTATATATTATATATTGTATAGATAATATATTGTATATAGTATATATATTACATATATTATATAGATAATATATTGTATATAGTATATATTATATATAAAGTATATATATAATTATATAAATATAATTGTATATTTATATAAAGACATAAAATATATATACTTATATAGAGAGATATATATATACACCTATATATAAAGGTATATACATATAGGTATATATATATGAAAATGTATATGTACCTTCTCTTCTATTTTATATATATATGGGAGAAGGTGTACATATACCTTCTCAGAACAGAAAGAAAATCAGGTCCTTTACTAATTTTATGAAACCTCGTTTTATCAATTATTAAAATACTGATAAAATATTACTTATAGAACAATTGCCTCATAGTTACAGACACACATCCTTCATGAATACCGATGAAAAGACATACATTCTTCGTGAATACAGATTTTAAAAGTCTGTATTAAAACAGCAAATTCATTACAGCAATTTGCAAAAGGTATGATACATTTCGAGCAAGTGAGATTTATCCTAGGAATGCAAGTTTGATATAACTTTTGGAAATCAATCAGTGTAATTTACCACAATAACAAACTCAAGAGCAACAGGATCACCACACAGAAAAAAAGCATTTTACAAATTCAGTAACAATTCTATCAAAAACTATCAGAAAACTAGAAATATAAGGAAAGTTCCTCAATATCATAAAGGACAACTATGAAAAACCTACAAGAAACATTACACTTACATCACACTTAATGGTGAAGGATCAAATGCTATCCATCTATGAGCAGGGCAAGCATTGTCAGTACTCACTCCTTCCAGAAAACATGGTTGAAGGTCCTAGTTAGTCATTGCATAAAAGAAGAAGAAAAATATGTGAAAAGTACAGAGCTTGAACACAAAGAAACAAAATTATCTTTATTTACATATGACATGATTATTCACATAAAAATTTTCAAGTAAACTCAAAGGAAATAAAACTACTAAAACCAGGAAGTGCATTTAGTCAGGTCTCAGGATAAGGGTTAATATACAAAAGTCTATTTCATTTCTATATTCCTGCACCAAACAATTGGAAAAATAAATTTTGTAAAGTTTTATTTTGAATATGATCAAAAATACTAAACCTACAGGGATAGATTGAACAAAAATGTTCAAGAGCTTTGCAGACAAAACAAAATATTCCAGAGAAATTATAGTATACCTAAATAAAGAGGGATTTGTACAATTTTCATGAATTGGAAGGGATAATTTTATAAAATGTAAATTTTCCCCAAAGCAATTGATGAATCTAATGTAATCCTAAACAAGATTCAATAAGCTTCTTTTTGGTAGAAATCAACAACTTACTCAAAGTCAAGAAAATAAAAACTCAGAATAACAAAACGTTCTTGGAAAATAAGAATAAACTCAGAGAATTCACACTACCAGATTACATAGATTACTATAAAGCCAATGAAGACAGTGGGAATTTGGTACAAGGTAGACATACAGATTAGTGGAAAGAAACAGAATAGACTCCAGAAATAAAGTCACATATATGTGGTCAATAGCTTTTCAACAAAAGTGACAAGGCAATTCAATGAAGGAAATAAAAACCATTAAAAAAAAAGATCCTACAACTGGAAACCCATTTTAAAAATAAATGAGCAATGATCTTCACTCCTACGTCAAACTACATATAGAAATTGTTTTTATTAAAATTACATCATAATTTGTGCATATATTCACCTATTTTTTAGGTTGTCTCTTTGCTCTGTTCATTGCTGTCTTTGCTGTGCAGAAGTTTTTTTTTAAATTTGATATGATACTATTTGTCTGTATTTGCTTATCTTGCCCATGCTTTTGAGGTTTTATTTTAAAAATCCTTGCCTAGAGCAATGTCTTGGAGCTTTTCCCTGTTTTTTGCAAGTAGTTTTGTAGTTTGGGGTCTTATGTTTAAGTCTTTAATACATTTTTAGTAGTTAATTTCTGTATATGGTGAGAGATAAGGGTCTAGTTTTGTTCTTCTGTATGTGAATATCCAGTTTTCCCAGCATTGTTTATTGAGGAAACTGTCCTTTCCCCATTGCATGTACTTGACATCTTTGCTGTATATCAGTTGTCTATAGATGCTTGGGTTTAATTCCAGTTTTATATTCTGTTTCATTGGTCTATGTTTCTGTTTCTATGACAGAGCCATGCTGTTTTAGAGACAACTGACAGAATAGAAGAACATATTTGCAAACTATACATCTGATAAGAGGCTAACATCTAAAATATATAAAAAACTCAAACAGCTCAACAACAAAACATTCAACAAAAAATGTGCAAAGGACCTGAGTAGACATTTTTCCAGAGAAGACATACAGGTGACCAACAGAAATTTTAAAAAAAATGCTTGACATTATTAATCTCCAGGGAAATGCAAATCAAAACTACAATATCACCTGACTCCAGTCAGAAGGACAATTTTTAAAAAATCGAAAGATGACAAGTGTTAGCAACAATGTGGTGAAAAGGGAATCCTTACACGCTGATGGTGAAAATGTAAATTAGCACAGCCATTATGAAAAACAGTATGGAGTTTCTTCAAAAAATTAAAAATGGAACCACCATATGATCCAGAAATCTCATTACATTTGGGTATATATTCAAAGACAATGAAATCAGTATGCTGAAGAGATATTGGCACATCCATGTTTATTGCTGCAGTATTCACAATAGCCAAGATATGTAATCAACCTAAATATCCATCAACAGATTAATGGATAAAGAATACATTATATATATACACATTATATATATGTATATAATATATATACACATTATATATATGTATATAATATATATATATACACATTATATATACGTATATAATATATATATATACACACACACATATACACACACAGTGGAATACTATTCAGCCATAAAAAATGAAATCCTGTCATTTGTGGCAACATGGATAAACCTGAATAACATTATGTTAAGTTAAACAACCCAGTCACAGAAAGACAAATATCACATGATCTCAATAATATGTGGAATCTAAAAAGTTGTCCTCACAGAAGTAGAGAGTAGAATAGTGGTTATCAGAGGATGGGGAGGGTTAGGGTGAGGGTGGGTGATGGTTAGAGATTGGTCAATGGCTACAAAGCTACAATAAGATATGAAAAATAAGTTCTTTCAGTCTATTGCATAGTCTGATGTATTGTATATTTCAAAATACCTAAAGGAGAGGTTTTTGAATCTCACAAAGAAATAATAAATTTCTCACAAAGAAATAATAAATGTTTAATGTGATGGATATGCTAATTACCCTGATGTGATGATTACACAATTTATACATGTATCAAAACATCCTGTTGTTCCTCATAAATATGTACAATTATATAAAAATTATAAATAAAAAGATAAAATTACACTATAGAACTAAATATGAGGACTAAAATTATAAACCATCCAGATAAAAATTTGGGAGAATGTCTACAATTTGGGTGCAAAGATTTCTTAGTAGACAAAAAGCAATACACGTAAGAATTAATTTTTCTCATTCTGTCATAATTTAAAACTTTCATGAAAAACACTGTTAACAATTAAAAGACAATTCATAGTCTGAGAAAAAGTACATATAATACTTATATTTGAAAGATAATTTGTATCCTAAATAGCTAAATAATTTCTGCAAATCAGTAATAAGTTGCCACAAGTTTTGACAGATACTTCATCAAACAAGATATTTAAATGATCAAAAATTACACGAGAAAATCTTAAATTAAAATTATTAGCCAAATGCAAATTAGAATAACAATGCAATACCACTTCACAATAACTAGAAATGCTAAAAATAAAAATAACGAAAACATCAAGTGTCAGATACATAACAACAAGAATTCCTATAGATTGCTGGTGAAAGCATAAGGTGATACTATTTTAGGAAACCCTTTGGCAGTTTCTTATAAGTTTGAATATACTCCTAACCCAACAAGACTGAAATTCTACTCTAAGGAGAAATAAAAACATATGTCCACAACATATATGTACAATATTGCTTATAAAAGCCCTGTTTACAATAGCCAAAAACTAGGGGTAGGGGTAAGATCTCAAATGTATCAACTGGAAAAATAGATAAGTTGTATTGTATTTAAATAATGGAATACTACTCAGCAATACAAAGGAATGAACCACTGTAAATGAAACAATATGGATGAACCTCAAAAATAGGTTGAGTAAAGAAGTCAGACACAAAAGAGATCATAACGTATGTTTCCATGTATATAAAATTCACATACAAACAAATCTATGGTTATGTAAATCAGGAGAGTTGTGACATGTGGGCAGGAAGAATGACTGGCAGTGGGCACGGAAACTTTCAGGAGAAAAAAAATTCTATGTTGTGATCAGGATGTTGGTTAGATATATATATAATCGTCAGATCTCATGAAATTATACATTTGATATCTATATTTACTGTATGTAAATTATACTTCTATTTTTGAAAATATTATATCCTTAACCATAAAACACAAAAGAGCTTTAGAAAATTAAATATATTATAGCTAAAATTAAAATCTGACCAAAAATTGAGACAATAATGAGTAGGTATTAATTCCGAGAGGGGAACAAAAAAGAAAATGATGTGAAAAACAAAAGTTACCAGAAGAAGAGAATTAGAACAGTGGTTCTCAAAGGATATCTAGCAGCAGTAAGCCATACACTTGTTAGAAAAGGAAATTCTCAACCATCATCCCAACTTAATCAGTGACTGGAAGTGAAGCCAGCAATCTGTATGAAGAAGCCTCCAGGTGATTCTAATGCATGATAAAGTTTGAAAAATACTGAATTTGAGGTTCAATCTATGAAATCTGACTAATATACTCTCCAGAAAGAAAACAGAGAGATTATTGGGAAGGAAATTGTCAAGGAATGATATAACAGTTTCTTTTCTTTTTTCTTTTGAGATGGAGTCTCGCTCTGTCGCCCAGGCTGGAGTGCAGTGGTGCCATCTCGGCTCACTGCAAGCTCCGCCTCGCAGATTCACGCCATTCTCCAGCCTCAGCCTCTCAAGTAGCTGGGACTACAGGCACCTGCCACCACGCCCGGCTAATTTTTGTATTTTTAGTAGAGACGGGGTTTCACCATGTTGGCCAGGATGGTCTGAAACTCTTGACCTCGTGATCCGCCCGCCTCGGCCTCCCAAAGTGCTGGGATTACAGGCGTGAACCACTGTGCCCGGCGGAAATAACAGTTGCTGAGTAAACAAACGTGGTCTCTAACAAAAATGCAAAACAATAAAAATACAAAAACAAAAACCCAGGCCAAGACATATCATCATGAAAATTTTGAACATCAAATATTAAGGAAATATGTACAACCTTCCAGAGAGAAAAATCAGCACTGAAACTGAAATTAGGTAATTTTAAATGCTCAATATTAATGCCAAAGCTTGACAGAAATGGAACAATACTATAAGATTCTAAGGGAAAATAATTTCTTATCTATGGTTCTATACCTCACCTCCTAAAAAATCAAGCATAAGCATATAATAGAGGCACTGCTATTCAAGCAGTCTCAGAAGTGTCATTCCTTCATCTCTCTTTCTCAATATGTTATTAGAAGATATGCTTCTCATGAAGGAAAACATAAGCTGGCACAAAGGAAAATATCCCATCTATAAACAAGAGATGTAAAAAGAAAGGGACAGATAATCCTCAGGAGGATTCTGGAGAGAAGTTTCAGGGTAAATCTTCCACTTATCCTGCATAGAAGCTGTGTGAAAGGCATAGACAGAAACCACTTAAGATTGTAACATGATGATAGAGGATTCCAGAAGGAGTTATGCGGTGAGTTTACCAATATGATAAATAGTACTGAGAGATTTCGATGATTCTGTTGAAGTGCTTGGGAAAAATTAATAAAGGAGATCAAAATACCAAAGGAGTAAAACAATTAGGCAATTGTCAACTCTAGGAAAATAATCAAAAGTTATAGCTTTGTGGGTGCCACAGTGCCAGTGAGATTAGCTCTTTGGGGTTTCATTGTGGCTGACACATTTTGGACTATAATAGAGCATTTTGTCTGTGCTCTTTATATATATTCAGGTTGAGTATCCCTTATTAGAAATGCATAGAACCATAAGTATCTTGGATTTCAGATCTTTTTGGACTTTGAAATATTTACATATACATAAGTGAGATATCTTTGAAATGAGACCCAAATCTAAACATAGGATTCACTTATGTTTCAAATACACCTTATACAGACAGCCTGAAGGTAATTTTATATAATATTTTTAATAATTTTGTGTATGAAACAAGGTTCTGACTGTGTTTTGACTGTAACTCATCACATAAGGTTAGGTGTGAAATTATCCACTTGTGACATCATGTTGCCATCAAAGAGTTTTGAATTTTGGTGCAGTATGGATTTCAAATTTTTAGACTAGGGATGCTTTATATGTAATACACATTTGACTTATGCTGTATGTTGTCTACCAAATAATTGGCAACATATTTCATTCTCAGTTCAAAATATTTATTTGTTCTTTCAACAGTCATTTAATGAGAGTTTCTTAAAGCACTAGAATTCCAGCTCAAGTTCTATAAGAGAGGACAAATAACAAATGTAATCAAGAGGAAAGAGAAGTTCAAGGTGATGTGGTTGCCAGATGTATGAATAACTGACTGCCAGGGTGGTCAGGGAGGGTTTCAGATAATTTAAAAAGTACTTTGTTCAAAACATATAAAATCAATATTTACTGTATTGATATGAATTCTATTTTTTCCCATAAAATCCAGAGAACACTCATGATATAAGATGGAAACCTAATTAGGTTTGGTCAACTTGGACTCAGTCAGGATTTCGAGTTGAATAGAATCATGGAGTAAGC
This sequence comes from Pan troglodytes, assembly GCF_028858775.2. Classification (NCBI taxonomy): domain Eukaryota; kingdom Metazoa; phylum Chordata; class Mammalia; order Primates; family Hominidae; genus Pan; species Pan troglodytes. Next base: position 89,988,872 of record NC_072407.2, read on the forward strand.
AAAGTTCCATCCTGGAGGGATGACTCCTTATTTTGGTTCAGTATTTTACAAATCACTTTTATATCCACTCTCTCATTTAATTCTCACGATAATCCTGCAAAATATTGTTATTCCTGTTTTATAAATGGGGCAGTTGAGAGCAAAACTATGTGATTTTTCCAGGTTTCAAGGCAGGATTTAAGGCCAGGTATTCATAATCTCAACCCTTTTACCTTCCTCGTAGTCACCTGTTTCATGCAAGCTCCCAACCTTCAGTATCATCCCTTCCCACCTACCCACCTAGCATTCCCAAATGTCAGAACTTATTCTGCCAGTCTGGAGGTCTCTACAAGAGAGCCCAGAATCAGCTGTTAACCCCTTCTGCCTCCACCTTCTCTGAAATTTGTCTCCCTGGCATTTATTTATTAAGAAAAAAGTAGTCAGAGTCATTTACAGAGACATCTTGGTAGTCTGAGAGGCTATTCCAGATGGGTATCTACTGAGAGAAATATTAAATGGCCCTGCAATTCTGTTTCTCCGCATATATTTTAACTGGTGTATGACAGATATAGTTCCCACTTAATATGTGTAAGACACTGTATTAAAAGCTGTATTCATGCATTATTAATTGTTTCCTTTAACAACTATTTATTGAGCACTAATTATATGCAAGGCACATTGCCAGATGCAAGGAACACCACGTTGTATAAGATAGGGTTCCTGTTTTTATTAAAATTTATAGTCTCATTTAATCTAACTTAATCTTTTAACTAGGCCCATCTCTATCAAGATGTATGCGTATTATTCCTATTTTACAAGTCCAAAAACTGAGCTTTGTAAAGGTAGACTGACCTGCATAGAGTAACATAAATAGTAAATAAATGTTGTAGTCCAAACTCAAACATAGCTGTATCTGATACAAAGCCATGTGCTCTTAAGAGCCAATCCTTGATAAGCATCTCAAAAAGATGACTGAAATAGCAAGATTTCCAGAAAATTAAAAAGAGTAAATAAGGGTGAGAATGCAGCAGGGCTCATCTTGACAGTAATAGTTACCATCTTGGCCTGCACATATTAGATATTCATCTAAGTCTTTTTTATAAATTATGTCATCTAGTTCTTCAAGACAACCTCATGGTGTAAGTATCATAGATTTCATCCACAGGGTAGAAAATTAAGGTTCAGTGGGGTTAAACAATGTTTCCAAGTCAGACAGTAGGTAAGCAGCACATCTGGGACTCAGGTATAGGCCTCCATAACTCCAAATCCTTTGTTCTTAATTAGTAAGGCACACTGTCTTTTGAGTGAGAGATTTTGCTTTGAGACTTTTGCTCCATTCATGTTGTTCTGCTTGGCCAGATTAAAGCTACCATGGGACACACTCACTCTCTCTATATCCCTTCCTTAAGTTGTCTCAAACAGTGTGACATTCACCTGAGAGATGGGACAGGAGATTCCCACCATAATCCTGGCCTGCCATGAGTGGGGTCCAGTCACTGGTAGAGTCACTTTTGCTCTCTGGGCCTCATCAGATTTTCAATCTGGTCACCAAGAGTCATGGCACCGGTGAGGAGAAATGTTTAGACTGTGACCTACTGATTAATGAAGCTGACGATCACACAGCCACCAGAAGCTTCTCACTCTTCAATTGAAGCAGGTAAAGACAGAGTCACCGTACTGTTCAGATACTTGGAAGGACACTGGAGGAAGTAACTTTCAGCATTTGTGTCATGACATAAGGCCAGCAGCAGGAGAAGACACTACACTGGAAGGGAAGACACTGGGACCAGGATTGTTGGTAAGTAACGGGGAGGAAGACGGTGGGAACCAAGCATGGAAGGAGTATATGGAACTTACTGGATTATTTTTCCTAATAAAGTTTCTATTAAAAAATAGTTTTAAGCTTGAACAGCTAGCATACCTGGTAGCATATTTTTCTGGCTTCTGGGTGGGGACTAGAGTGAAGAAGAATTATCAACAATTAACAAGGTTCCCAAAAGCAATCTGTGCCCTTTGTCTTGTGAACAGCTCTTAACATAGAAATTACATGCTCAGCAAATTACAACCAACCAGGTAGGACAGCAATAAGCCTCTGAAAAGCTCCTTTGTACTGGGGAAAGAGGATTATTCCTCAATTATATTTAGTCAAACTCCTCCACTATACTTCCTGTCCTTCCTCAATGTCCCAGTGGGTGCTTGAACAAATAAACCGAATCTGATAATAGTAGTGTTCCTTTACTACACTAGTGGAAAAAATTGATTTTTAAAAAAGCTCAAAGGTAACTTCTTACTCAGCACACACAATTTAAAAAGAATTTCAAACAAAGGAGTACGTGTACAGAAAGTACTGTGTTACAAAGAGGGTCCACTCTGAACTCCCAAAGCACACACATCTCAGGGTGCTCTGGGCCTGTTTTCTCATGTGCAAAATGAGATGGTTGTCCCAGAAAAATCTCATCCTTATGGTTCTTTCCAGGTCTGACATTCTGTAGGGATAGTAATACATTAAAGTTTATTTATCTCAAAAGGCCTGTAGGTAATAAACTTTCACTAAATACCAAAAATAATACAGAATGAAACTTTAATAGTTATCTAATCTCAGATACCTTGGAGAATATAAATTATGAACAGCCATAGAAAATTGGAACAAAGAAATAACAGCCTTGATATTAATTGTCTTGCTTATCTGTCTAAAGCAAGGCTGAGGAACATATTTTGTTTGTTTTAGTTCATCAATTTCTTTTGTTCAGAGTAAGTATATGTTCAACAGAATAGAAGTGAATGCCGTTTTATTTTCTACTAATAACATCCAAGGATGTGACTTCGTGATTGCTTTTTTGTTTTTGTTGTTTTTTGCCATTTAGAATGACTGGAACAAAAGGAAAAGAACCAATTGAGAATGACTAATAGCATAAAAAGCAATGCTGAGATTTTGTTCTAGCTGATTCAAAATCTGAAGATTTGGAGATTTATGCTTGCCTGAAAAATGCTGCAGTGAAACACTAAGAGCCCAGAACAGTTAGGATGACAAACTGTGAAATCACTCAAAGAAGGACTCATCAGCAGGTGCTAGGACCGAGATGGATAAAAAGAAAGATGCATAGGCCAAGTCCTATTATTCACACCTTCTAGAGTTTATGGTTTACTGATGAAAGCTTCTTGCATTAACCCTGGCCTGCAAAAACCCAGGACTGGAATGAAATGGCTATTTTTCAAGGCCATGCAATATAATTGATTGAAAGCAGACATACTGAGATTAAAATCAATAGCACAGTAAAGAGCACATCGCAGTACCCTTTACATATTGCTACATAGTTCCTGCTCAATAAATAATACCAGAATAGCAGCAGCAGCAGCAGCACTAGTGGTAAAAGCAGTCATATTAGAAGTGGTGACCGTAGCAGTAGTTATTATTATGGTATTAAGTGGGAGAAAGAAGACAAGTGCACTACTAGGGACAATCTCCTCTTCCCCTCTTGCTCTCCAGTATCAAATAGTCAAGAATAATGGGAACTTTAGTAGGAGAAATAAAGGGATTTATAATCTGTATGCCAGGTCTTAATGCAGTTACTTATATATACTGTCTTATTTCTATACTCCATATGGTAGGTAGTTTCAACTGCATGTTACGGATGAGGAAACAGGGTCAGGGAGTTGAAAAAATTTCTGCAAATTCACACAGTTGCTAAGTGGAGCAAGTTAGGATGCAAAGCCTGATATGCCTGGTCTCAACCCATCATAGTGTCCCTTATCTGTATATCCTAAAATTTCAAGGACAGAATGACCCCGGTCTGTTACTTGTTTTACAATACAACAAGGCTATTTGGTAGGTATTATTATCCTAATTTAAGAGACCAGAAAAATGAAGTTCTGACTGGCAAAATGACTTTCTCAAAGTCACACAGTTCAGAAGTGGCAGAGTTGAGATTAGAAGACAGATCTATCCTCCATGATTGTTACAACAGCCACAATCTGGATGTAACAAGTCATATTAATGGTGGTGGTCATTGCCAATTTCTCCCATCACCCATACCTACCCTGCTGGCAAGGCCTGGTTTGTACCCTGACAACCATGTGTTTTGGGGAGGATCCTTCCTCAATCCTTTTTACTGATGGGCCTTATTACATGCATATTGATTGGCTTAAGAATGGGTGGGGACAAATTTGAGCCTCTCTTGATGTGCAATAAGGCCAGGTGGCAGGGACCAGGGCAACAAGAGGTACAACCCTCAGGGCACTACTGGAAATGTTATTAGAAATAGTACTGAGCAGTGAAGGACGGCAGGGCTTCTGTGGGAAACAAGACAGATATGGATGTGGCAACCTCTGGAAAGTTGTGGAGACACAACATCCAGGAATTTCTGAAAGTGAAATTGACAATCAAAGCAAATTAGTAACCAATAATAGATCGACCTTAAAATCAAAGTACCAAACACACCCAGTTGCCTGTATTTTTTTTTTTACAAATTTTTTCAGTTATAAAATCTCTCTACAATGTTGAATCTTGGTGATAATTTAATTGTCATTATTTTTCTTAAGAAGTACGTGGCTGGCTAGATCATGGGCTAGTACTCATCTATCTACTCATCTATCTAACCAGCTATACAGTGAGAGAAACGAGAAGCTTTAGCTTTTTTCTATGGTTCTCAAATGTGCTGAGTAAACTAAGTGAGCAGTCTTACAGGTGGAGACTTAGTTCCTCAGATACTCTTTTTATTTTTAGTTCATTAGGTAATGTAGTGTGGAGTCAGATTGTTTACTTTTAGTCTCAGATCCACTGACTACTCATTGTAACCTTGGGCAAGTTTTCTGAATCTGTCTTGGTCACTACAATATGGTTTGCTATAAGGATTGAATGAGATCATCATGAAGGTAAAGCACCTATCACATAATAAGTGATCGATAGGTATCAGCTACTATTTTGATCATTGCCTTGCAGGGGTTCAGCATATGGAAATGTGTTAATCATACTCTTGTGGTGATTTAGATGCTTGTTAGATCTACTAAGGGGGATAAGACTCCAGGAGAGGAAAGTGTGTTACGAAAACATTACAAATCAAAGCTAATATTTGACTCTGCCAGTAAAGACAGCACCCAGTCATCCTAAAAGCTCCCTATCAGCTGTTGCATGTTCCTAAGCTCCTGGCTCGGTTAAAAAAATGTCTTGAGTCTTAGAGAAGAAAAATGTTTCCGGTTGGGCTTTGGAGCCTTTGCATGAGGACAGTCTGAAGGCTTTTCCTTTCTCCTCCAGCCTCTGTTCCAAGTAAAATGTTAAGACTTTAACACTGGCCACTTGGGAGGTCTGGGCTTGTGCATCAGAGATAGAGATCCTTGTACTTTCAGCCATCCTTCCACCATATCCACCACCTCCCAATGGGGTAGCCCTTGTCTTCAGCTAATATTTCGGCAACGTGCAATCTCCATATAGAAAAAAGCAGCAGGGAAAAAAAGCAGCTTTGATTTCTGCACCTGAGCTGTCCACTGAATGCCAGCTTCCTTTGCCTACTTGGTAGCTAACAGAATTCTGGCAACAACAATAGCTAGCTTGTTTTGCAGCAATCCAAACTTTTATTGTCTAAACAGGCAGAGTATGGTAGAAAGTGTGCTACATAGAGGACTTCAAAGACAAGCGCTCCAGGCTGTCCACCCTTGCAATGATTACTTTAACATCCTAACCTCAGTTGTCTCACCTGGTAACATTAGAATGAGACAACCTATTTCAATAGGTTATAATGAGGACTTATATTCTCAATAATGTAAGTCAGAATATCTGCCTAAAGAACCTACTCAGATGCCTGTGGAATCTAATGAAAATGATTGAAGACTTGAAATAAAGATAATTTTTGCTTGTGGTGAAAGGAAACATCTTCTGATTAACTTCTTCCTGGGGGAATGCAGGCCGGGGCACAGATGTTCTCTCCCAGCTAAAGATCCATCTTGCTTCCTAACAGACCTTGGTAAGTCCATGGTCACTTTCACCTCCATGTTCCTGAGATGCCACAAGGGGGAGCACTAATACTTATAGATGACCTATCAATGTGCACTTTAGTCCATTTTTGCCCCATCAGCTATTTCCTGGTGTAAAAATGTTTTCTTCCTTAAAAGCAGGTAGATGCAAGCAGAATAAAGAGAAACTTAAACTCAGCAAAGAAAACACCATAGTTTTGGCCTAGTTCTGACACTGACTTGCTTAAGTCCCCTAACCCCTTTGAGGACTCACTTTTCTTTATTTGCAAAATTTATTCAAAACTTGCCGGGCACTAATCTGGGTAATAATGATTCAGAAATGAAGAGATTTAATCCTGCCTTCAAAGAATCCACAGCAGGATGGATTAAGCAGACTTGCAAACCAACAGTTACAAAGCAAAATGATAAATGTTAATAGGGAAAGATCAGACACTTGGAAGAAGGTGCCCCTAGGGTTTCTTAAGAGTCATAAAAAGCTTCACAGACAAGGCAAAGCTTAACTTAGAATTTGAAGGAGGAGCAGCAGCTTGGTAGGTGAGAAAATGAAGATAAGCACTGCAAGCAGAGAGGATGAAATACACAACCATGGACATGAGAGAGGAAAGGTCAGTTTACTCAGAATACATTTAGGGGTAGGATCAGAATTCTTATCCATTGGTCTGTGAATACTTCATGTATGATATTGTACCTATGTGCATAAATGTACTTTTCAGTGGAGAAAATCCATTTAGTGATCTCATCATATTCTCAAATTGGTTGGTAATAAAGGATATATAATATATAGACACATACACACACACACACAAACGCAAAGAGAGAGAGAGAGAGGAGTTATATAATTTCTAAGGTCGTATAATCCACTTCGTCATTATATTTATTCACAATTTTAAAAATGTGCATATAAAGCTACTATTCATGGGTCTCAAGGACATCTGTCTCTAGTTCTTTTCTTATTATGCTATGATTCATATTTTGCTGATTAACTATTACGTACCCTAGTCTTACACTGGCTCCTTTATAACTCCCTTGAAATCTGCATTTGTTTTAAGACCCCTGCTTTGAACAGCCTTGGACAATTTCAGCTCTGTCTCTATATGTTACCCAGATCTTTTGTTAAATTGTATTTTATATATATATAAAATATATATTATATATATATTTTATATATATATAATATATATTATATATATATTTAAAATATATATTATATATATAATATATAATATATATTTTATAAAGAGGAAGGTCACCGCAATTCCCTGTGATTTCCTCTTTTTCAGACTGATATGGTTTGGCTATGTCCCCATCCAAATCTCATCTTGAATCATAGCCCTGGTAATTCCCACTTGTGGGAGGGACCTGGTAGGAGGTAATTGAAACATGGGGACATGTCTTTCCCATGCTATTCTTGTCATAGTGAATAAGTCTCATGAGATCTGATGGTTTTGTAAAGGGGAGTTTCCCTGCACAAGCTCTCTTCTCTTGTCTGCTGCCGTATGAGACATGCCTTTCACCTTCCTCCACGATTGTGTGGCCTCCCCAGCCACATAGAACTGTGAGTCCATTACACCTCTTTCTTTTGTAAATTGCCTAGTCTTCGGTATATCTTTACCAGCAGCGTAAAAATGGAGTAATGCACAGACCTTCACCTTCCCCTATCAACTTTTTTCTGCCAGCTAATAACCCTGCTTCTTATTTCACTGAGCCAGTCTGTACCCATATACACTTACAGCTAGACCTGTTATTATCAAAAGTCAACTCTTAAATTTAGTACTGCAGCACGTGTTTCTCATTTAAGGATATTTCTCTAGCATTGTCCACCCTTTTCCCATATCATCTTTTCTCTCTACTGAATTCCCCCGACTACCATTCAAACATAGTGCAATAGCTCTGATTTTAAAAGAAAATCCTCCCTTTATCCTTCCATCTCTCTTCTACAATAACCCCATTTATCTATTTTCCTTTATGGCAAAACACCTCAAAAGAGTTTTCTCTATCCATTGTCTCCATTTCTCATTTTGAACCTACTCCTGACATGTCTCTGTCCCTAGCAGAAAGCAGGGACAATAGCAAATTCTCAGTTCTCGTATTAGAGCCATCCCTTGGTATCCATGGGGGATTGGTTCCAGGACCCCTGCAGCTACCAAAATCTATCATGTTCAAGTTTCTTATATAAAATTGTGTAATATTTGCATATAACCTCCATATACATACTTTAAATCATCTCTAGCTTACTTATAATATCTAATACAATGTAAATGCTAAATAGTTGTTACATCTTTAGAATTTGTATTTTTAAATTGTTATTGTTTATTTAAATATTTCAATCAGAGATTGGTTGGTTGAATCTGAAGATGAGGAACCCCCACAGATGAAGAACTGACTGCATTTCACTCAACAGCAACATTGATATACTCAATTATTCCCATTTTTAAAACAATTTTTTTTATTTTTGGAAGGACATTTCATTTTTTTCCATTTCCCTCCTACCTCACTGACCACTTCTTTTCTATTTTCTTTGATGAATTATTTTTATCTTCTAAAAAATGAAGTACTCTGCAATTCATATTTTTTTCCTCTTCTCTTCTCTAACCACACTATACTCTTTTCCTAACTGATTTCCATAAACTGGAAATACACCTTCACTTGGATGATTAACAGGTAACTCAGTTTTTAAAATTTTTCCACCTATACCACAAACCTGCTCCATCCCTAGTTTCTCTATCTTTGTAAATGGTACCATAATTGACCAAGTTCCACAGATCAAATATCTTAGAGTCATCTATGACTTTTTTTCTTTCATAGAAATGCACATCCAATCTGCCAGCACATCCTCTCAGCTTTCTCTGTGAAATACACCCAGAGTCCAATTCATTCTCACCATTTCTGCTACCACCACACTGCTCTAAGGCATAATGGTCGCCAGGACCCCTGCAACTTGCAATAGCCTTCTAGCTATTCTGTTTCCACCTTTTCTCCTTAATCCCAAGCAATAAATGGAATCCTTTAAAATGTAAATCATATAATATCATTCCCTGCTATCAACACTCAAAATGCCTCCCATCTAAAGTTCTTACAATGGCTCACAAGGAAAAATACAGCCCCTGTGTACTTCTCTGAACTCATATGCTATCAGCCTCCCTGTTTCTCCTACTCTTTGAATACCTCCCAGATGCACTCCTACTTCAGTCTCTTTATGTTACAGCCTTCTCTACTAAGATTATATTTAACAGAAAATTTATGACACTCATTTTCACTTCATTCAGTCTCTGCCCAAATATAACCTTCCCTATGAGTCTTGTATGACCTATCTAAAATATCACCTCAATTTTCTCTTTTTTCAGTCCTAGAATTATCCATATGATAGTACTTAATATAAATGTTTGTGGTCTATCTCCTCCAAACACACAGGTCTTTGAATCATGAACTTCTCTCTAATTCAGCACTGTAGACATATACATAGACCAGTGCCTGGTGTATGGCTCTCATTTAATGAGTATATATGAAATGGGTTAGAGAGAGCAGAGGTAAATGAGTCTTTGAGACAACTTGAATGTAGGCCTTACCCTCAAAGGGTCTCTAACTGAAGATATTGACAAGTAACTTTGGCCATTTGTATCAGCGTATATAAAATGAAAAGACATAGAGGAGCTGAATAGATAAAATCAAGACCCAATGATCTCTTGTCTACAAGAAACACACTTCACCAATAGAGACACACATAGACTGAAAATAAAGACATGGAAAAAGAGCCAATGAAAACCAAAAAAGAGCAGAAGTAGCTCTACATGTATCAGACAAAATAGATTTCCAGACAAAAAATGTAAGAAGAGACAAAGAAGGTCATTATATAATGATAAAGGGGTCAATTCAGCAAGATGATATGATAATTATACATTTATATGCTCCCAACACTGAGCACCCAGGTATATAAACCATTTATTATTAGAGCTAAAGAGAAATAGACTCCAATACAATAATACCTGGAGACTTCAGCACCCCACTTTCATCACCAGACAGGTCTCCCAGACAGAAACACAACAAAGAAACATCGGACTTAATCTGCACTACAGAACAGATGGACTTAATAGATATTTACAGAACATTTCATCCAATGGCTGCAGAACACATGTTTTTCTCCTCAGCACATTGATTATTCCCTTGAACAGACCATATATTAGGTCACAAATGTGTTAAAACTTTAAAAAATTGAAATAATATAAAGCATCTTCTCTGAACACAATCAAATGAAACTAGAAATCAATAACAAGAGGACTTTTGGAAATGATAAAAACATAAGGAAATTAAACAATATGCTCCCAAACGACCAGTGCGCCAATGAAGAAATTAAGAAGGAAATTGATAAAAATTTCTTGAAACAAATGATAATGAAAACAGAACATATGAAAACCAAAGAGATACAACAAAAGCAGTATTAAGAGGGAAATTTATAGCGACAAGTGCCTACATCAAAAAAGAGGAAAAATTTCAAAGAAATAACCTAATGATGCGTCTTAAAGAACTAGAAAACCAAGAGCAAACCAAACCCAAAATTAGTAGAAGGAAATAAATAATAAAGATCAGAGCAGAAATAAATGAATTTGAAAAGAAGAAAGTAATACAAAAGATCAACAAAACAAAAAGTTGGTTTATTGAAAAGATAAAATTGACAAAACTTTAGCCACACTAAGCAAGAGAGAAGACCCAAATAAGTAAAATCAGATGAAAATGGAGACATTACAACTGGTACCACAGAAATTCAAAGGATCATTAGTGGCTGCTGTCAGCAACTATATGCCAATAAATTGAAAAGTCTAGAAGAAATAGATAAATTCCTAGACACATACAGCCTACCAAGATTGAACCACGAAGAAATTAAAAACCAAACAGACTAATAATAAGTAATAAAATCTAGGCCATAATAAAAAGTCTTCCAGTAAAGGAAAGCCTAGGACCCATTGGCTTCACTGCTGAATTTTACAAAACATTTAAAGAAGAACTAATACTAATCCTACTCAAACTGTTCCTAAAAATAGAGAAAGATAATTTATTTATTTATTTATTTATTTTGAGACAGAGTTTTGCTCCGTCACTCAGGCTGAGGTGCAGTGGCACGATCTTGGCTCACTGCAACCTCTGCCTCTCGGGTTCAAGCGATCCTCATGCCTCAGCCTTTCAAGAGCTGAGACTACAGACCTATGCTCAACTAATTTTTGTATTTTTAGTAGAGGCAGGGTTTCACGCTGCTGAGGTTGCAGTGAGCTGAGATCATGCCACTGCACTCCAGCCTGGGTGACAGAGCAAAACTCCATCTCAAAAAAAAAAAAAAAAAAAGTATTCTTTTTTTATTTTCAAATTCCTGACCTAAAGTGATCCACCCACCTTGGGCTCCCAAAGTACTGGGATTACAGGCATGAGCCACTGCACCTGGCCAAGAAAGAGAGAATACTTTCAAACTCATTCTATAAAGCCAGTATTAAATGGATATCAAAACCAGATAAAGACACATCAAAAAAGGAAAACTACAGGCCAATATCTCTGATGAATGATGGTGCAAAAATCCTTAACAAATACTAGCAAACAGAATTCAACAACACATTGGAAAGATCATTCTCCATGACCAAGTGGTATCCCAGGGATGTAAGAATGGCTCGACATGCAAATCAATCAATGTGATAGATCATATCAACAGAATGAAGGATAAAAATCACAAGATTATTTCAACTGATGCTGAAAAAGCATTTGAACTAATTTAACATCATTTTATGATTGTAAAAACCCTCAAAAAAAAGAGTACAGAAGGAACATATCTGAATGTAATAAAAGCTGTATATGACAGCCCCACAGCTAGTATTGTACTGAATGGGGAAAAACTGAAAATCTTTCCTCTTAGATCTGGACACTATAAGATGCCCACTTTCACCACTGTTATTCAATATAGTACTGGAAATTCTAGCTAGAGCAATCACACAAGAAAAAGAAATAAACGGCATCCAAATTGGAAAGGAAGAAGCCAAACTATTCTTATTTGCAGATGACATGATTCTATATTTGGAAAAACCTAAAGACCCCCCCCACACACAAAAAAACTATTAGAACTGATAACCAAATTCAGTAAAGTTTGCTAAGGATAATGGCCTCCAGCTCCACTCATCTCCCTGCAAAGAACATGATATCATTCTTTTTTATGGCCATACAGTATTCCATGGTGTATGTGTACCACATTTTCTTTACCCAGTCTATAGTTGATGGGCATTTAGGTTGATTCCATGTCTTTACTATTGTGAACAGTGCTGCAATGAACATATGCATGCATGTGTCTTTATAATACAATTATTTATATTTTGGGGGGAACAGAAAAACAAATACTTCATGTCCTCACTTATAAGTGGGAGTTAAGTGATGAGAACACAGGGACACACAGAGGGGCACAACACACACTGGACCTCTTGGAGGGTATAGAGTGAGAGGAAGGAGAGGATCAGGAAAAATAACTAATGGGTGTTAGGCTTAATAACTGAGTGTGACAAAATACTCTGTACAACAAACCCTGATGACATAAGCCTACCTATGTAATAAACCTGAGCTTGTACCCCTAAACATAAAATAAAAGTTAAAAAAATTAGAGAAAAATGTTAGTTAATATTTTAAAAAATTAAGTACAGTTGTAAGGATACAAAAACAACATACAAAATCAGTAATATTTCTATATGCCAAAGGCAAAAATCTGAAAAGTAATAAAAAATGTTTTTCCATTTATAATAGTAACAAATAAAATTAAATATCTAGGAATTAATGAAAGAAGTGAAAGATCTCTACAAAAAAAAAAAAACCTACAAAACACTGATAAAAATCTAAAAGAATACTAAAAAAGTAAATATATTCCATGTTAATGGATTGGAAGAATCAATGTTGTTAAACTGTCCATATTACCCATAGCAATATACAGATTCAATTAATTCCCTATCAAAATACTAATGACATTCATCGCAGAAATAGAAAAAAAATACTAAAATTTCTATAGAATCACAAAAAGACCAGAATAGCCAAAACTATCCTAAGCACCAAGAACAAAACTGGAGGAATTACATTACCTGACTTCAAATTGTGCTACAGAGCTATACCAAAACAGCATGGTCCTGGCTTAAAAACAGACCCATAGACCAAAGGAACAGAATAGAGAACCCAGAAACAAATCTAAACACCTACAGTAAACTCATTTTTGACAAAGGTGCCAAGAACATACATCAGAAAAAATACAATCTCTTCAATAAATGATGCTGGGAAAACTGGATATCCCTATATAAAAGAATGAAACTTGATCCATATCTCTCACCTTATACAAAAATCAAATCAAAATGAATTAAATACTGAAATCTAAGACCTCAAACTATGAAACTACTGTGAGAAAACATTGAGGAAACTCTCCAGGACATTGATCTGGGCAAAAATTTCTTGAGCAATACCCCACAAGCACAGGCTACTAAAGCAAACATGAACAAATGGGATCACATCAACCTAAAAAGCTTTTACATAGTGAAGGAAACACTCAAAAAGGTGAAGAGACAACCAACAGAATGGGAGAAAATATTTACCTATTACCCATCTGACAAGGGATTAATAATAACCAGAATATAAAGGAGCTCAAACCACTCTAATAATTTGATAAAATAAATGGGCAAAAGATTTGAATAGACGTTTCTGAAAAGAAGATATACAAATGGTAAACAGGGATATGAAAAGGTGCTCAACATTATTAATCATCAGAGAAATGGAAATCAAAACTATAATGAACTATCACCTCACCCCAGTTAAAATGGCTTTTATTCAAAAGCCAGGCAATAGCAAATGCTGGGGAAGATATGGAGAAAAAGAAACTCATATACTTCTGATAAGAATGTATATTAGTACAACCACTATGAAGAACACTTTAGAGGTTCCTCATAAAACTGAAAACAGGGCTACCATGTGATCCAGCAATTCCGTTGCTGGGTATATACCCAAAAGGAAGGAAATCATTTTATCAAAGAGATATCTACATTTCCATGTTTGTGGTAGCTCTGTTCATAATAGCCAAGATTTGGAAGCACCCTAAGAGTCCATTAGCAGATGAATGAATAAAGAAAATGTGGTACCTATACACAATGTAGTACTATTCAGCTATAAAAAAGAATGAAATTCTGTCATTTGCAACAACATGGAAAGAACTGGAGGTCATTATGTAAAATGAAATAAACCAGGCACAGAAAGACAAACATCTCATGTTCTCACTTACTTATGGGATCTAAAAATCAAAACGATTGAACTCATGGAGATATAGAATAGAAGGATGGTTGGCAGAGGCTGGGAAAGGTAGTGTGGGGTGGGGTGGAGATGGAGATGATTAATGGGCACAAAAAAAATAGTTAGAAAGAATGAATAGATCCTAGTATTTGACAGCACAATGGAGAGACTAGAGTCAATGACGACTTAATCATACATTTAGAAATAATTAAAAGAGTATAAATGGATTGTTTATAACACAAAGTATAAATGCTTCAGGGGATGAATATCCAATTTTCCATGATGTGATTATTACATATTGTATGCCTCAACCAAAATATTGCATATACCTCATATTTACACCTACTATGTAGGTGGCTGTGTAGTATTCCATCATATATGTGATATACATATGAGATATATATTATATATAATTATATTCTGTATATAACTTATGTATATAACTATATATATCATATATAATCACATTTTTTAATCCAATCCATCATTGATGGGCACCTAGCTTGATTACATGTCTTTGCTACTGTGAATAGTACAGCGATGAACACATGAGTGCATGTGTCTTTTTGGTAGAATGATGTAGTTTCCTTTGGGTATATACCGAGTAACGGGATTGCTAGGTCAAATGGTAGCTCTGCTTTACGTTCTTTGAGAAATCTCTAACCTACTTTCCACAGTGGCTGAACTCATTTATATTCTCACCAACAGTGTATGTGTTCCCTTTTCTCTGCAGCCTTGCCAAATCTGTTGTTTTTTGACTTTTTAATAATAGCCATTCTGACTGGTGTGAGATGCCTCATTGTGGTATTGATTTGGATTTTTCTGATAATAAGTGATATGGAGCATTTTTTTCATATGTATGTTGGCTACTTATATGTCTTCTTTTGAAAAGTGTTCAGTCTTTTGCCCACTTTTTAATAGGGCTGTGTGTGTTTTGCTTGTTCAATTATTTAAATTCCTTATAGAGTCTGGATATTAGACATTTGTCAGATGCATAGTTTACTAATATTTTTTCCCATTCTGTAGGCTGTCTGTTTACTCTATTGACAGTTTATTTTGCTGTGTGGAAGCTCTTTCATTTAATTAGGTCCCATTTGTCAATTTTTTTGTTGCAGGTGATTTTGAGGACTTACTCATAAATCATTTCCAAAGGCCAGTCTACAGAATGGTGTTTCCTATGTTTTCTTCTAAAGACGGAGTCTCGCTGTGTCGCCAGGCTGGAGTGCAATGGCGTGATTTTGGCTCACTGCAACCTCTGCCTCCTGGGTTCAAGCTATTCTCCTGCCTCAGCCTCCTGAGTAGCTGGGATTACAGGCACGCACCACCACGTCTGGCTAATTTTTGCATTTTTAGTAGAGACGGGGTTTCACCATGTTGGTCAGACCGGTCTTAAACTCCTGACAAAATTAAAGATATGGAAAATAGATTAGTGGTTGCCAGGTGTTGGGGATGTGGAAGGTAGATGTGGTTATAAAAATGCAACACAATGGCCAGGTGCGCTGGCTCACGCCTGTAATCCCAGCACTTTGAGAGGCCGAAGCTGGCGGATCACGAGGTCAGGAGATCGAGACCATCCTGGCTAACACAGTGAAATCCCGTCTCCACTAAAAAAACAAAAAATTAGCTGGGCGTGGTGGAGGGCACCTGTAATCCCACCTACTCAGGAGGCTGAGGCAGGAGAATGGCGTGAACCCGGGAGGAGGAGGTTGCAGTGAGCCAAGATCGCTCCACTGCACTCCAGCCTGGGCTACAGAGCGAGACTCTGTCACAAAAACAAAAAAAAACAAAAAAAAAAAGGAAAAGAAATGAAACTCCTGACCTCATGATCCGCCAGCCTCAGCCTCCCAAAGTGCTGGGATTACAGACATGAGCCACTGCACCCGGCCGTTTTCTTCTAAAATTCTTATAGGAAAAGTGTTGTTTATAGAAGAATGACAACTAGTAAATGCAGAAGTTTTCAAAAGCCATTTTACAACCACCACAGTAAAAATTGATTCAGAGAAATCATTAATTGGTACTAAAATCAACAGGTGAAAGTTAATTGGAGAATAGGATATTCAGGTGGTTGTCAAAAATATATAATCTGAATCAAATCTCGAGATAACAAAGCTGGCAAATCTAAATTGTGAGACATTTTACATAATTGGCTTGGATACTCATTTTTCAGTTCAATGTTTATATATAAAAATACAATTGATTTTTGCGCAATGACCTCACACTTTTTAAATTGACATTGAGTTTGCTAAATTCATGCATTAATTCAAAAATATTTTTGATAACAATCAGACCATTAAAATAAACGAAGATTTTATAGATATTCTTTACTAGCTTGAGAAAGTTTCCCTTCTATTTCTAGTTTTCTGAGTTTTTTTTAAATTATGGTGCATATTAACTTTTGTCAAAGTTTTTTTTTGCATCCATTAAGAAAGTATTTGAGATAACGATCTCAAAATGGCTGAATAGGAACAGCTCCAGTCTACAGCTCCCAGCGTGAGCGACGCAGAAGACGGGTGATTTCTGCATTTCCATCTGAGGTACCGGGTTCATCTCACTAGGGAGTGCCAGACAGTGGGCACAGGTCAGTGGGTGTGTGCACTGTATGCCAGCCTAAGCAGGGTGAGGCATTGCCTCACTTGGGAAGCACAAGGGGTCAGGGAGTTCCCTTTCCTAGTCAAAGAAAGGGGTGACAGACGGCACCTGGAAAATTGGGTCACTCCCACCCGAATACTGCACTTTTCTGACGGCCTTAAAAAACAGCGCACCAGGAGATTATATCCCGCAACTGGCTGGGAGGGTCCTACGCCCATGGAGTCTCGCTGATTGCTAGCACAGCAATCTGAGATCAAACTGCAAGGTGGCAGCGAGGCTGGGGGAGGGGCGCCCGCCATTGCCCAGGCTTGCTTAGGTAAACAAAGGCAGCTGGGAAGCTCCAACTGGGTGGAGCCCACCACAGCTCAAGGAGGCCTGCCTGCCTGCCTCTGTAGGCTCCACCTCTGGGGGCAGGGCACAGACAAACAAAAAGACAGCAGTAACCTCTGCAGACTTAAATGTCCCTGTCTGACAGCTTTGAAGAGAGCAGTGGTTCTCCCAGCATGCAGCTGGAGATCTGAGAATGGGCAGAGTGCCTCCTCAAGTGGGTCCCTGACCCCTGACCCCTGAGCAGCCTAACTGGGAGGCACCACCCAGCAGGGGCAGACTGACACCTCACTCGGCCTGGTACTCCTCTGAGACAAAACTTCCAGAAGAACGATCAGACAGCAGCATTCGCGGTTCAAGAAAAACCACTGTTCTGCAGACACCGCTGCTGATACCCAGGCAAACAGGGTCTGGAGTGGACCTCTAGCAAACTCCAACAGACCTGCAGCTGAGGGTCCTGTCTGTTAGAAGGAAAACTAACAAACAGAAAGGACATCCACACCAAAAACCCATCTGTTCATCACCATCATCAAAGACCAAAAGTAGATAAAACCACAAAGATGGGGAAAAAACAGAACAGAAAAACTGGAAACTCTAAAAAGCAGAGCGCCTCTCCTCCTCCAAAGGAATGCAGTTCCTCACCAGCAACGGAACAAAGCTGGAAAGAGAATGAATTTGACAAGCTGAGAGAAGAAGGCTTCAGACGATCAAACTACTCTGAGCTACAGGAGGAAATTCAAACCAAAGGCAAGGAAGTTGGAAACTTTGAAAAAAATTTAGAAGAATGTATAACTAGCATAACCAATACAGAGAAGTGCTTAAAGGGGATAATGGAGCTGAAAGCCAAGACTCGAAAACTACATGAAGAATGCAGAAGCCTCAGGAGCCGATGCGATCAACTGGAAGAAAGGGTATCAGCAATGGAAGATGAAATGAATGAAATGAAGCGAGAGGAGAAGTTTAGAGAAAAAACAATAAAAAGAAATGAACAAAGCCTCCAAGAAATATGGGACTATGTGAAAAGACCAAATCTACGTCTGATTGGTGTACATGAAAGTGACGGGGAGAATGGAACCAAGTTGGAAAACACTCTGCAGTATATTATCCAGGAGAACTTCCCCAATCTAGCAAGGCAGGCCAACATTCAGATTCAGGAAATATAGAGAATGCCACAAAGATACTGCTTGAGAAGAGCAACTCCAAGATACATAATTGTCAGATTCGCCAAAGTTGAAATGAAGGAAAAAATGTTAAGGGCAGCCAGAGAGAAAAGTCGGGTTACCCACAAAGGGAAGCCCATCAGACTAACAGCGGATCTCTCGGCAGAAACTCTACAAGCCAGAAGAGAGTGGGGGCCAATATTCAACATTCTTAAAGAAAAGAATTTTCAACCCAGAATTTCATACCCAGCCAAACTAAGCTTCATAAGTGAAGGAGAAATAAAATACTTTACAGACAAGCAAATGCTGAGAGATTTTGTCACCACCAGGCCTGCCCTAAAAGAGCTCCTGAAGGAAGTGTTAAACATTGAAAGGAACAACTGGTACCAGCCCCTACAAAATCATGCCAAAATGTAAAGACCATCGAGACTAGGAAGAAACTGCATCAACCAACGAGCAAAATAACCAGCAAACATCATAATGACAGGATCAAATTCACACATAACAATATTGACTTTAAATGTAAATGGGCTAAATGCTCCAATTAAAAGACACAGACTGGCAAATTGGATAAAGAGTCAAGACCCATCAGTGTGCTATATTCAGGAAACCCATCTCACCTGCAGAGACACACATAGGCTCAAAATAAAAGGATGGAGGAAGATCTACCAAGCAAATGGAAAACAAAAAAAGGCAGGGTTTGCAGTCCTAGTCTCTGATAAAACAGACTTTCAACCAACAAAGATCAAAAGAGACAAAGAAGGCCATTACATAATGGTAAAGGCATCAATTCAACAAGAAGAGCTAACTATCCTAAATATATATGCACCCAATACAGGAGGACCCAGATTCATAAAGCAAGCCCTGAGTGACCTACAAAGAGACCTAGACTCCCACACATTAATAATGGGAGACTTTAACACCCCACTGTCAACATTAGACAGATCAACGAGACAAAAAGTCAACAAGGATACCAGGAATTGAACTCAGCTCTGCACCAAGCAGACCTAATAGACATCTACAGAACTCTCTACCCCAAATCAACAGAATATACATTTTTTTCAGCACCACACCACACCTATTCCAAAATTGACCACATACATGGAGGTAAAGCTCTCCTCAGCAAATGTAAAAGAACAGAAGTTATAACAAACTATCTCTCAGACCACAGTGCAATCAAACTAGAACTCAGGATTAAGAATCTCACTCAAAACCACTCAACTACATGGAAACTGAACAACCTGCTCCTGAATGACTACTGGGTACATAACGAAATGAAGGCAGAAATAAAGATGTTCTTTGAAACCAATGAGAAAAAGACACAATGTACCAAAATCTCTGGGACACATTTAAGGCAGTGTGTAGAGAGAAATTTACAGCACTAAATGCCCACAAGAGAAAGCAGGAGAGATCTAAAATTGTCAACCTAACATCACAATTAAAAGAACTAGAAAAGCAAGAGCAAACACATTCAAAAGCTAGAAGGCAAGAAATAACTAAAATCAGAGCAGAACTGAAGGAAATAGAGACACAAAAAACTCTTCAAAAAATTATTGAATCCAGAAGCTGGTTTTTTTAAAGGATCAACAAAATTGATAGACTGCTAGCAAGACTAATAAAGAAAAAAAGAGAGAAGAATCAAATAGACGCAATAAAAAATGATAAAGAGGATATCACCACCGATTCCACAGAAATACAAACTACCATCAGAGAATACAAAAACACCTCTACGCAAATAAACTAGAAAATCTAGATGAAATGGATAAATTCCTCAACACATACACTCTCCCAAGTCTAAACCAGGAAGAAGTTGAATCTCTGAATAGACCAATAACAGGAGCTGATATTGTGGCAATAATCTATAGCTTACCAACCAAAAAGAGTCCAGGGCAAGATGGATTCACAGCCCAATTCTACCAGAGGTACAAGGAGGAACTGGTACCATTCCTTCTGAAACTTTTCCAATAAATAGAAAGAGAAGGAATCCTCCCTAACTCATTTTATGAAGCCAGCATCATCCTGATACCAAAGCCGGGCAGAGACACAACCAAAAAAGAGAATTTTAGACCAATATCCTTGATGAACATTGATGCAAAAATCCTCAATAAAATACTGGCAAACAGAATCCAGCAGCACATCAAAAAGCTTATCCACCATGATCAAGTGGGCTTCATCCCTGGGATGCAAGGCTGGTTCAATATACACAAATCAATAAATGTAATCCAGCATATAAACAGAACCAAAGACAAAAACCACATGATTATCTCAATAGAGGCAGAAAAGGCCTTTGACAAAATTCAAAAACGCTTCATGCTAAAAACTCTCAGCAAATTAGGTATTGATGGGATGTATCTCAAAATAATAAGAGCTATCTATGACAAACCCACAGCCAACATCATACTGAATGGGCAAAAACTGGAAGCATTCCCTTTGAAAACTGCCACAAGACAGGGATGTCCTCTCTCACCACTCCTATTCAACATAGTGTTCGAAGTTCTGGCCAGGGCAATTAGGCAGGAGAAGGAAATAAAGGGTATTCAATAAGGAAAAGAGGAAGTCAAATTGTCCCTGTTTGCAGATGACATGACTGTATATCAAGAAAACCCCATTGTCTCAGCCCAAAATCTCCTTAAGCTGATAAGCAACTTCAGCAAAGTCTCAGGATACAAAATCAATGTACAAAAAAAACAAGCATTCTTATACACCAATAACAGACAAACAGAGAGCCAAATCATGAGTGAACTCCCATTCACAATTGCTTCAAAGAGAATAAAATACCTAGGAATCCAACTTACAAGGGATGTGAAGCACCTCTTCAAGGAGAACTACAAACCACTGCTCAAGGAAATAAAAGAGGATACAAACAAATGGAAGAACATTCCATGCTCAAGGGTAGGAAGAATCAATATCGTGAAAATGGCCATACTGCCCAAGGTAATTTACAGATTCAATACCATTCCCATGAAGCTACCAATGACTTTCTTCACAGAATTGGAAAAAACTACTTTGAAGTTCATATGGAAGCAAAAAAGAGCCCGCATCGCCAAGTCAATCCTAAGCCAAAAGAACAAAGCTGGAGGCATCACACTACCTGACTTCAAACTATCCTACAAGGCTACAGTAACCAAAAGAGCATGGTACTGGTACCAAAACAGAGATATAGATCAATGGAACAGAACAGAACCCTCAGAAATAATGCCGCATATCTACAACTATCTGATCTTTGACAAACCTGAGAAAAACAAGCAATGGGGAAATGATTCCCTATTTAATAAATGGTGTTGGGAAAACTGGCTAGCCATATGTAGAAAGCCGAAACTGGATCCCTTCCTTACACCTTATACAAAAATCAATTCAAGATGGATGAAAGACTTAAATGTTAGACCTAAAACCATAACAACCCTAGAAGAAAACCTAGGCATTACTATTCACGACATAGGCATGGGCAAGGACTTCATGTCTAAAACACCAAAAGCAATGGCAACCAAAGCCAAAATTGACAAATGGGATCTAATTAAACTAAAGAGCTTCTGCACAGCAAAATAAAGTACCATCAGAGTGAACAGGCAACCTACAAAATGGGAGAAAATTTTTGCAACCTACTCATCTGACAAAGGGCTAATATCCAGAATCTACAATGAACTCAAACAAATTTACAAGAAAAAAACAAACAACCCCATCAAAAAGTGGGCGAAGGAAATGGACAGACATTTCTCAGAAGAAGACATTTATGCAGCCAAAAAACACATGAAAAAATGCTCATCATCACTGGCCATCAGAGAAATGCAAATCAAAACCACAATGACATACCATCTCACACCAGTTAGAATGGCAATCATTAAAAAGTCAGGAAACAACAGGTGCTGGAGAGGATGTGAAGAAATAGGAACATTTTTACGCTGTTGGTGGGACTGTAAACTAGTTCAATGACTGTGGAAGACAGTGTGGCGATTCCTCAGGGATCTAGAACTAGAAATACCATTTGACCCAGCCATCCCATTACTGGGTATATACCCAAAGGATTATAAATCATGCTGCTGTAAAGACACATGCACACATATGTTTATTGTGACATTATTCACAATAGCAAAGACTTGGAACCTAGCCAAATGTCCAACAATGATAGACTGGATTAAGAAAATGTGGCACATACACACCATGGAATACTACGCAGCCATAAAAAATGATGAGTTCATGTCCTTCGTAGGGACATGGATGAAATTGGAAATCATCATTCTCAGCAAACTATCGCAAGAACAAAAAACCAAACACTGCATATTCTCACTCATAGGTGGGAATTGAACAATGAGAACACATGGACACAGGAAGGGGAACATGACACTCTGGGGACTGTTGTGGGGTGGGAGAAGGGGGGAGGGATAGCATTGGGAGATATACCTAATGCTAGATGAAGAGTTAGTGGGTGCAGCGCACCAGCATGGCACATGTATACATATGTAACTAACCTGCACGTTGTGTACATGTACCCTAAAACTTAAAGTACAATAATAATAAAAAAAAGAAAAAAAAAAGAAAGTATTTGATTAACATGGTGAAACACATTGATGAAACTTCGATTCCTGGTATAAAACCCAAATTTTCATGATTCATTATCTATTTTATATATCATTGGCTTTGATTTGCACTTGTAAAAAGTAATAGAGAGAGATCCTGTGTACCTTTTACCAGGTTTCTCCATGAAAAATTGATATTGAAATAATCCACCAATCTTAATCAACGTTTCCAGTTGTGTTTCTGTGTGTGTCTTTAGTTCTTGCAATTTTATTATGTTAAGTTTGTGTATCCATCATTATAGTAAAGAACATTTCTCTCACCTCAAGGATCTGTTGTGTTGCCTGTTATTTATTTATTTATTTTTGAGATGGAGTCTCGCTCTGTCGCCCAGGCTGGAGTACAGCGTCGCAATCTCAGCTGACTGCAAGCTCCGCCTCCCGGGTTCATGCCATTCTCTTGCCTCAGCCTCCCAAGTAGCTGGGACTACAGGCACCCGCCACTATGCCCGGTTAATTTTTTGTATTTTTAGTAGAGACAGAGTTTCAACGTGTTAGCCAGGATGGTCTCGATCTCCTGACCTCGTGATCTGCCCACCTCGGCCTCCCAAAGTGCTGGGATTACTAGCATGAGCCACCGCGCCCTGCGGTTGTGTTGCACTTTTATAACCACATCTACCTTCCACATCCACAACACCTGGCAACCACTAATCTGTTTTCCTTATCTTTAATTTTTTATAACCACATCTACCTTCCACATCCACAACACCTGGCAACCACTAATCTGTTTTCCTTATCTTTAATTTTGTCAATTCAATAATGTTACATAAATGGAGTTATACTGTATGTAACCATTTGGGATTTGCTTTTCTTCACTCAGTATATTTCCCTTTTAATTGCTGAGTAATATTCCATGGTAAGAATGTATCACTGTCTGTTAGCCATTTGCCCATTGACAATTTGCAGTTTGTTTACAGTTTTGGGTTATTACACATAAGTGTTATGAATATTTATGTATTGGTTTTTGTGTGAGCATAAGCTTTTATTCTATGGCATAAATGCCCAAGAACACAAATGCTGGGTTTACAGTGGTTGTATGTTTTATTTTATAAGAAATTGCCTACTATTTTCAAGAGTGGCTGTAACAGTTTACATTCCCAACAGCAATGTTTGATTCCAGTTTTTCTGAATTCTTGTATTTGATGACATCATAAACAAATTTTATCCATTATGACAGATATGTTATGACATCTTATTGTAGTTTAAATTTGCATGTCACTAGTGGCTACTGATGTTGAACATATTATCACGTGCTTATTTGCCATCTGTATATCCTCTTTGGTGGAATGTCTCTATTCATGCCTTCTGTTCGTTTCCTAATTGGATTTTTTTCTTTTACTGTTGAGTTTCAAGAGTTCTTTGACCTTACACCTTTACTGTGATTGGATACCTACGATATTTCTGGTGTGAGGCAATATTGCCTTATTCTTCTATGAACATTCTTATTCATGTCTTTGTTGAGTTTAAATTTACATTTATGTTAGTATACACATAAGGGTAGAATTGTGAGTCATAGATCTGCATGTGTTTATTATTGGTAAATATTGACAAATAGTTTCAAAGTGGTTGCACTGACTTTATACTTTCATCAGCTGCATATGAGAGCTCCTTGACAACATTTGTTAATGTCATTTTTTAAGTATAACACTTTCTCTGGATGTGTAGTGGACCTCACTAGGTTTTAATTTTTATTTCTCTGCTGATTAACAATGTTGAGGACATTTCTCTTTTTTTGATCAGATGGATCGTCATCTTGTAAACTCTCTCAAAGACGTTTGCTTATTTATTTTTAAAAAAGTGGTATCTTCTCTACTGTATGAGTAATTTCTTCATCCTTTTAATGATGTCTTTTGATGAATAAAGTTTTTAAATTTTAATGAAGTAAATTTTATTAATCTTTTTATACAGTTAATGCTTTTTCTTCACAGCCAGTCTTGTACCTGCTTCTTTGAAAGTAATGTGTTTTTATTCTCTAACAACTTTTAAGATTTTTTTTCTCAGAAACATTGACTAATACCAAAATCTGTATTAGTCAGAGTTCTCTAGAGGGACATAACTAATAGGATAGATGTATACATAAAGGGGAGTTTATTAAGGAGTACTGACTCACACAATCACAAGGCGAGGTCCCACAATAGGCCATCTGCCAGCTGAAGAGCAAGGAAGCCAGTCCGAGTCTCAAGGCTGACAAACTTGGAGTCCAATATTCAAGGGCAAGAAGAGTCCAGCATGGGAGAAAGACATAGACCAGAAGTCTAAACCAGTCTAAATGACATTAGACATTTTCTTGAGTTTTCTTTCTGCAATTTTCTTTACGTAAGGATCTGAATACCTCAAATTTGGTTGACAAAGCGTCTTGAACTCCAATTTTTGGGGACATCCCATTCTAGCAAGACTACTTAAATTTCTCCTCCTGCTTTATGCACTGAAGCAAACTGACAAATTTCAGGAGGAAAAATAGCGGTGCTGATCTACAACTAACCTCAATGCCCTTTTTTTTTTTTTTCTTTTGGGATCATGGCTCCTTAAATCCTGTTTGCCTTGATTTCTCTCTAATGATTTCAAACCACTGCTTTTAAAAATCCAGGTTTTATAGTTGTCGGTCCCCATATGAGCAAAAAATAATAAAATAAAATTAA
Organism: Pan troglodytes; assembly: GCF_028858775.2. NCBI lineage: Eukaryota > Metazoa > Chordata > Mammalia > Primates > Hominidae > Pan > Pan troglodytes. The sequence goes on from NC_072407.2 coordinate 90,014,387, forward strand.
ATTAAAATTAAAATCCAGGTTTTATAGTTGTTCTCAGTTGTAATACTAGTCAGATGCAAACTACTCCTTCATAGCTAGAAGCAAGATTATGATTATTGTTAATAATCAAATCATCTCAAATTTTGATAATGGGAGTCCAGTTAAGCTGGATTCTGGATCATTTTGATATGTACCCTCAATTCATGATACTCCTTTACTCTCTGCCACAACAAAATGTTTCAAGGTCACTTTGTACTTACTCTGCCAAAGACATAGATTCAGTTATATCTCTAAGGATTCCAGTTATTTGCAGTGAAAAATGATGTTTAGAAGCCAAGATCTGGGGAAAAAGTATACTTATCGCTACCAGGGTAACATTTCTTCTGAATCTTTCCATGGCTTAATTGCATGTATTTAATCATTAATGCTAACAAAAATTCAAATACAATACCATAGCATTTGTCCTTGCCTTTTCCTATTCCATATTTACCCTTTCTTTCATCCTATAGTGCAAAAACCAGTGTTAAAATGTCTATACCAATGCCATCACCAATAAAACTTAATAAAGCTCACAATTTCTGTGCATTTCCTTTCTTCTTAGAACATTTTATTGAGTGTACATTCAAAATATTATTTTCTCAGATTAAGTTTTTCTATATAAATATGTTATCAATCAACATAGAGGTAGGGTCACTTGTTTCTCTTTTGTGTTGAACTTTGTGGAACATATCAATGGAATCAAATGATTATTTACTTGAGAACTATTAATATAAGGATTTATATTAATATATTTCCTAATATTAACATAAGGATTTATATTAATAGATTTCTTAATATGAGTCTTTAATCTCCAGAACAAATATGATTTGGTGATGATGTATTATTTCCTTGACACCTTGTTGGCAGGTTTCATTTGCAAATACTTAGGATTGTTGAATCAATATTCATAAGGAAACATGATTTCCTAGTTTTGTGTGTGTGTCTTTGTCAAGCTTAGTTATCAATATTACATTTATTTCAAACTTTTTCTTATTTTATTTCTATGCTTTGGAACAATTTAAAAAAGAATGGTCTTTGAAGAATTGGTCAAATTTCCTACATAATCATCTAGTTTGAGTGATTTTTGAGCAGGTAGTTGTTTGAATTCTTTATCATTTTATACGTCAATCAGTTTGTTGAAACATTCTAGGGTTACAACCAGGGTCAATTATGATAAATAGTATTTTTGCATAGGATTTCAAATACGTTTCCATAGGTTTACCTGTAATAATCTCATAAGTTTGTTCATTTCATTTTTAAGTTATTTCCCCTCTGCAGCATTTCATTTTGTAGATAATTAAATACTTTCACCTTTTATTCTTTGAATAATTACATAATAGTGGTTTGTTCATTTGGTAGTTTTACCCAAAGAGCCCTAATTGTATTACTTTGACTTTTTAATATATTTTATTAATTTATAATTTTAGTACAATAAAGTGTACCCATTCTAAGTGTACAGTTTGAGCACTCTTGGAAGTGCACTTTTATAAACACATCATAATCAAGACATAGAACATTCTCACCTCCACAAAAACTCTTTTAGGCACATTTGTAATAAATCGCCACTACCATTTCTGTCATTAATCTAAAGAAAACTACTAATCTGCTTTCTATCACAACAGGTTTGTTTTGCTATTCTAGAATATCATATAAATAAAATGATACAGTATGGGTCTTTTGTGTCTGCCTTCTTTCACTTAATATAATGCTTTTGACATTCATCAAGTTGCTCTATCAGTTCATATCTTATTATTAATAGCTCAATATTCCATTGTAAAGATATAATAACTTGCATATACTTTTACTGTGTATCTTATATATCTTCTTTGGGAAGTATCTGTTTCAATCTTCTGTTATTGTTATTGAGTTGTTTGCCTTCTTATTAATGTAAGAATACTCATTCCAAAAGGTATAAACAATCATAAAGATATATAAAATATATGGTTAGAGTATAAATTGTCTTATAGTTATGTAATATAGTATTGTGTGTGTATTGTCTATGTATATAGAGAAAATACAAAATACTTTTTGCTCATCTGTGAGTTGCCTTTTTATTATATTAATGGCATTTTTTGAAGAGTCTTGCCTGATACTCTACCTCTGTATCCCATTGTCTCTAGCTTTTTCAGTTACATGACCCAAGATATTTCCCTGCAAAAACCAGCATGAGCTGGGGTTTTCCCCAGCAGAAAGAATCCTGAGCAATGCCTAGTGAGCTCAAGGCAATTTATCAGCAGCTTTCCTAGTGTGCAGATGTTAAATCAATAAAAATATTAATTACCATTTCAGAACCCAAGCTCAGAGCAATGGAGCAGTTGGTTCCAGACCACATCGCAATTGCAATGTTGATTTTTATTTTCCTCTGGGAGGTAGATGGTATATTTTTCTCCATAATGTTTGCTTATCATCATTTATCAATTCGATATTTTTTCTAAGCCATTTAACAGTTTTATTTATCAATTTAGATGCATGTCTTCACTTCCAACTAGACTGAGTTCTTTAATGGCAAAGCATATTTCCTCACACTTAGTAGGTACTAAAAATAATCTGAGCACACTAAACTTACTGGTTTTCTTATGTTCTATCAGAAATAGAACACACAGCTTTACCTCAATTTTCTGTAAACTCATTTGGTAATCATTTTTTCTTCTTCATACTACCTTTCACCCAATCAAATACCAAGTCTTACGAATTATATATCTGCAAAATCTGTAGTTCTTCATCTTCACTATTATTTCCTTAGTCCAGACACATCATTTCTTGCTTAAATGCCTTATTATTTTTACTTTGATTCTCTGCTTTTTGGGGAATGAAACTTTAAAGACACATCTAAGATATAATCCACATTGCAATCAGCAATACTTTACAAATATCTATTCCATTTATTTATTTATTTGCTATGTGCCAACACTATGCTATGCTTTGTGGTTGTTAAGATGAAAAAAGAAGAGCTCCTGGCTTTCCTTTTATAAGTAGAGTAGACAAACTTCAGAAAAATAATGAGGAATCAAAGAAGCAAGTATGAGTCAATTTATTTGGGAGCATATAAATGGCAGTGAATACTTGAGCTGAACCTTGAAAGAGGAGTAGAAATTTGTTTGTCGTGTTCCTTTGTTTTTAGTTGGAGCCGAGTTGAGAAATAATTTAGATTGTGTCCTGTAAGCAATGAAAAAGGAAATTGCCATTATTTTTATTTTTAAAAGATAATGTTAGTGGCAATTTAGAGACTGCTTGGAATTAGGAAGTTTTGATCATGTGAGTCTTTTTTGTATGACTATATTGAGTATTTGGAATTTAATCAAGAAAACTTGCCATTTAAAAAAAACTTCAGCTACTTTTTTTAATGATAGAACAGCAAAGCACCATAAACCAGACCTATTTATGAGGCAGAGATTTGCTTAACAGGTTCCTTAGGCCAATGTAAAGCAGCTAGGCACCTAATACCCTGGATAAGCAGAACTGTGGTATGAGGAAAAATGCAGAAAAGTGTGCACAAGGACTTAGGAGCCTCTGGAGAGGGAGGGATTAAGAGCTGTCTCCTTTCTTCTTGAGGTTCAAGTTTTACTCATGAATTGATTAGTTTTCACAAAAGATCCACTGACCCAGAAAGGACTGAAGGGGAGTGTACCAAGAGGGGAAGGAGAGCCTGACTGGCGAGGTAGGCTCAACAATAGGACCTAAATAGGCATGAGAATGGGCATGTGGCTGACATTATCAACTCCTCCTTAGCCTAGAAGAGAACTTCAGGCACAGTGACTGGGCCTTAAATGTACAGTAAAGAACTATGACCTTTAAAGTCCAATCTAGAGCATCTTTAAATGAAGGGAATGCTCGTGGGAGTGGGATTCAGACCAGTAAAGATGTCTTTGCTGCATCTGATCAGGAAATGTTCACTAGTGCAGCACTAGTCCTCAATTGCACCATTGATAGTAAAAGAAACAAGGTAAACAAAAAACTGGCATTTGCTCATGGCCAGATCTGATTCTTAAGTTCTTGTTTAGCCTAGAAGCAGTTGCAGCTGTTTTGAACTGAATAATTCCCAGGGGTTCTTAGACAATTTGCTAGGTATTGAGAAAGCCCCAAGAGAGACACTCTACAACCTTTGCTATGTTAATTTTCTTGGGCTGCCATAACAAAGTGCAACAGACTAGGTGGCTTAAACAATAGAAATTTATGTTCTCACAGTTCTGGGGGTTAGAAGTTAGAGATCAGAGTATCAACAGGACTAGTTCATTCTGCATCCTCTCTCCTTCACTTGTAGATGGCCGTCCTCTCCCTGTGTCCTCACATGGCCTCTGCAGATATCTGTGTCCTCATATCCTCCTCTTCTAAAGTCACCAGTCATATTGGATTATGGTTCACCCTACTGACCTCATTCTACCTTAATTACCCCCTTTAAACAGCTTATTTTCAGGCCAGGTGAGGTGGCTAACACCTGTAAACCCAGCACTTTGGGAGGGCCAGGCAGGCAGCCCAGGAATTTGAGATCAGCCTGGGTAACATGGTGAAAACCCATCTCTACAGAAAGTACAAAAATTAGCTGGGTATGGTGGCTCATGCCTGTAGTCCTGCATAGTCTAAGCTACTTGGGAGGATCACCTGAACTCTGGGATGCTGAGGCTTCAGTGAGCCGTGACTGCACCACGGTACTCCAGCCTGGACAACAGGGGGAGACCCTGTCTCAAACAACAACAACAACAACGAGCCTATCTCCAAATACAGTCACATTCTTAGGTACCAGGCATTAGGGCTTCAATACATGAATTTTGGTGAGATGATAAAACTCAGCCTATAACACTTGCCATGTTGCACGAATGGAGACTTGAGTGAATTTGAATGTTAAAAAGATACAGCCCCTTAAAATTATTTTATTGTCAAATCTTTACTCATCACCAGTTTAATAAAATCTAATGCTGTACTAACTTGCTTCAGAACTTTGTGTTAAACAACCAAATAAATATAGAAGACACTGCTGGATTCCCTGTGTGTTCCTCTCCATTCCCATTCATGTCTGTCCCTCCAGAGAACTTTCCAGTATGTATCCTAAAACATTGCTAGGATATTTTTATTCTTTTGTTGCAATCTTATCTGTACTCCAAGATAGTGAAATATATCAAACCAGTTACATCTGCTTACTATTCTTATATAAATGTTAACTTCAGAATAAATCCATACTCTGTAGCATGGCATGTTCCTTAGATATCTGTCCTCACCTGCGTTTTCAGTCCCACTCACTGCCCTTCCGCTCTGTAATAGTGAGCGGAACATGCCATTTGCACATAGGTATCTCCATTCCTTTCCACGTGCTCCTCTCTTTGCCCGGAAAGACCTTGCCTCCTTGCATCTGTTTTGTTAAATAATAATTAGATAACACTTCTGTCACAATACACATTATATCAATTACAATAAGTTTTGTTACACATTTTACCCAAACGATTCAGAGTTTTACCCAAATGATTCAGAGTACCTTGAATGTAACGAGTAAACTTTTTATAGGTCAATGTCTAGAGTTTGGCATATAGAATGTTATTAGCTCAACTAAAGCTAGTTAAAAAAATGATTAATGCATAGATCAGTTGGTTGTTGATGCTGCTTGGCCGCACGTGCCTAGCCCGTGAAATTGAGAAAAATTTTAATTACTTACTAAATCTGAAAATCATGTGTCTCGGAGTCTCTGCTTCAACAACAGAAAAAGCACCTAGATAAGGGGAAAATATAAATACGTTTTCTAAAAGTTGTTTCTCCCACTGAGACTTGCATACCACTGCTGACTTCCCTCTGCGACTGTGGTATGTATGACTGACAGGCTTCAGGATACCTAAGCGCAGCCCACATTTGAAACCTGGCAGCTCAGCCTCCCCTCATCCTGCTGGGAGCTGTTACAAGCTATGAGGTGCCAGTGGGTTTTATTCCTGCCTTATTAAAATGGAGAACTAGACCCCAAAAATTAAAGCTCCCAAAACCCACAACTCAGAAAAGGAAATTGGGGTTTAGGGAGGCATATAATAGATTTCTTCACACAAATTCTAAAATTTAAAGGCCATTTTATTACAGCCGCATTCAAAATCTACTGTAAACTCAACTCCTTCCTCTGAAGAAAAAAAAATACCATTTCTAAGAAATCATAGGTCATAGACTTCCTAGGAAAAGGTAGAAGTCTGTTTCTCTCCAGGTAACGATTCTCCCAAATACAGCTATCTCTGCATGGGAGATAGCCCCCACCTCTCATTTGCTAAATCGGGCAGCCGGTTCCTGCACACAGCCTTGCTTCTCCATCACCTCCCAGTGCTAATTGCTTCCCTAGAATGTGTTGAGAAGCTGGAGTGGGAGGAGCTGCGCAGCATCCTGAGGTAATTCCTGAGGGCTCTTTTCCTGTACTCATTATTCCTGTCTGACACTGTCAGCCTCCAGGTTTCTTCAGAGCACCTCAGGTCAGTCATGCTAGAAGACGGCATCATGAGCCACCTGCCTTCTGAATGATATAATGGGAGGTTAATTCCCAGGCACAGTGCCTGGGGAAGCCAGAGAGTGTGCAAGGGAGACTGGTAATTCCCAGGTAGATCTGTGTCAGCTGTCTTGCCCTAATTACTGAAAGCAGACAGAAGCCCTCTAGGTGAGTAGACCCAGTAGGACGCAGGCTGCCTAGGAAGTTTTCACTAGAGATCAAGCCAGAGGAGAGTGCAGAGACCTCATGGGAAGCTTTGCCTGGAATGAACCAAGGGTTCATAAAATAGGCCACTGGGTAGGTTTTCTTTTGTGAACCTCAGAATGCCTGACCCAAGGCTCAAGGCTTATTCAGCAATCATTCAGTGTCACATGACTTGGCTCATAGGCTGAGAACAGAAATGTCTTTACAGAGGGTAATATAAGAAAATTTGACTTGCTAAAGCAATAGCTAAGTTAAGGGTAGCAACAAGTACCTGAAACACCCCTAATATACGCATTTTTAAATAAAAGCTCTCTCACCACACACACACAGAGCAATAAACTAATTTCCTTTTTTTTACTGGAAAAGAGCCTATGCAAATGTAACAAGTATGAGACACACTGACTCTCTAAAGAGATCAGAAATCATCTAGAAGGACCATCTCTGCGAGACATTTCTACACTGGAATGCACATTGTTCCAAGACTGTTTTAACTCTTCCATGTGATCATGCCTGTTTCCTCAAATAAATGGCAACACTCTCAGCTAGATCGTTATTTGTCTCATCTACTTTTGCAAAGTCCGCAGGGTCTAGTAAAGTGACAGGCAAAATAAGGTGCTAAGTCAGCGTTCCTGGAGAGAAAGGAAATAAGGGGGTGAAGAAAACAAAGGCAGGATGGAGGCAGGGAAGGAGATAGGGAGGAAAATTAGAAGGGGATTGTCAGACCTCTGAGCCCAAGCTAAGCCATCCCCTGTGACCTGCACGTATACATCCAGATGGCCTGAAGTAACAGAAGAATGACAAAAGAAGTGAAAATGGCCTGTTCCTGCCTTAACTGAGGACATTACCTTGTGAAATTCCTTTGCCTGGCTCATCCTGGCTCAAAAGCTCCCCCAATGAGCACCTTGTGACCCCCCCACCCTGCCCACCGAGAACAACCCCCTTTGACTGTAATTTTCCTTTACCTACCCAAATCTTATAAAACGTCCCCACCCCTATCTCCCTTTGCTGACTCTTTTCAGACTCAGCCCGCCTGCACCCAGGTGAAATAAACAGCCTTGTTGCTCACACAAAGCCTGTTTGGTGGTCTCTTCACATGGACACAAGTGAAATTTTGGTGCCATGGCTGGATCAGGGGACCTCCCTTGGGAGATCAATCCCCTCTCCTCCTACTCTTTGCTCCGAGAGAAAGATCCACCTACGACCTCTGGTCCTCAGACTAACCAGCCCAAGGAACATCTCACCAATTTTAAATCTAGTAAGCGACCTTTTTTTTACTCTCTTCTCCAACCTCTCTCACTATCCCTCAACCTCTTTCTCCTTTTAATCTTAGTGCCACACTTCAATCTCTCCCTTCTCTTAATTTCAGTTCCTTTCCTTTTCGGGTAGAGACAAAGGAGATGCATTTTATCCATGGACTCAAAACTCTGGTGCCGGTCATGGACTCCAGAAGGCAGCCTTCCCTTGGTGTTTAATCATTGCAGGGACACCTGCCTGATTATTTACCCACGTTTCAGAGGTGTCTGACCATGTGGAGACACCTGCCTTGGTCCTTCACCCTTAGCAGAAAGTACTGCTTCTCTGGTGGGGAGGAACCCCCTGACCCCTTCTCTCCGTGTCTCTACCCCTTCTCCACTTTCCTGGGGGGCAAGCACCCCCCAACCCCTTCTCTCCGTGTCTCTACTCTCTTTTCTCTGGGCTTGCCTCCTTCACTATGGGCAGCCTTCCACCCTCCATTCCTCCTTCTCCCTTAGCCTGTGTTCTCAAGAACTTAAAACCTCTTCAACTCACATCTGACCTAAAACCTGAACACCTTATTTTCTTCTACAATGCTGCTTGACCCCAATACAAACTCAACAGTGGTTCCAAATAGCCAGAAAATGGCACTTTCAATTTTTCCATCCTACAAGATCTAGATAATTATTGCCGTAAAATGGGCAAACGGTCTGAGGTGCCTGACGTCCAGGCATTCTTTTACACATTGTTCCCTCTGTAGTCTCTGTTCCCAATGCGACTCATCCCAAATCCTCCTTCTTTCCCTCCCACCTGTCCTCTCAGTCCCAACCCCAAGTGTGGCTGAGTCTTTCTAATCTTCCTTTTCTACAGACCCATCTGACCTCTCCCCTCCTCCCCAGGCTGCTCCCCGCCAGGCCGAGCCAGGTCCCAATTCTTCCTCAGCCTCTGCTCCACCACCCTATAATCCTTTAATCACCTCCCCTCCTCACACCCGGTCTGGCTTACAGTTTCATTCTCCGACTAGCCCTCCCCCACCTGCCCAGCAATTTCCTCTTAAAAAGATGGCTGGAGCTAAAGGCATAGTCAAGGCTAATGCTTCTGTTTCTTTATCTGACCTCTCCCAAAATCAGTCAGCGTTTAGGCTCTTTTTCATCGAATATAAAAACCCAGCCCAGTTTGTGGCTCGTTTGGCAGCAACCCTGAGACGCTTTACAGCCCTACACCCTGAAAGGTCAGAAGGCCATCTTATTCTCAATATGCATTTTATTTTATTACCCAATCTGCTCCCGACATTAAATAAAGCTCCAAAAATTAAATTCTGGCCCCCAAACCCCACAACAGGACTTAATTAAACTCACCTTAAAGGTGTACAATGATAGGGTAGAGGCAGCCAAGTAGCAACATATTTCTGAGTTGCAATTCCTTGCCTCCACTGTGAGACAAACCCCAGCCATATCTCTAGCACAGAAGAACTTCCAAATGCCTGAACTGCAGCGGCCAGGCATTCCTCCAGGCCTGCGTCCCCCAGGAGCTTGCTACAAGTGCCGGAAATCTGGCCACTGGGCCAAGGAATGCCCACAGCCCGGGATTCCTCCTAAGCCATGTCCCATCTGTGCAGGACCCCACTGGAAATTGGACGGTTCAACTCACCTGGCAGCCACTCCCAGAGCCCCTGGAACGCTGGCCCAAGGCTCTCTGACTCCTTCCCAGATCTTCTTGGCTTAGCGGCTGACGATCGACGCTGCCTGATTGCCTCGGAAGCTTCCTGGACCATCACAGATGCTTTAGGTGACTCTCACAGTGGAGGTCAAGTCCGTCCCCTTCTTAATCAATATGAAGGCTACCCACTCCACATTACCTTCTTTTCAAGGGCCTGTTTCCTTTGCCTCCATAACTGTTGTGGGTATTGATGGCCAGGCTTCTAAACCTCTTAAAACTCCCCAACTCTGGTGTCAACTTAGACAATACTCTTTTAAGCACTCCTTTTAGTTATCCCCACCTGCCCAGTTCCCTTATTAGGCCGAGACACTTTAACTAAATTATCTGCTTCCCTGATTATTCCTGGGCTACAGCCACACCTCACTGCCACCTTTTCCCCCAGTTCAAAGCCTCCTTTACATTCTCCCCTTGTATCTCCCCACCTTAACCCACAAGTATAGGACACCTCTATTCCCTCCCTGGTGACCGATCATGCACCCTTTACCATCTCATTAAAACCTAACCACCCTTACCCCACTCAAGGCCAATATCCCATCCCACAGCACGCTTTAAAAGGATTAAAGCTTTGTTATCACTGGCCTGCTACAGCATGGTCTTTTAAAGCCTAAAACTCTCCTTACAATTCCCCCATTTTACCTGTCCTAAAACCAGACAAGCCTTACAGGTTAGTTCAGGATCTGTGCCTTATCAACCAAATTGTTTTGCCTATCCACCCCATGGTGCCAAACCCATATACTCTCCTATCCTCAATACCTCTCTCCACAACCCGTTATTCTGTTCTGGATCTCAAACATGCTTTCTTTACTATTCTTTTGCACCCTTCATCCCAGCCTCTCTTTGCTTTCACTTGGACTGACCCTGACACCCATCAGGCTTAGCAAATTACCTAGGCTGTACTGCTGCAAGGCTACACAGACAGCTCCCATTACTTCAGTCAAGCCCAAATTTCTTCCTCATCTGTTACCTATCTCGGCATAATTCTCATAAAAACACATGTGCTCTCCCTGCAGATCGTGTCTGACTGATCTCTCAAACCCCAACACCTTCTACAAAACACAACTCCTTTCCTTCCTAGGCATGGTTGGATACTTTCGACTTTAGATACCTGGTTTTGCCATCATAATAAAACCATTACATAAACTCACAAAAGGAAACCCAGCTGACCCCATAGATCCTAAATCCTTTCCCCACTCCTCTTTCTGTTGCTTGAAAACAGCTTTAGAGACTGCCCTCACCGTAGCTCTCCCTGACTTATCCCAACACTTCATTACCCACAGCTGAAGTGCAGGGCTGTGCAGGCAGAATTCTTACACAAGGACCGGGACCGCGCCCTGTAGCCTTTTTATCCTAGGCAAAACTTGACCTTACTCTTTTGCCTAGCCCTCAAGTCTGGGTGCAGCCGCTGCCGCCCTAATACTTTTAGAGGCCCTTAAAATCACAAACTGTGCTCAACTTACTCTCTACAGTTCTCGTAACTTCCAAAATCTATTTTCTTCCTCACACCTGACACATATACTGTCTGCTCCTCTGGCTCCTTCAGCTGTACTCACTCTTTGTTGAGTCTCCCACAATTACCATTGTTCCTGGACCGGACTTCAATCCGGCCTCCCACATTATTCCTGATACCACACCTGACCCCCATGACTGTATCTCTCTGATCCACCTGACATTCCTTCCATATCCCCATATTCTTTCATGTTCCTTACCCTGAACACACTTGGTTTATTGATGGCAGTTCCACCAGGCCTAATCGCCACTCACCAGCAAAGGCAGGCTATGCTATAGTATCTTCCACATCTATCATTGAAGCTACCACTCTGCCCCACTCCACTACCTCTCAGCAAGCCGAACTCATTGCCTTAAGTCAAGCCCTCACTCTTGCAAAAGGACTACACATCAATATTTATACTGACTCTAAATATGCTTTCCATAACCTGCACCACCATGCAAGAGGTTTCCTCACTACAGAAGGGTCCTCTATCATTAATGCCTCTTTAATAAAAACGCTTCTCAAAGCCGCTTTACTTCCAAAGGAAGCTAGAGTCATTCACAGCAAAGGCCATCAAAAGGCACCAGATCCCATCACTCAGGACAATGCTTATGCCGGTAAGATAGCTAAAAAAGCAGCTAGTGTTCCAACTTATATCCCTCACTTTCAGTTTTTCTCCTTCTCATCTGGCCACTCCCACCTACTCCCCCACTGAAACTTCCACCTATCAATCTCTTCCCACACAAGGCAAATGGTTCTCAGACCAAGGAAAATATCTCCTTCCAGCCTCACAGGCCCATTCTATTCTGTCGTCATTTCATAACCTCTTCCATGTAGGTTACAAGCCACTAGTCCGTCTCTTAGAATCTCTCATTTCCTTTCCATCATGAAAATCTGTCCTCAAGGAAATCACTTCTCAGTGTTCCATCTGCAATTCTACTACTCCTCAGGGATTATTCAGGCCCCCTCCCTTCCCTACACATCAAGCTCTGGGATTTGCCCCCACCCAGGACTGGCAAATTGACTTTATGCAACATACCCTGAGTCAGGAAACTAAAATACCTCTTGGTCTGGGTAGACACTTTCACTGGATAGGTAGAGGCCTTTCCCACAGGGTCTGAAAAGGCCACCACGGTCATTTCTTCCCTTCTGTCTGACATAATTCCTCGGTTTGGCCTTCTCACTTCTATACAGTCCTATAACAGACTGGCCTTTACTAGTCAAATCACCCAAGCAGTTTCTCAGGCTCTTGGTATTCAGTGGAAACTTCCTACCCCTTACCATCCTCAATCTTCAGGAAAGGCAGAACGGACTAATGGTCTTTTAAAGACACACCTCACCAAGCCCAGTCTCCAACTTAAAAAGGACTGGACAGTACTTTTACCTCTTTCCCATCTCATAATTCAGGCCTGTCCTCAGAATGCTACAAAGTACAGCCCATTTAAGCTCCTGTATAGACGCTCCTTTTTATTAGGCCCCAACCCCATTCCAGACACCAGACCAACTTGGACTGTGCCCCAAAAAACTTGTCATCCCTACTGTCTTCTGTCTAGTCATACTTCTATTCACTGTTCTCAACTACTCATAAATGCCCTGCTCTTGTTTACACTGCCCATTTACACTGTTTCTCCAAGCCTTCACAGCTGACATCTCCTGGTCCTATCCCCAAACCGCCACTCTTAAGTCCCTCTTAAAGTAAATAATCTTTGCTGGCAGGGCTATGCTGAACCTCCTTAGGCACTCTGGTTAGATGTCCTAGGTCCTCCCAATTCTTAGTCCTTTAATACCTGTTTTTCTCCTTGTCTTATTCTGTTTAGTTTTTCAATTCATACAAAACCGCATCCAGGCCATCACCAATAATTCTATACGACAAATATTTCTTCTAACAACCCCACAATATCACCCCTTATCACAAAATCTTCCTTCAGCTTAATCTCTCCCACTCTAGGTTCCCACGCCGCCCCTAATCCCGCTTGAAGCAGCCCTGAGAAAAATCGCCCATTATCTCTCCATACCACCCCAAAAAAATTTTCGCCGCCCCAACACTTCGCCATTTTATTTTTCTTATTAATAGAAGACAGGAATGTCAGGTGTCTGAGCCAAAGCTAAGCTATCACATCCCCTGTGACCTGCACATAAACATCCAGATGGCCAGTTCCTGCCTTAACTGATGACATTCCACCACAAAAGGAGTGAAAATGGCCTATTCCTGCCTAAACTGATGACATTACCTTGTGAAATTCCTTTTCCTGGCTCATCCTGGCTCAAAAGCTCCCCCACTGAGCACCTTGTGACCCGCACCCCTGCCAGCCAGAGAATAACCCCCCCGATTTGACTGTAATTTTCCTTTACCTACCTAAATCTTATAAAACGGCCCCACCCCTGTCTCCCTTCGCTGACTCTCTTTTCGGACTTAGCCCGCCTGCACCCAGGTGAAATAAACAGCCTTGTTGCTCACACAAAGCCTGTTTGGTGGTCTCTTCACATGGACGCGCGTGAAATTTGGTGCTGTGACTTGGATCGAGGGGACCTCCCTTGGGAGATCAATCCCCTCTCCTCCTGCTCTTTGCTCCGTGAGAAAGATCCACCTATGACCTTGTTGCTCACATAAAGCCTGTTTGGTGGTCTCTTCACATGGATGCAAGTGAAAGGGATATTTTAGAGTTTTCCATATTTATAGAAAAATTCACCGTCTGGGCCAAATGTAGGTTAAAATTTGGTTTTTACTACAGTGAATTCAAAGGTCCAGAGACCACAAAGGTAAAAAGCAGTCAACAGCTTTTTCACACAGTTCTCTTTCTACAGTCAAATTCAAATAATATTTAAATACATTCTGTCCTGCGTTTTACAACCTTCCATCTAACACTTTGTTCAATGAACAAAACAGTTCTGGGTCCAGCAGCAAATAAGCAAAAATCCTGAGCTACATTCTTCAAATAGTACATGTGAATATGTTTTTCATATGTTTAATGTACTGATGCAGACAGCTAAAGGAATGCCAGCACTGAACTTGACCTACCTTGCTTATAACAATGAATTACCCTTTATGTAAGTATCCTTCCTTTTATAAATAGAAAAAACTGTGACATTGTCAATGGTAGCAAATACTGTACCCATGAGAGAGGTTTGTCCCTCTGATGATTTCCTCAAAATAGGAAGAGGAAATCCATATAGGACCTTATAAGTTATTTATTCTAACATTTTAATCTTTCCCTAATGGTAAAAGGAACACTGGAGAAACTCAACCTAAATCTACAAGATCCTTATCTAAGTCCCTCCCACTTTGCTTCTATTTCTGTTTCTGTTTTTCTCTGGGGCATGATTGTACATATGCCTACTCATGCACTCATGCACCTACGTACACATGCACTTTCCACTGGAAGGTGAAGGAAAGGAAAAGAGTGTATTGTATAATTCCTAGAAAGCTAATTTTATTTTTAAGGATAAAAAGTTTTACTAGAAAGAATAAGGTGACAGAATTGCTTTTTGAAATATGTATTGCTTTTTCCCCTAGAATTTACTATTTTGCCAGTCTTCCATCTAGCTCCTTGTAGCAATCTAAGAATATTCTTCTCTGGTTCTTGTTCCAGTTAAAATGAAATAACCACCCTCTACTCTGTTTTTCTCATGGAGTATAGCTGCAAAACCTGGATAAAATGCATAGATCAACTAGTTGAAGGCTCTGAAATATAATTAGTAACAGGAAGTTTGAGGAAGAAGACCAGAATTCAAAGTTCCACCAAACTGGTTACATTTTTTTTCTGCCTGTCTTCCTGCTGCCTGGCTCCAGATGGAGGTGCAGTTGTAGAAATATACAGCAAAGGAGGGCTGGAATTAGGTTGAGGAAGTGAGGCTGGGTAGTAAAGTGCAGAGCTGGATCCTGTCTTTACTTAAATTGCAACATTTTGTTCATTATAAATTTTCACATTGATTTTGATTTTTTTAAATATCGCATTACAATTTTATTTATCTATTGAATGTTTTGGTACCCTCTTAATTTCTGTACCCAAGAAATGTGCCTCACTTTTTTCACCCTGGTCTTGGCCCTGCAATGGAGTAGGATAACTAAAGCCCCATCTTTCCTGCTGGAGGGCCAAAAAAGTGATCCCCAGGGAACTGGAAACTGACAAAGAGATTAAGGATAAAAAGTAGCTGAGAAATGTGAGCCCATGCAAATTGTACATGAAGTGCTAGGCAGTACATGCATAGATCTGATTCTAATCAGCACCTCCAAATCCTTGACAACTGAGTGGTGACATACATCACCACCTAGGTCCACCATACTAGGTGGAGCACAAGCAGGATGGATAGAAGCAAAGGCTTTGAAAACTCAACTGACATTGGAACCATAGATAACCCCCACAGAAGGTGAAACTGAACTTGCAGCCAGAACCTAACCAAAAAAAAAAAAAAAAAAAAAAAGTCAACATTTTGTATGCTGTTTAAACAGGATACAGTCAAAAATTAGTCATCATGTGAAAAACAAGGAGAATCTCAACTTACATGGGAAAAAGCAATCAACAGATGCCAAGACTGAGATAGCACAGATGTTGAAATTATCTGACAAAGTCTATAAAGCAGGCATTATAAAATTGTCCCAATATGGAATTTTGAAACCTTTTGAAACAAAAAATAGAAAGTTTCAGCAAAGTATTAGAACCATAGGAATAACTAAATGACAGTTTAGAGATAAAAATATAATAACTAAATAAAGGGCTGGGTGCGGTGGCTCATGCCTGTAATCCTAGCACTTTGGGAGGCCGAGGCTGGTAGATCACCTGAGGTCAGGAGTTTGAGACCAGCCTGACCCACATGGCGAAACACCTTCTCTACTAAATACAAAAAATTAGCTGGGCATGGTGACTCATGCCTGTAATCCCAGCTACTTGGGAGGCTAAAGCAGGAGAATTGCTTGAACCAGGGAGGTGGAGGTTGCAGTGAGCTGAGATTGCACCATTGCACCCCAGCCTGGGCAGCAAGAGCGAAACTCCGCCTCAAAATAAATAAATAATAAAAGAATAAATAAACAACTCACCTGTTGGGGTTGACAGTGAAATGGAGACGAATAGAGGAGAATAGAAGAAAGAGTCAAAAAACTTTTAGATAGATCAGTAGAACTTCTCCAGCCTGAATAACAGAAAAAAAAGAGATTAAAATATGTAACGGTCTCAGAGATCTATAGGTCAAAAGCAAGATGTCTAATATTTATGCTGTCAGTCCCAAAAAGTGAAGAGGAAGAGTTTGGTGCTGAAAATATAGTTGAATAAATAATGCCTGAAAACCTTCCAAATTTTTTGGTATACGGCCCTATGAAATGTAATGTATGTATTGAATCATATAAAAACCACTACAAAAAGGTAACTATAGAACTGGATTTCAACCCTAGGTCTTTTTTACTCAAAAGCTTACTTAGGTCCTGTTCATATGCTTCCTTAGGTCTGTATTTGAATTTTACCAAATAGATACTCTCTTTTTTAAAATGTGAAGAAAAAAGTATCTCATAATTTCCTCCATTCTCAAAAGTTCCTGACACTGAACTATCAATGCTACATTAATGACTATGCTCCTGGCAGTTTCCCTCAAAGCTGTTTTCTAATAGATGAAAATCTTCAGTGACCTAGAAGAAATTGAGGCCACCTTTGACAGCAAGGAATCTTTCAGTTTGTGGGGTCTCTTTACTTGCTAGGCATATGGCTGACCAAAAATAAAAAGTGGGGTGGAGGTTAATACAAATTTTTATACCTCCCATTACTGCCTCCCAGGGCAGAAGGAAAAAATTTCATATATATATATGTGTGTGTATATATATATACGATATATATGTTATATATATGTCGTGTGTGTGTATATATATCATATATGTATACATATATATATATGGAATATATACATATATTCCATGCCTTCTGTTCATGTCCTGGAAAATTATCAGATGAACATGAAAGTCATCAGACAGCTGTGCGTCCAGTGAGAAAGATGCATTTATAAAAACCAATAGGAGCTTCTCTCACACTGGGAAATAAAAGTTAAAACCAAATAAAATCAGGAGGTTGGGGCCATGAGACAAAAGCGGAAAATTTAAATGAATTTTATCAAAAGCCTTAATACGCAGTGACTTGCCAAGGACAAATAGCTACTTTAGTTCTCAACCAGGTGCACTGTTAGGAGAAAGGACTTAAGCTTTTTTTTTTTTATTTTTTCCTCATAGCAAAGTCACTGGCCAGGTGGAAAAGAAAATGTTTGAATGAATAAGATGAGAAAGGCATTCTTACTTATGTCATTGCTGCTCATACAGCAAGAAAAGATCATGCAGCATGTAGTGTAAAGAGTACACATTTTGAAACCAGATAGAATTTTTTGCACATCTCACGTTTTCCTTTTAACTTGTATGTGAACTTGCCAAGTCATTAAACCTGCCTTGATCTCATGTTCACAAACTGCGAAGAATGAAGATGTTATGCCTGCATCACCTGACTGTTGTAAGGATTAATGCATATAAAGCACACACCCAGCCACATCTCTAAGAACTTAGCTATTATGAAGAATAAGAGATAGAAACTCAAGTCTGAATGACAGATAACATTTTTCTTGCATGTAGAGTAACAGTCCCTCTAACTGGCCTTCCATCTTCATCTTGTTTTTTTGAGGCTTGAAGAACCAGGCTAGGATGAACCAGGTCTCCTTGACTTGACAACATTTCTGGGTAGTTTTCTGCATTCTAACAGCCTCAAGTTTTATGTGTAAGATGGAAAAATAAAACATGTAATACTTCAATTAACTTTGACACACCTCAGTGAAGCAATTAAATAACTTGGAGTATTAGTTTTAATTTTAGCAAAAAACCCAAAGGGAAGCAAACATTAACCTGGGAATGCGCCCAACATGGTTTTAATGCTGAGAACTGTATAGCTGATTCAGCTCATCTGGGATTTAGTAAGCTTCTACTGGATGTGACATAATCTCTGTCTTCCAACTGCCTAAACCAAATCCAAGGAGTCAGAAATCTCACTAGATATTCCAGTGTGATAAATCCAGTAATGGAAAGATATACAAGGGACATAAAGGAGGCCACTAACTTTGTTCAGGGTGATAGATGTGCTTCACAGGGAAAGTGACATCTGAGCACAAAGATATATATGGTTTTCACATTTGAGGTGAGAACAGGTTTCCCAAGAAAGTACAGCTTGCACAAAGATACAGAACCCAGTAATTGCACAGCGTTATCAGGAGATCTCCTTAAGTCTACCATGGTCCTAAGACAAAGCCTTGGGCATGAGAATTCATTTCCCTAGAGTCAGAGTTGTCTGGTTCTAAATTTCACACAAGTGGATATAATGTAGGGAATAATATGTAGACAAAAAAAATCTAGGTAGACTATTTGATCTTGGGCAAACCACCCAGAACATTAGTTTCCTCATCTGTAAGTAACCACTTAACACTGGCTATTGAGAATTTACTGATATTAAGATACCTGCTAGCATGATACAGTGGCATGTGACTGCAGTACCAGCTACTCAAGAGGCTGAAGTAAGAGGCTGGCTTGAGCCCAGGAGTTCAAGGCTCTAGTGCACTATCATCATGCCTGTGAACAGCTACTGCACTCCAGCACAGGCAACATAGCGAGATGCCCATCTCTTTAAAAAGATAATTAAATAAATAGTATTTAAACTGTAAAACATACAGATGTCAATTATTATTACAGATATTTCTTTTGATATTATAATTTGTAAATCATCAACATTAGATTAACCTTAAGTAGCAATATTCATAAAGCAACAGATACACAGTGCCATGAATAATATGAGTATGTAATGCATGGCTGCCACTAAAATGTTCTTAGAGTTGAGATAGGTATGAAGAGATCTGGGGACTTTTGAATCACTTTCAAAATGTTTAGTGACTAGGAAGAGAAAATCAATCACATATTATTACATTCTATCTGCAAAGTGTAGGGGAAAAGCTTTATCATGAAAGAGGTACTGTGATAGAAAAACTAAAACAAGTCAACAAAGAGTATGGTGCTTGAATACATGGACTATTAAAAAAACATGAAAATATAAAGCAGTTTTCAAGCTGGGAAAACTTGGCCAAAGGATTGTGTGGAATAAGAAGTAAAAACCATGCAGCTACGCAGGAAGAATGAAGGAAAACGAAAGATGAACAAGGCAGCAAATCTTCAGCATGAGAAATTTAACACTTAAACTGCAGCAACTCAGAGTAGGAGGCACCGGAAACTTTGAAAGAAAGAACTACTGCAATGAGACAATTAAAAGGAGGCCCTGGTGATCTAATGATGAATACAACTTGTTTAGTTTAGTTTAGTTGAGCTTTGTTTTGCTTTGCTTTTGAGGGCCCTCATACTGCTGCTTAGGTGCCATTTTAGAATGCATGTATTTTTTTCTTTCGTGTGTGTGTGTGTGGTGGGGGCAGTTTATACATAATAATTTTGCTTTTGTGTAATTATTTTTAGCTCTCCTCTGGATTATGACTCCCTGTAAAAGCTTGTTCATCATCTGATTAGTATGGTAATGAAGAACAGCAAATTATTGTATTCATTGATTTATTTGTTCTTTCATTCTATTAACCAATCAAGCCTACTTTATGCCAGGCTGGATATTACAGATACAAAGGTGACTAAGGGAGCCACACTGTTTGTCTTCAGGATGCCTATATGGGAATGGAAGAAGATGTCTAACTGAGAAGACAATACCAGGAATGTTAATAGCTGCTCTGGCAGGAGATGTAGAGTGTTATAGAAATCATGTGCTGGTATTTCTTGTGTGGTGTGGAGTAGGAGTAGGTCAAAATGAGGATTGTCAGGGAAGTCTTCGGGAACTAAATGCAGTTCTAAATGGTGGGGAGTTTTTTCATTCAAAACGTTTATTGAGGACTTAAATTGTCATGAGGGGCCCGGCGCAGTGACTCACGCCTGTAATCCCAGCACTTTGGGAGGCTGAGGCGGGCAGATCACAAGGTCAGGAGTTTGAGACCATCCTGGCTAATACGGTGAAATCGCGTCTCTACTAAATACACAAAAAATTAGCCGGGCGAGGTGGTGGGCGCCTGTAGTCCCAGCTACTCGGAAGGCTGAGGCAGGAGAATGGCGTGAACATGGGAGGCGGAGCTTGCAGTGAGCCAAGATCGCGCCACTGCACTCCAGCCTAGACAACAGAGCGAGACTCCGTCTCAAAAAATAAATAAATAAATAAATATATACATACATACATAAAATTGTCATGAGGACTTAGGGGATATAGAAACTACCAAATCACCAAACCTAATATATTAATGTTTATCTCCCAGTTTCTTCAGTGATTCCTGTGTTCACTCAGTGAATATATAATGAGTATCAATGGCTTCTATGGCCAGGTACTAGGTATGAGTCCTAAACAAGACTGACCTGATCCCTTCCTTCATCCAGTTTAAATGCAGCTGATCTAAAAACTTCACTGTACCACTGGAGAGACACTTACACTAAGAGGAACACTGATCAAAAGTTAGAAGTGGAGACGTTTTCTTCCCTGAGACAAGCATGCACAGAAAGTGAGCTAAAAACATCCTGAGAAATCATTTTGCTCTTTCCTCTGCCTGCACAAAGGACACAGGCATTCAACCAGATATTCCTGGGTGGAATTTGCCCTCCCAATTCCCAGAACCATGCATCCTCATTTGAAGGCCTCATTAGACCTGAATAGTCCTAATACATGAAGGCAAGAGCATGGTTGAAGACAAGCAGATCTAGGTTGAAATCCCAGCCCTGAAGCTCCATACCTGTGCCATCCTGAATAAATGCTTGATTTTCCTGGGCCTTGCTTTCATTAGTCTATCAAAAAAAAATGAGGGAAAATGCAGCTATCTTGTGAAGTTGCCGTGATTCAATTAGCTAATCGAAATAAAGAAGCACACAGCATGTAGTGTTCAATAAATGTTGTTTCCTTATGCTGCAAGGTCCTGTCCAAATGTTAACTCCTGTATTAAAGCATTCTTAATTTCCCTTGGCAGAGTAGGGAGCTCGGAGGTCTTGTCTAGTGTTCTCATCTTCACACGAATACAATTTTTAAAAACTGTGTGTTACAAAAGTTTTTAGCCTGTGTGTTTCCTCCATTAAGCTACAAACTCTTTGAGGGTGGGGAATTTGTTATCTGTACCTGTGCAGCCCCAGCCCTAGTTCATTGCTTAGAATCTTTTATCTGTTCTTCTTCATCTCTACCCCCTGCAAAATTACCCTGACTTTCCCCATTAACAGGAGGTAAAAATAACAGGGGGTTAGGGAATTCCTTGGAGCATCCTCACAAATGAAAAAAAATTGCTTGGAAAATCCCTGCATCAGCTAGAGGTACTTACCCGCAGGGCAAGTTCCTATAAATCTGCAGGTGAGTGGCCATGTATTTTTGACAGCCAAAACAAGAAGGAAATGTGAATATTTACATGACCTGATGTGCGAAAGGAAAAGATAAACCAGAGGCATTAGGGAAGCACAATTATCTTTGGTATTAAAACCAGAGAATCATTTCTCTGGGGCCTCACCCAGAGGATACTTTAATTTAATTAACAATACCTCCAAGAGCATCTTTACAATACATATGACCCACAACAAAAAGACCATAACCATGAAATCTAGGGACATTCCTGCTGGTTATTTGCAATGTAGAGATAGATTTTATAATACCTAGAGGAACAAATGAACAGTATAATCTTCAGACAGTCCTCCTTAAACATTGTTTTCTCAGAGCCAGTTCAACATGTATAGAGGGAGCATCTGCGACTTTGAGAATCTACTTCCTGAAGAGTAGAGCTTAGTGGTGGTTTCTTCCTACAACAAACATGTGGCCTGCGTGGAGGTTTTTGATCTGCATAATTGATGACTATTTAGAAACATTCCTGAAGAATAATACCTTCTCTAAGAAGTGAGGTTTAAGACATTACATAAAAGGGATGACTGCAGAACCAAGCGGATCCCATCCCTCACATTAGCAAGAGGTATTGAAATAATTTCAAGGTATTCAAATAATTTCAGTAATTTCATGGTCCTGGCCTTTTTGTTGTGCATGATATTTACAGTAAAGATACTCTTGTAGGCATTGTTAATTATATTAACATTATCCTCTGTTAGTCCCCAGAGAAATGATTCTCTGGTTTTAATACCAAGAGATAATTGTGCTTCTCTAATGTGTCTGGTTTGCCTTTTTCTTTTGCACATCAAGACATTAAATATTCACATTTCCTTCTTGCTTTGGGCTTCCAAAAATACGTGGCCACTCACCTGCAGATTTATAGGACTTGGCACTGCAGGTAAGTACCTCTAGCTGAGACAGAGATTTTCCAAGCAATTTTTTCCATTTGTGAGGATGCTCCAAGGGATTCCTTAAGAGTATTGCTTAATGTTTAAGAACTCAGGATCTGGACTCATACTGACCTTAACTACTATTAATTCTGTGACCTTGGGAAAATCACTTAACCTCTCTAAGCCTCAGCGTTCTTGTCTGTAGAATGTGGATAACAACAGAAACTATATCATAAAGTGTTGTGGGCATAAAATAAGAACATGTGTGAGAAGTGCTTAGTTCAGTGGATGGGAAGCGGCAAGCATTCAATAAAATGCTAATTATTAACACACGTTTTGAATGGCAAACTCATTAACTCTCCTAAGTAGTTATTTCTTTCAATTGAATTATATTATACTTCCCTCTGGCTTATAATCTCTATTCATTCTTAATAGGGGTATAATTCAATACCTCTTGCTAATGTGAGGGATGGGATCCACTGGATTCTGCAGTTATGCCTTTTATGTAAGGTTTTATGCCTCCCTCTTTAGAGAAGGTATTATTCTTCAGGAATGTTTCTAAATGATCATGAATCATGCAGCTCAAAGACCTCCACACAGGCCACATGCTCCTTGTAAGAGGAAACTACTTTGGCTTCTGCCCAGAGCGTTTCCCTCAGGTTTCAGAGTCAAATGTTACTGTTTCACTATTTCTGTGAGACTATTCAGTAATCATTATTAAACACCTACTGTGTTCCAGGCACAGTGTTTGGTCCTGAGTCTGTTACACTGAACAAGATGAGATCCCTGCTTGCATGGTCTCAGGACAGGCTCTCCTGGAGCTCCCTGACACCTATCTACCAGCACTTCAACACAAAGATGGTCAACATTGGAGCCTTCTAAGACCCTGGTCTGGCTCACTGTCAGCCTTGGGCCCAGGCCAGAAGGAAGGCCAGCTGGTTGCAGCAGGTGCAGATGCATTTTCCTGCCCACTGTCCTGGTACCCAATTCTCTGGATGCTCATAGTCTCCTTTGGAGGCTCTAGACTCTTTAAAACAATCTTGATAAAAGTAAGTCTTTGTGATTCAACTTTATGAACATTCAATTTTATGAGCACTGACTGAGCTCAGGAAGCAAGTGGAATCCACATGTCTGTTAGGGCCTTGGCATGTTCAGCTGCTCTTAAAGTGGTCTGTGCTTGAGAAGCAAAGACAAAAGTAACCCAGAGTGGCCACCAACAGGAGACATGAGATTTATTTTCATTCTCTTTCTGTAAGCACACTTTTGATCAGAACTGCTCCTCTTTGTGTCTCCAGAGAACAGCCTGTGTCTTACTCAGATCCCTTATTAAAATCCTGACATCCCTGGGTCTTATTAAGGTAAGAATTCTTGTTTGCATCTATCTCTCTGTGTCTAGATTCTTGTAACATTTTATGTCAGACAGACTTTTAAGAGTGCAAGGAAAATATATATGTGTTTGAGTAACTTCTATGTATCAAGCACTGAATACAATTATTATTTTACTTAATTCCCAAAGTAAAAGGAAGTGATAGCTTTATTTTATATAGAGAGGTTTATTTTATATAGGAGGAAGTGCTGGTAGATAGGTGTCAGGGAGCTCCAGGAGATGTAGAGAGGTCAAGCAACTTGCCCAAGATCATAAAGCACGTGAACAACTGAGTTGGGACAGGAACCTAGGTCTAACTCCAAAGCTACATTTTCAACTCTACTAGAGTTTCTCAATCTTGGCACATTTGGAGCCAGATAATTTTTTGTTGTTTGTATACCCTATATATTTAAGGATATTTAGCAGCATCCCTGGCTTATACCAACTAGCTGCCAGTAGCACCACCCCCAGTAGTAACAGCCAAAATTTTCTCCAAATATTGTTCCATTAAAAACTACTGACTAATGCTAGGCTAAGGAAAAATCTAGCAGGTTATCTAAGCTATCTGTTCCAAAAACTTCCAAAAATGCCAAATTATGTAAGGTGATATGTTAGGAACTGTGGGGATGCAAACGTATATAAAACATTGTACCTTTAAGGAGTTTAATAAAAAGACTTTGGAATCGGGGGAAAGATGTCTAGATTGCCTGTGAGGACAATAATTTATTTTTTTAGGTGAGGAAATTATTAATGAACTGCTGTCCATTTGCTAATCTGAACAACATTATCCGTGCCCTACAATGATATAATGAAAATGTGAACAGTAATCATCACAGATATAACAACAATCATGCGATATTGACAGACTCTTACTGATTTTGCCAGTGAGGAAATTGAGACCGAGAGAAATAATGTATTCTACTTTGAGTCATACAGCTGTGAAGAGGAAAGGCCAGGATGAGCATCATTTCTGTCTAGTTCCAACAGTGTTCAAGGGGATCACAAATGGTGAACAGTCACAGATGCTGCAAAAGACCCAAGTGCAAGCAATTGGCAGAAACCTCAGAAGTAAAGAGAAAAATAGCAAATTAGTCATGAGTTTCAGTGCTGAGCAAAATGAGAATATTAATCAAACAAATTTGGAAAAGACATCCCAGATGTCTAGAGCCATTAGACTGTTTACGTAACATAGATGAAGACGTCACTTTGTTCAATGATCATTTAAGAATCAAACTGCAATATGTATTTGCCTCAAAAATAGACAACTGATTCTAACTGGTGATAGATTATAATAGAGGAAATAAGAAACATTGAGGCAATGGAAAGAAATTTTTTTAATAACCTTTATTGCCTATAGGAAGAGAAATTCAAATGACTTTTTTTTTTCCATAGGCCCTAGAGAAGTGCCTGGAACTCGGTTCAGCACAGGTGTGAGGCCTAATTTCCTCTTGTGATCAACTCACAGTGTGCTGGCAAGACCTGCCAATCCACTCCTCTGGGAGCCCATCTGTCACTATGCGGAGGTGTCACTACAAGAAAATGGTCAGGGTCACTTTGCTATTGTCTTCATATGGCTGCAAGTCTTTTCTTTAGTGAGTGCAAGAAGACTTGATTCAGTCTACCCTGAAATAGGGTCTTTGGTTCTTTTGTCTTCAATTTTGCTGTTCAATAATTTTTTATTTCAAATTGCAACTTCCTTGGATTTTGCAGATACATATATCATCTTTTTTTTTACTAGCTATAGTAGAGAAATGAAAACGTTTAATGAAGAAAAGGAAAGTATGAATATTTGAAGAAATAGATTTGGCAGTTAAATACTGATATGGTTTGGCTCTGTGTCCCCACCGAAATCTCATCTTAAATTGTAATCCCTGTAATCCCCACATGTTAAGGGAGGGACCTAGTGGGAAGTGATTCGATCACGGGGGTGGTTTCCCCCACACTATTCTCATGATAGCGAGTTCTCACCGAGATCCGATGGTTTTTATAAGTTTTTGACAGTTCCTCCTTCACATACACTCCTCTCTCTCACCTGGCACCATGTAAGACATGCCTGCTTCCCCTTCCACCATGATTCTAAGTTTCCTGAGGCCTCCCCAGCCATGCAGAAATGTTAGTCAATTAAACCTCTTTTCTTTATAAATTACCAGTCTTGGGTATTCCTTTATAGCAGTGTGAGAATGGACTAATAAAAATACTGTCTTAACAATGCTCTAGTTTTCTACTTTCTAATTATTTCTGTTTTGTAAATTTTATCACTTAAGAAGTATCTCTAAGCTCCTCATGAAAGGTAGCACTTGTTTTTTCCTAAAAAGTGATAAGCACAGTAGCTGCTTAAAGTATTCTGACTGTCTTTAATTAATCTGAAGAAGACAAAAGAGCAACATGGAAGAATTAAATTAAGAGTCAAGAGACTTAGTTTCTAGTCCAGGTTTCCCACAAACTAATTTTGCAACCTTCAGCAAGTCTTGGAGTTTCTTCGGGTAGCATTTGCCTCAATTTTACAACCCCATGCATAATCTATTTCTCCTGTCTACAGTAATGTAAGAACTATATAGTCACAGAGATTTGTCAAACCCCAGCTGTTAAACTTTATTTAAATTTATTTAACTTCATGCACTGAAAGTTGTTGAACCTGGATGATGGGATTAGGGTGGTTTACTATGCACTCTACATTTTTATATGTTGGAAATTCTCCAAAATAATTTTTAAGACTTTGAGTGAAAAATATTCTGTAAAATGTTTCAATCGAATAAACTGTCTCAAGGGATAGATCCATTTATGCCCTGCCTAAAGGTGACACCACTTATATCAAGAGAGAGTCATGGTGGGGGTAGCAAGAAAACAAAACAATAAAACAGAATTTACAACTATATCTATAATATAACTTTATGATTAAAAGAAAATGGAATAATTTGGAACCTAATATATCAGGATCACTAAGTTTTTGAGGTAATTGTATTGCCACAAAAACTACCTCTTTTACTTCCCCTATGCACATCCCCACACACAAAACATTGTTTAAGCTTTGAAATTACCCTTTAGGTTTCCAATTTTCCACAAATAGAAAGTTGTTTTTGAAGTTTCTACAGCCTTCAAGGAAGGTACCATTCCTACACTCACTTTAGAATGGCCAAGGAGAAAAATGCATGAAGAGAAACTTCTTTTTCAGTAGGGACATGGAGAATAGTGGGCAAAGGAGCAAAAGAGCCCCTGTCAGACAGTAAAGCCAGGGCTTAAGCAAGAACCTTTCCCTACACCTAAGATAGGGTGTCGATATGGTTTGGCTCTGTCCCCACCCAAATCTCATCTTGAACTGTAGTAATCCCCAAGTGTCAAGGGCAGGGCCAGGTGGAGATAATTGAATCATGGGGGCGGTTTCACCCATACTGTTCTCATGGTAGTGAATAAGTCCCATGAGGTTTATTGGTTTTAAAAAGGGGAGTTCCCCAGCACATGCTCTCTTGCCTGCCATCATGTAAGATGTGCCTTTGCTTCTCATTTGCCTTCTGCCATGAGTGTGAGGCCTCCCCAGCCACGTGGAACTGTGAGTCAATTAAACCTCTTTCCTTTATAAATTACCCAGTCTCAGGTATGTCTTTATCAGCAGCATGAGAACAGATTAATACCAGGGTCTTCCCAAGCATATGCTTAGTGGGATTTCACATTTGCTACGAACCAGTGTCCCGTTTGAAATGAGATTTTCTATTCCAGTTATTCTGGGCATGTTCGACCATTGTAAATGTCTATATTGACAACCAGATAACTAGAAGGAACCACAACAGGGACTCAGAGAGGAAACTGTCATCAATGGAGATTCCAAATTTTGAGATGGGTGGAGTGCAATGAGTCACTATATGGGAGCTTGGGTTATCATCTTATGGAGATGGTGAATGTGTTCAAGGTATGAGAGAGAGTATAATAAAAATGTGATGCTCAAAAAGATGGAATGGAGTAGAGAGTAGCTAAATGTTCACAAGTTCCACTTCCTCTTACTGGACAAACAGGAAGATAACATTTCCAACTCCTCTTCTAGTTAAGTTGAAACCATATTTCTGGCTTCTGATTAATGGCATGTGGATGGAAGTGATGAATGCCATTCCCAAGACTGGTCTGCTGTTACCCATGTGATCTTGTATAGGGTCTGTCTCTCTCACCCACACAATCGCAAGTGAAGTATGATACTCTGAGATGAAAGGAGCCTGGATCCTTGAGTTGCCTCATGGGAGACAGCTGCACAAATGAACACTCTCCCCACGTCAGAGTATAACATGTGATAAATAGGCCTTATTCTCTTAAGCCACTGAGATTTAAAGGTTGTTGAAGCAACTAGCATTAATTACCTTAGATTTATGTTTTGGATAAAAGCATACATCTCCAAACAGCTTTCCAAGTAATAACACAACAATGTCATATAATATGAGCTATTATGTACATGAAATTTTCTTTGTATTGACAGTTTGGGGAATTCATTAATTATATTCCTTTGCCTTTTTTCTCCACTTTTTATTCCTTAGATATTTAATGAATGTTTTGTGAATGCCTACTGTTTGTCAAATATTATTCTTCTTGCTAGGAATTCCTTAGGAAATAAACAGTGTTTCTGGTCACATGGTGCTTACAATCTTGTGAAAAAAATCTTCTGGTTCTTGTAAATAATCATTTTCAGAGATCTGTATCTGGAAAAAGATCTTTGGCCTTATGCTATGTCTTTTTCAGAGCCCCATGATTCTTGACTTTTCATTTTATCATCTCTTTAGTGGTCTTTATATGGGCAGACCTCTGTCAGGACCAGCATTTAACAGGCTTGCAGCATTTCCCTCACAGATCCAAATATGAAGGGAAAGCTTGGTGTTCATCTTCTAGCACCAAGTGCACCTGAACACTTGGTGTTCAGGTGCAGGTTTGCTTTACAAATATTCACTCTCTTCTAACCAATGCCACAATAATGAGCTTTGTAATTTCAGTAGAAACTAATATTTTATTTATAATTCTTTGATCATTCAGTACAGGAGAAACCATACATCCTGGCATCTAATATTCATAACATTCTTCCTCCCTTAAACCCCAATTTTAATATAGTCGCTTCCATTTGCAATGCCCCAAGATGCTGAGCTTTGAAAAGGTTTTTAAAGGTGAAGAAGTGCTGAAAGCAACAGAGAAAATGTCTAGCTGTAATTCCAAAATTAGTTGACCTAGGTTAGTGCATCCCCTAGATATAGGCAGTAAAGCAGATCAACATGTTTTAATATTTTCTTTCGGGAAGAGTTAGAGCATTTCATAGTAGGGAACAGAAGTAGCTAAAGAGGCCTGAATATTGGCTCTCCCACTCAAAATTATGGGATGTATGTCCTCGGACAAATCAATTAACCCAGCTAACATGTTTTATTACTCTACAAATGCACATATTAATATTGAAGTCCTCATAGGGTTGCTGTAAGGATTAAATGAGTATATGAAATGCTTCACATTAATATTGAGTTTCAGAAGGTGAACTCATAGTTTATAGCACAAGAAGGCATTTCTCAGTTTATGTTCATCATGGCACAGAGGAAAATGTCCCTTCGATTTGGTCAATTGTCCTTTTCAAATTTAGATTTCAGATTCAGTTTTCTGAATTTGTATGGGCTTTTCGATGGGAAGTTGGGAGAGGACATATCAGGCAAGGCTTTGATAAGTTTAGAAACTCCTGCCTCATTTAAGGCAGAAATAACCTTAAAGTGAACCCAACTCTGCAAAGGCACTGCAGACTGCTTTGTTTTATAATCACCAAAGTTTCAAGGGATCTTTGCTGACGTATTTGACTTGAAATTTAAATGTATGCTTTGTAACAGAAGGTTAGATAACAAGTTTACTTGGTTGTCAAAACCTTGTCTTAAAAATACTCCTAACTCCTTGGTGGTTCATTGCATGGCAGACATTGGTAGCGATTTTGCTACCAGAGGACTTATTGAGGTACTGTTTGTATATGCTGTCTGAGGTTATTGCAGCTGAAACATGATCTCCAAATATTTCCAGTGTTCTTGGAAATGCACAGTGGTTCCAAGGATAGAATATATCCTGGGTCTCATCACCCTAGCTAAACATTTTGGGATAGATACGTTTTCTGCGTAGAGTTTTGTCCAAAATACACAACTCTATCTCCAATTAAATAAGAATATTTCAATAATGGAAAGATAATATAAACAATAATATAAATGTAAATATGCTGCTCTGCCTCAATCTATGTGATACAGTTACTAAGGATAAAATAACAAAGTATAAATATAAAAACATGGGTCAGGATGCACAGATCTCACTAGAGGCAGTGGAGCCTAGTGGTTAGGTGTAGGGGCCATGCACTAAAATATATCTGGATTTGACTGGCATGGCCACCAGTAAGTGTGGGCTTGAATATATCATCTGAACATTCTGGTCCTTAATTTTCGTCTCTAAAAACTAGACATAAAACATTCCACTCCAAGGATATTTTTAACATTAGGTTTTTCCTCTCAATTTCTCAGCGAGGTATAATTTACCAACAGCGAAATACCCATATTTTATGTGTAAAGTTTGATAAGTTTTTCAAATGCTTACAAACCCCTATCATGATTTAGCACATTTTCATTACTTCAGAAAGTTCCTTGAGGCCCTCTTCCAGCTAATCCCTGCTGGTTCCACTCTAGTGATGTCTTTCATTATAAATTAGTTTTCCTTTTAAAAAAGACGGAGTTTTCAAATGAAATAATGTACCTAAAGTGTTTAGAATATTTCTTGGTATTTAATAAGTACTAAAAATGACTTTGGTTATTATTAGTATTTGTGCACAGAGTTACAGGCTCAGATGACAGATGCACTGCAGCCACTAGAGAGGAATATGAGGGAAAATTCAAACTGACAGGAAATGAGTTGCATATAACACATTAAGAAGGTAAAGAGGAAGATTAGAATATTTAAGTTAAAGCAAGATATTTTTTTAAAGCTCATTGAATGCCTTCTAGATGTTAGCATTATGCAAGAAGTTTATGTTATTTTATCTTCATAATACTCTAAGATATGTATTATCCCCTCTCCACCCATTTAGCAAATGAAAAAAAAAAAAAAAAAAAGACCAGAGAAGTTAGGTAGCTTTCTAATGTCACATAGCACCATTAAGTAATAAAGCTGAGATTCAAGTATCTTTCCAACTCTGAAGCTCCATCCATTCTAATAGACCATCATGAGCTCTACATTAAAAAGCACATAAGGGAAAGGAAAATAACATTGATTGGGTCTTAAAATGGAAAGACATTAAGCTTGGTGCTTTTTGCACATTATTTCATTCAATTATCAGTGATGTTATTTTTTTTCCCCCATTTTACTCTTGTGGAATATGCAATATAGAGAAGTTGAGCATCAGAGTTAACATGTTAGTCTAACTTCAAATGGCAATACTTCCCACTGTCTATCAAAAAAAATGAGAACACATGGACACAGTGAGGGGAACAACACAGGGTGTGGGTGGCAAGGGGAGGGAAAGCATTAGGACAAGTACCTAATGTATGTGGAGCTTAAAATCTAGATGATGGGTTGATAGGTACAGCAAACCACCATGGCACATGTATACCTATGTAACAAACCTGCACGTTCTACACACGTATCCCAGAACTTAAGGTAAAATTATATATTTATATATATATATATATATGTATATATATATACACACACATATATACATATATATACTTATATATATACACATATATATACACATATCTATACATATATTATATATATATATAACAAAAAGAACATTTAGCTTAACCCATAATTCAGTTTACAAAAACTCAAATTCTACAAAACACTCCTCAAAAAGACCTACTGAAATCTCAGTATTTAGACTTGAGGTTAAAAGATGTGATGAAGGACTAAAGTTGAAAAACATGCATGGTGTGAATCAGGACTAGACCAGTGGACCCTTACTCCTTGCATACACATTTTAAATAATGTGTGGATTTATGTAAAATATCTCGTTGGTAATTGAGTTATATTTACTTTAGCTAATATATCAGCTATAATCTGAGTTTTTTGTTAACCAGTTTCAAAATTCCTTTATTTCTTTCATATAAGAAGACATAGCCTAATCTTAGGTAATAGAAATAAAACAATAATATGAACTTATGCTATCTTTAAAAATAAACTCATTAAAACACAGTAAATTTCCTGGCAATTGTGCAAGCTGAGAATTGAAATTGAGAAAATTTAGGATTTCTGACCCCTATGAGAAGTCATTGCATTTATACTATACATTTCTTTTCATTCAACTAATATTTGATTAAAACCAAATACCATGGCACTTTTTATAATAAAAATCAATACTTTATGAAGCTATTATAAAAATTAAATGACACAAATAAGCATTTTATATTATTAAGAGCTCACGCTTGCCCTAACATGACAAGTCAACTTTCTCAGTAAGGCTGTTCTAAATAAACTATTGCTGTTTGTGCAAGAGAATTGTGAAGTCAAAGTTTTTTCAACCAGTTAACACGAAAGGATCTTTGATTCAAGCACCAATATATCTTCATTTGATGAAAATAAATATTTTAAGGCAATTTGCTAAGTTCACATCAAGCTCTCCTGGGTATGGTACTAAGAGGTGACAACATGCTGGCAGCCCTTGCTCGCTCTCAGCACCTCCTCGGCCTCGGTGTCCACTCTGGCCACGCTTGAGGAGCCCTTCAGCCTGCTGCTGCACTGTGGGAGCCCCTCTCTGGGCTGGCCAAGGCCAGAGCTGGCTCCCTCTGCTTGCAGGGAGGTGCGGAGGGAGAGATGCAGGCAGGAACCGGGGCTGTGCGCTGCGATTGCGGGCCAGGGTGAACTCCCGGTGGGCGCGAGCTCGGCGGGCCCACACTTGGAGTGGCCCGCCAGCACCGCTGGCTCTGGGGAAGTGAGGGGCTTAGCACCTGGGCCAGCAGGTGCGGAGGGGGTGCCGGGTCCCCCAGCACTGCCAGCCCACCCGTGCTGTGCTCGAATTCTTGCTGGGCCTCAGCCACCTCCCCACGGGGCAGGGCTCAGGACCTGCAGCCCGCCATGCCCAAGGGCCTCCCAGGGTGGGCTCCCACATGGCCCGAGCCTCCCCGACGGGCACCAACCCCTGCTCAGTGGTGCCCAGTCGCATCACCGCCCAAGGGCTGAGGAGTGCAGGTGCATGGCGCATGACTGGCGGGCAGCTCCAACCGCGGCCCTGGTGCGGGATCCACTAGGTGAAGCCAGCTGGGCTCCTGAGTCGGGTGGGGACTTGGAGAACTTTTATGTCTAGCCGGAGGATTGTATATGCACCAGTCAGCACTCTGTGTCTAGCTCAGGGTTCACGGATGCACCAATCAGCACTCTGTATCTAGCTAATCTGGTGGGGACTTGGAGAACTTTTATGTCTGGCTAAAAGATTGTAAGTACACCAATCAGCACTCTGTGTCTAGCTCAAGGTTTGTAAACACACCAATCAGCACTCTGTGTCTAGCTCAAGGTTTGTAAATGCACCAATCAGCACCCTGTGTCTAGCTCAAGGTTTGTAAATGCACCGGTCAGTGCTCTGTGTCTAGTTAATCTAGTGGGGACTTGGAGAACTTATACCTCTAGCTAGAGGATTGTAAATACACCAATCAGCACTCTGTGTCTAGCTCAGGGATTGTAAACGCACCAATCAGCACCCTGTCAAAATGGACCAATCAGTGCTCTGTAAAATGGGCCAATTAGCAGGATGTGGGTGGGGTCGGATAAGGGAATAAAAGCAGGCTGTAGGAGTCAGCAGAGGCAACCTGCTCTGGGTCCCCTTCCACACTGTGGAAGCTTTGTTCTTTTGCTCTTTGCAATAAATCTTGCTGCTGCTCACTCTTTGGGTCCACACTGCTTTATGAGCTGTAACACTCACCACGAAGGTCTGCAGCTTCACTCCTGAGGCCAGTGAGACCACGAACCCACTAGGAGGAATGAACAACTCTGGACGGGAGGAGTGAACAACTCCAGACGCGCCGCCTTAAGAGCTGTAACACTCACTGCGAAGGTCTGCAGCTTCACTCCTGAAGCCAGCGAGACCACGAACCCACCAGAAGGAAGAAACTCTGAACACGTTTGAACATCAGAAGGAACAAACTCCAGACACGCCACCTTCAAGAACTCTAACACTCACCGCGAGGGTCCGCGGCTTCATTCTTGAAGTCAGTGAGACCAAGAACCCACCAATTCCACACACGGTGTCAGGAAGCAGAATGAGTCTAAACCATTTTCAGAATTTCCCCAGGAATTAAAAACATAAATGCCTTCAACATGGCAGGCAATGTTTCCTAAGTTTTAATTTCATGCACATGTGAGAAAGAGAAAATGCTCAGAGAACTTAGGTCAAGAATGCTATTCTAATATCTCTGGTTGCCACACATCAGAATATTAAGATAAGCATAGTGAAAAAAAATTCCACTTACACAAAGGATGAAGAATGCTGAAAGACAATGTTGTTCCCACCCAAACAACAAGGCAACAACAAGCAGTCCACAAAATGTAACTTATTTTGATCCCATCAGATAACTGAGGTTGCAAGACAGCAAGAACTACACTGAATTACAAAGAGCGATAAGCTCCTTCAAGGAGAAAGAGGACACATGAACTGTTTATAGAACATGAAAGAAGGAAATGGCTGCCATAATATTTGGTAATAGAATATCAGCTAAAATGTTAAATTTTTAAAAGCCAAGCATGGGCTAATATGAATGTTTAAAAAGACTGGGAGCTTAAGACTTAAAAGGAGTTCACAAATATATACTCAAAAACCCTTTATCATGAGCTTCAACTAGATGCTCAAAAGAAAGACTAGAGTCAGGGAAACAGTAGCAACAGCACTACCAGGTGGTGCAAGCATGCAGGTTCTGATCAGTGCCACTGTGGGACGAGCAGGAAACGTTACCTGCTTTCCAGGACACTTCTCTCATAGAAAATAAAAGCTTTTAATCCACTGGGGGAGGACACACACACACACACACACACAGGTGCAAGCAGAGATATACCACTTCTGGGAAGGAACAGAAACAAAATCCACCTGCCTATGATGTACAGTGGAGGAATGGAAAACTCTCATATGCACAAGGCCCAGCAAGATCTACTGTTTCTGGGAGAGTGACAGAAGCAATAGCTATCTAACTCTGGAATAAAAGGAGGAAATTCTCTGGGGCTTCAAATGCTGCACCAATGCAAAACAGAGTTCTGCTCTCAGTAGAGGAGCATCAGGAAACCCTCTGCCACCTAAGACACACCACAAATTAAAGGCAATGTTTTACTGCCATATAAAGAGGGCAAAATTCAGAGAAAGACCCCACCCACACCCAGAGGCTCAAGAATTACCTAAATCTGACACTGGCTAAGGAGACTTGATAATGACCAATCAAATCCACCACAAGCCAAGCGGCAAGTAATAAACAATAGCAATTGATTGGTAATAGGGGCAAGGGCATGGAGAAAGAATCCCTTTATGATACACAAATGCAGCAACTGATGAAAGCTGAGGATGAATTCAGGAACACCAGAAACAAGCCTCTGATACTCCAGGCCCCATACTAAACACACACTGGAGGATTTGAAAGCTCTGGTGTATTGAGACTAATGGTACCAACAAAACAGCTCAATTCCTGGCTAGAATCACTCAACCTCTGACATTACAGCCTCACAGAAGAGGCATGCCCATTGTAAGTCATAAGTACAATTTACCTACAAGTCTACCTTTCATACATAATGTCCAATATTCAGTAAAAAATTGCAGAACCCACCAAAATGCAAGAAACAAATCTCATTGTCATGAGATAAACAGTCTACCTTACCAGAATCAGAAATCAGCAATGATTCATATGCTGGAAATACCAGACAGTGACTTCAAAATAATATGTTAAAAAATCTATGGGGGAATTTTGAAAAAAGAGGAAGCTTGTAGAAAGAGTCAAGTGGAATTTGCTAGAAATAATAAACGCAATACCAAGAGAAACAGGTCCTCACTGTGTTCATCAGCAGACTGGACACAGCCGAGGAAACAATCAGCACACCTAAGGATAGGTTGACAGTTTTCTAATCTGAAACAACAAAGAGAAAAATGATCTACAATAAAGGAACAAAAAACCCTAAACAAACGAAAGGAGAATAAAGCATCACAGAACTGTGAGATACTATCAATGGTTTTATGCACATGTAATTGAAATGACAGAAGGAGAAGAGAGAGAAAATGGCACAGAAAAAATAAATATTTAAAATTTAGTGGCTGAGAATTTCCAAAATTAATGGAAGACAAGCCAAAGTTTCAAGAATCTCTGAGAGCCCCAAGCAGATTGCATGAATTTAAATAATAAGAATCCACTGAATAAACTACGGATAAAAAATAAATCACAAGGAAAAATACAAACATTTTAAACTGAATATTTATGACTGAGCGAAAGCAGGGCTTAAAAGGAAAAATTATAGCAGTATACACTTACATTACCAAAGAAAAAAATATTTAAATCAGTAACATATGCTTCTACTTTCAAAAAGTAGAAAAAAAAAGACTTCTGGTTCCAAAATGCTGGTGTAGAATCTAGCTGGCTTCACTGCCTCCCCACTCTTCAAAATACAGCACTGTTATAGTCAGGAACATCCCAGAACTCAAGTCTGAGGAAAAGACAATTCCTGGGACCATAAAAAACTGAGAAAACTCAGAGCGAACAATAAGAGAATTGGGCTTGTATATCTGTGATACCACTCCCTCCAATCTGCTTGGCACCAAACACAGAAAATCTCCCTTTGACTCCTGGTTTATACACTACAAAAAGTGAGGTCAGGGTGGACAATCAACTTCCCCACTATCTTGTGTTTCTTGGCAAGATACCTTTCAACACACCATAAGAAGTGTTGAAAGTGCCTGGAGAGAGATATATCCCTGAACATGGCCAGAGACAAAGTGGGGACATCCATCTGCAGCCCTGGAAACTCTGCTCTGTAACTCAGCCAAAGGAGACATTGAAGTGGATGTTCAACAGAACCATGCTACAGGAAGTTTGTTCCACAGTTTCCCTGGGCACAAACTCCTAGCTAGTCTTCCCACACTACTGGGTTATCCCCTTTGGAACCCCCCTCTTTTGGAACTGGAGGCACTATGATTGTTTACTAGAACTGAGGCAAACCTTGGCTTAGGTTGCCATCTAATACCAAAAAGAAGACAGTGACCTAGCAGGGAAAAAGAAAAGAAAGAGAGAGAAAATCAACAGGTAAATTACGAAGAACCTCTAAGCAAACGTATCTAATAAAAAACAAAACAAGCCAGACAGAGATTACTGGAATAAATAATCCTTCAATGAAAAGACATAGACATACATCCACAAGAAACAACAGCAAGCAAGAAATTGTGATTTTCTCAAATGCACAAAGTAAGGAACCAATGACTGACCCTAACAAGACAGTGATATGTGAGCTTTCTGACAAAAAATTCAAAATAGTAGTTAAAAAAAAAAACAACTCAGTGATCTCCAAGATAACACAGAAAAGGAATTCAGTAGTTTATCAGATAATTTATTGAAGAGATTGAATAATTTTTTTAAAAATCAAGCAGAAATTTTAGAACTGAGGAATATATTTGTTGAACTGGAAAATTCACTAGAGAGTCTTGACAGCAGAATGGATACAGCAGAGAGAAAAATCAGTGAGCTTGAATAGACTATTTGACAATACACAGTCAAAGGAGAAAACAAGAAACATAGTTAAAAGAAATGAAGATCGCCTACAATATATAGAAAATTCCCTAAAAAAAAATCTAAGAATTACTGGTGTTTAAGAGAGAGTTGAGCAAGAGATATAAAGCTTATTAAAAAAAAGTAACAGAAATGTTTCCAAAGCTTAAATAATGAAAATCCACTGGTAAAAGGAAATGCTAAAAGGAGATAAAATTCTGAAGATATAAAGCTCACTGTTAAAATAAGTGGACAAACCCAGAATACTGTAATACTGTACCTGTGATGTGCAATACCCTCATAACTCTACTGTGAAACCCAAAAGACTAATGTATCAGAAACAACAATAGCTACAGCAGCTTGTTAAGTATAGACAATATAAAAATATGTAAATGAAGACAACATAAAGACTAAATATGGGGAAATGGAGTTACAGAGTTTTAAAATTATTTCTTTGTTGATATTCTTTTCTTTTTGATCTAAAATAAGTTGTCACCTCTTTAAATAACTTGTTATAACTGTAAGATCCTTTTTGTAAGCCTCATAGTAACCATAATGCAAATACCTATAATAGATTTATTAAAAATAAAAAGCAACAAATTAAAACATACTACCAGAGAAAATCACTTGACCACAAAGGATGACAGTAAGAAAGGAAGGAAGGGAGAGAAGAGTTAAAAACAATGAGAAAACAAACAACAAAATGGCAGTAACAACTTTTACTTATCAATAATAACAGTGAATCTAAATTGATTCAATTCTCCAATTAAAAGGCACAGGATAGCTGAATGAATTTTTAAGAAGACTCAATTATAAGCTGCCTACAAGAAACTCATTTCACTTATAAAGACTCATATAGACTGAAAGTAAAGAGGTGGAAAAGGTATTCCATGCAACCAGAAAACAAATATAAGCAGGAATAGCTAGACTTATATCAAATAAAATAGACTGCAAATCATAAACTATAAGAAGAGACAAAGAATGACACTAATGATAAAGGAGTCAATTCAGAAAAAGGATATACCAATTGTAAATATCTATGTACTCAACCCTGGAGCACCCAAATACACAAATTAATTATTATTAAAGAGAAAGTTAGACACCAATACAATAATAACTGGAGACTTCAACACCGTTCTCAGCAATGGACAGCTCATTCAGACAGGACATCAACGAAGAAACATTGGAGTTAAACTACACACCAGACCAAATAGACCTAACTGACATTTATAGAACATTTTACTCCACTCCTGCAAAATACACATTCTTTTCATAAGCACATAGAACATTCTACAAAATACAATATCTTAGGCCACAACACAAGTCTCAACAAATTTTAAAAAGTAGAAATCATATCAAGTATCTTTTCTGACAAAAATGGAATAAAATCAGAAATCAATAAAAAAGAGGAGCCTCAGAAGATATACAAAAACATGGAAATTAAACAACATGCTCCTGAATGATCAATGAAGAAATTAAGAAGAAAATGTAAAAGTTTCTGAAACAAATGAAAATGGAAATACAACATACCAAGGTCTTTGGGATATAGCAAACGTAGTACTAAGAGGGACATTTATAGAAATAAACACCTATATCAAAAAGATAGAAAAACTTCCAGCCAGGCACAGTGGCTCAAGCCTGTTACCCTAACACTTTGGAAAGTCA
Organism: Pan troglodytes; assembly: GCF_028858775.2. Lineage (NCBI taxonomy): Eukaryota > Metazoa > Chordata > Mammalia > Primates > Hominidae > Pan > Pan troglodytes. The sequence goes on from NC_072407.2 coordinate 90,053,507, forward strand.
AGCTGGGCAGATCACTTGAGCTGAGGGGTTCAAGGCTAGCCTGGGCAACATGGTTAAACCCTGACTCTACAAAGAATACAAAAATTAGCCAGGCATGGTGGTGCATGCCTGTAGTACCAGCTACTCGGGAGGCTGAGGTTGGAGGATGGCTTGAGCGCAGGAGTCGGAGGTTGCAGTGAGCCAAGATTGCACCGTTGTACTCCAGCCTGAGTGATAGAGCGAGATTTTGTCTCAAAAAAAAGAAAACAAAAAAAAGCAGAAAAACTTCAAACAACTTAATGATGTACCTCAAGGAACTAGAAGGGAAGAAACCAAACTCAAAAACAGTAGAAGGAATGAAATAGTAAATATCAGAGAAAAAATATTAGAATTGAAAATAATAAAATAAAATAAAAAGATAAAAAAAACTGAAAAGTTTTGTTCCAGACTGACTAAAAAAGAGAGAAAAGATACAAATAAATAAAATCAGAAATGAGAAAAGAGATAGAAGAATCTGACCACAAAAATAGAAAGCATCATTAAAGACTACTATGAACAACTATATACCAATAAATTAGAAAACCTATAAGAAATGAATAAATTCCTGGATTCATACAACAAACAGGCATAGAAAAAAACATACCTCAAATAATAAAGACCATACATAACAAACCTACAGCTAATATTGTACCAAATGGAAAAAATTTAATGGCATTTCCTCTAAGACCTGAAACAAGACAAAGATACCTACTTTCACCATTGTTATTCAGTGTAATACTAGGAGTCCTGGCCAGAGCAACTAGTCAAGAGAAATAAATAAAGGGCATCCAAATTGGAAAAGAAGTCAAATTAGCTATGTTCACAGATGACATGATCTTAAACTTAGAAAAACTTAAAGACTCCATCAGAAAACTGATAGAACTGATAAATGAATTCTGTAACATTGCAGGATATAAAATCAACATACATGCATGCCAACAGCAAACAATTTTTTTTAAAAGCAAGAAATAAATTCTATTTATAATAGCTATAAAGAATATAGGCTGCGTGCAGTGGCTTACGCCTGCAATCCCAGCATTTTGGGAGGCTGAGGTGGGTGGATCACCTGAGATCAGCAGTTCAAGACTGGCCAACATGGTGAAACCTCATCTCTACTTAAAATATGAAAAAAAAAAAAATTAGCCAGGAGTGGTTGTGCAAGCCTATAATCCCAGCTACTCAGGAGGCTGAGGCAGGAAAATCACTTGAACCTGGGAGGCAGAGGTTGCAGTGAGCCAGGATTGTACCACTGCACTCCAGCCTGGGCAACAGAGAGAGACGCCATCAAAAAAAAAAAAAAAAAAAAAAAAAAAAAAAAAAAAAAAAAAAAAAAAAGAAAGAAAGAAAGAAAAAAGAAAAGAAAAGAAAGAAAGAAAGCAAGAAAAGAAAAAGAATATAAAATATCTAGGAATCAATTTAACCTAAGAAACAAAAGATCTATACAAAGAAAACTATAAAACACAATGAGAGAAATTGAAGAGGACATAAAAATGGAAAGATATTACATATTCATGGATTAGAAGAACAAATATTTAATAATTAAAATGACAATATGACCAAATGCACTTTAAAGATTCAATCCTGGTCCTTTCAAATTACCAATGACATTCTTCGCAGGAACAAACATACTAAAAATCCTAAAATTTATATGGAATTACTAAAGAGCCCAAATAGCCAAAGCAATCCTGATTAAAAAAACAACAAAGCTGGAGGAATCACACTACCTGACTTCAGAATATACTACAAAGCTACAATAACCAAATCAGCATGGTACTGCCATAAATGCAGACACCTAGACAAATAGAACAGAATACAGAACCTAGATATAAGTCAATGCATTTACCCCTAACTCATTTCAACAAGGGAGCCAAGAACATGCAATAGGGAAAAGACAGAATCTTCAATGAAAAGTGCTAGGAAAACTGGATATGCAGAAGAATGAAACTAGAATTGTATAGTTCCCCCTATACAAAAGTCAAATAAAAATAGATTAAAGACTTTAAAATAAGACCAAAAATTATGAAACTACCAGAAGAAAATATTGGGAAAATACTTCAGGACATAGATATTGGCAAATATATTTTGTGTAAGGTCTCAAAAGCATAGGCAACCAAGGCAAAAATAGAAAAATGGGATTACATCAAACTGAAAAGCTTTTGCATAGCTTTGTATCCATTGTTGACGGGAAACTATCAACAAAGAGAGGTGATAACCCACTGAATGGGGGAAAATATTTGCAACTATCCATCTGCCAAGGAGTTAATAACCAGAATATACAGAACATTGAGTTGTTGAGCTCAAACAACTCAATAGCAAATTCATCATCATCATCATCATCATCCAATTTTTAAAATTGGCAAAAGATATGAATATACATTACTCAAAAGAAGACCTGCAAATAGTCAACAGGTATATTAAAAAATCCTCAACATCACTAATCAGAAAAATGTAAATCAAAACCACAATGAGACAATTCACTCCAGCTAAAATGGCTTTTATCAAAAAGATGAGATAAAGATGCTTGCAAGGATGTAGAGAAAAAGGAACCCTCATACGTCGTTGGTGGGGATGTAAATTAGTACAGCAACTAATGGAAACTGTGTGGAGGTTCCTCAGAAAACTAAAAATAAAATTACCATATGATCCATCAGTTCCACTACTGGTTATATATCCAAAAGAAAGAAATTCAATCTATTGAAGATATATCTGTACTCCCATATTTATCACAATATCTTATTTTACAATATGAATCACCATTCAGAATAGTCAAAATATGAAATCAACCTAATTGCCCATCAAGGGATAAAAGGATAAAGAAAATATCATGTATATATATATGTATATATGTGTGTATATATGTGTGTGTGTGTGTGTGTGTACAGTGGAATATTATTAGGCCATAAAACAGAAGAAAATCTTATCATTTGCAGCAACATGGGTGGAACTGGAGGTCATTATTTTAAGTGAAATAAAGCCAAGTACAGAAAGACAGATGCTGTATGTTCTCACTCATATTTGGGAGCTTAAAAAGTGGATCCCATTAAGGTAAAGAGTAGATTGGTGATCAACAGAGGTGGGGAAAAGTAGGGGGAAGAGAGTTATGAAGAGAGATTGCAATCAGTACAAATATACAAATTTGATAGAAGAAATAAGACTTCGTGTTTGATATAGCAGTAGGGCAACTATAATTTACAAGGATCTATTGCATATTTTAAAATAGCCAGAAGGAAATAAATAAAATACTTCTAGCATAAAGAAAAGACAAATACTTAAGGTAATGAATTTCATAGTTACATTGATTTTATCTTTCCATTTTATATGAACATGTTAAATTATCACATGTACCCTGAAAATATGTACATCTATTATGTATCAATTAAAAAACTTTTAAAAGAAAGTAGGAAAAAATAGAGCAAACGAAACCTAAAGTGAGCCAATGGGAAAAATTAATCAAGATAAAAATTCAATGAATAGTCAACTAAAAAACATTAGAGAAAACAAATGAGACCAAAACTTCTTTGAAAATATCAATAAAACAGATAAATCTCTGGTTAAACTGGAAGAGAGAAGAAACAAAACAGTAATATCTGAACCAAAGGAGGAAACAGCATTATAAGTCCTACAGACATTATCAGAATAATAAGCAATTATTATTTTAAAATGTCAAAAAGATGATAGCTAGATGAAATGGACAGATTGCTTGAATCATACAAAGTATCATAGCTCGTGTAAGGAAAACGATATTCTCAATAGTTGTATATTATTTAAGAACTCCAATTTTAAGTAAAAATCTACCCATAAGGAACTCTTCTAGCCCAAACAAACTTACTAGCAAATTACACCAAAATTTTAGTACCAATTGTACACAAACTCTTCTAAGAATTTGAAGAAGATGGAATACTGGTCACCTGATATTATGAAACCATCATTTCCCTGATATCAAAACTATTACAAGAAAAGAAAACTATCTACTGACGTTGCTCATGGAAATAGATGCAATAATATTAAGAAAATATGTACAAACCAAATCTAGTAATATAAAAAATGTAATACATCATTAGCAAATGGAGTTTATCCCAGGAATGCAAAGCTAGTTCAACATGTGCAAATCAATCTAAGTAATTCACCACATAAACATCATAAAAAAGAAAAAATATACAATAATCTCAGTAGATGCACAAAAATCATTTGAGAGAATTGAATTCTCATTTAAGATAAAAACTCTTAATAGACTAGGAATAATGGGTTATTCCTAAATCTGATGGCAGGCATCTAACAAAAACCTTTACCTAATATTATATTTAATGGAAACAAAGCAAATACTTTTTCCCTAAGACTGAGAACAAGATAGGAATATATACTATCATTATTTCTAATTAACATTTTACATGAGATACTAGACAGTTCAATAAATAAAAAAACAAAAATAAAGATATATAGATAGGAAATGGAGAAATAAAACTGTCTTTATCAGCTGATGGCATTTCCATACATAGAAAAAATCCCAAGGAATCTATCAAAAGCTTCTACAAGTAAGGAGTGAGCTTCTCAGTGTTTCAGGATACAAGGTCAATATATAAAAACAAAACAAAACAAAAAAATTATTCATTCGCTAGCTACACACAATTAGAAATTTAACTTTTAAAATATTACAATGATGTAAAAAGTAAACGACATGATTGTTTATCTAGAAAACCCCATCGTCTCAGCCCAAAATCTCCTTAAGCTGATAAGCAACTTCAGCAAAGTCTCAGGATACAAAATCAATGTACAAAAATCACAAGCATTCTTATACACCAACAACAGAAAAACAGAGAGCCAAATCATGAGTGAACTCCCATTCACAATTGCTTCAAAGAGAATAAAATACCTAGGAATCCAACTTACAAGGGATGTGAAGCACCTCTTCAAGGAGAACTACAAACCACTGCTCAAGGAAATAAAAGAGGATACAAACAAATGGAAGAACATTCCTTGCTCATGGGTAGGAAGAATCAATATCGTGAAAATGGCCATACTGCCCAAGGTAATTTACAGATTCAATGCCATCCCCATCAAGCTACCAATGACTTTCTTCACAGAATTGGAAAAAACTACTTCAAAGTTCATATGGAACCAAAAGAGAGCCCGCATCGCCAAGTCAATCCTAAGCCAAAAGAACAAAGCTGGAGGCATCACACTACCTGACTTCAAACTATACTACAAGGCTACAGTAACCAAAACAGCATGGTACTGGTACCAAAACAGAAATATAGATCAATGGAACAGAACAGAGCCCTCAGAAATAACGCCGCTTACCTACAACTATCTGATCTTTGACAAACCTGAGAAAAACAAGCAATGGGGAAAGGATTCCCTATTTAATAAATGGTGCTGGGAAAACTGGCTAGCCATATGTAGAAAGCTGAAACTGGATCCCTTCCTTACACCTTATACAAAAATCAATTCAAGATGGATTAAAGATTTAAACGTTAGACCTAAAACCATAAAAACCCTAGAAGAAAACCTAGGCATTACCATTCAGGACATAGGCGTGGGCAAGGACTTCATGTCCAAAACACCAAAAGCAATGGCAACAAAAGACAAAATTGACAAATGGGATCTAATTAAACTAAAGAGCTTCTGCACAGCAAAAGAAACTACCATCAGAGTGAATAGGCAACCTACAACATGGGAGAAAATTTTCGCAACCTACTCATCTGACAAAGGGCTAATATCCAGAATCTACAGTGAACTCAAACAAATTTACAAGAAAAAAACAAACAACCCCATCAAAAAGTGGGCGAAGGACATGAACAGGCACTTCTCAAAAGAAGACATTTATGCAGCCAAAAAACACATGAAAAAATGCTCATCATCACTGGCCATCAGAGAAATGCAAATCAAAACCACTATGAGATATCATCTCACCCCAGTTAGAATGGCAATCATTAAAAAGTCAGGAAACAACAGGTGCTGGAGAGGATGTGGAGAAATAGGAACACTTTTACACTGTTGGTGGGACTGTAAACTAGTTCAACCATTGTGGAAGTCAGTGTGGCGATTCCTCAGGGATCTAGAACTAGAAATACCATTTGACCCAGCCATCCCATTACTGGGTATATACCCAAATGACTATAAATCATGCTGCTATAAAGACACATGCACACGTATGTTTATTGCGGCATTATTCACAATAGCAAAGACTTGGAACCAACCCAAATGTCCAACAATGATAGACTGGATTAAGAAAATGTGGCACATATACACCATGGAATACTATGCAGCCATAAAAAATGATGAGTTCATATCCTTTGTAGGGACATGGATGAAATTGGAAACCATCATTCTCAGTAAACTATCGCAAGAACAAAAAACCAAACACCGCATATTCTCACTCATAGGTGGGAATTGAACAATGAGATCACATGGACACAGGAAGGGGAATATCATACTCTGGGGACTGTGGTGGGGAGGGGGGAGGGGGGAGGGATAGCATTGGGAGATATACCTAATGCTAGATGACGAGTTAGTGGGTGCAGCGCACCAGCATGGCACATGTATACATATGTAACTAACCTGCACAATGTGCACATGTACCCTAAAACTTAAAGTATAATAAAAAAAAAAAAAAAAAAAAAAGATAAATCCAATAATAAATATGCAACATTCATAAGGCTCTAAACTACTACATGAAGAAAAATATTGATGAAAAAAGTGTTTAAAAGATCCAAATAAAAGGTGATATATATACTGTATGTATTAATTGGACTACTCAACATTGTTAGGGTATGAGTTCTTCTCCAACTGACCTATGGATTTGATGCAAGCCGAATCAAAATTGTAGCACATTCTTTGAGAAATTGACAAATAGATTCTAACATTTAAATAGAAAAAAGAAGGGTCCAGAATACTCCAAACAATTAAAAAAAAAAGTTGGAAAACCCACGTAAACTGATTTTAAGACTCAATTTGAAGTTGCAATAAATGTCACAGTAGTATGTTTGTGTACAGATAGATTTTTACATCAAGTGAACACAAGACGAAGTCCAAAAATTTAGCACCTCACCCCCGATACCCATGTGTGGTTAATTAATAAAATAACTTAATGGAGAATCATTTTTCCATCAAGGCAGCATTTGGTGGTTTGATGAGCAATTTAGCATGGAAGGAAGGAAAGAAGGAAGGAAGGAGGGAGGGAGGGAGGGAGGGAGGAAGAGAAAGAAAAGAATGAAGAAAATAAAACAATAAAGAATGAAAGATAACAAAGCCATGTTAAACCCTACCTGCCAACATACTTACAACTCAATAGGAAACAAACAAATAAAAGTTGGACAAAATATTTTAAGACACTATATAAAAAATACTCATTTAAAGATTCTCATAATTAATCATTAGAAAAACAGAAAATAACACCACTACACATTAACTACAATGGCTAAAACAAAATAAAAGACACAAAATTTACAATATCAAATGATGACAAATGTGCAAAACAATTGAAACAGTCATATATTGTTGGTTGAAATGAAAAGTAGTATAATCGCTATGGAAAAAGTTTGGAAGTTTCTTAGAAATTGAATCATAGCTTTGTTATACTACCCAGCAATCCCACTCTAAGTATTTACACAAGAGAAATAAAAATGTATGTCCACACAAAGACCTGTATATTAATGTTTATAGAAGCTGTGTTAGTTTTCTACAGCTGACATAACACATACTCCAAACGTGACAACTTAAAACAACAGAAATTTTTTGTCTCATAGTTACAGATGCCAGAAGTTATGGATGTTAAGGTGCTGACAGGGTTGGCTCCTCCTGGAAGCTCTAAGGAAGAATCCATTCTATTCCTATCTGCTAGCTTCTGGTGGCTATTGGTAATCCTTAGTTAGCATTCCTTGGCTTGTGACACATTATTGAATCTCTGCATCCATCTTTACATAGCCTTCTCCCCTCTGTGTCGCTGTGTGTTTGCTCCTTCTGTATTTCATAGAAGGACATCCATCATTAACTCACAACCCACCCTAATTCAAGATGGTCTTGTTTCAAGAGTCTTACCTTAATTATATCTGCAAAGACCCTTATTCCAATTAAGGTCACATTCTGAAGTTCCAGGTGGACATACCTTTTGGAACGCCACATTCAACCCTCTGTAGCGGCTTTGTTCATAAAAACCAAAATCTGGAAAAGCCCAATATCCTTCAACTGGTGAAGGGATAAAAAAAGTTGCAGTATACCTTACTACTTGGCAATAGAGCAGAATGAACTACTAATACATGTAACAAAAAGGATATATCAGAAAGGCCTTATGCTAAGTGAAAAATTCCAGACACAGAAACCTAGATATGCTATGATTTCATTTACGTTGCATCCGAAAAAGGCTCAAAATTAATTTTTTAAGACAAAAATCAGATCGGTAGTTGCCAGGGATTGGGATGAGAGATGGAAATTGACACAAGAGCAAGCTTTCTGGGGTGATGAAAATGATTAATAATATAATTGTTTTGGTAGTTACATATCTATATATTTGCCAATGTTCATAATAGTTTAGACCAATCAATGCTCAAGCTAAGGAGAGTCTACTAAATTAAATAAGCAATGAGAAGATACTGAAATTTTGATCAAAAATGTTAATCATCTTAATATATTAGAAAGAAAAAAAAATATTTGTAGGATGATTCAGGACATGCAAAGCCAAAAAGGAAGGAGATCAATTTTAGGAGTCTGAGCAGAAAATGTCAACCTGGATGCCTCTTGTGGCAGAGGCATTGGGAAGTAAACACTGTCAGGAGACAAAACCACCCAGATATCTAATAGGAACCTCAAATTTAACATAGCTAAAACAAACGCCTAATCTTCTCTCTCAAATATGCATCTCCCACAATCTATCCCATCTCAAGAAAGAGCAACACGACTATTCCAGTTGCTCTGATCCAAAACATAGGAGTCATCTTTGACTTTTATCTCTCAATCCCACATCTCCATTCATCAGAAAATCCTGCAAGCTCCATCTTTAACATTTATTCAGTCTCACTTCTCAATAACTTCATTGAAGGCATCCAGGTCTAAGATTCCAGCATCACTCTCCTAATTTTTGCAATTGCTTTCTAACTGATCTTCTGCTTCTTTCCTTATCCTCTCCAGTTTTCCCTTCATTTATAAACACAGTCATCCTTTTAAGACATAAATCAGATTATTTAACTTTTCTGTGCAAAAGCCTCCAATGGCTTTCTCTCTCATAAAATCTAGGGTCCTACAATAGCTTAAAGGACCCTAGATAATTCGGTCTTCTAGTTCTCCTGACCTTATCTCTTTCTACTCTTCCTCTAGTTTAATCTCCTTTAGTAATATTGGTCACTTCACTGTTCCTTAAGCATGAATAGATACGCTCCTACTTCAAAGCTTTTGTAATTACTATTCTCTGGGTTGGTCTAGCTATTCTTCTAGATAGATGCAAGGCTCGCTCCCTCACTTCCTTCAGTGTTTATTAAAATATTATCTTTACAATAAAGCCTTTCTTGAATACCCTATTTAAAATTGCACCCCTCATCCTAAGCTCTCTTTATTCTTTTTCCCAACTTACTTTTATTAATATTTCCCCGAATCTGAGATAACATATATTATATACATAATAATATGTGCATTATATATTTTTGCATTTCCTTGATTCAAAGACACAGAAATTTATATTTATAGAACATTTTAACATCTCTGAAATGAAAATGACTCACAATGGATGGAGTCTTATTTTAACTGGTAGCATGCTTTATGGTGATACTTGAAATAATTATGTATTTAAAAATCACTGGCATTTTAGATTTAATTAAATATTCAATTAAATGTGGCAAAACATTTATTGTTTATTTCTCCTGATGATAATATAAAGTCTAAGCTTGGTGCCATGGTTTGAATGTGTCTCTTTCAAAATTCATGTTGAAACTTAATCTTCATTTTGGTAGCATTAAGAGATGGTTCTTTTGAGAAGTGGTTAAGTCATGAGGGCTCTGCTGTCATGAATGGACTAATGCCTTCTAAAAGGGCCAGAGGGAACTAGCTCAAGCTTTTTTGCTCTTCTGCCTTCAGCCATACAAGGAAAAGGTCACAGAATGAGCAAAGAGGCACTATCTTGGAAGCAGAGAACAGGGCCCTCACCAAACACTGAACCCACCGACACTTAGATTTTGAACTTCCCTGCCTCCAAAACTGTGAGAAATGAACTTCTATTATTTATGAATTACCCAGTTTTGATATTCTGTTATGGCATCACAAATGAACTAAGACAGAAGGATCTTTTTCTCTCTCATTTACTGCTATATCCCCATATCCTAGAATTGTGCCTGGATAATAGTAAGTATTCAATAAATGTTCACCCAATAGATATTGAATAAGAATATTAAATGAATAAATAAATGAATAGTGACTATCGAAGAGGAAGGTGCAGAGGAAGTATGCGGCAATGAATTGGATGGGGGGAGTAATAATGTGTGTGACAATAAGGCTTAATGCAAGTCCTGAAGCCTAGACATTGGAATATAGGGTCAAACAGTTACCAGTAATAGGGAAATTGGGAGACAAAGCTACCCTGTGGTTGAACAAGGAGAAAAGAATTTTGTGTGGATAGTGTTGCATTGGAAATCTGGGGCTAGAATTAAAAAAAAGAGTAAAGTTATGAGGATTGATGTCATCTGCTTTGAAAGGGATGAAATATAAAAGTGAATGGAGCTCCAAGAGGTGTGTAACAAAAGAAAAAAAGGAGGGAGATAAAATCATCCTGAACAGCCACTGCTACTATAAGAAAAGAAGGAAAATGACCTGGTGAAGGATTCAGAGATCGATCAGAAAACAAGGAGTAGGATGAAGTGAGATAAGGTAAAATTTCACTTTGTCGAAAAGATGTCTGCATTACCAATTGTTTTGATTAATAAGTGACAGTTTACCCTTCAAAGCCAGACTTCATAATTATGCCCTTTTTGGATCCTTCTCTGACTCTTTTTCTTCTCTCCTCATATAACAGCTCTCTCTCTTGTTGTGTTGCTTCTTTCCTTCCTTGATAGTAGCATTATCATAATACATAATAGTCAGTTATTTTGGGTTTGTCTTTCCAGTTCTTTGGAAGTTTCTTGGGGGTGGGACCACATCTTGGTCATCTTTGTAATACCATTACGTAATACACTGCCTGGACCATAATAGCACTGAATATTTGCTGAATAAAGTATTAGACGAATAAGCAACTCTTCACAGCAGGCAGATTGCATATTTTGATCCCATTTTATAAAGGCAGAATTAAGGTGTGAAGAAATTAATTATTCTGGGCCTGATAGAAATAGATGATGCCCAAAATGGGTAATTCGATAAGAGTTTAGTAACAGGATTGCTTAAAAGGAATGGACGGGTGTAGAGGAACCACAAAGGTTAGAGCACACCCCTAGGGATTAATGGTTACTAGAACCTGGAGAAACAAACTTAGATAAAAAGAAGACTGTCTTTACAGGAGCAATGATGCTCTGGTAAGGGAATTAGCCAGCACTTGGTGATCCTGCAGGGTGAGAACCAACCTCATTCACTTCTTTCACTATATATCTCTTGTGGGTTAACCCTTCTGGTCAAATCCAACTGACAGCCATAAGGCAAGGAAGCTCAAGCAGTTCATAGAAGTAGGTTTCCCAAGGCAAAATTGGGTAAAAAGCAGAGGTGTCACTGAAGGGAAAAAGGGAAAATGCTCACAAGGGAAGCAAAGTGACTTTTACAAAGTAACTTTAGCTCATAACTGATAAAATCAGAAATCAAATTCAGATCTTTTGGCTCCAAACCTAATTATATTTTCATTATAGTATGTAACTACCTTGTCTAAATGGTATATAGAGACTAAATATTATGATATGGCCTGAGAAAACTTCACTAACTATGAGTTATATTTTTAAGAAAATAGTTACATCAATTCAAATGATTTTATGAAATAAATGGGGATTACTTGTTTAAAAAAAGAAGCCCACAGGCTAAATTCCCTGATCACTTGTCTTTGTAAACCAAGTTTTATTGGAACGCAGACACACATTTGTTGATGTGTTGTCCATGGTTGCCTTTGCACTATAACTGCAAAGTTGAGTTAATTAAGACAGACATCATAAGGCATACAAAGCCTGAAGTATTTTCTATATAACTCTTTACAAACAAACAAACAAAAAATTACTGCCCCATGCTTTACAGAAGGAGAAGAGTTGAGGATGTTCTTACACCTGAAATTAGCATTCTTGGTAAATTCAGGGATAAAATCCACAGAAGAGAAAGGCAGCTTAGTGTAGCATTATGACCATCAGAGTTGGTAGACTGGTTTGAACTTTACCTCCACAGTTTACTAACCGTATGACTTTGAGTAAGTGATTTAATCTCTCTAAGCTTCAATTTCTTCAATTAGAAAATATAGTTTAATAATAATATCTTATAAGGCTATTGTGAAGATTAAGTGACAATGTAGGCATTCCAGAAATCCCAAATCTTATTATTGTGACTCTGTTGCTTTGTGGGATGAAGAAATAATAATAGTTAGGAATCATAAAGTATTACACATATTGTTTTAAGAAAGACAGTTTTGATTTCTATGCCAGTAAAATTGCGTAAACATATTAAATTACAATGTTATATTTTGTTATGCCAAGGAGTAGTAGATGAGTTCTTAAGAAATAAACCCCATTCTTGTGGAAGAATATGTTGTAACCACATATTCTCCTTGGACGAGGGTATTGATATAACCACTTTCTCCTCTGTCCCTAGACAAGGTAATTGGTCTCCTGCCTAAGAGCTTATGTGTTAAAGTTTGACAATTGTTTCCTAATTATGCTGGTGATGGATTGATGAGACCTGACATACGCTATTCCAATTACTGGGCATTGAACCTTTTCAAAGAGCTGGATATTAGAGTAGGAGGTAAGCTTGGGCAAGTCACAGAGTTTAGACTGATCAATCAAATGACCAATTCTGTGTTTGAATTCCCTCAACACACCAGTAAATGAATAGCATATGAATTTGGTGTCAAGTAATAGGTGAGCAGAAAAATATAAATGGATAGATAGATAGATAAAGGATTTCTTTTGTCCCTTCTATTATCCCCTCTAGGAGTGTCTCTGGTGTTAAGTCCTATGCTCTTTGAATTATGCAGAGTACTTTCTTATTTCTAGCAGACTATTCTGGAGCAGGTGTAAAATGCTTATCACAGTGCCAGTATCTACAAAATAATAAACATTCAATACACTGTATCAATTATCTTTACAGAGAAAACTAAAGATTTTAAAAAGCAGGCTGGACAATGCTATGGGGACAAATTGGAGGAAGGCAAAAATGTCCTATAAGGAGGAGTCTTGTAATGCAACTTTCAGTACAACTAAGAATTAACAGGTAAAGGAGATGCAGAAAGAAAGGAAGGATATTTGTTGGTTCTGTCTTGCCACTGAAAGGCATTATACAACTTGCTGAGCAGAATGTGCCTTGAATAGAACACCTAATGCTTAATCCTTGTATCTCAGATCATCTGTCCAAGCAGTGATCCCTGAGCAGAGACCTCACCTGCTACTTAGTCCCAGAACAAGGGCTACTCAGAGAAGAGACCACACTTGACCATTGTTTCATTTATTTGAAATACTTTATCATAGAGAATGTATTAGTCCATTTGCATTGCTGTAAAGGAATACCTTAGACTGGGTAATTTATAAATAAAACAGATTCATTTGACTCACTGTTCTGCAGGCTTTACAGGCATGGCACTGATGCAGAACAGATGAGCCCCAACTTTGCAGCTTAGCCAAGGAGGGTTCTTGGTTTTGCCCAGGAAAGAATTCAAGGGCAAGCCAATAGTGTCAGACAACAATCTTTTATTGAATGGCACTGCTCCTTGAGAAGCAGGGCTAATTCATAGGCAATACGCCCAGAGTCAGGAACATATGGGCTCTTAGCAACTGTATTGGCTCTTGGTAAACCCAATTTAAATTGCATGCACATTAAGGGGTATGTCAATGCAAATTGAGAGGTGGGTCATTTCAAAATTTTTTCTAGAAAAGGGGCAGTAAGTTCTGGCTCTTACCATAGCAATTGCAAACTGTCATGGTGCTAATGGGGGCGTCTTATGTCAGTGAAAAATGAGAATACCTAGGGATTACTTTCATCACCATTTGCTGGTTCCTGATGGTTTCTTCACTTTATCCTGTCTGGACCGGATCCCGTTTTGGTCAGCAGGGTTGTGACTAGAAAAATGTCCTTATGGTCTCCTACCTCATTTCCCACTTGGAGGTAAGATATTTCTTCTTAATATTACAGGAGCTGAAAAAGGGTGGTGGTCCATCTTCCGTAACAGCTTCTTGTCAATTTTATGGGTGTAGGCCCTGTCTAGCACTGGAGGTGTGCGAATCTCTAGATATCTGATCTAAGGGACCAACAGTAGGATGTTTTCATTTTCCATGTCAGCAGACAGGATGGATTGGAAGCTTTGTGCTAGCATCATCTTTATGTGGAATCTAGAAGATATAAAATTTACTAGGAGGTTAAACAAGTAAATTGCAATTAGGCAGAAGAGAAGAATTAATGCTACTGTGTCCACCCACAGCATCAATTATTTAACTATGTATTTGTAAAACAACAAACTTAAGTTTTCTAGGGTTTTCAAATGCAGGTTGTGGTGTCCTTCTTTTATCCCTGTAGGGACTCATAAGAAACAGTTTAACTCTGGACAGTTGTACCCAATTAGTGATGTCCTGAAGTTTAACAGCAGTAGGGGTACTTAACAATACCTGATAAGGGCCATTTTATTTTGGTTGTAATTAATCATCAGGTGATCTTTTTTTAAAGATTTTATGAAGACTAAGTCTTCTAATTGAAGAGGGGAGCTATATTTTCATTTGTGGGTAAGGGCAATACTTTGATTTCATGACTTTTTGAAAGGCATTTAAATCTGGCTTAGATTTCAAGGGGGAGCATGGTGAGGTGTGTCTGACCCCTGGTTTCCTGTCATGACCAGAGTTAGTTTTTTTTTTTAGGTTTCTTTGACATTCCCTTTGGCCAATTAAACATTCTAGGCCAGATGAGAATGAAGGTGGGCAGGTATCATTAGTCCTTTTAATTATTTAAAGCAATGTGAGAGTCAAAATGTAAAAGCCAAAAATAAGGTTACACATCAAGAAAAACCAAAACCATAGACTCAAGATATATTGGGGAAAATATGTCTCTCATAGACCTCTAAGACAAAACGCTTTAGCATCAGGCCACAATAATAGAGTTGGAGGAGAAAAACTCACAGGAGCTGACAAAAAAAAAAAAAAAAAAAAAAAAAGCTAAAGGATAGACACATCATCATAATCCTTCTTACAGAGAAAAAGAGATGAAAGCAGCAAGACACAACAACAGTTAAATCTCTGAGATACAAATCCAAGAAGTTTCAAAAGAAACTATTTATGACATTACAAGAAACATTTCCGATAATTTAACAAATAAATACCTTCCTCCTCATGTCAGGGGCAGATTGAATAAGGGGCAGAGGCTGGCATGTCAGGGGCTCTCATCTTGACATCCCAGATGCTGATCTTGTGACACTCTCTCTTGTTGGGCAACCCTGAGGTGGCAGGGGGCTTAAAGCAGCCATTAGTAATTGTACTTTCTGGCTGTTTCTTTTGGCTTTGTTTTTCACGTCTTTGCAGTGTCCCTAGTGTAAACTTTATAGGCTACATTTAAGAGTTGGCTCATAGGAGTTTGAGGTTTCAGTGCTGCTTTTTGTAGCTTCCTCCTCATGTCAAGGGCAGATTGAGTAATAAAATAATTTCCAGAAGAGAGTGCCCTTCTAGGGAGTCTGGGTCTGCATTAATATATTTCCTGAGTGCCTCAACCAAATGACCCTGAAACTGAGTGGGATTCTTGTCTTCTTCCTAAGGTATTTCTCTAACCTTGCTACAATTGACTGGCTTCACCACATACTTTTTCCTGTTTTTTTTTATGCCATGGCACAGCAAGCAGTTGACAATACTTGCAAGTCATGAAAAGTTAAAGAACATGATCAACTTAAAAAACCTCTCTATGAACTTTTCTGGTTTCTCTGAAAACTGGCCATATTTTTCCCCATACAAAGTCAAATCACACATAAAAAATGGCACATGAACTCTAAGATTTACCTCATTTTCATCAGCTACCTCCCGCAATGGACACAGATTTGATTTTAAGGGTTGATATGAAACCCCATTCTTCGTGGTACTGGTTTGGCTTACTTTCTTGGTCAGTAGAAGGTATGGGCTGTGGCTTGTTGGATACGTGGGATTGGTGCCTGATGATCTTGAGGTGGAATCCTTCATTAGGTTGTGGGTGGGACCCACCTCAGAACTGGGGGACTATAAAGACACTCTGGAGAGGGTGTTAGCCTTCTAGGGGGAGCAGCTAGGAGAAGATTCCTTAGGAATGGTTTCCTGGAAGTACCATGAGCCAGTAAAGGGTCATAAAAGCCTGAACACAAGGGTCCTCTTCTCATTTCCCTTCCTTTTCACAGAATAAGCATAATTGTAAAATAGCATTATAATTAATAGAAGCATCTTTAGGCCAAATCTCTTAGTTTTCTAACTTGTATTGAATCCAGTGTTGCAATAGAAAATAAGTTTCTTTTTCTTTAGTCAAATTCGAATGTGCTTCAGTAGCCTGATAGATATCCTAATGGTGAGTCCTGTGGTATGCCAGTCATTGTCCCCATGTCTGACAAGGATTTTTACTGGACACAGAAGTTTTTCTAAGTATAGCAAGAGAGACAGCAAATGGGCCTTTGCTATTTTTCCCTTTTAGATTCTCATTTCCTACAGAGAAGGTGTAAGTATAGGTAGCAAGTCATTACAAAAGTGGATTATAAGTGTTTGCCAGTGAATGAAATAGGACAAAAGAAGTATTTTTATTAAAGCATAGAAGGAAAAGTGTAAATAAAGTAACAATCAGAAAAAAAATCTGTTACAGAGAATAACTTTAGGGCAGAAAACAAGAAAAGGCAAGACTAAGATTACCCTAGGGTGGGCCCACAGTTCTCCAGAACCCACAGCTCTGGAGGAAATGTCAGTGCCAAAAACCTGGTAGCACCCAAGTGGCAGCCAAAAATAACAAATGCCAAAAAACCCACAGTGCTCAACTATCAGCCAAGGAGGATCCCCACACCAAATGCCAAAATGCTGGAGCATCTGAGGGGCAGCCAATAGTGAACTCCAAAGGCCTGGTTAGGTCCATATAACAACATGACTCTGGCATCTCAGAGTCAACATAACAAGGGCCTTTCACAAACATGTGTCCTGCCTTAAACAGTTGCCCAAATACAGTTAACAGAAAGTCAAATAAGAAAAACAGAACTGCAAACAAAACATACATTTTAGAACTGAAAATAAAATGGCTGCTGGAGCAATAAAATGAAGTCCAAGAAAAAGGACCAGGAGAAGGGGTGACAAGGACAGGCTTCAGGTTATCCAAATGATGTAAGAATTTAAACTGACCACCTAGCCAGAAGCTTTATTCCCTAGCTCACCCAATATTGGGAGCAGGGGATGGAGGGACATTCACCCATCCACAGGAGCCAAAATGGTGCCAATGAATCTTTGTGTGGGACCTGGGTGAAGGTCTCTCTAGGTTCCCTCAGCCCAGGTGGGCTTCACTACAATGTAGGGACCAGTGACCTGATAGCCTACTGGCTGGATTGACAGGTCTCACATGAGGTGATGGTACTATGGCCACATGCCCTTCCCCTCAACTCTGCCAGAACAGATGATGGCTCTTGAAAGAGACTTTGACTAATGTTACAGCTTGGTAGCACTAATCACCTTCTCACCATCTCTCACCAATTGCCACCTCTTGCCATCTCTCCATCTCACCAATCACCACCTCTTGCTGTCTTGCCATCCCACAGACCACTGATTGCCACCTCTTGCCTCCTCTCTGATTGCCATCTGACTGTTTCTCACTGTCTCTCATTGTCTTGCCTCTTTGCGGATCAAGACCATTTTGCTGTCTCACCACCACATCAGTTATGGCCTTTCATATGCTATCTTCATTCCTTTGTGGTCACCAAATGTTGCAGGACAGGCAAGCCCCAGCATTGGGGCTAGCCTGGGAGGGTTCTTGGCTTTAGCTGGGAAAAATTTCAAGTGAGAGCTGGTAGTGTTAGACAGTAATCTTTTATTGAACAGTACTGCTCTTTATGGTCAGCTAACTCACAGGTAGTGTGCCCAGAGCCAATTTATGAGCTCTTGGCAACTGTATAGGCTCTTGGTAAACCCACTTTCAATTACATGCAAATGAAGAGGCAGGTCAATGCAAATTGAGGGGTAGGTTATTTAGAACTGTCAAGAAAAAGGCAATAATTTTTGGGTCATTGCCATGGAAAGCAGTGGTAGCTTCCAAGTCATTGTCATGACATTTGTAAACTGTCATGGTGCTGTTGGGAACATCGTATGTCAGTGAGCAATGAGGGGAGGTAGGGATTACTTTTGTTGCCATATTCTGGTTCCTACTGAGTTTCTTTACTTTATTTTGTCTGGACTAGATCCTGTTTTGGTCAGCAGAGTTGTGACTAAAAAACAAGTCCTGCTACTCTCTTACCTCAGCACCAGAATCTGCTCAACTTGTGGTAGGCCTCAGGGAGCTTACAATCATGGAAGAAGGTGAAGGGGGAGCCAGTGTATCACATGGCAAGAGGGAGGCAGAGAGAGAGAGAGAGAGAGAGAGAGAGAGAGAGAGAGAGAGAGAGAGAGATGCCAGGCTCTTTTAAACAACTGGATCTCATATGAATTCATAGAGTGAGAACTCACTCATTCCCACTATGAGTACAGCACCAAGTCATTCATGAGAGATCCATTTCTATGACCCAAACACCTCCCACTAGACCCATCTCCAGCATTTGAGGTCACATTTCTATATGAGATTTAAAGGGTGCAAAACATCTGAACCATGTCAAATAATATGTTATGTATATGGATTTAACTAGTGTATATATATAAAACATATATTTTCTAATATATATTCACTTTAGATATGGTAAATTAATATAAGTACCCTAATCATGATACACCCTTCAAAAGAAAATAGTTAACATTTGAAAGACTCTATTCAGAAGCCTACTTCAGAGGTAGTATAAAAATGAATAAAGTTTGGGAAAAGATGCCTAGAGTCATGAGAGTTCATTCTAAGATACATAAGATCACACAAGAAGGCAAGGCTTTCTTTCCCACAGCCAGGCTTCATAAAGTGTGGAAAAATTCTGTATCAAGATGATCATATCTGGTGATGCCTGCTCTAGGGCTTCATTGTCACGATGGTTGACCACATAATTTTGTTTCCCTTGTTCCAAGCACAACTAATTAACCATCTTTCTCTGTATATTTCTCAAGATTATTATACTCCTTCAGAGAAAATCTGATTGGCTTATTGAGAAAGCATACAGATTGGTGAGTCCCCATGTGTCCATATGGCTAGAGTTCTCACACTAGGCAACTTCACAGACTTTTGGATAGCCTATACTGACTGAATGACTTTGGGTAAAATGTTCACCTCTGATCCAATCTGCAATAAACATTATATTTTGATTTATGTGAAATGTTCAGAACAGGCAAATCCATAGAGAAAAATGTAGATTAATGCTTGCCAGACATTGGGAGGGTGGCAATTGGAAGTGACTACTAATGGTTATAGGGTTTATTTCAGGGGTAATAAAAACGACCTAAAACTGATTGTGAGACAATTTTATAAACATACTAATATACATCGAATTGTATAGTTTGAAAAAAAATTAATATCTTCTCCAACTTTATACTCTCATAACCAGTCCTTTTGTTCACTGAAATCTTTACCAATTCTTACCAGGATTGTTTATAACAGTATCCTAACTTGTTATTCTACCTCCACCGCTGCTTTCAATCCATCTTCCACACTACAGCCAGAAGGGGCTTTCTAAAATCTAGATCTGATGTTCACTCTCCTGTTTAAAATCAAAAGTGACTCCAACTACTTACAGTAAAAAGCACACCCTTATCATGGCTTCAATCCATCTTTCAGCCCCAGCATCACTGACAGATTCTATTCTACCTACATATGAAGCACCTTGCCACACTTGCCAATTAACTCTTCCCTCACCTCTTACTTCATTTTCACATGCTCCCTGTCTCTGCCAGATGTCCTACCCACTTTTTCTAAAAGATATACTTATCTTTAAAAGGGCTCCTTGCTAACTTATCTGAGAAGGGTACTCCAACTCCTGAATAAAATGAGCCACTCCTGCATCATTGCTTCCATGGCTAGTGGGTCACAGAGGACACAGCTTTAATGATGTGTTTTCTGTCTTTCCCTGGGCAGAATCTTCATTTTACACATGTTGACAGCTCCACTCCCCAAAGCATTGGAAGCCTCAATAAATACTGAGTACAATAGGTAATACATACATGAACATACGCACAACATCAGTAGTAATCAGTGAATGAAGCCAGATTTGGTGCTTTTCCCAATATACCACTATTCTCCCCAATTCCTAGATAGATACACAGCTACTTTCCCCCTAATTATTTACAAATTCCATTACGTGGCTTGCCATCACTCTCCAATTCCATCTGTGTTTTCTTTGGTAGTTTCAATAGGCACATGGATCAATTTTCTAATATCATAAGCCTCATCTTCTTTAATGATGAGGCTTTAATGAGTTTTGCTTTCTGTAAACAATCCTTTGATCCCACCTGTGCCTACAATAGATTGATCTTACCACCACTTTACTGTCCTTCAACTCCTCATGTCTCCACTTTCCTCCTAATCCACTTAACTCTCTTGTCAAACATTATGTGAACTCTTTTACATGTGTCCTCATATCCCTTACCCCTCTTTCCCTCTATCAGACTTTCTTATTAAATCACCAACTCAAGTTGAATCTAAATTTCCACCTACTTTAACCTGAGCCTGCATAGCAGAATATGACTGGGAACAAAAGGCAGAACTATACTTTTTGATCTCACTTTAAATTCATAACTGCCAACTTCGAGTGTGTTCTTTGTGCTGGCAGGCAATTATATATTTCTTTATATATATTTCAACTCATCTTCCTACTTTCTTAGAAGATTATTTCACATCTTTTCATTTATTCTTTAACCTTCAATATCTGCTTTTCTCCTCTCACTCTCTTCTTATTCCACTGAGAAAGCAAAAGCAATACACTGCCTTCCCACCAGTTACTATGGAGAAACATTATTTCGCCTATGGCCAATTCTTCCATTCATGCCCTAGATCCTCTTTTCTCACTCAAAGACATCACTCCAATAATCACCTTTTTTTTTCTTGCACCATTAATTTTTCACCTCCCTTCCCAAGTCTATTGGATTATATCTTTCACTGTGCAAACATGCTACACATCTCCCATCCTAAAACACACAAGATATAAGCAAAAATACAGAACAAAATTAAAGCTCTGTATTTATCTCAACACCATTCCTGACATAATCCCATTTCTCTGCTTCATTTCAAAGAAAGGGAATTGTTTATATTTACACATTTGTACTTCCTCTCTTCATTTTCTTATTCTCTACTGAAACTCCTCTGTCATAGTTACAGTAATTACCTACTGATAGACCCACTGATATCTTCTCAGTCCTCATCCTCTCAGTCTATCAGCAGCTTTTGATGTAGTTGCTCCTGTCTTCTTGAAACATTCTCATTTGGCTTCTAGGAAGTCACTCTGTTTTCCTCCTACTGACTGGCTACTCCTTTCATTCTTCTATGCTA
The DNA here is from genome assembly GCF_028858775.2 of Pan troglodytes. Taxonomy (NCBI): domain Eukaryota; kingdom Metazoa; phylum Chordata; class Mammalia; order Primates; family Hominidae; genus Pan; species Pan troglodytes. The sequence goes on from NC_072407.2 coordinate 90,075,257, forward strand.
TTCCTTCTTATTTTTCAAACTTTAAAGGTTGAGTACCCCAGAAGTCAATCCTTGAATTCTTTCTTCTCTTTATATTTACTTTCTGCATTATCCATAACTTTAAATACTGTCTATAAGCTGATGAATTCCAAAGTTTTAACTAAACCTGATGTTTCTTCTCAACTCCAGTATTATATATCATATGTCCAACTACCTATCTCCAATTGGTATCTCAAATTTAACAAGCCCCAAATTTGACTCTTGATCTCCCTAACATCACAATTATACCTCCTACTCTGTTCACAGCTTTTGCAGTTACTCAAGACAAAAACTTTGGATTGCCCTTAATTCCTCTCACACCTCACATCCAATCTATCAGGAAATCGCTTTGGTTCTGCTTTTGAGTCAACACTCCGTGACTTTCAGCACCTCATCCACTGCTACCCTGGTTCAAGGCAGCATCATCGTGGGCTTGTATTATTGCAATAGTCTCCTATCTGGCATTTCTGCTTCTACCTCTGACCCCTGTAAACTCTTCTTTACACAACATCCAACAGTGGTCCTCTTAAAATTTCGGTTATATAATTTCACTCCTCTTCTCAGTATCTTCTAATGCTTCCCCATTTTATTCCAATTAAAGATCAAAGTAAGAAGTCCTACATCATCTTTACCCTCCCCAATATCTTTCTTATTTCATTCACTTTATTCTCCGTAGCTCAGTGTCTTCAGGTCACATTGCCCTCTTTACAGTTCCTTGGAAACCCCAAGCATGTTCCTCCCTCAGGGCCTTCAGATTTCCTGTTCTGTCTATAATTGTTTTTTTCTCTCAGATATTTTCATAGCTTGGTTACTCAATTCCCCCGGTTCTCTGCTCAATTGTCATCTCCACATAGAAGATTCCTTTGACTATCCTGCATAAAATAGCACCCCAACAATCACTGTCTCTCCCTCTTACGTGTCTATCTTTCTCTGCAAAACTCATTAACACCTAACATATTATATATATATTTGTAGATGGTCACATAGACCAGTGAAACTTACATGAGAGCAGGGCCTTTGCTTTATACACTGCTTTATCTGCAGCAATCTCAACAGTGCTAAGTTGTTGATAAATGAGTTATATTTGAAGAAATAATTCTTTAACAACAAAAACAAAGAAAAAAAGAAAGGAAGCAGGAATGTTGGAAGGAAATAAAGCAAGCAAGAAAGGGGCCAGTGTGTTTTTATTAAAATGTTCTGTATGTAGAAAATATTCTATTTGTGGTAAGAATGCATATATAATTTCACACCATATTTTTAAATTTTAAAAATAAAAGAAAAAATATAAACAGAAAATATTCTAGAAACTTATGTCAAAATGTCAACAGAGTAAATATTTCAGTGGTGTGGTCATGGCAGGGGCGAGGGGGTCTCTTTTTTCATATCTGTTTTATTTTGTAAAATAAAAAAACACATTTCTTTATCCATTCATCTGTTGATGGACACTTCTACCTGTGAACATTTTTAAATAGAAAAACAATTCTTAAGATAAATTATACAAGAAAAAAAAGAGATCTATATCCCCATATGTTTTTATTTTCTACACAGCAAGCTCAAATACTGGACTCTCTAAATTAAAACAGGCCTTGTTTTGCACATAGACAAGAGACTTTCCTTTCCATTCCTATTTCCCAGGGCTTTCTAGGATATCCCAAAATACCCCATGAAGTGCCTGTTACTTTATAGCGAATGGAATGTTTCAAGTCCAACTCCAGATGCAGAGCTTGGGCAAATTCAATCAGACAACCAGCAAGCATTTAGCATCTACCTGATTGTGAGCTAAGTACAGAGGAAACAAATCACTCCATCTGTGCACCAAAGAGTTTATAAACTGTCAGGAAGAAATTCCTGAGTCTGCGTTTGGATCCTAAAACAATCTTTGATTGTGAGTAATACCTGTGCCTAGTTCTGCAGAAACACAGAGGAAAGAGTAACCAAGAATAAAGAGTGGAACCCTCCCAAAACACAGCAAGGATGCTTCAAGGATGCTTTGATCCCCTCACAGTATTGTGTGCCATGTGGTGCCCTCAGCTTTGTGACTCACAAAGGAGCTGTAGTAGGGACATGTTGAGGACACCAGGACCAAACTCATTCGCTACTGCAGAAAGAATTCGAGTTCCTTCATCCCTTAATTTCCTCTGTTAGCTTTACATTTTCATACTCAACCTGTACCTCCTCCAAGTATTATGAAATTCCTACACAAGTAGAAGTCCTAAAAATCTAGAAAAGGACAGGATAGGGCTTTTGAAAAAGGACAATATGTTCTGATTGTGTCTCTGGAAAACAGGGGTCTTAATTCATTACTATTGCAGAACCTTAGTTTTCTTGTCAGTAAAATGGATGGATTTCAGAATTGAATACAAATACATATTTACCAATTTACAAGAGTATCACTTTATCAATACTTTACTGCTCATGCTTCTCTTCTTTCCCAAGTCAGCCTCTCTAGGAAGCCATTACCTGTCCTTGTGATTTGATTTATCAAGGGGAATGGTTAAACATCGGAATTGCTTCAGAGCCTCTTCTAAGCCACTGTAGAACAGCTGGGGTAGAGATGCAGTAATACATAAATAAATAAATAGAGTCTTATTTGGTGGTGGCTTCCTGGTTTCTTGTCAGAAATTTGGTACACAGCAAACAGGAAAGGGACACATATTTCAACACTAGAAAAGACGATGGAATAGAGAGCCTGCTATGAACGAGGTGGGACAGGGTACCAGAAAGACAAATGCTAAGGTCAGAACAGCATTTGAATTCATCCTTACTCTGTGTGACCTTGTGCAAGTAACTCAATCTCTCTAAGTCTGTGTTTATTTGTTAAGAGAAAACTTAAATCTATATTGCAGGTTTGCTATGCCAACTAAATAAAGTAATGTAAGTAGAATGCCCAGTACCCAACATTCTCTCAGTAGCAGGACATATTAGTGGAACAGTGGAGATATGGCTTTTAGCCAATATTCTGTATCTTAGCTAGTTGCATGACCTCATAAACACCAGTGAACATTCTTGGACTTCCGTTTCATTCCTATAATGAGTGCTGGGATAATAACCTGAAGATCTTTCCATTCTCTGTTTTTAATGCAACCTAACTTTTTGAAAGAATGTGTAAAATAGGTTCGATTTTCTATTTTACTAAAGCCTTACAGAAGCACCTCTGAGACTCAATCAGTGAAACAAACCCAAGGCCACGCTGTAAGTGTGCTTTACAGCTTACTTGAACTTGCTTTCTTATTAGAACCTTGATTTATTAGATAATAGCTAAGGCATCCTATATGTTGCTTATACTTGTGGTATCTCCTCCAGGTACAGAAAAACCAAACAAACCCTACATTGTTTAAAAATAGCCCATTTTCATTTTGGGTCTTCATACCAGGCATGATACTGAGAAATATTTTTTTTTTGTTTTCTTTTTGTTGCTATCATTTTTTAGTAAGAAAAGCAGATTATTTTTATAAAAGCTAATTAAATCCTAAATCTTGTATATTTTTAACTGGACATAGAGTGGACCAAAGGAAATAAAAATGTGTTCTTATATGTTTATTTCAAATAAAGCTCTTTAATCATTTCTGTTTTAAAAATTATTAAAAACCAATAGAACTGTATTTGATCCTTAAAAATCAAACGTAATTGAAATAGAATGAGGAATTTATTTATGCAGTTTTATCTTATGCAAACTGATTATGTATAGTATGTAAAAAATGCAATAAAATGGTGAAAATGAACTCTTGGGATTTAAATCAAGCCTGGCTTATCATTAAATATTTAATGACTTTTACGCCCTAGAGCTCAAGGAAATCCCTTTCCTTGTTATGTTATTTTGTTTTTTTAATTTTCACAGAATTCATCACCTCTTCTTAAGTCTCACAGGTTTTCTTGATGTGACACTCCAAAAATCAAAACGAGGGGAGAGAAAGAGAACTTCAAATAGATACAAGTGGAAATTATTTTTAAGTCAAATTAACATTCCATTGTTATCAATTAGAATCTCCTAAGGGGAGTAAATCAATCCAAAATATAAGCATAGTTGAATTAAAGCACAACATGGGGGCACTTGTGGTCATGTGCACACCTCCTCACCCAAACACAAAGCCCTACTCATGGGAATCTAGTGTGTAGGAGAATATGTTAAGATGTCCTAGCTAAGCCACCTCCAACACCAGTGATATTTGATATCCTCCTAGGACAAGAGTGTTGGGTCAAATCTTTCTAAATCTAAATATATGATTGTTACAGAGCACACTCTTAGTACATAGGGTCAAGGCATGCCTTTTGCTTGGTGATATTTAAATTTCAATTTATATTAAAATAATAATTTATTAATATAATAATATTTTCACAGTTCAAGATGTCAAGGATTCTTCTAAATACTTCAAATAGGTTATCTCATTTAACCTGTTTAGGAATTCCATGATTAAGAACTTCATTCTTCCAGTTTTATCAGAAAGTGTTTAGGCTGGTCTGAAGGTAATGAGTTATCTTAACTGATTGTTCACAGTCAGTTACAGATCAAACCCCTTGTTTTACTCTCCTCCCTTCTCACTAGTGCACTTGACTCATCTTAAAAAAAGTGTTTAATCATGAGTGATTTTTGATGGTTTTCCTTAATAGCAATAAAACACACACACAAAGACAAACAACAAACAAAGATTTTTTAAAACACCTAAAAAGTTGAAAAGTCACCCCGCCTGTTAACCCAAATCCAACGAAAAAGAATAGTACAATACTGACAGATGCCATAAATTCTGATTCAAGGTCAGCCAACATAAATCGAAAACAACTGTGGAATGGCTGTTTTAAGGGAGCCTAGCTAGCATTCCCGAAGGGTGCCAGAAAAGAGGGAGTGGTGAGATTGTGTGGAACTGTAAAACTGTAAGAAAATCATGTAAGAAAGTCTTTCCAATGGCATGTTAATATTATAATTCATAGTCCAATTGTACTTGATATTTCATATTTTATATTCCACTAATCCAATATATCAAAGAATCTGGCTCCCTGCTGTGATTAAAATAGATTAATAAACATTTCTGGGGAAAATTTTCATGGCTATATTCATTCTGTTATTAGAATTATAGTTTATGCAAAGTTAAGGTGTAAACCTCAATAGCATTTTGGAAAGTACATTTTATTGCCATGGATTTAAAACAAACTAAGGTGATCATATTAGTTGTTGAAAATTGTAATAACACTTTGGTAGAATAAATGTATTTTTAAAACTGCAAGACACAAAGACTTGACATTAATTTTAGAAATATTATGGACAGGCAGGTTTTGTAGGAGCCTGTAGGTTATAATTTCAAGTAGACAAAATAGTTCTTAGGAAACTCTATCATTTACTTACTTTTTACTTTACCATTTATCTTTACTGTCATAGTACTTCTCCCCAACTGCTAGGGAATAAGATGATCTTTCTCAAGGATACTGAATAAAAGGAGGAAAGAGGAGACTAAAATATAAGTTTAATCGGTTCTCCTATTGAAAGTGACATTGCTGTAAGCTGACATCAGGTTTTTGGTGTCTGCAAATGTTTTCCTTCTCTTCATGTATTTATCACTCCCTCCCCAACACACACCTGGAAAGGCCTTCTGCTGGGTATCCACAATGGTTACAAGTATGTGTAGGAGAGATGGTCATAAATTGCTGTGCTCTTTGGATATTTTTAAACATCAATGATGGAAGATGAAATTAATACAAGCTTTCTGAAAATAATTTTCACATGGCTTAACATTTTTTCATAATCTTTGATTCAGCAATTTAACTTCTAAGAATCTATTACAAAGAATTAATTGAGTAAACAAACATTTATCTTTGAAACATCATTTAAAGGCAAATTATTTATAACAACATAGATATCCAGCATTAATGGTTTGGTTAAATAAACCACAGTATATATTAATATAATATGATTTATATTCACCTTCAAAATTTACGCTGTATAAAAATATTTGATGAATTAGAAAGATGTTCATTACAAAGAGAAAAAAATTAGGTCCCAAAACATCATGTTAAATACAATTCCATTTAGGCAGACAAAAAGGCAGGTTAATTTGAATAGTGTATCACTCATGAATTTTGCATTCATTTTATGTATTTTATTTAATATGCATATTTTATATTTGTTGTAAGAGGAAATATGTTATAAAGACATGGTTTCTGTTTCACACTATAAAAAATGTTTTTGATTTTCATGACCACAAGGTTGATAATAATATTATCAACAGCTGGTTTTAAGTAACCAACACATAAAAGTAATAATATACATAATTATGTTATTCAAATTATATAATCTCTATTTATAATTACATTATTATATTTATATACTATTAACATATTTATACTGCTTTCCATATAGAAATAGACACTCTGAATATTAATTGTAATTCTAGTGGCATTTAGTGAAGAAAGAGTGAAAGAGGAATTGGAATGGTTACCTTGGAGATCATGGAGAAAGTAGAAAAACGACAATAGCAAATATCTGTATAGTACGCACAAGTAAAGCTCTTAGAACTGTGCCAGGCACACAGTGAGGGCTACATAAGCATCTGATATTGCTATTGTTATCCTTCTTGTCAATCTTAACAAGAACCAGGATGTATGACTCTATTATTAACATACCAATTTTGCAGATTATAAAACCAGAGGATTAGGTTTTACTCAGGATACATGCTAGGTTGTATCAGACACCTCCAATACCATAGCTTCAATAGGATATAATGTTTTTTCCTCTATCCTAAAATATTCAAGCAGGTAGTCCACTGTTGGTTGGGCAACTCACCATTATCTGGGACCTGAACCCTTCTATCTTTTTACTCTTTCTTTCTCAGTGAGGCTTCCACTTTGCAGTTCCAGATGACTGCTCTAGCTCTCAGCTTCATGTCGACATTCCAAAGGAATATGGGCAATACTTTCTTTTCATTGAAGGAAAAAGCTCAGGAATTGCACACAATTTCTGTTGATTTCACATTGACCACAATTTAATCACATGGCTATACTCATCTGCAAGGGAGACTGAAGTGTACTACTTAGCTGAGAGTTCAAATACCCAGCTAAAAAGTATATATTCACGTAAGAAGGAGAAAAAGTTATTAGGTGGCAACCAGCAGTCTCTGCCACAGAGATGTTAAGTAGATTGCTCAAGAAAGCATGAATATTAAGTAATAATGCTAGGATTTGAATGTAGGCAGTGTCATTTCAGACAAACTCCCTTGCTCTGAAACTTCCTCTCCAGCCTATGAGTTCAGTCAAATAGGCATGATGATACAGGCTTGCACACATCTCAGGCAAGTACCTAACAAGCATTTACAGCAGTTTCTCAATCTTTCTTAACCCACTCTCTTCTAATAAATATTACATTGTTACTCCCGTCTCCTCCCTTCCCTCATTAGTTTCACAAACACTAGATTCTGATATGTCATTCCACAGAGTGCCCTTATCCACTTCCTCCTATATATAATCCCATCTGCCATGCCCTTCCCTTTGTAAATGCGTGCTGTAAATTTAACCTCTAAATATCCCAATACAGAAGATTTTTTAAACTTCTAAGATGTCTATTACCAAAATATTAGATATCCTAGTTTCCCAAATATAAAACTATAAGACTGAATATTCTCCCTATTATCGCCATTTCTTTGAGATTTTGACATATATCCTATTTCTTTTTTCACCCTTGATAATTACTGATGTAGGAAATTTAATATTTATTGAATGTCTAAGTATGTAGTGGCTCTGTTGTTTAATTCTTTACATAATATTGCTCTAAATACCATAGTGTTATTTTGAAGTAGACATCTTATTTTTTATATTATAGATGAATAAAGACTCTGAGACATATGATAACTTAAACTTATTGACAAGCATTTGAAATCTAGTGTGTCAGAGATAAGGCTACATGTTTACTGTCTATTTCATTTTTCTCTAGTACATTTCCCAGTTTCTCATAAAAGTAGAGTCTTCTGACTATGTTCTGGTCAGCACAATGTGGGCAAATTACATATACACCTTACAGGATTGGCTTTAAACCATGCCTCTAATCTTACATATTCTGTCTCTCTCCCGTTTGTTTGCAGAAACAAAGGGCTCCAAGGTAGTGGAGCCACACAAGACAAGGCGTCTAAATAGTTGAGTTTCTATTTATAGAACAGTAGCTTTATAGAGTCACCTGACTAGCACCAGATCACCTTTTAAATGAGAAGGAATCCTTTATTATGCTAAGCCATTGAAACTTTGGAGTTGTTCCTGCAGTTATCATGGCTTACTCTAATTAATACACTGTGCCAGTTTTCAATTCATTGCTTCTCTGCTCCAAAGCCACCCTCTTTTCCTTAGTTTTAAATTCCAAAGGGAAACCCTGCAAACATTTCTCCTTTGCCAGTAGGCACAATGTAAAGCCTTGTCAGTAGAGGGTGCTAGTGAGATCCTGCAGGAGGGAGGGGATTCTCTTCCCAGAGTCAGTGCTTTTTTTCTGGCTTCTATGGTGTGCTGCCAGAAGACAAGTGTCCTTCCTTATCAGCAGCCAGCTTTCTTGCCAGAAGGTGTCGTCAGTGAGGGTGGAAGACCTAGCGGTCCACAACCCCCAGTGACTTTCAGTGATTTCCCAGAGAGTGGTCTCCTGATCATCTGCCCTGGCATGAGGCACCTAACTGAACTTTTCCCCTATCTGGTAGGCTTTGGCAACACTTTCTCCAACAAAGTCTGAATCTCAACTTGAAGCAAGGGGTGGGAAGTTGGGGAGGATCTGCCAGGTTTTTTCCCTCTTTGGATGCGCTCCCTCAGCCATAGAAGTGGCGGCTTTTCCCGGCATTTGCTATTCCTGGATTCTTCAGAGTTCTCTTTAACCAATCCTTCTTAATTGATCTCCTTTTACTAGTTATTTTCTTATGTTAAATGTCCCTTATTCAATTTAATGCATAATGTCTGTCCCTTACTGAAACTTAACTGATGTTTACACAAAATAAATACATAATCTTGAAAAGTGGTGCCATCTAAACTATGGTCATATGAAAATATGGTCAGATAGAGGCAGACTGAAATGTGTCATTTGAGTCATGGTAAAACAAAATCTTTTGAGCCAGCCAGTCTTGAGTTTGACTACTGGCTCAGTCACTTTCTAGCTATGTGAACCTTGAAATAGTTGCTAAAGATCTCTGAGCTTTATAATTTCTTCATCTCTCAAATCAGGTTAATAATGATTATCTTGTGGTGTTGCTGTGACTAAGCAGCATGTGTACAGTAGTTGGCACAAAGTGGGCACTAAATAAACAGTATTTTAAATACCAATTCATGATGATTTTTCAGTGCCTGTGATTGAGCACTATTTCATTTACTTGTCATATTCAAATGATTGTGTCTCTCCATAAACTCACTGTAATTCTTTTTGTGGTTAGGGCCAAACAAAGCATTTATGAACCTTGCTTATCCTTTGTCCTCTCAATATTTGTTTCCTTTGCCAAAGAGAATAGCTCAATATCACTCTTCTCAAAATTAATCAGTATTTAAAGCATTTATCAAATCCCTTCTCATGCTGCTTCTGGGAGACTCCATGGCCCCATATTATTTTGCACTTTCACAAAATTTTTATTTTCCATCCTTCTTTGATTACTCTCAATATTCTCTCTTCTCTAGAAATTTCCAGACCTTACTTTATAGATTTTTAATAATATTTACCTCCTGATTCTTGTATGGAAACACACTCTGATTAAAGCATTTTCATATTAATTTATAATGTAAATAACATCACATGTATATAAATTAATATACACCTTCCTCTATTACACCTTCCTCTATAGTAATTTAACAACATTATTTATTCCAAAAAAGTATTCATGTGCTTTATTTTTATTCTATAAGCCACTTGTCGCTATCTTTTTATTTCTGGGCTGCTGACTGTTTCACTTGGATTAGCATCTTTTCCTCCAACGGCCATGTCTTTATATACTTTTTACTAGCAGAATACTTGAAGTAAAGCTGCCAATACCTATACAAATCTATGGCTATATTAGTCAGGAATGTTTGAGTTATAGAAAAATCAATGCAATCTGTTCTGAACAAATGAACAACAACAAAACCAAAGAGGAATTTATTGCCTCTTGTAACTGGGAAGTTAAAGGTTAAATCAGGACTTATACACAGTTAAACTAAGAGATTCAGATGGGATCTTCATTTCTCCCTGCCTTTCTTTTTCTTAACTGCTTGATTCTATGTATTGGTTATGTGTTCACCCAGCTGTCACATGGGGTGAGAAAATCATGGCCATTTCCTACAGGCCCCTTTTCTAAAGAATTGGAAAAAAGGCACAGCCAAAGACCCTGCATAGTTCAGCTTGGATCACAAGCACACCTCTAGACCTGTCACTTGAGCCAGGAAGAATGAAGTACTCTGATTAGCCCATTGTGGCCAGAAGAGCAGATGCACTGACAAGAAATCCTGCCAGAATCACATGATACATGTAGATCTTTTATTTCTAACAATCTGTTTTCTTATCTATAAAATGTGTAATCATACCTCCCAATAGAGGTAGTAATGATGATTAAATGACATTATGTTTTGAAAAGATATAATACCTGATCTGAACAATGAATTATAGCTTCTAACATTTATTATAATGATAAAATAAAATGCAGAATGTCATGCAGTGGAAACAGAAACAGTCTTCTTTTCTCGATCCTCAACTGTATCTTTTGCCTCTTATTAACCCACTCTCCCTTCCCCCAATGAAACTGTAGACTTAAAGAGCAGAGACCCGTGACTTTTTTATTTCTGGTTTCCATGGCAACAGCTATCACAGAGAGAAAAAAAAGAAACTAACATATATTAAGCACTATGCATTTTGTTGGAGATCTTGACAAGTGACTTACTTAATGCACCAAACACAACAACTTGCTCAGAGCAGCGAATTGATAGCTATTTGATTAAGGAGTCCAATTAATACAAATTTATGTTACACATCTGGCATAAGGTAACTTCTTCAAAGTTCAGTTCAAGACAAAATAGAAAACATTGTATTTTATTACAAGTAATAGCAACTTTCTCATATTTGATATTTACAAAAAAAACACTTTCATAAAGTTTCTTTGAGCTCTTTGAAAGACAACTTTGTTCTAATATAAAGCATGACCTGGGTCATCTGGAATTTTAAATTCCAGAGTCTTATGTCTACCATTACAGTTTCAGTGAGTACACTGCATTTAGGTATATACTGCCTGTGCCTGGAGGTTGATATTCTAAAAGTCAATCAAATTGAAGAAAATAAATTAGCTTGATGATATGGAAAATTTCAGACTCATCAATGCAGTGAACAGTTTTGGACACACTTCCCAGAGGCATTTTACCCTTGTCTTCAAGACTTACTTTGTTTAGTTTATCAGCATTTCTGACCGTTTTTATTAGGATTTTTCATGATCTTTTCTTTTCCAATATTGGGAAATTTTCCGGTTGCTTGGGAATTCCAAGAAGCCAATGTTTTAAGACAGAAACAGCTCAGATGAAGCCAAGTTTAAATTCATACAAAATGCTAGTTGGAACATCTGAGAGCAAGTCATGAATTCAGAAGTGATGAAGTACTAGACAGAGAAGAGCAGTGATAAAGAGGCACACTCTAAAATTCCCTCCCGTGGAATAACAAACACCAGGACTACACATCATCGTTAAGCTAAAGGGATGCATCAAGGGAAACAATAGTTTTATACTGCTTTTTCCTGTGGTTCCACTTTTTTTCTTATCACAGCTTTATTTTTTATTTGCATACCATAGATTTTGCCCATTTAAAGTATAGCATTCAGTGGATTTTAGTATATTCATGTTGTGTAACTATAACCAGAATGAATTTGAGAACATTTTTCTCATCCCCCGAAGAAAACCCGTATGCTTTATCTGTCATCCATGAAACCCTCCGAAGCCTAGGTGACTGCTAATCAACTTTGCATTTCTATTGATTTACCCTAGGGTCCCATATTTGACACATCCAAAAATATCTACCATTTTTTACCTAATAGCTTTGCTTATACTACTTCTTCAATTTTAAAAATAAGCATAGCAGTATCATAATATCCACATGTATTGATTACTTGTTATGTTTTAGCACTATACTAAGTGTTTTACATGTATTATTTCATGACAAACTACCTCTCACTGTTGTTAAGAAAATTGTTAATCTTTTCAAAAAAAAAAAAAACACCTCCTGCATTCATTGATTTGTTTGAAGGGGTTTTGTGTCTCTATCTTCTTCAGTTCTGCTCTGATCTTAGTTATTTTTTGTCTTCTGCTAGCTTTTGAATTTGTTTGCTCCTGCTTCTCTAGTTCTTTTAATTGTGATTTTAGGGTGTCAATTTTAGATGTTTCCCACTTTCTCCTGTGGGCATTTAGTGCTATAAATTTCCATCTAAACACTGCTTTAGCCATGTCCCAGAGATTCTGGTCTATTGTGTCTTTGTTCTCATTGGTTTCAAATAACTTATTTATTTCTACCTTAATTTTATTTTTTACCCAGTAGTTATTCAGGAGCAGGTTGTTCAGTTTTCATGTAGTTGTGCAATTTTGATTGAGTTTCTCAATCCTGAGTTCTAATTTGATTGCACTGTGGTCTGAGAGACTTGTTTGTTAAGATTTCCATTCTTTTGCATTTGCTGAGGAGTGTTTTACTTCCAATTATATGATCAATTTTAGAATAAGTGCAACGTGGTGCTAAGAAGAATGTATATACTATTGATTTGGGGTGGAGAGTTCTCTAGATGTCTGTTAGGTTCACTTGGTCCAAAGCTGAGTTCAAGTCCTGAATATCCTTGTTAATTTTCTGTCTCATTGATCTGTCTAATATTGATAGTGGGTATTAAAGTCTCCCACTCTTATTGTGTGGGAGCCTAAGTCTCTTTGTAGGTCTCCAAGAACTTGCTTTATAAATCTGGGTGTTCCTGTATTGGACGCATATATATTTAGGATAGTTAGCTCTTCTTTTGCATTGATCCCTTTACCATTATGTAATGCCCTTCTTTGTCTTTTTTGATATTTGTTGGTTTAAAATCTGTTTTATCAGACACTAGGATTGCAACCCGGTTTTTGTTTTTGTTTGTTTTTTTTGTTTTGTTTTTGCTTTCCATTTGCTTGGTAAATATTCCTCCATCCCTTTATTTTGAGCCTATGTATGTCTCTGCACATGAGATGGGTCTCCTGAATACAGCACACTGATGGGTCTTGACTCTTTATCCAATTTGCCAGTTTGTGACTTTTAATTGGGGCATTTAGCCCATTTACATTTAAGGTAAATATTGTTATGTGTGAATTTGATCCTGTCATTATGATGCTAGCTGGTTATTTTGCCTGGTAGTTGATGCAGTTTCTTCATAGTGTCGATGGTCTTTACAATTTGGTATGTTTTTGCTGGTACCAGCTTTTCCTTTCCGTATTTAGGCTTTCTTCAGGAGCTCTTGTAAAGCAGGCATGGTGGTGACAAAATCTCTCAGCATTTGCTTGTCTCTAAAGGATTTTATTTCTCCTTTGCTTATGAATCTTAGTTTGGCTGGAAATGAAATTCTGGTTTGAAAATTCTTTTCTTTAAGAATGTTGAGTATTGGCCCCTACTCTCTTCTGGCTTGTAGGGTTTCTGCAGGGAGATGCGCTGTTAGTCTGATGGGTTTCCCTTTGTGGGTAACCTGACCTTTCTCTCTGGCTGCCCTTAACATTTTTTCCTTAATTTCAACCTTGGTCAATCTGATGATTATGTATCTTAGTGTTGCTCCTCAAACTATACTACAAGGCTACAATGACCAAAACAGCATGGTACTGGTACCAAAACAGATATATAGAACAGAGGCCTCAGGAAAAACATTACACATCTAAAACCTGGCTCTTTGACAAATCTGACAAAAACAAGCCATGCGGAAAGGATTCCCTATTTAATAAATGGTGTTAGGAAAACTGGCTAGCCATATGCAGAAAACTGAAATTGGACCCCTTCCTTACACCTTACACAAAAATTAACTCAAGATGGATTAATGACTTAAATGTAAGACCTAAAACCATAAAAACCCTAGAAGAAAACCTAGGCAACTCCATTCAGGACATAGACATGGGCAAAGACTTCATGTCTAAAACACCAAAAGCAATGGCAACAAAAGCCAAAATTGACAAATGGGATCTAATCAAACTAAAGAGCTTCTGCACAGCAAAAGAAACTATCATCAGAGTGAACAGGCAACCTACAGAATGGGAGAAAATTTTTGCACTTTATCCATCTGACAAACGGTTAATATTCAGAATCTACAAACAACTTAAACATATTTACAAGAAAAAAACAACCCCAACAAAAAGTGGGCAAAGGATATGAACAGACACTTCTCAAGACATTTATGAGACCAACAAACATATGAATAAAAGCTTATCATCACAGGTCATTAGAGAAATGCAAATCAAAACCACAATGAGATACCATCTAATGCCAGTTAGAATGGTGATCATTAAAAATTCAGGAAACAACAGATGCTGGAGAGGATGTGGAGAAATAGGAACACTTTTACACTGTTGGCGGGAGTGTAAATTAGTTCAACCATTGTGGAAGACAGTGTGGTGATTCTTCAAAGATCTAGAACCAGAAATACCATTTGACCCAGCAATCCCATTACTGGGCATATACCCAAAAGATTATAAATCATTCTACTATAAAGACATATCCACACGTATGTTTATTGCAGCACTATTCTCAATAGCAAAGACTTGGAACCAACCCAAATGCCCATCAATGATAGACTGGATAAAGAAAATGTGGCACATATATACCATGGAATACAATGAAGCCATAAAAAAGGATAGTTCATGTCCTTTTCAGGGATATGGATGAAGCTGGAAACCATCATTCTCAGCAAACTAACACAGGGACAGAAAACCAAACCAAACACTGCATGTTCTCACTCATAAGTGGGAGTTGAACAATGAGAACACATGGACACAGAGAGGGGAACATCACACACTGGGGCCTGTCAGAGGGTGGGGGGCCAGGGAAGGGATAGCATTAGGAGAAATACCTAATGTAGATGATGGGTTGATGGGTGCAGCAAACCACCATGGCACATGTATACCTATATAACAAACCTGCACATTCTGCATATGTATCCAGAACCTAAAGTATAATAATAATAATAATAAAGGCCAGGCGTGGTGGCTCACGTCTGTAATCCCAGCACGTTGGGAGGCCGAGGTGGGCAGATTATGAGGTCAGGAGTTCGAGACCAGCCTGGCCAATTTGTTGAAACCCCATCTCTACTAAAAATACAAAAATTAGCCAGGTGTGGTGGCGCATGCCTGTAGTCATAGCTACTCGGGAGACTGAGACAGAAGAATCACTTGAACCTGGGAGGTGGAGGTTTCAGTGAGCTATCGCACCACTGCACTTCAGCCTGGGCAATAGAGTGAGACTCCATCTCAAAAAAAAAAAGAAAAAAGAAAAGAAAAGAAAGGTGTTTAGGCCAGGTGTGTGGTGGCTCGCACCTGTAAATCCAGCACTTTGGGAGTCCAAGGCAGGTGGATCACTTGAGGCCAGAAGTTCGAGACCAGGATGGTTGATGAGGTGAAACCCTGTCTCTACTAAAAATGAAAAAGAAAAAAAGACAGAGACAGTAAGAATACTAACAGGAAGGTTGGTGAGATAAGCTACATTCTCCAGTGTTATGGTTAATCCTGACACCATACGTGATGCCATAATTAATATTCATCATTTCCCTTCCCTTGACCAAACTGCTTCTAATCAAGGTTCATTGCATAGTGCAATAACTCAGACATTTATCCCTGAGAGTATGAGTCCCTGACTTCTCGTCCTTATCAAGATGTTGCTGCTGCAACTGCCCTTTCAGATATCACCAGTGATGGAGGCATCAAGAGGCACCCCAGTGAATCCCATGAGTTCCAGACACACTACTTTCTGCTCCACTATCTAGTAGCAACCCCATTTCCTTTTGATCATTATGGTGAATGACCCTTGTCTGTATAGTAACTACCTTCTCTAATTGCTGGTTTATAGGCCTGAGGAGCCAAAATTAATCAGACAGCAGCTGAAGCTGTAGATTTATTGGAACCCTTACTATGTCTTTTGGTAGAAGTATTAAGACCTCCAATTATGGAAAACCTGAAGTTCTGGCAAGGAGAAACTCATTTTCTTAAGTAGATTATTAAAAGTAACAGTGAGAGGCTATACTCTTATTTCCATCTTTTGGTCCTAGGTGTCTAAGACACAGAACCAAATATGCCAGCACCATTTAATAGTCTACCACCTAATGACCCTTAAATATGAAGGAAGCCATTCCCATAAAAACAGAGCAACATCTCTATAATCTCAAGCCTGGTCAATGGAGAACAATCACTACTGAGTTTCTCATTGATGCAGGTATCCCTCTTTTGGGAACACTTCTTGCTTTAGTAAAGTGATTGTCTTCTAGGCTCTCCTGGAGAACACAATGAGCTGGCAGATTCTCCGGCCTTTCAAAATAAGTACACTCTAACATTCCCACTTCTGTGAGACCCTGGATCTCTTCTCCAGTATTTTGCCAATGTAGTTCTGGCATGTCCACATCATTTATTTCAGGCCAGAATCATTTATAAGCTTCAAGGAGCCAAGCCATTCCAATAGCATATTAGAATCAATGCCAGGTAGACTTGCCAGAATGTTAAAAATTAACTCATGAAAGTATTTCCTCATATAAGTAGAGTATCTATTAGCCGGCCTTATCGCCATGATCCAATATTTCAGTATATCAAGACCAATTCATGGATTGTTCTCTAGATTACTACTAATATTTACTGGCCAGATTCTGTAGTTCATTTGATAAATAATCCATTTCATCCTGCAACACAGATCATTCTTTTCCACTCAGATCATGCTGAGACTTGGCCCTAGTTATTTGTCTAGAAGCAATGAGGGGAAATGGGGGCAGAACTTGATATGGGCAAGCCTCACCTTAAAACTTTCTACTGAGGCAGGGCTTTTATGTAGCAATTAACTGTTCTCCCACTGGAAAGAGTAGAAGGCCTCTTTTTCTAGGTCAGAGTTTCCAAAGAATTTGGGGATTCAAGACTCTTAAGGATATGTACCCACATACCTCATCCTCTATCTCAGGATCCTGCAGAGTTGTAAGAGGCCAAGCTGACAGAGCTACCACGTTTCCTCCACTGAAGTCAAGACCCTTACAGGAAAATAGCAGGATCCTGAGAAACCTCGTCTCTATTAAAAATACAAAAATTAGCTGGGCGTGGTGGCACATGCCTGTAGTCCCAGCTACTCAGGAGGCTGAGGCAGGAGAATCGCTTGAACCCAGGAGGTGGAAGTTGCAGTGAGCTGAGATCGCGCCACTGCACTCCAGCCTGGTGACATAGCAAGACTCCGTCTCAACAAAAAAAAAAAGAAAAAAAAAATATATATGTATATGTATATACGACTCCTGTGAGTGTATTACAAATATTAATATGAAATAATGACATTAAAAAATAATAGCTACCTGCACGTGTCAGCACCACAACCACTGTGTAAACCAAGGTGTCACAATGCATATTTTATTGTTTCTTTTTATGTTGATTGATCTGGCACCTTTCTTAATCAGAATCTATGAGGACATATTCCTCTGATTAACTAAAAATATGTATATGCACTGTACACTCTGTAGCCTAAATGTCAATATGAACAGTAAATGCAGATGGCATAGACTCATCCCAGTTTTAACAGTGTCCAGCAGTTTCTTTAAGCATACATTTCTCATCTCCTCCTTGAAATAAAATTTTAGAAATGGATCTTGAGAACCCTGTTTACTTTGTCTGAAAAAAAAAAATCCCTTCACAACACTAAGAAACTTAAAGCACTTTCATAAATAGGGAAACAGCATCTTTTAATGTTTTATTGTTCACTTGTGAAAATATATATAATATATATTACATGTATAGAGGAGCCCCACAGCTTGAGTCAGAGAAAGCTAACAGAAAGGCACATATGGAGGCATGTCTTTTCATACAATATTCAGTTAAGCCAACATTCAGGCCATGGCAGGTGACAATTAGGACAAGGACAATATAGCACACCTGTGTTCATGATTCCAAAGAGCTAACTCAGAGGCAACTCTTAGGTCTGCCGAGAATGGAGGTCATCTTGGGAGAAAATATCACATCTACTTAATAGGCCTGTCAGGCCATCAGAGAATATATTGAAATCTGGACAAAGACACCAGGCAAGGTGAAAGCCAGTCCTTAACCTGACAGCTAGTTTGTTCTTCTCTCCTTTTATTTTAAGACTTGAGGCCTTTGCTGATTAAAAGAAGCAAATAACAGTGCTGACTGTGGCCCTGCAGGATTTTGGTCAGCTACATGACAGAAGTTTGTAACAGACTAAATATTTTCAAAAGTTTGTAAACACTGTGATGATGGTGAGGAAAGCACAGAAAGAACATTTGCTATTTCTCTCTCATTGAAAAAACAGAGGCATAGATCTTTGGCTTGCCACATGTGGTATCTCTATCCTGACGTTTACCCAAAATGGTAAAAATAGAGGCACAATTTGTGGAACAATGAGGTCATTCCTACCAGACACCAGCAAAGGTGCCTACTAGGATTTGGCACAGCCAGAGCAGCTGGCAACCTTGGTTGATGTGAGATGGGGCTTCACGACGTCCGGCTCAATAGACTCCATTAGGTCACACTCATTTGCAAGTATGTGTTTCACCAGGCATCTGGAGGCTTCATCAATGTTTATATTTTCCTATGAGGGAAAAAATAAAATAGCTTTTCTTATTCAATACTCTGAAATAATGCTAGAGCAGAGACTTATATGTGACAATTCATTTAAATATTCCTTCCTATATGCTACATATGCATCCCCCTCCTGTTCCCCTCACTCTTATTTGTTCCTTCAAAGAACTTTACTGTTTGGTTCCTCAAAAAAGAAGTATTTATTTTGCTATGTCATATAGGAGGAATGGTGTCTGGTAAATTTACTTAGTAGGTTAAATTTCAGTTAGAGGGCAATTTTCTTATTTTCACATTTTCACATACTCAAACTATAAAAATATTGTAGAAGAAACATAAACCTTTAATCTGACTTAGATTTATAATTGCCCTCTGCCACATACTATTTTTGTGACCTTGATATAAAATAAGAATGATAAGACATCTTTTATAGTATTCATTAATGGTTTCACAGATATTTCTGGGTCTCTATATTCTAGTGAAATGGGGAAGAGTACACTGTTCTGACCTCTTTGAACTTAGCCATGGACATGTGACTTGTTGGGCGTCAAAATGTAAGAAGTAATGTGTGTCACTTTCATATAGGAGCAATAAGAGCCAGTGCTCAGTTTCCTGTTTTTTCTGTTTCTCCCTGTGGAAGCACAGCAATGGAAACTCTTTTGGATAAGGTCTGTGAGTGAGAATCAAGTAGAGGCAAGTATCCCAATCAGCCCATGCTGTGTAGTGTGCATGAGAATGATGACCTTTGCTATTTTAACCCACTGAGATTTGAGGTTATTACCCCAAATAAACCCTGGCATTATCTAGACATTCCAGATGGATATAACTCCTCAAGGAAAAAAGTAAAATTGGAAATATAAGTTTAGGTTCAAAAATGAAATAAACTTGAATTTGGAAAAAATATGGAGCAAACATTTGAATCTAAAATATGTCAGTAGTATAAGTTAAACTGCTTTTTTTGTTCCTGCTGATCAGAAACCTAAGAAATATAGAAAATATACTACCAGTGTACTAAAATAAATATCTTTGATTAGGTAAAAAGTAGTTAAAGATCTGCAATAAAGTTAAATTTGATTGTTTTTAATCACAATTTGTAGAACTTCTTTGATGTATTTCTTCATACTTAATGTAAAGAGACAAGGCTTTCTCGTTGTTAAAATGTTTTACTACAGAACCTTGTTGTCCAATCTGAAGTGGAAATAGTTATCCCTGATTTTTGCATGTATGTCAAAGTTGTTGATATATTTTGAGATCATTGAATGGAGTCATATTACTTGGAAAATATAAGAAGTAGTGTTGGCTTCCAAATGGCATCCATGACTAATGACCTTAGTTGTAAATGTTTATTAGCAGGTTCCCCATCCTTCAAGCCTGAAACTGAGTTCACCAGCTATGAAAGCTTAAGGTAACTTTGGAGTTCCAGACAAGTATAGCCTGATTATTTATCTTCTCTCTAGAGAGCCTTAAAGAAAATGTTTCCCAGGGTTTCTAAATCCAAAACACAAGGTAAAAGTGTGATTGCTTTTTTGCTTATTATATTATTGTTGTTGCTTTTTACCAGACCAGTCTTCCTTTCTCTAAGCCTCCCTTTCCCCAGATATAAAATGGTCTTGATGATAACACTTACCTAATAAAAATTTGCTTCCCTTGGCAGAGTGCAGCAGACATTATTGCTTTCACAATGTGAACTTGCTAGGGACTTCAATAGTAAGTAAGTAATCTTATTTAATCCCATTTAACACCCTTTAAGATAAAGATTAGGTTTTTTGTCCATATGGATTTTGTTATTATTGTTGGGGTAAGGGTGGGGATGGCATTTCTTCCTTCAGCTCAAGTATCTTCCTCACTCTATGGAATCCAGTCCTGAGAGAACAGCAATGCTTCTGCCCCATCCCCTGTTGGGCAACTTCCTGTGCCTTAAAGTCATTGCCTGTGCTTAGCATGTCTTCTGCCACTCTTCCTCTTCTTAGTGTCACATCTAAGGGTCACACCTGAACTCTCTGCTCCCAGGCAACCAACTGACCTAGGCAGGGCCTTGCTTTTTGGAACGGACCCAGCTCAACACTTTGTTCCGGAGCCCTGCCACTTGCTATGTGACTGAGTGGAAGCCTGTCTGATGGTCCCCTACTGTGTCCCATTCAGGAAGGTAAAAAGGGGTCTCCTCGCCCAGACTTCCACTTAAGAGCCATCACGTCTCATTAAAGAAGCCCTATTTGAATGGTTTTAACGTACTTGCCCAGTCATTAATAAGCCAATACTTTGATTCCCATTTGGCTATTATTTGTGTGTTGGAGAAGGAGGCAACATAATTATACCCCAAATACCAAACATGAGATATTACTACATATGTTTACAGACAAGAAAGCTTATCTGTAAGGGGTTAAGAGGCTTCCCCAGGATCACACAGCAAGTGGGCTGGGAGGCCAGAGCTTACACTGGGTCTTTCTGACATCAAAGCCTGGCTTTTGCTAAGCTGCATTCCTTTTCCAGATTGTTCAGAAAACCAGGAACAATCACAAATAAAAGTTAGTTCTTCAGTGTTAGACCCAGTTAGTGTTAAATAATGCTAGTTTATTTATCTTCCATATATTATAATAAAAACATGTTTATATGACAGGAAAACAATTTTAAACATTAGAAAGGGCCTTTCTTCGTATATGATAAAAATTAGATAAAAGTTAGTATTTTTTAAACCTCCACTCATATATTAACTGCCAGTTAAACAGGTTTTCCTTCATCATAACGTGCAAATTGACAAAATCTACTAATGAGGAGAATTCAATGCGTGTGGGAAAAATCAATGAAAATCCATTATCATTATGAGAAAAAGAACTGAAACCTAAGCTCAAATTAGTGGCAACCTAGCAGGGTCATTTTAGTGAAAATATAAGATAACACTGTTTAAATTGTTTGTGAGTTTTAACACACCAAGTAAAGTCTAGATGGTATTAGGCCTAGGAGAGCGGACCATGAAGGATGGGCTCTAGAGAAAGGAAATAGGCAGAGCCAAGGAATGACTGCTTATAGACTGCATGTACAAAGAGTAGCAGTTCGTGGTGACTGAGTCAGGTTCATTCACCCAATTAATAGTATTTAGATTTCCACTAAGTACTAGGCATACCAATATACAGATGATACATCTCATTCCTGACTGAGCTTACCTACTAGCAGGGTTTGTGTAAATAGCAAAAGCATAAAAAGGTTGGAAAGGGCATCAGGGTGCCAGATCTCTGTAGAGCCTTGAATACTAAATTTGTCAAGTAGAGCGATTGAGGGTTTTTTTCAGGTAAAATGTCAGTAACCACAGTACTATAAAAGTCCATTACTAGACAAGCCTGTACAGATCCTTAGCACTTTAATAGCTGACCTATCAGTAACTATTTAGTGAATACCTAATACATGTGTACCAAGGTGCTGATTGTCATGGTATACATATTTCAGATTAGAAATTTTAAGAGAAAGCCAGGAAGAACTGAAAATGCTTTTGACTATATTTACCACAGGCACGCTACAAAAAGGCAAGGGGTATAGTGTTTAGAGTACAGGCCTGGGGACAAACCCTTATCTTAGTTCCCCTACTTTCTGGTTGCATGACCTCAGAAAAATTACTTTAACCACTTCATGCTTCAGTTTCCTCATCTGTAAAAGAGAGAATTCAAAATTTACCTCACAAATGATTGTAAGTTAATATATATTAATACTTGAAACATGAAATACTTAGAACAGTGAAAGGCATACAGTACACATTCAATAAATGTTATCTGTATATTCTCCTCATACAAGTTAACCATCAGAAGAACACAATGTGTGTGTGCCTTCCATTCCTTCATTTTGCAGTTGAAGATACTGAGCTTCAGACAGGGAAAGTGACTGGCCCCAAGTCACACACTAGTAATTGGGATGGCCAGCTGTGAGCTCAGGGAGAAGAATAAATACTAATATTTACCACATGTTTACTACAAAAGGCAAGACGTATACTGTTTAAAGCACAAGCTTGAAGCCAAATCCTTATCTCAGCTCCCCCCCAAATATATCCCAAAATAAATAAAGGAACACAATGGGCAGAGCACCTGGTTCCAGCATGCAAGGTAGGAGCATGCAACCAGGAATCAGGCAAGGCTGATTTGTATTACTGGCACTTTGAACCATATCTGGTCTTTCTGACTTTCTATATAC
The DNA here is from genome assembly GCF_028858775.2 of Pan troglodytes. Classification (NCBI taxonomy): domain Eukaryota; kingdom Metazoa; phylum Chordata; class Mammalia; order Primates; family Hominidae; genus Pan; species Pan troglodytes. The sequence goes on from NC_072407.2 coordinate 90,098,156, forward strand.
CAATCAGGTCATGGCCAAAGGGCCTAGGCTAGGAGAAATAGCAATATAGAACAAACCTCCCTCTCCCCATTAACCCAAGGTCAGCATGGATAATCAGACCCTGCCTGATAGAATTGCAGGTTCAGACCCTTTGGGCAATTAGATTGCAATATAATTGATTGAGCTAGTTGGCATCCAAATAGACACAGTGAAGCCCACATTTTCTGGGTGACTGTATAGAAAGAGTTGCCAGCATAAGTGAAAAACACTACATGGAAATTTTCATTTGCATTTATTATAGGGAGTAGTCACAACATCTCCAGGGGCATCTTTTGCTAGAAAGGAAATGTATATACTCTGACTTCCAGGACATGTAAAATTGGACTGGATATCACTGTGATTTATTTCTATATCTGCAGTATGACAAGATGGTCTACTGTTTTAAGGTAATGCGTGTTCTTCTTTGCACCACTGCTCAGAATCTTTCATTTGTACTGATCAGCAAGTCTCAGAAACAGGCTAAAATTCCTAACAAAGAATTTTGCTAAAAACAAATGGAGTTAATTAAGCAGGTGCTTTGTTTATTAAATAATACTCACATCGAATATTCACAAACATCTATTGGAGAGGTAATGGTCATATTTTAAAGGTAAGGGAGCTAGAAAAACGCTTAAGTAACTTATCCAGAGCAGAACATTATCTTAGCCAATCTGTCATTTCAACCAAGACTATCCCAATTCCAGTTCCCATCCTACTCCCCATACATTACATTACAATGAATCCTAGGAATAAAATAGATCCTAGGATATTATTTATAAATTATAACTTCTCAATCCTGGCTGTATATTCATATCCCTTGTAAAGTTAAAACAAATATGTTACCAGGGCCCTCCTTCCAGACATTGATCTAATTGGTCTGACATGGGGCCCAACAATGAGCATTAAAAAAAAATTCCCAGTTAGGCATGGTGATGGGATTCATACTCCTAACCTCTGCCTCACACAATATTCTCATATAACAAACCTGCACATGTACCCCTGTATCTAAAAGTTGAAATTTAAACAAATTTAATTTTAAAAATAAAGTTGTTCATAATTTTTTAAAAAGATTCTACACTTAAAATGTACAGCCAATTTTGAGACACACTCATATAATTAAGAATGTCTTTAAAGAGACTGTCCTTTTTATTCCAATTGTGAACTTTCTGGAAATATAATTTAATATAATCACTCTAAGCCACAGTGATTCTCATCTTTCGGTGGAGGAAGGCACATACAACTAACCATCAGAGGTCCTGGTTACTTGTCAGTTTTTTAATTAGCTCTTCAGAACATCTGTCTTGTGGCAAAGTATTTAATCTTTGACCCCCAGCACCAGAGAGCCAAAAAAAAAAAAAAAATCCTAGCAGAAAATTTTCACATCTGCCTAGTTAGAAGCTGGCAAAGAATTCATCCTCCCATAATCTTTCCAAACACATCAACCTCAAACAAAACACCAACTGTACCCGAGACTCCAAGGTTAGGGCACTAAATTCCCCAGCCCTGTGAAATTTTAATTAGAGCAGATGGCCTACTGGATAATAACACCACTGTACAAAAAGTATTACACAAAACAGGGGTTTAAAAATCCTTTCTCTGAGAAGATTTAGCACTTGTTTATTGAGCACATAAGTGGCAAAGATTTTGCTAGCTTTCTATTAATCATCATTAATACCTAACATGGGTGCTAGTGTAGTGGACACCTGTCTGTTCAGCACTTCTGTCCTCCCTTGTCCCTCATATCAACCTCCCATTTCCTTTGGATACCTGCTTTCCTCCACTGCAATCATTAGCTTCTACTGGGGCTCCCCTAAACTGACCTTATGTTTCAGACATTTTCTCAGAATATGGCATTTCACTTAATCACCACAATAACTCTGAGATGGGAGCTACTGCCCTCCTTTAACAGATGACAAAAGTGAAGTCCAGAGAAACTAAATGATGTGTGCAAGGTCTCAGGGATAGTAAGGGTCAGAACCTGGCTTCTGCCTATATTTTCTCTTTCTCTTCTCCTTGCTCTCTTCTTAGAGTCTATGGCCTACATTTTCTTAGTGTCCAAGCCAACGTCTATTTGAATCCAAAGCCCACAGTTTTGCACTTTACCATGGTATCTCCATGAAGAGAAGGCGTACATGGTGAATGTGACGCAGAGAAGCCAGGTCTCAGTGATGCCCTATTGTATGAAAGTTACCAGAGTTTGGTGTAACAGTCATTGGGAAGGACAGACTGAGCCACATTGTCACTTATTTTAACATAGGACAAAGTCACATTGTCAGCATGGAGAAATGGGATATAGTGAAGAGAAAGGCTCACAAAGGGAGCTCCTAAGATTGTGTCCCTCTGACAATGCCTCCCTCATCCCCACCATGGCCTTACCTCAGCCTCTGTCCTTTATTCTTTAGATGTCAAAGTGTATTTCAAATCTTTCTAACCTCCTTTCTGTAGCTCTAGAGCCTTATACCTCCTAGGTCTCCCTGCTTACGTACCAAAAGGTCTCCCTCCCATCACCCTAGCCACCTCTAGTGCTCTGTTTCAGCCATGAAACATCTCCAAGCTCACAGAGAATCACCAAATATTAGAGAGGAGGGGAACTTAGGTATCACTAATTCGCCCTGCTTTCTTTGACACATCAGGAAATTAAGGCAAAGAGACAGAAAGTGATCTGCCTAGCATCACACAGGCTACTGAGCCTCACAGGGAATATGCTATTATAGAATGCGCCTCACCTCTTAGCTCTGGCTACCTGCATACCTCCATGTTTCTGGAAATATCTCTACTGAGTAGCCTTCTCTTAGCACCATGAAACGTTATATTTAGTGTTCCCTGGTACTTCGTACCCACCTCCATTGACACCACTACATCCTAACTGCCTGTTGTCTGTGTCCTTGAAAACAAGGATTATCTTTTATTATATTTGTATTCCTAGATCCAAGCACATTGCCTAATGCATATGAGGTATCTAAACAGTAATATTACCAAAAATAGCTGATGCCTATGGATAACTTATTATAAGCCTGATGGCATGTATTTTACTGGTACTAAGTTTTGTACTCACAAAATCAGGTGGGGAAACAGGGGTATAGAGAAATTAAATAACTTTCCCAGAGTCACACAGCCAGCAAGTCAAACTTTTGGCACCTGGTTTTGCAGCCCATGTTCAGACACTCATAATACAATCCCTGAAAGTTCCACAAATGTCAAATAGCAAAGCCCGACTCAAGAACAGAGCCCCTGCTTCTTTTTTTTTTTTTTTTTGAGACGGAGCCTCGCTCTGTCGCCCAGGCTGGAGTGCAGTGGCACAATCTTGGCTCACTGCAAGCTCCACCTCCCAGGTTCACACCATTCTCCTGACTCAGCCTCCTGAGTAGCTGGGACTACAGGCGCCCGCCGCCACGCCCGGCTAATTTTTTGTATTTTTAGTAGAGACGGGGTTTCACCATGTTGGCCAGGATGCTCTCGATCTCCTGACCTCGTGATCTGCTCACCTCGGCCTCCCAGAGTGCTGGGATTACAGGCGTGAGCCACCGCGCCGGCCCAGAGCCCCTGCTCTTAACCCACTGCTCCCTATAAATGTCTATTGAAGGAATGAGGACCCATGTTTTCTAAGTTTTTGGCTACTGCTTCTTTCTAAATCGCAAAAGTTATGAACAAACAGTCCACAATGTGTTACATGTGGCCCAGAGTTATTAATTGATCAATTTATTTATTTATTTTTATGTGTAAATGTCTGTAAATGTGCATTTCTGTTAAGTTCCTGGCCCCTGAAAATAATCTAAGTTCAACATCCTTGCCTTTTTTGCACCAGACCCCATAACCTTAATACTAGGCAGACACAGTTCTTGAGTCTTTTTGACAGTTTACTATTCCTGAGATACATTTTCCAAATCCAATATATAATGTATGACTTACCAGTAATTGCCATTAAGAACCAGAATATTCATAGATATTGCCTCTATTAACATTTTGTTTTTAATTCAGTAAGTTTTTAATTGTTCTCACTGTGAGTCTTTTACTGAAACAGTGCTGGGATACCCAATAATCAGTCTTGAAAAGAAAGAATAAAGATAAGCATAAAGATTATGTTTAGCCAGACTTAACAAACCCCATTCATGAAAAACAGCAGCCTTTAGTTAAACTACTTTCTCATTAATCAGCTTGAAAAGATAAATGGTCAACCAGACACAAAATATTAATTGTAATAATTGCTAACAATTATTGAACACTTTATTATTGAACACTTAGGCACCATGCCATGTATGTTACATACATAATCTCATTTAACCCTTACTACACCCTGAGAGGTGGATAAACTATTAACTCTGTTTTACAGATGAGGAGACTGAGACACATATAGGATAAACTACTTAGCCACAGTATTTGCTAGACTTATTCAACTCAAAGTGTTATTTATTGAGTGCTATCTATGGTAGAAATTACATAAATTATGAGTTTCACAATTTATTTTTATGATAATTAAATGCTTTTATTCTGGCACCTCTATGTGCCAAGACTGAGGACTGAGACTGGTACATCATTGTCCCAAATACAGTGGGATAAAATGGAAAGAGAAAGCATGTTGGAGTCAAGCTTTAAAACTTGGTTTTGCCACTTACAGTTAAACAAAGGACAAGTGAAAAGCCTGACCCTCTACTCCTTAACTTAAAAATGAGGCCAATCATCACTATATTTCATGAGATTCTTGTTAAACGATATACACAGATGAAATACCTAAACATTACATAATTGGTCCTCCAATGAATACAATCTCCTGTCTCCTTCTTCTTCCTTCAGGTCATTCTTCAGTGATCACCTCCCATGGGAAATCCCCCCTGACTCCCCGAGGCTGAGCAGGAATCCCTCTATTCTGGCACTTACCACTGGTCAGTATGTAATGCTTTGTTTGTGTATCCTCTACTGGACTGGGAGCTTCCAGGAGTTTCATTGCCCCATCCTGGTGTCTAGCACAGTGCCTACAAACAGTAGGCACTCAGAAGACATACAGACTAAGCGAATGACTGACTGAATAAATGAATGAACAAGGACTTTGGAAGAGTGACCAGTTCAGCTTTCACTGAAAATAATTTTAGACGTGGGTGATTTCTGCAGAAAGTAAAAAAGAAAACATGTTCACAAGAAAATTTACTTTACAGGTCCAACTGCCTGTCCTTATTTTGCTTTCCAGTTATTATTTGATACCATTCTTTTAGGTGAAATGGAAGGAAGACTGAATAAACCAGTATATAAAAGTTGAGCTGAACTACTGTAGGCTTTGCAGTAAAGCAGACATAGGTTGGAGTCCTAATTTATTCTTTTAAAAATATTCTTTATATTCTGTTGCTCCACAGGTGATTTCAGTGCATTTAATAACTAAATGTACTTAGGCAAAATATTTAATTTTCTTTGGCCTTACCTATAAGGCAGAGATAATACCCATCTGGCAGAATTATGAGAATTAGGAATATTTTACTGGGGCAAATGTAGAAGTTAAGTAATATTATGTATTTTTACGACTATATAGTACATATAATGATTTTAACATCATCTTCCTCTCTTAAGAACTTTTATGGATAAGACCCAATTCTAGCTTAACAAATTCATTTCTCTCTCAAACTAGAGAGTTAATTTTTTTCTTATATATGATTCTTATGCCCTAGCCCTTAACTCTTTAGTAGAGAGTTTGAAGCTCTTGCTTCTCCAGATAGCATAAATGAAACTATTTCTGCCAGCATTGTTAGAATAATGTTACCTTGGGTGAAAACAAATAGGAAGAAGAACCATGTGTAAAAATGGATGTGTTGATAAAGCTAAATAAATTAATATTTTAGTCACTTTTTGTATTTGGATTGTCAATGATACTAGGCAATACCATTCAGGACATAGGCATGGGCAGGGACTTCATGTCTAAAACACCAAAAGCAATGGCAACAAAAGCCAAAATTGACAAATGGGATCTAGTTAAACTAAAGAGCTTCTGCACAGCAAAAGAAACTACCATCAGAGTGAACAGGCAACCTACGAATGGGAGAAAACTTTTGCAATCTACTCTTCTGACAAAAGGCTAATATCCAGAATCTACAAAGAACTCAAACAAATTTACAAGAAAAAAACAAACAAACCCATCAATAAGTGGGCGAAGGATATGAACAGACACTTCTCAAAAGAAGACATTTATGCAGCCAAAAGACACATGAAAAAATGCTCATCATCACTGGACATCAGAGAGATACTAGCTAACTACCAAAATGCTGGCCTCAACCATAGAACCTGTCGACCCAACCCTCACAAATTCCTGACGTCTAACTCCTAAATTCCACAGTCAGATAACAACTCATTCTTAGCCTGCGCAACCTCCCGGAGGCAGCACTTAGAATATGTTATATAATTTTCTACTTTCAGATATGGAATAAAACATTATTTTTCTTCATTCCACAAACTTGTAATTGAAAATTAAAAAGAGGCGATACATCAATTTGAAGTTCTTATATAATACTTGAAATATCATGTAACTAGATGAAATGATTTATTATTCAGCAAATAATCATTGAGCACTTTTCATGGACCAGGCACTATTCATCAAAGGCTTTACAATCCATGCTTTAATTTGCTATGCAATAAGTTATGTGACTGTCTTGTTAGTCCAGGGCTCTTCAACTTATGCTTAGAGATGATGATGGACATGACGTGCTCTCTTCTCACAGTGACTGTAACATTTTACCCCAGTTCATGTCCTGTGTAGTCTTCTCTCTGATCACATGCCTCTAGTTTCTTCTGTCTCACTGCAATCATCCTCTATATTCCTTCCAGACTGTCTCTTAACTACTCCAATTAAAATGTAACTACGTTCATACTTCATCGAAAAAATATCTTGTGGACTCACATTGCGTACTCAGAATAAGTTCAGACCACAAAACTGGTGCCCAACCAATATGGCTACAACTGAACTCTCCTGTTTCATCTGTACTAGATTCCAACCGAACCAGACCATAAACCCTTCCCTCAATGTGTTCTTTGCTTGAGTTAGTCTTATTCCCATCTCTATCTGTAGATCCCCTGCCCCTCCAGAACAAACATAACTTTTTTGGAAGTATTTAGCTGCTAACATCTAACTGATTGACATTCTCCTTTGAATTTTTGGATGAAGTTCAGTATATCCTCTAGCTTCAGAATTGTCTGGTATCTTGAATTTTTATTATTTATCTCTATTTATTTAATGTGAAGGGAAAAGGTGCCATAGAAAGACTCAGAACTTGTGAATTTGTTTGAGTTCTGTGTAGATTCTGGATATTAGCCCTTTGTCAGATAAATAGATTGCAAAAATTGTCTCCCATTCTGTACGTTGCCTGTTCACTCTGATGGTAGTTTCTTTTGCTGTGCAGAAGCTCTTTAGTTTAATTAGATCCTATTTGTCAATTTTGGCTTTTGTTGCCATTGCCTTTGGTGTTTTAGACATGAAGTTCTTGCCCATGCCTATGTCCTGAATGGTATTGCCTAGGTTTTCTTCTAGGGTTTTTATGGTTTTAGATCTAACATTTAAGTCTTTAATCCATCTCGAATTAATTTTTGTATAAGGTGTAAGGAAGGGATCCAGTTTCATCTTTCTACATATGGCTAGCCAGTTTTCCCAGCACCATTTATTAAACAGGGAATCCTTTCCCCATTTCTTGTTTTTGTCAGGTTTGTCAAAGACCAGATAGTTGTAGATATGTGGCATTACTTCTGAGGACTCTGTTCTGTTCCATTGGTCTATATCTCTGTTTTGGTACTCATACCTTGCTGTTTTGGTTACTGTAGCCTTGTAGCATAGTTTGAAGTCAGGTAGCGTGATGCCTCCAGCTTTGTTCTTTTGGCTTAGGATTGACTTGGCAATGCGGGCTCTTTTTTGGTTCCATATGAACTTTAAAGTGGTTTTTTAAGACACATGTACACGTATGTTTATTGCAGCATTGTTCACAATAGCAAAGACTTGGAACCAACCCAAATGTCCAACGATAGACTGGATTAAGAAAATGTGGCACATATATACCATGGAATACTATGCAGCCATAAAAAATGATGAGTTCATGTCCTTTGTAGGGACGTGGATGAAGCTGGAAACCATCCTTCTCAGCAAACTATCACAAGGACAAAAAACCAAACACTGCATGTTCTCACTCATAGGTTAGAACTGAACGATGAGAACACATGGACACAGGAAGGGGAACATCACACACCGGGGCTTGCTGTGGGGTGGAGGGAGGGGGAAGGGATAGCATTAGGAGATATACCTAATGTAAATGATGAGTTAATGGGTGCAGCACACCAACATGGCACATGTATACATATGCAACAAACCTGCACGTTGTGCACATGTACCCTAAAACTTAAAGTATAATAATAAAAAAAAAAGAAAGACTCAGAAGTATCCCAGCTCTGTGTATTGCCACTCGTGTAACCTCCAGGAAGTCACCATAACCTCTCTCTCAGCCTGTTTCTTTACGTATAATCTGTGATGAAAATAATGCCAACTTCACAAGGTTATTGAAGATGTGTATAAAGTGAGAGGAGATATATGAAAGAACTTAGCAATAGTGCTGGCATGCAATAGGCACTGAAAATAAAGCACTTGGAAAACAATACAACACTGCCCAACTATTATTGTTAAGTCATATATGAGACTGGAGGGGCAAACAAACTTCTTCATTAGAGTAAGATATTTCCAAATGGGTTCTGAAGTTTCATAGGATGATATGGGAGAAAAGCCATCTTATGCCTAAATGATTTTAGATGTTAAATTAAAAATAATACAAAAGTGTTTCTTAATCATAGGATTTCTCAGAGTCTTTTAGAAGATCATGGAATGTGCCTTGTGTTCAAATTCTTTACATTAAACAGAAAAGCAGTTTCTCATTCTGAGCTGGAAGGCATGAGGGGAACTAAAGCACCATAATGAACTGGGAGCAGAGGGGAAAGATGTGTATCAATTATGTGTGAATGGAAATAAGGCAGATTCAAGTTGGGATGGGAGAACAGGCTTTCTCTTTCTCCCTCCCATCTCAAAGAAGGGAATGATTGTGCAGTGGTCATAAAGTTACCTGACTACAGAACTCTTATCTAATGCTGTATCTCAGAGAGCTAATGTTCCTCTTCACACAGTTTGACAACTACTGATCTGGAAATAGTGGTGGTATAAGTGGGAGTGGTTAAGAGTAGAGGGGTTTGTGGATAGAGACATTCATTAACCAATTTTATATTACCCTGTGTGTTTTTTATACCCTCACCTAAGTAGTGCTACCCCCATTTTTATCTTTCTCTAATTTTCCTGAGACTAGCCCAAAATGAAATACATGTGTTTTCTAAAATATGATTTTAACAGAGTAGATGATAAAACGCAAAGTTGGAAACAATAGATCTGATTGGTTATGATAAGGTATTATCCTCTCTGATAGACCAATGCTCCCTAATCCAGAACCCCAGCAAGGTAGGGTTGGCTGCTAACCAACCTCCTAGGTGGCTCCTAACAGTCCCCTATAGTATCTACGGTCACACACATGTACAATTACTTTTTAAAATTTACCTTCTCTCTAGATAACAAACTTCTTGAGAGCAGAAGTGACACACATTTGGAGTGTCTATCTTGACAGCAGTTATCATAGAGCCTGTTGGCATGTAGTGCTTACAATGTAATTTATGAATGAACTGTTCTGTAAAAGGGAAAGAAAAATGAGCTGATTCAAATTTAAAAAGCACAAAAGAAATTGTGACTTCTCTGTGCTGATATCCATTACACTGAATCTCTTTATACTCAGGACAGCTTAGGACAGGGAATTAGGAGACTTGAGTCTTAGCCCTGATGTTGCTACAAACTATCTTGGTCACTATGAGCAGATTAAGTCCTCTTTCTGGCATCCGTTTCACCAGCTGTGAAGGGAGATAATTTATACTCTCCCTTTTTCCAGATAGAATTGAAGGTGACTCCTGAGACTATCTCAAGCTCTTGTCTAATGTAGTTAAACTTGTGGGAGAGCTGAGAATAATGCTCCCTTAATGGGAAAGATTTCTCAAATTGAGAATTTAAATATAAGGCATTTGTTAAGCAATCATCATCTACAGCAAGTGCACTCTGTCAACTTGATTAGCCGTAAGTTACTGGTTGCAAAAATCGGAAACCCATTGAATCACCTAGGCCATCTGGAGGGTAGCTCCCAGGAGTAACAGAATTGCTGAAAGACTCAGGCTACTCCAGGAACTTTAGAAAATAAAATTAATCTCTCAAATACCATCAGATCACCTTAATTTTTCCTATCTGCCCTCAGGTTTTTGCAAATAAAGAAGTTCAGAGCTTCTGGATTCATATGCTCCTAGTTTTGCCACTAAAGAGAAAAGGCTTCCTACCCTCAACCTCAGTTAGAGAAATCTTGAGGAAGGACTCTGATGACTTTAGCTTCAGGCACATGTTCATACTCAAGACTAGAACAATTCCAAGTCCCAGAGACAGTGGTACCACAAGTGGACTCACTTGGATCATGTGGACACTATTGGCCAGTTACAGTGACTTGAGAGACACAGTATGTAGGAGTGGCAACTTCTACTGGGACAACTTGTAGCAGGAGAGGAAGAGGAATGGTTGGGAGGAGGAGCTCAAACCTGGCATGGCTTAATGATTTTGAATCTGGAAACCCTCAGTTGTATTTACTATATCACTATATGGACAGTTGTATATCTATACCAATGTAGATGTATGCATTCACATTTTACATAGACATAAGCAATGCATAATTTTAAAAATAAATAGAAAATATTTTTCCATAGACTTACACATTACCCAACAGATCAAATCTAGTGGCACCTGAGTACCTTAACATATACAGAATAAGTAGAAAACTGAGGCTATAATAGTGGACATGCGAAAAAGCAAGATAAGGAAAGTAGAGTTGAAACATAAATGACCTGAAGAAAGGCACCTCTCACCAGAAAGGTATAAAGTAGTTGCTCAATAAATTTGAGAGAAAATAAAAAGGAATAAAAGAAATTTCTTACAGTTTAAGAAATGGCTGGGCGTGGCGGCTCACACCTATAATCCCAACACTTTGGGAGGCTGAAGTGGGCGGATCACTTGAGGTCAGGAATTCAAGATCAGCCTGGCCAACATGGTGAAACCCTGTCTCTACTAAAAATACAAAAATTAGCTGGGCATGGTGGCATGTGCGTGTAAACTCAGCTATTCGGGAGGCTGAGGCACAAGAATTGCTTGAACCCAGGAGGTGGAGGAGGTTGCAGTGAGCCGAGATCGTGCCACTCAACTCCAGTCTGGGCGACAAAGTGAGACTCCATCTCAAAACAAACAAAGAAACAAACAAACTTCAGTTCTGATTTTGTGGTTGTTTTTATAGAATTCCACTGATGCAAATAGATTCAAAAGGACAATACCTTTGCCAGAATAAAGATGTTTTTGCTTCAACTGTGAACTTTAAAAATGTTAATTTTGTTGCTGAGAACCACTTATGATATATTACATGCTTTCTTGCATTATAAAACATTATTCAGAAGACAATATGGCTCTTCTTACACATCCTGGGTACCTTTTATTTTTTTCTCTTTTGCCTCTAGTTGTTATTATGTATATGTAATTATAGGTCTATAACTAATGAGCCAATTCTATAGATTGACATTTTAAGGACAAATATGGCTTAAAATGAATAAGATGGAGTTATTTTTAATATACAGATACACACATATTTCTTATTGAATGAAACAGAACAAAAATGTTAACAGTTAAATGAATTAGTGGTTTGATTACAAATAATTTTAATCTTATATTGTATAATTGTGATCATTTTCTAAGTTCTCTATAAAATGCATATGCAATTCTAATATTCATATTCAAAGGTGTGGAACAAAAAAAAACAGCAATAAATTTTGAACCAAGGATAGTGTAGGAAGTTCTAATATCTTTAATTTGCCTTTGAAGCCCAGAAAATAGGAAGGGAGCAGCACATTTGGAAGTATTCCACAAACTGGAAAATAGAAATATCTAAGAATGAATGGAAAACTGTGTAAGTTATTCTCACAGATGGGAAACAGTCCATAAAATTGAGTGTGGAAAAAAAATAAGGACAGGAAGCTCAGAAACAGAAATTCTAACTATACAATCATGAGTAATCCAAGGAAGAAGAAAAAGGAAACCCATCTAAAAGAAGCTAGTTTGACTACAGGAACATCTCAGGTAAAATCAAGTTTAAAAATAACATGTACAAAAGACAGAAAGAGAAGGGAAGTGAACGCAGAACAGATTTCAGCGGTGTCTGAACTCATCCACATGGGCTCAGGAAGCTAAAATGAAGTCTAAGGACAAACTTGAAGAAAATACTAAAGGCAGAAAAAGACCGTTTTGGAGTTTATTCAGAGCAAAAGTATTATCACTGAAGAGATGGACTAGCACTACAAGTTTAGCAGACTGTGGACACAGAGAATGGAGATATAAACACAATAAACTAACTTCATTTTCTGCCATAATAAGGATTTCAGACTGAGCAATCAGGAGACTGCTTTGAACATCTGATCTTTAGTATAATGCCCCTCTTAATGTCCCTGCTGACAAGGTGACTATGGGTTGGTTCCAAAGTAAAATGGCTAGATTTGTATGGGCTCAAACTGTGCCTGAAGACTATTAATTATTTAATTACATTAAATAAGAATAGTTTCTCAGGTGGTAGTATAGGACTCAAACCCGTGTCCAGAAGTAGCCTCATTTTTATCAGAAGATTGGATGAAGTCATAAAAGGCATACTTATCAAATTTTTGTTAGACCCAAAGGCAGAAGCGAAACTGACATGAGGGATGAAATTAGAATTTTAGAATGTTCTCAGAATGATGACTACTTCAGTTCATTGTTGGTAAGTATAAATTAGTTCATCATTTTTGAAAATATGTGATAAGAACATAAAAATGTCCATTCCCTTTGATCTAGTAAATCTAAGAGTAAGCCTTAATAAAATAATCTTAAACATATGAAATAATTTATGTACAAAAATACCCATCATTACATTATTTAAAATAGTAAAAACTAAAAATGTATTGTAAGAAAAAGAGGGTTAATGATAGGGGATATTATGAACATCCTTATAATATGGTATTGTTCAGTTATTAAAATTATATTTACAAATAGTTCACCATAGAAATCCTTATAGTACATTTTTTAAGTTGCACGCAATATGATATAATTAAGAAGTATGACAATGTTAGCAGTGATTAATCCTGTGTAGGAATTTCTGTGTGATTTTTTTCCATTATTAATTTCCATTTTTCCTAAACAAGACAGATTTATTTTCTCTAATTTGGCATTTCAAATTTTACCCTGGCTATCAATATGCAATATCTCCTCTTCCTTTTTAACAGAATGCTGATTTTTGCATAGGTAGCTAAAACTTTATTTCCCTGGCTTCCTTGTGCTAACTGCAGTTATGACTAATGAAATATAAACAGAAGTCTACTAAGTAGGGTTTCCTATAAAACTATCAATTTCTGAACTTTAATCTATGGCCATACCACTTTGAATGTGCTTGATCTCATCTGATTTCTAAACTTAAAAAGAGGGGCAGGCAGAGTTAGTTGTTACACACCTTTTACTCTTAACCTTTCCAGGATACTTAATCCTGCCCAGAAACTAATATGACAGACAGAATTCTAATTCTAATGTTCCCAAGATATCCACCCCCTAGGGTCATGCCCATTGAGTGCAGGTGGGACCTATGAATAGGACAGCATAGTCAGTCCCTTGATTAGGCTCCCTTTCATAAGACTTCACTGTAGCAAACTAGAGAGAAATTCTCTTTCTAACCTTGAAGAGGTAAGCTGCCATGCTGTAAAAAGGCCACATGGTTAAGAACTCAGATCAGCCTCTAGGAGCTGACAGCAACCCCCAGGCAACAGCCAGCAAGAAAACAGAAACCTCAGTCCTACAACCACAAGGAACTGAGTTCTGCCAACAACCTGAATGAGCATAGAAGAGGATCCCAAGGTTTAGATGAGAACACAGCTATGACCAGCATCTTGGTTTTAGCATGATGAGAATCTGAGTAAAGGACCCAACCAACCTGTGCTGGGACTACTGACCCATGGAAACTGTGAAATCATAAATGTGTGTTATTTTAAGCTGTCAAGTTTATGACAATGCATTACACAGGAAAAGAAAACAGAAACTAATGCCCTCATCTTATAACCATAAGGGAGAAAGTCACGTGCTGAGGCTGGTGATCCAGGAAGTTGAGCCATTTATGACGTCCTTGAACTGCAGTTCCAGCCCTGTGTACATACCTCAAGACTTGTTTCATGCTATAAATGAGCTCTTCTTTGGTTAAGTCACTATTTTTAGGGTCTCTTTCAAATATAGACGAACACAATTCTAACTGAAATAGATGTTTTACTTTTCTTTTTTTTTGAGACAGTGTTTCACTCTTGTTGGCCAGGCTGGAGTACAATGGCGCGATCTTGGCTCACTACAATCTCTGCATCCCAGGTTCAAGCGATTCTCCTGCCTCAGCCTCACGAGTAGCTGGGATTACAAGCATGCGCCACCATGCCCAGCTAATTTTTTGTATTTTTAGTAGAGATGGGGTTTCTCCATATTGGTCAGACTGGTCTTCAACTCCTGACCTCAGGTGATCCACCTGCCTTGGCCTCCCAAAGTGCTGGGATTACAGGCATGCACCACCATGCCCAGCCTAGATGTTTTACTTTTAAGGGTAAAAATAATAGATTAAAAATGAAATTGGAATTATAGCTTGAAACCACAGAATAATATTTAATAGATATTAATAATAAAATTATACATGTGAGTTCAAGTTATCAATAGTTTAAATGCACAAGATTTCATTTGATAGCATATTATTTAGAAAAATAAGGGATTTTTAGTTGACCATAAGTACAACATGTCTCTAACAGTTTGATACAGCTGTTGAAAATAAATTAATGTAGTGAACTACTGCATACAATAGAAATATTGTGGCCTAGGAAAGATAGGTTAGAGTCCCATTATCCCATGCACTGTTCAGTCTACATCTAGTATATTGTCAACAGATCTGGCCACTCCATTTAAACTGGCATACGGACAGATTACAGTGTCCAGGTAAGACAACCAGAATGGTAAGGGTTCCCAAAGCCAATCCACTTGAACAACAGCAGGAGTTCTTAATAAACAAGTCTTACCAAAGAGTGAAAAGTCATTCTGTGCTGGGAATTTGTGAAAGCCAAATAAGAAAATAAATGTTGGAAACTTCCAAAACTTGAAAGTTTTAAACAAATGTTATATATTAACATTTTGAACATTCATGGCAAATAACAAAAGCTGACTTTCGATCTAGATGATGAACTCATTTACAAAGTTTCTGAATATTTTGGCCCTTTTGTAGACCTGAAATTTAGGCTTGCTACTATGCTCTTTAAGTTAGATTTAAAAATCTCTAACTACTATAAAGTCTGGTCAAAGCTTACTCCTGTTACACCCTAGACACCTCTGACCCATGCTAGACCTCCCAGTGACTTAAAAGAAAATACACTGTTGACAGAATAGAGGGGGATAATTATTTAATAACCTTATTTTTCTACTTTAATTTTTAGACCCACCAACTAGCAGAAACACAGTAAGTGAATGCAAGTTTTGATTATTTAAAGAGAGAACCAATGATGTATAATCTGACTTTTTTTCTTGTCCAAAATCTTCCCAGTTTACTACTCAGAAGAATAGCATAGAAAAAAAGAATGAAAAGTCAGGCTACTCAAAAGTAATCTTATTAGGGCTGTCTACTGAGGAGAGTCCACTGAGTTCTAGTCTTAGCTATTTTGAAATACACCTATGCTACCTCTACTACTTCCCCTCTCTGGGGCCTCATTTTTTCATCTAAATGTGGGAATGCCAAGAGATTAGTCCTTAGTCCTTTTCTCTTTTCTATCTATACTCATTCCCAAGGTAATCTCATTCCAAAGGGATCTTTAAATATTACCTATACATACATAACAACCAAACATATCTGCAGCCTGGACTTTTCTCCTGAACTGCAGAATCATACATAACTACTTACTTTACATCTGCTCTTAGATGTATAGCAACCTTTTAGACTTTAACATACAAAAAAAAAGAATCTTGTATCTCTTACCCATTGATCCCTCTGTATCTCAGGACCCCATTCAAAAACTGCCAACTCTATTTATTTTATTTTATTTTTTTGAGATGGAGTCTTGCTCTGTCACCTAGGCTGAAGTACAGTGGCACAATCTAGGCTCACTGCAACCTCCACCTCCTGGGTTCAAGCGATTCTCCTGATTCAGCCTCCTGAGTAGCGGGGACTACAGGTGTCTGCCACCATGCCTTGTTAATTTTTTGTATTTTTAGTAGAAATGGGGTTTCTCCATGTTGGCCAGGCTGGTCGCAAACTCTTGACCTTAAGTGATTCCCCTCACCTCGGCCTCCCAAAGTGCTGGGATTACAGGCGTGAGCCACATCACCTGGCCGCCAATTCTATTCTTACAGTTGCTTAGGCCAAAAACTGTTGAGACATCCTTAAATCCTCACTTTCTGTCATTACCTTTACTTAAATTGCTAGGAAATCCTGTGTCTGAAGAACATTCATAAATACAAGGTAGAATTTGACTACTTCTCACAATCTCATTCTTAAATATTGCAATAGCATCCCAGCTGATCTGCTTCCAACCTTTCTCACTATAATTCAGGTTCAACAAAACCACTGCAACGATCCTTTAGATCAAATTATATCACACCTCTGATCAAACCCAATGGCTTCTTGCACAGAAAATTCTCTCTCACAAAAATCCAAAATTCTTACAATTATCTAAAAACTCAACAGGACCACATCACCTCTCTGACCTCACCTCTATCACTCTGCTATTGCTCACTCTGCTCCATCTTCACTGGCTGCCTTGCTGTTCCAAAAATACAGCTGTCAATTCCTGCCAGAGTGCCTCTGCTCATGCTATACCCACTTCCTCGACCATTTTATTTCCGTGAATTTATATGGCTCAATAGTGCTCATCTTTCAAATATTTACCTTAAAAACAACAACAACAACAAAAACACCCTCTTGATGAAACCTTCCCCGGTCACCCTGTCTAAAACTGCTTACTTCTCTTTTTACTCCTCCCTATATCCCACATGTTAAATATGCCACACAAGCTCCCCTGCTTTCATGTTCTGCTTAGCACTTATCTCCACCTGAAAAACTATATATTACGTTTATTTACCATTTTATAACCTGTCTTTACTCACTTTAATGCAAGTTCCAAGGTGAGAGAGATTTTATCTATTTTGTCCACTGGTATAGCCCTAATGCCTAAAATAGTACCTGTAACATAGAGGTTCTCAATGATTATTTGAAGAATAAATGAATAGCTAAAACCGTAAAATAAAGTACTTAGACCACAGGTTAAGTTAAACTGCTCGCCACATCTAATATTCTTGTGTTTCCATGCAAATGGTAGAGAAGATATAAAATGGCATGCCACTTTGGGGGTTAAATATGGGTTTCAACTACTGTGGTAATGCTAGATCTCTTTCAACTCTGATAGTTTGCATTTACTGCTCGTGACTGTCCTTCTTTACAAAAATCTGAAACACAAAATCTAAACTTATTACCAGATGAAACAGAACGTGACAATAGTCTTCCAAATAAACTCTTCCTTTTTAAAGAGACTCATCCAGGAAGAGCTACCATAATGAGCCTTTTGAGATGGTATTTAAAAATGGGATTTACAACATAATGTTTCAGAAACATATAGTATCCTGGCATCTCAATGCTGTCATTCCTCTTTCATTTTGAGAACCCCAGGGGAAATGAAAGCTAAATAATTTGTCTTACAGCTAACCAACAATTTTACTTACACTAGAAAATTCAAAGTGACTGGGAATTATGAAAGTTCTCAAGAGAGAACTTCTTTCCTCCAGAGCAAGCTTTGACAAGTAAAATTATTCTCAAAAAGTGACTCCACTTCATTTAGTTCAAGGAAATGGATTTACAAATCTTGAGCATTCTGTCATTGGCTTTTCTACATTATCCCTAGGGCTATTCCATCACTTTAGGATATCTCTGGACACCACAGGCTAACCCAGCCTTTGAGCACTCCCCTAGCATGTTAGGTCCACAGACAGGCTACAGAGGAGCTGCTGCTGCTCCTCACTTTTGCCTAATGGGATATTGATTTCCCCCCCAGTCTCAGCAGGCTTTCTCAAGAAATCAATACCTCGGTAGCAGTGAAGTAGATGGAGATGAAACAGAAGGCCTTGGGAGGGTAGGACTGTCATCCACAAATCTAAGGGCGCTTCAAATGTGGCCAACAAGACACATCAGAGAAGGCAAAGGACCACAAAATAGAGGTCAGACAAAATCAATACTAAAAAAGTAAAGTAACAGAGAAGGAGAGGGCAAACGTGTCTTAGTAACATAACCCTTTCGAAAACAAGGAAGCCGCTCTGCCCAGGGTTGAAGATCAAGAAAGTTAACATTGGTTCTGACAGAAGAGACAGGGCCTTTGTCTACTGGCTTTTTTAAAAGTAGAAAGCTGGAAAGAATGAGAACATGTGCAACAGCATTCAAAAGATTTGCACACATTTTTAGAAATCTAAAAGTAATAGAGAAGTAGTAATAGGTTTAGCAGAGTATAGATAGTATGGTCTAAAGGGTGTATAGAGGGAGATACGGAAAATAGTAGGGCTAATTAATTCCCTCAAAATCCAAGAAGCTCAACACTTACACAGTAATTGTAGTTGAAATCAGGGAGACTGGTTGAAAGTCCAAATGGGGACATCAACCCTGTCCCTTCTCCATTCTTAGGATACCAGCAGTCAGATATTTACACCCCAAGTCAAATTCTGGTTTATCTTCTGAATAAACTAAAGAAAGGAGACTTGAGACTCAAGAGACACCAACTAGCATGCCCCTATAGGTGGTATGGAGATGGAAAAAATAATCAACTAAAGGCTGAAAATATGGCAGCTGGGCTACTCCTTCCCTCTACTAAGAACTCTGACATCTTCACCCTTAGTGGGAAAGAAGAGTTTTTCTATAGAGAAAAGACCTTCAACAACTGACATGTAGTCCCCAGTGAAAACCAACCTAAAGCAAAACCCACAAATCAACAATCACCGTAGCCACTATTCAACAAGCCTTTCTAGACACTCAGCTCAGTATCTGCTTTTGATTATCTTGCTCTCAAAATTTTTAAAGGGACCATCAACATAAAATAGAAGAACAAAAGTAGACTGAAAAAATAATTCTAATGAAATAGATAATGCAAAAATCAGAAAAAACTTCAGAAAAATAATTCAGCATCTTCACAAGTATAATAAACTATCACATTCTTAGGATTTTTGAAAAATAATAATCAGGATAAAATTGAGTTATTCAAAATTAAAACTATGATTGCTGAAATTAAAAATTATAATAAAAGACTGGAAAATTGCAGCAAACTAGTAAACAGAATAAAACACAAATTGCTAAAGTGCTGAAAATATGTGAAAAAATCATAAGCTCATAGACTTAGTTCAGGTTACACCAAACTAGGAGTTTCATAAAGAAAGAACACAGAAAACAATAGGAAGAAAATTATCAAAGAAATAACGTTTTTCAGAACATGAGTTTGTAAGTTGAAAGAGCTTACAAAGGGCCCAGAACAATAAATGAACAAAGGTTTATATAAAGCACAGGATTGTGGACTTTCAGATTACCAGGGGTAAAGAGATGATTCTAAAAACTACCAGACAAAAGAAAACAGCTTATGCACAAAGCTTTAAGAATGAGAATGGTATGAGACTTCTGAAGAGTAATGCTAAATGCTGTATTACAATGAAGCAATGCCTTAAAGTTAAAAGGGGAAATTATTTTAAACCGAGGAATCTATACCCATCTAGAGAGTTAAAATTGTGTAAGGGTTAGAAAATATGTATTTGAAGATATCAAGTACCCAGAAATGTCATGCAGCTTCTCCTAAGCAGCAGCAGGAGGCTATGTTCCAGCAAAACAGGACAAATAAATGGAATCCAGGAAGCAGGCAATCCCACACACAAGAATGTCAAAGCAAAGTCCCAGGATTACAGCCGTGTGCTGGCTCTACAGGGCATTCAAAAAAAAAATTGCATAAGGAAAGGAGAGGATTCTGGGATGGAGATCTCCAAGACAAAACTAGTCTCAACAGAATAAACAATATAATGGAAATTTTTTAAAACATTAAGGAATATTCATTGAAAATAAGCACAGACAGCAAATTATGTGAGTGACTAATATTTTCATATCTAATGATATAAACCACGATTTTTGTCATGATTCAACCAAAAGCAGTGATAGAATTTTACTGAAAAGATGGGGAAGTGGGGGAAGTAGGTAAGAAAATTAAATTCTCATCTAGAAAAGCAAATTATTAATGAGTATGTAGAAATCTAATAAATCAAGAAATAGCAATATAAGACTATCATTTAGACACAGAGAAGTAAAAAAAAAATAGGGAAGAAGAGATCTGAATAGAGAGAGTTGGGTTCTAATTTTGACTCTGCCACCTGCTAACCATAGGATAATGGGTAAATTGTTTAACTTCTTTAAGTCTCAGTTCCTTAATATATAATATGGGCATAGTAATAGCACCTATTTCATAAGGGTTTGTGAGAAGTAAATGAAATAAATAAAGCACTTACTACAAGACCTGTTAAACATGCATTTTATACATACAATTTTTATTATTATTCTTTTTTTTTTTTTTTTTTTTTTTGAGGCGGAGTCTCACTCTGTCGCCCAGGCTGGAGTGCAATGGTGCGATCTCGGCTCCCTGCAAGCTCCGCCTCCTGGGTTAACACCATTCTCCTGCATCAGCCTCCCGAGTAGCTGGGACTACAGGCGCCCGCCACCACGCCTGGCTAATTTTTTTTGTATTTTTAGTAGCGACGGTGTTTCACTGTGTTAGCCAGGATGGTCTCGATCTCCTGACCTCATGATCCACCCGCCTCCACCTCCCAAAGTGCTGGGATTACAGGTGTGAGCCACCATGCCTGGCCTATTATTCTTAATATTAAGATTCGCATGGTCTTGTTTTGACAATTTTATGATGACTGATAATGATAGGTAACTCTGCAGTAACAACATGTTCTTGATTAGATATCTTAGAAAAATGATGAGAAGCTTGTTTTTGCTTTCTAAAAATGAAATACTCAGGAGTTCCTAAAGGTGGGTTCCTAATGCCACACTGCACAATATCCATTAAAAAGGAGTTCTCAGTGCTTCCCTTCAGTCTTCCTTTGAGGCCTCTCTTATTCTTGGCAACCCAGATTAAACACCAAAGAAGCTGCATCCCTCACAGGTGGGGGTAACAGCTTTTTCTTCAGCTGCTCTCACTGCTCTTGTAAAAGCCATCAAATTATCTGGAACTTCATACTATATTGTAAATATCTGTTTATTTTGGTGTCTTCCAGGAGTTGAACCTAGTAAGAAACTGTGCTCTCTATTATCAGTGCCCCAGTGCTTAGCAAAGTGCCTACTTGAATATATAGTAAGTATTCAGAGAATACTTGGAGAATGAATAAATGAACGAATAAATGAGTTAACAAATTCCAACACAATGCATCTTAACCAGGGTGCAAGTAAAAATCACCAAAGGAGTGTTTTCCAAAAACATATATTCTAAGCCCCTCTAGACTTCTCTGAGAATAGGGCCAAGGCATCTGCAATCTTACCAAGCTCCTTACATGTCCCTGATGCACAACTTTTACAAGAATCACTGTCATGGAATAGATAGAGTGCTAGACTGGATCTGAAGTCTAGGCCTGGTCTGACCAATGAAAATAATTGAAAATCCTCCCCAGAATTCTGTTTCTTTCTTAGTAAAAAAGACAAATTTGACAGCCATTGCAGGTGGCTCAAATGACAGTAGCTAAAACTCAAATGAGAGATACATGTAAAACAGGATTATAAGAATTTCAGTGAAGAAAATTGCTATATTCTGGTCCTGGAGTGTGAAGGAGGAATGACTTGCATAATTCGGTGCACAAGCTAATGTTAGATTCTTATGGAATGTTATGTGGCATTGCCAAGCAAAGAATATGCAAATCTCAGTTGAGGGCCCAAGGCAAGGCATTACGGTAGGGGGTGCAGCTTCCCTCACCTTCATTTTTCTTCTTTACTTCTCCATCCACACTGCAGGGCACTACAATCTCCCTCTTGTGCGGCTTCTAAAGAGCTTTCTGGATGAAAGGAGTTACATAATGTGGAGTCCTCCTGGGAACTACAGCAGTAAATTAATTTTTCTGCTTCTACACAGTTATCTAAGGACATAAATACTCTGCACGGGCAGGGCCAAAAATAATAGAATAAAATAATCTTTTGAAAGATTCCTTAAAAGCCAGTGCATCAAAATATTCTTTTCCATCCAATAAACACTGACCAAGTGATTACTCTCTGCACACAAGCCACTGTGCTGGGTAATGACCAGGAGAATTCACAATGCAGTGCAGGGGCCAGCCCCATAAGGAAATCATCTTAACATAGCATGGTAAGGTATAGGAGAGACTGTAACAGGTAATGCTAGAGCCAAGTCCTGAAGGAAGAGTGAGAGACAGGTGCATAAAGCTAGGAAGCATGTTCCAGGCAGGGGAAATACCAAGGTGTGATGGGGGACTTGATGCAGTTTAACACAACCATGGAATAAATGGTAGGAGTAGAGATAAGCTTGGAGAAGCAGAAAAAAAATCTCACTGTTGGGGTCTTCTATGCTCAAGAATGAGGGGTTTCTAAAGAATGTGTGACCTGGTTATATGGTGTCCAGCTTGAGTGTCTGTGTGGATGTAGGGTCTCCAAATTGGATAATTATATTTCCAGAAAAGCTGATGAATTCCATTTCAGATATGTTGGGTTTGA
Organism: Pan troglodytes; assembly: GCF_028858775.2. NCBI lineage: Eukaryota > Metazoa > Chordata > Mammalia > Primates > Hominidae > Pan > Pan troglodytes. The sequence goes on from NC_072407.2 coordinate 90,121,057, forward strand.
GGAGTTCTCTGAGTGATATCCAAGTAGAGATCCAGAAGGATATGGAAGTCTGAAGTTTTAGAAACAAGTCCATGGCTAGAGATAGAGATCCAGGAGGAAAGATCCAGGCTCAAAGATAACATGCCTTACTTTCTAGATGTTTTCTTCCTCCCACAGACTCATGGAAACAGGCCTACAAGGATTCTTTTTACTCAGATAGAATCAAGGCAGACCTGACTCTGTCCCCACCCCCTAGAAAACAGCAGAACCAACTGGGCACAAGACATATTTTTTGATCACTGTTTAATTGTGGTCTCAGTGGGGAGTGATTTTGCCCCTCCAACCAGAGGACATTTGGCAATGTCTGGAGATATGTTTGATTATCACAACTGATTGGGGTGTTGGGTGCTACTGATCTTAAGTGGGTAGAAACAAGGAATGATTCTAAATATCCTACCTTGAACAGTACACACACTCTTCCCTCCCAATCCCAGCTAAGAATTATTTGGCCCCAAATGCAATAGTGCTGAGGTTGAAAAACCCTACGCCTTATATTAGGATTTGCCAAATTTTCTAAGGAAAAGGCACTAATTTCATAAGAGTTGTTATTTAGTTGGCATTTGTCTTTTAATAAAAATCAAATATGGTCATCCTTTGATTTTTGGACATTACTAAGAAACTGTTGAATCTTTGAGTTCAGACTTCTACAGTCCATTAGGATTCTCAGCTGGAAGGGTTTATGCTAATGGACATGGTTTGACACACCGCAAAGCTTCGCTCTCTGTTTCCCCTCCACCTTATCCTTCAGCCTCATTGAACCTCAGCATTGTCAGCACTTTCTGTTATTTTTCAACTCCATGCCTTTCACGTGCTGTTTCCTCTGCCTAGAATACCTTTCTCCTTCCATCTCTGCCTTTGGAAATTCTACAGATTTTACAAGTCTGTGTTCCCCTCCTACCTTCCTACCCTCATACATCATATGGCCTCTACAGGTTTCCTCAAGAGGTGTCCTCTCTCCAACCGAAATGCCTGGTACTACCTAGGAGATAGATATATGCCAGGCCAGCTCACATAGTACAGTTCAGCCCTCTCTTCTGATGGATGGTCCTTGCCTAGAGAGATGAGGCCATGGTGTAGATAGCTCTCTGAGTGACTGCATCCTTCTGACCTCAGAAAAACAGGCCTGTCCTCAACTAGACTCAGCTCTAGGGTCACAAGGAATTCTGAATCTGAGAAAGACTGCTGAGAAGCATGGAAACACTTTTGCAGATCATGGAAAATGTGGGCTTTTACCAGATAGCTAGGGGTCAGAATGACACAAGGCTGCATGGCTTTGAGCAAGTCCCCTAATCATACCACAACTCCTCCACATGGAAAACGGGGATAATGCTTCATTATTGTAGGAATTAGTGATAATAGCTGTGAAATGCCTGGAAGGTTCTTAGTATGCAATAAATGATTGCCCTCTCTACAAATAATTAAAGTTGCACACATAATTTCAAGAGATTCTTGGAGCATCCTGTGCACTGAAGCATGGATCCTCTTTTACAGCCAGCCCATGGTGTCATGAATTGCTTAAGTCCCTTTCCATAGGTATCTGTAGAAAAATGTACTGGAGTCAGGCAATTCCTGAAGAAAGGGTTAATACTTAGCCAGAGCAAGAATTATTTGTTGGGGGCAGAGTATCAGAATCAGGGATTCTAATTTGAGTTCTGAACACTCCTTACTACTAAAGCCAGGATATTTTTCTATGTTTCTTCTCTCACATCCAGAGCTGGACTTTGTTGGGCAAAATGAAATACAGACAAAGAATGTCCATTGCATTATAATCCCATACAGCGTGACCAACATGGACAAAAGCAGAAAGATGAGAAAAAGATAGGTAGTTCTGACAACGGCTAGACGAAAAGTATATGTGAGAAAAGGCCTTTCCCTTATCCAACTCACCTAACAATTCCATGTGAATTGCTCCATTTTGTCACATTTCTTGGAAGACGTATTTACACATCTGTATATCTGTCAATAGACTTTAAATTCCTAGAGATCAGGACCACATTTTACTCATTTATCTATCCCAGTCCCTGGTCTACCATGTATCAATTGCTCAATAAATACTTATTATATAAGCTCAGACTAGAAAAGGTTATACGGTAGTGCAATGTGGTGGTTGGGTGGCTAAGCTGTTCTGTCAGCACATCTAGCTTGAAATCCTGACTCTTTGACATACCACAGTGAGATCTTTAGCTAGTCACTCTCTAATTTAAACTTTAATTGCTTCATCTGTGAACAGAAAAAGTAACAGTACTTACTGTACAAGATTATTTCAAGGATAAGCTAAAATGTATGTAAAGCCACTAGCAGAGTGGTTGGCTAAAGAGAAGTTATTCTTATTTTGAGACATCAGTGGTAAACTTTGAAGCATAAAGGGTCAGATGGTAAATAATTGAAGCTCTGCAGGCTATAAGGTCTCTGTTACAACTGTTTTAACTTTGTAGTTGTAACACAAAAACAGCCATTGATAACATGTAAACCAATGAGCACAGCTGAGTTCCAACAAAACTTTATTTACAATACAGGGCAGTCCATATTTGGCCCACAGATCATAGTTTGCTAATGCATGTAAGGTGTCTAAATTTCAATCATTAAGAAGTAGAACCTACAGAAGATTCTTGAACTAGGCAGTGACAAAATCAAAGTCATCCTTTGAGCAGGTTAAGTTTTTAACAGCATGCAAAACACTACTTTGAGCAAAGTCTGGAGTCAGGTTATTATGATTGTCCAAACATGAAACAGGAAAGATCTGAGCTCTAAGTAGTGAAAATATGAACCATGCAGAATAGAATGACATATGCAACACCCTGCCTTCTACAAACTGAACTATGGTTATAGCCTCTGATCGTTCATTTCTATTCTCCTATTATACAGTATCTTAGTCATGGGTGGATCTCAGATTGTCTAGTAAATTATAAGCACTGACGTAGGGAACCTCTAGAGAATTGATTAGCTAAAGATAAAATATTGTTATTAATTTATATTGATCCTTAAATAGATAACTAGCTTGAATTTGAGACTCATACACTTCACCTATTCCCAACTTCAGAAAACAATTTTCATTCTTCATGTAGGGCATCAATAATCTGTCAGAAGTGATGATTCAAATAGTTGTACTACAGACTGGTGGACATTATGTGAAATCACTATTAAACACAGCCATCATTTCCTGTATATTATGATTCTCAGTTTGCTCTGGTTTTAGATTTCAAATCAGACCCTTCCTTTTATGTCCCTAAGTATAACGAGCTCAAATCAGATCAGCTAAAAATACAGGGTTAAATGTCCTGTGACAAATTAAGTCAGTGGAGGTATATCTTATAACTTCATCTAAATTATTTGGAGATGGATGCCTACAACCTACAATTGGTGGAATCTAGGTCATCTGCCTGTGCCTAGCTGCAAAGGAAGCAAAAGAAGAAAGTTTCATGAGTTCTTCCTGGAGAGGTGAGCTTCGTACGGCTGGAAATTCCCCGAAGATAGCAAATGTATTTAACAGTTGTTAGAAAGCCAAACAACATGAGAAATATCCACTACACTGTGAAACATCCATTCCTCTCCCTAAAAGAAACTAATACCATCTTATAGAGAACAGTATTAGATATATACCTTTTCTCAGCAGAAGGATACACATTAACATTTTTATTTTTAGCTTCAAAGAAGAGGCAAAAATTGAGTGTAATTTAACGTAAGAAAGCTTCTTCCCAGGGCACCTGTTGCTCTTAGAACATTCTGGGAGAGAGGGTGGGTCCAAAAAGTCACTATAAATAGCATAGAAAGAACCAACGGTATCTGTCAGGAGTAGGACTGGGGTAGGGGAGCAAGAGCTGGAAGCACTGGAGGTTCTTTCTGTGAGTTTGACTTTTGTCCCCACTATTGCATAGGTACAACTTGCTCCATTCTTTCCCACCTACACTAGTGTTTGTGGTGGTGTATTTCTGAGCATAGCCACACCTGATCCACTCCATTATGTGAGCAGAATGGAGCAGGCTGGAAAGGGCTAAGATACAGAAACAGACCTTTTCACCAGAGCATGGCTGTTGTGTGCATCACGGGTAGATCGGTGTATGGGCTGTGCGTAGAGACAGTAGGAATGGTGTAGAGTGTGCAAAGTGTGTGTCTACATGTGGTGGGATCAGATATTATGCATCTGGCCCCACATACATTATTTATCTCTTCTTTTTTTTTTTTTTTGTGGGTGGGGATGGAGTTTTGCTCATGTCGCCCAGGCTGGTGAGCAATGGCACGATCTCGGGTCACTGCAACCTCCGCCTCCCAGGTTCAAGCAATTCTCCTGCCTCAGCCTCCTGAGTAGCTGGGATTAACAGGTGCCTGCTGCCAGCCCGCTAATGTTTGTATTTTTAGTAGAGATGGGGTTTCACCATGTTGGCCAGGCTGGTCTCGAACTCCTGACTTCGTGATCCACTTGCCTCGGCCTCCCAAAGTGCTGGGATTACAGCCGTGAGCCACCGCGCCCAGCCACATTATCTCTTAATGTTCACAGTAGCTCTAGAAGGTGAGTGGGTGTGATTAGAGAGTGAATTCAAAAACAGCAACTGATGGAGATTCAGGCAATGGGCACCAAGAATGTACCAAGTAATTTGTTCAGCAGGTAGCAGAACCCAGTCAGCCTCTGAAATGGGCCCTGAAGATATACTAACAAGAGAAGGGCAGGGTCTTTATCCTAAAGAAACAGATCTGCCAAAGCAGATTATAAAAATGGGATATGGGCACAGGAATACTAAAATATCCATTATTAGAGCTAAGGTATGATGTAGAGAGTAAAATAAGTTGAGCTCATGATCCACAGGGTGACCATGTAAATTTAAATTACAAATTAAAAATGAAGGTATTATTAATAATTATGCTGGAACAGCAGGTATAAACCAAGAATTTGGGGGGCAAAATGGGACACATGATTACCCCAATTATACATCACCTAGAGAATCCACAGACAGAATTCAAGGAAATACAGCCAAGAAAGCAAAAGAATGCAAAGGTTAAAAAACAAAGAATATGACGCAGAAAAGACTATTTTCTTTCCTTTGGTTTTAATATTGGAAGAGATAATGTGAAAAACCAGAGACACCAACATGTATTTAATTTTTATTTTTTCTCTCTTAATTCACTTGCCAGCCAGGGGCTACCATGATTGCTCCAGCAACAGCACTAGTCATGAAAACTCTCATGGAAAGTTACTCCATAGGATTGAAGAGCAAGAGGGTAAATTTCCCTCAGCAGTGGGGTCAGTGGTAAGATGGAGGCTGGTTTCAATGACTAACTCATCTAAAATCCTGCAAGTTTCAACTGCAGAGATGTCAAAGCTGATGATGATACCTGAAGGATTTCTGCTGGATGTGCCCATGGGGACAAAGCCAGAAGTTTGACTCAGAAGTTTCAGCAATGTGAAGAAAGGAAATCAGGTATTTATCACCAGACATTATGTCGTCACTCAAAAGGACTCTAATTTTTAGAAGATTGACTGTCTAAAAGAAGGATACCTATGGGAAATGTTCTCTGATCTCAAAATGAAGGAAGGAATTCATAGCTATCCCCAAAATCTACCATCTCTGCTTCAGGCAGACAGTTTAATCTAGGCCTCAGTTTTGTAAATGTTGTAATACTATAGTCAGAAAGTTAGCAGAGCTTTATCAGAGATCTTTAAAAAGAATTTTAAAAAAGTTTGACACTCCAGTTTGTCAGTGCTGCAGGATTGTTTCTGAGCTTCTAAGTGTTGACTTTGAATACTAACCTGGCACAGGCAAGCCGTTTTCGTTAAGACATTCAGAAGGACAACCTCAATAGCATTATGTATGGAAAAGAGATGTTGAACGTGCCTTCTGTATTTTACAATAAGGCCTTGTACTCTCTTGATTATATTAGCTTGTGAAATCTCATGTCCCCCTTCCCCAATACCGTACAAAGCTTCTCTTCAAAGTTCACACTTAGAGGGATTTGGAGGATTAGAAATCCAGTACCTAAGTAAGGTGGGTCAGCCAGTCCTAAAGGTACTAAACATTGTGTCCTTAATCAGGCAGTTTAACACTATAGTGGTTGAGCAAGGAATGTCAGAGTGAGGTGAAAAATGTCTTCAGAAGGTCTTTTGACCCACGGGTAATTTCAAGCTTCCCCACAGATTCATAGGCCTCTTCCTTTCTTTTTTCCCTTTCTTCTTATTAGCACTTAATAAGTATCACACATCATATATTTATGTTTTGTTGTTGTTTTTATCCATGAAGGCAAGGTTTTATCTGTTTCATAAGTTTCTACATTCTCAGTGCCCAGAACATTTGTCTGGCATGCAACAGGTATTTGATAATATTTATTGATTGAATGAATGAATGAATGAATAACAGAAGACTCCTCTCCCCATGTAAATACGGGTCATTCAGCCTAGTTTGCACTTACAATGTAATGTAATCAACAGAGAAAAGGAGTTCTCAAAGTCCTACTCTGTCTCCCTTGTGCCTGGAGGCTTCTGAGCTGAGAGTGACATTTTTTGAAAGAAAGCAATTTGAAGGAATACGCAGCAACTTTGGAGTGAAACTGAGTGTGGCGCTAAAAGGAAATGAAAATAAGTGAAATCACCCACATTTTGGAATTAAAAAAAAAAAAAAACCAGCTAACGTTAAAAAAAGAAAATAGCCAGGTGCGGTGGCTCACGCCTGTAATCCCAGCACTTTGGGAGGCTGAGGCAGGCGGATCACGAGGTCAGGAGATCGAGACCATCCTGGCTAACATAGTGAAACCACATCTCTACTAAAAATACAAAAAAATTAGCTGGGTGTGGTGGCGGGCGCCTGTAGTCCCAGCTACTCAGGAGGCTGAGGCAGGAGAATCACTTGAATCTGGAGGGTGGAGCTTGCAGTGAGCCGAGACCAAGCCATTGCACTCCAGCCTGGGTGACAGAGCGAGACTCTGTCTCAAAAAAACAAACAAACAAAAAAAGAAAATAGACTACAAAAAGATACCATGCTTGTTAAATTTCTGTAACTTAATCATACCTTTCAGTTGTGCTGTCTCCCCTTACAGCAAGAAATCCTTCAACCACATAAACTAAAAAGGTTCAAAGAGAGTCAAGAAATATAAAATGATGGGAAATATATCCTGAACCAAAGGAAGAATCCCAAGAAACAGGGGAAATCAAAATTTTAAATAGAATGAAAGGGAAAAGCACACTGGCACACTGGGGCCTCAAAAGGAAGACAAGAACTCTCACAACTGAGCAATAACAACTTTCCAAACATAAAAGCTAGTGACAGAAGAGCAAGGAGACAGGCATCAAGGCTCTCCAGGAATGGTTCAAACAAAAGAACATCCCACTGTGACGGAAAAAGTGGCACCACTGCCCTTTTCTTCCTCTCCATCAACTCCAATCCAAGTGCTTGCTTAATTGTGCTGGTCTTTGTAATTTGGTGGTATTCTCAAATCCAGGTTTTCTTTCCTATCTATAGCCACTACTCCAGCTTAAGGTCTCATTATGTTCCCACAGAGCATGGTAACTACCATGCCACTGTGTCTCCTGGTTCACTGCCCTCCAATCCATCTTCCCATAGTTTCTCCAAGGCAAACTGGACCATTCTACTTTCCAGCAGAAAACCCATTAGAGGTTCCTCCTCAGCCTATTAGAATGATGACCATTCCAGCAATATTTTCAAACCATTTGCTAATGAGGTGCACAAATGCTCACTATAAGGCCAAAGTGTGAACTCCATAAGTATGGAGCCCATGGCTATCTTATTCACAGCTGAATCCCAAAAACTAGCGTAGTACCTGTGCTCTACAAACATTTAATATTTGAATAAAAGTGGAAAAATTATGATATAAAACCATGTAAAATACAATCCTAATAGTCTAATTATATGCACACACACAAAAATCAAAAGCAAAAATGGTTATTCTTTTAAAATTTTAGTTATGGTTTTTTATGGATTTTCAAATTTTGCCATGAAAGTATTTTTTTTTTCTCCTGTGATACTGAGATTTTTAAAATACAGGCAAAAACAAAAAGAGAGTAGAACAAAAGCCAGGAACCTGACATATCAGATGGCAACATGAGGGAACAATGAGAAGTATATTATCCTCATCACACCCTACAGGATCCTTCATCTTCCAGCCCTGCCTCAGCTCCACCTCCTGCCACTTTTCTGCCATCCAGGGGAAACAGCATGGCCAAGCTATGCTGTGTTCTTCACATTTGTGCTTGCTGTCTATTCTCTGTTACCCCACTATTCCGGTATGCCCAATGTAGTGTTTGCCATCTTTTCTTTCCTAGGAGGAAGCACAATTCCTGATGTACAGGTGAACATATTAAATATTGATTGTGTAAATTAACTAACACATGAATAAGGCCTTTACTATAAAACCATACTCACCTAATAAAATTGTGGTGAGGACTAAGTAGGAAAATGCATGCAAAATATGCCTGGCTCATAGTAAGACCTCAAAAGGCAAACACAGTTATCAACTATTACTATTGAAACCTTGTACAAGTTGCTTTGCTCCTCTTGCCACAATGATCTTAAATTGTAGATAATAATTCCTGCCTTACCTACTCATTGCACTGAGATGAGAAAGAGCTTAGAGCAATGTGAAAACCATACATCACTAAACAAACATATTATTATCATTATGATGATGGTGATGATTATGTGCCATTTTCTTTGTGAACCTTGCTTATATTAAGCTTATTATTTAAAGTCACATTACCTTTGCTGATGTTTCAAACCATCCTACGAAACCGTGCTCCTTGCAGAACTGGTCCATCTTGAGGCCATTGTTCATGAGCACATCCTTCCCCTGGTCACACTTGTTGGCCAACAAAACCACTGAAACCGGTTTGCCATTAGGGAGACTTAACTTGGAGTCCAAATCATTTTTCCACTTCGCCACTGCTTCAAATGTGGCTGGCCTGGTGACATCGAAGACAATAAATGCACCCATAGCTTCTCGGTAATAGACCCTCGTCATGTTTCCAAATCTTTCTTGACCTGACACCAAAAAGAAATAAAAATAAAAATATATTAAAATTGCAAACTGAATCATATTATAACTTCATGAAGCCTCCAAGATGAGCAAGTCAATCAGTAAAGTGCTTCGTCTTTATTGATAATCTTTAAAGAGTGAACTAAATATGCAATCATGCAGCTTTGTTCTTGATTTTTGAATTCAGAAGGGAATTCATCCATTTAACAAATATGTACTGAGAAATTTCTGTGTACCATGTAATATTCTAGACCTATGCAAATACAGTATTCCAGTAGCCACATATGGCTATTTAAATTAAATGAACAAAAACTAAACAAAATTTTTAATTCAAGTATTCTGTCACCCTAGCTAGCTACATTTCAAGTGTTCAGTAACTGCATGTCGCTAGTGCCTGCTGTATTAGACTATTCCAATAATGAAACATTTCCATCAGTATAGAACATTCGATTGGGCAACACTGTTCTAAATATTTGGGATACTCTGATTAAAACATAACCATCCCTGCCACCATGGAGATTACATTTTAATGGGAAGACAGACTCTAAACAATAAACATAATAAATAACAAAATTATGGAGTATGTTTAAAAGGGATCCACAATCTAGTCCAATTAAAGGTTATAATACTAGCTACCATTCATTCATGTTTACTAACCATGAGAAATGTGATTTACGTAAGTGATCATTAAGGTGCAATTATTACCACCATTTTAAAGTGAGAAAATTGAGACTTAGTCTAAGTAACATTCTCAAATCATACAGATAGTAAGCTTAAGAAATCATAATTCAAACCTGAGCTGTTTGAATCTAGGGCTCACAGTCTTTTACCAACATTAAATACTCTCAACCACTAAATTATAGGCTTGTATTCTCTATTCCGCAGGCTTAGATATCAGGACCAGAGGACCATCCCTTTGAATTTGACTGAACAGATATTTATTGGACATCTATTAGATCGATGCCAGTTTCTGGACTCTTGCTCAGAATGTAACAGTAAACTAGATAGTCTCTACCCTTAAATACTCTACAACCTATTGGATAAGAAAAGCTCTCCTACAGCAAAACACTAAATAAGTTTTGTTGTTGTTGTTGTTTAGGATAAGGATTGGTTTCAGAATTAGAATCAGCTGGAATCAATTTTGCTCTGATGCTTAACGTTCTGATTGAATATTGTCAAGTTTCTTAAGCACTCTAAGTTTATTCTTCCTTATCTGCAAATTGGCAATAATAATATGTACTGCAGAGTTTTGCCATGTGGATGAAGTGAATTAATATATGCAAAGCACCCAGCATAGTACCTTATACTTGAGTTTTCCTTCTCTTTTGGCAGCATGTTAAATAGTGTGAAAGACAATACGGCACAAGTTCTGAAATCAGAGTTTCAGATCAGAGTTTGTGACAAAAAAATTACAAGTATTTCAGCTGAATAACAAAAATGAACAAAATCCTACTACTTCTAACTCTGTCTATTAATGGTTGCTGAAGATAGGAGCTAATGAAGACTTGTATTTTCTGAACTCAAAACCCCAGAAGTATGTGACCAGACAAAGCCTTTTTATTCTGATTTGGGAATTTATTTATGTTAAGAGTCTTATAAAGTTATATAAATTAAAATAAAGTTAGTGTGTATTTAACAAGTCGACTTTTCTTGGAAAGAGTAAAATGGTAAAACTGGGATGTATCTAGGAAAATATAGGTTAACATATCTCTAAGAAGAACACTTTACCCTTAATTTTGAGCTAAAAACTTTATAATGGTAAGTTTTAATTCAAGTTAGCAAGCTGTTTTGTAGATGGCTATATTTACATTGGTAGTAGCATTGAAATTGTAAGAGAAGCCTCTCTAAACACTTAGTGAAAATGAATGAAGGTCGAGGGCTCTGGTCCCAGTGTGTGAGCTTGTGTGCACAAGCAAGTATCACTGGAAAAAAAGAGTATTTTGTCACAGCCAGCACATGACGATCTTACAGTATTTCTTACGTGGGTTATACCAGAGACGCATTTTTTTATCCCGCAGTTGCCTAGTCAACGAAAGAAAGGGGCAAAATACTGTCCACATGACACGTAAGCCACAGATGAACTTTTAGTTTTCCCAAATAAGTTTTAAATTTCTCTTTTTCTTTTTAAATACCTGGTGCAAACAGTGATCTCCTTTGATACTGCCCAGAGTGGCCATGACATTTCAGAAAAACAGGGGAAAAAAGCCTTCTGTGATAACTCAGAACTTCCAAGGCCTTTAGGCTTTTAAAGGATGTCTTATGATCTCTTTCAAGGATCTAATCAGATGAAGAGCAAAGTCATGGGTTATTCAATAATCTGCTTGTCCAGAGGTTTTCATAGTAGAACAAGGCAGTCCTCAAGAATAAAGATTTTGCACTTTAAATATATGATAAAGAGTTATTTTAAGACCATACAAAAAGCAATACATAGGCTATAACTTCATAGAGAATCAAAAAGGAAAATATGTGTGTGTGTATATATATATATGTGTGTGTGTTTAAGTTTGTGAATGTATGTGTGTCAGATCAGAAATAAGAAGACAGCTTGTTTCTAGAAAGAAAAGATGTTTATATGTTCAGGTCACTGAGCCAGGCCACTTGGAAAGTTTATATTTTTGGCATTCCAGCAAGAGGTCACACTTAGATCAGAGCATTTCTAGCACTCACATTTTCTCCTTCCTTTGTCAGCTGACAGTCCTCTTTGCTCTTTCTTATTCAAAGAATGAGAACCATGTGACTCAGAGTGAGTGCCTACTTTTGGGCAAAGTAGAGACCTGATGAATTCATCATAGTTAAATTTACTTTTTAAAAAAATGACTATAATTCAAAAACTTCCCTTGGTTTTAGATCACTTATTCAACCGACATTTATGGAATAGCTAATGTGGCTAAAGCTCTATACTTTGTGCTGGAAATATACAGTTTTTGCCCAGGAGGAATTTCTAAACTAAGTTTTGTCACACTGGATTACTGCACTGAAAATAATCCACTTCCACATAGGTCCCCAATGCTCTTAAACTCATAACAGTGTAGATGTGGCTCATGATTCAGCTTTCAGCTATGAAGGGTGTTAAATAGGAAAGCAATCAACCAAATCACAAAAGTTAATATAATGGCTGCAGGAACTATTTAGATAATCTCACAGCAGAAGACACCAACTTGAAAAGTCAGAAGACATGGTCTTAATTTTACTTACTGGTTACCAGAACAGGCTCAGACACATGTATTTCTCTCCCTGAGACTCAGTTTTCTTATCTATAAAATGAACTTGGTGTGGCTGATCTCAAAGGCCCGTTCCTCATGCCTTAGATTAAATCAAACTTTGGCCCTCTGTCCCAAGAGCCTGAAATGGTCCACTTGGTGTCATAGACTCAGCTAAAAATACACACAAACATCACAGCTAAAATGTATATCTAGCAGTATTTTTACTTCCAGTCATCTTCTAACTCCCTCCTCACTCCTTCAACCAAAGAGTCTCCAGTATCCAACTAAGACTTCTACTTCAGAGGTAGCCCTTGGCTCTGCCCCTCCTCTCCCCCAGCACTGCTCCTGCTCCACCTCAGCCCCTCATTGCTCCTCACCTGGACCCCTGGCAGCTCCCTAAGTGGGGATCTCAGTATCTAGGCTCTCATCAATGTCTCTCTCCCCAAATATAAACATAAATGTAAGCACAAGTCTTCAGGCAGTTGCCATTCTGGCAGCATAAGAAATCATCTCTGGCACCTAAGAAATACCCATCCCTAGTTGGGTTGCACTTCTCAGAGATTCTTTATTGTGTTGTTTTTGTGCAGAGATCAGGAATTTGTATTTTTAAGCCATCTCTAAGTGATGTTAGTGTATGACTAGTCTTAAAACTGCTATTTCTTTTTTTTCCCCCAAGATAGTAGATTAGAGCCTTTTAGCATGCCTCAGCCACATGGAAATAGCAAGATAGTGCATAAAGACCAACTGTGTGGGCTTTATATCAAGAAGGAAAATGGGAATCCACCAGGGCAACTCAAATTGAAGAATACCCCAAATTCCAGGGAGGGAACATGGGCAAACAGCCGCTTTGATGGCATTCAGCTAATAAAAGTGAGAGAAGCTCAGGTATGTGAGAGAGGCAGAGAGCCTCCCTCTGTGACTTGCCTTTCCATTGGGGATCCCAGCAAAGCATGCCAAGGGAAAGCACTTTGTTTCTCCCAAGCCCTAGAGCTAACTTGTGGAGTTTCTTGGAGACACTGTGAGGGAAAGACATGAGGAACAGCTGCAGACATTTTCCCAGACCCAGGACCAAGATCAGGATGCCATTTTTAATCCGAGTGCATAGAAAGGCAACCATTCATTTTAATCTCTAGCCAGAGACCAGAGCACCCACTCTAGAGCTGCATAGGAGCCTCCACAACCAGAACTGTGGAAAGCCCCTCAGCAGTAGGTGCTAGAAGTGTGCTCTCCTCTGTCACAACCTTGGGACAGGAGGAGAGCTGATAAAGCTGCAGTTTCTACTGGGCAGTAATACTTGTAGCTAGGGCCAGCTTGGCGATCTGGAACCAATCTGCAGGTGTCCAGCCTGCTCCCCTGAGATTGTGGTGTAGCAGGGCCCTCTCTGCTCTACTCCCAGGCAGAAATCCAGGCATTTGGAGCACCCACTTGCCTGGACCAGCAGCCTGAGCTGCCCCACCTGTGACAGACATAGATCGTGGTACAGCAAGTCCCTCTCCACTCCATGGCTACGCAGATATCCAGGCATTCAGACGGCCTGTTTCACCTGGAGCAGTAGTCTGACCTGCACCAGTCATCCTGTGCAGTCAGCCTGGTGCTGGGAGGCTAACTCTGTTTCACACCAGGGCAGATCTCTGGGCATTCAAAGCACCTGCTCATCTGGCCACCACACCTGTCCTGAACATAGACCATGAGGCAAAAAGGTACTCTCTGCTCCATGCCCAGGCAAATCTCCAGCCATTAGAAGCACCACCTCACCTGAATTGGCAGCCTGAGCCATCCCACCCCTCCTGTGCAGAGATTGCGGTGCAAGGATAGCCTCTCTGCTCTACATCCAGGCAGCTCTCTAGGCATCTGAAGCACTTACTCTCTTGGATTAGGGGTTTATAGGCTGCTACTCTTCCCATGCAGTTGGGGCTGAAGAGATTTCCCAGCTTGATGCTGAGGTACACAACTGACACTTGGTGGCTGCCCCCCAGATTCTCCCTCAGCACAGTTGCTTGCACCTGCCATTAGGGCACCTGTAGATGAACCTACCTGGTCTGGCCCCACCCATTGTGGACCCCAATCCCCTTGGCTGAGCAGGGAGCTCAGACCACTGTGTGTTCCAAGAATCAGCCCATTGCCTGAGGCAACAGAGAGCTTCCACCAGTAAACAAGGATCAAGTATACACCTAGCCACATTGACCACAGCCTGCTATCATGCTTAAGCACTATCTACTGACTTACAGGTCAAACTGCACAGCCCAATAAAAAACCTGCAGAAAGAAGTACATAAAGCTACAGAAGCAAAACCAAAAGACCCTATGGAGCAGGGCAAAGGAAAAGGAAAAAGGAAAGAAAAAAATAGCAATAGTATGATAGAGAAATAAAGAAAAAGAAAAAAGTCCTACAAACATGAAAATAATTACAAAAATTAGAAGTGCCAAAATTTCCAAATGAAAAGGAACAAGCACAAAAATCCTGATACTATGAAAAATATGAATGCAGTGACACCATCAAAGGATTGCACTAGCTTTCCAGCAAAGGTCCCTAATGAAAATAGAAACTCAGAAGTGACAGATAAAGAATCCAAATCATGGATTGCAAGGCAGCTCAATGAGATCCAATACAAGATTGAAAAGAAATGTCTAAAGCAGTCCAGAAAATGAAGGAGGAGATAAATCTTAAAAAGTAATTAATCACAGCTTCTAGAATTGGACAATTCACTTAAGGAGCTTCAAAATACAATTGAAAGTTTTATCAACAGACTGAACCAAGCAGAAGAAACCATTTCAGAGCTTGAGAACTGCTCTTGTGAACTAACCCAGTCAGACATACATAAAAAAAGAGAATATTTTTTAAATGAAGAAAGTCTTTGAGAAATGTGGGATTATGTAAAAATATCAAACCTACAAATTATTGGCATTCCTGAGAGAGAAGAAAAATTTAAAAACCTGGAATACATATTTGGGGGGATAATTCAAGAAAATTTCCCTAACCTTGCTAGAGAGGTAGACATTTAGATACAAAAAAATCCAGAAAACACCTGCCAGATACTATACAAAATGAACATCACTAAGGCATATAGTCACCACATTGTCCAAGATCAATGCTAAAGAAAAGAATCTTAAAGGCAGCTAAAGAAAAATGTCAAATTGCATAAAAAGGAAACCTCATTTAGCTAACAGTGGACATCTCAGCAGAAACTTTACAAGCCAGAAGAGACTGGGGGCCTATTTTCAGCATTCTTAAAGAAAAGAAATTCCAATCAAGAATGTCATATCCCAGCTGGGTGCAGTGGCTCATGCCTGTAACCCCAGCACTTTGGGAGGCCGAGGCAGGAGGATCATGAGTTCAGGAGTTCGAGACTAGCCTGGCCAACGTAATGAAATCCCGTCTCTAATAAAAATACAAAAATTAGCTGAGTGTGGTGACACACACCTGTAGTCCCAGCTACTTGGGAGGCTGAGGCAGGAGAAACACTTGAACCTGGGAGGTGGAGGTTGCAGTGAGCCAAGATCGTGCCACTGCACTCCAGCCTGGGCGACAGAGCAAGACTTTGTCTCAAGAAAAAAAAGAAAATTCATATCCCACCAAACTAAGTTCATAAGTGAAGGAGATTTTAAAAATCTTTCAAAACAAGTAAGTCCTAAGGGAATCTGTTATCACTAGACAAGCCTTACAAGAAATCTTCATGGGAGTTCTAAATATGGCAATGAAAAAACTCTACTGGCTGCCACAAAAATACACTTAAGTACGTAGCCCACAGGCCCTATAAAGCAACCACACAATAGAAACTTATATTTCAAAGCAAACCAGCTAATAACTTCGTGATAAGATCATAACCTCACACATAAATATTAACCTTGAATGTAAATGGTCTAAGCTCCCCACTTAAAAGGCACAGAATGGCAAGTCAGAAACAAAAACAAAACCCATCCGTATGCTATCTTCAAGAGATCCATCTCACATGTAATGACACCCATAGGCTCAAAGTAAAGGATTAGAGAAAGATCCAGCACACAAACAGAAAACGAAAAAGAGCCCAGGTTGTCATTCCTATGTCAGATAAATCACACTTTAAACTGGCAACAGTCAAAAAGGACCAAAAAGGCCATTACATAATAATAAACGGCTCAATTCGACAATAAGACTTAACTGTCCTGAATATATTATGCACACAACATTGGAGTAGTCAGATTCATAAAACAAGTACTTCTAGACCTCTGAAAAGACAGAGACAACCACATAATAATAGTGGGGGACTTCAATGTCCCACTGTCAGTATCAGACAAATGATCAAGGCAGAAAACTAACAAAGAAATTCTGAACTTGAATTTGACACTTACTGATTGGACCTAACAGACATTTACGGAATACTCTACCCATCAACCACAGAATAAACATTCTTCTCATTTGCACAGAACATAGAAAGATTGAACACATGCCCAGACATGAAGCAAGTCTCAATCAATTCGAAAAAAATTGAAAATATACAATCATACTCTTGAACCACAGTGGAATAAAAATAGAAAGCATTACCGAAATCTCTCAAAACCACACAATTACATGGAAATGAAAACAACTTGCTTTTGAATGACTTTCGGATAAACAATAAAATAAAGGATAATTTTTAAAAAATCTTTTAAATAAATAAAAACAGGGACACAGCATACCAAAATCTCTGGTATGCTGTTAACAGGAAAGTTTATGGTGTTAAATGGCTAATTTAAAAAAGTTAGAAAGATCTTAAATTGACAATCTAACATCAGAACAAAAAAACACTAAAATCAGAGCAGAACAGAATGAAATTGAGACTCAGAAAATACATACAAAGTATCAATGAAAGCAAATGTCGGTTCTTTGAAAGAATGAACAAGATCAATAGACAACAAGCTAAATTAACAAAGAAAAAAAGGGAGAAGATCCAAATAAGCCCAATCAGAAATGACAAAGGTGACATTACAACTGATCCCACAGAAATACAAAAGATTATCAGAGACTGTTATTAACACTTCTTTGCAAACACACTAGAAAATTTAGAGGAAATGAATAAATTCCTGGAAACACACAATCTGCCAAGATTGAATCAGAAAGGAATTAAAACCCTGAATAGACCAATGACTTCCAAAATTGAATGAGTAATAAAAAACCTACCAACCAAAAAGTTGCAGGCCAGATGGATTCAGAGCCAAATTCTACCAGACATACAAAAAAGACTTGGTATCAATCCTACTAAAACTATTTCAAAAAATCAAGAAGTGTCTCCTCCCTAACTCATTCTAGAAAGCCAGCATCACCCTGATACCAAAATCTGACAGACACAATGAAAAAAGAAAACTACAGACCAATATCCATGAAAAACATAGACACGAAATTCCTCAACAAAACACTAGCAAACCAAATCCAACAGCACATGAAAAAGTCAATTCACTATGATCAAATAGTGCAAGGATGCAAGGTTGCTTCAACATATATAAATCAATAAATGTGATTCACTACATAAACAGAATTAAAAACAAAAACCATATGATCACCTCAATAGACTCAGAAAAAGCTTTTGATAAAATCCAACATCGCTTCATAATAAAAACCCTCAAAAAATAGGTATCAAAGGAACATGCCTCAACATAATAAGAGTGATCGATGTCAAACCCACAGTCAACATGATACTGAAAAGGCAAAAAGTAGAAGGAATCTCCTTGAGAACTGGAACAAGACAAGGATGTCCATTCTCATTGTGCCTATTGAACATATTACTGGAAGTGCTAGCCAGAGCAATCAGGCAAGAGAAAGAAAGAAAAAAATCCAAATAGGAAAACAAAAAGTCAAACTATCTCTCTTTATGGCCAATATGATTCTATACCTAGAAAGCCCTAATGACTACGAGAACTATAAATGACTTCAGTAAAATTTCAGGCTTCTAGAACTGATAAATGACTTCAGTAAAATTTCGGGATGCAAAAATCAATGTATAAAAATCAATAGCATTTCTATCCACCAATAATGTTCAAGCTAAGAGCCAAATCAAGAACACAATCCCATTTACAATAGCAGCAATAAATAAACAAATAAATAAATAAATAAAAATAAAATAAAATACCTAGGAATACATCTAACCAAGGAAGAAGGTAAAAGATCTCTACAAGGAGAACTATGAAACACTACTAAAAACAATCATAGATGATATAAACAAAGAAAAAAACATTCCAAGCTCATAGGTTGGAAGAGTCAATATTGTTAAAATGGCCACACTGCCCCCCAAAAATCTACACATCCAATGCCATTCCTATCAATCTACCAACATTATTTTTCACAGAACTAGAAAAAACTATCCTAAAATTCTTAAGGAATTAAAAAAAAGACCAGTAGCCAAAGTAATACTAAGCAAAAAGAACAAAACCAAAGGCATCACATTACTCAACTTCAAACTATAAGGCTACCGTAACCAAAACAGCATGGTAATATTACAAAAACAGACACATAGACCAATGAAACAGAATAAAGAAACCAGAAATAAAGCTTCACAAGTACAGCCATCTCATCTTTAACAAAGATGACAAAACTGAACAGTAGGGAAAGGACACCCTATTCAATAAGTGGTGCTGGGATAGCTGCCTAGCCATATGCAGAAGAATGATACTGGACTCCTACCTTTCACCATATAGAAACATTAATTCAAGATGGAATGAAGATTTAAATGTAAGATCTGAAGCTAAAAGAAACCTAGAAGAAAACCTAGGAAACACCATTCTGGACATCAGCCTTGGGAAATAATTTATGACTAATTCCTCAAAAGCAATTGCAACAAAAACAAAAACTGACAAGTGGAACCAATTAAACTAGAGAGCTTCTGCACAGCAAAAGAAACTATCAACAGAGTAAACAGACAATCTACAGAATGGGAGAAAATATTCACCAAATACACATCCAACAAATGTCTACTATCCAGACTATATAAGGAATTTAAATAACTGAACAAGCAGAAAACAACCCCACTAAAAAAATGGGCAAAAACATGAACAGACAGTTCTCAAAAGAAGATACATGAGCAGCCAATAAACGTGAAAAAATATCCCTTATCACTGAACACCAGAGAAATGCAAGTCAAAACTACTATTTGATACCATCTCACACCAGTCAGAATGGTTTACCATTTACTAAAAAGTCAAAAAACAACAAATATTGGCAAGGCTGCAGAGAAAATGGAATGCATATATACTAGTGGGAATGAAAATAAGTTCAGCTATCATGGAAAGCAGTTTGGAGATTTCTCAAAGAACTTAAAACAGAACTACTTATTAGTCAATCCAGCAATCCCATTCTTTTGTATATATCCAAAAGAAAGCAAATCATTCTACCAAAAACACGTGCACTCACATGTTCATTGCAATACTACTGACAATAGCAAAGACATGGAATCAACCTAGGTGCCCATCAATGGTGGACTTGTTAAAGACAACATAGTACATATTCATCATGGAATATTACGCAGCCAAAAAAGAGAATAAAATCATATCCTTTGCAGCAACATAGATGTGGCTGGAGGCCATTACCCTAAGTGAATTAATGCAGGAACAGAAAACTAAATACTGCATGTCCTCACTTATAAGTGGGAGCTATACATCAGGTAACCATGGACATGAAGATAATGACAACAGAAACCAGGCACTACTGGAGTGAGAAGAAAAGAAGGGGCAAAGGTTGAAAAACTATTGGGTACTATGCTCACTCCCTGAGTAAGGGGATCATTTGTACCCCAAAGCTCAACATCATGCAATATACCTACGTCTATGTCATAAACCTGCATATGTATCCCCCTGAATCTATAATAAAAGTTTAGAGAAAAGAAAAGAAAACCTCTATCTCCATTAGAATCCACTATCAAAAGGTAAATCTTACCATTACTCTCTGCTGTTTTAGCTATTCAGTGACTCTTATATGCCCAAGCAAAATACACCTTCATTGATATGTCATGTAATGTAGCACATTTTTGGTTCCGACCACTTTTTCAAACTCTTGTCACTTCCTTCAAAGTGCTCCATGGCCAAGTCCCATTGGACTACTTGTTCTTTTTAAAACGCATCCTAAATTACTTTCCACATTTTCTTGCCTTTTTAAATCTTTGTGCCCAAAGCCTGAATTCCCTCCTCATCTCTACTCCCACTCTGTTCAATAAAATCCTATGCATCCTTCAAATGTGCCCTTAAATCTCACCACATTTGTGCATACTTCCCTGTCCTGACAGCTGGAATCACTGAATCTCTTCTTTATGAACCCACAGAATTTTAAAATTTCTACACCACTGACACTTATTATGCTGTGCATTCATGCTTGGATCTCTAACCATAGCACTGAAAATCCTGGAGAGCAGATTGACCATCTTTTGATATTGCAAAACACGAGGCTTATTTCTCCACCTTTAGGATACAATAAGAGCTCAAGATTTTATGGTGGAAATAAATTCAAATTAAGGCTCCTTCTTCCTCTAAAATGCCTTATCGTGTATTTGTGAATTAGTGCTGCATACTGATGAACTTACTCTATTCTCAACTCCAACTTCCAGTAAATAATCAATAGATTGTTATTGGAGGAGAAAATTAACATTATTGTGCATATCTGTTGTAACAAGTTTCAGCCTGGATTATTATGCTCTCATAATCATTCTCATTTTCTTAAGAAACACTACCTTGGAATCAATTTACTCTATGCAAATGATACATGTGTTGGGGTCATAGAACAATCAGTAGACCTAAGAGTGACACCAAGATGTTCTCTATATTTCTAGGGAGTAACAGTGTGGAAAACATAAAGTAAATATATAACCAACAGTAAATATGGACCTTGCACAATAATCTAGAAGAAAAAAATCAAACTATAATTGCTGCAATGGTCAAAAGGACACTGACATCATAATGGCTTATGCTGGTTTTGAAAGCTCAGCAGAAACCCACATACTCTGAAATCAGAGTCAGGCTGACATCCTAGTGATGGTGGTTATTTCCAGTTTTTAATAAAAGCCTATTTGACAGTCTGGCGGTGGTTCAGAAACTCTTTCATCTGTTTTCATGACTTTGTCCCATCAAACCAATGACAGAAACATATAAATTAATCACCATTTTTCCAAGTCACCTAGGTGTATATCCTAGAACTTACCTGGTACAATCTTCCCCTACAAAATAACAAGCCACCCCATAGCCAGAACCAAATTTCTGCAGCCCCTGTGACAAGCACTGCACTCTATATAGTAAGCATTCAATATGGTCCCCATGCTGAGTGAAGGAATAATTCTTAATTCTTTACTCCTCTCCCAGTGGATACTTGCAGGCTTATTAGTTATTTAAGAGTTTTCTGTCATGTCTGGTCTGTTGCATTCATCACTTTCTTTCCACTCCCACTGAAATCACTTCAG
The DNA here is from genome assembly GCF_028858775.2 of Pan troglodytes. Classification (NCBI taxonomy): domain Eukaryota; kingdom Metazoa; phylum Chordata; class Mammalia; order Primates; family Hominidae; genus Pan; species Pan troglodytes. Next base: position 90,142,666 of record NC_072407.2, read on the forward strand.
CTAATACTGTCTAATTTCATCTCGTCTAATCTCATTCATTCATTTAACAAAAAAAAAAAATTTAATCCCTATAATTTTCCAGAATTATAACTAGGAACATATAACTAGAACATATAGCTGGTTACTAGTTTTGTTCTATAACTAGAAAAAAATCCTTGCCTTCATGATGATTCCATTCCACCCTCTGACCTCCTGTGGGATTTCTGAGGTCGCACTCTTAGATCTACAAGTTAAAGGCTAATTTTCAGACTGAGGTCAAGGTTTTGACCCAACCTATGCCTTGCTAGGCTCTGCTAAGTTCTGCTTCTTGCTTCCATTTACTCCCATACCATGGCAAATCCACTCCCACTGAAAGGTGCCCTCTCCATCATCCTTCACCTAACCAGATTCTATCCATTCTTTAAGGTTGTACCCAAGCTCCACCTTCTTGGAGACTTTTATGACTGCCTGGACTCACACTCATCTCTTCACTCTTCTATATTCCCACAGCACTGACTAACTGGATCATTCGCTCAACCATTTGATCAGGCCCTGCCTTGTACTGCTTTTTATGTGCTGCAAACCTGTGCAGCCTGTGTCCTCAATTACACTGTAGATTCCTTGAGTCCAGTGTAGAATTACTCAATTACTATACTCGGTGTCTCCATAACACAGGTACCCTGAGAGGCTGTTAGTTTATGCTCACAATGCACTTCCAGAATAGAATGGAACTGGTAATACAAGTACTCTTTGCATAATGAAATAACAATTAATACTTATTTCTTATTTGCAAGAGGGAACCCCAGCAGGAAAAGGTGTAGGCTGAATAAAAGAAGATCTTTGATCTAACTCATTTACTTTTATGCCTACTGAACTTGCCATTTTTAAGACCCCATCTGAAAAATATCTGTTCATAATTCAGAACCACCCAAACTCTTTTAGCAATTTCCTTAGTTCCCCCATAAACAATGGCTCTCATTTTACCCTACTGTTAGTTATCATCTCTTAAAGGCAAATTTTGTCTCTATTCAACAAGAAGATAAAGCTAGATGAAGTATATTGAATTAAGTAAGCTAAAGTGAACAAGAGAATAAAATGGCATAAAAGGTAAATATTGACTTTATTGTTGTTCATAATTACCTTATAGAACAAAAGATGGATGGATTATAGTGATCTACTTTTGAAATACATTTTCAAAAGTATTCTCATTAAATTCTGAATGTATATTTAAATTTAAAGCAGTGCATGTGATATATATGTGTGTATGTGAAAATGAGTACTAATACAGTAGCCCAACAGATTTTTTGTCAGAATAATTTTAGACTGGAGCCCAATGCTACCAGCTTAAGCAAATAACTCATGTGGATGGAGATAAAAAGATCATCTAACAATGTAAAGTGCAACAGTGGATAAAGCAGGGGGGAGGAAGGAAACCAAGTCATGGATGACAGGTTGGAGTGAATCAAGACAGAAGGACCAGCATCTCATGTCTATAATTAAATAAACAACCTAAAATACCTCTGAACTGTAAGCTCAAATGTATTACATAAAAAACCTATTTTTGAATTATTTGGCATTTGAGACAATACCAGCCAGTAGCCATTAAATAAATTTTTATAAATAACCCCCAAGAGATCCTGGACTCTAAAAGTTGCACTCTTAAGGAATATCCAGATTCCGCTAGAGTTATAACTCCCAAAATATATGCCAAGGTGCTCTGGGGGGGTGCCATGGTGAACTCACATGGGTGAAACAGGATATTTTAAATTTTCAAGGCAAATACGGTAGTACTCAAGATCCATTAGACACCCCAGGAACTATTAGCTTGAGGTAGTTCACAGTGTTAACACCATATTCCTTTTGATGTCATTGTATCTGTTTGAAACTGGGGTTTGGAAGTTTCTGTGATGAAAAGCAAAAATCATGTGAAAATCAATGTGAAACAGGAAATGACGGTGGTATAGTAGTGGCATCCACTCCGGCTCAAAGGTTTGAGAGGGTGTTTCATGGCCAAAGCCATACACATGCCTATAGTAAACTGTGGTGATTAACAATGAAACAAAAATAATTTTCTTTTAATTTATATGTTCTCTTTTTTTTCTTATGGCTATTAAGTTTTTAGAACATAACACTTAATAAGTTGTTTGGTGCTATTTAATGAACAGGATTGTTAGGTAGTGCTTTTGGCCTAGAGGCACAATGAAAAAAATCCAAAACACTAAGGATTTGGATGCGGTGAACTGAGAAAGTTTGAGAACTTGCGCTGTAGCCTCTAGAGTCTAGCGTATTTTTTTTTTAATTTAAGATACACACACCACACAATACATGCATACAGATCCTTCTACCACCATATAAATCTTTTTATTCTGATACCAACAAGCACTACAGCTATTCTTGGCTTTAATTTTTAAACTAGAGACTTCTGTCCCTCAAGCACAGTGGTTTTCCTGCCTAAAAGTAGTATATGAAGATGACTGTTAATAAGTCAAACCAACCATATGGTGTCAGCAATGATGCATGCAAAAAATTCAACTCATTCAATAATTAGATCTATCCAAAAGTATACAGGTTAAAAATTAATAAATTACTATTTTAAAATATATAATGAGCACCTTCTAAAAGCAATGTATAACAACCCACGAGATGTAAAAACCATTATGCTGTTTATAATGCATTAGGAAACAGTAGAATAGCATGGCTAGAAAATAGGATTTGTAGTTAGACAAATCTCGGTGCATATCCCAGCATGACCTGTTACTATTGGTAAGACTTCTGAAAAGTTTTCTGTGCTTGTTAGCTTGTTTATCTTTTTTCTGGCCTGTTTATAGTTCTCCCATCTCTATAGTAGGGTTAATAACAGTGTCCATCAGATAAGCTTATTATGAGCTGTAAATAAAATAATGCATATGAATGCATAAAACTATGCCTGACACTTAATAATTGGTGGCCATTTATAGCATGTTATAGGGAAAACAGTCTAACCAAAAATAATTTAAATCAATAAGTTCATTACTCTTCTTAAAAGAGCAGTTGCAAGGCTGATAAACAAATTGAAAGTTATATTTAAATAAAAGTGATAAGGAACATAGGTTAAATAATACATCAGAATAACACAAACTACAAAAAGTAGAGACTCAGAGCAAAAAGTCATAAGACATTTGAAACTATTAACTATCCTTTTCTTAAATTATCTACCTCTTGCTTCCAAAAGCCTGCCCTTGCTAGGTTCTCCTCATTCTTGGTGTTTCTTCTTCTCTACTTCTTTGCTGACTCTATAGTAATTTCATTAAATTATGCAGCAAATAACTCACAGCAGGATTTACTAAAAATCATGAAGGAAATCTGGATAGATAGAAAATAACTGTAACACAAAGCTTAACTAGAGAAGTGCTACAAACAAGGGAAAGAAAAGTTGCATGGGACTCCAGGGAGGAAGAAGTTACTACTGACAGAGAGAACTAGGAAAGTCTCTGTAGAGGAGTTGCCTTTTCAGATAGGTCTTAGACATCAGGTAGGATTTGTATGTGCTTCCAAAGGGAAGGACACATGAACCAGCAGGGCAAGCAGGAGCAAAGGCTCAGAGGCAATAAGCATGGAAATGAACCAGGAATGGCAAGGAGTTCAAATGGTTGAAATTTAGACCTCATCATGGAGGGAGGGAGAAAATGATATTAGAAATGCTATTTAAAGCCAAACTGTGGATGACTTTGGGTGTCCCCAGTGCTATGCCATTATCTCCTCTTCTCCACTGCACGAACTTCCACAGGGCTGGGTGACTTCCCAATTTGATCATCATTATAACTTAATGCTGAAGACAGCACCCAAACACCTAGTGTTAAAAAATACGTTTTTAATTATTCAAGCTTCCTTGGTAATAAGCCAGGTAATCTTGTGTTCTGGTTCTAATTCTACCATTAACAAGCTCTGTGGGCCTGAGAAACTAATGTCACCTCCCTTCCAGATCAAGCTTGCTCATCCATAAAATGACTGATATGGTTTTGATGAGTACTCAGGGTTTTAATTCTGTAAAATTACCTTTCACGAAGTTATTATTTTATATAATATACCCTTAAATTTTAAAAAAGATATAGTTTTGCCATTTGACATCCAAATGAATGACATTTCACTTCAAATTATGGAGACTGTTAAATGCAAAAACACAGCTTTTAAGGGTGGTATTTAAGGACATTTCCCAGTTTTCATGGTTGGAAAAAAAATAGAATGTCTCCTTAAGAAAAGTGGTTGCCATATTTCTCAATTCTAAATTATACTTTTATATATTAATGTTTATAAAGTTATGAAGATTTTCAATCATGAACAGAAGTCTATTTTTTTATTGAAGAAATGTTTAGATCAATGATATGTCTTAGAATTAAGGCATTGATACAATAGTTGACTGAAAAACTTTATTGAACAAATACTACTTGAGTTCCTACCACATGTCCAAATACTATGTTAGGACCCAGGGATACACTTTGGAGGAAAAAGACATTCCAATGCAATAGTAAACTATTTCTATCTGGAGTAATCATGGAACTTTATGGGAGCAGAAAAAGTGTTTCCCTGAGTCTCATGGTTTCAACAGACATTCTGGAGGAGGTGATATTGATAGAGTGAAAAGGACCCATAGGAGTTATCTATGTTAACAAGAGGAATGTGTTTTTTTTAGCTAGAGACAACTGTGTGAGCCACAGCATAAACGGGAAGGTAGATATACTGGGGCCCCTGTAAGATATCTGGAATGTAAAAATCATAGATGTGAGAGATAAGACTGGAATGAATGACAAATGAGTGACAGTTATGATGGTCCTGACTGTCATGCTAAAAAGTTCAGCCTTTAATTCTAAAAATGCTGTAGCTCCAGTGATGGGTCCCAAATGAGAATATCAACTGGAGAACAACACCATGATGAGGGGTATCACCACTGTCAATTACAAACTGATTGGCAGGGAAGCTGGAGGAGGGGATGGGCAGGAGGCAACTGCTGCAACAGTTCCGGCGAGTTGTGAAGAAGATGTGGCTATTGAAAAGATGGATGAGATATTTATTTTATAAGGTAGAAAAGACAAAATTTAATTAGTACTTGAGAGTGGGCAATGAAAGGAAGGAGAGAACAGTAGAAGTTAAAATCTGAATTATTTTCAAAGAGTAATTTAAGATCACGTAACTTCTTAAATTCCTGAACAGCTGAAAAAATGAGTAAAACTCAATTATTAAGAACCCCAGGCTAGAGTCTCAGACTTGACCTTGCCAAGTTGAAGGACATCAGTCTAATTCACCATCCTAGAAGACAAGGATCATCCCTTGCTGGAATAAACCTGATTCCTACCCCAGGAGCAATAGGTCCACTGTATTCTTCTGGGAACATGCATCCCAGAATCTAAGAAAGTAACATAAATAAAGCTTCTCAATGGTTTGAAAGCTTTCAAGGAATCTCCAAAGTGAATCATCAGAAGAGGGAGAGAAAGGATTGTAAGTGTAACTCAAAACATCTATTCTCAAAAATTCACCAGATGAGTGATGACTTTAGTATGAACCTCAGTGACTGCTTAACACCAAACTACTTTTACTAAGCAACAATTATGTACCAGGTGTCATGTTCTACTTATGCTTGGCCCAGCTTCCTCATCTATGAAACTGGAAGTAAGAGGACCTATTTGTTAGAATTACTGTGGTATTCAAATTGCAAATATTGCTTTGATAAATTGATAAATGTTAGGAATTTTCACTTTCACCATTCTTAACATTTAATTTGGCATATATGACCTTTCCTAATTTGTCTGCCGCATCCCTCTTAACACCTCCTTCCTCACACAATGTAATCTTCAGCTAGGTCAGATTACTGAAGCCCGCGTGATGTCTTCTCATCTCCATGTTATGGCTATGGTAAGTCCCCTGGTTGACTTTCTTTTAGCACGTGATACTTTCCCATCAGATCACTTTTCAATGACTAAATAATTATTTTGAAATAAATATCTTTATGCCACACCAGACTCTAAAAGTCCGTAAGAGCAAAGATCAACCTATTCCGATCACCCTTAAATTTCTCTGCTTATCAAGTGAATTAATAAATTTTCTCAGGCAAGATCTTATACTTCTCAAATCTTCAAGTTTTAAAACTGCATTTTATATAAAATGCAGTAAAATAAAACAAAAAAAATTAAGTAGTACTTGAGCCCTTACTGACAGTTTCTTTGTTCCTCACAAGAAGACCACAATAGGAGAGACATCCTGGGTTTCCTTTTGACTTCACCAGGCCTCAAGGACTCCAGTCACTTCTTAAATTCAAGGACTTCACAAACCCATTCCTCAATTTCTCTATGACTTGGATCTATCTTATTTTTAATTTTCTAATTATCAGCCCCCCTAATACCTTATTCTCATCCCCTCCATTGTTCTCATCACAGCATGTGTAATCTATAGCCAATAAAAAAGAAAGATGTTCTGGGAAGATAAATTTGGCTTTGATACACCTGAGAACTGGAGGAGGCAGAGATTAGAGCTAGCTAAGACGCTATGATCCAGAACAGGTATGTAAAAAAGTGCTGTCTCTGGTCTATGGCAGAGGGAAAAGAGAGGCATATGTACTATCTGACTTGGAGACTGGTGACATATGAGGGTCAAAAGAGAAAAGATGGCAGAGGTTTCAAGCCTAAGTAACTGGGGGTAAGGTATTTTGGTTAACACAAACTAGAAAGTCCACTGAATGTGGACAAATGTCTAGTTTAGACTTACAAATAGCATCATTTACTACTTATCATTAAGTGGGGGCAAATATGCATACATTGTATTTCTTTCTTGTTTTTCTTTTCTGTTTTCCAGCTTTGCTACACTGAGCACATATTACTTTATTAATAGAAAAAACAATCCTGTTTTCACACAAACTTTGTTACGCACATGTTCACAGGCAGTATAGGTGAGATATTGTAGAGGAGATGTTCAGCAGGAAGATGGAATTGTAAGCCTGAGCTCATGAGTAGTCAAGGATATAGGCATAGTTTTAAAGTCATCTGCATAGAGTTAAAGCCCTGGGAATGCATGAGATCCTCAAGCAAAGGAGATCGAATTAGAGGGCCAGATGATGAAATTCTGTCTCAAGTTGTGCAGCCCTGACACACTCACAGGGAATGACTGGTGCTAGGTAAGAGCACAAGAAACATCACACTAGCCTTGAGGTTTTGTCAACTTCCTCAGATTTAGTCTCAGAGAGTAGGAGAACGAGGTGTGGACAACATCTCTGCACCATGAGAGTGTTCTGAAGTTATGTCTATCAGTGCTCTTTACTTATTGTTACAGTGATTTGTTTTTGTGTCATCATGCTGATGAAGCTGGGATGAAGAAGTAAATCTTATTCAATTATTATCCTTCTTTGCTTTTCCCTCACCTAAGTACTTTCACATACCAGGCACTTTATATATACGTACATATATTTGCTGAAGAAACCAATCACACATATAGAGCTACTTTTTCCAATCCCCTCCCACTCTCAAATGCCTTAGCTTTCCTTGGTCAAGCTGCTACTTGCTTTTCTATCAGAATCAGTCCTCTAAAACCCAGATGACACGACATGTCCTGCCTTGCGGCATTTTCTCCATATATCCCTCATTCCTACTTTGAAAGTTCACCATTTTTGCTCACTGTACACATTATTTACCCGTAAGAACATAGCATGTTATTTTACATGGCATTTAGAAAATCTGTAATTAGCTAAGCTAGAAACAAGGCAATAAACTGCCCAGTGGAGCATGGCTCAGACTCGATATGCATTTTGGGGAGTTTTATTTGACACACTCACCGCCAAATTTAGCTCTTTCTACATTCCTAGACCTACTACTTTGACATTTAAGACCCATCTTCTACAACTGCTTGAAGAAATAGTCTTTCAGAAATCGGTACTAAAGAGATAGTTAAGTCCAAACCCTATCTTTGGTTGAATTTCACAACCTGAAAGAACTTTACAAACTCTAAAACAACATACCAATGTGACCCAAATAAGTGTCAGAGTTGCTGGTGTGAAGAGTCAGTTTAAGGACTCCTGACACTGGGCCTGGGCTGACTTCATCCTGTTACTTTGTCTATGGGACAGTTAATGTATTCTTCTGCTGTCATGTCACATGGCTCAGGTGGGGGAAGCTGGTATAGATGTGCCTTGAGTGGAAATATTTTTCTTATAGGGTAGATCTTCTTTTAAGTATTTAGAGGCATTTGTTATTTAGCAGAGCTCTGCAGTCAAACTTTTACATAGCAAAGAAACACTCGAAACACTCTCTAAATTGTCTGCCAACTTAATTTATTTTCCACTATAGCAATATTAAACTGGAGTTGGGTTTTTTGATTACCAACAGACTTGGTTATCTCACTCATACAAGTAAGTTGAAGCTAAACAGACCGACTGTTCCTATTCTCCTCTGCCACTTATGATCTCAGGCAACTCTCTTACCTCTCTCATTTTTTATCTTTTTAAATAAAATTGGGTTTAGGACTATCTGCTTGTCTACACCCTCAGCAATGCTGGGGAGATCAAGTGGGAAAATGTATGTGAAAACAGTCTGTAATAATAACAATTATGACAACAGGAATAATAGCTAACACTCATTCAGCATTTATTATGTGTCAGGCACAGCTTTGCATAAATTAACTCATTTAATTCTTACAAAAATACTAAGATGCAGGTATTGTTATTATTCCCATTTTACAGACAGAAAACGAAGGCACAGAGGCTAAGTAACTCACACAAGTCACAAAGCTAGTAAGTAAAGAAGCTGGAATAAATGACCATGTGCTACCTATACCCTGAGGACAGTGATAATAAACCTTTTGCTTACAGAGACTACAAAAGATAAAATAAGTATCACAGGAAAATTAAGTAATCATCATTTTATAGATGAGGCAATTGAGGTTCAGCAAGGTTTCACAGTTTGCCTAATTATATTTTCAGAGTATAATTTAGAATATATTTAAACTATGTCTGAAGTGCTCTGTTTTCAAATTAAGGACAGTAGAGCAAATCTTTTGAAAACAGATTCAATGGTCAATTTTAAATTCTAGTGGCCTAACCAGCTATTATACTGGGAAATTATAGATTAAATATGCCTGGACATTCATAAGAATAAGGGCTTAAGAAATATTAGCTACTATCCCTATAAATGTCCCAATGCCTAGATCAGAGTCCCAAAGCACATCAAGAGTTCTAGACAAGATAGTACAGTTCTTTTTGAAAGGGTGAATGAGCAATTATAGTCTCTGGATTTGGAGAGTAATAAAAAAGTGGAGTCTCAAGTGTGAACTTTTTGTTTTCATTTTCCCTAAATGACCTATTTTTTTAAAAACTCTATAAATTCACATCCTAATCAAGATAAAATTTTCAGAAATAGATTTTAATTCATTCCTTTTCACTGAATGCACAGTGGTACTTAATAATACCAAAAATCCAGTTAGAAAGGAGAAGGTAAGTTTAACCCACCTACTAATGAAACAACACCTTTAAAAAGGAAGAAGGCATAATCCCTGTGGGCCAGCTGTGTGCCAGGCACTCACAGGCCAGCAAGTGCAAACAGCAAGGCTTGACTCTGAGTGAAACGGAACCGGGTCAAATCTGGCTCTTCCTCTACTAGCTGGGTGGCCTCAGGCAAAGTTACTTCATTTCTTTGACTCTATCAGGAGCCTCTGAACACACAGCTGACCCTCTAGCATGGAATCACTGGAATCCAGGCCAACTGCTGTCCCCTATGGGGTTTGGTGGGATTTATCATCTTGTTTCAAGGCCTACTTCACAAGACCCCAGAGATACTTTTTGGAGTCTTTCAAGATCAGACTGGCCAATCTACATGGCTACAAGAGACCCATCATGGGAATTTAGTAGATTAAAAAGGGCCCTATTTGGCATTGAACCAAATGAGTATCAAGAGTCTAGCTGAGCCAAGATTCCCTTAATAACAAATGTATATGATATCCTATCAGAACAGTGCAGGTCTTCTCTATCTCATTGAACACCCACAACCTTCTCAAAGCTAGGCCCACTAACCTCCACTATCTGCTCTCTCCGGTGACACACCAGAGTTGAACACTAAGGACGGAGAGATGCGTTCTTATTTGTGGACAGACAGGCTGTGATTTGAAAGTACTATAAGGTACACCTGGCTGACTGGAGTCTGGGTGGGCAGTTGAGGCTGGATTTCACATGAACTCATAACCCACATGGCTCCCTATGCAGCTTAAACCATGAAACATGGAGCACATGCATGTTCCAACCATTTCCTACAGTGGCCTAGCTTTCACCCAATTCACTGTGCCTGCTGTCCAATCTATAATTCAGCTAACAGGGCCTTTGGGCTTAAGGCTGCTAAAGACAGGTTACCACTGAGTATTAGAGCTCTGGGAAAAACAAGCTCCTCTACTGAGATGTTGAATGTAACACCACCGCAGAATCTGTAGAATGAACTTCCCAAGACTTCAGATTTCTTATTTATACAGACTTCTGTGACTACAGCCTCCACTGCAACTTCAGTCTACAAACATGGCTAACGAAGTGCTTTCACGCTTGGGAGTTAAATTGCTCCTGACAGTATGTCAGGAGCAAAGCTGAAAATGGTGATAACTTGGGGACAAAATATATATGTAATATTGGGATCACAATTTATTAGGAATTAATAAGCACTTGTATATCATATCCTTCTTGCCTAGCATTTATATAGGCTTAAAAAATGGTAGCTAGTGTGATAATAATCCTTGCAGATCTCCTAGAGAACAGGCATGATCACCTTCAGCTAGCACTGTTGGTTGCTCACCTGTCATCTATTGGGAGAAAGCATTCTCCCTGTTTACAAGTAAGGAAACCAAAACAAGGAGGTTAGAGAACTTACCTAAGATTGCCTACTACACGCAGAGTAAAGTAAGGATCCAGATGGAGGCAGTTCAACTCTGGAATTTGGGCTATTAATCACTGTACCCTTCCATCTCTTCTGTTTATGTGAGGAGACTGAAATCTACAGACATAGAACTTCTCTGCTGTCATGCTGTTACCTGGATTGTACATAGAAGTCCAAATTACAGCTACATCCCCGTTTAAACAGTAAGCCGTTTCTAAATCTGAATCCTGAGGACTTTCGAGCAGCCAGAAGGGTTTTCAGACATTATGACATGCAGCAAGAAAGTACACAGAGAGAATTTTTTTAGACGAAAAGCCCCATCCAACAGTGGCTGATAACATTTTCTGTTCTCTGATAACCCCCTTGCTACTAGAGCAGCTGAAGATGACTCCAAATGCATGAATCTGTTCATCTGTTCACATGCTAAAAGAAAAAGGCCTGGCAGTTCATGATTAAAGAGGCACGAAAGTCGCCAGATCACAAATGCCCTTTCAAAAATTTTCCACATTTGTTCTAGTTTCAAGCCATGATAAAGAGTTTCCAATCAAATGCATCAGCTAAAATGAATCCATTTTCTGAAACAGAAGTGGCTAGTTTGGGTCCAGCACTTATAACGAAAGGTTCCTGGTGTCACAGACCATGAAATAAGACTGTTTGAAGTTGTTCCCATGGAGAATCCCAGAAGACTTTAAAACTTCTGAGCAGGAAGATCCTTGACCCTTGCCCAACTCCTTTCCACTTAACAGCGATGCAACTGAGCTGAAGAGACTTGTCCAAAGCCACTGAGCAGGTTAGTTAGTGGCAGGGCTAAAATCTGTAATGAGGGGTTGGTCATGCGCAGGTTGCAAACAGCCTTGTCCAAGGATTCACACTTGGAGTAGATACATTGCACCCTCACTTTTGACTAGGCCTAACTTCTGCTACAAACCTGTGGAGTCAAAATCTGATTTTAAATATTGTAAAAAACAAAAACAAACAATCTCTCATTTTTCAGATCTCTCAATGAAAACTTTAGGGCCAAATCAAGAAATCATAAGGCTATCATAGGCCCTTACATAAAAATGGCCTTAAAATATACACACAACCTCCTTTTCATAGAAGACAGAGAGCCAGAGAGATAGAAATACAGAAAGAGAGGGAGAAAGAATACTTTGCCCCTGACATATACACACAAAAGTACTTGGCTTACTGTAAGCAAAAAGCAAAAAAACAAAACAAAACAAAAACCCTCAAACTCCTTTGTCTTAAGGGCAGAGAGAAAGGTGACAAAATTTGAAATAAAGTGAGCCACTGAAGACAGGAAAGGGCAAACTCCAGCTAGCCTGGAACTATCCCGGTTTCCTCTGTGAACCAGCCTAGGGGCTTCCCCTCGGTCCGCCCCTGCACGGAAGGACGTGCGTGACACTCGGCTGCGTCATTGGCAGAACTGCCCGCGCCCAGAAAACGAGCTGGAGTGGAGAACAGAATGCAATTGCAGACAATCTTCCTCTGGTTCCCTGGGGAGGCCTGCTCTGGGCAGAGAGATCCCAGGGGACTGTGCGGGAAGGAGCTAAAGCAATAGCCCAAAAGCGCCAGGGAATGCACTTGAAGTTTCAGACGTTTTTCTTTTCTTTGAAACTAAGTTTCCAGCCCACCAGGAAAAACTGCCTCGCGACCTAGTGATTTTAATCTCACGCTTGGCCGCAAGCCGCTGCCTCGAGACTGGAAACTGGCCGCGAGGCGCTCTATCCCCCTGACCCCCTCCCCCCGCGCTCACCTGCGATATCCCAGAGCTGCAGGCGCACCACAGTCTCCGGGTCCCAGTGGAGCACCTTGAGCGCGAAGTCCACGCCGATTGTGGCCCGGTAGTGCGAGGAGAAGTTCTGGTGCACGTAGCGCTTGATGATACTGGTCTTCCCCACGCCCAGGTCGCCAATCACCAGCAACTTGTACAGGTGCTCCTTGTGCGGGGCCTGCATCCTGGCGGCCGGCCAGACGTGCCGTGCCTGACCAGGGAAGCGCAGCCTGGGCTCTGCGCACGAGAGAGACTTGGGGAGCGCAAGTGTAGGTTCAGAGAGAGGCGTGGGCGGCGGGGCGGGGGCTAGGGGGCGGAACTCCTCCCCTAGGGGTTAATCCTCCTTCCTACTCCGCGGTCTTGGAGAGGGGAGGAGACAGGAGCGAGTCCCGGGACTGGCAGCTGAAAGGGGTTCGCGTGTGGTTGCCTGTTGCAGCGCTTATTTATCCGGCGCTTTAGAGTTTCCGAAGAGCTGTTTTCACCTGTGACCCTGGCCACAAACTTGTGAGGTGTGGATCTTATTTTCCACGTTTTGCTTGCGAGAAAACTGATTGTGAAAAAGTACTCTGCGGGAGATGGCCGGTGAAAGGCCCCGCTGACCACAGGTCTGAAGTCACAGGCTCTTAACTACCCCACACTGTAGAGAGAAAGTACAGTATTAGGAAGCCCAAGACTGGCTGGGCTTGGTTCCTGCGTGCCCTGGTTTTTAAGTTGAGGGACCATAAGTAAGTCATTTGAGCTCTCACAGCCTGTTATTTCTCAATGAATGGCAATGCTGACCTCTCAGCAGCTTGGAGGTGTGAACACTGAGCACTTTCACACCCATTCAACTGGTAATCAGTTAACAAGGAGGACAACTGGGCCGGAAATGCCAAGGGCACTCGTGACTTTTAGCCTCTTCCCATATCCTAAAAACTCAGAGCTGCACAGAAAGACAGTTTTAACAATCGGTCAGATTATTACAAATAATAATAATGGCAAACATTTATTGAGCACTCGCTATATGCCAGAGGGTTTATAAATTATGTCATTTAATCATCCCAGCTGTCTTAATAATAGATACCATTTTTCTTCCTATTTTACAAATGAGGAAGCTAAGGACCAGACATTTTAAGTAATGGACCCAGAGTCAAATAGTAAGGAAAAAAACCAAATTCAAACATAGGTCTTTAGGTTCCCAACTTCTTTTTGTTGTTTTTGTTGTTTGTTTTCATTCATTTGACCAATATACATTTTATTACCAATTAATATATGACAAATTGTACTTATTTTGTCTTGTCTGTCTCCATCTACAAGAAGGTAAATTTTTTTGAGGTCAGTAGGCATTGTCTGCGTTAGGATTTCTGTATCATCCTCCTAACGCAGACAATGCCTACTGGCCTAAGAAAAATTTACCTTCTTGTGGGTGGAGACAGGACAAGACAAAATAAATACAATTTGTCATATATTAATTGGTAATAAAATAAGGCAGAAAGGGGATGTGAAGAGATTATATGGGGTTTGCCTTTTAGATAGGGTGGCCAGGGAAGGTTTCAGTAAGATGGAGACAATTTAGTAAAGACATAAAGAAAATGAGAAATTGGGCATTCAGGGCTAGGGGGTGAGCAGTTTATACCAAAATGAGCTATTTTGTACCTGAATGTGCTGTGAAGGAGCTCTGCTCACATTCTATCATTTCATCTTCTCAATTGCTTTATGAAGTGGGTTATTTTCTTCAATTTATAAATAAGGAAACCAAGATTAACAGCAGCTTTCTCAAGGGCACACATAACTAGTATGTGTTAGAACTAGGACTTAAACACAGGCCTTTGTGAAAGGGAGAAAGGAGGTTTGGCAAGGCCATTGTCTTTCTGCCTTCCTCTTCCGGCCTGACACTCCCTAAACTTTAGCCTCCACATGCCCCAAACAAGCAGAGGGATGCTGAAGATGTGTACCCGGGACAAGTCACATAACCTCTGAGCCTTGGTTTCCACATCAACGAAAGGAGAATGATAATACCTATGGCAGGGCACAGTTGCTCATGATTGTAATCCAAGCACTTTGGGAGGCTGAGGTGGGTGAATCACTTGAGGTCAGGAGTTCAAGACCAGCCTGGCCAACATGGTGAAACCCGTCTCTACTAAAAATACAAAAATTAGCCGGGCGTGGTGGCAGGTGACTATAATCCCAGCTACTTGAGAGGCTGAGACAGGAGAATATCTTGAACCCGGGATGCAGAGGTTGCAGTGAGCCAAGATCACACCATTGCTCTCCAGCCTGGGTAACCTGAGCAAGACTCTATCTCTAAATAAATAAATAAATAAATAAATAAATAAATACAAATGAAATTGTTGATAAAATGCTGGGTCCATAGTAGGTGGTAAATAAATTGTAGCTATTACTATGAAATGAGGGACAAGCTTAAAATACTGTCCACAGGCACTGTCCTGTGCAGTTTCATCTTTCCTCAGAGAGTAACTCAGAAGTTTTGCTCAGAATGGACACTAAGTGACAGTGTGTAGAATTGCAGTCGTTTGTGTTTTATTGAAGTGCTTAGCTAGGTAGGCCTCATTTACTGGTTTCCACCCATGCGGGGACACACCAAGAAGATCACATCTAACAAGTGAGACAAATACTCTACCTGCTTAAAGAATTAGCCAACAATGTCACCTCACTTCCCAGGGAGGGGAATTCAGGAGCCCAAGATGCTTAAGCCATTCTAAATGCCTGCAAAATTAGGGAGGATGACAAAATGAGACCTTTGCCAGCTCTAAAATCCTGGGTCTGTAAATCTGAGAGACAGGCTTTGTCTGGCCAACAAGCTCCTGGGGTAGAAACAAGGTAGGAGTTTGAGACATCTTGTGGGCCAGCCTTCAAAATTATACCCAACCCAACTTTCTCACCAGCCCCGTACTGTTTTCCCAAGCCTGGTCCTGGCAGAGTCATCCTCACCCTTATCTGTTCTCTTTTGAGCAAGAGCATATTGGAACATCAGACATTTGGATTTATGAGGTATGACAGGCAGGGCAAAGTTCAGGATTTCTGGTCCTGAAGCTGATAAAATTGGAGGAAGTAGCTTTTTGAGCAAAAGAATGCAAAATCAAAAATATATAATTAGGTCTAGGGCCTTGGAAGGGGTCCTGAAGCTTCAGTTTTATTGCCTCTCTGGGGGTAGGAGATTCCTCTCTCAGGGACAGCAGCCAACCATGGTGAGCAAGCTCCTTGGCCAGGCAGGAAGTATGTGCAGTTTGTTTCCAGCCGTACTCATTTAGGTCTCATGATCATTCTTCACAGTGGGAAGAAATTACTCTCGGTTTATATTTTTAAGACTTTTAGATTACAGTAGCTTGGTAAGCACCCCAGCCTAGCAGTTCAGTAAAATCTTCGTAAAAGGCGCCTAGGTCTCTGAACCTGAAAGTCCCTTGGGTAAAATGAGGGAGTTAGGTTGCAAGATCTCTGGAAAGTCCTTTGGACTGTAAAATATCAGAATTCTGGGTCTTCTAGACATTGTCTGGTAGGAGTGACACCCTAGCTGATTCTAGTCACCCCACAAGAGCACCACTGCCAAAGAGGTGATGTTTTCTCTCCTCTTTTAGGTTTGGAAGAAAGGCCATCTCAAAGCAAACATGATGCCATAGTTCTCCTCTGGTTTCATGGTGCTATTCTGTCCTCTGCTGCTGTACATTTTCCCACAAGACAAAGGCAATCCAAGAACATTCTTTTTGGAGGACAAACCTTCATGTACTCCCCTTCCTTGCTTTGAACTTATTTTCTACACTCAGAACTAGGCTGCAGACAGGGAGCCAGGTAGCCAGGGACAAACTATAAACTGGATCAAGCCAGACAGTGAATAGATGGAAAGGATATTATCAAGCAGCTAGACCATTCTTGCCTCCTCTTTCATTCAACCCTGTCCCCTGCAATTATGATGCTTCTTCAGAACCTATCTTCCCCAACCTGAACATATACCTGTCAAGATGGCTTAGGATTATCAGGAGGATCTCAGCTTTTTCTGACACAAAAGATCCAGTGCTTCCTCCCCATGGAGAGAACAGCTGTGCCATTCGTCCCCCTCCCAGCAGCCACACTGCACCATGGAAACCTGTTCTCCACAGTAATTCTCAAAACATCTCTGGTGATGTTTTGACAAGCTTACTACCCTCAAATTGCTAAACCACAGCACATCTTCTCACCAAGGTCGGGAAGGCTGATGACTCAAGTTTGTAAAAGGTGTGTGAGACCACAAAGTGCTCAGAATTCAAGCCAAGAATGATATCCCAGAAGGCACAGCATTAGGTTTCTCTTAGTCTCCATTCCCTTTCTGTCCAATGTGGGTACTTAGTCTTATGAAATGGAAAAACTACCATGATTGCAAATTGCTTTGCAAATGTAAACTTGAAGGGACAAACCCTCATGTTTTCCTCCTAGAGCTGCTGTATTTGGTGAGCCCCTGTGAAGTTACATTATTTGCTTTTGCCATTAAGAGAACCATGGGGAGTTATTCATTAGCTTATGTGAGCTTTTAATTATTGCTCTGAAGAAATATGTAAATGACTGCAAGATGGGGTCCCAAGGGCTCTGTTATAGAAAAGGTAATCTAATTTTTCTTAGATTAATACAAGAAATATATCTTACAACAGATGAATTTTACTCTGCAAAAGGCCTGGAAGAAATGACCATATATTTTATCATTCAAACTATGACTCTTGAGAGTGAAAGGGGGCACTATGAATAATTACACCGAACAACCGGAACAAGCCAGGACTTTCCTAAAGAATATTCATTCCTAAAGAAGAGGGAGAAGTTGAGGCTCTCAAATGAGATCTACAGCTATAGGGGCTTTGGAAAATTCTCCTAAACCACAATTTTATTAAATAGGTCTGCCAAGTTAAAGTTTCAGCTTATTTCTTTCTTGTCTTCAAAAAGTTCTCTCTTTACCCACTAGGCTTGTCTGAAACCTGTGCTAACTTGCAATTCGAGTCATCTAGTATTGATTCAGGATTGCAGCAGATGTCTAGAAGTAGGAAGCAACTTTTGGGTTATTTGGAGAGAGGCCAAGATGGATTCTGTATGGGATGTTCTTGAAATAAATACTCTTCAGTCTATGAGAAATTTCTGGCTAGATTTTTTTCCAGAAAAAAAAAGACTACAATAGGATATTTACGGGTTATCATGAGAAACTGATTGCAAGTGCATTTTTTAACCCACCAGTAGTATGAATCAAGAAAACCAGAGTATGACCTAAACCATTTTCAGCAGTGTATTTATCACCAACTAAAATTATGTGCCTTAGCTGTGCCGGACAGGCATGGCTGAATCGGGGTGTATTTTTCTACTAACACATCTAACATGGATGAGTGGAAATAAGCTATGGAATGGCCGAAAGGCAAGCATCTGAGAACATGGAGAAAAATGATTCTGTATGTGCTAGAATTTCACATACAGAACCTACAATGAGCTAAGCCCTTTATCTTGGTAAGTTTATTTGATCTTCACGACCACTCTGTAGCAAGTGTCTTCACTTTATAATGAGGGAAATAGGGCTCAAAGAATTTAAATAATTTTTCCAAAGTCACAGATATGGAGTGACAGCATGAGAATCGTAACCACTAATTCCTAAATCTGTGCTTTTTCTACTATACCACACTCCTTTAGCATGTGGTAAATTCCAGGTCCAGGCTTCTACTGTAGCTTTGTTTCTGCTATGCTACTAAATATTCAGGCTATAAAGAAAAGAGATTGATTCTATTTCCATTTGATAAAGTCTTAACTGTGCAGGGAAACAGCCAATAAAGGAAGAAAAGAAAAATCTATGATTCAAAGATAAAAGGATATATCCCATAATCTCTCACCAACTCGGGCAGAAAGTCAACACAAGTAAAAGTGGCATGCTGTGCATTTGTGGGGAGAGGTCTGACCCAGTGCACATAGAGAGCATATACAAGGAATCTACTTCTGTTGCTCTCAGAGAAGGCGATAGGATAGTACTGAGGCTGTCCAGTGAATGAACCCCTATTCCATAATGGGTGATGACAGAGGGACTGGTAGGGTCTAGCTCAGAAGGTTAACACAAGAAAATTACTGACAGACCATCACAGCATATTTATGTACAAAGCATTTTAACAGAGTTTTTTGAGGATCAGGGTCAGAAGAAAGGTCTCACGTTTATCTCAAAGAGTGTATAAGACATAAGTCCCTGCCATCAAAAATGCTTCCATTCTGGTTAAAGCATCAGCATGTATACACATGACCTTCTGCCTTCCACTCTGACCTTCTTAGACTCCTTCACAACTTCCCTTCTTTTCTGCCCATCCACTAAAGTTTGCTATTCTTCATCCTTGGGACTCTGACTTTCCCTGCTTGAGCTCATCTACTCCTGTGACAATAGAGCAAATGGGGTTAGGAACTCTGGAATCAGGTGAGCTTACCTGATTTCACATTCAAGTTCTACCACTACCCAGTCATAAGAACTTTGTAAAGTAGTTTAACTTTTGCAAGCTTGTCCCTTCATGTATAAAATGAGGATAATAATTTTAACCTCCTATTTTTTTTTTTTGAGAAGACCAAATAAAATTCTGTGAAGTGCTTAGCATAGTGCTTGGCCCAGGATATGCACTGAAAAGAACATGTTGTTAAACTATCAAATGTCTGCTGATGATTTCTATATCTGTATTTAAAACACAACCTTACTCCTGCATTCCATAAACTTGTTCCAACTGCCTGTTGGGCATTTCTACCAGGCTTTCTGGCAGACAGTTTAAATGCAACATGTGCAAAACTGAACTCATTATCTACCCTAACAGACTTGTTCCCTTTCCTGTATTCCTGGTTTTTGGTCAGTGGTTCCACCCTCACCAAAGTCTACCAAGCTCAAAAACTCAGTCACTCTTGATTCCTCTCTCTTTGTTACCCATCTCAGACAAATTCCTGACGGCATTTCCACTACTTCACAAAATTACTATTATAACAAAAAGGTGAATATCTATGCATTATTATTGTGGAGAAAGGACCTTTGAATATTATGTGAAAGGCAGAAATAATAAAAGGAAAAAAAAAAACTAAATGTGTAGACATTAACAATTACCAGAAGCAAGAAAAATGATACTTTCAGAATGAGAAAAAATTTACAACATTTAAGACAGGCAAAAGGAAATATACCTTATATTAAATTGTTCTAATAATTTTTTAAACACTAAATTAGATAAAGATATAAAAATAACCAATTGACCACACAAGACAAACAAAAAGCCAATAATGTGAAAAGTGTATTTTTCACTAGGATAGTAATAAAAGTATGAAAATTAAGCAATAATGTAATACCATTTTTTACTTTTTAAATTGACAAATATATTTTAGTACTAAAAATATCCAATTTTGATGAGAATATAAAAAATGGATACTATCATATGATCCTGTGGTGGGACTAACATAAGAAAAAGTTGTTAAAGGGAAACGTGGTTATATGTATAAAAAACCTTAAAATGCATGTGCCCTTTGTTAATTCCATTTTTAGGAATTTATGGTAAGGAAATCACTAAAGATGTATGTGATGATTTAGCTTTAAGAATTCCGATTGCAGTGTTGCTTATAAAAACAAAAATTCACAACTCCCTAAATACACATGAGGTTAAATATTGTAATGGTATACGTATGTGCTGGCACATTATACAGCCTTTATAAACAATGTTAAAGAAAATATTGCAGCTGGAAAAATGTTCACAATTTTTTTCATAACATTTTTAAATGGGAGGTCAACAAATCACAAAAAGTTAGAGTCCTCAATTTAGCATAAAATACATAATTTCCATTTTCCACAAACATGCACACATTGTCGATGGAAAAAAGGTACAGAAAATTATGTACCCACATATTAGAGTTTATCTCTGCATAGTGAGATTATTGCTTCTTTTTTATATATTTTCCTGCTTTTCTATATTTATTTCATTTTTATGGAAATGTTATTGATATCAAAAGAAGAAAACAAAGTTAAAGTCAAATGTGTACTGAATAGGTCTTGGATGAGGATTTCCAGTGGCTCCTGTTCCAGGTTTCAGCATTCAGTGTGTAGAGACAATGAAGTTTCCTGTCTGGCCACCAAGTGCTGGGTGTTTTAGGTTTCAGTATTTTTCTAGCCAACCTTTCTCGTTCTGATCACACTAATCTTATCAGCGCTGAGAGGTGTGCCCTCCTAAGGGAACCAACGCACTATTTCGTGGGTGGCATGATCAGGCTGACACTCCAAAACCAGTTAGACAAGGTACTCACGCTGTCCTGGAGTGTCTCTGCCATAGTAGCCCTGGCTTAGCTCATGAGGACAAGCTCCATGTGCCTGAAAGGGAATTGACTGTCTCTCCCCAATTTGGATTGAAATTCCCACCAGGGTCACCAATATCCAAACCTTGATATCATCTTCACTTCTTTTCTGCTTGTGCCCTACTTTTCCATTTCAACACCAACTTGCAAATTCTTCTCTCCAGTGTCTCTTTTATTCATGCTGTCATTTCAGTCCCTCTTAATATCTCATCAAGTAGTTGTTCCCTAAGGACATCTTCCTGATTCAGTTTCCCCTGCTTTTTTCTATCCCTTACCACTCCCAGATCAATCTTCAAAAATAAATTACTACAAGCTGGGCATGTTGGCATCTGCCTGTAGTCCCAGCTACTGGGAGGCTGAAGTGGGAGGTTCACTTTAGCCCAGGAGTTCAAGTCCAGACTGGGCAACATAGCAAGACCCTGCCTCTAAAAAGTAAAATAAAATAAAGTTACTACTGCAATAGGACACTCACTCCTCTTATCCCAACCTCTGAACTTATGTGTGAGAGGAATACATTGTTTGGTTTAACCTTTGGATGAGTTGGGTTTTCTGTTTATGCAGCCAAACCAAATCTTAAATGATAAATCTCCTTGAGTCTGAAAGAAGTCATGTCTCTGCTTAGCATGCATATATAATAGCAGTTTATATGTATGCCATTTCACCATTCTACCTCTCCCCAACATTCTTTTTGTAGATTTTGTTGCCCTCCTCTTTGACTCTGCCCATGAAATCAGAAGCATTTACCCTACCAGCACAAGGTGCAGCCTGCTCCATGATACTGGCATGCTCAAGAAATGGTCCATACTTGTTTATGCCAGGCTGTATTTAATGTCTTGACTACTACAGGCACTCAGTAAGTCTTTTAATGACAATGAAAAATATGAATCATGCAAGACCATGTCTTATGTTATTGGCAACAATTTTGAGCCTGAAATGCAGTAAGCTACCTGGCATTTTGTTTTATTTATTTTATTTTATTTTTTTATAAAAGGCTTGAACATTGCTACTGGCATCCATAAAAAGCAATGGGAAGATGAGTGCACAAAGACTGCTAGTGTGGAAGTTATTGGGCTGCATTCCCTTACTGACTCTGCCACTAATTTCAGAGTCAGCCTGATCCCTTTACTTCATACACCCTTTTAACCTCCTTTGAGTATCTTCTCTAAATTGATAGCAGCTTCTCAAAAACAACCAGGTCATATGCATGAAGGGTCTTAAAGATAGGCATAATTATCCAACAACTAGTAAGTACCCTTTAAACAGTTATTCCTCTTCTAAGAATCTGTCCCAAATAAATAATCAGGCAGTCTTTCCAAGATTTATGCACAAGATATTTAATGCAGCATTATTTTTAGTAGCAACCTAAATATTTTTCAATAGAAACTGGCTAAATAGACAATGTCATATCCATAAAATTTAATATTTTATAGCCACTAAACATCATGTTTATGAAGAATATTAATGGAATGAATATTCATGCTATTGTATTATTTGGAAAGAAGCTAAATATAAAATTACATATATATGTGCATACATATATCAATTATCCAGATTTTATAAATATATGTACATGATTATACATATAACTAGAACAAACATTTTTCTTCTTTATACTTTTCTAAATTATCTAGGATATATATGGATTGGTTTTAAAACCAATGAAATTAATATGTAATTATCTTGAAAATCTTTAAGGATTTACTATTTATTTTTTATTTATTCTTGAAATTTTGAAATTTTACAGTTAACACATCTTGGTTTAAGTCACCAAGCGGTCTCTTTCATCTGGACACAGATGCTTTTCATTTATCAGAAGCATTCTTGCATTATTTCTTTGAAAATTTTATCTCTCTCTTTATTTGTTCTCAATCTCTCAAAATTTTAAAGTCTAACTCGAGGACACCATTAAGACTTTTTAAACAATGTTTCATTCTTTTTGTCTCTGTATTCTACTTTCTGGAAGACTTGCTCAACTTGGTTTACAAAGTCTTTCATTGAAAACTTTTAATTAGCAACTTGATTTTGAAGAGATACTTAGATCTATTTATCTACTTTTTAAAAAGTGCTAGGTTCCCAAAACATAAATATACAGCTTAATCAATTAAACTTTCTTTATCAATTTTTGATAATAATGTCACAGCAGCTTCCTAAAAAAACTATTGGAAAATGTATACCCCCAGGGCCCTGATGTGATTTAGCTGTGTCCCCACACAAATCTCATCTTAAATTCCCACATGTTGTTGTAGGGAGCTAGTCAGAGGTAATTGAATAATGGGGGTAGATTTTTCTTGTACTATTCTTGTGATAGTGAATTAGTCTCACAAGATCTGATGGCATTAAAAGGAGAGTTTCCTTACACAAGCTCTCTTGTCTTGTCTGCTGCCATGTGAGATGTGCCTTTCACCTTCCAACATGATTGTGAGGCCTCCCCAGCCACATGCAACTGTGAGTCCAATAAACCTCTTTCTTTTGTAAATGGCCCAGTCTCAGATATGTCTTTATCAGCAGTGTGAAAACAGACTAACACAGTAAATTGGTATGAGTAGAGTGGGGTGCTGCTGAAAAGATACCTGAAAATGTGGAAGTGACTTTGGAACTGAGCAAGGGGCAAAGGTTGGAACAGTTTGGAGGGCTCAGAAGAAGACAGGAAAATGTGGGAAACTTTAGAGCTTCCTAGAGATGGTTGAATGGCTTTTACCAAAAGCCTGATAGCAATATGGACAATAAGGTTCAGGCTCAGGTGGTCTCAGATGGAGATGAGGAACTTGTTGGGAACTGGAGCAAAGGTGACTCCTGTTATGTTTTAGCAAAGAGACTGGCAGCATCTTGCCCCTTCCCTAGAGATTTTTGGAACTTTGAACTTGAGAGAGATGATTTAGGGTATCTGGCAAAAGAAATTTCTAAGCAGCAAAGCATTGAAGAGGTGACTTAGATGCTGTTAAAGGCATTAGGTTTTATAAGAGAAGCAGAGCATAAAAGTTTGGAAAATTTGCAGCCTAACAATGCGATAGAAAAGAAAAACCCATTTTCTGAAGAGAAATGCACAAAATATTTAATGCAGCATTATTTTTAGTAGCAACCTAAATATTTATCAATAGAAACTGGTTATCAATAGAAGCCGGCTGCATAAATTTGCATAAGTAATGAGGAGATGAGTATTAATCCCCAAGACAGTGGGGAAAATGTCTCCAGGGCATTTCAGAGGTCTTCATGGCAGCCCCCTCTATCCCTCTATCACAGGCCCAGAGGCCTTCTCTTGTTTGCCACCATGGGTGACGTGCCTTTCACTTTCCATCATGATTGTGAGGCCTCCCCAGCCATGTGGAACTGTGAGTTCAATAAACCTCTTTCTTTTATAAATTGCCCATTGTCAGATTTGTCTGTATCAGCAGTGTAAAAACACTAATACAGGCCCCCCACCTTCACCCACCATATAAGAAGTATTTAAATAGCACTGAAATTTTATGTTGCCTGTAGATTTGCAAGCTCTGACATATCTTAACCTCAACAATAACCTAGGTGTTTAGTGAAATAAATAATAGATGACCTATGGGAAGCAGGAATTCTTAAATTGTATTAATATTGGAAGATCCTTTCAGTGAGCTGAGCTCAACTAGGGGCAACCTTGGAGGAAGGGAAAACTGGCTGTTTCTACCATTTTCCCCCAAGTCACCTAATGACTACCCTATATTTAGAACTTTAAGAAGAACTCAAAACAAAGATAGAAAATGCAGGCAAAGAGAAAAGATGAGAGATTTAGTTGTTGCTGTTGTTTGATTTTTTTTTCTTGTGAAAGAAAAATAAACTCTTAGTTCTGATCTATTAGAGTCACGTCTACCAGTTAAAGGTGTTTGGCGATGTTTTTATATTGATCAGAGTTTGTTTCCCAGATCTTTGCAAAACCATACAGATGATTGGTGCCTCCTCATTCCACCAGTTCACCTTGGAAAAGAGATACTTATAAAGACTGCTGGAATCAATCATCTTTCCCAAGCAAGGTATATTGTTGCACAAATTGGTCTATGTTAGAGGGAACAGAGACATAAGAAAAACCTGAGGACCCCTAGACATGGCTGTTGGGCTGCTTGAGGTTGATAATCCCATGATAAATCCAAAAAGAGGCACCAATTCTTCCAACTTGCTTGGTACTATTAGTCTCAGGAATATCAGGGTTGTAGGCGTCGCAAACTCCAAGACCCATGGAACAAGTGTTTGCTGCTGATTTCACCTTTTATTTTTTTGAAACAGTGTTTCAATCTGTCAGCCAGGCTGAAATGCAGTGGTATAATCATAGCTCACTGTAGCCCTGAACTCCTGGATTCAAGTGGTCCTCCCACCTCAGCCTCCTGAATATGTGGGACTATAGCTGTGTGCCAACTTGCCCAGCAATTTTTTTTTCTTTTTTGTAGAGACAGGGTCTTTCTGTATTGCCCAGTCTGGTCTTGAACTCCTGGCCTCAACTGATCTTTCTGCCTTGGCTTCCCAAATAGTTGGGATTATAAGCATGAGTCTCCATGCCCAAATGCTTTCTCCATTTAAGGCAAGGATACTTTGGCCAAAACTTTACTATTTACTGATTAAAGTTGAGTTCCTCCAAGGTAATCTAATCTGGGCATATGGTCTTCTTAAACACATTTTTCAATACTCTTGGCAGTTCTGGAATAATGCCTGTGAGTCTCCAAGGCACATATTTGCCTTGCTGACATTAGAACCCTTGGGAATGCAATAGTTCAATTAACTGGGTCACTCCTCAGTCACTCTGCAGTGTCTCAGTTTACTATACATTATGTATTGTTTCTAAAGGTAGTACAGTTTATTTATTCTCTTCCACTTAGAAAAATTGTACAATGCTAGGAACTTTTCTTGATCCATTTTGAAAGCAGTTCCTTTGGAGAATAACTGTCAAACAAGCATGCTCCTGAAACTTCCTTATCTCCACCCCCATTGGGGTCGTGGCCTCTTAGATTCATGGCCCAGACTCCCAGTTCTTGGTATGCAGATCTGGCATTCTTTGCTGTTGCTACAGACTCCTGAGGCTCAGCCTGAGAGATTAGACAGCCCCTTGCCCCCCAGAGAAATGGGCCAAATAAATAATAGTTGAAGATGAAAGAGATTTTCACAGTTTCAACTAAGGCTAAGCAGATTACATTTATTCTACCCCTAATCACGGCGGTAGCTTTATTGCCACTTGGGTTCACAGTGAGGTCACAAGTCACTGGAAGTAAATATCGGCTTGGAAGAGTAAGAGTTATGTATCAACATGCATTGTCTGCTGTTTGTTAATTAGCTAGTGCTGCCTGGCATTTATTATACAGAAAAGTTAGCAGAACTAGAAAAAAAGAAGATTTGGAACACTGGGCTGACAAGCATGACTGAAAAGGCTATAATTATGGGTCTCAGCAAGGAAAATGATGGTCATATATGCAGAAAGTAGGAAACACTTGTAGCAGATCCCTGGGACACTGTATGCTGGGAAGCGAACTCTTAACTTTGCATTCATGGCTTTTCAAATCTTACTGAAAAATACAAATTATTGGGTCTAGTACAAGTTCTACGACTTATTTGAAGCGTGATCTTGAGCAGTCATTGATTCTCTCTGAGCTGCAGGCTCTTTAGCAGTAAAATTTGATGAATATTATCCACCCTCTGTAGTGGTGAAAATTACATCAGATGAGTAACTGAGCAATTGTTAGGACATTGAAGACATCACTATAGAAAAGTTAAGTCACAATTTGTCACTATGCCTCTTTTCCCATGCTATAAGATTTTAAAAACTCTTCAGTAAGACTAGACACTAATATTCTAAGACTAAACATAAGATTTACACTGTAAGACTAGAAGAACTCTATTACCCATGCTATAAAACTAAAAGATTAAAATAATTCAATCTTCTCTATGAAAGTATCAGTGAACATTGTCAACTAGAAGTGATTCCCCAGCCTCTCTGAAACTCTGTAGCACATGCTGTCTTGCATCCAGCAGACCTGAGTTTGAACTGTGGCTCTACTACTCACTACTGGTATGATCTTTGGGGAAGTTACTTAATGTGCCTCAGAGTTTTTTTGTGTACGTACCTAATATGTAATTCAAATCTATTCTTTTTTATTATCAAATAGTACCATTATTGCATTTATTTATGAAGAAACAGGCTGAGAGGCTAGGTTTCTTTTCTAAAGACATATAACATGTAAATACTTAAGTTGAAATTTGTTTTTTATGATGCATGTACTATTTTTAATTCACAAATATTATATTATTATGTACAACACATTGTTTTGAAATATGTCTACACTGTGGAATGGCTAAATTGAGCTAATTAATATATGCATTACTTCACATGCTTATCATTTTCTATGGTAAGAACACTTAAAAACCTACTCTTTTAGCAATTATCAAGAATATAATACATTGTTATTCACCGTAGTTACCATATTGTACAATAGATCTCTTGAACTTATTTGAATTGGAATTTAAACCCAGAACCATCTAGATCTGAGGTCATCATCCTTTCCATTAAGCAATGGTGCATAATCAAAAGTGCAAAGCACATAGTAGACATTTGGTAAGTGCAGGCATAATAAGCCTGTTGGCCCTGAAGTCAAAGTGCCTGGATTCATTCTTGCTTTGCCATTTGTTAGTTGTGTGACCATGAGCATGATTCTTAACCTCTCTGTGCCTCAGCTTCTGCCCCTATAAAACGGACATAAAAGTGGTACTACCTTATAGGGTTGTTCTGAGTACTGAGTTATTGTATATAGTCTACTAGAGTAAGTGCTTAACAAATATGAACTATTATTGCTGAACAGCAACAATTTTCTGAACTTCTCTTCACCAGTCTGTAAGTATGTTACTGTCCACTTTATGAAGAAGCAAGATATAGCTGCAAAAAAGAAAATGATTTATTTTTAGAGTTATTAGTAAATCATAAGTGCTTTTTCCAATGCATACATAAAATTCTGAGTTTTCATTTACCACTCCGACAAAAGAGGGGATATTTTTTATCTTTTTTAGCATACATTCATGCAGATGCATTTTCAAGAAGTTTGGCAAATATAAAAAGTAGAAAAAATAGATCTCATAGTTTCGTCATCCAGCACAATCATAGCCAATTTTTTTTGCATTTTATTCTGTTATTTATTTCTCTTGTAATGTATATGTAGATATGTAAGTACAGTTAAGACAATATTACATATGTAGGTATATTTCTTAGTTCTACTTGTTTATATAACAAAGATTTCTTTGGCTTCAAACATTATGAAATGCAGTTCATTCAGTCATGGTCCATTGTCCCTTTAAAGTATGTTTAAGATAAAGCTCAGCAAATTATTGTTTTTGATCCCAAATAGAGCTTTTTAAATATAACAGCACTAGAATCTTAATGGGAGTTTGTTCTTATTTTTAACACATTACATATGAAGTGATATATCACAGGAAACAGCATTTTAAGAAAATATCATTTCCTTTCTCAAACGATAATAAAAACATCCACTTTTTTCCAAAATGAAATAGAAAGTAATAAAAATAATCTTCTTAAGCTATATACATTATGTTTTATGTATCTTGGGACTTTCTCCAAAGTGCAAATTTTACAAAAAAATCATTGTGGTCTTTGAACATAATTTTTAGCATAAGCAAATTATCTACATCTAATTATACTTAGCACTTTTCATCTGGAGTGTGTCAAAGCAATTCACACAACTTAATAAAAACTTAGGTTTTTTAAATTAAAGATTTAATTTGAGGTGATATTCAGCAACAACAAAAAATTCTACCCCCACAAGGGGCCGGGTGCAGTGGCTCATGCCTGTAATCCCAGCACTTTGGGAGGCCAAGGTGGGCAGATCACGAGGTCAGGAGATCGAGACCATCCTGGGTAACACGATGAAACCCGCGTCTCTACTAAAAATACAAAAAATTAGCCGGGTGTGGTGGCAAGGCGCCTGCAGTCCCAGCTACTCGGGAGGCTGAGGCAGGAGAATGGCATGAACCCGGGAGGCGGAGCTTGCAGTGAGCCGAGATTGCACCACTGCACTCCAGCCTGGAAGACAGAGTGAGACTTCACCAAAAAAAAAAAAATTTCTATCCCCACAATTTTTAGTGAGACAAGATCTCATTCTGTCATCCAGGCTGGAGTGCAGTGGTGCAATCACTGCTCATTGCAGCCTCGACCATCTGGGATCAAGCAATCCTCCCACCTCAGCCACTCATGCATTTCATATGTAATGTGTTAAAAAATAAGAACAAAATCTCATGCTTGGAACTATAGGGATGCCGAAACCCGGCTAATTTTTTAACTTTTTGTAGGTACAGAGTCTCACTATGTTGCCCTCCAAATCCTGAGCTCAAGCAGTCCTCCAGCCTCAACCTCCCAAAGTGCTGGGATTACAGGCATGGGCCACTGTGCCTGGCCAAATTCTTTATAAGATACTATTAGGTTGGTGCAACAGTAGTTGTGGTTTTTGCCATTGAAAGTAATGGCAAAAAACTGCAATTACTGTTGCACCAACTTAATACATATGATAATATATAATTATAGACTCAATTTTTATTTTAATTCTCTGTGTGTTCCATTGACATTTATTTATTTATTATTTATATTTCTAACTTAATTCTAGGTTTAGGAGTACACGTGTAGGTTTGTTATGTAGGTAAATTGCGTGTCATGAAGGTTTGATGTGCAGATTATTTTGTCACCCAGATAATAAGCATAGTACCTGATAGGTAGTTTTCTGATCTTCATCCTCCCCCCAACCCTCCACCCTCAGGTAAGCCTCAGTGTCTATTGTTCCCTTATTTGTGTCCCTGTGTACTCAATGTTTATTACTCCACTTAAAAGTGAGAACACATGCTATTTGGTTTTCTGTTCCTGCATTAAATCACTGAGGATCATGGCCTCTAGCTACATTCCTGTTGCTGTAAAAGACATGATTTTATTCTTTTCTATAGCTGCATAGTATTCCATGCTGTATATGTACCACATCTTCTTTATCCACTCTTCTGTTAGTGAGCATTTAGATTTATTCTGTGTCTTTGTTTTTGTCAATAGTGCTGTTAGGAGCATACACCTGCATGTGTGTTTATGGTAGGACAATTTATACTCCTTTGTGTATGTACCAAATAATGGGATTGCTGGGTCAAATGAGAGTTCTATTTTAAGTTCTCCGAGAAATTGCCAAACTGCTTTCCACAATGGCTAAACTAATTTACATTCCCACCAGCAGTGTATGTGTGTCCTTTTCTCCACAACCTCAAAAGCATCTGTTATTTTTTGACTTTTGATTAATAGCTATTCTGACAGGTGTGACTTTGTATCTCACTGTGGTTTTGATTTTCCTTTCTCTAATGACTAGTGATGTGGAACATCTTCTCATATGCTTGTTGGCCATGTGTATGTTGTCTTTTGAAATGTGTCTGTTCATGTCCTTTACCAATGTTTTAATGAGATTGTTTGTGTTTTGCTTGTTAATTTGTTTTTGTTCCTTATAGATTCTGGTTATTAGACCTTTGTGGGTTGCATAATTTGACAATTTTTCTTTCCATTCTGTAGGTTGTCTGTTTACTCTGTTGATAATTTCTTTTGCTGTGCAGAAGCTCTTTAGTTTAATTAGGTCCCATTTGTCAATTTTTGTTTTTGTTACAATTGCTTTTGGCATCTTCAGCATGAAATCTTTGCCAAGACCTATGTCCAGAATGCTATTTTCTAGGTTAACTTTCAGGGTTTTTACACGCTTAGGTTTTATATTTATATCTTTAATCCATCTTGAGTTGATTTTTTAATATATTGTAAGGAAGGGGTCCAGTTTTAATCTTCTGCATATGGCTAGCCAGTTATTCCAGCATCATTTATTGAATAGAGATTCATTTCCCCCATTGCTCATTTTGGTCAACTTTGTAGATGATTAGATGATGTAGGTATGTGGCTTTATTTCTGGGCTCTCTATTCTGTCAGATCTATGTGTCTGTGTTTGTGCCAGTGTCATGCTTTTTTGGTTACTGAAGCCTTGTAGTATAGTTTGAAGTCAGCTAATGTGATGCCTCCAGCTTTGTTCTTTTTGCTTAGGATGACTTTAGCTATTCAGACTTTTTTTAGGCTTTGTACAAATTTTAAAATAGTTTTTTTCTAATTATGTGAAGAATGTCAATAGTTAGTTTGATAAGAATAGCATTAAATCTGTACATTGCTTTGGGTAGTATGGTCATTTTAACCATATTGATTCTTCCTATCCATGAGCATGGAATGTTCTTCTATTTGTTTGTGTCATCTCTGATTTCTTTCGGCAGTGTTTTATAATTCTTGCAGAGATCTTTGGCCTCCCTGGTTAGCTGTATTCCTAGGTATCTTATTCTTCTGTGGCTATTGAGAATGGAATTGTGTTCTTGACTTGATTCTCAGCTTAGACATTGTTGGTATATAGAAATGAAACTGATTTTGTATCCTGAAATTTTGCTGAAGTTGGTTACCAGATCTAGGAGCTTTTGGGCAGATACTATGGGGTTTTCTATATGAGGAATCATATCATCTGCAAACAGAGATGGTTTGACTTCCTCTCTTCCTACTTGGAAGCCTTTTATTTCTGTCTCTTGTCTGATCAAGCTGGCTATTCAACTTCCCATATCATATTGAATAGCAGTAGTGAGAGTGGATTCTTTCTCAAGAAGAATGTTTCCAGCTTTTTTCCATTCAGTATGATATTGGCTGTGGATTTGTCATAGATGTACCTTCAATGCCTAGATATTGAGGGTTTTTAACATGAAAGGATGTTGAGTTTTATTGAAAGCCTTTTCTGCATCTATAGAGATAATCATGTGGATTTTTAGTTCTGTTTCTGTAATGAATCACATTTATTTGTTTACAGATGTTTATCAAATTTGCAAACCAGGGGTAGACCCTTCTTGATAATGATGGATTACCTTTTTGATGTGCTGCTGGATTTGGTTTGCTACTATTTTGTTGTGGATTTTTGCATCTGTGTTCATCAAGGATATCAGCCTGCAGCCTGCAGTCTGCAGTTTTCTTTCTGCAGTGTCTCAGTCAGGTTTTGGTATCAGAATGATGCTGGCCTCAGAATGAGGTGGGGAGCAGTCCCTGATCCTCATTTTTTTTTTAGAATAGTTTCAGCAGAATGGTACAAGCTCTTATTTATATATCTGGAAGAATTGTCTGTGGTTTCAACTGGTCCTTGGCTTTTTCTGGTTGGTAGACTTTTTATTACTGATTCAATTTTGGAACTGTTATTGATCTATTCAGGGATTCGGTTTCTTCTGGTTCAATTTAGGAGTTTGTATGTATTCAGGAATTTATCAATTTCTTCTAAGTTTTCTAGTTTGTGTGTGTTGAAGTGTTCCTGGCAGTCTCTGGGTGTTTTGTTTTGTATTTCTGGGGGGTCAGTGGTAATGCCTCCTTTATCATATCTAATTGTGTTTATTTCAATCTTCTCTCTTTTTTATTTGTCTAACTGATGATCTATCAATCTTATTTATTCTTTTAAAGAATAAACTCCTGGATTCAGAGATCTTGTGTGGTTTTTCACATCTCCATGTCATTTAGTTAAGCTCTGATTTTGGTTATTTTTTGTCTTCCACTTGCTTTGGGGTTGGTTTGCTTGTGTTTTTGTAGTTCCTCTGATGTTAGGTTGTCAATGTGAGATCTTTTTAACTTTTTGATCCTGGTGGTTGTGATATAAACTTTCCCCTTAATGCTGCTTTGGCTGTGTCCCAGAGATCCTGGTATGTTGTATCTTTGTCCTCATTAGTTTCAAAGAATTTCTTGGTTTCTGCCTTAATATTATTGTTTACCCAAAAGTCATTCAAGAGCAGGTTGTTTAATTTCTATGTAATTGTATGGTTTTGAGCCATCTTCTTAGTACTGATTTCTATTTTTATTGCACTGTGGTCTGAGAGTGTGATTAGTATGATTTTGAGGTATTTTTTCTATTTGCTGAGAATTGCTTTATGGCTGATTGTGTGGTCAATATTACAGTATGTGCCATGTGCTGATGAGAAGAATATATATTCTATTGCTTTTGGGTGGAGAGGTTTGTTAGGTCCATTTAGTCAAATATTGAGGTCAGGTCCTGAACATCTTTGTTTTCTGCCTCAATGAACTGTCTAATACTGTCAGTGGGCTGTTGAAGTCTACCACTATTATTTTGTGGTTATGTCTCTTCATAGGTATGTAACAACTTGTTTTATGAATCTGGGTGCTCCTGTATTGGGTGCATGCATTTAGAAAAATTAGGTTTTCTTGTTGAATTGAACCTTATACCATTATGTAATGCCTTTCTTTGTCTTTTTTTAATGATTGTTGGTTTGTGTTCTGTTTTGTCTGAAATGGAAGAGCAACACCTGCTTTTTTCTGCTTTCCATTTGCTTGGTAGATTTTTCCTCCATCCCATTAATTTGAGGCTATGGGTATCATTGCATGTGAGATGGGTCTCTTGAAGACAGCAAACAGTTGGGTTTTACATATTTATCCAGCTTTCCACTATGTATCTTACAATTGGGGCATTTAGCCCATTTACATTCAAAGTTAGTATTGATATGTACAGATTTGATCCTGTTGTTGTGTTGTTAGTTGATTATGATGCAGACTTGATTATGTAGTTGCTTTATAGCATCCAAGATCTATGTACTTAAGTATACTTTTGTGGTGACTAGTAATGGTCTTTCCTTTCCATGTTTAGCAGGCCCTTAAGGATCTCTTGTAAGGCAGGTCAGGTGGCAACAAATTTTCTTAGCATTTGCTTATCTGTAAAGGTTCTTATTTCTGCTTTGCTTATGTTTTTTGTTTGAAAATTTTTTTCCTTAAAAATTCTGAGTATAGGCTTCCAATCTCTTCTAGACTGTAGGGTGTTTGCTGAGGGGTCAATTGTTAGCCTGAGGGGATTCCCTTTGTAGGTGACCTACCTCTTCTCACTAGCTGCCTTTAATTTTTTTTTGCATTTTGATTTTGGAGAATCTGACCACTATTTGTCTTGGGGATGTTCATCTGGTATAGTACCTTGTAGGGGTTCTCTGCATTTCCTGAATTGGAATGATGGCCTCTCTAGTGAGGATTGGGGAAATTTTTATAGTCGATATCCTCTAATATGTTTTTTCTGTTGCTTGCTCTCTCTTTCTCTTCCAGGGACATCAGTGAGTCATAGATGTGTCCCCTTTACATAATCCCATATCTCTCAGAGGTTTTGATCATTATTTTTTATTCTTTTTTCTTTGTATTTGTCAGTATGAGTTAATTTGGAGGACTGGTCTTTGAGATCTGAGAGTCTTTCCTCAGCTTGGTCTATTCTGCTGTTTATACTTGAATTATGAAATTTTTGAAGTCAGTTTTTCAAATCTGCTGGATCAATTTGATTCTTTGTTAAAATGGCCATTTCATGATCCAGCTTCTATATCATTTTATTACATTCCTTAGATTCCTTGGATTAGGTTTTGACTTCCCCCTGAATCTCAATGATCTTTGTTCCTACCCATATTTTGAATTCCTTGTCTGTCATTTCAGACATTTCAGCCTGTTTAAGAAACATTGCTGGGGACTAGTACAGTCATTTGGAGGTAAAAAGACATGATGGCTTTTTGAGTTGCCAAAGTTCTTGTACTGGTTCCTTCTCATCTGTGTGGGCTAATGTTCCTTTAGTTATTGAAGTTGCTGACCTTTGGATGAGGTTGTTTGCTTTTGTCTTCTTAGATGACCTTGGAGATTGAATTGCAGTATAAGATTGGTTCAGTTGACTAGCTTCATTTCTGGAAGATTTTAGGGAGCCAAGGCTCGGCTCGGCATTCCTGAGCTATGTGCTCTAACTCTGGGTGGTAGTACTGGGATGATAGTTTTTTTCTCTGGCCCCTTGATGTTAGGAAACTGCTGCACTACAGAAACTGAGGTATTTTGGCCTGCTGGCCATAACACGCTGATGTATGGTGCTGGCCAAAGCACTTCATCAGGGTGGTGGCAGCATGATCTATGCTTTATCTTGTGTGCCAATAGCCATGGCAATGCAGCAGGGTACACATACAGGGCACTGTCAGGAGCAGGGTAGCAATGTTCCTGCATACCCTCACACTGTTGGTGATGGCAGTGGGGGTAGGGTGTTTGTGGGGAGGGTTTTGCTGGCTAGACTAAATTTTTAAGGCACTAAAATGAATACTGCATTTCAAGATGAATAAAAGCAAATTGAGTCAAGAAAAACCCATTTATTTCCAGTTTATCTGCTATAGTTCTTACTAAAATGAAATAAATCAAACCAGTAGTATTTCAAATCAAGAATGGTCAATTAGATAAATAAACAAGTTTACTGACTTTACTGAATTCTCATGTTCTTCTGCATCTTGTTTAAAATATTTTCTCCTACCATCTTTTTAGTGTTCAACCCTTTGTGCTTATTAGTTTGAATGTCTAAATATTCTTCATGAGTTATACCTGTAAGATATATCTGGAAAGTGGCAATGGACATATTCAAAATTGTGCATTGATGTGCTACTTTTAGAATCAGAAGATACTATCCGTGTAGTAGTTTAGGAAGAGAAGAAAGTACATATCTCATAAAATGTATTTTTATTTATATTCCTGATTATATTATTCAAAGTGATTAAATTGTTCAATTAATAGTGTATTCAAAAGGCATATAATCTAGGGCATTTGTGCTAAGTAGTACTGTTGAGATTTTAATGCAATTTTGGAGGATGGGAATTTAGTCAATTAGCATGTTTACCTGAAAAAAGAAAAGTAGGATGTTGGAAAAGAAAGAAGAAAAACAGAAAAGAGGAAAGGAAGAAGAGAAGGCACAAGAAAGGAGAGGGAAGGTGAGACAGAAGGAAGAAAGAAAGGAAACAGGAAAGGAAGGAATATTCATTATACTCCTACTTTGTGTCAAGCATTTTTACTAGCATTTAACTATCAGCCTGATCCTGAAATATAAGTATTAGCTCCATTTTACAAATGAAATTGAAGATCAGAAAAGGATTGCTTAATTTCATAATTAACATCACCTGTAAGAAATTGAACTGAGGTTTAAACTCAGTAGTATCTGGCTTCAAAGCCTGTGCTTTTCCCATGATATCATACAATAATTCTACACATTGCCTAAAGGTTCTATGAGCTTTTGCCTGTGATTTATTGAAGTAACTTAATCTAGCTTTTTCCTAGTTCATTTCAGATTGCCTGCTACATGGTAGACTTCTAATAAACATTTGTTAACTAAAGGAATGAATGAATGAATTATTCCCAAAAACAGAAGAAAGAAATGGTAAAATGTGCTTCCTTTTGTTCTTAGAAAGGAAATAAAATAAGGAAGACATCAGAAGGTGGGAACTATATTTTGCTCTATTTTGACCCAGGACTGGTTTGAATTTAGTTCAATGGTTAGTGCTTAGAATATTTTGAATTTAGTTGAAGGTCTGAGTTCAGACTTGTTATTATCAAGAAGTGTGATTTAGGCTCAGATGATCTCTAACATGGAAAGAACAAACAAAACAAGAGTCAAGTTTAAACCAGGGACTAATTTGTGGAAATTCTTCTGCTCTAGGAAAGTTCAAAGTGTGGCAGTACATACTGAGGCCTTAGTGGATTATCACAGACCACATTCCTACTACAAGATTTACTCTCAAATAAACATGAATTCCAAGGTCTCTTTCAGACTTGGAGTTAGACTTCCCAAACATTTGTCTCATGTATTTTGAAGCCTCATCTCTTGGACCAAGCTGAATCGCTCAGGATGCAGACCTGATATTTTATCAGGTACTCATTGGCAACTGAAGCATCAAACATTCGTACTGTGCATCATACAAATATATAACAGGGAGGCAGCAGGTGGTGTTTGGTTTGTTAGTTGATATTAATGGGAAATTTATTTGGCAATTGCATTAATCATAAGATTTGGCATAGCAAGTAGCAGAGTTCCAACTAAAATCACCTTCAACAATAAAAGGAATGTTAGCAAATATTCAGTCTAGCAATATGGTGAAACATGATCCAGTAGCTCAAAGAAGTCAAGAAAGATCCAGTTTTTTCTGTCTTCCTATTCTATCTTCCATAGTATTGGCTTCTGTGTATAAAATGCATAGCTATACACTAAAATTTTTAGCTCTTTCTCCTGATGACACCACTGGATTGTATGTATTTCCTAGCCTTCCTTATAGGTAAATTTGTGCATGTCTCTAAAGTCTGGCCAGGAGACAGTGGGCAAAATTTTGTTTACTTCCACGTCTAGCCTATGTGTGTTTCTTGATGCTATCTCCTTCTGCAAACTGATGAAGAAAGGCACCACAATCCTAGAAACTGTACGTGGCAAGCCCAGGTTCAAGCCAGTTGCAGGAAAGCCACTGCCAATGATGAATACCTATTTAAACTTTATGTAAAAGGGAAATAAATTGTTATGCTGTTTGAGCCATTACATTACTTTACTGACTTACATTAAATTATTGATACCAGAAGTGGAATGATGCTTCAAGAACAACCTAAACTTTATAGGACTGGTTTAGTTATAGTTGGATTAATAATAGAACATGCTGAAAAAAATAGTGATCTATGTTATACAATAGAAAAAAACATTTAATAAAGCAAATGCTTCAGTAATGTAGAAGGTAGACTATGAGCCTGTAACATTAGGAAAAGTGATTGAAAAGATACACAATGTGAATATGTGTTGCTACTATTTGTTGCTTTGCTGACAAATCATTGGAAGAAAGAGATTAGCCTATTTAAAAGTCAGTTTTCAGTCAGAATTGAAAGACAATATATAGATTCCAGAATTTAGGACCTAAAGGGAAGGAGAAAGATGATTAATTCTAGACTTGAAACAGTAAAAGATAAGATTATAAACAGGCTTTGAGCAACAATGGCCTAATAGTGTGTATTATTGCTACAAACTATTTCAAATGGTTTCCAGTTAACTATCATTATTGTGAATGGCAGATATGCGGATGATAAATCAAAAATAAAAATGAATCAGGCTTTAGAATTATATCTAGAAATAAACTTTATTCTGGAGAATGCTCCATGTACCCTTGAGAACAATGTATACTCTGCTGATGTTTGGTGGAATGTTCTGTATACATCTGTCATGACCATTTGGTCTATAGTGCTCTTCGAGTTTCCTGTTTTCTTACTGGTTTTCTGTCTGGATGTTCTATGTATTATTGAAAATGGGGTGAAATCTCCTATTTTTATTGTATTGCTGTCTATTTTTCCCTTTAGATCTATAAATAAATATTTGCTTTATATATTTAAGGGCTATGATATTGGGTCCATATGTATTTATAATTGTTATATCTTCTTAATTGACCCTTGTTTATTATATAATAGCCCTCTCTGTCTTTTATGACCGTTTTTAACTTTAAATCTATTTTTTGCCCTCTAAGAGGGCAAAAGCCATTCCTGCCCTCTTTTGGTTACTATTTACATGAAATATCTTTTTCCATCCCTTCACTGTCAGTCTGTGTGTCCTTAAATCTAAGGCGAATCTCTTGTAGAGAGCATTGGATCTGGTTTTATCCATTAAGCCATTCTATGGCTTTTGATTGGGGAGTTTAATCCATTTCCATTTAAAGTAATTATTGACAGATAAGGACTTGCCAGTGCCATTCTATTCCTTGTTTTCTGTCTGTTTTTGTAGTTCTTTTGCTCCCCTTTTCTTATCTTACAGTCTTCCAGATTTTTAAGCCTTGACTGGTCAAGGCATTTTTTTTTTTTTGTATTCGTTCATGGCTTCTTTAGCAATTCAATTTCCTCAAAATATAGTAAACTTATTTGCTTCCAGATAGTTTCATCTGCCTATAAACATACTAAAAAAAATTTTTTTTAAAAATAAGCTCACTTTATTGAAGTATAATTGATACACAAAAAGCTATACATATTTAATATTACAACGATTAAGTTGTTATTAGCTTAAAATAGGCTGTTATAAATATATCACCATGAAAGGTGCTGGAGAAATTAATAGGAAATACTCAGACAGAGAAGTCAGCCTGAAGAAAACGGAGTGAAAAAGTTCTTTTCAGAAGGCAAAATAAAAGTCGAATCAAGGAATTTTCTCCATTTATTAGGAGAGTGGGACTTCACAATTCCTGCCTGGCAGGATTTTCATCATTGTTGTGCACTACTGACTGTAGTAGAAATCCTACTCTTTACTTTTTCTTTTTAATTATCCTATCCCTGCTCCAATACTATTTATTGAGTGGATATAGAGGAGAAAATAAGTAATTTTTGCTTCAAATGCTGTGGGATTATTAGAGATAATAATCAGGCTTGATGAAGAGAAGAGGATAGTACTGGAAGATCATAAATAACTGTATGTGACTACAGGTTGTCTCCCATGAGATGAAATGAGTATCTTGTACTTTGTGGGAGGAGAGGTAAAATATATGTTTGATGCCTATAAAGGCACAATGTGTTAGAGACTGGCTAGCCATTTACCAAAAAGCATTTCCTATTTTTTCCTGTAATTACAGTTTGAGTATTATTTCCCATTGACCTTTCAGTCAGGTGCAGCCATGTGATTAAGATCTGGCCAGCAAAATGTGGCAGAAGTTAGCAACCACTTTTAGACGTGACTCACAGAAAGTACTCACATGTGATTCTTCATGTGGATCATGTGGCTCTTTCTTTTTCTATGGCTTGACAGAAATGAGCATAGAGATCATGCAAGCTGTATGTTGAGAATGGAGGAGCCACAAGATATAAGGAGACTGGGCACTTCTGCTTCTAACTAGAATGGGAGAAAGGGCGTAGATATATCTTCCTTTCTGAAACAATGAATAAATTTTACAAAATATTTGAAGCCATAGTTTTCTATGTATTAGACATATAAGTCAGATATTGAAGGATAGTTAGTAATCCTTAAAAAACAACACACAAGTGGGTCCTACAACTTTTCCAGTTTACTGCCTTGAGAGAATTTGCAAGATGCAGCTCAGGGAGCAGGAACCCAAGCAGATTCCAGCATATTTTCTAAAATGAGGCATCAGATATAAGTCTGGGAGGGACCCAGGCAGATGGAGTTCACAAAACAGCATAATAGAAAGGAAAGTGCTGCACAGAAAGAGAACTAAGGAGATATGCAGAGGGTAAACCTTAAGTGTTCAGCAAAGTACTGATCAGCAAATGTGTGTGAGAAGACTATCTGGGGCTGGAAAAAAAGAATAATCTATAATGATCTAGAATGTTCACATGTAAATATATACTTCAAAAGTTTTCTAATTTGTCTATTTCAAATATATGCAGTTTGTTGCACATCAATTATAATTCCATAAAGCTGTTTTTAAAAATGTAAGGCTCTTGTATCCCTGAAAATAAAAAAAGCAATCAAAAACTTGGAATTTACTTAAATTAGAAATAAACCATATTGTTTTTGAGTCATTTTTGTTTGTTATAGCCTAACTAATATAGCTTCCTATTAAAGCTAATCTCAAGACTTTATGGCCCTATGATATCAACCCGCAGGAACTAACAGTATCTGCTTTCTTATTCATGTCCAGTAAGACAAAGTGCCTTTTTCATAGATTCCATAGAACAAAGATAATTTTTTTAATTTTCCAAAGCCCCCATTAATGTTCTTTTTGTATTTTATTAATCTAAATTGGTTTATGTGACAGTGTCTGAGTGAATCATGGTCAATGCCATCATAGGCAATTGTGTAGGTCATGCTTTGAAATGGAGCACTCAACCATGGGGGAAAAAATGAGGGCTTAAAATCAGCATGCGCCCTGCTTACCGAACTATGCAATCTGGTGCTGAGCTACAGTTACCTGGAAAGAATGGGAAACTTTCTGTAATTTGCATGGAGCTGCCAGCTGCCATATATCTTTGTTTAGTCTCCAATCCTGGTGGTTAAGCAGATAGACATTTGTTGGAAAAGAGAAGGAAACTGAGTGCTAGCTAGGGATGAGTGGAACCAGAAAATTACTACAACAACAACATATGATTGTGGATATGGATATTGTTCATTTACTGTATTTCAAGTTGTCCTTTCAGATACCCTGGATGAAAGGAATCTCTCACTTATCTGAAGTCTTCTACAACTTTATGTTATAAAACTCTCACAGTGTTTATAACTCCCTACCTTTAATTATAATTAATTGCATGTGTGTAACAAATTAGGAATACAACATAAAGAGAGGCAAGAATTGGATGACTATGTGAAACAAAAATGTTTTGGAGGACCAAATAGAGACAGGGAATTCTTTTGGCCAACACAGAAAAAGCTGGCATAATAAGAAAGGGTTCCAGTAATCTTTATGTTTCGAGAGGAAAGTACTTAGGTGGCGAATGCTACTATGCTACCTGTGCTTTTCTCAAGTCAAGAAATAAAGTGACTTCTTGATCATACAGTGTATTATATATAGCAATGACCAACAGTGGGAAGATGTCTTGATGGAGACACTACCCAGTGAGGTTTCCTAGACACTTCCAAGACGCAGCAGTAAAGTCCCATTAAATCTGGGAGACAAAACACAGGAGTAAATGAGTCATCTGCAGAACCAAATTAAAAATTAATTTTCCAACAGATTTCTGTGCTCTGGTTTGCTTTTGGGTTTATGATCAGTTTGGTGCTATGTGATGGTTAAAAGTTATCAGAGCACCATGTTAACAGAGGCATGCTAAACTCAAATGGACTTGTGCCAAAACAGTCAGTTCAGATTGCAAGCAAATATGTTGGGCGAACCATTTGTTTGTTTCTACCAACTTGTACAAGCTCACTGGCAAAATGTAGAGTAGTAAATATAAAATGAAGAAATATTTGTTAAATGGCCCTTTAATTTTTCCATTATTATATTTTATTATGCATCGTTAATTTAATTGGTCCACTAAAATAATATTTTCATAGTTACAAAAAATGTTTCTGTTAAAAAAGAAATTAAAATGATAGTAATAATGGAAAATATACACAGAATAGCCTAGGCAGTACAAGAGAACAAAATTAAGTCCACAAAAAGTAAAGCATAAGACAAGAAAATGCATGTTTGTACTATTGAATTCAATATTGACATTTAAATGTCAAACAGTGACATTTATATAACATTTAATTAATATATTGATTTTAATTAAGTAAGTCCTAGATTTATGTATTTAATTTAGAAATGTGTTTCGGTTTGTTTAGTTCTAAAATAATACATGAGTTTATACCTACTCTTTCTTATTCTTATACGTATCTTAGTAACATAACAAATATCAGTTAACACTAGTAATAGATGAATTTTTTTTCATTTTAAGAAAGG
Source organism: Pan troglodytes (assembly GCF_028858775.2). Lineage (NCBI taxonomy): Eukaryota > Metazoa > Chordata > Mammalia > Primates > Hominidae > Pan > Pan troglodytes. Next base: position 90,184,789 of record NC_072407.2, read on the forward strand.
TCTATATTTTACTCAAGTTTGAGAAACAATCTTACATAGAAGCTTTTTCTTAATTAAGTGTGTGGCAAGAGGGGTTCCTTTACATTTTTGAAATGCCCACCTTTTGAAGGGAAAAGTACCAGAAGATGTAGGATCCAGGAGAAAGAAGAATGGGGTAAGGAGGATGGAGATATACCAACTAAAAATTTCTCAGTCAATAAAAAAACTCCAGTAATGGAGACACTTCAGAGGTGGCAATGCTTTTTTTTTTCTGCCCTAGACTCTAATGGCCCTAAGGAAGTATTCATATCTGATTAGTGACTATCTTCACTGTATTTAACCATATAGATTAATTTCGGTAAACACCATTGCAAAATTGGCCAAAATTAAGGAAGTGACAAATTAGTCCACAAGCCCAAACATAGTTCAATGTAACAAAATTTATTGAGCATGTACTTAGAACAGTTAATATTCTGTGGATATATTAATGAAAATAATATAATGTATTCCCATGAATAATCACTGAGACAGACATGTATATGAATTGTAAAATAATATGATAAAAATATATATTTATTTATATATGTAATTTTTTAATATATCTATAAATTGTTCAGAGGATGAAATGATTAACTTCAGAGATGTAGCAATGGAGATAGGAGGGTCAAGGAAGCCTTTACAAAGGAAATGATTGGATTCAGTTTTAAATGCTGAAAAAAATTTTCTAACAGAATAGGTAGGGAGATTATTCTAGGCAGAAGGGATGGCACATGCTTTCGGAAAATAAGAGCCAGATTAAAAAGAAAATCTAACTGTACAGGTTGTAAATTTTGTAACAGAATAAGCTACCTAGAAAAGTAAAATATGTTTACTGGGACCAAATTTGTATTTGAATGTACCTAGTTTAATGTATGAAACTTATTTAACTATAATCGTCTTCTTCCTAAAACCAAAGAAGGAAAAATTATATCACAAAGTGTTCTTATATGAACTATGGAGTTAACATTAAGTTTTTACACTTCATCTAGTTACCTTGATTGGTAGTTTGAGCATAGCTTGCCTTATATCCTGCAATAAAATTGTGGTGGTTAAATAGGCTCACTGCAATAAGGCAAAGACATGGGTCTTAAAGCATACGAGTAGTGAATACAGTTAAGCTAACTCTCAGATAATTTTATCTTTTACCATGTCCTTGAAATTACTCAGCAAGGTTTTAAATTGTCTACATTGAAACTGAGATGAATATGTTTTGATAGACCTCTAGTAAAGAAAAAGAGAGCCATACTAAAATGTCATACCTGGGAAGTACTATATTTTATTAATCAGGTGACAGTGATATTCCTTTAGATCTAATAGCTGAAACAATGAAGCTGAAAATGGCAACATTATGCTAAATTTAAGGACTTATAAGTGATAGTCAAATGTTTGTGGCAGAAGAATTGGGGTATTGAATTCAGATTTCTTAGATGAGTCAACAGGAGTTTCTTGCTCTCTCATTGGGAGTGTCCTCCCCTCCTTCTGTGATTTGTTGTATCATCAAACACTGGTTGCTTTCCCACAGGGGACTCATTCTGTTTTTAGTTAGTTTCAGTCCTCATCTACTACCCACTTCTCCCTCCATTCAACATTCATAGCCACCCTAGCACCATCTGCCTTGAAGCTTTTCAGAATGAATTCCACTGTGCCTTCATTCCTGTTCCTATTAGTCACCTCTCAAAGCTCAGGACCTCCAGGTCATTTGCTGTCTCCTGGACTCTCAACTTCTAATAGGGCTGTATTCTCTCATCTGATCCCATTTCTCACCTAGGCCTCAACTTTTGAAACCCTTCCACTTTGTCCTCAATAACCTATGTCTAGTCGTCTACTTTCTTAATATTGTCTCTGAACAGTCTCTACATCTTCTGGAAACTGACTTTTGCTAAGACCCTTCTTCCCCTATGGATCTCTAACATACCAGTACAATTGTGAGTTCAATATATAGTTGGTAGTTGAGAGAAAGTAATACTCCAGAAGGAAACTTCCAGAATGATTTCCTTCAACCTGCAGGCAAATGAGCTTCGTTAGCCATGTAATTACTAAAGGAGATGCTATTCAACTTTTAAAATTGCATTCTATGCTGCAAGTGGAACAGAAGAGACTACAGAGAAACTTCGAGTTATAATCTCCTTTTTCTTTCCAGTAAGACCATGATTTCAAAAAGAATCTTTGGTATGGTTCAAAGAGCCTAGGTTTGTACTTACTTTCAGAGGTTTAAAGGCTGGCCCTTCAACCTTCTACTTGTGTGACTGTAATGTAAAATTACCAACCCATTACAGCCCGAATTGTCTTAGTTTTATAATGTATAGGATATCTTTGAAACTGTGAAAATTCAGTTAGATAATTTACCTGAAGATGATTGATTAAAAAATGTATGTTTAATAAATGACATTGTTTTCTCTATTTTAGGAACTGAATGAATACATGTCTAAGAAGACTTTGTTTAGGGGAAAGGTGTTCATGACCGTTACTTTAAACACCATATTTCTATATATCTTACAAAAGTAATTAGTATAAGGGGAAGTCATCCCACTTTTCAGATTGTTCAGGTAACTCCATGTTGTAATTTTTTAAAAAACTTCACATTTGTATACTATTTTTTACTATCCAAAGCCCTTTCATGTATATTATTTTTCATAACTCTGCAAATATTAATTCATGTTTACAGATGAACAGACCTAATTTTAAAGAAACCATTTTTTTGCTTTTATTATTATTTTTGACTCATAATTGTACATATTTTGGGGTACAGTGTGATATTTTAATGCATAGGTACAATATGTAATGATCAAATCAGAGTACATGGAATATTCATTACCTCAAGCATTTTTCTTTTTTGTGCGTGTTGGGAACATTCAACATCTGCTCTGCTAGCTATTTGAAAATATATAATTCATTGTTGTTAAATATAGTCATGCTACAATGCTAAAGAATGCTAGAACTTTTTCAACTTATCTAACTGTAAATTTTGTATTTATTAACCAATCTTTGACTATCTCTCCCTCTTACTTTTCCCAGCCTCCAGTAGCCACTATTCTACTCTTTACTCTTAAGGTATCACTTTAATTTCACAATGAGAATAATCTCTTTAGATAAAATGCTTTTCGTGATTATATCTCTGAATACAAGAAATTCCCAAACTCAATAAATGATTTATGAAACTAGGGGAAATTTAATTTAATAAATGTAGTTTAACTTTTAAAAATCAATTTTAATGTTTAATCAGTTTAACTTTTAAAAATCAATAAAGCAGGATTTCCACTTTTAAAAAACAAGCCTTGAAAAAGTTAAATAAATTATAACAGTCCTAATTTTAAAGACATCAAGAGACTGTGAAAACAACAAAGACTAAATTAAAATTTCAGAGAAAGGAGTGCCTTTGGAAAGGGAGCTGATATCTTATGTTATTTTTCCTCAAAGGGCATTTGCCCAGTCTGAGACCAAGCTAAGGGCTGAAGTTGGTTCTGGCCCAGAATCTCCAGTGGGGAAATAGAAACCAGTAAGCTTGTGGCAGTCAAACAAGACTGGTTTAAAACAAATTGGGAACTTGAGAGACCTCAAGAGCCATTGTGGGATAGTTCTTTAATTCTGGGGCTTCACAAAGGCTGGAAGTTATGCAACAGATCGCAGAAGGGAAAATTAAAGTTTCCCTTAGGTGAAAGTTGGAGAAGAGGAAAACTTTAGTTTCAAATGATTTTCACAGTTTTATTTTTCAAAATGGACATTTTGATTACTACACTGAGACTATTCTTGGAGCTAATGTTTTATTATCTGGAATGGGAATGGGATAGTCCCTGGAATGGGATAGTCATAAGATCTGATATAATTTTTAGGTGGAACAGGGATGAAACAGCTGCATAATTGTACGAATGGATGGAAGTGGGAAAGAGGGTTGTTTCATTGGTACCCTGTCAGAGACTAGCAAGATGCAGATCAATCCCATTTCTTCCTCCAGGGAAGAGAGCAAAAATGATTTCTCAGCTTCTTTTGCAGTTGGTTTGGGGCCATGTGACTGATATCTGGCCAATAAAATGTGGAGGGTGGTATACCACTATGTAGGCCTGGCTATTAACTGCCTCAATTATTCCTTATCTAATTTTGTTCTGACCTTATTGCTAGAAGTGAATGATTCTGAGATTCTAGATCTGCATAATGTAAATCAATATTCTTGAATCATCTGGAAGTTAGCACACCCAAAATCCATAGCAAATCACCTGAACCTCTGCAGATTATAACAGTAGCAAAAAATAAAACTTTATTATTTTAATCCACTGCAATTTGAGTTTGTTTCCCACAGAAGCTAGAGTTAATTGTCCTCATGAATACACAGCCTCTCTTTTCACAAAATTCTGAAAATATGAGCAATTATAGGCATCATACTCACAACTGATTGTTGTGAAGCATTGACTGGTAACACTAAGTAGAGAATGATTTCCAAGTATCCAAGGATCTTTCCTTAAGGCCTGTTGAGAATCAAAGATCACAGAAATCTGTGCTTTAGTGAACATGGGGACAGAGCTATGTTATAAGGCTGTTTTGTGCAGACAGTAGTAGTGTATATCTGAGGTCACAGTCATGGTTAAGACTACCCAAGAATGTAAACCCTATCTAATCATAAAACAAGGGTCAACTTCTGGTTGCTCAGTAGGAAGAGGAAATTGTGACTTCTGATTGGATTAATTAGAGAATAATTTGATTAAGGCAATCTTGAGCTTGGCCTGAAGGTCAAATTAGATAGAGAAGAACTGGCAGGCTATTCATGGAGTGAAGTATAGCACAAAACAGGTTGCAGATCCAGGGTTGAAAGTGGTTGCTAGGATAGAAAATGGACCAGTCATTTGACATGATGGACTCCTCCATTTGGACCATCAACATCAAACCTGAAAAGATGGAAATGGATAGAGAAGAATTTTAGTAAAGAATTGATGAGACATTCTGACTACTACATGATTCCCAGGAATAATATATTGAGAGCTTATCATGTATTAGTTGCTATTTCACATGCTTCATATTTCATTTAATTCTTATAATCTAGTGAAGTATGCATATGTATTAGCCCCATTATATTAAAAAATAATGTTGATTAATTAATTAAAATTGATTTTAAAAACAAGGAGAGGGAAATAAAGTAAAATGACCTCAGGTTACCAGCATAGTAAGTATGATGTCTAAAATTCAGACTCAAGTAGTCTGACTCCAGTAAATGGTCTTCACTACTACCCTATATTTAAGAATAAGAATAGAGGTTAGAGGAAGTGAGGAATAGTGTAAAGAGCTTAAACTTTGGAATCATAAGGATCTTGGTTTGAATACTTTCTCTATCATATGAAGTCTTAGGCAAATGAAATTTTCTGAGTCTAAATATCATTTTTTAGTGAAGATAATGGTACTTACATTTTAATAATTTATATCTGTATGTATGTATTTATATATTTAAGAGATCCTGGGTACAGTACATAGATCCCAGTAGATGGCCCAATATATCGTAGCTCTGATAGCATTAAAACATGGTTTATAGGGTGGAGAGATCATAAGTTTAAAGTTTAAGTTTTGTTTTGTTTGTGTAATTAGATTACAGCACTGGGTATGGCTAGAAAGTGCCTAGCACATGCTTGGTGCTTAATGTCTATTTAATCAGATTCTGATTTTGTGATGATAGTGGAGCATTCAAGTGGCACTGTTGATGACAGTTACAGATACAGGGCGAGCTTAGGGTAAACATAAATGTTGAAACTGCAGCCACCTATATATTGTGCTGATTGAGTTCTCAAAAGTAGACGAGATTTGTGAGAAAGAGGTACAAAGTGGGAACACAGCACTAGTGCCTGTTAGATTGTGGGAAATAAAATGGGTCCAGAAAAGAATAATCATAGAAATAATAATTGTGTTTTGTTAGCCTTAAATTAAAAAAGAGATTGCATTTCACAAGGGAAAATGTATTAGTCTGTCCTTACAACACACATCTTACATGGGCGGTGCAGGAGGAGGGTGAGGGGCTGGTGCTGCATACTTTTAAATGACCAGATCTCAGGAAAACTCACTCACTATCATGAAAACAGCACCAAGGGGGAAATCCACCCACATGATCCAATCACCTCCACCAGGCCCCATCACTAATATTGGGGATTACAATGTGAAATAAAATGTGGGCAGGGACACAGATCCAAATTATATCATTCTGCCCCAGCCCCTTCCAAATCTCATGCCCTTTTCACATTGAAAAATGGAATCATCCCTTCTCAAGAGTCCCCCAAAGTCTTAACTCACTCCAGCATTAACTCAAAAGTCCAAATTCCAGGGTCTCATCTGAGACAAGGATAGTCCTTTTCACTAATGAGCCTGTAAAATCTCAACCAAGTTAATTACTCTAAAGATACAATGGGGGTACAGGCATTGGGTAAATACTCCCATTCCAAAAAGGAGAAATTGAACAAAAGAAAGGGGTTACAGACCCCGTGCAAGTCCAAAACCCGGCAGGGCAGTCATTAAGTTTTAAAGCTCCAAAATAATCTCTTTTGACTCCATATCCCACATTCACTGATGCAATGGGTGAGCTTCCAAGGCCTTGGGCAGCTCCACCACTGTGGCTCTGCAGGGTTCAGCCTCTGCAGCTGTTCTCATGGGCAGACATTGAGTGCCTGTGTCTTTTCCAGGCTGAGGGTGCAAGCTGTCAGTAAAGCTACCATTCTAGGGTCTGGAGGATGATGGGCCTCTTCTCACAGCTCCATTAGGCAGTGCCTAAGTGGGGACTCTGTGTGGGGTCACCAACCCCACATTTACCCTCTGCACTGCCCTAGTAGAAGTTCTCCATGATGGTTCCATTCCTGTAGCAGGCTTCTGCCTGGACATCCAGGTTTTTCCATAAATCCTTTGAAATCTAGGTGGAGGCTTCCAAGCCTCAACTCTTGCACTCTGCAAACCCGCAGGCTTAAGACCATACAGAAACCCCCAGGGCTTATGGCTTGCACCCTCTGAAGCAGCTTCCTGGGATGTACCTGGACCTCTTTGAGCCACAGCTGGAACTGGAGCAGCTGGGATGGAGAGATGCAGCTGGGATACAGTGTCTCCAGGCTCTGCAGTGCAGCAGGGCCCTGGGTGTGGCCCACAAAGCCATTCTTCCCTCCCAGGCTTCTTGGCCTGTGATAGGAGGGGCTGCCAGGAAGTTCTTTGAAATGCCTTCATGTCCTTTTCCCCACTGTTTTGGCTATGACCATCTGGCTCCTCTTTACTTATGTGAATTTCTGCAGCTGGCTTGAATTCCTCCCCAGAAAATGGGCTTTCCTTTTCTACGATATGGCCTACTGTTTATGGCCAGGTTGCAAATTTTTCAAACTTTTATGGTCTACTTTCCTTTTAAATGTAAGTTCCAGTTTTACATAACTTCTTTGCTCACACATATGAACTTAGGTTGTTAGAAGCAGCCAAGCAACATCTTGAATGCTTTGCTGTTTAGAAATTTTTTCTTCCAGATACTCTAAATCATCACTCTCAAGTTCAAAATTCCACAGATCCTTAGGGCAGGGGCACAATACCACCAGATTCTTTGCTAATGCATAACAAAAGTTACCTTTGCTCCAGGTCCCAATAGGCTCCTGATCTCCCTCTGAGATCTCATCAGCTTGGACTTTATTGTCCATATCACTTTAAGCATTTCAGTCACAACTATTTAACCAGTCTCTAGGAAGTTCCAAATTTTCCCTCATATTCCTGTCTTCTGAGCCCTTCAAACTCTTCCAACTTCTGACCCTTACCCAGTTCCAAAGCAGCTTTCACATTTTCAGGTATCTTTATAGTAATGTCTCACTCCTCTGTACCAATTTTCCTTATTAGTTTTTTCTCACATTTCTATAAAGAACCACCTGAGACTGGGTAATTTATAAAGAAAAGAGGTTTAATTGGCTCATTGTTCTGCAGACTGTACATGAAGCATACCAACTTCTGCTTCGGTGGAGGCCTCAGGAAATTTACAATCGTGGTGGAAGGCAATGGGGAAGCAGGCATGTCTTACATGGCTGGAGCAGAAGGAAGAGAGTTGGGTAGGTGCCACAAACTTTTAAACAACCATATCTCACAAGAACTCACTACCATGAAAACAGCACCAAGAGGGAGATCCACCCCCATGACCCAATCATATCCTACCAGGCCCTGCTGCCAACATTGGGGATTATAATTCAATATGAAATGTGAGTGAGGACACAGATCTAAGCCATATCAATAAATATGCTGACTAATAGAATTATGGCTTACCTAAATATGAAGTGCCATGGAAAAAAGATAGCTAGAGATGATATATTTGTCACAGACAATCCACAATGTGTGTATTCACATGTGGATACTATTTTTAATTGTATTTTTAAATAAAAACATTGCCTTCCTCTTCTGAAAATTATTGGTAAATTAGAAATATCATGATATCATTCCTGTTATTCCATACATACTATTGTATATATATCTCAAATGGCCTTTTCCATATCCATTGGTGTCTCTTTTTCAGAAAAGAAAAAAGAAAAATATGCTTTCCCACAGAGAGCTTAAGATCACAAATCACCACTAAACACTTAACTCATGTAACAAAACACCACCTGTTCCCCAATAAGCTTTGGAAATAAATGAAAAATAAACATAAATAAAAATATCAAAAAAGACTACCTTGTCTTTTCGATTTCTAATTTCTATTCCATTTTTCTCAAAGTAGTCTTACTGATTATTCAACAACCCAACATTTGTTTAGCACCTACTAGATGGAAGGCACTGTGTTAGTGCTTGAGGATTACAAAAATAAATTTTAAAATTATCACTGTCTTTAAGGCCTATATATTCCAGTGATGACAAAGGTATTTATACAGAAACCATGTTTTTGTGGGGATACAAATAACCACAAAACAAGATTTAATATTTATAGCAGGTGAAAAAAAACATCTTCAAAGGAGCTGAAGATGCTTAGCTGAGCAGTGAAAATATGTAGAATCTGGACAGGTAGAAATGAGAAGTGAGAAAGCAAAAATGTTTGCCTGAAAAACTGACTAATTATAATGAACTAAATTTTAAGATTTAATTTTCCTTGTTTGCACGAGGCTAATGTATAATTTTGATGTATTGCTTTAACAAATATTGTAGAACTTGCATCTTTTCTCCTTATTTTGATTTGAAACATTTTTGACTTAGCCATACTGAGCACTCTAGCTTATGCAAATCTTTTAAAACTAGTTATAATTTTCCATAATCATCCTACTGTTTCAAATATACCTATTCAGGTGAAATTCCAAAGTTCATGCAAGTATGAGGAATAAATTATTTCTGATCAACCTAATCTGTCACATTCTCAAAAGGTCGGAACAGATTCCTTTATGGTAAATCCATTGACACATGAATCTAATCTAAATAAGATGAAAGAACTAATTTATATAGTAGCAGTTTACTTATGATGTTTTCAGGATTTGTTACAAAAATTATCTGTTAAATAAATTAAATAATTTAAGGTTTTATTGGATGACTAATACCCTGTAGGAATAAAGCAGTTCAACAATCCCCATTTTTCTGACCTCCCTCATCTGCATTCTGAAGGTCACAATTAACATACTGTCTTCAGCTCTCTGATGTCCTAGATATTCACAAAGCATACCACAACCTCTTCTGCCAAACATGATCAAAGCTTTGAAGTCAATGAAAGAGTTTTAGAGCAAAACTTCCAAAAGCATCACAGACATTTTTTAGGATTTGTTACAAAGGGACTATAGAGAGGAAATATAGCTCACTGTGCATAATTTGCTATATTCTAGCCAAAGCTTCTGTATGGAATATCAATTTATTATTATAACTGTTACTTGAGAGGAAAGATTAGCAATAATTTTCATCCATGCCTTACATTATTCTTATAATTTTTTATAACATGTGCTGCCAAGAGGAAGAATTCTTACTGGATAAGAGACTGAGGCTCTACTTCATGAGACAGAGAAAGAGAGAGAGAAAAAAAAAACTCCCCATGAGACAATTATTAACATGATTTGGATATTTGTCCTTTCCAAATTTCATGTTGAAATGTAATCCCAGGCCAAGCATGGTGGCTTATGCCTGTAATCTCAATATTTTGTGAGGCTAAGGTAGGTGGATTGCTTGAGCTCAGGAGTTTGAGACCAACCTGGGCAACATGGCAAAACCCCATCTCTACCAAAAACAGAACAAATTAGCTGGGTGTGGTGGCACACACCTGTGGTTCCAGCTATTCAAGAGGCTGAGGTGGGAAGAGCACTTGAGACTTGAGCCTGGGAGGGAGAGATTGCAGTCAATACCACTGCACACCAACCTGGGTGACAGAGTGAGACCCCCGTCTCAAAACAATAAATAAATAAAACAGAAAAAAATAAAAAAGAACTGTACTCCCCATTGTTGGAGGTGAGGCCTCATGGGAAGTGTTTGGGTGTTTAAATCATGGAGGGTAGATCTCTCATTGCTTGAATTCTCACAAGATCTGGCTGTTGGAAAGTGTGTGGCACCTCCCTCCCCTCTGGCTCCTGCTCTCACCACATTATGGGACATGTCTGTTCCAGCTTCACCTTCCACTATGAGTAAAAGCTCCCTGAGTTCTCACCAGAAGCAGATGCGGGCACTATGCTTTCTGCAAAGCCTAAAGTACTGTGAGCCAATTAAACCTCATTTCTTGGTAAATCACCCAGCATCAGGCATTTCTTTATAGCAGTGCAAGAATGGCCTAATTCCATTATACTTAAATAATACTAATAAAATTTACTGAGTAGTAATGATGTATAAGATATTGAGCTAAACAGCTTATCTCATACTTCAAACTTGAAGGCATCCTCATATAATAAAAAGATCTGACGTTTATAGTAATGAAAGTTTGAACTCAAAACTTGACTCTTAAATATCTGGGTATCTTGAATAAGTTGCATATCCTCTTTCAGTCTCCTCTTATCTTTAAATGAGGGACAATAATATCTCACAAATACTATGAATCTAAAACCTCTTGTATAGCACATAACACTTAATAGGGTCCTCAATAAATTCAAAACCTAAAAGTAGCAAAGAAATTTTATCCACGCTTTGAATAATATTGCCCTGATGTTTATCACTACCTAGCCCTAGTTTCCCCAATAAATTCAATTAGTCAGAAAACTGACTACAGATGACTTTTCATATACACAAATCTAGCATTGGGGACATATTGGCATTGAATCAACAGACAGAAATTATTAATACACGGCCTTGGTTATAGGTGACTAAGTCAGTTGACCTTCTGTTTGGATTCCCATGGTAGCTTTACATATATAAGTTAATTTATTCCTCCCTATTTTCCTGACCTCCCTCATCTGTACTTTGAAGACCACTGATATTGTCTTCAGCTACTCTGATGTCCTAAACATTCACAAGGCACACCGCAACCTTTTCTGCCAAACATGATCAAAGCTTCGAAGTCAATAAAAGATTTTATAGACATTTCCTGACAGTTATCCTATGATGAGCAGTTAATGGGTTGTGGCTTCTGTACAATTACTGCTAACAATTATCAGTATGCCTGAATATGTTTGCTTTTGATCTGGATTCTTTCTGAATATGTTTACAGTCTCTCAAAAATGTTGCGTAGTGCTCTATGTTCAAAAATGTTGTATATCAGTCCTTAGATAGAGTTTTACCTTTTTTTCAGTTGCTTTTTGCTGGTGTGCAAAATGCAAATTGATATGTATATGCTAAATTTAATGCAAATTGTTATTTGAATGCTAAAATTTCTGAATTCATTTGCTAATTCTTACAGTTTATCAATAGATTCTTTTGGATTTTTCACATCTATAATCATGTTATCCAGGACAAATAATGAGTTATTTCTTCCTTTCCAAAACTTGGGCCATTTCTTGCTGGCTAGAATCTTCAGTACAATGTTAAATAGAAGAGTTATGACAGTGAGCACCCTGTATTTCACCTGATCTTATGGTGTAAATATCAAATATTTTACCGTTAATCAGAAAGTGTATAATAAGAGTTTTGTAGATGTTCTTTAATAAATTAAATATATTTATTTCTATGTTTAATATGCTAACACTTTAATGTGAATGGATGATGAGTGGTGCCAAATGCTTTTTTTCCTGCAGCTGTTGAGATAATCATATAATTTCTCCTTTCTTTCCTTAATGTACTGGATTATATTGATTTCTGAATGTTGAAACAACCTGAAATAAAATCACCATTATCTAACTTGATTCAGTAATCAGCTAATATTATTTAGGATTTTTTGCATCTATGGTTGTGAGAGCTATTAACCTGTAATATTCCTTTCTTCTAACATCCTTGTCAGATTTTGTTGTCAAGATTGTACTACCCAGGAAATTTTAAAATATGTCTTTTTTTCCGTTCTCCAACAGATCTTAGGTGAGGTTGGTGTTATTTTTATCTTAAATGTTTGGAATAATTTATTACTAAACTCATCTGCCCCTGGAATTTCCTATGTGGAAAAGTTTTCATTTTCAGGCATATTTCTTCACTAGACATAGGACTATTCAATTTGTATAATGCTGCTTGTGTATGTGTTTATAAATTTAATTTTGAAGTAACTTTACTGGTATATCAAAATTTTACAATTTATCTACTTATTTATTTTTAATTTTTTCCAGATATAGGGTGTCACTGTGACGCTCATGCTGGTCTAGAATTCCTGGCCTTAAGTGACCCTCCTATCTGGGACTTCCAAAGCTTTGGGATTACACATATAACTCACTATGCCAGGCCAAACTTTTATAATTTAATGACATCATTTTGTTTTGTTTTGTTTTTTTCTTTCATTTTTATTATTTACTAGTTTCTTTTTTTTCTGTTTTTATTATACTGTAAGTTTTAGGGTACATGTGCACAACATGCAGGTTTGTTACATAAATAAACATGTGCCATGTTGGTTTGCTGCACCCATTAACTTGTCATTTAACATTAGGTATATCTCCTAATGCTATCCTTCCCCCCAGCCCCCAACCCATGACAGGCCCCGGTGTGTGATGTTCCCCTTCCTGTGTCCATGTGTTCTCATTGTTCAATTCCCACCTATGAGTGAGAACATGTGGTGTTTGGTTTTTTGTCCTTGCGATAGTTTGCTGAGAATGATGGTTTCCAGCTTCATCCATGTCCCTGCAAAGGACATGAACTCATCATTTTTTATGGCTGCATAGTATTCCATGGTGTATATGTGCCACATTTTCTTAATCCAGTCTATCATTGTTGGACATTTGGGTTGGTTCCAAGTCTTTGCTATTGTGAATAGTGCTGCAATAAATATATGTGTGCACGTGTCTTTATAGCAGCATGATTTATAATCCTTTGGGTATATACCCAGTAATGGGATGGCTGGGTCAAATGGTATTTCTAGTTCTAGATCCTTGAGGAATCGCCACACTGACTTCCACAATGGTTGGACTAGTTTACAGTCCCACCAACAGTGTAAAAGTGTTTCTATTTCTCCACATCCTCTCCAGCACCTATTGTTTCCTGACTTTTTAATGATCGCCATTCTAAATGGTGTGAGATGGTATCTCATTGTGGTTTTGATTTGCATTTCTCTGATGGCCAGTGATGATGAGCATTCTTTCATGTGTCTGTTGGCTGCATAAATGTCTTCTTTTGAGAAGTGTCTGTTCATATCCTTCGCCCACTTGTTGATGAGGTTGTTTGTTTTTTTCTTGTAAATTTGTTTGAGTTCATCGTAGATTCTGGATATTAGTCCTTTTTCAGATGAGTAGATTGCAAAAATTTTCTCCCATTCTGTAGGTTGCCTGTTCACTCTGATGGTAGTTTCTTTTGCTGTGCAGAAGCTCTTTAGTTTAATTAGATCCCATTTGTCAATTTTAGCTTTTGTTGCCATTGCTTTTGGTGTTTTAGACATGAAGTCCTTGCCCATGCCTATGTCCTGAATGGTATTGCCTAGGTTTCCTTCTAGGGTTTTTATGGTTTTAGTTCTAACATTTAAGTCTTTAATCCATCTTGAATTAATTTTTGTATAAGGTGTAAGGAAGGGATCCAGTTTCAGTTTTCCACATAAGGCTAGCCAGTTTTCCCAGCACCATTTATTAAATATGGAATCCTTTCCCCATTTCTTGTTTTTGTCAGGTTTGTTAAAGATCAGATAGTTGTAGATATGTGGCATTATTTCTGAGGGCTCCATTCTGTTCCATTGGTCTATATCTCTATTTTGGTACCAGTACCATGCTGTTCTGGTTACTGTAGCCTTGTAGTATAGTTTGAAGTCAGGTAGCGTGATGCCTCCAGCTTTGTTCTTTTGACTTAGGATTGAGTTGGCAATGCTGGCTCTCTGGTGGTTCCATATGAACTTTAAAGTAGTTTTTTTCCAATTCTGTGAAGAAAGTCATTGGTAACTTGATGGGGATGGCATTGAATCTATAAATTACCTTGGGCAGTATGGCCATTTTCATGATATTGATTCTTCCTACCCATGAACATGGAATGTTCTTCCATTTGTTTGTGTCCTCTTTTATTTCATTGAGCAGTGGTTTGTAGTTCTCCCTGAAGAGGTCCTTCACATCCCTTGTAAGTTGGATTCCTAGGTATTTTATTCTCTTTGAAGCAGTTGTGAATGGGAGTTCACTCATGATTTGACTCTCCATTTGTCTGTTATTGATGCATAAGAATGCTTGTGATTTTTGCACATTGATTTCATATCCAGAAACTTTGCTGAAGTTACTTATCAGCTTAAGGAGATTTTGGGCTAAGACAATGGGGTTTTCTAGATATACAATCTTGTCATCTGCAAACAGGGACAATTTGACTTCCTCTTTTCCTAATGGAATACCCTTTATTTCTTTCTCCTGCCTGATTGCCCTGGCCAGAACTTCCAACACTATGTTGAATAGGAGTGGTGAGGGAGGGCATCCCTGTCTTGTGGCAGTTTTCAAAGGGAATGCTTCCAGTTTTTGCCCATTCAGTATGATATTGGCTGTGGGTTTGTCATAAATAGCTCTTATTATTTTGAGATACGTCCCATCAATACCTAATTTATTGAGAGTTTTTAGCATGAAGGGCTGTTGAATTTTGGCAAAGGCCTTTTCTGCATCTATTGAGATAATCATGTGGTTTTTGTTATTGGTTCTGTTTATATGCTGGATTACATTTATTGATTTTCATATGTTGAACCAGCCTTGCAATGCAGGAATGAAGTCCACTTGATCATGGTGGATAAGCTTCTTGATGTGCTGCTGGATTCTGTTTGCCAGTATTTTATTGAGGATTTTTGCATTGACGTTCATTGGGATATTGGTCTAAAATTCTCTTTTTTTGTTGTGTCTCTGCGAGGCTTTGGTATCAGGATGATGCTGGCCTCATGAAATGAGTTAGGGAGGTTTTCCTCTTTTTCTATTGATTGGAATAGTTTCAGAAGGAATGGTACCAGCTCTTCCTTATACCTCTGGTAGAATTTGGCTGCGAATCTGTCTGGTCCTGGACTTTTTTTGGTTGGTAAGCTATTAATTATTGCCTCAATTTCAGAGCCTGTCATTGGTCTATTCAGATATTCAACTTCTTCCTGGTTTAGTCTTGGGAGAGTGTATGTGTTGAGGAATTTATCCATTTCTTCCAGATTTTCTAGTTTATTTGCATAGAGGTGTTTGTAGTATTCTCTGATGGTAGTTTGTATTTCTGTGGGATCGGTGGTGATATCCCCTTCATCATTTTTTATTGCATCTATTTGATTCTTCTCTCTTTTTTTCTTTATTAGTCTTGCAAGCAGTCTGTCAATTTTGTTGATCTTTTCAAAAAACCAGCTCCTGGATCATTGATTTTTTAAGGGTTTTTTGTGTCTCTATTTCCTTCAGTTCTGCTGTGATCTTAGTTATTTCTTGCCTTCTGCTAACTTTTGAATGTGTTTGCTCTTGCTTCTCTGGTTCTTTTAATTGTGATGTTAGGGTGTCAATTTTAGATCTTTCCTGCTTTCTCTTGTGGGCATTTAGTACTATAAGTTTCCCTCTACACACTGCTTTGAATGTGTCCCAGAGATTCTGGTATGTTGTGTCTTTGTTCTCACTAGTTTCAAAGAACTTCTTTATTTCTGCCTTCATTTCATTATGTACCCAGTAGTCATTCAGGAGCAGGTTGTTCAGTTTCCATGTAGTTGAGCAGTTTTGAGTGAGTTTCTTAATCCCAAGTTCTAGTTTGATTGCACTCTGGTCTGAGAGACAGTTTGTTATAATTTCTGTTCTTGAACATTTGCTGAGGAGTGCTTTACTTCCAACTATGTGGTCAGTTTTGGAATAGGTGTGGTGTGGTGCTGAAAAGAATATATATTCTGTTGATTTGGGGTGAAGAGTTCTGTAGATGTCTATTAAGGCTGCTTGGTGCAGAGCTGAGTTCTATTCCTGGATATCCTTGTTAACTTTCTGTCTCAATGATGTGTCTAATGTTGACAGTGGGTTGTTAAAGTCTCCCATTATTATTGTGTGGGAGTCTAACTCTCTTTGTAGGTCTCTAAGGACTTGCTTTATGAATCTGGGTGCTCCTGTATTGGGTGCATATATATTTAGGAAAGTTAGCTCTTCTTGTTGAATTGATCCCTTTACCATTAAGTAATGGCCTTCTTTGTCTCTTTTGATCTTTGTTGGTTTAAAGTCTGTTTTATCAGAGACTAGGATTGCAATCCCTGCCTTTTTTTGTTTTCCATTTGCTTGGTAGATCTTCCTTCATCCCTTTATTTTGAGCCTACGTGTGTCTGTGCACATGAGATGGGTTTCCTGAATACAGCATACTGATGGGTCTTGACTCTTTATCCAATTTGCCAGTCTGTGTCTTTTAATTGGAGCATTTAGCCCATTTACATTTAAGGTTAATATTGTTATGTGTGAATTTGATCCTGTCATTATGATGTTAGCTGATTATTTTGCTTGTTAGTTGTTGCAATTTCATCCTAGCATCAATGATCTTTATCATTTGGCATGTTTTTGCAGTGGCTGGTAGAAGTTTTTCCTTTCCATGTTTAGTGCTTCCTTCAGGAGCTCTTTTAGGGCAGGCCTGGTGGTGACAAAATCTCTCAGCATTTGCTTGTCTGTAAAGGATTTTATTTCTCCTTCACTTATGAAGCTTAGTTTGGCTGGATATGAAATTCTGGGTTGAAAATTCTTTTCTTTAAGAATGTTGAATATTGGCCCCCACTCTCTTCTGGCTTGTAGAGTTTCTGCTGAGAGATCAGCTGTTAATCTGATGGGCTTCCCTTTGTGGGTAACCCGACCTTTCTCTCTGGCTGCCCTTAACATTTTTTCCTTCATTTCAACTTTGGTGAATCTGACAATTATGTGTCTTGGAGTTGTTGTTCTCAGTGAGTATCTTTGTGGCATTCTCTGTATTTCCTGAATTTGAATGTTGGCCTGCCTTTCCAGATTGGGGAAGTTCTCCTGGATAATATCCTGCAGAGTGTTTTCCAACATGGTTCCATTCTCCCTGTCACTTTCAGGTACACCAATCAGACGTAGCTTTGGTCTTTTCACATAGTCCCATATTTCTTGGAGGCTTTGTTCATTTCTTTTTATTCTTTTTTCTCTAAGCTTCTCTTCTTGCTTCATTTCATTCATTTGATCTTCCATCACTGATACCCTTTCTTCCAGTTGATCGAATCGGCTAATGAGACTTGTGCATTCGTCATGTAGTTCTTCTGCCTCGGTTTTCAGCTCTGTCAGGTAGTTTAAGGACTTCTCTGCATTGGTTATTCTAGTTAGCCATTCATTTAATCTTTTTCCAAGGTTTTTAACTTCTTTGCCATGGGTTCAAACTTCCTCCTTTAGCATGAAGTAGTTTGATCGTCTGAAGCCTTCTTCTCTCAACTTGTCAAAGTCATTCTCCATCCAGCTTTGTTCCGTTGCTGGTGAGGAGCTGCATTCCTTTGGAGGAGGAGAGGCACTCTGAGTTTTAGAATTTTCCGTTTCTTTGCTCTGTTTTTTCGCTCTGTTTTTTCCCCATCTTTGTGGTTTTATCTACCTTTGGTCTTTGATGATGGTGACGTATAGATGGGGTTTTGGTGTGGATGTCCTTTCTGTTTGTTAGTTTTCCTTCTAACAGTCAGGACCCTCAGCTGCAGGTCTGTTGGAGTTTGCTGGAGGTCCACTCCAGACCCTGTTTGCCTGGGTATCAGCAGCAGAGGCTGCAGAACAGCGGATATTGGTGAACGACAAACGTTGCTGCCTGATCATTCCTCTGGAAGTTTTGTCTCAGAGGAGTACCCGGCCCTGTGAGGTGTCAGTCTGCCCCTACTGGGGGGTGCCTCCCAGTTAGGTTACTCAGGGGTCAGGGACACACTTTGGGAGGCAGTCTGTCCGTTCTCTGATCTCAAGGGGCATGCTGGGAGAACCACTACTCTCTTCAAAGCTGTCAGACAGGGTCATTTAAGTCTGCAGAGGTTTCTGCTGCCTTTTGTTTGGCTATGCCCTGCCCCCAGAGGTGGAGTCTACAGAGGCAGGCAGGCCTCCTTGAGCTGCGGTGGGCTCCACCCAGTTGGAGTGCCCTGGCCGCTTTGTTTATCTACTCAAGCCTGGGCAATGGCAGGCACCCCTCCCCCAGCCTTGCTGTCGCCTTGCAGTTTGATCTCAGACTGCTGTGCTGGCAATGAGTGAGGCTCCGTGGGTGTCAGAGCCTCTGAGCCAGGCACAGGATATAATCTCCTGATGCTAAGGATATAATCTCCTGATGCTAAGGATATAATCTCCGTTTGCTAAGACCATCGGAAAAGTGCAGTATTAGGGTGGGAGTGACCCGATATTCCAGGTGCCGTCTGTCACCCCTTTCCTTGGCTAGGAAAGGGAATTCCCTCACCCCTTTTACTTCCCGGGTGAGGTGATGCCTCACCCTGCTTCAGCTCAGGCTCAGTGCACTGCACCCACTGTCCTGCACCCACTGTCTGACAATCCCCAGTGAGATGCACCTGGTAGCTCAGTTGTAAATGCAGAAATCATTCGTCTTCTGCATTGCTCACACTGGGAGCTGTAGACTAGAGCTGTTCCTATTTGGCCATCTTGGCTCTACCCTTATTTTCTAGTTTCTAAAGAGAGCTTATTCCAAGCAGAAAGGTTGAGATGGTCCCACATGGGAAGCACAGATTCCTAAGAATGAAAATCAGTGTTCCAAAGTGTAGAGGTGTGGGGTTGCTTATATAGATAATGTTTAGAAAATTTTATCAGAATTTCAACATGTTTCTAAGTAAAGATTAATGCTCAGTTACAATGATCTGATTAGTAGAAGAGATCATTTTTTTTGAGGGACGGTATATTTAACATTTCATACGGAAGATGTAACTGTCACAGGGTTTAAGGGACACAAATGCAGGAATCTTACATGAATACATTGCGTAGTGGTGAAGTTTGCTTTTACTGTACCCATCACCCCAACAGATAGTTTTCAAATCCTCATCCCCATCCCACTCTCCCACCTTTGGTAGTCTCCAATGTCTATTATCCACTCTGTATGGCCATGTGTACCCAGTGCTTGGCTCCCACTTGTAAGGGAGAACATGTGGTATTTGACTTTCTGAATTATTTCACTAAGGATAATGACCTCCAGTTCCAACCATGTTGTTGCTAAAAACATGATTTCATTCTTTTTTATGGCTGAGTAGTATTCCATGGTGTGTGTATATCATATATATTTATGTCACATGTATATATCACTATATTTCATATATATACATATACATATACACACCACATTTTCTTTATCCAGTCCTCTGTTGATAGCTACTTAAGTTGATTCCTTATCTTTGCTACTGTAAATAGTGCTGTGATAAACAAGGTGCAGGTATCTTTTTTATATAATGATTTATTTCTCTTTGGGTATATACCCAGAGGTTAAATTGCCAGATCAAATGGTAGTTATATTTTCTGTTATTTGAAAAATCTCCATACTGTTTTCCATAAATGTTTCACTAATTTGCATTCCCACCAGTAGTGTATAAGTGTTCCCTTTTCTCCACATCGTTGCCAACATCTTTTGTTTTTAGACTTTTTAATGATAGCAATTCTGACTAGTATAAGATGGTATCTCATTGTGGTCTCTGATGATTAGTGATGCTAAGAATTTGTCAATATGTTTTTTGGCAGCTTATATGTCTTCTTTTGAAAAAGTGTTCACATCTTTTGCTTACTTTTTAATAGAGTTTTTTGTTTATCTCTTGTTGATTTGTTTGAGATCCTCGTAAATTCTAGATATTAGCCCTTTGTCAGATGCATAGTTTGGAAGTTTCTTCCCATTTGTCTGTTTACTCTGTTGATTCTTTTTGCTTTGGAGAAGGTTTTTGTTTAATTAAATCCCATTTGTTTATTTTTGTTTTGTTGTGTTTGCTTTTGAGGACTTACTCATAAATTCTTTTCCTAGGCAAATGTCAAAAAGTGTTTTTCCTAGGTTTTCTTCTAGAATTTTATATCTTCGAGTTATACATTTAGCTCTTTAATCCATCTTGGCTTAACTCTTGTATATGGTGAGAGATATGGGTCCAGTTTCATTTTTCTCCACATGGCTTCTAATTTTCCCAGCATCACTTATTGAATAGGGTATCCTTTCCCCAGTGTATATTTTTGTTGAGTTTGTTGAAGATCAGTTTGCTGTAGGTATGTGGCTTTATTTCTGCATTCTCTATATGGTTCCATTGGTCTCTGTGTCTATTTTTATACCAGTACCATGATTTTTTGCTTACGATATCCTTGTAGTATAATTTGAAGTCAGATGGTGTGTTGCCTCAAGTTTTGTTCTTTTTGCTTAAGATTGCTTTGGTTATTCAGGCTTTTTTAAAATTCCATATGAATTTTAGTATTGTTCTTACTGATTCTGTGAAAAATGACCTTGGTAATTTGATAGGAACTGCATTGAATCTGTAGGTTGCTTCAGGCAGTATGGTCATTATAACACTATTCACTCTTCCAGTCCATGAGCATGGAATGTTTTTCCATGTGTTTGCGTCATGCAAGATTACTTTCATCAGTGTTTCGTAGTTCACCTTATACAAACCTTTCACTGCCTTGGTTAAATATATTCTTAGGTATTTTTTTGTAGCTATTGTGAACAGGTTACCTTCTTGATTTGGCTCCTGGCTAGATCATTATTGTTATATTGAAATGCTACTAATTTCTGTACATTAATTTTATATCCTGAAACTTTACTAAATTTATTTCTCAAATTTTTGAGTTTTTTGGTTGAGTCTTTAGGGTTTTCTACATGTAAGATCATATAATCAATGAGAATAGATAATTTGACTAACTTTGTTCCAAACTGGATGCTTTTTATCTTTTTCCTTTTCTTTATTGCTCTAGTAAGGACTTCCAGTACTGTACTGTATAACAGTGGTGAAAGTGGACAACCTTGTCTTGTTCCACTTTTTGGAATGCTTTCAACTTTTCCCTGCAAGTATGATGTGGCCATGGGTCTGTCCTAAACAGCCTTTATTATGTTGAGATATGTTCCATTTATGCCTAAGTTGCTGAGAATTTTTATCATGAAAGGATGCTGAATTATATTGAAACTTTTTTCTATTTCCATTGAGATGATCCTAAGTATTTTGTCCTTAATTCTATGTGATGCATCACATTTATTGATTGAATGGATGCTTTGTTTATTCATTGAAGGATGGTTGAACCATCCTTGCATCCTTGGGACAAATCTCACCTGATCATGATGTATTATCTGTTTGATGTGCTGTTGGATTTTACTTGCTAGTATTTTATTGAGGGTTTTTGTATCTATGTTCACTAGGGATATTGGTCTGTAGTATTGTTTCCTTGTTGTGTCCTTGTCTGGTTTGGGTATCAGTGTGGTACTGGACTTGTACAATGGTGAGGGAGAATTTCACTTTCCTTGATTTTTTGGAATAGTTTCAGGAGGACTGATATTCATTGTATGTCTGGTAGAATTTGGCTGTGAATCCATCTGGTATTGGGCTTTATTTTGGTCGGGAAATGTTCAACTCATCACTCATTACTGGTCTATTCAGGAGTTCTATTTCTTCCTAGTTCAATCTCAGGCAGTTATGTGTTTCCAGGAATTTATCCATTTCCTCTAAGTTTTGTTGTTTGTGAGACTATAGTTGTTCATATTGTATCTGATGATCTTTTGTATTTTTGTGGTATCAGTTGTAATGTCTGCTTCTTCATTTCTGGTTGTATTTATTTGGCTCTTCTTTCCTTGGTTAGTTTAGCTAGTAGTTTATTAACTTTTTTATCTTTTCAAAGACTCAACTGCTCATTTCATTGATTCTTTGTATTCTTTAAATCTGAATTTCATTTCATTCTGCTCTGATCTTTGTTATTTCCTTTTTTCTACTAACTTTGGGTTTGGTTTGTTCTTTTTTTAGTTTCTTGAGGTGCAATTTAAGTTATTAACTTGTGATCTTTCTACTTTTTTGATGTAGGCTTTTAATGCTATAAACTTTCCTCTTAGCACTGCTTTTGCTGTATCCCACAGGTTTTGGTATGTTGTGTTTCCATTTTCATTTACTTCAAAAAATTTTTAAATTTCCAACTATACCTCTTCATTGACACAGTGATCATTCAGGCATGCTGTTTAATTTCCATGTACATGTATATTTACCAGACTGCGTTGGCATTGATTTCTGACTTTATTCCAGTGTAATCTGAGTAAGTACTTGATATGATTTTGATTTTTTAAAATCTGTTAATACTTATTTTTGGCCTAATATTTGGTCTATCTTAGAGAATATTCCATGCGATGATGAAAATAATGCATATTCTCTAGTTATTAGTTAGAATGTTTTATAAATGTGTAATAAGTCAATTTGTTCTGAAGTCCAATTTAAGGCCAATGTTTCTTTGTTAAGTTTCTACCTCAATGATCTGTCTAGTGCTGTTAGTGGGATATTAAAACTCTCTACTGTTATTGCATTGCTGTCTGTCTCTTTCTTTTGGTCTAGTAATATTTGTTTGGTGAATATAGGTGCTCCAATGTTGTATGCATATATACTTAGGATCGTTATATCCTCTTGCTGAATTGATCCCTTTATCATTACATAATGGCCTCCTTCATCTTCTTTCTTTACTGTTTTTGATTTAAAGTCTGCTTTATCTGATATAAGCATAGCTACTTCTACTCACTTTTGGTTGGTTTGTGTAGAATATCTTTTTTCACCCCTTTACTTTCAGTCTAATTCAGTAAGGTGAATTTCTTGTACCATATAGTTTTCATCCCTTTACTTTCAGTCTAATTCAGCAAGGTGAATTTCTTGTACCATATAGTTGGATTGTGGGCTTTTTGTCTATTCTGCCAATCTTTATCTTTTAAGTGCAGCATTTTATTCATTTACATTTAAGGTTAATATTGATATGTGAGGCTTTGTTTCTGGCTTATTATTGATTGATTTCAAGTTGTTTTAAACAATTCTTTTTTTTTTCTTTTTGTCTTTGTGGTTTAATGAAATTCTGTGGTATCTTTGATATCTTTCTATTCCTCTTTTGTGTGATTGTTTTATACAAACTGTAAGTTGTATATTGCCATGTGTTTTCATGATGGTGAATATTAACCTTTCATTTCTTGCTTAAGGACTCTTTGAGCATTTACTATAGGTCTAGTCTAGAGTCTAGTAGTGGCAAGTTTTCTCAGTTCTTTCTTGTCTGAGAATGACTTAAATTATCCTTCATTTATAAAGCTTATTCTGGCAGGATACAAAATCATTGGCTGGAAGTTTTTCTTTCAGTATTTTGAAAGTGCCATCTCATTCTCTTCTGGCCTGTAATACTTTTGCTGAAGAGTCCACAGTTAGTTTGATGGGATTTCCTTTATAGTTGACTTGATATTTTTCTCTTGCTAATTTTAAAACTCTTTATTTCACTTGGACTTTAGACATTCTGAGTATAATATGCCATGGTGAGGTCCTTTGTGCAATATATTTTCCTTGGGGTTGCTGTGTCCCCTGTATCTAGATGCCTAACTTTCTTGATAGATGAGAAATTTTCATTATTTTCTTAAATATGTTTTCTAAACTTTTTGATCCCTCTTCACTTTTGGCAATACCAATAATTAGTAAATTTGGTCACTTTATCTGGTCCCAGATGTCTGAAAGCTTTGTTCGTTCATTTTTTATTCTGTTTCTCTTATTTTTGTCTGACAGGATTATTTTGAAAGTCTTGTCTTCAAGTTCTGAGATGCTGCTTCTTGGTCTAGTCTATTATTGAAACTTTTGGATATATTTTTTATTTCTTTCAATGAATTTTTTAATTCCAGAATTTCTATTCTATTTGTTTTATGATGTTCACCTCCTTGGTAAATTTCTCATTAATATCCTGGATTGATTTTCTGATTTCTTTGTATTGATTTTCAGGTTTATCTTGCATCTCATTGAGATTCTTTAAGATCAGTATTTTGAATTCTTTATCTGAACTTTTAAAGAGGAATTATTTTTTATTGGGATCTGTTATTGGATAATTTTGGTCCTTTGATGGTATCATATTTCCCTGATTTTTCATGTTTCCTGTGTCCCTCCATTGATTTTGGTGCATCTTGTATAGCAGTCACTTTTTCCAAGTTTTTGAAATTGCTTTCATAGGGGAGAATTTTTTCCTGAGGATGTGTATATGTTGTTGATTCAGTTAAGATACTGTGGCTTTGATTTTGGGTGCTCATGGTAGTGTGATCTTTGTATGAATATTTTGGCAGTACACAGGGCAGTGTTCTCTGTGATTTCCTCAGTGACTTAGGGTACAGCTAATAGTTGAGTTTGTGGTGGAATTAAGCTAGTGACCTGGACACCAACTAAATCAGTCTTCAGGCTTTGGTGGTAGTAGCAGTGGGGTCCTTTCAGGCCCCAGAGCAACTTACACTGGCTCTAGTGTTTGTGAGTCTGGGAGGACTGATTCTTGAGCCTTCACGTGGCTTGCTTAGAAATTAATAGTAAGAGCAGTGGTCCCAGTGTGTGGGTGGATTCTTAGGCCCCTTGGTAGCTAATGTGGTATGGGTGATGGTAGTAGCAATGGTGGTGCAACCCACTGGGACCCAAGCAACGCATGTTGTTGTTGCTGGAAGCTGTGATGGGTTGGGTGGGCTAGTCTTCAGTCCCACAGTAAGCATTGTCCTAACTGTGCCTAGGAGAGCTTTGTCTCACTTATCCCTTTCCCAGCTGGGTGGCAGCTGCAACTATGTCACCTCAAACTTGGCCCAAGGTTGGGGCACAGCCCAGTGTTAAGTTCTCAGAATGGCACTCTGGGCCTGTGACCAGGGAGTGTAGGGCCCCTTCAGGCAAGAAGCATGGGCAAGAAGCTATGGGAAAAGCAGTTTACTTGAGTCTTGGTCTTACAGCAGCCCGTAGTAGGGTACTGGGTATTGACCTAGATGTGCATTGGGAAGCCTGGCTTTCCTATACCTCCTTAACTGGGCATTAGCTGAAGCCATGTCAAGTCAAACTCATCTCAAGGGCAGGGGACAACCAAGCATTAAACTCTCAAAATGG
This sequence comes from Pan troglodytes, assembly GCF_028858775.2. Taxonomy (NCBI): domain Eukaryota; kingdom Metazoa; phylum Chordata; class Mammalia; order Primates; family Hominidae; genus Pan; species Pan troglodytes. Next base: position 90,210,230 of record NC_072407.2, read on the forward strand.
CACCTTGAGTCTATAGTCAGGGAGGGTGGGTCTCCTCCCATGCAGGCAGTGTGGGCATGAAGCTGTGGAGAATACAGTCCACTTGTGTCTCAATCTCACAGCAGCCTGTTGCAGGGAAGTAAATATTGTCTTAGATATACATAGGATACCTTTGTCTTCTTGTTCCTCCTTGGCCAGATGGCAGCTACAACCACATCAGCCTGAACTCAGGCCTAGGGTGACACATGGCTCAGCCTTAAACTCTCAAAATGGCACCCACCCTGGGCCTGGGACCCAGGGTGGGCAGAGTACCTTCCAGTCTAGCAGTATGGGCAAGAAGCTATGGGGAATGTGGTCCACTTACATCTCAGTCTCACAGCAGCCCACAGCAGGGCAGCAAGCACCCTCCTAGGGGTGCATGGGAGTGCCCAGCCTCTTCTTTCTCTTGTTGGAGCAGTGCAGTAGCCCCAGCCATGTTTGTAGATCTCCAGTATCTAGGCTCTCAAGATAGCTCCCAGCTGAGGCTGCTCCAAGCTCAGGTGCCTGTGAAATTTTGCATGGGTTCTCTTTCTGGAGAAACATCTCTCTGCAATCTTTAGCCAGCTCTGTATGTCAAGCCCAAGGCCCTAACGAGTTAAGGGTTTCTTTGGTGGCCATGATAGTAAAAGCTGATTTTGGAACCGCGGGGGTTTCTCTTTTACTATTTCCCCATGTCCAGGAGGCTCTCCTAACTTTTAGCTGATTCCTGGCTGGGCAAGCTGTCTTGCTCTCTCTTTACCTATTTCGGGTGCTTCTTGTCACTGCTCTGGGGAATCCTAGCATTGTGTCCTATATGATCTGTTTAAAATGTGAGTATCTGCCAACTATTCTGATATCTACTTACTATCCTGGTTCCTCTCCTAGGAGGAGGCACATATTACCTATGTCTAGCTGGCCATCTTTATATGATGCACAGTGAGTTTCATGGATATGCACCCACAGCAGGTCCCCATCTACCAGCCAGTTGTCACTATTTTTAACTATCACTTTAATTTCCCTAGAATCTAATAATGCTGCCCTCACTTTTATTCCTGTGTTTTGTGCTAACATTTAATCTTCATAACCACCTTATATAATAGGTATTATTTTCCATTTTTATAGAAAAGCAAACAAATCACAAAGAGCTAAGAAGCTGCCCAAGTTTACTTGGATATTGAGCACAAAGTCAGGACTCAGAGCAAGGTCTGTAGCCTCAAAAGCCTGTATTCTATACAACCATGCCATACTCACTTAGAACTGTAATATGGAGCAAAGCCACTAGGTGGAACCCCATAAAATCTGCGCTTGCCACAGGCCCAACATTAATCACTTTAGTCCATCGGATGCTGATGCTGGAAAGGATGAAGCAAATCAGTGATCCTACCCCTTCATTCTCACAGAGGAGAAATCTGAGAACTAGCTAAGGAAGAGAATTGCCTAGGTCACACATTGATTTAGTAACATGCCCCAAATCAGCACCCAGAGTGTGTATTGCCGTAGGTCTTTGCATTTGCCACAGTTATTGTTTTTCTTCCATGGTTATAAACAGAAAAGATGTACAGCTTACATAAAATCAGGAGAAATATCTGATCCATCTTTTCTATGGCAAGACAAAGCAGGGTTGGAAAACGTTAATTAGCTTGTGAACACACACTCTCAGCCAGAGGAAGTGTGCTTCATAGTCAAGGCTCACAACAGTGTGCATTAGAATAAAAGTATCTATGTTTCCTCTTCTAGATCATCAAAGGGTTTTTACATCACTTGCCTACTGCAACTAAATGCCAGGGCTTGGGCATACTGAGGGGAAAAGACTGTCTAGTTTTTCTGCTCACAAATGTTGTGGTCGGAAGCAAGTTTTCTGCTCACTGCTTCCACGGAGTAAAATGGTACCATCTGCTGTGCCTAATGGGCACAATCAGAGTGCGGAGTTATGGGGTCTTGAGATGAGATGATTGTAAGAAAAAAACTGATTATGACAGACTATCATTGATAGCTTTGCTGTCCCTTCAGTTCTATCATAACCCCTTTTACACAATGACAACCTGCTACCATGCCACTGTCCTAGAAGGGAATCTCACAATTGCATGCAGCAATCTCAAAAATAGAAATGATACAACAAATAAGGATGGTTGTATTGTTGAAAATAACGCTGTTCAAAAATTGTTTAAAACAGTTAGCTTTTTCTATGCTATCTCATTCCTCCCAGCTAGATTTACCTTTAAAAGAACACTAAATGAGACTTTATCCTCACAGCTGAAAAAATCTGGTCTTCTGATAGAAAGCTTTTGTGTCAGTTAATATATTTATATAAAAGGTAGAGTAGCTAGAAATAGAGGTGTTCCATATATAAAGATTAATTAAACTTCTAGAATTTTCATTGCTAAATTTGTAAATTCAAAATAAAAACATAAATCACTTTTATTAAAAAAAGGGAAAGAAATGTCTTACAACCTTTACAGAAAAGGATATAAGAATTAACTTACTATTTATTGCAACCAAATCTGTGAGTTGGGTAATATTATTCCAGTGTTTCAGAAAAAAAAGTTAAGAACAACAAAAAATAAATTGTACAACGGGTAAATGTCAGAGCTGGAATTCTGTATTTGATCTTTTTTGGCTCCAAAGCCTGTCATTTGAACCACTACACATTTAGGGTCACTATTAGGCCCTGTATTCTACCTCTTTTTCATTTTTAAAGAAATAACTGGCAAAAATTTCTCATAGTGGTGTATTATATAGAACTGTTTTCTTTTACCTTTAATTTTCTAACAACAGACATAAAAACAAGACAGGAGAAAAATACACAATATTGTTGCTAAAACAGTGAATGCTGTAGAACAAAATGATAGGTGATATGTGTGTGTATATATCCTTCTTTCTCTTCTTTTCCATATGTAGTTACATTATTTTAAAACTTAAAGAAGAGTATTAAGGAGATGGGACAGAAGTTAATATAAAAATACTTAAGAATTCTGAAAAAGCCAGCAACTTTTCTTTCTACCTTGTGATAAGTCTGAGATGACACCCTTTGACACCGTTTTCCTCCTCCCTATCCATTCTCAGTATCTAGAGCCCTGACATCACACACACACACACACACACACACACACACACAATATTGCCACATTTCCTACTTTCTCTTTGATAATACCCATTCAAACTGAGCTTTGCACCTCTAGAGTTGGTTCTCCTGGTTCCTGGAGTCCCTCCTGCTGTGAGATTTGCTCTGACTCTGGACTATCCCTGCCTGCTTACTACCTACCCTCCTTTTCTTACACTTTTCTCACCAATAATTAAGGAACACATGCATTTTTCTAAACAAACCAAAATATGCTGTAGCTCTGTGCCTTAGTACAAGCTTCCCCTCAGAAAAATCCTTTCCACTTAGTTACCTCAAACTACTTACCTTTTAGGTATGTCCTCCATCCTGGGGCCTTCCCTACATTACACTCTCACTCCCCAGTGGTTGCTTGTTCCATCCTTAAGTCTCTGTACTCTCTTCCTGCCCCTCCTTTAGATTTGCCATTTTATAATACAAATATTTGTTCATATTTATCTATTCCTTTGGTCTATGAGATCCTTAAAAGCAGAGATCTGGTCTTGTTTGACTTTATAACTTCATATCCTAGCATAGTACCTTCATAAAGTAGCTATTCAATAGTAGTAATAATAATGTCAATGATGATGATGACAATGACGATGAAGAATGGATGGATGGATGGATGGATAGATTAATGGATCAACAATGAAACAGATCAATAAATGAAACGATATACATAAGCAGTAGGTGAGATGTTTGAAATTCCACCAACAAAAAACCGACTATGAGGCCTGGTATAGTTTGTGTGCAAATCCTCTGTCTTGATTTCTTGGCTGTGAAATCTGTCTGGGGTGGCTACTCCAACAGTGTCTCCAGCCCTGCTTTCTACTAAAGTACAAGCCTGGTAGAAGTTGCTCCATGCATAGAAAGACCTCACAATGTCGGATCCTGGATTCTGCTTCTCAATCTGCCTTAAATTAGGCTGTAACATTGGCCAAGTTGCTGTAATTTTCCTAAGAAAATTCTGTTTCTTCATCTAAAATGGGAATAGTAACCCATGCCCATATTTCCACCCCATGTGAGGTATTATGAAGGTGTGATACATGACAGGCTTGCAAACAATAAAGTGTGATGCAAATTTAAGGGCTATTACTAAATGTTGTTTCTCTTCTTATGTATACGGTCCTGAATTTACTCTCAGGTGAATTTTCTTTTTCATGTCAGCTATAACATACTCATTTCTAACTCCTGGTAATTCCATAGGATTTGCTGGTGAGGAGGCAGAGTATACTGTGCTAAGAACGTGGACATTTGATTTAGATTTTCATATAAATCTTAGCTTCATTATTTATTAGCTACACGATTTTGAAAGTTTATACAACATTTTTGCTCCTTAATTTCCTCGTCTCCAAAACAGGAATATTAATGCATTTCTTACTGGTTCAACATAAAAACTAAATATGATAATCTAATGTTACAGTATATATAAGCTCCTTGTACATACATAGTAGGTACTTTGTAGAGTGGAGTACTGAATAGAGAGGAGATGTCTAAGGACTGCACAAACCCAAATTCTGGTGGTAAAGACTGTTTCCAGTTGACTGAGGTTAAAAATAATATAAAATGACAAACTTTAACTCTTCCCAGAAAATTAACTAGAATTAACTTAAGAAATCCAGGAAGAGTCAGTCCTATTCTTGAAATTTGAGATCAGCCATTGCTTCCAAATATTCATGTATCACAGCCATAATCTTTGTTAATATTAAGTATTATCCAGACTATTACTTTTTTAAATGATTGAAGTTAGATGTTGTTTAGCAATATCCTCCATAAAATCACAGGTCTTATATGCTGGTTAAATTTATTCTGATATATATGAGAATAAATATTTTGCCTAAAACACATAATAATACAGAACCACCACCAAAAGTAAAATAGAAAAAAAGTTGTATGCTACCTAAATGGTTTAGAGAATTCTTCATTGCAAGCTTCTTTCTACAAATGTTTATGCCCTTAAATCTTGCTCACAATTTTGTCATTAACTGGATTTAAAATAGCTACAAGGAATGAAATAACCCTATGGCTTGAAGTGTTTAAAATCAGTTTTTAAATTTGTATTACACAAAGAGTAAGTTTTTGCTTGCTCAGAATATCAAATTTCTATTGTATAGGGCTTCTACCTCAAGCAAGTACCTGGCAAATCATTGGCATCTATAGGATATTGGTAGATGGGATGCATGGAGGATAGAAATTCATCTTATGCTTATTTGCATTTAAAGCCACAAAGACTCTCTGCATGTTAATTTAATCACTAATTCATCGAATAGCCAATTAAACTAGAAGATTCAATTCCATCTGAGAAGTGAACTAACAGAGGCTTATGCAGAGTAACAAGGGGCACCAAGTAAAAGTATCTTACCTACCCAGCAAGGGGGAAATTTGGAAGAGACAGGAATCTTATTTAACTTTCTTGTAACCCATTGTACCTTGATTATCTATATTTTTGAGAACTTTACTTCAGACCTTAACAAACTTAGGAAACTGGAGTTTCCTAACTGGCTTCCTACATGGCTGCTATTTATTCTTCATTTATTCATTGGATAAATATTGACTGAGCCCTTACTATGTGCCAGGCACTATGCTGGAACTCTGATCAAGCTACCACCCACTCCATCCCCTCCCTGTGGCCTCTGGCTGGAGTCTACATTTCTTTTCTTGGCATTCAGGGCCCATGTTCATCTGGCCCTGCTCATCTCCTGACCACTCCTTTTCCAGCACTTCCTATTCCAGCCCCTGCACTGCTTGCTTCTCTGACGCCCTGTATTTGTGGCCCTTGCAGCCTTTGCATAGATGCATATCTTTCTTTATCTGGCTCTCTCCTCCCAGCCTGTTCTAAAGTCATCTCTTCTAGGAAAAGGAGACTGTGAAATAGCTGGAATCCTCAAGGATATCTACTGATATTCTTTAAGAAAAAAACCTAAATAGTGGTTTATGTTATGTATCTACGCCAAAACAATAACAAAAAAGGAAAATATATTTTACAAGGTTAAAGTGGTCATTTCTAATTAGTAGAAAATAGATATTTTTAATCTGTATTTTCTAAAATGTTCTTTGATTACCATCTAATTTTATACTGGGAAAAAATAAACATTTTTAATAGGGAAGGGGAGAAGGGAAAAAGAGAAGCAGCAAAGAAGGGAAAAGGATTTTTTAAAAAGACAGTATAGAAGCATTGAACAAATTTCACAATGTTAAATAAGCTACCCATCAGCTTAGTGAGCTTGCCTTTATTCGTCTATAATAAAAATCACCCTCATGTTTCCCATTTATAGCTAAACTCAGTTAATTACAGCATTGTTTGTGGTTGCTTCTGGGCAGAGTCAATACAGGTAATTAGATCCTTTACAGTCTTTAGAAAGTTACTTTCATTCCCTGTGAAACATCAATATCTGGTGCAGTGTGCATTAGTAAGGAGATCCAGTGACTAATAATATGATCCTAAGGTTGGTGAAGTGAAAAACAGAGGCAATTAGAAAGATAACTCAGGCAGAGTTTCTTGCCCCTGAATAACCAAGAGCAATCATTTTTGTCAGACTTATTTAGAAAAAGATCTCAATTCTGAGGTTTAGCAAAGCCAGGAGCATTAGAGAATCATACTCTCTTGGAGGTGGATAAACCCTTAGAAGTTGTCAAATGTTGTCCTAGTAGTGAAAGCTTTTGTTCAGATCAATTTAAAAATAGACGCTTGGTACAGTAACTTTTGGGTAGCATGACAAAGTACAGTTGACCCTTGAACAACACAAGTTTAAACTGTTAGGGTCCACTTATATGCATATTTTCTTCTGCCTCTGCTACCCCTGAGATGGCAAGACTAACTCCTCCTCTTTCTTCTTCTCCTCAGCCCACTCGTCATGAAGACCTATATGATGATCCACTTTCACGTAAGAAAACTAAATATTTTTTCTCTTCCTTATGATTTTCCTAATATTTTCTTTTCTCTAGTGCACTTTATTGTCAGAATATAGTATACAATACATATAACACAAAAAGTGTTAATTGGCTGTTTATGTTATTAGTAAGGCTTCCAGTCAACAATAGGCTATTGAAGAGTCAAAATTATACATGAATTTTCAACTGTGCGGGGAGTTGGTGCTTCTATCTCAACTTGTTCAAGGGTTAATTTTAGAAAGAACAGGACTCACTGACTTAGATAAATCCAGGCTTGAATTCCAATTTCATCCTTAAGCAAGTAACTTGTCCTAACTGAAGCTCTCTGTTTTCTTGTGACTAAAACACGGATAATAAATTCTACCTCAAAGATTGGTTGTGATAACAAATGAAATGCAGCCTGGATTTAGTATTACCAGCCTGGTGCTATTACTATGTAGGGGCTGCAGTTTGTTAGCCCTCCCCAAATTAAATACTAGGAAAATGAGTTTGCTCCTTGGAAATTAAAATTAGAGCTAACATATGCAAAATCACTGAACAAGTCTGAATAATTTACAGTTCAGTAGAACTGATTTGTATTTGATGGAATTTATTAGCATTTTAAGAAGGAATATGAGACTTAGAAGGAGGAGTTGAGAATCTCAAAGGCATTCAACATCTAAGCATTTTCCAAAAGATATTCAAATGTAGCCGATAATCTAAAAGTCTTATTCAGAAGGGAATCCCCAATGTGGAAAGGTTGGAGAGATTTTATACCTAGGACTTTTCTATTTCTATTTTCATAGGCACTACTACCCTTACCCACAGATGATGTGATCAGGGAATCTGAGGCTAATGCCATTAGACCTTGAGTGCCTCTGGCTTCCCTTGTCCTGATTCCATGTTATTCTCACAACCTTTGATACTTATTTGGAATCCCATGTGGATCAGCCTCTAGCAACAATATGTAATGGTCACTTGGAGGTTGAGTATTCTAGTCCCTGTGGCCATTATTTATTCTGGTAAACCCATAAACTGGTATTTGAGTATTATACCTTAGTTCATTGAGCTTGACATACATAACTATGCCCAAGGGATAAGTTCTCTTTCTGCTGACAAGATCAGCAAGGCCTCAGATTGGGGAAAATTTACCATGGCAATAAATGTCCCCTCATTAAAGAGGCCCTTGGAGTATAGCCAGCTTCCTTCTTTGATAGGATAATACAATATCACCTGATGGCTATTTAATATCATTTTTAAATTTCCATTCTAGGCACCCATTAAGTATTTATTACAACTCTTTTCTAACCCAAGGAGGTTCTTTGATTGGATTTTCTCTAGAGCAGTCCCTGAGACAAATACTTGTGTGCAAATAGAATATTTGGGAAGTGGTCCCAGGAAGTACCAATAAGAAAATGAGGACAGGAGACAGGAAGTGGAAAAAAGCCAGCAAAGTTTACAATATCAAGCAAGTTAATACTGTAGACAACAAGGGCTCAATCCTAATGGGCAAGGAACTTAGGGAGATAATGTAGAACATGTCACAGGGTTAGACCCCTAGTCCCCAGGGGCAAGGAAGATGTATATTAACCTCTAATTATGGTCTCTCTTTGGCTGATGGTTGCTCCCTAATGCATCAACTCCTGATATTTCTGGCCTTCTGGGCCTGGAGGCCTAGAGAATGTGCTCAGGGGAGAATCACACTGGTCAGAGTGGTAAAGCACTGTAAGACTTTCTCTGTGGTTTCAAATTTAGGCTCCAAAAGGGCATCACAGAAAGCGAAGTCAAATTTGAGACTTATTCCCATATCTATGCAGTCTTATTTGATTGGAGTAATAAGGACTGTAGTGTTATTTCCTTCAGGTCAATGTTAAGTCAGAATACTACAGTATTGACTTATATTTATATTCTGTTTCAATATCTGCAAGAAATCAAAACGTGAGTCTGTCAGCTGACCCCAATTTAACTCAAGCAAGTGTGATGAATTAGAATACAAGTCCAAACTTCTCAATACTCAAAGTGCAAGTAATATCACATTTCTTTAAACTTCTCAATTTTATTAAAGATTCACATAAGACTCCTCTACCCACCAAAATGTGTGGAAAATTCACTATTAATTATTTGAAGGACTATTGGTATGGGTTCCTCTCTCTCTTCCCTTGTATGATACAAGAACAGGAAAGGTGGGTTGTAGAAGGTATACAGCTCTGAAATGGTGTATATCAGGCATCAAAATCTTTAGCAGGGAAGAAGCAAGATTGTGTGTGTGTGTGTGTGTGTGTGTGTAATGTTCCTGTTCCTTGCAGCTGTGTGTTTCCTTGAAGGAGCCATGGTCCTCCAACCTCTGCTGCTCCAAGTTGCTATACAGTCTCCTTGTCCAGCTTTCTGCCTGGAAAGGCAGGTCTTTGAAGACCCAGGCCCTGAAAGCTAGTGTCAGCCCCAGTGCTTCTTTACATTTTCTTAAGCCACAACAGCTGGCTCTGACCTGCATTCTTCCTGCCCTTTTCTTCAGGATCCCACTGGGTATGGTTTCCCCTCCTCTAATCCACAAGACTAAAAGTCTAGTGTTTTTTACTCTCCTGCTCTTGATCAAGAAAGCTTAATTGCTTCATTGGGACTAGAGTCAGCCTCATCAGCCTCAGCTGTTCACAGATGTATGGAAACACAAACTCCTGAAGAGAGCAATCAAGAAAAGTGACCTGGGGGGCGGTTCCAAGATGGCCGAATAGGAACAGCTCCAGTCTACAGCTCCCAGCATGAGCAATGCAGAAGATGGGTGATTTCTGCATTTCCAACTGAAGTACCAGGTTCATCTCACTGGGGCTTGTTGGACAGTGGGTGCAGGACAGTTGGTGCAGCCCACCGAGTGAGAGCCAAAGCAGGGCAAGGCATTACCTCACCCAGGAAGTTCAAGGGGTCAGGGAATTCCCTTTCCTAGCCAAGGGAAGCCGTGACAGACAGCACCTGGAAAATTGGGTCAGTCCCACCCTAATACTGAGCTTTTCCAATGGTGTTAGCAAATGGCACACCAAGAGATAATATCCGGCGTCTGGCTAGGAGGGACCTACGCCCACGGAGCCTCAATCATTGCTAGCACAGCAGTCTGAGATCAAACTTCCAGGTGGCAGCAAGGCTGCGGCAGTGGTGCCCGCCATTGCTGAGGCTTGAGTAGGTAAAGAAAGCAGCTGGGAAGCTCGAACTGGGTGGAGCCCACTGCAGCTCAAGGAGGCCTACCTCTGTAGACTCCACCGCTGGGGGCAGGGCATAGCCGAGCAAAAGGCAGGAGGAACCTCTACAGACTTAAATGTCCCTGTCTGACAGCTTTGAAGAGAGTAGTCGTTCTCCCAGCATGGAATTTCAGATCTGAGAACGGACAGACTGCCTCCTCAAGTGGGTCCCTGACCCCCGAGTAGCCTAACTGGGAGGCACCCCCCAGTAGAGGCAGACTGACACCCCACACGGCCAGGTACCCCTCTGAGACGAATGATCAGGCAGCAACATTTGCTGTTCAGCAATATTCGCTGTTCTACAGCCTCCGCTGCTGATACCCAGGCAAACAGGGTCTAGAGTGGAGCTCCAGCAAACTCCAACAGACCTGCAGCTGAGGGTCCTGACTGTTAGAAGGAAAATTAACAAACAGAAAGCACATACACAACAAAACCCCATCTATACGTCACCATCATCAAAGACCAAAGGTAGATAAAACCACAAAGATAGGGAAAAAACAGAGCAGAAAAGCTGAAAATTCTAAAAATCAGAGTGCCTCTCCCTCTCCTAAGGAACGCAGCTCCTTGCCAGCAATGGAACAAAGCTGGATGGAGAATGACTTTGACAGGTTGAGAGAAGAAGGCTTCAGATGATCAAACTTCTCCAAGCTAAAGGAGGAAGTTCAAACCCATTGCAAAGAAGATAAAAACCTTGAAAAAAGATTAGACGACTGTCTAACTAGAAAAACCAGTGTACAGCAGTCCTTAAATGACCTGATGGAGCTGAAAACCATGGCACGAGAACTACACGATGAATGCACAAGCTTCAGTAGCCAATTCAATCAACTGGAAGAAAGGGTATCAGTGATTGAAGATCAAATTAATGAAATGAAGCAAGAAGAGAAGGTTAGAGAAAAGAGAGTAAAAAGAAATGAACAAAGCCTCCAAGAAATATGGGACTATGTGAAAAGACCAAATCTACGTCTAACTGGTGTACCTGAAAGTGACAGGGAGAATGGAAGCAAGTTGGAAAACATTCTGCAGAATATTATCCAGGAGAACTTCCCCAATCTAGCAGAGCAGGCCAACATTCAAATTCAGGAAATACAGACAATGCCACAAAGATACTCACTGAGAAGAGCAACTCCAAGACACATAATTGTCAGAGTCACCAAAGTTGAAATGAAGGAAAAAATGTTAAGGGCAGCCAGAGAGAAAGGTCGGGTTATCCACAAAGGGTAGCCCATCAGACTAACAGCTGATCTCTTGGCAGAAGCTCTACAAGCCAGAAGAGAGTGGGGGTCAATATTCAACATTCTTAAAGAAAAGAATTTTCAACCCAGAATTTCATATCCAGCCAAACTAAGCTTCATAAGTGAAGGAGAAATAAAATCCTTTACAGACAAGCAAATGCTGAGAGATTTTGTCACCATCAGGCCTGCTCTACAAGAGCTCCTGAAGGAAGCACTAAACATGGAAAGGAAAAACTTCTACCAGCCACTGCAAAAACATGCCAAATTATAAAGATAATTGATGCTAAGATGAAATTGCAACAACTAACAAGCAAAATAACCAGCTAACATCATAATGACAGGATCAAATTCACACATAACAATATTAACCTTAAATGTAAATGGGCTAAATGCTCCAATTAAAAGACACAGACTGGCAAATTGGATAAAGAGTCAAGACCCATCAGTGTGCTGTATTCAGGAGACCCATCTCACGTGCAGAGACACACATAGGCTTAAAATAAAGGCATGGAGGAAGATCTACCAAGCAAATGGAAAACAAAGAAAGACAGGGGTTGCAATCCTAGTCTCTGATAAAACAGACTTTAAACCAACAAAGATCAAAAGAGACAAAGAAGGCCATTACATAATGGTAAAGGGATCAATTCAACAGGAAGAGCTAACTATCCTAAATACATATTCACCCAATACAGGAGCACCCAGATTCATAAAGCAAGTCCTTAGAGACCTACAAAGAGACTTAGACTCCCACACAATAATAATGGGAGACTTTAACACCCCACTGTCAACATTAGACAGATCAACAAGACAGAAAGTTAACAAGGGTATCCAGGAATTGAACTCAGCTCTGCACCAAGCAGACCTAATAGACATCTACAGAACTCTCCCCCGATATCAACAGAATATACATTCTTGTCAGCACTACATCGCACTTATTCCAAAGTTGATAACATAGTTGGAAGTAAAGCACTCCTCAGCAAATGTAAAAGAAAAGAAATTATAACTGTCTCTCAGACCAGAGTGCAATGAAATTAGAGCTCAGGATTAAGAAACTCACTCAAAACCACTCAACTACATGGAAACTGAACAACCTGCTCCTGAATGACTACTGGGTACAAAACGAAATGAAGGCAGAAATAAAGATGTTCTTTGAAACTAGTGAGAACAAAGACACAACACACCAGAATCTCTGGGACACATTTAAAGCAGTGTGTAGAGGGAAACTTATAGCAGTAAATGCCCACAAAAGAAAGCAGGAAAGATCTAAAATTGACACCCTAACATCACAATTAAAAGACCTAGGGAAGAAAGAGCAAACACATTCAAAAGCTTGCAGAAGGCAAGAAATAACTAAGATCAGAGCAGAACTGAAGGAGATAGAGACACAAAAAACCCTTCAAAAAAATCAATGAATCCAGGAGCTGGTTTTTTGAAAGATCAACAAAATTGATAGATTGCTAGCAAGACTAATAAGGGAGAAAAGAGAGCAGAATCAAATAGACACAATAAAAAATGATAAAGGGGATATCACCACTGATTCCACAGAAATACAAACTACCATCAGAGAATACTATAAACAGCTCCACACAAATAAACTAGAAAATCTAGAAGAAATGGATAAATTCCTCGACACATACACGCTCCCAAGACTAAACCAGGAAGAAGTTGAATCCCTGAATAGTCCAATAACAGGCTCTGAAATTGAGGCAATAATTAATAGCCTACCAACCAAAAAAAGTCCACGACCAGGTGGATTCACAGCCGAATTCTACCAGAGGTACAAGGAGGAGCTGGTACCATTCCTTCTGAAATTATTCCAATCAATAGAAAAAGAGGGAATCCTCCCTAACTCATTTCATGAGGTCAGCATCATCCTGATACCAAAGCCTGGCAGAGACACAACCAAAAAAGAGAATTTTAGACCAATATCCCTGATGAACATTGATGCAAAAATCCTCAGTAAAATACTGGCAAACCGAATCCAGCAGCACATCAAAAAGCTTATCCACCATGATCAAGTGGGCTTCATCCCTGGGGTGCAAGGCTGGTTCAACATATGCAAATCAATAAACATAATCCAGCATATAAACAGAACCAATGACAAAAACCACATGATTATCTCAATAGATGCCAAAATGGCCTTTGACAAAATTCAACAGCCCTTCATGCTAAAAACTCTCAATAAATTAGGTATTGATGGGACGTATCTCAAAATAATAAGAGCTATTTATGACAAACCCACAGCCAATATCATACTGAATGGGCAAAAACTGGAAGCATTCCCTTTGAAAACTGCCACAAGACAGGGATGCCCTCCCTCACCACTCCTATTCAACATAGTGTTGGAAGTTCTGGCCAGGGTAGTCAGGGAGGAAAAAGAAATACAGGTTATTCAATTAGGAAAAGAGGAAGTCAAATTGTCCCTGTTTGCAGATGACAAGATTGTATATTTAGAAAACCCCATCATCTCAGCCCAAAATCTCCTTAAGCTGATAAGCAACTTCAGCAAAGTCTCAGGACACAAAATCAATGAGCAAAAATCACAAGCATTCTTATACACCAATAACAGACAAACAGAGAGCCAAGTCATGAGTGAACTCTCTTTCATAACTGCTTCAAAGGGAATAAAATACCCAGGAATCCAACTTACAAGGGATGACAGGGACCTCTTCAAGGAGAACTACAAAACACTGCTCAACGAAATAAAAGAGGACACAAACAAATGGAAGAACATTCCATGCTCATGGGTAGGAAGAATCAATATCGTGAAAATGGCCATACTGCCCAAGGTAATTTATAGATTTAATGCCATCTCTATCAAGCTACCAATGACTTTCTTCACAGAATTGGAAAAACCTACTTTACAGTTCATATGGAACCAAAAAAGAGCCCACACTGCCAAGACAATCCTAAGCCAAAAGAACAAAGCTGGAGGCATCACGCTACCTGACTTCAAACTATACTACAAGGCTATAGTAACCAAAACAGCATCGTACTGGTACCAAAACAGAGATATAGACCAATGGAACAGAACAGAGTCCTCAGAAATAATACCACACATCTACAACCATCTGATCTTTGACAAACCTGACAAAAACAAGAAATGGGGAAAGCATTCCCTTTTTAATAAATGGTGCTGGGAAAACTGGCTAGCCTTATGTAGAAAGCTGAAACTGGATCCCTTCCTTACACCTTATACATAAATTAATTCAAGATGGATTAAAGACTTAAATGTTAGACTTAAAACCACAAAAACCCTAGAAGAAAACCTAGGCAATACCATTCAGGACATAGGCATGGGCAAGGACTTCATGTCTAAAACACCAAAAGCAATGGCAACAAAAGCCAAAATTGACAAATGGGATCTAATTAAACTAAAGAGCTTCTGCACAGCAAGAGAAACTACCATCAGAGTGAACAGGCAACCTACAGAATGGGAGAAAATTTTTGCAATCTACTCATCTGACAAAGGGCTAATATCCAGAATCTACGATGAACTCAAACAAACTTACAAGAAAAAAACAGACAACCCCATCATCAAGCTGGCGAAGGATATGAACAGACACTTCTCAAAAGAAGACATTTATGCAGCCAACAGACACATGAAAAAATGCTCATCATCACTGGCCATCAGAGAAATGCAAATCAAAACCGCAATGAGATACCATCTCACACCAGTTAGAATGGTCATCATTAAAAAGTCAGGAAACAACGTGCTGGAGAGGATGTGGAGAAATAGGAACACTTACACTGTTGGTGGGATTGTAAACTAGTTCAACCATTGTGGAAGACCGTGTGGCATTTCCTCAGGGATCTAGAACTAGAAATACCATTTGACCCAGCCATTCCATTACTGGGTGTATACCCAAAGGATTATAAATCATGCTGCTATAAAGACACATGCACACGTATGTTTATTGCGGCACTATTCACAATAGCAAAGACTTGGAACCAACCCAAATGTCCAAGAATGATAGACTGGATTAAGAAAATGTGGCACATATTCACCATGGAATACTATGCAGCCATAAAAAATGATGAGTTCATATCCTTTGTAGGGACATGGATGAAGCTGGAAACCATCATTCTCAGCAAACTATTGCAAGGACAAAAAACCAAACAATGCATGTTCTCACTCATAGGTGGGAATTGAACAATGAGAACACTTGGACACAGGAAGGGGAACATCACACACCGTGGCCTTTTGTGGGATGGGGGAGGGGGGAAGGATAGCATTAGGAGATATACCTAATGTAAATGACAAGTTAATGGGTGCAGCACACCAACATGGCACATGTATACCTATGTAACAAACCCGCACGTTGTGCACATGTACCCTAGAACTTAAAGTATAATAATAATAATAAAAAGAAAAAAGAAAAGTGACCTAGAGAGAAGGGGGTTTGGAGAATTAATATTCAGTTCCAAAGTCACTCACTGCTACCAAAAACTCTAGCAGGAATCAAAACCACCTCTTTTCCTAAAACAATGGAACTAAAATTTCTGGGCTAGAATTCCAC
This sequence comes from Pan troglodytes, assembly GCF_028858775.2. NCBI lineage: Eukaryota > Metazoa > Chordata > Mammalia > Primates > Hominidae > Pan > Pan troglodytes. The sequence continues at coordinate 90,226,173 of NC_072407.2, forward strand.
CAGAAAATTTCCAGAATTTCTGGAGTTATAATTGCTCGCTTGCATGAGTCACTGATCAAAGTGTCCTTGGCTGATTTTCACTGGCAGTCATCCTCATTTCATAGGCATCTGATTCACTTCAGCCAGCCTTCAAGTCCCACACCCTCCTTCGTCATCAGCTAAGATTACCCTCATCAGACTACGTTTCTCATGATACTTAGAGACAAAGAATTCACCAAGTTTTTTTTTTTAAGATGCTATCCCTTTGAAGTATGCCTTGTAGTCCCCCAAATCCTCTGCTGAGTTTACTTTGATGCATCTATAGTGCACTGGGTGATACTTTCCTATTTAGTTCTAAGATCATTTCAAGAACTTTGTGGAAGGCTTTTTGGCAGTCGAAACCATTTATATATGTGTATATAGAAGTATTTAACATTTGTTTAGTGCAATAATTTTTCTATCTCAGTGAAGAATTACTGAAGGAGTTTGTTCAAAATGTAGTTCATACCTGGAGATTCTAATTCAATAAGTCTGGAATGGGCCTCGGGAATCTATATTTTTAACAATAACTTTCAGATGCAAAGGTGAGAAGACTGCATTCTATAAAACACTTATTTGTTACTATTAATAGATATTAATAGTGTCAGGCAATTTGCTAAAAGCTTTACAGACTTTATTTTATCAAACTATCACATCAATGCTATAATGAAAATATTATTAGCCTCATTTTATAGATGACTAAAGAGGGCTGAGAAAGGGAAATGAAAACCCAAGGTCATTAATCAAATATGTTAGATCAGAAATTCAAATTAAATTAAGTCTATGTAGTTGCAAAATCCAAACTCTTTCAATTATATTACATTATAAAACAAATTCTGATGTTAAGGACATTGCAATTCTAGCAAAAAAAAAAAAAAAAAAAAAAAAAGGCAATTCTCCATGAGTACATCTTGGGTTAAAAAATTAATCTGTTCTTTAGTTGAAATTTAAGTATCCATCAATTTATGCTATATTGTGATAACAAACAATTCATGGGCAGTAGTCACTTAACACAACTAAGATTATTTTTCCCTGATGCTCCGTGACTATCTTGAGTTGTGCTGGGAATCCTGTACCATGCTGTCTCCATTCAGGGACACAAAGTTTTGAGCCACTATCATTTAGAACATCACCACTCCCTGTGGCAGGGGAGGGAAATAAAGCAAAAAGGCACCAGCTTTTTTGTTCACATTTCATTAACCAAAGCAAGCTGTATCGCCATATTTAACATTACAACGGTAGTGAAGTACAATTCTACCATGTGCTCAGAAGGCAGAGAGTTGAAAATACTGTAAACTGCACAATGGTTCACAGATAGATTAGAAACTGCTATACTTGGAGAAGGAGGACGTGTGTTCAAATTCTAATTTCACAATGTACTAACCCTACGACTTTAAGCAAGTAAATAAATCTCAGTTTATTTCCTAAACAAGTATACTAATACTTATGCCATATGTTTGTTGTGAAAATCAGTAAGACCATGTAAATTCAGTTTAGTGCCTGAAGCATAAGTGCTCTCACTAAAACTAGTGGAATTGGAAATAATCACTTTGCTGACTATCCTTACCTATCACATGCCAATGATGTTTCAGATTCACATAGTTTCTATTTTATTCTCACATTTCAATTTAAAGATGGTGTCTAAAGAAACCACTGGGTAGGGAGAATTAAAGGCAGCTAGCTTGCTAGTATGGGAAGCTCTCGTAAACTAGCTTTCTCAGTAAATAGACTCTAGGGTAGATATTTGTTTGCAGGAACAGTACCTGAAAAGGGATGAAGGAAGTAGGACTGAATAAAAGGAAAAACTGACTTGTAACACAGTAACAACAGAAGCAATCTGCTTGGGAGCTCTGGAACTGGGGTGGCACTTCGGGGATGGTCTGGATTGTGGCATAAGAACCTGGGCTAACCTTGGACCAGGTGGTGCCCTTAGAAGGAAATGCCTGGAGAGGGATTCAGCTGACAGCCATAACCAATTCCTGGAGAGGGATTCAGCTGTGAGGCAGTCAACATTTGCTACAGCTGGGCAAACTAGGGGACTGAGGGCCTCAGGCCTGAATGGAGGGGTCTGAGAAATGGACCATGACACCTGCTTTGAAAGTAAACCTAGAGATAAAATCAGCTATAAAACTGAAAGACTATGGACTATGACCTTTTATTGTTTTTCATTAAATCTTGCTTCCATTTGAACAATAAGTTAACTGAGGTACTTAAGGTTTAATATTCTAGTGTATAAATAGTGACCCCAAACTGTTTCCTCTTGCCTGTGATTCTCATCCAGGAATAATTGACCTCCAAGGATTACTATCAGAATGTTAGATCTAGTGCCAAAAAGCAACTATTTTCATGACAATCGCCTCAGAAATAATTACTAGAGGCAAAAATCATTTTTGGCTTATTTTTAGCTTAGATGAAATACTTTCTAAACAGATACATCTTACACTAGAATATTGTACCTCTCTAGGACTTCTTAGGGATGTTCCAGTGAGGCACCAGGAGCCACAGGATAAAGACGGCACATTTTTGGAACATTGCATGATTGGATGACATGAAAGATTGTGAAGGGGTCAACACATGATTTAGTGATTTTAAATCTAAAAAGCATATATACTGCAGAGTACAGAACTGCACTATTTTTTTTTTTTTTTTTTTGAGCTGGAGTCTTCCTTGGTCTCACAGGCTGGAGTACGATAGTGCGATCTCAGCTCATTGCAACCTTTGCCTCCTGGGTTCAAGCGATTCTCCTGCCTCAGCCTCCCGAGTAGCTGGGATTACCATGCCCGGCTAATTTTTGTATTTTTAGTAGAGACAGGGTTTCACCATGTTGGCCAGGCTGGTCTCGAACTCCTGACCTCAGGTGATCTGCCTGCCTCAGCCTCCCAAGTTGCTGGGATTATAGGCATGAGCCACTGTGCCCGGCCGATAAATTATATCTTTCAATAAATGTCATGGTAGATGTAGGGCATTCAAACCACATGGAGACACAAATTCATTTTGCTGTGCCTTTAAGGACACTTTCTAGAAACTTTTAAGAAGCATACTCTAAACTATTGCAGCTTTCTTACTTCAGGCTTATCATGATCTCTTTGAAATTTCACAATTTTCATACTGCAGAAACACATCTCCAGCAGTTGTTTCCTTGGGAATTAGAATAAATAAAGGAAGCTTATATTTCTGTAGAGCACAAAGATCAATTACATCATGTCTTATCCTTCAGTGAGGCTTTATGTTACCAAGCCCAATAAGCCTCCAAAGAGATATCAAGAATTCATCACTCAAACTGTCTAAAATAAGGTCATGGTAAAATGTAAGTGAGAATAGGATCTGAAATGGAATTATTATACATATCCCACAACCAAAATCTTTTTACATAGTTTATCTCATATAAACCAATTTTTGAGAAGCACTATTCTGATTCTATAAATAAATAAACTGGGACTAGGAGAATTTAGAAAAATGGGAAAGGGCTTAAACTCAAGTTGTGGGTCTTCAATTATTTATGTTAACAAACTATTTGCCAAAATATTAAATTATTTTGACTAATACAGGAAGCCCTATGGTATAGAAAGCTGTCTGGGATTCAGAATCAGATAGAAGTTCAGATTCTGGTTCTAGTACGTACTAATTCTATGACATTTGGAAAGCACTTAATACTTTCGAGCCTTAAATATTTTATCTGAAAAATGCAAAATACCAGATTTGGGTTGTGAATATAAGAATAATACCTAAAAGCACAGCAGAAATTGAATAAATAATGATAATTTTATAATATATTACATGTGAGATCCATAAAATAACCTTCCAGGAACTTCCAGATCTAACTTTATATAATTCCTGGAATGATGAATTTTATGAGTATGCCTAAATAAATGTGCCACCTCCAAGCCTACTTAGCATGAAGCCTCCTGGAGTCCTGGTAGTTACTTGGAAACCCCAGGAAGAGGAGGGATATGCTCTGACTTACTTGGCTACTCATCTGTGTAATCCAACCTATCTCTCAAATGTCTGTGCTTCTCTCAGGCAGTTATTGACAATAAGATCATCAAACATCCTCTAGTTTTCCCAAAGAAGCCTTGGTAATATTCCCAGCATGCTTTAAAAAAAAATCTTCCTCTTCTACATGACCCATTTTCGCCTGGGATATTTTCTTCACTATTTGAGCTAGTTTTAATTAAAGTTGATAATTCTTGGGTGCCTTCCACATGCTCCCTGATGAGGGTGATATAAATGGACACAATAAACAGACCATCTAATATTGATAGAGTCTACAGCTGCATCTGCTAATTAGGGCCACTAATGGCTTTTGGGGCAAGAGTTCCCATATGATGTTTGTTTAATTAAAGTCTTTGTCTGCCCTACTCAGAAGGGTGAAAAATATTCCACTTAAAATGCACTGAAAGCAAACATAGCTGTTAGAAGGCAGAACATTCGATAATAGTCCCTTCTGGACTCCCAGAAGGAAAATTTTAGGGCAAAATAATATTTTTTCTTGAGAGTACATACAGTGTTGTTATTATTTTAATTAAACTAGGTAAATTATTCTATTTCCAATTTCATATATATGTAATTCATATATATATATGTGTGTATATATATATGTGTGTGTGTGTGTGTATGTGTGTATATATATATATATACACACACACACACACACACACATATATATATATATATGGTTCAAATGTGAGCCAGGAGGATTAGAGCAGGGAATATGAAGCAGACTGGGTCTCTCAAATATTATCCTATGAGTAATGAGTTCACCTTGACCAACTACGTAATGTTTTCTCTCAATTACAGGCTGAGTTATTTACTCCAGATCTCTAATTATCTATTATAGGTCATGAGATAAGATGCACTGTGGTAGGATGGTGAAGTGGAAAGTGCCTTGGGCAGAGAGACAGAAAGTGGATGTTAGTCCTGACTTTGCTATGAATTTAGAAAATTATTGTTTTAGTCTTCATTACTTTATTAAGAGAAATGGAAGTATGTATATTTAGGGAGGACTTTAACTGGCTTAATTTAAAAGATACTTTCCTGCTTTAATGTCTTTGATTATATTATCTTTGATTTGGGGGATTTTTCCAAATGTGGCTCACATGAATTACCAATTCGTAAGTAATTAAAATATAAAAGGGTTTTTGTACCACACAGATAGAAGGCTCTGATCTATATGGCTGACCTGGGTTCACAGTTTAGCCCTATGTTTTCCCAAAAACAGGAAAGATCACATTGGCTTGAGTCTAAGCTGTACTTTATTCTATCTCCACTTGTTTCTGAAATCAAGATACTTCTCAAAGCCAAAAAGTTACTGGCCTAAGTTTTAACATAGCTGTCACTGCTTATAGGTAGGCAAATGTAGCTCTGTGAGTGTGTGTGTGTGTGAGAGAGACAGAGAGAGAGACAGGATAACTGTTTATCTGTCACCTCAGTTTAGTTACTGGCACTATGCTAGGGGTTACATTTCAACTTTTAAATTTGGATCCCTAATTGTTACTTAATATGCTTTGAAAAATGTTACACTAGGAAGCAGCAGTGAACAAAAAAGTTGTTAAAAGTTTTGACACTTTCCTGTTACACACAAGTCAATAAATAAAAAGTAGATTTATCAACTCTCTCAAGGTATGTTATGAAATAGTTAAAGCTAGGAGAGATTGATCTAATCAGGTTACAGGTTACATGTGTGAAGGGCTGTGACTTTAATCATGGAATTATCTTCTCAAACTTTTTTCCTTTTCCTTTCCTCATTTCCTCTCTTTTTTTCTTTCCTTTCCCTCTCTCCCTTCCTTCTTCCTTTCCTTCCTTTCCTTCCTTTCCTTCCTGTCTTCCTTCCTCTTTTTAAATAAGTGACTTGATTTTTAGCATCTTCACATTATGAAAAATTCAGCGTATATATAAAATTACAAACAACATCTCAGCACCCGAAATTAATAATCAGTACTATTAAGAGTATATCATTGCAGAATTACCTGTATACCTATATACAGATCAAATGATAGATACACTACTAGATTTAAAATGTTAAGATACTTGGGTTGAGTTATGCATATTTTAAAATTAAACGTATTAAATTTAGTTAAATAAAAATGAAATGTAGTAAATGAGATAGCATATATAAAAATATTTCTTGCTCTGTCAGCTGAGAAGTCCTAGAATCAAGGATATTTCAGTTATAGCAAACACACCTAGCACCGTATCATGGTTTCTAATACCATTCTCCAACAAAAGAAAACAGGGCTACTTAGAGAAATGGCTGAAGCTAGGGCTAAGACAGAAAATATAAAAGATGATTCCAGAGGATTTTATAGTGCCAGAAAATAAGGGAATGCTGAAAAAAAAAAAAAAAAACAACAACAACTCACAACTATTGAGTATGTCAGAGGGATATGGGGCAACTGGAAAGAACTTCAATGACCAAAACTGAAATTATCTGAGCAGCAAAATAAGTAAAAAATTATTATATTATAATCCAAATTATAAAAAAATTCAACTAACTAGAATTAGTTTATTAGTTTGGTCATTAATTTAATTAGAATGAAATAGCATAAACAAATCTCCCCTGCTGCAGAATTCCAAACAATTTATGGAGATACTTCACCCTCAAGGAGGTTAAATATAATTCACAATTCCTTAAATGAAGCCTGTGCATAGTGACTTCTTGCTAAAGAGTAAACCATAAGAAGTGAGAAGAAGAATAACTTCAGAATAGAGAAACTTGACAGACACTACCCCAGTCAAGTGATTAAAGATAGTAGTCTTAAATTATGTAGATAGTACAGACCCTTGGTATGATGTGATAAAAATGGCACTTTTGGGGGGTGAGCTTCACAAAACCTCATAAGCCCATTCTAACCATGAAAACTATATTAAACAAATTTAAATTTAGAAACGGCTTATGAAACATGTGACATGTGCTCATCAAAAAGCTCAAGGTCATTTAAATGGTCTAAATGCCCCACTTAAAATGGGCGGAGTGGCAAGTTGGATTTAAAAATAAGGCCCATTAATCTGTTATCTTCAAGAGACCCATGTCACACATAATGACACCCATAGGCTCAAAGTAAAGGGTTGGAGAAAGAGCTATCATGCAAAAGGAAACAGAAAAGAACAGGGGTCACTATCCTAATGTCAGATAAAACAGACTTTAAAACAACAATGGCACAAAAGTACAAAGAAGGGCATTACATGTGGATAAATGGTTGGATGCAACAAGAAGACTTAACTATCCTAAATATATATGCACCCAACATTGGAGCACCCAGATTCATAAAACAAGTACTTCTAGAACTACAGAAAAATTTAGACAGCCACATAATTATAGCGGGGAACTTCAACACACTACTGACAGTGTTAGATCACTGGGGCTAGACTTAAATTTGACACTTGACTTAAATTTGACACTTGACCAACTGGGCCTACTAGACTTAAATTTGACACTTGACCAACTGGGACTACTAGACATCTACAGAATGCTCCATTTATCAATTACAGAATATATACTCTTCTTATCTGCATATGCAACATAGTCAAAGATCGAACACATGCTCAGTCATAAAGTAAATCTCAACAAATTCAAAAAAACTGAAATCATATGAACCATATCCTTGGACTACAGTGGAATAAGAATAGAAATCAATACCGGAAGATCTCTCAAAACCACACAACAACACGGAAATCAAACAACTTATTCCTGAATTACTTTTGGGTAAACAGAAAAATTAAAGCAGAAATCAAAAAATTATTTGAAATAAATAAAAACTGAAAAACAACATACCAAAATCCCTGGTATGCAGCAAAAGCATTGTTAAGAGGAAAATTATGGTGCTAAATGGCTACTTTAAAAAGTTAGAAAGATTTCCGCTTGAACCTAGGAGGCGGAGGTTGCAGTGAGCTGAAATCATGCCATGCACACACCAGCCTGGGTGTTAGAATGAGAGTCTGTCTCAAGAGAAAAAAAAAAAGAAGAAAGATTTCAAATTGACAATCTAACATCACATTTTGAGGAACTAAAAAAACAAGAACAAACTAACCTCAAAGCTAGCAGAAGCAAAAGAAATAATTACAATCAGAGCAGAACTGAATGAAATTGAGACCCAAAAATCTATATACAGAATCAATGAAACCAAAAGTCAGTTCTTTGAAAGGATGAACAAGACCAATAAACCGCTAGCTAAGTTAACAACAACAACAAAAAGAGTAGAAGTTCCAAGTAAGCTCAATCAGAAATGACAAAGATGACATTACAACTGATCCCACAGAAATATAAAAGATTCTCAGAGACTATTATCAACACTTCTTTTGGCACAAACTAGAAAATCTAGAGGAATTAATAAATACCTATAAGCACACAATCTCCCAAGATCAAATCAGGAAAAAACAGAAACCTTGAGCAGACCAATATCAAGTTCCAAAATTGAATCAGTAATTTTTTTAAAAATCTTCCAACCAAAAGAGCTCTGGACCAGATGGATTCACAGCTGAATTCTGCCAGACATACAAAGAAGAGCTGGTACCAATTCTACTGAAGCTATTCAAAAAAATTGAGAAGGAGCTACTTCTCCCTAACTAATTCTACAAAGCCAGCATCATGCAGATATGAAAACGTGGCAAAAACACAATGAAGAAACTACAGACCAACATCCCTGATTAACATACATACAAAAATCCTCAAAAAATTCTAGCTAAATGAATCCAACAGCACATGAAAAGGTTAGTTCACCATGAACAAGTAAACTTCATTTCTAGGAAGCAAGGTGGTTGGTTAAACACATGTGAGTCAATAAATGTGATTCACCACATAAAGAGAATTAAAAACAAAAGCTATGTGATCATCTCAATAGACGCAGAAAGAGCTTTTGATAAAAGCCAACATCCCTTCATGATAAAAACTCTCAACACACTAGGTATCAAAGAAAATACCTCAAACCAAAAAAGATCCATCTATGACAAACCCACAGCCAACATCAGATTGAATGGGCAAAAACTGAAAGTATTCCCTTTGACAACTGGGACAAAGTTGGAAGCATTGCATTATCTGACTTCAAACTATACTATAAGGCTACAGTAACCAAAACAGTATGGTACTCTACAAAAACAGACACATAGACCAATGGTACAGAGAAGAGAACCTAGAAATAAAGCTGCGTACCTATAACCACCTGATCTGTGAGAGATTCAACAAAATAAACTCCCATCCAATAAATGGTGCTGGGATAGCTGGCTAGCCATAGGCAGAAGAACAAAACTGACCCCCTGCCTTTCACTATTTACAAAAATTAACTCAATATGAATTAAAGATCTAAATGTATGACTGTAAACTGTAAGAATCATAGCAGAAGATCTAGAAAACACCATTCTGGACATCAGCATTTGGAAAGAATTTATGACTAAGTCCTCAAATGCAATTGCAACAAAAGCAAAAATTGACAAGTGGTACCTAATTAAAGTAAAGGGCTCCTGCACAGGATTTGAAACTATTGACAGAGAAAACTGACAATCTACAGAATGCAAGAAAATATTTGCAAACTGTGCATCCAACAAAGGACTAATATTCAGAATCCAAAAGAAAGTTAAACAATTGAACAAGAAAAAAGCAAATAACCCCATTTAAAAATGGGCAAAAGACACTTTTCAAAACACATACAAGTGGCCGAGAAACATGAAAAAAAAATGCTCCATATCACTATTCTTTACAGGAGAAATACAAATCAAAACCACAGTGAGATACCATCTCACACCAGTCAGAATGGCTACTACTAAAAAGCCAAAAAACAACACATGCTGGTGAGGCTGCAGAGAAAAGGAAACGCTTATATATTGTTGGTGGGAATGTAAACTAGTTCAGGCACTGTAGAAAACACTTTGGAGATTTGTCAAAGACCTTAGAGATATCATTCAACACTGCAATCCCATTACTGGGTATATATCCAAAAGAAAATAAATTGTTCTACCAAAAAGATACATGCTTTTGACACATATCATTATGTTTACAACATTTTACATTTACAACTGTTTTTAGGCCATTCTTGCATTGCTATAAAGAAATACCTGAAACTGGGTAATTTTTGTTTTTTAAGAATATTTTATTGGCTCACAGTGCTACAGGCTACACAGGAAGCATGGCAACAGCAACTGTTTCTAGGGATGGTTCAGGAAGCAGAAGGCGAATGGGGGCAGGCATATCACACTGTGGAAGCTGGAACAATGGAGTGGAGGTGCCACACTTTACAAAACCAGAACTCACTCACTATCACAAAGACAGCCATGAGGTATCCTCCCCCATGACGCAAACACCTTTAACCAGGCTTCACTTCCAAAATTGGGTATAACATTTCATATATATATATACTTTATATATATAAATAATATATAAATTTTATTTATATATATAAAGTATATATACTTTATTTTAAAAAATTTTTATTTTAAAAACTTATTTTAGGTTCAGGGGTACATGTGAAGATTTGTTACATAAGCAAATTCATGTCACAGGGGTTTGTTGTATAGATTATTTCATCATCCAGGTATTAAGTACAGTATCTAACAGTTATCTTTTCTGCTCCTCTCCATCCTCCTACTCTCCGCCCTCAAGTAGACCCCAGTGTCTGATGTTACCTTCTTTGTATTCATGAGTTCTCATGATTTATCTCCTACTCATAACTGAGAACATGCAATATGTGGTTTTCTGTTTCTGCATTAGTTTACTAACGCTAATAGCCTCTAGTTCCATCTATGTTCCCACACACACAAAAAAACATGATCTTGTCCTTTTTTATGGCTGCATAGTATTTCATGGTGTATATGTACCACATTTTCTTTTACCTATGTGTCACTGATGGGCATTTAGGTTCATTCCATGTCTTTGTTATTGTGAATAGTGCCGCAATGAACATTCACATGCATGTGTCTTCATGGCAGACTGATTTATATGCCTCTGGTTATATACCCAGTAATGGGATTGATGGGTCAAATGGTAGTTCCACTTTTAGCTCTTTGAGGAATTGCCATACTGCTTTCCACAATGGTTGAACTAATTTACACTCCCACCAGTAGTGTATAAGTGTTCCTTTTTCTCTGCAACTTTGTTAGTATCTGTTTTCATTTTACTTTTTAATAATAACCATTCTGACTGGTGTGAGATTGTATCTCATTGTGGTTTTGGTTTGCATTGTTCTAATGATCAGTGATATTGAGCTTTTATTCATATGCTTATTGGCCAAATCTATGTCTTCTTTTGGAAAGTCTCTGCTCATGTCCTTTGCCTACTTTTTAATGAGATTATTTAATTTTATCTGGCAAATTTGTTTAGTTTCCTTATAGATGCTGGATATGCATAGTTTGCAAATATTTTCTTCCATTCTTTAGGTTGTCTGTTTACTCTGGTGATAGTTTAATTTCACATGGAAATGCTCTGAAGTTTAATTATATCCCACTTGTCAATTGTTGCTTTTGTTGTGATTGCTTTTGGTGTCTTTGTCATGTAATGTTTGCCTGCTCCTATGTCCAGAATGGTACTGCCTAGGTTGTCTTCCAGGGTTTTTATAGTTTGGGGTTTTACATTTAAATCTTTAATCTTGAGTTGATTTTTGTATATGATGTAAGGAAGGGGTCAAACTTCAACCTTCTGCATATGGCTTCTCCATTACTTGTTTTTTTCAGCTTTCTTAAAGATCAGATGGTTGTAGGTGTGTGGCCTTAATTCTGGGCTGTTCTGTACCATTAGTCAATGTGTTTCTTTTTGTACCAGTACCATGCTGTTTTGGTTACAGTAGCCTTGTAGTGTACCCTGAAGTTAAGTAAAGCTAGCTTTTCTCTTTTTGCTTAGGATTGCCTTGGCTATTTGGGCTCTTTTCTGGCTCCAAATAAGTTCCAAAATAGTTTTTTCTAGTTCTGTGAAGAATGTCATTGGTAGTTTGATAGGAATAACATTGAATCTACAAATTGCTTTAGGCAATATGGCCATTTTAATAATATCATTCTTTTTATTGATGAGCATGGGATGTTTTCCATTTGTGTGTGTGTCTTCTCTGATTTGGTTATCTGTGCTTCTAGGTATTATATTACTTTTGTGGCAGTTGTGAATGGGAAGCCTTCCTGATTTGGCTCTCAGTTTGGCTGTTATTAGTGTGTAGAAATATTAGTGACTTTTGTGCATTAATTTTGTATCCTGAAACTTTACTGAAGTTTTTTATTAGCTGAAGGAGCTTTTGAGATGAGACTACAGAATTTTCTCGATACAGAATCATGTCATCTGCAAAGAGGAACAGTTTGACTTCCTCTCTCCCTACTTAGATGCCTTTTATTTCTTTCTCTTGCCTGATTGCACTGGCTAGAACTTCCAATGCTGTGTTGAATAGGAGTGGTGAGAGAGGGCATCCTTCTCTTGTGTGGGTTGTCAAGGGGAATGCTTCCAGCTTGTGCCCATTCAGTATAATGTTGGTTGTGTGTTTGTCATAGATGGCTCATTATTTTGAGGTATGTTCCTTCAATATCTAGTTTATTGAGAGCTTTTTAACATGAAGGGTGTTGAATTTTATCAAAAGCCTTTTCTGCATCTATTGAGATAATCATGGTTTTTGCCTTTAGTTCTGTTTATGTGATGAATCGCATTTATTGGTTTGTGTATGTTGAACCTACATCACATCCCAGGGATGCGGCCTACTTGATCATGGTGGATTAGCTTTTTGATGGGCTGCTGTTTGGTTTGCCAGTATTTTGTTGAGGATTTTTGAATCAATGTTCATCAAGGATATTGGCCTGAAGTTTTCTTCTTTTGTTGTGTCTCTGCCAGGTTTTCATATGAGGATGATGCTGACCTCTTAGAATGAGTCAGGGAGGAGTCCCTCCTCAGTTTTTTGGAAGTTTCCTTTGGAATGGTCCCAGCTCTTCATTGTACATCTGGTAGAATTTGGCTGTGAATTCAAAAGGTCCTGAGCTTTTTTTGGTTGGTAGGCTATTTGTTACTGATTCAATTTTGGAGCTCATTATTGATCTGTTAAGGGATTCAATTTCTACCTGGTTCAGTCTAGGGAAGGGTGTGTGTGTCCAGGAATTTATCAATTTCTTCTAAATTTTCTAGTTTGTGTACATAGAGGTGTTTGTCGTTTCTGATGGTTATTTTTAGTTCTGTGAGGTCAGTGGTAACATTCCTTTTGTCATATCTGATTGTGTTTATTTGGATCTTCTCTCTTTTCTTCTTAGTCTAGCTAATGGGCTATTTTATTTTATTTTTTTTTCAAAAAACCAACTCCTGGAATCATTGATCTTTTGAATTTTTTTGTGTGTCTCAATTTCCTTCAGTTCAGCTCTGATTTTGGTTATTTCCTGTCTTCTGCTACCTTTGGGATTGATGTATTCATGTTTCTCTAACTCTTTCAGTTGTAATGCTATTTTATTAATTTGAGATCTAACTTTTTGATATGGACATTTTAGTGCTATGAATTTCCCTCTTAACACTGCCTTAGCTGTGCCCCAGAGATTCTGGCATGTTGTATCTTTGTTCTCATTAGTTTCAAAGAAGTTATTCATCTCTGCCTTGATGTTATTAATTACCCAAAACTAATTTAGGAGCATGTTGTTTAATTTCCAGGTAATTGTATGGTTTTGAGCTCTTTTCTTAGTTTTGACCTCTATTTTTATTGTGATATGGTCTGACAGTGTGTTTGGTAGGATGTTGGCTATTTTGCACTTGCTGAGTATTCTTTTTTGTCTAATTATGTGTTTAATTTTAGAGTATGTGCCATGTGGCAATGAAAAGAATGTGTATTCTGTTGTTTTTGGGTAGAAAGTTCTGTAAAGGTCTATTAGATCCATTTGGTACAATGTTGAGTTCAGGTTCTGAATGTCTTTGTTAATTTTCTGCCTTGGTGATCCATCTAATACTGTCAATGGAATGTTGAAGTCTCCTGCTATTATTGTGTGGAAGTCTATGTCTTTTTGTAGGTCTCTAAGAACTTGCTTTATGAATCTGAGTGCTCCTATGTTGGGTGCATGTAATATTTAGGACAGTTAGGTCTTCTTGTTCAATTGAACGCTTTAGCATTATGCAATGCCCTTGTTCATCTTTGTCTTTTTGATCTTTGTTGGTTTGAAGTCTCTTTCATATGAAATTAGGATTTCATCCCCTGCTTTTTTCTGTTTTCCATTTACTTGGTAGATTTTCCCCTATGCCTTTATTTTGAGCCTATAGGTGTCATTACATGTGAGATGGGTCTCTTGAAGATAGCATACCACTTGGGTCTTGATTTTTTATCCAGCTTGTCACTCTGTGTCTTTTAAGTGCATTTAGTGCATTCAACCCCTTTACATTCAAGGTTAGTACTGATATGTGTGGATTTGATCCTACCATTGTGTTGTTAACTGGTTATTATGTTTGTGTGATTGCTTTATAATGTCACCAGTCTGGGTATTTAAATGTGTTTTTGTACGAGCTCGTAGCAATCTTTCTTTTCTATATTTAGTGTTCCTTTTAAGATCTCTTGAAAGGCAGGTCTTGTGGTAATGAACTCCCTCAACATTTGCTTCTCTGAAAAGGATCTTATGTCTCCTTTGCTTAGGAATTTTAGTTTGGCTGGATGTGAAATTCTTGATTGAAGATTTTTTTTTTCTTTAAGAATGTTGAATATAGGCCCCTAATCTCTTCTGGCTTGTAGGGTTTCAGCTGAGAGGTCCACTGTTAGCCTCATGGGGTTCCCTTTGTAGGTGACCTGCCCTTTCTCTCTAGCTGCCTTTGATATTCTTTCTTTCATTTTGACCTTGGAAAATGTGATGATTATGAGTCTTGGGAATGATCTTCTTGGGTCAAATCTTGCAGGACTTCTCTGTATTTTTTGAATTTGACTGTTGGCCTCTCTAGCAAGATTGGGGAGCTTTTCATGGATGATGCCCAGAAATATGTTTTCCAAATTGTTTGCTTTCTCCTTCTGTCTTTCAGGGATGCCAATGATTTACAGATCTGGCCTCTTAACATTTTCCCATATTTCTCAGAGATTTTGTCCATTCCTTATTATTCTTTTTTCTTTATTTTTGTCTGACTGTCTTATTTCAGAGAGCCAGTCTTCTGGTTCTGAGATTCTTTCCTCAGCTTGGCTTATTCTGCTGTTAATACTTGTGATTGCATTGTGAAATTCTTGTATTTCTTATTCAGCTTTGTCAGATTCATTAGGTTCTTTTTTCAACCGTCAGCTTCTGTATTATTTTATTGTGCTTCTTAGTTTCCTTTAATTGGGTTTTTCTGTTCTCCTGAATTTCTATAATCTTTGTTCCTATCCATATTCTGAATTCTATTTCTGTCACTTTCACCACCTCAGCCTGGTTAAGAACTCCTGTTGGACAACTGATGAAGTCATTTGGGGGACATACAACACTCTGACCACTTGAATTACCAGAGCTCTGGCATTGGTTCTTTCTCATCTCTGAGAGTTTGTGAGTTTGTGTTCTTTTTAACTGCAGTGTAGATTGAATACAGTCAAGAGACTTATTTTCCAGATGTTTTCACAGGGCTGAGGCTTTGTGCAGTGTCCTTATTTGAAGCTGACTTCTGGTCTTTGGTTTTAGTGTGGGGTATGTTAGCAAGGTATTTTTGGTGTTGAAGCTTTGGGGTGTTATCCAGTAGGTGGAACTTAGGCAGACTGGTCAATTGGTAGATTCTTGCTCAGTTGTGTGGCTCCCCTATGTTTTCTCACAGTTGCAGCCACATTCCCTGTCAACACTCTGAAAGTGTGGGTTCCTCTCCCCCTTGAGTGCTGGCTATAGATCGTGGCTTGGCACTCCTGGGCTGCCCACTGCATCTCTGGGGAGATCTCAGTGTTTATGTTCCTTCCCCAAGGTGGAGGCAGCAGATGAACAGACCTTAGCAGTAGTCATGGCCAAAGGTCTTTTACTTGTCTCCTGGGGGTTCCAACCTAGAGAGATGCAGGTCAGCAATTTCTCAGTACACTCAGCCCAGGATGGAGGGTCCATGCTATGGGCCTAAGCAGGGGGTTTCCTGTCTAGTGACAAACAGTGTGTGTGGAAGGGGGCACATGGCAGACAGACTGGACTTCTTTTTTTGTGTTGACTGTAGCTTTTTGAAGGTGTAGATAAGGCACTTAGGGTCTTTGCTCCTTTGTTAGTCCAAGGGTAGCAAGGGCAGTTCCACTGTAGAGACAGTGGCAGAGAGGCTTTCATTTGCCCCTGGGGGATCTGACCAGGGAGTAGCAGAGCTACGGACTCAATTGCTCTGGCAGGGGATTCCTGGAGGCCCAGGCCTGGAGGACCTGCCTGGTGAGGAGATATGGGAACAGGCACCCATGTAACAGTCTGACCACTTTTCCGAAGGGCTGCTGTGATATGCTGGGTATTCAGTACCTAGTCACCTCAGATTTTCTAGTACCTGGAAGTATCAGCAGAGAAAGCTGTCAAACAGCAAAGAAGCTGGTCTGCACCTCCCTTTAGGAGCTCCATGTCAAGGAGGTATAAACCTGTTGCTGGCCCAAATGCACCTGCAGGAGGTGGCTAGAGACCCCAGTTGGGAGGTCCCACCCAGTGAGGAGGAACAGGACCCACTTAAAAAAGTAATGTGGCCACGTTTTCATAGAGCAGCTATTCTGTGCTTGGGGTCTGCTTCAGTCCCTGTCACCTCAAATTCTCCAAAACCCAAAGCTCAGAATGGCTAAGTCACCCAAATAGTGAAGTTGGTGGCCTGTCCCTCCCTCTGGGAGCTCTGTCCTAGTGAGGTTTCAAATCTCCGTCAGCCAGACAGCACCAGACAGACTGGCTGGAGACCCCAGTTTGGAGGTCCCGCCCAGTGAGGAGGAACGGGATTGGGGACCTGCTTTTAAAAGCACTCTGACCAGGTTTTTGTAGAGCAGCTACGCTCTGCTGGGGGACTGCTTCCACCTCCAGTTGGCTTGTACTTTCCAAAGCCCAAAGACTGGAAATAACTAAGTTGCCCAAACAGCAAAGATGGCGGCCTGGCTCTACCTCTGGGAGATCCATTTCAGGGAGATTTTAAATCTCTGTCAGCTACTGGGGGTGGCTGGAGATTCCAATTGGAAGGTCCTGACACATGAGAAAGAATGGGATAGGTGAACCACTTAAAAAAGCATTCTACTCAAGCCTTTAATCCTAGCACTTTGGGAGGCCAAAGTGGGTGGATCACGAGGTCAGGAGATGGAGACCATCCTGGCTAACACAGTGAAACCCCGTCTCTGCTAAAAATAGAAAAAAATTAGCCAGGCGTGGTGGCAGGCGCCTTAAGTCCCAGCTACTCCAGAGGCTGAGGCAGGAGAATGGCGTGAACCCGGGAGGCGGAGCTTGCAGTGAGCCAAGATGGTGCCACTGCACTCCAGTCTGGGTGACAGAGCCAGAGTCCGTCTCAAAAAAATAAATAAATACATAAATAAAAGCATTCTAGCCCCTTTTTGTAGAGCAGCTGTGCTGTGCTGGGGGATTGCTTCCACCCACAGTTGGCTTGGATTCCCCAAAGCCCAAAGGCTGGAATGGCTAAATTGACAAAACGGCAAAGATAGCAGCTAGCCCCTCTCCCTGGGAGCTCCATATCAGGGAGGTTCGACGCTACTACTGGTGGCTGACAGAAATTCTAAGCCAGTGAGTCTTACCCTGTGAGGTGCCATGGAGTGGAGCCTGCAGACTATTTTGGCTCAGCCCCTTGAATTCAGCGCCTCTCCAAGGGATAGGTAAGGGGGTATAACCTCCTGTTTTGCCAGAGTTGCAGCTACTTTTGCTGGAAAGCCTGGAAAGCCCAGGTATCTAAGCCTCCCGGATATTTGTGTGTTCCTGAGCAGCTTCTCTGCTGACATTCCACGTAGCTCTATGTGTCAGACAGAAGATCCTGGTTGAGTGAGTTCACAAGTGGATTTCCTGACCCAAGGGTTGTAATGATCCATAAGGGAAGCATAAATTCCCAGGATCGCACATTCACTCACCACTTCCCTGGGTGCAGGAGGTTCCCTTGGCTCTGTGTCGTTCCTGGATGGGCCATTATCCTGCCTTGCTTTTCTTCACTCTCCATGGACCAAACTGTTTCCTCATTTGGTCTCAAGGTATGTACCTGTATGTTTCAGGTGAACATGCCATGTTTACTCACCCCTTCCATTCCTCTCCATGAGCACCACACACACTAGCTGCTTCTAGTCAGCCATGTTGGCCACCCCCGAGATTACATTTCAACATGAGATTTGGGTGGGGACAAATTTCCAAATTATATCAATAAAATTTAAAAATGTGCTGTAACAGTACTGCTTCTGTGTTTAACTTTAGTTCTGTATTTAAATAATTTCAGTGCTAACATTTTTACTCTAACATGACAGTTTATCTATCAAAAAGTTACAACTAACTTAATAGTTAATAATGAAAGACTGGATGCTTTTCACCAAAATAAGGAAGAGCAAGAATCTTGGGTCTTATCAGTTCTACACAATGTTGTACAGGAGCTTCTAGGCAGGGGACTGTGCAAGAAAAAGAAATAAGAGGCATCAAACCTGGAAAACAAGAAGTAAAACTGTCTTCTGTGCAACATGTACAAAACCTATGAAATCTACAAAAAAAGCTACTAGAAAAAGTGATTTTACCAAGGTTGCAGGATTCAAGGTAAGTATATAAATTATATTCTCATCTACTAGCAATAAATGATTGGAAACTGAAATTCAAAAGATCACATACAATTGTATAAAATAACATTAAATACTTCATAATAAATCTGACAAAACTGGGCAAAATATGTACAATAAAAGTTACAAAATATTGCAGAGAGAAATTAAAGAACATCTAGATAAGTGAAGAGATAAACCATGTTAATGACTAAAATGTGTCTATGTGCAAAATTGTAATTTTTTCAAACAAATAGATAAATTTAATGCCTTTCCAATCCAAATCCCAGAAGAATTTTCTGTAGATATTATCTCATTGTTTCTAAAGTGTAAATTCATGTTACAAGAACCAAAACAATTTTTTAAAAGAACAAAGTTGGATAATCAGGGTGATGAGGTGAAGGAAGATGGCCAAATAGAACCCTCTAGCGTTCATCCTCCCTGCAGGAACACCACATTGAACAACTATCCATAAAAGAAATCACCATCATAAGAACCAAAAATCAGATAAGCAATCACAGTACCTAGTTTTAACATCATATCAAGGAAAGAGGCACTGAAGAAGGTGGGAAAGGCAATCTTGAATTGCTGACACCACTCCTCCTTCATACACTGGCAGCAGCTGTGTGGCATGAAGAGAGAATCTGTGTGCTCAGAGTAGAGAGAGCAGAATGATTGTGGGACTTAGCACTGGAACTCAGTGTTGCCCTGTTGCAGCAGAAAGAAACATTCAGCCAGCATCCATAGAGAGAGCATTTAGACCAGCATTAGCCAGAGTGGAATTATCCATCACAGTAGTGGAAACCTGAGTTTCAGCAAGACCTACACCAAAAGCCAAAGTGCTCTGGGGTTCTAAGTAAACTTGAAAGGCAAGCTAGACCACAAGGGCTTCAAATCCTGGACAAATCTTTTTGCTATGCTGTACTCAGAGTGAGTGAACTTGGTGTGTATGTAACCTAGCAAGACACCAGTTAGAGCAGCCAAGGGAGTACTTGCATTTCCTCTACCCCAACCACAGGCAGAACAGCTCACAGCTCTGGGAGACTCCTTCCTTACCCTTGAGAGGAGAGGAGAGGAGAGGAGAGGAGAGGAGAGGAGAGGAGAGAGTGAAGAGGACTTTGTCTTGTAAATTGGATACCAACTCAGCCAGAGTAGAATAAGGCATGAGGTAGAGTTATGAGGCTCCCATTTCACACCCTAGCTCCCAGACAGTATTTCTAGACATACCCTTGGTCAAAAGGGCACCTGCTTCCATGAAGAGAAGAACCCAGTCCTTCTGTGACCTTCCATGAAGAGAAGGACCCAGGCAGAATTCATTACCTGCTAATGAAAAGAGCCTTTTGTCCTTGAATAAACATCAATATTAGCCAGATATACTCACTGCAGGCCTTGGATGAGACCTGGGGCTGTGCTGACTTTAGGTGTGACCCAGTACATTCCCAGCTGTGGTGGCCATGAGGAGAGAATCCTTTCCTTCTGCTTGAGGAAAGGAGAGGAAAGAGTAAAGGGGACTTTGTTCCTAAGCTTGGATACCACCTCAGCTACAGTCGGGTAGAGTATCAAGTGGCTTCCTGGGGTCACCAATTCCAGGACTTGGCTCCTGGACAGTGTTTCTGGACCCATTCTGGGCCAAAAGAAAGACAACTGTTCTGTAGAGAGGGACTTAGGCCTGGAAGCATTCACAATCTGATGGAAGAGGCCTTGGGTCTTGAGTCAACACTGGCAGTACCCAGGCAGCACCTGCTGCAGGCCTGGGGCAGTGGTGGCCATGGGGAGAGACTCCTTCTACATGAGGAAGTGAAAGAAAAGAGTGGAAGGACTTTGTCTTGTGGCTTGGCTGTCAGCTTAGCCACAACACAATAGAGCACCAACTATATTCCTAAGGTTCTTGAATCCAGGCCCTGGTGGACAGGGGGATCTCACTACGCTAAGGGAAATGCCACAAGTCTCGCTGGATTTGCCACCAGTTGATTGAAGAGTTCTTGGGCCTTGAGTGAACATTGGCAGTGGCCAGGAAGTTAAGTTAAGACACCCAGCGCTGTGCTGGCTTTGGGTCTTACCTAGTGCAATTCCAGTGGTGGTGGACACAGGGGTGCTTGTGTCACCCCTCCTCAAGCTCCAGGTAGCTCAGTACAGAGACTCTTTGTTTGGGGGAAACTAAGGGAAAAGAACAAGAGTCTCTGCCTGGTGGTCTAGGGAATTCCTCTGGATTTTACCCAAGATCCAAGGTAATATGTCTATGAACACACAGGAGTCACAGTATTATTGGGCTTCAGGTACTCCCTAATACTACAGCCTTATCTTCAGGTACAGATACAGCTGCAATGACCAAAGATGTAGATCATAACATTCAACTATCTTTGAATACTTGTAAAGCCTTCCCAATAAGGTTGGGTACAAAGAAGCCCAGACTGAGAAGACTACAATAAGTACCTATCTCTGGCCACGCGCGGTGACTCACGCCTGTAATCCCAGCTACTCAGGAGGCTAGGGCAAGAGAATTGCTTGAACCCGGGAGGCAGAGGCTGCAGTGAGCCGAGATTGCACCACTGCGCTCCAGCCTGGGCAACAGAGCGAGACTCCACCTCAAAAAAAAAGAAAAAAAAATCCAGTAAAATATGGCCTCACTAAATGAACTAAATAAGGCACCAGTGACTACTCTCAGAATAACAGAGACATGTGACGTTTCAGACAGAGAATTCAAAATGGCTGTTTTGAGGAAGATCAACAAAGTTCAAGATAACACAGAGAAGGAATTCAGAATCCTATCAGATAAATTTAGCAAAGAGATTGAAATAATTTTTAAAAATCAAGGAGAAATTCTGGAGCTAAAAAATGCAACTGACATACTAAAGAATGCATCAGTCTTTTAAGAACAGAACTAATCAAGCAGAAGAAAGATTCAGTGAGCTTGAAGACAGTCTATTTGAAAATACACAGAGGAGAAAAAAGAAAAATAATAAAAAAGAATGAAGCACACTATAAGTTCTAGAAAGTAGACTGAACAGGGCAAACCTATGAGTTATTAGCCTTAAAGAGGAGGTAGAAGGAGAGATCAGGGTAGAAAGTTTATTCCAAGGAATAACAGAGAAATTCCCAAGCCTAGAGAAAGATTATCAGTATTCAAGTACAACAGGTTTACAGGACGCCAGATTCAACCCAAAGAAGACTTCCTCAAGGCATTTAATAATCAAGCTCCCAAAGGTAAAGGATAAAGAAAGGATTCTAAAAGCAGCAAGAGAAAAGAAATAAATCACATATAAAGGCACTCAAATACGTCTGGCAGCAGACTTCTCAGTGAAAACCTTACAGGCCAGAAGAGAGTGACATGACATATTTGAAGTGCTAAAGAAGAAAAAAAAGACTTTTTTATTCTAGAACAGTATATTCAGAAAAAATATCCTTAAAACATGAAGGAGAAATAAAGATGTTCCCAGACAAATGCTGAGGAATTTTATCAACACCTGTAAAGGGAATTCTTCAATATGAAAGAAAAGCATGTTAATGAGCAATAACAAATCATTTTAAGGCATAGAACTCACTGGTAACAGTAAGTACATAGACAAACACAGAATATTATAATACTATTGTAATATTATAATAGCACACTTCTCACACCTTGAGTAGAGAGATTACTACACACCACTCATACCTTCAGTAGAAAGACTAGATGAAACTATCAAAAATAATAACTAAAATAACTTTTCAAGAGAAAGATAGTATAGTAAGTTTAAATGAAAACAATAAAAAGTTAAAAAGTGAGGGAGGGAATGAAGTTAAAGTGCAGAATTGTTATTAGTTTTCTCTTTGCTTGTTTGTTTTTGTAATCAGTATTAAGTTGTCATCAGTTTAAAATAATGAGTTACAAGATGTTATATGCAAGTCTCATAGTAACTTCAAATAAAAAAAATACAGATACACAAAAAATAAAAGGCAATTAAACACAGCACCAGGGAAAATCACCTTCACCAAAAGTAGGACAGGAAGGAAAGAAGGAAGAGAAGACCAGAAAACTAATAACAAAATGGCAGAATTACTTACTTATCAGAAATCACATTGAATATAAATGGACTAAACCCCCCAATCAAAGACATAGAGTGGCTGAATGGATGAAAAAAACAAGACCCATTGAATTTTTGCCTACAAGAAAGACAACTCACCTATAAAGGTACATATAGACTGAAACTAAAGGGATGGAAAAAGATATTCCATACCAATGAAAACCACAAAATAGCAGAAGTAGCTATACTTATAAGACAAAATAGATTTCAAGACAAAAACTATAAAAAGAGAAAACGATAGTCTTTATATAGTGATAAAGAAGTTTATTTGGTAAGAGGATATATAACTATTGTAAATAGATATATGCCAAACACTGCTGCATGATGATATATAAAGCAAATATTATTAGAGCTAAAAAGGGAGATAAACCTCAATACAGTAATAGCTGGAGACTTCAACACTCCACTTTCTGGACAGGAAATCAACAAAGAAATATCAGACTTAACCTACACTATAGAACAAATGGACCTAACAGATATTTATAAAACATTTCATCCAGTGGCTGCAGAATACACATTCTTCTCTTCAGCACATGGGTCAATGGGTCACTCTCAAGCATAAATCATGTTAAGCCTAAAAGCAAGTCTCAAAAAACTGAAAAAACTTGAAGTTCTAAGAAGTATCTTCTCTGACCACAATGGAATGAAATTGGAAATCAATAACAAGAGGAACTTTGGAAACTATACAAACTGGAAATTAAACTTCCACCAAAATTAATGCTCCTGAATGACCAGTAAGTCAATGAAGAAAGTAAGAAGAAAATTTAAAAATGTCTTGAAACAAATGAAAATAGAAACACAACATACCAAAACCTACAGGACACAGCAAAAGCAATACTAAGAGGAAACTTTATCATAATAAGCATCATGTCAAAAAAAAAAAGAACAACTTCAAATAAACAACCTAATAATGCATCTTAAAGAACTAGAAAAGTAATAACAAACCAAACCCAAAATTAGTAGAATAAAAGAAATAATTAAGATCAGAGCTGAAATAAATGAAATTGGAATGAAAAAATACAAAAGATTAATGAAACATAAACTTGAGTTTTTGAAAAGATTAAAAAAATAGATAAATCTTTAGCCAGACTAAGAAAAAAGGAAAGAAGACCAAAATAAATAAAATCTTGAATAAGGAGACATTACAATCGCTACAGCAGAAATTCACAGGATTAATAGACTACTATAAGCAGCTATATGCAATAAATTAGAAAATCTGGATGAAATGTAGATACATACCCCCTGCCAAGATTGAACTGTGAAGAAATCCAAAACCTGAACAGACCAATAAAAAGTAATCAGATTGAAGCTGTAATGAAAATCTCCCAGCAAAGAAAATCCTGGGACCTGATGGCTTCACTGATGAATTTTACCAAATATTTAATGAAATAGTACCATTTCTACTCAAACTATTCTGAAAAATAGAGGAGAAGGGAATACTTCCAAACCCATTCTACAAGGTCACTATTACCGTGATAATAAAAACAAAGATATATCTAAAAAATACAGGCCAATATCACTGATAAATATTGATGTAAAAATCTTCAACAAAATACTTGCAAACCAAATTCAGTCACACATTAAACAGATTATTCATTGTGACCAAGTGGGATTTATCCCAGTGATGCAAGGACGGTTTAACATATACAAATCAATCCATGTGATATATCATATCAACAAAATGAAGGGCAAAAATCATATGATCCTTTCAATTGATGCTCAAAAAACATTTGATAAAATTCAACAGCCCTGCATCATAAAAATAAAAAAAAACTGACTATAGAAGAAACATACCTCAACACAATAAAAGCCATATATGACAGATCCACAGATAGTATCATCCAGAACAAGGAAAAACTGAAAGCCTTTCCTCTAAAATTTGGAATAAGACAAGAATGTTCACTTTCACCACTTTATTCAATATCGTACTGGAAGTCCTAGCTAGAAAAATCATACAAGAGAAAGAAATAAAGGGCATCCAAATTGGAAAGGAAGGAGCCAAATTATCCTTGTTTGCAGATAATAAAATGGAAAAAAGACTCCACCAAAAAACTATTAGAACTGATAAACAAATTCAGGAAAACTGCAGTATACAAAATCAACATACAAAAACCAGTCACGTTTTTACATATCAACAATGAATAATCTGAAAAAGAAATCAAGAAAGCAATCCCATTTACAGTAGCTACAAAAAAATAAGATACCTAGGAATAAATTTAACCAAAGATATGAAAGACCTCTACAAGGAAAACCAGAAAACATTGATGCAAGAAATTGAAAATGACACCAAAAATAGAAAGATATTTGTGTTCATGGATTGGAAGAATCAATATTGTTAAAATGTCTATACTACCCTAAGCAGTCTATAGATTCAATGCAATTCCTATCAAAACACCAGTGACATTATTCATAGAAATAGAAAAAAATCCTAAAATTTATATGGAACTACTAAAAACCTAGAGTAGCAAAAGACATCCAAAGCAAAAAGAACAAAACTGGAAGAATCGTATTACCTGACTTTAAATTACACTACAGAGCTATAGTAACCAAATCAGCATGTTACTGGCATAAAAACAGACACAGAGACCAATGGAACAGAATAAAGAACTGAGAAATCCATGTATCAATGAACTAATTTTTGGCAAAGATTTTAAGGATATACATTGAGGAAAGGACAGTCTCTTCAATACATTTTACTGGGAAAACTGGACATCCATATGCAGAAGAATGAAACTAGACACCTATCTCTCACCATATTTAAAAATCAAATCAAGATGGATTAAAGACTTAAGTTTAAGACCTCCAACTATAAAACTGCTAAAATTAAACATTGAGAAAACTCTTCAGGACATTTTTCTGAACAAAGATTTCTTGAATAATGTCCTGCAAACCCAGGCAACCAATGCAAAAATGGAGAAATGGGATTACATCAAGTTAAATGTCACAAAGGAAACAATCAACAAGGTGAAGAGACAACCTGCAGAATGAGAGAATATATTTTAAAACTATCTATCTGA
The DNA here is from genome assembly GCF_028858775.2 of Pan troglodytes. Taxonomy (NCBI): domain Eukaryota; kingdom Metazoa; phylum Chordata; class Mammalia; order Primates; family Hominidae; genus Pan; species Pan troglodytes. The sequence continues at coordinate 90,251,856 of NC_072407.2, forward strand.
CAAAGGATTAATAACCAGAATATAAAAGGTGCTCAAACAACTCAATAGCAAAAAAAAAAAAAAAAAAAAATCTAATAATCCAATTAAAAAACAGGCAAAATATTTGAATAGACATTTCTCAAAAGACATACAAATGGCAAACAAGCATATAAAAAGGTAATCAACACCATTGATCATCCGAGAAATGCAAATCAAAACTACAATGAGATATCATTTCACCTCAGTAAAAGTGGCTTTTATCCAAGACAGGTAATAATGAATGTTTTGCAAAGATGTGGAAAGAAGGGGACCCTTATACAGTGTTGGTGGGGATGTAAATTAGTGCATCCACTATAAAGAATAATATGGAGGTTCCACAAATAACTAAAAACTCTGATATGATCCTGCAATCCCACTACTGTGTATTTATCCTAAGGAAATGAAATTAGTATGTTGAAGAAATATCTGCACTCCTATGTTTATTGCAGCACGATTCACAATAGCCCAGATTTGGAAGCAGCCTAAGGGTTGATCAACAGAAGAATGGATACACAATGGAGTACCATTCAGCCATAAAGAAGAATGAGATCCTGTCATTTGTAACAACATGGCTGTAACTCAAGAACATTATGTTAAGTAAAATAAGCCAGGCACAGAAAGATAAACTTTGCATAGTCTCACTTATTTGTGGGAGCTAAAAATTAAAACAAGTGAAGCCATGGAGATAGAGAGTATAATGATGGTTACCAGAGGCTGAGAAGAGTAGTGTGTGGGGGTAGGAAAGTGGGGATGGTTAATAGGTACAAAAATATAGTTAGAATGAGTAAGTTCTAGTACTTGATAGCACAACAGGGTGACTATTGTCAATGATAATTTATTGTACCTTTAAAAATAACTCAGAGTATAACTGGAATGTTTATAACATAAAGAAAAGATAATGACTTGAGATGATGAATACCCCATTTACCCTGATGTGATTGTTATGCATTGTATGTCTGCATCAAAATATTTCATGCACCCCATAAATATATATACCTACTATGTATCCATAAAAAATTTGTTTAAAAAGAAAAAAAGAACAAAGTTGGGGGACTAACCTTCAAGAAATATTATATGGCTACAGTTTACAATTATGTTTTTAATCTATACAATTATGGCATTGGCAACAAGATAGACAAATAGATAAATGGAAAAGAATAGAACCTTCAGAAACTGGTCTGCATAACTGATTTTGATGGACAATTGATTTTCAACCTAAGTGCAATGGTAATTCAGTGGGAAAAGGATTGTCTTTTCAACAAATGGTGGTGGAATAATTGAATATCCATATACAAACAATGACTTTGATCCATACTTCACAGTGTATTTTTTAAAAAGTAACTCAAAATATATTTGAATCTAAAAGTAAAACCTAACAGCATAGATAATTTAGAAAAAAAAAGAAAACCTTTCTTATATTGGTTAACAATTAATTTCTTAGTTATGACATATGAAGCACGATCCACAAGAGAACAAACTGATAATTTGTATTTCATCAAAATTAATACCTTCTGCTCTTTAGAAGACATTGTTAAAAGAATTACAATACATAGCAACAATCTGGGAGAAAATACATCAAATCATGTATCTGTAAAGGACTTGTATCCAGAATATATAAAACTCAATAATAAAACCTAAAAATTTAATAATAAAAAATGTAATCAGCAAAATATTTGAACAGACACTTCACCAAATAAGACATAGTGGTGACAAATATATACGCAACAAAGTACTAAACATCATTAGTCATGTTAAAAATGCAAATTAAAACAAAAAATGAGATATTGCAATATAGCTATTACATGGGTTAAAATAAAAAAAGACCAACCAATTGGCAAGCATGTCAAGGAAATGGAACTTTTATGCATCGAGGCTGGAAGTATAAAATGGTACAACCACTTTGAAGGATAATTTGGCAGTTACAAGTTAAACATATACCTACTATGTGGTCTAATCATTCACTCTTTGGGTTCTATTCAAGAGAAATGAAGCATATGTCACTCAAAGACTCATATATGAATGTCCTAGAAGCTTTATTTATACTGCGCAAAACTTGAAACAACCCAAAGATCCATCAACAGTGAATGAGAATCTGTGATATATCCATAAATGGAATATTATGCAGCAATAAAAGGTATAAATTATTGGCTGGGTGCAGTGGCTCACGTCTGTAATCCCAGCACTTTGGGAGGCTGAGGTGGGTGGATCAAGAGATCAAGACCATCCTGGCTAACATGGTGAAACCCTGTCTCTACTAAAAATACAAAAAGTTAGCTGGCGGGCACCTGTAGTCCCAGCTACTCGGGAGGCTGAGGCAGGAGAATGGCATGAACCCGGAAGGCGGAGCTTTCAGTGAGCCAAGATTGTGCCACTGTACTCCAGTCTGGGGGAAAGAGTGAGACTCTGTGTCACAAAAAAAAAAAAAAAAGATGTAAATTATTAACACATTATAACATTGATAAATCTCTAAATAATTATACCAAATGAAAGAACTCAGACAATAGAGAGGACATAAATGTATGATTCCATGGACATAAAAGTCTAGAAAATACAAATTAATTTATAGCAACAAAAAGTAAATCAGCTGTTTCCTAATGGGAGAGGGGTGCAGGCAGAGAGCAGCCGGAGAGAAAGGTTACGAAGGAGCGTAAGTAAACTTTTGTGGACAATCTATATGTGCATTGTCTTTACTATGGTGATGGTTTCATGAGTGTACACATGTGACAGAACTTATCCAATTGTGTATTTCATAAACATGCAATTAGTTAAACATTATCTCTCCATATCAATTTTTAAAGTAAGAAAATCAGAACATCCCCATGAGGATGGGCCAAACACTTTAAATGAATAAAATTAATTAAACTTTTCAATTTTGAATGTGAAAAATCTTAGACTTAAAAACTGTGATGCTGAAAAGAATGAGGTATTTAATTACAGAGATACAAATAGGCTAACAATCAGTTGAGAAAACATTTACTGTGTCTTAATTTTTTATTGAAAACATACACACACACACACACGTACACACAGAAAGAGGAATAGAATAATGAAAGAGAAAAAATTAAATGAGAGGAAAGAAAAAAAAACAAAAGAGCATCACTTCATTTTGAGCCACCAACAAGTATTTAAGAAGCCAACGTCCAGTTTTGAATATGACTTTCCATAAAGAAGTCTAGACCTTAACTCTTTTCCTGACATAAAATTTGAGAACACTTTGTGTGGGACCAAGCAGAACAAAGAGTTTGTAATGGAAATTGGTGGATAAGAATGTGAGAATGGCAATAATAACCGGAATTATAGTTATTATGTTCATGATCCCTGCTGACCTCAAGAACAGCCTCAGGGTGCTGGGTAGCCTGGGCATGTTCTAGCATTATTATGATTCTGTCTGAGAACTTATCAATTCTGTGTATTCATCTCAGCAATTTAGCTCATAGGCAACATGCTGCCCACCTACCAGGCATATGAATTAGTCATGCAGCAAAACATCCAGGTAGATAGAATTAAAAATTCATGTTATGAGTGGAGGCTGCAGGTCCACTTCACATAAATTTTTGCTATTATAGGTAGAGTCCTCTCAGTAGCAACCTCTAGATGTGAAAATTTAAAGTGACCAGACATCTATTGAATTGAGAAAAAGATGAATAGGATCTCTTGAAGTTCAGAATAGGCTGTCCCTTTACTCTTTGGTACACAGAACTGGCAGCTCTGTCTCTTGTCCTACCCACAACACACCTTATTCCTTTGCTCAAAGCCCATGCATCATATAATCTCTGAGAGAGAATTATAGAGTTTAATCCTCTGTATTCTCCTAAATAGCTACCAGCAGTAAAGCAGCAGTGAGGATTTTTAATTTTCAAGGAAATATATCTTTAGCCAAAATGGTAATTGCATTATAAGAATACATGGAAAATTTAGAAAAAATTCAGTGCTGCTGTGTCTCAAAAAGATAACAGAGCCAGGTATAGAGAACTCAATGCCCCATTTCTTATGTCTGCTTCTGTTAACAGATCTTGCCCACTCCTCTTCTCTCTCTCTCTCTCTCTCTCTCTGTGTGTCTGCCTCCCCTTCCCTCCCCTTCCCTTCCCTTCCCATCCCATCCCTTCTCTCTCTCCCCCCGCTACCCCTCTCCACAGATTGGCATCCTATATTTAAATTACTCAGGCTCATATGAATGGGCTACTCTCTCTATTGAATTGAACTGATAACACCTATTGAATAAGAATATGATTACGATGGTCGTGGGAACATGAAGTACCTACTTTGGATGCCTGAAAACAGGGATAATAATACCTATCCAATAGGATTGTTGTATAAATTGGACAAAATCATATATGGAGAAATCCAACAGAGTTATTGACACATAGGAAATTACAAATCAATTAAAGACCCAACTATAAAGGGCTTGCCTCCTGTGTCAATGATGATATGATTTAGCATTCATTAAACACTTACTGTGTGCCAGGCACTTTTTGAATGGCCTTAGGTAAATTATCTCCTTTAATACTCTTAACAACTGTATGTAGTATGTGCTATCATTTTCCTCAGTTTTCAGAACCCGGAACCTGAAATACAGATGGGTTAGTATAAAGTTGAACCTTAAAGCTAGCCAGTCTGACTCAAGGGCTAGTGCTCTTAACTTCTATATTACACCAACTTCTCAGGTTGAATTTTAACTTAAAGACAATAGTAATCTCTTAAAGGTTTAAACTAATGCAGTTTTAGAAATAATTTTAGACAGACTTGGTTTTCATAAAGATCACTCAGATGATAAAATAGGGAATACTTTGTGGTATGAAGATTACCATCTCTCAGTATTGCTAGTGAAATTAGGAGCAAAAACAATCATGTGCCAAGCAATTGGAGATATATGTGGTTCAAAATAACTCAGATAAATATATAACAACCCTGAAACCATTTGATGATTTTAAAGGGTTCAGACCAAAGTTAACCTACATGCTATTTTTTTCAGAAAGCATAATTCTCCCTCTTTTCTTTTATGAAACAAAATCTAGCTTAATGGCAGGACTAAGGACTTTTCAGTTACTGACAGCATGCCAAGCCTTGGGATAAAACAGCCTTGGGCTCATAAAGAGATCAGTCAGGTATTCAGTATTTGCACGATCAGATTGCAAGTGATACATGAGGTCTGAGTTTAAATATCTCCAAAGAACAGGCATTCAAAAAAAGTAACCATGTGCTGCAAATTCTACATTCTAACAATTGCAACTGGAAGAAAGCCTAATCAAAAACAAAGAAAAAAAAAGTCTCATCTTTATTCCAGCACGGTGCCAGTTTCCATTTGCAAGTTGATGACAAAAACTTAAATTTTTTTGTGGCGATTGGCCTTCACTTCTCAATTTGTCTTCTCTCTCTCTCTCACTCTTCTAAACACACACACATATATACATACATATGTACATATACACATAAATATGTAGACACAAATATATATATATATATACATACATATTCATGCATTCTTTAGTGATCAAAAAATTTTACTCTGATATATTGTGTTTAAATAAATTCAGCTCCTGACAACATGGATATTCTTTTGAACACTTTTAAATAACTCATGTTCTCTTTGATTCCTTGTGTTATTTAGTAATTTAATTTTATGTTCTGGATTTCTTCAAAGCCTCAGAGCCTGCATCTATAAGTAATACATTCAAAACAATAAGAAAGAGCCTGTTATTTTCTAATAGAAGTATCATTTAATCCAGCAATTCCACTACTAGCTATCTACTCAAAGGAAAACAAATCCAGGCTGGGTACGGCAGCCCATCCCTGTAGTCCCAGCACTTTGGGAGGCCAAGGTGGAGGATTGCTTAAGGCCAGGAGTTCAAAACCAGCCTGGGCAACATAGTGAGACATTGTCTCAACAAAAAATACAAAAATTAGCCAGGTGTGATAGCATGGGCCTGTAGTCCCATCTACTCAGGAGGCTGAGATGGGAGGATCATTTGAGCCCAGGAGTTCAAGGCTGAAGAGATGTTCATGCCATTGCATTCTAGCCTGTGTGACACTGAGACCCTGGCTCAGAGAAAGACAGAAAAAGAGAGAGAGAGAGAAAGAGAGAGAATTTACTTAATGGGTAATGGGTATAATGTACATAATTTGGGTCACGGATACAGTAAAATCCCAGACTTCACCACTGTGCAATATATCCATGTAACGAAATTGCAGTTGTACCCTTTAAATTTATATAAATAATCTCATTAATGGATATATACCCAAAGGAATACAAATTGTTCTATTATAAAGACACATGCATACATATGTTCACTGCAGCACTATTCACAACATCAAAGACATGGAATCAACCTCAATTCCCATCAGTGATAAAATAAAGTAAATGTGGTCCATATGCACCATGGAATACTATGCAGCTACAAAAAAGAATGAGATCATGTCCTTTGAGGGGGATGGATGAAGCTGGAGGCCATTATCCTTAGCAAACCAATGCAGGAACAGAAAACCAAATATTGCATGGTCTTGCTTATAAGTGGAAGATAAATGATGAGAACACATGGACACATAGAGGGGAACAACACTTTCTGGGGTCTAATGGAAGGTGGAGGGAAGAGGATCGGGAAAAAATAACTAATGGGTACTAGGCTTAATACCTGGGTGATGAAATAATCTGTACAACAAACCCCATGATACAAGTTTACCCACGTAACAAACCTGCACATGTACCACTGCACTTAAAAGTTAGAAAAAAAATAGTAAAAAAAATATATACATACACATTTTAAAAAAAAAGTCACCCATCTAATACTTTGCTGTAGGAATCAGTTAGCTTTCCCCTTTTTGACATATCTATATCCCTGTACATAATATGTTATGCCTTCCTTTCTCCACTTATGCGATGCTTTATTTGCTCCTACTTTCTACTTTTCATTGAAAAGCACTCATGTATTTTTCTGTGTGTTTATTATGAACCTAATGCAATGAAACAACTAAAATAAAATTAAATTTATCATAGTTTATAATGTCATTAGAAAGGTATGATACAGAAACAGAAAATAAATGTTAAATGATTTGGCAAGGGTAGTTTATCCTACAGAAACTTGGGTGAGAAAGTCTGACGAGGATGAAGGTGAGACTTGGACAGTGCTTTGAAGATACCAATAGCTTCCTAACCGATCTCACTGTTGCCAATCTTGCTCTTCCTCTTATGATTTCCTTACCAACAGATAACAACATTACAAAAGCAAAGATCTGATCATAATATTTCTCTGTACAAATTCCTTCTCCCCACTGATTACATCCTCACCAGCATTTAATTTATTATTAAAATTCAATGTATATGGAAATAAACCCAGATGCAAAGTTGCAGACTTTCTTCCTTCCCAGAACCTTGAATATCCTCCTAGTTTGTATTCTAGTTCCCCCATCGACCCCTGCCCCATTTTCCTGGGTCTAGATACCATGCTCAGCTATTACTTTGCTGGATCATGATACACTATGCCCACCTACCTCACCCAGGCACTAACTCATTGGGAATCTTTAGCCAAAATTTAGAATCATGTTACTGTCCCTATTTGTGCCCCAGAAACTTCAGCAGCTATGTTCCATCAACTTAGAAGATGCCTCCTTTAAATATCTATACTTCCTGGATCATACTACTATATTTCCCTGGAATCCATAAATTGAACTGTGACTTCCTTTTATTCTATACCAACTTACATCTGAAGTGGTAGATTACTTCATATGGGTAGATTTAGAACACTGTGTTTCATTTGACTCTTCCATTTTACTTTCTCCAAGAAAAAGAATGGAAGATAATAGGAAGCAATATGTATAAGACTGAATTAAGACAGAATTATTATCAAATTGAAAGACAGTGAGTTATGTTATTGGCTTTCAACATATATCAGACAGACCATGCCTCCTTGTCTAATAATAAAGACTTCATTTGGAGGTCCCAGAACACTAAATGATATGAAGCTATGGGTTAGGGGATGGTCAATTTACAGAGGCATGGGATCCTGGTTAACAAAAATTTTCTAGAAAGAAAAGAACATGAGTAAAGCTAATTTAGGGCACCATGATACATCTACTTATGGACATATTTGTAAACTACCAAGACCACCCTGTTTTATAATAGCCCAGTCATAGGTAGAATAATTACCTTTAAGAAGAGTATAAAGGTACTAATGCTAAAGAAAGCAGAAATAATTCTCTAAGTCATTATTGGCTAAGAGTGTTGTATAATTTGCAGGTACATTTAAAGGAAGAATTATAACTCAAGGCCTACTGCACTGCATTTCAGAAAATATACATTGAAAATAACGTGACATAATAGAGAATAGGTAAATGTCTGTAGCCATGGGCTCGAATACTGATTCTTCCAAATACCCTGAGCAAGGATCTTGGTCTACTGAACCTCAGTTTTCCTATCTGTAAAATGGGCTTTTAAAACCTGTTCTATTGATAGATTGTTTTGAAGAATAATACAAGTAATGCACTGCCATTCAAAAGGTAGTTATTTTATCTATTGTCATCGCTATTTAGGCAGGCAGTGTCTCAATATCAGGTTAATATAATGTCTTATTTTTGACATGTAAATGGCCATTAAGTGTTTTAAATCCTTCTTTAACTAAACAGGAATTTGAAGATCAGCTTTTGAGTCCAGAGATTTGGGCAGAGGCCAAAATAATTCAGCTGCCAGCTACAAAGTACCACAGCAAGTGCCAAAAACGCTACTCATTTTTGAATGAGAAAAATATCTCTGCCAAACCAAATCTTAAGGGTTTTTATAGTTCTTTCCCATATGTTCCTATAAAAAGGTCATTTTTTACATCTCATTTTTGAATGGAGCTGTCAGAATAACAACTTTCAACTGTTTCCCAAGCCTCAAAAATTGATCCAGTTAAAAAGAATTTGAGGATGGGAAGTATTTTTAGAGAATCCAGTGACTTGTGCTTTGAAGTCATGGACAGCACAGATTGAAATAAACACAAATAACTGACCTCTAGTTTGTACTTGGTCCATCCAGGTCTGCTTCTGGAGAGACAGCTCCCAAACAAACATTTCAGAACTCACAGCACCACCTTCTGGGGGTAGTATTTGGGGCAATATTTGAAATATTTGATAACCAGTCATGTTACAACTGACTAGAAAATACCATTTTCACTCTTATTTACACCTATTCCATGGCCAGATTAGAAAAACGAAGAGGAAGTTTGTTAAAGCAGGCCACACAATCTCTAAATTCCAGGCGGCTAGAATTTCATATGGTCTGGGGAGGAATTAGTGGTCTGAACTGATTGTGCAGGTCCCTGTCTCCACCAGGAGGAAGGGGCATCATTTTCCCATTCCCATATTGGCACTCTGTGAGCTAGCAGAAGCCCTTGGAGATTGAAATATTACAATAAATAGGTCTGAGTTTCTCAGAACTGCCATGAAACTTCTAATATGTGAAAATGTCTGGAAAGTTATAGAGTGGAACTGAAATATCTTCAAGGGATACAGCCTTCCAAATAGATAATGTTCAAAGAACAATTGATAGTGGTTACTGAAAACTAATACAACTGTTTTGAGTTTACATCTCCCATATCTGAGATTCCACACTAAACAACTTATATAGGGATTTTGCATATTATTCAAATAGAAAGCTAGATTGTTCACAACTCTGTCACTCAACTTCACATATTCTTACCAGCTAAGATTTTCCTGAGTTTAAATTTTTGTAGCCTGTATTGTGGAAATCACAGATTTATTGAATGTGCATTTTCAGAATCACTATCCATATCCATCTTGAAATATTTTTGAGCTATGGGAAACCAGGTGAGCATTTTAAGCAGGAATGTGGCATTGTCACCACTGGTGTGGTAAGGACTGGAAGAGAGCAAGACTGGGAGTAGGAAGGTATGTTAGGAAGCCATAGCAATGACATAGTTTACAGATCATGATAGGTTAAGACAGACATGTGGAGAGACAGATGTAATAGGTATTTAGAAATCAGAATTAATAGCAGCTCATGATTAATTGAATGTTGGGGTAAGGAAGACGAATAAATACCATAGTTTTCTGATTTCTGAAAAGTTGGTGAATGGAGATGCCATTAACTAAAAAGATGGAAATGAGCTGCCTTTGGGAATAGAAAGATGATGTATTCAGACTTGTGCATGTTGCATTTAGTAATAGGACTTGTGCCTTGTATCAGTGGAGAATGAGATACAGGGTTTAGAATTATAATAGGCAGCCTTTATGAGGACCCCCAATGAACTTACCTCCTGGTATATTCAGGCTTCATGTAACACTATCTCCTTCAGTAATGTGCTTCTGACCAACAGAATATGGAAACATTGAGGAGATGTCTCTTTCATGATTAGGTTACAAGACATTATGAATCCTGTCTTGCAAGTACACTCTCTCTCTTGCTTTCATAGCTTGCACATTTTAATGAAGCAAACTGTTGTGTTATAGAGGCCCACATGGCAAGGTCCTGAGAGTGGCATCTGGTCAACAGACACCAAGAAACTGTCAACATAAAATAAAAAAATTCAAAATCTATTTTAAGAGAGTTTATTCAAGCACAAAGGTTAAGGACTGCAGCCCAGGAAACACTTCCAAGTTGCCTTGGGAGTGCTCTGGAGAACAAAACAGATGCTCAAGTTTTTAAAGAAAAAAAAGATGAATCAGGAGAAGGAACAATTACAAAATTTTTTTGTCAGGAATTCTCATTGGTTCACAGAAATAACGTTAGTTAGCAATTGGCTATACATTGTGGAACTATAGGGTGTATGGCATTTTATGGCTACTTGGGATCAGTTAGTCTAGAGCCTGCAAAGGAAGTGGCTTGGAGAGATAGTGATTTAGCTCAAGAGGGAGTGAGATGTGACTGTTGCCACATGTTAAATGCTTTTCTGGGCCTGATTATTTAAGGGAGCTCACATGCCTAGAGGGAAAGTAAAGTTTAAGGAGGACCAGGAGCCTGAAAAGAATACTGCAAAGAAATACAGATCTGAAGTCTGGGAATTCCAAGGTTAAAGAAGGTGTGACCAAATAAATACCAACTGCTGAAAGACTGAAAACTATTTTCAGCAACAAGGTGGATTTTATCTTGATGTGAACAATTTCACATTAAGTGACCTGGCAGAAGGCAGATTTCAACAGACTGAGGAGAAAACACAAAGTGAGAAGGTAAAAGAAATTTCCTTGAAGACACTTAAATGTTAAGAAAAGTATAATGTGATATTTGCAGTAGGTGAAAAGTTGGTAGCTGATATGGTTTGGCTCTGCGTCCCCACCCAAATCTCACCTTGAATTGTAATAATCCCCATGTGTCAAGGGTGGGACCAAGTGGAGATAAGTGAATCATGGGGGCAGTTTCCCCCATATTGTTCTCATGATAGTGAGTGACTTCTCATGACATCTGATGGCTTTATAAGGGGCTTCCCCCTTGCTCTGCACTCATTCTCTCTTCTGCCGTCCTGTGAAGAGGTAACTTACGCCACGATTCTAAGTTTCCCCAGGTCTCCCCAGGCCTCCCCAGCCACGTGGAACTGTGTCAATTACACCTCTTTTCTTTAAAAATTACCCCATCTTCACACCAGTGTGAGAACAGGCTCTTATAGTGGCTTTTTGGAGGAGAGAGAGACTTGAGCTTATTTATGTGATAAGGCCTCCTTGGTCATGCAAATTTTTATTACATTTTCTGTTATTTATACCATAGCTATTTTTCATAAGAAAAACAATAAAGGAAATAAGTACGCTTAACCATTCATAATCCTCTTGCCCTTTTGAAGGCACTAACGTATCCATTTGCATTTTTCATAACAAAATACAGCATGATTTTTCCCACATATAACGTAAGTACTTCTTAATGTTGTTATGTTAGTGCCATAGTTGTTTTTAATATTGTATAATATATTGTCAAGTTTGTGTACTATAAATGATCTATTTTCTATTTATTGGGCCTCTAGGTTGTTTCCAACTTTTTATAACTGTAAATGATGCTGTGATTAATTGTGCAAAGTTGCTCCAAAACAAAAACAGAGAAGCTTCCCATAAGAGTGTTTCCTGGATGCTTGCCAAAGTCAGTACTCTTCATGCCAAAGGGCTCTGAACTGAATTCAATAAAAGTTCATGCAAATACTGCTGGGATTATTCCTTTTTTTTATTTTTTATTATTGAAAACTTCAAAAGCCCAGCAGATGGGTAGATCAAATATACAGAAAGAGATCACTGAATGCCCAGATTGACTTTAAACTTTCTGTGAAACCAAATGTATTCTGTGAACTTATTCTAGGTTGATATCTTTCTACCAACATCCTGAAGTACATTAAATACAGCAGAGAGGGCCTCAATAATCTTTCTTCTTTTATTTATTTATTTTTTTATACAGGAAGGAATGTTGCTGTCCTTAATACCTCCCTTGCTATTGCACTTGCAAGAAAAATAATCCACTTTCCCTTGGAGGGCTGAGTGTGCTGCCAAAAAAAAAAAAAATTTGAGCTTATAGCATTTGTTGCAAATCTGCTAAACATTCTGTTTGCCAAATTCTTCCTAAAAATTGCTACCACATTTCTGGGAAGACACTTGCTGAAAGGAAAAGCTTGTACTGCTTTAGCAGTGGTCAGCTGAAATTCAACCTCTTCAAAGTAGAGCTTGTCATCCATTGCCCACCACCTCCCTCCTGACTTAAATTCTAGGAGGCCACCCTTCTTTTATTTATTCTAGTTTAAGATGCTGAAGGTGTCTTCTTATTTCTCAGGACTTGTGCAATTACGATAGTTTCTTACAAAAAGATAAGGAAGAACAAAAGAGATCAGGACCTGAAATATCAACAAACTCCTGGGAAAAGCACAGGAAGAACATCTTGAGGGAAGTATGGTTAAGAGCTATGGTGCTAGAACAAAGAGACCTGGATTCAAATCCCAAGAAAATGGATGACTTCCTTCGCTTGTCTTATTCCTTATGTGTAAAACAAAATCTATACCAGGAATTCAATGAGACGTTGTATGCAAAGAGCTTACCACACCACCTAGCACAAAGTAAGACCTTGATAAATGGCAGCTATCATTATTGTTACCAATAAAGGCAAAACTAACTGGGTCAAAAATAAAGTATCCACTTGGTGAAGCTGCTGCAGGGGACAGTCAAGGTATAAAGAGGCAGCAGTTGGGTTCAAGGGGAGGGGCAGGGGGAAGATAATATTTGCTCCTGGGTACAGCAGGAGCACAATGATGGGGAATCCAGGTGCTGCACAAAATGCCCAATTCTTGACAGCACGTAGTGAGCATTAGAAAAAGTCTCTCCATTGGCAGAAGGAATCTAGTTCCCAGGTGGGATTTTACTGGTCAGAGTCTTGGCTCTAGAGACAATGATAGCATGAATAAGACTACATCTCCACCCCAGAGAAACAGACAAAGGGCTGAGGACTGAGAGAGCCACTAAGGGTCAGGGAACAAATGGAGAGCTCAGTTTCCCAACAGGTCTGACCCCGGGTGAGATTATGGCTCAAAGCTGAGTTATCTAACTGGTCTAGCCACCTGAATCTCACCTGCCAAGCCTTTTCAATGGTTCCTCCCAGCCTATAACTGAAAGAAAATTTTAAATAGTAACAATATTGGCATTTTGGAATGGCTACTGCCTAGGGGAAGAGGCACCCATACACATAAAAGTTTACTGCCAGTACTGGGGCTTACACATTTTCATAAGCCTAATGGAATTTTATGCAAATATGGGATTAGTAAGTGAACTTTTCTGGAGAAAGGATCCATAGTTTTCATCATTCTCAAAGCAGCTTATGACCCAGCAGGCATGAAGGATCAATGCTTTAAGTAAAGATGTTACAATCTACCTCTTCCCTTCTCATCCTTATTTTGATGAAATGTTGGGTGAGTTGAATGGTCTCATCTTCTATGGCAGAATTTTCCCACAAGCTTGGGCCTTCAATTATCACAATAACTTCCCATTTGCTCCCCTCACTTTTTCTTATAAGGGTTTATCACAACTTCTGGTTCATTAAGACATTCTATTCTTATAAATTGTGGCCATGTATTTAATACATTTTATACCTTTTATAGTCATGTCAGTAGGTTCTGTTGGGTGGGGATTACTGCAGAATGGGGTCAATCTGTCACCTTGAAATTGAAGGGAAGTGTCTTAATCTTCTCTCATTGCTTCTATCTTCCCACAGTCTCTTGGCCTCCCATGCCTTTTACTACGCCTCTTGCTTTTTCAAAGCTCAGCACAAGTTCCAAATTCTCTTTGGAAGCTTCTGGGATTACTTCAGCCCTCAGAATTCTTTCCCTCTTCCAAAGTATATAACATTCATTTGGTGCTGGGAAAGTATATAAAGGAATTAGCATGTTGTAGACAGGACTTTTTCAACCTCAGGACTATTGACATTTTGGGCTGGTTAATTCTTCATGTGGAGGCTTGTCCTGTGCACTATAGAATATTTAGCTGTATATCTGGCCTCTACCAACTAGGTGCAGTAGCACACTCCCATCCTCGCCCCAGTTATGACAACCCCAAATGTCTACCAACATTAGGGGCAAAATTACCTCTAGTTGAGAACCAGTGTTGAAGAATGATCCCCATGTATCAGGTAACGTACTAGATTATATAGCTTTTATTTCACGGGTATATCCTACTTTCCTACGTTTATCTTCCCTTTAATTCAGTTCACTCACTTATTTTTAATTTATTTTACATTGCGTCTTAACCTTCGCAAAGCACTTTAAATCTTTTTAAAAAACAAGGCAAGTTATATGTAAACACTCGTTGCTTCTTTTAAACCTTGGCACAGCCCTTTAAAAAAGATATTAGCAATGCTGTTTAACAGGCAAAGACACTGACTACTAGAAATCTCTGTTCAATAACTGAACAAAGTCCAAATAACAAACATTGGTGGAGCAAAGACTCAATATCAGGATTTTCTGGTTCCAAAGACCATGACATTTTTGTGCCACAATGCTATTTTTAAAAATTGGTACACATTTGTGCATATTTATGGGGGTACATATGGTATTTTGATACATGCATAAAATGTGTCATAATCAAATCTAGGTATTTAGCATATACATAACCTATAACATTTATCATTTCTGTGTTGGGAACATTTCATATCTTCTCTCCTAGTTGTTTTGAAACATACAATATATTATTATTAAATATAGTTACCCTACTGTGCTATCAAACACTAGAACTTATTCCTTTCAACTGAATGCTTGTACCCATTAACCAACATCTCTTTATCCTCTCCCCCAATACCCTTCCAGCCTCTGTTAACCATTATCCTACTCTCTACCTCCATGGGATCCACTGTTTTACCTCCCACATATGAGTGAGAACATGCAATATTTGTTTATCTGTGCTTGGCTTATTTCACTTAATATAATGACCACAGGTTCCATCAATGTTGCTGCAAATTGCAGGATTTCATTCTATTTTATGGCCCAATAGCATTCCATAGTGTGTATATATACCATATTTTATTCATCCATTGATGGACAGCTGACTTAATTCCATATCTTGACTATTGTGAAGAGTGCTGCAATAAACATGGGAATGCAGATATCCTTTTGATATACTGATTTCTTTTTCTTTGGATAAATACCCATTGGTAGAATTTCTGGATCATGTGGTAGTTCTATTCTTAGTTTTTTGAGAAACTTCCATATTGTTTTCCATAATAGCTGTGCTAATTTACATTACCACCAAGAGTGCATAAGAGTTCCCTCTTCTCCACATTTTCACAAGTGTCTTTTTACTTTTCGTCTTTTTTATAATAGCCATTCTAACTGGAATGATGTCTCATTGTGATTTTCATTTCCCTAATCATTAGCGATGTTGAGCATTTCTTCATATACCTACTAGCCATTTGTATGTCTTCTTTTGAGAAACGTCTGTTTAGATACTTTGCTCACATTTTAAGGAGATTGTTTGGGTTTTTTGTATGCTTGTTTTTGTTTTTTGATGGTGAGTTGTCTGAGCTGTTTTTATATTCCAGATATTAGTCCTTTGTGGAATGAACCATTTGCAAATATTTTCTCCCATTCTACAGGTTGTCTCTTCCCTTTGTCGGTTGTTACCTTTGCCATGCAGAAGCTTTTTAGTTTACTATAGCTCCATTTGTATACTTTTTGTTTTGTGTGCCTATGCTTTTGAAATATTAACCATAAAATCTTTGCCTAAGCTAAAGTTCTTGGGCATTTCCTATGTTTTCTTCTAGTATTTGTATAGTTTCAGGTCTTACATTTAAGTCTTTAATTCATGTTGAGTTGACTTTGAGTATATGGTGAGTCATAAGGATCTAGTTTCATTCTCCTCCACATGGATATCCAGTTTCCCCAGCACCATTTATTGAAAAGGGTGTTCTTTTCCTAGTGTATGTTCTTGGCACCTTTGTCAGTTGGCTGAAAATCTATGAATTTATTTCTGGGTTCTCTAGTGGCACAATGCTGTTCTGTTTACTTTCTTTCCATAGGCTTATCCTTTTCACCCAACTGAATTTTAGCCTGCTGAACTAGGATTGCACCTGCTATCTCTTGGGAATAGTGCCCATTTCTTATAGTGGCATAGAAATAGTCAATCTAAAAGAAAAGCAGACTTTTAGTTCTTCAGAAACCCCCAAAAAGAGAGAATGAAGGTATAAAAATCTGATATTAAAAGCACTTATTTTCTGTCATTTATCTTAAACTACAGTGAAACTATTCAATACTTTTGAAGGTCCAGAAAATACATACAGAAAAAAAAAAATCATCTCAATGATTACTTTAATGCACAACCCTTAGTTTTATGGCGTTTCCCTCATTTCCTCAGGAGAAAGCTATTTCTCTAACTTATTTCTTTCAACCGATTGCTAGGATTTCAATCTCTTTAAGACCTTTTGCATTAGAGGAAGAAAGAAGTCTGCTATTTTTTTCTCAACTTGAGGAGTCTGAAGTTTCTCACATTCTTTCCCCATTTAACCACCTACAGACTTGAATTTCAAGAAGACAAATTGTCTTTAAGAACATAAAGTTAAAAACCAAAGTATTACATCAGCATCACATCCTCAAAGTTGGAAAGGAAGAGGTTAAATTTCTTCTACTAACTCTTAAAAGAGATTTAAAGAAAAGGGATATTGAAAAATGGACTTCTCAAAGGAAAAAGGAAAAACACACACACACAAAAGGCATGTGCTGCATTTTCTGCCTGAGTTAGTTTATCTCCTGAATTTCCAGTTTGCTATCACTAGGAGGACATAGTATGGCATGACCAGAAAGTCTGCTGAAGTTCCAATTATTTTATGTCCCAGGCAATTTCACGCAAATTTGCACTTTTAATCGGAACTAAAATTCAATGAGGTCAATACTTTACAGTTAATATTTCATTAGGCCCAGTGACTGACTGACCCACTACCAATACACAATTCTAAGTCCATGTGCTGCCCATCAAAGAAGATTCTGATATATCTAAAGCTCCCCAAACTTGGTCAGGAAGATTCTACTTAGCTTTAAACCAAAAATAAACCTTCATTAGCGTTAAGAGATATAACTATATTAACATCACTATATTTAGAAGAAAACTGTTATATTAATCCTTCCAAACCACCACACATGGATTGGCACTCAGAGTACCTGCCCCAAAGAAATGAGAACAGGATTTCTGGGAGGTGGCACAAATCTTGGAGATGATTTTAAAGAACAAGGTGAGGTTACTGGTCTCACAACATTTAAGAATGGAAACATTATTTTGCCATTTTTCTTAATTGGAAGGCAGCAGGTACAATAGAAAGTTCTGGACATATTGAAGCATAGATTTATCTTTATTAGCTGGAAGCTCAGGCATGTTACTTTACCTCTCAAGGCCCATTTTTAGCAAGAGGTGGACTAGATAACCTTCCAGCATTAATGTGATGTGAATCTGTTATGCTTACTTTATCTTCATGCTTTTAGAACCTAAATAGGAAAATCAAATTATTATGACTTTACATTACCTTCAGTCTTTTTCACTTCAAAGTTCCAATGTCTTTTTCCTGGCTGGGTCCTGTTACTCATCCCTGTGGTAGTCTCTCAAACTCCATCACCTCTCAGACTTGTTCTCTTCCCACAGGCAGCAACACAAGAATGGTGGTAGTGAGGGATAAAAAAATTTTATAGTAAAAAATAAAATTAAAACCATATGCCTAACTCATAAAGCTTTTTGCTTTTCTCTGTGGGTTTCCTTGTGCTAGTGTTCCTCTGTAGGTTCTTTTCACCCTTAAAAAAACAAACAAAAAACCCCTCATAAGCCCTTCTCTATCCTCTTGTCGTAGAGCTTATTTATAGAATACATCTTATCTGATTCCTCATAGCAAAATATTATTTTACAATTTGAGTTCAGAAAAAGATATTTATTTACTCCTTACCATATGCCAAGCACTGTTCTACATACTTCATATATATATATATATATATATATATATATATATATATATGGCATTTAACCCTCAGAGAACTCTATGAAATATGTATACATATTCCTTACTATCCAAATCTATTCAGTTCCTGAGTTCTGTGAGCAAGTTTTTATGATCAGGGAAACTGCATTGTCTTTAATTATCTTTAGCACCTCCATTTGGAATGATGAAGGGCCTGAGTTTAGATAGCAAGTAATGCTGTTAAAAATGCAAATACAAATACATTTAGTTCCTTTGTTGTAATGGTAATGGTTCAGAGAGGACAAATTCATTAGCCAGGTATGGTGGCATGCACCTGTGGTCCCAGGTACACAGGAGGCTGAGGTGGGAGGATGGCTTGGTCCCAAGAGGTTGAGGCTGCAGTGAGCATGACTCAAAAAAAAAAAAAAGTCAGAAATTTGGACAGTGAGAGAGATATCTAAGCCATTTTCTCTACTTTTACAGAAAAGAAAGAAAAGAAAAGGAAGGAAGGAAGGAGAAGGAAGAAGGAAGGAGAAGGAAAAAGGAAGGAAGGAGAAGGAAGAAGGAAGGAAGGAGAAGGAAGAAGGAAGGAAGAAGGAAGGAAGGAGAAGGAAGAAGGAAGGAAGGAAGGAGAAGGAAGAAGGAAGGAAGGAGAAGGAAGAAGGAAGGAAGGAGAAGGAAGAAGGAAGGAAGGAAAAGGAAGAAGGAAGGAAGGAAAAGGAAGGAAAAGAAAAAAGAAAAAGAAAAGTAAAGAAAGACAAGAAAAGAGGGAGGGAGGGAAGGAGGAAGGAGGAAGGAAGGAAGGAAGGAGAGAGAGAGATGAAAGAAAGAAAGAAAGAAAGAAGAGAAAGAAAGAAAAGAAAGAAAGAAAGGATGCACAGTGCATAGGTAGATAAGGAAACTTCCCAAGGTTTCATGGCTAATAAGATACAGAGTCAGAACTCTTATCCAGGCACTACAGCTCCAGAGTCAATATTATGTTTGTGTTAGACTGCCCAGCTAAATATTATTTTTCTTCTTTGTGACCTGTGGCATCATTCATGTAGATAATCCTTGTAGATTTTCTGGGAATGTCTTTGGGGAGGTTAGCCAGAGTTCCCATCTGATTTTTTTTTCTAGAGCTCCATTTGTTAAAAGACTCTGAGTATGTGTTCTATTAGCATCAATATAAAAAGTTCTAGATACTGACACCAACTGCTTTTTGTACAGCTTAACAGTCTAATCGCATGGTTTGTGGAACCCTAATGTTCCATTTAGTCACTGTATTTGATGAAATCTGCAACATGGATGATATAAATGATCTTTCTGTCATACAGAAACAGGAAAAGCAGACTTCGACAGTAGATAAATCCAAGTTGAAATGTAGTCTATCTTAAGTTCTTATTCTGGGCAATCCCTCCTATAATCTCTGAAAACCTAGGGCCTCTTCAAATCATTGCTTGTCCTGAAGCAAACATGTTGTATAATCTGACTTCCATGCCAGTTAGGTTCACACCAGTATTTAGCCATTTAATATTTCCTAAAGTATTTAATGAATGACACCAGCAATGAATTTACTTAAGAGCCAGTCAGGGCCCTCATGAAATACTGCAAAATCACAGGCACTCTACATCATGATGAGTTGTTCTCATGTGTCAGCCGACTGCTGTCCAACTGGAAAACTAGAGAATAAATTCATGCTTACATGTTAAATAGAATTGCGTTTGTTAAACTGACAGATAGTATCTTCGTGAATTTTAGTGAAAAAAATATTTATGCTTGATTTCAAAGATCTGTTTATATGTTCACATAGCAGTGAGGCTGGGCACAAAATAGGATGGAAATTACATTCAATCAGTAACAATAAAAAGAAAATGTATCTCATCTCCTTGGAGGCCTTCCAATGATTCCGACCCTGGCTATGCCTTCCAGTGCTGTTTCTGTGCCACCATGTGGTGAAAAGATCAAAGGTATGTGGCAGCATGCCAGGAGGTCCAGGAAGCCAAACTTTAAATGGTGCATACTCCTGGAGCCCTACTGCAGTTCAAGGAGGGTAAAAACATCATTATAGTGAATTTTAATGCAGAAAATAGGTGGGTTTTGCACAAAACTCTGAAACTCAGAATGTTAAGGTGAAATTTCCAAGCATGCAGCTAGTATCCCTGGTGATTGCAGATACTCTGGTGGGAAATGCTGAGATTCAGTGCTCGAAGGTGCTCAAAGAGAACTTGGTTTCGAAGATCTAGGTTTTAAGCATGACTCCATCACTTGCCAGCTGTGTGACCTTAGACACATCTCTTGCCCTCTAAGTTGAGTCTCTATCTGTGCAAAGAGTTTAAATTACATGATCTTTATGGTCCTTTCCAGCTTGAAAAGGGTGTGGTCCGTGTTTATGTTTCAGAGCTCTGACTGCCTTATTCTCCTGTTACATAATTTCTAAGAGAAGGCATATGTTACTTAGCATAGAGGTTTCATATCCACTGTGAAATATCTCTGGGAGATTCCAAAAATCTATTTAAATCTAAGCTGCTAGTATTTCACTCATTAAGCTATTATTGCTCACCTACTGAAGACTAACCAATACTCCCAAATACAAGATACACACCATAGAAAATAAATTCACCAATATCCAGATTTTGTCAAAACTCTTATTTCTTTTCTCTGAGGTCTCAGACTCATCAAACATCCAAGGATAATTTTAGGATTCACTAGGCATTATCTGAGTATATCTTCCTGTCATAAAGGTTCATAGTTTTGTTTTTAATTGAAATATCTTCAAATGCTTTTCCTTCTTAAATAAATGCTTACATAGGTAACATAAGTGAATCTTACTGAGTCAGTGATAAAAATTCCCTGAAGTGAACATAAACTCTATAATGCAGTTATTTTTAAAACTTTATTTTAAAAATATGAGCATCTATTTTAAAAGTTTTGATAATTATTGTCATTATTTTCTTGTGATTGGTACAATTTAAAAATAAGTCTATGTTTTCACATTGATTTTAAAAAATATAGCATGTTTGAATTACAAATGATTAAGCAAACTCTATTACTTCATAGCTGACCATCTACCAGAAAATTCCCACTTAATTGAATACTTAGAAAAAAATGGCCAGTGGCCGATTGAAAGGTATATTAAAATTAAGGGCAGTTTTAATTCTAAAGACAAAAATCTTCATGGAAATCTATTTGTAAGCTTCTGAGATTGCTGCTGAAAGTCTACAGTCTGTGAATATACCAATTCCCCTTTACAACTGATGCAGATCATTATGAAATACTGGAAGGCATACCCTACAATTTAGGAATTGGTGTGGCTGCCACTGCTATGCTCTCAATTGCACACTCATCAGTTCCTCTGCGGATCCGGAAGTAGCCATCCTCACCCCAGCCGGTGCCCCAGCTGTTTTTAACAATCCAGTAATCCATCCCAGAGGCTGAGTCAGTGCCATAGCCCACAAGCAGAACAGCATGATTAGTCAGCTCAAAGGGGTTGAAAGGGTCTCTTAGACCAGTGTGGTGGTAGATCCCCTTTTTGTAGTGGAGGAAGTCATCATATACTTCAAAAGCAACTGCCATGGGCCCATGATGGACCAACTCAAGCTTCATCAGGGCTTCATTGCAGCCTCCATAGAAACCTCCCACATAGTGGTACTCAGAGGAGTAATAACGAAAGCAGTCTTCCTTCATTTTGCATGGAGAATCAGTGCCTGTGTAGGGGAAGCAAGCTTCTTCCACCAGCCCAAAATCTTGGGCGTACTTTCCTGCAATAAGGTATGGGAAGCCGCCTTCACAGCCTGAAGATGAATAACACACATGGTTACCCCTTAGTAGAAAAAGGATTATCCCATTTTCTATTTTTTCTTCTTTGCTCCATTATTCTTTGCATGTTACCCCTGAAAGTTGTTCTTAGCTTAAGCATCACTTCATTCATCCATCCATTTTCCAACTAGCTAACTATCCTTTCATCTTCCTTCTACTTAACAGATATCTAATTAGCACCTAATATGGATGTAGCTATGGCAAAGTGGTTAAGTGGGGAGGCTCTGAAGCCTATATAGGTTTAAAGCCAAAGCTGTGTGAAGAGTTTAACTTCTCTGTATCTCTGCTTACTTACCTGTAAAATCTAGATGGTAGTAGTACTTTCCTCATAGGGTTAAATTAGTTACTTCATGTAAAAATAGCAAAAGTTAGGTATTATGGTCATTGCTAAGCAGCCAGACCCCACATCTTGGCTCTTTCTCAAGCAAGTCTTTTCCCTGACAACCTCTTGCCGAAATGTCTTTCCTACCTTCCTCATGCAGTCCTGGCCCTATTATATATATTATAACTGTGTACTTTTTCTTCACTGTTCTTCACACTGTTGTTATAATTATTTAATCTCTATCTCTTACTTAACTGTAAGCTTCATGAGGATAAAGATTGTCTTGATATATTATAGCCCCTATAGCCTACAAGTCACAACTAGTATTACATATTTTAGAAAGAATGAAAGGCTCACTGGCAAATAATCACTCATCAGCAGTTTCACTAGTGAGCTGGGAAATTCCTAGTGGCCAAATCTGGGCTTGACAGCATAAACCTTAAAATGGTAACGTTTCTCCCTCAATCAATTATAGCTGTGTTTTCGACATACATCACATACAGCCTGATCTGAAAGCCTAAGTACAGATTTTTTTTTTCATAACAGGGCCTCACTCCGGTTGCCCAGGCTGGAGTGCAGTGGCATGATATCGGCTCACTGCAGCCTTGACCTCCTGGGCTCAGGTGATTCTTACACCTCCGCCTCCTGAATAGCTGGGACTACAAGCACACACCACCACACCCAGCTAATTTTTTGTATTTTTAATAGAGAAGGGGTTTCGCCGTGTTGCCCAGGCTGGTCTCAAACTCTAGGACTCAAGAGATTCACCCATCTCAGCCTCCCAAAGTGATAGGGTTATAGGCATAAGCCACTGCGCCCAGCCCTAAGTACAGAATTTTAAAATTCTCCCAGAGAGAAACCAGTGTTAGTATAGTTTTAATAAAAGTTGGGTTTTGGAGACGATGATTAGAAGTGAAACTCCAATGCTAAAAGCTGTGAGACCTTCAAATTATTAGAAAAATTTCTTAGTTCCTGTTCCCCGCCCATAAATAGGGATTATACTTACTACTTCTCAGAGTTTTGAGCATTGTTAGGCAATATATGTAACAAGCAGAGCTCACTCAATATATAGTAACTATTGACATTTTGCTGGATGGTACAGTAAATTCCATGAGCAATCATCCATTAATAAGTGATAGGGCCAGACTTGCACTCAGATTTTCTGACTATAGACACTGCGCTCTCTCTACTGCATCATCCTTTTGCCTTTGCCAACAACAGCCAGCTGCACACAGGTAAATAGCTCATAAATGGTGTCTGAAATGCAACACTTACCTTGAGCATACTGGCTACAAGACACAACCTCCTGAGGGCTTAGGATTGGGGTCTGAGAATTGTTGGTTAGTATACGGATTCTCGCTTCTAGCATACCCATAGAAGCAAATGAGTAGCAGCTGCCACAGGATGCTGGCGATGAAAAAAAGACACATAATCCAAGAGACATCTGAAGCCTCACAGAGAATCATGCAAAAACCTTAGTGAATCACATACATTAATGTTTATACTGAATGTTGTTGTTTATAAGAATCAGCACAATAAGAAGACTCAACTAACAAGCATTGTTGAGCTTATTAAGGCAATCATTAAGATTTCATCCTTTTTCATCAAAAGGCAAACATTAGTACATGGGACTTTCTTTGAGAATATTTTAGAAACTAAAAAAACCCCTCATAATTTCTGAGAAGCTTTTGGCAATATTCTTGATAATGATGAAAGGATTTATGTCTACAATGTTCAAAGCCATCAGGTTGGGTGAAAACTGTGGAGGAATACATGTGAGCTGAGCTTTCAAATATCTCTAATGCAATGAGATGAAGGTTTATGTCCCTCCAAAATCATGTTAAAACCCCAATCCCGAAAGTGATGGTCTTAGGAGGTGGGGCCTTTGGGATTAGTGACCTAATACAAAAGGCTCCAGAGAGAACTCTCATCCCTTCTACCATGTGAAGTTATAGAGAGAAGTCAGCCTGTGAGTCCTATTTCCTTTTAACTACTGCCATTTCTGATGTTCCCTAAAATTCTCCCCCTAAAAATCTCAGATTGACCATATTGTACACTGTTTTGCTACTGAGAGATTATCTAAATTATGAAGATTAGAAAAGCACTTGGAAGAAGGTCCTGTGAATTCATCTAGTGTACAACCTGCTCACTTGATAGATAACGTGTAACGGTGGCTCAGAAAGAAGCAATGAGCTGTCCAAGGACACACAGCTAATAGATAGCAGGGACAAGTGCCTTACTGTCTCCTAAGGCAGGATTAGTGTCCTTTTCAATTTATGGGTCTGTGTCTACTTTAACAAATATTCAGATTTTCTCTCCCTGTCTCGTAGTCACTAGACACAGCAAAATTAGCTTATATCTTTTGTTTTCAAAACCATGCAGATGATACTATCCATAGGACCCATCCTTCAAATGATGGAATGTCAAAGAACATTGTACATTGTACACTGAACATATAACTGTGTTCAGCAGTACCTTCCAACAGTGAAGAACACACTGAACTAGGAGTGAGGATACTTTTTTTTTCCTCCTTTCTTGTTTTGCCCCTCATTAGCTGTGCAACACTGGACAACTTACAAATACACCTTGGCGCCTCATGAAAGGAAACCAATGTCAAAGAAATAACACAACCCAGGAGAGTCTGGAAAGGGTCCCTTTCTGACCACCCAGCTTTCTTGGCCCTTAGCAGCCATGGAAATAATCTCTCTCAGTACTGGTCATTAAACTCCCATTATCTGACCATCGATCACTGTGGGAGGCACAGGCTGCAAGTGCATTCAAGGGCTCTGAATGTGTTCTATTTACAGAGCAATCACAGGAACAAGGGAAGATGATAACCTTCATCAAGCCCCTGACCTGTAAGAATGTGTCAGCTACCAAGGTAATTAATGCCTCATTTCAACAGCCAAGGCCAATCTGATTCTAAAAGAGCCATTTATCTCTTAAGAATACTGCAATGCAATAAAGAATAAGAAGTGAATCTAGCCCAGCCAGAGCTCTGCAGTAATCAAATTTCTACAATCTCAAATAGATAGTGTGATCTTCATATGGTATAACTATGTTCAGCAGCACCTTCTAACAGTGAAGAACACACTGAACTAGGAGTCGGGAGTCAGGATTCTTTTTTTTCCCCTCCTCTCTTGTTTTGCCTATCATTAGTTGTGCAACACTGGGCACTTGACCTTTTGACATTGTTTTTTTCTTTTTAATCTTTTGTGTAAAATGAATTGGGTGGAGCAGTTTAAGGTCTCTGCCTTCCTGCTCAAATAATATAAACAGCATTTTGAAACAAGACTTAAATGGACTAGACTTTATGCATTATGAAAACACTCTGTATTTCCTAATTAATGTGACCCAGGAGAGGCACTTCCCTTCTCTCTTAAAAATACAATAATAAATAAAAACAGCATAGCTGGGAGAAGAACAAAGAAAGCCCATTCTGCCGTATTTCTAAGCTTCTCTTCCCTCTCATACCTCAAAGTATTAATAAATCTAGGTATAAGGCTTGTTCTTAAATCTGTTTTCAAGTGTAAAGGTAAAACCTCATTTGTCCTCCCACTATTTCTTTTTTCTTTAATTTCAATTTGCTCTCTGACTACAGAAAAGCTGTGAATTCCCTTAACTGCAGCTAATTCTGAATTCTGGGTTATACAGAACACTGGTATTGGCAAAGTTGGTGGGAATTTTCAAGTAGCCCAATTAGCAGGAAGAGAAAATACTTTTTTCCCCAACTTACAGTATAGAATACCAAAAGAAAGTCAAAAGAGGAAACTTTAAGTACATTATTTTCTCAAGTACCTGACAAGATACTGTAGATGAGGGATCAATTCAAAAGCAATTAATCCATCAAAGCCCTCTGTTTTGAAATTGTCATTTCTCTGTACAAATCATACTTATAACAGTCAAAGAATAAAGAACATGGGAGAAAATAACAGCTTTTACCAAGCTATATGAAAACCAATGTCAAATAATTTGGCTTTAGAAAGTCGAATTTCCTTTCCCTGAATTATTATCTCATATAACTTGTCAATCATATCTTTTGGGAAGGGTTTGCTAAACTATTCTACCTTCTCTTATGTTACCAATGAATTTTAAAAATGCTTTATTAAAGTAGTTATCATGCTTTACTTTAATGTTTTGCTTGTATGTCTTGCTAAACTGTAAATCACTAGGACAAGGACTATGTCATATTAGTCTTCATTTCCTCTGCCATTAAAAAAATCCTAACATATTTTAGATGTTCTGGTAACAACACCAGAAGCAACACTATAGTATCAGTAGCTCAAATTATATCATGCCAATGCTATCATGTGCCAGGACCTCAATGATAAAGTCAACACATAATATGCACTATGAATTAATCCTCTCAAATAGGCATAAAAAATCTATTTGGTGATAGCATAACTTGCAATCTCTTAACATGGACCCTTCAATTTCACTTTCCATTCATTTCTCAATTATCTTCAAATTTATCTTATTTCCAATCCCACTTTCCAAAGAAGCCCTCCCCAGGAAATTGAGACGGTAGGGAAAGATTTCAGGACCTATACTTTCTTTAGAGCTGAAGAGCCCAGAATAACTGGTAGAAAAGCAAAGAGACGAGACCCTTGGTGTCTGATGAAAAACAGAAATGTTGCTGACTGGCTGTTATAAGACCTACTTGGGGCTCTCAACATTCAGAACACTGCAAGAATTCAGTGAGATGGGAGCTTAGAGGGCAAGTGATGAAAATGAGACATGGCAGAGACTGATTATCACTAAAAGTTTAGGAAAGGGAAACAACAGTTTATCTTTGGGTACTATAAATTTATAATCCTCCCAGGAGACACTAATCAGAATGTTTCCAGACAGCAAATACTAAACCTATTTTATAGTAACAAATCAGCCATGGGTAGTATTATCTTCAAAATGAGCTTAGAAGTAATAAAACTGAGTATTGCATAGATTCTCCAAGTCATTGTTGGCTACAACTCAGCATAACAAGATAATTTGCTATCAAGTGCAGTTAGAGGACATGTTATGAAATCAACTCACATTGTATCAAACTTCTGAAAATAACTGGTAACATTCAATAATAGGAATACTTTTCATGAACCTGGGCTCTGCCCTCATGCCATCGCTCAGGAAGCTGGATTAATACTTACCATCACATATCGTATTCTAACGTAAAGTGAATTGAAAGGTCCTTACACAGCTCAAAAAATCTACCAGGAAAATAATTTAAGGATTTATTTTACGGGTTCACGTAGTAATTAATGACAAAATTAATGGGGGTGGGGGAATAGAGGAATAGGTATCAAAGAAAGATTCCAACAAACCACTTGCAGAATGGTACACAATTCTTTGCTTCTACTAGAATCTTTCCTACTAGGAGGACAAATGAGTTTGTCTTACATATCACTCTGATTGTCACTAGCTACCTGGAAAATATATTGAGAAGAGTACTGAAGAAATGCTAAGCGCAGTAGAAAAGAAAATTTTTTACCAAAGTTTGTCATGGATATAAAAGGAAAGAATAATTCATAGGCCACCTATTTTCTATTTCTGTAATAAGGGGATCATGCCCATTCCATCTAGGTATCCCCGAAATCCATCACACAGAGCAACTGTTCAATAAATAGTTCAGAACAAATTAATAAAAAACAGGCTTATTTTTTTACCTTGGTTTCGAACAGGACTGACAAAATTGATACCATGAACATTTCTCCAGTCCCAAGATGTTGGCAAATGCAAAAGCTTTTGCTGTATTTCAGCAGTCAGTGGTGCAGGTTTGGGCCTAGAAAGGAAATATACATTTGATATCAACATATAATCTTTCCTTTGAGGATGATTTCCTAAACTCTACTATAATTCTATGATTTCAGCTACCAGACTAGCTAGGATCTAGGTTCAGACCCAGAGCACCTGTTCTATGAGTGATTCAATGTGTCAATTACACAATGGAGTTGTGTAAATGGCTTTCATTCGCTGTTTCTTTTTCAGGATCTAGTATTGATAATTTTCCCTTGTGAAATGACACTGGCTTTGTATATCACTGTGATGTTATTTTTAGTTTGCCTGAATAGCTGCATTCTTACTCATTTTTGAAAGATTTTTGACCAAGAAAGAGATGAGAAGTAGAAGATATAAGAAGGGTTTAGAGAAAACAGAGGAATCACTGATGTTTGACTTAGGAGACAGACACATTGGTAGTGGGGTGGCTGTAAAAGAAGTGAAGTTGGCAAAGGGAAAAAAGGGTCTATGTGAGGCAGGAGAACAGGTTCTGGAGGCAGGGAACATAAGGCCAATTCACACTGACTTCCTAGAACTAAATAAAGTGGAAACACTTCAGCAATGGCAGGAATGTGAAAGGCTTTGTCACTTCACTTCATCCTCTCCATTTACATGGGCCACAACCCCCAGGAGTAACACCCTCTCCATTAACACAGGGCCCATACTGAGTAAATGACTTTGTAACTTAACTCCACCCTCTTCATTTACATAGGGCATACACCAGGTAACCAATGGGAAACCTCTAGAGGGTATTGAAACCCCAGAAAATTCTGTAACCAGGGCCTTGAGTCATTTACTTAGGCCCACTCCCATCCTGTGGAGTGTGCTTTCATTTTCAATAAATCTCTGCTTTTGTTGCTTCATTCTTTCCTTGCCTCATTTGTGTGTTTTGTCCAATTCTTTGTTCAAGAAGCCAAGAACCTGGACACCCTCAACCAGTAACATAAGCATAACACAGGCTGACTAGCTCCGTAAACAACAGATAAAACTGTTTCATTATAGAACCACACCTTATATGATAGTGTTGGGCTGTAAAACACACAAAGGAGAGTTGCCTAGGCCCATGAATGAATGGACATTTTTGGGAAGTGAGAAAATTGTTCTAACAGCTTCTCTGTATTAGCGATTTCACACATACATACACATGCACACACACACAAACGCGCACACACACACACACACACACACACAGAGAACCACAGCTTTAGACACATTCGACTTCTTGGAGTTTCCCCAAGACTGCCAAATGGCCTCTCTGTTCTGTATCTTTATGCTGCTGCTCCTGTAACCTCAAGTGCCTGTTGCTCACCACTTAAAACTCCCCTAAGAGTTTTTCCCTAACTTCTAATTTTTAAAACTGCTCATAAAGTAGCCTCCACTCACCAGCCCCCAGCGAAAACTCACTTCCTCTCTCTCTCTGCTCCTCCAAATTTTTTTTTAGGGCACTACAGTCACAATGTGGTAAAAATTATTTTTTGTTACTATAAACTATTTGAATTTCTTATTCAACTGGGCATTGTCATATCACACTGTTCTAGTTTTTCAGTGGTTACCACATGCTTTTTACTAGGCTAAAATTTAGTCAATGGCAAAGATTCTTTCTGGGCTACTTCATGCCCTCTGCACCTATCCACAAATGGTCCCGTCTCTCACAGCTTCTCTTAGAGATAACACACGTTAAGAATACATGACAAGGGGCCAGGCGCGGTGTCTCACGCCTGTAATCCCAGCATTGGGAGGCCGAGGCGGGCGGATCACGACCTCAGGAGATTGAGACCATCCTGACTAACACAGTGAAACCCCGTTCCTACTAAAAATACAAAAAAAAATTAGCTGGGCGTGGTGGCGGGTGCCTGTAGTCCCAGCTACTCGGGAGGCTGAGGCAGGAGAATGGCGTGAACCCAGGAGGTAGAGCTTGCAGTGAGCCGAGATTGCACCACTGCACTCCAGCCTGGGTGACAGAGCAAGACTCCGTCTCAAAAAAAAAAAAGAATACATGACAAAATGGAACTGAGATGAAACAAAGAGAAAAACAACAATGACTTCTTCAAAAATAGCAATTGTAACCTTGACAATTGTATAGACTAGAGAAACGCTAGTTAATTGTTCACTAATTTTTTCTCCTAAGCCAGTCACATTGGTTGAAGATATACATGATACAGAGATAAATATAAGATGGTCATTAACAATATGGAAGACAATGTTAAGAGACATAATATACACAAAGATTACTATAACAAGTAACAGTAATGCTATAAAACACAATTTGGACAAAGTCTAAATAATCAAGGATCATAAAAATCTGTGCCTCATAGGTAATTTTATATACAGAGTGAGAGAAAAAACAAAGTTTGGACATTTCTTCTAAGATGTATAAATAAAAACTAAGATGCAAACAAACTATTTCCATCTTTGAATGGAAATAGTTTCTGTGGTTTCACATTGAGAGAGCATGTTAAAGAAGAAACTCAATTTTTTTTAATTCTCTCACTGAACACTATCAACTGTCAACACAAAAGACTTCTGTGATCAAATGCATGTGGGTTTTTCCCCACAAATCAAGCAAGCAACCAATTTCACAGTGAATACTAGCTGGGTGTCCTCCAATCCAGTTTTGACACTGTGTACCTAGAGATGGCATCAGATCTCACAGGCTGAGGGCTCCATCCCACAAAACTGCCCCCTACTTCCAATGCCAATTGAAAGCCCTAGGTTGTTTACCTGTGCTTCTGACCAACCAGCTATAATGTGGGGATCCTATGACACCCTCCTTGGGTTCAATTAATTTGCTAGAGTGACTCACAGAACTCAGAGAAATACTAACTAATGTTTAGTGGTTTATTATAAAAGATACTACAAATGAAACAGATGAAGAAATGAGTAGGGCAAGGTATGGGGGAAGGGGCACACAGCTTCCATGCCCTCCCTGAGCATGCCACCCTCCAGGAACTTCCACGTGTTCAGCTATCTGGAAGCTTTCTGCACCCTGTCCTTGTGAGCCTTATATGGGGACTTCATCAAATAGGCACAAATGACAACCATGTAGAGATGTGACTGGACATAAAGGGAATGATGTAAACACAGCAAGGCCTGTCCAGATTCTTCTGAGCCTCTCTCTGTTCAGCATTCCTTCCTTTAGGGTATGACACAGGACATCTTTGGAAATGAAGGTCTTATGATCCAAGATCAGAAAGGCAGGAGAAAATTAGAGTGCTGCCCTGGACAGGTGAGAGGAGGGCGGAAGAAGATCAGAGAGAGAGAGATTCTGTTTTCTGAGGCCTACTTCTGAGGCCTAATGTGCCCCAACGTTAAAAGATAGTGACAAGGGCTATGGGAGTTATGAGCCAGGAACTGTGGACAAAATCTAGTATGTGTTAACTACTTGTCTTGTTTAAACCTAAGAATATACTAATATAAAGGATAAAAAAGAAATTTAAGTTTGGCAGCATAATGTAATTTCAGGGCATATGATTTTATCACTTACTATCTGTGTAACATTTGGCAAGGAACCTAACATTATGAAACTACAGTTCACTTCTATTAAAGTGGGTATAATCATGCTTACCTCAAAGGGTTGTTATGAAAATTCAATGTAATAATGGGTAACAAGTGCTTAGAACAGTGCTTTTCTCTGATAAGTCCTTAATAAAATGGCAGCTGTTATGAAGATAACATCCATATCATTAACAGGACTAAATAAGATGCTGACACAGTTTAAAGCAATTATCTGGCACAAAGCAGTCATTTCAATATTAAGTTCCTTTTTTCTACCATCCTATAAGGCAGAGATTTGCCCATCATTGCACACACAAACAAAACAAAAACAGTGTGAGAACTGAGGCTTAATGATGTTGTCAAAGGTGTTTGACCCAGAGCAACTCCATCTTGAATAGGAGCTGGGTAAAATGAGGCTGAGACCTACTGGGCTGCATTCCCAGACAGTTAAGGCATTCTAAGTCATAGAATGAGATAGGAGGTCAGCACAAGATTCAGGTCATAAAGACCTTGCTGATAGAACAGACAGGCTGCAGTAAAGAAGCCAGCTAAAACCCACCAAAACCAAGATGGCGATGAGAATGACCTCTGGTCTTCCTCACTGCTACACTCCCACCAGCACCATGACAGTTTAAGAATGCCATGACAGGCCAGGCTTGGTGGCTCACATCTGTAATTGCAGCACTTTGGGAGGCCGAGGTGGGCAGATCACCTGAAGTCAGGAGTTCAAGACCAGCCTGGCCAACATGGCAAAACCTTGTTTCAACTAAAAATACAAAAATTGGCTGGGCATGGTGGGTCATGCCTGTAATCCCAGCTACTTGGGAGGCTGAGGCAGGAGAATCATTTAAACCCAGGAGGCAGAGGTTGCAGTGAGCCAAGATTGCTTTACCGCACTCCAGCCTGGACAACACAGTGAGACTCTGTCAAAAAAAAAAAAGAATGCCATGACAATGTCAGGAAGTTACCCTCTATGGTCTAAAAAGGGGAGGCATGAATAATCCATCCCTTGTTTAGCATATAATCAAGAAATAACCATAAAAATGGACAACCAGCTGCCCTCAGGGCTGCTCTGTCTATGGAGTAGCCATTCTTTTATTCCTTTACTTTCTTAATAAACTTGCTTTCACTTTGCATTGAGGACTCGCCCTAAATTCTTTCTTGCACAAGATCCAAGAGCCCTCTCTTGGGGTCTGGATCAGGACCCCTTTCCAGTAACACTGTGAAAATGAAGAGAGAGCAAGAGGAGTTTGGGGGATAAAAAGGTGAGAATTACAAACATTTTGAGTACAAGATACAGGATTGGCTCTTAATCTTTTGGCCCACATTCTTTACAAATCTAGTGAAAGCGCTAGATTCAGAAATGCTCATAAACAATAAATGCTGTCTGTAATTTCAGCAGTTTCAAAGACTCCCTATATCTCAAGTTAAGAATCTTTGAGAGTTTCTATTAACGTCATTGGATTCTTAGAACAGAACTAATTTATATACAAAAATGCTAGTGAAAAATCAGGAAGCCAGACTATAATATCTGCTTTCATATTTCCTACTTCACTCAATTCCATCTCCTTATCTTAAACCTTCTATAAAGCTTTAGTCATGAAAACAGTCCTTCATAAACCCAGCCCTTGTCTAAAACAAAAGTGGTTGGCTGGAGGGAGAAGGGAGCTTTAGCAGGAGTCCTCAGAAACATAGCATATGACACTTGGTAAAGCAGCTGTGACTGAGGCTCCCATCTTTCAGGCAGGAGCCACAGTCTCCCTAGGCTCAAGTGCTAACACTCCTCCTCTTGATGCTTGTTTGGATTTTTGTTGTTGAATAGATCTCAGCTTCCTGTCTCATACAGATACATTAAGACACATTAGGACTTCACTTTAGTGAATTTGAGAAGGGGATATGATATGCTCCGTTTTCCAATTTTGATTAACTAGAGCATTTCACAGACAAGAAATTCCCTAGAATAAACTTTGAGAAATACTGCAAAAGATTCTTTTAAGAAAGGGGTAGAATTATGGGAGGATGCCATCAGTTGGACAGGAAAAACCTTCACATAGTCTCACAGTTGAAAAATGCCACACCTTAGCATTATTAGTCTGCAGATGAAAAAGTTAGTAATGTTGATATGGACAGGAGACAGGGAAATACTGGGTAGAAGAGGGTGGTCCCTCAGCAAAGGCCCCACCCTCAAGCCTGAAGACCCAAGGCCCTAAGTGAAGACAGGCATTTCTGTTTTCACACCAAAAAAGGTGCCTTTTGGCCCGCCATGCCCCCCATCCTTCCCCCATATAAACCCAAAATCTTAGCAGGCACAGACACAAGGAGCTGAACAGCCAGAGGAGCAGAGGAACAGAGCGGCACAGAGCTGCGGAGAGTGGTGGGGCAGCACAGCAGAAAAGGAGGGAAGAGGTATCTGAACCCAGAGGAGAACAGGAACAAGTGGACTCCCCGGGAAGAACACCTTTCCTCTCCATCCTCCTCTTGCTGAGAGTCATCTCGCGGAGAGCCACCTCCACCACTCAATAAAACCTTGTGCTCATCCTTCCAGCCCACGTGTGATCCAATTCTTCTGGTACACTGAGCAAGAACTTAGGCTGTCACATTGGCCTCCTGTCCTTGCAATAAGGCATGGGGTCTAATGACCTGATTAACACAAGCCATCTGCAGACGGCTAAGCTGAAAGAGCACACTGTAACACATGCCCACTTGGGCTTCAGGAGTCTCCAACATCCACTCCTAGACACTGCTGTGGGGCCAGAGCCCAAAAGCACCCCCCACAGCCTCTGCACCTGCTCCTCTGCATGCTCCCCCTAGGGGTTTGGGTGGTAGGGCAACGGGCAACCAAAGGTGTGAGAAGCCACACCTCTGTCATATGCCTGCGAGGGGGATAAGGGAACTCGCACATTTCAAAGTGTTTTAGTTGAGTAATTATTAATCAATTAGTAGTTTATTCAAATAATACAAATTTGAGCCATGAACTCTACAGATATTAGAGGATTAAACATTGTATTCTCTGCGAATTTGAGGCTATTTCAATGTATTAAGGAAAAATAACCTACCTATATAATTTTTCAAATTCTGCTAGCTCCCCATTGCTTTCCAATTCCTTACCCCTTAGTCACATGATCCTAAAGCAAAGTATGGCATTACAGGACTTATCTGTGGCCATTTAACAAATGTTAAGGAACTATATTAGATAGATGTAGATCCTAAGCTAGATCCAGCTATACTTTCAGAAAAATAATTTTTTTTTAAATTACCTAAATTTCTGACTAGACAGATTCAAAGTATTATGATATAATTTCCCAAACTAAGAAATATACCATGGGGCTTATGGGTAAAGACGAAAAATGCCACCTCTGGTTGAGAGTAGTAGAGCTATACTGATAACTTTTTTTTTTTTTTTTTTTTTTTTTTTTGCTGGACATCAAAGCATAGAGAGGATTTTGAGACTTTTTTTTAGGTGGCAAATTTTACAGTTACTGTAGGCAAGTTGAGGGCTATTTGAGGCAAAGGGAACAGCACAAATGAAGATGAAAAATGAAAGTTTTCATTCATTGTGTGTCATATCGTTTGAAAGCAGGGCAAGGTGATAAATATAGTTATGGTCATAATTAGATGGGTTTGGATACCAGGCTAAATATATCCATTAGGTAGTGGGCAGTAACACAGTCTCGTAATCACCCAACGGGTTCTCCTTCCTCACGGCCTACACAGAACTGATTATCAAGACAGGGAAATTGCAATAGAAAATGAGTTTAATTCATGCAGAGCCGGCTGTATGGGAAACTGGAGTTTTATTATTACTCAAATCAGTCTCCCAGAACTTGGTATAAGAGGATGAAACTAGAAGCATTTCATAAAACAGCTAAGAATGGGAACTGGGAGAGGTAGCGACCAAAAAGATGGCAGGCATGAAACCGCCTTTGCAAAAATTATACCAGTGAGAAAACTATGAGAGTGAAAGAGAGCTGAGCTAACCCATCCCCCATCTTGCCTTCCACTTAAATATTCCTGGGCTATTGGGCCAAGCTAACTTTGGAAGTCATTTCGGCTACAGTTTAAATGACAATGGGCCTTGCCCTGAAACCCAACCACTTTTGTGAAGCTAATGGAGGCAGTCAGGCTGTGGGGAGAAGAGGAACCTGAGTCCAGCTAAGGCGCAGACTTGAGAGATTGTCAGCCATTATTCCAGAGGTTATAAGACATGCAACTCCATCAATTACTCCAGCAAATAACATCATTATTGTAGAATCTAAGACTGGCTTTTTGAAATATCTTTTCAGGGAAATTTTATATTTATTTTATTTATTATTTTATTTTATTTTATTTTATCTTATCTTATCTTATTTTATTTTATTTTATTTTATTTTTGCATGTCTGACACCCATGGCTCTACCTGGACCCAGCAACCCCACTCCTATGACCCCACCTAGAAGCAATTCAGCCCACAGGAGGACAGCTTCAACTCCCTGTGATTTCACCCACCCCAACCAATCAGCAGCAAGCATCTGTTACCTGGCCACCCCCACCCCTTCCCCCAAGCTGCCTTTGAAAAACCCCTACCTATGAGCTTTGGACAAGATAATTTGAATATGAACTCCATCCCCCACGTGGCGTGGCCAGCCTAGTGTCTCTTAAGCTCTTTCTCTACTATATTGCCATGGTTTTTCTTTATGCAGCAGGCAGGAAGAACCCCTCACGTGGTTATGGGCAGGAGGCTAATCCATAGCATGGGGGAAACAGGACAAAGCTGCATGCCAGAGTGTAGAAAATGGAAAGGGGGCAATGGAAACAACAGACATGTGAAAGAAAAACTCATAAATAGGACTTGGAGAGTGACAGAATATGTATCAATAGGAGATAAAGATCGTTAACAGATCACATAAAAAGTTACAACTGGGATGACCAATAAAATGGCGAGCAACACTGGTAAGACTGCTTAGGAGGGAGGATGGTATTCAGCATTCATATTTTTATTAATGATAAAATGTGTGCTTTATTACCTTGGGATTTTTCGACTGTGGCCACCACTTCTCCTAATCATATCTCCCAGGGTAAGAGTCTCATATTCCATGTATGTAGTTGCAGTCCAAGACTTCTGAATGGCATTGATAGCTTTCACAAAGTTGTGATCATACTTGTAGAGCCTATTAGAATACCTGTCCCCAAAAATGAGATCATTTCAGATATAGTCTTTACTGATGTAAATAGAGTAATTAAAACAGGCATTCACACTCTGTGCCTAAGTGGAAAGTGGTACAATCTTTCAGGAAGGTAATTGGCAATATGTATCAATAGCCCAGAATAGCCTGGCATGTCTTCTCTAAAAATAAAAGTTCAAGTTAACTAAGATGCATGTATAAGGATTTTCCATGAAGTACTTTTAAACTACTAATAGATTGTAAATAACCGAAATAAATATTCTAAGATAAGGGACTGATTAATGATATTTCATTTTCTATATAATGTATTCATTTAAAATGTCTAGAAAGTTATTTAATGATATGGAAGAGTGCTCACAACTATATTATATTAAATATGAGAAGATATCAAAGTTTATACATAATCATAATCAATTTATCAACTCTTGCACAGTAATATATGTATATTATGTTTATTAATGTATATGTATAATACATACATATATATGTATGCACACACACACGCGCGCACACACACTATAAATGCATTTTTAAAATGCCAAACATGGTTACCTCTGAATGGTGGCATGAGATGCCAAGCTTTCCCCTACTCCCTACAGTTTCTACAGTGTACCTTTATAACCTTTTTAATAAGAAAAAAGAGAACAGCAAAACCTGTATGCAACATATATACAAAATGCAAGCATTATAACCATATGATACTAAAAGAAATTATACTTTATGGACATTCGGTTTATACTTGTTACTCAGAATTTAGTTCTTGAACCAATATCAGTAGCAACACCCAGAAGTTTATTAGAAATGCATACTGTAAGTACTCAGCCCAGATCACCTGAATCAGAATCTCCTTTTTTTTTTTTTAACAAGATCCCCAAGTGATTCACAATAACATTAAAATCTGAGCCACATTGCTTTACCTTGTGCCAAATGCTTGGATATATGTAAAAATAGATTCAACACACAAAGAGCATATTTACAAAGTAGAAAAATTCAGGAATCTGATTATTCACTTAATTAAAACATTTATCATACCTGTGTGCTAGATGCTAGGAATTATAGAACTCACCATATTATTACTATTAAAAAAGAGTCTGTGGTTTCAGAGTGACTCACTATCTAAGATTTCCATAAACATTCAACTATGCAAAACAGGATATAATTAACCTGAGGAACATTTTAGGCATACTGCAAACTTTTCTTTCTCTTATAAATCATGTGTGTAGAGAGAGAATTTTGATATGGTCTAAAAACCTAAGAGCACTGAAAATAATCAGAAAAACGTGCAACCAGGTTGATAATGTTTTAATGTTTTTGTCGAAGTTCTTTCCCACTTGTTGCAAAGTGTGAAAAAACCAGAGACGTACCCTTATCAAGCAGATTATAAAACTGTATCATATGTATGACTACACTAACACAATAACAAAAACAAGTTATAGTTGTTTCATTGTTTCTTTGGGCAAAAGAATGTATTTTAAATTGTAAATAAAATACTTTTGAGATATTTTCCGACAACGCCAGTCAATATTTCATTGACTGTAGATATTTGAGGAGCAGTAGCCTGCTCTGTTTCCCTTGCTTTATCATTAACATCTAGCAAAACCTCGTGTGTTGACATGTGCATTAAAATAATGACAAGATAGCATCCTACGTCTTAAATACTATTATTCTTGGTGTTTAAGATCCAACAAGATTTAAAATAATGTATCTTACTATGGGATAACAGATCATTAAGAGCTGAAAGAGACCTCAAAGGCAATTCAGTCCCACATGCTCACTTCACAGGTGAGGCAATGTAGGTTCTGAGCACTCCGGTTGGGAGCTTCTTCACTAAATGAGAGAATGTTTGGAATATCAAATAGAGTACAATAGTACATAGCATATCCTAAATGATAGGGTACAAAGTAAACAAGTTAAAAGTAAATGTGTAGCTCTAGGATCAAGCCAAACAAAGCTATTTAAAACCTAAACTTAAAATGAAGGGGATGGATTAGTCTAGATCTTGCCCAGCACCTTTGCAGACAATTCATCCTCCTTTAAATCATCTCTCTTACCTCTGTGCTGCAGTCATTCATTACTAATGTTGCCTGGCTTGGGATGATTTGTACATGTACATTTTTAGTGGCTTTTACAACTACATAAAACAGAAAAAGTAACAACATTTCATCTCTTCCTTCCAAAACTAATAAAGTCTAATTTGAAATCTCCTGTTTGTGTGGTTTAGTCAGTTATAGATTTAATTTAACAGTAAACATTAACTGCAGTTTATAGTCTGAATTGTGTCCCCCTCAAAATTCATACGTTGAAATTCTAACCCCCTGTATCACAGCCATATGACTGTATTTGGAGACAGAGCTTTAAAGAGGTCATTAAGGTAAAATTAGGTCATATGGGTGGGCCCCAATCCAATATGACTGATGTCCTTATAAGAAGAGGACATTAGGACAATCAGAAAAGACTGTTTAGAAGCCCAGTAAGCAAGCAGACATCTGCAAGCCAAGGAGTGTGGCCTTGGAAGAAACCAAACCTGACAACACCTCAATCTTGGACTTCTAGCCTCCAAAACTGTGAAAAAACAACCTTCCTTAAGCCACCCAGTC
This sequence comes from Pan troglodytes, assembly GCF_028858775.2. Lineage (NCBI taxonomy): Eukaryota > Metazoa > Chordata > Mammalia > Primates > Hominidae > Pan > Pan troglodytes. The sequence continues at coordinate 90,291,390 of NC_072407.2, forward strand.
TGTGGTACTTTGTTATGGCAGCCCTCGCAAACCAACAGGCTGCATAAATACTAAGAACTTTGATTTCAGTTATTTATGGTCTTGTTTAAAAGTTGCCCAATTAGTATCACCTATACTTGTTGCAGCATAAACATACGTATCTACTTGTATCATGCAACATGTTATTACATGGCAATAAGCAAAATGGCTTTTCTTTATTAGTAATTTGCAATTCTGTGGTCCATTACACGATTTCATTTAAAGTAATCATTGGTCCATTACTTTTGGAACACTTTGAAAAAATACTCTCAATAATGTTGGTCAATTTATTTTTCCAGTAAGGTTTTACATAGCATGCCTAATATTTCTAAGCCAAAGACATTTTGTATAATCAAACTAAAATTCCAAAAATGTACACACATATTCATATATACTATAAAACAAAACTAAACGTATGTCTCATTTGTAGCAACTCACTTTTCCTGAGAATTCTTAAGGTGTGCTGTGTTGACATACACATTCTCAAAGGCAGTTCCCACCTTCTTTCCGGTGAAACAAGCCCAGTTCCGGCCCAACACATCATGCACCCACCCAGTCATTGTCTCGTTGCAGTAAGTGGTCACCTTGCTGCCCTCTTCTTTATACTACAAACAAATAAGAGAAAAGAAAACCAAGTAAAATCTGGCCCCTTTTCACCCTGTGCCAATCAAAACAAAAACTTCACCCTGAGAGGTTACATTGTGAGAATTATTCTAGAAAAAGAAGACATACAAACTTTTCTGTGGTTAGCACTGTTGGCCACCAAACAAAATGTATATAACAAAACACTTCCAGGAATGAAGGCCAAGGGAAAACAAAACAAAATAAAACAAAAAAGAAAGAAAACAGACCATCTGGCATATTCAAGGCATTTTTCAAAAGTGACTTCACAGTCCTTACAAGAAGACTATAAGGATGCAGATGATAATAACCACATTTTACCAAGGACAAAAGGAGCTCAGCTCAGAGATAAGGAGCTCCTACCAAGGCAACAGGCTAAGTGGCAGAAACAGAATTCTCCTCAGTCTATCACACTACAATTTTCCACTGAGACAAGGGCCACACTAGGAAACTACAAGAACAAATGATGAACTTTTTTTTCCCAGGGATGGAGTCTTGCTGTGTCGCCCAGGCTGGAGTGCAGTGGTGTGATCTTGGCTCACTGCAACTTGCACCTCCCAGGTTCAAGCGATTCTCTTGCCTCAACCTCCCGAGTAGCTGGGATTAAAGGTGCTTACCACCACGCCTGGCTAATTTTTGTATTGTTTAGTAAAGACGGGGTTTTGCCATGTTGGCCAGGCTGGTCTTGAACTCCAGACAAGTGATCCACCCACCTCGGCCTCCCAAAGTGATGGGATTACAGGTGTGAGCCACAGTGAAACAGAATCCTTTTTTTCTGTCAATCTCTCAATTTATTAGCATATTCTGATCATGAGGGGGCTAAAGTAACCTGAGTATTAAATATATTCTTTACACTTTATTTCAGTAATATGGCCTTTTGTCTTATTTCAGTGTTAGAACTGTAAAATAACTATTATTTTTAACAGATCCAGGATTTGAACTAAGATGCTCTGGCTCCAGAGCCTAGTCACCCTCATGTTAGAACATCTCCTCATGGAGGCGGGGCACATGATCCAGGATGACTGTGTAGCATGTGGGAGACAGAAAGGGAAAATGCTGTGCTAAACTTCTGAGGAGAGACTTGGGCACAGACAATTTCAGGCTCTGACTTAATTTAATAGAAAAGACTATTTGTAGAACCTTGGGCAAGATTTTACGAGGCTTTAGTTCTCTTGCCTGTAAAATATGGAAAGTAGAAAAAAAAATCCTCAAAGGTATAAACATTCTGGGATTCCATGATCAAATGCAGGGTTTGGTAAACACTTCCTATAATGGCCAGACAGCAAAGACCACTAGGCTTTGCAGGCCACTTAGATCTCTTGCAACTGTTCAACTCTGCCCTTGTAGCACAAAAGCCGTCAAAAGCAAGACTCAAACAAATTGGCACAGGGGTCAACTATGTTTCTATAAAACTTCTATTTACAAAAACAGACAGGGTGGTTTTGGCTCCAGAGGCTGTAGTTTGTGGACTCCTGCTCTACTCTAATACACATTATTTCACTTGTTTGCAGAGGTTGGCAAACTTCTTTTTGGACTAGATAGTAAATATTTTAGGCTTGCAGGCTGGAAGACCTCAGTCACAACTACTCAACCTAAAAGGTGCAAAGGGAATACATAAATGAATGAGCTAGGCTGTGTTCCAATAAAACTTTACTTACAAAAAGAGGTTTGTAGTTTGCCAACCCTCAGTTTAGAGAAATGTGTGGGCTAAACTACACTTAAAGTTAAAATTACCTTATTGCATCTGACTCTCTGAATTCAAATCATATTTAGGGGGAGAGTTAAAAATGTATGGCTTTAGAATCCAGAAAAACTGGACTTGAATTGTGGGAATCACCACTCACTATGTTATATAGCACAGGAAAAGTTACTCTGGGCTACTCATATCCGCATCTTGCTTTTATCTTTGGTGATATTCATGATATTCTCTTTTTTTCAGACAGAGTCTCACTCTGTTGCCCAGGCTGGAGTACACTGGCGAGATGTCGGCTCACTGCAACCTCCACCTCCCAGGTTCAAGCGATTCTCCTGCCTCAGCCTCCCAAGTAGCTGCGACTACAGGCATGTGCTACCAGGCCTGGCTAATTTTTGTATTTTTAGTAGAGATAGGGTTTCACCATGTTGGCCAGGCTGGTCTCAAACTCCTGACCTGAGGTGATCTGCTTCCTTCAGCCTCCCAAAGTGCTGGGATTACAGGTGTGAGCCACTGTACCCAGCTGGTTGTTCATGATATTCTGAATCCCATATGTCTGCTTCTAGTGAAGAATGGCTTCACTAGCATGAGTTCAGTTCCCAACTACTCAAGTCCCTGCTTAAACCCTACTCAATATGATGACCATGGAAACAAAGGCCCAGGACATTGTTGGGCAGCAATATGAGAGGGTGTGTTGTGTGAAAAGGTTAATAAAATTAACTTCATACTAAACTATGTAAAACTTCTACTTTGGTAGATCGAAACAGTGTAACATGGTAACTTTATAGGATGCAACCTAAACTCCATAAAGTTGTATTATGTACTTCTCTCTGGCACTGGCTCTTGGTCCTATTCTCTTCTCCTTGGTTGCATGCTGGTAAGGCAGGCCAGGTAGGGTTAGGCCGATGCTCCCTCCCACCTCTGCTGTTTGAGGAAGCAGTCTGACAATGTTTCCAGAGTTCTTAAGAGCTACTTTATAGATATTGACACACATACACAAACAAAATGCTACACACAGGAAGACATTCACTGCAGTATAACACAAGTTAAAAATAAAAACAATAGAATGTCCTAGAAAATGCCCCAATTTAAAAAGTATTAGGTAAACAATTTATTCAAAGGAATGATGTGTAACACTGTATATGATAAAACTGAGTTCTATAGGAAAGGGGTGAGCAAACTAAAATTGGAGAAGGCTGCCTATTTCTATAAATATAGTTTTACTGGAGAACAGCATGCCCATTCATTTATACATTGTCTATGGCTACTTTTGTGCCACAATGGCAGAGATTTCATACTTTATAAATATTGTACAGATTACTCATAAATCTTACAGGTTCAAGAGAACACAGAAATGATATAGTCTTGGGGGACAAAAAAAAGACCTAAGGAAGTGGTGGAACTAGAACTAAGCATCCTACCCAATGCCATCCTCCACTTCTTCCTACAATTTGTCTTCTCACGAAGAGCCAGAGAGCTAAACAATTACTAAAATCACTGACGGGAGATACCCAGAAATGACAGAAAAGGCTTTTTTTTAAACCCAAAGGGCTTCCACCTATATTATTTGAGCCTCACGATAATCTCTTTGGGATAAAATTTCTTTCTAATGAAGAAAAGGTGACTCTGCAAAATTAAATGGAGAGGAAAGGATTCAAATACAGGTTTACATGTTACAAAGGTCATTGCTTTATCCACTGTATTCTCTAAAAAAAAAAAGTTGCAGAGAATTAACTGACTCATGAGTCACGTTCAAATTGTTGCCCAAGGCCTTTAAAGGGCTGCCTAAAATTTCTAGCAGTCCTCATAGGTGTTTTCCCACTCTTCAGGTACCTATGTTGCCTTGGCTCTTTCAGTCTTTTTACCATGCCTGCCTAGGGTTTTTGACGCAGAACAGAAAGAAAGAATAATGCCTTCAGGCCTAGACTGCCTAGACTGCTCTGCCACTTATTGGCTGTGTGATCCTGAGCAAGTCACGTTCCTCTCTGTACTTTCAGTTTCCTCATCTTTAAAACAGGAGCAATGGCCAGGTACAGTGGCTCATGCCTTTAATCCCAGCACTTTGGAAGGCCGAGGTTGGGGGAATCACTTGAGGCCAGGTGTTTTGAGGTTACAGTGAGCAATGATCCAGCCACTGAACTCCGGCCTGGATGACAGAATCAGATCCATTCTCTAAATAAATAAATAAATAAATAAATAAATAAATAAATAAAGCAGGGATGATAATTACAGACTCTATCTCATGGGCTGTGTTTTATGTATACTAACTCATTTATTTTTCACGATAGTCTATCAGGTTGTTCTTTCCACAAAAACATAACTATGACAATAGGATTTTTGTTTATTCAGTACCTAGAAAACTATCTGGCACTAGGAAGTAATTAATTACTAAATGAGTGAATAAATGAATAACAGAAGAGGAAGAACAACAAATGTCAAGTCCTATTTCAACAGTTAACAAGGCACTGAGAATAGGTAAGTTTATAATTAACAGAGGTGTGGTGATGCCAATATATCACAATGTCTGACAGTCCAAATCACAGTATTACTTCAGAAGTGCAAATGTTCCTCTCCAAAGCTGCTTCCCTATCTGTAAATTTAGGTTGACCTAGAAGTTCCAAAAATTTCCCTTCAAGCTTTCTAATTGCAAATCCTTATATCTGTGGTTGTCTTAATTTTTTTTTTTTTTTTTCAAGATGGAGTCTTGTTCTGTCACCCAGGCTGGAGTGCAGTGGCGCGATCTCAGCTCACTGCAACCTCCGTCTTCCGGGTTCAAGCAATTCTCCTGCCTCAGCCGCCTGAGTAGCTGGGATTACAGGCATGCGTCACCACGCCCGGCTAATTTTTGTATTTTTAGTAGAGACAGGGTTTCGCCATGTTGGCCAGGCTGGTCTTGAACTCCTGACCTCAGGTGATCCGTCTGCCTCGGCCTCCCAAAGTGCTGGGATTACAGGCATGATCCACCATGGCCAGCCTTCTTATTTAATATTCATAAAGCCAGTAATTCTTAATAGACTCACTATTTATATGAGTAATCCTAAAAAACTACAACTTTGTTTTTGTTGTTATAACTTAAGCCCTACACATTCCATTAAATTGATGGAATTATTTTCCCTTTTAAAATTTTATTTTATACTATTCTTTAGTCTTCACAATCTGAAATAATGTATCAATTTTAGAACCTGAAATTATTCTGTAAAAGTACAGAGCTGCAATGCCACTCTGCACGACAACAACTTAGTAAAAGAGAGGCATTTACCAGCGGGGAAGCCAAGTACGCAGTACCTTAAGGGGGACCATCCACTGTACCCCTGTGATTTTCCTGATTTGAATGTTTTTGGGGTATGTCATTTTTTCCTGTGAAATACTTCTTTTGTGATTTCTGACGTTGTATCACCAATTAAGAAGTTGAAGTTTTGACCCCGCTATCCAGCTTGAAATGCAGCCAAAAAATTTTTCTGAGTTTTCACTTATATAAACATCAGTCTCTGAAGACTGCCTTGCACAGATGAGATAATTTAAGTTTCCATTCATTTATGCTAATTTCTACTGCAACAAATAGATAATTTCCTAAAATATGAAGATCAAGCCCTAGTATTTAAGTTTAAAAAACTATTATGATTCAATAACTATCCATTTGCTTCTTCAATATTACCATTAAGTTGCCACACATTCTCAAAATATCCCTTCTTCAATTTCCCACTCATTTTATCAGCTATCCAATTAGATCTACCTAGTCATAGGGAAATTTTGGAATTGAAGTTATTTTTGGGAACTGAAGTTATTTATCTTGGATCTTTTACTTGACTGCTTTTTGACACTGAGGAGAGGGAAAAAAAATTGCTTAAACCTGTTCTACTGTTTTCTTGATTAATAATACACTTAGCCAATGTCTGAATACTTACTTTACATAACAAACTTGGCTAGAAGACAGAGGCAGTTTAGTAAAGTGGACTCCACCCTTTAAATCCAGTCTGTCACTTATCATTTACGTAACCTTGAGCAAGTCAAAACTAGTGAGCCTCAGTTACTTTATCTGAAAGTAGGAATGATATCTATAACTGATACTACTTTACTGGACTGCTATGAAAGATATAGATGAAATTGAAGTTGGAAGAGTTAAAAAGTTATACAACATTAAACAAGTGTCTATACTAACATTACCATCATTACCATGAAGGATACTTCATCCATGCCTTCATAGAACTTATATTCTATCCAAAACTGCCAACTGGGCAGCTGACACTGGGACCTATCCTTTCAAGCAGTGGTTTCCAGCGGAACATTGGAAACAAAGTATTGTAACTCCCATATATATTTCTAACATAAAAATACAATTGGCCGGGCGCAGTGGCTCATGCCTGTAATCCCAACACTTTAGGAGGCTGAGGCGGGTGGATCACCTGAAGTCGGGATTTTGAGACCAGCCTCGCCAACATGGTGAAACCTTGTCTCTACTAATAATACAAAAATTAGCCTGGCATGGTGGCACATGCCTGTAATCCCAGCTACTTGGGAGGATGAGGCAGAAGAATCCTTTGAACCTGGGAGGTGGAGATTGCAGTGAGCTGCAACCATGTGCCATTGCACCCCAGCCTTGGCGAAAAGAGGGAAACACCGGCTCAAAAATAAATAAATAAATAAATAAATAAATAAATATATAAATAAACTAAATTGAAAACTTCCACTATTATTTAATATACGAAACAACATTGGTGTGCCCATCAGATCTAATATCAGATGTTCATCTGTTATGTACAGTGTGCTAGTAAGTCCCTATAAGATAGTTAAGGCACAGCATATTCCCTTTTTCACATCTGCCTGCTTAAACTGACTTGAGCATCTTATCTGAACTAATCAGGCTAACACTCATAAAATGAACACGTAGTTTAAAATATACTTGCAAAGAAACAAGGATTTGCAAATACTAATGATGCAAACATAAGAAAATGGCAAAGTTTATAATTACCCTATTCTGACTTCTGTCAAACATGTTGACAGAAGTTTTTAAAAACAGATGTTTTGAAATGGTTCCATCACTATAATTTTTTTTTAGTCTTAGACATCAATAAAGCAAATGTTTCAGTTAAAATTTGTCTATTAAAATTGTCATCCCTAATACCAATTGATAATTATTCTAAATCCTTCTAAAGCTGTGACACTTTCATACTTTTAACAAAAATGTGTCAAAATCTACTGAAATTCTTTAAGATTTTAAAACACATCAGAAAATTTTGTTTCCAAATGTTGAAAATTTACAGTCATGAAAATTATCAGTAACAGGGACTCTAACATTACTTTTGGCAACAAAATCATAATAATGAAGAATATTTTACATTATTTTCAAATTATATCTTCTTAAAATATATTTTGGGTAGGGCACAATTTTATGACATTAATAAAGTATTATTTAATCGCTTAATATTTCACATTTTATAACAAATGTAGCACAGTGATACATGTATATATAATTTTCAAAATGTACCTATAGATAATTTAGAATACATAATAAAAAATTTAGACATCTCAGTCTAATCCATCAAGATGATTTGTAATTTTGAAAAGAGTACTTTGCATGGAGTTGAATGATTTGATGATTAACCAAATATGGAAATATTATATTCCAGCAACATTAAAAAACAAAAAATGTTTCCATTTTTGCCCTTTGTTTACTGTAGAAATCTATATACGTACAATTACCTCCATTTGCTGTCAGAAAGGAACCAGGCAAATTTTACTGAATTGGTATTTTGCCAAATCCATCAGAGAGTGTCACATCTTTCCTCAGAAAGAAACCAACCTCCCTATGTCAGTTCCAAGGAATAGCTATAGTTTTCTGCCTATTAACTGGACTGAACCATGCATTTAAAAAGTCAAATTGTAATAAAATGCAAAACTGCCAGGAAATAGTTACAGTGGTTACAGCCAAGCAACTTCCAGCATTTTACTGAAGGAACTGGAAGTTTACATGTGAAAATGGAGGGTCATAAATCTGCTTATTTCCAGTGCTGAAAGGACATTACATTAAAACCAAAATACACACTCCAGAATTAGCTAAGAAAACAGCAATTTACTGCACAGCAAAGTAGTCAAAGTCCCTGGGCTCATTCCTCACTTACTTACTCATAAACTCAATCTGTAAAGTTGGAAAAAAATCTTAAGAGTTCATCTAATCCACTCCTCAGCTCATGTTCCTCACTATACTCAACAGAGGTGAGGCACACCATGCAGCATTTCAAAGCTTCGGTCCTCCAGGCTTTGGGGAACCCCTGCAGTCAGAACACTCAGGATTTCCCTTGATAGCTAATTTTGTTTTTAGTAGTTTTGAAAGTTAGAACATCACTGTTTTTAACTCTGAGCCCTATCTTGGCCTCTATAGGCTTACACAAGATTAAAACATAAATAAATAAATAGAATAAAATATAAAAGTCTAATCTCTTTTCCACTAAATCATCCAACATATATGGCCTGAGGGTCCACCGTAGCCTCTAAGGACACAAAGGTAACACTTCAAAGAACACATCAATAAAACAATACCACATGATATATTACATAATATTCTTTATTTTACAAATATTTATTGAAGGCTTATTATTGGTCATATATCGTGTAATACATAGGGAATCAAATGGTTAGTAAGATGGAGTTGATCCTTGCCCTAATGAAGTTTAAAGACCAGAGAGGAATACAAACAGGCAATTATGACACAGAATACTAAGCCTTATTATATTCAGGGATCTTCTGACACATGTATCTGCAATTTTGTACTCACTGAATCTTCTCTTCCATAATAAAAGCATGTTGATGCAAAATTACTCAGATAAAAGAACTCATTAGTAATTTTTAAAATTCCATATTAAATATATATACATATATATTTTAAATTTTTTAAGTTCCAGGGTACATGTGTACGATGTGCAGGTTTCTTACATAGATAAACATGTGCCATGGTGGTTTCCTGCACCTATCAACTCATCACCTAGGTATTAACCCATTTATGCCAGAGGTTGCAATTTGTTGAATGTGAAAAATCAGACCTTGGCAATGACCTTGAGCAGGATATAAAGAACTTCCACATGCTTAGCATTCCAGAAATGGAACACTAGGCATAAATGGGTTAAGCCCAGAATGCATTAGCTATTTTTCCTAATGCTCTTCCCTCAGCTTGACCCCCCACCCCCTGACTGGCCCCAGTGTGTGTTATTCCCCTCCCTGTGCCCATGTGTTCTATTGTTCAGCTCCCACTTATAAGTGAGAACATGTGGTGGTTGGTTTTCTGTTCCTGCATTAGTTTGCTGAGGATAACAGCTTCCAACTCCATCCATGTCCCTGAAAAGGACAGGATCTCATTCCTTTTTATCGCTGCATGGTATTCCATGGTGTTTATGTTCCACATTCTCTTTTTCCAGTCTATCATTGATGAGCATTTGGGTTGATTCCATGTCTTTGCTATTGTGAATAGTGCTGTAATAAACATACATGTGCATGTATCTTTGTAATAGAATGATTTCTATTCCTTTGGGTCTATATGCAGTAATGATATTTCTGGTTCTAAATCTTTGAGGAATCACCACATTGTCTTCCACAATGGTTGAATTAGTTGACATTCCCACCAACAGTGTAAAAGCGTTCTTATTTCTCTGCAACCTCACTAGTATGTTGTTTGACTTTTTAATAATCACCATTGTGACATGAGATGGTATCTCATTGTGATTTTGATATGCATGTCTCTAATGGTCAGTGATGTTGAGCTTTTCTTCATGTTTATTGGCCACATGAATATCTTCTGGGAAGTGTCTGTTCATGTTCTTTGCCAAATTTTTAATGGGGTTCCTTTTTTCTTGTAAATTTGTTAAGTTCCTTGTAGATTCTGGATGTTAGACCTTTGTCATATGGATAGATTGAAAAAAATTTCTCCCATTCTGTTGGTTGCCTGTTCACTCTGACGGTAGTTTCTTTTGCTGTGCAGAGCTCTTTAGTTTAATTAGATCTCATTTGCCAATTTTTGCTTTTGTTGTAATTGCTTTTGGTGTCTTTCTCATAAAATCTTTGCCCATTCCTATGTCCAGAATGATATTGCCTATATTCTATTCCAGGGTTTTTATAATTTTGGGTTTTACATTTAAGTCTTTAATCCATCTTAAGTTGATTTTCGTATATGGATTAAGAAACAGGAACAGTTTCAATTTTCTGCATATGGCTAGCCAGATATACAGCAGGATTAATTGAATAGAGAGTCCTTTCCCTATTGCTTCTTTTTGTCAGCTTTGTCAAAAATAAGAGAAGAATCAAACAGACACAATAAAAAATGATAAACAGGATACCACCACTGATCTCACAGAAGTACAAACAACCATCAGCGAATACTACAAACACCTCTATGCAAAGAAACTAGAAAATCTAGAAGAAATGGATAAATTCCTGGATGCATACACACTCCCAAGACTGAATCAGGAAGAAGTTGGATCCCTGAATAGATCAATAACAAGTTATGAAAGTGAGGCAGTAATAAATAGCCTACTAATGAAAAAAAGTCCAGGACCAGATGGATTTACAGCTGAATTCTACCAGAGGTACAAAGAGGAGCTGATACCCTTTCTTCTGAAAGGATTCCAAACAATTGAAAAGGAGGGACTCCTCCCTAACTCATTTTATGAGGCCAGCATCATCCTGATAACAAAACCTGGCAGAGATACAACAACAAAAAGAAAACTTCAGTCCAATATCCCTGATGAACTTCGACGCAAAAAATCTCAATGAAATACTGATAAACCAAATCCAGCAGCACATCCAAAAGCTTATCTACCACAGTCAAGTTGGCTTCATCCCCAGGATGCAAGGCCGGTTCAACATATGCAAATCAATAAACGTCACTCATCACATAAACAGAACTAAAGACAAAAACCACATGATTATCTCAATAGACACAGAAAAGGCCTTTGATACAATTCAACATCGCTTCATGTTAAAAACTCTCAATAAACTAGGTATTGAAGGAACGTATCTCAAATAATAAGAGCTTTTTATGAGAAACCCACAGATAATATCATACTGAATGGGCAAAAGCTGGAAGCATTCCCCGTGAAAACTGGCACAAGACAAGGATGCCCTCTCTCACCATTCTTATTCAATATAGTATTGGGAGTTCTGGCCAGGGCAATCAGGCAAGAGAAAGAAATAAAGCGTACTCAAATAGGAAGAGAGGAAGTCAAATTGTCTTTGTTTGAAGATAACATGATCCTATATCTAGAAAACCCCATCATCTCAGCCCAAAAGCTTCTTAAGCTGATAAGCAACTTCAGTAAAGTCTCAGGATACAAAATCAATGTGCAGAAGTCACCAGGATCCCTATACACCAACAAAAGGCAAGCAGAGAGCAAAATCATGAATGAACTCCCATTCCCAATAGCTACAGAGAGAATAAAATACCTAGGAATACAGAAGAAGTGAAGGATCTCTTCAAGGAGAACTACAAACCACTACTCAAGGAAATGAGAGAGGACACAAACAAAGGGAAAAACGTTACATGCTCATGGATAGGAAGAATCAATATCATGAAAATGGCCATACTGCCCAAAGTAATTCACAGATTCAATGCTATTCCCATTAAACTACCATTAACATTCTTCACACAATTAGAAGAAACTATTTTAAAATTCATATAGAACCAAATAAAAGCTCGTATAGCCAAGACAATCCTAAGCAAAAAGAACAAACCTGGAGGCATCATGCTATCTTTCATACTATACTACAAGGCTACAGTAACCAAAAAAGCATGGTACAAAAACAGACACATAGACCAGTGGAAGAGAATGAAGATCTCAGAAATAAGACCACACATCTACAACCATCTGATCTTTGACAAACCGTACAAAAACAAACAATAGGGAAAGGATTCCCTATTTAATAAATGGTGCTGGGAGAACTGGCTAGCCATATGCAGAAAATTAAAACTGGACCCCTTTCTTACACCTATACAAAAATTAACTCAATGTTAAATTTTAGACAATGTTACATTTAGACTTAAATGTAAAACCCAAAACAATAAAACGCCCTAGAAGAAAATCTAGGAATGCCATTGAATATATTTTTTACATATCATTTGCTTTGGTTATATTTACATCCTGAAAGTCAGCTTGAAATATGCAATTCTTTTAAAACTCTGCAGGAAGGTAACCTGATAATATTCTTTAGAGCAGGGAATCAAAAAAGATGTATATGGCACCATTCCTGATTTGTCTTTCTAGAATCCTACAAAATTAATTCTTTGTAAGTTGGTAATACTTGTGAAAAGTCTGCAAAAAGAAAAGAAAACTGTGGTGCATTTTCCAGGTACCTACAAAGTTCTATGTGCATTAGGTGTTGAAGATATACAGGGAGAAATACAGATTTTCAATCTGGAAAGAGATGAAAACATGCTACCCAATCACTCCATTACAGCATGGCATGAAAGCAGAGGTACCTGCGATATGCAATGGGAACCAAAGTTCTGATGTTTCTCACGGTAATAGAGAGAGCCGGGGAGGGTTTCAGAGAGCAGCGTCATCAAGGTCCTGAGTGATAAAGAATTTATCAGGTCCAGAGGTGCGATAGATAAAAGTTTCCAGGTGGGAGCAGTCCACTGTACTCTTAATTCATCTTTATGAAATACTTCTTCTCAGAATAGCAGAACAGTATACCTCTCAGATCATACAGAGTCATCTGAATCAACAGAGTAAGGATGACAAACTACTCTCTAGAGAAAAATTATTCTATTCAAGCAGAAATGCAAGAGAGGAAAGTCCACCTAGACAATATGAATTAAACATAACCCCATAATTTCAGGCTTACCAAAGCTGAAAGAAGTCAGCTCTAAACCAACAGAGCAGGAAACAAGACCATTATTTGGCAGGAAAGAGCTAGAAGATAGCAATCAGTTGAACAATACTGTAATTAAGATTAGTAAATTTGACTATGACACTTAGTTTGTACTTAATTTGAAGTTTACAAAGCTCTTCTACCAATTTCCAAACTACAAACTGAAGGAGAAGGTAAGTTTTGGTCTTCAATGAAAAAACCCTGGTTTAGGCAAGAAAGTCAGTAGCCTAATAGCTAAGGAAACCTAAGCTTCAAGGCAGTTCTTCTCTTAAAACTTCAACATGAGCCCACGCAACATTAAACTAATATCCATGATGCTCACAGACTGGAATTTACCAGGAAATCCAAATATGCCTCTAAATACCATTTACTTATTTGTGAAATGGCTTTTTTCACTGTTTAGCCCCAAGGAAGTCTTTAGGCTTGAAAGACAAGTTCTAGCATTTTACAGTTAGAAACTCTGTGAGCTTAGCACTGTAAGAGATTAATTTTCTCTATCTATAAAATGAAACTAGTTATATCTACTTTACAGAACTTTTGTAGCTTATAGTATGTCAACTTCTTAGCACAAAGCTTGTACCTAATGAAAAAAGAAAAGAAAAAAAAAAGGGTGTTTACGATACCATCTTTCTGGCCAGAGGTACTGGAGGTCTATAATCTGTAGAAGTATACTATAGCAGTCTGACATATCTGAGAAAGCCTCTTTTTTCCCTTCTTTAAATATGTCCTCCATAGGACCATCTTCCCTTCAATAACTTATATCTGTGAATCTCAAGAGATCCAAGGGCCTTATTTTCTCCTTACAACAGGCTCTTGGGTTCCTCAAGGTAATTAGAGAAAGGAAAGACACTCAGGCAGAGACAGTTAAACTGTGAATAAAATTTACGCTGTGAATAAAACAAAACATACACTTCAAATCCTGACAATCTTAGAAAAAAATCACTGTAATAGAAGGGATTTCAAAAGAGAAAAAGAATAATGTGTTGTATATTGTTCCTTTTATTAAAAAACTGAACGGTGAAGCCACCCAAGATTTTGCATCTTCCAGAATTTTTTTTTCCTTTCTCCTGTGTAGTCTCTGGTTGTTCACATTCCAAAATGATGTTTACTGTTTTCCAAGGGAGTGTTCAGGAGGGCAGCTGCCTTGGAGGTAGGTCACCAGGACTCCTTTGCATTTTGCATGCAAATAAAGACTCCAGAAGGGACTGTAGCTGCTAGAGGCCTTTGCTAGCTGCTACAGGTAGGTCCACACTGTCGCAGGCTGCTCTGTCTGTTAGCCCCAACGTCTGTTCATGGCTGTGGTTTTAAAAGAGTCCCTCAACAGATGTTCTATTTAATAACTACAAGACAATAAAAACTAGGGTTACAAGCCAACAAGGATCATATTGTCTCTTAATATTTAATCACATCAATTTCTTTGAGTAAAAAAAAAAAAAAATACCAGCACTGATATTTGAGATCCTGGTATTTTTTTGTAAATGTTAAGACATTCACGAGAAAGATGCCATTCTGAAGCTAACTGCTTAAGCAACATGTATTGCACATGCAACCAACATGCTTTAGAAGCACATGCATCTGAAGGTAACTGCCACTGAAAAAAACGAATATGTTTCTGAAATATACTTAAGAAACAGGCTAAATATAGTAACTTAGATACATTAACATGTATACCTTGCAAACTTTAATTTAGGCTCAGTGCTGCCTGAATCCACATGACTAGGTACTAGGCTATTTATCCCATTTACACAACAAATTACCAGGGTTTATCTTTTCTACTGGTGGAGCGGTCTCCCTAACTAGGAGAAAGAGTGAAGAGTTAAGGATAAAATTTTGTGAACTGTATTTTGAGAACAGCTTATTTTTTGTGGAAAAAAAAATAGTGAACCTATCTGGGAAAAGTTTCCTATTGCATCTTCCTCCTAAGCTACCACCATACAATATATTACAGACTCTGAGAAGTTCTGAAATAAAGAAAACTATTTAATACATTCTATATTTATTCAACTACCAGAAAGAACTGAGAAGAAACAGCTTATTAATTTCAACCCTAATGCTCACTTTGATCTGTTATTAGTGGCTGTATGGAACATTGCTGAAGCTTAACAAGATAACGTGACACAACTGATGAGCAATTCCTACCTGGCAGATGTGTGGGCCACTGCTGGTTCATTATGAAGTTTGGAAAATGCTAATATAAGATAAACCTATGGTGCTTTCAATACTTATCCCCAGTTCCCTTTTTCATATCTCACTTCTGGTATTTAAGAGCCAAGTAACAGAGGAAGGAAAAGGGGAAAGAATATTATGTTAAAATGCAAGGAAGGGTAAGTCTCTATTAATTTTACTCTCTAATCACCTATTTCTTCATCAACATTTTAGACATTTATGGATCCAGTTGAGCAATGATTTAAACATCTATTCTGAAAATGTGAAGAGAATGTAAAGAGTGAATAAGATTCTCTCCTCCTCAGTGAATAGTCTATTAAGACTATTTTAATAGAAGCCAGTTTTACAAAGCTGGGTCATGTCAGATAAGTGATGAGTATGTCAATTTCTCTGTAAAAGCCACCTTCTCTGTGGAAGACAGATCTAAGCTGCTGTGGCCTCACATGTTTCTCTCTTGAGGGATTCTTTTCAAGAAAAGAATAAACAACCTAAGGCAGCATAACTACTCTACGAATGTGAACTGAACTTGAGTCAACCTTTTTCTTAGCTGGGTCTTTACCCTTTTCGGTTCACGTCTACTTAGGTTACAAGTATCATTCTTGGGAGAGCTGATTTGACATGTGAAAACAGAACATAATAAAGTAGAAAATTACTCACATAAAATAGTGCAGACAACTTAGAAACAGCAGACAAGCAGGCTCAAGCAAGAAATTCATAAGAAAACCATAATCTCTCCAGTCACCCTCTGATGAATAAATAGGCATTAATTTGCATAAGCCATCAGGAAGTGAGGAAGCTTGCTTTTAATAAGAAAGTTAGAAATTTTTCAATGGAGCTCACCCAGTTTGTTCCTCAGATGTGGCAAATCATATATCCCCACAGTTCCCAGCTGCATGAACAAATGACTGATAAAATCAGTGACATCCTACAAAGAGTTTACAATGGTAAACTGAGTCATTATGTTGAGATTAAGCATCATCATGAAAGAAGACATAAAATAGTTAGGCGGGCACTCAGTGCTAAACTTCTGATACTTTTCCTCCACTGAAATACTCTTACAAGTAAACCCAAAGTTGTTTAAAACAAAACAAAAGACAAAATGCTGAGCTTGATATATTGAATCCATATTTTAAAAAGTATACCTATCTCAATAAGTCTTCTAAAATTGTCATATCTTAATAATGAACCCAGAAGGCTCAGTGAAAAAATGTCACAATATTCCCAAATCTTTTATTGTAGAAACACAGGCGACATTTCTGGCTGTGTGATAAGCTTGAAATTTATTAATCATTACCACACAAACTGAGAAATTAAATCCTCTAGTATGGATTTCTCAACATAGAGTTCTTGTTTCTGTTTGTTTTGTTTTTGAGACAGAGTCTCACTCTGTCACCCAGGCTGAAATGCAGTGGCACAATGTCGGCTCACTGCAACCTCCACCTCCCGGGTTCAAGCGATTCTTCTGCCCCAGCCTCCCAGGTGGCTGAGACTATAGGCGTGCACCACCACACCCGGCTACTTTTTGTATTTTTAGTGTAGAGGGGTTTCACCATGTTGAGGCTGGACTCCATCTTCTGACCTCAGGTGATCCACCAGCCCCAGCCTCCCAAAGTGTTCTTGTTTTGAGTAGCAACTTGCTTTAGAAACACTGATGGTCATTTTTTTTAGCTTATAGTTCTATTAAGATTGGAAGGCTCCAAAGAAGAGCTCAATTAGAAAGCCCTAAGATTTGCTTCACTATCACCAAATAAAATTTCCAGCCATAATGAGTCTACTTCCCCTCTACATATTTCCTCAGCCCTTGAGTAGCTTAATCTTCAAAATAAAATCTGAGTTCCTTCTCTATTGCTCCCTTTTAGAGTCAGTTTCTTTTACTGCCTCAGAGAAAGTAAAATGAGCAACAGGAAAAGGTTAGAAAGCCTATTCAGGCTGGGCATGGTGGCTCACACCTGTAATCCCAGCACTTTGGGAGGTCTGGGCGGGCGGATCACTTGGGGTCAGGAGTTCAAGACCAGCCTGGTCAACATGGTGAAACCCCATCTCTACTAAAAATACAAAAATTAACTGGGCTTGATGGCGGGCACCTGTAATCCAATCTACTCTGGAGGCTGGGGAAGGACAATCTCTTAAACCCAGGAGGTGGAAGGAGCGAGGACCTGGGAGACAGAGCTAGACTCCATTTCCAAACAAAAAAGCCTATTCAACAGGAGGTCATTTTTTGGAGCTTAGTTTGTTCTACAGGACTTCCTGTCTCTGGGCAATTTGGTGGAGAGAATGCTACACAGAGGAGCTTTATACATGATCATCATTAAAAATGAACAAAGTACATAAGAGCATAAAGAAGAAAAAATAATCACATATCCAGCCATCATGTAAAGTCAGACATAATTAAGCATTTTCACAGTATTCTGTTTCGTGTTGTTACATTGTGTGTGTGTGTGTGTTTTGTTTTGTTTGGAGACAGAGTCTCACGCTGTCACCCAGGATGGAGTGCAGTGGTGCAATCTCAACTCACTGCATGCTCTGTCTCCAGTGTTCAAGTGATTCTACCGCCTCGGCCTCCCAAGTAACTGGGACTACAGGCGTGCGCCGCTATGCCTGGCTAATTTTTGTATTTTTAGTGGAGATGAGGTTTCACCACATTGGCCACGCTAGTCTCCAACTTCTCAAAGTGCTGGAATTAAAGGCAGGAGCCAAGCTAGCCTGCATTGTGTTTTTAGATAGGAGATTGCCTGCAGGTACTTTTAAGAAGTGCAAATTTGCTAAAGTGTGCCAAGTACAATGAAATGGTAAATGCTACTAAAATCTGATAATCTTAGAAACTGGCCTGTAGATAGTATTGTCTTTTGTTTTGGCCAGCCCAGTGTTTTAAAGGAAATTTGAATTTGAATGCCTCTAAGACTGTTTCCATCTTGCCACAGGCCTAATTACTCCTTATTAGTTTACATAAGGTTATTTCAAATGCTTAGATACCCACCCACCTGAGTGGGCCCTAAATGTAATATGCAACTCCCATAAAGTGCTCAGATAATAAAATGCCTGGAGGATGCTGAGTAAGAAAAAATCTTTCATTTATTATTATTATTATTATTATTATTATTTTGAGACACCCAGGCTGGAGTGCAATGGTGTGATCTCGGCTCACTGCAACCTCTGCCTCCTGGGTTCAAGCAATTCTCCTGCCTCAGCCTCCTGAATAGCTGGGATTACAGGCATGTGTCACCGCACCCAGCTAATTTTTGTATTTTTAGTAGAGACGGGGTTTCTTCATGTTGGCCAGACTGGTCTCGAACTCCTGACCTCAGGTGATCGCCTGTCTCGGCCTCCCAAAGTGCTGGGATTACAGGTATGAGTCACCGTGCCTGGCTGAAAAAAATATTTTAAAAACATACCTAGTACCTCCTGCTCAACTCAAACTATGCAAAAACTTTAGATGTCAAAGTTTTATTCCTTCCAAACTTTTATCTAGCTTGAAGTCACATACAAATATATGTATCTCCATCCCTACTATACCCCCAATTTCTCAAGCTGTTAAAACCAAGTTTTAAAATGGCTTAGAAATCTCAAATCATAAAAAATGTTTCTCTTTCAGATAAGCCCTGAATAAACAGAACTTAATAAAGCAAGTTTCTAGCAATAGGAGCTATTCTGATTGATTCCGAAGTGGAATGCCGAGAATGGCGAAGAAGCTGTGTCTCTCCTGGTGAGATGCAGGATGCTGAGGGAAGCAGAAGGTAAAAGCAGGAGCCAAAAGAATGCTGTGGTGTGGAAAAACTACTCAACGTGCTTTTTCCTATTCTCAGTCAGCAACAACAATCAATACAAAAGACTTCGGTGACCCCAAAATATGTAGGAAGTTCTCCCCACCAGCAAGCAAGCAATCAATTCTGCAGCAGACACCAGCTCAGTGCCCTCCAGTACAACTCCAATGCTACCTACCAGGAGACAGTTTCAGATCCCGTAGGTTGAGGGCTTAGTCCCCAAGACTGCCTGCCCACTTTAGACACCAGTCTCAAGTCCAGGCCTCCAGAACTTCTGATGGACTGGCTTCAAATTGGGGTTCCCATAACCCCCTCTTTGGGTTCAATTAATTTGACAGAGTGGCATAAAAACTCAGGGAAACATGTTTATGATTTATTACAAAGGATATTTGAAAGGATATAAATACACAGGCACTTGAAGAGATACATAGAGCAAGTTCTGGATGGGTCCCAGACACAAGAGCTTCTGTCCCTGCGGAGTTAGGGTGGACCACCCTTCCAGCATGATGAGTTCTTCTTCACCTTCCTGTCAGACCCTACGTGTTTAGCGCTTCAGAATTCCCTCAAATCTGTTCTTCTTGGGCTTTTATGGAGCGTTCATTGAATACACATGATTAAAGCATGGATAACCATGTTGAAATATAATTAGGTTATAAGGACATGATCTAAACCTAACAAGGCCTGTCTGTTCAGATTCTTCTTGGTGTCTCTGTGCAGTGTTCCTTCTGCTATGGTATGGGGCAGAATACTCTCTGGTATGAGGGTCTTAGAACCCATAATCAGATTAGAGTTCTGCAGTGGGCAGATGAAAGGAGGGTAGGAGAAGATCAGAGAGAGAGATTCTGGTTTCTGTAACAAGGGTCTTGGGAGTGAGTTATGAGCCAGGAACCATGGACAAAACCTATATATGTCATAACATACAAATACTCTGCATGTACCAACTACTCAACAAACTCGAGCAGCAAGAACAATAAGAAACAATCTACTTCAAGCATATCTGAAGCATATATAAAGAGGATAAAAGGAAGCAAGTTGTAGGGTTCCAGTCAGTGGAGAGGCGTGAAAATCCAATTGATTTGTAGGATAACAACAACGATGGCAGGTAAGCATGGCAAGAATTTGTCAAATATTTCTGTAATGGCAGTAGGTTGAGTATGTTTTCGTTTATGTAAGGCTCTTTGAATAGCAAATACTACTCAAGTTTTGATGTTTTCTCTTTTCACAAAAATAAATTTTAATGTAAAAGACGCTTTCTAATTCTATAGGAACAATTCTCACATGCAATACTTATTACATGGGCTTGTGTTTTCCTTGAGTTACGCATCCTTTCAAGCACGGTTTCCCCAGCTGCAGGAAATACCCTGACGCTTATGGTAAAATCTGTAAACTTTCTGTATTAATAAAAGTCACCCATCAACAGTGGATGACTTTATTATTCAAAGTCAACTCCATCTTAATATCTTTCTTAAGTTTTTAAACTCTGCTCCCATCACTCTTGCAATTGGATTTACTAAAATAACATGATATTTTATCACTTTGCAAACTATGTTTATCTGGAACTACCTGATTATATTAAGTTTCAAAAACAAGTATCCTATTATATTCTACTCTGCCTAAGGAAATTATGGTGCTTGTCATAAGACCTAATTACTGACCAGAGTGGTTGATTTTTCTGCAGAAAAAGAAAACATGGCCCTGATAATGGTTTTGTCAAATGGGCACTTTAAAATAGACATATCCTGAAATCAGTAGGGCAGGAGTATTTTTTCTATTGTCATTCCTAATGAAAGAATAAGGATTCGATCAATGCCATCCAGAACCATATGATTAGGCAGGGTTCTACCCTCCAACAGCATATATATTAATTCTTTCCAACTCATGGTTGGGAACACATATAACTTTA
This sequence comes from Pan troglodytes, assembly GCF_028858775.2. Taxonomy (NCBI): domain Eukaryota; kingdom Metazoa; phylum Chordata; class Mammalia; order Primates; family Hominidae; genus Pan; species Pan troglodytes. The sequence continues at coordinate 90,312,409 of NC_072407.2, forward strand.
TTTGGCTTTAAAAAGTGATTTTCTATTGACCTAATGTGACTAATGTTCTTAGGCAATGGCAAAACACCAAATGTGCTTACACCGTGATTCACAAAAAGTGATACAATTCCTCATTCAGCCACCAGCTAATTCCCTCTGTCCCTACCAGCTTTGGACTACTATTTAAGCTAAGAACTAACTGATGAAAAAATAATAAAAGAAGAAAACTGCTTTTGTCTATATCTATTACATCTCTGGTAATTAAATAATGATTTTAGAAGTTTCCCCACCAGTTTCTCCAATTCTGCAGAATTTAAGAATCAAAAGTTTTCTAAGTCAAAAGAATAAACTATGTACTTGTCTATTTTTACCTACTCCTCATCTCCTAAATAATTTATTTAACCTATTTCCCAACTGAATTCCACTTCATTCATTCATTTTTTTTGTAATAAATTGACTAGGTGTCTATTGTGTGTCAAAGAAGAAGGGATAGAGACAGAGGAAAAGAAAATGACAAAAAATTATGTACAAGGTTTATGGTACATGGTAACAATTGCCTTGAATATCTCTTCCTTTGCACATGCATTCCACATGCAATTGATTCTTAATCTGAAGTCAAAGAACCTTTGAAGGGCTGTGACAGAGTAACTGTAAGAGGTCTGCAAAGGCCTAGGCTCATCAACATATACACCAAAGATTATTTTCAGGTTAAATATACCACATATACATTACAATTTTAAAAATTTATATAGATCCTATTGTAAGTATGTTTTTTACAAAAAAAATGCGTAGCATCTGGAAATGATACTAAAAATAGTTAACAACTGGTTAAGCATGGGTTTCCACTAATTCAGTGGACTGGTGGCCATCAACAGCTAGCATGGACAAACTGGTTTCCACCAGCTGCATATCACACCAGCAAATCCAGTTGAGGAGAGGCAACCTCTTCCTCTCTATTTCATCTTTTTTTTTCCATATTAAAGAAGGTCCTTATTTTAAAAATATTTCTGGGAGTTATTATTCTAAAAAATATTGTAAACTTGCTTGGACCGCCATAACCTTGTGACAAACCACAACTCCCATGAGAAATTATAACAAGTTTAGAACTAGGCCTTTGTTGGTGCTTTGTCTTTTATCATATTTAACAGAGTTACTCCCTACTTTCCCACTTCTTCCCAGATGTTTTAAAGGCTGTAAACCTTTCACCATGAAAAAGTCTGTCTTAATTTATACTCTATGTATAATGAGAAACGCCTAGTTTCAGGCTTATGTATCCAATTTACTTGAACCATTTAATATTTAGCTTACAAGAAAAGTTCCAGCTTGTGAATAACAAATGAAATGGGCTGCAATTTGTGCTAAACTATTTTAACCCTGAGTATGTTTGCAATTGGAATAAGTGTGTTATGAGAATGAACAATAGTTCTTTCCTAATGAGAGAAGGAAACAAGCTGGGTTGACTTGGCTACCTTTCACTTTAACCAGCCTAAGGGAGTAACTCCTAGGTTCTCTCTTTCTCTTAGTTTAGAAGAAAAAATTACTCAACATATTTAGTACATTTAAGATAATGAATCATTTAGGCCTATCACTACCTCACAGCCAACAGGTAGTGATAGGAAGGACAGCATAGTAACTGCAAGAAAACAAAATGTGTAATCTCTGTATCTTTCCTACAGATTTAGAACAAAGCCAAATGACTATGGCAACATTTAGAAATAAAGTGGTAGTAATAATGAAAATAAATTAAGAATTTAGTCATACTTACTAAAATGTAAATTTTAAACATAATTTATACATATTCAAATGTAGCATTGGTATTTCATAAACCTACTAAAATCATAATTTTAAATAAAGTGGCAAAATTATACCAACTACTACTACTCTTGGGAAGAGTGGTGTCAATTCCGGTCATCTTCTTAATCTAAAATTAAAATTCTCAGGGTCTACTAATCAGAAGAGGTTTCAGATATCAAATCATTGAAAATGTAAATCCAACTTCCAACAAAACTAACCTTAAAAAAGGCAAACCACTTGTAGTCATTCAACACAATCTCAAAGCCTTGGTTGTAAATGATGGTGAAATGGCCAGAATTGCCAAGGTCATCATATGCTGTATCCAGCTTCTGAAGGTACACCACTACTTTTTTTTCTTGTGGTCCTAAAGAAAAAAAAAAAAGCACAATAAAGGAAAATTATTTGGATTTCAATAGGGGAAAGAATCCCCCAATTTCAATTATAATTGTGCTGCTTTCCTTTCATGCTACCCAGTTTAAGCACAGTCTGCCTAGTGAAGAAACCAGAGGCTCCATCTTGTTGCCTCAAACAGTTCCTGCTCCGAGGCAAGACTGTGAAGTTAGGCTCTAAAAATTTGAGATAATGCAAGCAGAAGCAGTGGCTCACGCCTGTAATCCTAGCACTTTGCGGGGCTGAGGTCAGAACTTCAAGACTAGTTTGGGCAACATAGTGAGACCCTTTCTCTACAAAAATAATTTTTAAAAATTCGCTGGTTATGGTGGTGCATTGCCTGTAGTCCCAGCTATTTGAGCGGCTGAAGCTGAGGTGGAAGGATTGCTTGAGCCCAGGAGTTGGAGGCTGCAGTGAGCTATGATTGCACAACTGCATTCCAACCTGGGCAACACAGTGAGACCTTGTCTCAAAAAAGAGAGATATGCTATGCAGCCCAGCAGGCAGGGAGACCCCCAAAACTACAGTACCTTTCCAGAGCATCCCAACACTGAAGAAATTTTTCCACTGAACAAAAGGAGAAATGCGGAATGTTGAAAATTACAGGCTTCCAGAAACGGAGAAAAGGCAAAATACTAGTCAAAAGTGGGAAATGCAAGAATAAAAGGTATGACAACAAAAAGATAAATAAACAGACTATCAGATCCTAAGGAAGACAATGTGCTAAGCCCAGGAGAAGACACAAAATGATCTATTCGGAGAAGAAATGGGGTACCTTTCTCCTCAAAGGCTCTACGGTTTAGAACCTCATAATCTGAATCCTTCCAAAGTTTATTCAGCAAACTAGAGGTTTGTATCCTATAAAACCAATTAGTGCTGATAGGAATGATACGTTTAACCTTCATAGATGAGGGCTCAGACCTGTGGGTGCCTTTAATTACTGAATTAAGGCCAAAGGTAATTTTATAGGCAGAGCCTTCCTGAAAATGGTTCAGCTGTGTCCATCTGGAGAGTTCTGTATTTTAAAGTTTTTCCATGTTTGAGATTAATGCTCTGACATGGGAGATTGCATGTGACAGGGCAGTGCAAATCCTGATCTCTTTCTGCCCCAACCTTCAAACTTAAATTTAAAAAAAAACAAAAAAACAAAAAAAAGGCCGGGCGTGGTGACTCCCGCCTGTAATCTCAGTACTTTGGGAGGCCGAGGCGGGCGGATCACGAGGTCAGGAGATGGAGACCATCCTGGCTAACACAGTGAAACCCGTCTCTACTAAAAATACAAAATATTAGCCGGGCGTGGTGGCATGTGCCTGTAATCCTAGCTACTCGGGAGATTGAGGCAGGAGAATCGCTTGAACCCGGGAGGCGGAGGTTGCAGTGAGCCGAGATCCCGCCACTGAACTACAGCCTGGGTGACAGAGCAAGACTCCATTCTCAAAAAAAAAAAAAAAAAAAAGTTACAATGTTCAGGATTATGAAATGCTATACAGTCAGTTAAAAAGGTATTTCTTTAGTAACAAATGACTTAATCTTTGTTCTGTTGACAAGAAAATTATAGCTGATTTTTTACTGACTCTGCAGAAGTCACAGGCTGTAAGAGGGTTTGGGTAGACCACAGTGTGACTCTTCTAACTAGTGATTCTCTTTTTTCCACCCCACCCCCTTCACTAGGTTCTTTGTTCTAGGGGTAACCATGTTATCTGAAGGCATATGGAATATCTCCAGTATGTTCAAACACTAGGTATTTATTGAGAGCCTTCCATGAGCCAAACATTGTGCAGACTCTGGGCATTTCTAATTACTAGGTTCAGAGTTAAGTTTTCTTTGTTATTAATTTTTAAAAAAAATTTTACCTCCTTGCAATGCATGAAACAATGCAGAGTGGTACTAGCCGTTTTCTAGTACTCATCAACACACGCTCAAACCAAAATCGCTGGGCAGAAAGTCCCTTTCCCACCATCTAACAAAAAGAGAAAACTTCCTGCTAGATCCTCGAGAGTCTTTGAGCTCATCTATCTTCACTAGTACAATAGTAATAAAAAATAAAAATAAATTTTAAAAATAACGCTACCAGATCGGACTGGAGAACCAAACGATTGCAGTTCCCAAGTCTCTCTCAAAGCAAACAAAATTAAGCGGGAGGAATAAAAAAGTTCTTGATAAAAGTGTTGAGTCCCCAAGATAACCAAGAAAGTGTGGAGTTAGAAGTTCTCAGCAGATGAACTTTAACTTCGCGAGCCTGGCGGGGAAGAAGGTCCCCAAGGGTCCCCGAATCCAGTCAAGATGCTCTGGCCACCCACAAGCGTCTGCCTGGGGGGAAGCGGTAGTTGGCGTGGCGCTGCGTTAGGGGCTCAAGGGCAGAAAGGACGACCCGGAGGACTGCCGAGCCGGCGGCTTACCCATAACCGAGCAGTTGACATCGCGCTGGGAACCGCTGGAGCCCACCTGGAAGACCCAGGTGCCCAGCAGGTCAAGATAGGTGCAGTTGGCAGGTGTGTCGCAGCGCACGGCGCGGTCGCCGGAGAGAAGGAGCAGGAGGGCGGCGAGCAGCAAGGCGGGCCCAGCACCCATGCTGCAGGGAGCTGAGAGAAGAGGTGAAGAATTACCAGGAAGCCGAGCGCTGCGGGCTAGCGGTGAGTCCACCGCCAGGCGCGCGCCTTGAAATAGCTACGCCGGCCCGGAAACCCGTGGGCGGGGTCACTGAGCAGCAGGGGATTGGGGGTTGGGCGCCAGGCGCGTGCCCGTCTCTGAAGCGGGGACTTGGGAGCGCGCGCTGCCCCTCACTTGGCTGCAACTGGACCCAGAACTAGGGAAGAGCCCAGGGACAGATTATTTTTTTTATTTTTATTTTTTTTGCCGAGGGACGTTTCAAAATTTTGCACGGCCAGGGTGACAAAAAGAGGATTTAAGAGCCACAAGCGGTCCGCACATGACCCAGACTTCTTTCCTGTGCAGTAACGTAGGGAGAGAAGGAAAGGCTGTGGAGGGAATAAGGGAGTGGGTCAGGTGAAAGAGCGCGACAGAGGGAGAGATCTAGCAAGTGGAGTTCTGTTTTACTTGCTATTCTTCCCCCTTAGTCTTTTTTCTCAGGTCCAGTTGCCTCATAACCAACTTTTTGTTTTTTCCTCTGAAAAACTTCGCTAGCTAACATCAACTATTCCAGCTGTTTGAGAACTTATTTTCCTTCCGTTTTCCAACTCTTCCTACTTTTTTATGTGCTTGATTTTGTTTTGTTTCCTGGTAAATGCTGTTTGCCTGTTTGCATTCAGCAGAATTCAGTTGTTGTGCAAACCTGCAGTTTTGGTGTATTAGCGTTGTGGGGGTTTTCCCTCTGGCACGCACACACATGGCGCTCTCAGAGATGATATTGCTCAACCCCTTTTATGTTACAGAGGAAAAGCAAGAGGCCCAGAGAGAGGAAGCGGCTTGCCCAGAGTGAGAAGGGTGAGGAAGGAAGCTAGCCAATGGGAGAAGGCTGGTCTTATGAACCGTTCTAGTGTGCCAGTCTGATCGCCAAAAATTATTAGGTAGCACTATTTCCAGGTGCCTCCTTGCTCAGTTTAAATATCACCCTTTTCCGTAAGAGCCTCCCGTTCTTTCCTGGCTTTTGTTGGTAATTGGGGCTCCTTTCTCCCACTGAGCCTACTAGGTGTCAGGCCCTGTGGACACAGTGATGAACAAGACAGACCTGATGTGTCCCCGTTTTCTTTGGGATATGAATTTTTGCCCCCTTTGCACTGGTCACAAATCAATATTCATATGTCATTTTTTTTCCACCAGATTATAAACATTCAAAGAGAGCAGGTCCAAATTATTCACTTATATCTCCCTAGATTCTGGTTTATTCAGAAAGTGTCCTTGAGTGTTAAAATAAGTGTACTTAATATTCTTATCTTGGTTGCCAAGCTTGAAAGCCAGTTTCAATGAGGCAAAAGGAGTTGTCCTTGAAAGTTCAGAGGTGAAAATACTCTTCAATGGGGGCACAAATTTCAAAAGCCTGGGGCGGGGTTGGTGGCGGGGGGTTGGGGAACACCTTGCTTTTAGGTTTTATATACCTTCTTAGAATTAAAAGCTGACATTGTATAATTAAGCTAACACACTATTTATTTAAAGATACCCTGACAGATTAAGCTTCCCTTCCTGAATCTCTAGGAAGGTGTGTTACTGATTGTTAAAACATTAAATTTGTATTAGGTCATCAATATTGAAGAGCCAGTTTAGGTGGAAATTTCTTTGATGAATGTAATCAAAGCAACACACTTAATTGTAAAGAAAGTTTAAAACAGTCTTTATTCAATGATTGAATAATAGAAAAAGATCTTGTGGACCTCTTAGTCTAATGGATTCATTTTAAAATTGGGAAATGGAGATTCAGAGAGTTAAATCACTTGCTGAATGTCATATTGCCACTTAGTAAGATTTAAGAATGAACCTCAGGCACATTGATTTTCACTTTAGTTTATTTCTACTAATCTAATAATTCCCATACTGTTCTCTCTCAAAAATAACTACTAACTCTCCATTCCACACACACACAAAAAATTGATTCTCAAACTGATCAGACCCCAAATCCTTTACTTTCTGAAATGAAATTAATATATAAACTGCTTACACACTTAATAAAAAGAAATGTAATGCCAAATGTAATATAAAGAAGAAATCAGATATTTTAAATATATTTCTAGTATAATAAGTTATATCCCATCATGTAAAATGTTCAAGTATGACTGTGTTGGAAAACATAATGAGGCACTCAGATACTTGCTCTTCACAATTCTGTAACCACCCAATGGATTCACCTGGCCTGCTGCCTAGACAGAGCCAATTTATCAAGACAGGGGAATTGCAATGGAGGAAGAGTAATTCATACAGAGCCCGCTGTGGGGGAGACGGGAGTTTTATTATCACTCAAATCAGTCTCCCCGAGCATTCAAGGATCAGAGTTTTCAAAGATAATTTGGTGGGTAGGGGCTTGGGAAGTGGGGAGTGCTGATTGGTTAGGTTGGAGATGGAATCATAGGGGGTCTAAGTGAGTTTTTCTTGCTATCTTCTGTTCCTGGGTGGGATGGCAGATATGGTTGAGCCAGATTGCTGGTCTCAGTGGTGTCAGCTGATCTATGGAGTGCAGAGTCTGTAAAATATCTCAAGCACTGATCTTAGATTTTACAATAGAGATGTTATCCCCAGGAGCAACTTGGAGGGTGGGAGGGTGCAGACTCTTGGAGCCAGAGGCCACATGACCCCTAAACTGTAATTTCTAATCTTGTAGCTAATTTGTTAGTCCTGCGAAGGCAGACTGGTCCCCAGGCAAGAAGGGAGTCTTTTTGGGAAAGGGCTATTATCAATTTTGTTTCAGAGTCAAACCATGAACTGAATTACTTCCCAAAGTTTGTTCCACCTATGCCCAGGAATGAAAAAGGACAGCTTAAAGATTAGAAGCAAGATGGAGTCGATTAGGTCTGATTTCTTTCACAGTTATAATTTTCGCAAAGGTGGTTTCACTTCTATGTAAAATTGTAGAATCGTGGTAAATGTGATAGGAACTTTTTTCTGAGAACACAAATGATTTCTGATGAGTTATAACTCAAATACCTTATCAAATAATCACTCAAACACCATACCAAAGTTGTTGATGTTAGACAATTCTTGGTCAAATTCCCAGGAGAACAAAGTAGAATTTTCTGTTGAAGGTTTATCAAGAGGTTGCATTCCCAAAAATTCAGTATATGTTAAAATTATATAAAGCAAAAGTGAGCTTATGTGCAAAACATGGTCTGTCACTAGGCTCCCATCATTAAAAGCAGGTTTACAGAGAGGCAGCATTACTTAGCAGTGGTTCTCAAAGTGTAGCCTAGGACCAGGGACATCAGCATCTGTCTTAGTCTGTTTTCTGTTGCTAGAACTGAATACCTGAGATTTGGTAATTTAAAACAAAGAAAATTATTTTTTATAGTTCTAGAGACAGGTAAGTCCAAGGTCAAGAGGCCCCATCGAAGGGGGCCCTTCTTGCTGGTTGAGACTCTTTGCAGAATCCCAAGGTAGTACAGGGTATCACATGGCAAAGGGGGTCATGAGAGATGGCCAAACTAGTGCTTATTACAGACCCACCCTCATGATAACTAATCCTTGATAACTCCATAATCCATTAATCTATTAACCCATGATAGATTCATCCATTCATGAGGGCACTGCCAATCACTTCTCAAAGGTCCCACCTCTCAACACATGACTTTTGGGGGACAACCTATATTCAAACCACAGCATTCTGTCCCTGGCCCCCAGAATTCATGGCCTTCTCACAATTCAAAATACAGTCATTCCATCCTAGTAGTCCCAAAAGACTGAATTTGTTCCAGCACCAACTCAAAAGTCTAATGTGTCATCTGGGAGTTTGTGAAATCAAAACAAGTTATCTACTTCCTAGATACAATGGTGGGACAGGTATAAGGTATACACTCCCTTTCCAAAAGAGACAAACAGGCCAGAAGAAAGAAGTAACAGGCCCAAGCAAGTCAAAAACTCAGCAGAGAAGACTTAAATTTTAAGGCTGGAGAATAATCTTTCTTGATTCCATGTACAACATCTTGTGCACATTGGGGGATGGGGTATTTCAGGAGGCCTCAAGGCACCCTGGTGCCCTCAGCTTTCCCAGGCAGGTATTGCATGCTACTGGTGGCTCTACTGCTCTAGGGTCTTGGTGGCAGTCTGGCTCTTACAGCTGCATTAGGCATTGCCCTTAGGGGGGCTCTATGCAACAACCCCAGTTCCACTGTTCCACTTCGTATTGCCCTAGTGGAAGCTCTCTGCAGTAGCTCTACCCTCAGACAGTCCAACACATTCTTCAAAATCTAGGTGGAGGCTGCCAGGCCTCCACAGCTCTTGCATTCTATGCACCTGCAGAATTAGTACCACATGGATACTGCCATGGTTTACCACTTGTACATCCTAGAGCTGCAGGTTAATCTGCACCTGTGGCTGCTTGAACCACAGCTGGGGGCGCTGAGGAGCAGTGTGCTGGAACGCAGGGAGTAGAGACCCAAAGCAGCCCTGGGCAGCAGTCCATCCCCGGAATTATTCTGCCCTCTTAGAGCTCAGGGCCTATGAGGAAGGGGCAGCCTCAAAGATCCCAGAAATGCCTCTGGGGTTTTTAATTTCATTGTCATGGATAGCCTTTGGCTTCATTCTATCCATGGTGACCTCTTTAGCAATCTCTTGACCATACCCAAACACCCCTTTCACTCTTAAGGTGGCCAGGCTTCAAATTTTCTAATTTTTTTCTATTCTGTTTTTTCTTATATCTTACTATAAGTAGTTAAAAGAAGCCATTTAGTAGCCTAAATACTTTGTTGCTTAGATATTCCTTCCACCAGATATCCTAGTTTATCACTGTTAAGTTCTGCATTTCATAAAGTCCTAGGACACGGACACAATTTAGCCAAGGTCTTAGCCAGTTTATAGCAGCGATGGCCTTTACTCCAGTTTCCAATACCTTGTTCCTCATTTCCATCTGGGACCTCATCGGAATGGTCTTTTCTATTCATATTTCTATCAGCATTCTGATCATGACCGCTTAAATGATCTCTAAGGAGTTTCAGACTTTCTCTAGCTTTTTGTTTTACTAAACCCTCACCAGAATCACCCTTAATGCTCCATTCACAGTGATACAAGCTTTTTCTAGCGTGCTCATCCAAATTCTTCCAGACTGTTCATTACCCAGTTTCAAAGCCATGTTTATATTTTCAGGTATTCACTATTAGCAACAGCCCTACTCCTTTGTACCAATTTTCTGTGTTAGTTGATTTTCTGTTGTTATAACTGAATAACTAAGACTGGGTAATTATAAAGAAAAGACTTTTACTTCTTACAGTTCTGGAGGCTAGGAAGTTCATGGTCAGGGGGCCACAACTGGTGAGGGTCTCCTTGCTGGTGGCAACTCTCCAGAGTCTAGAGGTGGTGCAAGCCATCACACGGTGAGGAAGCTCACGAGAAATGGAGAAACTGGCTTTTATAACACATTCACTTTCATGATAACTAACTCACTTCCTTAATAGCCCATAATCCATTAATCTATGATTGGATTAATCCATTAATTGAAGGCAGAGCTCTTTTGACCCAATCACCTCTGAAAGGCCCCACCTCTCAACACTGTTGCATTAGTAACCAAATTTCTAACACATGAATTTAACACATAAATTTTAGTGGACAGCTATATTCAAACCACAGTAGCATGCCCTTGGAATTTGTTAGAAATGCAAATTCCTGAGTCCCATATCTACCAAATAAGAAAATGTATGGGTAAATCCCAGCAATTTGTGTTTTAACAATTACCTTTGAGAGGATCCTGATATAAAATAAAATTTGAGAATCACTGGCTTACATATTAATGGCAAGGACTCCAGCCAGACTATCTCTATTTGAAGTCTGGTTCTGACACTCAGCAGCTGTTTAATTTTGAGAAAGTTATTTTACTTCTTTTTGTGCCTTGGTTTTCTCACCTGTAAAATGTTTGGAATTATATTCCCAATGACTACTACCTCACCTGGCTTCGAGAAGACTAAATAAGATAATGCAGATCTCTGTGGAGATCTGACTACATACATGTATTACTGTGTGTATTTCTATTGGAAAATTTTCCTTATTAATTAGACAGTAGATTCCAAATCTAGTTCAATGTAATCCTAGCAATCTGAATAACTCCTAGCACAAAATAAATGTTCAAATATTTGTTGAATAAATGAACATTATGATTGATATAAATTTGTCTATAATTCATAATATTTGGCAAAGAGTAGTATGATTTCTATGTTCTCTGCCTCATGAATAAATTGGAAAAACTATGCTAGAATACATATCAAAACTAAGAAAGATCTTAGAGGAAGAATTTGATATATTAATATTCTACTATGTTGTTTGCTATTGTATATACCCTGTAATTAGTAGTAATGATAATGATCATAATAATTTTATTTACTACTTTACATTTTACCAAAATAACAAACATACATTAATGTTATCCCATTTAATCATCTCACAATTGTATGAAGAAAGTATTACCTGATTTCTATTTTATCTCTGATCAAACTGAGGCTCAAATAATCTATTAGAGAGCAATGCCTGTGAAAGAAAAAGGAGGGAAGGAACAGGAATAAGAAGAGAAACTCTCAGATGACAAGGTAGTTCTCTGACACCTGCTAAAGAAGGAAGGAAAGAGGACTGGGGCAAAAAAGACTTAGAGATACACCTCTGAGATAGCCTCGGCCAGCCTAGCAGGGAACTCTGGTGCAAAGACTGCCCATAAGGGAGCTTGGCTTAAGCCCAAATGGTCAGGCTTGATACCTGTGCTGCACTTAGCAGTTGGCCTTGATTGAAAAGCTGAGGTGAATCCTGAAGTCGTGATGGCTGGAAGCTGTCAGCAAAGGACACCCCTATGACAGGTGCTCTCTGGAAGAGAAATGGGAGCAGAGTGACACCATGGCAGCCACAGCGGGGAAACTTCTGTTTGAAATTATGGGTTGATTCAAACCATAAAAAGGAGGCTGGACCGTTTGTTCAGGCCTTATGATGTCCTGGGTACTGTACTGTTTCTGTCCTCCTGATCTTCTAGGCAGATGTCAAAACTCTCTCTCCTATGACCCCATGCTCCTGCATTCTTAATTCATTATAATTATCTGAGTGAATGACTGTCTTTTCCATAAGGCTCCATGCTCCTTGACAGCAGGAATATATTATTTTCATACATCAAGGTTCATCACAGAACCTGGTCAATGTTTATTCATTTATTCACTCAATAAAATGTGTAAAAGAAAGGAAAAAAGATATGAAGCTAAGCAGGAGGAAGGAAGGCAGAAGGAGAGAATAATGAAATTTCTGTGCAAGAAAACTCAGCTAATTAGGCCTTACTATCATGGTGGATGAAAAGAAATAACAGGTTTGCTTTGGTAATGCTGCCCAGCTTGGTTGATTGCACAATACCAATGTTTCTCAAAGTTTTGCTCTCAGGACTCCTTTGCATTATTAAATGATATACAGAACCCAAAGAGCTTTTGCTTATATGGTCAATATCTGATAACATTTACCCTATTCGAAATGAAACGTAAAAAAATAGAATATTGACTTATTCATTTAACAATAAAAAAATGAAAGTAACACTCTTGAAGATATAGCTGTAGTTCCAAAACAAACAAACAAAAATTAATGGGAAGAGCAACATTATCTTATAGATTTGCAAAATCTTTAATATCTGGCTTAATGAAAGAGTGCTATCTTATCTACTTCTGCATTCCATCTATTGAAATATGTTGCTTTAGTTGAAGAATATGAAAAAACCAGCATTATACAGATATATAATTGAAAATGAGGAACGTAGAGAACTCCTGCAAGGATCCCCATAGGTCCTTGGAGCACACTCTGAAAACCTCTTCACTGTAATAATTTTCCACTCTGAGATCTCTCACTGACAGCTATCTCAAAAATATGTGCCCTTTGTCATAAGGCAAAGAGGGATGGGCAGAGAGTGTGGTTGGATGACTACGACACAACTGCAAGAATGGAGAAACCACAGAAAGCATAGCCCTTACAAATTGTGGCTCACTAGTGTTACTTTTGTATATCAGGCCTCTGAATATTCTAGGTTTATTCAGTTAAGATATGTAAAAAATAATAGGGGAACATTTTTTAATGTGATGGAATAAAAGTTTATAACATTAGAAAAATAATCATTATGCTTTGTATTTGAATAGCTTATTATCAGCTGCATAGTACATTCACATTTTATGTCAACCTGAGAGTCATCTTCCAGATATTATTACTCCCATTTTACAAATAAGGAAACTGAGGCTCGGAAGCGATAAGTGACTTTTTAATAAAAATACAACTGGTGAATAGAAAGGTGATAATCAACAAGACTTCTGGCTTTAAGTCCGATTGTTAGAGTGGAGTTAAGAGAATGAGATTTTGTCTAATTACTGATGCAGACAAATATGAAATCAAGAAAAACAAAGATTTTACAAATGAACTATCCACATGATGCATGTTGAGTCACCTGTGGAACTGTGAATTACTGAGATAGTTTCTACTGTGTGATCCCATTCTCACTTCACTATTTCTGTTAAATAAACCAAGTTTTTGAAACGAAAATTTTCAGAAGCATTATTGTTTGCTAATAGATGAGGAGTATCCCATAGACCACACTAGCAAGAGCAATGCTGAAGAGACAAGGACAAAATTCATGAATGTGTCCACTTTGCTCTGTTTCCACCAATACCACTCTGGTCCAATATGCCATAATTTCTTGCTGGACTATAGCAATTACTTTCTAATTTCATTTTCTTTTCATTGAGTTTAATGCACAAGCCAGGAACCTAAGCGCCTTCCTTGGCTCTTCCCTTTCCTGTCTCCCACCCCATATCTGATCAGTGAGTCCGACTGAGTCTACCGTCACCACTTTGATTTTTAAATTTAAATGTGAATCATTAATTCCCTTGCTTAATACTCCTCAGTAGGCTACCTTTTTATCATGTTTGAATAAAATCCCACAAGACCCTGCATCATTGGCCCCATCTATCCCTTTGATCCTCTAGTTGTTCACTCTCCCAGGAACCTGCTTTCTCTTTGATCCTCAAATCCTCTACACTTCCCTCTTCATTACCTTTTCACTTTGCTATTTTTCTCTGCCTGAAATAATTCACATCATTTTTCAAAAAACTGCTCATTCTCACTGTTTGTGAAATTCTCACTGATAAATATTTTACCTTCTCAGAAAGGCCTCCACTAACCATAATATCTATGGTGGCCTTTTCCAGCTATTCACTTTTATCACTGTCAACTGAAAAATGAGAAGTTAATACAGAAAAGAGAGCTTTGTTTCTTATAAAGGGTTGCAGCCTGCAGGGTGGCCATTCTGACAGGCCACGAAGTGTAGCCTCTGGCCAGAAGCCAGAAACAGATATTTTGAGAGTGAAAAGAATAAGACAGGGATTTATACTGAATGAGGTGGACAAATATACATATTCAATAAGCTATAGGAGGAGTCATGAATATTCATGAAAGGAGAAATACGTGCATGTGCAATTTTGCTCCATGCCTCTCTGTGGGACCCATGTGCAAAAAATGCGGCATTAGCACCATCTGAGGGTGGAGTTTTTGGCCTTCTCATATCAAAAGGTGAAGCAGAGGACACAAAAACCCTCACTACTCATCTTCCTGTAGACTTCCAGAACCACTCCATGGTCGGTGGTCTCTCATCAGGAAGGAATGATGGTTGGCTGTCTTGTTGAAACAGCAAAAAGAAGGGGCAGCATCAGGCATTGGTTGATACTACTGATGGAGCAAGTACTTCCAAAGGGCTGGTTTCTGTTTAACTCAGGGTTGTCCAATCTTTTGGCTTCACTGGGCCACATTGGGAGAAAAATTGTCTTTGGCTATGCATGAAATACACTAACACTGGCCGGGCGCGGTGGCTCATGCCTGTAATCCCAGCACTTTGGGAGGCCGAGGCGAGCGGATCACGAGGTCAGGAGATCGAGACCATCCTGCCTAACATGGTGAAACCCTGTCTCTACTAAAAAATACAAAAAATTAGCTGGGTGTGGTGGTGGGCGCCTGTAGTCCCAGCTACTTGGAAGGCTGAGGCAGGAGAATGGCGTGAACCTGGGAGGTGGAGCTTGCAGTAAGCCGAGATCACGCCACTGCATTCCAGCCTGGGCGACAAAGCAAGACTCCGCCTCAAAAAAAAAAAAAAAGAAATACACTAACACTAACAACGGCTGATAAAGAAAGAAAGAAAGAGAACGAAAGAAAGAGAAAGAAAGAAAGAGAAAGATACACACAAAACTTAAATCTCATAATGTTTTAAGAAAGTTTACAAATTTGTGTTGGGCCGTATTCGAAGCCGTCCTGTGCTGCATGTGGCCCATGGGCTGTGAGTTGGACAAGCTTGCTTTAACCCTTAGGAAAGAAAGTTTAATGGTGGTTAGGAAGCAAGGGGGCTTAACGAGGCATGTCCAACTTCCCATCCCACTGTGGCTGGTAACTCAGGTTTCAAGGTTTATCTGGGATACCCTTGGCCAAGAAAGGGTCCATTCAGTCTGTTGAGGAGCTTAAGTTTCATTTTTATTTTTCATCACGCTATTTATTTCCAGGTAATACTTAAAATTGCCTGTAATTGTTGGAATTTCTGGTGTATTATGTATCTGCTTCACTGGAATATAAACTCTATGCAGCTTGAGCCTTGTCTGTCTTATTCACTACTATATCCCTAGCACATAATAGGTGCTCAATAATATTTATTTAATGTTGATGGAAACTACTTACTCTCCAGGTTTAACTTTAACAACAACAACAACAACAACAAAAGAGTCAGGTTTATTGGGAGCAAATTTTCCTTTGCCAAGTATTTGTGTCAATAGATGATAAATTTTATATTTCTTCTTCTTTTTTTTTGAAACAGTCTCGCTCTTTCACCCAGGCTGGAGTGCAGTAGTGTGATCTCAGTTGTAGCGTCTGCCTCCCGGATTCAAGCCGTTCTCCTGCCTCAGCCTCCTGGGTAGCTGGAACTACAGGCACCCGCCACCATGCCTGGCTAATTTTTGTATTTTTAG
Source organism: Pan troglodytes (assembly GCF_028858775.2). Taxonomy (NCBI): domain Eukaryota; kingdom Metazoa; phylum Chordata; class Mammalia; order Primates; family Hominidae; genus Pan; species Pan troglodytes. The sequence goes on from NC_072407.2 coordinate 90,328,170, forward strand.
TAGAGATGGGGTTTTGCCGTGTTGACCAGGCTGGTCTCAAACTCCTGACCTCAAGTGATCCGCCCACCTCGGCCACCCAAAGTGCTGGGATTACAGGCGTAAGGCACCGTGCCGAGCCAAGTTATATTTCTTACCTCATACTGTTCACCTTTGGAGATATTCATCTAGCACAAGGACTTCATTTTCAGAGATATTTATCCAGCACAAGGGATCTGGTGAGCCCCAGCAGCATCAGGGATGTTACATCAACATGCTAGTGTGGATTAGTTTGGAAGCTATGAAAGTTGACCCTGGATGACTTTACATATATTTAGCTTGCTAACTTCAATTCAAGTTATAAACATGCGTTGGGCAATAGGATGTTAAACCCTACGTCAAAGGGTTTATGTTCACAGTTTTGCAGTGTGACTTGACTCCTCTTCTCCTTATAGGCTATTGCTTAGAGGGAAACATGAAGGCAAACAAGGCCAATTTTAAACAAGCAAAACTGTAGAGAGTCTTGGCATGAAGAGAGCAAAGCCAGGCCAGCAGCTGGTCTAAGGATGGCAGGTTTAAAGGTCAGAACTATCAGTTTCTCCCAGTTGAGAGATTTCATTTCTTTTCCAAGAATCAGATAACTTACCCAAGTAATGACAGGGGGATATTTAAAATATTGTATTTGCATAATCAGTTGCAGAAATCAGGCTCATTAATACACGACTTTTCCACTTTATTTTTTATTTTTATTAGAGACAGTCTCATTCTGTTGCCTAGGTTGGAGTGCAGTGGCATAGTCCACTGCAGCCTCCAGCTCTTGGCCTCAAGCAATCCTCCCACCTCAGCCTCTCAAAACACGGGGATTATAAGTGTAAACTGTTGCAACTGGCTTCTCCTTTCACTTTAAACACAACACCCTTCAGACGGATAGCTAGCTAGCTAACTAGCTAGATATAAAATAGGAAGAACGTGAATAAATAACTTTGCTGCAGATACGAAAGACTAAGGTAACAGAACTCTGAAGAATAAAAGACCTCATTTTCATTGGTGCCTACTCCTTTCTTGTCTTTGTTTCTTCTACTTAATTATATTTATATTTATATTGTATGATGGAGACATAAAATTCTCTAAATTTTACTTAACATTACACCAAGTGCATTTTGCCATTGTGCTGTAATTGTCATTGTTCTTTTCCTTAACTTTCCTTTCCCCCCTTTTTCTTGCCATACACACCCTGACAAGCAAGGTAACGTATGTTCACTCCCTGGTGTGTATCCTTCCCTCTTTTATTAAACTTACTTAGCCATTTACAAATATGCGTAAGAAGTAGGGGACATATTACTTAAGGGCACAGATTCTGGAACCAGAATGCATGGTTTGAATCTTGGCACTGACTCTACCTGTGTGACTTTAGGAAACTTACTTATCTTCTGTGACTTTGTTTCCCCATCTGTAAAACCAAGATAATAAGAGTACTTATCTCATAGGGTTATAATGAAGTTTTAAATAAATTATTATGTGAAATGCTTAGAACAATAGTGTCATAGAATAAGCACTGTAAAGGCGCTATTATTATTATTTTGATGCATCCATGTATGGATTTTTGTGGCTTTTTATTTTCATGAAAAGGGAACATACTATATACATTTCTCCTCAACCAAATTTTCTTTCTTTCATTAATTCTCCTTAACCTCATTTCATTCTTAACAAAATTCTTCCATTCTTAAAAATACATTACAGGTATCTCTTGACATCAAGAAATTGAATTCATTTATAGAAAATAGCTGAATGGGATTTAAGGTCTGTAACACATCTATTTAACTGTTTTCTTATCAATGGACATTTGGATTATTTCCAGGTATTTCAGCATTATCATTTTTTTGCCAATGCAAACAATGTTGCAATTAAAATTTTTGAACATATATCCTTTCTACAGATACTTTTATTTCTATAGGAATGTGATGAGAACTAATTGCTAGATCAATGGACATTGTTGGATTAAATGTCCAGAACAGACTTAGCTAATCACATTTCCACCAGGAATGTCAGTCCTTTCACGTCCCACCTGGCCCTTTCCTCAAACACTTCCATTCTCTTCTGAGTTGCTTTAAACATTTTTTTAATTTAAATATTTCGAGTTGTTGAAATATTTCAAATAATTGTTTTTTAATTTTAATATCGTCTCTCTGAAACACCTAAAACCTAGTTTTCTATATGGTGTGATATATAAGTTAAGTTGTCTTTTCATCTAGTCAGTGTTACCAGAACCATTTAATAAATAAACATCATTTTCCAGCTGAGCACGGTGGCTCATGCCTGTAATCCCAGCACTTTGGGAGGCTGAGGTGGGCGGATCACGAGGTCAGCAGATCGAGACCATCTTGGCTAACACGGTGAAACCCCGTCTCTACTAAAAATACAAAAAATTAGCCAGGCGTGGTGGCGGGCGCCTGTAGTCCCAGCTACTCGGGAGGCTGAGGCAGGAGGATGGCGTGAACCCAGGAAGCGGAGCTTGCAGTGGGCCGAGATTGCACCACTGCACTCCAGCCTGGGTGGGGGACAGGGCAAGACTCCATCTCTAAATAAATAAATAAATAATAAAAAATAAATAAACAAATATTATTTTCCCTCTAAATTTCAATAACAACTTCTGGAGTATTTTGCTGTTTTGTTTCAGTAATTAGCTTTAAAGCAAGTTCTGTCACTATTCTTTTTTATATATTTCTTAGCTTTTCTCTGGCATTTTTTCCCCTCCCTGTAAATTTTAGAATTACAGTTTTTGTTTCAAGATTTTTTATTACTTACAAAATTGTATATTTTTATTTAATGAAGCATTTGATGGATCTAAATTTGGATAGAATTTTTTTAAAAAAAATCTCATCTACCCTGATATTTTGTTTATTTTTAATTTATTAATTTCATCTTTTATTAGTTCTAATTTTTTCTTCCTACTTTGTCTCAGTTTGTTTTTTCTATTCTAATTTATTAACATAGTACTTAGTACCTCATTTTCAATCTTTTCCTTAAATAATAAAGACACATTAGGCTCTAAGTTTTCTTCTAAGACAAACTTGCATCCCGCAAGTTATAAAGTGCTTCTTTTCCTTTGTATTAAAAAGTTTATAATTTAGGTTTGATTTCTACCTTGTTCTATAGGTTATTAAGGAGTCAGTTTCTTATTATAACAAGTTCAATTTTTATTATAATTTATTTTCTTATTTTAGTAGTTAGTTTGGAGAATGTGGCCTATAAAGTGTCAATATTTAAGATTTTATTAATGCTTTCTTTGTGGCGAATTTTATGAAATGAACATATAAAAAATTATATTTTACTGCTCAACAGGCCTGTGATATACACTCAATATGATTGTATTAAATATCTTTATGAACTTGCTTTTTTTTCTTTTGTCTATTACAACTTTCAATTCTGAAAGAGTAATTGAAATCTTTCAATGTAACTTCACTCTAATTTTTCAGTTATTTTAATTATTTGTTCTTAATAGATTTAGTTGTTATGCTATTTGGTACACATCCATATATGTACATTATATCTTGTTTGTAACTTATACTTTTTGCCTATTCATAAGTGTTGCACTATAGCCCTCTCCTCTGGAAATTCTGCCTAAGCCTTCAGCCACAAATGTTCTCTCAAACACTTGTCAGCTTGCCGGTGCTGGGTTTTATCTCATTCTAGCATCTAGTTAAGATTGAATTTACAAGGAGAGAATTCTAGGAATGCAAATTCATACTGTTATTAGGTGGCTTATGTTTTTAATTTCTATTTTTTTTTTCGTTTTTTGACTTCTATAATGTTAATAGGCCTTCTCACTGATGTAGGGTACAAATTACTGACAACAGTATTATTAATAAACTAGAAGGAACAAAGAAATTAAGTTAAAGGTGAGTGCTTGGAGAGAGGCTGCAGGTATGGGTATAATTCATTTTTTTGTTTGTTTGTTTTTTTGAGATGGAGTCTCGCTCTGTCACCCAGGCTGGAGTGCGGTGGCACGATCTCGGCTCACTGCAACTTCCACCTCCCAGATTCAAGTGATTCTTCTGCCTCAGCCTCCCGAGTAGCTGGGATTACAGGCACACGCCACAATGCCCAGCTAATTTTTGTATTTTTAGTAGAGATGTTTCACCACGTTGGTCAGGCTGGTCTTGAACTCCTGACCTTGTGATCCCCCTGCCTCGGCCTCCCAAAGTGCTGGAATTACAGGCGTGAGCCACCATGCCCAACCTCATTTTTATAATAACAGTTACTGTTTATTAAGTGTCTATTATCTATAGACAATTTGTACATATTCACAGTCTAATCCTTACAGGTGTACTATAAGGCAGGCATTATTTACTTCGTTTTGGAAATGAAAAAGTGTTACAAACAAAGAGATTAAGCATCTCAATAAACATGCAGTTAATAAGTAGCAAAACTAGAAAGCTTGGTTGATTTTCAATTTATGAAAAGTTAGATACTTATTTCTTCCCAGTGTACCACACTGCCTTACTTGTATACAGACTAAAAAGATATTCTGGTTATACTGAATAAATGGTCATCCATATATAATATAATAAATATAATACTTTTTAAATCTTAAAAACTGTATTTATTCAATAAATATCTATTCAACATGGAGTACCTACTGGTAAGTGTTGCAGCTACTAAGCAAGAGGAAATGACAGGAGAGTAGATATTTTTGGAAAAAAGTTCATTCAAATGGGGATATGTATTTGAAGCACCTGTGGGATATAATAATGGAGTTGTCTAGTAAAAGGCTGGGAATATTGATGTGGGACTCGGGAATGGTCATTCACTCTTGCAATAAATATTTATTGAGCATCTACTCTCTTCATGGAATAGGCAGACAGTGAGAATACTTACAAGGTGTTCAGGTTACCTCAGGCACTGGCTAACACAGTTTTTATTAGTCATCACTAAATAAAGGAGAGCTGACGTTACAAGCATAGAGATCACCCAAAGAAAGGCTATATCATGCAGGGGAAAAAGGGGAAAGAAAGGGCTGAAGATAGTTTAAAATAAAATTTAACAAAAATGTTTAAGAAAAGGGGTTCATAAAAGAGAAATTAAGATATGCAGAAAAAGGGCCAAGTAAGAAAGAATGATATGATGAAAGCAAGGAAGTTTTGAGTCTAATATTTGATGAATGAATTTTTACTTCAGCCATCCCTAAGTCATAGCCAACTTTGGCTTCTATCTTCAGGACCATATGTCAAATTGGTGTCCCATTTCTTGGGCTCCTGGCAAATATTCCCAGCTTATTGGGACACTGATCAGAAATCTAGAGTCAACAGCCCCCAACTTTCTAGAGAACTTAGGGCCCCCTGAAACTGCAGTGTGGCCACTCCTGACGCACATTACTATGAGCATGTGGTTCTGTGCTACAGACTGAGCAGCATGTTAAACCTGATAGTTTTCATTATACCGTTATACCACAATGTGTCATATACTGAGATGCTTTTTAAACATTTTAAATGTCAGCTTATCATTTTTCTCTCATAAAAGGGTACAGAAACATTACCACAAGTTGAACTTTCTAGTTGCTTAGAACCTGGAATGAGGAGGAATAAATAAAGATTAGTGTCCCGTGCTGGACTGTCTTTCTTGATTTTTCTTTAGAAAATTGAAAAGCTGTAGGCAACAAATCTGTTGCATAATTGCAAGAGTTAATTAAGAAAAACCCATCTGCGTGTGATTCACATGACATGTCTGAAAGTCAAAATGAAACTATCATCTAATTTTCTGAACTAAGTTTAACATGGTTCCCTAGAAGGCTGAAAAAACAAACTGTTCCCTCTGTGATTATAATTTCTGATTTTGTTAAATTGAATCCATTAATAGAAAAACCATTGATTCAGGGGTATTATTAGGTATCTCTATAGACATAGAGACAATAAATATTTAGAGAATCTCTATGATTCTCCCTAGAACTCAATTTGCACAAAACTGTCATTTTAAATCACAGAAATACTCAAAATATCTGAAACATATATTGGAAAAAGTATCTGCTAGGAGCCAAGAAACCTGGCTTATAATTATATCTCTCTCACCAACTCATTTGGATGTTGAGAAGATCAAACTATTTCTGTGATTCATTACAGGTCAAATTAGGGATAATTGCCATGCCTATCTCACTAGATTTTTATGAACATTGAAAAAAATTCACTTTTTCAATAAAGATTCATTCATTCATACAAGTGCATATTTACTTACTCCATGCTAAGCTGTGTTAGCAGCAAGGAGTCAGCAATGAACATGGCAAATGAGACCCTTGCTGTCATGGAGCTTAAATTTAAGCCAGAAATAAAACTTCAGGTACATGTGGGTTGAGTATCACAAAGGTAAGTGTCAGTATCATAATGATAACGTATGGTAGTTTATGAAGTCAGAGAACTCTCTGAGAAAGTGATAGGCTGAGCTCTGCTGGGTAAGAGTTGTGTATGCCAACAGCATTTAAAGTCAAGGGAAGAACATGTTGAAAAGGTCTATAGAAATTTGAGGAAGTGTGAATAATCCAGAATAGCTAAAACCATGAGTGGTGGAGAAGAAGTGAAAGACTATAGTTATGAAAACACATTGTGACATGGCTAGTGAGAATACAACATGGTTTGAACATTTTGGAAAGCATTTTGGTAAAATGAAATAAGAATCTCAAATAATCTTTTTAGCATTTTATTAGATAATTTCACATCTGCACAGCTATCCTATTAAAAATAATATAATACACAGACAAAATTAAGAACAATGATGTTTATTAATGTATATTTGTAGTAGAGAAAAATAGAAAATTATATAGGTGTGAGCAAAAAATTACAGTTTGTGTAAATGAGGAAATATTTATAGCTAATAAAAATCTGTACATGGAGTTCATAATAATAGAAAATATTTATTTAATAATATTAAAAGAAAGAAGGAGGGGGCAAGGCAGACATGGGCCCAGGTAAATAATAATCACTCCATGAATCTCTGTCACAATTGAGGAACTCTCAGATGAGGATATCCTAATTTTATACAGGGATTTCTGGCAAACCTCTCCACCTCTCCTCTGGAAAAGACAATATCTTGATTATGCCGGATTGTCTCCAGGAAGGAGATGGAAACATCTCATCTTTGATATCCTGGTCAGCAAATAAATCTGTCCTTTGACCTGTAAGGAGACACCATTTCTAGCTTCCAAGAAGCTCTTTGCTATGGGAACAACCTTGAAAAAACAGCCTAACACAAGATCTATAGAAATGCCATGGAGAAATGCCTCTCCAAAGTCCTATTTTTTTTAACTTTAAAATTTTTTTTTTACTGTAAATATTTTTTAATGTTTTAGAAAGGGTTACTATTATGAGCACATGACATTCATTATTGTGGGAAAAACAGAAAGTTGGCTACGTAGTGACTTGAGTTTCTTCCTGCCTCATAAATGTTAGCTAACCTAGGAAAGTTTCTGACAGTAGTTAGATGTAGCAACTTCTCTGAGCCGTTTCCATTAAATGACAGCTCAAGACATACTCTGTCTAAACTTGAATCTACTTTAAATTATATGATTTAGTTATTCCATGTAGCAGGGGCAAAAACCCAAACCTACAATTGAATGAATAATTGAAATTACTTAATTTAAAGGAAATTTCCCAGTCATAATATTAACAGTATATAGTTTAATTACTTGAGTCAAGTGATCCAATACATTATGCGCAGAAAGATCTTTATAAATATATTTTAAAATAAAGTTCAAGTAGTTTGACTCTATGCACATGGAATTAGAAATATTCTAATTCCACAGAATATTTCTGGAACAAAAACAGAACTTGCAGTTTTGAAGATAAATGTTAAAAATTGTGATAAAAATTACTGGATAGTTAAACATAAGAGGCAAGGAAACTATAAAGTTCAAGAATATGTAGCTTATTATTTTCTCCATTCAAATCCAGTATGATGTCCTCAATTTGTAAGATGTTATGCAAAGAATATTGTCTCAAAATTACATTAGAGAAATAACTTTAGCGTTAGAAGACCTAACTTTGGCAGCTGCTTACTAAATGTATTATCTTGCGTAAATTCTCTGAGGTTTAGATATTCTCATAATGAAACAAAGATAATTCTTGGCTGGGAGCGGTGGCTCACGCCTGTAATCCCAGCACTTTGGGAGGCCGAGATGGGCAGATCACGAGGTCAGGAGATCTAGACCATCCTGGCTAACACGGTGAAACCCCGTCTCTACTAAAAATACAAAAAATTTAGCCGGGCGTGGTGGCGGGCCCTTGTAGTCCCAGCTACTCGGGAGGCTGAGGCAAGAGAATGGCTTGAACCTGAGAGGCGGAGCTTGCAATGAGCCGAGATGGCGCCACTGCACTCCAGCCTGGGGGACAGAGTGAGACTCCGTCTCAAAAAAAAAAACAAAAAAACAAACAAACAAAAAAAAACAAAGATAATTCTCACCTTAAAGAGCTGTTGTCAGGATCACATGTGATGATATATGTGAAACTATTTTGTAAACTGTAAGATTTATAATAGAAATGTAAAAGTTTATTACTACTAAACTGAGTGGTAGTGACTTTAATACGCAGAATATGATAAAGGCTGTGAGTTTTAAATACAGTGTGAGGAGAGCATGAAGAAGGGAACCATTAATTCTTCTAAAGGCAAGGAAGAGATTTGAATCTGAGGAGGAGAGGTTATAGCTAGTCTGTGATGGTGCAGATGTTTTGCTTTTAGAGTAAGAGCGAGAGTGAGAACTAGAGCTAGTGAGCAAGAGAGAGAAGGAGAAGATGAAAGAGAGACAGAGAGACAGAAAAAGAAAAACTGACTTAGGTAGGGTGACTTAGCAGAGGGAAAAATTTGGCAAAGAGACATGAAAGTTTCTATTTTGTTTGCATAAAGTTTCAATGTGACAAAACAGTGAAATTTAGCTTAGGGGTAGCAATTTTTCTACTAGTTTATCACTGATGTCTGAAATTTCACTTTTATGATGAATTCCTTTGGGTCATTGAGAAAGCCCTCCCTGTTATACCAAGAATGCTTAGTCATTCCTTCTTCTGTACAACAGCTACACAGCATACCTGCTTTCATCACCATGTTGACTGCATGCTTCATTTAATTTATTTATTTGTCTGCCTTCCTTAGCATCTTTATAGGTGGTGGGCATGGCAGGAAGGTCCTGTAATTGACACTATTCAGGTTTAGAATAGGCTCCAATAAATATTTATTGAATGTAATTGCCTGTGGTTAAAATACAAACACTTCTGAGAACTGTAACAAAATACGCGTACATTATGGCCTCTCCACTAATACAATTTAAAAAATCACTTCTAACATCAAAGTTAGCTAAGATTATTTTTCCCACAAAAATCCCTTAGGGATACTAGAAAAAGTGGTAAAAGATTTGAATTTATACAAAGCCCAAAGAGAACATCACAGCAGGAGGGCCCTGGGCCCTGAAGTGTGGGAGGTTTCCAGAGATTAAGAAAAAAGGAAAGGAGAAACATAGAAAAATAAAAAACCTTCGTCCTCTTCATATTTTTTCTAAGAATCTGCTCTCCCAACCTTCAAGAAATTCATAGTTCTTTTGAGAAGAAAAGAGTAGCAAGCAGAAAACAATAAACAAGGAAGAACTTTATATCCGGGTTTTCCAAATTCAGACCATGTGAAGTTGATTTATGGAGTGGAGGAAGCAAAATGCATCAAAGACACATATTAATCAGTAGTATGTCTTCTATTCATGCATGACTTTCTCATATGTGCATATTAATAGACCCTGTTGCGATTAATAAAATACAAGTTATATAAGATAATTCAGAGCTATTTAATCAAAATATATGTTATTTAGCAACTAACTATAAAGGTAGTACTACCAAGTTGGGGAAAATGGAAGTTGTCATTGACAAACAATTTTTGTTTGAATAATTTAAAATGAAAATGTAGGAAGGACTACTGCACACCAGCTTTGAAAGACTGCTTTTGGCATTTCCTACCTCTGAGTCGTGAAAACTGATGTCAGGCCACATTCTACCATTAACTAGCTGGTCATTTGGGGAAAACCACTTTTTCTCACCGAGTCTTTGACTTAATTTTTCTGTGCTAGTAAAATGTGGATTAGAATAATCAAGAAAGAATATTTTATAATTGTGAAAAGTATTTGAATGAGATTCAGGCATGATAATTCCCCTGTATAAAGATTTACCAAAATTCCAGCGATGTGAAATTTGGTTATTTGAATTTCAGAAGAAAGGAGAGAAAACTGCTTTTATCAAACACCTGCTATTTCAGATATTTTGAATTACCTTAAAAATATAATCCCCATAGGCTGGGCGCAGCGGGTCATGCCTGTAATCCCAGCACTTTGGGAGGCTGAGGTGGGTGGATCACCTGAGGTCAGGAGATGGAGACCATCCTGGCTAACACGGTGAAACCCCATCTGTACTAAAAATACAGATATATATATATAATATACAAATATATATATAATATACAAATATATATAAATATACAAATATATATAATATACAAATATATATAATATACAAATATATATAAAAATACAAATATATATATATATTTCCCATAAACCCTGAGATAGTATAATAATCTGCAAGTTACTTATCTTGTAGAGAGTCCACAGCTTGTAAATAGCAGTGTCACCATTCAAACCTTGGTCAGTGTCCAGTTCCCATGCTCTGTCAGTATGCCATATACCGAATGCATCCAATTTTTAATTTTATAAACATAAAAGGAAAGATTCTTATCCACTCAGACATGAAAAATCTAGCATTATCCTGAGCCTCTGCTTTCTCTTTGCAAATTACCCCTGTAGCAACTCAAGAAGCATTTATAGTAAGCAAATATCTGTTACTTTAGGAAAGCTTCGGAGTCAAGAAGCTAAGCCACCTTGCACAGCTCACAAAGCTGCAAGGCATGATCTTTCACTTGTTGATGAGTAGAGTAATTTTTAACACCCTTGTTTTGAAATAAGAGTAACTACTGCCTAGATGGATCCCATAGCACATAGAAGTGTAATGTGGGATGTGAGAGGAGGTGAGTGGCTACAGAAGGTGAGGAGTGGAAGGTGCACGCAAGCTTCAAGGGATTAGTAAACTAACACTGAAAAGAGGAAGTGGTTTCTGTAGCTGCTGATAAAACCCTCATATGCCCTGTTGGAATACATATGCCACCTAAACTCAATGTTAATTTCCATTTCTTTTTCTCCTTTGCTTCATCTTTTCTTGTACAAATGAAGGGTGTGAAAGGGAGGAACAGAATGTTTTCACAGGGGGAAGTATTTTAAAACTTTTGAGTCATGCTTTCTTTTTCCTAAAAGTAGAGAATTTGACTATGTTTATTCTTTTAGTTTTGATATCCTGATATCACAGTTTTACATTTAAAAATGTATTTTAAATGGGTAGCGATAAAACATTTAAAAACATTTGACATTTTTAGAAATAGACAGAAATGGGCTTATTCAAACATGGAAAGCACAAAGCATCTATTGCTTTTTTTTTTTCTAGCAAGTGAATATAGCTAAATAGAGTAATACTGCTATCAGAAGTATATACTCATTGAATGCAAATTCAGTATCTCTCGAATGGGGTGAGGAGATCAAAGGAGGTTTTACTGAAAAAAAACTTAACCAAATAAGAAAAAAAACAATGTAGGAACGGTTTTCAGTTATTAACTTTGCTAAATAATTAGTAACAAAAAATTACCCAGTAAAAGAATAATTTAATGTTTTACCATTATGTTTGTTAAACAATAACCTAAAAGCATGTTCGCCAGTCCTGTATCTTCTTTCTCACCCCATTCTGACAAGTTTCTCAAAATGCATCAGTCTGTATATTCATCCCTATTTACCTTCACCCCTATTCATCCACCTGCCCCTATCCTTCAACCTCCACTGAAGACCAGGAGGAGAATTGTTTTTCTCCTCACCATTAAGCGGTACTGAGCACATCTGTTTTATCCTGCTGTAACCTCATTAACTAGCAATTACCTGTTGAGTGGATGAACTAATTTTGTTTTTTAAGGTGAAGTGTCTCAAGCACAGGCAGAACCCGCCCTCCCCAGTGGAAAATTGAGAGCCCTAATGTTCAACTCTGGTTTTTGGCTAAGATAGCTGTTTTCATGAACAGAAGGCCTTCTCTGCATTTGAGCAAGGAAGAAGGGCAAAGCCAGCTCGAGCAATAATTGTCAACTTTGAATTCTCACTCTTTCTGCTCCTAGTCAGGGTTTTTCTACTCTCCCTAGCGGTAAATGATTTGCTTCTCCCAGGGAAAAAAAAAATTAAATTTAACGTAAGTCTTTAGTGATTGCATTTCAGACTTCCTTTTGAACAAGTACGTATTCTTTACTAATAAAGAAGAAACCCGGCCGGGCGCGGTGGCTCACGCCTGTAATCCTAGCACTTTGGGAGGCGGAGGCGGACGGATCACGAGGTCAGGAGATCGAGACCATCCTGGCTAACACGGTGAAACCCCCGTCTCTACTAAAAATACAAAAAATTAGCCAGGCGTGGTGGCGGGCGCTTGTAGTCCCAGCCACTCGGGAGGCTGAGGCAGGAGAATGGTGTGAACCCGGGAGGCGGAGCTTGCAGTGAGCCGAGATCGCAGCACTGCACTCCAGCCTGGGGGACAGAGGGAGACTCCCTCTCGAAAAAAAAAGAAAAGAAAAAAACCCAATAGAAAAATGAACCAGAGATACATATTAGTCGTTTAAATGAAATAAAATAATTCTGATCAATACTTCAAGATGCATATTAAAATATATATTAATTTTACCTATAAGATTGATAAAAATGTAATAGATTAATCATATCCAGTTTGGATGAAGACATGTGAAAACAGGCACTTTGCTGTACTATTGATGGGTACAATAATAGAAATGGCATTTCCTGAAGAGCAATTTGTCAATGTTGATCAAAATTTTAAGTTCATGTGGTGCTTTGACTCTACAATTCCATGGATAAAAGGTTAATTACAGTTCGGGCGCAGTGGCTCACGCCTGTAATCCCAGCACTTTGGGAGGCCGAGGCGGGTGTATCACCTGAGATCAGGAGTTCAAGACCAGCCTGGCCAACATGGTGAAACCCCGTCTCTACTAAAAATACAAAAATTAGTCAGGCATGGTGACGCATGACTGTAATCCCAGCTATTCGGGAGGCTGAGGCAGGAGAATAGCTTGAACCTAGGAGGCGGAGGTTGCAGTGAGCCGAGATCCTGCCATTATACTGCAGCCTGGACCACAAGAGCGGAACTCTATTAAAAAAAAAATAGTAAAGTAATTATAGCATTCTTATAAACATAAATAGTGAGTAATATGCAAGTGGTTAAGAAAATTAAGGAAAACACATACTATTGGCCGGACACGGTGGCTCACGCCTGTAATCCCAGCACTTTGGGAGACTGAGGCGGGTGGATCACCTGAGGTTGGGAGTTCAAGACCAGTCTGGCCAGCATGGCAAAAACCCATCTCTACTAAGAATACAAAAATTAGCCAGGTGTGGTGGCGCACACCTGTAATCCCAGCTACTCAGGAGGCTGAGGCAGGAGAATAGCTTGAACCCAGGAGGCGGAGGTTGCAGTGAGCCGAGATCCTGCCATTATACTCCAGTCTGGGCCACAAGAGCGGAACTCTATTAAAAAAAAAAAAGGAAAGTAATTATAGCATTCTTATAATCATAAATAGTGAGTAATATGCAAGTGGTTAAGAAAATCAAGGAAAACACATAATATTGGCCAGACATGGTGGCTCACACCTGTAATCCCAGCACTTTGGGAGGCTGAGGCAGGTGGATCGCCTGAGGTTGGGAGTTCAAGACCAGTCTGGCCAGCATGGCAAAAACCCATCTCTACTAAGAATACAAAAATTAGCCAGGCGTGGTGGTGCACACCTGTAATCCCAGCTACTTGGGAAGCTGAGGCAGGAGAATCGCTTGAACCCAGGAGGCAGAGGTTGCAGTGAGCCAAGATCGCGCCATTGCACTACAGCCTGGGCAACAGAGCAAGACTCCATCTCAAAAAAACAAAAACAAAAGCAAAAACAAAAACAAAAACACATACTATGGAATATTTATGGAGTTGTCAAGAAAAGAATAAGAGCTTTAAATACAAACATAGAAGGATGGCCAAAATACATGATGTGCAACAAAAGTTACCTGGTAAGAGAATATGTGTAATTTTATGTTTGTATATGTATTTTTAAAAAGTCTTAGATAACCAGAAAACTCTTAACAATGGTTGCTTTGAGGTGGGGTAGGAGGGAAGGTACCATGTTTGTAACTCTGTGTTCCAAATGTAACTTTCTCTGATATTCTAGGAGGCTACGATTTTTATTGCCTGCTTTTCATATTGTAAATTCAGCACAGAAAAATTTTAAAGCAAAATTTAAACTCTATTTAAGAGAACTGTTTTGTTTTTCTATGTTCCTTTTCCCCCACTTCATATATTATTTGACTAATACATCTGTGCCATGCATCCTACTGGACAACTGCAATGCTGCAATGCATAGGCAAGCACACTCTTATACACACACACGTCCCTGGTCTCACAGAGCAAACACCCTCCCCAACCCCAGCCATACTCCCACACTAATGCCTCTGCTCTTACAGAGTTAACAGACTTTATCTGTGTACATATATTTGTTTACATTGCTGTTACATAGAACTTATGCCTACTATTATTTTGTGTAACATAGTATTTTATTATCTGAATTTAGTAATAATTACACTGAATATGCCATCAAAGAGAAGCCTCAAAATATATATAATTATTCCCCTATAGTTGGGCATTTGGGATATGTACACCTTTCGCCTTTAATGGATCTGTAATCTAGTGAGTTGTTAGTGTCTACACATAAATCGTTGAGGATGCTAAGAAGAAAATTAGGGATGGGATCCCAGAGATTTTTCCTACAAATCCTCTTACTGCACAGACAGACCCTAGTGAAGAAACAGCTATGTTAATACCTTCTGCTTCTTGTGTACCTCCTATAAGCCAAACACTTTGCATTTGCATCTCTTTTAATTGTCACAGTAACAGTACAGTACTAGTATCCTTATTTTACCAGTGAGAAAAGAGAATTCAGAAAGATTTTGTAAGGAGGAAATGACTCACCATCACTTCAAAAAGTCTCCTCTTATTAGTGCCTCCTTCAACTCAGGAACTTGATTAATGCTTACATAATCATCACATTTAATCTTCCTACAACTCCAGTCAGATACATATCCTTATCTCAAATTTATATCTGAGGGAATTCAAAGAAAATAAAATATTAGGTTCATATCAGAAACTCTTCCTATGAGACACTCTTAGCAAGGGTATTGGGCAACATGAAATGGTGATGCCATCTCACTGTGAGACTCCCACCCCACCCGCAATACAGGGTTGAGGCCTCTGTTGCAGGTTTTTCTTGATTTTCGTTACTGGATAGCCTCAGTCCTTCTTAGGTGAGATCATGCTGTTCTTCTTCCTTCATATATACCTAAGACTACTTTTTCCATTTTGGTTGAAACCAGAGAGATTATAAAAACACAGAATCACAGGCTGCTGAGGCACTTGATGTGAGGAGCGCAAAGACAAAGAGGTGGCAAGGTGAGTTTAATGCAGAGGCTGAAAATACATTTATCTTTGACATTGTGTAGTGATAAGATCACCCCTAAAGAGAAGCTTCTGTTCCTTACACAAACACAATCCACCAAAGAGAGTTCAAAACTGCTTCCCTGCAATGTCTGGAATCTTGGCGTTCAACCTATACACATTCATTTATTAAAGAACAGTCTTGTCACTCATTTCAGTTGTGCCTAAAGACAGAGACAGATCCTCAGGCTATTTCACTTCCCCAGAGATAGGAGAGGTTGTGGGCATAAAATTTTAAGTTAAAAGATTTGAGTTAGAATCATGGATCTGCTTGTGATTAGGCTTTGGCAACTTATTACAGCTCTGAGCCAGTTTCGTCAAAGCGAACATTAGGTTTTTCCAAAAAAAAAAAATCATTGTGAAGATTAAATACAGTTATTTAGCATAGGTGGCTATCATCATCATTCATCATCATCATCATCATCATTATTTTACAAGTCAAAAAAACTTTATATCTTCCATCTTGGGTTATGTGGTCCATTCTTTCTAATCCCCATATTTGGAATTACTCTCAGACATTAACTCATTTCTCATTTCCCCCGATTTCCTTGGGGTGTGCCCCAGTTCTCAGGGTCTATTTCTAGCCTTCAGACCCCATTACTTTCCAAGCTGCCAAGTGACATCCTGGGTGACAATGCTTCTGTTGTGCACCATCAGGGCCAATCTGAGCAAACCTCCCTTTCGTGGTACATTGACTTTGGCCAGTACCAAGAAAAGCTTTGGCCAGTACCAAGAAAGCTTCTAAGATTCCAAAAAAAGCTTTTCTGACTCCTGTAACCTAAACCTTTAACCTTCCAACTCTGCGTTTTCAAGCTTTCTCCCAACTTCATTGTCATTCATTTATTTTTGCTCAAAGAGTGATTTGTGTGAAAATTTTGGGGGAATTATAACGTGCTATAGAAACATTGAAATTGCTATTGTTTCTGTCTTCCAGCCAGCTGCTAGTAAATTCTTAGCATTAAATTATAATCATTAAAACTAAAAGCATGAAAAACCTCATTTACATTTTGATTTCTTCTACATTTTTACATCTACAGCATACAGAGGTACCCTTTTTTATGTTTTGGGGGAGAGGGCTTTACAATCTCATCTTTATTGTAAAGCACTTTTTCAAACATGGTAGGACCTAATGCAGTCTGTCTCTCAATTCAGTAAAGCCTTCCTACATAAGGAAAACCAGGAATAAAGTTGGGCTTATTTAAGATGAATTAGATGTATTTAATTCTTTATCAAGAAAAGCAGTTTTATTGGTTTCAATTAATAATCTCAAATTTATTAATCAAGTGTTGACAATCTACAATATTTGGAAAATTGTTTTGATAAAAAGATACATAATTTATAATTTATTATGAGGCATTTCTTTGCAAGCAATTGCTTATTATATGTTCAAACCCTTTTTATGGGTCAAATAATGTCACAGTAATGTTATTTAAATCGTGTTTTGCTCTGCTACCTCATAGATACATTGAGTCAGTTGATAAATATTTGTCTTGCATATTAATAATAAATGTCAAGCAATCCTATGAAACATGAAGAAAGAATATGAACAGCCACTTAACATGAGAAGTAATAGAAATAATCAATAAACACTTTAAGAATGCTTACAGTTTGAATAAGAAGCAAAATTAAAATGAGGCCTTGATAAATGTATCGTATTGCTGCTACAGTGTTGGATCCTGTAGTCCCCATTATTTGAGAGGCTGAGGTGGGAGGATCACTTGAGCTCAGGAGTTTGAAGCCAGCCTAAGCAACACAGCAAGACTCTGTCTCTTAAAAAAAAAAAAAAAAGAAAAAAAAGAAAAAAATTATATTGCCCAAAATGTAAAAGATTCATAAAGATTCATGACACCCAATGTTAACCATAAGTTGAGGTAGCACTGTTCAATAGAACTTTCTGTGATGATGGAACTTTCTGTATCTGTGGTGTTAATTATGGTGACCAAAAACTACATGTAGCTAGCTATTGGTCAGTTAAAATATTGCCAGCTAAGTGTGGTGGCTCACAACTGTAATCCTAGCATTTTGGGAGGCCCAGGTGGGAGGACTGCTTAAGGTCAGGAGTGTGAGACCAACCTGGGCAACACAGTGACCTTATCTCTAAAAAAAAGAAAAAGAAAAAAATTAGCTAGGTGTGGCAGCAGGCACCCATAGCTCCAGCTACTCTGAAAGCTGAGGTGGGAGGATCTCTTGAGCCTAGGAGTTTGAGGCTGCAGTGAGCCATGATCACGCCACATCACTACAGAGTCTGGGTGACAGGGCGAGATCCTATATGGAAATAAATAAATAAATATTGCCAATGTTACTAAAAATTGAATTTTTAATTTTTTAAAATTTAAATTTAAATAGCTACATATGGCTAGTGGCTTCTGTGTTGAACAGCACTGGTTTGAGAAAATAGGCAGTTCAATAAACCTTTTATAGTGGTATAAACTTATATACCCCTTTTAGAAAATAATTTGAAAAAATGTATTGAAAAAGCGTGCGTATTTTGACTTAGCAGTACTGACATTGGCAACCTGTAGTACAATAATACTTGAAAGTATTCAAGAACTCAAATAATAATGTCAGCATAATTTGTGAGAATTAATAATTCGAAACCAATTAAATACCTTAAATAATCATTAATAAAAAAGAAGTTAAATAAATTGTCATATCTTCATACTATGCCATTTTGTACAGATATTTTTAAAAGTATATGTGAGATCTTCCAATACTGACTTGAAAAGCTATCCATGACAGTCTAAGTGAAAAAATAATTATATAGTCAAAGTATACATAGTATGGTAAATCAATTTTCCAAAGGGAAAAATAAAAAGTTTGTGCATGTGTATTTGTCTATTCATAAAGACAAACCCACCAAAGGGTGGGTTTATATACTGAAGTGTTGCTTGTATATTCTGAAAGCATATTTTCTTCTTGAAATTAAAAAATCTATATAAATATGTTAATTTCTTATTTTACACTCACTAGACCTTAGCCAGGATTCAAATTATGCAAAACTTGTATTCTATCTTTTAAGATTTTACAATTTTATAGAAAAATAGACAAAATATTTCATAAACAATTGTGAACATTAGAATGTTGACTACACCAACATAAGAAAGGGAGAGGATACATGACTCTACATTTAATCTCAATTTGGAATGGTGTTGCTAAGGGTAGTTGCAATGTTTGTGCGGAAGTGTGGGTGAATGATAGGTGCAGAATCAGCTGCCTTTCAATGCCAAGATCACGTGGTATTCATTCTGTACGGAGACCCACAGGAGTTGCTAACCAAGTGCAGCCTTTTGCTGATAGGGATCTCCTTTAAGCTTTTCTCAGGTCTTGGATCAAAGGAAGCAATCTTTCTAAACTATAAATTTGATCTCACTTTGTCTTTCTCTTACTTAAAAAAAAAAAAAAAGCTTTAGAAGTCTCCACACTGTTTTCAGAATACTGTCAAGTCCAAACTCCTTAGCTTCCTGTGCCAAGACCTTCACAATCTGTCCCCAGTTTAATTTTTCCACCTTTATTTTGCACTACTTCCCATTCACTTTCCTCTCACAACACGTTACTCATTTTTTCCTGAACTTTGACAAGCACTTTCAAACTTTCATGTCTTTTTTCACACAGTTTTCTCACTAATGCCTTTAATTACACCCCTCTGTCCTTATCTACCTGCTGTACTCAAGGCCTAGCTTAATGTCACCTCTTTGAATCACTCCTTGATTCCCATAGGCAAAATTAATTTCTCCCATGCCGTCTGTTTTCTGAAAGTCTCAGTAATTACTTCTATCTTAGAAACAATGTTTACACATCAAATTAAAGTTAATCAAATTAAAGTTAATTATTTGCATCACTCATTATCATTTTTCCCAATTAATGATGAATTGCTGGTATCATGTCTTATTCATCTCTGCATGAAGTAATGCATGTATAACCTGGCAACCTGGCGTCCAATAAGCCCTTGATATATGGAGCTATTATTTTGTTGTTTATATTAGTGGTGCCACCTCAAATGTATATTACAAGACTTGGCATAGCACATACTTTAAAGACTTCTCTATCAGCTAAACCCTGGTTGAAAACAGTACTGTGACGTTGCTCACCCCTATGCTTTTGGGAACCCTAAAGTCTTTATCTTCCCTACTTTTAGCATATCATGCTGCTAATTATCTTTATGTCTTCATTTAGTTTGTCATTTGTTCCAGAAATACTTATTTGAACACCCATTATAAACCAGATAGTTTGCTAGACACTGAGGATATAGAATTAAATAAGATGAAAATTATTTCTGCCTTCCTGAAGCTTATCATCTAGCAGGGAAAATAATAATTAAACACAAGACTATGTAATTAAAATTTCATATCTGCTCTGCAGGAAAATCATAGGGCATTGTGAATAATTATTTTAAAAAGCTCTGACTTCATCAGATGGGTTAAAGAAATCTCCTTGAGGAAGTAATATTTAGGCTCATATCCAAATAATGGGCAAAAATTAAGTAGAAAAAAGTGACCAGGGATGGTGATGGAGGTGGGAAGATGGGAAAGAATTTCAGACAAAGAGAACTAAACCCAGAAAAGTAGTCAGCATGTTTTATAGAGCCAAGTTGTTCAATAATGAGTATAACTGTAATTCTCAGTGGTACGTAAATCCTGGCCTTTTGCTCAGTGTTCCCGGACCTGAAACCTATTTTCAATATTTCCCTTCAAACCTATGCCTGATCCCCATGGACCATGTTCCTACTCAGACTCTTCTGTCTGGTTGCAATGTTCCATCTCTCACTTTCAAATTTTACCCATCCTTCCAGAGCCAATTCTAATCCTGAGGTTCTATCTTATCCAGCTCACCTGGCAACAATGACACTTTCCTCTCCATCATTTCCATGTCACTTTATTTCCATCTATCTCACTATCTATATCTATATATGCAATTCATATTTGATTTGTCTCTATACCCCCTTCTCGAAAAGAGGTCTGGCAGAATCCCTGTACCAAGTACATATTTAATATATTTTTATTGAATAAAAATGGCTTTTAATGAGTCATGTGTGACACTGATGAAGTAACTAAGAGGGGGCATCAAATGTCTACAGAGTTTAAAAAGCGAAACTATTCAGTCAAACATTTGTTTAGTTAGAAGTTGAATGTGCATTTATCACGTGTATTGTTGGAGGCCAGTTAGCTCAGTTGGTTAGAGTGTGGTGCTAATACCATGTGTAGCATGTAAGGTTGCAAACTTTGCAAACAAGGAAGCATGAGAAAATCGACACAATTCTTGCAACCACAGTTGGAAATCAAGAGCACAGACGTGTAGCCTAGTACTTCAGTGTTTCCCTACTACTATCCCTTCCTCCACACACATATTATGACAAAGACATTTACTTCTATTAGTTTTTAAATAAAAATTCTAAAATTAACCTAGCTCTCTCCCTCTGAGTACCTTCAGAAATCTATGGTTTGTGGAAGCCATGACACTATTTTCTTGTGCAAGGTTAGCATAATTCAGAAGGACAAGTACAGTCTCCTCCTTTAGCTCTGAGGCTGAGAGAGGCATGTATGTCTCTGGGTTATGGGACCAACCTCTTTCTCCTGAGTCTACTTAAAAAGAAATATTGAAAGATCTCACTCTATCATTATCTTCCCCTTGAAGCATCAGTACATCTTCCTTCTGACATGAAACTTTATTTTTCTTTGGGCAAATTGAGGGACTCACATCTCTCTTAATTTCAAACCTTTGGGATAAGATAGCTATGTTGTCCAGGGCTCTGGGTTGGTTAATAATGATCTTGGAGAGTTAGGACTTAGTGTTTTCAAAATTTGGCGTCTGCAGAGGTTCCTTTGCTGTACATTGAGAAAAAACCCTAATCTATGGTCACAGAATGAACTGCTAACCTTGGCTGGGCATCTTATAAATGTGGGCCTTTGGTCATAAGTGTGCAAAACAGGAAAACTATTGATCTTGTATCAGTGGCCCCTTTTTTACCTGGAAAGGATGTAGAGTGTGTAGAATTTTTGAAATGGGGAAGAATTTCTCCCCCAACTCCACCACACCCTGTCGTAGGAAATTCTATGCCAAGGTGTTTTCATCTCTCTTTAAGTACAGTAAAATAAAAAAATTTAAAATGAAAATAATGCGAATGGGCCAGGCATGGTGGCTCATGCCTGTAATCTCAGGACTTGGAAAGGCTGAGGCTGATAGATCACTTGAGGTCAGGAGTTCAAGACCCGCCTGGTCAACATGGTGAAAACCCATCTCTACTAAAAATACAAAAAATTAGCCACATGTGGTGGCACAAACCTGTCATCCCAGCTACTCGGGAGGCTGAGGCAGGAGAATTGCTTGAACCTGGGAGGCAGAGGTTGCAGTGAGCCAAGATTGTGCCACTGACCTCCAGCCTGGGTAACAGAGCAAGACTCTGTAAAAAAAAAAAAAAAAAAAAAAAAGAAAGAAAGAAAGAAAGAGAGAGAGAGAGAAAGAGAATGAACGAACATAATGTGGATGGAGCAAAAATGATTGAAGTAATTCTATTGAACTCTTCAAATTACACTGACAGCTACTGGTTAAAGAACCCAATTGATTAATATTGATTCCTTAAGGATTCAGTCAGCTGAATCATAGGAGTACATAAGAAAGAAATTTTCTCAACAGAGGAAACTTCACTTGATCATGAGAACAGGAAATATGTTAGTCTCAGGTTCAGATTGCACCAAATGGTTTATATTCTCATCGAAACTGACTCTGAACCAGCTAGCTTTGCTCTCTCCTGCCTCCAAGTTCTTTTTCTTTGCAGGGTTAGGCACATTTGCTTTTCTGATTCTGCAGCTTTTTCTAAACCAGAGGCAAGAATAATCTCAGTGCCAGATAAAGGAGATATAATTTCAGTGTAATGTCGCTCTGTTCTTTTTTATTTTCCAAGAATTTTATGCACATTGTCAAATGTGACTGAAATGTGAGGGTTGCTTATATTTTACTGGTGTTTTTCTAGAGATGGAGGCTTGGAGGAAGAAGAGTCTGTAATCCATAGCACCCTGAGAAAACATCTCTTCTCTTGTCAATCTTCTCTCTAGCTACACGTGCCTTCAGAGCAGGGAATTTAGTAACTCTCACTACTACATCTCCAACACCTCTCTTATAGTCTAGAATGACAGTGAATGTCTCTGGAATAAAAAAAAAAAACTTTGCAGAATAGGAAGATTAGTTTAGAAACCTGGAGAAGTTTTGCAAGATTAAAAAAAAAAAAAAAAAAAGACCTCAAGGGGACATGAATGTCATCCATTAGTTTCTTAAGACTACACAATTGGACGTGAAAAAAAGACTTCTCAGTGTTACTATAGACAGCAGAGAGCAAAGTCCAGAGTCAGAACCCACAAGTTTGTGGAAAAAAATATTTCTCCTCCAAAGGTCTAGTGCTTTTAAAAATTATCTTGAAGACTCGTGTAGTAGCTACATCTGCTAATGTGAGTTGAGTATTTTCAGAAGATTAAAAGGAAGTTGGCATTAAATTGTGATTACTATCATTCCTTTTCAAGTACACAGGTTATGCCATGCATTTTATGACACCGCAGGCTCATTTGCCCTGTGAACCTCTCTCTAACCTCCTCTCCAGTTGAGAATAACTAATTATTCTGCATTAGGAGAGTACTTTGTACATCTCTTGGCATAGCACTGCCACACTGAAACATATTTTATTTGCACCAGATTGACAGCCTTCATGAAAAAGGAAACAAACAAAAACTAAGGATTGAGTTACTATGTCAGACACAGTACTGGATTTTCTTTAGCATTCTGTACTCTTCTTTATTGTTAGACTAGCTTGAGGACATTGGTATTATTTTCCCCATTTTTCAGGTTAAAAAAACAAACTAAAGAGAGATGAACAGAAACTGACCATATGCCACACGTATAGTAAGCGCTATTCCCAAGATTAGAACCCAGATCTGACTGAGAAGAGATCTCAAGCCCATTTAACTCCACCACACTTAAAGGCAGAGGACCATAGTAGCATTGGTTCTAGAATCAGTTTGCCTGGGTTTGTATCTCAACTTTGTCTCTCACAGACTACCTAATTTTTATGAATCTCTACTGTGGTTAAATGTACTATAAATGAAAAAAGTAATAAGTACACAACACATAGGATTGTTGTGAGGATTAAGTAAAGCAATACTTATTAATCATTTAGAAGGGTTCCTGAGACATGGTAAGTGTTGAGTAAAGGTTAACTATTTTTGAGAACAGATAATAGATCATTTTCTTTTGTGTCAATAGAACTTAGCATGGTCCATAATTCGATGTTAGGCAGTTAGTAAAGCCTGAAATAATGATTGCGGATTTTAACTATATGTTGATGAAGAGGCAGAATTAAGAAAACTTACTAGAATTTTCTGGAAAATATTTCATAGTTCATACAATTCAGGAAATGTAGTGTGGGGTACCCTTATTACTCGTGGATACTCCCACAGTCCTTTTTCACCTGTGTTTTTTCAAAGCGCAAGCTTTTGAATGTCAGTTAATAAATGTGGAAATGATAATGAAATTAGAAAAATGTGTGACCTTAATCACAATGATTTTCAGGCAAGAATTACCAACTGATGCTAAAATTGGTAGATGAGGATGTCCATTTTTGCTTAAGATGTAGAATGTGACAAGAGAATGTCTTTCCCTTCTTAACAATGAGAAAAAGTTAGACAATCTACAAAATCATAAAAAATTTTTTGAAATCATAAGAGAGCTGACATTGCAAGGCAAACCAACTGAATTCCAATGAATGGCATACTACTCTGAAAAGGGATGGGACAAAAGAACTATTTCATTTCTGACAGAACATAAGAGGAAAAAATATTGCTGTCCTAAAAGCAGGTACAATGTTAAAAATCAGTTACAATGTTACCAAATTCTTTAAAGCAATGTGTGGGATAGCTTATTCATGACCATGAGAACCTAAACACAAAAGGAGTTGGCCCTAACTCACATGTTCTTTTCCACAGGCTTCCAGAGGTGTTCATGCAGAAGACTGGATGCAGGACCCTTGGTGGCACCAGTGTGCAGATGAGCAGATAGTGACTGATTGCCACTGGGGTAAGTTGGAAATTACCACTCACTTCTCTGGATTCATGTCTCAAATAAAACAAATTACTAAGCCACTGAGAAAGAGACAACAACCCCTCCAACATTAAGGGCCAGAAAAATGTCCTCTGCTTATATGAAAGTGATTACATAAAAGGTAGGAAAACCTTCTTTCTCCAGGACCCAGAAAAAGACCCATTCCTTCTGGGAGAAGGGTAGAATTAAAATATCTCTACCTCTTGGAAATTTGAAAGAAAACTTCTGGGCCCAGGTTCCTGGACTGATACAAAGCAGAGGTCTGCTACAACTGGAGTATGGGCAGGATCCAGGGGGAAAAGGGGAGCAGGAATGCTGAAAAGCCAAAGCTTCAAGGCCCGGGTGTATAGGATCTGCCTAAGACTGAGACTGAGTCATTAGAGCCAAGAATCTCATCTTCTCTCCAAGAGCTTCAAACTGAGTAACCAGCAATAATAGTCTACCAACTGGGACCAGGACAAGGGGTGGTAAGAGATTCTCTCTGTGGTAGAGAATGGCTGAAAGCAGGGGATGGATCAGCAATACTGAAAAAAACGTTCTGGTACCCAAGGAACCACTCTAAGCACAATGTACATATTCTATCACTGGAGGAATTGGAAGTGTGTGGTACACTTCAGGTAACAATAGCAAAAACAATTACCAAATCTAGTCTAACTACTAACTAGATTGACTCAACTCAGAAGTAGAGGTACACACATTTCCAAGCGTAAATACTATTTACTTTTGTATCTGCTGTTTTTCCACATACAATTACCAATATTTAGTAACAATTATGTTCTGTACCCACAAAAACAAGAAAGAATGACCCCATTGTCAAGAATAAGAAGCAAGAATCCCAGCACTCTGGGAGGCCAAGGCAGGCAGATCATGAGGTCCGGAGATCAAGACCATCTTGGCTAACATGGTGAAACCCCGTCTCTACTAAAAAATACAAAAAATTAGCCGGGCGTGGTGGCAGGTGCCTGTAGTCCCAGCTACTCGGGAGGCTGAGGCAGGAGAATGGTGTGAACCTGGGAGGCGGAGCTTGCAGTGAGCCAATATCGCACCACTGTACTCCAGCCTGGGTGACAGAGTGAGACTCCATCTCAAAAAACAAACAAACAAACAAACAAAACAAAAAAAAGAAGCAAGAAAAATCAGATTCAGAGTTGAGTCTGATAGCTGAAACTATAGTTGAAACTCTCCGACTGGAACGTTTAAATAACCATGATTAATCTAATAAAGGACCTAAAGAAAAAGGAGAATGACATGCACAAAGAGATGAATTTCAGCATAGAGATAGAAACAATAAATATAATCAAGTGGAATTGCTAGAAATTAAAAAAAGATAAGGGAAATAATATTGAATATTTATAATCAGACTGCATGCAGCTGAGAAAAAAAGTAAACTGGAAGATGTCCATAGAAATTATTCAAACTGAAACATAAAAATAAAAAAGATTGATAAGGCCAGTATACAAAAATGCATGGTAATTTTACATACTAGCAAGGATAATTTAGAAATTATTATTATTTTCCTTTTGTTATGGGAGATAAGATGCTATTTCTTTGAAGGCCCCTTCTCTTCTTTAGCTCTTGATTCCACTCTTATATTTTCACGAATCCTCTAATCTTCGTGTGTTTCTGTCTCTCTCATCAGCTATTTTACTCTTTATTAAATTATTTGCTTTATCATTTAGACTCTCTAGTAGTTGCATAAAAAGAAGCACAAATAAACCTCTTTGACTCCCTGTCTCTCCGCCACCTGCCACCCACCTCACTCCCTCCTCAACATACACCTACCCTGGTCTTTGTTCCCATTACTACCCTCAATCAGCTCTAGTCAAGAGAACAAGTATAGTGGTTACTTCTCTGCCATTGACTTAGCCTATTAAGAACTCTTGACCAGCAGTCACTCCTGCTTTCTTGAAACATTTATTTATTCTGCCTTCCTTAACACCACACATTTCTTTTTCTGCCTCACTGAGACCTCATTCTGTCTCCTTTTCTGGCTTAAATTATCCTATTCAACCTCTAACTGTTGATGTACTTTAGGGTTGAGTCTCAGATTCTTTCTGTTGCCTTCTTACATTTTTTCCTATAGAAAAGATCCTCCAGTAATAGGGTTTTAAGTACTACTTGTATGCTGATGTCTTCCAAATTTCCATCTGGACATCTTTTGTGAGCTCCAGCCTTGCATACACAACTAAATTCATGACATTTTCACTTTGAATATCAATAGGCATTTCAAATTTATCATTTCCAAAAAAGAACTGTTAACTCTCATCCACCTTCAGCAAATCTATTTCTCCCATAAACTCCCTCATCTCAGTAAAAGATACCATTATCTGCTCGGTTGCTCAAGCCAAAAACTTAGGAGTTGTTTTTGATTGCTTTCTTCTGCTCACTCCCCATGCCCAATGCAGCAGCAAGTGACATCATTTGTACCTCTCAAGTATATTCTGAATCTTTCCTTTTGCAGCATGTCTATGTGCATCCAAGCCATTTGGATTATCATATTGGCATCCTAACTGGTCTTTGTGCTTCAACTCCTGCTTTTCTAAACTCCATCCTCACAGAGCAGCCAATGTACTTTTAAATATATATATATGTGTGTGTGTGTGTGTTATAGATATGTGTGTGTATAGGTATGTATGTATTATATATGTGTGTATGTGTATGTATATATATACACATATAATACACATACACATATGTATATACACATACATATATTTTACATACATACATACATATATATTTATATATTTCCTACTGTGGTCTCTATGGTTTCTGACCACCTCTCTGATCATAACTTCTTTCACTTTTCCTCTTACTCACTGTTTTTCAACAACACTGTGTTTTTTTCTTGAACAGAAAGAGAACTTGCTCCTGCTAGTTCCTTTTCATTCATATGGAAGCCTAAGCATTTTATCCGCAGGAGGGCTTCCCTGACTATTGTAGTTAGCATCCTACTGCTTCATTAATACAGTTCTAGCTATTCTCCATATTCTTATGAGGAGGTGAGTAGAGACAGCAAGATGGGCATGGGAAAAAAGCTAACAAAATATTGTCTCAGATTGAGACTAGCTTCATTCTAATTTCACAGAATCTCTGGAGAAAAGTCTGCTACAGTGTAAATATCCCTTTGGAGTAAGGCAGTGGCCTTTGGTACTCCTCCATCAGTCATTGTTTTTTTTTTTTTTTTTTTTTTTTTTTGCCAAGGTCCAAGGGATGGACAGTGAGGTTAGCTGACCTCCTGAGCAATGAGGCTGCCATTGACCAAGGACGGTTCTTTACAGAAGGGAGAAACTGTGGGTGGTAGACAACACTGCTACTTCCAGCAACTGGAGGGGTCAGGGCAGTGGGTAGCAAAGAGAATATTGGCAGGACATCAACAGCCTCTATTATACAATGTTCATCTTTGGGGTTTGTTCAGCTTTTTAAATATGTAGGTTTGTGTCTTTTGCCACATTTGGGACATTTTTAGCCATTATTTCTTTGAGTATTTTTTAGCGTATCTTTTTTTTAACTTTTTTATTGTGGCCAACTTAGTCTAATATAGCTACCATTTTTTCCCCTCTTCTTTTGAACTGAATTAAATTTTAGGTGGAAAGATGGGTATAGGATTTGAATAACATAGTTTCAAAAATTCTTTTTAATTCTAACATTTTATAATTTTGTAATTGTAACAATATCATCTAAGTTTATTCATGATAATAAATCATAGTACTGACACAGATTTTATTTCACTTTTCTAAGCATTTGATTTACATTATGATACATAGTCAAGTAGTGAGACTTGATTATGCTTTTCAGAATTCATTAGATCTGTAGAAATTACATCCAGGTCTGCAATCACACTGACCCACCCTCAATCATCTTGTTTACATTCTATTCTACCCTAGTCAACTCTAGCTGTAATAAGCCTACTGGAACTTTAACATCGCATCTTCTGCGATTGCTTTCCTTACCATTGTAGGCTAAAATTACTCCTCTCTTTACTCTAGAAAATGATAGTACTTAGCACATTACACAATGATGTCATTAATTTTGTATAGCTAAGGATGATCTCAGTGCCCAAGATTTTCTAGTAGTTAAATATTTTCTCATCTCAAACACATTCAGAGTTCCTTCTGACTTTTACAAGTCTTACCCCCATTAAACTCATTTAAATCTACAAAAAAACTGGAAAATAAAGACAAAATCTGTTTATCTTCTCATTATTTTCCCTTTTATTTCTGTCAGCTCTTGAAATAAACTGGTTTTGCCTTTACATCTAATTTTTTTTATTTTATGCAGGCTGAAAAGGAATTTATTTGTTCGAGCAAATAATGTCATCAACTTATAATGAAAGAATGTATACTGTTTTCAACTGGCTGGAGATTGATATTCCTATTTAGAAAAATACTTACTATAGCATGACAATAAGATGTATGGAAAATAAAGGTCTAAATAAATTGCTTGGAACAAATAGACTTGGAACAAAAGCGAAGGTTGTTGGCTCAGATTGCTGGGCAATACATGAGACCAGTGTTTCACAAACTCTGTGTTTCTCCAGCTGTTAATAGATTTCCCCTGAAATGAACAGTTAATTTCCTGGTCAAATACATCGGAGGAAATGCAGTATAGTGTGATTTAAAAGATAAATTAACCATTTAAAAATGTTCAGAAGTCCTACTGAAAAGAAATCCATTATTCTTAAACACTTATGCAAACATCTCTCAGTTCACTAATAATTTCAGATCAGTCAGGAAACTTTTGACTTGGACTATGATACAGTTATTCCCAAGTATATGTTCTCTTGTATTAGTTGATTCTGTCAGTCAGTGTTTGGTTGCAGAGTACTGACTCTACTGTAGATAATTCTAGGAGAAATAAATTATAAATGTGTGCTAAATGGCTAACAGAATTTGGGGAATAAATGAAATAACAGACTTTTACGCAGAACTTCCAAAAATCACTTGGAAAACCACATAACAGAACTGTGTCTCTAAGGGTTTTTCTCTTTCCATCATAATCAGGAATCTGACTGTTGAATTGAGAAGCTGCTGCTACAGAAAGTTCCATACCCTCTCTGTTTTGTTGTGACCCACACCAGCAAAATAGAGGTCTCACACCTGGCCTTTCTCTGTACTTAAAACAATTTAAATTCAGATTTCACTCTTGTGCATCTGATTGGTGAAACATAAACATATCCAGAATCTCAGCTTCAAGGGAATCTGGATAATGTGATTTTCAGCTTTCCAGCCTCTGCTTCACAGTATCCTATACACCATAATCGTTTTGTCCCAACATATACTGTATTGCAAGATGCTAAGGTTTCTCATGATGCAATGGGATGAAATAAAAATTCTAAAAATTCTGGCCAGGAATGATGGCTCACGCCTGTAATCCCAGCACTTTGAGAGGCCAAGGCAGATGGATCACTTGAGCTGAGGAGTTCAAGACCAGCCTGAGCAAAAGGTGAAACCCCATCTAAAAAAATACAGAAAAAAATAGCTGAGTGTAGTAGCATGCATCTGTAGTCCCAGCTACTGGAGGGCTGAGGCGATAGGATGGCCTGATCCTGGGAGATTGAGACTGAAGTGAGCTGTGATCACACCACTGCATTGTATGTAGCCTGTCCAGCCTGGGTGACAGAGCAAGACCCTTTCTCAAAAAAAAAAAAAAAAAAAAAAAAAAGGAAAAAAATCTAAATAAAGCTAGTTTCATAAAGTTTCATGAAGCCAGAGATTTATTATATGAGCCTAATTTAATGTTTGTAATCAAATGGGTACTCAAAAAACAGTGTCATTTAATGAATAAATGCATGAGATTATAGGATCACCCTGCCAACCCTGTTGTTTTCCTGAAGATGAAACAGAACTCTAAAGCGGTGAAATGACCTGCTTACATTCTCCACAATGGAATCCATCCAAGTTCTGTTATCTTAAGTGTGTTCTCATTTTATTGTTCCATATTCTCATATTGTAATACAGTGTTTTGCCTTTTAAAAAAGATTACAAGGTGAAAGCAATGCATAATTGTGTAATCGAAAGGAATAAAATTAAATAGAATTAACATATTAACGAGCAGTTAAAATATGCAGAATGCTATGCTAAGTATTGTAGGAAACATAAATACAATATAAATTCTTATCCTTCTAAATCATCAACAACATTAAATTCTAATAATGGACTTTCTGTCTCTATACTACCATACAGAATGTTAGAGCAACATTATACATGTAATGCCTGTAGCCAATTTTATTTACATGCTCCTAAACTTGAAGCCCACTGGTTTATGCTTCTGTTAAATAGCTTTCTTTATTATTTTAATGTTTAAAAATCTTTTGCTAATTTTACATTTACTAGTATTTTCTTCCTTAACATTATTCTCTGTAGTTATTGGCAAATGACATAAGGAAGGTTCTTACATTCATCTATATTTAGCCTTATGTAACATGGAGAGATTTTCTGTAAATTGTAATTCCATCTGTTTAAGAAGATTTCTGTTAATACCTGTATTAGTCTCCCATAACAAAATATCATAGATGGGTGGTTTAAACAACAAAAATTTATTTCTTACAGTTCTGTAGGGTGGGAAGTCCAAGATTAAGGTGCTGGCAAGGTAGGTTTCATTCTGTGGCCTCTTCTTTTGGCTTGTAGGTGATGACCATCTGGCTGTGTGCCCTCATGACTTCTTTGTGTGCATAGAGGAAACTAGATAACATTCGTAGGACTAAACAGTACCTGTGTTGCTATTGCTTCACAGTAGCAATAAGGTTTATAGTATGTATCTTTATCATGATTAATCTTTAAATGATGTTTTTGTACTTCATATATAATGAAAGAAATTTACAGCAGAATATTTTCATATAGTTTCTCTAATACTTTGTGGTACTGTTATAAATGTTTATTATAATCTTCAGAACAGCTGCTAAGAAACTTAAAGTTATAGCTAATGAACTAATAATGGAGATAATATGAATATCATACTATCTTATATGTAGAAAATCATAAAGACCACCAAAAAACTGTTAAAGCCGATAAATGAATTCAGTAAAGTTGCAGAATACAGAATTAACCTAAAAAACTCAGTAACATTTTTAGGCAGTAACAATGAACTATCCACAAAGAAAATTAGGAAAACTATCTCATTTATGATAGCATCAAAAAGACTAAAACAATTAGGAATAAACTTAACCAAGGAAGTGAAAGACTTACACACAGAAAACAACAAAGTATTAATGAAAGAGATTAAAGGCACAAACAAATGGGAACATATCCCATGTTTATGGATTGGAAGACTTAATATTGTTAAAATGCCCATTCTACCCAAAGCAATCTGTAGATTTCATGCTATTGCCATCAAAATCCCAATGGCATTTGTTAGAGAAATAGAAAAAACAATTTTAAAATTCATATGGAACCACAAAAGACCCAGAATAGCCAAAGCACCCTGGAGTAGAAAGAATAAAGCTAGAGTTATCATACTTCCTGATTTCAAAATATATTACACAACTACAGTAATTAAAACTCTATGGTACTGACATACAGACAGTTATATAAGACCAAATGAACAGAATATAGAGCCAAGAATTAAACCGACACGTATGTGGTTAACAGATATTTGAAAGAGTACCAATAATACACAATGGAGAAAAAATAGTCTTTTTAACAAATTGTGTTGGGAAAACTGGGTGTCAACAAGCAAAATAATGAAATAGGCTTTCTATCTTACACTGTACACAGAAATAAACTAAAAATGGAGTAAAGACTTAAATGTAAGATCTGAAACTGTGTAACTCCTGAAAGAAAACACAGGGAGAAATCTCCATGACATTGGTCCTGACAATGATTCCTGGCTATGACACCAAAAGCACAAGAAATAAAAGCAAAAATAGACAAGTGAGACTATATGAAACAAAAGGTTGTCTGCACAAGAAAGGAAACAATCAACAGAGTAAAGAGGTGACCTACAGAATGAGAGAAAATATTTGCAAGCCATGTATAAGGGGTTAGTATATAAAATATACAAGGAACTACTATAACTCAATAGCAAAAAAGTATGACTTAATTAAAATATGGTCAAAAACCTGAATAGATACTTTTTCTGATAGAGGCATACAAATAAAAGGTCAGCAGTTATCTGAATAGATGCTCAGCATCACTGACAACCAAGGAAATACAAATCAAACTGAAGTGAGATATCACCTCACACCACCAAACAAAAGTTGAATTTTGGTGAGAATGTATAATACTTGGAACCTTTTTACACTGTTGGTGAGAAAGTAAAATAATGCAGCTGCTATGGGACACAGTAGGGAGGTTCTTCAAAAAATTGAAAATAAAACTATCACATAATTTAGCAATCCTACTTCTGGGCATATACGCTAAAGAATTGAAATAAGGATCTCTAAGGGATATTTGTACTCCTGTATTTATTACATCACTCACAATGGCTAAATTATGGAAGCAACTGAAATACCTATTGAAAGATGAATGGATAGAAAACAATTGTGATTTTTTTGCTTACAGTAGAATATTATTAAGCCTTAAAAAAGAAGGAAATTCTGCCATTTGCCACAACATGGATGACCTTGAAGGACATTATGCTAAGTGAAATATGCTAGTCACAGAAAGATAAATACTACATGATTTCACTTATATGAGGTATCTAAAATAGTCAAACTCAAAAACAGGTAGTAGAATAGTGGTTACCAAGGAGCAGGGGGACAGGGAGTTGTGGACTTGTTGTTCAATTGATATAAGGCTTTTGTTATGCAAGATGAATTAGTTCTAGAGATCTGCACTATAGAATAATAGTTATAGTTAACAATACTATATTATGCACTGAAAAATTGTTGAGGGTAAATTTTATGTTAAGTGTTTTTATCACAAAAAGGAAACCCACAACCAAACAATTAAACAATGGGACATAGGAAACTTTTGGAAATGGTGGATATGTGCATTACATTCATTGTGATGATGGTTTCATGAGCATATGCTATGTCAAAACTCATAAACTGTATACATTAAATATATACATTTTATTGTATATCAGTTATACCTCAATAATGCTATCTAAAATAAACTAACAAAAGAAGAACAAATTAAACCCAAAGTAAGAAATGGAAACAAATAATAAAGACAAGAAAATAAATGAATAAAATTAAATTGGAAAACCAATAGAAAAAACTAGTGAAACCAACAACTGCTTCTTGTCAAAATTCAATACATTTGGTAAATCTCTAACAGCAAGAGTTAGCACATTTTACTAATATCAGAAATGAAAGGGCAGGAGGAAGCATAAATATATATTGTTCTAAATTTAACAGAATATAAGAAAATATTTTGAACAGCTTTATGTCAAAAACTTCACCACATAGATTAAGTGAACAAATTCTTTAAAAGAACAAAGTAACAAATTTCACCAGGAATAAATAAATAACCCATATATCCTTGTATCTACTTTACTTAGTTTATTTTTATCTTAAAGGTATGTTGAATTTTGTCAATTGTTATTTCTGCATTTAATGAAATAATCTTATGGCTTTTCTTATTCAGTCCAATAATAGTATAGAAATTACTGGTTGATTGATTTCAAATAGTAAACAAAACTTGAATTTTTTTTTTTTTCTTTTTTGAGTTGGAGTCTCACTCTGTCATTCTGGCTTGAGTGCAGTGTTGCCATCTGGGCTCACTGCAACCTCTGCTTCCTGGTTCTCCTGCCTTAGCCTCCTGAGTAGCTGGGATTACAGGGATGCACCACCATGCCCGGCTAATTTTTGTATTTTTAGTAGAGATAGGGTTTCGCCATGTTGGCCAGGCTGATCTCCAACTCGTGACCTCAGGTGATCCACTGGCCTCAGCCTCCCAAAGTGCTGGGATTACAGGTGTGAGCCACTACGCCAGGCCCCAAACCTTGAATTCTATAGTAATCCCTTATTTGTTCATGATATATTTTCCTTTCTTAAGATACATTTCTGATTTGACTTGCTCATTTTTTTAAATTATTAATATTAATCTTTTTTTAAGAGTATCTTGTTTTGCTGCTAGAACAATGCTGGCCTCAAAAAATAAATGAGATGTGTTATCTGATATACTAATTTCAGAGTTTCAGGATAAATATGAAGAAAAACTCTAGCTCTTCACGGTCAAATGATTAAGAAAACAAAGGTAAAGGGAAAATCTTGAAGTCAATCAAAGAGAAAAGAAACAATTTCTACCAGGAAGCAAAGATATGAAATAGCAGACTTGGCTTCTGAAACGAGGCCAGACAGAAGACAATAAAGTTGCTTATTTGACATATGGAAAGCAAACACAGAAACAGCAGCTCACCACCTACAATGATGCCCTGTGAAAACATCTTGCAAATAAGAAAGCAATGTGCTTCTCAGACGACAAAAACTGAGATAAATTATTGCCAGCCAATTTGCATGAAAAGAGATGTTACAGCAAGATCTGGCAAACTGAGCATGATATCAGATGAACTTCTGAAGGAAAACACACAGACACACTCATGCACATGCATAGACACACTCATGCACATGCATAGACACACTCATGCACATGCATAGGCACACTCATGCACATGCATAGACACACTCATGCACATGCATAGGCACACTCATGCACATGCATAGACACACAAAGACATTTGGACACAGTAATAATGTGGGTAAATATAACAGACTTTAGTTTTTTAAATGTCTTTAAAATATAATTGCCTTTAAAATATAATTTACAATGTGGGTGTATAGAACAGATTTAATATTTGTAAATATCTTTAATATATAATTGAAATCTCTTTAAAATAAATTTGTCCTGCTGCTTAGGTTTCTCTGAAGCTTCAGGAACTCTGGTTTATTATCTTTCATTACATTTGAAAAAGTCTTGGCCTTTATCTCTTCAAATATTTCTTCTGCTTCATTCTTTCTTCTCCTGAGATTCCAAGTATGTGTATATTAAATGATTTTGTCTGGTTTCACAACTCTTCCATGCTTCTGTTTGCCTTTTAGCTCTTTTTTTCCTCTTTGTGTTTTAATTATCTTCAAGTTATTGCTGCTTTCCATTTCTCTGACTATTCTGCTGAAAAGCCTGTTGAAGTAATTCTTCATTTCTGATATTGTGTTTTTATTTTCAGCATTTCCATTTGATTCTTTTTAAACTTTCCTCCTTCCTTCTGAATATCTCCCATCTTTTCATGCATGGATTCACCTTTTCCACTACCCGATTCCTTCAGCGTATTAGTCATTGTTATTTTAAGCTCCCTGTCTGACTGTCAACCTCTGAGGTGTCTCCATGTCTGCTTCTCTTCATTTCTTTTCTTTCTTGAGCATATGTCCTTTTACTTGCTTTATGTGTTCCATAATGTTTAGATAAATGTCAGACATTGTTAGTAAAAGGAAGAAATTGAAACTAGATGAATAAACTGAGACGAGGTGACTAAAATTTATGCCTGGAAGTTTTCAGTTTTTTCTTCTATCAGGCAATTTGAAGGGAAGGGTTGAGTAAATCTAGTCTGTTGCTGAGCTGGTTTTGGGCTTTTTGGTTGCTAGGTTCCTTCTGTGTACCACAGACTTCAAATTCCTTTAGTGCAAACCCCCACTATCTTGTGCTTAATGCATGGCCCAGAGTGCTAGAGGCTTTCTCTTAGAATTCCTGTTCCACCGTTGGCTTTCTGTAGGCCTACACTCCTAAACCACATTGGTGGTTTCTCTCTGCGCCCTTGCCCTTCCCTTAGTGATAGGCTGGTGATGTTTGTTACTGAGAGTAAGGCGGGAGCAGAATTTTCTTGGCTCTCCTGCTGCAGCCTCAAACTTACATAGTCCCTGTCCTAGTCCCTGTCCACAGAAGCCTCAGCATTCCTTTCTATTCCCAAGTGGCAGCCAATCCCCACCTTATACTCATGCAGGGCCTAGAGTACAAAATGGGCTTCTCCAAGTGCTCCTCCTCCACCCACACACCTAGCCAGGCGCAGCATCCCATGTCACTAATGCAGCTCTTTCAGGTCTCTGTCCCCGTCCCCACCTTTCTCATGAACACGTGATGGATGCACATGGAAAACAACTAGTGAGGCCAGGTGCAGTGGCTCATGCCTGTAATTCCAGCACTTTGGGAGGCTGAGGCAGGCGGATCACCTGAGGTCAGAAGTTCCAGACCAGCCTGACCAACATGGAGAAAGTCGGTCTCTACTGAAAATACAAAATTAGCCTGGCATGGTGGCACATGCCTCTAATCCCAGCTGCTTGGGAGGCTGAGGTGGAAGAATTGCTTGAACCGGGGAGGTGGAGGTTACAGTGGGCCCAGATTGTGCCATTGCACTCCAGTCTGGGCAACAAGAGCAAAATTCTGTCTCAAAAAACAAAAAACAGAAAAACAAAAACAAAAACAAAAAAAACAAACTAGTGAGGGCTACTCTGGGCACACTGCCTGTGGGGTATCCCTGCTCTGGAAGGGGCAGTGAAACAAACAAACTAGTGAGAAAGAATGGGCTTCCCATGTATCTAGGACTCCCAGGATATTAAACTCACACTGATCTACATCTAGCTTTTAGAAATTCATTAAAATATCAGTTGTATTCTTCTAACTGCTTTTATGATGATCATCTCTTCCTTCTGTGTGCTCCCAAATGTAACATATTTCATGTGTCCCATCTCTCATCAGGAACCCATCACTCCTTAGGATTCCATTTCCTTGATTGCTTTGTGATCTCAGTTCTCTGATTGGCTCAAATACAATTACAATTTGTAGACTTTTTTCTACTTTTTCTCATTGCTTGGGTGAAAGTGATGTGATTTTTCAGGCTTCTATATCCTAACTGGCTTATCTTGAAATTTTCTTGAAGAATATAGATCATTTAATTGTAGATATCTCTCAATTTGGGTGTTTCATATGTTTGTGTGTATCAGCATGGTATATGGCATCTATTAATCACATTACTTGTGACGTTAACTTTGATTCCTTGATTGCTACA
Source organism: Pan troglodytes (assembly GCF_028858775.2). Lineage (NCBI taxonomy): Eukaryota > Metazoa > Chordata > Mammalia > Primates > Hominidae > Pan > Pan troglodytes. The sequence goes on from NC_072407.2 coordinate 90,365,798, forward strand.
TTTCCGAACTGAAAATTACGTTTTTTCCACTTTTTACATAATGTTGCTATGGGGAAATACTTTGTATATTTGTAAATATCCTATATTCTCTCAAATTTTATCCACTAGCTTTAGCAAGTATTGACACATTTTGCCTGGATCAATTATTATGATGGTTGACAACTTGTAATTTTGTAATTTTATATTTCCTTATCCATTTCCTTATCCACTGGGAGGACAAACTTTCCATTTTTTAAATTTATATATTTACGTATTTTATTTATATCAGTGTGAACTTAAGAATTCTTTATTCATGGGCTATAATCCTTTGCTATCATTATTTTAATGTTCTTTTTTTTTTTTTTTTTTTTAATTAAGACGGAGTTTCGTTCTTGTTGCCCAGGTTGGAGTGCAACGGTGCGATCTCGGCTCACCGCAACCTCCGCCTTCCCGGTTGAAGCGATTCTCCTGCCTCAGCCTCCCAAGTAGCTGGGATTACAGGTGCCCACCATGACGCATGTTGGTCAGGCTGGTCTTGCACTTGACCTCAGGTGGTCCACCCGCCTCAGCCTCCCAAAGTGCTGGAATTACAAGCGTGAGCCACTGGGCCTGGCAGTGTTCTAGGTTTTCTAGGTTTGCCCAAGGGAACCGCTTAGAGCTGGCCCCTGTGTCCTTTGACAAGCCCTATCATTATTTAGACTCTTCGTACTTTCTGTTACTAAAAGATGTTCTAGATTCATCTTGTAGTTTCTCTGCTCCAGCCCATGAGCCAGTCATTTCTCCAATGAGTGCTCATTTCATTTCATGGAGAATGGTATTTAGAAGTCAAGATATGGGCAGTCATTTTTATTTTTAAAGTAATACCCATAAACTAGGAAATGACATGAAACAAATTGATAATAAGGAATTAACCTACAACTTGCCTGGAACATAAGATCCTCAATATAAGTTTATTGAATGAGTGAACAGTATTTAAAAAGTAGATTTTAGTAGGTAGTCTGCATTTGACAATTTTATCCAATCCCGCAGTTTTTCTCCTCTCCCCAAATCTCTTGCAAGAATAATTTTAATTCCCCTAAGTTTCAGATTTAAGTCTGTCACTCAGTTATTTAAATATGTTCTTTTCATAAAGAGCATTTTGCTCAAAATCTAAGCTTCTTGACTTAACGTTACAGCTCAGACCTTAATTCATATGTAAATATCTACGCTTCCATTAACTGTGTGTTCCAATGAGAATTTGCTAACAACAAAAGACGTCTTACTGTATCCCTATATCTTTCTTATATTGTTCCATTGGTTGAAAATATATCTACCTTACAGAACAAATGTTACTCATCCATGAAGCTTTCTCTGATTTCCTCTAGCTTGGAATGATTTACAAATTTTCAAACTCATAAAATGATGGTGTATTAGTTTATTTATATTGGCTCATCTCTCACACTTCTCATATAAGAAGCATACTAGATTTGTATTACCTTTGCAAATAACATTTGGATAGATTGACCACTTACCACTTTGCCAGGACAGATGCATTATAATACTACTTAGAACCAGCTTGTCATCACTTTGAGAAAAAAGTTCATTATTTTAAAATGATGAAAGTATGCACCTGGCCAGGTGCAGTGGCTCCTGCCTAATAATCTCAGCACTTTGGGAGGCCAAGGCGGATGGATCATGAGGTCAGGAGTTCAAGACCAGCCTGGCCAAGATGGGGAAACCCTGTCTCTACCAAAAATACAAAAATTAGCCGGGCGTGGTGTGGTGGGCACCTGTAAAGCCAGCTACTCAGGAGGCTGAGGCAGAGAATTGCTTGAACCTGGGAGACAGAGGTTGCAGTGAGCCAAGATTGTCCCACTGCACTTCAGCCTGGGCGACAGTGAGAGACTCCGTCTCAAAAAAAAAAAAAAAAAAGAGAGAAAGTATGCACTTCATTATCAAACAGTTTTAACATCTAGAAAACATATTAAACATAACAGAAAGATGCACTTCATTATCAAAGAGTTTCAACATCTAGGAAACATATTAAACATGACAAAGATATGATCATCTATTGCTTAATTCTATGATACACAACTAGCTAGAAAGATATGTTTATGTCAATTTTACAAATGAAGCAACTGTAAATATTTACATGGATTGCCAAGGTCAAGTTACTAATAAGTGGAGGATCCAATTCTAAAATCTAGACTAACTTCAGATCTTTTCTACCTTCTCCTATAACAGGAAAGCTCCCAAATATTTATAATAAACAGACATGAAACAATACAAAAACAAAAACAAAACCATTAATGCTTATTAAATGAGGTGTGGAAGGAATAAACGATGACATGATTCAAAAATCTGACCACTAATGCTTATCTAAATAAGGCATAGAGCTTGTTAGATGATCTTGCATTGAGGTTAATGCAACAAAGGGAACTTTATAGGCTGAAGTTCATCCAGGCTACATCAAAAGGCAGTTTTAAAATAATCAATGGGAATAAGCTTTGTAGCTCTAACCTCACCTCCTATAGAAAGCTTTATCTAAAACTCCCACACTGGCTTATGTGCCCTTTTATGGGCTCCACAGAACGCTCTCTCTTTATCTTTATACTTGTACAAATATCATTGCATTATTTTTTCTCTTCTTTGTGTCTTTCCAGATAGAATATGAACTCCTTCTTTAGAGATTTGACCATTTTTAAATTATTTTGTGTGGTGCTGAACCCACTGAGAGCTCATGATAAATAGGTAACAAATGAATGTCCTTGTGACCTGAAAAATCTTCATATGTATTTGTATTTAATCTGCCCAGTGATCAAAAAGTAACTATAGCTACAGTATTTGTCATAATTTATCTAGCAAATCTTTTGTAAATATTTGTGTTTCCAAAGTGTCGGGTGTTTTTTTCAGAAGCATAAATTAGTTTTTTGAATTGTCCCTGTCTATAAAAGAATTAAAGTTATTTCTAGGTAGGTTTAAACTATTATTAAATGATAAATATTATTAGATACAATATTAAAGGAGATTGGCAAATTGAAGTAATTTCTGTTGCACTGAAGAATACTTGTATTTCAAAAAAGATCCTTGAGTATTTTCAGAATTTGCCTTCATTATAGTGAAGACCAAATGCAGTGAGACTCTCTAGTTTCCTTTTTATCTTCTATGTGTGATTAAGGGAACCCAAATACTCTAGTGCAATGCTTTCACACTGTTTTAAAACAGAAAAACCTTCTAGTAAAATACTGCATGAATGATAAGTACAGAAAATATATTCGGAGTTCTATTTTGTCCTGATTGCAGTAGAACTGGAGAGATTTTATTAGATGTATTCCTTCCCACAGTTTTCCCACTTACACACACACACACACACACACACACACACACACACACACACACACACACGAGTCTCTTAAAGTTCAAGGCAACTGCAGGGTCCTGCATAGGGAAGACTGAAAACATTTGCACCAGAATGCATCATTAACAGGTTATCAGAGGTTGAATAACACCCACTCCATCAGGTCATTCATGATTCTTAATTTTTAAAAGTCCTCCAGGTAATTCCAATATTTTGCCAGCTTTAGGGATAACTAAACTGGGTTCTCTTTAGGGTCTCTTTAAAACATATGACTTTAGTATTGTTTTCCCAAAGCCTAAATTTTTCTCATCTTTTTAAAATGTTCTTATTTTTCTTCTTTTCCTCCATACTTTACTTCATTTCTTTTCTCTTCATTTTATTTCTTTTATTTTTTTCTTTCATAAATCATTCAGTCCAAAAACATTACATGGCGCACATTGTAGATGTCTGTCCTGGGAGGACACCCATGGTGGCACAGAGTGGGAGACAAAGCCCAAAGGGAATGGGAAGGCATTTTTATAGGACGATGCTACAGTGATGGCCTCACAGCCCAAGAGTGAGGGAGGTGGCCTAGCACAGGGTGCTGGAGTAGGAATTGGATGAAGAGGATGTCCTTATGGTAGGGCCAGAGCAGTAGAAGGTACTGTAGCTTGAGTGGAGTGAGGAGTGTATCCACATTGGAGGCAGAGGGCAGGTCAATGAAGTATGTCTAAAACTACTAATGGATATTTTGGTTCCTCCAAAAGGCCTAAAATCTTCCCAAAGGCTCTGTGTTTCCTCCATGACCTGGCTACTGCTTCCTTCTACCTTTACCTCAACTTACTGTATTCCTACCCCACTAGCCCTCCTTCAGTTTCACCAAGGCTCACACCTTGTTCAATGTTGTTCAACTTTAGGCAATTCGAGAGCTCCTTCCTGGAATTCTCTTCCTGCCATTTCCCTTTTAACAAACTCCTAACCATTCTTAGAGATACACTTAAAAGCCATTTCTTTGAAAACATTTTCCAAGCTGCCAAATTAAACTAGACTTTATTGTTATTCTTTCTCATAGCACAGGATTCCTTTCTACAATAGCTCATGTTTTAATGTATAATTATATAAGTACTTAGGTAACTAATTGATTTAAGTCTATCTCCTCTATCCAACTGCAAGTTCTCTAAGAAAAGGAGCCATGTATGTTTTGCATCCCACAGGGAAGTGCCTAACTTACAGCAAGTACTGTATGCATACTTTTAAAAAGCTTCAATTATTAGATGGATGTTTGTATGGAAAGATGGATGAGGAGATGGATGAGAGTAATTGAGTACTTAAAAGCACATTTGAACAAAGAGTTTTACATCTTGGGACATGTATTAGTCCGTTTTCATACTGCTGATAAAGACACACCAGAGATTGGGAAGAGAAAGAGGTTTAATGGACTTACAATTCCACATGGCTGGGGAGGCCTCACAATCATGGTGGAAGGCAAGGAGAAGCAAGTCACATCTTACATGAATGGTGGCAGGCAAAGAGAAAGGGCTTGTGCAGGGGAACTGCTCTTTATAAAACCATCAGATATTGTAAGACTTATTTATTATCATGAGACCAGCATGAGAAAGACCATCCCCATGTTCAATTACCTCCCACTGTATCCCTTCCACTACATGTGGGAAGTGTGGGAGTTACAATTCAAAATGAGATTTGCATGAGGACACAGCCAAACCGTATCATTCTACCACAGCTGCTCCAAAACCTCATGTCCTCACATTTTAAAATCAATCATGCCTTCCTAACAGTCCCCCAAAGTCTTAACTCATTTCTACATTAACTCAAAAGTCCACAGTTCAAAGTTTCATCTGAGATAAGGCAAGTCCTTTCCACCTATGAGCCTGTAAAATCAAAAGCAAGCTAGTTACTTCCTAGATACAATGGGGGAACAGGTATTTTTAAACACAGCCATTCCAATGGGAGTAATTGGCCAATACAAAGAGGCTGCAGGCCCCACGTAAGTCTGAAATCCAGTGGGGCAGTCAAATCTTAGAGCTCTAAAATGATCTCCTTTGACTCCATGTCTTACCTCCCAGTTACACTGATGCAAGAGGTGGGTTCCCCTGGTCTTGGGCAGCTCTACCTCTGTGGCTTTGCAGGGTACAGCCTCACTCCTGGCTGCTTTCACAGGCTGGCGTTGAGTGTCTGTGGCTTCTCCAGGTACACGGTGCAAGCTGTAGGTGGATCTATCATTCTTGGGTCTCGAGGACAATGGCCTTCTCATAGCTCCCCTAGGTGGTGACCCAGTAGGGACTCTGTCTGGGGGCTCTGACCCCACATTTCCCTTCTGCACTACCCTAGCAGAGGTTCTTCATGAGGGCCCCAACCCTGCAGCAAACTTTTGCCTGGACAGCCAGGCATTCCCATATATCCTCTAAAATCTACGTAGAGGTTCCCAAACCTCACTTCTTGACTTCTGTGCACTCACGGGCTCAACACTATGTTGAAGCTGCCAAGGCTTGGGGCTTGCACCCTCTGAAGCCATGGTGTGAGCTCTACATTGGCCCCTTTCAACCACAGCTGGAGCAGCTGAGACACAGGGCACAAAGTCCCTAGACTGCAGACAGCACAGGGACCCTGGGCCTGGCCCAGGAAACCACTTTTGCCTCCTAGGCCTGATCCTGTACTGGGAGGGATTGCCGTGAAGACCTCTGACTTGCCCTTGAGCCATTTTCCCCATTGTCTTGGGGATTAACATTTGCTCCTCATTACTTATGCAAATTTCTGCAGTAAGCTTGAATTTCTCCTCAGAAAAAGGGATTTTCTTTTCTATCGCATTGTCAGGCTGCAAATTTCTCAAACTTTTATGCTCTAATTCCCTTATAAAATGGAATGCCTTCAACGGCACCCAAGCCATGTCTTCAATGCTTTGCTGCTTATAAATTTCTTCTGCCAGATACCCTAAATCATCTATCTCAAGTTCAAAGTTCCACAAATCTCTAGGGCAGGGACAAAATGCTGCAGTCTCTTTGCTAGAACATAACAAGAGTCACCTTTGCTCTAGTTTTCAACAAGTTCCTCATCTCCATCTGAGACCATCTCAGCCTGAAACTTATTGTTCATATCACTATCAGCATTTTTGTCAAAGCCATTCAACAAGTCTCTAGGGAGTTCCAAACTTTCTCACATTTTTCTCTTTTACTCTGAGCCTTCCAAACCTCCAACCTCTGCCTCTGCCTCTACCTCTGCAGTTCTGAAGTTGCTTCTACATTTTTGGGTATCTTTTCAGCAACATCCCACTCTACTGGTACCAATTTACTGTCTTAGTACAGTTTCACACTGCTGATAACTGAGACTGGGAAGAAAAAGAGGTTTAATGGATTTAGAGTTCCACATGGCTGGGGAGGCCTCACAATCAGGGTGGAAGGCAAGGAGGAGCAAGTCACGTCTACATGGATGGTGGCAGGCAAAGAGAGAGAGAGCTTGTGCAGGGGAGCCCCTCTTCGTAAAACCATCAGATATCATGAGACTAATTCACTATCATAAGAATAGCCCAAGAAAGACCCTCCCCCATGATTCAATAAACTCCCACTGGGTCCCTTCCATGACACATGGGAATTGTGGGAGCTAAAATTCAGGATGAGATTTGGGTGGGGACACAGCCAAACCATATCAGGACATTATTCTTTTATTTATTTATTTTTATTATTATTATACTTTAAGTTTTAGGGTACATGTGCACAATGTGCAGGTTAGTTACATATGTATACATGTGCCATGCTGGTGCGCTGCACCCACTAACTCCTCATCTAGCATTAGGTATATCTCCCAATGCTATCCCTCCCCCCTCCCCCCACCCCACAACAGTCCCCAGAGTGTGATGTTTCCCTTCCTGTGTCCATGTGTTCTCATTGTTCAATTCCCACCTATGAGTGAGAATATGCGGTGTTTGGTTTTTTGTTCTTGTGATAGTTTACTGAGAATGATGATTTCCGATTTCATCCATGTCCCTACAAAGGACATGAACTCATCATTTTTTATGGCTGCGTAGGATTCCATGGTGTATATGTGCCACATTTTCTTAATCCAGTCTATCATTGTTGGACATTTGGGTTGGTTCCAAGCCTTTGCTATTGTGAATAGTGCCGCAATAAACATACGTGTGCATGTGTCTTTATAGCAGCATGATTTATAGTCCTTTGGGTATATACCCAGAAATGGGATGGCTGGGTCAAATGGTATTTCTAGTTCTAGATCCCTGAGGAATGGCCACACTGACTTCCACAATGGTTGAACTAGTTTACGGTCCCACCAACAGTGTAATAGTGTTCCTATTTCTCCACATCCTCTCCAGCACCTGTTGTTTCCTGACTTTTTAATGATTGCCATTCTAACTGGTGTGAAATGGCATCTCATTGTGGTTTTGATTTGCATTTCTCTGATGGCCAGTGATGGTGAGCATTTTTTCATGTGTCTTTTGGCTGCATAAATGTCTTCTTTTGAGAAGTGTCTGTTCATGTCCTTTGGCCACTTTTTGATGGGGTTGTTTGTTTTTTTCTTGTAAATTTGTTTGAGTTCATTGTAGATTCTGGATATTAGCCCTTTGTCAGATGAGTAGGTTGCGAAAATTTTCTCCCATTTTGTAGGTTGCCTGTTCACTCTGATGGTAGTTTCTTTTGCTGTGCAGAAGCTCTTTAGTTTAATTAGATCCCATTTGTCAATTTTGGCTTTTGTTGCCATTGCTTTTGGTGTTTTAGACATGAAGTCCTTGCCCATGCCTATGTCCTGAATGGTAATGCCTAGGTTTTCTTCTAGGGTTTTTATGGTTTTAGTTCTAACATTTAAGTCTTTAATCCATCTTGAATTGATTTTTGTATAAGGTATAAGGAAGGGATCCAGTTTCAGCTTTCTACATATGGCTAGCCAGTTTTCCCAACACCATTTATTAAATAGGAAATCCTTTCCCCATTTCTTGTTTTTGTCAGGTTTGTCAAAGATCAGATAGTTGTAGATATGCAGCATTATTTCTGAGGGTTCTGTTCTGTTCCATTGGTCTATATCTCTGTTTTGGTACCAGTACCATGCTGTTTTGGTTACTGTAGCCTTGTAGTATAGTTTGAAGTCAGGTAGCGTGATGCTTCCAGCTTTGTTCTTTGGCTTAGGATTGACTTGGCAATGCAGGCTCTTTTTTGGTTCTGTATGAACTGTAGAGTAGTTTTTTCCAATTCTGTGAAGACAGTCATTGCTAGCTTGATGGGGATGGCATTGAATCTATAAATTACCTTGGGCAGTATGGCCATTTTCACAATATTGATTCTTCCTACCCATGAGCATGGAATGTTCTTCCATTTGTTTGTATCCTCTTTTATTTCCTTGAGCAGTGGTTTGTAGTTCTCCTTGAAGACGTCCTTCATATCCCTTGTAAGTTGGTTTCCTAGGTATTTTATTCTCTTTGAAGCAATTGTGAATGGGAGTTCACTCATGATTTGGCTCTCTGTTTGTCTGTTATTGGTGTATAAGAATGCTTGTGATTTTTGTACATTGATTTTGTATCCTGAGACTTTGCTGAAGTTGCTTATCAGCTTAAGGAGATTTTGGGCTGAGACAGTGGGGTTTTCTAGATACACAATCATGTCGTCTGCAAACAGGGACAATTTGACTTCCTCTTTTCCTAATTGAATACCCTTTATTTCCTTCTCCTGCCTAATTGCCCTGGCCAGAACTTCCAACACTATGTTGAATAGGAGTGGTGAGAGAGGGCATCCCTGTCTTGTGCCAGTCTTCAAAGGGAATGCTTCCAGTTTTTGCCCATTCAGTATGATGTTGGCTGTGGGTTTGTCATAGATAGCTCTTATTATTTTGAGATACGTCCCATCAATACCTAATTTATTGAGAGTTTTTAGCATGAAGGGTTGTTGAATCTTGTCAAAGGCCTTTTCTGCATCTATTGAGATAATCATGTGGTTTTTGTCTTTGGTTCTCTTTATATGCTGGATTACATTTATTGATTTGCGTATATTGAACCAGCCTTGCATCCCAGGGATGAAGCCCACTTGATCATAGTGGATAAGCTTTTTGATGTGCTGCTGGATTCGTTTTGCCAGTATTTTATTGAGGATTTTTGCATCAATGTTCATCAAGGATATTGGTCTAAAATTCTCTTTTTTGGTTGTGTCTCTGCGAGGCTTTGGTATCAGGATGATGCTGGCCTCATAAAATGAGTTAGGGAGGATTCCCTCTTTTTGTATTGATTGGAATAGTTTCAGAAGGAATGGTACCAGTTCCTCCTTGTACCTCTGGTAGAATTTGGCTGTGAATCCATCTTGTCCTGGACTCTTTTTGGTTGGTAAGCTATTGATTATTGCCACAATTTCAGAGCCTGTTATTGGTCTATTCAGAGATTCAACTTCTTCCTGGTTTAGTCTTGGGAGAGTTTATGTGTCGAGGAATTTATCCATTTCTTCTAGATTTTCTAGTTTATTTGCATAGAGGTGTTTGTAGTATTCTCTGATGGTAGTTTGTATTTCTGTGGGATCGGTGGTGATATCCCCTTTATCATTTTTTATTGTGTCTATTTGATTCTTCTCTCTTTTTTTCTTTATTAGTCTTGCTAGCGGTCTATCAATTTTGTTGATCCTTTCAAAAAACCAGCTCCTGGATTCGTCAATTTTTTGAAGGGTTTTTTGTGTCTCTATTTCCTTCAGTTCTGCTCTGATTTTAGTTATTTCTTGCCTTCTGCTGGCTTTTGAATGTGTTTGCTCTTGCTTTTCTAGTTCTTTTAATTGTGATGTTAGGGTGTCAATTTTGGATCTTTCCTGCTTTCTCTTGTGGGCATTTAGTGCTATAAATTTCCCTCTACATACTGCTTTGAATGCATCCCAGAGATTCTGGTATGTTGTGTCTTTGTTCTGGTTGGTTTCAAAGAACATCTTTATTTCTGCCTTCATTTCGTTATGTACCCAGTAGTCATTCAGGAGCAGGTTGTTCAGTTTCCATGTAGTTGAGCGGTTTTGAGTGAGATTCTTAATCCTGAGTTCTAGTTTGATTGCACTGTGGTCTGAGGGATAGTTTGTTATAATTTCTGTTCTTTTACATTTGCTGAGGAGAGCTTTACTTCCAAGTATGTGGTCAATTTTGGAATAGGTGTGGTGTGGTGTTGAAAAAAATGTATATTCTGTTGATTTGGGTTGGAGAGTTCTGTGGATGTCTATTAGGTCCTCTTGGTGCAGAGCTGAGTTCAATTCCTGGGAATCCTTGTTGACTTTCTGTCTCGTTGATCTGTCTAATGTTGACAGTGGGGTGTTAAAGTCTCCCATTATTAATGTGTGGGAGTCTAAGTCTCTTTGTAGGTCACTCAGGACTTGCTTTATGAATCTGGGTGCTCCTGCATTGGGTGCATATATATTTAGGATAATTAGCTCTTCTTGTTGAATTGATCCCTTTACCATTAAGTAATGGCCTTCTTTGTCTCTTTTGATCTTTGTTGGTTTAAAGTCTGTTTTATCAGAGACTAGGATTGCAACCCCTGCCTTTTTTTGTTTTCCATTTGCTTGATAGATCTTCCTCCATCCCTTTATTTTGAGCCTATGTGTGTCTCTGCCCGTGAGATGGGTTTCATCAGGACATTATTAGGAAAAACAGGGTGGTAGATTTAGCTGGCCACATCTTTTCTAAGATTGTTGGTTCCAGAATTTTTATGGGTGTGTGTATATGTGTGTGTGTGTGTGTGTGTGTGTATCCAGTGAGAGAGGGAGATGGGGAATTGCACTCAGACCAACAGGTATAATCTGTAAAGTAACTAGTACTGTACCTCACATATAATAGATGTTTCATATGTCATTATTATTGAAGAAATGAGAGTTTATATATGTAAAGAGTGAGTACTCTGCAGACACATTTTGCCCTAGATGTGTTAGGGTTGATTGTTAGAATCTTTTTAAATTTAATTTAAGAAATAAACATTTTTGAATACTGATATTATTTGGATGGGCACCCCCTCCAAATCTCACGATGAAATGTAATTCCCAGTGTTGGAGGTGGGGCCTGGTGGGAGGTGTTTGAGTCATGGGACAGATCCCTCAAGAATGTCTTGGTGCCCTTTTTGCAGTAATGAGTGAGTTCTCACTGTGCGTTCATAGGAGAACTGGTTACTTATGAGCATTTGGCCCCTCCCCGCTCCCTCTCTTTTGCTCTGTCTCTCACCATGTGACATGCCTGCTCTCCTTTGCCTTCTGCCATAATTGTAAGCTTCCGGAGGCCCTTACTGGAAGCAAATGCTGGAGCTGTGCTTGTAAAGCCTGCAAAACCTCAGCCAATTTAATCTCTTTTCTTTATATATTATCCAGCCTCAGGTGTTCCTTTATAGCAACACAAATGGACTAACACAAATATTCTTGCATTTTGTTTAAATCGAAATCCCTAGAGCAGGCAGGAGAGCTCCAAACATGAAAAGGCTCTGTCTATTCCCATCTTTATATAATTAGAAGCAACCTAGTTTCCATGTTAGTTTAATGCTCTGCAGAGTAAAATGGCAATGATAGAAGTATTTTCAACTAGGGTCATAACACGAACTCTTTTATTTAAAAAAGCAACTTTTAGCTTCAAGGCTTCAAGAAAAATGAGGGCATGAAATATATTTAGTTGTCTTTATTCGTTATTTTAGTCCCAATTCTTAATTCTACTTAGTAACCACTTGGTAACATTTAGTTTCTTAGAAACACACAAGGATCAACGACTTCAAAGCTAAAATTCAACTTCCTGAGAAACGAATTTGGGAACAAGATCTTAATACTAACACAAAGATGAACCTTACATACAGTAGTTCCCTTTCATCCCTGGGGGATATGTTCCAAGATCCTCATTAAATGCCTAAAGCCATAGATATTACTGAACCTTACATATACTATGTTTTTACCTATACATACATACTCATGGTAAAGTTTAATTTCTAAATTAGGTGCCATAAGAGATTGACAACAATAACTAATACATTTATTATTAGTTAAGTATTGTTAAGTAAAATAAGGGTTACTTGAACACAAACACTGTGATACTGTGACAGTGGATCTGATAACCTGATACTGTGACAGTGGATCTGATAATGGGTAGGAAGCAAATACAGTGTGGATAACATTCGACAAAGGGATGATTCATGCCCTGGGTAGGGCAGAGTGAAACAGCCCCTGATTCATCACTCTACTCAGGACAGTGCACACTTTAAACTTATGAGTTGTTTATTTCTGGAATTTTCATTTAATATTTTTGGACAGCATTTGGCCATAGGCAACTAAAACCACAGAAAGAGAAACCATAGATAAAAGGAAACTACCATACAGGGAAACAGTTTGGTGTATTTATTTTTGTCGATTTCCTGTGGGATGAAAAAAATCTGTGTATCTGAAATGCAAAAAATATTTTAAGACCACTTTTTTTTTTTTGCTGTGTACCTCAAATTTAGAACTTGACAAAAATCAAGTTTCTCTCTAGTATACATGAATAATTCGTCATGTGCTGCAGTCTGTCTCTGTTTGCTTACACCAGATATGCCTAGAGCTTCCCCACAGTGTTTGGGAAATAATAGTTACAGAATTGTGTGTGGTTCTATCACATAATTTCTTGATAAAAATTGACCCAGGAGCTTAATTTCCCTCATCTGGAAGTCATCCTTTCTCACTTCTTACAGAAAGAAAGAAATGGAAGAAGTTATGAAATGAACTCTTAATGGTAACTGTAGAACAGGCACGATTTTAACTCAAATTTTATCCTACTTCTAATAATAATTCTTAGTGTTTGTCTAACATTCTATAGTTCTTATAGTATGTTAATGTTTACTGAGATATATTTTGTGCTTGTTTATATAGGATTCTTTGAATGTTTGTGTGTTTCCCATGTTTATATACCTTAGTTTAAATCTTGACACCACCCTCTTTTCTGATGAGAACCTCAGTGCTCATTTATTGGGTTTATGCCATGGATGAATTCTACTAACAAAAACACATACATGCACGCAGAGACACATGCTTAAGGAAGAACATCTGAGCATAATGTAAAATCCAATGACAGGGAGAGGACAAATGCATAGACACTAATAATACAAGGCAAAATGTGGTATAATATGTTAAATAAATGATACAATAAAAATGCCAAAAACATTCTGAGAAGAATAGAAATAATTATTAGGATTATTGAGCTTCTATTAGACACTAGATACTTTGCACTATACGTTGTTTTGGCCATTTACAATTATTCGGTAAGATAAATGACATATCTTTATTTTACAGATGAAATTTTTAAAAAAGAACCTTGAAGTCTGTGAGTGACCAATCAAAGATGAAAATTAATAATGGAAGACCTGGGATATACAATCAAGTCTAAAGCCTAGATATCTGGTTATTTTAGAAAAGCTTCATAGGCAAGTGTCAGTGGAGCTGTGTTATTTGAGCTGAGCTGCACCTTGAAGAACCAAAAAAATTATAAATGGAAAAATAAAAAACCAAGTGCCTACACCAAAAGAATTCTAATGCTTAGAAGAGTTGCAGAATAAAATATGTTGCATGGGATGTCAATAGTAAAGGTCAAGATAGAGGACAAAGAAACACAGAGGAAGGAGGTTAATGGAATGAGAGAAGAAAGTCTTTTTAGAGGAAGTTGATATTTCACCTGAGTTGTAAAAGGTATGTAGGTAGAGAAGAAAGGTAAGTGAAAGGGGTATAGAGCCACTTCTGACAGAGGGACTAGAGGTTACAGAGACATTGAAATGCAGGATCACAAAATCATCAGAAAATAGCAGGTAGTTCATAATGGCTGGAGCCTGGAACAGAGATCCCAATGCACAGGACGTGTGAGTGAGCCAGGGAATTGGTGAGGGAGGATGTGTACCCGTGAGAAATGAGTCTTGTGATTAGCAGCCAAATGGACCTCAAATGAAACTCTCCCCTTGACTCTATTCACAGGAATTTTCTAACCATTATCTTTTTCCCCTCTTAGGCACACACATGGAACTCAGTTACTATATATACATATGTCATTTTCATTTATTTTTAATATATTTACACTTGGTTTAAACCAGGAACTATTATTTCATGGGATGGAGCTTCTTAAGTGAATATATCTTAATGAGAGACCCTGATCCTGTCTGCAGTTTTGCAGGATCCGTAATGTGATTTGATTACCTTCTCCAAGGATGAGCAGGCCCTAGGGGACTGCATCACACTAATGAAACTTACAAATCAACAAATTTAATGCCAATATTGGGTAAAGGAAATGTCATTTAGTGAGAACCTACTCCATACAATAGTAGACACTTCACTCATATTATTTAAATTAGTTGTCACTACAACACAGTGATGTAGTTCTTTCTTTATCCCAATTTTATAGATGAGAAATTCAAATGAGAACATTAAATAATCTCACCTCATTTCAAAGCTACCAAGTTTTGAAGCAAAGAATCAAACCTAAGATTCTTTGATGTCTACTTCATGCAATGGGCAGAGAATACTCACAGTGGCTGAAAAAGATGATGATGATGATGATGATGATGATGGTGGTGGTGGTGGTGGTGGTGATGATGGTGGTGGTGATGATAATGATAATGATGATATAATTAAAGTAATTATAATTTATTGAACGCTTACTTTGTGAGAGTAATACATTATATACCTTATCTTTTGTAACCTTCAAACAATTCTATTTGATGGGAAATTATTTCCATTTTAGAAATGGGGAAAGAGATGTTCAGAAAGTTTAAATAGCTTTCCAATATCCAAACCTGGTTAGGTGATGGGGCAGATATTAAAACCACGTCTCTCTGACCACACAGAACTTTTCACCACTAGCAGAGTAAAAGAATATCTGATGAAAATAATACCTGAGTAGGAGAGTCAGAGTGAAGAGAATATATTAGTTGAGAGAATATTTCATCTAGGTTGTGGCAAAGAACAGAAAACCATTGACATTCTCCCAGTGAGGACACTGATCATGTATCTTTATAACTCAATGAAACAAACATTGAACACTTTATACCGTTGTTTTTCACTTTTACTAATAATTCTTATCAGTCACAAAAAGCTCTGGTGACTATCTGTATTCATGATAGAAAATATGTGTTCTAATTTCAGTATGTATGTCTCACCGTTTAATAGGAGAAATTTTAGGTAGTGAGAAAGAAACAAATGTCTCAAACCTGAGCAAAACATTAATACTTTTTGATACTTTAAGAATCGTTCTTTATCAATTAGTAATACTTCTGATTAACATCCCAATCAGTGAAGTTAGAGTTTAGCCTACAAAGCTGATACATGTGTGATAGTATTACAAACTTAAAATCTTGTGAATAGATCAAAAACTTTAGCAGACATTCCTTTCTAGTACCTAGACTAACACTCTTATCAAGATAAGAATGTTTTGTCATTTTCATTTATTTTGGCTTTTACTAGAAAGACACTGTTTGCAGAAGCAACATTTGAATTGGCTTTCTTTGAAGTGAGTACTCTTATTGACAGTTTGAAATAAACCTAGACCCTTGCTCAACATCAATACATCTGGGAAATTTTGTCTAACATTCCTTTGTTCCTTTAACCTAAACTCCTTGAAGAGGGGATTGACTTATTTCTACTCTAACCCAGTTATCTGGTATGAGATTTGGTAAAAATAAACATGATTTCTAAATGTTAGTTGAAGAAATAAATATTTGAATGAATTTACCAGCTTTAGACCTTGTTTCAATTTTACATTGCTTACATTTTGGAAAGATGTTCCAGATGAGCCGTCTCATTCATTTATTTTTATTCTTTTGCAAAGAATGTCTTTGGGGGCTGCTTATCAAGATTTCCTGTGTGTGTCCTGTCTGACTTGGTATCCTCCAGGCTCTGGTGAGTTTCCTCACCAGCCTGGGACACTTCCGTTTTTCCTTCTCCACTAACTCACATCACATTTCGGGATAGGGCTTCTAACCCCTCTTTTAATAGACACAGTTTTTAACAGCATTCTATCTTAAACATGAATAAACAGTTGGAATGTAGGCAACTTAGAGAATGTTTAAACAAATGAGAAGTAGCTGGAAGGTTGAGAAAAGGTCACTACAGTTATTGAGAGGAGTCTGACTCATGAAACAAAACAAAACAAAGCAAAACAAAAGTTACTTAACTGACAAAAAGCAAATCGGAGAAAAAAAAATCATGAGAACATTTTGGGTGGCTGGCTGAGGCAATACCAAAACTTCAAGTGATGAGAATGGGAAGTTAATCAGAAGAGACTGCTCCTAGGGTGGTGAACCTAGTGTGACTCCTGGAGGGAGGCTTTTTCCCAGCTGTCTCTCTGACTTTTCTGGGTATCTGCATTCTCACTTGTTAAACAAGGGGGTTATATTAAAGTAGATATAATATTATTTCCATTTCTAATCTTTTACATTGGGCTCTGAGTTTCTAGCAGACTGAATTCTTATGTTTTAGGGAATATAGTTAATCTCATATAGTTTGGTCTTTATATGTTTTTCTTCATTATTTAACCCATATTTATTGAGAGACTCTGGTTGGAGCACTGTGTTAGGCAGTGTGCAGGCAAGATGAGTAAGACAAAAGCACTGTCATCGAATGCCTCATAGTCCGAGGGACCACCGCATTATTAACAGTGACATAGCAATCAGTAGCAGAGGAGATGGCTGGGACAGGGAGGTAAGGATGCAGGGATGGAGATGGAATGAAAAGGATAAGACCAAAGGAAAATATTTTATCATCTCCTGAAATACATGAAGGTTACCATTTTATCTTAGAGAATAAAAACTGGTTATGATTTTTGTTTTTACTCCTTTGGTTATAAATGTGTTGAGCTCTGGATCAACTTGCTGCACTAAGGATGGTAGTGCTGACTGGGATTACTTAAAAGGTTAATGAGGAGTTCACTAGCCTTTCCATAGTTTCTATAATAGAAGATAGTTAACTCTTAGTTTTATTGATGTGGGGCACTACCTAGCCTGGCCTATAGATTTGTGTTTACCATGCGGTAGCTGCTTGGAGATTTGGGAGGCTGCTTGGTGATTCCTCATACAACTTGATGCTGACCTGAAAGATTAAAATGCACAGAGCAGCAGTGAGAATAGAAGAGCCTAGAACTGCTTGGGAAATTTGAATGCTCTCTTGGGCCGTCCAGGTGGGCAGAATATGTGAAACAGATGGGCAGAAAATAATAATAAATGGTGTGGGCTAGTAATTAAATGGAAAGAGCGTATTTCACCTAGATGTCTTCAGATTCTTGTTTCTTTCCTCACTCCTTCATGCCGTGAACCCTGTGCCTGAAAGCACAGAACAGCCAGCCCTAAGTCTCAGTTTGAGAGTTATCGTGGCCAAGACAATTCTTTCCTTCACTATGGCTTTCGAGGCATAATGCCTGATCATTGCATGGCATACTGTAGCAGTTAAGTAAGGAAACATTGTTTTGGTTGCTGTTCATTTGTTTTTATCCTCCCTTGTCTAAAAACCTGCTTAGGTAAGTAGTAAATATATCACTAAGATGTTATTGGGAAACAATGCTGGATTTAGAGCTAAATATATGTAATTCGTGTAAGGGATTTTAAAGCATTTTTAAAATTAAAATAATGCATAAAGAATATAGAAATACAGAATACAGGCAAAATCCATATAGAAATGCATACAGAAAAGAGCACATAAAAGCACAAACTGAACATGCCTACATTAA
Organism: Pan troglodytes; assembly: GCF_028858775.2. Taxonomy (NCBI): domain Eukaryota; kingdom Metazoa; phylum Chordata; class Mammalia; order Primates; family Hominidae; genus Pan; species Pan troglodytes. Next base: position 90,383,772 of record NC_072407.2, read on the forward strand.
AAAAAATCACAACATTATCAACATCATGGAAGCACCAGTCCACTTCATGCTCCTCTCTAAGGATTATTTTTAATATCAGTTGGCAAAGTGTCTGCCTTCTAGAGTCACCAGTAGAGTTACAGGTTAATTTACTTATTACTTCTCTCTTCCTGTGATGAGAGACGGTGGAAAACATAAGGGCAGGAACTAAGATTTTTTTCTCCTTTGTATCCATGTATCCATGATACATCGATTGCAATGGCTCATACAAAAGCAATCACCATCTCAAGTTTTGTTTTAAAATATAAACCCTGAGACAAACATTAATAAGTAAATGTCTCTCAGAACCCCTAAGGAAACAAATGAAGGGTCTGGGAAAAGCCTGAGGGTGGCGAGGTGTGTATCAGTATTTCTTGAGAGTGCAGCTCATTGGGGACTTCCCTGATCCTGGATTCAGAAATGCTGGCAGCAAGCAGGAAAAGGCAGGTGTTTGAGCTGGATAGAAAGAAGTAAAAAGGGAGATGAGGATTCAGAAAGTGAAAGTGAATAGAGATCAGTTTTGGATTTTGTGTTGATGACTTGACCTCGCTTTCTTCATCTGTAACATTGAACCAATAACAATTGTTCCAGGATTCTTCAACAAATTTCTATGTAAATTTATTAAGCTGTGGGTCAACTTGTAGTCTCTAGAGCCCAGATATCTAATGAGAAGCTGCAGAAAAAAGTCCCATTGCCACATCACATTTAGTTTCTAGACTCATCTATTTGATTTAGCTTTTTAAATGTATGTAGAGCTCTCAGCAAAGAGGGATATTCTAAATATCTCTCTGAACATTAAAAGGCTAGAATAGAAGGGTGATGATAGTGAAAGGGGTTAACTAGTGTTTTTCATACATTAGATAATTCACAGCTGCTTCATTTTTCATACATTAGATAATTCACTTCAATGAACAATATTGAATATTCTTTGGAAATGTGTTTAGTGGAAATTCCCATTTATGCTTGTCTAAGTGGGTTGATGAGGCTTAGGTAATCAAGTTGCAACACCGGGGAAAAAAAGAGACCAGACAAGTACCAACAAGGAAATTCAACTGAAGTGTTGTTGGTGTGCCACATAGCCATGGGAAAATGAGGGCAGGATCAAAACTTGCTGGAAACTAGCTTCTCTATTTGTTTTCCTGTCTTTCTTTAACTGAAGTATAGGGGAAATTTTGGTAGGCATAGATTTCCTTTGGATATCATCTCTTTAGCTACAGATTTGCCTCTGATCATTTCTGATTATCCTTATGCCAGTCTTGTGTTCAAATGCTTCTGAGCACCAACTAAAAGAGATCATACTCTATACAATGTAGAGATTCAGTGAGCTGTGACAAAAGAGTGCAATAGCCAGTCTGGAAACATCTGTGGGAGTTTTAATTAGAGGAGAGCCACAGGCTAAATGACTGACAGAAAAAAACAAAGAAAGTAGATGACTCATCTCTGAGCCAATGACAACAGGAGTACTCATGGATTTTCTCTGCTTTTAAACACTGTGGTTGGATTAAGTGTCTGAACTCATTCCCTGCATGCCCTATATTATTGAAACCTTTTCTTTTGGTTTAAATTTCCTAATTTATGAGTCTTTCTCAAGGGTAATCGTCTTTGAATAGTAGATTTCTGATATCTGAATTAGAAAAATCAGGGTAAAGCCATCACTCAATGAGGGCTGGTAGTGTGGTAGTATGATTTCAAGGACACCAGAAAAGCCTTTACTCACATTTCTTTCCAATTGAAGTTCCTTGGTCCGAACGCGAAGAATTCCTTGTTTCACCAAATGCAATCACCATCCCAAATTTTCTTTTAAAGTATAAATCCTGATACAAACATTAATAAGTAAATGTATCTCAGAACCCCTTAGGAAACAAATGAAAGGTCTGGGAAAATCCTGCAGGTGGGGAGGTGTGTATAAGTATTTCTTGAGAATGCAGCTCACTGGGGACTTCCCTGATCCTGGATTCAGAAATTCTGGCAGCGAGCAGGAAAAGGCAGGCGTTTGAGCTGGATAGAAAGAAGTAAAAAGGGAGATGAGGATTCAGAAAGTGAAAGTGAATAGAGATCAGTTTTGGATTTTGTGTTGATGACTTGACCTCCCTTTCTTCATCTGTAACATTGAACCAATAACACTTCTTCCAGGATTCTTCAACAATGATCAGAAGAGACTCTTTTTCCTTTGTCACACAAATTAATTATTTTTTTTTCTTTTTGTAAGACAAATGGTTTAAGTTTGGGATTTCAAGATAAATGTGTGTGTGTGTGTGTGTCTGTGTGTGTGTGTATACATATATATATTTCCTATTTATGTTTTTTGGGCCTTCTTTTGCTTGAGATTTTAAAATTTTTTTGAAAGACTTATTAAAAAGATCACCTCCCTCTTTAAGGATGAAGACTGGAAACTAAAAGAAGTCTGCCCAAGTTCATAGTTCATGGACATGATTTGATCAGTAATTCAAAAGGGCAATATGACCTTATGCTTTTTTAATCTTTCTTTGTTACCTAAGTAATCACTGGGAAAGGCTTTGATACTATATTCGAGATTAGAGCCACAAGTGACTTGATCAAACTTAATTTTTTCCAGGAGAGAGAGGATGGTTTCATGTCACATGTCTGTGAATCGTGACCCTACAAGCCTTTGAGAACAGTTCAGGATCACTGCACTTTACATCTCTAGGTTGAGGAGAAGAGCACACTTGATAGTGTATGAAAAGTGCCTAGCAGAGAGACTGCACTTAATAGGCATTCAGAGCAATTTATATACTAAACAATGATGAGGGTGGCTTCCCTGGATTTTTTACCCCCAATGTATTTTAGGCTACAAAGTGGACTGTCTTCTTTCACAGATAGAATAGGTAAAACATGGGCTGACAGAAAATTCAAATTTCAAGACACACTATATTTGTTTTATGGATACCCAGTAATGTTGTCACCACTAAATTAGCACATTGTGTTAATACCAAGCTTACTTGTTTACAAAACTAACCAACCAACCAACTAACCAACCAACCAAAGCAACAAATAAAAAACCAACTGAGTGATTCAGCAACTAGGAATGTTGAGATATCTTAAAATTTTTAATTCTCAGTTGACTTGGAGACAATTTCATGTACTAATTTAGACGTTTTCTGAAGCATTTTTTAGTCTGTAGCAACTCTTGAGGTAAAGAACTTCATGAATTTATTTCTTAATATAAGAGATAAGTCTCCTCCTCCTTCTCCGTCTCCTCGTTCTTGTGGTTAAATTAACTCTATTAAGCTTCAAGCAGAGTTTCCTAGGTGTAATAGATTAAAATTTCCAAATTATGTTCACCCATAAACACAATCAAATTTTGTGAGCATCCTTCACCAGTTTGGCTGTCAATCATCACCAGTCTATTGCCAAATATTTCATTCCTGTCCTTTCCACCACACAGAAAAAATTGGACTCCCACTCACTTTGATGTTAGACATACTCATGTGCTTCACTTTTCTTCATGAAATCTGAATGAAATTGGCATATGGCTGCTACCGAGCAGAAATTTTAAGAGCCATGATTAATTTGCTCCCATCTCTTTCTCTGCCAAAGTAATTGTTGAAGATTAAACCCTTATCAGAGTGGGTGCCTGCATTACTAGTATGAGCTGTGCTGACCTGAAATTTACAATGGAAAAGAGAAATAAATCAATTATTTTTTGGATGCTGAGATTTGGACGTTGTTTTTAAATGTAGTACAACCTAGCCTATTGTGATTAAATACAATTGCATTATAGATTTGCAACTTTTCTCTCCTCAGACTAACAATATTGGTTTCTAATCATATCTTTAAGTCAAGGAAAACATGTGCCATCTGTTGATTCTAAGGTCTTCTTATACTTTTTACTTTCTTTTTTTTTTTATTTTGGCTGAGCACAGGGGACTTTATTGATGGTTCATGACAAGGAGGGGCTCCCTAGGCATCTTCCTCTTCAGGGAGTCTGCATGGAAACTGTGAGGAGGGGAGATTCTCAGTGTGGTGGGGAACTGAGTGCAGCAAGGACTCCCCAGCAGTGAAGGCCTCTCTCTTCCTCTCATGCTCTCGCTTGGGTTGGCAGTCCAGGGGTCTTACTCCTTGGAGGCCATGTGTGCCATGAGGTCTACCACCCTATTGCTGTAGCCAATTCATTGTCATGCCAGGAAATGAGCTTGATAAAGTGGTTGTTGAGGGCAATGCCAGCCCCAGCACCAAAGGTGGAAGAGTGGGTGTCACTGTTGAAGTTGGAGGAGACTACCAAGTGCTCAGTGTAGCCCAAGATGCCCTTGAAGGGGCCTTCTGATGCCTGCTACACCACTTCTTGATGTCATCATATTTGGCAGGTTTTTCCAGATGGCAGGTCAGGTCCACTACCGACACGTTGGCAGTGGGGACACAGAAGGCTTTGCCGGTGAGCTTCCTGTTCAGCTCAGGGATGACACAGCCTTGGCAGCACCTTGGCTTGTCCACAGCCTTGGCAGCACCAGTGGAGGCAGGGATGATGTTCTGGAGAGCCCTGCATCCATCACATCACAGTTTCCCAGAGGGGCTATCCACAGTCTTCTGGGTTGCAGTGATGGCATGGACTGTGGTCATGAGTCCTTCCATGATACCAAAGTTGTCATGGATGACCTTGGCCAGAGGTGCTAAGCAGTTGGTGGTGCAGGAGGCATTGCTGATGATCTCGAGGCTGTTGTCATACTTCTCACGGTTTATGCCCATCATGAACATGGGGGCGTCAGCAGAGGGAGCAGAGATTATGATCTTTTTGGCTCCTCCCTGCAAGTAAGCCCCAGCCTTTTCCATGGTGGTGAAGATGCTGGTGGACTTCACCATGTACTCAGCCCCAGTGTCACCCCATTTGATTTTGGAGGGATCTCACTCCTGGAAGATGGTGATGGGATTTCCCTTGATGACAAGCTTCCCATTCTCAGCCTTGATGGTGCCATGGAATTTGCCATGGAATCATACTGGAACATGTAGATCATGTAGTTGAGGTCAATGAAGGGGTAGTTGAGGTCAATGAAGGGGTCATTGATGGTGACAATATCTACTTTACCAGAGTTAAAAGCAGCCCTGGTGACCAGGCACCCAGTATGGCCAAATCCGTTGACTTCCACCTACACCTTCACCATGGTGTCTCAGGGATGAGGCTGGTGATGCACAAGAAGATGAGGCTTTCTGTCAAATGGGAGGAGCAGAAAACCTATACTTTCTACTTTCTTTCTATACTTTCTGATAAAATTCTGGCTTTAATTTCTTTACCTTTTACCATCATCATCATCATCATCATCATCATCATCATCACCAACATTATCAGTGATGTGCTTAACAGTAAATTCCAAGCTCCTAAATTTTAAGGGATAAAATAAGTTATTTTTCCAACAGCCTTATTTTAGAAATGAGACAACTCAGATCCTCCTAAGATAAGAGATTTATCCAGGACCATACGGTAGACTTCTTCTCAATTTTAACTTGCAATTTTTTTTAGATCTTTGTACTTCATAACTCATGCCATTCATTTATTTATTCATTTTTGTGGTTTTTTGTTTGTTTGTTTGTTTGTTTTTTAGTAGTGTCATCCATGATGGATATTCATTCAAGTTTTTAAGTTAAATTTTTAAAAAGTAACTGTTGGCTAGTGGAAGAGCCAGGATTAGTCTCAGTGACTATAGCTTGAGAACAATGCTAAGTGTATTAGTTTTTTTAGGGCTGTCATAACCAAATAGCACAGGCTGGTGGCTAAGACAACAGAAATGAATTGTTTTCATGTTTTTGTTTTTTTGTTTTTTTGAGACAAAGTTTCGCTCTTGTTGCCCAGGCTGGAGTGTAGTAGCGTGATCTCAGCTCACTGCAACCTCCACTTGCTGGGTTCAAGCAATTCTCCTGCCTCAGCCTCCCAAGTAGCTGTGATTACAGGTGCCTGCCACCACGCTGGGCTAAAATTTGTGTTTTTAGTAAAGACAAGGTTTCACCATGTTGTCCAGGCTGGTCTCGAACTCCTGAGCTCAGGTGATCCACCTGCCTCAGCTTCTCAAAGTGCTGGGATTACAGGCATGAGCCACCATGCCTGGCCTTGTTTTCATAGTTCTAAGGACGAGAAGCCCAAGACTAACGTGTCAGCAGGTTTAATTTCTTCTGAGGCTTGTTTTCTTGGCATGCAGATAGCTGCCTTCTCATTGACCACTCCCTTGGTGTTTCCTCTGTATGCACACACACCTGGCTTCTCTTCATTTGTCTAAATTTCCAATTCTTGTAAGAATGCCAGTCAGATTGCATTATGGCCCACCCTGACAGCATTTTACTTTAATCACCTCTTCAAACTTCCTATCTCCAAATACGGTTACATTCTGAGGTACTGGGGTTAGGGTTTCAACATCTGAATTTTGCGGGCACAAAATTCAGCACTATGATATGACAAATTGATAACATTTTAAATTAAAAACAAAGCAAAACCTAAGGTTAGAATCTCAGTATTATTTCTAGCAGCTATGATATTTATGGAGTATCAGGTCATAGAATTTAACATAAAATATTAACGAGACTTCAGTATCATTTGCCCGTCTAACAAAAGGCATTTAATCCCAGTTTTTACAAAATATTCATCCTGATTTAGCTGATAGTTGAGGTCCTTGTGCTGAGCCATCTGCTAATTCTGTGGAAGACTGACCACACCTTTGAACGGGGAGCCTCCCAGGTGCCAAATAGAAGAAATTGTGCAGAATAATCTGACTCACACTAACGATAGTCATCATCCTTACCTTCTCCTTTTCTCCCTCCCTTCCTTTTCCTTTTCTTTCCCAGGTCTTCTGTGAGTACACCGACAATTTCAAACACTATACTAGGAACTGAATTTGGATAAATCATAACCTGCCCCAGGGGCTCACTTCTAGGAGAGGGGACAGATAAGTAATTGCACAATTATAATATAATTATAACATACTATATAATGCTCTAGGCTGTATGAGTATATGAAAGAGGAATTTATAAGTCACAATATGGGGAAAAGAGTCTTATAACTTACATCTCCACAAATGTTTTTTCTTTTCAGGGGATGCTCCTAAATTACTGCCATTATATCGCAGGAGATAGAACATGTACGAGGCACAATGGCAAAGCATAGGATCTATGTTTTAACTAATGAATGGGAAATAGGCTCCAAAAGAAGATTGCCCATTAAAGCCATCCCCTTGAGAGGCTATTAATGAATTCCAAAGATGTTGCCTTTCCTTAAAGCTTTTTTGGAACTTGTATTTGGTTAGACTCTGAGCTCTTCTAGAGCAGAACAAAGCTTAACTTAATGCATGGTATGGTGCATGATTAATGTTTATAGAACAAGTAAGTGAACTCAGAGACAGTGGCTCATTTTTAATACCATAATTGGTGAGTAATACTTGTTCCTGGGGTGTTTGGGGTTTTTAGAGGCTTAAGACATCCAGATTTAACAAAACTGTGGTCAGACTAACAGTGTTTAGAGTTCAAAGTGAGGCATAGCTCTACAGTAATGGAAGTGGATTTCTTGCAAACCATCTCCAAAGAATACCAGAACAAAAGCAGGAAGAAAAGAAAGTGTGTTTTTTTTTTCTTTTCTTTTCCTTTCTTTTTCTTTTTTTTTAGACGGAGTCTTGCTCTGTCACCAGGCTGGAGTGCAGTGGCATGATCTCGGCTCACTGCGACCTCCGCCTCCTGGGTTCATGCCATTCTCCTGCCTCAGCCTCCCAAGCAGCTGAGATTACAGGCACCCGCCACCACACCCGGCTAATTTTTGTATTTTTAGCAGAGATGGGATTTCACCATGTTGGCCAGGATGGTCTCGATCTTTTGACCTTGTGATCCACCCGCCTCGGACTCCCAAAGTACTGGGATTACAGGCATGAGCCACTGCACCCGGCCAAAAGTGGGTTTTGATGAATAGTAACGTCATCCTCAAATATGAAGAGTATTGGTTGTAATGTTGCTTGGAGGAAATTGATAAGCACTTTTTAAGAAAAGTAGATTGTATTAGAAGCATCCTTTCTTTCTTTTTTTTTTTTTACTTTAAGTTCTGGGATACATGTGTAGAATGTGCAGGTTTTTTACGTAGGTGTACATGTGCCATGGTGGTTTGCTCCACCTATCAACCCGTCATCTAGGTTTTCAGCCCCGCATGCATTAGGTATTTGTCCTAATGCTCTCCCTCCCCTTGTCCCTCACCCTCCAACAGGCCCCAGTGTGTGATGCTCCCCTCCCTGTGCCCATGTGTTCTCATTGTTCAACTTGCATTTATGAGTGAGAACATGTGGAGTTTGATTTTCTGTTCCTGTGTTAGTTTGCTGAGAATGATGGCTTCCAGCTTCCTCCATGTCCCTGCAAAGGACATGAACTCATTCTTTTTTATGGCTGCATAGTATTCTATGGTGTATATGTGCCAATTTTTTTTATCCAATCTATTATTGATGGGCATTTGGGTTGGTTCCAAGTCTTTCCTATTGTAAATAGTACTGCAATAAACATACCTGTGCATGTGTCTTTATAATAGAATGATTTATAATCCTTTGGTTATATACCCAGTAATGGGATTGCTGGGTCAAATGGTATCTAGATCTTTGAGGAATCATCACAATGTCTTCCACAATGGTTAAACTAATTTACACTCCCATCACCAGTATAAAAGCGTTCCTATTTCTCCACATCCTTGCCAGCATCTGTTGTTTCCTGACTTTTTAATAATCATCATTCTAATTGACATGAGATGGCATCTCATTGTGGTTTTGATTTGCATTTTTCTAATGACTAGTGATGATGAGCTTTTTTTCATATGTTTGTTGGCTGCATGGTTGTCTTCTTTTGAGAAGTGTCTGTTCATAGCAGAAGCATTTCTTCTGGGAACAAAAGTACCATCCAAGGATTATTTAAACACCAGAGGATTTTGAATAAGCAAAAATGTCCTTTGAGCTGACTTTTGGGATTGGAGCTGGTGAGAACTGCGTTACTCAGCATGGCGTGAAAAGCATTTGGAGTTGCTAGGAGCAATCCTGGAAGTCCACTTTAAAAAAGGTCATAGGGAAGAGAAAGAGAGAAGCCACTGAGATGAAGAAAGAGCCCATGACACACACCAGTGTGCCTGGGTGGACAAAAGACAAGGGGTGGATTGTTTCAAATAGAGGATTGGTTCACACAGGGATTCGGTTCTTTGCTCCCTACACTGATGTTACAGTTACAAGCACCATACCCGCATGATATTGTTGATATTTTTTAAGATCAAGGAAAAAACCTGAAAGTCCATATCTGAGTGAAAGTGGTGTAAGTCAGGGGCAACATTCAAGGAAGATAAAATAATTCATAAATAGAACTGATTTATGGGAGCAGGAGCTCAGAACTGGAAGTAACAATAGAAACCCAGATCCTCCAGAGATTCATAGAACTCTTAGAAAAAGCTTTGACTATGGCCTGGGGGTTCTGAGTAGACTTAGCTTAAGTGGAAGCCTTACCCCAATTGACACATGAGTTTCATATAAAAGATAGCACTAGACAAAATCTGAGCACCTCTATTTTGATTATAGAAAATTGGTTCTGAAGCTTTTTTTTTTCTTTTCTGAAATTTTCTTCTTTCTTTACTAAGAAAAAAGTTCCACCCTGCTACTGCTGCCCCTACAGAGTCGATCATGGTATTTGCTGGGTTCCCACTGTATTTTCTAGAGATTTACATTTTGGCACCTGTATAAGTTTTGGATAATTTAGAAATTTTCTGCTCCTTTAGATTCTGAGCTACTTGAGGTTGGGGAACATGTCTTATTTTTGTTTATCCTGAACCCTTTGTTTCTATCAAATATCCAGTAAATGTTACTGAATAAATGAATGAATTAATGATTAAATGTATGTATGCATGAATCAATGAATGAAGATGAGTATCTATGCTCCTAGAAGTTATAACCTAAATACAGGGAATTTTAAGTAACAGAGTACAAGTCTGGGCATAAATCAAAACTAAAGCTTTTCAAATATCAAAAAGAATTTTGTTTGACTTCCTTCTTAGAGACTGTTTTGGTTTGCTTGTTTTAAACATCTTTCATCTCCATCCCTTGTTTTCTGGAATTTCTATAAGCTATCACCATCCTCCCCACCACCACCCTGCTAAAAAAGGCCCTTTTCTGAGAAACAGAAGAAGAAATAAATGAAATTGGTTTGCATGCCTTAGTGAATTCTTATGATGAAAGGGTAACCTGGAAACAATTCCCATTACACTTAGCAAAACCATTTTTCAGTCTATACAGCCCACTATCTAATTACAGTATTGGAATACTGTTAAGAATGGAGCAAAGTTCAAAGAATCAGTTATATCCCCAATCAAAGCGACCGGCCACACTTTCAGTAGCTGGTGAGAGTGAAGAGGAAGTCACTAAACCAGAAGATCTAATCAGTCTGTTTATCATGTGACAAGAAGATCTTAAGTATTCCTATTGCTGTTCTTATGGAGTCTTCATGTCACCCAAATGGAGGCAAGGGACCTCTTTAAAGAGATCAAACAAGGTTGGTAACAGAAGTCCACATGTGAACCTGAACCCTGGGGAGGGATTATTGAGAGAAAACTGGAAGCGTCAATTTGCCCTGTTCCCCAGCTTCTTCGGAGACCTATGTTGAGAGCTGGCCAGCATGAGTCAACTATTGTTGCCTGGCAGTCATCCAAAATACAGTCTATTACTGGAGAAAAAGCAGTGCATGTGGGAAGGAACTCAGCCCTCTTTTGTGGGCCTTGTATTGTTACTGCACAGCAGAGGATCCAGATAGAGGAAACTAGCTTTAGTGGCATTTTTTTAAAAAGGATAATACTTGATTTGAACAAATAGAACTGTGTAGCCTCCATAAAATTCTGTTTATTTTGTACAATTTGTTTCCAAGTATCTTTGGTACAGTTTAATCCTGGTGAGGGGTATGATGCCATGTAAGCAGAATAAAAGGTTGACATTAAGAAATCATTTTAGGTCTAGAAATAAATGTGGGCTGGAGGAAGGAAAGGATGTGGTCTGGTGGCAAGGAGAAAAGAGGGTGTGCCAGGTGAGAGGCACATGAAATGTGAAATCCTATAAGCCAGTCTGTTTCTGGGGTTGGAAGGCAGGGCTATTGTGTAAAGAGCAAGGCTAGAAAACCACTGTGAGGCTGAAGAGTAATTATATCCTGGGGAGGAGATGCTTCAGCCTCTCAAGTCAGATCCACGGACATTTGCTTCGTTGTTTGTTTTGATAAGTAGGGGCTACTGTTCACATCTGAGAGGAACGGCATGACTAATGTGATGCTCCTGATAAGTTCTCAACCTTGGTTATATATTGGAATCACTTTAAAATTACTAATGCCTTGGCATTTTACGAAGGTCTCTAGGTGATTTTAATATGCCACATGCTAGAAGGAGCACCCTCACTTTACTTGGGCAAGTTCAATCTTACAATATACCTGATAGTACTTCTTGATTTCTTTGACTTTAATGACCATCTGCAATGTGGTTACCTGCTGATACAATTGCCTCCTAAACTAGTGGTTTTCAAATGTCAAGGTGCATAGGCATTTCCAGTATATCTTGTAAAAGACAGAAAAAAAAAAACACAGATTTGATTCAGTAGATCTGGGGTAGGGCTTGAGAATCAACGTTCTAACAAAAATCCCCTCTTCTGTTCCTCAGAACACACTGTGAGTAGTAAGCTCTTGAATTACAACTCCTCACAGCCTTGTTCCCACTTCCATTTGGTGTAGCCCTCAAGAGTGCAGGCTTTGGGTTTAGAACACTCTGGCCTCTACCCTCTACTAGCTGAATGAGTCTGGGCCAGTTGATTAACCTTAATTACCTAGTTTCTTTGCCTATAAAATGAGGATAAATGAAGGTTTTGTGAGTATATAAAAGATTAACTTAAAGTGGACTAACAGTGCAGGGCCTTGCACATGGTTAGTCCCTAGCTTTCTCTAACTCCTAAGATGCTTTGTCTTGTCACAGCTCCTTTAATTATTTTTTGGTCTCCTACTTTATAACTTCTGTAGAATCTTATAGAAATTCTCAACTGACCTCTAGTTCTTGGAATCCTCCCAACTTCCCCAAACTGTTGCTTCTTTTCTGGCCTCTATTCCCTTTCCACTCAGCCTGTGTTCTCTGGTCAATCATGTAGACCATGGCTTCTATCCGTTCATTCATTAAACAAACATTTACTGAGCACGCCATATGTGCTAGGCATTGTGATGAGCTCTAGGAGTATATTCAATGCATTCAGTGGTGGGCTGGTAAATGTTTCATGATGGTGTAAAAATGTATGTTTATGCACACATACATAAATGTATACTTTTTAATATAAAACATTAATGTAAAGAATGTATAGTGTACAATTTACTCTTTATTTTAAATGTAATATAGCCATTTTGTTTCCACAGAATTTTTTTATTTTATTTTTTGCTAAACTATTGTATTTTTAGCCAAGCTATGGTTGTATCTGATGAATGAATATAGTTCATATAAGAATATTACTTGATTCTTTTGTATTAATAAGATTAAAGTAAAATTAGGTGGTAAGTTGTAACTTCCTTTGTTTGTCAATATCATGAGCTGCTTCTTTGCTGAATCACAGGTTTTAGATACCGGAAGAATAATATTTCTTTAAATTTTTGTGTAATGGCTATAGACATGACCTGCTTTAAGCTTAATCTGTGCTGTTAACATTTTTACTATCATTTTCTCAAGTCTAAACAATCAAATAAACAATACATCAAGATGTCAACTACGCCGGGCGCGATGGCTCACGCCTGTAATCCCAGCACTTTGGGAGGCCGAGGTGGGCGGATCACGAGGTCAGGAGATCAAGACCATCCTGGCTAACACGGTGAAACTCCGTTTCTACTAAAAGTACAAAAAATTAGCCGGGCGTGGTGGCGGGCGCCTGTAGTCCCAGCTACTCGGGAGGCTGAGGCAGGAGAATGGCGTGAACCAGGGACGTGGAGTTTGCAGTGAGCCCAGATCGCGCCACTGCACTCCAGCCTGGGCGACAGAGCCAGACTCCACCTGGAAAAAAAAAAAGATGTCAACTAGTGTTGCTGATTTATTTGGTATCAATACATCCACTATTGTCAGTTTCAAGCTACCAACATAATGTATTGTAATGGCAAAAACTACAATTACTTTTGCGCCAACCGAATAATGGCACTGAACAGGAAGTTGAAAAGATGTGCGGTAGCCATCATTAGATAGTATTTCCACCGTAAGGATTGAATCGGGGAAAATAACTTCAAGAGAATAAATCGTAGTAAACACTATGACAATAAACAGGAAATGAATTAGAGCATTTATTATGTTTTGAGAATATAATTTGTTTTTTAAAATAATAGCTATGTTTAACAAACAGATGGAAAAATTCCTGAAAATTTAATAATAAGCACTTCTTAGCTAGTACAAGCCAGCTGCAACACATCAGGTTTGTGCAGTAGACATAGTCACTGACATCATGAAGCTTATACTCTAGAAATGGAGGCAGAGAAATAAATGAGCATGAATCTTATAAGAAGGGCCCCTCAGCCAAATTTGATGCTATAATTGTGATAGGCAGAATGTTGGCTCCCCATGGACTTCACTCTCTGGTGTTTATATCCATGAATAGGTTATATTAAATGGCAAAAAGATTTTGTAGATGTAATGTTACAAAGCAATTGACCTTAAAATGGTGAGAGTATCTTTGATTATCCAGATGGGCCTAATGTAATCACATGAATCCTTAAAACAGAAGGCAGAAGCAGAAATCAGAGTCAAAGCACAAGGATTACCAAGGCACCATTGTTGGCTTGAAGAGAAAGAGGACCATGCAGCAAGGAAATAGGGACCACAGTCCCACAACCATGAGGCACTGAATTCTGCCAATACCCAGTGAGTGTGGAAGAAGACCATAAGTCCCAGATGAGAGCTGCAGCCCTGGATACTACCTGGATTTTAGCCTAATGAGACCCTGAAAAGGTAAACCAACCACACTGTGCCAGATTTCTAACCTATAGAAATAGTGAGATAAATTTGTGCTGTTTAAAAGTGCTACATTTTTACAGCACAGTAATTTGTTACACAGCAATAGAAAACTAATAACAACTAGTAAAAAAAAAAATTATCAAAATAACAGTAATCCAGGAATAGCAGGGAAAAGAATGTTTCAGCACTTTCAGGGATTTAGAGGTGTTGAATATGCCTGAGTGGCATGTACAAGAGAAAGAAAAATGAGAAATCAAGATAGAAAAAAAGTGTTCTTTCCTGAAGAAACTTTTAAGCTAGGAGAATATTCTGAATGTTTTCCCAAGAGCAAAGGGAACCAATACATCGTTTGTCATGATCAATTTGTGTTTATGGAAGATAGATGAAAAGGGTGTTGAATGGCAGGAGGCAGATCATTTAGGAGGCTTTTTCAGATCAAACAAGCATGGTGAGGATGGAGAAAAGTGGATTGCGGTGCCTTACCCTATATGCTCACTATTGTCTACTGTTTGTTCTTTCTCTCGTTTGCTTTTTAGTTGTGCTCAACAATCACTGTTTTAGCACTCTGTGCCAGGCACCATGCCAGGCAGTGTGGATACCACTTCAGGCTCCCAGACCTTGGTAGGGATCATGTTGCTGCCCTTTTCCCCCCAGAAGCTGTGTAAAGTAATGTAAATACATGGTTTATGAATTCAAAAAACTAGTTCTGCCACTTATAAAGTGAACAACCTAGGGCAGGTCACTTAACCTCTCTGAGTTTCACTTTCCTGATTTGCAAATAATTGCTATAGCTACTTCAGAAAGCTATTGTGGCCAGGCGTGGTGGCTTATGCCTGTAATCCCAGCAGTTTGGGATGCTAAGGCAGGAGAATTACTTAAACCCAGAAGCTCATGACCAGCCTGGGCAACATAGTAATACCCTGTCTCTATTAAAAATAAAATAAAAGAAAATAGAAGGCTATTGTGAGCATCAACTATAGAGTACATAAAAACTTTAAAAGTCATAAATGCTTTCCAAATGGTGGGCTGTCTTCTCTTCATCTCTTTACCTTGCATGTGTTCCAGCTTATCTCATGTTCTTTCTTTCTCCCATGTCTCTTTCATTGTTGTTAATAAATTAGTTCAATGAATAATTATTTAGAGTCTATTATATACTATTCACTCAGCTGGAAGTTTTTATATATTTGTTTACACATTCTCTCACGCACATATCTACACACACACATACACACACACACACACTTCTTGTTCTTCAAAGAGCTTACTCTCTGAACACTTAAGGCTATAACAACACTCATATTTTTAAGTAAAATATAAAAGTAGTTACAAAATATATAAGATTTTGCATACCTACATTTGTGTTTATATAGGTGTGTTGTGTGAAAGAAAAGAAGATAGAGAAAAGTGTGACTATATACATAGAAACAAACATTGGAAAATGTACCTCAAAATGTTAGTACATTTCTCTCTGAATAATTTCCTTTGTCTTTTTTCATATTTTTCTGTATTTTTCAAATCGCCTGCTATAAATACACTTTATGAATAGAAAAATAACTGAAAACATTTTAATAAAAATATGAAGTAGCAAATACTATAAAGGAATTACATGTAGGACATTATAGGTCTATGTAAAAAAATTTTTTTTTCAGAATTAAATGATGCCAGAGTAGAGATGAATAGAAATTTTGCAGGAAAGAACCTACAGAATGCCATTCTAGGAGGAGGACCCAGGAGAAGTAGAGGCTCAGCATGGAGTGGTCAAGAAACACTATCATGTGTATATAGTTCCTGTCACCTGAAGTGCAGCTTGGGGTAGAGCAGGAGACAACTCCCGAGGAAATCGGGAATATCATGCTAGGCATCTTAAATTCTATCCTACAGATGCTAAGACATTTAATCAGGGGATTCACTAATAGTCATACTTGCATTTTTGGTAGATTACAGCGGTAGTAGTGTGACATATGGGGAAAGAAGAGGTTAGAGGCAGGTGAGAAGCACGGAGACTCCTCAGGAAACCAGTTTCAGGTAAAAAAAAAAAAAAAAAAAAAAGATGATGAAGGCCTGAACTAAGACAATATATTGGGAATGGAGAAAAATATTTTACAGATGATTAGGAAATATTTAGGGCTTAATTCCTATGCTGCTTAGGTCGTACTGTGTGGCTAAATTAGTAACACCAAAACTCACATAAAAGAATACTTGTATGCGTACATATCGTGCCTGCGTAATTTTCCCACTGGAAGAAGAGTCTCAAAGGGGATGGGAAGGCCAAGAACTGACAATGAAGATTTCACAATCTGTCTTTGGACTAACTTCTGCAAGCCCAGACGAGGCATTTGGGATGAGAAATTGCTGCCCTCTGTCTCAGAACCAGGCTGTGGAGAGACAAGAAAGAGCAATGAGTTGGGGACAGGATTCCAGAGAAAGACCTGCAGGACTTGATGGCAGATAAGAACAGATGAGCAAATGTGGAGTCATGTGATGGTCACAGAACAGGCTGTGCAGAAACACAATTTTGGAAGAAAGAGAGGGAGTACTTTTGAGTCATTTTTAGTTTCTGCGGCAGCAGGATTTCCAACTGGCATAGAGATAGTCAGGAATGAACAGAAACAGTGAAGGGCCTGAGTGTGTCATGAGAACAGGATATCAGGACTGGTTTGCTGTCAGCCGGAAACAACTTGGCTATCCCTGCTGAGGAGGGACCCAGGGCATAGGGGGGAGTGAATTTTGCAACTCTTTCCAGCCCATGTTTCACCATATTCAATATCTGCCTTATGTTTGGGCTAAGTGAGCAAATGTTTTTGTGGTATAATTTTGAGGCTTCCCTTAAACTTCTCTTCTTGGTCATATAAATAAGAAGAATCTAAAATTCTCCAAGTCAAGAGCAAATCTTCTCCTTCCTTACAGTGAGTGTAGGGATTCAAATTCAAACTGAGCCATATGTGATTGATCTCAGCCTTCCTGCTAGCAAGATTTGATAGACATGAAGGAGATGGAATGTCGGTACGGATAAGAGAATCCTAATACAAGATGGAGAGGGAAAACAGAAAGGAAGTGTTCTGGAGACAGTAAGGCTTTGCAGTAAGTGCAAAGAGCCTGGGTCCAGAAGTCTGAGGCACCTCTGACACTTGCCTCCTGGGGTGATGCCCAGATAGGATCATACCATCATTTATTTGAAGAGCTCTCTGAATTATGTTGCTTGGAGAAGTCAAATCTGGACTAGTCTAAGGGGCTAGACTACTTTAAAAATAAGATTCTTTCCATTTTCATAGTCAGACTCTATGGACAAGTAGGACTTAAAACAACAAATATTTGAAGCTTATGCAGAAAATTAGAGGAACCTTATAAAAGTGAGTTTTCCATAATGAGATAACAGAGGATTTAAGCTGAACTAGCATAGAAGACCCTAGGTTAAAGTCACAAGAGTGTACTATTTTTCAGTGAGGCCTGTTCTAAGTTTCAAAGGGCCATTCCTGCACTAGTTCATCACTAAAATATATTTGGCATTTGGGAGGGTGTGTTTTTACTCAAAGGACAGTTATTTATTAGGTGAAAAGCCCCAAAGCACAGGAAATATGAGATAGCAGTAGGTAGTAGGGATAGGGGGCCAGGGTTGCTCTTGACCTCAAAGTCTTCAGAATGAGTGCTAGGAAGTAGCCTGTCATGTGGCCTCCAGGAACCTGAAAACTGGAGGAACCACTTTTCTGAGAAGTCTTACTCAGCAGACATACCACCCACAGTTTCCTCTTCGCAGTTTCTCCAACTAAGACAAGAACAGCTGTCTTAATTCTTCCTCTCCCCCCCGATCAATGAGGCTCAGAAAAGCCAGTAATTTGGCTTTATTCTTCAGAGGGCAGCTCTCTCCCAGTGGTAAACACTCTAATACCCTCCAGGGGACTTTTTTTTTTTCTTTTTGTTTATTGACTTTCTAAAAAATATTTCTTATCTTTAACAGATTTTTTTTAGAGTAGAACAGTTGACAATGAGACAGAATGAGGTTTTATCATTTTAATGCTGGTTAAGCCTATTGGGATATGCAATAAACATTTATGTTATTGTTGTTGTTGTTGTTCATAATTTGTTTGGGTTACACTTCTATCAGCTAGTTTTTTTGTTTGTAGTGACCGAAATTGTCCTGGGTTAGGGGGATGTGGGTGGAGTAGAAAAGTCAAAAAGGTGGGATAGGATTTCTGTATTAATTACTGGGTAAAATTGTGTGTGTGTGTGTGTGTGTGTGTGTGTGTGTAAGACCTTGACTTAGAAAAGGTAATTATCTTTCTAATTGTAAAAAACAGAGCATATAATTTGATGAACAATTTTAAAATTGACTTTTTCCTTTTTTTTTTTTAACAGACTAGACCAAGCAGTAAAAACTGAATTTTAATTATCTACTGGAAATTCCTCCAGAATAAAGGGTCTGGTTCAGTTTCTATATTGACTCTATGGGTCCCAGTCTGTGAAATGCCAAGGCTTGGACTGACTAGAAGTCTTCAGATTACCTCTCTCTTCTTTCCACCCCTACTGCTTCTTGCCTACCATATGCCATAGTGCCAGCCGGCAAAGTGTACCTGTTTAATTCTCTAGGTTAGAAAAAATTTCCTAGATTTTTCTCCTTGTCTTTCTATGTCCAAATGCTACCTACTTTTTAAAACAAAGACAACAGGCCAGGCATGGTGGCTCACGCCTGTAATCATAACACTTTGGGAGGCCAAGTCGGATGGATAACTTGAAGCCATGAGTTTAAGACCAGCATGGCCAACATGGTGAAACCCATCTCTACTAAAAATACAAAAATTAGCTGCGCATGGTGGTGCACTCCTGTAATCCCAGCTACTTGGGAGGCTGAGGCAGGAGAATCACTTGAACCTGGGAGGTGGAAGTTGCAGTGAGCCGAGATCGCACCACTGGACTGCAGCCTGGACGACAGAGCGAGGCTGTCTCAAACAATAAATAAATAAATAAAATAAATAAATTAAAACAAAACAAAACACAGACAACATACCTCCTTCATCATGAAGCCTCCTTTAATTCTTACAAACAAACAAAACCTTCCTAAACTTTCAACGGGCGTTTAAGAATACATACCAGTGTTTCATTAATCTTTAAGGAGAATTTAGTGCATGCTAGGTTCTGGGTTAAGCATTTTACATTTATTAACATATGTAGGTAGATACAATTTTTACTTCAATTTTGCATTTGAGCAGAAAGGTGCAAAGATGATAAAGTGACTTGCTCAAGGACATGGGTAAATGGCTGAGCCACTTATTTGCTGTATTAATAGAGATGATGTCCTTCATCGTTTACTGATGTTTTTACCACGTCTTATCCATACCTCGTTAAGTCTTTACATTTTACCCATTTATCAGCTAATTTATCTCAAGAACATACTAGTGATGTGGCTATTACCATTTTCTTCATTTTATTAATTTTTTTCATCTGTTTTCAGGCTATAACAAAATATAATAAACTGGGTACCTTAGAAGCAACAGAAATTGATTTCTCATCGTTCTAGAAGCTAAGAAGTTCACGATCAAGGTAGCAGCAGAGTTGGTGCCTGGCAAGGACCCATTTCCTGGTTCATAGATGATGCCTTTTAGTGGTGACCTCAGATGATGGAAGAAGTGAAAGAGCTCACTTGGGCCTCTTTTATAAGGGAAAAAATCCCATTCCCTAGGGCTCTACCCTTATGACTTAATCACCTCCAAAATGTCCCACCTCCCAACACCATTACATTGGCGACTAAGTTTCAACCTGTGAATTTGGAGAGGACACAAATATTCAGACCATAGCAATCAATGAGTACAGCTTTACCCGTCCATGGGAAATATGTTGCAGAGCAAAAATTGGGCCAGGTAATTTGACTAAGGATTGCATCCTTCCCATGCTTCTGAGCAGCCTTGCCTAGCCTCAGTCAGGGTCAGCATGACCATGCTTTTTTTGGCCAGACCTTCTCCTTTACCACAGCCACTTGAAGGTCTAAATTGTGGAGATGGGCAGGGCATGGCCCACACTGGCCCAGGCTTAATTGAAAAGCCTCCTGAAAGAGAGTGCGGGCAGTTCCTTCTGAAGTTATACTACTTCCAACAGAACTGGGGGTATCACTTTATTACTGGCCCATCATAGTTGGTCATAGAATATTAGGAACCAGGTCAATATAGAGATTATCCAATGGCTTTCACTGGCCCACATCTTGGTATTGGTTCACAGAATGGTTCCTCCTCTTCTCTGAGAATGGAATAAAGGTTCAGTCTCATTTGGCCAATATACACTGTCTTAGCTTGGGGTGTTATAATAAGATGCTACCAACTATATTGTTTAAACAATAAAAATTTATTTTTCACAGCTCTGGAGGCTGGAAATCCAACAACAGAGTGGCAGCATGATCAGGTTCTGGAGAGGATCCTCTTCCTGTTTGCAGACTGCTGACTTCTTATTGTATATTCCAATGGTAGAAAGAGAGCAAGAGAACTCTCTGGAGTCTTTTTTTTTTATAAGGGTGCTAACCCCATTTAAGGAGGTTTCCCCTCATAATCTAATTATCTCTCAAAAGCCATACCTTTCAACACCATTGCATTGAAGGTTAGGATTTCAACATGTGAATTTGTAGTGGGGTGATGGGGAGAGGGACACACAAATATTTAGTCCATAATGCATACTAACAAAAACTGGGGTAAAAGGTCACTGAAGTGAATCCTTGCAGTATTAAAGGACAAGTTATAGTTGATTTATCCTTTTGGTCAATAAATATTGAGCACACACTATGAGCTAAATTCTAGGTGCATGTTAGAGCATTGGTGGTACCACAATAAAATAGCCTTTTCCCCTATCCTCAGGGATTTTATAATTTTGTGAAAGAGTTATGCAGATAGGCAGTTAACCTGCAGGTGGTGATTGCTCACAAAGAGATAAGCAGGGGGCTGTAAAATTAGAGAAGCTAAGCTCACTTACCCTGTATGGAGTTGGATACAGAATGTTTGCTAGAGGAAGTGGTGCCAAGTAGATTTAGATAAAGAAGAAGGTGGTGATGACAGGACGGAAGTGATCGAAGGAATGAAAGGTAGTAGAAAGGAAATAGCATGCGAGAAGCTGTAGGAGAAAGGAGAAAGCGCACTTCCTGGCAAAAGGGATAGCACACACATAGGTTAGAGGTAAGAGGGCACGGCAAGGCTGCAGAGGCCTTGGGAGCTCAGCATGATTCGAATGCAGTTGTACAGGAGGACTGGCACACACTTTGCTTCTTGGAGGTTACAGCAACTGCTACTCTCTGAGGGTTGTGTTACTTATCTATCTACTCATCTAACAACATGTCATAACACACTGAGGGAATTCCTCCAGACCTTTGAACAAAAATGTTCTAACTTGGTTCAAAATAATTTATACTCAACATTCTTAGTATCTTGCTTCAAAAATAAATGGACGAAGAATAGTGTTCTGGCTACAGTTCCGTGTAACAAATTGCCCAACTGTAGTGGCTTAAAATGACAATTATTTTATTATGTTCACATAAGTGTAGGTCAGGGGCTCATAAAGGGCTAAGGGAGGAAGCTTTGCACACATCTATGGTGTGAGGCTACCTCCTAGACAAGACAAGTAATGGACCACTTGGCTTGTTTAGTGACTGTGTGGTAAACAGGGGCATGTGAGAGTTTGCTTAAAGGCAGACTTCCTCCTCTGGTCAGTTTGGTCCAGCCCATTCAATTGTGCCTTGCCTGGCCTTCCAGTTTCTGAATTCCTACTTAGCATCTGAGATGGCTTGACCCTCATTCTGCACGAGAGTTTATAAATGAACTTTTGTGACTGCACCAGACTTCTAATGTCACAATGGCTCCGCCTGCATACCCTTCTACTCTATGTGGTTTCATTCTTCTTCCCTTCCTGCTCAGAATTAAGTCTGAATTGAATGCTCCAATAGTCTCATAGATATTCTCATAGATATAGATGTTCTCATAGGTATTCTTATATATCTTGGTTCATTCCTGAGGGTTCTTGAACCTCTCAGTTATTTTTTCTTCTTTTACCCCTGCATAATTTGAGAAAACTTATCAAAGCTGGGAATAGGAACCATGTCTCACTGGTTTCTTTTAAAATTTCTATTTAAAAATATTTACTTATTTTTTTGAACAGGTAATATATTCACATAGATAAAAATCCCAAGATGAAAATATAAATAAATAGGTTCCCTTCCTCCATACCATGTGCATCATAAATCCCCCCAATTTGTCTAGCACAGGTTCTCAAAACATTTACTGAATTTTTATAGTCAAGTTCCTCAATACGTACACCTAGTACATTGGTTGGATTTACTATAAAGCTGACGAATCTTAAGCCTCAGGGCTCATCACCTTCTGGGGCTCCTTCCAGGTCCTCTTCCAGAATCATCATCAACTTGCTTCTATGTCTTTGTAAAATATACAATTGTAATACATTTAAACCACATCATTTCCGTCTGTTGCCCCTTTCCACTGCAACCCCTTGGCATACTCTGCCTCCTATAAAGGGGCATTAGAGTAGCCTGTGGCAACTTTAGGATATAGAAAAGGGGAAATCGAAATGGGAGTACATTTTATTTGGGTTTAGTGAGAGTTTATGAGCTTTGCGGTCTTTTTGTAAATAGCTAAGCAATTGTTAAGTATAGCAATGACTGTCAGTTCTATTCCTAACTGCTCGCCATGAAGTTTACTTAGTATCATAATGTGAACCTGCAGGGCCAGAGTTATTCTGCTATATATAAAAGTGTCCTATAGCATCTACAATTGGGAGTATGTAATGGAAAAGAAGATAGTGTTTATTAATACAAATATTGTTATTTTTCTGAATTTTGTGATGTTTGTGGTATCCATCAGCACTTTTATATTTGTAAATTTTTCCCATTTCTTTTCTTCATTTTCTAAACACTTTTCATACAATTTATTTGTTACTTTGCATTCCTTTTTTCTTAGTGCGGTGTCCAAAATTGTAAGAATCCTTTATCCCACAAAAAATTGATCCTGTCTTTTACAGAATTGCCCAGCAGATGTCTTTTTCATTTCCTTTGCTTGTGGTTTGCCCATCTGTCAGCTGTGAATGACCCAAACAACGTGACACGCTATTTCTAACTCAACAGTCCTGGAACTTTCTTGACCTTTGACAAAGCCACCAGATCACCATCACCATCATTATTGTTTATAGAAACATGAAAATTCAACCATAAAAAGTCATCTTGGGCTAAGCATGGTGCTCTAACATGTAATCCCAGCACTTTGGGAGCCTAAGGTGAGAAGATCACTTCAGGCCAGGCATTGAAGTTCAGCCTGGGTAACATAGCCAGATCTCATCTCTACAAAACATAAAAAACCGATTAGCTGGACCTGGTGTACATCCCTGTATTCCTGGCTACTCCAGCAACTGAGGTGGGAGGATCATTTGAGCCTCAGCCTCTGGACTAGCTAGGACTACTCCCCAGTAGTGTGAGTGGTGTGAGCTCTGATCACACCACTGCACTCTAGCCCGGGCAGCAAAGCATAACCCCTTCTCCAACCAAAAAAAAAAAGAATAAAAATAAAAAAGAAAGAAAGAAAGAAAAAAATCATCTTGGCTATGTCAATGCCAAAGTTCATGAGTTGAGAGATGAAGAAGACAAAAAAGAAAATCTTAAAGACATGATAAATTGGGGCAGGAGGCAGGAGATGGCTTCTTTGCTGCATTTTCTCCAAAAAACATTTCTGATTTTATTTCCAATTTGCTTAGCAGGTATGCTCACTCTTTCACTAACCTTGAGAGACATTGTCAGATGTGCATAAGGGAAGAACATGAAGGACGACGGATAAACTGTACACAGACACAGCACATGGAGTCTGAGTCATTTGTTTTCTCTGACAGATCTTTACCATGCTGGATTGGAAGAGAAAAGACCATCACTAAAGCAAATGGATCAAATGGAATTATAAATCAACTCTGTACTCTACAGGATTGACTCAACTGCAGACATCTCCAGTACACTCCCTCATGGCTTTATTTTTTCTGCTTATGTGGAAAAATAACAGTAAATACAGTTAACTATCCCAAGACAGAAGAGTATTATTAAAAAAGAATACAACGTTATTGATTTTTCAAGACATAATCAGATATTTTTAAACTCTGATTTAATAAAACATAATGTAATTTCTTTTATGGGATTTTTTATGCTTTCCCAATGTTTATTACCCTGTGTGTTTCACACTTCAAAATGAGAGTATCGTAATAAGATCACTTGAGAGGATCCTGATCTAAGTTACAAAATCCCCATGGCCTTTATATCCACGTTGTCACATTCCCCCAGTCATCTCTTTCTACTTTATTGTATCTATTACCCTTTATACTTATTTATGTTTTTCTATTTACTTTATATATACAATATCATGGGGTACATAGTATAAGAGGAAGGATGGCACTAGAAAGTATTCCTAAGTTGGTTTAGGGAATGGGAATAAGGGTAGGAAGTTAGGAAAGCTTCTTAGAAAGTTATTAAAGCTTTTTAAAGTAGTACTATGGCTGTTTTGTTCTCCATTCTTTACCTAGCACGTAAGGGTTCTTGACATTTGGGAGTTATTGTGATATAAGGAAGGGATATATGAGTAGATAAAAAATTATTTTCCAGGTAGACAACAGCTTGTTCAAAGAAGAAGGAATGACAGAGATCTGTATTTATTATTCATTGAAGGCCTACAATATGCTAAAAATGCTATATGGATATGGTTAAAGATAAATTTGAGTAGTGATCACATTAGTAAACACATCCACATCAGACCTGACAGCTTCACAGTTTTCAGCAATATTCAAAAAGAATATTACTTGGAAGGAACCAGGCAGTTGGCAATATAATTGGGCTACAGCTGAAACCCTCAAACCTCTGAATTGCAATTTGTATCAGGACATAAGTTCCCTTTGTTATTTAAGTCAGTTTGAGGTGGGTTTCTTTTATTTGCAACTGAAGCAACTGTGCTTTATGTCAGATAAGATAAAGATTAAAAAGGAGAAAAAGTGACATGTTCTCACAGAGCTGTTCTAAATGTGGTCTGAAGAACAACAGCAATAGCAGTACTGCCTTGGAACTGGATAGAAAAGAAAATTCTCGGGCCCCATCTGAGACCTGCTGAATCTCTGCGGGGGCAAGCTAGGCCTCTTCATTTAACAAGCCTTCCAGGTGATTTTTATGCAGGCTGAAATTTGAGGCCTGCAGTCATGTGAGTTCCACAATCTGCATTTCTAATAAGCTGCAGGTACTCCTGGAAGGCAGGCCACCTTTTAAGTAACACTGTTGTAAAATATTCTGTTTATTGAGTGGGCTCAGGCGAGGGCTTCAGAACTTCAAGGGATGTATACTGCTTTCCTCACCAGAGGTAAGTCCCAAATAACTGTGAACACATTCAGGCTAGTTTCTTTCAAAAGGAAGAAGTGAAGCAGCTGGGAGAATCTCTCTTCGCTGTGTCAGCAGATCAACAGTAAAGAAATATTTATCCCGTGGAGCGCGGTGGCTCACGCCTGTAATACCAGCACTTTGGGAAACCGGGGTGGGTGGATTGCTTGAGGTAAGGAGTTCAAGGCCAGCCTGGACAACATGGTGAAACCCCATCTCTACCAAAATGCAAAAATTAGCTGGGTGTGGTGGTGGTCGCCTGTAATCCCAGCTACTCGGGAGGCTGAGGCAGGAGAAGTGCTTGAACCCAGGAGGCTGAGGTTGCAGTGAACTGAGATTGCACCACTGCACTCCAGCCTGGGCGACAGTGCGAGAAAAAAAAAAAGAAACGTTTATTATCTCTTGTTCTTTGGCTACTAGCAACATGTATCAGTCTTTAATGATGATGAACAAACAAAAAGTGAAAATATTCTGAGTAATTAAAAGATAAAGAACTCAGTGCAGCTTGCAGCAGCAGAAATGTGTAACCGTTCTCTTTAGAGTAGTACCACTGGATGACTTAGTTACAAAGATCTTGTACTCTTGTGTGTCTTCACTTAAGTGTGTCATTCCCAGCAGGAAAAGATCGGCTTAGCATTGGGCCCTGTTATCACCCATGTGTTTAGGGTTTTTGGGAGTTCATGATTGGCTGGCTTATAGTAATCACATGCAGCAGCTGAGATGCTGTTCGGATAAAGAGTTGCTGGAGATACAAAAACACAGATGTTCACGATAATGCCTCTAATACAGAAAAAATAAGAAAAAGAAAGTAATATATGGAATAGAAAGTTATATAAGAAAGCCAAAAGCTGAGGGATTAGAATGAATTTTGAAAAGTTATGACACTGATCTAACATGATGCATATATTTAATAAGAATACAAATAGTTAGCATATGGTAGTTACTGTGTATTCATGGTAGGTATGATGCTTGTTTCATATACAGCAGGGTTTCTCAATCCGGGCACTATTTACATTTATTTCCTGTTTTTTGGTGGGGTGGGGTGGTGTCTTGTACATTGTACTATGTACTGCAACGTCCTTGGTCTCTACACACAAGATGTCAGTAGCTCCCCCATTCTTCACTCATGACAAACATAAATGTCTCCAAACTTTGCCAAATGTCCCCTGGTGTCAAAATTGCACTTGGTTTAGAACCACTGATTGAGATAAATTAGATCTTGGGAAACACATGCTCCAGTAAGAATAATTTTCAAATAATTTTAGGTAAAGTAAGTCTTGCCTTTGAAGGTAGGAGGCAGGTACCCGTTGTCAGTGATTAGTAACTTTCTACTGATTCATTTAGATGCAAATGAATGTAAACATCTTTATCCTTCAGGAGATGTCCTATTTTTCCAAAGCATGTATTGTATAGGGGAAGGATAAGTTTTGGCAAAAGAGTTAACCATTTCTTGCTCTTTCTGACTTGGTGGCATTTGAAAATATAATGCTTTCTGAGGTTTGGGTAGAAAGTTGAAGGAAGTAAGGACACTACAGATCCCAGGTGGTATGTTCAACATTTCCTCCTATCCAGAAGACTTTAAAAGAGAAAAATGATCGTGGAGTTGAACATTTGGCTCCACAGATGGTATTGGCAATCATCTGAATTTCTGGACAATGGCCTAAGATATTGGAATGATGAAACTTGGATAATGTAGCTCATCTCACTGAAGTGGGGGACACTTGCTTGTCTGGAATAACTCTTCTCAATATGTGGTCTGCAGAATACCAATTCTTGGGCCTTATCACCAACTTACTGAGTTCAGCAGGAAAAGGGGGTTGGAAGACACTGAGTTAGCTTCTGTAAATTAGCTTTACAGGTGCTCCTTATGCATTGAGTTTTGAGAATATATGGCCTACTAGATAGCTTTTTTGTCAATTAACAGCACTGAACTACGGAGAAGGTGAGAGAAAATACTTTAAGATACAGAGCAAAGACAGAAAAACATCAAGTATTTTATAACTCTAAAAAAAGAAAATAATAAAGAAGACCAGAAGGGGTATATGTTCATATTCATATGTGAAATTGAGATTAGCACATCAGGCAATCAATACAAATATATTAAAATTACTGAGACTTTCTGGGTTGAAGCTCAAACTTGGAAAATGGTGGCTTAAGGGTAAGCTCTTTCCAAAAACAGTACATTTTTGTAGTGTGGGAGTGTCAGATCCCAGGGTCCAGGTCCAGCCCATGCTGTGGTCCGAGGGGAGTGAGTGGATGGGCAGAAAGCACACGTGGGGGGCTGGGGGTGGGGTGGCAGCGGGAGGGCGGAGGAGGGTGTAGGCAGGTGAATATGGTTTTATTCAGCAGCCGCTCTCATCAACAACTTACTTACACTAGCTCTTTACACTGTGCACCTTTATCTTGGCCATCTACTCCGGCTCTGTGGCTCCTGCTCTCCCCATGCCTGCAGCTGCGTGGCTGGCTGTCCCTTGCCTTCAGGGTCAGCAGCTTAACTCTTTCCCTCCCTGGGCACCAGTGCGGGCCATGCTGTGGCTCTCCTTTGTCTGCAAGATGGACAGCTTTGGCTCTCTCTCTTTCTCTGGACACCAGAGCTTGCATAAGAGCCATGCTGAGCCAATCTGAGCCCCAAGAGCCCCTGTACAGTGTTAGCAGTGCAATTATACCTTTTACAGAAAATAGTGGTTCAGAACCAAGTATGAACTTATACAAACAGGTTATATAACAAATAGAGGTGTGCACCTGTGCGCCAAACTATCTGAGTCATGAAGGCCTGGATATCTGCCTTGGCCTATCCTTGACCAAAGCACATCTATGTACCTTACACTCCACCCCCTAGGCCGAGAGAGACATTGGTTTTGGACACACAGGTTATGCATATAAGCTTTGCACACACAGGTCCAGTACATACATATAGGCTTGACACATAAGCCTGACACATAAGCTTTGGGCACACAGGCCTGATACATACATAAGCTTCTGGGCATGCAGGCCCATTACATATACAAGCTTTGATAAACTGCCCAGCTATTGGCGCAGATTACAGTAGGTGTCACTTCCTTGGTGATTACCATCCACATTGCCCTGAGTTTAGCTTATTGGCAACTTTGCCTACACTTGGTTTTAAACCACATGGTGTCAGTACTAGGCTGGGCTGCACCAGCAGTCCAGGCAGCAGTAGCACCCCAGCTAGACCCAGCTGTGTACCATGCCCTATTAGGAATGGGGGGATGCCCTTCCTAATGGTGAAGGCTCAGGGTCTAGGGGTGCCTCACGCCCCATGGCCTTATCTTGTATTAGGACTACAAGCCCTAAAACCTCTTGTAACTCTGCTGCTAAGGGAGTTGTACTCAGCATACTCCGCTGCTCTAAGTAGGCACCCTACTTCATTAAAATGGATGTCTCCACCATCCTTGTCCAGGGGCTCATTATCCACGAATGCACCCATCCAGCTACAGGGCAATTTGCCTGCATGATGACTGTAACCCATCCTGCCATGCTCTTATGGGCCTGAAGGGCAGCATATGCAGTCACTAGCTGCTTTCCCAGTCCAGGGGCTGGTTACCCAGGAACACACCCATCCTGCTATTACTAACTGCTTCTCTATTAACACCAGAGCTCAACTCCCTTCCACAGCTGAGACTAACAGCCCACTGGCACTTCCAATCACTCCATGCACTGCTATAGGCCCCAGCCAAAACTATCTGTGGTTAGATGTACATCTAGTGTAAATGGGCACCCTTGATTTACTACACAGAAAGGCTGTCTTAGCCTCATCATCCTAATTCCAGACAAGAAAGGGCACTGCCACTTTTCAACCTGCAAGAGAATCAGAGGTTAACATTACATTATTAACAAAATCACAACATATGTTGGGGCCATACAATAGCCCTGCAGCAACACTGTGAAAGTTCATTGTTGCCTTCCCATGAAGGCAAACTGTTCCTGGCTCTCAGTGGACTGTCCCTATTCTGTTGTCAAATGGTCCATTAAGCCCATAACAGACATCACAGTTACCAAACCATGCAAAACATTCAGCCCCAGAATGCATCAGGTATGGGAGAGACACAGTGCATACACAGAGAGCCAAGCGGCCCATGCCAAGATGCAAAGACACAGGTTTTCATTTTCACTGACTGGTCTTCACAGCCATTAATAAATGCAGCTCTGCCTGGAAATTTATCCAGGTTCAGGGACCAGTAGATTGCCAAGTCCAAAGGTAGCTCTGGTTGTCCGGTGCCCCCCTACAAGCCGCGCATCTCGACCAGTTCTCTTATCAAACAGAAAAGGCTTTACACTCCCGCTAACGGCAGCAGGTACTCTTTGAAGTGGAACGCTAGGGCAGGACTGGGTCGTGAAGCAATATCCTTCTCCCAAATGACCTGCACTAAGTCTGTACGTGACTGCCGACATTACTTGCTTAACTCCCACAACTTAGCGGGGACACAGGCAACAAAGGTAATGTGTTTCACCACAGTAGTGGGGTCTCTGGCCCATCCTTGGGGCCTGACAGCTGCTCATGCTGTATTTTCAGGTGGATCACTGGGTGAGCCTGCAATGGAGGTTCTTCCTTCTCCCCGTGCTGCGTCCTGCAAGGACTGGGCATGCACGCCCTACAGCACAGTCACAAATGGCCATCTGACTCTGCTTGTAAAGGCATGCTTCTTGTCAATGCTTGCACTTCCAGGTGATGCAGTGCCTTCTCCACACTCCCAGGAGACCCGTCCACTATCATTTATGTTTCCCATCCATGCAGCACCGCTGCCACCAGGTACCACAGCTCATGCTGCAGCCTCATAGCCAACCAGGGAGCCCTCAGGGACTGAAGATCTGCCCACCTCTTCCCATCCACATTTGTCAATTGTCAGATCGTGGGGTCCAGGTCCAGCCCATGCTGCAGTCTGAGGGGAGTGGGTGGATGGGTAGAAAGAGCACTTAGGGGGCTGTAGGCAGGTGAATATGGTTTTATTCAGCAGCAGCTGTCATCGACAACTTACTTACACTACATTACAGTATGCACCTTTATCTTGGCTGTCTGCTCTGGCTCTATGGCTCCTTCCGCCCTCAAGCCTGCAGCTGCACCACTGGCTCCCCCTTGCCTTCACGGTGAGTAGCTTAACTCTATATCTGGGCACCAGCGTGAGCAGTGCTGTGGCTCCCCTCTGTGCATCTGCAAGACGGGACAGCTTTGGCCCTCTCTCTGGGCACCAGCACAAAATCCATGTTGAACCAAGCCGAGCCCCAAGAGCCCCTGTACAGCTTTAGCAGAGCAATTATACCTTTTATAGGTAATAGTGGCTCAGAGCCAAGTATGAACTTACAAAAACAGGTGATGTAACAGATGGAGGTGTGCGCCTGTGCCTCAAACTTGCTGAGTCATGTAGGCCTGGATATGCACCCCGGCCTATCCTTGACCAAAGCACATCCATGTACCTTACGGGGGGCAGGGTTCTACTGTATATCAAAGTGAGTATACTGTGGAAATCTTTACATTAGATTTTAGAGTCCATTTTCGTGGGGATAGCAGGAGAGGAACAGAGGTGACATCATAGTAGCTGTACATACAAGCAGCAGATACCCATAACAGAAACGAGCAACATGTCCCAACTGTCATGCTCGACCCATATTTCCTTCAGTAGGGATAGCATCATGTATAAGAGGCCCAAGAAGGGAACTAGAGCCAGTGAATAAGACATAGGATTTACTGAGGGGACTCACATGCAAGGTGGTCCAATAGTAGCAGGCTAGACTGGAGAACTGCAACCACTTGTAAAAAATATGAAGTTTATATAGTATTTTCACTTAGCACCCTCCCCTTAGCACAACCTCCACCTGGCAATCTTCATTTAAGCCCATACAAAGGGCCTCGATCCTCTGTATGACCTGTATTCCATGGGATGGATTGAGGGTTCATATGTTCCTCATACATAAGGCATAAATCTCCAGGTTGGCCACTCCCAGATTCCTTAGCTCAAAACTCTGAACACACATTCTTCTTAGACCATAGGGGCATTCTCAGGGTATGCTGTTACTGCCATCAGGTGCATCTGCCATACACCAACCAAAGAAGCACACAAAGCCAATCCCACAGCATCTGCAAAAAACACTCCTTCAGCTAAAAGAGTAACAGATTCTTGACTCTTTGATGATTTTGTTCCTGAGAAAGAGAAAGTACCTAGGGGGAACTGACACTTGAGGCCTAAACATATAGTGAAGTGAAAGAGACTTGCCTGTGAGTAGAAAGCTGCCATATGTTGCTAGTTTGTAATAGTGAGAGCAGGAAACAGTAAGCATAGCCTGAAGTTTGCTTTAATAATCAGATTTGAAGAAATTCGGAGAAAAAACGATAATGACACAGCATCATAAGACATCTGGAAGGGAAGTCTACTAGAGAAATAGGAAAGTTCTAAAAAAAAAAAAAAAGCAATTCACATTGTATATTGCAAGTGGCCTCAACCAACAACAAAAAGACATGATTTTAAAAACCAGTGGTGTCATACAGAGAGTTTGCTGAAATGGCCAGATTTTTAAAAGTAGTATGTATATGTCAGAATAATTGATCAGATATTAAATTGTTTTGTTTACCTTTGTTTTTCCATCTCCCATTCCAAAAAATATTTCATCAGGCTAATTCATTGCCTCATTATTTTCTCTAGAGTGAGAAACAGAAGCTTCTTAGATCTATCACTCTTCTTTATTTTTCTGTAAAAGACTTAAAACTTATGGAGATTATGCTATTCATGTCCCTGAAAGGTAGAGATGACAGTGATATAAATACTTTTGAGAGATTTCCTTAGCCTGGGAAACAGATAAAGGTTGATGGGTTCTGAAAACAGCAAGTTCTCATGTCCCATTATGATTCACCC
Organism: Pan troglodytes; assembly: GCF_028858775.2. Taxonomy (NCBI): domain Eukaryota; kingdom Metazoa; phylum Chordata; class Mammalia; order Primates; family Hominidae; genus Pan; species Pan troglodytes. The sequence continues at coordinate 90,415,975 of NC_072407.2, forward strand.
TCCAGAGTGTTTTCAGCACCATAGAGCATATGGCTGTGTGGAGCAGCTAAGGATAGCTGTATGCTATCCATATGGTAGCCATTGCCATTACCCAACTTAGATAAGATGCCTGTGCCCCAGGGAATCAGCAAGGCAGGATCATGTACGTTAGGTCCATGAACATCTAAGAAGCCATCCGTATCGGCTGATATACAAGGACGTTCCTAATACTCTGGTGCCTACCTTGGAACTTTCACACAAACTTCGATAAAATAGTAAAGAACTCCAACAATACATTATATCAAATTTATTATTAATAAATTATGTTGAACTCTTACTAGTTGTGTGATGTTGAGAAACTTAATTAGCCACTTGAGCTTCAGCTTCATCTTCTGTAAAATAGGAATGATACATCTTATAAGGTATGGAAGATTAAATAAGATAATGTAAATATGGTGGCAACATAGTGTCAGAGACATAATGGGAACTGAGTTAATAATTGCATTCTTCTTTTTCTTTTCCAAGTTAAAAAAAAGTTCTTGAGATTTCTGGCTGGGCTGACAATTGAAGGACTATTTTAAAGTCTTCATAGGAGGACTTAGCCCACTCCTTCATGAGTGAAAAAAACTGGAGATATATTTTCTTGAGAGACTGAGAGAGGCTATGGATTTGGGGAGACTCAACAGAACAGTAAAGCTCCGTACTTAAAACAGTATGTATTGGTCACGTTTTGCATTCCTATAAAGAAATACTTGTGGCTGAGTAATTTATAAAGAAAAGAGGTTTATTTGGCTCATGGTTCTTCAGGTTGTACAGGAAGCATGGTGCCAGTATCTGTTCAGCTTTTGGTGAGGGCCTCAGGAAGCTTACAATCATGGTGGAAGGTGAAGCAGGAGGCAGGTATATCACATGGTGAGAGTAGGAGCAAGAAAGAGAGGGAGGATGTGCCACACTCTATTAAACAGGTTGAGTGTGAGCTGGGCAAGAACTCATCACCAAGGGGATGGTGCTAAGCTGTTCATGAGGGATCCACCCCCATTATACAATATTTACCACTAGGTCTCACCCCCAACATTGAAGGTAATATTTCAATGTGAGATTTGGAGGGGACAAACATCCAAAGCAAGTCAGGGGGATTAGATTAAAGTCTATATTGAAGGTAAGATTTCCCATCCCAGATCCGTTTGTTCAACTAGCTTCAAAATGTCAGTAGCTGGGCTTATATCCCCTGATAGAAGTTTAAAGGATTCTCCTCTGGAGGAAAAGTGAAAGAAACACAACTGATTCAGAGATGGGGCCTACATATACTGAAATTTGGAGAAGTGTAAAAAAAGTCTAAATACTTCCTGGTCAGTTTAGAGTGATATATACCAATTAAGAAGCCCTGAATATATGCACAGAACTTTCAATAAGCTCTTTAGGGTCTCACTTTTAAATATGAAAAGAAACAATCACTGAATATTGTGGGACATACCTAAAATGAAAGACAGAAATAAAGCAAACAGAAACGAAAGAGGAACTTAGAAAAATTACGGACAATCCAATAAGTAGAAGAAAATATGAAAGAAATTATAATTAATAGCCACAGAGATAAGGGAAGATATTGTATTGGTGAGCTGTAATCCAGGTGCTTTAAAAAACAATCAGAAAGCAAGAAAATTATCAGAAAATAAAATATGGTATTCAAAATTTTTAAAAATGTAAAATGTTTAGAATATAAAGTCAATGAAATCATCCACAAAGTACAGCAAAAAAGGCAGAGATAAAAATGGAAGAAATAGGCCAGGTGCGTTGGCTCACGCCTGTAATCCCAGCACTTTGGGAGGCCGAGGAGGGCAGATCATGAGGTGAGGAGATCGAGACCATCCTGGCTGACACGGTGAAACCCGGCCTCTACTGAAAAATACAAAAAATTAGCCATGCGTGGTGGCAGGTGCCTGTAGTCCCAGCTACTTGGGAGGCTGAGGCAGCAGAATGGCGTGAACCGGGGAGGCGGAGCTTGCATTGAGCTGAGATAGCACCCCTGCACTCCAGCTTGGGTGACAGAGCGAGACAATGTCTCAAAACAAACAAACAAATAAAATAAAGTAAAATAAAATTTAGGGCATTACTTTAGAAGGTGTTGTTTAACCAAAGGATTTGGGGAACAAAAGGAGCAGGAAATGGAAGGAAGGAAATTGTCAAATAAATGATAAAAGAAAAATTCTTAGGAGTTTCCTGGTGGAAAAGGCCCACTGAGAATTCACCCAAAGAAATAATCATAAATTTACAATGATAAAGGTTCATTTTAAATTGATCTAGGTAGTAAAAAACAGTATATATAAAGATTAAGATGTATAAAATTTAAGATTCTTTATGTTAAGAATAAAAAATTGTAGATAAATGCATTAATTTTTTATTATGTACTAATCTAAATTTTGAGAAGAAATTTTTTTTTCAGTGTAGAATCATAGCCCAGCTCACTAATCAATCAGGTATAAGGTAAATTTAAAATAGTTTCAGCCATATAAAATATTTGTCTGCATGTAGGTCTTCTCAGGAAGCTGCTAGATATGTGCACCACCAAAAAAAAAAAAAAAAAAAAAAAAAAAGGGAGTAAACCAAGACAGGACAACATCGAATTGAGGAAGCAGGGAACCAAACATAGGAAACAAGTGAGGAGAATTCCCAGAATGATGACAGAACTTCCAGGTCTTCCACCATGCAGCACGACTTATGTAGACCAGCATCCGGAGCAAAGTACAGGACAGGGAATCTCAGCAAAGTCTCTGAGGGGGAAATGGAATTGGCTATCTGACAGGTGTTCTGTGTATAAAATTGTGTATAGTTGTCGAAAAAGTAGGGCCAAGGTGTAGCTATATATTTACTCTAAACGAATGGGACAAAGAGGAGGTTTTAACACCAGTGTAAGTAGGAATTTATTCAAGAAAATAGATGTAGTGATAATAGGCTACCTGTTTCATCAGTGAATAATATTTATAATACCATAATTATACAAATACTAAACACAGATTTAACCAATACTTGTCATAATAACTATAATGGGGGAAGAGAGGGATGAAGGGAAAGGGAGAATAAAAAAAGTTAAAATCCTCATTTTCCATAATCGGAAGTCAATTAAGAATGTTTAAATATGATCACACAGAAGATAACAGTAAATATGTATTTTAAATTTTTTTGCTTTGTGGTAATGTATAGGAGATTGCAAAAAAAAAATGTCGAAGAAATCTCATGTACCTTTCACCTAGTTTTATAAGAAACTGCCTTATTCTTCCAGACCGGTCGTACCAGTTTATATTCCCACCAGCATTGTACGAATGATCCAGTTTTTCTGCATCATCAGGATTTCTTGTTATCACAAGTTTTCATTTTAGTCATTCTGATAGATGTCTGGTGGTTTCTCACTGCCGTTTTAATTTGTCTTCTTTTAATGGCTAAAGATACTGAACATCTTTTTATATGCTTATTACCATCTATTCATGTCTATTGCTCATTTTCTAGTTGAATTCTGTAATTTTTTACTGTTGTGTTTTGAGAGTTCTTTACGTTTTCTAGATACTATTCCTTTGTTGAATATATGGTTTCTAAGTGTCTTCTCTCAGCCTGGATCTTACTGTCTTTTTATCTCCTTCACAGGGTCTTCTGCAGAGAAAAAGTTTTTACTTAAAAAAAAAAGAGATCAGTTTTACATTTTATGGAGCATGGTTTTGTGTTAAGAATAGGAACTCTTTATATCGTTTTAGGTCCTGAAGATTTTTGCGTATGTTTTCTTCTTTTCTTTCTTATTTAAATTGACGTGTATTTTTCCCCCCAATCTGTATGTCTAATTAATCTGGCATGATTTTTTTGAAGACTGTAATTGCTCCATCAAATTAGCTCTTGGACCTTTGTCAAAAATCAGTTGATGATATTTGTGTGGGGCTCTTTCTGAGCTCTTTGTTGTGTTCTATTGAATTACGTGCCTATCCTTCTGCCAAAACTACATTGTCTTCATTGCTGTAGTTGTGTAATAAGTTTTAACATTAGGTAGGGGGATTCCTATCACTTTATTCTTCTTTTTCAAAATTGTTTTAGCTATTCTAGGTCCTTTAACGTCTGTATATGTTTTATAATAATTTTGTCTATATTCACAAAAGTTTTTAGTGGGATTTTAATAGAAAGTTTGTTAAACCTATGGATCAATTTGGGGAGAATTCATACCTTTACTGTTTTCGGTCTTTCGATGCATAAATGCAGTATGTCTCTTCATTTGTTTAGGTCATCTTTTATTTATTTTATTAGTATTTTATAATTTTTATCATATAGGTATTGTACAAGGTTTTTATATTTATACTCAAGTACTTTGTTTTCTTTGGAACATTTGTAAATGCCATTTTGTTTTTAATTTTGCTAGTATGTAGAAATGCAATTAACTTTTGTGTGTTGATTTTGTATCCTGCAACCTTGGTGAACTCGCTCATTATTTTTAATATTTTTTTGGTAGATTGCTTGGGATTTGCTATGTAGACGATCATGTCTTCTATGAATAAGGATAGTACTACTTGTTCTTTTTCAATTTATATGCTATTTATTCATTTCTCTTAACATATTATGCTGGGTAGAATTTCTAATACTATTAATATGTTAAATAAGAGTGGTGAACACTTTTTTTTGGTTTTTGTATCTTCCAGTTTTAAAATTTTTTTAAATATCATTTCTTTGGTAATATTTCTATTTTTAATTGTTATAGGACTATTTGTAATGTTCTTATTTTTGTTACATGTGCTTTAATATCTGTGTTAAATAATTTCAACATCAGATTTATCTCTATGTCTTTTGATTGTCTTTTTGTGTTCAAGTTGAGATTTTCCTCAGCTTAGCATAGGACCTTTTATCCCAGCAGAAACCTAATATACATTTGCAGAATTGAATTTACTTATATTGAATTCTTTTTTTTACAGCAAAGTGTTTTTCTCATCCCAGAAAGATAATAGAGCAATGAAAAACCTATCAACTTTAGGAATTTTGATATTCATGTCTTTCCAAATGCTTTCTCTCCCCAAATCCAGCTTTCTAGATATGTAGCTTCTCATCCAAAGGAAAGTGTTGGTGTGGTGTAAGCAGTGCCAGATCCAACTCCAGCTCTCTTTACTGTTTATTCCCCCTACCCCACCAATGGAAAATTCACAGGAAGACAGACTAGGCAGCTTATGTCATCTTGCTCTGGGAAGCAGCCGAAAACCAACTTTTAAACTCTATGTGATGCCTAAAGCAAGTTACTGTTTAGCCCACATGTCTAGTATTTTGATCCTCGGTTCTTTCATATATATATATATATATATATATATATATATACACACACACACACACTTTAAGTTCTGGGATACATGTGCAGAACATGCAGGTTTGTTACATAGGTATATACATGTCATGGTGGTTTGCTGCACCCATCAACTCATCATCTACATTAAGTATTTCTCCTAATGTCCCTCCCCTATTCCCCCAGCCCCCGACAGGCCCCAGTTTTCCCCTCCTTGTGTCCATGTGTTCTCATTGTTCAACTCTCACTTATGAGCGAGAACATGTGGTGATTGGTTTTCTATTCTTGTGTTAGTTTGCTGAGAATGATGGTTTCCAGCTTCATCCGTGTCCCTGCAAAGGAGATGAACTCATTCTTTTGTATGGCGCATAGTATTCCATGGTGTATATGTGCCACATTTTCTTTATCCAGTCTATCATTGGTGGGCATTTGGGTTGGTTCCAAGTCTTTGCTGTTGTGAACGGTGCCGCGATAAACACACTTGTGCATGCGTCTTTATAGCAGAATGACTTATAATCCTTTGGGTATATACCCAGTAATGGGATTGCTGGGTCAAATGGTATTTCTAGTTCTAGATCCTTGAGGAATCACCACACTGTCTTCCACAATGGTTGAACTAATTTACACTCCCACCAACAGCGTAAAAGTGTTCCTATTTCTCCACATCCTCTCCAGCATCTGTTGTTTCCTGACTTTTTAGTGATTGCCATTCTAACTGATGTGAGATGGCATCTCATTGTGGTTTTGATTTGCGTTTCTTTAATGACCAGTGATGATGAGCCTTTTTTCATATGTTTGTTTGCTGCATAAATGTCTTATTTTGAGAAGTATCTGTTCATATCCTTTGCTCACTTTTAGATGGGGTTGTTTTTTTCTTGTAAATCTGTTTCTTTGTAGATTTTGGATATTTGCCCTTACAGGTGTCCCTCTTATGGGTAGGCAGAAAGAATATTTTTGGTACAGCTATTTTTAATCAGAATAAAATATCCCCCGAGGTCACTTGAAGTCAGAAAAATAATACTACTTAATATAGAGCTCCATTTTAATTCCTCAAGTTCATTTATGAGAAAGATGTATGTCTTTAACGGATCTTAGTCTGTCAATCTCTTTCTCCTACGCTTAATGTATTGAATAAGGCATGTCTTTATCCTCCAGAAACTCACAATCTGGTGTGGATATGGCCACATTAACAAACAATAATTGTATATACTATTTGATACCCTTTAGGTATGTACAAGTTTCTGTGGAGACATAGGGAAGGAACAATGAACTATTTCAGGGCCTCTGGAAGGGTCTATTCAGTGTTTGAAATCTATGGCAAGTCTTAAAGATTGAATAAGAGTTTATTAGGCAGAAGAAAAAGGTATATTCCAGAGTGGGAAGGCATGGGTAAAGTCATATGAAAGAGCCTGGAGTATTTTTCAGTGACCACAGAGGAGTTGAGAATGGCTAGAGGACAGCATAGATGAAGGCAAGTGGCAAGAGTTGATGCTGGAAAGGGGTGCAGTCTCCAGTCCTCCTGGCTCCTTTACGTCATCACTCCTGTCCCCTAGAAGACACTAGGGCAGCAAGTTTATGAAGAGCTCCACCTTTTTCTTTCTCCAAAGGGTCTCCTTTACCCAGTCTTTGCACCATTTCTGTTTGTTCTGCTTCAGACTTTTTGAATTTACTTCTGGGCCTCAGGCTTTTGTTCTCAACCCTTAAAATTTGATATTATGCATTCCTGCTAGTTTCTGTGCACCTCTTTTAATACATGACTCCTGTTCTCTGTCCCAAGAAGACTTTCTGAGAGCACCTCAGTCCTTGGAGGCTTGTTCTCTAGTCCTGCAACTGTGAGTGGCACTACGTTAGGGCCATATCACAAAATGCATTATGCAGCATGCTAGGGAGTTTGAATTTTGTTTTGAGGCCAACAGTGAACTATTTATGATTTGTAAGCAAGGGAGTAACATGAACAGAATGGTATTTTGGAAAATATGTCTCTGGCTGCAGAATGGAAACAAACTGGCAAGTGATAAGAATAGAGGCAGGGCAATCCACGGGCAAGTTTTTTAATGGTTGAGACAGTGTATAGGTGATGAACAGATAACAGAATGGAGATAGGGAAACAAATTCAAGTGGGAGCTAAATAATGTGTATACAAGGGCATAGTGTGTGAAAGAATAGACTTTGGACTGGGAAGGGTGGGAAGGTAGGAAGAGGCTAAAGGATGAGAAATTACTTAATGGGTATAATGTACATTATCAGGTGATGGCTACACTAGAAGTCTAGACTTCACCACTACACAATATATCCATGAAACAAAACTGCACTTGTACCCCTTAAATTTATTTATTTTTAAAGGGGTCAGTCAGTAGGTAGAATGTCCTGTTATTAACAATCATCATAATCAACTTAGGCCAATCTTCCCTTTTACTTCTTAGAAAGACCTACTAATTTATTTACATTTTTTCTTTTTTTTTTTTTCTTAAATTCTTCTCTTCAACTAAAATAAACAATTATTAATTCACAGAACTAAACCTTAAAAGGTAACTTTGACATCATCTAAGGCCCTTCATTCGCTGATGACAAAATAGAGGCTAAAATTGTCAGAGGTCACAAATACAGTTGTTCTCCTGTTTTCTAATGTAGTTTTCATGCCATTATACAGGGCTTTTGTTTTTCTTTCTACTCCTTATTTTTGCTTACATAAATTCTCAGTCAAATAAAACTATGCATTGTTTTCACATTCTGAGCTCTTTCTCCAGGGAGCAGGCAGGACTTAGAAAGGTCTTGTGAGAGAGAAACAAAATCCATCTACAAGTAGCAAAGATTCTACTCACCCACAGAGTCTCATCCCTCAGTCACTGGGCTGTAGAGCTCTCTCCTGAGTTGTTTTGTGTTATCATCCCGCCTGCTTCCAGCCTGGTGCTTATGCCTCCCCCTGGAAAGCTCACAATGTCTGGTTGGGGTGACTTTAAATGGAATGTCACCCCAGTGACACTTTTGTGGCTTTCCATCAGCATCTTCCATTAAGTGCAGCCAAGTGAGTGTCTGATGGACTGTGCAAAAGAGGCAATTTCCCAATTATGAGGAACTTCAGTTGTTTTAACAGTACCAAACCCTGTCATACACTTCTACTAAGGGAAGATACTGCTTTTTAGTAGTCACAGAGTACGATTCCCACACATAATAGTTTCTGTACTGCACTGTTTACCTTTAAAAGTCCATCAGCTACTTCCATGTAACTCGCAACTGTTGTTAAATTAAATTTCTAAGTCAAATAAACAATATGTTTTTGGGGGGGATTCAGGACTAAAGAGCTTTGTGAATATCAAATAGCTTTGTCTAGGTTCACTCCAGGAATATTTCTTTTTTTTTTTAATCCACTGTCTATAGCTAGTTTCAGAGTTTGAAGGTGTCCCAGAGTTCAGGAATGATTCTGTGTTGTTTACATGCCATTGCTAAGACTCTTTAGTATTTCTTTAGCCTCTCCCACAGAGAAAATTTCTCCCCAGCCTTATTTTTTTCTTTCAGTGAAATTTCTCCTTAGTACAAAATGAAATGCAGCTTCAGAAGTATCTCAGTATAGAATTTATTTTTCACAGATGAATATACTTACAGTTTCAAAAAAAAAAAGGAAGTATTATCAGCTGCAGCTCATTAGTAGACTTTATGATCAAGAAGGGACTTCAGAGGTCCTGTATCTGATAGTTTGCAAATCAAATCATACGTCAGCATCAGTGTCACCATCTACCAGGAGGGATACGGAATGTGGGACAAGAAGAAGGGGAATCTGAGCCCCAAACTCCTACAGAGGAGAATGGTGAAAAGAATAATCACAAAAGGCTAAAGAATTTGCTGTACTGGTTCATTGGTTGGTGGGTAGAAAACATGGATCTAATTTCCAGATGAGGAAAATTGGACAGAGAGAATCAAGGGTTGCTCAGTGTCACACAGCTAGCCACTGGGCATTTGGAGTAGCAACTCTGAGTCTCTTGGCTCTACGGTTGTTTTTGTTTTAACTTTTAGCTTCAGAGGTACAGGTATAGGTTTGTTATATATGTAAATTGTGCACCATGGTGGTTTGGTGTACAGATTATTTTGTCACCCAGTTAATAAGCATAGTACGCAATAGGTAGTTTTTCTGTCCTCACCCTCTTCCTACCCTTCACTCTCAAGTATGTCCCGGTGTCTGTTGTTCCATTCTTTGTAATGTGCATCTTGTATATGACACCATAGCTGCTATTGGGTCCACGCTTATGCCAAGTAAGACTGTCAATAAAGAGAGATGGAACCTGCCTCTCTTTCCTTAAGAGAACAGCTTTTGGAGTCTGAGAGGTCTGAGTTTGAACTCGTCTTTCTCCACTGTGTGACTTTGGGTAAGATGTCAGGTTTCTAAACTTCAATCACTTCATCATTAGTATGGCAATAGTGATGGCAAATATATACTATACCAGGTATATATGAAGATCAAACAATAAATGTATACTTTTTTTTTGCTGGAGACTGGCAGTATGCTTAATATAAGTTGTCATTATTATTAAGATTTTTAATCTTAACCATGAGTTTCCCCCTCATTTCATCTCTCTTATAAGGTGGGAGACTTCTCTAGCTTCCACTTTATTCTTAGGGTCCTCATTAAATGCTGCTTTCTACTCTTGCCTTGGGACTCCAAAGAGAGGTCTTTTAACTACAGACTCTTTAAAATTCCCTTGAGACGTTTTAGTAGTGAGAAAGCACCATCATGTCCTACCAATCAACCATGACATTTTCCTAGAATATAATCAAATATCATCACTCTAACAAAACATTGCCAGATGCCTACATTGTCTTTAATAATGCAATCAATTGTCCTTATAATAACATTTCTGTCTTAGACATGAACATAATCTTTCAAATGCTTGTAGGCATATTTTTAATGATATATCATCTTTAATCAGTCACCAAGTCTTATAGATTATGCCTTGAGCTCCTCCCCTCAGTCCCATTGCTACAGTGTTGGTTCAGTCCCTGTTTGTCTTTTCCTTATCCTCAATATTTCTCCATAGAAGTCAGGACTTTTCACTGGCACCAGAATGGTCTTTCTCAAACACAATGATGAGCTCATCTTTCCCTACTTAAACTCATCAATGACTCAGTATTGGTATTCTCATCATCCATACCTAAGGATTCACTTTAGGGTAAAAATCAAAGTCCTTTATGAAGATGAACCCCTTATGTGAATAATTTTGCCATCTCTACAGCTATGTTTCTTGCCACTTTTCTGAGATCTGCATTCCCATCTATCCCCTCCACACTGTTGCAAATTATATCTATTTGAAATGCCTTTCTACAACTCTGTTTATACCTCACATTCCCCTTCATGTCACTTTTTCTGCTTATTTTGCTCCTTTAATTCTTCACATTTTTAGACCATCACTGTGGTACACAAAATAATGGCTCTACAAAGATATTCATTTCCTAATCCCTGAAATCTCTTATTATGTGTGATGGTCAATTTTATATGCCAACTAGGCCAAACCACAGTACCCAGATATTTGGAAACTTGATTTCAAAATATTCAGAACTGTAAGATAACACATTTGTGTTGTTTTTAAAAATAATTTGCTACAGCAGCGATAAGAAACTAATATAGATTTCAGTATCTAGAAGTGGGATGTTGCTATATAAATACCGAAAATGTGGAAGTGATTTTGGAATTGGGCATCGGGCAGAAGAAGGAAGAATTTTGAGGGGCATGATAGCAAAAACCTAGACTGCCTTAAATAGACTGTAGGTATAAATATGGATATTGACTACTCTGCTATTATGGACTCAGAAGGAAGTAAGAAGCACAGTAGTGAAAACCTATATTGTCTTAAGAGAGCATCATAAACAGATTGTTGGTAGAAAAATGACATTAAAAGTGCTGCTGGTGAGGGGACAGAAGAAAATGAGGAACTTGTTACTCAAAACTAGAGGAAAAGAGAACCTTATTCTATAGTGGCAGAAAGCTGGGCTGAATTGTGTCCTATAGTTACATGGAAAGCATAACTTGTAAGTAATGAAACTGGTTATTTACCGAGATAGATTTCCAGGTAAAGTGGTGATGATATGAACCAGTTTCTTTTTGTTGCTTAGTAAAATAAAAGAGAAAAGAAATAGCTTGAGAGAAGAACTGTTAGGAAAAAGGAATCAGAACTTTATTATTTGGAAAGTTCTCAGCTTATCCAAATTGTAAAAGATGCTGAAATTAGGAGATTCTCTGTCAGGAAAGCATGCTAAAAAAAAGGAAAGAAAAAAAAAGGGAGGCAGGGAAGCATGCTCTGGACAGAATACCAAGGGTGTGCAGATCGATGATCAACGTTTTGCCAGTTGTTTGGAAGGATAAAAAAGTCAGAGTATTCAGTCACATGGTAGGCTCTTAGAAGAGACTGGGAATGTGACTCATGGATCCCCTCAGCCATATAAGTGGAAGTCAGGAATAGAGATGGAATTATATAGGAAAGAGCTGTGGGATGAGCCTCTTGTCTAATGGAGTGAATTTCTGAGACATACATGAGAGTCCCCCAAGGATTTTAAAAATGTTCTATCATCAGAAACACTGCTAGCTTGAACTGAAAAAGATGGAAGGAAGACAAAATACAAGAAGGCTTTTATATTCCCCAAATTCTGCAAGAAGAAACAGGCTGAGAAAATGCTTCTGCTGCAAACACATGCTACCCTTCATGAAAAAGGAAATGATGACATTGGGGCAGAGCTGGGAGCTCAGATGGCAGAGCTAAAAACTGTTAGACCAAACTGCACCATGTTGTAAGCTGCCTGCTCTTTTGCAGACCTTGGTCAGAGGGAAACGTTTCATGGGAGTTCGGGCCTTGAGAAACATCCTGCCTAACCACCTGACCACAAGGTAGTCAGAGTCCCAACTAAAGAAACATCCCTATCACATCTTGCTGGACAAAGTTCCAAGGAACACCACGATGACATTCCGCTTTAACAAGAGCCAGAACTGCCTCATTATGGGAACATCTTATCAATATCTTGCCGGGCAGCAAGCTACTGACCAGACCCCTCCCACCCATACCTGTAAATTGCCCCAGCCTGTAAGCTGCGGTGGGATCTGACATTGGGCTGGTTCCCCACTTCTATAGGTTTTATGCTGGGCATAAAGCCTGCATTTACTGTTGAGCTGCCCTCTTTCTGTGTGTGTGTGTGTGTGTGTGTGTGTGTGTGTGTGTGTGTGTCTTTAACCCTTGCTTTCCCTTGAAAACCTAACACAAACCACAGAGGATAATTCCCACGCTTTAAATCCTAAAGAAATTTGTTCAGTAGTATTTCAAAGTAGCTTGGGACCAGTGACTTTTTTTTTTACTACTACCATTTTCTGTTCTATTTTGGGGAAAGAAAACTTGTTTTTTTGGGCTTCACAGGTTAATAGATTAAGAGAAATTTAAATAAAAACTACAATGAGATATCATCTCACTCCAGTCAAAAAAGTTTTTATCCAAAAGACAGGCAATAACAAATAGTGGCAAAGGTATGGAAAAAAGAGAACCCTTATGCACTGTTGGTGGAGATGTGAATTAGTACAGCCCCTGTGGAACAGTTTGAGTGTTCCTCAAAACACCAAAAATAGAGTTACCATGTGATCCAGCAACCCCACTGCTAAGTATATACCCCAAATAAAGGAAATCAGTATATCAAAGAGCTATCTGCACTCCATCTTTATTGCAGCATTATTAACAATAGCCAAGATTTAGAAGCAACCTGAGTGTCCATCAGTAGACAAATGGACAAAGAAGATGTGGCATATATACACAATGGAGTACTTACTATTCAGGCATAAAAAAGAGTGAGGTCCTGTCATTTTCAATATCATGATAAAACAGGAGGTCACTATGTTAAGTGAAATAAGCCAGGCACAGAAAGACACACTTTGCATGTTCGCACTTATCTGTGAGAGCTAAAAATTAAAACAATTGAACTAACGGAGCTAGAGAGTAGAACAATGTTTACCAGAGGCTGAGAAGGGTAATGGGAGATGGGTGGGTGTTTAATGGGTAGAAAAATATGGTTAGAAAGAATGAATAAGATCTAGTAGTTGATAGCACAAGAGAGTGACTATAGTCAACAAAAATTTATCATACTTTTTTTTTTTTTTTTTTTTTTTGATGGAGTCTCACTCTCTCCCCATGCTGGAGTGCAGTGGCGCAATCTCGGCTCACTGCTAGTTTTGCCTCCCGGGTTCATGCCATTCTCCTGCCTCAGCCTCCCGAGTAGCTGGGACTACAGGCACCTGCCACCACGCTTGGCTAATTTTTTGAATTTTTAGTAGAGACGGGGTTTTACGGTGTTAGCCAGGATGGTCTCCATCTCCTGACCTCGTGATCCGCCCTTCTTGGCCTCCCAAAGTGCTGGGATTACAGGCGTGAGCCACCGCACCCGGCCTATGGTACATTTGTGAAACTGAAAAAGTGTAATTGGATTGTTTATGACACAAAGAAAGGATAAATGCTTGAGGTGATAGATACCTTGTTTACCCTGATGTGAGTACTACACATTGTATGCCTGTATCAAACTATCTCATGTATCCTATAAATATATACACCTACTATGTAATCAACAATAATTAAAAATTAAAAATTTTTTAAAAAGAGAGAAATATGCTTGTAGGTGATTATACCCAGGATCTCACCCATACCTGATTTAGATGTTTTAGTTGATAAGATTTGGGACATTTTAACTGACATTTAGATGAAATTTTAGACTTTGAGTTGATGCTATAGTGGGTTGAGACCTATGGTGATGTTGACATGGGTGTGTTTTAACTTGTACGTGGGATGAATGTGAAGCTTTGGGGGCCAAAGTGTGGACTGTCATAGGCAGAATAATGGTCCCCAAATATATCTATCTCTTAATTCCCAAAACCTGTGAATATGTTCCCTTACATGAGAAAAGGGACTTTGCCGATTTGATTAAGCTAAACATATTGATAAGGGAAAAAATTCCCATATTATCCAGTTAGGCCCAGTGTAATAACAGTGTTCTTATATGAGGGAGGCAAGACTGTAAGAATCAGGGAGATATCTGAAGATGTTGCCCTGCTGACTTCGAAGGTGAAGGAAGGGACCACAAGCTAAGGAATACAGATGGCCTCTATATGCTGTAAAAGATAAATAAATAGAATCTCCCCTACTGTCTGCAGAAGGAAGACAGCTCTGCCAACATCATGATTTTATCCCAGTAAAGCCATTTCAGATTTCTCATCTCCAGAGCTGTAAGAAAATACATTTGTGTTGTTTTAAAACTATTAAGTTTCTGATAATTTATTACAACAGCAACAGGAAACTAATACAACCATCTTTCTAGGAAGACTTCCCAAGTCTTTTCCACCTATATTCTCTATGAAAGTAATTTATTCCTTCTGAAATGCTTTAGCATTTTAATCTTGCTTTTATTATTATACTTACACACTAATTTTTATTTTTATGGTGATGCATTAGGTTGAACTCATTCTCTTGCTTGGCCGCTATATTCTCTAATAAGAATTTCTACTCTAAGCTTATGCAAATCCTTAACCCCTAGATCACATGGATTTTTTGTCTTACTTTTTGTTTTCCTGAATGTTGGTCTGTTTTGTTGCATACCTCTGTGTCCAGAGCTTCTTCCTCTTTCTCTCCTTTTACACAGAGCTCACTGGGCTAGCCGAAAAGTAAATGTTGTTGAAGGCATTTGTGAAACTAAGCTAATAAATCTGTACCCTAATGAACCATCTGTCACATTTCCTGGGCAACAAATGCTGGAGCTTTCAAGCAGAGCCTAGAGTATTTGGTAAAGATCTTCATATCTACCATTGAGAACAGACAATGTTGGTGTAGTGCCATAAATCAGCCTAGTGATCAACAGTGAACAGTTCAGAATTAAAGGTCAGAGTGTTATAGGTTTTTTTAAAAAACTTATTGTGTAGAGATTTATGATCTATTAAAGAAAAGATGGTGCTGAGCTTTACAAATATTAAGGTGAATACATATTTGCTTCCCTTTCTCACCAGCTGAACACATGGGAATTTGAACAGATAGCTAAGACTTCCCTACTCAGAAGGGTGAGGCAGTCTTGGAATTTTCTTCTAAGTATACCATGAAGCAGAGAGCCTTCTCCCTAGTACCTTAGTAGACAACTGACAAATTGGTAGTTTAGGTAATATTGGTCCAGAGATAAAGACTAATATAATGTGACCATGCTTATTTTGCTTTTGCTGTATTTGAGCTCAAGATTTAACCATGAGTAACTAAATAACTATAAATCGCACACTCAAGGGAGCCAAAAGCCAAATAGAAGATGAAAAGTAAAATGCTCAGACTGGGAAATTTGTAGCAAAATACAATTGAGGTAGGCCACCACTGATAACTCGAAGTTTAAAAAAGAGCCTGTATGGAAATTCACCTATAGTACATACACATATTTCTGGTTCCAAAAATTAATTTTTCAAATTTACAAATTAGATGAAGAGAAGAAGCGGACACTTTGAGACAGTGATTATTATTTTGGAAGATCAAGGGGAAAATATGTCCAAACATAAAATATAAGGAGATGGCAGGAATGAAAAAAAGATAAAGGACTTGGAAGAAAAAAAACCAAAGGATTTAACTTGCTGTCAATAGTACTTATAAGAGAAAAAGCAGCTGATGTAAGAGAGGTAATGATTAAATACATGATAGAAGAAAATCTCTCAACATTTAAATCTTCAAATTTAAAATCCTCATCAAGTTCCTGGCAAGACTGATAAAATAAAGATATGCACATACACATATTCTGGTAAAATATGTGAACTCTAAGAGTAAAGATAAAAATTTTAAAGTTTTATGATATAAAAAGCAAAGTCACAAAATTAAAAAAATAGCATTGGAGTATGTTAAACACTTCGTCTGAAGTAGTAGAATCTAGAATATGAAGAATAACATTTTTAGATGACAAAGGGACTGCTACACTAGACTCATACACAATTAAAACATTATTTATATGTCAGAATAAAAGGAAATAATTTGGAGATATTGAAAGATTTGCAGAATATATCTATTTAATAAAAAATATTGTTTAAAGGGTTCTAATGAGGCAAGAAATAGAACAGACCAATGAGTTAGAGAAGAAAATGAGGTGGTGAGCAACGAATCAATCTCTCTCTCATTCTTTACTTCCACGTAAGGATGTGTGTAAATGGATAATTGTAGCCTGGTAATGAATAAGAAAAAACTTGAAGAATGACTCTTAAACTAATATAGGCATACTCTAAGGGAAAGTTGATAATCACTTGTCATTAAAATTTCCAAATTATCTTAAGAAATATAGGTATTCAGAAAGTAGTAGACAAGGTAGAAATGTTAAAGGTTTCTAAGCTTTTTATCCAGGGAGTAAGATAAAGCTTGGGGTAGTAAAATACATTAAAATGTTTATCCTAATACAAAATGCTTATCCTAATACAATTGGAAATATGTCAAGGGTAATATGGAATATGGAATGCAAGTGAAGATGATTGTTGGTATCTTCTTTTTTATAATAGTGAAATCATAGATTTATAGAGATGGGTATTTAAGTTTCAGGAAATAGAGAGTAATAGTTGTTTCAAAGAATGCAAATCTCACATAATATAAAAAGAAAAATTATGAATAAAAACCTACTATAATTGAATTGAATTGGAAAAGTAAATAAGGAAAACTTACATAGTGAACATACAGTAAAATAGAAAGAATGAAACCAAGTATATCAGTTGTTACAACAAATGTGAGATGGGTCTCATTAAAATACAGAGCAATGGGGAAAATACATATATTTTTGATAGATACTTTCAGACAATTGAGTATTCATCAGTAAATAAGTAAAATTAGATGCTTACCACTTATGGAACAATATACTAACTTTAGATAGTTTGTAGACTTACATGTGAAAGAGAAGATTATAATGCTTTCAGAAGATTACATAAGAAAATATCATTATGACCTAGTGGTAGCTCAAAATTTAAAAAATTAAATATTATTGTCATTTTGTATAAGGAGAGAAGGGAAAAATTAACCATAGGGTGAAATATTAACACCTTAAGGAAAGTGAAAAAAGACATAAAGAGATATTTGCAACATGTATAACTGGCAAGAAACTTGTACCCAGAATATATGAAGACATCTGAAAAAATGATAATAATACAGGAGACTAAATAGAATATTAAGTAGAAGATTTGTACTGTTAACATCTATAAATAGGAAATTCAAATGACCAATAAACATTAAAAAAATACAGAATCAGAAAAACTTAAGCCAAACTATGCCTGAATAATAAAAATAGAAAAGTCTGACAATACTACATATTATCAATGATGTGGATAAAAATATATTCTTATTTCCGTTTGTAGTAGTGTAAATGATTTCAGTTACTCTAGATGATGGTTTGACATTATCTAGTAAAGCTGAAGATGCTCATGATCTATGATTCAGTCATCCTGCTCCTGGTATGTATCCTAAAGCACTAGGATACATCAAGAATGTTTAGAATGGCATTGTTCACAATAATCACAACTTAAAAAAAAAAAAAGAATGAAGGAAAGAAAGAAAATTTTCATCAACAGGAAAGTAGATAAATAAATTGTGGTGTTTTCATAAAAGAGAATTCTATATAATAGTAAGAAAGACTAAACTTGAGTTACATGCAAGAACATGAACAAATTTTGCCAACATATTTTTGAAAAGAAGGAAAAGAAATAATGCATATGGTATGATTCAAAACAAGGTGTGCTTTTCAGACTTAAGGATGGAAACAGTACTGTAGCCTGGATAATACATTATCTCTCATAATATTCCCATACTCCTATCAAATGATTGTAAACAATCTGTAGTAAACTCTTCTCAAATTCTATAGTTTATATGTATCACCTCTTTCTGCTGGCTTCCTAACAGATTCGATTGTCAAAATTATGGTACATTTAGTTTGGAAATACTATTGTCGATGATTATATTTTCCAAAGATAGCCACAAAAATATTTTTCATCACTCATGCTCTTCCTACAATGCTACGTATATCCTATAGGTGGGTGACATTTATGTTTTCTCCTTGAAACTGGTTGGGCTGTGACAACTGTGCGGTGCTATTTGACCTCTGAAGGTAGATCAGAAAAGGTGACACAGCTTCATCTTTCTTCTCTTGGGACTTTCACTCTTGGAACTCAGTCACTGTGTATGAGAAAGCCTAATCAGCAGTATTCAGTGATCGTTTCTAGGTGGTTATATATAGGTATGAGGTCCCACCACATGGCCAGCAAAATCCAGATGTCAGTGAGTAAACATTCAGATTCCAGATCTCAGCTACTGAGTCATCCCTGGTCATTGAGTCTTCCATCAGAAGCCCCAGGCGTCATAGACTAGAAACAATCTGTCCCTACTATACCCTTTCTGAATTTCCCAATTTATCAAAAAATATGTCTTTTCCCCACTGCTGTGTATTCTAATGAGACCCATCTCACATTTGCTGTAACAACTGATAATACTTGGTTTTATTCCTTTCATTTTACTCTCTGTTCAGTATATAAATCCATAAGTATAATAAAATAATGGTTGTTTTTTGTCACTAAGTTTGAGGTCATTTGTTATACAGAAAAAGAGTAACTGAGAGAGATTTGGGTACCAGAATTTGGGTGCTTCCATAACAAAAACCTAAGTGGTTATCATTGACTTTGAGACTGGATACCAGGCAAAAGCCAAAAGAGCTTTAAAAAGAGGGTTCATGAAGACAATAGAGTTTTGAGGAGGCTATCAATGAAGGCCTGAAGGCAAGTAAGTAACCTTTTATCGGTAGCTGGAGGAAGGGGGACCCTTGTTATTTAGGAGTGGAAAGTTTAACAACACTATCACCTGTGGCAATAGGGAAAATGAGATACACACCTAAAGAATTTGATGATCTAGCTGAGGAGGTTTCTAGGAAGACTGTTGAAAGTGCCATTGGGCTTTCTCTCACTGCCTTGAGAAATATGAGAGAAGAGAAATGAGCCTAAAAAAAAAAAAAAGCCAAGTCTTAATGAGCCAGGATTTGCATAGTTCAAAAATGTAACTGTATATCATTTCCAACTTCTCCAAAAATCAAGCAATTCTGAGTTTAAGAAATGGGTACTAGTTAAAGATCAGAATTAGGGTAGACTGCGGGATCATTTGTTAAGACTGCAAAATGATGCAAGGTGATATCCTATAGAACCTTTGAGACAGACAGACCCTCTGAATGGGATGCCTTCAAGATCCTCTCCAGTAGGGTTTCTAAAAATTATGAAGGCATTGTCTGATAGAGGTCTTATGGTATGATAAGGTGGAGAAGAGCTTATCTCAAAAAGTTTTTTTTAGGTATGGCTTTTGTCTGATGACATGACCTACGTATTCACTAAATTCACACACAAGAAATCCACAACTCCCCTTCCCTTCCCTTCCTTTCCCTTCCCTTCCCTTCCCTTCCCCTCCCCCTCCCCCTCAGTTCCCCCTCCCCTCCCCCTCCCCTTCCCCTCCCCTCCCCCTCCCCTTCCCCTCCCCTCCCCCTCCCCTCCCTTCCCCCTCCCCCCTCCCCTCCCCTTCCCCTCCCTCCCCCCTCCCCTTCCCTTCCCCTCCCTTCCACCTCCCCCTCCCCCTCCCCTTCCCCTCCTCTTCCCTCTTCATCATTTTAGACAGAGAAAGAGAGCACACAAAATGAAAGAAAAAGGCCTTTGGAACTTCATATTCCAATTCCAGCAGTCAGGCTGAGGAAACTTCTCAGTTACAAACACAGGTGATGTATTATGTAAAAGGTGTATGATTGAGAGGTAAAAGCAAGAGCCCCAGAAAACATCTTCCAAGTAGTAGTACTGAAGCCTAATAGGAACAAGCAACGTGTGATTTCAGAACTTCTATGGAGTGGTAACTCTTGTGTGCTTCCTGTTTTCCCCTTTTTTGAACAGGAGTTTTTGTAACAGTTTAACAGTTATCCTATGCCTGTTTCTCCATTGCATGTTGATGCAAGAATGGCAGACAACATGTCTTTTTAGATCACTGGTTTTCAAATAAAAAACAACAATACTCGAGGAATTATAACTGAGGAACAACACCTGAAGAGTCTAATCCATATGTGGACCTTATTAAGATGATAAAATCCTGGGCTTTGAGCTAATGCAGTAATGGGATGACTCGAGGGTCTTGGCGAGAGAGGCTGTGTATGTTTTGCATGTGGGAAATATATTAATTGTGATCAGTGAAGGGATTATGGCGGATTGTGTTTTCAAATGATGACTGCATTAAATCACATGTGATATTCTTACAGCATAACTCTGATGCTCCTTCCATTGAGAGATGTTGCTTCTCCTTGATTCTAGGTTGGCTTCTCTTCATGGCTGAAGTGAATCTCTCAAGGTAGGGTTATAAAAAGCAATATAGCTTCTACCTACTTCTCTTGGGACATTTACTTTCAGAACCCAGCTGACATGCTTTAAGAGAGCCTAAGTAATCATATGAAGATATTATATATAAGTGTTCTGGCAAAATGGGCCAGCTAATGTCCCAGCAGATAGCCAGCGTAAATAATCAGAAATGTGAATGAATGGGTCTTAGATATTTCAGATTCCAATTTTCAAGTCACCCCACACTCTGAGTCTTTCCAATTGAGACCCCCATATATTATGAAGTGGGGATTACCCTGTTCTTTTTTTGTCCTTGCTTAATTCCTGACCCACAGAATCCATTAACATAACAAAATGACTGTTGTTCTATGCCACTAAGTGTAGGGTGGTTTGCTATCATTGCAAAAATAAAAACTGGAGCAAATAAAAACAACTAGAACATCTAAAGTTTTTGGTAAAAGCCAGGATTTCAGTTAACGCTAGGGCTAAGGAAAATTAATATGATCAGAAAATACAGATGAGTACTCTGGTATGCTGACAATTTTATATATCTTGACCTAGATATGATCCTTAATTTATAATTGTTTATTTTGCTGTAAATATATGTTTTATGCACTGTTCTCTATTTTTGTATTTTTCCACTTAAAAATACTAAATAAAAAAGCTGATTTAAATTTAAATAAACAAACTTCAGAATAGAATACCAAAACTATTAACTTGGATTGCAATATGTTCATATCTATGTTAGTATCTTTGAAATGTTAAATATTGTATCTGAAAATGCTAGCATATATGGCTCTTTACATATGAGTATATTTTATTTCTTTTTAATTATACTTTAAGTTTTAGGGTACATGTGCACAACATGCAGGTTAGTTACATATGTATACATGTGCCATGTTGGTGTGCTGCACCTAATAACTTGTCATTTAACATTAGGTATATCTCCTAATGCTATCCCTCCCCTCTCCCCCCACCCCACAACAGGCCCCAGTGTGTGATGCTCCCCTTCCTGTGTCCATGTGTTGTCATTGTTCAATTCCCATCTATGAGTGAGAACATACAGTGTTTGGTTTTTTGTCCTTGTGATAGTTTGCTAAGAATGATGGTTTCCAGCTTCATCCATGTCCCTACAAAGGACATGAACTCATCATTTTTTGTGGCTGCATAGTATTCCATGGTATATATGTGCCACGTTTTCTTAATCCAGTCTATCATTGTTGGACATTTGGGTTGGTTCCAAGTCTTTGCTATTGTGAATAGTGTTGCAATAAACATACATGTGCATGTGTCTTTATAGCAGCATGATTTATAATCCTTTGGCTATATACCCAGTAATCGGATGGCTGGGTCAAATGGTATTTCTAGTTCTAGATCCATGAGGAATTGCCACACCAACTACCACAATGGTTGAACTAGTTTACCGTCCCACCAACAGTGTAAAATTGTTCCTATTTCTCCACATCTTCTCCAGCACCTGATGTTTCCTGACTTTTTAATGACTGCCATTCTAACTGGTGTGAGATGGTATCTCATTGTGGTTTTGATTTGCATTTCTCTGATGGCCAGTGATGATGAGCATTTTTTCATGTGTCTTTTGGCTGCATAAATGTCTTCTTTTGGGAAGTGTCTGTTCATATCCTTTACCCACTTTTTGATGGGGTTGTTTGTTTTTTTCTTGTAAATTTGTTTGAATTCATTGTAGATTCTGGATATTAGCCCTTTGTCAGATGAGTAGATTGCAAAAATTTTCTCCATTCTGTAGGTTGCCTGTTCACTCTGATGGTAGTTTCTTTTGCTGTGCACAAGCTCTTTAGTTTAATTAGATCCCATTTGTCAATTTTGTCTTTTGTTGCCATTGCTTCTGGTGTTTTAGACATGAAGTCCTTGCCCATGCCTATGTCCTGAATGGTATTGCCTAGGTTTTCTTCTAGGGTTTTTATGGTTTTAGTTCTAACATTTAATTCTTTAATCCATCTTGAATTAATTTTTGTATAAGGTGTAAGGAAGGGATCCAGTTTCAGCTTTCTACATATGGCTAGCCAGGTTTCCCAGCACCATTTATTAAATAGGGAATCTTTTTCCCATTTCCTGTTTTTCTCAGATTTGTCAAAGATCAGTTAGTTGTAGATATGTGGCATTATTTCTGAGGGCTCTGTTCTGTTCCATTGGTCTATGTCTCTGTTTTGGTACCAGTACCATGCTGTTTTGGTTACTGTAGCCTTGTAGTATAGTTTGAAGTCAGGTAGCGTGATGATTCCAGCTTTGTTCTTTGGCTTAGGACTGACTTGGCAATGCAGGCTCTTTTTTGGTTCTGTATGAACTGCAGAGTAGTTTTTCCAATTCTGTGAAGAAAGTCATTGGTAGCTTGATGGGGATGGCATTGCATCTATAAATTACCTTGGGCAGTATGGCCATTTTCACAATATTGATTCTTCCTACCCATGAGCATGGAATTTTCTTCCATTTGTTTGTATCCTCTTTTATTTCATTGAGCAGTGGTTTGTAGTTCTCTTGGAGAGGTCCTTCACATCCCTTGTAAGTTGGATTCCTAGGTATTTTATTCTCTTTGAAGCAATTGTGAATGGGAGTTCACTCATGATTTGGCTCTCTGTTTGTCTGTTATTGGTGTAAAAGAATGCTTGTGATTTTTGTACATTGATTTTGTATCCTGAGACTTTGCTGAAGTTGCTTATCAGCTTAAGGAGATTTTGGGCTGAGACAACGGGGTTTTCTAGATATATAATCATGTCATCTGCAAACAGGGACAATTTGACTTCCTCTTTTCCTAATTGAATACCCTTTATTTCCTTCTCCTGCCTGTTTGCCCTGGCCAGAACCTCCAACACGATGTTGAATAGGAGTGGTGAGAGAGGGCATCCCTCTCTTGTGCCAGTTTTCAAAGGGAATGCTTCCAGTTTTTGCCCATTCAGTATGATATTGGCTGTGGGTTTGTCATAGATAGCTCTTATTATTTTGAGATATGTCCCATCAATACCTAATTTATTGAGAGTTTTTAACATGAAGAGTTGTTGAATTTTGTCAAAGGCTTTTTCTGCATCTATTGAGATAATCATGTGGTTTTTGTCATTGGTTCTGTTTATATGCTGGATTATGTTTATTGATTTGCATATGTTGAACCAGCCTTGCATCCCAGGAATGAATCCCACTTGACCATGGTGGATAAACTTTTTGATGTGCTGCTGGATTCAGTTTGCCAGTATTTTATTGAGGATTTTTGCATTGATGTTCATCAGGGATATTGGTCTAAAATTCCCTTTTTTGGTTGTGTCTCTGCCCGGCTTTGGTATCAGGATGATGCTGGCCTGATAAAATGAGTTAGGGAGGATTCCGTCTTTTTCTATTGATTGGAATGTTTTCAGAAGGAATGGTACCAGCTCCTCCTTGTACCTCTGGTAGAATTAGACTGTGAATCCATCTGGTCCTGGACTTTTTTGGTTGGTAAGCTATTAATTATTGCCTCAATTTCAGAGCCTGTCATTGGTCTATTCAGAGATTCAACTTCTTCCTGGTTTAGTCTTGGGAGAGTGTATGTGTCGAGGAAATTATCCATTTCTTCTAGATTTTCTAGTTTATTTGTGTAGTGGTGTTTATAGTATTCTCTGATGGTAGTTTGTATTTCTTTGGGATCAGTGGTGATATCCCCTTTATCATTTTTTATTGTGTCTATTTGATTCTTCTCTCTTTTCTTCTTTATTAGTCTTGCTAGTGGTCTGTCAATTTTGTTGATCTCAGAAAACCAGCTCCTGGATTCATTGATTTTTTGAAGGGTTTTTTGTGTCTCTATCTCCTTCAGTTCTGCTCTGATCTTAGTTATTTCTTGCCTTCTGCCAGCTTTTGAATGTGTTTGCTCTTGCTTCTCTAGTTCTTTTAATTGTGTTGTTAGGGTGTCAATTTTAGATCTTTCCTGCTTTCTCTTGTGGACATTTAGTGCTATAAATTTCCCTCTACACACTGCTTTAAATGTGTCCCAGAGATTCTGGTATGTTGTGTCTTTGTTCTCGTTGGTTTCAAAGCACATCCTTATTTCTGCCTTCATTTCATCATTTACCCAGTAGTCATTCAGGAGCAGGTTGTTCAGTTTCCATGTAGTTGAGTGGTTTTGAGTGAGATTCTCAATCCTGAGTTCAGTTTGATTGCACTGTGGTCTGAGAGATAGTTTGTTATAATTTCTGTTCTTTTACATTTGCTGAGGAGTGCTTTACTTCCAACAATGTGTTCAATTTTGGAATAGGTGTGGTGTGGTGCTGAAAAGAATGTATATTCTGTTGATTTGGGGTGGAGAGTTCTGTGGATGTCTATTAGGTCTGCTTGGTGCAGAGCTGAGTTCAATTCCTGGATATCCTTGTTAACTTTCTGTCTCGTTGATCTGTCCAATGTTGACAGTGGGGTGTTGAAGTCTCCCATTATTATTGTGTGGGAGTCTAACTCTCTTTGTAGGTCTCTAAGGACTTGCTTTATGAATCTGGGTGCTCCTGTATTGGGTGCATATATATTTAGGATAGTTAGCTCTTCTTGTTGAATTGATCCCTTTACCATTATGTAATGGCCTTCTTTGTCTCTTCTGATCTTTGTTGGTTTAAAGTCTGTTTTATCCGAGACTAGGATTGCAACCCCTGTCTTTTTTTGTTTTCTATTTGCTTGGTAGGTCCTTCTCCATCCCTTTATTTTGAGCCTATTTGTGTCTCTGCATGTGAGATGGGTTTCCTG
Source organism: Pan troglodytes (assembly GCF_028858775.2). NCBI lineage: Eukaryota > Metazoa > Chordata > Mammalia > Primates > Hominidae > Pan > Pan troglodytes. Next base: position 90,441,336 of record NC_072407.2, read on the forward strand.
AATACAGCACACTGATGGGTCTTGACTCTTTATCCAATTTGCCAGTCTGTGTCTTTTAATTAGAGCATTTAGCCCATTTACATTTAAGGTTAATATTGTTATGTATGAATTTGATCCTGTCATTATGATGTTAGCTGGTTATTTTCCTCATTAGTTGATGCGGTTTCTTCCTAGCCTCGATGGTCTTTACAATTTGGCATGTTTTTGCAGTGGTTGGTACCAGTTGTTCCTTTCCATGTTTAGTGGTTTCTTCAGGAGCTCTTGTAGGGCAGGCCTGATGGTGACAAAATCTCTCAGCATTTGCTTGTCTGTAAAGGATTTTTTTTCTCTTTCACTTATGAAGCTTAGTTTCACTGGATATGAAATTCTGGGTTGAAAATTCTTTCATTTAAGAATATTGAATATTGACCCCCACTCTCTTCTGGCTAGTAGAGTTTCTGCCAAGAGATCAGCTGTTAGTCTGATGGGCTTCCCTTTGTGGGTAACCTGACCTTTCTCTCTGGCTGCCCTTAATATTTTTTCCTTCATTTCTACTTTGGTAAATGTGACAATTATGTGTCTTGGAGTTCTTCTTCTTGAGGAGTATCTTTGTGGCTTTCTCTGTATTTCCTGAATTTGAATGTTGGCCTGCCTTGCTAGATTGGGGAAGTTCTCCTGGATAATACACTGCAGAGTGTTTGCCAGCGTGGTTCCATTCTCCCCATCACTTTCATGTACACCAATCAGACATAGATTTGGTCTTTTCACATAGTCCCTTATTTCTTGGAGGCTTTGTTCATTTCTTTTTACTCTTTTTTCTCTAAACTTCTCTTCTCACTTCATTTCATTCGTTTCATCTTCCATCACTGATACCCTTTCTTCCAGTTGATCGAATCGGCTACTGAGGCTTGTGCATTCGTCACGTAGTTCTCATGCCATGGTTTTCAACTCCATCAGGTCCTTTAAGGATTTCTCTGCATTGGTTATTCTAGTTAGCTTTTCCTCTAATCTTTTTTCAAGGTTTTTAACTTCTTTGCCATGGGTTCAAACTTCCTCCTTTAGTTCAGAGAAGTTTGATCGTCTGAAGACTTCTTCTCTCAACTCATCAAAGTCATTCTCCATCCAGCTTTGTTCGGTTGCTGGTGAGGAGCTGCATTCCTTTGCAGGAGAAGAGGCACTCTGATTTTTAGAATTTTCAGTTTTTCTGCTCTGTTTTTTCCCCATCTTTGTGGTTTTATCTACCTTTGGTCTTTGATGATGGTCATGTACAGATGGGGTTTTGGTGTGGTTGTCCTTTCTGTTTGTTCGTTTTCCTTCTAACAGTCAGTACCCTCAGCTGCAAGTCTGTTGGAGTTTGCTGGAAGTCCACTCCAGACCCTGTTTGCCTGGGTATCAGCAGCGGAGGCTGCAGAACAGCGAATTTTGATGAACAGCAAATGTAGCTGTCTGATCGTTCCTCTGGAAGTTTTGTCTCAGAGGGGTACCTGGCCGTGTGAGGTGTCAGTCTATCTGTACTTGGGGGTGCCTCCCAGTTAGGCTACTCGAGGTTCAGCGACCTAGTGAGGAGGTAGTCTGTCCGTTCTCAGATCTCAAGCTGCGTGCTGAGAGAACCACTACTTTCTTCAAAGCTGTCAGACAGGAACATTTAAGTCTGCAGAGGTTTCTGCTGCCTTTAGTTTGGCTATGCCCTGCCCCCAGAGGTGGAGTCTACAAAGGCAGGCAGGCCTCCTTGAGCTGTGGTGGTCTCCATCCCGTTCTGGCTTCCTGGCTGCTTTGTTTACCTGCTCAAGCCTCAGCAATGGCGGGAGCCCCTCCCCCAGCCTCACTGCTGCCTTGCAGTTTGATCTCAGACTGCTGTGCTAGCAAAGAGTGAGGCTCCATGGGCGTAGGACCCTCTGAGCCACGCGTGGGATATAATCTCCTGGTGTGCCATTTTCTAAGACCATCAGAAATGCGCAGTATTAGGGTGGGAGTGACCCGATATTCCAGGTGCCATCTGTCACCCCTTTCCTTGGCTAGGAAAGCAAATTCCCTGACCCCTTGTGCTTCCTGGTGTGAGGCAATGCCTCGCCCTGCTTTGGCTCACACTTGGTGTGCTGCACTCACTGTCCTGCACCCACTGTCCGACAATCCCCAGTGAGATGAACCCGGTACCTCATTTGCAAATGCAGAAATCATACGTCTTCTGTGTTGCTCATGCTGGGAGCTGTAGACTGGAGCTGTTCCTATTCAGCCATCTTGGCTAGAGTCCCAAAAATCATAAACCTATTTTGTTTCTTTATAAACACTCTGATTAAGAATAATTCCCAAATTTCTATTTTTAATTGCTTTAATATGAAATCGTTTCACAGTCTTTTAAGAGATTTTCCTCATTGATAACTGTATATGTTCTTTATTTGAACCATGAACTTTAGGCAGAACATGAGTACCATTCTGATAGAAATATGTAAATACCTAGCACTTTCAATTATTAATGACAAATATTTCTTTTTAACTTTACGTTTTAATTTTTGTGGTTATATAGTAGGCATGTATATTTATGAGGTATGTGGAATATTTTGATACATGCATACAATATGTAATAATCACATCAGGAGAAGTGAGGTATATATCACCTCAAACATTTAGGCTTTGTGTTACAATTTTCTATTGTCATTTTCATCAAACCTTTATGTTTCAAGCAATAATATGTCACTCATTGATATTTTTTGGTTGAAAGAGTCAATTTGGCTTTCTTCTGACTCTTCCACATCATCGATATTCCAGGCTTTTCTGACTTTTGCACACTATCAAAAAAAATTCTAGACCATGGTTCATTGTCGATGTACTTTTTTCTCCTGTAGATTTAGAAGATTCATTGAAATGCAGAAGTATTAGTCAAAACATAATTGGAGGAAAATGATAAACCAGTGCTTCCTCTAAAGCACAAAGTGTTTCATAAACAATCCTCAGATTAGCCTTGTGACTGACCATAACTCAGGCCCACTGTAAGACAGAACCATGACTGTTTGGCAGATGCTGTCATGATAGCAATCTAATGCCCCAGTGGTATTCTGTGGCATCCTAAAAGAATCAGTGTAAACCAATGAAATGAATATAATACTTTGTTATTAATCTTGCTGTTTAGCACAATTACAATTCTATTAGTTACCAAATGGTATGAAATTGTCTTAATTTATAAAGACAACAACAACAACAAAAAGCAGTGTGGCTATTTCAGTACTGAACTGTTAAAATGAAATTCTGAGAACATAAGAACCAAGACAGTATGACTGGAAGCAGGTAGACTTAGATGGCAAATTTAAGAATCTAAGCAAATAAAGAAGGAAATATATTCTGCGTCAGATGGCAGTGAGTGTCATACAGAAAAATGAAGCAGGGTTGTCGGGAGATGTTGAGGTTGGATTTTCTGTTTCATGTTGGAGAGTCAGGGAAGACTTCCAAAAATGTCAGTAACATCATTCTGTTATGATAATTTACTGAGCTAAAAATTTATAATTTGTGTACTTTTCTGTGTACTGTTTCAAAAATATTTTAAAAATTCAATCATCAACAATGTTTCAACTATTCAACAGTTTTACTCATTTAAAAAATTAAAATGTAAAATTCATGACTTTGAATTATTTTTGTGGTTTATGCTTATCCTGTGGACTGTTATAGACATTATATAAAGTAATATATGTAGTTTTATTATTTATGACTGAGAAAAGAGGGATTACTGAGAACTTTGAAAACTATTAAATCTTCATGCAGATGGTATAATATAATACTAAAGAAAGAGACTAGAGTTTCAGCCAAAATTTTGAACATTTTTTGATGTTTTCATTGGTACTGTCTCCAAATAAAAGTTCCTCTGGACAATGCAATAATTAGGTAAGTCATTTTAATCATTTTAAAATTATATTTTCTCAGTAAATTTTATATTTACTTCTAGTCAACTCATAAATATCAAGGTGAATTAAATAGTATGTCTGAGGAATTAGAAATTGTAAATTGGAAGAATTTTTATGACAGTGAAATTGGCATCTCTTGTGTTCTAGCTGCAGAAATGGTTTGTAAATTGTAACAGGTCTTAGATATTTACCTTAATGGAAGTTATAAAATGGAAATCATTAAATATTTGAAAATTAACTTTTTAGCTAGGTTTGGTTTTTCTAAATGATATATTTGACAGAGATGCCAGTATTCCCTTTCCTTTCATAAAAGATGTATCACTAATAAAGCTGATAGATTAATTAGATAAACAGTTCAAGTAATTGAATGTATAAAACAAAACAAAGGATTCATAAAAGAGAAGTGAAACTAGAAATGAAGAAACATAATATACTCCTTGAAGCAAAACAAAGTAACGGTTCTAAAGGCTTAGATTGAGATTGTCTACAAGTTATATGAAAATGCGCTTGTTGTAAGATGATAAACATGAAAGTCAAAATAAAATTTTCCATTCCTTTCAACTTGTTGAGTCCTGAAATTTGGCGCAATGATAAGTGCAAAACATTATGAAATAGCAGTACAAAAATAGTAATAAAATCAAGATAACAAAATCACATTCTAGTAAATACTTAACAAAATCTAATAAATGATTTTCCTCATTTAGTAAAAAGTAGAGATTGAATATATGTTTTTAATTTGTTATTTTAAATTATTATGGACACATAACACGTTGTATGCTTGTATCAAAATATCACATGTACCCCCAAATAAGGTATGCTTTTATCAAATTGTACCCTATTTTTGGGGTACATGTGATATTTTGATAAAAGCATACAATGTGTTTTGATCAAATCAGGATAATTGGGATATCCATCACCTCAAGGATTTATCATTTCTTTATGTTAGGAACTTTCCAATTCCACTCATTCGTTATTTGAAAGCATAACAATGAGTTAATGTTAACTGTAATCTCCTTATTATGCTACCAAATACTAGATCTTATTTCTTCTATCTAACTGCATTTTTTGTACTCTTTAACCATGCCTATTTTCTCGCTCTCTCCCTACAACTCTTTCCAGCCTCTGGTAACCATCATTTTACTCTCTCTGAGTTCAATTTTTTTTTAGCTTCCATTTATTAGCAAGAAAGTGCAATATTTGTCTTTCTCTACCTGGCTTATTTCACTTAACATTATGTCCTCCAGTTTTATCCATGTTGCAAATGACAGTATTTCATTTTTAATGGCTGAATAATATTCCATTGTCTAACTATGCCACATTTGCTTTATCCATTTATCTACTGATGGACACAGGTTGCTTCCATATCTTAGCTATTGTGTATAGTGCTGGAATAAACATGAAAGTGCAGATACCTCTTTGATATATCATCTTCCTTTCTTTTGAATATATATCAAGGTGTGGGATTGCTAAGTGATATGGTAGTTCTATTTTTAGTTTTTTGAGGAGCCCCCATACTGTTCTTCATTCTTACTGTATTAAATTACATTCCTACCAACAGTGTATGAGGGTTCCCCTTTCTCCATATCCTCATCAGCATCTGTTATTGCCTGTCTTTCGGATAAAAGCCATTTTAACTGGAGTGAGATGATATCTCATTGTAGTCTCAATTTGCATTTCCCTTATGATTAGTAATGTCAAGCATTTTTCACATATCTGTTGGCAATTTGTATGTCTTATTTTGAGAAGTGACTATTCAGATTTTGCCCTTTGATCAGATTACTTTTTCCTATTAAGTTGTTTCAGCTTCTTATATGTCCTGGTTATTAATCCCTTGTGAGATGGGTAGTTTGCAAATATTTTCTCCCATTCTGTGAGTTGTCTCTTCACTCATTGATTGTTTCCTTTGCTGTGCAGAAGTGTTTTAGCTTGATGTGAATCCCTTCTATCCATTTTTGCTTTTGAAGTTTTACTCGAGAAATCTTTTCCCAGACCAATGTCCTGGAGTGTTTCCCCAATGTTGTTGTCTTCTAGAAGTTTCAGTTTCAAGAATTAGATGTAAGTCACTAATTCATTTTTTTAATATTGCAAGACATAGGAGTCTAGTTTCATTCTTCTGCATATGAATATCCAGTTTTCCTAGCACCATTTATTGAAAAGGCTGTCCTTTCACCAATGTATGTTCTTGGCACCTTTGTTGAAAATGAGTTGACTTTGGATGTGTGGATTTATTTTCGGGTTCTTTATTCTGCTCCAATCATCTGTGTGTCTATTTTTCCTGCTGGTGTCACACTGTTTTGGTTACTATAGTTTGAGACTGAATATATTAAACTCTCATGTAATACTAAAAGAGTATAAAAACATTTTGAATGTAATTATTGTTTAAGATATACTCAGAGAGGATTCAGCACTATGAACAATGTTATCTTTGTTAAGAGACTTTTTTTTTAACTTGTTGAGGTTACATCTTTAATGGAAGTATTCATTAAAAATACAAATGTGGTGCTCTCTGTTAAAATCTGTCAAAATGTGACACAGAAAAAGGCATATATCTAACAGCTGAATCAATCAAAAAACACCCACCACCAATTTCTAAAATAAACTAATTATTTTGAAATTATAAGAATGATCTAATAGATAATTATTCCTACAGCTTGTATCATTTAGTATTTGACTTAGAGAATAAATTTTAATGTTTTAGACTTAGAATTTTCTACATCTCTACCAGTTATTAAATATTTCTAATACTACACAACTTATCACCTTCTAGGTTAATACATGTTGTCTTTATTTGTTGTATATTATTGTGGTTTTCTGTAAATTAGAATATAAGATCCTTAGAGTCAGACACTTTCGTCTGTTGTGTTCTCTGCTTTTTCTGCAGTACTCATAGAAGTAACTAGCACATTACAGATGCTTCATTTCATCCTTTCAAGAGAACACACACATTTTTACATATTAATATAACTAACATATGTAGTCATGTACTTAGCTATAAAACATATTTAATTTTTTAAAAGTAGAAAAAGGATTCTCTGATAGAAAGCTAACATATTGGAAATAAATAATAAAATAACATAAGTACTTGTAACCTTTAGAAAATGGTAGAAATAAAAATCAAATTACTTAATTCCTGTAAAAAGACAAAATGTGAACACTTCAAACCAAACCCATGGGAGACAGCTAGAGCAATTAACATAAAAAATGCATAATTTTATTTTGTTATTATTATTATTTTTTAAGGCAGGGCCTCTGTCACCCAGGCTGGAGTGCAGCTGCTTGATCACAGCTCAATGCAGCCTGGACCTCAGGGGCTCAATCAATCTGCTGCCTCAGCCTCTTGAGTAGCTGGGAATACACATGCAAGCCACTACACCCAGCTACTTATTTTTTCTTTTTTCTTTTGATAGAGATGGGTTTTGCCATGTTGCCCAGACTGGCCTTGAACTCCTGGGCTGAAGCAGTCCACCTGGCTTGACCTCTCAAAATACTGGGGTTGAGGTATGAGTCACCACACCTGGCCAAAAATGCATACTTTTAATATCTTCATTATTAAAGAACAAAAAGACTAAAATCAAGAAATCTGATATGTATAACACTAATTTAGAAGATAAAGCAATTAAAAATCATCCAAAACATAAGTAACATAATCAATAACTTTTCAAATTAACAGAGTTAAAAATAAATATATTAGAAAAATGAATTCTGAAGTTGTCATTTGAAAAGGCCAGTAAAATATATAATGCTTAAGCGAAACAGTGAGAGAAAAAAAAACCAGTTGAAATTAGGAATGAAAAAATATATACAGTTGAACCTTGAACAATGTGGGGGTTAGGGGCACCAAAATTTTGCACACTCGAAAATCTATGTATAAATTTTGACACCCCAGAAACCTTAACTACTAATACCCTACTATTGACCAGAAGCCTTACTGATAAGATAAACACTCATTAGCACATATTCTGTATGTTATATATATTATATACTGTATACTTATATTATAATAAAGTAAGCTAGAGAAAATCATAAGGAAGAGAAAATACATTTTTAGTACTGTACCGTATTAGTCAAAACCATAAGTTTATGTCATCTGCTTACAAGATGAACCATCTGTCTGAATTAGTCGCCAACTGTAGCTGCAGACCTCACTCTACGGTATATAACAAGCAATTCAACTTTCATTGTTTGTCATGACTTTTCTCTGCTTCTCAGGAGTTCTAACTTCATTAGTGGCACGTTGTTGAGCCCCATGGGTGGTTATTCAACGTTTACAATATTGCAATAAACACAATGAAAAGTTTCTGAGAACTGTAGGAGATCAGTCTTTACTGTGATACATAATTTACTGGAGAGACAAGATGCTTACGTGATGACTAGTGTCACATGGTATTTTAAGTGAATACTCAGGACACGGGCTCGCTGCAATAGCAACAAGAGATAACTATGAAATTTTTACAGTGTTGCAGTTAATTTTATGCAGTTATGATTTAATACTGCATCTTTACATTTGTTTACGTTTCTCTGAACTGCAAATGGTGCCATGTATGGTCTGTGAGTGATCTTGTGTGTGTTTTGATAAATTTTAACTTTTTATGATAGATTTGTGTGTATGTAATGGTAGTAAATGATAAAATAGACTAGTATCTACATATATCGTATACATTCATGACATGCATCACTTGTCCTTAATATTTTCAGTATCTCTAGACTACATGTTTCATCTGTAAGTTTTTTCAAATTGTCACGAATCTTTAAAAACCCCTTCAATATATTTATTTAAAAGTCTGCCTCTAAGTGGACAGCACAATTTAAACCCATGTTGTTCAAGGGTCAGCTGTACATCCAGAGATACATTTCCTCATGAAATTGAAGCAAACACATATAAGAATATTATGTGCAACTCTTTGACAAAAACCTTAAAATCTAGAAGATGCAGAGAGTATCATAACAATTGTTATGATGGTTAATTTTACATGTTAACTTGACAGAGTTGCCAGCTGCATTTGGCGGCCACTTCAGACAATTCATTTTGTAAACAGATGATATGAACTTATGGTATTGATTAATACAGTACAGTACTAAAAATATATTTTCTCTTCCTTATGATTTTCTTAATAACCTTTTTTCTCTAGTGTACTTTATTATTATATAGTATATAATACATATAACATACAAATATGAGTTAATCAGTGTTTATGTTATCAGTAAGGGTTTTGGTCAATAGTAGGGTATTAGTAGTTAAGTTTTGAAACAAATAGCTGATAAAGCATGCTTCTTGGGTTTGTCTGTGAAGATCTTTCCAGAAGACATTAGCATTTGAGTCTAGGCATAGACTGAGTAAAGATCTGCACTCACCAATGCAGGTGGGCATTATCTAATCTGTTGGGGGCTTGAATAGAACAAAAAGGTGGAGAAAAGGCGAATTTGCTCTCTTTAGTTAAGTTGGGACATGTATCTTCTCCTGCTCTTGGACTTTGGTGATCCTGGTTTCCAGCTGTTGGATTTGGACGGGGACGTTACGATATTGGCTCCCCTAGTCCCCAGGCCTTCCAGTATGGACTGGAGCTACAACAAAGACTTTCCTGGGCCCCAGCTTGCAGAGAGCAGATCTTGGACTTCTCAGTCTCAATAATTACTCATATACTTTTAAAGATATTTATATATATAAAGATATATATATCTGTATTTACATATATACATAAACATTTTTATATATAAAGACATGTGTATCTATATATGTAAGATACATAGTTTCTTATCTATATATCTTACATATATAGATACACATGTCCTTATATTAAAAAACTATATAAATACATAAATATATATTATATATTTTACATACATTTTAATATATATTTACTGTTTTCTATCTATAATATATAAATATATAAACATATATAAATGTATAAAAATATCTTGCATATGAAGTTCTTTATATATATATGTAAAAATGTGTGTGTGTATATATATATATGTATATTTTCCTATTGGTTTTGTTTTTTTGGATAGTCCTGACTCAGATACATATTAAAAATTGTCTAGCTGGGCGTAGTGGCTCATGTCTGTAATCCCAGCTACTTGGGAGGCTAAGGTGGGACGATCACTTGAAGTCAGGAGTTTCAGACCATCCTGGACAACATAGCAAGACCTCCTTCTCTTAAAAATAAAAATAAAAAATTATTTGGGCTGTAGTTCCATCTACTCAGGAGGCTGAGGCTGGAGGATCGCTTGAACCCAGGAGTTCGGAATTTGAGGCTATAGTAAACTGTGATTGCAAAGGTGAGCTCTTAGAATGGTGTTTGTTCTATCACTAAAGTTTAGACAAGTAAAATCACAGATGTGAAATTTGGGCCACAGCCATCTAATGCCATCCAAGGGAGTAGAAGTCTTACACCAAGACAGGACCTCCTCTATTATGAGGCGCCTATAACAGGTTTGCATATAGTATCATGCAGTTACACTTCTGATTCGATGTACAGTCATCCCTTAGTATCATGGAGGAATGGTTCCAGGAACCCTCATGGATACCAAAATCCACAGATGTTCAAGTCCCTTATAAACAATGGTATAGTATTTGCATATAAACTATCCATATCTTCCTATGTACTTTAAATCATCTCTGGATGATTTCTAATACCTAATACAATGTAAATGCTATGCAAATAGTTGTTATACAGTATTTTTAAAAGTTGTATTATTTTTATTGTTTCCCATTTTATTCAGTTGTATATATTAGAGTCTACCACTGAGAAATGGACCTGCCCTCCTTGTGCTGAGCCTGCAAAGCTGAGGTCCAGACTGTGATGCACGATAAGTTAAACACATCGAAGTGATAAGGAAACTGTGACGGGATTTCTTGGCACTTAGGGCCACTCTCTTTGCCACAAATGACAAAGACCAATCTAAACTTGTACCTGCATGTGTTAGCAAAACTGGTCAGCAGACTTTAAAATACAGTAGTCCTCCCTTATCCTCAGGGAATACATTTCAAAACTTTAGTGGATGCCTGAAGCCACTGAACCCTATATACACTATGTTTTTCTATGTGAAAACCAAGTTGACTGAGGGACTAATGGTCAGGTAGTATATAGAGCATGGATGCCCTGGAGAGGTTTGATTCACATCTCAGGTGATATGGAGCAGGGCGGCATAAAATTTCATTCATCACTCTACTCAGAACAGCGTGTAACTTAACATGTATGAATTGTTTATTTCTGGAGTTTTCCATTTAGTATTCCATTTAGTATATTCCATTTAGTAAATGGAGTGTTCCATTTAGAATGGAATTCTGGAGTATTCCGTTTAGTATTTCCATTTAGTATGGACTGAGGTTGACCAAGGGTAACTGAAACCATAAAAAAATCATTATCACCAGTAAGGGAGGACTACTGTAATTTCTACTTGCAGTATCTTTCTTATTTTCATCATAGTATCAGAAAAGATATTTTTAGTGGAATTTGATAAATATGGAAACTGAGGTTCAGGGAAGCATAATGATTCGACCAAAGTCATAAAAACAGTTGAAGAGCACAAAAACCCAGTTTTTCTAAATCCTGGCCAAGTACTTTTCCCATTATTTTCCTGTAATTCTGTCAGTACTTAACAATTAACCTATAACTATGTCATATCAGAGATCTGTGGCTTTCAAGATCTGTTCAGGAAATTAAATTATAATTGATTTGTAAAATTTATTTCATCATAAGAGTGCATTTCTGTTTATTCTTTTTCTGATGATTAAATGCAATGGGATTCTCCAATGTATTTGTGTCTTAATTGCTTTGAGGCTCATTAAGTAGAGGATTTGTCACTGTTTTATGCAGCGCTGTTGAAAAAATCATTTGGAATTTATATTAACAGACTGGTTGGGTGTGAGAAACACAGTATCATCAATGTTTACTTGGAGGTAATAACAGAGTTTTAAGTTATGTTAAAGTGGATTCCCGTTATACAGGACCAATGTTAAAATGATAATTTTCTATGCACATATCAGATATATTTATAGGATAAATACATGTGATATATCTTGTAAGCCTAGAATTATCACCTTACCACATCTTAACCCAACAATCACTCCAAATGATATGTGAAGCTCATGACTCCAAAATCTATACCTCTACTTGGGTTCTTGAGTGCCATGTTCTGTTTCACATCTTCAGTTGCATATTGTTTATTGTGAATTTCCTTTTTGTACTTCAAAATCTACCGAGCATAAACCTGACACCAGTCAGTCTCCCTGTGCAAACCTGCTGCCCCCTTGTTCCCCAGCTCTCTTTCTGCTCCTTCTTAGTAACCTGGAATCATCTTTACTTTCTTTGTCTCACAGCATCAAAGCTTTCCCCCTAAATGTCCCACTGAGTTTATCTGTGAAATGTCTCTTGCATTCATCACATCTTTATAATACTTTAATCAAACACGTATAGGGCTCAGTATATGCAGGCATTAACATATTTAATCAAGTAACTCTCTGGGGCCACAAAGCTATTTAACCCTGAGAAAGCATTCAAAACCAGGTACTCTGGTCCTAAAGGGTCTTAGTGACTGCATTGTGTTGCCTCCTGCTGCCTGCCCATTGTAGTACTACCAACATGATTCAGCTTTGTTAATAGCCCAGATGGTCTTTCCTGCATCTAGTAACTCTCCTTTTCCAAACCATCAAAAAGGGAAAAGGGGGTAAAGGGAGGGAAGGGAAGCACACAAAAAAAAAAAATTACCTTGTTCTCATTACTTTATCTTCCTCCCGCTTAAAACCTTCAGACACTCTCATTACCTACCCCTTTCCTTCCTCTGCTCAAAATTCTCCCAATATATGCCTTTCCTGTATAATATGATCCCGACCAGCTATTGTCACTTTCCTTCAAGTAGCTCCTTTGATCGGTCTCATCTGATAAAGTGCTCTGTCCTGCCTCAGTACCTTGTATCAGTGCTGTTCCCTGCTTTGGAATGCCTTTTCTATGTCAAACCACATATTCAGTGCTACTGGTTCCTCAAAATCAAGTTCCTCTTTTAAAGCTCTCCTCCATAAACATATTTTGAGTTTTAAATTAAGTAATCTCTTGCTCTCTGTTCTTGTGCTATCACAGCACCTCATTTATAGTACTGTATGTAAATAATTCTAGGGTATAGGGAAGATGGAGCCCATGAAAATGGAAAGAACAATTCCATTTAGGATATAGAATACTCCTCTATGGAATGCCGGTGTTAAGTAAACCACCTACTTCAGTAACCTTCTTTTACAAGTAAGGAACTTAAGATCTTATGAGAGAAAGGGACTTGTTATGTATTGACAGAAACTGCTGTCTCTGATTCCAGGATATTTAATCAATACTATCCGTCTGCCTTATCATCCATAAAATAAAATGCTAAGCAGCCACTAAACATGATGATGGAAACCTTGGAAAAAATATCTATGGAAATGTTCAGAGAAGAAGATTAATAAAATGTTCATTGTATTTGATTTTATTTATATAAGATTATGTATGCATATGCACAGATGTGTGTGAGGTGTGCATGAGAGAGGAAAAAAGAAATAGAGACAGAGAAGAGATATCTGTCGAAGAATGTTCATCTAAGTTCTAACAATGTTCACGTCTGCGTAATGACATTTTTTTCTACATCATTTTTGGGATCATTTAAAATATTTATTACAAGAATACATTATGTTTATGATTAGAACAAAACACAAAATGGCTGAATTAATATTTGGAAAAGGATAGGAAATTACTTCCTTCATATATTTACTTGGGAGATGCAACACAGATTGTATTAGAGGATCTCTGTCATTTTTTAAAAATGTCCATTTTGATGGTATTTTCAGAAAGGACTTTTTAACCAGGTAGTAAGGACAGAACTGACTATGTTCTCTGTTCCTTTCAAATTCAACCTTAGGTAAATTAACAAAGTTGCTGTAGTTCTACTCCTATTAAAAAGGAAGAACACAATTTCCAAATAAAACATCTGTATTTTTTTTCCCTGAGGTATTTCATGATCATATTACCCAAGAAGATTGAAAGTTTCCTATGTGTTTCCTTTAACAATCTGTGTGACATGTTTATAAGCAATTTAAAAGCATGGCCAAAAGGGACATGGATGGACTGAAGGATCACACTTTAAATAAATTCCATTTAAAGGTCACATTATACCTATGCAGTCTTCCCAGAACCAGGCACACTGTAACTTTTAACAGCATTCCTGATTGACTCACTGAGAATATTTCACTAAATCTCTGACTGTTCCTCATAACAAGGACATGAGGATTCTGTTTAAACAAAAATGTTTTAACATTCTGGGAGCAACAGATTTTTTTTTCATAGGCATGTTCTTTGATTGTTTGTCCTGGTTCCCATCAGTTGGTACACTTACTTCTGCCTAGTTTCAGCATCTGTCCTGCCCACTTAAGAGCCCGTGCCAATGTGCTAATCATAACTCCATGTAGTTTTAATTTGGGCAGCATCTGTTATTTCACATTGCTGAGGCAGTGCCATGTGGTGCCAAGAGTATGGGCCTTGGAGCCAGACAAACTTGGGCTTGTGCCTTGGTCTTACCCATTACCAAGTGACCTTAGATAATATGCTTAACTTATTTGAACCCCAATTTCCTCATGTGAGAAAGAGAGTAATACTAAATCCTGGTCATTGTGAGGAATTAGGAAATCAGTGTATGTGTTTGTAGAGTGTTTAGCAGTGATTGGCATATTGTAGGTTCTCTACAATGTGTAGGTATTAAGAATCTAATTAAAACCTCTTCACTTCTCTCCTAAGTGATACCATGATGCTTTTTCTCTATGATAATTGTGATGTGAAAACTGTTAGGTAGTTCATGGTCTTTTCTATAGCAATATGCGTCATTTGGACTTTAAAATATTTTATTTTACAAAGTACCTCTGAATATAGTATGTTACCACAACAATCCCATGAGATGTATAGGTATACATACATATATATACACATATACACAAGAGCACACACACAAACATATAATATCCTCATTTAACTGATGAGACCATTGAGGCTAAAATGGTTAAGCCTTAAAGTACTTTAGGTAGGAAGAGGGGAGGTTAGTAATAGAATCCAGGTGTTCAGAAATGAGGAACAATTGTCTGTATAACACATCCATGTAGCCCCCCAGCTTTTGACTGCTAGTTTACAGCGATGGCTGCAAGTCTTGCTTCAGGTTGGTCATAGAAACACAACTACCTATTCAATTTAAAATATAAAAAAACTTGAGTTCTTACTGTTTGTCAGGCATACTGCTGGATATTTGTACAAATATCACATCATGTAATCTGGGTAGCAACTCTCTGGAGTAGGTATCATCTCTATTTTACGGATAAGGTCAGTTGACTTGTCTGTGGTTGCACCACCACTAAGGGTTGGATGCAAAAATGTTTGAAAAATATTGGATAAAATGGCCTATAAATCCTAACGAGTTATTTACTTTTAGGCTTCTTTTCCCCAAAGACATTGCTTATGTGGAATTCTAACTTTTGGAAGTGAGTCATTTTCATAATTTCTGAGATCAACTAAGCAAATCAAGAGAGCACAAAACTAAACAGCAATAAGAGTGATCAATCTACAAGTGCTCCAACCATATGGATGAATTTCCCAAACATAATGTTGAGTGACAGAAGCCAGATACAAATAGTATAAATTGTATTCCATTTATAGAGAGCATAGAAAAAGACACATCCCATATAGGATGTTAGAAGTAAGGAGAGTGGTTAGTCTTTGGGAGAGGCAGAGGCAGAGGCAGAAAGGAAGCAGAAGGGGCCCTTCTGTGTGTTGGTTTCATCTGTGTTCAGCTTACACTTCTGGTATGTACTCTTTTCTGTATTTATTATATTTAATAGAAAGTTGTTAGAAAACTATGTGCTTGATGCTACATGAAATTAACACTAATTGGCTATTAACTTTTAAAAATATGGTTAGATATGTTTTAATTTGGGGCCTCCTTCGGGTTGGCCTTTCAAAGAGCACAAACCCAGGAAGTAGTAAGAATGACCTCATTTGGAAGCCTGGGGATACTGGTAAGAAGAGAAGATTCTAAAACTTCTATAGGGAGTGTAAGCAAAAAGGATTTTTCTGTAGAGGCTCTGTGTTCAAAGAGTTTGCTGAGCAAGGAGTGTAGCAGTGCAGAGGAAAGTCAGCGTGCAGTCAGCAACCAGCAGCAGAGCAAGGTGAGAGAGCTGATCCTAATGATCCTGGGCACAGGCTAATAAAAGTCAAATAAGCAGCATGACGGAGAATAAGAGTTGAAGCTTTGGATGAATTGGCTTCAAATCTTAACTATTATATCAAGGAAAAGTTACTTAAACTCAATGAGCCTCATCTACCTTTTTTCTCAAATGGGTATCATAATGCCAACATTGTGGTATTAGGAAGATTATATGGGGTAATTATATCAAATATATATTAATAGCATAGTATTCAGCAGGTAGTAAATGCTGACTCTTCCCATTCCCTCATCTCCACACTTTGAATTTTAAAATAAAGATTAAATGTGAATATTTGGAATCAAAAGGCAAGGGCTTTCCAGGTATCAGGAAGAAGATAATGCAGTGCAGAGAGGTAGCGAGACACAGCCTGTGTGCTGGGGACAGGTAGAGTTAAGATTTAGGCTGGGATAGGGTTATGGAGGTTCTCAAATGGCAAAGTTCAGATTTTGTGTTTTAGGTCCTGCTGAGCTGTTAAGCCGAGTTTCACTTAATGCAGGCACTGAGGATGGATTAAGATTGGAGAACACCTGAAGATGGAGATGGCATCATGGAGGTTCTTGTTTCACTCCAACGATGAAGTTGAATCTGAGTGAGGCTTTAATATAAAATAAAAAATAAACCATCCCCCAAGCTGCATTGACTTTATGGACCCAGAATCCCACTTGAGAGAAATAATGTAGAAATTTCACATCAGCAGGATTAAATTTCCCATCTTTCAATCAGATTTATTGAGTATCAACCACAGCTCAGCTGTCATGCTTTCCCAGTTCTGTTTGGATTAAAGCTATTCTGCTCAAAAGGTTAAAAAAAAGCCACTGACAGTGAGCTGCATGGAAAATCCTAACACAAATCGCTTGTTGTCTCCCCGATGCTGCCTCTGGCACGGTTTTTCTGGGTCAGGCTCTTTATGAAGACACTCAACCTTCTCATGGGGAAAACAAACAAACAAACAAAAAAAAAACCCAAGAGTTTTAAAACAGGGACCAAAAGGAATAGCGTATTTCAGTCTTCTACTCTGGTGCAATAAAGAGGCTTAAGAGGGGAAAATGTTTCTTGTTTCTTAGGAGTGAAGAATAGTACTTTTACAGTGAATAATATATGCCCCCCAGCCCCCCACCGCCCCCCCAACACACTTTTTTTTTTAAGTCATTTGGTCCAGGTGAGCTTTTCTGCTATAATCAGGATATATGTCCATGGTGCTCTACTCTCAGAGTGTGACTTACTCTGTAGGTGAAAAACATACAAGCACTTGCTTCCCTTGGTGTGGGGTAAAATGAGACTGGCATTCGTCCTAGGTAACTGGGCATTGTCCCCATTTCTCTCACCTCCTCAGCCAGGGCCATTAACTCAGTGTGGCAGCTTCTGTTGAAAGAAGCCCCAGTTAGTAAAACACTGTGCCAATAAAATAATCATGTACTCTAGGGGAAACAGCCAGCTGTTACGTGCCATGCTGGAGTGCTTTTCAATTTGGAGACAACCATCCTTTTCTTAACAATGACTGCCAAGTACAGATTTGTCATTCACTGAAGATGTGAGGAAGCTTGATATTAAGACCTGTTTCTTTGTGTCCTTTCAATATCAGGTGTAAGAGATGAGAAAGTCAGGGAAAAAATAGAAAAGGACAAGAAAATAAATGGCCTGACTATGTCATTCATAGAGTTATAATGAGGGCTCTACAAGTTTACTACTTGCTATCATCATCAGGATGATTCAGCGTTTCAGAAGATACTCAAGTATACTCTTTTCCCAATTTCCCTGTCTCTAACTTACACATCACCTCTAGCTCCAGCATGAAGATTTCAAAAATACCACTTATTTATTCTCTTCTGTCTTTTTCCTTTAGGACATTGTTTCTATGATCTGAATGTTTGTATGTTACCAAAATTCACATGTTGAAACCACAGTAAATAATATTCAGAGGTGGGGTCTTTGAGAGGTGATTAGCTCATGTTAGAGTCCTCATGAACGAGATCATTGCCCTGATAAAAGAGGCCCAACAGCTTGTTTGCCCTTTGTATTATATGAGGATAAATAAAAATGGGGCTGTCTATGAAGCAGAAAGCAAGCACTCACCAGACACTGATCTGCTGGCATCTTGATCTTGGACTCCTCAGTCTCTAGAACTTTGAGCCACACATTTCTGTCATTTATAAATTACTGCATCAAAGGCATTTTGTTACAGCAGTCTAAGTCGACTAAGACAATCATTCATGTCAGTTTTCCTCTCTGTGCTCTAGCAACAACTTGGACCAGGTCCTCAATAATTCACACCTAGTCTGTGGCCATATTCTTTTGGTTGTCTTTAGTGCCTCCTGGCTGTACATTTCAGCTCAATTCATCTTCTTTAAATGTCAATTTTATTATAACATTTCTTAATTTAAGCTCCTTTAATAGTTTTGTCTCTGAAAGTCCATCACCTGGCTTTCAAGCTCCTCTATAATATGGTCCCATCTCAATTTTCTACCTTTTACTGTTACTTAATACCTCTCTTTTATTTATGCAGACTCTCCATCTGTTCATTAGTCAGGAACTTATGGAACACTCAAGCCCATTCAACTATGAGATCTGGCACATAAGAGAGTTTCAGTTAAAATAAATCTGTGAATCAAACCTCCCCTTTCCAATCTTTGCTATATGGAGTGGCCTTTACTGATCCCAATCCAAACCCAGCAATCTTTCCAGGCCCAGGTGACATTCAAGCTCTCCAGGGAACCTTCTTCTATGCTGCTCATTTTTCTCTGAGTTTGTACAGCACTGGCTGTATTTACTGCACCATGAAGTGTTTCATTAGACACCAATTTCTCTTTTAGTTTTATATGTTTTATTGTTTATTTGGATAGTCTGATATTTCAAAAGTGAGCTCAAACTTTGTGAAGAAAAACTACCTACTTTGGGCTATGTTGTATCTTTTTCGTAAGTCCACAATTAGTCAGGACTAGTGAATGATATTGGATAATTTGGTGTGTCTACCCAAGTCAAACTCTCTTCTCGTATAATATACTCTTGCACATAGTTTTGGCTAAGTAAACACTGTAGGCACCTTGAATCTTCCCTTGTAGTTTATCAGACCCAAGCAAACATCTGAATCAAAGTTTGGCTATCTCAACTGCTGCAAAAAGATAACCTGTAATTTGCATTTGGTTTACATATATTGATAAACTGAATTAGGGGGAAGTAGAAAAAAAGAGGTGAATTTGTTGCACACACAACTACTGAGTTATGAAAATGGCGGGCCTCCTGGAGAAGACTCTTGCCCTTTACTAAGGTTTCTAGCCCCAGCTCCTAGAATGCCCAGCTACACCAAATGTCCTGTACTAACATTTTTTGAGCCCCAACATATTCTAACCACACCTCCCTTCATTTTTTTTCTAAGCTATAAATAAGGCCTTACTTATTAACATCTCTTCCTAGAGAACATACTCCTTTGGGAAGTGACCAAGATTTTCCTTCCTTCCCTGGCCCTCTGCCTAGATATTTTGGCTTTTTATTCTTTGACTCAGCCATTCTCACCATTTTTCTCATGCTTTCCTTTTCTTTTTCTGTAGGACCTTACTTTGGAACTAGAACTGAGTGAGACTGACATCCCAAGGCAGCAATAAATTACACAAATTTCATGAGCCATAAAACCAAATGAACACAATAAATTAATTTATCATGGAGCCTTCAACATATTTGTCATGAGAGTCAAACCAAATGTTTTCCAAAAGACTCCCATGAAATAAATTAAAGACAAAATTAATATGTATCTTCCCTACAAAGACTGAAATAGAGCAAAACCAGAGTACTAAATCTTGTAGGAACAAAAATCCAAACGCCCAATCATATTTCATTTGATTAGATTAAACATTGTTTTTTGCTGTTAGATGCAGTGGTTGACAGTAGTAACAATTTCTCATGTTTGGATAGTGCTTGGTAGGTTACTAGGTCCCTTCATACCCATGTAAGGAGTGGTTAAAAACAGACTCAAAAGCTATGTTTCATAGTGTATTGATTACAGCTGTGTGAGCTCGGGCACATTTTCTTATCTTCTCTGATTCTCAGTTTCTTCTTTTGTGAAATGGGAATAAATTGGCATCTATATCATAGGGTCAAGCAGAGAGTTAATATCAGTAATATACCAAACACTTAAAATAGTGCTCATGCATGATAAGCACTTTATTAATTTTAGCTATACTAGAAAGCAGTTATTCCATTTGGCCCTCATAATCACCCTGTGAGGTAGACTGTGCAAGGATAATTATGAGTATCTTATTTTCGAGGAAATCAAGACCCAGAGAGAACAAGTGACTTGTTAATGGTAGTTGTATAACACAAATCTAAGTTTAGGCCTTTTCAATTTCAAGTCCAAGGATGTTTGATGATAAAAAGTCGGGTAGACTGTGCAATTTACAGTCATTGCCAAGGAATAACTGCCTCTTATATCAGAGATGATCCCTCCAGTAGCTGTTTTTAGTGGGGACCTTAGACCCTAATGACTGGACCGAGTTGGGCATCTACTCACACTTCAGTCACAATTCCTTTCTAGGGATTTGGCATTAGATAGAGAATAAGAGTATAAATAAGGATAAAACTGAGATAAAAAGAGTGAGAGACCCATGGGGGCTACAACTCAACTGTGTAAACTCAGGAACTCTGGGTTGCCATGTTCCTCTGGTTGCCATACTCCACCAGGTGGCTGGTGAGGCAGAACTGAGAGATCAAAGCTGAATACTGCTTTATTTGCCACCCGTTTTCCTATTTTTCTTTTCATCCCTTCCTAAAGGATGGCTACATTCCTTTTAAGGGTTTGGTATTTTGCAAGGCTAATGTTAACCATGGGGAGGTAATGTTGACTACTGATTAAGAGCCCTCTGGACTGGGCTATTTGGATTCAAATGCTACGCCTCTCCTTTATCAGCTATGCGACTTTGGTTAAACCTCTGGTGATATGAAAATACTCTGCTCATATGAAAATAGTACCTACCCTACCAGTACTATGAAGAGAAGGTAAATAAGATAATAGCTATAATGCATTCTTAATAGTTCCTGGCGATGTAAATGTTCAATAACTAGTAGCTGTTACTCTGTTTATAATAAATTCCCACTTAAGGCTTACATTAGGTCAAAATGGTCTGCAACTAAAGTGTTTTAGGACATCATCATTTTCCAAGCAATCCAACTTGAAAATCTCAGTCAGTCATCTGACTTCTTTTTTCCCTTAATTTTCTGAATCTAATCAGTCACTAAGTCCTATTGATTCTTGCACTGGGAGCCCCTGCTACTGCTCTGTCCTATATATCCTCATTTCATCATATGTGGCCCACTGGATGGCCCACATGTCTAGCTGTCTTTTACACTCCTCCCAAAGTAAAGGATTATAGGCTCTGAACTGCATTGCAGAATGCAGTTGATCTGCCCTATCTGAATAAGAGCTGTCCATTTCAAGTAGAAAATATGTCTCCTATTCCCCACAAACTCTAATTAGAGAATAGCATCTAATCTCAATCTAGAGTTCAAAGCTCTTCATAATCTGGACCCCACACAGCATTCAGTTCTCATTTCCCAATTTATCCTTGACATCACTTATACTCCATCTTCATTAGACTGATTCACTTTTCTTAAATCCATCTAGTCCTTCTGTATCTTGATATCTTTGTTCCCTCTGGAATCTTTCCTGCCTATCACAATCCTACTTATTCCATGAGCCTGAATCAAGGACTTTGTCTCACAAGAAATAATCCTTGCAGAATGTTTAGGCAGATTGAGGAGGGCAGGGCTTGGGAAGAAAGATGTTCCTAGCACATCCCATTTTTCTTGCTGTCTTTTGCTTTCTCACTGGTAGGCGGCAAAACTTGCAGACATTGTATAAGAGGTAGAGTTCATCTCACAGATAATGTAAACTGACATGTTACTGAAAGGCTACAACTGAGGAATTTGGCCTTTTTAACATCCCCAAACAAATCACAAAAGAAAGCTACAAAGAGGTAAAAATTGGACCATTTAAATTATCTTGTTTCCTCCAGAATAACGAGAAGGCTTTGTGCGTGTGTCATCATTCAAGTCAACAGCTAGTTATTTGGAAAGAAACTACAATCCATATATGTTGAACAAAATAGTGATGTGAAATGAAAGTATTTTCCCACAAGTCATTAAGTGTGTCATGTGCAAACCATTATCTATGTCCCCTTCAAGGGTGTGGGTCTCATTTCTTAACTTAAGGGAAAAAGACAGTTGGGAACCCACTGCATGTATGTATTGGGAAGAAACCATTTTATTCACCTGCTGTTTACTCTGTGCCATACCAACATTCTTTGCACATTATTAATAATCACTACAGCCTTATGAGTAAGAAACCAATATTATTTGCATTTTTAGTTGATGAAACTGAGTCTTTGGGAGGTAAAGTAACTTGCCACAGATGCCAGTTTAAGTAAGATTTTTTTCTTAACTCATGGTACCACTAGTAAGTAGAAGAGCGGGGATTGGAATGTAGGTTTGTCTGACTCCAAAGTCTGTGTATGGTAGAGGTACATCCAATGACACCCATCTTTGACTTCTATTGTCTTCTTATATTTAATATTCATGCATATATATGTATATATATATATCTATATATATCTGTCTCACATAATTTACCAACCAAATTGGTACACTTTGAGAGTGACAGTAGGTACTATCAAAATTATGCTGGTTATTCCTTTTCACAATTGCCAAGAAAGAACAACAAGGATTTTATTTTTTTTTAAGTTCACCAGGTGGTTCTGACAAGTAGGCAAGGTCATGCATCACTTTCTAAGAGCCTCCTTTTACTTATTCTAAACAAACTATCCCAGCAGTTCAATCAATAAACAGTCATGTATTGGGCACTCATTATATAGTAGATACTGGGTGCAGAGGATATAGCCCTAAATACAACAAATCCTGATCTTATAGCACTAAAGGCAGTTAAAGCCTTAATTTCCAGATAGGTCAATCCTGGGAGAAACACTGACTGTAGGATAAACTCTTGTGGTTTATGAGGAACAAGTCCCGAGATTTTCACAAATTTTCAAATGTTTGAAGAGAGAACAACAAAGCCAAGGTGAAGGTTCATTCATTAGCTAAGTATAAGAGGTTTTCAAGTATATCATGGAATAGTTAAAGTCAAGACTGTAAAATTTGTGAAAATAAAATTTCTGCTAAGTTCACAATAAAATAAAAATTTATTATTACCTTATTTTTTATGTTGTCTGTTCCCTGACTGACAGCTGATATTCAAAACATATCTTTACATTTGCTGCTTTCTTATTTGTTTGTGTAATTATTTGATTTATCTTTCCTCCTGGATTAGATGGCCCAAGAGAGTGACAACTACATGTTTCTTTTCACCATTGCATCATTAGTGCCTAGCACTGTGCCTTACACATAGTAGGCAGTCATAAACCATCTGTTGAATGAATGAATGCATGAATGAATGAATGAGAGAGACACTTGCCCTAGTCATCATATGAGAATATTCACATTCTAAAGGATTTAGAGCACCTACAGGTAGTACCTTTGGGAAACTTCATGTTTCCCCTGATGAGTTTAGTATTACTAAATCATTTATGGAAGGCAAGAAAACCTGTCACAGACTTTGTTAAATTAATATTTTTAACAGGAATTAAACGTTATAAATTAAAGGTGGCTTTTATTTTAAGAGAAAGCCAAAGGTCACACAGTAAATAAGAAGACAATGAACATATTTGCATATAAATTTTGGTGTTAATTCCTGGGAAAATAGCCATTGCCAAAATTCTTTCCAGAGAAGCTGTGAGTTTACATTCATTTGGATGAGATTTTTTCCACTTTGAGTGTGTGACTGTTGTGTATGTTGAGTAGCATTCTTTTTCTCTGCTTCTTGTGCTTTTAGGGGGCCAAAGATCTGTATAAATTCCTTGGTTATAGATGGCCTTCATGTAGTGGTTTTCTTAAATGCTGGTTGTTTGTAGATTGTAGCAACAGTGTACTACATGTGTGAGCAGGCTTGTTGTCTCTTACAGAGATGGGAGGTGGAGGTCTCTGGAACTTTGTTCCTCAGTGCTGTGCACGTGTGTCAGCAGGAATTATATTGGCTTTTGCAGTTCACTCTACTGGCCTGTAGGTGGCACTTTCAAGTATGAGCTGCCTGAGTGCTCTATAATGGTGTCAGGAGAAGTTGTGATGACACATATAGGTTGACCTTCAGGCTAATAGGTGGCACTTGCAGGCGGGAGGTAGTTGTGGTGGTGGCCGTGGAAATTTTACTTGACCTTTGTTAATGAGGGGAAGTACGAGAGTATCCTTGGCAATGGGCTGGACCCTGGAGTTTCCAGGGGTTCCTGTCCTGTGCTCTGCCACCCAGGCAGCTGGAGGAAGTAAATCTGGGTGGGGCTGGGACAGGCAAACCTGTGACCGTGCTCTCTGAGGTGAGCACAAGCCCCAATCCTGGCACGGCTATAGGCACACTCTCAGGCAGCTGGGGCCAAGGGGCTGAGTTGCCTCTCCTGTGCCACAGAGTCTGCTTAAGGCAAATTGGGTGGCCTGGGGTTTTCAGCCCAGCAGGCAGCAGTGGGACTGGCCCAGCTCCCACACCCCTGGTGCAGCAGGTCTCCCTCCAACATTCTGCTGCTGACAGCAGGCCAAAATGGTTAGGCTAGACTCAAGCTATCTGCATTCAGATCACTTAGTCATTCCAGGTGTTTTGGGCTGTGAGACTCCCTTGAACAGAAACCATGGCTATCAGGCCTCACCCTTCCCAGTCTAGTCTTATGAAGGGAGGGATACCCATCTCCCATGCTACTACATGAACCTGTGCTACACTTTTCTCTTTGTTCTGAGTGGGGGGTTCCTCCCTGACTCAAGATCACTACGAGCGGGCTTTGTCTGCCAGTCTAAAGGTCCACACGGGTCATGGAACTCTCCTGTAGCTAGGATCTCAGAGGTCTATGGCAGGAATGTTATGCCCTGAGGTTCCTTCACTCATCCCTTCCTTGGATCTGGGTCCAGGTCTGGAGGCTGGTCCTGGCACCCAGCAATGCTGAGCAGGCAGCCCTGCTCCCTCTCTCTTCACTCATGGTGTCTTCTGTTGCCTCTTTATTGAATTTCAGTGTTCTCTTTCAAAAAATCTTTTCAACGTGTGAATGTTTACCTGATATTTTGGTTCATCTTTGTGGCAGAGGCTCATCCTGGCTGCCATCTGGAACCCTTCCCTCCAAAATGTTCTAATTTTTTTCCTTGCTTTGTTTTTCTGTGTTCCTCCACCACCCCCCTTTCACTCTCTCTCTCTCTCTCTCTGTGTGTGTGGTGAGTGGTGTATATGTGAGTGTGTGTGTTTCTTCTTTATATAATCTCATAATGTGGAATTGCTGCTTTGGAGAACAAAACTTTCTCTCTCTTGTTTCATCTCTTATCCCAGTAGGAGAGCTAGTTACTTCTATTTTCTTTTATCCTGTTTCTAATGGGTCTTAAGTTTCTAATAATAACACTTACAGTGTGAGAGTGACTTTGAAAAGGAATCAGAAGAAAATAAAAAGTGTGATGTTCACTTGTTCTGAATCTTGTATATGAGGGTTTATCAAAGTTGAAGAGATCATTTTCTCTGGTGGAGCTGGCCTAACTTGGAGAAAATACGTTAGTCAATGTTTGGCTGCATATTGACAAGTGTTCCCTGCTAGATTGTACAAAGAGGTTTTTGGTTTTAGTTTCACAGAGATGAAAAGAGATATTTTATCTCTAAATTTTTAGATATCACTTAAATTTTAGACACAGGGAATCTTGAGATTAAATGATACACAAGGCAATGTATATCCTTGTGACAATAGCCAACACAATGCCTGACACATAAAAAGTGTCAGTAGATACAAGTTTTCTTCTGTACAAAACATAAAGCATAAAAAGTATTAATATCTTTTTTGAGGTCATAAAACATGACAAAGAATTTTGGTTTTAGAATAGTATTGCCAGGCCAAGCATTGCTGCTCAATACATGCTAGTTGTGTGATCTTAAGTTAAATAATCTTTCTGTACCTTGTTTCCTCAATTTAAAATAAATCCAATTCTGTAGCAGTTTGTGTTATGTTTGGAATATACAAAGAAAGCCCAAAATAACAGTTGCATATTTCCTTCTTATGTAAAAAACTTACAAAGGCGGAAAAGCCAGGGAAGGTATAGTGGCTTCTGCTATCATCAGGAATCCAAGCTATTCCTATTCTGCATCCTTAGCAAGTGACTTCTATACTTAAAATCACTCTACAGTCCAAGGCAGCTGTTAGAGCTCCAATTATTTTGTATATATTCTATGCATCAATACCCTTTAATGAAATTGGGATTCTTTTTCTAAGGATGAATGAGAGAATTGCTAATGTGGAGGAATATAGAAATAGTTGCCATACATTACGTCTTTTTTTGCAGGGTTGGTAGGATAATTAAACAGGATGATGTGTGTAAGATGTCAAGGACAATGTATGGAACATAATAATAGAACACATAAATGATAATTACTGTTGACAAATATTATAAAGCAAATCAGTCACAGAGTCAAAACTTACATCTAGGACTCCAGATACCCTCTACAATTCATTTCTCATGTATTAACTAAAGATGAATGAGAAAAAAGTAGTGGAGTATTTACCAGAGGCTAATATATAGTCTTTAATAGGGTAAACATATACTTGATCCTCTCAAGACCTGGAGGTTTACAGGTTCAGAAAGCTGACTTTGTTGATATATGGCTGTGAATGTGTCTCCTAGAACAAACTCACAGTAAACAAGTACATGGAGATTGATGTATGGTTACTAGGATGTCAATTATTAATTTACACTGAGAAGCATAACTTCTAAAGGAAAGGATACTGTAATCTTTTGCCCAGATATCCATTCCATGACGGTGACCTAAGCATAACTCAAAATTTTATTTGAGGATTATTAGTGAATATAATGACAAAAAAAATAAAATAAAATGACCTTACATTGGAAATTGCATCATCTGATTACATCATCTTTTGTGTACTATATTGAGGTGATACTTTCTATATCGGTTTTTATTTTTCCCCCATCATCTAAGCCTCTGTCTTCCCCTAAAATTATTAAAATTAGTCTTAAGCAAATTATTTCTAAAATTTTTTATCATTTAATACTGTGTCATATACCTAGGTGTTTGGTCAGATCCACTTAATCTGAACTTCTGGGAACTTCCAGAGAAGTAGCTTAGAAACATGTTTTTAAATGTTCCCCCAGATGATTCTGCTGAAGAATTCTTTTAAATCTGTTTTTGGGAATCATTAGGCTAGTTTACAATTTTCTTTTTTCTTTATTGGGATAGGATCTTGCTCTGCCATTCCAGCTGGAGTGCAGTAAGACGATCATAGCTACTGCAGCCTCAAAATTCTGTGCTCAAGAGATCCTCCTGCATTAGCCTCCTGAGTAGCTGGGACTAGAGGCACATGATATCATGCCCAGCTAATTTTTGATTTTTTTGTAGAGATAGAGTCTCAGCATATTTTCCAGTCTGGTCAAGCTCCTGGCTTCAGATGACCCTCCTACTTCCACCTCCCATAGTGCTGGGATTACATGCATGGGCATCACACCCAGCCAGCTTATGACTTCAACATCCTAATGAAGTCAATACATTGATGTGAGAGAGAGAAGGAAGGAGATGTGAAAGGGATAGCCCAGATCTCTCTGAAAGGGTACTTTACTCTGCAGCAAAGTATTGCCTTCTTCCATCTCCTTCAACTTTCAACCTTAAGTTCTGAAGGACCTACTTTCTATTTGCTTGGAAAAAAATGTTATAATGAGCGACGCTTACTAACTTTGTCTTCAAGGAGTCCATCAGTACTTAGCAGACATACCCAGTGAGTTAAGATGTGTGGAAAATGACTTACAGACTAAACTGGAAAGACAAATTATGGGAGTAGGGGGTAGAGGAAGGAACAACCACAATTGACTGGATGGATTAGTTGAGGATCCAGGAAGGCAGTTACATCTAAACTCGGCCTTAAATAGTGGGTAGGATTTTGATGAGAAAAAGCAGTTAGGGCAAAGTGAACACTGTCTGCATAGACATAAAGGCCTAACATTGTAGAATGGTCTCTTTTGGTTTTAGAATAAAAGTCAACATTGTTTCCTCTCTTGACTTGACTATCAGGTGATTCCCCTAACTTTTGGAGAATTTCAGGTGAATGCCAGGTGGCACCTATGTTGAAAAGTTGGTTTCTGAATCTTGGAGATCCTAGTTTAAAGCCAAATTTTGTAAAGAAGCAAGGAAACAACAGCAGAAAGGGAACTGGCTTGAGATTAGGTCAAGCCCTGTCAGAGATGGAGGTAAACGGTTTCGTTTTTTCTTAGGTAGTCTTCAGAGACCAGGAGTTGTGTTGACACATATGTTCTGACTCATTAGCTAGACAGCTTTAAAGAAATAAAAGCCTCTTGGAGGTTATTGTAAAAGTTTTGGCTTTCACTGTCGTAAAAGTCTAGGAAGATTTTGAGCAAAAGAGTGTCTTGATCTGACTTATATTTTAAATAAATCATTCTGGCTATTATGTTGAAAATACACTGGGGAAAGGAGCAGGGAGGCAAAGTGGAAGCAAAGAGACCCTTTAAAAAGCTATTGCTGAAATTCAGACAAAAGACAATAGTATTTTGAACCAGTTGGGAGTGGATTGGTGTGAAGTGTTCTGGTTCTGTATACACACACATTTAACTGACACATGGGAATTGTGCCTATTTATGAGGTACAATTTGATGCTTCTATAGATTTATATCTTGTATAATGATCAAATTAGGGTACTTAGCATATGCATTACCTCATGCATTTATCATTTCCTTGTGGTAAGAACATTCAAAAGCCTTTCTTCTAGCTGTTTTGTAATATACAACACCTTAGTGTTAACTATAGTCACCCTGCTGCGTAGTAGAACACCAGAATGTATTCTTCTTACCTAATTATAACTTTATTCCCATTGAACAACCTCTCCCTTTTCTACTTTCTACTTCTATTATCAACTTTT
Source organism: Pan troglodytes (assembly GCF_028858775.2). Lineage (NCBI taxonomy): Eukaryota > Metazoa > Chordata > Mammalia > Primates > Hominidae > Pan > Pan troglodytes. The sequence goes on from NC_072407.2 coordinate 90,470,405, forward strand.
TCCCCCTAGGTTTCACATATGAATGAGATCATGTGGTGTTTGTCTTTCTGTGTCTGGCTTATTTTACTTAACATGATGCCCTCTAGGTTCAACCATGTTGTTACAAATGACAGGATTTCATTATTTTATATGATAGAATAATATTCCATTATGTATATATGCCACATTTCCTTTATCCATTCATCCATTTTTAACCACTTAGGTTGATTCCATATCTTGGCTATCATAAATAGGGCTGCAATAAACATGGGAGTGTAGATTCATCTTTGACGTACTGATTTCATTTCCTTTGGAGATATACAGTATTAGGATTGCTGGATCATAACCAATGGTTCAATGAGGAAACCAAGGGGAAATTTAAAAAAATTCCCATGAAAAAGAAGAATAGAAACACATCATACCAAAAACCATGGGGCATCGCAAAAGTAGTTCTAAGATAGAAGTTTCTAGTGATAAGCACCTGCCTCAAAAAGAAGAAAGACTTCTAAAATACCAAAAGGAACTAGCAAAACAAGCACAAACTAAGCCCTAAATTGGTAGAAGAAAGGAAATAATAAAACTCGGAGCAGAGAAAACAAAATGGAGACTAAAAATCCTTCAAAACATCATTGAAATGATGAGCTGATATTTTGAAAAGAAGAATCTACCAGCCTTTAGCTAGACTAAGGAAAAAAGAGAAAACACTCAAATAAAATTAAAGATAAAAAGGAGACATTACAACTGTTAACATAGAAATATAAATAAACATAAAAGACTAATATGAACAACTAAACAAATTTCATAATATAGAAAAAAATGGATAAACATCAGGATATATACAAATTATCAAGATAAAATTATGAAGAAATAAAAACTCTAAACAGACTAATGATGAGTGAGAAAATTGAATCAGTAATTGAAAGTCTTCCATCAAAGAAAAGTCCAGGACCTGATGGCTTTACCGCAAAATTCTACCAAACATTTAAAGAAGGACTAATACCAATTTTCCTCAAACTATTCCGTAAAACTGAAGAGGAGGGAATATTTCCAAGCTCATTTTACAAGGCCAGGATTACCCTGATTCCAGAACCAGACAAAGACACAACAAAGGAAGAAAAGTATAGACCAATATCTCTGATGAAACTTAGATGCAAAATTCTCAACAAGATACTATCAAACCAAATCCAACAGCACATTGAAAAGATCATTTACTATGATCAAGTGGGATTCATCCCAGGGATGCAAGGGTAATTCCACATATGCAAATCAATAAATGCGATATGCCACATTAACAGTAAGAAAGACAAAAACAATACGAGCATTTCAACAGACAAAAAGCATTTGACAAAATCCACCATCCTTTCATGATAAAAATTCTGAACAAATTTGGCATAGAAGGTATGCACCTCAACATAATAAGGGGCATGTATGATAAACCCATAGTTAACATCACACTGAACAAGCAAAAGATAAAAGCTTCTATTCTAAGGTCAGAAACAAGACAAAGATGCCCACTTTTACCACTTCTATTCAATATAGTACTAGAAGTCCTAGCCATAACAATTAGGCAAGAGAAAGAAATAAAGGGCATCCAAACTGAAAAGGAGCAAGTGAAATTGTTCCTGTTTACAGATGACCTGATCTTATATGCAGAAAACCCTCAAGACTCCACTGAAAAACTCTCAGAACTAATAAATAAATTCAGTAAATTCACGTGATTCTGTACATATTTTGATGTTAAATGAGAGCTATGAAGACATGAAAAAGGAAGAAAGGAAAAATGAAGTCAAGGTTAGATTTTGACTAAGCAACTAGAATCGAGTTGATAGGAGATTGAACAGAAACATTTCAATATTTTAGTGCTTAGTATAACAGCTAACAGCTAGTATTTTTCATAGTCCTTTATAATTACAAAGGCATTTGTACACATTATAAAATTATTTTAACTTCAAAGCAACACTGAAATAGGCTGGACACAATTATCTTCTTCATTTTACAGAAAATAGAATTATGATTCAGGGAAATTCAATTATGTGGGCTAAGATCCCACAGCTGGTTAGTAATGGACTCCAATTTTAACCCAGGTCTGTTGAAACCAAATCTAGGTCACTGTCTGTCTGTTTGCCTCTTAATTTGCTATTGCTCCAATATTTATTCAAACTAAAAGTATTTCTACTTTCACACTATTTTCTTATATTCCAACCTATGTAACCAAAGCAGCTGTCATCTAATACCATTCTGTGGAGATGCAGACACAAGGTGAAGGGAAAGAGGAATGTTAAACTGCATGACTGTGCTTCTCTAAGAAACAAACACACTTAGCCATGTTCCTTTGTGACCCGAAAGTGGCAACTTCCTTTACAAATGCTGTGTTATAGCAGAGTTTAATAAAAAGGAGGAGAAAATGTGGTATTGTGAAGGTAGTCCTTACATCAGGACAGAAGTTAGAAGATCTAGTTCAAGTTTTAGCATTCGAACATACTGGATATATGATCACATTCCTAACAAAAAGCTAATGCAAATCTTAGTTAGAATGGAGCTCATTATAATGGAGATTAATAATAATTAACAACTAACATATGACATTGATCATAAGCATTATTTTGCTTCAGCCACCATTTATCTTGCAAAGAAGGCCTTCCTTCTTTGGTAAGGATTTTATAAGGATTTGGTAAGGATTACCTTTGGTAAGGTAAGGATTCTGAGAATGTTAGTAAGAAGCAGACCTGGGGAGATTACAAATCCATTGCTTTTTGTATGAACCTTCCCATTCTTAGTCTTCTGGAAAACCTAGGTCAACCTTCTCTTTATTTCATTTACCAATAATTTTGACTAGAATTCACAAACCTATTTAAAACTTTAAAATAAAAATGCTATCAGCTGGGCACGGTGGCTCACGCCTGTAATCCCAGCACTTTGGGAGGCTGAGGAGGGCAGATCATGAGGTCAGGAGTTTGAGATCAGCCAGGCCAACATAGTGAAACCTCGTCTCTACTAAAAATACAAAAATTAGCTGGGCGTGTTGGCGGGCACATGTAATCCCAGCTATTCGGGAGGCTGAGGCAGGAGAATCATTTGAACCTGGGAGGCGGAGGTTGCATGAGCCAGGATCGCGCCACTGCACTCCAGCCTGGGCAACAGGGCAAGACTCTGTCTCAAAATAATAATAATAATAATAATAATAATAATAATAATAATAATAAAATAATAATAAAATAAAAATGCTATCTAAAAGCTTGCTGAGCCCCTCCTTTCCCTCTTCTACCTCTCTGTGCATGCTCTGTCCAGATACAGTTTGTCACTTCAGTCAAGGCTAGATGCATGGCAAGGAGAATTTATATTGAGTTATTTGCCTGGTTCAGATAACGGCATGTCTCTTAGCACTCTGAATGCCTCTGATGCTACGCATGTCCTTCCTGAGCAGCAGAGGGTCATGTGATGGTGAGATTGAGTTAAAATAAATTAATCAAAGTGGACTGAGTAGGGAAAGAAAGGTATAATCTTGAAAAGCTACCATTTTCACTTAGACATTATCCCATGCAACATTGCCTATCTGTTGGAAGAATGGATTTTTAGCATATTGTCCACACAGATAGATGATGTTAGCAGTGGCTACAATCTCTTGGCCAGGGCTTCTGAGCCAGAAGTGTATCAGACTCATCTCTGCAGAATGCTGAGAGAAATGCTGCTCTATACCCTGTCTCACTCCTTTGCTGCAAATGTTTGCAAACTGGCAATTGCATGAGCGCATGATATTCTTTATTTTAAAAAAGTGAGAACTTATTTGGGACCATCCTGAATTACTCTCTCCAGGAAAGAATTTGGAAGGAAGAAAGAGTTCCAATTCTGATTCCAATTTTGTAGAATCATTTGAACCTGGATGTCATCCTGACCTTGGCTTGCCAGCTGCTCTGTTCTGCCTCTCTAGAATCCTATCCATTTATGGTTTTCAAGCCACCTGTCAGCATGGCAAGCAGGAGAAAGGCTACAGCAAGAGGGCAAATTAGATGTAAATGTCTCCGTGGGCTTTCCTGCTAATGAAATTATACATTGAACAAGCAGGGTGCCAAACCAAAGAGAAACAGCATGCTGGAGCAGAAAGCCTTTAGAATGAGAGCTAGGAAATGGGTACCAGTCTAATCCACAATGGCTTTTGCATGAGAAAAATGACACTTTATGTCTTCCATTTCGAGTTACAGGCTCATAGCAGGTGCTCAATCCTTCTTCCTGGTTGTGACTCTTTTATGAATTAATGGTGGCATTGGGCAAATTAGTACTCTCTGCAACCTCATCTCTAACTAAAAAAGACATGAAAATTAAACAAATACATATTCAGACACAATATTGCTAAGCACAATGCTAGGGTTTTTTTAAATATGTAAGTTTAATATACAATGAATGCCTTAATTTATAATTGTGTTTATTCTCTGGTTTCATGTGTCCCCATCACAGTGTTAGTTCCTAGTTACACGAATATTCAGAGATATGGAAATGATAAGCTGTGGTAGGTGGTCTCCATGGTCTTTCCTAATTTTCATGATTTGTAGGTTTTACAGATACGGTTTGGGTCTGTGTCCCCCCCAAATCTCATGCCAAATTGTAATCCCCAGTGTTGGAGGTGGGGCCTGGTGGGAAGTGATTGGATCATGGGTGTGGATTTCCCCTTTGGTGCTGTTCTTGTGATAGTGAGTAACTTATTGTGAGATCTGGTCACTTAAAAGTGTGTAGCACCTCCCCCTTCTCTCTCTTTCTCCTGTTCCGGCCATGTAAAATGAGCCTGCTTCCCCCTTGCCTTCGGCCATGATTGTAAGTTTCCTGAGGCCTCCCCAACTATGCTTCCTGTACAGCCTGCAGAACCATCAGCCAATTCAACCCTTTTTCTTTATAAATTACCCAGTCTTAGGTATTTATTTATAACAGTGTAAGAATGGACTAAAACACTGATTTTCCTGGTTATCAGGAAATTAGGATTACATAGACATACAGTTGTCAGTGTTACTTAAAACATATAATACTGCATCGATCCAAGAGTGACTGATTAAAGTGTTGGTAATGGGCAGTCTCCTAGGCTGATACAAGGAACAAGCTATGAGAGTTTAATGACTACCCTCTCCTGGGTAAGCATATCTCATGCACTCAACTGCCATACTTCTAGGCAGCCCATCTGAGATGTGAGGGCAACTTTGAAGACAGGGAATATGACATTTCCCAGTTCCAAGACCACAGCGCCTTTAGGTGGCCCTCTCCTATAGCTGCAGCTCTTATCCATTAAGTAAATTCTTCCCTTACCCATTCAGGGCTGGGGATCATGGTAACTTCACATTGTTACTAGTTCTGCTAATCCCTAGTTAATTTCCTAACCCTGCTCCTGTCTTTGTAATTTTAGTGTATCCATTAACACATTTTCAATAATCATTTTGGGTGTGCTGTTTCCTGCTCATTCGCTTTCTCTTTCCTGAGATCTACTCCCTTTATCCACTGTTTACTGGGCATATTGACTGTAGTTTTACAGTCATCTCAACTCTGTAATCCAATATAGAACTCATCACAAACCTGCTCCTCAGCTCAGCAATTGATGCTATTCTCTGCTAGTCAAAAGACAGCTGGTGGCATCTTGGACCACTCCATCTCACTCTTTTTATATCAATTTATATTAATCCTCATTCAGAAAATTTTCTAAATTCACTGCTTCTTCACCATCTGCACAATTCTTGCTCTGATTAGTTCCCAAGTCCAGTAGATTATCATCTACATTGGCCTGACTTCTCATCCACTATTTCTTTGTTTTCATGACTATCAAAATCATATTTTAGAAAAAAAATTTACACATGCAAATGTACTCTTAAAACCCTTTGAAGTCTCCTTATCACTTTAAAGATAAAGTCTAACTTTCTTGGTGAAGCATATAAGCCCTTAAATTTTTTTTAACCTGTTTTTGCTGTTTTCCTAATATTTATAAGAACTCTGTACTTCAATTCCACCAAACCACTGGTTGTTTATTACAGATATTTGCATTTCAGACTCATGTCTTTGTACATGCTGTTTCCACTGTCCAGAATATCCTGTGGGTAGTAGTCCCTCAATCCTACCTCTAGCATCACCTTCTCTAGAAAACTTCCCTAGATAACCCTCAACAACTAGTCTGGGTGCCTCTTAGTTGTTGCAATGGCTCCTTATCTTCAGGTGATGGCATGCCCCAGGGCAAAGTGCTCTGTGTTCTGCTGGATGAAATACCACCACTTTGTCCTTCTCTATGCCCCGTGAACACCAGTACCCTTATGCCTGCTCTTCTCCTTAAGGTCCTATCTCTTTCCTGGCTATAGAATGAGGCGTAGGATTCAGATGTGGGCTGTTTTGGAGGGAAGCATCTTATTTATGTCTCATGATGTAAGATGTGCTAGAATGATTGATGGATCTTGGAGTCTGAGATAGTTTTGAATCCCAGGTCTTCTGCTGACCAGCTGCATACTTTTCAAGAAGGAAAAGTTTGGAGAGTGTTATACCAACAAATAGCTTGTTTAAGAGTGATGTTGAGTCCCCAAGTTTAATGGGGTAGTTTGCGGTAAGAGTATTAGTGAAACTGGCTCTGTACTTTGCCTTTGAGCCAGCCAGAGCTAGGATTGAGGTATTTATTGATCAAGCTTATCTCAACTACAACATGGAATGTCTGTTTTTCACTTGTGAAAAATTATTGCTCAGGTAGATATAATTTAAAGCTTCCATTTCTATTATAAAGTTCAGTGATTTTTAAGCTAAAATTAACTATAAGGATAATATAAAAAAGTATTATTCAGTCTTTGATTAGTGAACCCCTTTCATAGAGATATGTAATCTCACAACATCCCTTAGGATTAAAAAGGTGATAATTTTTAAGTAGTAATGATTAAGAAGTAACTTTAAGCTTAAAAATTTATTTTTGATCTATATATATATAACAATTACATATTACATAAGATTTGCTCCTATATTATCTTTATTCATTGATATATGTGGATATGTGCATGTGTGTATATATTATATATTTATATAAATATAGATATATAATATATATAAATAATATATATCTATATATTATATATATATTATATATCTACATATGGATATATAGATCTTATAAGATCTCTGTACTTCAGTTCCACCAAACCGCTGGTTTGGTTATACAAATATAACCAAATCAGAAGTATATTATATTTAATTATATAAATTAAGGAGTATATATAAAATAACCAAACCACTGGTTTGGTTATATAAATATAGTTATCTAAATATATGTATATATTCACAATAGCTAGGATGTGGAAACAACCTAAATGCCCATCAGTGTATGAATAAAGTATATACATACAATGGATTATTATTGTAATATACAGCAATAATACTATTGAAAAAAAAGAAATCTTTCATATGTGACAACATGGATGAACCTGGAAGAAATTATGTTGAGTGAAATAAGCCAGTCATGGAAGGATGAATGCTGCATGATTCTACTTATATGAGGTATCTAAGACAGTCAAACTCATAGGCTAAAAGAGTAGAATGGTGGTTGCCAGGAGCAAGGGTTAGGGGGAAAGGAGGAGCTGCTAATCAAAGGGTACAAAGTTTCAGTTATGCAGTTGAGTAAATTGTAGAGATCTGCTGTAAAACATTGTGTCTGTAGTTAACAATAATGTATTGTGTAGTTAAAAATGTTCACAAGGGTAGATCTCATATTAAATGTTCTTACCACAATAAAAAAAAAGAGAAGTTAAAATGTATGTTTATACTGCCTTAATGGTGTTAAAGTTTTAGAATAACTGAAATTTTTGGTAACACTGATCTAAGTATGACAGTTGTTTTAACTTATAAAAGAAAAAAGATGGACAGAAGGGGGCTTACCTGAATGAAGGTGGCTCCAGAACTGAAGAAGTCTCTTCACTAAAGTCATATATAATGCAGTTTATAATCTTCTAAAGTTTCTTTCTTTCTCTCTCTCCAGTTTTAAGTATTTTGATTCGAACACCAGGTCTTTGCCACATTTCCCATTTTTTTTTGTAATTAAGTATTCTTTATGTATTTTCATTACTTACTAAGCAGAAACAATTTCATTCACTTTTTCATTTAATCTAATCTGGTTGTAAATGGCTATATCAACTCATTTCTTATATTTACTTCTGATATTTGTTGCAACAATATGAGTGATTAGTATTTTTTTGTGTGTTTCAATTGTTAGGGAAAGATACATATATACACGAGAATATAAGCAGCAATAACTAATTTTGCATGGGAATATTGCCACTCGTGTTTTATGTTTTATATTTTAAATATTTTATTAGTTAGATCTAAACTTCTAACACTGCTACTATTACCACTACTACTACTACTACCACTAGTAGTATTACTACTAAAGCAGCTAGCATTGAAAAAACATACTGTATGTTCCATGCTATGCTAGGCACTTCATAGAGTTTTATCTAAAAGGTTAAATATTTATTGAATAGTAATAAAGTGGGCTTATGTCCTAGTTTGTTCAAAAGAGTCCAGATATAAGCAGTTTTCCCAGGTAAAGCCATTCTCCAAATACCACTAACACTTTATTTAACTCTCAGAAATGACCTGTTTTGGGCAAAGCTTACATATTCACTTTAGAAATTGTGCATATATGACATTCTTCTTTTACACCTGATTTAATGGGAATTCTTCTAATATTTTGTTATTAGTATTATATTTGCTATAGGTGTCTGATTTTTTTTGCTACCTTCAGAAAGTTTTCTTTTAGTTTTAGTTGCTAATTTATTTTGTTTTAGTCAGAAATGAGTGTTGGATTTTATCAAATGTTTTTATATTATATATTACATTTTCTGTTTAATATGTTAATGGAGTAAACCATATTCATAGATTTTTCTAGTTTTGAATAAAACTTACAATCTAAGGGCAAAATATACTCCTTCATAAAGTATTTAATAGTTTATTAGGTTTTATAGTGTTATATATAAATACTTTAGTATTTAAAAAAATAATGATATATATTTGATATTTGATCAAATGAAATTTGATTAAATGAGATTTGACTATAATTTCCTTTTATTTCCATATTTGTCTGATTTGTGTACCAAAGTTATGAAAGCCTCATGAATAAGCTATAAATATTTCCATATGTTTTCATCTTCTATATTTATATGTTATGGTGTAATTTACCTGTAAAACATTTAGGCTTGTACTTTGTAGAGTAAGATATTTTAAAATTCTCTTTTACAATATTCTATCATTATGGTCTAGGGTTTTTTTTTACTTTTATTTCAGTTTGGTAATTATATTTTTTTAGAATAATATTCATTTTACCTATATTTTCAAATATATTAGCATAAACTTCTACTTAGAAATTTGATATGTCTATATTTCTATGTATATATTTTTATTACTAATTTTGTTTATGTTTATAATTTGTGTTTTCTTTTACTCAATTAGATTTGATGAATGTTAGCATGTGGGTCTTTTCAAACAGATGACTTTTTTTTTTTTTTAATTTCATCAAATTTATTTTTTCCCTTCCAAATCTATTGAGGTGCTTGTGTATTTTCATGTGATAAATACATCAATAATTTTTCTCACACTGAATTATTATTACTGAGACTTAATTGTGTTTGGACATTATTTCATTTTGTTTTAGTTTTTATAACGTTTATTTCAGAAGACCGAAATTGTTTGCCCTAATTTTTATTTCCATCAAAAGGGAAGGAGAGCTATCATGGTTACTTGGGTCTACTCTTTTTTTTTTCTTTTTTATTATACTTTAAGTTCTGGGGTACATGTGCAGAACGTGCAGGTTTGTTACGTAGGTATACATGGGCCATGGTGGTTTGCTGTATCCATCAACCTGTCATCTACATTAGGTATTTCTCCTAATGCTATCCCTCTCCTAGTCCCCCACCTCCTGACAGGCCCTGGTGTGTGATGTTTCCCTCCCTCTGTCAATGTGATCTCATTATTCAACTTCCACTTATGAGTGAGAACATGTGGTGTTTAGTTTTCTGTTCTTCTGATAGTTTGCTGAGATGATGGTTTCCAGTGTCATCCATGTCCCTGCAAAGGACATGAACTCATCCTTTTTTATGGCTGCATTGTATTCCATGTTGTACACGGCCACATTTTCTTTATCCAGTCGATGACTTTGGTTTTAATTTTTTACTTTTAATTTTTTAAAATGTTTGCTTGTATTACTTTCATTTGTTCAATATTAATTATTTGTATTGTATTTGATTTTTATTTATTTTACAACATCTTCAGTTGAATGTTTGTTTTCAGTCTTCTTAAAAACATATACATTTATGATAAAACATTTTTTGAGTACTCTGGCTGTTCTATAGATTTTAATATACAGAACTGTCACCAATGTTCATTTATAAACAGGATGTGATTTTAGTTAAGTTTTTCTCTTCATTCCAGAAAGCTATCTTAAAAGAGAGATTGTAAGTGAACGTATTTCTTTTGGATAACTTTTGTTTTAAATTTAAGATTTCTTTTAGTCAGTGAATGTAGCCTGTTTAATTTTTGTTTCCTGGAATTTGTTAAAATTTTCTTCCTGGTTTAATCCAAGGTTAATATTTATGAATGTTTTAATGATCAGAAAGAGAATGTCTGTCCTCTGTTAATAGGAACAAACCTCTAAGTAGATGTGTTTGATTATTCTTGCTATTTGTGTTACTTAATTACATAGATTTTTTTTCTTTTGCCTTCTTGATGTATTTGCCAGTTAAATATATTAAAGCAAGTCATTGTGATTGTGGATTTTTTTTCCTCGTGTGTTTCCAATAATCTTTGTTTTATAGGCTTTGAAGCCCTATTTTTAAGCACATATAGGTTCATCACTGTTCTATCTTCTGTGTAGATTTTTTATCAATTTTAAATATTTCTTTTAATCCTTTTAATGGCTTTTATTTTTAATTATTTCTTATTGGACATTAATATTCTTACACCTGCCTTTGTTTATCATTTGCTCCTTTAAATGCTTTGTATATAACAGAACTGGTTAACTGATGGTGCTGGTTCAGCAAATACCATCACTTAAGGACATGGTTGCATTATTCTTTTTCTGAGTGCTTCTTAACTTTCTTTAATTTATTTGGGCATTTAAGTCTGTTTGTTGGCCCTGTGGTCATCACTCACATTTTTCTTGCGCTCCTGACCTGTGCTTTGTCAATCAGAAATGGTTGTATCTTAGTCTTATTCTTTAGGATCTGACTTTTGTGCTTGTCTTTCTTTTTCTTTCATTCTATTTGTTGTTGTTGTTGCTGTTGTTTGAGACAGAGTTTCATGATCTCGGCTCAGCTAAGTTTTGTATTTTCTGTAGAGGCAGGGTTTCACCATGTGGCCAAGGCTGAACTTGAATTTCTGGGCTCAAGTAATCCGCCTGCCTTGGCCTCCCAAAGTGCTGGGATGGGTCACCCGACCAACTTTGGTGCTTTTTTGTTATAGCCATACAAAGAATAAGAAAGCATTTCCACTGGCTTCTTTCATACTGACTGGATAGAACTAGCTAGGATGTTCTCCTAATTTTGTTGCTAAGTTGTCTCGGGTTATTAGAGTGGGTACTTGTCTTCCCAAAACAAGATCTTTTTTTCTCTGTATACATTTAGATTGTTTCATTCCTCTTTGAAGAGTAAGATGAATTATTAGGGCTAATGATGGGATTTAAGCTCTTCAGAAAATATGATAGAGAGTACCACATATATAGGGAAGTAAAGGGCTAAAGTCATTATCTTAAATATGCAAGAGTAGAAATGCATTTATGTGGTACGTGTTATAGATGTGTTCATGTAGTTTTGCTCTTATGTTTTTAAATTAGAAAGAGTTTCTGAAAATAGCTTCTGGATAATGAGCTGATAGACTTCTACTGCTTTTGAAATACATTTCACTGGTTAGGCAACATCTATTAATGCTGTATCTCACATATTGCTTCATCTGAGGCTGTTGAAGTTAAGGAAACTTAATTTCATTTGGTTCAAAACGTTTTGAACAAAAATGAAAGAACATAAATTGTAAAAGAAATCCCTCAGCTTGACCCGTGAAAGTAAAGTAAATGTGCTGACAGAGGTCTAAGAAATAAAAAAATGGGAAGAGAACGAATAATAAAATTGAGCAAGACTTCCAATGGTTCAGTAAAATGGCTCCTGAAGACAATGTTATAACTCTATCAATCTGTGTTTACTTCTCTAAAGGCCTAAGGAGATCATCATGGAAATGGCAATGAATTTTGAAAACTAAAAGAAAAAGTGTGTATAAATTATAACTTTTATATCATAGCATTTCCAAAATTCTTTTCATGAAACTCTACTCTGAGGAGACAGCTTCATTAGCAAAGTTAATGGATATTAGAATACTATAAATTGGGCCGGGCACGGTGGCTCAAGCCTGTAATCCCAGCACTTTGGGAGGCCGAGGCGGGCGGATCACAAGGTCAGTAGATCGAGACCATCCTGCGCATGGTGAAACCCCCTCTCTACTAAAAATACAAAAAATTAGCCGGGCGATGTGGTGGGCGCCTATAGTCCCAGCTTCTTGGGAGGCTGAGGAGGGAGAATGGTGTGAACCCTGGAGGCGGAGCTTGCAGTGAGCCGAGATCACGCCACTGCACTCCAGCCTGGGCGACAGAGCGAGACTCCGTCTCAAAAAAAAAAAAAAAAAAAAAAAAGAATACTATAAATTGGTAACTTCCGAAGTGAAGATAGCCATTTAACTTGGAATTACTACATTTTTCAAACTTTTAAGACTCTAAGAACTTTTATGAATCATCTATTACTATTCAGCAGTTCAGAAAAGCCACAATTTATTATATTATGTGGTTTTCATGGACATAGAACTTGTATAATTTAAAATATAACATCTATCTCATCATAGAAATCTGATAGTATGAAAATTTTTATTTTTAATGTCAATGAATAAAAATACAAGCTATACATAAATAAGCCAAAGTGTCTGATACGTATATCACATAGCTATCCTGTATATAGATCATACCTCAAAGAGACTTATGTCCTGGCAAAAATAAATGTCTTTGTCCTGGTGTAACAGTAATTTAAAACATTTATTCTAGTAGAGGTTAAGTGTTCCTGGAAACTTTTGGTTCAGGATTCTAAGAGTGGCTGGAGAAGATGAGTTTAAACATTCTCTTCATAGAACTTATTTACTAACATAATAACCTAAAAGTAACAAACAGAGTGAGATGTAATAACTGATTCTGAGTTTTAAAATACTGTGAGAGAAAATATAAACACCAAGCTTTTGCTTAAGGAGATAATTTCATTAATATAATTCTGCCTGTCTATGTACTTACCTACCTTTCTGCCTAGCTATCATACAAAGTAAATATTTGCAAATTGTTTATGTTCTAAAACTGATCATTCATGTACAGCATAACCAAAAACTTGGCCAGCATTCAGCAGCAATTATAACAGAGGAAAAGCATTCTCTCTGTGGTGTTCAGTATCAGTTTACTAAGTTGTCCTTGATAGACAGTTCCAAGGTTGCATATGAGTTCAAATCTCAATAGGTTTCCTCCAGGATATATGCTTTAAGTTGGACAGGAACTTGTTAAGCTCCACAAATAACATTGATATAACAAATTTAAGCTTCCTGCTGAATATTAACTGCATACTAAATACTGCATTGCCACTAATAATAGCTACTATTGAGCATTTATCAGGAATGTTGAAATGATAGAAACTTCACAGATTATTGTAACTCACTTCTGCATTTAAAGCAAGAGGAACAAGTTGTAGAGAAATCAGAGTGATTTATCCAAAGTCAGTTGGTTACAGGGTAAGAGATCCTGGCTTTTAATTCAATGCTATTTCTATTGCATCCGCTGGTTTTAAATGGCCTTCCATAATTTGATGGAGTCTGATAAGGCTCTTTGGATTTTTAGAAGGTAATTTCCTGTACCTGGTTTGTATATGTCACTTCATCCTCAATTTTATGTGAACATATTACCATTCATATCACATTAGAATAAAAGATACTGAAGGGAAGAGTCTGACAAAACAGATAAAATGGCTTTCTTTGTTAAGATCAAACACATTCTGTATAATATATGTATCTACATATGTATATATATCATGCATTTAATACAATGTCAGAAGCATAAATCAAATATATTTTTAAATATACCTTGTTTTTCTCTTCCATACATCAAGCATCTGCCTTATATTCTGCTGTTAGTTTTTCACTAATTTGTGTCCAGGGAATGTATATTTGCTCAAGAATCAGTCAAAGTAAAACTTTTTTTTTCTGGAAAAATTATGTAATATGCACATACATCTACACACAAACACACATATACACAGAGACACACATGCAGATGGACTCAAAAGTCAAATGTCTATATAAATATGTATGTTTGTAAACACACATCTATACACACAAATAATCTATTTTATCTGTGTGATGTTACCTCTATCAACACATATAATTATGAAACTATTTCTATAATTTGTATGTCTAGATACATAAACAATGCATATTTCATATATTTCTTTTTTTTTAAGTACTTCTTTATGTAACAGTTGTTTGTAGATGTGTTTGGGGACAACATCTGTGGTTGGTTTGTGGTTGGTTTATATTTTCATTTAAATCTATACAGTCCACTGCTTACTTTGTAAACCCCATAATTCAAATGTATAGATCATCCAGTATTCAAGATTAATTAGTATCATGGCTCTTTTCATCTCAGAAAACACTATTAAGACAACATTCTAAACATTTGAGGGGAATAATCTTAAAATCATATTATAGGTTTTTTAATTTTTTTGAAAAGTAACTGGCTTCACAAACACCAAGTACAACATGATTTAGACAACTGAGAAACAGGCAAGTATATTTTGAAGTGCTAAAATAAAACATATTTATACAAGTACAAAGCAAAACAATGCTGATAAAAATGTTAAACTTTATGAAAAAAAATCATTTGCAATTCACATCAAAATAATTTAACATTCTCTATTATTTTAATAGTACAAGCTGCCACAACAGAGAAAGAACAGATACACGCACACAATTTTAAAACCAAATCAGTTATAAGTGCAGAAAAAAGTAAGTACAAGCACTTTTAGCCCACACAAATCTTTTAGGATTGGCACCATCTTTCTAAAACATCTATAATCTATATAGATTTCTAATTACAACACCATCAGCAGCTGCCATTGATTTCTAGAAATACACACAATATACATAGTATATTTGTTCACATTGGGAAGATCAGTGAAATTCAACCAACTATTTTATACATGCCTCATTCTTCAATAGACAGTAGAGACTCTCCCAGGCCTCAGACCCTCTTCAAAGTGAATTCTGACTTGTCTTTATGCTTTCACTGATCTGTATTTTTTCACAGTATAAAATTGTAAATGGTAACTATAGAGATTCTGACAGCTTGAGGGTTATTAATAAGCTGTTGCTAAATGTGAACTCACATAATACCTTTGAAGTCTCCAAAACATGTACATTTTACTGGGAGACTAGCATAGGAAATGCTTTTGTTTTTTGTTATTCTTAAAAAGAGCATTTAATTCCTGGCTTGGAAGTCACAGAACTGCAGCAGAGCTATTATACAATTCATTTACAGTCAGAAATAGCTCCTAGTCTTCCTGATCACTTGCTGGTAACAGCAGTAGTTTGGGAAAGATAGTTACTTTCAAGGATTAGCACGTTTGGGGATTTGCTTTTTTTCCTTGCTTCAGTCAAATCTCTTATAATTTTTCTTTCCATACTCCCTTTCTGTTCCCCATCCCTAGCCCAGAAAGACGGTTCTTCCCAATCCAGATATGTTCTTCTTAGGCTGCCCCCACTCCTTTCCCAAAATAGAAGGATGAGTGGACTGCTTAGATTAGTCAGTATAACTTGGTTAAACCACGTCTTCTTCTTTCCATCCTGGGACATATCTCTCATTTAGGGTCACTTTGCTGAGCCTTAGCATATCCCCTTCCTTTTAGTCATGCTGGTCCCGACTGAATTATCACTGGGCACCAGGAACAGATTGTTTTGAAGGAAATTCAATAAGAATGTACCCAAATGAATTGTGAAGTTCATATCCTATAGCCCTAGAATGAATATTCATTTCTCTTTGTACTGTAGAGTTATTACTTGGAACCTGGTATTAGAATTGGCAAAGAGACAGAGTTAGCATCATTCCAAAATAAAAGATCTCAAGAATGCGTTACTAATAATCTTATGTCCAACATACAATGTATTCAATGGAGTGGCAAAAGTTACAGAAATACAGAGAAAAATATATCTTGTTCTCTTCTAATTGGATAAATCATTTTTATTGTTACAGTTGATTATGATAGCATGTGGAAGTATCAGATGGCAATTTACTTGCATTAAATTTAATTTCTAATGAAGTTTTTTATAAGGTAGTGTACTTTTTAAGAGATATGTTACTAAAAAATAGAAAATGAATTTGACCATGAACAAAGTTTAAACATGTTCTTCAGTTGGTCGAGAGTGAAACGTATTGTACTTGAGAATAAAATGAAAATCAACATAAGGATTTTATGAAACAAATTTTAAAATGTAGAGCATATCAAGAAAGGTTTTTAATACATAAGAAGTCAAGATAGGAATCCTCAGGTGAATGCCATCCTTTTGATGAGGATCCAAAGGGCATTAATACCTCAAAAGATTTCCATTTGTTTTTCAGATAGAGGCAGACATTTGCTTTTAATGAAACCATGAAACTTAGCTAGATTTCACTTACATTTTAAAAGCCTCAGTGTAATATTTGGGATCAGGGTGCTGTGATGATGTTATTTTCAAATCTAGCATGGGAGGCTCGATTTCTTTTAAATTAATACTTTAGTACATTAATGTTAGCTTTTAATGTTTTGTATTGGGAGGTTTGACTTAAAGTTGCAAGTAAGAACAAATAGCAGAAAAGAAAACTCAAGCAGAATATTTATTAGAATTTTTTAAAGTGAAGAATGATAAATTATGCCAATGGACTGACTTCTATTTCTCAGTTTATTTTCTGTTAAGTAGATGTGAAATAAAAAAAAAAATACTTACCAAAGTAAGGATATTGAGCTAAAAGAAAAAGTTTTATTTATTATTCTCTCTGCCAAAATATACTTCTGCCTCACAGCACATATTTTTCATAAGGCTATCTTAAGTATAAGGCTGGGTCAACTGAACTTTAAATTTATAGGACACCTCCTCCATTTATTACTATCCTTATTTAAAAATCAAAACATTTGGTACCTGAGGATAGCTGCAATGGGAGGAAGAAAGAGATGACAGTGGATTCAGGTCTTGAACTATGAATTCTACCTATTTGAGACTATCAAAGCACACTTGTTTCTGTTATACTCTAAATCTCTTTTCTGCAGTTTTAAAAAGTGACAGTATGAAGTGCACAAAATCATATTAATCATTATTTTAAAAAAGAAAATAAGAATTGCTTTGCCTCTTTTTGGAATGGCTAAGAAAGACTGTGTGGTTAATATTCATTAAGGTTCCTCTTTTTTAGTATTTTGTATTGCTTTGAAAAATCTACATTTGTCATAGTTCATAGCTGCCCTGTTTAAGCAGCCAAGAATAGTTAAAATCACTGCTCACTGGCATAGCTAAATCTCCACTAAGCTGACTTGACACAGTTAAAATTGTCAGTGTATTAAGATTGTGTTAATCCTTTCAACAACAGTCTCTCAAATCATGACAATGTCTTCATGGGGTCTATGGACCACTCTTCCAGTGGTGGGACTCGAAAAGAACAAAGGAGCTCTTTGTGCATCAGGTTCTCAAAATAAAGGAATGAAGAAGCCCCAATGCATATTTTAATATTTTAGTTGGCAATGCAAACGGAACAGCATTCCTAAAGAGTGGCCATGTTTCTTGAAAGAGATAGCCAGGCTGGAGCTCAAGAATGATTATTATAAAGAGAATTTCCAGCTACAATGCACCCCAGTGAGGGAATTACAAAACAGTATTCCAGAAAATATTTTTTTTGCTACTCCAGTATTGATTGGCAACATGGTGAAATAGTCAAGAAATTTTCCACTGGTTTTCTTGGTTAATGGAGGTGAATCTGAAATAAGTAGGTGGAATCCCCGATGCAGGCTTTTGGAAGAGTATTTCACAACCCAATTGGAGAGGAAAATCTCTGGTAGAAGCCCTACGTAGTACATTAGCGCAGCACTCACTATCCAGTAGTGTGTTATGCATGGGACACATTCACAACGCCTCCGTAAATACTGGACCCAAGTTACTGCTTTTCAAGGTCTTTACAGGAAAGAAAAACAAAAAGAAAGAAAAAAGAAAGAAAAAAGTTGATGTTTTGGTCCCAGATTTTGAGTTTGTTAGAAAATGTACATTCATGTTTGGTGAATCAAAGACTCTTCTGGGAAAAGAATTAAAGTAAACAAATAAAACTTTTTACAGTTGCTTATTAACTATGCTCTTCACCCTCCGTTACGCTGTTTCACACGCACTGCTTCCCTAGAGCAAAGCACTTGGTATGGAACTGTTTGAAGAGACGCCTTGTCAGCCCTCAAAGATATCAGCCGTGTTTCTTAAAAGCCCATGTTTTCTAAGGCCACTAGAAGAAAATCTGCCAAAAGATTTGTCGTCGGTTTCTTCGTCGGTTGTCATGAGATAGCACTATTGATCTCGTGTTTCCATTAAGGGGTGCCCTTGGCATCTTCCCCCTGGGCCGTAACCAGGCGACTATGCTTGCCATTGTGTGTGTGAACACGGGGGGCTCCGCTCCGCACGCGCAGGCCGGCGCGCTTTCCAGGGACATTCACAACGACGAGGAGCTCTGAGTGTAATCTCTTATGATAAGAGTGTCATATTTGGGAGACGATGGGATACAGAGGGCCGACTCGGACACTGGCGAGTTGGGGGTTGTGCTCCCCGAGTCCACCGAGTCTCTGAAGGGGGACGGCGGGGTGAGAGCCACCAACTCCTCCAGGTCTGGCTTGGCGGCCGCAGCCTCGGGACCGGCCGCGGGGCTCTCCCGGGCCGCGTCCCCAGCCGCCTGCGCCCCTGCCGCGGGCTGCGCGCCGCCCGTGACCTCGATGGCCGGCAGAGGCTGGATTTCGGCAAAGGTCGTCATGGTCGTGGGCAACTGGATCTCTTTGGGGATCAGGTAGGACGAGCAGAGCGGGGCGCCGACGCCGGGGCTGGGGGCCGCGGTGGACAGCATCATGGAGTTGAGCTCGCTGATGTTGGCCGTGAAGCGGGTGACCACACTGCTGATCTGCTCCATGAGGGAGCCCTGCGAGGAGCTGCTGCGCGCCACAGGCTCCGAGTGCAGCGACGGCACATCGTCGTCCGTGCGGCTAGCCGAGCCCGCGCGGTGGCTCAGCGTGCTGATGGGCGACGGTGAGCGCGGCCGCGCGGGCGCCGGGAAGTGCTCCTCAGCCTCGGCCACATCATACAGCGCCTTGGGGCCGGCGTCTGGGGACTCGGGCCCGCCTGGGCCGGCGCCTGCGCAGCCCGCACCGCCCGTGGCCCCCACGCCCCCAGCGCTCCCGCCTGCGCCAGCGCCCAGGCCACGGCTCTCCGTGCTCTTGGGGAAGGGCTTGATGACGGCCGTTTGGTTGGGGTTTTCTTTCTTGTTGATGTGGATGGACAGGCGCTGCCACAGGTGCTGCCCCCGGCTGCTCTTCTCATTCTGGGCCCACGTGACGGATTTTCCATTGGAACTGAGGAGAGAAGGGAGAGGAAAGGTGACTCAGCGAGGTGCCCAGGGGGCTTGGATGCCGCTTCCCCAATGGTGGTTGCTCATGGGCCCCGGACTGGGGAGGACTTTTCTCATTCTTTCAGGAAACACAGCATCAAAAGGACATTATGGAAAGAGACCTTGGAAGTGGCTTTCCTTTGCTTGTTTTGAGTTAAAGACTGCTTTCTATATCAGGGCTTCAGTTTATCATAATCGTGAAAATGTGTCAAAGGGGATGCTTGTCAGGATGAAGGAGTGTTTATTAGGATTCTGTGGGAGTTCTGAGCCCACCTGTGAGTGCAGCAGCACACAGATGCAAGGGCTTGCAGTGTCCCGGCTGTGTGCACAAGTGCCTGGTACTGGACAGGGGCTTCCTAGAGTTAGTGGCCTCTGAAGGAAAACATTACCACTAGGACCCAAACTCACCAACAATCATCAGAGAGGAGGGAAGGGGTAAGAGAGTCAGGGATTACCAGGAGGTAGTCAGTGGTTCCAGTTCCGCCTTTATTCTGGAAGTTGGTATATATATAACTAGGGTTTTCTGTCTGAACCCCTGATTTTGAACATAGTGTTACTTAGGCTGCCTTACCTGCTGGAAAATAAAAATTTAATGAACACACATTTCTAATGAGAGCTTCTTTACTTCATAGAAATTCACCTCACAAATGTATTTTGAGTTCTATACTTCAATAACAGTTCAATGAGTGAGAGTGCTGTATAATGCCTTCGGCACTTAGCAGAGTGATCTCAAATTAGGATCCTGGTGAATATTGTGGGACTGACAAGTTTTTTAAAGGCCTTTCTCTCTCTTTCTCCTTTGCACTTCCACCATGGGGTCTGAAAGCCACTCTCAAGATGTGATTGGTGCCTCAGCCTCAGCGCCCTAGTACCTCTCCTTACCACTAAAAGCTGACACAGTAGCTTCTGAAGCTGCAGACGTTCTTTCAGAAACTTTACAAAGGTCAGAGAATGTGGCCTGACACTCAAGATTTTTTTTTATTTTTTATTTTTTAGACTGAGTTTTGCTCTTGTTGCCCAGGCTGAAGTGCAGTGGTGCCATCTCAGCTCACTGCACCCTCGGCCTCTGGGATTCAAGCAAATCTCCTGCCTCAGCCTCCTGAGTAGCTGGGATTGTAGGCATGCGCCACCACGCCCAGCTAATTTTGTATTTTTAGTAGATACGGGGTTTCACCATGTTGGTAAGACTGTTCTAGAACTCCTGACCTCAAGTGATCAACTTGCCTCAGCCTCCTAAAGTGTTGGGATTACAGGCGTGAGCCACCGCGTCTGGCCAGGAATGTTATATGAAGAGATTCTGGTGTAGTTTCCCATCACAAAGTAATCCAAGATCTCTGTTACTAGGGGGTCTGTTATTTTCAGTCAAGACGGCTCTGTTCTAGGGGCTGTGACCAACAGATAGCCTTGAGCAGCCTGACGACAAAAGAAGTTGAAGACTACAGTTTTATCATCACAGCCTATGGTTATTAAACTAAATTCTGTGTAAGACTCATCTAGGGCATTTGTCAAAGATATAAGATGTGACCCCAGGAGAGTCTGATTGTCTGCATTGGCTTCCAAGGATCTATGCTTTTGACAAGCATTCTGTTCTTCTGCTCCCAAAGTAATTCTGAAGCACTTTGTTTCTCAGATTCTTTCACAATCTGAGAAACTCTGGCAGAAAGCCATCCTTTTTTTCTAAATCCCCATCGCTCCCCTTGGGCCCCCTTGCTGGAGGGCTGTCTTGCCTTTGAGGGGCTGGGGCGTGTACCTCATTTGGAATCCACCAGCCTTGAGGCTGCCTGACTGGCCCTGCAGGATCCACTCTGTCTGAGAAACCCACTCCCTTGGTAACAGACTGCCATTTCTGCATCCCCTTTAATGACATGCTTTTTGCCTCTTTCCACACTGCTTCCCATTCCTTTATCTGTTCCTTTCTACTTCATGGTCTTTCTTTCTCCACTCTTTCTGTGAAATTTCTTTCTGTGTAATCTACCCAATATATTGTAGTCTCATGTCCTTCAGAATCCTGGAATATGAGCTTCTTCCACCCCACTCTGCCCTTCCTGGAAAGGATGAACCATTTCCAGGTTTGGAGGTTGCTGTGCATCCATAGTAGCAGAGGGGGCACTGCCAAACAGTTGGTGTTCCTTTCTAGTAGTTTCAGGATTTATTTTTCAATTTTGCATTAGCCTGACTTACGTGTATTACAATTCTTTTTCCCAGGTGTCCACTAGCTTCTGGAACATGGCAGAGAAGAAATGGGCCAGTTTATTTACGAGATTTGATTGGGAGGATGGTTGCCAACTACACCCTTTCTCCTATCAAAAGGATAAGAAACAGGTGTTTCGAAAGGTACAAGTATTATTTCAGGTCACTAAGGCCCCTTTTAATACAAAGCATGGACTTGAAATCAGGAGACTAATTGGATTTATTCCACCAACTTTTACCTTAGGGACACTCTTGCTCCTAGTACAGAGAGGTTTTGCAAACACTAGCTTTTAAAAGTTTCTCTCTCTCTCTCTCGAATGCCTTTAGTTGAACATAATGGAACATAACTTTGGATGTTAGCAGTAACAGTCTTTGGAATCACCTGTAGCCATGCCCCAAAACATGATAGCATGTTGCAAAACCTCTAGGTGAGTGTGTGATGAGGAAACCATCCTAATCAACCAATTCTGTACAAAGTATTGACATGTTTTTCCTGGCTGTGCCTTTGCTTACAGTGCCCATGGCCATAAGGGAGAAAGAGCACCAGACCATCTGAATAACGTGAAAGTGGACACAGGAAACACCAGACACCCAGAGAAATGGAGTCCAAATGTGAGTACTTCATTTCATTCTTTTGAACATGAAAGCTTTTTTTCCCCTGAAGTAAATGAGAACTCTTAAGAAAAAAAAACAAAACAAACTCCCTACTCACGACATTATTCTGTTTATTAGTAGAATGTACATTCTATGAAGACACAGATCTTATCTATCTTTTTCAGTGACACTCAGCATGATCTTAATAAGCATTTGATGGATGAATAGGATTTTTAAGTTAACAGGGCCACTGTGGGGTGTCATGGAAGGTGCAATAGAATAGAGATCCTAAAATCCGGTTCTTATTCTGGATCTGCCATCCCAGATACTTGGAAAAGAATAATATTTTTAAGCCTCGGTAAGAAGCAGACAGTGTCTCATTTGGTTAAGGTTGTTTTGAGATTAAATGAGACAATGTAGGTGAAAAGAGCTGGTAAAGAGAAGGTGTCTAAGGATGTTCAGTTTTTGTATTTTATGTGAATACAGCATTTCAGAAAATAAAAAGTATACTCAATGCCATTTTGAACCCTGGTTTAAGGAACAGAGAATTCAGTGCAAAGTAGAATATTTGGTAAGCCATAAAACCTTTCAGGTTCTTTCTCTTTTACCTGACCTGGAGTTCCATGATCCATGGCCTCTTCACACCCTAAACTCTCTCCTTGGGTGATCACCTCTACCCCATTAAATTCCAAATTAACCTTTTTCCTCAAATGCTTTCTCATTGTGCTACATCCTCTCTTCCTTTTTGCTTGACTGTATCCTCTTTTTTTCTTATTTTATTTTACCTTAATTGTCTTGTCTTAAAGAAAGCTTTCCTGACCCTGCTAGGCTAGATTCCTATGGCACCTGCATTCAGGCATATCATAACTCTTTGCTATATGTCTATCTCACCTGCCTGATGGGACATTATGAAGGCACAGATGGAGGGTTTGCTCTTTCCTATATGCCCAGTAGTACCCATGCATTGTTTAGAACATGGTAGTGCTCAGTAATATTTTTGGGCCAATGATTGAGTAGATAAAATGCAGTTTATTTTTAAAATTTATACTGAATTGTTTTCCTGTTAGAATTAAGTTTTTAAAATAATTCAGTGTTAATGAAACTCTATTTTGCCTTATGGATCTACTTTTACTTCTTATATACCTCCCTTTAATCAATAGTACTCAATGTCTACATATTTTAAAAATTTCATTAAATATGAAAATACAAAGCTTGATATCTGCCATGAAAATCACAAAATAATTACTTCTTTATAACTCATATCTGTCTTAGTAAAATTGCTCAGTGGTGAAATCTTATTGAGGCAGTAGTGATAGTGGAAAGAGAGAAAGGACCCAGATTCTCAGTCCAGGAACTGACTCAGAATGATGTTGAGCAAATCACTTGCCACCTTTGAGCTTCTTTCTTTATTGTAAAAAGAAAAGAAAAGAAAAGAAATAAACCTCCCTTGCCCACCTTGCCTGATGTCTGGGAAAAAACAAAAGGATAATACATATGAGGGTACTTTATAGAGCATAGCCCTTCTGCAAATGCAAGGGGTTATTCATTAACATTAAATCTTCTATTCAGTTGAGCTAAGATGTCGTATTTATTATTTAGGCTGAGATTTTTTTTCAGCATCCATGTTATATGTTTGTCCTTGGGGGCTGAAGTAAGAAAAATGAAAGGGAATTTTTCTTTACCCATCTATGGCACGTCACCTTCCCTCACTGAATATTTTGGACATTAGAAAAGGAGAGGGAAAGAAGAATGAAGGAGAAAGGGACAAGATGAAATGATCTGCCACATCTGAGGAGGGGGCCAAAAGTAACTTCTTGCTCTCTTCCAGGCACCATTTAACCCTTTTGCAAAATATAATATGATGCCATCTAATGTTCTCTCTGTTATAATTATTTGCTCTTTATTTCTGAAAAACAAAAAGCAGCATATCAATAATGTTATTTGAGGATTAAGTTTTTTGTTTATTTGTTTCATTAGTTTTTGTTTACATTTTGGGTCTGCCAAAATGACACTTTCTATCTTTATTCTCAGAGGTTTATTTTTCCTGTTTTTCCCTTCCATATCAGACACTTAGCAAATTTATTCATTTTCAAGCAGGCTCTGAATCTCATGTCAATGACCTCACCCAGTTTCTCTATTCCTCTGCTCAAACCTGCAGATATTAGAGTATTCTGCCATGGTACACCATCATTAGGAAGCAAACATTAATAAAGGAAAAAAAAGTTTGACCATCAAAGAAGTCAATGGAATTTATAATTCAATACAAGAATACAGTGTTAAGGTATTCACAAGTGTTACAGAAATGAGGATGGAAAGGAATGTACTGACATGAAAACTACTGTGGAAAAAAAAAGACTTTGGGTTTTTCTTATCAGGATTAGAAAAATTCAGAGAAAAAGTTTTTCACTGAGGAAAGAAGTTTCAAGGAAGGATTTGCAAATAAAGTGGATATTAAAGAGGACTTAAAGCTTGGGGATGTTAAAATAGCATGGATAAGCAAATCTCAATTAATACATGTATTGCATATATGGAAAGGAAACTAATTCTACATGTCTAATCCCATGAAACTCCTCCAACAGCCCTAAGTGATGTGGATTTTCACCTCTCTCTTAAGTAGCAGTGGTTACATGTTTCCACGATAATTCCCCCAGAGAATCTTTCTTACCAGGCATTTAATCCCTAATAAATTCCTGGTGGGAGGAGAATCACTCGACCCTCTCTTAACTAGTCTTTGGTTTAACAGCAACAGGAAGCCTTTTCAGAAGCTACATGTTCATTCACGGTGGGTTATTAAAGTGCTTAATGGTACTAGTACAGTCGCTACTTCCCCTGAGTCCTCATAAGGAGCAAGCACCTTAACAAAGGAGAATATGACACGGGAGCATATGCCAAGCATTGGAATTGTGTTGAGTCATCACAGATATTTCCTTCTCAAATCAAACTATTTATTTTGATCCACAATTCTGTTACCTGGACTCGGCTTCAAAACTAAACTACTCTAACTGGTATTAGTTGGTAAAGTGATACAAAATTACAGCTAGATACAAGGAATGAGCTCTGGTGTTCTGCAGCATTGTAGGGTGAATATAGTTAACTATAATTTGTTGTATAGTTTCAAGAAGCTAGAATAAAGGATTTTGAATGTTCACAACACAAAGAAATGATAAATGTTTGTGGTCATCGCTATGCTAATTACCCTGATTTTGTCATTACACTTGGTATACATGTAAGGAAGCATTCCGTATCCTATAAATGTGTACAATTATTAAGTGTCAACTAAAAATAAATTTAAAAAAATCTCACTAAACTACTCTTCATCCTGACATTTAAGTTCTAGGTCTTAGCTGAGATGCTTTAACAGCGATTAGCAAGAATTTTAGATTTTTGTACTTTTTTTTCAAAACAGGAAATGATTTTTACCAGCAATTACTATAAAGTCAATTATAACTTAGTAAATAGAGAACAAAGCCAGACATAGCTGTTTTGTGTCTAGAAGCTGCTGCAGTCAGGAAGACTTTGTGGAGGAATTCAGCTTGATTTAAACCTTGAATAAAACATGGAATTGGGATTGGTGGCAAAGGAGAGGAGAATCCTGGAATGATAATAGTTTCCATTTTAATAGAACTTTTCAGCTCACAAGGTGTTTTCACCTATGGCATCATATTTTACCTTCATAACAGCTGTCTAGGATAGCATTTATCAGAGAGTTTTTTAATTACTTATTTACAAGTCTGTTCCTGCACTAAACCTAGAGCATTCCAAGGGCAGATGCTACATGTATCTCCTGTGCTTAATATGGTGTCTGGTGCAGAGTAGTGCAGAGGAGTGTTAGTGAAATAAAGTGAACTATATGATCTTGAATGTTTGATATAGACAGGTATTATTAACCTTCACTATAGATATGAGAAATGAGGCTTATGGAACTTAACTAAGTTGAGCAAGTCAAAGTAAATGGCAGGACACTTCCCCAAATCTGATGCTAAATCCAGAGTCATTCCCATTGTCTGTGTACTGAGTGCCAAGATACACACAGGAACCAAGGGGCTAACAAGACATACCCCTGTGGAGCATCCAAGATGGCAGTGCCCCAGGTTTTGCCCATAAAATAACCTGATAAATTCTAAAGCTCTGCATCAACATTGCTGAGATAAATCCTGAGGGACTGTAAGATAAAAGTTGTCCCAGGATGTTTAGAATGGTTGCTGGGAAAATAATTCCTGTTTAGGCAAAAGACTCCTTTCTATCTTAGAGCACCTCAGCTGAAGCTTGTGACTTAAATCTGATGTACGAAGGGGATGTTAGTTATGAGGCTTGAATCCTGGGTGCAGATTCACCACCAATATGTTTATTGTCAGTGAAGTCTCTTGGTTTAAGAAGGAAGTTTCTTGATTATCCTGGTTTTTTTTTTTTAATTGGATAAAATGGGCACATGCCTTATATCTGTCAGTCCTAGTCCCATTTCCTGTGGAATTCTTGGGATGCTGAGCACTGTATCTTTGTACTATTAAAACAAATTTAAATCTACCATGGACACCATTATTTTGCTTAATGTCAATCTTGTTGGTTTCTCAAAGACAATAGAAATCTTTCCTTTCTCTGGACCCTTAAAAATTAATTGGGTAGGTTAATTAAGACATTTCCTTAATATTTCCAGATTAAGATATTTTGTTAATATTTCCAGATTAAGATATTTCCTTAATATTTCTAGATTAATTGTGTACCCAATTAATTGGTTATACAAACATACAGCTATTCCTGATTAATGTTTACTTTTTTCTTACAATTGTAATATATTGGCTTCTGTACACACACACACACACACACACACACACACACGTTTCTGATCCCCTCATTTACATTCTTTTAATCTTTAAAAATATCTGTGCATATGTGTTGTCATATGCATGCTATTAAATTGACTACAAAACTGAGGATTAGAGAGGTTCAAAGAACTTGTGTGCATAAAAGTAGAAAATACTTAAGGTATAAACATCTTGGTAAAGCCAAGATTTTTGATGAGCTACTGATTCTTGAGGAATGGAAGACAGTGTGTGTGAAAGCTTAGCGTGCTTTGAAGGCATGTGAGACACCGTGGCAAAAAAAGTTTTAAAAAATGATTAATAATAAATAACATTTGTGTTGAAGAATCAGTTCAAACTAACTCATTAAACATGGGATTAGATAAAATGATTGATTTAAATTTTCAGAGCACTCAGCTTTGCTGAGTAACTTTCGTCTACATTTCAATATTACCATTATACATAATGGGAATATGCCAATAAGATTAGTTGGACACAATTCCCAAATTTTATCCATATCTTTAGGTGAGACTAAAAGTAGAAAGTATTCCTTAAAATTCACTTCCCTCTCGAAAGCATACAAGTTTGGACTTGATGACTACATGTCAGGCTGTTCCCATTTTGGCTTGGCATTTTCCATTAGAAATGATTTTGATTTCCTTTTTCACAGAAAATTACAAGCTAGCAAATCTATTGTTTCAGATAAAATATATGCATATATATTGTATATAACTACTGAATTATCTACAAAAACTATACATTTGTACATAAATGTGTGCATATAGATGTGTGTGTACATATATATGTCTATTTACAAAATGTTTTTCAAAGGCAAGAACAGCAGCCTCACACAAGGCTTTGACCAGCTCCTCCTTTTTTTCAGTAAAAAGAGTATTAGATAAGAAGAGAATTGAGCAGAAACTGAGATGAGAGAGTCATAGAATTCAAGTATTCCTGTTACATTTCTGTATTACATTTTTTACAGGCTAAGAAAAGAGACTGTTCAATTTAATAATATAAAAAATAGAATATGTTCAATTTAATAAAATATAAATAGAATATACTCTGAGTAGTTAGTAATTCTTTCAGAAAAATAAGGAAAGATAATTAGAAATCTGGTTAATATTTGTGGTATTTAATAAAGCTAGTAAATTTAATTCCAGTCACCAAACATTAGTTAATCTTTTTGGTTTTTGCTGGTCTTATAAGGACTTATCTGGAAAAATGCTTATAATAAGATTTCAAGGATTACTATAAGCTACTCATCATACATAATTTTGATGCTATGTTTTTTGATTATTTTTTATAAAATTAATTGGTACATGGTATAGAAAGTAAGAATGACAATAGATGGTTCATGAATAAATAGTTTCATGGTCAAATAAATGGTTTCAGGGTCAAATAAGTTAAACAAATTAAACTAATTTCTGATGAATTTATCAATTTTTTATGTAACTATTCACTGAGAATTTCCAAGAAGGGCATACGAGCATATATGTTGGCTCCATTATTGTTAGCCATACTGTCATCCCTGCTTCCCTCCAATCCTGACCACCATCCAAATCTTGGCCTTATTATTGGTACCACAGATTTAAAATTTTAATGTAGACTATTGATCTTGCAGGTTCCATCAGAGCAAGTTTTATTTCTTTATTAAGATTGTCATTTCCTTTAGGGTGGAGATTATTTTATACTTCCCCAAACACCCCATGGTCCCTAAAACAATGCTACCTACATACACAAAAATTATCCAGGCACTTTTATTGAGTGGTGGATTGAATCAATAGACTTCTTACACTGTTGAGTACTGAAGACGTAAAAGTGAACAATACATTTTTGTTTTGTGGCCTTAAAAACCTCAAGTTTAATGAGAAGACACAGGAAACTAGATAATATGCAATATCAGATGTAAAGGTAAAATACATTAGAATTATGAAGTTGGGCAGAGTTTAGCTAGACTAAGACTTTTAAACACATCAAGGAGGAATGGACATTAGAGTTGGGTTTTGAAACCTGAGTAGGTTTGCTAGGTGGAGCAGCAATGGGAGTTCCTTCTCCCTGGAAGAAGATGGATAGAAAGAGAAATGAAGGATAATCCAGATAGAAACACAGCATGTCTTAAGTCTTAAGATGTGCTGTTGTAGAAAATAGTTAGCATGTTTGGAGACTTGTATATCTGGGATGTCTGGAAAGGAGAACATATGTACAGAAGCAGAAGGAATAATGGTCAAATAGTTAGGTTAGGGTTAGTTTATGAAGAACCTTGTATTCTGAGTGCATGAGTTTGTATTTTTTTCCTGGGTGGCTGATAACATAGTGATTATAGTGTGTGAATTGCAGAATCAGACTGAGCTGGGCTCTAATATGGGCTTTACCAATTTTTTAAGGAAGATTAAATGAGCAATCATGGAGATAAAGCATTTGACACAGTGTCTCATGTATCTAAGTACTCAATAAATGTTGGCTGCTTTTATAGGTAAACATGGGAGAACATGAATTTTAAAACAGGGAAATTATATCATTGAATTTATTCTTTTGTTATCATTAGATTTTGTTTTACTTACTTTTCCAGAATTGATTTTTGAGCAAACAACCATGGTGGCAGGGTAGAGAAAGACAAGACAAAACAGTAAATACGTAAAAAACAACCTTTCTAAACTGGGTGGCCTTGGATAGTAAGAGCACATGCTAAAATTTATTGAATGCCTATTGTGTGTCAGGCAATATGCTAAGTGCTGTACTTATATAATTCCATTTAATTTTTACAGCATCACAGTAAGATAAGTGCTATAATATAATCTGACGTTTATAGAAAATTGATATTAAAGAGTTGAAATGACACTCCGAGTTCACACACTGGCTAATGCCAGAACCAGATATTGAAGTTCCTTTGATTTTAGAGTTTTCATGAGATTGCTCTACTGTGTATGTTATTTTATTTCCCTGATCCTCATTTTCCTGTGTGTACCATGGAAAGAAAAAAAATTATACCTTCTTTATATGTTCTCGGGAGAACTTAATGCAGAACCTCCATGAAGGGACTTAGTATAGTGTGGGATACATGGTAATCATAGCAATGTTACTAATTCTTCTTCTTCTTATTTTTTAGAATATGTTAGAATATTAATATGGAATTGATTTTGGAGATAAAGTGAAGGTTATTGTAGAAATTCTAATCTATTCTCAAAAACCAGCTGGCTTCTATTGTCTTTACTGGAAAGGCAGAATCTTTCTCTTATCTATGGAGTTTAAATTATATAACTACATGCCTTACACTTTCTGAATACTCAATTTACATCTGTTATTATGTGTTATTCTATTACTTTTAATTCTGTTTGTACTGGTACAAACTATAGCATGTGCTAAGAAATGGGGACTTAATCTGAGGCATAAACTCCCCTGTGTTAGAGGAGTTTTATATTGCATTGCAGTTATCTGTTTTTCTGCCTGTTTCTCAATACACTGCAGATTTTCAAGGGCATTAGTCATATCTTGGTCATCCATTTATCTCTAGAGTCTTTTGAGTCCTTGGTTCGTAATAGGTGCTTAATAAATGAGCTTTACCTGAAGGAAGAAATAATTGAATGAATGAAAGGCAATCCTAACACAAGACATTCTATTTGGGGCTATCTGAGGACTCATTTAACAAGGACTATTATGACATGACTCTTACCAAATTCTCCAAGGCTTTATTAAACATATATACCTACTAAAATTAGATGCTGCATATCACAGGAGAAAATCAGTTACTCAACTAATTGAAAGTTAATAGTTTGCATAGCTTATATCACAAAAGAGTAATAATAATAATTCTCTTTTTGTTCAAAAATAACCCCATCCCACCCTCCTTCCTTCTGGCACTGGAGGGGGACTACAGAGCTGTCTATTTCATTTGACTGACGGAGCCCTTCCTCAAAGAGAGACTAGGAGGCTCAGAATGTCTTTGTTTCTCCTTCGTGGCCTACATCATGAGCACATCAGAAAGCAGATTCCAGCCAGGAGTGGTGGCTCACGCCTGTAATCCCAGCTTTTTGGGAGGCCTAGGTGGGTGGATCACAAGGTCAAGAGTTCGAGACCAGCCTGGCCAACATAGTGAAACCCCGTCTCTACTGAAAATACAAAAAAATAGCCAGGCGTGGTGGCGGGCATCTGTAATCCCAGCTACTCAGGAGTCTGAGGCAGGAGAATCGCTTGAACCTGGGAGGCAGAAGTTGCAGTGAGCCAAGATCGCACCATTGCACTACAGCCTGGGCGACATTGCAGACTCTGACTAAAAAAAAAGCAAGCAAGCAGATTCCAAGTACTCCAATGCCATGCCCCTGCTGACACAGAAGATAATAACATTCAGTGTTGAGGTTTCAGTCATTCAGTCATTCCTGAGGCTGGACCATCTTGCTAGGAACTCACATGGTAACAGTGTTTAGAGAATTTCAGTTCTTAGAGCCACCTCCCTGTTTAGGACTCTCTTTTACTTCTCCTGCAATCAGGAGGATTCTGCTCTGAATCACACTTAGACTGTCCACTGTGAAAATATGAGAAGATGACAAGTTATACTATATTCAGACATGAGGTTAAAAAAAAGCCTCTTCACATAAAGGGAAAACAGCAACATATTTCAGGAAGCTAGTGTGCTATGGGGACATGTTATATTCTCATTCCTTTCCCAGCATGAGGGTTGAGGGAGGAAGACAGAAGTAAGGGAGCATCTGTCTAAGGCCCTGCTAATGTTACAGATCAGAAAATAGTGCTCTGCTCTGCTTCAACTGTAAACATTGTGAAATGCTTTCTTTCCCCACCAGGCAACTTGGCTCTGGGATAATCATCCTAGGCATGAATTCATAGAGTACTGTCCATTCTACAGCTTCATTATACAAAACAGGCAAATGAGATGCAGAGTGACACTCTCGGTTTTCTGTGGTTGTTTGAGCTCCCCTTAACCCCTCCCTGGAACTAGCTATTCAATAATGGCCACAGAGGAGTCCCAGATGTTTGCAGAGTAAATGTGATGCTTGGCTTTGACTCCTGGAAGCAATAGGGGGTGGAGTAGGGATGAATTACAAAGAAAGGCCTTATTGGTTGACACTAAAAGTACCTATAAAAGTCTCACATACATAGAGTTAACCTTTCTTCAGCCCTTCTATTCAATTCCTGAGTAAGCAAATTTGGATTAACTACTTCAACCCCTTACTTAGAAACGGCTTCCATCACAGTTATCTCCTCTCTGACAGCTTTCTCTTAATGTTCATTTTAAACTTATTTCTCCTGGATAAATATGTGTGTGCAGGCATGTGTGTCTGTATTTATGTGAACAAATGTGAAGTTGGAAAAAAAGATACCAAGACCTTGTGAATTTTGACCTCTCTTTTCATATGTCTCTAGGCCTTTTCTACTCCCTAAGGGAAAGCTTAAGCATGGCAGGTCTCTCCTCTCTCTCTCTCTCTCTCTCTCTCTCTGTCTCTCTGTCTCTCTGTCTCTCTCTCTCTCTGTGTGTGTGTGTGTGTGTGTGTGTGTGTGTGTGTGTGAGTTTTTATATAGTGCTAAAGAAATGAGAAGGAAGAGATACTAGGAAGGGAAGATCATTTGTTCCCAATTAACTCTGCTTATCTGTGTGGCTGAGGTGGATGATCTAACACAATTGTATTTATTGTAGTATGCATTATTCCCCTCTCCTCCACCAGGATATATCAGTGTAATAAGCCTTTCTATTATCTTGGCTATATCCAAACAAGTGAGGAAACAAAAATTAAATGATATCTTGCGGTTGTAGAGAAACTCAGACCATTCTTGCTGGAGATACATCAAGTGAATACCTTTGTAGATCTGTACCTGACCCAAGGAAGCCTGGTATGTTTATCTGGGATCTCCTACTCTCTGTGTACTACCCTCTCTGTCCCTTTCCCCTCATTCTCAATTAAGACAGCCTTGAGCAAATTTAATTTCTGGGATGATCAGATCTAAAGCTCTAAGTATTGACTAAACACTGCTAAGAGCATCGAATTGCATAATTGAGACCAAATGCTTGCCACAAACAGCTCCATGTCATCTCCTACATGAATGGATTACTCTAAAATATCAGTTCATGCACTGGCTTCTTTGAGATGACCTAGGAAACTTGTTACATGACAGATTCCTAAGTTGTATTGCCCAATATTTTGCCTCAGTCTGTTTGATAGTCAGCTAAGTTTGCCAGGTTTAGGAACTCCAGTTTTAGACCTCAAATTAGAAGTCACTCTGGGAAGAGCCCTTGAGCACTCATTTGGTGAAGTCACTTTAACCTTGTCCAGCTTACTCTGGTGCTGTTTGCCTAATTTTCAAGGATATGAATTATGCTACTTTGTTATATCGAAGTGGAAGGAAAATAGGAGCCCCAATAGCATTCTGTTGAGTCACTTCCACAAAATGATCCTCTGAGACTCATTTTGCAGATGCACTGAGATCCAAAGATAGCTGTATGAAGGGATTGTAGGCATAAGGCCATCAGATACACCAAAGTGCACACATATATGCCTACACATGTACACACACTATCATTGCCTTGTCTCTGAGAACCATAGACAAAGTTGGCCAAGCCCTTGGCCAGGGCTGTTGTGAATGATTGCTCAAACTGTATGCTGAACAGTTCTGGGCACCATTTTCATAGACTGAAATATGAATAGTCCACCAGCAGTTGTGCAATATGGTGGGCCTTGGAAAAATTTAGTTATTATTTTGAAAATAGCAAGGAGCCCACCACTGAGGAAGCAAACAAAATGTTTGTGGTGAAATTTCAACAGGATTATCTTCTTGTTATGCAATTAGGTCTCAAGCTCTGCTCTCAGCACATGGACACGCATATGCACATACTCTACTTATTGAATTTTTCCTTTTCTGTAATCCAGGATGATTTGCAAAAGTTTTCCTTCCATACCTCTACACCACAGATGGATTGAGAAATGTCACAACAAATTAGAAGTGAAGAGTTAAGTCATGGCAAGTGACTCCTCAACTCAAGGCTCCTTCAACATTCTGGAACTGTTTAATGTCAATCTTGACTTTGTCTCCAGGGCCCTTTTCTTTTTTCTTTTTCTTTCTTTCTTTCTTTCTTTCTTTTTTTTTTTTTTTTTGAGACAGTTTTCACTCTCGTTGCCCATGTTGGAGTGCAATGGCATGTTATCAACTCACTGCAACCTCTGCCTCCTGGGTTCAAGCAGTCCTCTGGCCTCAGTCTCCTGAGTAGCTGGAATTACAAGCGTGTGCCACCATGCCCGGCTAATTTTTGTGTTTTTAGTAGAGACGGGGTTTCACCACATTGGCTAGGCTGTTCTTGAACTCCTGACCTCAGCTGATCCACCCGCCTTGGCCTCCCAAAGTGTTGGGATTACAGGCGTGAGCCAATGCGCCCGGCCCCAGGGCCCTTTTCTTAAAACCAAATCCCATGCAATAAAGCACGTTTATTTCATGCAACACAGCTTAGTTAATGGTTATACTTCCAAATACTCCGGTTTACTAGGTACAACTCAATCAGGAGTGCCTAGTATAAAGGAACATGCACAGCACAGCGACAGAGAATGTTCATCACCAAACACAAGGAAGCAAAGGAGATGCAAAGCTATGGTAGCTAGAGGAGGATTAGCTTTCCTGATTTCAGTTTGAGAAAAGCCACTTGTCTCTACAGTCCACTAGTTTGGCAAGGCATTTGCCCTTGGCTGTGAGATGATGTTACATTCAAAGTAAGGTATATTAATTTCCAGGCTTGTCCAGGATCAGGGGCTGGAGTCTTCCTTCAATAGTAATCCTTTCCTTAAAACCAGTTCTAAGCTTTGTATTTGTTTTATTAAGTGATTGGATAGCCCTGAAATATGAGTTTCCTCCAATCTCTTCCACTTTGCAAACTCCAGAACCATTTGACCAATAAGTTAAAACCCAGAGGAGGACTGACTGTGAGCTAAGGCTTCAGACATGCAAAGCGCACAACCCTGGGAAACAGCAGCATCTGGGACAGGAGGCTCCCATTACTACACATGAGGGCGTCATAGGTTTTGCAAATCAAACACACATAGAAAACCAGTAGTAGCCCGGGTTGGACACACTGTATGAGTTGCACAGTTGAGTGAGGACCCAGACCAGGGAGCCACATGTTCCTCTAGCTTGCATACATTTATTTCACACCACCTCAGGCCACTCATAGTTTGCTTACCTGCTCATTGTTGCTCTCCCACCATTCCCCATACTCCCTTTGGGGGTGAAACACTCTATTTCCGACTTGTGCTGGGCCAGTCTCCTGTCTTTGTACCTGGTGAGCATGAACAAGGACAGGAGCAAACAGAAAGACGTGATTGTGTGCTTAACTGCCAGGCTGAGGAACGGCCGTGACTGTGGAGATGGTCACTCTGTGCCAAAATGGGGGTTCCTGCTTCTCAATGCAATGACCAACCTGTGATACTTATTAGATGAATGTGATGGCATATGGACAACATCAGGGATGACGTTGTTACTTTTTGGTTAAACCACATGTAACCCATTCTTTCACATTGCCTGTTAAACTGAATATGTCACATTTAATAGTCAATGGTAAAGGTGTGCAATTTCTAGCATCTTAGAAAAAGATGAATATCAATCAACACATTAGAATCTATTCAGTGCTTACCATGTGTCAGACACTATGCTAGAACTTTACCTAAATTGTATCCTGGCAACAGCCCTGGGCCAGAGGCTTTGTTATCATTTCCATTTTACTGATGAAGAAACCTAAGATTATAGAGGTTAAGCAAATTAATCAAAGATTAGTTAATTAAGTAAGTGGTTGGGCTGGATTTTGAATACAGGGAATCTAAGTTTAGAACCCACACTTCAGTCATTATAATGTGTTGCCTTCCATTATCAAGTTTTTAAGCTAATTATTATCTTGAGCAAGCCCTCATTGAGTGATACCATTCTGGATGTTGTTAGACATTGGCAATAACAGGAGAGAAGACATGTTCTTTGGATATTAAAAGTTTCTGTAACCATTAAGCTGAAGTTTTACTGTCAGTATTGGGATGCCGCCATTATTTTTGTATTATAATTGGCAGTTCACCGCCCTTTGAAGATACCAGATATTTCATCTAAAATAAGTGATGAGATTCCCAATATTACTCTTCTACGTGGTGCATCAAGATGAGTTCTTGTATCTCAATGACAGTTTTTTGAGCTAACATGATTTCACAGAAATAACCTCTTTTACTCATTGGTTCGATTCTGTAAGGTTTTTAAAAAAGAACTGTTATTTCCATTTGCCAGATGAGGAAGCTAGATTTACTTAACTGACTTCATGGAAGTCACAAGCCTCATCAGTAGAGAATAACCACCGGTAGAGCTTGCAGGGGCCCAGAGCTCTTAAGGTTTTATTACCTTTTCCCTAATTAAACTGGAGCCTGGTATAACACCACTGCATCCATCTTCCTGGTATCCAGTAGGCTATGATAAAGGCAGTTACTATAATAAGACTTGTTTATCTCAGTACAGTCACACTCTTTTTAGTTTATTTTCCTGCTGTTTCAAAAGTAGTATAAAATAAAATGAAATGCAACAAAGTCAACATCATTATTGATCCTGGGGCAGAGGACTTCCTCTTAATTTTTTTCCCTTCTAAAATGTTTAAAGTATCTAGTATTTGAAGAAGAATGGCTTATTACATCAAGCAAAATGAATTTAATGGATTACCTATTTAACGGACATTAGTTGAGCATTTATTAAATCCTAGGTAATGGACTTTGCACTACAGATGTAAAGATAAGTAATCTGCAGGCCCCACCTGTTAGAATTTACCTAACAGTAGGAGAAGGAAGGAAATAAGAAATACGTACATAAGTAATTTTAGATGTAGGCATAAAGAAGAGAGGAAAAGAACTTAGAGACTTTGTTAAAGGAGGTAAATCATCAGACCAAGCTAGATTGAGTAGACTTAATTTTACCAAGAAAATACCTTAGAAGTACAAATGGCCAAATGATGCTCAATGTTTCAATGCAAAGTATTTTGTGCTTCTTTGTGAATTGGATTGTTCAAGCAAAATACTGCTCTACAGCTCAAATTAAAAGAATATTGATAGAATAATAAATTATTGGTGGTCATTCACTTCCTTACAAAGGGATCCTTAACATATTTTTGAATATCTTCTGTTAGGCTAATTGTGAGTTAATCATTAAATATTTCATAGATGAGTTAAGAAACCTACAGTCTTCATGCTTATAAGCTCTTCTCTTTCTTTCTTTCTCTCATGACCACACACACTCTGCCAGGTGACCTCTGTTTATGAAATATGGAACAGATCCTAAGCATCTTATTCTATCAAACTCTAACCTCTGTGAAGAAAAAGGAATGCTTACACACTGCTAGTGGGAATGGAAATTAGTTCAGCCACTATGGAAATCAGCTTGGCAATTTCTCAAAGAACTTAAAGCAGAACTACCATTTGACCCAGAAATCCCATTACTGGTCATATACCTAAAGGAATATAAATCTCTCTATCATAAAAACACATCCATGTATATGTTCACTGCAGCACTATTCACTATAACAAAGTCATGGAATCAACCTAAATGCCCATCAACGGTAAAATTGATAAAGAAAATGTGGTACATATACATCATAGAATACTATGCAGTCATAAAAAGAATGAGATCATGTCCTTTACACATGGATAGCACAGGAGGGCATTATCCTAACCAAACTAATGGAGAAACAGAAAACCAAGTACTTCATGTTTTCATTTATCAATGGGAGCTTAACACTGAGTACGCATGGACACAAAGGGAAAAATAGACACTGGGGCCTCCATGAGGGTGGAGGGTGGGAGGAGAGTGAGGATCAAAAAACTACCTACCAGATTCTATACTTATTACCTGGGTGATGAAATAATCTGCACATTATACCCCTGCAAAACACAACTTACCTATAAAACAAACCTGCACATATACCCCTGAACCTAAAAGTTTAGAAAAACCATAGAAACAAAACAAAAAACAAAAACAAAACCTAACTGCTTTTGGTAAAAGCTTTCACTGACATATAAAAAAACAAAATAATGAAAATTCAAAACAAACAATAATAACAAAACTCATTTTAAAAATGTGAGCAATATCTTAGACTTTTTGGAACTTTCAAGCAGTTTTTGTATTCAATGCAAGCTGAAAATGGCATTAATACAGAATGGGAAACTCATCATTGCTTTCAGATAGGACCCTACTTGCCTGTCTGTACCTGTAATTATATTCACTAGATATTTAAATAGATCATATTTTTATTCATTCACTTACTCATTATCCCATTTACCAGTAATATGCTGTTCAAAGTTACTAATAGCTTTAATAGTCTCAACTGTTGAGTTTAAAAACTCAACATTTTTTTCCAGTTGAGTTTATTTTAGAAATATGGAATTGTCAATTAAAAATAGTTTAAGCTTTTCAGAATTTACAGCTCATGGAATATCAATTTTAAAATTTCATTTCTTTTACATAATAAATTTATATATCAGACACTAAAACACCTATACACTCATACTTGTAAGGCACTGTTTCAAGTGCTTTGCAAGTATTAACTCACTTTTCAAATGAAATGTTTAATTTACTATAGTTATATTCAAAGTTATAATAAAAAGTAATAATGACAAAATATTGAGCATGCCAGGCTGTTTGCTGTACACTATTGTAAATTATTAAAACAGCCATACAAAGCAGCTGCTATTATTCTCATTCTGAAGAGGCAGACACTGAAGATCAGTGTCAGTAAGCCCAACCTCATGTGGTTTATGAGCAGGGAGCCCAAGGTTAAAAATCAGGTTTCTCTGATTCTAATGCTCATGCTATTTCCATTAATTTTTCCTCCAAGTAACAATGTTACTACGTTTAAAAACAAAATTACAAAAGCTTATTATTTACCTTTTCTCTTCTTGACCCCGTTTTGCAAATAAGTAGCAGAGTTATCAAGTACAGGCAGTAGAGAATCTAGTGATAGGACTTTAAATTTTGTTACTTCATTTAGGTCCCTATGCCTGTACCAGGCAGGTTTAGTTGACATCATTCAAAACCGTTTACTGAATAGTCCATGTGCTGGGCACTGTGATAAGGAGCATATGGGTGATTATGTCATTGATAAGGTCACAGTCTTGAGTGAGAAGATGAAATGTAAACAGATAATTTCCAAACAATGTAAGAAGTTTTATTATAGAAACAAATACAAGAAGGGTTACTTAACCCATACTAGATTGGCAGAGAACACTTTAGTGAGATATGATACGTAAGACAAATCTGAAAAATTGAGCAGACATGCACCGTGAAGAGAAAATCAGGTGCAAACATGTAGAGAGGTTTAGCAGCATGGTGTATGCTGGGAAACACTGTTTAGTAATTTTTATTGTAAGAAGTATAAAATAGGAGGTCAAAGGGGAAAGCAGATGGAGAAGTATATAAAAATGATGAATTTGCTTGTTGATTATGAGATGTCATTGTGGAATCCTTATGCTACATAAAACAGGATCAGAGTTGACATTTAGATAAAATGCAATGGACTTGAAGGAACAAAACTAGAGAGATAGAGAAATACTACTACAGTTATGCATGTGAGAGATGATAAGCTAATGCTTAGGGTAGTGATAATACAGATGAAAAATAGAGCACAGTCTCAAGACTATTTGGGAGGCAAAAATGAGTAGGATTTATTGGATGATGAGTATAATAGGAAGAAGTATAGAATGATACCCCAGTTACTGTGTTGGATGGTGCAGTTAACTGAGTTAAGAAAATTCAAGAGAAGGAGTATATTTGGGGAAGGAAGTAAAAAGCTTCATTTTGGAATATTTGATTTGAGATGCTGGTGGGACATCCAAGTGGACATATTCAGCAGACACATGAGTATAAACATTTGGAGGTTAGAGGATTGTTATACACAGGGGAGCTCTCAGCATACCGATGGTTACAAATACAATGAGAATGGTTGAAAATATTCAGAACAGGAAAACTATGTAGACAGTGGAAAGAAGAGGTGAATAGCCATGCTCATTCTACCTGTCCAAAAACTTTTATAACACTGTTAGTGTAAGCATTCCCTTAAAACATTTACTGGAAAAAAAATCTGCTGAGTGCCTTGTATATGCTAGACATGGAGTTTAAGGCTCTTCAATCTTGTAAACCTGTAAGTTTTTTTATAAACTCTGGATTTCTAGATTTATGCCTAATACAGCTTTGACACTTTAGTTTATAGGCCAGAAGCTTGGCATGAAAAACTCTCACAATAGATTTAATAAATTTCAGAATGACTTATTCTGAAATAAGTTTTGCTTATCTTCTGTAAAGATTTTTGTTGTTGTTGTTGTTCTTCTTGTACCTTCTTTGTCCAGGAAGTTCTAGCTCTTCTGTACTGAGTTCTACAAGAGCCAATACTCATCTGGTAAATCTAAAAGATGTGCAGGTAAGAATAACTTAGGATCAGATAGTAAATGTAATTTTCCATTATTATTTGGATAAAAAATTTCATTTCTTCACCTCAAT
Organism: Pan troglodytes; assembly: GCF_028858775.2. Classification (NCBI taxonomy): domain Eukaryota; kingdom Metazoa; phylum Chordata; class Mammalia; order Primates; family Hominidae; genus Pan; species Pan troglodytes. Next base: position 90,511,181 of record NC_072407.2, read on the forward strand.
TCCTCTTTCCTACCAATATCTACTGAATATTGGATTACTGAAATTTCTATATTGGCTATGTGATTCAGAATGCATAAATGAGTGCAGAATGAAGTGAAAGACTAGAAGAAAATAAACAAGTTTAAATAATAAATGTGTATATTAGGTGAAGTAGCAGATAGATGGAGAATTGTGCCTGAAGCTGGCAGAAAAGGAGAGATTTTGATATTGGAAATAATGATGCCTTATGTGAGGCTGATCAAGTTTGAGTAAGTGACCAGGAATAGGAACATTAAAATGTATTAGAACTGGGGGGAAGAAAGAAGCTTGGTACTCATCTGTCCTTTATACAAGCACTAAATTCACTCAGAATGATAGCCGGGCTTGGGATAGACAGAAGTTCTTTATCCAGAAGTTGGCAGTAAACAGTAGTTATAAATGAAGCTAAAAGATAGAGGGATAACTAGATTCCATGAGTCTAAATTCAGTCAGAGCTTTAATTTTCACATTTTTGTATGTAAGGGTGTGAAATATGCCTGGAAGCAGCGTTGAGTTGCTGACCTCCATCTCTGTGTCCTGTGAAACACATGATATGGAAGAATAAGAAACTTTACTTGAGAGAGATATGGCATAGAAATGTCCTTAGGAGGGAATTGGGTTTCAATTTAAGAAAACAACAGTAAATGGAGTGTTTAGTGAAGCGGTTGAATAAGAAGGGGGGTTTAATCATTAAATAGGAATTATAGACAGGGACTCTATATGGTTTGGAAGGGAAAGGTCAGTGGATGAAGCAAAGAGCAATATATAGAAGTAGAATTTACAAATGTGCTACAACTTATGAGATGCTAGGAAGATTCCATTGATGAATTCTTTCCTCATTTTTCTCTGATACCAAGGAGCAAATGTTCTCCATCCTGTACGAGTGAGGACACTCAAGATGCAAATGCTGTTGTGAGTATCCCATGGCATACTTAGAGACATGTTTTCTGATAGATATTGCAGACTCTCTGAGAACATATTTGGTTAAAAATGAGTGGAGAAAGAGCCTAAGTTTCCTAGAGAGTTCAAGAATGGAGGGGAAAAAACACAAACACAGCAAATAAGAAAGCTAAAGGCACCAGAGGCACATTTCCTTTACTCCAGTTTTGTCATAGGCTTATCCTGCTCCAGGTTTTGTTCTTTCCAATAGATAAAATTGTCTTAAAAAATAATTTTCTTTCGCCACTTTCTCTCTCACACTGACATCTACTATGGCCCATAGTCTTCCCCTTGAAGGAGCATTGTGCTAAGCCTTGTGAGCACTTAAACTCATTTTCCATTCCTAAGCTAGCTGTCATTCAGCTTAGTGAAAACCACAGGGAGATATTTTCTTATATGTGTAGAAACCACAGTATACCTATTTTACTTCATGCTATAATGCTTTAAACTATTCATAGAAAAAAACAGCATGATTTCTCTAAGAAGTCTGTGAAAGCGAGTTGGAAAATGTTGCATATTTCACATATGTCTTATGTGTAAATTTTAGTAACTCAATATGGAATGGACACTAATGAGGCAGGAGGGTAAGTCTGGGGAGTAAGTGGGTAGGAGTGTGTTCTTCAAGGAAACCTCTCATTTAAACCAATATAGATGCATCCCATTTACAAAGCAAATTTAAATTCTCTCTTTCCTCAATTACTTTTTATTATTTAGAATAGAAGTATGGTATGAGCAGAGAAAAACAATATGGGAGGAAAATAGTCTTTTTGGCCAAGAAAGTGCCAAAAATAGTAAAAGTTATTGAATGAGGGACATTTGAACTATAGTCATATGACAAGTCACTGTGAATGTTACAGAAAATCCTATAAGGGATTTTCATACCAAAATTGCAGTAAAGATGGCAGAGTTTTAGGACTAAGCTTGAGCATAAACATGGAAGTGCAGAGACTTAAAGAAAAATGACCATGTGAATAAACGTTAAACATAGCGCCTCCATTATGTAAGCCCTCAACCAACATTTTCTGAGGGAATACCTCCATGAATAAATGAATAAAATGGAATTGTAACTTTAGGGATGATCAAATCTCCAATGAGATTTGCTGTTGTTATTTGTTTTGTTTTTAATAGTAAATAGAAACTGAAGACATTCTGTACATGTTGGTCAAGAGATCAAGGAAGATGGAAAATATTAAAGATGTTTACAGAAATTGGTAACTAATGTACAGAGTTTTGAGATAAAGTAATTGTAGAAAAAAGGAGGAAAGAACAGACCTTTTTGTAATCAGTCAGCATATACTGCAGGCTCCATCTGCAAAACATACCTAAAATCTGACCATTTCTCACCAGTATTTATTACCTTGGCCCAAGCCACCAATACCTGTTAAAATTTTAACAGTTTCTCAAACTGGTTCTGCTTTGTCTGTTACTAAATTTCCCCAACCCAGACCAAACCCATTCCAACCTCCACCCAGCAAGCAGAATATCCTGTCAAAATAGAAATCTTTTCATATCATTCATCTGCTCAAAACGCTGTTAGTTACCCATTTCTCTGAGTAAATTATGAAATTTTGTATCATGGTTTACAAATCCCTACACTTATCTCCCACTCCCTGACTATCTCTCTGATCCCAAAACTCACTTTTTCTCCCTTGCTCACATTGCTTCATCTACAATGATCTTCTTGTTGCTTGAAGACACCAGATATCCTCCCAGCATAGTGTCTTTGCTTTGGCCATTTCCTCTGCCTTTAATGCTTTCATTAAAAATATCCTCAAAGCTTACTTCTTTCAAATTTTTGCCTAAATGTCACTTTCTCAATACATCCTGCCAGACCACGCTATTTAAAAAGGCAACTACCACTCTACTCTTTCTGTTACCATTTCCTGCTTTTATCAGGAACACTTATCTAAAATAATTTATATTTTACTTATTTATTTTATTTATTCTCTGTTTTCCCCCAGTGGAATCTGTGATAGAATGCAAGCTCTATGAAGTCATGGGTTCTGAACTGTATGCTTCACTGCTATCTTCCCAGTGCCTATGATAGTATAGGTAATAATATTTATTGAATGAGGTATGCATGAATGACTGACAAAAAGGAAAATTAAATTATAAATTTCCAGGAAATTTGCATAAGTAATGAGGAGCCAAATGTTAATCCCCAAGACAATGGGGAAAATGTCTCCAGAGCACATCAGAGGTCTTCAGGCAGCCCCTTCCATCACAGATCTGGAGGCTTAGGAGGAAAAAGTGGTTTCGTGGGCCAGGCCTCGGGTCCCTGAGCTGTGTGCAGCCAGGGACTTGGTGCCCTGCATCCCAGCCACTCTAGTTATGGCTGAAATGGGTCAACATAGAACTCAGACTGTGGCTTCAGAGGATGCAAGCCCCAGGTCTTGGCAGCTTCCATGTGGTGTTGAGCCTGTGGGTACTCAGAAGTCAGGAATTGAGGTTCAGGAACCACCTAGATTTCAGAAGATGTATGAAAATGTCTGACGTCCAGGCAGAAGTTTGTTGCAGGAGTGGGGCTTTCATGGAGAACCTCTGCTAGGGCAGTGCAGAAGGGAAATGTGGGGTTGGAGTCCTCACACAGAGTCCTTACTGGGGCACCGCCTAGTGGAGCTGTAAGAAGAGGGCTGCTGTCCTCCAGACGCCAGAATGTAGATCCACTGACGACTTGCACTGTGTGCCTGGAAAAGTGGTAGACACTCAACACCAGCCTGTGAAAGCAGCTGGGAGGGAGGCTGTACTCTTCAAAGCCACACAGGTGGAGCTGCCTAAGACCATGGGAGGTCACCTCTTGCATTAGCGTGACCTGGATGTGAGACATGAAGTCAAAGGAAGTTTAATATTTGACTGCCCTGGTGGATTTTGGACTTACATGGGACCTGTCACCCCTTTGTTTTGGCCAATTTCTCCCATCTGGAATGGCTGTATTTACCCAATTCCTGTACACCCGTTGTATCTAGGAAGTAACTAACTTGCTTTTGATTTTACAAGCACATAGGTGGAAAGGAGTTGCCTTGTCTTGGAAGAGACTTTGGACTGTGCACTTTTGAGTTAATGCTGAAATAATTTGAGACTTTAGGGGACTGTCAGGAAGGCATGATTGGTTTTGAAATGTGAAGTTATGAGATTTGGGAGGGGCTGGGGCAGAATAATATGGTTTGGCTCTGTTTCCCCACACAAATTTCATCTTCACTTGTACTCCCATAATTCCCATGTGTTGTGGGAGGGACCTTGTGGGAGATAATTGAATCATGGGGGCAGTTTCCCCTATACTGTTCTCATGGTAGTGAATAAGCCTCACAAGAGCTGATGGTTTGATAAGGGGAAACTTGTTTTGCTTGGCTGTCATTCTCTCTTTGCCTGCTGCCATCCTTGTAAGATGGGACTTGCTTCTCCTTGCCTTCTGCCATGATTGTGAGGCTTCCCCAGCCACGTGGAACTGTAAATCCAATTAAACCTCTTTCTTTTGTAAATTGCACAGTCTCGGGTATGTCTTTATCAGCAGCATGAAAACGAACTAATACAGTTACATGGAAGATACTTATTTTTTAAGATATTTGCCTTTCCTTTGCATTGTCACATTCTTCTTAACAAGCCATCCCATCCTTACCTTCACGATGTAGACACTGATTAGACTTAGATGATAATAGTAATTATCAGATTCACTTGCCACTTGACTCATCAGTTTTAGCCAATGATCATGGGAGAGAGTCTTCTGGAGACTTCTGAGAACGATTTCTTTAGTATTAATAAAACACTGGAAAACATAGTCTCTTTTTCTGTGGACAGTGGTCTGGATGTGATACCTGACAATGCTCCAACCATATGGCAGGCATGAGAGAAGCTAAGCCAACATTTCAAAAACTGTGGTCCAGTGATTCAGTGGTAGACTGGAAAGGTCGAAATAAGTAGGTCCTTGAGCCATTGTGTCCTTTGAGCTACTGAATTAGCCTTTTTAGTGTCAGAAATTCTTTTTATGTGAGATTAATTTGTTATCATTTAAGCCACTTTGAGTTAGGTTATAGACTTTCTGAGGCTGAAATCCTCCTATCTGCTATACTTGGTTTCATTAGTTTTTCTTCCAAAACTGAGTCTAAGAATTTCTGAAATTGTTATAGCATTTACTTAGGTTTGACTGTTTATAAATACTGTGTGTGTCTCTGTGTGTCTACACATGTGTGTGAGTGTATATATATGATGAATCTAAAGAAGTTACTACTAACAAATACTTTAGTTTTACTTAGATGTTTGTGTTCTTTTAAATAATGCTCCTTTCTATATGTACCATTTATATAAAATAAGTGTGAGAGTTAATAAGTTAGATTTGTAAGGAGCAAAAAAGAGAGAGATCGATTGGGTAAAACAAAGTATTATTTTCTCAATAATCCACACTTAGAGAAAGCCTAAACAATTGGTCCTTATAATCATGGAAGAAACACCCTTGTTCATTTCCTGAAAGCTATGCTAGTTACAGTCATAACCAGTTACTGTGGGTTTAGTGTTACATTCTTAAACTGATTAGGTCATGGGAAATGATTCAGCTCATAGTACTGAAGCCTTATAACTACTCTGAAAACGCTTTTGTTCACATATATTGAAGAATTGGCATGGGCTTATACATATTTAACAAAAATTGTTTGCAATTATCTTTTGTGTAATTTGAATAAGAAAGTGTCACACACACACAAAAGAAAATGAACCTCAGTGTGCTTATGTGCTTATTCCTTATTAGTCAGTGACAGATCCATATACAAGTAATCCTGGCTCAACTCAGTGATGATTTAGGAGTTCTTTCCAGCCACCATCTTCTTTGAGACCAGTTATAGCAAATTTTGGAGCCAGTTTTTATTTGTTAGCTCTCTCTTTCCCTTTGCCTCCCTGCCTTGAGACAGAATTTTTCTGACTTTAGTTTTTAATCTTGACTTTGCTGTAGTTATTGTATCCACTCCCCCTTTGTACCAACACAAAGCTTTATAACAGCTTTGAGCACATTCAATTCTGTTCCCATGTTGGTTCCTTGAACACCAGCCAAGACCTCAGCTTTTCGACCTCAGGTGAAATTTGGATCAAACATCTACCTCTAGATGATATCTTTAGTGATCACCCAGAAACACAGTTTATAATTTTAAAACATCTTAGGGAAAATATATGAGGTAGAATGCTGCACATTGCATCTTATTCTACAGATTTATTGCCACATTCCTTTTGGGACCATCCTAATTTTGGATCTTGGCAGTCATAAAGTGAAGAGAGAAACTATGGTGTAATATACTTTTGAATAGCATTCACATTATTATAGAAAAACTTTCCCTATATCATTTAATTTTCTTAACAAACTCAGGAATATAATTATCCCCATCCAGCAGATAAGGAAACTGGCTCAGAAAGCTTCACAATTTGGTCAAGACCCCATAGCTTGTAAGTCTCAGAAGTGCCACTTGAAACCAGATGTTTTACCTCCAAATCTCATGCTCTTCATTAACAACTTACTTTTTCTTTATTTCACGCTTAAAAACCCCTTATTTAAATAATCTGATGGCACATTTGAGAGACTGAAAAGGTCGTACATGAACTTAATAGTGTATACTTAGTGGAGCTAGGCTTTGAGCACAATATACGCTTATTTTTTAAAAGGTCAAATTTGACTACATAATGGTCAAGTGGAATAAATCACCCTCTGGCCCCTTGTTAACATGCAAACAGATTGGCATTTCTCTGGCTGGAGTTTTCCTAGACAGAAATACACCAAAAATCTGAAGGCTGTAAAAGAGGCATCACTGAGAAGAGCTGACAATCAGTTTCGATGTGTGGGATACAGTGTGATAGCAGAAGACAGACAGGGACGAGATGGTAGAATATTTTAACAACTTCAGAGTGTTACAAAGAGAGCTGAAGGAAAGCCCAAGTCAGCCTTCCAAGTCTAATTGATCAGAGGAAAATTCTAGATAAAGGCAGAAGGGAAGTCATTATGGATCTTTAGGTTAGAGGGAAACAGTGAAGCCAAATTTAAAAAGACCAATATTATGCAGTACTACTGCAAGGTAATTCCTTTCTTCAATATCATCTCTCAACCTTCTATGTATCTATATATGTAAATATATTGGAATGATTTACTAGATATTCCATCAGATCTTGTGGTCTCCATGCGCAGAAAAACATCTTTTGCACAGACTTGAAATGTCAACTTGATTCCTTCAGATAAATCAGATTAAAAACAAAAACTGAGCATGATTAATAGCTCCAGAAACTAATGGCAAAGTGAACATAAGTTGCAAAATGATTTGAGAAATTGCCAGGTAACATATTTCACTGTGTTCTGTGAAAATAATGGAAAGGTAAAAGCTGAAAAGTGGGGAAGCAATGCAAATAAGGAATTAAAAAGTAAAAAATCAGCTGTATTGACTTAGTAATTCTAGGAATTTATTCTAAGGAAACAATTCAACATAAGCTCAAAGGTTTCTGCACAAAGATTTTTTCCTTCAATGTTATAGAAAACAGAAAAAAAAAAAAAAAACCTCAACAAAAAAGAACAAACCAACCACGGGAGAATAGTTTAATAAATTACAGCATAGCAATATTATGGAAATGTGTTAAATTTTGTATTGAGTAAAGCCTTTCATTTAGCTTCTGAAGAATTCCCAAAGGATGTATTTTAATCCTACTTATGATGAGAGCTTGTTTTCAGATATGAATCATCATAAGTCATTGCCATTTTATTGTGTATTTTCCTTCAACATTACTATTTGTTACACAATCAATAGAAATTCAGGAAGATACAGATTTCAAAACCAATCCTAAGGTGCTTTACAAGCTTTATACAACATCCTCAATAGGGAAAACTTTTCAGGGAGGAACAAAATGTTAACTATAAGAAGGGTCTCCATAGGAAACATTTCATTATGGCATTAATTAAAAGTTGCTAGTTTCTATCTTATAGGACTGAGGAATTTTCAGACAGATAACTTACTGTTTCTAAAGAGAGATAGGTAGTTTTCCAACAGAGATTTTTCCTCACATTTTTATACATGAACAATTGGAAATGCAGTGAAGTCAGATGAAGCTAGATAATAAATGTAATAAGAGCCATCACTTACTGAGCACTTGGAATATTCCAGACACAATTCTAAGTCCCTGAATTTACTGATTTAATCATTACAACAGTCTTTTGAGTTAGGTACTATTATTATTCCTACTTTACAAATGAAGAACTAGGACACAGGAGATCAAGTGATTTGCCCAGGTTACTAGAATGGTCAACTGTGAGGTAAATTGCTTCTCACTAAAATGCTGGCTACAAATAGTAGCTGTGCCATTTGTTAAACCTAGTTCTGTCTTTAAATGGCCTAAGGGATACAGGTAACTGTACTATTTTTCAAACCTTATCATTTTTTTTTCCCATAATCTCCTTGGCTTGAGCCACTGCCTATGCTTTTACTTGAGCCCTTTCTACCCTTTTGGATAGGAAGACTGATTCCTCTGTGATACTAACTTTGATTAAAATTTGCACCAGCAACTAAATTTTCTCAGTCTGGGGACTGATGGAGCTTAAACCTCAGTGGTGCTCGATGGAAGCAGATTTGCTTTAAAGCTGATGGAGTGTCAGGGTCCCTCACTCACAGATGCCCCTGGCAAGGCCCTGTTTCTATTTTTGTATTCACATTTTGTAATCTTTTTCTTAAATAAAGCTCCCCAAGTGGAAGGAACTTTAGGTCTCACAAAGCCTGGATCTAGTTGTTTACCAGAGTTTGCCTTTGACCCATAAGGGAATCATAAACTGTGTTTATGTTCATAGGGTTAGTTATGCTTTCTGAGTTACAATTTCTCCATATATACAATGGAAATATTGAGGATCAGGTAAGACAATTCATGTAAAATGCTTGATTTTATAGTTGTTTCATAATGTTCCTTTCATATCTGTCATTTTCTTCTGTACTAATAACTTCTATAACCAGGCAGGCTTCTCCCAGATAGCTCTGATACAAAATATTTGTCCTGTTTCCTCCACACATCCCCTCATACTTACGAAATAGTGCTTCCTCATACGAGACATAACCAATATAATCTCCATTAATTCTTTTAAGTTAATGCATCTTTGATTTTCTTACCTCCATCTGGACCTACCTCCATCTGGACCTACTTCCATCTGGATCTGTCTGCTCCCACATACCCTAATTTATGCTGCTGCGATTTAGGCTGGATTTGAAAATGATATAGAGACAAATGATGCTCTTCTCTTTACTTTGTCTCAGCCTGTCTCCCTTGTTAATCTGTAGTAGGGCCTATTCTCTTCCTTCATACCAATTATTACAAATTATAATTAAATATCTGCCTGACTACTAGTTTAGTAACTGTCTTTCTCACTACACCGTAAAGTTTATGGCTACCTGGGCACGTCTGTTCTTTTAACAAGCATCTAGGATAGGGCCTAGTATAGAGCAGCAACTCAACAAGTGAAATGGTAAAAGCAGGGACATTTATGAAATGCAAGGCAGTACTATTTATCTAAATCTAACTACATCAAAACTAGCCTCCCCCTTCTATCACACACAGAAGTTCATTCACCAGTTCTTGTCTCAACTAAACCATTCCGTTTGCCACCCTCCTTTCTTTCTCTAGCCTTCTTCCTTTACCTTTGTTGCCCTTTTAACCCCTCCTGTCCTATCTCAATGCATAAAACTTGTCTTTTTTTTCCTCATTCCTTTGTCTTTGGACAACTTAGAAACAAAAAAAGCTTTCTACATTTTCCAAGAAGCTTAGTTTCCATTTATTTCAGGATTTAAAATAACTGGATTTTCACAAGAACAAGATGAGATGGGGTGGAGGAAGGAGATTGGGATGTTTCTTTTGCCTATATACATGCGAGGGGTGAAGACTGAAGGGAGGGGAATCATGCTTACTTTTGATAGATGCAGCAGCCCACGAGTGGGAATGACACCCAGGGAGAGAGAAGCAGTTCTGGAAAGTCCTGGGCATGCAATTACAGGTAGCCAGTGTAAGTTGTGCACTTACATGGCCATCAAAAGTATCATCTCCACTTCATGACACGGGGAGGAGGGAACTCAAATCACAAGTCTATGACTAGAGATTACCTTTCCACTGCCTCTATTCTTCATCACATTGTCTTTATTTTTATTTCTATTTTTTGTTTTTATTTTTTTGAGACAGAGTCTCGCTCTGTCATCCAGGCTGGAGTGCAGTGGCGTGATCGTGATCTCAGCTCACTGCAAGCTCTGCCTCCTGGGTTCACGCCATTCTCCTGCCTCAGCCTCCTGAGTAGCTGGGATTACAGGTGCCCACCACCACGCCTGGTTAATTTTTTTTTTGTATTTTTAGTAGAGATGGGGTTTCACCATGTTAGCCAGGATGGTCTCAATCTCCTGACCTCGTGATCCGCCCGCCTCGGCCTCCCAAAGTGCTGGAATTACAGGCGTGAGTCACCGCGCCCAGCCCCATCACATTGTCTTAAGAGTATTATTTTAATAAAGGTAATTATATTTCTCCTGGTATTAGGATAATGTTTTATGTTTAATTATAATCACACATGATTACAACAGATGGATTTCCTAATTCTGTCATTTCCAAGCAGATTTCCACACTGCTGAGTGTCTATCACAATAAAGGAAACTGAGATTACTTTAATTTCACAATGCAAAATATCCAAAGAAACATTTACTGATGTTTCTTAAGTACTTAGTATTTGCTAGGTCCTAAGCTAGGAGTTTCATTGTGATCTGTTATAGATATTAGGAGTTTATCATGTCAGAGTGTGATAAGCTAATGCATGAAGTTAAGTGGTATCATCTGTATACATACAAGTATATAAGCATATATAAATATATAGACACAGATACATGTATATACACACATACAATCACACACTTATACATATATAAACATACATATAGATAGATATACCATAGCTCTTCAGATTTGTCTAACTTGACTGGGCTTTAGTTTGCCTGAGATGGGCAATATATTATGGTAATTAAGTGTACTGGATTTGGAGTTAATTAACATGGATTTTATTCTCAGCAATACCACTTATTAGCTATATTGTTATGAATAACTTATGTAACTTTTTCTCAAATTTTCTTTTCGCATAATGGAAGAAATACCACGTAATTTACAGGATTGATGTTTTATGTAGATTTTAGCATTTAATTTCACTAAGACACTTATATGGTTTGGCTCTCTGTCCCCACTCAAATCTCATCTCAAATTGTAATTCTCACATGTCAAGGGAGGGATCTGTAATCCCCATGTGTGGAGGAAGGGAGGTGATTGGATCGCGAGGGGGAGTTTCCCCCATGCTCTTCTCATGATAGTGAGTGACTTCTTGTGAGATCTAAAGGTTTTACAGGGGCTCTTCCCCCCTAGCTTTCTCTTCTCTCTCCTGCTCCCTTGTGAAGAAGGTACCTGCTTAACATTTGGCCATGATTGTGAGTTTCCTGAAGCCTCCCCAGCCATGTGGAACTGGGAGTCAATTAAACCTCTTTCCTTTATAAATTACCCAATCTCATGTAGTACCTTTATAGAAGGGTGAGAGCGGACTAATACACTATGACATATGTACTATTATTATCCCCCTTTCACCGATAAAAATAACTGAGGCACAGAGTGGCTGGGTAGCTTGCTGAAAGTCACACAGTTAGATGAGGCAAAGCCAGGACTCATATTTGGGCTGTTGAACACTGAGGCTTGTATTGCAGAACACTAGATTAAAGAAAATAACCAAAATTACCAAAGGCATGGCTAAAAAGGAAAAAACAAACAAACAAAAATCAAGTAGAGGGCAAAGAATAAAGAAGAGAAAGAGGAAGAGCAAGCATACGTAACAGGCACTACACTCAGAGCTTTTTAAACATTGTTTCAAACATTGTCTCTTTACAACCCTAGGGAGGGGTATTGATGATCCTGTTTAAAAGAGATCTATTGGTCACAAAGTTTATAAATGTTGATGTTGGAATTCAAGGCTAGGTTCTTCTGTTTGTAAATGATACACTTAGACATATATTGTGTATTTTCTAGATACCTGGCATAGTTCTTGGTTTTCTACTTGACATCCAGAAAATACATTTCACAGCCTCTCAACTCAAGGAGCTTAGAATCCAATGGGGATGATAAACATTGGCTGTCATAGACAAACAAATAGAGCACACTAAACTCATGGTAAAGATAATAACACCTGCCGTGCTTGGTGGCTTATGTCTGTACTCGCAGCACTTTGGGAGGAAGAGGCTGGTGGATCACCTGAGGTCAGGAGTTCGAGACCAGCCTGGCCAACATGGTGAAACCCCGTCTCTACTAAAAATACAAAATTAGCTAGGTATGGTGGCACATACCTGTAATCCCAGCTACAAAGGAGGCTGAGGCAGGAGAATCACCTGAGCCCGGGAAGTGGAGGTTGCAGTAAGCTGAGATTGGGCCACTGCACTCCAGCCTGGGCGACAGAACAAGACTTCATTTCAAAAAAGATTAATAACACCTAGGTGTCCTAGAATGAAAAAATAAATCTCCTAGAACTAAAATGGAAAATGCCATGGTGTAATTTGAACTTACCCTGGCCTGAGAGGCACAAGCTTGGCACACTGTGCACAACAACTATTTGTTAACTGCATAAGCGATAAGAGCTGATTAAGTGAAAAGACATGATATTCTTTATCTGTTACCTTTCTTTCTCACATGGGGCCTTGTAGAGCTGACCGTTTAAGCTTTCTCCTTCAAGCCTAGGAAGAGGGCAGGGTGCAGAATGTGTCATTGGAGGAAACAAATGGGTGCAAGCTGACTGCCTTGCTTGTGACTGTCACGTTCACCACAAATAAAATAGCAGAAGGTTTCTGAAGGCAGGGACCATGTATGTATCCCAGTGCCCACAACAGTGAGTGGGGCCTGGCAAGACTCAATAATAAAAAAAGTGCTGAATGAGAGAATAAATAAATGAGAAAGAAAAATATTATTTCAGGGAAGACATAGAGAAATCAGAGAAGAGGAAAAAAAAAAACCCACAACCAGGACCCATACCATCATGTTATCCTTTTTTTTTTTTTTTTTTTGAGGCCTTTCCTGTCCTCTCTCATCATTATTTCCCTTTTTGTATACCCACAAAGGATCGAGTTATCTATACTTCTTTACTAACATTATTTTTTATGAGTCTGAATTTATTATGAAGAGAAAAGTTATCTGGGGGAAGGATGGTATTGTATTCATTTTTATATCTCCAGTGCCTAACCTATCGTCTAGCCCATAGCAGACAACATGGTTGCTATAGCTTGGAAATGTCACCAAAAGTTCACGTGTTGAAAACTTAATTGCTGTGTAACAGTATTAAGAGGTGGGACATTTAGGGGTGATTTTGTGAGGGCTCTGCCCTCACGAATGGATTAATGTTGTTATCATGGGAGTGGGTTAGTTATTGGGAGAGTGGGCTCCTGGTAAAAAGATAAGTTTGTCTCCCATTTGCTCTCACTCTCTCTCTCTCTCTCACATACACATACACATACACATACACATGCTCTCTTGCCCTTCCACCATGGGATGACCCTCCCCAGATGCTGGTGCCATGGTCTTGGATTTCCCAGTCTTCAGAACTGAGAAATAAATTTCATTTAAATAGTGTTACCCAGTCCGTGGTATTCTCTTATAGCAACACAAAACAGACTAGGAAAATGGTGAAATGGTACCTGTTTATTATGATTGCTTGGGTCATAACATTCACTGAGCAGACAGCCTTGCTTTCCTGTGACTGACTTCTGGTCACTCTTTTCTTTCCTAGCCCAGCCTTGTGTTTGCTGTCTGGTTCACATTTTAGACTTTTCTACTCCTTGTATTATGGACTTCCTTCATTTCACAAAGCTTAACTTCATTCTCCGTAAATGTGTGCATTGCCTCCTTGTGTCTCCTTGAGTGAAACTCCCCACTAACCTCTGTTTTGGGCTTTCTCCCCACTCCTGTGAGGCTCTGCTGCCCTCTAGGGGGCCTTGTTCATCACACACTTCTCAGGGCCCAGTTGGATCTGCACTTGGCAATACAGTCCTAGTGTAGGAGTGTCATGACAGTGCTGCCAAGCCTCAGTGCTCCTTTTCCTGCTCCTACAGTCCCCAGTATAAAAATGTGTGGCTATATAATGCAGTTGATTTAGGAACATTAAACTTGGGCATAAGCAAGCAAGAAGTCTGTCAAGAACTGAAACTCATTACAAGAGGAGGCTGGAAGAGGCTACTACAGGGTCTCAGTGCTCTTGGTACCAACGAAATCCTTGGCTATGAGTATCACACCTGCATCTTGATAGTTTGCACATTATATTAAGGTTTGCACTATAGAATCCGGTAGCCAACTAATGAGAATGTTCTATTTGACGAATTAACGTTGATTTACATCTTTGCCTGGGCCTTTGGGAGACAAAAAACTTCCCCAAAGAGATGGGACCTGAAATTGCTTTTTGCTAAACCCTCAACCAACATCTGGTTTCCATACCCAATGATGACTCTTAACTCTATCTAACCTGACTCATCTGCAACTGGAACTATTGACTACTTCTTCATCTTTGAAACACATTTTTCCTGTCATGCTATCACTTGTATCTGGGTCTCAGTTCTTGGACTTTCTTTATTTATCTAGTCTCTGGGCTCTGTTCTTGGTTCTTCCAAATTGTGCTTACAAACAAACCCCAAACTCTCCTAATTATTGGTCCAATTTTCTTGCAGTTTCCTGGACTTGTTCACTTAGATGTCTCTTAGAAATTTTAAATTTAATAGTTCCAAAAACAAACACATATTTCTTCAAACCTATTCTCTTTTACCTTACCCACCCCAATCCAAATTATTTCTAATTTAGTCCTATTATTATCAAATGCAGTTGGCCCCCCCTCCCCCACCCTTTGATTCTCTAGCCTGAACCTTTCTTTGAGCTCATAGGACATAATATAAACATGTCCAAACTTAGTTATCAATTTTACCCTTCAAACCTCTTCTCCTTGAGGTTGAATTACACAGGTCCAAATCCTCCATTCACAAAGGTAAAATCTAGCACCCATCTTTAAGTATTCTCTTTTCTTTATACGCAACATTCAATCAGTTATTAAGTTTCATCATTATACATTCTAGTTGAAACCATTGTGATTTCTCACCTATCCTGTTGCAATGGACATCTGATTTCCCTCTTCTCTTCTTGTCACTCTAAATTTTATTCTATCTACAGAAACCAGAAAGATATCTTGAACATATTAATCTTATGATGTAACTCCTCTTCTCAAAGCTTCCGAAGCTTCCTATCACATTCAGGACAATATACAAAATCTATACCTCACCTAGTCTGATCCCCAAATACCAGTCCACATTTTTCTGTTGTCATTCTCTCCTTTTCTCATTTTACTTTAATCACAATGGAGTTTTTGCTAGTCTCCTAAAATGAAAATCTGTTTCCTGCCTTAAGATCTTTTTGGTTGTTGCTGTCTTTGCTTGGGATACATACCTCCACCTCCCAGAACTCTGTGTGTCTTATTTTCTCGCTTCATTCTTCCTTCTCTTTAACTTATTCAGAAGGCTGTTCATGACACTATATCTAAACATATCTAAAATTAGTCCCAAATCAATTTCACTGTAATACCTCATCTTGCTTCTCTTTTTTTAATGGCAATTAATACTATGTATTTGTTTATGTTTTATTGGCATTCTCTCTGACTATAGTTGAAGTTCTTTGAGAGCTGAGATTTTAGGTTGTTCTTCATTTTATCCTCAGAGCATAGAACAGTTTCTGGCACACAGCATATTCTCAATGAATAGTTACTGAATGTGCTAATGAGTAAAGTCAAGATATTAAATTATAGCTAAAGTTCCCCAGAATTGTCCTCTATTACAATGACTTTTGCTTTGCTTTATGTTTAATAATTATATATGTTAAAACTTTTGTTGCAGTTTGCTTGGAATTTGGCTAAATGGAGTTTTCTTTTAGGAAGATGTATACACATATATATGTTCATAGCCATTTCAGTGAATGGTAAAGTCTTAATATGGGCCCTATGTGTTCAAAACTTCCGTAGACTAGATAGTGAAGAAAGACTTTGTACGTGGTGTAAGCTTGATGCGTGGGGATAAATTTCATGCTAATGAGATTCATGTAAATGAATTTCTGTAAATTCAATGAATTTACTTTGTAGAAACAGCAATGTACAAGAACAATTTGAGTGGTGAGGGAGCTTGGTTTATGCAGAAGATTAATGCTGAAGAGAAGCATAAGGTTAAATTGAAAAGGTAAGAAGAGCAAGCTGAAGATACTATGAGGAATTGCCAGTAGTGTATTTTTCAACAAAAATGGGGAGGTATTGAATATTTTTTAGTTGGTCAGATGTATTGGTTTCTCATTCTTCTATTAATTAAGATGTATAGATATATGATATTCAATTGTATAGCAATTGTGAAAATTAAAATGAGGATACAAAATCAAAACATTAAAGAACAGTTTTACCTATATCTGATTAAAAATGGGTAAATTGAGGACCAGGAAAAATTAAACATGATTGCATTTTCAGAGTGGGAAGTAGAAAAATTTGTTGCATTTAATAGAAAACTGGGAAGAAAGAAACTATTACAAATGGATTTATTTGATATAAAAGAAAGTGAGTTTGGATATGTTAAGGTTGAGGTGATCCCAGGTATGAAAGTGGAGCTATCTAGTTGTCATTTGTAGACTCACAACCAGAACTCAAGGAAGACTAATACTCCAGAATTGAAAGTGTAATGATGGGATGGTTGAATTCTCCAAAGAAGAGAACAAAAGTAGACAGAACTCAAGGACCACAGATTGACCTTAGGGAATACCCTCAGTTAGGAGATGGGAGACTGCCTCAAGTAGCCCCAAACCTTATCTTTGTGCCTGCTGTTATCTCTTGCTGGAATGCCTTCCCTATATAAGCAACTCAAACACTCCCATTATTCTTGTACTCAAGGCTATCTCCTCTATGAGTTCCTTTAATAGATCACTTGAGAGTTGAAATTCTATACCTGATTCCATCTTTTCAGACTGACAGGCAAATATTTTTCAGCTAAAGAATAATGGAGGCTATAATAAGGCATAGTATGAAGAGCACAAGGAGTAGGCTGGCAGTCATGGGTTCACATCAGCTCAATAACAAGCTGGGCATACAGGCTCAAATTATTTCACCTCTCTGAGTCTCAACTTTCACAAGTATAAAAATTAGCATATTTTTATTTTACAAGGCTATTGTACAATGAAATAAGATATAATATGAAATAGCACACAGTACTTTGAAGGAACTTGATAAATATGTTTTCTTCTTTAACCAGCCACCAGATATATCTCTATGCCTACCAACTAATGGAAATATTTGATCTACAAAATGCCTTGTGGGAGGTGGGGAAGGGAAGGAGTTGGGACATAGAAGGTGAGACCAAAAATGTGTGTCCAGATGATTGAGAAAAGGTAGAAAACTTATTTTAGCCAAAGGGCTAGAGAAAAGGATATTCCTATCTTTTTCTTGTTTAATTTCTTTCCTTGTTACCAAAGGAATGCTGCTTGGGAGAAGAGAGTTGTTAACTCACAGAATTATGCCTGAGGCATACTTTTCTCTCATATTAAGTGTTATGTTCTGAAGGAAATATGATTTGCATGCACCAGATACAGTGCAGCAAGACCACTTCTAAGCAGGACTAATGTAAATAAAAGGAAAATTTCTTGAGACAGAATTTTGAAAATAAAACTGCTTAGTTTACCTTACCATTCAGAGAATTTATAACAATTAATCAAAAACATTTCAATCAAATTTAAGTAGTAACAAATGAGGCCACTAACATCACATGCAAATTTAAAAAATCCACTGTAATCACAGCACTTAAAAATATCAATTCATTATGCGAAGGGAGTGTTTTAGATGCAATTCATCAAAATCATCCAGACATAGTCTTTAATAGCTCCACAAATATACTTCAATTATTACGGAGCCAAACCATTTAATTAATCACTACAAAGTATTTCTTCCCTCAAAATAAAACACTTTAAAATATATCATTCATAACATTATAACCTGCCAGATCTAAATCTTCTTAGCATTTACCTTCTACATCTCCAGTGAGAGACATTAATATATTTAAAAAGTATATTACTAGGCACTAGTGGAGCGCTTGGAAAGTTGACTTATTCTCTTGGAAAATGAACTACTATTGAGTGTTGATTCACATTAAGGGAGGAGCTAAGACTTCACCAGAGACTAGAGAAGTAAATCTTTGCTGGTCACCCAGCACATATTTATCAGATAACTTGCTAAAAACAAGCACCAAATTAGTTGCTGAGGGTGGAGGGAAAGAAAGCAATGCCTGCAAGAAATTTACAGTCAAGCACAGGGGAAAAACATGCAAATCAATGGTACAATATAACCTGATGAGTTTTATAGGAGATCTAGAGAATCTAATGGAAATAACAGTTGATAAAATAAGTGAAACACTTGGGTTAGGAATTGGAGAGTAAGAAGGCATTTTCTAGGTAATAGAAAGGGAGATAAATTCAGGCATTAGTAGAGGCAGGAAGAATACCAAAGAAATGGCCAGGAGGCCTGGCACAGTTGCTCATGCCTGTAATCCCAGCAATTTGGGAGACCAGGGAGGGTGGATTTCTTGAGCTCAGGGGTTCAAGACCAAGTGGGGGCAACACGGTAATACCTGGTCTCTACAAAAAATACAAAAATTAGCCAGGTGTGGTGGCATGCACCTGTGGTTCCATTTACTTGGGAGGATCACTTTAGCCCAGGCCATGGACGTTGCTTATGCCACTGCACTCCAGCCTGGGTGACAGAGCCACACCTTGTCTCAAAGAAAAAAAAAAACCCCAAACAAAATGAAACAGACCAAACCCCAACCCCCCAGAAAACAAACAACAACAACAAAAGAAATGTCCAAGGATTGTTGAAATTGGGAACTATATGCAGTTTGGCACCGTGTTATAGTATGTGTTTGGAGGCTATATAGTATGGTATACATTTTATATAGCCATACTATATGGCTATATAGTATGTGTTTGGAGGTATAGTATGGCACTGGTGGTGGGGGCTCTAGGGGCTTGATGTAGCAGACTGGTGGCTGGATCCAAGGTTGGGAAGGCCAAGTCATCAAGGGCCAGGTCACTAAGGCTCTGTGAGCCATGTGAAAGAGTTTTAGATTTTTATATTGTAAGGCATGTATACCCCCTGAAATCAATTTGAGTATTGAATAATGTGATTACATTTTCACTTTAGGAAGATTACGCTGGTAGCTGCTGGGACAGGGTGGTGGATCAACAAGAGAGATTTAGAAAATTATGTCAGCAGTTCAGACAATAGGTTATGAGGACCTCATCCATGAAGATATCAGTGTAAATGCAAAAGATAAGGTAAAATTAGTAGGAGAAATGACTGGTTGGATGTGACGGGTCAGAGCAAGTAAAATGTTAAGGATGACACAGGTTTGGGCAATTAGTTGAAGTTACAGCTTTTATCCAGAGAAGAAATAGAAGAAGAAGAAGAAACTTCAATCAAGGTCTGGAGAAGTGATGATAAAATCATCACTTAATTTCTTGGTCAAAATAGTATTTTCTTCTAATGATCTGATTTAAATATTAAAATTATCCAGATTGTCAAGTACACTTAATTCTAAAAATTGACTTAAGTATTTCTACTAGGTAGGTGCTTAAGAAATAGCTGATGAAATTGAACTGTACCTGACCACTTTCTAAAATATATGTTCCACAACAACTTTAGAAGTAGTTTTCATTTGAAGAAAGGAAATAAAAATAAAACTGATAAAATGAAACCGTGTACTTCATCTGAATCTGTCTTTAGGACACACATCCAACTCCTTATACCAATTTAGTTCAAGTCAGCCCTGCTTGCATTATGCAGACATTTCAGCTAAGAAACTTAAATGTGCTTCTTGTGTACATTTGCTTTCATGACCAAACCATATTGTCTTCAGACGTTGACTGGATTATAATACAGATGAGTACCTCAGACAGTGGCTTTATATCTTCTGAAAGAGAAACTGATAAGGGAGTGGGGGAATAAAAAAAGAAAACAGGGAAATGGATAGTCATTTATTCAGTTTATCAAGAGGCTTAAATAGGAAGATTCCTAACTGAAATCAAGTTTTAATGATGATAATTTCCCAAATGTCTTTCTCAATACTGACATTTCATTGATTCCTACAAATTCTTTACCAGTCTTTCAAATACAATCTTAGTGTTTATAATTTCTGGTAGCTAAGCTAATGGACTCTAGAGACAAACTGCTTAGATTTGAATTTAAAGTCCAATCCTTTCCAGCTGTTTGTCCTTGGGCAATTTATTTAACCTCACATGTCTCAACTTCCTTATTTATAAAATGGGGATACTAATGTTACCTGTCTCATGGGGTTGTTTTAATGGTTCAGTGAATATCTATGTGGTATTGACAGTAGTACCTGCTACTGTCAGTCTCAATTTCACATGTCTCAATTTCCTTATTTATAAAATGGGAATAGTAATGTTACCTGTCTCATGGGGTTGTTTTAGTGGTTCAGTGAATGTCTATGTGGTACTGACAGTAGTACCTGCTACATCATAAATGCTCATTGAAGTTAGTTATCATTAGCCCCTATCATCCCCTTTCCACATCCTACACTCCACTTTCCCTTCTGTGGGTTCTGCCTATTTAGACTTCAGCTGGAGTGTCCAAGAACTTGACTTTAAATCCTGTGATAGTTGCAAAAACAGTCTGACTTCACTCTTGGTCTCTTTTCTCATCTACCTCTCACCAGCAGACCTCAACCTCTTCATACTTGCATTGAGCACTTACTTAGGTATAAAATGTTGCAGACTCGGAAATAGTAATTTTCCCTGATAGTAAAAGGCTACGTGCCGCTTCACAATTCTTTTTTCCCCCTCCAGAAATGGGATGAATAAGCATGTGACAAGGCAGATTCGATTCTTATTCACAAGGTCAAGCTTTAGAGAAATTGATACATTTTAGTAGATTTTAGAGCTAAAGTTCTTAACCTCAACAGTTGAATTCAAACCTTAGTTTAGCCACTCACTGCCTTGGGCAAGCTTCTTTCCCTCTCCACACTTCAGTGTCCTCATCAGTATAGGGGTCTAATAAACTTTTCTTACAGGGTTATTGTAAGAAGTGAATTAGATTAAACAGAGAGTACACATGGGCACATGGTACATCACCAATCAATGGAAGATCATGGTAGTTTGACTCTGAAGAATTAACACTGGAAGCAGAACTCATTGAATTGTAAAGGCATTTTCACTGTCAAAAGTGACTGGTAGGAGGATATTTAGGCAAGGCTTCTTCTATGGTGTGTGAGGTGTATGTTTTTAAAATCTAGCATCAGCATTCTAGGAAACAGCTACAGCTCATTTTTTCCAACTTTTAAATGTCACATCTTTTTTTTTTTTTTTTTTTTTTGAGTCAGGATCTTTGTTGCCCAGGCTGGGGTGCAGTGGCATGACCATAGCTCACTGTTGCCTCAAACTCCTGGGCTCAAGTGATTCTCCCACCTCAGCCTCCTGAGTAACTGGTATGATAGCTGTCTGTCACCACATCTAGCTATTTTGTTTAATTTTTTTGTAGCGATGGGGTCTTGCTGTGTCATCCAGGCCGGTCTTGAACTCCTGGCCTCAAGTGATTCTTTCCCACTGGCCTCCCAACATTCTAGGATTATAAGCATAAGCCATCGTGGCTGGACTGTTATATCATTTTTATGGTTATGGAAATGTGATATCAATGATGATCAGCAAACCAAGAGATGAAATTTAGAAATTTGTATTAGGAATCTTCTTCAGCTGGTCCATCTGGGAATAAGCACCTCTACTCTTACCATTGCTTCTGCAAAAGTTTGTCTCTGCTGCTTACACTGAGCTCTCTGTGCAAACCCACAGTGGTAGTCTTTGATTATTGCTACACAAGCTGAGTGCATCTTGGGCAGAAAGGCTTTCTCACTGGAGTTGCCCAAAGAACTTCGCCTGCCACCTACTGGCCAGGAAAGGGACCTGGTCGACTGACTGCTGGGGGCCAGGTTAGGGGTTGAGGGGAGAAGAAAAGGAGGAGGAAAAACAGTCCATAGACTGTTGACACACAAGGTCTGATTCTTCTCTAGCATTACTGAGGATGGTCAGAAATGCCCCGGAGTTTAAAGGCTGTCTGCTCCTCTCAGCCCATAACTCGTAGTCTGTCTGGCGCTATTCTCCCTGGAGATACAGTCACAGAGCAGTGTCTGTACAGTGAATGCAATTAAACAAAAGCCTCTAAAAACTTCCAAGGGGAAATTAGATAACATGTGCTTTGATATAGGGATTTGGAGTTTGAAGGTGAAAAAGACAGCCAAGACATCAGAAGTCTGCAACTGCTTAGCTCCAGTTCATCACATTAGCATTCTGCTAACATGTCTTTTTTTTTTTTTTTTTTTTTTTTTAAGTTTTTCACTAAAGTCAATTTGCTCAGTTTTTCTCAAGTACCGTCGGACATTTTAAACATTCTTTAGATTAAGACAAGTCCTGAAGTTGGACTTCTGTTGTGAGTGAATGATGAAATCAATTTTTCTTGGGTTTTATTGGTTAATCAATGAAAGGGAAAAGCGCTTGCTAGTCCATTTGGGCTAGAACATTTGGTTCTCATTTTGCTATGCTGGCAGGCCCTAGCTCTGTGCATGGACGAGAAAAGTCTACTTTTGTCCTGGTCCATTCTCCAGCAATAAGCTGTACACTCAGCTGTAACCAGTGGCTAGATAGTTCCTGAGAGATGTGTCCACAGTTCACTCAGAGTTCCTGTTCCCCCTCATTTTCCTCTGATGTTCCTTCTGTGCCTTTTCTGCATTGTCATAATGTGTCTGCCTGAGTCAGAGCACAATGTCTGGTGTGCCTGACTCTCACTAATGGGCCAAGTGTGGTCCTGCTCTCTTCAGCTTCTAATCAAGACTCCAGTGGGATCCAGAGTAAAGTGAACAGGCCACAGCATAGGGGAAAATTAAGATGGATGGTATAGCACAGCAGGAGCTTGTTTATCCCTGAGGAATATAAGTAGGGGGAATTGGTAGGACTTGCTCTCATTTTTACACCTTGTATTACCACGACAGTGATTTACTGAGTATCTACTTAAAGCCAACCTAGGGATGAATATATTCTTGTCCTCAATGATCTCTGGTAGAACATGCATGTTGGGGGGAAAAATACAGTGACTTTCTGTGTGATACGTATGACCAAAGTAAAACCTTGTAAGATGCCATATAACCTCACAGGAGTTTTGGGTAGGGAAGACCAAAATCTCCTCTCCTTTTGCCTAATCCAAGATAGTCTACCTTTTAAGGAGTGTTGTGGTTAGGAAAGGATCATTCATCTGGGATCCAGATCTTACGAAGGGTGTATTAGTTTTGTATTGCTGCTTTAAAAGTTGACCACAAATTTAGTGGCTTTAAAGCAAAAGAAATTTAATATCTTACAGTTCTGGAGGTCAGAAGGCTGAAATGGCTTCCACTGAGTTAAAATCATGGTGTCAGTAGGGCTACATTCCTTTCTGCAGGCTGTAGGGGACAATCCATTTCCTTGTATTTTTCGGCGTCTAGAGGCTGCTTGCATTCCTTGGCTTCTATACCCTTCCTCCACATTCAAAGCCAGCAGAATAGCACTTACAGATGTCTCTCTGACTCTGGCACCCCGCTTCCCTCTTGTAATATCTTTGTGATCATATTGGGCCCACTGGATAATCCAGGATCATCTTTCCTTAACATAATTGCACCTGCAAGTCCCTTTTGCCATGTAAGATAACATATTCACAGGTTCCAGGGAATAGCATGTGACCATGTTTGGGGGCCATCATCTGGCTACTAAAGAGGACTTCCAGGTTGATATTATTCTATCCTATTACTTCCCTTGTTTTATTCATGCTATTGAAGATGTAATAAGATTTTTTTGTTTAATTTAGCTTTTGTTTTTACAGCAATTCTACATGATGATGCTGAGATACTAGCCAACTTATATCCCAAGTTCTTTTCTAATTCCCTGTTAATTAACTATGTTCCTGCATCTGGCACTGATGCAGTTGTTTGTTTGGACCTGAATGTAGGGGAAGGGCAAATAGTCTTTTGGATTGGACATTGGCTCCTAGTGAGGTGAAAAAGTGTTCCCCTCAACCAGAAGTAGAGAAGGTGGTTGAAGACTTTTCACATAATCTCTGAGACTGCTATGGAATTTACCAGATGGGCAGAGTGGAGAGTATGCTTAATAACCAATAGCAAGCCTCTTATAATGGCAGTGTTATTATCTTACCCTCAGGTGGGCCAGCAATGTCCTAGAGTTCAATGAATCTGCAAAACAAAAGTTTGAATATGGAGCAAACAGGAAGGAGGGAACAATTACCCACTTGACATATCCTCTTGAAAGCTTACCAATCATGGTACTGTGGAAAGAACATGCTGTTTGGACTCAGACAACCTTGGATGTCAGGACCATTTGTGTCCCTTACCAGCTATGTAATCTTAGATCACTTAACCTCCCTCAGCTTCAAGTTTCTCACTTTTAAAACAGAGTTAATAATATCTGACTCATATCACTGTTGTGAGCTTAGAATATATAAGTCCATTGTTCTCAAAGTGAATCTATGTTGTGATTCCTAACCCAGGAATGTCATCATTACTTGGAAGTTCCTTAGCAAAGCAATCTCTCTGGCCCTACTCCAGACAAACTGAATCAGAAACTCTGGGTTGGGAAGTCTTACCCCATAAAATAGTAGTATGCAAAACACATGGAAAAGAGTCTCACGCGACTGGGACTTACTTAACAAATGCTGATTGTAATTATTCTTTTCACTGGGAGCCTCATTATATTCACCACGCTTTTTGCTTTTCAGTTACTGTTTGTTTTGGAAGAGCATGGCCAATGACAGATTTATGTTTGTTTACCAAGTTGTGGTCTCTCTTTTTTCTCAAACTAAAAAGTCACATAAATAAATGAAAGAAACAGCATTATTAGTTTGTATTTCTGGCTGTGCCGTTTTAACTCAGCAGAGGGGGAGTCACGCACTCTGGCAACTTCTTTATCCAGAATGTGCTGTCGTGATGCCACAGAGCAAGGCTAGGCAGAAAGCTTATGCACCTGAGAGATGCTGTGACTATTTTCTTCAATTGCTTTTTAAAATTTTTTGACTAAATATACATGAAAAACATAAGCGCACACATACCTCACCAAATACAGCTTCATATTATATGATGCATAAAATTTATTGCAGTGATTCATCATTTAGTTTCTATGTAATTAAGTAAAGATGGATCCACATGTTCTGGGCCAAGTTAAAACTCATATTTTTTTATGAAGAATCATAAATGCACTGCCAAACCACAACAGGAATGAGGGAAATGGCTAAAACTCACAAACCGCCTTTAAACCCTGAGGAAAGTCTGACTTCTAGAGAAGCAGTTAAGCAGAAACTTATTAACTTGCCACCGAAGGATGTAATGAAAATTTGGAGGGCCATGGATCCCCAGGATAGAGCAATGATTTCCTAGTAGTTCAGGCAGGATTCCTGAAGTCAAATATTTCCATGTCAGTAGCATTCTAAAGAATAAAGTCATGTAACCTACTCTTAGATTGTCACCAGGACTGTCTATTAGGTGGGGTCATGAGATGACCCCAGGATTAGTGAAAAGAAAACTCACATTTCATGGATATGAACTGTGGGACACATTCTTTTCTTTTCTTTTTTTTTTTTTTAGATGGAGTCTTGCTCTGTCACCTAGGCTGGAGTGCAATGGCTCAATCTTGGCTCACTGCAACCTCCACCTTCTGGGTTTAAGCAATTCTCCTGCCTCAGTCTCCCAAGTAGCTGGGATTACAGGTGCCCGCCATCATGCCCTGCTAATTTTTATATTTTTGGTAGAGACAGGGTTTCACCATGTTGGTCAGGCTGGTCTTAAACTCCTGACCTCATGATCCGCCTGCCTTAGCCTCCCAAAGTTCTGGGATTACAGGCATGAGCCACCATGCATGGCCCTGTGGGATACATTCTGTATTATGTTCACAGTGGACCTTTGAGCACAATACAGAGTGAAATGAATATTTTTGTCCTTATTTTCTAGAGGCTCTGAGAATTTAAGTGCTTATTCTAGGGTCCTGGCTTGTAAATGTCAAAGTCAGGATTAGAATGCATGTCTTCGCTGACAAGGCTCACTTCCCTATACCACACTACTTCTGTCAAATTATGACATGAGAGACACCGACGGCTACCTTGTTCCATCAGGGTCACTTGGACTGATTTGCCTATATACCAAAAAAAGAAAAAAAATGTTGCCTTTAGGGTTATTTCTCTGAGACTAACAATCTGTGTCAAAATATGTGGCAGAAATACATTCATCATGACCTTATTTATCAACAGTAACAAGAACAAAATGAGATACATGCTTGAGAAAATAAATCCACCAGTAAAGCAATGTTGGAATGAAAAAGAGCTTTGAAGATACATAGACCTGCGTTTGAATCCTAAATTTTGGTTCTACCACCTATTAGTTCACTAACTAAAGGCTATTAGGCCTCTATGTGCTTCCGTTACTAATTTTTCTTTATATGTGGATAGGCGATGATAGTTTCTATTTTAAAATACTATGTGAAGATCCAATGAGATAACAGATAAAAGTACTTAGCACAGTATCTGTCATAAAGTAGTTGCTCATTAAGTGTTTACTGCATAAAGGATGAAGCAAGCCATTATTAATCCTTATCATCATAGCACAGATTAATTTATCTCTTCTCTAGCAGAGAGGAGGGGAAGTTTTGATTGCATATGGTGTGTGGAGGCATCAGGCTGATGCTGGGGAGGTAGCCATGAGTATTATGGAATTGGATGTCTAAAGTGGGTGTTAAGAAGGGAAAAGAGGCAACTGAAAGGAAATTGGGAAAGCTGGAAGGTGGTTGGCTGATGGCTCCTTGAGGCTAAGCTTATAAGGAAACAATACAGGATCCTCCTCTGCCCCTTCCCTGTCAGCTTCATCTCCTGTTACCTGCTGACACACATTTTACATGCTTGTGATTCCCTGCACACACCATGTTGTTTCATACTTCTGGGCTGTTGCTCCTGTTGTTTCCCAGTATGGTGTATTCCACGGTTTTCACGTGGCTTAATCATCCTTTTTTTTTTTTTTTTTTTTAATACTTTAAGTTCTGGGGTACATGTGCAGAACATGCAAGTTTGTTACATAGGTATACACGTGCCATGGTGGTTTGCTTCACCCATCAACCCATCACCTACATTAGGTATTTCTCCTAATGCTATCCCTTTGAGATTCAACTCAAGTGTCACCTTTCCTGAAACCTTCAAATTGGACTCAGTTTATTCTTCAGTGACTTCTGATTTCTCTGTGCATTTTTCTCCCTCATCACTTCATACTCTAAAACATTGCTTTGTGTATGAATTGATCTCCCCCACTACTCTGTGAGCTTTTCCAAAGGGCAAGCTTTGTGTCTTGTTTATCTTTATTCTCCCAGAACTCAGCAATGTACCCAGTATATAATGATTATTCTAAAAACTCTGGTTGAATTACACTGGACTGAACCAAGGTGGGAAGCATAAGGATCCTTTGCCTATTTCATTTCACTTCAGATTAGGCACTCTCTCCAAAGAAAAGTAACTATATCAGGGTTTGTGACTCAGCTCTTGGCGATTTATGGCCAGGCGAGTTTGTAAATACAGCCCCACATTCGAAACAACAATCCCAGCTTGTTGTTCTCACTGCTTTTGCGAGCTGTCATTCCAGTCAGTGTTTCTGCAGTTCCTCATTCATTGTTATTATCCAAAGTAAGCACCTGTTGAATGCCATTGTGCTAAGGGATAGGTGGGATTTGGAAAAGGGTTGCAATTTCTGCTGTTGAGATTTCACAGGCTGCACTCCTGTAATTTTGTTCTAAGGGGAGAGAGTGGGAAAGGGTTAGATGACTTGAAACATTGACCTGCTGGCAGGTGGATCATGAGGTCAAGAGATCGAGACCATCCTGGACAACATGGTGAAACCCAATCTCTTCTAAAAATCCAAAAATTAGCTGGGTGTGGTGGTGCGCGCTTATAGTCCCACAACTTGGGAGGCTGAGGCAGGAGAATCGCTTGAAACTGAGAGGTGGAGGTTGCAGTGAGCCCAGATCATACCTCTGCACTACAGCCTGGCAACAGAGTGAGATTCCATCTCAAAAAATATATATATATATATATACAACAAACAACACAAAAACAAAACAGCATAATTCTCAAAGTATATTTATAAAGTTCTATTTTTTTAAGTTTGTGGGACTTCTTGGAAGGAAAAATTAGTAAATAGAAGCAGAGTAAAAATGTGGTTTATAAAGAGCTCATAATAAAAGTTTATAATAAAAACTTTGTAACTAAAAATATTATACCAAAAAGTAGTGTAAGTCTTCTCAATTCCTGTAAAAATATTATACATAATAAAAATAAGTCAGTCAGATTTTATTCTCATAAAGAAAATCTATACAAATATTTGAAAATCACCACCAAATTTCAGGCAGTTCTTAAGGTTTAAATTTTATCTCAGAAGCTTTTGTGTACTCTATTCACAATCAAATTTGGTTCATTCAGGATATGATGGAATCAGAAGTGTGCAGTGCAATAAAGATGCAGGGAGCAGTTTTCAAGGAAATTCCTTGGCGGGGAGTTCTACTCCTCACTCATTAATCTCCGTTTTTCCTCAGTTAGGGCTGCCATGTTTGTCATAAGGGCTGGAATAAGGAACACAGCTTAAAGGTTACCTGAGTGGGCTATGAAGCTAGCTTCCTTTTATTCTAATCCTTCCTCTTCTACTTACTATCTGAATGGGGAAGTCAATTAGCTTCTGTTTGCCTCAGTTTCCTCATGTGTACAATAAATGAGCAAATAATGCCTACCCCATAGATTGTTGTGGATATAAAAAGATTCATTACATTTAAGGGGTTTAGAGCAGTGCCTGGCCCATAGCAAGTGCTCAATAACTATTACTCCCTAGCTTCAGCCTTTTCTTGTTCACTGGCAAATGCCAGTGCAGCTCAGACTTTAGTTATTTATCCATGTATTCATTTAACAAACATTTTTTGAGTATTGAGTATGTGATTGGCACTGTGCATGGTGCAAATGATACAGAAAATGAGTAAGATACAGCTCCTCTCTTTAATAAGTTCATGGTATAGTGTGTGTCTGTGGCGAGGCTAGAGATGATGGTGCAAAAGAGTCTTTCAATTAAACAGACAATTCTAACGTGGGATGATAAATGCTCTGTAGTGAGAAGCACATGGCTCATTTGGATCATAAGGAGGGGAACTTAATGCAGTCTCAGAGGGCCAGGAGAGGCTTTCCAGCAGAATTGGTATCTAAGATGAGTATGAGTTGGCCAAGTGAGAGTTGAGGGTGAGATGGGGTAGGTGTATTTCATACCAAAGTAGCTGCCTCTCTAGAGGCCCTAGAGCAAGGAAATTGTATAAGGATCAGTGTGGAAAGTCAGGCAGGGGGTGGCCAGAAGCAAGGCTAGCTAAGGGTGAAGGAGTCAGATTAGCAAGGGCCTTTCCTATTATGCAAAAGAAATTTATGGCTCTATCCTGTCCTACTGGGCAGAGAAGCCCTGAAGGCTTCTAAACAGGGTTTAAAACACTTAGATAGTTTTTCTTGTTTGAATGAGTATCTTTTAAACATTATTTCTAATTTCGGACAGAATTTACTACTTCTACCTTTGGGTCCTTCTGTTTCTCTATAGGCTCCTATCATGGCACTGTATTGCTTTATTGAACTTACTGTTTCTAATCCTGCCTTTCCTGGGAGACTGAGGGCTTCTCAAAGATTGTTTTTTATCTATCTCTGTATCCCTAGGATCTGGAACAGTTACTGATGCTGCTGAGTAGGCATTCAATGGAAGCTTGATTTTAAAAAGAAAAGTTGATTTTAGAAAGAAAGCATTTTTTTTCTTATATTTTTAGGACAAAGCATTATCAGATAAAATCTGGCCCGTCAAGTCAGCAAAGTGAGTAATCTTGTTCACTCTGAAGGCAGTGTGAGCTCCATGAGGTGCTGCCCAACAGATCTCTAATCCACCTGTCCTTCTGTGTGCTCTTTATTAATCACTGCATGGCAAGCACTGTGCTAGGCACCAAGGGAGATATAAATACGCTGAAGACAGCATTAGATAGTTGTGAAAATGTTACATATGTATACAAAACAAACTCAATATCCCGAGGGCCTAGCACAGTGGTGGTATTGCTCAGTCCTCAGTCAATGTCTGTGAATAAATAACAAGTGAAGAAAGGGTGAGTGATATGTGTGAAATATATGGAATACATAATAAATGCTCCAAGAGTCCAGATGGGGGAAAATCTGTGAGATGGGTAAATCTGATAGGGTCTCATTGAGGTGTCCTAGCCTTGGAAGATTAGTAGGATCTGGAGAGATAGAAGGAAAAGGTGGAGGACTCTAAAGAAAGAGAAATAGCATGAACATCACTTCATGCAGACTAATAATGCCTGAAGGAAATATAAGCCATTGGAAATTATGAAAGCTCTGATAACAATTGGAGTATATTGGAATTCACACAAATGAACCAGTTTTCTAGGCATATTGTAATTCGGCCAGTGAATGTGGGGAGACCAGCAGTTGCTTTAGCAGACAGCCAAAGTGGGCCCTCGTGACAATGCTAATTAAAGCAAAGTTAATTAGTTAATTAAAACAGAAGTGGCAAATGGCAGTTTCTAAATTTCAGTTAAGGTGGAGGCAACACTAATGATTCTGCCCCCTGACTAGAATCCCAGGGGAGGGTTTTGCCTTCTGAGAAAATTTATAACTTCCAGCTGTAGGTCTCTGTCATCAATTTAGCCATGAAAGGCCCATTGCATTTTAGAACCCCAGTTCCATGTGCCTGGAAATTCTGAATCTTGCAGAGCTAGAACTTTAGATTCATCAGATTCAATGCTTTATTTAGGTCAGAACTGGCCTTGTGTTCATTTGTCAATTTGCAGCTGAAGTGAATGCCTTAAACGGAAGCCTGGCATTATCTGCTTGACAATGATTTGATGCTGCACCATGTTGTGCTGGAAATTAGTGTCTAGAACCAAAATGTTAATCACAGGGACCTCTATACATTGATGGCATAAATAGCATGTTTCCATATAAAAAAATCTGTAGTGACTCATTTCCATTTAAATAAAAATCTCCCTTTGCTATTTCAGTGAATTGAATGACTGATTCCGGGCCCTTTTCTATTTGTGCTCTAGGTTGAGCCAATTTAACTTCACAGAAAATTGTTGGATCTGTTAGAATTACCTCTGTTGTCTCCTTAGGTGCTCAGAGAGCTCAAAGTGATTCTTTCTCCATGATGAGAGGTGGAAATTTGCTTCGTCTAGCCCCCTTCTCACTAAAGATATGAACTACTCTTCAGGCCCCATAAACATGTCTTCTCTTGGGTCTATGATGATGTTTTCCAAAGTAAGTTCTTTGGAGCATCAGTTCTTCAGAATGTTAAGAGGTTTACTTGGAAAAAAATGGTCTTATATATATGTTTGCAAAATGATAGAAAGAGTTAACAAATAGATGATAGGTTTCTACAGTGCAAGACTTCTCAGTGTTTATCTCCAATAAGAGAATAGAGTTTTTTCACCTTTTTGACCAAATAATTTCTTTTTCATGGAGCTATTTAATTTTTCAAAGAATACACTAATTTTCCAAAGAAAACAGTCCATATATGCTTAGCTCTAGTAATCATCAGCTAAGACCTTAATTTAAAAACTGCTCCATTACTCATTAGTCATGAAACAATAGGCAAGTATTCTCACCGTGCAGGACCTCAAATTCCCCATCTGAAAAATGGGAGGATTGTTGCTTCAACTTGCAGTATTTTATGACAATTAGAAATGTTAGACTAGTTATACATACAAAAAGTTCTGTAAGGTGGCAGAACATAGTAGGTAGGTAATAAATGAACCATTTTGGGGGACTACTCTGATTTGAAACTTTTTTCCAGTCTCCTACTTTGTGCTCCACTTCTTCTTACTTCTTTCCTCTTCTTTGCCCTCTTCTCTGTTCCATTCCTCTTCCTTCTGCGACTGCTACCACTGTGACTACTACTAGGTGCTAACATTTTAGGCACTATGCACTGGATTATCTAACAAACACCTGACACGCCATTTTTTCTTTCCATTTCCATGATAGAGATGGAAGAGGCTAAATGTCACTTTCCCATATTCTCTTATATTAGACAGTTTGAGCCAGTGAGACACAAGGGCAATTCTTATGGGACTCTGGGAAGACTTTTGTTTTCCCTAATGAAAGTACACAATGTATGGAACCATGACAACTATATTACAACCATTAGTAAAAGGCCTAGAGAATGGTAGAAGTGTTTGCCTTTGCATCACTGAACCAACACCCAAAGAAATCTCCCTCCACAATTTTTATAACATGAGGAAAATGAACTCTAAAGAGTATAAGTGTTTGAAAACAGGCTTTCTGCTACTTGCAGACACAATTCTAAAAGGTTGAGGTAGCATTTATTGAATACTTTCTACGTGCTGGTACTAAACACTTAATGCATATTACCTCATTTACTACTCAAAATAGGAATTATTATCTACCATTTTACAGTTGAGAAAACAGACTAAAGTGCCTTATTCAAATTCATAGCTGAATTGAAATCCAGGTGTGGTTCCAAAGCCAGAACTCTAAACTAGTATGCTGCCTTTGCATTTTCCATCTGTGTACATACACCTTTCCAGGAGCCTGTACAAACTTTTGGAGACATAGTTACCATAATCTTAGATATTATTATAGTCTTCATTTTGAGGTACACAATTAGTATCCTCTTTAAGATAGAGAGCCCTTACCATCTGCCATTCCATGTGGAAGGGACACACACGACCCCATGCAGAAACAGAGGGCATACCCAATCTCAGATTATAGCAGCCTGTTTCTTCATACACCTGACAGAGGACAGCAGAACAGGGCTGGGTCGAGCATGGTAGATGCTTCTCCACCAAAGACCTACATCCAGAGACTTGATTTACCTATTTAAGCCCACACGACATCCCAAGAGATGGGCTCAATAGCATATTAAAATTTTCATGCCTGAGAAGCACAACTCATGGAAGCAATTTAGAAGAAAATGTAAAAATATTAGAAATACCTGAATTTATTTGTTTCCCATTAGTTAAGCTGAAGTGTGGTGAACCATGTGTTATACACTGGCTTTTTATAAAAGTAATTATCAAATGGGAGCTGAATCCCTGCATAACCAGCTATATCCTATAGTGTAATAAATATGCTAAACATCACAGATTTTGTATCACAGAGAAGAAATATTTAGTTTTGGAGCTCATGGAAGCTATAGAGGAAAGGAATTTTAGTTTGCATCTCTTTCTAATGACTGTGGGTTAAAAAGGAGAGCAGATATCAGATGCATGTGATACAAAAGAATTATAGCTTTCCCTGCCCCTTTTTCTTATCCATATCAAAAGCAGGTTCTAGCTTGAATATGCCAGTTGATGTCAAAAAAGAAATCTCCATATAATCAGACTGTGGCCTGTGTCAGCTATAATCACATAGACAGATCAAGATTTGCCAAGATTGCAGAAAGAAGACCAAACACTAGCCAAAGGTTTCTCTTTACCCTCTTTCAGATTCTAACATCCAAATGCACAGATTTCAAAATTGTAAAAAACTACATGGCCCTGTAGGAAAAACAAGTTAAAATATTGCAACAAAAATCTTTAGAATTTCCGTTTTCTAGTGGTTGGCACTATCAGTAAAATTTCTTGCTTTTGTTTGTCCCTTTGTTTATTAAATTAGAAATAAAACAGTTGAAAATATTTATTGAATGTTACTAGAGAAACATTATAACTATAGTAAAGCAAGGGATCAGTGATCCGATTCTAGAGCAGAGACTGATGACCACAGGAGTGAGAGAGATATCTGTAATACAGGGCACTGTTGCCTTAATCTTATAAAAGTTAATAGTACAACTAGGGAGTAAGAGTGTGCACATTTGAAGACAAGCAAAAAAAGTACCTACCACATTAATACCATCCCAAATTCATTCAACAAACATACCAAAAATCATTATTGAGCATATTCTATGTGTCAAGCACCCTTCAAGGTACAGGTAGGTATTGGAGGCACAGTGATGAGCAAGGTAAAGAAGGCCTCCATCCCTAAGGAGCTTGCTCTGCTTAAATTGGAAGACAGGATGTGCTATACAGAATGGCAAAGAGCTGGACAACATGAAGATCGAGATGCCCTGTAAAACTCAGATTGTATAATCAATGTCTCCATAGGTTTGTGCTGCCGTTTATAGTGCTGTCTTTGTTATTAAGATCATCCAGATTGTGTATTGGGTACAGTAACTTTCATGAGTAAAAGAAGACTGACAATGGTTAACTTAGTTAATCAAAATAGCAAATACTTAAGAAGGGCTTACTATGTGGCAGACACTATACACATGTTAACTTATTCAGTCATCACAACCAGTCTATGAAGTATGCATTTCTTTATCTCCATTTTTTCGGAGGAAGAAATCAAAGCATAGAGAGGTTAAGTGAATTTGCCTAAGGTTCTGCACCTGCTAAGTGATGCTGCCAGTATTTAATCCCACTGCTCTCCAGCACTATACTGTGCTACCTTCAATAAAGTGCCTGCTATGTGCCAGCCATTACACATATTATCTCCTTCACTTTTTACAATCCAGTTTGTCAGATGATAGAAATAAGGTGCAGAGTAGCACTGCTGTTGTTCAAACCCAAAACAATCTGGCTAGGCAGCCGGTGTTCTCTGCCACCACTCCATGCTGTCTCCCTAAGGGGCTTTCTCTAGTGAGTTTTTTACGTGCTCAGACATAGACTCACAATTCCCTTCCTCCATCAATATGCTTGTTTTATATACCAGGCTTTCCTGGGAGATTCTGTTTACAGATAGGACTTGAAGAAAAGCTGATAAAACAAAAGTTTGAAAAATAAATTTTCTTAGCCAAAAGGAAAGGCTGATCTTGCAGAAATTTCAGAAAAAGAATGGTTCATACAGGAGTCAGGAAGGCAGATGGAAAATAGGCCAGCAGGTTAGATATATGAAAGGCCTGCTGTGTACAGACCATGACATTGCCAGGATTTATTGAAAAAGAAGACATGAGTTACAGTTTAATTGAATGTCGTTTACAATGTATGTAGAAAGAGAGGAGAAGTGTAAAACAAGTAGAAAAGAGTTGAAAGAGGTGAGAGTACAAGTTAATAATGTAAACGAACTGGACCTTGTGGATAAAATCCAACTATCCTCTGATTTATTTTCAAACTTCAGCAGACATAGTATCTTTACCATCATAATAAGTCATACTTTGAAGATTTAGGGCTGACAGAAAAGTAGGACTTTCCTGCAGGCTAAGTGATAGTATAGGAGAATAGTTCAAGAAATGTTATTTAGATATGTAGCTTCCATTTGAAATCTACATATCTTCCATTTATTTATCTAGATTTTAGAAATACTGTTAAATTTCAGAAGAGTTAGCAGGGCTGATGTCTTGACCAGCTCTTTTGATTACACATTACACTTCTTAAATAGAGGTGATACTTAGTCCCAGTTATCAACAATTGGTGTTGCCTTTTTCATACTTCAACATTTTTCCCAAGCCACTGATAACATGATCTTGTCTTTTGAAGTGCTTTGGGATCATTTATCACATAAGGAATTTCCTTATATGGGGGGAAATCATTGGCTTCTGGCTTTAGATTCTTTTCAGATTGAAATGGTCGAATAACTACTACCTGTGATATTGAACTTGGGGTGGGATGAGACTATAGGCAACAAAGAATTGGGAAAATGACTGGTTGTTTTTATGTGCAAAGTCACTTTGTTGTTTTGCCCTTTTCAGCTGCTTAGACATCTCCTAAAGATTTCATCTTGCCCATTAAGAACTAAAATATAAATCCTACATTCTTGTGCCTCTATTGGATGGGCATTTAAGTACTCTTCTGGCTTGAATAAGGTTTAGGCACGTGCAAGTGCAGTCTGATGTGTCGAGTTCTTGGCATTTTGCTCTCAGTATAATCTTTGTTAGTAACATATTTTTACTGTGTTCTGGTGAACTAGAATTTAACCCACAGTATAACTCTGTCCCCTCAGAACTTGAGGGTCCTTGCCTTGGCTTTGTGAGCTAACTCTGCTCTGTCTGCCCTCTCGACCTCACTCCCCCTACGCTGTAACTCTGCTTTATTAGAGATTTTGACTTCCATGTTTCTAGACTTGGCCTAAGTAATTGGACCCACATCCCATTAACCCCATAAATGCCATTTTATGAGAAGGTCCATGCCGTAAGTCACCCTGCCTCACATGGTTTCATTTACCCAGATTTCTCCCATTTAAAAGACCCAGGAAACACATGCCTCTGCTCCAGTTTTAGGGGCCAGCATCCCTCTAAGCCCCCACAACTTTTACCTTAAGGTTTCCCCAGAGGAGCCCCTTCTCTTCCACAGGTTGACTAGGCTGCTGGATCTGCTGGCTGCGGAGGATGACTTGCCATCCCCTACATGCATGCGCACCACGGTAGATGTGGTGAAGGCGCTGCGCACGTTTCTCTCTGGTTTGGCCAGGATGATGTACACCTTCGGCACAAACATGCAGCCTAGGGCCACTGTGGCACTGAGGCTGACCGAGAAACACATGGTGATGATTTTGTAGTTGCTGCCAAAGTAGATTGGCACAAAAGCTAGCCATATAATGCAGGTCGTGTACATTGTGAAGGCGATATACTTGGCCTCGTTGAAGTTAGCTGGAACATTTCTGGTCTTGAACGCATAGAAGGTGCAGCTCAAAATCAACAATCCATTGTATCCAAGTGGAGTGACAACTCCTAGGTTGGTGGTGTTACAGATCAGGTAGACTTCTCGAATGCTTGGGTAGTCATGCATTATGTCAGGAGGCTCCATTATAAAGAGGGCAACGATGATGCCCAACTGGATGCATATGAGAATGAAAGCAATCACTAGCTGGGCACAGGCACTCATGAATCTGGGCTTTTTGGTACAGATCTTCTTCTTGCTGCCAGCCAGGATCCTTGCAATACGGTTGGTCTTTGTTACAAGGGCTGAGTAGCTCATGGCTGGGGAGAGACCAATGCCAATTCTCTGAAGGTAGCAGTAAATCTGTTTGGGCTTCGCAATGAGGCAGAAGGTACATAAGTAGCCCAGGCAGATGCCAGCAAGGATAATGTAGCAGAGTTCCCTGCTTGAGGACTTGACTACTGGTGTATCACGGTAAATGATGAAGACTACAGTAACAAACAGGGTGGCCAGGAGGCCAAGGCAGGCAAACACCACAGCTGCAATGGGTTCAGGGTCACCCCATCGAAGATACTGTACTGGGATCAAGTCACAACCTGCAGAGACACAAACACATATTGTAAAGGAGGGAGAGATGTTGACTTGGGTCACATATCCCTAAGTTACAAGCAGCTGTTTATGACCATTTCAGTTTGTTCCCCATCTACCTTTCTAATTTCAGAATCTCCTGCTACTTACTGTTTCATGTATTCATTCAGAAAACGTTAATGATGATATTACTGAACATGTACATGGTCTGTGATAGGAACTATTCTAGGTTCTGAAACAAAATAATGCAGAACATGTTTCCTGCTCTCATAAAAAAAATCAGTGGCCTTTTAACCAACTGTAACTGTGATAAGGGTCATGAAGAGGTATAACATGGGTTCTAAGCAGTCTCTTGAAGCAGCAAAGGCCTCCTACAATAGGAATGAGCAAATAAATTTGTTGGTTTGATGGAGTTGGGGATTTCATGGGCTTGGCAAACTTACAGTTAAACTACATTAACTGTAAGGAAGAGAGGCATGAAGGGAAGCCACCGTATGACGGTGTAACAAGTGGCCTAAGATGAGGCTGGGAGGTAGGCAGGAAGGGGATCTTGCAGGTTAGAGAATCCTAGATCAGTAGGAAGTTATTCTAAGGATCTTTGTAGAGCAATGACAAGCTCAGATTTGTGTGTGTGTGTGTGTTTTAAACATTTCTTTGGTTTCTATGTGGGTTTTGGATGAGATAAAGGTGTGCACACATTTAAGACTTATTTTAGAGCCATATAGAGTGTTTGAATGGATGTGGGAGTGTGTGAAAAGTGAAAAAGGTATGAAATATGACCAACACTAGTAAAGAAGAGTTGGAATTTTCAGAGAATCTTGTGGTTTAGATGTTTTAGAAGATTCTGTTAAAAAAAGGAGGATGTTCATTTTTATAAGAAAACTGACCCCAAAGGCAAACAATTGGCAGGCAAGGGAAGTGCACCACTCTCAAAATCGTTCCTTATTCTTTATTTATGATATGGAGTTTTTAAATTATTCCTTGATTATATAGCAGAAAAATAGTGACAGAATATAGCATCATTTGGATTATCTGTCTTTTACAATTTTTTAGGACAGTGGTTCTCAAAGTTGCCTACACACTAGAATCACCAAGACTACATATATACATATTTACACACATATATAAAATCCTGAGACCTGGGTGTCCCATTGGTTGAGCTTCTGACTTAATTTGTCTGAGTGTGACATGGGCATCAGGATTTTTTTAACAATACTGCAAGTGCTTCTAATGTGCAACCAAAGTTGAGAACCATTGTTCTAGGAGGATCATTCCTGTCAGTTAGACTTTAAAGAAAATGGACTTGAGATAGCTTCACTGAGTAAGTAGGAAAGGAGGCAAGTAATCTGGAGCATTGGGCATTTGAGGAATGTAGCAGAAATGACTAATTGCATGTCAATATCTATTCTCCCCTTCATTCTCAGCAATAGACCTCTAATTTCATTTGGGATGGTAAAGGCATTAGTTACAATACTACATTTTTCATCAACCATTGCTGTGAAATGTGGCATAGGAATAGGTTTCAGCCAATAACATGTACACAGAGGATTCCTGAAAGGAAAATGACTCATGGTAGAAAGTAACCTTTTTCCCTTCTTTACTTTCTTCTTCTGCTGCCTGGCACATAAACATGATGGCTACAGCTCCAGCAGTTGTTTTGGACTTCAAGGTAACTTGAAGGACAGAAAATGTGTTCTGGGTTTGGAAGAGAAAAATAGAGGGGGCTCCACTCCCTGAGAACCATGGACCCCCCACTACCTGTGGACTATGCATATCCACATCTTCTTTGTTTAAGCTCCTTTCATTTATTTATTTTTTTGATATATGCAGGGAAAACAAATCCTTATTGATAAGGAGTAAAGTTTTCCTATTAACTTGTCCTATCCCATGATCAAGGGTGTTGCAGTCAGTGGCTTTGAATATCAATGGTTACTGGGAGGTAGGGGAGGCAACAACAAGTAATGACAGCAAGGAAGCATGTAGTTCTTTCAAAATATGCCTAAGGGTAGCTTCGTTGTAGAAAGGGAAGGGAAGAAGGGAAGGGAAGAAACAAAGGAAAGAGAAGGGGAAGGGGAAAGGGAAGGGAAGGGAATTATTCTTCCCCTTATTTCTGCCCTGCTGCTGTTTTGCTTTAAGATCTCGCATTTCAGATAGTACTATTAGTACTATAATTAAAGTCATAATGGATTTAGTAGGAGTTATGAGCTAGCCTGTGATTCTCAGCACACTTTGCAAAATGTTTCTATGGGAAAATGTATTCTTACTCTAAATAATTGTGCATTTAATATTGAAACAAAGGGCTTTAAATTTTAAAAAATTGTGGATAGCTCAGACTAAATATAACTAAATACAAAACAGTTGTGTTATATGACCTCATTAAGTATAAAAATACATATCTCATTGCTAATTAATATACCTATATCTGTATTTCTAGTCATCTACACTCCCATGTGCTTCCTATATAGTTGGAATTCAACCTCTGATACTTTAGTATGCCATAGAGTTTAGGCTTATATTTACAAATTTGCTCCTTGGAGAGGCTGTTTTACCAAAAAAAGTATTAATCATATATATATATATATATATATATATATATATATATATATATATATATTTTTTTTTTTTTTTTTTTTTTTTTTTTTTTTTTTGAGACATAGTCGCCCTTTGTC
This sequence comes from Pan troglodytes, assembly GCF_028858775.2. NCBI lineage: Eukaryota > Metazoa > Chordata > Mammalia > Primates > Hominidae > Pan > Pan troglodytes. Next base: position 90,551,188 of record NC_072407.2, read on the forward strand.
ACCCAGGCTAGAGTGCAGTGGTGTGATCTTGGCTCACTGCAACCTCTGCCTCCCGGGTTCAAGCGATTCTTGTGCCTCAGCCGCCTGAGCTGGGATTACAGGCACGCCCGGCTACTTTTTTTGTATATTTAGTAGAGACGGGATTATGTTGGCCAGGCTGGTCGAACTCCTTGCCTTGAGTCATCCACCTTCCTCGGCCTCTCAAAGTGCTGGGATTACAGGCATGAGCCACTGTACCTATCCCATTCCTATATTTATTATTTTATATTAGTTCATTTATAGCAATGATTTGACAATAAAATTTATTAAATATATAGAGGTCTGTTTCTACTGCTAGGTCATGTGCTGCTAATGTCCACAGCAATTTACTTATATAGGAAACGTTATGTTTGTATATAGGGCAGGAATCTTTTCATTACCTAAAAGAATGAGCTGGAAAAAGTAATTAAACACTTAATTTTACCCCAGTTTTTCCTACTGTTCTGCTAAATCTTAATTGTTTTCATCTTAATGTAATTAAGTTTAATTTCTAAATACTTTGCATAGAATAACATTTACTACTATTTTTATCAGATGTATTTTTGAACTCTTCATGTTCAGCTTACTAACATCTGTGTGAAACTAAAGAAAACTCATTAGATATATGTGTTAAAAATGTACATGAGGCTTGTCTCTAATGTGATGTAATTATTTTCACAAATCTTTCAGGATTTATATATTAAATGAATGTTTCTTTTATTTAATGTAAACCATTTAGAAAGTCTTACATTTAGTTTGATGCCTTCATTGCAAAAAATACTGTTGTAACTATTCTCTAAGAATAGCAAACTGGACTCTGATTAAAGGGTTATAATCACTGAATCTTATAATTGAATAAGATCTTAGAGTTTCCAAAAAATGGATGCGTATCACAATCACTTGGGAAGCCTACAAAACTGTAACTCAGGAGTCTAAACTCAGAAGATTTTGAGTCAGTACATTGTGGTGGGGCAAAGGAATCTTTATTTTGAATAAGCAACTTCAGTTATGCTATATTAGTCTTTGGTGCAATTTAACCTTAGAGATTATCAAGCCAAATTCTTACCCATTGTGCAAATGCCTTATATGATAACTCCAAGATGTAATCATCCTAACCTTACTTAAGGCTTTTTATAAAATATATCATCTCAAGGGCAGGACTGGTGGTGGTGTGGGGAGATAGATTGAAAAGGCAGGAGGCTGTGATGGCAAGTGAAGACTGGAAATGAAGAAACCAGTCAGAAGACTATCACAAGGAGACAGGGATGATAAAGACAAAAACTAAGTAACTGTACTAGAGAAAACAATTAGTTGGTAAAGACATTTCAGAACTGGAATTGAAAGAAATTATGAAGAAGATAGAAGAATCAAGAAGAAAGGCTTTGTAGCTGATAGCAATACTGTTAACTAAGATGAGGGCTTAGGAAGCAACGGGTCACATTTCATGGGAATGATATCTAGCTCCAGTTTGAGCATGCTGTTTGTACTGAGTCTGACCTAGTGAGCTTTGAAAAGCTATCAGTGTGGAAGTTACAGCTTTAGGAATCATCTTTTTATAGAAGCTGAAAATAAGAGACATGGAAATAAACACAACCAATGAGGAAATTCTTAGATGTGGATGAGAGCAGAGCCTAGCAGTCTGGTGTAACACCAATACTAATGAATGAGAGAGGGAGAGAATATGTCAGGGAAGATGTAACATCAGACAGAAGGAAGGAAGTGTATCAGAAGCCAAAGGAAAGTATTAATTGGATGGCCCACCACAGTCTCCTCTAAGAATATCAGTTCTGTTTTACTTTTTAAAATTCTTACCCAAATAGCTTGCACAAAGCTTCAAGCTTCAGGTTCACAGATATCTCTTCTGACATTAGATAATTATATGTTTTTTTCCCTTCACTAGTATTAGATTTATTTCTTTTGAATAAGGGATAATATACTTTCTAACATGAAACAAGGTCTACCAAATCTCAGAATCTTGAAATAATGCTAACCTCATTATGATATAAATTTAAATTCTCAGTGATAACTACCCTTACTATGTACACAGTTGTACAAATATCTGTGTAGTTATTGTTCCTAACTTCCTTATTTTCTTCTAATCACTGGGCATTTTTTCCATCAATGGTTGTATTTTTTATCCCTGTTTCATCCTTACTGTAATGGTAAGTTACTGGAAGTGTATGTAGAGGTTACCTAAGAGTCTAAAGCGCATATAATGTATAGTTTTATTATGAATTTAATCAATTTAGCATATGTTATTATATTTTAAATTAAATAATCTTGATCATGTCAGTGAAATTCCTTCCTAACAAGCATATTGCCATTTCTCTGGTTCTCAGAAAATGCACAGTATTATATTATTTTCTAGAAATGCAGATGAAACATGGATTAGAAAACTGCGGTCCATTTTCTAATAACATCTATTTAGGTATCTATTCGCTTTTAATTTTTCTTCCCTTTTATACTTGATTCGTAAGTCTGTGGTTCTCTTGTATAATCCATCTTTTCAAAACTTGAACTGACATATATTGAAAAGACAAGTTTTTCTTTTTTGAAAGAGGGAAAGTGAGCTGCCAAAACTATATTGTCCACTTTCATTCTATTACTTCACTAATGTGTTTCCCATAAGTCTAATAGCAGAATGGATGATCTACTGATTTTCTGGACCCCTAAAAATGATGTGACTCCTCATTCACAGCTGGTACTCATGCTTAGATTGTTAGTTTTGCAGTATTAATATTCCTGTAGTTACTAGTTTCTAGACTGCTGCATTTTTCAAACCCTGTTCCAAGTGTCTCTTCAGGGAGAGATGCCTGATGTTCTGTAAATTGGGCTGAACAAGAGCTCCTTACCAAGCTCCTACATTCCTGTATATTTTGGATAAAGGAAGTTGCTGTTTAGAATCTCTGAGAATAAGATGTATGTGCTCTCAGCTGCTGGTTAGGTCATTTCAGGTATACAATGAGAAGGAAGATATAAGATAGATTATAAAAAACTGATCTATTAAAACTAATATGGGGATACAGAACTGACAAGGGGCTGTTGTGGGTTTCCTCTTTGATATTTGAGCAACAGATCTGTCCAGAGCACAAGGTGTTGACTGGTGACTAACAACATCATGCTTGCTTTCCATCTATTTAACCAATAAGCCATCTTTCTGCCTTTCCTTCTTTCTTTACCTCTCTGGATTTGGATCTCATGGATGTTGAACTGGGATCACAGGGTGATACAGAATCAGAATTCTTTCTCTAGTGTTCATATCCCTGATCCTTTAATATTTTTTCTTTACTTAGCCTGAGCTAAAGTTTTTCATCACTTCCATAATTCAGAGAATTTGAAATGGTGGGTGTCTGTGTGTGCTGTGAGACATTGAGGAAACTCATTTCTCTCTGTAGCACTTACTGTATTTATAATCTATTTTGTGGTAGGGGGAGTTTGATTGACTGTATCATTAAGGTCTGTCTTCTCTACTTGACTAGAAGCACCCTGATGATAGGGAGTTTGTCTCTTTTGCACACAAACGGGTCCTCAGTACTGAGCACAGTGCCTCACTCATATGGTTAATATAGCATTTTACAAATTAATATATTTTGTATACAATTAAATAAAGAATTCTAATTCTAGTGCATGGATAAGTCATTCTCAAAAAACTTTTGCATTGCCTTTAGAAGTCCCAAGTTACAGAACTATTATGTAGTGTTTTAGACAGAAGTCTAAAATCAATTCACTACACCTGAATTTGAGTCTAGTTTCTGGAACCCAAAGAGGGCAAAACTAGATAAGCAGCTCAAAAACTTACTTCTGCCTAGGGATGTGACATGTTTCATATTAGAAATATTCCTCGTGGGCAGGTGCAGTGGCTCACGCCTGTAATCCCAGCACTTTGGGAGGCCGAGGTGGGTGGATCACAAGGTCAGGAGTTCAAGACAAGCCTGGCCAATATGGTGAAACTCCATCTCTACTAAAAATACAAAAATTAGCCAGGCATGGTGGCAGGCGCCTGTAGTCCCAGCTACCCGGGAGGCTGAGGCAGGAGAATTGCTTGAACCCAGGAGATGGAGGTTGCAGTGAGCCAAGATTGCACCACTGCACTCCAGCCTGGGTGACAGAGTGAGACTCCATCTCAAAGAAAAAGAAATATTCCTCATGCTGACTAGTCATTTGGGACATTTTTTATGACTGATTAATCTAATTTTGAGTAATTCATTGGATCTGGGAAGTATGTATAGAGGAAAGAATGAGACAGTAACCAGTAAAGTCATTCTTTAGAAAGTGCCATCCAACTATGAAGGTCAGATAGATGTACTTTTCTTAAGGAGGCTGTTAATTGTAACTTTTCTTTTCTTTTTTTTTATTTTAGCATAGAAAAAAAAATAGAAAAGTTCCCAAGTTTTCTTCAAGGAAGGCATATTCTACAGTTGATTGATTTTTACCATTACCTTAGCACGAAACAAAACATGGCATGATTGCTTTCTCCAATAAAAAGAGAGTCTTTATCCAAGGTGTTAAGCAAGTTTTATTGGTAACTGCCTCAACAGGAAGCTGCCATATTCCTCTTTATGTCAGTATCAAAAAAAAAAAAAAAGAGACTAACATTTATTGAATGCCTACTATATATCATGTGTTATTCCAGAAATTTTATGTAATCATCATAATAAAAAATGAGGTAAATATCATTATCTCTATTTTTCAGAGGGGGCAATATGAAGTTTAATTAGATATGTTAACTTTCTGGGACTGAGATTAAAACTCTGTGGTTATCTACTAACTTATTTATTAATTTTATCTTTGCTACATCAGGGGAGGCAACTTGGCCAGTTACTCCTCTGAAAGAAGTCCTGAGTCTATTTAGTAGGAAACAGAATCATGATTAATTAACAATGTCTGCATGGGCAAGGTGGGGCTAGTGGTGGCATAAATATTTGATAGCTTTATCTTGATATAAATCCATGCTTCCTCTTGAGAAATCTCATTGGTTCAAACCCTTCAGCAAGATTTTCATTCTGGGCAATATGTCCTTAGAGTTGCTGCCAGAGACACTGATTGATCAGTTGTTTTTCTTGGGTTCCTAAAGTTTTCTAGCATAGAAAATGTTCTGAATGATCATTCATGGGACATTCCCAACTTTGCTACAGAGTAGACTCACAGCCATCCATTTGTCATTGGACCTAGCCTATTCCCCATCCTTCAAGGTTTATTACACATCTCATTTTAGATTCCCTTAATAGAATTCCTTCACAGAGCTGAAAATTCAGAGCTGTAGTTTTTATTTTTGTTTTTTTAATTGGTTATATTTTATAGGGGAATTTGAAATTGTGTGCAAAGATTTATTTTATAATTAAGACATAAAGAATGATTTAATAGTACTGCAGAGTACTAAAGGGAAATGTGATCACAGATGCACATTTGTAGGAAATAGCTTTGAAAAATATGACTTCCGGTCATACTGCACATGAATAAGAGTGGAAAAACACAGCATGTGAATTTAAATAATAAAGTGTGCTGACTGGAATAATTCCCTCCCTTTCTACTTTTCTCCAGTCCCTTTTTACTAGCTAACTTCTCCTTATTCTTCTACTTTCCAGATTCTCCTTGATGAGTATGACTTTTCTGATTCCCTGAAGCTGACTGACAGGTTCCTCTCATGTGGTCAAATGGCTCCCTGGGCCTGTACCCGTCATAGCACTTGCATTCTTACTAATTGTGTATTAGTATTGTCTCTTTGAAATGGTAGATTTAGCAATTTGAGAGGAGGAGACTGTTTCTTTGCTTATTGTATTTCTAGTGCTAGTCATAGTACCTGGCACACAATAGGCAGTTAAATAAGTTTAATGAATGAATGAATGAATGATTAACAAAGAAGAGGGCAAGTAAGGAATAAGGAGGCATGCCCTTCATTTTCAGCTTGCACACAAATATTTCCTATTAATATGAGCCTTTTACTCTATGTCTCAATTTTTTCATATATAAAATGAAAATAATACAGACTTATCTTATCTATAATTAGGGTTTTAATCTGGAGAAACCCTTGCAGAAGAATTCACAGAGGAGAAATTAAAGACCAATGACCTGAAAAAGGTCCGTGAAGCAATTTCTCAGAAATAGATTTATAAAATGCTTAAAGTTGTTTTTGTATTTTATTGAAATAAAACATTAAACTCATCATTTTAAAACCGATAGGGTATCAGTGGAATTTTGCACACATAATAGGAGCTATAATTTGGATTTTACGATTCATTTCTATTTATCCTTGCTAGCTTGCCAGACCCTTGTCAAGATCCCTTTCCTGCAGTTTTAGTCAGACTCATAAAATTGCTTATTTTGCAAATAAGCTGCATACTAAAAAGCGCTTTCCTACTGTAGCTGGTCGTTCATCCAAATGTTCAATAACTTTCTGATTTTGTGACTCAGAATTTTGCAACCACTCTCCAGGCCCCACTATATTCCTTCTGTGTTCCCATATACCCTTGATTTTTTTTTTCCTTTGAGGCATACCAGGATTATTCTAAGACCTGAAATTACATTACCTTTCCTAAGGAAGGTTGCAAAATTGTATGCATATTCTGCCACAGATTTTACCTCCTTTTTCTCTTTCCAAGCCTATTTGTTCCTAAATTTTAAGTATCGTTAAGTATTCTCCAGTTGAGCTATGGGCATACATTTAACTATTCAAATGCTCATGTTTATTACAGCAAGAAAATATGGGGACAAAGTGCACACATGTAAGAAAAATGTACAAGGGGAAAGATTAATGCCTCATCCCACCCATTAAAGAGATTGAACATTGTTCACACAGCACAGCTACAGCATTTCACTCTTGAGCACCTACACCATTCATACCACTTGGTCCACACTATGGTGATAGAAAGGTAATTGTTTGTTCCTTTAAAATAATGTATTGACCAAATGCTCAGGCTCTGTGACTTTACTCTGCTAGTCATTGTATTGAACACTTTATTCTTATTACCTTCTTTAATACCTACAAGGTCCTCATGCGATAGGGACCATTATTTCATCTATTTTCAGTTAAGGAAACTATTTTCTGTTGGAACTAAAGAGCATTTGAAAGGAACCACAGAAAGAGAAACACAGACATAGAGAAAAGCAGAAGAAATGTAAAGGAAACAGCCAAAATGCAAAAGTCAGATATGCAGAGGAAAAAACTCTACAGCATAGTAATGTATCAAGAGAATTACAATGTCTTTGGGAATTATTGCTGATAGTTCAGATGGGGAATTAGCAAAAGCTTTAGGAGGGAAGGTGATAATACCTATCTGCCTACATCTCAAGGATTAGTGTGAGGACCATATAAAATAAATTGGACAGTGGCATAATAATTATGAAGTGAGAGAAAGTGGAAATGGGGAAGTGTATATACAAAACGGTGTGACTCAACATCTGCTAAAGCGCCTGTTTTATTAGATTATCCTTTATTATTCTGGGGAAAAGCCAGGCTACTTTCTCTCTCTAGCTTGTTTAGGTATGTGTTGCCCCAAGTAAATGGTATTATGTTGTCTTAAATTGTTTGTAAGTACAAGACAGCCCATAATGCTTTGAATTTTTCATCACCTCAATTAATGTGATTTTTAAAGAGGTGTCAAGATAGGAGGAATTTATCTGCTTCATATTACTCATATAATATATCAATGCTTTGTGAAGCATTTTCCAAGTAGGTTAGATAATGCGATAGTTAGCACTGTATCATAATGTTTCTTGTTCTAAGGGGAAAATGTGATAATTTATTTTGGGTAAGCTACATTGACCAAAAACTGAAATCAATGAAATCACATTATTGTCTTCAGTCTGGCCATGTCAGAGTGGTTTTTGACCACAATGCCATTGTTTTGGTCAGACCACAAATTTATCATTGTGAAGAAGAACATGGTGAACATTTTTCATCGAGTGGTTTCTGGCAAGATGAAAACTGGTTTATGTTCTTTTCAGGGACCTGTTTTGATAAGTTCCACTAAGAGAGGGGCTTTCAGCCCTTTTTTTCTTCTTTAGTCAGTGGCGTTTACAAGTTTAAATATACTGTCTTTTTGACTCATCTTGTAGGAAGAAAATTATTAAAAGTTAATGAACATTGAGAAATTGGAAGAGTAAGAAGGCATTTTAGAATTTATCAATGTGTGTAAGCCCTGGAATCTCGTTTTAAAAGAACCAAAACACAACATTGTTGTTTTTAGTGCTAACTGAAACAACTTTATCAAGCTTATTGTTTGAAAAAAAAAGACAGTGCACAAAATTTTTCATTGCATTTTAGAGATCCTGTTAGAAAGAATCCAGTGATTCACAGTCACTTCCATATTTCTTGCAGCATCATGTCAAGGAAAAAGCACTAGTTTTACAGAAAGATGGAACAGGGTCTGAGCCTTACTCTCCTGCTTACTGTGTGATCATGAGCATGGATATTTTCAATTTTCAAACTCAATTTTCTGTAAAATGGAAATCATGATTCCAACCTTTTTTAAAGTTTATTTTTATAATTTTAATTTTTATGGGTACCTAGTAGGGATTCCAACCTTTTTGAGCTGTCAGGAGGATTAGGTGATAGAACACAAACTTCCTATTCTGATAGGTGACAGGTACTCAATACATGGGGATTTCTTACCTTTCTTCCATCCTATATTCACTTCTTTAGTGAATATTCATTGAATATCTACTGTGTTCTAGCAGCCTGGTATTCTCAAATGAGGAAAATATACAAAAGTTACTGTATTTTGGCTTATATCCTAGCTGAAGGATCAACAGTATATGATCAGTGAAAATACATTAACACATAAACAATATAAAATAGTATGAGGTGATATAAGAGGTAGAGAAAAGAAGAGGTAGAACTGGATATGAGGGGGGTTAGTTTGTAGTATTAAACGGGTTGCTCAGGGTAGACATTTGAGCAAGGACTTGAGGAAGGAAAGAATAGTGGTCATGTGGTTATCTGCAGTAAAGCCTTCCAGGCAGATAACTGCTAGGGAAATTACCCTGGGATAAGAGCCTTTCTGACCTTTTAATGGAAGAACAAAAAGACCAATGTATTGGGAGGAAGAACCAGATGAAGTGAAGGGAAAAGTAGGTCAGACACATGAGAGAAGACCAGGTCATACAAAACAGGAATTTGTAAGTACTTTGGCTTTTACTTTGAATGAAATGGGAAATCATTGTAGATTCTTATACAATGGAGTAACATGACCTGGCTTATTTTGTAAAAAGATATCTCTGCCAGGAATGTTGAGGAGAGACCGTAAGTAGGGGCAAGGGTAGAATCAAGGAGAAAAGTTAGGAGGTTATTTTCAGAAGAAAGATGATTAATGATGATTGTTAGGCACTTTTACTGGAGGTAGTGAGAAGTGGTGGAATTTGGGATATGAAGGATTAGCCAATGGGATTTCTTTACTGACTAAAGGATGTGCAAGACGTCAGTAGATTGACTCCAAAGTTATTGGTCTTACCTAATGAAAGAATGGGTTTATTATCAGATGAAATGTAATAGTAAGGATAAAGCAGCCTGGGAGATTAAGAAGGTAAAGACCTGGATTTCAGCGATGGAAGTGTAGAATTTAAGATATCTATTAGATATTCAAATAAATATGTCAAGTAGGCAATGGAATATTTAAGTCTGGAGATTAGGTGAGAGATCTGGACAAGATACTTTACATCGAAATGTTTATTGTGTAGATGATATTTAATGACATGAATGAAACTGGGTATGATCACCAGTGAAGCAAGTGTAGACAGAAAAGAGGATAAACACTGAGCTCTGGAGCACTCCAGCATAATAGCCTTCATTTTATTTGAAATTCATAAATGTAAAAATATCAGTGGCAATAGATGCTAGATCCTTTTTGGGAAGGTTATTTTTTTATTTTTATTTTGCCAGTGAGGAAAATATCAAAAGTGTATAATGAAGTGATCAGTGAAACTAGAAACCTTTTTTATCAGGGACAATGATAAGATAGAAAAACAAATGGCAGGTGCCGTGTAGTATTGTCACGGCTTATGGCTTTCTGGGATTTCCAAGTCACCATTAAACTTCTGCAATTTATTCATTTAGAATCAGAAGGGCTATGAAGCTAATCTAAACGAAGTTAAAAGAGATGTTTATAACAGTAAGCTTAGTTCAACGAATAAAAATTGTCTACTCTCTGCCATTGATTGTGCTAGACAGTCATTGACTTAAAGGGATCTTACTTTCAAATGTAGAAGACATTTAATAAACACCTGTTAGGCCAGGCACAGTGGCTCACGCCTGTAATCCCAGCACTTTGGGAGGCTGAGGCGGCCTGACTAACAAGGTGAAACCCTGTTTCTACTAAAAATACAAAAAATTAGCTGGCATGGTGGCATGCGCCTGTAGTCACAGCTACTCAGGAGGCTGAGGCAGGAGAATTGCTTGAACCCAGGAGGCAGAGGTTGCAGTGAGCTGAGACAGCGATGTGCCACTGCACTCCAACCTGGGCGACAGAGCAAGATTCCATCTCAATAAATAAATAAATTTAAATAAATAAATAAATAAATAAACACAGGTTAAAACTTTCCCCAAATTTTCTTCTTCATTCATTCTTAAATCAATCCATCTATCTCTCTATTCATTTTTCACCACTATATTTTAAAAACTTATTAACAGTAGAGTGATAATAGTATTCTTGAACAGTTAATGCATACGAAACTTTTTGTATGCTATAAAATAGCTCTAATAATCTTATGAACTAGTTACTACTGTTATCTCAATTTTATGGAAGAGAAAGCTGACACTCACAGATAAAAATTTCCGTGCTTTAAGTCGCACAATGAGTCACTGGTGGAGTGTGAATTTGAACATGGGCATGTTTGACTCCAAAACCTTTTGATTTAAACCACCACACTCTTAGAAGAAAATAAAGATGAATTGTTGCAGATTAGTATTTTATGCAGCACAAATTCTCAGCTGTACTTTGTTACACTACATTTGCCATAAATTCAACTTCCTTAGATTGTACTGGTGAGTGTGTAATGTAGTGAACTTATCTAGAGAAACCTAAAAAGTGCTTTAGAGACCTGGGAATTCTATTGTTAAACAAAAGTCACTTTCTTTTACAGCTGATCACCATTATGATGTTTGGTATTTAGGAAAGGATAGTTCCCATAATAGAGGCTTTGATGAAAAAGCGACCGTGAAATGGTGGTGTACTTGCTCTGAATGTTATATTGGAAAAAATATTTTGAGACACACATACATTCCTTAGATATGACATGTATCATTCCTTATGGTCTTTTTTTCTGCCTGAAAATTCATTTCTGCTTTACCTGGTTAGCATCTTATTTTCACATACATGAATTCCCTTTCCACCCAGAAGCTACCTCTGAACTTCCAAGACCTGGTTAATTTCCTCTCATCAACGTTTACTCCCATCCTAGCACTTTCTTTCCTTCCTTCATTCATTTCTTCATTTCCTCCCCTCTCTTTTATTCCTTCATTATACAAACATTAAATTGGTTCCTACACTATGGCAGGGATACTTAATGTATTGAAATTGCCTCTTTATTTGCATATGTCTCTGCCTAGGCTCTGCGATACTTGGGAGTAGGAAGTGGGGCTCGATCACCATTGTGTGCCCAATACTGGATCTAGTGCTATGTTTGGCACTAGTTGGAACTCAAATATGTGCTAATGAATAATTTCATCCTTTGTGCCACCACTGCATTTGGTGTGTGGTTTAACTATTGTATGCATTATATGTATAATTTAATGCAATTATTTAAGTAAGGTTAGGTACCTTCCATTTATATTTGTATCATCAGAACTTAGCACACTGTTAAAAAAAGAGTAGGAATGTGATAAAATCTTTTGCTGAATGAATTAATGAATGATAGATAGCCAGCTGTATAGCATATGCTCCTGTTCAGATTACTATCTAACCTAGAAACCAAGAAGCTAGATAGCAGAATTCTGAAAGCTATTCCAGTTTCAATATTAACAAGAAATATTTATTAAAGTTGCAATAATAAACTAAACTTATTTCTCATCAAAACTCATCAGAAATTTCCCCTAAAGAATCAGAAACAAATAATATTTAATAGATGCCAAGAATTTTCCCTCCTTTCCTCGTCTAAGTTTCATTATAATAGTCAAATAGCACATTTTAAGCACATTTGGAATAAAAAATATCAGAGCAGCCTGGAGATAATTAACATGTGACCAGCTTGAAGCCGATTTTTTTTCCTTCTATAATTTCCTGAAAATATGGGGCTCTAAAATGTGATTGTGGGGAGAGACAGGTAGTATAGCATAAAAACCCCAGAATCATAGCACCTGGGATTTCTTTTCCACCAGTTTTGTGGTCTTGTCCATGTATAGAATGTTCCTGAGTTTTGTTTCATTCAACCGTAGAATAATAATATCAACCTTAAAGGATTTAAAAAGATAATGCTTAAGATAGTTATAATAATTGGAAATGAAAAGAAATCTTCCCCATGTTTTTATTTAATGTGCTTATTTATTAAAAGGTAAAAAAAAAAAAAGTCCCAAGAAAAGTAGGACAAGCTGAGGAACACAAATTAAATGCACATTTTTAAAAAGAGAGCAATTCCAATGCGGGAGTTATAAAACCTGCCAGTGGTTACACCTCTTGGAGCTCATCCTCTGCTCCCTCCTTGATTCTTACCAACATCTCTTTGTTTAACTCTGCGGCTTTTTTCCTCTTAAGTGAAGAGACAAATGTTCCAACCTCCAAAGCAATTAGGTAACTCAGGGAACCAAAGGAACTTCCTAGAGAACGTCCCTATTGACATTAAGCTGTTGATACATATTGCCTTGGATGGAATAAAATGGAAGCGTTTTACAGCTTTGGACTTACGTAAGATACATTTCTTTTATGATTGAAAAGCAGGAGATAATGCTAACTTCCTGTCATAGGACTTCCCACCTGGTTACTTCTTGAAAGACAGGCTATTTTTGCTCTTTCCTTTTACTTAGTTTATTGGAAGGTTGGCAGCATCTGGTAAGCCCCACCTGTAAGTGTTTCTGTGGCTTTGGACTGGGGACCTAAAGATCTTTAGAGCTCTTACTACTTATATCTCCTCCTAAATTCTTTGATACAAAACAAATAAAAAATTCTTTCTAGGACAGTTTTTGCAGATATGTGGCAGGGAACGGTGTCCCAGAAAAAGTGTCTTGGCAAATGTTTTTCAGATAATTCTCTGAACATCTAGCTCAAATTGTTGCCTTTTATTACTTTTTCTCCCTTCTCTCTCAAACCAGACTACATTTTTCTGAGAACTAATTACCTTGTTCTATTGATTTTAATTCCTAATCAAATCTTTGTTGCTTTTGATTCACACTACATTATCCTTACCCAAACCACTGGTAGATTCACATGGATTTTTGCAAAATTTTCTTTCCCTTATCCTCTCTTTATAATTCCCAACTTAGTCTTATATTTTAAAATCTTGTCTTTTAGTGTTAAATATTTAAATAGCGCAAATAGTATGGAATCATTTAAATTATAAAATTTTTAAATATGCAGAGAAAAGTATAAATGGTATGGAACAAATAAAATCTATATTAAAAAATGTTAATATTTTGTCATATGTTTCAAATTACACACACACACACACACACACACACACACACGCTAAAGCTATAACTAAAACCTGTTTTGTAACTCCCATCTAACTCCCTTTCTTCTCTTACTAGATGATACTGCTATTCTGAAATCTGTATCCTTCCTTTTCATGTTTTTATACAATATCTACTCTTCACATTGTGACTATGTAAATAATATTTATAAAGCAGCCCATCATGATTGCATTTTCTTTCTTTTCTTTTCTTTTCTTTTTGTTTTTGAGATGGAGTCTCGCTCTGTCGCCTGAGCTGGAGTGCAGTGGCATGATCTCCACTCACTGCAACCTCTGCCTCCTAAGTTTCCCAGGTTCAAGCGATTCTCCTGCCTCAGACTCCTGAGTAGCTGGGATTACAGGCATGCACCACCGTGGCTGGCTAATTTTTTGTATGTTTAGTAGAGACAAGGTTTTGCCATGTTGGCCAGGCTGGTCTCAAACTCCTGACCTCAGGTAATCCACCCAATGTAGCCTCCCAAAGTGTTGAGATTACAGGCATGAGCCACTGCACCTGGCACATTTTCTTTCATATTCAATTTTTGAATATTCCTGGAGATAATCACCTTGCTTAAAACTATTCTCTCCACTAGAATGTAAACATTATAAGAGCAGATAATTTTACTGGTTGTGTTCATAGAAATATTTTCAGCATTTAGAACATTGCCTGAGATGGGGTTCACAACACTCTACTCCAAAATATGGCACTTTGGCATATTGAATTTTTTAAGCTGAAGGAATTTGAGAAACAGCAAGTGCAGAAAGACTTTATGTCCTTCTCCCACCCTTCACCCCTGAAGCAGGTCATAAGACCCTCATGTGAGAGGTGCCCTTCTTAGACCTGGAGGGAAGGAGCATCCCTATCTCAGAGGAGTCTGAAGGAACAGGCCTTGCTAAGTTTACCTGAGTTTACTTATGCCCTTTGTCCTATCTTCTTTCTCTACAACTCTTCATTTTACATCAAACCTAGCATACGAACAGCCAGGTTTAACTGCTTCTTCAGGTCCTTAGGAAGGTTCCAGTGTTACATAAAACTTATATTAAATAAATGTGTATGCTTTTCTTTTGTTAATCTATTTTTAGTTACAGGGGCCCCAGCCAATGAACCTAAGATGGATAGAGGGAAAATATATATTTCCTCCCCTGCAACTGGAACAGTGAAAGTGCTAGATACACATTTATTGAATGAATGACTAGATGACTGAATGAATAAATCTTTTTAAATTTCCCTTAAGATAAACTTTAAAATATTTACCATAGTTTACCAGGCTCCCCAAAAGGTGGCCTTTGCTTTCTTGTCTCATTTCTCCCTTATACTCTCAGTTCCATTTCAGTTCCTGTGTTCTGTGTCCACAACACTCTTCTCTTTCATTTTAGTTTGGCCAGCTCCCATCATTACTCCAATTTTTGCATGCCCACAATTCACTGAAGAGGCAATTTTAAATATCACCTAAGTTAGCTTTTACTGTTATGGGCTCTCACACCATTCTGGCCTTCTCTGTTGTCAATACTCAGTATCTTATTATTACTTGTCAATATTTGGAAAAATTATCTCCATGAAGGCAGGGATCCTCTTTATCCTATTTACTGCTAGCATAGGTACCTGTTAATTATAAGACAAAGGAATAACTGCTTGCTGTCCTCAATGAAAATAAGTTGAATTGAGGACATGGGCTATGTTGTGACCTCATCCTCCATTTATTTCTCATTTCTTTCATGTCTTCTTGGTTTTCATACCAGATTCTTTATTTGTCTACCTAATTCTGGTGTTCCTAAGAATTTGTGACTGCTATTGAGAATATGGCTGGCTTAAACATCATTTTAATGATTTTTATTGATGAAGATACATTCTCATAATATCATTCAATGCTCTGCATACATGTTTACACACACACACACACACACACATATTCACATGTATTTATGTGTAAAAAAAGGAACCTGTAATCCTACCACCTGTAAACACCTTAACGTTAGGTAGCCTTCATTTAGGATATTTCTATGAAAAAAATATATACACATACAAAAAGTATATGGCTAAATATATAGGTAGACATTAATGTCAGTTGATTGCTACTTTAAGTTGTTTTCTGAACAATTGTTTAATTCCAGGTGGGCTGAGATCTCTTAGCCATGCTGATAATCTTATAGGATTGTGTTGACATAAAATGAAATAACATTTCCAAGATGCTGCAAACAGTTCCTGTCACATAGAAAGCATTATATATGTACTGGTCGTTATTATCACAATGAAGGCACTGACCCAAAGGTAACTTGAGCTGTCACATTATAGGCTGAAGTAAGGTAACTATAAGCCAAGTGCATATAAGAAAGGCTTGCAATATTTCCTAAAACTGGCCCCAAGCCTTTCTGTGGCAGGCTTTGGAATAGCTGAAGCCATCAGGATGTTCTTCTAGCTAGCAATTCCGAGTGATGTGTTAACTTTGAATCAGAGTCACTGAGGTGGGCTTGCACACAGCTATAGGCTCTTTGGAAAAGTGCTGTAGATTCCAGTTAAAGGTTAAACTTCACATAATATCAACGCAAAGGCATTTCTAGGTTTGGCATTTTTCCCCTACCCAGACCACCCACACACATACACACACTCACATGTATGCACCTAGCCAGAGACAAATCATTTTATTCTTCTGTTTGAAAACCTCCACTGGCCCCACACTGTCTATATAGGATAAATTCCAAACTCGTTAAAGGCTTTACTCACAGGCTGGCCTTAATACCTACTTTAATCTTCATTTGTAACACTCTCCATCATTTTACTGGAGGTTGACACATATTTACCGAAAGCTTACTCTATGTCAGGCATTGTATTAGGTGCTGAGATTACAAATATGTTTAAGGGACAGCTATGTCCATGAGAGACTAACATTTCAGTAGGAGTGGCAGATATGTATACAGATCATTAAAATCTAGTTTGCAAAGTGATTTAAAGGGGAAAGCAGAATTTGTTTTAGAAATACAGAAGGGGAAACTTAGCAGTCTAAGTATATCAAAGAAAGCTTCATAGAGAAAGTAACACCTGAACAGAGTAAGGGAGGGTAAGTGGGAGTTACTCAAGTAAAGAAAGAGGGGTAAGCACATTCCAGGTGGAGAAGACAATATGTACACAGACAGGGAGGAATAAAATAGCATTCTGTGTGGATGAGAATTATGAGCAGTCTTTGACAACAGAATGTAAAATGAAAGATAGAAAGCAGTGGTGATTGAAACTAGAAAGATCATAGAAGGGTGGGAAAGAGGACATTTTGTATGTCATGTTGAAAGCTTGGAATATATCATACAGAGTTATAAAACCAGTGGTAAGTTTTGAGTGATGGGATTCAGGACACACTACCCTGAAGTGTGGCACCTTGGCATTTGAGAAAACAGCAGAAGCAGGAAGGTAACTCTCACCTTCCCCCCAACATTCTCCCCTGAAGCAGGTCATAAAACTCTCATTTGACAGGTTCTCTCTCTGTACCCAGAGGAAGTGAACATCTGTATATCTCTAAAAATGCAAGGTCACTGACAGCAATCTGAACAAACAGGAATAGCTGAGTTCTCCCCAGCTAACTATCATTAGATCATGCTTTTTTAATCCAATCATACTCCTCAATGACTTACCACTTCTCTATCAAACCTAGCATAAAAATACACAAGTTTTCCTGTTTCTTTGTGTTTTCCTTTCCCTATGTAAAACTTATATTTAATAAATGTACATGCTTTTCTCTTGTTAGTTTGTGTTTTGTTCCAAGGATTTAATCCACAAACCTAGGCTGGGAAGAAACGATAATTACTTTCTCCTACATGAGCAAGGAAATAAAAAAGACAGATCTGTATTTTGGATACATTATTCAGTAGCAAGATCATCTTCTCCCATCAGCACCTTCTTCAAGTAATGTGATGACACCATTTCTTGTGTGCTTGGAAAAAGTTTCAGCTTGCTGTCTCCTTTGTTGTTTTAAAGAAGTGTTAGACAAAGCATTGTTTGCAAAATCTAGGGAGATAATGGAGTACACTTTAATTTGGAATTCTGTGTGAGCTATGATCTAAGTTATTGGCTCTTTCCAACTTTAAAAATTTTTGTTGTTAAAAGCACCTTGCTTAGGAAATTTTAAATATTTATTCTGCAACAATTGCCTCAAAATAATAAACTGTGCCATTCCTGTCATTAAAAAAAGATCTGAATTCTCCCTGAAAAAATAGCAAGGTCAAAAGTGGATTAAGAGGCATGTGGCATAAATCTAGGGGCAAGGGAATAAATTGGAAAGTTACTGCAATATTTAAATATGAGATGATGAGAACACCTCTTCTGACACTGTTCTCCTACCTGCTTACCCATATACAGACATTCACATGTGCTGTTACCCCAGACTGAAATTTCTTCTTAGTTATTATTTGCTAAATATTTATATTTATAATTTAGGTCGCAGTTAATTTTTACTTCTTCAGAGAGAAATTATATGACCACAAATTTAAATTACGACCTCTCGGATATTTCCATGTTTTTATTCCTGTTCTTTGACTTCATATACAATTTGTCAGTGAGGCACACAAATAGCCCATTAGCAAACAAAGAGCTGACTAGCCATGTGCATGTGTTGTTTTATGTCTCTTTCCCCACAAGATGGTAAGATGTATGAGGACCAGGATATAGGCAACAAGTGACACGGGAAGCATTGCTGTTTTTCCACCTCAATTTCTCAAGTACCTAATATTATAATGGAAATAGTAATAATAAAATATTTATCTGTTGAAATAATGAAAGTGTGTGTTCATTCTCAATATCATAGTCTTACAGAACATGAGACAAAAAGTTACATCTGTATATTCATTCACAAGGTGCTTAGCCATGCAAGTTAGTTGACGATGCAAGACAGTTTTTTATTTTCACAATAATCCAGTTTAAAATTAGAAAAACATGTAAATAAATAGTATAAAGAAAAGATAGGAATACTGCTCCTCACCCTTCTTCAAGAAAACCAATCATAGTATTTTTTTCTTTTTGGCATTTTTGCTGTGTGTGTGCACACAGGCACACTATAGATCATCTATTCAACAAAATTTATTTAAGGCTTTGTGTTTAGAACTGGGGAAAACAGGATGAATAAGAGCATCAGAAAGCTCACAGTCTAATGGCAAAAATAAGATTCAAATGCGATCAAAAGGCACTTGGATGTTTCATTAAATCAGATTTTTTTTTTAAGAAAAGCAAAAGTTTCCTGTATACATACCAATCACCAAAAAAAGGTGAGCTGTCTTGAAAGTCCCAGGATCATGGAATTTTTAATAACCAGACTTTTAAAATAAGTGAATACAACTACTATGAGTAAAATCATTCGTCCTGGGAGGGATGGAGTCTAATACTGATGACTTTATGATCTTCTAGCCTCTAGAAGTTTTGTGCTAAATCCATCTGAATTCTAAAACCACTAGACAACCTGACATACCACATGGAGGGCTCTCTGCCTGCAAGGCTTTTTTCCTCTTTTTCTTGCATACTCAGTTCATGGGTGCCCTCCTCATGCTTCCATGTCTATAAATCTATGTCCTCTTATTATATTGTAATCATATTTTTACTTTTTTGCCTAATTTATTAATCTGTGAACTTCATTAAGATAGAGGTAGTACTTTTATTTCTATATTTTTATTTTAGTGGTAGGAAAATAAGCACTTGAGTGCATTTAATAAATGTTTATTGAAGAAAAATTGGAAGACAGTATGAAAGGAATCATATTCTGTTTATATATTGTAAAAATTAGAAAAGACTATGAAATACAGACTGGAGAACATGATGACATATTCTTTAACATCTGTTGGCACAAAGAAGCAAAAGCTAAAACAAAACAAAAAAGAAAAAAAATAAACAAGTAAAATCAAGTCTTGCCCTGTGCCAACAATACTTAAAAGCTTATTAGTTGGAGACTCCTGATTTCAATTAATAAAAACAAGAGAAGAAAAGAACTTTAGATGACATTCTGCCCAATTCGGTGATACCTTTTTGTTCTTGGATATGTCATGACATATTTTCCTCACTGGCTAAAACTTCTTTCTCTTCACCTAAAATGACACACATAACTGGGACCCTATTTAGGAACTTCTGGGAATGTCCTGGGCATGAGGGAAGAATGCCCAGTAGACAAGCTAGGAATACTGATCTAAGTTTAGAGTGAAGACAGACATATAGGCAGATCTCTCCCAGAGATCCGAAGATTTGAATAAGTAGCTCAGACTTTGGGAAGCTTGTGTTCCTAAGGAAATTATTTGTTCCATAAATAAGACTACCCAAGATGAGTAACGCTTGGGGATGTGACCCCCCTCTCCCACGTCTGCACCTTTTTTCAGTTAATTTATATGTGGTAAGATTGTGATAGATTACCTGTGAGATCATCAGTGGGCCAAGACCCCAGTTGGCATGCCTTGCATGTGTACTCATCAAAGACATACTCATTCTCCTTACAAGGTGTACAGGTCCAACAACAGCTGACTTCTCCCTTTCGGATCACCTAAGGCAAATATTTGAAATTTAGATTTTTTTTTGCATAGATAAAAATCCAACAATTCTATATTCCAATGTGCTGTTTTGCAAAGCAGAAAGGCCTTTCGCATACATTATTTTAAATGTTTTCAGATAAGCAGTACAATTTTTAATATTAATTTATAATTAAAGAAAATAAGGCTGAGTTTAAACAAGTCCAGCGTCATAAAGTTAGCTTGTGGCAGGATAAAGAATTAAATTAAATGAAAGTCTTTGGATAATTAGCCTTGGAAACCTGTATTTAATTAAGTACCTGTGCTTGTGCTCATATGTAGATACACATAACTGAATTCACCCCAGTATCTGCTCTGCTTCTCCTTTCCTTAAGTTAAGAACTTCTGCTCCCTGGATTTACCTTAGCTTCCTTCCCTCCATTAGTTGAATAATTGTGAGCAAAAAACACTGTATATTTCCTAATCTTCTAAAATCTGTCCATATTGATAAAAATAATTAGGAATTTGTATTGGGTAGAACATAGCAAAAGATTAAGATTTTCCTGGAGATGATCTCTTGGTCTCTTTCTACGAAAAATCTGATTCAACAATTCAGCCCATTCTTTCCTATTTTGGTAGCCTTGTTTTGTTTGAAGGTAGATGAGGTCACTGAGACTATTATATACCTCTTAATCTATCTGACTTTTTTAAGGTAATGGAAAATAATTGAAATAATTTAACAGTTGAAAGAGTCACAGATGTTATTCTTTCGAAATAGATGTACCTTTTCTTCCCCACCATTGGTGCATGAAAAGCCTCTCCGGAATAGACAGCATTCATTAAATGTTCTTTTAAATAATTAAAACTGTGATTAATATTCAGCAATGACCAGACACAGTAATGATTACACTTTATATTTCTAGTCTTACATGCTGACTCTAGTAATGACCTTTGATAATAACATCAGCTAGATACCTATAGCCAAATATAATTGTAAGCTGACAACTGTTTGTTACATTTTTGTAGTATTTCTTGTGTTGACTCTTAAAACTACAAAAATACAAGCAGGGAATAATGGCAAAAGGGCCTGAAATAGCTTTTCCCTAAAGTAACTAAATAAGTGAGGCAAAATTGCTCCTTAGACCTGATTAAAGTATTCTTCATAATAATATCGACTATTTCCAGGCTCTTTAGTACTTGTCACATACTGTTATCCCATTAAAACATTAGAACAGCTCTGTATGAAGTAGCTGGTTTATTTTTTTCATTTTCTTAGGGGAGAAAACTAAGGTAAAGTTAGCTCACATAGCATGTTAGGGTAAATAAGGGATCAAACAATGTATGTTGGACTTCAAATGCTCATGCTTATAAACATTGAGTCTTACTGGAAGATAGACTGTGTGATATTTTGAAAGACGCAGGGGAAAGAGCACTGGCTTGGGAATCAAGTAGCACCAGGGTTCTAGTCTTATTTATAGCCACTAAGTAGTTGTGCAGCCTTGAGTAGTCCTCCAGCTAATGCTCAGTTTCTTTTAACTGGACCTGTTGCTTTTAAGATAATAATATCTACCTTATAAGATTTCCTTAGGATTAAATAAAACAACACAGTGATTTGTAAAGTGTAGAACACTCTAATAATGTTACCTATTTCATTAATAATAGGCACATAAATGTCCATATACAGAAATGAAGAATTTCATTTTCAAGGTATACCACACTTGGCAAAACTATCCTTGAACAATTATTAGATTTTGTAATGCAAACAGGCATATTGCAAAGCTGAAGGAGTGTCTTTCAGAACTTAGCAGGGATTAGCAAATAAAAGCAGCTGCATTTCCCCCCACTAGAAATACCTTGATTTCCTATGGTTCAGTTTTCATTGGTTTGTGAATTTCAGGTGTTTACTAAAATAAATTCATGCCCTTTTCCAAGAAGAATTCCAATGTTACAATCTCTTTTTGAATCAATAGTGATAACTTAATATGTTTCCCTCTGATAATTTAGAAATTGTTTTATGTTTTCATATTTTATGTTCTGTTTCACATCTATTTTGAACACGAGGTAGTGACAATTCTCTTTCATGGCAATTTAACATTCTGGAAGTAGTGGTGCTTTCTTTTTTATTTATTTTATTTTTTGAGACAGAGTCTTGCATTGTTGCTTAGGCTGGGAGTGCAGTGGCGCCATCTTGGCTCACGGCAGCCTTGACCTCCCCAGCCCAAGAGAGCCTCCCACCTCAGCTTCCTGAATAGCTGGGACTACAGATGTGTGCCACCATGCCCAATTATTTTTGTTCCTTATTTTTTTTGAAGAGATGGGGTCTCACTAAATTGCCTAGGCTGATCTTGAACTCCTGAGCTCAAGGGATTCTCCCACCTCGGCCTCCCAAAATGTTGAAATTATACTCATGAGCCACTGCACCCACCCAGCGGTGCTTTCTTTATGAATAACAATATATAACATATCTGAAACTTTACTAGACTAAATCCTTTCATGGAAACTAAGTTTACAAACTCTGGACAATGCCTTGAGATGTTGATATCATGAATGAAATCGCTGTTAAACCATATTAAGAAAATCTTGTAAATTGTACATTTAATAGAGTAAAAATGACATCTGGTTAGGAAAATGGAGTTTGGGATTTTTAAAAAAGGACTAAGCAAATATTATTACAAAATGACCAGTATTAAAAATATGATAATAGGCTGGGTGCGGTGGCTCAGGCCTGTAATCCCAGCACTTTGGAAGGCTGAGGTGGGCGGATCACGAGGTCAGCAGATCGAGACCATCCTGGCCAACATGGTGAAACTCCGCCTCTACTAAAAATACAAAAACATTAGCCAGGTGTGGTGGCACTCACCTGTAATCCCAGCTACTCTGGAGGCCGAGACAGGAGAATCACCTGAACCCGGGAGGCGGAGGTTGCAGTGAGCCGAGATCGCGCCACTGCACTCCAGCCTGGAGACAGAGCAAGACTCCGTCTCAAAAAAAAGAACAAAAAATTCTGCATGTGGAAGTTACATTTTCCCTTTCTTCCTTCCCTCCCTCCCTCCTTCGCTCCCTCCCTCCTTCTCTCTCTCTCTCTCTTTCTCTCTTTTTCTCTTTCTTTTTGACGTAGTCTCACTCTGTCGCCCAGGCTGGAGTGCAGTGGCGCCATCTAGGCTCACTGCAAGCTCGGCCTCCCGGGTTCACGCCATTCTCCAGCCTCAGCCTCCCAAGTAGCTGGGACTACAGGCGCCTGCCACCTCGCCTGGCTAATGTTTTTGTATTTTTAGTAGAGACGGGGTTTTACCATGTTAGCCAGATGGTCTCGATCTCCTGACCTTGTGATCCGCCCACCTAGGCCTCTCAAAGTGCTGGGATTACAGGCGTGAGCCACCCCGCCCGGCCCTAGAAGTTACATTTTCAAAATGTATTGCTGTGAAGGGTCAAAAATAAACAAAAATTATGTGGTAATTTACACTGTGTAATCTTTCTACAGGAAGCACTGGAAATTATGAATATTGATATTCTTGGTGGATATGTAAATAATTGTACATGAATTTAAACCCCTCACAATGAAGAGTTTAACTGCAAGATAATTGGCCAAGATGAAAACCTCTTTTGTCTTGATATAACAAGTGTTAGCAAACTTTTTTTTTGTACAAAGGACCAAATTGTAAATATTTAGGCTTTGGGCCATACAGTCTCTATTGCAACTCAGCAACTCAGCTATCCAACTCTGCCACTGTAGCAGGAAAGTAGCCACGGAGACTATATAAACAAATGAGCATGGCTGTATTTTAATAAAACTTTATTTACAAAGACAGGTAGTAGGTCAGATTTAGTCTGTGGGCCATAGTTTACCAGCTGTTGCTGTATACCATAATAAGACATACAGAAAATTTCAGATATCTAATATTTCGAGCCATTTAGCAGACATTAATTAATTTATTTTTATCTTCATTTACCTTATCTTTCTTCTTTCTGGTCTTATGCTTTCCAAATCTTCAGACCTACCCTTTGAGGGCCTTACTATCAGTATTAAAATATTTCAGTTTCAGTCTTAATCACAGATGAAAAAACACATGAAATGTCTTCTAAACAGAGTGAAGGTAAGGTTGATTGAAAACACCAAGTCCAATGGCTCTAGGAATACACTGCCTGAAATGTGGTGTGGTAGTGCTTCAAGAACTGTTTGATTAGCAAATAAATTATTTTGATATCATTTTTCCCTATGGCATTGCATACCAATAGCTGCCCTAACTCCCTTTTTATTATATCTTTGTCTTCTCTTCCTTCATTGAATTTTCATTTCCTGTAAGTGTGGCCACATCTTCTTTAGCCTAAGAGTAATTTTTTAATGTCCTCAAATTACCAAATTATCCATTACATGCTTTTTTATCACATACTTCTTTTTCTTACACTCTTTATTTTTTTCAATTGACACATAATAATTGTACATATTTATGGGTTACATAGTGATGTTTTGATACACATATAACAATCAGATCAGGGTAATTAGCATAGCCATCATCTCAAATATTTATTATTTCTTCATGTTAGGAATGTTCAGTATCCTCCTTCTAGCTATTTGAAACTATAGATTACTTTTAACTGTATTCATCCTACAGTGCTAAAGAACACTGGAATTTATTCCTCCTATCTAGCTGTGATTTTGCTTCCTTTAACAAAGCTCTTCCTATCCCTCTCTTTCCTCCTTCCCTTCCTACCCTCTAGTATGCTCTGTTCTAATTTTTACTTCTGTGAGATCAACATTTTTTATCTTGCACATATAAGTGAGAACACGTGATGTTTAATTTTCTGTCCTTGGCTTATTTCACTTCACATTCTATTCTCCAGTTCTGTCTACGTTGCTGTGAATGACAGGATTTCATTCTTTGTTATGGTTGAATAGTATTCTATTATGTAGATAAACTACATTTTCCTTATCCATTCATCTTGATACTCAATTGCCATTACATTCTATTCAATCTGGCAGGCCCAGATGAAGGGTGAACCCTCAGTTTTCATGCCTTTCCCTCGTTGTTCCTCTTCTTTGACCTTTCTCTTCCACTGACTACCATCTTATGTGACAGTGTGCTCTCTGGTTGTCTATCTCTCTGTACCTGTTGCTGCTCAGCCTCTACCTTTTCTTCCTTTTTTTGTACTTTGAAAGCAGAAATTCTCCAAGGTATATTCTTGGTCCGTATTTATTTTTTATTTACACTTTTAGGTTCTGCAATTTTATTTATTTTAATAGCTTCAACTTTAACTCTATTCAATCAATTCCTAAATCTGTATTCTTAGCTTTATTTTTCATTGCTCTAGACCAAGCTTTTAATCACTGGATGGCTATTTTAAAACCAACATGCCCACAAACTAACCAATCGCCTTTTCTCTAAAGCCATCCCCATTTTTCTATTCCTGGAAATGCAACCTTTTAGTTACTAACACTTAGAATTTCAGTTGATTGTGTTGACTTCTTTATCTTCCACAACTCGGCATCAAATTGGTTGTCAGCCTGATTGAATCTACAAAAGTTTTCTCCAAATGTGTCTTCTGGCCCCTTTTCATTCTGTTTCTTCCCTAATTCAAGGCCTTGTTACCACTATCACAGCATCCTTCTAACTTGTCTCTTCTTTCTTGTTTCATAAATCTGTTTATTCATCTTCCTTACCACAGCTCAACTTATGCCAGCATCTTGGTCAAAATTATTCTCTGACTCCAGTTTAATAAAAATTAAGTTCAATGTATTTAGTATGATGTTCAAAACTCTCCACAAATCTGGGTTCAACTTATTTCAACTTTCTCTTTTATAATAACCATTTAGAGCATTGCACTCTAGATTATTCTCTTGTTGCTGGACAGTCTTCAATTGACCACTTTGGTCCCTTTTCTTTTACTGTTCTTTCTATATGAATGTTCTCTCCCTGAAATCATATTCATTTTCTATGGTCCATTGTTTGACATTTTATTCAGTAGAAATATCTCTATCCCTTTTGTACAAACTTATATAGTCCTCTTCTTTTCTTTCTTAACAAAATCATCACATTTTACATGATATTGCTTATCTGTGTCCATGATATTTTCTCACATAGACTGTAAGTCTTCTGACAATAAAGCGTGTCTCATTTATTTTTGCCTAATCAATATTAACTATTATATTAATAAACATTTGATGAATATTTATTAAATAAATTAGAATTAGTGTCTTTTCTAACTGTAAACTTTATTCCCAGGAAGTCATGTCTTTAAAGGCTTGTATGAGCAGAAACGGTGTGGGCAAACATGACTCATCAACTGGTTCAATCAAACCAACTAATAAGACTATTGTGAGTTGCACATGGGATTTCACAAGGAATGAGTGGGAATTTCTGACATTAGAAGCTTACAATATAAAAAGTAAAATAAGTGTCTAAAATTTTTAAAAATAGCCAATGATAATTAACACTGTTGAATTTACAACGAAAATGAAAGAAACATAGATTCCATTTTACCTTGATCTGGCCTTTCTCACATGGTTCACTGCACACAGATCTGATGATGTTGCTTTTCTTGGACCATACTTCATCATCATCCATTTTTAATTCTCCATTGTCCCAACTTCCAACGTTGATATAATCAAAGTAATCTTTTCCCATTTCCTTGAAATTCATTATTTCATACCTTAGGAATAAGAATATGATAATTATGCAGCTTAAGATGTAAATATTCAGCTTTGAAAAGGCAATATATTTTATTCCCAAAAATGTGTCCCTTGTCATATAAGTAGCACTGGAATTTTCCATGACAGTACACTTAGAATAACAAAAAAAATCTGTCTATTTTACTTTCTCTGCAGAGACCATTTTTGTACTTTCAAGCTTACACCTGAAATAGAAAGTAATCCCATGTGAGAAGGTGACTTGACCCCAGCAGGATGAAAGACAGTTTCGAAATAACTTCAAGAAGTTTAACCGAGTACTGTTAGGCTTCTACAAAAGAAAGGTTTTTGTCTGTATTCAAGTAAAATGATAAAACTTACATTTACTAACCAAGTGAGAAATTTGGTAAATCTTTCATCTTATTTTCAGCTTTAGGGGATATAGGGATAATTTACAGAGGGCCTCATTTAACCTTTCTTACTTTGCCCATTATCAATGGCTAAATTCATTGTACAAAGATAATTGTGAGAGTGATGTTTAAAAAAGTTTGAAAATAGCTTCTAAAGCACCTCATGCAATGTAAACATCCTGGAAGAGAGTAGTTCCTTGTGAGTTCTCAGCCTTTGCTAGCTATTGTTTTTTGAGTATGCGGATAGAAATGTAAAAAGAGAAAATCAATGTGCTAACTTACAAGTCTTTTCTTATAAGTAAGCTCATTTCTAGAGAACAATCTCTGAAATAATTTTCCAATTTGAGGATATTGGATAAGCGATATCACCACTATCTCAGTTTCTACAGGTATGTCTCAGGTACACACTGTGTTCATGTAATATTTTATACTGTTTACCCCCTCAGGACTTATAGTACTGACAGATAGACATATAAATGCCTCCTCCAACTTCCTATGCTCAGCATGTGTAGCTATCTGGAAATTGATATGAATGGAAAATGTTCTCGCTTTTGGATTCAAGTGATGAGATTACTATACACAAACCAATGTTCTGTACAGAAATACTGAGAACAAAACTGCCATCAATCTATTGAAACTTATGTTATAAAATGATGCCATTCTGTTTTCACTCCCAGTCACATTTTTTACTGTAGTTTTTTTTTCTTCAGAATACTACCTCATTCTTGTTTTGTTGGTTGTTCAGTAACTTGATAATTTTCCTGCAGTCAGTAACAATTTGGTGTAACTGTCTAAATTCTACTTCTAAATCAAAAATACCAATTTATAGGATACTTTCCTTCCCTCTCGGTCACAATTATCCTGTGGCCTCTGTGCATGCAATGAGTTGAGATATTAGAGCACAGAGCACTGAGGTAAAAAGAACTCACGTGTTATGTCATTGGCTACTTCAAATATATGAGCTTTAAGTATTCAAAGGGTGACTTTCTATGAGCAAATAACCTTTGAAGATTCTAGGATGGGAGAAAGAGAAATGTCAGTGTCAGACTTGTTTCTTTGCTGCTGATAATTTGAAGAAATATGTGGGTGTCATTCCTTACTCAAAAATGAGCTGTCAACTCTGTTTCTAGCAATTCTTAAGTCTGAAAAGTTTAGTTCACACTGTTAATTTTACAGATAATGGACTGAAGCTCAGTGAGGTTAATTAGTACAGATTACAGAGTATGTAAGCATCAGAGCTAGGACCTAAACCAAGCCTTTAGATTTCAAGTCTGCAGTTCCTTCTTCCTTATTAGACTGCTCCAAATCCTGGGTACTGCTCCAAATCCTGGGTAGAGCTAAGAGATCATATTTTCCTTGCTTAAATATTGTAAAAATTTGAAACAATTTATATTGTAAGGCTTTTATCTCTATATCCATGCCTCTTTGTTTTATGTATGACAAATGGTAAAAAGTAAAGAGATCCAGTTTTTGAAAAATAAACATGAAAACTCTATAGATTGGAAAATCACATTTGACAGGGAACTTGTTTTAAGGAAAGTTAAACCTTAATTTCAGTTGAACTCAATAAACTTGTTATAATTACATTAGAGACAATGAACCCTCCCTTTGGAATTAGCCTTTAGATTTCTGGTCATTGTTTCTTAATACAAGGCAAACACAAAGATATTATCACTCACGGCTTAAGCTGTGAAAATAGAACATTGCTTTAAAAATCTTTTTTTAGTACACTAAAAAAAGAAATAGATAATATGTCTCCACAAAAGAATATTCTCCCGTTCACTTGTGAATTGGTATGAGCCTTTTTAATTTTCAGAGATAGAATATAGCTTTTATTCTCCAACAAAAGGAAAATAAAGTGAGTGTTTAAAATATACTCTTATGTAACTTTTAGTTAAGAATCAAAAGACATAATGGCTTCTTGCAATCTTTAGCCATGATTCAATCTAGAAGACTGTATTTTGTTTTCCAATAAAATAACAGGAGGCCAGGCACGGTGGCTCACGCCTGTAATCCCAGCACTTTGGGAGGCTGAGGCGGGCAGATCATGAGGTCAGGAGATCGAGACGATCCTGGCTAACATGGTGAAACCCCGTCTCTACTAAAAATAAAAAAAATTAGCCGGGCGTGGTGGCAGGCGCCTGTAGTCCCAGCTACTTGGGAGGCTCAGGCAGGAGAATGGCGTGAACCCGGGAGACGGAGCTTGCAGTGAGCCTAGATCGCGCCACTGCACTCCAGCCTGGGTGACAGAGTGAGACTATCTCAAAACAAAACAAAACAAAACAAAAAAACAGTAATTCAGTGTGCTCTTTGTTTTTGATGACTTTAGTAAAGATCCAACTTGCACATATTCAGTGTCAGAAGCAAAGATTAGTGTGTCATTCCAATCACAAGACACTTTAATATAAATCTCCAGCCCAGTTTCTTTTTTCTCCTTCCCATCCCCTTTCTCCCATTTATCTCCTCCTCCTTCTCTTCTTCCTCAATCCTCCTCCTCCTTCCTCCTCCTCCTCTTCCTCCTTCTTCCTCCTGCTCCTTCTCCCTCTCCCTCTCCCTCTCCCCCACCCCTTCCCCCTCTCCCTCCCCTTCCCTCGCCCTCCCCTGGCCTTTCTTTTTCATTGCACCTCTTGGTTTCTATATTTCTCTGCTTCTGAAATGTTTTTCTCAGCACAGTGTGTTTGTATATGTAATTTATCTTCTTTAATACCTGTCCCTTCCTTCCCCTTACTCTCTAACTCCTCATGTCTGCTCTTCCTTAACCAGCCAAAATTTAAACCTAGAATATTCTAAATAATTTTAAAAATAAATTTTATATATTGCTCAAAATCAAAATAAACAAAATATGTTACAATAACAACAACAAAAAGTTCTATTAAAGCATTTAAGGTAAACTAGAGAAAGTCAGGTTTCAATTGAACAGAAATAAGGAAATTTCTAAATGGCTAGAACTCTGAAAATTAGAGAAGATTGTCTTCAGATGATAATGAGGGATTTATTCAAGGGGCTGAAACAGGGTTGTTGTTAGAGAAAGTGAAAAATCATTTGGAGAAGACTGATGAGTATTACTTTTATGTGGGTCCTAAGGCTCTTTCAATCTATAATTCCGATGCTAAGGTGCTTTTGTTAAAAATTCTTAAATGTGTGCTAAATTATTTGTGGGTTGGCATAATACATACTCCCAAGCCCTGGTCCATACAACAAAGCAATTACAATGATCTGTGCCTTTGGGGTTGGACAATCATAGAGTAATGAGAGATCACAGAGTTAGTTAGACCAAAAATGTGAATGGCACCTAATAATGCAACACCCTTATACTGTATGTTAATACATTGAACCATTTCAAATGTAATATAAGAAAAAAAAAGAAGGTAAATTTTTACTTGATGATTGTGCCTGAGATTTGTGTATGTCCTTGCCCTGTTATTTAATTGACTATGCAACCTTGGACATGTCTCTTTCTTTCTATGACACAGATTTTTTTACCAGGAAAATCTGGACATTGAAGCAGAACATCTGTTTCTATGAGCAGAGACATATATCAAGAATCCGCGTGCACACAAAGTCGTTAGCTGCCATTTCTACTATTCTAGCCTCGTATTTTCTATTTACCGCATCTGTTTGTGCTCCTCTGTTCTTTCTTTCCTGCCCTATTTTGGGACTTTTCTTTTCTTTTCTTTCTTTCTCTCTCTCTTTCTCTCATTCTCTTTCTCTCTCTTTTGTTCTTTCTTATCTCTCTATTGGCTTTTAAATACTCCTCTTTGTATTAAAATTTTTGTGGTTGCTCAAGAGATTACAATATGCATTTTTATTCTACTTAATATTGAGTCACTTAATGTAAAATATAAGAAATTTGGCTGTGTGCAATTTCAAATTCTTTTTCATTTTTGCCGTTGTTTTCAAATACTTTGCACCCATGTACTTACAAACCCCACAATGTAATGTTTTAGTTTTTTGCTTTAATTAGTTAGTTGTACTCAGTCTAACATTGGGTGTCCATGTTTCCCCTGCCTATTATGGTCAATTCCGGGTGGCAGCCACGCATCTTAAACTTTAATTCTCAATGGAGTCCCTAAACCCGAGATTAGCAAACTTTTGCTGTGAGGGGATGTATGGTAAATATTTTAGGCTTTGAGATGGTTTCTATTCACCTCTGCCATTGTGGTGTACAAGCAGCTATAGCACCTACATAAATCAGTGTGACTGGGTTCCAAAAAACCTTTCTTATAAAAACAAGCAGCAGACTCCATGTGGTCTGCAGATCACAGTTTGATGACTGATGACTGGTGATCTAGTCTGTTAATGGTAAAATAGTAAAGGTCCATATTTCTTATCGGTAATTGTGAAATCTTTAGAGCTCTGAAATTTTTTTTTTTTTTTTTTTTTTGTAACTCACTTGGCAGCAAAACATGACATTACCTGAACTTTATCTAGGGTTGAAATGTGACTGGAACTAAATGAGGCTATTTATAGTCTTGTTTATCACAATGTGAATATTCGTATGTTTTGCTGCAGAAATATTAATGTGTTTATTAGGGAGTGCTATTACATATTATGTTAGGGGCATTATATGATTGTTTAGGCTTTTGTAAATTCAAAAATTCTGGGTTCTGTAACACCTGGCACCATGGTTTTCATTAGAGCATTGGGTACTGATAGTAGACTAATCAGATGAGAGATTTAAAAACAATGATTAAAACGTGCTAACAGTCTGCAAGTGTGTGCCAGAGTGAGTTGCCATCTCTCTTAGCTTCCTCTGTTTAGGATCCTCCGCTTTTAACTCTGGAATTGTAGAGGATTCCTTAATCACCCCAGGATCCTTTGCTTTCTCACTCAGCTGGGAATGCCTTTGATTTGGCAGAATGCTTTTGCTCCACAAAAATAACAACCTAATGTCTACAAATAAGTTTTCCCAGAATATAGTGTCTTTAAAATTTTGATCCTGGTTGATTAATTGTCAGGCTGTTGTATAATGTTAGAAGTTGAAGCCCAGGAGACAGAGTTAAAATTTTGACTCTATCATTTACTAGACTGTGTTTTTGGGCAAGTCATTGAACTTTTGTAAGCCTTGGTTTTCTTTAGCTGGAAAAAAGAATGGTAACATTACTTACCTCATAGGATTAAACAGTAGAACACTTGGCTTAGTGTTTGGCTCAGAACACACACTCAATATATGCTAGTTATAATTTTTTTTGTAAAAGTAACTGGATTATTTGGAGAAACAAAAGGTGGTAAATCACCTTTTCCTGAGTCTGCTTCATGCCCTTAGAGGCCAACTCTGATAATTTATTCATGGGTTAATGTTATACTCAAACCTGGTAGTGCAAGGATAGACTCAAAGCAATCCTGAATTCCCAGAAGTTGTTTGCAAAATTTTAAGTATGTTGTTCTTGAAAGAATATCTATACATTTTGTCTGAGTCTTGAAGGGATGATTGTTCCAAAAAAATATTAAGAACCCCTTACAACATATTTGGATGATTATGAATAAGGTAGCGATGTTCTGCCAGATCCATCAAGGTTTCCCATTGGAATAGAGCTGGACCTTCTGAGGCATCTCCTCCCTCCCTGGTTTGCAGAATGGTTTGGGTACCTGATATAAAAACTCTTGAATTGGTGGAGCTACAGTCATCAGATTCTATCAGCAAGTCCTAAGCTGATGTCAGAACTCTAGAGATGCACATGGGAATAATAAATTCCTGTGCAGATATCTGAGCCCAGGCCTTGACCTGAGCCTAAAGACTGAGCTCATTGGTCAGCCTGCCCTTAAAAGATTTGCAACTGTGAAGTTTTGTTTGGCCCTGAGAAAATGCTTGTATTTTTTTCCTTCATGGATATACGGAAGAGCCAAAAAGTAGAAAACAACATGTGAAAATTCAGCTTATTTTGGCAAACAGCCTAGTTATAGCAATATTCTTCAAGTCTCTGGAATAGAAAAAAAAAACCCTGGGTTTTCACTTGGCTGTATGACCTGAAACTAGCTATCACTTATAAGTCTGGCATGTGAAATAGTAACAGCTGCATTTGGGATAAGCTCCAGCTCATCTTAGAATGTAGAAGTGTGATAAACCAAGGTTGCTGACAGAATGTGTGGGCACGTGTGGTGTGAATTGTTGAGGATTCATGAAATCTTTTGGCAGGGTCACCTACAAACAGAGTGTATAGACAGTTTTCCAAGCACAGTTGTTAAGTATGAGCTATTGCTAGAAGGGCACTGAGAGACCAAAGGACCCTATTGTTTTGATACAAGGCTGAGTGAAGACTCAGCCCTGCTACAACTCAAAATATCATTTCAATGGCATTATTCCTTATAGATTAAAAGTGTCTATAAGTCTTAAATGACTATGTAGAGTCATTTAAGAATTTGGAGTAGAAGATAAATGTGAATTATGGCAAGTTCTGGGTACTTAGTGATTTCTCTGGGGACTGACCTATACTTATGAGTTTATGTTCCTCAAGTTCCTCTACAAATAATAAAAGGTAAAATTTCAGAGAAAAAAAACAATTTAGTCCTTAACAAGGAAGAAAGTGATCCAGCTGGAGAATAATAAAATAAAATATGACTTATAATTCACTTGCTGTAGGTACAGCAAACAACAGAACAGAACCTCAGCCCTATTTCTGGATTACCAGAAATCAAATTGTTCCTATTTCAGAATAGTTCTATTACACAAGAAAATATCTGAATACAGGGAATAACATGACAAGCATGTACAGAGAAACCACAGAGATGGTTTTTATTTATCTGTGATCATGTGAGTTTCCTGCCTCTTAGTTTAGGTCTCTGAAATGTGATGATTCGCAAAGCACATTTTGGACATCAGCACAAATGCTTTTTTCCTGGCCACAGGAAATGGGGCTTCTTCTCTCTATCTTTGCTCATTTGGGATGTCAGGGAAGGGGAAACATTACCAGGAAACCTAGATTAACCACAAAGGAGAGAAAGAGACATTTCAGGATCAAGAGTTGGCTGTTATTCAGTCTCTACTGTCCAGAGGAGAATTGTAACAATACCTTCCTGGAGAGTCTCCATTCTCATCGAATAGGATCGTATCTCCAGAAACCCCAGTAAAATTGGTTTTCATCAGGGACTCCAAAAGTTTCCGTCCATCAATTGGCTTCATGGCATCACAGAGTCCTGCATAGCCTGGGCAGAGGGACATCTGCATGTTGTGGAGCCCATAGGCCATCGAATAGATGGCATTGATCACAAATCCCATTTTGGAATCCTGAACATGATGTGTTTTCAGAGTCAGAGAACCTGTTGGGAAACAAATTAAGCATAGCTTTGAGATACAAATCTACTCTCGCGACATTCCTGGGTACTGAATAATGGGTTACCTGTAATTAGAGAATGTACTGGAGCAATTTTATCAGAGTTAGAACCATGGGTAACACTGAGAAACAGTACCAACATAATGGGCCTGATAGTTATCTTCTGTATTCAGGTTTTTCTTCCAAAACTCTGAAAAAAGTTCTGAATCACCAACAGTAGCAAGATCCACTTTCTTCCAAAACCAAACTCTAAGTATGAATGCAGGATAGAACTGTATTTCTGTACCATAAAATGTATCTTAAGGACAGATTCATTTCATTAGTATGCGCTGTGATAATATACCTTTTTGGTTCAGAAATCCTCAACAAACCTCCAGTTTCTAAACTACTATGTTCTCTTACCTGGCGATACTAGATATTCCACCATCTGATATAAATTTACCTATTTAGATTTATCACCCAGTACTTCTAATCTCAAAGCATATGCTCTCTGTAAACTGGTCTATTTGAAAGTTATAAAATGTAACATTTAAACTCCTTTAATTCATTAATTAATTCAGTAAACATTTATTAGAGTCAGAATATACACAAAGCTGTGTAATTTATCACCTAGAGAAAAAAGAGATGATTTGAACATGGAGTTTGTACATAAGAAACTTGTCCAATAACAGAGATAAATTATGTAAATACAGTGAAAGGTAGAATATAATAAATCTGTAAAACATGTGGAGGTAAAATCTATAGAGGCCCAAAGGAGTGAGAAATATTCCTTCCAATAAAAGGTTCTTGGGAACTAAGGAACTAAAGGAACTAAAATTTGTTATTGATGATTGATTTGACAAATATGGACTTAGTGCCTGTTATTTCTAACTGCTCAGAACTTGCTCCGAGTGAGGGACATCATGCTGAACAAGATAGAAGTGATTCTTGCTCTCATTTACTTAGAGTCTAAGGGCAGATGAGCATCTATCTAAGCAGGCAATTATAATGTGTTTTGATAAGTGCTGAGACAGGACTGAATAGTGAATCAGAACCGGAAGCTCTCTGAAGCTGAGCATTAAGCTAAGTATCAATCGGATGAAGGGGGAGAAAGAGTGGTCCAAGCATTTCTGAAGAATAACAGATAAGATAGAGCATGCTATGTTTGGGAGACTTTAAGGAAATCAATGACCAGCACAGAGAGTAGGAGGTAGGAGAAAAGAGAGAGCTGAAATGGTAGAGGAAGGCAGAGATGCTTAAGCCATGTTAAGATTGCTGCCTTTTGGCTAGGCGCGGCGGCTCACGCCTGTAATCCCAACACTTTAGGAGGCTGAGGCGAGTGGATCACCTGAGGTCAAGAGTTCAAGAACAGCCTGGCCAACAAGGTGAAACCCTGTCTCTACTAAAAACACAAAATTAGCTGGGTGTGGTGGCAGGTGCCTCTAATCCCAGCTACTCAGGAGGCTGAGGCAGGAGAATCCCTTTAACCTGGGAGGTTGCAGTGAGCCAAGATGGCGCCATTGCACTCCAGCCTGGGCAACAAGAGGGAAAGTCAGTCAGCCTCAAAACAAACAAAACAAACAACCAAAAAAGATTACTGCATTTTATGATAAGAGCTTTGGGATCCATTGAAGTGTTGAGGCTAGGGAGGGACATGATCAGATTTCTGTTTTAGAAGGACCAATCTGGCTACATTGTGGAGAAAGGTTTAAAGGGCTGTAGGAGTAGGACTGTCAGGGAAACTCATTAAGAGGGAATGCAGTGATCCCCATGACAGAAGAAAATGTTCCTGCCTGTGGTAGAGGCCATGATTATGGCAAAGGTGTCTAGGAAGTGAAATCTATTTCCAGGCCTGGTGATTGTAGAATGAATAGGGTTAAGACATATAGGAAGAGTGTGGTTAAAAAAAAAATAGGTGAAAGAAAGAGCTGAGGTAAAGCCAGAGCTTATCATTTTGGAAGAAATGTTTTCTTTAAGAAAGGTGTTTTTTTTTTTTTTTTTTTTCAACAGCAACAAACAACAACAACTCTCCAAAGATAGTATGTTGCTTTATGGCTTCCCAAATTGTAGAGGCTTATCATCTCCATCTTGATTGCTGGCCCAAATACTGACACCTTAAATTTCCCCAGTAGAGAGTCTCCCTAGAGAAACTGGCATAGTGCATTCTGACATAATATAAGATGGGAAATCCTGCTTCCATCTCAGGACTAGACAATGGTCCCAGGCTACACTCTAGGCAAATCTTACAATTTCCTTCCCCACACAGACTGGATTCATATTTCCACATTTTACCTCACACTGCTGGAAATTCCATTATTCTAGTTGCCAAGTCAAACACTTTTGAATCACTTTTGACTCCTCTTTTTCCTTCATACCTTCACAACTCTTATTTGATTTATCTTCAAAATTTATCTGGAATTAGACTACTTAGCACTAATCTACTTCTACCAGACTCAGTATATATCCTCTCCTGTCTAGATTACAGCAATAGTCTTCTAACTGGTTTCCTGCTTTCTCCTTTTGCCCGTCTTCCCTGCACTCCAGCCTGTTTTTAGCACAATAGCCTTAACTAGAAGTCAGATCATGACAATCCTCTGATCAAACTTCCCAGTGACTTTTTTCTCATTACTAAAAGTAAAAGCCAAAGTCCTTGCAATGGCCTTCAAAGATATACAGGAGCGTGCCTCATGGTATTTCACCCCTTATTCCTTTGACTCAATCTCTTAATACTCTTTTCGTAAATTATTCCGCCCTAGACACACTGACCTTCTCCCACATCTTCAAACATGCTAGGCATGCCCCTGCCTCTGAGCCCTTGTAATTGCTGTGTCTTCTGCCTAGAATGCTCTGCCCACAAGATTTGTGCAGGACAATTCTCCAGATGGCCTTGGACTGACCAGGTTTTTCTCCCTTTCTTGCTTGTAGTTCTCAACAGTAACTGTATGATGGTCTGATAATGTAACTTACTGAGATAGAGAGAGACTGGCTAGAAGAGCCTAGGCTCTGTTTCAGTCTCACCAGAACAGCATGTCCTTCAATGATTTAGCACAGTAAGTCATGTGACCCCAGGATATAACACCCAGGGCAGGCTGCTTTCCAGGGTCCCTTATCTGCTATGCAAGTGGGTTACATGCAATTGAGACTCCATCCACCCTAGGCAGATTTCTGAGCCTTGGGGGAGCAGCTCACAATGAGTCCTAGGCTTCTGATGTTTTTTGCTGCCTATCTGTAAGTAATAAACCCATTTCCCATAACTTGCGTATGAGTATGTTCTGTCACACAAGTTGGTAACCAGTGCATGGTGAGCTTGCTTCACAAGTTGCAGGGCATGTTTCCTTCCCAATTTATGACTTTACTCAGGCATAATCCTCTCTGTGAGACCTTCTCTGGATATCCTGTCTAAATTGCATCTCTACCTCCCCCCACCAACACTCCCTATCTTCTTTTGTGACATTATTTTCACTTTACCAACACCTAACATATTTTATAAATTTACCTTATTATCTTGCTTATTGGCTGTCTCAAACACCACTCACTAAAATATAAGCTCTATGAAAACAGGGATTTTTTTTTTTTTTTTTTTTTTTTTTTTTTTTTTTTTTTTTTGAGACAGAGCCTCACTCTGTGGTCCAGGCTGGAGTGCAGTGGCGTGATCTTGGCTCACTGCAAGCTCCACCTCCTGGGTTCACACTGTTCTCCTGTCTCAGCCTCCCGAGTAGCTGGGACTACAGGAAACTGCCACCATGCCCGGGTAAATTTTTTTGTATTTTTAGTAGAGATGGGGTTTCACCGTGTTAGCCAGGATGGTCTCGATCTCCTGACCTCGTGATTGGCCCCCCTTGGCCTCCCAAAGTGCTGGGATTACAGGCGTGAGCCACCGCACCCAGCCCGGATATTTTCTTTTTTGTTTTCTACTCAGTGCCTAGAACAATTTCTGGCACACAGTTGGCCACCAATAAATATTTGGTGAATGAATTAAATTAACAAACTGTCTTCTCTAGACTACCCTTCTATTTTACTTTTTCTCCCTAATCCTACACTAATGCTAGTCCTAACCATTTTCTTCCTCTTACTTTTATTTAGGTTCAGGGGTATATGTGCAGGTTTGTTACATGGGTAAATTGTGTTGCTGAGGATTGGTGTATAAATGATCCTGTCACCAAGATAGTGACCATAGTTCCTGATAGGTAGCCTTCCAAACCATAGCTCCCTACCACCCTTCCTCTTCAAGCAATCTCCAGTGTCTGTTATTTCCATATTTATGTCCATGTGTATTCAATGTTTAGCGCCCACTTATAAATGAGAACATGTAGTTTTTGGTTTTCTATTCCTGCATTAGTTCACTCAGGATAATGGTTTTGGGCTTGATCTATGTTGCAGCAAAGGACATGATTTTATTTGGCTGTGTAGTATTTCATGGTGTATATGTACCATGGTGCATGGTACCATGCATGCATATGTACCATGTCTTTAACCAGTCCACCACTGATGGGCATCTTGGTTGATTACATGTATTTGCTATTGTGAACAGCACTGTGATGAACATATAAGGGGATGTGTCTTTTTCGTAGAATGAGTGCTTTTCTCTTGGGTATACACTCAGTAGTGGGATTCATGTCTGTTCATATTATTTGCCCATTTTAAATGGGTTGTTTTTTGCCTGCTGATTTGGTTAAGTTCTTTACACATTCTGGATATTAGACATTTGTTGGATACATAGTTTACAAATATTTTCCCCAATTCTGTAGGTTGTCTGTTTACTCTGCTGATAGTTTCCCTTGCTGTGCAGAAGCCCTTTGCTTAATTAGGTTCTATGCGTCAATTTTTGTTTTTGTTGCAATTGCTTTGGGGAATTTAGTCATAAATTCTTTGCTAAGGCTAATGTTCAGAATGGTATTTCTTAGGATTTCTTCTAGGGTTTTTATAGTTTTAGCTCTTACATTTAAGTCTTTAATCCATCTTGAGTTAATTTTTGCATATAGTGAATGGTAGGAGTCCAATTTCAATCTTCTGCATACAGCTAGCCAGTGATCCCAGCACCATTTATTGGATAGGAAGTCCTTTCCCCACTGTTTGTTATTACTGACTTTGTTGAAGATCAGTTGAGTGTAAATGTGTGGCTTTGTTTCTGGGTTCTATATTCTGTTTCACTGGCCTATGTGTTTGTTTTTCTACCAGTACCATGCTGTTTGGGTTGCTGTAGCCTGGTAGTATACTTTGAAGTTGGGTAGTGTGATGCCTCTGGCTTTGTTCTTTTTGCTTGATTTGAGATCTTTTTGATTCTGTATAAATTTTAGGATGCACATTTCTAATTCTGTGAAAAATGAAATTGGTAGTTTGGTAGAAATAGCAGTGTATCTGTAAATTACTTTGAGTGATATGGCCATTTTAACAATATTGATTCTTCCTGACCATGGGCATAGAATGTTTTTCCATTTGTTTGTGTCATCTCTGATTTCTTTCAGCAGTGTTCTGTAATTCTTACAGAGATTTTTCACTTCCTTGGTAAACCGTATTCCTAGTTATTCCTTATTATTATTTTTGGCTATTGTAAATGAGATTGTGTTCTTGATTTTGCTCTGAGCTTGGACATTATTGGTTTATAAAAATGCTACTGATATTTGTACATTGATTTTGTATCCTGAAACTTTACCGAAGTTGTTTATCAGTTCTAGAAGCCTTCTGGTGCAATCTATGGGGTTTTCTTGGTATAGATTCATATCGTCTGCAAAAAGAAGTAGCTTGACTTCCTCTCTTCCTATTTGGATGCCCTTTATTTCTGTCTCTTGCCTGATTGCTCTGGCTAGGACTTCCAGTACTACATTGAATACAAATGAAGAGAGTGGATATTCTTGTCTTGTTCCAGTTCTCAGAAGGAATGCTTCCAGCTTTTGCCTGTTCAGTATGATGTTGGCTGTGGATTTGTCATAGATGGCTCTTATTATTTTGATGTATGTTCCTTTGTTGCCTAACTTGTTCAGAGTTTTTAACATGAAGGGATATTGAATTTTATGGAAGGCTTTTTCTGCATCTATTGAGATGATCACTTGGTTTTTGTTACTTCTGTTGATGTGGTAAATCACATTTATTGATTTGCATATGTTAAACCAACCATGAATCCCAGGAATAAGGCCTACTTGATGGTGGTTAATTAACATTTTCATGTGCTTCTGAATTCTGTTTGCTAGTATTTTTTGAGGATTTTTGCATCTATGTTCATCAGGGATATGAGCCTGTTGTTTTCTTTTATTGTTGTGTCTCTGCCAGGCTTTGATATCAGGATGATGCTGGCTTTGTAGAATGAGTTAGGGAGGAGTACCTTCTTCTTGTATTTTTGGAATAATTTTAATAGGACGGATACTAGCTCTTCTTTGAACATCTGGTAGAATTTGGCTTTGATTCTACTGGGCCCAGGACATTTTTTGGCTGGTAGGCTTTTTATTTCTGATTCAATTTCACAATTTGTTATTTATCTGTTCAGAATTTTTATTTCTTCCTGGTTCAATTTTGAGAGGCTGGGTGTTTTCAGAAATTTACCTATTTCTCCTAGGTTTTCTTGTTTGTGTGCACAGTGATGCCGACAATAGTCTCTGAGGATATTTTGTATGTCCGTGGGGTCAGTTGTAATGTCCCTTTGTCATTTCTAATTGTGTTTATTTGGATCTTCTCTTTCTTTCTTTATTAACCTAGCTAGCAGCCTATCAATATTGTTTAATCTTTCAAAAAACCAACTTTTGTTTTCATTGACGTTTTGTATGGATTTTCACATCTCAATTTCAATCATTTCAGTTCTGATTTTGATTATTTCTTATCTTCTGCTAGCTTTGATGTTGTTTGGCTTTTGTTTTTCTAGTTCTTCTTCCTTTCCTGGGTGTGACGTTAGGTTGTTAATTTGAGATGATTCCAACTTTTTGATGTAGGCATTTAGTGCTATAAACTTTCCTCCTAACACTGCTTTAGCTATGTCCCACAGATTTTGGTATGTTATGCCTTTGTTTTCATTAGTTTCAAAGAATTTATTTATTTATTTATTTATTATTATTTTTTTATTATACTTTAAGTTTTAGGGTACATGTGCACATTGTGCAGGTTAGTTACATATGTATACATGTGCCATGCTGGTGCGCTACACCCACTAACTCGTCATCTAGCATTAGGTATATCTCCCAATGCTATCCCTCCCCCCTCCCCCCATCACACAACAGTCCCCAGAGTGTGATATTCCCCTTCCTGTGTCCGTGTGATCTCTTTGTTCAATTCCCACCTATGAGTGAGAATATGCAGTGTTTGGTTTTTTGTTCTTGCTATAGTTTACTGAGAATGATGATTTCCAATTTCATCCATGTCCCTACAAAGGACATGAACTCATCATTTTTTATGGCTGCATAGTATTCCATGGTGTATATGTGCCACATTTTCTTAATCCAGTCTATCATTGTTGGACATTTGGGTTGGTTCCAAGTCTTTGCTATTGTGAATAGTGCTGCAATAAACATACGTGTGCATGTGTCTTTATAGCAGCATGATTTATAGTCCTTTGGGTATATACCCAGTAATGGGATGGCTGGGTCAAATGGTATTTCTAGTTCCAGATCCCTGAGGAATGGCCACACTGACTTCCACAATGGTTGAACTAGTTTACAGTCCCACCAACAGTGTAAAAGTGTTCCTATTTCTCCACATCCTCTCCAGCACCTGTTGTTTCCTGACTTTTTAATGATCGCATTCTAACTGGTGTGAGATGGTATCTCATTGTGGTTTTGATTTGCATTTCTCTGATGGCCAGTGATGATGAGCATTTTTTCATGTGTTTTTTGGCTGCATAAATGTCTTCTTTTGAGAAGTGTCTGTTCATGTCCTTTGCCCACTTTTAAAAATATGGAACGCTTCACAAATTTGCGTGTCATCCTTGCACAGGGGCCATGCTAATCTTCTCTGTATCATTCCAATTTTAGTATATGTGCTGCCAAAGCGAGCACTCAAAGAATTTTTTGATTTCTGCTTTAATTTCATTTTTTTATCCCAAAAGCATTCAGGAGCACATTGTTTAATTTCCATGTAACTGTACGGTTTTGATAGATTTTCTTAGTAATGATTTTTAATTTTTATTGTGCTGTGGTCTGAGGGTGTGTTGGGTATGATGTCAATTTCTTTGAATTTGCTTGGACTTGCTTTATTCCTGAGCACGTGCTCATCTTAGAATTATGTGCCATGTGCAGACGAGAAGAATGTATATTCTGTTGTTTTTGGATGGATTGTTCTGTAGATGTGTAATTAGCTCCACTTGGTCAAGTCTTGAGTTTAAGTCCAGAATATCTTCATTAGTTTTATGCCCTGATGATACGTCTGACATTGTCAGTCAGGTGTTGAAGTTCCCCAGGATTATTGTGTAGCTTCCTAAGTCTCTTCATAGATCTCTAAAAACCTGTTTTATGAATCTGGGTGCTCCAATGTTGGATACATATACATTTAGGATAGTTGAGTCTTCTTGTTTGTATTGTAACTTTTACCATTATACAATGCTTTTCTTTGTCTTTTAAAAAATTATCGTTGGTTTATAAGAAAAGCTACCCCTGCAGTTTTTTGTTTCCCATTTGCCTGATAGATCTTTCTCCATGTCTTTAGTTTTAGACTGTGGGTGCTGTTACTTGTGAGATAGGTCTCCTGAAGTTAGCAGACAGTTGGGTCTTGCTTCTTTATCCAACTTGCCATTTTATGCCTTTTAAGTGGGGACATTAG
Source organism: Pan troglodytes (assembly GCF_028858775.2). NCBI lineage: Eukaryota > Metazoa > Chordata > Mammalia > Primates > Hominidae > Pan > Pan troglodytes. The sequence continues at coordinate 90,594,291 of NC_072407.2, forward strand.
CCCATTTACACTCAGGATATAAATTGATATGTGAGAATTTGATCCTGTTATTGTGCAATTAGCTGCTAACCATTTTTAAAGGATCCAAGAACACTTCCTTCATGAAGACCACCATGATTGCAGATATTAAAATTAAGTTGCACTTTGAACTCTGGATCATTTTCTCTAGACCTCTCTCTGACACTCTATATACCTTATTATAGAATTGTGGGAATACTTCAGGGGAGCAGAGTTTGAAACATCCATTTCCCAGGTCAGTCTTATAACCTACCTTTCCCTATTTAACATGCTAAGTAAAGAAGAGGTTACTCACACGATCCAGAAGATTGGGTATTCAGTGACAATCTCTGAGGCCACACTTAAGTGCTTTACCTTGACCCTAAGCCATGTTCTGCAACTCTGCGTCCCAACCACTATCAGAGTTCAGCAGTACATGTTTTTCTGGCTGTTATAAAAGGTGGGTTTGAGTCTCATTCTTTTATTTTTCTCTCTTTTGAACAGGGTATGGAGATCTATGTTTGAATCCTGTTATGTGTCTTCCTGGCTCTGTGGCTTGGACAGGTTACTTCAATTACTTAACATTCAGTTTAATCATCTGCTAAATGATGACCCTTCTTTTACAAGGATAATATGAGAATTAAATGTTATAGAAAAGTCATAGGTACCTCACACAGAGCCTGGCACAAGATGCTTCCTAAGTAGTAACTGTGTCAAAATGTAAATCATAATAACCTTTAGTCACTATATATTTCTGGTCAAGACTTTAGAGTATAGAAGTAAGTGAAAGGTCTCACCTGATGGGATGCCCATTAGACTCTCAGGCAGTCACTATTTAGCTTTTTTTTCTGATTTTGATTTATGCCTGGTCCACAATAGACAGCAACTGGTGCAAAGGCAATTTTGAGCCTTTTTAATTTGTAAATTAAATCACAGTGTGTAGGGCATGCTTACAACACTGTTTATTGCATTGAATGGGGACAATATTGACAATTTGCATTTGCTTGGCACTTTTCAACATAATTTTGCATGTATCTGATATGTGCCTAAACACTACAAGATAGACATGCACAGCAGAAACTATCCACACTGTATATATAAAGAAACTAAGCTATAGACAAGTGAAGTCGATTTTCCGTGGTCACTCAGGTGGTAAAAATCAAAAGTAGACAGAAACTTGTAATGTCATGACTAGTTTTCTTGTTACACTATATTGTTATTCATTGGAAAGAAGAAATCCCTGTATCACCTTTTTAAAAATTATTCTAAATAAGAGATAAACTTAGGGAAAACAAATGGCAACGATATTGAATTTTTCCTACACAGTTCCATGTGTCTGTTCTCTCAGATAATGCCTGCTAGCACTGCCCAAGACCTGGGCCCAGGTATGTACAGAAGGGGCCGATCAAAAACAAGAGCTTAAAAGCTGACGGATGTACATGTTTGTTCACAGTTCATTAAATCATTTGTTATTATTGAGCATCTGGGAACAACTGGCCTATTTGAGCAGCATTAGGATCTTGTAGAAGTGCCTGGTGACTATTTTTCCTAATCACCCAAAGACCCAAGTGATTGCAAACTCCTCCCCCTCAAAATGATAATAATAAAAATAATAATAATTGGAAAACCAACAAAATACCAGAAGAGAACAAATAGAAGTTTAACTTTTGTAATTTCTTATTAAGTCATTTTGATGCTTATGTATTTTACAGAAAGTCATCATGATTTGTTTCAGCATTCATGAGGCATCAGGACTTCAAGTCATAGAAATCCAAGTTTAAATTCTGCCTGTGCCATTTCACCTACTTTCCAGCCTTCTTCCTTCACCAGAGAAGGAAGCACATAGCTGACCTTTCACCTTCTTCAGGTAGCTGAGACAGCTCCATTGAAATGTGTGCTAACAAAATCAGGACTTTACAAAATGCTTTAATCTCATAAAACCCAATCAGCTAGGGGCTATTTCCACTATAGATTAAGAAACAAAAAAAAAAAAAAAAAAAATCAAAGTTACTGTGAATAGCTGGCAAGCTTAGCTTTTTTTTAAAATTGGGGCCAGATGTGGTTGGTATCCACATTTATAAGAGACATTTGTTAATACGTTAGTCTCAATATTATAGATGTGGTGAATATATTGGTAAATTGGGGAATTTTCTTGCCTCTTATCTCTCCAGGTTTAGGTCCCCATCTATCTTCACTCCCTCCATAATTCCACACATGGCTGAAGGGGGTGAATATGCAAGATGACATCGCACTTTGTGTAGAGAATGCCTCTCAACTATTAAGAGCAGCAGAGCATAGCATATAAGAGCACAGATTCTGGAAGTAGACAGAAGGTTATAATCACAGTTCTGCCATTTTCTTGCTGTTCATTGTTACTAACAAGTTAGTTAACCTTTCTGTGCCTGAAAAAAATGGTTTTAAAAATAGTATCTAGCAGACTGAGATGATACTTAAACAAGTTTATACTAACAAAGCATTTGATAAAATAAATTGATTTATGTTACCTGGTCCCTGACCCAAGTTTTGTTAATAATAATATGATTTCTTCACATTCAAAATATAAAGATCTGGGAGAAGTTTGTTGCCAGAGGCATTAGCAAGTGCAAATATGCCTAATATGTTCTTTGAGGAATAAAAGAAATGCTGAAACATAACAAGGGGAAGAGAAATAGGATATGAGGCAAGAGAGATGGGGGTTGGATAAGATAGGGCTTTGGAGTGGTTTTTTTTTTTTTTTTTTTTTTTTTTTTTACCAGAGAAACATTACAATCTGATTTTCATTAAAAATTTTTTACTTTGCTGCATGGAAAATAGAACAACAGTGGGAAAAGGGGGAAACACAGGAAATACTGTGACAGAATGCTGAGAGATTATGGTAGCTTAGTCCGGGGTAGGATTCTGAATATATTTTGAAAGCATAGAGGATAGAATGTACTAATGGATAGGATGTGGAGTGTTAGGAAAAATAAAGAATGAAGGATGAGTCCAAGTATTCAGTTAAGTAAGTAGACGGATTAGAGTGTCATTAATTGAGAAGTGAGAAATCACTAATACATAATTATGTTTCTGTTCTGTTTTCCTATAATACTGGTACTGATTTTTATCATATATTAAACATTCAATACAAAAATTGCCTGTTTACATAACTATCTCTAACCTGGATCTAAGGCTCAGTTTTGCTGTCTTGTAACATTGGCGGTGATCTGTCACTGATTTCCAGGACACTGTGGGCTCCCTAGAGACAAGGATTCTGTGCTCCTCACAGATGTAGCCCTTGTATCTAGCATAGCACCTGACATACAATTGGCTCTATTAATATATGTTAAACACATGAATGAGGCCAAAGGTATGACAGGGTGCCTCAAGGAGTGTGATCAAATAACAGGTCTCATTCTCAGATTGTCAAGTCAGTTTACCAGACAGAAAGCATTCCTTTGTAGAACAGCACTTGTTTAAGCAAAACTAAACATAGCAATGCCAATTTACAGCAGGATCTGTTAGGTGGGCCAGACAACCCCATTAAGCAATCTTGTGTATTTTTACCATCTAATAAAACTACATGGGAAAAATTTTGGTCCAATCAAGATGGAGTAAGCACACTCTGATTCTCCCACTGAATACAGCTAAAAATCCTGGACAGAGCTGGAGAAGCTAGTTGAGAACTCTGAAAAATGAGTAGTAATAAGTGAATTGGGGAAAAATAACAGAACTCAAAACATCACTGAATCATGCATGAGTTTCTTGGACCTTTTTCCCCAATATCTTCAGATTTAGACTCAAAAGCAGCCAAATCGTGGAACTGTGCACCAGATGTAAGCAGAAAAAGCTCCAACAGAAGTTTTTTTCCAGTCTGAGGAAAAGAAAATGACACCCTACAAATCAGAGAGCATGGAGAAAATTCTATTTTTGTTTTTTCTTTTCTTCTAGTTAAGCCCCCAGGTAACCCTGGCAAGGTGATGATAGTAAGTGGTGGGTGCAAAGGCAACAGTGTCTGGGTGGATGCTTATAACTCTAAGGATGGAAACCCTTCTCTGTGACCAAAGGAACTGTATCCCAACAGTGTGCGGGGAAAATTCTCTGTTGGTTTGTTCCTTTCTCTAGCCTTTCCCCACTTGGTTCCCATGGCAGGGTGATCTCAGGAACAGAAAGTGAGAGGCAGAGGTGAAAACTAAAGTCTCAGATTTCTAGCCAGAAGACCAGGAGGTGGGTAGGAGAGGCTGGAACCTGGAGTGGGACAGGGAGACAGTAGGGCAGTGAGGTGGGGAGTGCTAAGAAAGTAGTCCTATAGCATTGAGTATGAACTCTTAGTTTCCCCCTAAGTTGTACAGGCATTGATTTGACTCTGGTCAGCATACCAACTTTTGAGAACTCAACCACGGGATGGAACAATGCCCAGGGCTAAAGACTGACCACTCAATGAGGCATATGTTTGATAAACTTTGATAGCACTGCAAAGGCTTTGAAAACTGATAGTTGGAGGCGCAGCCTAAGAAGGTAAGTGGGAACTTACAGACTAAACTAACCAGGTTGTTTGCCTATACTTAAAAAAAAATCAATATTCTCCATTAGATTTAAACAGCACCCAAGATTGCATAACATTATATTTGAAATGTCCAGAATATGGCAACTGTATACAATTATTTGGAAGTGATGTAAAGAGCCCAGAAACTTTTACTAATCTTCTTGCTTCATTTTTAAACTCAGACTGTTGATACCATCTTTCTTTAAATGATTTAGTAGAATTCACTGAGTTATATTCAATTCTTTTTTCTTGCTTCTTTGGCCCTAGAGAGAAATTCTGGCTCATTAAATAATTTATTAGTTGACTCATTCAGAGATTAAGTCATTGATTAAAAAGACATTTATTGAGTACTTACTGCATGTCAGACACTGTGCTGGATGCTGCTGACAGAAACATAAGTAAGATGAATCTGTGTCCTCAAAAAAAAAAAAAAACAATGATTCAACATATAAGTATGGGCTCAGTGGTAGAAGCTTGTGGGGACCAAAGGAGTTTCATCTTATTAGGCAAACTTTAAAGTCTTAAGTGCGCATAATAAAATGGTTTGTTTTATTCAAAGTTATTTTCTTATCCAGTAAATGGTAGGCATGTTAATTAGTTGGCATGATAGTGCACCAAAGAACAGGACTTCATTCAGTAGTATTTACTTTGTTCAACGATTATTTTTTAGGGTCTGCTATGAGCCAGGATTAACCTAGCCATGAAGTTCTGTACTAAGCCGACTTGACTTGCCAGGTGCTCTCTGGCTGGATCTGCCTCACAGCAGCATGTAGAGAGGAAATGGAAGCAGGAAAGGGCTGCTTTTCCTTCTTTTTTTCTTTATTCAAAACTACATCCTTGAGTTAGACCACTTAACATTCACTCCTAATTTTCATATTGTTTAAACAAATCAGAAGCCTCCAAAAGGATTAGCAGAAACTACAACTCTCCAATCTGTGATTATAATTTAACTTTACAGCCGCTCAAAACATGTTCTTTAATTCATCAGGGAAACTGGAACTTTGAAGTAGCTGTTAAACAAAGGAAAATCAGACTGTCTTAACAGTGCAGAATCAAAGAATGTCTGAGATGCAAGAGATTTCAGAGAGCATCTACTTTACAAGCTGAAGAAAGGAAGCCCTTGGGCTGAATTTGGCCTTTAGATATGTTTTATTTGGCCTAAATGCCGTTTTATGGAAATCTCACATTAATATCAAGCTTTGTGGATTCTCTTGATAATTGAGAAGATGTGACAACACTGGCTCCATATTCTCACATGGCAAATGCTCTGGACCCTGTCTCATCCAAGATTGTGACCTTCTAATTTGGTCCAATAAACTAATTTTAAAGATAAGGAAAATAAGACCAAGAGGACTTCCCTAAAGTCATACCTCTAGTTAGTAGCAGCTAGCCTTAGAATACTTGCCTCCTAATTTCTTGGGTAGTGTTATTTTCATTACGTGAGGCTAAGGAACCACTGTTTAAGAATGATTTGGCAAATTAACTCATGACCATAGAATAATAAAACAAGCAGCAGTTTATTTTTAAAAAATCTTGAGTTAAATCTTTGTGTTAGTTCTTATTCTAGGTACTAAAATACTTTCAGATTGTCCTCACTGTTTCTTCTGTACCCATTAGTAAGTAAAGGATAGTAAAAGGAAGGAAGATATAAGGGAAGGGATCCAAGTATTTTCTTGGAAGATGATTATACATCTGGAAAACACCACTGGATAACATACTATAACATTGCAATGAAAAAAAAAAACTGCAGTGAATCAAATTCTCCCTACTGTCATTTATTTTGTGAATCTACTCATTCTTTATGCATATGGCAAATGGATTTCAGTTATGCACAGTGGATGATACCATATTTTTTCTGCTGTGACAGAATGGCAGAACATCCCTCCCTCCAAGCCAGAATTAATCTTTTGCCATTATATGCTCCCACAGAAATGTGTTTATATCTCTATTACAACACACAATACTTTCTGTCATGCATTAGAATTATCTATGTGCTTGTCTATGCCCACCACAGAGTAGGAACTCCCTGAAGGCTAACATTTGTCATGTTTATCTTGGATCTTCCATAGTTTCTAACACCATGGCTTAGACTAGGCAATCCATTTCTTCATTTTGCATTTGCTAAATGCCTATTCTGTGCAAAAGCCTCTAAACATATCATGGGATTCAGAGATTACTTCAGAGTAGAAAATCAGCACTATGTGGATCAGACACACATTGATCTTGTTTATCATTGTATTTCCAGCACCCAGAACACTGCTCGACATTGTCAGGAATATACCAGTGGATCATACTTATGATGGTTGAAGGTGGAATAGACTTACTGTATGGAATCTAACATAAAGTGGGCCCAACAGAGAAATGAATGTTGTAATGAAGGTGCAGGTAGCTTTTTGGGAACATAGATCAAGTTTAATAAAACAAATGACTAGCTATTGATTTAGGGCTTGGGCGGTGACTGGTGTTGTAGGGAAGAAAACAAATAGTCTATGAAAAGGGTGGAGTAACTGATGACATCACATAAATCATTCATCCTGTGCCTAACACTATACTGCCTATTCTTTGTCAGGCAGCATGGCAATACTGGAAACCCAGAGCTGTATCCACATGCCTGTAGAGACACCAGTTCATAATATTTGCAGTGTCTCCAGTTTATTTTGTGCCCGAAATACAGGCAGTTGACCTCTGAATGCTCATATTGAAATGCAAATGAACACAGCAGCTGCAGAAAGAAGAGGCTTCTTCAGGGAGCTTAAAAAATTCAACAGGGATTGCACACTTCTACGTGCAGAACATCAAATTTTAAATTTAAATGATTCACCATGAACAGCCAGTTGGCAGCCCTCTGATATGGATATATTATTTTAGATACCATATCTCTCATTCACATTACAGTATTTTGCAGAACTTCCATATGGTGTGTAAATGAAAGAATTCCACAGGGACATGAGGGCTAATGGTTATGATATTATTTAAAAGATTGTGTGGCAAAAACCATAGCATTAGAGTCGTCTTACTATACTAAGATCAAACTCCTAGGCCAGACTTTTCCCACTTGGCCCTGTCTGTTTATCTTCATCGCCACCATTCTTTTCAATGAGTTATATTTTAACTGTGTTTTATAATGTTTCCTGAGGATGTGGCTTTCTCATTTTTGTCCAATTAGCTTCTTATCATACGTTAAGACACAATCTAGTGGTCACTCTACGATGAATCCTCGATAGCCTTTCCCAGGTAGAATTGAAAATGATTCTTTTTTCAGGGCTCCCTCACTTTGAAAAGGAGAAAATACTTTCTTCTAGAGTTGTGAGAATTAGAGATAATACATATGGAAGTTATGACCCCACAACAGGTACCAAATAATTAGAAACTTGCTAATTGTTATTGTACATCTAGTACAATTTACATACACAAGATCACTATTAGTATATTTACATAATTAACACTTTCCATCTTTGAAAATTTGAGAATTACTGTGCTTATTTATTCACACAGTGTTCTGGAGTTTATGCTTCTGACAATAAGAGATGCAAAAAATTTAAGTTCCTTTAAGATTTTATTTCTAATTAAAAATAATGAGCACGCTAAATGAAGATCCCATCTCTTATAATAAGCACTGTAATTGAAATGAAGTGGAAAATTGCAAAAACGAATTACATTGCAGTATGTAAACCTACAAAGAATTGAACCAGAAAATGCAGAGTTCACATGTTGCACACATGAGAGATTAATCATCATCTCTAATACAAGAGATTTGATTAGGGTAGAAAGTAGATCTATATAAAATGATTAATATTGAATCCTTTTTATCAAAAAGTATTTATGAAGCTCCCTCTTCTTAGTGTAGTGGCTATTGTACCAATGGTACAAATTTTGTAGGACATAGATATTCCTTTAAAATCACAACATTATTTTCAACCATGGCAATAATTATTTTCTATAAGCCATTTTATTCTGAAATATTTCAAAGGTAGCCATTAAAGAAGAGATAGGAGAGGAAAGTAGCACCACAGGTGCTACATTCTAGATGCTTTACACACTTATGACCTCATGTAGCCCTCACAGCAAACACATAAGCTAAGCATCATTTTCTACCCTTGCTTAGATGAGATCCAAGAGTTAGAATAAAATGCTAAATGACATAAAGCTAAAACATACCTGGGGAGAATTTCAAACCCAGTTCAATCTGACTCTTTCAACTATGCTATCTGCAGTATACCTAAAACCAACATTTTCTAAATTATTATCATGTTTAGAAAGAAGTAACAAAGATAAGAAACTGCTTAAATACACTATCCACCTTACCACTATGAATACACATTTATTTCATTATAACCCAGACTTCAATTCCTTTGATTTATGGGATCACCCAGCTCAGCACATAGCTCAGGAGCTGCATGCTGGAGGGAGCTACGAGGAAGGGGTGGGGGCGGCAGACACCTGCCTTTTGACATCTGATCTTTTAATCAAAACATGATATATATGCAGGTATTTATTCAACGAGTATGTATTGAGCACCAACTGTGTGCCAGGGTGTTCTAGTTAACAGAGATTTCAGTAAATATTTGTTAAGAATCTAGTGTGTCCTAAAATCCGTAAAATTGCAGTAGAGGAATTAGTCTCATGCGTATGCATATGGTTTAGCTTATTTGGAGTCATATAACCTAGGTTTGAAACTATTTTGCCACTTACTAGTTGTGTAATCCCGGGCAAGTTATTTACTCTGTCTAAACATTATTGGATTTTTGTTAAAAGGACACTAATAGTAATTATGTCATAAAATTTGATGGGAGCATAAAATGAGATAGTATAGGGAAAGTGTGGGTAAGAATAGAGCCTAGCAAGCAACTGCTTGTTAAGTGTTAATTATGATAATGATGATGGTAATAAGATCACTTATTTTTTATTTTTTATTTTTTTGAGACAGTTTCACTCTTGTCGCCCAGTATGGAGTGCAATGGCACAATCTCAGCTTACTGCAACCTCTGCCTCCCAGGTTCAAGCGATTCTCCTGCCTCAGCCTTCCGAGTAGCTGGGATTATAGCTGCCCACCACCATGTCCGGCTAATTTTTTGTATTTTTAGTATTTTTTTGTATTTTTGTATTTTGTAATTTTTTGTATTTTTTGTATATTTAGTAGAGACTATGTTGGACAGTCTGGTCTTGAACTCCTGACCTCAGGTGACCTGCCCGCCTCAGCTTCCCAAAGTGCTGGCATTACAGGTGTGAGCCACTGTGCCCGGTCAGAGACCACTTATATTGTCCTCAATTATCAAATTAAGCTATAGAAATCTTCATGATTGATTGGGCTGCATAGAATACAAATTGCTTTTCTAATTTTGATGGACCCCTTATTTTACCTAGATTATGGAAAACTATTATTCTTTCATTTGGGAAATTGAAGTAGCTTTTATTCTCCTGTATTCCTTTTACTTGACTGCCAAGCAATGGGAATGTAACCCAGGCTCAGTAAATTGGCAGCTGTATTCCAGGAATCTGGAGAAAGCTAAGTACAGCAAAAGAATGATCAGTATTTATTTGCAATCAAGTTCACGATAGGGTGCAAATGTAGTCATACTCTGGCCAAATTGCTAAAAGCAGAGTTTCCTGCTGCCTGGAATCCTTTGGACCTGGGCCAACTTTCCAAACTTGGTCTTCTAGCTACTAGTACATCCAGGTGGTGGGGGTGGGCAATATTCTTTAAATTAATACTATTTACTTCATTTATTTATCCTAAAAAAGTCAAACTAAAATTGGTTTTTAGTGATTGCAACAAAATCTCTGTCATGAGTCAAAATGTTGTTTGGAAAAGCAACCTACAGTCAACTGGATACATATTTACTAATTATTTAAGTTCCAATTCAACTATTGATTTTCATAATAATTAGTGGCTTGGCTCTATTCAGTGTTTGATGGGCTTGTATGAAGGCCTATAGTCCAAGAGAATTAAATTATTCAACTTTATATCAAAGTAGAACCATGGACCAAAAGTTTTCCTGAGCCAAATTATTTAAGAAAGAAAATGCAAACATCAAATTCAGTTCACTACTGGCTTCTCCTGATCTGGAATAGCATATGCTTTGCACCCTGGAACCTGATTTCACAAGGGAGAATACCTTCCAATTATCTGTGACTATTTGAATCTAGTAATTCTGTGTAGAGAAAGAATCACCAGATGAATTTTCTTCCTTTTCTTGTCTGCTGAATAAACTTAATTAAACATTGCCTGAGAGGATAAGAGAAAACCCGGGGCCATGCCTTATGGACGTACTCATGTATGTACTCCAAAGAGAATGATAAATATAGGAGGAAGGAACAATGACAAGAGGGAAACTGAAACAAGAAACTAAAAATTTCAGGCTGGGTATGGTTGCTTATGCCTCTAATCCCAGTGCTTTGGGGGACCAAGACGGGAGGATCTCTTGAGCCCAGCAGTTTGAGGTTGCAGTGAGCTATGATGGCACCACTGCACTCCAGCCTGGGCGACAGAGCAAGACCCTGTCTGTAAAGAATAAAAATTTAAAAATTCAGGCATCAAGGGAACCCTTATTGCAGAAAATTTTCTATGTGCTTCTTAGACAATCAATTAAAACATATGTTTTGCTTTCTAAATTTTTCCATGTGATGTTCAATAATACCTATTCAGGATTTTTTAAAAATCCCCCTTTGAAGTTATTTACTATGTTTCAGACTTAATTTTCCTCTGTGCTAGAGACAGAGGTAAGATTTTGATACAACTAAGATGGTGTTATTGCTAGGGGATCTAGGAATACAGAATTCTATAAAACTATAGCCACTGTTCTGCATGAGGTTTACTTATGTGATACAGTCTTACCAAACAATGACTGTACCTCATATGTGAAATTAAAATGCCTTATTATTCAAAACATGGTCATTTGGAATGAAATAAACCTAAATTTTACATCAAGGGGACCTATTCCTCAGCCTCAGATGCAAATCTTACAATAGTAAGATGTGGCAGCTCTACAGGGAACAGGTTAAAGAACTCAAGGGTGCCGAAGTTCCAGAGAGCCAGGATTTCTACCTCACTCAGAGAACAGGGAACAAAATGGCCAGGCTTGCCTCCAGATAAGAATGTGCCCCACTTCAACTTATTTCCATAGCAAGAGTGTATGAGGAAAGAGAGAAAAGGCTATACCCGTGTCCCTGACTTTGAATCCATAGTACCTCTGCACTCTATCACAGGTGGCCCAGTAAGTATCCTGGAATCTAGCCAAATTATTATACAAAGAGTAATTTTTTTCTAAGGAAAAATCCTTAGAAAAGGAGTATTTGGTGGATTTTCTTCTCCAGGGGTCACAATTTGACCTTCATATTTAAAAATTATTAAGCACTAGCATCGTACTGGCATTATCCTATAGAATTGTGGGCATGAATAGGCCATGCAACTTACTCTTAAGATGTTGTAACCTAGAGGGAATGTTTAATTGGAGAGAAAGGGAGGGGGGCAAGGGCTGAAGAACTACCTGTTGGCTACCGTGCTCACTACCTGGGTGATGGGTCTAACCATACCCCAAACCACAACATCATGTAATAAACCTTTGTAACAAATGTGTGCATATAGCCCCAATTCTAAAATAAGAGTTGAAAAAGAAATGAAAATAAAAGCAACAAAAAAATCAGACAAACAGCAACAACACAAATCCAAACTCTTCCTAGAAAAGAAGAGATAATTTGTAGCTTTGGTCAAAGGAGAAAGCTATAATGATTTCTCCTGTGCCACAGTCTAGGCAAAACACAAAAATTCCAGGTAGAATTCAGAGGCAACAGGCAGTGAGCTCTAAGAAATGTCACACATATAGAGCAGGTCTTAAGTGACTAGCTTATTTTTTTTTTTTTACCAGATTACCTCACACTAAACTTTCACAGACATACTTCTTGGCCAATATTTCCAAAAATTTTGTAAATTGAGAGCAGCCTTCACAGGTTACACCAAATATAGAGAGATTTAACAACTTGCCCAAGGTTACAGAGATAGAAAATGGCAGAGAAGCACTACTGCTACACACAGCTTTGTATAATGCCATGGATTACATAGCTATAGTATAGATAAGAGGTTTTAGACCATAAAACATTCTTAAACGTTGCTTTTATATTTTGCTAGAATTTCACAGATGTAAAATGTGACAATTAAAGCAGAATATATAAAACAGTCTAATCGGAAACCTTCTGGCAATAAGAGTTTGCACTTAGTTTATAAATGCACAAACCTCTCCACTGTGACTCATAGAGATTTCTGACTTCCGTTTATTTGAGTTTCATTTCTCCATACAATGTAATTTTTGGTTGAATTCTTTCTTAGATTTACATTCTTTTATGTGTTTGGAAGTGTTGCGATTCTTGGCTCTGTGAAATTGCTAGAAAAAAAGTGCAGAAGAAATATTCCTAATATTGTTGTAATTTATTGAGTTTTATTAAATGCCAGAGACTGTGTGTTATGGACTAAATTACGTCCCCTCAAATACCCTCAATATGTTGAAGAAACTCTAATTCCTAGTGTGATGGTATTTGGAGATGAAGTTTTGGGAAGTAATTAGGTTTAGATGAGCTAATGAGGGTAGCCTGTTCATGATAGGGTTAATGTCCTTAAGAGAAGAGATACCAGTGACTTGATAAAGAAGATACAAAAAAAATTTGTTTCATGCCCTGAATTTCTCTCCCTTTCTGCCAAGTGTGGACATAGCAAGAAGGAGGCTGTCTGTAGGCTGGAAAATGAGCCTTCACCAGAACCCAACTATGTTCACATCCTGATCTCCGGCTTCCAGCCTCCAGCGCTGTGAAAAAAAAAAATTTTGTTTAAGCCACTGTGTCAATGTTATTTTCTTATGGCAGCCCAAGCTGACTTAACACTATGTTAAATGCTTCATAGGTACTATTCCATGTTCTTCTCATAATATCTCTATCTGCTAGGCATTTAATATTATCCCAAATTTACAACTGAAGAAAGTGAAGAAAGAGAGTTTAAGCAATTTGTCCAGTGTCATAGAGCTATTAAGTGGCAGAGCCAGGATATAAATCTAGCCTGTCAAATGCCAAAGCTTGTACAAAACCACTTTACTGTGATGTCTTCAGTGTGCATAACTTTTTATTTCCATAAACCCACCACTCACAAATCAATCAATTTAATCACATTATCACATTTATTAATATGAGATACATGAGTTTACCCTGTATTTCTTTGTGGAACATTTTTTAGGTCTGATGGACCCAGCTCTTCCTGCAGTTACTATCTGAAAGATGCACATTAGGGTTAGTTTCTAGCCTTCTATTCACTCTTAGTAATTTTGCACCAGGGATTCTTCATTACCACTGCATGTCATTAAGATGTCAGATATACTCCTCCTAATTGGCTGTACAACAGCCACATGTGCATATTTCAAATTTGAAATATTTTAAGCAGAACTCATCTTCTGTACCTCAATCTCACCCCTTTCCCTATTTCTCTACTTACAAAATTTTCTCAATCACCTAAAATTGAATCTTTTAAGTCACCCTTGCCTTCTCCCTTTCCTTCAGCCCTGCAGAGGATCACCAAGTTTACCTCATTCTTCTGTCACCTAACAATAACTTCTGTGACACCCTCAAATTCCCAGCAGCTTAATAAAATAAAGGTAATCTCTCCCTCACCCAACAAATTCTGAATTATACTGTCAGATTAATATTTTTAAATATGGTTTTTGATTACATCGTTTTCTTCAAAATTCTTCAACAATTAAGATATAGAAGAAAATTCCCCAAATCATGGTTTGGCATGCATGATTAAAAAAATCTTTTCAAACTTGCATTCCCAGCCTTATTTGTTACAATCTATGACACTGAGTAGGACATGTATTTTCTCAACTCCATTATTCAGTTTGCCAAACTGTTTAAGCTTGAAATACTCTGCCTCCAACTCCCTGTCTCACAGCCCAACTAAACTTCAGGATTCAACTCAAAGACTAGCTATGTCATTAATCCCTAATTTCTGCAGATGCATGCATTCTCTACTTCTCTAATGCCTAGAGCCCTTAAGTCACATTTCAACTATTTTCTACTTATCATGTGTAACCTTGTATTGAAGGTATTCCCAGATAAATTATAAAATACCTGATGGAAGAGATTAACCGCTAACTATTCTTGGCCTCCTCTCTTGTAACTCTTAAAACCAGTTCAGGATCTTGCTTAATGGATGTAAGAAGTGATAATTTGATAAAGAAGATATGAAAGAAATTTAATTCATGCCTTGAATTTGTATCAATACTTCATTGGAAAGAAATCATGTGCCATTTAGGTTATATTTAATATCTGCTCTGATAGTCATGAACCCTTGAGCTGATCAGTAAAATGTTTTCCAAGCAACAGCTCAAATATCCTGGATCTATTCCAAAATAAATTGAATTGGCAGGGTCAGTGGGAATCACTATGGTAACAGATGGATCGTTTAACTCTTGTAGTCACTTTGGTGTAGATTGGCATTTACATATCATGACAAAGCCCTGCTGCTGTCCATCAGGAGCAGGAGAAAGGTATATCAAGTCAGGGTGATTAACAATAGCTGCTATGACAACAGACTCAAATAACCAGTAGCTTAATACAATAAAAGTTTATTTCTTGCTTATATCACAATCTAATGTAGATTGTGAAGTGCTCCTGAGTCTTTTAAGTGACTCAGGGAGCCAAGCTCTTTCTAACACATGATTTTGCCATCTTTGGATCCCTTTTTTTCTAGTCACATGAATGTAGGAGGGAGATTGAGACCAGGATCTTTTGTGAATTTTTAGAACGCAGGCCTCTAAGTAGCACACATCACTTTAGCTCATATTCTATCGACTAATTCTAGTCAGGTACTGCAAAGTAGGTTTGTAAATGGTGCTTTCCTATGTGCTCAGGAAAAGGAAATGGATTTGCTGAACATCTAGCCTATCTTTGCCATGCCAAAGCTTCAGCACCTGAAGGAATTTGATATCTGGATCTGATGGTTATTATTCTGGAAGAAGGACCCTGAAAAGGCATTTGCCCTGGGTCTATTGGTAGCGGCAAAATTCTTTTAACATAAAATTCCTTCAAATAACCAGACCTTCTTTAGTAGAATTCCATGGCAGGGCTATGCTCAGTAATACCCAACAACTTTGCATTGGTATTCATTCTCTAGCTCAAATATGTCAGCTATGCGCCATACATATCTATAGTCGGCTGCACCTTACCTATCCCACTTTATTTCTACCTATGTATAGTGTCTTCTCTCCTTGTTTTAATCTTCCTAATCCATTTCTGTCTGTGAACATGGCAGGCAAATTCTGAGACCCCCTCCAGAGGTAGAGGGTTTTGGGAATTAGAATGCCTTCTTTATTGATCACGGACAAATAGAAAACCTCTTCATGATGGACTCTTCTACTCCAGCTCCACTTCCCTATTTCCTCAGGCTATTCTCTCTACTTGGCCACTTACCCATACCACACCCGCTTACCCACAGGATACCCATGCTGTCTCCTCCAATTGCCCTTGGATACTCTGACCTGAACTGATTTCTCCTGTCCACAGACTTCCATGACTTACTCTTTGACTCACACATTCCAGTGATGTTTGATAATCAGACAATCTGCTTACAGCTCCATGGCAGTCAATGTTATCTGCTACAAAAAAGGCCAGTTCAAGTCTTGTCTTTGTCTAAGTCCTCTAGTGGCTTCATGTCTCAATTGAGTAAAAGCCAAAGTCAGCACAGTGGCCCACACAGCTTTCCAAGATCTCACCTTCTGTGACCTCTTTGACATTATCTTCTACTTGTTTCCCCAACTTACTTTGCTCCAGCCACTTTGGTCTCCCATCTGTTTCCTTACCTATGACAGTTCCCACACCTCTCCAGGCTTTATTCCTGTGATTTCCTTCTCCTGAAATCATCTTCTCCCTTAACGACTTGGGTCACACCTTCCTCACTTTCTGGGCTTTATACAAAGTTTCTCTCTTCAGTAAGGTCACCCTCCCCAACACTCTAAATCCTATCTCCCTGCTTTATTTTTCTTCTAGCAATTATCACCATCTAATATAATACATATTTCACTTATCTATTTTGTTTTACTCTGTCTCCCCTAACAGGAATGTATGTTCCACGAAGGCAAGAATTTTTGTCTGTTTTGTTTACTTCTGTAACTCCAGTATCTAAAATGCCTACTGATACATAGTAGTTATTCAATAAGTATTTGCTGAAGGGATAAATGACTCTTCTAGTTTTAATCTTTTAGTATATCTTTTATTCCTTAGCAGAATGTAGAGACCCTGAAGTTAAGTACTAGATCATATATTTTCCTTGTATTCCACTCCAGGGTTGCCCAATGTTGCAAAGGGCTTAATAATAATTTACTAATGTAATACACACACACACACACACACACACACACACACACACATTGTGATGGAGTTTCATTCTTGTTGCCCAGGCTGGAGTACAATGGTGCGATCCTGGCTCACTGCAACCTCTGCCTCGCGGGTTTAAGCCATTCTCCTGCCTCAGCCTCCCAAGTGACTGGTATTACAGGCATGCACCACCACAACTGGCTAATTTTGTATTTTTAGTAGAGACGGGGTTTCTCCATGTTGGTCAGGCTGGTCTCGAACTCCTGACCTCAGGTGATTTGCCCACCTCGGCCTCCCAAAGTGCTGGGATTACAGGCATGAGCCACTGTGCCCGGCCATTTATTATATTTTATAAGTCAAGATCTTTCACATCATTTCTTAGTGACCATATCTTTGATAGAAGGCTCTCCTGTCTTCAGTACCATGTCACAGCTGTGGGGACAGCGGTTTCTTTATTTAGTAGCCATCTGGACTAGGTGTCAGTTCTCTGTAATTTTTAAAGGTAGTGACACTGGCAATTACTGAAATGTCAAAACACTAGGCCAACCATGAGGGCTGTGGCAAAAACCTTCCCACATAGTTGTCATGGTGATGTGGGCAAACTCATATATAGCATCTGACACTCAGCCATAAAATTGAAATTAAAGTTAGGTTTTTATAATATCTTAGAGAATGGCACCTGTTATAAAACAGGTATACCGTACCAAAACACCTACATGCATATGAAGAATAAGGTTATGAATAGGCAGAGGAAACATCTGTTTTTTGTTTTTATATTAAATGTTATATTCTAGTAATATGCTGTAAATCATCATTCCTAGCCTAGATATTATTGGGATATATATTTACTAGTACCACATATTGTATTTCTTTTCCACAACAATCTAAATGCAAATATTTTCTAAAGCACAATCGACTGTAAGTGTAAAGTTTTAATATAACATTTCTTGAGATCCTTTCATAGGATCTTTACCTATATCATGCCATTTTATCCCCATCATGGCTCTAAAATATAATTATGGTCTGAATTGTATAAATGAAGAAGGCAGGGCTAAGTAACTGGCCCCCGGTTACACAGTGAGTGAATGGTG
Organism: Pan troglodytes; assembly: GCF_028858775.2. Classification (NCBI taxonomy): domain Eukaryota; kingdom Metazoa; phylum Chordata; class Mammalia; order Primates; family Hominidae; genus Pan; species Pan troglodytes. The sequence goes on from NC_072407.2 coordinate 90,612,252, forward strand.
GAGCTGAATTTAACATAAGTGATCACTCCAAAGCTCTCACTCCTGTTCATTTCACAGCATGGCTTACCTGAGCCATCTGAGAGACTGGGAGAGAATGAATCACTGAGCAGCTCAAAAGGGATAAGCTTAGGGATTAAAAGCAGGAGGAGAAAAACATCCCTTTGTAAAGTAAATTTCCATTTGGTTACAGACATCAAAATCACAAAAGATATGAGAGATAAGGGACTTGGTTATTTGCTAGAATTCTTTGAAGCCTGAGAAATAAGTCTGAAAGAGGATTATTTTATGTTTTATAGATATATATGTATAAAAGGACAAATAGATATTTGTCCTTATACATTTCTGAACAGGTTTATTAAAGTACTATTGACATAGAATAAACTGCACATATTGAAACTGAACACTTTGATAAGTTTTCACACATATATACTCTCATGAAACCACACAAAAGTCAAGATACTTAACATATCACCTCCACGACGTTCCTCCCGCATCTTTGTAATCCATCACTCCCCGTTCCCATCCCCAGGCAACCACTGATTTGCTTTCTGTCACTCTAGATTACTTTGCATTTTCTAAAGTTTCATAGAGATTGAATCACACAGTATGTACTTTTTTTTTTTTTTTTTTTTTTGACAGGATCTAACTCCTTCATCCTGGCTGGAGTGCAGTGGTGCAATCCTAGCTCACTGCAGGCTTAAGCGATCCTCCTGCCTCAGACCCCCAAGCACCTAGGACTACAGGTATGCGCTGTCACACCTGGCCAATGTTTCTATTTTTTTGTAGAGTCGGGGTCTCCCTATGTTACCCAGGTTGATCTCGAGCTCCTGGCCTCAAGTGATCCTCCTGCCTTGGCTTTTCTGGCTACTTAGACTCATAATTATTTTGATTTTTGCTGTGTTGTTGGGTGTATTAATTGGTCATTCCTTTATGTAGATGAGTAATATTCCATTACATGAATATATCACGGTTTGTGTATTCTTTCACCTGTTGGTGAATATTTAGGTTTTTTGGCGTTTGAGCTATTACAAATAACATCATTTTGAACATTATTCCTTAAATACTTAGGAGTAGAATGGCTGCACCACATGGTGGGTATATGTTTAACTTTTTAAGAAACTATCAAACTATTTTCCAAAATGGTTATAGCATTTTATATTCTCATCAATAGTACGTGAGAATATTTGTTCCTCAACATTCTTCCCAACATTTGATATGACCAGGCTTTATAATTTTATCCATACTAATAAGTGCATAGTGGTATCTTATTGTGGTATACATTTTTGTTTTCCTAATGATTAATCATATTGAGCATCTTCTCCTGTACTTATCTGCAATCCTTATATCTTCTTTGATGAAATAAGTGTTCATCAATATTTTGAACAAGCATGTTTTGAATAGTCATTTTATCAAAGAAGATGTATGGTTGGCAGATAGGTATAGGAGATGCTCAATATCAGTAATCATTAGGAAAGTGAACATTTATACCACAATAAGATACCACTATACACTTATTGGGTCATGTATCCTGTAAACACATAAACCACAAAAATTAAAAATGACTAAAAGAAATGGCTTTTCATTTTGCTCATTTTAAAAACTGCATTGTTATTATTTTTTAAGAATTTCTCATCTACCCCGATTATAGGTAAATTATATAGAAATTCTTCCAATCTGTGCCTTTTCTTTTCCATTCTCATTACAGAGCAAGTGTTTTTAATTTTGATGAAGTCCAACACAGTCATTTTTTCTTCTACTGATCGTGTTTTGCTGTCACGTATAAGAAACCTTTTCTAACATAAGGTCATGAATGGTTTTTCATGTTTTCTTATAGATATTTTATAGTTTTAGATTTCACATTTATATCTATAATTTTCATTTTTTGAGATGGATTCTTGCTTTGTAACTCAGGGTGGAGTGCAGTGGTGCAATCATAGCTTACTACAGTGCTGAACTCCTGGGCTCAAGCAATCCTTCTGCCTTGGCCTCCCGAGTAGCTGGGACTATAGGCAGGCACTACTGTGCCCAATTACCCGACTAAATTTTTGCATTATTAGTTTTTGTAAAGAGGCAGGGGGTAGTTTCACTTTGTTGCTTAGACTGGTCTTGAACTCCTGGCCTATAATGATTCTCTTGACTTGGCCTTCCAAAGTGCTGAGATTATAAACACCAGCCACCGTAACTAGCTAAAATTAATTTTTAGTTAATTTTTATATACATTCATACATCACTTAATGACAAGGATATGTTCTGAGAAAGGAGCTGTTAGGCAATTTCATCACTGTTTGAACATCTTAGAGGGTGGTTATGCACAACCTACTAAATACATAAGCTATATGATATAGCTGGTTTCTCCTAAGCTACAAACCTGTACAGCATGTTACTGTACTAAATACTGTGGGCAATTATACAAAGGTATAAGTATTTGTATATCTAAATGTAGACAAAGTACAGTAGAAGTGTGACATAAAAGGTTTTAAAATGGTATACTTCTATAGGATATTTACCATGAATAGAGCTTGCAGGACTGGAAGTTGTTCTGGGCAAGTCAGTGAGTGAGGGTGAGGGAATGTGATGGCCTAGGACATTACTGTATGCCACTATGACTTTATAAACAATACACCCTTAGGCTACACTAAATTTATAAAAAATAGTATTTTTCTTTCTTCAAATTAACCATAGTTTACTGTAACATTTACTTTATAAACTTTTAATTTATTTTTAACTATTCAACTCTTTTGTAATAACACGTAGCTTAAAACACAAGCACATTGTATAGCTGCACAAAATATTTTCTTCTTTATATTCTTATTCCATAATCTTTTCCTATTTTTTATTTTTTAAATGTTTTTGTTAAAAACTAAGATACCTACACACGTTAGCCTAGGCATGCACAGGGTGAGGATCATCAATATCACTGTCTCCCACCTCCACATCTCATCCTACCAGAAGGTCTTCAGGGGCAATAACACACGGAGCTGTTATCTCCTATGATAACAATACTTTCTGGAACACCTCCTGAAGGACTTGCCTGAGGATGTTTTACAGTTGACTTTTTATTTCTTATAAGTAGAAGGAGTACACTCCCAAGTAATGATAAAAATATATAATAGGAAATACATAAACGTTATTATTTTCAAAATTATGTTGTATACATAATTGTATGTGCCATACTTTCATGCAACTGGCAGTGCACTGGGTTTATTTACATCAGCATCACCACACATATGAGTAATGTGTTGCACCATGACATCACTAGGCAACAATAATTTTTCAGTGCCATTATAATGTTATGAGACCATTGTTGTATATGTGGACCATCATTTACTGAATCGTTATGTAGCACATGACTCTATGTTGCAAGGTGTAGACTGAATTTTGGTGGGGAGGAAGGGCACGTGGATATACAAATTTTTCAGTAGCATTTGTTAAAAAGCTTATCCTTTGGCATTTAGATTATTTCCACCTCTTGGCTATTGCAGCTAATGCTGTGATGAGCATTGGGTACAGCTACCTCTTTGATATACTGGTTTCATTTCCTTTGGATATATATCCAGAAATAGGATTGCTGTATCATGAGGTAGTTTTATTTTTAATATTTTTAGGAAACTCCATCCTATTTTCCATAATGGTTGTAACAATTTACATTTCTACCAACAGTATACAGGGTTCCCTTTTCTCTACACCCTTGCCAACACGTCATCTCTTTCATCTTTTTGATAGTAGCCATTCTAACAGGTGTGAGATGATATCTCATTGTGGTTTTGATTTACATTTCTCTAATGGTTAGCAGTGTTAAGCACTTTTCATATATCTCTTGGACATTTGTATATCTTCTTTTGAGAAATGTGTATTCAAATCCTTAGTCCAGGTTTTAGATATGTTATTATTTGTGTTTATGTGTGTATGTTTTAATTTTGCTATTGAGTTGTTTGCATTTGTTTTATGTTTTGAATTTTATCAGATATATGGTTGCAAATATTTTCCTCCATTCCTTAGGTTGTCTTTTCACTCTGTTGATTGTTTCCTTTGCTGTGCAGGAGCTTTCTAGTTCGATTAAATTCCTTGTCTATTTTTGTTTTCATTGCTATGCATTTGGGGTCATACCCCCCAAAAAACCATCGTCCAGGCCACTATCAGGAAGATTTTCCATATGTTTTCTTCCAGTAGTTTTATGTTTCTAGGTCTTATGTTTAAGCCTTTAATTCATGTTGAGTTGATTCTCGTCTATGGTGTGAAGTAAGGGTCCAATTTTATTTTTCCACATGTGGATATCCAGTAAATGATACTAATGTATTAAAATTTTAGTTTCTAATTATTTACTGCTATTATATAGAAATACAATTCATTTTTCTATAATTCATATATTCTATTACAAAAATGTAATAAACTCACTAGAACTTAGTTTGTAAACACCACTGCTTTTCTAGAAAGACAATTATACCATCTGTTAATAGAGTTTTACTCCATTCTTTAAAATCTGGACATCACTTATTTTTTTCTTGACTTATTTCACTGACTAGAACCTATAGAATTGAAAGCCAACCTCCTTTCCTGACCACAGGGAAAAATATTTTTAGTAGATTGAAAAAGATTCTGCCAGGCACGGTGGCTCACGCTTGTAATCCCACCACTTTGGGAGGCCAAGGTGGGTGGATCACTTGAGGTCAGGAGTTCGAGACCAGCCTGGCCAACATGGTGAAACACTGTCCCTACTAGAAATACCAAAATTATCTGGGCTTGGTGGTATGCTCCTGTAATCCCAGATACTCAGGAGGCTGAGGCAGGATAATTGATTGAACCTGAGAGGCTTGAACACAGGAGGTGAGGTTGCAGAGAGCTGAGATTGTGCCACTGCACTACAGCCTGGGTGACAGAGCGAGACTGTCTCAAAAAAAAGAGTTTCTGTCTATTTTTAGTTTGTGAGTCATTTCATCAAAAATTATTATAATAGGTTTTCTCATTAAAAAATATTATATGTTAATACAATTCCGTGGATCAATTTTTGAATATTAAGCCAACCTTACATTTCAAGATAAACACCACTTGGTAATAATGTGTTATACTTTTTAAATGTGTTATTAGTTTTTGTATAAGGTGTAAGGAAAGGATCCAGTTTCAGCTTTCTACATATGGCTAGCCAGTTTTCCCAGCACCATTTATTAAATAGGGAATCCTTTCCCCATTGCTTGTTTTTCTCAGGTTTGTCAAAGATCAGATAGTTGTAGATATGCGGTGTTATTTCTGAGGGCTCTGTTCTGTTCCATTGATCTATATCTCTGTTTTGGTGCCAGTACCGTGCTGTTTTGGTTACTGTAGCCTTGTAGGATAGTTTGAAGTCAGGTAGCGTGATGCCTCCAGCTTTGTTCTTTTGGCTTAGGATTGACTTGGCAATGCGGGCTCTTTTTTGGTTCCATATGAAGTTTAAAGTAGTTTTTTCCAATTCTGTGAAGAAAGTCATTGGTAGCTTGATGGGGATGGCATTGAATCTATAAATTACCTTGGGCAGTATGGGCATTTTCATGATATAAAGACTTAAACGTTAGACCTAAAACCATAAAAACCTTAGAAGATAACCTAGGCATTACCATTCAGGACATAGGCATGGGCAATGAATTCATGTCTAAAACACCAAAAGCAATGTCAGCAAAAGCCAAAACTGACAAATGGGATCTAATTAAACTAAAGAGCTTCTGCACAGCAAAATAAACTACCATCAGAGTGAACAGGCAACCTACAAAATGGGAGAAAATTTTCACAACCTACTCATCTGACAAAGGGCTAATATCCAGAATCTACAATGAACTCAAACAAATTTACAAGGAAAAAACAAACAACCCCATCAAAAAGTGGGCGAAGGACATCAACAGACACTTCTCAAAAGAAGACATTTATGCAGCCAAAAAACACGTGAAAAAATGCTCGCCATCACTGGCCATCAGAGATATGCAAATCAAAACCACAATGAGATACCATCTCACACCAGTTACAATGGCAATCATTAAAAAGTCAGGAAACAACAGGTGCTGGAGAGGATGTGGAGAAATAGGAACACTTTTACACTGTTGGTGGGACTGTAAACTAGTTCAACCCTTGTGGAAGTCAGTGTGGCGATTCCTCAGGGATCTAGAACTAGAAATACCATTTGACCCAGCCATCCCATTACTGGGTATATACCCAAAGGACTATAAATCATGCTGCTATAAAGACATATGCACACGTATGTTTATTGTGGCATTATTCACAATAGCAAAGACTTGGAACCAACCCAAATGTCCAACAATAATAGACTGGATTAAGAAAATGTGGCACATATACACCATGGAATCCTACGCAGCCATAAAAAATGATGAGTTCATGTCCTTTGTAGGGACATGGATGAAATTGGAAATCATCATTCTCAGTAAACTATAGCAAGAACAAAAAACCAAACACCGCATATTCTCACTCCTATGTGGGAATTGAACAATGAGAACACATGGACACAGGAAGGGGAACATCACACTCTGGGGACTGTTGTGGGATGGGGGAAGGGGGGAGGGATAGCTTTAGGAGATATACCTAATGCTAAATGACGAGTTAATGGGTGCAGCACACCAGCATGGCACATGTATACATATGTAACTAACCTGTACATTGTGCACATGTACCCTAAAACTTGAAGTATAATAATAATAAAATTTAAAAAAAGGTATTATTAGATTTGACTTAAAAAAATTTGTTTAATATATTTACATCAATGTTCATGAGGTCTATATGAGGTATATTGGGGTATAGTTGTTTTGTTTATTTGTTTGTTTTGTTTTCCATGAGATATTTTCATCTGGTTTTGGTATCAGTAATTCTGTCTTCGTTGATTGAATTAGGAAGTATTTCTACTTCTTTACTTTTCTGGTAGAGTTTACATAGAATTGATGTCTGTTTTTCCTTAAATGTTTGGCAGCAGTTCACCAGTGAAACCAATCTGGGCCTGGAGTTTTCTTTGTGGGAAAATTTTTAACTACAAATTCAGTTTAACAAATATAGGACCATTCATATTTTCTCTTTATCCTCCAGTGAACGTTGGTAGAATGTTAATTTCAATGAATTTTTTTCATTTTATCTAAATTAAGTCATAAAGTTGCTCATAGTATTTATTTTCTTTTTCATATCTATAAAACCTGTAGTGATGTTGCCTCACCCATTCCTGATATTAGTAATTTGTATTGTTTCTCTTTTCTTTTTTTCTGATCAATTTGGTTTTTCAATTTAATTGATCATTTAAAAGAAAGAGGCTTTAATTTTATTGAATTTTCTCTATTGTGTTTCTGTCTTCTGTATCACTGATTTTCACTCTGATCTATTATTTCCTTTTTCTACTTACTTTGTGGTTAATTTGCTTTTCTTTTACAAATTTCTTGAGGTGGAAGCTGTGGCCATTGGTTTGTGTTTTTTTTTTCCTAATATTTAATGGTAGAATATGTCCTTAAAATATTGTTTGAGGTATCTGAACTACGTGTTTTTTCCATTCTGACTCCGTTACCATATGATTGCTGGGAACAGTGTTCTGTTTTAAGTGGTTCTGTCCCGGGTCATGCGTGTTTGATGAATACTCAGCTGAATGCTCAGGAGGGAGCCTCTACACATCTCCAGCATTCTCTCTTCACGCAGTTCTTTCCTCTCTGATTCTGTGCTCTACAAACTCTAGCTTTGTTGATCTCTCTGAACTCAATTCCATTTTCTCACTTTAGAAGGGTCACATCTTTTATTTCTTGTCTCTTGAGAATAATTGTCTTCATTGTTTGAGGTCCAGTGTCTTGCAAACTTGTTTTCGGAATTTTGTCTGGTTTTGCTGCTGTTGTTATTTCAAGCAGGAGAGTAAATTCCATTTTTATTACTTCATCTTCAAAAGAAGCAGCCATTTTCCCATACATCATCATATTTAAGCCTCATGATAATCTGCAAGTTCATTTTTTTTTTTTTTTTGAGATGGAGTCTCGCACTGTCACCCAGGCTGGAGTGCAGTGGCACAATCTCTCCTCACTGCAAGCTCCACCTCCCAGGTTCATGCCATTCTCCTGCCTCAGCCTCCCGAGTAGCTGGGACTACAGGTGCCTGCCACCACACCCAGCTAATTTTTTGTATTTTTCAACAAGCTTATCAGGTCTCAATTTGGTGAATTTTAAATATCTTTAACACACCTTGGGTTCAAATTCTAGTGCCTTAGAAGTTTGTAGAAAATTGGTCTTTTTAAATTAAGGGCTTTCTTCTGGGATCTCATTGAATATTTTTTGACAGTGGATATTCATCATTGAAAACTGCCTGCACTAAACACTTACTTGAGTGGATAATTACAATCATTTCTTAAACTCTGGAATTTAAATAAGAAATGTGTAAAATTATTTCTCTCAAAACTTTCATAGCTGGGGCTTTGATATGGCTTTATGTTCTATTTCCTTAATGCTGACTCCAACATGGACAAACTTTCATTCCTTTGGCAATGAAACATATCAAAATATAAATAATTCAAGAATGGGTATTAAGCCAATAGTGTCACATGAAATTCTAATTAATTTTGTCTGATATGAAGACACAAATGGGCTTCTGATCGGGATATTTTACTACATGCACTAGTATCATGTGATCAAAATTTTTCTTCGATGTCTGTTATTATTGTTCTAGTACAGTCTTTCCTAAAGTATGGTGCTAATCAGTGTTAAATAATAATGTGAGTTCAGAGTTCTGAGAGTAAAAACTTGAACTGTACTTTTTCTATTCTCTCACTCAACAACAATCATCACAGAAGACTTCTGTGACCACATGTGTGGGGTTTTCTCCATGAATAAGCAAGCAATCAGTTCTGCAGCAAACACCAGCTGAGTGTCCTCCAATTAAATTCTGATACTATCTACTTGGAGATGGCATCAGATCCCACAGGTTAATGGAGTCCTCACAAGACCACCTTCCGTCTTCCCACCAGTAATAAGTCTGGGCCTCCAGAAATTTAACCAACTGGCTCGAAGGTAACATTCACATGACCTCTGGTTGGGTTCAGTTGATTTGCTAGAGTGGCTCACAAAACTCATAGAAACTTACATTTATCAGTTTATTATAAAAGATATTACAAAGATACACATGAAGAGATGTATACAGTGAGGTATAGGGGGAGGGGTGTGGAGCTTCCACGCTCTCCCTGGGTGCATCATCCTCAGGAACCTCCATTAGTTCAGCTATTGGGAGTCTATCTGAACCCTCTCTCTTTGTAATTTATAGAGATGCCATTAATTAGACATGACTGACAATACTGTAAAAATATGATTGGATAAAAAGTGTAGATTCTTCTTGGCTTCTGTGTTGGGGGTTCTTGCATTGCTATAAAGAAATACTTGAGACTGGGAACTTAATAAGAAAAGAAGTTTAATTGGCTCACAGTTCTGCAGGCTGTACAGGAAGTATGGTACAAACATGTGCTTCTGGGGAGGCCTCAGGAAGCTTTTACTCATGTTGGAAGGTGAAGCAGGATTACACACATCACATGCCAGAGCAGGAGCAAGAGAGAGAGTGGAGGCTGGGACAAGTGCCACACTTTGCAATAGCTAGATCCTGTAAGAACTCACTCACTGTCATGAGAACAGCACAAAGGGGATGCTGCTAAACCATTCATTAGAAAACTTCCACCATGATCCGATCACCTACCACCAAGCCCCACCTCCAACACTGGGGATTACAATTTGACATGAGATTTAGAGAGGACACATTACCGAAATATATTATGCTGCCCCTGGCCCCTCGAATCTCATATTCTCACAGTGCAAAACACAATCACTTCTCAACAGTTCCCCAAAGTCTTAACTCATTCCTGCATCAACCCAATCAACAGTCCCAAGTCCAATATCTCATCTCAGACAAGGCAAGTCACTTACACCTATGAACCTGTAAAATCACATAAGTTATTTACTCCCAAGATACAATGGGGGTTTAGGCATTGGGTAAACATTCCCATTCCAAAAGGGAGAAATTTGCCAAAAGAAAGGGGCTACAGGACCCATTCAAGTTTGAAACCCAGTAGGGGAGTTATCCAGTCTTAAAGCTCCAAAATAATCTCTCTTGCCTCCATGTCCCACTTCTAGGGCATGTGGGTGCAAGGGGTGGGCTCCCACGGCCTTGGGCAGCTCTGCCCCTGTGGCTTTGCAAGGTTCAACCCATATGGCTACTCTCACGGGTTGAAGTTGAGTGCCTGTGACTTTTCCAAATGAAGGGTGCAAGTTGCCAGTGGATCTACCATTCTGGGGTCTGGATGATGGTGGCCCCCTTCTCACAGTTGCACTAGGCAGTTCCCTGGTGGGGACTGTTTGTGGGGGCTCCAAGCCCACATTTCCTATCCACTCTTCCCTGGTAGTGGTTCTCTGTTGGGGCTCCAACCCTGCACCAGGCTTCTGCTCGGGCACCCAGTTTGTCTCATATAGCTTCTGAAATCGAGGTAGAGGCTGTCAGGCATTCTTCACTCTTGCAGTCTGCATGCCCACAAGCTTAACACCATGTGGAAGCCACCAAAGCTTATGACTTCCATTCTCCAAAGTGGCAGTGCAAGATGTATGTGTTCTCCTTTGAGCCACAGCTAGAGCTTGAGTGGCCTGGATGTGGGTAACAACATTCTGAGGCTGCAAAGGGCAGCAGGGTCCTGGACCAGGCCAACAAAAGCATTCTTCCCTCCTAGACCTCTGGACCTGTGATGGAAGCAGCTGCCACAAGGGTCTCTGAAATGCCTAAGCGGCCTTTCCCTCATTATCTTGGATAGCACTTGGTTCCCTTTTAGTTGGGCAAATATCTCTAGCAAGTGGTTGCTCCACAGCCTGCTTCAATTTATCACCTGAAAAAGATCTCTTTCTCTGCCACACAGTCAGGCTGTAAATTTTTCCAACTTTTATGTTCTTCTTCTCTTTTAAATGTAAGTTCCAATTTTAGGTCATTTATTTGCTCCCACATCTGAGCACAGACAGATAGAAGCAGTGAGGCTACATCTTGAACACTTTGCTGCTTAGAAATTTCCTCAGCAAGATACTGTAAATCATCACTCTTTAGTTCAAACTTGCACAGATCTCTAGGGAATGAACAAAATGAGCCAAGCTCTTTGCTAAGACATGACAAGGATGACCTTTTCACTAGTTCCCAATAACTACTTAATTTCTATCTGAGACTTTATCCGCCTGAATTTCACTGTCCATATCACTATCATCATTTTGGTCACTAACATTTAACTAGTCTCTAAGGAGTTCTAAACTTTCCCTTATCTTCCTGTCTTTTCCTGAGCTCCCCCAAATCTTTTGACCTCTGCTTGTTACCTGGTTCCAAATGTGCTTCCACATTTTCAATTATCTTTATAGCAATGTCCCACTCCTTGATACCAATTTCCTGTGTTAGGTCATTTTTACATTGTTATTAAAAAATACCTAAGACTGGGTACTTTATAAGAAAAATATGTTTAATTGGCTCATGGTTCTGCAGGCTGTGCAGGAAGCATAGCACTGGCACCTGCTGCTGGGGAGGTCTCAGGAAGCTTTTACTCATTGCAGAAGGCAGAGCGAGAGCAGGCACATCATATGGCCAGAGCAGGAGCAAAAGACAGAGTAGGGTAGAGGTAAGGTGCCATGCTTTACAACAACTAGATCTGGTGAGAACTCATTCACTATTGCAAGAACAGCCTCAAGGGGATGGTGCTAAACTGTTCATTAGAACATATCCCCCATGATCTAATCACCTCTCACCAGACTCCACATCCAACACTGGGGATTCCAATTCAACATGAGGTTTGAGCAGAAACAAATATCCAAACTATATCAGCCTTTCTGTGCAGCATTCCTTCCTCTAGAATATGGAACAGGATCCCTTCTGAAGGAAGATCTTATGATCTACAATAAGATTAGGGAATAATCCCCAAAAATGTAACCATGGAATCCTTTTCTCACACTAGATTACTGTTCTCTCCAAATACAATCTTGAAAATGTTAACGTGGTGCAAGGATGAGGAATCTCAAATCTGGGTGTTAGCTGTAGCAGTTATTTAATTTAATTTTATTTGGCTCTTAAAGTACTATTCCTGTATTCTAGCTACTCTCTCCCAAGCAATTCTTTTCTTTCAGTAGACTTTTTTATTTTCCCCAGTCATATTTTCAGTTTGAGAGATACTCAAGTGTTCTGAGCTATGGCTAAGCCATTAATGAACATTTCAAAGGGCATAAAAGATGGCAGAAGACAACATTCTGATGCATAAGGAAGTATCCTCTAACAACCCACTTCAAATACTAGCGAGACATATTTATCAGAGAGATTGTAGACAACTCTAGATTGAAACTTACTTTAAGAGAAGAAGAAACACTTCTAAGCTACTGAGACTAACCTTTTTGAATATAAACTCTTTGAATGTGAAAAACTTGCACACATTCTACAAATATTATTTGTACTTTTAGTATTTTTGATTTAGTAAGCACATAATGGCCGTAAACAACTATGATTTCAATAATTCTTAATTTATGATTTTGTAATGGCAACAGTTTGTACATACACACAAGAATATGCAAGGCACACTTCAGTCCATGAACAATGGTCAGTTATATGAGGATTTTAGACCCAGGCAAAGTATCTACAGTGACCCAGAGTCCCTGCATCCCATAAATTGGGGACTGCGGTCCTAGGTCCTCTAGCTTTTTAACACTATGAGAAATAAAGCAGCATTTATCTAACAACATTTATAAAATGCTTGCCTTATATTCAAGGCATTGTGATAGGGATTTGGAAAACAGAGATGATAAAGATAGCGCCTCTCCTTGAGACATTTATAATTTAATGGAGAAAGATGAATATAAAATGTTTGCATGCTGGTCTAACAATTTGAAAAATTCTACTTATTTGTTGATGTAATACAGCAAGAAAAAATTCTATTGACTGTAGTTACTTCAGCATCTGTGGATGGTATCATTTTTCTTTCTGCAGTAAATTACTTTCTGTGTGGCAAAGTAACTTTATCCCAAAGCAGTTTTGGGTTCAAAAGGTGAGCATCTCTGTCCAAGGGTAGAATTTTTGAAGAATACAAGGAAACAAAGAAACAGCTAAATAGCTCTACACATGAAGTGGAGAGAAACTTGTGTTAGTGTGTAGAAATACTGAGAAGAGAGGAGGGAAAGATTACAGAGAAAGAAAGGGAGAGAATTAAGCACCACGGTGGCAAAAAGCTTGTAGAGGAGTGGGAGTGTGTACAGGAGAGCACTGTGGGGAAATGCTACAGGGAAAGAAATTTATTTTGGTCACTATATTAGTGACCAAAGGGTCACTTTTATAGGGGAGTGGTTGTTAAGGTAAACACTTAGACAGTAAAGCATTAATGTAAAGAAGTTCAAAAACCACAATGGTACATGAATTGTTAAGATAAACACACCCTGATAACCACCACTGAATCAATAAATGACATTGCTACAACCCAGAGAAATCTCATTGCCAATGTACTTTTACATTGCTCTGAACCCGTTCATTTAATCTTCATTTTATTAACAGTAGTTTGGTACACATAGTGATGGTTGTGTGAGTAGTTCCTTGGGGGAACAAAAAATGGGGAAGTGTATCTGTGCTCAGTGTCTGGATTCCCTTGTAGCAAAAAGAAGACAAAAGGTAAATGAGGTGAAAAGTGAGAAAATTAAAGTCAAAGTAAGAACAGAAAACTGGAGCGATTAGAAACCATGAGAGTGTAAATTCATTGGAACTGATACATGTCTTGAAGTGGACTTTTCACTGAGCAAGATTTAGCATGTACAGAAACACAGGAGCTTAACTGGGCATGCAATTTTAAAATGAAAGATTACAATTCATGAAATGGTGGGAACACAGATTTTGTGGGTTTAAGAAATAGGAGATGAGGCATAAAGAATATAAATGACCAATTTGAAGAGTTTTGACTGAGGCAGAGTTTGGCTTCCTTTTGTAGACATTGTAGAACCAAGGATGATCTTTAAGAATGGGAGTAACATTGATGAGATTTGCTCTTTAGGTGAAGACCTTTGAAACTAATTTTTAGTATCAAATGGGGAAGGAAAAAGCTGTTATCAAAAACATTAGATAGGGGGATTTTAATATTTAAGGTGAGGGACAATAAAAATTATACTGAAAACAGTAGAACAGAGACGTGAATTCAGGTAACAATGAAAAGGAGGGAACAGAAGTATAAAATGGTGTAACAATAGAATGAACACTATTTTGTCACCAGTTGGCTATGCGGATGGAAGAGGTGAGGACTACTCACTCCTACACCTTGAGATACAGCATGGATGAGTGTATCATTTACTTCAACTGGGGATATAAAAAGGAGGAACCTAAAGTTTGAGGTGGTGGTTATAGAAGTTATAATGAAGTTAATTTTAGATGTTTAAGTTTGAGATGCTTTTAGGAAATTTAGGTGAAAATGTCTGTTTGTTGTCTTAAGTGACACTCCTGGAAACTACTGGAGATGACAGGGAGAAATTATAGAAAAGATACAATAAATGAATGTCAGCAAGTGACAGTATGGCTGTAAAGGAAACCATCCTTAAAAAATAGAATAGCATAGTTATTAGGAAACAGTTTTAACTTAATTATTTGTAGCTTACTTTATTACTGTTAAATATACTATTAGAGAAAAATTATACTCTTAATGCTTCTTATTACTTTTAATTTATTATTAAATTCGACTTATAATTTAAGTTTTCCATAATTGTGCCATTTAAGTAAAACATACTGAAGTCAGGCTCACTGTTAATAGTATATATTTCTGGACTCAAATAATACCAAGTAGTTAAAACATTTAAGGGCCATAGTAATACTTAGATTTAAGTTTTTAAATGCTTAGAAGGAAAACAAAAATTAACAAGGCTACAAACACTTTAGACATTGTAAGTGACAAGCTTTATTTATACAACAGCATTAGGATTTCAGAAGTAGCAACAACTAAGAATAAAGAGTAGAGGAAGAACTGGTGTTAGGTAGGATGGAGAAGGAAGCAAATGAAAATTCCTTTACTGCATACTTGAAAAGGTGAAAGAAATGGGAAAGTCAAAAATCTTAAAGGCAGTGAAGATATATAGAAGCAACAAAGACAAAATGAACTAACACAAAGAGAAGAGCAGCAAAGAAGGAGGGTGTCATCAGCTTCTTTTGTGGCCTAGGATACTTGCAGGTTCTGACTGCAAAATTCAGTTTGAGGATCTCTCTTGGTTAAAATGAAGGAATGTTAATTTTCTAAGGTTGCCATTACAAAAAAAAAAAAACACAAATTGGTTGGCTTAACACAGTAGAAATTTATTTTCTTCCAGTTCTGGAGGCTAGAAGTCTGAAATTAGGTGTCAGCAATGTCATACTCCCTCTGAGACTCTGGGTAGAATTCTTCCTAACTTCTGGTGATGACCGTCAATCCTTGATATTCCCTGGCTTGCTTCTGCATCAATCCAATCACTGCCTGTGTCATCCCATGGTGTCCTCCTTGTCTCCCTTTCTGTCTGTATGTCTCTTCCCCTCTTTTTATAAAGACATCTATCATACCGAATTAGGGGCCTACCCTACTACAGTATGACTTCATCCTTATTAGTTATACTTGCAATGAGCCTGTTTCTAAAGAAGATCATACTTTGAGGTTCTGGCAAAAGACATGAATTGAGGAAAAGGTAGCAAGTGGTAATTCAACCCAGTATAAGGCACTCCTTAAAAAAAGTATAAGACACTCCTTAAAAAAAGAAGAACCAGTAATGCTTTTGGTTATTAAGATGACGCTTTATAAATTCCAGGAGCCCCAAAAGTATGGTAACCATTTTCTCCCATGATTCACTTGCTGATTCTGGGGGCTACAAGAGAGGCTCCAGAATCAATTCACGATGCATTAAAGACTTAAACGTTAGACCTAAAACCACAAAAACCCTAGAAGAAAACCTAGGCATCACCATTCAGGACATAGGCATGGGCAAGGACTTCATGTCCAAAACACCAAAAGCAATGGCAACAAAAGACAAAATTGACAAATGGGATCTAATTAAACTAAAGAGCTTCTGCACAGCAAAAGAAACTACCATCAGAGTGAACAGGCAACCTACAAAATGGGAGAAAATTTTCGCAACCTATTCATCTGACAAAGGGCTAATATCCAGAATCTACAATGAACTCAAACAAATTTACAAGAAAAAAACAAACAACCCCATCAAAAAGTGGGCAAAGGACATGAACAGACACTTCTCAAAAGAAGACATTTATGCAGCCAAAAAACACATGAAAAAATGCTCATCATCACTGGCCATCAGAGAAATGCAAATCAAAACCACAATGAGATGCCATCTCACACCAGTTAGAATGGCAATCATTAAAAAGTCAGGAAACAACAGGTGCTGGAGAGGATGTGGAGAAATAGGAACACTTTTACACTGTTGGTGGGACTGTAAACTAGTTCAACCCTTGTGGAAGTCAGTGTGGCGATTCCTCAGGGATCTAGAACTAGAAATACCATTTGACCCAGCCATCCCATTACTGGGTATATACCCAAAGGACTATAAATCATGCTGCTATAAAGACACATGCACACGTATGTTTATTGCGGCATTATTCACAATAGCAAAGACTTGGAACCAACCCAAATGTCCAACAATGATAGACTGGATTAAGAAAATGTGGCACATATACACCATGGAATACTCTGCAGCCATAAAAAATGATGACTTCATGTCCTTTGTAGGGACATGGATGAAATTGGAAATCATCATTCTCAGTAAACTATCACAAGAACAAAAAACCAAACACCGCATATTCTCATTCATAGGTGGGAATTGAACAATGAGATCACATGGACACAGGAAGGGGAATATCACACACTGGGGACTGTTGTGGGGTGGGGGGAGGGGGGAGGGATAGCATTGGGAGATATACCTAATGCTAGATGACGAGTTAGTGGGTGCAGTGCACCAGCATGGCACATGTATACATATGTAACTAACCTGCACAATGTGCACACATACCCTAAAACTTAAAGTATAATAAAAAAAGAGAAAGATTTTCAAGAGAGAGATTCAAATCTCTCATTGTTTTGTAATATTTGTAAGAAAAGCTCACTTGAGGAATGTAGACTCCTCACACTTTAGTTGGCCTTTTCCTGAAGATATAGGCCAAATTTTCTTTCTGAATCGTAGAAAAAAGAAAAGACTACACAGAGAATAAGTCATATGTGTGACATGGTAAAATGGCTTAACAGCGGTGTAATTGGGTAGTAGGAGTGGAGAGAGAAATGCAGCAGAAGGAATGTTTAAGAGGAAATTTTTAAACTGATGCAATTCTTTATTCTACAGGCTTAAGGAGCTCTGGAAACCCTAAGAAAGTAATATACAAAGGAAATAACACCAAAGTTCATTATGGTCATTAAAACTTAATATACATAATATATAATATATATATTATAATATGTAATACATATATTAAAATATATAATATATATTAAATATATATGTAATATATTTATATGTGTAATATGTTTATTACATATATACATACATGTGTATGTATATATTATATATCTTATATATAATATATATACACATATACACATATATGTATATATAGTGTATATATTACACACATATGTATTACATATATTATATATTATATATGTAATACATATATATTATACATTACATATTACAGATATATGCAATACATATATTACATATTACATATATTATACATAATATATTATATATTACATATATTATGTATTCTATATTATATATTGCATATATTATGCATTATATATTATATATGGCATATATTATGTATTATATATTATATATTACATATATACTATATATAATTTGTATATTACATATATATTATATATATGTAATTTTAAAATTCTTGAAATTTTATTTGCTAATTTTATTTGCTATATTGCCACCAGGGGAAACACATTAAGAATGATGGCTAACTTCTCAATGAAATCACAAAATCTGAAAGAAAATGAAATGACATTTTTTAAGAAAAAAATAAGAATGAAGCAAGCAAACAAAAGACAACCTGCCAATATCAAATGCTATACTCAGTGAAAATATCTTCTAAAAATAAAAGGTGAAATGAAAATGTTCTAAGAAAAATATACACTAATACAACTTCCTGGCAGTATATCTGCGTATACAAGAAATACTAAAGAAATTTCCTTGGGCTGAAAGAATTATAGATGGGAGCATGGAAGTACAAGAAGGAATGAAGAACAATAGCCTCAATAAATATAAAACTATTGATCATCTATGATAATCATAACACAGTCCTGTGGTATACAGAGTACATATAAAAGTAAACTATATGGCAATTGCAAAAAAAAATTCTGAAGGGGTATATAGATTTAAATATTTGCAAGCTTCTTGAATGTGATAAGAACCAACTTAAAATATTCTATATTAAACCAAGGACTCAGTTGGTAATTTCTGTTGAAAACTCCAAATAAATTATAGAAAGAGATGAAACAAAAATGTTAAGAGAAAGGGAATAATAAAAATTATTGATTAATACAAAACAGCAGAAAAGACAGAGGAATAAATAGCTAAATAACAAATTGGACAAAAAGAAAACAAGTAGTAAATGAGACATACAGTAAGGTAATAAAAAAGCCAAACTTCTGTTTTGTCAATTTTACAATTTATATAGCTGACAAAGGACTCATGTCCATACTATATGAGGAATTTTTCCAATAGATATTAAAAAGATAATAAACTCAAAGAAATGTTCAAAAGTCTTGAACAGACACAAAAGAGGATACCAGCTTTCCAAAAACATGAAAAGGAGCTTAACTTTGAAATACATCATGAAAAAGCCAATTGAAATCACCGTATGATAGAACTACACACTCACAGATTGTCAAATACAGAATAAAAAACCAGGTATTAACAAGGGTGTGGAAAAACTTAAACTCTCATACATGATAGGGAAGAAATGTTCAATTGATATTGGATTACATAAGAAACTAGGGTCAAAAGTAGTGGGTAGTGAATATTTGAGTACCTTTTATTGCACTTCATAGTAAGACATAAATCTAATAATTATTTTCCTTGTATCTTTGAACTATATGTTGACTATTATATAATGCAGATTTGATGGTGGTTTTTAATCTGTTATATTTAATTTATTTAGCATGTTGGCTAAACTCTAGACAAATCTGAGTTCAATTTTAAGTTCCAATGTTTAATAGTTATATGACTGGAGGAACTTATTTTGTCTCTCTAAATCATGCTTTTGTTATATTTAAAATGAGGATAATATTATATATCTCTCATTAAGAAGAATAACAGAGGCAGTACATATAAAGTGTCCATGCCTATGTACCAAATGACATCTGTTGTCAGACGAGATTCCAAGGGGGTGGACTAAGTGGTGCTTTCCATGACTGCAGTAAAGAACAGATTCTGAGCAGAGATCACACCAAGGTGCTCACATGAGAGATAGAGAGCTACAGCAGCAAGGTCAAGGGAGGATTTTACAGAATGGTTTCCATAGAAATAATATTTTCATGGAAATCAAGTAAAGTTTTCAAGGCTGTATTTAAGCAGGACTTCCAGGAAATAAAGAGTCAGAGAAACAAATAACTATTTTCAAGAGGAGGCATTTCAGACCAAAAAACAGTGGGAAAAGAAGAAATTAATAAAGAAAGAGGGTGCAGGCCAACTGGAAAAATTCCCTTAAATATACCGGTTAGTGTTGTCACTAATTCCTCATAAAGAGGAACTAAAGATGAGATCAGAGCTACTGCTTACCTTTCAGAACTCCTTCAATGAAGCTACACATAGTAATAATTATACAAACATAGAATAGACCACAGAAGGACATATGATCCCCAAATCTCAAGAGAGAAAAGAAATCTGTTTTCTTCAGAAACTAGATAGAACTGTTAAAATATGAAATTAGCTACAAATTTGAAATTGTGAGCCATAAGTGACAGTGCTATTTTTTCTCACATATTTTGCCATAAAAAATGAAAGCAAAGGAAATGCGTAAGCATTTGAGGATTTGGTCAGAGTTACAAGGATCTGAAGTGGGAGAGAAGCAAACATACTCTCACACTATGTTGCAATGATTTCTGGATTTCATTGATGGGTGTATTATCCCACACTCCAGCATTCCTCCCTTCCCCTTCTACCCAAATAGGAACTGATATGAGATTGCTGGGTTCTTGTTTTATGAAGCAATTACATTTAAAAACAATCACAAACCACCATTGACTATCTCCATCATTTCCCAAAAGAACAAACTGATACCAGAAACATAGGATGAACATGACCTCAGAGGGAGAAATCTTTATGAATAGCTCACTAAATTGTTTCTGTTTTTATCATTTTGTTGCTGGCATGTGACAACCTCTTTGTGGACTAGAATTGGGTAATGGACCAGGATTTCAAGCCCACTGCCCCACTGAATTCCGGTGTTCCAGCACCATGGGTAAAGGCATCTATACCACCAACTAACAAAAACTTATCAGAGCAAGTATTTACTCTAGTAAGATTTTAGATAATTTATTACTATTTATATCATTCAAAAATTTGAACAATGTTTCATGTTCAATTTGCATTTTCCTGCAATGCAAATGCATATGGGTTTCTTATAACACAATGTAGGATAAGTCAGTTCCAAAAAAAAATCCTTTGTCAATTTTTACAAACTTTAACCTTTGCAGGCACAGATATTTGATAGACAGATGATACAGATAGATAAAGTATATGCTGGCTCTACCTGGTTATTAGAATCAAGATTCTTTTTGGACATGTTACAAATAATATTAACCCAAGCTCTTATTTTAAACACTTAGTTATCATATCACTTATAATTTTCAATTGCAATTTTTGTTGGCATTACTATCTCCCTTCCAAGATAGTAAACCTTTGAGGGCAGGAACTAGCTTTCTCCATCTTGGTATCCTTACAACTAAAGCAAAATTTGGTACATTCTTAGCATCTTGTAAGTATTTTTTGAATGCTTGAATGAATGGCTCTACATAGGTTACGTTTCCTGAAACATCACAATTTTATATAGCAAATCCCTGGTACTATTTTATGGTTTATTGATGGAAGTAGCAACTCGATCTGTCCTTCAACACTCATTTATTCATTCTTTGTACATATATGAAACCGTTACTATGTGCTTCCACTGTGCTAACTACTCTGGATAATAGAAATGAGCAGAATGCAGTCACTGCATTCAAGGATGTCAGAAATAGTTCCATTCTGGAGCTCATGTGATGTTTTTAGCACAATGCCTTATGGAAATACATTCAATTTTTTGAATGATACAAATAGAAATGATCTAATCACATAAAATATCACTAAATACTTGCTCTGATATGTTTTTCCTAATGAGACTAAAACCTGTTTATCACCATAAGTGGCAATATCCACTCTACTTATGTAAGAGTCCTCCCTTGTAACATATTACAGCCACTATCCCCATGACATGGTTTACTTAAATTGGAACCTTAGCCTTATGCATTTTAAATGAAATAATAAATCTGCTTACTATTGCAAGTCTTGTTGTATTTGCTGTTCTCCTGTGGAAACCCTTCCAGTCGGCACTGAAAACGATGCTGCCAAAATTCTTGAAACCAAGGGTTTCGGTGGTTTGTTTCTGGCCGGAGCTTCAGATAATAATCATCAAACCACTTGACATCAGGAGATTGGAGCTTGATTGTGATGCCACCAACAGCTTCTCGCTGATATCCATCTGTCACATCATACCTGTCAGCCCAGCCATCACTGTGGGGAAATAAAAAAACCCTCAGCTTAGAACAGATATCTCCTAAGCAAATGAGTCCATTTGCTTTCCTTTTGACAAGATTAGTCATTAAATGGATACCTCAGGCCACATGATGGTCCTATATTACACCGACGTGATTATTGATATAGAAGCTTGTTAGAATAAAAAGTGCAATAACACCATGGAAATTTTGGGCCTAAGAGTGCTAAAAGGCACTAACCTCACTTACCTTAAACTACAGAAAATAACCTGGAGATTCTGGCACAATTTTACTGGCTGCAAAATATAGTATATACATGGAAGCTGCATAATATCATCATTCACATTTTTAATGGACATTTAATAGCCAGGTAAAGTTAACTTTAAATACATTATTTTCTTTGGCTTTATAATAATAATTATAATGATCATAAAATAAGAATTAAAAATATTCTCCAACATACCTAATATTAATTAAATCATCCTGTGACACAACATTTTTGTTCAAATTTTACAAATGAATAATAGGTTTAAAAAACCGTTTGCTGATTATGGTTACTCTATTAAATGTTGATTTGCCAAGCCTCGAACTGAAATCTTTGTAGTCCCTAGTCCATACACTATTTTCTATCCCATGGAATCTCTAAAATACATTAAAAATGTACATCTGAAATCACATTTTATATTAGAGTGCCCAAAAGAACTTCTGAACAATGTGCCATCAAAAGTGGTGAAGGGATCATACTCCTCAACATAACTATCATTCTATGCACTGCTCACTCAAAGTTATTTAGGAATTTTAAGATAAAAGTTTTTGAAATCAGAGGGCTCATAATATAATGCTAGAGGAGAGTATAACAGAATAAGAAAAAGCAAAGTCTTCTACAATGATTTGGAAAATACATGAAACATTGTATTGGAAATAAAAATAAAAGGCATGAAAAGATGTTTGTATACAATTTGGGTACACCCTAGGGCATCTAAGGAAGAAGGAAAGTGACTTGTCCCTCTTCACTGCCATTGGTATATACACAGTTTGTGCTGTATGTCTGCTGGAACCCAGTGGTACTGTCTTTCCCTGGAAGAAGTGCAAGTGCTTGTAAAGGAAGTATGGGGAAAGGGAAAATTTGACTAAGTTACAAGTAACCTCAAAGAGAGAAGAGAAGGAATATAGAGAGATTTAAGGGGAAGAACAGACTAGAGCCTCCTAAATGCAAAGCAGGAAAAAGTGTTAGGAGGTGAGCTGGGAGTAGGGGCAGTGGGTAGTGGGGAGAGGACGTGGGAAGAGATTTACACTACCAATCACTGCTTACCTCGGTGATATTCAAATATTTCCATTTAACAGAATGTTAATTTATTTTTACTTTCCTTTCAATGCATTTTTGCCCTTAACATTTTTTTTTTTTGTATGCAGAAAGCATGGTCCAATATTTTGCATAAAAAATCAGTGCCAAGAAAGTATTATGTAAGTAATTAATTTAAATTATACAGAAAGCATGCACTTTTTTCAGTATGCGGTGCTGTGCCAACTTTGATATAAATATTGATAATTGGGAGTTATTCCAAATGTCATATATTACTTATTAAGATATCATAAGGGCTTGAGATGACTTGAGATATTAGCTAGGGCATCAGTGGGTGGAGAGAAGGGAAAAAATAAACAGAAAGAACACTGTTTTTCTCTAAGTCCTCCATGGCAAAAAGATATTAAAAATTACCTATAGTGAAATTTCAAAAACTTTTGTGGCAGATCAAGACAAAAATATAGTAATGTAGTATGTTTTGTCCCAATGTTGAATTTGGTTACTTCACACATTATCTTCCCTCAAGTTTCCCATTTTCAGCTCCAGAAGATTTTATTTAAAGCTGACAAGTTGAAATGAAGTGGGCTTGTTTGCCTCATTTTCTCCTCTGTTTTGGAGGGTTTATTATATCACTGAGATGAGAGTGTGGGTCTCATTGGCACTTGAGGAGCAGCATGGGCGTGTTGCAAATGGGACAGGAAGCTCTGTTTGTCAAGCAGAGACCCATTCTCCAAGGAAGTGGGAATTTAAATTGCTCCTTTTGTTAACATTAGCTCGCTCTTATGTAACACTATGATTATGAATATTACATAAGAAATGTAAGATTATAATGGCTCCAGTTTACCCTTCACAGTTCATTCATTGAATTTAACAGGGATTGTAAAAAGTTTGTCTTGATAAACTTTTTTCAGGTGATATTTCCATAAAAGAAAACTGTCAGGATGAGAGTGATAATTTACTGATCTCTCATCATGTACTTTCTCTGTTTTTTTTTTTTTTGAGGTATATATCTTTTCTGTAAGTTTAATAACTTAGAAAACTATGATGTTTTATTATTAGCCTTATAAGTTAGAGTTGTGAGTTTAAAATAATTTTTGTTTCAGATGTTTCCAATTAACAGCACAATATAAATCATAAAGGAGATAGTGTGTAAACAGAAAATCCCAATATCTATGTGACAAAACAGGGTCATTCTATTTAAATTTTTGGATAATATCTGCTATGTTAATCCCAAAAAAGACAACTTAACACTGGCTAAATTAGAGGGTGCTGTATTGACTTTAGCTTATTAAACATTAACATTTTTATATAAATATGCTTTTAAGATTTGCATTAAGATGATAGGGCATCTTTAAGTATGATGCAATAAATTCAGCAGTAAAATGAAATGCTAAGAAAAAATCTTTCTGCCACCTAATGCTTTCTATTACTTTGATAGAATGGACCTTCAATATTCTTGTACTACTTTAATTTTTTGGGTGACATGTATTTTACCAAAGCAAGAGAAAACAAAGGGATAAAGATGGGGAAGGAAACTAACATTTACTAAAAGTCTACCACATTTAAGGCACTTTACTAGATTTATTATTTATCCATCCATCCAATTTCTCCCTCTTCTCACTGGTGGGCATTTTGCCCAACTCCTCATAATCCATTTTATTCTTTTCCGTTGTTTGGATTTACAGTTGATCATCATTATTTACAGATTCTGCATTTACAAATTTAGCTACTTGCTGAAGTTTATTTGCAATACCAGAATCAATATTGGTGGCATTTTTGCAGTCATTCATGGGCATGCAGAGAGTGGTACACATTTGAGACTACTGAAGTTCATGTCCCCATCTGAGGTTGAAAAAGGTGACTCTGCTTTCTTGTTTCAGTTTTCATACTACAAACTTACAGTATCTATTTAGCGCCATCTTTTGCACGTTCGTGTTTTTTATTGGTGATTTCAGTGTTTAACTTGGCCTCCAAGAATAAAGCTGATGTGTTATCTAGTGTTTCTAAGCACAAGATGGCTGTAATATACATAGAAAATACAGTCAGCCCTTCATAACTGTGGGTTCCATATTCACAGATTTCATCAATAATTAATTGAAAATATTTGGAAAAATAATAATACAAATAAAAAACAAGACAGTATAATGACTATTTATATAACATGTATGTTATATTAGGGATAATAATCTAGAGATGGTTTAAAGTATAATGGAGGATGTGTACAGGTTACATGTGAAAACTAAGCTACCTGGTATAAGAGACCTGAGCATCTTTAGATTTTGGTATTGGTGGGGTGAGAGGAGGAAGTGTCCTGGAGCCAATGCTCTGCAAATATCAAGGGACTAGGGATAACTGTATATAGACAGTACATATGTTAAATAAGTTGCATGAATAAAGTGCTGTTGCTGCAAGTTCAATGTTAGTGAGTCAACAATATATATTAACTAAGATGTCTTTAAACAAGAACACACATAAAACAAGGTTATGTTTTGACTAGTTGATGAACACGTTGTGACTAAAGGCTCACAGCAACCTAAGCTTGTATTTCCTCCAGGAGTAATGGTCATTATTCACTAATTTACTGTTTGCTGCATGTTTATAGAACATTACTGTGAATGATAAGAATTGGCTGTAATTACATATAGTCTTAATCTGGATGTTGTTTTAGTCAGGTTTGTAGCCTTTCTTTGGCTGTGGAATCAGAATAACTTGGACATTTAAAATAGAAAATTCATTCTTAACTTACTTAGCTTGGCTTAACTAAAGGAGGATTCTTTATACATATGTACTGGATTCTCAAAACACCTCACTAGCAGATACTTAGATACTTTAAATATTCCCTGCAGACATCTTAAGGACATGCTAATCTAGAGAGAATTTACTTTCACTTTCTTCCCAAGATTGCATTACCAAAAATATACTCTCTTTCTCTACAATCTACTCTTCCCCTTTCTCCTTTCAACTCTAATTCCTATGATTTCTCATAAAGAGAAACTCATGAAAGCTTAATTTTTCTTTCTTTTCAACAGACAGTTCTTGTTTAAAACAAAATTGACTCTTGAATTACCCTGCTATTTTTTTTCCTAGGTCTCTATAACCTTCCTTCTTTTCTTCAACATTTATTAAATATCTACCCATCTTAGACTAAATTATTTTGTCACAATCAATAGTCCCAGTATCTCACTGGTATAGAACAGAGGTTTATTTCAGCCTTTATATTCACTGCAGATGGCCTATAACTCTGTTCTATGTCATCTTCATTTTGAGTTTGAAGTCTAAAAGAATAGTCTGTTTCTGGGACATACCAATCTTGTAGAGCAGGAGTCCCCAAACCCCAGGTTTCAGACCAGTACCTGTCCGTGGCCTGTTAGGAACCTGGCTGCACAGCAGGAGGTGAGCCCTGGGTGAGTGAGCATTACCTCCTGAGCTCTGTCACCTGTTAGATCTAATGCAGAGGCATTAGATTCTCATAGGATGGTGAATCCTATCGTGAACTGTACACGTGAGGGAGCTAGGTCGTGCGCTTCTTATGAGATGGAACAGTTTCATCCATGAAACCAGTCCCTGGTGCCAAAAACGTTGGGGACCGCTGTTGTAGAAGGAAAAACAGATGATAGGGGAATCATACAATGGTTCTTAAGATTCTGCTTAAAAGTGACACATGTTATTTCTGCTCACGTTTCACTGACTGAACAAATCATATGGCTAAACCTGACCTGAATGGGACAGGCATCCATGGTTTTTCCCACGGAGAGGAGCAGTGTATATTTTGAAGAAAATGCAATTGACAGCATCACTGTGTGTTGAAATTGTATTGAAACTGAGAAAAAACATGAGTTAAATAGATTTTAGAGACTCTGCTCCAGCAGTTCACAAGTCTAGTGGAGGGATGAGAAAGGAGGACAGATATAAATAAGTGACCACATACAAATGATTATTATGGGCATGTCCTAAATGCAGTGGGACAGCAGATCAATAAATAATTGACCAACACTTCTTAGGGAGATAAGAGTTGAACTAAGTTTGAAAAGTATGGATAATAGAGTGATACCAGCATTTTGAAATATTGTTTTCTATATATTGAAAAAAATTGTTAATCAAGGAATAGTGAATATGGAGCATTGCAGCTATGTAGGGTGCACAGGTCAGAGAAGTAATGAGAGGGTGAGCTGAAGAGAATCAGTTGTGAGTGTTCTTTTGTGCCATCCTAAAGATTTCCAACTTTGTCATACAGGTGGTGGGGAACCAGTGATGGCTTTTAAAGTGGGAAATGATACAAAGACATGATGAGAAGTAGAGGAACTCTGCTAAAAGCTTACATGACAGATTAGAGCTGTCGGAGATGAAGGTTAGGGAATCAAGTTAGAAAATATGTTGCAATGGTCAAGGAAACCAATGGAGAATTGAATTAAGGGAGTGGCAGTAAGAATGAAGAGCCATATTTATAAGGAATCTTAATGTAGAACCTCCAAACTTGTGGGGCATAGAAGGTAAAGGAGCATTTTAATGATTCGTGGGAGGAGAATAACAACATTGCATGTAGCTCCATGTCCTAGGCTGGACAGTATTGGAAAAGAACAGGTTTTTTGTGAAAAAGGAAGAAAATGAATATGAGTTGGGATCTGTGATGTTCAGATTTATCTTTATACGATCTCTCACGTTTCTTTTTCTCCTGGATTTCTACATATTCTCTCCATATGCAACCGGTTTGAATGTTAAAAATGCAAGTTAACAATGTTCGTACCTGTAGTTCCAGTATGATATTAACCTACTCTGTTGTATTATTGTATGTATGTTTTTGTTTGCTGTGCAATAGCTGTTGGCACTCAAAAATATGAGAGAAAAATGGTAATTATACATCTGTAAAGATTTATACCTTACACCATTGTATGCTTATACTAAAAGTATTTTAACTTTATAATTATTTCTATCATTCATTATATTAAATTTATGAAATATAAAGCAGACCAATAGTTATAGTTATAAAATAATTATGATAGGACTTAACAACCAATAGGCAGAATATCACAATCTATTTTTGCTAGAATGTGAAACCTCCTGAGTGCTATATGCTAACAGGAATATATAAAAATAAATCTTAGACAATTATGAAGATAAAAGTCTAAGGATTATGGAATGTTAGGGCAGCGATGCCAAATAATTTAAAAATCTATCTCCCTTAATGAAATCTAAATCCATAAAATGCAGACAATATAATTTTTTCTTTCTTTCTTCATTTCCTATCAATATATGTTATAGGTTATTGCTATGGAAAACAGAAAAATACACGTAGCCCTGAAAATTGCATTGAGTGATCCTTTAGTAACAGTCTCAATGTTTTATTCATTTCAATTTATTAATTCACTAAACATTTGAATGCCTCCTCTGTGCCAGACACTGGTAGGTTCCAGGCCATGCCCTCAAGGAGTCAACAGTCCATTAGGCATGACCTGCCTGAATGGGCATTGCCAGCTTCCAGTCCATTGGGTTTTTCTCACTTATCCTTCAAATTAAACATTCCCTTTCCTTTTAACTCAATCTTTCCATAAACAGTAGAAATCATTAGATTTCCAGTCACTGAATTATCATTTACTGAAAATCACATTCCTTTCTTGCCTCCCTAAGATTATTCTCTGATCACCTCAATTAGTATTCTGGATATTTCCAAGTTCTTAATTCTTACATTTATAATCTCTTGATTTATTTATATGGAAGACTAATTATATACAATGGGCATGGATTTTCACTAGTTGAACTCTCAAATGGCAACATGGTTATTTATTAATACTACAACTCCATGGAGATTTTAGGAAGGCATCCCATGGTGCTACCTGCCATAGGCAAACAACATAAGTACGTTCTGTACCCAAAGGAGCAATACCAATCTAAAAATGTTGGAATCTGCATGAATATTCCTAGAAGTTAGTGGTCATTAAACTTGTGTCAGGAAATATAACTATGTGTGGGGCATGCTAGGGCCACACAGTTATTCCTGCCCACTGAAATCATTAGTTATGCTTATCATGATGAAACTGGTACTGCTGAGACGAACCTCACACATCCTGTTCATCGGAGACATAGAACATTGATTCTTATTCCTTAGATATGTTAATAGTTTCACACTCCTAAGCCTTTGGGTGTGCTATTCCCTCTGCACAGAGTGCCATTCTTTTAACTTCTCACATGTTTTCTGATTTGATAAAATGTAATTCATCAAGCAGACAGATTTAGCTTGAATGCAACTTATCAAAAAGCTCCTCTGGGCTTAATGGTTCCTTCTGCTCTGCTTCTAAAATACAGTGACATTCATTGCTTTATTCACTGAACAAGTATTGTGTAACTAATATTCTAAATATGTCGATATAGTGGTGAACAAGGAAGGCAAGATTTCTGCTCTCATAGAGGTAACATGATGCTTTTAGTTTTGCAATTGTCATTGTATTAAAGATAGCTACATTTATTTTTCTTCCCCAAAGTAGACTACAAATTTTATACTTTGCACATCTTTGTATCCTTAATGCTTATTATAATGCTCAGTACATACCAAATACTCAAGAAATGTTTAGTATAACTTGTTTAAAAATTAGGTTTTAAAAGGAAAACTTCAAATAACACAGATTTCTTTTCAGATAACGACATCTACTCATTTGTTAATTGAGAAAATAACACTGTCAAATGTGCCTTATAAATGACTCTGAAAGGCTGAGTTGATTCCCCCGTGCAGAATGGTCCTCTTGTTATCTACCTGATGTTATTAAGGTTAATGAATGTATTCATTAGGCTGCATCTCAGTATTTTTTTTTTCAAAATCTGTTTGCAACCCACATAATTATTATGGAAACTGCTGTTCTACCCACATGTAATCATCATCCTGCCAAATCTCTTAATAATAGATTTTAACAGATATTTTGGGATTTAAAAAAATTCTAATAGTGGGAGTCTACGGACTACTTGGCTGTTTTCACATAATATTGCTCCGTGTACCCCAGGAGGAGTAGGAAGTCTCAAATCTCTACACACTAGTGAAAAGCAAGGAAAAATATTGAGACTCTATTTTATTTTATTTTATTTTATTTATTTTTTAGATACAGTCTCAGTATGTTGCCCAGGATGGATTCAAACTCCTGGGCTCAGCCTCTGGAGTAGCTAGGACTACAGGCCTTTGCAACTGTGCCTGGCTTTGAAATTTTAAATTAAGGTTCTTATGAATATACCCCAGCCAACACTAATGAATTAATTCCAAAAAGAATCAAAATCTAGAATTGTTGAGAAACAGATAATGTTATCAACTGAAAATCAACTTATTTCTGAGGTGTATAAATCTCAATATTTCTCATTTCAAAGGATTCATAAAAAGTAAGTAGAGGTAGATTGGAGGAGTGATATCAGAACATTCAAAAGAAGGGAAAAAGTCAGGAACCTGAAATTTGCCACCTGTATATCATAAGACAATTTCCACTGTATGACTTTTTCTAAAGTTCTGCAGGCCTTAGAGATAATTATTAGCCCTAGTTTTTACATCTGAGGAAACTGGAGGATTAACTAGCCTTATAACTGAGGAAATCTGAGGGATTAAATAGCCTACTCAAAACCCCATGACAAATGTAGAGGGGATATAAACTCAGATCTTGCTAATTCCAAAACTCCAGCACATTTCATACTTCATAAACCTGCTAAGTAATGACATACAGTAATGACAGCAGAGAACTGTGTCTTGATGAATTTTATTTAAGAGACATGTATTGGAAAACAGGGATCAGATTGTATATTGAAAATGTGTAGGTAAGATTCTAAAATGGCATCCAAGATCTCTGATCTTTGGGGTATACACACCTCTCTTAGTTATTCAATCAAACACTCATCTAGATAAGTGCTTCTCTGGAAGGATTTTAAAGATGTATTTTAGGTTCCAAACAAGCTGACTTTAAAATAGGGATACTACCCTCCATAAATCTGATCTAACTAGGTGAGTCCTAAAAGGGACTGGTGATTTCTGATTTAAAAAAAAGATTCAAATGAGGGGGACTTGACATGAGAGAGCTAGAGGAGAATCTCCATTGTTGGCTTTCCTGATGGAGGGAGCTACAGGGAAAGGAATGCAGGTGGTCTCTCAGAAATGAGTATGGCCTCCAGCAAACAACCAGCACCAGAATGGAGACTCAAGCCTACACCCACAGACCACCAAATTCAGCCAAAAACTTGAATATATTTGGAAGCAGATTCTTCCAGAAAGCCTCCAAAAAGAAATGCAGTTCGCCAATACCCTGACTACAGCCTGTCTGACCCTGAGCAGAGAACCCAGTTGCCATACCCAGACTCCTGACATCCAGAAAGTATGAAATAATACATGCATTTTTCTTTAAGCTGCTAATTTTGTTATAATTTGTTACACAGCAATATGAAGTTAATACTCACTTCCCAACTCTATTCTGCATTTCTTCAGTTGGAAGGCCAATGCCTGTTAATATTTGAAGAGATAAAATCTTAGGCGGTCTGACCTAATTCTGGGTGTGGTCAGTATAGACTGACTTACAAAGACGTGGGGATTACAGGAAATAACAGATAGTAAGAAAAACCTATTAGAATAGTTGGAATATCCATCCTGTCTTGATTTTGGTCCTAGGATGGCAGGCATTATCTCCTCTGGTTTAATGTCTTGTGGCTCCAGGGATGCTTCCACGTCATATGCATGCTTTAAATAGGAGAGGCTGATAAATATCTTTATAAATAGATTGATTACATTGTGTGTTACCCAATCTTTTGTTTCTCTCATCATATTATAGCCATTTGGAGAAATGCAAAAATTGAGGCTATTGTATAAAATGTGCAACAATTTAGTAAGCAAAATTATCCATTTCAACAGAGAAAACACTTTGAATGAGCTATTGTATCCATAGCTTTATATAACCTTTTCTGTTTTTTCATGAAGTTTCCTTTCTTAGGATGATCTTCCAGTTTTCATGCTATAATCCCTTCTTCCACTGAATTGGACTAATTCCTTCTGTTAAGCTTGCAAATTTTTATCAGTGGGACTAGTGCTTAGAGTTTCCTGTTACATGACTGTGCTAGGATAACACCTTTTCAAAAATATTTCTTCTCTTCTTAATTGCCTCTTTTATGAAGGCGAAACAGCCTCTAAGAGCACAATCAAGGTGATTGCACGGTGCTAAGTGCAATATTAAATCAGTAATTTTTTTATTGAACACCTAAGCAATAAGACAGGCTTCAAGAGGATATCAATGAATATAAACCTCACCTCCCAGTTTGTTTTATTTCTTTTTATATCATAACAGGTCACTAGGGACTTCATAATTTCAAATCTATATTTTCCTCATACTTTCCTCAAACTTCCTGCATTATTTAACATTACTGATTCATTTAGTAAAATCTAACAAGTAACATTGTACTTGCTAAGTTCTCTGCAGAGTGCTGCATATGAGGAATAAAGAGAAGAAAAATTATCATTCCCTTCAACCTTAGAGTCAGGTAAATGAAAAAAATTACTTGAATGATAACTATGATAATGTATGTAGTGTTTTTTTCCTACCAAACATTGTCCTAAGCAATATATGCTTATGCTTATATTCTGCTAAATATTATATATACAGTTGGCCCTCCGTATCCCTGGGTTCTACATGTGTGGAATCAATCAACCCAGATTAAAAAAAAATTGGAAAAAAATGGATGGTTGTGTCTGTACTGAACATGTACAGACTTTTTTTCCCTTGTCATTATTCCCTAAACAATAGAGTATGGCAACTATTCACATAGCATTTTCTATTCTTTTTTCTTTTTTTTAAAGATAGAATCTTAAAAATCTTGCTGCCCAGGCTGGAATGCAATGGCATGATCTTGGCTCACCGCAACTTCCGCCTCCTGGGTTCAAGCAATTCTCCTGCCTCAGCCTCCTCAGTAGCGGGGACTACGGGTGTGCACCACCATGCCTGGCTAATTTTTGTATTTTTAGTTGTGACGGGGTTTCACCATGTTGGCCAGGCTGGTCTCGAACTCCTGACCTCAGGTGATCCACCTGCCTCGGCCTCCCAAAGTGCTGGGATTACAGGTGTGAGCCACAGTGCCCAGCCTCACATAGCATTTTCATTGTATTAGGTATTATAAGTAATTTAGGGATTATTTAAAGTATACAAGAGTATGTATATACTATATGATAATGATTTGAGCTATTATAAAAGTGACTTGAGCAACCACGAATTTTAGAATCCACTGAGGGTCTTAGAATCAATCCCCCACAGATACTAAGGAAAGACTATATGTATGAAACTGAAGTACATAATTTTACATGTTCACATTCCACATGAGGAAACTGTAGCTTGCAAAGCAAGCAAATTGCCCAGGGTTGCACAATATTTAAACCCACTCTATCTAAATCTAGACATTAAAACTGAACTAGAACAATGTATTAAATGTGATCTTTAATACAAATCTGTGTCCAAAGGTATATACATAAAAATGTAGATAGAAGAGATAATTTAATTTATTTACACACACACACACACACACACACACACACACAAACACACACCCCTCTTGGAATTTCTTTCTTTTTTTTTCCTTCTACCTGAATCGTCAAATAGAGAACTGCCTTAAACCATTAAATTAATATTCTGATAAAATGTCTATCTCTATATTGTTCAGTACCCTGTCATTGTTAGTAAGAGTCTCTCTAATAACATGGAAAAGACCAATTAGAAGATGCTTAAGAGACCTTGATTTCTGTACACAAACACAGAATGGGCTCATTTCCATTCACATTTCACTTTGAGGCAACATGTTTTTCCTGGACAAAATATCCCCACGACACTCAGAAACCTATTGTGAACTTCTCACATTTATTTAATATAGTTTCCAGATAAAACTTATAGGTATAGAGGAAGAGTAAATAATCAAAAATTACACTGGGATTCAGATTAAGTTTTAGAAATAATCATTGTACAAGAAGTGACACAAAATTCAAAACCTAAGTTCCTGAAAAATTTAGGTATCATATGCCCAATAACTAATCCAAGTAGACTTAAATTTTAAGTCACATAATAGAAACTGAACAGCTACTTCCACATTTTCCTGTGATAGATTAGGCAAGCCCTCCTCTGAAGACAACTAGAAAGGCTGAATATTTTTTTTTAAATTTGTTTAAGTTGTCAGAAAGCTATCTAGTCAGCCAGTACTGAGGGGGCCATGATCCATGAGAAAAAAAAAAATGGACTGAAGAAAGACTTTCCCTTTGAAGTATGTGACAATTCATTGAAGTTGAACTCATTGATAAGAAGCTAAGAAGTTGGGACAGAAGCACCAGGTGAGCTTTGAACATTTTTGAGTTCTGGGCTAATATGACATTTAAAATCTTATCAGTGAATATCTGGGAGGGAAAAGAAGCACAGATATCTGAAGCAGATATTATTTCCTCCCTTGAATTCTTTGCTAATTTGTAGGCATTTACTGAAAACGTCAGAAGTGGCTAAGAGATTGGACAGATGAGAAGAGCTTTAGGCAGTCATACTGAATTGAAGAAAAAAAGAATTGTAATTGTTCATTAGTCCATTTCCTGTTGTTTATAAGAGAATGCCCACAACTGGGTAATTTATAAAGAAAACAGGTTTATTCTACTTTTTATTCGGCAGGCTAAGAAGTTCAAGGGCATGCCTCTAGCTTCTGGTGAGGGCTTTTGTGCTGTATCACAACAAGGTGGAAAAGGAAGTGGACACATGCAAAGAGGGGAAACTTGAGAGGTGTTCTGACTTTATAATCACTCACTCTTCCAGGAACTAATCCATTCCCATGAGAATCAATCGAGTCTCTCAAGAGTGAGAACTCACTCAGGAGGAGAGAGGAGCAACAAGCCATTGATGAGGGATCTGCCCTCATAACCCAAACATCTCCCACTAGGCCCCACCTAACAACATCACAGGGGGGATCAAATTCCAGCCTGAGTTTTATTGAGAACAAACAAACCATTGCAGATAGTAACCACTTTGAGTTTTTATTTGGGATCATTACAGGCTATATTTTAGTTGTAAAGACAAACTGGAAAGTGATAGGCTCCAACAAAAATGGAAACTGCTTCAGATCCTCTCACTATCAAGCTAGCTTAAAATGGTCTTCCTCTCTTTTAACTGCTATAAACAAGCAACAGCAAATTCTCTCTGGATGAACATACAACCAGATGTAGCCTTAGATTACCTCTACAATTTTTATACATGTTGTCTATCATTTCAGTAGTAAATGGACAGGCATATAAAGCATTAAAGAAAAAGAATGAAATGATTGAAAACCAGGAAAAACAGTCAATGAAATCAACCCCATCCCAATCATTAGAATCAATAGAGTGAATTTAAATACAAATATGAATAATATATTCAAGAGAATAGATGAAAAGTCAGAGAAGTAAGTTGAAAGCAGTAATTTTTTTAAAAAAGAGAAATTTAAGAAACTAAACATTTAAAAATTTAAGAACTCAATGGATGTGTCACCTTCAGCAGAATAAACACAACCAAAAATGAAGTTTAGAAAACTTAGAGGAATAGAATATATCCAGACTGAAACATGGAAAAACACAAGTTTTGAATATAGAAAAGTATAAAATATGATGAAAACATCTAAGTCAGATAATTAGTTTTCCAGGGGGAGAAGAAAAAAGAGAATAGAGTAGAAATCATATTTGAAGAGATAATGATGGAGTATTTCCAAAACCAAATGTGCAACCAGCATGAAACCTACCAAAACACAGATTAATAAGTATGATGAATCCAAGCAAAATGAATATGAAGTGATTCACACTCAGGTTTATCATAGTAAAGCTGCTAAAAATGAAAGGCAAAGTTATTGAAAGTAAAATACAGGAAGTGAGAAAAAGAAGCACATTAAACCCTCCAAAACTAGAGGTCATAGAAAAATAAAAATTTATGGAGAATTGCTTAAAAAAAGTATAGTAGAAAGAAAAAGGCCAGGCGCAGTGGCTCACGCCTGTAATACCAGCACTTTGGGAGGCCAATGCAGGCAGATCACAAGGTCAGGAGTTCAAGACCACCCTGGCCAATATGGTGAAACACCGTCTCTACTAAAAAAACACAAAATTAGCTGGATGTGGTGGCAGGCGCCTGTAGTCCCAGCTACTTGGGAGGCTAAGACAGGAAAATCGCTTGAACCTGGTAGGCGGATGCTGCAGTGAGCCGAGATTGAGCTACTGCACTCCAGCATGGGCGACAGAGGGAGACTCTATCAAAAAAGAAAAAAAAAAAGAAAAAAATGTCAAAGTCAAAATTGATTCTTTGAAAAGACTAATAAAACTGATGAACATTTATGAACACTTGGCAACAATGAAAGAAATGAGAAATGCACAAGTTATACACTAAAAAGTAATTGTAAAAGGGCAGCCAAAAAGAATATTGTGAAATATGTTATGGAAATAAATTTGAAAATTTAGATAAAATAGAAAAATCCCTACATAAGTATTAAATTATGAAACAGAAACAAACATAAAACAGAATAATTTTATATCTCTTAAATCAGTGGAAGTTTATTTAAAACATCTGCAGAAACTCGCACACACACACACACACACAAAGACAGAATAATTTTATATCTCTTAAATCAGTGGAAGTTTATTTAAAACATCCCCAGAAACTCGCGCACACACACACACACACACACACACACACACACACACAGAGTCTGGACCACCAACTTCACTAACAAATTATTCTATACCTTTAGACGAGAAATAACACCAATACTCAACAATTTTTTTTCAAAAAAAAAGCAAAGAGGAAAACTTCATTTTATAAGTCCAGAAAAACAGTAATATCTAAATATTAAAATGATTTCAAAATAAAGACAAAATGTAGGCCAAACTCTTAAAAATATCAATGAAAAATCTCAAATAACATATTAGGAAACTGTCCAGCAATGTATAGAAATGCCAATACTCATTCAAATTTGGTATACCCCAGGAATGAAAAATTATTATTGTTATTATTGTGGTAAAAACGGGTAACAAGAGGTCTGTCTTAACAAATTTTTCACTGTACAGTACAATATTGTTAACTATAAGCACAATATTGCACAGCAGATCATTAGAACTTATTCATCTTGCAGAACTGAAACTTTGTATGTCTTGAATAGCAGCTCCCCATTTCCTTCATCCCCCCAACCCCTGGCAACCACAATTCAGCTTATGCTTTTATCAAGTTGACTATTTTAGTCATCTAAGTTGAATCATGAAGTATTTGTTTTCCTGTGATTGGCAGACATTATGTTATTTCACTTAGCATAATGTTCTCACAGTTTATCCATAGCAAAGTGGTGCAACCACTATGGAAAACAGTATGTAGCTTCCTCAAAATATTAAAAATTGAATTGCCATATGATCCAATAATCCTATTTCTGGGTATTTATTTTGAAGAGATATATACACCCTCATGTTCATTGCAGCATTGTTCACAACAATCAAGATGTAGATACACCCTAAATGTTCATTAGTGGATGAATGGATAAAGAAAATGTGGTATATACATATATAATTATTTTAATTTTCGAAAGCTGGTCAGCTTAATTTACCACATTAACAACATAATGCCGTCAATACATTAAAGAAAACGTGACAAATTCAACATCATTCTGATAAAATGACCTTGGCAACCTAGCTAAAAAAGATAACTTCCTTAATCTATGCCAGAGTCTTTACAGTGAAGATAACACAACAGTAAAATGTTGAAATATTTCTTCCTGATATCCAGCATAAGTAAAAGATGTCTTCACTCACTACTTTTTCCCAATATTTTATTGAAGGTTCTAGCAAGTTCAATAAGGAAAGATAAGAAATAAAAAGGAGTAAACTGTCATTAGCCAAGAATAATGCAATTATTTACCTAGAAGATCTGAAATAATCTATAGATATACTACACATACACTATTACAAATAACAAAGGAATTTAGAAAATTGGTGCATACTAGTTTGGCATACATAAATACATTTAATTTCTATATATCCAAAACAAATACAAATTAAAAATTTTAATATATTATTTAAAAACCACTTAATACAAAGAAATAAACCTAAATAATATGTGCAAGATCTATTCATGCATGCAAGATAAATTATGGGAGATTTTACTTGATAAAGAGTTATACTGTATTCATAAATTGGATGAATGAATAATATACAGTTAATTCTCTCAAAGTCGATTACAGATGGATTGTAATCTCAATCAATATTCCAGTGAGTTTTCCTTGGTGGGGTTTAGGTGGAGAGGATATTTACAAGTAGGTTCTAAAATTTATAGGGAAATGTGAAAGTTCAAAAATAGCCATGATAACCTTAATAAAGAACAAAGTTTATTTGAAAAATGTAGTATTAGATATTAAGGTTTTAGAAAATTAGACATAATTTGTTGAAATTATGGGACCAATAGAACAGAGTCCCACATGCATACAGAGACTTAATTTCTAACAAAGGCAACACTGCAAAGAAGTAGGAAAAAATGCTCTAATAAAAAAGATTCTAGGTGAATCATATGTCTTTATGAAAAAAGAGTCTTGATACTTAATCCACACTGTTTACAAAAATCAAAATTCAAGATAGATTGTAGACCTAAATAGGAATGATAAAATAATAAATCTTCTAGATAATATTAAAAGGAGATATTTTCACCATAGAATAGGAAAGATTTTTCAAAAAGGGCATAGAAAGAACTATTAAAGTCAAAATTGTTAAACGTATCTATAATATAACTAATAGCTTATTTTCATCGAAAGACACCACTAATTGAATAAAAATGTAGGCCACAAATTAGGAGAAGATCTTGTAGTGTGTGTGTATGTGTGTGTGTGTTGTGTATACAGATGACAGATACCAAAATGATAGCTAGATAGGCAAAAAGATAGTCTGAAAACGACTCATATTTAAAGTATATAAATAATTTCTATAATTTAATATAAAAATGGAAAATCCTATAGAAAAGTAAGTGGTCAGGAAGCTTGAACACTTCACACCTCACAAAATATGATTTGAAATGACCAGTGAATGTTTTTAAAGTGGTTAACTTTAATCATTAGGAGAATACAAGCTAAAACCACTACGAATAGCACTACTCACAGACCAAAATGGCAAAAAGTTAAAAACGATTGACATAGTTCAGTATAAAATGAAAAGCAACTGCAATTCTCAATCATTGATTTTAAGAGCATAGGTTGGTACAACTGCCTTGGAAAACTATTTGGCAATATCTCCTACAACTGAATATAAGCATACAATATAACCCAGCAATTCTGACCCTAAGTATGTTTCTAACAGAAATGCTATTAAATACACACCAAAATGCATACAGAAGAATGTTCACTGACAGAGCAGGAGCATCGCCATCTTGGACAAGCCCCTCATTCTAAAGTTCACCTTAATAAAAAACCATCTAAATCCAAAGAGCATCAGCTTAGTGGGTAAGGTCAGCATGACCATAAGCCAAAAATAACATCTCCAACAACAAGAAACATTCCAAAATCCTCCCCAAGCAGAGACATGCTAGACCCTAGATAACCCCAGTCCAGGCCAGAAAGATGTCTGCCCCAAGATAACCTCCCCTTCTCCCAGACAGATTCCAACTCTGCCATAAACTTCTCCACATACACAAATATTCCAAGCTTGTAATAAGTTTGCTTACCCTAAAACCAATATATACTCTTAGTCTGTAAGAGAAAGTGCTCCTGACCAAGATCGTCCAAGAGCACCTCTCAGGTTTTGTCTAAAGTAAACCTGTCTTTAACTGCCAGCTGCATTTAGTGTTTGTTTCCTCTTTTTTCAACTCTTACATTCACAGTAGCACTATTTGAAATAGTCTCATTTTAATAACAACCAAAATGTTCATCACCAGTAGAAAGGATAATGAATTGTAGTTTATTTATATAATACAGTAGTAGACAGCAATGAAAATGAACAAACTACTGTTACATGAAGGAAAATGAATAATATAATAAACATAATACCAAGTTAAAGAAAATATACGGAAAGGAGAAGATTATACATATTCCACTTACATAAAATTTTGAAGAAGACAATAACCCAGAATATTGGAAGTTAAAACATTGGTTCCTTTTGAAGAGTGTGTTAGACTTGAAATGAGCAAGCTGGAACGTTGGGACCTTGCTCACTGGAGCACTGGTAAAGTTTTATTTCTGGATCTGATTGGTGTTTAAATGGGCTTGTTAATTTCATGCAAATTCAATGTACTACACATCATGGTTTCTGTGCTCTTTTGGTTGTACATTATAATGCGTTAAAATATTTTTATTTAAACAGAAAACTTAAAATTTAATTTCTGATTAGTCAAGAAATTTATAATGCTGACTTGTAAAATTTCAGCAGCAAATTCTGCTTAAAGGAGATTCATCATTAATTCATTTCATTCTTAGGAGTCTTCAAATGCTCAGGCATCTTTAAGACTATCTTGGAGTCCTTGGCCATCACTTTTTCAAAAATCCAGTGATATAATGATAAAACCGATTATAGCTAACATTAAGTTATATTATCCATATTTAGGCTTAAAAATTGAAATTTGTAATTCTTAGAAAATCCTTTTGGAATCTGAAAATAGTGGACCAAATTCAGTACAGTCCAAGTACATCAACATTTATTAAGTATCTACTATGTTCCAAGCCTAAGTCAAATTTGATGACAAACATATTATATCTGTCCTAAATCAAGCTTATACTCTGGTGGAAGACTTGAAGAAAGAAAGACTTGAAGAAGGAAAGACTACAGAAAAGTATAATTTAAATACAATTGAATAATATGTATAACAAAGACCTATACAAAATGAGACACGAGAAATTGGGCCCATGTCTTGAAGAAAAGTAATTTTATTTTTTATAAGTTGATATCTGGTCTCAAATCTAAAGTGTCAAAGAGCTGACAATTGGTGAAATGTACAAAAGTAAGGATAATTTTGAGAAAACTCTCTTGCTGAATACAGCAGAAATATTTTTACTCAAATGTGATAGGAGCAAACACTATGGTCCAGGAAACAAATGTTCAAAGTAAAATATAAAATTCTAGGCCATATTTATATAATACATAATAATTACAGCAATAATGTTATAAAAAGACATTGCTAATAACTGGAAAAACTGAAAGGTACTAAAAAGTAAAATGGACATGATTGAGACAGAATAAATCAATCAGCAAATACATATTAAGTGCCTGTTATATGTGAAGCAGTTTATTATATGCTGAGGGTACAGTGGTAATCAAGACAGAGAAGTTACTGTATCGAGTCTTGAAGTTTTTGCAAAATTGTCAGATATAAAAATGGAGATGGCATTTGCAGCACTGCAAATATCATGAACAAAGGCAAAGAGAGGCATGAATCCACATTTTTTTATGTAGGGAAAATTCCAGCCACTTAATTTTCACAGAAATTTAAAACGTGAACATGACACAGTCTAATTTATACTATTTTATAGATGACTCTTCTTTGCGAATAGATTTAAACGTTTTCCATTTTCAAGTACTTATTAGGAGGCCATTTCCATAAGTCAGGTGAGAAGTGATGATTTGAAACAAGGAAGTGATTATAGGATGGAAAATAAGGAACTGAAGTAAGAAATACTGTATTTATGAGGACAAAGAGGCAGGGTTTTGTGACTAATATTCTATGGAGTATGAGGAAGGAAAACAAATCTAGAATGACACCGAATTTTCTGATTTGAGTGATTAGTAACATTTACTAAAGAGAAATACGTTTCTTGGGGAAGTTTAGTTTTAAACATGTTAACTTTGAAACGCTTGTGAAACAATCAAGTGAATGTCACAAATGCAGTTACACATATAATCTGAAATGTAGAGAAGTCTGGCCTGAGATATTTAATTCAGATATTATCAATAAATCTATATTTGGTAGAACTGGTAAAGGGAATGTGATCACCCAATGAGGATGCTGCATGTTACGAGCAATTGAGAAATTCATTTATTATAATTTTTTAGTCTGACAAAATTTCTTTTCTAGTTTGTATTGCCCCCAAATGGTTTAACTGTACTGGCTGTTCATACTTGAATGTCCAGTTAGAGCATAAGTCATATCTCAGAGAGAAAGAGATAAAAATCTGTTTAGGGAGATGTATTGAGTAGAAAACATGAACCCAGGCTACAAGAGAAGCGTAGAGAAACAGGCAGTGCCAAATGGTTCATAGTTCAGTATCTGTAATTTCAGATCAGGGGATGTGACACTATTTTGAAAAAAAAAAAAAACATACTCTAGAGTATAATTACCAAGCATTTCTGTTGTAGGTTGTGTTTGGAACAAGCAGATGTGAAGGTGAAGCTTAGACCTATATAGAGAGAAGCACTGAGAGGATTCAAACAAGTACGAGGGAAGAATCAACACATCTCATTTGTATGCTGGATCTAAGAAATGTCAGTGTCAGAGTAAAGTGAAGAATCATTCAGGGTTGTATTTAGGTGTGAGAGGGAGTGTTGGGAGTCACTGACCTTTGCTGCATTTGAGAT
The DNA here is from genome assembly GCF_028858775.2 of Pan troglodytes. NCBI lineage: Eukaryota > Metazoa > Chordata > Mammalia > Primates > Hominidae > Pan > Pan troglodytes. The sequence goes on from NC_072407.2 coordinate 90,654,813, forward strand.
GGTTGACTACTTTCTCCTGGAAAATCTCATCCCATGGCTTCTATAGTAACAAATTCTCCTAACACTCCTCTTGCCACCCTGTTTTCTTCCTCTCTATCCTCTAGGTGAGTCTCTCATCCTACAGGCCAAGTTTAGATATTTCCTAGAGCTTTGTCTTTGAAATTTTTCTATTGCACTTTTGTATAGTTTCCCTTTTGGATTTTATCCTATGACTCCAATTACCATTTATATCTAATTACTTCTACATATCTATCTTTAGCCTTGTTATTCTTCCTGTGCTCTAGATTAAAATATTCAACACCTACTAGACAGCTTGCTCCAGAGGAACCTCCAATAAAACTGGCCTAAAATATCAGTACTGTTCATTTCACCAGTAGAAATTATTGCCCTTTCTGCCATATATCTCTAAAGGAATGCTACCATTGTTCCTCTAATTGTTCAAACAAGGATTATAGATTTGGGGCAGTGTCACTCTTTCTCACCAGGAATCTGCTCCTTCCAGAGACAAAGTCATGATGATTCCATTGACTCAGTGTCCTGGGAAGCTATTTTTTTTCCCTTGATTGTCTCAGTGATGGCTTTATTTTGAACCTTATTATCTCTCACTTGAATTAGGTGCTACTGTTCTCCCTTTGCTGTTATGAGTGAGATTTCTAAAACACAAATGTAATAATATTACATCTCTGCTTAAACATTTAAATTTGGCTCTCTTTGTCTTTAAATAAAGTCCAAACTCCTTGAGGAGGCACGTAAGATCCTTTATCCTGTAATTTCTCAGTAGTCTTTCTTTTCATTCCCCTTTTCTTTCTGTATGCCACATTACTGTAGGTGCCTGCAAGATATCACATTTTTTATTAATCATCCCTACTATGGTACTTCATGTTCACTTTGTCCAGTGCTTTTTGTTTTCATTTTTCTATATTCTGGCTGTTTTTCTAACCCCATTTCAGATGCCTTTTATTCTAAGTCTTCTGTGATCCTACATGTGGGAAAAAGCAGTTTTGTACTTTAAACACTGTGTGCTTAATTCTGCCTTAGCGTGAATGACATTGTAATTTTAATTGTTATGTGCTTCTCTTTTTCAAGACACTATTTCATTCCATCGTCCTAGCACTTCACTGGATTCATTGCTTGTCAATAAAGAAGGTGTCTTTAATATTGAGTAAATGGACGGAGTGAGGCAATTGTTAGAGAAGAAAGACTATTATAAGAAGAAAGAGAAAGATATGTCGGCAATTTAAATGAGTAAGGATCTTTGGAGGTTATGCTGAGGTTTAGGCTCAAGGAAGATATGAGCCTGTCTGCAAGAAAATTAGAGTATTTATGTCTTCAAGAAAATTAGAGTATTTTGGTTAACAAAATTTTGATATAGGAAACAACTTAGAACAACCCGAAGCTATATATAAGCAAATGGCAGTTATTATAATGTATGCATTCAGAGGAGTTGAACTGTAAGGTTATTTACAGGAATAAAAGTAGTGAGAGTAAGCTTTAAAGAAAAGACAAGACTTAAACTGAGTTTTCTCCCCAGTTAGTTACTCTGTTTGGACTTCCGTCACGTCATCCTAACCCAAAACCTTGGACTCATTGTCCCATGTTTCTCACAGAGTCAAAGACGTGTAATAGGCATTCTGTAAATGTTTGTATAATCAGCAACAAGCAAGAATTGGGAGTCCAATGTGGCCATGTAGAAGGTTAAACACAGGATTGAATATGGAAGTACAGAAATAACAGATGGCCATATTGAGAGTCTAAGCATTCTCACACGTAAGAGAATCATAGTATTTGTAGAGTGATAAACATCCAATGCTGGGAACTGCAGCTCTGGTTTCATGAACTCTTGGATAAAAACCCTAAGGCTAGTTACAATAAAGAACTCAGAAAGGGGGATCATTAGGAAAGTCAAAGTATTTTATCCTTTAGGGAAGTTACCATCATTCTATAAAAGATAATTTAATGTCCTGCATTTTATTATAACACTCTCAAACAATTCAGTTTATAATTCAGTGTTTTATTCTCCTAATTGATTGATTTTTTAACCATGATTGATTGGAGCCCCACTCTCAGTTTCCAGAGAAACTGAGTGAGTTGTAAAGTTCTTCAAAGGACATTATTTATTCAGTTTCACATGCATTATTTGTAAAGGTAACAAATATTTATTAGGCACCTATTATATGCCTATGCTATCATTTGAGATACAATGACAAGCTGTTCTTTATTCACCTCTGCCTCCACCACCACCCCATACACACTTGAAGTTCCTTGGGGGCAGGAATTGTATATTGAATATATTTATATTCCAGTGCTTGGCAAATAGTAAACATTGAATAATTATTTATTAAATTAATGAATGACAATTTAAACATTATAAATACAATGACTTAAATATGCACAAGATGCTATAGAAACTATAAAATGAAGAATAATTACTTACTGCCTAGCACAATATATTTCAGAGAGATTTTCAATTGTGTTGATAAATTTTGGAATGAATAAGTGTATGAGACACTATGAATCCCTCAATTCAAATACTCCATTGTTTTCTAGATGCTATATAATGAAAATACTTTTAAAGTGAAAATTATAGTCTTGATAAGTTAATGCATCTTCAAAACTTGAAGTTAATTAATTCATTTAATTAACACATTTTTATGTAGCACTTACTGCGTGCAAGGCATTGCATTTAATGCTTGTGCTCAAATGGGGACAAGAAAAAGTCATTTTGTTGAAGTAACTCAGTAATTCATCTGAATTTGTAGAACAGCTAATTATATGAGAAATAAAAATATAATCTCTTCTGATTACCTAAGTGCTTGAAAAAGTACTTGAAAACTGTGGAAGTATGGTTAGAGTAATAGGATGAAAGGTTGTATGGTAAATTAATTAAGAACTATACACTTCTTTGATGGGCCACCTATAATTTCATATTTGTATTTATGTTAATGTCCAGTAAAGTTAATTTTACTATATTCATTTATGTGACTAGAAGATATATATACAACACGTAATAACTTTTATTCAGTTGTACATTTACAGCATTATCTAGAAGCCCTGACTTTTAATATAATGGGTAATGTTTTTCTTCCAATATTCACTCCTGTGCTCTCCTGTAGTAAATTCATATTTTAACTCTAGAGGGTCCAGACTTGTCTCTGTCAACCAGAGTAATTCTTCTCTTTGCTTTAGTTATTAGTTTAGGTAACCTTAGTCAAGCTGTTTAGCACTTAGATTTCTCTTAGCCTACTCAGAACATTTCCTGGGAATTGTGGGACACAGATATTCTCTTTCTCTCACTGGACAATAGCATATGAGGTTGTAAGGCTGGTGATTGCTACAGTGATTCTTCTACAAGAGAAATTAGCCCAAGAATGAAGTTGAAATATGGAGAATTACAAAGAAATGGAGCCAGAATCCTGATCACCCTATACCTTAAGCCTGACCACTTTGAACTTTTTAATTACATAAGCTAATAAATCCTCTTTAATGCTGAAACCAATCTACAATGAATTTTCCATTATTTACATCAATGGCAAAAATATTAAATGTTATAAGGAGGTGTTAAATTGAGATGTGATTATCAATTTCTCATTAATCATTAGGCTGCATCTTTCCATTTGATTTGCTACATTAAACATTTAATTATAAGAAAGAGACATCTTATTGAATATTAGAAATTGGCAAGATTTTAGCTTGATAATGCATATTACCACAATACATGGAATGCTGTTACTATATTCAGATAATTAGTTACCAACAGTTGGGCTGTACACATTTAAAAATGTTGAAATTAATAGATAGTATTGAAAATTGACTTGACTTAAATTAAAATCACAATATATAAAGTGGAATTAAGATTACAAACGTGATGCATTTTTATTCATTTTTAATTTCTGAATTTTTATTTTTTTTTAGAGACAGTGTCTTACTCTGTCTCCCCGGCTGGAGTACAGTAGCATAATCATAGCTCTCTGCAGCCTCAAACTGCTGGCCTTAAGTGATTCTCCCATTGCAGTCCCCAGAGTAGCTAGACCTTCAGAGGTGTGCCACCATGTTCAGCTAATTGTTAATTTTTTTGTAAAGATGGGGTCCTTCTATGTTAGCCAGGCTGGTCTTGAACTCCTGGGCTCAAGTAATCCTCTTGCCTTGGCCTCCCGAAGCACTGGTATTATGGATGTGAGCCATGGTCCCCAGCCATGTAGCATTTTCAACTGCTCTAGTCCATCTTGAACTTCACCTTATTTGTCCATTATCTGGACCACACCATCTACATAATTACTTCTTTCATCTGCTCACCATCAGTACTCATTTTCAACCTTTCAACATAGGTTAGCAATTAGCTCATACTTTCTCCTCCATAATTTTCTCATTTATTCTTTCATCTCTTCAACTGCATTTATTTAGCATATCCTGTATGCCAGTCATTGAACTCAGGTACAAAATACCCACTGAATATACCTTTGATGCCATAAGAGTTAAGAAAAATGCTAATACCAAATTTAAATGATATTTTTTCATTACAAATTGATGACCACAATGGAAAGAAATATAATGAAGAAACTGATTTTATCTACTCTGAGGCTAGAAAGAATTCCATGAATAGTGAACATTTAATCTCAGATCCAAAGATGAGTGGTAATTAACTAGGTGAAGAAATATGCCAGTATTTATTAGTCAGGTAAATCAATATCCCAGGAAGAAAAAGTATCCCATTTGAAGCTCTGTGGTAAAAAGAAGCTTGACTCATTTAAAAAAAAAGAAGTGAAAGAAGGCCAGTACAGTGAATGAGGAGGATAGTGGCAAAAGACAAACTCCACATCATATGGAAATCACAGGCCATTTTAAAGAGTTTAGTTTTCATCCGAAGTTCAATGCAAATACATGAAATGTAAATAGGCAATGAGAGGATCAGATTTATATTTTAGAAACAACTTTCTATATATTAGTTACAATATGAAAAATTACAGAACAGAGGCAAAAGTGGAAGATGCAATTGCAAATTAAGTTTCAGTTGCACTGATTCAGGAGAGAGGACACTGCAGTTTGGATCATGGCAATGGAGATGGGAAAGAGTGAGGACATTTAAGAAATACTGAGGAATGGAGCTATGAAATTTTCAGAAGATTATATGACTTCTAAATTTCTTGCTTAAACAACCATTAAGAAAAAGAACACAGAGAATAACTAGCTTTGGGAACAAGATTATGAGATTTATTTTAAGTATAGTGACTTGATATTCAAGTAGAAACATTACATATACTACTTTAGAATTTCAAATATTTTACATTGAAAATATGAATCTGAGAATGATGAGTCAAGCCTCTTTTGGTTGCAGTATATATATAGTATGTATATTCAATCTATCTATCCCTCTATCATCTATTTTCTATCTATCAGTCTATTTGGATTTTATTGCCTTGTATTACTAGAAAGTTGACTCAAAGTTAGCTTCACATATGATAATATCCTGGGGCTCAAATACTTTTATACTTTTATGAGTCCCTTTAATTTAGAAGCTGAGAGGAAGCTAGATTGAATTTGGCAATTCTGGAAGGTGAATAGTTGAACAGCATGTGTTATTATTCTCAGCAATATCTCTGTTGCTGTCACTTAGCTTCACCATACTTGATTTATATTAATTCAGTAAGACAAAAGCTTTACCACATGCTCAACAAATCGATTTTAAATAAGGCACCATTCTATTTATGAATACACTTTCTCTTAAACCTTAGTTTCACCTTCCTCATTCTTCATCTTCTTAATCTGTTTAATAAAAACAAATAAGACAAAAACGCCTGAGAGTTGAAACAACTTCAATTATTAAACCACTAATTCTCTTACACCAAATGTAGTCTATTCTCTGCTGTTGTGCTGGTAATCTATGGGGGTTAATTCTGTGACATTCTCAACATCAAACTAATTAAAAAAATTTTTTTTTATACTTTAAGTTCTAGGGTACATGTGCACAACATGCAGGTTTGTTACATATGAATACATGTGCCATGTAGGTGTGCTGCACCCAATAACTTACTCGACATTTACATTAGGTATATCTCCTAATGCTATCCCTCCCCACTCCCCCCACCCCACAACAGGCCCTGGTTTGTGATGTTCCCCTTCCTGTGTCCAAGTGTTATCATTGTTCAATTCCCACCTATGAGTGAGAACATGTGGTGTTTGGTTTTTTGTCCTTGCAATAGTTTGCTGAGAATGATGGTTTCCAGCTTCATCCATGTCCCTACAAAGGACATGAACTCATCATCTTTTATGGCTGCATAGTATTCCATGGTGTATATGCGCCACATTTTCTTAATCCAGTCTATCGTTGTTGGACATTTTGTGGAGAAATAGGAACACTTTTACACTGTTGTTGGGACTGTAAACTAGTTCAACCATTGTGGAAGACAGTGTGGCGATCCCTCAGGGATCTAGAACTAGAAATACCATTTGACCCAGCCATCCCATTACTGGGTATATACCCAAAGGATTATAAATCATGCTGCTATAAAGACACAGGCACACGTATGTTATTGTGGCACTATTCACAATAGCAAAGACTTGGAACCAACATCAAACTAATATTTCACACCTTGATTTTTCATCATGTCTACATCCCACCTTCTATTACATCACCCTTATTGTTTTCCTTCTAGGGCTTTCCTGATGGTCTAAAAAGCACTCTGAAATAATTACATAAGGAATATGGAGAAGGAGGAGTAACAATATGAGATCCACCCTGTAATTCATCACAGCATCAAATACTATGTGAGAAAGATAGCTGAGAAGTATAGATGAGAGACAATTACAGTAGGAAGTATGCAATATTCTGTGGTTTTTGTAAGATATCCTCATGACTCATTCTATGTCTCAGAGTCAATGTCTTCATTGTCTCTACACCTCAGATTTTTCCCTTCAAGACACATGTATGGACTTGCTCTCAGAACTCTTGTCAGTATTTCAATTTTTCTCATTGAATTTCACCATTTCACCCTTTCCAGGACATTCAAATTTACACAATTCTCAAAATCTTTTTTTTAAAAAGAAGTCTTAATTTGCTCTCATCCCCTCCTGAGTTATATTTCTCTCTTTCTGTTTACTTTCAAACTTGTATTAATGGAGCACATTTTATACTTCCATTCCTTTATTAATTCCTTGCCTTCTGAAAGTCATCTTCTCTTCAAAACTTCCTACAAAATTGCTTTGTTAAATGCTAACGTTCTTTTTTGCAATTTACTTTTTGCTCTTTGATTTCTCTTGAACCCTTTCTTTTTGAAATTCCTTCTTCTCTTAGCTTTTGTATCCCAGTGCTATTTGTTTTGGAACTACTCTTCTGAATTCTTATTTTTCCTTTTCATTTCTGGATCATATTTCCCCTACTGTTTATAAACTCAAGAGGTTGAGTTCTTCCTTTTTCTTTTTTTGAGATGGAGTCTTGCTCTGTCACCCAGTCTGGAGTGCAGTGGTGTGATCTTGGCTCACTGCAACCTCCCCTCCCGGGTTCAAACGATTCTCCTACCTCAGCCTCCCAAGTAGCTGGGATTACAGGTGCCCATCACCACATCTGGTTAATTTTTGTATTTTTAGTAGAGACGTGGTTTCACCATGTTGGCTATGCTGGTCTTGATCTCCTGACCTTATGATCCACCCACCTCAGCCTCCCAAAGTGCTGACATTACAGGCATGAGTTACTGTGCCCAGCCCTCTTTTTGTTATTCATGTTGTATACTCTTTTCTTTTTGTGAAAGTGGAAAACCATTTTCATGGTTATTCCTTGTCCTACTCATTAAATGATCCAAACTGTAGCCACCGACTATACTACCACACATTTAGCTATGAAAAATATAGTGTTCACCTAGGATAGCAAGATTACCAATACTTGTAGTACAATTTAAAAATTATGGTTACTGTTTGATTTAAATCCAATAAACTGATTTTAAGTAACTGAGAGTCAGGGCCTCCAATAGATAACTTACTTCCCTATGGATTTGACAATCATCTCTATTGATATTGATTCTGAAATTTATTGTATCCAGGCCAGACCTCTCTGCTTGAGCTCCAGGCTCATCTACTCTCTATGTATCAGTATATGCCTATTTAGGACACCAGGAAGGTGGCTGAACTAAGGAGGCAGGGCCTATGAGATGTAAAGCAGCATCATGCAACTTTCTTGTGAATAGAATATAAACATTTAGCAACTACCTAGCCTTGGGGAATAATGATTTTAAGTGCTGAGCTTACAATTCAAACCAGAAAAAAGCAAACAATGGCTATAATCAGGTTATGTTGTTGAATATAACCATGTGTATCAGTAATACACAGGACAGTGAGATACCTATCTACTTAGCTATGTGACAACTATCACCAGAATATCAGTTACTCAGCAACTGAAACATTTTTTTTTTCTGTTTAAATCTTGCTTTCCTTCAAGGATATATTCTGGCATTAATTACTTTTTGACAGTTACCCAATCCTCCCTTCTCTCAATAATGAATTTATTTTTCATATATCTGCCTATGATGCTTTGTTTATATTTCTGTTAATGCAGTTCTCTCTAATCATAGTAAGACAGGGTATATTAGGTGTTTACCTGTGCATGCTACAGCTAATTTCTGCTCTCTATGAATTAAAGAAATATGGACTTTTTCCCTCCTTTCTCACTTCTTCCCTTTCTCTTCACCTTCATTCTTTCTTTTTTTCTTTGTATTTCCCACAATGTCTGGCTCATTATAGGTGCTCAATAGCTTACTGGTGTTTAAACGGAATAGTTTTTTTTTTTTTTTTTAAGTAATCAGCTGACATTTTAGGCAACCATTTCATATTAAACATTTTACATCAATTTCATTACAACTTTAAGTAGTTAATTTCTTAACTCATAACAGAAAACAAGATACTTCCCTCCCAGCTTATATCAGCATTATGTTATTAATAAAATTTCTATCCTATTTTTCCAGGCACTTTTCCTTCTAATAGTTGCTGACAATGAGTCATAGCTACAATGCCACCACAGGCAGGTCTCAGGGGATCATTGTCCCCACAAGGCAGTGCATTAATTTCACACTGTGGTTCCTTAATGGTATTGTCAATGCCCCCATGGGGTATGGGTGTTTGTGAATCCCTGATGTTTCCTGATTACTTGGTTTGCACTCTATTCCTTCTCCAAAAAGTCATTCCCACTATGCTGTCACCAGCGAAAACACTGCCTAGTGGTACATCATGTAAACTATGCACATAGTCACATTCTATTACTTTAGCATTTTATATTGCACCTGTTGATTTTATTTATAAATTGATTTTCCTTCTGCTAGGCTAAAGCATGTTAATGATTTTCTGGGTATAATGTGATAAGCTATGCATGGAACTTTCAGATGAATCTGTCAGTTCTCATTGTCTTCAAAACTCACTAATATTCCCTCAGAATATTTTGAAAAGCCTTATTTGGAAATTAGTTTACCATATAAATTAATTTATAGTTGGTAGTTTAAAAGTAACTCTTTCTGCTCTTGTGTGAAATTCAACATCTACTTTAGGTAAATGTAAATTTATTATATAGGAAAAAATAATTTAACAGCTAAAAATATTTGATAAGTGCTAATATGTGTCAAGCACATGTCTAGGTACTGGTAATATATGATAAGAGATAAGAAGGGTGTTTACTTTTATGGGGCTTTTGTTAGAGAATTTAGCAGAAAAAACAAATACACACATACTCATAGATAGATAATATATTTAGATAGCAATACATGCTGAAATAAAACAGTAAAATGCAATGGAGTAGATAATAATGCTGGAGGGGATTGTGGCACTGCAGCTAGACTGGTAAGGAAATTGCATTCTGAGATGGCAGCATTTGAACTAAGACCAAAAAAATTAGAAGAGTCACATGGAGGTCTATGAAAACAATGTCCTGGGAAGAAGACACAATGAATGAAGAGGCTTTGGTGCAGAAATAAGCAGTGGTATGTTCTAAGAATAGAAGGAAGAACATTGGGGCTGGAGCATAATGTGCCAAAGGGAGACTAGTAAGAGATTACTTTGAATAGGTAGAGAGGAACATGATCACATTTGATTTGTAAATCATTTTATTCTAAATATGATATGAAACCATTGGAATGTTTTAAGCAGGGGAATTATATGATTAATCTACGCTTAAAGATTATTCCAGGTACTCTGTGGAAAATGTACTAGAGAGGATCTAAAATGAAATTAGAGGATCAATTAGGAATCTAATATGCTAATCCAGGTAAGGGATGAAAATAGCTTGGAATTGAGAAGTGCAAATGTTAGCGATATATTTTGAAGGTAAACACAATGTAATTTGCTGTTGGATTGGATGTGCGGAGTTATAAATAGAGAGGAGCAAAGGGTGAGCTTAAGGTTTTTGGCTTGAAGAAGGCATGGTAGAAACATAACTGAGGTGGAAGTGTCTGGTGCTGAAGCATGGTTTAGAGGCATAGACTCCAATATAGTTTGGCTCTGTGTCCCCACCCAAATTGTACTCCCATAATTCCCACATGTTGTAGGAGAGACCTGGTGGGAGATAATTTGAATCATGGGGCAGTTCCCCCGATACTGTTCTAGTGGTAGTGAATAAGTCTCACAAGATCTGATGGTTTTATCAAGTGTTTCTGCTTTTGTATCTGCCTCATTTTTTTCTTGTGGCTGCCATGTAAGAAGTGCCTTTTGCCTCCTGTCATGATTCTGAGGCCTCGCCAGCCACATGGAACTGTAAGTCCAATTAAAACTCTTTTTCTTCCCAGTTTCGGGTATGTCTTTATTAGCAGCATGAAAACAGACTAATTATAATAAATTGGTACCAAGAGTGGGATGTTACTGAAAAGATACCCGAACATGTGGAAGCAGCTTTGGAACTGGGTAACAGGTAAAAGTTCGAACAGTTTGGAGGGCTCAGAAGAAGACAAGAAAATGTAGGAAAGTTTGGAACTTCCTAGAGACTTGCTGAATGGCTTTGACCAAAAGCCTGATAGCGATATAGACAAATAAGGTCCAGGCTGAGGGGTTCTCAGATGGAGATGAGGAACTTGTTGGGAACTGAAGCAAAGGTGACTCTTGTTATGTTTGAGCAAAGAGACTGGCAGCATTTTGCTCCTGCCCTAGAGATTTGTGGAACTTTGAAATTGAGAGAGATGATTTAGGGTATCTGGCAGAAGAAATTTCTAAGCAGCAAAGCATTCAAAAGGTGACTTGGGTGCTGTTAAAAGCATTCAGTTTTATAAGGGAAGCAGAGTGTAAAGGTTCAGGAAATTTGCAGCCTGACAATGTGATAGAAAAGAAAAACCCATTTTCTAAAGAGAAATTCAAGCCAGCTGCAGAAATTTGCATAAGTAACAAGGAGCCAAATGTTAATCCCCAAGACAATGGGGAAAATGTCTCCAAGGCATGTCAGAGATCTTCATGGCAGGCCCTCCCATCACAGGCCCAGGAGGCCTAGGAAAAAGTAGTTTCCTGGGCCTGGCCCAGGGTCCCAGTGCTGTGTGCAGGCTAATGACTTGGTGTCCTTCACCCCAGCCACTACAGCCATGACTAAAAGTGGCCAAGGTATAGCTTGGGCTGTGGCTTCAGAGGGTGCGACCCCCAAGTCTTGGCAGCTTCCATGTGGTGTTGAGACTGCAGGTGGACAGTAGTCAAGAATTGGGGTTTGGAAACCTCTGTTTAGATTTCAGAAGATGTATAGAAATGCCTGGATGCCCAGGCAGAAGTTTGCTGCAGGATTGGGGTGCTCATGGAGAACCTCTGCTAGGACAGTGCAGAAGAGAAATTTGGGGTTGGAGCCCCCACACAGAATCCTGACTGGGGCACCACCTAGTGGAGATGTGAGAAGAGGTCGACTGTCCTCCAGACCCCAGAATGGTAGATCCACTGACAGCTTGCATCATCTCCCTGAAAAAGCTTCAGACACTCAACATTACCCCCTGAAAGCAGCCAGGAGGGAGGCTGTACCCTGCAAAGCAACAGGGGTGGAGCTGCCTAAGACCATGGGAGTCCACTTCTTGCATCAGTGTGACCTGGATGTGAGACCTGGAGTCAAAGGAGATCATTTTGGACCTTTAAAATTTGACTGCCCTGCTGGATTTTGGAGTTGCATCGGCCCTGTAACCACTTTGTTTTGGACAATTTCTCCCATTTGGAATGGCTGTATTTACCCAATACATGTACCCAAATTGGAACCAGGAAATAATTAGCTTGATTTTGATTTTACAGGCTCATAGGTGGAAGGGACTTGCCTTATCTCAGATGAGGCTTTGAACTGTGGACTTTCGGGTTAATGCTTAAATGAATTAAGACTTTAGGGGACTGAGGGAAGACATGCTTGGTTTTGAAATGTGAAGGCATAAGATTTGGAGGGGCCAGGGGCAGAATGATATGGTTTGGCTCTGTGTCTCCACCCAAATCTCATCTTGAATTGTACTCCCATAATTCCCATGTGTTGTGGGAGGGAACTAGTGGGAGATAATTTGAATCAAGGGGGACCTTTCCCCCATACTGTCCTTATGGTAGTGAATAAGTCTCACAAAATCTGATGGTTTTATGAGGGGTTTCCGCTTTTGCATCTTCCTCATTTTCTCTTGTGGCTGCCATGTAAGAAGTGCCTTTCACCTCCTGCTGTGATTCTGAGGCCTCCCCAGCCATGTGGAACCTCCTTTTCTTCCCAGTCTCAGGTTTGTCTTTATCAGCAGCATGAAAACGGACTAATACAGACTCTCATGGCACTGACCAGATTTTGCCTCCTATTACAGTTTTAAGATTTATCTATCTCCTCTACTAAACCCACAGAGAACAGTCATATCTGAGAGTTCCATTCAGGCTGACTGGAAATGTTATTTCCTTTCCCAAGCCCTGACTACTCCCAGCATTTCATCTGGCCTATATTTATTCATTTGGCTATTTCCTCCCCAAAGCCTTCCTTCATCCTACCCCACCATCTAAATTAGGCTCTGGTACAACTCTAGATTCACATTCTCTGACAGTAGGAAAATCATTCAGAAGTTCATCATAAAAAATATATTCTGGCCAGGAGCAGCGGCTCGCGCCTGTAATCCCAGCACTTTGAGAGGCTGAGGCAGGAGGATCATGAAGTCAGGAGACAGAGACCATCCTGGTTAACATGATGAAACCCTGTCTCTACTAAAAAATATACAAAAAATTAGCCGGGCATGGTGGCGGGTGCCTGTAGTCCCAGCTACTCAGGAGGCTGAGGCAGGAGAATGGCATGAACCCGGGAGGCGGAGCTTGCAGTGAGCCGAGATCGCTCCACTGCACTCCAGCCTGGGCAACAGAGCGAGACTTGGTCTCAAAAACAAACAAACAAACAAAAAATACACACACACACACAAACACATACATATATACACACACAGACACACACACATATATATTATATATATATAATATATATATAATATATATATATATATATATATTCCACATGTGCCTACCTGATGGAGGAAAATGAATTATATGTGCTCTGCATCTAAACCTATTTCTATATAGTTGCACTAGGAAAAATGGTAATTTTCAATACTATATATAACCCTGTAGGGTGCTTTATATTTACAAAACCTCTGTCAGCAACATTATTTAATTAACTCATCTGAGTTCTCCTGCTAGTTAACTATTTATTAGTATTACTAAACTCTATATGAGAAAAGTAAGGGTCAAGACTCTTCAGACATTTTAATTAAGATTATGAGATAGTGATAGTACTGAGAATCAAATTTAGAACTCTGTTACAATTGCAATCTTCCTTCCGCCCTAACACAGCTTTTTCTGAAGTCCCAAATATTTAATTTTAACCTTGATTTAATTTTTAATCTTTTGCTTTCCTTCACTACATGTATTCACATACACACATTCACAGGTTTTGCATATAAATATCCATTTACATTAAGAGGTCAAGAAGCTTGGGCACTTTGGAAAGGTCTTGGACAAAGTGAGGAGAGCAGTGACAAGTGTGATTATAGTTCTGTAAAAGTGAAGCTCTATAAAGATCTTCCCTCAGTACTGGATGTAAATAGTAAATATTTAAACTCAGAATCAGTTTAAATAGATGTCCTGAAGGCACTAAATAGTGGATAAAATATAGTTTACATTTCAACAACTAGTTATTACATAATCTCTTTCAATTTTCCTTAATTGTACTTAATATTAAATCATTTTATTCCCACTATTGGGGTATCAGAGGATATTTACAACTATAATAAGGGCAAATGGACAATAAGAAAACTAATTTTCTGATGCTTTGGCCCTATGAAGCCCAGATAAGAACTGAGAAAAATATACTGTGGATTTCAGTACAAAGCTCAATAGCATCCATAAAATATTGACTAAAAGTTGGAATTCTTAAATTTTAATAAGGCCTATTTGCTTTCTTAATTAAATATAGCCTAATGAAAAGTAATTAAGGTACATAGAGAGATCTAGCTAGAAATTTTTTTACTAGTCCTGAGAATTTTGTTTAGTTATATAGACAAGTTCCAAAGGAAACAAAATCATCCAATTATTTATTCACTATTGTCAAAGACATCAAAGATGAACAAAATCTCTCTATTTTATTTGCTCACAAAATTAGAAAATTATATTAATTATAAATATTCATAGTTGCATAGTAGGGAAATAATTGTCTTTGGATCAGAGAGACCTGGGTTTGATTCTAGCACCTCATCTTGTTAGGTGATTAGACCTGGAACAGTTAGTTAACCTCCATGAGACATGCTTTCATTAGCTGCAACATGTGAGACAAAAGAACCAAATCTACATATTTATTGTTATCATTAATGTTAAAATACTAAAAGCACCCATATAAAACGGACACGAAATGAAAGGGGTCATTGTAAGATTAAAAAATTAATAACGTAATGCTCACAGAATCTAGTACAGTACCTGGGAACTTGATAAATATTTGTTGAATAAATAAATACTAGATACTGCTAACTGTGATACTAAATAGGCTACTCAATGTTTCAGTAGTTTCCTTCCCATTTGTAAAAACAAAACATGCCTCCTTATTTCATTCAACAAATATTTACCAAATGCCTGCTCTGTATTAGGCACTGTGTTAAGCTCTAGCTACTGGGAATAAGTTCAACTTTCAGAAAAATTAGTAAAACACGTCCCTGAATGAACTATTTCCAGACACTATGATGGGTTTGGCAGCACAAAGAACGATATGACCTTATAGAAAGTGTTCCCAGTGTAGTTTCGAGGTGTGAAGACTTCTTAGAGAATAACTGAGATGTATAAGCCATACAAAAATGGCAGAAGAACTGAAGTGATGAAAGTAAGTTATAGGTGAAAGGAACAGTATAAATACTAAGAAAGCATGGCTTATTCTGGGCTCGTGTGGTTTTGGTGTGAAGAACTTGTATACTGCAGATAAACTGGCTAATTTTCTTAATTTGTCACTCATCAACTTCTTTAGATGCTGATCTTAGACAGTCCCTAAGACACTGTTGTTTTCCCTTTCATCTGGATTCAGCTTTAGCAGATCACTTTCTGATCCCCAGCTCTGTTTTTCTTCTACCTGCTCAGCTTTAAGGTCACGCCTATGCCTTCTGGTGTCTGACGTCAGTTCATGACCTTCACTGACTTCCTACCTGTGCACTGTTCTTGCCAAGAAGTCAGAGGCTTGGCTGTGGAGCATAGCGATACGAATAACCAGCAGACACTATCTAAGACTAAGCCAGGGAGGTATAAACAGGCCTGATCTCTTTATTCCAAAATTAAAAGAACATTTTTTTTTTGTTTTGTCCTTTATTGAAGAGATATATTTAAAGTTCCTTCCTTATGCCAGACATTGTCATAGGTACTGGGGAATCAAAATAAACTGTCCTTTAGGAGCTTGTTCTCCAACTGGGTAAATAACATAAAACCAAATACATAACACAGCAAGGGAGGCGCTGATAAAAATCTATGAAAATGTCTATAACACAGAGATGATTCTTATCTGGTAGTAAATTTTTTTAAACTCAGATACATAAGAATACAACTGAGCATATATAACAGAGGCATCACAGTTTTATTATTTTCTGCTTTATGATTAAATCAACTTTTTTTATTACAGTAATGGTTTTACAATATGAGAAACTTGCTTTACCCTGAATTTCAGATATTTGATTCTAACTTAATTGTCCACATTTTGTTTTTGAACAGAAATCCATTTGCTTTTTGGGAGAAAAGAAACTCCATCATTATGGGAAGGCATATTATAAACCTTGAACAAAAAAGTAATATCATGAAATAGATTCATTCATTAAAATAGGATATTATGCACAACTCCCCAGTGATATTTTTATTCATGCTGCTTTATTTTTTTTAAAAAAATGAGTTCTGAAATGAATTAATTACAATTTATTTTTAAAAATTTCCTAATTCCTAAGGATCATCATAATTTGGCATTGATAGGTAAATAACTAAATTCTGAAAACTGCTGAGAGTGCCTATTTTGGATTTGATGTCACAGTAGGTGTGGAGATGCCTCAAATGAATGACAAGGTCCCTCCCCTCAAGGATTTGTCACTTCAGTCACAGACAGATAAAAGCTGTTCTGATGTGGTGTGGAAAGTGCTCTTTTATTATAAATCAGGTTGGGTTGGCAGTAAGAGGGGGCCATACAAGGTTTCTTGGCCAGAGGTACAACCTGCACTGAGAATTAAAAGGAAATTCTATAATTGTGGAATCCACATTCAATTTCGACTTCACCTCTTTATTCATCTTTCTGCTCAGTGGTTTTGTTTACCTCTTTAGATGGAACCTAAATAGGTAGAGTTTGGACAAGAAGCAATTTAAAACCAGCCTATGGATCAATTTTTTAGTCTGATATGTGAAGTTTGTAAAGCACAAAGAGGCTCCCTGCCTTTAAGGTCTTCTGTAAATAAGTTTCCACTGACACTTGAAGAGAGGGTGGAAACTAACGTTAAGCCCTTCAAATTGCAGAGAGTGATGGGCTGAGAAGGGGGCTGGATGAGGAGAGCAGCACAAAAGGTGGTGTAGGAGAGGATAGTATATTTCTAATAAAGTTAAATAGAGGCTTAAATCAAACACTTTTTCTACCATAACCATAGTTTTATTTTTTTCTTGATCACTGGAGAAAGGGTCACATTTTTACATAATTTAATTATTGTATTTATCCATGTAGTCATTTTCCCATATTTGTGAGAATAATGTATAAATGTGTCAAAATTTTGGTGTGTGGTGTTTCAAAAAATAATAGTTACTTTAGCCATGTAGAATAAACTTAAAGTGACCTTCTTATTAAAAGTACAAATCACTATGCAGCCAAAGCAATTAGAAATATGGTTGGATATAGCAAAGATTTCACCTACATCCATAGTTTTAACCAATATCTCTTTATCATTGACTATTTTATACCTCCTGATCATACTTCTCACCTTCTCTTTGCTATGTCTGCTCTCTGCCATCTGGGTATTTTACAGACTTCAATCTCAACATCTACTTTCATTTTGTATTTTCTAACACTGTGATAGATGTGCATTCACTCATGTATTTAAGCTGGAATTTTAGGGTTTATCCTGAGTTCCCACTTGTCTCTTTTCTATGACTTACAAGCCCCAAAACCAGGCATTTAATCAGGATTCTGTTCTGTTATTCTATCATAAAAATCTCTTAAACAGGAGTCTTTTCCTATTAGACAAGGAATACGACAACAATCGACAATCTGGTTCTACAATAAACTTTTTATAATGTAAATTTTATAACATGATCCTCCCCTTTGAAGCAGCTCCCTGTGAGCAACAGGAAAGTCCGAAATACTTGCTTAGCATGGCCTATGGGCTTCTTCAAAATCTGGCCTTAGCTGGTGCTCAGTTCTCCTAATCTGCTATACCGCTCTCCAGAGAAATATTCTGCCCCAGAAACACTGGAAGCTGCACACCATTTTCTTTTGTTTCTTGTTAATGCCTGCTAAAGTCTCAATGTTCAGCTCAAACCTCATATCCTTTATGAGATTGTTCTAGACCCAGGATAGTTAGAACCTCTCTTTTATCCTTTCTTAGCTCCCTTACCTTATTATAGACTTTATCACTAGGTACTATACTAATTCATTTTCTGATCTGTCATTCATTGTGGGCTCCTTAAAGGCAGAAACAATGATTTGCCTATATCTGTCTTTAGCAATTCCTATTGGATTTTATACAGAGTAAGTGCCCAATAAAAGCTTATTGAATGTTTTAAGGCATAGATGCATTAATGGATGAATGAGTGAGTAAATGAATGAACTAGATTATTATTAGCTACAGAATAGCTTCAAATAAAGAAGAATGCTGAATGAACAACTCCAACCCCCCCATAGGCCCTTATGACATCCGAAAGTCCCATCACTGATGTTCTCTGTCACCTCTAGTGAGTCACTTAGTCTCTCATCTGTAAAGCTTAATTAGTGCTTCAGCAATAAGCTCAAGCTCTTAAAATGCTAGGTGTTAAATTCATTGCTTCAGAAAAACTGTCATGTTCATAGTCATTTGGAATAAAACTGTAAGATATGCAACAAGACTCCATTTTCTGTTAAAAATGCTAGGTTTCCTCATGCCTAAAATAGACTTAATGGCAGCTGGCTCCCAGCTACTCCTGAAGATGTCACAGCTTCAAACATGGGGGTATTGCCACTTCTGAGACTCGAAGTTCCTTCTCTTAATTTCAGGGCCACCCTCCATGCCTCCATCCTGGAGGCCTGCACAGGGTGGGTAATCATAGTCAACATGAGGAGAAACAAACAGGCAATTCTCCTAATGGGAACAGTTAACTGGCTCACTGTCAGTCAGAAGGCTGGCAATTTTATAGCTTCTCCACTGTGCCTGAATCACTGCACTGAGTGGTCTACTGCAGAGAGGAGAAAATGGAGTTTGTATCTCCTACGGCTCTTAACAGACTGCAGAATTAAGGAAAATATAAATGGAAAAAAAAAGTTTAAAGCTATACACAAAGATTACATAGCACAGAAACAATTCAATTCAATTCAATTCAATTCAATTAAACACATGTGTTTTTGAGGTCCTACTATCTACAAAATACTATGTTAGGTACTATGGGAGAAGCACTTATAAATGGGTGAGAGAAATAGTTCTGAGCTTCTGCAGTTTCATACAGAGAGTTGTACAATTTTCCACTAATATAAATGAACATGTATAAAGGCTAGTATGGAAATACAAAGTAGTGAGGAGATAGGAAAGGGAAAGGTGATTTCTGACTGGGGGCCTGGGAAAAGCCTTTCGAGGAAGCAGAACCTGGGATTTTGGGCAGCCTCTCAAACAGTCTCCCTCATTCCTGTCTGATTCTGAAAATGTTGAGAAACAAAAGACGGAGGAAAAAAAGTATTCACCATAAATACTGATGACACTAGGCTGGGAGCTTAGTCTAATGTCAAATGGGTTTGCTGAAACTGACCCCTGAAAATAGGCAGACTTACCCACCGATCACGGTACTGGGAGACTGGGCTCACCTCTCCATATGGATGGGCTGCCCATGTAAGACTTAGAACCCCAGGATAGCTCTTTCTCTAAAAGAATTTTCAGTCCCTAAGGAAATAAGGTAAAGATGAGCTGAGCCTAGTTACTCTTCTGAAACTTACCAAATAAGTCACTCCTCCTCCTCTGAGAAGAGCCTAGAGCCACACTAATTGATCTCCTTCTAAGGAATGAAATGTTAGGTGTGGGCAAAATACATTCCTAATGTGTGATAGGATCTTAATGGTGAGAGGGACGGAAGGATATCTCAGGCTGGGTAATAGATAAATGTGAACTTTGTAAGCAAGTCCTGAGGAGACAGAAAAATGTCATGATTAAGAACACTCTTTTTGTAGTAAAATAGACATGGTTTAATCTTGACTCTTTTTTGATCTGAATAAGTCACCTAAATGCTCTGGCCTGGTTTTCTAATCTGCAAATTGGAGATAACAGTACCCGTTTCATAGAACTCAATAAATAGTTGCAATAATATTTAACCACCAACATAATTGAGCATGGGGATATGCTGCATAATCAGACACTTCCTTTACAAATTAATTTTGGAATTTTAAGTTTTATTAAATGATCTATTTCCTTTTAATTTATCAGCTTGGTGAGATCAAATTCCTGTGTATTGTGTTTTTCTTGAAGTGAACTGTACCTTTTACACACAGGTCTCCTATATTGCTATTATATATCAGTACAGGAGGACAGTGGTATGGATTGTGGGGACAGGAGAGAGCAGCATAGGCAGGTACAATGAATAGCACACAACAAAATGTAGAGGTGAATTCAAGGATGTGACAAAGTGTAAGTGATGTGGTATGAATTTAAATGAAGACTACCAAAGGGGAATACAGGTGGAAAGAACAGCAGGCATAACTTCATTTCCAGCTCCATCCTTCTTAGAGAACTATTTTTTTTTTTTTTTAACGAGAGCACACCAATGAGCTTGAAAAGTGTTAAACTGAACCAAAAAATGATATCTCTAATTCTTCAGGGTCCCAGATGCTTTTAAATGCATGATTGGACAATCATAAAACTATCATGACCATATAACTGAAGATGATTTAAGAATGTACTTTCTTGGTTATTTAGAGAGCAATGTTATGGGTGTTTTTCTTTTATTATATAGATATGATTGCTTATGATTGCAGTATCACATTAGGTTATTGATTACATGGTACTCTCGGGACAGATTATTTCTCTTGTATATGTATATGCTAGGATGCTAAAGGACATCTACCACACAGATAATTTTTGAAGAAGATGACTACATGAAAAACTGAGATCTTCAAATGGAAGCATTTTTAAACTCCTCAGTGAAGCATCTACTCTCACATGAGCTCTGAACTTAACCATATAAAACATGGCCTTGTACCAATTTAATGACTGATGCAAGAGAGATAAGTTATGCATGTGGGTCAAAAGCTATGGAATAATTGAGAGGGTTTATTCACAGCTCTCTAGGTATGACATCTGACAAGGAGAGAGAAAGAAACTAGCAAAGAGCTTGCATGTCTTTTCGTTTCCATCAAATATATTTTCAGAAGCAGACCAAAAGGAGTTGTCTCTGAAATTTAATAACCTCTAGAAATAGTTACATAACATGTAGAAATAAGTTTGTTTTATAATATGCAGTTCTTAGATGTTGAAAAAAAAAGATTGCTTGATCATTTCTTAACCCAGCCATCTTCCAAGTATATACTTCCATTATTTATATAGTGGAGCTGTCCTACTTGCTTTGTAAGGCAAAATACTGAAATTCACTAAAAAGAACTTTTCACACAAAGGTACATTTCTACTTTGTGTGATATTACTTACTGCTTTGAATGGCCTCAGGTCAGTATTTTTAGGAAATAACTATGACTTTTTTGACTAAGTCCTGTAGATCCCAAGTAATTTTTATCTTTCCCATTGCCAAAGAAACATTCATGTAAGTCTAACAAGATGACTTAGATTAAATTCACTTTTATATTTGAATATTTCCTGGGGCTTTTCTATACCTTCCAAATACAATGGTCCTGAAAGGATATTTGTAATTGAGTTTTCAAGGAATCAACACCTATTTTTGGTAGTTGTGTTATTGAAACTGGAGTGTAGTTCCCTTATCCCTCTCACAGGGCGTGAGACAGGGTGTGGCTTGCTTCTTCCATGCTCTGCTGCTAGAAGCCCTAGGGGAAGCATGCAGAAGGGTAGGTTGTGTGGAGCATTTATGGGCTCCCACCCCATCGGCGTTGTCCAGGGTTGAGTGTTTGCAGCTCCAGAAACCTCAGTGGGCATGTGTTACAGTTTGCTCTTTCAGTTTTGCCCTCTTCAGGCGACTTGTGTGAATCAGCTCAGTTAGACCCTCTGCCTTACCACAAAGACAGAAGGCTTTCTGTATCCTGGATTCTTGCCCTAGTGTACCAGAAAAATTGGGTCACACTTGGGCTTGGAGGATAGATACAAAGTTTTATTAGCTGTCAGTGAGATGGATGGGGAGGCCAGAAGGGGGATGGAGTGGGAAGGTACTCTTCCCCTGGAGTCCGATTGCCCAGCGGTAGGGCTCTCCTCCCACTGCTCCTGGCTGAATTTCACTGTTGATGGTCTGCCAGCGTCTGCTGGTTTCTGTCTGTGGGTGTTCTCTTCTGCTCCTCTCCATGTCCAACTGCTTGTGTCTGTGCCTGCTAGGGTTTCGGGTTTTTTATGGGCACAGAATGGGGGCATGGCAGGCCAGAGTGGTCTTGGAAAATGCAACATTTGGGCACAAAAACAGGAGTGCCTGTTATCACTTAGGTCTGTGGGCACAGACCCGAGGGTGGAGCCTTTGTCAGGGACCCCACCCTTCTCTACCCAGCACTTCCCTGCCTCCCTGCCTCCCTTCTGTGGTTAAGAATGACATGTGATTTGAACATTAAATAATCATTATGTCCACCTTGGTGGGGTATGTGGTTTAAGTGAAGTGGTCATCTGTAAGATAATAATTGGGATTTCCAAGTCAGACACACCTGGATTCCGACATTTGATATTTGATAATGAAGCCCTGCTGGGAAAATTATGTAACATTTCTGACTCTAGTTTATTTTTTAGCGGAATGGGTTTTATAATGTTACCTATCTCATTGAATGGTTGTAAAGATTAAATGACATGAAGTACGTAAAGTGCTAGCACAGTATTTGGCATGCAGTAAGCCCTCAACATGTAATTTGGTGTTATTACCTTTGAATAAGATAAATGGAAGAAATCTTTGATAACTTATCACTAAACTCCAAAAAAAGACTAAATTTCATGTCAAATGATTGTGAAATTTTAAAAGAATCTTTGGAGAAGGTGATGATATATCTCTGTGTATGTGATTTTCCTTTAAAAAATTTTTCTTTCTAAGCCTACCAGCTGCAACTTAAGCACATATCCTTTTTTCAATATTTCCAGATTGGCACAAGAGCTGATTTGGCATATAATTTATGTCTCATGTGTATACAGTATGTAGTGTATATAATTGCTATATATAGTATTTTTTATAAAATGTTCATCATAGAATTAGATTCTAAGTCAGCAATTCTCTTTCAAATGCAGCTGCATCCAAATGACTCTTTCCCTGGGGAAGGAAATTTTTTATTTTCCCCTAAGGTCACACAAAGCCATAAATGTGAAGAGCAGCTGACAGAAGGCAGTTTTTCTCTGTGGCACTTTTTCCTGACAGTAGTGCCATGGTGACCCTTGTGTTTGGTTCTGTCACTAGGATTGATGCGCTTTTGTATGGGTTCCCAGAGGACCATTTATGTTTTGCAATTCCTTCCACAGATTAGGATAGTGCTTTGCAAGTGCTCACTCAATACTCATTTGTTAACCAACAGTAAAATACTACAAATGGATACCTGTAGAAGCAATGCAAGATCATGTTCTTTATCTTCCAAGTTTGTTTACTACAATGTAGAAGTGCAGCCACAAGGTACACATTATAAAGATTTAGTGGTTTCCTAGCCTCAGATCCATGGACTACATAAATGCCATGTGATAAGAAACTTACTTGAATGAAGCAGACCCACAAAATACATGCACAATTGTGACTAGGAAAGTGCTTTTGTCTAGACAGAGGTTTTATAACTTTTATTAATTTCCTAAAGGATGAACAATTCAAAAATCAGGGATCATAACACTGACAAAAGCTCTAAAGTAATAGATTTCTCTTTGTATGCAAGTGAACTCTTTAAATATATAATCACATTTTGCCTGAGAATGCTTTCATGTTTATATCTTGGCACTACTTCCATTCAATTGTGCTAACCAAAAACCCAGAGAGTCATACTGGACATCTTCTTGCTCATATGTAATCCAGTATCAAGTGCTGTCAACTTTACTGACTAAATTCTGTTCAAATCCATCTGCTTTTCTCCAGCTCTGCTAGCACAGTTAATCCATGCTATCATCATCTTTCATCAGGAAAACAGCAATAGACTCAAAATTCTTCACTGTCATTCAGACTCGTCCTCTGCCAATCCATTCTCCACAGGGTAGCTAGGGAAACTTTTAAAAATGCAGATCTGATTATTAACTCCTCTGAATAAAAAGTGGTTTCCCATTTCTCTCAGGGTAAAGACAAAAGTCCTGAACATGACCCTATATGGTCAGGCCCTGCTTGTCCTGCAGATTCTCTTTATGCCATGCTCTTGTTTGGTCTCTCTATTCCAGCTAGAATAACCTTCTTTTTATTCTTTATGTGTGTCATGTCCTCTTCTACCAAGGCTTCTCAGCATGTATTGTTTCCTCTGCCTGAAATACTTAAAAACATTTTTTCTACAAATTCACTCTTAGTGCTTCTTATATGCTGCACATATTACTTTAGCAAAATCTTCCATGACTTCCACTATTATACAAATTCATGAAACCATATGCTCTGTTTCAGAGAACTTGTTACCTTGCTAGCACAATGGGCTCAAGAAGAGAGTAGTTATTGGCTACATATGGATTCAATAGCATGGGATCTTATTCTCCAGATTTGATCTAGTTACTGCCACCATCAAAGGGTCTGCCTAGAAGTAACAGAGACCACAGCTGAGTCCCCAGTGTGGCAATATGTTTTTATTTCCTTGTTAATAATTTCATGAATGTGAATCTTTCCAGTTAGACTGCAGGCTCAGTGAAGGGAAGTATTCTTAATGGTCAAATTTTCAGGTCTTGGCATTGCTCCTGGTACAGAGAAGACATCCATATGAACAGACTGAATGAATGAAAAAAATGGTCTCCTTCATTAAGCATAATATTTGTAAAAGTAGAAATTATGAATGTATGGTGGATTGAACAAAGTGGAGAATTTACAACCATCTTCCTTGAGATCAAATGCCCTTTCCATCTGCTCTCTAGCTATATGGTCTCAGATTATACAAGTGGTTACAACCTATGAGTAAGGACTATTGCTATTTCAAGGTACAGATAGAGAAAACTGAGACTTAGAAAACGAACAATTCTGCATTAGTCTCCCATTCTGACAAAACAAAAAACAACAAAAAAAACCAAGTTATTCTCTAAGGGTCATTCTTACTTACGGCCTCTAAGAAATTTGGGAATGACAATGTGTTCTATATTCACAGTCTTTACATGGGTCAGCTGTGAAAGTGACTTAGACTTGTAGGTAGAGACAGAGGCTTTGAACCTAACTTTTCACTACAGCATTTTTTAAAAAAAGCATATGAATGAAAAACTCATCGTGGAATCAGATCCCAAGCAGGGTTGAGAGTTTCCAAACTTCTCCCATTTCCTAGGCCTTATCTCTTTCTTATTATCCTTTAAAATGTGTGCAGTAGAAGCTGTGAGGTGCCATAAAGATTTCTCTTCAGGACCAAGGCAGTCATTCCTTTGGCTGCCAGGAGTGTTGATTGCTGACAACTCACAGCTGAGTCTCTGTCTGGGCCTCTCCATCATCTTCATCTAAGAGCAGCTAGGAAGCTGCCTTACCCTAGGCACTCCCATTCCATGGGGACAGCCTGCTTCGAATGAAGGGTATATGTACAAGTATAAAAGCTGCCCTCTTACTTCAAATAGAGACAACTCTGGAGGGGGCAGTAGAATTTCATTATAAGATGTAAATGTGATACATGTGGATCAAGCATGAGCAAGACTAGTAGACACTAATTTGCTGCACGAGCAGAGTGTCCAGGTCTAATGCCTTTCACTTAAATATTGATTTAAATACGTTATATCAGCATTTCTCCCAGAGCTAACACCTGTGGCTGCATGAGAAGTCTCCTATGACTCGATGTCAGAGGAGACAAAAGGTAAGCTTGATTCATGAATGAGCAAGTTCTGTGTATGTTTATAGCAAAAGAGATTTGAGGATGACACTGTGCAGTTGGAGGCATTCTATACCATAGACCTTAGGGGAGTCCTGAAAGATAATGGTAACAGGAAATCCTCCCAATGGATAAAACTTTAGTGAATATCTACTTCATGAGGGAAGAAAAGTGGCCCAAAGTGAATAAGTATGAATTATTGGACAGAGTTGAATGGCTTGGCTGATTGATTAGGAAAGGCCTGCAAATAAAATAGATAAAAGGTAATCAGGATCACCCAGAAAGACTGGGGAAAAGGTATGTATGTGAACCTATGGGAGTGGCCAGGGTATGAAGATCTTTGTATTTCATGTTAAGGTTTATCAGAGACCATCTAGTACACAGGAGGTATCAAACAACCATTTAATATTAGCTATCCTCTGTTATCAGGCATCCCATTGCTAGCATGATGGGCTCAAGAAGAGAGTAGCTGTGGGTGATACATGGATCTGAAAGCATGGGATCTCATTCTTCAGAATTGATATAGCTACTGCCACTTTCAAAACTACAACCTAGAAGCAATAGAGACAACAGCTGGGTCCCCAGTATGGCACAACTGCTCAAGGAGACCAACCAGCTATTTGGTGGAATGTTGTCTGCATTGTACTTCTACTTTGAAAGGGCAAATAACTTATTTTGACTGAAATCAAAAGTATTTTCCATGTGAAGATTTACTGTTCCTTTTCACAGGGTCTCAGCTAGAACCACTATGGCAGCTCATAGAGTAATCTACCACCATGGCATCCTTTATAATGTTGCACTAGACAAAGGGACTCACAGAACAGCCAAGGAGGTGTGACAGTGGTGACATGTAGATGGGACCCACTGGTCCTACACATTTGGCACCTACCAGAAACTGCTATACATATACAGCAATGGGACAGGCTCTTCAAGGTACAACTGAGATACTGGCTTAGGTACAATGCCCTGCACGGATGGGGTGCCATTTTATAAGATGAAATAAACAGCTTTAACCAATACAGTGTTTCTGTGTCCCTAGGAGGCAGAATACGTTTGTGCAGCAATAAGACAATTGATATATGAGTGGTCCCACTTAACCATCACTCCAAGTGTCCCATTTGGGTTTTCTGTGCTTTTCATCTCTACAAATCTGGATTCTGTGGCTCCAGAGGTCCTGCTTCCCAAGGAGGGAATGCTTCCAGCAAGGGACACAGTGAGTTTCCCAATAACCTTTTAGATTTAGCTGCCACTCAGCCACTGTAGGCTTCTTGAATGAAGAAGTCAACAAGCAAGGAAAGAAACCACCATCTTGTTAGAGCAGTGGGGCTGCAGATACACAGTTTTTACCATGACAGGGAAGAGTATAATCACTGGGGTGTCTTTTGGTACCTCCTTGCCATATCTTGACAGAAAATTGACAAGTACAGTGGTCATGGACTAAGAAGGACATGGTGATCAGGAAGTCAGACCTCTCAGGGATGACATTCTGGGTCACAATTAGATAAGCGATCAAGGCAAGCATAGTCAAGGGTTCTTGGAAGAGTGAGGGAACTTTAGAATGCACCGGAGAGGATAACAATAGCAACAGCTGAGGATTCAAGGTCAGCTTCAGAGGTGGGGCCTGTAGTTTGTTCCACCAAACTTGCTTTGTATATTTTCCCTGGAAAAGAAACCAACCAGAATCTTTGAGCAGCTATTTCTAGTAGAGACTGTTAGGTCATGATTCTGTCTTATACATTTTAGGGAAGTAGAAGTTACGGACAAAGTCATAAATCGATACATGGAGGTTACATTGGTTTGGCCCAAAAAGGTAGAACATCTTGAAGCAGGGGCTTACAGGTCATAAATGCGTTCTTTAATTTGCAATTAGTTACAGGAGTAAAACTTTTCTAAAAACTTGGAGTGAGAATAAAGGAATGTTTAGGTTAAGACAAGGAAGGCTGTTAACCAATGTACTGGGTCAGCGTGACCTGTAGGGTTACATGACTTAACTCTTGTCTGGCGTACTTAGGTAATGTTTATAATTTGATATCTTATTATCAAAAAGAGTGTCTTTTGTTAGTCTCATGATCTCTATTCTAACATTAATGCTGGCCAGTTGTTGTGTCTAAAGTCCAAAAAGGAAGGGATAAAATGAGTCATATTTGACCTCCCTTCCTATTATGGTAGGGAATTCAGTTTTAAGGTTGTCTGCTGTCCCGTTAGCCAAGGGGGCATTAATTCAGTCTGTTGGTTGGGGGTTAGGATTTCATTTTTAGTTTACACACTATCTAGTTACTATGAAGTAACTATATCTACCATATAGCCTGTGGTAGATAGATACAAGGAATCTGCCTTATCTGAGGTATTCCCTATCCATGGCAGCAATCTTCCAATACAGAGGTACAAAAAGGAATAAATACCTCAAACTGGGCCTACCCTGAAAGGTTATCCAGCTCAAGAGTTTCAAATGGTCAGTGAAAGATCTCTGTTGCAACTGCCTCAAAGTGCAGCTTCTCTTTCTGTCCAGTCCTGCTTTGTTCAGCTCTCACAGGTGTCACCAAAATTACTATCCAATAAAACCCCTATATTTGTTGTGATCCCAAAAAGAAATTCAGCTACTCCTAAATGTTTGGTGTTTACTTGGCTTTCTGGGAAGGTAACATGTAGTTGACAGTAATATGAAAGATATTTTAGGACCATTTCATATGATCACAATCATATGATCCATTGAAGACTCATTGATAAGGTGTTATGGACTGAAATGTGACTGCCCAAAATTCATATGTTGAAGCCCAACCTCCAGGACCTTAGAATGTAATCATATATGGAGATAAGTATATAAAGAGGTGATTAAGTTGAAATGAGGCTGTTTTTGTGTGGTCATAATCCATTGTAACTGATGTCATTATAAGAGGAGAAATATACACCAGGGGCACCATGCACAGAGGGACAGCCACATGAGTAGGCAGCTTGAGGTCAACCATCTGTAGGTCAATGGGAGAGGCCTCAGAGGAAACTAACCCTGCCAACCAACTTGATCATAGACTTCTAGCCTTCAGAACTATGGAAAAATAAATTTATGTTGTTTAAGCCATTCGATCTGTGATATTCTGTTAGGTCAGCCTAGCAAACTAATACCTAAGCATGCTTTAAATTGGGGGATATTATATCTTGTTTGACTTAATTAGCAAATATTTTCTCAACATGGGCAATCCAAAATGAAGAATCCAGTCTAAAATGTTGTTGTATATAAACTCTAAAGCATTGGTAGATGTCTGTAACCTGGAGAAAGGGCTGGGTCCTCTCCCCAGATAACCCCGTTCTGTCCCATGTTGTAAACCCTCTACACCTCCATGGATTAATCAAGATCACTAAGACAAATATTTAAAGAAAGAATAATTCTCTTTTCAATCACAGTAGTTCCTATTTATTTTACTGTACTCTAAAGAATAATAATTGCAATCTTTTGCAAAGAAACTTGTCACATTGGGATAGTACTGGACACCTGAGGGATGGTATGTAGACATCTCATGTTACCTTAGAACACTTTGTCCCCAATCTGTGATCACAGTGGGACTATGGGTCAAACCAAACCTAGTTCAATTAGGGGTTTTTAGTTTGAAACAAAAGGTTGGGCAAATGACAAGCAATATGTGTTGGGTCTGTGTCCTCAGCCAAATCTCACCTTGAATTGTAGTTCTCATAATCTCCACATGTCATGAGAGGGACCCGGTGGGAGGTAATTGAATCATAGGGGCGGTTACCCTCACGATATTCTTGTGATAATCAGTATCTACCCCTACCAACTCCTAATTGTGTGGTTTCTCACATCCTGGCTTTTTGCTGTCATCAGTGTGAAGTGGGAAGGATCAAACTATAATCATTAAAATAATAATACAATAAATGCAGTACGACAATACAAGGTCTAACTTTTATAAGCACTGACAATATGCTAAGGTCCTAATAAATTCATGTGCATCAACCTCATCAACCCTTCCAATACCTGGGATATACCTATCTTAGTCAGTTTGGGCTGCTTTGCCAAAATACCAGCGACTGGGTTTTTTCAACAACAAACATTAATTTCTCATAGTACTGGAGGCTAGGGAGTCCACAGTTAAGGCCCTAGTAGCTTCGGTGTTTGGTGAGGGCCTGCTTCCTGGTTTACTGTCCTCTCACTATATCTTCAGATGGCCCTTTTGTGGTGCATGCATATGGAGGAAAAGAGATGTCTTGTCTCTTTCTCTTTCTATAAGGGCATTAATCTCATTATAAGGTCCCACTTTCACTACATAATCTAATCCTCTTTATCTTCCAAAAGCCCACCTCCAAATACCATCACATTGGGGCTTAGGGTGTCAATATATGAATTTGAGGGAAACAGAAACAATAATCCATAGCAGTACCTATTTTAAGAAAACTAATGCTAAAAGCAGTGAAGGACCTTGCCCCAAGTTAGGTGGTAAGAAACAGGGCCTGACTTTAAAATCAGAACTTACTCTCCATTGAGACCACACTCTTACACACAGAGCATCAGTAAAAGTCATGTCTACATAGAACACCAAACCTAGGAGGAGAACCACTGATAATTCCTCTGCCAAAGAAACTCAAAGCCATTTCTGCCAGAAAAATAAGCCCAGCATATAAGAGGAACTGCACATTTTGAACATTATGTTCTCATCTCTGAGACTGTTCAGCCAGATTTAATGGACCAAGGAGAAAAAGCAGTTGAGTAACTGCTTGACCCTTTTGCCCTCTCCATGCCTGCCTTTCTTCCATCTATCTAGACCTTAAATAAAACATGGGACTAGTCTATTTGCAAAGTGCTGTCCTTGGTGCTGAGGATGGAAAATGAACAAATTAGGCACAGCCCTTTGCTTTCACGGAGGATTTTTTTTTCTTCCTCTTCTTCGCTCTATACTTTTTCTGTTCTCTCCTAACTACCATTTCCCCATTCACTCTGGAAGGAAGCTAGTTTTTCCTATGATAACTAGACTTGTCTTCCCTTCGTCTGTGAAATGAATGCATGGTCTCACTTCATATTGTTTGCATAAACTCTCCCTCTACCTCTTTTCCTTTATTTTGTAATTTTCCTTTCATCTCTTATGTTATCTCACCATCTCTAGCATCAGCATAAACATAACATATGATTTTATATCAAATGTTCAAGAGGTTCTAATCTTGTTACAAGTGTGTAAGAAACTACATATGTTATAGGTAAGACAGTTAACACAATAATTACCCATATCATAAAAGAAGCAGAATATCTGAGACTCACTTTCTACTCTGTCCAGTGTGGGGTTGGATGAGATCAATGGGGGTTCTTCAGCCTGGAAGCACATTAGAATCACCTGACGAGCTTGAAGACTCAGCAGTGCTTGAGCTGCACTCCCAGGGACCCTTAATTGACAAAGTGTGAGTACTCAGGATTGGTATTTTGAAAAATCTCCCCAAGAGATTTTAATGGCAGCCAGGCTGGAGAACCACTGGACTGGACCATTCCTTTAGGTATTTTCTGGCTTTAGGATTCTGTCACCTCTAAATGTATCTTTTAAAAACAGATGCTAGAAGTATCACTGTTTTGAAGGCCCACATTTCATCCCCACACCTTATTTTGGTTAATTAGCTTTTGTGGTGAGGATGCACTATAGCATGGTGAAGGTGAAGGTTTTGACATGGAGTTAGGTGGTGCTGCATAAAATGTTTCCTGAGTAGAGCAGGGTTTTTTTTTCTCCTACCTTGCTGCCATTCATCATCGACTGCAACATCTTTTCTCTCTGCTTTCTGCTAATCTCATCTCTATTCCATCTTCCACACACTTGCCAAGAATGATTAATCTTTAAAAAATCCAATCTGATCTTATCTCTCCTCTATGTTTCTCTCCCCTTCAATAATTATTTCCCTTAGGATCAAATGCAAACTTCTTGGGTATGTCACCCAAGAATCTGTCTCCATCTCTCAACTTATGACATTCACAATACATATATCAAACTTATTAAACCAATCTATTAAAGCACTTACTATGTATCACACACTTTTTAGAGTGCTTAAATGTATTAATTTACTGAAGCCTCACCACAACCCTAAGTGTTAGATTATCACTATTCTCCATTGTACCAATGAAGAAACTAAGACTCACAGAGATTCACTAACTTCCCAAAGGCACACAGCTAGAATTTCATAGTCTTGGGATTCAAAATCTGACATTCTTTTCCCAAATCCTGTGCTTCTTGATGAGTATGTGTTATTACCTGCCTTACATAACCCATCAAAGTTCACTTGTTTTCCTTCTATTTTGAATGTTTATCTTCCATCAGATCTTCAAGTACTGATCAATATCTGTGATCTCTGAACGTCCAGTTGTGTTACCATTCCTGGAAGAAGTCCCTAAGCCCTCACCCTTCCTCACTCAAGATTTAGGGCTTCTTCTCTACTACCCAGGCACATTGTTTCAACATCTGTGTCCTGGCATTTATTGCACTATATTGTAATTTTCTATTAAAGTATCTCCCTTAAAGCAGAGTAAAATCCAGTCTGTGAAATCCTTGAAGGCAGCAAATATGTCTTTTATCCCTGTATTAGTATCCTCCACCACACTGAAGAGTGAAGTCCCCAATATGAAATGTTCTTTTAGTAGTATTGCGATACAATTTATCATCTAACCCAGGAAATTTTGGAAGGTGCTATTAATAATTTTCCTGTGATGATAGGTATGAACCCAGATGGATGGTCACCTTATTTTTAAAACTGCTTTCTAAGGTGATTTTTCTAATGCCTTGTCTACCAAATCCTCTCAGAAATAATACAGAAAATGTTCTGCCTTTAAGTATTTTTTTTATTTTGTGAGTCAGATTGTACAAATTCTCCAAGATATGAATGCTTATAATTGCTCAACATCTACACCTTTGCTTGTAGCTTAGTGTAAGAATTAGCAATTGAATGGAATCAGTATCTTGTTAAAGGAGGTGGTACTTAGTTAAAATGACAAATGAATGGTGTTTTTGAGGAAAAGTTCTTGAAGTTGACGATCTTATATTTAAGTTTATTGCTGATTGACATGTACACATATTGCAATGTTTGAGGATCAGTGAAGTAGAACCTTCTTTCTGTGTCTTATTTCTGCTGGAAGTGCTCCAAGGAATGATTCTGCATCGCTCTGCACAACTCATTTCTGAGTCCCTCCAGGAGAACACTTGTGGATGATCAGATTGATCCTGGCTTAGTGATTAAGAGTGTGGTATTGGTACTTGAGTATATGGGGTTCCCTCCTCCCATTAGCTGTGTGATCTTGGATGGATTACTTAACTGTGCTTCAGTTTCTTTATCTGTAAAATATTACAGTACCTATCACATATAGAAATTTTGTGCATTAATATCTAAAAATACTTAGGTCAGTGCCTGGGATTTGGTAGGTTCTATATAAGTATATCCTAATTAAATAAATGGATAGTGTCACTGTAAACGTAAAGGCATTCTTCTCTTTTCCACCCACATGAGGGGAGATAGAGATGTCTTCCTATCCATAACTACTCCACTTCTCTCATATATGACACCTGTCCATATATTTTTCTCTGCATCTGGCTGAGTGTGTTGGTCATCACTTCAAGTTTCTATGCCACAGGGCCTCCAGCAGATAATATAATTTTGAGGTTTAAATCATCTAGAAATAATTTAAAGTAGACAGGAGGATGTGTGTAGGTTACACCATTTTATATGAGGGGCTTGAGCATCTGTGGATTTTGGTATCTGTAGGAATCCTGGAACCAATCCTCTGTAGATACCAAGGGATGACTGTGGCCAGCTAATGAAAAGTGTTACTTTCCATCTAATATATAAGTTCTTTAGGATTATTTGGAGAGAAAGGACATTTAGCAGTACAAGATTTGAAAATTCTTTGTGCCTTTAACTAATCTCATATCATTAAAACCACATGCTTTTATTGACTGAAGAGCATTAAGTAGTGATAGATCAAAGAAAGATCAGGTAGCCTACAAACTTATAATTACTCTGTTACCATCACTGGAAGGCATTTCTGATTTTCCAGATTATGGTCTTTGTTTTATCACCTTCATGGATTTTACCTTATTTGAGAAACACCTGCACTACAGTTTTCCTCAGTTTTCTTTATATTCCATATTTGAAAACTTAAATATGTTTAAAGAAAACACTATGTCAGTACTATAAATGTAGGAGCAAAATTGCCATTTAGCTTATCATAAATAGAAGACAGCCTAGAAATAAATATGATGACAAGAAAACAGTGATTAAGCAGATACTCCTGCTTGCCAACATGTTGAGTCCCAGGTTTGCTCCCCTTTTATTGCAAAAATACCTTAGCACATTTTTGTAAGTAAATGTGTCCCAGCACCAAAGGGAGACTGTCTTCTAGAGTTGATCTAAAAGGCTGAATGAAACAGGGAATAATTTTTTCAGCGTGAGATTCAGTGGTATTTAGTGCCTTTTCTTTTCATAAATCTCTTGTAGACATCTCACATTTTGGGAAATATTGAGAGGAATAGGAAAGAAGCAAAGCAACATAATATAAAGACTAAAGACTTTGAGGTATGAGTATTGTTTTCGAATTGTGTCTCTGTCACTTAACATGTAGTTTGATCTTACAAACTATTTTCCTTTTCTGAGATTGTTTCCATCTCCAAACATTGAAGACCACATCTACACCAGGGATTTAGTGACAATCACATTAGACAATGTATGTAAAAGTTCCTCCCACACTAAGCCTCAAACATTCAGGGTTTAGTAAATAATTTACTTTTTCTAAATTTATTTAAAATTTATATAGGAAAATTAGCTT
This sequence comes from Pan troglodytes, assembly GCF_028858775.2. NCBI lineage: Eukaryota > Metazoa > Chordata > Mammalia > Primates > Hominidae > Pan > Pan troglodytes. The sequence continues at coordinate 90,689,351 of NC_072407.2, forward strand.
TTTCTATATCCAGCTCCCAAGATTTTAGGAGTAGTAAAGACTTGCTTTCCTAATTCTATATTGGATCATATCTGAATACTCTAGAGATACCACCTGGTTCATCACCCATAATATCTCTTTTGCTAATTGGAAAAAAATTCCTAAGAGCCTAATACGAACCAGACATTGTGGTAGGAACTAAGTTACAGAAGTGAGTGATTAAACACTTGTCGGCAAAAGGTCTAATGGCAGAAGCAAGTTAGCAGAAAATTATAATACCATATTTAATCAGTTCTGGTTAGCCCATTTTTTTTTTTCATATTTTCACATTTATGTGAAATGTGCCTTATATTTGATGCCATCTTGTAAAGATGAAAATGGTAAGTACTATTTTGGAGAGAAGTCCCTGGACTTCTGGTGCTCTTGGCAGGGCAGGAAAAAGTAGACCTCAGAAAAAGCACTCCAAAGGAGGAGTTGCTTAGTGATATGGACCAAGGGAGGAGGAAATTGGCAAGAAAGGGAGTGGCATGTGCAAAGACATAGCCATGTAAGGGATCATGTTCAGGGCCCATGAAGCATTCTGTGCAGCAGCAGCATGAGGGGAGAATGAGGGGATGGACCATGAGGATAAAAGGTGAGTTATAGGTCAGATCATGGAGAGCCAGGGTAAGTGATCTGGACTTTTTTCTGAAGAATAAGAAATCCTTTAAGCAAGGATCTGGGATGACTTGATTTGCAATATCCATAGATTTCACTGGGTCACTGGCATGGAAGAAAGTAGGCAATGACATTGAGGAGCAAAATGAGGAAGAGACTTATCAGAAATCAAAATCCAACCCACCTCTCTGAAGTGAACTAATCAAGGAAATGCTCTGGAGAGGAGGTCACCTCAGTGTCATCCTGAGGGGTCAGAGCAGGAGCCAGCATGCTCTAGACATGAATCTGTGGCACTGGGTGGCTGGGCTGTTTGCCTGGACTCACCCTAAGTCAACAGAGGCTGTATTTCCATCACCATTTCCGGGCAAGCTTGTGCTTCTGGCATCATCTCCATGTGCCCTGGGGGCAAATTTAGCTGAGTTTTGAATGTGTGAATGCCCCATTATATCTGAGTGTCTGAAAATCTCTCTCTTCACAAACATGCACTGAACAAACAGAATCTGTTCTCAATAGGAAACAACTGTGCCACTGGAGTTGGCAGGAGGAAGTTGGAAAGAAAGCAAGTCACAGCTCTGCTGCCTACAAAGCTGCCTCTTCCAGCTTCCTGTTGAAGGCCCCTTTGGTTCTCTCTCCACAAACCAGAGGGAAAATGCTGGGTATTTGCATTCACAACTTCAATTGTTTCAAATTAAACTCCCCCAGGAGCCGAATTACCTGAGCTAATGTATCTCATTATTGTGCCTCAGTGCAATCTAAGAGGTTTCAAATAAGATTTCCTGAAGATAGCCATTATTCCTTCATCTGTTCAAAAATAAGGCACTTGCAAAATTGCAATCATGTTCACCACAGAAAGTGTTGCTTTGTTTGGTTTCATAAAAGTAGTGGGTAGAAAGAACATATTGACAACAAAATAGAAAAAGAAAGGTCTAGAAAAAAATAGTCTCCACCACATCTGTTAAATATTTTATTGAAGCCCCTTGTATTTTTAGGGCCTGACAGAAAACCTTTGTTGAGCAGCATGCAGAACAGTGTTGCCTGGGCCTGCCTCGCTAGGGAGAGCCCAAGAGGCATGAATTCAAGCAGACCTGGGATTAAATCATGGTACTGTCACTTACTACTTAAGTTTTTCTTTTTAAGCAAGTCACTTAAGTTACTCAGAACTCAGCTTTCCACTCCCACAGAATATGTGTTAGGAAAATATAATATGCTACTATAAATTGCTCCATAATAATAGGACTCTAAAGGATAAAAATTGTTCAAGAAAAATTTGAAGAAGGCAGTCTCTGGCTTTTAATTCTGCGAATTAACTTGAAAAATATTGAGATCTATTATGTGTGGCAGGTAGGTTTGTTGAGTGTGTGTGTGCATGCATGCGTGTTTGTTGGGGTGAGGGGAGCAGTGAGATTGAGAAGGTGCATTCTAGGTAGAAGAAACAGGATACGTAAAATCTCTACAAAAAGAAGGTGCATCCAAGTTTGAGGATTTAAAAAGGCTCATGTGACAGTAATGCTGAAAAATGAATTAGAAAAATTAGACTATACAGGGTGAGTTGGGACCAGGAATGCTCATTTAGTGCTTTATAAAACTGGTATTTATCTCATTCCCTGGAGGGAATAGATGGGACACTCAGGTTAAAATAATTTAGGGAAATTTGAGGAAGATAAATAAAGGGACTGTTTATAAAGGTGTCAGCAAGGTGCAATGAAATCACTAGTGATAGTGCACCTTTGGGGCCTACTTACCAGACCTAAAACAAAGGGATAATGGGAGGGAGCAATGGCCTTGAAGAGACCCAAGGATACAAAAGTTTGAATGAAGAAGGGCTCTGACAGCAGAGTTTGTGAAAGGAACACAGACAGCCCTACAGGAAGGAAACTCAACAAAGCCATAAATATTCTGACCTCACTTGCCTTCCTCTGTCTATCCTCTTGCTGGTACCTTCCACTGACTGAATTCTACCGCAGCCAAAGGCAAAAGAGCCTACTGATGCCATGATCCACTTGTGTCAGCTCCCAAGGCACTAGCCAGGGCAAGGAAAAAGGGAGAGTGGGTCTGGAGGAACAAATGAAAGGGACATTCTTTCTAAAGGAATATGTCTAATCAAATGGCAAAGAGAAGCTTCTAGCCTCAAAATCCTTTGCCTTCTAGCACCCATGGTTCTCATGCTGACAGGTACTTCTCCACTCTGATTGCTTGAGTTGATGGCCTGTACTAAGCACTTGTTGGCTAAGTAACCATAAACAAGTCATATCATCTCTCAGTTTCTTCATCTATAAAATATGAATAACAATAGTAATTTTGATTGGGATTATTGAAAGGATAAATGCAATAATACATTGAAAACATGTAAAACAGTGTCTGACAAATAGCAGGCACTACAAAAATGCTTCCTCTCCTGACTCAGATTATTGACATTTCAAAGAATAAGGAACAAAAGTTTAGAGACTTTTCCAAAAACATCATATAACTAGTCAATGTGAGAACTCAGAGAGAGAGACAGAGAGAGAGAGAAAGAGATTCCACTTCAAAATAGCAAGTCTAATAATGGTAATCTACACTCTCCCTGACCACTCTCCTACACTGTGAATTCCTTTAAGGCAAGCATTATGTCTCGTTCATTTTGCATCTCAGGAACCCATTACGCACAAGAGTTTTTTCTCAGACAGTGTTTGATGAATGAGTATATAAAGCACAGTGACAGAAGGTATAGAAGTAATTACTAGAGGACAGAGGAGAACTTTCCTTGCAAGTCTAAAATCCTTCTCTCTTGTCTTGTATAACTAATTCTATAAATAACAAGATATAACTTGGCTTTTTCAACAAGGTACTGAGATTCAGTAATATATTGTAAAAAATTAACATATTGTATGATTACTCTGAGGTCCATTATTTTTGTTGAATATTTGAATCACCATTTCTGAAGTAGCCCCGTCTCCAGGACATCCCATGTATGTCCTACAAGCAGAGATGATCTATATCTTGTAGGAGCATGTTAGAGCCAACATTCTCTGCAGTCTAGGGTGTTTGTTATGGTTTGGTAGAGAAATGATGTCTTATTTAACATATGTTTTTAGTGGTCTCATTGGAGTTTTATTTATTTCATCTTGCACTGAAAGTATGACGACAGCCTGGGGCTTCTCTGTGAAATTGAGTCTGAAAGTGTATTACCAAGGTGATCATCTTAACATCTTACTCGCATGGAAATAAGGTAGGATTCTTAAATTATAGTAGAGGCAACTCAGTCATCTTAGGGTTAAAATGGTCTTATAATGAATACTGTTCATAGTTTGATGCCCATAAAACCACACAGAAAATAGACTAGGAGTCAGGAGACAGGGGCCATGTCACTGATAGTCAGACAGTTGTTTCCTAAACATTGAATAGTTGTCAATTTGGCTTCATGTGAATTCAGAGTAATAACTTGCCTTGCCACCATCTCAGCAATGACATTAGAATCAGATGCAATTTTATCTGTGAACATGCTGTGAATAATGTAAAGAATAATGTAAAGCCAAAGTTATTATTCTTCTGTTTACTGTATTTGACAAATATACATTCTTTTTCCTATGTGGTATCTTTGATATTCAGTGAGGTTTGTTTCTTCCGTTTGGTCAAGGCCTGGGGCTATGACAAGTGTAGGTAGGCTCCAGTTTACAAAAAGGAATAAATGCCTTCTATTCTCTTCTAGATTTGGGTAAATATTAGTGGGTTTATGGCAAAATTTTGGAATATTCACAGCTTGCAATTGTATACCAGAAAGCATACTGCTATATTGTGCCTCTTAGTCACAGTGAACATTTAGTTTAAAAAAACAAATATTTATTAATCACGTATTAAAATTCAGGTGCTGCGTTAGCTAAGGGGTCTCTAAATAAAATTAATAAAATTTGCTGTTTCCTAGGGATGTTCATGGCTTATTACGGTGCAGTGCAGATATAGAGTAAGAACTTTGGGTAGATAACCTGATGTCTCTCCATACCTCCATTTCCATCATGTGTAAAATATGGATAATTATATCTACCACTTAATGTTTCTATGAAGATGAAACAAGTTTGGTCATTATAAAGCTTTAATACATTGTATGTCATGTAATAGGTGCTGAACTAATGCTGACTAGTTGTTTATTATTAGGAAGGACACACAAAGAAACAGATCTCTCTATATCTGCTACATAGTGACAGACAGAAATGATGCTGTTATATGAAGAATATTTACCCATCTTCTTTTACTCTCCCAGGGTGGAGGCATGTTTTCTTGTACACTCAAATATTAGAATGTCACAGACATGAATATGATGTTGCAGAAATCATAGAAAGAAAAACAATATTTTTTCTCCAGTGGGAAATAGGTGTGTTTCTGTTGGTCCCTGCCAGCATATACAGGTACTCTCTGATGAAGGGACATTTTAGGAGACTTAAATTCATTTGGGGGCCTAAATGATTAAAATGCTACAAAAGAAAAAAAATTCCAATTATCTCTAGGAATTTCCCAAAATTTTGATTGTTCTTCATGAAATTAAGAAGAAATTGAAAGCAAATTTCTTTCAATTGCTTTCAATTGAAAGCAAAATATATTTCAAGGACTATGCAGAAACAAGATTGACACTTTGTAAAATTTTAAGATTTATGAATCTTATGGGCTATAATTAACTTATCAAGAATCTTTTCGAGTTCAAATAGGTGGATGTTTTTCTGTGCAAAGAACATAGATTTTAGCTTTCATATCTTTCAATTCTAATTTGATATATACTTTAGGATTTTGTTTTGTTGTTTCAGTTAACCAGTGACAAAGTGGCATAGAGAATAACTTTTGGAGAAACTTAGAAGGTGGGGAAGTCACAACAGGCTACAGTAGACTGTGGTTTTCTTTCTAAAGGATACAGGCCATGTACTGGGTTTTTAGGGCCCATTAAGGCAGTGGTAGGTGAAAGGGGAGGGGTAGGAAGGTTTCTCAGTGAGCAGTAAAGGCATCCCTGATGTCAGGCATGCATAAAGGTGGTGGGTAGAGGGATCAGCAGACAGGCCAGCTGCAAAATGTGACATCTACATCCATCTTTGGGAAAGCATTGTGTTCATTCATGGTAAAAATGGGGGAAAATTATTGTGGTAGAGACATTCTTAAAAAAGTGATGGAAACCTAAAGCATATATTATAGTTTACATGTATAACCATATAGTATTACAAATCTGGACAGTCCTCCAAATCCCTATAATCTCTTCTTTGAGATGTAGTTGCAGTTTGATTATTTCCTAGATGGTAATGAATTTGCATCTGCTGCTTGCAAGTGCATTTACAGTCACTTCATAAAGCCCTTAAACACACTTGTGAAGGAGCTTCATGCTCATCAGAATTAGTCTGGACTCATGTTTCCTGTGATGCATATTGAGTTCATCTGTAGTACAGCTGCATCTACAACTCTGTGAAGATGCAAACTGCTAGTTCTTCCTGAGGACAAGTCAATGTGAAAAATCCCAAATGAGACTGTAAGTTCCACTAGCACTGCATGAAAAATCAGAGCCTAGATACAGGCCAAAGACCTATTTTGGACCCTAACCTCTGACTGAGTTTTCTTCAGAATTAGAATATATTTTCAAAAGGGACATAAAATTATTTTCACAAAGATATTTTGGGGTCTGTACATCACTTGATGAAAATGAAAGATGGGGAAGGGAATTAACATTGAATGACTGCAAATATACAAGGCTTTTATGTATATTTTGCCTTCATAAAAATCCTCTGAAATAGACATAATTATCCTTGTAAATAAAAGCATTACTAGGGCAGTGGTTGTTGTCAGTGCTTAAAATAGTACCTGTTACATACTATAATAGATGCTCAATTAGTATTTGTGAAAAAGAGTAATTGAATTGAATCTTGTAGCTGAAGAAATAGTAGTAAAGAAAAGTTAAGTACTTTTCTTAGGAACGACCTGCAGAGAGACTTTGGGCTAAGGCATGGTGCATGTGGGAAGTGAGAAAACTCAGATTGGGATGCAGGTCTATCTGACTGCAAGACATATGATTCTTCAACTATATTTTAATATCCCTCCCTGATGGCATTTTTTCATGAAAAAAAAACTATATAATTCTCAATAAGGTGGATGTTACTGATTTCTAAGTTATCTATGAAGCAGGCAGAGCTGCTGACCTCCCTGGATTATTCTACAACGAAATCCTCCCCTCCTGATCAGTAGAATAGAGATAGATTTTACACGAATCTTTGTCAGCTGCCTCAAATCCTTTTTTTGGAACAAGGATGAGAAAACATAATCACACAAATAAGTAATGCTGACGGTGTACTGTGATTTCATTTTCATTTCAACAGGTATTTACTGTGTGCCAACTATGTTTTCCTGCTTTGGGTATGCAGTATTAGAAAAGGAAGATATAGTGGAGAAAAGATACAATTCCTGCCTGAATTTGCTCAGTTTTATTTTCGGTGGAAAGAAGAATCCAATCAGTGCTTTTAAAACCTGGTTGTATATAAGAATAACCCATGGTGTTTGCTGAAAGAACAGAATTAGACTATCTGGGTTTGGGTCTGGGAATTTCTATTTTTATCAAGAGCCCCAGATCATTCTGATGCACAGCCACATTTAGGAAACACTGAATTAGATGCAAGCTAGAATCCCTTCCAGCTTTTGAATTCTATGACTTTCTATCATTACAGAACTTTCTCACAAAAATAGGGAGAAAAAAGAAATGTATGTTTCTGCCAACAGAGCATTAAGGCAAAAAAAGGATGAGAGTTTGTAAGGCGGAGATTTTGTTCTGTAAGGTCAAGGGCAGCTTGGGCCAGCACCAGCCCAAATTCTAAATGGTTCAGGCCAGATGTAGATTCCCTAGGTACTTGATAGGAAATAGCATGGATTATGTTGGAGGGGTAGTGAAAAGTACAAAAGAGTAGGCCAGGAAGGTTTAAATGAGTGCATTTAGCATAGTGTATTGCACATAGTGAACTGTCAGTGAATTTTTGCTTAAGCGATGATTATTATTAGGGTGGTGGGTGGGTGATTAGGCTGAGCATTGAGATAGGAAAGCACCCACATTTGATCAGCAGTTAGAAAGGAGATTGAATTGGCCCCAATGAGGAATACCCAAAGGAGGTTTTAAATGAGACAAATGAAGCTGCATTCCCTCGGCATTCTATGTAGTATGTGGGTGATTTGTATTGACTGCTTAATGCTTTCAGAGTGCTAGTCAACAATGTTAAGATACAAATATAATAAAAGAAATCAGGAGAGGCTTAGTATTTCTTGAGCACCCAAACTGTACCAAATACTGTAAAGTGGCTTGCATGTTAAAGCATTTAATGCTTAGATTTACCCACTGAGGCAGGTGACATTAGTCTCATTTTCCAGTAGGGAGACTCAGTTATATTTAACCCATGGTTATGTGAAAGCCATGGTCTAAACTTCAGGCTGAGTTGAGAAGTACTTACCATTCTCTTTTAACTGTCACTTAGAAAAATCACCATGATGGTTTTTATTCTAGCATATGCCTTAGTGACCATAAATTCACTCATTTTTTCTAAGGTCCAGAATGCCCCACTGTTTTATTTGGTTTGCTTTGCACTTTAGTTCAGGTGTGGCTAACTCAAGGGACTTAAACTAATTATGAAGAATAAGCCAGCCCTGTTGTTTGTACTTCCAATGGCTTTTCTCTTAGTAACATAGTAAATTATCATGTATGTCTATACCTTATTAGCAAAGCTAAAGAATGCAACTGTTTTCCTTCTTTAGAAAAAAGAAACTCAGTACAAAATCACCTTCTCTAGACAAAGCCACTTAAATAGGAATCAGTTCTCTTCATTACAGATAATCAATATAATGGCCATTGAGAATTACATGCTTTTAAAAAAAGCCATTTATTAGTCTTTGTGTAGGCTAGGGTTGTTTTATAAACACTAAAACATAGACAAACAGTTGTTAATGTTTTATTATACATAAATGACATTTGTTAATCGTGTTAATGATCATAGTGGCTAACATTATTTATTGAATGGTTATTGTATCTAAGCATTAGGCTTTTGAAATGCTTTCCACATTTTATTTGATTTTCATAAAAACCCTATATACTAGATCTCTTTTGATCTCCATTTTACTGATGAAGAAATTAAATTTTACAAAGATTGAATTCCTTTAAATACCCTGCTAGTAAATTTAATGCAAGGCCTAATTTGGTTTAACTCTTCAGCCCATCTTTTGAAACACATCACTGAATTAGCTCTAAGTAAATAAATCTTTTCATATAGCAAAATATCATTCTACAACTATGTAATTATGTTTCTGAATAATATTTAAAGGCATGAGAAAATGTCCATAGCACAAGAGTAAGGGTGTATGACACATATCAAGGAAATGTATATATACATTTAGGAAAATACTTCAAGGAAATACATCGAAACATTCACATTTTTCACTAAATGGTTGAATTATATATGTACTCTTGTGTTCTGCTCAAAACATCTCTGTTTTCATATTTTCTATAATAACTATTTATAGTTAGAAGGATAATTACATATTAATAATTAAAATAGAATCTATTAATGTAGTAGGATTATAAGGAAATACATCAAAATAATGAGAAGGTTTTATTTAGGCAACAGACTATGAAAATGCAAAAATATAATTCTTTTGCTTATAATTTTGACAGGCTCATCATAGAAAATATTTTAAAAATTGAAATGGCTGAGTTACCATACAAGATCCTTTGTAATCTAGCCCCTGGCTACCTTTCCAGAATTAATTCTTAAAACTCTCTGTAAGATATATTCTACTTCCTGATTTTACCATATCACTTGAAGGTACTATATTCTTTCACAAGTCAATGCCTATATATGTGATTCCATTTGCCTGCAATCACAAAAGTATAATGTTTTTGAGAGCAAAGGTCATATCATCTTAACTCTGGCATCCAATTTTCCTAACACAGTACTTACAATACAGTAAGCCTTTTAAAATGTATATTTGTAGAGCAAATAAGTGATCTTCTTTCACCTATTCCTCCCTCTATTTTCAGTTTAACAAAGTGATTAGATGATCCAGGCTTTAGAGACAGTGGAATTAAAAGAGTGGTGTATAACATTCACATTTACTCTATGCTTTCTGTTTCAAAGTTTTACAGTGCAAATGTATTCATATATTACTTATATAATTTAAAATCAAAAGAGGAGGAAACATATTTTATTAAAATGTTCTCTACAGAAAAGTAAAGTTGAGATATTATTATTAGGCATTGTCATCTTTTAATCCTTTGTTCAAAGACTGCCTCTTTTCTAAAGCCTCCCTGAATTCCTCATAGGCTCAGTTCACTTCTCTATCTTCCTAGTTTCCATTTTGATTTTTGCTTCTATACCTACACATTCTGCATGAAATTTTTCTATAATTTTCTTTAATGTGAGTGAAAGCACAAAGTCTAAATCACCTTTATAGACTAAAGGCTTAACTCATAGTATATATTGGCTAACAACTGAACATGCACGTGGAATCCTTTCTCAAAGAAGTCACAGATTCTGTAAAAGACTTCACTGAGAAATTGACTTTTGATTAAATGTTTTGTCTTCTCCTTGTTATTCTCAGTGAAGCATGTTTGGCCACCCTATCTAAAATTGCCTCATGCTATCCCTTGTCAAACACTATTCCCCTTCCCTCTTATATTTTTCTCCTTAGTATTTATTATCATCTGACATACTTTTTTTTTTTAACTTTAGTTTAAGTTCAGGGGTACAAGTGCAGGTTTGTTACATAAACTTGTGTCATGGGGATTTGTTGTATAGATTATTTCATCACCCAGATATTAAGCCTGATACCCATTAGTTATTTTTACTAACCCTCTACCTCCTTTTACCCTCCACCCTCTGAAACACCCAGTGTATGTTGTTCCCTTCCCTGTGTCCCTGTATTCTCATCGTTTAGCTCCCATTTATAAGTGAGAACATGCAGTGTTTGGTTTTCTGTTCCTGTGTCTGCTGAGGATAATGGCCTCCAGCTCCACCTATGTCCCTGCAAAGGACACAGTCTCATCCTTTTTTATGGCTGGATATAATTACATGGTGTATATGTATCACATTTTCTTCATCCAGTCTATCATGATGGGCATTTAGGTTGATTCCATGTCTTTTCTATTGCTAATAGGGCTGCAATGAACACACATGTGCATGTGTCTTTATAACAGAATAATTTACATATTTTGGGGTATATACCCAGTAATGGGATTGCTGCATCAAATGGTATTTCTGTCTTTAGGTCTTTGAGGAATTGCCACACTGAGTTCCACAAGGGCTGAACTAATAATTTACACTCCCATCAACAGTGTATAAGGGTTCCCTTTTCTCCCAAACCTCATCAGCATCTATTGGTTCTTGACTTTAATAATAACCATTCTGACTGGCATGAGATGGTATCTCATTGTGGTTTTGATTTGCATTTCTCTAATGATCAGTGATGTTGGGCATTTTATCATATAATTGTTGGCTGCATGCATGTCTTCTTTTGAAAAATGCCTGTTCATGTCCTTTGCCCACTTTTTAATAGGGTTGTTTGTCTTTTCCTTGTACATTTGTTTAAGTTCCTTATAGATACTGGGTATTAGACCTTTGTCAGATACATAGTTTGCAAAAATGTTCTCCCGTTCTGTAGCTTGTCTGTTTACTCTGTTAATAGTGTCTTTTGTTTTGTAGAAACTCTTTATTGCTTGACTCTCTTCCCTAAAATATAAAAGTCCCATGAAGACAGAACCTGGCATTTAGGAGGTATCCAATTGATAGTTGTTGAACAAATCCATGTCACGTACAAAATCACAGAGATATGCATGGAAGACAGGAAAAATGGAAGGTCTCTACTATACACCATCTAAGCCCTTTTTTGAATATTGTTTTGACAATAAATGAGTGGCTGTGAACTTTTAAGATAATACTCTGGAAAAAGCTTTGAGGGGAAAGTGTTTATACCTATGACTGAGTGCAGATATGTTTTCCCTTGCAGACAATTAAGTGAAGGTGGAAGTAAGCATCATTTTATTACATATAAATAATCTGCTAAGAGGCCACTCTCAGCCTCTGGTACAAGGTAACTTGAGATAGGAGTTGCCTGCGAGCCAGCCTTTTACCTTAAAATCCTGTTCAGGATCCTGCCATTCATACCAACTGGGTGAATAAGGCTATGAAGTTTTACCCCACAAATTATAGTCAAAACAGTTTTAGCTGAAAACACTCAATGCAGAAAAAAACAGCTACTGGCCACTTTTTTTTCTCTGTAATAGGGAGACATATTCAGCTTATCCAAAATGAACACATTTTAGAAAAAGTTAAAAATAATACTGGAGAGCGTCCTTCTGTCTAATCTCCATTAAAATTGTTATGTGCCCTGTGCAAAAGCCATTTATATGGACAGACTCACACAGGTTTGCAGGAAAATCATTACTGTGTGTGTGTGTGTGTGTGTGTGTGTGTGTGTGTGTGTGTGTGTGCCTGTATTGAATTTATACTGCTTGGCACAAAACCAGTCCCTATCAAGAGCAACAAAATCCAGTAAGGTTCACAATATCTCAGATGTGTTTTTTCATAATTTAAAAATAAATACACAGTGGTTAATGTGGGATAGCCATCACGTAGCATTTCTATATGTGGCTTCAAATCCTGGCTCTACCACTTTACCACTTGTGTGATTTTAAGTACATTCTTTAACCTTCCTGAAATTTATTCTCCTTAGGTGCAAAAATATGGTAATAATACAACCTTAAAATAGGATTCTTAGGGAGATTAAATGAGAGAATACATGTAAACATTTAGCACCACGATGGTGATACAAAGCACACTCAACAATCGTTGGCTATAACAGTGAATATTTTCATCATGAAAAGAGCAACTAATTTTTCTCCTTTCTAGAAATTCAATCTTTTTTGGTGGGAGTGCAAGGTTGAGAAAGGTCCCTGGAAGAGTTCGCATCTTGTCATTAAAGCCACCCCTGCATCATTGGAAAATTTGAACTAAGAATGCACTATTTCATATTTTATTGATTCTATTAACTGAAGAATATAGCACTGCAAACTGTATAAAAGTTAGACCAGTCTTCTTAATTTCTAATGTTTACCAAGTATCTGGTGGTTACAAAAACACAGTCTAATATTACAGTTTATAGCATTATCTTTCATAAGTGACTTTAATCATACATGCTTATACTGTTAATATAAATGTTAATAATTATTCCAAACAAGAATAAACATCTCCAGATTCATACTGTTACAAATGCACATCCATAACTTGATTTTGTGCCATTTGGGTAAGTCTCCATCTTGTCACTGATGGTTGGAAATAAGTGAAAAACATCCTATCTATGAACTCACTTTCAGTAATGAAGTTTTTATGCCTCTCAGTAATGAAGTTTTTATGCCTCCAAGGTGAATATAGATAAGAACATCCTCTTTTACTGAAATCATCAAATATGTGAAAAGAAATTGACAAAGGAAAAGACAGCTTTTGTTCTCCACAGTACTGGATGCAAATTTGAAAGACTGTTCACTTTTATGAAGATATACCTCATTACTTCTTCTTTCCAGAAAAACAGACTGGGGATGTAAGGTGTGACTAAATGACTAGTGATATCTAATTTTCACAAACTGAACACATGGCCCGACACTGGGTATTTGGTCAATTCACATTTCTAAATTAATTAGCAAAGCAGTGAGAAGGAAATATCAAATAATGGAATATTCTCTTGGTTCACATTTGGTCAAAATTTCATTGCCTGGCTGAGAATTACTAACAATTAACACCTGTGCATTTAGCCTGCAACCATATTTGGCATTATGTTTGGTTTTAGCCTTTATTGGAGGGTGGAATGGCAGAATTATACTGTTAAACCACTCCTCTAAAACTGTGGAAAAATGAGTTGGTATCACTGTAAGGATGCCCTGATGACCTGGTGTGAAATCTGCCTCCAACCATTTGTAGCTTCTCAGGGAATCTGCTGAGCTTTCTGACACAACTCCAACCTGCCTCAGGGCCCTTGTTGTGACTGCATTTTCAACACTTCTCTAAGTGTTGAGCAGAGGGAGAACTCGGAAGTGAGAGGAATTACTTTATGGTAACTTTTGTACATTTCAGAAGCCATAACATGCAGAAATCTCAGTGCAGCTGCTCTACTTCCTAGATCTCTCAGATTTGTCCAGGAGGGACTGGCACAATCAATCTTTATATACTAAGACAAGGGAGATACCTGGACAAAAAGCTAGACATATACTATTGTTTACTGTATAACAAAATGGTCTGTTTTGTTTGGATTTTCCAGCAATTCATGGCTATGCTATAATTTTTTTAATAAGTAGATTTTAATTTTTAGCATAGTTTTATGTTTATAAAGATAATAATGCAGAAAATACAGATTTCCCATATACCGCCTCATCCCCAGTTTCCCCTAATATTAACATCTTGTATTATTGTAGAATAGTTGTTACAATTGATGAATCAATATTGATACATTACATTATTATTGACTGAAGTCTATAGTTTACTTTAGGGTTCACTCTGTGTTGTACATGCTATGACTTTTGACAAATTTATAATGACATGTATCCACCATTATAGCCTCATACACAATAATTTCAGGCCCTAAAAATCCCCTGTGCCCTGCCCACTCATCCTTCTTCTCCTGCTCCCTCCTCCCTTGAAACCCCTGTCAACCACTAATATTTTTACTGTTTCCATAGTTTTTCTTTATTCAGAATGTCATATATTAAGAATAATACAGTATGTAGTCTTTTCAGATTGGCTTTTTTTTTCTCATAGCAATATGCTCTCAAGGCTCCTCCATGATTTTTCATAGCTTGATAGCTCATTTCTTTTCATCACTGACTACTATTCTATTGTATGAATGTGCCACAGTTTATACCATTCACCCACTGAAGGACATCTTGGTTGCTTCCAAGTTTTGGCAATTATGAATAAATTCATGAATACATATTTATGTGTAGGTTTTTGTGTGGGCATAAGTTTTCAGCTCAACTGGCAAAATGCAAAGGGGCGTGATTGCTTGATAGTATGGTAAGAGTATGTTTTGTTATGTAGGAAACTGTTTGTTCGTTTGTATTCCAAAGTGGCTATACCATTTCGAATTCCCACAAGCAATGAATGAGACTTCCTGTTGCTCCATGCTTTTTTTCTTGCTTGTCTCTCAAACAAATGGTTGTTACTATGGAAGAGGTCATTAAGCTACATGAGTTCTACAAAAGATGTGGGAAACCTCTGAACACTCAAGCAACTAGATAAAAACCTTTCACTGTGGAACATTCCTTCCCCTTATCATTGAGGTTTTAAACAGCAGTGTCAACATTTGTGTACTCACTCCATCACTCTTCATAGCTCCTAGCATGATCCTTATATTAGCCACGCATCAGGACCCTCTAACCTCATGCTTACTTTTGTAGCATCACTTCAGGCTCTTTCTTTGTTCACTTGGCAGCCAGGATGCCCTTTTTATTTATTTATTTTTTACTTCTTAAATCTTGTTTCATTTTAGATTCAGGGAGTACATGTGCATGTTGCTATATGGGCATATTATGTACTGCTGGGGATTGGGCTTCTATTTGGATATCCATTACCTAAATAGTGAACATTATACTCTACTCAATAGGTACTGAGAATGCCCTTTTAAAAATGAAAATCCAAATTTAAACTCTCTTAGGAGATAGTTCAAATCCTTAATATAATCTATGAGGACTTACATGTGCTCGTAGCTACCTATTCCTCCAGATCCATCTTTGACCATTTTCTTTCCTGCTTAGTTTAACTCATCTCTATTGGCTGCCTTCTCATTCCACATGAGTGTTGTTACTAATCTGCCACTGAGCCTAAGCACATACCGTCCCTGATAGTGGAAAGGTATCTTCTTTCCTACCCAATCTTCACCTGTTAAAATCATATTCTTTCTTCAGGTCTCCTCTGCACTGACCTTTTCTCAGGAGGCCGTCCGTCCCTGCCACTCTGCTTACACTGTGTCCTAAAGTTACTTGCTTCCCAATACTCCATACTTACTCCTAACTGTGCCCTCCATGGTGTTATTGCACAGTTCTTAACTTGATATTTATCTTCTTCTCTAGATAGTATGTTTTGTGATGGTAGGGTTGCATCTATTTTACTCACTAGTTTATTCTTTGAACCAGTAATAGTGATGGGGCATTGTAATATATTAATAAGTACTTACTGCATGAATGGATGGATAATAACAAACATAGGTGGCTGGCAAGATGGCCAAATACAAACAGCTCCAGTCTGCAGCTCCCAGTGAGATCAATGCAGAAGGTGGGTGATTTCTGCATTTCCAGCTGAGGTACCTTGCTCTTCTCACTGGGACTGGTTAGACAGTAGGTGCAGCCCATGGAGGGTGAGCTGAAGCAGGGTGGGGCATCACTTCTTCCGGGAAGTACAAGGGGTTGGGGAACTCCTTCCCCTAGCCAAGGGAGGCTAGGGCTGTGCTGTAAGAAACGGTGGATTCTGGCCCAGATACTACGCTTTTGACAAAGTCTTCACAACCCGCAGACCAGAGATTCCCTCAGGTGCCTATGCCACCAGGGTTTTGGGTTTCAAGCACAAAACTGGGTGGCCATTTGGGCAGACAGCGAGCTAGCTGCAGTTTTTATTCATACTCCAGTAATGCCTGGATGCCATGATACAGAACCATTCACTCCCCTGGAAAGGGGGCTGAAGCCAGGGAGCCAAGTGGATCCCATCCTCATGGAGCCCAGCAAGCTAAGATACACTGATTTAAAATTCTTGCCACCAGCACAGCAGTCTGAAGTTGACCTGGGACACTCAAGTTTGGTGGGGGGAGAGGTGTCCACCATTATCAAGGCTTGAGTAGGTGGTTTTCCCCTCACAGTGTAAACAAAGCCACCAGGAAGTTTGAACTGGGCAGAGCCCACCACAGCTCAGCAAAGCTGCTGTAGCCAGACTGCCTCTCTAGATTCCTCCTCACTGGTCAGGGCATCTCTGAAAGAAAGGCAGCAGCCCCAGTCAGGGGCTTATAGATCAAACTCTCATCTCCTTGGGACAGAGCACCTGGGGGAAGGGGTGACTGTGGGCGCAGCTTCAGCAGACTTAAATGTTCCTGGCTGCCAGCTGTGAATAGAGCAGTGGATCTCCCATCACAGCACACAAGCTCTGCTAAGGGACAGACTGCCTCCTCAAGTGGGTCCCTGACCCCCATGCCTCTGGACTGGGAGACACCTCATACAGGAGAGCTCTAGCTGGCATCTGGTGGGTACCCCTATGGGATGAGGCTTCCAGGGGAGGAAACAGGCAGCAATTTTTCCTGTTCTGCAGCCTTTGCTGGTAATACCTAGGCAAACAGGGTCTGGAGTGGACCTCCAGCAAACTCCAGCAGACCTGCAGCAGAGGGGCCTGACTGTTAGAAGGAAAACTAACAAACAGAAAGGAATAGCATCAACATCAACGACCAAAGGTAGATAAATCCACGAAGATGAGAAAAAAACAGTGCAAAAAGGTTGAACATTCCAAGAACCAGACTGCCTCTTCTCCTCCAAAGGATCACAACTCCTTGCCAGCAAGGAAACAAAACTGGATGGAGAATGAGTTTGATGAACCGACAGAAGTAGGCTTCAGAAGGTGAGTAGTAACAAACTCCTCTGAGCTAAAGGAGCATGTTCTAACCCAATGTAAAGAACCTAAGAACCTTGAAAAAAGATGAGAGGAATTGCTGACTAGAATAACCAGTTTAGAGAAGAACATAAATGACCTAATGGAGCTGAAAAACACAGCACAAGAACTTCATGAAGCATAGATAAGTATCAATAGTCTAACCAATTAAGCAGAAGAAAGGATATCAGAGATTGAAGATCAACTTAATGAAATAAAGTGTGAAGACAAGATTAGAGAAAAAAGAATGAAAAGGAACGAACAAAGCCTCCAAGATATATGGGACTATGTGAAAAGACCAAACCTGTGTTTGATTGGTGTACCTGAAAATGATGAGGAGAATGAAACCAAGTTGGAAAACACTCTTTAGGATATTATCCAGGAGAACTTCTCCAACCTAGGAAGACAGGCCAACATTCAAATTCAGGAAATATACAAAAACACCACAAAGATAATCCTCAGGAAGAGCAATCCCAAGACACATAATCGTCAGTTTCACCAATGTTGAAATGAAGGAATAAATGTTAAGAGCAGCCAGAGAGAAAGGTCAGATTACCCACAAAGGGAAGCCCATCAGACTAACAGTGGATCTCTTGGCGGAAACTCTACAAGTCAGAAGATCATGGGGGCCAATATTCAACATTCTTAAAGAAAATAATTGTCAACCCAGAATTTCATATCCAGCCAAACTAAACTTCATAAGTGAAGGAGAAATAAAATCCTTTACAGACAAGCAAATGCTGAGAGATGTTGTCATCACCAGGCCTGCCTTACAAAAGCTCCTGAAGAAAGCACTAAATATGGCAAGGAAAAACCAGTACTGGCCACTGCAAAAACATGCCAAATTGTAAAGACCATCAATACTATGAAGAAACTGCATCAACGAATGGGCAAAATAACCAGCTAGCATCATAATGACAGGATTAAGTTCACACATAACAATATTAGCCTTAAATGTAAATGGGCTAAATGCCTCAATTAAAAGACATAGTCAGGCAAATTGGATAAAGAGTCAAGACCCATCAGTGTGCTGTATTCAGGAGACCCATCTCATGTGCAAAGACACACATAGGCTCAAAATAAAGGGATGGAGGAAGATCTACCAAGCAAATGGAAAACAGAAATCAGGGGTTGCAATCCTAGTCTCTGATAAAACAGACTTTAAACCAACAAAGATCAAAAGAGACAAAGAAGGGCATTATATAATGGTAACTGGATCAATGCAACAAGAAGAGCTAACTATCCTAAATATATATGCACCCAATACAGGAGCACCCAGATTCATAAAGCAAGTTCTAAGAGACCTACAAAGAGACTTAGATTCAAACGCAATAATAGTGGAAGACTTTAACACCCCACTGTCAATATTAGAGAGATCGATGAGACAGAAAATTATCAAGGATATTCAGGATTTGAACTCAGCTCTGGACCAAGCGGACCCAATAGACATCTACAGAACTCTCCTCCCCAAATCAACAGAATATACATTCTTCTCAGCACCACATCACACTTATTCTAAAATTGATCACATAATTGGAAGTAAAACACACTTCAGCAAATGCAAAAGAATGGAAATCATAGCAGTCTCTCAGACCACAGTGCATTAGAACTCAGGATTAAGAAAGTCACTCAAAACCACACAACTACATGGAAACTGAACAACCTGCTCCTGAATGACTACTGAGTAAATAACAAAATTAAGGCAGAAATAAATAAGTTGTTTGAAACCAATGAGAACAAAGACACAACGTACCAGAATCTCTGGGACACAGCTAAAGCAGTGTTTATAGGGAGATTTACTAAATGCCCACAGGGGAAAGCAGGAAAGATCTAAAATCAACACATTAACATCACAATTAAAAGAACTAGAAAAGGAAGAGCAAACAAATTCAACAGCTAGCAGAAGACAAGAAATAACTTAGATCAGAGGAAAACTAAAGGAGATAGAGACATGAAAAACCCTTCAAAAAAATCAGCGAATCCAGGAGCTGGTTTTTTGAAAAGATTAACAAAATAGACCACTACCCAGACCAATAAAAAAGAAAAGAGAGAAGAATCAAATAGACTCAATAGAAAATGATAAAGGGGATATCACCACTAATCCCACAGAAATACAAACTACCATCAGAGAATACTATAAACACCTCTACACAAATAAACTAGAAAATCTAGAAGAAATGGATAAATTTCTGGACACATACTCCCTCCCAAGACTAAACAAGGAAGAGTTCAAATCCCTGAATAGACTAATAACAAGTTCTGAAATTGAGGCCATAATTAATAGCCTAACCAAAAAAAAAAGCCCAGGACCAGATGGATTCACAACCGAATTCTACTAGAGGTACACCGAGGAGCTGGTACCATTACTTCTGAAACTATTCCAAACAATAGAAAAAGAGGGGCTCCTCCCTAACTCATTTTATGTGGCCAGCATCATCCTGATACCAAAACCTGGCAGAGACACAACAAAAAAAGAAAATTTCAGGCCAGTAACCCTGAGGAACATCAACATGAAAATCTTCAATAAAATACTGGCAAAATGAATCCAGCAGCACATCAAAAAGCTTATCCACCAGTATCAAGTCAGCTTCATCCCTGGGATGCAAGGCTGGTTCAACATATGCAAATCAATAAACACAATCCATCACATAAACAGAACCAGTGACAAAAACCACATGATTATGTCAATAGATGCAGAAAAGGCCTTCGATAAAATTCAACACCCCTTCATGCTAAAAACTCTCAATAAACTAGGTATTGATGGAACGTATCTCAAAATAATAAGTTATTTATGACAAACTCACAGCCAATATCACACTGAATAGGCAAAAGCTGGAAGCATTCCCTTTGAAAACCAGTTCAAGACAAGGATGCCCTCTCTCACCACTCCTATTCAACGTAGTATTGGAAGTTCTGGCTAGGGCAATCAGGCAAGAGAAAGAAATAAAAGGTATTCAAATAGGTAGAGAGGAAGTAAAATTGTCTCTGTTTGCAGATGACATGATTATGTCTTTAGAAAACCCCATCATCATAGCCCAAAATCTCCTTAAGCTGATAAGCAACTTCAGCAAAATCTCAGGATACAAAATCAATGTGGGAAAATTCACAAGCATTCCTATACACCATGAACAGACAAACGGAGAGCCAAATAATGAGGGAACTCCCATTCACAGTTGCTACAAAGAGAATAAAATACCTAGGAATCCAACTTACAAGGGATGTGAAGGACCTCTTCAAGGAGAACTACAAACCACTGCCCCCAAAAAATAAGAGGACACAAACAAATGGAAAAACAGTCCATGCTAATGGATAGGAAGAATTATATTGTGAAAATGGCCATATTTCCCAAAGTAATTTATAGATTTAATGCTATCCCCATCAGACTACCATTGACTTTCTTCACAGAATTAGTAAAACCTACTTTAAAATTCATATGGAACCATAAAAGAGCCCATATAGCCAAGACAATCCTAAATAAAAAGAACAAAGCTGGAAGCATCATGCTACCTGATTACAAGCTATACTACAAGGCTGCAGTAACCAAAACGCATGGTACTGGTACCAAAACAGATAAATAGACCAATGGAACAGAACAGAGGCCTCAGAAATAACATCACACATCTACAGCCATCTGATCTTTGACAAACCTGACAAAAACAAGCAATGGGGAAAGGATCTCCCATTTAATAAATGGTGTTGGGAAAACTGGCTAGCCATACGTAGAAAACTAAAACTGGACCCCTTCCTTACACCTTATACAAAAATTAACTCAAGATGGGTTAAAGATTTAAATGTAAGACCTAAAACCATAAAAGCCCTACAACATAACCCAGGCAATAGCATTCAGGACATAGGCATGGGCAAGGACTTCATGACTAAAACACCAAAAGCAATGGCAACAAAAGCCAAAATTGACAAATGGGATCTGATTAAACTAAAGAGCTTCTGCACAGCAAAAGAAACTATCATCAGAGTGAACAGGCAACCTACGGAATGGGAGAAAATTTTTGCAATCTACTCATCTGACAAAGGGCTAATATCCAGAATCTACAAAGAACTCAAACAAATTTACAAGGAAAAGACAACCCCATCAAAAAGTGGGTGAAGGATATGAACAGACACTTCTCAAAAGACATTTATGCGGCCAACAAACATATAAAAAAAGCTCATCATCACTGGTCATTAGAGAAATGCAAAACAAAGCCACAAAGAGATACCATCTCATGCCAGTTAGAATGGCGATTATTAAAAAGTCAGGAAACATGCTGGAGAGGGTGTGGAGAAATAGGAATGCTTTCACACTGTTGGTGGGAATATAAATTAGTTCAACCATTGTGGAAGACAGTGTGGCAATTCCTCAAGGATCTAGTGCCAGAAATACCATTTAACCCAGCAATCCCATTACTGGGTATATACCCAAAGGATTATAAATCATTCTGCTGTAAAGACACATGCACACATATGTTTATTGCAGCACTGTTCATAATAGCAAAGACTTGGAACCAACTGAAATGTTCATCAATGATAGACTGGATAAAAAAATGTGGCACATACACACCATGGAATACTATGAAGCCATTAAAAAAGGATGAGTTCATGTCCTTTGCAGAGACATGGATGAAGCTGGAAACCATCATTCTCAGCAAACGAACACACGAACAGAAAACCAAACACCACATGTTCTCACTTATAAGTGGAAGTTGAACAATGAGAACACATGGACACAGGAAGGGGAACACCATACACTGGGGCCTGTCAGGGAGTCGGGGGCGAGGGGAGGGATAGCATTAGGAGAAATACCTAATGTAGATGATGGGTTGATGGGTGCAACAAACCACCATGGCACGTGTATACCTATGTAACAAACCTGCACGTTCTGCACATGTATCCCAGAACATAAAGTATAATAAAAAAACATAAATATTACTATTCTGGATAGTAGTTACTATGAATTAAGAGCAATTGATTAATGCACTACTGCAAACAGAAACTTCTATTATCCACAAAAAAATGCCATTTTTTTTTAATGGCTCCAGAAAGCTGAGAAAGTCCTTTATGATACACACTTATCATATGGACAAGGTTTTCATGACTTCATTCCTGCCCACTTCTCCAGCTTCATAATTCATCACTTCTACTTATACATGAGTCTCTAGTAATGTTAAACTGCTTCCTAATACCCACAGGCATCATGCTGTTTTGTAGCTCCATGGCATTGCTTAGTATTATTCTACTGCTTGAAAAGCGCACTCCCATTGCCTGACAAACCACCTTTGATTCTTTCTTTGGATACACCTTAGACCTCACGTCTTTCAAGAAGCCTTCTTTGAACACCAGTGCAGACCAATTATATGTCTATGCCGTCACATCACTCTGTGTAGTCCTACATCATGGTGCAAATGTTCAACAAATGTTTAATGGAAGAAAGTGAATCACGGCCGGGCGCGGTGGCTCACGCCTGTAATCCCAGCACTTTGGGAGGCCGAGGCGGGCGGATCACGAGGTCAGGAGATTGAGACCATCCTGGCTAACACGGTGAAACCCCGTCTCTACTAAAAATACAAAAAATTAGCCGGGCGTGGTAGCGGGCGCCTGTAGTCCCAGCTACTCGGGAGGCTGAGGCAGGAGAATGGCGTGAACCCGGGAGGCGGAGCTTGCAGTGAGCCGAGATCGCGCCACTGCACTCCATCCTGGGCGACAGAGCGAGACTCCGTCTCAAAAAAAAAAAAAAAAAAAAAAAAAGAAAGTGAATCACTTGCCAAGTTCAACCAACATCACTGGAATATTTTGGTTTATCTTCCTATCACTCTTGAGACTAGGAGTGACATTATTGATGGGATTCTGTTGTTGTTGTTGTTGTTAACTGCAATATCCCCAGTGTCTTACAGTGTGCCTGGCCTGGAGTAGCCACCTGACCTATATTTACAGAAATTAACTGAAAGATCAAGGTAAACCAGTATTAAGATGTGTCAGATTTGCTCAAGAGTAGTTTACCGAAACAATCACAGCATCCATTTTGTTCATCCTAGATAACCTAATAGTTTATTTAAAATTGAATTTTCTGACTTTCTGAACAGCTATCAGAATTTATTCCTTTTAGGCTATAAAAAGGGTGTGTTCCAGCTGCAGGCTGAGCTGACCTAAGACCATTGAATCAATGCTCAGTATAAATGATGCCTTGCAAAAATGACCACAAAAGTAAGATTTGTCCAGAGTCTCTTGGATTACATTCTAGTGTCCTTTTCACTAATTGAGGTAATAATTATTCATCCAATCCCTCTTTGAAACATCCCTGCCTACCACCAACTTTGACCACTCCTTTCTCTGAGCCCCACTACACACTGTACATGTCTCTATCATAGCACTTAGCAAACTAAACTAAAACCAATTGTTGAAATGTAGTCTCCTGTTTGACTGAAAATTCCCTGAATGCAAGATTACTTTATTAATTTCTACACTTCAAGAATCTAATCCAGTGGCTAGCCCATGGACATATCAATTAATGTTTTTCGAATGAATGAACCAATGAACCTATGTCCAAAGGAATTAGTTGAGTTGTAGTGTTATTAATAAATGTCATAAATATATAAAACAAAAAATTGCAATATTTGAAAACAAGATATAATTAACCTTGACTCTGGGGAAGGAACTGACGTTTGCTGAACTTCTATGATGTGCCACACACTGTGCTGGGCACGAGGGACTTTGTCAATGTTATCTTGTCACACCTTCACAACAATAATAAATTTGTAAATAAAATCGCCTTATTTTTCAGATGAGGACACGTGAATTTAGAGAAAAGGATTATAAATTTAAGATAATTCTGATATCAAAGTTTCTTTTCCTGCTGTTCAGAGAATATGACTTAACGTGAAAAATACTCAGAATGAGTGTGAATATATGAAGAAAGAAGATAAAGAGATTTCTGATTAAGGGTTAGTGGAGTGAAAAATACTCTTTACCATGCAAAATTTTTTGGCTCAGATTACAAGGTCTCCTTCCATCCACTTGACTGTCCCCTGCCCACCCCTCTGGTTAGATAGAAATCATTCTGCCCTAGAGACTGTGGATGTCCTGTCCTGGCTATAGTTTTCCAGGACTGAGTGGCAGTGATAGATGCCTTAAATTAAGGCTCTTGCCAAAGAAGACTTTCAAAGCAATGATTTCTTCAGTGCATTTTCTGTTTGTTTATGAATTTCCTTAGTACTTTTATTATAGCACAATCTATTGATCTTGCTAAATGAATTTCATAGACATGACCCAATAAATCTATTTATCAATATTTAATTATAACAGCAAATGGAAAAATTCATTTTCTATAGGATAGAACTCTACCTTGTACTATAACGTGTAGTTTCTCTGAGTATTGATGCATTATTCTCCTCACTAGATTAGAAGCTTTTTGAAAGTGGAAACAAATTCAGCTTAGCTTAGCTGCTTATCCCCAGCATCTAAGATAATATCTTGAGTATAACAGCTGCCAATTAAAAAGAGTCAGTCATTGAATAACTTAAAATATATATCATCCTCTTATCTGTTTGGGAAGGTTCTGGAAATCCTGATAAAAATATACAGGTTAAGAAATAATTTTTCCATTTTATATATATATATATGAAATATGAGACTCAGTGAAATCAAATACTTCTCAGACTATGCATTGTGAGGGATGGAACCCACGTTCCAGACTCTGAATTATCTCTTTTCAATTTAAGCATGTTGGAGGCTAGGAGTTGTCTTAATATGGCATACCTTGAAAACCCAGCGAATTTTCTATGAGATTTTCTGTTTTCAGAAATTGCAAGCTATTATTTAAGCTATGGTAGTTTTAGACACATTAACAAGTGAAAATTAAGAAGCCGAAAATAGCAGTCTTTGTGGTTACATATTAAGATTTCTGAGAGTTGACCCACAGGTCTAGACATTTTCTCTGCTTCTTTATGTTATACAATAGCAGATAAACTTCTCGAGAACGTGTAAATTTTATTCTTGTAACTGTTTTTTGTCCTAGGGGAGTGCAAGGACATTAATAAACTTTAGAGAAAGGCAGTTGGCATTCATGAAAACAAAATGCAGTAGTGAGAGAAAAATAGGGAAAAAGAGGGTCTATGACCAATCCCACCCTTACCTTAGAGGTTTCTTGCTGATTCTAGATCACTAGTTTCCTGCTGTCTGCTTGCTTGGCATTTCTAAGACCATGAACAGTATTTACCAAAGTATGGCGTAAGGGATGCTGGGAATATACAAGATTATTTTAGGTCATTATTGATGAATATTTTTATTTCAATAGTCATGCATTTTTATAATTAACTTATATTTATAAAATTGCTGTTTTTCACTTAGAGGTGGAATTCCTGCAATTCAGTAGCAAAAAATTAAATAACCTAAATAACAGAGGAGCAAATAAACATTTCTCCAAAGAAAGCACACTAATGGCCAATAGGTATATGAAAGGACCCTCCATATCACAAATTACGGAGTGATGCAAATCAAAACTACAATAAGATATCATCTCACACCTGTTATTATTATTTTTTAAAAAGATAAGTGTTGGCAAAAATGTGGAGAAATTAGACCCCTTGTACACTGTTGGGAGGAATGTAAAATGGTACAGTAGCTATGAAAAACAGAAATACCATATAATACAACAATCCTACTTCTGGATATATATCTAAAAGCATTGTAATGAAGATCTCAAAGAGACCCACCCTCCCATGTTTTTTGCAACATTATTCACTATAGCCAATTATTTCCAATAAATGAATGACTGAAGTTCAGGAAACAGTTACAACATAAGTTGATCCAAATATCTTCTATTTTAAATTTTTTCTTGCAAAATAGTAAATTCTCTTGGTTACAGTTACTTAACATGCTGTAACTTTGTAACTTTTTAGATTACAGAATATTTTCATCATTTTCTGTCTGTCACAGATGCTAGTAACAAAATTCTGTGTATCATTTTTCTTCAAAATATAACACTTGGTACAGTAAGTGCTAAACAAAGACAACCAATTATGGATTTATTAAGTGTTTGTTATTGACAATGAATATGGAAAATTGGAAATGGATTCCAGAGATGGAGTCAACAATATTTGGTAACCAGATGGCTGTGCTAGCTGACCAAGGAGAGACATCATAGATGGATTCTGGGTTTGCTAAATTAGTATTTTAATTAGATAGTAACATATTAAAATAAATAAGTTCTCTAATCTACTCATAAACTAATTTCATCTTATTGAGATTGCACATTTGATTTTTACAATTCAAAATAAACCTATCTTAAGATCTTAAGCTAGTCCTGCTTCTCTAACACTTGAGTTATTCATTCTTAATAAAATCATCTTATATAACTCGAAGAAATACATTGTTTAGTTTTATTTTTTTAAATGATGATATTCACCACATTCTCACTCCTGTCTCATGGGCTTTTCCTTCATTTGCCCAAAGATAGCTGTTACTTTAACAGTGATATGAAATCTCTCAGCTTCTCTGGCACTTTGTGGTCAGTAAATTTTGTCTAAAAATGTAGCTTTGCCAACATTCATTTTGCTGAAAAATGAAATAAAACGAGTTTTCAGGATAAACGTTTTCTGTGCCCGTTACCTTGTTGTTTGGTTTCACACTGGTAAAACTTTGTTTGTTCCTGTTGCTATCATCTTTGCCAACTTTCTCTCCACATAGCAATCTGCAATAATAACTTCCCCAGGAGTGAGCTTAGTCCTCAGTCTCTGAGCCAAGGAAATCCTGGAAGTAGGTTGGGGCTTCCTTCCCACTGACTGGTAAACAGGATCTGAAATGGGTCTGCTGCCTTCACGCCTGATATCCTGGGCAGGTAGGCAGCCCCAGGGTGTACCTAGGAACAATGCCACACACTTGCATTGACATCTGTCTGTGTATTCTGTCTTCCCATTAATTTATAACTGGAAAATAATTCAACATCCTTTCATTTTAATCTCAATTCTGTGAAGTCACCATGTCAAAATGTCAGACCGTTCGGGAGACATTGACTGCGTTAATACTGTCCTTCACACTACTGATACACTACATGCACAGCCAGCCACAGGCTCTTTCCCAAGATCATGAAGTGGTGTACTCGTGTAATTGATAACCAAATTCAAAAGATATAATTACTAATTATTTCTATGCTGGAGCAACCATATGGCCTATGTTTTCCTGTGACATTTCCTTTTATGATTGTTCTCCCAGAGTTACAACACTTCTGAGCACTCTCGAAGTTAGACAATCATTTGTGGTCATTTAGACAATCATTTAGATAATCATTTGTGGTCAACCTATTTATGTCCTTAGAAAAACCTGTTCACCTGTTTTAGTCTCAGTTAAAGGTATTGAACACTATGATTTCTAATGACAATTTCAGTTTTAACATTTACAAAATATAAGGTCAGCCTCAAGTACACAGAAATGCAACAAACCTAAACAAGACTTTCCTGAAAGTAACGGATGCCTAATGTTTACATGAAATTAACTTTATTTTTGGATACAGAAACTGACTTCTGCGGGATCTTTGTGTTTTAATGTGCAAATTGATTTTATGATTATCCAACCCTTACTCAGGTAAAGAAGGGTAAGTTCTGAAGGTCCTGGAGGCTTGTTTTCTCCCAAATTTTTGTATCTCTTTGCAAGTGGCTAGATGTGTATATCTTAGTCAACTCAAAAACAGGGCAGGTTGATGCCAGCAACTGAATTTTGGAGCCCCCCTTTACTAAAAAGGCTATTTTCTCAACCAACAAATGTCTCTTATTACATAGTAGAGTTAATGTTCCCTGATTTCCTTTCCAACTTTGTTACAAATATGTGAGTGTGAGGGGCATGGGGTCCTGCTTTGCTGGCATTTTTCATGGTGCCTCCAGCTGGTCTACTCAGGCACATTTCCCTGCAGGATGGGAATTGAAGGGGATTCTGGATAATTCACTGATTCTCTGCCATGTAATCCCTTGCATGAAAATACTGTAATACACCATGACAAGATTAAAGTGCCACTTTCATGGTATCAGTAGCCATTATACTAGGGACACTGAACTGTTTATCAATATACTAAAAATGAGGCAGCTCAGTTTGACAAGAAAAGTGTTGGAAAAGGTCTGACCCCTATGCTAAGTTTCCCGTGCTGTGCCTCAGCAGGCTTGTCGCACAGCCTCCAAGTCTGTCCCTTCATCTAGGAAATACATGCAGTGGATAGATCAGATTAAATGTTAAACCAATAAGTTATCTAAACAAATTGATTATAGAATCTAGGATTAGGAAGAAGGAGGTCACTAGAGGAAGAAGGAGAAATTGAATCACACATACTGTGTTGAGACCTAGGTGTACCTGCAACTTAAAGCTCACACTATGAAAAGATTTCATGTCTTCAATGAAGATGATACATTCTCATAAGTTACTGCTTCTTATGCTCAGACACAGATTTCATTGTGGATGCCTCCTTTAACAGTATAATGCTATCAGGGCACACATCTAGGTCTCAACCTTTTCACAGACAGAGGTAAGAGTTGAATTGTCCCTGCATGTGTAGCCTCTACAGCTATGTTGAAGTCAAGAAGAGTTTTTTTTCTCTGGGAGGCTTGGTGCTTTAATCCAGTAGGTATTCAATGAACACTTAAATGTTGATTAAAAGTAATGAAATTCAGGACTGTATAACATGTATTAAACATCTTTTATGGGCTAAGTTTTTACAGGTAATTTCTTGCTTCAAAAATAAGAAAATTGAACTTCAGAGAGTCCATAATGCTTATGAATGGAACAATAATTACTGATGTTTTGAAGCCCAAGTATAGTGATCTGTCCTCTGTACTGACATGCCAGTATGGAGACAACAACAAAATAGTTACATGAGAGTCTTGTACAGAACATTTTGTGATATTTTTTCATCATATATTTAGAAAATAAAAAGGAAGGGAAGAAGCTTGTCATGATTTTAAGCAGGCTCATCTTGGCCATAGATTTTTATCACATCTAATCTTCTTTCACATCTATCTATACTACAATATGCATGATCCATTTAAACAGATTTAAAAGACAAACTGAAATTTAGCTTTAAAATAACTTTTTAAATGTCATCATCAAGTTATATTTGGAAACTTTATGAGAGCAGTTATACAATCCTATAATTATCATGTTCATGAACCTTTCCAACAAATATACAATTCATGATTACAATGTTTTTGAAAGATAGATGTGAAAATGAATAAACTAGAATAAAGACAGTTGTGAAATTTCATCTAGTGAAAATAGATTTTTAAAATTCATGTATTCAGAGAGTATTTTTGAAGCAAGACAGTTTGAGTCTGGCTAAATGATTGAAATCACAAGAATTTTTTGAAATGTTTCTGTATTTTATGTTATTTTATTATTTGTACTTTAGCACAATTATAAAATCTATTTTTATTATACTATGTGGCAGAATAGAGTGAAAAAAGATTATATAAACTGGTAACTTAAGAAACACATTTCAACATTTGTGCAATAAATAAATATTTAATAAATGTTGTGGAAAAATCAATGATCAGAACCACAGAAAAATGTTGTCTTCAGATTACAGAATTGCACTTGAAATGTTGCATTTCCTAAATTTTGTTATAATTAAATATGTATCCACATCCAAGCCTTTATTTAAAGCTGTCCCATCTATTGTAGGAAAAGCTGGGTAAAAAATGTATTAAGAGGTCTCTTTAATTCCACCATCTGCTTCTGCAAATGTGAAGAGCTCTGAGTTCATGATTCTTAATCAGTCCATTTAAACATGAACAACTATTTCACAGTTAAGAAAGCAATGCAAATACCTGTGGAATACTTCTTCTCTTAATGTTGAATGTTTAAATCACATAAAGTGGTCAATGGATATGCCCTGATCCTTCCTTCCACCTCATCTAACACAGTCACTCTTATACATCTCTGTTTACCAATCTTGACATTATCCTGCCCAAAAAACTTCCATGGCTTCTTACGGACTACTGAATGAAATCATGACATTTTGTCATTGCTTTCAACACTTTCCCTAATGAAATCTCAATACTCATGCCCAGCTAGCCTTCTACAAATACCCAATGCTCCAGTCCTGAACCTTTCATTGAAATCAACTGCTCTTGGCTCTTGGTCACGCGTTTCTTACACTCTCTTCTTCACCTATCTTTACATGCTCCAATTCCAGATGTCATTCAATGTGTGGCTAAAATGCTGCCTTGGTCATGAAGTATATTTTTCACTTTCCATTAGAATACATTTCTATATTTCCAAAATTTCCATAAAATTAAAATTACGTATTTCATAGCACATAGCATTGTTTACATTGTCATTTTATATCCTTTACTAGACTATAAGCACTTGGACTTATAAATCCTATGTTTGCTTTCTGTAACCTTCTTAGAGCTAGAACTACTATTCTCCTTGGCATATGGTAAACAAGACTTACAAAAATCTCACTAATGCGTAATTCTTTTGCATTCTTCACTCAAATTCACCAAATGTTGACATATTACATAAACTAGTACAGTTTTTCAACACCAGGGAACACCATTTCTAAACTATTAACTAATCCATTGACCTTTTTCAAAGTTTATCAATTGCCCCACTAAAGTATTCTATAGGCAAAAATCTTATTCAGGATCATATACTCCATATACTTATTTAAAGTATTCTATAGGCAAAGATCTTATTCAGGATCATATACTCCATATACTTACTTAAAGTATTCTATAGGCAAAAATCTTATTCAGGATCATATACTCCATATACTTATTGTATCATCTTACATTTATTTTAATTTAGGACAGATTTTCAGCCTTTCTTTGTTTTTGATGACTTTGTGAAGAATAATGGCTGATATGGTTAGGCTTTGTGTCCCTACCAAAATCTCGTCTTGAATTGTAATTCCCACGTGGGGAGGGTGGAAAGTGTTTGGATTATGGGGGCGGGTTGTCCCATGTTGTTCTCGTGATCACGAGTGAATTCTCACGAGACTGGATGGTTTTATAAGTGTTTGACAAGTTCCTCCTTCGCTCACACTTCTCTTTTCTGCCACCTTGTGAAGAAGGTACTTGCTTCTACTTACATCATGATTGTCAGTTTCCTGAGGCCTCCCCAGCCATGTGGAACTTTGGGTCAATTAAACCTCTTTCCTTTATAAATTACCCAGTCTTGGGCAATTGTTCATAGCAGTGTGAGGATGGACTAATACACTGGCTAATTGTTTTACAGAATGTAGCACAATTTGGCTTGTTCCATATTACTCCTGATTATATTTAATATGTAGATTAGGCATTTATAGTAAGAACACAACAGAAGTTATTTTGCGACTTCTTGGGACATTATATAAAGAAGCTCATGATACTGATTTGTCTCATTATGTTAGTGTTCAATTTGATCACTTGGCTAACATTACTTTTATCAAGTTTCTCCAGTATAAGTTTACTATTTTTACTTTGTAATGGCTAAGTACATTGTAGAATACTTTCAGAATATGAAAATATCCTATTTCTCATTACTTCCACACACTAATTTTAGCAGTTATTGATTACTGAAACTATTATTTTGGTGTTTACCACAGGATAATTTTTTTCCATCTTTTTAACTTTTTCTATATTCACTAATTCAAATTCTGCCATGGGGAATAATAGCTTTCTATTGCCTCCCTTATTTCTTTATATTTAGTTATTTACTTTTCTTATTATTGACTCATGGATGTTTGTTCAACTAATATTTTAATAAGACTATTAAATATATCTTGGAGCAGTACATATATTTTTAGAGAATATATGTTTAAGATTCAGTTGGGTACTGTTCTCAGTATTCCACTTGTTTCAACTATTAATTGTCATAGTAACCATAAGAAGTTGGTAGTGTTACCATACTCATTTCAAAGATAAGGAAGTTGAGACACAGGAGAATTAGGTAACCTTCCCACATTACTCCACCAGAGTGACAGAGTTGAGATTAGGACCTCAGCAATCTGGCTTTAGAGTTCATGCTGTTAACAAAAATAATAAATTTAATCTAATAAGGCTTCGTGAGACTCAGGAGTAGTTTTTCTCTCTCTCATCATTAGCACATCTTCAACCAAAGCCAGTATGTGCACAAGGCATGCTCAGATCTCAGCATCATGGGACCAGGAGATGGTGAAGGAAGCTAGGATTAAGCAGAATTTGCTTCCAAGAGTAAAGGATTTGGCAGGTTGGAGGAAGATTATCTAGCCACAGAGGTAAGTCCTAGTAAGGATGGTGGAGCAATCTGAGATATACCAGAATACGGTCCCATCATAGCCCAAATGGGATCTGTTGGTGGTATCTTCCTGCTATGTTCACTGCTATAGTAGATTAGGATTGTATACTATGTGTTCAGGATAGAAGAACAGCTTTACCTGTAGCAATTAATTAGTCAAATATAGAAGGCAGACAAAGAGTTGGGAAACTAGGAGGCAACCACAGCTTAAGAGGAGTTCACTGGTAGGTAATTAAATGATATTTATGATGAAAATAACAAATATCAGGGTGGCTAGTCAGGACCAGCTGACATTACTGGTCTGGAATACCATGAAGATAATCAGGCAAACTACAGAGTACAGAAATGAAGCAAAAATTCACTTTTGCAACTGGACCAGTACAGTAGGGAGAATGAAATATTGCAACTTGGTTGCAATAGGGCACCTGCTTTGGTAGGTGTAGCAACACAGTAACCTCACTCCCAGGTTTAGGCCTAGAGTGATTAGACTTCTTGCTAAACTTCATTTGATGGGGCTGAGACTTCTGACATTCTTATTGCTTCTGCCAGGAAAGTCTTTACAGTTCCAACTCAAAAACTAAATATTTGAACCTATACATGGGATTCCTTTGACATTTATTCTTACATTCATGCATTCACTCCTTATCAAACACATACAATGTGCCATGAAAATGTGCAGGGGTTAGACCATGACCAAGACATAATCTATACTATAGTATATTAATCTATACCATCAAGTAATTTATTTTCTAGTAAGGTAGTTCTTCAATAATATATGCAAGACATAATCTATACTAAGCTATACTATCAAGTAATTTATTTTCTAGTGAGGTAGTTCTCTAATAAGTACTGAGCACACATGGAAAGCAGTAGTGGCTCAAAGTTCTGGTGGTGTGTGTGGGTGGGAGGGTTAAGAGAGGATTTCCTGGAGGAAATAGATCCACCTGTGAGGATAATGGAGGCAGAGAAATGTAGACAAGCAGCAACAGGAACATACACCTGTTTAATAAAAGCAAACACATTTAAAACAATATGGAAGTGGCCCAGCAAGATATCTACCCCAGTAAAAGAAATTCATGAAAACCACCCCCACTGCCATCTGATTACCATGTTCAGCTGCGGTGAAGTGGAAGGAAGGTTAGGCTGTGCCACAGATATTTATAGACTCTTAAATAGCTGTAAAAGCATGGCATTGAATGACATTTGTGTAACCCCTTTCCTAATAATAGGGATTAGAGCTGCAGAAGATCTAGGTGGTCATGTAGTTCAATCTCTGATCATTTCTAATTCTAGAAAGGTGTAATAATAATTATTTACATTTGCATAATACTTTATAAAGCACTTTCATAGCCATTATCTTATTTGCTCCTCAAAACAGTTTTCTGAAATAAGCAGGAATAATATTATCAAAATTATTATTTCCTGGAAAAGGAAACCTAAGATGGTAGGAAATTTACATTAATGGCTACAGATGATAACACTAGGGAGTGGAGTCAAATCTGGGATCCAGATTTCTAACCTCTTATCCAATGTTCTTTCCATAATACCACCTGCTTTAATTTGCTAACCAAGGGAGAGCTGATACTTAGCAACTGGGAGTCTCATATCCTCTCTTGGTGACTCTCCAGGTATTTATTGTTCCTTTCTATGAAGAGCCTATGAGGAGAGGGAGAAATCATGTTACACAGAGAAAGTCCTTCAAAGTACGACCTCTCTGGAACACCTATCTTAGTTTCTCTTTGGCAGTTTGTAGAAAAGGAATGTTTTTGTCCTTACCTCAGGCTTTCTATTTGAGAATCTATGGGTGTGAGGAATGCATTTTTAACAAGCCCATTTGGGAATATTGATGCCATCTGGGAAGTGTAAAAGTAATTACAGAACTGCTTCTACAGAGTGTTGGTAGGCTCTACCATCTAAGACCCCCTACCCCAGTCAGAATAGATGAAGCAGAAACAAGACCAGGAGGAAGCTCCAGTCAGCTCCTCTTCATGCAGAAATAGCATCAAGGACTAGTATTAGAGAGGATATAGCCCCCCACAAATTCTATCAACTTCTGAAAAGATGCATTTAAAAACAGCGAGATTGCTATGAAAATATACCTTCAAGGAGACTCTCCTAGGCTCTCCTTCCAACAGAATTGCCATTTAGCCCTGTTTTATAGAAACCCCATGTCTGTTCTTGCATGGGCTATTACAGCAGGACCCACAGTTTTAAGGGAGAAGGGTGATGGACCATCTCACTTCTTCTGTAAGAATCCAGTAGGCAAGTAAATGTGTAAAGCTCTGAGGAAAATATCAAGAGAAAATATCTACTCAAGTTGCCACTACTTGGCACCAAACTGGGTACACGATAGACTTCATGTTATGTTCAGGTTTTACTAGTACAAGATTCTAGGAGGAAGGGGAAAGTGGTGAGCAGATGATATTTTCATAACCTGAGTATAATGGAACTTTATCTCAATCTCAGTTTCCAAACATCTAGGACATCCACACTTCTCATGCCAAATAATTTGCCTCACTGCTGGATTAAGTTTAGGGTGACTGGAAATGACAGAGCCAGGCCTTTCTCATAACGACCCTCAATGGTGACCTCCTCATAGAAGGCATTGTATCTTTTCTTCTGTGGACTCTCACAGGCTGAATGGGCTTGCAGGATTCAGAGCCAGTGAGAGATATGATTACAAAGCCTCAGGATAAGCCTTAGGCCATTTTACCAGGATCCAAATTATCAGTGAACCAAACAGCCTGGCTGGAGGAGATTTGAGGCAAATACAATCACATTGCATCGTATCAGAAACCGAATAACAATTTTCCACAAGTAATCACTAACCAAAAATGGCATATTGTAGCCCCATAAGCAGCAGATACTTCTAATTAGCTCTAGATGATTGACCACACATACAGATTTGGCTATACATGCTAGAAGTTACTGCAGTTAATTGTCAATGGTAATGAAGCTTGTATTGACTAGTTAGGCAAACATCAAAAGCAAAATTCAAAGCTGTTTCAAGAAAATATTGAAATGATACAAAGGTTGCTGAACAAGGCAACTGTCCACAGATTTGTGAAGTTAATGTAAGAAGCATACTAGTAAGGTTCCATCCTATATCACAATTTTAAGGGCAGATTAATCATATACCTCCCATTTCCTAAGGTCTAAATTTAAAAATCTAGGACCATAGTTAGATAAATAACTTTGCGTCTTCTTGCAGTGGAAAGCCAAATGAGAGCAATTTGATTTACATTAAGTATTTTCAAGTGAATAATATTAATGAAAGGCCAGAGGGAAAAAATGACAGGAAAGAAAATTATACCGAGGCCTAATAGCAATACATTACAAACAGACAGGGAGACATTAACAGCTAGACATTCTGTGCAGCAAACCATTATTTATGACAAGGTCACCTTTGCTTTAAGTAGATATTCAGCAGTCATTGCATAATAGGCTAGTGGGGACTTCAGAAATCTTAAAACCTCGCCCCTTTATTTTATAGCTTTTGCAACTGAAGCCCAGGAGTGGGGAATGGAAGAGAAGGAAAGGAACAAGTATCGAGCACCTATGGTATGAAAATGCACATTTCTATGCCTTTCACACACCCCACCTTTCAATCCCTACATGAATCTTGAAAGGCAGGTGTCACTGGTCTCAAGTCATGCTTTAGGAAATTAACGCTTCACAGCAGAAATGGTAGGGCGTGTCCTACTGCACCATGATGCCTTTCTAAAAAGAAAATAAAGGTGGCTCATTTGGTGAACCAGCACTGCTCTGGTATTAGAATCCAATCCTGACTCAGAAATCAACCCATAACAACTCTATCAGAGGTACTTTTGAGAATCTAAAAAATAATATCCAAGAACCATTTAAAAAGTGAAAACATTTGGCAAACACTGAGTTTAAGGTTGAAGTAAGTCCTACGTACTCCAGAATATGTATCTATATGCTTACTCAGAAATAAGGAAGTCTAGTAGAGTACATTGATTAAAAATGATGACTGACATTGATTGAAGAGAGAGTGTATGCCTGTCTGTATACTAGACTATTTTAATTGATACTCAATTATAATTGTTATATTTTACAGATAGCAAATAAATATACCGTAGAATTTTTAAGTGACTTCACAAGTTATATAGTCAAGAAATGGAAAAGCCAGATTTTAAACCCAGGGTTATGGTCACCCAAAGCTTTTGCTTTTTCTCTACTACTCACTTCTCCTAATTTTTTTTCTTTTTCTTTTTCTTTTATTTTTTTTCTGAGACAGAATCTTGTTCTGTTCTATCACCCAGGCTGGAGTGCAGTGGTACAATCACAGCTCACTGCAACCTCAACCCTTCGGGCTCGATCCACCCACCCACCTCAGCCTCCCAAGTAGATGGGACTACAAGCACGTGCCACCCCACCTAGCTAATATTGTATTTTTTGTAGAGACAGGGTTTCACCATTGTGCCCAGGCTGGTCTTAAACTCCTGAGATCAAGCTATCCACCTGTCTCAGCCTCCCCAAGTGCTGGGATTACAGGCATGAGCCACCATGTCCAGCCTGATACTCTTTACTCTTCACTATAACATTCTTAGGCTGAGCAGTTCATTTGGACCTTGGCCTTGTAGATCTTGTAACTTCTATCTTTTATTTTCTTCATATTTTGTAACTTCCAACTTTTATGGTTCTTTTCTGTACCAGTCTTGTGTCTCCAAAAAGATGGAAAACTTAAGTGTCTCTCTATTTAATTCCAACACCCAGTGTGAGACCTCACAGATTGTTGGCAGAGAAAATGTCAATAATGATATCTGTGAGAGGAGCTGCTTTTGGTAGGCTGTAGTGATAGAGCCTCTAGCAGCCAATCCACCTCAGCGTTTTTATTCAATCAATCACTTTTTGCTCATGCTGAGAAATTCCTGAGGCATTCAAGAAGTAGGCATTTCTGAAAAGCCCCATCTACTACTTAAGTGACCTTGGGAATATTATTTAGTCTGTCTGTGTCTTGGTTCCCTCATCTTTAAAATGAACCTAAGATCACATATCTCAGAAGCTTGAGTAAAAATTGGAAGAAATAATTATTTGTTGAGTGACTGGCATGTAATAGGCATGCAATAAATGTTGATCATTATGGCCCCCTTTGGTTCCAACCTTTGCTAATCACCCTTGAATAATCCTTAGATTGATAACCCTTGGAATCCCTCTGCTCCTCCTTGACCTCTTTAACACGGCCCAACAAACAGCTTAACTCAGGTGTTGTCTCTCTAGGAATAGCATCATCATTATTCTTACTCCCACAACTCTGGCTTGGTTAATAATACATTTTTTGTGTGTTTCCTCTGAAATATATGTAGACTTCCACAATAACTTCTACAACACTGTGAAGTAGTTTTTCCCCTTTAATTTTCCTTTTTCCTTCTACTGGGCAATAATATGCTTGACAACAGGGATGGTGCCTAAGGTATCTTTGTTTAATATGATTCTAGCCTAGTAAGTGTCACATTTGTGCTGAATTAATCCCAGATATCATATACAAACAAATTATTCCTATACTGGAGACTATAGTGGACAATTTATTTTCTTGAGGCAGAAATGGGATTCAATTTGGCCTCAATGATTCTGGAGACAAAAAAAAAATAAGCTTAAGCCAACATCTTTTTCCAATATATGAGCTGATTTATTTTCACCTGCATTCATCATATACTAACTGCTTATTAAATGAAAATAAATTATCTGAGTTTCTGACTTCTTGCTATAGCCAAAGATAGAGACTGTTAATATGCTAGAATAGCTATTTTCTATATATTCACACATCAAAGATGGTTGTAATCAGAAAAAAAGTAGCATGTAAGAAGTTGGGAATAAAGAAGTATGGCTGCTGTTGCCAATATCAAAATTTAAAAATTTAATGGAGTCAAGAAACCTAACCATAAAAATCCAAAAATCAATGAAGCATATCGTTTAGACCTTGTGTTTCTTTCTGAAACTTTCAGGTATACAGAATATCCAATTTAAACAGAATTTTTAAAAATGTCATATATTATTTTTTACTTTGAAATGAACAAGATTCACAAAGTAAGTATACTGTGAGTATAATATTGTCATTGCATAAAGAAGACACCCCGTTGTCCAATGATTTTAATGAGATAATATTCCATTTCTAACAAACAACCTTCTGTTTCTCACTAAAACCAAAGGCTCTCAACCTGGTTTCCCATTTTCTGGTAGTGACGAGTTAAGGCTTCAAAACTATTTTCAAAAACACAGCTCATTTTTCCACAAACTCTAATGATTTATTCAGATGCATGTGGTTTTCACCATGTCAATGTGAATACAGCATAACAAGCTGGGTAACACATTCCTTAGACTTAAGCATTGGAGATAAACAGATTATGACTGAAACTGACCTAAGACTTGGAGTAGATATAGAACGAAGATAAATGCCTGAATTTAGATAAACATGAAGCTTCTTACTTATGTTCCTGTTAAACTACCAGATCACTAGACCCCACTAGAATATTTCTGAACTCTAGGCTGTACGTGTACCTCTAAATTTTAAAAAGCCTCTCTAGATGATAGATACACACAGTAAAGTGTAAGGACTACAGAGTGATTTCCTAAAAATGGAAAGGTGTCAAGTAGTTCTTCCTTATCTAACATGCAGGTAGATAAGAAAAATTCACTAGAATATACATACTTTACTTCTCAGATTTTGTGGTAAGAAAAAGTGAGTGCAGTTTGTCTAACCGGCTATCCAGGAAAAAAAAAAAAAAAAGATCACGTAACAAGGAGTAACACAGAATAATGGACTAAAAACATATAGAAATACCATTTTAATAATTGTTCGACCACCTTCTGCTTAGAAACTGATTTGTGTTATTTTTTATTAAAATTAATTAGTCATTGACCCAGAGGGCCAATTAGAAGCAGCTGTGGTCTGCAGCACTCATGGAGAGGAATATAAAAGGGTGAGTGAATTCAGCACCTTCGACTGAAATATCCAGGTTCTTACATTGGGATTGACTAGGCAAACAACCTGACCCACGAAGAAGGAAGAAAAGTCAGAGGTGAAGTATGTTCCACTCTGGAGTGGCAGAGAGCCAAAGGAACCCCCATCCCCAGGCAAGGGAAGTGGTAAGTGATTGTACAACCCTGCCCAGGAAACCACACCTCTCCCATGGATCTTTGCAACCCATGGATCAAAATATCCCCTATGAGGTGATCCCCACCAGGGCTTTGGGTCTGATAAACAGAGTTGTGTGGAGTCTCAGCAGAGCAGCCACTCAGGCACACACAGAGACTGGGAGTTTTACATACTCCAGCCCTGGGATTCCTAGCAAGGCATGAAAGCCAACCATACCTATACCTAGGAAGGGAGCTTAATCCAGGGAGCCAAGCAGTATTGTTCTGCAGGCCCTACTTCCATGTCACCTCACAAGTTAAGAACCACTGGCTTGGAATCCCAGGCAGCCAACAGCAGTGGGTTGAGGTCTTCCTGAGATGGGTCTGAGTTCCCAGGGGGAGGGGTAGCCATCATCTCTGTGGTTCAGTCGAGTCAGCTGCTCCAGCCTGCAGGCTGTGGAGAACATAAGTGGTCTGGATGAGAAAGGGTTCACCCCAATGCAGTGTGTACCTGCTCTACCAGAAAGCATCCAGACTGCTTCTCTGGGCAGGTCCCTGATCCCGTTCCTCCTGACTGAATGAGACCTTCCAATGGGGGTCTCCAGCCACCTCCTACAGGTTAATGCAGGCTGGCAACAGGTCAGTACCCCCCCAGGACCAAGCTTCCAGAAAAGACACTGGATGCCATCTTTGCTATTTCACAGCCTTCACTGGTGATACCTCCAGGTATGGGAAAAACTGAGGCAACTGGGTTCTGGAGTGGACCCCCAGCAAACCACAGCAGCCCTACAGTAGAGTGGCCTGATTGTTAAAAACAGCCAAACCGAAAACAACAACAATAACATCAACAGAAAAACCCCACAGAAACCCCATTCAAAGGTCAACAACCTCAAAAGTCAAAGGTAGATCAGCCCACAAAGATGAGAAAGAATCAACACAAAAATGCTGAAAACTCAAAAAGCCAAAGTACCTCTTCTCCTCTAAATGACTACAACACCTCTCGAGCAAGGACCCAGAACTGGGCTGAGGCTGAGATGGCTGAATTGACAGAAGTAGGCTTCAAAAGGTGGGTAATAACGAACTTCACTGAACTAAAGGAGCATGTTGTAACCTAATGCTAAGAAGGAAAAAGTGATAAAACAATAAAGGAGCTGATAGCCAGAATGGCCAGTTTAGAGAGAAACATAACTGATGTAATGGAGATAAAAAACACAAGAGAACTTCACAACGCACTCACAAGTATCAATAGCAAAATAGACCAAGTGGAGGAAAGAATCTCAGACCTTGAAAACTATCTTTCTGAAATTTGACAGACAGACAAGATTAGATAAAAAAGAATTAAAATAAATTAACAAAACCTCTGAGAAATATGGGATTATGTAAAAAGACTAAACTTATGACAGATTGGAGTACCAAAAAGAGGTGGGGAAAGTGGAACCAAGTAGGAAGACATACTTCATGGTATCATTCATGAGAACTTCCCCAACCTAGCAAGGCAGGCCAACATTCAAATTCAGGAAATACAGAGAAACCCAGTAAGATACTCCACAAAAATATCAAGCCATAGACACATAATCATTAGATTCTCACAGGTTGAAATGGAAGAAAAAATATTAAGGACAGCCGGAGAGAAAGGCCAGGTCACTTACTTACAAAGGAAAACCTGTTAGACGAACAGTGGACCTCTCAGCAGAAACCCTACAAGCCAGAAGAGATTGGGGCTAACATTCAACATTCTTAAAGAAAAGAAATTCCAACCCAGAGTTTCATATCTGGGCAAACTAAACTTTATAAGTAAGGAGAATTTTTTTTTGAGACAAGCAAATGCTGAGGGAATTCTTCACCATGAGGCCTGCCTTGCAAGAGCTCCTGAAGGAAGCACTAAATATGGAAAGGAAAAACCGTTGCCAGCTACTACAAAAACACACTGAAGTACACAGACCAGTGACACTATGAAGGAACCACACAAACAAGTCTGAAAAATAACCAGCTAGCATAATGATGATAGAATCAAATTCACATATATCAATACTAACCTTAAATGTAAATGGGCTAAATGACCCAATTCAAAGACACAGAATGAAAAGCTGGACGAAGAGCCAAGACCCATTGTAATGCTGTCTTTAAGAGACCCATCTCACATGCAAAGACACACACAGGATCAAAATAAAAGGATGGAGGAAAAGGGATAGCAAGAAAATAGAAAACAGAAAAAAGAAGTGGTTGCAATCCTAGATTCTGACAAAACAGATTTTAACCAACAAAGATCAAAAATGACAAATAAGGGCATTACATAATGGTAAAGTCTTCAATTCAACAAGAAGAGCTAACTATCCTAAATATATATGCACCCAATGCAAGAGCACCTGGATTCATAAAGCAAGTTCTTAGAGACCTCCAAAGAGACTTAGACTCCCACATAATAATAATGGGAAACTTTAACAGTCCACTGACAATATTAGATCATTGGGATAGAAAATCAACAAAGATATGCAGGACCTAAACTTAGCTCTGGATCAAGTGGCCCTGATAGATATCTACAGAATTCTCCACCCAAATTCAATAGAATATACATTCTTACCACCACACATCACTTTAAAATTGATCTCATAATTGGGAGTAAAACACTCCTCAGCGAATGCAAAAGAACTTAAATCATAACAAACAGTCTCTCAGACCACAGCACAGATTAGAACTCAATATTAAGAAATTCACTGAAAACCACACACCTACATGAAAATTGAACAACCTGTTCCAGAATGACTCTTGGGTAAATAATGAAATTAAGGCAGACATCAAAAAGTTTGTTGAAACTAATGAGTATAAAGAGGCATCTCTGGGATGCTGTAAGGCATGGTTAAGAGGGAAATTTATAGCACTCAATGCCCACATCAAAAACTAGAAAGATCACAAGTTAGAAACTTCACATCTCAACTAAAAGAACTAGAGAAACAAGAGGAAAGAAACAGAACTAGAGAAACAAGA
This sequence comes from Pan troglodytes, assembly GCF_028858775.2. Taxonomy (NCBI): domain Eukaryota; kingdom Metazoa; phylum Chordata; class Mammalia; order Primates; family Hominidae; genus Pan; species Pan troglodytes. Next base: position 90,731,947 of record NC_072407.2, read on the forward strand.
GGAAACAAACCCCAAAGATAGCAGAAGACAAAAAACAAAAACAAAAAACAAAAAAACAAAGAACAAAATCAGAGTGGAAATAAAGGAAATAGAGACATGCAAAACCCATCAAGAAATGAACAAATCCAGGAGCTGTTCTTTTGAAAAAATTAATAAAACAGACCACTAGCTAGATTAAAAAGAAGGAAAAAGAGAAGAATCAAATAAATACTATCAGAAAGGATAAGGTGCATATTACCACTTACCCCATAGGAATTTAAACAACCATCAGAGAATATTATAAACACCTCTATGCACATAAACTAGAAAATCTAGAAGAAACCGACACATTTCTGGACACATACACCCTCTCAAGACTGAACCAGGGAGAAACTGAATCCCTGAATAGACTAATAATGAGTTCTGAAATTGAGGGAGTAATAAATAGCCTACCAACCAACAAAAGCTCAGGACCAGACAGATTCACAGCTGAATTCTACCAGAGGTACAAAGAAGAGCTGGTACTATTTCTACTGAAACTATTCCAAACAATTGAAAGGGAGTGACTCCCCGTTAAGTCATTCTATGAGGCCAGCATCATCCTGACACCAAAACCTGGCAGAGATACAACAGAGGAAACTTCAGGCCAATATCCTTGTTGAACATGAATGCAAAAATCCTCAATAAAATACTGGCAGACTGAATCCAGCAGCACATCAAAAAGCTTATCCACCATAATCGAGTTCGCTTCATTCTCAGGATGCAAGGTTGTTTCAACATATGCAAATCAATAAATGTAATTCATCACATAAACAGAACTAAAGACAAAAACCACACGATTATCCAAATAGACACAGAAAAGGCCTGTGATAAAATCCAACATCCCTTCATATTAAAAACTCTCAATAAACTAGGTATTGAAGGAACATACCTCAAAATAATAAAAGCTATATATGACAAATCTACAGTCAATATCATACTGAATGGGCAAAAGCTGGAAGCATTTCCCTTTAAAACTGGCACAAGACAATGATGCCCTCTCTCACACCTCCTATTAAACATAGTATTGAAAGTTCTGGCCAGGGCAATCAGGCAAGAGAAAGAAATAAATGGTATTCAAATAGGAAGAGAAAAAGTCAAATTATCTTTGTTTGCAGATGATGTGATCCTATATATAGACAACCCCATAGTCTCAGCACAAAAGTTTATTAAGGTGAGAAGCAACATCAGCAAAGTCTCAGGATATAAAGTCAAAGTGCAAAAATTGCTAGCATTCCTATATACCAACAACAGGTGAGCCAGAAGCCAAATCATGAATGAACTCCCATTCACAATTGCTACAAAAAGAATAAAATACGTAGGAATACAGTTAACATGGGAAGTGAAGGACCTCTTCAAGGAGAACTACAAAACACTGCTCAAATAAATGAGAGAGGACACAAACAAATGGAGAAACATTCCATGCTCATGGATAGGAATAATCAATATTGTGAAAATGGCCATATTGCCCAAAGTAATTTATGGATTCAATTATATTCTCATTAAACTACCTTTGCCATTTTTCACAGAATTAGAGAAAATATTTTAAATTTCATATGAAACCAAAAAAGAGCCCAAATGGGCAAGACAGTGCTAAGCAAAAAGGACAAAGCTGAAGGCATCATGCTACCTTACCTGACTTCAAACTGTAATACAAGAGTACAGTAACCAAAGCAGCATACTACTGGTCCAAGAACAGACACATAAACCAATGGAACAGAAGAGAGAACTCAGAAATAAGACTGCACACTTACAACTATCTAATCTTTGACAAACCTGACAAAAAACAGTAATGGTGAAAAGATTTCTTATTTAATAAATGGTGCTCAGAGAACTGGTTAGCCATATCCAGAAAATTGAAACTGGACCCCTTCCTTACACCATATGCAAAAATTAATTCAAGATGGATTAAAGAATTAAGTGTAAAACTCAAAACTATAAAAACCCTAGAAAAACATCTAGTCAATACCATTCAGGACAGAGGCATGAGCAAATATTTCATGATGAAATCACCAAAAGCAATTGCAACAAAAGCAAAAATTGACAAATAGTATTTAATTAAACTAAAGAGCTTCTTCAGAGCAAAATAAACTATCAGACTGAACAGACAACCTACAGATTGGGGGAAATTTTCTGCAATCTATCCATCTGACAAAAATCTTATATCCAGATTCTACAAGGAACTTAAACAAATTTACGAGAAAAAACAACCCCATCAAAAACTGGGCAAAGGACATGAACAGACATTTCTCAAAAGAATACATACATGTGGCCAGTAAACATATGAAAAAAGCTCAGTATTACTGATCATTAGATAAATGTAAATCAAAACCACAATGAGATACCATCTCACACCAGTCAGTATGGTGATTATTAAAAAGTCAAAAAATAACAGATGATGGCGAGATCGTTGGTAGAAATGTAGATTAGTTCAACCATTGTGGAAGACAGTGTGGCAATTCCATAAAGACCTAGAGGCAGAAATATCATTTGACCCAGCAATCCCATTACTGGGTACATACTCAAAGGAATATAAACCATTATATTATAAAGATACATGCATGCATACATTCATTGAAGCACTATTCACAGTAGCAAAGACATGGAATCAACCTAAATCCCCATCAATGATAGGCTGGATAAAGAAATTGTGTTACATATACACTGTATTAGTCCATTTTCACACTGATGATAAAGGCATTCCCGAGACTGAGCAATTTACAAAAGAAAAAGGTTTACTGGCCTCACATTTCCACATGGCTGAGGAGGCCTCACAATTATGGCAGAAGATGAAAGGCACGTCTCACATTGCAGCAGACAAGAAAAAAGAGCTTGAGCAGGGAAACTCCCGTTTTTAAAAACATCAGATCTCATGAGACTTATGCACTATCACAAAAACAGCACGGGAAAGACCTGCCCCCATGATTCAATTATCTCCTGCTGGGTCCCTCCCACAACACGTGGGAATTATGGGAACTACAAGATGAGATTTGGGTAGAGACAGAGAACCAAACCATATCATACACCATGGAACACTATGTAGGCACCAAAAGGAATAAGATCATGTCCTTTGCAGGGACATGGATGGATTTGGAAACCATTATCCTCAGCAAATTAATGCAGGAACAGAAAACCAAACGTCACCTGTTCTGACTTATAAATGGGAGCTGAGTGATGAGAACACTGGACACAGGGAGGGGAGCAACACACTGGGTCCTGTCAGGGAATGCTGGGGAGGTTGGTGGAGGGACTGCTAATGGATGCAAGGCTTATTACCTAGGTGATGGGAAGATCTGTACAGCAAACCACCATGGCACTTGTTTACCTATATAACGAACCTGCCCATCCTGCTCCTGTACTCCTGAACTTAAAATAAAAGTTGAAGAAGAAAATTAATTATTCATTATAATGTAGGTATATTGACTCTATCAGGTGTGGCAGGAAAACAACATTGAATATTCTACCAGAATGGAAGGGAACCAATACTCAAAGGTAGGCACTTGAATATACATCTGAGATTCTCAAAGGTGGTCATTACACTCCCAGATGTATCCTTATCAATTCCTACATTTTCTATAAAAAATTTACAGTTATTGGGTATTACATTTTTTGAGAATTATAAGTGCATATGTGAGGGTCTGTATGTATCTGTGTTCATACATATTAACTATCATCATCATCATATTTTTCCACCTTTTTATCCCCTCCTAAATTCAAAGATGGGGAAACTCAAACTATAACTTGCCAAAGTCTGACATCAAATTCTGCAGTTATACTACAGTTGGGGTTGGTCTGTTCTCCAAATCAATTGTCTCTGTGCTCTGCCTAAGTGCTCCTAAAGACTTCAGCTTATTTTTGGGTCATCACTCATAGGCTGTGCAGCTCTGAACAATTTTACGACACTTCTGTAGGCCTTGCTCTCCTCATATGCAAAACAGAGATATATAATCCCCACTTTCTCTACAGAATTACTGAGATTCAAATGAAATATTATATTGAAGAACACTCTGTAATCCTGCTAAACACTAGAGAAATATAATGGATTAACAATCCTTGTAAGAAACTGAAGCAAATGTGTATTTAGATGTTTCAATAAGGCATTTGGAAATAGAAGATATCTCATCAAAGACAAGAGCTTGGGGATTCTCAAGAGCTCGAATTGTAACTAGCTTCTCCCAATAGTTTCAGAAAACAGAGTCTCAGAGAAGGTACAAGAAGCCATAAATTAATATATCTGAAATGGGAAAAAACATAAAGTAGAACGACTTGGTCAATATTAACATGAACTTGACCAAATTAATTTTTTCATATAAAGTTATGGTTTAAAGATGAGACCTACCATATCTGTGTAGGTTAGGAAGAGTTTTTAATCATATGGTAGGAAAAAAATGAATTTCTTTAAGTGAACAGTGTCCTATCACAATGGAAATGTAAGTACCTAGAAAATCAGTATTTTCATTTTATATTTACATTGCAATAACAGATGTTAGCATGATTTTGTTGCAAACTCTCTATATCCACCCCTGCTAAGACAAACATAATTAAAATAATTTATGGAATTGTAGTATGCCTAAGCAGTTTTTGAGTTAGAGACACAGCAAATTTTTTCTATGCCCAAAGATGGCCTCTATGATCTTTAAGTAGTTCTGATATTTACTAGGACCCATTTGCCTCCAAACAGAGAATTAAATAATTTTGAATTTAGAAGCTGCCCTTGAGAATATTGAATCTGGCACTTTTATTGTCAAGGTGAGAATTTTCTACCTTAGGGAATGTGAGTATTTACACAGAGTCACACAGGAAATGGATGCCAAAAGTAGGATACTGTGCCAGGTTTTCTAACTACAGGCCCAGTGATGTTTTCCCTAAATTTCTTACTAAAACAAAAGCCAAAAAAATATGACTCTGCAAAACAGAGGTTGGGACTGATTGTCCTCACCATGAACAAGGCTTATATTTACCTCTTTGTATCTGCTCCTAGCAGCCATTTTCTATCTCTACATTCTACCCATCTAGGGATTGGTGATCCATAAATTTTTGCCTCCAATAGACATGGAAACAGCCTTACTTTAGCATTCTAACAGTCTGACTCTGTTTCGTGTTATTCCAGTTTCATCTTCAATAAAATTGCCATTTAGAATAAAGAAATACTAGTCATGAGTGGTCTTAAATGGAAGAGATCATATAAATCATGTATTTCAATACTCAAATTTACAGATGACAGACTAGAACCCAGAGAAATACTCCATCCAAAGACAGAAAATCAGTAGAAGAGTCTACATTATAATTCAAGATTTTAGGGTCTCAGATCTTTTCATTTTATACATCTGTGCTGTCATATTCAGTTAGCAAGAGTTCACTAGGCAGTTATTCACATGGCATTTGTAGTTATAAAATAAGAGATAAGACATCAGCATGACAAGATTTTATAAAAAATATAAAGTCGAATTAATATGTCTCATATAGTACTATATGATTTTTTGAGTTTCTATAAAATGTAAATGATGAATACATACAAAAAATTATATAGCAACTATGTTATATAAATTCTAAACTATAAATTATAAACTATAACTTTGTTGTATAAACTATAAATTATAAATTATACATTGTATATTACACATTAAAATCAGCAAAATTGAAGATAGGACAATGGAAATTATTGAGTCTGAGGAACAAAAAGTAAAAAGGTAGGAGAAGAGTAAAAAGATAAGGGACCTATCTGTAGGACAATATCAAGTAGGATAACCTATGTACTGTGGCAGTCCCAGAAGAATAAGAGAAAGGATGACAGAGAATATGTGAAGAACAAATGGCTGAAAACTTCACACATTTGATGAAAGACATGAATATAAATATCTAAGAAGCTCAATGAACTCCAATTAAATGGAACTCAAAAAAACTCACACCAAGATACATTAAAATCAAACTTTTTAAAGACAAACACAAAGAGAAAATCTTGAAAACAATCAGAAATAAGTGGCTCATCACATGCAAGGGGTCCTCAAAAATAATATGAACAGATTTTTCCTCCAGAAATATTCGAGGCCAGGAGCTGGGGAAAATATACATTCAAAGCAGTCAAAGAAAAAAAAAAAACGATCTGTCAAATGAGAATTCCATATCTGGCAAAAATGTCCTTTGAAAGTTCGGGAGATACACTGCAAGCTTCCCTCGGGACTGCAGCCACCCTCCACATCATTTTGCCAGTGCACATGTATGCAGGTAGATTTTTGCATTCCCTGTCCTGCTAGCACATGTGTGCATGTGCACTCTGCCATGCCTCTGCTGCTGGTGGAATGCACTCCACCCCACTTCCCCTACCCTACTGCCATTGCAGTTGGAGCCTTTGTGAACACAGAGCCTGCCAGCCTCACCCCTACCAATGCTGTGCTCCTGCAACAACACTGCCATTAGAGTGAAACTAGTATGGATGACGGTGGAACCACCCCTGCCTGCTCTGAGCAGCCCAGAGGGTGCACACAGACTTGTGCCCACCAGTGTCTCACCCCCATCAATGTCCCACCCCCCTGCTAACACCACCACCAGTGGAACTACAAACACAGTCACCAATAAGGGATGCCCTCCTCCAGTTACGCTGTCTCCCCCACTGCTACGAATGCAATACAGAGGCAGGAACCTTGGCACCCACTAGCACCCTGCTGCAGTCAATGAGTGTGAACCCCACCATGCTACCTCTGCCACTGGCACATGTGAACAAGAATGGATCCTGCTGCCATAGCCCTACAAAATGCTTTGGCACCTCCCATTGATGTTTAGGGACCAGTGGTCCAAGAGCACCATGGCTTCCCCAACTGCCCACCGATTGTAGTTGGTTTCTAACCTTGAGGAGCCAGAGAGGAAAGTCAGACTCGCAAGTCCCCTAGAGTTTGAGGGCACAGTCCAGGAGATGGAAGCTGAGCCTTGCCCCACTAAAATCTCCCAGAAATAAAGCCAATCAACTGAACCGACCTTATACCACAATCAAATCCTCAAATAAAAATAACAAAAACCAATCCAAAGGACAGAAACTTCAAAGATTGAAGGAACACCAGCCTACAAAGATGAGAAAGAACAAGCACAAGAACTCTAAGTCAGAAAGGCAGAGTGCCTTCTTTCCTGCAAATCACTGCACTACCTCTCTAGCAAAGCGTTCTCAATCAGGCTGAGATGTCTGAAATTACAGTAGTATTTGGAATTGGGTAGGAATGAAGATCACTGAGAGGCAGTAGTACACTGAAGCCCAATCCAAGGAAGCTAAGAATCACAGTAAAATGATGCATGAGTTGACAGACAAAATGGCCAGTATAGAAAAGTATGTAACCAACCCAATAGATGTGGAAGACACACTACAAGAATTCCATAATGCAATTGCAAGTACTATCAAGTAATAAGCAAAATAGACCATGCTGAAGAAAGAACCTCAGAGCTTTAAGACTGGCTTTCTGAAATAAGACAGTCAGAGAAGAATAGAGAAAAAAGAATAAAAAGGAACAAACAAAACTTCAGAAAAATATGAGATTATGTAAAGGGACCAAATCTAAGATTCATTGGTGTTCTCGAAAGTGTTAGGGAGAATGGAATCAACTTGGAAAGCATATTTCAGGATATCATTCATAAGAACTTTTACAACCTAGCCAGAGAGGCAAATGTTTATATTCAGGAAATGCAGAAAACTCCAGTAAGATTCTTCACAAGAAGATCATCCCCAAGACACATAATCTCAGAATCTCCAAGGTCAAACTGGAAGAATAAATATTAGTGGCAGCTAGAGAGAAAGCTCATGTCACTTACAAAGGGAAATCCATCATGCTAACAGTAGACCTCTCAGCAGAAACCCTACAAGCCAGAAGATATTGAAGCTAACATTCTTACAGAAAAGAAATTCGAACCCAGAATTTCATATCTGGCCAAACTAAGCTTCATACGTGGAGGAGAAATAAGGTTATTTTCACACAAGCAAATACTGAGGGAACCTGTTACCACCAAACCTGCCTTACAACTCCCACAGAAAGAACTAAATATGGAATGGAAACATCATCACCATCCACTACAAAAACACACTGAAGTACACAGACCAGTGACACTATAAAGCAACCAAACAAGTCTACATAATAACCAGCTAACATCATGATGACAAGATCAAATCCACACATATCAATACTCATCTTGGATGTAAATGGGCTAAATCTCCCAGTTAAAGACACAGGGTAGCAAGCTAGATTAAGAAGCAAGACCCAATGTACGGTCTCTTCAGGAGACCCATCTCACAGGCAATGACACACAAAGGTTCAAAATTAAGGGACAGAGAAAAATCTACCAAGCAAACAGAAAACAGAAAAAAAGCAGGCATTGCAATCCTAATTTCAGACAAAACAGAATTTAAACCAACAAACATCAAAAAGAACAAAGAAGGGAATTACATAATGGTAAAGGGTTCAATTCAACAAGAAGAGCTAACTATCCTAAATATATATGTACTAAATACAAGAGCACCCTGATTCATAAAGCAAGTTCTTAGGGACCTACAAAGGGACTTAGATTCCCACACAATAATAGTGGGAGATTTCAACACCTCACTGACAGTATTAGACAGCTCATTGAGGCAGAAAATTAACAAAGATATCCAGGATCTAAAATCAGCACTGAATTAAATAGACCTGACAGACATCTACAGAACTCTCCACCCCAAAACAAAGGAATATATATTCTTTGATTGCCACATGGTACATATTCTAAAACTGACCACATAATCAGACATAAAACACCCCTCAGCAAATGCAAAAGAACTGAAATTATAACAGCTACTCTCTCAGACCACAACAAAATCAAATTAGAAATCAAGACTAAGAAATGCACCCAAAACCATACAATTACATGGAAATTGAATAATGTGCTCCTGAATGACTTTGGGGTAAATAATGAAATTAAGGCAGAAATCAAGAAGTTCTTTGAAACTAATGGGAACAAAGATGCAACATACCAGAATTTCTGAGACAAACTAAGGCAATGTTAAGGAAATTTATAGCACTAAATACCCACATCAAAAAGTTAGAAAGATTTCAATTTAATAACCTAACATCAAAACTAAAATAACTAGAGAATCAACAGCAAACCAACCCCAAAGCTAGCAGAAGACAAGAAATAACTAAAATCAGAGCTGAACTGAAGGAAATTAAGAAACAAACAAACATTCAAAAGATCAATGAATTGGGGAGTGGGTTTTTTCAGAAATATTATAAAATAGACTGCTAGCTAGACTAATAAAGAAGAGAGAAGATCTAAATAAATAAAATTAGAAATGACAAAGGTGATTTTACCACGGACCCCATAGAAATACAAATAACCACCAGAAAATATTGTGAATGCCTCTATGCACACAAACTAGAAAATCTAGAGGAAATGGGTAAATTCTTGGATACATGTACTCTGCTAAGACTGAACCAGGAATAAATTGACTCCCTGAACAGACCAATAACAAGCTCTGAAATTGAATCAGTTATAAATAGCCTACCAACCAAAACAATTCTCAGGGCCATATGGATTCACAGCCAAATTCTACTAGATGTACAAAAAAGAGCTGGTATCATTTCTGCTGAAACTATTTCAAAAAATTGAGGAGGGAATCCTGCCTAACTCATTCTACAAAGCCAATATCATCTTGATACCAAAATCTCACAGAGATACAACAAAAAAAGAAAACTTCAGGCCAATACCCTTCATGAACATTGATGCAAAAATCCTCAACAAAATACTAGCAAACCAAATCCAGCAGCTCATCAAAAAGCTTATCCATCATGATCAAGTAGGTGTTATCTCTGGGCTGCAAGGTTGATTCAAGGGATGCAAATCAATAAACAAGATGAGCCACATAAACAGAACTAAAGCCAAAAACCACATGATTATTTCAATAGATGTAGAAAAGTCTCAAAAAATGCAATACTGCTTCATGTTAAAAAACCCTTAATAAACTAGTTATTGAAGGAACATAAAACAATAAGAGTCATCTATGACAAACCCACAGCCAACACCATACTGACTGGGTAAAAGCTGGAAGCATTTGCTTTGAAAATCAGCACAAGATGAGGATGCCCTCTCTCACCACTCCTATTCACCATAGTATTCAAAGTCCTGGCCAGAGAAATCGGGCAACAGAAAGAAATAAAGGGCATCCAAGTAGGAAGAGAGGAAGTCAAACTATCCCTGTGTACAGATTATATGATTCTATACCTAGAAAACCCCATAGTCTTGGCCCAACAGCTCCTTAAGCTGATAAACAACTTCATCAAAATTTTAGGCTACAAAACCAACATTAAAATGTTCACTAGTATTCCTAAACACCAACAACCATCAAACCAAGGGCCAAATCAGAAAGACATTCCCATTCACAACTTCTCCCTTAAAAATAAAATAACTAGGAATACAGCTAACCAGGAATGTGAAAGATTTCTACAAGGAGAATTACAAAACACTGCTCAAAGAAATCAGAGATGACACAAATGAAAAATCATTCCATGTTGATGAATAAGAAGAATCAACATCATTAAAATGACCAGACTGTCCAAAGTAATTTATAGGTTCAATGCTATTCCTATCAAACTATCAATGATACTCTTCACAGAACTAGAAAAAACTGTTTTAAAATTCATCTGGAACCAAAAAACGGTTCCGAATAGCCAAGGCAATTCCAAGCAAAAGGAACAAAGCCAGAGACATCACACTACCTGACTTCCAGCTATACTACAGGACTACAGTAACCAAAAAAGCATGGTACTGGTACACAGACACATAGATCAACAGAACATAATAGAGGACCCAGAAATTATGCCACACTTACAACCATCTGATCTTTGAGAAAGCTGAAAAAAAGTAATGGAGAAAGGACCCTCTATTCAATTAATGGTACTGGGATAGCTGGCTAGCCATATGCAGAAGATTCAAACTGTTCCCCTTTCTCAAGCCATATACAAAAATCAACTCAAGATGGATTAAATACTTAAATGTAAAACCCCAAAAACCTTGGAATACAACCTAGGTAATACCATTCTGGACATAGGAATGAGCAAAGATTTTATGACAAAGACACCAGAAGCAATTGCAACAAAATCAAAAACTGAGAAATGAGATCTAATTAAACTTAAGAGCTTCTGCACAGCAAAAGAAACTATCAACAGAGTAAACCAATAACCAACAGAATGGGAGAAAATTTTTGCAAACTGTGCATCTGACAAAGGTCTAATATCCAGCATCTATAAGGAACTTAAATCTACAAGTAAAAAGCAAACAACCCCATTAAAATGTGGACAAAGTACATGAACACTTTTCAAAATAATACATATTTGCTGCCAACAAGCATAAGAAAAAACATTCAGTGTCACTGATCATTAGAGAAATGCAAGTCAAAACCACAATGAGATACCATCTCACACCACTCAGAATGACTATTATTAAAAAGTCAAAAAATAAAAGATGCTGGCAAGGTTCCTTAGAAAAGGGGAAACTTATACACTGTTGATGGGTGTGTAAACTAGTTCAACTATTGTGGAAAGCAGTGTGGTACCTCCTCAAAGAGCTGAAAGCAGAAGTGTCATTTGACCAAGCAATTTCATTACTTGGTATATATTCAAATGAATATAAATTGTTCTATCATAAAGACACGTGCACATATAAGTTATTCATAATAGTAAAGACATGGAGTCAACCTAAATGGCCATCAGTGGTAGGTAGACTGGTAAAGAAAACATAGTACATGTGCACCATGGAGTACTATGCAGTCATAAAAAAGAATGAGGTCATGTCTTTTGCACGAACATGTAATCGACTGGAGGTCATTATCCTTAGCCAACTAACACAGGAACAGAAAACCAAATACTGCATGTTCTCAATTACAAGTGGGAGCTAACTGATGAGAACACATGGACACATAGAGGAGAATAACAGACGTGGGAGACTACCAGGGGTTGGAGCGGGAAAGGAGGGAGAGGATCAGGAAAAATAACTGATGAGTACTAGGTTTAATACCTGGGTGACAAAATAATTTGTACAACAAACCCCCATAACACGAGTTTACCTATATAGCAAACCTGCACATGTACCCCTGAACCTAAAATAAAAGTTTAAAAAGTGAGGGAGATATTAAGACATTCTAAGACAAGTAGAAGCTGGAAGAATTAATTAGCACTAAATCTTTTATACATGAAATAGGCCTTGAGGGAGTCTTGTAGGGTTAAATTAGGGGACACTAGATAATAACTCAAAGCCATAAGAAGACATAACAATGTCACCGAAGGTAAATATGTCCACAGTCATAAAAATTACTACCATTGTAACAATGGTTTACAATGCCACTTCTTGTTTTCTACATGACTAAATTACATAATCAAACACTAAAATTATTAGTTTAAAGCTAGGATTAACTTTGGTTAGTAAATCCACATTTTATTTTCCTCATAATTTATAAGACAAATGTGTTTAAAGTATTATTAGCATATGTGTTTGGGCTCACAATGTGTAAAATTGTAATGGTAAAATCAACAGCTCAAAGGCGTGAGGACAGAGTTGTTAAAAGAACAGAATCTCTATATGTTATTAAAGTTATTAAACAGGTATAAATTCAAATTACAGTGTTAAAAGTATAAGGTGTTAGATGTAATCCCCATGGTAACCACAAATAAGATAGCTATAGAGTATCTACAAAAATAAAATTTGTCACGATAAAAAATCAGATAAACCCAAAGGAAGTTATTAATGCAGAAAATGAGGGCATATAGAAAAGAAAAAGCAAAATGACAGAAATGTCACTCCTTATCATTTGTTGCCTTAAATGTAAATAATTTCTCCAATTAAAGGACAGAGATTGGCAGAATGAACAAAACAATTGATCCAAATCTGTGTTGTCTACCAGAGACCCACTGAGATTCAAAGGTACAAATAGACTGAAAGTGAAAGAATGAAAAAAGATACGCCATGCAAATACAAACCAAAAGACAGAAAATATTATTATATTACTGTTAGAAAAAAGAGACTTTAAATTTAAAAGTGTCACATGAGACAAGAAGGGCATCACATTGAGAAAATATGTTCAATACAACAAGAAGATATAAACATCTACATACACAAGAACAGACAATCAAAATATATGAAGCAAAAATGAACAGATTTAAAGAGAGAATAGTCCTATCATAACGGTTGCAGACTTCAACACCTCATTCTCAATAATGATTACAACAACAAGACAAAAGATAAGGAAGGAAATAAAGACAACACAATAAACCAACTAGATGTAACAGACATATACAGAAGAACACTCTACCAAACAACACAACATAGACATTGTTTTTATGTGCATATGGGACATTTTCCAGAATAAAATATACATATTTTACCACAAATTAAGTCTCAATAGATTTTTTTATAGATGTCATACAAAGTTATTTTCTCTGACTACAAAAGAGTGAAATTAGAAATCAGTAACAGGTGTAAAAATGGAAAACTTACAAAATTGTGGGAAATAAATAACCATTCTTAGACAATACATGAATCAAAAAAACAAATCACAGGGGAAATTGGAAAATACTTAAAGATGAATGAAAGTGAAAACACAATATACCAAAAATTATGGGATGTGGCAAAAGCAGTGCTAAGGAGGAAATTTATAGCTATAAACACTTATATTAAAAAATTAGAAAAATTCAAATCAGCAACCTAACTTTAAGATACTAGAATAAAAACAAACTAAACCCAAAGATAGAAGAAGGAAGGAAATAATGAAGATTAGAGCACATATAACTTAAATAGAAAAGTAATAGAGACTAGAAAAATTATAGAGAAAATCAATAAAACCAAACTTGGTTTTTTCAAAAGATCAACAAAATTGATAACTTTTAGGTAGATGGACAAACAAAAAGGGAGAAGACTCAATTACTAAAGTTAGAAATAAAAGTGGAGACATGATGAAAAATTCTAGGGAAATAAAAAGGATTATAAAAAAGTATTATGAATAATTGTACAGTAACAATTTGATAACCTAGATGAAATGAACAAATTCTTACAAACACACAAAACCTCCAAGACTAAATCATAAAGAAATAGAATATCTGAATAGACCTGTAAGTAGTAAGGATATTGAGTCTGTAAGGAAAATGTCTCCCAAAAAAGAAAAGCCCTGGGAATCAAAAAAATCTCCCTACAAAGAAAAGCCCTGGGTCTGATAGCTTCATGAGTGAATTCTACCAACTGTTTAAGGAAAAACTAACACCATTACTTCTCAAACTTTTCCTAAAATTAATATGGAATTTCAAGTGAGCTCAAATAGCCAAGACAATTTGAAAAAAAAAAAAACAAAGTGGAAGGACTCACACTTTCCAATTTAAAACTTACTACAAAGCCATAGTAATCGTAACAGTGTGGTTTTAGCATCTAGATTAATGGAATAGAACAGAGAGCCTAGAAACAATCCTTCACATATACAGTCAAATGGTTTTTGAGAAGGGTGTCAAGACCATTCTTGAGAAGGGAAAATGGCAGTCTTCAACAAATGATGCTTGGATAACTGGATATCCACACACAAAATAATAAGGTTGAACCCTTACCTAACACCATATGCAAAAATTGACTCAAGTGGATGAAAGACCTAAATATGATTCTTAAATTATACAACTCAAAGAAAAAAAAACTTAATGAAAATGCTTCATGGCATTGTATTTGGGAATGATTTGTTGGATATAACATCAAACGCACAGGCACAACAACAAAAAATAGACAAATTTGACTTCAGGAATATGTTTTAAAATTGTGTATACAAAGACCCTATCAACAGAATAAAAAGGAAACACACAGAATGGGAGAAAATGTTTGCAACTTATATATATAAGGGACTTATATCCAGAAAATATAGAGAAGTCCTAAAACTCAACAACAAAATCACTCTGATTCAAAAAAAGGCAAAGAACTTGAATAGAGATTTACCCAAAGAAGGTATCTGAATGGTCCATACACACATGAAAAGATGCTCATGGATAGGAAGAATCAATATTATTAAAATGGCCATATTGCCCAAAGCAATTAGTAGATTAAAATGTCATTCCTATCAAACTACCAATGATATTCTTGACATGACTAGATAAAACTATTTTATAATTTCTATGAAGCCACAAAAGAGCTCAAATAGCTAAGGCAATCCTCAGCAAAAAGTACAAAGCTGGAGGCATCACATTACCTGACTTCAAACTATACTGCGGGGCTCCCATAACCAAAATGGCACGGTACTGGTACACAAACAGACAAATAGACAAATGGAATGGAATAGAGAGCCCAGAAATAATGTCACACACCTACAACTATCTGATCATTGACAAACCTAGCAAAAAGAAGCAATGGGGAATGAACTCTATTCACTTAATGGTACTGGGATAGCTGGCTAGCCATATGCAGAAGATTGAAACTAGACCCCTACTTTACACCACACACAAAAATCAAATCAAAATAGATCAAAGACTTCAATGTAAAATCCAAAACTATAAAAATCCTGGAAGATAACCTAGGCAATCGCATTCTGGACATAGGACCAGGCAAAGATTTCATGACCATAGATGCCAAAAGCAATTGCAACAGAAACAAAAATTGACAATTCTAATTAAACTAAATAGCATCTACAGAGCAAAAGGAACTATCAACAGAGTAAACAGACAACCTACAGAATGGAAGAAAATATTTGCAAACTATGTATCTGACAAAGGTCTAATATCCGGTATCTATAAGGAAGTTAAACAAATTCACAAGCAAAAACCAAACAACCCCATTAAAAAATGGGCAAAGGATGTGAACAGATATTTTTCAAAAGAAGACATACATGTGACCAACTAGTATATGAGAATATCCTCAACATCACTAATCGTTAGAAAAATGCAAATAAAAAACTCAGTGAGATGCCATCTCACCCCAGTCAGAATGGCTATTTAATTTTTTTCTCTTGTTTGATACAGCTGGAGTGCAGTGTCATAATCACAGTTCACTGCAACCCCATCTTCAGCCTCCCAGTATGCTGGGATTAGAGACCTGAGCCATTGTTCCTGGCCGAGAATGGCTATTATGTAAAATTCAAAAAATAAAAGATGCTGGTGAAGTTGCAGAGAAAAGGGAACACATATACACTACTAGTGGGAGTGTAATTCAGCCATTGTAAAAAGTGGTGTGTCAATTCCTCAAATAACTAAAACAGAATTGCTATTTGATCCAGAAATCGCATTATTAGGCATATCCTCAAAAGAATGTAAATTTTCTACCATAAAAACACATGTATGTGTATATTCATTGCAGCACTATTCACAATAGCAAAGACGTGAAATCAACCTCAATGCCCACCAATGGTCGACTGGATAAAGAAAATGTGGTATGTGTACACCATGGAATACTATGCAGCCATACAAAAGAATAAGATAATGTCCTTTGCATCAACATGTGTGAAGCTGGAGGTCATTATCCTAAGCAAAGTAATACAGGAGCAGAAAACCAAATACTGCATGTTCTCACTTGCAAGTGTGAGCTAAACAACAAGAACACATGGATACTAGGAGGCAAACAACGGACATTGGGACCTACTTGAGGGTGGATGGTAGGAGGAGGGAGAGGATCAGAATAAATACCTATTGGATCCTATGCTTATTACCTGAGTGGCAAAATAATCTGTGCACCAAATCCCTGTAAGACCCAGTTTACCTATATTAACAAACCTGCACATGTACCCCAGAACCTAAAAAAAAATTAAAGATGCTTAGCATAATTAATCATTAGGGACATTCAAATCAAAACTATGGGATACCACCTTACACCCAATAGGATAGCAACACTATAAAAAGAAAAAAATAATAACAAGTGTTGGTAAGAATGTAGGGAAATTGGAACCCTTGTATGCTGTTTATAGAAGTATAAAACAGTATAGCTGCTGTGGCAAACAGTATGATGGGTCCTTAAAAAATTAGAAATATAATTTCCATATGATCCAGAAATTTCACTTCTGGGTACATACCCAAAACGTTGAAAACAAGGTATCAAAGAGATAATGTTTACACCCATGTTCAAAGTGTATTATTTGCCACAGTTAAAATGTGAAAGCAACCCCAGTGCCCACCGATGGATGGACGGATGGATAAGAAAACATAATATATGCATACAATGAAATATTATTCAACCTTAAAAAGAAGGAATTTCTTTCATAGCTATAACATGGATGACTTTGAGGAGATAATGTTAAATGAAGTAATCCAATCACAGAAAAGACAAATGATGTATAATTCCATTTATATTAGGTACTTTGAGTAGTCAAAATTATAAAGACAGAAAGTAGAATGGTGGTTACCAGACGCTGGTGGGAGGAGAGAATGGATAGTTACTGTTTAATAGGTATAGAGGTTCACTTTTACAAGATAAAAAGAGTTATGGGGATAGATGGTGGTAAGGTTTGCACAGCATTATGAATTTAATACCAGTGAACCATACACTTAACAATGTTGAATATGATCCATTTTTGTTATATGTATGAACCACCTATAAAAATTGAAAAAAAGAGATAATTTAAAAATAGCCACACCTGAAAGGTCATCACACTGGTCCTTATATGAAAGAGACAAGGGAGTGAATGGGGAGAGAGAAGGGATGACAGAAGTTGGTATGATGTGAAGAAAAGGCCACGTGAAGGGGTGATGAGGAGTTATTGAAGATGGACCAAAGGATACAGACAGCCTCTGGAAGCTGAAAAAGGCAAGAAAAAAGATTTCCCTCTGAAGGCTCCAGAAGGTGTGTAGCCCAGATGACACCTTCACTTTATACACTAGACCTCCAGAAATGTAACAGAATAAAATTTTGTTGTTTTATGCTTCCCTTCAAACCTCCATGAATAAAATAGCCTCACCAAGGAGTTGCTGGCCTAAGTTAACTTTAGAAATGAATGGAATCTGTAAGACTAGGCTAAAGAAACTGCATGTAAGTACTGCGCTCTAGTCAATAAATTTGTTTCCCATAGGGATATGGGGTAACAATTCTGATTCTGATATATAAATATTCCTTAAGCAAGGAAGCAAATGAATAGCTCATGGCGGCAGCCAGGTTTTCCACTTCTGGAGTGGGAATTTGTGGATTGGCATGGTGAGGAGGTGAGATTGATCCATATGGTAATTGTTTAGACTTGGAGACAATAAGAACTCATGTTCAACTTAATATAGATATAGATCATTACATGTAGAGATATTTATGGACATGTGTATATACACAGGTCATTATACACACATTTATTTCTTTGTTTTGCCAACTGTAAGTGTCTAAAAGAAATGGCACTAGAGCAGTAATGAGTATACGCAACACCCGGATCCAGATCTTGATTTCTATTATTATTTTCCAATGAAAGTAACCAGTGTTGCTTGGAGAAATGGCTGGTTCAGGTGCAGGAAATATAAAAGATGAGCCTGGAGCATGTTGTGGTTCCATTAGGTAAGGAAGCCCTCACAAAGCAACAATAACAGCAACAGCAAGAACAAAATACATTGATGGCAGTATGTCAAAAAGGCACAAGAATCAACTGAAAGAACTCCTAGTGGACAAAGATTGACAATTTGAGCAGCAAAATAGTGCTGGATTTTAATTCTAAGTATAAGATTAACATCTGCAAGTCCAGACTGATGTGAATAAAAAATCGAATAAATTAATAAATGGAGGACAATAATCAACCATGCAAAAGAATTCCAAATAAATTATGTAAATGCTTCATCCTAAAGGAGGGAGAGCAAAACTCTCCACTGTTAAGTATGAGCTGTGCAGAGTGACTTCCTTCTAAAGAGTAAAGTATGGAAGTGGGGAGGAGATAGTAAATTTACAGCAGAGAAACCTGGCACACACTACTTCAGTCAGGTGATCAAGGTCAATACCAACAGTTATAAATCATGTTGATAGTATACACCCTGGATATGATGTGATTAAAATAGCACTTTACCTCTGTGATCTACCTCTCTAAAACCCATAACCCTAATTTACCCATGAGACAAATCTCAATTTGGAGACATTCTAAAAAATGCCTGACCTATACTCATCAAAACTTTCAAAGTAATTGAAAGTAAATAAGGTATGAAAAACTGTTACAGCCAAGAGGAGCCTAAGGAGTCCAGATAACTACATGTAATATGGTATACTGGATGCGACCCCAGAACAGAAAAAGGGCATTAGATAAAAAGAAAGGGAATCTTAATAAACTATGGACTTCTTAATAAATATTCTCTTACTAAATAATTATGTATTGATATTGTTTCATTAATTTTAACAAATATACTACACTAATGTAATGTGTTAATAATAAACTGTGTATGTCAGAGGAAAGAGAGGTAATGTAGGAATTCTTTGTAGTATATGCTCAATTTTTTAGTGAATCTAAAACTTTTCTTAAAAATGAAGTTGATTCATAGAAAATCAATTGAACAAATGTTGCTTTTGGTTAATTGATGATATAACTAAATAGTTCCTGTTTTAACCTTGTGGAAAGCAGAAATTGTTGGCTTGGTTATATATTTGATGTATTACTATGTGATGGATGGTATGTGTCACCAAAACTGAACAGAATTTTATCACATGAAAGGAGTAACAGGAATATGCTTCCAGAAAAGAATGTATTCTTGACAGAAATTGATAGGGGTTACAATTTGGGGGCATCTAGTGATTTAAATCTTTTATGACACATGTATTACTAGAATTTGTCAGAACGTTAATCTAAATATAATCATGTGATAATGTATTCGGTTTGAAACAGAATAACAAAGGGGCATTTGTCACTTAGCGTCAGAATGGATTCCTGGACAGATATGACCATATTGCCACTCAGCAGTAGCCAAGAAATTTAAATGACTTTTCCTCATTTTTTAGTCACTTAAATCAGACATGTATCCCTTACTACATGGCAAACCATGTGCTTAAGAAAAATAATACTTGATAAAATCAGAAAACAAACATCTTAATATGTAGCTAATAGCATAGACAGACAAGGAAATATTTTTAGAGATCACCTAGCCCTGGCCTGTCGAGTATGGTAGCTTCTAGCCCCTTGAATGTGGCTAGCAGGAATTAAGACATGCTTGTATTAGGGTTCTCCAGAAGGATAGAACTAATAGGATATATGTATATATGAAAGGAAGTTTATTAAGGAGAATGGGCCCAGACGATCACAAGGTAAAGTCCCACAATAGGCCATATGCAAGCTGAGGAAAAAAGAAGGCAGGAGGGGCTCAGTCTAAGTCCAACAGCCTAAAAGTACGGAAACTGACAATGGAGCCTTCATTCCACGGCTGAAGGCCCAAGAGTCCCTAGCAACCCACTGGTGTAAGTGCAAGAGTCCAAAGGCTGAAAAACCTGGAGTCTGATGTTCAAGGGCAAGAGGAACAGATGGGAGCATGTAGCATGGGAGAAAGATGAAAGCCAGAAGACAGCAAGCAAGCTTCTCCCACCTTCTTCTGCCTGCTTTGTTCTAATGGGCGCTGGATGGTGCCCATCCACATTGAGGGTCTTCCTCTCCAGTCCACTGACTCAAATGTTAATCTCCTCTGGCAACACCCTCACAGACATACCCAGAAACAATACTTACAGCTATCTAGGCATCCTTCAATCCAATCAAGGTAACAGCTAACATTAATAATCACAATTATGTGAGTGTGAAATACACTCACAGTTTTGAAGACTTAGTACCAAAAGAGAAAGCAAAATAGCTCAATAATTTTTATATAATCGGCATACAGAAAAGTTTCATCTCCCTGAACATCTCCCTCCATTCCCATGGCAATCACTGGTTTGTTCTCCCTCACTATGGTTTTGTCTTTTTGAGAATGTCATAAACATGAAATCATGTAGTTTGTAACTCTTGGAGACTGACTTCTTTTACTCAGCATACTGCCCTTGAGTTGCTTCATGTATCAACGCTTATCAATCTTTTTTTTTTTTAACTGAGCAGTATTATGTGTGGATATTCCACTGTTTATTTATTCACCCATTGAAGGACATTTTGTTTTGTTTTACTTACTGTATCTTGAAACTCTTAACATTTTATTTTAAACATAAAGATATCTATTGAAACATTATTATTGCTCTTAGTTTAAATTCAGGACTAATATGTGATTGGTAAAAACAAAAATGAAAGCAAAAAATGTAAAAGAGAAGAAACAAAATGTGGGTTCACTCCTCTGACCCTCAAATACACATGAAGGCAGTAAGAAGCTCTTAACCGTTTTCTTTGCCTCATTGCAGACTTGCTATATTTCTTACATTCCTTTTTGAAAACTCTTTTAAATATCAATCATGTACTTTTTTATTTTTTTTTTTTTACTATCTGGCCCTTTATTTATTTTTATTTATTTTTTATTTTATTGTACTTTAAGTTCTAGGGTACATGTGCACAATGTGCAGGTTTGACACATAGGTATACATGTGCCATGTTGCTTTGCTGCACCCATCAACTCATCATTTACATTAGGTAGTTCTCCTAATGCTATTTCTCCCCCAGCCCCCCATACCCCTACAGGCCTCAGTGTGTGATGTTCCCCACGCTGTGTCCAAGTGATCTCACTGTTCAATTCCCACCTATGAGTGAGAACATGCGGTGTTTGGTTTTCTGTCCGTGCGATAGTTTACTGAGAATGATGGTTTCCAGCTTCATCCATGTCCCTACAAAGGACATGAACTCATCCTTTTTTATGGCTGCATAGTATTCCATGGTGTATATGTGACACATTTTCTTAATCCAGTCTATCATTGATGGACATTTGGGTTGGTTCCAAGTCTTTGCTATTGTGAATGGTGCCGCAATAAACATATGTGTGCATGTGTCTTTATAGCAGCATGATTTATAATCCTTTGGGTATATACCCAGTAATGGGATTGCTGGGTCAAATGATAACTCTAGTTCTAGATCCTTGAGGAATCACCACACTGTCTTCCATAATGGTGGAACTAATTTACACTCCCACCAACAGTGTAAAAGCATTCCTATTTCTCCACATCCTCTCCAGCACCTGTTGTTTCCTGACTTTTTAATGATTGCCGTTCTAACTGGCATGAGATGGTATCTCATTGTGGTTTTGATTTGCATTTCTTTTATGGCCAGTGATGATGAGCAGTTTTTCATGTGTCTGTTGGCTGCATAGATGTCTTCTTTTGAGAAGTGTCTGTCTGTTCATATCCTTTGTCCACTTTTTGATGTGGCTGTCTGTTTTTTTTCTTGTAAATTTGTTTGAGTTCTTTGTAGATTCTGGATATTAGCCCTTCGTCAGGTGGGTAGATTGCAAAAATTTTCTCCCATTCTGTAGGTTGCCTGTTCACTCTGATGATAGTTTCTTTTGTCATGCAGAAGCTCTTTAGTTTAATTAGATGCCATTTGTCTATTTTGGCTTTTGTTGCCATTGCTTTTGGTGTTTTAGTCATGAAACCCTTGCCCATGTCTATGTCCTGAATGGTAATGCCTAGGTTTTCTTCTAGGGTTTTTATGGTTTTAGGTCTAACATTTATGTCTTTAATCCATCTTGAATTAATTTTTGTATAAGGTGTAAGGAAGGGATCCAGTTTCAGCTTTCTACATATGGCTAGCCAGCTTTCTCAGCACCATTTATTAAATAGGGAATCCTTTCCCCATTTCTTGTTTTTGTCAGGTTTGTCAAAAATCAGATGGTTGTAGATGTATGGTATTATTTCTGAGGCCTCTATTCTGTTCCATTGGTCTATACATCTGTTTTGGTACCAGTACCATGCTGTTTTGGTTACTGTAGCCTTGTAGTATACTTTGAAGTCAGGTAGCATGATGCCTCTAGCTTTGTTCTTTTTGCTTAGTATTATCTTGGCAATGAAGGCTCTTTTTTGGTTCCATATGAACTTTAAAGTAGTTTCTTCCAATTCTGTGAAGAAAGTCATTGGAAGCTTGATGGGGATGGCATTGAATCTATAAATTACTTTGGGCAGTATGGCAATTTTCACGATATTGATTTTTCCTATCCATGAGCATGGAAAGTTTCTCCATTTGTTCGTGTCCTCTTTTATTTCGTTGAGCAGTGGTTTGTAGTTTTCCTTGAGGAGGTCCTTCACATCCCTTGTAAGTTGGATTCCTAGGTATTTTATTCCCTTTGTAGCAATTGTGAATGGGAGTTCACACATGATTTGGCTCTCTGTTTGTCTTCATGGTGTAGGGGAATGCTGTGATTTTTGCACATTGATTTTGTATCCTGAGACTTTGCTGAAGTTGCTTATCAGCTTAAGGAGATTTTGGGCTGAGACAATAGGGTTTTCTAAACATACAATCATGTCATCTGCAAACAGGAACAATTTGACTTCCTCATTTCCTAATTGAATACCCTTTATTTCTTTCTCTTGCCTGATTGCCCTGGCCAGAACTTCCAACACCATGCTGAATAGGAGTGGTGAGAGAGGGCATCCCCGTCTTATGTCGGTTTTCAAAGGGAATGCTTACAGTTTTTGCTCATTCAGTATGACGTTGGCTGTGGGTTTGTCATAAATAGCTCTTATTATTTTGAGATACGTTCCATCAGTACCTAGTTTACTGAGAGTTTTTAGCCTGAAGGGCTGTTGAATTTTGATGAAGGTCTTTTCTGCATCTATTGAGATAATCATGTGGTTTTTGTCCTTGGTTCTGTTCATGTGATGGATTAGGTTTATTGTGTATGTTGAACCAGCCTTGCATCTCAGGGATGAAGCCAACTTGATCGTGGTGGATAAGCTTTTTGATGTGCTGCTGGATTCAGTTTGCCAGTATTTTACTGAGGATTTTTGCATTGATGTTCATCAGGGATATTGGTCTAAAATTCTCTTTTGTTGTTGTGTCTCTGCCAGGCTTTGGTATCAGGATGATGCTGGCCTCATAAAATGAGTTAGTTAGGGAGGATTCCCTCTTTTTCTATTGATTGGAATAGTTTCAGAAGGAATGGTACCAGCTCCTCATTGTAGAATTCGGCTGTGAATCCTTCTGGTCCTGGACTTTTTTTGGTTGGTAGGCTATTCATTATTGCCTCAATTTCAGAGCCTGTTATTGGTCTATTCAGAGATTCAACTTCTTCCTGGTTTAGTCTTGGGAGCGTGTATGCGTCCAGGAATTTATCCATTTATTCTAGATTTTCTAGTTTATTTGCATAGAGGGGTTTATAGTATTCTCTGATGGTAGTTTGTATTTCTGTGGGATCAGTGGTGATATCCCCTTTATCATTTTTTATTGCATCTATTTGATTCTTCTCTCTTTTCTCCTTTACTTGTCTTCCTAGCAGTCTATCAATTTTGTTGATCTTTTCAAAAAACCGGCTCCTGCATTCATTGATTTTTGAAGGGTTTTTTTGCATGTCTATCTCCTTCAATTCTGCTCTGATCTTAGTTATTTCTTGCCTTCTGCTAGCTTTTGAATGTGTTTGCTCTTGCTTCTCTAGTTCTTTTAATTGTGATGTTAGGGTGTCAATTTTAGATCTTTCCTGCTTTCTCTTGTGGGCATTTAGTGCTATAAATTTCCCTCTACATACTGCATTAAATGTGTCCCAGAGATTCTGGTATGTTGTGTCTTTGTTCTCATTGGTTTCAAAGAACATCTTTATTTTTGCCTTCATTTCGTTATTTACCCAGTAGTCATTCAGGAGCAAGTTGTTCAGTTTCCATGTAGTTGAGCAGTTTTGAGTGAGTTTAGTAATCCTGAGTACTAATTTGATTGCACTGTGGTCTGAGAGACAGTTTGTTGTGATTTCTGCTCTTTTACATTTGCTGAGGAGTGATTTACTTCCAATTATGTGGTCAATCTTAGAATAAGTGCAATGTGTTGCTGAGAAGACTGTGTATTCAGTTGATTTCGGGTAGAGAGTTCTGTAGATGTCTATTAGGTCTGCTTGTTTCAGAGCTGAGTTCAGGTCCTGGATATCCTTGTTAACCTTCTGTCTTGTTGATCTAATATTGACAGTGGGGTGTTAAAGTCTCCCATTATTATTGTGTGTGAGTCTAAGTCTCTTTCTAGGTCTCTAAGGACTTGTTTTATGAATCTGGGTGCTCCTGTATTGGGTGCATATATATTTAAGATAGTTAGCTCTTCTTGTTGAATTGATCCCTTTACCATTATGTAATGGCCTTCTTTGTCTCCTTTGATCTTTGTGGGTTTAAAGTCTATTTTATCATAGAATAGGATTGCAACCCCTGTTTTTTTTTTGCTTTCCATTTGCTTGGTAGATCTTCCTCCATCCCTTTATTTTGAGCCTGTGTGCGTCTTTGCATGTGAGATGGGTCTCCTGCCTACAGCACACTGATGGGTCTTGACTCTATCCAATTTGGCAGTCTGTATCTTTTAATTGGAGCATTTAGACCATTTACATTTAAGGTTAATATTGTTATATGTGAATTTGGTCTGGTCATTATGATGCTAGCTGGTTTATTTTGCCCATTAATTGATGCAGTTTCTTCATAGCATCGATGGTCTTTACAATTTGGCACATTTTTGCAGTGGCTTTTACTGGTTGTTTCTTTCCATGTTTAGTGCTTCCTGCAGGAGCTCTTGTAACGCAGGCCTGGTGGTGACAATATCTCTCAGCATTTGCTTCTCTGTAGAGGATTTTATTTCTCCTTCACTTATGAAGCTTAGTTTGGCTGGATATTAAATTCCGGGTTGAAAATTCTTTTCTTTAAGAATGTTGAATATTGGCCCCCACTCTCTTCTGGCTTGTAGGGTTTCTGCTGAGAGATCTGCTGTTAGTCTGATGGGCTTCCCTTTGTGGGTAACTTGACCTTTCTCTCTGTCTGCCCTTAACACTTTTTCCTTCATTTCAACCTTGGCAAATCTGACAATTATGTGTCTTGGGGTTGCTCTTCTTGAGGAGAATATTTGTGGTGTTCTCTGTATTTCTTGAATTTGAATGTTGTCCTGCCTTGCTAGGTTGGGGAAGTTCTCCTGGATAATATCCTGAAGAGTGTTTTCCAACTTGGTTCCATTCTCCCCCTCACTTTCAGGTACACCAATCAAACGTAGATTTGGTCTTTTCACATAGTCCCATAGTTCTTGGAGGCTTTGTTCATTTCTCTTTACTCCTTCTCTAACCTTGTCTTCTCACTTTATTTCATTAATTTGATCTTCAATCATTGATACCGTTTCTTCTACCTGATTGAATCAGCTATTGAAGCTTATGCATGCATCACGTAGTTCTCATGCCATGGTTTCCAGCTCCATCAGGTCATTTAAGGTCTTCTCTATGCTGTTTCTTCTAGCTAGGCATTCATCTTATCTTTCTTCAAGGTTTTTAGCTTCCTTGCAGTGGGTTCAGCATCCTTCTTTAGCTTGGAGAAATTTGTTATTACCAACCTTCTGCAGCCTACTTCTGTCAAATCGTCAAAGTCATTCTATGTCCAGCTTTGTTCCATTGCTGGCGAGGAGCTGCGATCCTTTGGAGAAGGGGCGCTCTGATTTTTAGAATTTTCAGCTTTTCTGCTCCAGTTTCTCCCCATCTTTGTGGTTTTATCTACCTGTGGTCTTTGATGTTGGTGACCTACAGATGGGGTTTGGTGTAGATTACCTTTTTGTTGATGTTGATGCTATTTCTTCATGTTTGTTAGTTTTCCTTCTAACAGTCAGGTCCCTCAGCTGCAGGTCAGTTGGAGTTTGCTGGAGTTTCACTCCATACCCCATTTGCCTGGGTATCACCAGTGGAGGCTGCAGAACAGAGAATATTGCAGAACAGCAAATATTGCTGCCTGATCCTTCCTCTGGAAGCTTCGTTTCAGAGGAGCAGCCACCTATATGAGGTATCTGTCGGCCCCTACTTGGAGATATCTCCCAGTTAGGCTACACAGGGGTCAGGGACCCACTTAAGGAGGCAGTCTGTCCATTCTCAGAGCTCAAATGCCATGCTAGGAGAACACCGCTCTCTTCAGAGCTGTCAGACAGGGACATTTAAGTCTGCAGAAATTGTCTGCTGCCTTTTGTTCAGCTATGCCCTGCCCACCGAGATGGAGTCTAGAGGCAGTAGGCCTTGTTGAGCTGTGATGGGCTCCGCCCATTTGGAGCTTCCTTGGCCACTCTGTTTACCTACTCAAGCCTCATCAGTGGTGACACCCCTCCCCCAGCCAGGCTACAGCCTGGCAGAGTGATCTCAGACTGATGTGCTAGCAGGGAGCAAGGCTCCATGGGCGTGCGACCTGCTTAGCCAGGCATGGGAGAGAATCACCTTGTCTGCCGGTTGTTAAGACCTTGGGAAAAGCACAGTATTTTGGCAGGAGTGTCCCGTTTTTCCACGTAGTCTGTCACGGCTTCCCTTTGCTAGGAAAGGGAAATCCCCCAACCCCTTGCGCTTCCCAGGTGAGGTGATGCCCCACCCTGCTTTGGCTCACCCTCTGTGGGCTGCACCCACTGTCCAACCAGTCCCAGTGAGATCAACCAGGCACTTCAGTTGGAAATGCAGAAATCACCCGTCTTCTGCATCGATCACACTAGGAGATGCAGACTGGAGCTGTTCCTATTTGGCCATCTTGGAATGCCCACTGCTCTTCATTTTTATGTTGTTATTAAAATACTTGAAACTATGAATTGGCTTATATTTGAGTCCTCTCACACTATAGTTTTATTAGACAACATTGGTCTAGTCTAAGTTGCTTTTTATGTAAAGAAAGAACCTATGGCCCAGAGAACTTATGATCAGTGCCAGGTCCTGTTTTTAAGTGATCTGGATATTTTTAAACAAAAATGTTTCTCTATTTAACTGGGGAGAAGAGTTGTTTCAAGTTATCTATCACTAAGAAAATTTTCACTTAGGCTTCATGAAGTTCAAATACATTTTACATAACATTTTCACTGTTTTCTACTCAAGGAAGATCTTGGCCTACTGCCCTTCTGGGTTAAATAAAATGAGCTACCATTTATTGAGTGCTTACGCCATGTAGACCAGTGCTGCAATTTGTATAATAAATAGCTTACATAATTTATTATTGAGTTTAATTCTCACAAAAATCTTTTATAGATGAAGAACCTGATGCTCAGAGAGCAATTTGCTTAAGCAACCACATTAATCAGAATGTGGTAAACATAGTATTTAAATGGGGTTCTTGTTCTAAAGCTTGTGTTCTCTCCACTGTTCTCAACTGCTTCTGAACACACGAAGTATTTGTGTAAGCTGCTACAGCTGTCAATAGGAACCCTGTAAGGATTATTTAGCCTTTCACAGCTGTTTGGGATTAGTAAGAAGTTGATATTCCTTCAATTCTTCATCTGGCAGAACCTAGCATGGTAATATTTGCTCTAAAGAAAATAAGAATCTCTCATATTTTTTTCCTCTGGTGCCTGGAATACATCAGACTCTGCTGGGTTTAGAGGATCATACTGCAACAGAAGTTAAGGAGGAAGGAGCACCGTCGAGTCTAGATAAGTGCTCAGTTTTCCTGCTGTTTAGCAAACCCCCAATTATCTGAAAATTTCAATAACAGAATTTTTTTCTGTGCTCTTTCAGAAACAAGAGGAAATGACATCAAAGTTTTCTAATTTCAGAATTAAAGAAATTAATATACTCACACACACACCCTCATACCCACCCACGCACAGAGCTATACAGGAGATTCATCACCCTTGGAGCTGCTGCTCCTCCTCCTAAGTTCTATATTGCAGCTAAAATTTTTCCTTATTTGGATTCTTAGTCACCAAAAAGCAAACACCAGAAATCATCTGATTCAAATGATCCATTTTCACCTTGTACATCAACACTGTTGCTAAGGTCGGTGAATTCCAACTCCATGATGTTTCTTGCATCCTTCCCTTGTTCTTTGTCATGGCAACTGCCCTAGTCACTGGTCCCATTCCTTTTTCCTGGATTAGTGCCCCATCTCCCTCTTGTTCACTATGTTCCACTCATTTTGTTTTTCTTTAATCTCCTCAGAATCCAGAGCTATGCCCTGTGCCTGGAATGTTCTCCCCATGCCCTCTTTGGCTAAGTCTGACTAATTTTTTCAGATCTCAACTCTTCTGCAGAATCCCTTCCTGACCTGCACAGATGAGGGAGGTCTTCTTTTAATAGGCTCTCATGGTATCCTGTTTTCCTTGTGGCACTTACAATGATAACAATTAATTGTACAATCATATCCTTAATAGCTGTCTTCCCTGCTGGAATGCCCTTAAATATTATGCTGGGCTGCTTTATACTACACTGTGCTGCTTTTTTCTAATAAACAATTTCCTGTATTACTTCCATTGGGGCATCTTTGAAAATTTCTAAAATATTTATAAATGCAACAAATGCTTATTCATTTATTTCTAACTCCCATTATAGATGGTTGAGAACATGATTTTATAGTCATGACTTAACACTCCTCTTCTTACCCTCCCTATATAAGGCTGATCAAACTGCCGTTACATTTTATGATGTTGGGAGAGTACCTTAGCTTGTGGGTGAGTCAATCTTCTCAACTGAAAAATGGGGTAATAATAGTACTGAACACTTCAGAGCTTTACAGATAAAAGTAAATCAGGTAATATTCAGATGAAAGTTAATTCAGATAATATATTTGAGGGTACAAACAAAATGTCCATGAAAGTTGGCAAGTATTAATTTACATTTCAGGGGTATCTGTATATTTATTTATTCATTATTTTTATTAAAAAATGTTGTAAAGATGGGGGTCTTACTATGTTGCCCAGGCTGGTCTCAAACTTCTGGCCCCCTACATCAGCCTCCCAAAGTGCTGGAATTACAGTCACGAGCCACCATGCCAGACCCTGTATATTTTTCCTATAGAAAAAGTGTTCAATATAACTTCTCAGAAGCAAATTCCAATTACCAAGGGGAACAGCTCTCAAGTGTGAGACAAATTTGCATCCTCCTTTGATCTATTCATACATTTCATTTCTGTAGTCATTAAACATGGCTTTTTTTTCCCACTAAGAAATCTTTAAACTTATTGAAAATAACCTCAGGCTGATCCTAGTCTTTCTTAGTAACTGTACATATGGCATATAGAGCTGGAAAAACACATAAATTAGACAATAGAGAAGCAACCAAGCTGTGTTTTATATATATACATATATATGTGTATATATATATATATATGTGTATATATATATATATATATGTGTATATATATATATATATATATATATTTGGTGTATCCTTTTGTGCAGAGGCTTATTTTGAAGAGCATGTGGGAGAGGAAGTGTTTAAGAAAATAAGAATGAAGGGAAAGAGAAAATTCAACATCTGTAAGACGCATGTATGTGATTATCATAACTGGGCATGTCTGACTCTAAAGAGTATTAAAATATGCTCTGAGAATCAGCAGCAAAGAACTGGAAACACTACATAAATGGAGATGGACCTCACAAGATACATTCAAGCATCCTAATTATACAGGTACACATCTTTCATTTGTTCACAGATATATTCAGGACCCAAACTACTGTATTCAGACCTCTATGCCCATATTTATGTCTGGATGTACACTTAAAGGAGGCAAAGGCACGGTGCAGTACTTTGCTCAGAATTTCCAGGCAGGCTGATTGTCCTGGCTATGATTCCAGTCATCATAAATACATTTGATTCTCACAAATGGTTCCCTGGTTGCATCCAGCAGGTCCATTTGTAAGGCAAGTAGTTAGCTTGTTCTGCTGCTCTGTGACTTTTCGAAGAGTTCCTGGATTCCTGCTAAGCATGAACAAAGCAGGAAGACATTAATGTGCTGACCACAATCTCCTCTGGCCACCACAGGGAAACTAGCATCATGGATTAAATCATTTCTTTGCTAAATGACACCTGTTGAAACTGACAAGCCAACAAAGCTGAGATCCCATGCTGAGCAGAAGAATTACAAGCAATGGGGCTGCCCACAGCATTGCTGCATGACAGTGGGTGACTGAGAATCACATTAACACAGTAGTGAATTCACACACTTGATTTCCAAGCATTCCTCACATGCTATCCTTCTTGGGTGTAAATTTTGCATTTATTCATTGAAAAGTATTGTGATTCATAAAATTATAATTTTTATTATAATTTGGATTCTCTACAGATTTTGTTACTGTATTGCATGGTATTTATTAATATGTATATTATTAAATCTAATTTTTTTACAAAAGCTTTTAAAACATGAATTTCTAATAAGAAAATGACAATTCTTCTAGAAGTAGCAGTGATAATAATAACAATAATAATAATAATTGCTGTATTAGTCTGTTTTCACACTGCTGATAAAGATGTACTTGAGACTGGGCAATTTACAAAAGAAATAGGTGTAATGGACTTACAGTTCCACGTGTCTAGGGAAGCCTCACAATAATGGCAGAAAGCAAGGAGGAGCAAGTCACATCTTACATGGGTGACAGCAGGCGAAAAGAGAGCTTGTGCAGGGAAACTCCCATTTTTAAAACCATCAGATCCCATGAGACTTATTCACTGTCACAAGAAAAGCACAGCAAAGACCTGCCCTTGTGATTCAATCACCTCCCACGGGGTCCCTTCCACAACACGTGGGAATTCATGATGAGATTTGGGTGGGGACACAGTCAAACCATATCAATGGGTAACTTTTACTAATTGCATATTTTTTTGACATAAACTTCCATATCACCTTATATATATTGGCTTATTTAAGATTGTCCCTGTTATAAATGAAGCTTTAAGTCTCTATTCTTCGAAAATTGGAAAGCTTTAGGTTTCACCATGTTATGGAAGAAAAATTGTCTCTGTGAATATAATTCCCAAATAATTAAAATATCAATTCACATGGTCCAAAGCTGACGGGTTGTTGTTCTGGCAGGTTTCAGAGGAAACATCAATAGTGATAATGGCTGAACTCATTCATGGACCACTCACTATATATGCCAAGCAGAGTGCTAAGCCCTTCACAGATATTATTTACTTTTATCCCGGCAACAAATGTATTAGTTAAAAATTAATATTGTTTCCTTCTGACAGATGACAATTGAAGTTTGGAGATTAAGCTATTTGCTAAGGATCACCATGCTAGATTGTGGCAAAACTAGATCCAGAACTAAAGTCCGCCTGACTTAAAGGCTGGACTCTACATTACTATGCTAACTGGTGGTATTTAAATCAATTATTTCCTAAACATTTTGTTTGTGTCTACACTTTTAAAAGGGAGAGAAAACATTTTCCCATAATCTTAGGGGTTTAACTATCCCCTCTTACAGTAATTTTGGGACATCTTCAAATCAAACTCAACATAAAGGACTTGTGTTCAAATGATTTATGAATTATAGTCAGACCTGAATCTTTAGAATCCTGTAAACAATCAAACACTAAATTTTGGGTATCTTCCTCACTGTCCATACACATTATCGTTGAACTTCTGTGAAATAATATTTTATCACTCTAGATGTTATTTATCACATACAAGATGGCTATTTAAAATTTTATAGGCACTAGCACACTAAAAAGAAAAAAATAATAATGCAGGTAGGTAGGTGTGTCAGAGCTGTAATTGGAATAAATGCAAAGACAAGGGAAACAATAGAAGCAAATGTCATAGTTTGAGCAGCAACCATATTGTATAGTTAGGTCTATTAAACAATAACCATGATTTTCCAAGAGTTTCACTTTTAATTCGAATGTTTTGTTTTCTCCCTCTCCCTCTCTGGAAAATGAAGGCAACTCTACCCATACTCATCTTGGATGCTAGAACATCCATGTGACTGAGGCACAGATGATATATGAATGACTCAAAAGGGCACTTCTGTGTCTTACTTTTTTGTATGCACTTAGAAAACATCTTAGCATTAGTTCTCTTATAAAAATGAATGAAAATACCTACTTTTCAGGGTTTTAGGAGGATTATATAGGTTAGTACCTGCAAAGAATCTATACACTGGCACATAGGAAACATTCCATCTTTTGATCCCATAAATCTGCTAGCAGTGAGTCCTTCTGTACAAAGAAGAAAAAATAATTCCCCATTATCAGTGGAGTACTGATGACAGCCTCATACCAGCTTATAGGAGCCGATTACATTAATTTCTTCCCAGCTTCTAATGATGCTAAAAATTAAGCTCAATTTTTATACATTTACCACTATACCACCATGGCCATAATTTATCTTCCATATTCTGTCCTCTAGGAAATCTTTTAGTAGCAAGTAGGTTAGAAAATAACTACTGGAAATAAAACAAGCATGTATCTTGTTTGTGTTAGGCAGCAGCCTCATATTCTGCTGAGATGTCAAAGACAATGCAATGTGACCTAATTATATACTGATCCATTAGATGAGATTTTCAATATCTTAGAGTGAAAATCTGCTAGTTCAGAAATACCAGTAGGAAGCACACTTTTCCTATTCTCCACTTATGCGCCCACCATAGGAATAACAGATCAATACACTCTTCTCACTGAGTTTACACATACTTATGTGCCACATATTACACTAAGTGCTTTGAATACAAATCATATTTAATCATGCAAGTAATTTTCTTTGATAGGTATCACCCACCACTTAATATAAAGGAATAAAATAAGGCTCACAAGGCTAAGTAAAGGACCTAATGTTGAAGAGCTGTGTTAGAGATTGACTGGCTAGAACACAGACTGCAAAGCTTGTGTTCTTCATCAGTGTATTCTATCCCTTCCCATTCTATTGAATAAATACTGTGTTGTAATGGGTAGAAATTATTCATTTTATAAATGAAGGTAACTGAGGGATTAGGAAATGAAGGCTTTTAAAACATGATTCCATAAATGCAGGATTTCATTTCTCCCTATAGAATTACAAAATAAAAGCAAGTGCATAAACCCGATTAGCAGATACAGGGCTGCCCGTCTTTGGGAATGTTAATCTCTGGTCACATGTTGCAAATGTTTAACTGTTCTATCCATCACATAATCTCTTCTTGTAAATTTATCATGAAATATATTTACAGCTCTCTATATGACATATAAATCATAGACCAAGAGCTGAATTTAGCCAACATTTTGAAATCATTCTCAAGAGATGTTGCGGTATAAAATTTTATATTCAGTTTAGCACACTATGTTAGCGAACACACTAAAACCGCAGGACATTTCAATTACTAGAATTAAACAGACCTCTTAAAATATTCCAAATGTATTCTGCAGAGGCTTGTCAGTGGAGGTGGAGTGTATGGGATTATCTTTCTATCTCAACTGAAATGATCCCACAGTAAGCGTTTGGTTACTTAGTAACACTAAAATTGCAATTAAGTTCCCTGACAATTAGTGGCCTTCAAATAAATAGTTTTGAGAACTAATTACATACTTTGGCAGAATTTCATTCTTTCTGTTTTGGTAGTTATTCTGGTAAATTTCTAAATGTAGTGGGCATGATCTTCCTCTCCAGATGCTTTTTTACGTTTTAAAGAAGAAAGGCTAGTTTGTACTGAAACTTGATTTGGAGATGAATAGATCAAGAAGAAATGGACGTAAGTTGTTCAAAAAATAAATTGAAAAAGATGAAATAAAGATTTTTGTCCTATTACTTATGACCTCAAAACATCTATAGTTAAAATAATTAGGCAGATGAACAATCATATCTAAGAATATTTGTGTACTTAAGATGTTAAAAACATGATAGAAGATGATGTATTATCCTCGGAGACACAACATCATGCAGTCAAAGCATTCAGTTCTTTGGCCTAGTTAGTCATTTCTACTACAGGTATTTGCAAATTTTAGGAAAACTCTGTTGTGACTGATGAAGTGAAGCCTCAAATTTTTATTGAACATTCTATAATTAAAGAAGTTAAAGAGTATCCATATGTTACCATTTTTGACATGGTTAGCAACAATAGTAGTGACTATGCACCATTTATCTTCAGGCAGGGTGGAAAGTAAACTACTGGAAAGAAAACAAGCTGATACTTGATGTGTAAGAGCACTTTCCTGTTTTGCTCGGGTTCCAAAGACAATAAATGTTACCTATTCATATATTGACACATTAGATAGGATGCCCATTCACTTAGTGTAAAAATCTGCTAGTTCAGAACTACCAAGGGGAAGCATACATTTTCTGTTCTCTGCTTTTATACTCATGTGTCCAAGAGATATCAAATATTTGTCATACACTGTGCCAGGTACATGAATATGACATGGTCTCTAGTACAAAGAGAATTGTGATCTGAGAAATAGATGATAAACATACAACATAGTGAAATGGAACTATCCATAAGACGTAGCAGCAGGTGATGGAGGTAACACTGGGCATGTGTTCTGAATGTGAATAGGAATTTGATAGGTAAGAGTCATTTCATCTCAGCTATAATTTTCTCCAATAAGTCATTGTTGACATTGCTCCCTTGCACCACCCAGAATGAATTTGAGGTGGTACCTCTGAGCTCAAAGAATTCTTAATGCATTGCTTTGCCATGACTTGATATAATTAGCTAACATCACAAATCCTCTGAAAGCTTCCAAAAGCCAAAGTGCTTATAGTTCTTACATTAACCAATCTACTCTCTTTAGCTTTTTGAACTCATCTCTTTCAACTCATCTCAGCCAACTAGACTCTTTGCTACTTGCGCAATGTGTGGAACATGTTCTACTTCTGAGCTTTTGTTCTTACTGTGCCCTCAACCTGGAGAGCTCTTTCCATAGGTACCAACATGGCTCCCTCTGCCCCATCTTTAAGTCTTCTCACATATCATCTTCTCATTAAGGACATTCCAGACTACCTTATTTTAAAACATCATTCCCACAGACACTTTTTTGATGCCCCTTTCCTGCTTTATTTATTTTTTTACGTTACATACCTTTCTGTGTCTATTATCTATCCCCTTTCCTCGCTCCACTTAAATATGAGCTTCATGAAGACAGGGGCTTCTGTTCGTTTTGCTAATTGCTGGACTCTGGGACAAGAAGAGCTTCTGGCACATAAGAGGCAATCTATACATGTTTGTAGAATGATTTAAAACTGAAATAATGTATGTATTATTCAGAATACACAGTAAGTTTTTATAATGTTTCAGATGCCCTTTGAAGATGGCTGTTAGGTGGAAAAGACTGACAGTATACAAGTAAATAAGTAAATAAAATGTACTAATTACAGATTGTAGTTAATAGAATGAACAAAACAAGCAGATATCTTTATTTAAAAATATGATATATGATATGATATGATGTGTGTGTGTGTGTGTGTGTGTGTGTGTGTCTTTTAAACCAGGACAATCAGAAAATGCCCCTCTGAAGAGATAAGCTGAGATCCGACATCCAAGCATCACTCATTTATAGAGTTGGTGAGCAGAGGTCAGTACTATTCAAAGCAGAGGATGGAGTAACTATTAAAAAATATCCAGGACAGGAAAGAAATGAAATTTTTTTATATCACAAAAATTAAAAAGGAGAGGATGTGGAAGACAGTGGAATGAGCAAGGGTTATTGGTGGAGGCCACACCATACAAGGTTGTAGGAGACATGATAAGGCATTTGGATTTATTTGAAGAGTTTTTGGAAAGTATCAAATGATTTTAATTAGGGAAATGGCATGATTTACTATAGATTTTAAAGAGTCTTCTCTTTTAAAGATCCTGTGTAGTGCGTGAATAGGACTGTGACAAGAATGGAACTGGAATAATAGGAGGCTCTTATAGCCATCCAGGTGAGATCCCATGATTTGGGTTAAGAATATTAATGATGGTGATGCATGGATATGTTTAAGATTGACTTTAAGGATAGATCATTAGGTGTTGGATTGCATTCAGGAGGTAAAGAAAAGAGAGAGAGGAAAAACAACTCTTCATTTTCTGGCTTTGGTAATAAAATAATATCATTTATTGAGATAGGGAATGTAGGGAAATGAATGGGGAAAAAGGGATAAAAAAGGGATAGAAATTTGGTTTCTTTCTGGATATGTTAAGTTTGAAAGGCTTATGTGATATCAAAGTGGAGATGTCATGTAGGCAGGTCAATACATAGGCTAGATCTATGCCTGTCTTCATCATTATACAATGAATTTCCCAAGGGAAGATATTTTACTGCGTTCGTCCCTAGGTCAGCAGTTGGCAAAATGGTTGTTTTATAAATGTTGCCCTAAAAGACTACTCTCTTTATATCCTGCTGGGCTTACCAGCTAGACACGCTGGGCACTCTAGCCTTGGGAGGAACATCTCCTTATTCTTTGCTCCTTAGATCAGAACAGGCCATTGCATATAAATGGTTAGCTCCAGAATAACTTTTCAAAAATATTTTACTTTATTTTGAAAATAGACCTGACAAACCCTTTGGATATAACACAATAAGCTAGGTGGTGTATTTTTAGAAGAAACAAAGCAGATCAATCATAATAGTAATATTGTAAGAGGAAATATGAAAAATTTTAGACTCAGGGATCCTGAGAGGGATTGGAAAACAGCGGGAATAAAGTCAAAGGAAGCCATGGGCCATGTGAGGTGTTAAAGCATATGGAAAAAAATGGGATGATAGGAAGAATTTTTATGAACAAGCAGATCATATTGTTATCCAATAATTCCATTTACCAAAAGTATTGAAATTATCATTTTATATTTTATTCCACAGGGTATATATTTCACATGACATCTCTTCTAATTGAGAACAGAAACATAGTCCAACTTGGCTCTAAAAGTTGTAAGGATAAATTACTAAAAATATGTTAAAATATTTGAGATATTTAGAAATGTGACTATCTGATGGAAGTAGATTAAAACATAAATGCTTCTTAATTTCCAATTCTGTTTAAAGAAACTATGCTGTTTTCAAAATTCTGTCAGTTACTAGGGAAACTAGAAAGGGGGCTATTAAATTGTATATGGAAAGCTATTTTCCAAAATACATTAAGTGGAAGATGTGAGTAGTTAGATAAAACTTTTCATAGGCAAGAAAACGTGTGAAATCCTAAGTGAAGGATGAACACCTCCTCAATTGACAGTTTGATAGAGATTCTGTGCCTCCTTTACCATGAACCATTGTTATTTTAGAGGGCAGCAATGTTCTCATTGTCCTCTTGGGGAATGTATTCTTAAGGAAGGTAAGTAATCCTGGAAGAAAAGCTAAGATCTTTTTGGACTAATAATGTTAATATAGTTACAGGAAAGATCACTAGGCTAAAAATTGGGAGAATCGTGTTCTAAACCAGACCCAGATATGAACTTAGGAAAGCTAGTTCTTCCCTGGTCTCCAATTCCAGCATCTGGATATGAGTGAAATAATTGTTAGAGTTCCTTTTGCCTATAATCATTTAATCTGTGAGTGACAGGTGAATGGCAGTCCACAAAGTAGAGGATAATACCTTTAACAAGAAGGAAATTGTGGGTGATGAGATCAATTGTCAAGGTCTGGAGGCCAAGTTCCATTTAAATAACATAAAGGCAAAGAAAAAAAAGAAAAAAGAAAAAAAGAAAGAGAAGAAAACTTTAAGTGAAAATTTAAGAATGAATTATTTCGGTAAGGCTTATCTGTAAGTTAATGTACCTGCTAATATATAATGATTTTCATTTTTCTTATAAATTGAACATTTTTTGTTCAAGTACACTGTATTTAGCCATTTTTGATATTTTTAATACTCAGAGAATTTATAAACATTCCTAAAATCCTTTTATGAACCTTATCTTTTAGAATGATAGAAGTCTCTTGATTATTCCCTTGTGGTACCATATTAAAAATGCAAAGGAAATTTTCTAACTCCTCAAACCACACACCAGTGGCATTCCAAAGGCTACAGAATAGCTAGTGAATATGAAGTTAACCAGTCCAAATGACCTTTCCTTCCACTTATTCTTACGGTAAATTATATGCTGTACCAATATTAATGTACTTGCAGCTTCCTAAAATTCAACAATATTTATTGAACATCTACAATGTACAAGGCAATTTTTTTTTTCTTTTTTTGATATGGAGTCCCACTCTGTTGCCCAGGCTGGAGGGCAGTGGCGCAATCTTAGCTCACTGCAACCTCTGCCTCCCGGGTTCAAGCAGTTTTCCTGCCTCAGTCTCCCAAGTAGCTGGGAGCTGGGAGATTACAGGCATGCAACACCACGCCTGGCAAATTTTTGTATTTTTAATAGAGATGGGATTTTGCCATGTTGGCCAGGCTGGTCTTCAATTCCTGACTTCAGATGATCCACCCTCCTCAGCCTCCCAAAGTGCTGGGATTACAGGCATGAACCACCGCACCTGGCTCGTACAAGCAACTTCTAAGAATTCTCCCATATCCTGTATGCTATTTTTGCTCTAAATCCATATTTTCTTCTATCTACTCACTAATTCATTCATAATGTATGAGTCATATTATTTACAAACACAGAACATCACACACTGCACTGTGTTTATCAGTCTTTGTGTTTGTTTTTCCCATCAAACTTTGACTTGAGTAACATAATTGTCTTGCTTGTATTTGCTGAATAAGCAAATTAATTTTTAAAAACTATGCATGAATTAATTTTAAAGATACTCCATAACAGCAACTTTGGCTGGAAATATTTGTTCTATGAAAAATTTTACCATATGAGTGTTACAACTTCAGATGAAGCATGAAACTCTTCTTTTTTAATATATAGAATAGTACTAGGAGAGAAGGTATAATAACTAATTTGAAAAATAAATATATGAGGCTCGATGTATGTGACAGATAGATCAACTCTCAGGATAGTAGGAGAGGACAGGATGCCTAGAATGGAAGAGAAAAAGCATGAAGTACAAATCAGGAATAAGGACAAGGGGTAGGGTATCTTAGGCAACAGAGGTAATGGTTTGAAAGTAGGAAATATCACGATATACTGTAGTTTGGAAAGGTAAATCTGGAGCATTTAGGAGTAAGAATGAACACAGTAGAAGATAAGTTTAGAAAGGAAGGCAACGGCTAGCATATGATGGGCTGCAAATGCAATGACAAATAATTTGAACTTTATCTTGCAGGCAATGGGGAGCCTCTGGAAATTTATAACAGAATTAAATTTTAGAAAGATCACTGGCAGCAATGTGGAAGATGAATTGCAAGCACAGGAGAGGAAATGGAAACAGAAAATACTAGACAATTAGAATGGTAAGAAATTACAAAAGTCTGCAAACAGTGACAGTGTGAACGCAGAGGAATGAACACATAG
Source organism: Pan troglodytes (assembly GCF_028858775.2). NCBI lineage: Eukaryota > Metazoa > Chordata > Mammalia > Primates > Hominidae > Pan > Pan troglodytes. The sequence continues at coordinate 90,772,007 of NC_072407.2, forward strand.
GAAAGAAGTTAAACCAGTAGCATGAACAGGATTTATTCCTTAATTAAAATTTAGGGATAAAGTTGTAAGAGAAGATTATATCTACTCTCATTGTTTTCAAGACTTAAACCAAGAGGACAGGAGGAAGTGGCAATGGTAAGATAATGCACTGGCTGGGTTTGAGATGCTTACGAAAAATGTACTGGAAATGTCATATAAGCAGCTGAATATGCAGGTGAATACGTTAGGAGAGAATTGTGAGTTGAAAACATACATTTAGGAAAACATAAGATGCTTGAGAAGAGCAACTTTGTCTTGTTTACTCTTTATTCTCAACTCCACACATAAAGACTGAACCTTCAGCAAATGCTGAGCTGCTACTGCTAATGTTGAACTGATACTATCACCCACTTCCAACCTCCCTTGATTAGAAAACTAATAGATGCAAGTCTCCTGACACATAATAAGGATGCAATAAATGGAAATTTCATTGATAACTTGATAACTTGGACAAGGACAGCCCTTTTTGTTTCTATTATATATTCTAGAATATAAAATATGAATACATGACAAATGACCAACATTACAATATATACTGAAGTATATGGGGCAAGTGCTATTAAATAAAGGACATTTAAATTATTTAAGATACTCTATCAATATTTTAAAAGCATACAAGTTTGTGGCATAATCAGTATTGAAATGAAATCAATTCTAATTCATGTTTGACTTCTAGTTAGAGGTTTATATTCTTTCATTTAATCAGTGTTTACCTTGTATTCTGTAAATTCATTTGGTTTTCACTGGGCTTTTATGTCATTAATTTCTTATTTAATAATTTGTAACATCCCATTTTAGCTTAGCTGAAAAAAGAGTAAAATGGATTTTATGGCATTGATCAGTGTACTACCTAGGTCAATGTAAAAGCTAGGTAGTAGAACAGGTTTTGAAACCAAAGAAAGTTGGGAGAGCATGTTAGTCAGAATATGGAACCCCAGGATAAGACCCACTCTTTAGGTTATTTCATCTCAGCACCCAATTTTATTACCAACAACCTAGTTTTTTAAAAAAATATTGTAGTGGCATTAGAAAGTTGGGCTTTACACTAAAATCAATAGCCCTGTTTTCTTAGTAGGGGCCTGAAAATATCTCATAGATATTATTGCTCTAGAAAGAGTCCATTTCATGCACAGATGAGTCTGCATGTATGAATCTTACCTGGGCAATATCAGTTATGAGGAACTTAGGACATTTATTCTATTGTTCTAATTTGGGCTATTTATAGGCCAGAATTAGCATCTTTGGTGCCCAATCTCTAAATAGAAAAAACAAAAAGCTAAACATATGTGGTAATGTGGTGACCAAGAAAACTACTCTTTTTATGAGTTTCCATTAACATACTGTGTTCAAAAAGCAAAACATGTTTATGACAGGACTCCTATTATTTCTGGTATCAAAGAAATGACAGTAACATTACAACTAGGGGATATTTCTAGAGATTGGTCTGATAAAGCTCCAGCTTACTTCTCCATTGTAAAAAAAGTTATCTTAAAGATGGGAATTTTTCTATACAACTCAATCAATATTTAGTCTGCACATATTGTGTGTCCCACCCAACATACTGAGGTATTTGGGAAGGGGTATGAAAACTATAAGACATGGTTCTGAGGTGAAATACTGCTTTTTAAATTGTCTTTTCTTAAACCAATTATTAGTGTTTTTTTAATGAAATTATACCATAACCATTTGTATTTACATACACTTAGAATATGTGCAAGTATTATTGAAAAATATTTAAAAATTACAAAGTTTTAAACATGTAAGATGGGCCTTGTGGCCCATGTAAGATGGGCATGATCTATTTCTGATACTATTTAGAGACTATTTCTGATACTGTTTAGAGTAAGATGGGCCTTGTAATATGCATCATCATGATCTATTTCTGATACTATTTAGAGTATAGCACTAGCCTTATGTTTATGATCACTATGCATTCTTATAGTTACAGATTATACCCTTCTGTTCAGACTCTTATCTCCAAATTGATGATATGTATTACAGAGCAGTTGCCACCTAACTGAATAACTCATATCAATCCTAACTGAAAGCACAACAGCACTTAAATATATAATCTAGCCCAAACTTAAACCTAAGGTAGGGATTTCTATAGGAACAAGAAAGCATATATATGAACTGTATTTTTTCATTGTTTCAATTAATTTTAACCTGTGGTATAAGCTATGTGCTTTCCAGATTTACACATATATAAAAATTTGACATATAATTCGAGAGAATTAATGGATTTTATAGTGAACATCTAAGGACTGCTAGGTATTTCTGGAGCTCAGGTTTAAAAACATGGGAATAACTCATTGATGGTAGAACCGTAGTATCAATCTGGCATTTAAGGTATGGTATATTTTTGCATATTCTGAGGAAGGTTCTTCTTTTTATAAGACACAGAAATAGAAATAATAGTATTGGGAAGAATTTTAATTAGATCTAAGAATAACATTCCTAATGTGGATATAAAAATTAAGATGTGTTTCTGGGATTCTCAGTAAAGCTTATATTTTATGATATAGTCATTACATAATTTTCCAGAACTATAATAATTTCAGAACAAACCTACTGGGAGGGCCAATACTGGAGTCAGGAAGCACTCAAGAAGTTAAGTAAGAAAGAAGGATCTGAAAGAAGCAGGGATAGGTTGGGAAAGGAAACAACAGAGAAGACTGTTTTTGTTTGTTTGTTTGTTTGTTTGTTTTTGTAGAGACAGGTCTTGCTCTGTCACCGTGGCTAAAGTGTAGTGGTGTGATCACAGCTCAGTGACACTTCAACCTGCTGGGCTCCTGTGGTCCTCCTGTCTCAGCCTCCTGAGTAGCTGGGACTACAGGCACACACCACTATGCCTGGCTAATTTTATATACAGACAAGGATCTCTTTATGTTTCTCAGGCTGGTCTTGAACTCCTGGCCTAAAGCAATCTGCCTGCCTCAGCCTTTAGCCTCGAAAATTGCTGGGATTGAAGGTGAGAGATAATTAATATAATGGTTTGGAATCCTTAATATACCTGGAACATGCATGTTCTTAAGCATTCCCGTCCCCACTATTCTGCTTCAGGAGACCAGCATCTCTCACCTGGACTAGTGCAATAACCTCCTGAATGGTCTACCTGCCTCTAATCTTACCCCATGTTCAAGCCACTATTTGCACTAAATTAAAATGTTTCTAGTAATATGAGTTATTTCACTTTCCTCTGTAACACCATTCTGTGGACACTTTTTGTTCTTATCAATCTGAATTATTTACCATGGCTTAAAATTCCCTGGCAGATCTGTGAGAATGTAGTCAGCCTGGAAAATTGGGTTACAGTCAGACCACATACTTTGAATAAATTATGTTTTTTATTTTTTTAAAAAATATTCTGTTAGACATTTAGAGGATGAATCAAGGTGGAAATACTAGAGGCAAAATGATCAGTTAGAAATCTATTCCAGTTGACATGTTAGGAACATAAAGTAAGGTGAGTCCATGGGCATGGATGTGAGGAGCATCATGGAGGTAAGTTTAATGGAACTTGAAAATAAAGTATATGTATTTGATATTAAATAGCTTCAAACCTGAGCAATAAAGAAGATGATGATGAACGAGTGTTAAGGTGAAGCATCATATCCTGTTACTGGAGGGTTATTATGGTTACTTTGTCTGCTTGGATAAAGAATTAGGCCAAATAGTACATTTCATAATAAATCTTCCTCCTAGATGGGCTACACATAGCATCCAATGTTCTTCATGAGACCAGTTAGTGCAAAAAAATAGCTAAGATAGCTATGGCTGTAAAGCCCAGAGATCTCTGATATGGTGTGATTACCATCCTTCACGATCTATTACATAAGAAAGAATTTCCACTGTGTGCCTCCAATGAAAGACCAAAATGCAATAAGTAGAACTTACAGAAATTTCAGATAAGAACAAACAAGAATATTTTAACAATCAGAGCTAGAACATGTAGAAAAATGGTAGAATTCCCATTATATGAACATGAGACTATATTAAGAGGGATTGAGATCTCCACATGTAGAAGTTCTACAAATATTAAGGCATATGGAACTGAAAGGGCCTTTAATTCACAAGCGAGAAAGCAGTATCCCAGAGAGGGGCAGGCAACTTGGCCAAAGTCGTACAGCTGGTTACAGATTCTGATCCAATTTCAGATTCACAGCCCAGTGACCTCCATGCTACATAATAGTGGCTACCCAAGGCCAAGGAGCAGTGTTGTGACTACCTCAAAGACATCAAAAAGGAAAGGCTTGAAGTGGACTATGCAGTTGGAAGAGAAGGGAAAATAAGTTGACCATGAACAAAGATACTCTACTAGGATGGATCATATACTAGGGAAGGGCAAATATAATAGTGAAAGGATTGCTTTCCATTTGAAGGTATCTGTGAAGCCATTAGAAATAACTTATTACTGTTAATAATAACAATAATACCTACAATATTGAACAGATTTTTTAATGCAAGCTTCTGTGATGTGTTCAATATATCATGACAACCCTATCAATGAGATATTATTAGCACTCTCCATTTTACATATGCATAAATGAAGGCTTAAAGAGGCTGTATAATTTGCCAAAAATCATTTCTGTAGTAAGCAGCTGAACTGAGTCCCAGAATTCAGCCTATGTTCATAACCATTTTGCCATATTGCTAATGTGGGTATCATAGTGGATCACTTAGCCTGAGAAAACAACGAGTTTAATAGTTGCATATGTCCCTATTGTGTAGGAGAGCCCTGGAGAGATATTTTAGAAGCTTTCTTGATAAAAAAAGAAAAACAATTAGCTAATCATCTGGATTGTTACTTATTTAATGAAACGTATTAGTAATTTGAAATGGACTACAATGAATTACTCAGAGAAAATGGGTTCAACTAATTGGTTCAGAAAAGTCTTCTGAAGGATATAATTAAATTGCCTAGTGTACTATTACTGCTAGCATAAACACTATTACTGATCTTCAGGACCACTTGCATTTCCAACGTAATTTAAAATAAGTAGTGGGAGAGACAAGATCCATGGACACAATGTGTTTCAAGGAATCAGCCATGTGGTTAGCTAATGAAAGCAAAGCAAGGTCAGTATTTGAACTGTTTCCAGCAATTAGCATTCTGTTATATTTTTGTTCCTATGAATCATCAATTTCAAATAACTATTAAACACCTTTTTAATAGAAAATTTACTATCTTATTTAATACCATACTTCTGGGTCCTAGTATGCTGTTTGGAATAAAAGATCCTTAATAATGTATGCTGAATAAGTGAATTAAATTTTTATAAAAAGTGTCTTTTCTTTTAAATTTTACAAAAGATATAATTTAAAATATACATATGACACTCACCACATGACTTAGTGAAGATTAGATCAGAACATAATATTTGACTTCAATTCTGTATGGTTACTTCTGTGAAGATTTATGATAAAAAAGCCAGGAACAAGTGGTAAGGAATGCAATTATTTTTTAAGTGCCAAGATATTTTCATGACTGATTTTCATTAAGCATGGGAAGTCATATCTGCCATGGATCCTGCATTATATATGTCTTATAAATAGGCTAAAATGATTTGAACTTCATAAACTGAAAAAAATGCTCTGAGATCTTAGGATCTTAGGATCTTTACATAATTCTTTGTCACAAGTTGACTTCTGTGAAGATCATGAAGCAATATTGTTCTCTAGGGAAGATGTGGAAAGAAACAGGTGCCTGTATTTCTTTTTGTGATTACCTAGATGAAAGGAAAGTACACACACACACACGTGTGTGTGTGTGTGTGTGTGTGTGTGTGTGTACAGAAACAAGCATAGTTTTATTACACTCTTAGAACCTGGATAATTTCTTAGTACAGAGTGGACAAACAGGAAATGTTTGCTGTTGAATTAATGTATACCAAATTAGTTTCAGAGACTGTACAAACATTGATATCATCTCTGCAAAATCTAGGTGTTCAACATGAGAAGACTGGATTTTTTTACTTGTTGTTGTTGTTTGTTTTGTTTTTTGTTTTTGTTTTTTTAGAGACAGAGTCTTGCTCTGTCACCCAGGCTGGAGTGCAGTGGTGCAATCTCGGCTCACTGCAACCTCCGCCTCCTGGGTTCAAGAGATTCTCCTGACTCAGCCTCCCAAGTAGCTGGGTTTACAGGCATGCACCACCACGCTCCGCTAATTTTTGTATTTTTAGTAGAGACGGGGTTTCACCATGTTGATCAGGCTGGTCTTGAACTCCTGACCTCCTGATCCATCCGCCTCGGCCTCCCAAAGTGCTGGGATTATAGGCGTAAGCCACTGTGCCCAGCCCAAGATTGGGTTTTTAATTATAAACTCACTTAAAAAAATCCTGAGAAAATGCCAGATATAATAAGCATATCTTAAATGACCTAAGCAATAGCACAAATAATCTTACTATTAAATTATTCTAATTTGCTTGAGATGATACTAAGACACTGTAAGCAGCAGAAACTAGAATTTAGTAAGTCCAGCATCACTAATTTTACAATGCTAATAATCTCTTCTTTCTTTTGCTTTTTAAAATAGGTTCTAAATTTGTTGGATTCTCTTACCTGTCACAATATAGGATCCTATTTTGGTATAAGATAATTAAGATGGGTTTTTGATTATTTCTATCTAGATTTTGAATATATTATTTACTGCATCCCTTTAAACATTTTCATGAATTGCTGTTGTTAAAAAAAAAGCATTATGGATCTTGATCTCTTCCTCTCTCTCTCTCTCTTGCCTCACCTCCCTTTATATTTAGTTGGGGAGCTAAGAATAAACATAGAAAATAATAACTCTTAATATGTCATGAGTATCATGACACATGGTAAAATACCATGCTGATTTTTCCTTCCATGCATATTATAATGTTTCCTTCATCCCATGCTTCTCTCTCACTGACTGGAATCTCATGCTCTCCTGTCTGCTCTTTCTCCTTTCTCTTAGCAAATAGCAAACTCTTCTTTTTTCCTTAAGTCCCAGGTCAAGTATCAATTTCTAATGGAAATTATCTTTCTAAGACTACATGTTCTCTTTTACCTAATCAGTGTTGAGTGATATTTAGCTTTGATTTCAATCAATGTTATCATTGGATATGACAATATCGTTCAATTTTTTTTCTCCTATCCTCTTCATTTGTCTGAAAAATGCCTTGAGGGCAGGCACTATGTCCAATTAATCTTTCATCTATCAGTCCCAAAACTTTTATTAAATATTTGCTCTGTGTAAAGCACTGTATTTGTTGCTGGAAATTCTTGACCCTAAGTTCAGTATATTACACAGAAAACACTTTTGTAGAATGAATAAATGGGACTTTATAATACATCAAGGAAATTCTACAAGGCTTATTTTAAGAAAAGGTCTTAAATGAAAAGCTGGTGAATGTGGGGCAGCGATCAAGGCAGGACAAAGAGCAACCATCTTCATCTCACATCATTAAGTTTAAAAGTTATGTCTTTTCCCCAGGTTCAACAATATTGGTCTGGAAAATAAATATGTATGTTTTTGGAAAGCCTGTGGTGTTGTAAAAGTTATTTATCACGGTCATAATTGTTGTTTTGTGGATAGGAGCATTTGAGAGAAAGCTGGGATTGAAATCCCTGACACTGAGTCAAAGTCATGAGTGTTTCTCTACTCTTTGCTACCTAATGAAAACACCAAAAAAAAAAAAAAAAAAAAAAAAAAACAAACAAACCTACAACAGTGGAGCTTATTTTATACGACAATCTAGGGAAGACTCAAAAGGAGTAAAGCATGAAACCTTGGCACCTGTTCTAAGCTAGATCTAGATGTATGTTAAATTAAAAAGGTATAAAGAAAAAATAAAAGCTTTTGTTTTCATAAATAAATCTCTGTTTAGTATCCAAAGTTAGTAAAGATGTGAAAAACAGAAACTCTTGTGCCCTTTTGAAGGGAAATTTTATAATACGCATAAAGAGTTCTAAAAAGTACATGGCCTTTAACTTAAAAAGTATGTGGCACTTTTAGAAATTTCTCTTAAAAGCTACTAAGAAAATGTTCACATATTTTATATGAGAATTTTCATTGAATTGCTGCTTATAATTATGAAAATTAGATTTGCATTAATTTTCTAAATAACTTACAGCAGAACCTTAAAAAAGATTAAACACATTAAAAATGAAGATTTAAAGCTAACCATTTAACATAGCAATTTATCAACAATAGTTAAGTTAGGGACTACAAAATAGTATATATAGTATTAATATCATTTTTTGTAACTATCTATATATGTATACTTCAAGAGAATTAGGCACATTATTATACATGTGATGCATTTTGATATAGGTATGTGAGTGCATGGAAATTTTTGAAGCATACAAACAAATTATGTTTTATTATGAATGCAGTGGAGTTATATATAATATGGATAAGTAGACAATGAAATAAATAATACAAAGAAGTAGAAACTCATACAGCAAAGATATCCCAAACTTAAAATAACACACTCATCATCTTTAATGGAAACTAGATATGCTTTCAGCCTAAGTTTAAATATGGATATATATGGCCCCCAATCTCGAGTTTCCCTAGAGCAACATTAGCTATTTTGTGTATCCATGGTCACAGCAGTTCTACGATAATAAAAGTCAGAAGATTTCTCCTTTTTCTCATCCTTCACCTACAGAAATGAAAATGACATTCATAGTTTGGAAAGTTCTTAGCTCAAACTAAATACTGGATAATGCAGTAAAGCACATATCAATAATCCCAATTGAAACAGTCTGGGCTTTGATCCCAGACTTCCTGGCAAACAACAGACTCTGTGGGCCAATAGGCAATGGAAATGAGAATCAACCTCCCAGTGAAAAGAGAAACCAACATCATGAATGAGGTCCTAACTTGAAAGAAAAATCTAAGAAGCAATTTCTGAAACAGCCCCACAGGGAGTTTATGCACATTTGTGAGAAAAGTAAAAAATAAATAAATAAATAAACAAACAAAACCTCGGGGCTGGCAGGGAATTTACCTGTCATTTAGCTTGATTCTTTCATTTCACAGATGAAGAAATTGAGGCTTAAAAGGAGGGCAAATTGCCAAAGTTGCTCTAAAAATTAGTTCTATAAAGTCAAATCTCCTGATTCCTAACCTACTGCAGTTCTTATGTAGGACTCTCCAGCCAAAACAGTACTGTTTTTGTGTGCTATGCAATTTTCTTGACAAAGAGAGATTGTCATAGCAATTCCTTTTCTGACAATCACAGGCAGAGTTATGTAGTTCTTTCATGGTTCTACAGCAGTTAAAAAAAAACCTTCTAGATTACTTGCAAAACAATATCAAAATTTTTGCTTATCTATTTCCAGTAGTAAATTTTGTGTTCCTGAAGGACAAGAATCATATTGTGTTTACCTTAAATCCTTAGTGCCAATTGCATTGCACAAAATATAGCAGGTACTCAGCAAATATTTCATAAATGAATGATTGTTTTATTCTGTTCATTAGATTCACTAGTGAGGAGAGGCACTCCTAATGGACTAGCCAAGGGACATTATGATATGATGGAAGTTCTGATAGGTGACACCTGGATTTAAGTCCCTCCTCTATCAGTTCCTAATGGCAATGACACCTTCAATTGCCCTGAGCAACACATTCCTTATTCATAAGTTGGGAGAAATCATACCTGCTAGGCTACTTTCCAGTGTGGCCATGAGGATCAATTGTGATAAATGTGAAAATAACAGCAATTTTATTAATAGCAAATTATTACGTGAATGGAAGGAATATGTGTGGGGGGCTTTTAAACAGGGTCTAGCTTTTTCAGGGCATACCATTCAAACACAATGCCCACTATAGTAAAATAAAATATATAGGATTGTTTCTACTGATAAATGCTATATACTTCAGGTATGTTTTATAGAAATCCAAAGTCATTGGCTATATTGTACTGGGGTAATGACAGCCCAGAGGCATACCATTAAGCCTTTGACTTTTGAGTGATGCATCCACAGATTTAGGGATTCCATAAACTTGTAGAGATTTTAAGTTCCAAAATTTTCTCCTAAAATGTATAAATAATTGCTGGTAGGGAATAAGAAAAGTACATTGCCATGTAAATACTGAGAAGCTGGCCAAAGGATTTGATCCTGTATGTCTCCAGATGTGAGATTTTTATTTGTGTCTCACTGAAGCTATAAATTACTGTTCAGTTGGTGCAAAAGTAATTGCAGTTTTGCCATTAAAAGTAATGTAGTTACTTTTTGAGAGGAACCCTCAAAGGTAATTTGCACCAGCCTAACATGTTTCGTGCTTCTGGGTTTCTTCTAGTATAGGAGACATTGTAAATGTTAAATTCCATATTGCCAGCAGTCTGCTAGAACTGCACAGAACAATTTAGTTATTTGAGACAAATATATCTACTTGTAAACAATCATCCATGCAAGGGTTATTAGCATCAAATTAAGGAATAACTGAATCTTAACAAAACCCATAAAAGTAAATTGTATGAGTTAAAAGAGTGTATTAAGAGGACAATGTGGGGGGCATAGGTGAGAGTGAGGCATAGGTAAAAAACGCACATGCTAGAATAATTTGACTTCTTTCACAGAGATAGTAAGTATAGTGAAATGAAAGGCACATTTGCTTCAAAGGCACACATTTCTCCATTTAAGTTTGAATTTCAATTCTAGTCCTGCTATTTACTAGTTATACATTATCAAATTTTATAACCTCTATGAGGAGAAAAGCTCCTCATGGTGTCAGGAGCCAGAGAATTTAGTATGCTGAGCAGAGGTTAACCCTTTTCTGGTTACACCCATGTGGATGATGCAATAAGGGTCAGGAATATTCCTAAGCTGCAGGAAACCCCTTCTCTGCACCAAGCAGAAACAAGCGTGGGGGAGGGAAATGTGGAGAAATGCTTTAGAATATCTCTTTTAAGTTTCAGGAAGCGAGGTTCTATTTTTTCCTGGGTTTCTTTGATTTTATGCTTGCTTTCAAATCTTGCAGTGACAGTGATGAGAGCTCATGGATCAACATTAAAGAGTAGGGTCATAAAGACAAAGAACTAAGAAAAACACTTCTTCTGGTGTAGGCTTTAAGACTCTGAGATCCAGCTCAGCCCACAAAAATCAGAAGTTCTACATAGCAAAGACATAGAATCAACCTAAGTATCCATCAACAGATAATTGAATAAAGAAAATGTATATATACTATTTATAGTGTATACATAGTATTCTGCAATTGAAATAATAAAATCATGTCTTTTGCAGAAACATGAATGAAACTAGAGGTCATTATAATAAATGAAACAACTCAGAAACAGAAAGTCAATAGATGCAGAAAAGGCGTTTGACAAAATTCAACAACCCTTCATGCTAAAAACTCTCAATAAATTAGGTATTGATGGGACATATCCCAAAATAATAAGACCTATCTATGACAAACCCACAGCCAATATCATACTGAATGGGCAAAAATTGGAAGCATTCCCTTTGAAAACTGGCACAAGACAAGGATGCCCTCTCTCACCACTCCTATTCAACATAGTGTTGGAAGTTCTGGCCAGGGCAATTAGGCAGGAGAAGGAAATAAAGGGTATTCAATTAGGAAAAGAGGAAGTCAAATTGTCCCTGTTTGCAGATGACATGATTGTATATCTAGAAAACCCCATTGTCTCAGCCCAAAATCTCCTTAAGCTGATAAGCAACTTCAGCAAAGTCTCAGGATACAAAATCAATGTACACAAATCACAAGCATTCTTATACACCAATAACAGACAAACAGAGAGCCAAATCATGAGTGAACTCCCATTCACAATTGCTTCAAAGAGAATAAACTACCTAGGAATCCAACTTACAAGGGACGTGAAGGACCTCTTCAAGGAGAACTACAAACCACTGCTCAATGAAATAAAAGAGGATACAAACAAATGGAAGAACATTCCATGCTCATGGGTAGGAAGAATCAATATCATGAAAATGGCCATACTGCCCAAGGTAATTTATAGATTCAATGCCATCCCCATCAAGCTACCAATGACTTTCTTCACAGAATTGGAAAAAACTACTTTAAAGTTCATATGGAACCAAAAAAGAGCCTGCATCACCAAGTCAATCCTAAGCCAGAAGAACAAAGCTGGAGGCATCATGCTACCTGACTTCAAACTATACTACAAGGCTACAGTAACGAAAACAGCATGGTACTGGTACCAAAACAGAGATATAGATCAATGGAACAGAACAGAGCCCTGAGAAATAACACCGCATATCTACAACTATCTGATCTTTGACAAACCTGACAAAAACAAGCAATGGGGAAAGGATTCCCTATTTAATAAATGGTGCTGGGAAAACTGGCTAGCCATATGTAGAAAGCTGAAACTGGATCCCTTCCTTACACCTTATACAAAAATTAATTCAAGATGGATTAAAGACTTAAATGTTGGACCTAAAACCATAACAACCTAGAAGAAAACCTAGGTATTACCATTCAGGACATAGGCATGGGCAAGGACTTCATGTCTAAAACACCAAAAGCAATGGCAACAGAAGCCAAAATTGACAAATGGGATCTAATTAAACTAAAGAGCTTCCACACAGCAAAAGAAACTACCATCAGAGTGAACAGGCAACCTACAAAATGGGAGAAAATTTTCGCAACCTACTCATCTGACAAAGGGCTAATATCCAGAATCTACAATGAACTCAAACAAATTTACAAGAAAAAAACAAACAACCCCATCAAAAAGTGGGCCAAGGACATGAACAGACACTTCTCAAAAGAAAACATTTATGCAGCCAAAAAACACATGAAAAAATGCTCACCATCACTGGCCATCAGAGAAATGCAAATCAAAACCACAATGAGATACCATCTCACACCAGTTAGAATGGCAATCATTAAAAAGTCAGGAAACAACAGGTGCTGGAGAGGATGTGGAGAAATAGGAACACTTTTACACTGTTAGTGGGACTATAAACTAGTTCAACCCTTGTGGAAGTCAGTGTGGCGATTCCTCGGGGATCTAGAACTAGAAATACCATTTGACCCAGCCATCCCATTACTGGGTATATACCCAAAGGACTATAAATCATGCTGCTATAAAGACACATGCACACGTATGTTTATTGCGGCACTATTCACAATAGCAAAGACTTGGAACCAACCCAAATGTCCAACAATGATAGACTGGATTAAGAAAATGTGGCACATATACACCATGGAATACTATGCAGCCATAAAAAATGATGAGTTCATGTCCTTTGTAGGGACATGGATGAAACTGGAAATCATCATTCTCAGTAAACTATCGCAAGAACAAAAAACCAAACACCGCATATTCTCACTCATAGGTTGGAATTGAACAATGAGAACACATGGACACAGGAAGGGGAACATCACACTCTGGGGACTGTTGTGGGGTGGCGGGAGCGGGGAGGGATAGCTTTAGGAGATATACCTAATGCTAAATGATGAGTTAATGGGTGCAGCACACCAGCATGGCACATGTATACATATGTAACAAACCTGCACATTGTGCACATGTACCCTAAAACTTAAAGTATAATAATAATAAAATAAAATAAAAAAACAAAAACAAACAAACAAACAAAACAAATACTGCAGGTTCTCACTTGTAAGTGGGAGCTAAATGACATGTACACATGGACATATAGTGGGGAATAATAGATATTGGAGATTCAGAAACATGGGGGGTGGCAGAGGATGAGGGATGAGAAATTACTTAATGGGTACAATGTACCTTATTAGGTGATAGTTACACTAAAAGCCCAGACTTCACTACACAATATATCCATGTAAAAATGCACTTATATCCTTTAAATTGAACAAATTAAAAAACTAAAGAAAGAGAAGTCTTATGCCAAAAGCTTGATTGTAATAAATTCAGTGATTTTTGTACAGACTATTTCCTGTAAATGCATGTGTTGGAGGGATTGTTGCAACCCTAGTAGGCAGTTTGTTAAAGACCTGGAGCCAGAGTTTCTGTTGTATCAACTTTCACATGCATCAACTCATGAGTGCTGATATTTCTCCATACACTTATTTTAATTTATTTTATTTATTTATTTATTTTGAGACACAGTCTCACTCTGTTGCCAGGCTGGAGTGCAGTGGCGTAATCTCGGCTCACTGCAACCTCCGCCTCCCGGATTCAAGCGATTCTCCTGCCTCAGCCTCCTGAGTAGCTGAGATTACAGGCATGCGCCACCACGTCCGGCTAATTTTTGTATTTTTAGTAGAGATGGGGTTTCACCATGTTGGCCAGGATGGTCTCAATCTCTTGACCTTGTGATCCACCCGCCTTGGCCTCCCAAACTGCTGGGATTACAGGTGTGAGCCACCACACATGGCCCGTATACTTATTAAAAACAGAAAATATTGATTTTTAATATGTTAAATGATGGTTTCCAAAAAAATAGAGCAGTTTAACCATCTTCATAGCTTTACTAATACAAAGCAAAAAGAAGTTTCAATGCAAATGGAACAGTATTGATTTGACTACGAATCTTCACTCTTCTAATCAAATATTCCTTTAAAAATTCTAAAGACTTAGAGAGTATGTCTTATGGTTAATGTTTTGTCTTGTCCTTCCTTTTGTTCTCAGTGATTAGCACATAATATGTACTTAATAATGTTTTCTCAGTAAGGGAACCCATCAATCTCATGAATAAATATATCTCTCTGACGTTTTTCCCCTAATTGACAATTACCTGAACTTTTGGGTGTAGGAATCTTCCCTTTATTTTTTTCCTTGACACTGACATATTAAATTTCTGATCAAGGCTTCTATTTCTATAACTAGCTTTGATACTCTGCCCCAGATCTCTAGGGTCAGACTCTTCCAGAGGCAGCTGTCAAGTACTGCCAATAGCACTGGAAAGGAAGATAATAATTCAAATCCCAATTCTGCATCTACTAGTTGCATGGCATTGAACAATTTGCTTCATCCCTTTGGACCTCAGTTTTCTCATCTGCACAATGTAAAGAAAAAACTTTGTGGTTCTTAACTAGAAGTGCTCACCAAAATCATCTATGGACCTCTATTAAACATACACAAGCCAAGACTGATACAAAGAGATTCTGATTCAGTAGGTCCACAGGGAGGAGGAGAGCAAGAAAATGTCTGTTTTTCTAAAATGATCCATAAATTTCACAGTCTGTAGTTTCAGAAATTCCAGGAATTCTCAATCATTTATTTGCAAGAATTTATTAAAGATATGGTGTGTTCTTTTTATTTTAAATCCTCTGGAAGAAATACACTAGATGTTTCAACATTGACTTAATTCATTTTAATTATTCCATTAATCATCAATTTTAATGGTCAATTTAATTATTAACAAATGAGTTCAAATTCCTTTGGTTTCTGCCTATAGTTAATCAAGTTCTAGAGGCAAGAAAGTAATATAGAATATTTTAGGCAGTTGATCTCAACTGTGAAAATAACTAGCTTTCAAGAATTGACTAATGCTAGAGAGGATAGCTCTGTGGCTGACAACACTGAGGTTACTTTACGTGGGGCTAGATTTATACCTAATTATGGAGTAGATCAAGCTCATCTCTGGTGCTTTTTATTCCCTTCAACACCCTCATCCTGGGAATCATGTGGGCATACAGTATTTTAGGATTTTTTTTGGTATCCTGTGAAACTTTCCCCATCTTTTTATACTTGTATTCTTTCAATGTGTTAAGGTTCTAATACACTAATTGATCCCCAGATAGTATTGTTACCTCTCCACATCTTCATTTCTTTACCCCAAACTGTAAGATATTGCTTAAATTTTAAAAGAGAACTTCAAGACAATGATTATCTTCTTTTAAGACTTGATTCAAATATTGCTTCTTCTGTGAAGTCTTCCCTAACTTGCCCAGGCAAAACAAGGTTTTACTTTCCCTAGGCTGTATTTGCATTTTATTTTATGTTGTACAAATTATCTGTTGACATGGATTTCTCACTGGACTCTACATCTCTTAATGGTAAAGACATTGCCTTTTTACCTCTATATCTGCATTTTCTGCCATAAACCTTGACATAGACAGTTTTAAAAAATGCTAATTGAACACATGAATGGGTGGAAAATGTCAGAATTTCAAAAAGTGTTTAAAAGCTGTCTTAAACCTTCAGGCAACCTTAGAAAGGGGATCTTTGGAATCCTCTCAAATGAAGCATATTACTGAATTTGTACCCTACCTACAAACCTATACTAGACTCAACTCTGTCCCTAGCCTGTAATGTCCATTCAATAAAATCTTGTCACTTTATTTTATTTTAGAAAGCTTATCCTATCTACAATAGGAGTGTTATTTTAAAATCTGAAGAGAAAAGAAAAAGAGAAACTGGTTAGGAGACTTTTGCTCAAATGGGAAGCAATTAAGATTGAAACTAGATTGGTGTCAGTGGGAGAATAAGAAAAGGACCCACTTGGTAAGCACTCACTGCTGGGCCCTGTGAGTCGAGCAATTGATGGTATGCCATCTTTTTGAGAAACCTTCTAACAACAAGTTATCATTGGTAATCAGTCTGTTAAGCAAGTCTGTCACCAAAAGAGAGATCTGATATTCAAATTGCATTTAGTGTTTCAAAAAACAGAGTGCAGGCAGATTTTCTTCATATAAACTACTTTTTTTTAGGCATCTGAAATTAATGAATTGCAAAATTCAAATAACATGTTTTATACAATTTGAATAAAAATGTGCTAAGAGAAACTGAGTTATACGTATTAGTCAATTAACAAGCTGCTTCTCATTTGCCATGTAGTTTTTATAACACTTTAGAACATTTCTTTCTCAGTATTTGTTATAATTTATAGAATAATTTTAATCCCCAAAATAGGCATATTAGACATTTTATAGCATATGTTTTCGTAGAATATTCATTTATAAATTTCTAGATACTGGTTAATCTATAATAGGGTGTTTACTGATTACACTATATAATATCTACTATTCAATAATTGTGTATGTGATGGTATATATATTACATACTGGCAATTATTTATAGAAGAGACATTTTACATAGTATATATATGGAATGCACAGACATGTGTATTTAAGCCTTGTTACTTCCTATCTCATATTTGAATTTTCCACTAGAATATAAGTTTTGAAATGACTTTATTTTCTAGTGTCTAATAGCAAGATATAAGAAAATCTGGCTGTCCTTAGATACTGTATATATGTACTTTACAGTCATAGAATTTTAGTTGCAGCATGCAGGGTATGTATTTACCATGTAAACTGTATAGTTAAAATAATTTACAGATGGTCAGATAAATAAATAGAAAGAATATTAAACAATGTGTTTGCATTTAGATTATTATTTTTAATGTTTCCACTATACAGGAACAGATAAGCAGAGAATGGCATGGATCTTTATAGTTAAATAGCATGGATTTGTGAAAAACCACTTTAGTGAAGTGAAAAAGTATATTTCCACAGACATTATTAAGAGGTGAGAATTTCTCAAAGCCACATTGTAATATAGTGACCATAACATATGACACTTCTCAGTGTCATCATGTTATATTGGAATGTAAAATATTATTGCAAGAAAGATAATAAAAATGGCATCAAAATTAGCTACCTTAACAGCTTCTCTTTTTCAATCTCTTAGTCTTCCTAGATGAACTCCTGGCTTGGCAGAAATCTCTGAATTCTGCTCGTTCCATGTTCATGGATACTAATAATGTACCTCGAAATATGATCCCTTAACATGAATTAATTCTGCTTCCCAGGATACATTTTTATTTTTCACATTTCACAAAGATTTATGAGAAATAATTGTTTGGCGTTTATCGGCATCCATGTTCCACTAATTAACATCCTTGTATATCCATGGGGAAGAATAGACAGAATCTCACAATCCACTTCCTTTATCTTTTAACAACGTGTTTGTTTCTGTTTGGAGACTGTTAATTAGTTTAACCTTAGACCCTTTAAAAGCATTTTATTTCTTTTTTAATTCACAAGTTACTGAGAAAAAGCATAGAGCAACTGATTCAAATTAAGAACAAAGCATTATCTCATATATTTCTTATAAGGGAGGAATTAATTGAAAAATAATCTCATCGTGGAGAGAGGGAAATATCCAGCTGGAGGAGAGGAGGTGATAAGTCACTGTATTTCCTTGTGTTTCATCAGACTTCTTTCCCCTCTAAGGGGCAAGTTAGAGGCTTATTCTAATAAGCTCTTAACTGTAGCCAGTTTATTCAAGTTTAAGCTCTCAGCTTCATCTTGTATTGGCTTTTCAATCTTAAGCAAGCCAGTTAGGATGGTGGCAGAGGAGTGTAGAGGTTATATAGATTCATTTGGTCATTTGTTTCCTTTGGTCAGCCAGGCACTTTGCTTTATGTAGTTCATCTCATTTAATCTTTGTAAAGATTATTATTTTTACTGTTCATCAAAGTAGGCATGATTAACTTTGCTATATTCTAGAAAATGGAAACCCAGTGATATTAAACAACCAAGTTAATGACTGGTAAAGATAATAAGCATACACTTGGGCAACTTGGGGAAAGAAATAAAATAATATATGTACTTTGAAAACAAGGCAGCATTAAAGACATGTAAGATATGACATCATATAGGGACATTCAATCAAGATGAACTGAGACCAGGAATAATGCAGTTAATATGTCAAAAAAAAAAAGTTGAGAAGATTCTTCAGGAATAGGGTTGCCAGATTTAGCAAATAAAAATATCAAATATCTGTTAAATTTGAATTTTAGAAAACTAGTTAATTTAGCATAAATATATCCCATGCAATCTTAGGGATAGCTGATACTAAACAAATGTGTTTCTTAAACCTGATATTTGAATTTAATTGTGTGTCTTGTATTTTATCTAACTGCCCTACTCAGGGACTTTCCTTTATAAGAAATAAAGGCTAGAGAGGCCTCTACTACTGAGGACAGGAACTGGGAAAGCTGTTACAGTAGGACCTCTGTGCTTTGATTATGCATCTAATATGATGACTTTCATTCCTGGAGATTAGGCCCCAAGTATGAGTAAGATTGAAGAGTAAAATGGTTTGGAAAAACTGCAGCCTAGATTAGCAAGTTTGAGATAATGGAAGGGTGCTATGTATGGCAGTACATAGCCAGTAATAATTAGGTTTGGATAGCTGAGTAAAGCTTTGATTAGAAAAACTTGGGCTGGCTCTTGAAAAATGAGTATACGAAGAGGAGTAAAAGAGGATTAGTCTCTGGTGGCATTAGTAAAAATAAAACATGGGAATGAGTCCTTTTCAAATATCAATTCTGTACAAACATCTGTAGCTACGTAAATATTACATGAAGAAACAGCTGAGAAAAAAGTAAATGCTCATAAATAAGATTAGCAAGGTATGGTTGGGCCCAGCAAGACAGGGATTAAATTAGGAAGAGAGTAGATACTGAAGATCGGTCAGGGAGCTGTTAGAGTAAGCATCCTGCAGAACGCATCAACAGGCAGAATGAATCCTGTTTGTTGCTCCAACAAACATGCAGCATAGGAGGAAGGGAAACAGCTTTTACTGAGAAGTTGTATTTGTGTCAGTCATTGATATTTTATCATATTAAATATTCAAAGTTAAATTAATTGTGAAGTATAAATATGTACGTCAGTATGAAGATGACCAATGCCAACCAGGATCATTGAATAAAAAAGAGTTTTGTTTAATCTATTTATTGCCATCTATGTCCAAAGAGGAAGTCAATATTGGCAGATAGTCTCCTTGTGCTCAAAGAGTTCAAAAAACTATATCACTACTTAAGAGAAACAGAACTGGAATTAGGAAATCTGGTTGTGTTATTAACAAGTTAACAGAGTTTATTCATCTGTAAAACGGGAACAAGACTATCTCAGAGAAAAAGTATAAAGATTCTATTAGATAAGTTTTGGGCAAAGATTATCTAAGCTCTAATATTCCAAGTTCCCTCCTATGGAAAAGCCATTATTCTAGAAACACCTTTTTTTTTTTTTTTTTTTTTCCATTCTCAAGATGCTATGCCTTAACAACACTGGGGGTGGATCACTTAGAAGGACAACAATTCAAGTATTCAAATACGTGTTTCCAGCAGGACAGAGACTAAGCTGGTGCCTTTGAGGACAAATAACAGAATATTTTTTTGGAAAACATTCTGAACACATTTTGATAGACTTTGTGACAGTTTGGAGAAAAAAGATACAGAGCATTAAAAGCAGGATATGAAATCTAAAATATAAGGAAACAAGGACTTTGGGAATCTGAACCAGGAAACAGAAACTCAGTTTGAATATTTTATAACAAAGACCTGTTGTAGAATCCACAGTATTCTCTACTATTCTGTGCTGTAGAAAAATTATGACCCTGAGTTCTTTTAGAAACAGAGAGAAGAAAATATTCCAGCAGGTCTCTCTTAGAAGTAGAGAAGAACATTTGCTTTTTGGTCTGATATCAGCCTTAGAGCATTTTTGCAGATTGGGCTCACTCTGTAGAATGAAAGTAGAATGAATTCTCAAAATTAGGGAGAACGGTCCCTATAATTTAATACCTATAGGACAAACTATATGCATGACAAGATGGGAAGTAATGATACAAAATTATGTACTGTTGTATGTATTAAGTGAGATATCTTACATAAAGCATACCACAGGCACACAATATATGGTGATTTCCTTCCCTCTCCAATCACACCCTGCCCTTCCAGATCCAATGCATATCCTCTTCCAGGGGTACCATGCGCCAATTTACCCAGAGCCCAGTGGTACAAATTTACAGCACCTATCAGTGATAACAGCCAGAAATGGCATACTCTTCCCAAAAAAGACTTTTCTCTGCAGTGTAGAGGGTAGAATTAGGTCAGTTATGTAAGACTCATATTAAACGAGTACACTCTGGGCCACTTTGGTGATATTGTTAATGTTTCTGCCTTCAAGTGGTTACAAGAGGAAGGTGAAGTTAATTTCCCTTGCTTTGGAAGTTCTGTTTTATAAGTCTGAAGGGTACAATATTGAAATGATAACCTACATTCAATATTAACCATTTGCTGCCAAAGTAAATACTGTATTTCGATAATTTCATAAATATCCAAGAGAAATTGTCCCAATATTCATATATATTGAAGTTAGCTCAGCAGGAAAAGCCATTTTAGTGACGAGGCTCTGAAGAGGCCCCCCAAAATTGAGATAATTATACGTGATACGTCAACTGCAAAAACCATATGTGTGAGAGCTGCTCAGTTATGTCTGAATAAGAATCTTAGAATTATAGAATGTTCCAACTGGAGAGGATCTTGTCTAACACATTTATCATAGAGATAAAGCAATTAAGACCTGGAAATGTTAAATTATTTGCTTAGGATTGCCCAAGAAATGGAAGAGATGGTTCTGAACCAGGTCTTTTGACTTAATTTTTTTCTAATGCATTTGTTATAGAGATAAAGCAACTAAGACAAGGAGATGTTATTTGTTCTGCATAGTTCAGTAAGTGGAAGAGACAAAAATATTTTTCAATCAACAAACTCTTACTGTTGATGTTAATATGGCTGACACTGTCTCTCTGCCTTAAAGTGTATTACAATAAAATGCAAAGACACCTATGAAAACCTTTCATCATAAAAGACGAAATTTCATTTTTTCCCCAAAACCCAGGTTTTAACACAGAAAACTTTGAGCTCCAAGAATTAAAATACTCTTTTTGAAGCTAGAATACTAAACATCCAATTTTGCATGTAGGGAAATAGAAACAAATATTTTAAATGTTTTGAACATAGTTTTCACAGCTAGAAAATTACTTAAATAAAGGCCTCTCAATCTCTGTCTATGCTTGTTTCATTCATATTTTATAGCTTTTCTCACCTGAATTCTGGTAAATCCTTATCTTTCTGTCTTACCTCCCTATCACTCATCCTGAATTTCATATATTTATATTTGATTTTTGTTTTAACTCCGGGGAAGATTAGTGTTTATCTCATTTTAATATTTTCTCTTTGTGCATTTCAGTACATTGCTTTAGTATTCTAATGTCCTCCAAAATTTAGATTTCTTGCAAAAGAAACTGGTGATTCTTACCAGGTTTGTATCACAAATAAATCTTTTAAATACCGTCTTTTAGTCTTCCAACAAGTTGCTGACATTTTATTCATGTTTGTATCCCTGTGACTTGCAGGTAGGGGGTACTAAATGCTGTCTGCTAAGTGCATGAATGATTAATGGAACAGCACAAAGGGGAGCACCCCAGGCTGGGATTTTTTAGTTCTCTCACTAGGTTTGCCAAGATGTTTCAATCAGTATTCCTTGAGTACCACTTCAGAGTCAGCCTGAGTGCAACTTATTCTACCACCATCTACTTTACTTCAATTTTCTATAACTCATTTAAAAAAAGAATGCCAACGAAAATTCTGCCATATGCTTGAAACATTTTGGGGCTCATGTTAGTGGAATGACTTCTAGTTTTCCCAGCTTCTTCCAGTGCAAGTTTTCTAAACATATCTCAAAAAGCCCCAGTTTTATATCACAACAGTTTCATGAGAAAGTGAAACAGACTATGAACCTTTTGTACTGATCCATAGTATCTCTAGAAATTAAGCAAAGTAGATACACAGATGAGTATGCATATATTTTTACATATAACATATAAAGATTCCTATAAAATGTTGGATCATCTGGAGAATTTCAGGCTTGGGTAGGAATATACAATACTGAATAAAGTGGATCATAACGTTTTAGAAAAGAAATATTATATTTTTATTTCATCTCATTTGACTCCACCTATATATCCTAAAAACAATTTTTACAATAATACTTTCCCTGATTAACCATTAATTCAAAAGATAAAAAAAAACAAGACTTAGCCTTCTAAATTCCAGTTGCTTATTGGATGTAATAGTACTTTTAATTACTAAATGATTCCAAAATTAATACTACTGGACTCTGACTTCTGACCATAATGTTTTAACAGAAATCAGATAAACCATCCTATGTGAAACAATTAAAAAACTGGACAAGATATACAAAACAATAGTTTTCAAGAAATACAATATTGAACAATGTAGGAGAGTAATCCCTGAGAAATGAGAAACAAACAAGATGAACCCTACAATTGCTCTAGTCCATAGCCACAAGGGAATTTCCAGGCCATTGCAACAGGAGTCTGAGGACACAAAGGCTTCTAACATCTACAAGATAGAGGACTAGAGAAGAGGACTCTGGCAATCCACAGAGGGCCTTTTTTGAGTATTTAGCAAATAATTTATCAGTACCTGAATGTGAGTTAGCCATTAGAGCCTGCAAAACATACAGTCTGAAAGTATTGGATTGAACAGTACTCAGGATACACACAAGACCTGGAATAGTGCCTGTACCCATAAATCTAAGTAGGAAGTCTTATAATTCACAGACACAGTAGAATACTCAGAAGACTATTGCCTCTGCAGTGGAGAATATTTCTATATATATACTAAACACAGCTGTAGTCCTACCTAACAAATTATAAAATAGTAGCAGTAAAGAACAAGCTGCTTCCAGCTAACTGAACTGCATCCCAGAACAAAGTTGAAGAGATTTATAAAGATAAAAAGAATACAACAATCACAAAAGTAAAATTTACAATATCTGAATTGCAATTTAAACAAGCTACCAGGCATACAGAATAGTGGGAAAAAAACAACCAATAATGAAAAAAAATAACAAGTAATTGAAACTTTCCCAGAATTGAAATAAACATTACCATGGTTCAAAGTGTCAATTCATTAAGTAGTAGAATAATACTAATCATTAAGCACCTAATAATAGGTCTCTAAAATACATAAAGCAAAAATGAATGAAACTGTCAAAATAAAAAGAATTCACAAGCACAGTCATAATTTAAATGTCCCTCTCTCAATAACTTGACAAAACAAGTCAACTGAAAAATAAGAATATAGTAGACTTGAACAACCCATCACTCAACAAGGGCTAACTGAAATTTATAGAATATTCCACCAAACAATGGCAGCATATACATTCTTTTCAAGGACACACAAAACGTTTACCAATAAGGACCATATTCTAAGCCATAAATCAAGCTTTAATAAATTTAAAACAATTCAAGTCATACAAAGTATACTTTTGACCACAATAGAATTAAATTATATATCAGTACCAGAAGGATATCTGAAAAATCTTCAATATTTGGAAACTAAATAAAACATTTATAATAACTCATGTGTCAAGGACAAAAATCAAAATGAAAATCAGAAGATATTTTGAAGTATATACAAATAAAACACAACATATTAAAATTTGTGAGTTATCAATTTAGGGCATTATATGCTATATTAGAAAAGAAAGAAGGTTCTTAATTGAGTTTGTGTTGCTATAACAGAATACCAGAGACTGGGTAGTTTATAAAGCAAAAAGCTTAATTTGGCCCATAATTTTGATGTATAGAAGGTTCAAGATTGGTCATCTGCATCTGGTCAGAGTCTCAGGCTGATTTCACTTATTGTGGAAAATAACAGAAGGGAAGCTTGTATGTGCAGAGATCACAAGGTGATAGAGGAAACAAAGAAAGAGGGGAGGTGTTAGCCTCTTTTTAACAACCACTGCTTGTGGGAACTAACAGAGTGAGAACTCACTCATCTCTGACAGTGGGCATTAATCTATTCATGAGGAATCGGTTCCCATACCCACATACCTGTCATTAGGCCCCACCTCCAACATTGAAATCAAATTTCAACATTAAATGTTTGGAGGACAAACATGCAAACCAGAGAAAAAGGTCACAAATCAGAGGCTTCAGCCCCTGCCTTAAGAAATTGGAAACAGGCTGGGTGCAGTGGCTCATGCCTGTAATCCCAGCACTCTGGGAGGCCTAGGCAGGTGGATCATGAGATTAGGAATTTGAGACCAGCCTGGCCAACATAGTGAAGCCCCATCTCTACTAAAAATACAAAAATTAGCCAGACATGGTGGCACGTGCCTGTAGTCCCAGCTACTCAGGAGGCTAAGGCAGGAGAATTACTTGAACCTGGGAGGCAGAGGTTGTGGTGAGCCGAGATCATGCCACTGCACTCCAGCATGGGCAACAGAGCAAGACTCCATCTCAAAAAAAAAAAAAAAAAAAAAGGAAAAGGAAAAAGAAATTGGAAACAGAACAAATGAAGATAAAAATAAGCAGAAAATAGCAAATAAAAATCAAAGCAAGAAATCAATGAAAAAGAACACAGAAAAACAATTTAAAAAATCAGTGAATGAAAAAAGCTAGTTATTTGAGAAAAATCAATAAAACTGATAAATCTCTATCCAGATTGGTCCAAAAAAAAAAAAAAAAAAAAAGAAAGAAAGAAAAGGCACGAATAACCAATACGAGTTTTTAGAGAAGTTATATTGCTACAAATTATATAATATTAAATGGATCATAAAAAAACAGTGTAAACAATTTTATGCCCACAATTTTGACAATTTAAATAAAATAGAAAAGTTCCTTCATAATTAATTCTGGAAGAAACAGATAACTCTAACAGATCTATCTATCTGTCTGTTGGTCTGTCTATCTATCTATCTACATAAATTTGAAAAATCAATGTGTACCTTTTTACCAAACAAATGAACAAGCAAAAAACTTCATATTTTATTGTTGAGTTTATTTTAATAATTTGAGATTGGTTTATTAAATACATAATTAAACTAAAGAACCAAAATATCACTCCATGAAGAGAACAAAATTTGGCTCATATAGTTGATTAGTGGTAAAATATCTTCAAATTGGTTTGGAATTTTTTAGTAGAAACACATATGGATATTTTACACAAATAATTTTGGATACGTTTGCTTATTTTGCCACTGTTTACATGTAAACAGTACATAAAGTGCCCTTTTGATTTAGGAAATTCTAATATTAGATACTACAGAATTTAAATTTCTCTTTTTTTTTCTATTGATTATTTTTCCACCAGACTTCTTTGTTTGAACTTGTGGACCTATCCAATTTTCAGCTGTACTTGATACAATTCCCAAACCCTGAAAAATTATTTTCCAGTTTCATGTCATCATGTGATATCAACTCAAAAATTGTTAATATTTAACCACACTTAAATTTTTGCATTGATTTCTAATTTCTTTGACTAATGTTTATAAAAATACCATCAACTAGTGTAAGATATTTTTATTACCTACCAACCAATCAACATACAAAAATTCAAAATCACTCTGAATGTGTTAGAAAACAAACTGAATGCTCCTTGAGGGAAATATAATAACACTGAGTTATTTATTAAATTATTGGATGCTAACATTATGGTAGCCAGGTACTAAGTCCTTTAAATATCTTTTCTGTTTCCTACAAAAATGTGAGATTAATTTATAATCATCATTATGCATGAGAAAAATGAGGTTTAAATAAATTAAGTAACTTGGCTGAGATCTCATGCTGATAATCCACAGTGTTAAGAACTGAACGAGCTCTGTTAAACTTTGAAGTCTATATTTTTAGCCAACATGTTACACTGCTTCCCTAAGTCTGTTTCTTTCATTTCTATAGTCATTGTAACTTAGAAGCAGTAAGTACTCACAGAATGCTTATTACATGCTGAGAAAGTTGATTGCTAACATTTTCATTACTTAAACTAATCTAAACCTCAGTTCCTTTTTGGTATGAAAAGATAGTTTATAAAATATAAACATAAAAATCTATAAATCTACCTCTATTATAAAAAAGAAAAAATAAAAATGAATGAACTGGCTAAAGGATCTGTGAAAGCCTGATTTTTATAATGCCTTGGAGGACAGATGAAATTTTATATGTCTTAGTTGGGACACCACATTTGGTTTACTTGCCACCATTATTGCTGGCTTTATTCAGCAATATGATGTATCATGATTATGACAGAAAAATAATCAGCCTGTGACATTCCTCAAATGCCTCCATTCTGTGCAAAAGTATTACCCAACCTGTATCTTAAAACTATATACATGATGATTTGCTGACTTTTGGCTCTATAAAAATAAGAAAAATTATTTTATTCAGTAAACTTGGAGAAGTAGAATGATGAATACATCTTTAAGATGTGAATAAGTCATGTTCTTTCTAGTAGCAAGATTAGATTTATAAATGTAGGACTGCTTTGATACTTGTATAATTTTCTTATTATTTTTAAACACTTATTACATAGGAATTATTGCTTTGCAAGTGATAGTAGACCAGTATATTTATTATATTTGCAGAAGGCATTATTCATGCCTGTCATTCAAATTATTATTCTGAAAGTAGCTCTAATAAAGTAGTTCATTTGCAGAACAAAGCTGACTAATAAACATATGTCTCTAAATCACAGTTTATATAAATATTCAATGAAATCAGCAGAAGACACTAAAAGTAAATGCAGATTTCAATTTTATGCAAAGGGAAATAAAAAAAAGACAGCATTATTGTATAGACTCAAAAAGTTGTTATGGTTGGACAGAACCCCCAAAGTCATTGAATCCATTAATTGAATCTATTATGAGAGTTTATATTTGTCCTTAATAAATTTCAACTTTCTAGAATATGTCCAGTTTTTCCATCAGAAAGGATTTTTTCCTTCCAATTCTTATTCTATAATTAGTCACATTGGTTTAAACTTCCAGCTCTAGGTGAAGGACAAATTTCAAAAGCAACATTTTCAAGACTTCATACAAATCACTAACAAGAATGCTTCCAAAGAGAGAGAGGCAGTCCTAATAGAGTGGAAAGAGCATAGGTCTTGGAATCAAAATAAATAGGTTTGAGGCTTGATGCCATAATTTCTGAGCTTGTGACCTTGGCCAAATCACATAACACTGTGAACTCCAGCTTTCTCCTCTGAAGCAGAGAAAATGTATCAAAATATGAAGATACTTTATCAACTGAAAATGACTATATAAATTTACATATTTGTCTAGATTGTGCAGTAGGTATGCTACTGAAGAATATTTTTCAGTTGCTATTAATAAACATTATTTAAATAATGAATCGGTCTAAATTAACATGTAGCTATTAATTCATCTAAACACACATTTATATAACCTTAGACAATAACTGCACAGATTTTTCCCAGATATCTTGCTAAGTTTGTTATCTCAATAGTCATTTTTTGAAACAAAAATGAAAGAATTCATGTTGTTAATGGCAATAGCATGATTTGTCATTAATTCTTGTTAAAAATGAAAATAAGTTTACTTTTTCTTAAATCGTCTTTAGCAAATATTTGCGGGTTACTGTGGCTCACTTAATTCCTTTTTAAGGACTTCGTCTTAGTTAATTTTGTGTTGCTATAACAGAATACCTGAAAATGGGTGGTTTAATAAGAACACAGATTTGTTTCTTACAGTTCTGGAGGCTGGGCAGTCCAAGGTTCAAGGACCCATATCTGGCAAGTGCTTTCTTGCTGCTTTATCCCATGTTGGCAAACAAAAAGGCAAGCAAATATGTGTGCGAGAGAGAAAGGAAAGGGGCTGAACTCATCTTTTTTACTAGGAGCCCACTCCTGCCATACGTAACCCACTTCCATTATAATATAATTAATCTATTCATGAGCTCAAAGCCCTTATGACCTAATCACCTCTTAAAGTCCTCCCTCTCAACACTGTTGTACTGGGGATTAAGTTTCCCACACATGAACTTTGGGGGACATATTCAAATCATAGCAGATTAATTTTTAAAAATAAGCCAATGTACATGCCTGTAATCCCAGCACTTTGGGAGGCCAAGGCAGGCAGATCATGAGGACAGGAGATCGAGACCATTCTGGGTAACACAGTGAAACCCCATCTCTACTAAAAAATACAAAAAAAAAAAAAAATTAGCTAGGCTTGGTGGTGCACACCTGTAATCCAAGCTACTCAGGAGAATGGTGTGAACCCGGGAGGCAGAACTTGCAGTGAGCTGAGATGGCATCACAGCACTCCAGCCTGGGCAACAGAGCAAAACTCCATCTCAAAAAAAAAAAAAAAAAAGCCAATATAATCAGTAATATCAGTAATATTATTTTTCCATTATTGCTATTCTTTCTCGAGCCCTGTACCTTTTGAAAATAAGGTGTTCACTGGTTTGCTGGTCTTTGCAGAGAAGTATTAGATAAAAGCACTTTATAATTTGAAAAACTATGATGAACCTGGCTTTTACAGTTATTAACCCTGCAATCTTGGGCAAATAGCTTTGCCTCTCGGAGCACTGAATTGCTAACTGATAGAAATGCAGAAAACATTTTTTAATTTGTTAATTTGTGATGAAAATTAAAGGAAATAATGTATACAAAATATTTAGTAAATGTCTAACTCCAAATGTTACCTCTCTATGTCTTGTTTTGTTATCATCTCACTTTCCTCTGTGAAACAGAATGAAGTATTTCTAAGTGTGTCCTTTGGAGGCATGGATTCCTAAACATATAATACAAGTAGAAAATACAGTGAGCACTAAAAAATAGTTTTTCTAAAATTTGCATAAGCCAACAAAAGCACAAAAATTATTCCTGATGAAAGTGATTTTCTTTAGGGGCACTGGAAAATATAGCCTCATACAAGGAAAGAAAAATTATTTGTATTCTGATGTATAAGACATCATTTTAGAAATATATACAAATGGAGGGTGTTGCCTACAGATACACATCACTGAAGCCAGGAAGATTTTCAGCCAAGGTAATAATCAATGACCTCAGTTGAATTCCCGAAAGGGCTCTACATCAGTGTTAAAATGGCCATAGATAAGAAGATAATTAACTATCTGTCCTGAGAATCTATTTGAAAGAGGTGTTCTAAGTTTCTGAGAGCAAACCATTAAAAACAGAAAAGTGAAAGCAGAGAATTTGGGCTTATTCCATTCACTGGCTTCCTGTTTTCTATTAAAAGGGTTGATCGTAACTCCCTTATTTTTTGTTCTCTGCATCTTTGAACACTTGCTTGAGGGGCCAAAAAAAAAAAAAAAAGAAAAAAGAAAAAAAAAAAGCAAGGGGCATAAAGTAGGAGGAGGAAGGGTCATAGTTCCAAAATATTTCCAGACCATCCCCAGACAAAGAGCAGCTCAGCTTTCGATGTCACCTTCCTCCATGATTTGTAAGCCATATCCTTAGTTTCTCTGTTCCTTCTCCAATACTACTTTGCTTTCAATCCTGAGCAGTTCTTCTCTGGACTATTGCAATGATAGGTCAGTTGATATTCCCAAGCTCTAGTCTGATTTTCATTTTGATTCACTTCCATATTACTCCTGGAGTGATCCTTTCGATACAAAACTTGCTCCTGAATTCCCCCTGCTTGAAATCTTCTATAATTCTACTGCTTTCAGGATAAAGTTTAGTCTGGAAAAGAAATCACTTCAAATTTTGAACCTATGTTTCCAGAGTCTTCTCTAGCCACAAAAAATTAAAACTTGAAAAACACCCTTAACTCATGAACACCATGAACTCATTTGTCCCTGTTAGATGAGAGACAAGAGTCAGGCCCTCAATACATTCTCGGTGAAGAATGAATTATTGAATACTGGAGTTCCCAATTTCCTACTTACATTTTATCATGAAGCGGCTTATGCTTAATTCTTTTTGATGACTCTTTCCTGGAAAATCATTTCAGTGGAAGTTTTTATACATTATTTTTTGAATTGAGAAGAGATGATTACCTTCCCAGATTATTGTTTAGATCAAATCATTTAAGTGACTTCATATACCATATATTTTGTGAGCAACTGCCAAGTGCCAGACACTGAGAATACAATGGTAAAGAAATAGATATAATATATGTCCTCTGGAATGTATATCTTAGTTTGAAAGAGAATTAATTAAATGAATAATTTCTGTACAGGATGACGCATACTTTGATATTGACCTATTGTGTTATAGCCACCGTGCTATACATAGTTGAGCTTATGATCTTGCCAATAAGAGATCTATAGATAAAAATGCCGAATAATATTTAATCACAAATTACATAAAGGCAATGATTTTAAGATGCAGGATAATAAGCAATCATGCAAAAGAGGTGAAGTTATTTTAGGTAGCAAGGGAAGACTTCACTGAGGAAGTGACATCTACACTGATATTTGATGGATGAGTAGGAATTAGCTGAGCTAAAACTGTAAGAAGATCATTCCAATTAAAGGAATAGCATGTGCAAATACGGAGGCAGAGAAAAGCTTGGCATATTTTAAGAACTCAAACAAATGCAGTTCAGCTGATAAAAGATGTGGAAGTGTGGCAGCACACAGGGCTGGAATACAATTATCTTCTTAAGAATATTGACTCTTCCGGTTCCTGAATGTGGTACATCTTTCCCTTTAAGGCTTTATTTCTTCTCGGTGACATTGCTTGCCAGACTTTTCAACCTTTCAATCCATATTCTTTCTCTCTCTCTTTCTCTCTCTCTCTCTCCTTCCCTCCCTTCCTCCTTCTCTCCCTCTTTTGTCGCCCAATTTCTCTCTGGAAATTTGAGGTATCTTTTCTTTCTTTCCAGTTTTTTGAAGTGTGACTAAACTGCAGCTCAATAGTTCTCAACCATCCAGGAATTAAAAGGGTAATTTCAATCTTGAAATTCATGTTCTTCAGTTCTGAGGATTTTTCTTAAAACATGATTTTAATAATTTATTCAATTCATTTTCTCTATTCTTTTGCAAGTTTTTCTTATTCAAATGCTGGGAAATCCCAGAGCAGTTCTCCAGTTTTCTTGTGTTTTCTTTCCTCTATTCTATTCCTTTGCCATTTTGTTTTACATTTTTAGATATTTCCTCGATTTGTTTCTTCATACCCTTCTATTAGATGTTTTATTTGTTACATATGCTTTCATTTTAAGACCTTATTATATTCCTTTGTACAGCGTTTCCTTCCACTTTTAAGGATGCTGTATATTTTGTTTTGTGTTTGAGGATATTATTATTCGTTCTTTAACTTTCCACCTCCCTGAAGAGTTTCTATATCCTTCAGTATTTTAAGTTTATTGGTTTTGTGCTCTGTCTTCAGTGTTAGAAGTTTTCCTCAGATGTACTAGTGATGTGAAATGGTCTCTTCATAATTAATGTTAGGGGATTTCAAAAAAAAAAAAAAAGACTAGAGACTGTGTCTGTGAGTGGGGCCTGTCTATTATAGATTTTACATCAGGAAGTACTACTGACTAGGATGCTCTCTGGCTGATCACTCATGTTGAGCTGGTTTCATGGGTCTCAGGGAAGGAGATACTCTCACTTTCCTGCATAGAGAGAAACTTCTGGCTACCTGCATTCTAGGATCCCAACTGGGGAAGAGAACTTGGGCTATCAACATTTAGTTTGTAAAAGTTTTCTTATTTCCACATTTCAGTATAGTGCCTTGCCTCTCACCTGATGTTGGGACCTTCAATCCAGAGATCCTCTTTTTCACCCTGTACTCTGGATACATTTCAACTCTTTGGCTAACTAGATGGGATTCTGGGGATGCTTATTGCTTAAACAAACTTTTTATTATTCTTGCTTCTTTTGGTCCTACGATCATTCCATCTTCCAGAAGTAACTGCTATCACAGATTCCCAAGCTTTTGGAGGGTTCTATACTGCATATTGGATTACTCCTTGGCTGAGAATTTGGCTTTCTTTGTAAATTAGTTACTACTTGTCCATTTTAAAATTTGTGTTACTATCATCTCTTCTTGCATTCCTTCGGTCTTTGTAAGATTCAAGGGCAATGTTTCTTTATTCTATTTGGAAGCATTAAGAAAAAAAATCCCTGAAATTAAATGTCAGTGTTCAATCTGCTGTCATTATGGGAAGTTGTTCTGATTGGCTTTTGTGGGCTTCACAGAATTTTCTGGTGGCGGGGGAGAAGGACTGAGGATATTAGCAGTCTTCGATGAACATATAAGGAACTACCAGAGCTAGATTACATGGAAAGATTCTTTTATCCCTTGGAATTGCTATATGAATTGCTCTCCTCCCCACCATCCTGTACACAAGCACTGTGGCTTATTTAGAAAGCTGTAAATCAGTAGCCTTCAACTTTACTGGCACCAGGGACCAGTTTCATGGAAGACAATTTTTCCACAGGAC
This sequence comes from Pan troglodytes, assembly GCF_028858775.2. Lineage (NCBI taxonomy): Eukaryota > Metazoa > Chordata > Mammalia > Primates > Hominidae > Pan > Pan troglodytes. The sequence goes on from NC_072407.2 coordinate 90,804,975, forward strand.
AGTGGGGCGGGGCAGGGGGGTGGTTTCAGGGCGAAAGTGTTCCACCTCAGATTATTAGGCATTACATTCTCATAAGTAGTATGCAACCTAGATTTCTTGCATCTAGAGTTAATAATAGGGGTTTTACGCTCCTATGAGAATCTAATGCTACCACTGATCTGACGGGAGGCACAGTTCAGGTAGAATGCTCACTTGCCCACTGCTCACTTCCTGCTGTGTTGCCTGGTTCCTAACAGGCCACAGACCTGTACTGGCCCTTGGCCTGGTGGTTGGGGACCCCTGCTCTAAATAATTTACCAGTACCTACATATGGGTATGTGTGTGTGTGTAGATGGGTATGCATATGTATATGGCAAACTGAGGTTTCTTAACTACCATCATCTTTTATGAGTCATATTTCGTATTGCATGTTCATTTTCAGAGTAACATATACTACATGCATAGTCATATTTATAAATCTAAACATGTGTTTTAATTTTAGATATATAACACAGATGAGTTAATATTTATGAGCTCATGTGAAAACTTCACTAAGCACGAAGTTTGCAACTAAGTACCCTGCACATTTCTTAGTGCCTTGGTCTGCCGTGTTTTCTTTTTTTTTACTTTTTCATGTGCAAGTCTATATTTTTATTACCTATCTGATGGCTATTTAATTTATGCTAAGGATCATCTCAGTTATTTCACTTAACAGGATAAAATCAACTACACTGGATCCTGAACTTTTTTTTTTTTTTTTGAGTTAAGGTTTGTTATTTTCTTAAGTACTGCTGAATTTTTTCTTTGTTGATGTATATTGTTTTTGTGAACACCCCTCAAATAAGATTGAAACAGTTTTGCTATTTCATCCATATTATCAGTTGCCTTCAGTTTTTCCTCTAGGGGTACTATATTTACATTAGCCCAATCTGCTCAGAAATACCAGAGGCAGTCTTTACTTTCCTTACTTGCCACTCTACCATCTTCATTATATTGAGAAATGAGTTATGTCTTAAATCAGCAAATCAACATTTTCTATGACTTTTATCAAGATGAGGGAATAGATATTTGACATACAGTGTGGGTGTCTCTTGTAAAAGAAATTGACAACACAAAGCACAAGTGGGATACAACTAATGCTAGAGAGCTGCTTTATGTTTTAAATATGAATAAATCTCTCAAAATATGAAAGTGGAAAGACAAGCTGGACTCAAATGATTACAGCCTTTAGAATTAAAATAAATTAGGGCAAATACTGGCTCTAACCACAGGAGAGATTATCACTGTTTGCCTATTTCTGAAGGAACCCTCAAGGAAATTAAGGTGGCTTGGGTTTTAGTGCAAATAACACTACATGTTTTCTTTAATATTTCCATTTCTCCTTAATTCATTTCACCTGTTAACACAAGTCATGCCCAAACATTACTCTAAACATTAACCAAACTCCATGTTCTAAGTTAGAAATAAAATGCATTATATTTTTTTGGACAGTCACTGGGTTATGTAGGAAGAAGTAATTATTTTTATATAAAAGAAAATGATGAATCTCACTCTAGGTGTTAAGCTGGTGTGAAGAGGTGTTTTCTTCTAGAATAATATCCTTAAAGGTATATGAACAAATGAGGGAGGCCTTGAATGGTAGTTCGCAGAGACCATTATGATGTCAAAATAATGTAAGGCCAACAGAGTACTGACAGTTCAATTTTCAGTTTTAGTAATTTTTAAGCAAAACAAATTACCATAAATTACTGTCATCTAATACAAGAAAGAGTATTTTACTTACCAAAATAAAAAAAAAATAGTTTCTTCATTGTACTTACCAAAATTAAGTATTAAATATTTAGTACATATTTGCTATTTTTCTTAGACCCTAAGTTCTATAGGAATTAGTGATGAAAAATCATTTTTAAAATAAAGGCCATCATCAACTACAAATACACAGACACACATGTATGTACAAATAATTATATATATAATTATTTTATTTATTTATTTTTCTTTTATTTTGGACCTTTGAAAATTTCATTAAAGCCTTCCAAGGGCCAATGGACCAGCATCTGGTAGCCACTAGTCCAATGTGTATTAGGTAACTGATGTCCGTTTTCCACCATCTGGACATATTGTCACTGGTGACTGTCATATATTTACTGGACAAGAAGGATTAAGTGGCATAATGCCCATAAAAAGCATTTTGTAATCTTTAAAGCACTAAATAAATATAAGGAATTAGTACTGTTACAGTTATGATATTGCCTCAGAATGCATGGTAACAAATTCTAAGCTGAAAAAAATTCCCTTTATCTACTTAAAAATCACAAGACTATGTAGACTTTTAGGAATAAAATTTTCCCATAGGAGTGGTAATCACCAACTTTTTCAATTGTTTTGCTACATAATCCAGCCTGCTATAGAAACTTCAAAAATGGAAAGGTGGAAGTGTCAGGCTATAACAATCTCTTGAGATGTCATATTAAATGTAAATACATCTTGAAAGTTTCTTGGCATATCATTAGAGCAAGATTCTATTGTAGGAAGCAAGAGGTTTATTTGTAATGGAGAATTTTTTTTAAACAGCACCGTCTTCTCTGGCTAAATAAGCAATTTGTACAAATGACAAATGTGTTTATTTTGCTTGAGAAATGAGGACATCTGAACACCAGTTATTTACAAACGTCTATGTAAATAACTTCAAATGCAAGACCTATGTAAGTAATTTAATCAATGTGCTAAGGGCAGTGCCATTCACCTCTCCTGTAATTCCATCACCCTCGCCTACTGACCTCATTTGGCACTACTCCACATCAGCAATGTTACATTTTCCTCCCTTAATCTTCCAGCACACTTCATCTTTCTGGATGTCTAGTCACACATCCTTACATGCATACTCATATTTCACAGAGATTTCTAGACCTCATATTTCATGGAGATTTCTAGATCTTTTAGTTTTTAGTTTTCTACAAATATGTTATGCTCTTCTTGCTATGTAAACTTTGCTTTAGGACAAATGAAGAGTCAGCTAGTTCCCCTGCTTACGCCATTTTCATTTCACCCTAACACTCTTTGAACAGCTGACTGTGCTTATTTTGTACCAGAACATGAAACTACTCACTTGGCTGGTTGTTTGAATCCTGCTGCTTCTTCCAGACCTGCTATTTTGATCTCAGATGATTCCAGGATTCTAAATGAGAAACTTTAAAAAATCCTATCTGCTAAAATATGGATTAAGGTTTCTTCAGCTTATTTATTTCATTAGGTGCTTATTTTGTACCAGGTATTCTTTATAGTGACATAGGATAGAGCAGTAAACAAAATCCCTTTCCTCATGGAGCTTACCTTCTAGCATAGACTAGAGAGACAATAAACCAAATAAATAAGAAATTTTGTAGCAAATGTGCTACATGTTATAAGGCAATACATATTATTGACAAAAATAAAGTGGGTGGGGGGTAAAGACTATCAATGGTAGGGTATGTTTTATGTTTAAATGTGATGGTCAGAGATGTTTCAGTGAGAAGGTAACATCTGAGTGAAGATTTTACGTGACAAATCTATTGATGTTGATATCTGGGGGAAGGTTGTTTCAGGCAAAGAGAACAGTAAGTGCAAAAACCCTGAGGTGGAAGTGAGACTAGGAACAGCAAGAAGACCACTGTGGCTGAAGTGAATTGGGACAGGGGAGGAGCAATAGGACATGGATGGGAAAGGCAGAAGAGGTATGTGTTAATCTGGTAACACAGTGTAAGACTGTGGGTTTTACTGTAAATAAATGGCAAGTAAATTAGATGGATTGTTAGAGAAGAAAAAAGATAAACTTGTATACTTTAGTTACCATCTAAACCAGAATCCAGATATAATTGTTTTGTGTTCCTTGAGATATAGGTAATTGTACATTCACAACTTAGGATCCTAATTCTCATCCAATCTTATTTGTTCTAATTTGGGCATATATGTATTTTTCTTTAAAGTGTTTATTTGGAACTGGAGATATGAGGACCCAGGATCATGACAGGACAATATAAGAAGAAGAAAATAAGTAAATTGATAAAGACAAAAATATAAAATGTTATTTCTAAATAGAAAAATAACAAACCAATCCCATAAAAAGTAAAGAAAAGGATACTTGTTATCACAATTATTATACAGCAGTGATTAAAAAATTTTAGTGAATGTAATAAATCAAGAAAATAATATCATTAGTATAAGGACTGGAGATAAATTGACTCAGATACTTTGTGTTAATAAAATTATTGTGCACGTTTAAAATCCAAAACTTCTGGAGAAAACTACAAATATTAAATAAGAATTTTGAATTATACAAACATTAAGTGGCTTTTCTCATTATTAGCAACAATTAGTTGGAAATCAAAAATATACTAACAAAATTACAAAGGGTGGTAATAATTCAAGAAAACAAAAATATTTATAAAGCAATCTGTCTTTATGGCAGAATGTAAAAATAGGAATTAAATTTCTTCTCTTTTTTATTAGAATATTTAATATCATTAAAATTTCAGCCCTCTAAATATTAATATTTAAAAACTTAATTTTATAATTAGAAAAATAATCTTAAAAAATTCTTAAAGACCAACAATATTTAAGAGAAAAACAAAATTAGTATACGAAAACTAAAAATAATTAGAGTGGCATGACTTACAAGTATTAAGTATAATAGAAAAACAATGTAATCAAAACACTATGTTGGCCGTGCTTGGTGGCTCATGACTATAATTCCAACGCTTTGGGAGGACAAGGCAGGCAGATCATTTGAGGCCAGGAGTCTGAGACCAGCCTGGCCAATGTGGCAAAACCCTGTCTCTACTAAAAATACAAAATTTGGTGGGTCGCAGAAGCACATGCCTATAATCCCAGCTGCTAGGGAGGCTGAGGCGAGAGAATTGCTTGAATCTGGGAGGTGGAGGTTTCAGTGAGCTGAGATTGTGCTACTGCACTCCAACCTGGGCAACAGAGTGAGACTTGGTCTCAAAAACAAACAAACAAACATCCACCTACTATGCTGCTACAAAAGAAAGATAAATAAAACAATAGTACCAAAGAGAGTATCTAAAATGATATAATAGTATACAGAAAATATATAATTTAAAATATGTACAATTGTAATGAAATATGAAGAAGTGTTGTTATTTCAATGGGAAAGAATTATTTACTAAATCATGCAGGCACATCTGATCATCTATCTCAAAGGACCTCGCAATGCACCAATTTTAATTTAAAAAATTGTAGTTGGATTAAATGAATAAAGGTACAAAACAAGAAAACAAAACTGCCAGTTTTCAGAGAAATTTTTTGGATCAAAAAGAGGAGTGAAGAAGCTATAAAATAACTTTTAAATATGTATTTGATTATGTACAAGCAAAAAACGGCAAATTTAGCATAATCAATATCCTAGAACCAAAGTATATATTCAGGGGAAATCTGTATGTCAATGATTATAAAGCCAAAGAGAAATGTGAGGAAGAGAATGTCCATATTCACATTGGTTACCTGGGGAGAAAGTAAGAAGAGACAGGAAGAAGGGAGAGGAGAAGGTAGACAAAAGGAAAAACAAACAAACAAACAAAACCACAAAAACCAAAAGAGATAATGGAAAGAAGAAAACAAAACAAATAATGGAAAAATAAAAAAATATATATGCACTAGCATAATGTCTACTTATATTAATGCTACATGTTAAAAAGGATGAATGGACACATTGCAAAGCATCAAAGAGGAAAAGGCAAATGAAAACAAAGATTTGATTTGGGGATTGGATTTTGGAAAGTATTCTTCTGACATTTAAAATATATTTAAATAAAATAATATATTTAAAATATATTTAAATAAAATATATTTAAAATATATTTAAATAAAATATATTTAAAATATATTTAAATAAAATATATTTAAAATATATTTAAATAAAATATATTTAAAATATATTTAAATAAAATATATTTAAAATATATTTAAATAAAATATATTTAAAATATATTTAAATAAAATATATTTAAAATATATTTAAATAAAATATATTTAAAATATATTTAAATAAAATATATTTAAAATATATTTAAATAAAATATATTTAAAATATATTTAAAATAAAAGTAAGAGAGGCTTCAAAATGGCTGACTGAAGGTATCTGGTACTTGCCTCCTCCGCAAAACAAAAACAAAAGTAAAAAATCTCCATGCAAATGGATAATCACACTTTGAATGTATTGCCTTACAAAGAATGCTGAAATTCAACAGAGAAGTAACAGAAAACACCTAAGGCAGAAAAGAAAGGGAAGTGAGGCATCCTTCTCTGCCAGGAGCCAGGAGAGACTTCCCAATGTGGGGAAAGAGTAAGTGAGCAACCCCTAATGGTCCATATCCCCACCACGGATTCCTGCAATACTTGCCAGAGCCATTCTACCCACACTGGCTGTGAGACTAACAGAGAGAGCTACGTGAAGACAGCTCTGACAGCATGGCTCAAGAAAGGGAGGTCACACTGTGTATTCGTCTGTTTTTATGCTGCTGATAAAGACACACTCAAGACTGGGCAATTTACAAAAGGAAGAGGTTTAATTGGATTTTGCAGTTCCACGTGCCTGGGGAGACCTCACAATCACGAAGGTAGGCAAGGAAGAGCAAGTCAGGTCTCACATAGATGGCAGCAGGCAAAGAAAGAGCTTGTGCAGGAAAACTCCCCATTATAGTAACCAGATCTCATGAGACTTACCATCATGAGAACAGCATGGGAAAGACCTGACCCCCATGATTCAATTACCCCCAACCAAGGCCCTCCCACAACACATGGGAATTCAAGATGAGTTCTGAGTGGGGACACAGCCAAACCATATCACGTTGGATCCCGCACATATCTCAAGCCCTAAACAACTACAGTGAGGTACCATTTTGAGAGCCCAGTAACCACCAGTCTGTATCCTGCATCTCCTTATTCCTGGAGTAAAACTGACATCCCCTGATCACAGGTGGATGCTGCTGTCAGATGCTATGGCCAATGCCAAGTACAAGCCATTGGCAGCAACCCCAACTGACACAAGTAGCAGGGCCATCATGCATTTAAAAGTGCCATGAAGAAAGGCTATCTCACTTGTAGCCACCACTTGGGGCTAAAGCTTGAACTCCCAGCCTCCTGCCTATGGCTTTTGCCACTTAAAGCAACTCCACCATTCCCAGAAGCAGGGCCACAGTGCAGCTGCTGCCTCCCCAACCAAGCATTCTGCCAGGAATCTGGGCATCATTCAGCCCATGCCTACCACAGCCAGCATCAGCATGTACCTATTTGGGACCTCATGACAGTCACACCGCATTCAAGTATCCCTCACCCAGTGCCTGAACATGTCACTTGGCATCTGGGGGTTTGGCAATCGCTCTGCCCCATCCACCACCTCTCATGGTGCTGAGGATGAGCCCACCCAAATTGCCACTACCACCACAGCTGGCATCTATCCACATGCACCAACTGTGGGCCAGCGATTGCAGCCACTGATAACACCAGCTTGGACTGCTTGGGATCCAAAGGATTGTTCTGCCACTGCTACTCCCATCACCAACACAACACCCACTGCTCAGGGACCTGAGTATCTACCTACCTGCCCAATGCAAAGCTGCCACTACCAGCACCTGAGCAAGCTGTCTGGAGGCCAAAGAATCAGCTAGCCTGAGCCCGTTAACATTGGTGCCAGTGAATGCTGTGCTTGGTGAGACCCAGGCACATTTAGCCTGCCATTGCCACCACTGGGGCCTGAGGACTATCTCAGTGGATGTTCCTGTCTCCAGCAAAACATCACTACAGACTTCACTACCAATTGTACCATAAGCTACTAAGGAAATCACAGACAATACTGACACTGCCTATACCCAAAGAAATCATACAAAAACTACACTACTGCACACACTCAGAGCCAAAGTGCCCTATCCAATCAATACCACAGATACTAATTTGTAGATGACATGATCTTACATATCTAGAAGAATTTAAAGACTATACCAAAAACCTTGTAGATCTAATAAATTTAGTAAAGTTGCAGGATGCAAAATTAAAACTAAAATACCAGTAGTATTTCTATACACCAATAATGAACTGGCTGAGGAGAAAATAAAGAAGGCAATCCCAATTACAATGGCTATTAAAAAAATCTATAAGTATACTTAGCCAAGGAAGCAAAAGACCTTTACAAAGAAAACTACAAAATTCTGATGAAAGAAATTTAAGAGAACTTAATTGAATATGAAGACATCCCGTATTCATAGATTGAAAGAATTAACATTGTTACAATGACCATACTGCTCAAAGCAATCTACAGATTCCATGTAATTCCTTTGAAAATACCAATAATATTCTTCACAGAAAAAGAAAAAAAAATCTTAAAATTTATATGGAATCAAAAAAGAGCTTGAAAAACCAAAGCAATCCTAAGTAATAACAACAAAACTGGAGACATCACACTACCTGACTTTAAAATATATTACAAGAATATAGTGACCAAAACAATATGGCATGATAGGAAAAATGGTACATAGACCAACAGAACAGAATAGAGAACCCAGAAATAAATCCATGCGTTTTTTATCCAAATGATTTTTGGAAAAGTTGTCAAGAATATTCAATGAGGAAAGAACATCCTTTTCAATAAATAGTGCTGGGAGTACTTGATATCCATATGCGGAAGACAGAAACAGGACTCCTATCTCTCATGATATATAAAAACATCTTAAATGGATTAAAGACTCAAAGTAAGACCCTAAACTATAAAACAACTAAAAGAAAACATAGAGGAAACACTTGAGGACATTGGGCTAGGCAAAGATTTTACAGCTAAGACCTAAAAAACACAGACAACAAAAACAAAAATAAACAAATGGGATTGTTTTAAACCAAAAAGCTTCTGTACAGTGAAGAACACAATCAACAGAGTGAAGAGATAACCTGTTGAATGGAAGAAAATATTTGCACAATGTTTCATCTGACAAGAGAGTAATATTTAGTATATACAAGGAACTTAACAGCTTAAAAAAAAACTAACTCCCACTGCCCCCCCAAAATACAAATAATTGCATGAAAAAGTGGGCAAAAGACATGAATAGACATTTCTCAAAGACGTATAAATGGCCGACAGGTACATGAAGGAATGCTCCACATCAATAAGCACCAGGGAAATGTAAGTCAAAACCACAATGAGGTATCATCACCCCAGTTAGAATGGCTATTATTAAAAAGACAAAAAATAAAAGATGCTGGCCAGAATGCAAAGAAAAGGGAAAGACAATATTGGTAAAAATGTAAATTTATACAGACACTATGGAAAACAGTATAAAGGTTTCTCAAAAAAGAAAAAATAAAACTATTGTATGATCCAGCAATTCCAATACTAGGTATGTATCTGAAGAAAAGGAAATCAGTAGATCAAAGAGATATTTGCACCTCCATGTTTATTACAGCACTATTCACAAAAGCAAGATATGAAATAAATCTAAGTATCCATCAATGGATTAATCCTTAAGAAATGTGGTATATGTAAACACAATGAAATACTATTAGCGCGTAACAAATAATGAAATCATGTCATTTTTAGCAACATGGATGAAACTGGTGTTCATTATGTTAAGTTAAATAAGCCAGGCACAGAAAGACAAATATTACATGTTCTCACTCATATATGTGGGACCAAAAAAAAAAAGGTTTTCGCATGGAAGTGGATACCAGAGGCTGAGAAGTGTGTGTACATGGGGAGGGCGTAAATAAGAGAGGTTGATTAATGGGTAAAAACAATTGTACAATTAGATAGAAGAAAAACATTCTAATGTTTGTTAGCTGAGTAGACTATCATTAACAAAAATATATTGTTTGTTCTAAAATATCTATAAGAGAGAACTTGATATGTTCCCAACACATACAAATGATAAATATGTGAGGTGATGGATACTGTAAATACCCTAACCCTAACATGATCATTACTCATTCTGACTGTAAAAAAAAAATCATGTGTACCCCATAAATATGTACAAATATGTATCCATGACAAAAGCAATTTAAAAAATTACTTTTTGTAAAAAAAATGCCAACTATTTTTTTAAAGTAAAATTAAGTAAGAAAACAGATTTTGGCATGTACAAAAAGGTAAATTGAGAGAATCTCTATAAATCATCTTGAAGCATAAAGACTTGTATTCATGACTTGATAAGCTATTAGAAAACAATAAAGCTTTAAAATATTCTGAACTAATGACTGAATGATATCTAATCAATATTCACTTTATTACCTGGCAAGTCTAATAATATGAAGTCAGAGTACTGAAGAAACTACATCTATTTTCCCTGCCTTTGAAAGGAAATAAAACCTATGAAGGCTTCCTTTAAAACAGCACATGTGTCCAAGAATGTATCTGGTCTTCCTTGTCTCACCACTTTACTAATAATTTGACTTTTCCTATTGCAAGTGATTGATTAGTTGAATGCATGTTTAAGCCTCATAGAAAGTGCTCATTTCTTCAGACGTGATTTGCAAAGGCCAGAAATTCACCATTCAGTAAGAAAAGCTATGAAATAGACCTGTCATAAACTCATGGGGAGGGTGTCCTAGGGAGTCACCTCTGTTCTCCACCAAGAGACTTTTAGCTGGCTTACTTGCAGAGAAACATATATTTAGTCTACTTTTTCACTTTTAGGGTGTGAGAATCCTGCCTTTTACTTAGGCTGACTGAGTTAAAGAGAATCGTTTTTCTGCCTCTCTATTACTGCCAATTTTTTTCCCCCTGCAGTTTCAGCCACTCTAAAATATCTACAATGTGTTAGGTATGAAAGGTATGAAGATTTATAAACCTTTACCCACACTTTCAAGGAGCTTATATTCTAGTGTAAGAGGAAAAAGAAGAAAACAGAAAAATAAAAATGAAAAGTTCCAGGGATATTTAAGGGGTCTGTGGAAGTCTTACTGGAGTTCAGGATATCTTCCAAACTGCCTGGAAATGCCTTACATTATAAACCTGATACATAAACCTGAGTATATAGGTAAAAGACAGGGAAGTAATTCCAGGGACAAAACAGTGTAGGTTACACTGTAAGCTAGATATGTTCAGAGAATTGTAATCATTTTGAGATAGAATAGGTGAAGATACAGCAGTGGGAAGGTGGAGAAGTGTGTCAATTCTGATATTCGGCTGGTATGCATCAGCATGAATTAACCCATTGGTTATGACTTGCATCTGTTTTGATTGGATCCACATCTTACTAGTTGTTACATATTTTAAATCTCACCTTTGAGTATCATAGGAAGTGACTGGCAGATTTTAGGCCATGTAGTGTATGCCAAATTATGGAGTGGAATATGATGGCAAAGGGGAGTCAACTAAGATCATTTTGCAGAAGGATGACACAATTACATTTGTTTTACAGAAAAAACAACTCTGAGGAAACTGGGGATGATGGGATGAGGAAAAAAGAAAAGAAGCATTTTTAATCCATGTTATTGATACGATTTAGCAAATGAGAGGTGTAAAAATAACTGTATTAAAAAGACTAATATCTATACCCAAAGAGTACATTTCTTATTAAACTTAGCACATTCTTTTATTTTAGGTAAAATTAAATCACTTAGGGTTGAATGAGGAGGTAGTTCAAATGCACTGCCTGTTGCAATTGCTTTGAACATTATGTTCCAGGATGTTGAAGTCAAAAAAAGCTCCTTTGTTCTGGGTCTCCTCTCCACTGAGAATCACGGCATTCAAGCCTGTACCCTCAACTCCAACCAACACTCCTAAGACTCTCCGATCTCATAACCCATCAGAAGCCCTTAAACCTCAAGAAGGATTGAAAAAAAAAGTGGAGTTTATGTGCAAACCATGACTACTTTTGAGTAATATTGAAAACTTAATACTGCTATGTAAGTAGGCATATTCATCTTCACAGATGAAAAAACTCTGGATCAGGTAGCAAACCTCTCCTGTAAAGGGTCAGATAGTAAATATTTAAGGATCTATGGGACATATGACTTCTATTAAAACTGTTCAATTCTGCAATTATAGCCCCAAAGCAGCCATAGACATTATGTCAATGAATGCGACTATGTTCCAGTGAAACTATCGTACAAAAATAGAATTCAGCTGATGGGCCTCAGTTAATCAGTCACTGTTTTTAGTATGATTTATCACAATGCCTGTCAACTAATAGAAATATACATATGTATATATGTGTGTATATAAATCTGTGTGTGTGTGTATATATATGTATGATAGTTCACATCTTCTGTTAATTCCACCAAATCATGTCAATCTTCTAGAAAACAGGCCAGGCGCGGTGGCTTATGCCTGTAATCTCAGCACTTTGGGAAGCTGAGGTCACTGGAAGTCAGGAGTTTGAGACCAACGTGGCCAAGATGGCCAAAGCTCATCTCTAATAAAAAATATACAAAAATTAGCTGGGCATGGTGGTGCATGTCTGTAATCACAGCTACTTGGGAGGCTAAGGATGGAGAATCGCTTGAACTCAGGAGACAGAGACTGCAGTGACTTGACATACCGCCACTGCACTCCAGCTTGGGTTATAGAGTGAGTGAGATTCTGTCTCAAAACAAAAAACAAAAAACAAAAACAAACAAACAAAAGAACAAATCTAGAAAACAATAAAGAGCAAATGTTTTTGACTGGAATTCAGCACAGAATAATATTCAGTTTTCCTTTGTTTCTCTGTAGATGTTTACACACACTTATAAAGCAACTTCAAACTTTTCTGTTTACTAAAAACTAAAGTTTCATCAAAAAGTTTAGTTTCCTGAGAAAATGGAAGTGCAGTTTGAATAGTCCGTCTAATTATTAAATTTTCTTGATTACAGAAAGTGTAATTGCTCCTGGTTTGTTAATCTTATTTTTTTTAAAAAAGAAACATTTTCAGAATCACCTTTTCCTTTGTTTAAATTATCTATCTTGAAAATAGAGAAAAACATATTATCTTATAATGTAAGGACAAAATTTATTACTGAAATTGAGGATTATCAAAGATCCAGAGATGGTTTTCCAGAATGGTTTAGGATACAGGTTATCTTCTAATATCCTCACTGCCATTTACTACCTGTGGGACCTTGAGCAAATTAGTTGTCTCTCTGTGTCTCAGTTTCTTCAGCTATAAAATGAAGTTAATAATAATAGCTTACAAATAGAATTGCTATAAAAAGTCAATAAATTAATACATGAAGATCAACCACTTAGAACAGTGCTTGCTAAATAAAGATCACTCTATAAAAAGTGATTATTATCAAAATGTTTTAAATATTTATCTAAACAAATGTTCGCAGTGCAATCAATCTCAAAGCCACCAGCGCACTTTGAGATGCAGATTACTTTAAAGCACAAGCTCTAGTATTAGAAGAGGGCTTCAAAGTCCTGGGTTGGTTTCATCCTGGACATAGGAATACTTCATTCAATAACATCAAAAGCCCCTGTTCATTTTCAGTTGTCAGACCTACAGCACCTCCCACGTCAACTGGTATTATTTACATTTCAGCTTATATCTAGCAAGCAGAGTTGCCTTTAAAGACATAAGTTAAGTCGGCCGGGCGCGGTGGCTCACGCCTGTAATCCCAGCACTTTGGGAGGCAGAGGCAGGTGGATCACGAGGTCAGGAGATGGAGACCATCCTGGCTAACACGGTGAAACCCCGTTTCTACTAAAAATACAAAAAAATTAGCCGGGCATGGTGGCGGGCGCCTGTAGTCCCAGCTACTTGGGAGGCTGAGGCAGGAGAATGTCGTGAACCCGGGAGGCGGAGCTTGCAGTGAGCCCAGATCGCGCCACTGCACTCCAGCGTGGGTGACAGAGCGAGACTCCATCTCAAAAAAAAAAAAAAAAAAGACATAAGTAACGTCTCTGAGTTTCAGATTCTTCATCTATAAAGTTAGGTTAATATTACTCACTTCAGAAGGGACTTGTGAGAAATAAAAGAAATATCTCATTCTTTACATTTTAATAGGGGTGTTTGAGGGGAACTTTTATGCTCCAGGAGAGAAAAGCATGGAAGGAAAACACACAGCTTCATTCCACTATCTTCCTACTATCCCTTCTGGGGATAGTGACTCACCTGTCTGGTGAAACTGGAGAAGGGGTTAAGTGTGTACGACTCCATCTCTTCTTTTTATGGAGCAGTCTGTTCTCTGAACCTAAGAGTTTTTCTGTTGTCCTTCTGAAAGCTACCTATTAAAGCGAGCAAGTCCTGTGATTGTTCAGCCCTGTCTGTGACTGTGGGGATGGAGAAGAATATTTGGTCACAGATCAAAGATTTGGTTTTCATTTAGCTAATATATACTAACTCCATGACTTCTTGCTGGTATTTAATTTGAGGAAAGGGCTATTATTTAATGAACCTTTAAATCCCTAACAGTGAGAAATTAATATAATACTTTATGTGACTCTACAGTTACAAATGTTAAATTTGGCCTTACTTTAAAAATATCTTGCATTATAGTTTAACAAAATCTTTCTCTCCTCATTGTTTATAACAGACGGAGTAATATCTTTCAAAAATAATAAATGAAACCACTTATTAGCAGTATAGGTTTCCTGGTTTCCAATCTCCACTGACTGTTTCTCAACCCACTGCCACACCCCTTATGCTACACACACACACACACATACACACACAAACTTCCTTCTCCACTTGCCTCCAAATTTAGGAAGAAAGGCCATCATGTGATTTTTCTATTTCTAAACTTTTAAGCTATATCTGCCCCAACACATTTTTAAATTTCTGTTCTAGTTCTGTAGTACATCTTCTCAGTTGGTTTCCTCCACCTGGACTTTAAATGCCACCCCTTCCCACATTTTTATGCATTTTATACTATTCGTAACCCTCTTTTCATTAATTAAATCACCTATCCTGCCTGGATACCAAAATTAACCAATTAAATAAACAACTGACCTTTGCATGCAAGATACAGATACTATATATCATAAAATTTTAAAAATCTAAAAATTATGAAGCTTGGCATTGTCTGAAGATCATAAAGCCCAAATTAAATGACAAGAGTAAAAATATTTTCAACATATTCCAATGAGCTACCTTCCTTACTTTATAAAGTTTTTAGAAATCAATAAGGAAAAATAAACAAAAAATGGTTTTAGTACATGGATAGGTAGCTTTTAGGAAATATTGACATAAGATAATATTTACTATCTTACTCATAATTTTAAAACTACAAAATAAAACATTATGATGCCATTTTCATTCATAATATTATCAAAGTGCAAATGATTTAATAATACCATGAGTTGACACAGAAATACAAGTGCTTTTCACTATACATTTTGTTCACCACTTAAATTATTTTTTGTGATTATAAATTACATCTTTGGAGAGAAATAAAATGTTAATGTTAAAAAATCTCTCTTTACCTCATTTTCCCTTAAAATATACAGTTGACCCTTGAACAATGCAGGAGTTAGATTCAACATCATGTTACACAGTCAAATATCTATATATAACTTTTGACTCTCCTAAATCTTAACTACTAATGGCCTACTGTTGACCCAAATCCTTACAAATAACATAATCAGTTGATTAACACATATTTTTGTATGTTGTATGCATTATATACTGTATTCTTATAATAAGGTAAGCAAGAGGAAGTAATGTTATCAAGAAAATCATAGGGAAGAAAAATATATATTTACTATTCATTAAGTAGATGTGGATCATCATAAAGGTTTTCATCCTAATTGTCTTCATACTGTAGGCTGATGGGGAAGAGGAAGGGAAGGGGTTGGTCTTGCTGTTTCAGGGGTGGCAGTGGTGGAAGAGGCAGATGAGGTGGAAGGGGAGGCAGGAGAGGTAGGCACACTTAGTTTAACTTAACACATTTAAGGAAATGCATTTTTGCCTTTTTTTTCATTTCTCTAAAAATGTTTCTATACAGTACCAATCCTTCTTCCACTGTTAGCTTTAATTTCAGTCCCTGTATCATAGAAAGGATCATGTCATAAAAGAAGTCAAAAGCAGTCTTGAATAACTGAAACCCTCCTGCCAGATTATCTAATGTCAATTTGCTTTCTGTTACTACTTCTTCAACATCATCTTCCTCCTCATCTGGCACTGGTCCAAAAGCACTCATCTCCATCAAAGTCATCTTCTGTTAATTCTTGTAGTGTGATGTCTGTTAGCTCTTGAATTTCTCCAAGATCCATATTCTGAAACCCTTCACCCCCACCTTTTTTTTCCCATACCTATGATCTCATGATTTCCTTGATTGGCTCTATCATAAATATTGTGAAGTGATACACAAGATCTGGAAACAGTTTTCTTCAGCAGGAATTTATTGTATCAGGCTTGAGGGCTTTCAGGGCTTTTTCCATAAGAACAATTGTATCTTCAGTGGTATAATTTTTCCAGACTTTCATGATGTTGTCTCTATTTGGATCCTCTTCAACCAGTTGATGATCCTTTCCATAGAGTTCTGTGTGTAATGAGCCTTTATGGTCCTTATGACCCCTAATCTAGAGGCTGAATTAGAGACTTTGTGTCTGGAGGCAAGTAGATACTTTCCATGTTGAACTCATGAGGTTCTGGGCGGTAAGAGGCATTGCTCAATAGCAAAGGAACTTTATAAGGTAGTCCTTCCTAGCCAGGTACTTCATGACTTCAGGCACAAAGTGCCGATGGAAACAATCAAGGAAAATAGCTCTAAATGTCCAGGTCTTCTTCTTGTACAACCAAAAGACTGGTAGCTGATGTTTATCTTTTCCCTTCAATGCTAGAAGATTAGCAACTGTGTAGATAAGAAAAGTCATGATCATAATAAACCTGACTGTATTGTCAAAAAACAGGAGGGTTAGCTTACTCCTTCCTGCCTTAAATCCTAGTGCTCACTTCTATTCTTTACTAATAAATGTTCTTTGTGGTATTTTTCTGTACAGAATAGAGCACTTTGACACACATTAAAAACCTGTTGCAGCAAATATTCCTTCTCCTCAGTGGTTTTCTTAATGGTGTCTTGGAACTTGTCTGCTGCTTCTTGGGCAACAGAAGCTGTTTTTCTCATTATCTTGACAATTTTTAAGCCAAATATCTTTGTAAAATTATCAAACCATCCTTTGCTAACACTAAATTCTCCAGCTTTAGATCCTTCACCTTCCTTTTGAGTAAGTCATCCTTTAATGACTTTGCTTTTTCTTGAATAATATTAGACTCTAAATGTATGCCTTTCTTATACCCAATCATACACCTACATAGAAGCTGCATTTTCAAAATTACATAAAAAGGTATTTCCCCAGAAGAGCAAGGTTTTCACATCTGCTGGTGTAGCCACAGGGATGGCTTCATACGTTTCCTTTTCTTTCGTTACGTTGGTCTTTCCTTATGCTGGATTTGTTTATCTTGAAATGAAGGGCATCTGCAGCTGCAGACCGGAATCCACAGTACATATTAAGCAACTCAACTTTTTCTTGTAATATCATGACTTTTCTCTTCTTCTTGGGAGCAGTTTCAGCATCACTACTGACACTTTTGTTCCCATGGTGTTATTTAAGGTTGACAGTATTGCAAAAGACATGATAAAAAATGTGCAATAATCAGGAACAATCACTTTTCACTGTAATGCGTGATTTAGTGGTGAAATGCACAGTTCACAGAGAGATGATTAGCCTCATACTGTGATTTAAGCAGATACTCACAATACTTGAGATCATTGCAATATCAATAGGAGGTGGCTTTGAAATTACTACAGTAGTACAACATGTACTACAGTTAATTTTATGTAGTTATGATTTAATAGTAAATCTTTGTTTTCTCTTAATCAGGAATGGCTCACAAGTGTGCACAAAAGTTTTGATAAATTTTAACTTTTTATAATAGATTGGTGTAGATTTTATGGTAGTAAATGATAAAATAGTATATGTAAATATTACATTCATTTATCACACATATTTTCTTATTTTTAAAAAAATATTCCTAGGCAACATGGTTTGTGTGTGAGTTTGTCCAAATTATTGCAAATCTCAAAAATAAATTTCAACCTATCAACTGAAAAAAATATGTAAATGGAGACCTGCACAGTTCAAACTCATGTTGTTCAAGGGTGAACTGTAGATTTCATTCTTCATTCCTTATTAGTTCAACTTCCCAAAATACTGGCTTATATGTCATGGGTTCATTTTCTCACCATCTACTCACTTCTTAGCTACTTCATTGTTAATCTGCTTTTATTACTCTATTCAGCCATGTCTTGTTAAATTGCCAATTTTCTCCACCTCAATAAATCCAAATGGCCATTTCAGTGTTATTTTCACTTGATCTCCTAAATTCAGTTGACATTGGTGGTCTTGCCTGTAAATATTCTCTTCCATTGGCTTGGATGACACAACACTCGTGGTTTCCCATCAACATCTCTGGATTTGCCTGTTCCTGTCTCCAATTTTGAGTTCATCTTTTTTTTTCAACCTAAATGCTGAGGTCCCTCAAAGATAATTTCTTTGAATTCCTCTCTTAATTTTAACAAACACGTCCTTGATTTGCTATTATCCTGATGATTCTCTCAGTTCTATTTACAGCCTATATATCTCTTCTGAGCTCTCAACTTACATATTCTCCTACCTAGTAGACTACTTTATCTTTGAAATGTACCTGAACTCCACTTATCCAAAACTGAACTCATGATCTGCTCTTTACTTCATATCTGACATTTCCCAATGACCTCAGTAAAGGTACTATCATTCCTATTTTTAACTTTTATCCCACATTACAAATTAATGACACTGAATGGCCCAGTAGAAGAAAATTATGGACATGCCTTTTTAATGCACTTGATTTTATTGTAACTCCACAGATATTGCATTTTTTACAAATTGAAGGTTTGTGGCAACTCTGTCCTACACATCTGTTGGCACTATTTTTCCAATGGCATGGTCTCATTTTGTGTAATTTTGTTAATTCTCACAATATTTCAAACTTTTTCATTATTATTATATCTGTTATGGTGATCTGTAATCAGCGATCTTTTTTGCTTATATTATTATTTCAATTTACATGATAATTATACACATTTATGGCATACAGTGTGATATTTCCATAAATGTATACAATATATAAGGATCAAATCAGGGTAATAAACGTATCCATCACCTCAGACATTTATTATTTCTTTGTGTTAGGAACATGCTACTGTTGTAATTGGTTTGGGGCATCACAAACTGTGCCTATATAAGACCGTAATGAGGGTGGTATGTTCTGATTGTCCTACCCACTGGCTGTACTTCCGTCTCTCTCCCTCTCCTCAGGCCTCCCTAACCCTAGAGACACAACAGTATTGAAATTAGGCTAATTAATAGCCCTACAATGGCTAAATGCTCAAGTGAAAGGAAGAATTGTAAGTCTCTAACTTTAAATCAAAAGCTAGAAATGATTATACTTAATGAGGAAGGTAAGGTGGAAGCAAATATAGGCCAAAAATTAGGCCTGTTGCAAAAAAACAGCCAAGTTGTGAATATAGAGAAATGATAAGAAAGAGAAACAGCCTTATTGCTGATGTGGAGAAAGTTTTCATGGTCTTGATAGAAGATCAAGTCAGCCACAACATTCTTGTAAACCAAAATTCTAATCAAGAGCAAGATCTTAACTCTCTTTAATCCTATAAAGGCTGAGAGAGGGGAGGAAGTTACAGAAGATGTGTAAAGCTAGCAGAGGTTATTTCACGAGGTTGAAGACAGGAAACTGTCTCTATAACATCAAAGTGCTGGGTGAAGCAGCAGGTGCAGACTGATAGAGAAGTTTCAACAACATATTTTCAATGCAGACAAAACAGACTTTTTTTGGAAGAAGATGCCATCTAACACTTTCTCAGCTAGAGAGGAGAAGTCAAGGCCTTGCTTCAGATTGTCAAAGGACAGGCTAACTCTTCTATGAGAAGATAATAAAACTGGTGACTTGAAGTGGAAGCCAACAATCATTTCCATTCTGAGAAGACTAGGAAACTTATGAATTATGTTACATGTATTACTGTGTTCCAAAAATGAAAAAAACAAAGCCTGGGTGACAACACATCTCTTTAAAGCATGGTTTACTGAATATTTTAAGTCTACTTTTGAGAATTACTACACACACACACACACATATATATATATATATATATATATATATATATATATACACATACAAAAATCCTTTCAAAATACTACTGCTAATAATTGACAATGTGCCTGGCCAGCCAGGAGGTCTGATGGAGACATACATGGAGTTTAGTGTTGTTTACATGCCTGCTAACACAATATCCATTCTGCAGCTTATGAATCAACAAGTAATTTTGACTTTCATGTCTTATTATTTCTAAAATACATTTCATAAAGCCATAACTGTCATAGATGGTAATCCCTCAGATGGATATGGGCAAAGTAAGTTGGAAACCTTCTGGAAAGGATTCACCATTCTAGGTGTCATTAAGAACATTCATGAGTCATGAGAGAAGGTCAAAATATCAACAACAGGAGTTTGGAAGAAGTGATTCCAACCCTCATGGATGACTTTGAGATGTTCCAGTACTTCCAGTGAAGGAAATAACTGAAGATGTAGTGAAAAGAGCAGGAGGACTAGAATTAGAAAGTGAGTTCAAAGATGGGACTGAACTCCTACAATCTCATGATAAATCTTAAATGGATGAGGAATTGCTTCTTATAGATCAGCAAAGAAAGTGGTTTCTTGAGGCGGAATATACTCTGGTGAAGTTGCTATAAGCATTGTTGAAATGACAACAAAGAATTTAGAATATTACCTAAACTTAGTAGATAAAGCAGTGATAGAATTTGAAAGGACTGACTCCAATTTTAAGAGCAGTTATAACGCGGGTAAAATGCCATCAAACAACATTTCATGCTACAGATAAATACCACTTCCTTTTGTGAAAGGAAGACTCATTTGATGTGGCAAACTTCATTGTTGTCTTATTTTAAGAAATTGCCACAGCCACTGCCACCTTCAGCAATTGCCACCCTAATCAGTCAGCAGCCATCAACATTGAGGCAAGACCGTCAACTAGCAAAAAGAATCTAACCCACTGAAGGCTCAGATGATCACTTGCTTTTTTTTTTTAGCAATAAAGTATATTTGAATTAAGATTTATATATTTTTAGACATAATTCTATTGTGCACTTATTAGGCTACAGTACAGTATAAACATAACTTTTTTTTTTTTTTTTTTTGAGACAAAGTCTCGCTCTGTCGCCCAGGCTGCAGGACAGTGGCGCAATCTGAGTTCACTGCAACCTCTGCCTCCCGGCTTCGCGCCATTCTCCTGCCTCAGCCTCCTGAGTAGCTGGGACTACAGGCGCACGCCGCGACACCCGGCTACTTTTTTGTATTTTTAGTAGAGACGGGGTTTCACCGTGTTAGCCAGGATGGTCTTGATCTCCTGACTTCATGATCCACCCGCCTCTGCCTCCCAAAGTGCTGGGATTACAGGCGTGAACCACTGCGCCCGGCCCACTTTTTATATGAATTGGGAAAACAAAACATTTGTGTGATTTTTATTGTGATACTGTTTTATTGTGGTGGTCTGAAATCAAACGCACATTTTCTCCAAGGAATGCCTGTATACTTGTTTGAAAATGACTTAATTTGGAATAGACATTCTTGCTACATGTAAAGATAAAGAATAATATCTACCTCTGGGGAATAGCCACTATCATAGTTTGACTAGCAAAACTGTAATTTCATTGGCAAGGATATTTCTTACAGTAAGTTCTTATCATTTCCATTTTGAAAAATATTGATGTAGATTGACCTCTAAGAAATGCTTCTTATAATCCTCAAGTACTTTTGAAATTTAAGTACATTTCCTTTTTGTGGCTTTGTAATAATCATCGTAGTAAAGAATATTCTCAAATTATTCAAATAAAGTTAATTATAGATCAAATGAAACTATCTTTTCAGTTGGTAATTTGCTAAAAACTAGTTGTTTCCAAGTCTTATTTAAATTTCTAACTTTTAAATAATGTATTTCAAGTAATTCTTTCCCAGATCTAGAACAAGACATTGTATTCATTCTAGAAAATAAGCCCCTTAAGAAATGCCATTACTGTTCAGATTATTGATCTCAGCCTGCTGTCAGAGCCAAAGGGTTTAGCAAGTCTATTTCAGGGACCTGAACAGGATATTTTTATTGGCAATGAGACAGCAGATTACCCATAGCTCAAATGGAAAGACCTAGTGGCGAGGTGTGTATCATTCTAACATTCTATTGATGTGCAGCGCAGATAGTGAGATGTGCTGATGGATGAGGTTGTCTCAGCAGCAGAGTTGTCTTAGTCCTGCCAAGCACTTAAGTTGAACGACCTATTAAACATGGTTGACCTAAGGCAGTTGGAGATATTTATAAGTAACTACAGCTATTAAATGTGGACCTTCTAGTAGGCTCTAAATATAGCCTTTTTTTTTTTTCCACATAGCTTTGACTTCTAGTTCCTAAAGCCATTCATTCAAGTTGAATTGGGGAAGAGAAGGAGCAAAAAGAGAGATTTTCAGAATATCTGTAAACAAAATAACACTAGAATACTGAAAGAAGTTACAGCGTGAACTAAATAAAAATTTTCAGGAGGTAGCACTGATATAAAATACTAATTAAAATTAAAAATTTGAATTATCTAAAATTTTAAAAAAATAAACTCAGGTTCTATGTAGAACCTAGGGTTTGCTATCAAATAATAACTTTCCCTCTGTTTCTACTCTACAGAAGACAAGTTAGTAGAAAAGTACACTGGATTATAAGTTATGGTAGTTGGGTAATTGTGTCATCCAAATTTTGGAGGTATCAGTTTCCTCATTTGTAAAATTAGAGTTAGTAGATGTAAACTTTTTCTTACAAACTATTAACTTTTGCTTTTCTGTTCCATTTCACACATCAATATTTATTGAGTCTTACTTAGAACTCCTGTGTATAAAATAGAATAGTACTTGATATTTAGGTTGTTCTTAGATATGGGTTTTTTCATAACACTTATATGACCTTCTATCTAACTTATCTGTAAGTATCATAAGGGCAATAATTATTGTTTTTTTGCTCATTGATTTATTTCAAGCACTTTTACATATAGTAAACACTCAACATTTGTCAAATAATGATTAAATGAAACAATACATGTAAAGTGCTTAGCACAGTAATTGGCACAAAGTATTTGATAAATGGTCCTATAAATGGTTCTGATAAGTGGTTTTATGAACACCCACAGTGCCATCTCACTAAGATAGTTGGAAGAAGTTGGGATATTTCAAAGAGAAGTTGGAGAGTACTGAGGACCACACTGTTTTCCCAAATATTTGAAAGAGCATCACGTTACTTTTAAAGAAAAAAAACATGGGCCAAGAGGCAGAAACTACAGGGAGACAGTTTTAAAATTTGGAGTAAGGAAGACCTAACAAAACTGCTCAAAAATGAAATGAACTGATGTTCAAGTAAATGTCAAATTACTAAATAGCCAGTTAATGTGGGGATAAAAAAAATCTAACTAGAGGCTATAAATTTAGTATTCCATGAATTAAACGATATGGAAAGAACTCTATGTTTATCATATACAAAATAGATTTTAAAATACCCAAAATATAAAAATTTGCAATGCTTCTGGAAATAAAATCATACATGGAAAATGGCAAATATTGTAAAAGCCAATCTATTTACTTAGTGTACATGGGATCAAAGAACATTTGCTTTTTGGCAAATACACCATATGACTGAAAACAAATGCTGCTGATTTTTCTTATTAATGCTGGCAAATGGAGCAGATAGGAATCGTGGAATTCTTTATTCCCTATCAGAAAAACAGAACTACTTAAAGCCAGATTTTTTTTCTTTTCTGTTCTTTTTACTGCAGTGGTAACACTGCACTTCAGAATACAGTATAAGAATATTGGCAGTTGGCATGTTTGTGGGTTGTATGAAACTAACTGGTACATCATTCCTGCCAAATAGCGATGATTTTGACAAAATATATGACATTGATAAAAAAGGAATCTCACTCAATATCATTTTTATTGAAGGATGTGTGGCCTCATACCAAAATAGCCCCATCAATCTATTGCCATCAGATCGGACAGAAAAGAATTGGGTACATAAAATGGCTGTCATAAAATGTATCCCAGCTGGAGCTAAGTCTGATCACAGACGGTCAGTTAAGCATTTGGAAAATGAAGGAAGTACATTTCCCTTAATAAGCCATCAAAAGTTAATAACAAGTGACTTGGCTCTCTATTTGGGGCAGAAATCCTGAGAAAGATGCAGTGGATTCTAAGGTTTTTGCTGTTCTTTACATTGGCTACATGTTAATAAAAAGATATATGGTACATAATGTTCTAAAGGTATGCAATGAAGAAGCAGCTTCCCTACCACTTATAAGTTCCAGTGTTACCATCTCAGAAGTGCACCTCATTCACACATTCAAAACTACGATGTTGTCTTACTAATTATGATAGTTAATTTTATGTGTCTAGTGCCTGGGCTATGAGTGCCCAGACATTTTAACAGACATTAATCTGCCTGTGTCTGTGAGAGTGTTCTGGATGAGATTAACATTTGAAGCAGTAGACTGAGTAAAGCAGATTGCCCTCTCTAATATGGATGGACTTCAAACAATCAACTGAAGACCTGAATAGTATTAAAAGGCTAAGAGGTAATGTTTTTTGCCTGATAGCATGAGATGGACATTGGTCTTTTTCAGCCTTCAGACTTGGACTGAAACATTGGCTCATCTTGAATTGCAAGCCTACCAACTTTCAGACTGCAAATTAATATTATCAACTTTCATGGTTCTAACACCTTTGGACTTGGATTGAAACTACATATTGGCTCTCTTGGGTCTTTAATCACATGAACCAATTCCTTGGAGTAAATATCATATGTGTATATATATATATACACACACACATATGTATATACACACACACACAAATTTATACATACACATATATATGTGTGCAGGACACATATATGCATATTTTTTATTATATATGTATATACTTTTGGTTTTATTTCTCTGGAGAATTTGACTAATACACTGATTCAGCCACAACAACAGGGAATGTGCTGAGTTGTGTCAATCAAGTGAATTATCCAGATAATTAAAGTCAATCTCTGTAGAAGCTGGTATTTTGGTATCTTGTCTAGAAACAACGTAGGTCACCAGGCACCTACATTTTTGTGATATAAAATAACAAGCCAATTTTCTAATGCTTTAAAAATGTGCTCTGAAAGCAATCCCTCATTTTCAAACCCAAAATTCTATGATTCAACATTATAAACCAAGCTCATGTAGTCATTCTCAAAATCAGCTTTAAAAGCAACTATGAGTTTGAGTCATGTTTACTTTCCAAATGAATTACTCAAGCATATAAAAATCCATTTCATTACCTTACAGTCATGGTTTTTAGGACTTAAAGATGCATCAACTTCATTTGTTGATTCCTGTTACTATTAATCAGCACATGGCGGATCTACTTATTTTCCGTGATTTTCTCCAGGCACAGGTGCGTTATGAAATTTAAGCTCTATTTCCACTGCACAGATTAAGCTTTGAAAGAATTTTTTATCATATACTAAAAGCTACCCTTCGGTGCTGCCAAATTCCTGGTATTAACTCCATGTAAATTTTCTTATTATCACTCACCTGCCCAGAAGCAGAAATTCTCCCGCTAGACCCAGGCGCCTCATGGCCATCAGCAGACCTCTCACCGTCATGCCCTCACAGAAGCAGGCCACCACCCGGGCCTTGGGCAAGTGACTTGTGAGCTTCTTCAGCAGCTTATCAAAGCTCTGCTCCCCTGCATTACTGTAGATTTTGTAAGAGTGGGCGATGCAAATCCCTTCCTTCGCTGACATATCTTTGAAGGCTTCCATCCCACTTTCTCCATAGTTGCCTGTGTGAAAACATAGATAAGCAGAGGGATAGTGAAATGAGAGTGTTGCATTAATTGGGTATAATCAGAATGCAGGTGTTAGGAGCATGAAAGTCATTGGTATGGGACTTGCAACCTGAAGACCTGAATTTTGGTTTTTGCTCTTCTGCCGAATTGCTTATTTTGGGCAAATTACAATTGAACCACATTATATATGCATTGATCATTTATATTTTCACTGTGATGGAGAGAATAATATAAAAAGTGTAAGCAATTCATCATCCTTTTATGACTCAAAATAGCTCTTATTCTAAATATGAGTTGATGGAAATATTTATCTGCTATTTTTTTGCATTCTATCTCACTTCCCTTTACTTCTCATTGATGACAATTTCATCCCACTGAGATTTTTGTATTTAAAGATATAGTACATATAAGTAATACATGTAGTTTATATAGTATAGATGTTGCCATATAAATATTTTATAAAGTATTATATTATATATAATATTCAGTATATTATATACTTATAATCATGAGAATTTATGGTTTGGTCTTAATTGAAAAACTGAGATCCTTGCTTAAGATTTAGTCTTGTCGCAGGTGAATGTGTAAACTTATGAAAAACATTTACAGTTTTATCCTATACAACCATGGGGGAAGTTATTGACAAGGATAAAAAGTTCAAAGTCTTTTGCAAAATTTGGGGACTAAGGACAAATGTTAGTCTTTTAAAATTAATGAAAAGGGGGATTAATATTGACAGTCAGCTATATGCCAGGACACAAGGACCTTTATATATGTGATCTAATTTAGCACTCGCAATAAAATATTGATGTAGATATTACGGGCTCCATTCCATACTTAGATCAGAAAACAGAGCAGTTAGGTCCATATTTACCTTGAGTTACACTAGCAGTAAGTGGAGGGCTGAACTCATTCACAGATCTAATAGCATAGGTTCTGCTCCCTCTACTTGTCTAAGGCTGACTCTTAGGAGTCTCAGAATTCTAATTACATCCGCATTTCTCTTTCCCATTTCAGAGTGACAATTCTCCAATTTTAGATATTTTTGGAACATTTTAAGGCTCTATATTTTATACAGGGCTCATATTCTGAATTTTCAAAATATTAGATATATGAGGGGGATTGCTTTGAAGAATACAAGAGGCTACTACAAGATAACCAAGCTGTAGAACATATAAGGATGTGACTGACCTAAAATTCAACTTGACCTAGGAACTGGAATCTCATCAGGAGGAGTAGATATCAAATTAATAAGGAGCACTGTGGACATTCAGTTGCATAGGGTTCACTACATGTCTATAACTGCAATAAATACAACTCCACAACAATTTGATTTTGGGAAAGTCAGTTTATATATGTTAGCTCACTGCTCCTTACAACAACTCTGTGATAAAGGTTAATGTTCTCTTCCCTTGGCTGATAAAACTGAAGTTCAAATACAGATAGTAGGTGTCAGGATCTTAGTTTGAACATAAATCTCTGATTCCTGTCCTGATGTGGGTGCTACCATACCACAGGTACCTTGCTGCAAATGAAATCTGTTAACTTTGAGGGTGGATTTTGGTGAAGTTTTATCTCCATGAACAAACGCAAAGGGCAGAGCAGAGCAGGTCAGCTTGAATCTCAGCCAAAAATACTGGTGGGCCAGCTGCATCTTTTCCCTCCTTCTCCAGAATTAAAAGCAACAAGAAGCCTCTGTCATGATGGCAGGTGGGCAATCTAGTTATTTTGCAATTAACAAAGTTTAAAGGGCACTTTCTGAAAAATGTGCCAAAGGGCCTAAATTACCAGTTTTACACTAATGTGAGTAATCTATTATTCTTTGATTTATTTTTAGCTAACTCTGTTTTTCAACAGACTGTCTTGCATTTCATGTTTTGATTTAATGCAGAGGTATTTGCATAAATAATTTGAAATTAGGTAAGTGATTGTGATGCGAATTTATTGAGAATTTCACATCATTTATTTACTTTTATTCTCAATACATTCACTGTTAACCAAGAAAAGACATCTAAAAAATTCAGATTATTTAGCATTTTGTTCCTAACAGCTTTAACACTGTTTATGTTTATACAATATGTTGTAGAGAAGCAGCTTGAAATAGTGGAGAGAACTTTGTTATTAGAGAAACCTGAGTTCAACTTCAATTTATATAGTCTTTTTAATCTCAGCTTTCTGAAGTAACACTGCTTAATATTCAGATATTTTAATATTATATTTAATGTATGTAAACTATCTGGTAGGTCACCTGAACCCAATTAATTGAACCTACTGAAATTATAAAGAATATTCTAGACAGAGTTTAGCTACTCTTTACTGAAGCATCCAAAACAAAACAGTGGAGAAAATGGCACTATTACTGTACACTAGGCTAAAAAATTAAGCTTACACTAGCAGAATAAAGTATTATTTTCCCAGAGCAAATCCCAAGCTGTACTCTTTAAAATTAAAAAAGGCAGGGGGTATATGAAAAATTTTCACTCAATTTTGCAGTGAATCAAAAACTGCTCTAAGAAAGAAAGTTTACTTGAAACATTTAAATAAGAAACAGTTTTAACACATGTGTGACATAAAAATTTTACAGAATATAATTTTGATTTAACAAAAGAAATCCTTTGTAAGCTGGGAGACAAAGAGAATATGTCTTCCAATAAAATGGAAAAGACTGAAGTGTTGAGACTTTCTGGTAGTTGATAGAAACACTGTATTCTATAATTATACATTTTAAAATAATGAAAAAATGCAGCAAAAAAAGTCTACAGGCTTCTCAAATAAAATTGGAACACATTTCAAGTAATATGTAGAATGAGGGAAAAGCTAAGGAAGCAACTATTACTTTTTCCAAAAGAGGGAAACGAGTAACTGAGAAAGAAAGCTGTGGTATAAAATATGAAACTAACATGTGACTTCATTTTAAATAAATAGAAGTAAGACAGAATCCATAGAACGTTCTTCTTTAGGTAGCAGAGGGTTTACAACTTGGAATTATGTGGAGAAAATGTAATCATAGCCCAATGTCTTCACTCGTAGCTCACGCTACTTACAGGTATAATGATGCAAATGTCAATCATTGATTTTCAACCTTAAGAATCCACCTATAGACAAATGGAAAAACTCATTATGCAATAAAATATATTTGTTATCAACTTTTACAATGACAATTAAAGAGAAAGATGATGAAGTCTGAGAGGTAGATGCAGGGAAAGTTGTTGGGAAGAGGAAGGCCATTAAAGTCACTCACTCCCAATTTGGAAGTCAAGATATACAGAAAATAAAATGTATGTGATTAAGGGAATTATTTGATGCTAAAATAATCAGGAGGCAGCTAATGTAGTGAGATAATTATATTAAAAGAAGGAATAAGAAGATGTACAAGGTAAGAGATAATGTCTATAGTCATTTAAAAGTAGTTACTTTTTAAA
Organism: Pan troglodytes; assembly: GCF_028858775.2. Classification (NCBI taxonomy): domain Eukaryota; kingdom Metazoa; phylum Chordata; class Mammalia; order Primates; family Hominidae; genus Pan; species Pan troglodytes. The sequence continues at coordinate 90,834,262 of NC_072407.2, forward strand.
AAGACATATTCATATTAGAGATATGGAAGTGAAAATAAAAGGATGAAAAACTAAAACACTTTTTTTCACTTTAAGCTCTGCTGTACTATTTGACTTTTAAAAATATGAAAATATACATTTAATAAAAAAATAAACTAGCATACTTAAAAGTCATTGAAAGGAGAGAGTTGATGCAGATAATTTTTAAAGTAATTGTCTTCTCTCTGCTTTATCATTTTATCCTGTTTTAGGGATAAAATTCACAGAAGTTCTTTATATGCTACTCTTGATGGAAATGTAAATTAATACACCCATTAATAGAAAACTTCATGGAAGTTCCTCAACAAAACTAAAAACAGAATTATCATATGATATAGCACCCCTACCTCTGGCTACCTTTCCAACTAATTTTATCTGCACTCCCATGTTCATGGCAGCATTATTTACAAAAGCCAAGTTATATCCATCAACAGATAAATGAATTAAAAAATGTGGTGTATATATATATATATACACAATGAAATACTAGTCAGCCTAAAAACCCTAAAAAATGGGTTTAAAAAGAAAAATTTCTGCCATTTGCAACATCAGTATATTATTCATTTTTGTACCGCTAATGGGACCTGTTAGATAACTAACACATGTCGAATAAAGAAATAAATTATTGAATGAGCAGTACAAAATAATCAATATCTATTTCCAGATTAAAATAATTGCCCAACTATGTGACCAGCAATCAGGATTGCCATATTGTGTCTAGGGGGCATCACTCTAATAAGCTATTATAAAATATTTCACTTAAAACATGAACAGAGTTGCACAATAATCAAAATATTTACCCTGAGGACCCCAGTTTTTTCCTCAGATCATAACACATTTTAATAATTCAACCTCAAATACTGTTTAAAGCTAGTGCTTTCACTAATACTATTTGACCTGAATTTCATCAGCTGGGATCTGGAAGTATCTGCCTACATTGACCCTATAAAGCACACATTGGAAACAGGATTTGTTAAAGAGTAACTATAAAACTTTCTTCTGTAACAGAGACTGGGGACCCCAAAAGGGAAGAGTGTAGGAAGGGCGTAAGGGTTGAAAAATTATTTATTGGGTACAGTGTTCACATCTGGGTGATGGGTACACTACAAGCCTCAAATCCAACAAAGGGCAATATACCCATGAAACAAACCTGCACATGAACACCCTGGATATAAAATTAAATCAAATTAAATTAAATTAAATTATAAAATAAAAAACTTTCTGCTAACCTAGGAAAAATGTTTTATTTGAACTGTATATTAAAAGGCACCAAATCATACTTTAGTAAGTAATTTGTAATCATAGGTAAATGCTATTTCAGATGGTACAAATTCAATATCATTAACAACTGTGTTACATTGGCCACTTTAAGATAAAGATAATAAAGTATAACAGCATAGACAAGGTGTACCTAGTGAGATATTCATTTTTCTGGCAAAATAGCCATTAAATATATTGTTTCAGTTTATCAATCTCATGTGGTAGGGAAGACTATCATTAGAATCAAAACCAAACTATTATAATAATAGTAAAGATACAAGTAATTTTGTTTTCTTTGATAATTTTCTTTTTTTCATAGTATCTTTACTTCTCTTTCCATAAATCAGACCCCGATTCACTGCATAGAAGCTTGTATACTATTTTATCTATCATCTCTTATTTTTCATTTTCCCAAACCCTACCAACCACTATTTTTTGTTTTGTACTTTTTACTATTCTCTTTCATATGTATCACAGACACCCCACATATTGTCATTTATTTATTTTTACTAATGCTGTTCTTTCTACATGGAATACCTTTTTCCATGTTGTACAAATTCAATTCCTTAGATTCCTTTAGGCTGGAGACTACATCTTCTCCATAGTTCCATTATTTAATTACGGTATTTGTATAATCTCTGTAATTTGTAATTGCTAAAAAAGTTTATAATTGTGGATCCTTCACCTTTATAACAAGGCTTATTATACTCGTGATTTATTTGATGCTGAAAACTTGGTTAAAAATATAAACGACGATGTTGAATTTTTTTCTTAGGAAACATAACTCACTTTAAATAATGTGTTTTATCATGGGATTTCTAAAATGCCTCAGAGTCAGGAAATGAGTTAAGGTACTAAGTATTATAATAAATTAAAATAGATATTCTGTATTATATATGTTGCCTATTGCATATATTCATTATATTTTGGATGTATTTACATATCCTTCTTTTCAAAACTGTGAGCCCATAGAGGGTAGTTAATGCTTTATTTAACTACATATCATCACATGGTAAGTACTTACGTATTTCTTGTACAGAAAAGTAGTAAAGAAAAATAGGCAAAAAAATTTTGGAAGAGTAAATACATTTTTCTAAACAGAACACCAAGCAGATGCTAAAAGAATGTGGAAAATACTTTTTCAGAAAGTATTCGCTTCAGGAAATACTAAATCTTTGCAAAGAAAAGGAATAAGTGTAACCTTCTACAATAGAACTTTATTTTCCATCTTAGTTGGTCCAAATTATCTTTTCCTCACAAGGAAATTAAGATTCCCAATATAAACAATTATTTTAAAGTATATTTCAAGTGGCTTTAACTACTAATATTCTGTTGCTACTGTAAACACAGTTCATTTTACTGACAACTACTAGTGAAGTAAAATTTTCTTTCCTTATGTCCTTATTCTATGAGCTTTTTACTATTTAATGTTGTTGTTTTTGTTTTTGTTTTTCTTACTTTTTAAACTTTTTTCTTAAAAGTAAAGACACAAATAAACATATTAACCTAGGTCTACACAGGCCAGGATTGTCAATATCACTGCCTTTCACGTCCACTTCCACATATTGCCCACTGGAAGGCCTTTAGGGGCAATAACATGCATGAAGCTGTCATTCCCTATGGTAACAATGCCTTCTTCTGGAATACCTCCTGAAATATCTGCCTGAAGCTAATTTATGGTGAATTTTTTAAATGTATATAAGTAGAAAAAGTACACTCTAAAATAATGATAAAAATATAGTATAGTTAATACATAAATCAGTAAAATGGTCATTTATCATTGTTATCAAGTATGATGTTCTGTACATAATTGTATGTGCGGTGTCTTTGTACAACGGACATCACAGTAGGTTTGTTTACATTTGCATCACCACAAACACATGTGTAATACATTCTGCTATGACATGACAATAGCTATGACATCACTAGATGAGAGGAAGTTTTTAGATCCATATATAATCTTATGGGACCACTGTGGCATATGCAGTCTGTCATTAACTAAAACATCATTATATGGCATGTAACTTTTAATTTGCTAAAATTTGCAAGTAGGGAATGAGCAAACAACAAAGACTGATTGTATAACACGCATACTGATCTTTTTCACTCCAATGGTCTTTTTCATATCTGTATGTGTATAGATGATACTTAAGTTGTGCATAGTTTTTCATGATTTTGAACACTGTTACAAGAAACAAATTTCCTCCATTTTTGATTGTTTTCATTTCCATAAAGTAAAATCCTGAAATAAAAATGAAATTTCTTGGTCAAAATTTGAAATATTGGTCAAACAGTATAACTATTTAGTATTTTAGCAAACTTGCTCTCCAACAAGTTCCCACCAATTTATACTTTGGTTAGAAGCATATGAGAATGCCTGTTTCTCCACACCTTCACCATTACTGGTTATTGTCATGTTCTTAAATTTTTGTCACCATATTGCTTGAATAAATGAGAGTTGTTTTAATTTTCAAAAAATAAAAAATAAAACTCAGTCATCTCTCATGTGAGTTGTGACATTAGTCTGGCATGATATCATCCCCTAAATATACATATAAGCAGTGTCCAGTCTCCACTTCGTGTCCTTTAATGTGAATTAGAAGTGTTCATCAAGAGATCTTAGCCCAAACTGCCCATATTGACAGGGTTGTGGCTTAAACTAGTGATTAACCAAAATGGCCAGGAGTGGGAAAAGCTTGACAGTGAAGCACCTCTTCTTATTTTATTAACAGTTTCATAAAGATGTTCTTTTGTTTGATGCCATTTTTCCCACTACAGCCATATGTGCAATGGATGTGGCATTCTAAACTCTGTATTACACTCATTTGTTTATATTTAACTCCTGTTACTAGACAGTGTCCTTTAATGCAGATATTTCTTTCACAACAAAACATTGTATATACTTATTTGTATGCAAATAAAGAAGGAAGTTAAATGATGCAAGAAATGTGTATACATATTTTTATGGAAAGAAAGAAGGAAGTTAAATGATCCAAGAAATATTCCTAAAAATTCCTATATAATTGAGATTTAGGTGTTTAGGAACCTGGACATATGATTAATGTGAAAGTTTTAAAGCCAAAGGACTGGAATAAAAAGTTATCATTATCATGCACCTTAATCAAGGTACCTGAATTATAAATGTCATGGATACGAAAACTTTGTTAACAAACAGTTTTCCAAGTTTTAAACAATGGCCCAATTATTTCTCATCCTGCCCTGGAGTCTTTCTATAACACGACCCGTATACCACAGCATTAAGCATAAGGCACGGCATTATTGAATCTCATCCAAGGTGTTTATTATTGGAAGTACCAGAAGGATCTCATTTAGAAAATTTGCTTTAGTTATTACTCTAGGAATGGATTATGTTGTAACATTTGATGAACTCTTCAACAGTAAATTAAGCAGAAAACAAATTGCTAGTATAATTATGTAACAAATGTAGATAAGTTATAAGTTTATAACTATGCATCGCCCCACTCGTGGATTTTAAACTATATGTATAAAACATTATTTAAAGGAATACTAACCAGGGCTACTGAATATTGCCATAAAAGTACATGCCAAGTGGTTTGCTGAGTGGTATGCTGAGTTGGTGAATTTTCTTCTGGCTATCAAGTATGGAGTTAGAGAAAGAAGTTTGATCTTAAGAGCAAAGGTACATGTTGACCAAATAAATTTAGATATGGTAGAAAACAGGAAATCAGATTATTTAAAGAAGAATATGTGACAGTTTTAACTGCCATACATGTTGAGGACAACAAGTTTGAGTGTCATATTTGGTTTGGTAGATTCCTGAGCCCTGGAATCGAAAGTTGATTCTCAACATGTATCTACTCCCTCCAGCAACTCTAGTTCATATAATTGGGTTGAATGAACTGATACAAACATAATTGAAAGAAAACCAAATTTGGAAAGAAATTTTTAAATTTCTGTGAAATAGCCAAGTAGAAATGCCAAGTAGGAAATTAAATAAGAACACTCTGGCTAAGAGAATAGAAGTCTGAGTTGGAACTATTTGGGAGTCCTCAGTATATGGATAGCAACAATTATAGATAAAAGTGTAGGAAGTGAAGGAAAGAGAGCTCTGAGTTATACCCTAAAGAATTCAAATATGTGTGCATTAACTGAGAAGGAATAGCTCACAAAGACAATGAAGAAGAAGAGAAACCAAGATAATATATTCTTATGGAAATCAGGAAAAGAAACTGTTTTTACATTCTTTTTTTTAAAACACTTACTCTGTTGAAAACTAAAGTAAGATGTGTAGTGAAAAAAATCCACTAATTCTGGCAACATAGTAGAAGATATATAGGAGTAGGCTTGTGTGAATGGGAGTAAAAAAAAGTGAAGACAATATATTTATACAACTTTTTTGAGACACTTGGCACTGAACAAGAGCTAAGAGTATGGTGGTGATTAGAAGAGAATCTGGAAATTCAAGAAGTTTTGTTTGCTCATATTAAGAAGGGGTTATTTTAGGTAAAGTACTTAGCCCAGAGCATGGAACAGAGTAAGCACTGAATACAGGATTTTTTTTATAATCATCATCATCACCATCCTCAACATTTATCTAGATCCTGTAAAATTATGTGGTAAAAGGTTAATAATAACATGAACAAATTATTGCACTATTCACTCCAAATGTGTTATTATTAAAACCAACCAACCTAATGAAGTTGCTATTATTTCCCACATTTCTAAAGAAGGTGTTGATGCTGAAACAATTTGCCAAATAATTGACAGCTAGTAAATAGAAGAGCTGAAATTTCAACCCTCATTCTGTCAAATTTCAAAGCCCATGCTCTTTGCCCTCCATATATTGTTACTCTTAAGACACTGGGTAAAAATTGTTCAATTTAGTCCTGTGGTTCTTCCAAAGGACTGCTACTAAATGTTTCATTTGAAACTAATTCCAAATGCTACTGAATTGAATTTGTCTCAGCAAACATAATATTTAATATATAAGTATTTTGCTTAATTTCCAAAAGATTATAGATGTATGTGATTTAGCACTAAATGATTCAGTCCTCATGTTGCTGATAGTTGGTGTTTAAATCTCAGAGCCTTTCTACAAAATACACAACGCTTAATCATAGCTTTTCTATGGACAAAGTCCTGTAAAATAAGAGGGGGCTCTTGAAAATAGACATACCATATTATCTTGTATTAGTTACTTAACTACATCATTGCTGAAGAGGGAGAAACTTCAGAGGGACCACAGAAAATGACAAAAACAGTGATTTTGGTGTTAAATTTTTTGTAATATTCCAAGCTTTTATTATTTTTTAAAATGGTTTGAGATTTGCATAATGAAAAAAATCACTTTTTTAATCTTCTTAAAAATATTGGAGTCTTCCTCATTTTTTCCCTCTGGCTATTCTTCCTAGAGGAAAATAAAAACTTGAGACAGAAGCTATGACCCAGATTCCCACTCTAAGCTTCCGGAATTCAACTTCTTTCTGCTTTCTTTGTAAGCTGTCAAATTCACAGCTGAAGACTTCGGTGAATGTCTCATTAAAAGTAATTCCGTTTCCACAGAAAGGAGAAAACTCTATACGGAGCTGTGTGTCAACGGGTCGGGTGGATTGGTGAGTTATTTATTTTGCCTGTTTTAGCTCACTAGTCACCAATGATCCTTGATTCTAACTGGATCTAATGACAATGCAGAAATTCTCCCATCACCAGCTGAAGGCAGAAAATCCTCTACAGCGCAGCCAAAACTCTTCATGTTTGACAGCTTTTGCTGAAAAAAAGTCGCTTCTTTGACAGCAGCTCCCTGGCCTGCCGCTACCTTCTCCAGTTTAGATCTGTGCTGTCTGGGTTCTGTTGTAGCCAGATTCCCTTTGGAAGGACTTGGTGTCTAAACAAAGTACTGAGAGGAGGAACTCACTTTGGATTCAGAAATGGGAAGGAAGAATTAAAATGTAGTATAATGGCTGTGCTGTCATTGTTGCCAAATTTTGAGCCTCATTTAAGAGTGGGTAACTATGCTGTGTTCAGGCATTAGAGCCTTGGTGACTTTCCTCTGTAATTTAGACTGGTGCTGTCCAGTTAGTAGCCACTTGCCACATTGAGATATTCAGTGTAAAACACAAAATAGATTTCAAAGACTTAATACAAAAGAAAGAATGCAAAATATCCCATTAATATGTGGATTACATGTTAAAATGATAGAAGTTTGGATATATTGGGTTAAATAAAATGTATTATTAAATTTAATATCATTTATTTTTACTTTTTCTTAAAATTATAAATATAGCTAGCATTATATTTCTATTAGACAGTACCACTTTAGGCATGCGAAGAAATTTAGATCCTATACATTTCAGGGTAGAATTCAAACTTCTTAGGATATTTAATGGCATCCAAACTTTTCATGATCTGCTGCTTGACTCTTCTCTCCAGTCTCACTGCCTGCCTTTTCCTGAGGCACAGCACATGCTCCAGCCATAACAAAGGATACGTAGATCAAATACACTAGGCTTTTTTACATCTCTAAATTTCACACAATCTCTCTTATTCCTGGAATACCCTTCTATTTAGCTAATTCCTACCCATCCTTCAAGAGTCGGCTGAAAGTGACAGAATTCTCTAAATTAAGTTTTTATTGTTGTTGTTGTTGTTGCTTTTTCTGAGACAAGGTTTCACCCCTGTCACCAAGGCTGGAGTGCAGTGGTACAATCACGGCTCACTGCAGCCTCAACTTTCCAGGCTCAAGTGATCCTCCCGCCTCAGCCTCCCGGTTAGCTGGGACTACAGGCACACACTACCACACCCAGATAATTTTTGTATTTTTTTGTAGAGACTAAATTTCTCCATGTTGCCCAGGCTGGTCTTGAACTCCTGGGCTCAAGCAATCCCAGGAGGCTTTGGGAAGCCTCAACCTCCCAGAGTGAGTGCTGGGATTACAGGCATGAGCTACCACACCTGGCCCACAGTTCTAAACAGATATCTTCCACTGTGCTGTCATTGCTCAACTCCCCTCCAATGTCATAGGATATTGTTTGTGTTTTATTGTAATTACGTATTTGTCTTACTCCATAAAAGACTGTGAGATAGTTAAACAAAGGGGTTAATTACCCTCTTTATCTCTAGGGCCTAGGCAACCTAAATATTTGTTGAATAAATAAATTTTAGAAAATGAGCAGCAATTTTTCATAAGTAAATTACTGAGCATCCACTATGAATCATTGTGTATAGCAGCTTCTGTTACTGAAGCTACTCTGCATTCATTGTGATATAAAAGCACTAAACTGGGCTAAGATAAGATATATTATCAAGGACAGCACAGCTTAGTCACAAGTGCCTTCGACAGAGTGAGGAGACAGTGATTGAAAATCTATTTGTTTGATTTATCACTTACATGGTTTTTGGGAAATGGCTTACCTTTTTTATGTAAATTTGTCTCCTCAATTACAAAATTGTATGTATTCTAAGAAATCTTAGAGAGTGGATTTTTAGACCTGCTTCCTACATTGTTTTGTTATATATATATTTTTTCTTTTTGTGACTAGTTTATTTCACTTAGCAAACTTTATTGTTTTTTGGGGAAATATAGTCATTTTCATAAAAACATTATTTATGTTAACATGCAGAGTAAATGAATAACAAACACTTAAAAATCCTCAGTTTTAAATTCAAATAGAATAAATGTCAATAGATATATCCACTGCATATTTCTATGGTGTCAATAGTTGCATTACTCTAATTATAAAATTTAATGTTTGTCTTTTTACTATATGGTGACTAGTGTGACAAGGACTGTGTAGTATTGATATTGTATCTACAGGGAAGATTTTATTTTTTCATTTTTTTTAAGTTCTGAGACACATGTGCAGGATGTGCAGGTTTGTTACATAGGTAAACCTGTGCCATGGGTATTTGCTGCACCTATCAACTCATCACCTAGGTATTAAGCCCAGCATGCATTAGCTATTTTTCCTGATGCTCTTCCTAATTATCATCAGAGCAAACAGACCATCTACAGAATAGGGAAAAATGTTTACAATCTATCCATCTGACAATGGTCTAATATCCAGAGTCTACATGAAACTTAAATAAATTTACAAGAAAAAAACAACCCTATTAAAAAGTGGGCAAAGGCCATGAACAAACACTTCTCAAAAGAAGATATTTATGCAGCCAACAAAGATATGAAAAAAAGCTCAACATCACTGATCATTAGAGAAATGCAAATCAAAACCACAATGAGACACCAATTCATGCCAGTCAGATGGTGATTTTTAAAAAGTAAAGAAATAACAGATGCTGGTGAGGTTGTGGAGAAATGGGAACACATTTACACTGTTGGTTGGAATGTAAATTATTTCAACCATTGTAGAAGATAGTATGGCAATTCCTCAAAGGTCTATAGTCGAAATGTCATTTGACCCAGCAATCCCATTACTGAGTATATACCCAAAGGAATATAAGTCATTCTATTATAAATATACAAGCATGTGTATGTTCATTGCAGCACTATTCACAATAGTAAAGACATGGAATCAACCCAAATGTCCATCAATGATAGACCAGATTTTTAAAAAATGATACATATACACCATGGAATATTATGCAGCTATAAAAATGAATGAGATCATGTCCTTTGCAAGGACATGGACTAAGCTGGAAGCCATTATCCTTAGCAAATGAATTGGGAAACAGAAAACCAAACACCACATGTTCTCACTTATAAGTGGGAGCTGAATGATGAGAACACATGAACACAGGGAGGGGAACAACACACTCATATATATTATGTTGACCACATAGACAGTAGAGCTGAAAATAGCCTAAAGAGCATAGAAAACTGTAAAATATGTTAAAAGGAATTATGTTTAATTAGAATTGTCTGATATTTAACTTTTATTTTTTATAGCTTAATTATTGTTTATAGAATTTAATTTTTAATAATGGCTGTGTTTAACAAGAGACACTTAAAAATTTAACATTTCTCTTACAATTGCCTAGATGAGCTGGTTCCAGCACAACACTGGACTATGCCAGTAAAATATCCTAAAATTCTTCTAGTCAATGATCTCTGTCATATTTTCAGTTACTCCATGACTTTGAAGGGACCACTGACTTAACTGGCTATAATAGAGACTACCTTTTTATAAAGATCCAGTACAATAAAGGTGAACGTTTAATGATGTAGAATGGAAAATATTGTTATTTCTGTTTTGCTGTACTAGGAAAAGGTCTGCTCATAAAGTATAATTTAAATGTGACCCTGCAGAAGGAGTTGACTTTGGCATTCTAGATGGAGTAAACAGAGCATAGGCAGGTTAAAGTGGGTAGTATGTGGTCAAAATCCAGTCTGCCTACAGTTGAGGCTATATGATGGGAGGGCAAGTAGGCTAAGATTACAAGGGGGTGGCCCAAACTTGATACATAAAGAGGTGCAATAGAAGAGGTTTCCGAAGGCAGGTAACATGAATTAAACTGCAAGTAAGACTACACTGGCAATAATAGGATAAGAGAGTACAGTGGCGCTCCAGAAGGATACAATAGAGTACTACAATCACAGAGTTTAAAACGAACAAAGGTGTATTCTTAGGTATTTTATTCCCTTTGTAGCAATTGTGAATGGGAGTTCACTCATGATTTGGCTCTCTGTTTGTCTATTATTGTTGTGTAGGAATGCTTGTGATTTTTGCACATTGATTTTGTATCTTGAGACTTTGCTGAAGTTGCTTATTAGCATAAGGAGATTTTGGGCTGAGATGATAGGGTTTACTAAATATACAATCATGTCAACTGCAAAGAGACAATTTGACTTCCTTTCTTCTTATGTGAATGCCCTTTCTTTCTTTCTCTTGGCTGATTATCCTGGCCAGAACTTCCAATACTATGTTAAATATGGTGAGAGAGGGCATCCTTGTCTTGTGCAGGATTTCAAACGGAATGTTGCCAGTTTTTGACCATTAAGTATGATATTGGCTCTGGGTTTCTCATACATAGCTCTCATTATTTTGAGATACTTTCCACCAATACCTAGTTTATTGAGAGTTTTTAGCGTAAAGGGGTGTTGAATTTCATCGAAGGCCTTTTCTGCATCTATTGAGATAGTCATGTGGTTTTTGTCATTGGTTCTATTTATGTGATGGATTACATTTATTGATTTGCATATGTTGAACCAGTCTTACAAGGGATGTGAAGGAACTCTTCAAGGAGAACTACAAACCACTGCTCAAAAAAATAAGAGAGGACACAAATAGGAAAACATTCCATGCTCATGAATAAGAAGAATCAATACTGTGAAAATGGCCATACTGCCCAAAGTAATTTGTAGATTCAATGCTATCCCCATCAAGCTACAGTAACCAAAACAGCATGGTACTCATATCAAAACAAATATATATAGACCAATGGAACAGAACAGAGGCCTCAGAAATAACACCACAAATCTACAACCACCTGATCTTTGACAAACCTGACAAAAACAAGCAATGGGGAAAGGATCCCCTATTTAATAAATGGTGTTGGGAAAACTGGCTAGCCTTATGCAGAAAACGAAAACTGGATCCTTTCCTTACACCTTTTACAAAAATTAATTCAAGATGGATTAAAGACTTAAAAGTAATACCTAAAACCATAAAAAACTCTAGAAGAAAACCTAGGCAATACCATTCAGGACATAGGCATGGGCAAAGACTTCATGACTAAAACACCAAAAGCAATAGCAACAAAAGCCAAAATTGACAAATGGGATCTAATCAAACTAAAGACCTTCTGCACAGCAAAAGAAATTAGCATCAAAGTGAAAAGGCAACCAACAGAATGGGAGAAAAGTTTTGCAATCTATCCATCTGACAAAGGGCTAATATCGAGAATCTACAAGGAACTTAAACAAATTACAAGAAAAAAACAACCCCATGAAAAAGTGGGTGAAGGATATGAACAGACATTTCACAAAAGAAGACATTTATGCAGCCAACAAACATATGAAAAAAACTCGTCGTCACTGGTCGTTAGGGTAATGCAAATCAAAACCACAATGAGATGCCATCTCAGGCCAGTTAGAATGGTGATCATTTAAAAGTCAGGAAACAACAGAAGCTGGAGAGGATGTGGAGAAATAGGAACACTTTTACACTGTTGGTGGAAGTGTAAATTAGTTCAACCATTGTGGAAGACAGTGTGGCGATTCCTCAAGAATCTAGAACCAGAAATACCATTTAATCCAGCAATCCCATTACTGGGTATATACCCAAAGGATTATAAATCATCCTACTATAAAGACACATGCACACGTATGTTTATTGCGGCACTATTCACAATATCAAAGACTTGGAACCAATCCAAATGTCCATCAGTGATAGACTGGATAAAGAAAATGTGGCACTTATACACCATGGAATACTATGCAGCCATAAAAAAGGATGAGTTCATGTCCTTTGCAGGCACATGGATGAAGCTGGAAACCATCATTCTCAGCAAACTAACATAGGAACAGAAAACCAAACACTGCATGTTCTCGCTCATAAATGGGAGTTGAACAATGAGAACACATAGACACAGGGAGGGGATCACCACACACTGGGGCCTGTCAGGGGATTGGGGTCTAGGGATGGATAGCATTAGGAGAAATACCTAATGTAGATGACAGGTTGATGGTTGCAGCAGACTACCATGGCATGTGTATACCTATGTAACAAACCTGCACATTCTGCACATGTATCCCAGAATTTAGAATATAATAAAAAATAAATACATAAAAATAAAAGCACATAAAATGAACAAAGGCCTGATTTTGGATGTTTACCATGAAATGAAGCATTGACAATATGCTTCATATTGTCAATTAAAAAGGCCACTTTTTAATGTAATTTGTTAGAGTTTGACATTCTCCTGGAACACAAAGTAAATAATGATCTTTGGAATTATGCTATACAATCTTGGCTTTTGTTGCCATTGTTGTTGGTGCTTTAGTCATGAAGTCTTTGCCCATGCCTATGTCCTGAATGGTATTGCCTAGGTTTTCTTCTAGAGTTTTTGTGGTTTTAGGTATTAGTTTAAGTCTTTAATCCATCATGAATTAATTTCTGTAAAAGGTGTAAGGAAGGGATCCAGTTTTAGTTTTCTGCATAAGGCTAGCCAGTTTTCCCAATGCCATTTATTAAATAGGGAATCCTCTCCCCATTGCTTGTTTTTGTCAGGTTTGTCAAAGATCAGGTGGTTGTAGGTTTGTGGTGTTATTTCTGAGGCCTCTATTCTGTTCCACTGGTCTACATATTTGTTTTGATATGAGTACCACGCTGTTTTGGTTACTGTAGCCTTGTCGTATAGCTTGAAGTCAGGTAGCGTGATGCCTCCAGTGTTGTTCTTTTTGCTTAGGATTGTCTTGGCTCTACAGGCTCTTTTTTGGTTCCATATGAAATTTAAAGTAGTTTTTTTTCTAATTCTATGAATAAAGTCAATGGTAGCTTGATGGGGATAGCATTGAATCTACAAATTACTGGCAAACTGTTACTTCATTTGGGGTTGAATATGAGAAAATTCAAGAAGCTTAGTTTAGAGGCTAATGTAGTAAGGAGTCCAGATGAGAAACAACAGTAACTTGAAAGAAAGTGATGAAAGCAAAGACTATATCATACATGGGCTGTTCAGTTTTAGGATGTTTTATTGCGTCTTTTTTCATAAGAAGTTTATATTAACTTCTTAGTGTCATGTCAGAGCACTGCTGGCTTTTGTTATAGGCCAAACTGTGTCTTATAGAAAATTCCTATGTTGCAATCCTAACCTCAAGTACCTCAGAATGTGACTGTGTTTGTATACAGGGTCTTTAAAAAGGAAACTAAGGCAAAAAAATCGTATGGGTGGTCCCTAATCTAGCTGAATGGGGTCCTTATAAGAAGAGATTAAGAAATAGACATGCACATTATCATGTGAAGATGCAAGGAGAAGATGGCATATACAAGCCAAGGAGACAGATCCTCAGAAGGAACACAGCCTATTGACACCTTGATCTTGGACTTCCAGCCTCTAAACTATAAGGAAATACATTTCTGTTGTTTACAAACCACTGAGTCTATGGGTTTGTTGTTACAGTATCTCAAGCTAACTAATATAGTCCTCTGCAGCTGACCAAAACTTGCAGTCACAAAAAGTACCCAAATCCTTAGGCTAGATGAAATTAATTTTATTGTCATAGAGATCATAATACTTGGAAAGGGCATTGGCTTTTGCCATATATAGACTGAGTTTGATTCCTGTATCCACAATTTCCTAGATACATGACCTTAGGCAAGTTATTTAAATGTCTCTGAGCTTCAGTTTCTTTAATCATATCAGATACAGTAGGCCAATCACCAGACCAAAGTCTGGCACAGGATAGACACTCAACAAAATTTAGTTTCTGTCTTAGCTCTCTCATAATTTCTTCTTCTCAGTAGGCAATCATAAAGAGCTCTTATGAGAATGGCTCTGAAATTAGATGAAATTTGAACTTCATTTGAATTAATCAAAGCTGATTTCAAATCCTGGCTCTGACATCTACTAGTTTGGATGTTTGAGCAAGTTACCTAATCTTTCTAAGTCTTTGTTTTCTCATCTATAACATTTTCATAAGGTGGTTATGAGGATTAAATGCAATTTTGCATGGAAAGTGCTTATATCAGAGACTGACATATAAATAAGGCTAGAGTAGTATTTTTTAATATTAATTACACACATTTTTATGAGTTCTTATTTTGCTACTAACTTCTTAGTTGTTGGTGTTTGTCACAACTATGACACACTCCTGAATGAAAACCATCTATTCTCCGTGTTTCACTAATACCTATGGCTCGTAACTTATATTCTCAGTTAGATACCTGGCAAATGTTAATTCAACTATTGCCAAGCATTCTTCCTAGAAATTTAAAACTAAAACTGCTCATTAGATATGCACTGAGTATTCAGTAGTTTTTCCAAAGTAACAACATCTTAGTACTTCTTAAAACATGGTCCTTGTCTCTATTGCTTATGTAGGCACCTCACGAAACAAATTAGAACAGATATAACCCCTGTAATCAGGGATCTTAATAGCTAAAGCACCTTGATTGGATTCCCCTAGTGTTTTAATAAAATCACTTATGGTCTAATTCTCCTGTCCTCATTTTGCTGCTGATGAAATCCCACGATAGTACCAAAGTATTGGCTTTTTTCAACTCTGCTGCACTAATATCTGCTGTTTTCCTTCCACACTAATCCTTTAATCATACCTTTGAGATACCAGAATGTAAAAACCATTTGGGATTACCTAACACACAGGAATAACAAGTTTTGCTCTGAAGCAGATGGAAGCAGCCAATGTGGCTCCTTTTTTTCCTTTAATCTCAAGATATCTGTAATTCTGCCCAAGCCTCCAGGGGACACTTCTGGCTAAGAAAAATCCTGGAAATGGAAGTCCTATCTATTCCTATTTCACTGAAAGGGTGAATCAGTTTTAGAAACATTTCAAGGACTCAGGATTACACTGGGTCATGAGCTTATGAAATTGTGTAGGTAGCTATGGAAAACAGGAAATAATCATGGATGTGCTTTAATTAAAAACTCATTATTATTAATACAAAAATGGTACCTGTCCAGTTTCCAAGAATTCCAGCAGTGCAATGACTGTTCATAATCCCTTTTCCTGGAAATAGATCCCTGTTTCTCTGTTTATTTGATGTGTGTACATGATCCACTTTACTTAATAAATTGTAAGGCATAAATTTTTAAAAGTATTATAATAATTTATATTAATAAAGTATAATTTTATTTTAGATTTATAACTCTTCAACCCCCTAACCTCAGTTATTGGCTTAAAGGACTGAGATGTTACCTAAACTGCTCATCGGGCCTTTTGTTTATGTTTTTCAAACTCAAGCTAATAGAGAATCACTTTATTCCTTGAAAAATATTTTTATTCTCTTCAAAAATGTGAGCCAACAGCAGTCATTAGCCATGGTTCCAACCTCATGAAGAAATGAAAAGAGAGAACAACGCCTCTACAAAAAAGAGGGGAAATTAATAGGTGTAAGGAGGTGAATCTGTCAGTACAAAATCCCTGGTTATATTTTTTTAGTGGCCCCTACTATATCCCTGTTTTTTCACAATTACATAAACAAGTAGATACTTTTTGCTTGATTTTAATTTCCATAACTTACAGTGATAGCATCCTGTCTTTCTAATAGAAGTAAGAAAAAATATAAGGGAAGAAATAATTCTAGGGAGAGGTTAGAACTTTAGTTAGGCCACAAAGAAAGGGTAGAAAAGAAGAAATACTTCACTGTGTGACAGGATATTCTAGATATGAGACAGAGCTTTATAGGGAGTGGAGTGACAGATACGGATATAAATTATGTTTTTGGTTGTCATTAGATTTTTCTGAGTCATAGGGCCCATATGGGTGAACAATGGGAGAAAGCACTAAAATAAAGAGAAGTCCCCAAGTCAGACAGAGTTGCAACCTAGTAATACACTAGGCAATGCAGACAGTTTATGTCTCAAGCATGAAAGTTATAGAATTAAAATAATATTTAAAAATATTTTTCTGGCAATGGTTCATAAGGGTGACTGGAGGCAAAAATGGTGTGTGAGAGAGATCCATTGAGAAGCTACTGAAAAAAATCCAATTGTGAAATGACAAGAACTTTAAATAGGTCACAGACAACAGAAAGCAAAGAAAGAGTTAATCATAAAGCCACTTCTACAAAGAAATCATGGTGTTTGGTACCATATTTTGTCTAGGGCTAAGTAATACATAAAAAGAAAGAGTTAAGAATGATTTCATAGTTTGTAGTCTGACAGACCAACTAACAGATAGGATAGCCAGGCAGTAGAAGCTGATGTTTGACAGGGAATGTTGTGTTCCATTGTGGATACATGGATTACCACAAGGAATCTACAAAACGACATTTTGGACTCAAAAATTAACCTAATAATGGAGCTCTCATGAGAGGTCTGGGCAGTGGGGGATATGGGTGTACGTGTAAAAATGAGAGGTAAAGCCAAGAAACTGAGTGAAGAGAAAGAACAGAGAGCTTACGCAAGAGCTTTTGCTCAGAATTAAATAGATGATTAAAGGGAAGAAAGGTTGTTTAAAAATAATAATAATAATAGATTGAATGTTCCCACCCAATACAAACAAATGCTAAATGTTTGGATGATGGATATGCTAAATTAGTGTGATGTGACCACTATACATTATATGTATTGAAAACACCACTATGTACTCCATGAATACGTACAATTATTGTTGTCAATTAAAAATAAAATTTAAAAATGTTGAAAAAATGTATCAATGACATCTAACATTATTGAGAGTTAGAGTTGGGTAAGCTTTTATGCACATAATCTCAATGAATGTTCAAAACAACCCAGTGAGACTGGAATGAAATATTATCCTCATTTCCCAGATGAAGAAACTACAGCAGAGAGATTAAACAACTTACTCAAGGTCAAATAACTATTAAAGGGACACAGAATAAGAACTTAAAATCAGTTCTAATATCAAAGCTTAGGTATTTATACACAAGCCTGTTCAACCTACTGCAGGAAAGAAAAGTGGTCACTGGAAATAGAGGAGACCTACATGCATCTAAGAAAGACGATGATCCCAGAATGGAAAGGTGCCCTATAGTGTTAAATGCCATAATGCAAACAAAGATAACTAGGACTGAAAGAAGGCAGCAAGACATGGTGGTTAGTGACCTGTAGCAGCATCGTCTTAGTGAAGCAATAGAGCATAAATCAGACTTGAGTGCAAAGTTAGGATGAAGAATAGGAGGTAAAAAGAATATTTATGGAATGCAAATTCTAGTATATGGAAATGAAAGAAAAGAGAGAATCCATCTAAGTCAGGTAAATCCACATTAGCAAGGAAGACCCTAGCATATTAAAGAAGATTTTATTCATGTGATATTTTCATTCTTCAGAGTTATATAAAATACTGTGTGTACTGAAAAGGAATTTATAGGTGTTGAACAAATTGCTGTAATTTCAAACTACGTAACTTATTAAAGTTATTTACTAGACTCTTAAATATCTTGTAATCCCATAACAGAAAGGAGATAATAGGCTAGAAATAATTATACCCTATAAACAGATTAAAAAAATAAAGTTCAATAGCATACTGAATAGTTCATTAACATACTGAAGGTCACAAAATTAATAAATGTTAGGGAAAAAACAGGCTGCTGAATTTTATCAAGTACTGTTTCTATTATATCACACAGAAACCTGTAAATCTAATTATCATTCAACTAATAGAAAAACCTACATTTTTAGTGAGAAATAAAATGAGATGGACAGAGAGGAACAAATTAACATTATTAAGCATTGTTAAGGTATTCCTGGAAATTTTTGTGAGACTAATGAAAGCTACATGTTTCAGAAGATATCATATTATCATAAATGCACAGAGTAATGAAATATAAAATTAATCACCAAGGAAGAAGCATATTAAGATGCAGGAAACAAGGCACTAATACAATGTAATAAGATAAATTCAATCATCTAAAAATTATAATACAAAGAAGTGATGCAAATTAGTAATCATTTAAATTTTACATTTTATTAAAGTGAGCCTTCTAAAAGATAAATTCATGATAATTTAAGGTGAGGCTGCAATTATTTCTCCTTCAAGACCTTTATTTTTTATATATTAGCTATTATTATTAAGAGATAGGCAATATTTAAAAATATATAAATTGTGAGGGAGGCAGAAGAAGAAGGCAAATAGAAAGCTACAAAGATCTTCCCTCTCCCACTGCAAGGAAGGGATGAAAAATATATTTCACACAAATAGAAACTAGAATAAGAGATTTTAATAAACAGACCTGAATCACTGACACCACCCCTTCCTCACCCTGGCAGTGACATAGAGCATCTCTGGGAATTTAGAGAGGGAAAACACAGCAATTGTGAGGTATTGAATAAAAAACAAGGAATCAAAGCATACTACTAGAAAAAATCACTTAATCACAAAGAAAAAATGTAAAAGAAGAAATGAAAAAAGGATCAACAAATCAACTGGAAGACAAGTAACAAAATGACAGTAGTAACCCCTTACCTATCATTTACCTTAAATGTAAATGAAATTCTTCAATCAAAATAAAACAGAAAGGCTGAATGAATTAAAAAAAAAAGACCCAACTATATGCTGCATACAAGAAACTCATTTCCTCTAAAAAGACACATGAAGACTGAAAGTGAAGTAAGGAATGAAAAAGATATTCCACACAAATGGAAACTAAAATAAAGCAGGAGTAGCTACACTTACATTAGGCAAAATAGAGCTTAAGCCAAAAACTGCAAAAAGATAAAGACATTCACAATGATAAAAGAGTCAATACAGCAACAGGATATAACAAGTATAAATATACATGCACTCAACATAGGAGTGCCTAAATATATAAAGAAAACATTAATAGACTTAAAGAAAGAGATTGCACTGCAGTACAATAATAGCGGTGGGTTTCAACACCCCCCTTTTGGCAATAGACAGATCATCCAGATATAGTGAAATATCAGTTTCTTTACAGAGTTAAGCCACACTGTAGACCAAATAAACCTAATAAATGTTTACAGAAATATTCATGTAACAGCCTCAGAATATGTATTTTTCTCAGCAGCACATGGAACATTCTCCAGGATAGACCATATGTGAAGTAAAAAAAATAGTCTTATTACATTTAAAAATGTTAAAATTATATCAGATAACTTTTCTAACCAAAATATAATAAAACTAGGACTCAATAACATGAGGAACCTTGGAAAATGTACAAATAAATGAAAATTAAACAACATGCTCCTGGGCAACTAATGAGTAATGAAGAAATTGTGAAGAAACATTTTTGAAGAATATTGATACAAACGAAAATGGAAACCCAAAATACCAAATCCTATGGGATGCTGAAAAAGAAGTTATAATAGGAAAGTTTATAGCAAAAACACTTACATCAAAAATGTAGAAAGATTCCAAAGAAATAAGCAAAAGTTGCATTTCTAAAACCTAGAAAAATGAGAACAAAATAAACCCCAAACTAGTAACAGAATGAAGAAATAATAAAGATCAGAGCATAAACAGAATATAGACTAAAAATAAATATACCACAGAAATACAAAGGATCATTACAGACTCTTATAAACAACTATACCCCTAACAAATTAGAAAACCTAGAAGAAATGGATAAATTTATGAATATGTACAATCTACCAAGATTGAATAATGAAGACACAGAAAAACTGAGCACCTGAACAGACCAATAATGAGTAATGATATTGATTCAGAAAGGAAAGTTCAGCACTGGATATATTCACTGCCAAATAATTCTATCAAGCTTTTAAAGAAGAAATAATACCAATCTTTCTGAGATGATTAAAAAAAAAGGAAGTACAAGGAATCCTTGTAAATTCATGCTTGCATGGTATTTGCATAAAAAACAGACATATAGATAAATGGAACAGAATAGAGAACCCAGAAATAAATCCATGCATTTCCAGCCAACTGCTTTTTGACAAAGTATCAGAACACACATTTGGGAAGGGACAGTCTCCTTAATAAAGGGTGATGATAAAACTGGATACTCACATGTTGAAGAATGACACTATAACCATATCTCTTATCACTTACAAAAATCAACTCAAATTGGATTAAAGACTTAAATGTAAGACCTGAAACTATGAGATACTAGAAGAAAACACAGGAAAAAATGCTTTCTGACATGGATCTGAACAAAGGTTTTTGCAATAAAACCTGAAAAGCAGAGGCAACAAAATAAAAAGTAAACAAATAAGAGAATTATATCAAACTAAAAAGCTTCTGCACAGCAAAGGAAAAAATCAAGAGTGAAGAGACAACCTGCAGAATGGGAGAATATATTTGCAAACTATGTACCTGAAAAGGGGTTAATATTAAGAATATATAGGCATACATGGGAGATATTGCTGTTTTGATTTCAGACCATTACAATAAAGCAAATATCACAGTAAAGTGAGTCACACAATTTTTTGCTTTTCCAGTGCATATAAAAGTTATAATACCACACTGTAGTTTATGAAGTGTGCTATAACATTAGGAATAAAAAATGGACATACTTTAATTTTAAAATACATTTTTGCTAAAACATGCTAATGAATATCTGTGCCTTCAGCAAGGCATAACGTTTTTGCTGATAGAGGATCTTGTCTTGATACTGATGGCTACTGCTTGATCAGGGCGGTGGCTGCTGAATGTTTGGGTGGCTGTGGCAATTTCTTAAAATAACAATGAAGTCTGCCACATGAATTGACTGTTTTTTTTTTTCATGAAAGATTTCTTGGTAGCATATAATGCTGTTGGATAACATTGTGCCCACAGTAGAACTGCTTTTAAAATTGGAGTCAATACCCTAAAACCCTGCTGCTGCTTTATCAACTAGATTTAGGTAATTTTCTAAATCATTCTCATTTCATCAAGGCTCACAGCATCTTTGCTGTAGCAGATTCCATCTCAAAAAAGCACATTCTTTGCTTATCTATTAGAAGCAACTTCTCATCCACTCAAGTTTTACCATAAGATTGTATAAATTCACATTGTCAGGCTCACCTTCTAACTCTGGTTCTCTTACTCTTCTACCACATCTGTAGTTAATTCTTCTACTTGAAGTCTTGAACCCCTCAAAATCATCCATGAGGGTTGGAATCAACTTTTTCCAAATTCCTGTTAATATTGATATTCTGACCCACTCCCATGAATCACTAATGTTATTAATGGTAATTAAAATGTTGAATCCTGTTCTGTTCCATTGATCTATATCTCTGTTTTGGTACCAGTACCATGCTGTTTTGGTTACTGTAGCCTTGTAGTATAGTTTGAAGTCAGGTAGTGTGATGCCTCCAGCTTTGTTCTTTTGGCTTAGAATTGACTTGGCGATGTGGGCTCTTTTTTGGTTCCATATGAACTTTAAAGTAGTTTTTTCCAATTCTGTGAAGAAAGTCATTGGTAGCTTGATGGGGATGGCATTGAATCTGTAAATTACCTTGGGCAGTATGGCCATTTTCACGATATTGATTCTTCCTACCCATGAGCATGGAATGTTCTTCCATTTGTTTGTATCCTCTTTTATTTCCTTGAGCAGTGGTTTGTAGTTCTCCTTGAAGAGGTCCTTCACATCCCTTGTAAGTTGGATTCCTAGGTATTTTATTCTCTTTGAAGAACAGAGCCCTCAGAAATAACGCCACTTACCTACAACTATCTGATCTTTGACAAACCTGAGAGAAACAAGCAATGGGGAAAGGATTCCCTATTTAATAAATGGTGCTGGGAAAACTGGCTAGCCATATGTAGAAAGCTGAAACTGGATCCCTTCCTTACACCCTATACAAAAATCAATTCAAGATGGATTAAAGATTTAAACGTTAGACCTAAAACCATAAAAACCCTAGAAGAAAACCTAGGCATTACCATTCAGGACATAGGCGTGGGCAAGGACTTCATGTCCAAAACACCAAAAGCAATGGCAACAAAAGACAAAATTGACAAATGGGATCTAATTAAACTAAAGAGCTTCCACACAGCAAAAGAAACTACCATCAGAGTGAACAGGCAACCTACAACATGGGAGAAAATTTTCACAACCTACTCATCTGACAAAGGGCTAATATCCAGAATCTACAATGAACTCAAACAAATTTACAAGAAAAAAACAAACAACCCCATCAAAAAGTGGGCGAAGGACATGAACAGACACTTCTCAAAAGAAGACATTTATGCAGCCAAAAAACACATGAAAAAAGGCTCATCATCACTGGCCATCAGAGAAATGCAAATCAAAACCACTATGAGATATCATCTCACACCAGTTAGAATGGCAATCATTAAAAAGTCAGGAAACAACAGGTGCTGGAGAGGATGTGGAGAAATAGGAACACTTTTACACTGTTGGTGGGACTGTAAACTAGTTCAACCATTGTGGAAGTCAGTGTGGCGATTCCTCAGGGATCTAGAACTAGAAATACCATTTGACCCAGCCATCCCATTACTGGGTATATACCCAAAGGACTATAAATCATGCTGCTATAAAGACACATGCACACGTATGTTTATTGTGGCATTATTCACAATAGCAAAGACTTGGAACCAACCCAAATGTCCAACAATGATAGACTGGATTAAGAAAATGTGGCACATATACACCATGGAATACTATGCAGCCATAAAAAATGATGAGTTCATGTCCTTTGTAGGGACATGGATGAAATTGGAAACCATCATTCTCAGTAAACTATCGCAAGAACAAAAAACCAAACACCACATATTCTCACTCATAGGTGGGAATTGAACAATGAGATCACATGGACACATGAAGGGGAATATCACACTCTGGGGACTGTGGTGGGGAGGGGGGAGGGGGGAGGGATAGCATTGGGAGATATACCTAATGCTAGATGACGAGTTAGTGGGTGCAGCGCACCAGCATGGCACATGTATACATATGTAACTAACCTGCACAATGTGCACATGTACCCTAAAACTTAAAGTATAATTAAAAAAAAATGTTGAATCCTTTCCAAGAGATTTTCAATTTACTTTGCATAGATTAATCTGAAGAATCACAATCTGTGGCAGCTATAGCATTATGAAATATATTTCTGAAGTAATAAGAATTGAAATCCAAAATTTCTCCCTGATACATGAGCTTCAGGATAGATGTGGTCTTAGCAGGCATGAAAACATTAATCTCCTTGTAATTTTTCATCAGAGCTCTTGGGTGCAGTCATAAAGCAGTAATATTTTGAAAGGAAGCTTTTCTTCTTAAGAGTAGTTCTTAACAGTGGGCTTAAAATATTCAGTAGAGCATTCTATAAACAGATATGCTGTCATCCAGGCTTTGCTGTTCCATTTTTAGAGCACAGGCAGAGTAGATTTAGCATAGCTCTTAAGGGCCTTGGGGTTTTTGGAACAATAAAAGAACACTGGCTTCAACTTAAGGTCACCAGCCGCATTATCTCTAACAAGAGAGTCAGCCTGTCCTTTGAAGCCTTGAAGCAGGCACTCACCTCTCCTCTCTAGCATGGAAGTCTTAGATAGCATCTTCTTCCAATACAAGTCTGCTTTGTCTACATTGAAACTGTATTGTTTAGTGTAACCACCTTTATCAATTATCTTATATCTGGATGACTTGCTGCAACCTCTACAATAGTATTTGCTACTTTACCTTGCACTTTTAGGTTATAGAGATGGCTACTTTCCTTACACTCCATTAACCAACTCTGCTAGCTGCAATCTTTCCTTCTGAAGCTTCCTCACCATTCTCAGCCTTGAGCCAGTTGAAAAGATTCAAGGCCTTGCTATTAATTAGACTTTGGCTTAAGTGAATGTGGTGGCTGGTTTGATCCAGGCCACTAAAACTTTCTCTGTATCTGCAATAAGGCTGTATCAGATTCTTATAATTTGTGTGTTCACTGGAGTAGCATTTTTAAATTTTTCTTCAAAAATTTTTTATTTGTATTCACAACTTGACTAAGTGGCACAAAAGGCCTAGACTGGTTAGTGTATCGGGGCTTTTGACACACCTTCCTCATTAAGCTTAATCATTTCTAGATTTCATTTAAAGTGAGAGGCATGTGACTCTTTCTTCCAGTTGAAAATTTAGAAGCCATTGTAGATGATTAATTGGCCTAACTTCAATATTGTTCTGTCTCTGACAACAGGGAAGCCCCAAGGAGCAGGACACAAAAGGGAGAGTGGCCCATTGGTGGAGCAGTCAGAACACAAACGTTTATTGATTAAGTTCACCAACATAGATGGGCATGATTTGGGATTCCCTAAACACAGATAAAAAATGTGGTATATAAACACAATGGAGTACTATTCAGCCATAAAAAAGAATGAAATGGTGTTATTTGTGACAGCATGGATGAAACTGGAAGACATTATGTTAAGTTAAAGAAGTCAAGCACCTAAGGCCTAATAATGCATGATACCAATCATAATTGGAATCTTAACAAGTTGAGCTCATTGAAGTAGAGAGTAGGATAGTGGTTACCAGATACTGGAAAGAGTAGCAGGGAAGAGGGGAGGGGAGAAGTCAATCAAATGGAACAAAATTACAGTTAGATAGAGGAATGAGTTCTGGTGTTTTATTGCACAGTAGTGTGACTATAACCAAGAATAAGGTATTATATACTTCAAAGTAGCAAGAAGAGATGATTTTGACAAGTATTTGAGGTGAATAATATGTTAATTACCCTGGTAAATTAGCACATGAAAATATTTCCATCACTAGACATTAGAAGAATGCAAATTAGAAACAATTAGATAATTTCACACAAGTATTAGAAAGACTACAGTGAAAAAAAGAAACTAAATGCTGGCAAAGATGTGAAGCAAGGGCAACTCATACATTACTGGTGAGAATACGAAATGGTATAGATATTTGGGGAAGAGAAATATTTAGCTTTTTCATTAAGCAGTTTATTATTATTATTATTATTAAGGCAGTTTATCATTAAGAAATATAACATATCAGCCTGGCCCAGTGGCTCATGACTGTAATCCCAGCACTTTGGGAGGCCAAAGCAGATGTATGGATGCATGGCTTGGGCACAGGAATTTGAGACCAGCCTGGGCAACATGGCAAAACCCTGTTTCTACAAAAAAAAATGAAAATTCGCTGGGCATGGTGGCACATGCCTGTAGTCTCAGCTACTTGGAACTTGGGAGGCTGAGGTAGGAGAATCACTTGAGCCCTGGAAGCAGAGATTGCAATAAGCCAATATGCTGCTGCTGCACTTTAGCCTAGGCGACAGAGAGACTCTGTGGAAGAAAAAAAAAAGAAGAAAGAAAGAAAGAAAGAAAGAAAGAAAGAAAGAAAGAAAGAAAGAAAGAAAGAAGGAAAGAGGGAGGGACAGCATTGGGAGAGATATCTAATGCTAGATGACGAGTTAGTGGGTGCAGCGCACCAGCATGTCACATGTATACATATGTAACTAACCTGCACATTGTGCTCATGTACCCTAAAACTTAAAGTATAATAATAAAAAAAAAGAAGGAAAGAAAGAGAAGGAAAGTAAAATATACCATATGACTCAGCAATCTTATTGTAATCATCCAAGAGAAACAGCAATTTATGTTCACAGAAAATCTACACAAGGTTTATTTATTTACTCCAGGTATATAAAATTGCCAAATTTGGAAAAAGCAAAAAAGCACAGATGTTCTTCAATAGGTGAATTATTAAGCAGAACATCATGCACCAGTTGCCAATCCCTGGAGAGGACTCCAAATATTTCTGCCCATTGCATTTTAGTATTGCAGTTATCATGGGAATCACAACACAGTCAAGCACTGGATGGAACAACTCTTTATTCACATAGAGAGGAAACAGAGAAAAATTCATTCTGAGAGTATTTTTCAATACCCCATGGCCAGGGGGTCTCTCCCAGCAATGAATGCAGGGTAATTGTCCATGCACACTCCTTGAGTGCCGTAGAAGGTCCCTATTCCCTCTCCACAGTGGAGCTGGCCAAGTGCCAAGTGATATACTTGCTTAAAGAGAACAAAGGGACATATACTAGGCTGGCAATGGAGAAAGATATTCTCACACAAGGCAATAGGCCCTGCACAGGTGGTGTGCACTCTTTTTACCTTGGTAAGAAAGTATTCCAGGCCCAAAATCCATTAGGTGGCTAAGTAGGAGAAAGACTGTACTCATGAGACTGTCTTTTCCAAAATGAATGAATTAACAAAGTGTAGTTCATCCATACAATGGAATACTCATCATCAATAAAGAGAAACAAACTAGTAGTTCATGCAATGGCTTGGAAAAATTCCAAATGTATTATGCTAAGAGAAAGAAATTAGACTCAAAAGGTTTCATACTGTATGATTCCATTTAGGGCTTTCTGGAAAAGACAAAACTATAGGAATAAAAATCAGATCAGCAATTGCAGAAGATAAAAGAGACTGGCACAAATTACGTTTAGGCAATTTGGCGGGGGGGTTGATGCAACTTTTCTGTACCTAGTTTTGGTGATAAAAATGTGTATATTTGTCAAAAGCAATAAAGAGAGAATTTTTTCAAAAAGTGGATTTTGTTGTACATAAATTTAGATGTCAGTTATAGGATAAGAAATACTATGGAAGTTGTAAATAAAATATAAAATGTGAGGAAAAATTTTGTATAAATATTTAACTGAGAAGGACTCTAAATATAAATGTAATAAAAGGGTTTATGAGTGCAAAGTGAATAAATAGGTTAAAATGTAACATTTTCCTCTCTTAAAAATAACAAACTGGGAGGAAGTATCTGGTAATCACAGATCTGACTTGTATCCAGAATATAGAAAGTAATCTTAGTACTCAACAACAAGAAAATAAACAATTCAATTTTTTAAATTGGGAAAATTTTAAATAGAGATACCATAAAAGAGCTTAAGTCTTTAAGTTAGATATTAATATTATATTAATAATTAATAAAAAATGGCAATGCTAGTAGAAAAATGAATAATGGACAATAGCAAATTTCAAAAGAGAAATTTAGAGTAATAAATAAATGTAAGAAAAACACACACATTATAAAAGCTGGTGAGAAATCTACCTGTAACCAGTCTCCTTCCCTTTGTTTCTTTTATAATGTCAGCCATATGTTTCCAAGATTTTCATCACCTTTCTATATTTATATGAGCATATTTTTCCTCGATTAATATGAAATAATTCCTGAGTAAATATTTTTTACCTGTTTATTTTATCTACCTTTCATCTACCTTGATAGATGAAATGATCAGTATGGCAAGCATTATCAGATAATCTGCTTTTAGTACTATGAGGCTCTCAGCAGATTGCCTATAGAGCTGAAATCACAGCTCTTTCTTTGCAGCAAATTTTCAGTCTTTATTAAATATTACTTAATATTTCCATGAGGATGGAAGGTGGGGTGGGAGGAAACAAAACTAAACGCCAGCCTTATTATAGAGAAATAGATATATGTATTTAATGAAGAAAATGAAAAAGACTTTAATGAAGCGGTTCGGGTACACAGGGAATTTCTGGAGAAATGCTTGAGATTTCAATATGAAAGACTGGAGAGGAGATGGTATGAGAATTTTGACATGAGCCAGCCAAGTCTTAGACAAGAATAGAAGCATCTTTTGCTAGGCATGAAATAGACAGCATGCAATTTTTGGCTGTTTGATTGCCAACAAAGAACGCTGTGAGGCAGGGAAGAGAGAGAAAAGAAGCATGAAATAAAGGAAAAAGAAGGTCTTAACAGAAACAAAAATGTGAAGAGCAAGCAATGCGTAAATATTAGGCAGAGCACATGAATAAATAAAATGGAATTGCAAATATGCATTGAAGAGATTATGGCAATAGGAAAAAAGTGAGTAAAAACTGTACATTTTGTATATTTCTCTAACTCATATTATTCATTCATTCTAACAATATGTATTAGTCAGCTCTTTTGTGAATAGGACCCCAAATTGGTATAGTTCTATATAAGAATAACATACACTGAATTAACCTTATAAAAAGCCTTCCTTATATTTATATTTAAACAACAACCCTGGAATACAATTCTTTCCTCATTTTAAATTTGAAATTTCTGAATTACTTTAAAGTTATTACTGAGCAAGAACTTGGTAGGAGGTCTTCTGACCCTGGTCCATTGTGTTTCCCACAAAACCATTTGACTTATATCATGACAAGACATGTGGCTTCAAAAATTTGTTATCCTATCGGGAAATCTTAAGCAAATAGAATGTTTTAAAGGAAACAAGATTTACTGACAAAGGAGAGGTACAAACAATTAAGTGTGTTGGGAAGTGTCTAGACTTTAAAGTCTTATTGGATTGGGGTCAATTCTCTCTGCACATACTATTTGTGTAACTTCACACAAATTACTTTAACACTCAGTGTACTGTCTGGGGGAAAAAACTGCAATACCTATCTTATAGAATTGTTGTGAAATTAAATAGTTAATATAGGTCAAGAAGGACACAACACTGACCCTCAATAAATGACAGGAATTATGGTAAAAGGTAATAACATTGTATATTAGAGAAGTCCAGGAAAGCCTAAATGAAGGTGGCATTTTCTTTGATCCCTTAGTAGGATTTATATAGTCAGGGGAGGGACATTAAGTGACATGTATTTTTCAGTGTAAGCTTCAAATTAAAAAAAAATTATTAGAAATAAGACTGTGTTAACTCCATCTCATTTTCTTTTAAAGGAATCCTCTTAAAAACTTTAATTTTTAATGGATTTGAGACTTTAAAAGTTTGAGACTATCATAATGATTTTAAACAATTTCTCTAAAAATGTTACCATGCTCAAACATAATAGGCCTCAAGAAAAAAAAAAAACTGTCACCTTGATTTCTTCAACTATGATGATCAACAAGAGATGAACTTGATGGATTTAATAACTGTAGAAAGTTACTTGGCAGAGGGCAAAAGATAAACATCTTCTGCGATAAAATAATGATATTAAACTATAATATATCAAAAGAATCTGAAAACTTAAAAAGCAAGTTAGTTTGGTTTCAGTTATATGGAATAGCAAGTAAGCAAGCACGTATTTATTTTCTCTTCACTAGAAGAAAAGCAGTAACTCTTCAAAAAGATGAAACCGAGTTCAAGTATAAATGGAGACTGTAGTAACAAAGGATGAAAATCATGTGAACTCAGTTCTCTTAGACTTTTCTAGTTCTCATTTAAATAGTGGCCATTTGTTTTGCTCTTGCTAACTTCAGCTTCAATACTCCAATTTCCTATGGGAGACTTTCAGGTTTTGTGAAACACAAAACAGAAAAAAAAATCCTTATTGTTCTGTGAAAATTACAAACTAATTATTTAAAAATTTTGAATACAAATCATATCCTACTTAAGAAAGAATCCAATGGCATAATAAGTACTTATATAAAACTGTTTGAGGCTTTGGAGTTCTTAGAAATTTTTCATTTTCTATACAAAATACAAATCAGTATTGATGGAATGCTGGGCACGTTGGCTCACACCTGTAATTCCAGCACTTTGGGATGCCAAGGTGGGCAGATCACTTGAGCTCAGGACTTTGAGACCAGCCTGGTCAACACAGGGAAACCCCATCTCTACTAAATATACAAAATTAGCTGGGTGTGGTAGCATCTGTAATCCCAGCTATGCAGGAGGCTGAGGAAGGAGAATCGCTTGAACCCAGGAGGTGGAGGTTGCCATGAGCTAAGATTCTGCCACTGCACTCCAGCCTGAACAACAGAGTGACACTCTGAATCAAAATAAGTAAATAAATAAATAAATAAATAAATAATAAAAAGAAAAATATCATGCTTGTAATCCCAGCACTTTGGGAGGCCAAGGCGGGTAGATCACGAGGTCAGGAGATGGAGACCATCCTGGCTAACACGGTGAAACCCCGTCTCTACTAAAAATACAAAAAAAAAAAAATTAGCCGGGCGCGGTGGCAGGTGCCTGTAGTCCCAGCTACTCGGGAGGCTGGGGCAGGAGAATGGCATGAACCCAGGAGGTGGAGCTTGCAGTGAGCCGAGATAGTGCCACTGCAGTCCGGCCTGGGCAAAAGAGCGAGACTGTCTCAAAAAAAGAAAAAGAATTGATAGAATGAAATTCACCTCTCATTCAGCCTCTTGTAAAATTGTGTGGAGACTACAATTTATTTATTATATTAATAAATATGTCAGGCTATAAATAGCTAATAATTTCAATAATTTCATTGAATTCAAGATCAAACAGCTGATGTTATGTTTATTATTATTATTAATTATTTGTATTTCCATATGACAAGGTTTGGCTGTGTTCCCACCCAAATCTCAAATTGTAGCCCAAATAATTCCCACGTGTCATGGGAAGGACCCAGTGGGAGGTAACTGAATCATGAGGGTGGGTCTTTCCCATGCTTCTCATGACCGTGAATAAGTCTCACAAGATCTGATGGTTTCGTAAAGGGGAGTTTCCCTGCCTATGCTCTCTCTCCTGCCTGCCAACACATAAGACATGACTTTGCTCCTCTTATGCCTTCTGCTATGATTTTTGAGGCCTCCCCAGCCACGTGCAACTGTGAATCCATTAAACCTCTTTCCTTTATAGATTAACCAGTCTTGGGTATGTCTTTAATAGCAGTGTGAGAACAGACTAATACAGTAAACTGGTACTGGTTGAGTGAGGTACTTCTGTAAAGATACCCCAAAATGTGGAAGCAACTTTGGAAGTGACTAACTGGGAGACAATGGAACAGTTTGGATGGCTCAGAAGAGGACAGAAAGATGTGGGAAAGTTTGGAACTTCCTAAAGACTTGTTGAATGGCTTTGACCAAAATGCTGATCATGATATGGACAATGAAGTCCCATTCAGGTGATCTCAGATGTAGATGAGGAACTTGTTGGGAACTAGGTCACTCTTTCTATGCAAAAAGACTGTGGGCATTTTGTCCCTGCTTTAGACATCTGTGGAACTTTCAACTTGAGAGAGATAATTTGGGGTATCTGGTGGAAGAAATTTCTAAGCAGCAAAGAATTCAAGAGTTGACAGGGCATAAAAGTTTGGAAAATTTTCAGCCTGATGATGCAGTAGGAAAGAAAAACCAATTTTCTGGGGAGAAATTCAAGCCAGCTGAAGAAGTTTGCATAAGTAACAAGAAGTCAAATACTAATCACCAAGACAGTGGGGAAAATGTCTCCAGGGCATATCAGAGACCATCATGGCAGTCCCTCCCATCACAGGCCTGGAGGCTTAGGAGGAAAAAAATGGTTTAATGGGCAGACCCCAGGGCCCACTTGCTGTAGGCGGCCTCAGGACATGGTGCCTTGCATCCCAGCTGTTTCATCTGCAGCCCCGAGCCTTGGCAACTTACACATGGTGTTGGGACTGTGGGTGCACAGAAGTCAAGAATTGAGGTTTGGAAACTTCTATATACATTTTAAAGGATGTATGGAAATGCCTGAGTGTCCAGGCAGAAGTTTGCTATGGGGTCAGGGCCCTCATGGAGAACCTCTGCTACAGCACTATGGAAGGGAAATGTGGGATTGGAGGCCCCACACAGAGTCCCCACTAGGGCACTGCCTAGTGGAATTGTGAGAAGAAGGCCACTGTCCTCCAGAAATCCAGAATGGTAGATACACCTATAGCTTGCACTGTGTGCCTGGAAAAGCCACAGATACTCAATGCCAGCTCATGACAAGAGCTGGAGCTCTACACTGCAAAGTCACAGGGGCAGAGTTGCCCCAAGACATAGGAACCCACCTCTTGCATCAGCATGACTTGGATGTGAGACATGGAGTCAAGGGAGATCATTTTCGAACTTCAATGACTGTTCTATTGGATTTTGGACTTGCATGGAGCCTGAAGCCCCTTTGTTTTGGCCAATTTCTTCCATTTTGAATGTGTATATATACCCAATGCCTGTACCCCACTGTGTCTAGGAAGTAAGTAACTTGCTTTTGATTTTACAGGCTCATAGGAGGAAGGAACATGCCTTGTCTCAGATGAGACTTTGGACTGTGGGCTTTTTAGTTAATGCTGAAATGAGTTAAACCTTTTGGGGACTGTTGGGAAAGTATGATTGTGTTTTGAAATGTGAAAGGGACATGAGACTTGGGAGGGGTAAGAGGTAGAATGACACAGTTTGGCTGTGTCTCTACCCAAATCTTGAATGATAGCTCCCATAATTCCCATGTGTCATGAGAGGGACCCAGTGGGAGGTAACTGAATCATGAGGGTGGGTCTTCCCCATGCTATTCTTGCGGTAGTGAATAAATCTTATGAGAGCTGATGGTTTTATAAAGGGGAGTTCCCCTGCACATGCTCTCTCTCTTGCCTGCTGCCACATAAGACATGACTTTGCTTCTCCTCTGCTTTCCGCCATGATTCTGAGGCCTCCCCAGCCATGTGGATTTGTGAGTTCATTAAACCTTTTTCCTTATAAATTACCCAGTCTTGGATATGTCTTTATTACCAGCATGAGATCAGACTAATATACCATAGTTGTCCTTAAAATTGAATAATATTTCCACATTTCAAAATTTCCACATTACTGCCTTAACTGAATTACTCATTCCTAAGATCTGAAAAGAAGCCATTTTTTAAAATAATATTTTATTTATATATGTTTATAAATGTTTCTGAATTTATATATATTATAAAATGAAGTACATCCCATTCTTGTTTTATCCTATTTTTTAGGCTCTAGTTTAAATCAGTTTAAATATATAATTGTTATGTTTTAGATCTTCCATCTACTGAACCACAACTCTATGTGCAGAAAGGAAAAAAATACAAATCAGATTAAATCCTCTGAAGCATATGTTTTATAAAGACACAACAAGTGGCAACTCAATAAAAGTATTATGATTATTCCACTTAAATTTCACTATAATTAGAAATCCTTCTATAGAAAAATCCATTGAGAACTTTGATTTTTAAATTACAGTCATCATTAGTAAAATTTCTGAATTCTATAGTAGGTACCTTTTTTTTTTTTTTTTTTTTTTGGTAAACCAGCTGTGTTTGAAACTGGGAGTTAGGGGACTTTAGAAAGGTATTTAAATAGTACAGTATCCCTCCTTAAAAAGTTTTTCAGCTCCAGTAAGAGAAACAAATTAATATATAAATAAGGTTTCCACAGATAACCTGCCTTTAAAATAAACCAAACCAAAGAGGCAATATGCAGTTCTCATAAAAAAAATCTCCAGTCTCTTTGATATAGAAGTTAAAACGAAATCACTTAGGGAGATAGCAAGGGTTTGGGAATCTTCAGTCACACTTTTTACCTCATGAAAAGCAGCCCCAAATCATTTACTAACAAAGAGCAGCCTGGAAAGCTGAGCTGCAGAGGTAGACAAGCGAGCTGGGAGCTTGCACAGGTGAATGTTGGCAGGAACTGAGGACTAGACATTTTCAAGATGGCAGCTCCATTCTTCCCTTCTCTGCCAGCCATGTATACTGTAAAGAGCAGACAAGATGGTGCCGATCAACCGGAAAGCCTATTTGCATAATAAGATTAAGGTGGGGTGACCAGCCTTCTCTGCACTCTGTGTAAACATCATACCTGATCAAACCAATCTATGAGCCCTATATAAATCAGACACTGCCTCCTCAAACTGGACTATATATTTTGGTGCATTTGCAGCCAGCCAGTCCTTTCCACTCAGAGACCTGTATCTCTATAGAGAAAGCTGTTTCTCTTTCTCTTCTCTTCTGCCTATTAAACCTTTGCTTGTAAACTTCTTATATGTGTCTGTGTCCTAAATTTTCCTGGTGCGTGACGACAAACCCTGGGTTTACACCCCAGACATAGCTGCTTTATAATGGGGGCTCGTCCGGGATAACAACATACAACATTCATCGAGATGGTGAGTAGAGGAGCAGACTCCAACTCTGTCCTTTTATTCTGAGGCCCTTGGCTTCCATTTTAGAACCAGATCAAACCAAATACGGGGCCCCTTTCAGCCATTTAAAAATGATTAGCATGGCTGCCAGCCTTACAAGACTTGGGGGACAGGATTGCTAGGGAGAACATGGAGCATCCCCCAGTACCCATGGGTCACTGGGCATACTGGCCCTGTTTGAACCAGCTTCCTTTCACGGAGGACTTAGCTGTCATATGGGGCTGGAAGAAGTCCTGGTGTACCTGAGGATTTCCGGCCAGGGTTACCACCATTGTTATCCAAAGGTATTTGGACGGACCCCAGCCTCTGACTACCCTGATGAGATGTCGGCAACAGAATCTCCAACTTTTTATCATAATTTCCTCCTTTCCTGTCTGCGATCATCATATCTATTTCATCCTCTCTGTGTATGCAATGTATGGGAAATTTTATAGTTCAGGGAGGTAATCTTGTTTGGCAAGATCAGGGAATGTCATAGTAACCAGGGATATAGCTCAAGGGAAGGCATCTTTGTGATTTTCAAGGAACAGAGGGTCACCCTCACCACATGGAGCATCTCTCTCTGCCCTTGGTCTGAAAAGCACATGACATTTCAAGGCCAACAGCCCCACCTAGTGGAATAGGGATCTTTTCCATGAGGCACATCGTTGGTTCTTTACCCAAACACTCTAGCTAACCAATTCTCTCCCTTTTTGCATCCCTCTACTAGACACCATGCTTTATGCTGCTTCTGTTAACAGGAAAACTCTAGCTTCAACAATTAGGATTAAAATATCTTCTGGAACCAAATGTTAGTTCTTGATACTGTCCCATCAGCAGGAAGATTGCCATTTAGTCCATACATTTTAAAGGCACCTATTCTGCCTCCAATTAGAATGGTACTTAATTAGTAAGGGGATTTTAAGTCTGGAAGTTAACCAGAACCATTCTCTAAGGGAAAACGCTTTAGTACAGCCCATAATATCAGGTATAGATTTCAGTCTAGCCCCTCCATTAAAGAGGGCTTGCCCAACTATTATGTAGTTTTTTTTTTGAGATCTATTTTTCAGGGAGCCAGACAGGTCACACAAGTCTAGGAAGTCAAAGGGAAATCACAGGCAGAGGACAGAGGACTAGAGCCACTTGGGTGAGTGTGACAAACCCCAATCTCTCAGTGCCTCTGTTTCCATAGCTGGCAGTCATGCCTGCAACTATGGGTGGCATGTTCAACAAGGTGCCGGGACCCAGGAACCATGGAAGGAATATAGCAAGGGGAATGCCCCCACTGTCTTCCTCTCCACTCTGTCACACGAAAAGGAAGGAGACTAAAGGGATACTATTTTGTCATTTCTCTTTCTAGATGGGTACCATATTCAGCCTGCACTCCCCTGGAGTGCATTCTGAAGCACAGGGACTCCTCTTAACCTGAGACTTTAAAGAAAAAGCAGCTCATTTTCTTTTGCACAAGGGCATGGCCTTTTTACTAGATCCTTGCAAGCACTGCAAAATGAATCCAGCTCTTTTAGCAATCATATCAGGCAGGCCAAAAGAGAATAATTCCCCAAAATGAGAAAAGCAACTTCCAGGGGAACCATCCGAGGCAGCTATTGAGTGTACCAGCCCTTCCAGTCTGCCTTAACCGGGGCCACCTCCAACCATGCCACCAGTTCTTCTACCTCCACCATCTCTAAAATTTTCCATTCCATCACCTTCTCACTTACCCCTACAGAAAATACATAATTGAGGTGATGCCACCAGGATTCAAGTACCCTTCTCATTGCAGGACCTCAGGCAATTAAAGGGAGACTTAGGCCAATTTTCTAATGACCCTGATATGCATATAGAAGTTTTCCAGAATTTAACTCAGGTATTTGACCTCTCATGGAGGGATGTTATGTTGCTCCTAAGCCAAACCCTAACTGCAGCTAAAACAGACAGCTCTGCAAGCAGCAGATAATTTCTGAGGTGAGCAATAGGTCTCCTATAGTAGGCCAAATGGGAAAAGAGAAGATAGAGAAAGTGAAGAAACAGGGGAAATACCATTCCCAGCAGGAAGAGAGGCAATACCTCTTGAAACCCTAATGGGAAGCCCCAGACTCTTCTATGGTGTTTTTCCTTTTTTCACTGTTTTCAATGGCCCTTTTATGATGTTCATTCAACCTGGGAGAAGTTAATTTACCCAAACCTTAAAATGCTTGGCTTACAGTTGAGCTGGGGGAGAAAGAAAACCCAGAAGCATGACATGCCGGCAAAAAGGTAAAAGTTTTTTTTACTAGTTGGGTTTTTGGCTTCTCTATCCCTGTGCAAACCGGTAAAAGAAATAATAAGGATCACTATTTATATTTTCTGAAAAGTTTTAATTAATGAGAAAGGATTTGTGAGGTTGGCCTTAAGTTGTAGACAATCTGGTGTGCTTTGTGTGTCTTTCTGTATGGTTCTGTCCAAAGAAAAGTTACTTTAGGTTAGGATGCAGACCCAGGACCTGCTAAGCCTGCTGTTCAAGCCAGCCCAACAAAATGATCAGTAACAAACTTGGCTAAAGGCCTCCATCTTGCTTCTTGTCCTTGGGAACATGACCTGTAACCATGTGGCGAATAATTTGTTTTAGTCTCCACCATTTTACAGTGTTTGCTGACTTCTTATGCTAAGTCAGTTTCTGGGTAACGGCCACAAAATCAGATAAGCCAGTTTGTCAATAAGGGAGCTGCTAGCTGATTGATCAAGGGCAGGGTTTACAAAATATCTTAAGCACTAATCTTGAGGGCTAAGTTAAGAGATGGTCAAAATCTTGTAGCCTCCAGCTGTGTGACTCCTAAGCCGTGGATTTTAATCTTGTGGCTAGTTTCTTGGTCTAGTACCCAGGCAAGAGGAAAGTATATTTTAAGAAAGGGCTGATATCATCTTTGTTTTAGAGTCTAAACTGTAAACCAGGTGCCTCCCAAAGTTGGTTCAGCCTACACCCAAGGATGGACAAGGACAGCTCACAGGCTTGAAAAAAAATAGAGTTCTTTGGGTCAGATCTCTTTCACTGTCTCAGTCACAATTTTGCAATGACAGTTTCAAAAGCTGCTTATCACCCCTTTAAAAACATCTTGTATACTCACTGTTACATCGTAACATAATTAAGGCTTGTTGGTTTCACCTGTGAGGTTACTTTTTGTAAAGTTCAGAAGCTGAAAATCTTAACTGCTTGGCATAGCTAAAGTTGAGTAACAGTGGATTTAAAGGGATTTTGTTAAAGAGTGCTCAGCTTAATTAAAACTGGGTATTCAAGTAATAAATATATTTAAAAGGCCTTTATATTTTTCTCTTCTTGGATCTTGTTTTCTGGAAAAAAATTTTTATTTTTCTCAGTTGACTAAATCATCTTTCTCCATTTTATTTCTTGACACTCTTAATGCATGCATGAGAGGCCCTAAGATAACTTCTGGTAGTCCTTGGGAAAAACAGAGGAGGTGCCACAGACCCCGTTGTGGGGAAAAAAGCAAACAAACAAACAAAAAAAAACCCCTTTCTTTTCCTCATGAAACCCCAGGAATTAAGAGCAGATAGTGCCCTCTCAAAATTAAAGGTTCTGTTCAGTTTTGCTTTGTGTGTTCTGACCATTTTGAGTTTTGGGTGTATCAAAATACTTCACATTAGGAGAGAGCT
Organism: Pan troglodytes; assembly: GCF_028858775.2. Classification (NCBI taxonomy): domain Eukaryota; kingdom Metazoa; phylum Chordata; class Mammalia; order Primates; family Hominidae; genus Pan; species Pan troglodytes. The sequence goes on from NC_072407.2 coordinate 90,872,524, forward strand.
TTGATGTGTAATATGTAGGCAGGAAATACACTTTAAGGGATGGCAAATAGTAGTTATAAATCAGAGAAGCATGCTCTTGGCCACCTGAAAGATATGGAAACATCCCCACCCCCGACTGAGAGATGATACCCCCATGGGGGATAAAGCTGATTAGCTTTGGGTTGCCTTGCAATGAAATACATGGTAGAAGCAATGCACCGTTTTCTCCCATAGTATCTCCCTCCTTTAGGGGACCAAAAATCTAGTATAAAATGGCACACTTAATTTTAGGGATCTGCCTTTGCCTTCAGCTGTGCCTACTTATTAGGCCCTAAAAATGCATGCTACCTGGCCCAGTTCCACCAAAGGCTCCACCCTGAAGCCAGTAATCCAATTAAGAAACTGACAAATGAAAACTCTTACAAGCGCTGAATATTCTGTTTGTGTTGCTATATATGTGTTGTGTGTAATGTCTACAATAAGAGCTCTAATTAATTGGCTTAAAAAATAGTGCTTAAATCAAATATGTTTTAGTTCATGTGACTTTAATTTTTAAGAAATAAAAATAATCTTAAGGATTATTGGTAAAATGCAAGGGTCATCAAAATCCAAATAGGTGGTCTAAATCGTAAAACAGATACTAGGTTTGCTAAATGTTCAAAGGTTGTATACTGCCTGATTTTCAGATAAGTAAGGCCTGGGACACATGGAGTTAGATGCTAGAAAGAGTCAGATCTTATATGCATTTCTGCCTGGGTCCTAGGCTCCACGCCTGGTACATAATTAAAATTGCTTACTAACCAGGTTTCTCACCAAATGTAAAAGTTGCTAAGAGTTAACAGTGCAGCATGTATTTGAGATCACTGAACAGTTTTAAAGGCAAGGTGTATAAAAACAGTAAAATGTGTTTTTTAGTAAAGGATTATAAGAAACCATAGAAATATAAATATTGCCCAGGGATGAGGAATTATCTTAAATTTGATAAGATAAAGCTACAGGTTTAAGCATGTTGTGGAAAGATGGTCTTTTCATAAATTGAGCATTGAAATAAAAGCACTGTAAGGCTTTCTTAAGCCACTAATCTGCCCTTTAGCAAAATGGGTTATAAAAAGGGTTTGTAAGGATTTCATCTCATGGTCAAATTGGTTAAGATTAGATGGAATTGTCTTTAGGGTGGCATTTAATCAAATTGGGGTTAACATTAATAAATTAACGCAAAGGTAAAATTTGGCTTTGAGCAGGATTTTTATGTAATAGTAAAGGCTTATGAAAGGTTTTTGCCTTTTGAGTCATCATTTTGGCAAAATAAGTAATTTATGACTATCTGGAATTCTATTTCATAACATCAACAGTTTTAAACCTCTAACATTTAACAGACATACCAAAATCAAACCTCAAGTTTCAAAATTGTCTTTCCTGATGCGTGGCTTTCTAGATTGTTCAGGGGGCCCCTGAAACATTCAGAAAATAGGTGAACAGGATTATTTGACATGTTTAATCACATTGGGATTGCCAAAATGATGTCCAATCTTAACTTATATTTTTGTGAATAATACCAATATATGTTCCAAAATTGTATGGGATTTCTAAAATTCTAATGTCTAAGTATATGCTATCAATCATAATTAATTTTAAAATTATTGTAAACCACGGAGATAACTAAACTTCTTTGTCAGTCATGTTTTTAACTGTAACTACCCTGAAAATTTTGTCACTTACAGACAATTGTTATCTTGCTATGTTCCTTCTCAAAAGATGGGATATAATCAAGCTATAAGACTTTAACAGCTGTTCTCAAATGCAGATTTCCAATAGCTTTGAAGATTGTAACATTGGAAAAAATGTACAGGACTCATGAAGAACTGAAATGTTTATGAATATCAAGTGAAACAAGAGTTGACTTAAATGGATTGTACTCAGAAAGCTAAAGCAATCTTTTTGACTTTTGCTTAGAATATTGCTGATCCTTATTTTGTTTTTCAGAGTCAAGGAAACGTATTTTGAACTATGTGCAGCCTTTAATAATTAAGTAAGTTATACTCTTGTGAACAAAATTCGGAGCAGGTTTGTTTCTCTGTACCTGGTTCCTCTGGAATTTGGAAACCATCTGTGAGTAACCTTAACTTACGGCAATATAGTTGTTTGCATCAGTGCCACAAGAAGTCTTTTTTTTTTTTTTTCAATAAGACACAATTAGAAAAACTGGTTATTTTATCAAAGCTTTGACAGGAAGTGTATGCTTCCCCCTTTAAAGAGTCAATCTCAGCTTGCAGAGCTGATAAAAGCACCTTGGGGAAGACTGGCCTCATACCTTGTCTACACAGTCCCTGGACAGGTTTCTTAACCTGTAGTCAGTAAAGAATGTCACTTTTTAACATGTCCAGGACCTCCAAGTTTATCTTGGGACCTTAAATGTAAAGTATTTGGGGATAAAAACCCATTGCTGAACTTGGCTTGAAGAGGTATTATCTGAGATTCCTTATGGAACAGAGTTCCATCAAAGCCAACCCAAAAGGCCTATGTAGGGATAATTATTCTTGCTGCACTTTATGCAAATATTCACGCCAAGTATAAGGCTAAAGTTTATTCTACAAAGAACACAGTCCTATCATAATTTGTTTTTACCAAAAATGAGCAATGGAGAGAGAAATTGTGCTCCAAAGCTTATCATACATTTGTCATTAAATCCTAGTCACAATAATTGTTTTTAAGCTTTTTACCTACATTTTAGACTAACCCTGCTTATTTCTGTGAATCAAGTGGTGATCTCCTGCAGCTTGGAAGAAACAAAGAGAGATGGGTAATGTGAAAATCTGGATAAATATGCTAGTTCTGGGCAATTATTCTGCAAATTCTGCCAGGTAATGAAAGTGAGTAGGGTGCCCATAATCCAGAGGTTTATTTGTTTGGGAAAATAAAGCCAAGAAACTTCATAGACTCCCCAAAGGGAAATTCTATATCTTGGCAGGTACAACTTTAGATGAAAATTATCTACTACACCACACTTGCAGAAATTGCTATACTCCCTCTACTATTCACAGTAGGGCTATACACAGTAGCACCTTCTAACTGGAATATCAGACAGAGAGTTTCCACTGCTATAGTATTTTGCTTAGTTATTATCCTTACAGGAGGGATAATAGTCACCAAAAAAAAAAAAAAAGAAAAGAAAAAAGAAGTATGAAAGTTTTACTATCACTGAATCTGCTAGAACTTCTTATTGGGTTTGGTAATGTCACACACTGGCTATATACAAAGGTTATAAAGGAAAAAGTATTTTACATAAGAAAGGATCTTGTATGATAAATACTTCTCCTAAAGAGAACAGTTGGTTGTTTAAAAGAGGGACGTTTAGGAGAAGTCAGAAGGTTTGAGCATGTTATAGATGGTTGTGGAAGTCATGAAAAGATTACAAGGATGGTAAATACCTGTCCTAAAAAGAATAGTTGGTCGTTTAAAAAGAAGGATGTTAGGACAAGTTTAAGCACGTCTTAGATGGTCTGTTGAAGTAATGAGGGAATTAATAATTACAGGAAAGATTTAGCCAAGGTTAACACTAAAGTTACTCTAGCTACCCAAATCCAATACCACTTATTCAAAAAAGAATGTTACTTGTATATTAATATTTCAGCAGCACCTGGTGGAGGAAAACCAGTATCACAACCCATTGGAATGACTGACAGCAATTAAACTCCAAATGGAGCTTTAGACTGAACAACACATGGATGCATCTTTCTTCCAGGAACCCTTAGATCGAACCAAGAGGAGCCCTAGCTGCTGTTCCCCACATGATGTCCCTTTTCAGCAGGAAGTAGCCAGAAAGAGTCATCATCCAACACCCCTTAACAGCAGTTAGGGTTACCACTCCAGAGAGGGGAATGATAGAGGAGTTAAGAAGAAATCACTTAGGCAGATAGCAAGGGTGTAACAGTCTTTGGTAATGCTTTTCTTTTTAATGAAACACAGCCCCAAATCATTTACTAACAAAGAGTAGCCTGTAAAATTGACCTGCAGACATAGACAAGCAAGCTGGGAGTTTGCATGAGTGAATGCTGGCAGAAACTAAGCACTAGACATTTTCAAGATGGTGGCTCCATCTTCTCTTCTCTGTTAGCTATGTGTACTCTAAGGAGCAGACAAGATGGTGCTGATCAACTGGACAGCCCATTTGCATAATAACATTAGGGTGGGGAGACCAGACTTCCCTGTGCATTATGTAAACATCATACATGATCGAACCAATCTATAAGTCCTGTGTAAATCAGACACCGCCACCTCAAACTGGACTACAAAATTTGGTGCATTTGCTGTCAGCCAGTCCCTTCTGCTCAGAAACCCCTTTCTCTATAAAGAAAGCTGTTTATCTTTCTCTTCTCTTCTGCCTATTAAACCTCAGCTCCTGTACTGCTTGTGTTTGTCCGTGTCCTAAATTTTCCTGGCGGGTGACAACGAACCCCGGTTTTATACCACAGACAATGTAGCTGCTTCATCTTGAGGTCTGTCTATGGCACTAAGGTACTTTCTCTTTGGTCCCACCACTGCAATTTTCTAACCTGTGTTCTAGTGCCTCCCAGGCACTAACCTTCAGAATTTCAGAACTTTTTTCTGGCTGTGTGCTTGAACTTGGAACTTAATGGCAGAATTGGTTTTATCTTCACTGCTTGTTTGTTCCTATTCCTGTTTGTGTTCCCCTCAAAAAATCATATGTTAAAATCCTATCCCCAAAGTGAGAGTATTAAGAAACGGGGATTTGGGGACAATATTAGGTAATGAAGACAGAATCCTTATGAATGAATTAGTACCCTCATAAAAACAGAAATGAAAGAACACATTTTTTCTCTCTCTGCTCTCCCCAACATGAGAATACAATGTGAAGATTGTCATCAACAAACCAGAAAGTGAAGCCTTTCCAAACAACAGATTTGCTGCCACCTTGATCTTGGACTTCCCAGCCTCCAGCCTGTGAGAAAAAATAATTTCTGTTTTTGAAGCCACCTGGTGCTATTTTTGTTATAGTAGCCTGAACTGACTAAGAGAGTAGACAACAGTGGTAACTCTGGATGAAAATATACATATTACTGGAATTAAGTTAGTGTAAATTTGAAGCAGACTGATAAATTGAGATATATATTGTAAGCCCTATTGAAACAATTAAGAAAATAACTAAAAAAGTAAACTAATTAAAAAAAGACTGAGTTGATTTTTCATTGTAGAATTCAATTGTTTTGGACGGGGGAAAGTGATTTGTAACACATAATTAAATAATTACAATCTTTTTGAAATAGTTTCCTCATCAGTAAAGTGGAGGTAACCCTACATCCTAGTTAGGCTATAAAGAATGATGAATATAAGTTTGGCAGTAGACAAGTTGGAATTTTTAACCTCAACTTGTAGCTTTGTGACTTCAAGTGCATCACTAAACCTTAGGCTGTCTCTTTAACTGTAAAGAGGGAACAATAACCATGATCATATCTTAAACCATTATAATTGAATAATATAGTAAAAATTTTGCACAATCAACAATGAGTATTAACTATCATAATTGGATTGTGAAAATATTTATAAACTCTGAATAATTTATTACTATTGGTATTCATTATTTTTTCCCACAAGCTAATCTGATTATTTGTAAAGGCAGAAATGGAAAAAAACAAGTCCACCATATAATTATCACTTGGTTTCTTAACATCTATGCTACTTTTAAACAATAATGTCAATATGTGAACTATTTTAAATTGTTCACATTTTAAACTATTTTAAATGAAAACATTTGCTGCTTATTGACATACACTGTGCAATAATATGCCTCTCACATCTATTATAGAATTAAGGTCTGTGTGATCAAATGTAATTCAACAAATGTTTATTGCACCTTCTAAGTGTTAGTCACTATGTTAGGTGCTTGTGATGTAGAAGTTTAAAAACGTATGTTTACTAGTAAAAAACATTAGTTTTTATAATATTTTAGAAGAAACAGCACTAGAATTGACAAAAGTAACATTAGGATGAAATTAGAATTTTGAAGGAGGTTCTCCAGGCAAAGAAATGGACAAGGCATTTCAAATTGTATTATTAACTGCCTATTAGAGAGAAGGTAATATGTATTGAAAGTTTTGCAACAAACATATCACTTACACAATAACTACTCCATTTCATAGATGAATTTAATGAATTTGATGAGGTAACTACATCTAGTAGAGGGTAGGCCAAGGCTCAAATCTAAGCTTGCCTGTTTCCAACACTTGTGCATCTAATCACTGACATACATAAATAAGGCAATTATCAGAGAAGCATTTCAAACTTTCCTGAACATTCCAAAAGGGAAAGGCATCGTATCATAAATAAGAAGATAACAACAAAGATTTCGAAAGGAAGATATGTAGAAAGGGATACGAAAAAAAGGAGGAAATAAAACAATAGCAAGTATCAAAAACAAGAGTTGAGATGGGGCAGAGTGGGAAATGAGATTATTTTAGGGTTCAACAGAGAAACAGAAGCAATAGGAGAATCTATTATCTATCTATCTGTCTATCTATTAATATAGAGAGGTTTATTTATTGTAAGGCATTTGCTTACACAATTATGGAAGCAAAAAAATCCCATAATCTGCAAGCTTGAGACTGAAGAAGACCAGTGGTGCAGTTCTGAGGACCAGGGGGCCCATGATGGATGAGTCCTAGTCTGAGAAAATAGAAAGAATGGTGTCCCAAATCAAACAGAGAGAGTGAATCCTCCCTTCCTATCTTTTGTTTTATTGGACATCATAAAAGATTAGATGATGGCCACATACATTGGGAAAGTCAGTCTGCTTTTCTTAGACTACTGATTCAAATACTAATCTCCAGAAACAACCTCAGAGATATAATCAAAAACAATATTCAGCCAAATGTCTGAGCACCCTGCAATCCAGTCAAGTTGACACATAAAATTAACCATCATAAAGTGCAAAATTTGTTAAATGTCTGAGCTTGCAGATCCTTTTAGGGCAACATCCCAGACCCTGAACTCCAGGACAAAATACCCTAATCAAACAAACTGCCCAACTAGTGTTCTGAAACACAGGATGAATCATCAGTTCAATCATGGATGGCTAAACCTAAAAAATTATTCCTTAATAATAACCGTATGTCTGGAAGAAATCAACCTTCTAAAAAAGACAAAGTTGAGGAACTGCAAAGGAAATTCAAACTCCTCTGAAACTCTTAACAGGCAAGAAAAAATATGCAGTTGGATAAACTGACATTCACCAAACTTAAAATTTTGATACAAATATTCATAGGGTTCATCCCTTTTCTTCTGTCTAGCACTACTAGCTAGAAGTCAGAATTTATAAAGGACAGCCCAATATTTCCCCTCCTGGGCCCACAGCAGACACAAAAAATTCATAATGAAACGTTTTTTCTTTAATCTGCAAAAAGTCTATTATTCCTTCTTAATACCATGTTTTGGGCAACTACTCTTAATCAGGTAAGATGCATGAAATAAATTTGCTTGCAATACTGTTGCTGGGTGAACATCAGCAAGTTACTGATGGTAGTCGTTCTCTGCAGGATCATTTTTGCCTCCTGAGGGACATTTGGTAATTGGGGACATTTTTTACTGTCTTAGCTGAAAGAGGTGCTGCTGACATCTAGTAGGTTGAGGTCAGAGATGATGTCAAACATTCTACAATGCATAGGAAAGACCACCTGAAAATATATGTATATTCAGTTCAAACTGTCAATACTGCTAAGGTTGAGGGCCTTTAGAGTTAGCCTGAACTCACAAAATTTTCCGATAAAAGGCACTTTCCTTTCCCTTCCACCTTATAAGCTTTAATTCGTCCTTAAAAGGTTTTGGTGAAGATAATTTTCTTTGTAAAGGAGAAAACATGTAAGCTTTGGAACCAGGAAAGGATGATTGTGCATCACTACTTACTAGCCCCATGTTTGACCAACTTTGTTTCCTTGAGCGCTATAACAAAATACAATAAAACAGGTGCCTTAGAACAACAGAAATACTGTCTCACAGTTCTGGAGGCTGGAAGAACAAATTGCAGGACCATGCTCCCTCTAAAACTTGTAGGGAAATTCTTCCTTGCCTCTTTCCAGCTTCTGAGGGTTTGACAGCAATCTTTGGTGTTCCTTGGCCTATGGATGCATCACTCCAATCCTCCATCTTCACATGGCCTTCTCTCTGTGTATGTCTGTCTCTGTATCCAAATTTCCCTCTTTTGTAAGGAAACCAGTTATACTGAATAAGGGCCCACACTAGTAATGTTTAACTCAATTAATAATAATAATTAATAATAATGTTTAACTCAGAATATGTTTAACTTGATTGACTCTGTAAAGGCCCTATTAAAAATAAGGTCACATTCTGTAGTAATGGGCATTTGGACTTTCACATCCCTTTTTTGGAGGCGGGAACATAATTCAACCAAAACACCAGTTTGCTTCATTTCCCAAAACTTCAGTTTCCTTATATGAAAAATGCAAATAATACTGACTGTCTGTAGCATTAATTGAAAGATTAAAATAAATGGACTAAGAAATAAACTATGGAAAACCAACTAGTATAGCAGCTGCTGTATCACAGGTGTTCAAATATATATACGGGCACCCTGTTATCCAGTCATATGTGTCATATATACACACACACACATAAACACACAGATTTGTGTATGTGTATGTATAAAACTTTCCCTTTTCTCCCAGGTATTTATGTCTCTTTGGTGTTCACACAAAACATGATGTATTTTTCTTTCCATTCGTTACATTATATTTGAACTATATATCTATTTACCTATCTGGCTTGCTACTACTTTGATATTAGAAACTGTTGCAGTAATTTTTAGACTGATACCTAACTTTGTTTACTAATTAATAATTTACTTATCAAGTAAAGGACTAAATGGAAAAATGGATGGATGAACATGACTACAGCTTACCAAAAATGCCCTTTATACCTGAATTTCTCTTAGTGGGTCAGAGTTTAGGTGGTATTCGAACGAATCAAAGGGATATACGTATTTTGCTTTTGGTATGTGTTTGTGTACATTCTCATTATTGTTACTTGTCAGTTTCCTAGGTTTCCGATTGTGATCTTTAGATTTTTTTGACTAGCCTGCAAACTTAGATTTTTAAAATACTAATGACATCTACAGCAGTTTCCCAGGAGCTTTCTTTCAGAATATCTGCCAAAATAATTTATTGCTGTCTTAGGTTATTTCATCTTGAGCAACATGAACATTCCATCAAGCAGAGGGTATAGGGAGAAGTCTCATCAGTAAATAAGCTGGCTAAAATTTAGACGTCCATCAATCTCTGTTAAATTTTATCTCATATACCCTGAGATAGGAGAGTAATATAACCATTTTAAAATAAAACTTATTTCTTGCCCATTTACTGTATTTGGAAGAAAAAAATAGTGGATAATTAGGAAGTGGATAATTCTGGAAGAATATAATTAGTAGACTTACTAATTATTTATGAGGGAAAGAACTGAGAACAGTAATTTTAAAATATATCCATGTTCTTGAATATTTCCACCCTTAAGTAACTACAGAGGAAACGGACTGATTTACCACCAAAGATTACTTTATAATACTAACCTACAGTTTGAAATTTAAGCTCCATTTAGGAGCCAGAACCAATTATTTATAATACTAGAATGGCCTGAAATAATCTTGTATTATCCTGAAAAAAAAATCTGAAGTGGGAATAAGCCCACGCCTCATTTATGTGTGTAAAACAATCTTAGCTTTACATCTTTTAAGAAAAGTCTGAATAACTGCCTTATTTCCACATTTCTTTGCATAAATAAGGCAGTGCAAAAGTTTTGTCAGCTGATTAAATTTATATGCAATTTTGGTAAGACATTGTTTTCTAGTTCCACAATATATTTTTGTCCAGTCCACTGAAATTTGAGTTTGATTCACTCACAAAGCTGATCCTCCCAACTTCATTTAATAAAATGTAAGAAGACTTTAAAAGATATATTAGGAATAACTAGTTAGATATGGAGACCATCTCATATTAATTATTTATTTTATGAGTGTCTGCTAAATATATAAACAACTCTGCTGGTAATTATTTATGGGTACCCAGGTGGCATAAAAAATGAAGCAGAGACAGAAAATTAGATGTAGCTTCTACCGTAGATTGATAAAAACCATAAATGCAGAACTACACAGACTAGAGTGGATAGTATTAAAAACTATATGTATAGTGATGTACTGGTAAATGTATAACAACCTGGTTTCTGAGGAAGAAAAAAATCTCTGCTTTCTAACATTAGTTGATTTCCATGGCACAAGCACTCCTACCATGACCAGTTTCAAGCCACAAATGTGAAATCACTGAACATAGATTTGGGAAGGGATGGACACAACTCTTGAAAGTCAGTGTGACAAACTGAAACACAGCACTGCTTACATATAGATATATAAAGTGGATGACTATTTTAACAGATACAAAAGCAAAGAATCTATGTGAATTTTTAACGAAAACTGAAAATATTATATACCTAAAAGCATGTTGGTTAAAATGATCATTTTGAATATCTAAATCTACATAGTCATAATTATACTGATGCTATTAAGACATGGTATAATGGCCTTCTGTATGGAGCTCATATTAATTGTAATAAATATTCAATTATATAAAATTTTAGAGATCATCTACTGTATATTAGACATTGTGCTATGAACAGGAGTTACACAGATGGCTAGGACTTAGTTTCTATTTTTAAATTATAAAAAGGGCCACCAAATGGATAATTCCAGTAGATAAAATAATAAATACTAAGATAGAGGTAAGCATCTGTCCCGCAGTACAGAGAAGAGCCATTTAGCCCAGTCTTGTTTGGGATGGTTTTCTGGGAAAATGATGTTGTCAAAACCACCTTATGAAATGCAGGCTTTGTTACTTTAGAGTTATTCCTAGTATTGCCAACTACAACTTCGATCCCATATTTGAAGTGATCTCTATAAATTTTGTTGAAGGTAAAGCAGGTCCATGATTTTGTGGGGATGGTAAACAGAGGCTTAAAATAAGATAGAACTTTTAGGCCAGTTATCAGATCTTTAATGGAACTTAAACATATTACCTGATGTGGACAGGTAGGGAGAGCCCTAGAGGAATGCTGATGGATTGGGTAACTTGTGAGATCCGTGTGTGAGCTTAGTCAAGTCATTTTCTGGTATGTCGGTTTCCTTATCAATGGAAAAATAACGGTTTGGGGTGGATAATAATAATAAAATCATAGCTAATATCTATTGATTGACTTTGATGTTGTTATATCCCTTGACATACATTAATTCACTTAGTTCTCACAACAATCCTATAAAGTTGATATCCTTCTTTCTCTTTTTATATTAGATAAATCTGAGATAATTGTAAGCTATATACAATTTCAATGTTAGGAAAGACCTGAGGTAGAATTCCAACCTAGTTCTTTCTGACTCTAATCTCTTAGACATTCCCTGAAGTCGTTTCCAGCCTTCATGTTCTTTGACCCCAGAAGTATCTTGGAATGTTTCCCTAATTGCTGTGATGGCAACACAGCAGAGCTAGGGAAATCAAAGACCTAGGCTATGCCCCTTCATGTTTGTGCATTATGGTGAATGAGCTCTGAAAGTGCCAGGGAATTTTGCCACCAAGTCTTCACATTAACTTTTCAGCAATATTCCTCAGTTTAGGAGGGAGGCCTATCCACTCCTTGTCCTTTGAAAAGTGATCATTTGCTTGATTGCTCTCAACAGAAGTCTTCCCATAGCCTCTGATATTTTCTTTTCATTTCTTCTGAGTTGTTTATTTTTAATTACTTAACATTTTTGACGATGCCTTTTCCGAATGCATCTGAAACTTAGGGCTAAAAAGCCAAATGCTTCAACTTTGTTTTCCCATCTCTTAGGCAAACAGCCAAAATAAATTCCATAGTTGAGCCAGGTTTTTCCATAACTCTGGAATTATATAAGTAGTTCCCATTTCAGGGCGTGGTTCCCATCCTTTTCTACATTTCTTAGCATGGCTAAATTCTCCTTATTCTTTATGGTTTAGACGATCCCCTGAGAAGGTCCCAAAATGCCGTGTGTTAACTTTATATGCTGCTTTTCTCTTTCTGGCTTAGGCTGCAGACTGCCTAAGGGCAGAGAAAAGTTTTTTTGGTTTTTGTTTGTTTGTTTGTTTTTTTAATGAGTTTATCTTTTGAACCTGATGCAATGCCAGTATAACTTAGGGTGGAAGAACTTGGGATCTGTAGTTAGGATGTCTAGGTTTAAATCTTACCTTTGCTACTTAATAGTCATGTGGACTTGGGAACATTTAAAAATTTCCCCCAGACTCACATTCTATCTGGGAAGAGAAGATCCAACAACTTACTTCAAAAGGCTTTTGTGAGGATTAAGTGGTCCATGTAAAGCACTTGGCATGGTATCTAGCACATACTGAGTAGTCAAAAACCATTATATTGTTATTAGGTACTCAAATGTTAAATGAAGAGTAAGAAAATGAATGTAATTATTCATTCAGAAAATATTTATTGGTGCTAGACCCATTTCTAAGACCTGGAAGGGTAGCAGAGAGCACATCCAAGTTGCTCCCTGGTTTTTCTAGAGCTTACATTCTCTCAAAGGGAGAAAGACACCAAACAGAAAAGTAAATATGTGTGAAAATAAAGCAGAGAGGCCGGGTGCAGTAGTTCACGCCTGTAATCCCAGCACTTTGGGAGGCCGAAGCAGGCGGATCATGAGGTCTGGATTTCCAGGCCAGCCTGGCCAATGTGAAACCCTGTCTCTACTAAAAATACAAAAATTAGCCAGGCATGGTGGTATGCGCCTGTGGTACCAGCTACTAGGGAGGTTGAGGCAGAAGAATCGCTTGAATCCAGGAGGCGGAGGTTGCAGTTAGCCGAGATCGTGCCACTGCACTCCAGCCTGGGCGACAGACCAAGACTCCATCTCAAAAAAAAAAAAAAAAAAAAGAAAGAAAAGGAAAGAAAAGAAAGCAGAGTAAGAGGACAAGCAACAGCAGGGGAAATGTTACTTTAGATAAGGTAGCCAGAGATAGACTCCTGTTTATGATAATATTTATTCGTGCACCTGAGTGAAAAGAGGGATAGATCTGTAATTCTGTGGGTTGGGGCAGGGGCGAAGCAAATGTGAAGGCCCTGAGGCTAGAGGGTTTCTGTCATCATCAAAGAAAAGCAAGAGACAGGACTGATTTGGTAGAAGAGGAGATATGAGAGGATGTTTAAGAGGGAGAATGTTAGGAGAAGAGGGTGAGCATCAAAGTGTGACACATTTTTAAACTAGTACAACTGCTATGGAAAACAGTATGGAGATTTCTCAAAGAACTAAAAATAGAATTACCATTCGATTCAGCAATCCCACTACTGGCTATCTGCCCAAGGGAAAAGAATTCATTATACCACAAAGATGCCTGCTCGCATATGTTTATCACAGCATTATTCACAATAGAAACAATATGGAATCAACCTAAGTGTCTATCAAGAGATGATTGGATAAAGAAAATGTGGCATATATACACAATGGAATACTATTCAGCCATTAAAAAGAACAAATCATGTCTTTTGCAGCAATGAGGATGGAACAGGAGGCCATTATCTTAAGTAAAACAAACCAGACACAGAAATACAAATTCAACATTCTCACTTATAAGTAGGAACTAAAATAACATGTTCGCATGAATGTAGAATGTTTAATGATGGATAATAGAGATTAGGAAGATTGAGTAGCGGAGAGGAGCACAGATTATGAGCAATTACTTAATAGGTACAACGTACATTATTTGGGTGATGAACACCCTAAAAGATCTGACTTTACCGCTGTGCAATTTAGGGATATAACAAAATTATACTTGCATTCCATATATTTATTTAAAAAGATGTGACAGATTTTTAGGGATTGTTGGCCAAGTAAAAACTATAGATTTCATGCTGAGTGAGATGGAAGGAATTTCAGGGTTTGGAATAGCATTATGAAACGAATTGAAGATGCTCTCATTGAGAATGAAATAAATGATTAAAGGGTCTCGAGATAGATTCAGATAAGTAAGGGTATAGTAGCCAACTGATGAAGAGGATGCATTAAAAAGATAACATTCAGGGAAGGGCAGAGAGTTGACAAATGAGGTGTTAAGAAGTAAAACTAGACTGACCTCACAAAAGAGAAAATTAAGACAAAGGCATTGTGATTTATGCACAATTGTCAATTTGTATGTGTACATATATGGGTCCACTTGTCAAGCTTTCATTGCCTACAGCTCTTTTGACTATTTATTTTCCTTCAGGAGCCCATACTTTAAAAACATTTTCTCAACCAAAGATAATTTATTTATAATTAATTCATGCCATCATATTTTTTCAAAGCCATAAGTAACCTCAATCTCAACTTCCAATGGGTGACAGCAAACCAATGTCATCCTCTCCTGGAGTCACCATTCTAGCCAAGAGCAAATGAACCTATGATTTCCATCAACCTGTACTGCCTTATTGCAATTAATATATTCTATCCCTTAGTTTCTTTTAAACACTGGAAATAGCTTTAGCTTGTATACTCCCTTTTCTTTTTCGGTGGAATCCCAGGAGTCTCTGAATCATAAGTGTGGGATTCAAATTACTCATGTAAACCTACAGATACAATGTGTATCTTACATAACCATTATATACATATTCCATCCTATATGTGCATATATTACACACAATGCATTTTATCTCTAGAATATATGTATATATTGTGTATATAGTGCTTTCAAATAAGGTCATATTCACAGGTTTACACAGTTAGAATGTGTACTTATCATTGTAGGGAATACCATTCAATTCACCGCAGAGGTATTTATTGGAAAAATGTGTATTGGAAAGGAGAACTATCAGGCTGCATTATTTGTTAACCATCTAAGATTATTATGTTAATATAAAAGATCTCATAAACAGAAGCTCTTATTACCTAGTCAATAGTTGTTTTATTTCTTATTGATATATGATTATGCTGCTGAATTGTGAATTTAATTTGGGGCATGAATGTGTCATACATCTTCATCCAATCAGAAGATTCAGTTCAGATGTGTCTATATAATATATGTGTTTATCTTTCAGAAACTTTATAAGTAAAGAATATTACCCTTACAGATAAGTCACTCTCACTGGAGAGAAGATCGTGAGGTAGGGAAGAATGTGGAAATTAACATCTCTGAGTACATGTTCCCAACGATAGGGCCATATTGATGAGGGGTCGGAAAGCAGGAGCCTGCCAAAGAGCAAAAGACAGGCCCGTGTGGACAAGAGGTTACTTTATTATTTATTTATTCATTAATTCATTCATTTATTCATTTACTTATTTTGAGACGGAGTCTTGCTCTGTCACCCAGACTGGAGTGCAGTGGTGCAATTTCAGCTCACTGCAGCCTCTGCCTCCCGGGTTCAAGTGATTCTCGTGTCAGCCTCCCGAGTAGCTGGAATTATGGGTGCCCACCATTACACCTGGCTAATTTTTGTATTTTTAGTAGAGACGGGGTTTTGCCAGGTTTGTCAGGCTGGTCTGGAATTCCTGACCTCAAGTAATCTGTCTGCCTCGGCCTCCCAAAGTGTTGGGATTACATGCATGAGCCACCATGCCTGGACAAGGTTACTTTATTAAACGGGGTAGGACCTCTTATTAGATTGGTTCACCTGGAGGATGGTCTTAGTGATACCTGACTTTGAGTCTCTTTCAGTCTCTCTGCAAAGCTCATTTTGAAAGACATTTCTGAGTCTCCTACTAAATGCCAGACACTGAGATGAGCAAATGAACAAAATAAAAGTCTCTGACTCTAGAGAACATCAACCCTGGAGTGTGGCAAGGCAGGAGGCAGTGGTGGGGGACAAGGAAGAGAAACATATGCATTCTCTACATTCAAATCTTATTATACTTTAATATTTTAGAGAATAAAACAGGAGGGGAAGTCAGAACAAATAAAGGACAAGATCTGAAAACTGTTAAGGACTTTAAAATTATATTCAAATTTATTTAAGTACCCTTAAATTTACTTAGTGTATAACAGAAGAGAAAGCTGAGTTATATTGGTTACCTTCTGTTTTGTAAACGCAAATTAATTTTACAGTGTCTCTCTTAGCCAGATAAAACCATTGATATTTATTGACAAGTAAATCAAAAGCATTTATGGTTACTGGCTTCTTAATTTCATCTACTCTTGTTTCTGTCATTGGGGAGTTTTCAGCACTTATATTGGTCTATTTTGATGAAAGACTCACAACAGAGGGCAACTAAAACAAGAGTGTTCCTCAAATGATTTTTCTAGGATGTAAGACATAGATTATTACTTTATTAGCCCTCCCCAAATTTTGAGGACATTCGTACATAAATCTGAGAGTTATTTTCACGAGATTATCTCACCAGATGGCTTACTTAAATATTTGTACCATTGTAGAAGTAATTACTTCATCTGGGAGAAAAAAAAAAGTTCAAAAGCCCTGGATTATTTTTGTCTGTTTTCATTTGTTTCATTTCTATTTTACTTTCTAGACAGGAGTAAACTTACATTTCTATGATAAATAGATGTTGGTAAGGTTTTGGAAAATACATATATGTCAAAATATAGGAAATTCTCTGTGTCAGAAATAACCACAATTATGGTGTAATGAATGCAATACTCAACAGAGAGTTGGAAAATAAGGCATAAATTTTGAGTTTTAGTAAATATGAGCTATGTAACCTTGTGCAAGTCACTTAATCTTACTAACATCATATTCACCTGCTAAAAATTGAGTAAATAATGGAAACTCCATTGAGCCATTATATGAATTAAAACATAATGCCACATTTGAAAGTGCTAAGGAATCCACGCCAGAAAAGGCTAATTAAGGAGTTAATCAATTACCATTATCAATTTTTTAAACACTAAATAATTACTAGTTTGAACATCTAGTACTGCTAGTAACAGGTTATATTTTGCCTAGCTATTTGAAGCAGTTAAAAAGAGTTCCTTTGAGGATTTGAGGCAGTTTGGCTAACAGGGAAAGAATCCTGGCCTGGAAGCAGATACCCAAGTTCAATTTCTCGGTGTTCTATTTGCCTGAAGTGACACCTTGGGTAGATTATTTGACTTTTCAGGGCCACATGTCCTCATCTATATAATGAGGATGGTTATGAAAAATAAATTACTACTTGTAAAGTACTTAGAGGCTTGTCTGGAATGTTATGTCAGCCCTGTGGATGTTAGCTAGTAGCGATCATCACTGAGTTTTCCTGAAAGCCTTCCAACAGCTGGGAGGCCACAGCTGGCCACACTCTAGTGTCCCACAGAGGGACCACAGGAGTCTCCTCCTCTTGCCTTCCATGCCCCCACTCTGTCCAAAACTGCTAGTAGTGCCACACAAGGACATAGAAACTGAGAGCAAGACTGAGAGAATAAGACTAAGAGAGAGAGAATTCTGAAAATAGAACAAAATGCTATTTTATCAAAACAGAGCAGTTTGGAAGGCTTCTAGTGCTCTATCTTCTCACTAAATATTTGTATGACTTTAAAATGTCACAATTTCTCTGCAGCAGTATTTACTCATGCGAATATTAGAAATTATTATAATTACATGGAACATTTGTTTAGGGTTTTACCATTTACAAGGTGGAAGAGCAGAATAACTTAATCGTGAACACCAGAGCTTTGGAATCAAGCAGGATTAGATCCCAGGTTTGTTGTTTACTAGCTGGTCAAGTCATTTAACTTCTCTATGCCTCAGTGTTTTAATTTGAAAACTAGTAATTCACAAATGTTCCTCAGAATTATTAAAGATTTAAATAAAATTGTTTATTCTCATATATATATTTATAGAATCTCATAGCAGAAAATTTGGCAGTGGTGATGCACATAAATGGTAGCTTTAAAAACAATTTTTTCTGTCTGTTGTATGTAATTTATATAATTTGCGTGTAATTCCACCATGATTAGAAAAAATATTATCTGAGGAGACTAAATGCAGCATAAGACAATTTTGGAGAAAGTGGTTATAAAACAATTCCACAGAAAACATGGGAATATGCCCTAAAATATTGACTATGGTTATTAAAATGAGGGAAAATATGAGGCAATATTTCTTATCTATACTTATCCATATTTTAGCATTCCATACAAACATCATGTTTTCCATATTTGAGAAAATTATATGTGCCATGAAAATACTTGTCAACTTTGTCCATCTTGCAAACCTACTCTCCCCTGTCTTCTACCTAGGAAATGTAATAGGAGGTATTGCTCCTGAAAAGTCTATGATCGCATGATATATTTTGAAAATAATGGTCATAATTCACCATATTTTCTTACATGATGGAAAAAATTTGTTAGTCTCTTTTCTAGTAATATGAATAAAAATGATCATCTTGGGTTTGGTAAGTAGTGACTGCATGCTTACTACCAGCCCTGCTAGGAGTTTCTTTCCTCTGCACCACCTCTTTCACATATAGCCCCCAGAATATATCTTTCTAAACCCAGATTCGGTAACTATCTTTCCACAAGCTTAAAAATGACTGCTCAAAGCATAAAAATAAGAGGCTATTTTTTTGCCTGTTTTAAAAAGTAGTATGGCCTTTTCTATTTTCAGCTTCTTATCCTATTATACCTTATTTTAACAAAGTATCTCATTTTCTAGGTATAATGGAATACAGTCTTCAAGTTTGGGGTCATTTTCTCTCTCTGACTGACATGAATTATGATTTCCTCATTATTCGACTGTGAAAATCCTTTTAATATCTCAGTTCAACCTAAAACTTCACCAAAAGCAGATATTAAACTGTTTGTTCAGATTTCAGAATGCCCAGTGAATGAGTCACATTTACAAAGTGTGAGTTTACCTATATGCATATGGTGGTCCCTTCTCTCCATACTGCAAGGAAACTCGTTATTCTAGCATTCTTAGTTGCCTTATATTAGTACTCTGATGGTCAGAAACCCTAATCACTTTGAACTTGGCAGGCTGTTAGTGGTAAGACTTGGACTTTGAGGCCGAAGTCCTTTCTTGCAGACGTTGAGTCCAAATTTATATATTGTACTTGAATCCAGATTTTTCAAAACGTTTAATTGGCAGTTACAGGCAATGCCCCAACTAAAATTAAAGTGGAACTTTCATTTCTCATTTGTCCTTGTTCCTTGAGTATATTATTGCCTTGGAAGCCTTGTGGGAAATAAATGATTTATAAAGCATGGTTCTATTAATCCTGGGTTTCTCTAGCCAAACAACATTTAACAGCAATCTAAAACTTATCGTACATGTAGTATATTAGCAAAATTGCCATCCTGTTCTTACTCATATACTTCCTCCCTCAAAGTGGCTGGTGTCTAAGGTAAAAAGTGTCTCCAGACTCGTTCATATTATTCTTTTCTACTTTCCACTGCCAGGTAAATCAATGGCCAGACTACATTGCCATCCCTTTTTTTTCTGAATTTTTGTCTACTTTTTTTTTTTTTTTTACTCTGAATCTCATGCTTCTTTTTAATAAAGCAGGATGTTCCCAAACTCTTCATCCTCACCAGTACACACACACACACACACACACACGCATTTTCTATTTTCATCTCTAGCTTGTTTCCGTGATGGCACTTATAACTTAAATTTGCTTCTTTCTATGTTTGCTTGTTGTTTCTTGGCCATCCTCACTGGTATCTCCAAGATGCAGAGGGTGTGCCTTTCTTACTCACCTCTATAACCCCAGTTACCAGAGCGTGTCTAGCACAAATGAGAAACACAATAATAACAAATTCATTCTCATCTAATATTAGTGCCCAAAGCTCTGGAACATGAAGCCCACCTACTGCAATAATAGTCATTTTGGGGACAAATACGATTTTTCCTGCTACTTGTGTTTTTCCTCTAGAGATTATGAGTATATACTTTTTTAAATTGTGGTAAAATACATATAATCAACTTTTCCATCTGAACCATTTTAAGGGTAAAATTCAGTGGCATCATACACATTCACAGTGCTAAGTAACTATCAGCACTATTTCCAAAATCACTTCACCTCAGATGGAAACTCCATCCCCACTAAGCAATCACTCCCCAGTTCCCACTTCCCCAGTCCCTGGTAGTCTTTACTCTACTTTCTACCTCCATCAACGTATCTATTCCAGATATTTCATATAATTGAAATCATACAATATTTGTCTTCTTGTATCTAGTTTATTTTTTCAGTCTAGTGTTTTCAGGGTTTATCCGTGTTGTGGCATGTATCAGACTTCATTCCTTCTTAAGGCTAAATATGCCATTGTATGAATATACAGGACAACATTTTGTTCATCTATTTATCTACTGATGAACACCAAGTTTATTTGGCTATCATAAGCAATGTTTTTATGAACATTGATATGCAAATATTTGTTTGAGTTTCTGTTCTCAATACTTTGAGAACCTAGGAGTTCTCAAATACCTAGGAGTGGAATTTTTGTTTCATATGTAAACTCTACATTTAACTGTTTGTGGAACCACCAAATGGTTTCCACAGCAGTTACATCATTTTACATTGTGATGGGTATAGTTTTGATTGGCTTTCTTTCTTTAGCTGAGGCTGTGAAGAGGGAGTGAATTAGACAAAAACCTGAAAAATTCTCAAACATATATGTTTAGACTATATATGTCTAAGATTGTCAAATGGTTAGACAAAGAGGAATATCCTATATGGTTTGAATCATCAGCACGTTTAAGCAAGAACATGATAAACCATACATTTAAAATGTATTTCAAGCAAGAATCCAGTAGGTGAAATGTCTATTCACGTCAATATATAGCCATAGAAATGGGCTCAATACTTAAAAACACACAATGTAGAACATATTTTTTTTTTGTTTCAGATAAAGTCCTAAAATATGCAACCCAAAATCCAAGAAATATTTTAAAATTGCTGGTCTCTCTCTCTTTTCAGTAGCTAGAGAATGGGAACAAAAACAAATCCAAAGTTCTCCTGAATTTTAAGGTTTAAATCTTTTATTGAAATGCTCTAAAATAACAAGCGAATGCGTCCAGTCATGTTTGGAAAAAAAATGTTGCTTTGTAAATAAGAATATATTTTTTCCTAGTCACTTCTTGATTTTTCCATGCAAGTCACATGTTCCCAAAAGATGAAAAAGATTAAATATTTACCATAGAACATCTAAAAACAATAAAAAAGGGACTAGTCCCCACTGTATATAAAGCTCTGCTCCAGGCAGAAGGATAACTAGTTGGAGTCTCTGGGCACTCATAAGAGAACAGATTCATTTTTAACAAGTCCTTCGCCTACACAGAACTGTAATTGCATAGCTTGTGTGGTGTCTGTATCTTTATCATTTTCTATTTATTCATCTATCCTGTGTTTCCTGTTCATTTCCTGTGAAAAATGAATAATTAAATAAGCTAACAAATTAAACAAATTTAACAAATTAAAACAAACAAATGAGAAAGCATATAGATTTTTTGTACTCAACAGTGACACTTTCCCTCACTGTTGGAATACTCTAAACACCTTTCTATCCATATGATGGGTAGTATATTTAATTCGTGTACCACCCAGGTAGCATAGTGTATAGAAAACAGCATTAGGGTTCACAGACTTTGTTTTTATCCTGGCTCTACTTCTAATAAGCTGTGTGACTTTGAATATGTCACTAAACCTCTTTAGGCTATGTTTCCTTATTCGTAAATTGAGCAAGTTGAACCAGATCACTGGTTTACACATTGTGTTGCCTCAGAAGCTAAAATTGGAGACGAGGGGGAAGTAAATTAGTAGGGCTCTGTGCTCACTGTGCTTACTTTAAATACAGTGGTTTTACTTTCATTTGCCTTATGCATTTGGCATCTGTGCACAGTTTTATTTGGGAAGAAGAAAAAGTCCCTCTTTTGGAAATGGTGGTGGGGAACCTAGAAATATGGACTAGTCAGTAACAATTCTTTGCTACCCAAGTATGAAATTATTTATTGTCTTAATATACAACCAGTAAAAATAACAGCATCTAGCCAGTTGGGGTGTTGATGAGAAGTCACAAATAAGTATTGTACAATACTGTAAGTATTGGCGAAGTTCAGAGGAACGTGTATCTGTATAACTTCCAAAATGACCAAATGAAGAGTATTAGAGCATTCAAAAATTGAGATTGTGAAGCAGGAGTACTGCTTCAAAAATAACATTGTTATTTTTCAATAGGTATTCCCCATCAAGATAATACATTTTTTAAAATGTACATACTTTGGTATAACTAAAATAATGATAATGCAACATTTTTCAATTTACTGCCATCAAACAAATTGATGTTTGTTACTTTCTTAAAGGGGCTGACTTATCCTAAAGAACTTTATTCTCTCATATTTCATGGAAATAACATTAGACTAGAAAACAAGGCTCTCCTCTGGTCTTGGCTTCCTAAAGTGCACAGGTAAAGGCCTGCATTTGCCCTCTATGCATTTGATTTGCTCTCTCTTTCTCTGCATTGTCACACTTTTGCCATGGAGATCATTATATGCTGTGTATGTATATGCATGCCTGTGTATGTGTTGGTGGGAGGGGGGAGGGCTCAGGCTAATCTGTCCATAATGAAGAATAATATCTCAGTTCATAAGTTTTTTAAAAATGTCAGATTTCTCAACCTTTAGAGTTGAAAGCATCCATAATAGTCATTTTGTCTAACATCCTTGCTAACATTCAATCTTTCTATAGTATCTCTTAAAGATTTTCCAGTAATAGAAAGTATATTCCATTATGAAACAACTGAACTTATTTTAAAACAAACAAACAAAAGCACTTGATAAAATTCCATTCCTTGGATGTGAGTTTTACTCTCTTAAGACACAGACTAATCTTCACCTATTGACCTGTTGTCCTCATGCCAGTCCCTTAAATGCCTGATGGAGGCTGACATGTTCCCAGGTCTACATACATGAGCATGGAACTTGGGATTGCAAATCTGAGTAGCAATATGCTTGATTCAATCCTCCCTGTTGCTATTTTAATATTCTTAATAATTTTTGAACAAATGCTCCCTGATTTTTATTTTGCAGTGGGCCTTGCAAATTATGTAGCCGGTTATGCATAATCCTTAAATCATCTATTCTCAAGCTTAATAACCCCAGTTCCTACAGTATCTGTTCATGATCATTGGTATTAAATATGTTTGTTTGTCAATGACCATGTTAGAAGGTAATGGCCAATCGAGTACAGTGCTCTAGGTGTGGTCTGATCAGTGAGAAAATCAGAGGCATGATTATATCCCATGGTGATATCTCCTGTGCCTCTCTATTCTCACCCGCCCAAGATCCAGTCTCTCGACAATTCTCTGCCCTGCTCTGAGCCCAAGAAGGCCAACTCATGCAGAGGGTAGCAGTTGAGATCCCTTCCTGCCTGGCATCCAGCTGGGTTAATGGAAGGCAATAGGGGATGGCAATGTAGAAGAGAGAATTCAAGGTATTTCCTTCCCCTCCCCTGTCTCAGAGCTGCATCCCTCTCTGTGGTAAAAACTGCATCCCTCTCTGATGAGAATTCCTACTGGTTGGTCCCTCTTTTACAGTTCCATATCTTCTTTTTTTCCCTTCTCTCTCTCTCTCTCTTTTTTTTTTTTTTTTTTTTTTTTTTTTTAGGTGGAGTCGTGCTTTGTCACCCAGGCTGGAGTGCAGTGGCACAATCTCGGCTCACTCCAACCTCTGCCTCCCAGGTTCAAGCAATCCTCCTGCCTCAGCTTCCCAAATAGATGAGATTACCAGCATGTGCTCCCACGCCAGGCTAATTTTTGTATTTTTAGTAGATACGGGATATCACCATGTTGGCCAGGCTGGTCTCGAACTCCTGACTTCAAGTGTTTCACATACCTCGGCCTCCCAAAGTGCTAGGATTACAGATGTGAGCCATGTGGCCCACAGTTCCTTATCTCACTGGTCACACAATACTGTTTTCTCTCCTTGTTCCTTCAGCCCTAGTGGGTATTAATGGTTTCCTGCTGCTTCTGCTCCTTTAATCCTGATCACATACCATATGCATTCCTTTCATAGAACCATCTTCATTTGAACCATATGGGGTAAATTCTGTACCTTGCCAATGCTCTGATAAATCAATCAGCATGTTGGTGTCATATGTCTCTTAATGTCTCCAGTTAGCATACATTTTGGACATTTCTCTAGAAGGATGAAGTTGACTTTCTTTGCTTCACTGAGTCACTGATCTAGGGTCTCCTTCCACATTTCCAATCACCTTCTGAAGAGTGACAGAAGGTGCTCAAATTTCTATCTTTGAGACATCATGCTTCCAGAATATCATTAATTCAAAAATATGAAGAAATAGTTCCTACACATCAAGCATTCTCTCTCCCAAGAACTGGAGATATAGTAGTGACCAATCACATCAAATTCTCTATCCTAATGGAGTTTAGTGAGATTCTTGTGAGAGATGAAAGATATAAACCAGAGGCCTCTAAGAAGCTAAATAACATGACTGGCCTAATTTAGAAGTTTTACTCTGGTTGCTGTATTCAGAATACACTGCCAGAATTCAGGAGAGGCAGCAAGAACAGTTAGAATAATACAAGTGAGGAGACATGGCAGCTTGGACTAAGGCAGTGGCAGCAGGTGGTAAGGTTATTCTGTGACTCAGCACACATCCTTGCTGCCCTGTTTCTCTGTTCCATTGAATTCCAAGGTAGGAACCATATCTTATCCTGTACTTTACCAGCTTACTACAAACAATTTGTGAATAACTGCATAGTGAATTAAAGGTCAACAATATCCACTTTACATTCAAGGAAAATAATTTTCCTTTTTCTTAGCAATCATACTAGGTATTTTTCTTCTTTTCTCAAATGTAAAGAAAAATGTTGTAATATTCCTGGGGACTATGAAAGAAATTAAAAGTCAAATGAAAGTGTTCATTGAATTATTCATGGAAAATTATCTAAAATGAAATGAAAAAGGGGATTATCATCTTCAATTTGCCTCAATATTCAGGTATGGGTAAGAAAATACTCAGAAAATTAAGGTTTCCTTAACAAGATTTTTAATGGTTTTGTTAGTAACTTTTACAAAAACAAAAAGGTCACATTTTCCAGAAGATGGAATAATCAATAACTATACTATTTTGAGCACTAGGTTTGACTACTTCTGCCTACTCTTTGTAGAATAAAAAAAAATCTAATTTTCAGTTATACTGAGAGCAAGAGAAGTTCATGAAGGAGGAGGACAGAGAGGAGGAGGAGGAGAAAAGAAAACATCAATAAATATACTATGAAGTAGTTCCCCAGAAATAAAGCTGCCCGATAGAGCTTTCCTAAAGTAACAAGGTTGGTGGTTTATAAAACAAAATGCAACCATCTTTTGTTGTTGAATTGTAAGACTTTTTTTAAATGTGCAGCATAAGTTTGATTCAAAAACCAGTGATATCGAGGTCATATTAGAATAAATTAGTGGAGAGCTGAAATGTAATTAATTGAAAATAAGGGGAAGGGGATAAGTTCTTGCTCCCTTGCCCCATTATGGAGAGTATCTGTTTCTATTACAGCTGTTGCAGCTATCCAAGACTAAATTCAATTTTCTTGCAAAGGTCATATATTCTCTCATTATCTAATCAAAAATATATTATTAATATATAATGCATTAATTAATTTAAAATTCCATTAATACTTATGTGACAGGCTTTTGGACCTGGATCTTCAACAGTTATTTGACAATCCATTTCTTCAGTTCTTAGGAAATAATCTGACAATATGTATGGGCTGCAAATAGGTTTCTTTGGAGGATCTTCAAAGCACCACTACCAACATCTTCTAACTTCATATCTGCCAGTCAGGAAGAGGCTTGATAACTAGAGGTTTTGTTGTGCAGACATTATGTTCCTTAAGAACAGTTTTTTAGTCTCATGGTTGTCTACAAAACTGAAGGCCAAATAGTCTTTTATCTTCTGAAGAAAATGAAGTTTTTACTTAAGTAAAGAAAACAAAAACTACCACAGAATAGTCAAACAATCCTGAAAGGCTATGGTCACAATAAATTTCTTATAAGATAAGATAATAATAAGATAAATTTGAGAATTAGGTAAATAATGGCTGTGCCATTTATTCTTCTTAATTATTCATTTGGTAGGAGGAGAAACAAGATGGCTGAAGAGAAGCATCCAGCAATTGTTCCCCTTGCAGGAACACGAAATTGAACAACTGTCTACATAAGAAAGCATCTTCATAACCAAAAATCAAGCTAGCAATTACAGTGTATGCCTTTAACCTCATATCAAGGAAACAGGTATGAAAGAAGGTAGGAAAGACAGTCTTTATTTGCGTACACCACCCCTCCCCCATCCCCCAGTTCATCACAAGGCAGTAGGACAGAGAATCTGTATGCTTGGGAGAAGGAGAGTGCATTGATTTTGAAACTTCACATTATAACTCAGTTCTGACTTGTCACAGGGGAAAGTAATGCAAGGCAGAATTCAGCCAGCCTCCAAGGAGGAAGGATTTAGACCAGCCCTAGTCAAAGGGAAATAGCACATCTGAGGAGTAAGAACCTGAGCCATGGCTAGCACCACCACCATGAGTTAAATTGCCCTGAGATCCTAAATAAATTAGAAAGGCTGCCTAGACCACAAGGACTGTAATTCCTGGGCAGTCTTGGTGCTTTGCTGGGCTTGGAGCCAGTGGACTTGGGGTGCATGTAACTCAGAAAGAAACCAGCTGGAGCAGCAAAGGGAGTGTCATCCCTCCCCCAACTCTGGCAACACAGCTCACAATTCTGGGAGAATTCCTCCAGCTTGAGGAAAAGAGAGAGAAGAGTAAAGAGAACTTTGTCTTGCAACTTCGGTAACAGCTCAGCCGTAGTACAATAAAGCACAAATCTAATCCATAAAGACCCCAATACTAGGACATAGCTCCCAGATGACATTTCTAGACTCACCCTGGGCCAGAAGGGAACCTGCGGCCCTGAAATGAAAGACCTAGGCGTGGCAGGATTCAGTACCTCTGACTAAAGAGCCCTTGAGCATTGAATATACAGCAGCCATAGCCAGACATTAGTCACCATAGGCCTTGGGCAAGACCCAGTACTGTGCTAGCCTCAGCTGTGACCAAGAAGAGTCCCAGCAATGGTAGTCACAGGAGGGCTTGTGACACACCTTCTCCAACTTCAGGCAGCTCAGTACGAAGAGACATAGAGACACTGCTTGGGAGAAAGTAAGTAAAGAGAACAAGACTTTACCTGCTAATACTGGGAATTCTCTTGTATCTTACTGAAGATCACCAAGGTGGCACCTGTATGAGTCAGCAAGACTTAAAGTGTTACTGGGCTTGGGGTGCCCCCTAATGCACACAGTGACCAAAGATTTAGAACAACATTCAATTCCCTTTAAATACCTGGAAAGCCCTATCAAGAATTATGGGTATAAATAAGCTCAGACTGCAATGATTAGAATAAACTAGTTTTTCAATGTCCAGACATTGACAAACATCCAAAAGTATTAAGACCATCTAGGAAAACATGACTTTGCCAAACTAAATAAGGCATCAATGAGCAATCCCAGAGTGACAGAGATATGTGACCTTTCAGATAACTCAAAATAGCTGTTTTGAAGAAACGCAATGAAATTCAGGACATTACAGAGAAGAAATTCAGAATTCCATCAGATTATTTTAACAAAGAGATTAAAATAATCTTAAAAACTCAAGCAGAAATTCTGGAACAGCCCTATTAACTGACAAACAGAAAAATGCATTAGAGTCTCTCAAGAGCAGAATGGATGAAGGAGAAGAAAGAATTTGTGTGCTTGAACAGGCTATTTGAAAACACACAGACAGAGGAAAGCAATAACAAAAAAATGAAGCATGCCTACAAGATTTATAAAATAGCATGAAAAGGGAAAATCTGAGAGTTATTGGCCTTAAATAGGAGATAGAAAGAGAGATTGGGGTAGAAAGCGTATTGAAAAAAATAACAGAGAACTTTCCAAACCTATAGAAATATATCAATATTTAAGTACAACAAGGTTATAGAACACAAGCAGACTTAACCCAAATAAGACTAACTCAGGAGATTTAATAAGCAAACTCCCAAACATCAAAAATAAAGAAAGGATCATAAAGGCAGCAAGAAAAAAAGAAACAAATAACATACAAAGGAGCACCAATACATCTGGCAGCAGACTTAAAGTCTTGACCTTACACACCAGGAGAGAGTGGCATGGCATATCTAAAATGCTGAAGGAAAAACAAAAACAAAAACAAACCAAACAAACAAACAAAAAAATCTTTTATCCAAGAATAGTATATCCAGTGAAAATATCCTGCAGACATGAAGGAGAAATTAAAAAATTCCCCTGGCAAACAAATATACCTAATGCTAGATGACGAGTTAGTGGGTGCAGCGCACCAGCATGGCACATGTATACATATGTAACTAACCTGCACATTGTGCACATGTACCCTAAAACTTAAAGTATAATAATAATAATAAATTAATTAATTAAAAAAAAACCTGAGGGATTTCATCCATACCAGATCTTTCCTAAAGAAAGTTTTTAATCTGAAAGAAAAGGACATTAAGGAGCAATAAGAAATCATTTGAAAGTACAAAACTGACTGGAAATAAGTACACAGACAAATATAAAATACTGTAACTGTAATTGTGGTGTGTAAACTACTCATATCTTGAGTAGGAAGACTAAAAGACAAATTTATCTGAAATAATAACTCCAACAACTTTTAAAGACATACATAGTATAAGAAGATATAAATAGAAACAACAAAAAGTTAAAGAGCAAGAAGTATGAAGTTAAAATGTAGAGTTTTTATTAGTTTTTGTTTTTGCAATCAGAGTTAAGTAGTCATCAATTTAAAGTAATGAGTTATGTTATTTGCAAGCCTCATGGTAACCTCAAATCAAAAAACCTAAAAAATATAAAAACACACACACACAAAATAAAAATCAAAAAATTAAAACATACCACCAGAGAAAAACACTTTCACAAAAAGTAAGACAGGAAGGACAGAAGGAAGAGAAGACCCCAAGACAACCAGAGAACAAATAACAAAGTGGTAGTAGTAAGTCCTTATTTATCAATAATAACATTAAATACAATAGGCTAAACACTCCAATAAAAAAAATAGAGTGGCTGAATGCATTAAAACTAAACTCAACAATATGCTGCCTTCAAGAAACACACCTCACCTATAAAGACATACACTGAAAAAAAAAAAGATGGAAAAAGATATCCCACACCAATGGCATTCGAAGAACAGCAGGAGTAGCTATATATATATATATCTGATATATATATCTGATATATATATATCAGATATATATATATCGGATAAAATAGATTTTAAGACAATAACTACAAAAAGAGGCAAAGAAAGTCATTATATATTGATAAAGGGGTCAATTCAGCAAGTGGATATAACAATTTTAAATATATATGCGCCTAACACTAGAGAACACAGATATATAAAACAAACGTTATAAGAGCTAAAGAGAGTGATAGATCCCAATACAATAATAGTTGGAGACTTCACCATCCCACTTGCAGGATTGGACAGATTATCCAGACAGGAAATCAATAAAGAAATATCAGACTTAATAGGCACTATAGACCAAATGGATCTAATAGATATTTACAGAATATTTTATTTAACAACTGCAGAATATACATTCTTTTCCTCAGCACATACATCATGCTCAAGGATAGACTATATGTTAGGCCACAAAACAAGACTCACAAAATTAAAAGAAAATGAGATCATATCAAGTGTTTTCTCAGAGAACAACAGAATAATATTAAATAGCAATAACAAGAGGTACTTTGGAAACTATAAAAACACGTGGAAATTAAACAAAATGTTCCTGAATGACCAGTGGGCCCATGAAGAAATTAAAACAAAAATTTTAAAAATTCATGAAGCCAATGAAAATGAAAATGCAACATCCCAAAATCTATGGGATACAGAGAAAGCAATGTTAAGAGGAAAGTTTATACCAATAAGTGCCTACATTAAAAAGGCATATAAATTTTAAATAAAAAACCTAATAACACATCTTAAATAACTAGAAAAATAAGGGCAAGGCATACTCAAACTTGGTAGAAAAAAAGAAATAATACACATCAGAGCAGAAGTAAATGAAATTGAAACAGGGGAAAATACAAAACATCAATGAAATGAAAAGATGGTTTTCTGAAAGGATAAAAAAATCAACAAACCTTTAGCCAGACTAAAAACAAAAGAGAGAAGATCAAAATTTTAAAATCAGATGAAAAAGGTGATATTACAACTGATACCACAGAAATCCAAAGGATCATTGTAGACTACTATGAGCAACTATATGCCAATAAATTGGAAAACCTAGAGGAAACAGGTAAATTCCTAGACACATACAAATTACCAGTATCAAATGATGAAGAAATCTAAAACCTAAATAGACCAATAACAAGTAAGAAGATTAAAGTCATAAGAAAAATTCTCCCAGCCAAAAAAAAAAAAAACCAAAAAAAAAAAAAAAAAACCTCAGGGCTCACTGGATTTATTGCTAAATTCTACCAAACACTTATGAGGAACTAATACAAATACTACTCAAAGTGTTCCAATATATAGAGGAGGAGGGAATATTTCCAAACTCATTGGAAGTACTACTAATTCTATGAGGCCAGTAATATCCTGATACCAAAACAGGACGAAGACACATCAAAAAAACAAAAATGCAGGACAATATCTCTGATAACCATAGAAGCAAAAATCCTCAACAAAATACTAGCAAACCAAATTCACCAATGCATTAAAAACATCATTCATTTTACTTTAAATTCTGGGATAGATGTGACATGCCAGTTTGTTACACAGATATACATGTGCCATGGTGGTTTGCTGCACCTATCAACCCTTGTTCTCTGAGAGCCCAGTGACAATACCTGCCTCACCTCACATTACCCAATGGAAAATAGGAACAAATCTACTTTGACAGGCAAAGTGCTACATAAGTGTATGGCATTCTTATTTTTTAAAAACATATATGTGCAGGTTATAATGGCTTTCAAAGCTGGCCTCCTTATAAGTGAATGAGATATCAGCAAATTAATAGAATCTATTGTACCCTCAGTCCTGAAAATATCTTAATATTCCACACTTAAAAGACCACTGCGTTTTTTTTTAATAAAGTGAAATCTCACTGTGTTAAAAATAGTGTGATTAAAAACAATATTGTTAAAAAAAATCATTCACCATGACCAAGTGGAATTTATCCCAGGGATACAAGGATGGTTCAACATACACAAATCAATCAATGTGATACATCATATCAACAGAATGAAGGATAAAACAATATGATCATCTTAATCAATGCTGAAAAGGCATTTGATAAAATTCAGCATTCTTTTATGGTAAAAATCTTCAAAATACTGGGCTTAGGCCAGGCACAGTGGCTCATGCCTGTAATCCTAGCACTTTGGGAGGCCGAGGCGGACAGATCACAAGGTTAGGAGATTGAGACCATCCTGGCTAACACGGTGAAACCCTGTCTCTAGTAAAAAACAACAACAAAAAAAATTAGCTGGGCATGGTGGCGGGCACCTGTAGTCCCAGCTACTCTGGAGGCTACGGCAGGAGAATGGTGGGAACCCGGGAGGCTGAGCTTGCAGTGAGCTGAGATCATGCCACTGCACTCCAGGCTGGGAGACAGAGTGAGACTCCATTTAAAAAAAATAAAAAATACTGGGCTTAGAAGGAACATAACAACAACTGAAAGCCTTGGATCTAAGATTTGGAACAAGATAAGGATGCCTACTGTCCCTACTGTTATTCAGCATAATTCTGGAAGTCCTAGTAAGAGCCATCAATAGAAAGTAGTAAATGGCTTCTAAATTGTAAAAGAAAAAATCAAATTATCTGCATTTGTAGATGATAACTTATATTTAGAAACTCCTAATGATGCCATCAAAAACCTTTTAGAATAAATTCAGTAAAGTTTCAGAATACCAAATAAAAATACAAAAAAAACTGTATTTCTATATGCCAACAGTGAAAAATATGAAAAAGAAATCAAGAAAGTAATCCCATTTACATTAGCTACAAATAAAATAAAATCCCAAGGAAAAAACCAAAAAAGTGAAAGATCTCTACAATGAAAACTAAAAAACTTTGATGCAAGATATTGAAGATGATACAAAAAAGGTGAAAATATTTTATATTTATGAATTGGAAGATTTAACATTGTTAAAATGCCCATAACACCCAAAGCAATCTGTGATTCAAAGAAATTTCTATCAAAATACCATTTACCTTCTCACATAAATAGAAAAAGTATTCTAAAATTTATGTGGAACCACAAAAGACTCAGAACAGCCAAAGCTATCCTGAGCAAAAGGAACAAAACTGGAGGAATGACATTACCTCCAGTTATACTACAGAGCTATAATAAACAAAACAGCATGGTGATGGCACAAAAACAGACACACAGACCAATGTAACAAAATAGATAACACAGAAATAAATCCATATATCAACAGTGAACTCATTTTTGACTAAAGAGTCAAGAAAATACATTAGGGAAAGGACAGTCTCTACAATTAATGGTGTTTGGAAAACTGGGTATTCATATGCAGAAGAATAAAACTATACTCTTTTCTTGCCGTATACAAAAATCAAATCAAAATGGATTCAAGACTGAAATCTGAGACCTTAAACTACAAAACTACTAAAAGAAAACATCTGGGAAAGGCTCTAAGGCATGAGTTTGGGCAAATATTTATTGAGTAACACCCAACAACTACAAGCAACCAAAGCAAACATGGACAAAGGGGATCATATCAAGTTAAAAATCTCCTTCACAGCAAAGGAAATGATCAACAAAGTGAAGAGACAACCCATAGAATGGGAAAAATGTTAGCAAACTCTACATCTGACAAGGGATTAATAACCAGAATATATAAGAAGCTCAAGCAACTCAATAGTAAAAAATCTGATAATCCAATTTAAAATGGGCAAAATATCTGAATACACATTCCTCAAAAGAAGTTATACAAATGGCAAATGAGTAAATGAAAGGTTTCTCAATATCATTGATCATCAGAGAAATGCAAATCAAAACTGCAATATGATTTCATCTCACCCCATTTAAAATGGCTTTTATCCAAAAGACAGGAAATAACAAATGCTGGCAAGGATATAAAAGACTGGGAATATAAATTACTACCACCACTATGGAGAACGGTGTGGAGGGTCCTCAGAAAACTACAAGTAAAACCACCATATGATTCAGCAATTTTACTGGTATGTACCCAAAAGGAAGGAAAACAGTACATTGAAGAGATACCTAGACTCCCATGTTTATTGCAACATTATTGAAAATAACCAAGATTTGTAAGCAAACCGAAGTGTTCATCAGTAGATGAATGGATAAGGCAAATGTAGCGCATATACACAAGATAGCACTATTCAGGCATAAAAAAATGAGACCCTGTCATGTTCAACAGCGTGGATGGAACTGGAAGACATTATGTTAAGTGAAATAAGCCAAGCACAGAAAGACAAACTTATGTTCTCACTCATTTGCAGGGGCAAAAAATTGAAATAATTGAATTCATGGAGTAGACAGTAGAATGATGGTTACCAGAAGCTGGGAAGTGTAGTGGGGAGTAGAGGAAAAGTGGGGTGGTTAATAAGTCCAAAAATATAGTTAGATAGAATGAATAATATCTAGTATTTGATAGCATAGCAGGGTGACTACACTCAACAATTTATTGTACATTTTTAAATAACAAAAAGAGTATAGTTGGAATGCCCATAACACCAAGAAAGGATAAATGCCTGAGGTGATGAATATCTCATTTACTCTGATTTGATTATTATGCATTGTATCCATGCATCAAAATACCTCATGTACCCCATGAATATATATATTCGTATATCTGAATATATATATTCATATATATTCGTATTTATGTGAGTATACATATGAATATCTATTCACATACATATTAATATATATACCTACTATATACCCATAAAAATTAAAATAAAAAAATTAAAGGGAAAAATAAATACTAAATAATAAATAAATACTAAAAATGGGCAAAAGGTCTGAATAGACATTTTTCTAAGGAAGACATACAAATTGCCAACAGACACATGACAAGATGTTTAATGTCACTAATCATCAGGGAAATGAAAATCAAAGCCACAGTGAGATATCACCTCACACCTGTTAGTATAGCTATTATCAAAAAAAAAAAAAAAAAAGAAATAATCATTGTTAGCCAGGGTGTGGAGAATAGGTAACTCATGTACACTGTTTCTGAGAATGTAAATTGGTACAACCATTTTGGAAAATAGTTTGGAGCTTCCTTAAAAATTTTAAAATATAACTACTATAAAACCAGCAATACCTCTGCTAGGTATCTATGTAAAGGAAATGAAGTCAGCACCTTGTAGAAAGATCTACATTCCCATGTTTATTGCAGCATCATGCACAGTAACAAAGGTATGAAAACAACTCAAGTGTCCATCAGTGGATAAATAAATTGTTATTTTATATATACATACAAATGAATACTATTCAGCCTTGAAAAAGAAGGCAATCCTGCCATTTGCAACAATATAATGAATCTGAAAGACATTATACTAAGTCAAATAAGCCAGACACAGGAAAATAGATACTGCATGATCTCACTTACATGTCGATTGTAAGAAATAGTCAAATATATGGAAACAGAAAGTAGAACACTAGTTACCAGGGACACAGAGGAAGAGAAAATGGGGAGATGTAAGTCAAAAATGTACAAACTTGCAGCTACGTAAAATGAATGTTTAGATATCTAATATTATAATGTACAGCATTATAATATTATTAACTACAGTTAATAATATTGTATTATATAATTAAATTTGCTAAGAAAGTAGATTTTAGGAACTCTCACCACACATAAGTCACCTATGGAAAGTGATGGGAATACTAATTTGCTTATCTATAGTAAGCATTTCACTATGTATATGTTTATCAAAATATCATTTTGTATATATTAACTATACACAATAAAAATAAATTAAAAAATCATTTTGGGGGAGGGAAGCTGTAAATATCTCACAGATGTTTTACTTCAGCTAGGAAAAAACCTGAAGAGTTATAAGGATCATGTGTTTTTATTAAAATTATGTAGTTATATATAACTACACGTGTTGTTGAAACATAGATAGATACCAAAG
This sequence comes from Pan troglodytes, assembly GCF_028858775.2. Taxonomy (NCBI): domain Eukaryota; kingdom Metazoa; phylum Chordata; class Mammalia; order Primates; family Hominidae; genus Pan; species Pan troglodytes. The sequence continues at coordinate 90,907,674 of NC_072407.2, forward strand.
CAAAGAAATGATCGATTGGCCTCAAGATAGACAGGAAGGATTTAATTAGCTCAACAGTGTCATGATTTAAATAAAAATAATAATGATAAAATAACTGACACCTATAAAATGGCCACTGTGTCTCAATGTGATTTTAGTGCCCAAGAAAAGAGCTATTACTCTTTCAGAGTTGAGGAAAAGATCAGAGATACTGACTACTTTTTGCTGCTTTATTTTATTTTTTTCCTTTTCCTTAGAAACTAGCTTCATCTCCCAAAGTCCCACCTCATCCTCTGCCTTTACTTTGTACTATGCTTGGCCCCATTAGCAACTTAATTGCTGACCCGTCATGTATTTCTCTCTGATATTTGACATATCACATCCTTACAACATAACCTTATTCACCATCAGGGGTTCCTAATCCAAATTTCAAGGCATAGATAATAGTTTACTGAGTCAATTGTAATGTGTTACACGGGTTTAAACACTTACCTAAAAATCAAAAAGCACCTCAAGAGTGTTCTAAGATGTGGCACTGGCCGGGTGCTGTGGTGGCTCATGCCCATAATCCCAGCAATTTGGAAGGCTGAAGCAAGCAGATCACTTGAGGCCAAGAGTTGAAGACCAGCCTGGCCAAGATGACAAAACCACAACTCTACTAAAAATACAAAAATTACCTGGGTGTGGTATATGCCTGTAATCCTAGCTCCTCTGGAGGCTGAGGCATGAGAATAGCTTGAACCTGAAAGGCAGAGGTTACAGTGAGCCGAGATTGTGCCACTGCATGCTAGACTGGGTGACAGAGCAACACTCAGTCTCAAAAAAAAAAAAAAAGTGAGGCACATTTCTTCTTTTCCTGCCCATTAAAACTTTCCCTTTTACTATATCTGGAGGTAGCTAGGTACACTCTTAAAGGAGCCAGGATTAAATCAAGCACATGAAATCCAAATTCTGGTCCTGTAAATACAAATGTCCAGCCACTGATTGACCAGCTATTATATGCACAACACTATGTTAGGTGCCTCCTGCACCTTTTCCCATTTGATTCCCTAAACTCTCAATGAATGCATTACTTCTGTGTCTTACAGATAAGGTCACAAGCAGCAGTCTGCAGAGCCCATATTCAAAACCAAATCCTTCTAAAATCAAAAACCAGGCTGACTCCCCTGGATGCTATTCTAAAGTCAAATTTCAAATTATACTTTGTTTTCTACAGTGTGAGTTGTGAAAAGTAGTACAAATTCACTGTGATTACCACTAGCATGTTGAAAGATAACATTTTATGGGTAAAATAAGTACTTATTGCTTTAAAACGATAGCCACAGATATCATCCAGGCATTAAGTTTATATCTACGGAGAGTGTTCATACAAAACTTACGTATATATCTACTGATGGTGTTCATATAAAACTTGACCTTTCCATCCATTCAGTCTTTATCTCTTCACATATACCTTTGTATTTGCTTAAAGACTACTTTGTCTATTTAGCAACTCAACTTTTTGTTCATTGGAGCTAGAATTTTCACCTGTATCTCTACAAATCTATATTAATTTTATTTCAAAATGACTGTTTTTTATTTGTTTTCCCAGATCTTACAGTATGCTCCATTGGAACTAGACTTCTAAATCATAGAGAAATCTATTTCTTAAATGATATCAATCTAAGATCCACCAAAATGTTAACCCTATGAGGGCAGTTCTGTGTTCTGTTCATTGTTTATCGCACACCTAGAATGGCTCTTTACATCTATGGGAGCTACTCAGCAAATACTTGTTCAATGATTGAGTGAATCTAGTCCATCTATTTTGACTACATAAATTAATTATTTGATAATTATATTTCAACTATTTAACTAACAGTTACATATTTACATTTCAACTATTTACATGTTTGAACTATTCACAGGAAAATGCTATGACCAATTTCTTTTCTTGTAGCCTTTCTTTTCAGGAGACTAAAAAACTTCAATGCATGCAATGCTAATTTGTTGTCAGCCTCATGACATCTTAAATAAAGAAAACCCTCTTTATCCTGGGGTGGTTTGGATGAACTTAGCGGAATGCTCAAAAACTAAAGGTGAACCAAAAAGAAGGAAGTCAATATAGTTCAGGAAGCTCCCTCCTCCTGTTGGCCTTATTTCGATTCTTCTAGGGCTATTTACACGTAGCCAAATACCCCAGAATTTAAAAATTAAAGCCTTTGGAATGTCTGGCAGAAAGAATATATTCTAGAAGTAAAACCTCAGACTTAGATTCTTTTGACTGTTTGGCATCATTATTTTGAATTTGCAATGTGAATGAGAAACAAACAAATGAAAAAGATAAAGTAAAAGAAAACCCTCAATTTCAAAGTTGCACATATTTGTCATTATTTAAAAAGAAGAGTACATGTTAGGCCTAAATATTTTAAATAAACATTTTCTACCACAAAAGATAGCATTTTATCATAAAATTGGCAATTTTTAGACCATTGAACTTAATTTGAATGGACTAAACTTTGTCTCTTGGCAACCAGAATCCACACAAATTGGTAGGCACTTTCTCTGGAGGAAGATCATGCTTCTCAATATTTATGAACTCCTAGCTAAAGGCTGGCTTTACTACTGAAAACATCACAAAGTTAAGCCACCAGTATAGACAGGAAGGATTTTAAGTTTCTGTTTTCTCTTGTTTGTGTGTGTGTTCAATTAATTTTAAAGAAATAACAGTGAGATTCAGATTTCTTAAAAATATTTTTAAGGACATTATTAATAGCTCAAATAAAGCCATTAATACATGCACATTATGATGATCAAGTGATCCTGGTTAAAATTGAGGGAAAGGTACACTTTAAAAATATGATCTAAAAACCTCCCCCAATCACTTAACTTCAGAAGCAGGGCCCGGTAGCCCACCCTCTCCTTGGTTTTTAACATAGAAATTAAGGTGGTAGCTTCGGCAGGTGTTATTACCAGGGGCTCATGAGTAGACCCTAAAAGGTTTGTGAACCCTCTTAGGATTATGTGCAGCGTTTCACATGGATGGGCACATATGCATTTCCCTGGGGTAAAAGGCATCTGATTCTCAAAGGAGATATCAACAAAATTGATGAGAAATTTTGGTGTAGGGAAAAGTACGTAAGACCAACATTTAGGAATTCTGGGTTTTAATTGTAATAAGGTGCTTACCAGTTATATAATTGTAGGCGAATCATTTCTCTGGGCCCCAGTTACTTCATCTGTGGTTACTGTGGGCCCCAGTTACTTCACTGTGGTTCCACACTTGTGGGTTGCAATAACTACAACTCCAAAGAGTAGTTGTGGGTCTGTGAATCCGTAAGTGTACCAAGCTTCATCTATGGATTGACAATCTATCGTGTGTGTGTGTGTGTGTGTGTGTGTATATATATATATATATATATGTACTATTAATTCATAATGAGTGGTGATGTTACTGTGATTTACAAGAACACAAAAGCATTTTAAAATATCCTTAAATTTATTGTAGTTTTTGGTCACTACATGTTTTCTGAATCAATCACTGATAAAATGACAATTATAAGTTTTGCCAAAACACATTGGAAGGACTAGTTCAAACAATTCTAAGCTGTGTCCAGCTCAATAAGTGTAATGTTTAGATATTTTATTAAATATTCCAAACGTGGGTCTGTGATTTTATGTTTTAATTTATAAGTTTCTGTGTAACATATACTAACATATTTTTAAAATGTACACTGTTATCAGTGCAGTAAATGGATAGTAAGAAATATGGATGAAATTTTTTTCCCTTATTGGTTTTTAGAGAGGTCTGTACCTATGTGTATGTGTGTGTATATATATATATATATACATACATATACATATATATATATACATACATATACATATATATATATATACATATACACACACACACACATACTCAAGAGTTTATTTCTTTGGTACTTTGGCTGCTGAATATGAGATTTAGTTTTAGACAATTTTAAGTTCATAACATTGCTCTTTCTCTCACCAAAAAAGTGGTCAAGTAAATAGACATATCTAAATTCAAATTCATCATGTAAAATTGGAATAATAATAACCAAATCATGGCACTACTGTTGCTCAAAAATTAGAGCCTACAATCTACCTCTGATAGGTCCTTGGTTCTGGCTTATTGGTCAGCCTGCACTCCCATGGATAGGTGTACCCAACTAAGACTAAAGAAAGTTCTTCAATTATCATTTAAAGAAAATTATTTATTAAACTATTAAACTAGTTAAATATTAATAAGCCCAATAATAAAAATATGCTTTGTAAAGCAAGATTTAAACAATTAACAACATACAATTTACTTTTCATCTTTATTATTAAACATGAATGAAATACATAAATTAAAAATACATTTAATATGTTTAATTGGGAAATTTAGTTTTTCATATTTAAACTATCCTATATATATCCAAAAGCAAGATAAAAACTCTAAGGCAATTCTAATTTATCATGAAAAGCTTTTGCTCAGTCTAATGGCCTATTTAATACTAACGAAAAGTCCGGCAACAGAATTTGGGTTTCTTAATGTTCCTTTACATGACTAAGCATTTTGTGTTATTATTCAAAGGTATTTTATTATCTTGTAATCTTAAATTTATGTTTGTCAATGAGACCCCCACATTCTTCATTTTTAAAATAGGTAACAATATGAAATTAAATGCATTTATTACTTATTAGTGAAGCTCTATATGTGGCTTCTAATTACAAATGAATAGTTTGGTCAAGAGAGGCCTCAAAAAAATGAGAACAAGTTTTCCCAGTTCATCTGGACTGAATCACTATATGCATAAGTGATACATGTTTTATTCTCAAACACTTGTGTTTTGTTTAAGCACACCAAGGATTCTAGTTTGGCTGTTTCCCAAGTTTGCTTTAAAGTAAGATTATTGGATCAGACTGGTGTTTCAAAGAAATAAATCAAAATGTACATAGTCAAATTTGTTAGGCAGAAAAAAACTGTCATCTCTCCAAACGTTTTTTGGTGCCTATGTTTTTCAAGCTCAAAGAAAATAAGACATGCCAAAAAAGGAGCATCTGTCTTAATGTAAGTAAAGAAAAGTGATAAAAAATAATTTGTGCTGGGTGCAGTGACCTGTAATACCAATGACTTGGGAGGCAGAAGAGAAAGGATTGCTTGAGGACAGGAGATTGAAACCAACCTGAGCAGCATAGTGAGACCCAGTGTTCACCAAAATTTAAAAAAAAAAATTAGTTTGGCATAGTGAAGAATGCCTGTAGTCCCAGCTACTCAGGAGGCCGAGGCAGGACAATTGCTTGAGCTCAGGAGCTGGAGGCTGCAATGAGCTGTGTTTGTACCACTGTATTCCAGCCCGGGCAACAGAAGTAACATCCCATCTCTAATAGATACATAAATAAGTAAGTAAATTATCAGATGCATTATTCAAGGAAAAAAGGAAAGCAACTTTTATCATGTGGCCCTCAAATACAACTTTACCTCATATTGCCAACTTCTTTGTTTTTTTGAGATGGGAGTTTCACTCTTGTTGCCTAGGCTGGAGCGCAATGGTGAGATCTCAGCTCACTGCAACCTCTGCCTCCTGGGTTCAAGCAATTCTCCTGCCTCAGCTTCCTGAGTAGCTGGGATTACAGGCATCCGCCACCACGCCCAGCTAATTTTTTGTATTTTTGGTAGAGATGGGGTTTCACTATGTTGGCCAGGCTGGTCTCAAATTCCTGACCTCAGGCAATCCACCCACCTTGGCCTCTTACAGCGCTGGGATTACAGGCATGAATGAGTCACCACACTCGGCCTCATATTGCCAACTCCTTAATGGTAGAGAACAAAAGTAAATAGATATATGAACCATTTCAATTCTAGATGAAGGGAAGTGTAGTAGGTCTTTCTTTAAAAAAAATGGGAGATTGTAGTTGCTGATTTTATTATTTCCAGAGGTGGAAAGTATATAAAGCATGCTTTATACAATTATATTTTATGTACAGGTATATAAAAATGGAGGACATTCTTTTAATGAGAGTTTTTTTAAAAATGCTATTACATGTGCTATAGATAAATACATGACTATTTTCAAATGAAAAGCTTAAAACTTCTCCTGAAAATAATTCAGTGTCATTTTAGTGATTCTCCAATGAGTTTCAAATACTATATGCTATCTGAAAAGCATTACAAATAAAACACTTTATCTTACTCATTCAACAAATATTTTATGTACTTTGCCAGTCACTGTAATATTGAGTTCTGATTATGCTACACAATTGAGTAAAATATATACCACTTTAAGGAATATGCATAAAAATGAGAGAAATGACTTTATTAACACCTAACCATGCAAAATTAAAATGAACACAAAGATAGAGAAAGCATATTGAAAGATCCAAAGTAAAAAAAAAATCATCCTAATTAGAGAGATTAAGGAAGGTGCAAGCAGACACTAGCCTTTGATCTGGGTCCCATTGATAAGTACAATGTAAACAGGCAAAGAAGAAACCAATAGCAGGGCTGGAAAACCATGTTGAGGAAGTAGCATGAGCAAAGACAGAGACTTGTGAATTTCTAGCCCCACACAGGGCTCTAAAAGAGATAAAATGCAGTTGTTATTGTTGTTGTTTTTCCTTTGTACCTGCTCTATATCATAAACTGAGAATTATTTTATTGTGGGTGATGTCACATCTCACCTTATTTCTTATTTATATTGCCATTTGTTATTTCTGTATATGAAGAAAGTGGGCTGAAATATTTTTGAAGCGTTTTCATGGTTCACCTTTGAACTAAAATGATAGTATTATTTATATCTTCGCTACTGTCTCTGATATATAAACACATTATATATGTCATGAAAACACACTGCATGGTTCATCAATTAAGATATCCTAATATTTGATCTCATCTATTAGGAGAAAGAGTAGCAATTGAGTGCATCCATAAATTAAATAAACCTGACTGTTTTTAAGACTGACCAGTCTCATCAAAGACTAAAACACATAAAACCAGAGTCAGCAAGGATGTAGGGAAGGAAGTCTCACAAAGTTTTATTGGGTGTATAGACCAGCATGGGATTACTGAGTTTATAGTTCAACAATCCATTTCAAAAACCTCCCTGTTTTCTATTTTTTATCTTTTGATACAACAGCTAAATAATGAAATTTCAAAGGAACATGTAAATGTTTTGGTTTGGGTATTATACTTCTGACAATTTATCCTGACATAATACATTTGGATGCACAAATTAAAAAGAATCTTATGTTAGTATATATAAACACAAATATTTGGAAATTACATAAATGCCTAACAATAGTTTATTGGCTAAAAAAGTTATAATCATATAATAACACACTATGCAGCTATCAAAACTTACAGTGTATATGCACATAGTTAGCTAGTGATATGGAAATTTTCATAATATGTGTAAGTGATGCTTAGCCTAGTTCCTCATATATAGTGAGCACTTAACCCAGTTTAGTTATTATATCTGCTGTTGTGTCTGTTATTAATAAGATGTTACATAAATATATAAAAAAAGCAGGTTTTATATCTGTAAATACAGAATGGTCATAGAGAGATAAATAGCTATATATGTAACAACTTATTAAGAGTTGTTATATTTAGGACATGATATTTTGGTAATTTAAAAATCATTTTTTATGAATAAGAAGGGGTTCTGTAGACATTTTCCAAGGTTACCAATATTTCTATATCACATTGGCTCACTTCAAATTAAAATTCACTCTAGACAAAACAGTGTAACATGGAAGCTTCAGTTCCCTGTTGATTCATTAAATAAAGTCTCTAATGTCTGATGTTGCCGAAATGCCTGGTAGGAGTTCATTAAAGACTGCCTAAACTGTAAACATTTTATTTGAAATTAGTTATCTTCTTTCCTTGACCCAAATATCTCTAAATCATGTGTATGACCTTTTAACAAATCAATTTTATTTGGAAAACACACTATCTGAGATTCTTTTAAATCATCTCAGAGACAAGTCTTCCAAACGGGCAATTCAGAAAGGTCACTCATAAGTAATTTACATTTAAACTTTATATTACTTTCTATCTTTTAATAAACTCCAAAAAATTGAGAGGTTTTCAGAAAATACCTCAGGTCTGCAATTCAAATATTTGGGGCATTTTTTTTTTTTTTTTTTTTTTGCTAAGCATATGTTTGATTTGCCAGTGGAACAGAATTGTGTTATCCTTCTCCTCAAGTAACATTTAACTAAGTGCAGGGTTCATAATTAAAAAATAATAATAACAGCAATGAAGGTGTAAGTGAAAGTACATAAGCTGGAGTTCCTCTATTGGTGAAAGGTCTTTGCTGCATCAGCTGGGACTCTCCTGACTTACTGTTCATTGCTAAACTTCAAACTGATATATTGAGACCAACTTAAAAGCAATTTCAACTGCTCATGTATTCTATCTTATCTCCCAAAATCTATGAATGTGCTACTCTTTGGACAGATTTCTTCAATTTTTAAAAGTTTAAATACTTTCAGTAGTGTTCTCAATTTATCACTCCATGTCACATATTCAATTTAGTCTTACTTGTAAGACCTATTTTGTTTGAATCGTAAATCAATCTAACACCACACAATTGCATAAGTCAACTTTTACTATCTTAATTCTATCCATTACTTACTGCTGCTCTAGATTCAAATCAATGAAACCAAGAAATCACACATTTGAGAATGTTACTTAATTCATTCATTTGCTTACACATAGGCTACCTAAATCACTCCAAGGGGTAAAAATAAAGTATCTTTTAAAATATTCTGCAGATAATAAAATTACTCCTTTCTTCAGTAAAGGGCTTGGAACATCTCTTACATATGTTTGACACTGAAGGAAATACAAAAGTGAACCAGACCTGGGCCTATTAAAATTAAAACATACCCTAAGAAACCAGCAAAAAGAAAAGGACTTTTAAGGACAGATAATAAGATCTGTCTTTATCTTGCTGATAATTTTCTTTCTTTTTAAAAGGGATTCAACATCATAAAAGTAAAAAGAAAAAAAAGCAAACAAAAAAATCTTCATTTCACACTGCCACACAACTCACTTCTCTAATTTTTACTATTTTAATAATGTCACAATCATCAAAACAATTACTAGAGGCCTTCTTCTTGATTCCTGTATTGGTCTTTTAATACAGAAAGATTTTCAAGCTGTGATCTCTATTTTTTGATAATAGAGTTCACAATGAGCTCTAAGAATGTGTCAAACTGTCAATTGATTTCAAAGATAACCTAACAAGGTTAATAACTCTTATCTTCTGGATGATAACCTAATAACTAAGTATTGCACATCTTTAGTGCCCAAAGCTGCTCTATTTGTCATGTTATTTTTCAGGAAAATACAAATGGCTATTCAAAATTTACATGATGCATTTGCACCAGGTGAGGGTTAAATCATACCGGGACCCAATGCTGAAATAAAACATTTGAATAATTTAAGTGAAAAGAGACTCAAGTCATCACATAACATTGTGAGGTAGAAGCATGATGAATGCAAAAGTATATCCAGTACTACATTCAGTTGTACATTGTGATTTAATTTCAGAAAGATAACATCCTCAATCACATTAACTTAATGATTTTATTTGAATTTTATTTTATTTTAATTGTATTCAAACCTTATTTGAAAATTTGCTCTGGTCTTATAATTGAATATATGTTATACATATTAGGGTCTAATTCATAATGCAATGGTTTTATATTTTAAATATTATTATAATAAAAATGCATAAGTTAGTGGCAGGATTTCAGGCAAATGTTTTTCTTTTAAAAGGAGTTGAAAGTTAAGTCTGAAAAACACTGGACTATAGAAACAGGCCGCCAATAGACAATAAGGTTTGCCAAATTCTATGATCTAAAGCTTTCGTGAAGCAACAGGAAAGGGCAAATTAATACCTGTCAATTGCCTACTGTGGGCCTATTATATCTCAAGCACTGTGCTAGGTACTGTTGTGATTAGCAATTTCATTTAATTCTCACATGAACACTATAAATCTGCTATCAAACTGTTAATATCCCCATACCACGGGAGAAAAATTAGGACATATAAGGATTTGGTGACTTCACCAAGCTTTCAACTTCATTAACAACAAAGCTGAGATTTTTAGACCCTGATTTTAGTTTTCTCCACAACCCCATGTTCTCTTCCAAAGCAATTGTGTTGGCTGTCAATTTTCAGGTTAGAAAGTGACAAAAATAAAAGGAATGTATAAGGTGACAAGAATGTTTAGAATAGTGAAGAAAGATCACATAGATGAAGACAAAAAAATAGTGTGTGTATGTGTGTGTGTGTATAATTTATATATAAATAAAAATCATCACTCTTCCAATTACTGACTTCCTATTTTGCATATAAGGAAATGAGGCTGAGCAAGTTACATTGCTAAAAAGGGGCAGAGAAGGAATGATCAATCTTGCTTGCTTAGGCCCAAAGGTAGTGCCCTAGTTAATATGAGCAACTGTGATTCTAAACAGAGATTTCTTTAGGAAAATCCATGAGCAAGGTGTAAACTTCCCCCATTAGGTAGAGTGTGATGGTCAAAAGTCCCTCACTACAACAAAAGGCAGCTTGGCACAGGATAAGACTCGTGTTCCAGCCTCACTCCTTCAACAGATGAATGAAAAGGGAAATACTCTTTTTGAAGACCTTCAAAGGAATACATATTTTACAGGATGGATATCCTTCATATATAAACCACACATTTTAGGTTGTTCATATATTATTTCCCGTTAATTATATTTTTTGTTAAAAGATTTTTTAAAAGATACAGTCAAACATTTCTGAAAAGAGAATATTGCCTCATTAGTATAGAATTTATTTGGGGTAACACTAATTAAAAATTAAACTAAATACAATCCCAACTAATCCTAGTCCCTTTGACAACATTTAGATGACATCAAGAATAAATCTATTTTAATGCTTTTGTCACATATTATTCTACAAAGTAAATCCCACAGTTCATTTTTCTAATTATTAATAGAGAGCCAAGAGGAGATGCTGATGATTAATGGAGTCAGGTACAAGACTACAGGCAGGTGTGAAAAGTGTGTCAGAAAGACTTGCGCTCAGATCTTGTCTCAGCCAACAGCAGCTATGTGACTTGATCAAGATAATTAAATTCCCTAAGATTTAGGTTGCTAATCTGACTAGCATCTTCCTTGCAGGATGGTTGTAAGAGATTTAAAATAACAACATAAATATTTAAACAAAGGCCTAGAATTGGCAAGAAGTCAATGTATGGTGAGTATTATTATTAGCCAGATGACCATATTGTTTTAAGCCTAAGTGAAAACTTAACAAATAAAAACATTTATTAAAAGAAAAAAGAGGTTTGACTATTAGGCCAATACCAGTAAGATTTATCTTGGTCATCAAGCTTTTTCTCATTATAATCTCTCATACTTTCTTCTGTTTACTAGTATGTTTACTACTATGTCAAATAAAGAAAAGCTGTGAAAACATGGAAAACAATGTGAAATAAAGTATCTTTTAACATAAACCAAGGAAAGTTGATAAAACTAAACAAGACACATGGTAAGAACAAATACTTGATATGAAGGATGGAAATATTAATTGGATAAAAAGCTAAGTTTAAAATACCTACCTGTAATATTTTTAAACTGATAACTTTAAACAGTCATTATGAACGTTAATAAAAATATCATTAACCCATTTATTCATAAACAAACACCAAGATATAAGGGCATTGAAAAAGCCCAATCACTTTACCCTTTCAGTTAGTTTTGTTTGGACCAATTGAAATATTAAAATTGAACAGCCCAACATTGAGAAAGGAGCAAAGCCTGGACATAGTTTATGAAATAGTAATCACTTTGAATGCTAATGGTATTTTAGGTTTAGCTGTTTTAGGTTTTGAAGTATAGGATGTGGAGGATGGAAAGATTAGAAGCTGGAAGATTCCTAAAGAAAGAGAAGTTCCAATATTGGCTATGGTATAATTTACAATTTATTATAGAACAAATAAGTAGCATTGTTGAGAGTAATTTAAAAAAACTCACTAAAACTCAAAGTGATCTATAACATGTTCATTTGAGTCTGGAATCTTTAAGAAAGGTGAGTATTGAGCTTAATTTGAGCTCAGAGGGACCAACTGGGTTTGACCTTAACACGTGGAAATGTTCTCATCATTTCTTGGATAAAACATGCTACCGCATATACTGGCGTTTATGGTACTTAAAATCAAATAAATAGTAAATGATATTAGTAATGATATTCTCTGTATAGAGTATAAAAAACTTATAGTTTGAGAAGTTGATAAAGTAATACAGTATTTATCTTTGCTTTACTTGTCTTCTTTCAACATTTATAATGACTTTGAAGTCTGACAGATTTCTCATTTTCTAAACAATGACAACACAGCCTTCATCCTTTCTGCTAACAATTTGCATAGCTTCATTTATCAGTAGTATTATAACATATGAACCAAATAAGAACAATTATAGCAAAGTTTCTCTTATCCAGCATTCACATGGCTGGATATTTACACAAAACACAGTCTTTTAACTAGAAGGAAACAAAATGTTTCCAAACAAATTCTGTAACACAAGTTTGTTGGAGTCTGCATGTCTTTTTCAAGAGAGCCCACCAGGCCCTCAAATACAGTAGAGGATCTTTTATTTTATAGACAAATTTTAAAGCAAATTCAGTCCTCCAGTTTCCAAGTTGACTGCAGAATAGAAGCAGAAAATTAGAAGAGGTGTTTGTTATATTCACATACTAATACCTGTGAGCAAAGCCAGTGGATATGTGGGCAAACAGGGGAAGTAATGCATGAAATTGTATCTCACACTATCACTGTCATTTTCTAAAGAGGCAAACAGTTGTAATGATTCAATAACTTTAGATAGCACAGTTGAATTAAAATAAAATGTGATTACAAATATTCATAATGAGCATGATGCCTAGAGTTGAAAATAATGTATTATATACTTGAAAATTGCTATAAGATTAGATCTTAAATATTCTCACGGCCAACAAGGAAAATGATTATGTGAGGTGATGGATATGTCAATTAACTTGATTTATTCATTTCACAATGTGTACATATATCAATATATCAAAACATCATGTTATACACTAAATACATAAAATTTTATTTGTCAGTTGTATGTCAATAAAGCTGGGAGGAACCAAATATTTATAATGAGAAGTGTGCTAGATAAGAAGCTCTTAGCCTTATCACATTTTACTCCTCTTAGGAAGAGAAGAAAGTATTTAGTATGACTTTGATTTTTGTGTTTTAAAGCAATACATTGTTATTTTAAATGGGAGAGACATCTTTTATATTTTTCATACGCGAAGGACTATATATCCATTATTTAGAAAATTTACTTAAGAAACAGAGCCTGATATTCAACAAGAAAAAGAAAAAGATAATTATTGGGTCTGTATTTAGTGTTAAACATTGTACTAATTCTTTTTGTATACTTTCTAATTTAATTCGCACAATATTTTTATGAGGTATTACTTCATTTTTTTTTTTAAAGAAGAAGGTACACCCCAGAGAAGTCAAGTAATTTGTATAAAGTTACATATTCAGCAAGCAGTAGAACCAAATCCAGCCATTCTCATTCACTGGGTCCTCTGCACAAACACTGTTTATCTACTCACTGTCTTCTCATCTCACCTCCACATAACAGGGTTCAAGTAAAAGTAGGTCATTCATTTGAATGTCTTTTTTTAACGAATATTAAAATTGGATTATGTTTTTACATCTATATATCAGCACCAAATTTAGAAAAGCTTACATATATTTTTGATTTCCTAAGTTATATAAGGTTTGCATCTTTCAAGATGGTATCAAACAAATTGTCTCCATTAACATGTTCCAGGATGGATTCTAGTCCATATTCTCTTTTCTCTCCATAACTGTGAATTTGTACTGTTTTCTGCACTACTGATATTTGCCTAAAATGTTCTTGATTGCAGTATATTTTAAATTCACAATTGCTCTATTTTTTATCTTCTGCAATAATTTTCCTTTTTCTTTGCATATTCTATATTTTTAGTTTATGACTAATTCATCTGTGGATGACTCAAGAATTCTGTTTTATTCTGGCACATCTGAAATAATTTCTCTTCTCTTGAGATCACCAAATATATATTCAAATTTTATTCTCTAAATGTCACCACTGAAGGCCTAATTGTTTACTCAATTTTGTTTTGTTTTTAACTACCAGAACTTTGGTACCCGGTGTGCTTACTTTAAAATAATACTTTTATAATGCAAAACAATTTTTAATCAAGTAATACAAGGGTGCCCACATTAATCGTATTTTCATGAAACCCAAACATACCAGATGCACCAACATTATCCTATCATGGCTCCTGAAGATAACAGTAGAGAAAAATAGGCCAAATGAAGCAAAAAACTTTTAAAAGTTGTAATGTGTGTATTTTAGCTGCATATGTGGGCAACAAAGGAAGAAATCATGATCATTTTTCTTTAGTAATTCTCACTTGGCCTTTTAACGATATTTACTGGATAACTCCATGTACAGCGTTATCCTAAACCAAGTAGCTCACATTTTAAAAACAGATAAGCAAACACAACACTAGATTAGAATAATTATTCCAATATGATTAGAATAATAATATTCTAATACGTATGTGTGCGCGTGTTTGGCGAAGCAATATGAGCACACCTGACATTTAGTACATAATGAATAAACAAATGTTGAGAAATAGAAAAGGGAAAGAAGTACCTGATGTCTAAAAAAACTTCTATTAAGAAGTAGTAGCTTCCCAGTTGAAAAAATAAGTCAGAGGAGCATTGCAAACAATGGCTAAAAGTACAGAAGTGAGAAGCAGCAGACCATGTGCAAATAACTGTACATAGGCTGGGGTGGCAGTAGTTGAAAGATCAAAGTATATAACATGAAGAGTGAAGAATTCAGTAATAAAAGGAATCAGATTGTAGAATGTCTTTTATATTATGTGTTATCTTGCTCAAATATCATTCAATGAAGCTTACTGATTTCTCTCACACCTTAGTGGCCTAGTTTTAAACTTCAGGGTTCTTAACACAAAATTAAATATGCCTGCCCAAATGAATCAGATTCAGTCTTCTATTAGTGCCCAGGCCTTAGGTGATATATTCCATAACTCTGAAGAAGAAACCAATTTTAATTTTCTTTGTGTTCTAGCATCTATTTGCAACATTATTTAAGTGGCCCATTTTTTTCCTGATTTGAAATCATCTCACATAGTGTGATCTCATCCCAGGTTCATGGTTTTTTTTTTTTTTGGAAGACCTTTTAAAAGCAATTCAGCCTCCAGGGACAATTTTTTTTTCTTTTTTTCTTTTTTTCTTTTTTTTGTCATTTGCTTGGGGAAAAGAACAAGCATTTATTTATCTTTTGAACAATAATGTCTTACTACTCAAAATTAATATAAAAAATAAAACTGAAATTTAATAAAAATAAATACAGATAATCCTAATATGATGCAAAATAGTAACATATGGAAAATTTAATGGAACATTAAATTCCATAAACATATGGAAAAAATAATTCAAGTAACTCTGAAATACATCATGTTGACTATAAACCTATGGAAAGTATAGCATAAAAATAAAAACTGAAAAAATATTGAACTTTGATTAGTTGATTTCCTGATAATAGTCTTGGTGATGCAATTCTGAAGCTACTCTGAGTATATTGAAAAAAAGTGACTAAACATACATATTTTGATAAATAAGAATATTCACTATAGAAACAGAGAAATACAAATATCAAATGGCAGAAGATGAGAAACAAAACCTTGTAATGCTGAATTTCATTTGAGGCAATCAGTATGAACACACTTACATGTGCACTCATATGTGACAATGTGTTAAGTGCATACGCACAGTTTTCCCCCTAACTCTATCATCAAAAGGGCCAAAGCACAATGAAACAACCAAGAGGCAACAAACACTCCAAACTTAGATCTTTGTTTCTAAACAAAGATCTTTTATACTAATTTTAATTAGTATAAGTCATTTTATACTAATAAGAAACAAAGTTTTTCTGAAAATTGCTTATTTCATACTGAGGCAAATAAAAGTACAAGGTGATCCTGAAGCACCTTAATGTGCCAGAAAATAAAGAAATGCTCAAAGTCTAATGGGGACATGTGAAAAAGGCACAGAGGTCAGTTTAAAGGTGACCCCATTAACAAAACTGGAACACTCTGAATATCAAAAATAATCATGAAACTAATGGAACATAACACATTTGAACTTAAAGAAATAAGCCATATATACATAATAATGAGAGAGAGAAAGAGAAGAGGAGAAGAGAACAGGGGAGAAGAGGAGAAGAAACGAGAATAGGGGAGAAGAGGGGAGAAGAGAAGAGGGGAGGGGAGAGGAGGGGAGAGGAGAGAGGAGGGGAGAGGAGAGAGGAGGGGAGAGGAGGAGGAGGAGAGAGGAGGAGGAGGAGAGGAGGAGAGGAGGAGAGGAGGAGAGGGAAGGGGAGGGGAGGGGAGGGAAAGCGGGAAAAAGCTTCCTTACAAAAAAGACTGCCAACTGTAAATGTAGAACAACTATAGTCAATTATTTGGCCTAACAAATGTTAGGGAACATAATATAAATTTTAATTTTACAAAGTTTAAAAATTCCTTTACAATGGAGATATTTGATGGTCAGAATCTTAACCAAATAATGGCACATATATACCTACTGACGCAATGATGTGGGAGACAAACAACATCACCAATAGCATATTCTTGCTTGAAATGCTAGGTGTAAGTTTATCTCATTAGAAGATAGGCCTTTCTATACTATAAGATATTCTGCAGGACAACGGACCAGGACTTTTCAAATAATTCAATGTTACACAAAAAAATTCACATGAGGAAGACAGTTGCTTCATGAAGGGTGACTAGGAAGAAATAATGCAAATATATACACCTTAATTGGATTTTAGACATAAAAACAAAAACAAAACACAGAAATGCAAAGACAAAGCATAAAACACAGCCATAAAGGACATCTTTTAGATAACTGGGGAAATTTGTATGGGCTGTGTATAATGATAGTAAATTAATGTTGACTTGTGCTGTAAGTATGCTCAGGCTGTGTCAGAAAATTTTATCATTCTGAAAATATACACATTTTAATATTTATTGATGAAATGTCATGACATTTATAGTGTATTTTCAAATGATTTGGCAAGAGGGAAGTGTGTGGTAAGATGTTAACAAATGGTGAGCTTGGTGAGGGATACATGAGTATATATTGTACCATTCTTTCAACTTTTCTAGTGTAATTTGTCTGTTTCAAACTAAAAACAAATAGAACAGCAGGAAATACAATTTGACGAGTCTCATTCATCCTAAATCCCAGATAAGTGCATCCATTCCTTCTTCTGGGCATGAAAATTGCAGTGGGGACTGGCTTCCTGCTTCCTGCCAACACCAGTTTCTAGTCTGATGGCCCTCAAAGGTTTTCCTAAAAGTATATATTCATAAATTAAACATAAGCCTCTCACACAAGAATACTTTCAATGGTTCTATTGCCCTATGGGAAAACTTTTAAGCTTAGTAAAGCATTTAAGAGCTTTCATTTGATAATATAATGACCTAGATTTGTCATTTTCCCTGTAAAATGACAGTGTTTAAATTAAAAAAAAAATGGGACACAACTGAAGTTTGAAATTACTTTGAAGTTTTGAGTTGAATTGATTTTAACAATATTTTATTTGCTTTTATAGAACCTCAACAAATATGTTTCAACATCATTGTTATCTCAGATCTATCACTTTTATTTTGTTCTAATAAACTACAGAATACAAAGTAGAATGCCAGACCAAAAGTTTTGGAGCACATCTATCAAGCAAGCAACTTCAATTGTTCTCCCAATATGGCACCATTTCTTTATTCCTTCCAATCCCCTAGGAAGCCCAAGGACAAGTGGTCCCATATGAGTACATTATTGCTGTTGTTATTAATAACTGTTGTTACTCTGAGGCTTAGAGAGATTAACTGATGAACTCTGCCTAACAGGGCTTCATATAGGTGTCGTTAGGAAAGAACCACTGAACTCTAAGACCAACATTATGTCTTCGGTCATGTGTTAGGCAATTCCTTTTGATGTCTATGCAGTTTTACAATTTAAAGTAGTCATTTAATCAAACATAACTTTCATTTGTGAAGACTGTATTCCAGAACATTTCTCCAGATATCTAGAAATCATCACAAAATTTATCCGTCTCTCTTCTATACATTAGCTTCACAATTAGCAGCAATCAGTTAATCTTTTTCAGATAATCATTTTCACCATTTCTTCTACATAGAAATGCTCCCAATTCTGAAATGTGAAAGTCTAGGTCTGACTGTAATGGCTAATTTTTTATTGTACATATATGTGGAAGCATACTGCTACTACTCACTCATAACATTCCAAAACAAAAACAAAGCTTATGGTCCTCTCCTAAAAATTCGCCTTCTTCTGTAATTTCCTTATAAGTTAATGATGTACACCAAGCTCCCAAGTGGGAACTCTTGATGCCTTGTAGGACTTTACCCTTTCCTTCCCACCAGCAACAAAAAGTAGTTTTAGTATAGGAGAAATAGCAAAAGAACAGGAGTTGATCTTAATAACATTGAATTTGCTTTTACCTCAACATATAGGTTTCAATATCATTCATATATCCAGATTTCTCTCTTTTTGTTCTAATAAACTACAGTATGCAATGTAGAGGTCCATATATAGGGGTCTTGGTATCCATAGCTACAAATTCACATTTTCACTACATGTTCAACCAACCGAGCACAGACCCTTAATAGTTTTGGCCCTCAGTTTTGTTTCTCTTTTCTGAAATGGAGATGTCTAGCCTTACCTCAAGAAGTTGTAAATAGTAAACATGAATAATCAATGTCAAATGCTTGGCACTTTAATAGTGTTTGGCAGCAAATAGATGATCCTAAAGTTGTGTTGCCTAAAGCGAGATGCATTTGAGCTGCATCTTGAAGGATAAGTTGGTTGTTGCTATGACCTCATGAAAGGACTTTATTGGGGGGGGGAATGAGAATTTTACTCTGAAAGAATAAATGATGTAGACGCAAACAGGCTAAACTTGAAGCCAGAAAAATAGAGAGAAGCCAGATTATAAGGAATTTCCTATGACAAACTAAGGAGTTTGGATGCTAGAGAACCAATAAATGTTCATAAGTAAGAGAGAAACATAATGGAGCTTTGTGTGTGTGCATGAGTGTGTTTGGGTCACAGTGGGAGAATTAAATAGTTGTTAAATTATTCCTTTATTTTATTGAATATATTCCAAGTTTAAAACATGATATTTTGATATATATATTTACATAGTAAAATGATTACTATAGCCAAGCTAATAACATATCCATCATCTCATATAGTTACCCTTTGTGTGTGTATGGCAAAATTACCTAAAACCTACGTGCCTTTTTTTTCAAATTTCTGGTTTATGACTCAATTTTATTAACTATAATTCTCATGCAGTACATTAGATCTCCAGATCCCCTGTTTTTTTAAAGAAGGACAGTTGTGTGCAGCTTATAAAAAATACACTGGATTACAAAGGGCTTAAAACAAAGACTGAAATTCACTAGGATGCTTAAAATTTGTCAATTACCCAGCTATGACAAAACCACCGCCAACAATATACTGAATCAGCAAAGCCTGGAAATATCCCCCTAGAGAACTAGAACAAGACAAGGATTCCCAGTCTCACCAATCATATTCAATACAGAATGGAGTGCTAGCTAGAGCAACAAGGCAACAGAGAAAAATAAAAGGCATCCAAATAAGAAAATAAGAACTCAAACTATTATTCTTTGTGGATGAGATGATCCTATGTCTAGAAAACCATAAAGACTCCACCAAACGGCTCCTGGGACTGATAAATAATTTCAGTAAAGTTTCAGGATACAAAATCACTGTACAAAAATCAGGAACATTTTTACACATGAATAACATTCAAGCTGAAATCCAAATCAAGAATGCAATTTCATTTACAATAGACACACACACACACATACACACACACACACACACACACACACACACACATACACACAAAATGCCTAGGAATACATCTAACCAAGGAGGTGAAAGACCTCTACAGGGACAACTACTTCAAAACACTGTTAAAAGAAATCATAGATGACACAAAACTAATGAAAAAACATTTCATGTTCATTAATTAAAAGAATAAATATTATCAAAATGGACATACTGCTCAAAGCAATCTATAGATTCAATGTTACTCTTATCAAATTACCAATGTCATTTTTCACAGAACTAGAAAAATGTATTGTAGCATTCATATGGAACAAAAAAAGAGCCTGAATACCCAAAGCAACTCTAACCAAAAAGAACAAAGCCAGATACATCACATCTTCTGACTTCAAACTATACTACAATGCTACAGTAACCAAAACAGCATGGTACTTGTACAAACACAGGGAGATAGACCAACGGAACAGAACTCAGAAATAAAGCTGCACACCTACAGCCATCTAATCTTCAACAAAATTGACAAAAATAAGCAATCAGGTAAAGACTGTCTATTCAATCAATGTTGCTGGATCAGCTGGCTAGCCATATGCAAAAGAATGAAACTGGACTCCTACCTTTTACCATATTCAAAAATTAACCAAGATGGTTTAAAGATTTAAATGTAAGACCTCAAACTATAAGGATCCTAGAAAAAAGCCTAGAACAAACCATTCTGGACATCAAACTTGGGAAAGAATTTATGACTAAGTCCTTAAAAACAATTGCAACAAAAACAAAAATTGACAAGTCAGACCTAGTTAAACAAAAGAGCTTCTGCACAACAAAAGAAATGATCAACCAAGTAAACAGACAGCCTGTCAGAATGGAAGAAAATATCTACAAACTATGCATCTGACAAAAGTCTAGTATCCAGAAGCTATAAGGAATGTAAACAGTTCAACAAGCATAAATGAATAACCCCATTAAAAAGTGAGTGAATGACATTAACAGACACTCCTAAAAAGAAGACATACAAGAGGCCAACAAACATGAAAAAAATTATCATCGCTCATCTTCAGAGAAATGCAACTCAAAATCACAAGGAGATGTCATCTCATACCAGTTAGAACTGCTATTATTAAAAAGTCAAAAAGCAAAAGATGCTGGCAAGGATGCAGAGAAAAGGCAATTATTATATACTGTCGGTGAGAATGGAAATTAGTTCAGCCATTGTGGAAAGCAGTTTGGTGATTTCTCAAAGAACTTTAAACAGAGCTATCATTTGACCTAGCCCTCCCATTACTAGGTATATATCCAAAACAAAACCAATCTTTCTACCCAAAAGACATATGCACTTGCATGTTCTTTGCATCACTATTCACACTAGCAAAGATATAGAATCAATCCAGGTGCCCATTAAAATTATGTTCTTTGCAGCACCATGGATGCAGCTAGATGCTGTTATCCTAAGCAAATTAATGCAAGAAGAGAAAATCAAATATTGCATGTTTTCACTTACAAGTAGGAGCTAAACATTGAGTACCCACTGACATAACGATGGCGATAATAGAAACAGAGGACTACTAGAGTAGGGGTGAACGGGAGAAACAGTTGAAAAATTTTCTATGTCCTCTCTTCTGGATCTGTCCATGCAAAGTAATCAATTATTTTAGAGACCAAATTATGTTTTGCGTTTTTGACATTTTCAGAAATTCTTTCTTTTGTGGGGGTTACTTATTCAATCTGGCCTCCCTACAGGGTTCAGGGAGAAAATGAGAACAGGATGGCATTCACATTACTGACAGAATGCCAGTCAATGAAACATTATCTCCTGGAGGCATTCTCTAACTGCTTTATTATTTTTGTGCTTTAATCAGTGAGAATGTTTACCTATGGGGAAAATCTTTGCATAGGTAGACTCACTGAGGAATCTAACAAGTCTATCAGTAGAAAGCTTTTTGGCTTTAAAAATGGATTGAACATATTGAATTTTTTAAACAAAGAACTAGGAAACATATTAGAGACCAAATTTTTAATAATGTAAGTAAATCAGAGGTTGTAATGAGAATTGTGAAAAAAAAGATTCCCTTTTACTGTATCACTTATTAGGCCTCACATGACTTAAATAATTTCCCCATTTTATCCTACCTCCTGCATTAATATTTTGCTGTTCTTGCATGTTAATGTTTATAGAAATTTCTATTTTGGTATGCTCATTTTTTTCTGTTGAAATATTTGCTGAGTTAACTCTGGTTACTTTAAACAACATTTCCAAAAAGCATATTTACTTGCCTGCCAATGCCTTCCACATAGGGATAAATGCAACATCCTCACTAGGACAATAAAGTCACCCACAAGCTTCACCTCCTGACTCAAATGTTGTACTTACAAATACACATCATGGAGGTTTAGGTACCTAAAATGTGTTCTTTTTACCATTGCGTCCTTGCATTGTTAGTTTTTTTTTTTTTTCCCTATTATCCCTTTCTAATCTTTGCCTGGTGAACTCATTATTTAAACACCATCTCTGGCTTTAAGTATTATATTTGCTAACTACCCACTTATCTGTTGGTATAGATTTAGTTGATTAATAAAATAATATAATCCATTATGACTGGAAGAAAAAAATCCACTTTACTGGGTGGGGGGAGAGGGGTCACCAGGGCTTCTCTCCCCTTATTGAACAACCTTGTTCAGAGCTAAAGGAAAAGCAGTAAATAAATATCTACTATGTTTAAAGTTCAAGAAGTCTTATCATCTTTCCTCATACTACTATTAATAATATAAATAACTTCCACAGTGTAAAGATGTCCCTTGGAAACAACTGTTTACTTGTAAGAACAAGCTCTGGAGTCAGAAGTCGCAAATTGGATAGTGTAGCCGCTGGCTTTCAAATGTGATGAGCAGAAACAGAGCTTTCATGGAAATGCCTGAGAGGTGATTGGGAGAGTGGCAGGAAAATGGAGGCCAAAATGATAGGTGGAGGACAAGAGAGGGGAGCTTGGAACAACCTAACCTAATCTCAGCCAGAGAAGTCCCGATTTTATCTGTTTTACATATTGGCTTTCTGTATGACCGTCCTTTTCTTAAAAGAAAGAAAACAAAAAAGCTGTTTTTTTGTATGTTAATTGAAAACTACTGGTATAAACATTCTTACTGCCCATATTAGTGTTTTAAAGCATTAAGAACTTTATTCTGCAATTAATGAATCAGCTATTGGTATTCAAACCAGTTTGAGTCAGGTGCAGGTTTCTTTAATTAAGCTCCCAGTGTGGTTCACAAAAGACAGGTGGCTACAGTTTCACTGCTTTGCTCAAGGATGGCATGCTGCTTTCAGTTTCCACTGTTATCTAATGACTAGAAATAAATTTTTACCAATGATACTGAAAAATGGAATGGTCACATTATATCCTTCTTTTACACCTTTGTGAAATTCACCTAACAGAAGAAAGCATTATGTTTCCCAGTTAACTTAGGTCTAACCTGGCTAAATGCAAGGGTTCAAGTTTGAGAATTCATAAAATTCCTAGAAGTTTTATGACAGTACATGGAGATCATTCCTGTTTTCCTGTATTCTGTCCAGCTAACATGCACACACCCTTTTTATTTTCACTGTTAGAAATAAACTAATTTCCAAAAGAAAATATGAAATCAAGAAAGCTATTGCTCTCCTATTATGTGCAAATATTAGTTTCCAAAGAAATAAAGTTAATTATGAAAACAATTCAAAATGCACAATAAAAGGATAAGATATGGACCTAAGAAAGTAATACAAATAAGGAAGAAGAGCAATTAAAGGCAAGTGCAAATAAAGTAATACAAGAGCAGAAATGAAGAGCAATTGTGTTCAAAAGAGGCGACAGATGAGAAACAAAAAATGGTCACTTCCTAATTTTACATCTGGAAAGATATTACTGTGTGCCCCAACTAAACATGAAGCCCAGAATGGCTTGCTTTGTTTCCTCTTTACTGTCTAGATAGAAGGTTGATGTGCAGATACTTGATTTTCTGATTGTGCTCTGAAGCCACTCCCCTAGACGAACAAGCAGTTTCTGACCACTAAGAGTAGGATTATATAATAAAAGTACAGTGCCTAAGGCATCAAACCCTGATTTTAGTCCAGGTGTTGTCCAGAGGGAGCCAACTTTGTTTCACCATGAGCTCACATTCTTCCAATTGTTTCACCTTTATTGTTGTGCTCTTCTACTTTTGTGCTCCCACAGCTCTGGATATCTTCCATCAATAGAATCCTCACACTATACTGCACTTACCTGTTCAGTATGTCTCTTTCATTACTGTAATTCTTATGAAGGCAATACATTGTTCTACTTGATTCCCATTACATACCCATTGTGTGTCGTTTTGAAATACAGTAGGTATACTAAATAAATATTTGTTAAGTTAACATATTTTACCATAAAACATACAACCATGAAATATTATCCTCGTCGAAGAAACACTCCAAGTAATTGACCAGATTAATGATTGAGACTGAGGCAGTGCTCCATGGGCAATTTATGAAGTAAGAGTTTAGTTGTTAAAATATACCAAATGTAAAAATAATGAAGCATAGATTTTTAAAGAAAGTTAAAGCAAAACGTAAGGAAATCTTTGAAATATATTAGTTTTAACATTATTATGAATGCATAAAAATTGTTATCTACAAAGATACTCATTGCAATATTTTTAAATAGCAAAAACTTTATTCAATACCCATACTATACAATAAGAATACAATCATTAGAAACAGTATTTTAGGAGCCAAAAATGATATATAATCAATGTAATCAATATGCAATACTTTTTTCAGGTGGGGTCTTGCTCTGTTGCCCAGGCTGGAGTGCAGTGGCGCAGTCTCAGCTCACTGCAACCTCTGGCTCCCGGGCTCAAGTGATTCTCCTGCCTCAACCTCCCGAGTAGCTGGAACTACAGGCACATGCCACCAAGCCTGAATAATTTTTTTTTTTTTTTTGTATTTTAGTAGAGGTGGGGTTTCACCGTGTTAGCCAGGATGGTCTCGATCTCCTGACCTCATGATCCGCCTGCCTCAGCCTCCCAAAGTGCTGGGATTACAGGCGTGAGCCACCATGCCCGTCCGAATTTCCTTGTTATCTATTAGACACCATTAAGGGCAACTACTCTTTATTATTTACATTTTGTATCTGTGTTTACAAAAATACCAGGAATATGTTCTATGCTGTACTGTTGATTGAAAAAAATAGGTAAATGAAAATATTTCTAAACAGAACCTATTAAGAGATATTTGTGAGATAAGTGTGTGTGTGTGTGTGTGTGTGTGTGTGTGTAACATGTGCACAGAGAGGGAAGTAAGTCAAAAAGAGCAAGACAATACCAATGATATTCTCTGGGAAAATTTTAGTTTTTGTTTTCACTCAGAAATACCTTCTTAAATTTTTGCACTAAAATGTTAATGACAAGAATTAAAAAAACAGAACTAGAAAATAATGTGAAAACTATTGAAAATAATACAAGTTTTTATAAAGTGAGATCCTTTGACATGTGACAATTCATTATTAGAATGGCAAAAAGAAGTGCAAGACTAAGAAATTAGAAAAAATACTGCAAAAAGCTGTCAGGGAGTCCTCCCAGATATTCCAAAATATTATCCTCTCCTTATTGCAAGAAAACGCTCTACTTCTGTCATTATTTGCTGTGAGAGTAGCTACCCAAAAAGCTATTTTGTAGCAAAACCAGTTTTATTGTTATCATTGAACAGAATTTTTGCCTCACATGTCTGACCCAAATTCCAGTGTGATTCTAATTCACAGGTTTGCCATTAGGATCAAGGGAGATACTACTTGTGAGAGAAATTGTAAATGTATAAATGTATAAATCAAATGCAGTTATACTCCAGTTTCATGAGACCATCAGTGTTGGGAAAAACCAAGACTAGAAACCAGAAAATGAATTTATTTAGCAGAGAAAAATCAGTGTAGGAATTTTTACTTGACAATTTCTTTTTCTCAAATGGCAGATTAGAGTGTGTGTGTGTGTGTGTGTGTGTGTCTGTGTGTGACAGAGAGTATATGCATTAGTTTTTAAAGCAATGAACAGAGGTCTATGTATTTCATTTCTGCTATGCAGGAAAAACTGTGCTGAATTCAAACCTGAAAGAGAGTGGTTAACATTTTCAGAATCAATTCCATTTCCAGAACAGTCTCTGCTTTTACAATGTTTTACTGCAAGAACTATGAGGTAAGAACTAAGATTGAAGTAAAAGAAAATTATTCTAGGGTTAAATGGGATATTGACAAATTAGATTTTGGGAGATAAGAGAAGTTAAAGGGGAAGAACTTTCGCATACCGGGAAGCTCTAGGCCTCCTTGCAAGTGTGCAGGTTATATGGCCTGTCTGCCACTGAGCCTGCTGAACTCTCTATTTTGTGTTGGACGGTAAGAGCTGATGTGTCCTGTGTTTGCTTTTCCAATTTATCAATCTCAACAATGGCTCATATTATTCCCTTGGGTTGACAGTTCAATAGAGAAAGAGCACAGTATGGTAGACACAGTGTGAGTTTTCGTTCAGAGAAATATTGTCTATTTAACAGAGGAGAAACAGTAGCAACTTGCTTATCCCCTCTGAGTCTCAGTTTTCTTTCTATAAATTGTAAACAACAATGTCTATAGTGCAAGGATGTTGTGAGGCTAAAGATATTTTAAGTACAATTGTTGGCACATATTAAGTGCATAATAAATGTCATCATAGTTACTAATTACTGATTCTGGCATGGATGTCTGTTTGCATGTGTATGTATGTGTGCAATGTGTATTTATGCATTATTAAAGAAACTATGCATTACTTCACTTCTCAAGCATGGGTTTCATTCAGTCTATTTGCTTTTGACTGCTCCATATTGACTGTTCTGGTCACTGTTTCATTTATGATACAAAGAAGATACTTCAGGCAGAATTATCTTTCTGAAATGCAGTTCTGTTCCTGCCACTCTTCTCCATATAACTCATGTCCCAGCCAACTTCTCAGGTGTCAGCTCTCAGCAAAGTCTCGCTCTCTTCTACCATGTGCACATACACACAAACACACACACTCACACATTGCTATAATGCACAATGTTCTCTGCTTTTTCTTTAAGCTAACTCACACCCTGTCCCCATTTCCTGGGATACCCAGTCTCTGCCACTTTTCTGAAAATCTCCTATACATCTTTCAGGTTTCCTCATTGAAACGTTTTTATGACTTCCTGGACTCTCTAATGTGCCCATATAGCTCTCTGAACTTCCAACTGTTACTCAGTAGCATTGTATAGATTGTAATCCCTGTTAATTGGTATGTCTCATACACTAGCCTGAAGGCTGCACAAGAATGGGGATTTTCTCCCTCTTCCACTGTCTCATTGCTGGTAAATTGTAGAGTAAATGGTATTGGTATGCATTCAATGAATATTGGTTGAATGTTCTGATGCAAAATTCATATCCCAAAACGTAAAGAAAAATTTCTACCATTAACTTCTCAGTACCGCCTACTACCTCTTGTAAATTCCATAGTAAGTTAAAAAGGTGAACGCAGAAAGAGAGCTTTTTTTTTTAAATCCCCAGGAATGCTAATGTGGAAAGTCACAGTGTTTTTGATGATGTCAGTATTTTTATTTTTCTCTTAATATGTATGTATAGAGGAAATCAAACAATGGGTATCCATTTTAAAAATAAATCAGAACAATTTATTTTCAGCCTTGGGCAATCATTTCCATTTCTTAAATGAGAAAAAAAGAGAAAATAAAACAGGAACAGATGTCTATTTCCATCCATTATCCCATAATTGTTTTTATCTGTAAAACATCTTCTAAAAGGAATATACAGAAGACAGTAAGAAAAATAAAAATTTAATAGTTATTATATTTGAGCATTTGGATAATGGAGGATTTTCCCCTTTCTTTTCTAAACTTTCTATAATGTTAAACTATCTTTAATGCAATGAATAAAATGAATAGAGAGTGAAGAAAGCAATCATGTTTCTGAATTACCTTCATTTATCCTTCTGCAAAGATAGTGAAATAAAAACCCTGATGTTCTAGATCAAATTTATTGCAGCCTATTACAGTACCTTGCAATTTGTTAAGACTCATGTTTATTGTTTACGGATTGAGGGTTTTGAGGAAAGAGAAAGGATCAAGACACAATTATCAACATTCCACTTTTTAAAAATTCATGCATTCATTGTAGTGTATACACATCTACACACACTTGTATGCATACACACACATCTATGCCAGTAGATTAAAATCCCATACCATAGAATTGGGCAGGTAATAGGCTCTCAGAATAAGACCTGGAGAATTACTAATTTGTTTCTTTAAATTGCAACAGCCTACTTTATCATGTTTTTTTCTTTAAGTCAGTATCTTCAAAGAAGCAAAAGAAGGTACATGAAGCAGAAATGTAAGCCAAATATATACACTCTGATGGCCTGTTAAAGTCACAAAGGGTGACCTCTTCTAAACTATAAAACCACATGAGCCTCCACCTTCATTTGTTTCCTCTGTCCTTGCCATAGGCACTACCACAGTGCTCCATGGGGCGCTGTGGCCAGTCGCTATCAGAAAAGCACATCTCCTTGGTATCCACAATATCAACATTGCCTATGTTGGATACTTAATTCTAATATCCATGCTGCTGAATCACGTAATTTATGGTGAAAAAAATCAAAATGTCATTTAATGGAGAAAGAAAAATTGTGAAAGAATCATACAATTGAGTGCTTTATGCTGCTAAAGATATTTCAAGCAGTCATTTTCACATGACTTTTGTAATGTAGCAACTTGTCTTACAATGTTTTAAGAGAAGTATTTTACCTAAATGTGCATGTCTTCTGACCATTGCATGGAGAATAAGCTTCTGTAAACACCACTGAAAGAACATATTATGTTTTATGTTAACACGTTATATTTCATGTCAGTCTTTTGGTTCATAAATGGTGTAGATAAAATTACTGTTCAAAGAATGGTTATCAACCTGCTGTTCTCCTTTCATTAAAATTAGGTTCATATTCTGGTCATTGCTTAGCAGTTTTATTCAATGTTAAGTCCATAGGTTAGCTAAAATGCTGTGTCTTCCCAGTGGAAGAGTTGGGAAAGCACAATACCAGTCATGTGGTGCCTTCTACATCAACAGTATCAAAACTGTTCCACCTAAGATGGAAATGCTGCATATCTTAAAGAAAATTAGTTAAGAATTCAAAAGCTTTTCATTGACCTCATGAGCCCTCCAAAAAAAATACAGAGATACCTAACATTTTGTAGTGTTCTTCTAGAGAGAATGCTAAAAAGTGTTTTTGCTTAACATT
Organism: Pan troglodytes; assembly: GCF_028858775.2. Lineage (NCBI taxonomy): Eukaryota > Metazoa > Chordata > Mammalia > Primates > Hominidae > Pan > Pan troglodytes. Next base: position 90,936,947 of record NC_072407.2, read on the forward strand.
TGTGTGCTCCCTAAGGTAAGTAAAGTGAGTGTTATTATTCTTATCACATGCTGTATAAAGAAAAACAAGACCAGAGAGACTAAATAAAGGATAAATGTTTATTTAACAATTTAGTAATATAATCAGGTCTAACGTGAGAGCCCAGCACTGCTCAATAGAACTTTCTGCAGTGATAGAAATGGTCTATAAATCTAAGCTGTTTGATACCAGTGGCTATTGAGTACTTGAAATGTGGCTAGTGCAACAGAGAAACTGCATTTTTAATTTATTTAATTTTAATTAATTTTAATTTAAGAAACCACATGTGGCTAGTAGCCACTGTAGTGGACAGCACAGCTCTAGTCATTCCCCCTGTGTTCTGTCCTGTAATCACCTGGCTGATTTTGTTACCATTGTTGGGAAGCTTAGTCTGCTTGCTGTAATTGTTCTAACCTTAAAGCCTGGTGGTAGGTATGGTACAGTGTGGAACAGGTGCTCGGATGGGTGAATGTAGAAAGGCTTCAATGGCAAGGGCTAAGGATTAAAATTTAAAAGACTGAATGTAAAAGACTTTTAGATCTATTTATCTTTCCAAAATAATAAAATACATGAGGATACTTTCCCATTTACTAAGTTCCTGAAAAATGATATGGACAATTTCTATAATGATTTATGGCCTGTCCAACACTTTCACGTGTTTTTTTTTTCCCCTCTGGCATTAATAGTGGTAATACAAAGCCAACAAGCAAGTGATTTTGTATTGTTTGTATGCACACACAATCAAAAGCAAAGATAAGGTGAGTAACTTGTTCAGTTACAGAACCAGAAGGAGTTTACTGTTATCATTCTTCAAGAATAAAAAGAGCTGGGACAATTCTTTTCAATCTGCTACATAAAATATTTCAAACAGTTCAGCTTATGTTTTAGAGTCATACATTAATCACTAATGTGTATAAACAATGACACTAAAAGATCTTATGGTGATTACTCAGGTTCAATGGTAACAGTTAATGACGATTACGTATGCCTTACTATAACCTCTTGAAAATTGGTAAATTTTGTAAACCATGTGTGTTAACTCTTGATGAAGGCACATGTAATAAAACTCATGTAATTATAAAATTAACAAAAAATCTACATTTCCACAGCGTACAGAAAATAATTTGCCATATTTATTTCTCCACTTTCAACTTCTTTGTTAGCTTAAAATGCTTTTTTTCTATCTAATTTCTTCACATTTCATCTACACTCTGATCATACCTTGTTCCTGTCCTTGTCCCAAATGTATCCTGAACTTCCTTGCTTCTTTTCCATTGTGTGTGGAGTTGTGTTCATTCAGAGTGCTCTTCCCACTTATCCACCTACTAAACCTTAACATTTTTCAGCATCTAGATCAAATGCCTCCCACTACAGAAAGTCTTTTCTCTCATCAGAATTCATCACTCCTTGTTCAGTATTTTCTTAGCAAATCTGATCTTGATCTCACACTTTGCACAATAGATACTTATCTGAAAGCCTTGTTATTAGTTGGTAGTCTGAATGTACCATGAGTTGAAGACCATTTGAATCTCTTTAAAGCTCCTATAAGATAGGTTCTTAAATAATGCTGGTTACAAATTATTTTTTTAAAAATCCAATTGTGAAACAGCATTTGTATTTTGTCTTGCTAAAGTCAGACCAGTTTCACAAAACAGCATCAGAAACTCAAACCTCTATTCAGGCATTCCTGATACTATTCACAAGGGAGAATCTGAAAGTGCAAAGCTTAGAGTAGCAGATTGGCACAGAATCCCCTCAGTTTGAAAATTTTGTCGGAATAAATAATCACATAACACTCTGCCTTCACACTCTTTGCACGTAAAAGCTAAAGTGTTCAGAATGCAAATCCCTTAACAAAATTCCAAAGTAGAGCAGTCAGAGAATAACATTAAAATCTTAGTGATAGACGGTATTTATCATGGTACACTGATTCTAATTAAGTGAATTATTTTGTTGCAAGTATTTTATTCACTTATTCAAGAAATATTCATTAAGCATACATCATACGCTAGGCACTCTGCTAGGCTAGAGATTGAATACAAATATTACATTGTTCCTATTCTCAAGAATTCATAGTCTCCTAGGAAAGGCACAGTATGTAGTATATTAAAAAAGAAAAACTGGGCGGGCGCGGTGGCTCACGCCTGTAAACCCAGCACTTTGGGCGGCCGAGGCGGGCGGATTACGAGGTCAGGAAATCGAGACCATCCTCGCTAACACGGTGAAACCCCGTCTCTACTAAAAATACAAAAAATTAGCCGGGCGCGGTGGCGGGGGCCTGTAGTCCCAGCTCCTCGAGAGGCTGAGGCAGGAGAAAGGCGTGAACCCGGAAGGCGGAACTTGCAGTGAGCCGAGATAGCGCCACTGCAGTCCGGCCTGGGCGAAAGAATGAGACTCCGTCAAAAGAAAAAAAAAAAAAAGAAAAAGAAAAGCGTCGGTACAATAACTTCTATTTTGTTCTCAGCTTGATCAACTAATCTGAGCCTATTTCTTCATCTGTAAAATGGAGACACTAAAATTACATACCTTACTGGGTTATTGTGAGAACTTAGGAAGCTAATGTATGCAAATACATGAAGTATTTAGTCCATTGTTTGGAATTTAATAAATGCTCAGTAATTATCAGTAATAATAATTGCAGTTCAAGGTGAAAAGTGCTATGAACAAGGAAAACAGAATATACTATGCAAATGTGAAAGGATGGGACCTCATTCTGTCAACGTAAGTTGGAGAAGCCTTCTCAGAGGAGGATTGTTGAAAGACTTGAACGATGAGTAGGAATTTTCCAGGTGACATCACTAAGAAAGGAATGGATGCTTCCGATGAAAAACACATCCTCAGAAGAATATATTCAAGAGAATTGTAAGCAGCACAGTATGGCTAAAGCAGAAGGCGGATGGAGAAGAGACTAAAGAACATGACAAAGAGATCTCATAAACATTCAGAAGAGGAGGACTGTGGATGTATTTCCATTTTACCAAAAGCAGTGTGGGATGAAATACACTTTAGAGTGCTGAAGCATTAAATGAGAAAACAAGCTGTAAGTTTATCTCAACAGTTCCAGGACATAGATGACAAGATCTTGAACTTAGTTCTAAACAACGGGGATGAAGATAAGAAAAAAATGAGGTTGTCTTAAAATGGTGTAATGATTGGTAATGGAGATTGAGACATCACTATAAAATCACAGAAGAAAGTATGTTCCTGTTTTTTCACCAACTTACTATAATGAAAATGGACATATAAATATATTTCATTTATTGCTGGAAAACTAACAGGATCATATCAGAAAGAATGAAGATAATTTCTCTCTATTAGATTGAAGAATATTGCAGGATTAGTTCATGCTTTAAAATGATCTTCCCCCATAGAGACAATATTTTTTATTTTTACTTTAAATAATCTTCATTAATATTTCATTCATTTTAAAATTTAAATAGAGTTTACAAAAAAAGTATCCAAATTTATCCCACAAAAGCAGAAAGGGAAGATTAGAAATCTCTAACTGTGCATAGTGTTCTAATTTTTAAATTCTATAATTGTGTTTTATCCTACCTCAAATTGTAGAATCTTTTTAAGAACTATTTTTAATTTTAGAAATTTATATTTTTTATACTACCAAAGATTGAAGTTGACAAAGTATAGAATTTTTCAACACCTAAAATTATCAAAATAATTAACTTCCAGGACAACACTTTAACTCAACTACTTCCCCAACCTATGCCCTCCAGCCACCAGAAAGAAGCCTTCAGGAGTCCCTACAGCACCCACACAGGTCCTCTCCAGTTTTCCCCCTCCCTTCCTGATGCTGTGAAAACCACAGAATAAATGTTTATCACTTTCAAAAATATTATATATACATATATAATGTATATGAATTTTTCTTTTTACTGCACATAATATAGTACCCTGTTCACCTCTCAGATAAATAAATCATAATTATCATTTTCTGCTTTTAAATACCCTGAAAATATAATATAAAAATTACATAAAATCAATTTTTTGAAACATAAAAAAATTAAAAGAATTACAAAAACAACTTGTTCAATAAATTTTGTCTTATAAAATATCTGCCAAAGAAAATATTCTAAAGAGAATAAAAATGATTGTTCCTCTAAGGCTTAGGCTTAAATATTCACACATTTCAATACAAAATATAACTAAAGACATCTTTCATTTAGCATAAATTGTTCTGATACCTATTAGATAAATCAGTATTTGCAGTGAAGGTATTTTAAGATAAACCATTATAGTTTACAATAGCAATTCTCAAACTTTCTAAGTTTCATAACACCTTTGCACTCCTAAGAAGTACTGAATGCTCCAAATGACTTTTGTTTATGTGGGTAATATCCACTGGTATTTACTATATTAAAAACTAAAACACAAATTTAAATATTCATTGATCTTAAATAACCTATTACATGTTAACGCAAATATTTTTATTGAAAATTGTATATTTCCATAGAAAATACAGAAATATTTTTAGTGTGAAGGGTGGCATTTTTAGTGTGAAGGGTGGCATTTTTTCTTACTTTATTTTTAAAAAGTTTGCAAAGTGTCAGACTTCATAGAAGATAGTTGGATTTTTATAGCTATCGCATTTAAAATGCTGTGATACCATGTGTCAGAAAGGCTACAGAAAATTCGATCATATATTCATAAGAGAATGAGAAATAGAGACATATGGCATTCTAATACTATATAAAAATAGTTTTGACCTCACAGGACCTGTGAAAGGATTCTGAATCTCCAGGTGTCTTTGGATCACATATTAGTAATTTCTGCTCTTCAGGAAAATGTCAATTGGAAGTGTAAACAATTTAAATTTTAGTAACTGAAAATACAAATTTTAAGATGATTGTAGCAACTTTATAGAAAAAATAAAAACTGTGATGTCATGTTGAAATAAATATATTCATAAAAATACCAGTGACTCCATCAGAGACAGATATGTCTAAGAAATATTATGCAAATTTTAACTAATAATCCAGATTTTGTCATTTTTAATGTTCAGATGCTGAACATAAAATATAAACATATTATAATTAATTTTATATACATTAATATATGTAAAGTTTCTAAATAACTTTATTTTTATCTGCATTTTAGATTTTAAAATGTCAAATTCTAAAGTAAACATAGTTCTACAGGTATAAATTGATAAAAACATACTAATCATCTGACAGTTATAGCTCTTTTTAAGGCAGTTTTGAGATACTCTATTTCAAGAACAAATAAGAGATTACTAACACCCGTCCTTCCCTGCTCCACGTAACAGTTTCACCTCTTATTTGAGAGAATGTTCAGATATTGACCTTAGTTGAGTCAGCCAGAGACACAGAGCTCCGGGTTAGAACCACTGCCTAGCCAGGAAGAGGGAAATGTAATAAGAGGTCAGTGTATTGCTAAAAATCACACTCCTATCTATGTTTAGATAAGATGAGATGGAATAAATCATGAAGGCAAACAAAGTCTTCTTGACAGAAGAAAGTATATATACAGCTAGACTTTGGAAAGATTTTCTTTTCTTGTTTTCCATAGAACATTTTAAACTCAGTTTAACATATGGTGTTTAGCAAAGTCATTGCTGATAAGATGACATTTGAGTAGACATCTGGATGAAGGGAGGAAGCAAGCCATGTAGACTCCGGGTAAAGCATGTTCTCAGCGGAGGAAACTGCACTTGGAAAGGATCTAAGGCAGACTGGTGCTTAGAATGTTTGAGAAAGAGCAAGGAGACCATTTGGCCAGAGTAAGATGGATGAATGGGGCAAGTGAAAGGCATGCAGTAAGAGAAGTAGTAGGGAACTGATTATGTAGGTCGATTTATATTTAGAATGGATGAATTTGGGAATGACTGGAAGGCTGTAAAAAGAACAGAGACATTATCCAATAATTAACACATATTACAATTACTGTGTGTCAGGCTCTATTCTAAGTACTTTATATAAGCTTGTGTCATCCTCACAAAAAAAAAAAACTATGAATTAGGCACATAAAGGATATTGCTAAATATTAAAAGGGCTTTGTGAAGTTCTTCAGATTGACTTTCTAAACCACCTTTGGGCAAAGACAAATATTTCCTAGGAAGGAACATCCATTGCTAACTAAAGTTGAGTGAGTGCTGGTTAATGCTTGGTGCAACAGACCTAATATCTGATTTAAAAGAATCACATTAGATAGTCTTAAGAATAGATAGTAGTAGGGCAAGTGTGGAAGCAGGAAGATGAGTTGGGAAGCTTACAATACCCAGAAATTTTAGGAAACTTGGAAAAATGTGTGAGATGAACATGTTTGAACTGATTTATCCTAGATTCCCCATCACTGCTGGTGACCTAGTAGAGTTAGTTGCAGTTGACAGAAATGGAAGTAAAGGAGACCACTAAAATAACATCACAGATCTGAAACCAAATGACCGTAAGATATTTTCCTTAGTATAAACAGTAAGCCAAAAATGAATTCAGGTGAAGTCAACCATTATTTCTGATTACATTATATATAAAAAATATTCTAGATGAAGCGGTTTTTAACAGATATTAGCACTCCCATGATATTGATAAGAAAACAAGTTCAGAAAGAAGCATGTATACTGAAGAACACATAGCTAATAACTGGTAGAGTCTGGATTTCAATCCAATGGTGTTCAACTTTGGGGCCTAAAATAACTGCTAGATTATATCACTGGCTCTTTAATTTATAGTTGCTAGGGGTCCTGTGAATCTCTAGGTGAGAAATTCTTCAAGAATAGCCTAAATAATTCAAGGAGGTTTAACTGGATCCAAGTGGGGTAAAAGGAGAACACCAAAAGTAGGCACCATATATGAACTCACTGTTTTAGAATATTGTTCTTAGCATCTAGACAGGTGGGTAAACAAATGGGTGCAATGTACAAGCAGCTCAGCTGTTCCCAGTGATTTGTGTTTTGTCAAAATAACTCAGCCAAGTTGTCCTCAGTAAAAATGTTACAGCTTTTTTTTTTTTGCTTGTTTTAAAAACACTGGCGAACCCAAAGAGACACAGCAGCCAAGAATTGAGGCTGCCATTTGCAACTGTGCCAGGGTCAAAGTCACTGTCTGTCCTTGGGCCATTCATTCAAATGTTTTGAGACCTCATTTGTCTCACAGATAAATGGAACTCTTGCTACTTATCCATTTTTCCTTTGAGATCCTTCAGATAATTTGCAATTTAATGAGAAGTATGGGCAAGATATTATCACCTTCTCTCTGCTAATTAAATTCTTCCTTTCTTTACTTCCAAAACTTCAACATAACATTCCAAGACTTACTTGACTATTCATGATCCTTTTCTTTTTCAATTTTATCATAAATTTGTCATCTGGCATTGAGCATTCCCTTCATTTTAATGGTGATAATCCTTTTATGCATGTGGCCTGTCTACCCAGAGTTACTAGGAGATCCTAGAAGGCAGAACCAAGATTACATATATATTTCCATGTACACCCGGTGATCAGTGAAATGCTGTGCAGGAAATTAGAACTGGCTGAGAATTCGATGATGGTAATGATGACTGTAATAGCAGTTACTGTTTATGGAGCACATACTTTGTGCCAGTCACATTATATAATGTCTTATTTTATCCCCACAAAAACTTGCAAGGCATTTATTATAATATGAATTTAGAATCAAGGAAACTGAGATGCATAGATAAACTGAGATGCATGAGTAGTGCATAAAAGTCAGAAAGTCAGTGGCAGAGGTATGATAAAAATCCACACTGTTCTAACTCTCAAATCAGTGCAGAATGGCAGAAGTGTCATTTCAGTTATATATGTATGTAGGACCCATTCGCCATGCACTCACCAATACACTTATGCATCAGTTTATCCATCAGTTTAATAACTTAACCATCCACCCACCTTTCCTCCAAATATCCACTCTTCCATCCACACACTCATTTGTTCTTATATTCACGTAGCCATTCTTCAATTCTTCTGTTCACTTACCTTGTCATCCATTCCACCACTCTCTTCATGCATTCAACTAACCATTCACTCATACACTAAATAATTCATTCATATATCTACTCATCCAATTATTTTCTAACTCATCCATTTATTCCCTAACATATTTGTATATTGAAACCATTACCAATCTGTTGATTTATTCATTTAGTCACTGATTCATTCATTTATTAATTTAATAATTCCTGACATCTATCCATTAATTCTATCACCTGTTCAACTATTTATTAAAATATATCCATTTATTACCATTTTTAAGTATCTTCTTTGTAGCAAACCCTTACTAGATACAAGGAACACTAAAATGAGTAAGATGTACTCTAACCTACAGTATCTTACAGTCTGATTCAAATAATCTAGAAAAAAATAATGTGAGGCAAAGGAGAAAATATCTTTGTTGTGTGGAGAGAAGCAGTTCAATAAAAACTTACCATCCCAGCACGGTAGTTCACGCCTGAAATCCCAGCACTTTGGGAGGCCAAGGCTGGCAGATCACGAGGTCAAGAGATAGACACCATCCTGGCCAACATGGTGAAACCTCGTCTCTACTAAAAATACAAAAATTAGCCAGGCATGGCGGCACATGCCTGTAGTCCCAACTACTCAGGAGGCTGAGGCAGGAGAATCGTTTGAACCCAGGAGGCGGAGGTTGCAGTGAGCTGAGATCATGCCACTGCACACTCCAGCCTGGTGACAGAACAAGGCTCTGTCTCAAAACAAACAAAAAACAAACAAACAAACAAAAACTTACCAAAGGAGGTGATATACAAATGCAGGCTTAAAAGAAACAGAGAGGTTTACAAGTTGGAAAACAAAGGAAACATTTCAGACAATGGGAAATGGTAAAGCAGATGCAAATTTACATTAAATAACAGGATATATGTGGCATACTGTTGGTCATTCCCCAATATTTATTATGCCTTTCTAATAGTAATAAAATTACGACTTAAAAGCTAGGCAAAATAGTTGCCCAGAATCAAATTTACTTTTTCAGCCTCACTAACCATACAGTTAGTTAGGTATTGCCATTTATGTTAGTTTTGATCACTGAATGTGAGCAGAAGTAGTGTTTGCAACATCCGTGTTATGTTTCAAAAGGAGAAGAAGTAATAAACTTGCTATCCCTTTTATCTTCCTTCTGGCTGAAATACAGTTATGCTATTTAGCCATGTTGGACCATGCAGATAAAGCAACCAGGTAGAGGTGGCAGAATTATAGGATGGAAAAATTCTAGACCCCATGACATTGTGCCGGTCAACCTCTTCTAGCTTTGGCTTTTACTTTTTTTATCTTGTTTAAACCACTTGTAATTTCTTAATTTGGATGTTTTATGGTATGTGACCCTTTATTCTATACAATGGACTGTTTCACGAAACGAATATAAAATACATGGCATTCTCTTTGAGACAGTAAGAGAGGCTGTGAAGATACAGATATCACATCTTGGAAAGCTGAAAACTCTCAGTACATTATGGCCAATATTTGGTAAAACTTGTCCTAATACTTGGAAAGAAAACTCCTTCCTGTGAGAGTCTATGCTCAAGAGGAAATGTTTAGAAATATTCTTATTCTTATTTTATGTTTTAGTAAAGGCCCACAAGAGATGAAGGATACTAGGATGGAGATTTAGTTTACACAGATTGGAGACTCTACAGATCAGTGCAGGGACACACTCTTTATGTGCAATTTGTAATCTAGGTTGACTGAAAATTTCATAATTTGGGGCCTTATATATTCAAAAAGTGAATTGATTTTGTAACTTAGGTTGAAAAATAATAGTAGGCAGCCCTGAAAAAGTACTTTACCTGGAGAATAGAATATGGCACCAAGTGTTTTTAATTAAAAATTGTTAGTGAGACATTGGAGCCACCACAATAGCAAAAATCGAATTAAGGATGTTACCTTCCCATCCAAACATATTATTTTAGATGACTCGAAAGATAGCTTTCATTTTATTTTTCTGAGAGTAACAGTAGAATAGGCAGGATACAGAGGGTTTTTTTTTTTTTAAAGACTAGACTCTCCAGACTTAAAACTATTTTAAATTCTATATTTTGCTCAGTAGTTTTGAGAACTAGAACATGCACATTTTTAAAAAGCCAGGCAAACAGCAAGTTCACAAATTTTATTGAGCCCATCTGAGTGCTGTGGTCACAGGACAACCAACTGTCCACCAATAAACAAATAGACAGACACCTGCAGGGAGAAGTGAAACATAGTAATTTTCCAAAATTATTGACTGACAACAAAGCATGTATCCAAGAAGCTGAGAACAAAAAGCACAATACATATCAAAAGTGCTGTAACTTGGCACATCATATTCAAGCTACTGAGAACCAAAGACAGAGAGAAGTTCTTCAAGATAGCCAAAGAATGAGGTCAAATTATATACAGTGAAATAAGAATAGGAATTATATCCATTCTCAGCAATAGACTTGGCCTACTTTTGTATATTAAAAAAGAATTATATTGAATTATATAAGACTTCTCAGAAACTGTGCAAATTGAAAGATAATAGAATGACATCTTTAAAGTGCTGAAAGAAAAACTGTGAAAATTGCATTAAAAAGTTGCTAAGTTAACTCAAGTGGTCAGAAAAAGAACAATAAAACAACATATTGAACAAATACAATATACCTAGCAGATCTTTATATTATAATCCAACTACATCAATAATAGCATTTTCTATAGGTGTTATAAACACACCAATTACAAAATTGTTAGACTGAATAAAAATCTAAGGCATATAGTTACATTCTATCTACAAGAAACGTACTTGTTTTATTCAGTTCAGGCTGCTTTTACAAATACCTTACACAGGGTGGCTTATAAACTTTAGAAATTTATTTTTCACAGTTCTGGAGGCTGGAAGTATAAGATCAGGTTGCCAGTGTGTTGATTTCTGGTGAGAGGCCTCTTGCAAGGTTGCAGACTTCCCATTCTATCCTCACATGGAGGAAAGAGGGCTAGCTCACTCTCTGGCCTTTTCTTCTAAGGGCACTAATTCCATTCATGAATTAGGTCATGAACTCCATGCTCATGACCTAATTTCCTTCTAAAAACCCTACCTCCAAATACCATTACATTGAGATTAGGATTTCAACATATTAATTTGGGTTGACATAAACATTCAGTCCATTGTACTACATTAAATATATAGCCTTATGTATGATAAAAGTAAAAGGATGGAAAGAGATTTGACAAACACACAAACCAAACAAAGGAAAGCTGGAGTAGCAATATTAATAACAGACAAGGTAGAATTCAGAACCAGGTATATCATCAGGAGTAAAAAGCTACACAATCAGGTCATTTCTCTAAGAAGGTATTTTTAAAATCTTAATTTGGTATGTAGCCAACAACATATGTAAATACATAAAATCTGTTGGTACATAAAGGAGACATATACAAACACACAATTGTAGTGGATTTGGAGGCATCAACACTCCTCAGTAATTCACAGAACAAGGAGACAAAAAGTCAGGAAGCTTACAGAAGACCTCAAAAATACTAGCTACTACTTGATCTAAGTGACATTTTATGCAATAGTTTACTGAAGAACAGCAGAATATGCATTGTTCCCTCAAGCATACATGAAACTTTCATCATGACAGAACATAGAATAGTAGGAAATTCAACAGACTTTAAATTTACAAAAGTAAAAATCATACAAAGTATATTAGACCGTAACATAATTTAAATAGAAAGAAATAATAGAAATATATCTGGGAAACCTTTAAGTACTTGGAAATTAAACAACACATTTCTAAGTAACACAGAGGTCAAAGAAGTCTCAAGGTAAAAATATTGAACTGAATGAAAATGGAAATAAGACATCAAAATTTGTAAGACACAGCTAAATAAATATTTAGAGAGAACGCTATAGCATTAAATGCTTATGAAAGAATAAAGACCTTAAATCAATACTCAAGTTCTAGCTTAACAAATTAGAGAATGAAGAGACAAACTCAAAGCAAGCAAATCGAAAAACTAGGAGCATAAATCAATGAAATTAAAAACAGAAAAGCAGTTTAAAAAAAAGCTGTGTTTTTGGAAAAAATAAAACTCTAGTCATACTGGCAACCAAAAATGAGAAAAGACATAAATACCAATATCAGGAATTGAATAAGGGACATCATTACATACCTTCACAGACACAAAAATAACAAGGGAAAATTGTGAGCAACTCTATATCCACAAATTTGACAAGTCAGATGGACATTTTAGTGTGGTTATACTGTTCCTACTCTACTGTTGCATTTTGGGTATGTTATAGGCCACTGGATCATGAAGAACCATAGATAGACCTAATAAAGTTGAGTACTCATAACCTCAAGTTCATGGACTTCAATGGACTTTCATGAATGAGACTTTGAAGTCTCCCCCCTGGGTATGAGATGAATACATTCTCTATGTGGAAGGAAGTGTACACAAATGATTTTGGCTGACCAAGGTGCATACTATGGCAGATAATTCTGGTTTTCCTTTAATATCAAGTGTTTTCTCCTCTCATGGAATAAACATGAAGCATAATCTTTAGCTGTGTGTATGGCCCTCCGGAATAAAGACTGCATTTTCCACCATCTTTCAAAGCTAGCTGTGGCCATGCAGCTAGGCCAAGAGAAATGCAAAATGTATGTGTGGAATTCAATGTCATACACCCTATCGGACATATTACATCTTATAAAATTTGAGACCAATCTAAGTGTTTCAATCAGATGATATTTTATAGAAGACATTTTTACACAGTGACAGACAATCCAAGAAGCCAAGCATAATGAATTCCTTAATAGCCACAATTTATCAAAACTCACTAAAGAAGATATATGTGTGTGTGTGTGTGTGTATATGTGTGTGTATGTATATATATATACACATATATATATATATATATATAATCTTCTGAAGAGTATTTCATCTACTAAAGATTAAAAACAAAATGATGCCCCTACCACTTATAGGGATAGAGGGATAGAGGGATTGTATGTTGCTGTAACAGAAAACCACGGATAAATTATAATGAACAGAAATTTATTTCTTATACTTTTGGCACCTGGGAAGTCTGAAGCTACGGGGCCTACATCTAGCAAGTCGTTCTTGCCATGTAATCCTACAGCTGAAATTCAAGAGTGCATGCATGAGAGAGCAAGCAATAAAGGGGCTCAGCTAATTCTTTATAAGGACACTACTCCTGCAATAACGGCATTAATCCATTCATGAGGGCAAAGTCCTAGTGTTCTAATAATCTTTTAAAGGTCCTACCTATCAACACTCTTTAGGGATTAAATTTCAACATGAGTTTCAGAGGGCATATTCAAGTCATAGCAACAGATAATATGATGAGTCCAAAAGCTAAAGCTCCCTGCTGATGGATGCATGTTGAGAATTGAGTGATGAGAGTATGGGCCATTTGTCTGAGGCTAGAGGCACAGAGAAAAGGCAGCTTCTACGGAAGATGCACCCAAGACAGACCAAGAGGAAGGAAATACCTAACCTACCAAGGTCATCCATTGGATGATACAACAGAAAAGGAAAAAGTGAAGACTACACCTAAGAGCAAACATAGAGTGACCATCAAATTTACAGGTGAGTCATGTTTAGGCCTTCCCCTTCCTTTGAATTCGAATTTGGATGTGATGTCTATTGATGGTGGAGCAACAGAATAGAGAGATTTAGGACTGCTAAAAATTTAATGAAGAATTTTATGTGAAAAAGCCCAATTCAGGCTTATACAGAAAGAAATACATGTCATACTAAAATCATTGTTAATTTTGAATGTCCAATACAGTAGTCAATCTGTATCTTAATTAAAATTAATACAGTATGTTACAATTAGATCTGGTCAGCTGGAAGAATATGAAAGATGGAGTTACAAAAGAGAGAAGGCTTAAACAGGCAGGAATATATTGTATAATTTCATTTACGTGAAATGTACAGAATAGGCAAATCTAGAGAGACAGAAAGTAGAATAGTGGTTTCCAGGAACTAGGGGTAGTTACTGCTAAAGGGTTCAAGGACTGAGCATGGTGGTTCATGCTTGTAATCCCAACTGTTTGGGAGGCCAACTTAGGAGGATTACTTGAAGCTGGAAGCTTGAGACCAGCCTGGGAAACAAAGAGAGACTTCATCTCTACCAAAAATAAAAATAAAAATCTTAGCTGGGTGTGGTGACTTGCACCTGTAGTCCCAGCTACTTAGAAAGATCGCTTGAGGCCAGGAGTTTGGGGCTGCAGTGAACCATAAATGTACCACTGTACTGCAGCCTGGGAGACAGAGTAAGTCCCTGTCTCTAAAAAATAAAAAATAACACAAAGTGTTCAAGATTTTTTTAGGGTGATAACAATGTTCTAATATTAGACAGTATAAGTAATTTCAAACTTTGAAAATACCCTAAAAAGCCACTGAATCGTATACTTAAAAAATAAAAACCAAACTAAAAAATAAGTATGTAAGAGTCAGATAATCAAAGGGTTTAGATGATATGACAAGAAATCTTTAATTATTTCTCTTGGCTGTGGATAGCCAGGATCGGGTTTTTTAGATGTAGTAACAATAAGATTAGATTTTTTAAAAGAAAACTTCAGCATCAGTGTGGAAGGTGTATTATAGACAGCAAAGGACAATCCTGAAAGTACGACAATTATTTAGCATAGACAGGAGGAAATAAGGGCCTGAACAAGAGCAATAGCAATGAATACAGAATGGAAGTAATGAACAACAGGTGAGGAGAAAACTAAGTGGATAATATAAGAATGCATTTCAGTCATTTAACTTTTGTTCCCATCAATTGTGCATTCTAAGAGATGACCTAAAACACCTATGCTTTAAAAAATTTTTATATTTTTTCTGTCACTGATTATATATATATGTATATATTTACTTGCTGGAAAAATAAGATGCGAGTATCCAAGCATGTGAGAAACACTACCCAATGCTTGGGGACAGTATTCTTATACCCCAAACTAAACCTTCTGCAGGTAGTTTTAGGTACCAAATTACCCTCTAAATTAAGATCTAACTGCTTCTTGCGGAATGCATCAAATCTAATTTCCCCATCAAAAGAACATCTTTATGTCAGTGATTTCTTTACTGAAACCAATCAGTGATCTCTTGGAACTCCTATTAAGAAAATGCTCCTGGGTACTAACAAAATAGAGTATAGCAAATGAGCTGAAATTACTTTTAACTTTATCAAATATGTGATATAAAGGTGTTAATGTTTATTAACATGGCTTCATGTTAATAGCTCCATCAAGGATCAGATGTTTATAGCAGTAAGAATTCTGTATGATTATTTTACATCTTTTGCTTTAGACATGAGACCATCATTAACAGGGAAGAAATAAACTGATGTCAAAAAGAAAGAATATGTATATACTTTGCATTTTCCATTGAAATGCTAAATTTCGTGCACAGAAGGAAATTCAGCATGACATATACAGCTTTATATTTCCATGACTGTCTTCATACATTTTGAGTTATAGTCATATCAAGAAACTTGACTTCCCTTAAACACAGTATCCACTGCCTCATTTGCCGTACTTTTATACATGATGTTATCTCTAATGGGAACATAATCTTATTTCCTGCTTCTTTAATTAATACTTATTTTTTCCAATACTCAAGTAGGTATTACCTCCTGTGGGAAACGTTTCTTGATTTTCTTCCGTATCTAACATGTATTAAGTGACCTTATTCAGTGTACATATAATATACTATGCATAACTATTCAACAGGTATAATATTATAAAGATAATATTAGTTTAAGATGTTGTGTGTGTTTGTGTAACTTGAATAAGCTTCTGTAACAAATAGATCATAGGAGGTATAGTGGCTCCAAGATAAATGGATGCTTTTTTCTCACCTACCTAATAGTTCAACGCGGGTGGCTCTGCTTCACATAGCATAACTTACGAAGCTCTGCTTCTTCCATCCTATGGCCCCTGCTTCCCCTAGATTTTCACTGAAATCTGCATCCATCAGGCAAGACTGAAGAGGTAGTGAAGGAGATATAGCTTCTTCTTAAACGTCTTTGTCTGGAAATGGCACATATCACTTCTACTTGCATTCCAGTGGTTAAAACATAATCATTTGGCCTCAAGTAGCTAAAAAGGAAGCTGAAATGGAGCCTTACTCTGTACATAGGAAGAAGAAACATTGATTTATCTTGGACAGCTAGCAGCAACATTAAACTGAAAGTAACTAAACTACTACATTAGTCAAGCTTTGGGTAGGCATGCCCAGTGGGGACAGAGAACAGCATGTCAGGGCCCACTTTGGGCCAACGCATTGGTATGATGAGTGTCACATATCTGGAATCAACAGTTCTAACTGATAAATTTGTCTTCCTTTTTCTCTTTCCCTTTTTGAAAGTTCAGCTTTCAGGTGTTGTACACAATATGTAGGCAGTGGGAAGTGGGCAGTGGGCAGGGGTATGTAGGGGCCCAGCTATGAGCCAGCATATTAATACAGGGAAATGAAATTTTGGGGTTGTGCTTTCTAAATGTCCTTTTCTTCACCCTTCTTTCTGCCCTCTTTTACCTTCTTCCTTTCCCTACTTCTCCCCTTCCTTTGTGTGAGCTTTTAGCCAGTACACCCAATATGGATGTGAGTCAAGGACACTGCTTTCTGCTGTCATGGTGAGGAGTTTGTTAACACCGGCAGGACTGAATAAATTAGGAAATTCATTTAGGGTAGTGGAAAACATATTTCTCATTGTTGAAAATGGGACTTATGAATATGGAAAGGAGATAGTTTTGGAATGCAAGTAGAAGCACCAGTGTGCACAATGATCAAATATGATAGAGCTCCAGTTAAAATTAAAATATAAAAACATATAGATATACGCATATGTGCATATTATTTGTATACATAGATTTGCTTTTTTAAATTTAACTGTTTTTAACTTTTATTTTAGGTTCACCGGCACATGTGCGGGTTTGACATAGAGGTAAATTGTGTGCTGTGGGAGTTTGGTGTACAGATTATTTCATCGCTCAGATGATGAGCATAGAAGCTAATAGTTTTTTGATCTTCACCCTCCTCCCACTCTCCACTCTCAAGTAGGCCCCAGTGACTTTTTTCCCCTTCTTTGCATCCATATGTACTTAATATTTAGCCCCCACTTATAAGTGAGAACATGTGGCATTTAGTTTTCTATTCCTGTGTTAGTCCACTTAGGATAATGGCATCCAGTTCCATCCATGTTGCTGTGAAGGGCACGATCATTTTATATTTTATGGTTGCATAGTATTCCATGGTGCATATGTACCACTTTTTTAAAAATCCAGTTTATTGTTAATGGGCATTTAGGTTGATTCCATATCTTTTTCACTGTGAATAGTGCATAAATAGATTTTTTTATCTGACTCTCTTTAGAGGACATACATGTAATTACACCACAGTTATGAGGAGCACATATAGTGTCTTATTATTTGTTTCTAGATACTAGGGAGCCAGAGCTTCCTGGGGAAGAGTACCTGACTCCAGGGCTGAGGCAGGGAAAATACAAGATGATCTGGTAACATCCTGTTGTGCCAGAGGTACTCTAGGGGCATGTGCAAAAGACATAAGAACCAGTTGAAGGAGCTTCCACTAGTCAAGTCTGGGACAAATTGAAATAAGTGATAATTGACACGGCAGGAGCATCGCCATCTTGGACAAGCACTGCCATCTTAAAGTTCCCCTTGATCAAAAACTGCCTAAATCCAAAGGGCATCAGCCTAATGGCTAAGGTTAGCATGACCATAAACCATAAATGACATCTCCGACCAGAAACATTCGAACCGTAATATAAACCTCTCCCCGACCAGAGACATGCCAGCCCTGAGATAACCTCCCTTCCAACCAGAGACATTCCAACCCTGACATAAAACTTCTCCCCCACACAGAAACATTTCAAGTCTGTAATAAGCTCCCTCACCCTAAAACCAATACATACTCTTAGTCTATAAGAGAGAGCACTCCTGACTGAAATTGGCCAGAAGCCCCTCTCAGGTTTATTCTCCAAAATAAACCTGTCTTTGACTGTTGAGCCACTTTTTGTGTTTCTTTTCTCTTTAACTCTTAACAATAATAATGACCAGTTATAATAGTTTGAGTAAAATAAGAATTTATGAGATTTTACTAACATAAATGGATACATATAAAAATTGGGGGTGGTGCTGGAATTGGAAGGGAATTCTTTCAGGCCAACTAATCAATCTACAAAGAATTATGGAATTAGGAGATTACCACTTGATAATCATCAGTGAAAACTCATTCAGGCAGAATTCATCAATGAATGCCAAATCTGGTGTGTAAAAGACTGATGAAAAATGGAGTATTCACATAGTCTCAAAGTAACTTTCCATAAATGCCTAATGATTATTTATTGATAACATACTTATTAACTTTCTAGTGTAGAAATCTCACAGGCACCATTAATTAAATAATAAATGTTACCATCATCAATAATGAAACAAAATCAGCATGTATACCTTCTGATATACACACTGCAAAGAGCTCAGCATCACTTCTGTGGTATTCTTGCCAGAAACATACAAATCTTAAATATAACAAAGATTACAAATGGAGTCACATTCTACACGGTAACTAGGCTAATTTTTAAAAATGTTAGGACCATTAAAGACAAAGAAAAAATAAGGAACTATTCCAGATTGAAAGGTATTAAAGAGATATGACAATGAATAAAACCACTGATTATGGATTGGCTAGTGGGCCTAAAAAGGGTATATCTGGGATAATTAGGAAAATGTAAGTGGGGTCTGTGGACCAGAAAATAATATTGCATCAATACTTATTTCCTGATTTTGATGGAAACATTGTGGCTATGTGGCAAAATGTTCTTGTGCATAGGAAATATATATTGTAGAATTAAGAGGTATGGTAGGAAGAATAATAGCCCCTAAAGGTATCAGGTTCTGAAACCTACACCTGTTTAAGTGTTGTCATATAACAAAGAAGGTTCTTTGCAGATGTGAGTAAGTTAATGATTTTGAGACTGGGAGATTATCTTGGATTGTTCAGGTGGGCCCTAAAATACCACCACAAGTGCTCTTATCAGAGAGAGGCAAGGTGATACTTAATCCAGACAGAAGAGGAAAAGAAAGTGTTAAGATGGAGGCAGAAATTGGGTTAATATGGAGGCAAGCCAAGAAACATTGATAACCAACATTAATTGAAAGAAGCAAGGAACAGATCTCTCTCTGGAGGAGACCCCCATCCTGCCAATACCCTGATTTCAATCCAATGAGGCTAATTTTGGATTTCTGGTCTCCAGAACCATGAAAGAATAAATTTCTGTTGTTTAAATCCACCAAGTTTGTTGTAATTTGTTAATGCAGCCACAGGAAACTAATACAAGGAGTAATGGGGTATCATAACTGAAACTTACTCTTAACTTTTTCAAAACAAGAGAAATGTTAACAAGGAAATCTGGGTGAAAGTTATACAACAGCTCCCTATATTTTTTCAATTTCTATGTAAATTTTAAATTACCGAATAATGCTTTTAAGAATTTAAAAATTAGAAGATTAAGTAAAGGTTAAAAGCTATTGCCTGGATAACATGAAATGGGAGGAAGATCAACACTTTCTAGAGGGATTCAGACACTCAATGTTCTACTATTTTATCCTCTCAAAATGTTGGCCTTTATCCTAAAGCTATTTATTTCCTAGTTCTAAAGTGGCTATAGTATCTACAGATATCATATTTGTTTTCAAGATCAGAAAGAGAATAGAGAAAGATGATAAAGGTTCATGCCAGTTGAACCTGTGTCTTTTTTATCAAGAAAGCAGATGTTGTTTTAGGTATCTCCAGAAAATATTTGTTTAAATCTTGGTAGCCAGAACTATACCCAACTGTGAGGGAAGCTGTGAAGGTGGGCATTTGCCTTCCCAGCTTCTGGAGTAGATATGAAAATGGAGAAAAAGTTTGAAAAACATCTGTTGAGTTGGCTAA
This sequence comes from Pan troglodytes, assembly GCF_028858775.2. Lineage (NCBI taxonomy): Eukaryota > Metazoa > Chordata > Mammalia > Primates > Hominidae > Pan > Pan troglodytes. The sequence continues at coordinate 90,956,910 of NC_072407.2, forward strand.
CAAACAGTGTTATCTCCCTGGCAATAGAGATAGATAGATAGATAGATAGATAGATAGATAGATAGATAGATAGATAGATAATCTGTATTTAGAGAGCCTAGCACAATGCTTTAAATATATGTTCAATAAATGCTTATAATATTAATTGGTGTATGTATGAATGAATCATAAATGGATGAATTAAAGAATCTTATATTTCAAGTTTATATTAGCCACGTGAATAAATGTCAGCTTTATTAGAGCATAGTCCCCAATATAGAATCATTTCAGAATACCTTAACACCCTAGGCCATCATTTGTGTTTCAGTTTGTAAGTTTTACATTCTATCATGATTTTTTGTCTTAGATTTTCTTTTGTGTGCCCAATTTTATGGTATTACATTAAAACCATATCAACTTTTAGCATGAATTGTTACAAAAATCTCTTATCTCTCATCTCTTTAATGTCTTCTCTCTCACCCCATTAAATGAGGTAAGTAAGTAGGAACATACTAGAAAGAAAAATAGGAAAGACAAAACTTGGTAAATAATTAGGTGTAAGAAGTGATTCATAAGAAGTAGTCAATCAATATTCTGAAGACCTTGTCTTAGATAATTGCAGTGGATGGGAATATCAAACACAGAAAGATAATTGAGAAGACTTATCATGTAAAACTGATGAGTGCTGTTTTAGACATAAGGAGTCTGATGTGTCAATGGGACATACTTGTGCAGATAAATATGTATTTGAGAATTAGACGTTTAGGACTTAAACTAAGAGAAGTTAGAACAAGAGATATAAGTTTGGTATTCTTCTGCAGGTAGGTGCTAGTTAAAGCTTGTGAATAGATAAAATTTCTCAAATATATAAAGTATAAAGAAAGAGGACTATGAATAAAATCTTGACGTTTCACAAACCGTGATGGCAGCCAATTCCAGCACTGGGAGAAACAATCTGGTATAGAGGAAGGGAGTGAGAAGACATCATTTCTTTTTCTGATACAAATTCAATATGCGATTTACATTAATGCTTCTCAAACTGTAGTGTGAACAAAAATTATCTTGAAGTCTTGTTAAAACACAGATTTTCAGGTCCTATTTCCAGATATTCTAATTCAAGGGGTTTGAAAGGATGCCAGGGAGTTTGAATTTCTAACAAACTCTCACATCATGCTGATGCCTCCCACCTAGGACCACCCTTCATTATATCTCAAAGCTCTAAATTAAACCTTCTTACTCACAGTGTGGCCCATGGGCCAGAAACATTGGCATCACCTGGGAGCTTGATGGAAATGTAAAATCCTAGGCTCCAACCCAGATCTACTGACTCAGAAACTGCCTTTTAACATTATCCCCAGTTGACTCATATGGGCATGAATGTTTGTGAAGCACTGCCATCTAAATGTATTATATAACATGTTGTTTCATTTCTGTTAAAATGACAATGTTGGTCTCATTTTGATTCCAACATACGATGAGGTAAAAAAATTAGGCTTTGAAGCCAAACATAGGTAAGTCAATTGTGCCTCCACTAACCTTAGTTTCCCCATGTATAAAATGGAGATCATAATAGTGTCCTCCCTTGGTTATAACAAGAATGAAATAATGTTATGAATATAATGTGCCTAGCTTCCATTTGAACAGAGAGCTATGGTCTCACGTTGGTTTTACACTTTCACATGAATATTCAGGTTGCAGCTAGCACATGGCTGCTTGTGAAATTGCTTATTTGTTATGTTGGTTCCACCTATTTGATTAGTTAATTTGATAAATTTAATGATGCTTTAAGTGAAATGATTCCAGTTAATGATTTTTGATTTTAACCTCAAGAAGAGGAAAATAAAATTGATTCCTAGGTAATTACAAGTTAAAATACATACATTGAGTGTGTGCAGATACTGACTGATTAAATATAACGAATATTTAAAAACTGATATAAAATTGTGACCAAGTTGGAGAGAATCGGATTGTGGCTGTGACAGTAATTAAAACAAAAATTGAGAGCTGGCTGGAGTGTACTTCGGTCTCATGAATCTTGCGAATCTACCATTTCCTCTCCTTTCTTCAATGCCACTTTTTTTATTTCTCAAATAGAACTATGGTAGCCTGAATCTTATCTTCCAAAGGTTTTGTTTCTTTATCCAATAAATAGATATAATACATCTAATACATGGGGTTGTTGTAAGAAAATTTAAAAATCCAAGTGCTGAACACAGGGCTTGGCAAAAAAAATGAATTAATAATTGCTGTTATTATGTCAATTTTACCCATAATAGATTTGAGGAGGAGGTTGATGATGCTGAGTTTTTCAACACTGTATTCTTTAGGATTAGTAGCACTCTATTATATACAGAAGCAACACTCAATAATTGTTTGCTGAATTGAGCATCCAGAGTAAGTTTTTATATTGTGGTAGTTGCAATTAAGCAGTAAATCTGACACACACACAAATTGTTTTTTCAGAGATAAAAATGGAAGTTCTTTTATGCTGCTAGTGAAGACTTAACTTCCTCCAACTCTTTTCTATAAATACAAAAAAAAAATACTTAGATATGCTAATTTTTCCTGTATACTTAGCATATTACCCTTAAATAATACTGTTGGAAAGAGAAAAAATGAATAATGTCATCCCTAGTAAACTAGTCAATATTGAGGGAGAAACTCTCAGTTTAATTTTCTAATAGATCAAATAAAACTCTATTTCTCATGTGGGGAGATTTAGAGTCTAGCAAGATTTTATTCTCAAATAATAGATTCATTTGAAGAGATTAAAACAAGTCTTTGTCAAAATGAAGGAACATTTTTAAATGAATTTGAGAAATTCATCTCAGGTGATTTAACATAAAATATTTTTGTTTCTATTTTTATATTATATTATTTTATTTTATTTTATTTTATTTTTTTGAGATGGAGTCTCGCTCTGTCACCCAGGCTGGAGTGCAGTGGCACGATCTCAGCTCACTGCAAGCTCCAATTCCCAAGTTCACTCCATTCTCCTGCTTCAGCCTCCTGAGCAGCTGGGACCACAGGCGCCCGCCACCACACCCAGCTAATTTTTGTATTTTTAGTAGAGATGGGGTTTCACAGTGCTAGCCAGGATGGTCTTGATCTCCTGACCTTGTGATCCGCCCACCTCGGCCTCGCAAAGTGCTGGGATTACAGGCGTGAGCCAAAGTCTTTAAAAAACTGAGTTCATTAACAAAAATAAAGTTCCATTCAGAATGCAGAAATTTAAATTTCCAAAGTATTATCTACTTGCTATCAGCTATGAAGGTCTTGAATATTTGAAGTGGTGTCATATGCAAGAATTTGAGACTAGCTCAAAGTAATTGACCACAGCAGGTAAGAAGCACATTTCTGCAAGTGAAAGATTAAGATTTTAATTCAAGATTTCATATTTTGTTGCCCTGGACATTCAAGGAGAAGCCACTTGCTATAGAGGGAAAGACATATGCAACATGCATAGAATTACCTCAAAATTCTGTGCTGCTTATGACAATTGACATGAATGTTATTTGGCATCACAATGCCCTGGTAAATATAGGTAGAGAGAACAATTACTTTCTCTTGCACATCAACACACCTCCCTTGTCAACACATACAAACTCATAGTAATCTTGCACAAAATTGTTTTATTACCCTTTCATTCAGCATTTCTGCTTATACATCCTTAAGTATATCATCTACTTTATTGGGTATCATATAGAAAACTGCGCATTTTCATTTGTAGTAGATCAGTTTCTGCTCCACTTGTAGCCAACCTTCCTCACAATTAGCCTGCTCTAAAATACAAGATAAATAAGTCCTAGGTATTTACTGTACAAACATAGTGCCTATAGTTAATGTTGTATTGTACATTTAAACACTTGCAAAGAGGGTAGATCTCATGTTAATTGTTCTGTCAGAAAAAGTAATAATAATAAACAAGAAAGCTGGAAGAAACTTTTGCAAATGATGGATATATTTATGGCATTGGTTGTGCTGATGGTTTCATGGGTGTATATTTACCTCCAAACTCATCAAGTTGTATCCATTAATTATGTACAGCAGGGGTGTCTACTCTTTTGGCTTCCCTGGGCCACACTGGAAGAAGAATTGTCTTGGACCACACATCAAATACAGTAACATTAACAACAGCAGATGAGCTAAAACAAACAAACAAACAAAAAAAAACAACTCATAATGTCTTAAGAAAGTTTATGAATTTGTGTTGGGCAGCATTTAAAGCCATCCTGGGCTGCAGTCGCATGTGGCTTACAAGGATAAGGGTTGGACAAGCTTGATGTGCAGTATTTTGTATGTCAAGAAATTAAATTTTAAAAATGTTGAAAAGATAAAATGTTGATGTTGGAGAGAAAAAAAAAGCAGCTAATATTTTGAGCACCTTGCATGTGCCAGTAACCATAGAAAAAGCTTTCTGTTACATCATAGAATCCTCCCATTCTCTATTAGGTATCTATTATCTCCATTTTGCTAATGAGGTAACTGATGCTCAGAGTAGGAAACTTGTCAAAGACACACATTCAGTGAGTGGAAGAGCCGAGATTGAACGAGGATTCCTAACTTCAATTTATATTTCTTTAAGATTGCACTCTTTACTGTGTGAGAAAAGACATAAATACTATAGAGTGTATCAAAATCCTTCATACACCTCCTACCATCTTTAAAACAGACCTAGTTTTAAGAAAAATTCATTTCACAAAGAGCCATAATTTTTCATCTTCTTGTTCAGCAGTGCAGTTTCATTCCTGATGCTGCTATTAACTCTTAAATAATCTAAACCTAATGAATAATGGGAAAGTCATAGGCAGATGAAAGGAGAATTGGGGCCTTGGAATTCTCCTGTGATGAGTAATTAGTTTATCCTGAGAGGAACCAGTCTTTTAAAACAACAGGAGCCTCTCAAGTCATGGAGGGTCTAACTAGTCTCACCATCATGATTTCATAACGCCAGGAGGGTTTATTGAACTTCTGATTCCAAAAGGTAAACAAAATGATTTTTTGAAACACTGGGACCAAATATTTCCTGGAATAAGAAACTGCACATTTATTCTCTAACTTAAATATTAATACACATATCAAGTGATAAATGTTCTGTGAGTCTGACATAAATTTCCAAGTCATTACCTTACAGGTATTACAAAAATATTAATCCTTGCTAGGAGACTATCTTATTTGTGTCAAGATTCTTTAGAGATGTCTGATTATTGCTGATCTGTTTTGTGAGTATACCATGCCATTTGCTTTTTTTCAGGGCCCATCTTACTATTTGTAGAAAAGCCTTCAGCTTTGCCCAGTTGTCTTTTGCCTCATCTGTTTAATATTCTGGTTCTGACGTTCTCTGTGCTTAGGTCTGATGCTTCTGTGAATTCCTGTCTGTGGCTCTCCTGTGCTGCAGTAGAGAGAGGAATACTTTATACTCCTTTCTTTGTGGAAAAAAAATCACTTCCTAATAGGGGCTTGAGCTGAAATCAATGGTAACTGAGCAGACATGTGAGACAGACATTAACATTTTTTTTTTAAACACTGTTGCTGTTGAGTCACGGTCTTTCTAATTCCCAGATTCTTATTGAAGACCTCACATTGGCCTAACGAGGGCAAAAAGCTTGGAAATCTAAGGCATTTTATTGCATGGGCTATTTACCCAATAAAGGACTATACAATTTTAAATGTTGGAGGTAAAGAAATGTGGGAGATTCTGAAGATATGATCATTGGGAGATAAATAGAGTCTTAGTGTGCGGAGGTTGGATTTTGCAGACTTCTATCCACAGACTAATTCTTCAGTGCATATTTTTAGAATTGCCTCCTAGTTTTGTAATTGAAAAAACACAGCTGAAAATTTTGGAAATATTAATCAGAAATACAATATCTCTATTACCTACTCAATTAAAATGGCTAAAAATAAGCATTCAAATTTTGGTAAATGTGTTCTGAGTAGTTAACAAAAAATAAATTATATCTAGGCAATGTTTGTTAATGAAATTAAGAGAGTCCTAAGTGAATGTGGTTTCTGAACATTAAGCAGGAGAGAGAACTATTGATGTCCTCAACCTAATCACTACCTCATGTTGGTGAAATATCTAAAATCTAAGAAAGATCTAAGAAATGAACTCCTAAAAAGTTAGTTTAATTAAATAAAAGTGTTCTTATTTTTTCTAGTAGTTTTTCCATTATAAAAATGATATAACCTGGCCGGGTGTGGTGGCTCACACCTGTAATCCCAACACTTTGGGAGGCAGAGGCGGGTGGATCACCAGGTCAGGAGATCTAGACCATACTGGCTAACATGGTGAACCCCCGTCTCTACTAAAAAACACAAAAAGTTAGCCGGGCGTGGTGGCAGGTGCCTGTAGTCCCAGCTACTTGGGAGGCTGATGCAGGAGAATGGCATGAACCTGGGAGGCAGAGCTTGCAGTGAGCTGAGATCTCACCACTGCACTCCAGCCTGGGCAACAGAGTGAGATTCTGTCTCAAAAAAAAATAAATAAATAAAAATAAAAGGATATAACCTGACCTGTAGTAGTTTAGTTAATAGTATCATACCAATTGTTTGGACAAATGGTGATGTAAAATATCATTAAGGAAAACTGAGGGAAGGATATATAGAAATTATCTGTACTATTTCTACAACTTTTCTTAAAACTAAAATAGTCCCTAATCAGAAAAAAAATGAGTTTTTTCAAAAAATCTATGGTTAGGAACTATTTTTTGCCTATATTCTCTTCTCAAAGATAAAGATGTTAATCTAGGCATACAAGGTACTCTGTGATCTCTGCCTCTTCAACCTCATTTCATCAATGCTTTCTTGCATTTGGCTTCATCAATATATGCACGTGTTTGTTCTATGCCATACACTTTGTTAATATTTTAGATAGGCCACTGCATTCAAACATTATATGAACCTTTTTACCCAAATATTAAACATGAGGAAACTGAAGCTCAGAGACATTAGGTAATTTATCTAGTGTTACATATATTCAATGAAACATCAATATGTACAAGTCTGTGACTTCCAAACCTAGACTCAAAACTGTCCAGATTAAAATAATAATAATGAATCAGTATAAAGTTAAATTTTTAAATGGCAAAAATTTCACATGGAAGCTTAATCTAGTTAATTGTGATCTTTATGCTATTTACAGACAAAACATTGGAATGGATTACCAAAGGATTGCTCTCCAAACTATGAGTCAAGGAGAGACAGTCATTCGTTCTGGCTGATTTAGACATTTATTAGTCAGAAATAGTATATACAAAAAAAATTATTTCTCTACCCCCCACCTTGCCATAAACAACTGGGTTCTTAGTTTCAGATTATAAAATTGAAATACCTAATTGATGTTTAAGTGAAAAGAACACAGAATCAGGAGTCATTGAACTGAAGTTCGTATCTCAGCTCTGCCCTCAAATTCTGGTTACCTTCTATAGCCCTCACTTTCTTCATCTGAAGAATTAGAATAAGTCCTTATATCACAGATAGCTATAAGGGTTAAATTAGATCAGGCAAATAAATTGCCTACAGGAGAAATTGGCATCTAGGAGGCTGAATTAACTTTGAACCTGAGCTGTATCTTAATATTGATCAGCCATGTTAGTTTTTTCTTCCCTTTTGTATTCTTACAATGCAAGATAACTTGAATTTTCTATCCTCAATTTATTATGATGTATTGCTCCAACATGTAAAAAACCTTAGGGAAAGCAAAGTGACATTTCGAAATCCTGCTGTTGGTATTGGGTAACCAATATTTTTGCAAGTCAAATAGATTCCAATTTTTTGTTTCTATCAAAATTGAAGGAAAATTCAACAGATGATCAGCTGGTCACTAAAATTATTTTCTCATGTTCTTCATGTGATTTTTGGAAAATAGAAAGAATTAAAAACATTCAATGTCACTGCAATAGAATTTCTTCTAGCCTACTTGTTCATTTATGTGAACAGTAGTTCGTAGCCCTTACATTTATAATACAATCTAAAAAATACAAATAAGTGATATATAAACCTTTAGCTTACATAAGCCTCAATTCTAATAGGAAGTAATATTTATCTATGGATCCATGAATCATTTGGAAAAAGAACTCCACCCATCTTATAAAAATTTGTCGTTGCCAAATTATTTTATGTGTAATAATTCTTTTAATTTGTAATATAGTTATAATGTTTTGATCAATTTAATACTAAATTATTTATGAGAATAATACTGTTCAGGTTTTTAAAATACAGGGAAATAGACACACACATATATACATGCATCTGTACACACAATTTATCTATTTTTTGTTTTATACACACACAATAAATTTTTAAAAGTATATCTTACATTATAATTAAATTTTGTGAAAGAAATGTAATGAAAATACAAATTATAGAGGAATATTAATTTTTAACTGTTAAAATCAGTACATTTGTACTGATTTCCATCTTATATAGAAGTTGGCCGGGTGCAGTGGCTCATGCCTTTAATCCCAGCATTTTGGGAGGCTGAAGCGAGTGGATCTCCTGAGGTCAGAAGTTTGAGACCAGCCTGACCAACATGGAGAAACCCCGTCTCTACTAAAAGTACAAAATTAGCTGGGCATGATGGCACACGCCTGTAATCTCAGCTACTCAGGAAGCTGAAGCAGGAGAATTGCTTGAACCTGGGAGGCGGAGGTTGCAGTGAGATGAGATCACGCCACTGCACTCCAGCCTGGGCAACGAGAGCGAAACTCCGTCACACACACACACACACACACACAAAATTTAGCTAATCTTTACAGGCATGATATAGCCTCCTTTTTCAATGTTTCTTTGGCCAGGTATTCAAATTCACATTTTTTAAGTGTATGCTATAACAATAACAGACAAATCTGGACTACTGACATAAATCTGTTGGATTATATCATTACAATTTTTTCTTCCTCATAGCAATTCTCTTACTACTTTACATTCACACACAAATAAAACTCTATTGTCTCCTTAGTTGTTTCTCAAATTTATCTTAATTGGCACCTAAAGAGTTCATGTGCATAGTAACTACAGTTATGCACCACCTATTGCCAGAATGTTTTGGTCAACAAGAAATCATATATGCAAAGGTGATCCCATAAGATTATAATGAAGCCAAAACATTCGTATTGCCTAGTGATGTCATAGTTATTATAATGTCATAGTGCAACTCATCACTGGTGTTTGTGGTGATGGAGGTGTACAAACCTCCTGTGCTGCCAGTCTCACAAAAGTCTTTTTTATAATATCTCATAAAATCTAACACATACAGTTACATACAGTACCTAACACTCATTAATGACAATAAATCACTATGTTACTAATTTATGTACTTCTGATAATATACTTTATACTTTTTATCATTATTTTAGAGTATACTCCTTCTGCTTGTGAAAAAAGTTACCTGTAAAACAGCCCCAGGCAATCTATCAGGATGTATTCCGGAATAAGGCATTTTTACCATAGGAGGTAATGGCCCCATGCACATTATTGCCCCTAAAGATTTTACAGTGAGAAAAGTGGAAGACAGTGATATTTACGGGTCCTGATTCTTTGTAGACCGAAGCTAATGTGTGTGTTTCTATCTCAGTTTTTAACAAAAAGTTAAAAAATAAAAACTTTTAAAAATATTAAAAAGCATATAGAAAAGGAATATAAAGAAAATAATTGTGCACAGCTCTTCAATATGTTTGTGTTTAAAGCTGTTATTATGATAATCAAAAACTTAAAGTTTATAAAGTAAAAAAGTTACCGTAAGTTTATTATTGTAAAAAGGTGTCTTAATAAATTTAGTATGGCTTAAGTTTACTGTGTTTATAAAGTCCACAGTAGTACAGAGTAATGTCCTAGGCCTTCACATTCACTTGCCACTCACCAACTCACCAGAGTAACTTCTAATCTTTCAAGCTTTATTCATGGTAAATGCCCTATAAGGTTGTACTATTTTTTATCTTTTATATTGTATTTTTACTGTACCTTTTCTATGTTTATATATGTAAACACATCATTTTGTTACAATTGCCTATAGTTTTCACTACAGTAATAGGCTGTACAGATTTGTAGCGTAGGAGCAATAGGCCATACCACATAGCGTAAGTGTAGTGTAGGCTATCCCATCTAGGTTTATGTAAGTACACTCTATGATGTTCACAGGATGAAACTGCCTAATGTTGCATTTTTCAGAAAGTATTTCCACTGTTAAGTGACATATGACTATAAATGTATATTATGCAGCTAATTAGCAATATCTTTATTATCTTAACTCTGAGAATTACCTTCCTAAATTTAAATAAAGATTATAAAATTAGAATAAATGATATTCACTTTAAACTTGTAAGACCTATATATTTTTAATCAAAAAGGGTTAAAAGTTTATGTAACATTCAAATGGTTTATTAAAGCTATAGGAGAAAGAAAGGTATTTATTTGAATTACAGCACTGCTGGGGAAACAGAGAGAGAGCACTTGGATGTTTTCATTTTCCAGGGCATCATATACTATAGAATCATTCCATCTAATTTCTTCAAATCTCAAGAACACACACCTGGCAAATCATGAAAATAAATTTTATGTTGTTATCAATGATATTTTTAAATGCCATTTTAATAATTTGACTCACTTTTTTTCTAATCACAGTATTATGTGTATCATCAATCTGGTACTCAATTTTACTCCATTCCACTTAATCATTTATTAAGTCCTTTGGTACCAGGTCCAGTCTAAGAAATAAATACACAAGAGCCATAAATCCCACTCTAAAGGAATAAAGCCTGCCATTCCACTCTCACACCCAGTTCTCTTAATCTCACCATGTTTTTTAAGATTTGGTTGCAGTATCATCATTTCTCTGGAAAAACTATTTTCATACCCACAATTCTAAAGGTTAGATGCCATAACTCATGCTCCTATATATATAACCAATTTTGTTTATTTATTTTTCCCGAGACTCTGGCAAATTTTAGGTACATAATAAAAATCCTTTGAATGATTTCATTTTAGTCATAATTAAGAGAATGGATAAAATTATAGGTGATTCTTCTGAGTATAAACTAAGAGTCAAGCTATTAGAGAAGCATTCCCTAAAGCAATCAAGATAACTAAAGGCACAATTTATTGTCTGTGGATCTCAGTAGAGCTTACCCCATGAGTCCTCGTATACTGATCTCATGAAAACTCATGTATGCTTCGGACTATGTTTTAATAAACAACACTTTCTGACATAAAAAATGATTTATCAAAATGACATCCTAATCATACCAAGAACACCAAATGTTTCACTTTTCCATATTAAGTTTAAATGCAGCAGTTTTCAAACATGGCCAAGGATGCCTTTGGTGTCCCCAAGACACTTTCAGAAGATCTGCAATGTCAGTATTATTATCATAGCAACACTACAGCATTTTTTGTCCTTTTCTACTGTATGGACGCTTGCAGATGCAAGTATGCACATCAATCTATGTCCAATAGGGTTAGCTAACAAAATAATACAAGTGAAAATCAGGGTAAGTTATCAAAACATAACTGCTAGTGTGTCTAAAATGCAAAATTACAACATCAATCATTTATATATTGCTGATAGTAGTATAAAATGGTATGTCCAACTCTGGAAAACATTTTGGCAGTTTCTTAACAATAATAAATAATAAATAAACATTCCACTACCATACAACCCACCAATTGCAATCCTGGGCATTTATCCTAAAAAATGAAAAACTATATTTACGTATAAATGTGTACACAGATGATTATGGCAGGCTTATTACAGATATCCTTAAATGGATGAACGTTTAAATGACTATGGTACATCCATCTCATGGAGTACTATTAGGTAACAAAAAAGAACAACCTATTGATACTAATATATACAACAACTAATATAATCTCTAGAGAGTTATGCTAAGTGAAAAAGCCAAAAGTCATATATTGTATGGTTCAATTTATATAACATTCTTGAAATGACAATATTATAGAAATGGAGAACAGATTGGTGGTTGACAAGGTTCAGAAAAAAGAGAAAATGGAGGAAGTGGTGTGGCTATAAAAGGATAACATGAGGTTTCCTAGTGGTGATGGAACACTTCTCTTTCTTAACTGTATTAATGTCAATATCCTGGTGGTGATTTTATACTATAATTTTGCATTTCTATATTTTCTTTGGAAAGAAGTCTTTGGGAAAAAATGTTTATTCAACTCTTTTGCTCTTTTTTATTTGGGTTACTTGTTTTTTGCTACTAACTTGTATGGGTCCCTTATACATTTTGGGTATTAAACCCTTCCTAGATATGTGGTTTGCAAATATCTTCTTCCAAGCCATAGGTTGCCTTTTTATTTTATTGCTTGTTTCCTTTGCTGTACAGAAATTTTGGTTTAATATAGTCAGATGCGTTTATTTTTGCTTTTTTTTTTTTTTGCACTCTTGGTATCATATCCTCCCCCAAAAATCATTGGGAAGACCAATTTCAAGAATCTTTCCCTCTAGTTTTCCTATGGAAGTTTTATGTTTTCACATCTCACATTTAAGTCTTTAATCCACTTCTAGTTAATTTTTGTATGTAAGATAAGAGTCCAGGCCTGGCGTGGTGGCTCACGCCTGTAATCCCATCACTTTGGGAGGCTAAGGTGGGTGGATCAAGAGGTCAGATCAAGATCATCCTATCTAACATAGTGAAACCCACCTCTACTGAAAATACAAAAAAATTAGCTGGGCATCGTGGCGGGTGCCTGTAGTCCTAGCTTCTCCGTAGGCTAAGGCAGAAGAATGGCATGAGTCCAGGAGGCAGAGCTTGCAGTGAGCCAAGATTGTGCCACTGCACTCCAGCCTGGAGGACAGAGTGAGACTCTGTCTCAAAAAAAAAAAAAAAAAAAAAAAAGACAAGTGTCGAGTCTCATTCTTTTATATATGGATATCCATTTTTCCCAGTGGCAGTTATTGAAGAGACTTTTCTTCCATCATTGTGTGTTCTTGGTACCCTTATTAAAGATTAGTTGACCATATATGTGTGTTTAACTCTGGGCTCTCTATTTTGTGCTATTAGTAAATACGTCTGTTTTCAACTGAGTACCATACTTTCTAAATTATAGTAGCTTTGTAATATAGTTTGAAATCAAGGAATGTGATGTCTCCAGCTTTGATCTTTCTCAAAATTGCTTTGGCTATTCAGAGTCTTTTTTGGTTCTCAAAGATAAACTGTTTTTGTGTAAAGGTAATGTAATATTATATATAGAAAACCCTAAAGACCCCACTGAAAAGATATGAGAACTGTAAATGAATTCAGTAAATTTTTTTTCTGGTTTTATTTCTGGTGTTTTTAGTTTGTTTGTTTTTTGAGACAGGGTCTCACTCTGTTGTCCAGGCTGGAGTGCAGTGATGTAATCATGGCTCACTGCAGCCCTGAGATGCCGTGATGAAGTGATCCTCTCACCTTAGCCTCCTGAGTAAGTGGAATGACAGGCATGAGCCACCATACCCAACTAGTTGTTTTGACTTTTTGTAGTTACCTCCATATGTTGCCCAGGCTGGTCTCAAGCTCCTAGGCTCAAGCAACTCTCTCGCTTTGGCCTCCGAAAGTACTGGGATTACTGATACAAAGCACTGTACCAACCTCAGTAAAGTTTTATAATATAAAAGCAATATACAAAAATCAGCAGCATTCAGTCACTAACAATGAACTATCCCCCCAAAAAAATAAGAATATAATCTTATTTACAATAGAATAAACTATAAAAAGAATTAAATGCCTGGGAATATATTTAACCAAGGAGGTAGAAGATACATACAAGGAAAACAATGAGACACTGATGAAAGATATTTAAAAAAGACACAAATAAATTAACAGATATCCTGAGTTCATGGATTAGAAGAATTAATATTGTTAAAATGTTAATATTACTCAAAGCAATCTACACATTAAATGCAATCCCTATCAAAATTCCAATAGCATTTTTCACAAAAAGAGAGAAAGTATTTTTAAGTACCTGGTAAGGTGCCTGACACAAAAACCCATTATTATTATTTATCACTGTAACTGATTATATATGTGTATATATATATATATATATATATATATATATATATATATATTACAATTGCTGCAAAGTATTGATATGACAATAATATAGACATTGTAAATCCTCTGAGAGAATCTTGGAGACACCAGAGTTAGCCATGGTCATTCTTTGAAAGCCACTGAATTAAAGCATTACAGAAAAAAAAAAAAAAAAAAAAACAGTAAAACACTTCGTTGGTGTTCCTGGGATGATTTGGATTTAACTCAGATTAAGATTTTAATTTACTTTATATCAGAAAGTTCTTTTTGATTTGTTTTGTTTTGTTTTTTTACAAAATCTTTGTCTCAAGTGTGTATGAGGTTCCATAAGATCAAGATCCAAGGACTGGTTGGCGGTGAAGTTCTATTGATATCTATAGAGCTTCCCTGTTACTGTACATTATAGTTTTAGTTATCTTAATTGTTTTAGGGAATGCTTCACCTATAGCTTGCCTCTTAGTTTATCCTCATAACATTTACCTATGCTTTCATTCCTTCCCATAACCATAACTAAAATGAAATCATTTAAAGAATGTTTATTACTTACCTATAAATTGCCAAACCCTGGAGATAAAGAAATGAGCAAAATGGTCTAGCTGTAGAGCTCCTAAACTTTGAGAATTGTGAGCATGAGCCTGGTTAGAAAAATTCCCAGAACAATGATGATACTGAAACTAAGCTTTAAAAATCATAGAGTAATTTGAGGAGAGAATAGGAGACAGTTATTTTAGCACCCACATGTAACAAGATATGAAATAAGAGATCCAGCAAGAATTGGTTGTACAGAGCAAAAGTGAACATATGAGTTAAAATAAGGCCAGTGACCAGGCACGGTGGCACATGCCTGTAATCCCAGCACTTCAAGAGGCCAAGGGAGGTGGATCACAAGGTCAGGAGATCAAGACTATCCTGGCCAACATGATGAAACACCATCTCTACTAAAATACAAAAAATTAGCCAGGCGTGTTTGCAGGCACCTGTAGTCCCAGCTACTAGGGAGGCTGAGGCAGAAGAATCACTTGAACCCGGGAGGCAGAGGTTGCAATGAGCTGAGATCATGCCACTGCACTCCAGCCTGGCAACAAGAGCGAGACTCCATCTCAAAAAACAAAACAAAACAACAACAAAAAAAAAACAGGCCAGTGAGGTACATGGTATAAGGTACTGAAGTGGTGTGCACTAATGTTGTAGAATATATTCTTGGGCAAGGACAATTAAAGATTCTCTGGACTTGACAACTATGATGGCTGCTGCAATCTGTAGGATGTAAATCATTTGACATTTTCTAAATATCAGTTCTCATTTCTAATAATATGATTGAAAAATGGTATATAGGTTGTATCAAACATGTGAAGGGTACCCAGCAAAACTCAAATCTTGAAATTCCAAATAAAATATCTACAAATGTATAAGAAGAATGATTACATATTGGGGCTCTGGGCATGGAAAGAGGAAGAACAATATGGCTGCTTTCCTCACCTGAACACTTCATCCAAAGACTTTCCAGAAATTGACATCTCCCTCAGAAATGGGCATCAAAACCATAACCAAAGAAAAAAAAAGAAAAGCAAAAAAAAAGAAAAACCTCACACAGAAACAATAGTATATAGCTGCTAGTCAAAGTAAATGTATGCTTGTATGAGATCTTACAGCTTCACGTTTTTTAGGACAGTTTTAATTATCACCCAACGTATTAGTTTCACAGTTCAACTCAGCATGATAAACCCTGTGGGAGAATTTTACTACAAAATGGCCTATTTCCTATACACACAATTTGATTACAGCTGTGTCTTTATCTCTGAAATCCATGAGAAATATGATCTTCCTTTGGAGAAGAACAATACTGATAAACTTCCAAAGGACATCTCTGAGCACTTCTGAAGAGAAGAAATGGTATTTGTTGTACTTGGGCTTCATAAGCCATGCAACACAAATCAAGTTATAACAATTCTGACACTATCTATGGCTGCAACTAATTACTTGCCAAATTTGAATGATGATACATCAGGCCATTATACTATAGAATGATAAAAAAGAGGACAACCCAATCCTAAAGTTATATGCAACCAACAAATCTTCTAGTAATGTGAAGCAAAAGCTGATATAATTTAAGAGAAAAAGGGACAAAACCACATTTTAGTGGGGTACTTCCATGCCACTCTCTCAAAAATTGATAGAACTAGACATAAAATCAGTAAGGATATAGACAAACATATCTAGTAAAACATCTAATTGGCATTTATAGAACATTCCATCCAAGAGAAGAATATGTTCTTCTTTTTCACGTGCCTTTGGAACATACACTAAGATAGAAAACAAACCACAACAAACTTGAAAGACTTGAAATCATGCAGAATGTGTTGTTTGAAAGTTGACAATATAACAAAATTTGTGGAACACAGCTAACACAGTGCTGAGAAATGAACAGCATTAAATGATTTTATTAGAAAAGAAGAAAATCTCTGGACGGGTGCAGTGGCTCACACCTGTAATCCCAGCAGTTTGGGAGGCTGAGGTGGGTAGATCACCTGAGGTCAGGAGTTCAAGACCAGCCTGGCCAACATGGAGCAACCCCAGGTCTACTAAAAATACAAAAAAATTAGCTAGGCTTTGTGGCAGGCGCCTGTAATCCCAGCTACTTGGGAGGCTGAGGCAGGAGAATCACTTGAACCCAAGAGGCGGAGGTTGCAGTGAGCCAAGATTGCGCCACTGTACTCCAGCCTGCGAAACAAGAGTGAAACTCTGTCTCAAAATTAAAAGAAAAAAAAAAGAAAGAAAGAAGAGAAAAATCTTAAATTGGTAGCATGACTTTCCACCTCAAAAGAAAGAGCAAAATAAATGCAAAGCAAACAGAAAGAAAACAATAAATATAATAACAGAAATTAATAAACTTGAAAATAAAAAATAGAGAAAATCAAGTTACTTCGTTTAAAAAAATCAGTAAAATTGACAATCCTCTAAGAAGACTGAAAAAAATGAGACAGAGAGAGAGAGGACATGAATTCATGAATTACCACCATCATGAGTGAAATGTGGAACATCAATACAGAGCCTTCAAATATTAAAGGAATAGTAAGGGAATACTACAAATAGCGCTACAAACACATACTTGAAAACTTTGAGGAAATTAATCAATTCCATGAAATGCATAGACAATCACAATTTACTCAAATACTTAAATATAAATAGATAACTTCAACATCCTATAACTATTAATAACATTGACTTTATAATGTAAACTCAAAAAAGTCATCTCCAGGCCAGGATGATTTCCCTGGAGAAATTTATCAAGCATTAAGGAAGAGTTCAAATATGTTTTATACATTCTCTTTCAGAAAAGAGAAGAGTAGGGAATACTTCTCAATATGCTTTATGAATATAGCACATTCATGATACCAAAACCAAAGAAAGTATTCCCTGGTATGAAAACTAATAATAAAAAAAATGAGAGGGGGCAGGAGAAGAAAAATATGAGAGGGGGAGAGAGAAGAAAAATAGTAAAGAGAGAGAGAGGAGAAGCGAGCAGTAAAGAAGGAAGGAAGGAAGAAAGAGGGGGAGGGAGGGAGAAACTACCTTGCAAATATAACCACAAAAATTTTTAACAAAATATTATTAGGTAGAATTCAGTAGTACATAAAAACGAATTCAGCAGTTTATACACCATGACCAAGTGGTGTTTATTCCAGGGATGCGAGGTTGGAGTGATATTTGAAAATCAATGTAATATACCATATGACATGATCATATCAATGAATGCAGAGATACCATTTGATAAAATTCAACATAAATTCATTGATTTAAAAAAACCCAACTCTCAGGAATATAGGAATAGAGAGAAATTACTCAGCTTGATGCTTGATAAAGAGCATCTCCAAAAAACCAGCAGTAAATGTTATACTTCATGTTGAAAGATCAAATGCTTTAGTCTAAGATTAGGAACAAGGCAAGGCTGACCAATCTTCCCATTATTCAAAATAGCACTAGATGTTCTAGCCAGCGCAACAGGCAATAAAAGTAAATAAAAGGTAAAACTAAGATTAGAGATGAGGCAATAAAACTGGTTCCATTAGGAGATGCCATGGCAGTCTAAATAGAAAATCCCAAGGAATCTACAAAAATACTCCTAAAACTGACAAGTGAGTTCAGCAAAGCTTCAGTATTCATGATAAACATAAAAATCAAATGTATTTTTATATACTAGCAATGAGCATATGGACATTGAAAATAAAAAATTACCATTTACAATCACTAAAAAATGGTGTATAAATCTACAAAGTATACAGGCTTTTTCTATATATAGACAAGATTATTCTAAAATGCATATGGAAAGGTAAAGGAACTAGAATGCCGCATGTCTACAACTATCTGATCTTTGACAAACCTGACAAAAACAAGAAATGGGGAAAGGATTCCCTATTTAATAAATGGTGCTGGGAAAACTGGCTAGCCATATGTAGAAAGCTGAAACTGGATCCCTTCCTTACACCTTATACAAAAATTAATTCAAGATGGATTAAAGACTTACATGTTAGACCTAAAACCATCAAAACCCTAGAAGAAAACCTAGGCAATATCATTCAGGACATAGGCATGGGCAAGGACTTCATGTCTAAAACACCAAAAGCAATGGCAACAAAAGCCAAAATTGACAAATGGAATCTAATTAAACTAAAGAGCTTCTGCACAGCAAAAGAAACTACCATCAGAGTGAACAGGCAACCTACAGAATGGGAGAAAATTTTTGCAACCTACTCATCTTACAAAGGGCTAATAATATCCAGAACCTACAATGAACTCAAACAAATTTACGAGAAAGAAACAAACAACCCCATCAAAAAGTGGGCAAAGGATATGAACAGACACTTCTCAAAAGAAGACATTTATGCAGCCAAAAAACACATGAAAAATTTCTCATCATCACTGGCCATCAGAGAAATGTAAATGAAAACCACAATGAGATACCATCTCACACCAGTTAGAATGGTGATCATTAAAAAGTCAGGAAACAGCAGGTGCTGGAGAGGATGTGGAAAAATAGGAACACTTTTACACTGTTGGTGGGACTGTAAACTAGTTCAACCATTGTGGAAGTCAGTGTGGCAATTCCTCAGGGATCTAGAACTAGAAATTCCATTTGACCCAGCCATCCCATTACTGGGTATATACCCGAAGGACTATAAATCCTGCTGCTATAAAGACACATGCACATGTATGTTTATTGCGGCACTATTCACAATAGCAAAGACTTGGAACCAACCCAAATGTACAACAATGATAGACTAGATTAAGAAAATGTGTCACATATACACCATGGAATACTATGCAGCCATAAAAAATGATGAGTTCATGTCCTTTGTAGGGACATGGATGAAGCTGGAAACCATCATTCTCAGCAAACTATCGCAAGGACAAAAAACCAAACACTGCATGTTCTCATTCACAGGTGGGAATTGAACAATGAGAACACATGGACACAGGAAGGGGAACATCACACACTGGGGCCTGTTGTGGGGTGGGGGGAAGGGGGAGGGATAGCATTAGGAGAGATACCTAATGCTAAATGAGGAGTTAATGGGTGCAGCACACCAACATGGCACATGTATACATATGTAACAAACCTGCATGTTGTGCACATGTACCCTAAAACTTAAAGTATAACAATAATTAAAAAAAGGAACTAGACTAGCTAAACAATTTTGAAAAGGAAAAATAAGTCAGTCTACCTGGTTTCAAGTTTTATTATATAATTACAGTAGTCCACAATATGTTATACTGGCAGAGGAACAGACACAGGTCAATGGAACGGAATAAAAAACTCAGAAACAAAACCACATAAATATGCCCAACTGATTTTTGACAAAGGTATTAAAACAATTCAATTCATAGCCTTTTTAATAAGTGATATTGGAGTAAGTCATCATCAGTGGGCAAAGAAAAAAGAAACGAATCTCAACCTAAACCTCATAATTCAAGCTGGATCATGGACTTAAATGTACAACTTGAAATTATTTTAAAATTTTAGGAAAAAATAGAACAAAGTTTTCATGACTTTGGACTAGGCAAAGAGCACTTAAATTTTACACCAAATACAAGATTAATAAAAGGAAAAAAATTATAAATAGAGCTTCAACAAAATTAAAAACTGCCCTGTACAAGAACCTAAAAGAATTAAAGAAAACCAACAAAAAATAAGCTACAGACTGGGAGAAGATATTTGCAAACCACGTATTCAACAAAGGATTACTATCTAGAATATAGAAAGACTTAAAACTCAATGTTTAAAAAGAATGCTCATTAGTATATGGGCAAAGTCCTGGTCAGACATTTCACTGAAGGGAATATACTGATGAAAAAAAAGCACATAAAAAAATTCCAACATTATTGGCCACCAGGGAAATGCAAATTAAAACCACAGTGAGATAGCACTATACCCTTAGCAGGATGGCTAAAATGAGAAAATAAATAAATAAATAAAACCACCACCAGTCATTTATACATTATTCATGAAAATGTAAAATAACCTGCTAGGTTATTTTACATAACTCCAGGAGACAATGTTAAGGTTTCTTGGTGGAAAAAAAAAATTGCCAAACTACATTTTCCACTATCATACAATACAGCAATCACTCTCCTGGGCATTTATCCTAGAGAAATGAAAACTTCTGCTTGCACACACAAAAAGTGCTAGAATGTTCACAGCAGAATTATTTGTCATAATCAAAAACCAGAATCAGATCAGGCATCCTTTGATTGGTCAATGTTTAAACTTCAATGGATGGTATATCCATATCAGGGGACAGAGATATTGATACAGCCAACAACCTATATAAATCACCAGAGAATAATGCTAAGTGAAAAAGCCAAACCCGGAAAGTCATATTTGTATAGTTCCATTTATAGGACATTCTTGAAGTGACAAATTTATAGGAATGGAGAACAGGTTAGTGGTTGTCAGGGGTCAGGGACATAGTGGGTAGGGAAGCGAATGCTATAAAAAGTAAACATGAAGGATCTTTGTGGTGGTGGAGCTGCTCTGTTCTTGACTGTATTAGTGTCACTACACTGGCTATAATTTGTACACAGTTTTGTAAAAGGTTACCATTTGAGGAAAAACTGGTAAAGAGTATTTGAGACCTCTCTCTATATTTCTCACAATTGCATGTGAGTCTACAATTATCTCAAAATAAAGGGTTTACTTTAAAAGGGTCCTAACATCAGCAACCTGGCTTATTAAAAATGTCATCCGAAGACTTTCATATCACATTAATCATAATTATGTCAACAAAAACAAGGTACATATATTTTAAACAGACTGTCATTTTTAAAACAAAAATACTAAATCTTATTTGTTCTTAATGCTCTAATTGAAGGGTAATTTTTACTTATACTAAAACAAAAAGTACCTACATTTCTTATATGTGAGCTATTTTCTCCCTCTAGAGAGCTGGAAATATGGTTGATAACAACATTTTAAAAGGCATGTGGAAGGACATAAAGTGAGTGCCTGAAGCTCATATTGTCTTCTAAGATTCTTGGATTGAACACATTTCTATTTTAAGTTGAACTATTTTTGGCATGTTTTCCAAACAGTATCTAGGCTAAGAAAAATGTAACATGCCAAAGTAATGGTAATTAATAATTCCAGAGGATTATGCTTTAAATAAAGTCATAACAAAGAGCTAACATGCTTTTATTAAAATGTGTAAGTTATTTGCATCAAGGAAAGAGCTAGTGGATATATTTAGCAAACCGGATATGCACTGGTCTTGTTATTCAAGAACATTAGATAAAGTGCACAGAAGAATCCTGTTTGGGAGCTCTGGCTTCCTAAAAAATCTCAAAAATAAGAGGCTGCCAATGCTAATAACTAGATTTGTTGCCCCTGATTCTCACGTAAAGACAAGCCTCTTTTGTAATGAATCCTGATAGGTTATCCCCTTGGCAACCTGTCATTCAAGTTCATTAGTTCATTTATTCATCTACTAAATATGTTATCTGCAACAAGGGCAACTTTTACTTTGCATGGGTCACTTACTACTAAAGCAAAGAACCAGTAGAGATGAGTGTTTAATAATCTATTGCAGGACATTTTACCACTGATTATATTCTCCTGTATTTTCACTTGTGTATTTTAACACAAATCAGAGAACCTCATCCTTCTGTTCAAAACCCTCCAAAGGCTTCCATTTTTATGAAGGATGCCACACTATTCCCACTGCTCAGAATGCTTCCCCCCCAGAGAGCCACCTAGGGAGCACCTTCATCTCTTTCATATCATTGCTCTAAAGTCCTCTTCTCAGTAAGGCTCACCCAGAGAACCTTATCTAATATTCAATTTAGCCTATCTCGCTCTAACACATTTTAGGGTTCATTTACTTTTCTTAGTGTCCATCTTTACATTTCCTTTATAGGATTTTTTTTGTGTTCTTGTTCACTGCACTATCCCAAAAATTTTTCTCATGACAAGAACAGAATATATGCTCAACAAAAACATGTTAAATGGAAGAACTTACGTTTTTCTTGGTTTGCTATGCTTTCTACAAACACTTGCTTACTATTTATAATGTACCAGGCATAATTCTAGCAGTGGAATCAACTACATGCTACACAACCCTTGCTCTCACAGGTCTCACTGTGGAGGAAAATATTGCAGTTGGGGTGAGAGGAAGGTATTAAAACCGGACGGATAACTGCAGTACAATATGGGATATAGTGCCGGGCTTCTTGAAAAACCCTGAGATATAAAAACAAACGAAACACAGCACAGTCCTTGAAACTCTTATCCTTAGGAATCTAATTACCTAATGAGGGAATGCCATTTAAAAGAGAGAGCAGGGTGAGGGGGGAAGATAAATAAACAGAAAAACTTTTAAAAGCAATGCAATATAGCATGCATTGAGATGAATGCAAAAAATGGGGATTCTTAAAGCATGGAAAAAGGACTAGCTAGATGGCCTGGAGAACTCTAAGAATAACAATGAACCAAGTCTTAAAATATTAATGGCAAATTTTTAATAGTGCTTTTTAAATTATAAAGCTAGGATGAGTTTCAAAGGAAATCTGCTGAGACCCCGTCTTTGAACATTTAAACAACTTATTATTATTATTTTGGAGAGCGGGAGAGTAAATTGATGAATAAAATGTAGTTGTGGTATTGGCCAGAAGTAAATTGAAGCTATATAAGGTTTGTGATAATAAATTTAAGTAAAGCCAGTCAGTAGTGTTTTGTGTTTGATCCAGCCCTGTTGAGTGGCCCAGGCACAGGTGTAAATTAGGCAGACAGGTAGAATTAGCCAAAGCTGGAGTTGCTCCAGTCAAGTATGGTGACAGGTACATGTACAAGGGAATATAGAGATATCCCAATAAGTGATTATAAAGCTGAACTGGAAATATAAGCTGAATAAGGTCGGAGTGAAGGCTTAAGAAGGATAATGAACATTGAAGGGTAGGCAAGATCAATAGTGAGTTGTAGATCCTTTTGAGATCAAAGAATTATTGGAGTTCAGGGTGTTGAAGAGGTATAATTCAAAATAAATCAAATAGCAGAGGTCTTTGCAAATTAATAGGTACTAAATGCTATGTTTTCAAATGAATACTTAACAACTTTCTCTTAAATGCAAGAGGCTGGACCAAATGATCTATTATCCTCTATGATAAATTATAAGAGAGATGTCTAAGGTAGGTTTTTCATTTCATTCAAGTTTAAATTGTTTGCTGTATGATTTTATTGGGGGTAGATTATTAAACGGAAATAATATTTTAAAAGTCTCTAATATTGACATCTATATGCTGGAATTTAAATGACATTGAACTTCTCAAATTATTATAGATTTGATTATCTCTGTCAAAAATCTCTTATACTTGGATCAAAGAGCTTTCCTTCCTTAAAATACTTTCTTACTAACCAGGATTGGGGACCACTGGTGAGTACAAAGTTTGGGCACATTATATAAGGAAAGCTTATGGAATTTGAGAATGCTTAACCTGAAACAAAAAGAAAAAATTTAGCAGTCCTAAGATGTTGAAAGTGGGCATGCACAAGGTAAGATCTAAATAGTTCTGAATTTAGGCTCTGGAATCATTTAGATCTACATTTGAAATGTAGCTTTGTGACTTGGACAAGTTACTTATCTTACTAAAAATTATTTTCCTCTTTCTGAAGCATTTCTGAGGAAGTCATTTGTAAGGTTGGTGAGAAAGGGAATTTGATTACATGAACTTAAATCTACAATTACTTAATCCCATATGCAAATAGATGAAATATTTATGTTTTTGAGACTAGAAGCCTCTCTTCTATTTAAAGACACTGTCCTTTAAACAGAGCTCTTCTTCGTTCCTCAGTCTAATCAAGAACTCTAAAACCAGGAAAAACAGCATATGGGTTACATGCAATTGAAAACTCAATGATTCCACCTCCAAAACTGGAATACATTTTGGCAGACCAGACTGCCTCTAGGCTTAGGACATTACTGACTTCTCTGACTATGGGATTTCACAGCTGGGAGCAGGACCAACTTAGCAAAACTCTTACATAGATGAAATCTATCTTTGGATTTATGCTGACAAGTAAGATTCTGCAACTGGTTTTTAAAATATTTTACTAAATTTTATGTGTTTAAATGTAAGTATGAAAGAAAGAAATTTGAAGCTGTCAGAGCTTGTTGAAAGACTCCTTATTTAAGCAGAAGTTGACAAATTTATTACATTGTGTACTAAAAGCAGGCTATGCATTTCATATCGGGAAGGAATTGGAAAGAGCAGAAATAACAGGAGTCAGGAAGAACCACTTGCTTGTATTAGATTGGCTTGGCTTGGAGAAAATATCCAATTTGTCAAGCTAGGGTCAGGAAAGTCAAGGTGTAATTTTCCGTCTAACAATGGATAGTTATAAAGGGCCAAACAAAGGTAACAGTAATGGGAATGGATATATTATAATCTACATCAAATATCTCTGGATTCAGAATGCCTTTAATGTTGAATTCTGGAGTATGTTACCTTAGATAAGTTACTCGGTTTTTCCTCAGCTATAATATATCTATTTTTAGAGATTGTGCGAGTATTAAATATGGCAAATTAGTAAGTATTTATATCTGTGCCTGGCATTTAGGAGGTGATCAGTAAGGTATTACCAGTAATGTAACGGTGGATGCCTTCAGTGATCATTGGCCAGAAATGTTGTATGAAGGATATAGGGAATGTTTGAGGGCTTGACTTAAATGGTTATCACAAGCATTCATTTAATTTAAAATTTGTTGCTTACCTACCATATTCTTGTCATTTTGCTAGGTATTGGAACTATACAAATAAAAGCCCTATTCCTTGTATTTAAGAGTGCATAGTCTAGTAGAGAAAGAATAAAACAACAGGAAAACAAAATGTGCTATGAACGCACAAAGGACAGATATTAGCAAAGACCGGAAGCATAAAGGGGCAGTCGTTGAAAAAGGCGTCCAGGGGTTTGAAACAATGGAAGCATATTTCAAGTTGAGAAAAAAGCAAATGAAAAGTTATAACATGTAAAAAGCACAGCGTTGCAGAATACGGAAAGACAACAGTATAGCAGAAAGAGGACGTAATTTAGAATTAAAGAACCTGGTTTCTGTGGCCTGGCTATGCCATATACTGCCACAGGACTAAGAAAATTGATACAACTTACCTAAGTTTCAAAGTACTGATCTGAAAAGTGAGATTCATAATATCTACCCTACCCTGGCATAGTTGTGAGGCTTAAATGAGATAAGTTATGCATTTACTTCAGAAAAGTATTTCTTTTTATACCCACTATTTCCAAATGAGCTGACAGTCTTCCTTTCTTTTGGACTCTAGTCATTAACTCTAACTCTCTCCCTGCTTCCACCTGGACCCCTGCTCCTAACCCATTCTCCACCATCCAGGCTGAAGAACCTAAATGCACACCAGATCAAGTCACATCCCCACTTAAAAGCCCCCAACGACTTCCCATTGCTCCTAAAACCAAATTATTAATGACGGGCTAACAGATCTTTCATGATTTGTCCCCTGCCTGTCTCACTAAAGTCATTTTCACGCCTTGCTTTCCTCACTCTCTGTGCACCAGCCACTTTGGCCTTCTTTGAGTTTATACATATCCATGCCCCTTCCTGCTATGTGTATTTTGCATATTACCTTTACCTTATCCTTGTCCTCCTCTTTCTCCCACTTTGCCTACATAAATTTCAAATCTTTTTTTGTTTTGTTTTGTTTTGCTTTGTTTTGTTTTGTTTTGAGACAGATTCTCTGTCACCCAGGCTGGAGTGCAGTGGCGCAATCTCGGCTCACTGCAAGCTCCGCCTCCCAGGTTCACGCCATTCTCCTGCCTAAGCCTCCTGAGTAGCTGGGACTACAGGCGCCCGCCACCACACCCAGCTAATTTTTTGTATCTTTAGTAGAGACGGGGTTTCACCATGTTAGCCAGGATGGTCTCCATCTCCTGACCTCGTGATCTGCCCGTCTTGGCCTCCCAAAGTGCTGGGATTACAGGCGTGAGCCACCACGCCCGGCCCAAATCATTTTTAAAATCTTGCATCAAGTGTGCCTATCCCACCCTTATTTATTAGGCCACATGCCCCTATCATAGGATCTCCCAGGACTTGCTTCCTTTACTTTCTAGCACACAGCAAAGATAAAATTTTGCATTTGTTAAGTGATAATTTGCATCCTTCCAACCAGACCATGACCCCAGGAGAGTAGTGAATATTTGCTTTTTCTTGTACTATAACACCACTGTTCTTTTCATGTCAGCATATCTCTCTGCTAAGTTTAGTGCCAAGTATATAGTATGTGTTCAGGGGCATCTTTTGAGTGGAGGAATAGATGAAACTTCAAATCCAGTGATTGGTCACATTGTTAATAATCAATCAACAAGAGTGATTTTCATTACTGTCATTATCATTCTGCTGCTATTTTATGTTGAGGGTTTTTATAAATAGAGCATAGATGCAAGACAAGAAGGGAGAAAAGTGATGCTGGGGGAAGTAGAAAGAGACTAGATAGGTAATAAAGGTTTATTTGTTTTATACCTTGTTAGGTCATACGGGTTTTATCCAAGTGTATAAGAGGAAGAATTAAAGGGGCTTAAGCAGAAGGGCATGATGAATAGCTCAATGTTTAAGAACCTCTGGTGGCAGAATGCAAAATTAATTACAACTATGAAGTGAAGACAGGGAGAGCAGTTAGAAGACTCTTATGAAATCAAGGTGAGAAGTAAAAGAAAGTACTGAATGAAGACTGTGAATCCTCAGTTTCTGTAGTTTTCTAATCTTCCTGTGTTTAACACTGTGTCATTAATAACTTCACATGATTGGTGAAAGTGGCAACCTTTCATTCCTTGTTTAATCACTCACAATATTAATGTATCTATAATATAACTTCAAATAAAGAAACACAGTCCTGGATAATACTTAAAATTAGAATTCCAAACTTCAATACCATTGTATGTACTCAGAAAGAAACTATCTTTGTTGTAAGAGGAGAAATATGTAATACAATTATATGTTTTTTTTCTGAGTCTTGATTTAAAAGGAAACTGTGAAAAAACAGTATGGCATAAAGAAGAAAAACGTCTCTTTGGACCAAAATTTCTTCTTTGAAAACCTATGCTGGAAAGAATTCGTATGCAGTGCTGACATGTAAATTCAAGGATATATAATGTTTACTACTTAAACCATTTACTTTACTAACCAAAATAAAAGACATGGTTAGCTGGATAATCCAGCAAATATTCAAAATAAAATTAAATTTAAGTATGCTCAGATCTCTATCATAAATCATAAATTTCCTCTGGTGTTATTTCTCTCCATTATATGTAAATAGACAAGGACTATTCCTGCAAAATTGTTTTACTACACAGTCTGTATTTATGCATCTAAAATTTTATTCTTCATGGCTATGTTTCTATAGACATCAAGGTTATATAAATTTGATTTTGATAATAGTATATATATCCAAAATTATGATAAGTGATGGTTCACTAGTTGTTGGTACTTTTGTTATAATTGAACTCAAAGAACACAATCATGTTGTTACTGGTTTCATCGAAAGGTTAAGTTCTCCAGTATAAAATTTCATTACTAGGCACTTATGTGGGAGAAAATAGTTTGGTCTACTCTATTGTCTTTATATATTCTGCTATTTCTAATTCAAACTCATGAAAAAATGTTTCTTCACATTACACTACAAATATGATTACCATCCATAAGTAATGATTTACAGTAAAAGGCAATCAAGAAAAATCATGTTTAGAAGATAGAAGGAACAATAAATATGCATAAGTTTTTGAAGAATATTGTTGCATTTTCATTTGCCTCTGGTATTTCTTTAGTTTGTTTCTTAATTAAGGGCATTTTAGCATAATTTTAAAAACATAACTGACAAGTGATAACTTTTTACTTACAACTAATTAGGAGCCTAATTTACCTTTAGCCCTATTGTTTTACACACCTCATAAAATATAACATCAATGTCTGATCCCTCTTACGCATCTCTTCCTTCTTTGCCCCTCTACCTAAAAATAAAAATAAAAAACCTTAAGATGTATAAGATAAGCACAGGTTTTATAAGTTAATTTTAAGTGTATAAATGAATTAAATTGTTAACACAAAGGTAAGTTGACATATTAGCATACCAAGATGTAATATCACTAAATTGTAAATCAAGTAATTACACAGAGTTTATTCATACCTCTTTTCCTTCTTTGGTATTCCTTAACCTTTTCAAGTTTAATGAGCTAATTTCAATTTTGATAAAAGGAATTGAGAATTAGATAATTATATCCAGCTTTATTTTAACCACTAATTGACCTAAGTTTCTTAGCAGCCCATTGAGAAAATTAAAGCTCAGAGAAATAGAGGAATTTACCCAAGATTATCAAGTTAACAGATGAGAAAACTAGGACTCACATAGTGGCCATTATATTCATTAATATAATAAAGTATGTACGAAATTGTGCAGAATACAAAAAGTGTTTAAGATCTAAGAGCAATGATCTCTAAGCCATAAAATAAAAACAAAAAATCAAAATGTTTACAATTGCAATAAATATATTTAAATTGAAACATCAATTAGCTACAAACTCCACATATGTATATACACAGATATTATATATAATATAGATATATATTATATCTATACATGTATATTAACATATATGTATATATGTACACATGTATATGGGCATATACATTACAAAGAATTGAGGCAAATATTGAGCAAATGATTATTAAATGTAAATTTTCAAAGTCTTAAGATCATGGCCTATTATACAGGATTATATGCAATAAAAGCATGCCCACAGAATACTCTCCCTTAAAGTTAGAGTGTGAATATATGACGTAACCATGATTTACATTGAGATCTTTTGGATTCCAAAGTCTAAGATTTTATCACGACACTACCCTATAAACATGGCCCACAGAAACTGTGTAACTTGGTCAAATCTTACAGCAAATTCAGAGCTAGAGAATGTGTAAAATATACATAACCCCTGCTTCCCAATAAACCCTATGAGTATAAGCTATTTGAGAAGGAATTTAAATGCCCAAGCATCACAGAATTATGAAGGTATCATGTGGCCACCTAGATTAGGGTCCTTAGCCTAGAATTCATGCAACTGTAAGGGATTTAGGGTGGCACAGAATTGTTAAAATGATATATAGCTGTATTTTGTGAAAATTTCATGTTTATGCCAATTAAAATTATAGACAACATGTTATTCTTAAAGGGAGTTATAATTGTTAAAAGTTTAAAAATTATTGATATAAACAACTTTTTAGATGACTAAGTGGAAACACAGAGAGCCAAAGTGACTGTGGAGAACCATACAACTGGATAATGGGAGAATAGTTATTAGAACATAGGTTTCTTCCTTCCTTTCCCTCCTCAACTGACCATGTCATGGTGCCATATGTATTAAGCCACACCATGAGCTTGCAAAAGCAAAGCTAATATCTGCAGAGGATGGCACATGATTATGAGAAAATGAGAAGCCTTAGTGGTCTGAGGCATCCTGATGGACTCTAGGTAACTTCCTCCTTTGCTTTCCAAAAGAGTAATAAGAAAAGCTATATTTAATTTAATGTGGTTCCATTTGTAGAGAGAAATAATATCTGCTACTTTAATAACTTATGGTGCAAGGATAACTCAGGCCATTTTCTAAGGAAACTCAATGAGTTAGAATCTGCTAATCTCAGTAAACAAAACCTCAGTTAGCTGTAATTCATGTTCATAGTGCATCTGCTTAATTTTCCTAATGCACTAGCCCTTTTTTCTTTCGTTTTCTTTTTTTTTTCTTTTAAAACTTCTGTAATTCTTCATGAGCTTTACTTTCAGTAACTTACGGGGAGGTTTCTTAATCTTATTTTAACATGGTATTGCAATATTAATTTGAATTTTTTTGATGGTGGAGGGATTTTAAGAAACAGTTTTAAAACAAATAGGTCTATTCATCAAAATGTTCAGGCTAAAACAGTTGTGAATATCGTGGGAATAACTTATAAGGGAGACGACATCTTCATTATTAGTTCAGTGGTGTCTAGTTGAAAATGTCTGTATTACAGAGAAGTTGGCAGGAGCTGCTAAAGAATGCTTCAGCTTGTCCACAAGTAAGAATTAATCCTAACTGATTACTGAAAACCAGAGCTTTGCACAAAATTGCCTTTTCATTCATAGTGGCATCTCAACATTGATTATGTGAAATCTGCAATGTACTTTCAAAGAAACTGAGATGATATACTTGATAAGGCATAAAAATTGATCTCTGCCACCACCACCAACCATGAAGCAGCCTACAGCATCTTGACCATTAAATGAATTGACTATTAGGGGCCATACAGTCTGCTAAATACATTGCATACATTATTTTATGTAACCTTCATGGGATTGCTATTATATAGATGCAATTACTCTTAATCTATCTACATTATAGCAATGTTATTTCATAGATGTTTTCATAGATGAATAAATTCACATTTAAGGAGAATTAAAAATTTGATCGTTTCACAGAATGATTAAGGGAAGAAAGTCTGGATTTGACCTCAAATTACCTTGATTCCAAAGCTAGTTCCATTAACTATCAAGTTACACCGTTTCCCATTCTGATAGCAATAATGCGTAGGCTAATGGATACTTTTTTATAATGATCAAAAAATTACAATGAAAGAAAAAAAGGGTGGGAAAAAGAGAGAATGGAGGGAGTGAGTGAAGAATGGAAGAGACAAAAGAAGAAACAAATAATTTAGAAGTAGAAAATCGACAATCAGAGGAGAAGACATTGAAGATAAAAATAAACAGCAAAGTAAGAGTAGACTTTTTGTTGCAATGGAGATTTTGGAAATGAAGGTAAAATGTATCTGCATATAATACTTGCAAATAAAGATCTGTAGGGGTAGCAGGAATTCCTCATGCCAATGAAGTAGGTGCCCAGCAGGAGGAAGCTGACTCGCACTCCTTACATCAGAGCATCCTGGCCTAATCCGGCGAATTCTGACATCAAGCTCCCATGAGCAGACTCTGAACCATTTAACCTAGCATGGTGAGAGAGGCTATTTGGTCATCTTTATTGTTGCAGATAAGGGTATTTTTTGGGAAAACGTATGATGCATAAAAAATATAATTACCTTATGACTCTACATTGAATGCATACATTATTCTCTCTCTAGGATCAAATCCACTAAGAGAATCAAGAACTGCTGCACAGAAACCTTTGATAGCCAATGTCCTAATACGAAGAAGAAGTAAATGAACAGAAGGAGACATAGACTCAAAGCTCTCGCAAAATTGAACAATATTTCAAGGCCCTACATTGACCAAACATTAACATTAAAAGAGCCTCACCATGTCAGCATTCCAGCCAGCCCAAATTGTCAAAGAGCAAGAAAGCAATGCTAAAGAACAATGTGAAGGAATCATTACATACTGTTTGAATAGTTTCCTAAATTCCCTCAGTGCTCTATCTATTATTAGCTATAGCACAGATAACTTGTTTCCTATTACAGATGGTAGAGAATTTCTAGTTTGCATAAAATCAACATCCTCTAAAGTTCTGAAAAAACATATGTTTGCAGACGCTTACCCAAAGATAGCAATGGAACATTCATTATTCATTAGCTGTTTCATTTCAAATTTTTTATGATCTATTTGACATATTTCACTGAATCTAAGATCTTGCGGACAAAGTTGATAGGTACTCCCTTTGTAATACAGTTAAGATCAGACTTTAAGATAGCACGTTGTGTTGCTACATGTAAGAGTTCTGTAAGTCTAATGCGATAGATGACAAATATTGGAAGCTAAGCATACGTGTTATTTGTCTGCATTTGTCAATTACTATTTTTAGAGGAAATATTTAGGCTTTCCTTACTCATGTTCCTGACTTGGTCCACAGAGAACAAATGTCCACAAATAATCTTGTCTTTATGGGAATATTAGAAAGAAACAAATAACTTCTTTTTCATTTTATAGCTTTAAAAGCACAAGAAGAGGGAGGGTACTACTTCATTCTCCATGTATGGCTTGAATCAAGCTGGTTTACGGATCTCTGCATTGCACATTGGGAGCATCATATATTGGTCAGAATCTTGATGGTGAAGTGAACAATACAAATTCAGGCGTCAAGCCTCACTCGCACACCTGACAATTCTGTGTATTTTGAAGCACTCCGAAATCTTTATGAGGGTAGACTTGCCCCATACTACTATCAGGGAAGAATTATCTTACTTCTCGGTGCAAAAATAGTTGTAAACTGTCAAAGCTATTTATCTTCTCATGTCAACTCCCTGCTCATTATTAGAGGTTCAGGGAAATGTCATTTCTACTGAGAAATGGTTTTTACAACCCAAATCCAAATCCAATGCTACCTCCCTTAACAATTTTAATCTTATTATAGCACTTATCACAGCCTACCAGATAGTTATTAAAATTATTTGAGCATGCACCTTGCTCATTGACTAGAAGTGAATCCCTAGTGGTTAGAGATTAGGTAACACTTATTCATGTAGCCTCCCACTTCTTATAAAGTACATTACGTTTGAAAAGTATGGAAAGACTTGAATCTTTAAGGCTTATATTTTTTATTCTAGTTCAGAAAAGACAGTGTGCCCAACATCAGTAAGTCAGGTATTCTGGAGATATTTGCTACATAGTCACAAGTATATCCATTATCATATGCACACATACATATACACAAACATACATATATATGTTTGTGCATGTGTGAAATACACACACAAACACATAATCACAAATACAACACTACAGGTATCTTCCCTTTTCTTTTCACAATTGTTGCTAGTAACTCCACCTCTATTTCTTAATAGAAATTTAGACTACTTAAGGAAAGAAAATTGTAGAGATCATAGAGATCTACCAAGACCATTAGTATCACAGCACATGGTACAGAAAACAGAATTTGTGTTACTGGTCAACAGTGCTGGCTCATCATAAAAGCACAAAGACAATTTGTTGAGCTGAGCTGAGCTTGGTTTCAATGCTATTACTTCAATTCATTTTCCCCTAAAGATAGGGCTATTTTTTTGCCTCTTTCAATTGAACTAATGTACATAGAGAGTAGAAAAATGGTTACCAGAGGCTGGGAATTGAAGTGGGGGCGCTGGGAAGTGGAGGCACAGATGATTAATGGGTACAAAAACAAAATAGAAAGAATGAATAAGACCTACTATTTGATAGCACAACAGGGTGACTATAGTCAAGAATAACTTAATTGTATATTTTTAAATAACTTAAAAATGCAATTGGATTGTTTGTAACTCAAAGGATAAATGTTTGATGGAATGGATACCCCATTTTCCAGGATGTGCTTATTTTATATTGCATGCGTGTATCAAAACATCTCATGTAACCTATAAATATATATACCTACTCTGTACCCACAAAAAGTCTTAAAAATAATTTTTAAAAAATTTTAAAAGCTTTGCTTCAATTAGTCTTGAATGCTTGGTTCTGGCACCGCCTACTTCTTGTGGGCATAGTGCCCACTGTACGTGTTCAAGTGAGCTGCACTCATCCATCTTTCACTAGGGCTGATTCATAGGGTGGCCAGAACCCTATTTAGAACCATAGCTTGCTGCTTACATAAATCAATGAAATCATATGAAACACAATATAACATGGTTTCATTGAAAGAGCACAGGTGTCAAAAGGATGTGAGTTTACATATTACATAACTTAATATTTATTTGAACTTGGACTCGTCACTTAGCCTGGTTGAACTTCAAATCCTTTATTGGTGAAATGAGCATCCACTCATAAAATTTCATAAGCCTATTTCATAGGATTGCTACCTTATATAATTTTATAAACTATGAATTCTGATACAAAAGTCAGTGATACCAGATCACACAATTTAAAATTTATAGGCAGACACATCACTACTTTTGCTTCCCTTCACTGTGAAGTAACACATGATATCACCTTGGTGGCACTTGCAGGGTATTTGTTGGCTGGCTGTTTTATTGGGCTTCTTCCTGCCACTCAAGTGCTCATGACTGAGAAGAAATCAATGGGTGTCTGTTGGCAGTGTTTTGAAAGACATATTTCTTAGGTAATACAGGTAGTCACTCATAAAAAATTTTTTTTTCTGGATATTAGTCTGCCCTAGTGGATATCTCAGGGCCTCATACTTCATCAGGCAATGGCCAGTTCATTTTTTTAATCCAAAGCTACACAGAGTGAAACACTTTATTCTGTGTGTGTTTTAAAAGCCCAGGTAGCACTAAATACCATTTTCCAGGAAGTGTGCCAAGTACTTTGGAGGATGTACATTGAACTTTTCATTAGAAAAGCTTCCCAATTGGATAAGGGTTATCTGACAGAAAATAGTTTCATATCTCATTATACCTTTGAGTGTGATTACACAAACCAGCTTGGAAGACTACCAGGCAGCACCTGGCTGTTCTCACCTTGACTCTACCATTAGCTAACAATGTGAGTTAGGGGGCATGTCATTTAACCTCATTGCTTTTGTTTTCTCTCCTGATCTAGAAGGCATGATATATTTGCCACTTGAGGTCCTCCCTGTTTCTAAAAGTGATCAAATGTGGTTTTTAGTAGAGCAGATTGCAGATATTGAAACAATCAAAACCCAGTTGGAAGGAAAGAGAAGATATCAGTGATCTACAGGGAAAAAAACACTATATTCAAGAATTTATTTTAGTGCTGAGCTTTCTAGTGTTAAGGTAAAACTAACTAAACACATGTAAATTATATCTATATATAAATATGTCATAAAATATATAGAACCATTATATATGTTAT
Source organism: Pan troglodytes (assembly GCF_028858775.2). Taxonomy (NCBI): domain Eukaryota; kingdom Metazoa; phylum Chordata; class Mammalia; order Primates; family Hominidae; genus Pan; species Pan troglodytes. Next base: position 90,992,207 of record NC_072407.2, read on the forward strand.
GTATTATACATATATTTATTTATATATACCATAAAACATATTTGTGCTTATCTATAACACATAACATATATAATATATTCATCTTTCATATTTATTATATATACATTATACATATATGTACATGTTATGTGCATGGGAATAACGGTTTTTCATATAGAGAGATATTTTCATAAAATTTGTTTCAAAAGTAATTTTTATGCTGACATGTCTTTATATAAGGACTTTGAATAACAATATTCTTATTGTCTTTAATAATAGTCTTATAGAAAGAAATTAATATTACATTTCCAATATTTTGTGGTGGTAGTATTTGCTAGCCAATGCATAATCCTTTATATACACTGTCTGTTGTTATTTAAGTGTCCCTGAAAAGTAATTGTTACCTCCTGTTTGAGAAAGGATGAAATTAGCATTTAGAGAAGTCGAGTGATTTTCTTATTGTCAATTAGCAAGTATAACAGTAAGCCATTATGATGTGGCTGTTTCTACACATCTGGGTGTACTTTAGTGGGCATGCTTCTTTTGTGAGGCCAAGTCAATAAAGACCATGTTGGCTCCTGAAATTTAGTATATGCATACTAAGGTCTACCTCTAGTGGGATAGGATAAAACAGTCAGGAAGATATTTTCCTAAAGTAAATACTGTTTCCACTCAGTTTTTCATTGCAAACTGGATAATAGCCATCTGCAGACAAAATTTTTGATGGGAGTACATGATGAGAGTACTTTAAATTGTTTGTAGAAAGAAAAGCTATATATTTTAACTACCAAATACAAGTAGCAAGGCTAGCACTATCATTAACACCAAGAAGCTTTCTTCATATTCTCTCATTTATGACTACACAGAGGTAGATATAAGAATAAATTTGATGAGCTCTCAAGTCCTTCCAAACTTTAACATTCTGTCACCGTAGAATAAACTATATATAAACTAAGCAAACGTTTGACTCCACTAAAAATATGAAATTCATCAGTGCATCCTTGTTCTGGTATGACCCTCAGACCACCAAGGTTTAACTAATGGACTTCTGAGTATTACCTTGGCTCTAGTCTGTAGCAATGCTCAATGAATAAAAGATAAGTAGACTCTTCTGTTAATACTAGTTTATGCCCTACAAAATAAACTTTATTGAGAATGTCATTCTTGAGACAGATTCATTCAACAAAATTAAAAAACAAACAAGGCATAGCATAATGTACAGAAATTGAAAGCTGGCCTTCAGCACACCTCCTCCTTCCACCAGCTACTGTGTTTTACTTCTCTCCACAGATGTAATGAAAATGCCTCTTACCATTTATCCAATAAATACCTACTCTGCTCTCAGTACTTGATACCTATGACTTAATCCTTCCAACAACCTTTCAAGAGAAGAATGATAACTCCCACTTACAAAAAAGGAAGCAGAAGCTGACTGGCCAAGGTAACAGAGCTACTAATGGCAGACCCAGGATTTCAGTCCAAGTGTATCTGATTCCAAGCTTGAACCCTTTAACACAATATGCTTCTTCTCACAAGTACTATATCAGATGCACTGTTGCTTCCTGTTATTTGTTGAGTACTCACCATAGAGTTTCTATTCCAGAAGAAAAATAAGAGATTTAGAAGAAAATCTACAGAATGTTTGGTTTTCAGTTCCTACAAAGAAAGGGTCATAAGTGACCCAAGCATTTAGATAAAAGTCTAGGTCAATATGCCCATCACTAGCACTTTGTTTTTACTTCTTACAACCTCTTTCTCCAGTGCCTCCCTCCTACTCTTTCAGTTGTATATCCACTGCTTGGCACATGATAGGCCCTTTAAATAAAATTACTTAAACTATCTGCCTCAATTTCCTCATCTATAAAATAGGATAATTTAAATTTCAGGTTTTTTGCATGGATGAAATTAGTACAATACAGCATCTGACACAATATATGGCACATAATTATCTAATAAAGGGTAGTTATTGTTGTCATTGTCATTACACATTTGTTGAATGATTTAGTGAATGAAGCTCACATGCAGGGCACATGTAGTGTCTATAGGCCAAATAGTTGTGCTTAACACCAAGCAGTATCTGTGTACCAAATCCAACCCCCAGAATAGAGCCTTGCCCCTCAGAAACAAGCCACTTGTCAGTAATTATATCATCAGTGATGCAATAATGTGTGAAATGTACTGTGGCGAGATCCCTCAGTCATTGTTCTTTTCAACATCATATCAGTACAAAGGCAGCTGATGTCACTTGCTGGGCTTAATATTTCTGCCCCTTCAGTTACTAATTCATTAAAAAATGCATTTATTTGTTCTAACATTGATTTATTCAATATTTTTAAAAATTTATTCTACTATGTCTTGGACATTTATCTATCTACTATCTATCCCAAATGCTATGAGAGGCACTGGGATATGGAAATTAAAGACCTGTCCTTGAAGAACATTTAGTTCTGTGAAAAAATGGTCATACAATGCAATAAGGACTAGAGAGGAGGGGCTGATACAAACCATGGTGATGGGGGATAGTGGGAAGTTATGGGATTATAGGATTACATAAAAGGTTAGGCTTCCTAAAAGAGCGCCCAGAATTTTGAAAGATAAATAAGAATAATAATATTTTGAAATAAACTTTTCATTTCAGAATAGTTGTAGATTTATAGAACCACTGTAAATATTGCACAGAAAGTCCCTATATACTGCATCCCCACATTTTCCTGCTAACATCTTGCTTTAATACTGTTCATTTGTCACAAACACTAAACTAATATTGATACATTATTATTAACTAAAGCCTATAGTTAGTTCAGACTTCCTTAGTGTCTTCCTAGTATCCTTTTTCTTATCTGAGATCACATCCAGGTTACCACACTAGATTTAGTTGTCCTGCCTCCTTAGGCTCCTCAAAACTGTGACTGATTGTCATGTTTTTATTGTTTTAGATCACCTTGACAGTTTTGAGGAGCACGAATCGGGTATTTTGTAGAATGTCCTTCCATTGGGATTTGTCTGATGTTTTTCTCTCAGATTACATTGGGGTTGTATGTTTTGGGGAGGAAGATCACATAAGAAAGTGCCATTCTTATTTACATCATATTGAGGGTATGTGCTGTCATCATACCCTTATCATTGTTTATGTTACACTTGATCACCTGGTATTAGTGTTTGTCAGCTTTTTCCACCATTCCATACTATCTAGGCTTTGTACAGAAAAATGTCATATCAAGAACAAACCCTTTCAGCTGGGCATGGTGGCTCACACCTGTAATCCCAGCACTTTGAGAGCCTAAGGCAGGTGGATCACCTGAGGTCAGGAGTTCAAGACCAGCCTGACCAACGTGATGAAACCCCATCACTACTAAAAATACAAAAAAAAAAAAAAATAAGCTGGTCGTGGTGGTGGGTGCCTGTAATGCCAGCTACCCAGGAGGTTGAGGCACGAGAATCACTTGAGCCCCGGAGGTGGAGACTGCAGTGAGCCAAGAATACACCGTCACTGCATTCCACCTGGGCAACAGAGCAAAACTCTGTCAAACAACAACAACAACAAACATACCCTTTCATCTCCAATACTTCCCAAATTTCGGAGTGGAAGGACTATTTCTGATGCCAGAACCTGTAGAAAAGTTTCTGCTATAAAACAGGAAGACAAATCAGACACCTTTGGTTTAATCATTCATATGATTCAATGAAAGAGGCTGTACTGCCTGAGCGACGTGACATGGCTCTGGAGGCCCCTCTTATTATGATTTTCTTCACACACACAAAGAGCTCTGTTTTATGGGCTGCAGCTGCAGCAACCATTAGGAAGTACCTCATAATCTCAACAGTGCAAAATCTGGGCAGGGACAGGGTGAGTTCAGCCATGCATGGTTTATGGAAGGTCAGGGAGGTAAGCCAAAGCATTACCAATTGTTAATTCTCACTATTCCAGGTGCTGAATATACCTTATCTAATTTAATTTACCCACATAATTACCATGTGAGTTAAGCATTTCCGGTCCTATTTATAGTGTACAAGTAAAAGTCTCAGATAACACAAAATATTAAGTGCAGAATTGGAATTTAAGCCCAGGTGTTTGGACTTCCAATCTCATGTTTATAGCATCAAAAGACATTTTAGGCAACAATCCAACATTAATAATATGTCACATCCATTTTCCACCACAGATTGTTCAGAGCATGCTCCCTTACAGGAAACATTCTTAAGCTAAGTCATCATCTTTCCTGTAATGGGAGAAATAGTAGAAGTCCATACTAAGAATGTGGACCACAGTAGAATTTAGTGATAGACTGTTGGAACTGCTAAAGATCAGTGGGTGCTGACAGTCAGAGAATTAAAACTATAACACTGTTAGAGGAGTAAAAACAAGCCAAATTATGGCCATGATGGTCCTCATTCAATTACACTAGTAGGTAGTCCACTTAAAAAACTCCATATAATCTGGTCTACATGTCCTAGACACAGAACCGGAGGAACCATCGATTCCAGCTTCATGCCTATCCGGTTTTTGATGAATTAATGATCCATTATCCCTGTGAGACCATTCATTACATATTATTCTATGTTAAAAATAATAAGTGTGACATACATTTATGCAATATGTACTATGTGCCAAGCATGATCCTTAGGGCTGTATTAATCATTATCTCATTTAATTCTCAAATATCCTTCCATGTAATCACAATGAATCTTATTTGGCAGGAAAAAGAAAAAACTGACTTAGTGGGATTAGTGCTTTCTAATGGTGGCAGAATTAGGGCTCAAATGCAGGATATTCTGTTTACCAAGGCTATTTCCTTTCCAATACCCTGTGAAAGTTTCCATGAAGAATGATAAATAATACATTTGACCACAGTCCCCTCATTTCACCATCTAAATTCCAGGTCATAGTTATCTTTACACAACTTCATTAGTGAATACTGAATGGACTTGTTATTACAACAGTCTGATACTCAATATTTTGAAGCTAATGAAAAAAAGAACAGAAGGGATTCAGTGGATATTTGGAGTCCTAGAAAAAAGAAAAAGCTTTATGAAGTTCCTCAGAAGTCCTCTGCTTCCCTCAATGTAATAAACAGAAAGCAAAATGTGCAGGAAGAAATACAAAAGAAAATATCACTAACAAGGTCACTCCATCACCTGCACAAGCCTCTTTAAAATCAGCCCACAGCCAAGGTTCCTGCTGTCAGCTCACTGGACTGGCAACTCATTGGATAACTGCTTCCTTAATCCTATCTTTCTGCTTCCTTGATTCTCAAGGAAGTTTCCAAAAGCTGGGGCTGTATATACCAAAATTATTGGGAGAACAGGTGGTATGTAAGGTTGCAGTATTCATTTCAACTCAAGAAAATGATTAACTGCACAGCTCAGCACAATTTGGAGAAATTTTCAAGTGCAGGCAGTCAGTACTAAAAAACTGCAGCTCAAATTCCCGTGATCCCTTGAAAAAACTGGAGACAGATATGTTAAAAGGGGAAAAATCATGTGAAGATGAACGGTAGAGCTAAGAAATGCAATTTTTAGAATTGGAAAGAATTGAGCTGTAAACTCTAGACTCTATATTTTTTGGGCATGTCACTTAAGTTGTCAGAGTCTCAGTTTGTCTATGATGGGGTTATAACGTCTTCCTCACAATGTTACTCACTCTTTAAGTCATTCATTCATTCAAAAGTATTTTTTTCCATAGATATTATGTACCAGGCTGCCCCTGACATTTGGGATACAACTGTTAATATATTAGACAAAGTCTATCTCATGGATTTGGGAAAGGGGCAGACAATAAACAAGAGAATGAGTTAAACCACATGAGAATTTGAGATGATAACAAACGTTCTTAACAAAACAAAACAGAGTTTTGTGATAGATCATATCCTGGGAGGGGCTGGTGAAATATTTTTCCCCAGCATATCACATGGGGCCTGGTTTATAGCAGTTATTCCATTTACATTTTAACTAAACACATGCCTGGACTCTAGTAAGTGCTCATTTCATGCATTTTCTTTCTATACTTGTGAAAGCTGGTTTTTGTAGCCTAAAGGAGCCAATATTCACTATACACACTAACCGTAACTTCAACTATTTTGATATTATAGAACTTTTACTCCATATTCATCATATACCAACTACTTAAATATGAATATGATACACCACAAGGTAGAAGTTATGCAAGATTAAAAATAAAAGAATAGGCTGGGCGCGGTGGCTCACGTCTGTAATCCCAGCACTTTGGGAGGCCAAGGGGGGCAGGTCACAAGGTCAGGAGCTCGAGACCAGCCTGGCCAATATGGTGAAACTCCGTCCCTACTAAAAATACACACACACAAAAAAAAATAGACGGACGTTGTGGCACATGCCTGTAATCCCAGCTACTCAGGAGGCAGGGGCAGGAGAATTGCTTAAACCTGGGAGGCGGGGATTGCAGTGAGCCGAGATCCTGCCACTGCACTCTAGCCTGGATGACAGAGGGAGACTCCATCTCAAATAAAGAGATAGACAGACAGAGAGACAGATAGATGGATAAAGAGTATTTTACTCTTTTTTACTTTCCTTACTAGTCTGGCCTGGGAGGTAAAATGTGCTCAAATAGAACTGCAATAAACGACAATGCATTATAAGGTCCTTTAGTATAAAATGTTTTCTGTGTCAAGAAGTGGATCACTTATCATGGGGCTAGAGGATTGTTCAAGCAGGAAATGGGTTTTGAACTAGGTCTTAGATTTAAAAATGAAAATGTAGGAGCAAATGCTTTGTAGGAAATCTGTTTAAAATGTCTCATCCCCAGAGTTTCTTTTTCACAAAATCGGGGATGGGTCCCAAGAATGCGTATTTCTGACACGTTCCCAGGTAATTTTCATGCACGTTTCCAGCTATGTTTTTTCCAAACAGTGATGTATTATACTTGGAAAGTTACTGTATCACTGCACCCTCCTGTACTATTATGGGGCATGAATGAAGTATATGCAAACAGTGTGTGTGTGTGTGTGTGTGCACGTGCACATGTGCGTTCATTGTGTGGGTACATGGAAAATATCAGAATAATGATGAAGAATCTTTCATACACCATCAGGGGGGTAATTGTTATCCCTTTCTTTTGTCTCTGCTTTCCATCTTACACAACGTGACCCCCAAACACTCTTCTTCTGCTCTCTTCTCCATACTTCCCAGACGCATCCTACCTATTATAATGTTAAATCAATGGAGTATTGCTATCAAGTTGAGATTAAAAACTGCTGGGGTCCTTAGAACCTCTGTAGTCTCAAAGTAACACAGAGTAGATCACAAATCTAGTCCCACACATACCAGGGTCTTTCCTTGTCCAGCCATGTGTGTTCATCATTTCCTTAGTATTTTACCTTACAGTGGGTCAATTAAGAAATTTTAAGGCCAGGGGCTGTGGCTCACGCCTGTAATCCCAGCACTTTGGGAGGCCGAGGCAGGTGGATCATGAGGTCAGGAGTTCATTACCAGCCTGGCCAACATAGCGAAACCCCGTCTCTACTAAAAATAAATAAATAAAAAAAATATTCAGGCATAGTGGCGCATGTCTGCAGTCCCAGGTACTTGGGAGGCTGAGGCAGGAGAATTGCTTGAACCCAGGAGGCGGAGGTTGCAGTGAGCCAAGATCACACCACTGCACTCCAGCTTGGGCAACAGAGTGAGACTTCATCTCTAAATAAATAAATAAATAAATAAATAAAAATAAATTTTAAAATAATGATCTTAATATTAAAGTTGTCCATCAGAGGCCAGGCCCAGTGGCTCATGCCTGTAATCCCAGCACTTTGGGAGATGGATCACCTGAAGTCAGGAATTCAAGACTAGCCTGGCCAACATGGTAAAACCCCGTCTGTACTAAAAATACAAAAATTAGTTGGGCGTGGTGGTCTACATCTATAATCCCAGTTACTCGGGAGGCTGAGGCAGGACAATCATTTGAACCTGGGAGGCAGAGGTCGCAAAGAGTTGATATCTCCACGGCACTCCAGCTTGGAGGACAGAGTGAGACTCTATCTTAATAAATAAATAATAAAGTTATTCATCAGATACCAAGTATCTTTTTTAATCCCAAAGATACTCATTGAAAGATTACATAAATACAGGTTCAGACAGCTAGCCTTGCCGGGCCAGAGATACTGAGGAGACTATGCCTAATGATCCCTCAACTGCACCATCACTAAATTATCTGCAGCCTCCTTTAATTTCAGACTCTTATATCAGGATCTTCATAGCAAAAATAATTCTGATCATCTACCAGATTAATGAAGAAGCTTATTTTGGCATTAAATTCATTTTTAATTTGCTTCAAATAATATGTTTTCAATTGAGGTAGAGTTTATTAAACATAAAATACTGGCAGGGATGTTTATGTATATCTTATTGCCTCTTTAGCTCAAAGATCTCAAGATCAAAATAACAGAAAATATTTGTATTCTATTACAATATGTTATGACCAAAAATATCGGGAAAACAAATATTTTCTACTTTGTCCAACTTTCAATGACATATTTTCAATTCTTATGTGTATTACTGGAAAAAACAAATCTAATACCTTGGCCAATAAGCTTGAAGTATGAATCAAGATTTGCAATATAATATTGGACCTTCACAGTCTGCTAACAAATTATCTACACCTTGGCCCAGAATTGCTTCATAGTAGACTCTCTAAATAACCATAACTGACTGTTAAACAAGTGAATATCTCAAAGGACAGGTAATCAAATGAGCTCTACACCACTAATAGACAATTTTTCCACTAAAAAAAGATTTATTTATATCTTCTTAATGTCTGCCTCAAGCCACAAATCTATACAATGTTAGTTAGCAGGAGAAGCTGAAAATTAGGTGTGGTAAGAATGAAATCTAGAAAGTCATCTTCACGATATATTGGCTTCATTTTTTCTTCTGTATCTTGTAATGTGAGGATGTGGGAGTACTGGCATAAGGAAAAAATGTTATGAACCATCCTTTTCTAGTCCGAAGAGAAAACCTCCATTTGTGTCTCTAACTACCAGGAAGCAACCTTAACTCTGTTCAAGAGATATCACTAGACTGGATCTGCCCTGGTGGCTGACAATAAATTGTATGCTCAGTGGCTCAGATGGACAGCAAACTTATGTTTGGAAGTTGCTAAGGATGGCAACAAGAGACAACATGGAAAGGTAAAGATAGGTCATATTGCTGAAGACTTCAGTGAGAGTGAAAATATGAGAAAGGTTAATGCAGACATAAGGAGCATAGAGTCAATATACTCTACACTCTTTAATTATAAAGGAGCATGCAATAATAGGAACTACGCAATAACCTGGAAGTGATCTACGCTTACAAAATGCATCAGATGGAATTGAAAACGTGTTCATGATATATTATTATTGTTTTTTAAATTAAGTCACAAAGGAAGGTGCAAAAATCAATCTCAATTTTTGTTCAAATATGATTTAATAAAATATAAAGAGAGAGAGGGAAGGAGGAAAAGAAATGGATGGTGAAAATTTATGCTGGCAAGGTTGCATAGAAAAAAGAATACATTGCTGGTAGGGATATAAATTTGTTTAGCTGCTATGCAAAACAGTTTGGTGATTTCTCAAAGTACTTAAAACAGTACTACCATTCAACCCAGCAATCCTGTTACTGGTTATACAACCAAAGGAATATAAATTGTTTTAACATAAAGATACATTCATGCATATGTTCCTCACAGCACTATTCACAATAGCAAAGACATAGAATCAACTTAGATGCTCATCAACTGTGGAGTAGATTTAAAAAATGTGGTACATATACACAGTGAAATACTACACAGCCATAAAAAAAGCAAAATCATGCCCTTTTTGGCAACACACATTTTCTAAGCAAATTAACTCAAGAATAGAAAAATACCACATGTTCTCACTTGTAAGGATGAGCTAAATATTGAAAGCAAATGGGCACAAAGAAGGGAACAACAGACCCTGGGGACTACTTGAGGGTGGAGGGTAGGAGGAGGGAGAGAATAAAAATCTACCCACTGGGTACTATGCACATTACACAGGTGACAAAATAATCTGTACACCAAGCACCCACAACACACAATTTACCCATGTAACAAACCTGCACATGTACCCCCTGAACCTAAAGTAAAACTTAAGGGGAAAAAATTTAGAGAAAAATTAGAAAATTTAATGTGAAACTGCCAATAGTAGTTGACTCCATGAGTAGAATTGAGGGTCAGGGTTTCATATAGACACTTTATACTTCTTTAGCATCTGCATTTGGAACACTGAATATAGATAGCATGGTGTAATAGAAAGAGTCTTTGGAGTGAGAAACATCTAAAATAAAATGTTTTCTCAAGTTTACTGTGACTTTGTAATATTACTTATTTTCTCTGTACCTTAGTTTCCCTGGTTCCTATAAAAGACAATTATATCTGCATTGTAAGACAATGTGAAAATAAAATGAGATTCTATATATGAAAATACTAACACATGAGAGTCATTCAGTATATGCAATCTACTATTATTTCTCATATTCTAAGCCCTGCTGGAAGGAAGGAAAAGGAATACATTAGATTAATCACTCTTTCTTTACCTTTAAATGGAATACTTTTAAGAAAAGAGAACTCCATAGGGCAACAGGGAAAGTCACCTGGAAAATTAATCTTATGACTAGTTATTTCTGTCTTCTCACAGTATTTCACAACCTATTGAAGTCATATGTTTTAAGTAACCCATGTGATGAAGTGGAGGTATTGAAGTAAGGAATGGTCAAATGATTGCACATGGGACAGAAGAAAAAGGGCTTCATCCCATCTTCTCAAGAGACAGAGACAAGTTTTCATTTCCAGGTGTTTGCCTTCTCTGTTATACTGGATGCTTGCTCACTGGCCACCCCCACAAAGCTGTACCACATTTTCTTTCTTTTTTCTTTTCTTTTTTTTTTTTTTTTTGAGATGGACTCTCCCTCTGTTGCCAGGCTGGAGTGCAGTGGCGCAATCTCGGCTCACTGCAACCTCCGCCTCCTGGGTTCAAACGATTCTCTGGCCTCAGCCTCCCAAGTAACTGGGACTACAGGTGCATGCCACCACATCCAACAAATTTTTGTATTTTTGGTAGAGACAGGGTTTCACCATGTTGCACAGGGTGGTCTCGATCTCTTGACCTCGTGATCCACACTCCTCAGACTCCCAAAGTGCTGGGATTATAGACGTGAGCCACTGCACCTGGCCGGCATTTTCTTACTCACTCAAATATTTTTCAAAGCCTGAAGGAATTAGTTACTAAGTTACAGTGCCAAACAGGCTACTGAAACAAGGAAGACTAGGAAGTTTGGTTTATTAGATGAAAATAGTTTATGACAAAGCTTCTGATTGTCACACTTCTACATTAAGTAAAAAATCCTAACCCTGGGGTTGCAGTACTGACCAAGCTCTCATAAATTAGTCACCCTGGTCTAGTCCACAAAATAAGACCGTGACATCTAAATCCTGATAGGAAACACTTCCGTATTATTTAGCATTTCTGTTTTCATTAGGACATATGAACGTATTTAAATTCAACATTGAATAAATATAATTCACTATGTATTTATTTGACCTCCATGTACTCAAAACTATGGCAACTGCTATGAACAATGTCAAAGAAATTTAATATCACTGCTATGGTCTGAATATCCTCTCCAAAACACATGTTGAAATTTGCCCTTGTGGTGGTGTTAACAGGTGGGACTTTGGGAGGTGATGGGGCCATCAGGGCTCTCCCATCATTTGTAGAATTAATGCCATTTAAAAAAAATGAATTAGGCCCCCATTTGCCCTCTTTTCCTTGGATCTTCTGCCATGTGAGATGAAGTATTTCTTCCTCCAGGAGGACAACACAGCATTCAAGGCACTATCTTAGAATCATCAAATCTGCCAGCGTCTTGATACTGGACTTTCCAGCCAACAGAATTGTGAGCCAATACATTTCCGTTTATAAATAATCCAGTCTGTGGTAGTCTGGTATGGCAGCACAAAACTAAGACAAACCCTTACTACAAGAAGCCTACATCCTCATTAATTATAACTAACATCCACACAGCACTTATCCCAATTTTTATTATCTGTTTTTTTAACAATTTAAGTATCAAATTTTGGCAGACATGGTGGCTCCTGCCTGTAATGCCAACACTTTGGGAGGCCAAGGTCGGAGGATCACTTGTGTCCAGGAGTTTGAGGCCAGCCTTTGCAATATAGTGAGACTATGTGTCTACAAAAAATGAAAATAAAAAATTAGCCAGGAGTGGTGGTGTGCACCTGTAGTTCTAGATCAGGGACTGAGAAAGAGGCTAAGACAGGAAGATCACTTGAGCCTGAGAGGTCGAGGCTGCTGTGAGCCATGATCATGCAACTGTACTCAGCCTGAGTGACAGAATAAGACCTTGTCAGAAAGACAAAAACAAATCCAAAACACATTTGAAGTACTATAATTTTTAGCCATATATCACATGATGAAAGTGTTTGGTAACCCTTAATAAACACACAATGTAATGATCTTAAAAAGGAAAGATGCCTCAGTACATCTCTAAAAGAATTGGTTGATTTCATTTTGTTAGTAATAGAAAATTAAATTAACCTTTTCTGTTTTTTAATTATACTTTAAGTTCTGGAGTACATGTGCAGAACATGAAGGTTTGTTACATAGGTATACACACACGTGCCATGGTGGTTTGCTGCACCCGTCAATCCGTCATCTACATTAGGCATTTTTCCTAATGCTATCCCTTCCCCAGCCCCCCATCCCCCTACGTACCCTCCCTGTTCTCCTTCCCATGTCCATGTGTTCTCATTGATCAGCTCCCACTTATGAGTGAGAATATGCATTGTTTGGTTTTCTGTTCTTGTGTTATTTTGCTGAGAATGATGGTTTCCAGCATCATTCATGTCCCTGCAGAGGACGTGAACTCATCTTTTTTATGCCTGCGTAGTATTCCATGGTTTATATGTGCCACATTTTCCTTATCCAGTCTATCACTAATGGGCATTTTTCTAACCAAAACATTAAAGAATTTGTAACACAAATAAGCTTAACATGTTAATGAGAAAAGGAAAACTACAAGTTATCTGGTAGAAACACTGTTAAAAAAATTTTTGGATTATTCTGTCAGTATAATATTTGAAGGAATCATTCAATACAATAGGAAATAAGCTGTGATAATTAGTGACATAACAAAGTCAGATAAATTAACTCAACCATACTTAGTGAGAAGGTTGATAGAAAACTTAAGTCTCCTTAATACTAGTGCTTTGTTCTTCAGATTCTGGTATAATTTGATAGCAGGACATATACATACGTATAGCATATATTTCAATAAATCTATAGAATGCTTTTCTAGTTTTCTATCACAAGCACTCTGAACATTAACATTACACATGTTAAAATTTAAGCGTTGAGTTTATTGAGGCTTTCTTCAAGTTTTCTTAACACCAGAACGCTGTATACTTGATTATTCCAGATGCATCCCTAATGAGATTTTACAGGAGTCATTGTGGTTGTGCATGGTAAGGATGAGGCCTACTGAAACTTTTTATTTCCTAAATGCCTTATATTAAAAAGTCCTTACATCTCTTATTCAAGATTTCCTACTAAATTGTTTACAAAACTTCCTTGCTGAATAATCACGGTAAGGTGGTTAGCTGGGTAGTAGACACTAAGGAATGCTGGGTTTCCAGGGAAACAGTGCCACGGGAAGCAACAAAAGAGACAACCAAAGCTGTAGATGTTATATTACACAACATTTTGTTTTTACTACTGTTATATTGTTATACTTTGTTATTCTTGCTTTTTCCTTCTTTCTGGGAGACAATGTCTCTCTTTAAGAACTCTAAAATTGACACCAATAACAACACACAAAGCATGACATTAGTATAAAATCTATTAACCAGAATTCATCTTTTTTCAAAATAATACAATGACAATGGGTGCAATTATGAAACGTATTTTTTTGATCAGCTGACCCTAATGTATTTCCTAAATGATAAAACTTGGATATTTGACTTCTTCCCTAATTCTTCCAGTAAAATTCTTTTTCAATAAAAGTGTCTTCAGAATGATTGGCCTTTATAAGAGAGCCCAAATGCTTTTTTTCTTATACAATATATTGTGTCTCTTTGGCTTTATCAGTGGTTACAGAGCTTTGTGGTAATCTCAAAATATCAACACCATCCATCCTGGGGAAGTATTTTCTCCAGCAAAAGGAGAAAAAGCAAGACAGAAACAATCATAAGGCCATGTGAGGTTGACTTTCTCAGGGAGCACTTTGATAAATACGTTCTTTTATTTAATGTCTTTGTGCCTTCATTTCCTCATCTGGTAAATGGTAATTAAAAGTACTTAACTCATAGCATTACTGTAAGGACTAAATAAAATAGAACCACAATGGCTGGAACATATTAATCAGTTAGTATTAGCTATGACAATAAAAGTAATCATATATTTAAAGAATAACTCTTTAAAATATATAAAAACAAAGTCCTTAAGATGGGTTGTTTGATGTTCTCAAGTTAGTATAAAATTGAGAATCTTAGGAACAGATGATCTGATTCAAAATTCTATGATCTTATGCCCTATTATACTTAAGAACACTGAATTATTGGTAAAATATTCTAATACTATGGACAAACACCCTATAGTTTACATGTGTATTTGACTAACTAGTCCATGGTGGAAGTAAAACTAAACATGATTCTAAATATAAATGTGTCTAGGAGGGGAAAACTTATCCAATTAGATGATTTAAAAAATTATTGGAAGAGTTGAAATAAAAATTACTTGTAGAGTTAAGAGTAGAACTTATAAAGAAAAATTAAAGGATGATTTACCTTAGAGTTGAGGTCTAACAAAAGTTTAGTAAAAATCTTACTCTGGATATACGGACACATTATATATTTAAAACTTCAAAATTATATTTTGTAGGACAAAAACTTTATTTCAAAAACAACTTAAAGTGGGTTATCCATGGGAAGGGATAGGCACAATGTTTTCTTTCTTAAGCCAGTAGTAAGATGAGTGTTTTTATACTACCTAAACTTTTTATGCCAGCAATTATTTATTTAAAACACTTACAATATTGCTATTATAAGTAATAAATCTTAAAAACTATTAATATATTTTCAAGTTGTACAAGAATTTAATCTTTTTGATTATTTCTGTATTTGTTGTTATTAAGTTAATTAGATTTTTTAAATACAGCGATAAATATCACATATTTACGTTCCTTTATGTGCTTTTTGGAATTCTGAAAAATAAAAAAGACTCTGAGGGCTCCCAAACTGGCAATGTTGTGGAGAAAAGACAGGATATTATAATGCCACGAATAACAATGTCCATAAAAAGTATGAATAACAAGAGAAAATGTGCTCCTTACAATGCTCAGTAAAATGGAAAAAAATGCAAACAAAAACATCCAATATTATGTATATAGCTGCTTTTTTAAATTGTGCATAAGATAATTAGAAATGATGATAAAATGTTAAAAGGTTTTATTTCTGTTGCAATATTAGTGATTAAAAATTTTTTCTTCTCTTATTTCTTTTCTAAATGTTAAATAATACCTAGCTATTAAATCACTTTTATATTTGGAAATCATGTATCTTTTAAAATATATTATTTGCATCCTCCTTATTTTCACTTAATACATATAGTTCAAGTTGTTCTCAGACACCAGAATATTAGGAGAATAATTCAAAATGCAAAGAAAGGACTCGAGAAGTTACACTTGAAACCATGGCTAGGCCAAAACAAAAATAAGAAAAATAGTATTAACAGATAGCACTTATTGACTGCCTATTATATACTACACATCATAAATATTGCATACATATTTTTAAAAATACTATTAATTTAATTTGCATAAATATTTTATGTTTGTTTACCATTATTTTCATTTTCTGTGACTTGGTTTAAATAAATTAATGAATGCAATGTGCTCAGAAAACTGCCTGGACACCTGATAAATTTCATGTAATTGTTTTCTAGCAGTAGCAGCAACAATCATTTTACAATTGATGAAGTTGAGATTTACAAAGGTTAAATAAGTTGTTCAAATTCTAGTTTATTTAACCATAGAGTCTAGATCTATGTCCTTACACACAGTGATAAAAACAGTAAACTAAAAATAGCATATAATATATACATACATATTTCAATTATAATTGAACATACATTTGTTGTGAGAATGAGTGCCTTAAAATAAATATTATCTGAATATTAAGCATATTTTCCCAACAGTACCCTGGCACCAGGAGCCTCGTTCTGTGCAAGCACTCCTACTCACCAGCTCTGTGACCTTAGACAAGTTGTTTAAATTTCCTAGACCTGAGTTTCTTTTCTAAAAATGAGGAGGTTAAAAAAGAACAAATACTAGCAGGAACTAACATTTTTGAACCCTTATTGTGTGCCAAGTATTACGCTAAATTAATGATCACAACTGTCCTATGAGCCAACAATATTGATAATCATCCCTTTTTTGAAATGTGGTAATTTAGGCATAGGGAACTTGCCTCATTTCCGCAGCAAATAGTGATGGACCAGCAAATAAGATAACACCTGGTATTTAAACTCAAGTGTATCTGAATTCAATGTCTGCACTCTTTCTTGATGACCACTCAGAGCTCCCACTGTTAGAACTCTCAGATCTGTCCCTTCCAGATCTGAAACTTTATGAATATTGTTAATTACTGAGGGAGCATAAATATGTGAAAAAGGAGTTTAACTTCTTCCCCCA
The DNA here is from genome assembly GCF_028858775.2 of Pan troglodytes. Lineage (NCBI taxonomy): Eukaryota > Metazoa > Chordata > Mammalia > Primates > Hominidae > Pan > Pan troglodytes. Next base: position 91,008,920 of record NC_072407.2, read on the forward strand.
GCCAAGCAATATCTCACTGTTTTTGCTGTTATAAAGACATCATTAATGAAGTCTTTGATTAGCACCTAATTTTCAAAGTACTGTACTTAATATTTTGTAAGAAAACTTAAAAGCCTAGTCCAAGTGCATAGATCTTGGCACATAGTGAGTGTTCATTTAATAATTAATTTATCAGGCAGTCTTACACTTACAAAGTGCATTAAATGATTATTCAACTGACCATCATAACAAAACATTAGTACAGAAAGTGCAGGTACAGCCATCTGTCATCTTGCAAATGAGGATCTGTGTATTTATAAAGGTTAAGTGAGCTGCCCAAGGTCATCCCAAAGTGGAAAATAAAATATGGTTTCCAGAGCAATTCCAAGATTAATACTCTTTCCACTGACCTTGAAACCAAATTGTTTTTATTTTATAAAAGTATCAGAAACAAAGTTTTACATATTCAAGCTGAATTACTTCAGCATTAATTTCTGCTCTTTCTTAGGAATGGTTAAAATTTATTTCAGTTGCCTATGATTAGAAATTGTGTACAATCTACAAAACTCCACTCATGTCCACTTTAGTATTTCATATATAAAATGTTGAAGTTTTAAATTTTTCTTTTTTGTGTTTCTAAAGGACATTTTTTTATCCAGCTAATGGCACAAGTGTTATACTCTCTTCAGCCTCTTCAAATTTTTAAATTGTATGCATTAATTTTCCATGTATTGATAGATTAAAGGTAAAAGCAAAAGTATGCAACAGGTTTTGAAGCTAGGAGAAAAATTTCCAGCCAAACAAACTCAAATTACTAATCTCTAAAGTCACAAATAATGCAGTCTCCTTTAAAAAAGGTACATTCCAAATACGTGAAAGCAATTCAATCCAAACATCAATTATATTGATTATTCAAAAGAAGAGAAAAAGTAAAAGGCTAAGACTCAGAAGAAAACAGGAATAAAAATAAGATTGAGAATTTCAAAAAAGAGATACCAAGAAAAATTTGAGATTATGAATCAATTCAGTCAAAGATGTTAAATTTATACCAAGAAAAATGTAGCATGGTTAAAATATAAAAAGTGTTTATTTAAGTCTTTCCAGTGTTCCGCACAGAAAATTAGATAATTATTATGAGAGGTCGAATAGTCCTAAAAATAAATTGTTTCACTGTTAAATAAGCCAGAGAATATCTTAATTACTTATTATGGATTTTATAGGTTATTGTTTAAAGTTGTATGCTATATCTGTCAGTGTGGAAGATTTAAAATCTCACTCTTTTATAAAAAAAGATATTAATGGTGTGCAACTCAGACTTCCTATCTCCAAGGGAACAGTACTGATGATCTTCATACTGAATCAGAGCCATTCAATAGCATAAACAAAAAGGAATTACTACACCATCTACGGTGCTCTAAATGATATAAAATAACATTGTATTAAACAGAAACACGACACAATTTTTTTTACTTCAACCAAAGCTATCCATACATATTCTATTCATCTCTTGCCATATAGATAACTGTGTGAGTTTCTGCTTACATATGAACATATTCTTTCTATGAGGGGAAATGTTCTATTTTTATGCAGCCATGGCTTGGTATATATCTGAGAAAACTCATGTGCTAGCAAGTGCTTCCATTTCACTTTTTTCACAGTATCTACCACAGAGCTGAGTACAGAGTATCTACCCAATAAATATTTGTAGACTAATGAATAAAATAATTTATTTATGGTAGTATCACATGGACCTCAAGCTCTATTTGGTGTGCTTTCATGGACTATATATTTGCATTGAAATGCAAATATCTGTATTTCATTGAAAATTATATTTTGTCCAAAAATTTCTCTCAAAACACAAGTTTTAGGTTATTTTTGTAAGTTCAAAATCTTGTCAAATTAAAGTACTACCAAGCCCTCAAATCCTTTTTCTTTTTTTTGGGAGGGAATGTATTAGGTATAAGAGGCTTTGCTGTTATCAATTTTATATAAATACAAAGTATAATATTGCAAGCTTGATTTTTAGCATATGTATTTTAATAAAACCTATAGTTTTAACATAATATATAATGGAATCTATAGTTATTTACATGTGTTTGTATCCTCTGAGCAAAAAATTACTATCAATTATTCTCAATCATCCAAATTATAAGAAATGAATAAATGTATTGAGAATCGAAAACAATAAATTTCAATTTTATTACAAATAATATAACCAGATAGTATAATATTTCTCTGTCTTCACGTATTTCCTGTTTTATGAAATCATTTCCATAAAAACATATTGTCAACATCATTTATATCTTTTTTTATTATACTTTAAGTTCTAGAGTACATGTGCACTCATTCCATAAAACTGAAATTAAACTGACATGTACTTCAGTATGTCTTACTTAACTTTTAAATTTTTTCAGCTTCTCAAAGGATAAAATGCTATCATATGTAATTCAGTAATATATTTTTCATTAACAAAAATGGTGCTCTAACTTTATTAGGGAAAGTCAAGGATTGAAATCCTAACCCAAATCTAGTGAAGGTCAAATATATGACAGTTGAAAAGAGGGTATATAACCAAGCAATATGAAGACAGTTTCTGAAGAAATCATTAAAAATACAAATAATTATATTTTTATTGTTCTTGAGGAAAGGAATGCAGAAATATCTTTTCATTCTATTTTTATTCTATCTACTTTTAATTGCAGCTATGAATGAGACTACTGACTTTCAGGTAGTATTAATAATATATTAATAACAGCACAAAAATCTACCTTGATATCACTTTATAGAATAAAGGAACTTTGACAATTTCTGAAAATAAACACTTCATAAATAAGTTATATATTCATTGTTATAATTGGAACTACAACAATCTGGCAGAGCATTTAATTTAGTTTTCAAACTAATGCAGCAATTAAATGTAATCTGCCTATTTCCTAGGGTCCATGTTATTTTTTTTGGTTTTAACCTCAGGCCCATGGCATATCTCAATGTGCTACAACTTGTTTCTAATAACGAAGTTTCTAGTTGGACAAGTAAAGGCACATGAGCATGTCCAATTTGAAATTTACAAAGAAGTTATCTATCTACTGCTTGCACTTATTTTTTTCACTATAAAATTTGCTTATGCTTGTTGAAAATGTAAAAAAGAATTCAAAAGTACTTGAAGTATAGCATTAAGTTTCCATCTTTAATCCCCTCTAGTTTCATCTCCTACACCCACGCACATCAAAGATAACCACGTTCACAGCTCTGGAACTGTCCAGGCCTTGCTCATCTTACCACAGCATAATGCCTCTCAACATATATCACCAATTGGAGGAGGAAAGCGTGGGGTGTATTTGTACTTATGCCAAAGCAATAAGAACCCTACCTTTTTCGTGCAATTGCAAACTTATCTTCTAAAGTGAAAATTAGTAAGAGTCTGAAACTCACTACATATATTGGTAACTTTCCTGACCAATTCTCCACTCCATTATGTTGTCAATTATAACTGGGCAACGATGAATTGAAACATCATTTATGGTTTTTTTCTTCAAGGCCAAGATAAGGCAAGACAGGTTCTTGGCAGGAAAATTTAGAAGATACTTACTGAATGTTTTCTATGTGCCAAGCTTGATACTAAGTGCTTTATATTTAGTTTTCAAAACAATCTTATAGGGCAGGTATTTTTATCTCAATTTGATAATGAGGAAATTAAATGTACTTGTCCAAAGTCCCTCAACTAGCAAGACTATTAATCAGTATTTGTACTCAAATTTGCCTGGGTTCACCCTACTACTTAAATGAGAATTATTTCAAAGTGTCAAAAAACAGATTCCAAAGATATTTTTGCAACAAACTGTGAATTTAAGTTATTGCACTGTAGGTTACTTATTTCATTAAACTACTTTTATAATACTTTTAAAAGCACACTCTCATATATTACCATACTATATTTTACGCATAGTATTTGGTCCAAGCTTCTCATTCTCAAAAGAAGTCTAAATTTTAGACTTGAGTATATATCAAATGAAATTATTCATATAATTTTTGGGACACTCAGAGAATAGTGGAAGATTGCCACTTTATATATTTAAACTTGTGGCTAATTACACATAGTGCACATGTGGTGCACTATGACTTGTTTATATAGCCAAAAAGTTATCTTGTAAATGGCACAAATGCCTTATATTTTATGTGCTTGTACCTGTATGTCTCTGTGTATGTGTGGGGGGAAGTTAGAAATGTTAATTTGTTAAATGTAAATGTTTAATGTCAAAATAATAATATTTTTGGCATTTATTTCTTAGTGTACTATACCGGGATATTAAAAATTAAAATGCTCCCAGCCTGTCTTTATCACTGATAAAAACTAGGACTAGAAACTGCCCTGACCTCCTTGTCTAGTATCCACTCCATTGTCCTATCCTGATGCGTATACCATTTACCAAAATTATACCAATTATTTACATAATTGGTATAATTGTTCAATGAGTAACCTACAGTGCAATAACTTAAATTCACAGTTTGTTGCAAATATATCTTTGGAATCTGATTTTTGACCCTTTGAAATAATTCTCATTTAAATAGTAGGATGAACCCAGGCAAATTTGAGTACAAATACTGATTAATAGTCTTGCTAGTTGAGGGACTTTGGACAAGTAAATTTAATTTCCTTATTATCAAATTGAGATAAAAATACCTGCCCTAAAAGATAGTTGTTCAATGCTTCTATCATTTCCTGCATGGGTGCCTTGAAATTTTTGCTTGTTTTAAATAAGACCTAAAACCCATCACTCCAGAAAATATAAATTAAATGACATTGTCACAGAATAATAAATTCATGTGTATCGGTTACATTTCTCTAGAAAAGTATTTAGGAATAACATGAAAAAGAGAAGTAGAGTAAGTCACTTTCAAACTTTTAATTTTTTAGCTTCAAGACACAGAAGAAATATATTTTAAATGGTAACCCACAGGCTATTTATGGCTATGTGTAACTAAGGTGAAATTTACAAAATATCTAACCTATGTTGTAATACATGTTGATATTTATATTTTACTCTAGTCTATTTTAATGTATTATCTACTAAATTCTGATTTCAACCCTCTAAATTGGTTTTACAAATAACTTATGAGTTATCCACTATTTGAAAAAAAAGAAAAACACGGACTAGATAATCTTTCTTTAGAATCTCATTGTGTGTGTGTGTGTGTGTGTGTGTGTGAAAATCAATGTGTAAATGTAACATTGGGCTGAAATCACTTTACAAAGACCCCTAAAATAAATGTATTTGACTATTACACCTCTTGCCAAAACATCTCCTCAATTCAACATTTGAATGTTTGATAAATCTTTCTGGAGTATTTGCAAATGTGCCAAAATGAGATTTCATAACCCACAACCCTGATGAATTCCAAAGAATTGCCTTTCATATATAAGGCTACATTATTTAACAATATATCCTCCAGCTCTTAAAAAATTCTGTACCATATTGCTTCCTGCTATTATCGGCATCTGAAGGACAGAGTGTGGAGCCTGTGATGGAGATGTAAATAGAAATAACCAAGCACAGTCTGTGCTTTTCATCAGACTCACGAAGAGGTCTTCTGTGAGGTCAACTTGTTACCATAGGCCTCCTCCTTAATTTGTTTTCTTTTCACTATAATTAACCCATTCCATGGGAACAAGGAAAGGTGCTGCTTTCAAAGCTAGATAAAAAGACACAAAAATATGCTCAAAAGATACTCTCAGTGGAGAAACAAGTAGGGTTTTTTGTTTCCCAGGGAAGGAAAAAGAACCAGGTGATATCCATTCTACTTTTCCTTGGAGCCACACCTACTCCAATGTAAAGGAATGAGATTTAGATTTGTTTCAAAGGAGTTGGCTTTAGATCTAAATCGTTGCTCTGCCACTAACTTCAGCTGCAGAAAAAAATCACTCTTTACTTGTCCATTCTACTAAAATGGTTACTTTATCAGACTGTGTTATGAAATAAACAAACTAACCAAATTTAAAATATAGGATACATGGTCGGGTGCGGTGGCTCACGTCTGTAATCCCAGCACTTTGGAAGTCCAAGGCAGGCAGATCATGAGGTCAGGAGATCAAGAACACCCTGACTAACATGGTGAAAACCCCTCTCTACTAAAAATACAAAAAATTAGCTGGGCACGGTGGCACGCACCTGTAATCCCAGCTACTCGGGAGACTCAGGCAGGAGAATTGCTTGAACCTGGGAGGCGGAGGTTGCAGTGAGCCGAGATCACGCCACTGCACTCCAGCCTGGGCGACAACCTGAGACTCCATTTCAAAATTAAAAAAAAAAAAAAAAAAAAAAAAAAAAATATATATATATATATATATATATATATATATATATATATAAAGTGATAATGTTTCAACTCACAACGTAGTAAGATCCCAATGGCAACTGATTGTCAACATTGGGAATTATCAGAAGAACAAATAGTCCAACATCGTTCTTTCCTCAACTGAGGTTTAAGTCCATTTTTCCAGAGTCCTCCAAGTGATTGTCCATTGCAGGTTTGTGCACAAGGAGTTACAGAGAACTGACTCACTATCTCCTAAGAGTGGCAATTCCTTTATTGAACAGTTCTGCTAATAAACAAAAAAAATTTTTTTTAATTCAACCATACTTTGTTACTCTTGTATTTTAGTAATTAGCTGTCTCTGTCAACTGCTGGCCAAACAGAGCGAACCTAGCTCTTTTCCACCTGAATTTACAAATATCTAAATAAACAAAATATGTAAATATATCAGATACCTAAAGGTAGCAGTCAGCGCCCTGCCATGTCTTGTCTTCTCTCTACTAAATTTATTCTCTGAGGATATGATTTCAAATTGCATAACCATTTGGGCTACTCTCCTTTGAACAGGCCCTGCTTGGTTGCATTTGATATTGGTCTTGCCCTGTCACCCAGGCTGAGTGCAGTGGTGCAAACTTGGCTCACTTCAGCCTCAACCTCTTGTCCTCAAGTGATCCTCCTGCCACAGTCTCCCAAGTAGCTGGGTGCACACCACCATGTCTAGCTAATTTTTCTTTTTCTTTTTTTTTTTTTTTTTTTTACTTTTTGTAGAGATAGAGCCTTATTATGTTGCCCACCCTATGTCCAACATTTAATGTAGCCCAGCTGTAGTCTGCAGAAGTTTGAGCATAGCAAGTTACAGAAACTTAGTCTTGAAAGAAATCTGTACGAACATTCTTTGTAGTGCCTGTTTGTTTAAAAAAAAAAAAAGATGCAAGGAGTTGAAGTGACTTTCTTGGAGTCACAGAGTAAAATCCTTAGTTCTCATGTCAGTTATCTTACTTTTAGCACAGTTAGTCATTTTAACTTATTTTTCCAACTCCAAGATAGTATTAATGTAATCTTCATATTTTATCTATTCAATATCAAATTAACAGGATAATGACCAGACTTATAGAAGAGCCTGCAAAAACAAAAACAAAACAAAACAAAAACACTTCCAGTTAAAAAGAGATGAGGAAAAATGATAAATAAGAAAGAAAGACAATGTCGGTTGTGGTAGCTCACACCTGTAATTCCAACACTTCAGGAGGCCAAGGCAGGTGGGAGTTTGAGATCAGCCTGAGAAACACAATGAGGCCTCATCTCTACAAAAAATTAAAAAATAAAAATTATTCACACGTGGTCACATGTGCTTGTAGTCCCAGATACTTGGGAGGCTGAACCAGGAGGATCGTTTGAGACCAAGAGGTTGAGACTTCAGTGATCTATGACCATGCCACTCTTCTTCAGCCTGGGCAATAGAGAGAGACCCTATCTCAAAGAATAAAAAAGAGAGATAGAAAGGGAGAGAGACAAAGAAAAGGGAAGGAGGATAGGAAGGTAAGAAGTTATAAAGGAAGGTAGGAAGGAAAGAGAAGGAGGATGGAAGAAAAGGAGGAGGGAAGGAAGAAAAAAAATTCTCAAGATACTCCCTCTAGAGTTTTGAGGATCTCTATTCTTGCTTTCTCTTACATGCTTGCTTAGTTTATGTTGGGCAGAATTTACTGTGCATAATTTGCTTTTCATTCTGTGTTTTATGTGTTTCAAGCTGTACATTGGAACATAAACATCTCACAGCATGCCCTCTCATTCCCCAGCATTCCTTATGCAGAAGCAACTTCAACAGAAGTGGCTGAACACTATAAACCTAGAAGCTAAAAGGTTTTAATGACATCTGGAATAAGAGTGACCAAGGGAAAACATGCATGTGTGCAGCTGCCATCCATAAGATGGGTAAATACTGAATACCTGATAGGCTACATCCTAAGAGATGATCTTCACATTTAGGTAAGCATCTGATTATTTAGAACTGTGGAAGTGTCCACAATTGCACATCACCAGAGACATTTCTGCATTATGGGGGAGCAGTGCAGTGAAATCCGCTGAAAACAAAATTCCTTTTAACTCAGCTTAGTCATCCTGGACATGGAGTATTTTTGGGAGTTTTCTAGTATTTTCAGCAATTGATGACAGCAATGGTGCCTAAGAGAGAGGAAGGTGGGAAGCTATCCCAGGCATTAGTCTCTTATAGGTGAGCCAGAGTCTAAGCCAGAAATTGTATCATTAGAAATGAATCTGAATATAGCAGAAACACTGCCCAAACCACATGTGGATATGTCAGCAAGCTCTATATTTTTCTCTGAAAGAGGCAATAATAACTCTCTTAGAAATTATTTACTGAGTCCATAGGCTGTTCCTTCTGGAAGGGAAGAGGAGGGAATGCCCCTCTAAACGCTCTTTCCGGAGCTATCTGTATTTTTTTCACTGTTAGCAATGAAGTTTCTGACAGTGATATATGAATATGAAAAACTGTTTCTTTACAATTAGAGTTGCCCACTGTGTTTCCCAGATTACGGATCCAGATCCAACTTACTAAAGAATTCCCCTAAAAGTTTCTGCATCTTCTAAATTGTATATATTGTTAAGTCAGTGGTAACCAATATAATTATAAAATCAATCCATAATTTCAAAGATTTCTGGGGATCTCATGTTTTCAGAATTTTTGTGGAGCAAAGGAAAATCTTTCAGAGTTTCCGCAAACCTTCGATACGACCCAGGAAAAGGAGCACTTCATCTAATTTACAGATCAAGAGCAATTTGATCATGCTATTTCTCAAGGCTAATTTTTATTTTTATTTTTTGAGACAGTTTTGCTTTTGTCACCCAGGCTGGAGTGCAATGGCGTGATCTTGGCTCACTGCAACCTCCACCTCCCAGGTTCAAGCAATTCTCCTGTCAAGGCTAATTTTTAGATGAATTATTTCATTTGTGGTCCCTTCTACTATTTCAGATAGTTATTAACACTTTCAGCCAATTGTTTAGAAATATTGGTGCCATTGAGATAAAGGGAGAGTGAATAAAACAATGCAATGGAGAGGTAGAAAAATGGCAAAAAGGAACCTGACTAATAATCTCCAGCAATGTTTTGGAAACCAAGTTCTGGACAGAAATCTTGAGTTCCAAGACACAACTCTGCAACTAATTATCTGACAAGCAAGGTAGAGCTATGTGACCTTTCTATTTTAGTTTCCTTAACCGTAAAATACAGAAGATTAAATGCTGGCCTGAGACACAGTGTTAACATTCTATGGAATGAATAGTAATTTATGTGTCTTTATTATTACCATGATCATCCCAAAATTTGTTTTAACTCTCAGCACTGTTCAATTCCTGGAGAAACAAAATAAAGTCCCTTTAAAAATTATTCAGTAGCTTCCACAGTGCCATTTATTATTTTTCCAAGCTAAATTGTCTTGTGTAATGATAATTAGTAGAAATGCTGAGATGGGAAAAGTGTACTCCCAGTTTTTAGAAGTCAAACAAGCATGTAGACTATGAATCATACTGAGGGTCCTTCAATCAAAGGTGGATTGTTATCACATTTTTAAGTAAACAACTGATGGGAAGTCATATTATAACCTGAAATTGCAATCTCTAGGTTAACCTGAAGACCATATCTTTAATAATGTATGCTACCAGTACAATTTATTGGTACATTTTTCTCCCCAGAACATCACTGATTTGTTTTTTGCTGTAACAAATTAACATTCCTGTCATTAGACAGAAATAATAAATTCAAGAACCAGTGAAAACAAAAAATGAAGTGTAGCGTGAACAGGATTTTACAATTAATCAAGGGAATCATTTTGACACCTCATTTTTATAAAGAAGCAAAACTAAAAACTTACAAGTGCCTGCTATTTATCCACATACTATATAGTCATAAATAGTGAGCTACGTACTTTACTAACACAAATTCCTCTATTCAGCAAATAGTCTTTGAGCACATATTATATGATGGGCACTCTAATAGGCCCTGTGGATATGCTGTAGATTTTCAACTGAAGTCAGGAAAACTAGTGAAGTGTGAAATCTTGTCAATCACCCAGGAAGTACAACATAAAATTTTTTTGTATAAAACACAATACAATAATTACTTTTCTCAATGAAGTTGAACTAGATCAAGGTAAAGAATATAACAATGAAATATATTCAAGTGCTTAACTATTTGAAACATTCAGACTTTAAGGGAACTATCACATCTCTAGCCACAGAAGTATAGGCAAAGCATTCTAAATATTCCTTCTTGCCCATAGCATATATTCTGTTTTATTTCATATTCGAATTTCAAGAATATTAATGCATGCTAATTTATTTTTTTGCTTTTGAAGTTTAAGCAGTAGTATCTTATTTGGGAGAAGGGAAGTTAGAGACTAAAGTGAGAGGGATGAGTATGTTTATACTGGGACTCCATCCTGAAGGCATTTTTTATTGCTAACAATAATAGTCAGCTGGGTAATGTTGAGGGTTTCAGCTGGGCTCAATTATGTGATTGCAATTAGCTGTGGGTTGGAAAGGCAATTTTGTTGATCTGCATTGCACGCTCTCACATGTTTGAGGTCAACTGGTCTAAGATGCACTCATTTGGAAAACCTGGGTGCTCTCATACTTCACAGGGTGACAATAGGGTTCCAACACAAACTAGGAAGAAAGTTCTCATGTCAACCAAGTGCTATTGGTCAAACTGTCAGAAGGCCAGTGCTACATGAAAGTAAAAGGGAATTATCAAGTCAAAAGCAAATGATGTGAATACAGAAGAGCCATTAGTAGACGTCATCAATGCAATCTGCCACACTGCTAAATGGGCAAGCACCATCAATCCTGTGTCATCATGGGCACATGTATCAAGGTTTGCAAAAGTACTAAGGCAAAGGACCCTTTACATTTCCTTAGTGCAGAGAGAGTTCTTACTCCATTAAAATAAGTGATTTTACTTTTCTTCTGAGTCATTGCATATTCCTTTCCTCTGCCCAGTTGAAGAGCTAGTTTGATCTGCTCTTTAAAAAATGCTTTCTTTTTTTTTCTCCTTCTGTTTTATACTATGAATCTCTTTGCCTAGAAGTTCCAGGCATAATTTCTGTGTAATAGAACAAGCCACAGTAAATACCCAGTCACACAGCCTACTAAAGCCATAAATCACAGGAAATAGCAAGTGTAAGAGATTAACATCGAAGCTGAAACCCAGTTTTCCTTGTACACTCCTCTGGAATTCTGTGATGACATACACTTTCCTGAAGGAACATCTTGTGGTACCCGTGACACAGTACGGTTAGGTTTAAGTATAAAACACATAGGCAATTAGGAGAAAAAACGTTTTTTGAAAATAGGACCACGTCTTTTCACAGACCTTAATGGTTCATGTGAAAGCATTTGGAAATTTCCATACTCTTCAAGAAAGAGAATATTGATGGAACAAAGGAGAATAATTCTAAGAATATGAAGATAAATTATCAAGTACTGGGATTAATTCTCCTAATGCTAGAGAAAATCACCTCAACCCAGTGAGAGAAAGAGACTGGATGATAACTGACACTATCATTTCATGGAAGATCCCACCAAGACTTTCTGAAAAACCAAGTGGGGAGGAAAAAAAAAAAAAAAAAAAAAAGCATGACCTTAGAGAGTTCCCACAGTACCCAACAAAGCTGTATCCTGTTTGACTCTCACTTTTCTGATCCTGGAGGTGAGTTTCACCTTGTGAAAATTCCTACCATGCCATTCTTGTGCTGGTAAATCATAAGACTTAACACTACATAACCTCGTTATCCACATACTTGCTTGGGATCAAAGCAAGATAAATATTTCTTGACACAACCACATAAACAGTAAGCAAAGGAGTATTTCTTCCAACTTTTGAATGTCCAATTCCAAGGTTTGTTCTCTCCTGAATCCTGGTGGTACAACCTAAATATTTTGCCTGAATTTGGCGTTGCAATTTCTATTGTCTCTTGTTTGCCCACAAATAGAATGTTTTCATGTAATTGTTATATTTCAGTAGGTAAACTATGTATTTAATATAGAGCTTAAAGTGTATGTATATAAAAATTATGCATAAAATATTCCACCTCATTTCTTAACTTAGATTTCTTCTCAGAAGCAGCAACTCTTAGTAGTTTTGCTCTTCTCTGAGAAGAATTCTATGAAGATGCAATCAAATTGTTTGTATAAAAACCCCTTTTAGAAAAAATAAAATGTTATATATACAGAAATGCCCCTTGTTTTTTTCACCTAAGATGATCTTGGAAATTATAATCATTACCTAGTAGAATGTCTCATTTATTTTAATAGCTAAATGATAATGCATTGTTTGAATACATCATAACTTATTTTATTAGGTTATTAGATTGTTATTGGGGTAAATTCAGGATAAAACAACAGTTTAAACTAGTAAAAGCCAAAGGTCATGACTAAGAGTTTCCCTTGGGGCACAATTGAATTAGCATTTGCCACACCATGACCAAGCCCTGATCTTCTGAAGCTAGAAGGGAGTCCCTAATAAAATGCATGATTTATTTGATGCAAACCAAAACATACCTTTACAATTGGCCTTTTCAAGCACATTTTTACTTTCTCACCTAGTCATATTTTCTTATGCTTTTCACTGAAAGCCATCCCTGGTAATTTTCACCAATTGTCAGTATTCTTCTTGTTAAATTTCAATTGTCAAAATCCATTTCCTTCTGTAAGATTCCCACCATGACCCCCATAACCACAGAGGAGGAGGTGATTTTTTTCTCCATCAATTTCCTTTAGAGTCAGATTTGTAACATTGTGTCATTTTGAATGATTATGTAAGTATTTGTGCATGCCTCATCTCCTTTGCCAGATTGCAATCCCACTGAAGTCTGTGATATAGAAAACAAAGGGCTATCATTCACAGGACGGTCAGAGAGCCTTGCATATGTATTTGTGCATAATATGTGTTGCATAAATATATTCCTAACCTCTGAAGTGGGGTTAGTAACTTAATTCCACATTTTACCAGACCGAAATATTCGGACTATATTGATATGTTAATGCAGAATTTTAAGAATCTCAACAAATACAATAATTCGATGATTTATAAAAAGTATTTTGTATCTTCTTCAGTATTCTATAGTGTTTAATATACACATTTTGTTTTTCTAGAAGAAGAGCTGCATAACAAACGAGTCTGCCCATTTGGGTCACAACCTCTGTAGGTCAAACAAATTTTTTCCAAACAGCCATGGTCAAGAACTAATGATTTTTAAAACAACATAAAAAACAAAGGGCTACTTATTATTAACTATTATAAAACATCAGTCAGATTTTTCTTTCCTCACTATTCTTGGAGCACAAAGAAGCAATAAATTTTAAAGCAAACATGTTGAATTATTTAAAATTATACTTCTCAAATATGTTCTATACAAGGATAAAATTAATTTATTCTTATCTCCATTTTGGATTTGACCATGAATTCTTCTGAAAAAATAGCTGTAAGACCAAACTTTTTGGTAATTCTCTATAACAACACACCTAGGTTAGAACTGGCTACTACCTTCAGTCCTATGTGTATTTATGTGTACCTTGCTTTAACTATTAGAAACAATAGGCACCTAGAACAATCGTAAAATGACAAAAATGTGAGGTGTTCAATGAAGATATAGAGACTTAAAAACCTCTAGTAATGAATATAAAAAATCATTATAGTAGAAGTATAATATAGCATCAGTATAGCAGAAGTAAATAATTTAATTCACAATTAAAACAAAATTATATTTCACCAAATATTGGCCACATACACCCTTCTGTAGTTTAAGTCTTTGTCTCTCTAGATATATGCCATCCAGTCTGTTCTTATAGTACTGGTAAAACTCGGACAATTCAAAATATCCAAAATAATTAGGAATAGTTTACTCTTCCCAAACCTGAAATTGTAACTGTTGAGTGCATAATAATATATACTCGATTTATGCAAAGGAAACTTACCTTCTGTGTGCACGGCTGATACATAGGTCCAGTTGTACCTCTTCACTATGTCCACCATGGCCCTTGCCTGCTGAGCATCTGAAGGCACAACCCTCATGAAATATTTGAACAGAGTCTTGTCACTCAGATCCATGCTGGTTGCTGAGTAAGCAATCTGAGGTATGTTGAAAAGCTGGAGCAAATTCTGGACCTGAATGGCTACAGAACTGGAGCCAGGCCCAATGACCCCTACTATGGGCTTCTTGGAGCGGAAGGAAGAGGAGGAGCCATCCACACAGCGTACCAAGCCCTCTTCCTCTTCTGAAGAAATGAGGGAATCTCTTATGAACTCAATGCTCTGCTCTAGGGCCACAGCCGAATGCCAGCAGGAGTCCCTTATCTCACAGCCCAGTGTGATGTTGGGCAAGAGTGTGGGGTCTGAATTGATCCTTTCCAGGGTATGCAGCATGGCCTCCACTCTCTGAATGCCATACTGTTCACGGACCGCCCCACACTTCCTCTCATGAACTTTGTCCACAGTAGGCTGGTGATGAACAGAAAAGAGAGCTCCAATAATGATGTCACCCGGCATGTGAGCCACCACCCTCCTCTCACTGGACTGTGCACTCCCACGGACATCTTCTTTCAAAAGTAAGACTGACAGGATCAACAGAAGGACCATTTTAGGAAAGGAGTTCAAGCTAATAAAGATAGCATGGTGGGGAAAATTCAGGAGGGTTCTGATAGCTACGAACAAGCGATGTCCTACGTTGAGTCGCAAATCAAGAAATTAGCCAGCAATTCAGATGTATTTTCTAAAGGACCATTGTGTCCCCATGTACCATTTAGTTAGATGATCCATGTGGTCATGATCTTCTAAACCTGAAAAAAAAAATAACATGGGTCTTTAACAAACATACATGCAACTAGTTTTGGGAAGTTCTATAATCCATGTTAGCAGAGAAAACATTTTGATGATGCAGATAACAAAGAAAAAATAATTCAAAAACGTTTCTGACTTTCCTTTGTCTGCTTCCTTTGTGATTTGATGAAGCAGCTGATGTAGCTTCTTGACCTTGCCTTGCTTAGATTAATAGTCTTTTTTTGTTCACTTGCAATACACAAAACCAAATCTTGTGTGTGGCAGGCAGAACTGTATTGTAATCTCAGGCAGAGATGACAGAGCATCCTAGAAGCAAAACTACACCATGAACAGAAAACTTCAAGAAGTATGCACCCCAGAATGTTAAACATTGGTGATCTCTTGGTAATGAAAGTGTGGATAACCGTTGTTAAATTTTCATTAGGCTTTCTTTTCTTTTGAAATCTTTAGCCTTGAGCATGTAATTAATTATGCAATTACAAAAATAAAATTATCTTTTCAAAAATATCCCACATATTCTCTCTCTAAATACAATGTCAAGCAAGTTGAATAATCTTCTCAGGAATAAATAAGTATTGTCTAATGAATGTGGAAGATATAACAAAAACAAATGAAGAAAGGTGGGTGTTTCATGTTAAATAAACTGTAGAAGAGAAAGGAAAAGGTTGGGAAATTATAGAGTACAACATCCCCCAAATAGGCTGCAAGGAAGAGTCAAATTAGCACCAATTTTTAGAGAAAAGAATATTCACATTTCAATCCCTGTTCTTATATTAAGAAGTATTAGTAAACTGTTTAACCTCTTGGTACCAGAATTTGCTCACCTGAAAAATGGGGATACTATGTGCTAGGCTATCCCTTATGGGAATCAATACAAGATATCAACGAAATAAACACTTTACAAATTAAAAAGTGCTATATATATTCAAAACAACATCTTGTTGTTATTAAATTTTCAAGGGCATTCTGTGGCTAGGTCATGAAGACAGAAAATTCTCTGGCAACCTACTTGGTCCTCCAGAGAGTCTTCAAAGTAATTACACAGTCTTGCAATACAATTCACAGTAATCAGTCCTCTAGGCCTGATCCAGAAAAAAATTCCACATCACTAAGGCTCAAAGGCTAAAAGGATGTATGTTTGGAACTATTCTGCCAGGTAGAAATTTAGTATAGCTATGAATGTCATCATCTATTTCAATTTAAATTCCTGGGAAGAAAGAAATTTTGTCCCAAATTTTCCATGGCAAATTCTAGCATAATTTGTAAAAGAGAACTGACAAATTAGTGATTTGATCACTTAGTGGAATTGTGTAAGAGACTTATTTTGTTATCAACTTTGCCAGCCAAGGATCTCAAATTATTTTAAAGTGACTAACTTTCTAAGTACCGACTTTCAAAAACAGGTGATGTTTCTTCAGGAATGTATGTAAATATCACACTTTTACAAGAATACTAATGGTTTCAAAGGTCATCAAATCTACAAAAAGTTAAGTCCAGACACAAAATGAATGTAATTTGAATCATGTTTCTAATCACTCCTACCATCATTTTCACTATTTTCTTCTACTCTTTCCTATGGCAACAGAGAAAGTCTTCTTTGTACAGTGACAAAAGCTAAACTTTTTAATATTTCATCAAATAACCAGATGTTCCAGAATAACTAGACATTTGGGAATATATAGAAAAAAATAGTTTTGGTACAAAAGTTGGCAGTGTAGATACAGAGGAAGAAATGAAGACTGTTAGATTTTGCATTGGCAAGTCATTTGAATATTACCAAACCTTTCTTTCACTTTCCTTAGACCCAAGCTTAAAATAATTATTCTCATGGTCATGTGAATTCTGCTGCAGACAAAAAGAAATATCTAAAGTTAAAGAAAGCACAATTTCTTATTAAATCAGAATGTTAGCGAGTGAACGAATAACAAAACACGACTCATTTTTTATGTAAGAACATCAAAGTGATATGAGAGACCTGGTGTCCTGTCAGGCTCGTGTGGCTGAAATATCAATCCCATGCATTTTATTCATTTCAGTTGCTTTATGAAACCCCTACATATTGAGATACAGTATACATATTAAAACACTAAGATATTGCCTTTTGAAGTTATGCAAAGTTTGTTACTTATTTAACAAAAAATTATTAACTATTCAGTGAAAGAGACTAGTGTAACAAAGAACTGTAATAATATACATTGGTAAGTATCATTATTATCTTTCATTAAGCACCTAACATGCCCCATGTATTCATTAACTCACTTAACAAATATTTATGGTATGTATATGCTATAATTCTGTCCTGGGAATTGAATATTCAAGAATGAGCAAAATATACAAGCTCCCTATACTTGTGGGCCTTACATATTTGTATTCTAAAGGGTAACTTTAGCTGAAACCTGGTGAATACAAAGAAAAATAAAGATCAAATGGTATTTCTGTCTTTAGGTCTTTGAGGAATCACCACGCTGACTTCCACAATGATTGAACTAATTTATACTCCCACTGCAGAAATTCTATTCAACCCTGCAATCCCATTACTGGCTATATACCCAAAGGAATATAAATCATTCCATTATAAAGACACATGCACACATATGCTCATTGCAACATTACTCACAATAGCAAAAACATAAAATCAACCTAAATGCCCATCAGTGATAGACTGGATAAAGAAAATGTGGTACATATACACCATGGAATACTATACAGCCATAAAAAATGAGATCATGTTTTCTGCATGGACATGGATGGAGCTGGAGGCCATTAACCTTAGCAAGTTAACACAGGGACAGAAAACCAAATACTGCATGTTCTCACATGTAAATCAGAGGTGAATGATGATAACACATGTATACATAGTGGGGAACAACATACTCTGGGGCCTACTGGAGGGTGGGAGGAGACAGAGGATCAGGAAAAATAACCGGCGGATACTTGACTTCATACATGGGTGATGAAATAATACGTACAACAAATCCCCATGACACCAGTTTATGTAACAAACCTGCACATGTGCCCCTGAATTTTTAATTTTAAAGACTTAAAATTAAACTTAAAAAAAGAAAAGATAGTCCCAGCTACTCGGGAGGCTGAAGCAGGAGAATGGCGTGAACCCGAGAGGCAGAGCTTGCAGTGAGCGGAGATCGTGCCACTGCACTCCAGCCCGGGCGGCAGAGAGAGACTCCGTCTCAAAAAAAAGAAAAATAAAAATATACAGAAGAATGAAAAAAAGGCAGTCACGTAAAAAATATGCCTACAACATGAAGAAAATGGGAGGCATGAGGATACAAGGTGAAGATGGCAAGGCAAGAAAGGTCCAGGCCATGCAGGATGTTGCAGGCTCTTATAAAATAATTTTAATGTTGGCCAGGCGCGGTGGCTCACGCCTGTAATCCCAGCACTTTGGGAGGCCGAGGCGGGCAGTTCACTTGAGTTCAGGCTTTCAAGACCAGACTGACCAACATGGTGAAACCCCGTCTCTACCAAAAATAGAAAAATTAGCTGGATGTGGTGGTGCATGCCTGTAATCCCAGCTACTCAGGAGGCTGAGGCAGGAAAATCGCTTGAACCTGGGAGGAGGAGGATGCAGTGAACCAAGATTGTGCCACTGCACTCCAGCCTGGGTGAAAGAGTGAGACTCCGTCTCAAGAAAAAAAAATAATAATAATGTTAATTACAACAGAAAGCCATTGAGGAGATTTAAGCAAATGACTGGAACAATTCAATCTTAGAAAGGATTATTCTGGCTGCTCATTTTCCTGGATAATCAATTGAAGAAATCTTATAAAGAAACCTGTAATAATCTAGCAAGAAATGATGGTGACTTCTCTATGATTGGTGACAGTAGATATTGAGAAAAGTGGTCACAGTCAGATATATTTCCAAGTTGAATCAACTGTATTTGCTGATAGACTAGATGTAAGTAGTAAGGTAGAGAGAGGGATCAGGGTCTACTCCTAGCTTCTAGTTTGACAGCCTAGTGCATTTTGACAGCATTAATACAGATAGGGTAGACTAGCACATAAACACATGAGGGGCAGAAGAAAATTAATGATCTTCTCTTGAAAATGCAAAATTTGAGATGCCTTGGAGCTTTCCATGTAAAGATGTCAAACAGGAAAGTGAACATGTGAGGTTGGACTCAGGGGAGAGTTTTGGTTTAGGCATGCAAACTGAGGGTCATCAATATATAAAATATTTAGAATGCATGAAATCGCCTGGAGAGGAAGTATAAATATTGCAAAAGTACAGCTAAAAAATAAGCTCTGCTGAGGGGCCAGATTTGGGAAAAGCCAGCTATGAAAAGGAGTCAACCCAAAAATTAAGAAGATAAAGTGAGAGTAAATGACGTCATAGAGGGCAAAAAATAATGTTTTAGGTACTTTATTTTTAAAGACATATGCAAGACTTATATATTTCAGAGAAAAACGTATCCGATTCACATGGAAGATACTATATTCCATGTACATTCTATACACTGAAGATTTCTGACACAATGGCTATGTCTTTGAGAGTGTCTGTATGTGTGGCATATGTATACCAAGAATCCTTATAACAACACTAAAATGTAGGTACAGGTTGAACAACCCCTACACAAAATGCTTAGGACCAAAATTCAGATTCAGAATCTTTCAGATTTTGGAATAGTTACATCATACTTACTTACTGCTTGAGCGTTCCAAATCCTAAAATGTGAAATTGGAAATATTCCAATAAGAATTTCCTTTGAGTGTCACATGGGTACTCAAACATGCTGCAATTTTGGAGCATTTCAGATTTTTAATTTTTGAATTTGGGATGTTTGAACTGTATTATTTTATTACCTTCATTTTATAAATGATGTAATGGGTTTTGATAAGTTAAAAACTAGCTGGTCACTTAGAAAATAATGGAGCTAGAATTTATGTCTATGCCTGTTGACTTTCTAACACATTGTTTTAACTATTCCTTGCTGCCTCACAGCCCCTTCCTATCAAAAAAATGAAAGATACTACCAATGTCCATGAAAACAAGAAGGGCCACCCAGACACAATTTGAACATCCAAGAGATATAGAATCTTATAGGAGTTGCCTTTCAAACTATACAGTAACGAGCATTCCAGGGAAAACATGATTCAGCTCATAGAGACACAGAAGGTACAGTGTGTAGGTTATCTAGTACAAGTGTGTTTACATTGCCTGGATATCCACCCCAAATTATAGCTCATCAGATTATGAAGCCTAATCTGATGAGGCAGATATTAGCTATGAACTTAGATACCTGGAATATACTTTTAAAAAAATTATGACATAGAAATGCGAAAGAACTGTGCCATTACTCAGATTATTATAAGGTTAAATAGAAAGTCATCTTATGTGCAATCAAAATACAAGAAATTCATAGAGTATAAATTCCAAAAAGACCTGAAAGGAATACATCAAATCTATCCGCATCACTCATGTGTTTTCTATAAATGTTTATTGAGTAGCACACCCTTCTATGCCCCAAGGATCCAGTTATGGACAAAATAGATATAAAGTCACATCATTATGGAGCCTATACTCGAAGAGGGTTTGCGAGACAAGAAACAAAATAAATATGTAAAATATTGTGTGCTACGTGGTGCTGAGTGTTTAAAAGCAAAAAAACAAAATGCAATGAAGCAGTATAGAAAGTGCCAGAGATATAGGAAATTTTGAGTAATGTGGCCAAAGAAGCATAAACTGAAAAAATAACATTTGAGTAAATAGCTAAAAGAATTAAAGGAATGAGTCATGCAGATCTCTAGAAAAACAACATTCCAGGTAAAGGATAAAGCAAATACAAAGCCCCTAAGACAGACTTAATGTTTAGTGTGCTGAGGAGTAGCAAACAGGCTCATGTGGCTGTAGAAAAGTTAAAATGCAGAGAAAGGAAGACATGGAGAACAAGAGGTAATGTGGTGATGTTGAGCCTGTTTGGACTTTAAAAGACTTTGGCTTTAACACTTCATGAGAACGTTTGTCTGAGAGGATTCCAACAGAGGAGGAACACATTCTACCTAAAATTTTAACAAGAATAAGGGCATGAAGGCTGAAAATGAGGAGCAATTAGGAAATTTGCACTAACTTAGGTGAGAGAGATGATAGTGGTTGGATTGGAGATACGGTAAGTACAAGTGGTGAGAACTGCTGGGATTCTGAATATATTTTGAAGGTAGAGTGAACAAATTGGCTATTAGAGCTGACGTGGGATGTTGGAGAAAGAGAAAAATCAATGAG
Organism: Pan troglodytes; assembly: GCF_028858775.2. Taxonomy (NCBI): domain Eukaryota; kingdom Metazoa; phylum Chordata; class Mammalia; order Primates; family Hominidae; genus Pan; species Pan troglodytes. The sequence goes on from NC_072407.2 coordinate 91,030,302, forward strand.
GACGCCAAGATTTTCAGCCCGAACACAAAAAGGATGGAGTCGCATCGGCTGTGGTGGAGAATGCGGCGGCAAAGATGTGGATGGAAACAACAAAACAACATAAGTTCAATTTTGACATATCAAGTTGCACATACTAGAAACTCAAGAAGAGATCATTGAATGAGCAGGCAGATGTAGGGGGCTGAATTCTGAAGAGAGGTCTGAACAGGAGATAAAATGTGAAGGTGTGAATATACAGAAGTCCTTTTTGTAAGCCATGAAACTGGATTAAATCACCGAGGAAGTGGAAAGAGAAAAGAAACTAGTGCCAGAGGTTGTGCCCCAGGGAATTCCAAGGTTCAATGGTAAGGAATAATCAGCAAAGGAGACTGAACGATTTTTTGAATAGAAACTTCCTTTTGTGAAGTGAGGAGAGAGAAGCAGTAAAATGTGAAGTATTCATGTTGTATCATGCAGAAATAAAGGGACGGTATGCTTTGATTTTCTCAAGAAATATTATGGGTGGGCATGTATGCATACATAAAGACTGGAAACATATACATTGACATTAATAGAGTGTTCTCTGGGTAGTAAAAATATAGTACTTTTAATTTTATTTCTTGTCTTCATCTGTGTTTTCTAAATTTATAAATATAGTAATACAACATATTTACTATTCATTCGTATTTTTAATTTGGAACTGAGGGATATGCTTTCTAAATTTCTGCAACTTTCTCCCTTGACACCTTATCTGCTTCTATCCATTCCTCCTTGGGAGCCTATTAGTCAAGTTAGGCTCTTGTCCAAGTATACACTGTTTTATTCCAATGGCTTTGCACATGCTGCTTCTGATCCCTGATATGCAGTTGTTCCAATGGTCTTCATGGCAGAGTTGTTAAGAGCATGGGCTTGGAGTCCAATGACCTGAATTGGAATCCTGGCACAGCCATTGACTGGCGGTGTGTCTTTAGGCATTTAGCCTCTCTGAGCCTCATGCCTTTATTGGCAATTGGAGTGACAGCAGTACCTATCCCAAAGAGTTTTAGTGAGTATTGAATAAGCTAATATTTAAAAATACTCCCTTCCTAAATTATTACCATATCCCTCACCTGGCAGTGTTTGCTCTATCCTCCAAGCTCACATGGCAATTTATTTATACTTTCTTATAGTATTCATTACCAAGCTAATATTGTAGGATGTTTAAGGAAAATAGCATCACAAAACTAGAGAGGGCCCTGGAGATTATTCCATTTAACTGAGATCCATGGAAAGCAAATGATTCATAGCAGACCTGGGACTTGAATTCAACAAAATGTCACTCAAAACACAATTTTAATCATAGTTTACAACTTGGTATCAGCTCTTATATAATTTTCAAAGCTTATAATATTTTATTTTTTATTTAAATAAAATTTTAATATGAAATCTCTCTCATAATATATTTTTATTTTCTTTGTATAATATAAATATCTTTCATATCAGTTCATTTGGATGATGGGGACAATTATAACAACAATTAAAATATACAGAGGGCATATCATGTGTTGTTCACTTTGCTAAGTATCTCACATGAAATGACATTTAGTTGTCATACAAACTGTAAAATAAGTTATGTATGCACATTTTACAGAGAAAAGAACTGAGGCTCAGAGAGATACAGAGGCTTGGCCCAGATTCCCAAGCAAGTGGGTAGTACCAGAGCCAAGAGTCACATTTAGAACATTTATTTAATTTTATCAGTTGCATGGCATTCAATTATATGTGTACCAATATTTAATTATTCCTTATTGTTAGATATTAACGTTATTTATAGATTTGTCTTAATATCATAAACAATGTTGCATTTTGCTTGCTTTTGAAAGTATCTTTGTAGCACAATTATTTAAAGATGATATTTCTGGCATAAATGTTTCTCATAGTTTACAATTGATGAATGTAGAATATAAAAGATGATATCAACTTCACTCCAAGATCTGTCTCATTAACATCATCAATTCTGAGAACTATCCAATATTCTTTCTGTGAGGATCTACTCTCTCTTGCTTCTATATAAGTTCCTGAGTAAGGCCATTTCTCCTTGTGGTGAGATTTCTCCTGTGCAACCTCACCACAAGATTCATTCATTATTTTAACAAGTGTCTAGTAAAAGATGAAGAAAAATACCACAATACTTTATTTTCAGCGTAAAGAGCCTTTTTTCATTCTTGATCTCACATCTACCTAAAAATAATACTTCTAGAAATGTCTAAGAACACCAATTTCTTATATTAGGAAACAAAGTCTCAAGTAAAATAAATTATTTTCTTTAGGTTATAGCTTTTAGATGGTGGGGATAATATGTCAGTAGAAATAAAGGGGCAGGTTTATCCTGTAGATAATGGGGAGGCATTAATTCTTGTAATGATAAAAAAGCTTTTAAAATGTTATGATCTACACTCTAATAATATGGTGACATTTAATTCACTAAAAAGTGGGTAAATGTATTAATAGTTTGATTATATAGTATATTAGTTCAAGTACCTATTTTCAGAAGTATGCTTTACTCAGTGTTATATTTGTGGGTCCTTAGCATAGTAAATTAATTACTAGCACATTATAGAAAACAATAGACATATTTGAAATACATACAAAAGTATTTCACATCAGGTAACCACACACTCTCATATTATATCCTAAATGATATGAAAAAGAGATATTGATGGATAAACTTTGCCATAAATTGCAATCTACACTATATAATCAGATTCACAGCTCACATTGTCCTTTATTTTCAACAATCTTCTAAAATACTGACCATCTTTCTGGCACAGATGTCTCTTATATAACTTAATCTCCACACAAGCAAATCACACAGCTCAGGACATAAACACTAAAATGATTTCTTCTGCCTGATCAGTGGCCTCATCACAAACAGTCAGGGGTGTCAATATTGCATATGCCATCAATGCATCTGATATATTTTTCTGAAAACAAGTGCATACCACAGATAAGAGACAGTCTGAGGTGCAATGATACAGAGAACCCTGTAGTCTGAGGAAAGCTCCATTGTCATTACTATCTCAATCACACATTTGTGACCTTGTAAACAAGAAAATGCAGCATCCCCACTGTTTAGCCCCACAAAGTATAGGCCATATTTTAACTGAAACCCCCTCAACAAAAAAAGGGCCATAAAACACTATTGTACAAAGATGAAATCTGTAATTTTATCCATTAATTAAAAAGTTCTGGCAGTTCAATAGAGCTCACTAAATCATTGTAAATCATTTAAACAAGTGGTTTAGCAGTCTATGAAGACCTGGAACAGCCTTCTGCAGCAAAGCAATAAACATGATGCAATCCACTGTTAACTAGTCTCAGTTTAATTATAAAGCAGGGATTTTAGACTTTTACCCATCCTGTAGCCTTCAGCTGATTTCTTGTTATTAAGGGTATACCTCTTAAGACTGTAAAGCATTATTTATATATTACATTACGTATCATTAAATGCTTGAGACTGTGGTTTTACATTTCTATAACATGATCTCCACTTACTTATTAATACATAATATTTATAAAGTGCCTTCTTTCTGCTAAATAATGTATAATAATTATTTAATGTAAGACTCACAATAACCCTGTAAGGTAGGTATAATTACTACCTATGTTACTACCTCTACAAATCGAAGTTTAGAGGTCAAGAATCTTCTCCAAAGTATCAAACCTACAATAAATGGCAGAACCAGGACATGAATCCAACTATATTTGGCTCCAAAGCCCAAACTTAATAAACAAATAATGAGGTCTCCCCACAAAAAAACAAGTGAATTGGTTATTCAAACCTCATGCATTGATTGCAAAGCATTTTGGAGATTCTGCTTTCCATTAAATTCTTATGTAACGTACATAAATTCATCAGAAAGCATACAAACAAATCAAGTAAATATAGGAAACTCTGTTTCCTAGCATCATTTAGATAAGGGTTTCTCAACCTGAGCACTATTGACATTTTGGAGTGGATAATCTTTTGTTGTGGGCGGATGTTGTCTGTGCACTGTTGGTTGTCTAGCAGCACCCCTGGCTTCTGTTCACTAGACGACAATGCCATCCCCTCCCAGCTCTGATAAACAAATATGTCCTCAGATATTAGCAAATGTCGCCTGTATGTCAAAGTCACTTCCAGTTGAAAAACACTAATTTACATGAAAGTTAATCCTGGCAAGGTCGACATAATCATGAAAGAAGAGCATACCTAAGAGCCAATCATCTGGACCCATCAGTCTTAGAAATTCTCTACCTGAAACTTCCAAATAATGCTAAGGAGAGACGGTTGAAATAGGCTTGCCTTCCTCAATGTTTATGTAGTTATTTGTCTGTATTATCTTGTTGAAAAGGTAGAAATTTCAATTTGAGAAAGACAAATTTAAGCTTTAAGAGTCAAGGTTGATATTACCTTACATTAAATATGCATAGTTCTAAGTATCACAAATTACAAGAAATGAATGTGAGGAGAGTATCGTACGATATACTTCCCAAATTCAAAGGCTGCTCTTGATAGGAAATGCAAAGTTTATTATAATTTTAACAAGACTACAACAATAACAATAACTTTATAAATTAATTTACACGTTGATTTTTCATTTTATTTATTTTTAAACAAATGATATAATAGTGTATTATTTACTTCTATGTCTTTGAATAATTCTACATTACTATGCATTTAGACAAATTGTTTTTCAAAAAATATTTTTGATTATTATTCTGTAAAATATAATGAATGTAAGAAGGTTACATTATTAAAGTGCTCACTATTATCACTGTGATTACAAGATTTCATTTTCCTCAGAACATTTATACTCAAAATTTTAAAACCCATGGCCTGAACCAGCATTATTGTGAACAACTAATCATTAGAGAATTTTTCTTGAATCTGATATATTTGCAAGACCAATAGAATCATATATACAGAAAATATATATTTTGCATCTAAGTCTTTCTTTTACACTTCTTCTACAGTCTGACTAAAAAAGGAGATATTTGAGATAGCAATTATGTATTATTTTGATTTCTGATTATCTTCAAGCATTTGCATGTTTATTTTAAAATATTCTTGAATATATGAGAAAAGTAGATATTTGCACATTCCCTTGCAGAGGAAGGGCTGCTGACTCAAAATTAGTAGAATTCAAAAAAATTGATATATGTGTGTAAGCTGTAGGTCAGTATCATAAAAGTTTGGAAATCAGATGATCCTAGATTTAAATACCTGCTTTGTCACCTTTGTTTGTACTGTGGGACATTGGACAAGTTATTTAATATATGTTAGTATTATGTTTTATCATTAAAGTCATAAAATAAAAATAAGGCACAATCCATAGGGCAGTTGAACATTAAATGTAATAACATAGGAAACGCAGAAAACTCGACATCCAAAGGCCTGGGTAGGATTGATAGTTTGCGCTCTGTTCACTATGGGTCAGATACTTTATTTGTTTAATTTATTTTTCTCTTTATGTCTTCTAAAAAAAATGGGATACATGTGCAGAATGTGCAGGTTTGTTACATATGTCTATGTGTGTCATGGTGGTTTTCCTTCTGCACCTATTGTTTTTTTCTAATTTGTGCAATTTATTCATCATATTCACTCCATGCCATGTACTGCTATAACCCATCCCCCAATTTGAAAATAGTGAAACTGAGGTACATAAATTTAAGGAACTTGCCTAAGGTCACACAAGTAGTAAGCCACAAAGCTGAGATTCAAACCCAGGCAATTTGAAGCCAGAGCCTGTACTTCCAATCATACTACAACTCACTGGAAACCACAATAAAATAAACCCATAATGTTTATTGTTTAGCCACACCACAGAGTAAAGCAGCTCAAAACAAAGGAAACAGGGTAAATTTTAGTGCCAAACAAATCAAATCTCTCTCTTTTGCGTATGTATGTATATATATTTCCATTATTTTTGTGTTTTACATATATGGTAAATGGTATATATATATATATATATACACACACACACACACACACATATGAATGAAATATATGTTTCCTTATTTTCAAAATGGGGGATGGGTTATGGCAGTACATGTTATTAAATAAGTATAATGAATTAATCGCACAAATAAAAATAAAGTGACCCACAGTGAACACTGCATAAACTATGCACTGTTCTTTGACAGTAAAATAAAAAACATAGTTTTTATAACTGAAAAGGAAAAACAAATAATGCCTTGTATTGTTGATATGATAATTAAATAAAATAACATACCTACTGCTTAGCATGATGCCTGATGTGCTTAATAAATAGTAGTTATTAGAGCAGGGATGAGTCTGCACCAAGACTTTTGCCTGATGGCCCTTCTGACAAAAGTTATATATAGTTAAAAGATGATTCAGAAAGGTAAAATATAGATTTTCATCTCCTATGAATTTAAAAGAAATGAAAGCAAACCTATGCCTTAATGTTTTTTAGAAACACATTTTAAACAACTAAGATAAAGGAATATCAAGATACTATCTCATTTACAAATAATTGAAAATTCAAAACTAAAAATTGAAGTTTCTTTTCTTGGGTTATATAAATACATCATGCACTAAAAATATTTCTTTTGATGCTCATGTCTTCTTATGTTCTCCTAAGCTTCACTCACTGACTAAAATGACTAGAATTAATATTTCTCTGAATATGAATATAACACATAACACATATTTCTAAAGTGCAGAATCTTCCTGCTTTGTAATAATACATCTTCAATATATCCAACCTCTAAACCAGCCAAATCAGCTTTATCATATAACATATATATATCAACATATATAAAAAGTAGTATCTAATATTTTATAAAGTTGGTTTATACATGATCTATCTATATCGAGATACACATAAAAGTACCTCACATGTACGTATACATAATACAATAAGAATGTGTAAGATAAAACATTTGTATATAGCTCTGTCTTCATCCCATGAGGATAGAAAACCTGGGATAAAATTGGTATACAAATAAATACAATATTTTTAATGATCAACCTCATCTCACATTTTCTACTTGTAGTACCACCTACATTTTATTGACACTTAATTTAGTTTCTCTAACCAAAATGATCATTCTGTAAAAGACAATATAGTAAGACTCCTATAAAATATTAAATGGGTTTTGGAAAGAAATAAGAAAAGTAGAATTATTAAAATGCTTTAGTCACAAAAGTGAGCACCTTTGATGAGGTAAGTCATTTTAACATGAAACACAACAATGTTAATAATCAGAGCCAAAATTAAAAATGGTATGTAGTTAATCAAGTATTCCCAAAGTCTGGATAGTTTTTGCTGGTTGGATATAATAGATATGAGTGAATTTTTCAATTTCCCCCTGGGTGTTTGTAATCATGTCCATAAGGTATACTATAAAGTGATAGTAAAGGCCTGTCTACCTATGGAAGTAAAGTGAAAAACTTGGATTATTCAGATACCAACTCCCTCTCCCAAATAATCTCGACACATCGTTTCATAAGTGAACATTGAAGAGTTTGGGCTTTTTGTGAGTGTGTAGCCCGCAGCCAAAACATTCCTGTGTGATAGCACAAACCTCTAGGGGGTGCAATTAAAATATCTAGATTGTATATTTTGTCATGTGGAGTGTAAATGACTAGGGAAAGCTTTTTCTCTTAAGAGAAGCTGTTATTTAGGAAGTGCTATGTACATTTTTCTCCTAAGAAACTTGAAAGATCTGTCCAGAGTGCTGACAAGATTTCACGGGGAGAAGGCTGGAAATTTGATGGGACGCACACTACTAACCCAGTGAGTTCAGGACGCAGTATTTTCAAGTCCTAAACCAATGGCATGTTTAAATGGAAATAAACATGCATAAAGGACAGAAATAGCCACAATTGATTCTTACATGTGTAATTACATTGAGGTAACTGAGAAATTAAAGGAGGAAACTCCCTGCACTCCGTAAAGAAAACAGCATAAAGCACACCTAACAAGAGGTAGCATACCCGAACACTCCACAGCTGACAGTAGAATGTCATGCAACTAAGACTTCCACAGAAAACCCCTGCTTATGTCCCACTGGAGGAAGGGCTGCACGTAGTCCTGGTCAATGCACATTTGGCTGCTTCAAATGGCCAGTGCCCAGGATTAGAGACACAAATTAGCTCTAGCTTTGTCCCGAGAAACTCTGAACAATAAAATCCCATGTAGCGAATGGAGAAGAAGGTGAAAAGGAGAAGCTGCCTTCTCACTGGTCTGTATCAATTTATTATTGAAAAAGTAAAGTATTGGAGACCCTATCTCCCTGGTTACTCGATGTTAACAGTCCAGCTAAGGCAGCATCAAGATTGTGTCTAAATAAGCACAAGCGCTTGTTATCCTTTCCTAAATTTCCCTTCCACACAGCAACTCCTCTGAAAGGAAATGAGGGCAGCTGTAAATTCGAGTAACAGGTGAAAGAGCCCTCCAGGTAGACCTGTCACTTCCCTGGAGAGGTCCTAATGCACGTTGGGCTCGGGCCAACGGCTAGCCTCCGCACTCATGGGCCTGCCCTGGGTTTTCTTCCCTAAGTCGCTGTAGCCTGGGCTTCCTCCTTGGCATGCCGCTCATGCTCCCGCCGTGGGATAACTAGCAGGCTTTGTGTTCGAGGGGAAAGATAAATCCATGGAAGAGGAAAGAGCGGGAGGGCTCAGGCTGGTGTTCAAAGAGAGGCAATATAGCCTGAGTGAAAGAGATGTGCTTTCAGCACCACCCGCTGTCCCCCCTCTTCCTGCAGCAGGCGCCACGAAGCGGCCCCTAACAGATCTATTGAAAAGCAATTCTCCGTCCTCTTTTCCTCTCCACCTTTGCTTCTCACAATTCCGAGCCCTCGGGTGGTTTGTGGGAGCACACTCTGCATTCGAAACCACGCGCACCTGGCCTTAGAGAGCGGGAACTCGGATGCGAAGGCATGCAGAATCTCCTTTTCAACCCTTGCAGCTCTTCCCTCCTTCACCCCATTGCTCGCGCCTTTTTCCCCAACAGGTTTAATTAAGGCTGTTCGCAAATGGAACAGACTTGAATCTTGTCAGCTTTGGCCACCCCTGCTCCACCCGCGTCCCCCTCCCCCAAACCACACTATGAGCTACTCAGCAAGCCTATAGATGCTAAATCCTTCTCTGGCCAGGGGACACTTGGGCACACAGACACTTAGCAAGCTTACCCCCCTGTTGGCTGCGCAGCGAGCAGTGAGACTCGGTCTAGCTAGCCCCCCGAAAAGTTGGGCCACGGGGATCAGCAGGGCAGAGCCGGCCTCTCCAGTCCCCGGCTTCCCCCCCAAGATGATCTCAAGCTCATTCCCTCCGCTCAGCGTGCGCAGAACAGCCGAGCTGAGGGCGGCGTGTGCAGCAATCTCCCCGCTACTGAGAAAGGGGGGATGGGGGGAAGGGGAGAGAGCGGAGGAGGGAGGGGTGGTAGTTTGTATTTATAGAGAACAGAGTTCTTTGCGCAACTTTTTGGTGCCACCAAGTGGCACAGTGAGTTCCTTTAGGAACATAGACTCCTGGGTGAATCTGGATGGGTAGACCAGCTCTGCAAACAGATGCTCACATGGCAAGGGAGCTGGAGGCACTCCCAGGACTTACTTTTCACATGTTTACCGTCATATCTCAGCACCTGGGATACAAATCCCTAAATTCTAAGAATAAACCTGTATTGAGTGAGAAAGGGCACCTGTGCCTTCCTCAGACAGGTGGAAGGAGTGTCAAGGACATGGTAGGTCCCAGTTGTCTCCTAGGAGTGTAGACATCCTTGTCTCAGGGGGAATATCCATTATCTTCCTCTTCCTAACCCCTCTGCCCAGATTGCATTGCATTTATGTTTTACTCTAAAACCTTCTTCTTGCTGCCCTGACTACCAAATCTTTAAACTGGACTGACACTTATTTTCCTTGCCACCAAACCTTCTTCCTCAGTGCTAACCTTAAAAATAGCATATGACTTGTTCACAACGTGCAGGTTTGTACCCTAGAACTTAAAGTATAATAAAAATAAATAAATAATAAAACACTAAAAAAATAGCATATGACTTTAGGCTCTCTGGATCTGAACATTTCTAAACAGCTCTCAGAACTCCAAGTTCACTGAGCTACAGGCTGGAGGTTGGATTTTCCTCACTCATTTCCACAGACCTCTCAGCATGCATTATCCCAACAGCACAGTCAGGATCTTGCCAACTGCCTTTAGTACTTTGAGGAAGAATCCCCTGAAGCTTCCTTTATCCATATTTTATGAGTGTTCTTACTTCTTAGTATGCAGATCTTCAAACACATACATAGACAGTACTGCATGGGACCTTCATGTCCCCAAATGCAGAAGATCCTCTACATTGTTCAATAGAGAAACTGAGTACATGAAGGTTAAGGGGCTTGTTCAAGGTCATATTTCTCTAGAGATCTGCCCAGGAACTACCTAGGGTAGAACTGAATGAACGCAGTGATGCCAAACCCGATCACCCTGTTCTTGTTCCTTCTACTACCCTACTCAGCCTATTCAGGCATATTCAGCTCCCTTCTCTTCCCTGTATTCATTTTTCATATTCTCTCTCTCTCTCTCTCTCTCTGTGTGTGTGTGTGTGTGTGTGTGTGTGTGTGTGAGAGAGAGAGAGAGAGAGAGAGAGAGATTATTTTTGCCAAAGTTCCATAAAGGAACCAAGAGTAAACATGTCTTCCAAGCTCCACTGGGAGTATATGAACTTGAGTTTACAGGTCCAGAGTTGCAGGTGTACCATCTTTACATGACCCACAGTTCCAGAAAACCTCTCCCTCCTATACTGTAGTCCTTTTAGAAATGGAAACTGACATTTACACCCAGTCGGGTCCCTTCTTCGCTGCCTCATTTTGGGGTGAAGCACCAGCAACTGCTATTAGCTCCCCCAAACACCTAATGGGCTCAAAGATAGAGGAGCCCATCTCCCTTCCTAAATCCTTGCCTTTCGTGCACATGTATTGGCATCACACACACACACACACACACACACACACACACACACAGAGGGAGAGAGAGAGAGACAGACACACAGAGAGAGAGATCCAAACGTATCCTTTGGCTCGGATCTTTATCTTTTCCTCCTCTGATTTTTTTTTAGTTCGTTTTCTATGGAAACAAGCCCACTTAAATCCCTCACTTATGCAAATAAAAGCAAAATGATCTTCATAAACCTCCCATTGGAGCGATACCGCGGTAGCCCAGGCTCCTGACTTAAATTTATGTCTGATTCACACAGCACACGTCCTTGCAGGGTGACTTTTATAAACTTGCAGGACCTCGTAGCGTTCCTGGCTCTACCAGCCCTCCACCTGCCCACCACTTGCCCTCCTGGGTCTTTTTAGCCCCAGCTCCCGCCCCTTGCTTGATTGCTCTCCATCCCTGCACTGGGGGAGGGGCTCCAGCGGTATCCTATATCCGTGGTAACTACAGCCAAGAGAAAGAAAAAGGCGCTGTGCTTACCAGGTGCGCGCCCTGAGCCTTGCGCCCCCAGGCAGCCGCTCCTCGAGGGCTTCCTGCGCTCTCGTAGCGGCCTTGGCTGCAGCTGGAGCGCTAGTGTCGGCGATGGAGGCAGCGGTGACAGCAGGCAGAACGGCTGCGGGGCCCGCGGCGGTGGCGCTCGCTCTCTCGCGCCAGCGCCGGGAGCACGTGCCGCGCTCGGGCAGACGCAGCTGGAAGCGCAGCGCAGGGCTGGCTTATACTCCCGCAGCGCGCGGCGGGGATTGGCAGAACGGCCAGGGCATAGACTCAGTGGGTGAATAAGGGTCTTGAAGCCTCGTCGTTTCGGGGTTCAGGCGAGGGTAGCCTTGGTCTCTCTCTCCTGCTCCTCACGTTCCCTCTGGGAGCCATGGGAGGAGGAAAACTGTGCGGAGGAGGCGTGGGTGGTGTGTCACTCAGAGAGAAGCTGGGGGAGCAGGTAGATAATAAGGTTCTCTTTGACTATGGCACTGAAACCCCTGACAATGTTTGGGAGAAGGGGCGTCACTGCTGGAGGGTACAGAAAGCTAGGAAGTCAGGGAAGCCCGAGATGATTCAGAGGTGTGACTGGTTAGAAAGAACGGCCTCTAATGATGTTACTTATTAATAATACCATTTTGCATTTTCTGCACTTCTTACAAACGATTCTTCCTACATCCGTTAAAATTTATTCCTCGTTGGCAGTTGAATGTCTTTACTTTCTCAAATGACTTTGCTTCCCTTCCTTCACCACCCCCATAACTGCCCAGGATTGTCAGCTATGCTGAGGTTATCTTTAAATACAAAAGCAGACTTCATTTCTGCCTCTGAAAAGGAGATTGGTATAAATTACTTGCATAGCTTAATTTAAAGAAAAGAAAGACATTGCAGTAATATTATTATTCCCATTGTATTTCCCTAGCTGAATTTTGGGAACCAGGTGCTTGCAGCAGCTGGGTCAAAGATTAAAAGATGAGTGCACTGAAGTCAAGGGGATTGATGCTGATGCATTCATTACTAATGCTCATTAGATTTTCCACCAGACCCTTGTCAATAAGGTAAGTTATTGTTTGATAGCTTCAGGATTTAACAACAAGAAAAAGAGATGTATCTACCACACCTTGTTGCGTTTTACAATGGCATCTTTCTTCTTGCATTTTCATGTCTACTGATGGGATCATTGTTACTTTTTGTATTTCTTTGACTGCAATTCACAAAACAAGTTTTAGTACTTTGGAGAGAGGCCAGGAAAGCTGTGAGTGAGCTTCCTTAATTAAAAAAGAAAGAAAGAAAGATGGCATAGATGAGAAAATAGAAAGATGGCATAGGTGAGAAAATACAAAAAATAGTAAGTTCGCAAGAAAATGGAGGGTGACATGGCTAGATGACTCTGGTGATGTGATTAAGTCTGATGAATACAGTGATTTGTTTATCCAATTTTCTGAGGCGTTAACAATAAAGATAAGGTCAAATTTGGGTTTTTGTATGAGACATTTAGCTTTGAGTGAGCATAGGGCACTCCAAGCTCCCAGTTTTTCTCCATCAGTTGGAGCTGGATCAAAATACATTAGTGAATGGGAAAGGAGGAGATATCATGTTGGCCACTCAGTCACTTAAAGCTTTCAATTTCCTACACAAATTTCCTTCTCTCCTGTCTTCCAGTGTTATGATGAGAGTGGGATGACATAAGACATGTCAAAGCATGTCAAAAAAAATGACAAAGCACTCCACAAATGTAATACCTACTTACCAATAAATATCGACTTCCTATGCTCTAAAGGCTAAAATGTGAAGGACATTCTCCATGTTGAACAATAGTAAAATTTTCAGATGAGAAGGAAAACGTGATTATATAATCTTAAAATTGCTCAGTGACATTTTAAAATATAGCTTCATCTCATAATTGTAAAGTGCTGAATTAGGCAAAATTAAAATTAAAAGGAATATAGAAACAATGTTTTACATTCCAATAGTAAGTTCTGATTATAAATTGCTCAAGGGTATAAATTTTGCCTTAGGATGAGCTATTAATGAACAAAATATTTTAATTCTTTTGTAGAACAGTAGAAAAAAAAAGAATGGAAAACACAGTCATTCTCAGAATTGATCAAGCTTAAAACTCGAAATCTCCATTTATTTCTGTCCTTTCTTATATGTGAGAATTTGTCATGAAATTCTGTTAGCTCTGCCTTTAAAATATATCCTAGAATCTTACCACTTCTAACCACCTTCAAAGAGAACCTGTTGAATCCATCAGCTATCATCTTTTACCTGCCTTACAGGAATAAATTCCAAACTAGTACAGGCTACATTCAGCACAGCATCCAGAGTGATCTTTTAAATAATTTATCTTAAATCGAATCTCTCCAGTAACTTCTGATTTCACTGAGTAAAAGCCTAAGTCCTCTCAATAAATATTTAGAATATTTAAATGAATATTTATGAAAATAGAGGTATACCTGTTATATCCTGCCCTTCATTGCACAAGTTGGCAACACTGATGGTAAATCATGTGAATGTTTGCAGGAGGTCTGAAAGACTACTGAGTGACAGCACCTTTTCCGAATATGGGCACACTTACCCACTTCTTAAATTGTGTTTTTGCATTTGTGATTCTCAGACTTAGCTAGCTCATGTTCTAGACTTCAAGGGGGTAATACAAATTCTAAATGTTTTGCAAGTATGTGGTTATCTGAGCTCATTAAATAAAAGGTTATAAGTGGCTTAAAAATTTTTGAATGTTTTTATCAATTTAATGAACACTCATTAAACATTTATTATTGCCATTATTTTTTGCCAGTTACTGTACAAAACACTATGATAGAATGATACACAAAATATTAACATATACTTACTTGGCCTTAGAAAACTTAAAGTTATTACATACATGTGTGTGAGTGCATATGTGTTTAAATTTATTCATTCATACCATTTATTAAATATTTATTAAACTATCATGTACCAGGAATGGCTAGGTGTTGGAGATAAAATGATGAATGAAATAGAATTCGTCTCCTGTCCTGTGAGGCTTAAAGTAAGGAACACGTGAATAAACTAACTGATGTGTCACAATTTATGGGAAATACAATGAAGAACAAGGTACAGTTATAAAGAATAGCAGGGCATGAGGAGGGGGCCTGGTATCTTGTTTTAATTGGACATTAAAAATAATTCTAAGACAAATATTAAATCAAGACCTAAAAAAGTGTATTATTATGCAAAAAATGTGACATGTGTCTATGTTTCTGTTTGAGTTAAGAGATGTGATCAACAAGGGGTGGCTGATCAAAGAGTGGGAAGAAAATTAAGGGGGTTTACAGGCAGAGGGAACAATATGTGGAAGCTCTGAGGCAGAACAACATTTGCTGTGCTTTAGAAACTGAAAAGACATTGGAGTAGATGAAGTAGAGCTTGACAAACCTTAACTATAGCTCAGCTTGTTCAACTCCCAAATGAAGGTAATTTTATCTAATTTTATTTACTAAATTTAATCTGCAAACTTTCTAGATGTGAATGAGTCAATTATATATGTTATTAAGAATGGAAAATGAAAGCCATGCAGAAAAATGAAATGACAAATACTCCTATCATATTGACTAAAGTGGTTTACCAGAAAATATTTAGTTTATCATTATCTAATATAAGAAATTTAATCTGTTCATAGAAAGAATTTTATTATTGCTGCTGTTACTAAATGCTAGTACTATTATATAGACCCTTATATACATGGTCCCTAAGAACTCAATGTCTTCAACAGGGATTTTGTAGCAAAACTAGGAACCTTTTTTATATTACGCACTCTTATATAAAGCTTCAATTTAAGATCTAGACAAACCATGGAAATTTAATTCAAAGAAGCTGTTATTTATGAATCTATGTTTATTCATCTCTCTATTTTTCAGAGAGGACAGACCTATAAATATAGCCCTGTGAATTAATTTTTGTTATGATACTTGGTAAAAAATACAGTAAGAAATGTATTTAGTCTTTTAGTGCTTTGGAACTACAACTCCTTTAGACAGTGTTTTCCAAGATGAAGTCCTCTGTCCAAGCAGACTCTTGACACATGTATGGCAAACACAGAGATATTCATCTTCACTCTGGGTGCACAAAATATAGTGTGTGTGTGTGTATGTGTAACTGTCTCATCACAAGGTGCAAAGGACTTCCTTTATATCCCAGGTGAAGACACAGAGCTCTTATCCAAGGGTGAGGCAGAATGTCCACTGGATTTCAGTCCTAACTGATTGCATTTGGAAACTGAATTTTGGCTGTTTCTTGAGTAGGGCACTTGGGCAAGCTGCTGAACCTTGGAACCTCCTTTCCTTATCTGGAAATGGGAAAATCAAAAAGGTAATGTAAAAAATACCTAACTTTCTTTGTTATACATAAAGTCACTCTGGAAATCAAAAGTGCTATAAAGTCTCAGCAAATCGTGGTCCTTTTTTCCCTCATATTTCCTCACAATATGGCTCTCTTTGTTCCAGTACAATGTGATGTATAGGCAAGAATTTGAATAACGGTGTTGGATTACTAGGAAGGGTCATGTATAACAAAAGAAAATCCTTTTCTAAATTCTGTTTTTATGTTGACAGGAAATTTCTTGTTTTGTTTTTTTCTGTAAAATGTGAATAATAGTACCTATGTAGAGGTTGCTAAGATAAACAATAATAGATGTGAAGCAATTGTACAGTCCTTGAAATGTGGCAGGTACAGGGTATTTGGTGGTGATGATGATGATGATGGGAATGAGGATTGGTTTATTTTAATTTCCAGTTATTTTCATCCCACATTAGCATGACCAAGACACTAAACATAGCCTGGGACATAAAGTCCACTTTTTAAGATACTTGGAAATTTGAAAACTACTTTCTAGTCTAGTAGAGCTCATCTCTTTGTAAATATATTTAAATTATAAGACCAGGTCTTGTAGTAATTCTTCATCAATACTTTTGGCAAAGATAGTAAAATTTTTCACTTACAATAAAAAATAGGTTAAGTAAAATGGCAGCAGTATTCTGAACTGCGTGTAAATGACCAAGGGTATACAGAAGTTTTTGTCATTCCAAACAGAACCTCAGACTCATTGCTTAATAGAATTGCTGGGAATGTTTCACTATATATATAAGAGACAATTATGCTCTTAATGGCTTAGATATAGTGTTGCAACTATTTATAATACATTTAGTCTTGAGGACTCTAAGCCACCTGAAATCTAACATTATGTTTAACACACTATAACTCTAGTGACTTGGGAAATTTATGTTGTTTTTCAGTGTTACATTTCCTAGAAGCAATTCATTGAGCTAAAGCCAGTAATTATTTTAAATTATGTAGTAAGCAATGAAAGCCAGAATTTTGAAAATTGATGAGGTGAGAGCTTATTTATGTTACTAAATATTTGCTTTTTATACCTCTTTAAGATTAAGTAAGAATGTTGAGCTGGGCTAGACACACAGATCTATCAGAAACGTTGATGGATAGACCAAGAGCCCATGTGCTTGTTGAAGCAGTAAATCATTCAGTTCTCTTTCTCAGTGTTTTTATCTGTAAAATGGGAAAAAATGCTAGTTCCGTAACTTATCTTATTAACTTATTGTGAAGAATAAATTAGTTCCACTTGCAAAGTGCAGAGCTTGGTACATGGTGAGCATTTAACACACTGTAGCACATGAGTAAAAGTATGATCTCTGAAGCCAATCTGCATGGATTTGACACTTGGCTGTGTTGCTTACTAGTTGTGTATTGACTATTTAAGCTTTCTGTACCTTAGTTTATTTATTTATAAGTAGAGAGAAAGATTAGTGACAACTACTTCATAAAGCCATTGTTAGTATTAACTGTTAACTCCTGCTAAGCCATCAGAACAGTGCCTTGCTAATAGTAATCATACAATGTTAGTTATTATTAGCTTATAATAATTTAGTAAGCACTTTAGATCCAGGCATCACTCAACTTAAATGAGTCCTATAATCAAATTGAACCTGACAATTCAAGTCCCAGGAACTAGGAAACACTGGGCTTTCTAAACCTTATATTGGAATGAATATCTTCAGAATATTCAGAAAGAGTAGAAGTTCTCACTAATCTCTAATTCCCCTTTTTCCCTTTTATCATGACTCTTTATTGTTTTGAAAGACATTTAATATTAATCTCCTTTTTTTCCCTCTAATGAATGCATGTTTACCCTTCAAGATTAACTCCAGTGAAACACCGCCTGCCCAACTCCCTTGAAAGGCTGGACACCATGTCTTTCAGCTACCATAAAACTTTGCTAAAAAGCCCTAGCGTATCATATTATATGGCGATTATTCATTAGGTTCCTGCCTCATCAGGTTGCCTTATATAATGCAAACTCTTCTTAGGCATTTTATTTTATGCATTCTCTGTACTGGCTATTGTGTCTAGCATGTAGTGGTTACCAAACACACTTTTAATAAATAAATTAATGTGTTCTAGCAATTAATCCAGATTTTCGCAAGCTAGATTCTAAAGTAGCATAAAGTAATTCAGATACATAGACTTTTTAGTGCAAGGATTCTGAACTTTGGCTACATGTTAGAATCACGTGGGAGATCTTTTAAAACCACTGACTTACTTGATATCAGGTGAGGCCTCAAGGAATGTTTAAAGAGTTTCACAGATGGTGCTAATGTACTGCCAAGATTCAGAACCACTCTTCAGTCTTTTTTACATCCTTTGTGTTTATTTTAAATTAATTTGGTACAAATGACATAGATATGAGTGTAGCTGCCATTTTATCAAGTAAAGCATAATTTGTCAACATGAGAATAAATGAGCTTCTATATGATTAATGCCCTGTTTACCCCTTCTGAGAATGAGAATTTTTTTTGCAATGGATACTACCATTTCAGATTTGTAAAAATTTTAAGGCATACTTTATGTCAAAAATAGACATATCTCTCAAATATTCTTCCTATCAACTATGGGAAGTAACTGATGAGACCCAAAGAGGTGAAGTTGTTAGCACTTACCATATTTTTTTTAAGAGGCAGGTTCTTGTTCTGTTGCTTAGGCTATGCAGTGGCAATCACAGCTCACTGCAACCTCGAACTCCTGGGATTAAGAAATCCTCTTGTCTCAGCCTCTCCAGTAGCTAGGACTACATATGTGAATCCCCACACCTGGCTAATTTTATTTATTTTTTTGTAGCAATGGTGTCTTGCTATGTTGCCCACACTGTTCTTGAACGCTTGGCCTCAAGTGATTCTCCTACCACAGCCTCCCAAAATGCTGAGATTACAGATATGAGGCACCACACCCTGCCTACCGTACAATTTTAAAATAGCAACTCCAATATGTAAAATCCTATCCTAGAACCCCAAACTTGTGCTATTTCCAGTTATCTTATGCTGCATCCTAACTCTGTAAACACTCTTCCCCATTGACTCTTAAACTGTGTAAATCTTGAATATTGACATACTTAATTCACATGTACCAGAATAAAATATTTTTGTTATAAAATCTCAAGTAGACATTACAGCATTTCTAGAAAAATTTTTAAAAGAAAAGTCATATTAGCAATTCATTATATAAAAATATATTGGGAATTAAAATGTTCAAAATATTACAAGATAATTTATTCAATATTTTATGTGAAAACAAATAGGATGACAAATATTTATTGTCCAGTAAATTCAAAATTAAGTGAATATTTTTCGCATTTTTTCAACTGTTAATATATATTTGTACTTCTGTGCATCCATGTACTTCTTAAGCAAATATTAGTTGAGCAGTTGTTACATGCTACACCCTGTGCTATGTATAGAGGTTACAAAGAGCAATAACCTCAAGGTTCTGAAAGTCTAGTTGCATATATGCTATACACAAAATCCTAGCTTTTAATTGTTTTACTTGAAATTGTTTTCTAAATTATTTCCTATATTTGTAAATACAGTGGCTAATGATTATTTTCAACTACATATTTTTCGATTTTATTCATATATAAGGATATCCTCAAGCAAGTGTTAAAATTAAAAAAATTTACATTTAAGCTCATACCTATTTATGGGTTTACTCTGAACTACCTAGAATATTTAAGCAATCCATTTTCCAATTCTTGCTCACACTTCTATTTTTAATAGAATGTATTGCTTTCCCCACTTATTAGTAATATTTTGAGTGTAGAAAAGCCAGGAGATTTGTAGGCTTATCTGTAGATCATAGAACTCTGGAAGGGAATGTGGCTGGAACTGTCTACTAGCCAAGTCACCCTGTGAATTGAACTGAAAGTGCTTTATTTCTAAAGAATGACAATAACTAGGTTGCTATAAAAAACCTTTCTGAATGTGATTTTGAGAGAGAGTGTATATTATCTCATTTCTAGAGAAATGACTAGAGGCCTAGGTCAATTGACTGAGGTCAGTAATGGTGGTAGCCCCCATCCATTATGGGGAGTTCTCTATTAGGGCTATTACCCCCTTGCTACCTCTAACATTAATTAGTCTGGCAGACAACCTCAAAGGAAAAATTAGAAGCAATATACCTGTCCTTTTCCCTGAATACTAATAGATGGCCTTCCTCCATCCTACATCCTCCAAAGACCAAGTGGTTAAATGTATTTTTGTTAATATAAACAAACAAACAAAAAAACCTTTCTAACTTTTTTCTCTCATTAACACTGGTTTCTGCTCATATCCAGAAGCTGACCACTGTTACTATGAATGGAAATCTTTAGACAGTATTTCATAAGCATCTTCATTGTATGCAAACAGAGACAGAATACTATAATATTTTAGGTCAAGAAATATGAAATTTCAAAAATTAAATAAATAAAAATAAAAAAATAAGAAGTTGGAAAAATAAAAAAGGAAAAGCCAAGAAAGTTTTCTGTCATCTCCTTTCTTTTTGCATGTCACATTGTCACTCAAAACAATGAAGAACAATGGCAGGAAAAGAAGAAAGAGGAGAAAAAAACATTTAAATAGGAGATATGGAAGAAAGGGAGGGAGGGAGGAAGGGAGGGAGGGAGGAAGGAAAGAAGAAAAAGGAGAGAGTGTGAGAATAAAGTGTGGGAAGAAGACAGGAAGGAAGGTAAGAGGGAAGAAGAAGAGAAAACAAATGCCACAGAGAATTATGCAGAAATTTAAAAATCCAACGGCTATGTAATCTAAAATAAACCTCAGAATTTATAAAGAAGTAATCATCAAATGAGGATTAAAATTTATGTCAAATTTCCAAATTTAAGACTGAGAGTCTCAGCTCAAGACCTCTCTTCTGATCTCTTGATGTTCCATGGACTCATGTCTTGTTTCCATAGTGACCGTTTTCATGAGCCTTTTAAGTGAGAAAAATTGATTTTCTCTCAACACTTGTTTTGAGAATCTTTCCTCCATTCCTGAAGCAATCCAAAGAAAATTGTCTTTAACTTAAATACCTTTAAGTTAGGTATAAACTATCAATGGCTCATTAGAAGGAAGAGAAATGAACAAGAGGTATTGAGCACCATAAATTAAATATTTAGAGATATATAGATAGAATAATATAGCCTTGTATTTATTCCTGAGTAAATGGTTATAAACTTAGATTTCCATCTTTCATGGAAACATGGACTCTGTAAACTAATCAAGAGCTAGCAAGAAAACAGAAACATATTTGGAGCATAAATTTTGCTATTGGGGGATCAGTTAATAACCAATAACTGCTTTTGATTTTTATATGAAACAAAGTCGAAATATTACTCTCCTTCATTAAATAATCTGAAAAATACAATTCAGAAAGTTCCCTAGAAACCTTGGCCTATTCAACCAGAAACATGTGCTATCTAAATGTGAGCATTCAATTATGTCAGATCCATAATTATTAGTTCAAAATTTTAACCTTATTATTTTTCTATTTGATCATTATATATCTTGTATCACAGTAATCAATTTCCAATTAGCAAAACTAAATAATACATTGAATTAATGTATAACAGTAAACACTAGTGGCTTCCTGATATAAGCTTAATAATCTCCACCTCACTCATATATCTTGACAAATTGCCTTCCTTAAAGTATGAATCAGGTCGATTTTGTCCCAAAGTCCCACAAATTTCTATAATCACACAATTTCACAGTATATGGTCATTTACTATTTATTTTAATGATTTCGTTTTATTTCTATGAACATATGGCCAATTTTATCTTTATGAAAGTTCATTTTTTTCTATCATGTCACCATCTCTGCTTAGAACATGTCTGCCACATTTTAGCCACTTAATAAATATTTACTGAATGAATACATGAATTGACATCCTTAAAGTTGCCTTTCATTTACTTCAATAACTTATTAATTCACGAGAAAAAAATTGAAATGAAGACCTATTCAGATTTATGGTTAAAAAAATTAACAGCAGAGACTAGGATTGCAACCCCTGCTTTTTTTTTGGTTTTCCATTTGCTTCGTAGATCCTCCTCCATCCTTTTATTTTGAGCCTATGTGTGTCTCAGCACATGAGATGGGTCTCCTGAATACAGCATACTGATGGGTCTTGACTCTTTATCCAATTTGCCAGTCTGTGTCTTTTAATTGGAGCATTTAGCCCATTTACATTTAAGGTTAATATTGTTATGTGTGAATTTGATCCTGTCATTATGATGTTAGCTGGTTATTTTGCTCGTTAGTTGATGCAGTTTTTCCTAGCATCGATGGTCTTTACAATTTGGCATGTTTTTGCAGTGGCTGGTACCAGTTGTTCCTTTCCATGTTTAGTGCTTCCTTCAGGAGGTCTTGTAAGGCAGGCCTGGTGGTGCCAAAATCTCTCAGCATTTGCTTGTCCGTAAAGGATTTTATTTCTCCTTCACTTATGAAGCTTAGTTTGGCTAGATATGAAATTCTGGGTTGAAAATTCTTTTCTTTAAGAAGGTTGAATATTCGCCCCCTCTCTCTTCTGGCTTGTAGTGTTTTGTAGTGAATTTGAATGTTGGCCTGTCTTCCTAGTTTGGAGAAGTTCTCCTGGATAACATCCTGAAGAGTGTTTTCCAACTTGGTCCATTCTCCCCGTCACTTTCAGGTACACCAATAAGACGTACATTTGGTCTTTTCACATAGTCCCATATTTCTTGGAGGCTTTGTTCATTTCTTTTTACTCTTTTTTCTCTAAACTTCTCTTCTTGCCTCATTTCATTCATTTGATCTTCAATCACTGATACCCTTTCTTCCAGTTGATCGAATCAGCTACTGAAGCTTGTGCATTCGTCACATAGTTCTCGTGCCATGGTTTTCAGCTCCATCAGGTCATTTAAGGTCTTCTCTATGCTGTCTATTCTAGTTAGCCATTCGTCTAATCTTTTTTCAAGGTTTTTAACTTCTTTGTGATGGGTTTGAACATCCTCCTTTAGCTCGGAGAAGTTTGTTGTTATCAATCTTCTGAAGGCTTCTTCTCTCAACTCGTCAAAGTCATTCAGAGTGAACAGGCAACCTACATAATGGGAGAAAATTTTTGCAATCTACCCATCTGACAAAGGGCTAATATCCAGAATCTACAAAGAACTTAAACAAATTTACAAGACAAAATCAAACAACCCCATCAAAAAGTGGGCGAAGGATATGAACAGACACTTCTCAAAACAGACACATGAAAAAATGCTCATCATCACTGGCCATCAGAGAAATGCAAATCAAAACCACAATGAGGTACCATCTCACACCAGCTAGAATGGCAATCATTAAAAAGTCAGGAAACAACAGGTGCTGGAGAGGATGTGGAGAAATAGAAACATTTTTACACTGTTGGTGGGAATGTAAACTAGTTCAACCATTGTGGAAAACAGTGTGGTGATTCCTCAAGGATCTAGAACTAGAAATACCATTTGACCCAGCCATCCCATTACTGGGTATATACCCAAAGGAGTATAAATGAGGCTATGAAGACACATGCACATGTATGTTTATTGCGGCACTATTTGCAATAGCAAAGACTTGGAACCAACCCAAATGTCCAACAATGATAGACTGGATTAAGAAAATGTGGCACATATACACCATGGAATACTGTGCAGCCATAAAAAAGGATGAGTTCATGTCCTTTGTAGGGACATGGATGAAGCTGGAAACCATGATTCTGAGCAAACTATCACAAGGACAGAAAACCAAACACTGCATATTCTCACTCATAGGTGGGAACTGAACAATGAGAACACTTGGACACAGGGTGGGGAACACCACACACCGGGGCATGTCATAGGGTGAGGGGAGTGGGGAGGGATAGCATTAGGAGACATACCTAACATAAATGATGAGTTAATGGGTGCAGCACACCAACATGGCACATGTATACATATGTAAGAAACCTTCATGTTGTGCACATGTGCCCTAGAACTTAAAGTATAATTTAAAAAAAAGAAAAACTTTTAGCTAACAGAAAAAAATTAGCAGCACATTACATGTATACATACATAATATATATGTATAATATATATGTATGTAGATATAGATATAAGAATATAACCCAGACTACACTACTTGATAAAAGGGTTAATTTTTTTAAATTCTGATTGCTATGGACTAAATCATGTCCTTTATTATTAAGTGCTATTTAAAGATAAAATTATAGAATCTTCAGGCTATGATACATCTTTAAAGTAGAGTTTTCAGATAAAATATAGGAAGCTTTTAAATTTGAATTTCAGATTAACGAATTTTTTAAAGGATACATTCATAATGAAAATTGCATAACTCTGTGCCCCAAAGATTTCATGGGACATTCTTACACTAAAAATAAGGCTGTTTTACTGAAATTCAAATTTAACTGCGAGTCTTTGCGGGGAAAACAGTGGTAATATGATCTGATGGGTGCCAAGATTATGTCCAGTTGCTACATGAGGGCAGATTACAAGCACTTTGGACGCATTCACAAGACACAAATTTAAGATCTCGAGGTCAAATGTTAGAAAGCCATAGTATAATATGAAGCTACATATACTGAAGTCAAAAACATATAACTGGCATACAAGAGTGGGATTATAGTGGAGGGCCATGGTAAAATTCTTTCAGGTGTTTTGAAAAGGCCCTTTTTCCTCTTTAAGCTGAATTGTGAAATCAAAGAGGCTACATCCTGTGGTAATTAATTACAGTAGATATCAAAGAAGCACCATCAAAAAGCAACACCCAGACTAATACAACGTAGCTATTGATGAATTTTTTAAGATGCATGAAAGCATTAGTACATGAAGCCTCCAGCAGTTTCTATGAAATTTTGAAAGTAATTTTGATGAAAGTTACCCTAATAATACTTGAGTATCTAAGAACAGCAACTCAGCCTTACACATCTCAGTATTTCTAGCACTTAGCACAATGCCTGATACTGAGTTAGTATGTAATAATATTTTTAGAATAAATGAGTGAATAACTTCTCACCCCCTTAGTTATTCTTTATCCTCTCTGCTTCAAATTCACTTTGTCTAACAGTTGGTCTACTGGGGATTATCTCAGTTAAGACTCAAACTTACAGGGACTATGGAAAATAACTTAAGTCGTAGAGCTTCCTTCAAGGAAGAAATACAACCAGAATCTCTGCTCACAGTATGCAAAACAGGGTAGCAAAGTTATACTGGGTTCGAATGGGCATCACCATCTCTGAGAAGCAGCCTGGTACATACATAACAATGGCATCGAGGTGGCTGATGATCCTTGAAGTCAGATAGATGGAGGCATTCTAGTGTGTGACCTGCCAGGGCCCTAAAGAGTAGCAAACACCTGTTTTCCCCTAGTGGAAATGATCAGGCCCAGGTTATGCCATTTTCATTATGAGAAAGATGTGCTGAGGTTCGTAACATTCAATCCTAACAAGAAATGGCAGTGTGGATAGTGTATGGTCAGTGTGACATAAAGGTGTAGGAAAATAATGTTATATAGTGAATGAGATCTATTGGACACCAGGACAGATTTATTTTAGGATGAATAATGGTCCTAAATCTCCCCACTCAAAACAAACAAAGAAAAGAAAGAAAGAAAATGCTTAAGGTTCACCCCCATAAAAATTCAAAGAAAATTTAAAATTATCTTTTAAAAAGTTCCAAAAAGTGTTACAATGTTTTGATTTATCCCCATGATAGATGCTTCGATATTTATTTTCAAATAGCAAGAATAAAACAGAAAATCTTTTTTAAAGTAGTGCATGTTTTTCATGCTCCTGCAACACTTGTGATTAGTTTGCCGTTTCAGTAGCCCAGTAGTAGGTGTAAGATGCCAAAACTAATTCTAGCCAGCCCCTTCCTACTGCTGAACCCAGGCTAAAATTGTGACACCTCCATTGGTAACATATGATTCTGTGATAGGTAATTCCATTCAATAGTCAACAGAGGCAGTCACGTAGGATATACCTGTGTGCTGACTGTGGATGCTTTGTCACTGTGTCCTTAATGCATTTAAAAATTGTATTTACTCATTGTGAATATCTTATAAATGTACATGATATATCATTTAAAATATATAATACATTAATGAGTAAAAGTAAGTATACCTCCTGTTTTCTTATGTCCTTTCAGATGTATCTGAAATGTTTATGTGTTCTTTATTTTTATATAAATTGAGTATAGCATATTAAGCACACTGTTCTACACCTTATTATTTTATTTTTCAGTACAACTATAGTGGTTTCATGAATGTACAGCATTCCTTTGAAGTGATGTACTGTAATGTTTTACCAGTGCCTATAAACAAGGTGATTCCAGAATTTTTGTATTATCAATAATATAACAAATATCGTTATTAAATATATCATTTTGCACAACTGTGAATATGTTCTAGAATATGTCCAAATGGTATTTTCAGTTGTTGTTTTGAAGTATATTTTCAAAATTCCTTCCTTTGTAGTTGTTTTAATTTACACATCAACAGGAATTACTTGGTTTTGAAATGCTCATAATTTTATCTCCTTCTTTTCCTAATAACTACATATCCATCTTTCAAGATCAGCTACTTCCTCATACACCCACCAATGCAGCATGTCATCACACATGTGATCTTGGCAAACAGGACATAAGAAAGATTATATATCAATATGATCTTAATTTGCATTTATTTTTTATGAATATGTCAAAATATTATTTCATATGCTTAAGAAACAGGTATAATTTTTCTGTCAACCATTCCTAATCTTTACTACTTTTTGTTTTGAGTTCATCCTGTTTTCTTTATTGATCTGTAATCTTTTCTTAACAAGGAAAGTAACTCCTTGTGATTCAAGTTGAAATTATTTTTCTAGTTTCCCATTTATCTCTTGACTTTATCTTGTTGATAAAATGAGATTTTTAAAAATTTTTCAGGGATCAAACTTGTCAATCTTTTCTAATGACTTCTGAGTTTTGTTCCTATTTAGAAATATTATTTTGAATAATCAAATTGTTTATTTTCTTCTAAGACTTTTATAGTTTATATTTCATGTCTATTTCCATTTCATTGTGTGAGTTATCAGAATTTATTTTGTTCTAAAGTGTGAGGTATAGATCTATTTTGATTTATTCCAGAATTCTATCCACTTTTACCAACCATAAAATTAAATAATCTATTTTTCTCTACTAATTTGAAGATCGTATTTATTGTATATAAATAGCCAATTATATTTGGATATATTTTTATATCAGTAGGTATTAAATAACGGCAACTTTGCGACTTTGGGGACATTTGGCAGTCTCTGGAGATATTTTTGATTGTCACAACTAGGGAGAGATATTGTCATTTTTGGGTAAAGGCCATGGATGTTGTTAAATCCTACAATGTACCAGACAGCATCTGACAAAAAAGAATTATCCATCCCTAAAGTGCTAAGACTTTACTAATGTTCTAGTTACTCACTACTCTTCTAGACTTTATATTCTGGTCCATTGATCTGTTTGTTTATATCATACAGTATAAACTATTACAGTTTTCTGATATAATATCTGTGATGGTTAATACTGAGTGTCAACTTGATCGGACTGAAGGATACAAACTATTGATCTTGGGTGTGTTTGTGAGGGTGTTGCCAAAGGAAATTGACATTTGAGTCAGTGGGCTGGGAAAGGCAGACACACTCTTAATCTGGATGGGCACCATCTAATCAGCTGTTAGCATGGCTAGAATATAAACAGGCAGAAAAGTGTGAAATGAGAGACTGCCTAGCCTCCTGGCCTACATTTCTCTTGTGCTGGATGCTTCCTGCCCATGAACGTCAGACTCTTTTCTTTAGTTTTGGAACTTGGAATGCCTCTCCTTGCTCCTCAGCCTGCAGATGGCCTATCGGGGGACCCTGTGATCATATGAGTTAATACTTAATAAACTCCTATAATATATATAGACTACATGTAATTATTTATTTGCCTTGTTTTGTAGGAAATAGAAAAGAATTTTGTGGGAAATGGAAATAATATGAATTTATTAAGCATATATATATAATAGAATATATATATAAATAGAATGTGTATACATATATATATATATATATATATATATATTCCATTAATTCTGTCCTCTAGAGAACCCTGACTAATACAACATCTAATAAGGCTATTCTCTCCTCAGTATGTATCTTTTTATTAAAAAAAAAAAAATCCTGGTTTTTACTGATTGTTTACTTTAAAAAAAAAAAAAGAAAAAAAATGTTTCCCTACACCCCAAGCTACTAAGTAAATCTCAAAGCATTTTTGTTGACATGGTGTTAAATGTTAAACAATTTAGGGAGAATCGCTGTCTTTATATTTTAACACCTCTTATTTCAAATCATTATTTGCACTCAACACCTTCTTTTGTATCCCTTTTGTCCTCTAAAATTTTCTTTATTGAGTCCTCCTGTGCTCGTTACATTTACTACCTTTTAACATTTATTTGAAATGGGAATTTACCTTCATGATATTTTTGTAGTGTTCTTTGTTTTAAACTAATTGGTTTTTATAAATTAATTTTCAGCTTAATTATTTTATCCTTTATAAATATTTTTGACTCTACTAAGTTTTGAAAAAATTTTGTTTTACAGTAAACAATTACAAGATCTCCAGAGAATAATTTCATATCCTTTCTAATTTTTATACCTCTTATTTTCCTTTATCTAATTGTATTGTCTTATAACTCACAGACAATACTATATAGTGGTGGTAATAAAGAGTTTCCTTGTTTTGTTTCTGGCTTTAATGAGAATGCTGTTTTCCAATAAGCATAATATATCTCTAACTGTTGCTATTTTGTACAAAATAAATGTTAAATTCTGACAATTTTTATAAACTTTTTTGAGATTATTGTGATTTGTCATTCCTAAGGAAATTTGTAAATAGGTTACCCAATAATAAAACATTGTTTTATTCCTGGAAAACTGTAGCTGGTAATGATTTATTATACTTCTAATATGTTTCTAGAATCTGTTTATTAAGCTTTTTAAAAATGTTTTGTGGTAAAGTATGCATAATGATAAAAATATTAACGCATTTTAATGCAGTAATAAAATATTATTGACATTTTATCTTTTTATATTGTGGTAAGATATGCATAACATAAAATGTATCATTTTAACCATTTTTAAATGTTCAGTGATATTGGTTACATTTACATTTTTGAGTTATCCAAACAATTTTACTCTGCTACTCATAACTTTAATAGAATCTTTAAGTTGTGCATTGCTGATTATTTTTTCAAACTATCTTATTTGGAGTTTTATCTTTTATCTTCTTTCTTTCTTCTTGTTAACTTTGATCCATCATTAAAGTATTCTCTTGAAACACTTTAAAATTCTTATGTTTTTACATTTAAACAACAGGAAAATTGGAAAAGAATGTCACAAATATAACATGTTATTTGCCTAATGCTTTATCCTTTCCATGGCTCTTTCATGTTCATTATCTTATGTGAATCTCCAGAGAGTACCCATAGGACATACACAATGACTATCATAAACAGCAGTCTCTATTAGTACATATGATGTAACTGATTACAATGCAGATGTTCATATTTAGACAATGTGCAATAAAATAAATATTTATTACTTAACTACTTCTTTGAAAACCAACTGTAAATTTATAAGCTTAACAACTTCAGGACTAGCATATCATAGTCATCAATGTAACACTACTATGGATGTTGCTAACTTTTCCAAAATTCTTTTCTATTGCCTACAAAACAAGGCAAATAAATAATTACATGGAGTCTTTGGATGAAAGTTTTTTGGAAATAATAAGAAATTTAGAATACAAACATTGTGTTCCTGCATAGCATTCTAGTTTTCATTCTAGAGTCACATTTTTAAATTTAAAAACCATCTGATGCCCCAAGTGGATTTACCTAATAAATAATCATGTGAATGTCCATAAATTGAAATCACATTTAGAAATTTGGTGAACAATACTGAAGTAAAGTGAAAATATTTACTGACTCCTTCCTACTTATCCTTCAGATCTCAGCTTAAATGATTACTTTATCAGGGAAACCATAGCTCTTCAGGCCAAGTTAGATCTCCATGTTAATATACACTAATTACATTCTCTTTGTTACTTCTGCAACTCTTTCAATTGAAATGAAATAAGAATGTGTATTGTCATTTCTTTATATATGTTTCTCTTGCTAGACATGATCCTGGTTAATATATCGTAGTATCAATATATTATTATATCTGTCACAATCCAATATAGAGTTAAATAAATGAGGTAGCCATCAACTATACAGTTTTGGACTAAGGCATGTGAGACAAACCACACAGTTAGGGTTTTACCCTCAAAATATTCATGATTGGGTATCCACAGGGCACTTGCGTGAAGTAGAGTTGAAACCATTCAACAAATACTTATTACATGTCTACTCTGAGTAAGCTCCAATCTGAGGATTGTGAAGCCTACACAAGCATCCAAATGGTACAGAGTAATAAATTACAGATCTAATTACTAGATCAGAGTGGCATAAAATTTTTCATAAAATTATTCTTTACCTTCTGAAGGAGCAGCAAAATGTGACTTGGAAAGAGCAGAGAGATATTTGTATGTGCACGGAGAAAGCATAAGCTCTTTGTGAGAGATGGCAAGGATATTGGTTTGGCTGGCTGAGTCTCAGTAGCAGGAAAAATGAAGAATGGAACTGGTTGTCTTTGTTCCCTTAACAAAATGAATTATTTCTCACAATAATGAAGAAGGAGGTCTAAAGAATTTAAATAGAAACAAAGAAAAATTTATATAATTTTACATATTTTATTTACATACATATATACATATATGTGTATATGTATATATGCATGCATGTGTATATGTATACATATATGTGTATGTGTATATACATACACGCATGTTTACATGTATATGTATGTACACATATGTGTATATATATTTTAGTATGTATGTGTGTATATTTGTGTGTGTGCGTGTGTGTGTGTATTTTACACCAGTCCCGGTATCTCCTCTTGAGTGACACTGCATGGCATGCTGTGTTCTCCCTAGGGAACTATGAGTAACAAAACTCTATAACTCTTTCAAGTTTATCTCTCTTGATCTGTGTTTGCCCTCACAATACCTCACACAAAGTAATGTGGGCAAACCACTGTTAACAGGGCATAAATATTCAATCAATTTCAGCAAAAGTATTTTCAGTCTCAGAATCAAATCAACTGAAACTCCCAGAGCAACTTATTTGTCAGCATGACCCTAATCGTCTGTGTATAAACTGACAAAGGAAACTGAGACATTTACTTCTGTTATCTAAGAGAGTAAGCTGGAGAAGTTGAACCAGTTGAATGCCTGTGTCCAAGCCAGTTGTTAACTGAAAACATTCACAATGTCACCAACCTGTAGGAGGAGGACACCCAACTCTAGAAAAATAAAATATACTTTTAATTGACAAGAACAATTAGGTTTTGACATCTTAAAAATAAATCAAGACAACAGCTAAAATTTATTATAAGCTTTTTCCTGTAAAATTTGCAAGTATATCAAAATAAGAAAGCCTATTGTAAATGTAATGAAATAATTTTACAGTTTTATACAACTAACTGAATGTTAAGTTTTAATTCACTTAAGAGCTATTTTTCATGTCTTGTTTTAATGGATCATTTTCTGGGGCTTATTTTTAAAGAGACTTGAGATGAAGGAAGAAATAAAAGGGACAGGATATGGCTTTCCCCAGGAGTACTCAATGAACTTATTCTGTAGCAGCTGTGTTTCTTAGGCATCTGTATGAGTCCAGGAAAGTTTCAGGTTTGAAATAATAATACTATGAATCACTATCAGATGTATTTATCAAACTGTGTTTTTAACCTAGCTCTAAAATTCTCTGGAGAAAAAGCAGTAACAAAATAATTTATAATTTTGACTTATGTCCTACTCATAGCCTGGGGCATCAGATGTTTTTGATTCCTTTCTCTATTAGATAAATTACAGCTTGATTTATCTAAACATCTTTTTGTCAAGTTCTGTTAGCTACTTTTTGCTTTTATGGAAACATTAGATCTACTTTCCTAGGGAAAGAACAAAGACCTCTGGATTAGTGTGTGGTTAAACATCAAGGATCTGACCTAATTTGAATTCCAGATCCTAGATTTACTAGTTGTGCAAGCTTGAGATGATCACTTAAAATCTCTGAGCATCTGTTTCATATCTTTAAAATATCAACAATGATAGCTTTCTTTTAGAGTTCTCAGAATTTAAAGAGCTAATGCATATGAATACTCTATATAAAACCTACATAGGAGGTGCTAAATAGTTTGCAAATGTGGGTATAATTTACATAGGCTGTATATCTGTACATATTAATATAAATTTAAGCCAACAAAAGAAGAATTTGCCTTTCCTGATCAATGTCTTGCCTTCATTGTTATCTTCGGCCTGATTATAATAAACACTGAACTTATATTTCATGATACATTTAACACTCCAGTGCTTTCCTAAGTATTTTACACAGAAATGATTGTTTTTATTTTAACAAAACTTAAAAGCTACCATGGACTGAACATATAATACCTACCAATCATCATACTAAGCATTTTGTTTTAATCTGAAAATCTTCCTTGGGTTTGGTGTTTATTTGTAGATTCTTTCTCTCTTGTTTTCTCTCTCTTCCTTCCTACCTTTCTTCCTTCCTTCTGTTCTTATTCCCTATCCCCTTTTATATATTCTATGTAGAGTTTATACAGAGAGAACACCTAGCCCTCCTTGTGCACAAGTTTGAACTTAGTCAACATTTATTAATAGTTGCCTAATTTAGCAATCTATGATTGTTAAAGCAAATTATTAATAGTTTTTTAAAAAACTGAACATGTTAATATTGCAAATACTAAACTTCACCATTTAGGACACCTTCAAAGGAGAACTATACATGTTCCATGAAATTGTTGCCTAGGAAACAAATGATTTCCTCTTATTTTTAGCATAGAGCTGTAGGTGTATGGAAGCTCTGAATCGGCCCACACACAGCATGAACACTGATATTTATGAAACCAACATGACAGTAGGGGAGCTTCTACCTAGTGGTCATCAGAGATGAAATGTCTAAATTTTGTCTAAGAATTATCTGACAGATTATATGGATAGGGACTTTCCTCTAAATTACTGAGAGAAGATGGAAAGACAGGTCATACGACTAGACCCTCAGAATAAGGTGACCAAGTAGATTTCAACAAGTATTTTATTCCCTTTTCAGATAAGGAGTATGAGTGCAAGGACTAAAAAGGGAGATTTAGTCCACTCAAAGAAACTACCAAATATGTATAAGTAAGCAGCACTGAAATATTGCCACAAAATGTCTAGACTCTGCTGAAGGAATAGGTCATACTGTGAATAAAGGTGCAGTTCAGTTTATCAACCTAGGCAAAAGAATAATCTGTGCCCTGTCAGGACAAGTAAGATGCAGGTACAATTATCTGAAACAATCTAATACCAACACCTTGGAAGTATAATCAAGGTATACTGTGTCCTCCTTTATGGTTTAACCATTTAAGTGAACTATGTTTAATATATTTTTCATGTTTAAACTGCTTAGCTAAGTTGCATATAAATTATTTCTCCTCAAAGTTCTCAGTATACATATCCAAAAGTTTAGCTTCAAGGTCATACTTTTCTCAGAGAACAATAACATAAAAATAGTGCCACTGGTTTCTTGGAGAACTTCCAATATTTGAAGTATTAATATAAACACATATTTATTAAAATTATTGCTTCTTAATGTGTTATGTTTCCCAATGTGTTATGTTATTTATTAAAATTATTGCTTCCCAATAAGGTGGCAGAACGCTTCAAGGAAGCTTATGTTAAATACATAATTACTTTGTTTACACTGTGTTCTTAAGACATTTCTTTTCAGTATAAAACATAGTTTTCTTATCAGAATCCTCATTCTCTCCATTCTATTCACAAAAAACTTGAAATTTGAAGAATAGTAGAGGACAAAGATGGTTGATTTATTCTTTGAACATTTTTCCCTGATTTAGCACCTGGAACAGAAGTAGATGACTTTGCCTTTAAACGTCCTTCATGTTTTCTCACTATCCTAGTTTCTCGTTACTTTACCACTGAGGCAAAGAAGAAGAATTGAGAAAAAAATAATCCTCTTTTGTGGCTGCTGATATGGTAGTATAGAGAAGGTACCCCTGACCTTACTCAATTTGATGCTCAGATGCTCCAGGGGTATGTTGGATTCTGTATTATTGATGAGCCTAGTTTTCTGATGGTATCCAGATTCATTTAGTTATCTCTCTTCAAGAACCCACTCATACAATACAGCCAAGCTCCTCAACAATGTCACCAAAGATATATGCTGTAAACCACTTCTCTAGGTTGGGCAATTTATTGCTTGACCATTCAGCTGGCTAGGATGCTTCCTAAATTACGTCTCCCAGCTAACTTTCATTAACTTTATGTGGAGCTATTGGAACACTGGAGCCTGCTTCTGCACTTCCAAGATCATCAGAGAATTAAAATGTTGTAGGGTCACCACCATATTTTCTTCAGACACCATATTTTATCTTAGAGTTCTGCTGGCCTAGGTTGCTCTAGAAGGCTCTAGATTTAAGATATGCCTATACTAAAAATAGATACCAAATATATCTATCTTCATATGTATACCTACACTTTAGGTCAAGCTCCCTCAAAAATAATCTCACCATGCCCCAGACTGACAGGCCAGATAATTTGTTTTTCAATCACCACTACTCAGGTAGTTAATAAGATACCAATATCCTCTTTTCATAAACCAACCCTTTCTTAATTAGAGATTCTCCTGGGACACTCTTTACTAGATCTGAAGGAAGATAACATCTCACTTTTCTTTTTCTTTTTCTTTTTTTTTTTTTTTGAGATGGAGTCTTGCTGTGTCACCAGGCTGAAGTAGAATGGTGTGATCTCGGCTCACTGCAACCTCCACCTCCTGGGTTCAAGCGATTCTCCTGCCTCAGCCTCCTGAGTAGCTGGGACTACAGACACATGCCACCATGCCTAGTTAATTTTTGTATTTTTAGTAGAGACGGCATTTCACCATGTTGGCCAGGATGGTCTCGATCTCTTGACCTTGTGATCTGCCTGCCTCGGCCTCCCAAAGTGCTGGGATTACAGGCAACACCGCACTTTTCTCTCCATTTCAAGAAAAATGCTTGTGCCTATGCCTGTGCCTAATCCAACAGCCAATGTGGTGACAGCCCAGTCCTCCAGAGAGCCCACCACACAGCCCGTTGGCACATTGTGCTCATATGCACCCAACATGACCAGCCCAGAGACACAACCTCAAGCAATACCACACCACCACCATCACAGACTCCTATAGCCTAGACCACAGAGGCAATAACAGATATCATGGACAAGGATTTCAACTGAAGTAACTGCATGGAGATCATACTACAGAATCCATCCACAGCTAAAGGCAATGCACCATACCCAACTGACGTCCTAGGATCCATCTTCAGGGAAAAGTCTTTTCTTACAAAAGTACTCATAAAATAGGGGAAAAATGAATGTTCTACTAGATTTGCAGATATCAATACACAGGCACCAGACACATAAAAAGACAAGGAAATTTGACACCCCAAAGGAACATAAGTCTTCAGAAACAGATTCCAAAAAAAAAAAAGTATTTATGAAATGCCTTAACAGGAAATAAAAATAATGATCTTACAGGAACTCAGGATACAACAAAATACAGACAAACAATTCAATTAATTCAAGAAAATAATTCATGATATGAATGAGAAGTTCAACAATAACATAAGTATCATATAAAAGAACCAAGCAGAAATCTTAGAGCTGAATAATTCAATGAATGAAATAAAAAACACAACTGAGAGTTTCAACAAAAGACTAGCTCAAACAAAAGAAGGAATTTCTGAACTTGGAAACAAGTCCTTTGAAATAACAAAGTCAGAAAAATATAGAAATAAAAGAGAATAAAGAGATACTACAGGACTTATGAAACATCATTACATGAACAAATATTTGGAGCATCATATTATTGAAGGAGGCACAGAAAACCTATTTTACACAATAATGACTGAAAGCTTCCCAATACTTGAGCGAGATATGGACATCCAAATCCAGGAAGCTAAAAATTCCCCAATTAGACTCAGTGTAAAAAGATTCTCTCTAAGCCATGTTATAATCAAAATGTCATTTGTCAAAGACAAATTTTAGCTCCCACATATGAGTGAAACATGCAGTATTTTTCTTTGTGTCTTATTTCACTTAGCATAATATCATCCAGGCTCATTTATGTTGCTGCAAATTACAGCATTTAATTCATCTTATGGTGGATAGTGTTCCATTGTGTGTGTGTGTTTGCGTGTGTGTGTATATATCTCCAGATATAGTGTTCCATTGTGTGTGTGTGTGTGTGTGTGTAACATTTTCTTTGTATATTCGTTTGTTGATGGACACTTAGGTTGATTTTATGTCATGGCTATTGTGAATAGTGCTGCAGTCAAGTTGTGCTCATAGAAGTAGAAAATAGATTTATGGTTATTAGAGGCTGAGAAAAGTAAAAGAAAGGGGAGGATAGGGAGAGGTGATTAATACATATAAAGTTACACGTAGATAGGAGAAATACATTCTCAGGTTCTATAGCACCATAAGGTAACTATAGTTAATAATGATTTATTATATTTGTCAAATAGCTGAAAGAGAGGTTGTTGAATGTTCTCAACACACACACACACACACACACAATGTTTGAGATGATGGATATACTAATTACCCTGACTTGATCACCACCTATTGTATTCATGTATCAAAATATTACTCTCTACCCCATAAATACATATAACTATTATGTTTCAATTAAAAACAACTTTTTAAAAAAGTTGTAAACAAAGAATTCTAGAAGCTGCAAGAGAAAAGCATCTAGTTACATATCAGCAAATTCTTATTACTCTGTCAGCAGATTTCTGCAAGCATAAAATTGCAGGCTGGTAAAGAATAGGGAGATATATTCAAATTGGCAAAACAAAATGCATGGTACTCAAGAACCTATATTCAGCAAAGCTAGTCTTCAAAAATGAAAGGGAAATAAACACCTTCCTAGACAAGCAAAATCTTAGGAAATTCATTACCACTATACTGGTCTTACACAAAATGCTTAAGGGAGTGCTACAACCAAAAATGAAAGGATGGTAATTACTATCATGAAAACATGTGAAAGTATAAAGCTCACAAGTAGAGATAAGTTCAAAATCAAACTCAGAACACCCTAGTGCTGTAATGAGCCATGTAAATCTTGTATTCCTCTAGTATCATGGTTTATAGTCAAAATGATCAAAAACAATAGCTACAATTAGTGGCTAAGGAACCCATAGTAGATAAAGATGTAAATGAAGGCAATAAAAATACAAATTGTGGAGTGTGAGGAAGAAAATTTAAATGGTATTTTTATGTGGCCAAAGTAAAATTTTTATTAGTTAAAAATAGTCTCTTGTAACTACAAGACTTTAGCTTCATGATAAGTATAAAGAAAAAAAATTACAACAGATATACATATAAGAAGGAAAATAAAGTTTAGCACAACAAATAACGACCAAACAACAGACAAAAACAATAAGAGAGGAAGAATGGAATAAATAATCTATGACAGAACCAGAAAATATTTAACAAAATGGCAGGAATATGTTTTTACTGATCAATAATAACATTCAAGTAAATGGATTAAGTTCTTCAATTAAAAGATATAGATTAAATGGATATAATAAGACACAACTATATGCTTCTTATAGGAGACTCACTTTATCCTTGAAGATACATGTAGACTGAAAGTAAAGGGATGGAAAAAGATATTCCAAATAAATGGAGACCAAAAGTGAGCAGGACCAACAATGCTTAAATTAGATAAAATAGGCTGTTACAAAAACTGTAAAAAGAGACATAATAATGGGGGGAAGAACCACATGATCATCTTATTGATGTTTAAAAAATAGCACTTTACAAATTGCAGCACACTTTCATAATAAAAACACTCAAAAAACTAAAAATAGAAGGAAATTTTCTCAGTAAAGGCCATATAGGAAAAACCCACAATTAACATCATTTTCAACAGTTAAAACAAAAAGCTATTGCTCCAAGATGAGAAAGAAGGCAAGAATACCTACTTTTGTGATTTCTGTTCAACATGGTACTGGAAGTCCTAGCTGAAACAATCAGGCAAGAAAATGAAATTAAAGGCATCCAAATTAGAAAGGAAAAAGCAAAATTATATCTCTTTATAGTTGAAATAATCTTACTTGTAGAAAATACTAAAGATTCCACAAAAAAACTTAGTAAAATTAATAAATTCAGCAAAGTTGAAGGATACAAAATCAATTTCATATACTCATGAGGAACAATTCACAAAAGGATATTGAGAAAGCAATTTTGTTCACAATAGTATCAAAAAGAGAAAATTACTTAGGAATAAACTAACCAAGAAGGTGAAAGACTTGCACACTACAGACTACAAAATATTGATGAACAAATTAAAGATGTAAATAAATACAATGAAATGTTCATGAATTAGAATAATCATTATTGTTAAAATATTCATACTACCCAAAGTGATCTACAGGTTCAATACAATTCCTATTAAAATCTCTATGGCACCTTTTTCTTAGAATAGAAATCCTAAAATTCACATAGAATTCCAAGGACCCCAAATACCCAATACAATCTTGAGAAAGAAAAACAAAGCTAGAGATCTCATACTTTCTGGTTTCAAAACATATCATAAATCTACAGTAACAAAAACATGGTACTGCTATAAAGACTGACATATAGACCAATGGAACAGAATAGAGAGCCCCAAAATAAACCCACACGTATATGGTCAATTGATCTTTGAAAAGGATGCCAGGGTTACACAATGTGAAAAGGAGAGTCTCTTTTTCAAATGGTATCAGAAAACTGGGTATCTACATATGAAAGAATGAAGTTGAACCCTTACCTTATATAATGTACCAAAATTAACTCAAAATGGATTAAAAACCTAAACATAAGACTTGAAACTATAAAACTCCTAGAATAAAATTTAGGAAAAAACTTTATTACATTGGACTTGGCATGATTTCTTGGAAATTACATTAAAAGCACAGCAACAATGAACAAATTAACAAACTGAACTACATCAAATTTTAAAACTTCTCTACCAAAAAGAAAACAATCTGCTAACTAAAAAAACAGCCTATGGAATCTGTAAAAATATTTACAAAGCATATATCTGATAAGGCGTTAATATTCAGAATATAAAAACAACACCTACAATTCAGTAACAATGACAGCAACAAAACAAATAACTTGATGGAAAAATAGGCAAAGGACTTAAATATAAATTTATCCAAAGATGTAGAAATGGCCAATCACTATAGGAAAGGATGCTCAACATCATGAATCATCAGGGAAATGCAAATCAAAACCACAATGAGTTACCACCTCATACCAATTAGAATGGTAACTATAAAAAACAGAAACAGAAACCAGAAAATAACAAGGATCAAAAAGGATGCAGAGAAATTGGATTCTTTTATAGTACTGGTGGGCATGTAAAATGGTACAGCACTTCGGAAAACAGTATAAAAGTTCCTCAAAAAATTAAAAATAGAACTACCACACAATCCAGCAATCTCACTTCTGGGTATGTACCCAAAATAATTAATAACTGGGTCTGGAAGAAATATTTTCACACCAATGTTTACTCTGCAGTGTTCACGTTAGCCAAGAGGTGAAAGCTGTCTCAATGCTCATCAACAATGGAATATTCAGCATTAAAATAAGGAAATCCTGTCACATACTACAACATGAATAAAGCTTGAGGACATTATGCCAAGCAAAATAAACCAGTCACAAAAGACAAATATTTCATGTTTCAATTTACAAGACATATCTAACGTAGTAAAACTCTTAAAAACAGAAAGTATAATGGTGTTTGCCAGAAGCTGGGGGAGGGCAAAGGAAGAGTTGTTCAATGGGTATATATTTTCAGTTTTGCAAAATAAAAATAAATTCTAGAAATATGTTGCACAACAGTGTGCATAGTTAACACTGCTGTACTATACACTTAAAAATGGTTGCAATGCTGAATTCAGTTATGTTTTTTACTATAATAAAAATTATTAAAATTGTTTGGCTATTTAGATTTTTTGTCTTTTCATATAATATATTGTCCCTTTAATATACGCAGTGTCTTTTTTTCCTAATATTGGTAATTTGTACTTTTTATTGATCCTTTTGAACAGAGATTAATTTTATTGATCTTTTTGAAGAAACAGCTTTCAGTGTCACCTTTTCTCGATTCTTTTTAGTTTCCTATTCTTATTGTACTGATTTCTATTTCATTAATTTATTCCCTTATATTTTTTCTCTCTTTATTTAGAGCTTACTCTTCTTATTCTAGTTCCTTAAATTAAAGGCTTAGACCATTGATTCATTGCTTTATTCCCCTCTAATGTTAATATTTAGTGCTATAAATTTATCTTTAAGTTGTATCTAGCATTTTAATATATTGTACTTTTCTTTCCATTTATTTCATTTATATTTTAAAATTTCCCTTGAGATTTCTTCCTTATCCATGTGTTACTTACATTTCCAAATATTTGAAGATTTTCTCATTTCTTCCTTTATTTCAATTTAGTTCCATTGTGCTTGATGTGCATACATGATTATAATCATTTTATTAATATTTTATAGGTCCAGGATATATATCTTGATGTGTTCTGTGCACATGTGAAATAATGCTTTATATGTTTTGTTGGCTATAATGTTCTATAAATAACAATTAGGTCAAGTTGGCTGATAGCTTAGTGCAGATCTCCTATATCCTTACAAATGTTTTTCTAATTATTTTATCAATTATTTTGAGAGAAGCATAGAAGTCTACAAATATAATTGTGTATTTTCTATTTATTCTATTAGCTATTTCTTTTTGTATTTTGAACCTTGTTATTCTTTGCATACCCATTTTGGATTATCACATATTCTTATTGAATTTAACCCATCATAACCACATAACCACCTTTGTCTGTTATTCTGAAGTCAATTTGATTATAATTTGGCTAATATTTGCCTGGTATATCATTGCAAATTGAATCCAGCCATATATCTTCAAAAGTGTAAGATACCATTATTAAATAAGTTTAATTTTATAAATCCAGCATTATGTCAGTGGAGATTAAATTACTGGAGAGTAATTTAATTAAGTATATAAACAAAATACAAAAAAGTAATAATTATCTCAACTGACCTACACAAATATTTGACAAAAATTCAAAATTTATTCGTAATAAAAACTTGCACGACAGTAAGAATTGAAGAGAATTTTCTCAAACCATTAAAGTGTATCTTTGAAAAAACTCACGTAAGAGTGAAGAATTAAATGTTTTCTCTCTTGAAAATCAGAAACAAGTCAAGAATATTTTTTCTAAAATCTCTTTAATATTGTACTGGAGATAGATCATTACTAAAACAATATGACAAGATAAAGACAATGTATATGAATTTGAAAGGAATAAATGAGTATTTATAGATGTCATGATAGTCTATGTAAAAATTCCCACAAAATACACCCCTCAAAAGCTACTAGAACTAATCAGTTTAACAAAATCACAGAACAGAAAGTTAACATACAAAATGTAGTTGTATTTTTTTACACTATCCACGGTGTTATTAAGAGAAGTCAAAAGAGGTGCTTAGCACACAAAATTTAGGATGGCAATCACTTTCAAGGCTGTAGTACTAGCAAGAAACAATTTTTAATTAAAATTTTAAAAATGTTTGCAGTACCATCAAAACCCTAAAATAATTAGTGATGAATCTGTAAGGTAAGATATAAAGTTGAAATTATAAGGGTAGAATCAGATTTTTTTTTGTTGTTTTGGTAAGAGCTAGTGGTTGGGGAAGAGTAATTCCAAAATTAAACCAGGGAAGATTCTATGTCTTGACTATGGTAGGGGTTACAAAACCTCATACAGTTGGCCAAATTTATGTAACTAAATTATTTAAAAGAGTATATACTCTGTGCACATTGAACATCAATAAACTTGACCTCATCTGCAAAATATGTCAGTGAAGAAATATGAATTGCATAAAACCTAGTATTGATTAATCACATCAGATTACTATATTAGTGATTCAAATGAATGTCTTGGTTCAGAATGATACCACGTGGTCACTATCAGCTTTCTCACATTCACCTATTTTAACACTCACTATGCTATCACTTATTCATTTGTTCACTAAATCATCCTCACATTTATCTATTCAACAAATCTTAATGTATGTGCTGCAGGACAATCATTGTACGTAATAGAATAACTTAAGGGAATAGATTCAGGGGTCCTTTTATCTGAGTCACAGTTCACCTCTATTTTATCAGTGTGACCTCAGGGAGTTATATTATGTGTGATGCTCATGTTTTTTCATCTGTAAAATAATGTTAATATTTACCTCCATGTAAAGCTGTCTTGGCACAGTGATTCTGTGATATATCATGTGTGATTCTCATGTTTTTTCATCTGTAAAATAAGGTTAATAATATTCACCTCTTTGTAAAGTTCTCTTGGCACAGTGTCTGGCACATATACATAATAGAAAGTAAAATATTTTCCCTTCCCTTCCCTTTATGCCAGCATTTCTACGGTATGACTTCTATGCTTTTGGTGTCAGAATCACTTGCTATATATTGAAATCTAATCTTTGAGAATATAATTGCAGAAAGTACAATTTATTAAGCATTGAAATTGGGCATGCAATGATCATCTGACGCCCCTAGGCTTCACTTGTTTTCACCTTCTGCCTCCATTCTTTTTTTTTTTTCCACAAGCAAAATTCCCACCTGCACAATCTCCCTTAACCTCCAAAAACAATTTTAACCTTGAACTATGATGGGTTTTATTTTCCTAAAAGTGTCATCAGAGGGCCTTCTGTATTATTTTGAGGGTGCGTAAGAATTCAGATTTTGAACGTCAATCCAGACCCACTGAACTATAATTTGGGGAGGTAGGAATTCAGGAATCTTCATCTAAATAAGCCTCCCAGGTTATTCTTATGCTCTGTTAACATTTGAGAACTTTAGCCAAACCCAACAATCACACTTTCCAAAACTCTGATGATATTTGGGCTCAGTTCTGGCAACCCAATTCATATTTACTGTCCTGTTCCTGGTCCTCACTATCTAAGCAGCAGGACTGGGAGACCTCATTGTATTTTTACTATGCAGATTTTGTCTCAAACCTGCAGCCCCATGAATGAGGGTTGTTTCCTACTGATATCTCTTTATTCTAAAAGTATTGATTGGGCAACTAGTGGGTGTCAGGTCCTAATATAAGTGAGGATATAGCAGTGACAAAAGAAAAAACAAACAAAACATGTTTTCCTGGAGCTTAGTTTTTAATAATATAGACAGTCAACTAAGAAAATTGAACAAACATAGCATGTTAGATGGCAAAAATGCATTATAGAGAAAAGGGAAACAAGGATGGACATAGAAATTTGAAGATATTTTAAGCAAGATGACAAGGAAAGGCCACACGAGGAGGTGCTGGTTTACCTGCTGCTGCTTGTGCTTTCTAATATTGCTGAATGAAAAAGTAATATTTTCATTGTTATTGACATGCCTACCCTCTTATTGGAAGCATGACAGTAATTTAGCATGTCCCTGGCCTCATACAGCCTGCTTGCCTGGCCCACGACATGAAGTCTCTTGCCATAGCCTTAAGATGTCAGATTCCGCGAATGGACTTGGTTTTCTAGAGCCAGGAGCTGGGTCTGGCTATGTTTTCTGCCCCATGTCACTTTTCCTAAATTGGCCATTACCAACCACACTTAGAAGAGATTCACCTGGATTTGAAGGGTTAATTGCAGTGACAGGCTACCACCAGAAGAGGGTAGCAGAGGGTTGCAGAGTAAGAGCTGCTGCTGGCCTAGGTCTTCCCCTACTGAAGAATGAAGTTGTCTTCAAACAAATGACTAATATAGTCAGTCAAGAGGTGAGTTCACTGGCTAAAGCAATGGCCTGAGAAGAATGTTATTTATAAGAGCTGGGACTGGTCTTGAATTTCACATGCCTTGGAAGAAATAGGGAGTATAGTGTATCAGAGACGATTCTAGTGCCCTTAGATAATATAGATCCCTAAAGTATATCCCATAACATGAATGTCTACTCTACTATGGCCTCTGTCTATTCTTCAGGTTCCTCTCCTGTCATTCCTACCCATTCAACCCCTGTTAAGTTCCACCCAATGAAGAACACAATGGCTTCTAAGCATACCATGAGATCTCAAGATTCAGACCTTACTTTTCTTTCTTTCCATAGTAAACATTTATTAATCTCAAGTCCCTTGCTTAAACTGGGTACATAAAACTGAAGCCTCAGATCATTCCCTTATTTGGGAATAACATGAAGGTGGGACCCAAGACCACCTCTGGGGTTTATCGCTGCAATTCCAGGGACTAGCACGGTACCTGGTACCTTATAAACACTCAATAATTTTTATTGCAAAAATTAATCAGTTTATTATATGAGGTAATTAACACAAATGGGAATTATTACAGTTCTTCTTTCTTAAAAGGGCAGCAGGATGACAAATTTTATTTCTACCTTGTGCTCTGCAGAAACCAGATATAATACCTCCTCTGTGAGGCATACCTAGCAGGAAGCCTCCCACATATTGAATGCTTTGAGCAGTCCCCTGACAGCGATATCAAGCAGATAAAGTTGAAAATGTATTAGAGGGAAGCAGTAGTTTCTTAAAACGATCATCACCCATGACCCTTGGTTCAAACCAACCCAGAGGTCATCCTTGTCCCTTGTGTTCCTCAGGGCCAGGACACTGCCACCTGTCAACAGCAGCAGATTTGCCGGCATCTC
Organism: Pan troglodytes; assembly: GCF_028858775.2. Lineage (NCBI taxonomy): Eukaryota > Metazoa > Chordata > Mammalia > Primates > Hominidae > Pan > Pan troglodytes. The sequence goes on from NC_072407.2 coordinate 91,074,985, forward strand.
TCTCAAAACAAAACTAACAGGAATTCTGGTTTAAAAGCCACACAATATTCTTACCATCTAAAGCTGAAAAAATAAAACAGAGAAAGGAATAAGGATTGAGGTTTTTTTTTTTTTTCCTTTCCGACAATGTTGTAAAAACGAACAAAATAAGACCAAAAAAAAAGCATTTATCTTTCTTAACCTTTATAAGATACCTGCAAAAATGTATTATTTTAATTATTATCATTTGCCTCATTTCTGAGAGGTAGTGAAATAAAGGGAAGTAAAAAGGCTTGTTTGGGTCAGCCACTGAGGTCTTTACATTTTAGAGCCCAGGTTTGTTTGTTTGTTTGCTTCTTTTCTGCCATGTTGCCTCAATTCAATTTAGTGTAACTCATGTATTGTGTTTTATAATTTACAAAGTGTGCTAACATTGATTTTCTAACCTATCCATCATAAGTACCCTATTGTACAGATAAAATACTAGTTCTATCTTTGGACAGATAAAGATACTGAAGTCATAACAAGAACACATGAATTTTGACTGTAAATATGGTCTTCCTTGAGCAAATGGGCCCCCCTTGCAAAATAATTCAGTCTGCTTAAATTATAACCTAAGAATAGGCCAAAAGCAGGTCTTTGCAAGGTGAAATCTGTGCTTTTAGTCTTACATGGGTGCTTAACTGCAATTCAAACTTGTGCATATATAAGGCAGTAAAAACTTATACAAAAATTGCATTTTCTTTATTCAAAATGCAGAAAAGAAAGCAAAAATCAACATTATCATTTAATCCCAGTCCCCACTGCTCTGTCATGTATTTGTGTTGGGGAGGGAGGGTGTGGATAGCATTAGTATCATTATTATCAGATAAGTAGAGGAAGAATAGAGACCAGGTGGAATTGGCTCAGTTGTTTGGCAGAGTGAATTAATGAGTTTTGGGTTGTTTAAAAAAAAAAAAAAAAAAGTAAACGTTAGTGCTTACTTTGGCAATAGAGTCTTATAAGGATTAAATTAGTTACATAAGAAAATTAGGGGAATACATTTGGTTTTACCTGAATTAATACCAGGAGGTAATAAAGGGAAATTCCCACAATAGCAAAGAATGATACTTTGGCAGACCTGAAATCCAAATTGAAACATGACTATGAGAACTGACCTTCCTCATAATGTCAGCAATATTAGAGAGAAACTCAAGTATGGAACGTGGGGTTCAAGCTAATGCAATGCAGAAATTAAGAAGTAGGGAGAGCCTAACTGAGATATAGATTATACTTGAAAATCGCAAGATGACTAGTCAATTTTTATTGAGCAATTATTGTATGCCAGCCTTATTTAATGCATTTTCCATATATTTTTAATTTAATTATCACAATTCTATTAAGTAAATACAATGATCATCAACACTGTACAAATGAACAATGAGGCTTAGAGATATTAATTTTTTCTCAAAATCCCACAGGAAATAGAATCAGGCTGAGAATAGTTAAGTCTATCTGATCCAAGTGCCTGTGACCTTAATTATTCTTCTTCATAACTTCAAGAACCTGGAAATATAATTTATAGCAGAAACTTTTTATCTCCAAATTATTCATTAATTTATATTCAACTCTGTCACATAGAGTTAACAAGACTTCCAAAAATTATGCTATTAAAGCCATTGCTTAGGATGCTTCCTTATTATCACCACTTAAATTATAATCAAAATGAGCTATTTCAATGAAATTATCTCACAGTTTGCAAGTTTCTCTTCATTATACCCAGGAACCAAATGCATATGTCAAGGAAAAGCTTAGGTGAGGCTTTCCTATTTAGCTTTTAGAAATGTTGACTTCCAAGGACAAATTGGTATTATAGAATTGTTTAACAACTCTCAGTTTATTTGCATCTATATAATGGAAGTGTGAAGCAGCCTCCATATGCAAAGAGATAATGATGATTCTGTACCTACAGCTAGTTTGAAAATGTTCATTTCAATAAGCATGTCCTCTGTGACTGGATGTGGTGTCTCACACCTGTAATCCCAGAACTTTGGGAGCTGAGGCGGGAGGATCATTTGAGGCCAGGAGTTCCAGACTAACCCAGGCAGCATAGTGAGATCCTGTTTCTATAAAACAAAACAAAAAATAAGTATGTTCTCTGAGTTGGGCTGTGATTGGTTGTGGCACTGGGGATGAGGGGAAAGGACTAAAAATAAAGGTAACATTTGAACCCTATCCAGGAAGAATGTATGCTTCGAATGAAGAGACTAATTTATTACATATTAAATAACTGAGAATTTTTTCAAGAAAATGCACTAGGGAATGATAATATGCTGCTTTCATAATGTAAATGGATACCAATTCCTGAGTGATTTCTACTGCCAGGCACTATGAAAGAAAATTTTCATAGACTATTGCATTTAATCCTCACAACAGTTCTATAAAGTATTTATTCTTTACTTTCATCTTAGAATGAGGAAACCCAGATTCTGTCATGGTCATGTATATTTTGGGAATGAAAGGTATGGGCTTTCAGTTTGAGTGTATGAAGTTCTTGGCTTCCTTTCAATCTGGGATCCAGTGGGTCTTTGAAATATTATCGTCTAGAACAAATATGAAATTACTTCCACCTATCAAAATCATATAATATCTTACAGTGCCTGCTATGCCTTATTCACTCTAAAATTGCCTTGTTGGATGATCAATGTATCAGTTAGGAGTGTTTGGCGATGCAGGTAAAGAAAACCTGTTAAACGATGACTTAAGATACATGGATTACAGCTCTCACATAACAAGCAGTCTGGCAGTAAGATGCTGCCAGTATGGTTAAAAGGTTCAGTGAAAGCTGAGCCAACATTATATTGTTCTCTTTGCTGTTCCGCATGGTGACATGAATGCTGCCCCAACTTCAAGTATCATATTTTCACGGCAGTAAGAATGAGTAAAGGGATCAGTTCATCTCTGTGGGTCTCCAGGTAGCTAAAATCACAACAATAATAACCATAATAATAACTTCCATGCATTTGTTGCTGCCTGTTTGCCAGGTTGTGTAATATTTTTCTATAGTTTTTCACATAACTCTTATAATAAAATGAGATGGCACTATTATTATTATCCTCATTTTACATATTATAAAATTGAGACACAGAAAAGTAATGTCATATAGTCAAGGTCCTACAATTAGTAATAATGAAAAGCAAGATTGCAGCTCTGTTCTTTCTGGCTCTAAATGTGGTGTTTTTAATCCTGTGCTATGCTGATTCTTACAATCGGTAGATAAGGGCTTGAATATATGGTTATGCATCTAACCTTTAGAGCCTATTTGAGGTGTCTCCTTCTACATCAATCCCTTCATAATCCACCACACTTTCAAATTCCCTTTCCCCTCTTTTCATTTGCTATGTATTTGTCACATCTTTTACAGCACTGTATTCTTTATTCTATTAGTCATTTACCACATTTTCTTATTTCTCAGATTCAGTTCTAAGAACCTAGTAGGCAGGATCCATGTCCATTATTAAGCGCCAGCATGCCGCAGGTGTTTAGTAAATGTGTGTTGAGAAGTCAGCTGAAACCCCTCTCCTCTGGTCCCGCTACTTGCTACCTAAACTCTCTCAGTGCCATTTAAAAAAGTATGCTGAAGCTGGGATTTCCTTTGGCTAAGTCCTATTGCTTGGCTTCTTTTTTGACTAGATATGATAGTCATTAAACATAATTTATGATTTTTGGAAATATAAATAGGAATACAGTAAGTCAATGACTGTTATACTCAGCTATTCTCACTAATAATCTATAAAGTAAAAAAACACAGCCTTTTTTCCCCCTTCATGACTTCTCAACACACATTTACTAAACACCTGTGGCATGCTGGCGCTTAATAATGGACATGGATCCTGCCTACTAGCTTCTTAGAATTGAATCTGAGAATTCTATAAAACAAGTAAGTAGTCTGTCTTTGTGGTATATGAAGTATTTGTAATTTATAAGGTACTGATCCTTTTAGAATCAATGTAATAATAATTGTCCCTATCTCGTTGCACATGACATCTCCTTACTCTAGAGCTATTCTTATATATTTAATATTCATCAGGTATCTTCACGGTGCCATCTCATCTATTATTTCCTTTACCCATAAAATATTTAATAACATATTCTGTGTATGTCACTGTATAAGACACTGGGAATATAAAAATATTTTAGTATAACTATTAAGAAGAATCATATTCAAGGCACATTAACAGGCAAAGGAAGGAGTTGATGTTCATTAGGGTGGTATGGAAGGCATTATAGAAATTATGTAACAACATCTTGAAGGAGGATAAGAATGTTATCAGATAGACAAGGAGGTAATAGGATGAAGGAAAAATTAGATATAAAGATGTTAAAAAATATGACACTTTGGGGAAATGTAAATAATTATATGTGTGCTAAGTATGAATGGCAACAAAGGAGTGTAAAAGCCAAGTTAACACAGTAAGTTTTCAATAAGTCATTGTACAACATACCAGTTCAAGGTGCTTTCAGTCCTTCTGCAGACAACAGCTCAGGGAAAATTAAGTAGCAGAAACCATGTCTAGATACTACTGTTGTTTAGTGATCATATGGATTCTACCATTTTTTTTTTTTTTTTTTTTTTGAGATAGAGTCTCGCTCTCACCCAGGCTGGAGTGCAGTGGTGCAATCTTGACTCACTGCAACCTCCCGCCTCCCAGGTTCAGGCAATTCTCCTGCCCAGAAAGTAGCTGGGACCACAAGCGCACACCACCACACCTGGCTAATTTTTGTATTTGTAGTAGAGATGGGGTTTCACCATGTTGGTCAGGCTGGTCTTGAACTGCTAACCTCAAGTGATCCACCCACCTCTACCTCCCAAAGTGATGGGATGACAGGTGTCAGCCATACTCCCGGCCTTCCACTTCAATTTTTATCAGGTGAGACAATAAGACAGGGTGATGCTCAGATCAGTTTCACCACATACCATTATTCTGGACATGTGGTGTATTAGTTATCTATTTTTGGTGAGTAGAATACCCCCAACACTTATCAGCTTAAATCAACATTTTATTCATATTAATAGTTTATGAGAATCAGGGATCCTGGAGCAGATTTGTGAAGGGTTTGAACTCAAGGTCTCACACAAGGTGGCAGTCAAGCTGTCAGCTGGGGCTGCAATCATCTGGAGGGTTGACATGGGCTACAGAATGTGATTCAAATATCAATTGTATAGGTTTGTTTATAATGAGATAGAGAGATAGAGAGAGAGAGAGAGAGAGAGAGAGAGAATTTTCAATGTCTTTTATGTCCTATAAATTCCAAAGTCTCACCCTGTCTCTTCTGTTTTATTCTATCAGACACACAGACCTTCCATAATAGAATGTGGGAAGGGAATACACAAGGACATGAGTACTAGGAGGTGGGGATTAGTTGGGGGTATCTTACACGATTATTACCACAGTGTGCCCTCTGGCTGTAATGATATGCATACCTCCCACATGTGAAACACACACTTCTATATACATTTACAATTCCTTTTCAATAAAAGAGAGAAATGAGCGGCACATACTAGTCTTGGTTTCTAGCAATTCTGAGATCCAACTGGGAAAATGTAGCAAGTTCTTTGATTAAGTCTCAGTTTGCTTCTGCCCAGAAGTCATAGCCCTTGGCTTTCCCTTCTGGATTCTTGTTTCCACTGAACCACTCTTCCTTTTATAGGAGATGTAGTATGTATTTGCAGGTAAGTAGTCCTTTCAGCCTATTTCCTGCTAGGAGAAATTTGGCAGGCCCAAAGGCCTTTCATTTTGTACTCCTTCTGTCCCTTTTCATCCAAGCTGGCATGGTTTCTATTGATATATTATCTTAAAAACTTTTTAAATCTCTTGTGAATCTTCTTGCAGTTCATTCCATTAGGTAAAATCCACACCCACAAATTTCTCCAAAATAAGCCCTTCTTTACCTTGGATTTCTACAGATAACACTCCTAGAAGCCTAGTCTGTCTGGAAGGACTTTTACCTGACAGAATGGTGTATGTGGAAGTACCATCTTCAAATTATCTAAGATAAACATAATTTTTAAACATGGTATTTACTGCATCTTTGGACCTTGTTTTCCTTGCTCTTTGTTCAGAGGCCATGTCTTAATTTTAAAATCTTTTGCTACCTGTGGAAGCTTAAAAATTTAAAACTATGAAATCTCAACTTTTTACACATATATTAGCCTTTCCTTTTATTTACTTCTCTCATTTCTCATTTACTATAAGTAGCAGGAAAAAAAAGAACACATGCTCAACATTTCAATGAACACTCTTCTTAATATCATTTCAGCTTGTAACCACTTCCTAGTTTTCAAGTTTTTAGATATTTGTTATGATAGCATACCCACATTGCAGTAGCAGAATCAGTATTACTTATCTAGCCTGCATAAAGTATTACTCCAAAATTCAGTGATTAAACATTTAATATCTAACATAATTTCTAAATATTAGGAAACTGAGTAGTGTAGCTAGTGATTCTGGCTCAAGATCACTCAGAAGGTTGCAGCCAAATATATGCTGAAGCTGTAGTCATCCGGAAGGTTGACTGGGGCTGGAGGAGCCAATCCAAGTCACTTGCATGGCAGTTGGTGGGAGGCCTCAGCTCCCTGTGACATGGACCTCTCCATATGACTGCTCATACAATGGCAGTTGGCTTTTCCCAGAGTAAGTTATTTTAGAAAGGTCTCCAGAATCACAAGCTGGCATTTCTTTGTTTCTACTTTATTCTACTGGACACACAGACCAGCCCTGATATATTTTTGGAGGCAACTAAGCAAAGGGATGAGCATCAGAAGGAAGATCTATGAGGTCCATCTTAGAGGCTGGCAACTATGCGTGGGTATAGTCACAGTCCCTACCTTCAGTGCTTTCATATGTGAAAGAAGCAGTTTTATATCTGTTGTGGAAAATACAGGTAATTAATTCAGCAGGTTAATTCTGTTTGATTTCTATAAAATTTGGAGGGGGAAGGATGGGAGCTGCGAGACTAATCTGATAAAACAGTAAAAAGTATTTTCTGCTGTAACACATTTCAGACAATTCTTTTAAGGGGATAGATTATCCTCTATTTCTTCCTCATAAAATAAGAAATTATGTTACCTTATGGGCTAAAGTGCATATTCAAATTATGCTAATTTATTTTTGATTAAGGAGAATGAGTGGAAGAGAGAAACTAACATTTGATAAAACTCTTAAAAAGTAGAGACATTATACCATGTCTGTATCAAGGTCAATATTATTTAATCCTTACCATAACACTGTAAGGTAATGATAATATCCTTCATTTTACACTTCCAGAAAATAGAGCTATGAAAAGTTGAGAAACTTAGTTTAAACCATACAGCTAACTTTTCATTTACAACCATTATAGAATAATAGGGACTGGTTTTCCTTTTCATCTAAAGTTGTTGAACTTAAAAAATGGGCGTAATAAATGCAAAAATAGTTTTCAGTTATTTCACAACCACTATTTAGGACAGGTAATTACCAAGATATGGGAAATTTCAAGGTGAGCCCTACTATTATGCCAGGTTGCTTTCTGGATAATGTCCAGGTTTTAGCATGGGAACTGGAGTCCTGAGAAAGCCTGGCACTCTTTCTCTCTATCAAAGTGACAGGATTGAAATATGAAGAGGTTGTGGTGGCTACAATTTTGGGGGCAGGTACCAGAGCAGAGAGTGGCATACAGTGGAGGGAACTACGTTGTTTGCTCTAATTTGGCCTCGAGGTGTTTTTCTGGATAGTGACTATAATCAGTAGCTTTACTCTCATGGGAATCCAAGGGATGTGGTTTTGAATGTTTGCAGTTTGCCTTTTGGGGGATACTTTTTTTATCCTGGCAAATAACCTAATGCCTAAGTATCTGACCCATGACCAGGTGTTCCTCTCAAAATGTGTTGTTTATACTCACACATACCCTTGTATATCTTTTCTTACCCTTGTCCAGTTTATTTCTAACATCATATCTACTCTTAAGGAGAGCCTTGACCAGGAGAAAAGTTAGGTCCATGTGGGTAAGTCACGTGAGACACAGAGGAGTCAACAGAACAAAAACACATATTCTGTTGACTATTTATTATTTATAGGTATAGAAGCCATTTATTATTTATAGGTATCAAAATAGAAGTACCAACAAGGGCCAATGGAAAGATCACAGGGGCCATGTGTTCAACCTGAAAGTGAGGAGCCGGAGAGACAGATGGACCTATGGGCCAAGGCCTTTACAGGGATCCGGGGTGTTATCCAAGGAACTTTCCTGTGGAGAGTTCTAATTCATGGGTTTAAAACAAGCATTCAGTGGGGCCATACTGTGACTAAGAGGTGATCATTAAGAGATATCTATGCAATCCATGTGGAGTGTGGGTGTCAGTGGGGCAAGTCAAGTAGATTGTATCTCTAAATCCCACAGGGAGGTGATCACCAGCTGTAGTTGTATAAGGCAGATATCTGTCTTCTATAATGAAAAACTGGGAGGAAGCAGAAAAGTGTAAGTTGTGTTAAGAGTAACTAATCCTTGCTTCTGGTATGAGAAAGTTAAACGTATATTCAAAATGGATACCAAGGTGACATAAAATTACAAGAATTCACTACAGCCTACATAAAAAGCAGGCGAGATCTACATAGAGTTCCACCTGAATCTTCCACTGAGTAATGGCTGTGCATGAGTGTGATGAATTAATCAAGACCAAGGAAAGAAACACCACAAAGAGGCAAGAGGAAGAAGCTGTGAAGCTCACAAATGGCCAGAAACAGTTTGTTTTCCCACTAAACAGGGTGAAAAATGTCATCATAATTCATGAAGCATCAGGTAGAGGACTCAGGAGGCTATCACCTGAATAGGGTGGAAAAAAACGGCACTGTTCCAGACCAACTTAAGAAAACTAAGAAAGCAGGCTTCAAAGGAAAAAACTGACCCTAAGAAATTGAACTGCACCACAGAACCACAGAATAAAGCTCAAGAATATTTAAGGAAACTAATACCTAGTACTCATCAAGCTAAAGATCACAATGCCTGACATCTAATAAAATATCGGCAGATGTGAAGGAAGCGGAAAATATATGACCACTAATAAGGAGAAAAATAAATCAATAAAAAGCAAGAAGACACAGGTGACAATTAGTAAACAAGAACATAAAAGAGTTAAAATACATTCCATATGGTAAAGAAAGTAGGCAAAACCATGACCACTTTAAAGAGAAGCATAGAAGACAGAAAAATGCAAAATTGAATTTCTAGAGATAAAAACTAATTGCATGAGATGAAAACTATCCTGAAGAGGGTAAGGAGCAGAATAGACACACTGGGAAAAAATATTGGTGAAATTGATGCATAATAAAAGAAACTGTCTAAAATGAAACACATAGGTAAAAGTAGTTAAAAAATCATAGCATCAGAGAGTTATGGAAAAAAACTAACTCTGCCTTATATTATGCATAATTGGGGCCATAGAAAGGCATTAAAATACATGAAAAAATAATCGCCAATACACATCATAATGAAATTGATTAAAAATTGGTAAAGATAAATATTAAGGGTATCCAGAGATAAAACAGAGATATTTTGTGCAGAGAATCAGAGGTAAAAATGACAAGGAAATTATTTATTGTTAGAAACAAGGCTCGTCAGAAGACAATGAGGCGGTATCCTGAAACTTCTGGAAACAAACAGAACAGTCAACTAAGAATTCTGGGACCAATGAATAGGTCTAACGAAAATGAAGATAAAATAAAGTGTTTTTCAAATATAAAATGTTGAAATAATTCAACAACAGGTTTTCACTAAAAGAAATTTTAAAGAGAGTCCTTCAGACAGAAAAAAATAATAGATGGCAAATATGTGAATGAATATATTTTCTCTTTTAAAAATATGTTTGAAGATAATTGACAATACAAAAACAATAACAATGTATTAGATAGAGTTTATGAAATATGTACAAATAAAATTTATATTAACAACATTACGAAGAATTTCAGAAGAAGAATAGTGTTCTGGTGTTACCAGTGTACAGAGAGTATATCACTAAATAATTTAAAAATGTATGCTATAAATCCTAAAAGAACAACTATAAATCCTAAAGAATAACTATTCATATTTTATTAATACATAGGTAAAACTAATAAACTAAGAAAGAAGATAAAGCAAAATAGTTAAAAATGTTGAATTAATCTAAAATAAGTCAGAAAATGAGAAAAATATTGATAAAGTAAAAATGAGACAAATGGGAATAAAGAGCAAGATGGAAGATGTAATCCAAACTATATTTGTAATCATATCAAATGTAAATGATGTAAATACCAATCAAAAAGCAGAAAAATCAGACTGAATGTTATCAAGGCTCTGTGCTGCCTAAAATAAATTCATCTTAATTATAAAGACAAATCAAATGATAGGAAATACTATATCATGCTAACACTATCAAAAGAAAGGTAGAGTGGCAAACTTAATATCACAGTATAATTCAGAGTAAAAATTATTACAAAGAATAACTGAATAATTTTATAATTACAAAGAATTAATTCATCAAGAAGATAATAATGCATCTAATAGCAGAACTTCACAGGACAGAAAGCATAGTCTTATACTAATAAAAGGAGGAATAAATTCAAAATGTATTTGAGCATATCTCTCAACATTTCACAGAATAAGCAGACAGACAATTAGCAAGGATATATATAACTTTAACCTCACTATCAACTTACCTGATTTATTTGACATTTATGCAACTCTTCATCCAACATCATAATATGTGTATTATACAAGTACATAAGAAACATTACAAAATTAGACCATCTTCTGGTTCATTAAACAAACCTTATTAAATGTGTATTTTCTGACTACAATGAAATTAAACCATAATCAGTAATAGAAAGACAGCTGGAAAATTACCAAATACTTGGAAACTAAATTGTACACTTACACACGGTTTGTAGAAAAATAAAAAAATAGAGATTAGAAAGTATTTTTAAGTGAACAAAAATAAAAACATGGCATTACAAAAATTGTAGATGCAGCTAAAGCAGAAATCAGAGAAAAATTAGAGCACCAAAAGTCTATGTTAAATAAGAATGAAAGTCTCAGATAATGACTTTTTAATTTTTGCCTCAGGACACTTGGAAAGTTGAGCAAATTAAACCTATAATAAGTCGAGAAAAGGGAACAATGAAAAGCAGAAATCATTAAAATAAAGAACAGTTATACAATATAGAAAATCAAAGAAACCAAAAGCTAGTTTTTTGAGATAATTAATAAAATTAATAAACCCCTAGCCAGACTGCAGAGAGAGAGAGAGAGAGAGAAAAATCAACATTAAAGGAATAATAGGAAAATATTTTGAAAGGTAAAAATTTCATGTCATTTATTAATTTCAACCACTTCGAAAAAAATCAAATTCAAATTTGAGTAAAGGAATAACTTAAGCGTGTGTGTGTGTGTGTGTGTGTGTGTGTAAATTTCCCACAAAGAAAACAGGGGGCTTCATTAGTGAATTCTATTTAACATTTAAGGGGAAAATACTGATTATATTAGGTTGGTGCAAACATAATTGAGGTTTCAAACCATGAATTTCAAATCATTATAACTAGGCGCAAACACATCTTTATTAATCAAAATAGGAAGCATTATAATCAACACATTTTTGCCAGCAAGATATGTTTGTTTATTCCTGTAGCATAAAAATCCATGCTTCAAGATTTGACCAAGTCTTGGAAAGTGAGTAGTCTGTTTTGTCGGAGACTAGGATTGCAACCCCTCCTTTTTCTCTTTTTCATATGCTCATAAATTTTCCTCTATCCCTTTATTTTGAGCCTATGAGGGTCTTTGCATGTGAGATGGGTCTCTTGAAGACAGCACACTGATGGGACTTTACACTTTATCCAGTTTGCCATTCTGAATTTTTTAATTGGGGCATTTAGCCCAATTACATTTAAGGTTATTATTGTTACGTGTGAATTTTATCCTATCATCATGATGCTAGTTTGTTATGATGCAGAGTTGTTTATGTTGTTGCTTCATAGTGTCGTTGGTCTGTGTACTTCAGTGAGCTTTTGTAGTGGCTGATAATGGTTTTTCCTTTCCTATTTAGTGCTTCCTTCAGGAGCTCTTGCAAAGCAGGCCTGGTGGTCAACTGATTTTTGTTCAAAAGTACTAAAGTGATTCAATGTGGGAAAAGATAACCTTTTCAATAAGTTGCCTCAAAACTATTGAGTAACTATATATAAAAAAGTAAATCTCGAACCTTTCCTCATAGAATGTATGAAAATTAACTGAAAATAGATTACAGACCTAAAGCTAAAACCATCAAACATCTAGATTTAAACAACAGAAGATTTTGGATTTGGCAAAGGTGTTTTAATAGGACATAAAAACATAAAAGAATAAATAGGTCTTTATAAAAATGTAAAAGTTCTGCCCTTTAGGAGACACCATTAGATAAAAGAAAGAAGAAACCCATTGACTGGAAAAAACATATTTGCAAAACATGCATTTCACAAAGAACTTACATTTGTAGTATATTAAATAGAACACTTCAACTCAATAATAAGTAAAAAAAGGCCAATATTAAAACTGGAAAAATATTTCAACAGACACCTTATAAAAGGAGATATTAAGATGGCAAATAAGTATGTAAAAATTTACTCAACATCAGCCATTAGGAAAATGCAAATTAAAACCGCAACAAGTTAATGCTTCACAAACTGCTAACGTCCTACAGTTGAATGGTGACAAGAGTTGGTGACAGGCTAGAACTTTAATACACTGCAAATTGGAATATAAAATGATATAAGCCCTTAAAAAAAGTTTTTCTATTTTTCCAAAAGTTAAACATAAGCATCCTATGCATTCTAGCCATTGGATTAGTAGGATTCACCTAAAAAAATAAATAAATAAAAGCAAACACCCAAAGATTTGTATATAAAATTTCACAGCAGTTTTATTCTTATTAGCCAAAACATAGAAACAACCAAATTATCAATCTCTGTTTACTTTTCCTGTATTTGTTTCCATGCAAATGAACAGCCGTGTGTTTGTGTTCTAATGTCTCTTTTTCTTATACAAATGTTATCAACATAAAGTAGGCTGAGGAGAGGAAGAGGAGAGGTTGGTTTTGTTGTCTAGGTGGTGGCAGAGGCAGAAAAAAATACACATATAAGTGGACCTGCACAGTTCAAACCTGTGTTATTCAATTGTCACCTGTATGTGTATATATATGTGTGTATATATATACATACATATATATATACACACATATATACATATGTACATACATATATATACACACATATATACATACATACATATATACACATATGTGTGTGTATATATACATATATGTGTATATACATGTATATGTATTTATATGTGTGTATATATGTGTGTATGTATATATGTATATATGTATATGTATATATGTGTGTATATGTGTGTGTATGTGTGTGTATATATACACATATATATGTGTATATATATACACATACACACACATATACACACATATATATATATGTTGCAAATGTATTCTCCCAGTTTGTCAGTCTTTTAATTAACTTCATTTGTAGTGGGTTTTGTTTTTGCTCATGAAAACTGTTTTTAGAAATTATATGTACTCAAATTTATCAATTTTTTAATTGTATCTGGATTTTGATTTACAGTTAGAATGCCATTCTCTACACCTATGTAAAGAAGAATGCACTGCAATTTAACCTGTTTTATTTAAAGGGGAATAAAACATTTACAAATGTTGCTGTCTTCCATTACCTTCATGGTGTGATGTCTTACTATTACATTGCCAATCTTTTCAGAGTGCATTCTTAAGGACGGGCCAAAGGATGGATCAAAATTATATTCCGAATGACTAATTGTCCCAGTACCATCTATTAAAAAGTCAATTATGACTCAGTGATTTGAGGTGCCGCTTTTTTGTACTCGATAGACTTCCATATTAGTTTGGGTCTATTTTTATGCATTCTACTCTATTCTGCCTGTTTTTCTATTCTTGTGAACTTTCTGTCAACTTAGATTAACACATACTTTTATACATCTCATGTGTCTAAGATTTCCCTTCTTATCACCAACCTAGAGAAATGTCTTCTGCAAGTTTATATTTGCTCCTGGAACACTGCTATAAAGTTTGCCCAAAATTTAACATCTTACCTGTTTCTTTCACTTCACTCCACTCCATGTGAGTCCTCTGATATCCTCTTAGAAATACTGAAAAATAGCAATCAAGTGATTTCATTACTTTACAATAAAATAATTTGACACAAAATAAATACTCATCTTAAGTTTGATGGTCCTGTCAGTACTGAAGTACTTCCTGAATACTATTTTATCTGTACATCATTGCATGGCTGTCAGGGGTTCAGCTTTATCCAGCAAGAGCATCCAGCACATGAAATTCAAAGCTGTGCTTTAATGTTGAGACAAAATTTGGAGCATGGAACCTACCATTTCTTGGGGTGTGTAAATGGAAGGAATATGAAAATCTAAACATTTGTCTCTCAAAATAACTTTTATTTACTTCTTCGTTGATGGTAGATACAATTGCTTGTTCAGTTGACAACAACCAAAAATGGAGTGGATAAGTCAGCCAAATGATAGGCAAAGAAGAAATATGAGATATTCTTTCCTGCAATATTGGTTTGTTTCACACGTGTCATGGCAGAAACATAGGTTGTTTAGATTAAGGTGTTTGGTACAGGCATGCCTCATTTTCTTTGCTTTATTGTACCATATATCTATATCTATATAGATATATATACTGTGTGTGTATATATTTTTTAACAAGTTGAAGATTTGTGACAACCCCGCAAAGAGCAAGTCTACTGGCAGCATTTTTCCAACAGCAGATACTTATTTCCCATCTCATGTCACGTTTTGGTAATCCTTACAATATTTCACATGTTTTCATTAATATTGAATCTGTTACAGTGATCTGTGATCAGTGATATTGATGCTACTATTATTGTTTTAGAGAATCACAAATCATGCCCAAATATAAACCATGAACTCAATTGATAAATGCTGTGTATGTATGTTCTGCCTGCTCCACCAGCCAGCCCTTCCCCTGACTCTCCCTCCCCTTTGGACTTCTTATTCCCTGAGACAAAATAGTATTGAAACTAAGCCAATTAATAACCCTACAAGGGCCTCTAAGTGTTCAGATGAAAGAAAGAGTTGCACATCTCTCACTTTAAATCAAAAGCTACAAATGATTAAGCTTAGTGAGGAAAGCATGAAGAAAGCCAATAAATAATGAAAGAACGGCCTCTTATTCCAAACTGTTAACAAAGGAAAAGTTCTTGAAAGAATTAAAATGTTACTCCAGTGAACATATGAATTATAAGAAAGTAAAACAGCCTTATTGCTGATATGGAGAAAGTTTTAGTAATCTGAATAGAAGACCAAACCAGCCACATTCTCTCAAGCTAAAGACTAATTAAGAGAAAGGTCCTAACTTTCTTCAGTTCTACAAAGGCTGAGAGAGGTGAAGAAGCTGCAGAAGAAAAGTGTGAAGTTATTAGAAGTTGGTTCATGAGGTTTAAGGAAAGAAGCTGTCTCCATAACATAGAATTGTAAGGTGAAGAAGAAAGTGCTGATGTAGAAGCTGCAGCAAGTTATTCAGACATTCAGAAGCTCTAACTAAGAGAATAGATGAAATTGAATGCCTGATTTAAAAGGCTAAAAGGATAGGCTGATTCTCTTGTTAGGGGCTAACACAGCTGATGACTTTAAGTTGAAGCCAATGCCCTGCTAACATTCCAAAAATTCTAGGGCCCTTATAAGCCCTTAAGAATTATGCTAAATCTACTCTGCCCATGCCTATAAGTGGAACAACAAAGCCTAGATCACAACATATCTGTTTACAGCATAGTTTACTGAATATTTTTAACCCACCATTGGAACCTACTTCTCAGAAAAAAATAATTTTATTTTAAAATATTACTACTTATCAATAATGCACCTAGCCAAGCAAGAGCTCTGATGGAGATGTACAGGGAGATTAATGTTTTCATGCCTGCTAAACAACATCCATTTTTCAGCCCATGGATCAAGAAGTAATTTCAACCTACAAGTCATTATTTAAGAAATAAATATTATAAGGCTATAGCTGCCATAGATAGCAGTTATTGGGCTGATGGATCCAAGCAATGTAAATTGGAAACCTTCTAAAAGGATTCATCATTCTAGATGCCATTAAGAACATCTGTGATTCATGGGCAAATGTTAAAATATCGTTATTAACAGGAGTTCAGAAGAAGTTAACTCCAACCCTTATAGATGACTTTGAGGGATTCAAGACTTCAATGAAGGAAATGACTGCATGTGTTATGGAAATAGGAAGAAAACTAGAATTAGAAGTGGAGTCTAAAGATGTGACTAAATTGCTACAATGTCATGATAAAACTTGAATGGATAAGGAGTTGCTTCTTGTGAATGAGCAAACAAAGTGGTTTCTTGAGATGGAATTCAGTCCCAGTGAAGATACTGTGAAAACTGTTGAAATGAGAACTAAGGATTTAGAGAATTACATAAACTTAGTAAAGCAGGGACAGGATTTGAGAGGATTGAGTCCAATTTTGAAGGATGTTCTATTGTGGGTAAAATGCTATCAATCAGCACCACATGCTACAGAGAACTCTTTTGTTAAAGGAAGAGTCAATCAATGTGGCAAAGTTCCTTGTCTTATTTTAAGAAATTGCCACGGCTACCCGAGCCTTCAGCAACTACTGCCATGATTAGTCAGCAGCCATCAATATTGAGGCAAAACTTCTCACCAGCAAAAAATTATGACTCACTAAAGGCCCAGATAATCACTAGCATTTTTAGCTATGAAGTATTTTTAATGAACGTATGTACTTTTTAAAGACTTGAACACTTCATAGACTACAGTATCATATAAAGATAAATGTATATGCAATGAAAAACCAGAAAATGTGTGTGACTTACTTTCATATGACTTTTTCTTTATTGTGGTTGCCTGGAACCAAACCTGCAGTATCTCCAAGGTATGTCTGTATTTTCTATTTTGTTGTTCATTTCAAATGGACCATGTATTAAATTCCTCTTGAAATTTGGTTCTATGGGGAAAAAATGCTGTTTCCAAGGCTAGATCCACTACACCTAAATAATCTCATAAGCTACATTGTATCATTTTGGTGGGGCTTGAAGGGGGATGGAGCATCAAACAATCAACCAAATAAATAACTTTGTAGTCTTATGGTGTCCAGAAATAGAAAAATAGATGCTTGTTTGACATAATCACCGCAAGGAGCAGCATAGTAGTGGGGCAAGAAAAGAAATCTTTCAATACGAAATTAAATGGACCATGAAAGGTAAAATCAAGCTAATTGATTATTCTGACAGGAAAAAGTCAAAGATATCTAAATGCTGATATTGATACCTCTGTTAAAACAAATGAAAAATCCTTCTTCAAAAAATTTGCCTTAAGTTTTAAATTCACCAGAAAATAAATTAGTCAAAATGTTAAATGATAAGTATATTAAACCTTTTATCTTGCTTTCCACAATGGTAAAGGACAGATTTTGAAGTTGTGGAGTACAGTATTAAGATTAGTGACAACACATGAAGTGAATTGACTGATTATGCATACTCTCTACTTTGGGACTAGACATGCCACTTGATAATTAAAGTGTCAGTGAAGTCAAGAATATTTGTAAAATTTGTGTAAAGAGATTATTACTGTAAGATTTGTTGATTTTTCCACGCAAATGATGTCATTAAATAACGTGTATTTGCTACGAAGATTTTATTTAATGCCACATAAATATTTACAATAACGCATCTCAACACAACTTCATGGGCCAAATTTTTAGACTAAAGAGGAAAACCAGTGTAAGAAATTTTATGTTAACTTGCCAAGAATGAGAAACAAAGACCCAGGATCACTTTGGGCCTTTGAATGGTCATTTTTATATATTTTCTATGCCCTTTATTTCACGAAAGCTTTATTCTTGCTTTTATATATGTATTTTATATATTTTCTATGCCCTTTATTTCATGAAAGCATAAGAAGGAACAGAAGAAAGTCATTGGTAGCTTGATGGGGATGGCATTGAATCTATAAATTACCGTGGGCAGTATGGCCATTTTCACAATATTGATTCTTCCTATCCATGAGCATGGAGTGTTCTTTCTTCACAAAATTGGGAAAAACTACTTTAAAGTTCATATGGAAACAAAAAAGAGCCTGCATTGCCAAGTCAATCCTAACCCAATAGAACAAAGCTGGAGGCAACATGCACCTGACTTCAAACTATACAACAAGGCTACAGTAACCAAAACAGCATGGTACTGCTACCAAAACAGAGATATAGACCAATGGAACAGAACAGAGCCCTCAGAAATAATACTACACATCTACAACTATCTGATCTTTGACAAACCTGATAAAAACAAGAAATGGGGAAAGGATTCCCTATTTAACAAATGGTGCTGGGAAAACTGGCTAGCCATTTGTAGAAAGCTGAAACTGGATCCCTTCCTTATACCTTATACAAAAATTAATTCAAGATGGATTAAAGACTTAAATGTTAGACCTAAAACCATAAAAATCCTAGAAGAAAACCTAGGCAATACCATTCAGGACATAGGCATGGACAAGGACTTCATGTCTAAAACATCAAAAGCAATGGCAACAAAAGCCAAAATTGACAAATGGGATCTAATTAAACTAAAGAGCTTCTGCACAGCAAAAGAAACCACCATCAGAGTGAACAGGCAACCTACAGAATGGGAGAAAATTTTTGCAATCTACTCATCTGACAAAGGGCTAATAACCAGAATCTACAAAGAACTCAAACAAATTTACAAGAAAAAAACAAACAACCCCATCAAAAACTGGGCAAAGGATATGAACAGACACTTCTCAAAAGAAGACATATGTGCAGCCAAAAGACACATGAAAAAATGCTCATCATCACTGGCCATCAGAGAAATGCAAATCAAAACCACAATGAGATACCATCTCACACCAGTTAGAATGGCAATCATTAAAAAGTCAGGAAACAACAGGTGCTGGAGAAGATGTGGAGAAATAGGAACACTTTTACACTGTTGGTGGGACTGTAAACTAGTTCAACCATTGTGGAAGACAGTATGGTGATTATTCAGGGATCTAGAACTAGAAATACCATTTGACCCAGCCATCCCATTACTTAGTAAATACCCAAAGGAATATAAATCATGCTGCTATAAAGACACATGAACACATATGTTTATTGCAGCACTACTCACAATAGCAAAGACTTGGAACCAACCCAAATGTCCAACAATGATAGACTGGATTAAGAAAATGTTGCACATATATACCATGGAATACTATGCAGCCACATAAAAGGGTGAGATCATGTCCTTTGTAGGGACATGGAAGAAGTTGGAAACCATCATTCTCAGCAAACTATCTCAAGGACAAAAAACCAAACACCACGTGTTTTCACTCGTAGGTGGGAACTGAACATTGAGAACACTTGGACACAGGAAGGGGAACATCACACACCGGGGCCTGTTGTGGGGTGGGGGGAGGGGGAAGGGATAGCATTAGGAGATACACCTAATGTAAATGACGAGTTAATGGATGCAGCACACCAACATGGCACATGTATACATATGTAACAAACCTGCATATTGTGCACATGTACCCTAGAACTTAAAGTATAATAATAATAAAATATATATATATATATAAAGGACAGAATATAACTATAAGCAGTTTGTGTTTCTTCAGTATGATATATAGGGCAAAAAATGGTGACAGACAATGTTTATTGAATGCTTACCATTTCCTGAATATTGTGATATACTTTTATAAATATCTTAAATATTCACAAAATTGAAGAAAATTACAACTCAGGGAAATTAAGCAAATTCTTAATGACGGTGCTATACTACAATAGAGACTGACTGAAAATTTTTAAGCAAGAAAATGATGTTACTGTGTATATATTGTTAGTCCTCTATTATTGACTCCTAAACGAGTTCAAGGAATATTAAAGCTATAATGGGCCTTAGAGACCATCTAGCTCAACAATTTAAACCTACACAATAAGGAATTGGACCTTATAGAAGCATATTAATCTTCTAAGGCCATACAGATTTGGTGGTAGAGTATGATTATAATCAAGGACTCCAGATTTATCCTGCATCTTTATGCTGTACTTCTTTCATTAACACTCTCTTCCCAGCTTTTTTTTTTTTAAATTTCAATCATCTGTTCAAACCAGTTGCAATGACTCTAACTCTGACCCTAAGGGCATCTCCTTCTTTCCTTTGTTTTTCAAATTTGTCATATCTATTGTGCAGTTTAAAACACAAAAGAAGCTGACAATCCTTTTCCATTACATGGAATTAGAATAGTTGGCATTCTTTCATGCTCATTTAGTCATTTCAAACAGACTTACTTTCATCCTATTAGAGCTTTTTGACCAAACTCCTGATAATTACCTCATTAAATTTAACTCTTCTAATAAGTTCCCCTGAGAATTGTCAAGAAGGTATTTTTGAGATGGTATTGGGAAAAGATTGTGGACTTAGGAGCCTAGATAGCAGGGCTAATGGTCCTGTTCCATCACCCACAGGTCTAGTGATTAGGACCAATCACTTAATACTTCAGTGCATTAGTGGTGGCATTAAATTACAACCTTGCCAACTTGTTGTATAAAACTCCTACCACAATAAATAGGCATATTTTTGTGTTCAGCACATACTTTAGGAGAAATTAAGTTTTCTCTCTTGAAAAAAAATGTTATTTATTTTAAATTTACACATAATACTTGTACATTTTGTGGGGTACAGTATGTTTTAATACATGCATACTTTGCATATTGCTGATGCTGTGCAATGTACACATGTAATAAAACATCACACTGTACCCCATAAAAATATTCTAATTACACATCAACTCAGACATTTATCATTTCTTTTTAGTGAGAACATTCAAAATCCTTTTGTAGCTATTTTGAAATATATGTTTTATTGTTAACTATAGTCACCCTAATGTGTAATGAAACACTAGAACTTACTCCTCCTTCGTAACTGTAACTTTATACCCATTAACCAACCTCTCCTTATCCTTCCATATCCTTTACTTTTTCAGCCTCCGGTCACCATTATTCTACTCTCTACTTTTTTCAATTTCACATATGAGAGAGATAATGAGGTATTTGTTATTCTGTGCCTAGTTTATTTCATTTAACATAATGTCTTCCAGACTCATCCACGTTGCTGCAAATGGCAGCATTTCATTATCTTTATGGCTAAATAGTATTTCATTGTGTAAATATACCATATTTTATTTATCCTTTCATTCATTTATGGACACTTGGGTTGATTTCATATTTTGGCTCTTGTTAATACCATTGCAATGAATATAGATGAGCAGATATCTCTTTGACAAACCAATTTCATTTCTTTTGGCTATACACCCAGTAGTGGGATTGCAAGATCAAATGTTAGTGCCATTTTTAATGTGGGGGCAAACCTCCATACTATTTTTCATAATGGCTGTATGAATTTACATTCCCACGAATAGTATACAAGAGTTCCCCTTTCTCCACATTCATGTCATTTTTTTTTTGTCATTTTAATAACAATCATTCTAACTGGACTGAGATTATATCTCATAGTGGCTTTGATTTATATTTCCCTAATTATTATTAATGTTGAGCGTTTTTTAATATACTTGTAGGCCATTTGTATGTCTTCTCTTGTGAAATGTCTATCCATATGTTTTGGCCTTTTTTAAGTCATTATTTGATTTTTTTGCTATTGAAATGTTTGAGTTCCTTATATATTCTAGATATTAACCCTTTCCAGATTTATAGTTTGAGCATATTTTATCACATTATGTAGATAATGTAGATTATTTCTTCACTCTGTTTATTTTTTCCTTTTCTGTGCAGAGGTTTTTAATTTGATATTATTCCATTTGTCTGTTTTTATTTTGTTGCCTGTGCTTTTGAGGTTTTATCAAAAAAACTTGCCTAGACCAATATCACAAAATAAATGTTTTGTATATTTTTTCTTCTAAGAGTTTCATACTTTAGGATCTTACATTTAAGTCTATTCCTTTCTGAGTTGATTTTTTAAGTACCGAGTAATAGGTATCTAGTTTCATCCTTCTGTGTGTGGATATATAGTTCTCTCAGCACTGTTTATTGAAGAGACTGTCCTTTTCCCATCCTTGTTCTTGTCAAAAATCAATTGGCTGTAAATCCATGGATTTTCTGGGTTCTCTATGCTGCTGTCTTTATGCCGGTATCATGCTGTTTTGGTTACTATAGCTTTGTACTATATTTTGAAGTCAGATCATGTGATGCTTACAGATTTGTTCCTTTTTCTCAAAATTGCTTATGCTATTCAAGGTTATTTTTGTTTCATACAAATTTTAGGATTTTTTATGTGTCTGTGAAGAATGTCTTGAGTGTTTTGTGACTGTAGATTGCTTTGGAAATTATGGACAGTTTAGCTACATTAATTCTTCCAATTCATGAACATGGTATCTTTTTCATGTATTTTGTGTCCTCAACTTCTTTCATCAATATTTTGTAGCTTTCCATCACAGAGATCTTTTACTTCCTTGATTAAATTTTTATATATGTTTTATTTTTGTTGATATCTATTGTAATGGGATTGCTTTATTTTTTTGTCAGATTGTTCACTATTAGCATACAGAAAAGCTACTGAAATTTATATGTTGGTTTTATATCCTTCTACATTACTAAATTTGTTTACTCATTCTAACAGTTTTTTGGTGTAGTCTTTAGGTTTTTCTCTATATAAAATTATGTCATCTGCAAACAGGGACAATTTGATTTCCTCCTTTCCAATTTGGATGTCCTTTATTTATTTCTCTTGCTTAACAGTCTGGCTGGGCTTTCCATTATTCTGTTAAATAAATGTGGTGAAAGTAGGCAACAGCTGTGGATTTGTCATATATGTGCTTTATTATGCTGAGGTATGTTCCTTCTATACATAATTTGTTGAGAGTGTTTATCATGAAATGGATGTTTAATGTTATCAAATGCCTTTTCTGTCTATTAGTCATATGATTTTTGTCCTTCATTCTGTAAATGTGATGTATTACAGTTATTAACTTGCATTTGTTGAACCATCTTTGCATCCCTGGGATGAATCCCACTTTACCAGGGGAGTAATCTTTTTGATATGCTGTTAGATTTGGTTTGCTGGTATTTTGTTGAGGATTGTGATATTGGCCTATATTTTTCTTTTTGTGTTGTGTTCTTTTCTGGTTTGGGTATCAGGACAATGCTAGGCTCTTAGAATTAATTTCAAATGATTCCCTCTCCTTCAGTTTTTTGGAATAGTTTGAGAAGAATGGGTATTAGTTCTTCTTTAGGTGTGTGTTGGAATGCAGCAGGGAAGCCATTAATTAGGTCTTGAGCTTTCCTTTGATTGGAGACTTTTCTATTACTGATTCAATCTTGGCACTCTTTATTGGTTTGTTCAGGTATTCAATTCCTCATAACAATCTTAGTAAGTTGTTTGTGTCCAGGAATTTGCCTTCTTCATTCAGGTTTTCCAATTTGTTGATATATATTCATAGTAGTCCCTCATGATTCTTTATATTTCCATGGTATAATTTATAATGACTCCTTTGTCATTCCTGATTTTATTTATTTGGGTCTTCTCTCTTTTTTCCTTAGTTTAGCAGAAGGCTGGTAAATTTTGTTTATCTTTTCAAACAACAAACTTGTTGCTTCATTGATCGTATTAGTCCATTTTCATGCTGCTGATAAAGACACACCCAAGACTGGGCACGTTGCAAAGGAAAGAGGTTTAGTGGAGAACTCACAGTTCCACATGGCTGGGGAAACCTCAGAATCATGGCAGAACGCAAGGAGGAGCAAGTCACATCTTACGTGGATAAGGCGAAGAGAGCTTGTGCTGGAAAACTCCCTGTTACAGCAACCATCAGATCTTGTGAGACTTACTCACTTTCACAAGAACAGCACAGGAAAGACCTGCCCCCATGATTCAGTTACCTCCCACTGGGTCCCTCCCACAACATGTGGGAATTGAAGATGAGATTTGGGTGGGAACACAAACCATATCATTGTACATTTTTAGTCATTTATACATTTAGAGCTTTTGCTGTATCCCATAGGTTTTGTTATCTTGTGTTTCCCTTTTTGTCTCAAAAAATTTTTGTCAATTTTCTTAATTTATTCATTGAGCTATTGGTTATTGCAGAGCATGTTGTTTATTTCCATGTATTATACAGATTCTAAAGTTCCTCCTGTTATTAATTTCTAACGTTAGTCCACTGGGGTCAGAGAGGATACTTAATACAACTTGATTTTTTAAACTTCCTTATGACTTGTTTTGTGGTCTAACATGGTCTATTCTGCAGAATGTTCCATGTGCTGTTGAGAGTAATGTGCATTCTGAGGCTGTTGGATGGAATGTTCTTTAAATGTCTATTAGTTCTATTGTGTTTAGAATGTAGTTTAACACTAATCTTTCTTTGTTGACATTTTTTCTGAATGATCTATTGCTAAAAATGGGGTGTTAAAATCCCCTATTTATTGTGGTCTGACTCTGTCATTAGATCTATTAATATTTTCTGTATATATTTAAATGTTCTCATATGGACTGCATACATATTTATAATTGCTAAATCCTTTCCCTATAATGTCCCCTTCATCATTACATAATGGCCTTCTTTGTCTCTTTTTACAGTTTTTGACTTAAAGTCTATTTTACCTGATATAAGTACAGCTACTTCTGCCTTCTTTTGGTTTCTGTTTGCATGGAATATCTTATTCCATTTCTTCACTTTTAGTCTCAATGTTTTTAACAGATGAAGTAAGTTTTTGTAGACAGCATGTAATTTTTTAAAAATCAATTTAGCTATTCTATGTCCTCTAATTGGAGAATTTAATCTATTTCTATTCAAGGTAACTACTGATGGGTAAGAACTCTGACTACAGCCATTTTGTTACTTGTCTTCTAGTACTTTTGTAAACCCTTTCTTCCTTTCTCTCTTATTGTCTTTCCTTGTGCATAAGTGTTTTTTTCTCAGATGGTATGTTTCATTTCCTTCCTTTTTATTTTTAGTGTCTTTTATAGGTGTTTGTTTTATGGTTATCATCAGGCTTACAAAAAGTATTCTATTGTCATAGCAAGTTATTTTAAACTGGTAACAACTTTGAGTGCAAAGAAAAGCAAATAACAAAAAAAAATGTATATTGAACTTCATTTTGTCCTTTAAAATTTTTGATATTACATTTTATATTTTCTTATTTATTTCATAACAAATTAATGTAAATACTTTAGAAGTTTTGTATTTAGTCTTTATACTAAAGATATGCTTTACAAACAATGATTACAATAGTAAAGTATTAAAGTAAATATACTTTGTCTATATACCTTATTTTACCAATGGCTTTTATGTCTTCAGGTATACTTTTATACCTTCAGGTTTTCTTATTACATGATAGCATCGTTTTTTTCAGTTTAGAGAACTCCCCCAACCTTTTTTTTTTTTTTTTTTTTTTTTTTTTTGCATTACTTGTAGGACAGGTCTGATAGTAATAAATTCCTTTAGTTTGTTTGAGTGGGAAGGTGTTTATTGCTACTTTACTTCTGAAGACAGCTTTCCCAGGTGCTATACTAGTGGTTGACAGTGTTTTCTGTTTCTTTGTTTCAGCACCCTAACTATATGTCCCCACTCCCTCCTGGCCTGCAAGGTTTCTGCTGAGAAGTCTGTTGCCAAGGGTATTTGAACACTCTTATATGTTTGCCTCTTTTCTTTCACATCTTTCAGAATCCTCTTTGTCTTTGACCTTTGAGAGTCTGATTATAATATGTATGTATTTTCAAATAGCTTATGTTCAAGTTAAATGATTCTTTCTTCTGTTTTTTTGACTCTACTGTTGATTGTTTCTATTGTATTTTTCATTTAGCACATTGTTTTTCTCAGCTCCAATATCCTGTTTTTTATTTTTACCTCTACTGAATTTCTCTGATGAGTTTCTGGACTATTTCTTTGTGTTTTCTTGAATCAGGTTTTGCCTGTGCTCATTCTTCTCATTGGGCCTTCTAGAGGTTTTAACCAGACTGTTGTGTTGCCAGAGCCTGTCACCACTGCAGCCATCTAAACCCTAGAGGGTGCTCTGGTGCTCTAAGCACAGGTTTGCCACAAGTCTTGCAAGGGCTCTGTGGTCAACGTGATTTTTCTGGCCCAAATGGACCTGGGGAAAACTCAAGGTAGGGGTACCTCGGCTTTGTGGGAAAGCTGGCCAGAAACTTGAGCCAGAGATTTTCCCAGTGGCCCATACAGGTACACCCCCCAAGCACTACTCCTTTAGAGGCAGAATGGTCCCTCAGCGGCAGTGAAACGGGTTGGAGCAGGGATTGGGCCCCCTCAGGATCTGTTATGAGACAGAGGCTGGTGACTTGTTTCATTGGCTCTGCCAGGCATACATCTCATTGAAGCTCCCTGCAGAAGTGGGATAGTTCACCAGCTGCAGTGAAAGGGCTTGGAACTGAATGAGGGCCCATTCAGAATCTCCTGTCGGTTAGAGGTTGGTGCACCAATCTCCTTGGCTCAGATAGGTATGTATCTCCTAGCATGTCTCTCCACCAGTGAGAGTGGTCTCCAACTGCAGCACAAAGTGTCAGAGCTGAGACAGGGCCCCTTTGGGATCTGCTGTGGGATGGCTAACTGTGAGCCTTTCTCTTTGGCTCAGATGGGTGCATGTATCTCAGCAGCACCTCAAACAGGCAGGAGAGGTTCCTGACTACAGTATGTGTGGCTGGAGGTGAGCTGGGCCTCCTGGTGATCTGTTGTGAAATGGAGGTTGGGAGTCCATCTCCTTGGTTCAGATGGGTGTGTCTCTCTCAGGAGGTCTTGGCACAGGTAAGATAGGTCTCTGACTGCAGCAGGAGAAAATGGAGCTGATAAAAGGGCTTTTTGGCCCTCCTGTAGGATGGTGGCTGTCAAGCCCATCTCACTGAGTAATAAGGCAGGCATGTGTTTCCCAGCAGGATCCTGCACAGGCAGAATAGTTCATGGACTACAGTGCGAGGAGCTGGAGCCAAAATAGGGCACCTTCAGAATATGATGTGAGACAGAGGCTGGTGAGCCTGTTTCATTAGCTCAGCTTGATGCACATATCCTTGTGGGTCCCTGCACAGGTGGGATAGTTTTCTGATTGCAACAAGAGGTCCCAGAGGTGAGACTGGGCTTGCTCAAGATCTTCTATGGGATGAAGGCTGGTAAGCCCCTTATTTTGGCTCAGATTCTGTGTGCAACATATGGGAAAGTCTCTCTGTGGTCCTTGTGTGAGCAGTTCTAAGCTGGAACTTCAACTGGGCTGGACTGGAATTGAGCCACAGGACAAGTTTCAGTTCCATTGCAGAGATCAATGTCGCAGGAAAATGATCTTTTCTTGCTGAGACACTGGTGTTCATGATTCCTTCTGGCTCCCTTGGCAAATGGTTTTAGTTGTAGGCTCAAGGCCAAATGGTGCTGTAGCCAAAGACTTTGGGGAATGGAACTGATTCTGGGTTTGAACCTGAGAACATCTTCAGTGGATCCGCAACCTGGTTGCTGTTCTGCATTCTCAGAACAGTCTTCCTGGGTCCTGTGCTTTACCAGGGTTTCACAAAACTCCTTCCTAAATACCAAGGCCACTGCAGAGAGACTTTTACCTGTGAATGGCTACAGAATTCTTGTTGTTGGGGAATTTGAGCACATTGCCTTCTACTGTGTCATCTCGATGTCACTTTTCCTCTTTTTATTTGTTATTTTTTTGTAGTCCACTACGTTGCTAAAAGTAAAGTAGTCATACAAATGGATAATAAATTGTAAGACCTTAGTTGCTTGTTAATTAACATACATCTGAATGCCGGGTGATGAAAAAAATGTAATTTTTTATAAGAAAACAATTTAAAAGATTGATTTTTCTCATGAAGCTATGACAGGCATTATACAACTTTAGAGTA
Organism: Pan troglodytes; assembly: GCF_028858775.2. Lineage (NCBI taxonomy): Eukaryota > Metazoa > Chordata > Mammalia > Primates > Hominidae > Pan > Pan troglodytes. Next base: position 91,102,960 of record NC_072407.2, read on the forward strand.
GTTAAGAAAAAATATCTAAAATATGGAAACAACACAAAAAGATGATTTTATGTTTTTCTGTGCCACACTCAAGCACTAATAGACCTATCCAAATTTTCCAAGAGTATTTAAAAAATGCAAAGTTATGTAACCACTAAAAAAAGTAATGTGAAAATGGTTTGCTAAATAAAACACATAATTAAAGGTTATCTTGTTTTTAAGGTGAATGTACTCATAAGTAAATTTCTCTTGCTATTGATTAGGACCCTACTCATAGATTCTATAAATATTGCGAATTCATTAAACTAAAAAAAAAATTCTGAACTTGTAGATTTTTTTAGAAAAAATGGAGATTATTTTTGTGTAGTAGAAAAGATAACCCCAAAGGTTATAGTATAAATGGCATGTAGGATATTAGCCAGTTTTGTATTTTAACTTGACAAATGTATTTATACATTTCTTTTCTGGCTGATTGCAAAAATCTGTACAAATGTTTCTTGAACCTACTTTACCATCTTGCTGGCTCCCTCAGAGAATTAAATACATTTTGAAATGTGTTCAATATATACTTGTATGAAAGCCATCTCTATAAATATTTTTTAAATTATATTTTCATGGAGTGGGCCTTTTCATCTTATTGTTCTAGGAAAAATCTCTTGATTGTTTCTATCTAGCTAAGGTCATATAAGGAAAGATGGTCCTTGGTACTCTAGCAAAAAAGTGTGGAATAGATTATATTTGGTAAGTGGTGGTGGTTAATTGATAATGTGTACTTAATATCATTGATGAGTGGGTCAAAATATCTACATAGAAACCAAGTAGCCTCAGAGAAAGATACAGGTCCTAGATTCCAACCTTTCTTTAATTTGTTTTATACTTGGTTTTTGCAGGTATATTGTAGGTATATATATTTATGGTCAACCTTTCTCTTTTTGAGACTCAGTTTCAGTAAAATCTCTCTGATCTCATGGCTTGAAGTCAACTAGGCTGAGGAATGCTGGCAGAAAGTAAATCAAGGTCATCCAAGGGATACTCACTTGGAATAGTCTGGGCAGGTGAATCAGGCTTACTTCCAGAGCTGTGTGGTCATGGAGAAAGAAGTATCCAAAAAAATGTGTGGAAAAGGCTGAAAATCTCTGTTTCTCGTTACTTTGGTCTTGAGGGGCTGATATGGAAATAGTCATTTAGCATATAATGCCAAAAAAAAAAACAGTGATTTTGGAAACCACAGGGAGGGCACCTCTGGACATTTTCCAAATAAGAGTTGCCACAGACTGTGGAGGGATGTGCATCAGCATGAGTTGCTCAGGGACAATCAGTTTGATAGACCAAATTGTCCATATGGCCACTAATACTAACTGTCCATATGGCCACCAAGCATAACACTTTGGGGAAGACTTTTTTTTTTTTTGGCCCTACCTTCCATAACCTAAGTAAGTCCTGCCTGACTAGTAGAGGAGCTACTGGAGTAGTGGACAACATGAACATCCTCACTATATGTGTGTGTGTGTGGGGCGGGGGCAGGGGCGTTCTTCTTACAACAATGACATTATATGTCAGTGATGGAAGAAATGGCACCAGGAATAAAAAGGCTACTACTAGAATAGATCAAATCCATTAAGCCTGTGGTTCTATGGTCTCATTCCAGTTGTTATGAGTAGAATTGTTCCCCCCCCCCAAATTAATATGTTGAACTAAATTGCAGTGCCTCAAATTATGACTTTATTTGGAGATAAGGTCTTTATAGAGGTAATCATGTTAAAATGAGATTATTTGAGTGAACCGTAATCCAAAATAATTGATGTCCTTATAATAAAAGGGAAATTTTGACACATAAATGTGTATAGGGAGAATGACATGTGAGTATGAAGGCAGCCATAACAAGCTAAGGAGAAAGACCTTGAACAGAGCCTTTCCTCATAGGCCTCAGAAAGAGCCAACCACACCAACATCTTGTTTTCAGACTTCTTCTACCACCAGGACAACAAGATAAATTTCTGTTGTTTTAAACCACTCAATTTTTAGAATTTTGTTATGGCAGCCCTAGCAAATGAATGTGTGAGTTTTTATTTGGACAATTATCTAGACTTACAAAAACATATAAATTCACAAATACTATATAAAATCTTAATGTATTTGTATTATATCATAAATATTTCTATTTGCAAATGTTCACTCAGTTTACCCTTGTAAGAGGAGATAACTCACACCAATGATGCAGTTGTTGATCAAAACCATTTTAGAAACTAATTTTAGTTTTACTGTTGGCATCTGTCTAATAACTCTTATTTTCTGCTTCCCCTTGGACTGCAAGCACATGAGTGGATATATGCCCAAGACTGACTGATCATGTTATCTCCTGCACCTAGCACTATGATTCATCTGGTCATGAAATGTCTTCAAGATAGATGCTTTTGTTGCCTTCCAAGAAACTTCTCCCAATTTTAATAATCTATTTATTTCAAATAAATAATAAATTTATTTCAAATAAATTAATAATTATTTATTTCAAATTGTTTTCCTGTAACTTACAACTGAAATGTAAAAGTCTTGGTCAATACGTTTTCTTAAAAAAAAAAATCTTTCCTTCATAGTAATACCCACAAAGATTAAGTGTGGTTATAAATCTTAGATATTTTTAGAACTGGATTATTTGACATTATAGAATTGGAAATCTGGATCACCCTTCCATGACCACACAGTTATAAATAGAATTAGAATTAGAAACCAACCCTTATAAATTAGTTTAAAAAAACATATAAATCACCTCTTGGAGTAAAAGGGAGAAATAAAACTCACATATTCTAATTCCCAGTCTAATATTTGAATCCTCTTGATAAAAAATATTAAATTAATATGTCATATTTACTATACCACCTTGCCTTCCATCTTGATGGAAAAAATAAATGATATTTAATTCTAAATATTCCAAATGAGGAAAATAGTAATGCTGTTTTGTTCTAGGCATGCGGCAGGTGTATAAAGTAATGGATCTAGTTTCCTATGGAGTTTATAAATGGATTTTACAAAGTTCAAAATCAAAGATGCTCCATAGTCTTGATTGGACGGCTGGCTACCAAATTTGTCATGTAGAAATAGTTAACATCAATAATAATATCTATGTAATAATATTCACTCTTATGACAGCTTAGAAATACTGACATATTATATCCCAGACTTGTGCTTTCAGGTATACAAAAATACATTTCACTTGGCATAAGATTTCTTTTTAATATTCAAAACTCTTTTTCTTGCATTGAATAGAACAATGTGGGGTGTGAGTGGCACAAGATAATCACTATAGAACAATTGTTCTTTTAGTTCAAATATAGAATATGTATTCCTATGTAGGGAAATAATACCTAAGGCTAAAGTCTCATACCAGATGAAATGCTGTTTCGATGATCACAAATCAAAGTTATCTCACAGGAATTATGTAAACTAACAATTCTATTATTGTATACCAAGCACTGAGGGAAAAATACTCATGAATTTATATCTATTAGATTTGCTTATTTTAATCCACTCAAAATATAAACAAATTACATATAAAACAACTAAGACAATATTACATGAGGCAATTAATTTATAAATCATATTACCTTGACTTCTCTGCTACTACCAGATTTTTCCAGTTTTTATACCAAAGATCCACAGTTAAAATAGCTAAAATTTAATAGGTACTTATTATCTACCAGGTATTCCTGTAAGCACTTTACAATGTATGTTTGTGCCAGAAAGTGCTGGTTGTCCCTAATATCTATTAATTACTTCCTCTACTGTAATAGAATCCTTTATCCTCAACACATGGCCACCCAGAATGAGGATTTTATTTCTAAGTTCTAATTAATGGGGAGTTCATTGAAAGCATGGTACAATTTTCAGACTTGCCTTTAAAGGAGTGGCATCTCTATGTTGGCTGAAATGCTGATCTTTTTATGTGCCACCTAGCAATAAATATCATAAGATAGTGGGAAAAAAATTTTAGAAAACTGAACCTGAGACCATTTCAGAAAGTAAGGCTACATATTACCCTGAAATTTTATGTGAGGAAGAAATAAATTGCTATCACAGTAAGATTTCAGAATTGGGGGTTTCGGTTAAGCATATGTAGTTCATATGTACTAGTATAATCCAGTACGCCTCTATGAATTATAGGCCTTTTCTACAATAAAGTGTGTATCCATGTGAATTTTGTTTAAATTTTTGGGTATTCTTCTCCTTGCCGAAGTCCATTCATTTGCATTTGAATCTGAGGTTAGAAATCATTGATTTAATGAATCTGTAAATTGCCTTGGGTACTATGGACATTTTAACAATATTAATTATTTTAATTCATGAACAGGATATTTTGCATTTACTTGTATCTTCTTCACTTTCTTTTATCAATATTTTATAGTTTTCAGTGTATAAATCTTCACCTCCTTGGTTAAATTTTCTCCTATTTTATTTTTTGATGCTATTGTAAATCAAATTTTTAAAAATTTCCTTTTCAGACAACTTGTTGTTATAGAAATGCTACTGATTTCTGTATATTGATTTTGTAACCTGCAACTTTACTTAAATTTATTAGTTCTAACAGTTTTTTGGTGGAGTCTTGAAAATTTTCTATGTATCAGGTCATGTCATCAGCAAACAGAGACAACTTTACTTCTTCCCTTCCTGAATGAATTATTTTTATTTTTTTTCTTCCCTAATATTCTGGCTAGAGCTTTTAGTATTATGTTGAATAAAAGTGGAGAAAGTCTTAAAATGTCCATGCAAACTAAGCTATCTACGGAGTCAATGAAATTCCTATTAAAATTCCAATGTCATTTTTCACAGAAATAAAGAAAAAAATCCTACAATTTGTATGGAACCAGAAAAACCACGAATAGCCAAAGAAATTTTGAACAAAAGGAGCAAAGCTGTAGGCATCACACTCTCTTTTTTCAAAATATATTATAAAGCTATTTTAAGACATTATAATATATTATAATCAAAACACATGGTACTGCCATAAAAGTAGAGACATCAACCAATGAAGCAGGATAGACAGCCTGGAAATAAACTCAAGTATTTATAGCCAAGTGATTTTTGACAAAGATGTCAAGAACACACAGTGGAGAAAGGACAGTCTTTTCAATAAATTATGTTGGGACAACTGGATATCCACACACAGAAAAATGAAATTGGGCCCTTCTATTACACCATATGCAAAAATAAACTTAAAATGGATTTTAAATTTGATCCAGCAATCTCACTTCTGGGTATCTACCCGGAGGAAAAGAAGTCATTATATGAAAAGGATACTTGCACACACGTTTATAGCAGCACAATTCACGATTGCAAAATCATGGAACAAATCCAAATGCCCATCAATCAACGAGTGAATAAAGAAACTGTAGTATATTTATACCATGGAATACTACTCAGCCATAAAAATGAATGACTTAACGGCATTTGCAGCAACCTGGATGAGACTGGAGACTATTATTCTAAGTGAAGTAACCCAGGAATGGAAAACCAAACACCATATGCTCTCACTAATATGTGGGAGCTAAGCTATGAGGATACAAAGGCATAAAGTGATACAATGGATTTGTGGACTTGGGGGGAATGGTGAGAGGCGGGGAGGGATAAAAAACTACAAATATGGTGCAGTGTATACCGCTCAGGTGATGGGTGCACCAAAATCTCACAAATCACTGCTAAATAACTTACTAATGTAAAGAAAGGATCTCACTATCTATTTAATTTCCTCTATACAAAGGTAATATTCATATGCTAATGAAGCAGCTTTGGTATGTGGTTACAAAAACTCGTGAAAATATAAAAATAATGTTACATTTATGGGTCACTGAAGAATGTATCTAAATTTAACATTTAAAATGACTCATAAAATAAAATGCTGATCCTTACAAACATACCTCATTGTTTATAATTTTATTTTCAGAAAAACACAGCACATAGTGCTCAGTCATTTTTATTAATAATAGTAATATTATTGCCTTAAAGGTACAAAAGCAGTACTTCTCCAAGTGGTTTCTTTCTGGAAATGTAGTTATTTACTGTTAATTTTATCTTTTGACTTGATAGCAACATTTACATCATAATTATTCTTGTATTGTTGGCGGAAGCACCATGTCTGTCATTTATTGGCTGCCTCCCACCCTTGTTTTAGTTACACTCAATTTAATAAATTGTTGGGGTATACCCAAGTCCTCACCATTTTAACAATTTGTGCTAATGCATTTGGAAAAAATTTTACTTCCAACCTATAAATCCATTATCTGTGTTAACAGGAGGCATTTCTGAACACAGTACCAAGGCTCATTTTACCTTTTTACAGTTCTTTCTTAATGTTTGATCTTTATCAGAGTTATGTTTAAAGAAACATTAAAAATTTAATGTTAACAAAAAAAAACTTACTAATGTAACCAAATGCCACCTCTACCCCAATAACTTATGGAAAAAAATTTTTAAAAGATCTGAAATTTCAAAGCTACTAGAAGTAAACATAGAGAAAATCTCCATGACATTGGTTTTGGCACTGACTTCATAGATACAACATGAAAAATACAGACAACTAAAGCAAAAATAGACAAATGTGATTGTATCAAATTAAAATGTTTCTGCACAGCAGAGTAAACAACAGAGTGGAGTGACAACAAATGGATTGGAAGAAAATATTTGCAGACCACATATCTGATAAGGAGCTAATATCCAAAATGTATAAAGAACTCAAATAACTCAACTGAAAAAAAACTGTTAATAATGGGCAAAGGATCTGAATATACATTTATCAATAGAGGACATACAAATGGCCAACAGATTCATGAAAAAATGCTCAACATCTCTATTTTGGAAATGCAAATTAAAAACAAAATGAGATATCACCTCATACCTGCTAGAATGGCTACTATAAAAAAGATGTATAAGTGTTGATGAGGATGTGGAGAAAAGGAACTCTTGTACACTATTGGTGGAAATGTAAATCAGTACAATCATTTTGGAGAATACATGTAGGTTCCTCAAAAAACTAAAAATATAATTGCCATATGATCCAGCAATCCCATGTCTGAGTATGTTTCCAAGGAGACTGAAATCAGTATGGTAAAAAGATATTTGCACTTCCATTTTCATTTCAGCATTATTTAAAATAGCCAAGATTTGAGAGTAATGTAAGTGTCCATCAACAATTGAAAGGATAAAGAAAATTTGGTATACACACAATGGAATATAATAAACCTTAAAAGAGAATGAAATGCTGTCATTTGTAACAACACGTATAGAACTGGAGGATATTATGTTAAGAGAAATAAGGCAGGCAGAGAAAGATAACTGCTTATAGTCTCCCATGTACATAGAATCTAAAAAAGTTGGTATCATAAAAACAGAGACTGAGGAGGGGTTAGGGGAGGCCAAGGGATAGGCAAAGTGGAGATGCTGATAAAAGGATACAAAGTTGTAGTTAGACTAGAGGAATAACTTTTAGTGATCTATTGTACTGCACAGTGACTGCAGTTAGTAATTATGTATTGTAAATTTTAAATTGTTAAAGAAATAGATTTCTAACATTCTCACCCCAAATAAATGGTGCTGTTAGTGAGCTGATAGATAAGTTAATTAGTTTACTGAATCTTATCTACGACATATACATAAATCAAAACATCACATTGTACTTCATAAATGTACACAACTATTATTTTTCAATCAAAAAGAAAGAAAAGAACAAAAGAAGGAAGGAAGGGAGGGAGGGAGGAAAATAAAAGAATCATTGGTATAATGGATGAATGACTTTCCCATTAACAAAATGTTACTTAAAAATAATGTTAATCTTGAATACCCTTAGCTTTCAAGCCTTGATAGTTGGTACTGCAAAAAAAAGTCATTAAAAAACAGTATATATGTACATATTTATTTAAAAATACCACTTAAAAACAGCATATACATGTTAAAACATGTATTTGTTAAAAACAGCATATATATATATATATATAATATTTGTTGTACATAAAACAAACTATTTTCAAATAAACTAAGTTGCTTGGTTATTGATAAGTCCTAGAAATAGTCTGTGGGGAGCTTTAGCACCTGCCCCTAAATAATCTACATAAAATCCAAAGGTGAAATCAAATATTGTTTCATAAAGTAGTACTATTTCATAAACACATTGACATTTTTAAAATTTTACATAAAACCAAAAAGAAGCATTTTAGAAGGTGTACTTGCTCTTTTTATTTGTATTATATGACCTAAATAAAAACAGAGTGCCTTCTAGGCACGTCCAGATTTAAAACTGCCTTGACTGACCCTTCCACCAGACTGCTGCTCCCAAAATCAAGCTATACAAAAATTTTGAGCTGTCACTAGGAAATAGCTGCTAAAAGTCGGCAAAGCAAAGACAACTTGGTTGAGAAAATATGAGTGCTTGGCATCACAATTTACACAAATAAGAATTTGTATTCCATTTATTTTATTTTCTTTCTGTTTTCCATCTCCAGAATATAGAGGAGGTAACAGTCTTTGGAGGGTAGTAGGGCAGAAAAGTGAATTAAAGCCTTCCCCATGATTCAGTCAGACAACTCAGGCTGAGTGAACAGAGCTTGTGGTCAAGTCAGAAAACATGTGACTGCTTCAAAGATAAGTGGCTCTAGTCTTTTGATGTTCAGTAAGGGTTTCCAGCTCTAAAATTCTATAATTTCTTATAAAACCAAAAGAACTAGCTAAGACACAGAGGGAGATGACAAAAAGTAAAAATTGATGAGAATAACATAAACCTTTAAAATATTTAGCATTACATCTAAAAAAGTGACCTATGATGAAGATTAATTTATATCAGATACATTATTATATATCTGATAAAGTAAACATATAAGAAACGTAATATAGTACATTATATAATACATAATACCTAAAAATGTTGCAATCTACCTACAAATATCAATACAAATGCAAGTATAAATATGACAATTGGACTTTAGTTGAGAACTATGCCCAAAGACGTTATGTAGATCCTGCTTTGGGCATGAATTGTTATAATTTCCAAAATGATTATCTGATGATCTGATGATCTCATGGCAGTATCACTAACTTTAAAGAGATTATTACACACACACACACACACACACACATTTGAGCATATATTTATATATACACACATATATACACATATATATGTGTATATAAGGCTATATGTTTTATATAGTTATGTGAACAAAATAAAGAAAATGCCATACTATCACTATACAAAATTGGCCCATTAATCAAGCCTAGAAACATTCAGATGATAAAATGAATTGCTGAATTATAAGTAATGTTTCCCTGAAGAATTATAATAATTATAATAAATAAATTATAGACATCCAGCAATAATCTTAAATAGCTATTACCATGGACATCTTTTCACTCAGGCAAACAGACAGCATAGTCACCATAAAATATGTACTTGCATTTCAACAGACCATGTCAACCTGGAGTGATAATGATGAGGTCTCTGCATTGACTGTTCAGCATGTGTGGTATTGTAGAGAATACACAGGGTAAAAACTTGAGAGGGTTATTCATCAGGCTGAAAAAGAGTTATGATCTTAACAGCTCACAACATATTTCCTCTTAAGGAATTAATTATACTTGTGTTAAGAAATCATTTTCAAAAGTCACTTGGCATGTATGGTGAGACATTGAAGGCATCGGTAGATAGTAAGTGACAAGACGTCAAAAAAGACAGTTAAACTGCATACATTAGAAATGAAGAGAAAGATAGGATTAGAGGAAAATTTAACAGAAGGAGAGGAGAGAAAGCCAAGGACAATGTTGCAATGGCCAAAGACTTTTTAGGACAAGCATATTTAAGGTATCATTAGACCTACACATATCTTAAGTTATTTATACTGCCTTTGAGGAATCTGAGCAGCTCGTATTCTCATACTTATAACTACCTTCCTCATTGTCCATGAATTTAGCTTGTCAGATTACCTCTTTGCTCTTGGAATGAGTTATTTTCCATAAATTTCCTGAGTGCATTTTACAAATAGGTCCTTGGCAGTTCGGCTATACCAGCTGTCTGGACAGGTCAGTTACTCTGAATTCCCTAACAGTAAGCAACATGACACTTCAAATTGGGCTCCCAGCTTGTTAAATCCCAGTTCAAATCATTGCCCATCTTAACTTTTAAAGATTAATCTCAGGAATAAGAAGTTGTCTTTTCTGTGTTGATCATGACCTTCCTTTGAGGCAACAGTGGGGAGATAGGGGCTCAAATTCAGAATGTTTATGAAAATAATTACAATGTGACAATGTGTGTCCAATCCCTTTCTTGGAAAACAGGGCAGGAGAAGCAATGGGAGAGAGAAAGATCAGAAGATAAGTGTTGTTGACTGTAGATATGAGTGATATCAAAACCAAGGGGGTAGAGAGGGATGAGAGTCAATTGGGTGAGGTATCAGGCAAGGTTCCTAAAGCAGAGAGGGACTCTAAATAAGCTATCCAAGAAAAAGCCTAAGCCAGAAACAAAATTTGATTGTAGAAATTGGACAGTCTAAGGGGAACAAAAAGATAAAACATACCAAGTGATAGGACAATCTGGTGGTGATAGCTCGATTCTGGGTAGAACTTAAAGAGACTTGAAGGATGACCATTTTTCAAAGACCAAATAATGATGTTGATAATGCAAGGGTAATATAATGAAATTTAAATCTGCTGCACAGCCCTGAACATAAACTAACTACATCATTCATTACTCACAAAAGAGACATCTAATATTTGGAAAGTACTAGTTTTGTTGGGGTTGAGATACAAGATAATCATCTCCTTGAATATACCTTTCTTAGGGACTTTCAAAGTTTATTTTGACTATGTCTAAGGTTTGTCACTAGCCACCACATGTGAGACTGAACAGGTGGAAAGATAGACATGTAATCACACTAAATTCTCTAGTCCCATTATTGTTAACATACTCAATATAATTAACAATGAGGGTAATGTAATTCTCTGAAAATGTTTGTTTCTTGAACAAAAGGACGTATAGATTTAACATATTTTAGTAATATGATTCTTCTCTGACTCAGAAAACATTCTGATAATATTTAAATAAGTTAGACTGAAAATCATTCTATATTTAAAGGAAAATGACAAGGATCATCTCTCTCAAGTATGCAGAATATAATATTTGCTATTTATTTTTGTCCTTGAATTTAAAAAAATATTATCAATTGTATAATTTGGTGAGTGATCAAAATTTTTTTAATCTACATAGAATCACACTAAGAAGACATAAGTTGATTTTATAGTACAGTTATTTGAGCTATCTATTTTGCTAGACTGTAAAATTTATGACAGTAGGGACCACATCTGGTTTTCTGATTTAGCACACAGTTACAAAGTATAGGTTAAAACATGTTAAATGAGTCAGTAGCTCTCCTTATATCAGATGCGTGGAAAAAAAAAAAAAAAAACCTCAATAATTAGAATTATTTTTAAACCACAAATTTTGTTAAATAAATTTCCCTGAAATGAATGAGAGCATTAGCATTTTGCACTTAAATTCAAAATATTAAGTATTGATGATGTATCAGACAGATACATAATCAAAAGGTTTTTTTTTGATCATTCAGTTAATATGTATATGGTGTTTTCTATGTGTCATGCTTTTGTCTAGGCTTTGTGGATACAGCTATAAATACAAGATTCTGAATTCCTGAAATTCATATTTTAAAAAGGAAGACATAATAATCAAATAAATATAAAATACAATTTTAGGTAGTATGATTGGTGCTATGAGAAAAATTAGAACAAAAGAAGGAGCCAGAGAGAAATAATCATATAAATTGAGAGGGGATTGTCAGATACAGATATTCTGAATAATGGACGTCTGAATAAAGGACAGAATGAGTAATATCTGGGACATAATCATTACAGACAGACAGAACAGCAAGAGCCTGTCCTCAATCGTCTTCTCATCTAGTTTCCAAATAATGGAGACAATAAACACAAATGCAGTCTAAAGAGAGATCAAAGAATACGTTTACTAACAGCTAAGAATATGTTCAATTATCCCTAAATTTAGGATTTCTGGAATGACAAATTAGAGAGTATGGATTTAAATTGGTATTACAATGGACCATCTTACTCTCTCCTTGAATCTAAACCTTGAAGCATACTGATGGGGACCACGGTTTGATATCACAAGTTTCATCTACTTTGTCAGGCACCTGCTCATGCACCAAATTGCCTGCAAAGTGGACAGCTCAAGAATGCCAAGTGAAATTCTGAGAGGGAATGACAGGTTACATTATGGCAGGTCAGGGAATTGATCTATCTTTTTCTGATGGTGTGTTAACTGCATGGATGCAATGTATATTGGAGAAGATAAGATAATATGTGTACCCACTGGAGAGTGAATATAACATAATTCAAACAAGAGACTATGTCTTACATGAGCAGTGACTTTCTGAATACAGCGCACCCACCATTAGGAGAAACATGGCCTATTGACAAGTTCTCACCAGTCCAATTATTTGTTCTTATTGCTAAATGGAAAAGTAAGGGGAAAGGTGGGATAGCAAGATATTACAGAAATTTCCTTAAGTATTTCTTCAGACAAGCTAAAGTGAGACTATTAGACAAAAGTTTACCTTCAACATTCCTCAAATATTGTTCTTTTATCCCAACAGACAATGACAACACCTATGGTCAACCAGGAGTGTGTGTGTGTGTGTGTGTGTGTGTGTGTACACATACATTGGCGAAAAGACCAACAACAAATCATGGTTGTTCTGAAGTTCCCTTTATCATGTTGTCCCCTAATCTCTACTACCAGTAAGCCTTTGTGTTATCCTAGGATGAGGCATGGGTGGTTCAGTGTTTATAATAAGATGAGTCTAAAAGGGACAATAAAGGGATTTTAGTTATATATTATTTTATTTTTTGTCTTAAATTTTCCTTGTCATGTAGTCCAGTGTGTCTGGCCAGAGGATATAGGACAACCAACACTATGAGGTGGAATGAAAGTATTCCGGGCCAGGTGCAGTGGCTCATGCCTGTAATTCTAGCACACTGGGACGCTGAAGCGGGAGGATTGCTTGAAGCCAGGAGTTAGAGACTAGCCTGGGCAAAAAAGTGAGACCACCCCCCAACCCAAATCCATAAAAAAAAATAGTATTTAAAATAATATAACTTTTGCAATATAAAAAGTACACAGGGAAAAAAATCAAACCTCTCAATAAGAAAATTTAAGTCTAAAAAATTAAATGACTGACTCTTTATAGTCAAAAGACATTCAAATCAGAAGTTTTTAACTATTTAATATCTTAGTATGCTCAGTCTCCACCCAAAGAATTTCTCTCAAATAATATCCGAGTTTCTCTGCACAACTCTGACTCCTTCAGCATCTTTAGATGGATATCACAAATTGTCTCCAACTACACATGCTTTTTCTCTGTAAAAAATGCAAAAATAATTATAGTACTTTAAAAAAATTATGCTAAGCAGGATTTTGTTTTCAGAAACTAGGACTTAAAAGAGTTTAGATCGTCATTTAAAAAAAAAACCATAGCAAAGACATCTGGATGGTATTTTGGAAAAATGGGAATTAGAAAAAAACAAAGGCATGTAAAGAATCTCAAATGCACTTATATTCTTTCAAAACTTAAACATTCGCAAATATGTCACATCTAGACACCAAGTCTTACTGAGGCTTCCTTCCTCCCCACGGTGTATTTCTCCCATCAATATTTAATTTTTTTGGTCTAATCCAAAAAGAGTCTTATTTAAATGGAATCCGGTTTCCTTTGTAATAGTTGCCCTCTGGAAGACTCAAACTTTCTCATTTATTCTGCATTTTTAGAAGAATCTGAATCAATATAACCACAAAATGGCTGCTACTGCCTTTTTCCTAATACTCTGCAACCACCTCCGTCCAATACACCAATATGCTGGAGATCAGGTAGGAGGGAGGGTGTCCTACTGGTTCTATTTGATGGGAAAACTAGAAACAAGAAAATAAAAACAAAGTGAAAACCTTTTAATCAGCAAAGCATATGCCTACTAACCCCAAAGCACACAGTGTTCATGGTAAAAGTGGATTTAAGAATGTGGTTTAGATAGACATCAAACAGGATCCTTATATATTCACCCATGTTTATAGTCTGGAACACTCAACCTAAGGAAGGAGCTGAATTTGCCAGGTACAAATAATTCAGATCTTCCACACTTACCAGTTACTTACAGGAAAAGGAGAGAGGAAGACAATGAGAGAAACTGACAGAAAACCCATCCAAAGATAGGAAAACAGAAAGGAGACAAAGAGAAACACAGAACAGATGAAGGGATAGAGACAGGTAAAAAGAGAGACAGAGAGAGAGATGAGGTGTGGGGTAATTGAGGATATTTGGCCTGCCTTTAGAAAGCAACTGTAGGACTTTGACCCAAGTGTTCATACCACATGGAAGCAGAAAACAGAGAAGAGTCCTTCCATTGATCTTCCTACTCATCTATGAGGTGGTCAGAGCAAGGAGAATGGTAAAGTATATTTCCAATGTTGCTCACTCTACATCTGAGTTTCACAAATTATATTAGCTACTCTTTATCTTATGAGCAGGGGCAATAAAGAGATTCCTAGAAGATGGAAACTGCCTTCTTAGCATGATGGCAGAGGACACACGGTCTAGAGAAGTGCTCTCCTCTGAGAGCCCAGATAGGAATGTAGGAAAAGGAAAAAGATTTCGTCCACCATACACAGCACTTTGCAGATTTTAATGTGGATTTCTATGACAGGTTGTATAACAGTGTCTGCAGCCATGAACGGAAAAGTGACTGAAAAATAGAAATGTTGGAGAACTTTATGCAGAGGAGGTAACAATTGTAAGAAGCTATAAAAATTAAGTAGGATTTTCATCAGGTTGTCAAATGAAAAAGACCATTCTAGGTAATAAGAGCAAAAACCTAGGGATATAAACTTATGTCTTGTTTAGCAAATAACGAGATTCAGTCAGAAAATGGTCGTGTGACTGGAATTGATAGAGGAGGAGAAATGGAGAGGTGGTGTATGCCTGTGAGTGTGCCGAGGTATGTAAAGAAGGCTACTTGTTATTATGATGTGGTTATTTTAAATGTCATACTAAGAATTTATATCTTAATCTTCAGCAATGGAAAACCAATAAAGGAATGTTCAGTAGAGGAATGACAGAATATGATGAGTGATTTAAGAAAAAATATCTTTGGTGGCCATTTCAAATGTGAGAAAGAAAAACTAAAGTTGAGGTGATCACAAAGTCTTTCTGGCCCAGGCAATCTCATTTACATCACTGGTACAATGGTCCCCATGAGTTATGAGGTTTTATATTTTCACGAGACAGAATCTCTCTGACAACTTTGGGCCTCTGTAGCTTTTGGTAATGCTCTGAATGAGTCTTTGACAAATCTAGCTATGATACCAGCAGAGTTCAAGGCTTTATGTAATAGGCCAAAGACAATGGGGAAGATCTAGACTCAGAGAGTTGCAGTGAATAACATTCCCAATTGACAAACTTAATCATCCTGTTCTTTGTGCCTAGTGACCAGCTACAAAATAGTTCTCAACCTTGGATGGCATCACTGACTTGAAAGTGCTAGGTAATTTATGGGAGTGTGTTTGATTACTGAAATCACTGGGGAGTGCTGCTGCATTTTACTAAACGGGGTTCAGAAATGCTAACCTTCCTGAAACATGTAGGGAAGGTCCTTAGCAATAACTAGCATCATAACAATCCCATTCAAAATGCCAGCAGTGCTCCTATGAGAAAAATTGTTACATCAATATTTACCAAAGTGTTCTGGGGAGCATTTTAGTCCCAAGGAATTCTTTGAAAAACAAACCAGTACCCAGAAATAAACTCACATATATTTAGTCAACTAATTTTTGACAAAGTTGCTAAGAATACACAATAAGGAAAGAATAGCCTCTTCAATAAATTATACCTTGAAATGAAAAAGAATGAAATTGGACCCTTATAATACATCTCACACAAAATCAACTCATAATAAATTAAAGACTTAAAAGTAAGAACTGAAACAATAAAGTTTCTAAAAGAAAACATAAGGAAAAGCTCCTTAACATGAGTCTTGGCAATGCTTTTTTCAATTTTACACCAAATGTACAGGGGACAAACACCAAAATGAATAAGTGGAATTACAGCAAACTAAAAGTCTTTGCACAGCCAAGGAAACAATCAACAAAACAAAAAGGCAATCAAAAGAATGGGAGAAAAAAATGCAAATCATATATCTGATAAAAAGCCAATATTCAAAATATTAAGAACACATGCAACTCAATATCAAGAATAATAATAAACACAATTTTAAAATAGGCAAAGGACCTGATAAGATTTTTCAAAGAAGACATATAAATGACCAACAGGTATATATAAAAATGTACAACATCACTAATCATCAAGAAAATGCATATCAAAACAGCAATGAGCTATTACTTCACACCTGTTATGATGGCTATTATTTTTAAAAATGAAAGACAAGTGTTGGTGAATGTGGAGAAAGGGGAATCCTTTAACACTGTTGGTGAGAATGTAAATTGTTTAGAGCCATAATGGAAAACAGTATGGGGTTTCCTCAAAAAACTAAAATTAGAACTACCATATGGTTTAGCAATCCCAATTCTGAGTTCATAGCCATGGGACTGAAATAACTGTATCAAAGAGATATTTGCACTATAATGTTCATAGCAGCATTATTGACAAGAGCCCATCTACAACTGAATGGATAAAGTATGGTATATATTATTCAATTGAATATTATTCAGCTTGAAAAAAGGAAATTCTATTTTTGTGACAACATGGAGGAACCTGGAGGACACCATGTTAAGTAAAATAAGCCAGACAGAAAGAAAAACATTGCATACTCTCACTTATATGTGGAATTTTAAAGAAGTCAAACTCATAGTAACGGAGAGTAGATTGGTAATTATTGGTGGCTGGGGGGGTGAGGGAAAAGGGGGCATATTAGTTAAAGGACACAAAGTTTCATTTAAAGATAAATAAATTTCATGGACCTAATGTACATCATGATTACTAGAGCTAATAATAATGTGTTGTATGTTTGTAATTTGCTGAGAGTAGATCTAGGTATTCTCACCACATACACACAAACAGTAACTATGTGAGATAATGAATATGTTAATTATTTGTATTGTGGTAATTATTTCACAATGTATAGGCATCTCAAAACATCCGTTTGTACACTATGAATGCATGTAATTTTTATTTGTCAATCATACTACAAAAAAGCTGGGAGGGAAACAAAGATACTGTTCTGCAATAAGTTAGTTTGCCAATTCTGAATACTATACTTCCTCCTAAGAGAAATTCATACATTTGCATAGGTAAAGAATTAAACACTTCTGTTATGCTTTAAGTAATTTGATTTTAAAAAACATATGTGTTTATAACATCCTATGGACCACTTTCAAATATGTACACTTCAAATAGCAAGGGAAACTGCTGGTTCTCAAATTTGCTTTTGATTAGACTCAACTAGGGATCTTTTAAAAAACAAAAAATTCCTGGTGTAAGATTCCCACCTCCAGAGATTCTGGTGATGCCTATGCATCAACGTTTTTTAAACTCCCTTGGGGATTTTAATAATCTAGCCAGGTTGACAACTACTGCTTTGAATTATCACTGCCTTTACTCAATAGGCACTCATTTCTCATGACAGATGCCAATGGCATTTGTTTATTTTTTTATTTATTTATTTAGAAGCTGTCTTAGTTTGAATTAGTATAACAGCATGACAAGCAAAAAATTAAAATCAGGACTATAATCATATTTGCAGGTCTATCTTCAGATATTAGAGCAACTATAGACTCATGTCTTTCAAGTTTCATTTTTCTAATTTAAGAAATGACTAAGTACGCATTGGTTTATCACATGGCAATAATAAATTGAAAGAGAAATAAATATTACGTTGGATGGAGCACATTTTGAAGAGACATAACAAAAATCACTACAGACCAAGGAGAGACATGTTTAGGCACATATTTAGAAAGAAGGCTCCAGCAAATTACAGAAATAGATGCAAAAAAGAGAGACTAGAGGTGGGAATGGTCAGCAGGACTTACCAAATAACCAGAGAAGTGATTATGAAGCTTCAAATTATGGCTGGGCACTAAGGATGAAGGAAATGACTCAAGTAGAAGAAGTATTTCTTTGTTAGGATCTTGCTGGAATGCTTAGAATGCTTATTGGTATAAGTGAGAAAAATGACAAAATGAAAATTTTTACATATAGCTCCCAGATTTTTAGTTCAGGAAGCTAAAATACAGGAAAATGAAATAATTTAGAAGACATACATTTAGAATCACGTTTTTTTAAAGTAGATATTTAAAACTATTAAAATTTAGATATTTATCCAGGCAGAAAAAATAAAGAAATTAAAGGAAAAGACAGAGAATAGAACTTGAGAAACATCTACATAAGGGATGACAGGCAGAAGAAAAGCAAGTGAAGGAGAAATAGATAAAATGATTAGAGGATGACAAAACCACAGAAAACCAAAATGGGGAGATATTCAATGGGGAAGAGGAAGATAACAGGACCAGGGTACAGAGAAATGTCAAAGAACGAGAACAAAGAAAAACTCATTGTTCTAGCCACTAGGAACCTACTGCTGACCTGTGAGAGTTGTGTTTCCTATGCTGAATGGAAGTATGGGAAATGGGGAGTTGGGCTGTGAAATGAGGGCAAGGAACAGCAACCCTGAAAAGGTCAAGAGAAAGTTTATCAATGGAGAGACCTGACGAGTTTCTGGGAATACTGAAAGGACTGAAGTAGGGTGTCATAAGGGGATGGAGGTGGGGTTTGGGAGGACAGATGAAAGAACAAGTTATAAGAGAAATCAAAAAATAAGGGTAAGGGTAGAGAGAGTATTAGCTTCTGAAGGATAGAAAGTCTCCTTCTCAAGCAGCAGAAAGTTTTTAGAAAAGTAAGACACCAAGTATGATGGCTAATTTAATATGTTAATTTGCCTGGCCCATGGTGTCCATATATTTGGTCAAACATTATCCTGGAGGTTTCTGTTAAGGTGCTTTTGAGACAAGATTAACATTTAAATTGGTAAATTTTAAATATGCAGTTTACCCTACATAATCTCATACAATCAGTTGAAGGCCTTAGTAGAACAAAGACTGATCTAGAATTCTACCAGAGCAAGAAGGAATTCAACCAGTAGACTGCCTTTGGACTTTAACTGTGACTAATTCCTGAGTCTTCAGCCTTCTGGCCTACTCTTACCAGATTTTGGATGAGCCAAGCCTCCGTAGTCATGTGAGCCAATTTCTTAAAGTAAAAAAAAAATCTCTTTCTCTCTCTCTGTATAAACACACACAAACACACACACACACACACACACACACATATGTATATACAGGTACACATATATACAGATCTGTGTATAAAAACACATACATATACATCATATTGGTTCTCTTTCTCTGAAGAACCTTAACTAATACACCAGATTATCTCCCAAGAAGAAGAAAGCATGTGAGATAGGTGTCGAGCATCTACTGTGGAAAAAACTCAATAGTAAGTACCGAAGGTCCAGTTGAAGTTTAACAAATTTGTCTTATATTTACCTAAGATGTCTTTTTCCTAGTGGTGACATTCTGGGAATTTAGGAGAAAAATGTTATTAAAAAATGTTACTGAATTTCTCACTTATTTTGAATAGAAAACAGTGTAAAAGAAGTCTCTATAATATTAGTGAGAATTTTTTATTTAGCAGTGTATTAAAAGATATGAAACAAATGTCAGAACTATTAACATTTCATCCTCTTCATGATCACAAAACTGATGACAAAAAAAATCATAAGCTTCTGACTGAATTGGGTCATTAGTCTAGTAACAACTCTAAAATTGGTGTGAGTGTGAAAACTTGGGCCAACTGAGGGAAAAAAATAATCTCTGTCATCAGCTTCCTATAAGTGATTTTGACTGCTCAACAAATACAAAAAGATGTTTTAGGTGATTTATTGCCTGTCATAACAGATTCAGGCTCAAACCCTAGGTACACCTTACTCAGTGTCAATCTGATCTATAAAAAGATAAGTGGCACTCCCGAAGTTTTATGGACACAGAGGAAATCAGGAAAGAAGTTAAATGTAAACATTGCAAAATCCATTTCTTATTTGTCCAGTGTCTACTGTTATAGCATGTTTGAATAGAAGTTCAAAAGGTAATGTGGCCCAAGGAGAGAGCATTTAGATGAAATTACTCCCATAGATGGAGTAATTACAAAGTCCTCAATGACAGATTTGGAACATGTCAATATTCAAACTCTCAGAGACTTCATTTTGAAGTCTGCAAAAGTCTCAATTGCAATTTACTGTTCTTCACCCCATGGGGTTTACTAAAAATGTGATGAGGAGTTCAAGTAAATTTAATAGTAGTTATTGACGCCTATAGTGTCCACACAGAAATAATCATCACTATGTTTTCCACTAATTAGGAATCAATAGTGTTCCTGTTATAGTTACCCACACCATCCCTTCCCTTTTTAATGGACGTGGCCTTTTGAGGGATCAAGGTATTCTTACGTGAAAATATAATACAGAAAGAAGTGGAAGCCATTTGTCTGGCAGATCTTAGGAACTTTTACTGATGCATGACCTTGCTTTGTAAGGAGAGATTTCGCTGCTTAAGAGTTAACGTTGAAATAGCAAAATACTACAACCAGTATCCCACACTTCCTGCCTATTCTCATCATCCCACATAATACAAAAGATTAAAAAATGTTTAAACCTAACTTGTCCCCTTGCCTTCCTTTATCTTTGCAAGAATTATTCCTTTACCAAAAATTTGAGGACTATAATTTAGAGAAGAAACCTCTTATTACAAGAGTTTTTCCTGTGTAGGAGTGAAGAAGAAAATACAGCAGTGGTGTTCTAAAGGAAATTTTTTTTAGAAAAACAGAAAGAATTGAGGAATGTCCAGATAAATTATGCCAATAGTAGTTATTCCCTTTTGTTATCCTTTGAGGAGCCTTGGTAAAATTGGGAGACGGCAGTTAGTCAATTTTGATTCAAAATATACTTCTTTAATACCCTTTAAAATGTACTCAAAAATATGGAGAAAACTGTAAAAAGTAAAAATCTGTTTCAATTCCAACCTTTAAATTTTAATCCTACAAAGAATTTTAGCACTTTCAATACTCTAGAACCAGAGGCAATCACAAGTAACAACGTTAATATGTATACTTCAATTTTTTGTGAACTCATAGAGGCATATTTCTATTCTTAACATATTTGTACTTGTCAGACTTCCATCAAAATGCAGTCTGTTTCTCTATTCACTTGAATCAGGAGACCCTGTAACTTCTTTGATTAAAAGATGTTAAACGAAAAAACGCTATGCTGGTTACAGGTCCAGCCCTTCATTATACTGACAACTTCTACTTCCTCTTTCTTAGAACGTGCTTTGGAAGCTCCCTCTCTGAACTCAGTTTTCATGTTGTATGAAGCCTATACATATAGCAATGTCTTGTGTAGCAATGTCTTCAACAGCTCCAGCTAAGCTCCCCTTCAGTGGTAGCATCAATTGCCATCTATGGGATGCCTATCCTGGTGTCCTCCAATTCCTGCTATCACTTCTATCAATGAAAAAACATGCTTAAGAAAACTCAAGAAAGAATGGCTTGGTTTAGCCAAGTCAACCTATAGAACCATGAAAGATATTTATATTTTTTTGTATTAAGACACTCAGTTGCGGGTGGGTTGTTATACAGTAATAGATAATTGAAACAGCCTTTTCATATTTTGAATTTTCTACTAGTGGAATTACAATGACTGTGGTAAGAAGATATTTCAGTGTCATTTGCAATAACATTTTTCTCTCTTAACAGTACATAAATTAATGGTTCGATTTATAATCAGTACATCTAATAATTAATGGTATCTCAGATTCAATAAAATATAATTCTTCATGATGCTGTGAATGAAAGCCTAACAGTTGTGATGATTGAGATGTGTTGGGGTATG
This sequence comes from Pan troglodytes, assembly GCF_028858775.2. Lineage (NCBI taxonomy): Eukaryota > Metazoa > Chordata > Mammalia > Primates > Hominidae > Pan > Pan troglodytes. The sequence goes on from NC_072407.2 coordinate 91,124,947, forward strand.
TGTGGAGGACTTGGTATGCAGATTATGCAGACCCTAAACAGCCAGGGTTGCAGGACCGGAGATAAGAAGTGACAAAAAGGAGGGTACAGAACAGGGTGAGTAGGAGCACAAAAATAACTTATAAACTCCACAATATCTAGTGGAGCTTAAAAGTCAAGCTGTTTGCAAGGAGGTATCAGAAAATTGATCTGGAGGTAGAAATTTTATATTTCAGGATAATAGCTATATTAAAGTGCAGACCTCTAAGTGCTAATAATGAACTTAATAAATTGTGAGAAATTGGGCAAGGCATTTTATCTTCCCCCATTTCAGTTGCTTTATCTAAAAAATGAAGAAAATTATATTTTTCTGCAGGATTATTGTAATGATATAAAATAATGCTTACGAAAAAATTTTAAACTGTAAATTGATAATACATGTATTTTATTAATATTGTTAAAGTAAAGTGATGGCTTATACCAGAATCATATACCAGAATGGCTCAGAATCATATACCAGATTCTGAGCCAAAATTTAGCCCAGGATTCTATCTTTATCTTATTTTAAAATATTGAGCCTATAAAGCATATGATCATATTTAGATCACAGGGATGCAAAAATTTCTAACAAACATAAACATATCAGATACAGCAACATACAAAAAGTATAATACCTCATCATAAAGTGGAATTTATCCCAGGAATATATGGTCTGAAAACAATTTAAAAATTAAACATTATAATTCACCACACTCATTGACTGAAAAGGACAAATCATATGATTATCTCAGTGCAGAATTAAATATTTCACAAAAATTAACATCCATTTATGATAACCACAATAAGGAAAGAAAAACTTTTAAAAAACAACGAATAGAAGAAAACTTCCAAAAAATGATCAATTGTATCTACAAAAATCCTATAACTAACATCATAATTAATTTTCAAAGGTGGAATGTTTTGTCCCTAATATCAGGGACAAGACAATGATTTCTTCTCTCACCACTCATATTCAAGATTGTGCCAGGTATTATAGCCAGTACAGCACAGAGAGTAAAGACATACGGTTGGAAAGGAAGTCATAAAATTTCTCTTTTTTTACCAGATGACGTGATACAACATACCAGAAATTCCAAAGAACCACAAAAATTATAAATATTAATTAAAAATTTGTCTGGAAGCGGTGGCTCACACCTGTAGTCCCAACACATTGGGAGGCCAAGATGGGCGGATCACTTGGGGTCAGGAGCTCGAGACCAGCCCGGCCAACATGCTGAAATCCTGTCTCTACTAAAAACACAAAAATTAGCCAGGCATGGTGGTAGGTGCCTGTAATCCCAGCTACTTGGGAGGCTGAGGCAGGAGAATTGCTTGAACCCAAGAGGCAGAGATTTCAGTGAGCCAAGATTACGCTACTGCAGTTCTGCCTGGGCAACAGAGTGAGACTTCATCTTAAAAAAAAAAAAAAAGAATACAAAGTAAACATACAAAAATTACTTGGATAATAAAAATATCATTTGCAAAATAGTATTAAAATGCATAAAATCCTTATGGATAAATCTAACAAAATATGTACAGAAACATGTACAAAATTTTTGTGCTGAAAACTATAAGACATTGAAGGGAGAAATCAAAAACAAAAATTTTTGTTTTGTTTGTTTGTTTATAGTGATGATGAACAATGCGCCATGTTCACAAATTGAAAGTCCCAATATAGGTGATATATCAATTCCCACAAAATCTATCTATAGATACAACATAATTTTAATCAAAACTACATTAGACTTTTTAGAAAATGGCAATTTAAAAACTATGTGGGAAAACAAAGGACCTCAAATAGTCAAAATAATTTCAAAATACGAATAAATATGGAGAACTTATATGACTTCATGGCATCATTTGAAAAGAGCAATTAAAGCAGTGTGGCATGGGCATAGCATAGATATAGATTTCCATGGAACAGAATAGATTGTCTAGTTGTAAAGATCTCATATACTTCTGGTTGGAATGGAAAGTCACGCAGTCAGTTTTGAAAACAGGTTAGTAGTTTAACCAGTTTAATCAAATACTTAACATATGGCCCAGCAATCCCAATCTTGTTTTATCCAAGAGTAATAAAAATTTGTGTCCACACAAAGACCTGTACCTCAATGTTTATAGCAATTTTATTCATAATAGTCAGAAAATAACAACCCCATATTCATCAACCAGTAAAAAACAATTTTTCTACATCATAAGGAATTGCTGATACATGACATAACATAAATGGATCTTGAAAATATATTATGTGGAAAAGCCAGGTTTGAATGGATTAATGTATAATTATTATACGATTCAATTATATGGCATTCTGGAAAAGACAAACTATAATGAAAGAAGCAGCCATTCCTAAAGGTTAGTGGGGTGATGGAGGGTACTCACTACAAAGGGATGTGAGGGAACTTCCAGTAGTAATAAAAATAATCTTGTTTATAGTGATGATTACATGGCTGTGAATGTTTTTAAAAATTCAGCAAATTACATACCTTTAAAACGTAAATTTTTTTCTATGTAAGTAATCTTTATTTATTTATTTATTTATTTATTTATTTATTTTTGAGAAGGAGTTTCGCTCTTGTTGCCCAGGCTGGAGTGCAATGGCACAATCTTGGCTCACCGCAACCTTCGCCTCCTGGGTTCAAGTCATTCTCCCGCCTCAGCCTCCTGAGTAGCTGGGATTACAGGCATGTGCCACCATTCCTGGCTAATTTTTGTATTTTTAGTAAAGATGGGGTTTCTCCATGTTGGTCAGGCTGGTCTCGAACTCCCGACCTCAGGTGATTTGCCCACCTTGGCCTCCCAATAATCTGTTCTTTAAAAAGTAAACTATGTCATTTATCACAATAATAGAAAAAAGAGAAAAACATTCAAGTCAATAGAAGCAGAAAGGTATTTTGATAAAATGGGTAACAACTGCATTCATTTTAAGAAAAGAAGCCCAAAACCTCTTAACAAACTAGAATGAGAAGGAAATGTCTCCAATCTGATGAAGACTGTCTAATCAAATTGAAGAACATAATTAACGGTGATACAGTAAAAACTTTTCCCCTGTGAAGGAGACCCATTTTGAATGCTTATAGGTTGCACTCTGCATAACGTCTTTGCCAGCACATTAAATAAAAAGAAATATAAAAATTGTATGAGAAGTAGTGTAAACGTCATTATTCATAGAAAAACCATTATTTAGAAAACTACAAAAAAGTACACATATAAACAATTACAATAACTGAATTTACCAGTATCAGTGGATATAAGATCAATATTAAAATAATATGTTGACAGCAAAGAGAAAAACAAACTGTCATCGTCTATTCAGGCTGCTATAACTAAATACCTGAGACTGGGTAATTTATTTAAAAAATTAGAAATTTATTTCTCACAGTTCTGGAGACTGGGAAGTCTAAGGAGAAGGCACTAGCAAACTTGGTGTCTGGTGAGGGCCTGTTCCTTAGTCGTCACATGGTGAAGGAGCAAGATTGCTCTCATTTACAAGGATATATATTTTTTTTAAAAAATAAAGGCACTAGGGAGGCTGAGGAAGGAGAATGGTGTGAACCCAAGAAGCAGAGCTTGCAGTGAGCCAAGATCACGCCACTGCACTCCAGCCTGGGGGACAGAGCAAGACTCCGTCTCAAAAAAAATAAAAAAATAAAAAATAAAGGCACTAATCCCATTCATGAAGACAGAGACCTAATGATTTAATCACTCCCCAAAGGACCCTACTCTTAATACTATTGCATTGGTGATTACGTTTCAACATACTAATTTTAGGGGGACACACAACTTCAGACTATAGAGCAAACTATTTTTAATAATACACTTACATTAGTGTAAAAAGGCCACATATACTTACAGAATAAATCAAAGCTCCATATACACAAAAGTACAACATATGTTTGAGATAACTAAGATTGAGTATTTCAATGAATGTGTCCTGTGTATAGATAGAAACACTTAGAATTGTAAATTTATCAATTTACAAATGTTCTCTAGATTTGAAATAATCCCCAGGAAAGCATCCCAGCTGCTTTTCTTATAGAAAATGTCAAAATTATTCCAAAATTTATATGAGAATATAAAGCCCAAAGAACAGCCAGGACATATGTGAAGAAAAAAAGTTTAATTCTTGTTGATATCTAAACTTACTAAAAAGACACTTTACTTGCTAAACTTACTAAAAAGACACTTTAATTATGACAGTGTGACATTGGTGCAAGAAAAGCTAAATAGATCCCTAGCACTTACTAAAAAGTCCAGAAAAAGATTCACTGGGACGGTCACTTGATATTTGATAAAGATAAACTGCAAATGATTAAAAGAAAAGAGGACATTTTAAATGAATTATATGGGTCCAACTATATAACTATATGAGAGAAAATAGACTTTGATTCCTACTTTACTACAATTCCAAGTGGATTTTAAATTTCACAGTGAAATGTAAAACAGCAAAGCTTCTAGATGATGATATAGGAGAATATTCGTATTGTCTTGAGTTAAGCAACAATCTATTAAAGGGTCACAAATTGTACTACTAATAAAGAAAATGAACAATATATTGTAATACATTAAAGTTATCTGGTCAACAAATTATTCCTATGAGAGTAAAAAGGACAAGTAGAAGGATAGGAGACTATATTTCTTACACATGTATCTGACAAATAACACATTTAAGATATACAAAGAATAGCTACAAACCAAATAAGGAAAAAAAAAGGAAATGATTTGCCTATCTACTTTTTAAGAGAAGATAGTATAATTATCAATAAATGTAAAATAGTGCTCAATTTCATCCATCAGAAGGAAGCAAATTAAAATCACAATGAGATACCACTATATACCCACCAGCATGGCTTAAATTATTAATATTAATAATTCCAGTGTAAGTCAAAATGTAAAGCTATTGGGAGTCTCATATTCTCCTGGTAGAAGTAGTAAGTGGGTGGTATTGCCTAGGTTTTCTTCTAGGGTTTTTATGGTTTTAGGTCTAACATTTAAGTCTTTAATCCATCTTGAATTAATTTTTGTATAAGGTGTAAGGAAGGGATCCAGTTTCAGCTTTCTACATATGGCTAGCCAGTTTTCCCAGCACCATTTATTAAATAGGGAATCCTTTCCCCATTTCTTGTTTTTGTCACGTTTGTCAAAGATCAGATGGTTGTAGATATGTGGCATTATTCAGGACATAGGAATGGACAAGGACTTCATGTCTAAAACACCAAAAGCAATGGCAACAAAAGCCAAAATTGGCAAATGGGATGTAATTAAACTAAAGAGCTTCTGCACAGCAAAAGAAACCACCATCAGAGTGAACAGGCAACCTACAGAATGGGAGAAAGTTTTTGCAATTTACTCATCTGACAAAGGGCTAATATCCAGAATCTACAATGAACTCAAGTTCACAAGAAAAAAACAAACAACCCCATCAACAAGCGGGCAAAGGATATGAACAGACACTTCTCAAAAGAAGACATTTATGCAGCCAAAAGACACATGAAAAAATGCTCATCATCACTGGCCATCAGAGAAATGCAAATCAAAACCACAGTGAGATATCATCTCACACCAGTTAGAATGATGATCATTAAAAAGTCAGGAAACAACAGGTGCTGGAGAGGATGTGGAGAAATAGGAACACTTTTACACTGTTGGTGGGACTGTAAACTAGTTCAACCATTGTGGAAGTCAGTGTGGCGATTCCTCAGGGATCTAGAACTAGAAATACCATTTGACCCAGCAAGCCCATTACTGGGTATATACCCAAAGGATTATAAATCATGCTGCTAGAAAGACACATGCACACGTATGTTTATTGCGGCACTATTCACAATAGCAAAGACTTGGAACCAACCCAAATGTCCAACAACGATAGACTGGATTAAGAAAATATGGCACATATACACCATGGAATACTATGCAGCCATAAAAAATGATGAGTTCATGTCCTTTGTAGGGACATGGATGAAGCTGGAAACCATCATTCTCAGCAAACTATCACAAGGACAAAATACCAAACACCGCATGTTCTCATTCACAGGTGGGAATTGAACAATGAGAACACATGGACACAGGAAAGGGAACATCACACACCGGGGCCTGTTGTGGAGTGGGGGCAGGGGGGAGGGATAGCATTAGGAGATATACCTAATGTTAAATGACGAGTTAATGGGTGCAGCACACCAACATGGCACATTCATACATATGTAACTAACCTGCACATTGTGCACATGTACCCTAAAACTTAAAGTATAATTAAAAAAAAAAAAGTAGTAGTAAGTGGGACTGAAACATGTAAACAGTATGCTGCAGCAATGTAAATCCCAGGTATAGTCCCAACAGAAATGTGCCCCTTTTGTTCACAAAAATCATGTTTATCACAGCACTATTCACGGTGGTAAAAAACTAGAAAAGGTTCTCCTCCTCAAATGAACAATGAACATAAAAGCCGCAAGAGCAGAATGAAGAAACTGTGTGTGTGTGTGTGTGTGTGTGTGCGTCTTTGATTACTATGCATCATGAAAATGAATGAACTAGAGCTACCACATCAGAAACTGCCGAAATGAATTGATGGTGTTTGGATAGTGGTTACCTGTTCTAAGGATAGTAATAAATGACTGGTAAGAGGCATAGAAGGAGATTTTGGGTGTTGCACTGTTCTCAATCTCGCTTTCTCTTTTTTTCCCTTTCTCCCTCCCCATCTGTATTAGTCAGGGTTCTCTTAGAAGGACAGAACTAATAGAATGGATAGATGGATGGATGGATGGATGAATGGGAGCGAGGGAGGGAGGGTGGAAGGAAGGGAGGGAGGTTGGAAGGAAGAAAGGAAAGAAGGAAAGAAGGAAAAAGAAAGAAAGAAGGAAAGAAAGAAAAAGAAAGGTAAGAAAAAGAAATAAAAAAAGAAAGAATTTATTAAGTACTAACTTACACAATCACAAGGTCCTACCATAGGCTGTCTGCAAGCTGATGAATAAGGAGAGGCAGTCAGAGTTCCAAAACGGAAGAAGTTGGAGTGCAATGTTAGAGCGTAGGAAGCATCCAGCACAGGAGAAAGAGGTAGGCTGGGAGGCTAGGCCCATTGTCTCCTAGCTTCAAGTTTTTATGCCTGCTTTATAGTCACTGGCAGCTGATTAGATGTGCACACCTGAAAAGGGTGGGTCTGCCTTCCACTGTCCACTGACTCAAATGTTAATCTCCTTTGGCAACACCCTCACAGACACACCCAGGATCCATATTGCATCCTTCAATCCAATCAAGTTGACACTTGGTATTAACCACCACACCATCCCCCTCTCCTCTTTCCCCTCTCTCTTTTACCAGTGGTACACTGATGAGTTTTCATTAAAAAAAATAATTTCAACTTTTAGTTTAGATACAGGGCAAATACATATATATATATATATATATATATACACACACACACACACACACACACACATATACACATATATGTACAATATATACACATATATACATATATGTACACACATATATATGCAGGTTTGTTACATGGGAATATGGTATAATGCTGAGGTTTGTGGTACAGATCTTGTCACCCAGGTAGTGAGTACAGTACCCAATAGGTAGTTTTTCAATCGATGCTCCACTCTTCTACTTCCCCCCAGTAGGTCTGTAGTGTCTATTGTTCTCATCTTTATGTCCATGTGTACTCAATGTTTAGCTCCCATGTAAAAGTGATAACATACAGTGCTTGGTTTTCTGTTTTTACATTAGTTTGTTTCGGATTATGACCTCCAGCTACATCCATGTTGCTGCAAAGGACATGATTTTATTCCTTTTTATGGCTATGTAGTATATACCACATTTCTTTATCCAGTCCACCACTGATAGGCACCTAGGTGGTTGGTGCCATGTTTTTGCTACTGTGAATAGTGCTGCAATAAACATACAAGTGTCTTTTTGGTAGAACAATTTATTTTCTTTGGGGTATATACCTAGTAATGGGATTGCTAGGTTGAATGGTAGCTCTGTTTAAAGTTCTTTGAGAAATCTCCAAACTGGCAGTCAGTTGGGGCTAGAGTGTCTCAGAAAGACATGAAGAGTCCTGGGGGATGGGCACTTATGGCTATGCTCCATCAGAGATGCTCCACGCCAAAAAAATTTAAAAAGCCCCTGGACTCCAGGGCAGCTGAAAGCCTGATTCTGACTGCTCCCCAGTTAATTTAGCCATTAATTCCACTGCCAGCTCAAATGTCCATGGGTCCATGGGAGACATAGGGTCTCCTTAAAGCTAGGATCCTAGAGGGTCATGATAAAATTAGTCTGTCAGTCCCTTCACTCACCACTTCCTTAGGAGCCATTCTGGTATCCTATGCAGTGTTCCCAACTTCCTCGCTCTTCAGCCTCAGAGTCTGTACCTCTTTATCCACTCTTGGTGTTTTCTCTTTGAGGTCTGCTCAAAGTATGTTGGTTCACTTGATATTTTGGTCTATCTCAGTGGGAGTGGCACTTCCTTGCTATGTCTAGTTGGCCATCTTATCCCTATAGCCATGTCCTTTTTTGGAAAACTCATCTATCCAAACACTTATAATTTCTTCACTTATATCCATATGTGCTACATTTTGATTAAAAGTTAATTATAAAAATAACTTGATGACTTATTACTTTCCTGACCTCATCTCCTTCTCCTCTCTCACTCTATAGGTCCTCCCAAATTATATAAGGCTCCTTGCTCTTCCTCAGACATACAAGTCTCAAACCCTTTGCAAGTGCTATTCCTCTACATAGTGATCCTGTGCTCTCTCCCTTTCTCAAATATCCCTGTCACTGCCTAATTCTCCTAAATAATACATTAACCCTTTTCCTATCCTATTCTTTCTAAATTTTCTCTTTCTATTATTCTGCTTTTATCTCCATAGTACTTAATCCTCATCTGATGTTTAGTTACTACACTCACTTGTTTATTGACTGTCTCTGTCTGCTAGAATCTAAACTGAATTTTAATTATTTATGTATCCCCAGAACCTAGAAAACTGCCTGCTTGTAGTAGATGGATGCTAAATATTACTTGTAATGATAAATTAATCTCCTATTCCCAACACCAAGTCTTGAAAATGCTCATTTTATATATTTGCTTCAAATCCTATTTTATAATAGGAAGTATTTATGGATAAAGTTTAAGTACCTTTGCCTCCATTTCCAGTCTTAATGTGAAATCCTTCTCTGGGGCAAAATTGCCATGAATTTTATTCTTATCTTTCAGTCATTTTATTTTACATTTGCTGCTGTGTACCTGTAAATCATATACAGTATCTTAAGCTTTTTAAAGCTAAATAAATAGCATACTATATGTATCCCTCTGAAACTTGCTTATTTCACAGTGCACTTTCAAGATCCCACAACGTTGTTTCGGGACCTAGTCCATTCTTCTTAACAGCTGAGTTATATTTTATAATTATACTCCAACCTAGTACCCATCTTTTTATGGTTGGTATTTTATTTTTAATTACAATTTTTACATCTGCAACAAACAATATTGTAGTAAAGAAGCTTGTACGTGTCTTTAGGTAGAAATACAAAGTTTCTCTAAAGCAGTGATTCCTAAAAGTGTGGTCACCAGAATTGCCTCATCATCATGTCTCAGGAAATCACCAAAAATTTAAAATAAGTTTCATCTCTTATTTTCCTAGAACATATTTCTAAAAATGACTAATACCTTTACAGAGACTTTAACAGTATTTGTTTGACATACTAATTGACAGATTGTTTTCAGTAAGTTCAGACAAATTATATCTTTCCCCAGGCAGTATTTAAGACAGCTTGTTTCACAACCATCTCATAAACATCTTTTTTAAAAGTATTATTTATCTTTTCTAAAAAATATTTTTGATACATAAAAAATTATAATGAAGCTACATAATAATTTTGAGATTATTAGTTAGGTTGAAAATGTGATTTTGTCTTTTAGTGACATTATATTTCCTTTATTTATTCTTTTTTATGGAATTATATATTTATATCCTCTGACCCCATTGCTTTAGAGAAATTAATATTTTTAATAGTAATTAATTGTATATATCAATTTACTTACTTTGCTTTTATTAATACAGGGTTATTTTCTAAACTAGGGCCAATAAAATTCACACATACTTGCTTTTGACTTTTTATTTGAATTAACAAATAACAAATAACAAAAAGTCAAAAGCAAGTTAACAATATACAAATAACAAATAACAAAAAGTCAAAAGCAAGTATAACAAACAACAAATAATAAATAACAAAAAGTCAAATAACAAATAACAAAACATTAACAAATAACATAAAGTCAAAAGCAAGTATATGTGAATTTTATTGGCCCTGGTTTAGAAAATAACCCTGTATTAATAAAAGCAAAGTAAGTAAATTGATATATATAATTAATTACTGTTAAAATATTAATTTCTCTAAAGCAATGGGATCAGAGGATATAAATATATAATTCCATAAAAAAGAATAAAGGAAATACAAATAGTTAATTCACTAAAAGACAAAATCACATTTTCAACCTAATTAATAATCTCAAAATTATTATGTAGCTTCATTATAATTTTTTATGTATCAAAAATATTTTTTAGAAAAGATAAATAATACTTTTTAAAAAGATGTTTTGTTATTCACTCGCCCCTTTCGTTCCTCTCCAAGAGTGCGGCAGACCGCAGCTGCTTCTAATTGGACATCTTGGCCCCTCCCCTCCCCTACAACATTTTTATGCAATTTGTATCCTTCCTATGAAGAGAAGAAGAATTATAAGAATCCAAACAGATAAAATAAGTTATCTGTAAATAAGTAAAAATGAGGTTGGCCTCATATTTCCCTGTAGAACCAAATGTCTGAAGTCAGTGGATATTGCTCTTTAGATTTTGATGGAGAAAGCTTCTGACTTAAGAGTTTCTGTACAAATAGATTATTGTTTGTATCAGCTAGGGTTTACAGTTTCTGGCACATCTTTGCTTTTTTTTTTAATGTTGGAAATTTCTTCAGGAATTGGGTGATGTTTGCTCATACTTAAACTTGAATCACTATAAAGTTTATTGGTAAATGTGGACACCTGGAAGAGTCTTGAAGACTGTAATCTACAAGCTTAATCAAGGAGAGGTCTGAAGAAGTGATTTCACTGGGAACCCCCACTCGTAATTTGTATAGTTACTTGTTTTCTAGGGCTGGTCAGACTTTTCAGAAAAAAAAACTTCCAATCTCTTCCCTAACAGGAAAATAAATAAATAAATAAATAACAGCTTCCAGAAATCTAGGAACTAAGTTGAGGATGAAGATTGAGGTTTGGCAGCTCAACTGTCAATGGAGAGTTTTCCAGTTCCTCTGTTTTAAAAGCCTTACACTGTGTCTTGTGTCTTTCAATGCAGAAATTGCAGAGGTCCTCCTTAGAGAATATGGCTGTGCTTCTGACGGCAATTTATTGCAATGGAGACAACCTCTACCTTTGCAGAAACTGGGATGTTTGATCCGGAAGCAAACTGCATCTTAAAAAGACTTTAAAATAAGCACGTTGTTTTTGGTTTTCCCTCCACACCCATTCCAGAGGTACATTGTTCAATTCCTGAGCCTTTCAGAATTTCTGCAGTGCACGTTGCATAGCTTTGTTGCTGTCCACTCTTCCAGTGTAGGGTTCAGCTTGATCAGGACGGCTACCATTACTATTCACTCTTTTCATCCCACCTTCCCAGACGGGTATGATCTCCTCTTCTTTTAGGCATGTCCTTGTGAGTTTATTCATTTAAGAATCACCTTTATCATGTGTTTTTGTTTAACTTTAGCAGAAAGTAACATTAAGTGGTTTAACCAAAATCTATTAATGAATTTTCCAATTTTATATCATAACTAGAAGAGTGACAGATGAATCTTAGTTGGTCATGTGGGTTTTTAATTTCTTTGCTAGTTTTGTTTGCTAAAATTTTATTGAGATTTTTGCATCATGTCCATTAGTGATAGTCCCCTATGGTTTTCTTTTATCTTGTTGTCTTGATTTGGTTTTGCAATAAAGTAAACTGGATTCATATAATTAGTTACAGAGATGTCTTCCATTTTTATTGTCCATAACAGATTAATATAGAGGATATGTGTTCCTAGTTATTTTGACAAAACATAATTGTAAAACCATCAGGAAATGTTACTTTTTCAAATAGACATTTTAATACTTACTAAATTTCTTTAGTAATTTTGGTTTACTTAGATTTTCTATTTCTTTTAAGTCAACATTGTGAATTGTATTTTCCCTTAAATATATACATTTTATCCCAGATTTATAATTTTATTCATAAAATGTTTGGTGAAATTATGATTTTATTTAATGACCACTGCATCTATAGTTATAATGCTTTTATAAGTTAAGAGTTAATTTGTGCTTTCTCTTGGTTTTCTTGATTAAATTTCTCAGAAACCTATTTTACCAGTTCTCAAAAATATATTCTCTTTAAAATATTTTAAAAATTACTAATCTTACATTTATTTTTTATTTTGTTCTATTTTTCTTTTTTCTCTAACATTTTGTATTTAACATTTAAAAAAATAAATTTTACAGTTTTACCTCTATTGTAATATATGTTATTTGAGCTATGAGTTCCTATCAAAAAGCCATTTTTTTCTTCATCTTCCAAGTTCTGATATATAAAGTTTATATTTTTCAATTATAAATATATGGTCATTTACATTAGGTATATTTCCTAATGCTATCCCTCCCCGCTCTCCCACACCCCATAACAGGCCCTGATGTGTGATGTTCCCCACCCTGTGTCCAAGTGTTCTCATTGTTCAATTCCCACCTATGAGTGAGAACATGCGGTGTTTGGTTTATTGTCCTTGCAATAGTTTGCTGAGAATGATGGTTTCCAGCTTCATCCATGTCCCTACAAAGGACATGAAATCATCCTTTTTATGGCTGCATAGTATTCCATGGTGTGTATTTACCACGTTTTCTTAATCCAGTCTATCATTGATGGACATTTGGGTTTGTTCCAAGTCTTACATATGTAACAAAACTGCACGTTGTGAACATGTACCCTAGAACTTAAAGTATAATAAAATAAATAAATAAATAAATATAAGGTGAGATATATTTTTACTTCTTCTATAATTTATACATTTACAAATATGTCATTTGTGGTTTTTGGCTTTTTGTAATTAATTTATATTTTTATTACGATATGGCCAGAAAACACATCTGGATCATTTTGCTTATTCAGTATTTTTTAATATTTAGTTTTTGGCTAGGTTGATGGCTGTTTATTAAAACATTTCATATTTTACTAAACAAAGTTTGATGTATCACTTTCTGAGAGATTCATTAAAATTTTGTGTTACAGTTAAGGATACTTCTATATCAATGTTCAATTTTGTAGCTTTATTGATAGGAGCAAAAATATTTAGGGAATTGTATATTTCTGGTACAAAATTGTAAAATATTTAGAATCAAACAACAGACACTATAATTAAAATTTTGTATAAAAATAAAATGCTACTGAATCTTAAGAGCCTTTAATTTGTATGGTAGAGAATTATTGCTTTTCTTGTCAAGAAATGATTTTATCTTTAAAAAATATTTTTGGCTTAAAGACTATTTTATGTGATAATCAAAGTTATAACAGCTTTAGCTTGGCTAATAATTTCCTGGTTTTCTTTTTCTATCCCTATACTTTTAACCTTTTGGTATATTCACGTTTGTATTCTAGATTGGGGCAATAAATAGGTATACGCAAATTTAGAAAATGTTTAGCTATCTGGTAAGTGAATTGGTTCTTCCATCTGTAATAACAGCTTTTTTTAATCCTTAATAACAATTTTAGCTTAAAGTCATTTTCTGTGTTATGTATAATATTCTAGTTTCACATCATTTTTAAACCACTGAAATTATTTGTCATCACTCTTGTTTTTATGGTCAGTGTATTTCTCACATTTTTATCTAGTTATTTTTAAAATTTATACAAGAAAATTTAATATAAATGTGAAGTTTTCTATTAGGTTTCCATGGATATGAACATCAAATTAAAAATAGGAAAAAACAGATGAATGCTAGAAACTACAAAGAGAACCATTCCAGTTCTTTCAAGGAATTTTAAATAGATAAACCATAGAATTGAAGAAGGCCTGGTGGACACACCATTTTCCTGACAGTGAAACTATAAATTGCTTTTTAAACAGTTTTTTGAGATATTATTTATATAAAATAAAAACTTGCACATGTTTAATGTATACAATTTTAAGATGATAGATATTCATATACACTCAGGATACCATCACCACAATGGGGGTAAAAAATAATCCATCACTTTCAGAAGTTTCTTGATGTCCCTTTGTGTGTATGTGTGTGTTTGTTTTGTTATTGTGGTAGAAATTCTTAATCTAAGATATGCTCTCTTAATATATGTTTAACTGTATAATACTGTAGTATTAACTGTAGGCACTATGCTGTATAGCAGATCTTTAAAACTGTTTCATATTGCATAACTGAAACATTGAGAATGTAGAAAGATACTGCCATTATGAAAAAACAGTATGGAGGTTCCTCAAAAAGTTAAAATAGAACTACCATACAATCTAGCAATCCTGCTACTAACAATCCTATATATACGAAGGAAATGAAATTTGTATCTTAAAGACACACATGTACTCCCATGTTTATTGCAGCACTATCCATAATAGCTAAGACATAAAATCAACTGATGTGTCCATTGACATGCATGGATAAAGAAAATGTGGTATATATACACAGTGGCATACCACTGAGTCTTAAAAATGAAACAAATCCTGCCAATTGCAACAACATGGATGAACTTGAAAAACATTATGCTAAATGAAACAAACCAGCCAATAGCCTCTGAAAGAAAAATGTTGCATGATTCCACTTATAAGTTACCTAAAATATTCAAACCCTCACAGAAACAGAAATTAGAGTGATTCGTTGCTAGGAGATGAGGGAAGGGGAAACAGGTTGTTTTTAACTAGTTATTTTTGCTCACTATTGTTTCTGAATTCTTTCCTCCACAATCACGTACATGGTTTAGTCATTCTCTCATTGAAAAGCTGTGAATGGTAAATATTCACAGCCTTTCCCCTCAAAATACCTTTATTTAACTCCATTCTTAAATCATAATACATTAAACTGAAATTCTATGTTTTGATGCTATTTTTTCTTAGTACATTGGGTATATTCCTTTATTATATTTTTAATTGTCTAATTTGGGGGTGGGGAGGAATAATCTGTTTTTTCTGTGAGGTTTCTAAGATTTGTGTTTTATTTTGGTTTTACTATAATATTACTATAATATTTAATTATAATATAATATAGTAATATATTACTACAATGTTTTAGCAGTATATATATCATTTAGCAGTATGTATATACTGCTAAAATATTATAGTAAAACCATATATATATATACACACACACATATATATATATATATATATATATATATATATATATATATATATATGTCAACCTCCATCTCCCGAGTAGCTGGGACTACAGGCATGAGCCACCATGCCCAGCTACTTTTTGTATTTTTAGTAGAGACGGGGTTTCACCATGTCTTAAATTGTGAGCTCAGGTTCTATGACTCTATAAAAGTTTATATCATTTGCAGCTGTAACTTTCCTGTTCTGGTGGATGTTTTTCCCATCTAACTCTTCCTGTAAGAGCAGTCTTTTTACATTGCCAAGTTTATGCAAGGTTTTCTATTTCAGCTCTCCTTTTCTTACATGCCTAGGACCAAATCTCCTGATGAGCGTTAAAGTCTCATATCCCAACATCAAGAGTCTATATCTGGATTATTAACCTCCTAGAAACTAAGTGCATCAGATTGAAAGATTAATGCACTGGCTTTAATTTAATTCATTTCCAGAACCAAGAATTTTTTTCTTATTTGATTTTCAATAATTAATGTTTATTTAACTATTTTTCCAGAAGCTAAATTTATTTTAAATGGTGAGAGTCTGGACCAGTTTTCTCTCTGGATCATGTTTCTGTAAATATATATTATATTTATAATCTAGAACAAGAAAGAATCACGTGAATTCCGAGGAGTTTAATAACCATAAGCTTATATCTGATAGCTTCTCTTACGCATTCCTAATGTAGCTGCTAAAAGAAGATTGTATAACTTTTATGAAGAAAATAAGTCTGCTAGCCAGCTCTTGGATGGAAAAATTCAAAAGCATTAAATAACAGCTTTGACAAGGTAGCCTAACTTTGAGGTAGGGCCTAGGCTGTCAAATCAAAGAAAAGCCTCCCTTTGTGTCATTCTGAAATAGCCCTGATTTCCTTAGTTCACCCTATGTACACTTTAGCCTTTTTTAAAGCTTTGTATTTAATCATTATACCTCAACAAAGTGAAACTGAGTCATACAGTTAGCATAAAAGTACATCTGAACGCATAGAAGTATATCAGTGCTTCATATATTCCTATTTTATAATAAACTATCATCTCTTGACAGAGGAAAAGATGGGAAGCAGGTTGGTTTTATAGTTATTGGGAGGAACTGAAGTTGTATATAACATGATGTGGGTAGGAGTTCTTGCTTCTCTGGACAGATGGACAGTGAATGTAGATGTTGAAACCTGGATTTTTCCCCAGTTTCTCTTTACCCAGACCTCCATCATAAAATAAATGAGATGTGAGGGCATTTGCCTGCTCTCCAGCTTCTTCCACACTGACACAAGGCAAAAAGTTCATACTACATCAGAGTTGCTTTCTTATGGTATGAAACATGTTTTCTCTATTTCTCAGTGCCATTGATCATATGATATAAATATGTCTTCCTGTACAGTAGCAATTTTCATCTGATGATATAAAAGACTTTACAAATGTGAGATCCTTAGGGGATTAAGGGATCAAAATGAATTGAGAATTCTAGGCCTGGGAATTTAGTTACAACTATGAAACTCTCAAAGGATCAAGAAAAGTTTCTTAATCCCTCAGCCTGTTTTCCTAGCATATAAAATAAAAATAATATAGAATCTTAGTAGCACAAATATAGATTACTAATTAATAAATTGATACAATGGGTGATGGAAAAAGAGTTCATAATTCAAAATTCTGTATATTCTTTTATATTCATTACCTAACTTTTTAAAGAAATGCTACTATAAGAAGAAAACTGGATATAGTTTGATTCTATATCTTTAAAACTCAATTGTTTTAATATATAATAGATGTACATGTTTTCAGGGTACATGTGACCTTTTTATAGGTTCATATAATGTGTAATGATCATATCAGGTAAATTGGGATATATGTCACCCCAAACATTTATCTTTATGCTGGGAACATTCAAATTTTTCTCTTCCAGCTATTTTAACATATATAATAGTTATTGTTAACTCTATTCACCACACTGAACTATGGAACACTAGATTTTATTTCTTCTACCTGTTTTTTTAATCCATTAATCAACGTCTCTTGTTTGAAGATGACAGGATCTTAGATTTAGAAAAACCTAAGGACTCCACTAAAAAACTGTTATACCTTATAAACTAATTCACAAAAGTGACTATATACCAAATCAACATACAAAAATCAGTATCATTTATATATGTCAATGGCGAACATCTGAAAAACAATCAAGATATCAACTTCATTAACAATAACTTCAAAAATATAAAATATTTAGAAACAAATTTAATCTATGAAGTTAAAAGAGCTCTGCAAAAAAAAACTGTAAAACACCAACGAAAGGAATTGAAGAGAACACAAAAAGCTGGAAAGATATTCCATGTCATGGATTAGAATAATATTCCAATTAATATCATTAAAATGTCAATACTACCAATCCCATAAAAATACCAATGGCATTCTTCAAAGAAATAGGATTCCACATCTGTTTGTTTTCCCTGTCCTTCCTAAGTCAAGTAATGGCATGTTCTCCAGAAAGGAGACGTATAAAATATGAAGTGAAGTATATAGACTATTTAGGGATCTGGGAAGTAGAAGCTTTCTTTTATGAAGACATTATCTAATTCTAACAGTAATGCTATGAGGTGATTTTATTGTCCCTGTTTTACTTAAAGAGAAACTGAGGAACAAATGAAGTTGATGGTTTATATAAGACAAAACTTTAGTTTTGTATGATGATCTATTTTGTTTCAAGGGCCATTTTTGTGTGTGTTTGTTTCCTTGATATTTCTATGTATCATGATTGTCCCTAGATAAAAGGCTGTATTTTTGGCCATAGGATAAAAGAGGCATGTTTGACAAAAACAGTAGAGTTTATATGTAAGTGATATGGGGACCACACTATAACAAATGTACTATTATAGAATTTCTAGAAGTCTTCATAATATCTTTGTAGCCTTGCATTATTGATTGACATTTTTACATATGCAGGATTTATGATGAAGCTGTGAGCCACATCAATGGCACAAATTATATTGTATGCAGCAGTAACAGTTATACATTTTATAATAAAACTTCTGTAAATTGTTGGCATAGACCTCAAAAGTGATAAATTGAGGGCCAACGGTGAAAAAGATGGGTTTCAGTAATAAGCAAGCACATTATGTCTTTGTTGTAAAAATCTTTCTATCTCCCTTATTTTCACCTAAAATAATCCTATTCATTTGTTCCTATGAACCTTAATATGTACACACAGTGAGACATAAACCATACAATCTTTAACTCATCTAAATGTCCCTAAATTATGTTAATTTTTCACAATGCTACTATAGAGATCATATTTTCTCGTTACTTCTGCCCTCTCTGTTTCAAACATAATCAACTACTTGAAGTCCTAAAAGAATTTGTCATCTCTATATTTGGCTGCCCCCTTTACCTGGGCAACAGTTTCTGTCCCTTTTTTCCTCTCTATTTTCTTACACCAATCTTCTTTCAAGCTCAGTTCAGGCATCATCTCTCTCTAGGAAGCCTTTCATGGCAATCTTGCCTCCCTTGGCCCATTTGCAGATAGTATGGGCTACATGTTTCTCTTGTGGTCCCATAATTTCCTACACGTAAATCTCAATACACAGACCTGGAGATGTAGCCACACTGGTGAGTTCAAACCCTGAATCCACCAGTTACTAGTTGCATGCCCTCGAGTAAGTCGCTTAAACTTTGTGAACCTCATTTTCTTCATTTGCAAAATTAAAATAATCATTTCCTACAGGGTAGTTGCAAAGATGAATAACATTATATAAAAAGCATGGAGTAGGCATTTGTGTTAGATATTATTCCTCTGGCACCCTGGACCTGTTCTTTTCCCTTCTCCACCTTGTTCTGGGCCCCATGAGGCTGACTTGTAAGAATTGCATCAATAGGCTTCTTGCTCCTCTGGCTTGAGCTTGGCTTCATCCCCAGAGGTGCATGACTAGAAGATCAGAGGGCAGAAGAAAGTGACTTCTGTGGTCAGGATATTTAGTTCTCAAATCTCTCTTTGCCATGTAGCCAGTGGTTGCCTGCATCCTTCTGTAAGGCCACAGATCCTTCCAGCAGGCTCAGTTGATACAGTGATCTTCTCTGTGTTCCAGTTCAATTGTTCATTGCCCTTGCCCTTCATTCCCAGTGTACTGCGTGATTACTTGTTTGATTCCTTAAACCCTACTCCCAAAATTGTAAATAGTCTCTTTGTTAAGCCCTTCTCAAAAAAACAGCTTCAGTGTGTCAGCTGTTTCCTGCCAGGGCCCTGACTGATACCACATTCCATATTTTGAACAATATGCACTTAATAAACTGTCCTGAAATTGTCTCTTGATTTCTCTGACTTCCTTACCAGGCTGTGAACCACTCCAGGACAAGGACCATGCTCATCTGTCACTGTTATCGTCTGTTGTCGTGCACATGGCTTGGCACAAAAATTAACATTAAATAAACAATTGTTTGATTAAATGAAGGAAGAGAAGTAATGCATATTGTTCTGACACCTTAAAAATAGTCACTGCCTCATATTTTATCTGAACTCTGGATGTGGTACTTCATACTGGGTGTCTAAATAAACGTTTTCTATAATGGTTGTAAATTTGTTCAGAAATAAGAGTGTGAGATGATGAAAAGGAATGTTTCAGGGCAAATTAATCTTGTGAGCAATCAACAGGCCATCAGGTTAAGCGCCACATTAAATAAGCTTAGGAGGATAGGCAGGGCAGGCTGAACTCTAAGGGAGGCACACAAGTTGACATCAGGTATGTTAAAAGACAAATTTTAGGCAAATTATACTTAAGAGTTTTATTGAGCAAAGAATGAATTTGTAAATCAGGTAGCCTCCTGAGCCAGAGAAGGCTCAGAGAGACTCCAGTACAGCCACAGAAAATGGAAAGTGAAGTATGGGAAATGGAAGTGAGATACAGAAACAGCTCAATTGGTTATAGCTTGGCATTTGCCTTATTTGAACACGGTTTGAACAGTTGGCCACCTTTGATTGGCCAAAACATGGTGTTTAGCATAAGAGTAGATTACAGTCTGTTTACACATCCAGTTAGGTTTCAGTTTACCTGTAGGGAGATAACCTTTAGGCTGAACTTAAAATATGTAAGGAGGCAGCTTTAAGCTAAACTTAATTTAACAGGTAAATATCTCTGTAAACCCAAACTTAGTTTGGCAATTTATGTAAGTATTTGGAGAAAGGTGAGTGAGAAATAAGCATGATATTGATAAGTTAGGTAAATATGCTTTTCAACCACTGACTTGCGTGACAATATTTGGTGCATCTATTTGAAAAGATATCACTTGAAGCTTAATCACTGAGATTATTTTCTTTTCATCATAGGAGGTATGTTAATTTTGCTAATTTGGTAGAAATTTTAAACTTTTGAGAGTTGAAACTACTTCTTCCGAAATCTGAGTCCCTATCACAATTCACAATTTCTGATTGTCTACTCAAAACCTGTTGTCCTTTGTCTATGCCTAAGCAACTCCTACTGTGCCTGAATGTCTAATTATCTCTACGATACAGAGATTGTAATGCTCAGAATTAGGCCCCTGGGGTAAAGAAGAATCTAAACAAGCAAGGCCTTCTTCCCCTGAAGACCCACCTGTCACATGAAGGTCCTCTGGGGAAAAGGAAGGAGGTCAGAGAATGACCTTCCCAGGTTTTATGGCTTGCTTTGGGGAGTTCTGGATTCTATGACCCACTTCAAGGGAGAAAAGAGGCCAGGGGAAGGGCAGAGACACCTTCTTGTTTCTGTGGCACTCCCAATCTCCTTCAGCTGAAAATACTCAGCACACCAGGAAGTCATCCTTTGGGGGTATCATGTTCTGAGCTCTGAGATAAGAGAATTACTTTACTGACAGTTTGTGTCATTATTTATATTCAATAAATATTGAAAGCCATGTGCTTTCTCCTAGAGGATCTGCACAGTTTATTGACATTAAAATGAGTGGGTTTTTTAAACTTGTGAAGGTTGTACATTTTAGTTCTACATTTTGGTTCATCAGCTAGTTCTGTTCTGAATTCATCTGAGGTTGTGCTGTCTCTCAGCAGCCATTCTTCAACTCTACAGTTATATTTTCCTACTAGCCCATTTTCTCCATAACGTGTCTTAGATTATTCTTGCTGTTCTTATAAAGCATATTTTGCTCTTTGGTAATGCTATTTAAATAATTTTAATAGATTTTAATTACAAGTGGTATAGGCATTAAGTGAGAGCAAAACTAGTTCTGCATGTAGTAGAATATATGTAATCAGGAAATTGGCTTCCCAGAGATCAATACCCTCTGCCATTAAAATAATTATAGACAGTTCAACTGAAGCAAAAAAATATATATAAGTCATTCAACATTGTGGTGACCACAATTTTCTTAACACTTCAACAACCTATGAGGATCAGTTTTAGGAGGGGCTTTAGTGCATGATTGAGGTTGTGTCACTTACAAAGAACACTTTGAAACTGGAGCAGAGAGTGGCTAAAGACACATCTGTATTCTAGAAGCCTATCAAAAATGTAGCCAAGTAACTAAAGCTGACATTCAGAACAGATATGAGAATACAGAACATGAAAAGTATGAAGTCTAAAACTAGAAGCAGGATTAGTATAGTCAAATGCAATCAGCAAGTAAAACTAACATTAGCATGGAAGATAACACAATGAAAATATCTGTGAGACATGGAAGTATGCAGAAAGACATGGCTCTGCAGTTTAGTAGTTGCTTAATCTTAAGCATAAACATCAGGTTATTTAACTATAAAGGGATACAATATGTATCTCACAGTCTTGTTTTGAAGACTGAATCAGAAAAAAATGCATGCAAAATGCCTATCTCAAAGTAGACATCCAATAAATAATGTGGAATGAAAATGATAGTTGAATAAATCCTAGGTAAACACTTGTCTCCTCCTTCTAGCTAGACTTCTACCAAGGTTCTGGTAGAATTCGTCCCTAATTCTGTTCTGTGAGTCTCTTCTCATATTAGGCCTTCTCATCTTCTCTGCTCTATGCTGAATGTATGGATGGGTTCTGCCCTGCATGACACTTCATTCAATATAAGAGCTAGTCTCATTCATACTTTTACCATTCCTCCTCTAGGTCTGTTTTTCGTGTGTCCAAAATGATACTATGTGATCTTAAAAGTGCATCCATTAGTCTAAAATTTTAAAATTTATTAAATAAGTAATGAATTCATGAGTGCTTATTGTTTATGTTTTTCTGCATGTTTGAAATATTTTAGAACATGTATTTTACAAAATAAGGAAAACAAAAGAAGAAATTGAAATGTTAATTCACTCATCCATCCATTCTCCATCTCCTAAGATATTTTTAACATGCAATGTTCTAGGCATTTGGTGTGAAACACATTTTTACTCTTAAAGGATACATGATATAGAAAGGGCATGAGAAATATCAGTAGATTTTATGCATTGTGGTGAGTGCAATGACAAAGGTGAACTGAGGGTAGAATGAGAAAATGCAAGATAGTCCTCCAGCTTATCCTCAGAGAAGGTCTGTAGATCAGAAAATGCTTTCTTGAAGCTATGACACGTGAGATGTATCTTACAGTATGTGTAGAAATTATGCAAGTGAATAAAAGAGAAAAACATTGTTTGTTAAGAGAAAGAACATGTGCTAATTTCTAAATTCTATAGAAGTATGACATCTCAGTGTTATTGCAGAAGTTCAGTGTCCTAAGGAACAAGGTTTTAATTGGAGAAAAAAAGGCAATTGAGGTTGCTAATGTGAGAAGGAGAGACCAATTTAAAACAATGATATTTAATTATATCCAATAAAATACTTATTCCCTAGCTCTCTAGACCAAAAATAGCCTAAAAGTATTGAAAGCATTATAGTGATAAACACTAACAGCACCAATTTATGGTCTTTAACGAAAATGGTGAACATTTATTAAGTACTTAATATGTGTCAGACCTTATATTGAATGTTTAATATCTATTAAATTATTTAAAACTCCAAATAGTCCTGTCTAGTAGAGTTGAGCACACTCAGGTTGTGATAAGCGAAATTACTGAACAAATCTTAAGTATATGCTAATTCTCTTCCTCCTTTTCTCTTGCCATGGGGCCTGAGACTAATAACTGGCAGACCTTGGATATTACATCAGAGATTCTGACTTCATAACATCAAATTAAGGGTCAGTGACTTATACAATTTGTTTATGCCCCAGGTATTTACTATAAGGTGTTAGGAATGATAGATGTTCAATATTTATTGAACAAATGAGTGAGTGTAAACTTCAAATATAAAGAGTTGATGGCTACATATTTTTTTCTTGAACTCCAAACATGCACACACAAACATAATCATAATGATCATTGACTCACAAATAATAATGTAGGTTGACTAATATCCACTAATTAGCAAAATATTGAACACAAATGCATCAATTTGTCTCCCAAAAGAAATGCACTAAATACACAAAACTTTAGAAGTCTTCACTACAGTTAAAAATATATCATGTTTAGAGGTTGTTAGGTAGCCACATTATTATTCTGAAAATTGACAAATGAAGGACAAGAATCAAACATTTACCCCGCTTTTCTTGTACAGGGTAACTAAATAGTTCATGAAGAAAGTTATTCTTTACAAAAAAAAAGGGGATAACCATTCTTGCAACCTTTCATAAAATACCAAATGTAGGATATACTTATCAGTGAAAATAAAACCATATAGAAGTTTGCTAGAGAATTATGTAATTGAAAGGACAGTCTGACATCACTTCAAGCTGCTGATAAATTTTAAAAACAAATACTGAGAAAACCAGATAATATGGTCCTCTAGTATATCAAAATAAGTATTACTTAACAATGCCTGTGAAGTAATTGTTAAGAAAAGCAATAACAAAATTCAACCTGTATATAATAAAATCTCTAGATCTAACTCCCTGATTGCAGAAAATGCAAGATATTATTATTGAAAATGTATAAAATGATAGAAAATACTGTATAATGAGCATGTTAAATTCATAGAGATAAACGTTGTTAACCCCGAAATGTGAGAAATCCTGTAGGGCAAAAACTCAGTTTCCTCTAAAAATAAATTGCATTTTTTTTAAAAAAAGGAAACTTATAAATTAATAGAAATTGATAAAAATAGATCAACCAAAATGCAGTGTATATACCTGTTTGAATCTTGACAAAAATACTTTTGAGATAATTAAAGTAAATTAACCATAAATTTGATACCTGATATTAAAGAATTATTGTTCTTTTTGTTTGAGATGTGTTTGTGTGAGATACGTGGTTTTGTTTTTATGTTCTTAATTGTTAGCTATATATACCGAAATTAGAGGTAGAATATGCTATCTGAGTTTTGTTTTAAAACATTCCAGAATTTTTAAACTAGTAGAAACAAAACAGAAAAATGCTGAATGTTGAAACTTGGAGGTAAGTAAATGCTAGTTTATTATACTATTTTTTACTGATTTGAGCATATTTCTTTCCACAGTAAATTTTTTTCTTTAAGTGGTAGCTACTGATACTGAGATAATTATGTTAGTTGTATTTAATAAATGGTAGCTACTGTTATAATTGAAAGGAGGGCTGAGAAACAAAGACAGAAAATGGATTCAAACTACTACCAAATTAAAGAGCAAATACCAGTGATCTGAGTGAGGAAAATGAGGAAAATTGACCAGGTTAACACAAGTGAGTGGCTGAATAATCTATACAAATACCAGAAATAGAGGACCAGTGATTGTGGCTAGTTTATACTCAAACTCAACTTATCTAAAATTGAGCCTATATTCAATTCCCATAAACATTTATCCTCTATTGTTTCTTATTTTAGTTAATGGCACAAGCCAAAAACCTAGCACATAGCCCTAAATCTTCTTTCCCTTCACTTCTTACTGCTCTTGAATTTATCACCTATGTATCTCTCAAATTCATTAACTTATGCCCATCTCAGAGATCATTACTCTAGTCTAAGCAATGTCATGTTTGCCTGGTTTACATCAATAATATCCTAACAGTAGTTTCCACATGTAATCTAGCTCCCACCCCACATCTGTTCTCACCTCAGTAGCTTGAGTGAAAAGTTTTAAATTCATGAATCGTTACCCAAAATTTTGCTACAAAGGCTTTATGGACTATGAGCTGGTCCATACACACACCTTCATTCTTATATCACGCCTCTACCATTTTGGGGGTTGCAGCCACCTTAACTGTCCTTAAATCCCTTGAATATACCAACCTACTTCCACTTTGGAGACTTTGCACATGCTATTCTCTCTGCCTGGAAAGCTCACACTCCTACTGTTCTCCCTTTCATCAAACAGACTTCTAGTGATCCCTCAAGTGTCACTTGAAATGTCACTTCTCCCATAAAATTATCCCTGACTATCCCTTCTCTTGTGAGACTAGAAAGGCCCTTCTGTCATGTTCCCTAATTTCTCTCTTTAAATTTCTCTTATAGAAACCTAAAAAGTAATTTAATCCATAAAAAAGTTATTTAAAGTAATGTAGTTAAAATTATTTAAAATTACTAAAATTAAAATAGTATTTTAAGAGACAATATCCTTCCTGATGATAGAGATTTTTGCTGTGCTTACCATCGCATTCCCATCTCTCCCCATGTCTACAAGTAAATACTTGCAGAGTATTTACTGAACCCCAAATTCTACTTTATAGAGCATTGCAGTAATTTCATGTCAGGTCATACAATAATCTCCCAAAATAGGATAGGACCCTTTCAAATCCCACAACTGAAGATACCTAAAGAATGTACATCTAGAGTCAGGAAGAAAGCACTCTAAATGGGATTTAATATTTAGGAACCCAAGACTGGCAATAAGACTGAAGACTACAACACATGTAGGCCAGAGGAGACAGTGGCCTATACTGGGGACAAATAAAGAGGTCTGTCCTATTTAAGAAAATCAACCCTGTAAAGGAAATTAATAGGACTAAGTACATTTTAGTAATTCCTCTAAGGCTCTAAAGATTATGAAAAATAGATGGGACAGCAGACACAAAAGCCCTTAAAGAGCATGATGAAGACTTTCTAAGTTATTTCACTGGAAGCCCGATAGTGGGGCAAGTGTAAGGCAAAATTCTTAATTAAATTGAACATGAGAAGTTGAATTCTGTCTGCAAGTACATAGAAAAGAATTATGAAATGCCACATGTGGTTACAAGTAATGCAGACCCAAGGCTCCCCAGGGACAAGAAGTCTTGTGTTAATCTCTTTGTGGCTCTGAAAGAAAGAGAGAGAGAAAAGATTAAGCCTCCTTGTGGAGATCATGTGATGACTTCCTGATTCCAGCCAGAGGCAGCATTTCCATGGAAACTTCTCTTCCTCTTCACCCACACACTGCTCCATGTACCTGCAAAGCCTGCTCTGTCTCAAAAAAGTTGTTTGGAGGAGCCGTGACTTTTTTTTTTTTTTCTTAAATAATGAGACAAACTCCAGCAAAAAGATAAAAAAGCAGAGCAGTCTGACATTCTGGCATCATCGAAATAGTGATGGCTTTTCCTAGAATGCACCCAAATACTAATGATCTCCTCAAAGCTTTCACTTTCTTTTCCTTTTTCATTAATTTCAGTGGATCCCCCAACTTTAAGTATGGAGGAGGACAAAGAAGGAAGCTTCAGAGGGGCAACTTTGATTTGACTACTCTTTTTGTCACTCTTCAGCTCACAAAAGAGCTCACTTTAGTTCAAACCACAAAGTCTTTAAGCCCCTCCATAGATTGGTCCCAGGTTTAATTTTCTATGATGTGTGGAGGCCTCAGTTTAATGCTCCAACTTGATAGATGAAACACAGTTCCCACCTCTACACATTTCCCCTGTCTCAGGTGTTGTATATATTCTCAATTGTCTGTCCAACTTATGCCCACTCTTTGAGATATTAATCAAGGCACTCCCTTGATAACACTTGCATATTATTATCCAAAATTATGCAATTCTTTCTAATATCAGCCCACAAATATATCTCTTCCATTAAAAGTTTGACTTAATTATCTATACTACTCATTTGAAAACTAACATAGTTAAGTTGTATTTTTAGCCATGAATTTCAGTTTCCCTAGCTCACTATACACAGAGAAGGAACTTTTGAAATAATTGAGATGATCAAAAAATATTTGCTGAAGAAATATATTTCTCCTTTTTCATTCACTCACTAATTGAGAATTTCTTTGCACAAAACACATTGCAAAAACATTTTCAAAAAAATTCCTAATTTCTAGAATTTATAGGAAAAACAACATGGCTACAGCATTGGAGAGAGAGAGGAGAGAGAGAGAAAGGAGGGAGGAGAGAGAGAGAGGAGAGAGAGAGAAAGGAGAGAGAGGAGAGAGACAGAGGAGAGAGAGAGGATGGGGGAGAGAGAGAGAGGAGAGAGACAGAGAAGAGAGAGAGAGACGATAGAGGGAGGAGAGAGGGAGAGGGAGAGAGAGAGAGAGGGAGGGAGAGAGAAAGAGAGAGAGAGCTCTTTACCGTGAGATATCCCCACAATGAAGCAAATCGCCCAGTTATCAAAGTGAGCTATCCTTAGGAGTTGTCAGAAAATTCATCAGGATTATCAGAGAAAAGTTTCAGAAAGATTTTTTTTCTGACACTTTGTATAAAATAAACAAACTGAAATTTAATAACATATAAGGAATTCTCTCTGGGCTCTGAAGACAATCTCTCTCTGCATACTGAGTTCTTCAAACATTGTAGCCTGTTTATGGTTTCTGAGAAATAACTACCTTAAACCCATAATCTTTAATACTTCCTAAACTTTCTTAATAAGAGAAGCTCTATTCCTGACACTACCTCTCATTTGCAAGGTCAAATCATCATTAGTTTTGTAGTCTATTAACTGGGTTTGCTTAGGTCAGGCATTATTATTACTAATCTTATTGTTAATATTCTAACCATAAGAATTAAACTATTAATGGTGAATAGAGTTTTTCACTTTAACATAGGCCTATCCCACTGGTGGGATACAAGCCAATTCCAAGGAAAAGTCAGTCATGTGCTTTTCAGAGGATGAAAGCTTAAGATAAAGACTAAAAGTGTTTGATGCTGGAGGTGGGAGTGGTATTATATAGGTCTCAGCCAAGACATGTGATAATCACTGTAGTAGTAGCTGGAAAGAGAAGTCTGTGACTCCAATTAGCCAGTTCCAGCAGACCTTGTGAGGACTAGAGGAAGAATGCTCCTGGCTGCTTTGTACTGCCTGCTGTGGAGTTTCCAGACCTCCACTGGCCATTTCCCTCGAGCCTGTGTCTCCTCTAAGAACCTGATGGAGAAGGAATGCTGTCCACCGTGGAGCGGGGACAGGAGTCCCTGTGGCCAGCTTTCAGGCAGAGGTTCCTGTCAGAATATCCTTCTGTCCAATGCACCGCTTGGGCCTCAATTTCCCTTCACAGGGGTGGATGACCGGGAGTCGTGGCCTTCCGTCTTTTATAATAGGACCTGCCAGTGCTCTGGCAACTTCATGGGATTCAACTGTGGAAACTGCAAGTTTGGCTTTTGGGGACCAAACTGCACAGAGAGACGACTCTTGGTGAGAAGAAACATCTTCGATTTGAGTGCCCCAGAGAAGGACAAATTTTTTGCCTACCTCACTTTAGCAAAGCATACCATCAGCTCAGACTATGTCATCCCCATAGGGACCTATGGCCAAATGAAAAATGGATCAACACCCATGTTTAACGACATCAATATTTATGACCTCTTTGTCTGGATGCATTATTATGTGTCAATGGATGCACTGCTTGGGGGATCTGAAATCTGGAGAGACATTGATTTTGCCCATGAAGCACCAGCTTTTCTGCCTTGGCATAGACTCTTCTTGTTGCGGTGGGAACAAGAAATCCAGAAGCTGACAGGAGATGAAAACTTCACTATTCCATATTGGGACTGGCGGGATGCAGAAAAGTGTGACATTTGCACAGATGAGTACATGGGAGGTCAGCACCCCACAAATCCTAACTTACTCAGCCCAGCATCATTCTTCTCCTCTTGGCAGGTAAGATATGCTAGATATACGATGTCAGAGTAGGGAGGAACCTTAACAATCCTTCAGGCAGGGTATAAACTTCTCACCTGAACACTCACTGCAGCCCCCATCAAGGACAGAAATGGTGCCCTGTTAAGAACTCTCAATGTATCTTGTATTTTTCCTTTATAGCACACTTTAGATATTTGTGTAATTATTTGTTTAATGACTTCTACTAGGTTTCTAAACTGCAATGAACAGAGTACTTGATTCATTATTGCATTTCCCAGAACATACTATGGTGCCTTTAAAAACGGCAATAGTGCATTATGTATTTTGTGAATTGAATAAATGAGTGAATGAATGCATATCTGGATGATTAAAAAAACAAATGATATACACTAATGTCTCTGAAAAATAAAATTATTATTCACAACAGGATTCATATGGTGTACAAATTAAAAATGCAAATTCCTGGCCCTATCCCAGACTAATTGGTCAGAATCTTCAGGAGAGAGTCCTGAGAAGGCACAATTTACTAAATGTCTATGGTGATTCTTTTAATCAGGAATGTTTGGGAAATAATTATTGGATTAGATCTTCATTTTTGAAAGTATGAAGATCCTGAGGCTTAAACAGGTAAATAATGAAGATGGCTAATATTCACTGAACATCTAGCATGTGCAAACCCCGTGGCAAGTGTTTTTGTGCATTCGTTCATTTCATGCTCTTATCAGTCTTTCCCTATTTTAGAGGTTATAAAGGTGTCAGGTAACTTGCATAAGATCATACAGCTAATAAGCAGCAAAAAAAAAATCACACTTATTCTCTAATAGTTCAGCTGTATGACCACTGTATCCTATTTCCAAGGATGTGACCGCTGTGATATCTTTAGCTAAAGGATCTGGTTCATTCTGTCTCACTTTTTCTTTAGGCTGCATTAGAAGTTAGCTTTCTTTCTCAGTCCTTGAAAACTTTAGATAAAATATGAAGGATTACTATTTGGAATTGAATTCCTATTTCATCTATTCTGAATTTTTCATTCTGAATTAGGGGCAAATGGTAACCAAAGAAATATGTGCTTAATTATTTATCATTTTAAAACCATATGTTAAAGGAATGCTTTTCTGCCTGTCTTCCAAAAATTTCTAATACGGCACTTTTGACTAGCAATGCTCTATGAAATTAAGCCCAATATGTGAATGGGATGGGAAGAATCTTGCACTCAATTTCCCACAATCTGCAGTTTTGAAATGTAGATGGCCTTCTCTGCCCAGCCAAGTTTGTACCCCATCCCAATGGAGTCTACTGAAGTTCATTAAAAAAATAGCCACTGTATAATTTCTGGTGTTATTAGTCAGCTATTTACCAAATGTAATGGGTTTTGTGTAGGAAAGGCTAGAAAAAATGTGCTTGGAAAAAAATCTATTTCAATAAGCTTTCAGACCTCCTACCTTAATCTATAATGTGCAAACTCTCATCTAGCTCTCATATCCTCTGTTCCTGTTTAAAAAACTGCCAGGATTGGACATGGGATTTTCAGTCAGTTATGATGCTTTATTTAACTATGTGGCTTAACTTGACCCAGAAAGGTTGGAGGACTGTCTAAATTACCAAAATAAGCTGCAACATCCACAGGAAATCTTAATAGATAGATACACATTGATTTTTAATTACATGAGATGTGTAATACCAGATGCTATCCACAACTGTATGAGTATTATTTTCCTAATTACTTATTAATTGTCAAGTAGAACTTTTTCCTTTTTCTCTCTTCATGAATGTGTTCAATTTTAATACTCTCTAGAAAAAAAAAAGTTTGTCAAGTCAGTAAGCCCTGAACTGAAATTGTTACAATTATCAACTTCAACCTTGTTCTATGATTAAATTGCTGTGTAGAAACAGGTTTCAAAAATAAAATTAGAAAACAGAGTGGAAGGAAGATGACTGAAGAGAAACAAGCAAATCACAGTTTAAGAAAGGTGAAATGAACATTTGCTGCTCACCTACTATGTTTTAGTAGTGTCAAGGGCTTATTAGTGGCAAAGGTGACAGTCAAACCCCACTCGCATTGGCTGTTTCCATTCCTTCACACAGCCTCTCTGGTTACAAAGTCCTTAAAATAGTTAAGATCGATTGCTTACATTGCTTTAATTCAGAGTTCTCAATGTCAAAATCACCTAGGAAGCTTCCAAAAAACCATTTAAAAAATAAAAATAAAAAACTGTTGCAAGGTTTTTATGCACCTAATTTCTTGCCAGAAATTCAGATTCAGGTGGTCTCCTGTGAGGTTGTAAAGTTCAAGTGTCTTTTTTTTTTTGGCAGTGGTGCAATCTCCACACGCTGCAACTTCTGCCTCCCAGGTTCAAGTGATTCTTCTGCCTCAGTCTCCCTAGTAGCTGGGACTACAGGGGCCCGCCACCACTCCCAGCTAATTTTTTGTACTTTTAGTAGAGATGGGGTTTCACCCTGTTGGCCAGGCTGGTCTTGAACTCTTGACCTCAAGTGATCTGTCCGCCTCAGACTCCCAAAGTGCTGGGATTACAGGCCTGAGCCATCAAGCTGGGCCTTCAAGTGTTTGCATTTTTAAACCCTCATTTTGTGATTCTAATGTGCAGCCAGCACTGATAATCATTGAGTTAATGGAGATTGTTTTGGTATCTTTTTACTTTCACTTTACAAAAACGCATGTTCTGTAATAAACACACCATTAATTTGAATGCCTTTGTCCAAATTGAATGCTTAAATTAAGAACTAGACTATTTGTGTGAGATGAGATCAAATAGTTTCTAGATTGAGTTAAGACCTTCCAAATTAGCTAGGCTGATGCACCTTTCACATAAAGCCTTCTTTTTTTATTGGTTTCAGATATCATTTTACTTGACTCCAAAATTGAGATTTTAGATATTTGATAGCATTTATTAACTCTGAGCTGAGAGATCTTCAATTTTATTTAGGGTAACCTGTGCATTTTATTAAGAACTATAGAAAAGCCTAAAATGGCAGGATGATTGTCCAAAGTCACACATCTGAGGACTAAAACCAAGCGGCTCTGACTGCAGTGCTTTTTAAGTCAACAATGTTATTTCTTGTTTATAAGGATCCATTTAGGTTCAGAAGGGGTCAAGTAACCCGCTAATTTCTGGGTGTATAATTTGACATGTAATCACGTTGACTCCCTTAAAATTGTCCTGCCCCAGACAACATAGGCAGACACAGTGATGTAGTCCTTTTAATTTATATCATAATGAAAATATTCTGAGACTTTTACTGATCCACCTCTGTTACTCAGGTAGAGTTGACCCTCTCCCCCTTTGTGCTATCATTGTACTTTATACAGATTTGTATCATAGCACTTGTAACTTTTCATTACATGTAATGGTTTTCCAGCCTGTCCGTATCTGCCAGCCTGTCAGCCGCTCCAAGGTGGTGATCATTTCTAAATATTTTTGTATCCACAGAGCACAGGACTATAATATACACATGGAACAGGCTTTATAAATACATGCTGAATTTAACATCAAAGAAACATTAGCTCCAATGCTAACATACATAAAATATTAAACTCTGCATGGGTAGTTTTCTAGGACCATTCACTGCAGTTTTTTATAGCACTGGATTCCCAGTGCCAAGGATACAACAGTGTCAACAGTAGCCACTTACTCAAATTTGGGTATAATATATCTTGTGTCGTTCTCTCTGGTAGTTCCATATGTATGTCTGCGTGTGTGCATGCAAAGAAAGACAATACAAGAGAGAAGATGAAGCAAGTTGCAACATAGCTGAGTGTGATTTAAATGAAGTTAATATTTATTGGTCAGAGTTTTCTGTTAAATATATTAAAATCAGGTAACTAATTTATTTGGAAATATTGTGTTCCTAATTCATGTCTGTTGTTTGCTCATTTATTTAACTCCCAAAGCTTTAAAGTAGGGGCCATGTTTATCATCAATTAAAATAGTTCATTATATTTGGAGGTGGAGGGTTGCTTAATAACATTTAAGTACAAACTACCCATGCTCAATATAATTAGATCTAATGTTATGCAACCAACAGATCAGCTAGCCACAAAAATAAAAGGGGTATCAGGAATAGGTGGCATCATGAACAGAAACAAAGAGGAAAAACATTTCCTAGCTGATAGACATGAGTGAATTGTGACCAGGGAATTCACTCATCAGGTGAAAAGCACATCACATGGAAGCAAAGAGAAGAAAAAAAGTCACATTTCAGCAGAGAGTCATGGGTTTTAGGTAACCATGACGACAGCTCAGTGAAATAACAGCTTCTCTTTTTTCTTTATGAAAAAGATTTTGTGGAATGTCATATGGTTTACATTTTTTCCCCAGATAAAACCTCTAATGCTATAACAAAATCTTTGCTCCCAAAAGCTTTTAATAGCTGGCAGTTTATTGCTATTTCTTTAAATTTAAGAGAACAGTATTTAGGTTCACCTTCCTCATTAATATATCTATTTCTTCTATCTCCCCTTTTTTCTTTGACTTGGAACACTTGATCGTCCCCCCAGCATATGTTATAAATCACTTGTGTTGAAATAGAAAAAAAACAGAGTCATCATCAGAACATCCAGGCTCAAATTCTACCCCTGCCATTTAGTAGATGACATTGGACCAGTTATTTGAAATCTTTGACCTTTGTTTTTTCCAAAGAGAAAAAAAATGAGGTAGAATTACCATCTATACATGTTTTTTGTGTGTGTTAATAGGAGTATTAAATGGAATGGAAAACAGAATAATGTAGCGGAAAGAGTATAGTCTTTTCAGTCACATCAGCATGAATTTGAGTGAACTTTCATACTTACTTAGCTACAAGACCCTAAGTTACTTAATTATTGTGAGACGATTTTTGTCCCTAAAATTAGAATAATATAGGTTAAAGCATTACTGTGAAGGGATTCAATAAGATGTGTTTATATGACTTGTTTAGGATCTGACCTATTGTTTGAGTTTCATGTGTGGAAGTAATATATTTTTAAATGATACATCAAAGTTAGATATTATAATAATGAATATTCAAACAGTGTTATACACCCAAAGTTAAAAACAATTTGGTGACCTGCCCAATGGTCTTGTTTTCAAAAATAATTATGATAGTTGTCATTATTAAACACTTTACACCTGGCACTATGCTAAGTGCTTTATACATGTTAGATTATTTGATCATTGATAGAAAGGTATAATTCCCATTTACAGATGAAAAAACTTAATACCCAGAGAGCTTAAGTAACTTGCCCAAGGCCATGTAACTAATAGGGTCAGTATTGGAAACCAGGTCTTTCTGACTAGAATCTTCATGATCATAAGCACAATGCTAATATAATTTCTCCTAGCCTGCCTCCTCTCCTGTATGCAGTGTAAAGACTAAGGTTTGGAGTTTTTCAAATTATTTCTGGAACCAGGGTAGATTTTCTCCTTGTTAGTAATACCTCCAGTCATCCGAACACTTAGTCACTTGGCAGTTGGCATTTCAGCAAAAATAGTTTCATTCAAGCCTCTCTAATTTAACTGAGTTGGCTGTAGGAGTCTTTAAGGCAGCAGGATCTTTTGAAAATATCCTGAGATTACTCAAAGAGGAATAAAAATGATTTAGTCTATATACTTGTAGCGTCAAGTTAACCCAAATTATAAAAGCATCCAACATATCACATTCAATGTAAAAGTTAGGTTAGTTTTATTCAACCATTCCTAAGCCATTAACACATCATAATTAATGTAGTGGGTATTGCTTCAGAATAAGGAAACTTGTGTTTCAGTGCTTTGGTTTTGACTCTAAATATCATATGACCCTAAGACAAGTCACTCAACAGTTCTAGTTCTCAATTATATATGGATAAAAGGATTTAGGAATGTTGTGAGGTATAAGGAAAACTAGAAACTGGCATTTGTTGAAACAGAAATTATTTGTTGAATAGTTTCTTTTCGTATATTATGTCATAGTACAGTTTAAAAAAATTGAGATTTAGCAAGTCTAAAAAACATGTTCATTGCCAGTAAGAAAATTAGCCAGAATTGAAGTTGCATCTACCTGTATTACAGAGCCCAATTTTTTCTCTACCACACAATGCATAAATTCTTAAGTTATGTCTTAGTGACCAAAAATTAAGAGTAGGTTCTCTAAGCATTTCTTATCTAACACAGTAGCAGCCATCTATGGTGGGGGACTGCCCATTCAATTCTATTTGAGATGACTAAATTTGTTTATACATGCTTATAGATAGCAAATTCAGTGGGATAGACCAATAAAATAGTCTTGATTATTTTCAAATGTGATGCAAACAGTTGATCGGGAAGACATTTTACCTTTAAATTATTATTCTATGTGTCTCACCTACTGTTCACAAAATTATAAATCATAACATGGGGCTTTATATCCCGTTAGCCTTTTGTAGTCTTCCACAGTCTGGCTTAGTATCCTCATCATGAAAATAGAGATAAAATCATAAAAATCCACAGGGTAGTTGTGAGAATTTCTAATTTTAATGTATATGGAGATATCTCCCTTATGGCCTAGGACAGAGTAGTGACTCAATATAGGTTTAAAAAAATAAGTTCTAGAAATATATTCTATGGTAGAGGTGGTACCAACAACATGACCAAGAAAAATGAGCACTCAACACATACTTTTTGTAGGAGATTCTTTGGCTCATCCACTGACTCTGTTCATTCATCCAACAAATACTTATTGCACATCTACAGGGTGCTAGAAACTGTACTAGATTCTGAGAGAAAAGAAATAAACAACAATGTAAAAATAAATGTGTCTTCATGAAGGATGTGTTTTTATAAGGGACATAACAATCATTGTTTATTAGAGACGAAAATGAGTAAGTGTAAGTTGGGTAAAGAACAAGGTTATCTCCCTAGTGGCCCCAAGCCTCCCACGGAAGTATGCACCTGTTGTGAACAGTTAATGATGGCAGGGTGGACTCTCCTGAATTTCATCTTTTGCTTCGAATTTATCTCTCACTACCTAATTACTCTATTTTATTAAATCTAAGGTATCAATGAATTTAAGTGATGCATTAATTTATGTACCACTAAGAAAAATAAAAAAATATATTTATCTTAAAAGCCCTTTTTGGCTTACGTAGTCACATATTTTTATCATAGTTTATTCTTCTGCCTACATATAAATGAAACTACAAGAAAAATAATTTGG
This sequence comes from Pan troglodytes, assembly GCF_028858775.2. Classification (NCBI taxonomy): domain Eukaryota; kingdom Metazoa; phylum Chordata; class Mammalia; order Primates; family Hominidae; genus Pan; species Pan troglodytes. Next base: position 91,161,460 of record NC_072407.2, read on the forward strand.
TGAAGGATTCCTGAAATGTTTTTACATTCAGAGTCAGCCCCTTTTGAGTTACTTTTAAAGTCAGAGTCAACAATGCCTGTTTTTACTAATTATTTGCTTTGGCCTTAAAGAATGGGTAGGATATTAGATGCATGGCAAAGAGTGGGCATGCTTAGCCACAATCAGAGTCATAGAATGGAGAAGCACAAGCAGTGTCCAGAGGAAGTAGGCCATCTGACTTTAGCAGCAGCATCACACAGGATGTGAGCACATGGAGAATGATTGCCTGACTCCAGATGTTTTTTGGAGGTAGAATTGACAATATAAAAGCAGTGCCATCGCACAATGCTCCATGCTCAGAAGCAGACCCTACATTTGAGGTTTAATGATCTGTGGTCTTGGTGTTGAAATTCTTATTAATCTTATCTTTGGGTTTGTGCTTTATAAGTGAAGTTATAGGGACAATGGAGCATATGCTTGGTTCATATGCATCCTGCAGACCTTTTGTTCTTTGTTTTCCTGGGATGGGTCTTGGCTACCACTACCCATCCACCAGCCCTATCTAGTTTCCACCTCCTCACCCTCTGCCCAAGGCCACTGGTGGGAGGAAAGAGGTCAACATTTCACTGTCACTCTCCATCCCTGGTGGGGTCCTTGGTGCAAGCAAAAAGAGGTGTGAGGTAGGGTGTTGATCCCATGATTCGTTGGTTCAGAGTAAAACAGAGGCCTTCTCTACTGAGGCTGGCTGCACCTTAGCATGGTGCACAGGTGATTACATATAGACCTCTCACCCAGTATTATGGACTGAATTGTGTCTCCCAAAAACGTGTGTGTTGAATCCCTAATTTCCAGTGTGACTATTTGGAGGTAGGGCTTTAAGGAAGTAATTAAGGTTAAGTGAGGTCATTAACAGTGGGGTCCTAATCCAACAGTACTGATGTCCTCATAAGAAGACAAAAAAGACAGAGCCATCTCTTTCTTTGTGTATGCATAGAGAAACGGCAATGTGAAGACAGAGAAAAGGTTTCCTCTGCAAGACATAAGAGAGGCCTCAGCAGATACCTTGATCTTGGACTTCCAAACTCATGAACTTTGAGAAAATAAATGTCTGCTGCTTAAGCCACTACAGTATTTTCTTATGGCAACCTGAACTAATCTACCCACCTACTCAAACAAGTCTTAGCATGGAGGTTTCAATCCCTAGGGAGTCATCTATTCACTATAGACTGAGACTGTGGGATACCTATTCCCTGTAGATTGAGAAAGTGAATATTGATTTCCCTACCCCCAGCCAAGGCCTCAACATTTATCTGGTGCTGCAAATTGCATAGCCAGTCCTGCCTAGAGCACTACAATATTTACAGGTAAGACAGACGAGGAAGAGCTCATAGGACACACCAAGTAGTAACAGCAAGAGAGAAAGGCAAAAATCCAAGGGGACGTGATTATAGAAATCAGTAGATAGAGGAATGCGTTTTGTGAAAATGAAAGTGGTCAACTGTGCCCAATGCTATCTTAACATGGGGACTTGCAGGGATAATTGGATTTTATAATATGGAGTCTTTGAAGGTTCATAACAAATTCATTGGTCAAGAGATGACAGGGGAAGATGACTAGAGTGCCTTTATGTGGGAATGGGTAGCCAGGAAATGGAATTTTCATTTAAGATACTTGTTAAGATTTAAGCTTTAAATCATGCAGTCTATATTCAAATATTAACTCCCCCCGTTTTATAAACTATATATGTTTGATGAAGTCACTTAACCTCTATAAGCCTGTTTTCTCATTGATGAGATGGAAATATCAAAAGAACTCCTCTCATAGAATAATTGATTTACTGTTATTGAATTTCAAACCAAAGTTTTCAAATGTCTTTGTGTCAGGCACCATACCATTACACAATAATACATAGTGAACAGGATACAGTTTATATTTTGATAGAGTTTATCATCTAACAGGTATGTTTATAAAGATTAAATATATACACCATATTGCCTTATTCATTGATTTAAAAATTCATTTACAAAGATATTAGCACTTTAAGTATTGAGCATTTTATGTAACTTATCTTCGAGTGGAGTAGGTCTAGTAAGTGTGTGTGGTGAGACAGTAAAACAATATATATAATAAATTATATATAATATTTTATTTAAAAAAGTTAAAGGAGTTAAAAAATATAATAAGTTATATATATTGTTTTACTGTCTCACTCACTCACACTTCCTAGACCTACTCCACTAGAAGGTAAGTTACATAAAGTACTCAATACTTAAAATGCTAATACTTATTAAAAATAATGTTTAAGTCAATGAATAAGGCAATATGGTATAGACATTAAATCTTCATGACCATACTTATTAGACTGTAAACTCTATAAAAATAAAAACTATGTTTATCTTGTTCAATATGTATTCTTGTGTTCTGGTATAATGCCTGACACATAGACATTTTAAAACTTTGGTTTGAAATGCAGCAACAATAAATCAATTATTCTATGAGAGTTCTTTTGATTATATAGTTTGTTAGAAGGTGTTAAGTGCACAGATAAAGCAGAAGTTAGTGGTGTACAGTAAATGTTTAATAACTTGTTCTCAATGGAGGAGTGGGAAAGTAGGGAGAGATGATTCTGATTTGCCAATTGTTGTGGTGTAAATACTGACAATGGTAGATTTCCATCTAATGATGGGATACTGCTGAACATTCTAATATTGAGAAGGGTTACACACTTTGAACTTTTGCTAGCTACTGCTAACCAGCTCTACAACACTGCTAAAGTGGGTAAGGCTGAATATGATGTTAAATAGATGTTTAGTGTAGATTTCATTAAGATAATGAAGATATGAATAACCCAAGCAGGTATCAAGGGAAAAGAGTCCACCCAGAAAAAATAACCAGTACAAGAACATGTTGCATAAGAGTGATTGGTGAGTTTTGGGAAGTGCAAAGAGGCCAGTGAAGTTATAGAAGAGAGGGAAAGGGAAAGATCAGTAGGAAATAATGTTTGCATCAGTCAGGATCTCAGTAGGAAATAGATACCCAAACCAAGTTATATTAAGACAGTTTATTTAGAAAAATTTGATCAAGGTTTAGGGAAACCAACAAAGAACAACATCCTGTTGTCAGCCACAACTGAGATACAGGACTAGAACTCTCTATTTTATTTTAACCTAGAACCTACTTTAAAAAATTTTTTAATGTTGAGTTCTGCTAGACTAGTTATAAAAGCACAAAATACACTAAAGATGAAGTTGGAAAACTTGGGTTGCCATCACAACACTGCCATTTATTTGCCATATAACCTGAGAAATGCCACTTACCCTCTCTGAGTCTCATTTTCCTTTTTTGTGAAGCAAAATGTATTGTTTTGTGATGTAAATGAAACAATGCATGTGCCATGTTTTCTTAAAAAGTTTTGCTTATAGAAAGGTGAGAAATTCTTATTTTTAAGATGGTATTTCTACAATGAAAATCACCTTGGTTCTAGCTAAAGGATCAGAGAAATTTCTTTTCTTAAAAAACATAATCAACCACGAGTATTGTACTGCACATCAAAAAAAGGGACAATAATAGGATATTTTATGAACAAAAAGCACAAAATGAAACTATTTCTAGTCCTTGACATTCTGAATATAATATAGATTCATGTTTTTAAAGCTACTGTTTATTGAGTGTTTTCTGTTGGTCATGCCATGTGCTATGGGCTTTATATACAGAAAGATGCCTATCTCTATTGTTACCAACCCCAGCCTCAGCACTTGGCACAGTGCTTAATATATAATAGGTGTTTAATAAATATTTTATTTTCTATAACTATGTGAGGTAGTTGTTATTATCTTCATTTGATAGATGAGGCCTAGACAGTTAAATCATTTTATTAAGTGGTAGATGCAACACTAGAATCCTGTTCCAGGTTTTAACTTTTATGGTTCATTCTGTAACCTTCAAAAAGCTAATTCTAAAATACAGTCATATGCCACACAATGGCATTTCTGTCAAGGATGGACCACATATATGACACAGGTCCCACACTACTATAATGGAGCTGAAAAATTCCTGTCACCCAGTGACATCATAGCAGTCATAATATTATACACAATGCATTACTCATGTCTTCGTGGTGATGCTGGTGTAAACCTACTGAAATCCCACTTGTATAAAAGTCTAGTACATACCATTATGTACATTACATAATACTTGATAATGATAATAAACAACTATGTTACTGGTTTATGTATTTACTATCTATATTTTATCATTATTTTCGAATGCACTTCCTCCACTTATAAAAAAGTAAGTTAACTGTAAAACAGCCTCAGGCAGGCTCTCCAGGAGGTGTTCCAGAAAACGCCTGGATGTTTTATAGAGATTGTTATAGAGATGATAGCTCCATGTGTACTATTGCCCCTGAAGATTTTCCAGTGGGACAAGATGTGGAGGTGGAAGACAATGATATTGACAACCTTGACTCTGTGTAGGCCTATGCTAGTGTGTATGCTTGTGTCTCAGTTTTTAATGAAATTTCAATTATGTTTATAATAAGTAAAAAATTAAATAGCATAAAGCTTATAGGCTAAGGATATAATAAATATTTCCTACAGTTGTACAATATGTGTTTTAAGCTAAGTGCTATTATCAAAAGACTCAAAAAGTTTTAAAAAATTAAGTAAAAAAGTTACAGGAAGCTAAGGTGAATTTATCATTAAAAAAGAAAAATATTTTTATAAATTTAATGTAGCCTATATATATATATAGTGTTTATAAAATCTACTGTAGTGTAGAGTAGTATCTTAGGCCTTTATATTCACTCCTTATTCCCTCACTGACTTACCCAATGCAACTTCTAGTCCTGCAAGGTCCATTTATGGTAAGTGTCCTGTATATACAAGTATGCCATTTAAAAAAAAAATTTATACTGTATTTTTACTGTATCTTTTACATGTTTAGATAGGTTTAGATGTATAGATACTTGCCATTATCTTACAATTGCCTATAGTATCCAGTACAGTAATGTGCTGGACAGATTTGTAGCCTAGGAGCAGTAGGTTTTACCAAACAGCAAAGATGTTTAGTAGGCTATACCATTCTAGGTTTGTGCAAGTACACTGACTATGATGTTCACGCAATGACAAAATCACCTAATGATGGATTTCTCAGAACATATCCCTGTCATTAAAGACACATGATTGTAGTAATCTCCTCAGGAGAAGTCTAACAACGATAATTAGGAATTCCAACATTTCTGCCATCTCCTACTGACTCAGTGGTGGTGACGATTTGTTTAACATGAGGGTGTTTTGTACAGATTGTCTGTAGCCGATTGGAGGAGTACAACAGCCATCAGTCTTTATGCAATGGAACGCCCGAGGGACCTTTACGGCGTAATCCTGGAAACCATGACAAATCCAGAACCCCAAGGCTCCCCTCTTCAGCTGATGTAGAATTTTGCCTGAGTTTGACCCAATATGAATCTGGTTCCATGGATAAAGCTGCCAATTTCAGCTTTAGAAATACACTGGAAGGTAATCTCTTTCTTTTCACTTTTAATTTTTTTTCTGAATTCATATTTACAGTCTCTTATCCAAAGTCCTAGGAGGTGTTTGAGAATTCAGAATTTTCTGAGTTGACCAAGAATATGTGTTGTATATACTCATATCGACAATGACCCTAGCTGACACTGGCCAGCACATTATAATTCAACATGTTAGCTTCAGGAGTCAGGCATGGTGGCTCATGCCTGTAATCCCAGTTTACTTGGGAGACTGTGACAGGTGGATCACTTGAACTCAGAAGTTTCAGGCTGCAGTGAGCTATGATTGTGTCACTGCATTCCAGCCTCGGTAACAAAGTGAGAGACTGAGGAAAGAAGCAGCAGCAGTAGAAGCAGAATAAGCAGCAGTGGCAGCTTTAGTGAAATATATGAATATATTCATCATGGTAATAAATACAGGCAATAGGCAACCTAATGGTGAGTAAGTCAGTTTTTTCCATTAAAAGAGAAAAATTAATTTCATTTCCAGAACATTTTGTATTGTGGAATTTCAGATATAAGTCTGTGGACTGATAGTATTTTCCTACGTTTTAGTGTTTTAGTTTTCTCCTGTTTAAAATATTCTAGGCAGTGGGTTCTTTGAGGTAAGTTCATTCATTTAACTGTAATAAGGCACAGCACATAGGTAAAGCCTCCCTCTCATTATCCCTTAAGTTTTCTGTTCTTCATCAGAGATTACATCTCATGATCTTCTCTAACTCCTAAATATTTCTCCTACAAATGTTTTCATCTTGCTTGCATTTTGCATTCAAACATCGATTCATTCTTTTCTGCTTATAGCTGACCCAGTCATGAAACCCATTTCACTCACATAAATTTGCATTAGGAAAACAAAATCACAAACAAACACAACAAAACAAAAACAAACAAAAAAAACCTCATTCAAGTCACAAATTTAACAGGAGTTTGGGGAAGACATAGGCACTGACTTGTGGCAAGGCAGACAACTCAAAATTTAACACTAGACATCGCAGCTCCTAAAAGGCCTGTGACACCTTAACATGTAGAAAAACTTTCCTCTCTTTTGTGATCCTTTCTCCTTGACTTGTTCTTTTTTTTCCTTTTTGTCATTGTTTTACACCCCAACTTTTATTATTGTACTGTGCAGAGTGGTTTTACTGTTTCATTCATTTCCCTGTTTTATTCAAAACCATAATCTCAGGGTCTTACATCCAGAATCAATTGAAGCAAGGAAAGTCTCATCCTAAAGATGAATTCTGTTTTCCAGCTATGAAAATAGAAATTAGGTTTATTCTTCTATAGTAATATTCATGATTAACTTTTTAAAGTAATCACCGTATCCAAAACACCGTGTCAAACACTTTGTATGGCATTAACTCATTCAATTCTAGTAACTATCCCCTGAGGAAGATTGTATTTATTATTCCCACTTTTAAGGGAGGAAACATTATCAGAGATATTCATCTTTTGGTTATTGATTCCCACTGAAAAGTGGCGGAGATAATCTGCCCCCAGCTTTATCAAGTACCAAAGTCCAAGTTCTTTCCATTGCACTCTGATAATCAACAGTGGGTTGAAAGTTTCTTTAAAGTGGACAATACCAGTTTGGTCTTTTGACATAAGAAGGCAAGACATAATGACAGGTAATCTCAGAGCCTATATAACAAATCTAAGGTACACAATTTCAAAGTCACCATCTGGGAGGATTGGGTAACCCACTGGACTCTTCAAGGATTAACAACAGTACTCAGAATGCTGATATTAACGACATTGCAAAGCTACATCTTTAAGGAAACTGGAGCATTTTGCTGTTTTTTTCAGCCATAAGTGACAAAGCATATATTTTATTATTAAGAAGCACGGGTTAGTTGCAGAAATAAGGCAGGGGAACATCACTCGTCTAGGGTCTCAAGTCAAAGAAAAAAACTGGCTCAAGATGTGTCAACTCAGCCAGTGGTTTTCAAGTGAGAGTCTAATACACACAGGTGAGGAGGGAACAGCAGATTTACTGCAAATAATTTGCTACTACAAATAATTTATGTTTGTAAATTATTTTTTCCCATAATTTATTCTCATTCTTACACACTTTAGTAGGCAAAGTGTGTGAGAAGCAAACAGATGCAACATAGCATATTGTCTGGCACACAGTCGTTCAGTAAGTATCTGATAACCGAGTATGTAAATAATAGCTAGAATCCTTCAAATTGCATCTAAACCACCACTTACCTTATCCATGCCTGTTATATGAAGTCCATGTCATGAGAGAAAATGTGAGAAACCATTAAGCTCAGCTGCTAAGAAGAACTTTTCTTTACCAGGTACACATTTTAAAATTATTTTTTCTTAAATTTGTATTCAGCAATAATTTTAAGCTTACAGAGATGTTGTGAAAATAAAAGCAATACAAAAAACATGAATATATATTTTACCCAAACTTACTTACATTGTATCCTATTTCTCTCTCTCTCTCCCAGTCTGAGCCATTTTAAGGGTAAATTGCATAGGCTGTAACTCTTTACCCCTGAATATTTTAGTGTGTATTTCCTAAGAATAGGAATAGACTCATATAGCCACAGAACAGTTTTCAACTTCAGTAAACTCTATATTGATATAATGCTTTTATCAAATCTACTGTATATCAGTTTTTAAAAATAGATATAATAATATCCTTTTCAGTATTTTTCCTCTCCAAAATATAATCTAGTCTAGGATCAAATAGCATTTAGTTTTCATGGTTCTTTAGTCTGAAATATTTCCATAACCTTGTACATATGTGTCTTTATGTGCTTGACAGCTCTGGACGATATAGTTCCTCCTCTTCCTCCTCATTTTTTTAATAGAACATTCTTCATTTTGAGTGTATCTAATATTTCTTCATGACTAGATCCAGGTAATGCACTTTTAGCCAAAATTCCACATAGGTGATTATGCATCTTTCTGAGATGGTGTCACATCTGGAGGCACATCATGACCATCTGTCTCACGTTGGTGATGTTAATCACCTACTCCAGATGTGGTCCAATTTTCCCACTGTATAATTATTTCTTCCCCCTGTTTAATAAACTGTCTACACGGAAACATTTTAAGACTATGCAAATACCTCACGTCTTATCACAATTTCTTCTACAGTTGGCATTGTCAATGGTTACAAATTTATGATTTTTCAACTTTAGCACTGCTTTTAAATTTATTAGCCAATATTCAGGATTCTACTATTAGCAAAAATCATCCATTTTTTCTATCTGTCTGTCTGTCTGTCTGTCTGTCTATCTATCTATCACCTATCTATATTAATGGTATGGAGTAAAGGCTTTCCATTGTTTGATAGTGTATAACTCATTGATGTGCTTAATTATCTTTGTGTTCCAATGGTTCCAGAATTTGCCCATGGTACACCTTCAAGCTGGTTCTTATGTCTCCATTTCATATACACATTTTTTAAAACACACACTCTCTCTGGTAAGCAAATTATTCTAGAGCATCGTGTACCTACAATGCTCCAGGCCTGAAATTAGCCATGACTCCAAGGAGTAATGTTTTCTTTCATTGGGAAGGAAATTCAAGATCAAGATTCGGAAGCAAGTTTTCCTCACCAGAGAGACACATTTTATCTCACATCATGAATAGAACAGGGATGTGGGGTGTCTTGGTCTATAAGGAATACACAAGTGAATATAGCAGTGAGGACAGTAGGACTTGAGAGGAGAGCAAATGTCAAAATTATACTCTGCTCTCTCAATAAATGCATATGAAATGGAATTGTTACTTTTGATTATACCTCAAAGTTATTGCTTCCTTTTCTTTCTTGGTCTCACGAGAAGTGTATAATGCACTTCCCATGGAACAAAATATTCATAGTCATTGCTAGGACAAAGGAACTGTTGTATTTTTGTCTACTGAAGTTATTCAAGTAAACTCAGCTTTCCTCTTAGATTTCATTGCTGAAATAGTGAAGATGTGTAATTTGTGAATTGTGTAAGAGAGACCTCATGGCCGGGTGCGGTGGCTCACGCCTGTAATCCCAGCAATTTGGAAGGCCAAGGCGGGTGGATCACCTGAGGTCAGGAGCTCAAGACCAGCCTGGCCAACATAAAGAAACCCCGTCTCTACTAAAAATACAAAAATTAGCCAGGCATGGTGGCACATGTCTGTAATCCCAGCTACTTGGGAGGCTGAGGCAGGAGAATCGCTTGAACCCAGGAGGCAGAGGTTGCAGTGAGCCTAGATCATGCCACTGCACTCCAGCCTGAGTGAGACTCTTTCCGTAAATAAATAAATAAATAAATAAAAATAAAAACCTCATGTTTCTAGATAAAGCAAAGAAAAATAAGTCTGTATTATAAGCAGTTTTCTGATTAGGTTAAATAGGGGACCCTGTGCAGTGTCAGTTGTCACATTAAAACAGAAATTTTCTCTCATGAAACTTTCTATCCATTATGTCCTGTATTTCAGAGTTTACAAGAGATTTTTTTGTTTGCTTTTTCTTTTATTTATTTTTTTTAATAGCACTGTTGGAGAATGGGACATGGGGACTGAAAGTTCAATGAATTGGTTAAAAGTAATCAAACTGACTAGGATTACATCCTAGCTCAACCACTTTCTAGATGTGTGACCTTGGGTATGTTATTTAACTTCTCTGGGTCTTAGTTTTACCATCTCTAAAATGTGGATAACAATAATAATGTATAAGATTCAAAGAATTAAATGATGTAATACATGTAAGGTAGTTAGAACATTTTTTCAACAAAGGGCACAACAGTATTGTGTTAAGCTGTGGTTAGTTACTGACAACTTAGAAATCATTAACTTCTCTGGCAATTAGTTTAACAAAGTAAGTTTACAGTGAGTTCTGAGAAAATATATTATAATGGCCTACATTTAGTGGAAAAATAAGGGAAAGGGGAGGATGGAAAAGAAAATTCATGAAGATAGACCCAAAAATAAATAATGTTTCTGGAGACAGATAGGATTTCAGGGCAAGTTTCAAAAATGAGGTGACAGCAGGAACAAAGGTATCTTCTGTTACCCAAAAGGGAAGAAGGAGACAGGAACAAGGAACAACTTCTTGGTGTTTAATGGTGTGTTTCCAACTCTGAGCACAGTGGCTGCCTATAGTAGGTGCTCATTAAGTATTGGCTGACAGACTGATAAATCAATAAATATAAGAAAACTACCTTCATTGTAAAAACTTACATATACCAAGAATAGTGTAAAATCAAATTAATCATAGGTAGGACCAAGTCAATCTTGGTTGATCATATATTGTTTCAAACCACCCCCTTCTAACAAATGCAGTTTATGACTATGGAAACTTACTATTGGAGGAGACTTCTCAGTATATTCAGTCCGACATCCGACACTATGCTAAGATGCCCATTGGGATAACACCACCATGTGACCCATCAAGGGAAAACCTACCCCACAAGGGAAAACATGAAGTTCTTTAGGCTAAACCAAAATCTAATTCCATTCGACTTAAATAGAGCCATCCATGAACCTGGTATTATGGTATACTATGGAAGTACAAAAAAATACAAAGATGACTTACACAGTTTATCTCACTGAAAAGCTCACCATCAAGTGAAGAAACTCCACATAAATACACAAAATGGTAATTGATATAAAATGAGGTAGGAACCCAGATACACCAGAAATATTTCCCAAGGAGGTGAAAACAGAATTGGATCTTGAAATATCAGTAACTGCTCACTGAGCAGAGAAGAGGAGGAGAGGCATTTCCAGCAGAGGGAACAACATATGCAATGACACAGAGGTGTGAAAGTGTGAGACGAGTTACCAAAAAATGAGAAGTTCTACGTCGCTAGAATATTGAGTTTGTAGTGGGAAATAACAAGAGATGTAAGGAGTTTAGAAAAATCCGTGTATACCAGTGTCTCTCAATCTTCTTGAAGGAAAAAAACACGTTATAGGCCTCTAGGAATATGTTCACAAATCCCTATAGAATTAAGAAACTGAAGTTTATTCTAAGATTCTTTCAAATCTTCACTTTTAAAGAGTTATAAATTCATTCGTAATACACTAAACGTTAGCTGTCATCACCATAAAAACCCAATGTTTAAAAACCATAACATTCTTATCTTCAAAAGTATGTCTGAAAAATTTGCCTTGAAAACATGCCATTAAGAAGGGTAGTTGTGATAGGTTATTAAACAGGGAATTGATATTATCCTACCTATACTTCAAAAGATATGATGCTAGTGGCATTAGTAGAATGCAGAAAGATAATCAGTGAGCTATTGGGGGGAGTGATGGATGAGAGCTTGATCTAAAGTAGTGAGAATGAGGATGAAGATGAGTTGGTTAGTGTACAGAATCAGAAGCTCTCAGTGACTGACTGTAAGGCAGCAAGGAAAGCAACAAGTTCAGGATGATTCTGACACATCTGTGATTGATTTCTAACAATTGGTCCTTGTTTTTGTCCTAGTAAGCTATACGTCATTTTAAAAATGTACTTTCTCTTCATATAACAGCACTTATAAACCTGATATTATGCTTCTCTACAACCTTACCTTTTTTTCTGCAGCCCTTCAGCCCTTTTTGTTTCAATGTCACTGTCAAACACTTCACTAGGAAGCATTTCACCACTTCACATGCAAAGATTTTTTAAGGAGCAATCTACAGAGTGGTAAATGAGCTGTGGGCTTTAACGAGAAACAATGGAAGTTTTCAAATTTTTAATGACATTTAAACAAGAATGGTGTGTGTATTTGCAGAGAAAAGCCAGCTGGAAAACTACCATGAAGCCTCCATAGGTAATCTAGTTTTCAGTCTTCCTGCCTGAGAAATGGACTTTCTTAGTTCATGCAACAACAATAACAACAAAAAAAGGTCACACAGATTCAAAAAATAAATTTATTTGACACTAATTGTATAAACTAGATAGCCAAGGAGATAGTTAACATGGAGTGACACAGTCTGGTAATTGGAAGGCTAAACTATCTCCCTAGTATCTTCCTCACTAATTCTGAGGGAATCAGAAACTCAGTAGTTTGGTGTACCCTGACTCTGAGAGAGGCAGAAGGTTTTGAAAGATGATTGCCAGACCAGGAAAACCTTTCTGGGCCTGTTTTAATTAATCCCCCAGATTTACCACCTTGATAACCACATTGGTATTCTGATCAGGCAATAATCCTGATAACAACAATAAGAATTCCTATGTGCCAGACATTAATACTTCTCACATGTTATCTTATTTAGTCCTCACAACAGTCCTAGGACATTTCATTGATTAAACTAAAGCACCATTCTCAGCAAAGTAATTATTCCAATAAATTTAGGAGACAGTCTCTGTCCTTACATTATAAGCTCATTCCACTCATTTTACTCAAAAGGTAACTTTTTTCTCTGTTTTTTATATATATATATATATATATATATATATATATAATTTTATTATACTTTAAGTTCTAGGGTACATGTGCACAACGTGCAGGTTTGTTACATATGTATACATGTGCCATGTTGGTGTGCTGCACCCATTAACTCATCATTTACATTAGGTATATCTCCTAATGTTATCCCTCCCCACTGCTCCCACCCCACAACAGGCCCCGGTGTGTAATGTTCCCCACCCTGTGTCCAAGTGTTCTCATTGTTCAGTTCCCACTTGTGAGTGAGAACATGCGGTGTTTGGTTTTTTGTCCTTGTGATAGTTTGCTGAGAATGATGGTTTCCAGCTTTTTCCATGTCCCTACAAAGGACATGAACTCATCCTTTTTTATGGCTGCATGGTATTCCATGGTGTATATGTGCCACATTTTCTTAATCCAGTCTATCATTGTTGTACATTTGGGTTGGTTTCAAGTCTTTGCTATTGTCAATAGTGCCGCAATAAACATATGTGTGCGTCTTTATAGCAGCATGATTTATAATCCTTTGGGTATATACCCAGTAATGGGATGGCTGGGTCAAATGGTATTTCTAGTTCTAGATCCCTGAGGAATCGCCATACTGTCTTCCACAATGGTTGAAGTAGTTTACAGTCCCACCAACAGTGTAAAACTGTTCCTATTTCTCCACATCCTCTCTAGCACCTGTTCTTTCCTGACTTTTTAATGATTGCCATTCTAACTGGTGTGAGATGGTATCATCACTGGCCATCAGAGAAATGCAAATCAAAACCACAATGAGATACCAAATTTTTTCTCTTTCTTCAAGTTCTCAGAGCAAATAGAATCCTTCCTATAACATGTAGGGAATTCAACAAGTGACAATTATACTGTTTTCCAAGTGTATTTGCTTTAAATGTAGTTATTTAATCAGAAAATAACATTACTGTTTTTAAAATTCTGAAAATAGGAAATGTTCTATTGTGAATAAGAGCTTTGTAGATATTTACGTATATTTTAAATTATTGAAGGCAGAAGCTGCTGTCAGGGAAGAGTTAATATTTATGTAATAGTTTCACACAGCCATCTACACCCACACACATGTGCACACACATATAACACACACACACAAGTCAAGTGTAATTACTACATATGAAAATCCCTGTCAAATTCTTAATCAATGTCTTATTTCCCAAAGCAGAAGGTTGGGAGGACAAGAATACATTTATCACATCTGGTTATTATAGAAATTCTCTAGTTAGCATGCAGTAATAGCCTACTAGAAATAATGACTATTGAGGATTAGGGGGTATTTAATTTATAACCAGTAACATTGTTGAGACATCTGAGTGGTTGAAAGTCACTGTTTTGTAATTTCTTTCAGAGAGGACTTAAAATAGTTTAAAGTTTGAAGGTATTATTGCTTGATACTCAGTAACTTTTAAGCAGTAAGTGCAATAATGATATTGCTGGGGCTCTCTCTGTAAACAAAAATAAAAAACATTCGTCCCCATACATTTATGCATTTTAAAATGACTCTTCTACCTATTCCTTCTTCTACTCCTCTAGTTGTACTGGCATATGCAATTTATTGTTCTTGCCAAATATGAATATTGACAAAGTAAAGTGAATTTATGTAAGCCTTGTGTCATCTTCACTCTGAATTAAAAGGTGCAGGTATTATCTTACGTCAAGTACTATCTTAGGAAGATTCACTGGAAAGAGAGAAAGAGAGAAACTTCCCAGATTAGTGCAGAGTCCTTTAGGGTCACTAAAAACACTGATATTGAAGACATATAGAACTGGATTTCAGTATGAGTTCTAAAATTCTGGGCATCTACTTCCTCATTTATAAAATTTCTTCAATAATTACATGCTCAGGTTATTATGAGAATTTATGTACATCTAGCTCCTATTACATACACAAAAAATGTTTCCCTTTTTCTCCTGCCACCTTCTCTGTAATCTTCAATAGTCTTCTCAACTTCTCTTATAATTTAGCATAGGCTATCAGTCTTCATGATGTGTATTTATCCAAGCTAAAGAGCTTTTGTTTAATTTTTCATGATTTGAACTCAGTGCTGTGGAAAATGGCTATTTAAAAGGGATAATGTCATTTTCCAAGAATTCAATTGAGGGTCCTAGAAGATCTTTATGGAGCAAAATAATAATACACCTTTTCTAAGTATAGAGTCAGGCATTAAGACATATAGACATTTCACTTCCTTGGGATAAGTCTTGGGAAAAATATCACTACACATTAGCAATACATATTGCAAATAAAATTTATAACTCTATTTTATGCATTTATTAAAGAAATATGAGTTAAAAGACTTCAGGAGTTTTGATCTGTAGCCCAGGCTGGAATGCAACGGTGCAATCTTGGCTCACTGAAACCTCTGCCTCCCGGGTTCAAAGGATTCTCAAGCCACAGTCTCCCGAGTATCTGGGACTATAGGTGTGTGCCACCATGCCTCGCTAATTTTTTTGTATTTTTAGTAGAGATGGGATTTCTCCATATTGGCTAGGCTGGTCTCAAACTCCTGACCTCAAGAGATCCACCACGTTAGCCTCCCAAAATGCTGGGATTACAGGCTTGAGCCACCACACCTGGCCTAACTTCAAGGTATCAAAGACAAATTAACAATGTCTGATGCATACATAGGACTGCTTTGTAATCTTCTACACTAATGATTTGTAGTATTTTGGTTTCAGAATCCATTTATAACTCTTACAATATATGAAAAATTTCTGCCAGCTTTTATTTATGTGGGTTATATTTATGACTTCTCATTTGTAAAACTGAAATAAAAAGATCTTGCATATTTGTATTAATTTATTTTAAAAATTAATTTGTTATGTGATAGTATAAATAATATAATTTTAATGATTTCAAAAATACTAAGTGGAATGAGACTACTTTATATTTTTTAAAAACACACTACATCTGACTACTTCTACATTCAATATATTATAATTTATTGTTTGGTTGAAGAACTTGATGAAAATCTAGCCTCACACAACTATGTAATCAGAATAGAGAGAAGTATTTTTAAAAACATTTTCAGATAATTGTAGATCCTTTCTTTTTGATACTAAAACTTCACAAATGGTAATTTCCTCAGAGTTTAATTACGCTGTCAAATCTGAAATCATATCAATGAACTTTTTGTCGTTGCTACATTAAAGTCCTTTGATCTGTCTAGCATCATGAATGAGTATTTTACCCATTAGTGATTTTATAATAGCATGCATTGGTCATTTGTAAAATACTCAGTTAAGTGATCTTCCAAATGTTAAAATATCTCATTATACAATATTCAAAATCACATTATTAATATCACCACCAATCTCATCAGAAATATCTTTAAGTATGAAGACATTGTCAAGCTCATAATGATGTTATCAATTTTTCTTAATTTAAATTTTTGCTTGAAAACTCAAATTGTAGCATTGGCAAAAAAGAAAAAAAATACCATTAGCTTTTTTTTTCTGTTTAAGTGACAGACTTGCTTTGTTCACATAAGAAGAAGTCTGCCAAATGCCTGTCTAAATAGCCAGTTTATCTCTGAATTCTACATTCAAGTGAAAATGATTTCCTGTGGGAAACATGATTATTTCAGCTCTCAACACAAATAATGGCACAAATGTTTTTCCCTAGATGAACATATTTCAGAATGCAGCATAAATAGTGCATATGTAGGTTCCATTCTGTGAAACAGAAAATTAAAAAGGCATGTAAAAAAAAGATAGTTTAAAAAAATTGTTTTGCTTCATTAAGGACATTAAGTGAAACTAGCATTTATTCATTTTTACTGCAAGTCTGTGGCTGGTGAAGAATATAATAATTACAGTACACTTGGTTGCCACTACCTTGATTTGTGCTAAGACACCAGAAGATTTGCCCGCCATTGCTTTTGCACCATCAGTGCAAATGTGAACACAGAAAAAGGCAAAATCACATCATAGTATCATTAGGAAAATAGTTTTGACATTGCAAATCCTCTGAAAGAGTTTCAGGGACTTCAAGGGGTCTGTTGGCCACATTTTGTTAAGCAATAAAATCTTGGGATTGTAGAATAATTTCTTTTTTAAAAATAAGGGCATCTGGGAAGACCTTATTAATTTCAAATACAATTCTGCATTTTCAGGATGAAATGTCAAAAATGTTGATATCTAAAGGCACATTTGCGAAATCCAAAGAGATGGTGGCTAACAACATACATTATCAGGCCTTTCCTCTAGAGATTTTGGTTCAGTAGGTCTGGCAGTGGAAGTGGGGGTGTTTATGACCTCCAGTGAGCCACAGTGACTTATATAATAATGTTATATATATATATGTGTGTGTGGAGATATATATATATCACATAATTATTTGTATTTATATATTAAACCTTATTATCAATACAAAAAGCACACACCCACACACTTATTTTTGTGGGGGCAGGGTAAAAGGTGTTTTCCTGCAATGGTACATTAGTCACCTTGCTTCTCTCTCTGGTGGCTGTTGAGGTTGTCTACAGTGGATTGGGTGCATCCTGAGGGCCCTCAACAGAATGAGGTCCACACACAACCTTCTAGTATTTGGAAAGTTGAGGGACAGCATGAAAATCGCACAGTAAAAGCACACACTGCTGAGCTATGAAAATGAAGCAGTTTTTTTTTTTTATAGTAAATAGTAGGTCATTGTGTTTCCCAAACTTGATCCAATTGGCTATTACAAATTATCTGGCACATATATTGATTCCAGATGTGATTAGTGTTCACTTGGTTTTAGAGTTTTACATATACACCAATTTGGCAGTCCTAACGTGTTGATGTTGATAATGTTTCATGGCCAAAACTAGAATGTATTTTCATAATACACACACACACACACACACACACACACACATGCACACACACACTCTATAGCTGGATCCTAGGAAACTTTAATTTTAGTAAATGCCTCAGGTGATTTTTATGATCAGGCATACAGGGCAGCTCTGCTGTATAGCTGGTTACTATATTCACATTTCTTAAGATGTAATAATTAATGGAGGGGGAGCAGATTTTATAATCAACTGTAGAAATATGGTTATAAAAACTCGCTATTTCATGGCTTATGCTTCTCTTCATTGCAAGCTCCTCTTACCTCAAGGACAGAAAAAAATGATGCTGTTTCTATGAAAAGACTTTTCTGTTTAGTAAAATCTCTAGTGTAAAAGGAGTGGCCTATTTTCAATTTGCAAGTCTGATCATTAGCCTTTGATTCATATAACATAAATAGACTTCTTTGATATCCAAAACCTCGGCTATATTAAAGTAAAGTAATAGATACTTGCATTTCCACTTTACAAGTGAGCAACAGAGAAAACAAAATTAGTACTTGTTGAGCACCTGATACCTTGTACATTTTCAAATAAATCACTTGAAATTTGCAATTACACCATGAGACAGGTTTTCCCTTGATTTTACGGATAGGGAACCTGATAGTCACATGGTTGATAACAACCACAGTTAAGTCTACTATTCCAAATTCATCTGACTCCAAGGTTGATACAAATTCCACTTCACCACAAAGCCTTCTTCAGCCTGCTAAAGTAAAGCTGAGGACTCTGATAAACTCCCAACCCTGCCTCTGGTATATGACCCAACACTAACCACTCTGCTCAGAGTGGGTATCTAAAAGAAATTCTTGTGTGAAACAATGAAATTTTAGTGGGAAAACAGAAACATGATTGTCAATAAACAAAAGTATACAACACAGACTTCTACTTCTGGGAAGGTAAAGTAGGTACACTTTTCTCTATTAGTCCCTCTAAATACAACCACAATCTCTGGACATGGTATATAAAAGAAACAGAAAGAATGTAAATAGTGAAGAGAAGAAAGCAGGTCAGCTAGGAATATTGGGATCTCACGGTATGATGGTGAGTCCCCTGGGTTTTATTTTCCTCATATATTCAAGATTTGGAGCTGAAGAAGCTTGTAACCTAGAAACACCCAGAGGTACAAACAAAAGTAAAACAAAACAAAACAGAAAGAAAAAAACACCAACAAAAGCCTTCTCTCTCTAGTCAAATGACAAAGAAAGGTGCAGAAAAGTTTTAAACAGTAACTACTCTATTTCATTCAAATTCAAAAACAGAAAAACTGAGGCACAATCCCCACCCAAGTCAGCAAACGTTGACTGGGGAGACTAGACTTCTACCCTTACTAGGTTATAACAAGGTGCCTCCTCAATTCCCTTCCAGGGTGATGTAAGAGAAGGCTCAGTTTGCATTCCAACCAGGGAGGAATTAACCACTCTTCCTACTTTACATGGAGGCAATGTGGAGCACCTGCAATTCTATCCCCACCAGGCAGTAAAAAGAGGAATCTTTTCTTCCCTTCTGGATTGTTGTCAGAGGAGGCCTACTGGAGAGTTAGGTCTTCTAGCACTGTCTAGTGGTAATTAGGCCACCCAATCCATGGCATTAGGGGAAAGTAGTTGAGGAGCAGTAATGAGGGGTATTCTTACCTCTCCTAGCAAGGAAGACATCAGTAGAGGCGTGGTGGGGAGCCAGGTCAGTGGGGAACTTGGACTTCTATTGCTACTTACAAGTAATAATGCAGTGTTTCCCTTCTACTGGAGCTGAGTCAGAGAAAGCCAGGAGATTATACATTTTTTTTTTTTTTTGAGATGGAGTCTTTGCTGTGTTGCCCAGGCTGGTGTGCAGTAGCGTGATCTCAGCCCACTGCAACCTCCACCTCCCAGAGTAGCTGGGATTCCCCTGCCTCAGTTTCCCGAGTAGCTCAGATTGCAGGTGCCCACCAACAAGCCTGGCTAATTTTTTTTATATTTTTAGTAGAGACAGGATTTCACTATGTTGGTCTGGCTAGCTCCCAACTCCTAGCTTCAAGTGATCCACCCACTTTGGCCTCCCAAAGTGCTGGGATTACAGGTGTGAGCCACTGCGCCCAGCTGAGATTATAAGCTTTTATAAAACAGAAGATTTAATAAGATCTGTAGTCTCATAAAATACCCAAAATGTCCAGGTTGAAAACAGAAAATAATCCCTTATCATACTAAGAAAAGTTACATCCTTGAATTAAAAAAAAAAAAAAGACAGCAGACGGTAACGCTGAAGTAACAGATATGTTAAAATTATCTCAAATAATAGGTTGAAGCAAAAGTAATTGTGGTTTTTGCCATTGAACAGAATGGTGAAAACCGCAATTACGTTTGTACCAAGTTAATAGATTTAAAACAGTCATTTTTGAATTCCTCAGTGAATAATTATAAACATAGTTGAAACAAATGAAAAAAATAGAATGACTTCGCAAGAAAATGGAAGATATCACAAAGAACAAAACAAAATTAGAACTAAAAAATACAGTTACCAAAGTAAAAGTCTCAATACTAGGTTCAACAGCAGAATGGAGAGGAAAGAAGAAAGAATAAGTGAACTGGAAGATAGAAAAATAGAAATTACCAAATCTGAAAAACAGAAAACACACTGGAAAAAAATTAAAAAGGCTCAAAGAGTTGAATAACTACATGAAAATGATTGAACTTTTGTGTTATTAGTGTCCTAGAACGAGAGGAGAAAAATCAGTTCTAAGAACTCAATGAAATAATGACTGAAAACTTCCCAAATTTAGCAAAAGAAACTACAAATTAAAGAATCTGAGTTAAACCCAATTTAATAAATCCCATAGCAATCCACATCAAAATATATCACTATTAAACTTCTAAAAACTAAAACAAATATTGAAAGTAGTGAGAAATTAATTATATCTTATCTATTGTGGAAAAAAACGAATGACAGATCTTTCCTTTGACACTATGGAGGCCAGAAGGTGGCACTGCATTTTGCAAATGCTGAAAAAAATGAACTGTTAACCCAGTGTTCTATGCCCAGGGAAAATATTCAGGAATGAAGGAGAACTCAAGGTCTCCTCAGATGAAGTAAAATGAAAAGATTTTGTCACCACCAAGCAGACCTGCCCTGAAAAAAAAATGGTTAATAGAAGTTTCTTAAGAAGAAGGGAAATGATAAAATAAACTTTCTTAAGCAAAAATATAGGGAATTCAATAGACTTCTGTTGAGTTTTCTAAATTGTGGTTTAATGGTTGAAACAAAAATAAAATTTTATGTCGTTCATCTAAATGAACATAAGATAAATATTTAAGACAAATAAGGTTTTACACTTAATTTGAACTAGTTGAAGGATGATGCCAGCAGAGATAAATTATGTAAAAATAATGTAATACTTAGATAAATCACCAGTAAAGTGATACAAAGAAATACATTCAAAAAACTTGATAAATAAAAATGGAATTTGTAAACATTTTCAAGCAACTCAAATGAAGACAGGAAAAATGAACCAAAAAATTCAGAAAAGTAACAAACAGGAAAAAAATAGGTTTAAGCCATAACATTATATAATACTTATATTAAATGTGAATAGTCTAAAAATACCAATTAAGAGATTGGGAGACTAGATTTTATTAAAAAATGACCTATATTGAGCCTAGAGGAAATTCACTTTAGATATAACAATATTTGTGAAAGTTAAAGGATGGAAAAAATCATAAAACATTAATCAAAACAAAGTTAAAGTGGCCATATTAATATCTAATAAAATAGACTTCAGAGCAAAAACAATTATTGGAGTAAGAGAGGCACATTTTATCAAGATTAATGAGTCAATCCAGTAAGAAGACATCACAATCCTAAATGTGTATGCACCAAACAAGCTTAAAATTTCTGAAGCAAAAGCTGGTAGAGCTAAAAGGAAGAAATAGACAAATTCACAATTACAGTTGGAGAATTCAATACTGCTGTTTAACCAACAGGACTAGGCAAAACATCTGCAGTGATAAAGAACTTAACAACACCATCAGCCAGAAGAATCTAATCAACATTGATAGAACATTCCATTCAATAACAACAACAAAAAATACTCATTTATTTGAAGTGCTGATAAAACATATGCTAAACATATGACTGCCCCTTGAGCCATAAAACAAATATCAACAAATTTAAAAAGATTGGAATTATACAGATTGTGTTCTCCTATCCCAATGGAATCAAACTAGAAATCAATAACATGAGGGAAAGATCTTCAAACACTTAGAAACTAAACAAAGCACTTCTAAATAACCCAAGGAGTAAAGAGAAAGACTTAAGGAAAATAAAATACATTTAAATAAATAAAATTAAAAACCAAACTTACCAAAATTTGTCAGACATACTATAAAATTGCGCTGAGAGGGGGAAGTATAGTACTAAATGCACACAAGTGGAAAGAGGTAAAGTCTCAAGTCAGTAATACAAACTCAAACTCCAGAACCTAGAAATAGAAGAGCAAAATAAAACCAAAGCACAGAGAATGAAGGAAATAATAAAGATAGGAGCAGAAAGCAGTGAAATTAAAAACAGGAATCAATACAGGATATGAATATAAGAAGCAGCTGGTTTTTGGGAAATATTAATAAAATTGACGAATTAGCAAGATTGAAAAGGGAAAAAGAGAAAAGACACAAATTACCAATATCAAGAATCAAACAAGGGATATCACTACAGATCTTGCAGACATCAAAAGGGTAATAAAAGCGTACTATGAGCACTCTATGTACATAACATTTGACAACTTAGATGAAATGAACTAATTCCTAAAAAAGCGCAAACTATACCACTCACCCAATAAGAAACAGACAACTTGAATAGCCCTATAAATGTAAAGGAAATTGAATTGGTAATTTTAAAACTACGAAAATAGAAATCCTAAGGCATAGAATGTTTTCCTTGAGAATCAACCAGGAATTTAACAAATTAACATAAATTCTATACAATCTGTTCCAGAACGTAGAAGGGAACATTTTTGAGTCATTTTATAAATCTAGTATTACCTTAATATTGAAACCAGATAAAAGGATGCCAAGAAAATGAGACAGATCAATATCCCTCATGTACATATATGTAAAAATTCTTAAAATATTGACGAATATAATTCAGCTGCATATAAAAAGAATTTTATGCATTGAAACAAATGAAATTTATTCCAAAAATACAAAACTGCTTCAATATGTAAATATTCTGTATCTTGACCCTTTCAATGCCAATATCCTAGCTGTGATATTCTACTATATTACATAATATTTTTTCAAGGTTACCATTGAGGGAAATTGAATACGGAGCACATCAGATTTCTATTATTTCTTACAGCTGCATATAATTCTATAATTAACTCAAAATAAAAAGTTTTTAAGGCCAGGGGCGGTGGCTCACGCCTGTAATCCCAGCACTTTGGGAGGCCAAGGCGGGAGGATCACGAGGTCAGGAGATCAAGACCATCCTGGCTAACACAGTGAAACCCCGTCTCTACTAAAAATACAAAAAAAATTAGCCAGATGTGGTGGCGGGCACCTGTAGTACTAGCTACTCGGGAGGTTGAGGCAGGAGAATGGTGTGAATCCAGGAGGCAGAGCCTGCAGTGAGTGGAGATCGCACCACGGCACTCCAGCCTGGGCAACAGAGCGAGACTCCGTCTCAGGAAAAGAAAAAAAGTTTTTAAAAAGACAAAGTTAAGGCAAATATTTGAAATTTACATTTAAATAGATAGATGAGATAAAAGACGTATTAGGAACCCTATTTCAGTCAAGCAAGGAGCAATACTTACTTTTATTTATTGACCTTTCTTGATGCATAAACATCAAGAGAAACAATGTGTAACATCATCCAAGATAATATCAACAGTTATCAATATATGTGAGAAAAGACTTAGGGAGGACTTCCAATATATATTTTATTCTAAATTTTACATTATACAAACAGCTATTATCACTTTGTTTTCTGCCAATTTGAGATGAATAATTATTGTGCCAGAGAATAAAATAATTGCTCAGTGAGTATGCAATTCATCTGAATCTATGGATCATTTACAGAGAATCTCCTTAAAATATGCATCATAATTTTAATCACTAACATATACCCAAATCCCTAATTTTGTAAGTACTTCTAAAACATATCTAATGATCTTTGTAATCATTCTTCTTAGACGTATTTACTTTGTTTTTATTTATCCACCAGCATTAGCAATTGCTTTTTATTTTTGTTGCTTACTTTATAAAAAAAATTTTCCATATCAATCAATTTTTATGGCCACTATTTATGTTATTGTAAAGTAAGAACAAAGGTAAGACCTTTTGCTCAACTTTCAGTTGAGTTTAAATCCTTGCTTTGGGAGAGCTTCCAAGATGACTGAACAGGAAGAGCTCTGGTCTACAGCTCCCAGGGAGATCAATGCAGAAGATGGGTGATTTCTGCATTTCCAACTGAGGTATCTGATTCATCTCATTGGGACTGGTCAGACAGTGGGTGCAGCCCACAGAAGGTGAGCCAAAGCAGGATGGGGCGTCACCTCACCTGGGAAGCACAAGGGGTTGGGGGATTTCCCTTTCCTAGCCCAAGGAAGCTGTGAGTGACTGTACCTGGAGGAACAGCACACTCTTGCGCAAATACTATGTTTTTCCCGTGCTCTTTGCAACCAGCAGACCAGGAGATTCCCTCCCATGCCTGGCTCAGCAGGTCCTGTGCCCACAGAGCCTTGTTCACTGCTAGTGCAGCAGTCTGAGATAGACCTGGCATGCTGGAGCTTGGAAGGGAGAGGGGCATCCGCCATTGCTGAGGCTTGAGTAGGCGATTCTATGCTCACAGTGTAAACAAAGCAGCAGGGAAACTAGAACTGGGTGGAGCCCACCGCAGCTCAGCAAGGCCTACTGCCTCTTTAGATTCCACCTCTGGGGGCAGGGCATATCTGAACAAAAGGCATCAGACAGCTTATGCAGAGTTAAACGTCCCTGTCTGACAGCTCTGAAGAGAGCAGTGGCTCTTGGAGCACAGCGTTCAAGCTCCGATAATGGACAGACGGCCTCCTCAAGTGGGTCCCTGACCCCGTGTAGCCTGACTGGGAGACACTACCCAGTAGAGGCTGACAGCTGCCTCATACAGGCAGGTGACCCTCTGGGACGAAGCTTCCAGAGGAAGGATCGGGCAGCAATATTTGCTGTTCTGCAGGCTCCATTGGTGATACCCAGGCAAACAGGGTCTGGAGCAGACCTCAAGCAAACTCCAACAGACCTGCAGCTCAGGGGCCTGTCTGTTACAAGGAAAACTAACTAACAGAAAGGAATACTATCAACATCAAACAAACAGGACATCCAAAGCAAAATCCCATTTTTAGGTCACATACATCAAAGACCAAAGGTAGATAAAACCACAAAGATAGGGAGAAACCAGAGTAGAAAGACTGAAAATTCCAAAAACCAGAATGCCTCTTCTCCTCCAAAGGAACACAGCTCCTCATCAGCAAGGCAACAAAACTGGATGGAGAATGAGTTTGACAAGTTGACTGAAGTAGGCTTCAGAAGGTGGGTAATAACAAACATCTCCGAGCTAAAAGGGGATGTTCAAACCCATCGCAAGAAAGCTAAAAACTTTGAAAAAAGGTTAGATGAACGGCTAACTAGAATAACCAGTGTAGAGAAGAGCTTAAATGACCTGCTGGAGCTGAAAACCACAGTACGAGAACTTCATGAAACATATGCAAGCTTCAATAGCAGATTCAATCAAGAGGAAGAAAGGATATTAGGGATTGAAGATCAAATTAATGAAATAAAGTAAGAAGACAAGATTAGAGAAAAAAGAATGAAAAGAAACAAAGCCTCCAATAAATATGGGACTATTTGAAAAGACCAAACCTACATTTGATTCGTGTACCTGAAAGTGATGACGAGAATGGAACCAAGTTACAAAACACTCTTCAGTATATTATCCAGGAGAACTTCCCCAACCTAGCAAGGCAGGCCAACATTCAAATTCAGGAAATACAGAGAACACCATAAAGATACTCCTCGAGAAGAGCAACCCCAAGACACATAATTGTCAGATTCACCAAGGTTGAAATGAAGGAAAAAGTGTTAAAGGCAGCCAGAGAGAAAGGTTGGGTTACCCACAAAGGGAAGCCCATCAGACTAACAGCAGATCTCTCAGCAGAAACCCTATAAGCCATAGGAGAGTGGGGGTCAATATTCAACATTCTTAATTTTCAACCCAGAATTTCATTTTCAGCTACACTAAGATTCCTAAGTGAAGGAGAAATAAAATCCTTTACAGACAAGCAAATGTTGAGAGATTTTGTTACCATCAGGCCTGCCTTACAAGAACTCCTGAAGGAAGCACTAAACATGAAAAGGAACAACGGGTACCAGACACTGCAAAAACACACCAAATTGTAAAGACCATCAATGCTATGAAGAAACTGCATCAATTAATGGGCAAAATAACCAGTTAGCATCATAATGGCAGGATCAAATTCACATATAACAATATTAACCTTAAATGTAAATGGAGTAAATGCCCCAATTAAAAGACACAGACTGGCAAATTGGATAGTCAAGACCCATCGATGTGCTGTATTCAGGAGACCCATCTCACGTGCAAAGACACACATAGGCTCAAAATAAAGGGATTGAAGAAGATCTACCAAGCAAATGGAAAACAAAACAAAAGAAAAAAGCAGGGGTTGCAATCCTGGTCTTTAAACTAACAAAAATCAAAAGAAAAAAAGAAGGCCATTACATAATGGTAATGGGATCAATTCAACAAGAAGAGCTAACTATCCTAAATATACGTGCACCCAATATAGGAGCACCTAGATTCATAGAGCAAGTTCTTAGAGACCTACAAAGAGAGTTAGACTCCCATACAATAATAGTGGGAGACTTTAACACCCCACTGTCAATATTAGACAGATCAATGAGACAGAAAATTAACAAGGTTATCCGGGAATTGAACTCAGCTCTAGACCAAATGGACCTAATAGACATCTACAGAACTCTCCACCCCAAATCAACAGAATATACGTTCTTCTCGGCACCACATCACACTGTAAAATTGACCACATAATTGGAAGTAAAACACTCCACAGCAAATGTAAAAGAACAGAATCACAACAAACTGTCTCTCAGACCACAGTGCAATCAAGTTAGAACTCAGGATTAAGAAATTCACTCAAAACCACACAACTACATGGAAACTGAACAACCTGCTCCTAAATGACTGCTGGGTAAATAACAAAATGAAGGCAGAAATAAAGTTGTTCTTTAAAACCAATTATAACAAAGACACAACGTACCAGAATCTCTGGGACACATTTAAAGCAGCGTGTCGGGAGAAATTTATAGCACTAAATGCCCACAAGAGAAAGCAGGAAATATCTAAAATTGACACCCTGACATCACAAGTAAAAGAAGTAGAGAAGCAAGAGCAAACACATTTAAAAGCTAGCAGAAGAAATAACTAAGATCAGAGCAGAAATGAAGGAGACAGAGACACGAAAATCCCTTCAAAAAAATCAATGAATCCACGAGCTGTTTTTTTGAAAAGATCAACAAAATAGATAGAACATTAGCAAGACTAATAAAAGAGAGAAGAATCAAATGTATGCAATAAGAAATGATAAAGAGGATATCGCCACTGATCCCCCAGAAATACAAACTACCATCAGAGAATACTATAAACACCTCTATGCAAATAATCTAGAAAATCTAGAAGAAATGGATAAATTCCTCAACACATACACCCTCCCAAGACTAAACCAGGAAGAAGTTGAATCTCTGAATAGACCAATAACAGGTGCTGAAATTGAGGCAATAATTAATAGCCTACCAACTAAAAAAAGTCCAGGATCAGATGGATTCACAGCCGAATTCCACCAGAGGTACAAAGAGGAGCTGGTACCATTCCTTCTGAAAATATTCCAATCAATAGAAAAAGAGGGAATCCTTCTTAATTCATTTTATGAGGCCAGCATCATCCTCCTACCAAAGCCTGGCAGAGATACAACCAAAAAAAGAGAATTTTAGGCCAATATCCCTGATGAACATCGATGCGAAAATCCTCAATAAAATACTGGCAAACTGAGTCCAACAGCACATCAAAAAGCTTATCCACCACAATCAAGTTGGCTTCATCCCCGGGATGCAAGGCTGGTTCAACATACACAAATAAATAAATGTAAATCCATCACATAAACAGAACCAACCACAAAAACCACTTGATTATCTCCATAGATGCAGAAAAGGCCTTCAACAAAATTCAACAGCTTTTCATGCTAAAAACTCTCAATAAACTAGGTATTGATGGAACGTATCTCAAAATAATAAGAGGTATTTATGACAAACCCGCAGCCAATATTATACTGCATGGGCAAAAACTGGAAGCATTCCCTTTGAAATCCAGCACAAGACAAGGATGCCCTCTCTCACCACTCCTATTCACATAGTATTGGAAATTCTGGCCAGGACAATCAGGCAAGAGAAAGAAAAAAAGGATATTGAAATAGGAAGGGAGGAAGTCCAATTGTCTGTTTGCAGATGATATGATTGTATATTTAGAAAACCCCATTGTCTCAGCCCAAAATCTCCTTAAGCTGATAAGCAACTTCAGAAAAGTCTCAGGATACAAAATCAATGTGCAAAAATCACAAGCATTCCTATACACCAATAATAGACAAAAAGAGAGCCAAATCATGAGTGAACTCCCATTCATAATTACTATAAAGAGAATAAAATACCTAGGAATCCAACTTACAAGGGATGTTAAGGACCTCTTCAAAGAGGACTACAAACCATGGTTCAAGGAAATAAAAGAGGACACAAACAAATGGAAGAAGATTCAATGCTCATGGATAGGAAGAATCAATATTGTGAAAATGGTCATACTGCCCAAAATAATTTACAGATCCAATGCTATCCCCATCAGGCTACTACTGACTTTCTTCACAGAACTGGAAAAAACTACTTTAAAGATCATATGGAACCAAAAAAGAGCCTGCATATCCAAGACAATTAATTCTAAGCAAAAAAGATCAAAGCTGGAGGCATCATGCTACCTGACTTCAAGCTATACTACAAGGCTACACTAATCAAAACAGCATGACACTGGTACCAAAACAGATATATAGACTAATGGAACAGAACAGAGGCCTCAGAAATAACACCACACATCTACAAACAACAGATCTTTCACAAACCTGACAAAAACAAGTAATGGAGAAAGGATTCCCTATTTAATAAATGGTGTTGGGAAAACTGGCTAGCCATATGTAGAAATCTGAAACTGGATCCCTTCCTTACACCTTACACAAAAATTAACTCAATATGGATTAAAGACTTAAATGTTAGACCCAAAACCATAAAAACCCTGGAAGAAAACCTAGGCAATAACGTTCAGAACATAGGCATGGGCAAAGACTTCATGACTAAAACACCAAAAGCAATGGCAACAAAAGCCAAAATTGACAAATGAGATCCAATTAAACTATAGAGGTTCTGCCAGCAAAAGAAATATCAGAGTGAACAGGCAACCTACAGAACTGGAGAAAATTTTTGCCATCCATCAATCTGACAAAGGGCTAATATCCAGAATCTACAAAGAACTTGAATTTATGAGAAAACAAACAAACAAACAACCCCATCAAAAAGTGGACAAAGGATATGAACAGACACTTCTCAAAATAAGACATTTATGCAGCAAATAGACATATGAAAAAATCCTCATCATCCCTGGTCATCAGAGAAATGCAAATCAAAACCACAATGCCATACCATCTCATGCCTGTTAGAATGGCGATCATTAAAAGGTCAGGAAACAACAGATGCTAGAGAGGATGTAGAGAAATAGGAACCCTTTTACACGGCTGGTGGGAGTGTAAATTAGTTCAACCATTGTGGAAGAGAGTGTGACAATTCCTCAAGGATCTAGAACTAGAAATACCATTTCACCCAGCGATCCCATTACTGGGTATACCCAAAGGATTATATATCATGCTATTGTAAAGACACATGCACATGTATGTTTATTGCGGAACTATTTACAATAGCAAAGACTTGGAACCAACCCAAATCTCCATCAATAATGGACAGGATAAAGAAAATATGGCACATATACACCATGGAATACTATGCAGCCATAAAAAATGGATGAACTCACAGGTCAGACCCACTGAAATAGCACCAAATATCAGATCCAAGGGATGAACAGAGCTCTAAAGTAAATCAAAAGCCCAGAAATCAGGAGACTAAGAGGCAGTAAATCATGTGATTAAGATCATAGATTTTAGCATCAAACATGCCTCATTTTGAATCCCAAAGCTGCTACATCTAGCTACATAATCTTTGGCAAGCTGCTTATTCTTCCCTAAGCCTTCTTTTTCTCACCATAAAATGGTGCTAATATTTGTAGCCATCTAAAGTTACAGCTTTGATTTTTAGTATGATATTGTAAAAATATATATGTAACAACGTTCTCAGCACACAATTACTAGATAGACAAGGAACTTGCTATTAAAATATTTGCATTCTAGTGAGGAGAAGCATAAGCAAACCAGAAAAGAAATAAATAAGCACAAAATTCAGTTAAGCACTATGATGTAATATAATATCTATATATTTTATAAAGAATTACTTCGGAGAAGCTTGCAGTTGAGATAGGCTACTTATAGCTGACTTCTCTGATGAAGCTGAAAACCATCATTCTCAGCAAAATATCACAAGGACACAAAACCAATCACCGTATGTTCTCACTCATAAGTGGGAGTTAAACAATGAGAACACATGGACACAGGATGGGGAACATCCCTGTTTGGGGGTGGGGGGCTGGGGGAGGGATAGTGTTAGGAGAAATATCTAATTTAAATAACGAGCTGATGGGTGCAGCACACCAACATGGCACATGTACACCTATGTAACAAACCTGCTCATTGTGTACATCTACCCTAGAACTTAAAGTATAATAATAATAATAAAATAAAATAAAATAAAAATTATTGCTTTGGCAAAAAATAAATGGCTATATCCCATTGGCTTTAAAAATTTGAGTCTAAGCAATCCATTAAAATAATCTATTTTAACTTAAAATTTTTTTATAGATTTAGGGGTACAATCATGATTGTGTTGCACAGATATATTGCACAGTGGTGAAGTCTGCGCTTTGAGTGCACCTATCAAATAGTGTTCATACTTTTACTAAGAAATGTTTAGAAATGTCATAAGAATCCCACCATTTTTGGAGATCATTAATACTAAAGACGCAAGACCCTCCATAAGTCATTTAACTTCATACAGCTCATGTTTTTTATTTATAAGGTGAAGATAATATTTCTGTTATATCTGTTTATGTAATTATCAACTAAGATAATGTTTGTTAAATATAGAAAACCTCTGTTACTATATTATTATAATGAAGAAAATAATTTTTAGGATTTATACAACATACTAGGATTTTGGTATCTTTAATCAATAATTTTAATTGAAACCATATTTATTTTTCTTTTTCATCCTGCAGTAAATTCAGATTTTGTGCAGTGAGTGACTTCACTTACCAATAGAAGGTGTGAAAGCTTATGAACCTGGTGAAAGCTTATGAACCTGGAATTGTGACTTTACTGTATAAATAAACAGAAGAAAATGCAGTAAGAAAAAGCATCAGATTTATAGGTGAAATACTTAAAGGATGGCACTTAAGCAGAGTAAGAAATATGACTTGTATGTATACTAAAAGCAACTGTGGCTCAGATTATTCCTTCTGAGGTTCTATCTGCCATTCATTTCATGGAATATTGTGGAATTAGCCTATTTCACCTTCTATTAAATGGGGTCCACTTTATGGTATCATAAGAAAACTCAAGGCTGAGGTGCACTGATTGCCTCAGCTCCGGAGTTTGACACGAGCCCAGGCAACATGGTGAAACCCCATCTCTACTAAAAATACAAAAAATTAGCCAGGCATGGTGATGCACCCCTGTAGTCTCAGCTACTCAGTAGGCTGAGGCTGAAGAATCGCTTGAACCCAGGAGGCAGAGGTCGCAGTGAGCCGAGATCGCACCACTGCACTCCAGCCTGGATGACAGAGGGAGACTTCCATCTCAAAAAAAAAAAAAAAAAAAAAAAAAAATAGGTAAACCCAAATAATATGCCTTTTAAGAAAAAGAAGTTGATTTTGCTCTTATGAAACAATATGAAGTTAGATCTTCAAGATCTGGTAGTGCAATTCTGTCATCCTTAACTCACAGCTTCCATCTCTTGATCTTCATCCTGTTTTCACCCTAATCGAAAGGGTGAAAGTGGGAAGAATAGTGTATGACTATTTTTCTTTAAAGGAATTATTTAGAAGTGTTTCTTATCATGATCAAACAGACATGGTAACATTTAGCTTAAACTGGAAGATGTTATCTCCAGCTAGTGGCCATGTGTCCAACAACATTTAGATTATTATTAGGAAAAAGAGAAAAAATTAGCATTTGTGAAAAAAGTAGTAGTCTCTGTCACAATCTTTTACCCGTGTTTTGTAAAGTATTTAAAACAAAAATCAAGCACTCTTACCATAAAGTTCTGTCACAGTGTTGTTTTAAATTTCATGTAAAACAACATTAGTTCTGTAGTGGTAAATGAAGTGTTAAAGTCTCTCTTTAACTCCAGACCTTTCAAGTTATTAAAAATGCGAACATTTATTATCTAACTTAGGAAGTAGAGAATATTGGAGTAAGTAATACTATGCAGTGTTAACAAACGTATGCCAAAATGTTAGTGACGTAATCCAATAAAAATGAATTTCTTGCTCATCCAAAATCCAATTTGGATGTTTCTGGTTGGGGAATGACCTTCCCTATGGCTATGTTAGTGAGTCTACTGTCCCCCACTTATCTGATATATCTTCTCCATCTTCCTGGGAGACTGAGTATGAGGATGCATGGAGAATTGTACATGAGAAATATATGGGCCAAGCCTTGAAGTGGCCCACATACCTTCTGCCCACATGTCATTGACCACTACTTATTCACAGGGCCACATATAAATGTGAGGTTCATTGTGCATCCAGGAGTTAAGGGAAAGTGGTTTTTTGAACACAGTGAATGGATGTGTCTTGGGTGTTTCTGTTTGAGTCTCTTCGTTGTTTTATTTTTCCCTCTAGGATCCAGTAATTCCTGAACTTTAGTTCTGGCCTGGGCTGGCCTGCCTCATTTTCACTGAAGCCTCGATTCTTAACTGTGAAAGAATAGATAATTTTCTCTTTCTTACCATTGCTTGCTGCCCTACTCTTTCTGAAATAGTTTCCCATGTTATCCCATTTTCTACTACATGGAAAAAGATCATGCTATTCTGTTTTCCATAATCATTATATATTCTTTTTTCCCCATGGTATTTCCCAAAAATTTATTATTCCATGTTTTATGGGTGAATAGTTATTTCTATTAACTACTTTTTTAGAGTGAAGAATCACCTACCTCTTCTATCCTAACATCTACTGTTATCCCCTCCATGCTGAACAACACCAAAACTATTTTTCATGTAGGTTGTTCAGGGCTTTCTCTCTATTCACTTAATTATTCCATCAGGAGACTATTGAGAGAAAGGCCTATAACATAAAAACATAAGGGTTAAATTCAAAGCCATCATCAATCTTACTCAAAGGCATAAACCTTAGAACATTATAGGAATCTTCAAAAAAGTTAGCTTAATTGATTTTTAAATTATGCCAACAACTAAAGCTACATGTTTTAGAAAGAGAAATATATGCCTCATGTTTATTGATTAAAAAACATTTTTAGATACTTTGCAATATACTAGGAATAAATAATGACAGATTCTGCCCTCTTGAAACTTAATTAAGAACTAGATTGTGAAAAACTAATTATAATCCAAAGAAAATAAATGATTAAAAGAGGCAAATTTAAGTGTCATTAAATGAAGGAAGCTAACCAAATATTTCTTGTCAAAGAAATTTTTATGGATGATCTGATATCACCAAGAAGGAGCTGGAATAGTTTCAGTACAGTACAAAGAAGAAAAGGAGGAAAACTGACAAATTCTTTCCTACACCTTTACAAAATAACCTTACAAATTACCAGATAGCCTCTGTAATTAATAACAACAGTTAACATCACTACAATCCTACTTTTCTAAAAACCTTTCACGTCCATTATCTTAATTATTCCTCTTAAATGCCTTATACCATATTTATTATTATGCACACTTTATAAATGAGGAAACTGAGATTCTGATAATTTATCCAATTGACAATGTTACAGAGCTAACAGGTAGAAAACTTGGATCATTAGCAAGGGAGATCATGTCCTCAAGTGTTCCAAATAGAAAAGCCAAGTTTTAGATGCAGCTAGAGAAAAGCAGTTAAGAGTTGGACTACCTGGGTTTAAATTCTAGTACTATCACTTACTAGTTAAATGACTTTTGTAAATTTAACCTGCCCTTGCCTGAGGTCCCTCACTTACAAAGTGATAATAATCACAATACCTACGTCATATGCTGTTGTGAAGATTACATAAGTCAGTATTTGTAAATTACTTAGAACTATCCTTTCACTGCAATAATGAAAGTTCCTTAAAGTTACTGTCTTGCATGCTGATGCACACACTGTAATTTTCTAGCCCTATATAGAAGCCAAATGCCAAACAATAGACTAGGACTTGAGACTCAAACTGGACAAAAATTGTTTCAGGAAAATATTAGTCCTAAATTAAACTTATATCCAAAGTGTAAAGAGCAGCAGAATGATAGAGTGACTTTTTTTTTTTTAGAGACAGAGTCCCACTCTATTGCCCAGGCTCGAGTGCAGTGGAGCGATCTTGGCTCTCTGCAACCTGTGTCTCCCAGGTTCAAACGATTCTCCTGCCTCAGCCTCTCGAGTAGCTGGGACTACAGACATGCACCACCACCCCTGGCTAATTTTTGTATTTTTAGTAGAGACACCATGTTGGCCAGCCTGGTTTTGAACCCCTAATGTCAAGTGATCCACCCGTCTTGGCCTCCCAAAGTGCTAGGAGTACAGGCGTGACCCACCGTGCCCGGCCTGATAGAATGCTTTTAAAAGCAACCTTTAGGATGAAATTATGTCCTTCCACAAATTCTTACAATCTAGTAAAAAAATTAAATTTGATAAGAACAAAAATTGGCCATAAGTATGTGGGTATTGGGTCTTATACAATATCTTGGTGACACTACCAAAAAGTCTTGCCTTCTCTGATCCAGTTGACTACGTGCCCTGGAGTCCTGTGATAGGAAGCTGATGAAGTTTTCATCCAGAGAGTAAGAACCAGCATGATAGAGCCTTTTCTACCCCGAGAGAGTACTCTGTGAAAAAGCTGGGTTTCAGCTTTTTATTCCAATGGATATGACAAGAATTAAAGGAAATAAAGGAACTATCATAACTGCAACAGAACATGTATTGTCTATTTTAAATTTTATTGCAACTAATGGCTTCATATCAACTGAAAGAATGTAACAGAATAATTAAGAGCAAAGCTTGGAAGTTTGGCAGATAATTGGCCAAAATTCTGACCCTGCCACTTATCTGCTTGTAGTAGGCTGTTCTCACATTGCTTTAAAGAAATCTCAGACTGGGTAATTTTTAAAAAATGGTTTTATTTACTCACAGTTCTGTAGGCCGTACAGGAAGCACAGTGCTGACATCTGCCTGGCTTCTGGGGAGGCTGAAACTTACAATTATGGTAGAAGGCAGAGAGCACCAACATTATATGGCCAGAGCAGGAGCCAGCGTGAAGGGTAGCAGGTGCCACTCACTTTTAAATCATCAGATCTTGCGAGAACTCACTCACTATTGTGAAAACAGCACCAAACGGATGGTACTAAACTATTCATGAGAAATTTGCCCCATGATCAAATCACCTTCCACCAGGTCCCACCTCCAAAAGTGGGGATTACATTTCAACATGACATTTGGGCTAGGACACATATCCAAACTATATCATTACTGAATGACCTTAGATAAACCACCTATCCTCTTTGAGACTAGTTTCAACACCTGAAAGTTGGTTAAATAATATCTTCTTTACAGAGTTACTCCGAAGAGAGCCGGGCGTGGCGGGTGCCTGTAATCCCAGCTACTCAGAAGGCTGAGGCAGAAAAATCGTTTGAACCTGGGAGGCGGAGGTTGCAGTGAGCGGAGATCACACCACTGCACTCCAGCGCCTGGGCAACAAGAGCGAAACTCCGTCTCAAAAAAACAAAACTCAAAAACAAAACAAAACAAAACAAAAACAGAGTTACTATGAAGATGAAGTTCCATAAAAACTTAAGGAAATGCAGCCTAGCACCTCCCACATAGGAATAGAAGGTGTAGTAATAGCAGTAATTTTTGTTGTAGAGAGGCAATTAAGTAGTAGAGAAGAGAAAACACAAACACAGAGGTTAACAAGTAGAGAAGCCCACTTAAAATAATAAACACTTTAATAACACAAAAACCTTTCTTGAATTTATGGAAATGACTTATAATTCATTGTGATTTGTCATTGTCTTTGTGCAAACAATGAAAAGAATGAGAGCAGCTGTTTTCAAACCTTATTGTGTATTAGAATCACCTGTAGAATTGGTTAACACACACGATGGGTCCCCACCTGACTTTCTGTTCAGTGATTCACTGTTAGGGTTAGAGGATTTGTGTTTGTAACAAGTTTACAGGTGATGCTGCTAACTCTGGGACCACATTTTTGAAAAACACAAAATATGTGGAGTGTTTGTGCCCTGGGCTCTGCTGTAATAATTACATAGTATGAAACACTCATGCACCACTTCATTTGCTTCGTTACTCTATTCCTCATAATCAAAGAAATCTCCTGAGTCAAATTAAAAGTATTTTCTAATAAACATAAATGCTAATTAATTACATTTACGGCTGTAGAGCTAGCACTTTGAGCAAACTGGAAGTTGGTTGAAAGTTAATGCTTCTTGTGTATCTAGGGAGTTGCTTAGATCCAAAAATGTTTTTTGATCTGCAATTCTGTATTTCTTCTGTAAGTAGTTTAAATTACAAGCCTTTTCAAAGTATTCAGCCATCAAATACAGCCTCCTAAAACCATTGTGCATAACCTTTTGAAGCTGTGTACTTAATTCCTCAATCAAGTTGCACATTAGGAGAGTAAATTGGAGGAATATAAGCCAGTGGGTCTTAAGTCACTTTTTAAAAAATCTTCAGATGCACTAATGTACATTTTCTATCTTCTTTTTATTTCCTCGTCTCCAATTCCATCTCTGAAACACTATGAAATGTTAAAATAGGTTAAAAATGCACTTTAATGAAATTCAATAAATTAAATGTGCTCTATTCTTCTGAAGATTTAACTACACACCTTTTCATATTTCAGACTCTTAGCAGGTATGATTAAAGTGCAATATCTGTAACTCATCTTCCTAAAAGGAAAGATACGGAATTATATGAGATGATATATGTGCCAATGCCTAGCCAGTGACTGTTACATAGTAGTTGCTCAATTTCTTAAATCATAATTTTCAAAGGAACATGGAACAGTTACCAGGAAGAAAATATGTCAAGGCATAAGTTTATAGTGTAAGATTTTAAAGGCAGAAGGATTTTTGGACTGTCAGAATATAGAAGGTGAAAATTTCACATCAAGGAAATCATATATTCACAGGTAAAGTTTTTGAAGCATGAGCTCAGGTTTAGAGAATGGAGATCAATCCAGCTTAATTCAGTGCAGTGCAACCCTGGTAACATGTTAGAACGACCCGGAGTGGTTTTCAAACTCCAAGTGCCTGAGTCCCATTCTAAACCAGTTATATCTGAATCTCTAGGTATGAGAGATAAGCATCAATATTACAAAGAAACAAACATAAACTTTTCAGAGTAGTATTAGGGAAGAAAAGAGCAAAAGAGATCAACTAGTGGCAATTTTCTATTGTTGGGTGCCGGGCACGGTGTCTCACGCTTGTAATCCCAGCACTTTGGGAGGCCAGGGCAGGTGGATCACCTGAGGTCAGTAGTTTGAGATTAGTGTGGCCAACATGGGGAATCCCCATCTCTACGAAAAATACAAAAATTAGCCAGGCCTGCTGGCTTGTGCCTGTAATCCCAACTACTCTGGAGTCTGAGGCAGGAGAATCACTTGAACCCAGGAGGTGGAGGTTGCAGAAAGCTGAGATCACACCACTACACTCCAGCCTGGGCAACAGAGTGAGACTCCATCTTAAAAAAAAAAAAAATTCTATTGTTGCCATTGACCTGAAACTGGGTTTATTAATTTCCTATAGGAAAGTAGCTTGCAAATGTTAAGGCATAACATAATTTGGGGGAACTCTTACTGCCTTTCACAAAGAACATTGAGCTATTTTGGCATCTGTGACTAACATGTCTCTACTGGCTCAGTAAAATTTCTTTCCATGAGGAATTCCTGGACAAGGTTGGGATAATAACACATTCTGCACCTTGCTGTAATTTGGTAGCTAAAAATGACAAGTCCACAAATTCATTGCAGGGGTATAGTGCAAAGAAATTTCCAAGGGTAAGTCAGTACAGACATTACCCGACTGTATATGCAAAAAGGAGCACAGGAATTGGAATCAATTATTCAGTTCATTGATTCCCCAACTATTAGCTTTAATGTATGTGTTATTTAACTTCTATAAGCTGTAGTTTTCACATTTGTAAAATTGAGGTAATGATAATATTCATATCACAAGTAGCCCTGAGATTCAAATGAGATTATTTACATGAAAGATATTTGAAAAGCTCGATATATATGGGCACTATTTTGGGGTACTTAGAATTTCCTCTTCGACTTATTCTTCCAAAACAGAGTCAAATCTCAGCCAAAGAAGCTACCGATGTTGGAGTAATTATTTCTACCTTTTTTCAAGTTGACTTCACCAACCAAGAAAATAAACTCTATGAAAAGATAAAATAGAAAATAGTTTGTTCACATTTTTATATTATTTGTCATTCATAACATCTTCTCTGTTTTGTCACTTGACAGGTGCCAGAGTAGAGCTCTCTAAAATTCCCTCGTAGGTTTTTTGGAAATTGTCTCTCTTATTCCCAATCTCTGTAGGATATATAAGTGAAAGATTGAGAGTATTTTATATTTTTTTATCTTCTAAATATGAAGGTGTTCAAGTCTCTGATTTTGATTATCGGAAATCAAAACAAACAATTTGATCTCTAATTCTGAGGTGTCTCTAGTCTATTTGAAGAGACAATATATACATTATTTAAAATTGTTACTATAATAAAACTGTTTACAACTGTTTATATTAATCTGGTATGTATTACAAAGAATCTTGGTTCAACCTGGGCCTTTACATTATTTCTAAGCACATATCACAATGTATTCTGACAAATTCCTTGTGCTTTTTCTTTAGCTGTTTTTTTTTTTTTTCTTAATAATATTAGAGGCTTTTCTAGATGCAACATCTGTCAGGTCAGTATAGTAGTGAGTAATGAAATGCCAGCCTGGCTGAAAACGCTCTTAAAATGTCAGTCCATTCTACTTCCTAAGACACCTAAGAACACCTGATATAGGATGAGAGCAGGCAGCAGGAAGGTTTCTACAGAACAATGAAGTTTAGGAAGGAGGGAGATGCATGATGCTAGGGTGGTACCTAATGGTTGCAGCAAAAGAGATACTTCTGCATTGAGAGTGCACCATATTCTTGGTTAGCAGCAACCATTTATCACATGCAACATGATTATAGAAATACTAGTTACTACTCAGGAAGTATTCACTTTGCACCAGATCTGTACTAGGTGCTTTTATACCTGCTATCAAAATTAATCCTTGCCACCAACTGATAAGTGGACATTATTTACTTCCTCTCTTATCATTGAAGCCCAAAAAATATAAATAACTTGACAAGGATTATACTTCCAGTATGTAACACAGAATTTAAGCCAAGTTCTACTCAGTTCAAAAATCTTTTTTACAGCAGTATCTTCAAAGTGGCATAGATACACCACTGCAGGTTCACAAAAACTTTCTAAGGGGTACATGGTGCAGAGAGTTTTAAGAAAATTTATTTTTAGCTCATCCTTCCAAGCATACTTTTCCAAATGAATCTGATTGAGAAGACTCCTGAAGATTCTCCTTCACCAACTCTCCTTTCAAAATCTCCCTTCTCTGATGTTTCAGAAGAGCCTATCTTCCACCTATCCTGAATTCATTCTCAATACAGTCTGCTCCCAGAATGGGAAAAACTTCCAAAGTGTTTAACAAGTGGGGAATCCAAAACATTGGTGCTAGTGTTGCCAACATGTATAACTTTAATTACTAGGCAACAAACTTCTTACAAGTTGGGTAGTTTATAAATAAATTCATCATTTGTGAAATTGCTTTTATCAAATAATTCTTGCTTGAGTTGTCAGTTGATGGATCAAATTGTAAAAACTATTTTTTTTTTGCTGGATTGTATCATTATTAGCATATTTAGCTCAAATGAGTTCAAAAAGGTAAGTAAAATTTAAATAAAAATTTCTTTACCCTTGTCTAGTTATTTATGGGAACAAAGCTTCTTGGCAGTTATTTATTTTTTTAAAATTTAGAATATAATTGATATACCTATTTTTTGTTACAGAGAATTTTGGTAAGCTACTTATTCTTTTCCCTTTTTAAAATTTATAAATAAAAATTGTATATATTTATGGTGTATCACATGATGCTTTGATGTATGTATACATTGGGAAATGGCTAAATCAAGCTACTTAAAATATCTGTTACCTCACATACTTATTTGAGTAGTAAGAACATTTAAAATCTACTCTCTTAGCGATTTTCAAGTATACCATACATTATTATTAACTATAATCACCATGTTGTATCATAGATCTCCTGAACTTATTCCTCCTATCTAACAAAAAATTTGTATCCTTAGACTAACATCTCCTTAATCCTCACTAATATTTTTCAAATATTTTAAGCATAACATATATAACATTTAGGTATAATTGTGTAGAAAAATAGTATACAAATACAAGTTCAAGTATAAAAAGGTAACTCCAGAAAGTTACAGACTATCAAAGAAGAGTTTAAGTTGTTTTTGATATGGATGATGGAATCAAATAATTATGGTGGATACATTTTTTGAAAGTAATATTATATGTTCATTTTTAAATTGACACTATTTGCAATATCCTTTTATTATATCTTCTGAAACTATTTATGATTATGATTAAAACAATTTGATAGTACAGTAGGAAAATTATAGTTAACAACAATTTATTCTATTGTATATTTTTAAATAGCTA
Source organism: Pan troglodytes (assembly GCF_028858775.2). Classification (NCBI taxonomy): domain Eukaryota; kingdom Metazoa; phylum Chordata; class Mammalia; order Primates; family Hominidae; genus Pan; species Pan troglodytes. The sequence goes on from NC_072407.2 coordinate 91,202,397, forward strand.
GAATAGAAGATTTGTAAGATTCCCAACACAAAGAAAAGATAAATGATTGAGGTGATTGATATTCCAATTACTCTGATTTGATCATTACACCTTGTACATTTTGGCATCAAAATATCACATGTACCCCAAAGATATGTACACTTGTTACATACCAATGAAAAATATAAAACTTTAAAAACTCTTTTAAATTAAAAAAATCAGTTTGGGACCTACTTTAAAAAGTGTGAGAGTATACACTTTAAAAAGTGTGAGAGTTTTAAATTTTTCATTTGGTGCTACTCAAAGATAAAATCTTGAAAACAACTTCTATGAAGAACATTGTCCTCAGTGACATGATTTATTGCTACATAGCAAAGGAAGTAAACCATTGTATTTAGGAGCATAAGTTCTACACTAAAACAGGCATCTGCTCTAACCTTAACGTCCAATTTGTTATTCAACCTTAGACAAGTTCTTTGTCCCCTCTAAGCCCTTTTTTTCCATTTCTATAATAATGTAGGTACTTAATTGGTCAGATCCTTCTAAATGTCACATAAAATTATGTCAAGATCTAGAAAAATTTCTACACAGATTAAGTGTCATGTATGTATATTCACAGAAGTTGTCATAGACAAAACTGTGTAAAGGAGAGGGATGTGCATGTTCTTAGGCTAATCTCCCAGAGGGATCAGGGATTGGTATGGTCTCCCAGAATGAATAAAATAAGTTCAAAAGGAGGTAAAAGGAGGAAAAAACATCACTACCCGAAGGGGCAGAAACACTGTCAGTCACAATAGTGGGAGAGCACAAGGCATGTGATGCAAAAATTAAGAACTGCACCTTTAATAAGGAATATATTGCCAATAAAATAGTTCTACTTGTATGAAATAAAGCTAGAACTTCCCTGCCTAAATCCTGTCTTTTTTCACTGTTTCTGTTATAACTCTGGTTTACATTATGATCTTATTCACAATTTCTGCTTGCTTGATATTTCTTAATTCTGAAATTTAATAATATGCCCTTCGTCATGTTCCCCCAACTTGGTTCCTGCTTGCAATTCAATTTTGTTATCCAAACTTCTTTTTCTGGTCCTAACTCTCAGTTTTGCCTGAGTGGGCACTAAAAAGTTATCTTCCTCTTCCTCTTCTTAATGGGCACATGAGAGAGAACACAAAATTCTAAGAGCTCGTATCTTAGCGTCTAATTGATACGGATTAAAATCCCAACTCTACCTGGGTAGCTTGGTAAACTCAGAACTTCTCTGAACCTCAGTTTTCTTTGAATAGGGATAATAATTTCTAACCAACAGAGTTACTGTAAAGATTGAAGGACATATGTCACAATAAACATTTAGCATACTCAACACTTAGAAAATAATTGCTCTTATTAAAATTTTCCCATTATTACTGTTGCTGATGCAATAAATGGAAATATTTATTGGAGTTCTGATTATTTTTGAAATGAATGTTTTGTAAAATCAGACACATTATGAACTGATATGAAAGATGTTCCTGTGAAAGAGGAATTGAAATGTGAAGAGTCACAAATTTTACGCTTTCTCTGGAACCAGAAACCAAACTTAAAGTGTTCTCCAGAACTGGAAAGCAAGGGGACACATAACAAGCTGAAAAGATCTGCTATGAGTGTTGTTACAGACTGAAGTGAAAGTGACTGCTGGTTATTATAAAATGTTCCTATGACTTGTCCATATTGAAACAGAAATTATAGGCAGAATGAACAGGAGGGAACACAAATTGGCTCAGCCTCTTTTACCTGGTTAAGCTCTCCATTGTACCCAAATTTAGGCCATTTAATTCCACAAATATTTATTGAATACACACTGGGTATCCAGAATGTAAAGAGTCTCAATACGGAATGAATTTTATTTTTGATTTTATATTTTGAAACAGTCTTCAGGTTATAGTTATAAATCAAATGGGATAATCACATAGGTTTTCAGTCATTAAAGTAAACATATTTTTTTCATTTTTTTTTTAATGAACAGGATTTGCTAGTCCACTTACTGGGATAGCGGATGCCTCTCAAAGCAGCATGCACAATGCCTTGCACATCTATATGAATGGAACAATGTCCCAGGTACAGGGATCTGCCAACGATCCCATCTTCCTTCTTCACCATGCATTTGTTGACAGGTTGGTTAATATTTCTTTATAAATAACGTGCTCATTGGATTTAAATAGAGGGTGCCTATCAAATGTGATTTAAGTTATTAAATAAAAGCTAAGAAGTTATGGTAGTCATTGTCTGTGATCAGGTTGTCCCCAAAACAGACCTTAGGCTAAGAATTTGCATGCAAATGTGTAATAAGGAAAGTGTTTATAAAGATAAATTAAAAGAAGGTGGATTAGGCAGGATACAAAAGAAAGAAAAGTAAAATAAGTGTACAATGTCAGTTGAAATCCAAGACTCCACTAGATCCTGGTAGAAGGTAAAGTATACCCTAGTTTGTCCTACCTTAAGAAAAAGACAGATGAGTCTTTGTACTTCCATGCTAAATAGCCATTGGCTACAGGTTGCCCTGAGGTAGGGGATGTAAAACTCCCAGGAGCTTGAGTCCAGATAGGCTTTGTGGCCCCAGTACCCAAGGGCAGCCTTCTAAAGGCTTCAGGAGAAAGTTGTTAAGAGCAAAGAATGAAAAAGCAGGAGGATGGACACACAGAACTGCTATAGGAATTTAAGGCCATGTGGGCCTGGCACTAACCTACTACATCTGTCATCAATGCATCTTTCCTTCTGGAAATTGTATTGTTATTTCTTCTCTTTTTGAACCTAACACACTTTCATATAAGGAAGTACAAACTGATCTCTTCCACTGGCCTGAATAGTATATGATTAATTCTCCAGACAGAGTGCACTATGGCCCAACTGTCCTATTTAATGTGATTTAATTCTCTTGGAGCTTTTATTTCCCTTATTAGCCTTCTTCCATTACATGTGTAATGTCTTAGACATATTAGATTTTAGACTTAATTGTAGGTGATGATAGCAGTAAAGAAAATATTCAGAGGAAGGTCAGCTGTCTACTCTTGAAATTTTCAAGAAGAAAGGAGAAAATAAAGCATCAAATCATGACTGACAAATGCTATGGAGTGTTCTTTGTCCCCTCTACAGTAATTTTCTCACCACAGTTAATGAATAAAGGGCACAGATTTATACCTGCCATTAAGATAATACTATCATCCTCTTGGGTAAAAATAAGAGGAGTTATTTTTCGTGTTTTAAAGATAAGGAAACTGAAACTGAGAATTAAAGATTTTACTTAATTTACCAAAATCTTCTCTTCATTCATGTCCACAGGAACATGGACATAAAATCAAATAAGAAAGTGACCATTATCCAGGAAAATCATTAGGCAGATTTTTATTGGCTTCATGGCAACTCTCATATAACGAGAATTAAGTAACAGTCTGTGTTAAGTTTTATTCAGAAATCAGTGTATAAGAACATGTATGAACACCAAAGTGTTGGTGTCAATACCAACATCACAACCACCTATACCCATACATAAGAGAGAAAAGCATAGTGCTGGAATAAAATGTTATCAGAAAAGATAAATTGAACGCTTTTTAAAGAATCATTTTTATATCACTTTTTGGTGTAAATTTTTGCCATTTTTAATATCTAGAACTACGCAGTGAACTCTAAAGATTTAAGTATGACCACTCTTGCCACCTCCATTCAATATAGTATTAAAAGGTCTACCCAATTAGCAATTAGGCAAAAAAAAAAAAAAGAAAAACTATCAAAATATGAAAGGAAGAGGATATTGTTTCTGTTTACTGATGATCTGCCCTTATACACAGAAAAGCCTGAGAATTCACTGGAAAACTGTTAAAACTGATAAATTAAGTAAACTTGCAAGATACAAATGCAACATACAAAAAATTAGTAGTGTTTCTGTACACTAACAATGAACTATCTGAAAAAGAAACTAAGAAAACAACCCCATGTACGACAGCATCAAAAAATAAAATACTTAGGAGTAAGTTTATCCAAGAAAATGAAAGATGTGTACACTGAAACTATACAATATTGATAAAAGTAACTGTAGAACACAAAAATAAATAAAAAGATATCCTGTATTCATAGATTAGAAAAATTAATGTCGTTAAAATTACTATACTACCCAAAGAAATCTACATATTCAATGTAATCCTATCAAAATACCAAGACATTCTTCACAAAAATAGAAAAACAGTCTTCAAATTCATATGGAACTACAAAAGAGCCTGAATAGCCAAAACAATTTTGAGCAAAAAGAACAAAGCATCATATTTCCTGATTTCAAAATATACTACAAAACTATAGTAATTATAATGGCATGGTAATGGCATAAAAGAAGATTTAATGTTCATTGAAACAGAAGTGAGAGCCCATAAGTCAATCCAATAATTTACATTCAATTAACTTTTGACAAAGATGCCAAAAACAATGGGGAAAAGACAGTGTCTGCAATTAGTCGTTTGGGGACAATTGGATATCCACATTCAGCAGAATGAAATTGGACCGAATCTAACACCATATCCAAAACCAATTCAAAATGAATTGAAGACTTAAATATAGGGATTAGAAATTGTGAAACTGCTAGAAGAAAGCATATGGTAAAAGTTCCAAGACTTTGGTCTGGGCAATGATTTTTTTGGAGAGGAGCCCCAAAGCAAAGGCAACAAACACAAAAATAGACAAATAGGATTACTTCAAACTAAAAATCTCCAAGCGACCAAGAAAACAATTAACATGATAGACAGACAACTTACACAATAGGAGAATATATTTGCAAACTATACCTCTGATAAGGGGTTAATATTCAAACTATATTAAAAAGTCAATTCAATAGTTAGAAAATAGAAAAACTGATTTTAAAAATTGGGCAAAGGATGTAAATAGACATTTCTCAAAAGAAGATATGCAAACGTCCAACAGGTACATGAAAAGATGCTCAACATCACTAATCATCAGGAAACACAAATCAAAACCACAATGAGATAATATTAATGTTACTTCACAACTTTTAGAACAGCTATTAATAAAAAGACAAGGACAAGAAGTATTAGAGACTATGTTAAAAAAAAAAAAAAGAGGGACTTTAGGAAGCCAAGGCGGGCAGATCATGAGGTCAGGAGTTTGACACCAGCCTGGCCAACATGGGGATACCCCTTCTTTACTAAAAATAGAAAAATTAGCCATGCGTGGTGGCAGATGCATGTAATCCCAGCTACTCGGGAGGCTGAGGCACGAGAATTGTTTGAACCTGGGAGGTAGAGTTTGCAGTGAGCCAAGATCATGCCATTGCACTCCAGCCTGAGTGACAGGGTGAGACTTCGTCTCAAAAAAAAAAAAAAAGGAAGGAATTGTTGTGCACTGTTCATGGGAATGTAAATTAATATAGTCATTTGGGAAAACATAGCAGTTTCTTAAAAAATTAAAAATAAAATTATCATATGATTCAGCAGTTCCACTCCTGGGCATATATCGAAAGGGAAATATATCTGAACTTCCAAGTTCATTGCAAAATTATTCATATAAGGCAAGATACAAAACCAACCCAAATATTGATAACGATGGATAGATTAAGAAAATGTGGTATATATACACAATGGAACACTATTCTGCCATAAAAAAGGAAAACCATCTCATTTGCAACAACACGGATGAACCTGGAGTTTAGTATGTGAAATAAAATGAGTCAGGCACACAAAGACAGAAACTGCATGGTCTCACTTATTTGTGGAGTCAAAAGAAAATTTAAACTCCTAGAATTAGAGAGTAGAGGATGGTTACTGGGGGCTGGAGCTGGTGTGGGTTGGAGGGAAGTTGGACAAATGATACAAAATTTCAGTTAAGTATAAGAAGTAGGCTGAGTGCAGTGGATCATGCCTGTACTCATAGCACTTTGGGAGGCTGGGATGGGTGGATTGCCTGAGCTCAGGAGTTCGAGGCCATGCTAGGCAACACAGTAAAACCCCATTTCTACTAAAAATACAAAAATTTCGCCAGGCATGGTGGTGTGCGCTTGTGATCACAGCTGCTCAGGAGGCTGAGGTAACAGAAGGAGGGGCATAACAGCTGAAAAACTACCTAATGTATAAGGTATACTATGCTCATAACCTCGATGATGGGTTCAATCATACCCAAACTTCAGCATTATGCAATATACCTTTGTAGCTAACCTACACATGCCCCCCGATTCTAAAATAAAAGTTGAAAAAAATAATAAAAATTAAATTATGTTTATACTTTAATGTAGACTATTAAGTGTACAATCTCATTATGACTAAAAAGCAATTTATATACCTTAATTTAAAAATACTTTACTGCTAGAAAATGCTAACAATCGTCTGAGCCTTCATCAAGTCAAAGTTTTGCTGGGGGAGGGTCTTGCCTTGATTTTGATGGCTGCTGAATGATGAGGGTGATGGCTGCTGAAAGCTGGGGTGGCTGCAGCAATTTTTTAAAATAAGACAAAAATGAAATTTGTTGCATCAATTGATACTTCTTTTCACAAAAGATTTCTCTGTAGCATACTATGCTGTATGATAGCATTTTACCTATAGTAAAACTTCTTACAAAATTGGACTCAATCTTCTGAAAGCCTGCTGCTGCTTTATCAGCTAGGTTTATCTGATATACTAAATACTTTGTTACAATATCAAAACATTCACAGGATCTTCACCAGGAGTAGATTCCATCTCAAGAAACTACTTTCTTTTTTTAACCATAAAAATCAAATCCTCATGTGTTCAAGTTTTATCATGAGATTGCCACAATTCACTCATACCTTTAGGCTGCACTTGTAATTCTAGTTCTCTTGCTATTTCCATGATATCTGCAGTTATCTCCACCACTGATACCCTGATCCCCTCAAAGTCATCTATTAGGATTGGAATCAACTTCTTCCATACTCCTGTTAACGTTAATATTTTGTTCTCCTTCCATGAATCAGAAATGTTCTTAATGGCATCTAGAATGGTGACTCCTTTCCAAAAGGTTTTCAATTTATTATGCCCAGATCCATCAGAGGAATCACTATCTATGGAATATATAGCCTTACAAAATATACTTCTTAAATAAGATTTGAAAATCCAGATTACTCTCTGATCCATGGGCTGCAACATAGATATGTGTTAGCAGGCATGAAAACAGCATTCATCTCCTAGTATATCTCCCTCAGAGCTTTTGGGTGACCAGGTATATTATAAATGAGCAGTAATATTTTGAATGGAATTGTTTTTCCAGGGAGTTGGTCTCAACAATGGGCTTAAAGTATTCAGTAAACCATGCTGTAAACGGATGTGCTATCATGCAGGCTTTGTTGTTTCATTTAAACAACAAAGGCAGAGTAGATTTAGAGTATTTCATAATGGCCCTGGGAGTTTCAGACCAGTAAATGAGCACTGGCTTCTACTTAAAATTACCAGCTGCATTAGCCCCTAGCAAGAGTATCAGACTATCCTTTGAAGCTTAATCCTTTATTATCCTTTGAGCATTAATTTCTCCTTAGTAGCTGTGAAAGTTCTAGATGGCATATTCTTCTAATAGAAGGCTGTTATGTCTACACTGAAAATCTATTGTATAGTATAGCCACCTTCATCTAATATCTAAATCTTCTGGATAACTTGCTGCAGCTTTCCATTGCACTTGTTGCTTCACTTTGCAGTTTTATGTTATGAAGACTTCTCTTTCCTTAAATCTTGTAAACCAAGCTTTGCCACCTCAAACATTGTTTCTGCAGCTTCCTCACCTCTTTGACCCTCCATAGGATTAAGAGAGTCAGGGCCTTGCTCTCAATTAGGCTTTAGTTTAAGGAAATGTTGTTGCTGGTTTGATTTTCTATCCAGACCACTAAAATTTTCTTCATATCAGCAGTAAGACTGTTTTTCTTTCTTATTGTGTGTGTTTACTGGAGTAGCACTTTGCATTTCCTTCAAGAACTTTTCTTTTGCAATTGCAACTTGACTAACTTTTGCACAAGAGGCCTAGCTTTCAGCCTACGTGAGCTTTCAACATGCCTTCCTCAATAAGCTCAATCATCCCTAGTTTTTTATTTAAAGTGAGAGACATGCAACACTTTCTTTCATTTGAACACTTAGAGGCCATTTTAGGGTTATTAATTGGCCCAATCTCAATATTTTTGTGTCTTGGGGAATAGGGAGGCCCAAGGAGAGGGAGAGATTCAGGGGAGTGGCTGGTCAGTGGGGCAGTTAGAACACATGCATTTATTAATTAAAGTCACCTTTTTAACATTGGCACTGTTTGTGGTGTCCCAAAACAATTACCATGGTCACGTCAAAGATTTCTGGTCACAGATCAGCATAACACATACAATAATAATTTAAAACTTTGTAATATTGCAAGAATTACCAAAATGTGACAGACATAAAGTGAACACATGTTGGAAAAATGGGAGTGACACACTTGCTAAACACCAGGAGTAGATTCCATCTCAAGGTTGCCAGAAACCTTCAATTTGTAAAAAAAAAAAAAAATGCAGTATCTGTGAAGCACAATAAAGCAAACCACAATAAAATGATAACACTTACATTTCCAAACATAAATGGCTTATAAGCAGATGAAAAAATGCTCAATATCACTAATAACCTGTGAAATATTAACTGAAACCACAATGGGATATCACCTCTGACTTGTTCAAATACCTCTTATCAAAAAGATAAAAGACAAATGTTGGAGAGGGTGTGGAGAACACGGAACACATGCACACTTTTGGGTGGGAATGTAAATTAGTCCATGGAAAATAGTATGGAGCTTCCTCAATAAACTAAAGATAGAATCATCATATGATCCACTCATTCCACTTCTGACTATATATCAAAAGGAAGTGAAATCAGTATGTCAAAGAGTTATTTGTACTTCCATGTTTGTTGTAACATAATTCACAATAGGCAAGATATACAATCAAACTAAGTGTCCATAATTGGGCAAATGGGTAAAGAAAATATGGTATATGTACACAATGAAATACTATTTACCATTTAAAAAGAAATTCTGTCATCTATCATAATATAGACGAACCTGGAGGACATTACGTTAGGTGAAATAAGCCAGGCACAGAAAGACAAGTAATCACATAATCTCTTTAGATGCAGAATCTAAAAAACTTTGAACTCGTAGGAGTAGGAAATAGAATCATAGTATCACAAGGTGATGTGCAGGAGTGGAAGGGGATGAACAGGGTCAATTGAAAATGTTAGTTGAAGGGTACAAAGTTTTAGTTAGACATGAGAAGTAAGTTCTACTGGTCTTCTGCACAGCATGATGATTACAGTAAATAATGATATATTGTATCTTTTAAGATTGCTGAGAGTAGATTTTAAATGTTCTTACCACAATAAAATGATAAATATGTGAGGTGATTGCTATTTTAGCTTGATTTAATCATTCCACAATATATACATATATCAGCATCACATTATGCCCCATACATACATGTAATTATTATTTGTCAATTAAAAATAAAATTTTTAAAAGTGTCAATTTGTCTAGATGCCTTGATGTTTCCCACTTGTTTTTATAAATAAGGTTTTATTGGAACACAGCCATGATATTAATTTACATATTGTCAATGGATGCTTTCGGGCTACAATGTCAGAGTCGAGTAGCTGTGACCAAGACCACGTTGTTTGCAATGCGGAAAATATTTAATAGCTAGCAGTTTGCAGAAAAAGTTTGGGGTTCCCTGCAAAACCACAAAATTCCATACACACTCACACACACATACACACACACACACACACACCAGACAAGAGGAAGAGTTTTTTTCTGTAGCCCACCTATATTTAAAGAAAGTACTATCATTAAATTCAATGTCTGTAGGCATGTTTGTTTAGCAGAGAGAATGTCATTCTGTAGATATATAGCTGTGAAAAGCCACTCTGCAACCTTTGAAAATTAGAATTTTCTGCTCCCTTAGAATTCTCTATTAATTCTATTTTACTACTAGACATTTGCATAATTATTAAAATAACTTAAAAATAATAAGCAAAGATCAAGTTAATTTCTGAGCCTTTGTAACAAAGCTGATGAAGATTCTGATGATTAAATTATCATTATACAGAAAGCTAGAGAACTGTGGGTTACCACAGAACATTGTGTGGCATCTGAGCCATCCTCTCAAGTTGCTACCTATGAAGACTCATTTTTCCGATCAGACACGTCTATTGACTGCCATTCAATTATGCACAAATATATTTATTGGCAAACTATGTACTGAGTGTATTTTCTTAAACATTCCACATTTATTCCTATTTCTGGGCTCTGCTTAGACCATTCCTCAAATCTGTAGCCTACTTTTCTTGACCTATCTAGTTTGTACACAATCTTCAAGACTAGTTTCAGTTTTGACCTCCTCCATAAACTATGCCCAGGTCATGTCTGTCTATAACTATCACTCCAAAATCTAATTATGAATACCATTTCCCAACTTGGCATTCAGTGACCTCAAGTTGGTAGCCTGAAATCAGCCATGGTGAGAGTATTTACACCATGAAATTGGCAAATGGTACACATCAGGGCTTTTATTCCAAAAGACTTAGTTGTTAAAATAATGGCCAACACACCACTGCTCTAATCTATTAACTCACAGCACATTCTTTCTATGTCCCTTATTTTGGACACATCAATTATCTTTTTATTTTTATCTCCTCATCTGTTAACTGTTTTCTTGGCTGCAGGAAGCTTTTTTGTTTAATGTAATCCTGTTTGTATATTTTTGTTTTCGTTGCCTGTGCTTTGAGGATCATTTCCAAAAATATTGCCCAGACCCATGTCATGGAGCGTTCCCCCCATTTTCTTCTAGCAGTTTCACAGTTTCAGGTCTTACACTTAAGTCTTTAACCCATTTTGATTTGATTTTTATATATGGTGTGAGATAAGTGTCTAATTTCATTATTCTGAATGTGACTATCCAGTGGTCTCATCACAATATATTGATGAGCCTATCCATTGTGTATTTGTGGCATCTTTGTTGAAAATCAATAATAAATGCTTGACTTTATTTCTGGGATGTCTATTCTTTTCCATTGGTCAATGTGTCTGTTTCTATGCCAGTACTATTCTGTGATAATTACTACAGCTTTGTAGTATATTTTGCAGTCAGATACTGTGATTCTCCTGCTTTGTTTTTATTACTCAAGATTGCTTTGGCTATTCAGGATCATTTGTGGTTGCATAAATATTTTAGAATTGTTTATTTCATTTCTGTGAAAAACATCATTAGAATTTTGGTAGGGATTGCATTGAAACTGCAGATTGCTTTAGGTAGTATCAACATTTTAATAATATTCTTTCTTCCAAATTTTGTGTTTTATTATTTTTATTTATTTATTTATTTATTTTTGAGACAGAGTCTCGCTCTGTCACCCAGACTGGAGTGCAGTGACGTGATCTCGGCTCACTCCCACCTCCACCTCCCAGGTTCAAGCGAGTCTCGTGCCTCAGCCTCCTGAGTTGCTGGGATTACAGGCACACACCACCATATCTGGTTAATTTTTGTATTTTTAGTAGAGATGGGGTTTCACCATGTTGGCCAGGCTGGTCTCGAACTCCTGACTTCAAGTGATCCACTCGTCTCAGACTTCAGATTGCTGGGATTACAGTCCTGAGCCACTGCGCCCAGCCAATTCTTCCAATTTTTGAAGAAGAGATATATTTCCGTTTATTTGTATCTCCTTAAATTCCTTTCATAAATGTTTTATAGTTTTCAGTGTATAGCTATTTTACTTCCTTGTTTAAATTTATTCCTAAGAATTTTTAATTTTTTTATTTTTTATTAACAACTAATGGTATATATTTAGTAAGTACAATGTGATGTTTTGATCTATACATTTTTGTGATGCTATTGTAAATTGATTGTTTCCTTCACTTTTTTTGGATAGTTCATTGTTAGTGTAAGGAAATGCTACTGATTTCTGTATCTTGTTTTTGTATCCTGTAACCTTACTGAAGTCATTTTTTAATTTTTAATAGAATTTTAGCTGATTTCTTAGGGTTTTCAATATATACAATCATGTCTGCAAATCGGGACCATTTAATTTCTTCCTTTCTAATTTGGATACATTTCATTTCTTTTTCTTAGCTAATCGCTCTAGCTAGGACTTACAGTGTTTGTTGATTAGTCATGGTGAGAGTGGGTATCCTTGTCTTCTTCCTGATATGAGACAAAAGAAGTTCTACTTTTTGCCATGAAGTATGATGTTAGCATTGGGTTTGTCATATATGCAAACTTTATTGTATTGAGGTACATTCCATCTATACCTAATTTTTTGAGAGTATTATCACAAAAGGATGTTAAACTTGTTGAATACTTTTTTCTATTAATACAGCTATTAAAATGATCATATGATCATGTGATTTTTCACAAATATAACTGTGAAATTTGTATATTAACTATCCTTGCATCTTTGGGATAATCCCTCTTGATGATAGTGAACCAGCCTTCTGTTGAATTCACTATCAAATTCAGTGTTTTAGTATTCTTTGAAGATTTTTGCATCTATGTTCATTAGGAATATTGGCCTGTAATTTTGTTTTGTCATACTCTCCTAGTCTGGCTTTGGTATCAAGGTAAAGCTGGCCTTCTGAAATGAGTTTGAAAGTATTCTCACCACTTAAATATTTTGGAAGAGTTTTTGATGGATTTGTATTAGTTCTTTAAATGTTGGTAGAACTTATCTCTGAAGCCATAAAGTCCTAAGCTTTTCTTTGATGGAATAATTTTTATTACTAATTCACTCTCTGTACTCATTATTGGTCTATTAAGATTTTCTATTTTTTCATGATTCAGTTTTGGACATTGTGTGTTTCTTGGAATTTATCTATTTTCTTCTAGTCTACCCAATTCGTTGTTCTTAGTAGTCTCTTATGATTTTTGTATTTCTATGGTATCTGTTGTAATGTCTCCTCTTTCATTTCTGATTTTATTTATTTGCATCTTCTTTTTTTTCTTATTCTGGATAAAGGTATGTCAATTTTGTTTGCCTTGTTAAAAACCAACTCTTAGCTTCATTTATCTTTTGTGCTATTTTCATTTACTTCTTCTCTGATGTTTATTATTTCCTTCCTTCTGTTAACTTTAGGCATAGTTTGACCTTTATTTTCAGTTTTTTGAAGTACAGCATTGGATTATGTATTTGAAATATTTTTTGTTAATGTAGGCATTTATTGTTATAAATATCCTTCTTAAAACCGCTTTTGCTGCATCCCATAAGTTTTAGTAGTTTGTTTCCATTTTCTCTTCTCTAAAGGTTTTAAATTTCCTTTTTAATGTTTTCATTGACCCATTTGTTGTTCAGAAACATATTTTTAAGTTTCCATGTATTTGTGAATTTTTTGAAATTCTTTCTATTGTTGATTTCTAGTTGCATACCATTTTGGTCAGAAAAGATACTTGATTATTTCAGTCTTCTTAAATTTGTTAAGACTTGTTTTATGTCTAACCATATGATCTATCCTTATGATAAACCATGTGTGTGACAATAATGCACATTTTCTGTTGCTGGTAGAATGTTCTGTATATATCTGTTGGGTCCATTTGATCTAAAATGTGGTGTAAGCCCTATGTTTCTCTATTGAGTAGGGTGGGGTGGAGGGAGAGCATCAGGATGAATAGCTAATGGGTGCTGGGCTTAATACCTGGTTGATGGGTTGATCTGTGAAGCAAACCACCATGGCACATGTTTACCTACATAACAAACATGTACATCCTGCACATGTACCCTGAACTTAAAATGAAAGCTGGAAATCAAAAAAATAAAAATAAAACATAAAGGATCCAATTGGTAAAAACTATCTAAAACCTATCCTATCACCTAAAAAAATTCAGAAAATACAAAAAGTGGAGAAAGAAACAAAATAACAAAATTAATTATATTTTCTTTTTGTGAAATTTCTATTTACTTCCTTTGCTATTTTATATTACATTTTGGTTTTATTATTGCATTGTGTAGGTTGTTCACAATTTTTAAAAATTAGTTCTTTTTGTCATAAACATTATAAATATTCTTTGGTTATTATCTTTTAATGTTTTAATGGTACTTTTTTGCTATTCAGAAGTTATTCCTTTTCATATGGTTTCTTTTTAATTCAGTCGTTTGTTCATGGCTTTAAGGTCATGAACATTTGTTTCTTATACAGTAGTACTATCTGTAAAAAGAGTGAATTGCTCTAAATCTCTAATTTTCTTTCTGGACTTTACAACTGGATAATCTCTTCTTGAAAAAATGACAGTAATACATTAGTACAGTTGCAGGTCTTTACTGGGATTTTTAGTTACAGCTTAATCATGCTTTTAGTTATGATTAATAGGTAAGTTACAAATAGAGAAGTTCAATTTATAGTTAAAATTATTTTTCTCCTCTATTCAGTTTAAGGTTTGACAAGGGACTCTAAGCTGTTCTCAGGTTTGTAAAAACAAACAAACAAACAAAAAACTTTCTGGCGTGGAGATGGGGTTGAAAAGTTTGAGGAGGTTGAAGACTCCAAAAGAAAGAATTGGTTGAAGAGTTGTTTATTCTGTTTCTACACAAATATCAGATTTGGGAAAAACTAAAGACAAGGGCATCTGGGTCATTAAATCAGCCTAACACTACAACAGCCATCAAGCAAAGCTGATGGTGTCTGTAAATGCTCTTCAACTTGGATGGTGGGAGAGGGTGTAGAAAGCATGAAGAACTATTTAAGAACATACTAAGTTCCAGGTCTTGTGACAGAAATTTTTCATATGTTACTTCTATAGATGTGACCTGCCTCAGGAAGAAATGTCTGCCTCATACACTTAAATTTACCCTCGTATGTACTCTTGTCTACCCTGTGGATCCTCATCATGCTGTACTCTGCTTACTTGCCTGTTTTCTTAACAGTGTTCACCATTAGTTCTGCATGGATCATATCTAGTTTGTTCATAGTTTTATTGCTAGGACCTAACAAAATGTCAAGAAATACGATATGTGTCCGATAAATATTTAAGCCCTTTAAATATTATATTCAATCATTCATTCATATTTATTAATTCAATGAATCTATTCACTTATTAATTCATTTAGAAAATACTTATTGAGCTCCTGACACTATACTAGGCAATAGGTTATAGCAGTGAACAAAAACCTCAAAAGCTTAAGTTATTATCAATATTATTTCAGTTAATTCTTACAATTAACAAAAATTGTATCACTACAATTATATAAAGTATTGCAGTCCATTTGTATAGATGTTAATATAATTTAATATATTAATATATTTTATATTATATATTGCTATAATAGATATTATATAGTACATTTTATATACCATATAATATAGTATATACTATACATATAATATATATATTTCATATTAATATAATAGTGAAATTGTCTCACAACAATTATGTAACGTATTGCAGTCCATTTTTATAGATGAGAAAACTGAAGATATAGAAAAAATAATTCACTTTTCTTTAAATGGATACTAAAAGATGATACCACGTTTTGAACCCAGATTTTTTGAGCAATTTAAATCACATTATACTGTTTCCCACCATAGATTATATCATAAAGATTTTGGCATAGTGAAGAGCACGGAAAGAGTCAGGTGTGGATACACTTCTGAAGAAGATAAAGATATGTTATTATTTCAGAGAAAGATGAGTGTCCAGGATAAAATTTCAGAAGGGACTTCTTTGGCTCTTTATTAACTTTGTTTTTTGGGTTATCTTTGTTTGTTTGTTATGTTTTTTGAGATGGGGTCTTTCTCTGTTACCCAGGCTGGAGTGCAGTGGTGCAATCTCAGCTCACTGCAAACTCCACCTCCCGGGTTCAAGTGATTCTTCTTCCCCAGCCTCCTGAGCAGCTGGGATTACAGGCACCCACCACCATGCCCAGCTAATTTGGGCATTTTTTTTAGTAGAGGCAGGGTTTCACCATTTGGCCAGGCTGGTCTCAAACTCCTGACCTCAGGTGATCACCCATCTCGGCCTTCCAAAGTGCTGGGATTACAGGCATGAGCCACCGTGCCCGGCCTCTTTATTGACTTTATAGCACATAGACCTGCTAGTGTGGAAGGACTTTGGTGAAGGTGGTCATTTGGATCTTGGAGATAAACTGGAGAGCTCTATTCTGACAACTAGCATTTCAAAAATGTTTCCATATAGAACATTGTGTCAGGAGTGGTTAATGGCAGTGTGGGCCAATGGAAGAAAACTTTTTTACATTTAGAATCTGTTAATTAGTATCCCTGGGAGTTCAGATAAATAATGTAGCTTTTTTGAGACTTATTTTCTTCATCACTAAAATGGGAATCTCTGAAGAGGTCCTGACCAACTCAGAAGTTATAGAAATCAAAGAAGGTATGCATCTAAAATGTTCTCTATAAAGAGTAGGGAGCATAGTGTGGTAATGAATTAAAGAGTCAGAGAGACCTCGACTGAGATATGAGTCAGTTAAACACTCAATCACGGAGCCTCTGCTTTATATAATGGATATCACATAATTCCACCTTTGTCAGGGTGTTGGAAGTATTTTAAATAACACTTAGGTGATACTGAATAATAAGATGCTATAATAATTATCATTTTCCAACAATTTGAATGCCTATTCTTCAAAAATTTGTTATTCTCAAAAGTTTATAGGTTTTGCGTTATTCCAGAGTGGGCATGGCAAAGGAATACAGTGCTTTATTAGGGTTTAGAGATCCCAATCAGTTGATATAAATGTTACAGGGTAGTATTAATGTTTTAGAAGATTCCGTTTTATTGTTTTATCTATTCATTCTACATTCATTCAATAAATACTTATTTAGCACATGTGGGCCACTCACTGGACACTTCAGCTTCTGCATTCTTCCTAAACAGGCATGTTAATGTACATGCAAATGGGGATTCCACCTATACTTATAAGTCAAGAGGTAGTTCAAGCATCACCTTGTCAGTGCAGCTTTCTCCACTTCCCCAAGGTCCTTACTCCAGTTTTTTGAGTCTCCAAGAATTTGGGGGCTGACCTTTTATGTCAAGCTTAAGACATTGTATTAGAATTGTATTATTATGAATTATATTATAATTGTCCAGTTTACCTAGCAAGATCTTGAATTATAATTTCAATTCTCATTTTATCTATCACATCTTTGTATCTGTAGTTTTCTGTGCTCAGGGTAATTCCCAGCACACAATGTTTAGTCGAATTAATAAAGTATAACAATGTCCAACTGCAGTGAGTTAACCAGCAAACTGGCTAAGAAATGTAGTTGAAATATACTCTCTGCTGTCATTTCTCAAAGCACTCTACAAATACATTTAGTGAACTCTTGCATACAATGGAAAATTCAGTAACCATTAAAATTATGTGTATTTATAATTGTTGGGTTTTAAAATATTTATTATTTATTATTAAATAAGGAAGGTTATAGAATAGGATATTTAAAAATATTCCATTTCAAAAGCATATGCATGTATATTCAAATGCAAATATATCTATTAATAGAGGTGAGAAGGGTATAAAAATGTTGGTAATGGACCTCTGGTTGGTAGAATTATGCATAAATTTTATTCCTTTGTGTTTTACAAATTTTAAAACTTTTTTGCAACGGATATGTACATTTTTGCAATAATATCAAAAATAGAGGCTATTTCCAAAACTGCACAGATAAATAAGCAAACAAACATACAAAAGGGTAGAGAGGGATGTTTTATCATTTGCCTATACTCTTAAAGTTGCTTAAACTTGTGTTTGTTTCCTTTTATCTATTTTTATTAAAGTAATTACTGGTGACTCATATTTTCCAGAATTTTCTCTCTCATAGATTGATTGAATAAAGAGATCTACTAGGCAGTTGAGCTCCAGGTTCTGCATTTTTCCTGACACACTCTGTATTTCTCTCTGTCCAGCTCCAGCTTCTGAAATGCCCTCTCAGCTTAGCATGGCCTGCTTATGGCGAGAACCATGTATTCAATGGCTCCTCCTTATTTCTGCAAGTCTTCAAATTCTCCTTTTGGTAATTCTCTGCATGGAATTAACTCTTGCAAATCCATGTCTCACTTTTGTGTGACCTATTTTGTCTTATGCTACACATTGTCCATGTTTTAGCAGTAGATTGGAAGCTTTTATGTGCATAGCCTTCCCAAGAGGAAAGTAAAAGGTTGGTGCTAGATGGTGCACCTTCGATAAATGTCAGAACAGCAAAAAAAGGGCTTTAGAAATATTTCCTTCTTTGCACATTCCCATTCAAGAATGGCTTATACAGAAAAAAAACAAGCACACCTCTGTACATATGCATTCCTTCATCTGTTAATTCAACTAACATTAAGTACCCTTTATGTGTCATGTGTTATATTAGACCATGGGGATGAAGTGATTACTAAATACTATTATTCTCCAACTAGTTTCCTCGAGGGCAGATATGTCAACAACTAAGTAATGTAAAGCAAAACGTAACTCTGCAGTAATAGTGGCTCAATAGGACAGGATATTTGGAAGTGAGAAAAAGAGCACCAAAGAACGGGGACCACAGGAGTAGTCCTCTTTAACCCCTGAATCTGCAGCACCTATCACTATGCCTAGCATAAGACAGTCAATGAATAGCTGTTTGATACTATTGTTTGGAATACAATTTTATGACTGGTGGTTCTGTGAAGAATGAGTAGATTTTTTACTTGTGACATTTGTGTGTAAAAACAGTCAATATATAGAGAACAAAACAAAAAGGTGTAGAAATATGTGGTTGAAAGAAACTTCAGAAAACAGTCAATAGTTACAACATTACAAAAATACTAAAAACAAAACTAAGGTTTATTGTGTGCTTACTACACACCAAATTCTAAGCGCATCACATGAATTGACTCATTCAATCAATACTTACAGAAGAATAGACTGAAATTCCGAGAGGTTAAGTAACAGGTACTAAATACTGTTTCATAAAGGGTTTAGATGGAGGCTTAATAGAAGGAAAGTGTATATTGGATATAGACAAAGAAAGTATACTCTTCCTCCAACAAGGGAGCAGGAACTATCAGGATAAGTGATTATTTTGAACACTAGTCAAGCAGTGCAGTTACTGCTGCAGGAGGCATTCCAAGCAAAGCAAGTTGATAAAAAATTTAGCATGCTCAGTTGGGGCAGGCAGACAGGGAAATGAGGATTAAGAAGAATCTGGAGGAACAGGCTGGGCGTGGTGGCTCACGCCTGTAATCCCAGCACTTTGGGAGGCCAAGGCGGGCGGATTATGAGGTCAGGAGATCAAGACCATCCTGGCTAACGTGGTGAAACTCTGTCTCTACTAAAAATACAAAAAATTAGCCGGGCGTGGTGGCGGGCACCTGTAGTCCCAGCTACTTGGGAGGCTGAGGCAGGAGAATGGAGTGAACCTGGAGGCGGAGCTTGCAGTGAGCCAAGATCACGCTACTGCACTCCAGCCCGGGCGACAGAGCAAGACTCCATCTCAAAAAAACAAAACAAAACAAAACAAAACAAAAAAAAAAAAACAGAATCTGAAGAGGAACAAACAGTGAGCCAAAATTTAAGGGTGGGGAGATGTGCCATTTAGCATGCTCAGAAGCTTGGGCCAGCAGTTTTAACTGATTCTTAAATACTCCGATGTGGCTGGGGCTCATAGGAGTCAACCTGACTGGACAGGCACTAGCTTAGGAACTGAGACCGAGGTATAAAAGGCAGGACATGACATCCACCACTAGGAGCTCACAGTCTAGATACTAAATTCTAACTGTGAAGAGGAATCCTGTAGTGGAAGGATCATGAAACCTGGAGTCAGAAGTTCCGTGATTATGTCCTGGGTCTGCTTCCTGCTTCTTTTGTGTGATCTTAGGAAAGTTGCAGATCTCCAAGCCTAATTTTCCTCACTTACAAAAAGGCAGTAATAATACTACTTTCCTCATAAGAACCTGAGTTCATACTTTATAAACTATAACACATTAACAAAGACTAGCTCCTGTAAAGAGCTAAAGTATAAGGGTCTTAAAAAAATATTCAATGCTTTTGTTCTTTACTCACTGTACTCTAAATGCTCTCCAGTATTGGCATCACCTCACTGATTCTCCCTTAGCGTGTCTCTTAAATGTGTAGGAATCTAGTTTAGGAGCAAACCTGAAACAATACATTCCAGGGATGGCCAGCCTGCCTCCCTCCTTAGCTACAGATTAATTACATCTTCTGGAGTGACATTTTGGCTGTATTTTCCAGTGAGGCTTCCCTTCTACTCTACTCCCCAAGCCTCCCCTTGGCCATCCTGCTAAGAAGACTGTCCTAACCCACATGCCTTCAAACCAGACGCCTTGCCAACTTGGCAGCCCAGAAACAGTCCAACCAGAAGGGTAGCAGTAAGAAAGGTCCCTGGGGCTTCAGGAATGAACAGCAGATTGCTTCCCTGCTGGTGACTGCAAGGCTGAAGCTTGCTCAGAAAGGCAGAAATCTCAGGGTTATGGGGCTAGGTAAGCTTGGAAACCAGAAAAATGTCTTAAAGTCTATTCTAGCAATCAGATGGGATGGCAGAGGGGGACCTATCTGTTTCTGGGTTTCTTTTCACACTGTTGGATTGTGACCAGCTTTAAAAACTGCTCCCTGATTTGCTCTCTAAAGCAGAATTAATGCCCTAGAACAAAGAGCAGTTATACCATTATAGTCATATTTGTCTATATTCTGACAGCTGTTTTTCTTTTTGATGTTATTGTTAGATTTAGCTCTTATACCACTCTGTGCTTGTTAGATTGATTCATGGTTTGTCCATCTCTCCCACTAAATCATGGGTTCATGGCAGACAGCATCTATGTATCGATCATTTTTAGCACCTAGCACAAAACCTAGCACATAGGAGACATTCATTGCATACTTATTAGACTAAGTTGTTGTATAATTGATAACTCTGAGGCAGGCAGGCATCGACTGGGTTATCAGTAGCATTTTGTTGTGGAGTGAAATATTAATCTAAGAGAGTTGAATTGCTTTCTATCAAGTGATGAAAACATCATGTACTATAACTAAAAACCTAAAGAATGTTCCTACAACAATGTAGCTGCTCTTTGTAGGATTAATATATTCTAGTACTAGGAAAGTTAAATTGCTTAAATTAAAATATTGATAACTTAAAAAGCTTAAAGGAAGGGGGAAAAAGAAACATGACTTGTCATTATTGCTGAAATTTTAAAGAGAATTTCAAGATCATAATTCAAATTGTTTATTTTACAAATAAGGAAATTGGAGCCCAGAGAAGATGATGTGCCCAAAGGTACACAGTTTTCTGCAAAGCGGAGGGAAGTGTGTCAACCTCTTGCCCTGCAGATTAGGAGATCCTCGGGGCAATGTGGAATATACTCAACATAGCAGGAGGATATTTAGGCAGACAGAAGCAGCATGACTGTAGGATAGATCTTTACCATAATTATCTCGAGAGCCAAATGTCAGACCCACTGAAATAGCACCAAATATCAGATCCAAGGGATGAACAGAGCTCTAAAGTAAATCAAAAGGCCAGAAATCAGGAGACTAAGAGGCAGTAAATCATGTGATTAAGATCATAGATTTTAGCATCAGACATGCCTCATTTTGAATCCCAAAGCAGCTACATCTAGCTACATAATCTCTGGCAAGCTGCTTATTCTTCCCTAAGCCTTCTTTTTCTCAGCCATAAAATGGTGCTAATATTTGTAGCCATCTAAAGTTACAGCTTTGATTTTTAGTATGATATTGTAAAAATATGTATGTAACAATGTTCTTAGCACACAATTACTAGATAGACAAGGAACTTGCTATTAAAATATTTGCATTCTAGTGAGGAGAAGCATAAGCAAACCAGAAAAGAAATAAATAAGCACAAAATTCAGTTAAGCACTATGATGTGACATAATATCTATATATTTTATAAAGAATTACTTGGGAGAAGGTTCCAGTTGAGATAGGCTACTTATAGCTGGCTTCTCTGAGGAAATGACCTATAATTTGACACTGAGACCACGGAAAAGCGGTAGCCATAGAAATCCCTCTGGGACAAGATTTTTAGGAAGCAGAAGGCACACATTTAAAGTTCCCATGGCAAAAAAGAGCTTGTCTTGCTTCATGTTTGGAAAGGAGACTAGAAAAGCTAAATACGGTAAACAAGAGGAACTTGGTGCAATATGAGATTGAAGAGATCAGCAGAGATCAATAGAGCCCTAAGTACAGTACAGAGGAAAGAGTTTAAATTATTTTAATCCAGGTGCTGAAATAATTTTTAGATTGACATTTTTAAAAGTTGTCTTGGCTATTGTGACAAATAGACTGTTAGAGTGAAAACTTCAAAAGTGACATGGATTACTCTATTGCATTGGTCTAAATGAGAAATGATGGTGATTTCAACCACAGAGGTGACAATGGAGCTATTGGGAAACAGAAAACTGAACCATGTGTATTTCAGAGGTAAAACCAACAGGGCTTGTTAATGGACTATGTGATAATATAGATGTAGTTAGTAATTTTAAAAATAAAGAAAAAAGAGTAATCAAAGATTACTCCAATAATTAGAAGCATTAGCGAGAAGAGTGAAGATGTTTACTGAAGTAGAAAGGATGGGTAAGTAATAAATTTAGCAAAGAAAATGAACTAAAGTTCTCTTTGAACATCTTTGGGTCTTTTTAGGATAGGGCAAATAGATACCCGAAAGAGGCTGCCAAGTAGTCAGTTGAATCTTGGAGTATCAAGCTCAAAAGAGAGAACCAGGTTAGATACATGTTTTTGGTAGTTTTAGCCTTATCTATTTAGCATTAATCACTTCGTGTTATTTAATCATTTAAGTTTTAAAACTTAATTATTTAGCATTATTTAAAATCAATGGAGTGAATGAGGTCACAGGAATTGAGTATAAACACAGAAGAAAAGGAAGCAGTCTGGCATACCCCATCATTAAAAGGATGAGCCGATACAGATGAGTCAGCAAAAGCAAAGAAGACAGAGGGTCATTGACCAGTGAGGAAGCAGGAAAAAAAGGACATTAAGCCACAAAAGCCAAGTAGCCAAAAAAAAAAAAAAAAAAAGTGGAAAAATAAATCAGGTACTCTCTCTGAAGAGATCCATAAAATGAGGAGAGAAAAGTACCTATTGGGTCTGAAAATACAAGGATGATCATGCCCTTGGCAACAGAAAAGTTTCAGTAGAATGGAAGCTTCGGGAGCCAGACTGGAGCAGATTCTAAACAAATCTTTTGAAAAGTTTTCACAAAAAAAGGAGCATTTTTAAGTGGGAAGCAGGAAAGGGGATACGAACAAGAAAGGAGGATTTGAGATTTTCTTTTTAAGAGAGAGGATATGTATTAGAGAATGATTATATGTTGTTGAAAACGAAGACATTCAGAGAAAGAGACATAGGAGAAAAAGGAAAAAACTGCCACAGCAAGGTACTGGAGATGTGAAATCTAAAGCCCAATGGAGAGAGGAGCCTTTGCCATGAGTTGGAAGGAAGCTTCCTTTATGCCTGAATGGAGACACAAGATAGAGTATAGATGCATGTATTGTTCTTGGACAAATTAGGGTGTACTGATCTAGTTATTTCTATTTTCTGATTCAAGTGTGAAGGGAGGTCATCAGTTCTTAAGGGGCTGGGGGCTGACTAGGAGAATAAGAATTAGAAAGGAAGAGTTTGTGTAAGTTAGAGAAAACAATATTAGACAAATCATCCATTATTTATGTCATTAAATATATCAGTGGTCTGAATTTAGGAAGCATGTTGGTCTGGACAACAGGAAAGAACTATAGTGTCATGAGTTTCATTATTATCTGCTTGATATTACACAAGGCATTTCCATGTAACTATCCTCTTTAATCCTTAAAAATGAATATTAATTATTTCCTTTTTTAAAGTCTGAAGGCGGAGGCAAAGAAAGATTAAATAATTCGCCCAAAGTTTTAGCACTATTAATTGACTAAAATTAGGACTTTGACTCACTTCTGTCTTACTTGAAATTCCCTGTGTTTTGATTCTGTCATTATATCAATTAGGAAGTAACTGATAATCATATCAAAAACATTATTTATAGGGTGGTATATTAGTTTTCTAGGGCTACCATAACAAAATACCACAGACTAGGTGGCTTAAAAAACATAAATTTATTTTCTCACAATTCTGGGGACTAGAAATCCAAGATCAAGGTGTCTGCAGGGTTAATTTCTTCTAAGGCCTCTCTCTTTGACTTGTAGATGGCCATCTTCTTGCTATGTCTTCATAGCGTCTTCCCTGTCTGTGTGTCTGTGTCCTAAACTTCTCTTCATATAAAGATACCAGTCATATTGCATTAGGGTTCACCCTAATAAGGTCTTTAAAAACTTTATCTTAAAATACACTCACATTCTGAGGTACCTGGGATTAGGACTTCAACATACAAATGTTGCAGGGAAGAAATTCAGCCTGTTACAAGTAGTGAGAATGAAAGTCAAACTGTAGTGGAATAATGACAGACTTGAAGTTGAAAATGTTAAATCAGACCTAGCTTTTAAAATTGTGATGATAAAATAGAGAAATAAGAAAACAAATCATTTGAAGGGAGCAAGAATTAAGAAAATAGTATTTTAGAATTTTTTTTATTTTAAGATACAGGTGACTGAATCTATAGTTTAAGTGAAATTTGCTGAAGAAATGAGAGAAAAAACATTAAAGCATGTTGAAATGTTTAAACAAGTACTATAAAACATATGGGTTTAATTCCAAAAGACATTCTGTAGGGAAATTATCTCAGATTTTCCTCAAAGGAAAAATGAATTAAAGAACAATAACTAATGTATAAAATATCTATAAGAAATGCTATTTTGAAAACCTCCTTTACCAAATTATTCATAACATATCTGTTTATCATATGACTGTTTATTAATGTAATTTTGATGACATAAGGGTTTCCTGAAGTATCAAAACAAATTTCTGCTTGTCGGATTGCCACAGCAGAAAACAAATAATAACATGCATGGACAATACAAATGTTATTTTTATCCTAAAGTAAAGCATGCCCAAGATATATCTTGTTAAGTACAAAATGTCACAACAATCTAGAATAACAATAAGGATAAGAATCTGTTGAATACTCAGGAAAGAAATATTTCTAAATTCAAAAAGTCAAAGAGGAAATGGCAGCTGAAAGTTTTCTGTAGCTGTGTCCTTATACAGAGCATATTTATTGAAAGAAAAAAAGTTTTGTTTCTGTTTTTTTAGAAAAAGTGCTTTCCCAAGAGAAAAAGAAGCAGCACAGCTCCTGTACGTCAGGTAAAAAAAGTCAGGAGAAAAAGCTTCAAGATTCACATGATGGAGTATTCTTTTACCAAACCAGGAATCAATTGCTTTGGAGAACGGAAATAACATTTTTGAAATCCCTTAACACCAATGATCCCTGTTCTGTGAGGTGCCTTGATGCTAATTAGACAGTTGCTCATATCAGTTAAATCATTGAAATGTAATTACCTCTAGTACTCAGTGTTGAGGTATGGAGGTGAGGGAAGCAGGCCTTGAGAAAAGCCCTTACTGTAGTAGTGTCACTCTTAAGTTGTGTCGCCTTCAGTTATGCCATCCCCATATATTTCCTTTTATCCTCACTACAAAATGAGGACATTGGCTTTTCTGATTTCCAATGTCCTTCTATTTTTTCATGTTCTATGAGTAAGGAAGATATTTGATTTATTTTTAAGATATTTTATGTGCAATTCTTAAAGTTGATATATGGCTTTCTGTTCTAGTGAGATATTAGACTATGAGAATCTGAAAATTCCCTTGAGACGATCAGTACCAAGACAGAAAAATATAATAGGAAAATTTATTTTACATGCATATCTATCTCTCAGAACAGTAAGGCTAATAAGATTCAGAAAGAAAAAATAAATTAAAACAGGAGTACTGATCTAGGAAGCTGGCCTGTACCTTACCTTGGCTGTTGGGGTTTTGTTCTCAATAACCTAGGGCATAAGATTTTAAAGCCCATAATGGGGCAGAAATGAAAGACTTGAGCCCACCCAAGGCTAGGATCAAAATGTCCACATAAATCAAAGACCCTAGAAATCTGTATCATTCACGAATTAGTATAGTAGAAAAACAAAATCCACTACAAGTCAAAGGAAGATTTTAGCCTTCAAGACCTGGATAGTAAAATAATTCTCTGAAAAATTAGAAACCTGGTGCTTGCACTCCACATAAGTTTTGTGTTTTGAAATTAAACAAAGTACTGATTCAGAAAAAGCAAGTGCAAAACCTCTGAAATTAAAACAAACTAAGAATTTCAAGGAACAGATTGATTAGAATAACTGGACCATTGTAAACTAGGAAGACTGTACAGGAGAATAAGATTGGGGACGTAATGAGGCTCCTTGAGGATCATTTTAAGGAGTTTCATGCTTCAACATGAAAAGGAAAGCAACATTCAGGAAATACTCCTTTGTTATGTCATTTAATTATAGAAACAGCCTCATACAGCCATTTGTTTTTAAAATAAATAAATAGAGTATTTTGAAAAAGTGCTTCTGAAGTACAAAGTGGTTAAGTGGTAAATTGAATCACAATCTTCTGATCCCAAATCCAGGTTAATTTCTCTATATTACATGCCTTTATTTCTTCTTTCACATAGCAAGCAAATTAGTCATACCTCCAAATTTAAACTTCAGAATTCTAACTTATTTCAGCTGGATTAGAATTTCTCTTAATTCTTATGCTCTCTTTCTGTACTTGTCAATGAAAGATCCTTTCACTTTCTTCCTTTATAGTTAAGTCAGTACCTATTGCAAAAGTAGACTTCTTAGCCTATAAGCATTGCATACAGGTGACAAGAATTTGCCAACTACAAATGTTAACTGCTTGAAGATTTTTTTTTCAAATATCTGTTTTTATTGAGGTATTTATTTAGTATTGTTGAGTTCTGCTCTTCATAATACTTCGTTTCCAGGTAACACACAGCCCTGCCAAGTATTGGTATCTAGGTAATGCTGATCATTTTAAATGAACGTTTCAATATTGAGTCTACCCATCCACGAGCATGGAATGTGTTTCCATTTGCTTGTGTTGTCTATGATTTCTTTCATCAGTGTTTTGCAGTTTTCCTTCTAGAGGTCTTTCACCTCGTTGGTTAGGTATATTTCTAAGTAATTTATTTTATTTTATTTTCGCAGCTATTTTAAAAGGGGCTGAATTCTTGATTTGATTCTCAGCTTGGTTGCTGTTGGTGTATAGCAGAGCTACTGATTTGTGTACATTAATTTTGTATAACGAAACTTTGCTGAATTCATTTATCAATTCTAGGAGCTTTTTGGAAGAGTCTTCAGGGTTTTCTAGGTATATGATCATATTATCAGCAAACAGCAACAGTTTGACTTCCTCTTTACCAATTTGTATGCCCTTTATTTATTTCTCTTGTCTGATTGCTCTGGCTAGGACTTCCAGTATTATGTTGAATGGAAGGGTGAGAGTGGGCATCCTTGTCTTGTTCCAGTTCTCAGAGGGAATGCTTTCCTCTTTTCCTCTTTCAGTATTATATTGACTGTGGGCTTGTCATAGATAGGCTTTTATTACATTGAGGTATGTCTCTTGTATGCCAATTTTGATGAAGGTTTTAATCATAAAGGGATGCTGGATTTTGTCAAGTACATTTTCTGCATCTATTGAGATGATCATGTGATTTTTGCTTTTACTTGTGTTTATGTGGTATATCACATTTACTGACTTGTGTACATTAAACTATCCCTGCATCCCTGGTATGAAACCCACTTGATCACAGTGGATTATCTTTTTGATATGCTGTTTGATTCAGTTAGCTAGTATTTTGTTAAGCATTTTTGTATCTATGTTCACCAGGGATATTGGTCTGTAGTTTTTTGTTGTTATTGTTATGTTCTTTCCCGGTTTTGGTGTTAGGGTGATACTGTCTTCATAGAATGATATAGGGAGAATTCACTCTTTATCTTGTGGAATAGTGTCAGTAGGATTCATAACAATTCTTTGAACATCGGATAGAATTCAGTTGTGACTGCCTCTGGTCCAGGACCTTTTTTTGTTGTTGTTGGTAATTTCATTACCATTTCAATGTCGCTGCTTGTTATTGGTCTGTTCAGGCTTTCAAATTCTTCCTGATTTAGTCTAGGAGGGTTGTGTATTTCCAGGAATTTATCCATCTACTCTAGGTTTTCTAATTTATGTGCATAAAGATGCTCATAGTAGCCTTGAATGATCTTTTGTATTTCTGTAGCATCAGTTGTAATATCTCCCATTTCAATTCCAATTGAGCTTATTTGGATTTTCTATCTTCTTTTCTTGGTTAACCTTGCTAATGCTCTATCAATTTTATTTATCTTTTCAAAGAACAAGCTTTTTGTTTCATTTATCTTTTGTATTTCTTTTGTTTCAATTTCATTTAGTCCTGCTGTGATATTGGTTATTTCTTTTGCTGGGTTTGGGTTTGGTTTGTTCTTGTTTCTCTAGTTTATTGAGGTGTGACCTTAGATTGTCTATTTGTGCTTTTTCAGACTTTTTGATGTTAAAGGTTGTAAACCTTCCTCTTAGCATCACCTTTGCTGAATTCCAGAGGTTTTGATAGATTGTGTCACTATTATTGTTCAGTTCAAAAAATATTTTAAATTTCCGTCTTCATTTCATTGTTGATACAATGATCATTCAGGATCAGGTTATTTAATTTCTATGTATTTGCCTGGTTTTGAAGTTTCCTTTTGGAGTTGATTTCCAATTTTATTCCACTGTGGTCTGAGAGAGTACTTGACATAATTTCAATTTTCTTAAATTTATTAAGATTTGTTTTGTGGCCCATCATATGATCTATCTTGGAGAAAGTTCCATGTGCTGATGAATAGAATGTATATTCTGTGGTTGTTGGGTTGAAAGTTCTATAAGTATCTCTTAAGCCCATTTGTTCTAGGGTATAGTTTAAATCCATTGTTTTTTTGTTGACTTTCTGTCTTGATGACCTGTCTAGTGAAAAATAAATAAAATAAAATAAAATGAATGTTCCTTCCTCTTTTAGTTTTAGGAAGGGTTTGTATTTAATTGGCAATATTCCTTTCTTAAATGTTTGGCAGAATTCACCAATAAAGTCAGCTAGATTAGAAATTTTCCTTGTAGAAAAGATTTAAAATTAAAACTCAATTGGTTTAATAAATTTAATGTTGCCCAACAAATCTATTTCTTCTTGAATGAACATTAGTAGTTTGTGGTTTTCAAAGAAGTAGTTCATTTTGTTTAAATTGTCAAATTAGTGGCATACAATAATTCATAATGTCTACTTCTTATCCTTTTGATATCTGTAGGTTCTGTAGTGATGCCGCTAATTCATTCTTGTTGGTGGTAATTTCTGTCTCTTCTAATTTTTTATAACCAGCCTAATTAGACCTTTGTTCATTTTATTTGTCTTTTTTTAAGAGGCAGCTTTAGTTTACTTGATTGTCTCTATTGTTTTTCCATTATACATTTCAGTAATTTTTGATATTTATTATTATTATTACTTGCTGGTCTAGTATCTTCTGACAAAATAAGTCACATATTTTAATTAAACAGTGGCATTTTACTTCTGTTCTCATCTTTGACATCATTAAGCTGCCATATATTGTTCAAAAATTTTACATATGGTTTGCTATAGAATCAGGGTGAAATACGAGTAATAAAGACAATGACCTATATCTGCACATGTGGCTAATGAGCACTTAAAATATTGTTAATAAAACTCAAGAATATAATTTTAAACTTTAATTTAAAATCGGGTATTTGTTTGTTATTGAAAAACTTACAAATATTTTTAGAGCAACTTGGTTGTGTGAACGTAAGTTATTGCCTGTAAAATGTATGAATTCTAAATACACGCCAAGTATTTCTGATACTGTCCTATGTCATATGCCTTCAATGTATACTCTATAATTACTAGGTTTTTCTTAACTTTGTATTAAAAAAAATCACATTAACCCACATTTGACTAGCTATAAAGAACTTTGTTTTCTATAGTTTTATACAAAATGATAGAGGTATGTGTGTGTACTTGTGTATATGTGGGTGTGTGTATATGTGTGTGTTCATGTTTTGTATTAGTCAAGATTCAATGAGAAAAAACAGAAACAATGCTAGTTGTTTTAATAACGTCAGTTGTTTATATAATAATAAATAATAGCTTAAATAGATATTTGAAGATTCAAAAGTGGAAAAAAACTGAAAAATTACAGAGATAGGCATTGGAGGAAGCAGTACCACTCCTAGGACTGGGGAAAAATAACAAAGTAGTAAGAGATATTAGAATCTAGTAGTTTTGGGAAGGGCTTCGAAAACCTGAACTCAGATTTCTGAAGAGGGGACACTGTTTATTTAGTAGTGATATCTCATATCACCTGACATTGAAGGAGGAGCCTCACAGGGCAGGAATTCAAACTCCTGAGTAGGAGGCTTAAGTCAACTGGTACTGATAGCTCATGAGTATACTAGTGCTCTACAGAACTAGATCTCAGATTTTTGAGCAGAGAGGGATGTAGGGGTGTGAGGGAATGGGGAATACGGCCTAAAGCATGTTGAAACTTCTTAAGAGGAATGATAATGCTGATTCTTGGTGTGCTGATAAGAAAGCTAGAAGCTAGACTCTACTGCTCTTCCTAGGGTCAAGAACAGTCACTGAAATAAACAAGAAGGAACAAGTCCTTTGCTGTTCTAGCCTATATGTAGTGTCTATCAGGGGTTCAACTAGCAAAAGAGAAATGCAGCTTACACATTCTCAGCCCCAGTATCCCAAAGTGGAATATAGTAGGACATCGTTGGGGCTGGAAACAATAGCTTAAAAACTGGCACAGTCCACCTCTTGTCTATCAGGCATTGATACACATTTACCCTCCCATACATAGGTAAATTTCACACAATAACAATAACAAACTTATGGTAATTTTTTCAAATGAAGATTATTTCATTCTATCTCCATGAAGAGGTAACTAATGTCCCAAAAGCCATTTCTGATTAATTATTCCTTTCTGATTAATAGCCATATTATCCGTCTCTGGGAGATGTTATACAAACTTCAAATTTTGTCATGGTTTATATAAACATTCTGTACTCTAAAGAGGGAATTATAAGATTAAATATCGTTGACCACACATATGAAATAATGAGACATGAAATGTTAATATATAAAAATACTGTATATATATACACACAGACAGACACAAATTAGGTTATATGTGAAAACACAGAAGGACCAGGAAAGAAAAGATGCATAGCTGCTGCAGACCTCATTTTATTTATGTATTTTTTTTACTACCCATTAAATGTTATATTTGCACTCAGCCAGCATTTCGGCTGGCTAACGCTCTCTACCTATCAAATGACTCAAACTTTCTTTCCTAGAGAATTTGAATTCTGAGTGATTTTCACCTTTCTTTGGTTACTGTAGTCTTCCATTAAATTATTGAACACAGAAATGCTAAAAATTCCTCAAAGAAGGTCCTGAATTTCATGCATATAGTCTTTCCTGCACTACTATGTAGCAACACCCCAAATGTATCTTGAGAATATGGATTTTTTTAAAAAAATCATGTTCTTCATAAAACTTAACAATGTGCAATTGTGTTTTGGTGCAAAGTCCCAAAAGATTGTGCTAATTGATTCCACAACACTTATTTTTATGCCTTTAAATTCATGTTGAAGGTGTGGCATTATGACAATGGAGTGTATATTGATTGCTATGGTGAAAGGCGAAAAATTTTCTTCTCAAATGGATTCTATCTGCACACAGATGAGAAACTTTTTTTATGTTTCTTTTAACTATTTATAATTTGAGGAATTATGACACCTGATACCTTGAAAGTAGTGAAGGAGAAAAATTGTGTTTCCATATTAGCTATCTATATCAAATCAGGCAAGAACAAAAAAGAAAATTGATTTTTTTTTTTTTTTTTTGCTAGAAGCCTGATGGATGTAACAACTTTTCCTCAAAGGAAAAATAAAGGAAATCTCTTATTACCTATATGGCAACATCTGGCCAAATGAAAATGTGCAAAAAAAAAAAAAAAGTGAAATAAGTTGGGGCTGTTTCTGGCTCAGTGTGAAGTATGAAAAGATTTTAAAGTTAGGTGTTAGATTGGAAAAAATGAGGATTTATGATCATCTTCTTTGACACTTTTTATAATGTGCATCATAGAATATATGGGAAAAAATTCCCATGAAATTATGAAGAAACAAATATGATAAGTGGACAGATATTGGGTGAATTTAAGAAAAACAAAGTATTTTTATTGTACATTTAATTGTAAACAATGTAAATAGGCACTGGCCTGTTTTCTAAGCCTTTGCATAGGTTCAACAATACGGCTTTCTTCCTTCCAAAGACTGACCTATCTATTCCCACTATACAGGGCCAAATCTAATACCAGAGACCAACTATGAGGCTCTGATTAAACACCATTCCTTCAGAGCAGAGTGGGGAGCAGCCAGTGCCTTTGCCACCCTCACTCAGCTGGAGTTACTCAATACATTGTTATTATGTCTGTTTCATCCATTTTCTAAGTCATACCTACCGGAATAGGTAATCTATTGCAAAAGTATTTCTCAATCCTTGCTGCACGAATCAGTGGGTGTCTTTTTTTAATACCCATGTGCAAGCCCCAAACACAGAAATTCTGAATTAACAGATATGGAAGTCTGGGCATCAGTATTATAATGGGTTGAGGACCATTGCATTCATGCCCAAAATGAATGAGTCTAGAATTTGTAACATTTACGTAACCACAGATGTGCTAAAAATGAATTCTAAGAACACGATGACTATAGCACTCTCCTAATCTCTTTTTTTACACAGCCTAGACATCCTCCTTGCAAGCTTAGCACTTTCCTTCTCATACTGAGAATCAAATTCTGCCCTGTTGTGTAGAATATTTGGCTATAACATTAGTATTTGGCCTTATTCTTTTTAGTCTTTTTCTCAAGAAGGTTGACACTATTTAAACTTCTATCACTGAGAAAGTAATGCCAAGCAGGCAGACTACCCAAAGCTATAACCTCAACCACCTGTTTCTGAACAATAGATCTCACACTAAATTAGGTTCCTTTGGAAATAACATCAAATATTACTACTCTGAAGTAGCTAATGTAATTAGGTTAAAAAAATTTATCAGAAGTTGGAAAAAATAGGACCAAGAAATAAAATAGTAAGCCAAAGTCAAACCACAGTTCATAAAATTCCTCGAATGCTCATGTTTAGACCCTGGATCCCTCATAGAATACTGTGACCCCAGATTTCTATATCTGGCAATGTTATTCTTCAAATATGAAAGAGAAATAAAGAAATTTCCCAATAAATGAAAAACTGAGAGATTGCATTGCTGGTAGACTTCCTCCAACCATGCTAAAGGAAGCAGTTCAAGCTGAACAGAAAGGACACTAAACAGTGACTCATCCACCAGGAAAAGTAAAGAGCACTGTGAAAGATAACTGCATAGATAAATTTAAAAGACTACAAAAAAGCTCTTTGAGTTTGTAACTTATTTTTTCCATCCGATTTAAAAGAAAATATATAAGGCTATAAATCCAGGTTGGTGGGCATATAATGTATACAGATAAAATGTGGGACAATAACAGCATAAAAATGAGAGCATGCTCCATATAACAGGGGTCCCCAACCCCTGGGCCATGGGCTGCTACTTGTCTGTGGCCTGTTAAGAACCAGGCCACACAGCAGGAGGTGAGTGGTGAAGTGAGTATAACCTGAGCTCTGCCTCATGTCAGCTAAGCGGCAGGTGAACTGGGCATGTGAGGGATCTAGGTTGCACATTCCTTATGAGAATCTAACGCCTGATGATCTGAGATGGAACAGTTTCATCCCAAAACCATCCCTTCAACCTCCATCCATGAAAATATTATCTTCTATGAAACTAGCCCCTGGCACCAAAAAGGTTGGGAACAGCTAGGAATTATGTATTCAACACAAAAGAAGGCAGTAATGGAAGAACTGAGGAACAATAAAGAAAGACATAACATGTATAGAAAACAAATAGAAAAATGTCAAGAATAATGACATTTTATCAGCCATTACATGACATATAAGTAGATTAAGTTCTGCAATAAAAGGACACAAATTGGCTAACTGGATTTTTAAAAATGACCTCAATATATGTTGTCTACAAGAGACTCACATTAGGTGCACAGATAGGTTGAAAAGAAAAAGATATTTTATGTAAAAAATATTCAAAAGAGAGCTTGAATAGGTATACCAATACCAGACAAAACAGACTTTAAGACAAAAATTTTAACAAGTGACAAAAGAAGACATAATATAACAATAAAAAGGTCAATTGCTGAAGAAGATACAAGAATTATAAATATGTATGCACTTATCAACAGAGCCACACAATACATGAAGCAAAAACTGACAAAACTGAAGGGAAACATTTGCAAGTCAACGATAATAGAGACTTTTTAATATCCCACTTTCAGTAAGGGATAGGACTAGACCAAAAATCAGCAAGAAAAAAACTTGTGCAATACTATATGCCAATGAGACTTAACAGATATTTATAGAACACTCTACCCAACAACAGAATGCACATTCTTTTCAAGTGCACATGGAGTATTTTCCAGTATTAATTACATGTGAGACCATAAAACAAGTCTCAAAACTTTGAAAAGATTGAAATCATACAAGGTATATTCTCCAACCACAGTGGAAAAAAAATAGAAACTAATAATAAAAAGAAATTTGAAACATTTATGAATATATGGGGAAATTAAGCAACATACTGCTAAATAATAGTTGAATTAAAGAAAGAATCACAAGAGATTTAGAAAATGCTTTGAGATAAATTAAAAACAAAATATACCAAAGCCATGGAGAATAGCAAAAGTGGCAATGACGGAAATTTTTTTTTTTTTTTTTGAGATGGAGTCTCACTCTTGTTGTCCAGGCTGGAGTGCAACGGCACCATCTCAGCTTATTGCAACCTCCGCCTCCTGGGTTCAAGTGATTCTCCTGCCTCGGCCTCCTGAGTAGCTAGGATTACAGGCACCTGCCACTAGGCCCAGCTAATTTTTGTATTTTTAGTAGAGACAGGGTTTCACCATGTTGGTCAGGCTGGTCTTGAACTCCTGACCTCAGGTAATCTGCCCGCCTTGGCCTCCCAAAGTGCTGGGATTACAGGCATGAGCCACTGTGCCTGGCCTGAAATTTATGGTTATTAATAACTACATTAAAAAAGGAAATATCACAAATTAATAACATAACCACCAGCCTTAGAAACAAGAAAATAAAAGATCAAACTAAACTCAAATAAGAAGAAAAAAATAGTAAAGACTCGAGTAGAAATAAGCAAAATAGAGAATACGAACACAGTAGAGAAAATCAATGAAACCAAAAGTTGATTCTTTGAAAAGATCAACAAAAATGACAAACATTTAGCTAGACTGGCCAAGAAAAAAAAAAAAAAAGAAGATTCAAATTACTAAAATCAGGAATGAAAGAGGGGACATTACTATTGTCTTTACAGGAGAAAAAAATTACAAAGGAATACTATAAACAATTGTATGGCAGCAACTGATAGTAGATAAAGTAGATAAAATAAATTCCTAGAAACACACAAATTACCAAAACAGACTCAAGAAGAAATAGAAATCTAAACAGACCTGTAGTAAGTAAAGATATAAGCTACTCATCCAAAAAAAAAAAAAAATCAACAAAGAAAATCTCAGGACAAGATAGCTTAATTAATTGATTTTCTCACATGTTTAAAGAACATCAATTAAAGTCTTTCACAAAAAGTAGAGTAGGAGGGAACACTTCCTGACTTACTCTATGGGGCCAGTATTATCCTGTGAGCAAAGTCAGACAAAATTATGACAAGAGAAAACTACAGAACAACAACATTTGCAAATACAAATGGAAAAAAAATTCTAAGCAAAATACTGAAAAACTGCCCAGCAGCATATAAAAATGTTTATGTCAAAGCCAAATTGGATTTATTTGAGGAATACAAAGGTGGCTCAACATATTAAAATCAATAAATTTATTATACCACATCAATATAATAAAGAGAAAATAAAATCCCATGGTCATCTCAATAGGTGCAGAAAAAGATAGTACCTTTCGTGATTTAAAAAACAAACATGCATCAAGCTAGGAATAAAAAAGAGCTTTCTCATTTTGATAAATAACACCTATGAAAAAGCCACAGCTAACACATCATACTCACTTATTAAAAACTGAAAAAAAAACTCAAATAATTTTCCTAATGTAAAGAACAAGGCAAAGATGTTTGCTTAGACTATTTCTGTTTCACATTGTATTGAAGGTTTAAGCCAGGGCCATTAGGCATGAAAAAAAATAAAAATTGTCCACACTGGAAAGGAAAAATTAAAACTATTTCTGCAGATAATAGTGTCTTAAATCATAAAGAAGCTACAAATAAACAGTTTGAACGAGTTTAGAAAAATTGCAAGATACAAAATCAATATATAAAAATCAGTTGTATTTCTAAACATTAGCAATAAACAAACTGAAAAGGAAATTAAGAAAACAATTTCAGTAATATCAGAAAGAATAGAATACTTAGGAATAATTTTAACCAAATCAGGGCAAGACTTATATACTGAAAACTATAAACCACTATTGAAAGAAATTAATAAAGATCTGAATAAAATAACAGGAAGACCCCCCTTGTTCACAGATTGGAAGACTTAACTATCATTAACATGACAATACTTTCTAAGTTAGTCTATAAATTCAACACAGTCTCTGTCAAATGAGAGGATGTTAAAAGATCATGATTCAAATGCCACAGAGCCTCACTGCTCTTAATGTTGTAGTAGATTTTCTTGAATAAATGTTTCAGCATTTGCTGTGTACCCTTAGAATAACTTCTAGAGACTTTAAGTGGGGGAGTATTATTTTTTCATAATTGTTACTAGTTACGCTTATTTTGCAAAGGAGAAGATCCATGAAGCTTCTCCCACTGCCAATCCAGAAGTGGAAATCCAGAAACCCTTTTTTAAAAAAAATTCCTACACTGAATGTAATTTCAATATGTAAAACAGATACAAATAGAACTGCTCTAATTGTGATTGGGGTAAAGTCTCCAAAGTCCATTTGGGTGGCAAGTTCTCAAATATTTCACGGACTCTAGATGACTTATTTATCAATCCTTGGATTAGATGACAGTATTCTCTTTTTTTTAACTTTTAAGTTCAGGGGTACATGTGCAGGTTGATTACATAGGTAAACTAATGTCATGGGAGTTTGTTGTACACTGTTGGTTGAAGTATAAATTAGTTCAACCCTTGTGGAAGATAGTGTGGCGATCTCTTGAAGACCTAAAGATGGAAATACCATTCAACCCAGCAATTCTATTACTGAGTATATACCCAAAGAAAATTAAATCATTCTATTATAAAGAAACATGCATGCATATGTTCATTGTAGCACTATTCACAATAGCAAAGACATGGAATCAACCTAAATGTTCGTCAGTGATAGACTGAATAAAGAAAATGTGGTACACATACACCGTGGAATACTATGCAGCCAAACAACAACAACAACAAAAAAACGAGATCATGTCCTTTGCAGGGACATGGATGAGCAGTGTTCTTTCAAGCCCTAATATTTGTGAAGTGTCTAGTACGTTATTTATATATCTAAGAACTCTCCTCTCTCCTTTGTAAGGAAAACTGCTTTTCTTAAGTGCCATTTCTCTTCCACTCCTTCAAGGAAATCCATTCACTTTTCCTTATCTTCTCAGTAAATGATATCTAAGTATTTAGTGCATACTTAATTCTTTTAAGCTTTATTGACAGTTACGTCAGTTTTGAGTCTAAGCCCATTAGGTAATCAGGCCTCTGAGAAGCTCATATTTTTTTCAATGAGTGTACCTAATGACAACTTCTAAACAACTACAGATTCTCAAATGTTTTGGGCACAACAACAAAAAATGATAAATTGGACCCTCACTGATGCTTTTAAAAGTAAATAAGCAAATCATAAGAACTCAGGGATATGGGAGATAAAAACAATGATTCTCACTGTCCAAGGATATATAAGTGGGTAGGGGAAAGACTTCAAACAAGGAGTGTACTCCTTTGACCTTTGATAAAAGGATAAGCTTTGTCAGACGGGCCCAAAGAGGAGCTTGCTGATAAGAGTTGTCACAACCACTCCACCCCTCAGAATTCCTCTGCCTTCGCCACTTGGCTGTGGAGTGAAATATGTCTTCATAGCTCCTATTACCCTTGATTTTTCTTAACTGGGCCTTTCTCATTTCATGAATTTTACTACTAATCACTTGGAGAAAATAGATAATAAGTAATCAACTTGGGATTTTAATAGAAATTTCAAAATGTTCACTATCACAAGTCCATTTGGTTTATATTCTGGAGTCTTCTTGAGATGTTTCTGAGTTTTCTCCTTTGATGTTCTACCCTCTGTTATTTGTTTATTCTCAGAGGGGGTTTCACTAGTCTCTCACTCTTCCACAAATTGTTTGTTAGCAGAAGAAATAGGAATCCTTTCCTCCATGTTATCTCCCTTTCCATAGTGGAGATTTAATAAAAATAAAATAATCCGTTTTTCCTTTCTTGAAAGTGGCAATTAATATTTTTAACTCCAGATCGAATGATGCTCAGATCACTAGCTTTTTTAAGACATACTTTAGTTTGTCAATTTTTCCAATTGGAATAGAGGATTAGAAGAGTAGAAAAGGAAAAAAACTAAGAAATATTATGTAAATAAAAATTTTGGCTGGAGAAGGAAATAAATGGTAAGTACATGGGAGGATATCTAACTACTGTTTTTGGGCAAAATGCAAAGAAAATAGTCTGTTTTTTAACATTTGATCGATCTTTTCTTGGGCTCCTTTTTCCAGCAGTCCAGATCATTTGTTGTGATTAAGATGTCAGGTTGTCAGCTTCAGTTGAATTTTCTCTCTGAAGAATGTTTTACATTATCTTCTTTGTTCATTAGGCTAGACTTTAACACATCATGCTTTTTCTTATCTAAATTGCCAATGATATTAGTGTTATTCTTGCATAAATTATTTGTGTATTGGTGTTCTGTATATTTCTATAATTGTAAACCATAAATACTCTTAGTCATGCATAGAATATTTGCTGTTCTTTGGAAAGAAGCATTTGAGTTCATAGATAATTCATAGAGAATTTTGCTTCTTTTAGATGGCATCTCTGTGTTCACATATTTTTTACTTTCTTTGCTTTCTTGTCTTATCTACAGATATTACCTCTGATTTTTCTTACATTTAGTATGGGCCATAGGTACTTAGCCCCATCATATGTATTGGTCCCCTGCCTCTAATCCCTCCAACAACAACAACAACAACAAAATCCAATCTGCGTAACACCTCCATATAATTCTTTCTATGCACCATTTTTTCACACAATTCCACTCTTCAAAGGGCAATAGTCTTCCACTGCATATATGTTACATACAGAATAAATTCAAATACTTTGGGCTGATACCCATAGATTTTTGCTATTTTGTTCTTGCTGCCCACTTTTCTACTATTGTTTTAGTCTATAAGCACCAAACTAAGGACTAATTTTTCTCATTTTCTGAAGCAGAGGTGGAAACCTTGCCTGTTCATATGCAGATTATCATGTAGGTTATTACATGAAGATTATCATGTAGATTATTACATAAAGAATAATTCCTCTGGATTCCTACCAAACCATGTCAATTACTGGGGAGGCTACAAGTGTTAGAGTTTGTGTCTGAAGGGCCTTATGCACAATAGGAATGATATCCTTTTGTCTGGGGGAAAGACTTGTCATTCAAAATAAAGGCGTTCTATATCTGTACAGATAGTAGATATATGATAAACTTTTCCACTGTAATTCTCAGAATCAAGTGAAATCTACCACAGTTGGGGGGAGCAGTAAG
Organism: Pan troglodytes; assembly: GCF_028858775.2. NCBI lineage: Eukaryota > Metazoa > Chordata > Mammalia > Primates > Hominidae > Pan > Pan troglodytes. The sequence goes on from NC_072407.2 coordinate 91,242,231, forward strand.
GCTATTAATGTCACATGAAAGTTGATGCTTGGGGCTTAGGGATATAGTACTGGGAATATTTCAGTGAGGATGTTGGAAACCAGAAAGTATTGTCTGCTATGACAAGAGTGTTGGGTATGTGAAAGTGTGCCTGTACTACATATGCTCACTTTGAACTTACTTAACTGTTATTACCTTGAATAATGACTTTTACTTTATAGTACTTGAAGACACCTTTCTCCATTAGATACAGGTTCTTGGTCTTTGACTGAAGATATAAAAATCATATAAATGATTAAAGATATAAAAAGAGATAAATAGATATAAATGGTTTAAGTGGCTTTCTTCCCTGAAAATTCCTTAAGGGAAGGACTCTGCTTTCTGAAGCTTTTCATCTCCCATTTTACTACATACATTTCCTGTACTTGCCTGTAGGTAATAGCTTGTTAGTATCTATTTTCTGAATATATGTTTTGAAGAAACATATAATATATTCTCCTCATTCCCAGGGGATACTTCTGAAAACCCTCTGGGATAGTTACTTATCAAATATTTATTATCAACTGTGTACAGGCATGATTCTCTTTTCTATGGACATAGCAGTGAACAGATGAAGTTTTTATTTGTAATGTAAAATGTCACGTAGTTTTCCACTCAAAGATCTTTTTCAATGTTTTTCTTTTTCCTGATTAACTTAGAAAATGGGCAAGTCATATAGGCTTACTGTGTGTATGTGTGTGTGTGTGTGTGTGTGTGTGCAGAATACACAATTGGAAGAACTTGGTGTCCTGGAAAGTGCCAAGTACAAAAGACTCAGGTTTGATTCCTACTGCTCCATTTACTAACTAAATAGGGGAAAGTTGCCTAAACCCTCACTTTTTGTTTGTTTGCCTATTTTTATATGTATTTTAATGGGAGTACTTTTGTACAAATACCTCATTAAGGCTAAGAACACTTATCATATTTAGACTGCAGGTTTCAAATGTTGATTCTGCCACTTCACACTTACTGGCTGTGTAACCTTAGGCAAGTTTTATATCCCTTTTGTCCTCCAGTTTTCTCATCTGTAAAATACAAGTATAACATACCTCATAGGGTTGTTCTGAGGTTCAAACGAGTTCCTGTATGTGAAGTACTTTGAATAATACCTGGCATACAGTGGTATATGAGCTAACTCTCACTACTGCTACCATGCTACATTTCTTGCAGTTTTGTTGGAGAAATAAATATGATATATATATATATATCAAAATTCTCAGCATAGCACTGGATGCATGACTGTCATCCAATAAATTGAAATTATTACTGAAGCAATCAGTCATTTTTTATTATTCCAAGAGCTTCAGAAGCATCACTCTAGCGAAGAATAGTAGAACAATAATTTATGTTAAATGAAGAGAAATTTTGGAAGAAAGAGAGGCAGCATAGCCATCTTAAGAAAAGTAATAGCTATTTGTCATATGTAGAAGTTGTCTTAGTCACTATTGCTCCCCTGGCATACTATGATCTCCACTAAACAGAAGTATTACATTTTGATTTATTATAATTTAATATAATACACACATCCATTATAATCATAGTTCTAAAATTAAAATCCAGGAACGGTTACTTCTTATCTAAAGCACTTAGGTTCAAGTTAACCCTTGGGATCAAGCCCAGACTCCCCACCCTGATATGCATAAGGCCTTTCACAGTGTGACCCACCTCCACCTCTCTGGGCTCACTTGTTGTTGATCCCACACTGCTCTACATTGCATCCCACACCAGATCACTTTTATTTTTTCAATTACATCAGTGCCCAGGGTCCCTGTCAGTCTACACATTCTATGTGATACCTTTCCCATAATTTACTCATCCAATTTAAATACCACTTTCTCGTTTCCCCATCTGGTTAGCTGCTTCTGCTGTAATCCCATAGGCTTTATACACATCTTTAAGAGCATCATTTATATTACCTTAACACTATATGTATGCGTTTATCACAACATGGAGGGAGATCAATGAGGATAGGGACTATGCTTCTACATCACTGGAGCTTGACATGTCATGATTCTTAACATGATAGAATATTTATTGAATAAATAAATGGACAACTCAGTGAAGGGAGTAAGGTAAGTTTTGTTATCACCACTTCACAGGTAAGAGGGGTGAGGCTTTGAAGGCCCATCAGTAATTCCTATTGAAAGCCAAGTGAATAGCAGACCTCCCATTTACACCCAGCATTGTCTGGAGGTCTGTTAGGAGACATTTTCTAGATTCATCTTGACTACTGTGGCCAGTGTGGCCTGGCTCATTTTATTTGAGTGCAATTTCTGCTTAATGCAGTGTCTCTCAATCCTGAGTGCACATTGAATTATTCATAGCAGGGTGCCTGCTACTTAATGATATTAAATGTTTTTTGGAAAAGGAGAGAAAAAAACACTGAAACTGCCTTTCTTTCTTAAACTTTTAATTATTTAGGCCTTTTTGGTTCTTATACTAAGTTTTTTTCTCCAAGTTTCATCATTAGTTTAAGTATTTTAATCTGATTTTAACTGCCTTACTGATTCCCCAAGGGTTTGTTTCCCCTTTTTTCAACTAAATTAAGAACTTCTAGACTATATACTTAAAATTGTAGTTAATTGAGATTGGCCACAGTTGAATTTCTTAGCTATATAACAGGATTTTCATTTGAAGCTATTTATTCCTGACAATCTCTACTCTTAAAGTGTGGAGTTCTCTTAAAGGGGCTGTTTTTCAGTGAAAATTTCCAGATACTCCTCAAATGTGCTTCAACATTAGCCAGGAATCAGGAGGAAATAGAGCTCCTGGGATGCTATTATTTCAAACCCAGGTAGATGCTCCAAGTTTTTCCCAGTGGTCTCAGTAAAAGTAGGCTGTCTATCTACTACCGTGTTGCTCCCTTTGAGCTCCCAAACTCAGCTGTTGGTCCATTGAATTATACAGTAACTAGGCACAATTATGTCACTGCATGGCTTAAAATCCTCCAATGGCTCCTCACAGCTTTTAAACTAATATTGACTAATTACCTTTCATGCAAACCCTACAGTATCTGTGTTAAACCACAGATACCAACAGATATCCACATAATATCCTTCCTTTCAATCCATCTGATCTACTTGCAGGGTCCCAGAAGCATAATTCTTTTCCTTCATGCTTGTGCTTTACTCCTACTAGAATGCTTTTTTCCCTCTTATTACTTTGCCTAGATCTCTGCTATTCATTTTTTAAAACTTTAGTTCAAGTGTCACCAAAGGGGCACCTTGACCGACACCACTCAACCCTCATCCAAGCGGATACTAACTCCTCTTTCTCTTTTTTCCCAAGGCATGAAGGGCCCTTCTCTGCTGGCATTCACACTGTACTGTGCTGAATTATTGACCAGATTTTAGCTCTTTGTAAGACAAGCACCTTTCCTCATTTGGCTTTCTATTTCCAGCACTCGGTGCAATGCTTATTACATGCCAGGCACTGTCCTAACTGATGGGGATTAATGAATGGTAAAATCTACCAAGATTCAACCCAAAGTCATCAACATTTCTTAGATCCTTTCTTTTCCAAGTTCTGATATCTAAACACTAAATTAGTGATTCATAAAATATTTAAATAATTTGAATAATTTAAAGAATTTAATCTTAAATAATTTAATCGAACAATTTGAAAAAATTTTGGACTCTCTAGGGCAAAATATACAATTCCTATGTATTTTATATATGGTTTACGAGACTTTATAAATATAATAATATGAATTCAGTCTCCTGGTTGAATTCATATTGTTTTTAACTGGCAGGCACTGTAATGGACACAGGACATATAATGACCAATAAGGCAATATCATTGCTTTCAGCGAATTTCCCATATAGGCAAAAAATTACACATGATCAAATAACTGCAATGCAATATGACAAATGTGATAATCAAAGGAGGAATATGTCAACTCTTAAAAGTTTTCATAGATGTAGCCATTGAGCTAATCTTAAAGGGGCGAAAGATGTAGGAGAATATAAAAGTTTAAAGAACCCCTATGGAAGAAAAATCCCAAAACAAAGTATTTATAATTTTAATAACAATAATAATAACATCGATACTTACTCTATGCTACATGTTTCTCTAATTGATTTTACATACATTAATTCAGTTAATGCTAAAAATAATCCCTTGTAGTAAGTACTATTACCTATTGGTTTCTTAGGGCTTCCATAATACAGTGCAAGCATAACTCTAAGATATGGAAGGTTTGGCTTCGGACCACCACAATAAAACAAACATTCTAATAAAGTTAGTCACATTAATATTTTGATTTCGCAGTGCATATAAAAAGTTGTATTTACACTATATTGTAGTATATTTATGGTGCAATAACATTATGCCTAAGAATAAAATGTACATACCTTATGTTAAAAATACTTTATGCTGAAAAAATGCTAAGAATATTCTGAACCTTCAGCAAGTTGTGATCTTTTTTCTGGTAGGTCAGACCTCTGGTAGGTCTAGCAGGTTGATGGTTGCTGACTGATCAGGGTGATGGCTGCTGAAGTTTGGAGTGGATGCAACAATTTCTTAAAACAAGAAAAAAATAGAGTTTGCTACATTGATTGACTCTCCCTTTCAAAAAATATATTCTTGTAGCATGTGATGCTGTTTGATAGCATTTTGCCCACAGTAGAACTTCTTGCAAATATGGAGTGAATCCTCTCAAACCCTACTGGTACTTTATTAGATAAGTTTATAGAATATTCTAAGTACTTTGTTGTCAGTTCAACAGTGTTCACAGCATCTTCACCAGAAATAAGTTTCATCTCAAGAAACTATTTTCTTTGCTCATCCATAAGATGCAACCCCTCATTCGTTCCAATTTTGTTATGGGATTGAATAATTTGTTTCCATCTTCAGGCTCTACTTGTACTCCAGTTCTCATGTAATTTCCCCCACATCTGCAGTAACTTTCTCCACTGAAGTCTTGAACCCCCTCAAAGTCATCCATGTGGTTTGGATTCAACTTCTTCCACACTCTATGAATGTTGATATTTTGGCCACCTCCCATGAAAATTAATGTTCTTAATTGTATCTAAATAGTTAATCCCTTCCAAAAGTTTTTCTATTCATTTTGCTCAAATTCATCAGAGGAATCACTGTATGTCGGCTATACCCTTATGGCATGTATTTCTTAAAAAATAACAATTGAAAGTCAAAATTACTCCTTAATCCATGGGCTGCTGAATGGATGTTGTGTAGGCAGTAATGAAAGCAATATTCATCTCCTTGTGTATCTCCATCAGAGCTCTTGGGTGACCTTGTCAATGTGCAGTAATATTTTGAATGAAATCTTTTTTTTTTTTGAAGGAGTGGGTCTCAACAGTGGACTTGAAATATTCAGTAAATCATGGTATAAACAGATGTGCTGTCATCTAAACATTGTTCTATTTACAGAGCACAGGCAGGGTAGATTTAGTGTTTTTGATGGCCTTTGGACTTTTGGAATGGCTTCAACTAAATAAGCACTGGCTTCAACTTAAACTCACCAGCTGCATTAGCTCCTAACAAGAGAGTTAGCCCATCCTTTGAAGCTTTAAAACCAGGCATTGAGTTCTTTCTAGCTAAGAAAGTCCTAGATGGCATCTTCCAATAGAAGGCAATTTGTCTACCTTGAAAATTGTTTGTTTAGTGTAATGACTTTCATCTCTTATCTTAGGAAGATCTTCTGGTTAATTTTCTGCAGCTTTTCCATCAGAACTTATTGCTTCACCTGGCACTTTTATTTTATGAAGATGGGCTCTTTTCTTAAAACTCTTGAACAACTGCCAGATTCAAACTTTTCTTCTTCAACTTCCTCACTGCTCTCAGGACTCATAAAATTGAAGAGAGCTGGGGCCTTGCTCTGGATTAGGCTTTAGCTTAAGGGAAGTTTGTAGCTGGTTTGATCTTCTATCCAAACCACTAAAACTTTCTCCATATCGGCAATAAGGCTGTTTCACTTTCTTATCATTTATGTGTTCACTGGACTAGCACTTTTAATTTCCTTCAAGAATTTTTCTTTTGCATTTACAGCTTGACTGTATTTCACATAAAAGGCCTAGCTATGTTGGCTTTGGACATGCTTTCCTCATTATTATTCTTACCTCTAATATTTATCTAATATTATTCCTACCTGTAGGTAATTATTCCTACCTCTTGATTTAAAGTGACTCTTCCTTTCAATTGAACATTTATAGGCCACTGTAGGGTTATTAATTGACCTAATTTCAATATTGCTATGTGTCAGAGAATAGGGAGGCCCGAAGAGAGGGAGGAGGACTGTTGGTGATGGGGGCGTGAGGGAAGGAGGATGGCTGGCAGGTGGAGCAGTCAGAACATACACAAAACTTCACCATCTTATATGGATGTGGTTTGTGGCACCCCAAAACAATTACAAGAGTGACATCAAAAATCACTGATCACAGATCATAATAAGAGATTTAGTAATATTGAAAAAGTTTGAAATATTATGAGAATTACCAAACTGTGAGAGAGACATGACACGAACACATGCTGTTGGAAAAATGTCACTGAGAGACTTCTGCAATGTGGGGCTGCCACAAACCTTCAATTCGTAAACAATGTAATATCCGCATAAAGCAATAAATTGAATTGCAATAAAATGTGGTATACCTGTTCCACAGACTGGGTAGCTTAAACAACATAATTTTTTTTTCTCACAATTCTGGAAAATTAAAGTCTGAGATCAAAGTGTCACCAGGGTTGGTTTCTTTTAAGGCTTCTTCCCTTGACTTGTAAATGGCCATCTTTTTCCTGTGTCTTCACATAGTCTCCTCTCTGTCCCTGCCCATGCTCAAATTTCCTCTTCTTCTAAGAACTTCATTCATATTGGATTCTGGCCTACTAACGTCTTCATTTCAACTTAATTATCTCTTTAAAGATCTTATCTCCAAATAAAGTAACATTCTGAGGTATTAGGAGTTAGGACATAAACATTTGAATTTTACAGAGACACAGTTTAGCTCATAATATGTTATAATCCCCACTTCACTGAAAAGAAGAGTGGAGCACATGAGGTTAAGTAGCTTGCCCCAGTTTGCAGAATTAGTAAGTATCACAATCATCTAGCTCCAGAATCTGTGAGGCTAACCTTTAGATTGTATGATTCTCTTTTTATATTTTAAAATAAGAAATAAAATTAATAGACTTATTGAATTAATTTTTAGGACAACTCTTTTATTTGTGGTACACCATAATTCACAAATAGCAAAAATTTGCCTATGTCTATACCATAGGCGTACCAATTTCTTGAAAGCAAAGCAGGGTCTAGTCTGGTTAGTACTTGGATGACAGACCAAATAGCAAATATTTAAAATGTCTTTTCTAAGGAAATTAAATTGGCTCCTGTATTAAGCTGTAGAACTAATGGTTTCTGCTCTGTGCAAGTATAATGGCCACAACTAACCTCACTGCATGTTAAGCACTGTCCTTAGTGTACCTGATCTCATTTATGTCTTACAGCTCTTTGAAGTTTGTTATTATCCACATTTTACAGATGAATAAACTGAGACTTCCAGAGATTATCTTCTCTCTCCTCACAAAAATCAATAACAGGAATTTGAAACAAGTTTTCTTATGAGGAGGTTTTGTATTTCTGACTTCTCTTCTTGCTCTCACATCCCAAGGCCAAAGTTAGGATGCCTTGTATAAGCCTTTGTGCTTGTGGAAATTGGACTTTCCCCTCTTGTGTGTTCATCTGGCAGGTTCTTCCTATGTTCATAACAAGATATGTTGTACTGCTTTCCCCAATTCCCCTCACTTTCACTGCCTGTTGTCAATGTGAGCTGTTTAGGTCCCTTTCAGCACTCTTAAAGTCACCTCCCAAGTACTCTGTGGCCCTCATCAGGAGGGTATTCTAAGTTAGTCATCATAGATACATCTAGGCCCAGATCCAGAACCTCATGTTCATGGCATCCTCTTTGACCTACTTATCTGTTGCCACCTCATACCCTACTAAGCCAGTGATGGTCTTCGGCTCCTCATAGCCTGTGAATAAAAAAGGGTTTCAATTCTACAAGGATAAATCATATGTCTTTAGACTACTGCTATTAGTGTTTCACAACTGTGCCATCACCCTTTCTTACATACTCTGAGAGATTTTGTAATCAAATTCTGTCACGTAAGGTGAAATCAGAAGATGCCTAGTTCTCACTTCTGTGTATAGCTTTGAAAGGCCTGCTAATGCTTGGAACAAAACATGAAAGCCTTGTCCACCTTTCTGTTTTAATTCCTAATTACTAATTTCTTGCATGTTAGTGGAAAAGCATTAAACTTGGAACAGAGCACCTTGATTCTGGTCCTAGCTCTGCCAGCTGGGTGTTATGATAAAAGTCACAGGAATCTAAAATGGAACCCCAGATCTTCTACTGCTTTCTAGTTGAGTTACTATTGGCAAATTCTTAAATTCTTTGACTCAATTTTTTCTTCTGTAAAATGGAATCAATAAAATATTAAGCAAGATATTGTTCAAAGGAAAACTTTAGCCAAATTAAATTTAAAAGAGTTTAATTGAGCAAAGAACAATTTATGAACCAGGTAGCTTCCTGAGCTAGAGTAGGCTCAGATTCTCTAGCACAGCCACATGGTGGAAGAAGATTAATGTACAGAAAAAGAAAAATAACGTTAAAAAAATGGAAGTGAGGTACAGAAACAGTCAGATTGGTTATAGCTTGGTGTTTGACTTATTTGAACATGGTTTGAACAGCTGGCCACCTTTGATTAGACAAAACTCGGTGATTGGCACAAGAATAGACTATAGTCTGTTTACAACTCCATTTAGGTTATAGTTCACAATGTACAGAGAAACCTTTAGGCTGAACTTAAAATATGTAGGAGACAACTTTCAGCTAAACTTGATTTAACAATATATTAAGAGTTTATTTTATAGACATTGCTTTATTGCTAACTTTGTCATCTGGGTTAGATTATAAACTCAAGATTATTGGGTAGATAGTTGGCACCTAATCTGTGTGCAAGGCACTGAGAAACAAAAGATTAAAAGCTGTTGTTCTTCAGCTGGTTGGCAGCATTGATATTCCTCCAATGTACTTGTGCCTGCTTTGAAAACAACAATGCCTCTGCCTCTATTTGGATTTGTTCCCTCACAGTGAAAGAAAAAAGAGTGATTGTGATCCTGAATTTCTGAAATAAGGAGCATGTTTAACTGACAATCTAGCATCTGTTTTCTGTACCTTTCCCACCCTGTTGACAAATTCTCCTCCATCTGCATCGCTTAAAGCTTAGTCAGAAAGTAACAGAAACCTCCTCATGGAGAGAAAGGAAGGAAAGAACAGAAACCTAGATAGGGAACACTAAAGTGTCAGAGAAAGAAGCAGAAGAACTGGGTTCTCATCTTAACTCAGTCCCTTACCAACTTTGTTCACTACTTTCTCTCTCTCTGCCTTTTTTTTAAAGTATGATTTCACATTATCTCCTTCGTTGTATTTCTTATGCTAATACATATCCTTTCCTGATCTTGTAATGTATTCATTGCTGCTTCTTGAGTATAAAGTGTGTGAGTCCTGAGTCCTCTGAGAAAAGGAACACTTAAGGTGTTTAATGCTAATTAATGCAGGTGTCTGTTGGATAAACAGCTTACATTTCAAGACGAAGGTCAAGCAGAGCGTCTTCCAAGAGAGAAAATCTACGCATCAGACTTTGGTAGAAGCATATGCATACTTGCAACTGCAGAAACACCCCTGTCATCCTGTGTAAACACACAGAGAACAGGGTATTTACTATTATTAGTAACAGAGTGGTAGCCAAGACCCCTTGATTCCAATATTGGTTGTACCGTTAACTGTGACCTTTGGATTCAAATTTTATTTTGCCTCTGTAAAATGAGGGGTTTGGAAGGGAAGAAAACAAATTACTGCTTTTTCAGAACTAAGCCAATCATTTATATTGTCTCATTTTATCCTTAACTATTGTTACTTGACATTTCACTTCCTTATTTTATTTTTGTTCTCATAAATACATTAAAATAGATAGTACCATCCCTTTTCTATAAATGAGCACACTGAGGCTTAGAGAGTTTTATTGGATTAAGTTTAAATGGAAATGTTTATTATCATTTAAAAACTACAAGTTTGTTTTAACAAGTAACTGCTTCAAAACAAGTACTACATGAAGAAATAAATAATAATAAAAGAATAAAAAATATAGGAATGCACTGGCCTGCTATTATACAACTGCAATTCGATAAATTTTGAGTGACTAGAAATTCAAGTGGCTGGAGGCATCTCAAGCTGCAGTTCTCAAAGAGAGTGTGATTGTCATGTCATCTGTCCTGGCCTTTCAGAAAGATGATATCCAAGAAAAATAACTTCAGATTCTCTCGTATTTTCATTACCTCATTATTCCCATGGCTTCAGTTATTAGCTAGAGGTGGGTGACTTCTCAATTTGTGTTTCCAAAGTTAATCTTACTCTGAAATCCAGACCCAGATATCTAGCGAATGACCTGACACCCCCACTGAAATGTCTCAAAAACATCTTACAGCACATCTCATCTAGAATCATGACATCAACATCCTCCCCTAATATTCCACTTCTTCAGGGGTTTCTGTATCTGGTAATACAAACACTTTGCTCAGTAGCATAAGCCAGAAAACTAGGCATTTTCTGTGGTACCTGGCTCCTCAATTGTACTGCTTGGATTTCCGGACATCATCTTTTTTCCTGGACATAATTTTCTCACTGATTTCTTTATCCCCCTTGATGCCTGCATATCCACCAACTCCTACTCTTCCTCAGTCCCTTCTCTGCAATGAAATCTGTGTGGTCTTTTACAAATGATAATCTGTTCATGTTATCATTCACCTTCCCAGATACAAACAGTGACTTTCTGTTAGGAAAAAAACACAAATCTCCCTAACATGGCCTCTGCTACCCTTCATGATTTGGCCTCAGTTCACCTTCCCAGCCTCATCTGGAGCTATTTGCTCCTTGATCCCTATAGACATATTGGTCAATTTTTAGTTCCTGGAATTTGTCGCATACTTCCAATCAAAGATTCTTTCCAAATTCCATTCTGTCCTTCAGAAATATTCTTCTACCATTTCTCTAAACAGTCATTCTTCAACTCTTGAAGAATGCACCATCAAAGACTTTTCCTCAGGCCACAGTCAAGATGAGGCTTCCCCATTAAATCCTGTTACCATGTTACATTCTTCCATATTTGCCAGTTCATAACTATAGGTTGATTTCTGAAATTGCTAGTTACTATCTCCATCACTAGACTCCAAATACTATAGGGCAGAAAACTTCACCAATGCTGGGCCCAGAGCCAGTTTATTATAGATATTTAGAATATATTCATTCATTTTTGAAATATATGAATGAATAAATAAAAAGGTCTTCTATTACATATGTGTATGTAACTTTTTTGTGTGTGTAGTCATGGTGGTGGTAGATGTGTTACAACGAATCAGTTCCCAAATATCCAACTATCTTAAGCCTTCCTTGTTTGTTCTTTTTTTAAATAAATATTTTATAATTATTTTATTTGTAAAAATGTTGTGAAGATAGAATGGAGAGTTCCTACATTTTCCATACCCAATTCCCCTATTATTAACATCTTCCCTTGGTATGGGACATTAGTGGACATTAATGAACCATGTTGATATAATTATTATCAACCACAGTCAATACTTTAGATTACTTAGTAGTTATCTAATATCTTCTTCTGCTCCAGGATCCCACCCAGGATACTATATTACATTTAATCATCCTGTCTCCTTAGGTTCCTCTTGCCTGTGATAGTTTTTCAGACTTTCTTTGTTTTTTGATGACCTTCACAACTTTGAGGAGTACTGCTCAGGTATTTTGTAAAATGTCCCACAGTTGATATTTGTCTGATTTTTTTCTCATGATTAAACTGGGATATGTGTTTTGGGATGGACAACCCTAGAGGTAAAGCACCATTCTCTTCACATCATATCAAAGGTGTATAGGGACTCAAAAATGTACCCCAAAGTATGGTGCCTTGGGATGCTGAGTATTTTGAAGTAAAGGAGATTGGAAGGCCTCAGAAGCAAAGTCTCTGGCCCCTATTTCGCCTGTGAAATAAACCACAGAAACTAGACTCCCTCTTCCCCAAGATCATAAAAACTAGAACCTTTCTTTTCCAAAACAAGCCATAAACCCTAAAAATATTACTATCATCTTCTCCCACCTTTCTTTGTAGCAGCTGGCCATAAAAAAAATACTCTGACCTACATTATTTGATAGTAGGTCATAAAACCTTCATTGCTAAGGCCCTGCCCTATACGTAGGAGGAGGGACTGCTGCACAGAGAGGTCAAGAAGAATACAAACAGACAGGGCTTACTGGGTTGTTTCTGTCAGTCTATTACATTAGATCATACTCTTTTGTCCAAATTTCTGCAACACTGGCCATAAGCATAAAATCTAAGCATAAAATTAGACAATTTTCCCTGGGTCTTTGGCTCTTCTTTTCTGGTCTCCCATGTCATATAAAACTTTGATTAAATTATTATGCTTTTCTTTGTTAATCTGTCTTTTGTTATAGGAGTGTTGGCCATGACCCTTATGATGGGTAGAGAGCAATTATCACACCTCTATCACCCAAAAAGGGCCATGCTATTAACATAACTTACCATTGTGAATGTTAACCTTGATCACCTGGCGGAGGTAGTGTTGGTCAAGTTTCTCAAACTGTTCAATGATTTCACCAGGTTTTTATACTGCACTCTTTGAAAAGAAGTCACTGTGTGCATCCCATACTTAGTGAGTGGGGAGTTATATATAGTACCTTCAAGACAGAGTATCTACATAATTATTTGAATTCTTTTACATGACAGATTTATATATTTCTCTCCATTTATTAATTTGTATATTTATAGATTATATCTGTACAGACTCCTCTATATTTATTTTATACGACTTTATTTTGTGGCTCAAACTCTTCCAGCTTTAGCCTTCAGGAGTGATTTCAGTTGACTACTCTGTCCCTTTGAAATATCTCTAACATTGTGGGTGGTTGTCGTTTCTTTGAACATATCCTTACTTTATGGCACTAAAAGATGCTCGACATTCATCTTGTATATTTCTTACCCCAGCCCTAGAGCCTGCCGTTTCTTCGAGGAACCCCAGTTCCCTTTACTGGAGAATATTTCTTCTGTTCTGCCTACTTTTTCTTCTTCTGGCATTCCAATTATGCATATGTTACATTTTTTGGAAATTATCCCATAATTCTTAATTATTTTTTATTCTTTCTCTTTACATTTCAGTTTGGGAAGTTTCTCCTAACCTAGCCTCAAGCTCACTGATTCTTTTCTTGGCCGTATCAATGTTAGTGATATATACAACACTGTTGGAATGTTTTTGATTTCTAGGCTTTCTTTCAATTTTTTCTTAGGGTTTCCATCTTTCTGCTTACATTATTCATGATTTTTTGCGTATTATTTACTTTTTCTATTAGAAATGTTATTCTAATATATTAATTTTATATTATGTAGAGTTTTTTTAAATTGATATTTTCACAATTATTTCAGATTCCATGTCTCATAGTTCCAAAATTTATATCATATCTAATATGATATAAATGATTCTAATGATTGCTTTATCTCTTCAGATTTTTTTTCTTCTCTGTTGCCATGCCTTGTAATTTTTTATTAAAAGCCATATGTTTTATTAGGTAAGATAAACTGAGGTAAATGGGCTTTTAGTGTACAAATTTATGTTACTCTGGCAAGGAGTTGCACAATGTTTAAATGTTTGTCCTAGTTGTTACAGTTTTGAGATGAGAGGCCTCAAGTTTCTGTAGTGTATTTGTTTTTGTCTCTATTCTTGGTTTTGGGTTTCCCTACATACTCTTCCTCAGAGATAGTTCATGTATTTCAGCTCTTTTAGCTGTAATCCACTGTTGTTATACTGGAGATTTGTTGGATGCTGGTAAAGTATGAGAGAGGGGAGTGTTCAAAATATTCTAATTAAATCTCAGTCCTTTAGTAGGCCAGTGCATTGGGGCTTCACAATACAGCTTTTTCTTCTTTTGCCTCTGCCCCTCTATTTGCTTCCCTGGTTGCAGTATTTCTATTTATGTCCTTGAAACTCTGACACCTGTGGCTTATATTTACTTCCCCTTAGGTGAGACAGGAAGACTGAAAGAGGCTGGACTGAAAGGAATTCTCTTCCTGAAACTGGGATAAGGTTCTAACAATTTCCCCTGGATCATAGGGCTTTGATATGGAGAATGTCCTGGGCATATTTCACAATGGTCACTCTCCTCCTCCCTGTAACAGAGTAAGGAGAGTATCTTTCTGAGGTCTTCACCATAAAAACCTGGTGGAGTTCCTGGAGGTAAAGCCCCAAACATGTGGAAGTTCCCCTAAGACAGCAGCACCCAGGAATTTCCCACTATCATCACTAGTCTAGACTCAGTCTCCAGCCATTCATCGAAGTGTTTCAGTGTTCCTACCACTTTAGGAATCCAGCTGCTCCTGCCCCTGGTAAGCAGATCTCAGCTATGTGCCTCTGGATGAACCCATCTCTCCACTTTTGAGGATGGCAGTTTGCCCCGCAACTTCAATTCTCTCATGGGTCCAAGAAAATTTGTTGATTATTAATTTGTCTATTTTTTTCTTATTTTAAGGATAAGGGTGACCAGAGTCTTTACATGTCTGACCTGAAATCAGAGGTCCCATGCCAGCTTTTATTTATAAAACACATCTTTCCATATTTCCATCTGTGGTCATCTTTACATTTTTCTAATTTTTCTGTTGTGAATTTCACTGTCACTCAGATTTTCAGAAAAACTATCTAGATTCAGTTCAAATTAAGTTTTGCTAAAAAGATGACTACCCCCTCCTCCCCAAATGTCAATGTAATTATCTGAGTTAAACATTAATATTCCCATGTGAGCTATTCTAGTCATGGTTTGGTGAAATTAACTGAAGTTGAGAATCACTGGTGAAGAACTTAATCAAGATTAATACCTTCATTTGAAAAGGTTGATGAGGTGGGTGAGCACATTAATGGTTTCATCCATTAAATCTTTTGGTGCTGAGAATTGATGTCCTTGTCCTACTTAGGTAAAGAATTTTTATTTCATGGCAGAAACAAGATTATTTATAAATTGAACTGTAGAAGTAATTTTTCTCAATTGACAAAAGGTACAATTTTTGCCTCAAGCCCTTATTTAGTGGCTCATTGTATATCAGGCTCTTCCAAAATCAGTCAAAATTTGACAGGGGTGGTGGAGGGATTATCAGACAGCCTCCTTCTCATTTTAAAAAATTAATTTACCAATTGAAAACATATGGTTAGTATGAATAAAATGTCTACTAAAAATTATCTATAATGTGATTTCCTTTTTTGGTAAAATACAGGTAGAGTGTTGTGGATGCATATTTTAAAAACTAGATATAACAAAAGCATAGAGCAATTACATGTGATTTTTTCTTTTCTCCTTTTTGTTTGTATTTTCTCTATTTTACATAACAAACAAGTACTGCTTTTGTAAAGAGAAGAAAACCATAAAAGTTAAAACAACAGGACTAGTTTATAAAATCATAGGACTTTAATAAAATTTCGGGTTTATTGTCAAGCCAGTTTCTAATTTCTTCTGTTGAGGAAACTGAAGCACAGAAAAACTAATCTTCTTAAATCTTCTAATTTCTCATTTTTGCCTATCAGAATAATAACCATCACTAAAGGCACTGCTCACATATGCAAGGCTTTGGCATTTCTAAAACAGCATATGTTATGTCTCATCAATTTTAAAGTTTTTCCAGTATAGTCATAATACTTAGGAGGGGGAAGAAGAGAAGAGAGGAGCTGTGAGAAAGATAATAGCTTTTATGTACCACTTAACTGTGTATTTTGTGTTATTTTAATTAATCCTTACATTACCTTCATGACATAAATATAATTCCCATTTTGTAGAATAAAGAAGATCAAACAGATACAATTTTACAAATCTTCCCTGTCGCAAACTATAGAACTCAGATTTTTACACAGTTCTTTGTGTAACTTGACCTACAGTAGATACTCAGTAAATGTTCGTTTAATAATTCAACTAATTTAGAAAGCATTTGGTATGCATGGACCAGATTTTTAGTGTTTATCAGTGGACTGCCAATTCCTCACTAAATTCACAACTGAAAACCAACTTTGACCACAAGTAGTGTGTTCAAGTTCAGATCCTCTAATAAACAGAATTGTTTTCTGTCATGGAAAAAATGATCATCATTTCTTCCATTTGGCTTCCTTGTTCTCTTCGTTATTGTGCTTCAAAATGTTGAAAATGGTTTTCTAAAATTGTATTCATTTTGTTTGAAGCATTATCACTTCTTTTTCAATACCACCTTTTCTACCCTGTACCAACCTTTGACCTGCTAGCTTAAAATGTACAGCTAAGTAACGATAGCTTATTATTTAGTACTTTCACAAAAACTATCATATTGGAAACAGGTAGGACAGATATTATTACTCTTATTTAAGGATGAGGAGGCTAATTCTCCAAGTTCAGTGATTTTCTTAGAGTTATACAGCCAGATGAAAACACAGAGCTAGGCCTCAAGAAGAGTTCCCCAACTCCAGCTCTTGTGTTCTTTCTTCTATGTCATATGACTCGATAATACAAAGCCATTCTCTTTGTCATATTGTTAATGGCTCTCTATAAATTACTCTACAACTTGAGTTTCTACCCCATTCTTACTGGACTTTTTTCAATCCTTTAATTTTTTAGTTTTTTTCCAGTCAAAGTTTTTAGTTGCATGAAATAGAAACTAACTCTGCCTGATTTAAGTAGGAAAAGAATTTGCTGAGAGGCTACTGAGTAGCTCACAAAATCATGGAGCAGCAGGTTCAGAAATAGGTGAGAATAAGCAAGAAGGGCATCAGCTAAGACGGCTGCCAAAACCATGCTATAGAACACAGGGCACTTGCTGGGCAATGGATTCCTTTGCTGGTACGTCTGGCTTTGCTGCCCCTGAAAACTAAATATTGTTATATCAACTGCCACTGCCCATTTCTAGGATGGTTTCTGATTGTCCCTGCTTATTTGTGTCACTACCTCCTGTTTCGAAGTCATGAATGAGTATGTCAGATTGGCAGAATATTTATCATATGGTCATACTCTAACTTTAGAAAAAGCCGAGAAACAAAGTTTAGGTATCTAAACCATTGTCATTGGAGGTAAGCTCTGTCTCCCATCAAGACTCATTAAGCCCACACTTCACCTATCACAACATGAATGTTTAAATCATTGAAAGCCTCCCACCAGAACCAAAAAAATGACCAAATTCTAGCACTGTTTCCAATTTAGTTTTATACGTTCTTTCTCTGGTCTTTCTTTGGGAATATATTTAATTTACAACTATGACTCAATTGTCACTCAACCAATAGTTACCTTTATTTTGCAGCATTCTGGAGGTTCAAAACTCAATGTGTAAGTTTTATTCACCTGCTAAGAAATTATTTTTTCAAAGCTAGCCTCACTATTTATTTTAAATGAGTGAACTTCAAGGTCTTAAAGAATAAACTGATACTTTACGAAATATTTTTGAAGTATAAAGAATATATTCAACATCTTTCCATGTCTCCAGATTTTAATATATGCCTTATTTTACTTTAAAAATTTTCAAATGTTTCTTTTATACACAATATGTTTCTTAGTCTGAATAACCTTTTCCCCTGCAGTATTTTTGAGCAGTGGCTCCGAAGGCACCGTCCTCTTCAAGAAGTTTATCCAGAAGCCAATGCACCCATTGGACATAACCGGGAATCCTACATGGTTCCTTTTATACCACTGTACAGAAATGGTGATTTCTTTATTTCATCCAAAGATCTGGGCTATGACTATAGCTATCTACAAGATTCAGGTAAAGTTTACTTTCTTTCAGAGGAATTGCTGAATCTAGTGTTACCAATTTATTTTGAGATAACACAAAACTTTATGCTTCGACAATGTTATTCCTGAACACTTTAAATCCTGAAAGTGCATTACAATCCTTAATTTATTACCAGTTTATTATCACAGGAATCAAATTCTGAGGATCCTTAAAGTCATAGTCACTTTGCTTAACATAGGCCATTTTGTACATGGCAACCATGTGAAGAGCAGTAGAATCAGAAGAAGAAGAAAAAAAAAGGTTTTGAGACATGACTCTATCGACTGACTGTAACGTGACCTGGGAAATTTGCTGTGCATCCCTGAATCTCAGTTTATTCACCTGAAATACTGGGACCAGAACACATTAAAGAATTATTTAGAATGATACATTAATGAACCTAGTACAGTGTAACACAGGGTAAACATCCAGCAGTTTTGGAATCATTTTTGGAAGTTTCTTGCTAGGGTTACCAAGAAAATTTGTAGAAATCTTGAACTTAAGTGTAGTTAATAATAATAGCTATCATAATGTTTATTGCTCTATGATGAAGATAGTAATATAAAACCCCAGGATTAGAATTAGATTTGAGCTCTAAATAATCTTCCTGCATAGAACCATGTCAGTATCTTCTTGACAAAATGAGGAACAGATAGTAGTGTTTCCTTCTACCTGAAAGTCCACTACATGCATATTCTTTACATGTATTATTAATAAACCATATAGGAGGTAAGTTTTATTCTTCCAAGATAAAGGTGAGGACACTGATACCCAGAGAATTTAAGTGACTTTCTCAAAATCAAACACCAATAATGTGGAGAAGCAAGATTTCAATTCCAGGAGGTCCTCCTCATCTCACCACACTGTAATTCACCTAACGCATGAGGGTTAATTATCAAAAACAGTGTGGCTTATGGGTAGGAGGTATTTAACAAGCATTGATGTTTCATTGCATTCATTGATAATGCATAAATACATAAATAAATAAATATATAAAATAAACGAATGAAACTCAACCCTCTCACTCTTGTGCTCAAATCCAGTGATACATGACTGGCATAGTTTCATACCTGAAGAAGCTCCAGTGTGGAAGTAAGACAATTGTGCAAGGAAGTAAAAAACATCAGGCTGTGTTATGTGCAGTAAAAGAGTCATAAAGAAAATCCCACAGCAGTGCTGAAGAGAAAGCCATGACTTTTGAAGGGTTCAACCTAAAAAGAGAAAACAAGGCCTTGAGAATGAGTAAGCAGGTGGCAGATAGAAAAGGGCAGGGGATATGCTAGGCAAAGAGAATAGCAAGAACAGTAGGGGTGGAAAATGTACAGCATATTTATGAAATGCTGAATTATTCTATTTGAGTAGTATGAACAGTGGAAAAGGACATGAAGAAAATAAGTTGACCCAGTTTATAATAGTTAACACATACTAAGTATTTTTTATTAGCCAGGAACTCTTCTCAATGTGCCCTATGCATTACTTCCTTAAATCTTCATAATTACTCTATGAAGTAGGTATCATTATTTCTTTTGCTTTTTCATAGATGAGGAAACAGAGTCATAAAGAGTATAAATTGATTTTCCCAGGCCACTTACCTAGTATATTGTATAGTACATACACAATTTGGGGCTAACAGGAGAGGCTATAGGTCATCAACCTTGTTCTGCCCTTTGAGGGATGATTAATTGAAAAGATATGGGTTTAATTGAACTTTTCTGCTTTATCTGAAGACTGTAGCCAATGCACAAAATGCTAACACAGCTGACAAAGGAGATCAGTTTCTGGAAAATCTTAAGATCACTAAGAACAGAAATTTGCAAAGGTTGGAGGTGTGGTAAGAGGAGGGGCTTCCTGTAAGTCTCAAGTGACATGTCTTCTCTTTCTTCTATGAAAACCACAGTACATAAAAAAGGGAGCTTATTGGTAACTATTTTTCAAAGATTTTCCATTTAGGATTTTATGATTTAGTCTCTGTTTCCATTTCCAAAACACGCTAGACTTTCATGGGTTCATGCTTTTAAATATGCTATTGTTTCTGCCTGAATTCTGACTCTATTTCTCCATTTGTCAAACTCTCAGATATAAAAATCATTTTATACTTATAGTGATGTTTACTCACGCCTTTCTCATAGTTACATAGCATTTCTTTCTATGTATGGATCTGTCCTAGGTTTTATTCTTCCCCAAACCCCCAAGATCAGAATTTATCTTGCAAGCTTCTCCATTCTAAGCATCACATTGTATCTGGTATGGACTGAAATCAATAAATCAATTTGAGTACAAGTGATATTTATCATGAAGTGTCATTTCTCTTAACTAATATAAGTGAAGTTTTCTAGAAAAATGCCACACCTCTTAATACTCAGGTCACTTTTGGATATATATTTTAAAACACTATAAGTATTCTATCACGCCAGGTTTTTTTTATGTGTCTGTACTGAGTTGTTTATTCTTTACACACACATTTATTGAATAAGTACTTTGAATAAGGCATTGCCTTAGATACTATGGATACGATGGTAAACAACATAGTCTCTGTCTTCACAAAGTTTACAATGGAAGAGAAAGATCTTAACTGCTTGCTGAAAAACTCATTTATGTAGAGATATGTCTAACTCCAGGGGTCAATGAAGTGATATTTCAGATGACATCAATATGACAGGTAGAATTAACTAGTTGAAAAGGAGGACATGGTTATGAATTTGGGCCATGTTGTTAGAATAATGCAAGCCACTGATAAATTTTAAGCAGGTTATAATCAAATTTGAATTTTCAAAAGATTATTGCAGCTTCAGTATGCAGAAAAATTTTAGTAGTTGGAAAGCACATGCAGAAAGGCAGTGAAAATGCTATTATAAGAGTCTGAGGAAGAGGTAAAGGTAGTTTAAGTTGCAGTGGTGGTGGCAGGAAGGGAGACAGAAAGCATGATTAATTTGATATTATTTTGAAGGCAAAATTTACAGAACTTGGAAAATTATTTATATACCAGATGAAGGAGATTAGGAATGGCTTTACGCTTTCTGGCCTGTGAAACTGATGAATGGTAGTATAATTCACTCATATAATAACAAGAGGAGCAAAGAAAGACATGGAGGAAAGCTTATGGTTTTGTTATACAGTGAAATGAAGTTATATGGGACGGCAAGGTGAATGTCTCTTGAGAAGTTGGATACACAGCCTGAAACTCAAAAGTGGTGTCTGGCCCTCAGATCCTAATGCGAGAGACATCAGCATATAAATTATTGACTCGGCTAATTTTTAAAACCCCATGGAAGGGTGATTTTTATTGTTTTACAGGTAAATAGAGACTCAGAAAGATAAAGTGATTAATTTTAAACTACAAAGCTAGTAAGTGTCAAATACTGAATCCAAAACTTCATCACTCCATCACTGCACAGAGAAGAGGGTTCCCTTTAAGCCCTACATTGTCTTCTACACATATGCTCCACCTCTTTGTTCCTTCCCTAATGTCCAAATGGATACTTTTTACTACAAAGGCAACAAAATTTCCTGGATGAGCCAGGGGAGAAGAGGCTCAATGAGTCATATTAGAGGCTTGAAGGTATTTATTTCCAATTAAATTTAAAGAAACAATTTATTTGAAATGCTTTAGAGTAATTTTCCCACAGCTTTGAATTTACAAAGTTAATTTTAGAGAAGTTTGACTTTAAAATAAGCAACAGCAGATACTTGGGAGGCTGAGGCAGGAGGTTCTCTTAAGCCCAGGAGTGTGAGGCCAGTTTGGGCAACACAGCAAGACTCATCTTTAAAAACAAAGCAAAACAAAACAGCTAAACTAAGTAACACCAATTGCCTATTTTCTATTTTATGAATTTTTCCATATTGTTGCCTCTGTTGTACTTTCAAGGAGTTTAAAATTTATCTCTATTCATAGCTAAATTTTAAGCTTACTAAAAAATTATTTAAGATTTCTTGATATAATTTTGTTCAAGGGGATTATTATTCATCAACCAGGTACACTCATGTTTATAATTACTTAAGTGGTTTCTGTAAAAAGGCAGCTGATGTCTGCCATTTATCAAACTTTTTCTCTTATAATTGAATTTAGTGATTCTTTAGAAAATTGAGTAGCAGGTGATTTTCTCATATGTATAACTAATTTACAAGGGGATGCCAAAAATCTTTGGGTTATGTCTTCAATGTTGTTGATAAATGTAATCTTACTTTCTACGTAGCAGAAAAACTCTGTTGAGAGCTTCCTTCTCCCCATACATTACAAAAGACCTGGAAATTTGGTTTCAAAAATGAGAAGGGGAAACACTGTTCACAGTAACTGCAGTGCCCCATTCTGCCAATGGAATTTGATGACACTTCTATCATTCATGAATTTGTTCAATAGCTCTGTTTGGCTGTGTATACCTGTATGCATGCTGTTCCTTTCTGCCTAGAATGGATTGCCATCAACATTATATGCTCAGAGTCTAATTCATTCTTTTACTCAGTGGGACAGTCTTCTGGGGTGCCTTCCCTGAATTCACAGAGATGTAGGAAGTCTTTTCTCCATGATCCCTTTGTATCTTCATCAGAACAACATTACTCTCGAAATGATTTGTTTACCTGCCAGGTGCTGAGGGTGAAAAGGTAAATGAAAGAGAGTGCCCCCCAACTCCCCGCCGACAGGTAGTGTATCTCAATGAATAAGTGATATTTTAATAAATGAATTGAAGAAAGATAAAACAAGTAAGACATAATACTTGCTCTTGAGAGTTTGTGACAAGCTTGAAAAATAAGACATATATAAATAGATATAATTATAATAAATGGACATTTGTGCCAAATGTCACAAGGCAGCAAAGAAACTAGTTTGAGAATCCAGAAGAGAATGGAGCTGAGTCAGCAGCTGAAGCAAGTTTGGAAAGAAAAACTCATATTGTAAGCTGATTTAGTTGAAATATTGATGAAATTATCATTCTATCATGATAAGAATCAACAGCAGTTGTAAATTGTTTTCTATATGGTAGACATTGTACCAAGGGCTATACATACATTGTCTAGTTTAATCGCTCCAGGCAGACTCCTAATTCATTTGAGTAATGGCCCCTAACTACTTCATGTGTTTGTTTTGTGAATAAATGGGCATGTTAATGCACTTTGGAAATGATAGAGCATAAAACAAAAATCTACATAATTATTCTGAAAAGAATGGATGACAAGAAAAATAGGACTTCACAGAGGGAAAGATGATCAAAAAATTACGATATTGGGACAGAACAAAAAGGTGCACTATTGGGGCTCAAATGCAGATGGCTTAGAAAAAAAGTCTGAATTTTAAGGATGTTGAGAAATAAAAGTATCTCAAAGACAGTCCCTTGGTGACAGTAAAAATTGAGACCACTTGGAATGAATTGAAGTGGAGCAATAGTAAGAGAAGCTGGAGAACAGGACTGACATAGAAATAGTATTTAAAAGCTGTGAAAGCACTTCAGCCGAGCCTTTAACAAAAAAGAAAATATTTATTATGTAGCCTCTATGTATCCTGCCTTTTTTTGGATATTTTAAATGTACTATGTATTGAAGCCACTAACAGCAATTTAAGCTAAGTATTGTAGTCCCATTTTCAAAATAATTTTAATATATATTAAAAACAGTAAATTTCAAGGTCTAGGGTTTACCCTGGATTATATAGTCCATGATGGCTCACCAACAACCTGTCTGTATTCTAGCTAGTCAGAAAGGAAAAGGTAAATGGTCAAAGATATATTGTTTTCTTTTTAAGGGAACTTCCCCCAAAGTTATACATATATTTTTGCTCTAGACTTGAGTCACATAGCCATGACTTGCTGCAAGGTAAGCCCAGGATGCACTCTCTTCTTTCTGCTATGTCAAAAAGTAAATTTATAGTATCTTCTGTGTATGTTCTACATACATATCTTCTATATGCATTATAGAGAGCATCTTCTATAAAGGAATTGTTTTGTTAGAAAGAATCCATTTGCTCTTACTGAACAGATATTCAGTACGGACTTCCTCATTTACTCAAATCTTATAGTCTCCTAAATAGATTCTATAGTTATATTTACATAAAATTTAAACATCTCTCCTTAACTGCTACGTGCCTTAAAAATGTAGTTGATTGTGAGAATGAGATTTGTTTTTCATTAAAACAAATCTTTCCTTCCCATTTCCACAGCTGCCATTCAGGGACATTCCTTCAACATATCTTCTGGGTCCAATAACACATTCAGTCATTCAGTAAACATGTTCATTCTCTCATATGTGTTTCAGACACTGTACCAGATTCTAGAATTATATCAATGATGAAAGCATACTATTGGCCTTCAAGGAGCCATTTTAATAGAAACAATAGGTTAATTGTTGATGTATAGGGAAGTTTAATTTATGTAATACTTATCTAGCAGTATTTTATATTTTTACTATGCATTATCTGATTATGGATTTCCTAAATATATAGTTATATCATCTATTAATTGCATCAGGTACTTTTAGTAGCATGCTTTCTAATTGTATCAGTAAAAAGACTTTTTTTTTATTTTGGAAAATTAATAAACCAAAAATAAAAATCAACTGTAATCTTATTGTTAGATTGATCACTTGTGCTGTTTTAGTCTCCATTGTACTTTTTCTTATACTTTTTTCCACATACACATAAGTTGTTAAGCATATCTTTTAATTAATTTTGTTTTATCAAATATTATAAGCATGTTATTTTACAAGCCAAAGAGTGCTGCAAGTCTTATAACAAAAGGTTTGTGCCCCTATATCAGCTACTGTAACCCTTTTACCTATTTATTCTGCTATATTGCCCTGTATTTCTAAATAATAGGGAAATATTGCTATCTGTTAATTCATCAAGTTTATCTTTGGAGTTCCTCATATGTAAATAATGATTTTAACTCTCTTACAGCTTCCCTGTTCTTTCATTCATCTTCTCAGTATAGTATTATCATGTTTGGGGGCAAATCCACATCTAGGAATTTTATTGTTTTTACTACTACAATATTATTTACAGTTCAACCAAATAGTATGCTATGATTACGTTTGTTTTCCTGCATTACTTTTCTATTGGAATTAAGACTCTTTTTTTTTCATTTTAAAGCACCCATCACTGTTTATACCAAATTATAAAAGGAACTGTAAATACTACCTCATAACATAGTGAAATATGAGTAATTTATAAATTTTTTCCCTGGGTGACATCCTTTTGTATGTCTCCCCTTCTCATTCCACAGCTGCCATTCAGGGACATTCCTTCACCGTATCTTCTGGGTCCAATAACACATTCAGTCATTCAGTAAACATGTTCATTCTCTCATATGTGTTTCAGACACTATACCAGATTCTAGAATTATATCAATGATGACAATATACTATTGGCCTTCAATGAGCCATTTTAACAGAAAAAAAAATTCATGTAATAGATAACTGGAATATAATGTGACGGGTATGATAATAGAGGAAATGCTAAGCCAGTAACATATTGGATGCTGTCTCTCCCCAGTGCCATGTTCTTATGTGGTTTGAAGGAATATAAATAATCAGGAGGCTAAAGACTTTTCCTTGTTCAGAATTATTGTTTAAATATATGTGGTCAAAATCTGTTGTTGCTTTTTAAAGTAATGTAAAACGATTGACCACTATTCACCTTTACAATAAAGGAATCAATATAAAATTGGATAACATTCTGATTACTACCAAGTTATTGTTTTCCCTGGTTTCTGCTGAACCAGCAAATCGAATATTGAAAAGACTGAGTCTACCTGTAAGGAATGAGTTAAAGAAAAAATATGCAAGTCAATACATTACAAAAGTTGTTCATCCATTTATGGCAGCAGATTCTAAACTGCCAAATCTCCAACCATCTGACTGGGTTCCTAAAGCCTAGTCTTAGACATCCCATGAACATTACCTTTTAGTCAGTATAGCACAGGGATTTCAACTTTTTGTAAAGGAATGGCCTGCTAGAGGAATCTTTAAATGTCCATTAAATTAAGTCTTGTTTAGATAATTAAAACACAGCAGGCCGAGGCGGGCGGATCACGAGGTCAGGAGATCGAGACCATCCTGGCTAACACGGTGAAACCCCGTCTCTACTAAAAATACAAAAAATTAGCCGGGCGTGGTAGCGGGCGCCTGTAGTCCCAGCTACTCGGGAGGCTGAGGCAGGAGAATGGCGTGAACCCGGGAGGCGGAACTTGCAGTGAGCCGAGATCGCGCCACTGCACTCCAGCCTGGGCGACAGAGCGAGACTCCGTCTCAAAAACAAACAAACAAACAAACAAACAAACAAACAAAAAAAACAGCAGGATCTGTCTAGTTCCCTCATCTGGTTGGGGAGGTTGTTGGTAGTAATAAAATTATTCCTTTGAGGAATTTTGCAAACAAACTGTTCATTTATATGACTAAAGGTGTAGATAGGGATTCTTATATGGCTACTATTAAATGATTCATTTAAATTGTCCAACTAATTATAGAATCATCTGTTTTATTTGAAATGTATGGCTTCAGGAAAATTTTGAATTTAATTTGATGTGATTTATTTCTTAGGTTACTCAGAATGATGGCATCTCAAAAACATGGGCTTACCCATGATTTGTGTTTGGTGAACGTTTAAAAACAACACAAAAAGCCATTTATGTACACATTTTATGCATACACACACACACACACACACACACACACACACAAAACCCAGAATGGTCCTTAGGCTAAACGCAAGTTCTGTTTGAGTAATGACTATAGAAATTTTCCCCGACATTTAGAAATGCTGTTCTCTAATGCAGAGGAAATAATACATCATTTTATGAGTACATTCATAAAATAACAAGATATCAAATGTTCTTTTATGATAAAGGAAGCAATTACAGAAAGCTTTTATTTGTTCAAAGTAACCAGTGGTATTGATGAAAAAAAACCACACACACCAAAAAAAAAAAACAACTCTCCCAATACTACTTTTAAAATGAACATATCAAAACTGATTTTCATTAGAATGTAGTTATTTTTCCACACTAGTTAATTAAAAGCCAAGACCCAGATATATATATCACAATGCAAGCAATTAAGCTTCATCATCTGGACAAGAATGCCAACTTAGTCTCTCTTTGTAAAAAACAATTACAATTTCAAGACATTTCATATTTGCCGCTTTTGCCAGCACCAAGTCGGCCTGATGTGAATATTCCCATTTCAGGAGAAACATCCATTCTCCACTGCGGCCTGTGGCACCAATTATTCTTTCAGGATCAAGATCTCTGGTGAAGCCTCTTGGTTTGTCGGCAGCATCTCTTTTCTTCTTTGATTTGCTGTCATTAGATTCATTGTCAGATAAAGACTTTCTTTCTTTTGTAATTTTTTTTTTTTACCAGGTTTTTGAGAATTAAGGAATGTTTCAATTAACTCTGGACAATCTAAATTTTCTGCGGGTTCCCAAGTACTGTCAACATCTGACGTCCCTTAAACTTCAGGAAATGCTCCACCTTCCCTTTTGCTGTAATTCGATCCAGTAGTTTTTCCACAAATTCTTCAGGCTCTGCCTCTTCGACTTTTTTACCCTTTTCATTCTGTTTTCTTTTTTCCTCCCTTTTTAAAATTATTTATTTTTATTTTTTGCACTGTAGTTTCATTTCAGGCTTTTGGGGTTTTTTTGTTTCTTTTGGTTGTTGTTGTTTGATTTTGGCAGACCTGAAGGGCTATTACTCTTACATATATCGGCTCCCCTAAGCCCCGCCCCTCCAGGCTTTACTTTCAGAGTCCTGAGGCCTATAAAGGCCAGGCCCCTGCCCTCCAGCAGGGAGTGCCTCTCCGAGGAGAAACAAAGGCCCAGAGTGCGGGCGCTCCAGGGTACCGCGGCACAGGGCCCACTCCTATGCCACTGTGGCCCGGTAACCAAGAGCGCCCCCAACATCCGAAGCCTTAGGACAGAGGGATGGTGCCCATGCGCCAAAATCTGTTTCAAGATTTAAGACTGTGACCTCTGTGAATACAGAGATTGTTCAAATGCCCTGGGGTTCTTGGGAGGCTTCTAAGATTGCTGAGCATTTGCCAACATTACTATTAATGTTTGTCAAATAATTAAAAGACTGGATTAGTGAATGGTTAATGATATAACAGTGTTCTATTGATAATCGGAATAGTTACAACATCCTTTTACAGAAAAAGATGGAAAAATCACAGCTAACATTTAATTGAGCACGCACTATATACCAGGCTCTGAATCACTTACGGATGGTATCTATAAAATTCAAACGTTCCAACAAGGGGGGTATTATTTTCCCATTTTTCTGATGAAGAAACTGAGGCTTTGGAGTATTAGGTATAACTTTCCCAAGCTCTTACAGCTAATAAGTAGTAGAGCTGGCCTTCAAACCCAGGTGTCTACTCCAAAGGACTGTGAAAGGATGAAGATGATGGTGATCCTAACAATGGTGGTAACAATAAAAACAATGGGATGTCTTTTTATTTCAGACCCAGACTCTTTTCAAGACTACATTAAGTCCTATTTGGAACAAGCAAGTCGGATCTGGTCATGGCTCCTTGGGGCGGCGATGGTAGGGGCCGTCCTCACTGCCCTGCTGGCAGGGCTTGTGAGCTTGCTGTGTCGTCACAAGAGAAAGCAGCTTCCTGAAGAAAAGCAGCCACTCCTCATGGAGAAAGAGGATTACCACAGCTTGTATCAGAGCCATTTATAAAAGGCTTAGGCAATAGAGTAGGGCCAAAAAGCCTGACCTCACTCTAACTCAAAGTAATGTCCAGGTTCCCAGAGAATATCTGCTGGTATTTTTCTGTAAAGACCATTTGCAAAATTGTAACCTAATACAAAGTGTAGCCTTCTTCCAACTCAGGTAGAACACACCTGTCTTTGTCTTGCTGTTTTCACTCAGCCCTTTTAACATTTTCCCCTAAGCCCATATGTCTAAGGAAAGGACGCTATTTGGTAATGAGGAACTGTTATTTGTATGTGAATTAAAGTGCTCTTATTTTAAAAAATTGAAATAATTTTGATTTTTGCCTTCTGATTATTTAAAGATATATATATGTTTTATTGGCCCCTTCTTTATTTTAATAAAACAGTGAGAAATCTACATTAACTGACTCCTTTAGGCTTCAGAAACACATTTTTATTTTCTTCAGAAAGGATGATATTCCCCTATATTTTACATTTCTGCTCCAAAATACATTATGAACTTCAAATAGAAAACAACCTTTAGCTCTTTCCTGTCATAGCTCTGACGATATTTTTTAAGGTCACTGAGAACAAGGGCCCAGCGTCTATAACACATCCAGCTAAGTGCCTGTCTCAAGATGTGTCCATTAAATATTTTAATGATGATAACTATATTAACATCTTTTCACCTTCTAAAAAGTATCTTATTAGAGAAAGTTTAAAATGCAATCAAACATTTGAAGTTTGAACAATTATCTGAATATTAGCCTTTTTGTTGTTCTAGTAAAATAACTCATTTCCATTTTCCTCGCCTATTAAGATTTCAAATTAGAATGTTCAGATAATCCTACTACTTAAATTTTGGGGCCCTATTGATTTCCAAAAAAAGTACAATTGATATTGCATTTGTATTATGGCTATGCATAGCATAAAAGACTAGGATCAGTGGGAAGAAGTTATAGTGGGCCCATTTTAGTTCAATAAGGGGAAACATTTTTCAATACTCAGAGTTACAAAATCAAAATGGACACCTTTGGACAATAATAAGTGGTTACCACTGGAAGTCTTCACATACTGGATTGGGTGGCTAATTTGATTTGGAATCTATAGAGAAAATTTAAGCAGTGAGTCTATATTATCTTCATTTAAATTGACTCAGGGTTCTTACCAACTCTCCCCACTGTAAAGCAAAGTTAACCATGCTCTATAAAAAGTCCCTATTACTCTTCCACATTATTTTAGGGGTTTTCACCATTCTTTCTTCCAGCCTCCAACCAAATTAATTTACTTTGTCCAGGTGTTCCCAGTCTCTTCAGTTTCCTTATACCTAGTTGTGCTTGTCTGCTTAGGATTTTCAAATAGTATCTCAGTTTGACTACTTCTGTTTCCAGTGTCATCTTTGAATACCATACTTTCTCTGTCCCTTGGTGGTATATTAAAGGCAGACCTACTCAATCCAGGCTCCTAGAAATCTCTCTGGGTCTGGCATCTGAGCCCTACATCTCTGGGAAGGTAGTTAAGACGAGACACACAGGTTTTTCTGAGGTACCTTTCAGTCACAAGATTCTATAACTACTAAAAGGTCTGCAGCATAGCATTCTGATAGTTTATAAATGCATTTAAAAATAAATTGGCTGAAAAATTTGAGCTCTTGGAAACACCTTTTTCTGTATAAGACTGACCTAAAAATCAAGACCACATAATTTTCAAATGATTACTTTTTATTTAGTCCCATTTTAGATTTCAAAGAGAGGCAAATATCATCCTACTTTACGCATGTCCTAACCACACACATGTCCTAACCACACATTTTGGTTAATTTTAAAATCTACAATAAGTAAAAATTTACAATTATTTCTGAAGTTATCTTATTAATTATCAGAAATTCCTAACAGTTACTAAACTTGGTAATAGAGCAGCAGTCATCTTCTGACTCTCATTAGTTGTCAGACTTAAGCTAGCATGTCTAATTTCTGATACTGACTGCAGGAAAATCTGGCAAGAAGTGGGGAGTAGCACACATGGACACAGTGGAAGTCTGTGGGAGGAAACGATAAATACCAGGGAGTATATCCTCAACTTAGTACATAACCAGCAAAAAAGATTTCAAGCAGATCATTAACAATGGTGTCTGAGGATTAGAGTCAATTATAGATGGGAATTGAAGCTAGTTAAATGAAGAGCAAGAAGGAATGGGAAAAGAAATTTGCACAGTAGTCTGTAGAAGATTCTGAAGAAGGAATAACGGTGATTGGGAGCACCTTTAGTCACAGATGACACGTGTGGGTGGGTCTGGCTTACCTAACAGGGGCCAAGGTGTTGTGGACACTGCAAAACAACTATGTGTGGGTCACTTATCTAGGAATGATTTGAAGGCAAGATTTTAGTCCAGGGTGGTATGTTTCAATCATTTTTGCAACACATTTTGAATAAAAGTCCACCTAAGAAATTGTCATTGTTACTGAGAGGGAGCCATATAAAGTCATTTTTTTCCTTTGTCACAGGCAATTCCCTCCATCACCGCACCTCAATATAGGACATCATTTTGTTTCTCTAGAGGCTTGAGGTGTCTATTTGTATAAAAGCAGCATCTATGATGAAACCATCATCACTTTAATTCCATGGTTTTCTCAATATGGCATAGAAATTACATGACTGATATTTCAAACTGACAGTTCCATTAAATTATAATCAACATTATATTCTATGGCTTTTTTACTGAGACCTTTACAAATTGCTTCATTTTATGCTTCTGCTCTGATTATTTTCCATTGCTACATTATAAGCCACATTCTGTTGAAAAAAAAGAGAAATAAGCAGCTGCCACTCTTTTTTTTAATCTTTCTGTGTTTTGTAAAAAAAAAAAAAAAAAAAAAAAAAAAAAGTATTTTTAGTATCCAACCTTTCCAACAAGTCAAATATATAATTCTCCATCTGTAGAAATCACATTTGCAATTGGCACAAGTCATTTCAGCCAGCGTCTCCAGCAGGCTAACAACTGGCATTAGTGGCAGATGTTTTTAGCTTTTTCCTTGTTTGTGTAGGCTTTGATTTTGTGGGATTTCTTTGTCATCATAAAAACGGCCTAACTGGGGCCACCTATTGTGAGCTTGTTTTGGAGGACATGTCAGTAAAACAAAGTTCCACTCCCCCTCTGATTAGATGCCTTCTGAAAGCTGCTGAAATGCAAATGTGAAAAGATTTTTGATTTTCTAATAAACTTTTTATTGCTTATTTTCAAAATCATTTGCCATTTTGTACAATGTAATGAAAATTAAAATTGGCTATGGAAACCACTTAGACCTCAAGAGCTTTCAAATTGTTCAGCTATTTAAAACAATATTGGAAGAATTTAATTATTTTTTTAAAGAAAGGCTTGCCAAAATTCTATATTGTTCATGTTTATCTTATTGTTTTATGAGTTTTCTTAATAGCAATGTAAGAAATTATTCTTATGACTTCATGTTCATCTTCCAATTTTTATGTTTCATAATCATAATTATAAGGCATATTCTTATGATTTCTAGTTTTTCAATTAGAAATGAGTAACAAAGATGTTACAATTTAGTCAGTAGTTGTGATATTCAAAGAAGTGTGCTAGGCACTTTCATGTATGTTAACTCATTTAACAATCGACATGTTACCAACATGAGAATAAGTACTATTCATATTATCAAGGGAGGAAACTGGTTGAAATAGGGTAAACACCTTCCCAAGTTTACATGTCTTCTCAGTAGTTTAGGCAATTTATCTTGGATTTGAGTTTAGTTATTCCTAGGTGCTTCTTATTATAAATTTAATTGTTATATTTTACTCAATTATGTTGAAGTGTAATTACCAACTCCTTGCTACTCAATAGTTTTGATTTAGCTGTTGTCATCATTTTGTTTAATATTGTAATGCATACCTTGGTTCATATACCATTTTATTTATCTGAAGTTATTTTCCAGGAGTAGGTTCTCTGGGTCAAAGCACATGAATACTTTTATAACTTTTCTAATGGACTGCCATTACATTTCTACATTACATACATTACATTCCATAACATTTTCTAATGGACCCTTTTGAAAAGGGTTGTGTGGACTTAAAAATGCAAAGAAAAGAGTCTAAAAAACAGGACATCTGAAAGAATAAATGAGAAAATTAAAAGGTAAAGAACTTAGAAGAAAGAAGACATGCTGCAATTATCTTTGAGGGGAACTGAAGAGCCTTATTTAAGTTAGAGCCTTAACTTCATGTGAATTTAACATGGCACAGACTGTGATATTAAGTGCATTAAAGATTTGAGAAAATTTTTAACATATGTGGGATCTCAAGTCAGACTCTATGAATTTGATTCCTGGTTCAATCTCTCACTAGCTGTATAACCTTGTGTGAGTTATCCTACCTCTGTGTGCCCCAGTTTTATCATTGTTAAAATGCATGTAATAATAGTACTTTCTTCAGCATGTCCTGAAGAGTAAATCTAAAGCCTTTACAGTAGTGCATAAATATTCATTATTATTTCACAAGTTCTCATAGAGTATGTTAACTCAACATGTTACCTGTTTTAAGAAAGAAAGATAAAAATATAACCACACATTTTGTTTTTCAATAATAATTTTGCAAACCATGAATAGTAATGTACCTATTTAATAAAATGATATTATGATAAATGTACTTTTAAGACAGAGAAACATTTGGGGACTAGAAATATTAATCATGCAAGTACATAGACTTCTAGCTCATAAACAAAAGTTGGCTATTAAAGCACCTATGATGTGGTACTGGGCTTGAACCTAATACACATCCTTGGCCAAGAGTCCCTATCAGGATAAACTCCTCTGAGCTAGAGAGTGTTGGTTCACTTTTAATCATTCACTCATTCATTCAAGGAACAAGTCTTCATAGAACACCTACTCTGTCTTGGCACTTTGCTAGAGATACAAATGTTAATAAGATTTAGTTTCTATTCACAGTGAAATCACAGTACTCTGAGAAAAAAGCCTATGAGCAAATCATTGCAAAATTATAAATACCATCATAAAGGAATATTCCATGTCTTACAGAAGTAATATAATTAATACTGCAGGAGTACAATATCATCAGGGGAGCTATAGAAGATTTCAAAGAAAAGCTAATAATTGAATGGTATTCCCAGAAGTTCACAAGGTAGATGAGGTGATCGATAATCTGAGCAAAATGATAACATGAGCAAAGGTAAGTGCCGACAAGCTATGGCTAATGGGCTAAATCCTGCCTGGCAGTTGTTTTTTGTAAATGAAGCGTTATTGAAACACAGCCAAACTCATTCATTTACATTACATATCGTCTATTGATGTTTTAATGCTACAATGGTAGAGCTAAGTAGTTGCAACAGCAACCATATGGCCCAAAGCCTACAGTATTTACTATCTTGCCTTTGATTGAAAAAGTCTGCTGACCCCTGGCATAAACCAAATCAGAAAAATTCAGATTAGGTGAAGATAGATCAATGTAGATAAAAAATCATGAAAAAGAGCTTCACCTTAACAATTGAGAAAACAATCGTTGATTAGGGTTTTCATTATCCTACTGTTTTGCCAGTTTATTTTAAAGATATAAAGTGCTTTGGTGCAGATATGTAGATATAGATATAGTAACAGACATACATACACACACAGACACACACTGAATTATATGAATAAGGTATGTGGGATTTTAAATATTTTTTCTGCCAGAAAATCTACAAATTTCCTAGATTTTTGTTTTATTGACCTTCTTTTTATTCCCTACTGTATCAGTCAATTTTCACGCTGCTGATATAGACATACCTGAGAGTTGGCAACTTACAAAAGAAAGAGGTTTAATTGGACTCACAGCTGCATGTGGCTGGGGAGGCCTCACAATCTTGGAGGAAGGCAAGGAGAACAAATCACATCTTACATGGATGGTGGCAGGAAGAGAAAGAATTCGTGCAGGGAAACTCCACCTTATGAAGCCATCAGATCTCGTGAGACTTATTCAGTATCACGAGAACAGGATGGGAAAGACCTTCTCCCATGATTCAATTACCTCCCACTGGTCCCTCCCACAACACGTGGGAATTCAAGATAAGATCTGGGTGGGGACACAGCCAAACCATATCACTCACTGTTGCCATTAAGTGTCCTTCCTATGGAACACCCGTCTCTTTGCAAGCTCAGGAACCCAACCCTTCTGAAATTCCTGAGTTTTTATTTCACTAATTTTCCTCATTCTTCTCTGTGTCTTCAACCCTTCCCATACTGTAGGGTCCTTAATGCTTCAGCATTCAGATATGCTTAACTTAAGAAAGAAAAATCACTCTCCATTAATAGCACATGAGCTAAAATAAGTTATGCACAGGTGAGAGTTTCTTTGACCAAGAAAGGCCAAAATAAAAAAAAGCTGAGTTTCCACTCAGCTTTTGCCCTATTTCTTTCTATAGCCAAGCTTCTTAATAAGGCTGATTATATTTGTGGTCTTTACTGCTATGTCTTTTACTGACTACTTAA
Source organism: Pan troglodytes (assembly GCF_028858775.2). Classification (NCBI taxonomy): domain Eukaryota; kingdom Metazoa; phylum Chordata; class Mammalia; order Primates; family Hominidae; genus Pan; species Pan troglodytes. Next base: position 91,277,238 of record NC_072407.2, read on the forward strand.
CACACTTCAATTTGTTTTCTGTTCTGCCTCTCTATGGAAACTTTTCCTTACCATGGTCACCAAAGGTGTCTATACTGACAAATTAGATGACATTTTTGGTACTCATTTAACTTGATTCTGTCCTCTACATAAACACTCTTTCCTTATGGTTTCTGAGCAGTAACTCACCTTTAGGCGTTTTCTTCCTGTCTGCTTTTTCCTTCTTGGCATTTCCAAAAGGTTCAACTCTTCTATCTCTAGATGTTGAAGGTTTTTCAGTTTGGGTTCTCTAAGGCAGATGTTTGCATGCAGGTAGTTTTTAGAAAGTGTTTGTAAAATTTGTTCTCACTCATAAGTAGGAGCTAAATAGTGTGTACATATGGACGCAGAGTTTGGAATGACGGACAATGAGGAATCCACGGGGTTGAGGAGTGGGAGGAGGATGGACAATGGCAGGTTTCTTGGTGGGTACAATGCACATTGCTCCAGTAATGAATGCACTGAAGGCTCTGACTTCACCACAATGAACTATGTCAATGTAGCAAAAATTGCACTTCTATTCCATGATTATAAATAAATAAAAATTCAAATAAAGGAAATAATAAAAGAAAAAAAGGAAAAATGCTTGCAGAACTAATATCTCTAATGGCGTAAGAGAAGTATGGAGTGAAAGGAAGAGAAAAAGCAATGTAGTAGAGGCTTCAGCCCACCCTATGGGGAGCTCTGCAGCTAGGAGAAATATGAATATATATACAAACATATAAACATACATATAAGCATATGTATAAACTTTTTATAAGAAATTTGTCTCACATAATTATAGGGGTTGACTAAACCAGTCTGAATTTTGTAGAACAAACAGGAAGGGAAGATAAGCTGACTGAAACTAGAACCTCAAGGACATGAGCTAATGCACAGGTGAGAGTTTCTTTGACAAAGAAAGGTCAAAACCCTTTTTAAAAGACTTTCCAATGGATTAAGCTCCACATTTCAGCTTAAATTGTAGATCCCTTGGGTTCACAATTCATTTTAGTCACCCCTAAACTTTCATTGTCATTTTTCAGCGTCAATGTATCAATAGCACTCAACAAAAGCCACTTCCTTTGAACTTCCCAAATCCCTAAATTATGCTTTAGTTACAGGTGCATTCAATTCTTCTATAAGCCCATTCTAGTTAATACTGGTAAAGTTTTTAACAATTGCCCACTATGTCATGCTAGGAGCTATCCGTATTCCAACTACTACTAGTGATGGAGTTTTCATTGCCAATTAACTGGTGGATTATCCAGCAGCAAAATCCTATTTCAGAGAATGCTTCCTAAGACTACTTTTGGCACCAGTACTCTTAAGGTTCCCCAGAAGTCTCAGGTGATCCAACAGCTATCTGCAGTTGGGATGGTCTTTTAGAACTGTCCCACATCAAAGCCAGGAGCTTCAGTATTTGTTTTCCCACATTGTCTAGTCATTGCATTTGAGCTGCCCCAGGCAAGAGACTCAGGCCAGAGACTCCCTTCTGTGAGCATAGTTCTTGAAGAGGGACTCAGCTATGAGCAATCAGCAGCCAACAGTAACAGTAGCTGGGGGAAATGAATGCTTTGGTCCTTAAGGAACAATCTGTTCAGTACAGCAGAGCATCCACTACACGTGGATGATCTTATCACTCTCATCTTTCCATTCTACTTCCTGCTTAAGTATTCTTTTCTAAAATTCCAGAATTGTTGATGACTCCCAAGTTTATATCTCTAGTCCAAGCTTCATCTTAGAGCTTCTGATTGATATATCCAATTGCTTATTTAAAAATTTACTTAAATATTTTACAGGAATTAAAACTGAACACATCTAAAAGTGAACTCTTACTATCATCCTAAATATCAATTCTCAGTGAAATAATGTCTTTTGTAGCAACATGGATGGAGGTTATTATTCTAAGTGAAATAACTCAGGAACAAACCAAATACCATATGCTCTCACTAATAAATGACAGCTAAGCCATATGCTATGCAAAGGCATATAGAGTGGTGTAATGGACATTTGAAACTCAGAAGGTGGGAGGATGGGAACAGGGTGAGGGATAAAAAAGTTACCTGTTGGGTATAATGTATACTATTTGGGTGAGGGGTACACTTAAAACCCAGACTTCACCATTATACAATTTATCCATGTAACCAAAAACTACTTGTACCCCTAAAAATTATTGAAAAAAATTACTTTCTCATCCAAACTTCCACAACTTAATAAATGGCACCTGTACCCAGGTTATTTCTCATGCAATAAACTTGGAAGTCTTCTCTGATATAGTTACCCACACATCTAATCTATTTGCAGTAGTCCTATTTCTGCCTGCAATATGCAATGACTTTGGCATGTCTCTACTTCATTCTAACGTGCCCTCACTGTCACATCACAGCAATCTCTCTATTTCAGTTCTAGACTAAGTCATAATCTTCTGTTGTTGAAACTACTGCAATAGCCACTTAACTTAATTCTAACTCCCCCACTTGCCTTCTTCTAATCTACAGAGCAATTAAAGTGACCACTTAAAAAGATGCTTATAACACTTCAGAAGCTTAATATTTCTCTCCAGTTAAATTCCAAATCCTCAACAAAGACCTCCTGTTTTAGCCTCTGCCTGCCTTTCCAGTTTTATTTCATGTTATTCTGCAACTTACTTTCAGTACTTTGGCAAGTAAATTCAATGAATCCCTTTCCACTAGATAATAAATTTCATGAAGATAAATTCTGCATTAATTTTGAGAAATTATATTCCCAATGTCTGGTCCATAGTAAGAATAGGATAAATATTAAATGGGAGAATGACAGTGAAACTCATCAAAAATTAAATCTAAGCAAATAGAGAAAAGTAAAAACAGAATAAACATATTTTATGCTTAACAAACAATAAGATCTAGCCCTCACTTCAGTAAGTCAAGGACTTCCAAAAAGTGAAGATTGCTGATAGCTCTGAAAGAAGTCCAGGTTGCATTAAACTAGGTAATACTTCAACTAAAAGGAAATAGAGAACCCAAACTGGTAAACATGGTGACACCGAGAAGTGGGAACGACTTAGAGAAAAATCCTCAGTACGAGTTGAAGGCATGCTGATGTGATAAATCTTTCAGTGACTCTAAAAGACAATGTTCTTAGATGGAGATGGTGAACATTTCCATCAAAGCTTCCATAGCATGATAGATCATAAAGAAAAGTTATTAATAATAGGCAATACTGGAATAATTCATAAAAATAGTTTGGTTCAAAAAAATTATTTTCAGATATCAATGGACGAAACATGAGTTGAAATTAGAATACCAGGCTAAGATATGTGGGGCTACAGAAGTAACTAGAAAGAAGTTCTGGCCCTTAAGATGGTTTCAGCCTAGGAAGAAATATAAGAAATATTTATACTCCCAACCTATAAAAATATGATAGATTTGGCTTAGGGCTATAGAAGAAGAGTTATGAAAGATGAAAGATTTTATGGACTTAATACTTACGGAGAATTTTATAATATGTATCAAGATCTGGGTATTTTACATATTTGATCTCATTGCATTGTCACTAAAATTTTGTGAATTTATTATTATCGTCACTTGCAAGATAAAGAAACTGATACGCTAAGAGGCTTAGTAGCATGCCCAAAGTCATGCTGCCACTATGAAATTGAGATCCAAACCTACGGCTTAACTCAAAGTTCATAGATTTTCCAATATACCGTGTTGGTATAGATTACCGCCAGGTGTGTGTGATTGTTTAATGTGTGTATATGTATCTGGTAGTAGCATCAAGGAAAAATCAAGGAAATAATTACATTTAAACTGATCTTTCTGGTTATTCAAATGACTGGTATATCTTAAATCAAGGTTTGAAGGCCAACACCAAAAGAATGTGTTGAGAATTTTAAGTTTGTGTCCTTTTATAATAACGTAGCTTTTCTAGAAAAGAAACCCTGCTTTCCTGCCCGTCAAACAACTACAGGTTACCGGGGTGTGCATCTTGTAAAACTTCATTAAGGTACATACTTAGTTGATGCCTAAAAATATTTTGAGTGTAGGCACAGACATTAAGTAAAAAAGAAGACCAGGAGCTATAGATATTAAAATTTTTATGAAAAGCATTTACAAGTACACATGGAAAAAACGTTTTTTATTGCTGGTAGTCTAATGTTAGCAGTCTTGAATTTAATGCTGCTCTATATTAGGAAATGAATTAACTAGCTGGTGTTAAATTATCTCTAAAACTAGGATGGTGGCCATGGAAGGAGAAAAGGACAGATGTGAGAAACCTCAAAATGAGAAAATTAAGAGGACTTAGTGACATAAATAATAGAGAGGAAAAATCAAAATTCACATTCAACTTGAAAGTCTCATTTTTCCCTAAGTTTTCTTTTTTTTTAACTAGACTAATAACTAGTCTTTTCTCTAAATAGACTATTACCTAATTTTTAAGTACTAAAAAGTAATGTGTTGATCATATACATAATTAACTGTTTCCATTTAGTTTTTCTTTATAATATTTTTAAGGAAAACTATTAAGATTCTTTTTATGGTTCTAAGTACCCCTAACAATACTCAATATTTCCTATTAGGCATGGCTTTTAGGTATAACAACACAATGAGAATTACATTTAATTTACCAGTTACTGAGAACTTATTGAAAATCAGAAATTTTGCTAGAACTCAGGGGTGAAAAGATGATTAAGACTCTAAAACCATGTACTACTTTGAAGAAACGCACACTTACTGGAGGTGACAGGCAAGCTGATAAATACCTATGAAATTATGATGAAAATGTAATCACTTCTGAAAAATATTTTAAAAACACACTTTTGTAAATAAGTTCTTAATATAGAAAAAATAAACTATCCATAGTTCACTACATTATTTCTTCAGGTTGTCCCAATTTCTTTCATAATTATTATAATAGATGCCTTTCTATCTTTTCTATGTTAGACATAACTCAATCACTATTACTATATAATTGACATATAGTTGTCATATACACACTGGACATGAGTATATTATTTCAATTTTAATGAGGAGGACACTTGAAGAACAGAGAACTTCCAAAAGTCACACAACTAGTAAAATGGAGAGACCAGGACTTTTAATCATACATTCCTGATTTTACATCCTCATCCTTCGTTCTATCCATACTATTTCCTTGACTTTCAAATTCATCTTTGTCTAATTAGTAAAATTATCATTATTAATAGCATTTAGAATTTACTTTGTGACCCTAGACACCTTACATTTTACTGACTCATGTAACCCTCATTCTACAGATAAAAAAACTAAAGCTGATAATCATTTTTAAAACATCGTCCAAGGTAACAAAGCTCACACTGGTGCAGGCAGGATTTTAACTCAAGCAGTATGACTTTACATTTTAGAGAGTTGGTCTCAGAAGAAACTGTAACCACCACATTATATGGTCAGTTCTGGAATTCAATAGGTCCAGAAAGATATCAATCTATAAAGTCAATTAAAAGAAATCATCAGCCATCATCTTGACAGAAACCTAAAAGCTCCTGGACAAGCAATTGAAGCAGCATCACTGTGTCATGTATTGACCTTAAGATTGCTGTCTCAGGTAAACTGTTTATTCTGAATTTAAAAAAATAAAGACTGGAAGAAAAACTCATCACTGGTAGTGTATAAAACCATCATAAAGAACAGCTGATGAGGTATATTCTATTTTTCCTAGGACTATAACCTGTTGTCTAGGTTAAGGTTGGAATTATGAGATTCAATGAAATGAGATAGATTGGAGAATGCAGGAAAGATTACTAAGACAAGAAAGAAAACTTTGGAAAAGCTAATTCTACCAACACAGATGACATCTACCACAATCCACTTTGGAAAAAGATGGGAGGAGATGGGTTGAGTAGAAAAATGAGCAGAGAAAAAAAGCAAGGAATATTAGGGCTTTGGTGATATTATAATGTTTTAACTCTGCCCTGCCAATCACCTCTGTTTTGTGTTAGGGAACTGACAGAGGAATATACAGTAAACAATATGCAAAGGGGAGAGAAGGTTCTATTAACAGCGATGTCACTGACTAACTTTAGTTTGGGGTTCTCTGCTAAAGCTAGGTTGGTGCACAAGACTTAAGCAATAGTCTCAAGTGAAACTTTCAATGGTTAGAAAAAAATGACTCCAAATCTGGGGCACTTACCACCCTTAGTCTATCAAATTGTGAAAGGAAGGCAAAGAGAGAAAAGAAGCACAACAAAGATGAAAGCAACCTCACTGACAGTCTACCATATGTATGGCATAGAAGAAATGGAAGAGAGAATGAGAATATGGGATAAGGTCCTGCATCCACTTTTCTCCCAGGGACAAAAGACAATGAGAGATGAAGGTACTAAAAGGCATGCAAATTGTGTCGGGGTGCCCAGTATCACCTAGGTTTACTAATTCTCTAAGGATACTCAAGATCTCAGTATAGTTTTACTCACAGCTACGATTTACTACAAAGAAAGAATACAAAGCAAAATCAGCAAAGGGATAAAGTGTGTGGGGTGAAGTCCAGGGGAAATCAGGCACAAGCTTCCAAGAGTCCTCTTCAGTAGAGTCGCACAGGAGACACTTAATTCCTCCAGCAACAAGTTGTGACATGCATGAAGTGTTGTCTATAAAGGAAGTTCTTTTAGACACTCAGTGCCCAAGGTTTTTATTGGAGGTTCATCACATAGGCATCCTGCCCAGCACTTATCAAAGTTCCAGAGTCCCAGAAAAAAAGCAGGTGTTCAGTATAAACCTTATTGTTTGCACAAAAGTTTTGTAACATTCATTCATTGTTATCATTTAGGGTAATCAGAATTGTCCTGAAATTTCAAGTTCCCAAATGCCAGCCAAGAGACAAGCCTGCAAGCACACTTTTCTAAGAAGGATATCAGTCTCAGGCCTGGTGTATTAATTTTTTTCCTGCACACAGATATATGTGTAATCCTTTACACACAAGAATCATAGCTATTAATAAATGTGGACCAATAAAAATTTCACACCCTGTCCAAATTATTATTCTCTATTCTTGAAGGCAGAAGAAAGAAAGGGACAAGAGGAAAGGCCGACCAATCAAAATAGAAAAGCATCTCTGTCTCCTACAGAAATGCCGAAGTTGGTTCAAAACCAGTAAGTGAAGAATAAAAACTAAAGATATAAAAAGTCGCAGAATCTTCCTTCCCATTTACCACACCTAGAAAAAATAGATACTGTCAAGCCTCATTATATGCAGATTCCATATTTGCAAATCACCTGCTTGCTAAAAATTTTTGTGACCCCCCAAATTAATACCTGCTGCACTTTCATGGTTATTTGCAGCCATGAGCAGAGCAGCCAAACATTTGTCTCTCCAGGTTGACATTCCCAGCTGAGCCCCAAGTGTAGTGAAGTTTTGTTTAGTGTTCCTAAGGACCTCCCATTAAAGTCTTTTGTCAGAATAAAACAAAAAGTCTATCTCCTTGTCTTGTGGATTATATATATATATATTTATATATGTATATATATACACATATATATGTATATATATACATATATATATATGATGATATATATATATATATATATATATATATAGTAGATAAACTTTGTCCAGGGATGAGTTCAATGTTAATTAATCAACAATATATATTAAATAAGGTGTCTTTAAAAAGAATCACACATATACAAGGTTATATATTAAAAGATTGATGGAAATTTGATCACAGGTTCGCGGGAGCCTATCTGAGAGTAATGGTTTGTTATTCACTAATTCAGTCTGTGTGGCAACTTTATAGAACAAAACTACCATAAATAATGAGAATTGACTCCACTTCAAACATCACTTCATACACAAAGAACCTCTATCTACCATAAAGTCACCGGGTTCTGCAGCACATTGTGCACGTCAGGGAGCTATAGCAACCATGGGCACAGAAGGGGCTGTGACTGGGCAGGGCCAGTGCGTCAATGACTCCTCTGAGCCCTGGGGCAGAGAAAAACTCAGAATCAAGGATAATAGGCTAATTCAAGCGCTGAATTGGGAACAGACAAACTCAGAGCTTGGATTAATCCAAAAACCCAAACAAATAGGTTTTTGCCAATTGTGGCAGTGAACTTTGGGTCTTAAAGTCTGTAGCTGGGTTATTAACCAACAGGGAAAAACAAGGTTCAAGGTTAAAGTTAGGTTCCAGGAAATAGGTGAGGAAAAGAGTTTATATTAGAAAACAAAACAAAAGATGTAGTCATAGTACAACTTCAAGGTATAGCTGTGGCTCTCAGGGCTCTGTCTGTCTGTTAGCTCTAATTTGAAGCACTCTTCCTGTTACTGGTAGATAAGGGTTAAAGGGAAGGGGCAACTGCCCCAAAAGACAAGGCTTAACAATGCCCACAAGGTCATAATATATATTACTAGATATTTTGTTTCAATCTGCTTTGGAAAACAGGTATAAGGTAACTATGCCCTCAATATTTCCCAAGTGTCCCATTAGATATTTAAAATAAATAACTAAACAAACCACTTCCTACGATCACTGTAAGAGAAAACCAAGGCACTGAGGCTGCTATTTAAAAATCTTGAAATCTGAGTTTATTTACCAGTCAAAACCTCCATTAAAGTCTTTTATCAAAATAAAACACAAATTTAATTTCAGAAATCACCTTGTCAAAATGCATGTGCATTTGGAATCTGTCATAATTAGCAGTTACTCTAAGTGTATTTTTTCACACTATATTTGGGTCTATATCTGAAATGCAAAGCCAATTCTGGCATGTATGCTTACATCTCCCAGTTGATTACACATTTATCAGCAAGCTGCAAACTTGGCCTCTGCAACACAAGCCACTTGTAAAGATTTCTCAGAGATTTTCTTGCCTAATAAAAAGTCTGATGAGAAACTTTTACTGTCACATATTTTCATATTTTTTAGCCCTAGCAGACACATTCCTGACAGGTGAATCAATATGAATAAGGGAAGACGTTTCAGAGAAACTGTTAGTCTTCAGAACTGAGATTTGCATCAATGCCTCTCTGATTTGTGCATCCTTCAAATATTTTTCCCCAATTATCTTTTGTGTTATTCTCTCGCTGGCTGCTGCTGATGAGTGATTTTACAACACTTGTGCTATTAAAGCATGCACTCATGACCCCATTGTGACACAAAGCAAATAGTGCACATAGCGAATGCAAGCACATAACTGCTAATCTTGCCTTTTAAATGCATTTGAACTTGACCTATTGAAATACCCATTATAGAATGTATGACAGCTTGGTGAAATACATGGGGCAAGACACCATCTCAGGAAAGCAGACTCTTTGAAAATAAATCACTTGAAAGACTGCAATATGGTAGGAATTGATTGAGAAAAATGTAGTACCACATAGTGAAGTAACCTGCTTAAACCCTACAAAACAAGTCACTACTTCTAAAAGCTCTGTAAGTTAGAGCTCAGTGGCATCTAATTTAATCCATAAATGACTCTAAAAGAAAATAATGGCCAATAATTTAATGTAAAGAGCATATATTTAGAAACGTCAATAATATAATGTCTTGTATTCTGAAGCAAATATATTTTCTTTTTTCTTTTTCTTTTTTTTTTTTTTTTCATATGGAGTTTCACTCTTGTCGCCCAGGCTGGAGTGCAATGGCACAATCTCAGCTCACTGTAACCTCTACCTGCCTGGTTCAAGTGATTCTCCTGTCTCAGCCTCCTGAGTAGCTAGCATTACAAGCGTGAACCACCACGCCCGGCTAATTTTGTATTTTTAGTAGAGATGGGGTTTCACCATGTTGGCCCGGCTGGTCTTGAATGCCTGACCTTAGGTGATCCACCCACTTCGGCCTCCCAAAGTGCTGAGATTACAGGTGTGAGCCACCATGCCCAACCAGCAAATATATGTTCATGCTGCTGATGCAGGAATGCATTTCAACTTGGTATAGCCTAGGCATATCTTAGGACCTAAAGGTGCCCACAGTCCTATATACTGAAGCATTTTTACTCATCCTATCCACTATAAAATTATCAATTCTACTGAGAGTCAAAGTCAACATAGAAACACAAGCTATAATGATTCTCAGAGAGCATTTTTAGAAAAAAGTCTGATATGCATTTTACTAACAGGAAAACTAGTTTTCAGATGGTATCAGAACACTGGTCTCTAGGACAGGGCTTATGGCAAATGGTTCATATCCCACCTTGGTAAATGTCAGGTAAATGTTACTTGACAGTAACTCTACTATTATTCTTTATTTTACGTAATTTGAAGATTTCAAAAAAGGGAGATTATGATGTGCTGGATAAAATAAACAAAAATCTGTAAGCAGGACTTTTTACATGTGTGTAAATATGTACGGTATACTCAATGTTTGGGTAAAATTGACTCCTCAGTGGTCAAACATAAACACTCAACATTTAAACTTCATAATGAACATAGTATGTTTTATTAATTTTCTGTGCAAATATATATATATTTAATATTTTAAAATTATATAAATATTTAATGTTCCTATCTTACTGGGCACAATTATGAGATTTAAAAATAATAACAAAAAACAAACCAAAAATAAAACCAAAATCCCAAACCCAGCATGTTAAATTTAAATATCAGAATCCTATCATTTCCAATTACATATCCTGCTGTAAGGAAAATTAGAGAAGCGTTGAGTGGCTTAGAAATTAGAACACCTTCAAAGTGTTTCAAAGGAGCAGTTCTTAAATACTACTTTTTTATTATCTTCACATGTAAGACTGATCCTTCTTTAGGATGAAAACAACACTATGCTGTTCTCAAAATCCTAGAGAAAATTCTTGATTATTATTGCCAAAAGTGCGTAATTCCCAATGAAAAGAGATTTTAAGTATGTTTGAACCAATTTTATTTGTTTCAGTTGTAAGCACTGTGTCATGTTCTAAAGCAATAAAGGTTTTCCTACATACTATGACTTTATACATACTATAACTTTATAGGAATAAGATTATATATAAATATATGCATATTTTCAATTATTTATGAATATTGAATTTGATTTAGTGCTTTCTCTTCAGCATTGTATAATGCCACACTTCCATTTAACTAGATAACAAGGATCAAATGCCAAACCTGGATTGCTGAGCATCTCACACTTGGATGGGAGGACTACACTTTCTCTAATTGCAAACCCGAAATTGTTGAATGCTATGAAAGCTGGAGGGTGTTACTAAGCATTATTCTAGAATTTCATTTTCACTCGAGTTTTTTTTATAATCCACCATAAAAATACACACATGCACACACACATTATTTAAATATAAAAATCTACAAAATAACATGAGATTTGATGAAAACCCATAATGTAAAATATCTCCAGTAAGAGTAAGAAAGCTATACATTTACTTTATTCCCATCTAAAAAAAAAAAGCAGATAAAACGTCTTGCATTTTTGTAAATAGAAGGATTTCCAGTGATAAGACATAGGTCTTGAATTTAATTCAGTAGAACATCTCATAAACATCTAAATTTTCCTCCATTAAATCTTAAATAAGTGGGATAACTTATGCTACCCTCTGCAATTCCTAACTTAATTTTCATAAGTCAGTACAACTATCTCTAGCCATATTGGGCCCGACCAAAACTAGCTAAGAGGAATTCAGAAAGCATATACTAGATTTAACAAAAGACTTTGTGGGGAGCAGAACGAAGACAGACAGTCGTGCTGGTTTGCTGTGTGTGTTTCTCTACTCGCCCAGAAAATAAAATTAAATAATCAATCTTTCAGGTACAATGGACTGCAACTCATAAAAGCTTGAGTTTTACTTTCTTACAACAGTGTTTGATTTTTACTCTGTCATCAAAAGTCTACTAAGGGAGATTTGCCTAGGAAATCTCTCTCTTCACCACACTTCTCCTCCCTCTTCCACATTTTTGCCACACTACATCCCTGGTAGATATTATTCCCATTTTTATGTAAGTGGTCTAATATATTTCAGGGGTGAAGGCTCCAAATTTTCTGATTTCTCTCTCAGAAGCCTATTTACTCCATAACCATTGAATGTGGCTGAATAGAATGGTAACACTGGCACGCTCTCAGGGTAGAACAGCATGTCATCCAATTGTATGCTTAATTTTTAAAGTGATTTCTACTTTTCCCACCTCTAATTTAATTTTTTTATTATTTATTTATTTATTTATTTATTTATTTATTTATTTATTTATTTTTGAGACCCAGTCTCGCTCCTGTCCCCCAGGCTGGAGTGCAATGGCCAAGCTTGGCTCACCGCAACCTCCGCCTCCCAGGTTCAAGTGATTCTCTTGCCTCAGCCTCCCAAGTAGCTGGGATTATGGCTGCCTGCCACCATGCCAAGCTAATTTTTGTATTTTTGGTAGAGACGGGGTTTCACCATGTTGGCCAGGCTGATCTCGAACTCCTGACCTCAGATGATCTGCCCGCCTCAGCCTCCCAAAGTGCTGGGACTACAGGCGTGAGCCACAGTGCCTGGCCTTAAAATAAATTTTAATGAAAAGAGAGAGAAAAAAAAGATAATCTCCTGCTAACGCCTTTTCGTAAGCAGGTAATTGTCATATTTAAATAAAGGTATAATTGCACCTGGTGGGCACCCAGTTCTGCCATTAAACATGCCACACTGACTGAAGAGATTGTATTTTCCTAAACCTGTTAGTCCCTGGGAATCTAAAGAATAAACTGTGCAGCACATCTAATCACAGAGTGTAGGGTAAGTCCCAGGTCATGTTCCAACATACATGCGGTAAGGTATTTTACATTCCTTTGAGGTTCAGCTGCAGATAAAATCCTAGAAAATTTAACAGCTTTGTCTTTAGCCAATGTGTTGGCTGCAGTAAATTTTTAAGCCAGTAAGCAAAGCTCCCATTTTATGCACTGTGGATATTTCTCACCACTAAAAGGAATTACATAGTCATACTAAATTGATACTAGGTTCAAGTGAATATGCTGTTATAAGTAAATATATATACTTTTATGTTACAACAGAGACAATGTGTGTATCTCAATGTCTACAATTGTTAAGAAGGTTTTCATTCCCTGGGTGAAAGGATAACGGTTGTGAAATATGACCTTGCAATGACAGAATTTTAATGCATTGTGTATGTGACTAAAGCAATGCATGGCATCCTGGCCTTCTTCATTGCTATGTATATTAGAGTATTTTGCAGTGCTGGCTCTCATCTAAGTGTCGGGGTCTTCTCTAGGTCAAATAGCAGCTCGTCAATGCTTTATTTCTTAAAGAACCTAGATGTAATTTTAATCTGAGATAAAGTTTCTTGCTAAAATTCTAATGTCAGTGAAAATGTGAAAAGTTCCCTAAAATCTAGCCAAACATCACATTCTTTCACATTCTTCCAAACCAGAGAAATAGCCAGTTTACCATGTATTTAAGCATCTTTTGAGTTATAAAAGGAAAAACATTATTACGTCCTGATGTGTTAAATGATTTTGCTTTCTCTGACAATTTTTATTCCTCCTATGAGACATTTCTTGCCCTTCCTAGTTGCAAAATGTGAATTTTAACACTTTGCATCAGGTTGTTGGTCTCCGTTCTAAAGCAACATTAAACTTTCTGCTAATTTTTATAAAAGATCCACATGGCCTTTTTTTCTCTTATAATAAACCCCTCTTTCCTAATTAGATGTTTTCTGCTTTTTCTCTTTAGAAAACTTAGTTCAGCTAGTCTTTGCAATTCTGTCCTTTGAGAATAAAGAATATAATAGTATAGAATAGAATAAAGAGTCTTACAAAATAGAATAATAAAGTTAGCACAATAGAGAGGATATTTAGAAGAGAAATAACAGTGAGTTCTCATTGTCCTGAGGTGGCTGAAGTAAATGCCAATCTCATTACATTTGATTTCATTTATTTCCTGTCTCACTAATTTACAAAATGCTGACTCTTTTCTCCTGGACAAAAAGTGAGTTATGGTCATGTGAGTAGTGAACAATAGACATTTGTTTTGACACCAGTTTTTCCTGGGTGGTTAGAAAGCTGGCGAAGTGATAATTTTCATCTATGAACTTGAATTTAAAATTATATTATTAGCATTTCCTAGAAACTACACTATTACAGATTTCTCCAATGCAAAACTCTGGACATCACAATCCCTTTACCACAATTATCATACTTAAAAACAGGTATATGAAAATGGTTTTAATAGGCAAAACATACAAGACTAACAAATTTAGAATAAGAAGATAGATTCGTAAGAAGAGTATAATTTTCTGAATCTGAATCTGGAATTAACACTCAGTATCATGTTTTCCACATGACACTAAATAGGGTTTAACAGGGAGATTCAAACTCACAGCGCAAGATATTTTTATTAGATGAAGATTTCATGGGGAGGTGAAGAGCCTTTTGGTAGAAGAGATTAAAAAGACTGAACTCCAGGCCGGGCGCAGTGGCTCACGCCAGTAATCCGAGAACTTTGGGAGGCCAAGACGGGCGGATCATAAGGTCAGGAGATGGAGACCATCCTGGCTAACACGGTGAAACCCCGTCTCTACTAAAAAAAAGTACAAAAAATTAGCCGGGCGTGCTGGTGGGAGCCTGTAGTCCCAGCTACTCCGGAGGCTGAGGCAGGAGAATGGCGTGGACCTGGGAGGCAGAGCTAGCAGTGAGCCGAGATCATCGCGCCACTGCCCTCCAGCCTGGGCGACACTGCGAGACTCTGCCTCAAAAAAAAAAAAAAATAGATAAAAATAAATAAATAAATAAATAAATAAATAAAAATAACTGAATTCCAGTCTCAGCTCTGCTACAAACTCAATAGATGACTTGTAGCAATTTTGGGCCTCAGTTTTCCCAATCATAAAATAAGACTACTCTTACCTTCAGTATTTTATATTCAACAATATAACTGTATATGGAAAAAGTCCTAGCTAGCACAAGAAAAGGAAACTTCTTAAAGTGAATAACAACTTAAAAATGTTCCCCTTGGTTTGTTTAGAAAACTCACTTTTTGGCTAGTATAACCATCCTTAAGAATCAAAACATTTTTTCTTAAAATTTCTTCTCTTTTATATAATGAGTATTCTTCATCACTAGCATTATCTGTTAATGACAACAGTCCATTTGCCTCCAGTGAATCTCTTTAACAATGGCTCATAATTTAAATCCATCACTCGCTGTGAATGCTCCAAGTAAACACTGATTTGTGGGTTTATCAATCACATGGCTGTGTAGATTAAATTGATTCAGCCTGTTCCTTGTCTACATTGCTTTTATGCTGTTGTTTTAAATGCCTATACTACGACAGTCACCCAACTGGCATTTTAACATCACTGAATGAAGAACTATCAAGCATTTCACTTTTAACTTGAAATTTTTAAAAAAGCAAATGAAGTCCCAATTGTAGGTATGTATATGTATGGATTTATGTAGTATATATGTATGAGTGTATGTGTATGAATCATAGTTTTTTAGAATTATTTATATTTAAAAATTATAGCCTTCCCTTGGATAAATCAGGTGATACAGCAAGATTAAAAACTGATGGAAAGTCCTATTGAATTCTCTGTTTGGGAACATATAAAGAGAATGCCCTTGTCCACAAAATAAATGTCTTGGTATAATCCTATAGAAATTGGTAGTTTGGGGCAGGCGTGGTGGCTCACACCTGTAATCCCAGCACTTTGAGAGGCCAAGGTGGGAGAATCACTTAAGCCCAGGAGTTTGAGACCAGCCTGGTCAACATTGTGAAACCCCTGTCTCTACTAAAAATACAAAAATTGGCTAGGTGTGGTGGCGTGTGCCTGTAGTCCCAGTTACTTGGTAGGCTGAGATGGGAGGATCACCTCAGTTCAGGAGGTGGAGGTTGCAGTGAACTGAGATCACGTCACTGCATGCCAGTGTGGCTGGAAGACCCTGTCTCAGAAAAAAAAAAAAAAAAAAAAAAAGACAAGAAAAAGAAAAGAGGTGTATGAGTAGAAAGACCTATAGCAATAGCCATTTTGTTTAGAGGTTCTTAAACAGGTGTGCTTCTTTCTGGAGTGTGTTTGTAGGTTCCCCAAAATTGTAGGGATGTGCTGTATGTCATGCTAAGCATTTTAATCAGATTCTCAAAAGGATACGCTATCCAAAAATTAATAAAATGATACATTTTAGTCTATGTATGAGAAGTAATTTGACTTAGTTACACCATTAGCCTGCGACAACATTGATAGTTCCAGAACTCAGATTCCTAAGGCTTCTCATGCTAGTGCTAATTCCTTTTTTTTTTTTTTTTTTTTTTTTGAGACAGAGTCTCACTCTGTTGCCAGGGCAGGGTTGGAGTGCAGTGGCACAATCTCGGCTCACTGCAACCTCGGCCTTGCCTCCCCGGTTCAAGTGATTCTCGTGCCTCAGCCTCCCGAGTAGCTGGGACTATAGGCACCCACCACCATGTCTCGCTAATTTTTGTATTTTTAGTAGAGATGGGGTTTCACCATGTTGGCCAGGTTGGTCTTCAACTCCTGACCTCAAGTGATCTACCCGCCTCGGCCTCCCAAAGTGCTGGGATTACAGGTGTGAGCCACCACGGCCGGTGCAAATGCTAATTCCTGACAAGCAGAGTGTGTTTCCTAAACTTGCATCACCTTGTGAACAAATGTTGCTGCTTTATTTGTTCTAAAGTTATAGTGAGCTTATAGAAATTTCAAGGACACCATTTCAATGTTAACATTTATTGCTACTAAAATTAGTGATTTAAGGCTTGTATTATAAGAATGATCCCCAGAGAAATAATCCCTCAAAATAAAACAAAGTTCTCTTAAACATGCAAGATGAAGCCCTGCAGAAGCAAAGATGACCTATGTTTAACATTTAACATTTGAACACCTACTGGAACTTAAATAAGCAAGGAGGCTCATCTAGAATGGCAGACCAGCTTTGAAACATCATCTTTCTTTTGAAAAATCTTCTACCTGTTTTAATGAAATTAGGTCTATTAATATAATCACATAAATAAATTATGATCAGTATAGAGTCAGTATTGCATATTAAGCCTGGACTAACTCAAAGTGTCTTTTTACTAGTTCTTTCTGTTAAATGTTTCCATGAAAATTCTTTTTAATCTAAAGACTGTTGTCAAGACATACTAGTTATTAAATATGCCTTCAGAGCTAAATCTGCATGAGCATTCCACATTTCCTATCACTTTTTTGGGTTCATCTTCTTTCCACAGAAAGGAGAATTTCAAGGAAAGGAAGAAATATCTACAAGTAAATATCATTCAGTATGGGTTAGCATGCTTGATTGCTATTGGTGAATTATAGCAAGAAAAGGCCTTAGCATCTATCATGTTATGTTTTATGTAACATTTTAACAATGGCAAGGTAAGTCACACTGCTGATTTCAGCAGTGTTATATTTGATAGCAATTGATAGCTGACTATTAAACAAAATCACTAAACTGTATGAATGCTTTAATTCTTTTATTTATTTATTTATTTTTTGAGATGGAATCTTGCTCTGTCACCCAGGCTGGAGTGCAGTGGTGCAATCTTGGCTCACTGCAACCTCCGCCCACCGGGTTCAAGCGATTCTTTGCCTCAGTCTCCCGAGTAGCTGGGATTATAGGCACCCGCCACCACACCCGCCTAATTTTTGTATTTTTAGTAGCGATGGGGTTTCACCAACTTGGTCAGGCTGGTCTTGAACTCTGACCTCGTGATCCACCTGCCTTGGCCTCCCAAAGTGCTGGGATTACAGGCGTGAGCCATGAATGCCTTAATTCTTAAGATAGTAATGGGAAATACTGTTCTGAGCCAAGAATATGATAGCCAGGGAACATAAATTTATAAGATCACACAGTGTAGTTCCAACGGTGACTTTAAACCCAATAGTTCCCTATGGAAACTCAGGATACCAAAAAGTGCGACAGTAATATTCTGGATTCTAAACTTAAGTTTGAATAAGAATATCATATTTCCTCTTACTTAAAAGGTAAAATACAGGTTTCACTGTTCAGGAATATGACTAGACTTTCAATATCTCCATCCTAAACCAATGTGTGGCAAAGGAGATAAATCTTATATTCAGTCCCTACTGACACACATGATGTCCTTTGGTCTCAAAGTGCAAATTAACTAACTATCCTTAGAGGCTACAGCCTAAGACAAACCCTACCTGGGAAAAAAAACAATAATAATAATAGAGACAAAAATGCTGAAAAAAGGAAAAAGTTATTAGTATATGTATATATATATATATATATCCCTTTATAATTTATAGTAGGAATATTTTCATTACCATGCAATAGTGATAGATTTAAATGAAGATGAAAGGGACCTATTAAATCATTATGTCTAATGCATGCTAAGGGAAGGCATATTTCCCTAGAGAGAGGAATAAAAAGAAAAAAATATATAAAAATAGATACTATAACAACATTTGAGGAAGGTTCAGTTAGCATATAGTCTTCAGATATCAAATAGAGGTATTAGCATAAGTAGTGGAGACGATTAGATCTTGACACAAAGTACCCGTATCAATACAGAGTCTTGTGCTGTGTTTTCAAACATCTAATATATTTGCCTGGAGTGCTTGCAAATTAAAGCTACTCTGTTTATACACAACATAGAAAATGGAATTTGAGCTTCAGTGAATTTTTAATTTTGTTCAATCTTGCATTTGTTCAACCAAAAACAATTTAAAGAGGAACACGACAATCAGCCTTAGATTGAGCAAGTTCAGCTCCTCACTAGGGAGTTCTTGAATCCACCATAAAAATCAACAGTGTGCATCTAACAGTTTTCTTTTAATTTGAGAACTGAAAAGTGAATCATCACATCAAATATTCTTCAAGGTCTCTTTGGTTTCCAGATTAAACATGTAATGTGACCGGTCATCTTGCCACATTCTCACACTTCCATTTTAAATAATCATAAATAAGAAAACCTTACTATTCTTTGGCATAACACAGCTGATTGATTCCGCTGAGTTTCAAAGTCTTAGAAATTGCACTCATTCCTTCTTTAGAGTCCTGCTTCATGGCAAAAGTTTTCAGCTGAAAGACTCTTTATTGTATTCAAATCTTGTCCCATATGAGTTGTTCTGGTTACTCAGTTTATGAAGAGTCTTGGATAGTGAATTGGGTCCACAACAGAAAACACCAACTGTTTTCCTAGAACAAGAGCAGAGAAAATGGAAAATCAGGTGTAAAATTAGGCAGAACATGACAAGAAGTATGCTTTATGAGCATGGTTTAAAGTATTAACAAAGTCGATTTCTTGCTATTTTACATATTGAAAACAATTTTCTAATTATTTCCAAATGTAAATGTCAACCAGGAAAATATTTTATTTACCTCATACTTTTCATTCTAGAATTTAGGATAATTCAAAGAATGTACCTATGAGCACAAATATGCTTATTATCAGGTAGAGATTTATCAGTTTGCCTTAGTCTTTTCATGACTTGTCATTGGTGAAACCAGCAACCTCATTAAGAGCAGCAATTGATAGATGTCAATTGCTAAACAGGTGACTTCTGAATAGATGTTCAGTCCACACTGGACTATGTACATTCTTCTTTTATTAGACACTTTACACATAGTTATCTAAAATTCCTACATGGATTTGCAAAAGCAGTGATGAATAAGGAAGGAAAGAAAAAAGATATTACCAATTTGAAATAATAATTTTAAGTGGCTAATTTATATTCACAGTAAAACAAAAAACATATTCATCTAGTTCTTTTTTATTTATGCACTGCAATAATGGTAACAAATTTCAAGCAGTTTTTATTATTCTCTAATAAAAAATTTTAGTAGTTAAATAATACGTATCTCTAACAAATAGACTAAATAAATCCCAGGAAATAAATAATATTTCAAATTGACCTTCTCCCCAATTTTGATTTGCATTTGATTCTTCCTAGGATGTCAAAATGATTAATATTTCATCTCATATCTTGGGAAAATCCAGTATGTCTTAATTATGTCAGAATAACTCGCACTGAACAAAAGACATTGAATCCATTAAAATTGGTACCAAAAATTAATAGTAAATACTGAAAAAAAGTTATTAAAACTTTTTACCTTGAAAAACAAAACTAAAAGCTGTGAAAATAGAATTTTACTTGCAGCCATGATGGGGTAATAGGGAGTAGATCTACCCTCTTACATTAAAAATCTAGAAAAAAAGCAAACAAAATAGATGAAATAAGTATTTTCGGACACTGAATAATAGGTAGCATGGAACTATGATCCCTGAGAAAAGGGAAGAAAACAAGCTAAGCACAGTCACTCTCTTTGCTTATTGCCTGGAGGCAATCTACTGGCTGCAGCAGACAGGGGAAACTCCAGCAAAGATTGGTGATTACACTGAGGAGACAAAGAACGGAGTTCATTAAGGCCCAAACAGCTGGAATTTGTGGAGCAGAATATGGAAGGGAAGGGAGATCCACAGAAAGACGCCTCGGAGATTGGTAGAGGAGAATCCTCAAGTCTTTGATTAATAATCAGTTCATATATGATAAGAAACTTCATGAATGTGAGTAAAGAGCTATCAGAGATCAACAGGACAAATAATTGCCAGAGTTTACACAGGACTGCAAATAATTTGTATTCACACACACCAGAATAGAAAGTCCTATAAATACAGGGCAATGAGTTGTATTCTCAGAAAGGTATCACCTTATTTGCAAGGAGTAGAGGGGATATTGGTAAAATTAGCCTTGGACTGAAGGCTGCTCTGGACTTCCACTAACAAATCTTAAAAGTGAGACTTGTAAAGATCAAACTGAACCCGAGTAACTTAACTGCATGTCAGAACAAGTCCAACACTATTAAAATAAATAAATCAAAATTTGGCACCTAACATTTAAACTTTAAAATGTACAGAAATCAACAAAAAAGTACCAGGAATTCAAAAAGCAAGAAAGTATGAACTATAACTAAGAGTGTTATGGGCTGAAGTCTGCCCATCCAAAGCCCATAGGTTGAAGTCCTAATCCTCAGTGCTTCAGGATGTGACTGCATTTGGAGATAAGGCTTTAAAGGAGGCAATTTAAGTTAAAATGAAGGTACTAGGGTAGGCCCTAATCCAATCTGAATGGTGTACTTATAAGAAGTAATTTGAACACAAAAAGAGACACCAGGGAAGTGCATGCACAGAGAAAAAGCCACCTGAAGAGGCATCAAGAACATAGCCATCTGCAAGTCAAGGAGAGAGATCTCAGGAAACCAGTTCTGCCTGCATTTCGATCTTAAACTTCCAGCCCCCAGAACTATGAAAAAATAAATTGCTGTTGTTTAATCCACCCGTCTGTGGTATATTGCTATGGTAGCCCTAGCAAACTAATACAAGGAGAAAGAGCATTCAACAGAAACAGGCTCAGAATAATAGAGATGACAGACGTGGTCACTGAAACAGTGATGATACACAGGCTTCATATATTCAAAGAAAAGCATAATCATGATGAGATGATAAATGGAATATTTTTAAAGGCCCAAACATAAATTCTAGAGATGGAATGCAATATTTGAAATGATAAATATACTAGATGAGTTAATAAAAGAATAGCCATTGCTGAAGAAAAAGTAAACTTGAAGAAAAAGCATTAGAAACTATCCAAATTGAAGCCCACAGAGAAAAAAACTGAAGAAAAAAAAAAAAAAAAAAAAAAAAAAAAAAAAAAAAAAAAAAGAACAACAGAGCATAAGTAGCCTGTGGGACAATACTAACTAGTCAAAACAACTAGTCAAAAATACATGTAACTGCAGTCCAACATGAGAGAAGACCAAGGGAGAAGAAAAATAAAAAATAAAAGATCTCATTAAATCTCAAGGAGAATAAACACAAAGGAAACTATACCTAGGCAATTGATAATAAAATACTAAAAACGAGTGACAAAAAGAAAAACATAAAACCAAACAGACTGGGGGAAAAGACACATTACAAATCATCAACAGAAAATATAAGAATGAAATATAAGAATGAAAGTGAACTTTTTGTCATAAACTATGCAAGTCAGAAGGCAATGAAGTGATATCTTCAAAGTACTAAAATATAAATCAAGACATCAGCTATTATATATCAAGCAAATTTGATGCCAAACAAAAATAATTTTTCAGAAATGAAGATGGAATAAAAACTGTATACAAACAAAAGCTGAAAGAATTGTCAGCAAACCAGCACTATAAAGGACACTAAAGAAAACTACTCAAGAAGTAGGAAAATAAAATTAGATAGAAATTTGAATCAACCAAAGGAAAGAAGGACACCAAAATAGTAAAATCTGTCAGTAAATATAAAATATTTATTTTGTCTAATTTCTAATATTTTTAATATATGCTAGATGTCTAAAACAAAAAATACTAATAATGAGAACTATAACATATGTATATGTAAGATGAATGCAAAAATAGCAAAATGGATGGAAGAAATGGAAGTACATGAAGTGTTACAATATTATTCAAAGTACCAGCCTGGCCAACAGAGTGAGATCCCATTCCTACAAAAAATTTTAAAAATTAGCTAAGCATGGTGGTATGCAACTGTAGTTCCAGCTACTCAGGAGACTGAGGTGGGAAGAGCTCTTGAGCCCAGGAATTCAAGGTTGCAGTGAATCTAGATCATGTCACTGCACTCTGGCCTGGGCAACAGAGCAATACTCTGTCTCCAAAAAATAAACATAAACATAAACATAAAAAATAAAATAGGCTGTGATAAGCTAATGATGTATACTGTAAACTTAGAACAATGTTTCTTTAATTTTGGCTTCATCAGAATCATTTTAGAGACTTCATAGAACACAAATAGCTAGGTCTTCCCATCCCTAGTTTCTGATTTGGCAGATCTTGGATAGGGCTCAAGAATTTGCTTTTCTAACAAGATTCCAATTGATGCTGGTCCGAGGAATCCAGTTCAGGAACCAACAACCTAAAGCAATTACTAAAAAGAAAAAAAAAAAAATACAGAGGCATGGCTAACATTAGAGAAAAAAGTGGAATTATAAAAAAAATTCAACCCAAATCAAGGTAAAAAAAGAAAATAAAACAAAGAAAGAACAAATAAATAAGTACAAAGCAATGGTGCACTGCTAGATTTAAAGCCAACTGTATTTTCATTAAATTAAATGTAAATGATTTAAACACTGAAACTAAAAAGCTTCAACATAAAGCAAACACTGATGGAACTGTAAAGACAGATAACTTCATAATTATAGTTAATTATTTCAATACTCTGAGTAATTAATACAAGCAGACAGAAATTCAGTAAGCATATTGAAAACTTGAACATCACTATCAACCTATTGGAACTAATTGGCATTTGTAGAATGTTCTATCTAACAATAATGGAATACAAATTCTTTTTAAGTGCATATGGAACATTCACCAAGATTGAACATATCCTGGGCAATAAAACAGGTGTCAAAACATTTTAAGGGATTAGAATCACAAGGAGTTCATTTTTAGAACAAATCCCAATTGAACTAGAAATTAAGAACAAAAAGATATCTGGAAAATTTCCTCATTTTTGGAAATTAAACAACATTTTAAAATAACCCATGGGTCAAAGAAAAAACATAAAAAATAAAAAATATTTGAACGAGATGAAAATGAAAACAAATCAAAATGTATAAGATTTAGCAAAAGTGGTGTTTAGAGGAAAATGTATAGCATTAAACACTTTTATTAAGAAAAACAGTCTGAAATCAATGACCTATGTTTCCATTTTAAGAAACTAGTAAAAATTTAAAAAAGCTAATTAAACCCAAAGTGAGCAAAAGAAATAAAAATATATGAAAATAAATGATGTTATACTTAATAAAATTTAAATTACTATTGAAACATAATGTAGCTTCCATTAAAATGAAAAGAGAATTGAGTCATTTTGTTTCTTTGTATAAACTTTCTGTCAACACCATATGATGGCAATACGATACCATTATTTTCTTGCTTGGCTTTGACAGGGCAATTATAGAGTTAGTTTGGCAAGTCTTTCAGATTTCCTAAAGGCCCTTCTTAAATACTTGATAATAAAATCAAGTATTAATTATAAAATAAATAATAATAAAAATCATTATTTTTAAATCACACAGGATGTTATGATTTTTGTGTTTCTTTAACATTTTCTTTTGCAATTATTAACTAGCTTAACTCTCTGATATCCTTTCTGTGTGTGTGCGATTTGAGGATTCCCTAATGTCACTCTCACTAACTTAATGAAATCTTACTTTTTTTTTTTCTTTTTCGAATTCTACAAGGAATCTTTGCAATTCATTTGTACTAAATTTGCGTTAGAATGCTGCAATCCAACAATTATCTGGAGACCTCTCTACAAGACCTTTGATGGAATGAGTGGAGGTAGATTCGGGTACTAAGTAGAAAATGTGGTTTGGGGGTAGACATTAGAAACTAGTTCTATAAATGTTCATACTTGCTTTTTCATGTAGATTTGTAAACGCAGGATCTTACATAATGAGAACTTAATCACCCCGGAGAGCTTATTCACTCGTTGTATTACAGATCCAGGAGAACTGAGTCACTTGACTCAGGGTCACAGGAGTAAATGTGAGAGACTAAATCTAGTTATTCTTAAATTGTATTGTTTGAAAACACTACACGGCAGTAAAATAAAGATATAATCTCAAAGATTTCACCCAATCCCAGAGTAGTAATTCTCTACTCAAAAAGCCAAACAAAGTTCAACTTTTCTTTCTCTCTTTGCATCATGCATCAACTTCACAGCTCAAAACAGGACATACATTTTAATTGCAAACAATAGGAAACTAAGTTTGGGTTAGATATAATAAATAATTTTCTAATAGTTTATTAAATACTAAATGGTTTACAATGTAATATTTAGAATATCTCTATTTCAAAGAAATCAGTTATTAATTCTTTTAGTGTTACAGTTAACATTCTGCTACAGCATTCATAGTAAACATGGGAATTTCTTGCAGCACCTCCCTACCTCCCATCTAAGGGGAACATGGTAAAATAAGGTTGCCACTCTTTATCTGTGACAAGCTGACTATGCCCTGCTGTAAAGCACAATGAACTTGCAGTCAGGAGGCTTGTGTTCATATCTGCATTCTGGCTCATTAACCATGGCTTTTGATAAATCATTATATTTTGAGGTCCTAGCTTCTTCATTTGTAAAATAAAAATGAAGGCAGGTTGACTCCCAAAGCTCCTTCACTTTCCATGATCATATAATACCATCATATAATTCAATTTCTGAATTTAAAAAAAAGCAACAAAAGAAAGGAATGACTGTCACACACATGTGGAAAGTAAATTAATTCTGACTTTTAGTTTTTGTAAAGCAGTACCTAAATGTGTATACCTGTTGAGCCAGCAATTCCAACTCAAAGATCTTAATCTACTGCAATACTCTCACATGAGAAAGTATGTACAAAGATAATTACCACAGCACTATTTTTAACTGTAAAGAAATATAAGTAATCTAAATATAAAGAATTAGGGTAGTAGGAGTCATGTTATTCATCCTCTAGAATAGTTTGAGGTACAATTACACAGAAATTGTCCATGATCAAAAGAAGCACATCATTAAAAAGTTAGTTGGTTCTTCCTAGCAAAGCCAAGAAAAAAATAAAACAACAAAAACAACAAAGTAAGCTGAAGAATTACTTTTCATAGATTCAATTTTTGTTAAAAAACTAAGGTTTTGATTTTAAATATATATCACACACACACACATACAAACATATGTTTACATATACTTTCATAAGTACACATACACACTCTCACACAAACTTACAAAAGCTTCTGTAAGAATACATAACGAAGAGTTACCAATCATTACCTCTGGGCCAGAAGGGTTTAATGCAATTTAAATTTGTATTCTACATAGTATACTAACCTAATGCCTACTGGTTTAATAAGTAATCACTTTCTGAAAGATAAAAAGTGTTGCCCAACCCATGATATTTTAAAATCTTAACTTATATGCCTGTCTTCCCTACTGTTATCTCTATATGTTTTCAGCAATTTGTGTGCATGAGGTTAATCAAAATGCTACATTGTAAATGAAACCATCCATTTACACAGTGCCTTTGTCCAGTTAATGAGACCTGAAGAATGTTGATCCATTCTTTTCCTAAGTATGCTACATAAAAATCCTTCAGAAAATGTAAACACATTTCAGGCACCTGCCTGAGAACCAATACACAAAGTCAAAGTGTTGTACAAAATGTCAACAGCAGATGGTGCACATTTGCTCTTCTTAAACCAGTTTTCCATTGTTTCCTGAAAAAGAACAAACTACTAAATATATACACACACACACAAATCGCTCTAAAACACAAACAGCCTAACAAATGAGACTTCTTGAGAACTAACTATAGGAACCAACAGCCTCAATCTATTTCCCTGTAAATAATCTGCTCTTTAGGGATTTGGTTTCTGAATTCAGCCAAAGAACTATCAGTTTTCAGCAATATACAGTGAAAATCAACAAAAAAATTCTTGACAGAAGTCAGTAAATGGCACTAAAGAGGAACATGTCTGCAATGCATAGCAAGAGACAGATGAGTATGACAAGATTATCACATCTAAGATGGGTGATACTGGAGAAAGATGGGAAAGGAAGATAGCCAAAAGTGGGTTGAAATCATTTTTTTCTAAATTTCAACTCTGAATATTACAAAAAAGTTCTGCTTTGTAAATCATGCTTACATCTTCATCCCAAAACTACTTCATCAAGGGAAGGGTAATACTACAAAAGTGTTTTAAACATGACTGTAATCTGAATCACATGGGTAACGTTATTCCTTCATAAATTTTGCTTCCCAGCCTCCATTCTGTAACTTCTAAAACAAAATCTTTGAAGGTAGAGATAGGGATCATCTTGAATCAGTGATTTCTTCAATAAATAATATTCATCCATGATTTCCTAAATTGGATTTTTAAAAAAAATATCCATTTAATAAGCTGGCCTGTACATTTATAATCAAATATCCTTTTGATGTTTATAAAAATATATTTTTAAAATTATGAAGTGTTCAACTATATAAAGTAATTGAAATGATAACTCAAGCCAGAAGTAAAAATTAACACTAGAGTCTTATGATTACAGGCAATTTTAAAATGAAATATTTAATTTATGTTCATTCTTTTTGCAGAAGTATGATTAGAATTAGGTTAGCAATAAAAATATGATTAGTTCAAATGTAAAAATAAATTGAATTTTGATAAAATTATATGGGTTAATGGGACAGAAATACAACTTAAATGAAAGAAAAAGAATGATGTAAAACATCCAACTGCTAAAAGAAGAGTTTATGTATTTTTGTAATAAATGACAGTATCATCTAGCTGTATTTATATTCCAGTGGATATGTTTAAAGAAATTATGTTAATTACAAAATGTCAATATCTGCAATATGTTAGAAATCACATCTTTTACAACTGTGTAAACTTATGGTGAAACTATTTAGGTGTAAACCTAAAAATACGTGAGTGGTTATATAGTTTTCAAAATCTTCTTAGAATTCTTATAGATCAGTGCTCTGCACTATGACAAATTTACAAAAGACAAATGGGCTGGCTGGTCTGTGCCCTGAAATGGAAGCTTTCCTTCTTAGTAATTTCTTCAGATCATAGACACGTAGTCCATAAGAACAAGATTCTTTATAAAATTATAGTTTCTAAATAATATTTTTGGAAATATTCTAGGTTTAAAGACTGCATATTACAATGCAGAGAGTTTTTTGAAAAACAAACAAACAAAAAACATTCATTCTGGTAAAAAAAAAAGGTACAAAAAATGTGATTTTTAAATGAATTCATTATTAGAACTAATTGTAAAATTCTTTGTTTGGAAACTTGATTTTGAAAACTTTTCCTAGGATCACCTGATATATGCTGTGGGAGCGAATACTCATTTTTAATATAGGCCTATACAAATTTATAATCAGATAGGAGAGTTTAGTTCATAAATACATTGTAGACTATTTCTAAGCCAAACTTTAATTATTTGGAATTACAAAAATGTAGGACGATACCTGCCTTACTTCTTCCTTTGATGGTGAAAGTGTTTCAGTGAATTTGTCATTTGTAAACTCATTGCCAATTCATTTTCAAACTTCATGTAATTATTTGAAAATATTTTCATTAATTTATTAGCCACATATCAAATTTTTGAGGTATAGTACTTACCCTCTGTTATATTTTGCTATTTCATCAAACAAAAGTTTCCACCGAGGACGTCCAATAAACAGTCTTGAATTCAGTGCATGATATTTTTCTCCAATTATCTTCTGCCAAAAAGAAAGCACTACGTTATTCGATATTTAGTTAAGTAACCCAGTTCTCTAACATCATTTCTGCTGGTGCTGCGGCTTCCCACCAAATTGCTGTGATATAAAGAATGTAAGTATCAAATGGCAACCTATTACGTACAATTATTTCAAAATATCATTTCCTTTCTCCTTTCTTTTAAAATTCATTATCTCCTTGAATTCCATTTGTTTGTTTTTAAACAAACGAACAAAATCTATTCTGGTAAAAAGGTAGAAAATTTTGATTTTTAAATGAATTAATTGTCAGAACTAATCTCCTTGAATGCCATTCTGACAAATGGCTACTTTTCTTAGATTTCAGTTAGTTGTTTCATCTTTAAAGAACTGCAATGTAAGACAAAGAATGAATTCTAATTGGTCAATCTCAAAAAGGCTCAGCACATAGACTTCAACATTGAAGTATTTTGGCACCACAAATACATTTGTCATATTTGGCTCATTATATAAGTAAAATACTACAAATTGTCATCGTAAATTTGGGGAAATAATCCTAGACAAGACAGCTCAAGACAGCAGAACTCCAAAATTGGGTCTATCAACAAATGGCTGTGAACAGGCTCCTGTTTGCAATTAACAGAGCATTAGATCTAAATCAATGTGAAGAGTCAGAGTGAACTGCGGAGAAAGGAGGAAGTATCTGAGTCCCAGGCAGGCAAACTGAGAACAAGATGCAAATTATGCTTCATACCTTAATTATTGCAATACCAGGAGGAAAACTGATATTGACTTACTTCATGAGACTGGTAAAATGAAATACTTTTAACATACCAAGTAGGGTAGAAATACGACTGGAAAAATTAGAGTTAGATTAGTTTTGAGGTAACTGAAAACATTCAAATGTTGTATTTGAAGTATTGTGAAAATGTATGACAAAAAGTACTAAAATAAAATTTGTGAATGCATTCATGCCTAGATTTATACACCAGTCCAGCTCTTCAATGTTGTCTTCAAATATTAGTTTCATCACTTGCAAAATGGGAATAACATTTACTGCTTGACTCTGTTTTAATTACATAAACTAATATATGTGAAATTATTAGCATAGTTCCTAGAACAGTAAATAAATAATGCATGATGGCTATCATCATTTTTTAGTTTTCTTTGTCTAGAAATAAGCTTAATTGTATACGAACTCATCTTCTCTCTCCACATAAAACATTCCCTCAATAAAAAGAAATCACAAGGCTGTTCATGTGTAATCTGAATTTTAGAAGAACTTGAGGCGATAGTGAAGAGGGGAGGGGCAGACTCAAAAGATCAGAACTTTTGAGTCTGCCCCAGCTCCCTGTGAGAAGGACAAATGGAAGGCATAATATGGTTGACTTCAAGGACAAGCTATGACTTTTCTGGACATATTCCAAAGGAGACTTTCCTCTAGGAAACTTCTGTTCGAACCACCTGCAGGAATTTTCTTCCACCACAGCTCCTACAGTAAATCTATTATCAAGAGGCTTGTTTAATTTACGATAACATCAACCACATACCTGTATCCCATCTGTTTGACTGAGGTACAGCTGGATGTTGACATAGTCAGGTCTGTTCTCTTGCCAAAACTGAGAGGACAGAAAAAGGAATAGACTTATTACAATTCTGTGGGTATACTCAGATTTTCTCCTATTCTAACATATGTGATTCTAGAATTTAACACAACCTAGCTTATCATAGTCAATATCCATAAGAAAATGAATACACACACACATACATACACACAAATATATATAACAGATTCTAACATTAATAATCTGGCCTCTTGGTATTAATTAGTTCTGATGGTGGTAGTGGTAGGGAATAATTTTCTGTTATCTTTATAGATACAAAATTTAGCATGCTAAATGCTATACAAATATTAGTCCTTCTGAAATACTCCTTATTTTATTCCTTAAGAGTCTCAAAATTGTACCAGTTTACTCATCAAGAACATGATTTTCTTGAGAAAAAAAGACAATAGTGATTTAATTTATGCAAGCTAGCAAATATAAAACAAAACAAATAGAGACTTTTTCCTGTTCCTGCCTTCCGCTTATTCAGCAATGGGCTCTGGTTTCTCTTGTACAAAAATGCACGAGGCAAAAACATACCTGCAAAAATAAATAGTCTAAAAAAAATATGGAACAATAACCCCTCATTTCCCCCTCCCCGAAGGCTTTGGCAACCTGAGAGGATTTTACTGTATCTGAATTGTTTGAAATATTTTTAGCAAGGATGCATATGTAGAGACTATTCTACTTCCTGCCTCTGCAAATGAAACTACTCTAGGGACCTCCTATAAGTGACAGCATAATATATTTTTGCTTTCGTGTCTGGCATATTTCATTTAGCATTATATCTTCAAAGTTCACCCATGTACTATGTGTCATAATTTCCTTCCTTTTTGAGGCTGAATAGTTTTGCATTGTATGTGTATATCATAATTTGTTTATCCATTCAACTATTGATGAATATTTGGGTTGTTTCCATCCTTTGGCTATTGTGAATAATGCTTCTATGGGCATTGGCATACAAATATCTGTCCAATTCCCTGCTTTTAATTCTTCTAGGTACATACCTAGAACCGATGTTTTCATTTATTTTTATTTACTTATTTTGCATAAAGTCAGGAGGACTTATGTAATCCACCTCTTCCCAGAAAAGCACAGACACTACCTCTCTAATTGCCTGTCCTACTATTCTTTCTCTTGCTTACTCTGCTTCATCCACACAGATCTCCTTTCTCTTCTTTCAGGACACCAAGCATACTGCTGCCTCAGAGCCCTTACCTATGAAGTTAGGTTTCTCTACCTTGATTTCTTTTCTCCAAAATATGTGTCTAGTCTGCTCATTCACTTCAGTCAAGTCTGCTCAAATGGTATTATAGCATTTTGTTTGATGGTTGTTCCTGAACATGCAATATAAATTAACACACTCTCTACTGTTTACGCTGCTTTACTCCTACTTTCCCTTCCTTCTTTGTCCTAACCTGAATCTCAGAACCTGATGCTCGATGTATTTATTGGTTGTTGTCTATCTTGCCCCCTTAGAATGTAAACCACATGAGATCAGAAACTTGGTTTTATTTTGCCACCTGATGAGTTTTCAGATCCTAGAATAGTTTCAGATTGATAGTAAGCAGTTAATAAATATACACTGAATGATAGAATGACTGACTGAATGAGTGAATGCATGCACAAAGAGGTATATATAATGATATCCATTTCAGCATTCTTTGTAATAAAAAAGTATCTAACATTAGAGAATTGTTCAGTAAACTAGATATATCTATACAATGAAATACTCTAAAAGAATCAGGTGGGTCTATCATCTCTAATTGTTGGCACAGGGAAAAACAATGAGGTAGTTCTAGATGCACTAATACCAAAAAATAGTCAAAACATAGTAATCAATTAATAAAGGAATTTGCATAAACAATATAAATAGTATGATATAATTTATAGAACACTTAAGAGTTACCTCTGTTTACGTAGATTAGGTAGGGAAGGTAGTAAGAGAGGATTTTACTTTATCAGAATTGTTTGAAATATTTGTAGCAAGGATACATATGTGTATCACTTGTATAATGTGAATAAAGATAAATAGGTCAAATGTTACAGGTAGGATAGGAAAAGATTCCTGCTTTATCTCTGCAAAAAATAAAACACAAAATTTGGGATTGTTGAGATTTGTATAGTATACCAAAAAGTCTGGTGATTTGCAGTATTAAAGATGGCAATCAAGAGTAAGTGCTATCAGAACAAAGGATGGAAGGTGTTACAGCAGGAGCCTTCTGGTATTTCCCTCCATTGTCTTCCCTCATCACCTTTAGCCATATACATACATTCCTATGTGAAACACCCTATGTTAAAACATAGAAATGAATGTTTCTATGTTAAAATATATTAGATATATATGCATACTCACAAATATCCATATCTGAAAAGATGTGTGCCTAATTGCTAACAGATATTATCTCTGATTTTTTGTTTAAGAGACTTATTTCTTTCCTTGCTACTTATCTGCATAATTTCTATGGTTTATTCTACGGCAAGCATTTATTGCTTTTGTAATATAAAAGCTATAACATTTTTAATTTGAAAAATTGCAAAACTAGAACCAACCCTAATGTTACCTTGTTATGCAACATACAGAGTAAATCTGCAAACCAACGGAAGGACTGGATATCTCTGCATACCCAAATAAAGTATAGTCTTCTAAGCTTGTATGGTTTCCAGTCATCCCTTTAAAATGAAAATAACATGATAGTGATTAGGATGGCAAACACAAATATTAAAGAATTCGTATATTTTTGAAAGTTTCCTTTTCATTAGTAAGCAACCAATAGAAATATCCAATAGAAACCAACAGAAAAATCAGTCATTTACATTGCAGCGTCTGATAGCACGAGACCTAAATGAATTTAATATGCAATATACTGACTCAAGGATATGACATACTTCATGAATTTAGGTGTTTAAGTGTTAAATGAATTTAAGTGTGAATAATATTCACAAGTATGCATATCATCCATTTCCAGTTGAAGGCCATAACTGAACTGGACCAGAATAATATTGGGCTCTGCATCTCAGAAAAAAACAAGTTTTCAACTTTCAGTGAATTCTATCACAGACTGAGTAGGGCTCCAAAGGTCATTCAGTCTTGCCCTGGCTTTTTGGCAAAATGAGCCAAAACCATTCCAGAAACTTGGTTGTTTATCGCCTCTTAAAAATCATTAAAGAAAGAGATTTCACAATCATGTACGATGTAATGCATTCCAGCAACTCATAATTCCAAGTCTGGATCCCCATTTATAAAGTAGGCTTGAGGTTAAGAAAATTTTCTTCCTTTTTCATAACATTAGGTGTCCAAATAACTTGTAATGTGTTGTCAGAAACAAACTATTTCTGGCTTAGAGCATGATAATTTTTCTAAGAACTGCCAGAAAGTACCAAATTTACATCTAGTATTTAAAACTGAAATAAAATATCATTCAAACACATCACTTAAATTTATTATTGCTTCTTTGGTTCTGCAAAAAAATAGTAAATGGAATAGATTTGAGAATAACTTTCTACTTTCATTTTGCTTTGTGTTTTCATGAGAATATCAATCAATTAACTTTTGCTTATAATCCTGAAACTAAAATAAGTTTTAGTTTAGTATTTCCTGGTCAGACAATTTCACCTTTTTTTTTTTTTTTTTTTTTTTTTTTGGCAGAGTCTCGCTCTGTCACCCAGACTGGAGTGCAGTGGCGCCATCTCCCCTCACTGCAACCCCCACCTCCCAGGTTCAAGAGATTCTCATGCCTCAGCCTCTGGAGTAGCTGGGATTACAGGCATGCACAACCATGCCTGGTTGATTTTTATATTGTTAGTAGAGACAGGGTTTCACCATGATGGCCAGGCTGGTCTTGAACTCCTGGCCTCAAGCGATCCACCCACCTCGGCCTCCCACAGTGCTGGGATTACAGGTGTGAGCCAATGTGCCCGGCCACAATTTCACCTTTGAAGTTACTTTCTTTATTCTGTTGTAAATTTGCTAAGTAATAAATGAAGGAATGATGTGTTCAGTTGTCATCTCAGAAAAGCCTGACCATACTTCAACAATAAACCCAGCCCTTTATTTCCATACCCATTAATGTCTACCTTTTGTCATAATTCTAATATTTTCTGAAATAATTTTATTTACATTTCTCATTGTTTTCTTTTTTACTTGCCCCATTTGAATGTAAGATTTTTAAGGTCAGGGACTCTGTTTTCATTCATTGCTGTCTTCCCAATACCTGTAAGACCTATTGGCACATGGGTGTTCAAAAATATTTGTTGACTGAATGAATGAGTAGATCCACTTACCGCTGATGAGGACATAGAAAATGAAGGATGGAGGCGAATGACTTTTAACAGAGGAAAAGGACAGAGGAGTGCATAACTGTGATATGACATCTTTCTACAAGAGAATATGTTAGGAGCCACAGACCACATGTTGAGAATCACTGAATTATTCCCCTCATCAATCAGGAAATGGAGGTCCTTGATCAACAAGTAGAATAATTCAATAAGGAATTATTTTATACTAAAAAGAGAGATATCGGAAATATTGGCAGTTCTCTATTTGGATTAACAAAATAGATCAAAATGACATACAACAGGGTGTTGAGTATTGATGCAAATGGAGTTACTCCAATGCCTCCAGCCACGCAGAGGCTGACCTCATAGTTCAGTGATTCCTCAAATGGACTTCCAAAAGGACCATCAATATACAGCCTGTAGAGCAGTCAGAAAAAGGTGGGAAAAAAATGAAAATAAGTGAAATTAATTTTCTGTACCATATAGCAAACATGCTGAATGCAATCTCTAGATTTCGTGATGGGTCAGGCCTTATTTCATGGTTTCTCATAGTGATTAGCCTAAAGGAGTAGCAAATGTTGTTTATGAAGTGTCAAGATTAAAATAAATACGTCTGTTTCTAAATGTGCCTTTTCTGAGGGAACCATTAATTAAAAGTATAGGATAATGTAAATATGATCATGCCAGGTAGCTAAGGACAAGTTAAAGCTCTGATCATATTAGATTACTATATATGACTAAATTAAAGTAACAATTGCTTTACTGTGTCTAAATTCAATAAACATTTTTTCAATGGCTAGATCAGTACTGGAAATACTTATTTAAACATTTACTATGTGAACAGAAAAACAGTAGGAGTAAGGAAAAGAATCTAACACTGTCCCTCCTCTTGCCCTGGTTGTTCATAAGTATAGAACTTTACTTACGAACTGATAGCTCTTTAGCTGTAAAGGACAATCACAAAGGAAGCTCTGCAGCTCTAATTACTCTGCTCATGTTTATATATTCAAGTGTGTGTGTGTGAGACAGAGAGAGAGAGAGAGAGCATAGAGAAATCCTTCTTAACTGCAATAGAAATGCTAATTGTTCATATAATATTCATCCTCCCATTCTTTCTTAGTAACAGACAATTAATTTTATTCAGGGAAGCAAAAAGTCCAGCCAAAATACTACATTTCTCAGACTCCCTGCATCTGTTTTGGCTGTGTGACTATATTTTGGCCACTGCCCCCTCCTTCCTACTTGTCTGCTTTCTGAGCTACACACCCACACACACACACCCTCCCCACTCCCCACAAAGCTACTCTTTGGTGTTTTGAAATAACTTTGGACAGGACGACTAGAACTCAGCGTTCTAGTCATTTACCAAGGCTGGGATTCCAGACAAATAACTTTTCCTCTCTAAACTGGATTTCTTTCATCTATAAAAGGGTCAATAAGTTGGGATGCTACAGAAAAAAAGTGTGCTGAGAATTGTAGAGGGCCACACAAATATCAGAAATACATTTTGTTAACGGTATCAATGAGTGCCTACAGTATACTGACAGGCCTTCTGGGAGGCCCAGTATTGATGCAAGAAATGGGCTAAGTCCAGTATGAGCTGGGAAATGTAGGTGGGAATTTGGTTTCAAGGCCCTTAGAGAATCAGTTGTTTTTCATTTGAAATTTTTTTTTTTTTGGTACCAGGAGAGAGAAAATTTTGCTTTTCTTGGAAAAAATAAGAAGATAAAATTACTAGTATTTGATTACTTCTTGACATCTAGTTTTTTGAGGGAGATGGAAACGGAAACTACTTAAACCTTTTTTACATATTTAATCTGATTAATATGTGTGAAATACACTGCGTTTCATTTATGAGCAGTGACTTTCTCCCTATCATAGTACATGTTCTTTAAAAGAATGTTATGTTGCTATTATCATAATATATGTAACCAGATTGTAGAAATTAAAGGCAACTCTTTAAAATCTTGCTATAACATAGTAGAGATGAAATCAACTTCACATATTTTTAAATTTCTGTTGATAACTAAT
This sequence comes from Pan troglodytes, assembly GCF_028858775.2. Lineage (NCBI taxonomy): Eukaryota > Metazoa > Chordata > Mammalia > Primates > Hominidae > Pan > Pan troglodytes. The sequence goes on from NC_072407.2 coordinate 91,313,297, forward strand.
GAAAAGATCCTTTATGAAGGATTGTGTATCTAAGATAATTCTAAGAATAAGAGATATCTTCCTCCCTGACCCACTCAAAAGTATATAAACATTTTTTGACATTTAAGTTTTTCCTTTGAAAGTAGAATTTATTTACATTTAAAAAAACTGATTTAAATCTTTTATTAAGGTTAATGAGTTTCAAGCTACATTTCTGTTTTATGTGGCTGAATGTGAATATACTTGTTAAAGCTTTTAACATGGTGCCTGAACATAGTAAGAGCCTGATAAATATTAAATATTTAAGAATAATATAATAAATATTATATTATTATTAAAAGTAAAGGTTTGTAATTTACAACATTTAATGTTCATATAAGTGTAAATTTTTGAAAAATATTTGCCTTTTAAAATCTTCTCTGATCATCTGTCACTTTAAACAGTTCTTTTAATTAATAAAAAATTTCAAGGGTCTGGTGCAGTGGCTCACACCTGTAATCCCAGCACTTAGGGAGGCTGAGGCAGGAGGATGGCTTAGGGCCAGAATTTTGGGCCCAGCCTGAGCAACAAAATGAGACCCTTGTCTTAAGTATTAGCTGGGCACAGTGGCACATGCTTGTAATCCCAGGTACTAGGGAGGCTGAGGCAGGAGGATGGCTTGAGTCCAGGAGGTTGAGACTGCAGTGAGCTATGATCACACCACTGCACTCCCGCCTGGGTGACAGAGTAAAACTCAGTGTCCAAAAATTTTTTCTTTTTCAAGACATGCCTGAGACTCTTACCTCAGAAACCTAAAATAAGCTATATTAACAATGGATACTCTTCACGGAACATTCAATCCAAGGTTGGTACTGAATGTTCTATGTATATCTTCACTGTTAATCCACACAACAACTTTCATAGGAAAGTATAATGCCCATTTTATTGCATTGGGAACTAAAACTCAAAAAGGTTAAATAATTTTCTTAAGGTCACACTTATATTAAGGGGGGATGACTTTTACTAAATTCATTCTGAGTCTAACTCCAAAGCTTAGTTTGTTAATAATCAGATAATAATCTTTACAATTACCAATTATTTTGGTGAGGGGTATTATATAAAGGTAAAAACAAAAAAAGGTTCCAGGACAATTATCATCTAACAATTCTCTCTTCATGTAGGAAAAAAGTGAGTGTGATAAACTATTCCTCAGGAGAGGATGGTATGGCAGTTTTAGACCATTCTAGTCTCAGGAGATAATCATATCAATAGAAACAATAAACAAAAGGAGTGAGTTTAAAAAGCCCACGATGGTTCTCCCTTGATAGCTTTCAAATTTTACTGTGTATCAGAATTTCCTGTAGGGCTTGTTAAAACACAGAATGCTAGGCCCTACCCCGAGACTTGCTGATTCAGAAGTCTGAGCATTTGTAGTTTTCACCTTTCCTCCAGGAGCTACTGATGTTGCTGATAGAGCAGGTAAGGAGGATCAGGAGTGAGCTGGTACAGGCGGTGATTTTACAGAGGGTCCCCAACTTAGGATGGTTCAATTTAAATGTTTTGACTTTATGATGGAGTGAAAGCAATATGTATTCAATAGAGACTTTACTTAAAATTTTGAATTTTGACCTTTTCCTGTACCAGTAGTATTTGGTACAATATTCTCTCATGATGCTGGGCAGCTGCCACAGCTTCCAGCCAGGCACATGACCATGAACTTAAACAACCAATACTGTACTCTACAGTGTACAGCAGCATTCAATACAGGTAGGTAATTTTTTCAATCCCTGCACCTTTCCCTCCCACATCTTGTATTCCCCAGTGTCTATTGTTTCCATCTTCATGTCTATGTGTACCCAATGTTTAGTTTTCTGTTTTTGCATGTAAACATAAATAAAAACAAATAACCTATTTTCATCTCAATAGATGCAGAAAAAGTTTTTAATAAAATCCAACATCCCTTTATGGTAAAAACCCTCAATAAACTATGCATATAAGGAACATACTCAAAATAATAAGAGCCATCTATGACAAACCCACAACCAACATGATCCTGAATTGGCAAAAGGTGGATGTGTTTCCTTTGAGAACCAGAACAAGACAAGGATGCCCACTCTCACCACTCTTATTCAACATAGCACTGGAAGTCCTAGCCAGAGCAATCAAGTAGGAGAAAGAAAGGAAAGGCATCCAAATAAGAAATGAAGTCATACTATCTCTCTTTGCTGATGATTTGCTTCTATACCTAGAAAAACCTACTCTGCCAAGAGAACTGATAAATGACTTCAGTAGTTTCAGTATACAAAGTCAATGCACAAAAATCAGCAGCATTTCTGTGTACCAGTAATGTTCAAGCTGAGAGCCAAATCAAGAACTCAAGCCCACTTACAATAATTTGTAATTATTATCTAATGCAATCTCATGTTAAAAGGAACATGGTTTGAAAAAAAACCAATTTGATGTTTATCTCTTGGAATTCTGAATGATTCAGTCAAGGCCTTACAAATTAATTAATTTAAAGTCTGTAAGGAAAAAAGTTCTTTGGCAAGGAGTCCCCATAAAATAATCATGCTAACAAAATTATGTTCCAATAACCATTATGAATGGATACATTTAATATAAGATTTTTAAGAAAGGAAGGACTTCAGGCTACTTTGTCGACTGACAATTTCTGCCTAAAAATTAGAAAAAAAAACCCAAATAAACAACAAAAATCCCTCAAACGTAAAAACTAAAGAGTCTGAAAAGATGTATGGCAGCTGAATGCAGGATGGGGTAACAAAGAAAGAAAATGGCTCTCAAAGGCACTAGATGGAGAATTACCTGTGCTTAATCTATCTCCAGAAAGTGGCTACATCCCCAACTTGTTCTGAAATTTTAGCCACCTAATCTCCAGCTATAGACTCGGCTTGGCCCTATCCTTCAACCAATTCTTATCTGAGTCGGGAATGAGTTGTGCTCTCAGTCAGCACTAAGGCTTGTTTATTGCTTGCTCATTAGTCTTGCGCTAACACAGCTTCTTGACTTAGATCTCTGAGCCAAAATCTTTACAATTTAAGCAGTGCCTCAGTTTTACAGTCCTGATGACAGGGTTTAGCCCTGTGAATCCCAGCCCAGGGGTTGGGATCCACTACCTGCTGATAGACCAGCGTCCTTCGGACATCCTACTTGCCTAGTTTTGCAAACATCAGTAGCATTAGGCATTCTTATAACTACATTCCACACTCTAGTCAGAATACTACCTTTTAGATCTCTTGCCATCCAGGTATTCGAATTTCACATACTATATAAAAGAAAGCCTAAATTTAAGGATTAGAAGATGAAAGACAGTAATTCTTTAATGAAAGACATTATGTATACTGTGGAAAATCTTATGAATTACTGTGCTTGTAGAAACTGTACCGGAATAACCACTACCACAAATAGGCAGACACACAAGGGAAAGGGCTCCTTCCTGACTAATCTAAGCAGAGCATATCACCCAGAGCCACGTCTACCAGACAGGACAATGTATTCCTTCTGACAGGATTTAGAATGGATTGAAGATATAAAAGCAGCCCACATGGCAGAGCCTTTCCCCCTGCCCTGAGGCAAGCAATCGCTTTGAGAAATGGCAGAACAGAGCTGACAATGAGAATGGTGATGAGAATTCACTTTTGCAAGAGGCCAGGTGCTTTCTATAATTTTATTTAAATATCACAAAGACTTACAAGAAAGAATTGTGTCATGCATTGGGCATTCCTCAAAGCAACATTAGAAGGAAGGTATCTCCATTATCATCATTTGTAATACAGAACAAAAAGTCAACATAAAGATGCTCAGATTGCCACTCTCCCTCAATCATGAGGACTTAAACCCGAACGTGACTCAAGGGAAAAAGCTTGAAGCCACCCAAAACTCTTTCCTTCTCCCTCTCTCTCCTCCTCTCCTTCTTGCATAATAGTCATCACATTCTGTTAATTATGCCTCCAAACACCCTTAGACATCTATCTGATCTTCCATATTACTATTATCACAGTACGAACCATTATCATTTCCTGCCTGAATATGAAATTGCCCACTAGCTAGTGTGATGGCCCCATGCGGTACCTCATGTACCTCTCTAGTTTCATGAGAAATCTATAAAAATGTAAGTCTAATTATCTTTCTCCTTGGCTTAAAATCCTTTCATAGGTCTTCAATGTCTTTACAACAAAGTCCAAGGTCATTTAAGTGGCAGTCCAGGCCAGATGCAGTGGCTCATATCTGTAATCCCAATATTTTGGGAGGCTGAGGTAGGATGATTGCTTGAGGCTAGGAGTTCAAGAGCAGCCTGTGCAACAAAGACCAGGCCTGTGATAACAAAGTGATAAGACCTATGTCTCTGGTCAGGTGTGGTGGCTCATGCCTGTAATCCCAGCACTTTGGGAGGTCAAGGCAGGCGGGAGGTCACCAGAATCGGGAGTTCAAGACTAGCCTGGCCAATATGGTGAAACCTTGTCTCTACTAAAAACACAAAAATTAGCTGGGCATGGTAGCACATGCCTATAAGCCCAGCTACTTGGGAGGCTGAGGCAGGAAAACTTCTTGAATCTGGGAGGCAGAAGCTGCAGTGAGCAGAGATCGTACCATTGCACTCCAACCTGGGTAACAGATTAAGACTCCATCTCAAAAAAACAAAAAAAAAACCTATGTCTCTAAAAAAAAAATTACATATATATATGTGTATATATATATATATATATATATATATATATATATATATATATGCCAGGCCTGGTGGCACACACCTGTGGTCCCAGCTACACTGGAGGCCAAGGCAGGAGGTTCACTTAAGCCCAAGATGTTGAGGCTGCAGTGGGCTGTGCTGGCACCACTGCACTACAGCGTGGGTGACAGAGTGAGACTTTGCCTCAGAAAACAAAGGGTATTCTAGGCCCTGTCCACATTTCTCCTTATACCTCGACTCCAAGTGTATGTGTGCTTGCACTTGCATGCACACACGTGCTCCACACATACACAGTTTTCAGCTACCTGGGAGTAATCCCTCAATGACCCACCACTTCTAAGTTAAGTATAATTTGAGGGGCCAAACAAATCTGGATTGGAGACCCAGCTCTGCCATGTGACTTTGGGTAGGGCATTTACCTCTTCGAATCTCAGTCCTCTTATCTGTAAAATTAGGGAAACGGTACTACCTAACTTATAAAGGAATAGTAAGAATTAAATTAATAATGCATATAAAGCACAATTCCTGGATGTGTAGTGTTCATTATGTGTTACTATTATAAACAAAAATAACTTGGGCCAGGCACAGTGGCTCACACCTGTAATCCCAGCATTTTGGGAGACCAAGATGGGTAGTTCACCAGGTCAGGAGTTTGAGACCAGCCTGGTCACTATGGTGAAACTTTGTCTCTATTAAAAATACAAAAATTAGCCCGGTGTGGTGGCGAGCACCTGTAAACCCTTCTACTCAGGAGGCTGAGGCAGAAGAATCGCTTGAACCCGGGAGGCGGAGCTTGCAGTGAGCCGAAATCGCACCACTGCACGCCAGCCTAGGCAACAGAGCGAGACTCTGTCTAAAAAATAAAGTAAAATAAAATAAAATAACTTGGCTCAGGATCAGATGACAAGTACATTACAGACATGCAGATTGAACAGAAATTATTAAAGATAGATGATGTCTTGAAGAAGAACTCAAAACTTGGCTAGGAAAGAGAAAGGAGGATAAGCTGGAGAACAGACTGTGGAAAGGTCATCTGAGGCTTTGCAGTTTAAGGGTATTACCCAAAATCACCATTTGAAGTCATTTTTACGTAGCCCATTAGAAATGAGATTGAGGTAGGACATTGCTTTTATTGTCCAAACAATCAAGGTTGTTCTCTGGCAGCAAACCAAGTCAAAAAAGAACAGCTCTAAAATTTGTCATAAATGATATTCCTCTCTCTAAACAGTTCCGATATTAGGAAGCTCAGAGAACTTGATCTTTATGAGAACCAAGTAGAAACAGTTTATTCTTGTATTTTCACAATATTTTTACATACATTGTGGTTAAAACTTCCAGAGCCAATGGGTCATGTTTTGCTGGTTTAATTGCCAAAATGGTTGCAAGTAATTTGTGGATAAAATTATACCAGATGCACTTAATCATTTTACATGTCCAAGCTGTATTTACAAGGATAAAAATATATTATAACTACTCTCTACTCTACATATGTTATGAACCTAAATCCTTCAGAGTTTATTAGCAATAAAACTTGTTTCTTTATCTCCATTTGTTTCCTCCAACCTATAAATCAACAATATGCATTTTGTATTAGATGCACATTCTTTTTTTATTCCTTTCCACTCATCTATCTCTTTCTGACAACTGTCACACCTATTCATGTTCTGAGAATTTTCATGGAGCAATGTCTACAATTACATCCTGATGAGAATGGATGCCCTGGCTTTGACAGTGGGTCAAATAAGAGCTCACAAATGTAAAAATTGATTAATGAACATTCTTGTATTTTAGAAGAGTGTTCCCAAGCACCATTGCAGGTGATATTTTTTAAATGCCTTTCCTTTAAACATATACATACATACACATATACATTTCAGAACCAGTCAGTTCTCTTCATGAATATTTTTCACCTATATAAAGGACATACATTTCCATATTTCATTATTTGTTAGATGTCTCTTGGTAACAGGAAGTTAAAGATTATAGGGACACTATGTTGACTAAATAGAAACCCAAGTCCAAATCCAAACTACCACAGCTCACACTAACCAGTGCACAATGAGTCCATGTTAGTGATGTTATGATCTATGTTGGTTATGCAATGATCTGTAAATACTCTGTGATATGGTATAATTTTATAGGGCAAGGAAGTTGCTTTGTAACCCATATTTTAGGTCTTAAAACATATTTCAATCAGAAAAATGAGGAAAAAATCTCAATGTAGATACATACAACAGTGGTTGTGAATGAAATACATTCTAATTGTTTGACTCATTTTTCAACTTTACAGAACTTTTTTTATGTTACAAAGCTACAAATTCTTTTACTTTCAGTTATCTGCAATGATGAATAAATGTGTGTGTTCTGACTGCAACTACCAACCATTTCTCCTTCTCATTCCCTTACCTGGGACCATCCTCTTCCCTGAGACAAAACAATATTGAAGTTAGGCCAATTAACAACTCTAAAATGGCCTCTAAGTTTCAAGTGAAAGGAGAGTTGCATGTCTCTTACTTCAATCAAAAATTGGACATGATTAAACTTAGTGAGGAAGGCATGTTGAAAGCTGAGATAGGCATAAAATTAGGCTTCTTGTGCCAAACAGTGAGCCAAATTGCTAATGCAAGGGAAAAAGTTTTTGAAGAAAATTTAAAGTGCTACTTCAGTGAACATATGAATAATAAGAAAGCAAATCAGCCTTATTGCTGATATGGAGAAAGTTTTAGTGGTCTGAATGATTAAACCAGCCACAACACAACATTCTCTTCAGCCAAAGACTAATCCAGAACAAGGCCCTAACTCTCTTCTATTCCATGAAGGCTGACAGAGATGTGGAAGCTGCAGAAGAAAAGTCTGAAGCTAGAAGAAGTGGTTCATGAGGTTTAAGAAAAGAAGCCATCTCTATAATATAAAAGTTCAAAGCAAAGCAGCAAGTGCCGATGGAGAAGCTGCAGTATATTATCCAGAAGATCTAGCTGACATAATAGATGAAGGTGACTACACTAAACAACAGATTTTCAATGTAGACAAGACAGCCATCAAGTGGTAGACGCCATCTACGGTATTCACAGCTGGAAAAGAGCAGTCAATGCCTGGCTTCAAAGCTTCAAAGGATAGACTAACTCTTGTCTATGGACTAATGTAGCTGGTCACTTTAAGTTGAAGCCAATGCTCATTTACCATTCTGAAAAACTTAAGGCCCGTAAGAATTATGCTAAATCTACTCTGTTTGCACTCTATAAATAAAAGAACAAAGTCCAGACAAAAACACATCTGTTTATAGATAGCATGGTTTACTGAATATTTTAAGCCCACCAGAAAAAAAAAGAAGATTCTATCCAAAGTATTACTACTCACATAGGCAGTAAGCAAAGCTCACACCAGAACAATAACAATGAAATGGATTCAACCTAAGTGTCCATCAATGGATGACTGGATAAAGAAAATACTGTATATACACATAATCAAATACTGTTCAGGAACAAAAAAGAACAAAATAATGACTTTTGCAGCAATATGGATCAGACTGGAGACCATTACCCTGAATGAAATAACTCAGACACAGAAAGTCAAATACTTCATGTTCTCACTTAAAAGTGGGAGCTAGATGATGTGTACACATGGATGTAGAGTATGGAATGATAGACAGTGGAGACTTGAAAGGTTGCAGGGGGGCTAGGTAGTGGGTGAATAATGAGAAATTACTTATTGCATACAATGTATGTTATTCTGGTGATGGATACCCTAAAAGCCCTGACTTGGCTACTACACAATCTATCCATGTATCAAAATTACATACGTACCACAGAAATTTATACAAATAAATTTTTAAAACTACTGCTCATTGACAATGCACCTAGTCAACCAAGAGCTATGATGTAGATGTACAAGGAGATGAATGTTGTTTGCAGGCTTGCTAACATCACATCCATTTTGCAATCCATGGATCAAAGAGAAATTCTGACTTTCAGTTGTTATTATTTAAGAAATACTTTTCATAAGGCTATAGCTACCATAGACAGTGATGCCTCTGGTAGATCTGGGCAATGTAAATTTAAAAACATCTTGAAAATTATTCACCTTCTAGATGCTATTAAGAACATTCATGATTCATGGGAGGAAGTCATAATATCAACATTAATAGGAGTTTGGAAGAAGTGATTTGAGCCCTCATGGATAACTTTGAGGGGTCCATGACTTCAGAGGAGGAAGTAACTACAAACATAGTATAAATAGAGAACTAGAATTACAAGTGGAGCCTGAATATATGATTGAACTGCTGCAATCTCATGATATAATGTTAATAAATGAAACGTTGCTTACTATGGATGAGCAAATAAAGTAGTTTTGGTTTTGTTGTCTGTTTGTTTTGTTTTTGGAGATGGAGTTTCACTCTGTTGCCCAGGCTGGAGCGCAGTGGCACAATCTCAGCTCACTGCAACCTCCACCTCCTCGGTTCAAGCAATTCTCCCACCTCAGCCTCCCAAGTAGCTGGAAATACAGGCATGTGCCACCACAGCTGGCTAATTTTTGTATTTTTAGTAGAGATGGGGTTTCACCATGTTGGCCAAGCTGGTCTCAAACTCCTGCCCTCAGGTGATCCACCTGCCTCGGCTTCCCAAAGTGCTGGGATTACAGGAAGAAAGTAGTTTTTTTGAGATAAAATCTACTCCTGGTAAAGAAGCTATGAAAATGCTGAAATGACAATTTACTTGATAAAACAACAGCAGGGTTTGAGAGGATTGAGTACAATTTTTAGAGAAATTAGGCTGTGGGTAAAATGCTATCAAACAGCATCACATGCTACAGAGAAATCTTTTGTAAAAGGAAGAGCCAACTGTTGCAGCAAACTTCATGGTTTTATGCTAAGAAATTGCCGCAGGTGCCCCAACCTTTAACAACCACCTTCCTAATCAGTCAGCAACCATCAACATCGAGGAAAGATCATCTACCAGCAAAAAGTTTATGACTTGCTGAAGCCTTAGATGATTGTTAGCATTTTTAACAATAAAGTATATTTTAATTAAGGGATGTACATAGTATTTCTAGACATATCTAGGGTACTGCACACTTAAAAGACTACAGAATACTGTTAAAATTACTTTTATATGCACTGAGAAACTAAAAAAAAAGTGTGACAGCTTTATTGCAGTATTGACTTTATTGCAGTGGCCTAGAATCAAACCCACAATATCTCTGAGGTATTCCTGTAGCTGCAAATAGATAACCACCTGAGAAACTACTATGACTACCCTCTTCAAGCAAAGGCATTAGGCAAACTGTAAGCCTAAGAGGCAGAAAAGCACGCATCATCAGCCTCTGCCAACAGCCACTGTAAGTAAAAATACAAATAGGCGTGCACCAATCCTTTTGGGCACATTCATGCTCCTGGTCAACATGTACATATAGAGCAAAGTATGCATTCAAGGCTGTATAGACACATGTATGTCTTTGTGTGTGTTATCAGGGGATTGCAAGTTTATTGCTAAAAATTAAGCCTGGATTAAAATTTGAAACAATGCACAAGCAATATAATTAGGATTCTGCATTTATTTTTGTGATCATAATTAAGTGAGTATGACCAAAGCTAAGTATTAGAGGGAAAATAATTTCCCCAGAAAGCAAAGTTTATGAATACTTGAAAAAACTCTCAAAGCGATCAAAGAATTTGGCATAGTGATTAGAAGAAATACGTATAAACCAAATTCTATTCCTTTAAGTTGATGGCCTTTCTTTTCCATTTCAGATATTAGTTTATTTATTCTTTAGCCTGTTGCACACTAACTATTAAAGAGAGTTAAACACTCATAGAGGAGGCCCCAAGATGCCACAGGAATGATCAAGATTCAGCATGCATCAGTCTTTAGGGAAGGATATGTGTTATAAGAGTCCTGGTATTTCCTTAACCTTTGGGAAGATGAAGGCATATTCCTTCAACAAGGACATACGCTTGGGGCATCTATGAGAAGGAAAGGTCTGCTTCATATAACAAAGCGTCAGAAGATTTCACTTCCCCAGTTTTCAATATGATAAATAAGAATATATAGAGATTGTCAAAAATCATATCTAGCCCATGGTTATTTTGAAAATGACTTGCTACAATATAAATGAATCCTTGCATTTAAAGGACAGTAAATAGAAAACCAGATGAGGTATCACTGACAAAATACTGTCCCTGTTGATATGGCATCAAGCAAAAAGAACCAGACACAGATGCACACAGCATGTTGTCTGCACTGTGCAGCAGCTCCTCAGTCAAAGCTGGGTTGCAATTACAAGTAAGTATTTCTTCTATGACCCAGCTGCAAGGAGCCTGAGATATTATATTGCAGAAGATGTCTTAGTTAGTTAGGGTAAGTTATTCAAGATTTTCAGAAATTTTAAGAAAGATTACATTTTGTTTTTGCCTGCCCAAATCTCTCCCAGCACTATGCCCATTGCCTCGTCAAAACCCAGTGAACTCCTTTTGCTTACTTGGGATAATTTCTAGATTGAATGAAGGGCAGAATTTCGGAGTCTTGACTAGATGGAGGCAGTAGTAAATCTCGAAATCGTTCTGTCAAAAGAAAAATAAACATCAAGCTGTGAAAAGATAAAAGTCATGAAAATAATTTCAAAATGGATGTATTTCCTATTGGTTTATTTTGTTAGACATTTTGACTGTATATCCATCCTTTATTAGAAATTTACCCACCATTTTATGTATTACTAATATATATATATATAGTGTATGTATGTGTGTGTGTGTATATATATATATGGATGGATTATAATATTTTAATCATAAATATATATGTAGCCATTAAGGATAAATAGGTATAAATATATAAATAATATATATTCATATATATTTATTTTAAATATATAAAATTAAGCCTGGATTAATACTTGAAATAGTTATATTTATCCTATAAATATACATAATATATACATTTCTACATATACATATTTCTCATATATAAATATAAAAATATATATTTTTTCCTTAATAGTAACATATATCTTTATGATCAAATCTTATCATTGAAAGGCTAGAGAAAATATACATGACCAATAAACATACTAAGAGATGCACAGTCTCTTTAGTAACCCATGCAATGTGAATCAAAACCAGACACCATTAACTAGCATTTACATCATGTAGCATTCAATTGACAGAAATTAGTCTCCCAAGACCAAGTGTTGGAGAGGATGTTGATCAACCTAAGCTCTTATACACTGCTGGTGGGAGTCCAAGTTGGTACAATAGCTATTGAAGACAATTTGGCATTACCATTTAAGTTTTACTTTTGCAAAGTCTGTGCCCCAATATTTCCATTCTCAGGGATACACCCTGCAGAAACTTTCACATGTGTCTTAGACAGCAAGTATGAGAATGTTCACAGTAGCACCACTCATAGAACAGCATAAATGGAAGCAGCTCAGTTGCTCATTGACATGAGAGAATGGACACTTGTGCTTATTCACAAAATGAAGTACTAACTGAAGTGAAACTGAATGATTTTATTTACAAATAAAAACCTAATGAATCATATTAATATAATGTTGAGTGAAATAAAATCTCAGCAGATTACATGTAACAGAACATAATTTTTATTGAGTTAAAAAAACTAAGCAATGTATTATTTAAGTATGATATATATGAAATAAAGCAAACCAATTAAAAAGGAAGGACATGCACAATTCAGAATAATGATTATCTTTTAGGAAAGATAGGGGGATGAAATAGGAGAGAAGCAAAAGGGTAAATGTAAGTAATTGTTGGTGTTTCATATGTATTAATTGTAATATCATAAATGAATAAATGAATAAGTGAATGATGGCCAGGAAAAGACCAATAATGACTGCATATCATGAGCTAAGAATTGATTTAGTAAACTTCAGTGCATATGAATTCATAATGAAGAAAAGAGAGAAAATAGGAGGGGGAGGGGAAGAGGAAGGGGGAAAAAAAAGAAGGACAAAGAAGAAAATCCTAGATGTTACCTTGGAAATACTTACGTTGCATAGCTATCTGCATGGCATAGAGTATGCACATTTTCAGGAATAGGTATGCATTACCTCTAGAGTCATACCTGTGGAAAGGCTTCCTTGATCCCTCCATTACTTTTTTGTTCTCTCCTCCTGCCCAATTTGGAATAGGCTGGACCTACTGTATACTCCCAGTACAACTTGTGCTTCCACCTTCACAGAGTTTATCACACTATGTTTTATTGTTATATGTATTTATCTCTCTATCCCTCTTTCCTCTTCTAGTAGATGAGTATTGTGCCACCAAGATACAGAACATTATCTGATACATAATTAAGGTGCTGGATAAATATTTGTTGAAGAAATATTTCCAACATCTATTTTTACTGGAGAAAACTGTTTGTTAAGGTTAATCATAATAACTCCCAGCAGAGACCAAACGGTCATATATCAACCATGAACAGCAAGTGGACCCATACTCCCATCTTGACACAGTCGCACAGTCAGGCTTAGATAGTATGCAAAGCTAACACTCCCCAGCTGCAGTAAATCCTTCACTAACTGAAGGTGAGCATTTCCACAAAATGATGAAAATATATACGTGATGACAATTGCCATTTCCTAGTTTATGAATAGCTAGATGTTAAATTATTTGGAATACGGCAGTCACAAAGTGGCCAGTGCTTCCTGAGAAGTAGAATGTATATTTTATCTTCATATTTATTAAAACATACTGAATCAGAGATACATAACTGGCTTCTACTGTTTTTTTTTCTCTCAAAATTCTGACATTTCTTACAACATAGGTGAGGAGGAACTAATGAGATCCAAACACAGATGTGCTTACACTCTGAAGTCTAGAAATCCAAAAAAACACTCTGTGTTTTTCTCTAATTATACTCTTTAATATTAGTTCACATTTTTAAATATTATATTATTGGCTGATATTACTCTGTTTAATTTATAAAATTAACATTTCTTTCAATCAAATGACTAGTAAACTTTCTGATGATAAATAACCCATGGTTTTCAGTCTACTTGCCAATTTATGCGGTACTCATTAAATGAGTAATGTGTAATGCTCTATCTTTTCAATTTTTTTCCCACTTAGCCTTTTCCTAAAATGAGTCTTGAAAAATCAAGCCAAAACCCAACAGCAAACAAGAACTTTACGTATCAAGTAAAGAACTGTTAAATCAAACAGCTATATGTGTTATGATATTCCTTGAAAGGTAATAGTATAAATTAAAGTTTAGTGAATTTCTCCCAAACTTGTTAAAAGCAAACAAAAATCGGAATTCTTAGCGCACACAACTATAATACATCCTTTTCGCAGCAATAAGTTTTTCTCTTTTTACATAACCATAAAGGACATATGACAATAATTCCAGAGAAAAGAATCTCTGTAGATGACATATTGACAGGACTAAAAACACATACACAGATGCACACGTGTGTGTGCATACACACACACACACATAGAGCAAAAGCAGCAAAAAAGACATCACTTATAAAGCTATAAGGAAATCTATAACTAATGTTCCTATATTTGGAACATCCTTTAATCAGATTATCATAAATACAAAGAATACCAAGCAAACATCTTGAATAGCTATCGTGGTTGTCAAAAAGAGTTCATAGGCAGGGCATGGTGGCTCACACCCATAATCCCAGCACTTTGGGAGGCTGAGGCGTGTGGATCACCTGAGTTCAGGAGTTTGAGACCAGCCTGACCAACATGGTGAAACCCTGTCTCTACTAAAAATACAAAAAATTAGTCGGGCATAGTGGTGGGTGCCTGTAATCCCAGCTACTCAGGAGGCTGAGGCAGGAGAATCACTTGAACCCAGGAGGCGGAGGTTGCAGTGAGCCGAGATCATGCCATTACACCCCAGCATGGGCAAGAAGAGTGTAACTTAATCTCAAAAAAAAAAAAAAAAAAGAAAAGAAAAGAAAGGGTTCGTATATACATAAACAGAAAGTAAATACAGAACTTTAAAAGCATGTCTTTTAAAAAAATTTTATTTTTATCATGATATTAATAAATTCTTAAATGTGAACAATTAATTTTATCTTATAAAGGCATACTGATTATTCATTTATTTCTTTATAAAATAGATAAATGATAACAATTATCCTTAGAAAAGTTCAAGTAAATGTAAAAATTATTTATAATTATTTAGTTCTTTAGTCTCACAGATTTTTGCCTATCAGTTATTTAATTAGCATCCTATTGTCTATTTGATTATGAGGAAAAGGCCAAAATAATTTGATGTTTTATTTGTTAAGTAAAAAAGAAAAGATATATTAATGCTACTTCTTTTGCAACAAAATGTCAAACCAGATGATCTACTTTCTCAGCAGGCTCAAACTGTTTCTTAAGAAAATGGCACAGTTATCCAAATATTACAGCTCAGTACTTTCACAGGACTTCTTAGAAGAAATTCATTAAAGCCACTGGAAAAAAAAAAACAACAGGATTTTCTGCGAAGTGATACTGTGATGAGCTGACTAACGATGTGATAATGTCTGAACGTGATTTTCTACCAGTAGGAGATCTATCTTCATTAACACAAGCTGTTGTAGACCTTCATCCACTCTTTCTTTCTCCCATTCAATCAACAAAAAGATTATGAGGCCCTTAGACCTGGATGACATACTGCACACAATTACATTAATTTGCATTCTCTGGTTAATCAACTGTGACACAATATACTTAATTATTTGAAAACAAAGATGAGAAAATTAAAATCCTCTTTCCATTTCTAATTGAAACTTTTTCTACATCTTTTTGTGACCAAGATGTTTCATGTTCTCCTTTGCAGAAAATGACCAATCTCTAATCCACCCCAATATGCAGAATATACCAAATGCAATAAGGATTTACATAACAATAAAAAGCAGTAGACTTTTTTTTTTTTTTTTTTTTTTTTGAGATGGAGTCTTGCTCTGTCACCCTGGATGGAGTGCAGTGGCATGATCTCAGCTCACTGCAACTTAGCAGTATGCAAACCTATTCCTGGGATGAGAAGAAAATAAAACCTCTTACCACTACAAAAAAAAGAAAGAAAAAAATATATAAAAAACAAAAGTAACAATGATTAATGCCATTCTTGTATAACCTAAAGATCCTTTGCATCTAGAGATGTGATCACTGTCACATAATTAGTTTTTTTAACAGCAACCTAAGAAAGACCTATTGTTTGCTAGAGAGACTCAGACAGGTTTTGCCAATTCCAAATCATTGTTTTCCTTCAGGTAATCCCCCTTCCCTAACTGCCTCTCTATAACCTCCTCTATAAAATTGAATATTTTAACTGTTTTGAGTATTAGATTTTTCAGGGTAATAAAAAAGTCATATAAAATATTTCTAAGAGAGACAGTATTTCCCTAAACAAAAGGTACTTGAACAGAAGTTCTTTGCATTTTTATTAATAGGTTAATTTTTTTATCTTTCTGTTAATGCTCACATTATACTAATTTGCCAGTTTTATTTTTTTTTAAATGGCATCAAAACAAAATCCTTAAGGGACATTAAAGATTAAGACTCTATTAAAGTCTTTACCTTAGTTTTAAGAACACCTAGTATATTGTAACCTATTAATAGTATTAGAAGTTACATTGCAAGGAATCAGACAGTACTTCATACCCCAAAAAGGGCCAATAAGATGAATGCACCATAATATCGATATTATTTCACATTTTTTTGGCAATATAGGCTGAGGATTACTTCTTAATGCAGGAAATATTATCAGAGAGTATACATGAGAAAGGAGATACCAAAGGACAAATCTTTCTTCACTCATACAGTCTGCAGTATTTAGCAGCAACAGGTCATAAGAGAAAAGACACCGTTGCCAAGTAGATCTTAAGTATTCTTACCACACACAACAAAGGTAACTATTTGAGGTGATGAATACGTTAATTAGCTTGAGTGTGGTAATCACTTCACAATGCATATGTATACCAGAGATATGTACTCCCTGAAAATACATAATTTTACTTGTCAATTATACCTAAATAAAGCAGAAAAGAAATTCTCTTGGAAAAAGAAAAAATAAAAGAAACAACACTCAACTGGTTGTCAGAGAGCCTGAGTTCTTGACCTTAGTCTGCCTCTATTCTTAATTCCTTTTCTGAACTCACAACTGAGTCAGATGAGTTCAGTGATCTTTAAGCCACCTTTTAACTTTGAGTTGCTTAAAAAATATTTGCTTATATTCTCAAACTTTGCATCTGACAAAGGACTAGTTTCCAGAATCTACAAGGAATTAAAACAAATCAGCAAGAAAAAAACAAATAATCCCATCAAAAAGCGGACAAAGGACATGAGTAGACATTTCTCAAAAGAAGACATACAACAGCTAACAAACATGAAAAAATGGTCAACATCACTAATCATCAGGGAAATGCAAATTAAAATCACAATGAGATGCTACCTTACTACTGCAAGAATGGCCATAATTAAAAAGTCTAAAAACAATAGATGTTGGTGTGGATGTGGTAAAAAGGGAACACTTTTACACTGCTGATGGGAATGTAAATTAGTGTAAATGACTATGGACAATACATGGAGATTCCTTAAAGAACTTAAAGTAAAACAACCATTCAGTCCAGCAATCTCACTACTAGGTATCTACCCAAAGGAAAAGAAGTCATTACATGAAAAAGACACATGCACATGCATGTTTACAGCAGCACGATTCACAACAATAAAGATATGGAACCAACCTAAGCGCCCATCAACTAACAAGTAGATAAAGAAAATGTGGTATATATACAACATGGAATACTACTCAGCCATAAAAAGGAACAAAATAATGTCTTTTGCAGCAACTTGGATGGAGCTGGAGGCCATTATTGTAAGTGAAGTAACTCAGGAATGGAAAACTAAATATCCTGTGTTCTCACTTACAAGTGAGAGCTAAGCTAAGCTTTGAGGACTCAAAGACATAAGAAAGATATAATGAACCTTAAGAACTCTGGAGCGGGAATGTTAGAAGTCGGGTGAGGGATAAAAAACTACATATTGGGTACAGTGTACATTGCTTGGGTGATGGGTGCACTAAAATCTCAAAAATCACCACTAAAGAATTTATACATGGAACCAAAATCTACCTGTACCCCAAAAACTATTGAAACAAAACAAAACAAAAAAGAATATTTGCTTAAGGAATGAAAAGAAATTTAATTAAAGTCACTGAAAGGGAGTGGGGCCACATGTCTTTGTTTGACTGAGACTATTCTGGTTTATGCCTGCTGTCCTAGCATCCTGCTCCATTTCATATTCACATGAGATTTTATTTTTAATTAAATATTAATAAGAAAATAAGCTAGGGGTCATGTAGTTGATACAGAGAAGTATCCCCCAAGTGCCTCTTCAGTGAAGAACTTGTTGCCCAGCTGTGGAGAGCGCAGTTGGCAGGCAATCTCCATCTGTCAGTTCCATCAGGGTCAGCCTCAGATGCAAAGCAAATACCTCTCACAGAGCAGCTCACATCCAGTGACTGAACAAGGCAAGGATATTTCAGCACTACGCAGGCAACTCTGATGGGCAATATTTGCTCTAGATCTTCCCACCAATTTGGCTGGGCTTTGTTGAACCTGCCTTGTTTCAAATTCTTCCTTCCCCCAAACCCTCTTTGTTCTCTTTCCTGTCATGGGTATTGATCCCTAATAAGCATTTTACATTACACACACACACACACACACACACACACACACACACACACACACACACACCTTCTAGCTAATCCAACCTGAAACACAGGTGCTTCATAGATCTCCACTTTGTACTGAGAACTTCTACCAAGTTCTCGGCTACTGTGGGGTGTGATGCATGTGCATGTGTTTAAGTAGAATAAAGATCAGCAATAAATCATTTCTCTTTTTCCAGAACCTTCCAGATGTAACATAAATAACACCTCTGTGGCATGTGCAGGCGGTCACTGTCAATCCATTTTGATTACTCTTCCAGCCATGCTGTCCAGTATCTTGATCATGCCCGCCTTGACTCTATCAGTTAAGTATTGCCTGTTGGCTCCTGATCACATATAATAGCTTTTTATTTTATCTATATCTTGTTTGAATTTTTAATGTTTAGATTTGTTTGAATTTTAGTTTTCAGTATTTATCTAAAAGTAATCTATCAATCATCTATCTATACGTGTGTGTGTGTATATATATATATATATTTAAAGAGTAGATGTAGGGCATGGATGTGCACACTACCACACATGAACATACCTTCAAGAGTAGTTGTCATTCATTCATACTCCCCATATTATAGATCTCGGAGTATTATCCCCTCCTCCACCTACCAAGGAAAACACCACACCAATGCAGACACACAATACACACAAACACACACACATGATGCTTGAAATAGAAGGTACAAATGAGTTTTCTCACAACATGTAGGAATTACTATTTAAATATGTAGACACAAAATGTGAACACCTAAAATAAGTAATTTCTCAGTAACATTTCTGAGCATGCACTGTAAGTCAGGCACCAACTGAGGTTCTTCATGGGCTAAAGGTCTAGCAGAGAAGAGTCTAAATAATGTGCTTCTTTCCTTTTTAAAATAATTTTGTAATTACATTCTAAATTCTTTATCAAAAGATACAAATGCTACAAGTAAATAAGTGCTAAAGGTATGCTCTGAGAGTTTGGAATAGAACAGTCAGCTTAGCCTGGATATGCTGGTAATGAAAAGCAAAAGAAGCGGAGAGGTTTTATAAAAAATAAAACAAACCAACAAAGGAAGTCCTTTTGAGCCATGGTACTAGATAAGGTGAACATTTTTGCTCTGTTACATATATATCAATAATCTATAATGATAGAAAATTTAGAATTGAAAATAAAATCAATATTTTGGATAATCAGAATTTCATCAAAGCATGTTTTATTCACTTTTTCACTCATCTAACAAACTTTTATTGAGTACCTATCATTTGTCACATACTGTGAATAAAACAAATTATTATCACCAAGGCAGCTCTGTTTATTAAGCACACACAGAAAATGCCAGGACAACAAAAGAACTTCAATGCCATTATAGCTACTTGAAAAGAATTTAGAATGTAATTACAAAATTATTTAAGAAGGGAAAGAAGCACATTATTTCTAGGGATTTAAAGAAATTAATGGTTTGTCAAAATTTGGTGTTTATTTTCCTTAGAAGTATGCATATTAATCTTAGAAAAACAAATTCCTTCTAAAAAGAAGAATTAAAGGGCAAACTTAGAGTATATCCATACCAACTAGAAAGATATGGAGCATACATCTCCCTACTGAAAAGTTTGTTTAAATCAAGCGAATGTCCTTTATTACCATGGTAACTCAATAATAATACATGGTAATGCATAGTAATACATGGTAACTGAATAGTAGCAATACAATAGTAACAATGTTGCTATTTAAACTATTGGTTTCAGATAAACATGAGAGGCTCTCAAATTAGTACTACTTTACATAAACCAGGAAATCAAGTTGCAACTTATTGAAGATATAGGCAGGCCAGGTGTGGTGGCTCATGGCTACATTCCCAATATTTGAAAGCTTGAGGCCAGGGATTTGAGACCAGCCTGGGCAACACAGCAAGACCCTTGCTCTTCAACAAAGTTTAAAAAATTAGCCAGATGTGGTGGTATACACCTGTAGTCCTCGCTACTTGGGAAGCTGAGACAAGAGGATTGCTCAAGCCCAGGATTTTGAGGCTGCAGTGAGCTATGATTATGCTACTGCACACCAGCCTAGGTGACAGAGTGAGACCCTGTCTCTCTCTCTCTTTCTCTCTCTCTGTATGTGTGTATATATATGTTTACATACACACATACATATATACACACACATATATATTTGCCTATATATATGACATATGTAGACAAATCTTGTGTCATAAGATTCTAGGATTCAAATGAAAATGATTTATAATTCTAGAAGAAAATAAAATGATTTACAATTCCAGAAGAAAAAACCCTATCACTTGCATGTTCTGGTTATATAAAACTATCTTTTTTGGAAATATTAAGGCCATGTCAAAGCAATATAAAAAACAGAACTTTATACTGTCTTACATAAGGGGAAAAAAATCCCTAAACCCATACATGTAATTTTCAGAAGATGAGATGTATGTACAACCAGAGCTAATGAATGAATAAGAACACTAATAGGAAAACAAAATAAGCAACATAAAAATCCTCTACTTGACATGCATTCTCCATAGTATTCCTGTAATATTTTCTGAACTATACCAAAATTTATCTACTATCATTCACACATTATGTGGAATTGAATTATCTGTATCTTAGAATTTATTTCTTTCAAAATAATTATACCACTTTACAGCAATAATGAACTGAGAAATTAGGAAACAACTCCCTCAATTTGGTATGTTGTAGACAAGGAAACTAAAAACCAACCAGCTGGCTGATTGTCTCAAGGTCACATGGCTAGAAAGAGGCAAAGATACTTAAAGAAAAGACAAAAACAAAACAAAAACACTCACAGTCCAGGGTTCTTTCCACTGCCGTCATACTGCCTTATTCTCTCCCGAGAATATACAGTACTCCCTTTTCTCCCCTCCCTCCTTTTACTTTCTTCTTGCCTAAGGATTACAGGATAAGAGAAAGCTTAGCAGGGTCATATGCCATCTGCATGCCTCAACATCTGGTACTTTTAAATACTGTAAGGTCTGAAGGTAGACAATGCAGTATTACACAAAGGAAGAATATTTAATGGATCCTTTTATTTCCAGGGGGAGCAGAGTGATAAAAGTCTATTTCTGTGATACTCATTATTTTGCTTCTTATTTGTTTAACACACTATTTAAAAAAAATCAAAAGCAGTTTTTGAAAGAACTACAGACAGACTTCTTGGCCCCTAAATACATCAATGAATCAATGCCTAGAACTGGATTTCTTATAAAATATAAATTGTCGTTTATTGCCACAGAGGCTAAACTATAACAAAAAATGAAAGAGGGTGGGAAAAAAAAAACAGTTTCAAAGAAAGTGAAGGCAAATAACAGACATTGTTGGGTAAACACATTATTGCTACTAAGCTTTCTACAATCCACCTTTTAAGAAAAATGTTATATTTTCATTTGTCACATCAAATGCATTTTTTTTTTAACAATGTTGGCTTTCATCAAAAGAAACACCTCAGACTGATCAAGACTCAGCTCCATACTAATTCAGTTCCTGGCTTCTGCAGAAACTGAATATATCTTAGATGTGTATTCAAGAAAAAACAGGCCATTTTATCCAAGACCAAGACCACCCCCACAAAACAAAAAATAAAACAGGAGATTTTCTTTTATGTTTTATGAAGATCAAATCTAAAGAACCGAGCAAATAAAATCAATGCCATGCAATATATGGGCCTTTAAAGCCAATAGAAAACAGCCATGTAGTGAGTCTTCTCTGTTCTTAAATAGAAGATGTCTTGGCCGAAGACCAAGACTATGGATCAGGGAAAAACAACAAGCAAATACATAAAATGATTAGCAAGTGTATCAAGAAAATGAGTACTTAAAAATGTTCCTGATAATAATGATAATGGCACAAAACCCTTGTCCTTTTGCTTCCTTTGAAATTACTTAGTCCATTAACGCTAGGCTCATTTGGCAAACTGACATATGCCTTCTTAGCCATTCAGTACATTATGTGGTGTTTTTGACATTGATTAATAAATTATGTTACCAGGAAAATCCCTCATAATTCTTATTTTCTTCCATGTTACATAGTAAAATCAAGTAGAAAATACTGGATAACAGAGACTCTAAGCAACTTTTAGGAACAGAACAATTCTAATAAAAATATAAAAATCCATAAAAAGAAACCACTTCACCATAATAACTCTACTTCCAGGTCCAGTAATTGTATGATTTGTTTATTTTCAAAACTAAAAAGTAACATTTTGGCCAGGCACAGTAGATCACTCTTGTAGTCACAGCACTTTGGGAGGCCGAGGTGGGCTGATCGCTCGAGCCCAGGAGTTTGATTAGCCTGAGCAACATGGCAAAACCCTGCCTCTACAAAAAATATAAAAATTAGCCAGGCATGGTGGTCTGAGCCTGTGGTCCCAGTTACTCAGGAGGCTGACATGTGAGGATCCATAGATCCTTCCATAGATCCTGGAAGGTCAAGGCTGCAGTGAGCCATGACCATATCACTGCACTCTAGCCTGGGAGACACAGCAAGACCTGTCTCTAAAAACTGAAAAGAAAAAAAAAAAAAAAAAAAAGGAACATTGTGAAAATTGGATAGAAAACAAAAATTTGGTATTTACTCCTATGTTTGGGTTTGTAAAATGGCTGGAACGAATAAAACTTAATGACTGGTGAATTCTTTATTTACTAAGCAATTTTTATATTTCTGTAGTATTTTAAGTGAGCTGTAACCTACTAAAAAACATGACAGCATATATTTAACGTTCATAAAATGAGAAACCAAGGGAAAAACAATTTATCCTCTTTCCTGAGAATGGATGGGCACTTAAATTGTAGTACACATATAATGTGCCTCTCATTTTCCTGATAAAAAAATTTCCTTGATTTCTGAGGCTGTAGAATTTATGCCCAGTTCACATTCATTGAATGATTTATTATATTGTGATAGTAAATAAGCCATGTTAAGTTTCATCATTATCCTAAATGATTTCCACATAGACTCACAAGAGGCCAGAACTACAGTGTTTCATTATACAAAGCATATATACTTTAAGATATAATAGGTTAATCCTCATCCTGACACAGATCCATCTAGATATATACACAGGTAGTTACATCTGTATTTGCCATTCATCTTCTGCTGCTAATCACAAGCCAGATCAGTATAAAAATCAATCATTCTCATAGTTCTGGGGAAATGTAGAAACAGGAAGAATTTAGCAATAGGCCCATTTGCTATGTGCCTCTTTTTGTACACTAACTCTCTCCACTTACTGGTCTCCAGTGCCCTCAGTAATTCACAGCAATATGTACCATCGCCAGACCTTTCCTTTGCATCTTCCTAATGACATGATTTTTATGAGGCTAACAGTGATATTGCTCAGTCCTATTTATTTATTTATTTATTGGCTTTTTGCAGCAATCATAGATCACTCCTTTCTCAAAACTCAAAAGATAAAGTCTTCCATTTGCTTGACACTAAAAAATCTTTAATGTGATGTATTTGCCTCCAGCCTAGTCTTCTTCCTTTCTATTTGATATAACATTGGCAGGGTGACCCATATAAAGGGCAAATTTGATTTCAGTTCCTGTTTAAAACTCCTCGATATTTCACCAGCATCTTTTGGGAAAAGACCAAGTTTCATAGCAAGATCTACAAGCTCTTCCTTGGCCTAATATTTGGATGCCACCCCAGCCAGGCCTCCCAATAGCATGACATTTTCCTGACATTCCAAGCTAGTTCACCCTTCTGAGCCATTCAAGCTATTTTTTCTCCATGGAATAATCCCCCACTCTAGGCAAGTTCTATATATCTCTAACACTCAGTTTGACCCAGAAAGCCTCCCAAGTTTTCTTCCCAGAAACATGTACATCTTCCATTTGCTCCTGGAACTATATCCTAAATCTCTCCAGCAATATAAAACTTCCTCTCTCCACTTCATTCTCATCATTCAAATAAGTGTATAAATATATTATAACATAATTAGTATATTGTTATAATTATTATAAAATAATCATATATCTTTAACTTATATCTTCTTCATCCTTATTTCCTCCTTTCAGCCGCTGACTTATTTCTTTATTTCACTTTACATACAAACTTCTTAGAATTTGTCCAGTGGTATTCTGGCAAATGTTTAATAGCCAGGTCTAACGATAGATAAATACATAAGACCTACTTTATGGTTGTCTTTGTTAGAGAGCTGCTATAACAAAATACCACAAATTAGTTAATTTATAA
Source organism: Pan troglodytes (assembly GCF_028858775.2). Classification (NCBI taxonomy): domain Eukaryota; kingdom Metazoa; phylum Chordata; class Mammalia; order Primates; family Hominidae; genus Pan; species Pan troglodytes. The sequence continues at coordinate 91,337,852 of NC_072407.2, forward strand.
ACAACAGAAATTTATTTATCACAGTTCTAAAGGCTGGGAAGTACAAGATCAAGGCACCAGCAGCTTTGATGCCTGGTAAAGTCTGCTCTCCGCTTCTAAGCTGGTGCCTTACTGCTGTGTCCTTACATAACAGAAGAGCAAAAGAGCAAAGGGGGAGGAACACACATGGTAGAAGAGCAGAAGAGAGTCAATCAACTCCCTCAATCCCTTTCATAAGGCACTAATCTAATCCATGAGGGCTTTATTCTCATGATTTAATCATCTCCTAAAAGTCCTACCTCTTAATATTATCATATTCGTGATTAAATTTCAATATATGAATTACAGGGGACACATTCACACCATGGGAATGATGTTGGTCAATTTCTGTGGAATAACTACTATCACTGTGAGTGATGGGAAGCTATCAGACATGACTTCACTGACTATGGAGGTGGGAAGAGAAGCACTTCTCTCAAGCCCTAGAAGGTAACCCAAGCATACTGCCAGATTGGTCTATACTTAACAACTCCACATCCTCTCTTACTTTATTGCCTATTAAACTTTTTAAAGATATATTTTTATAGATATAAAATACTCTCTTACTTTTATTATCTCTTAAACTTTTTTAAGATATATATTTTTAAAATAACTCATTTATGGAGCTATTTTAAACCTGTTCTTTAGTCCTTGTATGCTGCAAATGCAATTCCCCTATATATTTCTCCTCTTTATTCAGGGCTCTGTTCAGAGAGCTTTTCTAACCTTGTGTAACAGTGCAGATCCAGGCAGAAACATGACTGCATAAGTTAAGTGGAAGAAGTTCATTAGAGGGAACTAATGACTCAGGTGAGGGAAGAAGTGAGAAGCCAAATTGAGGATGGTGAAAAAATACAAAGAGTGGAAGAAAAATACTACCATCCACAGGGGCTGGTAGGACATAGGGTATAGGTGAGGCTACTACAATCTATAAACCATGGCTAAGTGGCAGGAGATAAGAGTCACACCAAAACATCTCCAAAAAAAATGATAAACTCCCCATGGACCAAAACACAATCTCTATAAGAGCGGAGACTTTGTCACTTTTGTTCAGTGCTGTATCTCCAGTGACTAATAAACAGTCTGGAACACAGTAGCTGTTTAACATACATTTGATTATTAGCCAAAGTTAATAGTTTAAATATTATCTTCCACAAATGACTAATCGTTGTAATTCACTAGTCATGGCAACAGTAACAACAAAAAGAGTACTTCCAGGCACTCCTTTGGGTATACAGCAGTTGATAATGAATATTTGTTATAAGCTTAAAGTTTACATTGTATGAATATGAATTATGTAAAATCTATGAGATTCCATATATCCAAATATGATTTATTTATTTATTTATTTATTTATTTATTTATTGGCTTCTTGCAGCAACCAAAAGCCATTCACAGTGATATCTAGTGCAAGGTGGTTGATGTAATTGGCCTAAAATATGTTGTCATAATAAAGTAATAACATTAATATAAATTAGTGTGGTTATAATCTGACTTACAAGGAGTTTCCAAAAATGAAAAAAAAAATACTTTAAACACGTAACACATGTTCTGTTTAAATCTTTTCATGAAAAATCTGAATAAAGCCTATAACACGACTGGCTCCTACAGTGATATAGAAACAAATAAGAGAGTTATCAACTCTTTTGTGGCCCAGTCCTTAACTAAACCTATATTTAAGATTACTTGCACTGTGAGAAGTCAATATATTATGTGACTGAGGCAAATCCACAATAATATATGGCCCTGTCTTCTCATTTTTAATCCTAAAAGATAACCATATCTTCTCACTGTAGAAAACTTTTCCAGTAGACAACATGGGAATTTATACCCAAGATTCATAGAAACATCATGTGATACATGCTACAAGTCCTTTATTGAATATTTACTCACAATTATTGCTAATTCATTAACTGCTGAAGGGATCAATGGCAGAAAGTTTACATTAATTACATGTGGATGTTTTGTATTTAATTCTGTTGCAGCACAACACAAACACCTGTGGAATAAGTGGCTATTTAGACAACCAAAATAAGCAAGGGTATAGCATTATCTCAGACATTAATCAATACTAATCATATGTAACGAAGAAATTAACAAAACATTTTTGTACACTTAAAATGATAATCAAGTCAATAATCTCTGACCATATGTTTGAAACTGGAAAGAATGGCTGCTTCTAGAAGAGCAATAAGGTATTCATTCAATTAAAAGAGAAATCTACTTGGGTAATCCACTCCATCTACTGTACTAGCATCATTTCAAGAAAAAACGCTGAATCACGTCTCAAATGTTTTAAGGGTCTTCTAAACTTTAACAGGTCTTCCACGTATCTAGGAGATGCAATTAGAAGTCTGGTGAAAATGAAAATCTAGACAACAAATATGAGACTTGGTGCTTTGTCTTGTGCCGCATAGCTGCTTCCCTTGCTCCTCCAGCACTCTATAGCTAGGTATAGTTGATTAGTCTTGGAGAGATCATTTATTGAGCTATTTTAAACCTGCTCTTTAGTCCCTGTATGCTGCCAATGCAGAACATATTTCAGCAAATAAAAAGTCATATTAAATATCTCTAAGTTAGTTTTAAAAAAATAAACCTTTGATATTCAACCTCTTAGGTATCTCTTTGGTATTTCCTATACCTACTGCTCTTAATACCGAGTTTTAATCAATTCTTTTAGAATAAAAACCAATGATTCTTGATTTCGAAGGTAATGCTCCTACTTTTCCTTCAATAGTTGTAATCTCATTGTTGTAAGGCAGCTAAATCTCTTTGAACTAAAGTGTCAGATAATGACATGACTATTTAGGTGTTCTCTCATGACTGCTTATATTTTTTTCCAAGTCAACAAATACTTCAAGTCAACAACAAAGAAGGTCTATTAATTGAAAAGCATCTGACTGGAACTGAACTCTCTGAATAGAATGATCTTGTTTCTCTCAGTGGCATAGTACATTAAAAAGGGAGAATAAAATTAACACTATTAAGTGTTCCTAATAGAGATGATTAAAATAGTAAGACATCATTTATTTTAATGAGCTACTGGTAATAGAAAATAACTTTGTGAAAAAACTCGGTAACAACAGCTAATAATAAACCATCAGGAGTTTCTGCTTAATCTTATGAATTAAATTATGTTTTCATTGCATGTTTTCTTTCAGATATAGAATTCTATCAATTTACCATTCATGACTGAATTTAATTCCTACTATATTGGGATTCTCACCAGAAAAGAACTTTCCTTATTCTTTATTTCCAAAACAGTAGAAAATAAAACACTGTGATAATATCAACTTATATTGGGCATATTGTAATTATTCATATGTTCATACTCCACCAGTGTATATCTATCAGAGGACGACCATGATCTCTTTTGAATGCTACCATCTGAAAATTATCCATGTAAGCCTGGTTTTTCATGACTCTGAATGAGTTATTACTGCTCAAAGATCTTTCTAATTCACTTAGATGTTTGCCCATTAAATCCTATGTTGCAGATTTCCTTCCTTTTTTTTAAGTCTCCAATTCCAAGCTGGCTACCCTTTCTAAAGACATTACATTTTATACATACCAATATTATTTTTTTAACTCTATGAAATAACCTCCTTATATAAACTATTGTTCTCCTCATTTCAAAACACATCTTTCTTATTATCCAACACCTTATCCTTCCCTGGATTTACAGAAATTAGGTTCTTCCTTCTAATGCTACCTTCTTAACTTGTGTTCACAAATCCATTACTTCCAATTTCCATCCCCACCCCTCCACTGCCTCCTTCCCCTCTGCCTTTAAGTACCTTCAAGTCTTCCCTTGATTTTAATCTGTCCAACTAGCAACTTAATACCATTTTCATCATAGTGCTTCAAATGCTTCAAAAATTCCCTAAAGTCCCTTGGTTACTCTAATATTTTGCTGGGGCATTCATAATCTTCACCAAGCTGGCCCTAAATGGCTTTTCTATGCTACTACCCAGAACAAAATCTTTGCTTTTGTTTGATTGACTTTGTCTTTGTTTCATTTTGTTTGATTGACTTTGTTTTTGTTTAACTGATTAAAGACTGATTGGATTCATCCTTTCCAAAGAGAGTTAATCATTGCCTTTCCTGATTTTTGACAACACTGTGACTTTCACTTAAATTACCTACATCCTTCTTCATTTGACTGACTTCTAAGCTTCAGTCCAAATTCTGTCTTTTCTGTGAAGCTTCTCTTACAGCCCTAGACCACATTTAATCTACACTTTTCTGGTTCCCTACAGATTTTACTTACCAACTCCTCGTTTAGCACCTAAGTATAAGCATATTTAAATTTACTTTTGCATTCATGTTTATATCTGCATTCTTTCCTGTAACAACAACATAACCAACCAACTAACAAGCCAACATTTACTGAGTACTCACTTGTCAGTTACTCTGGCGGGTCAAGGAAATATTAATATAAGAGTGAATAATGTTTCTTTTATTTACTCAAAGCTCGTACTACAATGTATCTCTCAGGTAATAAAAAGTATTTACTGAAGACAAGTAAAGTATCACCAACAGGCCTGCTGTTAAAAATATCTATTCCAAAGTTACTGTGAAGTTGCCTATATACTGGAACACCACAAAAAATGTCATGCAAGAACTGGAAGATTTGTGTGATCTCAATATCAGGTATTGATTATTTTGACTCATGTTTTGTAAGAAACACATTTCAGCATTCCCACTATTGCCAACACACCTGACAAGTAGGTAGAAACCTATGATTTGCAAGCACACTGAACAATATATTATTAATGATTACTGATATCAAAGGTATTCTGATTGCAAAAATGCATCTTAAAAGAGAAAACATAGATGTCAAAACTGTACAAGCAAAAAAAAAAAAAAAAACCCAGAACAGCTTGAAACACATATACATCTCTATACATGCTGGTAGTTATATTAAAATACATTCAAATTATTACATTCCACTATTTTCAAAGAATGTATCGTAAAACTGTATGTTCTACATACCTGTCCAGTCTCCTACTATTTTAAGATGAACCCCAAATGTTGCTTTGGTTTCAGTTGGACACTAAAAAAAAATACTAGAATCAATTGTGATTAATAATTACATAATATGAAATTATAATTCAATTACAACTTTTATCCTGATAGCAAGTCCCCCATATCAATAGATAACAGGAAGGAACAGACTAAAATCTGTATAGATCCTTATTAGTGGAAGAAAAAAAAAATCAATGTCAACAGGTCAGTAAGACAATCTACATTTCTCTAAAACCCAAAAATACTTATGTAAAACAATAAATTACACACGTTAAAATTGCTAGTGTATTTCATTTAACTACACATCTTGCTAAAACATCTTCTAAGTTAAAATATATATAAGAAAAGCCAGTTTTTAATCACAAAGGAAGAAACAAAAACTAATGCTTTTTTGTGTCATTTTCTCCCTAGATAATATATACTTACCCTAACAAATTCCAGGGAGAAAAAAATTCTTAAAGTGACATTAATTTTCCATGCCCAACAATTATGCTCCTACAGAAATAACTCTATTTCATTCCCTCCCTTAATTCTCAGAAGACATCTGGAGTGGTGAGGGTAGCTGGGGAAAAGGATGAGTTGTGGAAGTGTAGGTAAAAAAAGTGCTTATGGTCCCATATTTAGGAAACCTAGAAAACATCCAGGTGGTCAAAATGAAAGAATAAAATTTAGTTTACAATAAGAAAAATGAAAAATTTCTTCTTGTTTTCTGGATTCCTACTCACCCTCAATTCCAAAATTTGAATAATGGTTTTTTCATAACTCATTTGGTAACAATACCTGACTTGAATTAATGGGAGGCTAATATTTCTGTGTAAAAATTCACACATAAGCCTTGTCCTACAGAATTATGAACTTGTTTGAGATGCTGACTAACATCCTGTTGGATATATTAAGTACGATATGAAATATGCATACCTTTTAAAGTCCATAAATTCTGAATTCTAAAAATGCATCTAAACTAAGGGCTATGGGTAAGGGACCATCTGCCTGTGACTACCCAGCTTTTATCAAGTACCACGTGTCACGGGAAGTGTTAAGTGATGTATTTTCAAAATCTACAATAACTTTACAGAGTTGTCTTTTATAGATAAGAAAATTGAGTAATTAAGGCTTAAAATATTGACTTGCCCAATAAAAAGACAGGACAAAATTTGGATCCAGGTCTCTTAATTCTTAATTATTGCAGGTCACTGTCTCTATTAAAGCAAAGATACATAAAATGGGTGAGAGTTGCATAAGAAATCAAATGAAATAGGAGGAAAAAAGGCATGTGTTGATCATTAGTAGAACTGGTATGCCACAATATGAATTAAAAGGAAATAGAGGCTGAAGTTATGGCACAGGTGAAAGAAAACGGCAGTGGAAGGACCCTGTGATTAGCGATTGGGTTACATAAAGCAAGTACAAGACTTCAGAGCTCACTGTGTTGACTAGTTAATGTAGGTCTTGTAGGGATGCTATAAGGAGAGAAATAAATGAAGATAAAAGTACCATATCTTATGTTAACAACTCATTAGGCAAAAAGGAACGGTAGCCTGAAAAATCAGTGAAAACACTAAATATAAAGGTAGGTATTTGTCATTGATTCATAATAAATTATGAATAAACTAAAAGCACATAATCTATGTCCAAGGTTTGGAATTAATGTACCATGGAATGTCCAAGCTACTACTTTACAATCAGTGTTTCTTATAGGATTTTTACTGCTAACAGTAGTATAAAATATTAAAATTGAAACATTTTTAAATAACATTGTTTAAACATTTGTATTATTAAAATTATTTTATTTATAAGTGTGATTCTGTACTTAATTGTTTTATTTACATTGTAACTTTTGTTGTTGTTGTTGTTGTTGTTGATAGTTGAATCTTACTCTGTCACCCAGACTGGAGTGCAGTGGCACGATCTCGGCTCAATGCAACCTCTGCCTCCCATGTTCAAGCGATTCTCCTGCTTCAGCTTCCCAAGCAGCTGGGATTACAGGCATGTGCCACCATGCCCAGCTATTTTTCTTGTGTTTTTAGTAGAGTTTGGGTTTCACAATGTTGCCCAGGCTGATCTCAAACTCTTGGCCTCATATTATCCATCCACCTCACCCTCCCAAACTGCTGAGATTACAGGCATGAGCTACCACACCCAGCCCACACTGTGATTTTTAATAACTCTGAAAGCAAACAGTTTTGTCATCAGTAAATCTCCAAATAAAATATTATCTGCAAAAACCACCCACGATTTAACTATATATACTACTGAAGGCTGACCAGAGTCTCTGTATAATAAAAGTTGTAGCTCTCAGAACGCAAGATACCCAACAGAGATCTGAGCTACCAATCTGATTGTCCACATGTCACTGGATGTCCTTCACTGTGAACTAGATCTCAGGTTATGAAAAGATGACCTATAGCCAAGAAGATATCAGAATGGAAGGCAAAGAATGTTTGTCCTTGTGTGCCTGAGGGTAAATGTGGCTTGAGTTAATCTCATAATGCATTCTAAAATAAAATACGTATTTTGCCAAATATTAATATCTCTATTCAATTATTTCAAAGCAGATACTGTAAAAGGTAATTACACACAATGTTTAATATCTCATTGGGTCTCATAGGAAACTGTAAACTTCTCCCTTCTAAGTACCAGTCCAAGGTATCAATATATCTTCGAATGCTAGTCTGGTTTTGAACGGATAAAACAAAATATTGTTTCTCTCAACCTCTTGGAAACGAGGTCTTTATAAGTCACTGATACTTCTCCAAACTAAGACAGACTTTAACAGTCTTTAAGCATGTAACCTCATATGTGCAAGGAGGCTTCACAGAATAACATAAAGAATGAATTCAGTATATGTGGTTTGAAAACGTGAATGAAGATCTTAGAATCACATTTTAGTATCTTTGCATAAAAAATATCCAGATTCACTAATATTGCCTAGATCACATTATGGTGATTCATTGTTTTCTCACTGTCTTTTTGTTTTAGAAAACATCTCAAAGGGAAGAAATAATACAAGTATTGATATCTACAGCTCTATCGTTCCTCCTAAAACATGAATTAAAAGATATGCTTATGGCAATTTTTCAGTTAAAAAGTTACAGTATAATATGTGTAGTTAAGCACATATTAATATTAAAATAAAAACATGGCTGGCCGCGGTGGCTCACGCCTGTAATCCTAGCACTTTGGGAGGCCGGGGCAGGTGGATCACAATGTCATGAGTTCAAGGCCAGCCTGACCAAGATGGTGAAACCCTGTCTCTACTAAAAATACAAAAATTTAGCCAGGCGTGGTGGTAGGTGCCTGTGGTCCCAGATACTCGGGAGGCTGAGGCAGGAGAATGGTGTGAACCCAGGAGGTGGAGGTTGCAGTGAGCTGAGATCATGCCACTGCACTCCAGCCTGGGTGATAGAGCGAGACTCCATCTCAAAAAATAAAAATAAAAAATTCAAAAATTAGCTGGGCATGGTGGCAGGTGCCTGTAATCCCAGCTACTTGGGAAGCTGAGGCAGGAGAATCGCTTGAATTCAGGCGGCAGAGGTTGCAGTGAGCTGAGATCGCACCACTGCAGTCCAGCCTGGGCGACACAGTGAGATTCTGTCTCAAAATAAATAAATAAATACACACATAAAAAATAAAAAGACAGATATTTGTGCTTTTTTTCTCATTGAAGAGATTATATAATCAAATTTTAGGAATACTAACTTGGGAAGTATAATTGAAGACAGAGAAAACAAGAACTCTTATAATCATTTCATACACATCTATGCTTTAAAATTTATCACAAGCCTTTGCTATGATAATAATTTTAAGTATTTTGAAATTTTAATTTAACTGTAAACATTAAAATGTTGCTGAATCTATCTAGTTCCTTTGACATAAAAATAAAGTTTGGATCATGTTGACCTTAATATAAATTCTAGAATACACATTCACCTAAGTCTAAGGATAAGAAAAATAAAAAGTGACAATCTGACTGTAACAACAGATCTGGAGAAATATGTATTTTAATATCCTGGAGAAAATATAACCTTTACCTTCCAATTATTTCTTCAATATGGCATTGGGTTTTTAATGTGCACAAATGACTAATAATTTTATAACAGTCCCACAAAATATAAAAAGATATTTGTAACTTGTCATATGTTTGGGAATTAAATGTAAAAATGATGTAACTGCACATTATTTTTAAATAAATATGAATTTATTCAATATAAAAAATTACAAGCTGCATTTTTTGTTTGTAAAGAAGCGCCTTTTAATAAAAATCAAAAATGATTCCAAAATAGCAACTTTTCAATAACTAAATGTGTTAAACCTGAGAAAGTGATCACATAATATGATGTTCTTTAATCATTTTTGTTGTATTTATTTTAACCCTTTCTTCCCAAGTTCTTAGTTTCATATTTTCTACTGCATGTTAGACATTTATACCTGAAATTCACTCTAAATTTACTATATCTAAAATTACTATTATCCTATTAATACTTCCAAAACTATCTTCTCCTAATTCCCATATATCTGGAAATAGAACCTACATCCTTCTCAGAGACTCAAATCTCTCTGATACCACTTATTTCTCTTGCCAGCATTCAATCACCTTTCATTTCTTTCCAACAGGCTTCCCAAAGAAAATGTCTGATCACAGCAATCTCCTATGGATTAACCTTTTGTGTCACCCTGTGAGAAAACACCCATATTCTTTCTGTCCTATTGCCTATGGCCAAGCACATCTGTTTCAAATTCTTTCTGGCTTTATATTCCATGTTTCTCCTTTTTTTACTCTAATCGAGCTAAACGAATACTTACCAACTAACACATTTTCTCGTCCCTTCATCTTCACACATGCTAGCCTACTCATTTAGAGTGACTTCCTTTCCATTTCTTAGGTTGAATCCCAGTAACTGTTCAAGGCTTATCTTAAAGCCATCATTTCATAAAGATATCCTAATTTTTCTTGCCAAGAAAATTCTCACTCCCCTGAACCCTTAAATTATTAGTACGACTCTTACGCTCCTTATTACAGTCTAGCCCTTTATTTTTACATGATTTTTCTATATTAATAAACTGTAAATGTCTTGAGATCAAGAACTATTTCTAAATCAGTATTATATATTCCACAGCACCTTACACATAGAAGGTATCAGTTGAATAAATATTATAATATCAATTGAATAGTAAATACTGGAAGAAAAATATAGGAGAAAAATATAGGAAGAAAAATATAGGAGAATTAACCTCCTATAAAAATATAGGAGAATAAAAACGTCAAAGGTGGGCAGCTCTTCGAGAATTTATTTATTCACTCAAGAAATATTTATTTAGTGTCCAAAATACTCCAGAGACTATTATGCTAGGAGCTCATGCAATTTCACAAGTGAAGATTGCTCTAAATGTCTGAGAGGAGATCAAACGGAGCACCGAATCTCCCACAATTAATGCAACATCATGACAGTAAACATTTTGACAAATTAAAACTTTAATGCTTTTGCATTTGTATGAAAGAAAAAAGTGTTTAATTGTATATTTGAATGAAAAGTATATTCAATATTAAAAAGAAAGATTCTGGAAGAATATGCAAGTGGAATTTTTATTAACTTGGATTGAACGTGTGCATTTATCTCAGGTCCCTTAGGCAAACAGAATACTAAAATAACAATTTAGAGATATAAAAATAGATGCCACAATGGCAAAAATAACATGGGGAGTGATAAGAATAATAAAGAGATGTCAACACATTTTTGAAAAGTGACAAGTGGATGAGGTAGCCATTTAGGAACTGACTAAACAAAACATATGAAACCAAAGTCTCATTGCCTTCAAACAGAGATTACCTTGAGAAGTAAGCCCATCTTTTGATCACAACACTGGAAAAACCCAGGTCTCAGTGTAATAGGAGGAAGTTAGAGTTGGGGCTCATCATTAAAAAAAAAAAAAAATCTGTTTGTGTCTGTATATGGGGTAATTTTATCCCCAGATTCACTTTGCTCTGATCACCAGCCATGTAACTACTACTGCACAAACCCAAAGACAAGGAGACGTGAAACACAAAGCCTCTATGTATAGAAATAACTGGTCGTGGAAGGCAGGGCTGAGATGCCAGTCATTTGCTCAATAAATATTTAATGAAAGCACTCTAAGTGTCATCTCAAAATAACACTTCCTAAGTGGAGTTGCACAAATTTCCATCAGAACCTCCTCTCCAACCCCATCCTTCCCTATCTCAGTTAATGAAATTCCAGTTGCTCGGACCAAAAACTCTGGGGTCAGCCTTGACTTCACTTCCTTTCACATTATATACAATCCATGGAATACATTTTGTTAACTCTAACTTTAAAATATATTCAGAATATGACCACTTCTCACCACTTCCACTATCACCACCCTGGTCAAAATCATCATCATACTTCGACTAGATGACTGCAACAGCTCCTAACTGGACCCCCTGTTTTGGCACTTGCTTCCCCTCATCTACTCTTAACACAGCAGCCAGAGTGATCCTGTTGAAAAGTAAGCCATATCATGTCATTTCTCCATTCACACTCTCCCACAACTCCTTTATCAATCAAAGTAAAAGCCAAAGGCCTAAATGTTCTGGATATATGAGCCTGAATTACAGAGTTAAAATCTGGGCTAGGAATATAAACTTGGGACATGAAGCATATGGATGTATCAATAAGATGAGAGAGACTACCAGAGAAATGTGTACAGCTAGAGAGAAAGAGAGGTTGAAGAAATGAACACTGGTATGTTGTAATACTTAGAGCTTGTGGGGATGATAAGGAACAACAAAAATAGACTGAGTAAAAATAGCCAGAAAATGTGGAGAAAAACAGGTAAGTGGAAAAAAGTGTTTCAGTAAAGTGAATGATCAGCTGTATTAAGAGCTGCTTATTGGTCAAACCCATTGAAGAGTGAGAACTGAACAATAACATGGTCACTGCTGAACGTGGACATTATTAGTAGTGTGCTTAAATCAACAATCAAAAGATGGTTGATTTAAGAGAATGAGAGGAAAGGAACTGGATTGCTGAGAGAGGGAGCAGTAGCTACAAGGGATGTGAGTCAGGAAAGAAACTTTCATTGATCATTTCCTTTTGGTACTTAGGTAAAAACAGGCACCCAAAAATAAGGATTGAATAAATTAAGCTCAATATTCAATAGATTTACCCTAAATACACTAACCTTCTAAAGTTCATACTTATCATGCAGACTCTTATTAGACACTAAGGGAATATTTTTATTTCCCTTGGAAAAAAGCCAAACTAGAGCAGTTAGATGATGTTTACATCTCAAGAAACTCAGATGTCCTATTAATTTTTCATGAACATTAATCATCTTCTCAGGAAATTTTCACCACTTTGCTTCATCTATGGTTAAGATAACATTGTCACCATGCTAACCTATCATGTATCCCAGCTGATTTTTGACAAGCAATAAAATTATGAAAACATAGAGCAAAACAATTTTTAAGATTTAAATAGTTGAGAGCAAGACCAGAGATCAAAACTGCTGCAGATGTCCTGGTTTCATTTAAACCCACTAAATTAAATAAACAATAGCAACAAAATGTTGCCAGTCTTTGTGAGATCCATAGCCATTCTTGCCTGGTTTTCTTTGAAAACGGGAAAAACTATTCCTGGAAAAACTCTTCCCAAAGTGACTGGTTAAAAGATTAAAAACACAAAGTAGAAAAATGATGGCTAGTGCAGGCATGCTATGTAAAAGTACAGACAATAACAAACTAAAAGCTAGACATGCCTCTGACTCATGGAAAAATATGTGAAATCAGGTTATTCAAGCTTGAAAACAATGAATCACACAAGTTAGAATACAGATGTCAGGAAAGCATGTTTGTGTCAGGCCTCTGAGCCCAAGCTTGCACGTATACATCCAGATGGCCTGAAGTAACTGAAGAGTCACAAAAGAAGAGAAAATGGCCGGTTCCTGCCTTTGATGACATTACCTTGTGAAATTCCTTCTCCTGGCCCAAAAGCTCCCCCATTGAGCACCTTGTGACCCCCATCCCTGCCTGCCAGAGAACAACCCCCTTTAACTGTAATTTTCCATTACCTACACAAATCCTATAAAATGGACCCAAACCTATCTCCCTTCCTTGACTCTCTTTTCAGACTCAGCCCATCTGCACCCAGGTGATTAAAAAGCTTTATTGCTTAGCTTAAGCAAAGCCTGTTTGGTGGTTTTTTCACGCTGACATGAGTGAAATTTGGTGCTGTGATTTGGATCGGGGGGACCTCCCTTGGGAGATCAATCCCCTGTCCTCCTGCTCTTTGCTCCATGAGAAAGATCCACCTACAACCTCTGGTCCTCAGACCAACCAGCCCAAGGAACATCACCAATTTTAAATTGGGTAAGCAGGCTCTTTTTACTCTTCTCCAGCCTCTCTCACTATCCTTCAACCTCTTTCTCCTTTCAATCTTGGTGCCACCCTTGGGTCTCTCCCTTCTCTTAATTTCAGTTCCTTTCCTTTTCTGGTAGAGACAGAAGAGATGCATTTTATCCGTGAACCCAAAACTCCGGCACCAGTCACGGACTCGGGAAGACAGTTTTCCCTTGGTGTTTAATCACTGTGGGGACACCTGCCTGATTATTCACCCACGTTTCAGAGGTGTCTGATCACCGCAGGGATGCCTGCCTTGATCCTTCACCTTAGTGGCAAGTACCACTTTCCTGAGGGGGGAGGGCATGTACCCCCCACCCCTTCTCTCTGTGTCCCTACCCTTTCTTTTCTCTGGACTTGCCTTCTTCACTATAGGCAACCTTCCACCCTTCATTCCTCCTTCTTCTCCCTTTGCCTGTGTTCCAAGAACTTAAAGCCTCTTCAACTCACACCTGACCTAAAACCTAAATGCCTTATTTTCTTCTGCAATGCCACTTGACCCCAATACAAACTCGACAATAGTTCCAAATAGCCAGAAAACACTTTCAATTTCTCCATTGTACAAGATCTAGATAATTTTTGTCATAAAATGGGCAAATGGTCTGAGGTGCCTGACATCCAGGCATTCTTTTACACATTGGTCCCTCCCTAGTCTCTGTTCCCAATGCGACTCATCCCAAATCCTTCCTTCCCTCCCACCTGTCCCCTCAGTCCCAACCCCAAGCGTTGCTGAGTCTTTTCAATCTTCCTTTTCTACCGACCCATCTGACTTCTCCCCTCCTCCCAAGACTGCTCCTCCTCAGGTGACTCCCTGCCAGGCTGAATCAGGCTCCAATTCTTCCTCAGACTCCACTCCCCCACCCTATAATTCTTCTATCACCTCCCCTGCTCACACCCAGTCTGGCTTACACTTTCATTCTGTGACTAGCCCTCCTCCACCTGCCCAATAATTTCCTCTTAAAAAGGTGGCTGGAGCTAAAGGCATAGTCAAGGTTAATGCTCCTTTTTCTTTATCCAACCTCTCCCAAATCAGTTAGCATTTAGGCTCTTTTTCATCAACTATAAAAACCCAGCCCAGTTCATGGCCCATTTGGCCACAATTCTTAGACCCTTTACCGCCCTAGACCCAGAGGGGCCAGAAGGTCATCTTATTCTCAATATGCATTTTATCACCCAGTCAGCTCCTAACATTAAAAAAAAGCTTCAAAAATTAGAATCGGGCCCTGAAACCCCACAACAGGAATTAATCAACCTCACCTTCAAGATGTTCAATAACAGAGGAGTTGCAATTACTTGCCTGTGCTGTAAGAGAAACCCCAGCCACATTTGCGCACACAAGAACTTCAAAACGCCTAAGCCACAGCGGTCTGGAATTCCTTAAGGACCTCCTCCCTCAGGATCTTGCTTCAAGTGCCAGAAATCTGGCCACTGGGCCAAGGAATGCCTGCAGCCCAGGATTCCTCCTAAGCCATGTCCCATCTATGCGGGACCCCGTTGGAAATCAAACTGTCCAACTTGCCCGGCAGCTACTCCCAGAGCCCCTGGAACTCTGGCCCAAGGCCCTCTGACTGACTCCTTCCCAGGTCTTCTCGGCTTAGTGACTGAAGACTGATGCTGCCCGATTGCCTCTGAAGCCTCCTGGACCATCACAGACACTTTGGGTAACTCTTACAGTGGAAAGTAAGTCCATCCCCTTCTTAATCAATACGGAGGCTACCCACTCCACATTACCTTCTTTTCAAGGGCATGTTTCCCTTGCCTCCATAACTGTTGTGGGTATTGACGGCCAGGCTTCGAAACCTCTTAAAACTCCCCAACTCTGATGCCAACTTGGACAACATTCTTTTATGCACTCCTTTTAAGTTATCCCCACCTGCCCAGCTCCCTTATTAGGATGAGACATTTTTACTAAATTATCTGCTTCCCTGACTATTCCTAGGCTATAGCCACACCTCCTTGCCACCCTTTTCTCCAGTTCAAAGCCTCCTTTACATCCTCCCCTTGTATCTCTCCACCTTAATCCACAAGTATAGGATAACTCTACTCCCTCCTTGGGGACTGATCACGCACCCCTTACCATCCCATTAAAACCTAATCACCTTTAACCCACTCAACACCAATATCCCATCCCACAGCAGGCTTTAAAAGGATTAAGGCCTGTAATCACTCGCCTGTTACAGCATGGCCTTTTAAAGCCTATAAACTCTCCTTACAATTCCCCATTTTACCTGTCCAAAAACCAGACAAGTCTTACAAGTTAGTTCAGGATCTGTGCCTTATCAACCAAATTGTTTTGCCTATCCACCCCATGGTGCCAAACCCATATACTCTCCTATCTGCAATACCTCCCTCCACAACCCCTCTACAACCCATTATTCTGTTTTGGATCTCAAACACGCTTTCTTTACTATTCCTTTGCACCCTTCATCCCAGCCTCTCTTCGTTTTCACTTGGACTGACCCTGACACCCATCAGGCTCAGCAAATTACCTGGGCTGTACTGCCACAAGGCTTCACGGACAGCCCCTATTACTTCCGTCAAGCCCAAATTTCTTCCTCATCCATTACCTATCTCAGCATAATTCTTCATGAAAACACACATGCTCTCCCAGCTGATCATGTCTGGCTAATCTCCCAAACCCCAACCACTTCTACAAAACAACAACTCCTTTCCTTCCTAGGCATGGTTAGCTACTTCTGCCTTTGGATATCTACTTTTACCATCCTAACTAAACCATTATATAAACTCACCAAAGCAAATCTAGGTGACCCCATAGATCCTAAATCCTTTCCCCACTCCCCGTTCCATTCCTTAAAAAACATCCCTAAAGCTGCTCCCACACTAGCTCTCCCCAACACATCCCAACCATTTTTCATTACACACAGCCAAAGTACAGGGCTGTGCAGTCAGAATTCTTACACAAGAGCTGGGACCACACCCTGTAGCCTTTCTGTCCAAACAACTTGACCTTACTGTTTTAGGCTGGCCCCTGCATTATTTCAGATACCACACCTGACCCCCATGACTGTATCTCTCTGATCCACCTGACATTCACTCCATTTCCCCATATTTTCTTCTTTCCTGTTCCTCACGCTGATCACACTTGGTTTATCAATGGCAGTTCCACCAGGCCTAATTGCCACTCATTAGCAAAGGCAGGCTATGCTATAGTATCTTCCACATCTATCCTTGAGGCTACCGCTCTGTCCCCTCCACTACCTCTCAGCAAGCCAAACTCATTACCTTAACTGGAGCCCTCACTCTTGCAAAGTGACTATGCATCAATATTTATACTGACTCTAAATATGCCTTCCATATCCTGCACCACCATGCTGTTATATGGGCAGAAATAAGTTTCCTCACTATGCAAGGGTCCTCCATCATTAATGCCTCTTTAATAAAAACACTTCTCAAGGCCACTTTACTTCCAAAGGAAGCTGGAGTCATTCACTGCAAGGGTCATCAAAAGGCATCAGATCCCATCACTCAGGGTAATGCTTATGCTGTTAAGGTAGCTAAAAAAGCAGCTAGCATTCCAACTTCTGCTCCTCATGGAAGTTTTTCTCCTTCTCATCAGTCACTCCCACCTACTCCCCCACTGAAACTTCCAACTATCAATCTCTTCCCAAACAAGGCAAATTGTTCTTGGACCAAGGATCTCCTTCCAGCCTCATAGGCTCATTCTATTCTGTTGTCATTTCATAACCTCTTTCATGTAGGTTACAAGCTGGTAGCCTGCCTCTTAAAACCTCTCATTTTCTTTCCATCATGGAAATCTATCCTCAAGGAAATCAATTCTCAGTGTTCCATCTGCTATTCCACTACTCCTCAGGGATTTTTCAGGCCCCCTCCCTTCCCCACAAGTCAAGCTCGAGAATTTGCCCCTGACCAGAACTGGTAAATTGACTTTACTCACATGACCCGAGTCAGGAAACTAAAATACCTCTTGGTCTGGGTAGACACTTTCATTGGATGGATAGAGGCCTTTCCCACAGGGTCTGAGAAGGTAACCATGGTCATTTCTTCCCTTCTGTCAGACATAATTCCTTGGTTTGGCCTTCCCACCTCTATATAGTCCAATAATGGACCGGCCTTTATTAGTCAAATCACCCAAGCAGTTTCTCAGGCTCTTGGTATTCAGTGGAACCTTCATACCCCTTACTGTCCTCAATCTTCAGGAAAGGTAAAATGGACTAATGGTCTTTTAAAAACACAAATCATCAAGCTCAGCCTCCAACTTAAAAAGGAATGGACAATACTTTTACCACTTGCCCTTCTCAGAATTCTGGCCTGTCCTCAGGATGCTACAGGGTATAGCCTATTTGAGCTCCTGTATGGATGCTCCTTTTTATTAGGCCCCAGTCTCATTCTAGACACTAGCCCAACTTGAACCGCACCCCAAAAACTTGTCATCCCTACTATCTTCTGTCTAGTCACACTCCTATTCATCATTCTCAACTACTCATAAATATCCTGCCCTTGTTTACACTGCCAGTTTACACTTTTCCTTCAAACCATCATAACTGATATCTCCTGGCTTTACCTCAAACCGCCACCCTTAATTCTCTCTTAAAGAGGATAGATGATCTTTGCTGACAGGGTACCCTCCAATACTTTCACCCTGATGAAGTCCTATTCTTTACTTTTATAAGCACTGTTATTCTTGTTCCCATTCTTATGCCACACTCTACCTCTCCCCAACTATCCCCACCACACCGTCAATCTCCCTCACTCTCTCCTAGCCATTTCTAATCCTTCTTAGACAATTGCTGGCTTTGCATTTCTCTTTCCTCCAAAATCGTGGAGGCCTCGACTTACTCACTGCTAAAAAAAGAGGACTCTATTTTTAAATGAAGAGTGTTGTTTTTACCTAAATCAATCTGGCCTGCTGTATGACAACATAAAAAAACTCAAGGATAGAGCCCCAAAAACTCTCCAACCAAGCAAGGAATTATGCTGAACCCCCTTGGACACTCTCTAATTGGATGTCCTGGGTCCTCCCAATTCTTAGTCCTTTAATACTTGTTTTTCTCCTTCTCTTATTTGGACCTTGTGTCTTCTGTTTAGTTTCTCAATTAATACAAAACCATATCCAGGCCCTCACCAATCATTTTATACGACAAATGTTTCTTCTAACAATCCCACAATATCACCCCTTACCACAAAATCTTCCTTCAGCTTAATCTCTCCCACTCTAGATTCCCATGCCGCCCCAATCCTGCTTGAAGCAGCCCTGAGAAACATCGCCGATTATCTCTCCATACCACCCCCAAAAATTTTCGCCACCCCAACACCTTACCACTATTTTGTTTTATTTTTCTTATTAATATAAGAAGACAGGAATGTCAGGCCTCTCAGCCCAAGACTGCATGTATACATCCAGATGGCCTGAAGTAACTGAAGAGTCGCAAACTAAGTGAAAATGGCCGGTTCCTGCTTTAACTGATGATATTACCTTGTGAAATTCCTTCTCCTGGCTCAGAAGCTCCCCCACTGAGCACCTTGTGACCCCCACCCCTGCCCGCCAGAGAACAACCACCTTTGACTGTAATTTTCCATTACCTACACAAATCCTATAAAATGGCCCCACCCCTGTCTCCCTTCACTGACTCTCTTTTCAGACTCAGCCTGTCTGTACCCAGGTGATTAAAAAGCTTTATTGCTCACACAAAGCCTGTTTGGTGGTCTCTTCACAGGGACGCATGTGACAGTTTGTTCCTGAATAAAACTAATAACAGAAGAATAAAGAGGTATTCATGTAAACATCGATTCATTACTTCTATTTAAAAGGCAGATTCTGCATTATTTCCATAATTGAGAATCCATGAAATTAGTATGAAAATAATGTCTACCTCAGCTAAATATGAAAAGATGCTACATTTTGTAGGAAGCACTAGGTTTCTTGCTCCCTTACGTTAGGGCTTTTTCCAATCATCTCTAATTTATACAGGTAAATTAGGTGAGAGCATACCTTAATAAAGGATTTGATTTGGTAGAAAGTCTTAAATTTGGTAATCACAAAGCACAGCTGGAAAATACTTGCAGACATCCATTACATACTTGAAGAACAAAACGTTACATTCTACACAGGTTTTAAATCAATAAAGGTGTAAAGCAGGAGAAGAGTCAACAAATGGGTTCCAGCTATTGATTGTATTATTTTGATTACTTTGGTCACTTCAACAGTCTATGCTTTAGACTTCTCAAATGTAAATAAATTTGTAGTTTGGACAACAGATTTTTAAAGTTCAATTAGTATAGATAAACTAGAATTTATATGTACCTCAAATTTAATTTCTAGTTTTAAAAATGGAGAATTATCTCATAAAAGATCTATGTTTTTAAAAGCTACTTAATGGACACTGTGCTGCACTGCTCAGACCCTTTCCCTTCCCAACCTCTGCCCAACTTCCAGGATCAACACACTTATTCACCATTCTTCCAGCTTCTGAAAAGGTTGCCTGGGAGGGCTCACCACTGAGACCTGCCCCAGGAATAGCTATCCACAGAACAAAGCTTCCTTGCCTATGTCTAAGTGCCTCACCATGGAGGTATCTCAAATCCAATGACTGGTCAGTTGGGGGTTACAAAGATTTGGCCCCCTGACTTCGAGACAGGACACTATAAGCTATCATTTCATCTGCAGAGCTCCTGTCAGATCTTCTGAGACCTCTATGGACCTGTATCACATAGTTCAAGTTCTGCCTTGCCTTTTTAGTCAATCGTTATTGATTGTTGTCCTAAGCATCCTTCCCAACAAATCTGCTGCATGCAATATGCCTGCCAGCCTGTTTTCAAGGAAACCTAACCTAAAACATCATTCATCCTTAAGGCTAGAAGACCATAAAAGGCAAATAAGTCATCAGTTCCCCTCAAATGACTGTTTCTAAACCAATCTGTGGCCAAAGCTTAGTCAGTTACTACATACTGAAGAACGAGGCAAAAATTCTTAATTTAATCCATGTCTTTGGTCCCTTAGTCACTATCTGAAACAACCATAACTAAATCCACTTATGGAGAGTTTACTATATTCCAAGCACCACACATACCACTTAATTATATGTTTTGGATTAATATTCAGAGTAACTCCATGGAGAAGTTGCTATCATTAACTGCACTTTTATAAAGAAGTAAACAAAATATTATGTTAATTTTCATGTCCACAGTCATATAGGAAGTAGAGCATACAGGTCTCCATCCCAAGCTGTGGTATTCCAAAATCCATGATCTGATACTACATAAGGTCCTATAATTTCCATCAATCTTGTCAGCAAACATGTGTGTGAGATTTTACCATGAGAAAATATAGGTGTACCACAGCAAGAAACAATCACAATTTCCTTGGAAAACCCATCAAATCAGGATATCCTTCTTGTGTAGGGAAGTCAATGACATGTATGAAAAAGAGTGAAGCATTTTAAATAATCAAAACTCCAACCTTTGCCCTCCTAATAAATTCGTGCTTAAAGCTTAGCTTTACCTTGACCAAAATAGTATTTCTGTGCCCTGTCTTTTGTACTTTGAAGTTATACTTTCAGTATGAAAAGCTTAATCTCCATCTTAAAAAGTGAGCTAAAACTCAAACTACTGAATTTGTAATAGCTGTATATATTATTGATTTGATTGTTTCTAACTGGCACAGTATATGAAAATAAGTATTAGACTTTTTAAAAACAGGGGGATTTATTCAAATTTCACCACTTCACAATATTAGAAGAGCTTAGTAGTATGGACAATCGAAAGCTTTCACATTACTATAGAAAACACATATTTGTGTTTTCAATAAACCTCAGTTCGAAATGGTAATTTTACTTATTTTTGTTTTCTGACTCCAGCAACATAGATGTCCAAAAGTAAGAGCAGTGTTAGCAATATGAAAGCCCTCAGCATGGAAGGATAGTGTGGCAGGAGAGAGACAGTGCAGAACAGTTAATAACATGCCTTCAGCCAGACAGGTCTGTGTTTGTACCTCTACCTCAACTAAATGTGTGACTTTGGGCATGCTATTTAGTCTCTCTGAGCCACATTCTTTTCTGTGTCACCGAGTTAACAATACATGTCTCATAGGAATATAATAAGAATTAAATAATATAATATTTGCAAAAGCTATGAAAGAACCTCTTAGGCACTTAATTAGTAGGTACTATTATCTTTGACAAAGATGTGATACTCACTGTTTAGTGGGAATCACCATATGGGAAATTGCTTTGTTTTACTTCAAGGGACCTCTTAAGACAACTATGCAGTGAAAATGTTTGAAAGCATGCATTTTACATTTTTAAGTGCCAAATAGAAGTAATTGGACAGAGAAGGAAATGGCAGGAAGAGACTGTAAATTAGCATAATAGCATAATGTAAAATTTAGCTTAGAAATATTTGCCCTACTCAAATTCATTTCTAGATAGCAGCAAGTTTGCCTATTTTCCACTTATGAAAACAAAAACTCCCTTGGGGGATAGTACAAATGAGCGAGCTTGTAACCCCCCAAATCTGGGGAAGCTATAAACCATTTCCTAAGCCTACATGATAAACAGATGGTCTGATAAAAATAATTTCTTTGCCTTAAAATTTTATTTAAAGCCAACTATTGTAACAATTTAAAATATCTATGAGATAGAGTGATTTTAAGAAAACAGTTAGTATTTATAATTGAGATTTAATAAAGCATAAGTAAAACATACAGAAACTGATGTTTAAAATATGAATGAATGTGAATGCAAAACCTAACCTTGTAGAGTCAAGTTCTATTTCAGCCTACAAGGTGCTAGATGAATCCAAGAAATATTGACGGCATTTGTCAGATAAGCACAGAATTAGGAGCAAGTAATTTTCTGTTATTATTTGTGCTGAGAATAAGGGAGGTGAGGTGAAAAATGACTTCATCATAGACCAGATATAATCCACAAATTGCATCTATTTGTCTTTGGTGGTTCTTTCTAAAGACCTTTGCCATAGGTACATTTTCCCCTCCTCTTTTGTTAGAGAGAAATAAGCACCATGATCTCAAATATTAGACTTTAATTAAATACTCTATTCTGACTCAGTCTACTCCAAATGAGAGCCACTTTGGAAATAAATGTTTCTCCTTTCTTCTTTATCCCTCCAACATTTCCTTTTCTGTAGTTGCACCCTCTAAGGAAGACTGTGCTATAAAGAGATGGGGGAAGGAGGCTCTGTCTACAAAGCATTTCTCAAGCTAGGTCCTGAACTCTATATATTAGGTGGTTTTTACTCTTTCAACAGATATGCATTGATTATGCACCACATACTGTGCTATGAATTCATCTTTCAAAGGGCTCATGGAGCTTATGGTCTATGAGGAGAACAGATATTAATTAAACAAATAATTTAATGACTGGTGTTGAAGAGTGTACGTACATGGGATGCTCATAAAAGGAAAGGTCAGGAAACTTAATCTAATAGGGAAGGGTCTGTGAAGGCTCCTCAGCAGAAGTGATATGAAGATGAGATGTGAAGGATGAGTAAGAGTTCCCAGACAAAGAGAATGGGTGGAGTTTAAGGTGTGAATACATGGAAGAAAATGAGGTTGTTTCCCAGGGTGAGACCCAAAAGTTGGAAAATGAGAAAGCATTAACTAAATGAGTGAACAAAATTTAATGGGATTGGCGGCATGGGGTGGCTCATGCCTGTAATCCCAGCACTTTGGGAGGCTGAGGCAGAGTATTGTTTGAGGCTAGGAGGTTGAGATTAGCCTGGGCAACATAGCGAGGCCCTATCTCTACACAATTTTTTAAAAAGTTTAGCCAGGCATGGTGCCATGTGCCTGTAGTCCCAACTACTCAGGAGGCTAAGCCCAGGTGTCCAAGTTGGAGTGAGCCATGATCACACCACTGCTGCCCAGCCTGGGTGACAGAGGCAGACCTTGTCTCAAAAAAAAAAAAAAAAAAAGAAAGAAAGAAAGAAAGAAAAAAAATTAATGAGATTATATATTAAAGAACTCCTCAAAACCATTAATACATTAGTAGGCACTATGCACTTTAAAATACATATTAATCAGCATTTTCCAAACTAGGCCATTGAAAAATGTATTTTATTTCATTCTCTCCCTCCTTTTTCCTTTTCCCTTCCCCTTCCCCTTCCCCTTCCCCTTCTCCTTCCTTCCTTCCTTCTTTCCTTCCTTCCTTCCTTCCTTCCTTCCTTCCTTCCTTCCTTCCTTCCTTCCTTCCTTCTTTCCTTCCTTCCTTCCTCCTATGCCCCCTCTCCCGACCTGGGATAATTTCCAGAGAACAATCTTTCTTTAAAAGAATGGAAGAAGTGGTCTCCAATAACCTGCTTTACTACAATTATCCTTTTTTCTCCTCTCTGTCATTTTGGTAAAATATTCTTACAGAACCAGAAGAAATAAGACAATTTTTTTTCTTAAATGAAAAAGTAAGAAAAGAAAAACTATGATGGATATAGACTGTACATACCCAACCTCTTTATCTTCATCTCTTGCACTTCTGAACCTGAATCTTCTGAAACAAGCCTGCAATGGACTCAGAGCCTTCATACCGAGGGCTCCCTGGGCCACCTCAAGAGTGAAGGCCCAGGGTGAGATGTCCTTTGCTGTAGGAGGCAACCCATAGGGAGGCTCCAGAGCCTCATATAACTAATGGAGCTTCCGTGAGGTGAGGAAAAGCTCTCTTGTCTTTTTTCACCAACCCAAACACATTATTTCCCAAAGTGGTCACTAAACCAGTATTTGTTCTCAAAGAACAATGTACTGTTCTTATTTCCACACTTCGAGATTCCACAGGGGGAAAGAACAAACCTTTCATTTATATGACAAAAATATCAAGTACATGAGGCTATCCATCCTCATGTCATTTTAATTATTGATGAACGTGTTAGAGCTTTATACTGCTATCCCACTTTTCCTTTTGATTCATATCCAAACTGTTATTTGGGCATTGATGACAGTGAATATGAAAAAAAAGAATTCTGAATTTTAAAAGTAATCAAATTCTCTTTCAAAGGTCTACATGACATGAAAGTATTCAGGAGCTCATGGTAACCAAAATAATTTTCATGGAATTCCAAAAAGGATTCAAGTTGAGTAAGCAAAATATGTTTTTAGATGATGATGTTTATATGAGTACTTTAGCAGAATCCTCATAACAGAGACCATTTGGAAGTGAGCTGTTCTCACTGACATGATTGGTGTCCCCAGAACACAAGATAAGCACTCCCATCCCTCAAATTCTCTATTGTGCTTAAATTCTCCTTTCTCACAGTGGCCTCTAAAGTGCTGAAGCCCTTTAGCACTGGAAGCTATGTTGGACAACTATCGATCTAATGCAGTGGTTGTCAACTGTAGGTGATTTTGCCCCTCAAAAGGCATCTGGCTACATTTGGAGACACTTTTGGAAGTCACAGTGGGGGATACTATTGGCTTCTAGTGGGTCAAGGCTAAAGATGCTGCAAAACATCCTATAATACACAGAACAACACATCCTATCGAAGAATTATCTGATCCAATATGTCAATACTGCCATGATTGAAAAATCCTGATCTAGTGCAATAATCCTTGCAAACACTTCTGTGAGATAGCTCTTTGTAATTTCTAGACTGGTCTCATTGTTAGAAATGTCTTTATTATGTTAAATAAAAATGTATTTTCCTAAAACTTTCTGCCTATTGGGATCCCAAAGGAAAAAAAAAATCAAATCTTTCACCCACACGACAGATTTTCAGTACCTGAGACTACTTTCATATTCCCAGTTTCTCATTTTCAAGTTGAAAAGCCACATGCTCATGTCTTGTACTTGCTTCTCAAAAAAAGCATAATTTCAGAAATGAAAGCAATAATCTAAGTTAAAACCAGGTATTTTAAGATTATGAAAGTAATAATAATATCTGTATTACCAAGTATTGACCACTAATGATGTGCCAAGGGTTTTATACACATTATTTTATAAACTAATATTGACAATATCAAAGATGCCCTTCCAGGTAAGTATCACTAGCACTGTTTTGCAGATGATGAAACTGAGCCTTAGCAAGGTTGAGAGATACATTCACAGACACAGAAGTAACAAGTGAGGGATCTGGAATTGAGTTCTAAAATCCTTGCCCTTTGTCTGAATAGTTACTACTATTTTATTTCACATATAATTCCGTTTTCCTTTCTCAGCCGTCTTCTACTTCCAGTTCCTTTTCTTCTGTCTGTACCTACATTCACTTCTCTCCTCTTCCTTTTCTTCCCATCTTTGCCTCAAGCTGGCCACAGGGCTATCACATCTGTTACCATAATCACATCTTAAGAAGCAGGCCAGGCCATAGAAGGGACTTACTTAAAGCCCTTCCAGCTCTACACACTACTTCTTTTGTGTTTTCCCTTTGCCTTGTGAAAAGGGCCTAGGCCTGCTGAAAGAAATTGATCTAGAAGCCTCTCTTCAGTGTGAACATAGGTGAAAAATTCTTTGATACACTGTTTTAAGAAAGCAAAAAAGTTTTCAGTGATTGAGTATATACTAAAAAGTAAACTAACCTCTATATTTTTTATGAATACAAGGATTCATTATACTATTCTCTCTACTTTTGTTTATGTTGAAAAATAGTTTAAAAAACAACAACAAAAAACTCTTGCTGCTCTGTACTTGACACTCAGCAACTGATTTCTTTTCTTATTCCATATTTCCTATTTAATGTTATGGTGAAGAAATGATTTTCAAAATAAAGTTGCCAACACAAGGGAAGGTTAATTTCTGAAGTAATTTTTTTATTATTATTATATTTTAAGTTCTAGGGTACATGTGCACAACGTGCAGGTTTGTTACATATGTATACATGTGCCACGTTGGTTTGCTGCACCCATTAACTCGTCATTTACATTAGGTATTTCTCCTAACGCTATCCCTCCCCTAGCCCCCCACCCCATGACAGGCCCTGGTTTGTGATGTTCCCCGCCCTGTGTACAAGTGTTCTCATTCTTCAATTCCCAACTATGAGTGAGAACATGTGGTGTTTGCTTCTCTGTCCTTGTGATAGTTTGCTCAGAATGATGGTTTCCAGCTTCATCCATGTCCCTACAAAGGACATGAACTCATCTGTTTTTATGGCTGCATAGCATTCCATGGTGTATATGTGCCACATATTCTTAATCCACTCTATCATTGATGGACATTTGGGTTGGTTCCAAGTCTTTGCTATTGTGAATAGTGCCACAATAAACATACGTGTGCATGTGTCTTTATAGTAGCATGATTTGTAATCCTTTGGGTATATACCCAGTAATGGGATCACAGGGTCAAATGGTGTTTCTAGTTCTAGATCCCTGAGGAATCGCCACACTGTCTCCCACAATGGTTGAACTAGTTTACACTTCCAGCAACACTGTAAAAGCATTCCTATTTCTCCACATCCTCTCCAGCATCTGTTGTTTCCTGACTTTTTAATGATCATCATTCAAACTGGTGTGAGATGGTATCTCATTGTGGTTTTGATTTTCATTTCTGTGATGGCCAGTAATGATGAGCATTTTTTCATGTGTCTGTTGGCTGCATAAATGTCTTCTTTTGAGAAGTGTCTGTTCATATTCTTTGCCCACTTTATGATGGGGATGTTTGCTTTTTTCTTGTAAATGTGTCTAAGTTCTTTGTAGATTCTGGATATTAGCTCTTTGCCAGATTGGTAGATTGCAAAAATTTTCTCCCATTCTGTAGGTTGCCTGTTCACTCTGATGGTAGTTTCTTTTGCTGTGCAGAAGCTCTTTAGTTTAATTAGATCCCATTTGCCTATTTTGGCTTTTTTTGCTTTTGCTTTTGCTGTGTTAGTCATGAAGTCCTTGCCCATGCCTATGTCCTGAATGGTATTGCCTAGGTTTTCTTCTAGGAATTTTATGGTTTTAGGTCTAACATTTAAGTCTTCAATACATCTTGAATTAATTTTTGTATAAGGTGTAAGGAAGGGATCCAGTTTCAGCTTTCTACATACAACTAGCCAGTTTTCCCAGCTCCATTTATTAAATAGGGAATCCTTTCCCCATTTCTTGTTTTTGTCAAGTTTGCCAAAGATCACATGGTTGTAGATGTGCGGTGTTATTTCTGAGGGCTCTGTTCTGTTCCATTGGTCTATATCTCTGTTTTGGTAGCAGTACCATGCTGTTTTTGTTACTGTAGCCTTGTAGCATAGTTTGAAGTCAGGTAGCATGAGGCCTCCAGCTTTGTTCTTTTAGCTTAGGATTGTCTTGGCAATACGGGCTCTTTTATGGTTCCATAGGAACTTTGAACTAGTTTTTTCCAATTCTGTGAAGAAAGTCATAGGTAGCTTGATGGGGATGGCATTTAATCTATAAATTACCATGGAAAGTATGGCTATTTTCATGATATTGATTCTTCCTGTCCATGAGCATGAAATGTTCTTCCATTTGTTTGTGTCCTCTTTTATTTTGTTGAGCAGTGGTTTGTAGTTCTCCTTGAAGAGATCCTTCAGATCCCTTGTAAGTTGGATTCCTAGGTATTTTATTCTCTTTGAAGCAATTGTGAATGGGAGTTCACTCATGATTTGGCTCTCTGTTTGTCTGTTATTGGTGTATAGGAATGTTTATGATTTTTGCACATTGATTTTGTATCCTGAGACTTCGCTGAAGTTGCTTATCAGCTTAAGGAGATTTTGGGCTGAGACGATGGGGTTTTCTAAATATACAATCATGTTATCTGCAAACGGGGAAAATTTGACTTCCTCTTTTCCTAACTGAATACCCTTTAAGTGCCCCAATTAAGAGACACAGACTGGCAAATTGGATAAAGAGTCAAGACCTATCTGTGTGCTGTATTCAGGACACCCATCTCATGTGCAGAGATGCACATAGGCTCAAAATAAAGGGAGGGAGGAAGATCTACCAAGCAAATGGAAAACAAAAAAAAGCAGGGATTGCAATCCTAGTCTCTGATAAAACAGACTTTAAACCAACAAAGATCAAAAGAGACAAAGAAGGCCATTACATAATGGTAAAGGGATCAATTCAGCAAGAAGAGCTAACTATCCTAAATATACATGCATCCAATACAGGAGCTCCCACATTCATAAAGCAAGTCCTTAGAAACCTACAAAGAGACTTAGACTCCCACTCAATAATAGTGGGAGACTTTAACACCCCACTTTCAATGTTAGACAGATCAATGAGACAGAAGGTTAACAAGGATATCCTTGACTTGAACTCAGCTCTGCCCCAAGTGGACCTAATAGATATCTACAGAACTCTCCACCCCAACTCAACAGCATATACATTCTTCTCAGCACCACATCACACTTATTCCAAAATTGACCACATAGCTGGAAGTAAAGCACTCCTCAGGAAATGTATAAGAAGAGAAATCACAACAAACTGTCTCTCAGACCACAGTGCAATCAAGTTAGAACTCAGGATTAAGAAACTCACTCAAAACTGCTCAACTACATGGAAACTGAACAAACTGCTCCTGAATGACTACTGGGTAAATAATGAAATGAAGGCAGAAATAAAGATGTTCTTTGAAACCAATGAGAACAAAGACACAATATACCAGAATCTCTGGGACACATTTAAAGCAGTGTGTAGAGAGAAATTTATAGCACTAAATGCCCACAAGAGAAAGGAGGAAAGGTCTAAAATTGACACCTTAATATCACAATTAAATGAATTAGAGAAGCAAGAGCAAACGAATACAAAAGCTAGCAGAAGGCAAGAAATAACTAAGATCAGAGCTGAACTGAAGCAGAGAGAGGCTCAAAAAACACTTCAAAAAATCAATGAATGCAGAAGCTGGTTTTTTGAAAAGATCAACAAAATTGATAGACTGCTAGCAAGAATAATAAAGAAGAAAAGAGAGAAGAATCAAATAGATGTAATAAAAATAATAAAAGGGATATGACCACTGATCCCACAGAAATACAAACTACCATCAAAGAATGCTATAAACACCTCTACACAAATAAACTAGAAAATCTAGAAGAAATAGATAAATTCCTCGACACATACACCCTCCCGAGACTAAACCAGGAAGAAGTTGAATCCCTGAAAAGACCAATAACAGGCTCTGAAATTGAGGCAGTAATTAACAGCTTCCCAACCAAAAAAATGTCTAGGATCAGACAGATTCACAGCCAAATTCTACCAGAGGTACAAAGAGGAGCTGGTACCATTCCTTCTGAAACTATTCCAATCAATAGAAAAAGAGGGAATCCTCCCTAACTCATTTTATGAGGCCAGCACCATCCTGATACCAAAGCCTGGTAGAGACACAACAAATAAAGAGAATTTTAGACCAATATCCCTGATGAACATTGATGCAAATATCCTCAATAAAATACTGGCAAACCGAATCCAACAGCACATCAAAAAGCTTATCCACCAAGATCAGGTTGGCTTAATCCCTGGGATGCAAGGCTGGTTCAACATATGCAAATCAACAAATGTAATCCATCACATAAACAGAACCAAAGACAAAAACCACTTGATTATCTCAATAGACGCAGAAAAGGCCTTCAACAAAATTCAGCAGCCCTTCATGCTAAAAATTCTCAATAAACTAGATATTGATGGAACGTATCTCAAAATAATAAGAGCTATTTATAACAAACCCACAGCCAATATCATACTGAATGGGCAAAAACTGGAAGCATTCCCTTTGAAAACTGGCACAAGACAGTGATGCCCTCTCTCACCGCTCCTATTCACCATAGTGTTGGAAGTTCTGGCCAGGGCAATCTGAAGTAAATTTCTTATGAACTCAGGATTAGGCAAAACTTCTTAAGTTATTTAAGTAAAGACAAACTTACTTGTGTATTTTCTCCCTTTTCAATTATTCCCTTCTATTTTCATGTTACCAATTTCATGTATATGGGATGTATAGATGCAGACAGATGGGAACATGTTTTACAACATGCTGTACAACATGTTCCCATCTGTCTGCATGTATACATACCATATATATAAAATAGTTTTGCTATCTTTCTTAAGTATACATTTAAACATGTGGTCTCTGTTCTCAATTATCTTTCTTAGAAAATGAATAAAGTCCAAATATCCAACATCAATGAGAATATTAAATAAATTACAGTACTTTCCTACTGTGAAATATTATACAGTCATTAACATGAATGAGGCACATACAGTAATATGGAAAGATGTCCATCACATGTAGTTGAGTGAAAGGAGCCAGTTACAGAACAATATGATCCAGCAAAAAAATGTTAGAAACTCATGTATGCAGAAGCATATGGGAAAATATCTGGAAAGACATATGTCAAACAGTAGAGAAAAGGATTGGAAAGTGGGGAAAAATTTTTTTAAGTTTCTATTTTATTTTATATCTGTGAATTGTCTAAATGTTTATAATGAACTCATGCTATTTTTATAATTATAATAATATTAAATGATATGCTGACTAGCTAATCATATTTGATGGTGTCCATTATTTAGCTAGATGCCCTCCCATGCCATTATTTACTCCATTTGATTTTTCTAATTTTATTTCCATTCTCTCTCCCATTACACTGGATTTTACCTTTTCTAAACACTGCCTGTTTTGTTTAATGCTTCCACCTCAACCCAGAGTATCCGTATTTCCCCTAAATTCCATCTCCAAAGAAAATTGTGCATATATAAGATTTCCATATACATTAAAATACTCCATAAAAGGAGAAAAGTAAATATTCAAGAAATTAAATATATATATATATATATATATATATATATATATATATATATATATTTCTTTTTTGAGACAAGGTCTCACTCTCTTGCCCAGGCTGGAGAGCAGTGGTGGGATCAAGGCTCAATGAAACTTCAAACACTGGGGCTCAAGCAATCCTCCTGCCTCAGCCTTCCTAGTAGCTGGGACTACAGGTGTGTACCACCACATCTGGCTTTTTTTTTTTTATTTACTCTAGAAACAGTGTCTCCTTATGTTTCTCAGGCTGATCTTGAAATCCGGGGCTCAAGTGGTCTTCCTACCTTGACCTCCAAAAGTGCTGGGCTTACAGGCCTGAGTCACTGTGCTTGGCCTATATTTTGAATCAACAAGCTTTAATACGTTTTAATTCATTACTTCCTGAATTGCAAGGTGTCAAAAAATAATAAAGCGTAGTTACACAGTTCTTGAGCAGATAACTATTTTCCTTGTAAAAAGATAGCTTACTTAAACATCAAGAATACTATGATAGCCTTGAATACCTTTTAGAATGAGACAGGACACAAAAAAAGAAAAATATGCATAGCACCCTACAAATGTGAAAAAGCAAGAGATATGTTTCTTACCATTGTGAGGGTAAATGGATGATTTTCTAATGCAGATACACTGGGACAATGTAGAGTAATATACTAAAAAGCAACAAACAGATAAGTTTTAAATGACCAATTAAGAATTTCAACTATTTCAATGATGCTATGTTTGCTAAATTCCAAAAATTACATAAGGATAAAGGCTATTTAAAAAGTTGCTGACCACTGACTCACCTGACCAGGTCTTGCTTTAAAATTTTCTTTGACCATTCGGATTTCCATGACATCTGAGGGATGACTTATGACCGAAATGATGGTGACTGGCTTATTGCTCCGGATATACCTGTAAAGTCTTTCGGCACAGTACAGGCACAAAGGTCCAGAAATCCAAAGCCAAGTCTAAGACAAATTTTTGAAAATATACTTCAAGAAATACTCATATTGTAGAAATCTACACCCTGCCCAATTGCTTATTGCATACATTACAGTAATAGTATTTTAATTTGTATTTTAAATAAGAAAACATAACAAATGAGTAAAAAATAATAGATGCTCACTATCATTCAAACAAACAAAAGTATAAAATAAAACAGAAAGTAATATCAAGACCCTACCCTCAATCTCATGCTCTGGGTGTAACTATCCATGAACAAACAAGTGTATATTCTTTCATACACCTTTCTATGCCTACAGATATGTAATGTATATACACAATATATTTAATAAAAGAATAAAGGGGAGTTAACAATCTCTGATAAATCTGGGGATAATTTTAGAAATAAAGTAACAGTCTAATGTTTATTAAATAAGAAAACCCTAGATTTTTAATGTACATAATGTATATGCATAATATACATACATATAATATGTATATACATGTTAAATATGTATAGCACATATGTTTAAAGATGCAATATGCTAGGCATGTTGTTTACCACTTACTTTTATATAATATAATAAGAACATAAAATAACATTTATAATTTGGAAACCATGACAATTTTGAATATGTGTTGCATGGTTAGCCCTGATCCCAGGACACATGCAAACTTTGGGAAGTGCAGAAGCCTATGTGGCTTACTGTTCTCCTAAAATTACACACTTTATCTTTCACATCCCTTTGAGGCCTCCAACTAAAACTTGTCTTAATGGTCACCTTTTAAAGCCTCACTTTAGTTGTTTCAAATCTTCCTTCTTTCATGCAGACAGATCATGCCTCTTCTGCATATAATAACATTTAGCCTCACACTGTGTTATGAGTAGCACTGCAAGACAAGGTCTGCAATGTAGCAGCCTCGCACCTTTGAGACAATCACTTACTCTTTGAGTGTCAGGTCCCACATGAGCAAAATGGGAGTCGCCATACCTGCCCTAATATTTGTGAATATTATGTGAAACTCAGAAAAGTTCTGAAAATTATAGAGGCTAATAGGGATCTAGAGGATTATTATTAATAATAATAAACACAACTAATACATGATTCCAAAGTCATCTACAAATTCATTCTAGCTTTTGACTTCTCTTTCTTCTCTTCCAATAGAGACATTTGACATCACTATTTCCTACTTCTACTTTTTATAGGTGAGGAATAAAAGGTGTAATTTGCACGGGGGCAGTTCTCACAGGCACAGAGGAAGATAAGGGCCCTTATTGAACTAATTGCTGAATACTTACGGACGTTTACCAGGAGCAAGCATATTAGTCAAAGACCTGGGTTTACATGCTTCCTCTGCCACTTACTGGTTTGGAGATTTTGATCAAGGTAAGTACAATTTCTTTATCAGAAAATCGAGGGTGATATTAATTACTTCAAATAGTCATTGCGAATATTGCAAGAAACATTCTGTATGTCTAATAAGTGTTCTGTATTAGGCATACAGGACATTTTAGCACAATGCCTGGCAGATAATATTAAGCATTCAATAAATTGATTTTGCTATTTACTATTTACAATATTATACATAATAATATAATACAATAAAATAATAATTTGTGGTATTGGTGGTAGGTTTTTTTTTACTACTATTTTTATTATTCAATCAGCTTTTCTCAAATGATGGGAAAAAATATTTGTCATCTCTTGGCTGCAAGCACCAATGCTGTTGTATGCAAAGGTCATATGGTCAGTTAAGTAGAAATGTTATGTATCCTCTAATATCATAGACCTTTTGCATTGAACTCTCAGGTACCTGTAATGGAATAATAGGTACTAACTTACTGTTGAAACATCCTGAAATATCCTATTATGCATGAATATATAGCTTGAAAAACACATTTATATGTGATGTTGATCAGTCAAATGGAAACAAACTTTGTGGAGATCAAACACAAAATTAATCTGACCTGTGGAAAATTAGCTTGGAATCTGGGCTCTTCCATACAAATCTTCACAAATTTGTGCTGGGTAAACTCTGCCGGTTTTGAAAATCCTTCAGGGAAAGGTTCATGAAAATGTTCTGAGAAATACTCTGGTAAGGAAATATTCTGAGAGCTGGTTCGGTTAAGACTGATGCAGCCGGGAGGGTGGGTATCTAAATTAGTTTGATACTTCAGCAGCCCTCTAAAATTACATTTAAAACAAACAAACAGAGAAATGAAAAGATTTGAGATCAGGGGACACGGTAAAAGAAAATAATGTTTTTGTTTTTGTTTTTGTTTGCTAACTTTACACAGCATTTATCCAAAAAGTGTTCCTTATGTATTATGTTTAGGAGAAATTGAAAAATCTTAAAATTTTTTGAGAAATTCTTATCTATAGAACTGAAACAAAAATTTTGGCACTCCAAACAAATGCTATAAATATGTGGTAGAGAAGAATACATGCAATCTCTCCAGGCATTATTGAATTTGATGGCCTTTACTTCAAGACTATTAGGCATTCATACAATCACACACAAGTTTTCACTTCAATAAACAGTATAATGAGGAATATTTTGCTAGATATCCAAACATAAGGGAAAAATACAGGGAACATATTTAACTTGGCCAAGCCTGGATAAAACAAGCCTTGCTGATTTGCAGAGAAATGTTAAACAGAAATAACTGGAACTGGAAGTTTGTCACTCCTATGGTCTGAAAACAATGTATATACAGCAATCAGTCCCTAAATCTGTTTACTTTTCAATTTCTCCATAGACAGAACCACATAAAAAGTTCAAAATAATAAATCAGGCAGGAGAGCCCACACCACAAAAATCTCATTCTGATTATTTCTTATTTTGTGAGAAACCAAGACAAACCATTCAACTTTCTGTGTCCTGCCTTTCTTGTCAAGAAGTGGTTAACATCTACCTAGTAGGGATAATCCATAAAATGACAGATTGTACATAGCATCAACAAGGTCACTGCTGCATAAGCAAGTATTGCATGGCAAAGTAAGATTTGGAGATGCTTGAAAATTTTGCAGTATATTTTATTATTTTAAAGAATACTAAGGAAAAATTTATTTCCAAGATTATCTGTTTTTGGTTGGCTTACAGTACATGCTTTTTAAATTATCTTGCATGCTCTCAAATACTTAATTTTAGTAGTTTAATTGCCTGAGGTCAGGAGTTCGAGACCAGCCTGACCAACATGGAGAAGCCCTGTCTCTACTAAAAAACATACAAAATTAGCCAGGTGTGGTGGTACATGCCTGCAATCCCAGCTACTTGGGAGGCTGAGGCAGGAGAATTGCTTGAAAGCGGGAGGCGGAGGTTGCGGTGACCCTGAGATCGCACCATTGCACTCCAGCCTGGACAATAAGAGCGAAACTCCGTCTCAAAAATAAATAAATAACGGCTATGATGCTTTTACAAAAATAATATTTTTAAACAAAACTGTATAATGATACTAAGAGATCCATATATGAAGGTTAGGAAAGCAATGACCCGGCCAGTCTCTGGTTGTATTCACCATCTCCTCATCCTGATCACTTTCCTTTCTTCCCTCTTTGCTTATGTTCACTTCCTTTTTTAAATTTTATTTTCTTCCTTAAAACTAGTCATCATGAAGTCATTAGGGAGCATTCAGTACATGGCAGGGGCATGCATTACATGACATCATAGTAGACCACACACAAACATACATTTTTTTTAAAGTAATACAGTAGATATAGCCTATGTATGAGATAAATTGATAAATATTATACAAAATTGAGCCAAATTTTTGTCACTAATCATTTATAAGTTTCTAGTCACACAATACAATTGCTGGGATATTATACTTAGACAACCTAGGAATTTGATTCAGCTTTCTTTACATTAATAATTTACCCAAACCTTTTGCTCCTATTGGCCATCAGAAGGATAGTGACTGATAGCTAAGTAAGTAGAAAACCCCAAGCATTTATTCTACTGGCCAAAAGTTGAACAGACATGAGCATAATGCACTTAGCACTACTCCAATGGTTCTTCAGACTTCAACAGAGTCAAATCTGGCTCCTAACACTCCAGAAACTCATGATCTAGTTTGGAAGATATCTTCAAAGAAGCTGAACATAAATCAGACTACAGATAGTAACTGGGGTAGTGTTTTAATAATAGCTTAGTAATGTATGGAAAACACCAGGTCTAGCCCAGAGAAATTTATATGCATTTTACATTATCCTCACAAAAACTGCATGAACTAGGATCATTATTCCCATTTTAAAATTTAAAAACAAAAGTATTTTAAAAGATGAAATAATACCCCAGTGTCACACAGTTGATAAGTAGCAGGGCCAAGATTTGAATTCAGATCTGATTCAAATTCTATGCTCTTCACCTCTCATGATATATCACATTAGTTCACTGAATTCTCACAACATAACTCTGAGAAATGTAAGGAAGGGGGAAGATTAATGCTTGCTAAGAAAGTATCACATCAGTAATTTTTAGAACATCTATTTCTCATTTAAACTTCAAAACAAAATAATCATACAAGGTAAGTGTTTTTATTTATATTACACAGATGAGAAACCTAAGGCTTTCATTCAGGTAAGAGATTAACTAAGTATAGTCAAAGCATAGGGTTCAGAAACCTACCTAGCTCACTCCATGCCCCTATGTCACGCAAAGAAAATCAGATGGTTAAATAGGTAGGCATTGTAAAAGGGGTTCAAAATAAACAAGAGTCAGATTGTGTGTGTGTGTGTGCGTGTGCGTGTGTGTGTGTGTGTGTGTGTGTGTGTTGGAATGGGGCTGCTTATAATTTAGGGTCTTAACACCAGGCAAATAAATGTCGTTAATCCCTTCTCCTGTCATAACATTCAAGTGGACATAACTCTACCATGCTCTAGGTCCTTAGAGTAGTGAATGTTGTTACTATACAGTAAAGTTCTTCAGGCCAGCCCAATCAAACATTTGTGCTGTTCTTGGCACATAAAGTGGCACGTATTATTCTAAAATTCCTTTTAATTTTGAGAGCTTTGTATTATGTTCAGCTACACTCAAGCTAAATAGCATAGGCCATCTCTGTCCTAAAACCCCATTAAAACTGTCCTTACTTTGTCTTCTTTTTTTACTTTCAGATTTCAAGCTTTATTTCAAGACTATAGTAATAAAAACAATATGGTATATGCATAAAAACACAAAAAACAAACAGAATAGAGAGCTCAGATTACTTTGTCTTAGTTGTAACTCTTGCCACCAAAGAAATATGGATAAGATCTAAAGACAGACAATGATAAAATCATTCATCAAAAAAAAAAACTCAGGTATGACATCCCAGGTCATTTGGCTGTAATTAGGTGGTGAAGGTACTGAAAGTTCACTGGAAGGCAGGTTTTTAACTCAGTATTGAAAGGCCACCTACTGGTTAAAAAAAAAAAAAAAAAAAAAAAACAAACTTGTATGGTAAAGATCAGTGGCCTTAGATTGGGAGTACTTAAGTATCTCCCAACACAATAATGTCAGTCTGCAGAGCTGGGACTGAAAGCCCAGTTAGTCTGATTCCAAAGTCTGTGCTCCTTCCTCTGTACCAGGCCTATTCCCCTTGCAAAATATCCACACTACTTTATGGACAATCTTTAAATTGAAGACCAATGTATACATTGAGCAAAATTTGATGGCTTTATATGGCTATAGACTTAGAAACGGAGGGAGCATGTTTTATCAAACCAATAATTTTATGTGTTATTTTTCAAGCTCAATTGAATGCAATAACTTACTTTTTCATTGTATGAGTAAAGAGTAAAAGTGCTCATTTCTTTGGTATTAGTGCAGAATTTCTTAGAATTCTTATATTTGAAGGCCATTATAACAATCTTTTTCTAAAGAATATTGAAAAGGAATGTAGACTAGATATTAATGATATTTGGATTGATAGAAAAAATCTGATATTATCTCTCTAATCCATTTACTTCACTGTGGCCACATTTATTAAAATTTGAGGCACATGTTCTATATGATTTTTATGGTGTTTTAAATTCCTGGTACCTTTATTTATTTTAGATGCATGCCTTTCTTTAAAGTAGAATGAAATCTTCTCAAATGTAACAGAACCCACTTAAGATAACACAAAGCTCTGTGTCTATTTGCCAAACAATACTGCCCCTGCTTCTTGCCCCACACTTCCACTGTGATATACCTCATTTAGACATATTATTTTATTAATTTTGGAATCTTATTAGTTTCAATATTATGGTCACTGCCTTCAAAGGCATGCACAGTCTAGAGCAGCACTGTCCAATAGAGCTTTCTGTGATAGTGGAAATGGTCTAAGTCTCTGATGACCAACATAGTAACTATTAGAGAAAAGTGGCTATTGAGCAATTAAATTTGGCTAGTACAGGTGAAGAACTGAATTCTTAATACTATTTCACTTTAATTTAAATTGAATAGCCACAGCACAGATATAATGGGTCAAATCAAACATAGAACCAAAAATGATAATTAAAAAGGGCAAAATTATTAATGCCATATAAACATATGATAACCTCTTGAGAGTAGAGATGGGTAATGAACTTTGATTATAAAATTGCAGAAAGGCTTCACAGAGAAGAAGGCAGCTGAAGGATGTAGAGATTCCAGGGGTTAGAGAATAGGAGAATGGCATTCCAATATGAGGAAGCCATATGCACAAAGGTACTTGGTTTATTCCTGAATAAGTAGAAGGGATCATGTCTTATGAATTTATCCCTTATACATTCATACTCACTGCCAAACCTCAGCATCCCTCTAATACTTTTCTTGCACATAATAGATCTCTAATGCATTTCTAGTGAATTGATTTTAAAAGCAAACAATAAACACATAATTTGTTTTAATATAGCAAATCATGTAGGAATCAAAAAGACAGCATTCTTGTATGTATTGTTGTAGCTTTCATAAACAAATGCTAAATAATTTTAAAGCAAAAAACAAGAAGGGAAAAAGACATTAGTGAATGGTAAACAGAGAGTCTTGCCAAGTTATAATGACATGGTGAGGGATGAGGAAAGGAGGTGCACAGACTATGTGGAAATATAAGTGTTTATTATTAATTTTTTAAGTTTCATTGTATGATGTTCCAAGGAGAAATTTTGAAGTATCTGTGGAATGTCTAGTGTTCTCCTATCATGAGAAATAAAGGATTTTATGGAGTTTCAAAATTGTTTCTGCATTCAAAAGGATCTTAACATGTGCTATCAAACTTTCAACCATGTTTCAAAGTTGTAGGTTTCTTTTTTTTCCCTTGTTTCCCTCAAGAGGCATTATAATTATACTATCTTGGTTTTTTTGTTGTTTGTTTTGCTTTCTGTTTGTTTCTTTCTTTTTAATACCCAGCTGTGACAAAGTCTTATAAAATAATATAATACATTAAATGAATCCTACTAAGTAATAACAGGATTTTATGGCAATCAAAACATGATTTTATGGCAAAAGATAAATATTACAAAATACCACACCTGACAAAAGGACAATGCCAGAATCATCCCTACTTTAATTTCATGTTAAAAATATCCCACAAATGCAGTGTCACTTATGTGACCTTTATATTTGTGGTATTTTAATCTATTTTGAAGGAGGAGAAAAAAATTCTTATCCCTTAGGAACCTACTTTTTTTTCTAATATTTTATAATATGATTTTTTTTCTTTATGGTAAAAATATATCTTGATTCTGACAGTTATTTTTATTTTGCTTCAAGTACAAAGAAAAAGAGTTTAATTCAAAAAATAAAACCAAATTGTATATTTTAAAATTTATTGCAGTTCTCTAACTTCTGTAGAATCCACCAGAATGTGCACTTCTTAAAGTCAAGGGTTTATCCTGCTCCACTGCTATTTTTCTACTGCCTAAAATAGTGCTTATGACTTATAATAAGTGCTCAATAAATATTCATTGATTAACTTAGTGACCAGAAGTATATAAACAACTTTTGTTGTGATTGTTGTTGAAACACTTGATCGGGGAGTCATCTGGTTTTAACAGATATTTGACATCATTTTCAACCTTCAAAAAGGAGGTCTATATTTTAGCAAATGGCATGTAGTAACATGACAGTTATTAAGTAACAGATAGTAACATTAAGTAACAGACAGTTATCAAGAGAGTAAAGTCTACTTGCTAG
The DNA here is from genome assembly GCF_028858775.2 of Pan troglodytes. Classification (NCBI taxonomy): domain Eukaryota; kingdom Metazoa; phylum Chordata; class Mammalia; order Primates; family Hominidae; genus Pan; species Pan troglodytes. The sequence continues at coordinate 91,378,010 of NC_072407.2, forward strand.
GTGCATTTAGAAGTAGAGTGCTTTCCTAAACTACAGATCCAGTGTGCCTCAGGAAATCCTAAGTATCTGGGTACCCACCCTACCAAAGCTTTTACTCCCACCCCCACTTTGTTTCTCTGGCCTAACAGAGTTCTTGCCTCTGCATTCTTTCCTGGCTCTTGCCTTTGATAGCTAAGAGTACTGTCATCTGCAGCTTAACCACGGCAGGAATTGTGTCTAGCTCTTACTGGTGGGGTGGTCCAAGCTTACAAGATAGGAATAACATCATGTGTTTGTAATCTGTGCAGGTGCACCAGACCTTGCTCTTTAGAAAGACCCTGCTATTGGTTTACTGCTCTGTTGTCATCATCTCCAAACGCTTAATAATTTTTTGATCAAGGAATCCCACATTTCATTTTGCAGTGGGCCCTGCAAATTAGGTAGCTGATTCTGCCACAATCTCTGTGCAGCTGACTAATGTATAGCCTAGGGTCTTAAGGGCTTAGGATCAACATTTACAACTTCCTTGAGTACCTGAAGTAAAATAGGTCATTTCCCTAAGTTTCCTTAACTGAAAAAGAGAAACAGTACCTGTTCCTCTGTACTTCACGGGTATAAAAAGGGAAGAGCTTTGACCCCTTGCAAAGAAAAAAAAAAGGTCAGCATCCATTACTTCTTAGTATTTCCTCAGCTTTCATGCTTCACTAAAATGACAGTGGAGGATAAAATATTTATTTCATGTTTCAGAAAGACAGTACTATACTGAAAATGTTTCTTAAATAAATACAGTGCTTTTTCCTCCTCCTTTCCCCCAACTTTCTCATCTTGTAATACCAGCTGTGAACACTGGCTAATATAAAAAAGTTCCCTGCAGAAAAACTGAGATAAAAATTATGTGAAAAAGTATTTGGTCTATCTCCAAAACTGGGGAAAAAATAAACTCGCAGTTTGGAAGTTTAAGAAAATCCATTAATATATACAACTTACAGCATAAATGACTTCATGTACATAAAAATGTTCTGTATATACTATATCTATGTATATAAGCAGACATATATACATACAAACTATAGAAATATAAGGCATCTTTAATGGGGAAAATATCACATGACCTCAATCCCTACTGCCAACTGGCTTACAGCATAAAATATCAACAAATGTGAATAAACCATAAGATATTAGTCCATAATTACTATAGAGAAATACTACTTTTTACATAAAATTTAAAAATCCAATGAATAAAAAGTTGGAAGTTGACAAACAAAATTGGAAGTTGGCAAACAAAAGATATAAAGTTAAAAAAACTTTATATCTTAAAGATCATAGTTATATAGGACATTGTATTTATTAACATATTGAAAATATGTAAATATTATGGAGGAGAAGAATTTGGATTCCATCTAAGAGAGATCTAATTATTCAATAATATTTTTCACCCCATATATTTAAGTGAAAAATTGAAGAACTAAAAAGTGAAATAAAACAAATCAGGAGAACTGGGTCTGAGCATGCTGGATCATGCCTGTAAACCCAGCACTTAGGGGCTGAGCTGGGAGGATTACTTGAGGCCAGACTTTTGAGACCAGCCTGAGCAACACAGAAAGACCATGTCTCAAAAAAAATAAAATAAAATAAAATAGGAGGCATGGGTTTTCTTTTCTTTCAGATTTTTTAGCCACAGAGATGCATAAAGACCCCGAACAAAAATGTGCCAGTCTACAATATAATCAAAATAGTTAAGATTTAAAAGCTAATTCCTTTGGCATGGGAATCAATATACTAGTTGCCATAATAACTAATTACCTAGATAAGACTAAATATAAATGATAGTTACAAAATGACAGTCCAAGTTATAGTTAAACAAATTTAGAGATTATCCTTTATTGTCATCTGTAATGCCTTGATACTTGAGGAAAATTGGAAGAGCCTAGGACAACACATTCCTAGCTTAAACTAATTAATGCAATTCAGCTTCATCCAGTAAATACTGAGTGAGTGATATGTGAAAGGGATTCCCTGCATAAAGATGGGTAATAAACACTCCTATCCCCAGAACCACTATAGTTTACCTAGAATATGGCACAATGTTCTATTTTATTTTTCTTTTTTGGGTTGGAACTCACAGATACATAAGGAGGTTAGGGAGAAGAGAACTCTGTTGCCCTGTCACAATGAAAAGCAACACCAGGAGGAACTCAGCCAGAGCCCACAGAGGAAGCATTTAGACCCAGTACTAGCCAAAAAGGAATTGCCCATTCTAGCAGTCAAAACCTAAGTCTCAGCAAGCCTTGCCATTTTGGGCTAAAGTGCTCTGGGATTGTAAATAAACTTGAAAGGCAGTCTAGGTTTAAAGGACTGAAATTCCCTGCAAGTCCTGGTACTGTGCAGGGCTCACAGCCAGTGACGTGGGGGGCACACGCCCCAGTGAGACACTAGCCAGAGCAGCCAAGAGAGTGCTTGCACCACCTCTCTACCAAGCTCAGGCAACACAGCTCACAGTTCTGGGAGAGACCTCTTCCTTCTGCTTGAAGAGAGGAGAGGGATGAATAAAGAGGACTTTGTCCTGCCTCTGGGATGCCAGCTCAGCCACAGTAGGATAGGGCCCTGGGCAGAGGCCTGAGGCCCTGATTCCAGGCACTAACTGTCGAATGACATTTCTAGACACACCCTGGGCAAGCAAGAAACTTGCTGCCTTGAAGAGAAGGACCCAGTCCTGGCAAGATTAATCATCTTCTGACTAAAGAGCCATTGGCCCTTGAATAACCAGCAGTGGTACCCACGCAGTACTCGCCATGGGCCTTGGGTGAGACTGAGAGATGTTCTGGCTTTAGGTGTGACCCAGCAAATTCCCAACTGTGGTTGTTATGGAGAGGGACTCCTTCTGCATAAGAAAAGGAAAGGGAAGAGTGAATGGGACTTTGTCTTGCAGGTTACATACCAATTCAGCCACAGTGGGGTAGAGCACCAAGCAAGGTTCCCTGATTCCAGGCACTGGCTCTCAGATGACATTTCTTGACACTCCCTGGGCCAGAGGGGAATGCATTATCCTGAAGTAAAAGTCCCAGGCCTGGAAGCATTCACTACAAGCTGACTGAGGAGTCCTTGGGCCTTGAATGAACATAGGCAGTAGCTACGCAGTACCTCACTGTGGGCCTGAGGTGGGTTATATTGGTTGCAAGCCTCATTGTAACCACAAATCAGAAAACATACAACAGATACATAAAAAATAGAAAAAGAAGAAATTGAAACATACCCCCAGAGAAAATCACCTTCACCAAAAGGAAGACAGGATGGAAGGAAAGAAGAAAGAGAAGACCACAAAACAATCAGAAAGCAAATAAGAAAATGGTACAAGAAAGGCCATACTTATCAGCAATAACATAGAATGTCAATGAAATAAACTGTCCAATCAAAAGACTTACAGTGGTTGAATGGAGAAACAAAAAGACCCAATGATCTGCTGGTTACAAGAAACACACTTCACCTATGAAGATACACATAGACTGAAAATAAACAGATGGAAAAACATATTCCATGCCAATGGAAACCAAAAAGGAAGAGGAGAAGCTATACTTAATATCAGACAAAATAGATTTCAAGACAAAAACCATAAGAAGAGACCAAAAAAATCATAATGTGATAAAGGGGTCAATTCAGCAAGATGAGATAACAATTGTAAATATATATACACCCAAAACTGCAGCACACAAAAACGTAAAGCAAATATTATTAGGGCTAAAGAGAGAGAAAGACTTAAATACAACAATAGTTGGAGATTTCAACATTCCACTTTTAGCATTGGACCGATCTTTCAGACAGAAAATCAAGAAATAAACATCAGACTTAATCTGCACTATAGACCAAATGGACCTAATAAATATTTACAGAACATTTTATCCAATGGCTGCAGAACACAGATTCTTCTCCTCAGCACATGGGTCATTCTCAAGGATCATATGTTAGGTAACAAAAAAGTCTCAAAACATTCAAAAACTTGAAATAATATCAAGCACCTTTCCTGACCACAATGGAATAGAACTAGAAATCAATAAGAGGAATTTTGGAAATTATACAAATACACAGAAATTTTACAGTATACTCCTGATAACCAGTGAGTCAATGATGAAATTATTGAGGAAATTTTAAAATTTTTTGAAATGCATGATAATGGAAATACAACATGCCAGAAGAATAAAACTAGATCTCTATTTCTTCCTAAATTAAAAAAATCAAAATTGATTGAAGACTTAATCTAAGACCTGAAACTATGAAACCTCTAAAAGAAAACACTGGGGAAACTCTCCAGGACATTGGACTGGGCAAAGATTTCTTGAGTAATATCCCACAAGCAAAGACAATCAAAGCAAAAATAGACAAATGGAATTACATCAAATTAAAGAGCTTCTGCACAGCAAAGGATACATCAACAAAGTAAAGATCTAACCCAAAGAATGGGGGAAAATATTTGCAAACTATCCATCTGACAAGAGATTAGTAACCAAAATATATAAATAACTCAAATAGTTCTGTAAGAAAAAAATCTAATAATCAGATTTAAAAATGGGCACAATATCTAAATTGACATATCTCAAAAGACATACAAATAGCAGACAGGTATATGAAAAGGTGCTCAACATCACATCATCAGATAAATGCAAAGTAAAACTACAATGCGATATTATCTCACCACAGTTAAAATGGCTTGTACTGAAAACACAGGCAACAACCAATACTGGTGAGAATGTGGAGAAAAGGGAACCCTCATATACACTGTTGGTGGGAATGTAAGTTAGCATAACCCTTATGGGAGAAAAGTTTGGAGGTTCCTCAAAAGACTAAAAACAGAACTACCATATGACCCAGCAATCCTACTGGTAGGTATATACCCAAAAGAAAAGAAATCAGTATATTGAAGAGATACCTGCACTTGCATGTTTATTGTAGCACTATTCACAATAGCCAAGATTTTGAAGCAACCTAAGTGTCCATCAACAGATGAATGGATAAAGAAAATGTGCTACATATAACAACGGTGTACTATTCAGCCACAAAAAGGAGATCCTCTCATTTTCAACGACGTGGGTGGAACTGAGGTCATTGTGTTAAGTGAAATAAGCAAGGCACAGAAAGACAAATTTCACACGTTCTCACTTATTTGTGGGAGCTAAAAATGAAAACGGAACTCGTGAAGATAGAGAGTAGAATGACGATTACCAGAGGCTGCGAATGAGAGGGGGAGAAGTGGGGATGAGTATTGGTTATAAAAATATAATTAGATGACTAGAGTCAACAATAATGTACATTAAAAAATAATGAAAACAGTACAATTTGTATGTAACACAAAGAAAAGATAAATATTTGAGATTATGAATATCTCATTTATGCAAATGTGATCATTACACATTGTATGCCTGTATCAAAATATCTCATGTATCCCATAAACATATATGCCTACTATGTATTCATAAAAATTAAAAATAGAAAAGTTTTTTAAATGGAGAACATTACATAGACAACAATAAAAATATATGTGTATATATGTATATGTGTGTGTATAGTGTCAATTTTATGTATGATAGCTAATATTTCTCTTCTAATAGGTCTGGGAGATACAATTATTTTTCTTTATTGCACAAATCAGGAAGCTCTATAAAAAACTGATTTGTCTAAGATTAGTGATCTTCTAGGAATCAATCCTGTTTCTTCACTATTATAACCCAGGGCATTTGTTTCACTATTTTTAAAGTCAAAATACCAAAATGTGTGGGATAGCAAAACTATGGTAATCCACAAATTGCATGCTTACTTGGGTTTGTTTATGTATTTACTTTGGAATTCCATTATCAAATTCATCCCACACATTTGAATAATAACTGGATGGGTAATCTAATATTTAGAGAAAATTCATAGCAAAATTCTAAAAGGTATGGGTTTTGGAAATCTGTGGACTTAATTGATTTTTCTATATGATGAATAATATCTTTTCCCCATTGCTTTCTTTGCTATGTTTTGACTTAATCCTTTTATAAAGACACACTGGCAATAAAATACTGATAAGAATATCTCTTCCACAGCATTTTTATCTGCTCCAGTCTAAATCCTAGTCTTCTTCATTGTTATTTTCAGGTTACATGGAAGAATTCTGGCAAGTAAAGTATCACATAAATATAATTTTATTATTAGATTTATTATAAAATGATTACATTATATTATAGAGTTATCATATTATTATGTATCTTAACAAGGTCAAACATTTTAGGAAACATTTATCAGGCAGCACCATAAAGAAGCCATTTTCTTCTTACTCCATTTTCTTGGAGCTAGTTAGATTTCACCTTCAAAACCTTGAACTCTATGTACCCTGAATCAAAATTGAACTTCTGATTCAAACCAGGCAAACATATATGTATATATACTCACCAACTTACATGGACAAATAGAAAAATATATCCTAGGTTTTTACAACACATAAATATTTTTCATTCATAAGCAAGGGTACTTTCTAAATGACAAATAAATAATTCAATAATTCAAGAAAAGGGTAGAAGTTAAATTCAGGGGTCAAACTTCATGGGTTCAATCTTAGTTTTTTCAGTTATTAGATGTGTGACTTTAGACAGTTACTTAATCTTTCATGCTTCAATTCCCCATCTGTAAAATAGAAATGATAGAAGAACTTATAGTACTGTGCATATTAAAAACAAACAAAAAATTAATGTGTGTGTGTGTGTGTAAAGTGCTAAGAATAGTCCCCGTCACATAGTCAACATTATCTAAAACTAGGGAATTATTATGAACAGTATAATTATTATCCTCTAAAATGATAATGCAGTTGTTAAGTTGTTCATTATATTTGTCAAGTTCTTTTTCCAGTAGCCTTCATGGAAGAAAAAAAATGCCCCAGTGGCTTTTATTTTTCCCACAATGCAGTGTTTCTAACTCTAAATAAAACTGAAGTAGGCTATATAAAACGTGTCAATGTGATATTAGATATTACAGCTCTTTGGTTAAAATCTAGCTTTAAAAACTTCAGTTCCATATTTTTTGAAACGTTTTTGACCACACAAACTTTACGGTATCTAATGAAAGTTGAGAAACTTGTTTTATACAAAAATATACATATGTGTCTCAAAATTAAAGTTATACATAAATATGCAGATATGTGTGTGTATGTATTTCAGGAATTAATGAATCCCTGAATCCATTCAATGAGTCCTAGGGATTATGGAGCCATGTTAAAAACCCCTATCCTATGGAAAGAGAAGTAGAATTTTGTGATAGAAGTAATGGGCACCAAACTGATAACGAGTATGCCAGACTCATTAGAAACTAGGCATCTAGGAAGTATTAGAACAGGTCATCTATATCAGTGACAGAGAGTTTATAAAAGATTTTACCCACTGTCATGAACAACCAAATCCTCAGCCTTCTAATGACCATGGTAGTGGACATCTAATTACAATCTCTAAAGTGAGACAAAGCTAGGCAAACCTACAGTGTGTATTATTTGAAGGTTCTGTTTCTCAAATACACACACAGAGCCCCTATTCAAGGTAAGGACTCCTTTTGTGGCTCTAGCTCAAAGTCTACATTAAAACAGTGCATTAGCCTCTCTTAAAACTTTCCCCACTGCCTAGGAGTAGGTAGAATACCTGTATGACCTGGTTTTTCTATAGCCACTGCTGAATTATCAATAGCATCCCCATTCATTCTCAAAAGTATCTGGTTTGGACAATAAATTACAAAGTCACTGCAAATGTGTAGGCAAGAAATGGGAAACTGAAAAGAACATAGAGGAAAGTAAACATTTTCTCCCTCAGTACTAGAATAGGATTGTTTAAAATACAACTTGTGGGCCTTCCATTCAAAATGCAATTTGACTTTCTAAGAGGAGCAAGTGCCTCCCACCAGTAGCAAGATGACCAAGCTTTTCCCTCTGCCACATCAGTGTGGGTGAAGGAAGACTTCCACGAAAGTGGCTTCTAAAAGAGAAGATACTTGGGTATCAGCAGTCCTTAACACTTCACTATATTGCACAAATATCTCTATCCTCTAACAGTATATCCTTAATGTCCTCCTCCTGAGGCCCGAGGCCATAATAGAGGGAGGTTATTTTCCAGTCAGCACAATAAGCCGACCCCCACAATATCTGTCTAACCCTGGTTAACATCTTGAGTCTAAACTCCTGTGATGCTCCCTGTTAAACTATCCGCCTATGACACTGCCGGGGGTTCATTAATGTCACTGTTGACAAAGCCTGCCCACTGTGTTCCCCTGGCATAAAGAATAAATGTTTTTAAAAACATGCACATAAAAATACTCCTTTTAGATTTCCTAGAAAAAAAATGATTCAAGTAGAATATAAATCATGCTCTATGATTAACTCTTGCTAACAAGTAGTGCCAAATGGCAAAGAGCTCTGCTTAAAAGAATAATTCAGGTATCATTCATATAATAAAAAGATCTGAGAAGTGCAGCAGAGCTAGCACAAAAAAATATTTACACTTTTAATGTGCTGCCATTGTCATCCAAACATTTGAGGAGGACCTTCCCCTCTATCATTTCCAGAATTATCACATTATAGTCTCTCTCACTTAAATAAAGACATAAAATACAATCACCACCCACACAGCACTCTCCAAGCTAAAGCTAGTGGGAGTGTTGACTATGGTAAGACTGCAGAAGCTAAGGTGCCAAATCTCATTTACAATGCATTCCCTCCACATTTCTTCGAAAGGAGCTGGGTTAGGCTCTTAAGCAGAGACTCTGTGACATTCGTAATTTATTTTCCCTCCAATATCCTTTTTATCACTAAGTGAGAATAGCAGTATGCATCTCCTTCTGAGTTTTTCAAAAGAAAATGAGGAAAGAGATATCCAGTTCTATACATGTTTGGAAAGAAGAAATGGTTTTGTTTTGTTTTGTTTTCACCAGGTATCTTAGGAATTGAATACCTTTAAATTCCTAAGCACACCAATAGCAACCTCCCAAAAAGGTACATTAAAAATCAAAACAAAAAATTCCTCAGGAGGAAGGCTTGTTTTGCAAAGATAAACCTTTATTGCTAAAAATCAATAGAATTTTAGAGATCTTAGAATATTATAATTGTTGCCATATCAAGGAATATTCCTTTGAGCTGCTAAGTAGTTTTCACTATGTTCATCAAATTACTTTGTTGATAAGAAAATCTGGGTTTTTCAAAAGTGTTGTGTCTTTATCAAAAAACCTGATTTTTCAAAGTTAAATGTGGAGTGTCATTCTTACAAAGCTATAAGTATCGGTACTAGTATAATTTGTTCTTACTAACATTTATTGAGTATGTCTATATTCTGCCTACTTTGCTGCATTATTTTAAACCCAAGACAACACTATGATATAAGTGATTTTATTAATCCCATTTAATTGCTAACAAAAAGGAAGGACAAATTATCTGCCAAGCTCATACGGGTATTAAGTGATGTATCTTTTAACTTCTATAATATACTAACATCTTGGAGAAGAAAATTAATGTATTTTAAAGATGTATTTTAACACTAAAAAGAAACATCTAGTTTAGTGTACATGAAATGTCATCTTTTTAGGGTGGCATGCAACAGATTTATTTATAAAAAATGAAGAAAATCGCTAAAATATACAACAAGAATGAAAACCAGGTTAAGCCAAGGGCACAGATAATCATAGAACAAAAAATTTGGGTCCTAAATAATACCGATTGCAATGTTTGTAGTGAAGAAAGTGAGACTTTCACTCTGCCAAAATCAGATCACATACTCCAAGAACATTTAGTTTGGTGTAAGTTTTAAAAGGGATACAGAGAAGTGTTGCCAAATGGGGGCCAGCATAACTTAGTGGTTAAGAATGTTAATTTTGGTACCTGATACCTGGGTTCAAACTGGAAATCTACTTACTAGCCATGGCCCTCAGCAACTTATCTCTCACTGCTCCTATTCTCTCAGCTGAACATTGAGAATAATAATAATAATAAATTTACAGGGTTGTTAGGAGGATTTAATGAGAGCAAATGTTAGTAAAAGAGAAGCATTCAATTAATATTAATTGTTAATATATTCGAAGAGACAGTTCAGAAAATTGAGATCTGAAATATCACAACGTGAGAAACAGATGAATAGAATTTAGAAAAGTGGGCGACTTAACTTCCATGGCCTCCAGAATCACAGACTTTTAAATAGCTAGACAGAAATTACAGTAAAATAATTCCAACCAAAAACGAAAGAACATTGTGAGAATTAGAACTTCCCCCAAGACAGAATGGACATCTTCAAAATTAGGCATTGACTTAGTAGATAAATTGCAGAGGAGCTTAAAAGAGGCTTGATCAATATATCTTTTCAGCTTCCTTTAAAATTTAAGATTCTATGAAAAAAATGACCTTAGAAAATCATATGAAGCAAATTCTCTTACTGTAAAAGTCTGCTTAAGTAGAAAAACCAGTCAACAATGTCTCATCACCTCATCTTTGAAGCCTAATATTTTCTAGAATTTCTAGCCCACACTGATAATTCTCTGAATTGCTAGCATTCGTGTAAATAACACATGAATGTTTACATTTTAAAAATATGCAGTTTTACAATATGTCTAGCTTTTCCAATTGATTTTTCAAAATTCCAAATCAATGATCAATGCTGGATGACTAGACATCATGCAATATATTGCTCTTCTTTACCTTATGGTACTTACCACATTGATGGACAGAGAAGCTAATGCTAAGCAAATAGTGATTTTCTGTTCAGACCTAAAGCATACTGTTGAACAGAAATTTCAATATAAATCCAAGAAATTTACTTTGAACAATTGTACTTTATTTGTATAACCAAAAGTTGAAGAACAAAGTTATCTAGGTATTTCAGAAGTTAAAATATGTCTGTTTCCAACATTTGCACAAATAACTTAAATAGACTTAATTATAAGCCAATCCTTCATCAGTATAGTTTTTTTTTAATTTTGAGAAAATGGTAAAATGTTATCAGTAGTAACATTTCTCATACCAGAAGCATATCTATTAAATTTCCTGGAAAAAATGTGCACTGTAGAATGCTTATTGTATTATGTATGGGTTGCGTGACATATTTCAAAATTAGAATAATTGCTTTCTTCATTTCTACCTATAATAAATAAATACATATTAATTTAGTTTAATAATTGATTGATTATATATAATTCATCCTATAGATGCCTACTATTTCTCTGTATAAATTAAAGTCACTTTCTATGACACTTGTTCTATAAAAGTAAAAATCAAAATTTAAATATGCATTCCTTTTACTTCCAAAAAAGTAAAGAACTCTCAATGTAATCCTCCTCTTTAAAAAGAAGTCTGTTTGAACTGCTGATCCTTTAAAAAAAAATTGACACTATTTTGATTTACAAAGAAATAGTTTTTTTTCAGAGTTTTAATTTAGTAAAACATAAAGGCAAAATAATATATAATTATACTAATAAATGATTGCATTTTTATTTTCTATATCTATCTGATATAGGGACATAGATGAATAGACAGATCACAATCTCAAAGCAGTAAAGATAAAGGCATTTAAACAAATACTAACATCAAATTCTCAGAAGTACAGACCTCTCCAAAAAAATAAAGCCTTGTAGTAAAAACTTAGGAGTTTCTGAATCAGAATGCCTAGGTTTGAATCTAGGATCCATCAGTTAAGTAAACTTCAACAAGCTACTTAATCTTTCTAAACATCAGTGTTCCCACTTCTGAAAGAGGTTTAACAATATTATTTATTCTCATAACATTCTGAGCATTTAATAACATAAAGTATGTGAAGCATTTTGAATTTATACTTAGCATAGAGTAAGCATTATGTAACTATTTTAGATTACTGTTATTATCGTTAGTTGTATCTGGTTATTCATAGTCCTCTTCAGGAGCATAGCCCTGGACAGGTAACCAATCCCATTTAAAGAGCAGAATGTAAAGCAGTCTTTTATCTACCAAGGGCTTTCTCGGTGCCCTGAGGCTCCAGAGAATTAGTTATAATGTGTGGCCATGTTTCCAGTGCTCTACAACTATGTGTTCTGGAACCTTGGTACTGAACAAAGCTAACCAGGACATATGGGATATTTGATACTGCTGTCTTAATCAGCAGTCTCCAAAATCAGGGGGAAAAAAGCCAAAGCAACAGTTTGAATATGTACCCTGAAATAAATATATGATCAATGTAAATGACCCACTGTACTGATAAATTACATTATAAAACATTCTGAAGAAAGAACTAAACAAAGGTCTGAACCTTTCTTCAAACTGTTTCCCTGGAAATATTTCAGGTTAAGAAAAATGGGGATTGTCAGCTGTGTTACCAGCAACATTGTTTATTATCGGTGAAATGCATCTGGACAGAAAGGACTGTGATTGAACTATGAAATCATTTTGGACCTCACAGACCTCAGCCTCCTTGTGTACAGTGTGTTCTTGATCCCAAGGGCATCCCTTGAGGGGACCTATGCTGTTCCCAAGATACAGGTTCCTGTGGAGTACGAATGAGCCTTACCCAATGCAAGGTAGACCATGCTTACCCACATGGGTTTCTTATCTTAGAGTTGCTACATGAAGGAGTGGGGGTAAATGCTTCTGAGCAAATATAGGGACTCCTACTTAATAAGCACCTGACATTATCCTGTTGACATTCTGTGTGTCCTGCCCTGTATCTTGCTAAACCAAGTAAAACTGCTGCCAGACTTATTATGTCATGCAGGTATGAATGTCACGCCAAAGCCATCAAGTTCACTGCCGGTGGCCATACAGACATATGCATGTACAAAAATACATTATTTTCTTCATCTATCTTCATGTATTGTTTTAAGCACCATGCTTTTGAGTATACTGCTTGGGTACACATATTTTCAGAATACTTTAGGTATACTCTTCGTAATAAGCTTAGGATACATTATTTTTTCACTTTATGTTTTTTTTTTCCTTGGTGATTTTGACAGATCCTTTTCTTTGGTTATTTTAAATCTTTGGCTCTCTCTGCAAGTATTACTTCCTGTAGAACTTTTAAAATGAAAAACTGGAAATTCCATTCTTATAAATCTTGCTTTAGCAGGACAGTTTCAGGAAATACAAATACTAAAATATATTCCTGATGTTCTTCATTCTTAACTTTTTTCATTTAGAAGATATTAGGATATATCCATAGGAAGATTTAGAAACTAAAAGGTTGTTGGAGAGGTAATTCTAGCTTTTAAATTTAGTATACTTTATACTGGTTTCATTACAATATGCTATGCTAAAAATAGAACTATTTCTTCCATTCTTGACATTATCCTCAATAGTAGAGAAACTATTTCTTTCACTCTTGACACTTTTACCACCTCCTATGAAATTTCCTATAGAGTTTTCTTTCATTACCCCATTTTGGGGCACAAATGGTTTTAAATACACACATTTGTAAACTTACCCTGAAACATGCAACGTCAGCAGCATGTAGAAGACAAAGAAGAGGTTATGAGTATACCAGAAGATATCATAGTTAGAAACTCTGCAAAAACAAATACACTCATTTTAATGCTACTTTACACTCCATCTTACTAAAAATATCAAAAATACCATGTATCATTTCAAACATCTCACAATTTAAAAAAGCTAAAACATGAGTACATCATATTAATCTACTAATACCAAAGTATTAACACAGTATATAGAGAGAACTGACAAAAATTATGAGTAAGATTTTATCATTTTGTAAGTTCTTTGTATTTCAAATAAAGACACATTGAAATAATAAAAATAAGTTGTTTATTTTCAAGTTATCATGATATAAGGCTAAGAAGCAGATAGTAGTCTGCTAATATGTACTTTGGCTATTATTTTATCAATATTCTCAGTTTTCAAATAATTTCCAAAACAACCAAAGCTCCTCTTTCAATACATATTTTGAGAGTAGTTCAAGGGAAACTCAAAAAGAGATAAATGAAATAGATGACGACCAAAGTGTTATATTTTTTCCTGGACAGTGTAACAAGAATGATACCTCAATGTTATTGCTCTGGGGGAGGACAAAGACACTGAAAAGACAGGGAATGATAAGCATAATCTACAGAATGTTTGAGAAAAGTAAAAGAGAAACAGTTATTTTATTTCATATATCCAGGGTGGATTTTATATATTAGAATATTGGAATTAGAGGGCAGATATTTACAAAAGCTTCCTAGATGAATCTGATGCTTCCCATAGACTCTTAGAGAAACCCTTACTTAAGCAGCAAGCAATTGCTTTACATTTACTCCACTCATAGTATTTGGTATCATAAACAGTATCATTACCATCCCTTGTAACATATACAAAGTTCTGATTTTTTTTTTTTTTTTTTTTTTTTTTTGAGATGCAGTCTTGCTCTGTCGCCCAGGCTGGAGTGCAGTGGTGCAATCTCAGCTCACTGCAACCTCCACCTTCCAGTTTCAAGTGATTCTCCTGCCTCAGCCTCCTGAGCAGCTGGGATTACAGGCACTCGCCACCATGCCCAGCTAATATTTGCATTTTTGGTAGAGATGGGGTTTCACCATGTTGGCCAGGCTGGTCTCGAACTCCTGACCTCGTGATCCACCTGCGTCAGTCTCCCAAAGTGCTGGGATTACAGGTGCGAGCCACCATGCTTGGCCCTCTGATCCTTCTTTAAATCAAAACCATTAGAATTTGAACTGCAAAATTAAGGGATACACCTTTTTAATGCTTTTAATACACGCTGCCAATTGCCCTCTAAAAATATATTTATTAATTACAAACCCAACTGTAGGCTAGGAATGCCTGTTTCCCAAAAACTCAGACTAAATTTTGTAAATTTTCATTATTTTTTATAAGTAGGATGGGGTATTATTTCATATGTGTGCTACTTTTAATTCTTCTGTGACCTTTCTGTTTATAATCATTACCCATTTCTATAGAGTATTTTTAATTAATATGTGTAATTTAGCTAGACCTACATTTGCTTAAACTTTACTTTCCTCATAAGCTTGTAATGCCACCTTTATTATCTGCAGGTTCTTATATATTGCAAGGTCATTTACAGGGCTTTTTACTGACTTTGTCCCTTGGTTCAATGTGTTAGTCATTTTTGCAAGTAAGTCCCATTCTCTTTTAAGTTACTGAAGTTTAATTATTTTAATGTTTAGTAAGGCACATCCCTCCTTTTACTCCTCTTTTGAAATATGTACTTGGACGTACCCCAGACAAACTTTGGAATCACTTTGCTAAATTAAAAAAAAACAAACAAAATAACCTGTCTGAGAATGTTGTTGAAACTGCAACACTCCTTAAAAATATATATATATATTGAGGGGTCAGGCATGGTGGCTAATGCCTGTAATCCAACACTTTGAAAGGCAGAGGTGGAAGTAGTACTTGAGCCCAGGAGTCTGAGACCAGCCTGGACAACATATTAAAACCTTGACTTTACGAAAAAATAAATAAAATTAAAAAAAATAAAATTAGGCATGGTGGTGTGTGCTCGTGATCCTAGCTACTAGGGAGGCTGAAGTGGGAGGATCACTTGAGCCTGGGAGGTCAAGGTTGCGGCTGCATTGAGCTGTAATCTTATCACTGTATTCCAGCCTGGATGAGAGAGAAAGACCCTGTCTCAAAAAATATATACATATAATAATTAAGGAAGAACTATATCTTTATAGTACACAGTCTTTATTCAAATCTCTACATATTTCTCTTAGTGAACATATATCTTTTGTCTCCAGATATTATATGTTTTGCTGCAATCGTAAGTGGTATATTTTTATTTTATTCAATTTTTCAAACTAATTATAGTTAATAAAAGGATTATTTTTATATTTGATTTATATCCAATTACCTTTTCAACTCTTTTACTTGGTGTTAACACCAAATTTTTCCGTAATTCTCTTGGATTCTCTTAGAAACCTAATAATTACCATTATTTCCAGAAAAAGTAGATATATCTACTTTTTCTGGAAATAATGGTATTTTATTGTTGCACTTTTTCTAATAATTTCCAATGTTTCATTTTTTACTATATGTAAATATTGGTAGAATTAAAAATACTTTTGCTTTTATCCTGATTTTCTTAGGTATACATGTAGTGTTTCACTGTTGAGTATAACCCCAATACTGGCTTTTATATTTTTTAATTCTACAATGTAAATAATTTTAATTTTTAGCTTATTTACTCTGATTATTTTAAGTCAAAATTTGAGTTCACATTAGTAAGTGCCATTTTAAAATCAATTGAGATGAGAAAATTTATTCCTGTCATCTGATAACGGGATACATTAATTATTTTAATAGATTGACCCATATTGAACTCTCCTTGAATTAGGAGGCTACATTTCACTATCAGAAATCAAACATTGGGGACTTATTCATTCACTTGATTTGTCTAGTGCTTTAGTTTCTTACTGGTAAAAAGAAAAGGTAAAATAAAAGAGATATCTGTCTCCATGATTCATTTAAGAATTTCATGATTCTAACAATAAAACAGAAAAGCAAACTAGGTGTTATAATCTTGTTTAAACAAATTTTAAACAAAGCATAAAAAACACTGAAGATTAGGAAGTGCTTAAATTGTTTATGAGAGCAAATATAAAAGCTCAGGATTGAAGCTGATCTTTTTATTCCATTTGACAAAACTATACCTCAAGGATTTTAAAATAAGTATGTCAGATGCTCTAATTTTCCTTCAAGAATTCCTAAAGTTGAAAAAGTGAGGTTTTTTAATGATTCCTCTATCTAAATAAAATAAAATTGCTCCCCACAAAATTGGCACCCTCATGTACTAATGTTAGTGAGTTGCCTTTCTGTACACCAGTTTTTCATTCTTATGAAAAGCTTTAAAAGTGTTCTTACAATTTGACTCAGCTATTCTACATCTAAGAATTTTTCCTTAGGACATCATTGAAAAAGCATGCAAAGACATATGGATGGGGGTGTTTGTTTCAAAATTGAAATACCAAAAAAAAAAAAAAAAAACAAAATCTACCCAAAACATTTAGTAATATGAGTCTGGGAAAATAATGTATAAAAACCTATATTGCGATGTGCTGTGCCATCAGTAAAGAGAATAATAACAGAATATTTATTAACGTAAAAATGTTCATAATATAAATTTAGGCAAAAAGTAAATTAAAAGTAATACTCTAATATGGTCCTATTTTGGTAAAATACATACGTATATAAGAGAGAAAAAATGATTTGGGGGTAGGAGGAGGGGAATTAGTGAAGAAGAGCAAGAGGGATTTAATCTATAAAAATACACTACATAGGTACAGTATTAATCTTTGGGTAGTGAGTAGACTTGTGAAATTTTGGGGTGTATGTATGTGTGTGCACAAAGGTTAAAAAGTATAAAGACAGTTTCATTTAAGTATATTATTTGGCAATTACTTTCAAAGCCTATATACATACATATATATCTGTGTTTCTGTTAAATTTCACATCTGAACAAGTAGAACAATTGGAGATTCTTGAAGATTAGAGGAAATATATCTTATATTCCTTTTTTTGCTTTCTTTAACTAAAAAGTTTGTTCAGAAGCATCAACACTATAAATATTCTGAAAAACTGAATGTGTCCATTAGAAAGGACGTGTGAAAGTGCTCCTGATAATGTGTATCTGATTTTGCTCAAAATCTCTTAACTATAAGAGTCAATATGAATGCAGATAATTTGTTATTTTAGCAGATGCAAACAAACAATTTCTCCAAAGTTTTGTATAGAACATCATGTTAATTTACAGCAAGACAAACTCATATCAGGAAAATAGCTTTAAAATAATTTTAACAAAGATTCCAAAATGGCCGAATAGGAACAGCTCCAGTCTACAGCTCTTAGTGTGAGCAACGCAGAGAAGGGTGATTTCTGCATTTCCAACTGAGGTACTGGGTTCATCTCACTAGGGCTTGTCAGACAGTGGGTGCAGGACAGTGGGTACAGCCCACCGAGCATGAGCTGAAGCAGGGTGAGGCATCGCCTCACCTGGGAAGCGCAAGGGGTCAAGGAATTCCCTTGGCTAGCCAAGGGAAGCTGTGACAGATGGCACCTGGAAAATCGGGTCACTCCTACCCTAATACTGTGCTTTTCCAATGGTCTTAGCAAACGGCACACCAGGAGATTATATCCCACACATGGCTTGGAGGGTCCCACACCCTCAGAACCTCACTCGTTGCTAGCACAGCAGTCTGAGATCGAAATGCAAGGCGGCAGCAAGGCCTGGGGAGGGGCGCCCACCATTGCTGAAGCTTGAGTAGGTAAACAAAGTGGCCTGGACGCTCAAACTGGGTGGAGCCCACCACAGCTCAAGGAGGACTGCCTGCCTCTGTAGACTCCACCTCGGGGGGCAGGGCATAGTGGAACAAAAGGCAGCAGAAACCTCTGCAGACTTAAATATCCCTGTCTGACAGCTTTGAAGAGAGTAGTGGTTCTCCCAGCACGGAATTTGAGATCTGAGAACGGACAGACTGCCTCCTCAAGTAGGTCCCTGACCCCCGAGTAGCCTAACTAGGAGGCACTCCCCAGTAGGGGCAGACTGACACCCCACATGGCCGAGTACCCCTCTGAGACAAAGCTTCCAGAGGAATGATCAGGCAGCAACATTTGCTATTCAGCAATATTCACTGTTCTGCAGCCTGCACTGCTGATACCCAGGCAAACAGCGTCTGGAGTGGACCTCCAGCAAACTCCAACAGACCTGCAGCTGAGGGTCCTGACTGTTAGAAGGAAAACTAACAAACAGAAAAGACATCCACACCAAAACCTCATCTGCATGTCACCATCATCAAAGACCAAAGATAGATAAAACCACAAAGATGGGGAAAAAAACAGAGCAGAAAAGCTGAAAATTCTAAAAATCAGAGCGCCTCTCCCCCTCCAAAGGAACGCAGCTCCTCACTAGCAATGGAACAAAGCTGCACAAAGAATGATTTTGACGAGTTGAGAGAAGAAGGCTTCAGACGATCAAACTTCTCTGAGCTAAAGGAGGAAGTTCGAACCCATTGCAAAGAAGCTAAAAACCTTGAAAAAAAATTAGACGAATGGCTAACTAGAATAACCAGTGTAGAGAAGTCCTTAAATGACCTGATGGAGCTGAAAACCATGGCACGAGAACTACGTGACGAATGACAAGCTTCAGTAACCGATTCAATCAACTGGAAGAAAGGGTATCAGTGATTGAAGATCAAATGAATGAAATGAAGCGAGAAGAGTTTAGAGAGAAAAGAGTAAAAAGAAATGAACAAAGCCTCCAAAAATTATGGGACTCTGTGAGAAGACCAAAACTACGTCTGATTGGCGTACCTGAAAGTGACGGCGAGAATGGAACCAAGTTGGAAAACACCATGCAGGATATTATCCAGGAGAACTTCCCCAACCTAGTAAGGCAGGCCAACATTCAAATTCAGGAAATACAGAGAACGCCACAAAGATACTCCTCGAGAAGACCAACTCAAAGACACATAATTGTCAGATTCACCAAAGTTGAAATAAAGGAAAAAATGTTAAGTGCAGCCAGAGAGAAAGGTGGGGTTGCCCGCAAACAGAAGCCCATCAGACTAACAGCTGATCTCTCAGCAGAAACTCTACAAGCCAGAAGAGAGTGGGGGCCAACATTCAACGTTCTTAAAGAAAAGAATTTTCAACCCAGAATTTCATATCCAGCCAAACTAAGCTTCATAAGTGAAGAAGAAACAAAATCCTTTACAGACAAGCAAATGCTGAGAGATTTTCGCACCACCAGGCCTGCCCTACAAGAGCTCCTGAAGGAAGCACTAAACATGGAAAGGAACAACCGGTACCAGCCACAGCAGAAACACACCAAATTGTAAAGACCATCGATGCTAGGAAGAAACTGCATCAACTAATGAGCAAAATAACCAGCTAACATCATAATGACAGGATCAAATTCACACATAACAATATTAACCTTAAATGTAAATAGACTAAAAGTTCCAATTAAAATGCACAGACTGGCAAACTGGATAGAGTCAAGACCCATCAGTGTGCTGTATTCAGGAAACCCATCTCACATGCAGAGACACACATAGGCTCAAAATAAAAGGATGGAGGAAGATCTACCAAGCAAATGGAAAACAAAAAAAGGCAGGGGTTGCAATCCTAGTCTCTGATAAAACAGACTTTAAACCAACAAAGATCAAAACAGACAAAGAAGGCCATTACATAGTGGTAAAGGGATCAATTCAACAAGAAGAGCTAACGATCCTAAATATATATGCACCCAATACAGGAGCACCCAGATTCATAAAGCAAGTCCTTAGAGACCTACAAAGAGACTTAGACAACCACACAATAATAATGGGAGACTATAACACCCCACTGTCAACATTAGACAGATCAACGAGACAGAAAGTTAACAAGGATATCCAGGAATTGAACTCAGCTCTGCACCAAGCGGACCTAATAGACACCTACAGAACTCTCCACTCCAATCAGCAGAATACACATTCTTCTCAGAACCACATCGCACTTATTCCAAAATTGACCACATAGTTGGAAGTAAAGCACTCCTCAGCAAATGTAAAAGAACAGAAATTATACCTATCTCTCACACTACAGTGCAATCAAACTAGAACTCAGGATTAAAAACTCACTCAAAACCGCTCAACTGCATGGAAACTGAACAACCTGCTCCTGAATGACTACTGGGTACATAACGAAATGAAGGCAGAAATCAAGATGTTCTTTGAAAACAATGAGAAAAAAGACACAACATACCAGAATCTCTGGGACACATTTAAAGCAGTGTGTAGAGGAAAATTTATAGCACTAAATGTCCACAAGAGAAAGCAGGAAAGATCTAAAATTGACACCCTAACATCACAATTAAAAGAACTAGAGTAGCAAGAGCAAACACATTCAAAAGCTAGCAGAAGGCAAGAAATAACTAAGATCAGAGAAGAACTGAAGGAGACAGAGACACAAAAAACCCTTCAAAAAATCAATGAATGCAGAAGCTGGTTTTTTGAAAAGATCAACAAAATTGATAGACCGCTAGCAAGACTAATAAAGAAGAAAAGAGAGAAGAATCAAATAGATGCAATAAAAAATGATAAAGGGGATATCACCACCGATCGCACAGAAATATAAACTACCATCAGAGAATACTATAAACACCTCTATGCAAATAAACTAGAAAATCTAGAAGAAATGGATAAACGTCTGGAAACATACACCCTCCCAAGACTAAACCAGGAAGAAGATGAATCCCTGAATAGACCAATAACAGGCTCTGAAATTGAGGCAATAATTAATAGCCCACCAACCAAAAAAGGACCAGATGGATTCACAGCCGAATTCTACCAGAGGTACAAGGAGGAGCTCGTACCATTCCTTCTGAAACTATTCCAATCAATAGAAAAAGAGGGAATCCTCCCTAACTCATTTTATAAGGCCAGCATCATCCTAATACCAAAGCCTGGCAGAGACACAACAAAAAAAGAGAATTTTAGACCAATATCCTTGATGAACATCGATGCAAAAATCCTCAATAAAATACTGGCAAACCGAATCCAGCAGCACATCAAAAAGCTTATCCAACATGATCAAGTGGGCTTCATCCCTGGGATGCAAAGCTGGTTCAAGACATGCAATCAATGCATGTAATCCAGCGTATAAACAGAACCAAAGACAAAAACCACATGATTATCTCCATAGATGCAGAAAAGGCCTTTGACAAAATTCAACAACCCTTCATGCTAAAAACTCTCAATAAATTATGGATTGATGGGACATATCTCAAAATAATAAGAGCTATCTATGACAAACCCACAGCCAATATCATGCTGAATGGGCAAAAACTGGAAGCATTCCCTTTGAAAACTGGCACAAGACAGGGATGCCCTCTCTCACCTCTCCTATTCAACATAGTGTTGGAAGTTCTGGCCAGGGCAATCAGGCAGGAGAAAGAAATAAAGGATATTCAATTAGGAAAAAAGGAAGTCAAATCGTCCCAGTTTGCAGATGAAAGGATTGTACATTTAGAAAACCCTATCATCTCAGCCCAGAATCTCCTTAAGGTGATAAGCAACTTCAGCAAAGTCTCAGGATAAAAAATCAATGTGCAAAAATCACAAGCATTCTTATACACCAATAACAGACAAACAGAGAGCCAAATCATGAGTGAACTCCCATTCACAATTGCTTCAAAGAGAATAAAATACCTAGGAATCCAACTTACGAGGGATGTGAAGGACTTCTTCAAGGAGAACTACATACCACTGCTCAACGAAATAAAAGAGGACACAAACAAATGGAAGAACATTCCATGCTCAGGGATAGGAAGAATCAATATCGTGAAAATGGCCATACTGCCCAAGGTAATTTATAGATTCAGTTGCATCCTCATCAAGCTACCAATGACTTTCTTCACAGAATTGGAAAAAACTACTTTAAAGTTCATATGGAACCAAAAAAGAGCCTGCATTGCCAAGACAATCCTAAGCCAAAAGAACAAAGCTGGAGGCATCACACTACCTGACTTCAAACAATACTACAAGGCTGCAGTAACCAAAGCAGCATGGTACTGCTACCAAAACAGAGATATAGACCAATGGAACAGAACAGAGCCCTCAGAAATAATACCACACATCTACAATCATCTGATCTTTGACAAACTTGACAAAAACAAGAAATGGGGAAAGAATTCCCTATTTAATAAATGGTGCTGGGAAAACTGGCTAGTTGTATGTAGAAAGCTGAAACTGGATTCCTTCCTTACACCTTATACAAAAATTAATTCAAGATGGATTAAAGACTTAAATGTTAGACCTAAAACCATAAAAACCCTAGAAGAAAACCTAGGCAATACCATTCAGGACATACACATGAGCAAGGACTTCATGTCTAAAACACCAAAAGCAATGGCAACAAAAGCCCAAATTGAAAATGGGATCTAATTAAACTAAAGAGCTTCTGCACAGCAAAAGAAACTACCATCAGAGTGAACAGGCAACCTACAGAATGGGAGAAAATTTTTGCAGTCTACCTATCTGACAAAGGGCTAATATCCAGAATCTACAAAAAACTCAAACTTACAAGAAAAAAACAAACAACCCCATCAAAAAGTGGGCAAAGGATATGAACAGACACTTCTGAAAAGAAGACATTTATGCAGCCAAAAGACACATGAAAAAATGCTCATCACTGGCCATCAGAGAAATGCAAATGAAAACCACAATGAGATACCATTTCACACCAGTTAGAATGGTGATCATTAAAAAGTCAGGAAACAACAGGTGCTGGAGAGGATATGGAGAAAAAGGAACACTTTTACACTGCTGGTGGGACTGTAAACTAATTCAATCATTGTGGAAGACAGTGTGGCGATTCCTCAAGGATCTAGAACTAGAAATACCATTTGACCCAGCCATCCTATTACTGGGTATATACCCAGAGGATTATAAATCATGCTGCTATAAAGACACATGCACACGTATGTTTATTGCGGCACTATTCACAATAGCAAAGACTTGGAACCAACCCAAATGTCCATCAATGATAGACTGGATTAAGAATATGTGGCACATATACACCATGGATTACTATGCATCCATAAAAAAGGATGAGTTCATGTCCTTTTTAGGGACATGGATGAAGCTGGAAACCATCATTCTCAGCAAACTATCGCAAGGACAAAAAACTAAACACCACATGTTCTCACTCATAGGTGAGAACTGAACAGTGAGAACACTTGGACACAGGAAGGGGAACATCACACACCGGGGCCTGTTGTGGGGTTGGGGGAGGGGGAGGGATAGCATTAGGAGATATACCTAATGTAAATGATGAGTTAATGGGTGCGGCACACCAACATGGCACATGTATACATATGTAACAAACCTGCACATTTTGCACATGTACCCTAGAACTTAAAGTATAATAATAAAAAAATAAATAAAATAAAATAAAATCACAATGTTAAATCTTAAAAATAATGAAATAATAAAATAAAATAAAATAATTTTAAGTCACATATTCCTAGGAATGTCTAAGGTCCCCATATGTACACATTGATTTCAATCCCGTGTCCCATAGAGATACACTATCCTTCAAAAGATACTCAAATTCTGAAGAACTCTAATTCTTTTGATCATCAAATGCAGTCTCCATACACTATTTCTTACCAATCCAGAAAATTTGCTAATAAAAGAGAACTTTCAGAAACAAGAAGTCATGTATAGAAACAGCTATACTTCACTCTTACTTACCCAGAATAGTCCATTAACCAGGACACTACAATGGTTAAACATTTTGATTACTCAAGACTTTTTCTAAATAACCTGACAGATACACATCAAAATAATTGACTCTGACACTTACCTTATTGCATATGTAGAGGCTGTGATCATGAGGAATAGCACCACCACCATGCAGACCCCTGTCAGGCCAGGAACTATAAAAATGTATACAAGTAGGTTTTTACTTAAATCATAGTGAGAAAAAAATACAAAAAATGATTACATTAGAATCCGAAATACTGTGCTGTTCTGTGGGAAGCCTAATTCAAATCCCACATCTACATGTATGTTCTGCCTCAAACAAGCCCTTTACTTTTTTATTTTTTTAATTAATTTTTGATTGACAGATAATAATTACACATAGTTATGGAGTACATAGTGATGTTTCCATACATATAAAGTAAAAGTGATCAGATCAGAGTAATTAGCATATCCATCCATCATCTCAAACATTTATTATTACTTTGTGTTGGGAACATTCAATATCCTTCTTCTAGCTATTTGAAAGCATATAATACATTATTGCTTACTATAGTCATTCTACAGTGGTACAGAACACCAGAACTTATTAAAATCAGTACAGTTTCAAAGTCGTTTAGACCAATCAGGATCTTTTATCTATTTTACAGAATATTCCATTTTTTTAAATTCCCAAATATTCTACTCAGAATGGCAAATAGGTACTTACTTCTAAAAGTATACACTAAACATCAGTAATTAATGCAACAGGACAGGGTTAACTTTCAGCACTCTTTCTGTTTTGGTTTTAAACACCATAGTACTAAATCTCCCTCATGCTCTCCTTCCTCTTATGAAACTAAGCAGTGCCTTCAGTTTCAATTTCAATTAACTGCTTTTAGGCTTCACTAACTAGAATAATTTTAAACAAAAAATAAAGCCTAAAGTGTTTTCAAAAATCACAAAACACAGAACAAAAATTGGAGATTTCTAGAATAAACTACAATGTTGATGTTTTAAAAATACTTGCAGACATATTTCTCCTTAGTATGAAAAATATGTTGAAATCAAGTGCCTCAGATATGGCATAACATTTGTTTTTTTAAAATAAGAAAATGTGCAAATATATTGTCAAAATTATAATGGCAGGATAGATTGCTACAAATCCAACATTAGCACATATAGCATGTCCAAAATGAATAGCTAACTGAAAAACAATATCCTAAACAGCTAAAGTGTCAATGGTTTCCTTTAGTGTTGTATTATTACAAAATTAAATATCCTGTCAATAAGTTACATTTGTTTACTCTCACAAGCAACAGTAAGTCCTGAATATCCCATCTGAGATAATCTTAAATCAGACTACAAAGAAAAGCTATTGGGACAATTCCATCTGGAAAAGTGACATTCCTCTGCTTCTTTCCTTGTCAAGAAAACTACTATGAAATAGAAGGGCTGTCATGGACTATGAGCCACCAGCAGAAGCAGACACCTTGTGTAAAATGTAAGAGCAACACAGGTGTGTATCATTAGGATTCCAGAGTTAGAATCACTGGAAAATAACAACATTCGAAATCTCAGTACAGTAGAAACAAATTTCACTTATAAAGCACCATATGAAAAATAAGAGAATTAGTCTACGGGTTCTCAGCACTTGAGTACTCGCACCTCTTCACTTTCCCAGTAGACAGTTTTAGAAGCCTATCAAAAGGTGCCCTTCCCTAATGTACCTAATCCAAATAATTTCTTCTCTATGCTTCCTTCCTAGAGGAAGAGTACTTCCTTTTTCATGATTTTTCCATTTCCTACAGTGAGTGCTTACTTCCCAGTTGTAAGAGATGAGCAAGATAACTAGCCTAGTTCACTCTAAAGAACTAGCAGCATGAAAAATACACTATTTTGGAAAAATAGCATGCCTGCAAAGTAACCCAGCCATTGCACTTCCAAGTGTTCACCCAAAAGAAACAAACATATATCCATGCAAAGACTTGTTTAAGAATGTTCATAGCTACTTATTTTTAACAGTCAAAGTCTATAAACGACTCTGATATTCATCAACAGATTGATGGATAAACAATTGTGGTACTTATCTGTACCTGGAAAATTAATCAGCAAGAAAAAAAAAGTGTTGATAGATAAGCAACAATATACATGAATCACAAAATTGTTAGACTGAATAAAAGAAGCTAAACCACTCCAGTCCTGAAAAAGTACAAATTCTATGATTCCTTGTATATAACATTCCAGAAAATTCACACTATTCTTCAGTGATAGAAAGCAGATCAGTTGCTAGGAGGGGTAGAGGGCAAGATGCATTATAAAAGAGCACAAAAATCTTCTGTGATAATAAAAATATTTATCATCTAACTTTTGATGATGGTTCCACTATTGTGTATGTATGTGTATATATGTATGTATCAAAACCAATCAAATTGTATACATGTGTATAATTAGTGTACTTCAATTATAATTTCATAAATTTGAGAGAAAAAAGAAGAGGTCAGTCTCACTGTTTTCAAGTATTAAAAAAGAAAACCTTTATTTGTCCAAGTAAATAACTAAATGATAGAATCCCAGATGGCTACATAGTGTGAAATTATAGTTAGAGGGGCCTTTCGAATATTTTAATGGGCCTTTATTAGTGTTCTTCTATGTCTGCATACAGTTTCCTATATAGTTTTGAACATGCCAAGATTAGTCATGGGATGTCTGCAAATTACTTCATCGAAAGAACACCTGGAAAAACGGAGTATGTTTAGAATAGAGCCACAATTTCCAAAGTGTATTATTTGAAAATTAATTCCTTGAAATATTAGTTTCTATTACTAAAAATACTATAACCATTCCTTAAAAAGTCACAGGGTACATTAATGTATAAAAGTCTCTGAGAAGTATTAAATTCAAGAAACCTGATTAAACTTAAACATTTTCTTAAACTTATTAGATCAGAGTATTGCTTTTAGGTCAGAACATGAAAACATATTGGAAAGACTTAGAGGAAGTAAAATAGTTTACTTCAGTCGTTTGAGGATAAAGTAGAAGGGCCAGACGACCCAGCCAATGATGTATATGGTCTGGGATTATACTCTTGTTACTGTCCCTTAGACAAAACTCCAATCTCACTGAATGTCATCTGCAAACTAAGGAGAATAAATCTGAAGATTTTCCATGTTCCTTCAGATTTATAAAGTTATCTCTTTTATCTAAAGAATTTGTTTTTCCTTCTTATTTCTCAAAAGTAAAAAAGACCAAAGTGTACAATTAATAAAGTAATAGATTTCAGATCAATGAAGAAGAACTTACAATTAGCAAGGGCAGAAAAGCATACTATAATCAGAGTGATCAAAAAGTCAGGGGTAACTACCTTAAGAAGCCCACTGGAAGCAAACAAGCGGAGGCTGGCTAACCTGTTATCTGGGATATTACAAGAAGATCTATGCATCAAATAAAAGAGTTAAACAAATGACTTTTATTCATTCAGTGAACAGTTTGTAGGCATATACAGTGTACTGTTAGATGTTAAATACTAGAGATAAAATAAATTCTGCTCTACAAAAATTCCCAGTCCACTAGTGGAGACAGACAAATTAAGCAGGAAATTGCAACACAGGGCATTAAGTGCTGTAAAGAGAGCTAAGCACTGAGTGCTTTCAGGGCACATCAAAGGGCACCCTAAGCTAGCCTTGGTTGACAGCTCAGCTAAATCCCAATATATTAGCCTTATTACAACACATTCCAAGAGTCTGAAAACACCGGCTGGAAATCACTGGGCTAGTCTAATCTCACTGGGCAAAGTTGCTTGTCCAAGTGAAGTACCTTGATTCTCCCGTGAATTTTTTTAGTCCTTCAAGTTAGGAAGCCAAACCTATACTTGTTTCCTTAGCAAAATACATGTTTACATGTTTATTCTTATGGCTTTATATTTATGCATATTAAATTTATTAATTAGTAGCTTTTAAAATGAATAATTGCATGACATTGTAATTTCTAGATGAACCTGAGAGATTATTTTCATCCATACCCAGATGTGGTCAGAAATATACCATTATCTATTCATTATCCTATTTTCCTAACATAAATTGGAAACATAATTATATTTGTTTCTGAGGGTTTTTAAAATTAAAGTTAGATATTATCCATTTTATTCTCACCATAAAAGCTACTACCAAATTTGGAGATATATAGTAAGCATTTTTAAATGAACATTTAAATAATTCAATCTATTAATCTTACCTTAGAAATCCTTAATTGGAATGTTTATAACATTTCTTATGTAGTAAGTTTAGCCACTATGTTTTATGTCACTTGTATAACCAAAGACTTTATTTTTTACAAGACAATCTTAATTTGTCAATACTAGATTCCATTGAAAAAAATTCCAACACACAGAGATAGAAGACTCTATGTAACATTAAACAAACAAAAATCCATGAAATCTATTAACTAATAAAAATATTCCTTATCAGCTGGGCGCAGTGGCTCACGCCTGTAATCTGAGCACTTTGGGAGGCTGAGGCGAGCGGATCATGAGGTCAAGAGTTCAAGACCAGCCTGGCCAACATAGTGAAACTCCATCTCTACTAAAAAAAAAAATACAAAAAACTTAGCCGGGCGTGGTGACGGGTACCTGTAATTCCAGCTGCTTGGGAGGCTGAGGCAATGTTTCCTAGATGCTGTGCCTGAGAACATTCAGAGATGGCTGTGGAATAGTTTTAGTCAACATTAGTGATACAAAGTTGGATTAAGTTCATTGATAGAAAAAGGTGTCTTTCATGCCATTACCATCCTTAGACTACTTTGCACTGTCACCTGCTAGTCTTCAGTGGGGACAAACAGGTGCCTTAGGAGCTCCAGACTCATGCTTAGGGAGTCCTGTGTCTGAGCCCAGTTCCAGACTGATGACCTGGGAAGTGGATGCCTCCTGCTGGCCAGCACAGTATTTCTTTTCTTGAAATGATGTGAGAATGGGCCATCAAAATGGTGCTAATTTGCTGAGTTGGGTGAGTCAAATTGTTTTTATTGCCAGAGGCCATAAAAAAATGTTTACCTAGGACCCTGTATACTCTAGAAGCAGCCCTTCCCAACCCAAGAGAAGCTCACCTACAAGTGGAAAAGACAGTATATGTAAGGAAATAAACTATTCTACAACACAGTATTTTTACAGTCATCCTTCAATATCCATGCAATTGGTTCCAGGACCCCTCACAGATACCAAAGTTTGAGAATGCTCAAGTATTTATACATAACCTGTGCACATCCTCTCACATACTTTAAATTATCTCTCAGTTACTTACAATAAATACCTAATACAAAAGGCAGGCAGTAGCGAGACGGTATGCTCAAGAGTGTGATGAGATGTTCAGTAGTGACAGGACAGCAGCTCCCAAAGTACCTGGGAACGTTAGTAAAACACTTTGCCAAGTTTTTCCCAGAGACACACTTAGGTAGACCCAGGAAATTTGTGTTAAGTGTCTTCTCTACTAAGTCCAACACCACTCATGGGGACCTCTGGGAAAGGACATAGGATGATAGGGTTGCATGCTAGGTAGTGAGATTACCTGCTTATAAGAAGTATTAGCTATTAGTATAATAATATTAGTATTATTAGTATATTAGTATAACATAGTAATATATTATTACTATATATAATAATATATATACTATATATAAAATATTTTGAGATGTTAAACTTGCTTATATGTAGTATATATTATAATTATATTATATATTATATATAGCATATATTATAATTATATATTATATATTATATATAGCATATATAATATATAATATATAATTATAATATATAGCATATATATTATATACTATATATACTATATATTACACACTATAATAATATACTATATATAATATATACTATATATTATATACTATATGTAATACTATATATAATATATATTATATACTATATATAATACTATATATAATATATATTATATACTATATATTATTATATTATTATATCATATATAGTATATATAATATAATAATATATAGTGTATAATATATAATATATAACATATTATATATTACATATAATAAATTATATATTATTTTATATATAATATAATAATATATAATATATAATTATATATTATATATTAGTAATATAATATTAGTAATATTAGTATAATAATAATAGTGCTAATAGTAACACTACTACTAAAATAATACTAATGGTATAATAATATTAGTGCCTTAATGTGATATCTTAGTCACGTAACAAATCTCTTTGTGTCTTTGTAAACTAAACTTTTCAAAGCATTTTAAAGGTTCCAAGGCTTCAATTAAACTTTATGTTTTAGAAAATAATATTAAACAAAGCTTTTGTTTCTCTCTCTTAAATGAATTCACTGTAAACCAAAAAATACATTGGTTCATACGTAAAGTTTTCTTTTTCTGTACTTTTTGTTCTCATCCAATTCTTCAGGCCTAAATGAAAACATGTTTTCAATAAGCAAAGTTGAAAGCAAAACTAAATTGTGTTCCTAAAGAGAAAACTGTGAAATACTTTGCAAATGGCAAGTATTATAAATCTGTAGACAAAAGTAAAATGTATCTTATAAATCTAAATATATAGCTGTGACATGGATGGGGAAAGCACTAGAATTATTGTGACGTTTCATCATAAAATTGATTCAAAAGAAAAATAATGCATTTGCCAGGGTAATGTGCCTCAGTCCCATGTGCAATTCCAATACTTAATTGGGTATTACACCCAACAATTTATGATAGAGCATCTCAACTATGCAATCATCCTTGTCCCTGAAATATGTGCTAAAAATTTCCCAAATGCATCTTTATTCTTTCATCTTTATAAATCTAAGGTTGGGAAAAAGAAGACTTTTAGCAAAAATTGTTTAACATGAGGGGAAATTTTGAGATGTTCAAACGTGCTTTAACAAATTAATAGTCTAGACTGAGATTTCATGGACAATAAGCTTGAAAAGGAAAAATAAATTACAAATGAAATAGGAGACACATTTCAAAGAAATAACTTATTTTAATGACTGTTTCTCCTCTTTGTTGTATATTTTAAGATTAAAAAAAGTTGCGCTAAATTACTGAATTATAAGAACTCCATGGATACCCGCAGTGCTTGGTGTTCCTTTCCAATACATTGAGGGCAGGAGACTGTTAAACATGCATTATCTCCTACAGCACTTGCCACAGCAGCAGGCACAAAGCAGGCCCTCAATAAGAATGCGGTTACATTGTTTTGATTGGAAGAATATACGACAGTGAAATGTATTTGCTTATTTTTACTCTCCATTTATTCACACCCCAATGTTTGCATTGTCTCTGTTCTCATTGCAACCTTATCCTTTAACTCCAAATATTTATTCTTACATGCAAATTGTCCATATGTTATATTTGTAACATATATCTAATTGTTGTGTAATTTGATAATGCTTAGTTTTATTTTTTTTTTATTTTTATTTTTTAGATGGAGTCTTACTCTGTCACGCCCAGGCTGGAGTGCAGTGGCGCGATCTCAGCTCACTGCAATTTCTGCCTCCTGGGTTCAAGTGATTCTCCTGCCTCAGCCTCCTAAGTAGCTGGGATTACAGGCACTTGCCACCCACCATGCCCGGCTAATTTTTTGTATTTTTAGTAGAGATGGGGTTTCATCATGTTGATCAGGCTGGTTTCGAGCTCCTGACCTCAGGTGACCCGCCCGCCTCGGCCTCCCAAAGTGCTGGGATTACAGGCATGAGCCACTGCGCCCAGTCCGATAATGCCTACTTTTAAAGATGTTCCTAAACCTAAAGAAAAGGCTAAGAATAACAACTTACCAGTTGTGAAGAGAAGTTTTCTAGGATCCTGAGAAAAAGAAAAAAAAAAATGATTAAAAACTAAAGCACTGATGATATATAATTCTATAAAGAGTATGCAGGATCTACAAACCACATACTTGTCACGTAAAATACTGTTCATCCAATGGAAGTGAGAAAGACTCGATTAAGTTTCATAACATTTTCACAATGCTAGAGGAGATTACAACAAGTAAAAACCCAATTCAGAGAAATCTATCCATCTGAGGCAAAATACTGGATGACTCAAAAGGCCCAGAAATTATTCTTAATGGTTACCTACAAGCTGGTGGCACTGGTTTTAAGCCCATCTTTGACCATTTTGAAACTCAATATCTTAGCCATGATGTTAAAGTATTATTATATAGTCTGTCTACCAAAACTGTGAAACTGCATCACAAGATGTGAAGACAGAATTAAAAACCAATAAAACATGTAGGGGATTTGCACATTGTAAGCTCAGTACGAAGAAGACTAATTGAGAGCTTCTTGTGTTTCAAATATAGTGAAAAGTGGTGAGGATACTCAAATAAAGACCAGTTTCTGCTACTTAGAAATATGAAACATTAATATTGCTATAATATTGTATGATTTCCTTTAAACTACATCTCTTATGCTCTAATGGTTATAGTCAGCACCCTTCTACCTTCTGGAAAACCAATCCCCACTAGATCTGTGGATTTATTTTTTATCCCCGTGGTGCTTAATATTTCACAAGCTTTTGAATTTCTTTCTGTGTGCCTCCATTGAATCTGGGGTCAGGCCAGACTATGTACTAAGAAGGAAACAATTGATATAGTGTCATCTGGGGGTCTTTGAATAAGGACCACTTGCTTAGGAATAGCTCCTCACCTGGCTTAATTCAATTGACTTCTATTCCAACTATTAGAAACATGGCTATAGGGTGATCTAAGGAAACTGAATATATAAACAACCCATAAAAATATCATATGGGCTGAACAAAGTGGTAAGAATAGAAATGTGAATAAATACCTAAGAAAACCCAGAAGATGGAACAATTAATATTGCTAGAGAAAGAAAATGAAACATGAGAGTGAGAGATGTTTTCACAGTGGCAAGATGAGGCAGATTTAGCCGGGCTATCAAGGAAGTGCAGCAGTCACAAGCTGGAGGGTGAGTCCTTGCATGCAGAGTAAAAGCATAAAAGAGGAACAATAGGGTATATTGGCACAAAACCATCTTTTTCAAAAGTGCTTCACAAAATAACATATGTGTTGATTATACATATATATATTTATAATCAATATATAAATATATCAATATATAAAATATAATCTATATATAATAGATATGCCATATATTTATTTACGTAATATTTAAATACATAAGTATATATACACTTATTTTCATCTACATCTAATGCATGGCCTTGTACCT
The DNA here is from genome assembly GCF_028858775.2 of Pan troglodytes. Taxonomy (NCBI): domain Eukaryota; kingdom Metazoa; phylum Chordata; class Mammalia; order Primates; family Hominidae; genus Pan; species Pan troglodytes. The sequence goes on from NC_072407.2 coordinate 91,411,420, forward strand.
ATTAGATGCTAAATACATATTTATTAAAAAGAGAGAAAAAAGCATAAAGAGAGACATGAAAGAAGGAATACAAGAAGAAATAAAGGCAGGGGAAATACTAACTTAAAACATTGAGTTGCCATTTTCATCCCTTAGATTGGGAAAAAAAAAAAAACAGAGATGAGTTGTAGAAATAGACATTCTAATATTAGTTAGAAGTGTGAAAACAGGAGAAGACTTTTTAAAAAGGAATTTGGCACTGTCCATCAAAACTAAAAATGTGCAACCTTTTAAACCAAAATTCTACAACTACAAATCTGTGTAGAAGAGGACAAAGAAATACATTCACTGGAGTGTGGTTCAGAACAAAATCCTAGAATCAATCTAAATGTCTGAATAAGAAAAAGACTAAAAATAAATTATGGCATAGTCATATGGAGAGAATGAGATAGATTAAGATATGTTGATACAATAAGCTATAAAAGTATATTTATGGAAACAAGTAAATTGCCAAGGAATATATACCATAAAATGCCACTCAAAATATCAGAAAAAAACATAATAAACTGTGGCTTGTTTTGGAGGAGAAGCTTTCACTTTTAACTTTATTTACTTGAGAGTTTTAAAATATTTTATATTGAGCATGTATAACTTTTCAAAGAAAATAAATTTAATAACTGAAAATTTTGAAATCACTAAAAATATTGGAACTTAAGCAAAAATTTATTCCATTAAAATGAGAAAACCATTAAAGTTATTAAAGACATGAATTCTGAAAAGAGAAGAAAAAAAGGAAAAGAGAAACAAAGGAAATGTTGGAACAGGGGCAGGAAACAAGTAGCTAGTGATTTGAGCAGAGGGCAGCAGGAGAAAGGGAAGCAGGTGGAAGTGAGATGGGCAGAAGTGTAGGCTGGGTCTGAAATTACATGTGAAGCGCTGTCACTGGCCTGCTAAGGAGCGGGAATTTTTCAGTGGTTCTCAGTGCTGGATGCACTCTACAAGCCTGGTAAACTTTTACAAATTATCAATGCCTGCCTCCCATCCAAGACCAATTAGATCATGTTGGTATTTTTTAAAATACCAATAGAGACAAGGGCTATATCAAAAGTTGCTGGCTATTTTGGTTTTGTGATTTGTTTCTGAATTTGTTGTTACTTTTTCCTCAGTTTTGTTTTGAGAGGGAGGTCAAACACATGAACACAACAGTATTAAACCTAGAAAACTCTGGTGATATGTGGAGGGGAAAAAGGAGTGGGGAAGATGGGGAAAAAAGTTAATAAGTCACTACCAAACTTAGTCTGCAGAACAGGAAAATGGGGGGGGGGGGATGCTGATTTAAATGGGACAGAACAGTTTGTTTTTGATGTAGTCTTGGCATTGTGAAGCAAAGGCAGCCTGAGGACTGTATAAAAGCATCAACCAACAGAGACCTAACTGGCTCATCAGGCTCTGGCCTGCACCTTGCACATATAATTTCATTTCATGGATGGCTTCACATGGAGAAAAGCACTCTACGTCAGATATTGCCTGCTACAGAATTGAATTCAACATCACTTAATTCGAGGAATGTTTTTAAATGAATGAATCATGAAAACTCACTAACATTTTTTAAGTCAAATAAATTGATTTGTCCAGGATTCACAAAAAATCAATCTACTTTTCTTCCCTTTTCCCCAAAACCCAGTATGTGAATTATAGAGTATTTTTACCCTGTAACGGCACTGTCAACACTCTCAGCTGAATGATAGGAATTAGACAAAAGCTGCTGGGAGTCAGAGGCAGACCTGAGTGGCAACCATCTGAACATTGCAGTATAAAAAGTAGACATTCTACCAACTCTCACTTTCAGCAGGAGACACTATGAAATAGTAATTACTTATATTTTCTACTGAAAAGGAATAAAGCTCAACTTGACAACTGCATTTTAAAAGCACTCAAAAGGAGCAGTAAGGTACAAATTTTCAGGGAAAAATCACAGACCCTCATTAGTCATCTCATGACAAGTGAAAGAAAAATGGGAAGACAGAGACCACCCACCTCATCTCGGTATCTTGCTGCATTCAGTTCAACAAAATCTTCATTGTAATTCACTGAGAAGTTGAGGGCATTCACCAGATGGGCAGCCACATGCACGCCTACAGAATTACACCAGGGGCAAGTTAGTGGGATTTTCATATATGCTCTATGTCAAGGACTCAGTTCTTCCTCTCCCTAAGTAAATACAGGGCCAAACTTTGACAGCTATGTGGACAATGAAATATTACATTGAAAGGTGAAGTTTTAAAGACACAAAAAACTGAACTATAGACAGTTTACCAAATATTCAAAGGCTGTAATGAAACAACCCTAGTAAGTCAGGGATAAGAGAAACACACACACACACACACACACACACACATCCTCCCCCTAACACACACACACACACACACACACATCCTCCCCCAACACACACACACATAAATATGCATCTAATGATATGAGTATTTATTTACTTGAGCACCTCCCTGATATTTTAGGTATTCCACATCTTTCACCTCTTCCATAGTTCCAAATCTGCTATTAATATATATCTTGCATACTTCCCTACCCCATAAGGTAAATTATAGGCCACTGAAAGACTTTCAACTAGTAGAAATTTTTCACAATCCACAGATTTAAATCATAATATTCTTAACCCAACAGAAAAAGTGTTGGGAATCACTTCATGGGGCAAAATTCAGGAAAACAATAATCACAATAAACAAAGGGCTCGACTGACTTAGAGCTCACATAAATAATAGCAGTGTTAGGAAATTACTAGAGATGTGAAGATGAACTCATTTTGGCAAAGCTAGGGTAATAAAAATTATTTTGAGGAGGTTGGGTAAGGAAGGAGAAATAGAGATGTGCACGGGCCCATCACACCTTCCCCCTTGCTCAAGCTTTGCTTGTAGGCAAAATAAGGTGTGAATTAACACCACATTTTAATGTATTGAAAATACAACAGGTAACTCGCTGGAAAATTTGTGATCTTGGCCATATTATTTGCCTTTCAGGGGCCTTAATTTACTTCTCTGTAAAATGATGGTGACAGAAACAAAAGGCTTAATGAGATAAGTGATCTGAAATTGCTTAGTAAACCATTATAGTTCACAATATGTGTAGTGCAGTGGTTCAAAAGAAGACATAGCCTGGAATCTAGAAAACTCTATAAATTCCCACAACCCATAATGTAAGATGTAGAGGGCTTAGAGTTCTAAGGTACTCACACACACACACAAAAATAATAATGAAAGTGAGAGAGGATTAGAATGCTAAAATGCCTGAAAGTTATTTAAAGGATTTATAAGGTCCTTCAAGTAATCAAATTAGAAGTAGGGGAAGAGTCAGGACTTACTATGAAGTTACAGTAATCAAGAATGTATGGTATTAGCAAAAGAAAAGACAAATAGATTGATGGAACAGAATAGAGAGCCCAGAAATCCGCCCACATTAATACAGTCAATTGATCTTTGGCAAAAGAGCAAAAGCAATGCAAAGAAGAAAATGCCTTTGTCACAAATGGACCTGAAACAAGGAAGCATTCACATTTAAATAAATAAATCTAGTCGTAGACTTTACACCCTTCACAAAAATTAACTGAAAATGAATCAGAGACCCAAATGTAAAATGCAAAACCATAAAACTCCTCAAAGGATACACGGGAAAGTCTATATGAGCTTGGGTTTGGTGTTGGCTTTTTAGATACAATGTCAGAGACATGATCCATGAAAGAAAGAATTAATAAGCTGGCCTTCATTAAAATTAAAATTTCAGCTCTGCAAAAGACGTTGTGAACACCATGAGAAGAGAAGCCACAGACTGGGAAAAAGCATTTGCAAAAGACATATCGATAAAGGATTATTATCAAAATATACAAAGAACACTTAAAATTCAATAACGAGAAAACAAACAACCCAATTAAAAAAATGTGCCAAACATCTCAATAGATACCTCACCAAAGAAGATATACAGATGGCAAACAAGCACGAAAAGATGATCCACATTATATAACATCAGAGAAATGCAAATTAAAATGACAAGTTACCACTACGTACCTATTAGAATGACCAAAATCCAGAATACTGACAACATCAAATATTGGTGAGATTGCACAGCAACAGAAACTGTCATTCATTGCAGGTGGGGGATGCAAAAAATGGTACAGCCATATTGGAAGTGAGTTTGGTGGTTTCTTAAAAACTACACATACTCTTACCACATGATCTCGCACTCATACTCTTGGATATTTACCCAAAGGAACTAAAAATGTATGCCCACACAAAAACAGGCACATTAATGTTTACAGCAGCTTTATTCATTATTGTCAAAATCTGGAAGCAACCAACATGTCTTTCAATAGGTGAATAGATAAAAAAAAACTGTGGTACATCCAGATAAGGGAATATTACTTACCACTATAAAAAGATGAACTCTCAAGCCATGAAAAGACACAAAGGAAACTTAAATTCATATTACTAAGTGAAAGAAGCCAATCTGAAAAGACTACATATAGCATGATTCCAACTATATTACACTCTAGAAAAGGCAGAATTATGGAGACTGTAAACACAAATCAGTGGTGGTCTGGCGTTAGTGGGAAAGAAAAGATAAATAGGCAGAGCACAGAGGATTTTTAGGGCAATGAACTATTCTGCATGATACAGTAATGGTGGGTACAGGTCATTACACATTTGTGCAAACCCATAGAATGTATAGCATCAAGTGTGAACCCTGATGTAAAGCATGGACTTTAGGTTATAATGATATGTCAATTAATGTAAATTTATCAATTGTAAAAAATTGTACCACTCTGGCAGGGGATGTTGATAATGGGGGAGGCTATACATGCATGAGGACAAATGATATACAAAAACTCTCTATATCTTCCTCTCAATTTTGCTGTGAACATAAATCTGCCCTACAGAAAAATAGTCTTTAAAAATTTTTAAGAGAAAAAAAATGGACAGGAAGCTAAAATGAGTTAAATAACAAGCAAGGACAAGTTTCCAAAGTAGTAAAACAAAGGGGGTCTAGGTGTGACACAACTATGGCACAGGTATAAAATACTATTTACACAAAACTCTCTGTGTCATATAGCTTCATCAATACGCAAATGTATAGTAAAATAATCCTTTGATATTAAATTAAAAGCTTATATATTAACTACATACTCTATGGCTAAAAAATGCAAAGTCATCTATAGAAGAATTACTATTCTTTCTGAATTTCTCTGAAAAAAAAGTTGTAGGTAACAGCTATAGAAAATACATAATCAAGGGATATATTCACCTTTTTAAAGGACCTCTTAGGTCAAAAGAATTCAGGGCTTCTAATTTTAGGCAGCAAGGAAGCAGCTAAACCAAGCACTTTACATAGATTTTCTCATTTGATTCTCAAAACATAACAATGTGGTAGATAGAGTCATCCCTATTTTACAGACAAGAAAACTGAAGTTAAAGAAGGGTAATGTAGCCAAAGTCAGACGACTAGTGACTGGCAGAATGCAAACCCTCTGGAACACAAGCTCATGCTAGCTCAGTTGCTTGGTTGCTCTCCAGTTGAACCAGAATACTTGGACATGATTATAGTTTAGAACAAATTGAGTCACGAATATGCTGGTTTCCTGATCCTCCTCCATTTCTGACCTTTAACTCTCCCTCTCCCTAATCTATCTCTAACCCTTAGTACACCCTTGGTCCTTATCTCATCCTCACTGAACTGCTAATCCTATCCCTGAGCCTCTCCCCATCTAACACCTGCAGAGGTGGGACTACCAATTGGAAGACATTCAGAGATAAAACAATGAAGTTACCCATTTCGACAATGCTTGGCAATTTTTTACCAAGTTAAAAGTAAAATAATTTCTTGGCAATAGCTGTATCAAAACATTCATTAGTCAAAATGGCCCTGCTATCAAAACAGCTATGTCATCAAATAATGGCCAGGTGAAAATACCAGGTGCTATGCCACTGGAATAATTAACCCTTGCAACTGTAAATTAGAATTACTAATTCTATCCTAAAAATTTCTATTCATTTTCTCATTTTAGTCTTAAATCTATGAGGTAAGTCCTGCTGTCAATCCATTTTACAGTTAAAAACAACAACAACAACAACAGCAAATTGAGGATCAGAGAGGTAACATCACACATTAAAACAGAAGGGCAACTGAGGATAGAACCTACACATGGACTCCTCGGAATCCATGTACTTCATCACTATGTTTCTTACTTTCTGTTCCAAAAATTTGAAAAGTATCATCTAAAAGCTCAGGATCAAAATGTATTTTAAAAAGGCTTATAATAGCACAAAGATCATTGCTTTATTTCTTAATTTGGAAAAGAGCAAGATAAAGCTTCAGAAATTTTGACATTGGTTTTTCTACCAAATATTAATATTAAAGAAATATTGATCACATATAATTCGGGATGGAATCCTAATCTACTAATGAGTATTTCACATTGTAATTTTCATTCATTTGGCCAGGTACAGTGGCACCCGCCTATAATCACAGAGCTTTGGGAGGCTGAGGCAAGCAAATTGCTTGAGCTCAGAAGTTCGAGATCAGCCTGGGCAACATGGTGAAAGCCCGTCTCTACAAAAGAATACAAAAACTAGCCAGGCATGGTGGCACACGCCTGTAGTCCCAGCTACTTGGGAGGCTGAGGTGGGAGGATGGCTTAAGCCTGGGAAGTAGAGGTTGCAGTTAGCCAAGATTGTACCGCTGCACTCCAGCCTGGGCAACAGTGCCAGGCCCTGTTTCAAAAAAATAAAAAATAAAATGTTCATGCATTTAAACTCATATCACATCATCACTTTCAGAGCTTGAAAACTTTTAGTCTGTTTCTTCCAGTATTTCTTACTGGAATGAAATTACTTACTTTCAAGAAATAGTCATTATCAGCTTGGGGGCCAACTTTTGGATATCATAATGTAAAAATCACAAGACAAATCCATTTTCTGTAGTTCCCTGTAGACAACCCTTTTTAAAAACATGGAAAATAACTACTAAGCTATTTAGTAAGAAAATCTTAAGTTGCTGACAGCAGATAATGTACAGAACAATCAAATCACACATTTTCCATGTGTAATTTTACGTGTGGTTTAAAACACAAACCACACGACAATCTTACATTGTTCACCATTAATGACATTATATGTTAATATATCTGCAGGCAATTACCCCAAATTGTCATCAGTGGTTGTTCTGGAAGAATAAGATTAGGGAAAACTTTCTCTGATCATTCTGTGTATGTCTGGAATGTTTACATTTAAATGTGTAATTCTAACAAATTATTTAATATCTTGTGGCTTTCTCACCTGAGAAAATACAGATAGTAACACCACAGGTAATATGGAATGTTCTGCTTTTATCCAACAATCTCCTGGTTCTCCTGCTTGGAACCTAAACAAAAATCATTTAATATGGTAAAAATAATGCAACAAATGTGATAAAAGTTTTTCAGTATAGCATTGTTCATTATGTCAAAATTTTTTAAATATGGCGGAAGCCTATTAATCAAAAATTGGTGAGATGAATTATGATCTATCTAGTTAATGGGACACCTAAACCATTAAAAAATATATGTGAGAAGTCCATATTATTGATATAGAAAGATGTTCAAGACACATTGTTAGGTTAAAAAAAAAAGTTCAAAAAAACTACACTGTGATCTTATATTGATCAACACTAATGGCATTAGATGTTAATGTATCTGCAGGCACTTACCACAAATTGTCATCAGTGGTTGTTCTGGCAGAATAAGATTAGGGTAAACTTTCTCTGATCATTTTGCATATTTCTGGAATGTTTAAGTTTTAAAATATATATGATTTCCTTTTACAGTCAAAAAATAAGATTATTTTAAAATGAAGCAATCTCATCTATAGTTTGAAATGCCTGTTTGATCTTATAACAAAATAAAATGTCAAGCACCTCTGAATCACTGTTTCACACTCGGGGCAAATCTTTAAGAATGATTAAATACTGAGAGACTTAGGTGGGAACTTTTTATTCCCTGCCACTTATCTTCTCTTTCTCCAAGCCAAACCAATAGCCAACCACAGGGATCAAAACCTAGCAGTTTAAATGGTAGGCAACCTAGAGAGAGTTATTTTCACAGATTACTGCATTAAAAGGAAAGAGTTTCTAAATATAATTATGTAGAAAGGGTTGAGAAGTTTTCCTAGAGTAAATCTGCACACATTAAATTCATAGAACATCAAAGTGATCTCAAGTTAACAACTCCTTTTAAAATATCAATATCTATCCAGCGGTGCTTTGCTTAGTGAATCTTAGGGAAGAAGAATCAACACGCACACACACAGTCACACATATACACAAAAATAGTCAAAGACAAAAAGGAATTTTTGTTGATTAGCAGAATGACTAAGTGTTTTTCTGTTTTCTTACATACTTCATTTTACAACACTGCATATAATACATGACATCACTATTTTTTATTATTATTATTATACTTTAAGTTTTAGGGTACATGTGCACAATGTGCAGGTTAGTTACATATGTATACATGTGCCATGCTGGTGTGCTGCACCCATTAACTCGTCATTTAGCATTAGGTATATCTCCTAATGCTATCCCTCCCCCCTCCTCCGACATTACTATTTAATCAAGACATATTTCTCTGCACACGTATGTTTATTGTGGCACTATTCTCAATAGTAAAGACTTGGAACCAACCCAAATGTCCAACAATGATAGACTGGATTAAGAAAATGTGTCACATATATGTGGAATACTATGCAGCCATAAAAAGGATGAGTTCAAGTCCTTTGTAGGGACATGGATGAAGCTGGAAACCATCATTCTCAGCAAACTATCACAAGGACAGAAAACCAAACACCACATGTCCTCACTCATAGGTGGGAAATGAACAATGAGAACACATGGACACAGGATGGGGAACATCACACACCAGGGCCTGTTGTGGGGTGGGGGGAGGGGGGAGGGATAGCATTAGGAGATATACCTAATGTTAAATGACGAGTTAATGGGTACAGCACACCAACATGGCACATGTATACATATGTAACAAACCTGCATGTTGTGCACATGTACCCTAGAACTTAAAGTATAATAAAAAAAGACATGTTTCTCAAGCCTATTACACACTTCAAAATGAGTATATGTGTTAAGCAGAGATAAGTTGTTGCCAACACCAGCAATCATTTCATGTATTGCTCAGAATCTAAAGGACTCTAGTTTGCTCACCTGGATTTAGCTAAGTGAAAATACAGAATCTCAATGAGACAAGACATAATGGAAAGAACTCAAATTAGGATTGACCTTAGCTCTGTCATTCCCTAGTCTCGAAGTTACTCAAAGCCTCTATGCCTGAGGTTTCTTGTGTGTGAAATGAAACTAACAATACCTGATTGTAGAATCCCTGTAAGAATTCTCCAGCATGTATGTGAAACACTAAGCATAGTGCTGGAAATCCCTGTTAATAATATTACTATTATCCTCTGCCCTTATCTGGTATTGCAGAATAACTCACAGATCATCTTGGCAGGTGACATGTCTTTTACCATCATCTTACAAGAAATCACTCCAGCCAAAAGTCAGACTATGAAAAGTAAACAAACTAACATGTGACTGTTACACTTGATTTTTATGCTGGAATTTGAAAGTAGGACTGTTTTTTCTTACCTTCTGTGATCCTCGGAGGTAAGCCAAGAGTGTTCGGCACATAGGTAAAAGGATAAGGCTGCAGTTGAGGTTAAGAACAGATGCTGAGGCTCTGCTTAGACACAATCCTAGCTGAACAAATAAGGCAAGGTCAGCACACAGTTAAGGACAGTAGTAAAGCCCTGTCCTGGCTCTAGAAGCTACAGGTCTCACCCTATTGCTCTTTTAAGAATCATGCCAAATACCAGCTCCTTCAAAAGCCTTGAATAGTCTTCCCTTTTCCTCTCACTAAAACCCCCTTTGAACGACTTCTTTCTGTTCTGCACTGCCACAAAACTTAGTACTCCTCTCATTAATGCTAATGTTACAATCACCTGAAAACACTGTTTCCAAAGAAACTCCATTTCTTGTTCTGCCCCTACCCCATTGTTCTGGCTGTTAAGAGCCTTAAGAGTTTCTATATATACTGCACCTCCACATTTATGTGGTGTTGGACCCTTTATTCACTGATAAGGTCACAGTTTTAAATGGCATTTTTCTCGTGTGTTCTCTCTCTCAGTCTCCACACAACCCACCCATTTACACACCACAGCTTTTGTGCAAGCTCTGCTTATCACTAACTCTACTCATCTTTCTGGTCACATAGTAAGCACGACTCTTCTAGAGTTCTTCCCTGATCGGAAACTAGGAGAGAACCCACTGGTATACAAGCATTCATTGCTTTCTGTACTTCCCTGATTATGTCTCTAACCTCCTTTCTAATGTTTTTAAAAATTTTTATTTTAATTGACAAATAATAATTGTATATATGTATGGGTACAATATGATGTTTTAATACATGTATGCATCATGAAATGACCAAATCAAGCTATTTTACATATCCATCCCCCAAAACACTTATCATTTCTTTGTGGTAAATATATTTATTTATATTTATTTTTTAATTTTTTTGAGGCAGGGTCTCACTTTTTCTCCCAGGCTGAGTGCAGTGGTACCATCAGGGCTCACTGCAGCCCCTTCCTCCTAGGTTCAAGCTATCCTCCTGCCTCAGCCTTCTGAGTAGCTAGGACTACAGATGCATGCCATGTGGTGAGAATATTTAAAATCCACGTTTAGTCAGGCATGGTGTAATGCACCCGCAGTTCCAGTTATTCTGAGGACTGGCGCAGGAGAATTGCTTGAACCCAGGAGCTTGAGGCTGCAGTGAGTCATGTTCATGCCACTGGAGTACAGCCTGGGTGAAAGGGCGAGACTCTGTCTCAAAAAATAAAAAATTAAAATTAAAATACACTCTTAGCTATTTTGAAAAATACAATACATACTATTATTAACTATAGTCACCCTGTTGTGCAAAAACAGGCCTATTTCCAGGCCTATTACTAGGCCTATTTCTTCTAACCGAAACTTTGTACACTCTGTCCACTCCCATCCCCATGCTCTGGTAACCAGCATTCTACTCTCTACTTCTATGATTTCAACTCTTTTAGATTCAAAATGTAAGTGAGATCATACAGTATTTGTCTTTCTGTGCCTGGCTTATTTCACTTAGCATAACATCCTCTAGATAATCCATGTTGTTGAAAATGACCAATCTTAAATAAGATAGTGCCTTGAAAAACTGAGATTCATATATTTGACTCTGTCTTAGGAGGAGGATATATCCATTCTTTTGAGAACCATTTTCATTTGGTGATAGCTAACTTAAAGCATTATCTTCATATGTTCACACTGAAAACATTATGTTCATACTAAAACAAATGAAGAATATAACGGAATAAAAATGCAGAGATGTTAGCAAAACACACCTATCTCTTACTATTAGCCACACATAGTTTGGATCAATTTACACTTATTAATACACTAAACCTCTTTCTGCAACCCTAGGAAGTAATTAACGATATTGTCTTCCTTCTTAAAAAATAAAGAATATTGAGTCACAGTGAAGTTAAGAATTTACCCAACATAAGATAAACAGAAAGTTGTGGAGCCAGAATTCAAACCCAGATATTCTGGCTCCAGCATTTATACTATTAACCCCCACTTTATCATGCTGCTAAATTGCCTTTAAAAAGAAAATGTCCAGAAGGCACATATTAGGTAATAAACATTTTGTTGAATGACTTGATGAATGAACAAACATTTGAGGTAAGTGGTTTCAGACAACCACCCTAGATAAGACTTCCCTCCTAGTAACCCTCTCCAGCCCCAAAAAGGTTATTGTTATTGTTCTTTTATCATTAAAGAAAGCCCAGGTATAAATATTTGAGAAGTACTAGACAAGGTCACAGCCTCATATACATTAAGGATTGCCTACACAGTGTGATTAGGATGGGATTCCTAGCATAATTATTCTGTTACTTCCATTTAGTGTGTGACATGTTACCTTGCATTTTTTATGTTTTAACCTTTTTCTCTAAGTAAATGTTAAACCCCTCAAGACCAGGGTAAATATTTCTAAAATGTTTTAATATTACCCTACATTATTATTTTAATTATCTGTTTATCAATCACTTTTGAATATATTTTTAATGTAATCATCAGATCTACTCTGACAAGCTGAGTAGATGTTATTATTGCCATGTTGGAGATGAAGAGCTGTTACAAAATAATAATAATTAGGTCCACAAGAAATCCTGAATTCAATGACTTTGGGTAGTGTCTGAACATTGACATTTTTGAAAGCTTTCCAGATGATTCTAATATGCCACCTGGGTTGAACACCACTACCTAAGACTATTTACCCAACTGTACTGTTTACAAGTTATGAAACAATGACAACCATTAAATTATAATAAGTAAGTGTAATTGCATATTTCCAAACTTACTGGCCAAATGTAGCTTTAAAAATAGCATTTTTTTATATTAAAAATACAAAAGTAAATAGTCTGGGCATAAATAAAAAGCAAAGCAAGAACAATAAAGATCTCATCTACAGAAAGCTGACATAGTAAGGTACAACTAAGAGGTTTACCATCTTTTTATCATCCAGTACAGAACAGTCGCTAGGCTAAGTGTTTTTAATGAATCACTGAAAATATTTTCAAAAACCTTGTAAAGTAAGAACTATTATACTCAATTTAAAGATGACTTGTATAAGGATCTTAGAAGCTGTTTACCTTGTCAAAAGTCAAACTAGTTGAAAAGGAATTCTGTACCCTGGAATCTATGACTCTTTTCATCTCAGGGTTAAAACTAAGGCAAAAAATGTACTGAAGGATATGGAAGGATAAATATTAAATTGAGAGACATGAGAAAAGCCTACTCCAATGGCTCCTATAGGCCATATACATTATGCTTAGCTGCCAGTAAAGTATGTTAGTTAAACACAGGTCTTGCGTTTCATCTTCCATCAAGCATGACTACGTTAGTTTATTACTTAGTCATGAGTTACCCCTATAGTCCTAGCCAGCACCATTTCCTCTTTAGTTGGTATATGAATTAATGTGTTTGTGTCTTATAATACCTCAAACTTTTCTGACTTTCTATGCATTACCTTGATTCTTATATATTATCACAAGGACATTCCATGGAGAAGCAGAAACCCCAAAGGTACCTCATTTCTCCTTATAACTGCCTCTCAACTCTAGGATCTGGCTTACTCCTCCTTTCTACTCTTTTCCTGCACCCAGGTACTAAGTTTTTCAAAAGAAGGATCCTTTTTTTACAGCTATGTATCCTCAGCCCTAACACAGTGGTAGTTTTCAGTAAATCTTTGTTGAATTGAGCTGAATTTTTAAACACAGGTACCATGCTCTGATAACCATTTTATTTGGTTACAACTCTCAAGTTTGTTCAAATATTTACAATCTTTGTGGTTATTTTATTCACAAAGCTTGTATGTCCACCAATAACTTTAAATTGCACAGCTTGCAGTATCATGGAAAATATTATGAAGTGGTCACTGAAAACTCCCCACTGTTATCAAGAAGATGAAGTCATATATATATATACATGAAACAAAAAGCAGGCACTTCAAAAAATTCCTAGTTACATTATTCTTACTCCCATAATCTGTACGCAACTCTATCCATCAAATTTGGTAATCAATAAATCTTGAGTGAATACACATATGGGAGCTAAAAAAAAGAAATTGAACTCATGGAGACAGAGAATAGGCTGAGAAGAGTAGTGGGAGGTGAGGAGATGAAGAGGCAATGGTTAACAGGTACATGAACACGGTACCCATTAAAAGGAATAATATCTATTGTTTGATAGCACGATAAGGCAACTATAGTTAACAATAATTTACTGTATATTCCAAAATAACTAAAAGGGTGGAATTACAATTTTTCCAACATAAAGAAATGATAAATGGTTGAGGTGATAGATATCCCAGCTACTTTTATTACACATTGCATGTTTGTATCAAAATATCATGTGTATTTTATACATATATACAATTACTATAATAATTAAAAACTAAAATTGTTTAAGAAGGTAAATCTAAGCAAGCTTCAAAAAGAAGTCTTGTGTGAATAAATGAATGGATGAATAGAAATAAATAATAAGTACATTTAGAATACATATATTTTGACAAATATAAATGCACAAATATTTCTATTAACAGATTTTGAAAAGACTAAAGATTTAGTCTAAAAAGAAAGTAGGACAAGACCCAAGATGGCTGACTAGATACAGCCAGGAGGAACATCTCACACTGAGAGACAGGGACATGGGGAAGACTAGCAAACTCTGAGCAGATCTTCAGCAGGAAAGCATTGAGAGTGGATGCAGTGAGGACACAGACAGTGGGCTGAACTTGGGGAGGAAGCTGGGAGCCCTGTAGGGGGTTGCTGAGCACTGGGGCTCGTTCCTGGACCCCAGCAACTCCTGCGGAATGAGCTAAACAGATGAGGAGTGGTCTGTCCTCACCAGGAATCCCCAAAATTCCTGGCAACAAGACAGCCCATGACTCCCACGGACACTTGAGCTGGCAGAGAGAGTTGGCAGAGAGGTGGAAGAAACAGGATTCCAGCCTGTGCAGAGCCCACAGGGTTTGGCACAGGAACAGCTGCAGTGGAGTATGGCTAGGGTGCCCATCCCCAAAGACTCTCCATGGCCTTCTAAGTGACGTCAGCCTTTGAGAGACTGTTGGACCTGGACAGAACATGGTGGTGTTGCAAATGGGATGGGACCAGTCCAAATTGCACATCCTCTGTCTGCTGGCCTCTCCTGGGTACAGCCTGGCTATATGTACCTGCTTGAAGCACAGCCTCTGATGGCCAACCAAGTTGCTTCCCAGGGGTTATCATCATAGCTCCTTCACTGGAAGACTGTGTCTGTTTGTTGAAGAGCTCCAGTAGACCAGCCCCTGACGATGCACACTAGCCAACCTGCAGCCTTGACCCACTACAGTCTCCCTCTCCCCATGTGGGCAGACCTCACCTCCCTTACCCAGCCAGTACGTGTGTGTGAATGCATCCCACTGTGTCACCACAGATGATGCAAACAGAGCTAATTGTCCAAACCCTTGCTGATGCAGGAGTGCCCTGTTACACTGCCATCAACAGCACAAATGCATACATGGACGCTGGCAACACTGCCTTTGCCACCGCCCTGCACCAGCCACACTGCCACTGCCATAGGCATGAGCATACACAGGACCACTTCAGGCTCACTCCCACCAGTGCGCCACCCAAGCCAACAGGAGTAAACCCTGCCAGCACCAGCTTTGTAGAGTTGTGGCCAGTAGACTGGGACACCTCAGCCCCCCGAGTGAATCAGATTCCTAACCTCAAAGGGCCAGAGACCGAAGCTGAGGGCCTAGCACAGCCATCCAGAGTTAACAGGCAGTCCAGGAGTGCTAAGCTGATCCTTGGCCTCCTAAAACCTTCCAGAAATAAAGTCAGTCTACTGAACCTACCTCAAACCACAACCAAACTTCCAAAGGCATCAAAGAAATTAAAATTGTAAAAAACTCCATCCAAAGAACAGTAACTTCAAAGACTAAAGGAACATCAGTCCACCAACAATGTTCAAGCTGAGAGCCAAATCCAGATCATAATCCCATTCACAATATCCACAAAAATAATAAAATACCTAGAAATACAAATAACCAGGTAAGTAAAAGACCTCTGTAAGAGAATTACAAAACACTGCTGAAAGAAATCAGAAATAATACAAACAAATGAAAAAAAAAATTCCATGTTCATAAATGGGAAGAATCATTACAGTTAAAATGGCCATACTGGCCAAAGCAATTTACAGATTCAATACCATTCCTATCAAACTACCAATGCAAGTCATCACAGAATTAGAAAAAACTATTTTAAATTCATATGGAACCAAAAAAGAACCCAAATAGCCAAAGCAATACCAAACAAAAAGAACAAAGCTGGAGGCCTCACATTACATGACTTCAAATTATACTACAAGACTACAATAACAATATAAATGGTGCTAGGATAACGGGCTAGCCATTTGCAAAAGATTTAATCTGGACCCCTTCCTTAAAGCAATATAAAAATCAACTCAAGATGAATGAAAGACTTAAATATAAAGCAATATAAAAATTAATTCAAGATGAATGAAAGACTTAATGTAAAACCTAAAACTACAAAAAGCCTGGAAGATAACCTGGTAAAAATATCATTCGGGACATAGACCTTGGCAAAGATTTCATGATGAAGACAACAATAGCAATTACAACAAAACCAAAAATGGACAAATAAGATCTAATTAAACTAAGTAGCTTCTGTACAACAAAAGAAACTACAACAGATAACTTACAGAATGGATGAAAATATTTGAAAACCATGCATATGACAAAGACCTAGTACACAGATTCTGTGAGAAACTTAAACAAATTAACAAGCAAAAAACAAACAATCTCATTAAAAATTGGGATAAGAACATCAAAAGACACTTTTCCAAAGAAGACATACAGGTGGCCAACAAGCATATGAAAACAATATTCAACATCACTAATTATTAGAGAAATGCAAATCAAAACCACAGTGAAATACCATCTCACACCAGTCAGAATGGCTATAATTAAAAAGTTAAAAAATAACAGATTCCGGGAAGGTTGCAGAGAAAAGGGAACACTTACATGCTGTTCATGGGAATGTGAATTAGATCAGCCCCTGTGGAAAATAGTTTTGCAATTTCTCAACAAACTTAAAACCAAACTTTCATTTTATCCAGCAATCCCATGATTGAATATATACCCAAAGGGATATAAATCATTCTACCATAAACACACATGCACACATACATTCATCAAAGCACTATCCACAAGAGCAAAGACATGGAATCAACCTAAATGCTCATTAATGACAGACTGGATAAAGAAAATATGGTGTATACATATACCATGGAATACTGCACAGCCATAAAAAGAAACAAGATCATGTCCTTTGCAAGAAATATGAATGGGCTGGAGATGATTATCCTAAAACAGAAAACCAAATACCGAGAACATGCTCTCACTTAAAAATTGAGAGCTAAACACTAAGTAGACAGGAATGTAAAGAATGGAACAACAGACACAGGGGTCTACTTGAGGGTAGAGGGTGGGAGGAGCATGACATTCAACAAACTATGTGGTACTATGCTTATTACTTGGGTGAAAAGAATAATCTGTACACTAAATCCCCATGAAACACAATTTATCCCTATAGTAAACCTGCACATGTACCACTGATCCTAAAATAAAACTTCAAAAAAAATCTCAGGATACAAAATCAATGTGTAAAAATCACAAGCATTCTTATACACCAATAACAGACAAAAAGCGAGCCAAATCATGAGTGAACTCCCATTCACAGTTGCTTCAAAGAGAATAAAATACCTAGGAATCCAACTTACAAGGGATGTGAAGGACCTCTTCAAGGAGAACTACAAACCACTGCTCAATGAAAGAAAAGAGGACACAAACAAATGGAAGAACATTCCATGCTCATGGGTAGGAAGAATCAATATCGTGAAAATGGCTATACTGCCCAAGGTAATTTACAGATTCACTGCCATCCCCACCGAGCTACCAATGACTCTTCACAGAATTCGAAAAAACTACTTTAAAGTTCATATGGAACCAAAAAAGAGCCCACATTGCCAAGTCAATCCTAAGCCAAAAGAACAAAGCTGGACGCATCACGCTACCTGACTTCAAACTATACTGCAAGGCTACAGTAACCAAAACAGCATGGTACTGCTACCAAAACAGAGATATAGACCAACGGAACAGAACAGAGCCCTCAGAAATAATACCACACATCTACAACCATCTGATCTTTGACAAACCTGACAAAAACAAGAAATGGAGAAAGGATTCCCTGTTTAATAAATGGTGCTGGGAAAACGGGCTAGCCATATGTAGAAAGCTGAAACTGGATCCCTTCCTTACACCTTATACAAAAATTAATTCAAGATGGATTAAAGACTTAAATGTCAGACCTAAAATCATAAAAACCATAGAAGAAAACCTAGGCAATACCATTGAGGACATAGGCATGGGAAAGGACTTCATGTCTAAAACACCAAAAGCAATGGCAACAAAAGCCAAAATTGACAAATGGGATCTAATTAAACTGAAGAGCTTCTGCACAGCAAAAGAAACTACCATCAGAGTGAACAGGCAACCTATAAAATGGGAGAAAATTTTTGCTATCTACCTATCTGACAAAGGGCTAATATCCAGAATCTACAATGAACTCAAACAAATTTACAAGAAAAAAACAACCCCATCAAAAAGTGGGCGAAGGATATGAACAGACACTTCTCAAAAGAAGACATTTATGCAGCCAAAAGACACATGAAAAAATGTTCATCATCACTGGCCATCAGAGAAATGCAAATCAAAACCACAATGAGATACCATTTCACACCAGTTAGAATGGCAATCATTAAAAAGTCAGGAAACAACAGGTGCTGGAGAGGATGTGGAGAAAAAGGAACACTTTTACACTGTTGGTGGGACTGTAAACTAGTTCAACCATTGTGGAAGTCAGTGTGGCGATTCCTCAGGGATCTAGAACTAGAAATACCATTTGACCCAGCCATCCCATTACTGGGTATATACCCAAAGGATTACGAATCATGCTGCTGTAAAGACATATGCACACATATATTTATTGTGGCACTATTCACAATAGCAAAGACTTGGAACCAACCCAAATGTCCATCAATGCTAGACTGGATTAAGAAAATGTGGCACATATACACCATGGAATACTATGCAGCCATAAAAGATGATGAGTTCATGTCCTTTGTAGGGACATGGATGAAGCTGGAAACCATCATTCTCAGCAAACTATTGCAAGGACAAAAAACCAAACACCGCATGTTCTCACTCATAGGTGGGAATTGAACAATGAGAACACATGGACACAGGAAGGGGAACATCACAATCCGGGGCCTGTTGTGGGGTGGGGGGAGCAGGAAGGGATAGCATTAGGAGATATACCTAATGTTAAATGACGAGTTAATGGGTACAGCACACCAACATGGCACATGTATACATATGTAAAAAACCTGCATGTTGTGTACATGTACCCTAAAACTTAAAGTATAATTAAAAAAAAGAATATGAAACAAAAAAATATATTAATTAAAAAATAAATAAATAAGGCCGGGCGCAGTGGCTCAAGCCTGTAATCCCAGCACTTTGGGAGGCCGAGGCCAGCGGATCACGAGGTCAGGAGCTCGAGACCATCCTGGCTAACACAGTGAAACCCCGTCTCTACTAAAAATACAAAAAAATTAGCCGGGTGTGGTGGCGGGCACCTGTAGTCCCAGCTACTCGGGAGACTGAGGCAAGAGAATGGCATGAACCCGGAAGGCGGAGCTTGCAGTGAGCCGAGATCGTGCCACTGCACTCCTGGGCGAAAGAGCAAGACTCCGTCTCAAAATAAATAAATAAATAAACAAATAAATAAATAAGAGAAGAAAATATTTAAATCCAATATTAACATTATGGAGCAGAAGAAAGTGGAATGAGGGGAACAAAATCTCATTACAGAACATCTTATAAGTCACAGGTCTTAAAGTAAAATTGACCAGTAAAATCCCACTATTATCTCTTTCAAGTTATGGAAAAATTATTTGAATTTTCTAATGTTTGCATTACCCATCTGCCAAGAGAGAACATAATACCACTGTGTAGGAAATTCAGCCACAAACTACTTGTAACAGGACTCTAAAATGTTTTCTATTCAATAAATGCAATCCTTAGTAAACTTTTGTTTTATTCTGCTACTTTTGGGAAGAAAGAAGAAAAAAAAAAGGAAGGGAGCAAGGGAGGGTAAGAAGCATGAAAGAAAGCTAGCTAACTGCATTACTATATAACAGCGACAGATATTTTTAAAAACATATTTTAAAGATTTTATTTTATAAAAGTAATAAAAAATGTACATTGTCTAGTAAAAAACTTAACAAAAAAAACAAACCACAAGACACAGGTGAAAACAAGGAACTAAAGGAACGTAAGAGAAGGGCTAAGTAGATAATTAATACACCATGTTTCATGTAGGGAGATTTAATATTGTAAAGATGTCAAACTCTCAAAATTGATTTACAAACTCGATGTAACTCCAGTCAAACTCCAATAGGTTTTCTTCATAAAAC
The DNA here is from genome assembly GCF_028858775.2 of Pan troglodytes. Taxonomy (NCBI): domain Eukaryota; kingdom Metazoa; phylum Chordata; class Mammalia; order Primates; family Hominidae; genus Pan; species Pan troglodytes. The sequence continues at coordinate 91,431,634 of NC_072407.2, forward strand.
TTGACAAGCCGACTTTCAAATGTATGCAGAAATGCAAAACAGCAGAAACAAAGTAAAACACTAAAAGAAAAGGAGAAATAATTTGGCCTTCACATAACAGAACTTACTATAAAGTTACAATAATTCAGAATGTGTTTCTTGTGTATAGATAGATAAACTGACCAACGGAGCAAAACAAAGACCTATAAACAACTATATATGTATCAACTATACATATATAGATGGCATGTCAGATTAATGGGAAAAGAAGAGTCTATTCGATGAAGGAAAACATTGGTTATCATACGGAAACAAAATCACGTAACATCCTTGTTTCAAACCACCCCACAACATTAGTCCCTTAATAGTTAAGAACTTAAATATCAAAATCAAAATTCAAAACTTTTAATAGAACATAATATATTAATCTTTTGGACATTAGCATAGGTATGGATTTCTCAAGACATAAAAAGTTAGAAATGAATCAAAACAAGTAATATATTAAATATACAGGCAAAATAAAACTATTTTTTTCAATGTTAAAGAAAGGAGAAACTCAAAATTCACAATAGTGGTAATCTTTTGCAGGAAGAGAGAAGAAAAAGATAGATATATGATAAGATAACCAAATACATAGATGTAAATTACTCATAATGTTCTAATTCTAGGTGTATGTATGGATATTCATTATATCATAAGTAATTTGTATAAAATAAATAAAGGAGGATCATGTTTAAATTAACAAATTGGGATAGGAACTGAGGAATATTAGTAATCAGATTCCGTTCATTTAATAAAAACAAAAATAATTATGTATGTAAATTGTTTAATTGAATGCCTGTCATATAGCAATAATTCCTATTAATAATAATAGGAACACTATTCTCTGGATTACCGCTGAATTCTACATCCCAGATCAGCTGTGCTTCATACAAGCTAATTACAATCACATGACACAACATAATTTTCAAAGAATCAGTTCCCTTTGGTATTGATGCAATATTTTTTGGCAACAAGTTTGAATCATAGCTTGTCATCTGTTGTTGTCTGGTACAATCCACACTTTTTATATGAATAGTGTATACAAATATAACAAGAGATGGGGTCATATCTGTATATTTTTCCTGAAGTAGGCCACAAAACAACTCTATTTTAATGACACTGACTAAGAATATGTGTAAGACAGATGCTTTTCTTATCTTGAATTTGTTCACGTGCTTGATATTTCCAACTTAACTGTTGGCAAAATGTCAACTTTGTGTTTATTGTCAGCATATGAAATATAGTTCCGGAAAGGGAGACAGGATAATAAATAGTGTTTTCAGGAAAGCAGTAATTTTCATTGACTGATATAAAAAGCATTTAATATGTCCAGTTAGGTTATTTCTACATCTTAAGTTGGAACACCTTAGGGATACAGTTTAATGGATATACCAGTAAGTGGACAAATAGATATAATACTCTCTGGACTATCTAAAAAAGATTAAACATGATTTTCTATCTCAATCAGTGAAATAATTATCACTTGAGAGTGATAGGTTTTTCTTATTTATATAGGCTTCCAGAGAAATAGAATAATTATCTCTTTTGATCTGGCATTTGCATATGATAAGAACATTTTAGCTCAAAGGATTGTATATGACAATTGTATTTGTAGTTTTAATGTAGCTGAACAATAGTTCCCTCCCACCTATGAGTGAACAATTTAAAATGTATCAGCTAAAATCTATTACAAAAATTCAGGAATTAAGAGATACAAATAAATCATCCGTATTTCCTTTGAGATTCAATGCTTTAAAGAAAATTTTTATATATCTTCATTGTCTAACTATGTATTGCATGTCTGGAAGTGTTTTATTATTGTGTTTATATTAAATCCCACAGTAATTTAATTCAAAGTGGATTTAAGTGTCCCCTTGGGATAAATAGAGCTTATTTTAACATCAACTTCCTTACGATTCTGCAAAACCCAACTGGAAATTTTACCAAGAACCCACTTTCTCATACATGTTTGTTCCTGAATATAGTTAGTTTTTTAAACTAAGAAGAAAACTTCTTTTTACTAGGTTTTCAGACTACAAAACGTTCTCATTCAGAAGTAGTGGAGTGAGGAAAATGGAGACGGACCCATTTTTAAGTGGCAAGATTATAAGAAAACATTTTATCTAGTTACTACATGGGCAATATTCTATTAGCTAAACAGATTGTTTTGTTTGATCATTATTAATCCATAATCTTCACAAGCATCAGTTACTTCAGGTGTTTATTTTTTAAAAATGACGCTCTAAGTTATATTTCCAGTCCATTCTATGTGAATGATTTGTTTTACCCTTCCCAGCTATTCCAGAGTTTTTAAATTTAATCAGGTTAGTTGTCACTAGATGGAAGTGTTATTTTCAAGTTTCAAGTCCCACCTGTCAAGGTGTCTAAGATACATAATTAACTGGGGATTCCATATGTAATTTTTAAAACTACAAATAGATTTAAAATGAGGACATACAAACAAAACAAAGTTTAGTTTTTGTTATGAACTAAATGCCGTTTCTCTCCAAAATTCATTTGTTGAAGCCCTAGTCGCCAATGTGATGGTATTTGGAGTTACGGCCTTTGATACAAAATTAGATGTAGATGAAGTCATGAGAATGGAGTCCCCATGATAGGATTAATGCCTTTATTTTTAAAAAACATTTTTGTTATACTTTAAGTTCTGGGCTACATGTGCAGAACGTGTAGGTTTTTTACATAGGTATACACGTGCCATGGTGGTTTGCTGCACCCATCAACCCATCAACTACATTAGGTATTTCTCCTAATGCTATCCCTCCTCTAGCCCCCAACCCCCCAACAAGCCCCAGTTTGTGTGCCCTCCTATGTCCATGTGTTCTCATTGTTCAACTCCCACCTATGAGTGATAACATGCAGTGTTTGGTTTTCTGTTCTTCCGTTAGTTTGCTGTGAATGATGGTTTCCAGCGTCATCCATGTCCCTGCAAAGGACATGAACTCACCCTTTTTATGGCTGCATAGTATTCCATGCTGTATATGTGCCACATTTTCTTTATCCAGTCTATCATTGATGGGCATTTGGGTTGGTTCCAAGTCTTTGCTATTGTCAACACTGCTGCAATAAACATACATTTGCATGTGTCTTTATAGAATGATTTATAATCCTTTTGGTATATGCCTAGTAATGTGATTGCTGGGTCACATGGTATTTCTATTCTAGATCCTTGAGGAATCGCCACACTGTCTTCACAATGGTTGAACTAATTTACACTCTCACCAACAGTCTAAAAGCATTCTATTTCTCCACATCCTCTCCAGCATCTGTTGTTTCCTGACTTTTTAATGATTGCCATTCTAATTGGTGTGAGATGGTATCTCGTTGTGGTTTTCATTTGCATTTCTGTGATGACCAGCGATGATGAGCATTTTTTCATGTGTCTGTTGGCTGCATAAATGTCTTTCTTTTAAGAAGTGTCTGTTCATATCCTTTGCTCACTTTTTGATGGGTTTTTTTTTCTTGTAAATTTGTTTAAGTTCTTTGTAGATTCTGGATATTAGCCCTTTGTCAGATGCATAGACTGCAAAAATTTTCTCCCATTCTGTAGGTTGCCTGTTCACTCTGATGGGATCTGATTAAACTAAAGAACTTCTGCACAGCAAAAGGATTAATGCCTTTATAAGAAGAGGAGGACACCAGAATACCTTCTCTCCTTCTCTCACCAGGTTAGGATACAGCAAAAAGGCAGCCATCTGTCAACAAGGAAGAGGGCCCTCATCAAACCCTAAATCTATTGACACTGTAGTCTTGCACTTCCCAAGCAACAGAAAAATGTTTGTTGTTTAAGCTGCCTAGTCTATGATATTTAGTTATACCAGCCTGAACCAAGACAATCCTATAGAAAAATATTTTAAATGCCATTTAAAGTAAGTTATTGAAGAGCATAATATCTAGGTATACCAAGTACATGGTTATTTTCTTAAAATCTCAGTTTCTTATCTTAAATATCCTACTTAATAAATATTAATTTTGAAATAGTTAATTGAGAGGGATACAATTTCCTTACCTATAAAACAAATATAACATAATAATCCTAGCTGTTAGGGTTTTTGTGAAAAGTAAGAACAGTCTAAAAAATGCAGGCAGTATATAGAGTTAACTTATTGCCATAGGGTCACTGGATCACATCCTTTCACTAAACATTGGTCTGTACTTTTAAAGTAAGTGCTATCTGTTCCACTTATATTATTAATCGAACACATATTTATTATGATCGGTACATATTTTAGGACACCAGGAGTTCAATAGTGAACTAAAAACATAAAATTCCCTTTCCCTTAGGCTGCTTATGTTTTAGTAGAGGAAATACATTAATCAAATAACTTGATAAGCAAATACAATTTGTAACAGTGATAAATGAGAAACAGAGTATGAATACATGTAACAGGAAATCAGATCTAAATGGGAAGATCGGCAAGCCTTCCTTGATTAATGAAAAGTATAAAGGAAACTGAGATCTGAAGAATAAAACTAGAAGTCAGCTAGAAATAAGAGGGACATCCATGCAGGGAAAAAAGCAGCATGAGAAATGATGTGTAGCAAATGAAAACATGGTGTATATGTAATAAATAAATAGTAGGCCAATATGGTTCGTTTGGAAATGAAGGGTAATGGAACATAAAGCTGGAGAAGCTGATCGGGGTGAACTTGCTGGACTTTGTAGGTTACATTAAGAATGTCTTTATCGGCCGGGAACGGTGGCTCACACCTGTAATCCCAGCACTTTGCGAGGCCAAGGCGGGCGGATCACGAGATCAGGAGATCGAGACCATGCTGGCTAAGACGGTGAAACCCCATCTCTACTAAAAAAGTACAAAAAAATTAGCTGGGCCTAGTGGTGGGCACCCGTAGTCCCAGCTACTAGGGAGGCTGAGGCAGGAGAATGGTGTGAACCCGGGAGGTGGAGCTTGCAGTGAGGCCAGATCGCACCATTGCACTCCAGCCTGGGTGACAGAGCCAGACTCATCACCAAAAAAAAAAAAAAAAAAAAAAAAATTGTCTTTATCTTTTTATTTTATTTTATTAGTGCAGAGCATCTCTCTCAGTCTGCTCTGGATGCTTTAAGAAAATACCATAAACTGGGTGGCTTATAAACAACAAACATTTATTTCTCTCCATTCCGGAGTCTACAAGTTCAAGTCAAGGCAGATTCAGTGTCTGGTTAGGGCCCACTTCCTCATAGACAGTGCCTTCTGCTGGCATCCTCACGTGGTCGCTAACTAGCACTCTGAAACCTCTTTTATAAAGGCACTAATCCCAGTCATGAGGGCTTTACCTTCATCACCTAATCACCAAGTCACCCAAAGGCTCCACTTCCCAATACTATTGCCTTAAGGGTGAGGATTTCAACATATGAATTTTGGGGGGACACATATATTCAGTCCATAGCACAGAATGATTGTGTTTTAAGTCAGGAAGTGGCATGAAGAGATTAGTATTTGGCGATGATTATTCTCAATGAAGTGTGGACAACAGATGGCAAGGAAGTAATTTTGGCAATTACATTACTTTGTATAGTTAATCATCGCATCAGTAAAATTTTGTTAGCGACAAGGACTACATTTCAAGTTAATTATGTGTGAGTTACATATAGGAGGGATTCTGTTGTGACTAAATATTTTACTTATCAGTAAATTTATTTTGCTAAATACTAAAACATATAATTCTAAAACTGGAAATCTGAAAGGGCCTAGCTCATACTGTACCTCCCACCCACTGTCTAAACCCCTTCTCTGACAGTCCGCAACCAAAGGTAACCTACACTCTGTTTGAATTCTTCCACATAACAGGCTGTTCCACTGTTCTATTTTGTTTTCTTACACTAGGATGAAATCTGTGTCTGTGTAACTTCCACCCACAGAGCTACTCTGCATAATAATTTTCCTAAGACAGACATTTGAAAACTGAAGATAAAAGTGGTGTAACTTCCTAACCCAATCTTGCTTTCTCCATGCTAAATACAATTAGTTGCTTCTACAATTCTTGATATAATTTTAAGACTCCATCATCTTTGTGCACCAATATTCAGCACATTCTTGACAAAAGCTCATTGCACAGAGCAGTGCTGAAGACTATTGTCTCTGTTACTATGGATGCTATCTGCTAATTTTAAGATTGTGTTATCTTTTATGGAAATTATGTCACCACATAAAGGCTCATCTTGAGTTTCCAACATACAGGTTTTCTTCACATGAATTTCCTATTAAACAATGATCCCTTTATCCTATACTCAAAAGAAAAAAATGGGAGCGGGTGAGAGAAGGTACATAAATGCAAGAATTAACCTATTCTATTATATTGGTTGTGAATTCTGTATTCTTATATTTTTCCCTCTCATCTTTGCCTCAGCTAGAAATTTTGATTGTCATTTATTTGTTTATTTTTAGAGACAGTCTCATTCTGTCACTCAGGCTGGAGTCTAATGGTGTAATCACAGCTCACTGCAGCCTGGAGCTCCTGGGCTTAGCTGATTCTCCCACCTCAGCCTCTAGAGTAGCTGGGACTACAGATGCATGCTACCACACCTGTCTAATTACTTTTATTTTTGTCTATTTTGCCTAGGCTGATCTTAAACTCCTGGCCTCAAGTGATCCTCCAGCCTCAGCCTCCAAAAGTGCTAGTATTACAGGAGTGAGCCACCACACAAGGCCTGAAAGCTTTACATTTATGTTTTTCACATCTTCATCCAAATTTTTGGCAAAGCTATTAAAATGTACCAAATCCTATGAAATAGCTGACTCTAGAGAGGACTTACAAACTACCTGTTTTGGCAAATTAACTTTCAAATGAACATTTTGTTCTCAACTGGAAATTTTCTCAACAAATTAAGGGAACATAAGATGATATTCTACATGTAAATATGTACACTAAACTATTGTTCAAAGGGAGTTGAAAAAGCCAGAGAGGTTAGTTTGAATAATTGGTCATTTTTCTGGGTGCTTCTTGGTCAGTCAACAATTAGGAAAACAAAATTAAAAATAATGAAACCTTAAAGTGATAAAATATTTTAAAATTCTGATTTGGCATTGGTGTTTGTCTAAAAATATGTAAATTTGTGCTCATTGCTATCAATTTTATTGACTCTTCTATCCCAAGGAAAATTTTAATCAAACCAAATGATGCCCATACAAAGCCTAATTCTTTTGTGCTTTAGAATAAAAAATCTGTAGTTCTTTCATGGCGCCTTACAAACCATCCAGTTCAACCTTCTTTTTGCCTCTGTTTACACTGCTAGTTCATAAAGCTGCAAGAATGGGAACCCAAGTCTCCTCTTCATGATCTGTGTCACTTCCCTTGCAATGCAGCACTCCCCAGAACAGAGTTGCAAATTCGGACACCTTGCCTAGTGCTCTTTCCGTATTTTTACACTTTCTTACTCTTTCAGTTGCTTATACTGTTACCCAATCAACAAATTTTCCTCTCATTTTATGTAAATCTTGACCAAGGCTTCTCATATTGGACTGTACATAGTTATTACCTGATGGGCTATTTTAAAATAAACCACTTTCTACTACTGCACTTCTGAAGTTCTTATTCCTTAGGTCTCAGGTGGAGTTCTAAGCCAGGATCAGCACTCACTGATTTAGAGGACAATTTGAAGTCACATAAACCTGAATATGAAGCCCCTTAACTAGCTGTGTGGTCTTAGGTAACTATGTGACTTTATCTCAGTCTCATTTTCCTCATCTGCAAAATGAAAATAATAATAATAATAATAATAATATACCTACCCCAAAGGGTTATTGTATATATTAAGTGAGCATATATAGTATTTAATGCAGTGCTTGACATATAGTAAGAAGTCAACAGAAGTTATTATCATCATCCTAGTGTCCCTTGTCATCCACACATTTAAACTAGTTTCAGAATTTAAATGAACTTATGGCATGGCTTCCTGCAAATCTCCAGGTTGCCTTTCCAGCCACAGCTTTGGAAAGTGACATTCTCATTGTAGTTATATAAACAGAGCTTTATTTCACTCATCTGATCTAAAGAATTCAAAGAAAGTTCTAGGCAACTATGTGTTCTATAAATATATGGTGGATGAATGAATGAATGAATGAGGCTAAGAGATGATCCTTCAACGCCCTTATTTTAGAAAAAGAGAACACCAAAAGTGATTACCCAGGAAATCCAGTTAAGATCTGGAATCAGAACTCAGGACATACACTTTCCATCCTCTTGCTCAGGCTCAGCAGTTCTGCCTCCACCCTCCACTCTCTATTCCACCACTTCAGAGGCTGGGATTGCCTCTGGAACAGCACCCAATTAAAGAAAAGTTTCAAAGCCACTATAGCTTTTGTATGAGACTGTGTAGATGATCTAGTCCAACCTCCTTTTTTTTGGTCCCAACTTATATTCCAAGTCGGTAAACAGGCCTAACTGATGATACCATTAGGCTACTTGGCTACATATACTTTTATATTATATGCCTCAGTTTAGCTCCCAGATGCATTATGAAGATTAGCTAACCCAAGTTGTTACTACCTATCTCAGTTGACACTACAGATCCACAGCTCAGACTGCTGCTATCCCTTCTATTTGTATTGGCATTGTACCTGTTCCAACCCCCATGATAACTACCAGATGGACTCTTTATTAATCTTTCAGTCACAGAAGAAAGTGAAGAAAGTGCCCCAGTGTCACTTTCTCTGTAAGGGCTTGCTAGGGCCCATATCCCTATCTCTACCCTCATTTATAACTCTCCAAATTTCCCTTTTACATATATTTAGACAAATCTGGAGCATCTTTCTCCGTGTTTCCTTTTTGCCTTTCACCATATCTCTCCTAGAGCACTTAATTCTTTCTATTATAATGGCTTATGTATTTATCTCCTTGTCTCCCACATAAAGCTAGCAAGGGGCTGCACAGGCAAGTGGCAAAGCCCAAACTGCCTCTTACCTTTGAGGACCTCAAAAATGCATGGTTATTAATAAATAAAATTGTTTCTAATAAGCACTCTTTGGGGAAAATATGTTCTGAGCAACGAAAGTCAACAAAAAATAGTCACGAGACAGATACATGAACAAAAAGAGAAACCACATAAAGTAGGCTATACAATTTTTCAAAGCTATGGTAAGCATATTTTTATGGTCTATATAGTAATCAAAAAGGTCTATGGCAGAAAATTGGAAAAAATTTATTTTTCCTATGCCTATAAGTCAAAACTGTAGTCCTAATTAATATCATTAGGTTAATATCATTAATAAATTATAATGGGAATATAAATTTTGAATATAGTAGGCATTCCATGGGAACAAGACTGCACTTAAGAATAAAAAATGACATTTCAGTGAAGGACTGGTTAAAAAGCTGATTACCTAACTTTTTTGATTGTTTTTGTTTGTTTGTTTGTTTTGGTTTTTGAGACAGTCTCTCTCTGTCACCCAGACTGGAGTGCAATGGTGCAATCTCAGCTCACTGCAACCTCCGCCTCCTGGGTTCAAGCTATTCTTCTGCCTCAGCCTACTGAGTAACTTGGATTACAGGTGCATAGCACCACAGCCTGCTAATTTCTTGTGTTTTTAGCAGAAACAGGGTTTCACCAGTTGGTGAGGCTGGTCTTGAACTTCTGGCCTTAAGTGATCTGCCCACCTTGGCCTCCCTAAGTGCTGGGTTTACAGGCATGAGCTACTGCACCTGGCCTTTATTATCTAATTGTTTTGATAAGGTTATTTTGATAAGGTTTCATATGAAAACAATGATGAAGAACATGTCATGAGTAACCAGAAAATGATGAACAATAATTGAAGCAATCATTTCTTTTAAAAAAAAATTCTGAAAATAAACTACCAATTCAGTGCTCTTGGGGTATAACCAAAAGCTCATGTATGTACCTTAATGCCATAATAAACTATAATTCATTCCAAATGATCCCAGTTCATTTCTGTCAACTAGCTTCCCTGGAGACTTTTAACTATGATGTAATTTTTGACTCAAGTTGACCTATCTTCTCATCTATAATCTGCTTTTTTTTCCTTAATACTGTCTCCAAAAGAAGCTATCAATTCTAAAGAAAAAAAGGTGTAATTTTTTTTTCATAAAACTAAAGTGGCTACCAAAAATATACAGTTCATCATGACTTTATATTCAGATTTCCTTATGCTTAACTCAAATCTTTCTATCTGTTTTATGTCATCATTTTTTATCTACGCTTTCTAAAAATGACATTCTTCCATTTTCAGTGGGAATGTGGTTTTTCCTTAGAAAAGCTATTAAAAGTCAGAAGGACACATAGCTATTACAGAGAGAGAAGAAAGCAGTATTATAACATATTTTTGTCCCAATTTTGTCTACCTTGTCTTTCCAGTGCCAAAAGCACAGAGGGCAGAAAACATTCACTTCTAGACTCTGTGTCTGTCTGGCAAAGTTAAACTTCAACATCAATGGCATTCAGAGTTGCATATGAACACAGCCAGGGGTTTCTAAAGACAATATTGTCTAGTGAACAGTTCACCAGGTGTAAATGATTATGAAATTTTAATCACAATTAATACCTGTGACCTCTACCAAGGCCACTTGTCTCCAGAACCTAGAATTGAAGAATTTGAACAATAGTAAACACTGCCTTCACTTTTCCTTATAGAAATGTATCAAGTGAAAAAGGTTTGACCTCTTTGGCTGAAAAACATTATTGAAGTGGAAATATTTTTTGGTTCATCTATTAAATTCCTATCAATATTTATACCCATCCCTTATTCTATACACCTTTCTAAGTCTCAACGAGGTTTCAAAACTTACAGAGCATTTGATTTTATGTCACTCTTACATTTTCCTCACTCTACAGAAATTATCTGTGCACAGGAGAAGGCATGGAGAAGTTGAAAGTGTTTTGCAGAGAGCATGGTTGACTAGATAACTGAAACAGGCCTTGTGTCTCCTATGTCATGGGTTCAGCACATCTGATCACAATTACTGAGTGTTTAGTTACCTCTCATCTACTCCTCATCAAAAACAATCATTCCAAAATGTTGCCTCATTCCTCTTTATCTTTAAACCATTTTTAATTTTTCAACATTCCTCTGAAAATTAGAAGCCAAAACAGATATACTGGTGGCCTGAATAAACAAAAAAAAAAATTGAGAGAAAACGCACATGACAATGATACCTCTTCATTTATTAGAATTTTAATCAGACTATCCATAATGATATATATTAAAACTCATATAGTGAATATAGGATATTCAATATAAAGATTTTTTTCTCATGTCTCCTAAGCATAGCCTACTTAAACACATTGTCTATTTTACTCCTCCTGAACTCAATCCTATTTCTTATTAACTTTTACTAATTGAATCTATAAAATTGTTTTTTAAATTCTATCTCTGTCCTCAAAATACTAGCAACCTTAGCTAACTCGGCATGTCTTTTAACTATGACTTTCAACTTTTGAATGAAGTCGACTCTCTTCCAGTCTTTCCTTGGGGAAAAAAAACAGAACACTGCCTCCAAAATAAGCTATCAATTCAAAGAGAAAGAACTCTGTATGCAAAGAAAGAGCCAAAATGCCTAACACAGTAGGTACTCAGTTAAGATGGACTAAATGAATGGATAATTTGGTACAGACTATTTTCCTAAATTTCCTGATATATACATGTTAAAGCATTAGATTCTTCTGACAAACTCTTCACAGAGTTTAACTGGCCAACATGCAGTGGACCACACTAGTTCAGTTGTTGGGAAAATAACGTTTAGTTTGGTGCAAAATTAATTGCGGTTTTTACTTTCCATGGCAAAAACCACAATTACTTTTGCGCCAACCTATTAAATTAAATCAAACATAAGATGATGTATTTGTAGTCCTCTTTTCTCCAATTGACAATCACTGCATAGTTTCCAAATGTTACAAAAAAAGGTTTACAGCATCAGTGCCACATTTTTACAAAGACAAAGGAAATGCAATTCAAATTTAATCTTTTTTTCTTTAAAAAACTAATATTGAGTAAGACCAATACATCACATCTTGGAATTTATTTAAAAAGTAAAATGACATGCAGAAACGCTTTTCTAATTGTACAAGTAAATTTCTACGAAGATATTCACTGCCGTATGATCTATAATACCAAAAAAAAAAAAAGAAATTAAAGTTGTCCAACAATTGAGAAATGCAAAATAAATTATGGTGTACATTATGGCATTATGGTGCACTATGTAGTCATTAAAGATAAAATTAATTAGCCTCACATAATAGAAATGAAATAGTAATATCCATCCAGATTACTGAATAATATGCACATGTATATATGTGTATCTACATGTACAGTCGTTGATATATAGACATAAACATAAATGAAAGAGATTCAGGTGGTTACTTCTAAGATGTAGAGGGAAGTTTCTATTTTTTTCTATTGTATCATCAGTGTTTAATATACAGAATCAGGTATTTCTTTTGACATTTAATATATTTTAATAATTAAGTACCAAGAATTCAATGGATAAATAAGCAGTACAAAGTCACAATAAAAGAAATTAAATGGGTTAATATACTTTGAAAATCTAATAACATATCCAAAGGACATATGAAAACAGAGGGGGTATTCTGTACAATGATGTTTTTCATTGCAGTTTATAAGTCAGTAAATAACAGAAGTCAATTGCATTTGCAGAAATATGGGAGTGTTTAAGTTTTGTGTTTTATTTATTCAGTGAAATATTAAAAATAAACAACATATGCTTAACAAGTTTGTGATAACGGAGATAAATCTAATGTGATATTTATGCTACATTTTACAGTAGGAAACAAAACTGTTGATTCTGAATGATCACACTGCTACTTAAAAAAATAAAAAACCTGTACTGAGGACATGCACCAAAATGTTAATGGTGGTTATGTGTGAGTATTGATATATATAACATTTTTTAATTTTCCCCTATTTTCTATAATAAATAGGAAAACAATTAGTAAATATAAAACAGTTATAAGAAAAATTATTTTTATTAAGAAAATAAGGTAGGGCAAGTCTTCAAAATACAATTTGAAGAATAATATTGTCTTCAAATATTGATAATATTTAAAAATTTTCCATTTCTACTTTTGTGCATTTTTCATTTTTCCCTAATGGTATGCATTATGTTCATACTGGAAAATGCATGATAAACTTCTAAAAATTACCTTGAAAATATTTAATGGCTTAGGATGGAATCTTTCAGAAGGGTATTAAGCTGCTGATCCCTTGTCTTCTAGACTTTTGATAACTGAGGATATATTAATGTAAAGTGCAGGCTTCAACAGAATAGGTTAGGATGAGATGGAACAGGATAGGACAGGACAGGACAGAATACAATAGAATAGGAACAGGGAAGAGATAAAATTATAATAATTGATATTATGCTATAGCAATCTAAGAAATAAGAGGGGTTCCAAGTAATATAGGGAAGAAATATTGAGGCACTGAGAGGGCATAAGGGACAAAAATTCCTGACCCTTTAACACTACTAACTGGCCCCAAACATTAAGTATTATCCAACCTCTGGTTTGCTGGTGATATCATATTTCCATACTATATTTCTTATGGTTTGCTTTTCTTGTGTGCTGTTAAGACATTTAGCAAACAATTTTGGAAAAAGTATTTTAACACATACTACAATTTTAAGAAAGAAAATCCTAATATCCTGCTATGTACAAAACAAAACATCTCTACTCATATTCCATCTCACAACCTTCCTAACCTACGATTGCTCATTAGGGTTGGTACAAGCTCTGTACTATACTGTACTTTGCAGTTCAGGAAGTTAGGGTGAGTTGTTTTCTACTTTTTTATTTACCTGTCTTTTAAGAAAATCCATTCCACTATTTGCACCTATCCTTTTAATGTTCTCTTTTATATTTTTTATTCCATTGCCTAGTACTCCCAAGCTTGACGTTATATTTGTCAGGTTTGTTGTTTTTACTGTAACTATATATATATAGCATTTTTTGGTTAAATGGTTACTATTATGCGCAGTTCATAAGAAAGATATATAGAAGTTAAATCATACTTAAAATACTCACTACATTCATTCCCTACATCACACAATATACTTTAGTTTTCTTGCTGAAAACTAGTTATTAAAATCAAATATATTAATATTTGTAAACTCATTCCACATGGTGATATTATTTTCATATTTATCCTAATCTGACTAAATCCAACTCCTATAACAAGTAACTAAAAAATGCTATTTTTTTAAACAAAATGAACAACTTATTTGTGCTCCTTTTTAAAAGAAAACCTAGTAGGCAGATCCAACAAAATACCATATAATAATTATATTACAACAGTATCCTTTATATTCATGATGATGCTATTTGAAGCAGCAGGATATTAGAGGTAATCTGAGTTTACATGCCTGGAATAATGGATATATAAAAAGTGGTAGATGCAAACAATGGAATACCATGTAGCAGTTGGTAGCAAGAAACAAAAGAAGCACACAGCCACATAAATAGACTTCAAAAATATAATAACGGATGAGAAAAATTAGGAAACTAAATAAGTCCTATGATCCAATGCCATTTTTGTGAATTAGAAGATACATATACATAAAACACCGAAAAAAGGATAAACATCAAGCACATTAGAAAGACTGCTATTGTAAGGGGGAGAATGCAGTGGTCCTCAACCTTTTTGGCACCAGGGACTGGTTTTGGGGAAGACAATTTTTCCAGATTGGTGGAGGGGGCAGTGGTGGTTTTGGGATGATTCAACTGCATTACATTTATTGTGCACTTCATTTCTAGTATTATTACATTGTAATATATAATGAAATAATTATACAACTCACCACAATGTAGAATCAGTGATTGCCCTGAGCCTGTTTGCCTGAAACTAAATGGTCCTATCTTGGGGGTGACAGGAGACAGTGACAGATCATCAGGCATTAGATGTTCATAAGGAGCTTGCAACCTAGATCCCTCCTGCGCAGTTCACAATAAGGTTCACGCTCCTAAGAGAATCTAATGCTGCAGCTGATCTGACAGCAGGTGGAGCTCAGGTGGTAATACAAGCAATGGGGAGCCGCTGTAAATACAGATGAAGCTTTGCTTGCCTGCCAGCTGCTCACCTCCTGCAGTGTGGCCCGGTTCCTAATAGGCCACGAACTGGTCCCTGCCTGTGGCTTGGGGACTGGGGACCGCTGAAAGAGTGGGATTGGATAATGGAGAATGATTAAATTGATAAATTAATAAATGAATGAATGAAGAAGAAAGTAAAAGGAAGTCTGGCACAGACCCATGAGGATAGTGTGTTATGAACTGAGGTATATGTTTAATTAAATATCCTGTACTTGATATCAAAAAAGTTTTTAAAACTTTTTTGTTTTTATGGAAATAATTCACTGTTACTCTCCTATAAAATGGGTCCTTTTCATGTGTATATCAATTTATGAGCTGCTTGACAGAAGGTTTTATAAAGGCCAAGAATTTGGGAGCTAAAATGTGGAAACCACAGCCAACTGGAAAACAATTAACTGTGAGCTTAAATATTTTTGAAATTCTAACTAAGAAAATAATATATACTGTCATTGGCAAAATATTTTTTCATATCACTTCAAAATGCATGCTTTGCTCTAAACTAGAAGGTATTTTCTCTTAACTGTTGGAAATTTTTATAATCATTAACAAATGTTTATAAATAAATTTCAACTTCAAAACATTCTTAATTCCAAAGATGTTTTCTGAAATAGATAAGTCTTAGCATTGTCATAAATTTGTCTACTATGACTTGCTGTTAGGATGAAGGGAATTAACACTTTTTGAGAGTCTTACACTCATTTCTTCCTCACCTTGGTTAATCTTTTCCTCTCTTTCCCTGCCTCTCTCCCCTGCCAAAAAAAATCTTATAAGTGATATATTAGGTTAAACTAAACACAGGTTAACCTAAATTGTCATTTTTGTAAGTCAAAATGTTTCTATATTGAAATTTTCATGTAGCTCAATTAATAATATAAATCTCAACTGAAAACTGAGAAAACTGAGGCTTTCAAAATTTTAATAAATCATTTACAGGTATATTTGTTAAGAGGTGAAGTTGAGATTTCAACTTAAATCAGTTTTCCACAAAATCCATGTTCTTTTCATGACATCATGCCACTTTCACTGATATTGTCGACTTTTCACAAATATTACCATAGTTGATATTTGAGCTGATAGACACTATGTGCTCAGGAAAAGGTGATAGCAGACACTTGATTTTATCAAGAATCAGAATGACGGTCATAAAGGACTTTAACGAATTAACTTTCATATACCTAAAATTTGTGCACTGAACAAAATGTATTTTCTTCAAGCATGACACACTCATTTAAGCCCAGTACAAGTCTAAGACCAATTTTCTTCAAGTAGATCAAAGTTAAAGAAACCTTGTAGATCCATTCTCAGCCCATAAACTAAACTCTTCCAAGATTTACATTTGACTCATTCTTTCACTCTTATGTTTTTTAAAAATGTACAAAATCAAAATAGTAAAAGTTAGTTTAGTGATGGGTTCTACACAGTCCAAGCCCATCTGCAACCCCAGAGAATAATCACTTGAGCCAAGGAGTTTAAGGCTGTAGTGCACTATGATCATGCCTGTGAATAGCCACTGCACTCCAGCCTGGGCAACATAATGAGATCCTGTTTTGTTTCATCTTAAAAAAAAAAAAATGAAATGTGGCCGAGGAAGATCAGTGAGAAATAAAAGTAATCTCATCATCTTATCTCTTAAGTATTCTCAATAGGTGGTTATTTTCTTGTTCTACAACTTTCTCATTTTATGAGATCTTCACCCTCCTTGAAGTCTATGCTTCCATATAAGGTGGAGTAGCAGGGATTTTATTCAGTATAAGATGCTAAAGGAAAAGCACATAAAGGAAGACATATTGGAAGAAAAGGAAGCTTACAAAGAGAATCAAAAGTATAGCATGGGGATACAAGAAACTTGTTTGGATCACTGCCACTCCAGATCTTCCCACCAGACCTTAGCTTTCTATGATCACATTAATGAGATTATTTGCAATTTGAAATCAGGTATTTGAAAATTTGATCATAAAGAAAAGAGATATAGTCAGAAAGGCATTCCATATAATCTTTTCTTTATTATACCCTATTGTTAAAATGCCTCCATTAGAAAAAAAAAAACACTCAGCTATATAAAATTATTATACTTTGGTTATATCACTGATCTCTTCTTCCCTTAAAATATATCAGACCTCTGAAAGTCCTGATATGTGTCTGGAGACATTGAACAATCCATTTATGGGTTCCCATATCCATGAAAACCTTTGATAGTTTCCATTTAGAGATGAGAGCCATTGTCAAATTCAACTTTCTAATTTCTAAAGATGAACACAATTTCTACTGATTGAACAAAGTCCTTCTTTTCCTTTATTTACTTTTCCTTTAGTCTCATTGTCAGAACTGAAAGTAAACTACTTTTCACTAGACACTAACTTTTTATCACATTGCTCGGGTTTTATTATATCACAAAGTTGCTTTAGGATGTAATTCTAGGAATCACATAGACTCACTCACTACCTGTGTAATTTGCTCTTTCAGTCATCCCTTGGCATATGTGGGGGATTGGTTCCAGGATCCCCACATATACCAAAATCTGTGAATATTCAAGTGCCCCAGTGGGCCCCATGGAATTGGCCTCCAGGAAAAGTCGGTCCTTAGTATATGCGGGTTTCATATCCTGCAAATCCACGTTTGGTTGAAAACAATCTGCATGTAACTGGACCTGCACAGTTCAAATCTTTGCTGTTAAAGAGTCAACTGTATATACTTGTTTTGCTATTAAGTACCACATGTCACAGACTTTCACGATCCCACTTCAACAGTCACACTGCAAAGGTAAAGCATATTGCATGCTAAGGGTTGACTGCAATTTTTTTTGGCATGAAGACAAACGTCTCATTCCTTTCTTCAAACTTTCCTTAATGATGTCCAGGGGAACAATGTCATGGCACCATGACTGGAGACTTAAAAGCTTTGTGAAATGATAGGAGACAAAAACCCTACATAACAACAGTCTTCCACATCTGTGAAACTTAATTCTTCAAACTACTTTCTTATGTATTAAGTCATAATGCTCAGCACAATATTCTGAGATAAGTACAATATTTCCATCATGTTTTCCTGGGGTATAAAACAGTAAGGTGAATTATTTTATGAGTCTGTGAAGGATAAGAGCAGAGGGAGGAAAGAAGATGACTGACATTTTTACAGCTCCTATTATGGAATAGACTTCATGTTAGGTGCTTATAATCAATGAGCAAATTGCTTACAAATTCTGTTCTTTAGCTTCCTCTCATGAATAGAACCTACCTTGTAGAATAGTGGAGACTGCAGCAAAGAACATAACAGGAACTTGGCACAATGTCAGGCCCATGAAAAGACTGCAATGAAAGCTAGCTCTAGCTATTATTATTATTTATTTTAATTTTCTTTAAAATTTACAGTAATCTGAGATAGGTAATTTATCTTATTTATCTGTTGAAATTCCAAGATTCAGTGAAGATTAATAAAAAGTATTAAGTAATGTTTTGTTGAATGAAATATGCTCCGCCTCAAACTAAAATTCCACCCAACAATCATAGCCAAATTGCCACAAACTTTTTGCCAATAGCAAATAGCAGTAAATAGCCTTCCTCTCTCCAGAGGATCAGGGAGGCAGCCAAAGGTCAACCAAAGGACTGAAGGTAACATGTTCCTACTGACGAGCAAACATACAACCTCATCATCAAACAGCCATTTATTAAGCACCCTTGTGAGCACTGAAATAATAGATCAAAGGGTAAATCTCTGTCCTAGGTGTCATCTCATATGCTCAGCATCTGTATGCTCAGCAAATCCCTTCCATCTTTATGTCTCTGAATTCTTTTTAACATATATATATGTTATATATATATATATGTGTGTGTGTGTGTGTGTGTGTGTGTATATATATACACACAATACAATATTATCATTTGGTTCTATTCATAATATTGATGCCATTAATACTAATTACCATTATTTAATATTTATAGTAATAGTTATCAATTTGCTGAATGCCTATGTACCAAGTGCTAAGCACTTCACCTGCATTTTCTCATGCTGTCCTTCCATCTAAACTAAGAGTAGGGCTTAAGCCCTATTTTATGAGTAGGGTTTACACCTAGGCTGAGAGAATAGTATGTCAAAATCACAAAGGGAGAGAAATGCTTAACCAAAATTGAAATTCATATCCATATGGCTCCAAAGCCCATGACCTTTTCAGTAAGAAATTATAATTATTTTTCTCTCCAGAATTACTTAGGCAATTTTAAAATTAGTTTTATGATAAACACAATGCTTAGCATGATAGACATGAAGAAACACTGACCAGGAGTTAGAGAACCTACAGTCCACATTCAGCTTTGCACTAAGTCCATAAAGAAAGCATTTAACTATATGAAATTCATCCATCAAACAGGGTAAATGGACTAGAACAGTCCACAGTTCTACAGACTCCTCTTCCTCCAGGCTGAGCACTGCCCAGAAGAAAGTGTACACAACTATGACTAGGACTAGGGCTACGATGACTGCTACTATTATTGGCCTCAGTGGTGTGCAAGGTAAAGTAGTTCCTCAATATTCACTACTTCCTTTTCTGGGAGTCAGTTCCCTGAATTCATACTCTTGATGCCAAGATCTAAAAAATCAAAATAAAATATTGATGCTACTCCTCAGAGATGCTAATTTATCTGATTTTCTTCTTTGAGGTAATGGAGGGAATAAAGGGTTGTGTAAGAGCATGTTTAAAATAGTTGTAGGGTAGGGCTAAGAATAAAGCTTGACAAACCTCTAAGGAGGAACATTACAACACCTTCCTAAAAAGGCCTGGGAAGGACCCTTTTGCTATGTCATTCTGGAATGCTAGTGCTCGGCTGGGCTTCTACAATTAAGGAGAAAAAAAAAAACTACATTAACTTCAAATTAATTTCTCAAAATGCATGCTTAGCTTCCAGAGGAAGACTGACAAAGTTGGTATTTGTACCAAGTTGAATTTAACTCACAATGTAACTATATTTGGACACAATCTTACAAGGGGTAATTAAGGTTAAATGAGGTCATTGGGATGGGCCCTAATCCAATATGACTGGTGCCCTTATAAGAAGAAATTAAGACATACACACAGAAGGAAGGCCATGCAAAGACATTGGAAGAAGAGAGGCCCTCAGAAGAAACCAACCCTGCTGACACCTTCATCTTGGACTTCTAGTTTCTAGAACTATGAAGAAATTTCTTTCCTTTAAACCACCCAGTCTGTGGTACTTTGTTATGGCAGCCCTAGCAAACTAACAGAGTAGGTATTAGTTATACAAGTCCACCTCATATATAAGAATAATGCATATATGCTTGCATTTACTTCTGATCAAATACTTCTTAACAGATACAAAAAACACACTAACATGCAAACAGCAAACAGAGGGAAACACAAACAGTATATCAGCATCACCATGGCAAAATGTATAAGGACCTTAGACAAGAGTAGAGAATTGCGGGTTCTAACACTACCTGTTTCAGAACCTCACCTGGAAAGCAGAGTGATTGAGAGCATGGTGTTCAGTTTCAGACAGGTGTGGGCTCAACCTGGGCTTCTCTACTAGTCAGCTATGTAACCTAACTACTCAGAAAGTTACCGAACCACTCAGAATCTCAGCTTCTTAATTCTGTAAAAAGCAAATAGTTCCTAATCTAAGCTTCTCAATTCTGTAAAAATCAATAATTCCTATATTCTACAGTTGTTACAAGGATTCAATTAAATATAAGGATTAAATGAGATTATAAAAGTAAGGGGCCAAGAACTGTGTCTGACACATCATATATAATCAATAAATGGTAACAGTTATTAGGTTGAGGCATATAAAATGGCTGATATTTGACTGTTTCTGATCTACCAATCTATATGATTCAACCTAATATTAATGTTGCAAAGAGACAACAGAGCACAATGGCTCAGAATACAAATTTGGTCAACAGATAAATGCATAAAGAAAACATGGTATATATACATAATAGGATACTACTCAGCTTTACAAAAAAGAAGGAAATCCTGCCATTTGTGACAACATGAAAGGAGACCTGAAGGACATCAAGTTAAGTAAAATAAGCCAGGCACAGAAAGACAAATACCACATAATGTTACTTATATGTGTAATCTAAGAAAGAATGTAACTGAATTTACAGAAGTAGAGAGTAGAATGGTAGTTACCAGGTGCTGGTGGGGGTGGGAGGGGGTTGGGTAGCTGTTATTCAAAGGATACAAAATTTCAGATAGACAGGAAGAATAAGTTCAAGAGATCTATTGTACAACATGGTGACTATAGTTTATAACAATATATTCTTGAAAATTGCTAAGACAGTAGATTTTCTGCTTTTACCGCAAAAAAAGATAAGCATGTAAGGTAATATACATGGTAATTATCTTGACTTAGCCATTTCACAATATACACATATTTCAAAATATAATGTGGTACATGATAAATACAATTGGCATTTGTCAATTAAAATTTTATAAAACAAGAATACAAGTTCTGGAACCAGGATCTTTGGGCTTGAGTCCAGCTTCTGTCCCTCACTAGCAAATTATAGAACCCCTCTAACTCAGTTTCTCAGCTACACAACAAAAACTTGAAAACATGCCTTCCATACTATGGATGAGAGAATTAAATAAATTAATCAGTGCAAAGCTCTTAGACTAATGTCTAGTATTAGCCAGTTATCACTGAGCACAATCTGTTATTGATATTATTCATATCATTTATTAAAAAATAAAGATTTGACTATCTTTGAGATTCATTCTAACTTACAATTCTATGCTGTTTGGGATGATATTGATAAAGGAGAATTATGCAGTTAGCATTTAGCTATATATCACAACGAGGTAAAATATTGAGCCTTAGAATTCTGAAAAGTATTGTGAAATCAGAAAAAATTTAAATAAAAATTCTCATAATTCCTTCACAATTTATTGGCAAGTCTCAAACAACTATAATACTAAAAATATATTTTATTTTGAGAGTAAATCAATCATTTTCGCTAGCTTCTTAAATTGCTAGACATTTTAAAGTATCATTTCACCTAAAATGTAAACCTAGTAGTCCATACAGTGTGGGGTTTAAAATGTTCTTGCGTGTGTTCATACAGCTGTTCATTATAGCGGCTAATATTGGACTAAGGAGAACAATAAATAGTGACCAAGTCACTAATTCAGTAGGTGATAGTGAACAAATCACCACAATCTCATTTTTCCATTTTGGAAAATGAAAAGTTAAGTAAAGATATCAAAGTTTCCTTCCAAGTCTAAAACTCTATGAATCAGTGTCTATTGTAAATAGATAAAGAATATAATTTCATCAAAGAAATATAACCCATTTCACCTGTCAATAAACAAGAAGAAAATTGTGTCTAAATAGCAGAATGTTAAGAATAAAAACAAATAAGCAAAATAACACTCATCTAAAAATGTCCCCTGAATTGTTATCATAACCTGTGCCTGAGCAACTCTAGCTAGTGATTTTACAGTCTATATAATTAGGATTTAATGACCAGATCTCTTCTGAAAGTAACAGGGATCATATATTCATTCTCAGCAGAATTAAAGCTGCCCAGGCCAGCTGTGAAACTAACATTGACTTAAAATCCTAGATCGATTTGTCCAGAGACTGCAGTCTCTGACCTTAAGAAATTCACATGACATCAGATTTCTGTCTCTGTAAAATGTTATGATATAACTTCTAGGACTCTTGAGAGGGTAAATTAGTTAATGTTTCTAATGGATAATGATTGACTAAAGAAAGATAATCCCAGTGTTTCACTAGAAAGAATCTGAATGCTCAAAAGCATAGATATTTCAATAAAAGTTAAAAAAAAGCTTCAAGATCATGCAGCAGATCTAAAACAATATTTGTGAATAAAAGCAAAATAAAAATTAAAATCTCATCCTGACACCATGTGAATAACTAGTTTGAAATTGAATAGTTTGGAGGGAAAAATATAATATATATAACTAAGACACATTGAATATATATATATAACTAAGTCACATTGATTATATATATATAACTAAGACACATTGAATCTGATATCATAAAATCATTCTCTTTTCAAGTTAAAATGTTTATGGGAATTACTTGATATTCTTTAATTATTAAAATGTAAAAAACGCAACTCAAAACAGGTAAACATGAATTCAAGAGCTCCTATAAATGGTGTTTTGAGTTAAACTGCTCCAATATTTCCAAAAAAAAAAAAAAAAAGAAAACTACATTTCTGAGAGTTGAACACAACCTGTTACTAATTTCTATAAAGTTCAAGCAACTACATTTTCCATTCTTGAAAATAAATAAATGAAAATGGATTTAATCTTAAGCAATCAATGAAGTGCCTTATTTAAAAGGTTGCCATGGGGGAGTGGAGCAGGCTATTGTTTGGTTTGTTGGTTTGCTTGTTTCGGTGTTCATTTTGGCTTCTCTCAATCAATTTTTTTTCCTCTTAGCTAATTTTAAGATTCCAAAACTCATGACATGTCACAATTATACATCTCCTAGGAAGTGCACAGTCTGATTAGCACATTAACTCAGGCAAAAACCAGCCATGACCACGTTGCCTCCACTCTGGATCAGACCAGTCTGGGGAAGGATAATCATGATGAGAACCCCCAATAAAATATATTAATCCCAATGTTATTTTATCTTCTAGCAATTAAGATCTTATTTTTTCTATCAATTCGTATGTATTTTTTTACCTTTAATTTTATTTCGAGAATAGTAACCCAGAAATAAAAGTGGATACTCTAGTTCTGAGAAGTAAATACTTTCACCTTCATTCTCAAAGATTCCCACCTTCAGAAAACTCAGAAGATGAGATAGAAGTCAGGGAGACTTTTATAGTTCTATACCCATTTTATTTATGTATTTATTTATTTTAGAGGGAGGGTCTAGCTGTGTCACCCAGGCTGGAATGCAGTGGCCCAATCATAGTTCACTGCTGCCTCCAAACTCCTGGGCTCAAGCAATCCTCCTGCCTCAGCCTTCCAAGTAGCTGCAATTACATGCATGTGCCACCACACCCAGCTAATATATGTGTGTGTGTGTGTGTTTGTGTGCATATATACATATATACACACACATATATGTGCATATATACATATATACACATACATATATGTGCATATATACATATATACACATACATATATGTGCATATATACATATATACACATACATATATGTGCATATATACATATATACACATACATATATGTGCATATATACATATATACACATACATATATGTGCATATATACATATATACACATACATATATGTGCATATATACATATATACACATACATATATGTGCATATATACGTGTGTGTGTGTGTGTGTATATATATATATAGTTTTTTTTATTTTTGTAAAGATGGGGTCTCACTTTGTTGCTCTGGCTAGTCTCAAACTCCTGGCTTCAAGCAATGCTCCCACCTTGGCCTCCCAAACCAATAATTTTTGTAGTTCCACAACTTCCCATCCTTTGACAATTCCTGCTTAGTAGAGGAGGAGCAAGAGGACTACCCATGTCCTGATGTCTCTTTTACAGCCTGGTTAGTTGGCTACATATTATTAAATAAATGTCACCGGTTTCTTTTTCCTTTTTTTAATGTGCTACTAGAAAACTTTAAATTATATATATGACTTCGTTTATGTTTCTGTTGGGCAGCACTGGTAAAAATTAATACTAACCAGTGGTATAAGTATCTGACATGGACCAGTGAAGTCGTTTAGAAAAGCTACGTAGTATGACGAAAAAGCAGAGGTCAGACAGGGCTGTATTCAAATCCTAGCTCTGACACTGACCATTAAAAGGTATTTGAGCGAGTCATACAGCTTCCTCAGCCCATATTTCCTTGTATGTAAAACAGAGAGAACAGTTTCCTAGCTTAAACAAAACGTTTGTAAAATTCCTGGCATATCACAGGTATAAGTAAACATTTGAATAAAAAGTCATTCTTCAATAGAAAATGGAGATTTTCAAGCAATTACTAAGAATTAACTGTTTCTCACTGTCTGTGTTTTCCAATAAATGGACCATATTCTGTGGGTCCTTCCTGCCTATAATACTAGTACAACTTTGTTATTACCTTACATTTCACAGACGAATGACAGCAACTTTATACTCAGTGCTATTATCAAAATGTTCAGCCATGAAAGTATTGTTTCTATTTGCGTTTTAAATGGTACAATGAAATACATTTCCAGAAATAACATCATGATTTTTACAAACCTAAAATCCACCTAAAAGAGACTTATAATATACCTTGACTCTCTTCAGGAATCCCACATGCGTATACCAGTGGGACCAAGTGTTTGCTAAGTTCTAAGATGCATCACTCTAAGATGCTAAGTTAATAACATACAGTTCTTAAAAATGTAAAACATCAGAACCAGCAATATTTATTTAAAAATTAATTCTATCTCTTTGTTATACTGCATTTCTTTGCAAATTGAAAAGTGCCTGCAAATTGTTACTCTATGAAATAATGCAACACTCATTATAAGATTAGAAAAGATAAGCCTAGGACATAAAATTAAACACTACTTCATAAATAGTAAAACTGTAGAAGGAGTTTCTTTTCCAATAAAAGGTAATATACAGACTGAAAATACCTATTCCAAAATAGCTTAGATAAATTAATGACTGGAAAATTCATAACAGGTAATTACTGAGAAGTTTATAAGTCATATTTTATCTCTCAGCATGTAGAAAGAACATTCCTGTCCACAATGACTCTTGGTAAAATGGAGAATACTTACCAGATAGCTCAAATATCAACTCACTATAATTATACTTGTGTGTTCTTGAAAACTAATTTATAACAACCTCTCCTTTCTTGAATCTGTTTCTTATCCTTTTTGCTCCTAGTCTTCCATTTGGTCCTTTTATCATTTTTTTCTTCATTCCCTTGATCAACATTTATTGAGCCCTATGTGTCAGCAGTCCTTGAAGCTCATTAGCCTGTCTGTTATTCAAGCAGAAGCAGTGAAGTGGGATGGAAGTAGAGAGGTGAAACATAGTTTAAATGTTTTCCAAATTTGGTGGTTTATGTTTCTGTGCATATGTGATCTTAATCATATCTGACTTACCACCAAATTAAATTTGAAATTCAGTTATACAGTATCCAAGTTCATGAAAATTAATGAGTTGGTTTCCAAATAATTATTTTTTTAAGAAATAAGATGTTATTTTAGCTTCTACTATGTCACAAAGCTAAAATCCAAAGTTCAGTTATGGCTTTCTAGGTTATTGCAATAAATTTCCAATTCTTAGATTTTTATATTAATACAAATACCTCGTGATTCAGAGCAAATTTTACCATTCTATATCTAAAGAGTTTTCTCCAAGTTGTTCATCAAGTTATGTAATAGATGAGATAAATCTTCCACTGAAAAACGTCCTATTCATTAACTTACACCTAATGGGGAAATACTAGAAAACAAAACCAAAAAGTTATCAGACCTCATGTGTTTATTAGAAGAAACCTTTTCTTGTTTATTGAATTATAAATATTTATTTGTTGGTTTTTCCATTATATTGTAAGCAACTTGAGGGGCAAGGTGAGGTCTTACTCTCTGGGTGCCCATCTGAAATGTATAGGTTTCAAGACAGTTCCTGGATTGGATGGATGAAAGAAATAAATGAAATGGGTTTAGCTTTACAGACTATTTTTTTCAACCCATTGGCTTAAAACCTAGAAGTTAAACTTTATAAAGTGTGTGATCAACAGATTATGATATTACTTTGTTGTATAAAAAATTATTTAATTAATTCAACTGCAACTTGTTGCAGGCTTAATACGTGCCAATCACTAGTCTGCGTACTGAGAATTACAGATAAATAAGATCTGTCCATGTAAAACATAGAAGGGAGAGCTGGTTCCACTGAATTTGTCTGAGCTCGTCTTAATTTTAAGTAGTCATTAAACCATGAAAAAAAAAAAAAGCAAAATGTGTTTTTTTCTGCAGCCCCCACCCACCAAAATGCAAAATCTATTTTTTCAGGTTCCCTAAGTTTTTGCAGGGTTTTACACTTTTTGCTTGTTGCTTAGAAAATGCAATCTCAGCCGAGCATGGTGGCTCATGCCTGTAATCTCAGCACTGTGGGAGGCTGAGGCAGGCGGATCACTTGAGGTCAGGAGTTCTAGACCAGCTTGACCAACATGGTGAAACCTTGTGTCTACTAAAAATACAAAAATTAGCCAGGTGTGCTGGTGCATGCCTGTAAGTCCCAGCTACTCAGAAGGCTGAGGCAGGAGAATTGCTTGAACCAGGCAATCAGAGGTTGCAGTGAGCTGAGATCACTCCACTGCACTCCAGCCTGGGCATCGCAGCAAGACTCTGTCTCAAAAAAAAAAAAAAAAAAAAAAAGAAAGAAAGAAAGAAAAAGAAAACGCAATCTCCTTGTGCAAAGTAATATGCCTTCAGTGACACTATCTTCTGTTAAGCAGTCAAATAAGAAGGAGATGGAACAGAAGAATGAAATCAGAAACATCATAGAAAAGAGAGAAAAATATTAACATAAAATAAATCAGAAAAAAGTTTTGCCCAGTATCTTTCTCATATTATAGTAGAACACTGGAATATCATCAGCCACTAACCCAAAGCAAGCACTGAGAACTGCCCAGAAATGAATAACCCCATTAGACCCATATTTTCTGAGAGTTGTCAGTAAAAACAAACAGGGCAGAAATCCTCTGGATAAGCTCATGAGCAGGCTAAAAGCACTGATAAGTATAAACTAAAAGCTTGTTATTGGTTGATCCTCCTAGTGGATCAGATCCTTCAGGGTACTTAGCAGCTGGCAATAAGTAGCAATTTTTTTAAGGCACCAATAACCTGGTCTGGCAGGTTCATTCGTTTCACTTCAGCAGATATTACCTTTGGTTCTTGAGAGAGTCAATCTTTTTAACTTGTACAAGTGTAAATGATAAATCAGGAAAATGTGACCACTTTAGAGAACAATAAAGGTTTTCAAAGTGAAGAGTGCACATTTCTTTAATGAATGGAACTGACCAAACCTGTAGCAATGTCTGCCAGTGTTAAACCCATTCCACCAGATTATCCAAGTTCAGCTTACTTACCCCCAACATCTGGTGGAGGTAGTGATACTCTGGCCCTTGGTTATACAGCAAGAAGGTTTTCCAGAAAAGCAGGACATTCATGGAGAGCCAGATGAACTAAACCAATCAGACATGAGAGACAGAAAACAAAAATTGAAAATAATTATTACCTGATGAATAGAAACCACAGGTAAATTCTTGGACACAGTGCTTTCAACGGAACCTAAATTAGTAACTGCAGAAAGCATTTTCAATTAACCAGCAAGCTGAAAACCACTCAGAGGAAAACAAATCCGACTTTACCCAGCCCTTTCACCTGAGACTAAGCATTTGGGTTCCAAATAGGTTTCCTAAATGATTTACAGCTATCCCCTGCCGTACAAAATGAGATCAAGAAATTAATGACATCACCATACCCCAAGCAAACAGAAGTAATCTGGGAAAAGAACAAAGGGAGCAAAAATGTTTAAAGGGTAAAAAGAAAAGCTGTATTCACTGAAAATGACCTCTTCCCTCTTCCTCCACATCTCCTCTCCCATCAATGTGCAGAAAAATTCTCATGCATTTGGGGGACATGCGAGGGGGTGGGAGGGGGAGTGTTCATTGTTATCTCCAGCATAAAGTTTTGTAAGTTGAGAATGTTCGAATTAAGACAAAACTTCCACTTCCAGCTTCCCACCCATGCACGCTCAGAGAATGAATCAAAATCACTGCAGGACAGAGAAAACGCAAGGAGAGCCTAGCCCGCCATCCTACCAGGCAGAGGTGTTTAACCCCTTCGTTGGCGAGCCAGCTCCTCCAGGACACAGCCATGCCGCCGGCCCCGCCGCGCTGCGCTCTGTGCCCGCCGGCCCGAGAAGGAGCGGGCGGCGGCCGGGGCAGCGGTTACAGTTGTGCGGCCTGCCGGGCCGCTGAGCGAGGACCGAGGGTCAAAGACTGAGTGGAAGCCCGAAGGCCCGGCGCCGAGCCAGCCCGGGCGGGGTCTGCTACCCAGAGCTGGGTTTTCCGGGCGCCCTGACTCCCACCCGCACCGGGTCAGCTCTGCCCACTCAGCTGCCCAGACGCCCAGCGCTCCGAGCGCGCGGCCCAGGCTGCACCAGTCTGCTCCGCCGCGCCGGCCCCTTTGTCTAGGGGCGAGCCTGTTGTGGCTGCTGCTGTTCAGGATGTCCCGGGTGGGAACTTGGAGGCGTCCCCTGCAGCCTCTAGCCAGGCCTGCCAGGCTCCAAAATACTGGCAAACATGTGAACAATGCTACTCATACTAAAAGTGGGGACCCTCGCCGTCCCCTCGTACACACACACACACACACACACACACACACACACACACACAAACACACACAGCTCTTTTAGACTGGTTGTTTTCCCCCAAAAAAGTTCATCTCAAAGAGCCTTGGTAACGAAATTTGAGCCGGAAACAGCCTTTTGTGTACTAGCTCACGTTTCTCCCACCCTTCTTCAGCAAATTATCCCACTCCCAAACTAAAGCCCCCCTGACAGCGCTTACCTAAGGCTTGCCACCAGCCGCCAGTTTCTTTATCCCCTTGCCCGCCCATCCCATACTGATAAAAAGGTTTTAAGACATTACTGAATAAGAAGAACCCAGGGAATTAATGGTTAAAGCTGATGTAATTCTTAGGGGCTCTAGGGGAACTTAGATTCACTCTATTCGGGAACCTTTTTGTTTTAATACCTAGTCTGTTTAGTAAATAATAGGAATCCTCTCAATCTTGTACCAGAGGCCCAGTGAAGAGTGAGAAGGGTGTGGAGTTGACCCAGGTACCTATTCGACACTACAACAAATCAGTATTGGAAAAGAGGGAGAAAAAAATGTCATTCATGTAGAAAAAAATCTGATGCACAATAGATATCCAATAAAGGTTTGTTAAACCAAGAACTTTTCCAGATTTAACAACTAATGAGAGACAGAAAAGTTTACTACTAGTTGCTTAATCGAATGGCTTTTAAACTCTTAAAAAAAAAATCTTACAACACAGGCCATAGGATATAATTAAAACTAAAATTTCAAAAAGTAATACTACTCTCACTACATGCAATATACTTATTCCAATTAATTTAATGAGCTGATTAATGATTGCAGTCCCCAGTTTGAAAAATCAAAATGAATTCATATCAAGTCCCTGTTAGACTTCACACAGTTTTCTAATAGCCTGTTTTTCCTGTTTCATGCATGACCAAATCCAGAAAGCTGTCCTAAATCTTTCTGAAGTTAGAAAGCATATTATTTATAAATAATACTATGTTCTTTTTGACCATGTGACACCTAAAGGATCAGGGAAAGAGCACACGAAAAACCCAAGGAGTCTCTCCACTGGAGGGAAGTCAAATTCTGGGATGCACTGGTGCTCCTAAGCTTTAATTTCAATAGATGGGGGCAGGAGGTTCATTGGCAGAATAGGTTCTTGTCATGAGTTGAGAAGCGTGAAACAATTCAAGAATAGTAAAATAAGAGACCATTTTTAAAAGCTTAGCGACTTTCAGAACAGCAAAAATAACAAAAAGACAAAAGGTTTAAAAAATGGCTCCAACTCTTAATAATGTACCTACTAAGTCCCAGGCTCTGTCTTTGCTACTTCATATACAAAATCTCACTCCATTCTCATAGTAGCCCTCCATGTGCGTGTTAGCACTCTCACTTTAAAGATGAGAAACGGACTGCCGGGCGCGGTAGCTCACGCCTGTAATCCCAACACTTTGGGAGGCCGAGGCGGGTGGATCACGAAGTCAGGAGATGGAGGCCATCCTGGCCAACATGGTGAAACCCCGTCTCTACTAAAAATACAAAAATTAACCGGGCGTGGTGGCAGGCGCCTGTAGTCCCAGCTATTCAGGAGGCTGAGGCAGAAGAATTGCTTGAACCTGGGAGGCAGAGGTTGCGGTGAGCCAAGATCGCACCACTGCACCCCACCCAGCCTGTGCGACAGAGCAAGACTCTATCTCAAAAAAAAAAAAAGAGATGAGAAACGGAAGCTAAAAGAGATGAAGAAATTTGCTTGAGGTAATGAAACTGGGTTTGCTTCCAATTAAAACAACCTATAATCAGGTACTTTTGTAAAATTATTTTGTAAAATGATAGAATGCTTATATAAATGTTGGTTATTACTTATGGCTATTATTTCATAACTCTGTAAGAGGGGCCTGAGATCTGTTTATGTTGCTTTACCAGGAAACAGTACTCCAAGCCATCCCCAAGGGGGCTAGTGTCCTGTTACGCAGGAACTCTCATTAATAAGATTGTTTGCAATACAATTTTCTCTAAGCCAGATTGTTTTATTATTATTATTATTATTATTATTATTATTATTTTAGATGGAGTTTTGCTCTTGTTGCCCAGGCTGGAGTGCAATGTCGTAATCTCGGATGACTGTAACCTCCATCTCCTGGGTTCAAGCAATTCTCCCACCTCAGCCTCCCAAGTAGAGTAGCTGGAATTACAGGCATGTGCCAACCCGCCCAGCTAATTTGTGTAGTTTTAGTAGAGATGGGGTTTCACCACATTGGCCAGGCTGCTTTTGAACTCCTGACCTCAGGTGATCCACCGGCCTCGGCCTCCCTAACTGCTGGGATTACAGGCGTGAGCCACTGTGCCTGGCCAACCAGATTGTTTAATGACATAGTTGCTGTATTTCCCAAACTAGGAAAGGCCATTCTTGAAAGTAATGGGGAGAGAGTTCTGTAGCTACATCAGTATTTAAAATATTATAAGAAAATTCACACTTTTGCCAGGAACAGACTTTACAATAAAAACTCAAATGACAGATACCTTTGATTTTTGGCTGAAATAATGGTAAGCTAGTAGTATAACACTGATCTTCCTATGTTAATTATAAAACCTATTGGCAGTTAGAACTGTTCTTGACCTATTACATATTACTTAAACACAGAAACTTTTTTGTAGACAGTGTTTTTCAAAATATGAAATGCACTGGGGAAATACAATACTCTTTCTACATAATCATTACTGCATTTTCCACAAATTAATTTAATTATACGTATGTGTGTGTCTAATTCTCCTACTCAACTGAACTTCTTAAGGACAAAAATCCTGTCTCACTCCATTTTTATTCTAGGACTTAGCACAAAGCTTGACACATAGTAGGAATTTACACAATGTTTATTAGATGAAGGAATAGTGGTTAAGTATATCATCTTTCTTTCTGTGCCTTTCTCAAATCCCAATTTCTCAAGCGTAACTCTCCAGTAATATAAAAATAGTTTCTGCTCAGCTTGACAATTAATGACCAGAAAAGGTAAAGAAACGGGGCAAGAACCCCTTAAAATGGATGTTACCAACCCCACAGGTTAAACGATAGGAATTTAAGACAAGTGGGCCCTTCTATTAGTTTCCTATGGCTGTGCTAACAAATCACTACAGACGTCATGGGCTAAAACAACAGAAATTTATCGTCTCACAGTTCTGAATGTCAGAAGTCTGAAATCAGTATTATTGGTTCAAAATCAAGGTGTTAACCAGATCACAATCTTTTCTTTTCTTCTTTTGAGACAGGATCTCGCTGTGTCACCCAAGCTGGAGTGGAGTGGTGCAATCATGGCTCACTGCAGCCTTGACCACCCAGGCTCAGGTGATCTTCTCTCCTTAGCCTCCAGTGTAGCTGGGACTACAGGTGCACACCACCATGCCTGGTTCATTTTTAGTTTGTTTGTTTTTTGTTTGGTTGGTTTTGTTTTTTGTTTTCGTAGAGACGAGATTTTGCCATTTTGCCCAGGCTGGTCTCGAACTCCTGGGTTCAAGTGATCCACCAGACTCAGCCTCCCAAAGTCCTGGGATTACATGCATGAGCCACCGCGACCAATGCACCATCTTTTCAGATGTGCTAAAGAGAATCTGTTCCTTGTCTCTTCCAGATTCCAGTGGCTGCTGACATTCTTTGATTTGTGGCTATATCATTCTAATCTCTGCCTCGGTGGTCACATTGCCTCCTCCTCTTCAATCTGTGTGTGTGTCAAATCACCCTCTGCCTCTCTCTTACCAGGACACTTTTGATTGTATTCAGGGCTCACCCAGATAAGCCAGGATAATATCCCTATGCAGGATACTTAAATTTAATCACTTCTGCAAAGTCCCTTTTTCCTTATGAAGTAACTTTACAAGTTCCTGAGATTAGGTAATGTTATCTTTAGGTGGCTATTATTTAGCCTAGGATAGCACCTAATTAACCTAGATCATCTTAATTTTCTTTCTCTGATTGGATATGCTAGCCTTAGAATAAGACTTCTGGAGAAATTTACCTTAAAGAATAAATGTTTGGGACTCCTAGTTAGCATTTCCCTCAAGAAGTCAAAAATTATAGACCAGGAAACATGCCTGATAGAATTCAGTAAGATTTCTTAACCATTGTAATTTGATATAGTTTACCATTTTTGTTATTTCATGTCTAATTACCAGGAGGGATTAGTATTAAAATTCAATGTAAAAAGAGCCTGTGTGTTTTTTCAGGAAGAGAAAAGAGGAACCTAGGAAAGCTCCATCCCAGTATGCAGCATAAACTGGTAGAGTGGGTAAAAGAATCCTAGAGGTTTGAGTAACCGAAAGGGACATTAAAGAGAAAAGGAAACTCCATCATGTCCCTGAGGCCCTTGCAAGGATGAAAGGCCCACCAGGGAGCCAGGGAAAAGTGGTCCAAAGGCTTAACATTCCCAAGTCGGGGGACAAGTTCCAGACAGTGACTCATTCTCATTTCTACACAAAAACAAGTGTAGACCATCATCTGATTCAGTCATTTAGGAATGTCTACCGTGCACCCACATGGCTGGGTTAGCTCCTTGACAAATTCTGAAGACGTTGGAGAGGTCCTTATGCCCTTAAGGGTCAGATACTTTGTTGGAAAATAAGGCTTACAAATGTGAAGGCAATTTAAGAACTTCAAAATGAAGATGTTCAATGAAAGCTTGTTGAATAAAACTGAATAATAATGAATTTTTCTTTAGAATTGCCCTACATTAAACACTTTTCCAAACTTCTAGATTTCATAGACCAATAAAATTTCAAGAAGAAAAAACATGGTAATCATTTCACAGTGTATATGTATATGAGAACATCAAATTGTACACCTTAAATATATAAAATTTTATATGCCAATGATAGATCAATAGAGCTGTAAAAAAAGAGAGAAAAAATAAATACGAACCAACACAGACTAGTCAAATTTTGCTGCAATTAGGGCAATTTTTAAAATGCAAACTGAAAACAACAGTCACAAAAATACATTCACTTCTGTGTTTATTAAAGAAAATTCATTTTTTACAAAATAAATGTAAGAAATACTGACTGCCTTCAGCTTCCAAAGAAGCTCTCTCTCTCTTCTCTTTATGTTTCTCTCTGTCATTTCACAGCAACCCTCTTATTGTTTTTCTTTATTTATTCCTCAAATCTATAAGGTAGGAAGGTAGGTAAGGCCATTATTTTCTTCATTCTAATTTTATAGATGACAGAACTGAGGCATATGTACAGTAACTAACTTGAACTACCTTGCCCAAAGTAACCATGATATTAAGTAGTAGATTTCCAAGAGCGAATACCCCTGCTCCTTCCTCTACTTCATGTAGTCTTTGTTGAACCAGGACTTCTACCTGTTCTTAGTTCTAATGCTTAAGGCCACAAATGCAGTTGTGATTGGCAACTTTCCCCAGTCATCCCAGGTGTGTAGAGATTTACCAGCAGGCCTTTGTGTTGCCAAGACAGTGCACACTCTCCAAAGACTGCTGTGTCTATTGTTTATATCATTTGTGCTTTATCTTGCATGGCATTTCCTGAACACATCTATTAACACAGTAATTCCTGTATGTGTGTGAAATGTTACTGTTCTTAAAGTTTTAAACAGAAGTGTCTGAAAAAATATTCTTAATACCCGAATCTATGTTTTCTGGTTGCATCTTCAAACAGCTTTAAAGTATTGAGGAAATATGATTGGACTTCTATAGTCTCACTTCACTTTCTGAATATATTATGAAAATCTTAAACTCAAACTATTAGAATCCACATTAAATAATATGAGTTTTACAGTCATAAAAACATTGGAATTGGAAGAGGCTTTGGAAAGCATCATAACTTTTAGTTACAGAAAGGAAATTAAAGCCTTTTTCTCAGCTCATTGAGCTCACCGAGCACCTTCATGCTACTGCGTCTTTGCACACTTAGAGGGTATTTATTTATACATTTATTGATGAGCTTGTTTGATTAATGACTATCTCTGTCTATATCTGACTAAATTGTGAAATTCCCAAAGGCAAATCCCATGTCTGTTTTGTTCATTCTTATTTTCCCAGACCCACACACAGGGCTTGGAATATCAGTAGGGACTCAGTAATGGTTTTAATGAAAGAAATGAAAGACAGTAGGAGAATCTAAATTTCCTGACTTCTCTTCCAATAATTATTTCACACCGACATTTTCTTTTTTACACTAATATGATATTCTGTACTTCTTTAATTCTTTCTATTTCCCAAACATATCCTGTTTTCTCACATTTCCATTTATGTGTATGCTTTTCTTGTTTCATGGCACACCTTACCTGGAGATGCTTACTTAGTCTCCAAACTCAAGACCAGTATCTTCTCCTGCTAGAGGCCCATGTAGACTCTTCCCAGCTGCATCAGGAACCTCTTCTTTGCGTCCACCGTGTGCCACTCTCTCTCAGAGTAGTTATTGTGCCACATTTGTTGGTGCATTTTCTAGGTTGTTTCTCCAACTAGACTAGAAGTACTTTGAGGAAAAGAAGTTTATGTTGTTGTTTAATGTATTTTAATAACAAACTTATAGGAACAGCACAGAAGATAGATAACATTAAAAACATGTATTTGCATGTGGGACAACTTAGAAAAGTATCGTAAAAAGATAGAATCTATTATATGATAAAAATTATATAAACATCATTTAGTTGCTGTCAGTAAAAAATTTACTTGCCAACCCAACGTCAATCCAAATGTCCAGAATAACTTAACAGGTTTATTTATAATTGCTATAAAGTTGAATTGCTGAAACTTGTTCACCGAAGTATGTTGACTTGTGTTAATGCTTCACATCCCATTTATATTAAAAATTCACATACAAATGAAAATAGAAAAACTGCAAATAACTGATTTCTGTACCCTATTTTTCCACTTGCAAGCATATATTTGGGTACCTTTGGACCCCATGGGAAAAAAATAACGTTCAGAATGACTAATAATAGGAAGAAAAGAATTCGGCAGGAGGGCCGAGGGATATGAAATGTTTCCCATCACAGGGGATTCTTAAGCATGTTTTCTATGTTTGTGGCATGCTAGTTGAATGCCCTTTGGCATAATTGTTACACTTTTGGCATGGATAACACACAGGATTGTGCCTTCAAAAAGGTTAACTAGATAGGTCTTCACTTGCCTCTTGCAAAGCACCAATAGCTGCACTCTGGAAGCCCAGACCTATTTTGAAGTCTTGAGAAATTTTTCACACCAGATGCTAGAAAGAAGTTTTTGAATCAGAAGTTCAATGGGCTTTTCATAATATCTAATTTCATGAAGCACTACAGTATAAGGCTTGCGGTGAGGTTTCTTCACCCCTCCAGTAGAGGGTGCACTTGCAAGCGGCATTTGTAGCTAGTTATTTTTAGCTAGTTGCTTCCTGGGCAGTTTACTATGTGTCATTTGCAAGCAGTCCACTTTGTAGGAGCCATGGAATAGAGATTTCCTTACTTACACCCCTTGTCCTTTGGCTGCAGCTCAGTGAACTAGAGGCTGCACTGGTGTTAGAGCAAGAAATTTTTCTTCATTACATAAATCCTGGCACATAGTAAGTGCTCAAAATATATTTAATGAACAAATGAATAAATACATTAATGTCTAACATGTGAAACCAGTTGAGGTTATTTTCAAAATGAAAACTCAGCATTCACCAAATATTCTAATTGCCAACAGTGTGGCAAAGGTTTTAGGTTAGAACTTGTTAAAGAAGGAGTTCAGGAATAAGAGAAATAAATAAATAAACAAATAAACTTGACATTTGTCTTGTCTTCTTCCTCAACAATCTGGCATGATATTAGCCTTCAGCCAAACTTTCCTATTCTCCAAAAATTTAAGGCTGGGAATTTCACAGTATTTTTTGTTTTTGTTTCCATTCTCACAATTGGATCACTCTTACTTATATCGATTTAATAGCTTAAGTGTCTCTAATGTTAGTGCATATCACACTGTATAATACATTGGTTTATCTGTCTTCCCCATGGGAATCAGACAACTGCTGGTCAAAGAAACAGTGGAATTAATCTTTGTAATCCCAGGGCCTAGCACAATGCCTGGTTCATTATTTAATCAGTGGATATTTAATTTTTTAAAAATAATGCTTGAGCACCTCTCTTATTATTATTTATCATTCTAACCTTGGAATTCAATACTGTGTTACATTGAGAGAAAAACTATTATAGGAATAAGATTCTATTAGAAAGGTAAATTACCTACATGGCATAGAATGTAACATCTGTACTTCAGATGTTATGCCTGTCATATTTCATTACTATTCCTCCTAAGAATTCACTCCCCTAAGTAATGTATTCTATTATGTGTTGCCTAGCTTATCAGGACTATTCAACATCTTTGAAAGATTACTGTGTAAGATCAAATGTTTAAAAGGAGAATAATCTTGCATCTTAGGGTTCTGCATTCTTTTCTACTATTGAAATTTTTGGTTAAGAAGAAAGTTTTGTACCTTATTCCTTTTTACCATTTCTGTCAGTTCTGTCAATTTTTTTCCTGGAGACCCTTTTGATTCAGTCTCCTACAGAAGGCAGCATTATGCCTCCTGTGGTCTTTCATAGTCCTTTCTTAAAATTTGTATGTGTTCAGTTATTACATGGTGATGCAGTTATTTGTCAACCAAATGTCTTCATATCAGTGGAATTTC
Organism: Pan troglodytes; assembly: GCF_028858775.2. Taxonomy (NCBI): domain Eukaryota; kingdom Metazoa; phylum Chordata; class Mammalia; order Primates; family Hominidae; genus Pan; species Pan troglodytes. Next base: position 91,469,694 of record NC_072407.2, read on the forward strand.
ACTGGAGGAGCACATAGCCTGCAAGTTCTCCATCATTCTGCTCTTCTTTCATTTAGCAACAAACACCCTGAGTTTCAGCTGGATTATAGCTGTGAACTAGTCATTACTTGTTTTAGCCTCTCTTTCAGTCAAGATTACACATTGACCATGTTTCTACGAATGAGATGTGAGCAGAAGAGATGTGTATGTCCTTTTACAAAGGAAATTTCTTCCACATTTTCCTTTTTCTCCTTTCTCACAGGCTGGAAATATGCTTTAAGCATGAATTTAAGGACAATGAAGGATAATGAAAGATATTATCTGAAGAATAATGAAGAAATAAGATATTAAAAATTTAGATGACCTTGTAAATGAGTTGTAGCTACCCACTTATATGGTTCACTTCTTTAATGTTATGAGAAATAAACTACTTTATTCAAGGCACTGTATTTTAGGTTATAGCTGCTTAACTTATTATAGCCTATTATTATAGAAATTGGTTCCTGCAAGTGGGGCATTGCCATAATAAAAACCAAAATACATGACATTAGTTTAGCACATTAGGGGGCAGGTAGAAAGGACCTGCAGGCTAGAAAGTGATGTCCTTTGACATGCTATTACAAAACATATGCCAACTTGGAAACATACTGCATTATTACCAAGCTGTAGCCCTAGGGGAACAGGATTTTTTTAAATGTCATATTTTTGGTATGTTTTGGCTACTACTTGGAACTTTCAGCAAAATGTTACAAGAGACATGAAATAAAGTTAGGCAAGAAGTGGCCCATTTGCAAATGGAAAAGAAAAGAAAGCTCTGCTAATGGAAAATCTCTCTGCCTGTAATCTGCAATTTAATAGATTAAAATTCCCCTAATTTGAGACTTCAGAGTGTAGAAAAGCTAACTGTTTCCATATCCCAATGAGCATGAACCACCATGATATTAGATTGTCCCTCAGAGTCAGCTCAGAGGTAAACAGCGGTAGTTTTGGGTGGTATTAAGGTCGCTTGTATTAAGTTAAGGGAAGGAAAGATGAGCAGAGAGGAGAAGATAATAAAAAGAGGAGCATCTATAGACTCTATAGACATTGCTCAAAAGATTGTTTTTGCTGTGGTTACTCCACATGGAAGTGATTGGAAGCAAATAAGCAAGAATCCTACTAAGGGTCTGAAAGAATTTTATTATCATAAGAACCACAAGGCTGGTATACAACGACCTTTGTTGTTAGCTCTCTAACACAATCCTCTGTCCTCCCAAGCTGAACCAAGGAGAGAACACTCACTCTTGCCACCTTCTGATGTGGACAGTGGATGAAGAAGAACCTCCCAAATATGTAAAGTCAAAGCTGCAGGGGGCAATGGACGAAGAAAATACTCACTGAGAGCAGAACAAGAGGTTGGTTAACCCAAACAATTAATACACCAGCAGGATGGAGAGTATTCACGATTTCTACCCAGGAGAATTTGAGATTTACTGTGAGCCAGAAACAGCTGGGTGCTTTTCAGTTTTTACGTTTCTGAATGGGAGTTTTTGTTGCGGTTATCCTGTCCCTACTCCACCATTATATATCAGGACAAAGGAAGGTATGTAACTTGTGTTTGTAAGTTTGTAAGTTGATGCCAGAGCACAAGGAGCCACTTCCAGACCTGAAAGAGAAGACTATATTTCACTCCAGTCCTGGATTTTCAGCTGCAGCAGTAACTGAATAAGATTTTATGTGGGCCCCCTTGAAGAGGATTTGAGTGTATTTATGAAGAAAGATGAGGGTGAATGGATACCTGGGTTGTTAGAAGGGCAAACTGACAGACTGATACCTATCCATTGTTATTAATTATCCCCTAGTCCACTTACTAATAGAACCCCACGAGTCTTATCTGAACACAGAACTGCTCAGCTAGATGCAACATTTTGCAACCTACTCAGGTAGGTGTGGGCATGAGACTACATTAGTAGAAGTAATGGGTTAAACTTTCTAGTCTTATCGGTTAAAGAGAAAATTGCTTATATTTCATTTTCTCTCTTTCCCCATTCATGAGATTGGAACATAAATGTGCTGATGAACTCTCTTTGACCAAATAAGACTATGCTCTAGGAGATAGTTGAGCAACTCAATAAGAAACTGGATTGCTAAATGACCTCCTGGAGCAAAGGTCCCTGCTAGCCAAGAATGGATTGACTCTTATGTGAGGGAGAATAAAACTATCATTTTGATGAATCCACCATCGTTTTTGGAATTTTCGTGTTACAGTAACTTAGTCAATACTCTAAATGCTATAATTGAATTACAACAATATGAATTGATGACAGAAGAATATTTTTGATGTTGAGAAACACAGCCATATTAACATGCTAAATGTTTGCATCACAAGTTATTGATAATTCAGGGAATATATCTTAATATTCATATTCCTAGACTTAACTGACTTTGTAGTGAATCCATATTTCTTTCATTAATTAGTCAAATAATTCACAAAATGAAAATAGCAAAATAAGAATGGTTGTATGATTCGAAGACTTCAAAAATGAACACAATTCTTTTCCCTGTACTATTAATTGTAGTTGTCACCTTAGGGTCTAGCTTTGTACCTTCTCCTGAAGAGTTGAATTATTACTCATCATATCTGGCCTATATAAATGAAAAATACCCTTGATCTTTATTTCTTTGTCCTAGACTATTTAAATCATTTATTTTAACAGCAAATTTGGAAGAATAACAGTAGTCTAAGTGTTTGATAAATGTGGACAGGCACTTGTTAGCAAAATATGTTAAAATTCCTTTTTATATATTTGGAATCCCAGAGCCAAATTTTCACTTGCAAATTCTATACTACTGATATTACTCCCAAATATCATGAGGTCACAGAGAGATAAGTCCTCAACTAGACTCTCCCATACAGACTAATTTAAACAACAAAAGAGTCCAATTCTATTTATGGTAATTATCTGAGTGATGATACTCATTAATAAGGTCTCTAGCAGAATATAAACAGGAAATATGCATGGGGAACATTGGAATAATATAACTGTAGTATAATATTCAACACAATGTTAAAAAAACTGCCATTCATTCTACTATTGATGATCAAATTACATTTCCTCTTTTCAGCTCATTAATACTGGACATGCTGTTGTTTTACTCAATAAGTAAAAAAATCAGGTTGTGAGATTGAAAATGCCATGTTAGGGAGGTATTCTGATATATTGGACAGGGCAGTGAATTCGGAGTTGGAATTCCTGACTTCCACTGAACCCTGGCTCTGCCATTAATCTTTTTATTAACTTTAGACAAGTAATTTAATACTTTTAAGCTTCAAATTCTGAATGTATAAGATTAATGGGACGGGCTAGACAATATCTAAGGTATTTTCTGGTTCTAGAGTTTTGTGATTCTACAAATTTCCCAATCCATCCTATAACATTGAAATCTCATGCAACATATATTTATTGAGCAATACACTTTGGGTTAGACATCATACTAGATCAAAGCTGAGATGAATGGCCACCATAGACATGATCCCTATCCTTCTGGAACTTACTATCAAGTGGAAAGACATAGCCTATGGTAATAATTACAACACAAAACACTTAATTGTATTTGAGGAAAGTTCTACACAAAGGGTACGCAATGCTGTGGGGTACAAAATAACAAAACCTTCGTAGTCTTGAGTGCTATGGAATCATATCTGATTAACAAACTTTTAAGATGAGATCTGAAGGACAATAGCCAGACAAGGAGGAGTGGCAGCAGAAGGGATGTCCAGACAGAGGAAATAGCATGAGCAAATTCATTGTGGTGGAAGAGAACTCTTGGCCCAATTAAGTTGCTGAAAGCAAGCTAGTGTTGCTGGAACACACAGGGTGACAGAGAAAGTGGTATAAAATGACACTGGGGAGACAGACAGTGTCACTTCACTTGGAGCTTTATAATCCAATATACATTTTGCACTCCATACAAAAATATAATAGATGGGACAAGATAGACATGTTTTAAGTAGGGATGCAATGTTATCAGTTTTCTTTTAAAAACATCACTCTGTCATGGATGAATAGACAGGATGTGGCAGTAGAGGGTATGGGGAAAACAGAACAGAGGCTACTGAAGTAGATAGGTGATAAGAGACAATGACTTTATCAGAGTTGTTATAGTTACAATGGAAAGAAATGGATAGATTTTTTACATATTTGGAAACTAGGGTCTACCAAAATTGTGATGAATCAAAGATGATTCTGTATTCAACTGCTAGTCTAAGTTCCATTGTGAATTATACATCAGGATATTTGTAAGTAGAATATTATTTTGTGAATTAATACAGACATCTGTTTTACCGCATCTTTAAGCAATGATCATACAAACTTTGAGCACCTCCAGTTTCGGAGGATTTATTGCATTTTAAAGAAGACAATTGGTTTTTGGACAATTCTGAATGTTAGAAAGATCTTGATACTGTGCCAAAATTCCTTGACTTTAGTTGTTGTTCTAATTCCCTTGTCTCACCTCCGATCCCCAAAGCAATACAGAATATGATTAGTTCTTCTTTGGTATGGCAACAGTTCAAACATGTCAAGCTGGATTTTGGTTGCCACCTTGCCTTCTAGCCCCATCTTTCTCTCTTACCAAGCGTCTTTTCTATAAGCTAAGTGAAGGATTTTCTGCTTTCTTGCCTTAATCACTCTTTGTTAGCTATTACTTACCTTTTAGGTCTCAGATGAAGGACTACTTTCCTAGAGAACCCTAACACAGGAATATTAGGTCCCCTCATTATAAACTCTTAAATATCATTAATTTTCTCCTTTATAGCACTTTTTAAGTTAGAAATCATTAATGTCTGTCTTCCCTGCTAGACACAAAATACATTAAGAGAATTTGGTCTGCAGTGGGGAAAGACAAGCTAAGTCACTGTCTATGAGGAGATCATGTTCTAATGAGCCCGATAAGTTGTTAAATGAGTAAATAAATTAACATATAATTAGAAACAGTATAAATAATAACATTAATCGGTGCAAAAGTTATTGCAGTTTTTGCCATTAAAAGTAAGCATATCTTTAATGAGAGTGTGAGGACCAGGAAAGGCCTTTCTAAGGACCTGATATGTAAGCTGAGACTCAGAGGAGTCTCAGATACTACTCAGAGGAGTAGTTAGTATGGGAGAGGTCTCTGAAATTTAGTATGCTGATATGGCTAGAGTGCAGTTACTGAGGGGACAACTGGAGGAAATGTGCGGCAAAGAGACTAAACATCTTGTGGTATTTGATGGGAGTGTAATGTGAGGAGAAAACAGGAATCTTAGAGCTGGATAATTTGCTAGTGTAAAAGAAACTTGACTGATATCAGTTCGATGAAATAAGTACATTATTTGTAATTACTATAAAATATTATGGTACCATTAATTGGACTTTTGCTTCCAGATAAAATAGTAAAGCCAGAAATATATTTAGTCTTCCTCCTAAATTAACTATAAAAACAGACAAAATATGTAAAACAATGGCTTTCAAGACATTGGACATGAAGTGATGAAGAATAGTGATCCCTGAAAAATGGAAAACGAGTAGGGTGAGGTTTATGATTGTCCCTGCTACTGTCTTGAGAGAGTTTCTACGTTGAGGCAGTATGTATATTTATGGTATTGATAAACATAGATATAAAAATAAGTATAGATAAACAAACCAATGAAACTGATTAGAGACTGCAGAAATAGATCCATACACATATGGAAACTGATTTGTGACAATGTTTAATGTCAATTCAGTGGAGAAACTGTAGTCTTCCTAATAACAGTTTTGAAACATTTGGATGTCCATTTGTAGAAAGAAAGAAAGAAAGAAAGAAAGAAAGAAAGAAAGAAAGAAAGAAAGAAAGAAAGAGAAAGAAAAAGAAAGGAAGAAAGAAAGAAAGAGAAAGAGAGAAAGAGAGAGAAAGAAAGAGAAAGAAAGAAAGAGAAAAAAGGAAAGGAAAAGAAGAAAAAGAACGAAGGAAGAAAGGAACAAAGGAAAAAAATAAAGGAAGAAAAATATTTTCATCCATATCTTACACCATGCACAAATATTAACTCAAAATGGATCATAGACCTAAATGTAAAGCCTACAACTATAAAATATCTAGAAATAAATATAGGAGAAAATTTTTGTAACCTTGAATTAGTCAAAAAATTCTAAAATAAGACACCCAAATCATGATCTATAAAAGGAAAAATTGATGTTAGAGGTCATTAAAATATATAACTTCTGTTCTTCAAGTTACTGTTAAGAGAATAAAAACAGAAGCCACAGACATGAATAAAATATCTGTAACTCATATGTCTGATAAGAACTTGTATCTAAAATACATAAAAGACCTTTACAACTTAATGATAAGAAAACAAATAGGCCAGTGAAAAATACAGATACCTCACCAAAGAAGATATATGGATTGCAAATAAGCATAGGAAAACATAACTAAACACCATTAGTTATTAAGAACAAGTAAATTAAAACTACAATGTGATAGCACTACATACCTATCAGAATGGCTAAGATTAAAAAGGCTTTAAATGGTGTCAGGGAATACCATTTAAACGGTGTCAGGTAAACTGGTATACTCATACAATGCAATACTATTCACCAATAAAAGGAATGAACTCTCGATACATACTACAACATGCATGAATCTCAAAGTAATTATTCTGGGTGAAAGAAATCAGACATAAAAATACGTACTGCATGATTCCATTTTTCACAAATGCCTAGGGAATAAAAACTATATTCTATATTTATAGAAAGTAGATGAAGATTTTCTGTGGCTGGGGTGGGCTGGGATAGCAACGGATGTTATAGAGGGATTACAAAAAAGATTGAGGAATCCTTTAGTAGGGATGGATACGTGCATTATCTTGATTGTGGTGATGGTTTCATGGGTGTATCCATATGTCAAAACTTATCCAATTGTACCTTTTACATAAATGCAGTTTGTGAGATGTTTTAATGTTAACTATGACTCAGTAAAGTTACATGTGTGTATATGTCCATGTATAGATATGCTATATATAATATATAATAATACACATAATAGGTAATACATACCATATATAATAATACACAATACACATAATATATAATGCATAAGTCATATAATATATAACAATGTAATACACATATACACACAGACTTACATAATATACATTGCAATTATACATATATATTGAATGAAGATTAAAACTATGTGTGTGTATATAGGTATATAAATGACTTTTTGCTAAAAGCTATTCTCAAATCTATCCCATGGGGCAATTCAGTATCCAAAACGAATGTGGTTATTCCACTTTAGAATATCTCTTATATAACATTCTGCTTCATTATGGTTATTTTCATTGACTCTTTTACTCTTATGTTTCTGCAGTACCCAGCCTAGTAGTTTGCACATGGTAAATATTAGCTAATTCAAAGTTGAGTTCAGGATAGGTAAGCTTCTAAAGGGAATTACTATTTACCACCAAGAATAGCAGTGATGGGCCTTTAAAAACGTAAGAATTTCTTAGAAAAGCCAAAGTTTCATTTAAAGGTCAAAGCATCTAAACAAATAGGAATTAAAATCCAAATAGCCAAATACTCTCTCAGCTAAACACATTCAAAAGTTATATTTGCCCTCATAGTTTATATAGAAGGAGATTTATTTTTATACGAAGCGCCCATTCATTGGTAATATATACAACCAGGAAGATCAAATAAATAAACATGCTTTTAAAAATAATATAATGCAAAAACTATTGGTATGTAAACTGACTTTCTTGTAACCCTCCAAGATACTGTTAGCTATGAGAATCTTAATATCATACTGGTTTATAGGCTACCTAATTCATACTTGCATTAGGTAGAAAAACAAACATCCTCAAAAGTGAAGTTCCCAAAGCACCGCACTCAGGATGTCTGTACTACAGGTGTGATGTCTTGTAAATGAGCGCCAGCTCTCTGACAAGTGTCACTCTTTGACTGACCTGTGGCCAGACAGCCCAGGTCAGAAGTATACTTTTGTTCAGAGCTTGCCAGTACACTTGATGGTAATTTTAATCACCAGTAACTCTGAACTACTTTTCTTGAGCCTTTCTAAGATTACTCGTGTTGAGAAAATAAAGGCAGTTATATCTTTAAAAACTATTTATGGTGTTTTGAATGTGCCAGCTTCTAAGCAATGAGATAGAACATAATCATGTCACAAATGACATGTCATAACTTTTCATATTTTTTGATGTGGTGAGAGACTGCCCAAACAGGGACATTTTTTGGAGAGGACGGATATGAGGAAGAAGTCATGGAGAGAGGATGGGAGTAAAAAAGAAACTAACATTGACTCTGCGCCTACCATCTCCCCGGCACCAGGCCAGGCCTGTTCTCGATGCTGTGTTACGTAGTGCTCACAACACTTTCTCAGGTAGCTATAATTAACCCCACTTTGCAGACTGAAAAACTGAGGATCTGAAAGGTGAAGCCACTTGTCAAGTTCACAAAGCAACAAAGTGACAGAGTTGTTATTTAAATCCAGGTTTGTAAAGCAGCAAAGTTTCCACTGCACACAGTTGTCCAGTCAGAAAGACTCAGCACAGAGATTTTTTTTAAAAATGGTGTTTTCCTATTATTCAGGAAACATAATTTAGTTCCCAATTCAAATCATGATATCACTGAGAACTTCATGAAGATATGATTTAAAATGTTTTTATTTTTTAAATAATGAATATCATAATTCTGTTCCTCAAAAAAATAGAATCAGAAACAATAAGCACAATATACCAATATACTTGTAAATAATAAATCATTCTGAGCAAACCTATTACCATTTTTCTTCCAACAGAACTGCATGGCCAAAATATACTGGAAGTTCAAAAGAAACAATACATCTTGATTACTAACATAATAGATAGTGTCTCTTAGACATTAACTAGCACGATTAATTGAAAATAGTCTCAATCTGGAATATGAATTGACTTCATTGGAACAAAAGGGCAATGTCATATACTGTCAGGGGTCTCTCTGGGCTCCCTGTCCTGCCCAGCTCTAATTGCCATTTATAATGGTACTTGTAGGGGCAGCAATTGTCTGAAATTACAAAGAAGACAAATTCTTCAGTCCAGTGCTGCCTCTGCCTATCTCTAAGACTCAACTTACTTTAGATAGAGATAAAAGTTGGGAGCCATCAACAAGTTACACACTAGGAAAATGAGTAGTGATTGTAAGATAAATACATAAAGATTTAGGAAAGCCATCATGACCTTTAGAATGGTATTTGTTAATGAATTTAAACTAAATTTTACCAAACATCTGATGAAAGAGTATATCAGAGAAGAAATTAATCAGCCTTGAAAGCACAGAAAAAAGAACCACAGGGGCAGAAAGTAAACCATTTAGATTTAGCAAGGTGCAATAACCTGCCTTATAACACACAACAATCAGGGGCTGGAAGGAAAACTAAAACACGATGTGTCCGTGTCCACTGATTGTAATCAACTCAAGGGCTCTGATAGCACTCTACATAAAGATGAAAAATGTCCACTCAAACTTCTCTACCTCCTCTATGCCAGGCACTGCTAGGTATTGCAAGACAAAGAAATGACCGGGTAATGATGGGTAGTAGGAATATACACAGCCTCCATTAATGGAGGTAATTTGAATCTACGGAGTGGTAAATAGATGACTTCCTGCTTTCTTCTTTGGAATCTGTGGATTCTTTCGAAAAAGTTAGATATTGGTTGTATTATAAGGCATAAAAAGGCCACTGTGCAATGCACCTGTTAGACATCTAGGCAGGAAGGAGATGGTCAGGCTTTCCAAAGTGACAGCACTTTCAAGCGTAACCTAGAAGGTACCCTGCTCATTCAGATCTTACAGAGTGACAGCCTGAGTTACTTATTAAGAAGGTGAAAAAAATTCCTCATAAATCATGCAGAGCAAAGAAGCTTATATTTTCTATTTAGAGATTAAAACATGCCCCAGGACATAGCTTCTATTTGCCTTAGCTGAGATAGGTGAACACACCCTAAGCAAAAATACGAAACTTACAAAATACTCTTCCATATTTCTGAGATCTTCTCTGGCTCAACTACGAATATGATAGAGTGAGACTACTACAGTTCCAAATCAATGGTTCTCAATATTGTTCAGATGGGACAGTAACACAAAGTCACAGAAACTCTTGCAAAAGAATGTGGAATACTGTGTTTTTAATTACTAACAAATTATGTAATTTTTATAGAATCAGAAGACACTCTATACTTGAGTGTAGAATAGATAAATAATAGCAGACACCAATAGTTTAAGAAAAATTCAGAGAAAACAAAAAAGCAAGAACTTTTTATAAACTTAAAATGTTTGATAAATTTTTTTGAAAAAGGATTATGTTTCCATTTTAGCAGCAACATGCTTCTGGCTTACATGGTACCTATGCATATTACTTGAGAAATATCGGTTTGGATCCAGGAATTGCTTAATTTATAAAATTACATTCTAGCATTTCAGCTGTGTCCATTCCTAAAACAAATCTACATAAGACTGCCTACCTCTGGTCTTGTAGTACATCCTCCTCAGTATCTAAGGACAGATAATGTATTTTCTCCTAATTTTAACACAATCTCTTTTCCTCCTGCTTCAAAAGTCCCAGATAAACATTTTCTGAAATATTTGGAATTGCATTATTTTTTCTAAACATAATTCTTTGTGTCGTGCTATATGTAGGTATGCTACCATTGTTTCTTTGGAGTTCTTATGAATTTTAAAAATTTATTTATTTTAATTGACAAATCATTATTAATATTACATTTATGGAGTACAATGTGATGTTTTGATCTATGCATACATCATTAAAAGATTCAATCAACTAATTCACATTTTCATCACCTCATGAACTCATCATTTTTTTTGGTGAGAACATTAAAAATCTATTCTTTTCGCAATTTTGGGACATACAATACATTATTATTAACTGTGGGCATTACAGGGCAATAGATCACTAAAACTGATTATTCCAGCCTAATTAAAATTTTATACCCTTTTGTCAACGTTTCTCTTTTTTTCATCCCTTACTCTTACCCCTATCCTCTGGTAACCACCTTTCCACTCCCTGTTTCTATGAGATTAACATCTTTAGATTCCACATATTAATGCATAGTACTGGGGATGGTTTTACTGGTGGGGTATTTCATAACTAGGGGTTATTGTTGAAGGCAATGGACCGTCTAATTGCTAACAGAAATTCCGATGACAAAAATAGGATCCTGATTATAAATATCTGTGTGTCAGAAACAGTCTATTTCCTCTTTTAAATAATATCAGATTTGGCCAACTCTTGAAGCCAAAGTGGAAGCTTCCTAAAATTGCTTCTTTGGAGTGTATTTAAGGGTTTAGAATCACTTAAATTATTTTTCAGGCTTCTTGTTTTCAGGAGCTTTCCTTTACCTGAACAAAGTAAAGTTTTCCAAAGAGAAGAGCCACTCTCCAGATTTCTCTTGGAGTCCACACATACCTCACACAATACTTGTTTACAAAAAGGCCTACGTCTTTTAAGACGAGGACAATTTACTGAAATAATAAACATATTGAAGAAACACACTTCTCACTTGGACCATCAATCTTCTCTGTTTGCAGATTACAGATGTAATTAGTAGGTGTTTATATTGCTGAATTTGGCTCTGAGCTCAATAGAAAATTTTTATTTGAATTTTTTACCTGATATGTTATCAGCTTGCCTTATATATTGCATCGTTTCCTCTTAATGAAGCCAATACATTAATCTTTTTTAACACATTTATTAAAGTGTTACTGATACACAAAAAAGTGTACATATTTAATGTGTACATTTTAAAGAGTTTGGACATATGCAAACGCCCATGGAACTACGAACCACAATCAAGGTAATAGACATATCCATCATTGCCATAATTTGCTGTGTCCTTTTCCTTTTCCTTTTTTATAATAAAACACTTGATATAGGTCTACTCTCTTAATAATTGTCAAGTGTACAATACAATATTATTAACTGTAAGTGCTATGTTTTACAGCAGATCTCTGGAATATGCTTATATTGTACAACTGAAACTTTATACCATTTGACCAACTCCCCATTTCCCCTCCCTCACTCTAGACCCTGATAATTACCATTCTATTCTCTGATTCTATGAGTTTCACCTTCTTAGGTAACTCATGTAAGTAGAATCATGCTGTATTCATCCTTCTGTGACTGATTTATTTCACTAAGCATAACATACTCTAGACTTATCCAGGTTGTCACAAATGGCAGAATTTCCTTCTTTTAGGCTGAGTAATATTACATTGTATGTATTTACCATATTTTAACTCCATTCTTCTGTCTATGGTCATTTAGGTTGTTTCCATATCTTGGCTGTTGTAAATAATGCTGCGATTAATCTTAATCTTAGGTTAAACATCACTTGACCATTAAATTCTTCCCCCACCTTTGCCATACACTTCTAAAACATCCTGTGGTTCTTGCCCACTGATTATACTTGCAGTTACTGGTCTGTATGTAGCAACACAGATAGGGAAAGAACTTCAGAGTAGGATTCTATCTTGACTTGTGCACCACTGTATGAGTAGCATCTAGCAGAGTTCTGAGAACATACTCAGTTCTGAAAATATGTTTAGGAAGTAAGCTATTTAACTGAAATCTTTGGAGGAATATTTGTGAAACTCTCTGAAACTATAATATTTTCACATTCGGCTGGGTGCAGTGGCTCACTCCTATAATCCCAGCAATTTGGGAGGCTGAGGAGGGCAGATGACCGGAAGTCAGGAGTTCGAGACCAACCTGACCAACATGGTGAAACCTCATCCCTACTAAAAATACAAAATTAGCTGTGTGTGGTGGTGCATGCCTGTAATCCCAGCTACTCGGGAAGCTGAGGCAGGAGAACTGCTTGAACCTGGGAGGTGGAGGTTGCAGTGAGCCAAGATCCTGCCATGGTACTCCAGCCTGGGCAACAAGAGTGAAACTCCGTCTAAAAAAAAAAAAAATCACATTCATAGAAGGAATTCCAACAGAGCTTTGTCTTAACTCACTAGATCCTATGGAATACTTGACTTTAAATCTCACTGAAAACCAAATAACAAAAATCCAAAGCAATGAAAAAATCTCTACCTATAGAGAATGTGCAATGATATGTAACAGAAATTAAGATATTTATTGATAATATAATTTTTCAAACATAAGCAAAATAATCTTTGCAATACAATTGAGTCAAACAAAAAAATAGCCTCCAGAAGAAATGCAGATTAAAAACTCCTGTTTTTAATCCATCGTATTAGTTCTGTGCCTGTAGAGAACCCTGACTAATACACTCCTATTTGACATAAATATGGCATTTGAAAAAATTATATTTTATTTAATCCTCAGAACAAACCTGTGATGTATATATTTTTATCTTTATTTTTATAGAGGAGAATACAAGTTTGAGATGGGTAAGTAATCTGCTGAAGATCACTGAATGAATGTGCAAGGAAACCATAACATAAATCCGTATCTCTTTCTACTAGTCAATTTTTTCCTGTTACTAATATCATTTCTAAAAATAATATTTATGGGGTTACAATTTATGTTTAATAAGCTTTACCCATTTTACCACGTTATGACCCAACAAGAAAGCCTTCACCAGATGCGGCCACTTGATGTTGAACTTCCCAGCCTCTAGAACCACAAGGTAAATAAATTTCTATTCATTATAAATTACCCAGTATACGATATTCTATTAAAGCAGCACAGAACGAAATAAGACAGAGAATATTGTCATTTTAACAATATTAATTCTTTTGCTTCATGATCATGGGGTGAGTTTTCAATTATTTAAATTTTATTTAACTTTTCAAGATTCTTATGTAGTTTTAGCTCATGAATATCACACTTTTTAAATAAAATTTATTTCTAAAGTAGTTTTTTCTTTTGAATGCTGTTGTAAATGGAATTGTGTTCTTAATTTCATTTTCATATTGACATTACTAGTGTATAGAATTACAGTTAATTTTTGTAAAGTGATATTTTATTCTAAAAATTCTGAATTTATTTAACTCTAACAGTTTTTCACAGATGCCTTAGAATTTTCAATATACATAATCAACTAATATACAAAAAAGATAGTTTTCTTCTTTCTTTATAATTTGTATTTCTTTATAATTTTTATTTTATCTTCATAACTAGTTTTTCTGACTACAAACTCTAGTAAAATGTTTATTAAAATTAGCAAGAACAGATAACCTTGTCCTGATCATAGGGGAAGAGCATTGAGTACTTCTTATGATGTTAGCTCTGGGTTTTTCATAGGTGCCCTTAAGTTGAGGGTTTGTTTGTTTGTTTGTTTGTTTTATCATGAAGGGGTATTGAATTTTATAAAATGCTTTTTCTGTGTCTCCTATGATGATCATGTTTTTTGTTCTATTATGATGATGCATTACATTGATTTTTGTGTGTTAAACTAACCTTGCATTCCTTGGATGAAATGTATATGTTAATTTTGCCTATTCTTGAGTGTCGTATACATTTAATCATTTTATATGTTCTCTTTTGTTTCTGTTCTTTAGGTCAGCATAATATTTTTCAAACTCATGCATGCTCCTGCATATATCAATAGCTCATTTGTTTTTATTGCTGAGTATTATTCCATGGAATGAAAATGACATGACATCTGTTCATCCATTCACTTGTTAATAGACATTTAATTTGCTTCTAAGTTTTGGCTAGAATAAATAAAATTTTTATGAATATGCATGTGCAAGCCTTTGTGTGAACAGTTATCTTCATTTATCTTGAGTAAATATCCAGGAGTGCAATTGCTAAGCCATTTGGTTCATAAAAATTTACTTCAATAAGACAATGATAAATTCTATTTCAAAGTAGTTGTACCCTTTAAAATCTTCACCAGAAGTGTATGAGAGTTCCATTTGCTCTACAACTTTGCCAATTTTTTTAACGTGAGTTTTTTTTAGCAGTTCTAATAAGTATTTATAATGCTGAACATCTTTTTCATATGTTTATGGCTATGTCACTTATATAGCTTCTTTTGTAAAATATCTGTTCAAATTTTTCTCCTCTTTATTGTTTTGGTTAAAAAATCTTCTTATTGCAGTGTGTCTGCTTTACATTTATATATTTTGGATTCAAGTTTTTTTTTTTCAAATACATGCATAACAAATTTTTTTCACATTCTGTGTCTTGTTTTTTCATTTTCCTAATGATGTCTTTTTAAAAGAGTGTAATGTTTGTAAATCCCAATTAATTAATATATTTCATAGTTAGGTTTCTCTGTTCTATTTAAGAAATATTTGCCTATACCAGGATTGTAAAAATCTTTCTTATTCTAGAAATTCTATAATTTTAGCATATATACTTAGGTCTATGATTCATGTCAAATCTATTTTTATGTATGGCATGGGACGATTAATAGATATTCATTTTCTTCCAGATAGAATCCTGTTGTTCTAGCAATATTTGCTTAAAAGTAATTTGTTGAAAATCAGTTGACCATATACATGTGCGGCTATTCCTAGACTTTTTATTCTGTTGCAAAAAAATTACCTGAAAATATCCCAAATTTCTTGAAAAACATTTATTGCATTGACTACATCTTCTTCCATCTCCATTCCACTGTTAAGTTCATCCAATAAATTTGTTGTTACACCTAACAATTTGCATTGGCTTTTTCTTTGTTCTCCTTTAATTTCTACAGTGATATTTCTTATGTATTATATATTCACTTTTTATTTGGCATCTCTAATGTTCTTTATTAATTTCTTTAGATCTGAGTTGCCATATGATGTCATTCCTCTTCATCCTTAAAAAAAATCAGAATCTTTCAGCAATACATTTCCATTCACTTCCCTGTTAGTACTGTGCTATCACATGTATTGCATCTACATACATTATAAACCTCAAAATACAATGTTACAGTTTTAGTTTTAAACAGTCCTATATCTTTTAAGAGAAATTCAAAGAGGTAAGAAATTTAGTAAAATTGAATATAGATCAATAGAAATTAGAGACTCGATATGCTTCACAAGCCCTAATCAAATGAACACAAAGAAAAACAATGTCAAGGTATACTATCATCAAACTAACTATGGTTTCCTGATTCTAGATTCCTCTCTAAATTTCAGCTGCTTTGACAATCTCAGGCTTTTTTTTAAATCTCAAGATAAGATACCTTCAGCTTTCTGAACTCCATACTGCTGAGGAATTCACTCAGTTAAAAAGTAGCAAACTCATATCTTACCTGGTTCAGCACTATTTTTCAAGTGTAGGTTCCTGTGTGATCTCTGACTGCATTTCTTACTAGGATCCTTGAGGGTCTTATCTGCATGTAAAGTCTGGCTGTCAAAGTGGTATTTGTGCAGGGTTTATAGTCATATTTTGGGTCTTACTCCTGAAATTCTTTCAATGCCAGATTTTTCTCCTTTGAACTTCCAGCTGTTATTTCAGTCATAAACACAATTCTTTGGTACTTTGAGCCAGTAAGTCTAGGGGTGTCTGCTGTTCTTGCCTGATAGCATCGTGGGTATTTGGGGAGTTCTTTCTGCCAGAAAGCCTTAAACATGCAATGTTTGCCCTTTCAGCTACAGTTTTTCGAAAACAAACTCAATGGCAGTGATGGCTGCAGTTTCCTCCTCTCTTCCTC
Source organism: Pan troglodytes (assembly GCF_028858775.2). NCBI lineage: Eukaryota > Metazoa > Chordata > Mammalia > Primates > Hominidae > Pan > Pan troglodytes. The sequence continues at coordinate 91,486,309 of NC_072407.2, forward strand.
CTCCTCCTCCTCCTCCTCCTCCTGCTCTTCTCCTCCTCATTCTTCTTGTTTTCTAAGATGTTGAATAATTATTTTTAATATTTGGTTCAATGCATAATTGAAATATGCAAAGGGCTTAAATGACCACTCTCCACCATTACCAGAAATACTCTCACTTATGTCACTTTGATGTTATTCAAGTCATAACTGTATTATATCTAAGAGTATATGTCAGACATATTTAAAAATGTGTTTCTAACAAGGACCTTTTTCTAAAACCTTTTTATTTCATTGGCCAGGATTATTAAAAGTAATGTAAAATGTCCTGCTATATTTCTTAAGGTCTGGATTATCGAGTTTTTAAGTTCATCAAGTTTTTAAGTTATTTGGTTGACCGCTCATCAATATATTGATATCTGGTTAAACATTACTTGACCAAGCAATCCTTCCTTTACTTTTTCTATGTGCTTCAAAAGCACCCTGTACCCTTTGTTAATGCTTATTTCCTCTATTATTTATTTATTTATTCATTTTTAGAGACAGGGTCTTGCTGTGTCATCCAGGCTGGAGTACAGAGGCACAGAGGCATGATCATAGCTCACTTCAGTCTTGAATTCTTGGGCTCAAGTGATTCTCCCATCTGTTTTCTGAGTAGCTAGGTATATGACACCACAGCCGGCTATTTTTTTTTTTTTCAATTTTAAAAACATTTTTGTAGAAACAAAGTTTCACTATGTTACCCACGCTGGTCTCAAACTCATGGCCTCAAGCAATCCTCCCACCTCAGCCTGCCAAAATGCTGGGTGATTTCTTTAATATATACTTTTCTCATGAGGAAATAAACACCATTAAATAAGGATTATGTTGATCTTGTGTACCACTGTAAGGCCAGCACCCAGTGTGTAGCCTGGAAAACAACAAGTACTTAATAAATGTTTACCGAATAAATAAAGTGAAATCTGTGGAGGAATATTTGTAAAATTCTATATTAACTAGACTTAATTAACTTAAAAACTCTATATCTAGCCTTAATAAAGCAATTTCAAAAAAGCACCGTTAGTATAGACACTTTTACATTAAATCTCTTTGGAAAAAAACACACAAATTAAATCCCAAAGTAATGAAGATTAAATAAATTGGCTAAACAGAGCTAGGGTTTTTCAACTTTGAAAAACATTGACATAAAAGATGAAACACACTTAAGAATTTGCAGTTAGTAACAAGTAAAGAATAGAAATAAAAAGAAAAATTAAACCTATTTTTGGAAGAGACAAGCATTCAATCCAAATAAACTGCTTGTACTTTAACAGGAACAGACCTTAATTCATACCAACCAAAATTTGGAAAAGGTTTATGGACAGCTATAAAAAATGACCACAGGAATTCAATTAACAACGTTCTTACAATGACTGCAGAAAGTCTTGGGGAGGGGGACAAAGATGCTACTTGCTTATAAAGAAAACAACAAAATCAAGAAAAACATGATCAGAATTTGTATCTATTCAGACTAAAATGATATGATTATTTATGGATTCTATCGTAGTAATTCCTATTTTTAAAAATGATCTGCAATAGTCATCTGCATGTTCTTTGCAAGAGCATGTCAGGAGCATTTGGTCTGGGTGAACTCTATTCCTTTGACATTCTGGTAACTAAAACCTGAATCCACAGCAGGTCCTCTTCCCTTAAGGAAAAATACGTGAAAAATCACTGCTCTACACTTTTGCCAAATTGGATAATCCAATACTAATAGAAAAGTTGTATGGTATAATAAAAGAATAATGGAAAGGAAATAAGGTTGGTCCTTAATGAACCATGTGACATGGAGTAATTCACCAGATCTCTGATCCACAGTGCTCTAAGGATGACACCTAAAATATACTCTATTTTTAAAAATTTCTTAATTTCTAATTTAATAATTTTCCATTTAAAGATCTATCTGTGATTATGATAAAAAAAATCACTGAAAAGATGAGCAATAGAGTTAATGTAAAAAATTAGATGGTAAAGAATATTTTGTAGTCCTTACATAGGACTGCATTACATTGCATTTATTCATAAGTCAAAAAGTACTTACTCAGTGTTCATTATGTTCTTAGATACTGTGTTAGGTTGTTGGTATCAAATAATAAACACCACCTGTAAAGTCTTCAATTACATTATAAAGAAATAAGGAAGATGAGTCAACAGAAAAATTCTAAACCATGTGAGGAGTGCTATGATTGAAGCAAATGAAAAGTATTCTGAGAGCATAAAAGAAAGTCACTTCACATGGTTTTCAGGGAGTTAGGGAAAGTTGTTCATGTAGAAAATATCTTGTATTTTTAAATTTTAATTTATTTATTTTTGACTCCATTTACTGAGTGCTTCCTATGAATATGAAATTGTGCTGTATACTGTAGAGAAATTTTCAGATGTAACCAAACCACCCTAGGTTTTAAGGTGATTATAGTTTTGAACAGAAGATAAAATGCAGGTAAATGAGGTACTGAATAAAAAGTTTAAAAATATATAAGAAGTAAGGTATTGATGTATCTAAAATTATTTTGTAAGATCTATGAGAATTTTTACCATCTTAAAAGAGATGAACATTTTTTCCAACAAAATAAATTAAGGGTATCTGTAAGGAGACTATCAGTATATAAGTTGGTATTCATCGGATAAGAAGAAGCAGTTCAGGAAGAAGAGATCAATGAAGCCAAAGTTTCAAGAGCTAGGGAGCAGCCAATAATGTCATTAAAATCCTGCAGTGAAGAACGGAACTATCTTCGCTTACATATATAAGCAGTACAAGAGTGTGTATTTCAAATATATAACATTTATATTCAGAGTCTCACCAATATCAGGTCTCTCTGATTCTCTTTTCATTTCTTGTCTTTCATTATCTCTGCCCTCTGTGAATGTTGACCTCTTTTCTGCTACAGGCAGAACGAAGGCAACATCTTTAAACCTTAACAACACAGATAAGAAAGCATCATTCTCTCTCTCTCTTTCTCTCATAATATTTATATATTGGATATAATAAAGTACCCTACCATTTCTATGTTCATTACTTGGACCAATTACTATGAAGTGTAAAATGAGGTAGGCTGCTTGACTAGGCATGAGTTTGTACCATTGTGGTCAGGGAGCAAATAGTGCTTGATAGTCCCATTAGAACTGAAAAGGGCTGGGGAAGGCGTAGCTCCCCAATATGGAAGAGGGATATTGGGTACACAATGAGACATGCGCTACAGTTATTGCCCTGAAGAGGCTAAAAAAAAGGTAAAATGTCTTATTTCCTCCTCTGCTATATGTAAAGATGTATAATGTCCTGTCATTTTTACTGAATTTATAAGAAATATACTAATGATTCCCACTAATTTCTAGATTCCATAATGTTTTTTTGCACAACCTTGCCAAAACAAAATATTAGGAATTATACTTCAAAGCATATATCCCTCACTCTATCAGCAAACACAAACACACATTCAAGGAGCAAAAGAACAGTTTGAATTATCTAAATAAAATGTAGTATGAAGATGTTTAAAAATGCTAAGAAATAAAAAGTTATTAGAACTTTTGAATGTGGATCTTTAAAAATGCTTGAAATTCAAAATAATAAGAGCCATTTATGACAAACCAACAACCAACACCCCACACTGAATGGGCAAAAACTGGAAGCATTCCCCTGGAGAACTGAAACAATACAAGGATTCCCACTCTTACCACTGCTGTTCAACATGGGACGGAAGTGCTAGCTAGAGCAATCAGGCAAGAGAAAGAAATAAAATCATCCAAATAGGAAAAGGAACAAACTATCTCTCTTCATTGATGATATGATTCTATCCCTAGAAAACTCTAAAGGCTATGCCAAAAGGCTCCTGGAACTGATAAATGGCTTTAGTAAAGTTTCAGGATACAAAATCAATGTACAAAAATCAGTGGCATTTCTATTCACCAATAACGTTCAAGCTGACAGCCAAATCAAGAACACAATTCCATTTGCAACAGCCACACACATAAAATACATAGGAATACGTCTAAGTAAAGAAGTGAAAGATCACTACAAAAAAGAACTATGAAACATTACTAAAAGAAATAATAGATGACAAAAACAAATGGAAAAACATTTCATGCCCATAGATTGCAAAAATCAGTATTGTTAGAACGGCCATATTGTCCAACAGTTTCAATGCTATTCACATCAAACTCTTAATATTATTTTTCACAGAATTAGAAAAATCTACTCTTAAATTCATATGAAACAAAAAACGACCCTGAATAGCCAAAGCAATACTAAGCAAAAAGAACAAAGCCAAAGGCATCACAGTATCCAACTTCAAACTACGATGTAAGGCTGCAATAACCAAAATGGCATAGTACCAGTAGAAAAACAGACACATAAACCACTGGACCGGAATAGAGAACACTAAAACAAAGCCACCCACCTATAGCCATTTGATCTTTGACAAAGTCAACAAAAATAAGCAACAGGGAAAGGGCTCCATATTCAATAAATGGTGCTGGAATAACTGGTTAGTCATATGCAGAAGAACGAAACCGGGCCCCCACATTTTACCACACACAAAATTAATTCAAGATGGACTAAAGATTTAAATAATGACTTCAAACTGTAAGAATCCTAGAAGAAAACCTAGGAAACACCATTCAGGACATCAGCCTTGGGAAAAAAAATATGATTAAGTCCTCAAAAGCAATTGCTACAAAAACAAAAATTGTCCAGTGCCACCTAATTAAACAAAAGAGTTTCTGCAAAGCAAAAGAAACAACTGATAGAGTAAACAGACAACCTACAGAATGGGAGAAGATAATCACAAACTATGCATCCAACAAAAGTCTAATATCCAGAATCTATAAGGTACTTAAACAACTGAACAAGCAAAAAACAACCCCATTAAAAAACAGGCAAAAAATATGAACAGGCACCACTTCTCAAAAGAAGACATATAAGTAGCCAACAAACATGAAAAATGCTCAACATCACTAATCATTGGAGAAATGCAAATCAAAACCACAATGAGATACCACCTCACACCAGTCAAGATGGTTACTGTTAGAAAGCAAAAACAGCAGATGCTGGCAAGGCTGTCAAGAAAAAGGAAAGCTTATACACTGCTGGAGGGAATGTCAATTGGTTCAGCCACTGTGGAAAGCATTTTGGAGATTTCACAAAGAACTTAGAACAGAACTACCGTTTGACCCAGCAATCTCTTTGCTAGGTATATATCCAAAAGAAAACAAATTGTTCTACCAAAAAGAAACATGCACTTGCAGGTTCATTGCAGCACTGTTTATAATAGCAAAGACATGGAATCAATGTAGGTAGATTTGGTAGAGAAAATGTGACACAGATACACCATCAAATACTATGCAGCCATAAAAAGAAATTATATCCTTTGTAGCAACAAGAATGCAGTTGGAGGCCATTATCTTAAGCAAATTAACAGGAACAGAAAACCAAATACCACATGTTCTTACTTATAGATGGGAGCTAAACATTAGGTACTCATGGACATAAATGGTAGCAGTAGAAACTGGGGTTTACTGGGAGTGCCAAGGTTTGAAAAACCAACTATTGCATACTACACATAGTAACTGGGTTTATGGGATCATTTGTACCCCAAAACTCAACATCATACAATACACCCTGATAACATACCTGCATATATATCCCCTGAATCCAAAATAAAAGTTTAAAATAAAATAAAATAATTTGAGAAATGTTTGAGGTTGATTCAGATGATTTTACAAGGTTATTCATAAAATAAAAGTAAACTTAATTGTTTTCAATATAAAAATTGTATCTACCAAAGAAAGTAGAATTAGTCCTTAGGAGTTTATCTACATTTTATTGCAGAGTACTTCCCAGGCAACCACAGTTATTCAGAAGGCAAAAGGGAAACAAAGCCCTTTAATAAATCAAACTAAGTATTCCTAGGACTCATGGTAGAGAGGTCTCATTCGGTGTTTCACCATCACTTACAACAAACTTAACTCACTTAGCTATACAAACTCCCAGGATAACTGATTAGACCCAATAAGTGGGGAAAGTACAGAACGCTTTTTTTTCTTTTCTTTTTTTTTTTTTTTTTCTTTTTTGAGACAGAGTCTTGCTCTGTCGCCAGGCTGAAATGCAGTGGCGCGATTTTGGATCACTGTAACCCCCACCTCCGGATTCACGTGATTCTCTTGCCTCAGCCTCCCGATTAGCTGGGACTACAGGCACGTGTCACCAAACCCGGCTAATTTTTGTATTTTAAGTAGACACAGGATTTCACCATGTTGGCCAGAATGATCTTGATCTCTTGACCTCGTAATCCTCCCACCTCAGCCTCCCCAAATGCTGGGATTACAGGCGTGAGCTATGGTGCCTGGCTGGAAAGCACAGAACTCTTAATAGCAGGTATATTGATAACTTCAAGGAAGGGCAAAAGTAAGCTCAGCAATGAGAGAATAAAAATAAATGAGAATATATAAACATAAAGTAGTCTGAGGGTGAAAGGCTGGTACAGAAACAGATGGATTAAAAGCTGCCATCTAAATGACCATATTTTACTGTGTAGAAGATACATAACCAGGCTTTGTTATTTAACTGTTCATTATTTGGACCGACTCTGTTTTTCTTCTCTCTAGAAATTGAATTAAAAGAGATTCTTATCACACATTCCAATCCTAGGTATTTAATGGAGAGAAAATGAAAACATGTCCACACTAAAAATTTACACATGACTGTTCATGGTGGCTTTCTTCTCAATAGCCTCAAATTAGAAGCAATTCAATACTCCATCAATGAGTGAAGAGATAAACAAGACATACTATACTCATGCAAGGAAACCTATTCATCATTTAAAAGGAACTAACTACTAGTACATTCAGCAGCATGGATGAATAATCTCAAAATCATTATATGGATAAAAGAAAGTAGACACACAAACATATGTACAGCATGATTTTATTTACATAAAAATTTAAAAATACAAGCTAATCTATAGTGATTTAAAAATAAAACAAAACAAAACAGATCAGCAGTTCCCTGGGGCCAGAGGCAGAAGGAGAAAGAACTGCACTGAGGTCATGGAAACTTTTGGAAATGGGAAAGATGGTGGGATGCAAATGTTCTGTATTTGTTAGCTGTGGTGGTTTACGGATATACAAATCTGTCAAAATCTTTCTAATGCACACTTTAAGTAGATGCTGTTTATTCTCCATAAGTTCTACCCTCAAGAAAGTCCATTATAAAACAAGCTGTTTCTGAAAATGTATTAACCTTAAATACAATATACAGCACTGTTTAGTGCCTGCTTACTACAAATGTCAAGTAGGTTTAAGTCAGCATCCTTTCCGGAATAGTTTTGGAGATGATTCTTTTAATTTAAGGCCTATCAAAGGGAAACTATGTAATTAGTTAAAATAGTGTAAGGAAAAAGGAACTAACAAGTACTGAGTACCTACTAGGTATAATACTTTGGTTATATCATTTATTTCAATATGACAGTTGTAAATTAATCCACATTGTAAGTGAGAAACATCAAGGCTCAGAAAGCTTACCTAATTTTCTCTGGCTTTCAAACCATATCAGACCATTGATTCATACTCCTATGTAAGATTTGAATTATCATATTGAGGTTCACATAAAGTAAAATTCACCCACTTTAAGGGCACATTCCAAGAAGAGTTAATAAATTTATTCACTAATGCAACCACCATTACAAGGAAGATACAGAACATTTTCTTTTTTTAAAAAAAAGTCTATTATTTTTTAATTGACAGATATAATTATGTGTATTCATTGCATGTACAACATGTTTTGATATATAAATGCATCGTGAAATGGTTTAATCTGACTAATTACCAAATGCATTACCTCACATTAACATTTTTGTGGTGAGAACACCACACAACATTTCCCTGTGCTATTTCCAATTAATTGTTCCCACCCTGGCCCTAGTCAGTAACTAGTTTGTTTTCTTTGATTATAAAATAGTTTCCATTTTCTGCATTTTTATGAGTAGAATCATATTTTGTGTGTATAGCTTCTTTCATTCAGCTTAATGATTTCAAGATTAATACAAACTGTTATGCAGATTAAAATTTCTGCTTTTTAATTGTTGAGTAGTTATCCATTATATGAATATAATGCATGATTAAAATTTCAATCACCTAGGGAGTGATATTTAGATTCATCCCAGTTTCCAGCTTGGAATTATTACAAATAAAGCTGTTATGAACATTTGTATACAAATCTCTAAGTGAACATCTCTTTTTATTCTTTTCTTTAAATTCCTAGGTGTGGAATAGCTGCCTAGATGTGGAATAGCTTGATCATATTGTAGATGTATGTTTAACATTATAAGAAACTGCCAAAGAGTTTTCTAAAGTGGTTGTTGTACCATTTTAAATTTCAGGAGTAGTGAATAAGAGTTCCAGTTGTTCTATCTTCTAGTCAATATTTGGTATTATTATTTTTTTAATTTGGCCATTCTAGTGGATATGTAATGTACCTCATTTGTAATGTGTAATGCAATGTATCTCATTTGCATTTCACTGAAGTTGAGCACTTTTTCTGTGCTCATTGGCCATTGGTTTATTTTCTTTTATAATGTTTCTTAAAATGTTTTGCTCATTTTTGTTTTGGGTTGTTTCTCTTCTTATTGTGTTATAACTGTTCTTTATGTATTGTGGATAAAGGTTATTTGACAGATATATATGTTTTATAAATCTTTTCTCCCATTTTGTAACTTGTCTTTTTATTTTCTTAATGATGTCCATTGTAGAGCCAAAGTTTTAATTGTTTTAAAAGTTAAATTTATCCGTTATGGAGGATTATAATCTTTGTGTGCTAGATGAGCAATATTTACCACCTGAAGGTTTCAAGAATTTGTCTTACATTTTCTTCTATAAATTCTATATTTAGATTTTATATTCATGTCTATAATCTATTCCAATTTAATATTTTCTGTATTGTAGGAGGTCAAGATTGATGTTCATCTTTTTCCCATATCAATATTCAGTTTTATAGAAATATTTGTTGAAAAGATTCTCTTTCTCCATTCAGTTACATTTATACCTTTTTCCAAAATTAACCGTATATACGTGAGTCTATTTCAGATGCCACCTATTCTTCCCATGAATCTTTATGTCAATAACACATTGTCATAACTAATACAGCCTTATAGTAGGTCTTGAAAGCAGCTTGTATAAGTTCTTCAGCTTTGCTTTTCTTTTTAAAATTTTTTTGACTAACGTGGGTCATTTGAACATTCATATACATTTTAGAATCTGTCAATTAATTAAAAACGTACTGCATTTAAACTTTTAAAATTTTATATGTACATAATAGTTGTACACATTTATGGGGTACATCTGATATATTTTGATGCAAGCATTTAATGAGTAATGATCAAACCTGGATAACTGGGATAAACATCACCACAAGCATTGCTACTTCCTAATACTGAACATGTTTCCCTGAACTTTGATCTCCTTCTTTATAAAACAGAGATGAAAATATCAATTTTCAAGTCTTATATAAGGAATATCTACGATACGGTTAGGCTTTCTGTTCCCACCCAAATCTCATCTTGAATTGTAATCATCATAATCCTCATAATCCCCACATGTTGAGGGAGAGAGCAGCTGGAGGTAATTGAATCATAGAATCAGTGTCCCTTATGCTGTTCTCATGATAGTGGGTGAGTTCTCATGAGAGCTGATGGTTTTTTAAGGGGCTCTTCCCTGGCACTTCTCTTTCCTGCTGCCTTGTAAAGAAGTGCCTTGCTTCCCATTTGCCTTCCACCATGATTGTAAGTTTCCTGAGGCCTCCTGAGCCATGCTGAACTGTGAGTCAATTAAACCTTTTTCCTCTATAAATTACCCAGTCCCAGGCAGTTCTTTATAGAAGTAAATTGGGACTGGAGAGAGTGGGGTGTTGCTATAAAGATGCCCAAAAATGTGAAAGTGACTTTGGAAGTGGGTAACAGGCAGAGGTTGGAACAGAAGACAGAAAGATATGGGAAAGTTTGCAAATTCCTAGAGACTTGTTGAATGGCTTTGACCAAAATGCTGATAGTAATATGACAATGATGTCCAGACTGAGGTGATCTCAGATGGAGATGAGGAACTTTTTGGGAACTGGAATAAAGGTGACTCTTGCTATGCTTTAACAAAGAGACTGGTGAAATTTTGCCCCTATGCTAGAAATATGTGGAACTTAGAACTTGAGAGAGATGATTTAGGGTATCTGGTGGAAGAAACTTCTAAGCAGCAAAACATTCAAGAGATGATTTGGGTGCTCTTACAAGCATTCAGTTTTATGCATTCACATAAAGATAGTTTGGAACTGAAACTTATTTTTAAAAGGGAGGCAGAGCATAAAAGTTCAGAAAATTTGCCGCCTAGCAATGCAATAGAAAAGAAAATCCCATTTTCTGAGGAGAAATTCAAGCCTGCTGCAGAAATGTGCATAAGTAATGAAGAGTCAAATGCTAATCAGCAAGACAACAGAAATAATGTCTCCAGGGCATGTCAAGGGTCTTTATAGCAGCCCCCACATCACAGACCCAGAGGCCTAGGAGGGAAAACTGGTTTTGTGGGCTGGGCACACGGCCTTGCTTCTTTGTGCAGTCTTGGGAATTGATGCCCTGTGTCCCAGATATGGCTAAAAGGGGCCAACATATAGCTCAGGCTGTTGCTTCAGAGACTGAAAGCCCCAAGCCTTGGCAGCTTACATTTGGTTTTGGGCCTGAGGGTGCACAGAAGTCAAGAATTGATGTTTGGGAACCTGTGCCTAGATTTCAGAGGATGTATGGAAGTGCCTAGATGTCTAGGCAGAAATTTGCTGCAGGGATGGAGCCCTCATGAAGAACCTCTGCTAGGGCAGTGTGGAAGGGAAAGGGAGGGTAAGAGCACCCACACAGAGTCCACACTGGGACACTGCCTAGTGGAGCTCTGAGAAGAGGACCATCATCCTCCATACCCCAGAATGGTAGATCCACCAACAGCTTGCACTGTCCACCTGGAAAAGCTGCAGGCACTCAATGGCAGCCTGTGAAAGCATCTGGGAGAGGGGCTGTACCCTGCAAAGCCACAGGGATGAAGCTGCCCAAGACCATGGGAACTCACCTCTTGCATCAGTGTGACCTGGATGTGAGACATGGAGTCAAAGGAGATCATTTCAGAGCTTTAAGATTTTAATGCCCTGCTGGATTTCGGACTTCCATGGGGCCTGTAGCCACTTCGTTTTGGCCAATTTCTTCCATTTGGAATGGGGGTATTTACCCAATGCCTGTACCCCCCTTGTATCTAGGAAGTAACTACCTTGCTTTTTATTTTACAGGCTCCTAGGTGAAAGCAGCTTGCCATGTCTCAGGCAGGACTTTGGACTTGGACTTTTAGGTTACTTCTGGAATGAATTAAGACTTTGAGGGACTATTGGGAAGGCATGATTGGTTCTGAAATGTGAAATGAACAAGAGATTTAGGAGGGGCCAGGAGCAGAATAATATGGTTCAGATTTGTGTCCCCACCCAAATCTCATCTTGAATTGTAATCCTCACAATCCCCATGTTTCAAAGGAGAGACTAGGTGGAGGTAATTGAATCATGGGGATGATTTCTCCCATGCTGTTCTCATAATAGTAAGTGAGTTCTTATGAGATCTGATGGTTTTATAAGGGACACTTCCCCTCTTTACTCAGCACTTCTTCTTGCTGCCTTGTGAAGAAGTGCTTCCTCCTTGCCTTCTGCCATGATTGTAAATTTCCTGAGGCCTCCCCAGCCATGCCGAACTGTGAGTCAATTAAATTTTTTCCTTTATAAATTACTCAGTCTTGAGCAGTTTTTTATAGCAGGATGAAATTGGACTAATATAATCTATCTATCTGCCAGCCAATATATCTACCTATTGACTGACTGACAAATCAATCAATTTATCTATCTATCTTTATCACTATAACTTGAATTATGCTGGATACTATTATTATGTGATAGGACAAAATATTAAGCAACAATTCTCACAAGTCCCTTCTCCCTCATTTTTCTATGAAGAGTGGTATCCAATAAAGACAACTTCTGTTTTGTGAACAGGTAGAAGATAAGAATACAAACAGAGGAAATCAAATCCCCAGAAAGTGTAGAAAGAGAAAGAATTAAAAAAAAGACAAGGAAGAAATGTGTGTGGCTGTCATAAATTTGACTTTTGAGGGGTAGTAATGAATAGACACTGGGATTGATAGAAAATTCTGTGTCTGATGTTGCATCTAATCCCTCTCTCAGTGTCCTCAAGACAACCTCAGTAAACATTTACATTCCTTTTCAGAGGTTTTTGCAGGTATATTTGTGTTTATTTTTAATATGACTTTGTAATAAGACTAGCTTTAAGGAAGAAAAAAGGAAATATAAATGTGTTCAATTTATAATCGTAATCTAGTTAACTAAAACCAAACTGGATGTTGGAGTAAGCAAAGAAAGGAATGCATTGAGAAACTCAGTGAAGTAGCCTGATTACACAGACCTTCACTGTACCATATAAGCAATAATACTGGAAGATATTTAAGTAGTTAAATACCTGGGAACAGATCCTAGACAGCCCTAAAGCCAAGGTTACTTGTTAAAAAGACATACATATGATGTTTGGATAGTTTACTTGATTTTTACTCCAGGTATATCCTGAGATGTTTATAAACTAAAGATTCTTGAAGAAGCTAGCAAAAGAACAGAAGACGAAATATCAACCAACAATCACTTTTAAAACAAGATAAACTGTGGCCAAAGGAGATATACAAATTCTTAAGTTCTGTCTCCAGACAGTTTAATGCTTTCATTCTTCAGTGACACACTGGAAAGCTTTCACTAGTAAATATATTCAAGACAGGAAAATAAATCAGAGCTGTTTATCAAACTGGACACAATGTACAAAGATTGGACATAATGAAGAAATTACGTGAGTAATAGTCATAGGATAATGGCTCCCATTTCACTCAATTTTGAAGTTATTGCTTTACACATAGATAAAACAATTAGAAGAAACAAAAACACAAGAGAAGAACTGTAATGGCAAATATCAGTTTTTAGCACTCACTGTGTCCTAGCTACCTTACATATTTTATTGTTAAACATCACAGTAGTTATTAAAAGTAAAAATTATACTACAATATTACAAATAAAAAACAGATCTGCGTTTATGTTAAATTGAGCTTAAATGATCTGTGCAAGGTTAAACAATATCCAAATCCAGATTTTCTTGGCTCCAAATCCCATGTTCTTTCCAGCTGTAGGCTGTAAGTATTGTCAACATACTAGATGTCTTCAGAGTATCTATCTAACTCACAAGGCTCCCATAATTTCCTTTCCCTCACTCTCTCCATAATACCACATTCTTAGTTGATCTTCACTTGTTCTAGATGTCTATTTTTTTTTTTTTGAGATGGAGTCTCAATCTATCACCTAGGCTGGAGTGCAATGGCATGATCTTGGCTCACTGCAACCTCCACCTCCTGGATTCAAGTGATTCTCCTGCCTCAGCCTCCCGAGTAGCTGGAATTACAGGCATGTGCCACCACATCTGTCTACTTTTTTTTTTTTTTTGTATTTTTAGTAGACATGGGGTTGCACTATGTTGGTCAGGCTGGTCTTGAACTCCTGACCTCAGGTTGCCTGCCTAAACCTCCACCCACCTCGGCCTCCCAAAGTGTTGAGATTACAGGTGTGAGCCACCTCACCTGGATTAGTTGTCTATTTTTTAGGATATGATTCACTTCATTACCTGAAGTACACCATTTCTCTCCTTCCTGGCCAGAGTTAATTGATCTAGGGGTAGGTTCCTGATGCAAGCTGAGCTAATTGGAGTCTTTTCTCTTGGTATTTAAAATTAATGAGAAATAAATAAAATTAAGGGAAATACATGTGGCTCTGTAGACAGGGGAGCAGAGGAAGCTAAACTGTAGAGAAAATAAGAAACGTAGGTACAGAGAAGAGTGAAGGTGAAGAGAGATTTCCTCCTGAGTTATTGATTATTTCTATTCCCAGAATATAATTCCAATCCTTCCAGTGACCCAGCTGCAATCTTCTCATTGGACTCTGTGACGCTCCCTTGTTACATTATAATTTGCTGTCCTGTTTTGCTTAAGTTAGCTCCAGCTGGCTTTCTTTACTTGCAATCTAAGAGTTCTAACACCAAATATGCCAGGATTTATTTTCATCAAGAGGATAAATGCACAAAATTTCTCCAATCTCAAAGATCAAGTTGACCCCAGAGGCTTATGTTTTTTCTTATAAAGATCGACATAGCTCTGGGTAGGTCTCTAACCCCGCATTTCTTTCTATGAGGCCCCCTGAGGCCATCGAACTCTCACCAACACATTCAACTTCACCCACAACCTGAAGACTGAACCTCTTTCTAAGCAACAGTGATTTTAAGACACCTAGATTACCAGCTCAAATTAGTCAACATTAAGACACACAGAAGCTTTAGGTCAACAGTCCTGAATTTGAATACCAAATGCTAGCTGCCTGAGTGAACTCGGTAGTCACTTAGTTTCACTAAGTGACATTGATATGGTTTGGCTTTGTGTACCCAGCCAAATCTCATCTCAAATTGTAATTCCCAAATGTCAAGGGAGGGTCCTGGTGAGAGTGACTGGGTCATGGGGGCAGTTTTCCCCATGCTGTTCTCATGACAGTGAGTGAGTTCTCAAGAGATCTGATGGTTTAAAAGTTTATGGCAGTTCCCCGCTCACTCTCTCTACTGTCATCATGCAAGACATGCCTTGCTTCCTCTTCACCTTCTGCAAAAACATCTCCAAAGCATTTCAGAGATATTCACAGCAGCCCCTCCCATCACAGGCCCAGAGGCCGAGGAGGGAAAAATAGTTTTCTGGGCCAGACCCAGGGCCCTGCTGTTTTGTGCAGCCTGGGGACAGGATGTCCTGTGTCCCAGGCACTCCAGCTCCAACCATGGCTAAAAGGGGCCAAGGTACAACTCAGGCCATTGCTTCAGAGAGTGCAAGCCCCAAGCCTTGGCAGCTTCCATGTGGTGTGGGGCCTGTGGGTGTGCAAAGACAAAAGAGTTGGGCTTCGGGAGTTTCCACCTAGATTTCAGAGGATACATGGAAATGCCTGGATGTCCAGGCCATATGGAGAACCTCCGCTAGGACAATGCAGAGTGGAAATGTGGGGTTTGAGCTCCCACACAAAAGTCCCCACTGGGGCACTGCCTAGTGGAGCTGTGAAAAGAGGGCCACTGTCCTCCATACACCAGAATGATAGATTTACTGACAGTTTACACTGTGCACCTGGAAAAACTGCAGGCACTCAACACCAGCCTGTGAAAGTAGCTATGGAAGCTCTACCCTACAGAGCCACAGGGGCAGAGCTACCCAAGGCCTTGGGAGCCCACTCCTTGCAGCAGCATGCCCTGGATGTGAGACATGGAGTCAAAGGAGACTATTTTGGAGCTTTAAGATTTAACGACTGCCCTGTTGGGTTTTGGAATTTCTGTAGTCCCTTTGTTTTGGCCAATTCTCCCATTTGGAATGGGAGCACTTATTCAAGGCCTGTACCTCCATTTTATCTAGGAAGTAACTAACTTGCTTTTGATTTTACAGGTTCATAGGCAGAAGGGACTTCCCTTGTCTCAGATGAGACTTTGGACTTGGACTTTTGGGTTAACGCTGGAATGAGTTAAGACTTCAGGGCACTGTAGGGAAGACACAATTGTGTTTTAAAATTTCAGAAGGACATGAGATTTGGGAGGGGCCAGGGGCAGAATGATATGGTTTTGTTCTGTGTCCCTACCCAAATCTCATCTTGAATAGTAATCCCCACATGTTGACGGAGGGACCTGGTGGGCTATAATAGGATCATGGAAGTGGTCTCTTCCATGACGTTCTCATGATACTGAGTTCTCATGCGATCTGATGGTTTAAAAGTGTGTGGCATTTCCCTGCTCACTCTTCCTCTCTCCTGTCACCATGTAAGATGCATCTTGCTTCCCCTTCAACTTCTGCCATGATTTCAAGTTTTCTGAGGCCTCCCCAGACATGCGGATCGGTGAGTCAATTAAACCTCTTTCCTTTATGAATTACCGAGTCTCAGGTACTTCTTTATAGCAATGTGAAAATGAACTAATACAGACAATTTTAAAAAACAAAGATAATACTATGTGTCTCAAATTATGAATGTATGTATTGGAATCAAACTATATAAAGTGTCTAGCACAGTGTGTGACATATAGTAGGCACTTATATGAGGTATATTTTATTTGCTACAATTTTGGCCTTGTTTTCCTATTGTTAATAAGTGACATGCTCATGCACTTGAATTTCCTAAATTGGTGTTTTATATATTCTTCCTTTATATCAGTCTTCCTTCCATTTTTGTTCCTGCCTCAAACATTTTTGACTACCTCTAACACAAACTAAAGATATAGTTGCTGCCTTTAGAAGTTCACAGTCTAGTGGGAGAAATCTCACAGCAATACAACAGCACAAGCCAGGTGTAATAATAGAGGACAGTTTAGGGTTACATGACATAAGGTCATCTAACTTGGACTGCAGGTTCAGAAGTAATTACTTGTGCCATAGTTCCCTGTGTTGCTGCTTGAAAAAAAGCTGCTCTAGAGGGCTGCTAAATTTGCTTCACATGCATTTTGAGTGAGAACTAAAATTCTTTTCTGTTAAGCCTTTAAGATTTGTGAGTTCTTTGTTATAGATAACAGCTAAAGTAATTATGTCAAATAACTTAGATCCCAAGAACTAGAGCCCCATCTCTGAACAAAAGACCCCAGGCTATGGCTATCTGCAGTAGACTCAGGAACATTTCCCTGCACAGACCTCTGCCTATTGTTTTCTGCAAAGACTGTTGATCCTACACAGCTTGTCCTGAATTTTTTCTTCTGCATCTATCCCAGGTTGTCTCTGCTCACCACTACCCACACCCTTCCCCTGAAACAGACGCCTATGGTGATGATGTTTGAAGTAGAGCATTGTCTTAAGCTTGTCTCAGGCTTGTCTCAAGCCTCTGTCTTGTCTAATACACAAATATGTTGACAGGTCAAATAGAACAAAGTTCCTATTACAAAAGGATAGCTTTAATTCCTTTCCCACTTACTCCAAGTCTCAAATTTCTGTTTTAATCCTTCTCCTTATTCTCCGTTGGGGCATCAGTCATGCTCACTCTCAGTGGCACCGTTCTGTGATTAGACAAGGCAGGAAGATGCCTAGACATTCTGAAGAATGGCTTTTGTTGTGCGGATAAGCACAGACTTTGTGTTCCTGCCTTTGTGCTTCCTGATACTTTGAGATTGGCCTTGACAGTTCACACCTGAAGTTTATGACCTGGCCTCAGGTAATGTCAGAAACAAGAGATTTATCCAGATGTTGTATGCCAAGGATAAACCCTGAATATCCTTGTAGACATTTCTGAGTCACAATATTTTTTCTCTCTACCTGGTTGGCACGATCTATAGGCTTGACCCTTGTCTTTACTCCACATCTTCTCTCTCCACCTCTCCTCCTCTTCAATATACATTACCTGCTCACCACATATCATAACTAACATGATTCATTCTCATAATAGTTGAATTTCCCACAGAATCGTGTTTTGTCCTCTATCACATCCCATTGGGCAAGGTTCAGGTTCTTCTGTACAGCTCTTGCCAGGGCCTTATCCCGGGACTGAGTCCACTTCTCTAAGTGAGTGAGAGTGCTGTCAGCAAAGCAAATCAGCTTAGAATGGGCTCAGAGTTCTGCCAGATTCTCTTCTATCAAATGTCCTTACCCAGTAGACTGGACT
Source organism: Pan troglodytes (assembly GCF_028858775.2). NCBI lineage: Eukaryota > Metazoa > Chordata > Mammalia > Primates > Hominidae > Pan > Pan troglodytes. The sequence goes on from NC_072407.2 coordinate 91,504,079, forward strand.
GCCCTGGAGTCTTGCCTGAAACCATACCTGACCTTGATGAACTACTGGGATGTGATGCTTTGGCAAGCTTGGCTGTCCTACTGTATTCTCATTTCACTCTTTTGGTTTTACTGTTCATATCCACAATAGTTTGCACATAGGGCTGTTTACATTGTGACTGCTTGTGTCTAGTAGTGGATAACTATCGATTCTGAGGAAGAATTCTCTAAAAGCCTGAACCTTTTCCCGCAATTTTAAAGCCTTGAATTTGAAGTTTAATATCATAAAACTGAAAAGCAACTTAAAATAGAGCTTTATTTATTACAAGAGGTTAATCTGTCTCTGCAATCTGAGAATTTTTAAATTTTTTGTTCTTGTTACATTTTTTCTTATCAGAGTAATACAAACACATTACAAGGAAAAAAAAAGGAAGAATATAAAAGAACCATTAAATCTCAGTCCCCTAAGATAAAAAAAAAGTTAGCATTTTTCTACTGTCCTCCAGTCACTTTTTATGAATATGTGTTACAGACATATTTGTGATTACACTTAATATTCTTCTTAAATATAATTTTAACTAATCATCCAACCCCATTTGGTGTTTAGTTATTTGACTATGTGCTCTTTAACTGACTTTCACTCTAACGTTTCAGTCAAGAGACACGTAAACGTGTTCCCTATGGGACTCTCACTGATTTTTCAGTGGCATCCAAGGCCAAGTAATTGTCCAAGAAACAGCATTAATTTACACACTAAAGGAATTTTCTACCTCCCTCAAAAAATAATCCAAAGAACGCCAGATGTTGTAGCAAAACTCTGCATCATGTAATTTATTTTGATCAACCTCTCCTCCTTTCTGCTTTTTGCTTTCCCTCTTCTGTCTCTCTCTCCTTTCCTTTCTCTACTCTTTTTCTCTGTCTTCCTCTGTGTCTCTCATCTTCCAGACATAGGCACTGTGCTCTGGGATACAGAGTTAAAAAAAAAAGGACTGTATACAAACTTTTAACTAAAGAGTGTAGCATATATACAGATTCCAAATTAATAATTATAAACTTTTTGAAATTAGATAACAAATATAAAAAATAATTATAGCCACACTGTCATAATATATTACAGATTAATTATTCTCCTAAAACCTAACTTAAAAAGCAATTGAAAATAAAGCAGTCTATTTATTTCAGCCATGGAGAAAGGTAAATTTCCAAAGATAGAAGCACTGAGTAAAAAGGAAATCCCACGGTCTCTGCTTTAGTTCAGTCCTGCACTTTTTCTTACCCAGAAAACTTTACTAACCGCTGCCTTCAATCTGCTCCCGGGGTTTTGTTTCTGATCATGTTAGTTTTTTTATTTAATTACCTTTGGTAGATCCCTGTCACCCATTCAGTAAAGCTCAGTGTTCTCAGCAATCTTTCTTGATCTGGCCCTTTTCTTTCTTTTTTTTTGAGACGGAGTCTCGCTCTGTTGCTCAGGCTGGAGTGCAGTGGCGCGATCTCGGCTCACTGCAAGCTCCGCCTCCCGGGTTCACACCATTCTCCTGCCTCAGTCTCCCGAGTAGCTGGGACTACAGGCGCCCGCCACCATGCCCGGGTAATTTCTTGTATTTTTAGCAGAGATGGGGTTTCACCATGTTAGCCAGGATGGTCTCGATCTCCTGACTTCGTGATCCGCCCGCCTCAGTCTCCCAAAGTGCTGGGATTACAGGTGTGAGCCACCTTGCCCAGCGATCTGGTCCTTTTCTACCTCTGCAGTTCCATATGATCCTTCTGTTTCCTTTTCCAAGTTCTACTTTAGTTATCTAAAGTGTTGTAGAGCCGCTGCAAGAATTAAATTGATTTATATGTTCTTATACTTCAAATAGTGCTGGTGCATCAGGAGTGACTCAATAAATATTACTGTAAATATTATTAACACTACTTCCATTGCCAGTAGCACTATTACTACTACTTCTCCTTTTGCTGTGGCTACTCCTTTTTCTCCTCTTCCTCATTATTATGATTATGGCTATGGTTATGGTTATGATTATGAACAGCTAGATACTATGTCTGGCGTAAGGTGAACATTACCATTCCCACTTTTTACTCAAGAAAATAAGATTTGGAGAGGTTAAGTCAATTGCCCAATGTATGAAGCCAAAATTCAACTCCACACTGATTCAAAACTTCCACTCTTTCTTCCATACCAGAATCATTTCCAATGAGAAGTGTGTGTTGTGTGAATATTCATTTCAAAAACAACTACATAGTTATTGGAGAACTTCAGGTTGTACATCTGAACTACACAAATGGGATTATGCCCACTTCTGAAAGTAACAATCTAAAAGTAAGCTGCACTGGTGTGAAATTTTTGACTGAAATCCAAAAAGCAAGGCATATCCAGAGCCAAGGAGAGCAGCTTGGCTCTTCATATTTTGAGTTTTTGCCATTGTTTAAAAATATAAAGACAGAATGTAACATGTTGGAAGTAAAATGTCAGCCAACATCCTTAGTCAAAACTAGGAATTGCTTTATTTTTATAATGTTCTAAAATGATGTTAAGCAAACATTATGACCTACTGAGTATATTATTTTATTTTTTCATATTGGTCATTAAAATATATAATAAGGTGTTTTAATTTAAAAAGCATATTTATATCTTTTTATAATCTCTCTCAATAGTTATACATATCTACAGTTTTATGTATAGTTATATATACATATTATATAATATGTATAGTTATACATAAGTATCTCTCATATAGTTATTATACAGTGCTTGTAAACACCCTTTTATATATGCTGTATAAAAACTGTACTAAAAACAGATATATTTCATTTGTTCTGCTCAAGTTTATCATAAGATAGTTAAATTTCAAAATGCAAGTATTAAGAAAAAGCAAAGCATAGACACTCAGGCGCCCCCCAGGCTAAACTGCTCATTTTTAGATCTAGTAATGTCACTTATCTAATGTTTACCTGTACTATCGAATTGAAAAAAAAATCGATCACATATTAACTCTTCCATTTGAGGCCAGTTCTCAATTCTGGAGTTGACTTTGTACAACACTATGATGTTCTCTGCTAGACTCACACTTTGTCCAGATTTTTAACACTAATTCCAGGCAAGTAAGCACATACGACATAGAAGATGGCCGTAGCATGTCTGTTTTTCATCTCCAGCTCTAACTCAAATCTCTATTCTGTCTTCCTTTTGAGTTTTCCTACACCAACCACCTACTTTGATAACCTCTCTTTTACTTTCCTCATCCAATCTTAAACCAGAATATGGTTGGAACAACTAGTGCTTTTTTGCCATATTTCTCCAGTCTCTGGCTCTCTGCTGTTTTTCATTTTCTTTTATTTTTCTGGTGTCTTGTTTTGTTTTAACAAGTTAACATGTCTCTTAGCATGGACTGGAATCTGCCTTCATGCTGAAAACCATCAACATGGGGAAATGCACCCAACTGCAGTTCCATTCATCTATGTGCCAAACAACTTCCAAAACCTGGCTGCATTTGTTTGCTCTTCATAGCCTACATGTAGTTGTTTATTTCAATATTTTGTATAGAATTTAAAACTTTCATCTATAAGCAGGTTAATCTGATAAGAGCTATTGTTCGTGTCATGAATAGAAATCTCCACAATAAGGTTTTAATTTTCACTTTTTAAAAATCAAATTTCTGACAATCTTCTTTAAAATTTAAAATTGAATTACCTTAATAATTATTTATTTGAAGCGTCTGGTAACACTGATATAAAATTGTTTTTGAAATTCTGCTTCTGATAACGGAGGCAACATGTTAACAGCTAGACCTTCACTTTTCATACATGCCCAGCAAAACTTGGAATTGAAATAGAATTAAATGAATTTGGAACACTCATTTGATCTAAATAGAAAAGGATGCTTCACAGAATGATACGTAAATGACCTTTCTACATCTTCTGTTTGGGGTTTGATTATGTATTACTAAGTAATAAATTTCTCCAAAACTCAGTGCTTAGTGGCTTAAAACACCCCACTATTTTTTTTTTTATTTCACAATTTCCTAGATCATAAGTTAAGAATAAAGTGTAGCAGGGAGAGCTTATCTCTGCTCCATGATATATGGGGGCCAGATGTTATGGACTCAATGTTTGTGTCCCCCTCAATTTCATATACTGACACCCTAACTCCCAATGTGATGGTGTTATGAGGTTGGACCTCTGGGAGAAATTAGAGTTAGAAGATGTCATGCTGGGGATGAGGTCAACCTGATGACACAAGTGCTCTATAAGAGACCAGAGAGCTTGCACTCTCTGTTTTCCCCAACTCCCAACCCCAACACTTGAAAATACAGCAAGAAGACTGCCTTCTGCAGGCCAAGAAGAGAGCTCTCACCAGAAACTAAAGTGCCTGACACATTGATCTTGGACTTCCCAGCGGTCACAAATAAAAAATAAATAAATTTTTGGGCAGGATGCAGTGGCTAACGCCTGTAATCCCAGCACTTTGGAAGGCCAAGACGGGCAGATCATGAGGTCAGGAGATTGAGACCATCCTGGCTAACACGATGAAAACCCATCCCTACTAAAAAATACAAAATTATCCAGGCGTGGTGGCATGCACCTGTAGTCCCAGCTACTTGGGAGGCTGAGGCAGGAAAATCGCCTGAACCCAGGAGTAGGGGTTGCAGTGAGCTGAGATTACACCACTGCACTCCAGCTTGGGCAACAGAGAGAGACTCCGTCTCAAAAAAGAAATTAATATAATAAATAAACTTTTGTTGTTTAAGCCACCAAGTTTATGGGATTTTTGTTATGGCAGACCAAACTGACTGACAGATATTTCTCTTTTCCCATTGGCTCTGTGTCCCTTTCTCTCTCCTTTTTTGCCTTCCCCTCTCTCTTTTTCCCTTCTTCCTCACCCACCCTCTTTCTCTTTCTTTCTCTAACTTTCTTAGAGAATGAGTGCCTTAAGTTTCATGTTTTACAAGGTGACTCAGGGCTCCAAGAGTCTTTTAAGAGACAGGAAATAGAGGCTGATAGACTCCTAAGTCCTGATACCAGAACTAGCATAGTAGTATTCTGGAGTATTCTTTTGGTCAAAACAGCCATAGATCCCACCCAGGACAAGGGGAGCAGTCATGTACCCAATCTCCCCATTGGAAGAGCGTCAAAGAATTTTCAGCCATTTTAATTCACCTTAATCTACCCTCTGGTCATAAACTACTTACATCTTCCCCTGCAGAATATACCCTCTCACTCCCAAGTCTCCCCAGATTCTCAACTAATTATGGAAGCAGACTAAGGCTTGAGTTTCAAGATCTCATCGTTTAAATCTAGTTTAAGAACAGATTAGGCACCTCGATTGTCATTCTTCTCACTGTGAAAACTTGTGAACTAAAGGAACCTCATACCCGTGTCCTCATACATGCAACATAAAATGCCAAGACAACCATGGGAAATCCACAGTAAATGCTCCTATTCAAAAAAGAGAAAAAGAAGCCATATAGAAATACTTAGTCCATAACAATTCTGAAACCTAGCTAGTACATGTTATCAGTTCTTTTATTAGGCTATGGTTTTGTTCCCTGGGAATTATTCTTCATGTCTCTTAGCTTTGCCAGCTGGGTACTTCTTTCATCCTCCGAGTCATTCTTCCATTTCTATAAGAAATTGCCTGTACTTACAGCTAAGTAGTTTTTCAGCATGTTTATTGCTCATATATTAGGTGTTCACAAACCATTTTTTTTTATTTTGAACTCTTGCTGCCCCTTTTTGTGCCATGCTCCTAATTTCTTTAAAAATTTTGAAAGCTTCAGCCGGGCACAGTGGCTCACGCCTGTAATCCCAGTACTTTGGGAGACCGAGATGGGTGGATCACGCTGTCAGGAGATCCAGACCATCCTGGCTAACACGGTGAAATCCCGTCTCTACTAAAAATACAAAAAAATTAGCCGGGTGTGGTGGCGGGCACCTGTAGTCCCAGCTACTCGGGAGGCTGAGGCAGGAGAATCGCGTAAACCCGGGAGGCGCAGCTTGCAGTGAGCCAAGATCGCGACACTGCACTCCAGCCTGGGCGACAGAGCAAGACTCCGTCTACTAAAAAAAAAAAAAAAAAAAAAAAAAAAAAATTGAAAGCTTAGCCCACCAAGACCACGTTTCTTTCTAAGATAGATCCCTCTCTACCTGAGGTCCTTTCTGAGGAGTTCTATTGTTTAACAAACAGAATCCAAAAGGTAAACTCTTAAGACACTAATAACAGCCTTTTACTTGAAGAGTCAACAAAGTACATTTTTCTGAGGACTTACCAAAGTGTTTTATAGTTGTTTACTCCATCTTTACCCCGAGGTAGTGTTTTACTTAGAGAAACTTTGGTTGACTAGAAACTCTGCCTTAGGCCCTCAAAATCCTCTTAAATTCTCTTTGAAAACTTATAGTTTATTCTTCTGTAGTTCATTTCTCCATATTATATTTTATTATAGAAAGTTAGAAGAAGCAGTTAAAACTTTTAAAATTCTGCCTGGAATTGTCTATAGCTAGATCCTTCACTTAGTGGGTACATTTCCTATTTTCTACCTTATCTCAGACAACAGTGCTGTCGAAATTTCCACCACTCCCTAAGAAGAGTTTTTTTCCCCAGCCTCCAATAATATTTTTCTCACTTTCCTTCAAGTTTTACCAACTACTTCCTCAAAGTCCTTTCAGTCTCTTCCAACCACCAGGTCTCAATGCCAACATATGTTTTAGATTTTAATTATAGCAGCAATACACTACCAGGTATTAGATTCTTTTTAAGTTAACAAATAACTTTTAAACCATATACTGATTTTTTTTTCAGGAGATATGTATCTTCTGGTTTTCAGCATAGTCGATGCTGAATGCAGACAAATATTTTATTAGTTATAAGTGATATACTCATCATTAGCTTTATTCAGAAATGAACATTTAATATCAAATTTTTATTAAATGTACAGAAAATGCACTTTAAAAAATTTCTTGAGAAGTTTTCACTATAAAATAAAAGCATGTTTCTAAACCAGAAAAAGAATAAGTAAACGTCATTTGATAAAAGACAAAAATCTCTGTAGCAAGAGTCTTCAAATTATACTATTCATTTATTTCTTTATTATTAAGATAAGTTCTCACTATGTCACCCAGGCTAGAATGCAGTAGTGCAATCAAGACTCACTGCAGCCTCAAGCAATCCTCCCACCTCAGCCTCCCAAGTAGCAGGGAGTAGAGGTGCACACCACCATACCCAGCCAATTTTTGTAGTTTTTTTTGTAGATACAGAGTCTCACCATGTTTTTCAGGCTGGTCCCTAACTCCTGGATGCATGCAATCCTCCTGCCTCAGCCTCCCAGAGGGCTGGGATTACAGGCATGAGCCACAACACTTGGGCCAAACTACTTTTTAACACCTCATGGTTGCTCTTCATCTACTAAAAGAAGGGTAAATATTTCTCTTTTTACTGAAAACATAATGTTTTTGTAATACATTGAGTTTGTGCACAACAGAAGATTGATTCTACTTCCTTATTATTGTCTAAGAATGATTCAAAATAATTATAAAATGAAAATATTATATCTAATATATGTCTTCTAATATTTATCTGGCTTTTAGCCAACAGTTCTATATAACTGGTCAATCATTCAGATACCTCAGGGCACTCTGCTCAACTAATTTACTATAACCTACTTAGAATTTACCCTGTTTAAATTTAGAAGTTATGTGATTTTTTTTAGGCTTTATTAATTAAGGCTATGGCAAACCTTGTTGATTGTGAGCCAATATGCATTCTTCTTAGTTGCAAAGTAATAAAATATTAAGCCAGGCAGATTCTGCCCGGAATACAAATCCTGTTCCCCAGCATGCCCTAAAGGTGGATGTGGCCATGAGAATAAGAACTAGTCCATGTTTCATAGGGCAGCTTTTAGTGGTGTTCTTTGTTCTCTCCCTTTTTATCCTTTTCTTCACTGCCTGGAACAAGGACATCATCACCTTGCTCCATGCCATGAGCATCGCATCCTGGGGGCAGAAACCCAGGTTTCTAATTAAAGTGTTGAGGCAAAATAAAAGCATTTTCAATTTAAGACTGAAAATTTTTTTCTTCTCTTATACTCCTGAGAAAAATAGCAAGAGATGCACTCCAACAAAATAGGAAAAATAATTCAAGGAAGATAGGGGATTTAAGAATGCTAACAGCTAACTTTGTGGTAGGGAAGTATATTGAAATTCTGTTGGAAGAGCAGACCTTCACTGAAGTAGGAGCTCTACAGAAATGCCCTTATGTAGAAAATTAAAGCTCTTTAGAAATGCCATCATGTAGAAAATAGATTCCATAATTTCAACACTATAAATAAGATAGGAAAGCTATGTGATAGGATGAAAGCAATGTACATTATTTGGGTGACGGCTACACTAAAAACCTAGACATCACCGCTACACAATATACCCATGTAACAAAACTTCACTTGTACTGCCTAAATCTATATTAAAAAAATTTTTAAAGAAAAAATAAATAAGCAAATTAGTGAATCTGGTTGTCAAGAATTGACAAGATGGAAGAAAGAGATTTTATGTGATCAATCTTGACAGTTAGAAGTTGTTGTTCAAATGGAAAGGATTTGGTGATATAGAATCACATATATGTTACAATTTTCCCTATTGTTGTACATATTAGTTGGTTCCTCAATAAACAACATGTTGATTATATTTATCAGTTTTTCGTTTACAGATTTAACATGGCTACAAATTAGAGAAGACTGGATTTTAGCTACAGAAAAATGTAAGTATTCTCTACCCTCAAAACAAAAAAGCAATATATATTCCTGACAGAATTTTAAAGAAGGGTGTGAGGAGGAAAAGTGATAGAATGATAAATATGCAAATATCTTCATTTTACATAATAGGGAGTCGAGGATGCTGTCTAAAATTGATGCAACAAAAAATTTAGTATATTATAAATTTATATAAGGAGTATAGTTCTAATAGAATCATCAAAAACCAGCAGAAGTATGAGGATGACAGATAGTGTAAGTCAACTAACATTAACTCCTCAACTGTCATTGTGGAAAGTAAATAGATATTGTCTGAATTTGATAGATCATTGTGGAAAGTAAATAGATATTGTCTGAATTTGATAGATCAAGAAATAGAATTATACACATTTTATTAATAGTCGAGGTGACCACTGAAAGAAATAAAATTAGATATGCTTATAAGTAATTGCTGGGGAGTAAAAGTGGGGAAGAAAAGAAAAGGGGAACCTGTTCATTTTCATTTATGTAATCCTGTGCTCTTTTTTGTAACTATATAAATATATTATTTTGAAAAAATAGAAGTAATAGAAGCCATTTTTCTAATACTGTAGACTCATTAAACCCTGTGTTGCTAAAATTTCAGGCTCAGGCATGGGCAATGATTTGGTCTGATTTATCTCAATACACTTCAACCAATATTTGTTAAGTTTCTACTCTGCTAAGCCTATTCCATTCTTCTTGAAATCTCTGCTTAAATGTTTTTTTCCTCCAAGAGGCTATTTCTAGCTTTTTAGTTTAGGTTATATCTTCCTAATCTCTGTTCCCATTTTACGTGTTTATTTATTGCCTGCCTCCCTCCTAGACTTTAAGCTCTGTAAAGGTAGGTACCACCACTTTTTTTAGTTTTATCCTGCTCCACAATAGAATTAAATCATCTTCTGAAGTGCAGCATCAAATAAAGGCGGAACTGAACACTGGCAAGTGACTGAGAGATTCAGAGTGCTTTAGCAAAAGAAGGTGAAAGTCATGAAGTAAAAGAGGCATTTAAAAGTGGTATAGGCAGCATTGTATCTTAACATACTGACAATAATAACATAGTCTAGATGGACATCTTTTAAGGATTCCTGCATTGAAGAAATGTATACTGAATACCTAAGAAGTTTTAGAAAAAATGAATCTTAGAGTCTTTCTTCATCTTTACAACACAGTTAATTACGTGTAACTTTTCCAATTTTGTAGTAAGGTCATGCTGGGCTGAGAGTGGCTCAGTAATTTGCTGTATGTCATACAGCAAAAAAAATTTACAGTCTTATTTTCAATTCACATGTACCTTATTTCAAAGCCACATTGCCCTTAAACTTTTAAAACTCATATTATTTTATAACACCCTAAAATTTGCCCTTAAAGAAAATATATATCCTATGACCCCACCCAATTACTGAATGTGCCAAACAACAAACAAACAAACAGAAAACTCAGTAGCAACCATCACCAAGTCCAGATGCTCAGTCTCTTCTGAGTAATAGGATACTTATTTAGCAAAGTCTCATGAACTTTTATATTTAGATTAGCTAGTAATTTGTGCTCCTGCTGTTGTGGTCTGTAAGTTGAATAGAAGGAAACCAAAGTAGCTTTCATTTTTTGTCCCATTTCTGTCTGTACTTACCATGACAGTTACTGCAGAACAAGTGCTCTTCCAAATGATTTTTCAGCAAAAGGTCATCTTATCAGATGCTAGGCATTTAGTTCTGTGTATGTTTTTCTGCTTTGACTACGATTGTGAAAATGAGGCTGTTTCTGTCCAGTAGAAACCTTTGAAAGACTGTGTTATGAGTCTAAACTTGACAATCTACCTGTTAAAAGAGTAAAAATGACTTTTCTGGTTTTTAATTTAGAAACCTTTTTCTCTGCCATGACTCCTAAATAAAAATCCTTGGCAAATACAATTTCAGAGCCTTCGAAATAACATTTCTAACTTCTGCAGATTATAAAAATAATATATGATCATTGTAAAAAACTTACAACACACAAAAAATATAAGTAAATTTTCAGTGGTTTTACAAATACACCTTTAGTAAGTTTTTAATAACCTTCAATGTAAGTATTAATAATGTCACAATAGAGAAATTTACAGATGACAATACATCACCAGAATTACATTTAGATACCTCAAATATAAATATGGTTGAGGCATTGTAGCCCCTGAACTGAAAATAGTTGGATAAATACTCAAATTTGGATAGCAGAAGTACTGCTTAAAAAAAAAAAAAGCTCTCACCATCATTATTTTATCTCTTTCCTGCAGCATTATTCCATTGTCATGATGAAAAAGTAGAGTGTCAGATTTAACCAATGTCATATACCTGCTACTGAAAAAGAGACTTGACGACAGTCCTCTGACTTCGGAGTTTGACCCCACATTCCTTAGTCTGTACAGCACCTGTCTGATATGGAAAATGAGTCTGCCTGCATTGTATGACTTATGGCCCACCCATCAGCCCCTGTACGCCTATGACTTCATTTTTGGTCTTCCTGTGGTAAATATTAGAGTTAGTCCATTGAGTTGAAAAATATTTAAAAATTTCTCTGCATTTTAAGCATCGTGGCTGTTAAAAGCAGCATTAGTTATTAGCCTATTGAAAATTTCTTTTCAACTAGTTCTTTATTTCATTTCAACCACTGTTCCCACTGTCACTGCCTTAGTTCAGCCTCTCAAAATTACTCTTCTGCATAATTATAATAGCAATCATTTATTCACTTAATAACTATTTATAACTACTATATTCCAGGCACTGTGTTTGGTGATAGTAATTTTAAAAAGACATGTTTCCAGTTCTTAAATTATATTGATAAGCCTATGAAATTTCAGCCTCTTAGAGGAGGAATCCTAAGTGGGATCTAAGCCTCCATTCTTACCCTGCCTATATCCTTCATGCTGCTGGATCATCTTTCTTTTGTGTTTAAAAGCTGCCTTTGACTTCCCATTTAAGCTTGTTGCAGGATAAGAGCTGGGACTCAGGAGAGAGATAGAAGCTTGGCTCTTACCACTTATTAGCTATGTGATCTGAATCCATTTATATAAACTTTTCAGTTTCTTATGGTTTCTGTCTTAGTCTGTTTTGCATTGCTATAACGTAATACCACGCACTGGGTAGTTTATAAAGAAGAAAATAATTTCTCACAGTTCTGGAGGCTGGAAAATCCAATGTCTAGACGCTGGCACCTGGTGAGGGTCTTCTTGCTGCAACATCTCATGGCAGAAGGCAGAAAGGCAACAAAGCATGCACATGAGAGAGGAAAGAGGTGGAAGTAATTTTTTTGTAAGGAACCCACTCCTGTGCCAACTAACCCACTCCCATGATAACAGCATTCACCCAATTACAAGGGCAGAGACCTCATGAACTAATCACCTATTCAAGATCTCACCTCTCAACATAGTTGCATAATGAATTGTTTCCAACACACAAACTTTGGAGGAAACGTTCAAACCATAGCAGTTTCTAAGCTCATTTGTCATTTTAATAAGTATTTTCTTCTTGTAGACTTGGTGTGGGGATTAAATTAAATACTGTATATAAAGCACATAACAAAGTGTCTGAAAAACAGTAAGTGTGCAATGAATGTTCAACATTATTGTCATTTAATGAGCTTGTCCTTCTTTCTGCAGCCTTTCCTCTCATCCTTTCCCTAAATGACCCCTACTACTGACTATACCAAATTACTTGTAGAATTAACATACAGAGTCCCTCATGCCCTATATATTGCCATAGAATCACATGGGGGGGGACAATTGATACCATTAATTTAGTTAACTGAATCAGTTACTTGATAAACAACAGTAAGCAAAGATTAATGAGGTACAGTAAATTTTCAGACATGGCAAGATGCTCTTTGTCAGCATCTAAAACTAGAATATACTCATGGAATAATAATTTCTCCTTCTTGAAGCTTGAATAGGAAAGAGCATATTTCAGAAGACAATAAACTGGTGAGATACAATTAATTTTAAATATTCTAGGACCTTGCTATTCAAAGTGTAGTCCCTGAAACTACAATATCTACTTCTCATAGAGGCTTATTAGAAATCACAATTTCATGTCTCACCCTAGATCTACTGAATTTAATCTGCATTTTAACATGATATTCAAGTGATTAATACAACATTAAAGATTGAGAAGAAATACTGTCTGGGACAGTGGTTGCCAAACTTGGCCACACAGTAGAATCAATTGAGCAGCTTATAAACACAACACACACATGATTTTCAGGATCCAAACTCAGAGACTCTACTTTAATTGAGAAGAGTTTAAGGATAGGTATTGTTTAAAGCTTTTCAGGTAACTCTAAAGTATAGCTGTGGTTGAGAATCAGCGCTGGGAAAGTATAGCTATATCATGCAGCAATAGATCCCCAATATTTCCCTAGAGCACTTTATGCATAGACCCAATAATTTATGGACCCTCTCACCACATTCTATCCCCACATGACAGGCGTTATGAAAAAAGAGACATGGCCACTCTTCTGCAGAGCAACAGTAACTAAAAAGAAAAAAGAAAAACCTTGGAAATTTAATTAAAATTGATAATTTTAGGAGATACTAGATGAGATGGAGGAAGACTAAATATGTATAAATTTTGTAGGAAAAAAGTGACTGATCTAGAGAAAATGAAAACATACAGTGCAATGGACTGAACGTTTGTGTCTTCTTAAAATTCATATGTGGAAGCCCTACTCCCAGTGCGATGGCATTTAGGAGGAGGTGTCTTTGGAAAGTAATTAGGTAACAAGAGTTGAGCCCTCATTAATGGAATTAGTGTCTTTATAGGAAAAGACCAGAATGCTAACTAGCTCTGCTTCGACCACATGAAGTTGGTCATCTGCGAACTGAATGAGAGCCCTCACCAGAAGCCAGCAATGCTGGCAGCCTGATGGGACTGCCACTTCCAGAACTGTGAGAAATAAATTTCTATCATTTACAACACACTAAGTCAATGATACTTTGTTGTAGTAATCTGGACTGACTGAGACATGTGGACATTTGATATCAAAAAAAGATCTAAAGACTACAGGGTATGGAGAAGGGATCAGAAACTTGGAGAATGAGGAAGGTGTACTGGGACCCTCACAATGAGGCCTAGACAGTGAGGCCTTTCCTCTAATGGGGTAAAAAGAAGTGAGATATTTGACTTCCTGTCTATCTATTTGTCTCAATTCTCCTTGCTTTCACCTGCCATGCCACCCAGCAGATACTTGGAGATAATTATTTGAATATCTTAAGAACCTTCACCAAAATCTGGTATTTTATAAAAAGATGGGTGAAATGGTATCTGCACTAGAGAATAGTATTTCTTTCTTTGCACCACAGACTGGAAGCCGCTGCTGTGTTTGCTATCTGGAGACACCAGCAGGAGAAACCATAAAGCTTATCTCCAGACTCACCCCATCCCACTGGAAATTCAACCAAAGTTTCATTCCCTATCAAACAGGGAAAAAAGTCTCATAAAGGTTTCATGTGTTCCATGTAAGCACCATATATAACAAATCTCAAACCTTTTCTTAAATGGGAGAATGTTTCAAAAGCAATAAAACTTTAATGTAACTATTTTATCTCCTTCCAGGGAGCAAACCAAAAGGCCCAGAACTGCTTTTCATTATTTATTGTAATTCTTGTGTGGAAATCATCTTGCATATTTCTTTCTTTCACTAGATTTTTTAGATTATTTACTATCATTTAGCATTATAAAACAATGTCACTGTGTGTTATTACTAACAGTTGCAGACTAAATTCATGTTTAATTTTCTATAAGCTAATTATTCTTAAAACCAACCTTTTCTCAGATTTTATCCCCCTTGTTCTCTACTATATTTAACAGCATTAATCAGCCCATCCTTGAAGCTCTCCTCCCTTGATTTTTGTGACACGTCTTGTTTCCTTCAAATGCGTTAGTATCACATAAAACACTTTTTATGTATTATAGAGTGCTGCTTTTTCAAACTTGTTTAAAGACAATCCATAACAATAAGTACATTTTAATTTTTTTATTATACTTTATGTTCTGGGATACATGTGCAGGGCATGCAGGTTTGTTACATAGGTATACATGTGCCATGGTGGTTTGCTGCACCCATCAACCCATCATCTACAGTAGGTATTTCTCTTAATACTATCCCTCCCCTTTTCCCACATCCCCAAACAGGCCCCAGTGTGTGATGTTCCCCTCCCTGTGTCTATGTGTTCTCACTATTCAACTCCTACTTATGAGTCAGAACATGCAGTGTTTGGTTTTCTGTTCCTGGGTTAGTTTGCAGAGACTGACGGTTTCCAGCTTCATCCATGCCCCTGCAAAAGACATGAACTCATGAACTCATTCTTTTTCATGGCTGCATAGTATTCCATGGTGTATATGTGCCACATTTTCTTTATCCAGTCTATCATTGATGGGCATTTGGATTCATTCCAAGTCTTTGCTATTGTGAATAGTGCTGCAATAAACATATGTGTGTATGTGTCTTTTTAGTAGAATGATTTATAATCCTTTGGGTATATGCCCGGTAATGGGATTGCTGGGTCAAATGATATTTCTTGTTCTAGATCCTTGAGGAATCGCCACACTGTCTTTCACAATGCTGGAACTAATTTACACTCCCACCAACAGTGTAAAAGTGTTCCTATTTCTCCACAGCCTTGCCAGCATCGGTTGTTTTCTGATTTTTTAATGATAGCTAGTCTTTTTTTTTTTTTTGAGACAGAGTCTTGCTCTGTTGCCCAGGCTGTAGTGCAGTAGCATGATCTTGGCTCACTGCAACCTCTGCCTCCTGGGTTCAAGCAATTCTCCTGCCTCAGCCTCTCGAGTAGCTGGGATTACAGGCACCAGCCACCACGTCCAACTAATTTTTGTATTTTTATTAGAGATGGGTTTTCACCATGTTGGCCAGGTTGGTCTTGAACTCCTGACCTCAGGTGATCTGCCAACCCTGGCTTCCCATAATGCTGGGATTACAGGTGTAAGCCATAATGATACCTATTCTAACTGGCATGAGATCCTATCTCATTGTGGTTTTCATGTGCACTTCCCTAATTACCAGTGATGATGAGCTTTTTTTCATATGTTTATTGGCCACATAAATGTCTTCTTTTGAGAAGTGTGTGTTCATATCCTTCACTCACTTTTTGATGGGGTTGTTTTTTCCTTGTAAATTTGTTTAAGTTCTTTGTAGACTGTGTATATTAGCCCTTTGTCAGATGGAGAGATTGCAAAATTTTTCTCCCAATCTGTGGGTTGCCTGTTCACTCTGATGATAGTTTCTTTTGCTGTGCAGAAGCTCTTTAGTTTAATTAGATCCCATTTGTCAGTTTTGGCTTTTGTTGCCATTGCTTTTGGTGTTTTAGTCATGAAGTCTTTGTCCATGCCCATGGTATTGCCTAGGTTTTCTTCTACAGGTTTTATGGTTTTAGGTCTTATGTTTATGTATTTAATCCATCTTGAGTTAATTTTTGTATAAGGTATAAAGAAGGGCTCCAGTTTCAGTTTTCTGCATATGGCTAGCCAGTTTTCCCAAAGTCATTTATTAAATAGGGAATCCTTTCCCCATTGCTTGTTGGTGTCAGGTTTGTCAAAGATCAGACGGTTGTAGATGTGTGGTGTTATTTCTGAGGCCTCCTTTCTGTTCCATTGGTCTATATATTTGTTTTGGTACCCATACCATTCTGTTTTGGTGACTTGTAGTATAGTTTAGTTATAGCCTTGTAGTATAGTTTGAAGACAGGTAGCATGATGCCTCCAACTTCATTCTTTTTGCTTAGGATTGTCTTGGCTATATGGGCTCTTTTTTGATTCCATATGAAATTTAAAGTAGTTTTTTTCTCATTCTGTGAAGAAAGTCAATGGTAGCTTGATGGGGATAGCATTGAATCTATAAATTACTATGGGCAGTATGGCCATTTTCACAGTACTGATTCTTCCTATCCATGAGCATGAAATGTTTTTCCATTTGTTTGTGTCCTCTCTTATTTCCTTGAGCAGTGGTTTGTAGTTCTCCTTGAAGAGGTCCTTCACATCCCTTGTAGGTTGGATTCCTAGGTATTTTGTTCTCTTTGTAGCAATTGTGAATGGGAGTTCACACATGATTTGGCTCTCTATCATTGGTGTATAAGAATGCTTGTGATTTTTGCACATTGATTTGCGTCCTGAGACTTTGCTGAAGTTGCTTATCAGCTTAAGGAGTTTTGGGGCTGAGATGATGGGGTTTTCTAAATATACAATCATGTCATCTGCAAACAGAGACAATTTGATTTCCTCTCTTCCTGTCTGAATACCATTTTTTTTTCTCTTGCCTGATTGCCCTGGCCAGAACTTTCAATACTATGTTGAATAGAAGTGGTAAGAGAGGGCATCCTTGTCTTGTGATGATTTTCAAAAGGAATGCTTCCAGCTTTTGCCCATTCAGTATGATATTGGCTGTGGATTTGTCATAAATAGCTATTATTTTTATTTTAATTTTTAATCCAATGATTCTCTTACACACACACACACTCACACACATATATACAATCACTAGAAAAAAGTGTTACAAAAATACTTATTTTTACCATGAGTAATGCATTCTACTTTTCTTTTCCAGATCTTTCTTATTAAAATGCTATCTGTTCCTCATTAAACTGTAAAGTTAATTTCTCAAGAAAAAGGCATAACCTGTAGTTTTAAAAACACTAACTTTATAATACATTTCTGAAGGAAGTACTGTTTGTTCTATTTTACACAAAAGGAAACTGAAACTGAGAAGAATCATGTAACTGTTGAATTCCAATGTCAGATCTGGGACTTGAATTCAGTTCTCATAGACACCGAAATCCATATTTTTATCTGCTGTACTATCTTGTGTCAATCATTGATCATTTACGTCTCATTTTAATTTAGCCTTTGCAGAGGAACTTATCAAGCTCCTTTAATTCTTTTGGTAGTTTATCTTTCTGTCTCTTTTCATCTCTATTATGGAAACCTTATAATTCATTGCCTCACATTTAGACTATTACAACAGATTCTTCCTTTCTTCAGATCTGCCCACTCCCATTTGTCCCCTAGGTAAGTTACCATCTAGATCAAAGAGAAAGAACAATTCCTCAGTTACATTTATTTATGTTCTTTCAGTCCCAGGCACAGGTCTGAACACAGAATATCAGCTTAATAACTACTTAAAAGTTGTTCTCTTGAGTTCATTGGATTTAGTTCAGTCTTTGGATCAAAGTCTGCAGAATCTAGACATTCCATCAGATTTACTGGGAATAAACTGAAAGAAATTTATTATCTGATCACACAGTAAGAATTTTGCTGAGAAGTAGTGAGACTGTAGGACAAACTTTATCAAGTAACTTACTGTTGAGTCAAAATCAGAGCGGAATTCTCAAGACTCACATGTGTTTATTACACATCTTACTATTATTCCAATACCAGTTAGGCATGAGATTATGCCCCAAAATTATCATCAGTAATAACATTTTCATTCAAGTCAAGCAGTAAGAAATTCTTGAAGCAATGTGCTTGGTTTTAATCCCAGCTGATAGATATCTCCTGCCACTCACCCCAGAGAAAACCAGGCTAGTTAACCTGCCCCGTCTCCATTCCACAGTGTTTTACCCCACACAGGGTCCTAGTCAGAATTCCAACACAGACAAGAGAACCAATATAAAAACAGGGCTGATATGGTTTGGCTGTGTCCCCACCCAAATCTCATCTCCAGCTGTAATCCAAATTGTAATCCCTACATGTCAAGGGCAGGGTAGGGGTGGTCCTGGTGGGAGGTGATTGGATCGTGGGGACAGTTTCCCCATGCCATTCTCATGATGGTGAGTGATTTCTCACAGGATCTGGTTGTTTGATAAGTTTCTGGCAGTTTCCCCTGCCTCGCTCTCTCTCCTGCTGTCTTGCTTCCCCTTCTGCTATTATTGTAAGTTTCCTGAGGCCTTCCCAGCCATGTGGAACTGTGAGTCAATTAAACCTCTTTTCTTTATAAATTACCCAGTTTCAGGTATTCTTTATAGCAGTGTGAAAACAAACTAATGCAAAGGCTATTTACAGCAGAGGAAATCTGCATTAGCAATATTGGTGATAAAATAATCTCTCAACCTAGAAATCTTTCCTATAAAAGTAGTAGAGAGACAAAAAAAATTCATTATTGAATAAGAATTAATCTAGAATGTGAGCATATCACAGGCAATCCACAAAGAGATTGCAAAGACAGAAAGAAATTTTATATAGCCAAGCAGATACAGCCCATTACACACATATTATCAAGATAAATAATAACTAGTCTTCGAGTAAGAGGGCTTGACAGCACCATTTTAACTTCACCAGATAACTGGGGTGACCATTTATTTTAGCTAATTGTAATTGGCTTTACTTAGAAGAGAAACAAACATCTTTTTTTTTTTTTTTTAATGACAAGAGGTAGTTTTGCCACTTGGAGGGAAGTGCCTACCCAAGTTAGACTCCTATCCACTCACGGAAACTGGCAGGCAGGGTGCTAACTCCTTTGATGTTTACATTTCAAAGAGACAGCTTCCAGGTCCTTGAGAAAGATATTCCTGGATGATTAAGCTGAAAAAAGTCTTTCCTAGATTTCAAAAGGATGTATTTTTTTTTTCAGAAATCAAGTATGTATAATTACAAGTTTTCTAAAGTAAATGCTCAAAATAAAAGGGGGGGAGGGGAATCTCTTATTTTCATAAAACATGGATCTAGCTTTTTAAAATTGCATTTTATTTATTTTTCTAAATGGCTGTAAAACTGTGGTCCTACCACTATTGAAAAATTCTTTTCACCATGATCTGAAATTCCACATTTATCATAAACTACCTTCACATATGTATTTTTGAGTTTTATATTCCATCCTAGCTCTATCAAATGCATTGATAAACCAATAGTATTTTTTAAATTTTAGCTGCATAATATGCTTTAATATTTTAGAATGCTATTCTTTCTCATTATTCTTCTCTTACTGAAGATTCCCAGATATTCTGAGATCTTTTATTTTCACAGAATTCATTTAAAAGCAACTTGCCTAGATCCAACAATCCCCAGAATTTTAGATATCTGTATCTAAATAGATATTCGGGTATAGTTATAAATATCTTGGAAGGAGGCATGCAAGAGACTTCTAGATATTACCTAATTCGGTATCTCATCTTTAGGCTGGATTAAATATCTTTCTAAATCTATGACCCTCAGTTGTATTCTTAATGATTCCTAAGAGTACATGGTAGATGTTGACATTTAGTTAGCAATGGGTAGAAAGGCTTTTACAGATTACATTTTTAAAAACCAATCTGAGGTATTTTTAGAGGGCTGTAATTAGAAGGCATAAATACACAAATGATCAAAGTTATCAAGTTATCAATTTACTGAAATCAAACTTTATGCTTTATTATTCATCTGGGTCTGCTGTCCATTTAAATTTAGTGAAAAAAAATCCAAATTAAAATAATTTGATGAGAAATACTACAGAATAACTAGTATACTTTTAATGTAAGCATATAGAGTTTTTAAAATTTATCTTTTTAAAAATTAAAATGGCATGTACATGATTTTAGAAGCTTAATAGTGGTACAAGACTTATAATAGTTTCCTGCCCCAGTTCTCCTTACCCTTAGGCACTTTCCCCAGAGGTAATTAATTCCATTCTTTTTGCTGGTTCTGCTGGAATTCACTTCCAGAGTTGTTAAAAAAAAAATGCTTTTAGTCTGGGAGCAGTGACTCTGGATTGTAAATCCTAACACTTTGGAAGGCCAAGGCAGGAGGATTGCTTGAGCCTAGGAATTTGAGGACCAGCCTAGGCAACATGGCAAGACCTCATCTCCACACACACACACAAAAATTAGACAGGTGTGGTAGTGAACACCTATAGTCTCAGTTATTGGCAGGCCAAAGCAGGAAGATCACTTGAACCCGGGATGTTGAGGCTGCAATGAACCATGATTGCACCACTACACTCTACCTGGACAACAGAGTAAGAATTTGTTTAAAAAAAAAAGAGTTTTTAGTGTGCTTTCTTATTCTTTATTTATCCTGTTATTGATTTATCCTCTTATTGTTATATAACACTTCATAAACGAAATGATACTTGAATTGAATTTTGAAAGATGAGGCCTTCTCCAGGTCTTCAGTGGGAATTTGGGACGGGAAAGGCAGGCTAAGTGTAAGGAGCAATATGAACAGAGGCACATACAGAAATACCATGGACACCATTTGAAACTCCTATAGGAATCTCCAAATGCAACACTTAAATTATTGATCAATCAGGAACCATGTATGTGTAAGCAGAGAAAGGAGAGAGCCGATATGTATTATATGATATTTAATAGCTAGTAAAATCTGCAAATAAATATATGCAGGGTATATACAGGAACTGTTCTGGCACTTCCTCGTTGTTGGTTTATTCATTCAAACCTTTAGCTCAACAAAAGAATGTTTAAACAATGACATGGAAACAAAAAGTAAACTAGCATTGTTTGCTAATTTATAGGATTTAACAAACAGTTTGTGTGCTAAAAAAAAACCTTTGTGAAGATATCTGCTGCATTGAAATACAGACAATTTGGCCAAGAACAGGGTAGACAGCAAGAGCTTACATCTCTAATCAACTAATTGTTGCCCTGGCTTACTTGGGATCTAGCATCTACCCTACGACATAGTAAACCATAATAAATATTTATTAATTGAATAAATAAATGATCATATGGGCAAATAAGTATAATCACAGCCCTAAACCAAAGGAAACATAATAGAGGTTCTGGGAAGAAGGCATAAGGAGAAAAAAAATTCTAGCGCAAGGCGAGTGGATTACCTGAAGTCAGGAGTTCGAGACCAGCCTGGCCAACATGGCGAAACCTCATCTCTACTAAAAATACAAAAATTAGCTGGGCATGGTGGCATGTGCCTGTAATCTCAGCTACTCAGGAGGCTTAGGCAGGAGAATGGCTTGAACCTGGGAGGCAGAGATTGCAGTGAACTGAGATCACACCACTTCATTCCAGCCTGGGTGAAAGGGCGAAACTCCATCAAGGGGAAGGGAGGGGAAGGGAGGGAAGGGGAGGGGGAAACCTACATCTTCAGGAGTAATAGCAACACTACAAATCCATGGGGAGTTATTTGAAGAAACATATCCTAATTTGGGAAGAGGCAAGTCAAAGAAAGTAATTAAAACTATTCATTAAAAGAAATGGGAGGGTTACCTCAATTCAGGGGAATGGTAATTAGTAGGATTAACCATAGAGATATATAGTGAGCTCTCTATTCATATATGTTAAGCCTTGAATACAGGTCAACTTCTATCTCCGAGGGATGAATAATGAATGCTGTAAACTCTAACAAGTTTGGATCTGAAATATGAAATCTCTTGGCACCATTATGAGATGGGGTGGAGGAGCCAATCCTGCAACAATGGTCTGGGCAGAAGTTCATGCAAATATGCATGATGTTTTAATGAAAATGTGATGTTGCCAATGCTAACTTCACATGTGCAGTCATATTACCATGGCAACCAGTAGCTCTCTAGAGTTCAAATATGGAGTAATGACTTGCTTATGCCTGAACATTTAACTTAACAGTTTTTCATGCTGCTAACAATGATTAAATTGAAAAAGAACTCTGAGCCAAATCTGACAGATATGGGAAAAATTCATTTCTGAAAGCAATATCTAAAATAATTGCTGGCTACATTTGCTTCCTAATTCTGAGAAAAAAAATTCCAAACTGTGTGGCAATACAAAAGCCTTGCTTATGAGTTTTTGGGTGGTGAATGCTAGAATTATTAAGTGAAGATGATTTTGCAGCATGAACTTGAACAATAATTACAACCAGGGCAGTATTTGAAACACTTCACTGACAACTACTTCTCCAGGAAAGGAGGGACCCAAGCCAGGTCAATTAATTACATCTCTAAAGAAATCTTTTCTCCTGGAAGACTTCTTGTTTTTAATTCATGCCACATCACTGGCACATTGCTGAGTAGTAAATCACACCCTTTAAACACTTATCATGTTCCTGGTCCCTTGACTGCCTTCTGTTGACTTTTTAAACATAAACAACTGCCAGGTACTGACATAATTTAAGGGACAAGAGAAAAACAGGTTTTACTTGTTTGTTTTTTTACAGCTGAGACTGAGCAGGTTTATTGGCACATGGAGAAAGGTAGCAGTATTTCATGCTCCCTAAACTTAGTCTCCATTAGCACTTACTCAGGATACCTCATAAAACAAAATATACTTTACGATTAATTACATGGGATGGGGGTTACATGGGGTAGAGCAATGAGAACAGGATAAATGACTCTCTGTTATCTATTCAGGGTCTGAAACAAAGATACTTGTAGAAAATTAAAGTTGAACTAACTTGTCTCCAAGGGCAAGGAAATCCAACTTGATGGTGGTGTCGGGGAGATAGGAAAGAGAAGAAAAGGAGGAGAGACTTTTGGGAAGGAAACTGACATTTGTGACAGGGTTAAGTTTTCAAATACAGCTCAGTGTTTTAATATAAGATCTTGTTTAATCTTTACCTCAGCCCCAGGACCCAGAATGATTGTACAGATCACTTGCTTCCTGCATTTGGAGGCCAGTAGTCTTGTACCCTGAGTATGAGCACCAGAAACAAGAAACTATCTTTTTACTTATGCAAAAGAGTCATTTTCTCGCCAAGCCTTTAGCTAGAGGGACTGCATTAGCTCAGAGTCGATGCCCTTTACTAATTCATGCAAAACTTCCTTAAACTTTAGTGGTGGTCTCCTTTCTCCAACATGTTTGTACTGTTACCCCAATTTAAGACATAAAGAAACCAACTGCAGAAAGATTAATTACATTACTGAAAGTCATTTAATAAACTAAGAGTTAATTTTAATATCTCAGTATGTCTACTTTCAAGACTCTTACTCTTACCATTTGGCCATGCTTGATAAGTCTGGGCCTTCAGTAACCAAGTCTCTGGATGGAATGAACTGCTTCCTAACTACAGCTGATGCTGCCCATATATAGGTGTTTAATTAAAGCCTGGAAGCCAAGACTAGTGCCCACCTCTTCTGTCCCTAGATTATTTCCCAGGCTTAGTAGTACCCCAGAATACTTCAAATATGTTGACCTATCCTCCCATTGAAGGCATTTATTATTTTCATTTCTACATTGAGCCCATCTTTATCTCATGTAGCTCCTTACAGTGAGGTCACCCAAGGATTCGCTGGCACAAATGGTAAGTCGGTAACTATGCCATAGGCCAGTTTGCATTCCTTTCTTCAATTGTCAGATTCTTTTATTAGAATAAATTTACTACATTCTAGGAACCTCTCACTGGGTATACGCCATACACATCTCTCTTTACTTCAGTTGTCCCATGCATCTGATTATTAATGTTTACCATCACAAATCATAAGTGCAAAGAGGCAGGAAAAATAGATACCAAGGAATTAACACTCTCAATTTTCACCTAAATTTAATTACACATCTTAGCAGGTAACTGGAAACTCAGTGCCTTTTGGCCATGCTTTAACTTTGCCTGATCACCAAACTTAACATACTATCTCATAATTTTGATTTTCCATTTATTCCTCAAATGCATCATAAATATTTAACAAATATTTATTAAGTGCCTGTCATATGCTAAATGCTGTATTTCTGTGCTAGAAATAAGCAGAAATAAAAAAATCATGGGTCCTGCTCTCCAGAAACTTAATTTAGTGAGAGAAACAGATATTAAATAAATGAAGTATAACTGCACGATTACAAAAAAGAGTTTCAAGAAGAATAGAAAAAGGAATTCAGAAAGAGAATAATGAGAGGAAGGAGTCTATTTTAAATGGATGCTATGGAAACCTGGTCTGAGGAGATGAAGATGAGGCCTAAAGGAAGTACGAGAATTAACCAGTATATCTGGTAAATATTTAACAGCTGCTTTTCCAAGGATAAAAAAAGACCTGATTTGTACTGGTAGCTGATTTCTGTATTATAAATATATCCACTCTGTGGCCAATTTCAAACTACCAATGTGAGGTCACTGAATATGGATTTAGGGAGACATATGAATACCAGTATTTTATATTTCTGCTATGTAAATATAATAGATGCAAATAATCTAAAGAGTATAGACAGATAATAATCAAATGTAGCAAAATAGCTAGAAATGGATGAGTTTTTAGAATGTATTACCATTGCTTTAAATGTAATTAATTATGTTTATATATTTAATTTTTAATAATTGCTGTTTGGCAACTGGCTTCTGAAAATTTAACTATTGACCCTCAGGAGCTGGTGTGAGATGGCTCCAGTACAACACCAGAACTTGAGCAAAGAGTGGGCAGAAAAGTAATGCAGACAGAGGAGACAATACATGGGAAGTCTCTAAATTGAGAAATAGCTTGATACATTAAACCCATTATTAGCAATCCCATCATGCTGATGCTCTCCAACTGCTATGGGTTGCATTGTGTCCTGCAGAAATATATGTTGAAGTCCTATACCCTGGCATCTATGAATGTGAACTCATTTGGAAGTTGGGTCTTTGCAGGTATAATCGAGTTAAGATGAGGTCAGTTAGGGATTGCTCAAATCCAGTATGACTGTTGTCTTCATAAGAAAAGAGAAATTTGGACACAGACACACACACACACACACACATACATAAAAGATGAACATATGAAGATAAAAACACACAGGGAGAATGCCATGTGATGACAGAGACAGAGATTGGAGTGATGCATTTGTAACCAAAGGAATGCCAAGGATCAAAGAACTCCATCAGAAGCTAGGAAGAGACAAGGAAGATTTTCTCCTACAGGTTTCACAGGGAGCATGGCCCTCCCAATATCTTGATTTTGGGCCTTTGATTCTGGCACCTTTGATTTTTTAGCCCCCAGATCTGTGAAACAAACAAAAATTCTGTAGTTTTATATGAGTTTTATGTCTGTAGTTTTGTGGTATTTTGTGACAGCAATTGTGAGGTTTAATTTTAGATGTCAACTTGACTGGATTAAGGAGTACTTAGAGAACTGATAAAACATTATTTCCATGAGGTATGTCTGTGAGGGTGATTCTGAGGAGATTGGTTCATGAATTGTGAGTTGGTTGACTGAATGGGGAAAGATCTGCCCTCAATGTGTGTGGTTAACATCCAAATGGCTGTGAACCCAGGTAGAACAAAAAGCGAGAAGAAAGGCAAATTTGCTCTCCCTCTTTCTCTCTCTCTTCTGGAGCTGGGACACCCTTCTTCTCCTGCCTTTGGACATCAGAACTCTAAGCTCTCTGGCCTTTGGACTCCAGAACTTACACCAGCAACTCCCTGAGTTCTCAGGCCTTTAGCCTCAGATTGAGTTACACCATTCGTTTACCTTGTTCTGAGGTTTTCAGAGTTGGACTAAGTGATGCTATCCGCATTTCAGTGTTTCCAGGTTGCAGAAACCCTGTCATGGGAGCTAATTCCCCTAAAAAAATCCCATCTCATCTCATCTCTCTCTCTCTCTCTCTATATATATATATATATACACACATATATATATATATACACATACATATATATCATACATATATATATGTGTGTGTGTATATATATATATATATATATATCTCCTATCAGTTCTCTCTCCCTGAAGAACCCTAACACAGCAGCTCTAGGAAACGAATACACCACCTCTCAAAGTTTGTTCTAGCCTATCCATAGTATCTCTTATGGTAATTCCATAAAGGATTACAATACATTTAATCAGTAGGCAAATATATAATGATAAGCCTGCAATTCTTCAATATATAAGCAGAAGGTGGAAGAAAGCTAAGGGATATAAGGCAGATGAAGTGCAACCCAGCAGGTAAATTGCTAGGAAACATGGATTCCATCCAAATATAACAAATCACCATTTGGTCAGAAAATTATTCTTCTATCCATTAGCTAGCTGACCTTGAACAATCTATACAACTGTCTGCAACATCTATCTTACAGCACTGCTGTGATGACTGGAGCTAATTTATATGTCAAAGCGTAGGTTTGTAAAAATAGTACTAAAATGACAGAGATAATAATTGCTAATATTAAGTTAAATTCAGCAAGTTGTTGAATTTCTCTAGACTTTAATTTCCTCATGTGGAATTCTTTTCACCACATTTTATAGGAATATTATTTACTAATTCATTCAATAAATATCACCTAGGCATCTACACTGTGCCAGACACTGTTGTTGGTGCTGGGGACATACAGCAGTGAACAAAACAAAATTCCTGCTCTTGAGGAGCTTCCTTTCTCGTGGGGGAGGCTGGCCGCAAACAAGCAAATCCATAGAATGTCATATGGAAATAAATGCTGTGGAAAAAAGGGGAGCAGAATTGGAAAAACAGAATTGGAGGTGGTGGGAAATTGAGCAGCAGCCTTTGCTATGTTATATACTGCAGTCAGAAGCAAGGTGATTTCAGAGATCATACATGAATATGCCCTGTAGATGTGAAAGGAGCCGGGCACATTCCTCAGCCCCAGGCTCAAAACAAACAAGCCCAGTACAAACACATCCCATCCTCCCATCCCACCACATATCGCCATATATCTCTCAAACTTCCTGAGCCCAGTACAAACACCACCAGGAAAGTCTCTGATAAGGGGACAGCCGTTCAAAGTTTTACTGAAAGAGCAGGAACCAAAAGAATTCCTTTGTTCCCCTGTAACTTTCAGGCTATAAAAAGCAAACACTCGCATTGCTCAAGGCCCTCTTGTATGCTGTAGAATGGAAGGACCAGGTTCGAACTTGTAGTAAAGATCCTTGCCGCTTGGCTTGGACTCTGGACTCTGGTAGTCTTCTTTGAGGAACTAACGGTCTGGGTGTAACATCTGGGGGCCCGTCCGGGATTCCCCAAGCCCACCAGACCCCTGGTCAATGGATCTGCTAGGATCGATCTACTGCTAGGTGAGCTGGCTCGTCTCCGTTTGTCTGTCTGTGTGTTCTGAATCCGAATCTGTGACTCGCAAGGTCTGAAACTGGAGCTGGCACAGTCCTGGCGGATGCGCTATAGGACGGCCAGCGGAGACCGGTAGGAGACGTCCCCTGGCTCTCATCTGATCTATATTGTGATCTGAGCTGCCCCGGTTTGGCGGGCAGCAGCTGTCTCTGATCTGAGCTGCCCCGGTTGGGCGGGCAGCAGCTGTCTCTGATCTGAGCTGCCCCGGTTCGGCGGGCAGCAGCTGTCTCTGATCTGAGCTGCCCCGGTTTGGCGGGCAGCAGCTGTCTCTGATCTGAGCTGCCCCGGTTGGGCGGGCAGCATCTGTCTCTGATCTGAGCTGCCCCGGTTTGGCGGGCAGCAGCCGTCTCTGATCTGAGCTGCCCCGGTTTGGCGGGCAGCAGCCGTCTCTGATCTGAGCTGCCCCGGTTTGGCGGGCAGCAGCCGTCTCTGATCTGAGCTGCCCCGGTTTGGCGGGCAGCAGCTGTCTCTGATCTGAACTGCCCCGGTTTGGCAGGCAGCAGCTGTCTCTAATCTGGGCTGCCCCAGAGCGACCGCGATCCAGGCAGCTAACTCTGACCCGGGCTTCCGGTGCGCACTTGTGATCTGAACTGCCCCGGTTTGGCGGGCAGCAGCTGTCTCTGATCTGAGCTGCCCCGGTTGGGCAGGCAGCAGCTGTCTCTGATCTGAGCTGCCCCGTTTGGGCGGGCAGCATCTGTCTCTGATCTGAGCTGCCCCGGTTGGGCAGGCAGCAGCTGTCTCTGATCTGAGCTGCCCCGGTTGGGCGGGCAGCATCTGTCTCTGATCTGAGCTGCCCCGGTTTGGCGGGCAGCAGCTGTCTCTGATCTGGGCTGCCCCAGCGCGACCGCGATCCAGGCAGCTAACTCTGACCCGGGCTTCTGGTGCGTGCTTGCGATCTGAACTGCCCCGGTTTGGCGGGCAGCAGCTGTCTCTGATCTAGGCTGCCCCAGCACAACCGCAATCCAGGCAGCTAACTCTGACCCGGGCTTCCGGTGCGCGCTTGCGATCTGAACTGCCCCGGTTTGGCGGGCAGCAGCTGTCTCTGATCTGAGCTGCCCCGGTTGGGCGGGCAGCAGCTGTCTCTGATCTGAGCTGCCCCAGTTGGGCGGGCAGCATCTGTCTCTGATCTGAGCTGCCCCGGTTTGGCGGGCAGCAGCCGTCTCTGATCTGGGCTGCCCCAGCGCGACCGCGATCCAGGCAGCTAACTCTGACCCGGGCTTCCGGTGCACGCTTGCGATCTGAACTGCCCCGGTTTGGTGGGCAGCAGCTGTCTCTAATCTGGGCTGCCCCAGCGCGACCGAGATCCAGGCAGCTAACTCTGACCTGGGCTTCCGGTGCGCGCTTGCGATCTGAACTGCCCCGGTTTTGCGGGCAGCAGCTGTCTCTGATCTGGGCTGCCCCAGCACAACCGCGATCCAGGCAGCTAACTCTGACCAGGGCTGCCAAAGTGCGCCTGTGATTAGATATCATTAATAAGTCAGATCAGATTGCCTTTACAGGGATTCAAACCCACATTCCTTTACAGGAAGAGACTACAAATTATTACAGGATAGGTAATACCCAGAGCACTCCTCTATCTCTCCTTACGAGCAATTTCAAAGAAGTTAGAGCAAGGGGCCATGATCTTGGTATAGAAATCAGGAAAGGAAAGCTAATTACTCTGTGTCGCTCCGAATGGCCTGCCTTTGATGTGAGGTGGCCGCCCGAAAGGACCTTCCGACTTGCTGTCATCACTAAGGTAAAGTCCAAGATTTTCCTACCTAGGCATGCAGGCCACTTAGATCAAATCCCATATATCCTCATATGGCAAGACCTTGTTGAGAACCTGCCTCCTTGGCTGTCCCCTTTCCAATTGGCCTCTGAACCCTGTAAGGCACTGGTTGCTCGACCACTAAAATCCAAGCAACCAACTGCCCCCCCCATCCTGTTCTACCTGACAGTGGGGACCCACTGTTCACAGAACCCCCTCCGTACCCCTCCGGTCCCCAGGCCCCAGCCCCCCTAGCTGAGCTGCGGGAGGGAGCAGGCGGACGGGAGGCGGCCGGCACACACAGGCCCGCTGAAAAGGAAAGTAACTTTGAAGGGCCGGCGGGGAGGACACGAGGGCGCACTTTGCGGACTAGCCCCCCTCAGCCGCCTGACTCCATGGTGGCTTTACCCCTTCGGGAAATAGGACCCCCAGATGACACAGGAATCCCCAGGCTCCAGTACTGGCCATTCTCCACCAGTGATCTGTATAACTAGAAAACTCAGAGTGCTCGGTTTTCAGACAACCCCAAAGATTTACTGGCTTTACTAGATAATGTCATGTTCACCCACCAGCCCACTTAGGATGATTGTCAGCAGCTCCTCCAAATCTTGTTCACCACGGAAGAGCGAGAGAGAATACAGATAGAAGCTAGAAAGCTGGTCCCGGGGGACGACAGTCAACCGACTGCCAACCCCGATCTCATAAATGCAACCTTTCCTCTGACCAGGCCGGTGTAGGACTACAACACGGCAGAAGGTAGAGGACGGCTACACCTTTATCGCCAGACTCTAATGGCAGGTCTCCAGGCAGCTGCTCGCAAGCCCACTAATTTGGCTAAAGTATATTCTATTCTGCAAGGAAAGACAGAGAGCCCAGCTACCTACTTAGAAAGATTAATAGAAGCTTTTAGACAGTACACCCCCATAGATCCAGAGGCTCCAGGAAGTCAGGCAGCTGTTGTAATGTCTTTTGTAAATCAGGCAGCCCCAGATATTAAGAGAAAACTCCAGAAATTAGAAGACTTGGAAGGAAAGTGGATTCAGGACCTCCTTCAGATAGCCCAGCGAGTTTACAATAACAGAGATACTCCAGAAGAAAAACAATTTAAGGCCACTGAAAAAATGACCAAGGTCCTGGCAGCAGTGGTACAGAAAGAGCATCTACAGCCAGAGTACACCCAACCTAGGCGGCCCCCCCGGCATGATAATCTGAGCAAAGACCAATGTGCCTATTGTAAAGAGGCTGGCCACTAGGTAAGAGACTGCCCCAAAAAGAAACCACGAGGACAGGAACCCGGACCCCCTAGGTCTACACCCGTACTAGTCACTCAAGACGAAGACTAAGGAAGACGGGGTTCGGACCCCCTCCCCGAACCTAAGGTAACTTTGCAAGTGGAGAGGTCCCCAGTCCAGTTCTTGGTCGATACAGGAGCACAGCACTCGGTCTTAGTTAAAACTAATAGGAAATTATCCTCCAAATCCTCGTGGGTACAAGGGGCCACAGGAGTTAAGAAATACCCATGGACAACACAAAGAACAGTAAACCTCGGAGCCAAGAATGTAACCCATTCTTTCCTGGTCATCCCTGAGAGCCCCTGTCCCCTATTGAGGAGAGACCTGCTAACTAAAATAGGAGCACAGATCCATTTCCTCCCTGAGGGGCCCGTCGTGACCAACTCCCACAATCGACCCGTGTCCGTCCTGACTATAAACCTAGAAGATGAGTACCGGCTCCACCAGGAGAAAGCGGCCCCTGACCAGGACATAGCAACCTGACTCCAGCAATATCCAGAAGCGTAGGCGGAAACGGGGGGCTTAAGTCTAGCAAAACACCGTCCTGCCTTATTTATTGAACTTAAGCCTAGGACAGACCCCGTGCGGGTACGCCAATACCCGATGCCCCTAGAGGCCAAGAAAAGGATTACCCCGCATATCCGCCGGCTCCTTGACCAAGAGGTCCTTCACTCATATCACTCACCCTGGAATACTCCATTGTTGCCGGTACGAAAACCTAATAGTGGAGAATACAGAACTGTACAAGACTTAAGAGAAATCAACAAGAGGGTTGTGGACATACATCCAACTGTACCTAACCCGTATACCCTCCTAAGTACCTTAAACCCTAAACATCAATGGTACACTGTTTTAGATTTGAAAGATGCTTTCTTCAGTTTGCCTTTAGCCCCTCAGAGCCAAAAGCTCTTTGCCTTTGAGTGGAATGACCCTGATAAAGGCATAAGTGGCCAACTGACATAGACCAGGCTGCCGCAAAGATTCAAAAACTCTCCTACCCTGTTCGATGAGGCCCTCCATGAAGACCTAGGTGAGTACCGACGTAAACACCCTGAAATAATTTTACTACAGTATGTTGATGACCTCCTAATTGCTGCTGAGACCCAAGAAGCTTGCATCCAAAGGACCAAAGGTCTCTTACAAGCTCTGAGAAATCTAGGCTACCGAGCCTCGGCAAAGAAAGCTCAAATCTGTAAGCCAGAAGTAACATATCTAAGGTACCTGCTTAAAGGAAGGCAGCGCTGGCTAACAGACGCCCGGAAACAAACTGTTCTGCAGATCCCCAGGCCACAATCCACCTGACAAGTGAGAGAATTCCTAGGGTCGGCAGGATTTTGCAGACTATGGATACCTAGGTTCGCAGAACTGGCTAAACCCTTGTATCAGGCAACACGGGGGCAACAGCCATTTAATTGGACAGACGAAGCCGAGTTGGCCTTCCAACAGATTAAAACTGCCCTACTCTCCGCGCCTGCACTAGGACTACCTGATGTTACCAAGCCCTTCCACTTATACGTGGATGAGAATAAAGATGTCGCCAAGGCGGTAATAACTCAGAACTTAGGCCCCTGGCAGAGGCCATTTGCCTACCTGTCGAAGAAGTTAGACCCAGTAGCTGCCAGGTGGCCCCCTTGTCTCCGAATGATTGCGGCCATGGCTCTGATGGTGCAAGATGCTGATAAACTTGTCATAGGGCAAGAATTGCAGGTCGTTACTCCACATGCCATCGAAGGTGTACTCAAACAGCCACCTAATCGATGGATGAGTAATGCCCGGCTCACCCACTACCAAGGACTACTACTAAATCCTCTCAGGATAATTTTCCTGCCCCCAACGACCTTAAACCCTGCCTCGCTGCTGCCCAACCCGGACCTAGACGCCCCACTCCATGACTGCACCAAGATACTAGCTCAGGTGCATGGAGTTCGAGAAGACCTGCAGGACCGCCCACTTCCTGACGCCGACCTCGTCTGGTTCACTGATAAGAGCAGCTTCATGCATCAAGGCCAGAGGTACGCTGGAGCGGCAGTAACTTCAGAGACTGAAGTAATCTGGGCGGAACCCCTGCCCCCGGGGACATCGGCCCAGAAGGCCGAACTGATAGCGCTCACCCAAGCCCTTACCTTAGAGGCGGGGAAAAAGCTGACAGTATATACAGACAGCCGATATGCTTTTGCAACGGCGCATATACATGAGGCCATTTACAAGGAGCGAAGGTTACTGACGGCTGAAGGAAAAGAGATAAAAAACAAGCAAGAGATCCTAGCCCTGCTAACAGCCCTATGGAGGCCAGAAAAATTAGCCATTGTACATTGCCCAGGGCATCAGAAACTAACTACTCCAACAGCTCAAGGCAACTTTCTGGCAGACCAAATTGCAAGGAATGTGGCGAAGGCTCCCAGCTGACTCCTTGCACTCCAGCTCCCTGACCCGGGTCCCCAGGACTTGCCATATTTCCCTGAATATTCAGAACAAGATCTCCAGTGGATTGACAAACTTCCCCTGAAACAAATCCAGAATAGGTGGTGGACTGATACTAATGACCAAACCATCCTACCAGAAAAATTAGGACAACAGGTGTTAGAACACATCCACCGAACCACCCACCTGGGGGCCAGGCAGATGACAGACCTGATCAGACGCTCCAAGCTCAAAATCAGACATATAGCTGAGACGGCCAGCAGTATCGTGACAAGTTGCAAAGTCTGCCAGCTTAACAACGCATACCCCCAATCTCAAGCTGCAGCAGGAACAAGGCTCAGAGGAACCAGGCCCGGTATCTACTAGGAAGTAGATTTTACTGAAATAAAGCCAGGAAAGTACAGGTACCGGTACTTACTTGTCTTTGTAGATACTTTTTCAAGGTGGACTGAAACCAAAAAAGAAACTGCTCAGGTCGTAGCAAAGAAAATTCTGGAAGATATCCTTCCCAAGTATGGCTTCCCCATCCAGATAAGGTCAGATAATAGGCCCGCTTTCGTCGCTAAGGTAAGTCAGGACTTGGCTTCCATCCTTAAGGCAAATTGGAAACTACATTGCGCTTACAGGCCCCAGAGTTCAGGACAGGTAGAAAGGATGAATCGGACCTTAAAAGAGACCTTAACTAAATTGACTATAGAGACTGGTGCTAATTAAGTAGTCCTTCTCCCCTGTGCTCTGTTCCGGGCCCGTAATACCCCTTACAAACTAGGCCTTACCCCTTACGAAATCATGTATGGCAGACCTCCACCCCTGGTTCCTAGCTTAAAAGATGACCTGCTTAAGTCTGAAACAGAAAATGTCTCTGAATTCTTATTTTCCTTACAAGCCTTATAGAAAATTCACCAAGAAATCTGGCCCAAGCTGAAAGAGCTATATAAGACCAGTCCCCCACCGACACCCCATCCTTACCAGCCGGGAGACTAAGTCCTGGTTAAGCAACACCGACAAGAGACCCTAGAGCTCAGGTGGAAAGGACCACTCCAAGTACTCCTGACCACACCCACCGCCCTGAAGGTAGAAGGCATTGCGTCGTGGATCCACTACACCCACGTCAAGCCAGTGGACCCAACCTCCGACCTTCTAGGGCCAATCACAGCGGCGGCTGAAGCACCGGACACGTAGACTGTGGACAGAGCTAAGAACAACCCCTTAAAACTCACCCTGCGCCAGCAGCATAGCTCACTGCAAACATGCAGTTAAGTAGTCTAACTCTAACGTTAGTCGCCCTAGTGGCCGCTGAGGAAAACATAAAGCCAGCTCCTAATCCCTTTGTCTGGAGTTTCTGGCTTTATGAAAACCAAACCCACCCTGGGCAACCTCATAAGCCCAGGAAACTAGTGGCCAGTGCAGATTGCCCCTCCTCAAGGTGCAATAGCCCAATTTTACTAAATTTTACCGATTTCCCAGTAGCCAAACCAGTGGCACCAATAATATGCTTCAAGTATGATCAGACTGAATACAATTGTAAGCACTATTGGTGGCACCAAAGTGCCGGCTGCCCTTATAACTATTGTAACATCCATAAATACCAATGGTGGGGTGGAAAAGAACAGATAGATCCCAGATGGCCCTTCCATCGCAGACAAGATAGAGACCTTTCATATACATAGATAGTTAAAGACCCCTAGAACTCCCGCTAGACCACGCCTCAACACAGGGCTGTATACTACTCCTCCGCCTCCACATGGCCTAGCAGTCACCTCTATCTGTGGCGAGGTCTAGTGCAAGTATGGCCCCTAGTCCATGGAAATATCCAGTGACAAGAAAACCGCCTGACACAAGATTTACGTCCTTTTTCCTAGTTAAAATTATTGCAAGAAAGATTAGAACTTGCCAACCTTACAGGACTTCACAGCCTCTCTGGCTGCTTTCTGTGTGCCACTCTAAGGCGTCCACCGCTAACCGCTGTCCCCCTGCCATGAGGATCCTCCACCTCTGCCCAAGCTAACAACCACCGAAACCTCTCATATGCCCCTATCCCTAACGTGCCACTATACCTAAACCCCAGTCAAGAAAAGTTTCCCTACTGTTTCTCAGGAACTAATTCCAGCCTCTGCAGCATCACTGCAACGCCCCCTAACATCACCTTAAAGGCTCCGTCAGGCATATTCTTCTGGTGTAATAGGACATTATCTAAAAACCTATCAAGCCCCTCTGTTACCAACCTACTGTGTCTTCCTGTCACATTAGTTCCCCGGTTAACTCTACTTACTGCCGGCGAGTTCCTAAAGTATACCGGTAACTGGACTAGTGCTGTTATTCACCCAGACCCTAGACCGAGACCTGCACGAGCCATATTTCTCCCCCTCATTGCAGGAATCTCCCTCACCGCATCCTTCATGGCGGCCGGACTGGCTGAAGGAGCCCTAGGTCACACCCTCATAGAAAGTAACAAGCTGTACCAACAATTTGCCGTTGCTATGGAGAAGTCAGCTAAGTCCCTTGCCTCCCTCCAGCGGCAGCTCACGTCCCTAGCACAGGTAACCTTGCAGAACCGGAGAGCCTTAGACCTACTCATTGCTGAAAAAGGAGGAACGTGTATGTTTCTAAAAGAAGACTGTTGTTTCTACATAAATGAATCAAGGCTCGTAGAAGACCAGGTCCAACAGTTACGCAAGTTAAGCACAGAAGTAAGAACACGGCAGTTTGCTTCAGCTGCAGACCAATGGTGGAACTCATCTATGTTTTCTCTGTTAGCCCCCTTCCTTGGACCCCTGCTGAGTCTACTGTTTCTGCTTACCGTAGGACCTTGTGTTGTTAACAGAATTTTGCGGTTCGTTAAAGAAAGATTTAACACTGTACAACTCATAGTCCTCAGAGCCCAATACCAACCTGTAAACGCTGAAACAGAATCAGACTTATAAGACCCAAGACTGGCTCTAAAAAATACCTGAAAAGAAAGGGGGGAATGAAAGGAGCCGGGCACATTCCTCAGCCCCAGGCTCAAAACAAACAAGCCCAGTACAAACACATCCTATCCTCCCATCCCACCACATATCGCCATATATCTCTCAAACTTCCTGAGCCCAGTACAAACACCACCAGGAAAGTCTCCGATAAGGGGACAGCCGTTCAAAGTTTTACTGAAAGAGCAGGAACCAAAAGAATTCCTTTGTTCCCCTGTAACTTTCAGGCTATAAAAAGCAAACACTCGCATTGTTCAAGGCCCTCTTGTATGCTGTAGAATGGAAGGACCAGGTTCGAACTTGTAGTAAAGATCCTTGCCGCTTGGCTTGGACTCTGGACTCTGGTAGTCTTCTTTGAGGAACTAACGGTCTAGACGTAACAGATGTTTGAGGAAAGTA
Source organism: Pan troglodytes (assembly GCF_028858775.2). Lineage (NCBI taxonomy): Eukaryota > Metazoa > Chordata > Mammalia > Primates > Hominidae > Pan > Pan troglodytes. The sequence continues at coordinate 91,540,578 of NC_072407.2, forward strand.
CATCCCAGGGAAAGGGAACAGCAAGTACAAATGCTGTGAGCTGAGGCAATGCCTGTTTTGTTAGATATACAGCAATAGGGTAAGTGTTACTGAGATCAGAGTTACTTCCAAAAACCTCCAGGCATTAGGACACTGTAATCCAAGGCATTAATTAGTAAGCACCTATATTCACTTGTTGCATGCTAAATATTCCTAACATTAGATTAATTACAAATATTCTTCTTTATAATATCTAATGAAAATCATATCAATGCAGATGTAAGTTCACATGAGATATAGAAATTAAAAATGAGAAAACAGAATTGAGACTTGGGGGAATTAGAAAGGAGTCAATGAAAAAAAGGAGCCTTAAGAAAAACTATCGTCTGCCTAAATTCCCTGGAAGCTTTTTGTTAGATAATAAAACTATGGTTTATCCTCTCCTCTCCCTTCCCTTCCCTGCCCCTTCTTCTCCTCCCCACCCCTTTTATCCAATCTATCCCACCCACTGATTCCAATATAAGTAACCTGCCCGTGTCTCTCTCTCCTGTTTAAAAATCAGCTGATTTATTCCTACTGCCTTCAGCCTAAAGTACTTAACATGGCACATAAGATAAATCAAAACTTGGTCTTTATTTCTGATACTGGTTTTTCATCCTCATAAGGCTCAAGAGTTAACCATATGAGACTATGTATTTGTCATCTGTCAAGACCTAGCTCAAAGATTCTTTTCTGAAACTGTTCCTGACATTCCTTGAAGAATGGGCTCCTCCTTCTTTCATAATTTTATGGTGTTAATGCTATTATGAGACTTTTCACCTATGCTTTGTGTATTTATGATTCTGTCTAACAATTAGATCATATGATACCATTTGGCTCTGTGTCTCCAACCAAATCTTATCTTGAATTGTAATCCCCACATGTTGAGGGAGGGACCTGGTGGGAGGTAATTGGATTATTGAGGGGATTTTCCCCCATGCTGTTCTCCTGATAGTGAGTGAGTTCTCATGAGATCTGATGGTTTGAAAGTGGGCACTTCCCCTCCGCTCACGCTCTTTCTCTCTCTCCTGCTGCCTTGTGAAAAAGGTGCCTGCTTCCCCTTCACCTTCTGCCATGATTGTAAGTTTCCTGAGGCCTCTCCAGCCATGCAGAACTGTAAGTCAATTTAACCTCTTTTGTTTATAAATTACCAAGTCACAGGTAGTATCTTTGTAGCAGTGTGAGAATGGACTAATACATAATAATATTCTGAAAAGAGGCCCTATGTTTCATTTTCAACACTTCATTGTCAATTTGCATGGTACCTGAAACAATGGTTTAGCTTTTCATATCTTTGTTAACAACTCATAAATACTTTTTGTTAAATTACCAGAAATTTCCACTGTTTAGATAGATGGGAGAGGTAGTTTGCAGGTGGTAGGGAGATGATTTTATGCCACTCTTACTTCTGGCTTGGTTTCTACATTCCGAACCTGGGAAGTGGCTCCTTGGGAGATTGATATACTCCAACCATATCACTTATCTCTGCCTCTGAATCTCAACTCCAACAGTATTTGATCTCTCTGCTATATATTTTTGCCTTTCCAAATGCTTTCTGACAAGAACTTGCAAAAAAATACAGAAAAACATGTTTTTTTAATTCCCTGAACTCATTAAATGAAACCAAATCTTCCAGAGTCTTTAAATGTTTTATGCCAAATTTAGTAACTTTAATAGACAGTTGATCCCTGCTTTCACCTCCAAATTTTGAACATGTAATTTTAATTTTCCTCTGATTATTGTAGAAAATGAATTTATGTGAGTGAAATTACAATTTTGAGTGTTTGCTATATTATTTGTCTTTCTTAACATTACTTTTTTTAGTAATAAGCTTTTATTTCTAATATTAAACTTTATAATAAATAAATTTTACAGTATTTCGGGAATACAGAAAATGACACTTGCAAATTTCTAAGTTCAACTTTTCAAAACAAAAGCCTTCGATTTTCAGCTTTTATTCCTTTACATATAATTTAAATTTCTTCTTATGACATTCTGATTTAGAGGAGTTTACTGAAAAGTAGCCTTGCCTTTGACATGGCAAGACCGTTTAGATAAATAAAAGGCTTTGTGGTTGGGGAGGAACACATTTGAAATGTACCGTATTATAAAAGATCTACTAATAATAGAGAGTATGATAGAATGCACCGCATGTTTCCTTAAATTGCAAATCCTGGACTGTATTAGTCCATTCTCACAATGCTATAAAGAACTACCTGAGACTGGGTAATTTATAAAGAAAAGAGGTTTGATTGGCTTGCAGTTCTGCAGGCTATACAAGGAGCATGGCTGGGGAGGCCTCAGGAAAATTACAATCACGATGGAGGGGTGAAGTGAAAGCAGGCATGTTTTACATGACAGGAGCAGGAGGAAGAGAGCAAAGGGGAAGGTGCTATACATTTTTAAACACTCAGATACTGTCTTCCCATCTCATGCACTATCACAAGAACAGCAAGGGGGAAAATTCGGCCCCCGGGTTCAATCAGCTCCTAGCAGGCCCCTCCTTCAACATGGGAGATTATAATTAAACATGAGATTTGGGCAGGGACACAAATCCAAACCACATCATGAACCTTGAATCTAAGAGTAGTGACAAAGTGGGTAACTGGGTAGCCTTTTCATAAAAATAAGGTGGAGCTTGTTTGTTTGCAACACAGAACTTGACACACTTGCCAAAAGATCAACATTACATTTCTTCAGGGAAATGGGAATTTTGGTTTTCTAATTTTGGAGGAGTTTTTTGTTGTTGTTGTTTGTTTTTTTTTTTTTTTTTTTTTTTATAGTTTCCCATCCCGATGTGCATAGTGGGCTCATTCTTCCCTTTGTAGCAGTTTTGCAGATTCTTCAACCAGCATTAATAGCCACTCATCTAGAACCAGATCTTTCAATTGCAGCTTAATATTTCTGTTCTGGAACTTGGAAGATCCAGTCATGGAAATATCCTGTAACTTGGCTCGGTTGTGTGAAGTGAAAATTTTTCCCTCAGTTTTCTTGGCCATATTCTGAAATAAAAGCAGGATAACTTAAAAGTCTGCTTACTGATATCTAAAAATACCTGCTGGGATTTTGACTGGGATTTAGCCAGTGAACATACAGCTCAATTTGAGGAGAATTTACATCTTAAAATATTGAGTCTTCCTATTCATGAACATATATTCTGTTCTCTTTATTTAACTCTTCCTTAACTATGAACATGTATAAAAGATTTCTCAATAATGATTTACAGTTTCCTCTGTTAAGATTCTTGCAGGACTATTTTTTGATATATGATATATCAATAATATTATAATATTATGTTTTAAATTTTACTTTCAATTGTTTACCACTGGTTTATACATAAAGTTTTGATGTATTACCTTGCACCAACATCCTTGCTAAACTTCTTAATAATCCAGATAACTCATCTGTACATTCATTGGATATTATAGATACATAATCATGTATTTTGCAGCTAATGAGCATTGTATTGCTTTCTTTCAACCCTTATAACTTTTTTCGTCTTGCCTTCCTCTTTTGACAAGAATGTACAGTATAATTTGAAAGGGAAATAATATTAGGAACTTTTTTTCTAATTTCTAATCTCATTGGATAATATTTTAACAATTCATAATAACATTTGCTACAAGTTTTTGCAAAATTCTTCTATTAGATAAGAAAAATTTTCGCACCAGCATGGCACATGTATACATATGTAACTAACCTGCACAATGTGTGCATGTACCCTAAAACTTAAAGTATAATAAAAAATAAAAAAAAGGAAAATTTCATCTATTCCTACTTTGCTAAATACTGTACCATAAATGATTATTGCATTTTATCACTAGCTTTTGATTTTTATTATCAATAGCCTTTTCTGTACATGATTTTTTCTGCTTTGATATAAAAGTAAATTACATTAATTGATTTTTCATTATTAAGCCAACCTTCCACTTCTGGAATAGATCTTGCATGGTTGTGATAATACTGTATTTTTTATGTATTGCTGGATTTGTGCACTAATAATTTAAGACAGCTGCATCTCTGTATATAAATGAAATTAACTTATTATTAATTCTTTTTTTCTTTTTTTTTTTTTTTTGAGACAGAGTTGCGCTCTGTCGCCTAGGCTGGAGTGCAGTGGTGCAATCTCGGCTCACTGCAAGCTCCGCCTCCCGGGTTCACGCCATTCTCCTGCCTCAGCCTCCCGAGTAGCTGGGACTACAGGCACCAGCCACAACGCCCAGCTAATTTTTTGTATTTTTTAGTAGAGACTGGGTTTCACTGTGTTGGCCAGGATGGTCTCGATCTCCTGACTTGTGCTCCACCCCCTTGGCCTCCCAAAGTGCTGGGATTACAGGTGTGAGCCACCACGCCCAGCCTATTAATACTTTCTTTCCACATAATATACTTGTTTGCTTTTAGCATTATGTTTATGCTGCTCTTATAAAATAAATTGAAAATATTTCTAAGTTTTTCTATTCTCTAGGAGGTTTTATATAATAGTTCTCTTGAATATTTGGTAGGATTTATTAGTGTAGGATTTCTTTCTTGAATATTTGGTAGGACTTATCAGTGAAGTCATCTAAATTCAGTGCTTTCTCTGTAGAAGACATATACATAAAAATACACATGCAAAAAAGTGAGAGGAGCCAAGATGGCTAGCTAGACACAGCAAGGAAAAGCATCTCCCATGGTAAAAACAGACCATCATGAAGTCCAGTATACTCTAAGGAGATCTTTAGAAGGAAATCATTAAGAGTGGAAAAAGGGAGCATGCAGACACTGGGCTGAAGGGGGAGGAAGCTGGGAACCCTGCATGAGACTGCCAAGCACCAGGACTTGTTCCCAGCCCCCAGTGACTCCTTGGAAGGAGTGAGTTAAATAGGTGAGAAGTGGCCCATGGACTTACCATGGACCTCTAGAATATTAACCGTAGGAATCCCCATGACCGCCATATACATCCAAGCTGGCATGGAGAGCTGCTTGGAGAAGTGTCAGCCTTTGGGGCTGGGAACTGGGGGGTGTTGGCACAGCATGACTACAGTAGAGCACAGCCAGGGAGGCATATCCTCCAAGGCTTACCACACTCCCCTAGGTGGCTTTGGCCTTTGTTGACTGTCAGACCTGAACAGAGCAGAGCTATCTGGTCCATGGGACGGGGCCAGTCTGATCTGAACACACCCCTGTTTGCTGGTCCTTCTCTGGGGCACCTCCCTGGCCACACCCATTTGCACTGCAGCCTGAGATCCCCAACAGAGGCATTTTGCAGCAGCTGCCACCATAGCTACTTGGTGTGGACTCTACCTAACCATCGGAGAGCTTTAGCAGACAGGCCCGGATGACATGCACCTGCCAGCAGCCTCCTACCACTGCTTTGCCCCGAAGCACCCGCCTATGGCTTCTTCCTACTACTATGCTATGGTGTGCACTCTGTGAACCTCTCACAACCCCAGTCTATTCGTTCATTCTCACGCTACTATAAGGACATACCCGAGACTGGGTAAATTATAAAGAAAAGAGGTTTAGTTGACTCACAGTTTTGGATGGCTGGGGATGCCTCAGGAAACTTACAATCATGATGGAAGAAGAAGCAAACATATCTTTCTTCACATGGTGGCAGAAGAGAGAATGAGTGCAGAGGGAAGGGGGAAGCCTCTTATAAAACCATGAGATCTCATGAGAACTCACTCACTATCACAAGAACAGCATGGGGGAACAACTCCCATGATCTAATCACCTCCCATGAAGTCCCTCCCCCAACCAGTGGGGATTACAATTCAATATGAGATTTCGGTGGGGACACAGCCAAAACATATCACCCAGTACCACAGATGCATGCATGTGGAACTCACCACCATAACCCAGCCCCTGCTGGTGCCTATGTGCATGGAGACCCAGCCACTCCACCACCACTAGCATGAGCATGTGTACACAGACTCCATCACACTGCCATCACACTGTTGTCAGTGTGTGTGCATGTGTGGACCCTGATGCCACTATCCTGATGAAGTGCTTTTTCCAGCACCCCTTATCAGAGTACTGGTGCTTGTGGACTGGGAACATCTCTAGCACCTCCAGCACAGCAGCTGCTTAACCTCAAGGGGAGAGAGAACGAAGTTATGGGCCTGGACACCACACCTTATGGTTAGAGCATGCAGCTCAAGAGTGCTCAGCTGAGCCTGGCCCCCCGTGAAATCATCCAGAAACAAAGCCACTCAGCTGAACCCAACTTACAACAAATCAACCCGAAAACTAGCAGAAGAAAAGAAATACTAAAATCCGAGCTGAACTGAATGAAATTGAGATTAAAATAAATACAATAGATTAACGAAACAAAAAGTGGGTTCTTTGAAAGAATAAGATTGATAGACCACAAGTTGGAGTAATAAAGAAAACTGAAGATCGAAATAAACACAATTTACCAACAACATCCAAGCTGAGAGCCAAATTAAAACACAATCCCATCCACAATAGCCACACACATACAAAAATACCTAGGAAGACAGCTAACCAGAGAGGGGAAAGATCTCTACAATAAGAATTATGAAACACTATTGAAAGTAATCAGAGATTAAGCAAACATGGAAAAATAATCCATGGTCATCTGTAGGAAGAATCAATATTGTTCAAATGGTCATACTGCCCAAAGCAATTTATAGATACAATGCTGTTCCTATCAAACTATCAAAAACATTTTCCACAGAATTAGAAAAATATACTCCAAAATTTATAGGGAACCAAAATATAGTCTGAATAGCCAAAACAATCCTAAGCAAAAAGAACTAAGCCAGAGGCATCACACTCTACTACAAGGCAACAGTAACCAAAGCAGCATGGTACAAGTATAAAAACAGACACATAGACCAATGCAACAGGATAGAGAACCCAGGAATAAGGTCACACACCTACAACAAACAACTTTTGACAAAGTTAACAAAAACAAGCAATGGGAAATGGACTCCCTATTTAATGAATGGTGCTGGGTAACTGGCTAGCTATATGCAGAGGATTGAAGCTGGACCCCTTCTCTTTACTATAAACAAAAGTCAGGATGGGTTAAAGACTTAACGAGTTAAATGAAAAATGTAAAATGTAACTCATCTTGAGGGCTAAAGACTTAAATGTAAAACTTTTAACTATAAAACCCTAGAATAACACCTAGGAATAAACATTCTGGACATAGGTACTGTCAAAGATTTCATGACAAAGCCTCCAAAATTGAAAAAAAAAAAAACAAAAATGGACAAGTGGGATCTAATTAAAGAATTTATACACAGCAGAAGAAGCTATCCACAGAGTAAATTGAAAGAAACCTAAATTGAAAGAAAAAATATTTGCAAACTATGCATCTGACAGAGGTCTAATATCCAGAATCTATAAGGAACTTAAACAAACAAACAAAACCAAAATAACCCTATTAAAAAAACGGGCAAAGGATATGAATAGGTGTTTCTCAAGAAAAGACATACACTCAGCCAACAAGCATATGAAAAAATGCTCAACATCACTAATCATTAGAGAAATGCAAATCAGAACCACAATGAGATACTATCTCATACCAGTTAGAATAGCTTATTAAAAAGTTGATGCTGATGAGATTAAGGAGAAAATGGAATGCTTATACACTGCTAGTAGGAATGTAAATTAGTTCAGCCCCTGAGGAAAGCAATTTGGAGATTTCTCAAAGAACTTAAAATGGAATTATCGGTCATCCCAGGAATTCCATTTCTGGGTATATATCTAAAAGAATATAAATGTTCTGGCCGGGTGCAGTGGCTCACGCCTGTAATCCCAGTACTTTGGGAGGCTGAGGCGGGCAGATCACAAGGTCAGGAGATCGAGACCATCTTGGCTAACATGGTGAAACCTGCCTCTACTAAAAATACAAAAAATCAGCCGGGCGTGGTGGCGGGCGCCTGTAATTCCAGCTACTCAGGAGGCTGAGGCAGGAGAATGGCATGAACCTGGGAGGCGGAGCTTGCAGTGAGCCAAGATCACACCACTGCACTCCAGCATGGGTGACAGAGTGAGACTCTGTCTCAAAAAAAAAAAAAAAAAAAAAAAAAAAGAATATAAATGTTCTGCCAGAAAGACACATTAATGCATATGTTTATTAAAGCACAATAGCAAAGATGTGGAATCAAGGTAGACACTCATCAATGCTGAACTGGATAAAGGAAATGTGGTAGATATGTACCATGGAATATTACGCAGTCATAAAAAAGAACGAAGTCATGTCCTTTGCAGCAACACATGTGGAATTGGAGGCCATTATCCTAAATTAGTTAATGCAAGAAAAGAAAACCAAACACCACATGTTCTCACTTATAAGTGGGAGCTAAATATTGAGTATACATGGTTATAAATAATGGACACTAGAGCCTACTTGAGGGTGGAGGGTTGAAGGAGAGTGAGGTGTGAAAAACCACCTCTCAGGTACTGTGTTTATTACCTGGGTGATGACATAATTTGTGTAAGAAACCCCTGCAACATGCAATTTACCCATGTAACAAACCTGTATATGTACCCCTCGAACCTAAAAAGAGTTGGAAAGAAAAAAAAGTGATTTTCAAAATATATGTATGTATTTTTAAAAGGCCAAATACTGTGGCTTATGACTAATCCCAACACTTTGAGAGGCTAAGGTGAAAGGATCACTTGACCCCAGAGTTCAAGGCCACCCTGGGCAACATAGGGAGACCTTGTCTCTATGAAAAACAAGAAATTCATCAGGTGTGGTGGTGCATACCTGTAGTCGCAGAGAGGAGGCTGAAGTGGAGGATCACTGGAGCCTAGGAGGTTGGTCCTGCAGTGAGCCATGATTATGCCATTGCACTGCAGCCTGGGAAAGACAGCAAGACCCTATCTCAAAATTAAACAAACAAAAAGTATGGTTTATTGTGTATGGCTCAATACTTTCTCTTGTCAACATGCCATACCCAATGGGAAGGAGAATTAATCTCTATCTTGACCTCCAAAACCATAGATTAGGTTCACTTAACTTTATACTTTATGCAATTTAATCATAGAATATGTATACTTTTTAATGTAACTTCTTTTGCTCAGTTATGTTCATGAAATTAATCCATATTTTTACTTGTAACTGTACATTGTTTATTCTCATTTCTGAAGAGTACTCAGTTTAGCCATTCTGGCATAGTGGCTTTAATTTACATTTCCACAGTGACTAAGGATGTCAAGCATCGTTTCTTACGTGCTCTTGATCTAAATAATTGGATATTTTCCCACTTTATTGGCAGCATTTTTACCCTCTTGATGGCATATTTTTGATAAACAGTAGTTCTACATTTTAAAATAGTCTGATTTATTATTTTTTCTTCTCTGATTTATACTTTTTTTTTTCTCGAGACAGAGTCTTACTTGGCTGGAGTGCAGTGGCATGATGTCGACTCACTCCAACCTCCGCCTCCTGGGTTCAAGTGATTCTTCTGCCTCAGCTTCCCGAGTAACTGGGACTACAGGTGCACACCACCACGCCTGGCTAGTTTTTGTATTTTTAGTAGAGACAGCATTTCACCACATTGGCCAGGCTGGCCTCAAATTCCTGACCTCGTGATCCGCCCGCCTGGGCCTCCCAAAGTGCTGGGATTACAGGCATGATCTACCGCACCCAGGCTATACCTTTTTAAATAAGCAAAATTACTGCCTACTCTAAGAGCAAGAAGATGTTTTCTTATGTTTTCTTTGTAAAACATGCATTGTTTACTTTTGTGGAAAAAAAAAATAAACCTCAGGACCCCCAAATTACTAAACTGAGGGAAAATTCAAGCTGGGAACTATGTCACCCAAACCTGCCTCCCATTGTATTCCTAAATAAGGTAGCTACAAAGATAAAAAGCTACATACCTCACCCACAGGGAATTTCCTTGTGGACAAAGGACAGACGGAACTCAAAGTCATCCCTCTGAGGCTCACCTGAGACAAATGCATATCTGATTGCTTTCTCCACTGTATTGTTTATGTAAAAATGTAGATTCACTGAGCCAGACCAAATTGTGTATTGGTGTATTCAGTGGAAGGCTGATCAAGGACTCAAAAGAATGCAGTCTTTTGCCTCCGCCCCCCTCCTCAAGTTGTCCTGATTTACTGTACCTAAGGCAATGTTACACATATTAATTGATGTCTCATGTCTCCCTAAAATGTATAAAAGCACACTTGAACCCTGACCGCCTTGGGCGCATGTCTTCAGGACCTCCTGAGGCTCTGTCAGGGGCCATGTCCTTAACCTTGGCAAAATAAACTTTCTAAATTGATTGAGACCTGTCTCAAATACCTTTTGGTTTACAACCTCATATTCAGATCTGCAATCCACCTGGAAATGATTTCTGTATATACATGAGCATTTTTTAGTTTTAATTTTATTTTTTCTAATTTTGGCTCGTTTTTGCTATCAACCTCTAGCTCAACTAAATTGTGGTCAAGAAACATTCTGTATGATTTCAGTCCTTTGGATTTTATGAATATGCATTATGACTAGTGTTTGGCTAATTGCTATTAAGTTCTCCTTGAGACAATAAAAATGATGTGCATTCTGCAGAATTATATTTTGTTTGTTTGTTTGTTTGTTTGTTTTGTTTTTCTGTTTTTTTGAGACCGAGTCTCACTCTGTCGCCCAGGCTGGAGTGCAGTGGCACGATCTAGGCTCACTGCAAGCTCCACCTCCCGGGTTCACGCCATTCTCCTGCCTCAACCTCCCAAGTAGCTGGGACTACAGGAGCATCTTTTTTCCCGTCTTTTTTCCCATCTTCTTTCCCATCTTTTTTCTTTCCAACCTTTCTGTATTTTCTTTTTACATATATCTCTTAAATAGTGTAAAATCGAGTTTCGTTTTTTGTCTAGGCAGATAACAACTGTGTTTATTTACATTAAATATTTTTAATATTTGGCTTTAAATCTACAATCTTGCTCTACATTTTCTATTTGTCTTATGCAGTCTTATACTTTATAATCTCTTTTCTTGCCTTCTTTCATATTAAAATTATTTTCTCTTTTCCCCCAAATTAACTCAGCATTTATTCCTCTTTTACTATAGTTCACTGGTTTTCCTGTGAAACATGTACTAGAATTAATTGACACTCTCTTCCTAGACAATGCAAGCACTGCAGAACACCTTTTCCTTCAAAGTATATGCATGTTAAAATTTATTTTAATCATGTACATATTATAAGACCCCTGAGACAATATATTATTATTTTTTGCAGTCGGTATTCACTTAAATTTACCTGCATATTCTATCATTTATTTTGCTTTAACCCAACTTTAAGAACTGATGCTTTTGGCTGGGCATGGTGGCTCACGCCTGTAATCCCAGCACTTTGGGAGGCCAAGGCGGGCAGATCACACGGTCAGGAGATCGAGACCATCCTAGCTAACACAGTGAAACCCTGTCTCTACCAAAAAAAGTACAAAAAATTAGCCGGGCGTGGTGGCAGACGCCTGTAGTCTCTGCTACTCGGGAGGCTGAGGCAGGAGAGTGGTGCAAACCCGGGAGGCGGAGCTTGCAGTGAGCCGAGATCGCGCCACTGCAGCCTGGGCGACAGAGCGAGACTCCGTCTCAAATTAAAAAAAAAAACAAAAAACTGACTTTTTTTTTTTTTTTTTGGTCACCCACATGACTCCAACTTTTAATGGCTGTTTTGCTTCTGATGCACTCTTAGACCTGTTACTGGTGGCAGATATCTGAGTTACCAGCTGCGAATCTGTACGGGTCTGCAGCAACCTGAATTCTTACCTCCTCAGAAGAAAGAATTCAATTTAGGGGCATAAGGCAGAAAAAGAGACAGGAAGTTTCAGAGCAGGAGTGGAAGTTTATTAAAAAGGCTTTAGAACAGGAAAAAAAGGAAAGATCACTTGGAAGAGATCCAAGTGGGCGACTTGAAGAACAAGTGTCGCATTCAGCTGTCATCCTAGGACTTTGTAGGCTGGCATCTTATGCCCCTTTTTGTGATTCTTCCCTTAGGGTGGGCTGCCCGCATGCGCAGTGCCCTCTTTACGCTTGGGAAGTGAGCACATGCACTGTCTTTAGGAAGTGGTACACATGCCCATCTGAGGATTCCCTCCCTTTTCCGGTGGAGTCGCCCCAGAAGGTCATACTCTGATATTTTGCCTCTTAATGCACATGCCTGGGAAGTTGCTTCTTCCTGGCTGCTGCATAATTTTAACACTTTAATGTTAATAGCTTTGGATGGTAAGGAGGTTGTCTCTCCCTGATGCCCTGGCACAGGCTGCCAAATTATCATTTTTAGAGAGGCAGTGTGATAATTGTCAAACCATCACTTGACATTGCTAGTGGGTAGGGGTGAACAGCCCTCTCCTGCCATGCTCATGCCTGTCTAACTACCTGTAACAGACCTAGAGTACGCTTGTCTGATTCCAACCCATTCACAAGGGATTTACCAGAGCCACAATATTTGGTGACATTTATTTCCAAGGCAATTTTCCATGGACCCAGGAATCTTCCCAAAGTACTGCCCAATCTGTCGGATACCTATTCTGGGCTGCCAATGCCTACAGAGCAGGATTCCAAAAACCAGGCTCTTCTCTCTAGATTTCTGGTTTCTTCCAGGTATTGAAGCCATAATTATTTCCTACTTTATTAGTTATAAGATGACATAAGGAAAATGATTCATATATTTTGTTTAGCTCTTTTGTTATGCTCTTCAGGAAGTCTGGTTCAAAATATTCAGTTTGCCATTACCAGAAGTCTATAATGACCTTTTACAAGGCTTTTTCTCTCAACTGGACTAGTTCTCTAAGAATTATCTTATTTTCTGTTCCACTTCTAAGTACCTGCGTGGCACTTAGTAGGCAAATAGTCAACATTGTTAAACAAATTATTCACTTTACTCAGATAGCCCCAAAGAAAATACTACAATACATCAATAGTGCTATCTCAAACATTCATACATTTAGAGATGAATCTGGATGAAGACAGACACGTTTTCCTATGGCTGTGTTTTAATAATTTATGTAGTTACCTAGTATACCACGGCGTCATTAAAGATATTGCTAGTGAGGCCAGGCGCGGTGGCTCACGCCCATAATCCCAGCACTTTCGGAGGCAGAGGTGGATGATCACTTAAGGTCAGGAGTTTGGGACCAGCCTGACCAACATGGTAAAACCCCGTCTCTACTAAAAATACAAAGATTAGCCAACCGTGGTGGCACGTGCCTGTAATCCCCACTACTCTGGAGGCTGAGGCAGGAGAATTGCTTAAACCCAGGAGTCAGAGGTTGCAGTGAGCCAAGATTGTGCCTTTGCACTCCCGACTGAGCAGCAAGAGCAGAACTCCATCTAAAAAAAAAAAAAAAAAAAAAAAAAAAAGATATTGCTTGTAAAAGCTCAATGTACATTTCTAATGAAGCTTAGTGCCTATTAAGAAATGGAGGTACATTGTAGTAAGTGTTTAATTTTACACTGATATTTTAAACTAGGCAGAACCAAATAATTATTTTTTTGTGTGATGATGCCAAGAAATTTTTTCACCCAGGAATCTGTTTTATAAGAAACAGCCTACAGATCTGTAGATAAAAGGGAAGATGAGTGAAAAATCAAAATGGGAAATCACATCTATTGCAAAATGAGAGAAATTGAGTAAAATAATCTGACAATTTAAGCCAAATATAATCATTGATTTATTCTACTTGCTATATATACTACGTAAGTCATGGTTCATAGACTATAGTGGGCAAGTATGGCATTGTTTTCCAGCCACTTTATAATATAACCTCTTCTCCCACTCACTCCATCAATAAAATTACAGTAGGAGCTGCCCCTTTTTGTTTCTGTTTTTTACTTCCTTTCTTTCCCTTTTACTTTCTTTCTCCATTTCAACCTTCCTTCCTTCTTTCCTTCTTTTTCCTTCTCCCTCTCTTCCTCCTTCTTCTTTCTTCTACTTCATTTCCTTCTCTTCCTACTTCATTTATTTTTATTTTCCTTTTAATAACTTTAAGCATTACAAAAACACTAGATACTTATTCAAATTCAAGTTTTGTCACTTGGTCAAGTCTCTGAACATTTGTTGTCACAGTTCATTAATCTCTAAAACAAAATTATTAGAAAAGTGATGTTTAATGTGTCTCCTAGTTATAACAGTCCATAAGTCTATGAATGCTCCATGTTGCTAACAAGACTGTATTTCTCTGGCCACAATTGTTTGTCCAGTTTTGGGCACATGATCCAAGCTGAACAAATGATTCCCTTCTCTGCAGTTTTTGGACTTGGAACCAGAGATAGCAGCAGTTAGTAATGTTTTCTCTTTGGAGGTTAAATTGAAAGGTGTACAACTTTAAAACTGCTTGTAGTCAACTTTACTGCTAAGTTGAGAAAGTTTGAAAAGGAAGGGAAAAACAATGTGAGCATTCAAGAAGCAGCAGAGATGAAAGCCCAAGTCCCTGATGTCATGTGAGTTCTAGTGTTCACTACCTGTCACTAGATCTAGTGTCCCTGGGGTACAAATATAGCCCTCTCTTTTTTCTGGTTTGGTTTCCATAACATGACCTAGAATCCTTCCAATAAATTACTTTTTTCCCTGAGATCATTTAAATTGTATTTCTGTGTCTTTAAACTTGAGAAATCTTAAAAATCATATGATAAAAAAGCTATATTTTAATCATTGTGGCTATATTTTTCTTGAGAAATGTTATTTAAATCTAGCTTCTTCTTATATTTTTATATCCCCTTATGATAACTGTCTGCTCACATTTTCACATGCTATCTGCCATTAACTCCATATAGTTAATGCCAAGGGGACACAATCCAGCTTTGTCTTTAGTGTGACATTATTCAATTTCCAGGCAAATGGCGAGTATTTCTCAAAAAGCTTTTGGCTTATAGGACATTCCTTCAATCTTTAATGTCACATTCATATAATCTCATATTCATTTCTATTAATATACAGAGTAAGAATTTTTTTTTAGTTTTACAAATATTTCCTGAACATTTGGTTATGTAATGGAGCTATATACGATTAAAAAGTAGCAACTGTGCAATCACAGTAACACCAGTAATTTGTTTCAAAACAAATTCTTTAACTTCATATGTACACAAAATTATGCTATTGGTAAATTTAAAAGTTAGAGACCCAATACTATGCCATTTATATAACATGTGAAGAATGCCAGAGGCTGAGATGTCTTGTCAGCACATCCAGTACTGATTATGTAACTTAGATTAAATCTTTTACCTGTTAAGGGTCCCAATTTCTTTTCTTCTGCAAGGTGGTATTAATAATACCACCTTATCTCCTTCAAAAACTTTTTGTAAAAGAGCTCAAGCAGCAGTGGGATATGATGGAAGATTTATATTATTAATTTTTTACTAGCATAGAGAATTACCCAAATATTTTAAATTTCAATAATATAAAAACAATTCTGTAGTTTTGATAATCTATTCTTATATATTTCATTCTCAATGATGATATATAAGATAGATCTAGAAGATTAAGTCACAGGATACACAGGAAAACTTGATTTAAAAATATCTAATGCATGAGCCAATTTTCTTAAGCCATTTACATATCTTGCTGAAAAATAGAATGCTGGAAAGGGCTCAGATAAAGGATTTAGGTAAGGAAATCCAAACAAGAGTTACTATTTGAAGATCTTTTATTATGAATCAGGAACTTTACAAATATTGCTTGCCATTTGACAAATAACCCAGAAAGATAAGAAATATTATCTCAACTTCACACAGAAGGAAATTGAGATTAGAAAGATTAAATCATGTGCCAAATTTATATAGCTAGTTAATCACTGACCTGGGATTCAGCTCCTCTCCAGCTCATTATGGCTACAGAGAACAACTTTTTTCTATTCTGCAACACAGAACTGCTTCTCTAGATGTCACCAGCTATGTCTTATCCTCTGCAATTAGTTTATAATTTCTTTTGGAGTACATGAATGAAATAATTAAGGAAAGAATTCATATGTACATAAATTAATTGATATATTAATAAAGTATATAAAAACAAATCCAGTAAATTTTACTTTTCCAAAGATTTTACAATACTCTGAGAATTGAGGAGTGTGTATGATTTTGTAATTAGTACATTGCATATTTCTAAGGCAAAGTTTAAAATTATATATTAATGCACATCTGTCAATTTTGTGGAACTCTGCATGGTGAGGTTTGGATTTTTTAGGTATCCAATACCGTATGTTTTCTTAGGGCCCTAGGAGGTGAGTTTTTGTGGCTCATGTCAATTTTTTTGAGTTAGACAATCCAAGCTTGCTCTTTTGGAAATATATGCTTGGAATTTTTACATGTGCATCATTTTCCAAGTTATTATTTAAATCTTTTTTTTTTTTTTTTTTTTTTTTTTGAGACAGAGTCTCGCTCTGTTGCCAGGCTGGAGTGCCGTGGCGCGATCACGGCTTACTGCAACCTCTGCCTCCCGGGTTCAAGCAATTCACCTGCCTCAGCTTCCTGAGTAGCCGGGACTACAGGTGCATGCCACCACACCCAGCTAATTTTTGTAGTTTTAGTAGAGAAATGATTTCACCATGTTGGCCAGGATGGTCCCTATCTCTTGACCTCGTGATCCTCCTGCCTCAGCCTCTCTAAGGAGGCCTCCCTCGGATTACAGGCATGAACCACTGCACCTGGCCTATTTAAATCATTTCTAATAGACATAGCTACAATTTACCATTAATACTCTCAACAACCCTAAAATATAGTCACTTTACATATAGATAAACTAATATATGGAAAGATTATTCTACATGAGATAATATAGCTTGTAAATGGTACAATCAGTTAATAAGAAAAACTTTCTGACTCCAAGGTGAAGATTCCATAGCCACAAACAACCTCAATTAATGTTGAATTCATAGATATATTGAGGTCAACAGGAAAAATGTGTAAAAAAGATGCAAACACATTAAATCAGATTTCATAACTATTCCTGTGGGTACAATCTAGCAATTGTATATATTACGTTGTAATATGAAATGTATTTCTTTGAAAAACTATGCCCATACAAGGAATTTCACATGAGTATCTTTAGGAGCTTTATTCCTGATTGCCAAGACTTAGAAACAGTCAAGAGTGTTCACTTCAATGGGTGAATGGATAAACAAATTGCAGCACTTACATACAATGAAATATTATTTAGCAATAAAACAAATGAACTATCCAGCCATGAAAAGACACAGAACCTTACTTTCATATTTTTAAGTGAAAGAAGCCAATCTGAAAAAGCTGCATACCATATGATTACAACTGTATGACATTCTGGGAAAGACCAAACAATGGAGATACTAAAAAGATAATTGGTTTTCTAGAGTTCATGGAAGAAAGGGATGGAGGAGTAGGTGGAGCACAGGGAAGTTTTAGGATGGTAAAATTATTTTGTAGGATACTGTGATGAATACATGCCATTATTCATTCATCAAAAACTCATAGAATGCACAACACCAAGAGTAAATCCTGATGTAAACTATGGGCTTTGGGTGATAATGGTGTGTCTGTGTATGTTCATCAATTGTAGTGAATGTACCACTCTGGTGGGGGATGTTGATAATTGGGGAGGTTATGCATGTGTGGGGACAGAGAGTGTGTGGGAAATCTCTGTACCTTCTGCTTAATTTTGCTATGAACCTAAAACTGCTTTAAAAAAAAAAAAGTCTATTTAAAGAACAAAATAGCCATAGAATATACAACATAAAGAGTGAATCTACCTGTAAAATAGCCATAGAATATACAACAAAAAGAGTGAACCTACCTGTAAACTAAGGACCTTAGTTAATAATAATATATAAAATTGGTTTATCAACTGTAACAAATTTATCATACTAATGTAAGAGATTAATAATAGGGAAAACTGTAGGGAGTGAGGGGGTATAGGGAACTTTGTACTTCCTGCTCGCTTTTTCTATAAAACAAAAGCTGCTTTAAGAAATAAAGCCAATTAATTCAAAAATGAAGTAGATGTATATGATGTTGATATTATGAGTATACACCTATAGAAATTGCCTTTGTCTGGAGAATTCAGTAAATGCTCCAAGGTCAAATGAAAAAAAAAAAGACCATTTAGAAGATATGTAAATTGATTATGTCTGTGAAATAAAATTTCCAGAGACTATAAGAATCACATATTCAAAAAACGCTTAGATTGCATCCTGGGAAATGATCATGAGGACTTTAAATGTAGCTCTAGAGAGGATAAAGATCTTCATGAGCGGGTTTTGTGTAAGACCTTGAGTAAGTTGTATCATGTATTAAGAGTGAGATGAAAAAACATGCCATTTCTTAATAATTTTGTTATTTGAAAAGATATACTATTTATTTTTGCAGTTTTGAGATAGGGTCTCACTCTGTCACGCAGACTGAGTGCAGTGGCATGATTATAGCTCACTGAAGCCTTGACCTCCTGGGCTCAAGTGATCCTCCTACCTCATCCTCCTAAAGAGCTGGGACTGCAGGTGTGCACCACCACACCTTGCTAATTTTATTTTTTGTAGAGATGAGGTCTCACTATGTTGCCCAGGCTAGTCTCGAACTTGTGCATGCAAGTGATTCTCCTCCCTAGGCTTCCTGAAGTGCAAGCATTGCATGTGTGAGCTACTGAGCTCAGCCTAAAATATGCGGTTTAAATATGTAAATGTAACTAATTTAATAAACTAAGAATTAAAACTAGTTATTAGATAACCTCATAAACATTAAACTGATAAGTGAATGTATATTATTCTAGGGCAAAATCATTTAATTAGTAAAATTCTCATTGGGAATATGGAGGCTCACTCTATTTGGGGAATTATATTATATTGAAGCATTCATGGTATTTTTTAAGTGCTTATCATATATTAGGCTCTGGGTTAGGTATTGTAAGGCAGATACAAAATAATCACCAAGATATGGTTCCTGCACAGAGTCCCTAAATTATGATTCTATGATAGGGTTTGAATGGAAATAATTGAAGTGTAACTCTAGTCACTGCTCAATGTTTATGAACAGTTCCTGTGAAACATGGAATTTATTATGCCAGTCTAAAGGAAGGAGAAATTGCCTTGTCTGGAGAATTCAGTAAACACTCCAAGGAGAAAACAATATTTTTGATGACCTTCAGTGGATTTGAAAAATGGAGAGGAAAAGATGAAAATTTTAGGTTGAAAGAAATTCCTTAAGCACAAATAAAAGTGCAGAAAATAATAAATTGTGTCTGAGGGTTGACAGGTAAGTCAGTAATTTGGTTAGATCACAAGAATCTGAGTATGAAGTGGAGGGGAGAATTCTTATGGAAATGGTAGATGTGGGTAAGGCATGTGCTGGATTGACAGCAAGATAAAGCATAGTCCTTTTTCAGTTAGCAATAGATGGGGAGATATTAAAATGATTAAGAGTTTCTGAGCAAGAGCTATCCCTTAAAAAACTCAAGGTTATTCTTCAGTTTTGTGATAACAGAACTTACCTTACTGCATTACACTTTATCAGGTCCTTTTGTCCTCTAGACTGTGAGATTCTCAAAGGCAGATGTCATGTTTTATTCATCTTGTTATTTTCAGCACTTAATATATAACTGGTACACAGTGTAAGAACTATAAATGCTTATTAATGAATAATTGAATTTCCTTTTTCTTAAACACTTTTAATATAATTTTGAGAACTTAGAAATATTGGTTTGAAAATACTCAAATCTGAGTCAATTCCAATAACCACTGACTTACTACCTCTGATTGGACTCTTCTAACCCTCCACATCAGACATCTGGTGTTGATAGGGAAGGGACAAGGGAAGGAATTAAAATGTCATGGTTCAAAGAGACTAAGCCCCTAATAAATATATTACTGCTTTATTTAAAAAATACCCACATTACTGAGGTATGATCTACATACAAAATGCTGTACATATTTAATGCATATAACTTGATAAGTTTGGAGGTAACTATACACCCATAAAATCATGACCACAATCTATGCCATAAACTTATCTATCACCTCCATAAGTTTCCTTTATTTATTTTTTATTTCTTTTGCAGGAGTACTTGACATAAGATCTATCCATGAAAGCAAACTTTTAAGTATACAATACAGCATTGTTAACCACAGGCCATACACTGTACAGTAGATATCCAAAACTTATTCATCTTGCATGACTAAAACAATTTTGTACCCTTTGACCAATACTTCCCCATTTCTCCCTCCCTCCAGCTCCTGTCAGCCGCTATTCTAGTCTCTTGTTCTATTAGGTTGACTATTTTAGATTCCTTATAAAAGTTGGGGTCATTCAGTGTTCATCCTGGCTTATTTCACTTAGAATGTCCTCTAGATTCAAACATGTTGTCACAAATAGCAAATTTCCTTTCTTTTTAAGGCTGAGTAATATTCCATTTTTTATATATATATACACACGTATACACACACTATATATTCCATATTTTCTTTATCCATTCATCTGTTGAGGGATATTTAGGTTGTTTCCATATTGTGGCTATTGTGAATAATGCTGCAATGAACATGAAAGTACAGATATCTCTCCAAGATCCTGACTTCAATTTCATTGAATATATACCCAGAAGTGGGATTGTTGGATCAAATAATTCTATTTTTAACTTTCTGAGGAATCTCCATACTGTTTTCCATCATAGCTGCACTAATTTACATTCCCACCAAGAGTGTACAAGGATTCCCTATTCCCCACAAAACTTGTCTTTGAACTACTGCTTTTCTTTGAACTCACTGTCCTCCCAAGATACTAGACCTGGTAACTGGATATTTAGATTGTTTCTTGTGCCTAAAAAGTCTTTGTGACATGTCTGTGACCCCAGCTTCTCTAACTGTGGCTTATTTTGCTTCTCCAGGTTCCCTGCTTAAAGTTTAACCTTGAAACTCAGGCCAGTGCCTGCAATCCAGTGAGCTACCTGCTGACAGGTGTCCTTCAGGCGTTTCTCCTGGAATCCTGAATGCTGCTGTTGGAATTTGTCTCTATGCCCTCCTCAAACCTCCTTATCAGGACACTGCTCTGAATACTGCATTCTGTCCTTCAGACTGTCCTTCCCCTCAGCATCTGCTATTCAGTTTCTATAAGCAGCGCCTGTTCCTCCTATACAGGAAGATTTTGTTCTAGGTCTGGTCCCAGCCTGCTATAAATAACTGAATCACATACAAGCAACTTCAAAAATATTACTGAATATAACATTAAAATAATCTACATTTTAAAATTAAAAATACACAATCAAAATAACACCACTTCTTTTATTCTGCCTTATCAAACTAGCATAGCAGTATAATTTATCTTTTTACATTACAAACAATGGCCAAAATGATCAGAAAATATGTACTTGAAGTTAATTACTTTTACAAATGTGATAAGATGTCTTGGAGAAATAAGAGAGGAATTTCTGCCACAACCCATTCTGATGTCTGAGAAAAAAAAAAGCGTTGTCCTCAGCACTGCATAAACTCAGGTGAAACTTAATATTGTTTATTTTTAACATTTCCAATGGTTATTAACTAACAGACTGTCAGTGTTGGAAGAGACTTTAGAGGTCAGCAATAATTTCTTTCTTGAATGGGATAAGTGCAGTAATCTTATAACTCTTTAAAAGTAAAATGGATTAGCTAAACTAATTCCCTTTCCACATTGAAATGCTATGCAACATATTTGAAAAATCTTTATTGCTTCCATTCCAGTGGCAACAAACAGAAAGTTTTCCTTGCCTTGTCTGTCAGCCTGGTTACTATCAAAGATTTATCCTAAAAAGAGCATAAAAAATTTTCTTACAAAAATTATACTTTTGTGGATTTGCTATAATAAGTTATCCCCTTAATTAAGACTTTCCCACCTAGCAATGGGAGAAACTTCTGTCATTGCTATCCCTGTGGTAACATTACACATTACAACATTACCACATCTCTGTGGTAACATTACTCCAGGAATTGCACTGATCCCTCTAAGGTCTGCCTTTTTACCTGAGTAAACATTCCAAGGTTCGCATCTTCATTTACCCAGAACTACTACTGCACTTTGCACATGGCAGTGGTTCAATAAATATTTTTTAAAAGAAATAATAAAGGAATGGATAAATGAATGCAACCAATAAAAGATAGGTAAATAATTATTTGTATCAACACACAACTGAATGTATATCTGAAATTGAATAATGGTTAAAATCATTGATGCCTTTGAAAAATTACCTGACTTTCACATTCTTACTTTCCTTCTGTTACTATCGTTAACAGTAAGGCAAGCCAAACACAGTCTCTCCTCTTGGGTAGTGAATTCCTACTCATTCTTCTTAGGATAAAAATTTGATTCTTTGTGAAGTATTTCTCATTCCCTCAGGCAGAACTTTATATTCATTTCTCTTATTACTTTGCAATAAGAGAATTACATTGTATTGTCATTTTCTCCTCAGGAATTATCTAGGCCTTAAATGAAAACTAAATATGAGTCTTTATATATCACCAAAGGTTGTTCACTGTATTTCTGTACCTCTGGATTTAAATTTGCTGCCCTGATCACATCCCCTGTGCTCATAGATATCTTTGAAGGATATACACATGCATGACATTTTTACCAGTTTTGCACCATAATCAACCTTTTAAATGGACTCATTTTACTTTTTTACTCTGTCATGTCAACAACTACTATTAAAATGTAGTAACAGATGTTTGAAGTGTGTGGTAAATAAATTTGTGTGTGTAGCACAGATGATAAATATACTGCTGAGCTTTGACAGTTTAATTCACATGAAATCCAAACAGTTTGAATGTCAGTTAACAATGAACAACTTTAAGCAGGCTGTGGTAACTATAATGCTTATTGGGAAACGATGAATATTTTATATTCTAAAAAGTACAGCCTATTTTCCTTTGTCCTAAGTAAAAACGTGTAGTTCAAGAATTGAGCATTGAAATTCCCCCATATAGAATTCTCTACCTGAAAAAGAATGACTAAAGATAGATAAGATAATGTATATACATATATTGATATATATTTCTGCATGTAGAGAGAGATCATTCTATCACTCATCTATCTATCTAGATGCTATACTGTGAAATGAAATGATAGATTGCTCATATACAATGATTGTCTTCATTTTTGGTTTGTGGTCTAGTAATCCTTGGGATATACAAGGACTTGTAGCCTAGGGGTGTTAAGTTGTTTTTGGTATAATTACTTCTATTTATGCAGTAATGTCCCCAGGCTTAGGATCCCAACCAGGGCCTCACCATTATTGGGTGGGCGAATTTTGTATTGTCAGGTATCTGGCAACACCTGAGGCATTAGCTTACACCGGCGCTTATAGAACCTGACACCATGATTCTTTAGGTGTCATTAGGCCTCTTTAGTTATGCTTAGAAATTCTTAGTCACTGCCCCAAAGATAAGCTTTTCAGTTTGACCACCTTCTAGTAGCCACTCTCATATTGCTCAATGCTGCTCCTCCTGGACACATTCAATTTCTCCTGCTTCCTTTCTTACCTCTCTTAAAATTCACCAGACCTTCTGAAATCCACTGTTTGTGTAAACTCCTCTTCATGTTCTCAACTAGACACAAAATTCTTTTCTAATTCCTTGCATTAATTATACCCTAGCATATATTAGAAGACACTGATTTGGCTGCAAACTTCTAGAGCATGGTTAAGCAAGCTTTCCCTATAAAAGGCCACATAGTAAATATTTTAGCCTTCGTGGGCCATATGGTTTTTGCTGCAATTAATCAACTCTGCCACTGCAGCACAAAAACAGCCACAGACAATGTATAAATTAATGAATGTTGCTGTGTTTCAGTGAAACTTCATTTACAAAACAAGCAGCAGGCCAGATTTAAGGGCCTTGGTGATCAGCCCCTGCTTTACAGTAGAGAGTGTCCATCCTCCCATATGCCTTGTTTCACAAAAGCAAACGATTGAGTCACAAATCTAACTTTCCAGTTCATTGTACTCCCATCCTTGTATAAGTCATCCTTTAACCCATTCACATCACTGTTCTTTACCAATTTCTTGGTCACTCCTGAACATATTTTAAAGAACCTGGTGACTGATTCACACTATTCCTCTTAACCCAAGTCCTATCTACTATCTGAAATTTCTATGGCAATCACCGAATATAAACATTTCCAAATTCAACAATCATATTTCAGAACACTTAATTTCTTGTTCACCTCAACTCTGATTATCTTACAATCCATCTTGTCTACCCTTACTTATGACAGTATTTTGGATCATGTCATCAAAATGCAGTGCTCTAGAGCAGAACATTAAACTGCTGACAGAATATAATAATTTATAACACTCTCTCACTACAACCTCCTTTTATTCCAGTTATTCTCTACCAAAATGATCACTCAAATTAATTAAGCTTTCATTCCTTTGACTTCTCAATTTTATCCCAAACCATTCTATTTCATCTGTCTCTACTTCCTTTTCTATTCAACTGAAGCCCTATAATAGTACCAGTCAGAATTTATTGAGTACTTATTAAGTGTCAGACACTATGCTAAGTATTTCACATGCATTATATAATGTTAGTTCTCACAACAACTCTGTGAGGTAGGTACCAATGTCTTCAGATGAGGCAAATGTGATTTTGAGAAATTAGGTAATTGAATCACCCAATTAAGTGTCAGAGTGAGCTTTGAGTATAGGCCTGCCAAACACTAAAGTGCATTATGCAAAATAATGCAAGTAACTCATTTAAGTATTCCTAGTGCTTATTTGTGGCACTGGTAATATAAAGATCAAGAAGAAATGGACTACTTCTTCAAGAAGCTGAAGTTTAGTGGTAGAAGCCTTCATGCATACAATCATCCTTCATAAATACAATGCAACATCATGTAATAATAAAGAAATGTTCAAATTAATATTATAGCAAATGGGAGAGAATGAACTTCCTTAAGAGACTCTTTGCAGATAAAACAACACTTCACCTGGGTCTTAAAGAGTAATCTGAAATTTACCAGGTGGGAAAATTTTAGAATATTTAAGGAGGAAGAAAAATCATGTACATTGACATGGAGATAGGCTTCAGTTGGCATGGTCCTCTAATGTTAGATAACAAAGGTGAAAGGACTGTGAGTGTTAGGAGAGGAAACTAGCAATTAGGTGACTGATTGCTATTGCACGGATTCTATGGAATTTCTATGTTTTTTCTTAGAAAATGGAGAGATTTTATTTAGTTTTATGTCCTAGTGTACACATTAGAAAGAGGAAGCTCCCAAGATAATAAAAAAGGCAACTTTTGGGAGCAAAGACACAGAAAAAGTAATCAGAATTGTTGAGGAAAAAGACTGAATGGAGGGCTGGCACCCTATGGGGTCAGAGAAGAAAGAATGAATTCAAGACAAATGCCAGAAACTGAATTGTGAGAGTTTAATATATTGGATGCAGTAACATAGAAGGGAGAGGATAGAGGCACCTCGATGGCTTAGATTTCTTTCCAAGGAGACTATTAAAATGGTGATGCTGCGATATAGGTACATTAATTAAGGAGATGGAAAACATTTTTTGTAAGAAGATAATGTACTAAAATTAAAATGGCGAGTTTCAGATAGTCCAGGGATGGAGATTCTGAGATTCAAAAGTTATAATGAGTTTATTAATAGGAATGGGTGATTTGAAACAGACATGTGGAACAAAGGTGGGAGAGGGAAAGGATCCAGATGAACGCAATCAGAGGGGAGGAAAACTACCAGGGCATAGAGGTGCCCACAAAGCCAAGGGAAGAAAAAATTGTAAGAGGGAGTGGAAAAGAGAAGCAAAATGTCTCAAACAGGCCATAAACCAATAGAACCATGGGATTAGTGGCTTAGGGACAATTTCACTGGAATTTTGGAGGCAGAAATCAATAATTTTATAATAGTTAAAAATGGTTTATGTGTTCAGATTTGTTTATCAAATGTTATATATTTATAAACTGATTTCAATTAAAATATCTATCTCTACCAATATAAATAATTTTCATTCTTTGTTTTTAGAATGTTTTTGAAAGGATTGGGATTGGGCTATTCTTAGATTTTGAAGACACTGGAGAACAGATGGCCACATTTTCAATATGACTTAAGATGATATTTGACAATAAAATACAATAATCAGTAACTTTATGTTTTCTCATTGCAACACTTGCCCCCAGATTTCTGGGGGAAAAAATCCCAATTGTTTTTCTTATTATTTCTTATAATCTATTCTCATGTTTTCTATTCTGGTGTTAGGATCCCACATGATTATAATTTGTAATTTTCTCAGTAGTGATCAAATACTTATTTGCTTTTACTCTGCTAAATGTATAACACATTTAATGAAAATTATCCCAATTTTACACTCTTGTCAAAATTCAAAGAAATGAGTTTAAACTTTTGTTGCTTGACTTTTTTGATTCAAATAAAGTTATGTTCATAGCAAAGAACATGTAATGCCAATTTTGTAGTAAATGCTACCTCATTGTCAATGGCAGAGAAAAGTAATCATTTTAGGCTAAACATAGCTATTTTTATTTTTTTAACCAGGCTTTCAAGAAATATTATAACAAAAAACAGAAGCATCGAGAAATACATTCCAGAAATCATGCACTTTAGACTGAAATTGTTTCCTATTCCAAAGTGATGGAAACATTAATGATTGTGTTCATTTTTAGTCTTAACAGGTCATAAGTTTCCCTTGAAACCATGCAATAATGAATTACTAATTAGTAATGAGAACTTGCTTCTTCAGCAAGTGCTTGCCTCTCCCTAAGACAGGTCAATGTGGGGTGAAACTTTTCACCTGGGTGTATGCTGCAGGCCTCTGCACTTAGGGTATTAACTAAAAGGTTATTCCCTGAAATTACTAGGCAACAATCTTTGTGAAAAAATGGTTGGCTGATTTTATTCTGTCTCCTTTTGCCTAAGAGGTTACATGGGGGAGCTGCATTTTTGAGCAGCATTTATTTTTACAACAGTCTGAATGAATTGAATCTGTAGGCGTGATTGAGCATGCGAAATAAATACAGTGCTGTGGCTCCTACCCACAGAGGATACAGATTATACTGTCAATGGCTGAATATATACACATGAAATTAACTAAAAGACGTAATTGCAGAGGGGTCCCGTATATCGGTAGTATTAGCAATATCACCATCTCTCAGTTATCTTCCCTCTCAACCCTCCCAAGGTATCTCCTCAACCAATATATGATTAAGAAATGCATATAATTAACAGACAATATATTAGCCTAAGTTTGTACCTGAAGCCTGACTACAGAAATTAGGAGAAACTGTAAATGTTCATCTACCTTGCTCCCAATTACTAGGAAATCTTTCTATTCCTAGCTCCATCTGGAGTTTCTCTCTTGGAATCCAAGCTTACACGGTTAGCTTTTTAAGGACTCTCTGGAGCATTTTGCTTTTGATCTTTACCTTCCCACTTTTTCCGTTCCCCACCTTCACTTTCATCACAAGCAGCTTACTTGGATGTTGATTAAAAAGGGCCCAAAACTTGTCATTCCTTCCTTGAGAAGTGGAATTTCTTTCTCTACCCCTTTAGTTTGGGCTGATCCAATGATTGTTTTCAACCAGAGAATATGGCAGTAGAAGCCCTATGTAATACTAAGACTGAATATTAAGAGATTTGCTTACATTTTTAAGCACTTGAATGCCATCTCTTCGAATCCAGCAGGCATGCTGTGAGAAGTTCAAGCCATGTGGAGAGACGATGTAAAGGAGTAACAACACATTCAGCTTAGCAGCCTCATCTGAGATCCCAGACCATAACTAGCACCAGCTGCAGCCAGCCATTTGAGTGAAGTGTGCTGGGTGTTCTACCAGCAGAGCCTCCAGATGACTGCAGAACCAGCTGACATCTGATGCAATATAGCAGAACGACTCAGCTGAGGACCTAATTGATAGAGAAGCATGAGAGATAATTAAAAGTTGTTGGGCAGGGCACTGTGACTGACACGAGTAATCCAGCACTTTGGGAGGCCGAGGCAGGCAGATAGCTTGTGCCCAGGAGTTCAAGACCAGCCTGGGCAATGTGGCAAACCCCATCTCTACACACAAGATGAATACAAAAATTAGCTGGGTGTGGTGGCATGTGCCTATAGTCCCAACTGCTTGGGGGGCTGAGGCAGGAGGATCACTTGAGCCGGGGAGAAGTCAAAGCTGCAATGAGCCAAAATCATGCTGTCAGAGGCGATCAAACCAAAGCTACTCTATCTTGAATAGGGGATGGGTAAAATAGGGCTGAAGCCAGCTGCGTTCCCAGGAGGTTAAGGCATTCTTAGTTGCAGATGAGTTAGGAGGTCTGCACAAGATACAGAGCACAAAGACCTTGCTGATGAAACAGCATATTGTAAAGAAGCCAGCCCAAGCCAGCCAAAATCACGAGGGCAACAAATGTGACCTCTGGTTGTCCTCTCTCCTCATTATATGCTAATTATAATGCATTAGCATGCTAAAAGACACTCCCACTAGCACTCTAACAGTTTATAAATGCCATGGCAACATGAGGAAGTCACCCTATATGGTTTAAAAAGGGGTGGAACCCTCAGTTCTGGGAATTGCCCACCCCTTTCCTGGAAAACTCATAAATAATCCACTGCTAGTTTAGCATATGTCAAAAAGTAACAGTAAGTATAATTAGCTGAGCAGCCTATGCTGCTGCCTAGCCTATGGAGTAGCCCCTCTCTCTTCCTTTACTTTCCTAATAAACTTGCTTTCATTTTACTCTATGGAGTCATAGAGTGTGTGAGATCCAAGAACCCTCTCTTGGGGTCTGGATCAGGACCCCTTTCTGGTAATAGCGCCACTGCACTCCAGCCTGGGAGACAAAATAAGACCTCATTTCAAGAAAAAAAAGAAAAAAAAAGAAAAAGTTGCTGTTTTAAACCACTTTATCGGGTTGATGTGTTGCACAGAAATGCTTGACTAAAATACTAATTTTTATCTGAATATTTTGCTTATTAAATTTCCTAAGAATGCTTCATTTCAGTAAATTATTAAGGTTTGTTTTTAAAATATGAGATTCATTTAATGAGAGACAATGGACTTTGATATCAGTGAGAACTGGTTTAAACACTTTATTTTTTATTAACTATATGACTTTAGGCCAGGTATTAAACTTCTGTAAATTCTTTCTTCAACTTGAAGTATAACTAAAAAAAAAAAAAAAAAAAACCCTTAAATTTTAGCGCCCCCTCTTTAAGTAACATCTACTTCTTGTAGTTGTTATGGGGATTAAGTGAATCAATGTGTAAAAAAAAAAAAAAAATTAGTACAGTTTCTGGCTCACATTAGGTACTTAAAACATATCAGTTTCCTTCTCATTTACCACATCCACATTGTAGGCGAATTTTAATTTTTTCTTTCTCTTACTCTCAGTTATATATGTTCCCGTCTTTTTATCTGTCAAAAGACAGACAAAGGCAACTTTCAAACAAACAAACTAACTGACCAACTAATAAACAAATAAATTTCCTTGATGTTTGCCTGTTGTCAGGCCATCCATCCAAATTCTCTGTATGTCACAAAGTGGCTTTTAAAACTCTTAGTGTGGATACCATTGAATTCCGCTTGAATAAACCTTAGTTGCCAGTCTTTTTATAGACCAAGTGGCTCATGGAGGGAAAGGGGAGTGTGGCCACAAATTCCACCTCACAGCTCCCTCAACACTAATAGCTATTTAGTTTTGATTTCTCCCTCCTCCTCCCCTATCCCTCATTCAAGGCCTCACTAGCCATTGAAAATTTTCTCGGTAATTTGATAATCTGTCAGTGCTCCTACTAGTTTCTCTTTCCAATAATGTATTGTTCCTGTGTTCTCTGAAATTCCTCCCTTCGACAAACATTCTGCCATTGTACATACTTCACAACCCAGTGTAATTATCCATCTCTTTTAGGAAGCTTTCTAAAGACAGTCCATCTCACAATAATACCTCCTTTATTTTAATTCAGAAAATTGATAATAGAGTTCCCAAATTACATGGGTGCAATTAATAAAGTAGTGCCTTGTGACTTGCTTTGTGTTTTCATGTTATTTTATAACTGTTCCATGAATATTGTTATTTACTCAGCCAAATTGAAAGCTTGAGAGCAAAGTCTAACATTTACCAAATATGTGATATAGAGTAAGTTACTTAACTTCTTAAAACCTACAAAATGGGAGTTATAAAATCATTCTTTCTAGATTTATCTCATTCAATTCAATGAGATAAGAAGGCCAAATATATAGTTTAGCACACAATTATGTTTAATATAAGTCAGCTAGTTTTTAAATGTGTCCAACAAATGCCTGTGAGGCAACAGATTGAAAGGTAGGATTTTTGACTCTACCATTGATCCATGCTCATAATGTAAATTATAAAATACTATTGCACAGCTCTAACCTGATATACTGTATATGTAAGGTAGGCAACTGCTATATAAATCATATATGGACATCCATTTTTTGGTTCAGTGATTATTTCTTTCAGGAAGGTCCTGATGAAGTCAAATTTCTTTTGGAGTTGTAACTTTCATCTATTAAAAACTGAATTCTGATTGTTTTGGTTCTAACACAGGAAATAAAATCACATGTGTGAGAATGAAGTTTGGCTCTTGGCACCAGGCCTAAAATAAAGATCTTGGGTAAATGAGGACAACATGAATCACACTAAAACCATCAATGAACACTAGTGAAAGGTAGCAAACAGAAGCAATGTCAGAAGAGCAGGGAAAAAAGATGGGCTGAATAATGACTAAGGCCAAAGTTTACCTACTTTGAAATTTTTATAACATAAAGTAGTCTTGGGTTTGAAGAGACCTAACAATCATGTAGTCCAACCTCACACAGGTCATGATGGAGGACACATATTACTTATGTTGAAAGGAAATTATCCACAGCAAGAATACTTTGTGTGCTTGTCAAAGCCATTTTCCAGCTGTGTGGCGATATGCAACCTCTACACATTTGTCCTTGTTTCAGCCTCTGGCATTGGTAGCATGATGTAAGAAAAAGAAAAACCAGAGTCTAGTGATTGAGAATATAAGCACATCATTGTCTTTTGTGACTCAATTTCATAGATTCTGCAGAACCAGAGTCATCACTCAAATGCAAAGTGGTTGGCTACCACCCGGTTTTGACTGTCCTTAGATAGATATAAAGTCAGCCAATAAATACTGAGTTTGAACAAGAATAAGTACCTAGTCTTTATCTCTTCTCAGATACCTGTTCAACATCTAACAGGAGACAAATATATCCCTAGGGCCAAGTATTTAAGTTCTAGGAGCAAAGAACACAGTGTGGGTACCATGATAGATGATGAAGAAAGCAATGTCATCATGTCTGAATGACACAAGCTTCCATGAAAAGATCATCAGGGATCTGCTAACCACACAAAACTTAGTTTATTAAGTTGACTGAACAAGGGAAAACGGAACATTTACCAGAGTACCCATAGTTCTCATGGGGAAAATTTAGGGAAAGTTACTGCTAGGTTTTTTGGTCAGGAGAAGGCAGACAAAGTGGTTTTAGAGTAAAGTTAGTAAGCATGGTCTGGGCAGGTGTTGTTCAGAATCAACAAACAGGGAAATTAGTAGAACAGGTAATAGTCTTTTCTCTGAAACACATGAGTTCAGACTGAGGGTATAGCCACTTATCTATGGTTTTATCTTGGAACGTGTGGGTCTGAATAAGATGACATTAAAACATTTTGAGCTTAAATAGTTTGTGTTGCATGCCATGATTTAGTATAGTTTACACATTATGCAAATCATAGCACAGTTTGTTTTGTAAATTGTCATTTCTACTTTAACTTCTCAGAATGTATGTTTTCGCCTCACTGCAGTGGTGACTTTCTAATAAAAGAGACTGCGAAAAATATTTTTGTATTTGAAGGGAAGATTTCAAACTTTTACGTGAAAAAGCAATGCTGTTATTGTTTTACGCATTCCATCCAGGTAGCTTACTAAGGAAATACCAGGGAAAAACACATCGGATACAGACAGATTGAGGGTAGTTTTCATTTCTGGAATATATCAGATATATTTTCTTTTTTTTCTTTTTTTTGAGACAGAGTTTCACTCTTGTTGCCCAGGCTGGAGTGAAATGGTGTGATCTCGGCTAACTGCAACCTCCGCCTCCCGGGTTCAAGTGTTTCTCCTGACGTAGCCGCCCAAGTAACCGGTATTACAGGCATGTGCCACCACACCCAGCTAATTTGTATTTTTAGTAGAGATGAGGTTTCACCATGTTGGTCTGGCTGGTCTCGAACTCCTGACCTCAAGTGATCCACCTGCCTGGGCCTCCCAAAATGCTGGGATTACAGGTGTGAGACATCGTGCCCAGCCTCAGATACATTGTCATAAGAGATTTATTGCCAGGAACACCTGGCATTGTAAATGATTCAGCCATAGTTTATCATTCTGTTTCTTAATAATGTCATCAATGGCTGGAAATGCTGGCCATCCTGAATCTAAGTATGGTACCATAAGCGTTCCAGAATATGATAGAAGCAATGACATACACAGTGAGGAACAATATAAATAGGACTTTTTACTCCTGGTGCACTGGCAGGGAGAACTTGAAATATTTCAGAAAAGAGGTAAGATAGGAAGTGGATGTAACAAAGACACTGCTACACCAGGGAATCCCCTAATTCCCTAACAACGACAACAACAAAGCAGGAAACACAGAGATTTAGTTTGTGATTGAATCATTATAAACATCTCTGAGGAAGCTTGACTGCAAAAACACGTCCATAGCTTTATTATAATAATCATATTAAAGAAAAATAATTGACCAGTCTCCCTATTCAGAAACTGTTTCAGAAAGTAATTAAGGATATTTGGCCATAAGTGTTTGAATAAACATATTACTTGCTGGCTTCAAATACCAGTAAAAACAAAGTATAGTATTTAGACAAAGCCCAACACAGAGGCAATTAGGATCATTTATGATTCCAAATCACAGCATATGCAAAAATCTATTACTATAGTTTATTTCATGAAAAGTATATCTTACCACTATTTCGTGAGAATAATTGTTTTTATTATTTTCTCTGTGGCCAAAGGAATTTGTTAAAAGTCAAATAATGACTCAGGTGCTCTTTACAGCTTACAATGAATTATGTATTTATTCTTCTTTTTCTTTTCTTTCCTTCTTTTTTTTTTTTTTTTTTTTTTTTGAGACAGGGTCTCACTGCATCACCCAGGCTGAAGTACAGTGGGATGATCATAGCTCACTGCAGCCTCAAACTCCTGGGCTCAAACGATCCTCTTGCCTCAGCCTCCAGAGTAGCTGGGACTACAGGTATGGGCCACCAGCCTTGCCAGATTCTTATAAATCTGATCTTTACAATAACCCTGTGAGCAGAAAGAATTACCTCCATTTTAATCAAAAATATTTTAATTTCAAGAAACTTAACTCATACTATTTAAGAAAAAGGGGAAAATAATTAGCTCATACAACTAGGAAGTCCACCAGTGGCTATTGCTTCAGGCATGGACAGATCCAAGGACTTAGATATAACTCTCTTTCCTTCCCTTTACAGTGCTTTCTTTTGTGTTTTGGCTTCATGTTCATTCTTCCTTGGCCACTGAAGCAGCCATTAGCCTATCTTACAGCTTCCCTCAAAAAGTTAGAAAATCCCTTTTCTCTGACATGCTCATATCAAATCTCATAATATGTCTCTGAATGGCCTTGCTCAGATTAGTTTCTTATCTCTGAAAAGTCTCTATGGCTAAAGGGATGAAGCACTTTGATTTCCCCCCCTAAGCCATGTAGTTATACCTGTAGTTGGGGGATGGAGTGGTGATATTTCACAGTTGCACCATCACCACATGATGTAGGGAAAGATTAATTCTTCAAGTAAAGCAGCACTGAGCAAAGTATGTCCAATACATCTTTCATTGTGCAAATGAGAATACCTTAGCCCAGAAAAATTAAGAAAACTAATGATGAAGACTAGATACCTTTGGCATCAAGTTTAACTTCCTTTAGTCAGGTAATAATGTTTATCA
Source organism: Pan troglodytes (assembly GCF_028858775.2). NCBI lineage: Eukaryota > Metazoa > Chordata > Mammalia > Primates > Hominidae > Pan > Pan troglodytes. Next base: position 91,574,507 of record NC_072407.2, read on the forward strand.
TGATGTAACTCTAGATTATCTCTAATTCACCTACTATACTCTCTTAAATACACTCCTCAAACAATAAACGTATTTTGGCTTTTCAGACCCCATAATTTCACTCGTCTTCAGATTTTCTACCTCTTTTCCACTGGAGTGTTCATACTTATCTCTCAATTTTAACTTTTATGTCTCTATACCTTTCCTCCCTTATGGGGAGAAAACTAACCTAAAATGAAAGAATAGATGCAAGGGATCAAAATAATCTTGGCAGTATTTGAAGCCCTAAGGCCAGGTCTTTCTAAAGACAGCCACACTCCTATCCTTCCTGTAGCTTGGTTGTTTAATATTTATTTGTATTCCATTAGTCAGTAAAGTGATTTTCTTCTTTTGAATAAATCAGTGAGAGCTGACTTTTTGTCACTTAGAACTCAACTATGACTGATGGTTGCTGAACTATTATAGCTTCTAGCAGATAGAGTATGAGAGAGAGAGAGTCCTTGAAGATAGCGACTATGTGTTTTTTCTGTCTGTAATCCTATCAGTTAGCCACAGACATTCAATATACCTAAGTCAAGCCATATATGGTCATGATTATTTGTTGGACACATACTAAGCATGTGGGGCTGCGTTTATCATTAGGGAGATACCATGGCTGTCCTTATTTACTTCTTCAATCTCATCTCATAGCAACTTTAGTCTTTCTTCTTCAGACACATTGCTAACTTCCATCTATGGAATTTGCAGAGGCTGGACTATTCTTTCTGACCTTTCTGCCTCTTAACTTGAGAAATCACCTCACTCCTTCAGGGAAGCCTTTCCTTACCTTCCTGACTTGATCAGGTCTCCCATACACAGTTTCTCAGAGGACCATGCACCTGGTATCTTTAAATAACATTGGTTAGAACTACACTTTGACATTTATTTTGTTGATTATTTGCTTAATTTCTGTTTCCTCCAGTAGTTTAAAAGCTTAAAGAGTATAAAGCTTCTGTTTATTTTCACACACCATTACATCTCCAATGCCTAATAAAAATGCTTGGAACAGTAGAAGTCCAATATATATTGCTGGATGTTAGGAATAAGATTGGGTCCTACTTTAAAGAGCTTATAATCAAGTTAGGAAGTTGAGCTATACATATTTTTAAATGCCAGCTTTGAGTCCTCTATTTTTATTTGCTAAATCTGGAAACTATAGATGAGTCACAGAAACACTTAGAGGAAGTTTTATGAAGGAGACGGTACAAGAACAAAATGTTTTTGAAAAGTTATCAACAAGTGTGTTAATCTTCTTTTGTTGCAATAATAAATGTTCCTATTATCTCAGTGTTTTATAAGAGCAAACATTTATTTCTTACTCGTATTACATGAAGGCTACGATATGGCTGTAGCTCCAATGAGTTCAATGCTGCTTGGCTAGACTTGGCTCAGTTCAGCTCCACTTGTTTTCTCATTCTGGAATGCAGGCAACAGGAATAACCAATATCTGGGATATATACAGACAAAGTGAAATTATTATTACAGTCAAGCAAATTGACATATCCATCACACTCCATAGATAGCTTTTTTGTTGTTTTTTGCTATTTATTTGCTTACGTCTTACTGATTGATTGATTTGTGGATAGCAATGTAGCTGTCTTTAGAAAGACCTGGCCTTAGGGATTCAAATACTGCCAGGATTATTTTGATCCCTTGTATCTGTTCTTTCATTTTAGATTAGTTTTCTCCCCATAAGGGAGGAAAGGCATAGAGACACAGAGGCATAGAGACCTAAAATATATTCTCTGTTTTAATGGTGGTTCTAATGGGGCTAAGCTACATCATGCACACAAACTCTTCTCAATTCCATTAGTCAAGACAAGTCATGTGGCAAGTCAATAGGAAAGGAAACATACTCATCTACCATACAAAAGGCATTCATGAACTTCTTTTTTTTTTTCCCTCAAAATTGTTTTGGTTATTTGGTGTCTTTCTTAGTTCCATTTACATTTTATGATTTTTTTTCCTATTTCTTTGAAGAATATCATTGGTATTTTAATAGAAATTTCATTTAATCTGTAGATCGATTTTGGTAGTATGGTCATTTTCACAATATTATTTCTTTCAATCCACAAGATATCTTCCATTTTTTGTGATCTCTTCAATTTCTTTCATCAGCGTTTTATGGTTTTTCATGTAAAGGTCTTTCACCGACTTTATACCTAGATATATCTAGGTATAAATATACCTAGAAATATTTATACCTAGAAAAATAAATAAATAGAAGCTATTATTTGTAGCTTCTATAAATAGAATTCCTTTCTTAATTTCTTTTTCTGCTTCTTTGTGGTTGGTATATTACCAATTTTGTATGTTAATTTTGTATCCTGCAACTTTACTGAGTTTGTTTCTTAGTTCTGAAAGTTTTTTTGGTGGGGCTTTTAGGATTTTCTATATAAAAGTATTGTGTTTTCTGCAAAAAGGGATAATCTGACTTCCTCATTTCCAATTTGGATGCTCATTATTTATTTCTCTTGACTAATTGTCCTGGCGAGGACTTCCAGTACTATGTTGAATAAGAGTGGTTAGAGTGAGCATTCTTGTCTTGTTCCAGTTCTTTGGTAAAAATCTTTCAGCTTTTCCCCATTTGGTATAATACTAGCCACTGGTTTGCTATATGTGGCTTTTACTATATTGAGGCACACTCCTTCTATACCTAGTTTGTTGAGGGTTTTTATCATGAAGTGGTGTTGAATTTTTTCAAATGCTTTTTTGCGTCTATTGAGATGATCAGCTAGACCTCTTATGTTTCACTGTATATGAAAATAAAATCAAGATGAATTACAGACTTGATTTCAATGAAGACCTGATACTCTGAATCTGCTAGAAGGAAATATTGGGGAAACAGTTCATGTCATTGACCTGGGCAAAAGTTTTTTAGAAAAGTCTTCAAAAGCACAGGCAACAAAAACAAAAGTAGACAAATAGACAAATGCTCTTACATTAAGCTAAAAAGCTTCTGTGCAAGAAAAAAAAAAACAATCGACAGAGTGAAGAAACAACCTATAGAATGGAAGAAAATACTTGCAAATGATCCATCCAACAAGGGATTAATAACAAAAATATATAAGGAACTCTAACACTCAATAGCAAAAAAAAAAAATCCAATTACAAAATTAGTAAATAATCTGAGTAGACATTTCTCAAAAGAAGACACACATATAGCCAACTGGCATATGAAAAAATACTCAACCTCACTAATCATTAGGAAAATGCAAATGAAACACACAATAAGATATCATTTACCACAGTTAAAATGGCTATTACCAAAAAGAGAAAAAGATAACAAATGCTGATGAGGATGTGGAGAAAGGGGAACTCCAGTATCCTACCAGTGGAAATGTAAATTAGTACAGCCACTATGGAAAATGGTATGGAGGTTCCTCAGAAAACTAAAATAAATCTACCATGTGATCCAGTAATCTCACTGCTGGGTATATATATACAAACAAAAGGAAATTAGTATATTGAGGAGAAATTTGCATGCTGATGTTGATTGAGCACTATTCATAATAGCAAAGATGTGGAATCAGCCGAAGTGTCTACCAATGCATAAACAAATTATCTTTAAATGTGATATATATATATATATACACATATATACACACACACACACACACACACACACACATATATATAGAGAGAGAGAGAGAAGGGAAAACAAGAGAGGTTGGTTAAAGCAAAACAGAAGAAATGAATTCTAGTGTTTGATAGCACACTAGGGTAAATAACTACAGTTAACAATCACTTATTGTATATTTAAAAATAGCTAGAAAAGAAGATTTTAAATGTTCCCAACACTAAGAAGTAATAAATGTTTGAGGTATGAATATTCTAATTACCCTGATTTAAGCATTACACATGCTATGCATGTATCAAAATAGCACATGCACCCTATAAACATGTACAATTATTATGTATCAATTAACAAAAGATCATGGAAAGGGGAATTATAAACAGTAACAAGGACAAAAATACAAATGCAAGAATATTCTTGTTAAAAACATTTTTGGGGACTTCAACTTATTTTTGATTAAACTTTCTATTCCATAGTTTATTGAGATATCCTTAGATTTTACCCATTGTCTGTTCCCCATGACCAGGATCTTATCTAGGATATCATATATTTAGTCATTATGTCTCCTTAGGCTCCTTTAGCTTATGACAATTTTTTCAGATTTTTCTTATTTTTGATGACCTTGTTTTTTAAGTTATTTTTCTTGTGTAACAAAGCTGCACTTGTACCCCTGAACTTAAAAATAAAAGTTAAAATAAATAAATAAAACTTTTTTTCTTGTTTTTTTCTTATTTTTGATAACCTTGACTGTTTGGTGGTATACTCGTCAGGTATTTGTATAATGTCCCTCAACTGAGGTTTTACTGATTTTTTAAAAAGTCGTAATTAGAATAAAATTATGGTATTTTGGAAGAATGACCAAAGGCATGAAGTGCCATTTTCATTACAGTATATCAAGGATACACATGATCAAGATGACTAATAATCGTTTATATTTACCTTAATCTCTTCACTGAAATACTGTTTGTCATACGCTCTATTATAAAGTTAATCTTTTCCACCTCTTTCCATACTGTGCTCCCTGAGAAAATGTCACTATGAACAGTCCACACTTAAGATGACAGTTATTCTCTACCTTTTTAAGGGTGGAATACCTACATAAATTATTTAGAATTCTTCTGCAGGGGAGAGTTGTCTACTCTCCATCATTAATTTGTTTTTTAAATAATTTCTGTCAATATGGACTCTATTTTTTAAATAAAATGTTTTATGAAGTTAAACTCTCAAATTTGGTGCCAACTCAGATTATTTAGAATCAAAATACAAGGAAATAAATAAATACATATATATTTACACACATGCAGAACATAAAGTTTCTAAATATGCTAAGCTCTTGTTTTATTTTCCTATATGTTTGTAAGGAAGGCTTGTCTAGTAGCAGATGAGCCTTTCTTCCCCACATATTGCTACTTTATTTTTTAATAAAAATTGTATACAGTCATGGTGTATATATATATATATATGTGCGTGTGTATATATATATATGATTTTTACAGTCAAGTAATGTACATATTAATGTCTTCACATAGTTGCCTTTTTGTGTGTTGTGTTGTTAGGGCACCTGAAATCTACTCTCAGCAAATTTCCAGTATACAATACAGTATTATTAACTTCAGCCATCATGCTGTACATTAGATTTCTAGACTTATTCAGTCTTTGACCAGAATATTCCCATTTCCCCCACCTCCTCGGCCCTGGTGTAACCACTTTACCCTGCTTCTATTTACTCATTTTTTAGATTCCACAGGTACATGAGATGGTGCAGTATTTTTCTTTCTGTGTCTGGTTTATTTCAATTGGCATAATGTCCTCCAGGTTTATCCATGTTGTCATAAATAACAAGATCACCCTTCTTTGAAGGCTGAATAACATTTGTGTGTATGCGTGTATTTATATGTATATATACCACAATTTCTTTATCCATTAATCATCAGTGGACACTTTAGTTGCTTCCATATCTTGGCTATTGTGAATAATACTGGAATGAATGTGGGAGTGCACATATTTCTTTGACATACTGAGTTCATAAGCTTTGGGCATATGCCCAGATGGATCCTATGGTAGGTCTACTTACAATGTTTTAAGGAACATACATACTGTTGTTCATGGTGACTATACCAATTTCCATTCCCACCAGCAGTATACAAGGGTTGCCTTTTCTCCACATCCTTGCCAATACTAATCTTTTTGATAATAACTATCTTAACAACTGTAAGGTGACCTCATTGTGTTTTGTTTTGCACTTCCCTAATGATTTGTGATGTTGAATGCTTTTTCATATACCTGTTATTTATATGCCTTTTTTGGAAAATGTCTATTCAGGTCATTTGCCCACTTTTAAATCAGGTGTGTTTTTTTGTTTGGTTTTGTTTGTTTGCATGTTTGTTTTTTGCCATTGTATGAGTTTCTTATATTTTCTGATATTAATCCATTATAAAATACATAGTTTGCAAATGTTTTTTCCTAGTCAATAAGTTGTCTTTTTTTGTTGACTGTTTCCTTTACTATACAGAAACTTTTTAGTTTGATGCCACTCTTGCTTATTTTTGCTTTTATTGCCTGAGATCTTGCTGCCATATCAAATAAATCACTGGCAAGGCCAATGTCACGGAGTTTTTTTTCCTGTATTTTCTTCTAGGAATTTTATAGTTTCAAGTCTTATGTTTAAGCCTTTAATCCACTTTGAGTAGTTTTTAGGTTTAGTGTTAGATAAGGATTCAATTTTATCCTTTTACAAGTGGGTATCTAATTTTCCCAACACCATTTATTGAAGTGACTATCCTTGTCTCATTTTGTTTTTCTTGTGACTTTGGGAAAAATTGGTTAACTGTTTGTGCTTGGGTTGATATTCAGGCTTTCTAGTATGTTTCATTGGTCTATGTGTCTGTTTTTATGCCCATACCATACTGTTTTGATCACTATAGCTTTGTAGTATAATTCTAAATCAAGAAGTGTGATTTCATGTTTTTTCTTCTTTGTCAAAATTGCTTTGGCTATTCAGGTGCTTCTGTGGTTCCAAAAAAATTTTAGAATTATCTTTGCAATGGTATATGAGCTTTGAACAGTGTGCTATTCAGGTGGATAGGGAGAACTTAACTAATAATGACTTTTAAAAAGCAGGTGTATATTTTTACCCAATAGTGTTTATTCAGCTGCCAAATGTGGAAACGAATTGCCACTGTAGATTGATATTGACAGAAATAGCAATAAATAGGAAGGCGCAGCTCCCCTTCTTTTACCTCCTAATATTTCTCTAGTGCTGAAAAATAGGTCTCTGAAATACAATTTCTACAGTCCTAACCTAAGCATCACAAAGTTGAGTACAGGAATATGGATCTGGAGCCTAGGACCCATAGGTAAATGACTAGTACATCTTCCCCCCTGAGACCCTCTGTCCTCTCCAGGTCTGCCATATGGATGCCATCTATTTGCTTCCGTATGGCAGACCTGATTGCATTTTTTGGGTTACATATCTTCCTCTTTCTTGAATTAGATACTCTTCTGGCATATATTTTTCTGTGGTTTAGGAGACTATTCTAAGGGCCGGATATTATTACTGGAACACCACTCTCCAAAGTCTTCTTCCTTCAGTGACTTCACATGACACTTTAAAGCTCTTGGAGTTGGAAATTCACTCTTGGGAATTCTCTCTCTCTCTCTCTCTCTCTCTTTTAAAGAGTCTCACTCTGTCACCCAGGCTGGAGTGCAGTGGTGTGGTCTCAGCTCACTGCAACTTCTGCTTCCCTGGCTCAGGTGATCCTCGTGCCTCAGCCTCCCAAGTAACTGGGATTACAGGTGTGTGCCACCATGCCCAGCTAATTTTTGTATTTTTAGTCAAGACAGGTTTCCGCCATGTTGGCCAGGCTAGTCTTGAATTCCTAGCCTCATGTGATCTGCCTGCCTCAGCCTCCCAAATTGGTGGGATTACAGGCATGGGCCGCCACGCCTGCCCCATCTTAGGAATTCTCTATGTCTTTTTCTATATTCATATTATCTTCCATTACCTACCCCCACCCACCACACACACAATCATAAGGAAAACATAAAGAATAGAGAAATAAAGGAAAGATCATTTCTTCAAATGTCCAATAAATTGTCATATAGAAAAGGCATTAAAGCCTGTATCAAAATATCACATGTACCCCATAAGGATATATACATCTACTATGTACACCAAAAAATTGAGAATAATCTTTAAAAATAACAAATAAAAATGTGAATAGCTAAAAAGAAAATAAAAGGCATTAAAGCCATTATCTTTTGCTCCACAGAGCTGAGATAGAACTGATAGATACAATTATGAGGTCAAATTTGCCATAACATAAAAATAAAACTTAAACAATTTACTCAATGCATTCTTTACCATATCGAGGGGTGATATGGGATTAAGAAAATAATAAGTCTGAGTTTGATTGCTTGTGCTTGGCTACTGTTAAGATATATCTTTTTCAGAATGAACTTGCCAAAAATAAGATGAAACAACATAAAATTTAGTTTTCTGACATGTACTGCCAACAGGAAGAAATAGAGGTGCTTTTAGGATGCTATCCTGATAACTTATGTTCCTGCTTGAGCTTGGACAGTGAAAACTCAAAGGCAACAGCTTTGCCCATGAATATGTACCTATTATAGAAGTGAAGCCCAGGACATTGGAAGGCCAGGAGGCAACCTCAATTATCCAGGAAATGTGCATTCACTGCAAAACAACTATTATGGGATGTAGTATGTTCAAAGGGCAAGGATGTCTGCATGCGTCATAGGAAGCTGAGTGTTTGGGATTTAAATGTGGACTTTGACTTGAGGTCTGATGATTCTACTTCCTGACTGTAAAAAGGGACAAGTGTTCATCATTGTATCCATGAGATATGTGGTTAAAATTCCTCTTTATTGATTGTAAGCTTGTCATCTATTTGAAAGATTGCCTGGGGCTCCTAAAGTTAAAAATATTACTCTTAGTACTTTTGATTTTTGTGGCTCTTGAAGAGGTAGTGAAAATAAATGCTTAGAAGCCTCTTTTCATTAAAAACAAATAAAAAATGGTAGAAGGAGAGAGGAAAGATTGCAACTACAAAAAAGAAAGAAGCTGTTAATCTAACCTCTCGTGATGGTTAACAGTGTTTTGCTTATGTATCACGTATTTTGAGAGCACATAAGGATACTAGAAAATAGCAGAAGGCTATCTAGTAGCCAGTGAATTCTTGGAAAGCAGGAGGTGCAGAGATGACAGAATAAGCAACAAGAAGACAAGTAGAGGAGCGATCTCATCATGGGTACCAGGAAGATGGCTTCAGTGGTTTTAACAAGGAAAAACAACATGACGGGCATGGTGGCACATGCCTTTAGTTCCAGCTACTCAGGAGGCCGAGATGGGAGAATTGGATTGCTTGTGCCCAGGAGTTCAAGGCTGCAGTGAACTATGATTGCGTCACTGCACTCAAGCCCGGGCAACAGAGTGAGATCTTATCGCTTAAACAAACAAACAAATAAACAAACAATCCTACGCCGAAAAGCCTCTTTTCTTTTCTGGTACTCCCAAGTAAGTTAACTCACGCAAAGCCAGGAACATCACAGCACGGTTGTAGAGTCGGGGAAAAAATTAGGGGAGGGTATACATCAACTTTCCATATCATCCTCTGTGTTAATCATAAAATGTGTGGTTTTTGTTGATACATGCTGATCTTCCTCTGTCCCTGTAGTACCTGATATATGTGTTGTATGAGAATGCTGCCTAATTTATGCGCTACACATACACTACTAAAACACCCAAAGCGAGATTATTTATAAAATATGCTCTCAACAACTTTCAAAGTCATACAATATGAGATAAAAGTTGCAAACACAATTAAAATAGTCCCTCTGTGCACTTTGGAAATTTGTGACAAGGAGCTAATATTTTACCCAAATTACTAGGTAAAATAAACTTTATTCAATATGTACATATGTAACCAAACGTATCAGTGGGATTATACAGGATTAGTTCTCTGGGAAGCAGATTCTGAGAAGCAGTTTAGCTTGCAAGATGTTTATTAAGGAGTGTCCATGGAGTCCACATCTGTTGAAGGAAGGGGAAGGAAGCAGGAAGCAGCAGGGAGAAGTTGATGGGCAAAGTAATCTCAATAGCAGCCTCCACCAACCCTATGGGGAGCTCTGAAGCTATCAGAGCCCTTCATTGTTGTCCAGACTCGGGCCAACTTGGCCAGGCCTTCTATATGGAGCGGTCATTTTATCCAGGCAACCCTCTGGAGGGTGTGTGGTTGGTTATGGCCGCTCTGTAGCTGGGGCAATCTCTGAAGGGGCTGACAACATTCTCACCTCTTAGAGCACCAAGTCCTTCATTGTTGGAGGATCTGGGAAGCACATCAAGTGTCCACCCCCTGGGATGTCTGTGTGTCCAGGACTACACCAGATAATATGGAGAAGATAGATAAGTAATGTATCTAAGATACAGTTATCTCTCTCAAGTGAAAGAGAAAGAGAAACCATGTGTCACACACATTCAAAGTAGAGCATATTTAATAGCATCAATTCTGACAATTGCAAGTTGTGTAAGCTTAACTCTTGTATGACTCCAATTTTTGTTTGAAAGTTATAGATAACACCTTTACTAAATTTATTTATCAATTCTAATAGTTTCTAATAGTTTTTTGGTGGAGTCCAACTATAAGATCGTATTATCTGCCAACAAGGATAATTTGACTTCCCGCTTTCCAATTTTGATGCTCTTTCTTTCTTTCTTTTTTCTGATTCCTTAGCTAGGACTTTCAGAACTACGTTTGATAACAGTGGTGAAAGTGAACATCTTTGTCATGTTCCAGATCTCAGAGAAAAGGCTTTCAGGCTTTCCCCATTCAGTATGCAACTAGCTAAGGTTCTGCTGTATATGGCTTTTATTATATTGAAGTATGTCCCTTCTATAGCCAGTTTTTTGTTAAAGATACATCAAAATATAAAAAAGAAAACTACAGGCCAGTATGTCTGATAAATATTGATGCAAAATTCTTCAGTAAAATACTAGCAAATTGAATTCAGCAACACATTAAAGAGATAATTCATCATGACCAAGTGGGATTTATCCCAGAAATAGAAACTTTATTGGTTTTCTACTTCTGCTGTAACAAGTTACTACAAATTGAGCAGCTTAAAAAACACAAATTTGGCCAGGTGCAGTGGCTCACGCCTGAAATCCCAGCTCTTTGGGAGGCTGAGGCAGGCAGATCACCTGAGGTCAGGAGATGGAGACCAGCCTGGCTAACATGATGAAACCCCATATCTACTAAAGATACAAAAAAATTAGCTGGGCAAGGTAATGCATGCCTGTAATCCCAGCTACTCGGGAGGCTGAGGCAAGAGAATCACTTGAACCCAGGAGGCAGAGGTTGCAGTGAGCTGAGATTGTGCCATTGCACTCCAGCTTGGGCAACAAGAGTGAAACTCTGTCTCAAAAAAAAAAAAAAAAAAAAAAAGCCCAAAAGACCCACAAATTTATTATCTCACAGTTTAGATCCATAGATCAAAAGTCTCAGCTTGTTTGCTTTGGGCCCGCTAAGGCTGAAATCAAAGTGTCATCATGGCTGTATTCCTATCTGGAGGCTCTAGAGGAGAATCCAATTCCTTGCTCATTTGGGATATTGACAGAATTCAGTTTCTTACAGTTGTAGAACTGAGCTCCCCATTTCTTTGCTGGCTGTCATTTGAGGGCCAATCCCAGCTTCTAGAGGCCACCTACATTCCTTTGCTTATTGCCCCTTTATTCGTCATCAAAGTCAGTTACAGTGGGTCCGGGCCTTCTTGTGCTTTGGATCTCTCCTGCAACTTCTTCTGTCATATCTCAGATGAACTGTTCTAGTTTACTCTTCCACTTTTAAGGGCTCATGTGAATAGATTGGACCCACTCAGATAACCCAGGATAAGCTGTGTGTTTTAATGTACATCGCCTTAATTTGTAAATTTTTTGTCATGTTACATATCTACAGCTTTCAGGGATTAGGGTGTGAACATCTTTGGGAGCCATTATTCTGCCTACCACAACAACTTACAGAGTTATGTGAGGAGATGTGAAATGCCTATGTGGCTGGCATGGAGTAAACTCTCAATAAACAAAGTTCATGTCTGGAGTTTGGAAAAAGACACTGAATAATAAGTGCTGGAATCATCAGTAGGGCTTCATGGAAAAGAGGGACTGAGTTTTGAAGGAAGGAAAGGACTCAGATAAAGGAAAGGACAGAAAAGAGGCTATTATGTCATGTAAATAATATAAACAAAAGAACAAATGCTTCAAGTTGTAGCAGCAAGACACAGGCCTTGATAAAAAATTGAACTGAATTCAAATGCTCACGCACTTGTTATGAGGTTTGTTATCTTAGACATTTAAATATATCTCTCTGGGTCTCAGTTTTCCTGTTTTTATTATTTTTTTCTTATCCGTTGAATGTCTATATTCTAGAAGAAAAGCAAGGCATTTTCATATCCTCTTTCTGGCCCCTCAGTTTGACTAGTTACTGTAAACTCACATTGGCTTCACAACCATATCAGTAGTTATTCCAGAAGGCTAAGCAGATTCATCTGTAATCTGCTCATGTCTTTCTAAAATGTTGAAGTGAATAGTTCTGCAAGATTCATGAGCCTATGAAGAGAAGGTCCAGAGTGGCAGTCTCCAAACTTCTTTGATGCTTCACCCATCAGAGAAAATTTTGGAAAATGTATTTCTGATACATGAATAATGAATATGTGTTAGTCTATTATATTAAATATTATACTACATTAAATGATAATTCTTATCTTATATAAAAATAGAAGTGTTAATATTTTTATTTTACATTGTAATTTATTGTTTTGCTTATATAGTCTCTAAAGTGATTTTGGAACAGCAGTCTTCCTAAATCCAGTTCAGAATGCCAGCGTGTACTTTCTGACCAATCTGTCTCTATCATATCACACATGCTCTTTGTTCATAACCTGATATATAATCCTTTCTTTTTTATTTGGTCAAAGAACTATTCCAACATGGACCTAAAAAGGGTATGTTTGGTTTCATGGTAAAAGACTGAACTGAGGTGCCTTCTATTTAATGGTGCATAAAGAACTATGCAGATCAACAGATTTTTTTTTCAAACAGCCCAAAGCTGCTTCTGATCAAAAATTCAGTGAAACTTGTTCAGGAAACCCTGGAGATTAGAAAGGAAGGCAGAGTAAGATCAGCTCTGTGTGCATTTTCCCTGAGGCAACCCCATCTGGCTAAAGAACCTGGGTCTCAGTCCCCAGAAACTGCCAGGTGGCCTGCCAGTGTAGAGAAGAGAGATCTTGGGAAGTTCCACCTGTGCCTTTTTCTTCTATGGGAGTCGTTCTATGGGTTCAAGCTTCTTTTCTGAGGACAATACTGCATCCTGCCTCCATTGCTTCTTGTCCCCCTTTGTCATGATGGAGTATGCCTCTGACTTTGATATTAGGATTGGATCCTTCCCTGAATCTCCCTCAAATAGCACTTACTCCTCCAATTTAAAATCTAAAACTTGCCCTATGCATACCTTCCCTCCCTCATTACAATACTAGTTCATAGGGTTTGATTTTGTAGAGCTTTGTTAAAGAAGCTTAGATTTAATAGTTTTAAATGAGTCGTTGATTATTTTGTTCTGATAAGTCAATATTTTAAGATGATGTTCTTGTTCATGGATTCAATGAGCATAAAATTTGTGGCTGGAATTGATTGGGAGCAGATAGAAGGACTCAGAGTTGTACTAGCCAATAATCCAGCCATGGTGTGATGGGATATTCACATGGCTCCCCTGCCTATGTCCTTTTTTGGAATGAGAAAAGAAAAAGTTGTATCAGTGGTTTACAATATTTATGGTAGCTATCAGCAATGCACATTGAATGAGCAAACTGCTAGATGCTATTCTTCACTCAATGTGCTTGCTTAAGCAAATAATAAGAAAAATATATTTGAAAAGGGAAGACAAAGTTTGATCATAAATATATTCTTTCTGAACTTCTGCTTTCTGGTCATGTAATTCACTTTGGGGATTACAAAGGAAAAGTGAAAGTAGAGTCAAATTATTAAGTAATGCGTTATTAAGGAAGTCAGATGTGTCAGGTTGGGGATGTTCTGGCACAAAGTTAAAAAATAACTTTTGTCCTGGTCCTGTGCTGGTACCAATTGACTATGTGATATTTGGCAAAATGCTTAGGTCTATAATTTTTTCAGCTATAAAAAAAGATATTCAATAATAAAAACTTTAAGATTTCTTCTTGTTCTAAAATTCTATGATTATAAAATACATAAATAATGGCTGAATTTAGAGAAAATTCATTCTTTCCTCTTTTCTTTTATTCAAGCATTATCCATCATTCTTCAACCATTGTCAATTTTTCATGTGTACTTATATTTTATTAATCTATTGCATATGTGAGCCTATCTCAAAGCCTGTTTAAGAGGAAGCAGCATATGAATAAATATTTACTATATGGTATTTAACTGTAATACAGAATAAATAAAACCAAATATAATAATAACCATTATTTCTTAATAAAATGCATATGATCAAAATTACATTTTTTTGGACTTGTAATATTGCAATGTTTTGAAAGCAATAAGATATTTTCACACTGAGGAAGCCAAGTTCAGTGGTTTGTTGATAATTTGAGGAAGTGCACATATAAGTCACATATAGAAGGCACCATTAACTTCTCTGGTGAAGAAAGGCATTAGTATGGGGAATTCAAAAACAATTACATTATATCTTACTCTGAATGGAGCTTACAAAATTATGCTTAAACATGTCAATGTCTAGTGTCTTAAGGACTAACGATACTTCAAATTACATAATGGGATTCCAAGCCAGTCTAGTTTCACATGCAACCAGAGCTCTGAAGAGAATGAAAATTATCACCTCTAATTCCAAGCAAAACTGACTTCCTTATTTCTTCAAGTTTACTTTCTCTAAGCAATTAATATTTTCATTTAAATAATACTTTTTGTGGATTGGAGAAAGCTTGGTGTCAGAGACTTGTATTTAAGTTCTGACATCTTCTTTTACTAGCCATGAGACATTGAGCAAGGCCATAAATTCTTTGAACTTCAATATCATCATTTGGCATGTAAAATTTATAATAGAGTGATAACTATACTATGTTCTTCAAAGGGATATGGCTAAGATATAACAAAATTGTTAGTGTGGAAATTATTTTGAAAACTAAGTTTATAATGACTTACCAGGGATAACATAAAACAAAATGTAACAATATAAAGAAACAAGTGACATTTGCTGAATTAATTATATTACATACAAATGCTATGAAGTAAACTGAATTAAAACAAAACAAAACAAAATATGACTTTACCTTCAAGGATGACATGATCTGCCTTTGAAAACATATAGGCAAGAACACCTAATATTCTTCAACTAACACCATAGAAGTTTGACTAAATCTCTAAAACTCTCTGCAGCTCAGTTTTCCTTAGCTATAAAGAGTGAGTATTGGTTTGGTAGTCCCCATGTTTTCTGGAACTCCTTAACGTATTATTTGAGGAGACTATTTGGAAGAAAGCTGACATTTTTAAAAAGAGTTGGCATTAACGTAAGAAAATGTTGTAGTATATCTTAATTGCAGAAACAAGAATTGAAAAGAACAATAGTATCTTTAAATCATATCAATCTCTAAGAATAGTGAGTAGAATGATTGACTAAATAATCTACAAATGAATAACACTCAATAGTGACTTGGATGTTTATGATAACCATGACAACAAAACACCATGTTGCTAACCTATTAAGACTTTCTTTAAAAATGTAAAGTACCGTGAGCCATCATGAAAAACTGCTAGGTTTTCAATTAAACTCTCAACTTTGGCATCTGTGCTTCATAAGACCATAAAATGGGCACTGTACTTTGCACGGTGCCATGTGATACTGTTTTCAGTAACCAGAGCACTAAAATTCTGCAAGTAGCATCAGTCCTAGGCTGTCAGGCAGAACAAGGCACGGGTGCTTCATCTTGAGGGAGTGGAACTCTGCATTTTTCAAATCAAGCCTGTAATAAAAATGATCCCTTAGACCATATAGTGCTATATATACCTATATCTATATAATCTCATATGATGCTGCCAAGTAGGTACAATAGGTAGAATTCTCCAATTGTATAGATGAGGGAAAAAAACACATGTGACTGAGGTTACATAGCAAATAAATGACAGAGCCAGAACTAGACCTTGTATTTTTTAACCTACAGTCTAATCTTGTGTTTTGTATGCTTGTTTGTTTTCCTGCTCCAGACTTGTCAACAATAATTATGGCTATTATTTTCCGAGCACTTAACTACGTGTCAGGCACGATGCCGAGTTTTTCAGATACTCCCTTTCTTGTAATCAATTTTTTGTCTTTGCTGCCCCCTCTGTCAGAAAGAAAAAAAAAAAACTCATTGTATTTAATAAGCAAGGAAACTGAAGCTTGGGTAGAAGAAACACAGCACCTTGCAGATGGTCACATAGCTACCAAGAGGTAGAGCCTGGACCCACAGTCATGTCTGCCTGGCTTCAGCTTTTCCTAACCCCTCACTTGGGCAGCTTGTATATCTCTGGCAGCTGCCATCTCAGAAGTTTCTTCCTCAAGAGGTTGTGTTTCCTTGAAACAAAAAGCAGTTTGACTTAGAAATATCAAGACAGTGCAATGAAAGACCTTGCACTATCGCCCTTTTAGGGTCTATGATATCTAAGATTGGAGTGTGATGTTATTTTATGTAACCTATACATGCTGAGTTTAAATCTCATGCCAGTCACTTTGGAGCTGAGCTCTCTATAAGGCAGTTTTTCTCAATTTCTACACTACTAAACATACTCAGTAACTGTGGATAGGGTTCTATGCATATCTACCTTCGGTCTTCCTCTTGTTTCACATGCTCAGAAGGATTTTTCTCCTGAACATTGACAAATATTATTTTAAAACTTTCACACAATTCAGGATGCTCAAATATATTTCTCATTGTATTTGAGCATCTTAGAAAGTAAGATACTCTTGAAAAACATTAATTCCATCTTCCATTACAAGCGCCTATTCCGCCCCTTCTTTCTTTTTCCTTCCTACCTTCTTTCCTCCCTCCCACCATTCCTTTCTTCATTCCTGCCTTCCATTCTTCCATGTAATAATAATTCAGTGTGGCTGCTAATCATGAATGTGACCTTTGAGAACTCACTGTTTAGCTGAGGCAAGAGCCCATGTAGGTGTTAAACAACCAACATATAAGAGTAACAATGTGTCACAGAACATACATAATGTATATTTTAATGTCAACTCACAGAGATCATAAAGAACAATTTCCTAAGAAACACCTGAACTGACTCCAGTAGAACCAACATACATAAAGAAGGAAGGAGAGAGGAGAAAATTTTGTAAATTTCAAAGAGAAATCAATAGATTAATATTAATTCAGTCTCACCTCCCAGCAAATCATTCTACTCTGTTGCTAAGCAGTAAGTACAGACCATATGCACTTCTCCAGTTTAATATGTAGTCTCAAACCTCTTTTTCTTTGCCTCTGCTGCCCCCTCTGCCTGGAATAGACTCCCAACCTCCCATGCAAACCCTCCTGACTATTTTTGAAGGTCAGCTCAAGGGTAAGTCTATACCATCCTCTGTGAAGCCTGGCTGCCTTCCTCTAGCCTCCCACAGTGTGTTGCACACAACTCCACTGTAACGGTCACCACTTTGCTGTGTAAATGCTTGTTCCTGCTCTCTCTGTGCCACACTGTGTTATCTGTTGTTTCAATCCCAGAACATCAACAGTGTGGAGCATTTAGTAAATACTCAAGATATGTTTCAGGATTAGATAATTCTATAAAAGCCTGTGTCAACCTGTTCTATATAATAATTTGGGTATTAGGATAGTGCCTCTAAGTGTTAAAGGCTCCATGTAATTCAGACTGTTCTCAAAAATATTTACTCTGTGGTTCGACTCTGAGTAAAATAATGACAAAGAAAATGGCTGAGAATACGAGAACCCACACTATGGAAGGAACTACATGCAATGAAAATAGCTAACTGAAACATAAATATGCACAGAAAGAGATAAATAAGGCATTCATACAACAACAGTGTCTGAGTCTACCACAAGTGGGTTATGATTACAGGACGCTGTGGAGCAGCATGAATAAAAGATTAAGTGGTGCATATTTTAGGTAGGTGGATGGGTGAACACTGCAGAGAACTGGTTTTAAAAAAAAGCAAGAATATTCAGATTAGGTACTCAGAAATACCTAATATAAATAATTCATTTTCCTCTGAGAGTGAAACCCAAAAATGACAGTCACTAAAAGTATATTTACATGACACCTTAAACAAATTTTGTGTAATGTTTTTATAATAAAAAAATGAAGCAACCTCTAGATGGAAAAGGTATTTCACACAATGTGTACCACCAATATACAGAGACTGTGTAGAAGTGAGAGTGACCATAAAGGTTTCCCCACTTCATGGTAGGTCAAAACCTAGCAGAGACTGTGTTTAGAATAAAATAGAGTATGCAATAGGTACTCATTATTCTCACTTATGCTGACTTTCCAAATCATCCCTGGTAGTAAAGACCTCTGGCTACTTTCCAAGAAATTAGCAAAAGAAGGGAATAGAATCACTGGATGTTAGAGCTTGAAGATTTTGAGGTTCTTTTGCCACCCTTATTTTCAGATGAGGATATCTTTCACAGCCCAGAAAAGTAAAGAAATCTACCAGGTGGTCAAATATTTTAAAATGACAGAATTGGGGCTAAAATCCAGGATTCTCGATTCCCAGTCCAGTGCTCTTTCTTACACACTAAGCCATGCCAAAATCCACTCTAAAATAAAACCCTAAATCTACTAGCCTTAACATTTATAAGGTGTTTCCACAAGGACATACGTTTTGCTCCATGCCTCATGTGAGGTCTTTGTTTCCTTCTTGTTTAAAGAAAGAGTGACCTGGACAACAGTCTCATAGTGACATCTGGTGACTAAGTCCGGGTAATACAAAACATAAGAAGAAGAAAAATAAAGTATCAATGTGCTTTTGTTTGTTAAGATTTAGGTAGGACAATTAAATCCAAAACTTAGAGGACACATTGTAATTCCTAAAGATTGTGTTTCATGGTTCCCTTCTTCTTTAATATGTCTACAAACAAGGTGATGTTTTATATTAATTCTCTTTTTGTAATAACAGTGAATTATTGCCAATCCTGTGGCATCTGGGTCTACATAAGCTATTCAAAAAAGATTTATGAGAACCTACTATGTGACAGAAGCAGTTGTAGCTCCTGGGGACACAAAGCCTAGTTGTGGAATTAACCCAATACAGCAAACTATGAAATAATGTGATAAGAGCTAGAGTTAAGATATACATAAAATATGCTGAGGAAAGAGTGACTGACTGACTGGTAAGTCAGAAATGCTTTAGAGAAAATGAGAACTTTTTAACTTAGCCTTTAAAAGTTATTAGGAGTCCACCTGACTTAAAAAAACAAAAATTCTCAATTCATTCTCTCAAATGTAACAAAAAGCATCCAAAATAAAAATATATTTTTATTAAAATTCATTCCATGAGTGTGATCGTCAGTGACATTGCTTCGTTATTGATTAGCTTAGTCCCTGTAAAGAAAAACTATATGTTGCTGTTTCTGGTCAATAACACAGGTAGAGAATACCTAGTATCCTCAATATCTTCTATTTCCTATTTCAATTTCTGGTACAGAGGTCTAGGGAAGAAACCCTAGAGTTGACTGCCTTTAAGTATTCAATTGTTACTTATATAGGGTCTTCTATATATTAGGTTCTCTTTACGGTGTTGGAAATGAAACAGTGAACAAAATCCATGCCCTCATTGTACATATATTCTAGAGGGGAAAACAGTCAATACATAGATATGTCACATATGTAGTAGGTTAGATGGCTGTAAATAGGAAGAGAACTGTGCAGGGATGGGGTTAGATAGTTCTGGGGTAGGAAAGCGTAATCTTAGATACGGTTGCCAGGGAAAACCTCCCTGAGAAATTGGCATTTGAGGAAAGGCCTGAAGGATGTGATGGAAGAAGATAAGCAGATATTTTGCAGATATTTAAGGAAGAGAGCTCCAAGAAGAGGGACAATCAGAACAAAAGGCCTTTGCTGGGTATGTGCTAAGAGTGGAAGCACACCAAGGAGGACAGTATGGCTAATGAGTGAAGCCTGAAAAAAGTAGAAGAAATTAGGTCTGAAAAGAAGTGGGGACCAGATCATGTAGGGCCTTGTTAGCCTTGATAAGGAGGGTGGTGGGAATCACTGTAGACTTTGGGACACAGAGGTGACAAGACCTCTGACCCAGATGCTATGTTCAGAACGGATAATAAGGAAGCAAACGCTGAATCAGAAATACCAAAAGTAAAGGATTGTATTTATCCAAGAGACAGCTGATGGTCATTTCAACAAAAGTTAGCAGTGGAAGAGGAGTAATTAGATTCCTGACACATTTAAAAGGCATAATTAACATGACTGATGGATCAAATATGCATAGGGAAATGAGAAAAGTCACTTCGAGAGTGACTCTGAATTGCTTAGGCAACGGGAAGAAATAGACATTTAATGAGATAGAAAATGTGCAAGAGGACCAGGTTTGGAGGAGCAGGACATCAAGAGTCCAACTTAGGATATATTAAATTTGATGTGTCTATTAATTGTGCAGGTAAGGATGTCTAGTAGGAGTTGAATAGAATCTCGAGTTCAGGGGAAATAACATTTGACCATCATCAATATTCAGATACTATTCAAAGGCTATGTGATATCACCTTGTGAGTGAATGCTGATAGAGAAAGGATCTAAGGACTGAACCCTAGTGAACTCCAGTGGAGGGATGAGATAAATGAGTAAACAGAGCTTAGGGGAACATCTAAAGTGAATAGGAAAACTGAGAGTAGCTCCCAGAAGTCAAGTGAAGAAAGTATTTTAAGAAGGAGATAATTACCCGCTGAATCAAAGATACCGAGAGGCTGATTAAGACAAAGACTAAATTTATCACTGAATTTAGCACTATGGAAACCATAGGTAATCTTGAGAAGAGCTTTTTTTCTTAGTATGGTAAACCTTTTGAAGTAGATTCAAATGAGAATGGGAAGAGAGAAAAGGGAGAGAAGCAACATAAGAAATCTCTTTTAAGGAATTTTATATAGAGAGAAACAGAGGAATCAGTTGATAGTTGGAAATTATTTTAAAGAAAATGGGTTATTTTAAAGAAAAAAGGTATTACAACATGTTTGCAGTATTGTGGGAATAATCAAGTTGAGACAGAAAATTATTTTTTAAGGAAGTGTCTAATTGCTGAAGTGAAAGAGAATGAGACCCTGTGCATAAGTGTGATCAGATAGGAGCATGTACAGCTCAAGTAAGAACAGGAAGAAAGAGACAATAAACATGTACAGATAGGATGGGATGGTCGATGTGGTGGTGAAAAGACATGCGAGTTATTACTAATTACTTCTATTTCCCCAGTGAAATAGGAAGCCAGGTTCATAAACCAAAATGAAGAGGAGCAAGGCAGTATTGGAAGTTCAGGAAAAGTAATAGGTGTAAAAATATATAAAGTAGAATTACCAGGGAGTATGAAGATACATTTCCAATTAAGGATGAAGAATTTAAAGTGAGGCCAGCCAATACCCCTGCTTTGCTTCAGCTACATCAGCTGCATAGGTTCAGGCACAGAATACATGGAACATTGTATTTAAATAGGGCCTGGATTTTACAAAAGTAACACAATGAAGAAGAGAGATGCAAGGCTATTTGAGGGTGTTTGTGGGAGAGATTGTAAAATATTAGCTAAGTAAGAAGGGGACTGCAAATTTTAGGGGTATAAAGGAATGAGGAAAAGTGTAAATACAGTGGGGTCAAAGAATGTTTGGAGCCAAGGCACTAGAGGCAATTAGCTGAAAATGTAGGTGATTATTGGTGAGTGACATGGTTTAAATGAAAAGTATAGAAGGGTACAATTATCCATCATGAAAAGTTCTAGGGTACAACTAAGATCTGAGTAGCTGAAGTAGAATGAAAGTAGAATGGACCTTTCCATATCCAGCCAGGTTCAGTGACAGAAGGTTAGGAAACAAATTACCAACCACTTGAGAGAACATATCCCCTAAGTTGTTTTAGCTATTTTTCTTTCAGCATATATTTGTTGGAATGCCAACTATGTTCAGTTCAATTAATATGGGCTTCTTAAATAAGGGCTCCAGCACTGGATAATCCTGCCATTTATTTTGATACATTCCATCCTGCTGCTCAGATCTATTGGCATCTACAGCATGTCTTTTGAGAAGATGGGCATTCACATCCCTATGTCCTAGCAAATTTCCAACTCAGAAAACCACATTAGGCTTCTCTATATATCTTCCAACTATTTCAATGGAAAATACAATTCTCTGATTTCTTCCTATGATATTTATCAAAGAGAATGGTGCCTGCCAGTTCTAGGGTGGGGGAACTCAATACAAATCACCAACCTTTAGATGACACCCCGTCTTCAAAGTGCTTTCAAAGTCTGGCAGAAAAAAAGTACCCAGTGGCTATAAGACCACCCAGGAGTTCAGTCATGCATTCTAAGTAGCAGATCACTCGAATGTAATTGGCTAGTGAGTTCATTTTACTCTTCTCTTCTTGGTCACATGTTACCGCCCTTGTACCCTGCACGTTCTCTTTCCCAGACTTACAAAGCATGTTCTCTTGAATTCGTTCTCTTTTTAAATTCACACAGTCTTAATGATTCTTCTTTCACAAGAGTCTTTCACTCTTACAATTCAGTTCAAGTCATCCACATGCTTATTAGGAGCAAGGGTCTGGGACTTAGGGGAAAAGGGAATAAAAAGATGAATGAAATTTGATCCCTGCAGTCCAAGAGCTTGCTGTGAAAAAGGAAGTTTGGCTTACATTGCCTCCCTAATCCCTTGGCTAGGCCAGAACAGAATATTGTCTAAAACCTCCTCACGTCAGCAGTCCTCTGGGGTGGTGACTGGAAGTAGAATTTAAACAAAAATATAATTGACACATAATAATTGTGCATACTTATAGGGTACAATCTGTTGTTTCAATATGTGTTTAAATGGGTGCATTGTGTAATGATCAAATTGAGGTAATTTATCCACCACCTTGAAGAGAGATTTTTGAATATTCTCATTGCGAAGAAGCAGGAATTTTTAGCAGACAACTGAGATGCTTCTTGTTCACACTAAGTCATTCTGACGATGGATTTACATAACTTGTTGTTTTGTGTGTGTGTGTGTTTTTGAGACAGAGTCTTACTTTGTCGACTAGGCTGAAGTGCAGTGGCACAATCTCAGCTCACTGCAACCTCCACCTCCTGGGTTCAAACGATTCTCCTGCCTCAGCCTCCTGAGTAGCTGGGATTACAGGTACATGCAACTAGGCCTGGCTAATTTTTATATTTTTAATACAGATGGGATTTCACCATGTTGGCCCTGCTGGTGTCAAATTCGTGGCCTCAAGTGATCTACCAGCTGCGGCCTCCCAAAGTGCAGGGATTACAGGTGTGAGACACCAAGCCTGGTATATTTACATTTCTTATCTGGATCTTTCCTTTAGTAAGTGCTAAGGAATCCTACTTCCCCCAATATTTTTTCCTATTTCAATGTTTTAGCATGTATCATGTTACTACTTTGCAGACACTTGATTTTCCCCTTTGTTTACTGTAAAGTATATTTTTATAGCCTTTGTAATAGAAGTATTCTAAAATCTGCCTGCAACCTATCTTTCTGACTCTGCATTTTAGGGAATAATTCTCTGTTGTGGAATGAAAAAAAACAGAGCCTGTGGAGTCAGAGATCTCATTTCAAATTATAGTTATCCCTAGGAATAAATCTGAGTGACAGGTAGTATGGTATAATAATAAGTATAAAGCTATGGTTAAGGAAAACTCAACAACCTTATCTGTAAATTGGGATGACAACAGCCTACGTCAAAAAAATGTGAAGGTAAATGAGATAATGTAAGGCTGATACTTAGTAAGCATTTTAAAAACACCCAAAAAACTATTGCCATGATTACTCTACTTACTCTATTTCTCTATGCTCCAGGCAAATGAACTACTAATGACCCAGGGGTCCTTCCCCATTCTCTTCTTCACAAGGAAATATTCTCTCTCTGTGTGCTGTTTATTAAAATCTACTGCCCCTTTTAGAGGCCTTTCCAGATCATCCCATGGCCAAGAACGATCACTGCTTCCTCTTCTTTACATACAGATGTTTTTCTCCTGCTTGACAATTATTTTTGTGCAATTATTTTCCTTTTGATTGTGTTTTTAATGTCCCCCCACCCCACAATTTTCCAGACTGTTTGCTCCACGAGAGAGGAGACCATCATCTCTGTGCTCACCGTTGTATGACCAGTATCCTGAGGAGTGGCTGTTACATAATTACATCAGGCACTCAATAAAAATTTGATGAATAAACACTGGATTTTAAGGCAGGTATCATATCTTACACAGCATATCATATCTTACATTTTATGTCCCTCACATAAATACCACAGAGTGAAGTATATGACAGATAAGGTCATTTCTCTTGATAAGTACATAGTCCAGTCTGAAACAGATATGCCAAAAAAAACAAAACTGGAGTAAACAAGATGAATTGTTTTAATAGAGGCACTGTATTAGTTTCCTAGGACTGCCAGAACAAATCACCTCAAACTTAGTGGCTGAAAACAACAAAAATTTATTGTCTCACAGTTATAGATGCTAGAAGTATAAAATTAAGGTGTCAGTGGGATTGGTTCTTTCTGGGGGCTGTGGAAGAGAATCTGTCCCAAGCCTTCACATTGTAAAGTACAGTACTGGAGGGATAGGACTTCAACTTGCTCTATCTGAGATAGAGAGGAGCCATTTGTTGTGAATTGAGAAGAGAGGTATGTTGAATCCATAATAAGCACATAAAAACTTGGCTGGTTCATAGGAGAAGTAACATGTTTCCAGCTCTAGTAAAAAACAAATTGAAGTGGCCTTTAAAAAGGTACAGAGTACGACAGAATGAAAAATAAATGAACAAGAATACAGAGAGGATGTGGTAAATTATCATGTTTCCCTAATATGTTATTGGACACTAAATCGTATTAGAATTATTTATCAATAATAATTCTAAACTGTTGCAATTGAAAGAATATATTAAGTGGTGTTATTTGAGAAGCGCCAGGGCATTCTCATTTCTGTCCAATGGGAGAAACATTTTCGTTTGAGACCTCCGTGAATAATACAGTCTTTTAGTTAGGAGAGCTGCATTTTGAGTGGTGCAGGCAGAATGGTGATCTCTCACCCACACAAACACTAAGATAGAGAGAGACAGAGACAGAGACAGAGACAGCAGAGAGAGACAGAGAAAGGAAGTACAGGTACTCAGATAGAGATAAGCCATTTCTTGACATTAAGAAATAAAGTAGAATCCACTGGAGGGAAATAAAACCGCCTCAGGAACAGAATTAATTCACATACACATGCAGGTAAACACACACTGCTTGATACTTACTGTGGACTTTGAAAATTATGAATGTGTGTGTGTGTGTGTGTGTGTGTGTGTGTACATTCGGCCCTCCATATCCATGGATTTTGCATTCACAGATTCAACCAACCATGAATTAAAAACATTTGGAAATAACAAACATTAAAATATAACAACACAACAATAAAAATAATACAAATAAAAAATATAGTATAACAACTTTTTACATAGCATGTATGTTGTATTAGTATAAGTAATCTAGAGATTACTTAATGTATACCAGAGGATGCATAGGCTATATGCAAATACTATGCCACTTTAAACTGATAAGAACAGATACTAAACTTCATCTTAGCCAAAAGTCAGAGAAACAATATAACTATGCCATTTTACATAAGGGACTTGAGCTGAGCATCCTCAGATTTCAGTATCTTTAGGGTTCCTGGAAACAATTCCTTGTTTCATATATATATATATGTATATGTATATATATATAAATATGTATATATATATATTTATACATATATGTATATACATATATATATATATATATATGATAGCTACTGAGTGACAGGTGATATTATACCATACCACTTGTCACTCAGTAGCTGTATATGCATATGTATATATATACATATACATATGTGTGTGTGTGTGTGTGTGTGTGTATGCTGTCTTTCCTCGGTATCACAGGGAATTGGATATATATATATATATATATATATATATATATATATATACTTTTCAGTACAAAAAAAATTGAACACAGATGGGTATGGTACCAGAACAGAAGGTAAAGACACATGAAAAAAATTTGCTACAACATGAATGGAACTGGAGATCATTATTTGAGAAGAAATCATCCAGGCACAGAAAGACAAGCATTTTATTATTTTAGGTGAAAGACAAACATTTTATTTTAGGTGAAATAATCCAGGCACAGAAAGACAAACATTGCATGTTCTCATTTATTTGTGGGATGTAAAAATCAAAACAATAGAACGCATGGAGATAGACAGCAGAAGGATAGTTACCAAAGTGTAGTAGTAGGCTTTGAGGGTGAGGTGGGGATGGTTATTGGGTACAAAAAATAGTTAGAAAGAATAAATAATATCTAGTATTTAATAGCACAACAGGTTGACTATAGTCAAAATAACATAATTGTACAATTTAAATATGAAATTAAATATATATACAAGACTAGAACACCAAGTTGAATGACTCCAGCTTGCGAAACCCACATCGATCACCATGCTTGCCCCAAGGGAAGCTGTACAATGTCTGGCTCGTCCAGAACCCCATCATTTATCACTAGCAATCTATTGTCCATAATCATGTTTAAATTAATAGCATTTTAAAGGTACAAATATTTTTCAAAAAAACAAATAAGTATTTAATTCGCCTTTTAAAAGCTTTTTAAAAACGTTTTTAAAAACTTTTTTAAAGTCCTGAGGACTATTTTCTTTAAAGTCCTCAGTTATAGAACTCCATATATTGGACTATGATAGCCTTACCTGATTCTTGCCAAGAATCTAGTGCCCAGAAAATGCAAATACAAAGTAAGCAACTGAAAAATAAACAAATAAATTGGAGGTATGCTACCTGTTGAAATATGACCTAGCGCAAACACCTATGCCACTTGCTTATGAATCATATAGGTTTTCGGTGTGCAGAGTTTTGACTGAATGAGGGAGTTTACTCTGGACTACAAGGGGGCCCCTCTGTCAATAACGTACTCCATTTGTGTATTAAGTCAAAAATGAAATGGAAGAGAAAAGAAACATCGATGACCCCAAGTCTCTTTAATTGAATGGAGGTAAAAGGGAAACAACGAATGAGAAAAGTACTCTGCCCTTTTAAGAATCTTGCATTCACATTCCTGATGAAGTTATTTTTCCTCCTCTCACTGATTCCCATTTCACTCTATTACATAGCACCGTGTTCCCCAGGAGCTCCTGAATGAAGGGCATCACTCAGCTGTGTTAAGTATCTGGAAAAATAAATATACTAGTTTCAATGTCTAGGCTATGGGTATTCCTTTTTACTGAAGGTATGACATATAGCTGCCCAGGCCTGACTAAATTAATAGTAATAATAATTAATAATGGCAAATTTTTATTCTATTAAGTTACTTGGCTTGTCTTGTAGAAATAGCAACATTCATCTGAAATGCCCCCTCCTACACTTATGTCTAAGGACAAATCCCACATACACCACAGATAACTTCATTTTACATGTTTTATTCTGTTACCAAACTAAATTTTTATCATATAGTCTGTTGCTCACTGAACTCTTCAGTAATTCTCAACATACCATGTAAGGTATTAAGCACAGTCCCAACACAGAGCAAATGAGCAATAACTGTTAGTTATTATAACACTATTATGTATTTTCAGTGCATTAAACCACTGGTCTGATACCTAGCCCAACATTCTATTAAACCACATAATCCAGTTGAATAATATATGATAATATAATAAAATGGCGATAAGTGCTAAATATCCAGATAGAAACACAGATGGAATCAGACAGCTTTCCCAAGAAATAGAGAAAATAGTAGATAGGCAATCTAGGCCTAAGCACTCTAAGCAGAAGCTAAGTTATCACAGGATATCTTGGCAATCTGTGGCACGTGAACCCTTTTCTTCTGGAGTCTGGAACTATGTTGCAACTCTCACTTTCTCCCTATCTAGAGACTCAGTTTGTTCCCTTGTGATTATCAGCAGTTGAGAAATCCTTAGACCTTCTGAAAGGACTACTTTTTAAATTTATATATATAATATTTAAAATACATATCTTTATAATATGTATTTAAATATATAATATTTAAATTAATATATATTTAAATAAATAAATTTATATTTAAATATATAATAATTAAAATATATTTTTAATGAACAGAGAGTAAAGGATTATTTTGTACAGAAACTCCTGGTGCCCACTTAAAATCCTTTCTTGTTTCCGAGTTTTTCAAATGGGGCCCTCTTTACCAGCTTGCCCCCTCAGAGATAAGCTGTCCCCCTACTTATTCAGATCTGAGATCTGAAAACATTCCTTTTCCTATGAGTTCAGCTAGGACAAAGATGGAGCTTTTTGATAAAATTTGAAAAACACATTTTTTAAAGATGAAAATTTTTAAAAATTGAAAAAAAAAATTTATAGAAAGAGACTTCTAATCCAAATTTAACTTCTCAAACTATGTTTTGACCGGGTAGCATAATGTTTCAGTCTTTCCGGAGAATGCCCCTTGAAACTGTTTTCTTCTACACAACTTCCTCCTTTCCTTTGACTTTCCTGCTCTGGAAGGGAAGAACAGGAAGAGGACAGATCAAATTACTCAAGAGGAAGGACAAGAAATAAGGAACCAAATTATCAACAATTGGAGAAAGAAAGCTGATGTCAGTATCATTTCATATATGATTATGTCAGAGTCAGGTGGATAAGCCAATCCTGTTGAATAGCATACTTTTCCTGCTACTCCTGAAGGGTAAAGAGGTCTTTCTCTTACAAAGCTGTCCTAGCTAGTAATCTTACAGGTGCAAAGAGCTTGTTTTCATGTTATTTCTTAGTAACTCAAAATACCTCTAAAGTTATACATATTATGAAAGTACTACAGTCACAGTGCTGAGAAAAGGAGTAAATAAGACAATGTATATAAAAACACTTGGCTCTGCCCCTGGCTCTGTGGTTGATAAATATTAAGTTAGTATTCATTATTATTATAATTTCCAAAGAGTCCATTACAAGATATAGAAGAAGGGAGGCAGCAATAACACTAAGAGAAAATTCCATTATCTCCAACTATTTATCCTCTAGCCCAACATAATTGCCATTAGAAAGAGCAACTTTAACAAAAATTTTAAGTTGCAATAGATGTTCAACTTTAAATCCATCCCAGAAAAATTTCTAACCAAAGGAGCATAGAAGATTTAATCTTATTTTCTAAGTAGTATAGACTTAATTGTGAGAACAAAATAAAAACTTGGGGAAATATTAGGGAAGAGAAATAAGGGTGTGAAGAGCTGATTATTACAATTCCTTCTTTCCCTTCTTGAATTTTATTGCTGATGGGTAATGAAATATGCAAAGAATGTGCTGAGAAATAACCTAAACAAATAAGCCAGTATACCACAAAGATCATTTGAAACTTAAAAAATTAAAATAAGATATCATCTGCTAAAATAATAATTGGCAGGGCTAGCACAGTTTCTTCTTTCATGTATTTCTTCCTTCATTTGACAAATAGACATACAACTGTGTGTCAAATCGTGTGGTATACTTGAGGCATTCAGAATTAATTGGGCATCATTCCTGCCTTTGCATCAGTCTAATGAGGAAGAAAATCTTTCAATAATGATTTCATGTCCTTCATGTCATTACAGATGGGTAGATAGAGTACTATGATGGCACAAAAGATAGAATTAAAATATCTTCCTGCAGAAGGTCCAAATAAGTCCAATGCAAGGGTGATATTTGAGACGAGCCCTAATGCATGACTAAAACATTTCCAGAAAGCTAAGTGGCAGTGAATATCACAGGCAAATGAGACAGATTTTTTTAAAATCTTAATATCACAAAATAGCCAACAATATTCTAGAAACCATTTGAAGTTCAATGTATCCAGTTTTCATATGTGATGGCAGGAGGGAATCGGGGAGTACTAGTGAATTAGAGATGAGGCTGGAAAGCTTAATTATTCAGGATTCTATACGGTAGATAAAATAAACCAATTCCAGTTAGCTTAAGCAAAAAAGAGAGGGAGTAATGGTGGTAGGGGCTTATTATAAAGACACAAGAATGTCTCACAGAAGCCAAATCTAAAAATGACAATGGGTCTCAGGAAATGCAGGAATCAAGATCTTGGAGATTATAAATTGAAGGAGTGCTCCATTTCTAATATTGTTTCTGCTCCTCTCTGGGCACTTGCTTTATTCTGCTTTCTAGTTAATCCTGCTTTCTTCGTTATTCAATTCATATGTGAGGTAGAAGCTAGCTAGCCACTCATGTAATGCTTCCAGTCACTTTAAACTTGAATTCAACACCTTAGCAAAAATATTCTCCAAAGCTGAGTCATATATCTACTTTTCATCCATTTCACTGTGACCAGGGGCATGAGGTTTTCAAGGTAGAAGTTCCTCACAAGACTAGATTTGTATGAGATTTTGCAAAGATTTGTACATCTTGATAAAAAGTTTAAACTTTGTTTTGCAGAGAAAAATAGAGTAAAGGCAAAGGTTTACAAGGAAAAGATGACTTTTTTTCCCTTTTAGGACTAAGTAGAGGTAGCTGCTGGTTATGAGTAAAATAGACAAGAGTGACCGGATTTTAGCCTGAACTGCTGTGAAGAGTGGTGTCATCATTTATTCAGGTACGACAGGGAGGGAAGTCTGGCAATAGGTTGGGTTGGTATTGGGGAGGCACAAAGTAAATTTGTTGGGCAGTGGGTTGTAGAGCAACTTATCTTTCACTATGTGAAGTTTGAGCTAATAGACTTCCAGTTGGAGACCTCAATTAAGTAATTACATATTTAATGCTGAATCTCAAGGGAGAAGTCTAAGTGGACAACAAATACGAAAAAAAATGCTGATCTCAATCAAGATCAGAAGTGTTTAGTGCACCAGCTTCTGTACCAAATCAATCCATTCAGTTAAAAAAATAATTTATTCTTTTATTGCTATAAAGTTTATTTGGGTATTATTGATTGCTCCTAGCAATGGTTCGGTAATCTAGGCTCTTTCTGTCTGTGGCTGTATCATTCTCCAGGGCCTCTGAATCCTCTGCTAGAGCCTCTGTGTGTTTCAGAAACCATTAGGGTAAACAAAGAGAGGGGAAAATTGTATAGGAGGTTTTCGGAGAGGGGATAAGCTTGGAAGGGGCATACATCACTTCCTCTCAGATGTTATTAGCTCTTACACAATAATGAGGACACCCCTACCTTTAAGGGACACTGAGACATGTGGCCTAGCTGTATTCCCAGAACAATAGGGAAATGTGTTTGGTGAACCTCTAGCCAGTTGTGGCCAGACATAGATGGTACTTGGAGTTTGAAATCACCTCAAGAGACACTATAGAATGAAAAGAGCAGGGCCAAAGGGAGAGCCCTGGAACACTCCAGCATTTAAAGGTCTGGTAAAAAAGGCAGGGCTGGCAAAGGAGACTGAGAAGGGACGCCAGTCAGTTTCAGAGGACGATGGTGTCATACAGTCTAGAAGAGAAAGTGTTAATGAAGGAATTAGCAATTAACTTTCTTAAACTCTCTGAGTGTCTGCACTGACTGTTTTTTTATATCCTTGAGGACAGGTTTATATACCGAAAACTCTTCATAGTTTTACTTTAATTTTCATAATCAATATTTAACTGATTGAAGCTACATTTTTTTAAAAAAAATCCCTGTTCTTTACCTTCTTGATTATCTATCTATCTATCTATCTATCTATCTATCTATCTATCTATCTTTGTTGGGAGCAGGCCCCCCAAAATCTGGCCATAAACTGGCCCCAAAACTGGCCATAAACAAAATCTCTGCAGCACTGTAACATGTTCATAATGGCCCTAACGCCCAAGCTGGAAGGTTGTGGGTTTACAGGAATGATGGCAAGGAACACCTGGCCTGCCCAGGGTGGAAAACCACTTAAAGTCATTCTTAAGCCACAAACAACAGCATGAGTAATCTGTGCCTTAAGAATATGCTCCTGCTGCAGTTAACTAGCCCAACCTATTCCTTTAATTTGGCCCATCCCTTCATTTCCCGTAAGGGATACTTTTAGTTAATCGAATATATATAGAAACAATGCTAATGACTGGCTTGCTGTTAATAGATATGTGGGTAAATCTCTGTTCAGGGCTCTGAGCTCTGAAGGCTGTGAGACCCCTGATTTCCCACTTCACAACTCTATGTTTCTGTGTGTGTATCTTTAATTCCTCTAGTGCTGCTGGGTTAGGGTCTCCCAGACCGAGCTGGTCTCGGCATATCTTACTCTATTTAGAAATCTAATAAACTTTAACAGTAACTTACAGGATATCTCATAGTCTTCATCTTATTTTACATAGTTAATTAAATACTGTTAAGCATTTTAAATAACATTTATAAATGTATTCTATTAATATTTTAGGTACTTCAATGGTCTGTCCAACAAACATTTCTAAGTACTTAAAATTAATTCTTGTAAGTCTAATATATTTAATTCATAATTATGAGTAATCTTAACTTCTTTTTTCTTTTCTTTTTTTTTTTTTTTTTTCTGAGACAGGATCTCACTCTGTCACCGAGGCTGGAGTGCGGTGGCTTGCACTCAGGCTTACTGCAGCTCCAACCTCCCAGGTGTGAGCTATCCTCTCACCTCAGCCTCCCCAGTAGCTGGGACTATAGGCGCAAGCCATCACATCCAGATAATGTTTCTATTTTTTGTAGAGATAGGGTTTCACCATGCTGCCCAGGCTGGTCTGGAACTCCTGAGCTCAAGCAATCTGCCCACCTTAGCCTCCCAAAGTGCTAGGATTGTAGGAGTGAGCCATTGTGCCTGGCCCGATTTTAACTTCTTTTCCATATTCCAGTCACAGTGCATATAAATACAGTAAGTACTTTGAATTTAAAAGTCAAAAGGTGAGCTCAACTATTCAATTTATACAGCTTACATTGGAAACAAGTTTCATTGAATAGTCAATATTCTTCTGAACAGTACACATCACATTTTTGAAATACTAAATATGCTTAAACTTATTGTAACTAATGGGTTTAATTACCTAAATATTTCTATGTTTACTTTAAATATTTTAAGGGTAAAAGTAGGCTTTCCCACAAAGGAAACAACAGTGTTACCACAGAGTCTTTGAGGATACTCCCCTAGATGGTTGGAATATGCATATTCGCCTAAGATATTGACCAGGGACTCTGATATCTGTTACTGTGATAGAACATACTCATTCTTATCTGTAGTCACCATATCAACTCACTAAATGGTCTTGCAGATCTTATAGCTCAGGTACATTACATGCTTCCGTTTGGATTTCACCTGTAATATTTTTTTCCCACAGAACTCTGCAAACCCACCCAGGGTTATATCACTGGATTTAATTTTCTTTGGCTTTTATATTATTTAAAATATCTTCTTACATAGGTCAAAATACTTCTGATCTTGATGGAAACCTACACCTTTGTCATGTTTTTCCTGTTTGGTAAGAACAGATGTTCTTATGGGTCTAAAGAATTCTTATGGCTATACCACGTCACATGGTTCAGTTATTCCACTGACACACACACACAACAGAATCAAAGAACTGATCACTGCCTTTGAAAAGACGTAGACCATTGGTAACTTTGAGAAGAACCTTTTCTGGGAATGGTAAACATTACGAATGAGGCAAAATTGAACAATTTGCCCATATTTGCATATGTGAGTTACTGACTGAGATAAATTTAAAATCAGGTATGTATGATTCATATACTAACCTATTGAACATTATAACTTAGCCTCGCCTAAGTTAAACATCCCAGAACACTTACATTAGCCAACAGCTGAAAAAAGTCGTCTAATACAAAGCCTCTTTTGTTATAAAGTGTTGAGTATCTCATGTAATGTATTGAATACTGTTCAAAAAGTGAAAAGCAAAATGATTGTATGAGTACTTGAAGTATGGTTTTTGCTGAATGTATATCACTTATGCAGCATCATAAAGTTGAAAAATCCTAAGCCAAATCATTGTAAGTCAGGGAGCATCTATTAAATTCTCATGTGAATCAGGTACACATAAAAAAATTTGTTTTAAGTACTCATGTGATATTACCAAGAAAGTGAAAAGACAACTAGAATGTCAAATGAAATGTTTGCAAATCACTTATTTGATAAGAATTTTGATATGAATAAAAATGAAATACCCCATTTTATGTCTATTCTTTAAAATATTATAAATATAATATTTTATAAATACTATAAAGTGACAAAATGATAAGATAGATCCTTTATATGCTCATGTAAAATTCTGCATTATTGAATAAAATAAATTATAAAATTGTAGTCATAATATATACAAAAACTCCTACAAATAAAAAAGAAAAAGGCAGAATACCCAAGAGAAAATGGGACAAAACACTTGGTCAGTGCAAAAAAAGAAGAGTACAAATTAGAAACAACCACATGAAAAGCTGCTCCATTTTAGTTGTCATCAGTAAAATACCAGTTGGTTGGCAAGAACAGAGAGAAACTGGAATTCCACATACTCTTCTGGTATGAGTAGTACATAAAAACCTTAGAAAACTCTAAAATTTTCTACTAAAGCTGAACATATACATACCTATGACTTCTAGATAAATACCCACAAAAATAAATACATAAGACCTCCAAAAGATATGCACAAGAAAGTTCACTGAAGTACAATTTCTAATAGCCAAGAACTGGAGAAAATCTAAAAATCTATCAAGGAGACAATAGATAAATAAATTGCAAAACATTTATACAATTGATAAATCCACAACACTGAAAATGAATGAACTATTGCTACATGGAAAGACAGCGAGTGTCCAGTGGTGTGCTGCAGCCTGCTTCTGCCAGCTTACAAAAGGCAATTGTGGCCTTCCCTTTGAGACTGCACATTCAGTAACTTCTTGCTGTTTCCTTGAAATCTGCCATGGTGGGAATATTAGCATCACAGAAATCAGTAAATGCTGCAAACCAAGGCTTTTCCCCTTCTTTAGAGCTGATTTACTAGCACACTACTAATGTATTTCACAAGCATAGTTCCTAGGGAAACAAGCCAAACACAAACATACAAGTACTACATGATTCCAATTACAGAAATTTCAAAAGAGCAAAACTAGACAGTATTTAGAATTTTGAATAGGAGAATAGTGGATATCCGTCAGCATGAAAGATACTGATGTAAAGGGGATGTGATGAGGGCTTGTGGAGTTGTGTTGATACCCTGTCTCTTGATCTTGATGCTGAATGACCAGTGTGTTCATTTTGTAAAAACTCATCAAGCTGTACACTTAAGACTTGTACATTTTATGTATGTATATGTTAATTAAAAGTTTTCTTAAAAATAAAGGCATAGCATGATTTCATTTTTCATTTGAACTATTGTGTGTATTTGAAGAAAAATGTCTCAAATAATTACTACCAAAATGTTGATGGTATTCATCTCTGGATGGTGATATGTTAAGGGAAAGGACAGAGGGTTATAAAATGGTACTTAAGCTTCTTACTTTTTATACTTCTGTATACATCAAAAAATAAGCATTTTGGCCAGGCGCGGTGACTCACGCCTGTTATTCCAGCACTTTGGGAGGCCAAGACAGGCAGATAAGGAGGTCAAGAGATCAAGACCATCCTGGCTAACGTGAAACCCTGCCTCTATTAAAAATACAAAAATTAGCTGGGCATGGTGGCACACACCTGTAGTCCCTGCTACTCAGGAGGCTAGGCAGCACAATATCTTGAACCGGGGAGGTGGAGGTTGCAGTGAGCCGAGATCGTGCCACTGCACTCCAGCCTGGGCAACAGAGCAAGACTCCATCTCAAAAAAAAAAAAAAAAAAAGCATTTTATTTTAGTAATAAAAATTAACAGAGGAAAAATATATATTTTATTTAAATATTACAAGCATTTTTTCCCTAAAATATGTTCATTTACTACTCCATTTCATCATTACATTGGAAACAGTATTACCACATTTTCTATTTTTCAAAATTCCGAAGCAAAGAAATCTGTCTACAAAGTTCCCTCTGCAAATGTTCCCCTACTTTAGGTAAAGTTAGCATAAGGAGAATGAGAATTAATTACTTTGAAACAATGGAATTCAGATGAACCATTAGGGAAAATTCTTATTTATCTATGGCCATATCTTTTTGTTTATATCAATTTTAAACTTTATACTTTAAATACAATAAAGTGCACATATTTTTAACATATGACAAAAGGAATTCAACAAATATAAATGCCTATGTAACCACCCCCAATTTAAAAAGACTGAAATTTAAAAAAATCAAATTACTTGGAGAAATAAGTTAGAATTTTTATCTTCTAGAGCTATGTTATTTAGCATGCAGTTTAGAGTCCAAGAATGCTATGTTTACAGATTAAGAAGTAGCCAAGGAGGCTGGGCATAGTGGCTCATGTATTTATTCCCAGGGCTTTGGGAGGCTGAGACAAGAGGATTGCTTGTGGCCAGTTCACGATCAGCCTGGGCAACATGGCAAGACCCTGTCTCTCCAAAAATTTTTTTAAAATGAGTAAGGCACGGTGGCTGGTGTTTGTAGCTTCTGCTACTTGGCAGGCTGAGGTGGGAGGATGGCTTGAGCCCAGCAGTTTGAGGTGACAAAGCCAGACTTTGACAATAAATAAATAAATAAATAAATAAATAAATAAATAAATAAAGCAGCCAGTGATTTTTCTTGACTAAGTATTTTTCAAAGGCAAATATGGGTAAAAGGCTGGAAATAAGAGGAATTAAAAATATTTTAATTTTTTTCTAAAACACACCTCATAGATGAGTATAATACTTTGATTTAGTTCATGTTTGTTTCTATAAATTCTGACATGAAGAGTCATCTTCAATCTTTTTCCAATAGTTAAAGAAGGAAGTATAGTATGGCCTAATGCTTATTGGTGGGATTCAGAAAACAAACATCTGCCAATTGTTTTCTTGAGAAAGTTGTCATGGTCAACTACTGTGTGAGGCTGGTGTGCAGGTAGTAAAAGAATTTACCTTAATACCAAGACAGTAATGAGTTTAGAAAGGCGTATTTATTTAGAGAAAAGGGGAGACACATTGAAAGGGAGCAACCGGCCAGACAGCAGAGGGAAGGCTGTCTGCAAAGAGGCAGGGACTTGAGTGGAGTTTTATAAGGGTGCTCCTTAGGCTGAATGCTTGCAGACAGGATGCTTGGTTACAGATGGGCTATGAGCTGGGTGCTTGTAAGAGGATGCTTGGGTGTTAAGTGAGCCATTTGCAGTTGACCCTATTCTTGGAATATTCATTCCCCTCTACCCCTGTTTCTGTTCCTGCCAGCTAAGCCCATTTTTCATTTTTCTTTTAACTCCTTAGCGCTCCGCAAAACTTAATCAATTTCTCTAAACCTCAGTTTTCTTATCTGTAAAAGGTAAATAATAATACAGGGTGCAACAGAAAAATCTAGTGTGGTTTACATAATCACCTCTTAGAGATTTTAAATTATTTCAGGATAAGTCATGAGAATTAAATGAAATAATGCATATAAAGCACATAGTGTAGTGTCCTCCATATAGAAAATGCTCAGTATATTGGTTATTAACTACTTGTTGAACGTTTATCTTCTCCACTAAACTGTAAGTTCCACAAGGCTTTCAATATGTGACAGATGTTCATTCGTTGTCTGAATTCTTCAAATACATCCTCTTCACCATAGCGTCTTATTAATTCAATTATTAATTGAATAAATTCTATTGTTCAAAAATCACTTTTATAT
Source organism: Pan troglodytes (assembly GCF_028858775.2). Lineage (NCBI taxonomy): Eukaryota > Metazoa > Chordata > Mammalia > Primates > Hominidae > Pan > Pan troglodytes. The sequence goes on from NC_072407.2 coordinate 91,612,026, forward strand.
TTAACTGAAATTTGCTCACTTATAATCACATCTAACCTTCAAAGAAAACACATTAACCAACTGTACTGCGTAATGTTACTGGGTGATCCCACGTTTTACAAATGAGAAGATATATTCTGGTAAGCTGAATACTTAGCACCCAAGGGTACACAGCTTGGACAGGACCAGGTCCAAAGATTATTAAGAGTCTTCTGACTCCAAACTCAGTGCTCCCTCCAGTGCCACAAGCAAACTCCATAAAGGTATCCTGTGCTGAATAGAGACTGTAGAGTGGTACAAAGACAGACAGACATTATATTAAGTCTTAGCTTTGTGACTTTGAATGACTTACCCAATCTAGCTAAATTTCAGTTTTACCATGTGTAAATCGGGAAGAGTAATAGAACAAACCTTGAAGGGTCCCAATGGTGATTAAATGAGGTGACGTACATAAAATGCATCACTCATAATAAGTGCTCTTTAAGTATTAGTCACTATTATTAGCCATCTCTGATTAGATTTGACAATAGGAACATTGGGAAAGATATAGTACATTCAGGATTTTGTTAGAAAGAGATGAAGAAATTCCCTTCCTTCCTGCCCTAGGTCATCTAGGAGTTGTCATGGTTCATTGTTGACAAATTAATTTTCCCAAATTTTTCACTTTGCTCAGAAAGTCTTCATCGAAGCACCCAAGACTGTACAATCTAGCCCATCTTTCTCCACTTAACTCATACTGTGCTCTCCCTTTCTCAAAGCAAACTGTTTGCTATTCCTTGAATACACTCTGAGTTTTCTGCCTTTGCCTACTCAGCTGGCCCATGGCCCCTAATGTTTCTTCTCATCTCCACTGGGTCAAATCCTACCTGTACCTTATGGTTCTGTTAAAAGCAGTGCTTCCATAAAGTACTCCTAGTAAATGCACGGCCTCTCTCACGGATTATAAGAACACAGTTTATTTTATAAAGCATGTAGCTATTCTCTCCCTCGAAATATCACTATTATTATTAAGAATTTATAGCAGGGATATAATTTTGTATGATGATTCTTCTGGTTAATCCAACCAAGACTGATTTTATATCTATTAGGTAAGACAGTAGCCAGACATAGCCGGGATATGAAAATAAAGTCTCTGCCTTCAACAAGTTCCAGTATTCTTTTCTTTCCTCCCCTCCCCTCCCCTCCCCTCCCCTCCTTTCCCCTCCCCTTCCCTCCCCTTCCCTTCCTTTCCCTTCCTTTCTTGACGGAGTCTCACTCTGTCACCAGGCTCCAGTGCAGTGGCGCTATCTCGGCTTACTGCATCCTCCGCCTCCCGGGTTCAAGCCATTCTCCTGCCTCAACCTCCTGAGTAGCTGGGACTATAGGCGCCCACCACCACGCCCAGCTAATTTTTGTATTTTTAGTAGAGATGGGGTTTCACCATGTTGGCCAGGATGGTCTCGATCTCTCGACTTCGTGATCTGCCAGTCTCGGCCTCCCAAAGTGCTGGGATTACAGGCGTGAGCCACCACGCCCGGCCTATTTCTTTAAAAAATGGTTTTGTAATGTAAGTGGAGGATAATACCTTACATGTTTATTAATAACAATAATATTCATTAGGAAAAAGGGCGCGGTGGTGATTTACACTGATGACAAGCATTCCCGACTATGGAAAAAAAGCGCAGCTTTTTCTGCTCTACTTTTATTCAGTAGAGTACAGTAGAGATTGTATAGAATTTCAGAGCTGAATAAAAGTTCCTCATAATTATAGGAGTGGAGAGAGGAGAGTCTCTTTCTTCCTCTCATTTTTATATTTAAGCAAGAGCTGGACATTTTCCAAGAAAGTTTTTTTTTTTTTTTTTTTTTTTTTTTTTTTTTTTTTTTTTTTTTTTTTTTTTTTAAGGCGCCTCTCAAAAGGGGCCGGATTTCCTTCTCCTGGAGGCAGATGTTGCCTCTCTCTCGCGCTCGGATTGGTTCAGCGCACTCTAGAAACACTGCTACGGTGGAGAAACTGGACCCCAGGGCCTGGAGTGAATTCCAGCCTACAGAGCTGATAAGCGAGGCATTAGTGAGAGTGAGAGAGACTTTACCCCGCCGTGGTGGTTGGAGGGCGCGCAGTAGAACAGCAGCACAGGCGCGGGTCGCGGGAGGCAGGCTCTGCTCGCGCCAAGATGTGGAATCTCCTTCACGAAACCGACTCGGCTGTGGCCACCGCGCGCCGCCCGCGCTGGCTGTGCGCTGGGGCGCTGGTGCTGGCGGGTGGCTTCTTTCTCCTCGGCTTCCTCTTCGGTAGGGGGGCGCCTCGCGGAGCAAACCTCGGAGTCTTTCCCGTGGTGCCGCGGTGCTGGGACTCGCGGGTCAGCTGCCGAGTGGGGTCCTGTTGCTGGTCTTCCCCAGGGGCGGCGATTAGGGTCGGGGTAATGTGGGGTGAGCACCTCTCGAGTTAGGAGGAGGGTAGCTGGGAACGGTGCAGGGCTGAGTTCTTGACAAGCTGCTGGTAGGACAGTCACTCAGGTTGAGGGTAGAACTGAGAGAACCTGAAACTCGGCGTAGGAAGGTTCCACGTGCTGGAGCCCTGCAAGACAGGGCACTTTTAAGGGTTTAGGACAAGCGCCAAACCCTGAGGGCTGTTGAACCAGGTCGCCCAGGGAGCTGTGCACCAAGACTTGTTTAGGGTTTTTATCGGGCCGTACTGTTTCAGGTGTACGGTAGAATTCAGGATATTCTGCAAAGGAAGTTTTTTTTGTTTTTTGTTTTCTTTTTTTGTTTGTTTGGTTTTTTCCTCTCTGTGCATTCTTTCTTCCTTGGAAGTAACAGAGGCAAGCTTGGGAACTGTGTGAACCAGGTCAGCAATCTGGACAGGTCTTTACCAGCAGGTCTTTTGCTGTTTTTCCTGGGTACTGATTTGCAGACTTGATCCAACTTTCTAAGAAAAGCAGAACCACACAGGCAAGCTCAGACTCGTATTAAATTCCAGTTTTGACTTTGCCACTTCTTAGTGGCCTTGAACAAGTTACCGAGTCCCTCTCAGCGTTAGTCACCCTATTTTATGATGAGGATAATATTATCTGCAAATTATTGGTAATAGTAAATAATATATCATGTAAATCTAGCACAGTACTGGGATTTTCGCCACTTCATTTCTTCTTTTACCAAGATGCTCCTCATTGGACTTTAATACACAGGACTAGTCTAAGGTATCACCAGGTAGTCCACTCCTGCTCGGAATTCTTGACCCTCTTTCGGGATTTAGAAGAACAGGACATGGACCAGATGGGTTTAAACAAATTCAATATCTTCCACTAGCTTCACCTTGGGGTTGTTAAAAGATTTTTGAACCACACACTGTGCTCATAACAATCTTCATCTCTTAAAAGGATTTTATTCTTCCTGGTATTGCCCTCACTCTCATCCCTGTATTCCGTGCTCAGTGGCTGACACAGAAGAGTTCTTTATTGATGTCCGCCCCCCACCCCCTGGGATTCTCTGCTCTCCCCTCCCCCTGCAGGCCTCCATCCTCTTCATCCTGTTCATTTTTCAGATCTCAGTTCAAGCATCTCATCCTCAGTGTGGTGTTTCCTGATCCCTCACTCTAATCCAAGTCTTTCTGTTTTATGCACAGGTGGAATCTTATTTCCGTTTGCGTCCAATCATGTATTTTAATATGCATGGATATATGTATGTGCATTTGTATGCACGCGATTAAGAACTAGAATAATTAATAATTGGAAAGCTCCATGAAAGCTGGTTGGGCACTAATTTTGTAACTATTTTATTCCCAGATCCTGTAATTTCTCTAAATAAACCCTGGAATCTTGCCTTATCTCCTTCAGGTTAAAAGCCAACTGCAAGGTCTAATGACTGCAGGATCTAGCTATCCATTGTTTCTGGCCGCCTATGCGTGCACTGGGTGTCTGGCAGAGAGGCTGGGTAAATTGTAGTTTCATTGTAGCTGTCTGAACTTGGATTTCTCAAGCCTACTTCACTGGAAACACAAACTCTCACAGCATTTTGTTTTAGTTTCAGAATCAGAGCAAATTAGAAGTCTGAATTTCCTTCAACACTTGGAAATAATTTATGTATTTGAAATATATTCATAATTAATTCATTATAAAAATGTATTAAATGCTTATTCTGAGTCAGCAGAGGAAGATAGAAACTTTATGAAAGTAGAAGGTGGATCTCCTTTTTGCCTTCATTTTCAGAACATCTCATTTATACCCATTAGTTGAAACATCAATGTCATTTTATTTTCGTCCTGATTATCTCATAAAACATTTCTTAGAGTAACAGCAATACCTATCATTGAAGTTGGATAAAAAATATTTTGCAATTGGTTTGCAACTTAAAAATCTGTTTGCATGACTCTTTTTCAGTGAAAGTAGGCAAGAGAAATTAAAACTCAGAAATATCTCACCTAATGTCAGAGGTAATATTGATAATTTGTGTTTTACAAATGATACATACAACAATAATGAAAAATAAGTCCTATCTATAGGCTCATATCTCATGCCTATTTTTGGATGTATTTTTCAGGGTGGTTTATAAAATCCTCCAATGAAGCTACTAACATTACTCCAAAGCATAATATGAAAGCATTTTTGGATGAATTGAAAGCTGAGAACATCAAGAAGTTCTTATAGTAAGCACATTCTCGAAAGTTTATATGGACAAGTTGTTAGAAAAACTTATCATTCTGTTTTGGTCCAATATTTTATATATAGGAACTGGCCTTTTTTCTTAAAATTTTATTTATTAAAGATCTTGGATCACATTTCATCTGAGGAGGACTATACTTTCAGCTAAATTTTGTCATTACAGAGGTTTAAAGCAGGAGTCAGCAAACTTTTTCTGTAAAAGTACCAGCCTTTTTAGGCCAGCTGATCTGTGTCACATCTAGTCAGCTCTGCTATTGCAGCACAAAAGAAGTCATAGAAAATACATAAACAGTCAGTTCTGATAAAACTTTCCTTATGGGCACTGAAATTTGGATTTCATATAATTGATGTTCAAAAATATTATTTTTAAAACCAATTTAAAATATAAAAACCATTCTTAGCTTGTGGACTGTACGGAAACAGTTAGTGGTCCAGATTTGGCCAGTGGAACCTAGTTTGCTGATTAATGCTTTAGAGAAAGATATTGCATTTTAGTTAAACAAAAATGGACTTTGAGTTAGAATTGAGTTTGAATTCCATCTTTGCCTATTAATACTTTGGATGAATACTTAATCTTTCTGAGCTCTCTTTTCCACATCTGTAAAATGGGAATAATGATCTTATTATTATATGGATGAAGTCAAAGAGCGTATATTTAGCATATATTTGGCATATTTTAAAAACTAGCTCCCTACTTACTGAAATAGCTATTTCCAGTGTAGGACAAAAGAGATAAATAAGTAAATTTAAAAAGCAACCAAAAAGAAAATACTTATATAGAATTACTATATATAATTGATTAGAATACTTGTTTTTTTTTTCTTTTCTTTCTTTTTTTTTTTTTTTGAGATGGAGTTTCATTCTTGTTGCCCAGGTTGGAGTGCAATGGTGTGATCTCAGCTCACTGTAACCTCCGCCTCCCAGGTACAAGCGATTCTCATGCCTCAGCCTCCTGAATAGCTGGGATTACAGGCGTGCACCACCACACCCAGCTAATTTTGTATTTTTAATAGAGACAGGGTTTCTCCATGTTGGTCAAGCTGGTCTCAAACTCCTGACCTCAGGTGATCTGGCCGCCTCGGCTTCCCAAAGTACTGGGATTACCAGTGTGAGCCCCCACACCCAGCCCAGAATACTTGCTTTTATTTTTAAGCATGAGATCCTTTTGTGAATTTTTACAAATTGAGTTAGCTCATGTGTCCAAAAATACATGAAGTCCCTCTAATGATTGCAGGATTCCCTGGTGAATAAAGGTTGTAATTCTAAATTAAAAGGCCATTAGACACACACACACACACACATAGGTATGCATAGATGTGCACACATATAATCATACAAACACATATATGTTTGTATTAATTACAACGGAATTAAAAGTATAAGTAAAAATTGATAGGATACCTCTCAGGTCTTTGGAAGGGCCGTTTTAAATGTGAGACTCTGAAGCTCGAACTTCTTTATCTTTGTGGAAACCCCTCCTCTGCCTGTTGTGCTTATTCCACTATAATAATGTATAGTAGGTATAATAGAAGTGGAGGTCTGGCAAGGTATGGTCTTTACTCCTGGACAGAGCTGCTGTTCCAGCTTTCTTCCTTTCCCAATATTAGTGGTGGAAGAAATCCAAGTTACTCCAGGTTATCAGCAGCCTATCCATAACATAAGGTTATGCAGCAACTTCAGTCCTCGCCTCTTCAGAAGAAAGAATTCAACTGGGGGCAAAAGCAGAAAAAGAGACCAAGGCAAGTTCCAGAGCAGGAATGGAAGTTTATTTCAAAAGGAAAGAAAGGAAGGTGTGCTTGGAAGAGAGCCAAGCAGGCACATGAAGGTGAGAGAAGGCCAAGTGCCCCACTTAACTGTGATCGTAGGACTTTTTTAGGCTTGCCTCTTTCCCATGATTCTTCTCTTAGGGTGGGCTGCCCAGCCCTCCTAACCCTTCGGAAATGAGCACCTGCAATGTGTTTAGGGAAGTAAACACAGGCCCATCTGAGTCTCTCTTCCTTTTTCTGGTGGAGTGTACCTGGAAGATTATACTATACCATTTTTGTCTCTAACACGCATGCCCAGGAAGTTGCTTCTCCCTGGAGTCTGCATTCAGTTAACATTTTGGTGTTAACAGGTGTGGACCATCAAGAGCTGGCCTCTCCCTGGCACTGCTAAATTATTTTTAGAGAGGCAATGCGATCATTGCTGAACCGAACCATCACCTGACATTCTAGAGGGTAGGGGGAGAGCCCCCTCCTGCCTTGCTCCTGTCTAACTACCTGTAACATTAACTTGTGACATAGATTGACCAACAAAGAAGAAAAATAAATGCCTTTCTTTATTTCTCTTTTTGGACCCTCAGCAAGATTAAGCAGTCAGCTTCTTGTTTATTCTCCATGTCCCTAACCAAGCTCCTCTAACCAGAACTCAGGGGGATATTCAGCATAAACACACAAAAGAAAGAAACTGAAAGAATTCCCTCTCATTCCTCCAAGGATCACAGAATCTCCAGAAGCCTCCTAAACTCTCCAGATTTTCAATTTGCCATTTGTCCATCAGAGAGCTTTCAATTAAAATATACCCATGGGTCAGGGACTATTAAAACCTCTGACCTTCCATCTGGTCCCCCTTTAAAATCTTTAGTTCTGCTCTTAAAAGCCCCCACTGCCTCCGAAATGTCTGCCTCAGTAGTGAATGGGAAAATTAATTAGGAGCAGCTTTTTTTCACTCTGCCTTGGGGTACAGGGTTGTCTGTGTTTTCCCTTCTTTGAAAACACCCAGTTGAATTCACAGATCTGTTTACCATTTTGCATCTCTCTAGAGGGATTCTTCCTTTTCCACGTTGTTTTGCCGGATAAGATCGTTTTAAAAGGCGTTTTAGACTTTTGGTCTCAGAATTTTACTGGTCTGTATTTGAATACATAGGTCTGTATTTGAATATATAGGCCCAATGAAATCACATATTAAACTACACTTCTTAATCTATTAATCACTTGAGATGTGTGTCACAAGTAATTTGTTGATACTAGTATATCAAATTTTATTTTTAAAAAAAGGTAAGAATAAGAATTTACACATTTTCCAGAATAGCAAAAATCCATTCATAGATCTCTGTCAGACTGGTTTAAATATATTCCAAGTATTGTCTTGTCACATTATCTCAATTATTATTATTATTATTATTATTATTATTATTATTTTCAGACAGGGTTTCACTCTGTTGCCAGGCTGGAGTGCAGTGGCACAATCATAGCTCACTGCAGCTTGGAGCTCCAGCCTCCCCCGTAGGTAGTACTACAGGCACATGCCACCGTGCCCAGCTAATTCCACCTTTTACTAAATACCTTCGTCATCTTGAAGTCTTGGAAACACTGCCAAATTATTTGTAAACAAGATGAAATGTACTAAAACAGAAATAACAGTAGCTCTCTTAAAGGACTGAGATAATGTATTCGGGCATAGTGGCTCACCCATGTAATCCCAGCCCTTTGGGAGGACAAGGCAGGCAGATGCCTTGAGTGAGACTCTGTCTCTACAAAATATTTTTTAAAATTATCTGGGCATGGTGGCATGTGCCTGTAGTCCTATCTACTCAGGAGGCTGGAATTCCAGGTTTTAGTGAGCTATGATTGCACCACTGTATTCCAGCCTGGCAACACAATGAGACTCTGTCTCTTACAAAAAAAAAAAAGAAATAATGTGACAATACTAGAAACACATTTAAAGCAGCCCTACAGTGATATATAAACAGAATTTGGCTATTTGGGAAAATTTGTAAATTCATATTTTTATTCTTATTTATTTTTTACAAAATTTGATATTCTGGTAGGTTCAACAACTTGTGACACACATCTCAAATGATTAAAATCATTGAGACGTGCTATTTAATAACACAATCTAACTGAGCCTCAAGTCTTTTTGAAGTAGTGAGACAGTGATGTTCTCCCCATATACAGATGAGAAACTCAAGACACAGCTAGGGTTACATACCGAGTTAATGACAACACCTGTATTATACCACATACATGATTTATGCTAATTAATTTATTTAGTATTTGCAATGGATCTTTTTTTCTCCTACTAATCTTTTCGAGGATGTGTTTTGTTCAAATGAGTGAGTCCCAACCCTGATAATAGCAAAATGTTGTTTCCTAGTTGGTAGTGACAAGACTGTTACAAGGAAATTCACTTAATAGTAGCAAAGCCTTATAATGATTTTCTCCTGCTTTTTTGTGAGTAGGTTCAAGATTCCCCACAGTAATTCCTTTTGCTTATAGGGACAGAGGCATAGCTGGCACTTCAGGATATCTGCATCCTACATTAATTACACTGCAGTTTGTGATCTTTGTAATATTCAAGAAAATAGCGATATGTTGGCTGTTTTTCTGTTTTCCCTGCAGGTGCTCACTGATAAGGGATAGAGACTCCTTAGCTGCCTCTTATGTTTGTGCCCTTTTTGTTACAATATTTTCCATATTAGAAATTCTGTGTAAGATATTTTGCCCCTAAACATTTACCAAATGAGGATTTTAATACTATTTTTATAAATACAATTTAAATAACTTTAATATAATTATTAAACAAGTTACAGGAAATTCCAATTTTAAAAAATCGAGTTACTTTAATTCATTGTTGATTCACCAAATGAAAAAAAATTAAAATACATGGTAGAATGAAGCTTGAAACTGTAATTATCATAGTCACGTTGGTTATTAGTTTTTTTAAAATCACCATAAGGATGGAATTATGTTGATTTTATAAAACTACATATTTAAAACTAGAAACGTATGAAGTTCCAAAAGTTTATGAAATATATATATATATTTATCTTTTCATGCTACATAATATCTTGTCATATATTTAAGGGCTTAAGTTAAAAATACTTAACAATGAGCTCTTTAGGGAAACAAGAAATTTCCCAGGAGGGAGAAATTTAAAACAATCAAAAGCACCAGAATCTACATATATTAAATGAGAAATTAGTCTGCTCCTGAAAATATTTCTGGTAGCCAAATTTTGGCCCATAATTTCTTTGTTAAAGATATTCCTCTTCAGACTAATTATTGTCATTGATTTTAAGGGTGTTACTCTGTATGATAGATGGAGTGCAAGAGATTCATTCTGAACTTGTATCGGTATGTTCAGATTATTCTTTGATGAAGATACTTTATAAATGGTTGCTAATCAAAAAGTTTATCACTTGTCTATAACTCTCAGTATTTAAATAAATGTAATTATTAGTAATTCTTGCCATGTCACACCTTGGTCTTTTGGATAAAATATTTTTGTCTGTTTCAATATTTTACACAGTGATATAAACAGATAATTCCATGTAAGTTGCAAGAAGTACAGGTCTTAAGAAAGAATATGATAATCTACCATACGAGGTTATAGTAATAGGATTACACATAATGGTACAAAAATCAGTTTCTCCAATTTTTCTCTTGATTTAGTACAAATTAGAGCATAAAAATTTCAAAGCAGACTTTGAAAATCTATTTCATGCAATAATAGTACCACTTTAATTTTTTAACGTATTACACTTCAAAGTACTTTTGTGTAACTCTGCTTTTCTTTGTTGATTTGGAATAAAAGTTGATTAAACATTAATATCTAACCACTTTCAATTTTTGTTCACCAGTAATTTTACACAGATACCACATTTAGCAGGAACAGAACAAAACTTTCAGCTCGCAAAGCAAATTCAATCCCAGTGGAAAGAATTTGGCCTGGATTCTGTTGAGCTAGCTCATTATGATGTCCTGTTGTCCTACCCAAATAAGACACATCCCAACTACATCTCAATAATTAATGAAGATGGAAATGAGGTAAAAAATAAATAAATAAATAAAAGAAACATTCCCCCCATTTATTCTTTTTCAAATACCTTCTATGAAATAATGTTCTATCCCATCTCTAAATATTAATAGAAATCAATATTATTGGATCTTGTGAATACCTTTAATATCTCATTATCCCTGTCAACTACTTTCCTATGATGTTTGAGTTTACTGTGTTTTAGAAAGATTCTGAGAAATTAATGCTTGATAACAGCTGCTATTTTTTAGTTTTTAGTACTACACACCAATATCAAATATGATATACTTGTAAACCTCCAAGCATAAAAAGAGATACTTTATAAAAGAGATTCTTTTTTTCTTTTTTTTTTCCAGGTGGAGTTTCACTCCTGTCAGGCAGGCTGGAGTGCAGTGGTGCCATCTCGGCTCACTGCAACCTCCACCTCCCATGTTCAAGGGATTCTCCTTCCTCAGCCTCCTGAGTAGCTGGGATTACAGGTGTGCACCACCACACCCAGCTAATTTTTGTATTTTTAGTAGAGACCGGGTTTCGCCATGTTGGCCAGGCTAGTCTCGAACTCCTGACCTCAGGTGATCCACCCACCTCAGCCTCCCAAAGTTGTAGAATTACACGCATGAGGCACTATGCCTGACCAAGAGATACATTTTTTATAGGTTTAATTTATAAAGACACTGCACAGATTTGGAGTTGCTGGGAAATGCACGGATCCAGTATGCAGTTTGACCCAGCAAGTTTTTATTGGTACTTAATGATTATGTCTCAATTGATCAGGTTGAGCTCTGTGCGAAGAATTTGTGTGTGGACATTTGGAGAGGACAAGTTTGGAGGCAAGGTCTTTAGCATGGTATTTAAAGAATTTGCAATCTTGTTTGCAAGTTGGGGCATATACTTGAGAAAGAGAAGACAATGCAGATAAATTGATATATTTATTATGATGTATGTTCAATATGAAAGATCACAAAATATAACATACATTCATCCTTACTTAACATACCTCAGTTTTAGAGCTACCGTATGCAGAAGAGTCCATTTCTATTTAGGTAAGTTCCTTTAGTCCTTTTATTACTGGGCACTCTTAATTACATGTAGCTTGAAATATGTCCAGTTTGATCAGTGAAATGAAAATGTCATGTGATTTAAGTACATATATAATTTTTTTTTCATAGTAGGTCAATAACCTCCGTTTATTGACTAATGAATCAGTGTCTTCTTAATGATTAATATGTTGTTATGTTTTACAGTCAGTGATATAATTCCATACTAAATTTCCTAATGTGATTGGAGCCTTTCATATTAACTACTGTTCTCAATCATAGTAGTTAACAATATAACTTTAAAAAATATTATTAAGCCAGGCGTGGTGGCATGTTCCCCTAATCTCAGCTACTTGGGAGGCTGAGATAGGATGATTGCTGGAGCCAGGAGTTGCAGACCAGCTTGAACAACATAGCAAGACTCCACCTTAAAAGAAAAAAAAAAAAAGAAAAACAAACTAAAAAAACCCTAAAATATATTATATTGAAAAGGCAATACCACTACACGTCGTATAGTCTCAGAATGTTTGTTAAATAAGTGGTGGCATATCCATACAGTTAAATACCAAGGGGTCTTTAAAACATGTTCAGAAAATTTATTTAAAGAAATAAAATATTGACAATGTTAAAATGTATACATATGCTTAAACGTCTCTTTTGATCTATCAAATTTGAGAATTGTCTAGGTACAATGTGGAAAAGAGCAGACATATAATATATTTTAGTTTAGTTTTTTTTTTGTTTTTTTTTTTGAGACGGAGTCTCGCTTTGTCGCCCAGGCTGGAGTGCAGTGGCGGGATCTCCGCTCACTGCAAGCTCCGCCTCCCGGGTTCACACCATTCTCCTGTCTCAGCCTCCCGAGTAGCTGGGACTACAGGCTCCCGCCACGACGCCCAGCTAATTTTTTTGTATTTTTAGTGGAGACGGGTTTTCAGCGTTTTAGCCAGGATGGTCTCGATCTCCTGACCTCGTGATCCACCCGCCTCGGCCTCCCAAAGTGCTGGTTAGTTTTTTTTTAAGATGGGGTCTTGCTGTGTTGTCGTTTTTTCTTCTTTTTTCCTTCCTCCTCACTTCCCAGTTTTGACTATACCATTGCTTATTTTATTTCATTATTTACTTTTGTATTACAAGCATTCATAATGTTACCAAAGCCTGTTACATAATACAAAATGAATCATGTAAAAGTTTCACTTGGGAGATTTTCCGAATAGTGTTAGATACCTAGTTTCTTAATTTTTTAAATTTATATCATTAGTTCGTTTTTCTTTTTATCCATGTTATATATGTACATAATCACATAATTTTCCTGAGTGCCTTGCTTTTTCTCTATTTTCCTCTTTCCAGAGGCAATCATTATTCAACTATAAGTTCATTCTTTTGGTATTTACATCTATTTCTATAAATTACATGCTTATATGGCTTTTATTTCAGATGCAGGCATTATCTATTGACATTGTGACAAGTCAGCTCCCTGTTCATCCCTTGGCCCCAACCACCATGTTCTCTTACTACCTCCCATCTCCCAGTACAATTTAATTGTTATGAATAACAGTTCACAGCTGAGCTATGTGGTACACTATGATTCCGTTTATACCCCTGCACAAAACAGACAAGTTCTCCATCCCATAGGCAACAAATATGATTAGTATTTTGTGGATCCTATGAGAAATATTTTTAATGTATACAGAGACATTGTTTCACCTTTGATTATGCAGAAATAACATCCCATAAAGGTTTAACTATATATTGACTTTTTTATGTCACAAAATGTAAACAGAAATTGTAAACTAATATTGTTTTAGTTATACTCAGAATATATAATTTGAGGCTACCAGTGCATTTTGGAAAGTAAAAAATACTTTAAGACTGAAATTTAATCTAACTTTGATAAAGTCAACGAAAAAAGGCATTTCCTTGACATTAAAAACTTTTCTTACTTGTTAGAATAGCTCATAAACTTGCTGTAAAATTCAGTGTGGCATAGTGGTGCTGCGAAATTGATTACCATAAAGGCAAATCAAGTGAGACAAGTTTGAATATTCCCTTGCCTGAAAGACATGCTTATATAATGACTTTGTTCCTTTATTGATTTTTATTGCACCTCAGCATAATTTTTGTTTTAATCTTACCTAGTGATACAGATGAGTTCATTTCTTATGTGAATCACAGAAAAAAATATGGGAAATTTGGAATATGTGGGGATGTGGCAAGTCGTAGTTGATTTGGTTTCATTTTAGCTTCTATCAGTGTCAGAAAAGGGAAATAACTACTGCTCTAGTCAGTACAATGTAAAATCTGCCCAGATCCCCTCCTCATCTCCAAATCCCTCCCATTTGTATTACTGCACTGGCCAAGACCTATACAATATAATGTTGAAAAGAAGTTTTGATAGCAGATATCCTTAACTTTCTTCTGGTCTTGAAGGAAATACCTTTAATTCTTTCTCACCATTAATTATGATATTTACTGTTTTCTTTTTCTGGTTATCTTAAAGTACATCCTTTCCACATATACTAAAATTTTTTGCTATATGGATTTATATTAAACACATTTTTCTTTGAGATGAGCATGAGATTTTTCTTTCTTGATCTGAAGATGACATTCGGTGATATTCTAATGTTAGAATAATCTTACATTTTTTGAACTTGTAATATTAGCATTAGGGTTTTAAATTTATATATTGATATATATTATGTTTATACTCATAGCATGTTTAGTCTGTATTTTTTCAATCTATTTGTTGGGTTATAATTTCAATATTCTACTTGCCTTGTAAAATGAGTTGGGTTTTTAATATTTTCTGAAATAGGTTTTGTTGTAATTAAATTATTTTTTCCTTTAACCTTTCAAACTCAAGGAAAACCAGTTGGCCTTGACTCTGTTTATGGAAAATTTTAAACTACTAGTTTAATTTCTTTATTGGTTGTTATATGACTATTTTATGTCATATAACAATTTTTATTGTTTGTTAAATGACTTTATTGTTTGTCACATGATAATTTTATGTCATAGAACAATTTTTATTGTTTGATATATGACTTTATTGTTATATGGCTATACAACTAGATTTTTTTGTTGTTTTTGACTGAGTCTTACTCTGTCACCCAGGCTGGAGTGTAATGGCATGGTCTCAGCTCACTGCAACCTCCGCCTCCCGGGTTCAAGCAATTCTCCCGCCTCAGCCTCCCAAGTAGCTGGGACTACAGGCACGTGCCACCACACCCGGCTCATTTTTGTATTTTTAGTAGAGACCTGGTTCCACTATGTTGGCCAGGCTGGTCTCGAACTCCTGAACTCATAATCCACCCGCCTTGGCCTGCCAAAGTGCTGGGATTACAGGCGTGAGCCATTGTGTGTGGCCGATTTTTTAAAAAATGTATTCTTATGTCAGTTTTCATGAGTTTTATTTAAAATGCATTTTCCATTCATGTAAGCTTTCAAATTTATAGTATAGTTGTTCCTAGTATTTTCTTATCTTTTTAAATCTGTTCAGCATCTGCAGATGTGCCTCTTTTTGATAATTAATATTATTTATTTGTGCTTTTGCTATATATTTTTTCTTATTGCTCTTGAGAGGGATATGTCGAATTTACTAGTGTATCCAAAGAATAAACTTTGGCTTTGGCAATCTTTTCTCATCTATCTTTGCTTTACATTTTATTAATTCTGTTCTTGTTTTATAATTGCCTCTTTTATCTTCTTTGTGTTTACTTTGCTGTTCTTTGTAAAATCCTCAGTAGAATGCTTAACTTACTGACATTCAGTCTTTCTTCATTTCTACTATGAGTATTTAGAGCCATAAATTTCCCCTTTAACTTCCTTTTCCACTTCAACTACATCTCACAAATTTGGATTAGGAGTAGTTTAATTATCATTAGTATGTAAATATTTTTTAATTTCTGTATTTTCTTCTTTGATCCTGGAACTATTTACAAGTATTTTTTTAAATCCTGAATATAAAGATTGTTATTGTTATTTGTTTGATCTGATCTCTAAATTGAACATATTGAGATCAGATAATGTGGTTTGTAGGACACTAATCCTTTGACAATTGTTGAGGCTTCCTTTGGAACCTAATATGTGCTCTATTTTTATAAATGTTCTGTGTTTCTTTGGGAAAAACATGTATTTGATGGTTGTTTGGTTTAATATTTTATATTTGTACATTAGTTTGAGTTTGCTTATTATTTGGCTGAAATCTCCATTATCCTTAATGTGCTCTCTCATTTTGTCTGCTTCCTTTATTAATTAGAGATAAATGTTAAATTATCTCACCTCACCATAGTGATGTCTGTTTTATACTATATATATAAAATTTATAATTCCATAAATTTGTGTTATGTATAATTTGGAGACCTATTAACATATATAAACAAAATTAGAATTGTTGATGAAATGACAGACTTATACTTATGTAGTAGCCTTTTTTATCTCATCATAATGTTATTTGACTTTGTCCTAAAATTTTTTTTAAATTAATATTTTTTTGGTATTTCTTTTTCAGTAGGTTTTTGTCACTGCTTGTCAATTGGTGCACAGCTGATTTTATTTAGACATGCCACGCTTTTTAATTATTCTTTTTTCCATTTTCATTTTTTATAATTCTAATATACAATATTTAGGTCACTTTTACCTTCCTCTAGTGTGAATTTTACTCTTCCTTTTTTCCCCTAAAGCTTTGGTGTCATAATTCAATCAATATTTCTACAATACAGAAACCTTAGAACACTTTCACTTTTGTTATATATTACCAATTTATATGCATAATTTTAATTCAGTCTTGTTTCATAAACTTGATAAATATGTTTATTAATATGATAGTAATAAGAATTTGGGAATTCTTTAAGGCTAATTTGAAGGCTGATTCCTCCTGATCATTTATTTCTCTTAGGCCCCAGGGAGCACTACAAACCTGGCACTGCTTTAAAATAAATATTTTAGCTTGAGGCATACTATATAAACAGTGAATAGAAATTTGTGAATTATCTGGAACCCTTTTTTCCTGCTTTACGCTAAACCATTACTTTCCATGGAGCAAGTTTATTTTGAATTTATCCTTAACCCTGAAGGATATTGTTGTTCTTTTTTTTTTTTTTTTTTTTTTTTTGTCACCCAGGCTGGAATGCAGTGGCACGATCTCCACTCACTGCAAGCTTGCCTGCCGGGTTCAAGTGATTCTCCTGTCTCAGCCTCCTGAGTAACTGGGATTATAAGCACGTGGGCCCGGCTAATTTTTGTATTTTTAGTAGAGACAGGGTTTCACCATGTTGGTCAGGCTGGTCTCAAACTCCTGACCTCGTGATCCACCCACCTTGGGCTCCCAAAGTGCTGGGATTACAGGCTTGAGCCACGGCGCCTGGCCAGGATATTGTTCTTAGACCAGCTTTATGCACAGTCTTCTGCTAGATTCCATTATGTGAACCAGCTTTAAACTAACTCCTGAATCCTTTTCATGGGGCCATAGGCTTTGATAGATCCATCTAAGGCAAAGCCAACTTTCGTGCTACCTCTGAGGATTCTTGCTTTCATTTTATTTTTTTGCTTCTGAACATTCCTTACTATTTTTTTCCAATTTAATTATAAACTTAAAAAGACATATATTTGGTTCAGTGTTTTTCATTCTTTTCAGTGCATATGTTGTTCAGAGAATCTAGATACGGCCAGTTGTGGATTCCCCAATCATACACTTTTTTTTTAAGTAAATTTAATATTTAATTTGTTCCTAGGTAATTATCTAAGCACTATTATAATGATTGAGATTACCAAACAAAGGTACTTTTTATTTGGTGATTAAAATCTTTCTCCAAAATCAAAAGCTGGTCCTTACAAGTTCTCTCAAGAAATTCATGAGGTTAATTTACTTCTAACCTTCTGTGAAGCAACTACATATTTAGGCTTTTATTTACACTAGCTTAGTATGTATGCCACTTACAAAAAAATCAATTTCTAATTCTTCCTTCTATCAGTACACAGTTTACAGTATACAGTATTCCTTTTGGAAGAGTATCTTTTTACCTCCTCTGAGCTTTTCTTTCTATAGTACTTATTTTATGGTTGTTGTTTTTTGTTTGGTTGAGTTTTAGTTATTGGTGGGGTTTTTTAGCTTTGTTTCCTTGAATAGATCTTACCATTTTGAGGACAGAATCTGTGATTTATTCATCTCATGAATTCTTCACAACTTCTAGCATAGTGCTGGGTATCTGATACTATCATCAAAATCCTGAAGGATTCATTCACCCTCTACTGACATAAAATATAATATTCATTTTTTGGTGTTTGATTATAGTAATCAAACTTTAACTGATTTATTTTGATTATAATATTTGGTTTCTCTAGATTTTCAACACATCATTATTTGAACCACCTCCTCCAGGATATGAAAATGTTTTGGATATTGTACCACCTTTCAGTGCTTTCTCTCCTCAAGGAATGCCAGAGGTAAAAACACAGCGCAACAAATAAAAATGACAAAAAGAAGCCTTCCTTCTCTTCATATGTTCAGCCAATAATTAAAGGGTCATAAAGGGACGTTTGATGTAATACAATTCATTTTTTTCCACATTTAAGAAATGAGAATGTCTTAGTAAGAAGAAGGAATATTGATTATATTTAATTAATGGTATTTTTAAAGATACAATTTACTGCAATGAGATGCACAAATCCCGAATGCACATTTATTGATTTTTGACAAATGCCTACATCCGGGTGATCCAAATCCCATCAATGTACAGAATATTACCTTCACTTCTGAAAGTTCCCTTATGCTTCTTCTTAATCAACTCTACATACCCCAGAGGATATGTTTCTTTGACATTTTTGCCACCATAAATTAGTTCTGCCTATTCTAATTTTTCATCTTTTTTGTTCACTCTGTGTTTTCCTTTGTTGAAAAGAGATTCTTAATTTTGATATTGTCAAATTATTTTCCTTATGTTTTTGCACTTTGGGCCTTCTTTATTAATATTCTCCTTCTTTATTATTTACAGTGATATAACTGCATGACTTATGTATACTAAAATTTAACAATACATTTTTCTTTAAAAATAGTATTAATATTATCAGATTGAAGCTAAACATAAATGACCAAATAGTATATGATAGCAGAAAGTGTAATGAATAAATTTAATTTAAAATAGCTAAACAATATAAAATATACTTTAAAAATCTTAAATGAATGTGATCTATTGAAGAATTTGAAGTGTGAAGTGTGAAATTGAAGAACATTAAAATGTGTTGAGCAGTGAAAAGACTATGTATAAAAAAACAGGTTGGCCGGTTGCGGAGGCAGGCAGATCACCTGAGGTCAGGAGTTTTGAGATCAGACTGGCCAACATGGGGAAACCCCATCTCTATTAAAAATACAAAACAATTAGCCAGATGCGGTGACACACACCTGTAGTCCCAGCCATTCAGGAGGCTGAGGCAGGAGAATGGCGTGAACCGGGGAGGTGGAGCTTGCAGTGAGCTGAGATTGCGCCACTGCACTCCAGCCTAGGTGACAGAGCGAGACTCCATCTCAGAAAAACAAAACAAAACAAAACAAAAAACAGTTAAACCGTTTATGTTTCTGGGTGAGAAGACATCATATTATAAGGAGAAAATTACACCTAGATTAGTTTGTAGGTTTACTACATGCCCAGTTATAATCTTCCAAATAATTTTTGGACTTTGACATTACTATTAATCGTAAGAAAGAGTTTTAAAGACCGTTGTCTCTTATTTCCTTCAAATAGACTTAAACTCTTCCAGATCAATGGCTAAATACAAAGAGCACACATGTTGTATGGGTTTGCTGTTTATGTTCAAATATCAGATGAGTTTGCTGATCGGTGTTCCTCACTGGATCATCTGTAACCCAGCCAGTGGAGTGTTAATTCTTTCAAAACTATGTATGTCCGTATGTGTGTTTAAAACATTTCACGGGCCAGGCGCGGTGGCTCACGCCTGTAATCCCAGCACTCTGGGAGGCCAAGGAGGGCGGATCAAGAGGTCAGGAGATCGAGACCATCCTGGCTAACAGGGTGAAACCCCGTCTCTACTAAAAATACAAAAAAAATTAGCCAGGAGTGGTGGCGGGCGCCTGTAGTCCCAGCTACTCGGGAGGCTGAGGCAGGAGAATGGCGTGAACTCGGGAGATGGAGCTTGCAGTGAGCCGAGATCGTGCCTCCTGACCTCAGGTGATCTGCCTGCCTCCGCACCCGGCCAACCTGTTTTTGTATACATAATCTTTTCACTGCTCAATACATTTCAGTGTTCTTCAATTTCACACTTCACACTTCAACTTTTTCAGTAGATCACATTCATTTAAGATTTTTAAAGTATATTTTATATTTTTTAGCTATTTTAAATTAAATTTATGCACTTCAGCCTGGGCTACAAAGCTAGACTCCGTCTCAAAAAACAAAACAAAACAAAAATTCACGATCAGTAATCTTTGAATTTACATCTGAATCCTGTGGAATATAAAATATGGGACTCTGCTTTATGCTATTTAAAATTAGCAATTTGCGATGTTCATAAAATATAGTCTATCTAGTGGTTCTCAAGCTTTAGTGTCTGTCACAATAATCTGGATGGCTTGTAAAACACAGATTCTAATTTCCACTTCCTAAGTTTAATGGGGTGGAGCCTGAGAGTTTGTGTTTGTAACAAGCGTGATACTGTTTCTGAGGGTTCAAGGATCATCTTTGAGAATTACTGGTTTTGCCTCCCAATTCTATCTCTATAAATAAGAGTTAGGGAGATGGAAGCTTAAGGAAACAAAGAAAATTCCGGGCTAAGAGTGCAAGATTCTATTTATTCACAGTCACAGAACAATGGATGGTACAGTGTAAGTTGTACAAGAAGATCTTTGTCTAAAAACAAAGCTCTTTTCTAACTAACAGTGACAACTTGCATTTGAGAAGTGCTGAGAGGGAATATCTGTCACACTTGTTTTCATTTTCAAAGTTTACTCTCATTTTTAAGCTAATATGTTTTTCAGTTTTCTCTCCCTCACAGTTTGTTTTGTGAGGATTGCTGATATATCAAAAGACAGCCACATTTAGAGACATTTAAAGGTACAATCTCCTCAAAGTTACTTATATTAAGGGTAAAGAAAGTAGGATACTTAACTAAAAAAATTATTTTGCTGAAATCTCATTGGTTAATGACTTTGTAGCCACAGTTAAAATAGAATAAGTGTGCTCCAGAGAGGGCTAACAATGATAAATCAGACATATAGTGTTATGATTAATAGTGCATTAATATTACATTGGTCTTAGGAAGAAATACAAGAGCTAAATGTAATCCTTTTACAGAGGCAAAGATTCAAATGTCAGTTTCCCAATTAGACTTTCCTCATTTTCTTTAATATTACACCCACTTAAGCTCTAGTTCACCATTTGTATACTCTATTTAAATGCTTTTTAATTTTTTCTATACTACTTATCACCTTTTAATATAATGTATGCTTTGCTTAGTTATTAAATTTAATGCTCATTATTGTATTATCCCATCCACATTACAGGAAACCCCCAATTTAAGATGGCTACTTAAATTTTTTTGACTTTATGATGGTGCAATAGCCATACTCATTCAATACACTTCTCAACTTACCATGAGGTTATGTCTGGATAAACCCATTATAAATTGAAAATATCCTAAGTCAAAAACACACTTTAGATGTATAATTATTAGGTGAGTTTAATAAGACTTAATCCCATTGTGACTGAAGGAGGACCTGCAGTGTAAGTTCCTTCAAGGGCAGAGATTTGTTGTATTAACACAGGGCACTGCCTAACACATAATGGATCTTCACCAATTTGTCAAATGAATCCTAGAATCAACTTGGAAACAATTCTATTTTAATATCTTATATATATTTGTCATGTACATGCTATGAAAAATGTAGTCAAAAAGGAAAACAATAACCAAAATAAAATGATAGGATATTGGAAATCATCTGGGACAGGGGTTTCAAACTAGGGTGTATAAAGACTTTCCAAAGGCAAGCATGACATGGTTTTAAAGAGATCAGTTTCCAGATCATCAATTACCCTGTGCACTTTTTCATGGTATTGAAAGCTAGCCTGTCGTGAGGTCCTGCTCCCTATTTACAAGCATTTTCATCTCATTTTATAAATGAAAAACATCTCCTACCCATTCTAAGTCAATATGAAGCATATATCTGTGTTGTAAAAATCTCTGGGGCTTCAAAAAAAGAGACAATTAGAAATATTGTTTTCAATGTTAAGATAGTGAATGGTTCTCATAGCTGGGTAACAAATTCTTAGCAATTCAAATAGTTTACAATTGAGCAAAATTAAAGGTAAACCCAATTGAGTTTCCAGCTAATATCATTGAAAGACACTTGTATGATAGACTAATTTGTGATTTTCAGATTATAACTTGAAAGAAGTTTAAATAAGTTAGTGACAATTCCATAACAAATCTTTCGTTCCTATCCAAGTTTTCTCAGAACTTACTGTAAAAACAAGAAATGTAGATTGAACTGTTGTTACTGATCCCTGTCTCATTCTAGCAATAATTTGTTCACCCACTGAACAAATGTGTTAAGATAACACTTCACTGTCCCACTCATTGCATTAAAAGATATATTTCTAATCAAATTTTATCATTATACATTATTTATAAGAATTGCAATGATGTTGTTAGACTTAATTTGATACTGCTAGTAATTATAATTATAACTTAATCTATCTTTTTTTTTTTTTTGAGACCAAGTCTTACTCTGTCGCCCAGGCTGGAGTGCAGTGGTATGATCTTGGCTCACTGCAACCTCCACCTCCCGTGTTCAAGCAATTCTCGTGCCTCAGCCCCCGAGTAGCTGGGATTACAGGCAGGTGCCACCACGCCCAGCTGATTTTTGTGTTTTTAGTAGAGATGGGTTTTCACTATGTTGGCCAGGCTGGTCTTGAACTCCCAACCTCAAGTGATCCACGCACTCCAGCCTCCCAAAGTGCTGGGATTACAAGCATGAGCCACCATGCCTGGCCTATAATTATAACTTACTCTTGAAGCTGTTTCTTAACACAATCTGTCACAAAAATAATTTTTTTAAAAAAAATTGACTTCTATAGATATACTGATTCAAGGAAATTTGACAGTGATTAATAAAAGACTTTCAAGCATACCCATATTTAAGGTAATAGATTCTGAACTGAAATTTAGAATGCTAGTTGATAATTGTGGAGTGTTGTCTTGGGATCAACATCTGTGAAAAGCAGAGCTGGATTGGGCAGAGGGAGAAGTCACCCTGCAATGCGAGCCGAAGGATAGCCTTGGTTAAGCCTATAAGGAGGTCTGGAATAGTTTCTCAGAATTTTCCTACGTTAGGCTGAGATGTCCAGGTCTCTGTACCCTCACATCAATCAGTCACTGAATGTGTAGCATTCTAGGAAGGGACATGACCTTGAGAAAGGGGGCTGTCTACAGCTGAGGCAATCCTTGAAGGGGCTGACAGATGAAGATTGTCTGCAGAGAGCCTTCCCTGCAGCTGGAGCAAAAAGTCCTTCGTTGACCATGAATCTGGACAGCTCATCTGGTGCCCAGCACAAATACATTTTACTTTAGAGTAAAATTCTGTGGGGGAAGATGGACAATATACAAGTTCAAGAAAAAAAAAAAGAGATGACAAAATTTTGACTGTAAAGAAGAGCATGTTCATGTAATTTTTAAAATTGATGATGTTGAATGGTAAATAAATACAGTATTTAAATTGCTTTGGATCAATATAAAAATTGTATACAATTTCTTCTAAAAATGTTAATATTTATAGTAAGCTAGATATTGCATGCTTTGCAGCTACTTAAAGGTATGATAAAAATTTTTAAATTTTAGATGAAGGGGTACATTGTCAAAATTAATTTAGGGAATAGGTGAGCAAAAAAGGTTGGAAGATCACTGATTTAATCTAGCAGATCATTGAGCCAATGAGAATATTGAGACTCAAATATGTTATATGATTTGCACATAATCACATTAATGATTGAAATCAGACCTGTAAAGCAGTGATGTTACCTGTGCATTTTTCTTTACTTGGTAGTTGTTAAGAACCATTAAGCTACTCCCTGTGAACACACACTGAAGAGAGAAAAGGTCTCATGAAGGGCTTCTTAGCCTAGGGTATCTGGACCCCTTCCAGTTGCGTGCAGCAATGTGTATATGTATATGCTTTTCTGTGGGGGGATGCTTCTGTAGCTTCAGCTTCATAGCCACTAAATATGGGACAAATACAAACAAATATTACTTTATTCATGTGCTTCTAGCCCAACTAATTCCATTCTCAATTTAAATTCATTTTTCCCTTGAATCTCTTCTTTGGAGCTCATGCATTTCTGACCCTCCTGTGTGCTCTGACCTCTTCCCTCTTTCAAAAATGTCCAACAGTCCCCATGCAGAAAAACCTCCTTGTTTTATATCTGACTCATATTAAGTCATTCCTGATCTCAACAGGGTGATCTAGTGTATGTTAACTATGCACGAACTGAAGACTTCTTTAAATTGGAACGGGACATGAAAATCAATTGCTCTGGGAAAATTGTAATTGCCAGATATGGGAAAGTTTTCAGAGGAAATAAGGTAAGGTAAAAATTATCTCTTTTTTTTTCTCTCCCCCAATATAAAAAGTTATAGTGGGTTTTACATGTGTAGAATCATTTTCTTAAAACTTTATGAATACCATTATTTTCTTGTATTCTGTGACGTGCCCACCTTACAGAGAGGACACATTTACTAGGTTATATCCCAGGGTTAAATTCGAACATTGGAATTTGGCCAGTGTAGATGTTTAGAGTGAACAGAACAAATTTTTCTGTGCTTACAGGTTATGGCTGTGGCCTACAAAGAAGCATGCACTGGGTTTATTATTAACTTTCAGTATCTTTGTTTTAAATATTTTCTACAAAAATGTTTACTAAATTAAATTGTAGTATGAATTGTTATAAATAATGAGTGAAAACAATTTACACATAGCCAATTTAAAAATTACTGTCATTTGATTTGTTAATAAATATATTTTTCTCTTTAGTGGGAAATTAAATTTTAAAAAATTCCCTTTAGACTGTAGAACAAATAGGAATTTGGCCTGTGGGGCCTACTTGCTTATTATACTTCTAAGCTAGTGGAAGGAAATAGCAAATACTCACTACCACAAATAAGAACATTTCCAAATCTGATGTTCTGAGGATTTTTAGAGCTTATAGTAGCAAAAAGAAAAGGGAAATTCTCTCCGAGATGTCCTTTGTTGTAGGCCTAATGACAAAAGGTTGAAGATAAAGTTCTAGTACTCATTTAAGTGTAATATTGAAAATTGATATTACCGAATCTGGAACAACCAATTTAAAATAAGGAAAGAAAGACACTGTGTTTTCTAGGTTAAAAATGCCCAGCTGGCAGGGGCCAAAGGAGTCATTCTCTACTCAGACCCTGCTGACTACTTTGCTCCTGGGGTGAAGTCCTATCCAGACGGTTGGAATCTTCCTGGAGGTGGTGTCCAGCGTGGAAATATCCTAAATCTGAATGGTGCAGGAGACCCTCTCACACCAGGTTACCCAGCAAATGGTGAGTGATCAATCTTTGAATATCACAGGAAACTTAACATTTAAAAGAGACTTTATTAAAGAATTTCCTTTGGCACAATGGACTAAGCATGTCTTTTTTTATTCTCTTTGCATTTAAGAATGAAAGAATTTTGAACTCTAAAGTGATTGTTTCAGGCCTCTTACCCCCTTATTTTGAAACTTGGGCCTGGTGGGCTTTCAAATTCAGACTTTTCAGCTATTTAAAAAACATTATGGTGTTACACATATACCATAACTTGCATAACAGTGACATAGGGGGCTGGGACAGAATATGGGGAAAAAGCATATAAATATTTTTGCTGCAGAGTGTATGAATACTTACGCTAAATAGTAAGTGGGGGGCGGGGAATAAGGAATATAAACAGACTTATGTCTACTTAAGTCAAATTTTGCTTTCAAATGAGTTCAGGTCAGATCAGGTTTTGCTGTTGAATAAATTCCCCCCAGATTTACAGATTTCACAGTGTGGGTAAGGGACAGGAGAGCAGAAGTTCCATAAACTTTTTAAATGGCCCATTTAGGATATAGAGCCCAGGAAATGCATATTGCTTCATTTCTGTAAGATAACAGAGATAACTTTCAAAGAGTGTTTCCTAAATGCCAGCATTTTACTTGCATTAACAACCCTAAAGCTAGGGGGTGTTATTATCTCTTATTTGACAGGGAGGAAAGTGAGACTAGAAGTCAGCCCAAGATCACCCCTCCTCTGAATGAGCAGTTGGATTCAAATTCAGGCAGTCTGGCTCACAGAGTCCACATACTAGTCTTATGCTGACAGGCTCCCCTGTAAAACATTAACAAAGGGAGCTAATTTATTTTGAATGTGCTCAACTAT
Organism: Pan troglodytes; assembly: GCF_028858775.2. Taxonomy (NCBI): domain Eukaryota; kingdom Metazoa; phylum Chordata; class Mammalia; order Primates; family Hominidae; genus Pan; species Pan troglodytes. The sequence continues at coordinate 91,637,896 of NC_072407.2, forward strand.
TTGATGATGTTTACAAAAATCTGTGATCATTAAGTTTGTGTGGTTTAAAGCTAACTAAATTTTTAAAACTTGTATAAAATACTTTGCCAAGTTATCTATGACATTTATGTCTTCATCTGGTTTTACTCTTAAATTGTAGACTCCTGTAAAGATTATGTATTTTTTTTTGGCTTTGTAAATCTTCTTAGAACATAATACATTGTCAGAAATTTTTTTCTTTTTTAAAAAATGATACATATTACCCTATAGTAAAATTATATAAATCTACCTGAACTTTATTTGCTCCACCTTTTTATTTCCAAGTTTTAAAAAATGCAGCTTAGCCTAAGCTTTATTAGTTATGCAAAGTCAAAATAATGAAAATAAAATGAGATTAACTGGAATGTTTCTGTTGATTTTCTTCAAATTTGAATGATGGTATTTTAGGGGGAAAATTATGTTATTTCTATGGGGCTAATGTTTATTGAATTATTTTTTGTGCCCTATACATTTTTATTTTCCTTCTAATTTTACTTTTTATTATGGCATAATTCTAACATATACGAAAGTAGAGACAGTTGTCAACATGTTGTCAATCTTTTTTTATTTGTTTATCACTCCAATTTTTTTTGCTATTATTCTAGAGAATTTGAAAACAAATCCCACACAACATGTCATTATGTCATTTTACCCATAAAAACAAGGATTTGAAGTTACCTAAGTTTCTTATTAGATTGTTTTAAAAAGAGAAAAAAAATGGAAAAACAGCTCTAATTTTTCTTAAATCTGAAGAAATGATAGGATGTGTGTGCTTATTTTGAGGTAGAGCTTACATGCAATAAAATACATAGATCTCAAGATTTCAGTTCAATAAATTTTGCAAATCGCATGTGTTTATGTCACTTAAAATAGAATGTAGGGGCATTTCCATCACTCTGGAAAGTTCTTTTATACCCCTTTCTGGTCAATTTTCTCTGTGTCCCCTAGAAGCAATCACTTTCTAATATCTAGCATAGTGTATTCACTTGCCTGGGTCTGAACTTCTCATAAGTAGAATCAAACAGTAGATTTTTTTTTAAAGCCTTGCTTATTTCAATGTAGTAATTTGAGATTTTCCATCATATTGTATGTATTAGTTTTTTTCTTTCAATGATTGAGTAGCATTCCATTGTGGGATTATACTATGGATTGTTTATTCATTCTTCTGTTGTTAGAAACCTGGACTTTGTCTAATATTTGGCTAATATAAATGTGGCTGTTATGAACAATTTTGTACACGTCTTCTTGTGGGCATGTGCTCATCTTTCTAGAGTACCCAGGAGTGGAATTGCTGTGCCATAGTGCACATTTCTGCTTGACATTGCTTTTCAAAAGAGTTACCTTAAGTGATTGTATAATTTTAGACTAGATTCTCACAAGCAATGTATGAGGATTTCAGTTGCTCCACATTCTCGCTAACATTTGAATTGTTAATCTGTTTTACTTTAACAATTCTAGCAAATGTGAAATTAGAATTTATTTAATGTGATTTATAGAGAACCGTTTGAATGAAACTGAGCTTTTACTGGAAATATGGCAATTTTTTTTTTTTTTTCAGAATACGCTTATAGGCATGGAATTGCAGAGGCTGTTGGTCTTCCAAGTATTCCTGTTCATCCAATTGGATACTATGATGCACAGAAGCTCCTAGAGTAAGTTTGTAAGAAACAATGGATGGCTATTTGGGTAATTTTCATTAATGACAGTTTTCAAATGTTAGGCTTTTATCTCAATTTTTTAGTACTTAAATTTTCCAACATGAGTGCTGCTTGTAGTTTTATCACTATAAAATAGAAGAGTGGTTCTGTTCTGGAATTTAGTATATACATGAGTGTCTAGTGTATGACAGCCATGAAAATGAGCCTTTCAGATATTTAACTGCACGGAGCCTAATTGATCAATTGCTCCAGACACTGTGCTTTGAAACCCCACTATATTTGTGTCAAGACTATGCTTCCTGTAGGTGTTCTCGGGCAATGACTCAGTGTGGCAAGGATACTACTACAGGCCTGTTTCTGCAAGGCACTGGACTCCTCTGATGCAAAACTTTGGCCCCAGGGACTCCCTGATAGCCTGGCTTAAATAGATGCTGCACCCAACACTCCTCTTTCTTTTCCTCCTCCCTTTTTCCTTTATTCAATATTAGACCTACCTTGCAGTCTAAGGACTTTCTCAGGGTTTCCTAGCTCTCTCCTCATTTTCCACACATGCTTTTCCCTAGTAAATCTCTTACTCATGTATTCCTCTTACTGTCTACGTCTGGGAGGACCCAGAATAACACACTGAGAGCAACTTCCATTTTGTTTTTATCTCTATTCTTCTTCCCCTTCTGCTTTCATTATTGAAACTTTCTGCTTCCATTATTGAAACTTTCCCAGATTTGTTCTGCTTCACCTGGCATTGGAACTGTTTCCTCTTCCCTGTGCTGCTTTCTCCCATTGCCATGTCCTTTTTTTTTTTTTTTTTTTTTTGAGACAGAGTCTCACTCTGTTGCCCAGGCTGGAGTGCAATGGTGTAATCTCGGCTCACTGCAAACCCCGCCTCCCGGGTTCAAGTGATTCTCCTGCCTCAGCCTCCTGAGTAGCTGGCATTACAGGTGCCCACCACTATGCCTGGCTGATTTTTGTATTTTTAGTAGAGATGGGGTTTCACCATGCTGATCAGGCTGGTCTCGAACTCCTGACCTCAGGTGATCCGCCCGCCTTGGCCTCCCAAAGTGCTGGGATTACAGGCATGAGTCACCGTGCCCAGCCACCATTATTCTTTAGAGGTGAGAGAACACTGGCTTTTCTAAAAAGTGAAATTGATAGAGACCAAAGCATCTGGCCAGGTAGTCCCTTTTCTTCTTTAAGTTCAAGCCTTTCTTAATCATTTTATTCCAGTATCTATGAGGAAGCACTTTTTGACCAAGGGCAAGGCACTCATTTTTAGAGGTGAGGAGGCTGACATCTGGGGAGTAGGACACATCTGTTCAAGGGCAGATTAAGAAAGTACCCTGGTCTTTCTTCCTTGGGGCTATAAGATTTACTGCATTGGCTAAGATTCAGGACCAGGCACAACTTTTAATAGCACCATAGACTATGCATTTGCCTAAAAATATGTATAAATAAAGACTAAGTATTCATGATATTTAAAAGATAAAAGTGATTTTAGCATTACTTGTAATAGTGGAAAACTGTAGACAACACAAATCTTCAACAATTTATATGTACTCAAATAATACATTAATGACTATGATAGTAAATGATTAAAAGATATTATATGTTGTACCAGAATAATTAATAATATAGAAAAATGCTTATGATATACTATTAAGTGAAGAAAAGCAAATTTCAAAACTACATATATATAGTATTATCTCAGTTATATAAGAAATTAAAATATGGGGCTGGGCGCGGTGGCTCACGCTTGTAATCCCAGCACTTTGGGAGGCCGAGGTGAGCAGATCATGAGGTCAAGAGATGGAGACCATCCTGGCCAACATGGTGAGTGAAACCCCGTCTGTACTAAAAATACAAAAATTAGCGGGGCATGGTGGTGCATGCCTGTAGTCCCAGCTACGTGGGAGGCTGAGGCAGGATAATTTCTTGAACCCGGGAGGCAGAGGTTGCAGTGAGCCGAGATCGCGCCACTGCACTCCAGCCTGGGCGACAGAGTGAGACTCCGTCTCAAAAAAAAAAAAAAAAAAATTTAAAACATGAACCTGTATTATCTTTGTAATTAGAAAAGAGGGATGCGTAATGTCATGGAATTAGATGTGAGATTTATTTAGACGTCTATGATTTGGTCTGGTTTACTAGGTCAATATCAGCTGTGCTCTGATAGTGTAATGGAATTATCTGATTGATTGAAAAATAACAAACACAATTCATCTGACATTACTGTGTCAGCCTCTGTAAGCCATTTTACAAATACAATCACCATTAATAACATAACTTTCATGGAAAAGTGCGTTCTACATTCAAAATTTCATAATTAAAAACAGACACTTTCTATTTATCCACCCATACTTTCTAAGCCATAATGAAACAGTCCATATAAGTGGAATTTAGTTTTAAAAAATTGTTTAAAAGAACATATGGTTTGTTTATGAATTTCACTGTGAAAATTTACTCTCTTGGCACAGGTACCTTGGGATTATGCCAAGATACTCAATTCTCAGGTTCTCTCAAGTGGTTAAGCAGTTTAGCATTGTGCACTAATTAGAAAAGACAGTGTTTTACAAATGGAATATATCATGAAATAAAAGTTTATTAATAAATGTGTGAGTAAATGAGGAGAGATATAAAGTCATATAATGGCCCAAGAATGCTGAGAACTTAAATAAAAAGTTGATGAAATGTGAGTGATGGTAAAAACTTCAATGTTGACTTGAGTGTGAGAGAAAGGGGACAACATATATATTGTTTCCTATTTTTCTTTACATGTATACTGAACACAGTGTGATTATGTGGTTTTAATTTGCCTTGTACAGTAACTTCTAGGACAGTAACTATAGTGCCAACAGTAACAGTAATAGCATGTATCCTGCATGGAGTGCTAATTATGCTTTAGCAATTACTGTTGTGCTAAATGCTTTACATACATCTCCTCAATTAACCTATAAAACAACAATATGAGTTAGTATTGTGATACTCATTTTAACCAATGTTCAGAGAGTAAGTGAGAGAGCCAGGGCCCAAATTCATGTCTGATGCAAAAGACACTTTGGTAAACACTACTTACTCTCTACTCAACGACGCAAGCATTTAGTAGCCACCTCTATTGATTATGGTGTTGTCTCATTCTTATGCCTCTGCTTGGGAGACCTTTAATGGCTTCTCACAGCCCACTCACTCAAGAAACATTTATAGAATGACTTTTATATTTCAGGCACTGTGGTAGAAGTAGGAATTAGGTAAAGTCAGTAGTAACGTCCTATCTTGTATTCTTGATTTTAGTAATTACTTTTTAAACTTGGTCAGTTTAACTAATGGTTTGCTAATTTTGTTGATCTTTCTAAAGAATCACCCTTGGTTTCACTGATTTTCTCTATTTATTTTATTATTTCTCTTTCAATCTTTTTAATTTCCTTTCTTATGCTTTATGAGTTTAGTTTAGTTTTCTTTGTCCAGTTTCTTAAGGTGAAAGCTTAGCTTAATGATTTGAGATTCTTTCTATATAGGTGTTTACAGCTATGTATTTTCCTTTAAGCACTGCTTTTGCTGCATCTCATAAATATTGGTATGTTGTGTCTTCATTTTCATTCATCTCAAAGCATTTTTAAATTGTATTTGCAAGTTCTTCTTTGACCCGTTGGTTATTTAGGAGTTAGTTGTTTAATTTCCATATATTTGTGAATTTCCTAAATTTACTTTTGTTATTGATTGCTAAATTCCTTTTATTGTGGTTGGATTAGTAAAAGAAGTATATGAGTAATAAAATGATTGTATAATTTCAACCTTTTAAATTTATCCAGACTCGTTTTACAGACATGATTTATTATGAAAAATGCTCCATGTGCACTTGAGATACACTATTTTTCAATTTCTTTCTCAAGGAATCTTAGTCATTTTATATCCCAACCAGAATAATCATCATGCCTTACACTTGCTCTATACTTGCCTGCCTCTGTGCCTGGAAGGCTCTTCGCCCTCATTTTTCCATGCCCGGCCCTTATTCATCTTTAAAATCCAGATCAAGTGAAACCTTCTTTAGAAAGTAATTCCTGATCTCACAAGCTGATTCAAGCTTTCTTTTGTCCAAATTTTTTAGAACTTTACCTTTGGTCTGTCATATTCTGTTTTATATTATGATTGGTTTTATATGTATTTTCTTCCGAGTGATTTATAAACTCTTTGGTGGAAAGACTGAGTCTTGTAAATATTTATATTTTTTAGTGAATAAAACACAGTGCCTTAAACATAGTAGACAACAAATCTTCTCCAAATGGTCAAATCAAAATTAATATGCTACAAGATACAGAATTATAAACTCAATACTGTCTATACATTAATTACTGTACACCTACCATCTACCAAATATGTTCAGAGACATTTTCCAACATTTATTTGTACTTCCTAATATTTTTGTGGTTTGAAATTTTAATATTCAACTTTTAAATATTTGTGGAATTTATTTATTATTTATAAAGTGAGAAAATGACCTAAAGAGATTTATACCTCAGTAACATTTTTCAACTGAAACTTCTCCATGTATGTGCATTATTTTTTCATTGGTATATTAGATTCTTATATATAACTATTATTATGTTCTCTTCTAGTCATTTGTTTACCTGTCCTTGTGGGGACACTACAATCGTGGCTTTATATTGTATTGTTTTATGGAAATATGGACTATTAATTTTTATTCTGAAAAGGAAATACATTTACAAAGTTCAAAGTTTGAAGGGATTTATAGTAAAGTTTTCCTCTCATCCATTTACACCCCCAAAGCAACTGATGTTATTAGTTTATAGTATATTAGCATAGTTCTCTGCTGCAGAGAGAGGTCCTGGAAAAAGTGTGTTGCTGGTCCACTGCAAAATGCAGAGGGTTTTATAGATGAGCTGGTGAAGAGGTAGTGTCTGATTTATATAAGTCATGGACAGACTGGTTAGGCCAGGTGTGCCATTTGCATAGGGTGTGAATTTCTGGTGGCCCCACCCTAATCTTTTATTATTCAGGTGAGTTCTCTGCCTGAGCTGCGCCATATTGCTCATTTCTCTGTTACTGTGCATGTGATAACAAAAACAGGGAAGATGGACCCTCCATGTGTACATGCCTGGCCCCCAGGTAGCCTTTTTTTTCTTTTGCTTTTTTTTTCAGACTGAGTTTTGCTCTTTTTGCCCAGGCTGGAGTGCAATGACGTGATCTCACCTCACCACAATCTCTACCTCCCAGGTTCAAGTGATTCTCCTGCCTCAGCCTCCCAAATAGCTGGGATTACAGGCATGTGCCACCATGCCCGGCTCATTTTTTGCATTTTTTTTTTTTTTTTAGGAGACGGGGTTTCTCCATGTTGGTCGGGCTGATCTCAAACTCCCGACCTCAGGTGATCCGCTTGCCTCACCCTCCCAAAGTGCTGGGATTACAGGCGTGAGCCACCGCGCCCGGCTCCAGGTAGCCCTTTTCTATTGGCACAGCTGCCAGCATTCTCCCGCACTTTCAGCTTGCTAATCTATGTTTGCAGCTCGATTTTTCAGGCTGCTTTTTGTTAGAAAAAAAAAGTAATTTATTGGGCTGCTTTTTGTTAGAAGGGAAGCTCTGCTGAGGACTCTGTTGCCCCCATTATCTGCTTACTAAATTTCTTTCTACCTCCTGTATCAATGTTTTATGTATAATTAAGTATATGTATATTCTTTACTTGCCTTTTGCAAATTTTCTGTTTATTTAATACTCTGCTGTTTTGACTATGTATTATGCTTTCTACCAACGTAAAATGCCTCTTCATCTTGCTTGATGCTTTAGACGTGGCATTTTATTGTAAATAGTTTAAATAAATTTTATAATACATTACTTGAAATTCTGTTTAATATACAAACTCCTTAGTGAAAAAGGGAAAAAAGAGAGGAATTATTTACACTTTGATAGAGCATTTTAAAACGAGATGTTAATTCTAATGAATTTTCCATGAGAGAGTGATCTTACTGATTGTTTCCTTATTGCATGTGCAGTAGATTCTAGGTTAAGTTGAGCTATTCATATTTCCTCAAACAGGTAGACAGGGAACAAGCACCTGTGTACAGGCACAGAAGAAAACAGGACACGACAGAGCATGCTCCACCGCACAGCCTGGAGTGCATGAGGGTGCGTGACCACAGAGAAAGCCTTACAGGACAGACTGAAATTCTCCACTTTTGATTTCATAACTAAACATCTCAGTATAATATCAGATAATGACATTTATTTTTCCAGGCCATTATTTAAGTGGAGCTGGGTTTAAGATTTGGAATATTCATTTAACAGGAACAAAATGCCTGTGGTAGGCCCAAAGAAGTCTGTTTTTGCCTTACAGCTGGATTTTCATAAAAATATAGTTACAATTAAGGTCGAGATTATTCAGTTTGAACACTCAGTCTCTTAAGTTTGTCTGGAAACACATTTGTCTCTCTGTAGCTGTTTAGTAAAAGTATATTGTTTTACATGCCCATATCAAGAATAAGTTAATCCATCATCTTAATACAGTAAAGGCAGATATGTTGAAGTGAAACTACAAGAACCCCACCATTTCATAAACATTACCATGTTTTCTTTCTCAGTCACCTGCTGAAAGATAACCAGGGACCATGGCATATACTGGGTGGTCTGCCTGAATCTTTATTTCTGAATTTTAAAAAATAGCGTGAAGCTTTTAGGGGCTTCTGAAATGAAATCCTTTCTTTTGATCCTCCTGTCTTCTTAGTAGGTGTGTATGAAAGTACTTTGTAAAAAATAACTATATACCAGTGAGACAAATAAGAATGGAAAATTTCAGAGAGTTAGACATCAAGCTCTTTCTTCAGCACATGCTCTGGAAAGCACTTTTAGATTTACTACTAGATAGTGGTAAGGCAGATCAAATTCTTATCAATAATTTGAATCTTAATTATACCACTTACTAGTTGCATGACTTTGGGCATGTTATCTAAGCCTCCTGTGCCCCATCTGTGAAGTGGAGGTAGCAATTCCTCAGAATTGTGGTAAGGTTTAAATGACGCATTATATTCAAAGCACTTTGCACTCATTAAAGATATTATGAGCAGATGCTCAATAAAGTGAATCCATTAACATTTTAATGTGTTACTTCAAGGTTTTTTTGTGGCTAATAATTTTTTTTGTGTCCAACAGAAAAATGGGTGGCTCAGCACCACCAGATAGCAGCTGGAGAGGAAGTCTCAAAGTGCCCTACAATGTTGGACCTGGCTTTACTGGAAACTTTTCTACACAGTTAAGAGACTATTTTAATTTTAACTCTTTTAAGGGGGAGCCTTAAAGAAAAAAATACTATAGAGGATGACAGAAAAAGTAAAATTTAGGTAATACCAGCAGGAAACAAAACTGCAAGTTAGAACCAGTGTAATTTTTGCCTGTGAACAATTAGAAATCTTTAAACAAGATTGAAGATTTAAAAGTTATGAGTGTTGTTGGAACTCAGAAAATGAATAACCCAAAGTATGGTGTTTTGGCATGCTGAGCACTTTGAACTAAAGGATAAAAGTCCTTAGACGCAGCTTCAGAATCAATAATTCTGACCTCTTACTTCACCCCACAAGAGCAGAGTGTAAGTTTCTCTCTGAAGTTCCCTTATCTGAAGCTCCTGCAGAAGGAAGACAATGACTTTCCTTCCCCTCCCTGAAATTTTATTAACCAGGGAAGATTGAACTCATATAGTGGGAAGGAAGACTGAGGCATATCACTTTATCTGCACAGGCTTTGTCACAAGCTGTTGACTGTTCTCTAGCTCCATTCAAGTTCCAAAGAGAATTATTTATAAACTATTGCCTGCTCTTTGGGCCCATTTAACTCTCTTGAAAACCATTTACCACCCCTCAAAACCACCTGCACTCCCCCACTTCCCCCTCCTCTATGAAGAGGGTGCTAGTTAAACTTCAGCCATTTGGCCTTTGAGTCTCACATTTTGTTTGGCTCCTGTATACACTGGTGTGTTAGCAAGTTTGTACGCCTTTTCTCCTGTTAATCAATTTTCAGTTTGTTTTACCAGACTTGAACCTTCAAAGGCAGAGGGGAAAATTCCCTTAACCCTTACAGTGTTAATCTGTTAACCAGTTTTGTTTTGTTTTTTTTCAAAGAATGTCTTTTATTTTTGCATTAGAAAAGTCAAGATGCACATCCACTCTACCAATGAAGTGACGAGAATTTACAATGTGATAGGTACTCTCAGAGGAGCAGTGGAACCAGGTAAAGGAATCGTTTGCTTAGCAAATATTGATCAAGTAGCTGTTATGTGCTGGATACTACCAAGCTCTGGGAGTGCAAAGTGAATCAAAGCAAACAAACAAACAAACAAATGAAGAAAATCAGTGGAACTCACCTAAAAACAAAAGAAATAAATATGAAATAATTTTGTATTGTGGTACAGGTGGTGAAGAAAAGTGAACATTTGGTGCTAGGCTGGGCAAATGACCAAGGTGAATGATCAGTTGTGCAGGCCTCAATTAAAGGATGAAGGGAAGCAGGGTAGGGAAAGATTTGTTTTCTTCTGAGTTTTCTGAATTTTTTTTTACCATATTTTTGCACAGAGAAATATCTTCATGATAACTATGAACATCTATATAAAATATCACACTCTTAGAAAATTAAGATAATCTTGTATTAATGAATCTTTTGCATAGTTTTATTTTCTACCACTAAAGCCACTGATAAAATATATGGACATATGATTTCCATAGAAGTTCAGATGATCTACTGATTAATACATTTTATGCATAGTCTTAGTTCGTGAAGGCTCAGTTTCTTATGAACTATTTGGTTCTGTATTTCTTACCAAAACAGATACTATTAAATGCATATTAAACATATTAATTGCATGTTTCTTACAAGCAGCTAATGATTTATTTTGGATCAAGAATATTGATATCCTTGTTGTTTGCATATTCTAAAGAGTACTAAACAATATATAAGTGGCTACTATTGAATAATACTGAGTACCTATTTTGTGCCAGCTCCGTGATAAGCATTGGAAATGGGGAGATAAAAGAAGACACAGATCCGAGGCAAAGAGCTGACAGTTTGTGAAGGGAGCCATATGCTTAAGGGTGATCAATGCTTTATCACTCCTGATAGCTGGGTAGGCAAAGAAATTCCCTCTTCTATAGAAAATACTTGAGCTGTACCTTAAAAACTGCATAGAGGGAGAAAATATTTGAGCTGTACCTTAAAAACTGAATAGAGGGAGAAAATATTTGAGCTGTACCTTAAAAACTGAATAGAAAGAATAGGAATTGGAGAACTTCCTATGTGGCCACTATGTTCTCTTATTTTGGATATATTCGAAAGTGGTAAGTTAGGTAAGAGAGGAGTATTCTCTTATTCACACAAAAAAATGTGAATAAGGATAACGTTAAACTTTAATTACTTAATGTAGTACTTATAATTATAGTAATACATTTCAATATATATTTGCTTTATAGCATGTATGCTTTCTCAGATAGAAGAAATACATATTAAAATCAGAAATAACATATTTTCACAAATCTTGGGGAACCTAGCCTTTTTTTTTTTTTTTGAGTCATGAGTGCTTTGTATTTAGATGCTACTGAGTTGTTTGCAATGTTCTCTTTTATTGACCTGAAATGACAAATAATCTTGTATCTATGCTTTCTAGACAGATATGTCATTCTGGGAGGTCACAGGGACTCATGGGTGTTTGGTGGTATTGACCCTCAGAGTGGAGCAGCTGTTGTTCATGAAATTGTAAGGAGCTTTGGAACACTGAAAAAGGAAGGTAATACAAACAAACAGCAAAAAAACCAACCTATCTGAGTCTCAGTTTAGTCTTCTGTAAAGGGAGTATAAAAATACTACCTCAACCATTACATGTGTTTGGTAAAAATACCAATACAATTTTTAATGTTGGTTGGTTAATTATATTGTTTATTTATTTTTGCATTTATTTATATAACACATATATTGTTGATATTTATGTATTAAGTGATAATCTGAAATAAAGGAATTATACTGTTAATGGTTGTTCTTGGCAACTAAGAAGATGAAGATGGGTTATTACATCACTAGAGAAAACACACTGAAATTAGATTATAAGCCAAAGCTTCCTAGTCAGAGACTGTAAGCGATGTTCCTCCGTCTCTTCTAACCCTAGACCTCAGATTACATGTGCAGAGTAATTAAGGAGATAGATGCTGTATTCGGAGAAATACTGGTCTTAGGTCTAATGGGATTCTGTCAAAAGTTTGGAATCTGTGTTCTCACATCCTGAGCCCTGGTGTGCTCTCACAAAAATTAGGTTTACACTCGTAACATCACCACTTTAGCTATTTTAGAATCTTCATATGAAAGCCAAAGTAAAATTTAGTTCAAATGTTTGCTTTTTTTTTTTTTTTTTAATTATACTTTAAGTTTTAGGGTACATGTGCACATTGTGCAGGTTAGTTACATATGTATACATGTGCCATGCTGGTGCGCTGCACCCACTAACTCGTCATCTAGCATTAGGTATATCTCCCAATGCTATCCCTCCCCCCTCCCCCCTCCCCACCACAGTCCTCAGAGTGTGATATTCCCCTTCCTATGTCCATGTGATCTCATTGTTCAATTCCCACCTATGAGTGAGAATATGCGGTGTTTGGTTTTTTGTTCTTGCGATAGTTTACTGAGAATGATGGTTTCCAATTTCATCCATGTCCCTACAAAGGACATGAACTCATCATTTTTTATGGCTGCATAGTATTCCATGGTGTATATGTGCCATATTTTCTTAATCCAGTCTATCATTGTTGGACATTTGGGTTGGTTCCAAGTCTTTGCTATTGTGAATAATGCCGCAATAAACATACGTGTGCATGTGTCTTTATAGCAGCATGATTTATAGTCATTTGGGTATATACCCAGTAATGGGATGGCTGGGTCAAATGGTATTTCTAGTTCTAGATCCCTGAGGAATCGCCACACTGACTTCCACAATGGTTGAACTAGTTTACAGTCCCACCAACAGTGTAAAAGTGTTCCTATTTCTCCACATCCTCTCCAGCACCTGTTCTTTCCTGACTTTTTAATGATTGCCATTCTAACTGGTGTGAGATGATATCTCATAGTGGTTTCAAATGTTTGCTTTTTAAAATAATAATTACACATTGAGAGCAGGAAGTTCATTCTCTTTATTGACCCTGCAAACAAGGTGTCTGGGGCTGTAAAATGTAATCTATATATTTTTATCAACAATAAAAACAATAATGTATGTTGTTTGCATAGTATTTACTTTTTTTTTGAGAAACTGTTTTTATATGTCCTAACTTCTTTGAAGTCATAGCAACTAGGGAGAAGACATATTTACTTATCTTCTCATGTTACAGATAAGTTAACCAAGGTTTAGAGAATCAAGTAATTTCCCCAGGATTATGTAGCTAGCATGTGGCAGAATAAGAGAATCAGGGCTCAAACTGAAATTTCTGACTACCAGTCCTCAAAACCATGATGTCTCTATTTAAAATAAAATGTAAAGGCACTCAGTTCTTTTTTCTACACAGCTATCTTATATTTGAAGAAAACAAACAATGGAGACCTAAATTTACATAATTCATGAAGTAGGTAGTATTTAATTTTATTACAAAAATGTTTCATGATTTTTCTAGGAAATTCCTGTGGTAACTATACAAAAGATCACTGTGACAATTATAGAATATGCCAAAGAAGTGGAATGTTGATAAATAATAATAGGAAATTTGAATAATACTATTGACAAAAACAAAAGACTCGAGTTAACAGCTATACTATACACATTCTTAAGCACACATGAATATTTACTAAGATGATGACTACTCGCAATTTTGGGGGCATCTACTCAGTGCTTTCTAAACATTATTCCATCCAATCCTCCCACAATCAAGTGGTGTCTTCATCTTTACTCTCTTGTTCCTTGTATACAGATGAAGAAATGGAAGTTTAGTAGGTTTGAATAACTTTCCCTCAGTCATGCTGCTAGTGAGAGAACCAGGGTTTGAAACAAGATCTTGCCTTAACTCCAAGGTCAGTGTTTATAACCTCCGAGACACATCACCCCTCTATTGAATTATGTGGTTTTCAGCAACAGCAAACATTGCTGTTGCTAACTGAGCCCTTGTTGATTAATTCTGGCAGAGAATGGACTGAAATCATACGGACCAGCTGATATTGAACAATTGTTCATTTGATGTCAGAACAACAGGAAAGAGTTCTAAAGGATTTTCTTTCAGTTATATCTGCTTTCAGAATACCAAATGCACCTAGAAATTTCTTTCTTTCTTCTAGGCAGTTGCAGACCACCAATGACTTCCTGTGCATAGCGAATCATTATAAACCTATTAGAATGTTTTATGATCTTGCAAGATTTTTACTGTCACATTTCCCCCCTTTTCTATGTAATTGTGCTATTTTGTATTGACAACTTTAAAATCTTACCAAAGAAAGTTACGTAAGTAAAGATTTTTTACCACAATTTGCCCTTCCCAAACCATCAGTGACTTTTTTTTTTTTCCCAATCTGGGCTTGGTAGTGTCCTGGGTATATTATGAATTTTTTTTCTATCATTTATATATACACTTACATTTTAGGGTGGAGACCTAGAAGAACAATTTTGTTTGCAAGCTGGGATGCAGAAGAATTTGGTCTTCTTGGTTCTACTGAGTGGGCAGAGGTTAGTTGGTAATTTGCTATAATATAAATTTTTATAAAATAAAGTAGCCAGGACTTATTTGCCAAGCATGTAAAAATAAGAAGTGAATATAATGAGAAAGTATTCAAAGTTTTTTCCCCAAAATCTGAAGTAACATATTCTTGTTCAAAAATCAGCAATAAAAATCTCTGTTGCTAAAGAACTAAGTTTTGTTTGAACCTTTTAGAGCCACTTAATGTCAATTGTCAAAATTAATTGATCTTTATTTCCTGGGAGTATGAGAGTAAATAAGTAGATATGCTAGAAACCAAACATCAAAACAAGGAGTTAGTTTCTTAATCATATTGTAGTTTATTCTTCAAAATATTGTCTTAGCAAACATGAACGACCTAACAGACTTTTTCAGTGAATATCTTCCCATAAACACGTCATTTAAATGGAGAATCTTGTCTGATTCAAAGGGAATTAAGCTATTTCAAATTTATGAAAAATATGAAGTTAAATTGTCTCTATTTCCTGACCATGAAGCCAAATTTTCCTGTATCATGTTTGATTTCTATCACGATTCTATTACGCTTTCCAAAATATCTCCTAAAGCTAACTATACAGAGTCTCGCTCTGTTGCCCAGGCTGGAGTACAGTGACGTGACTTCTGCTCACTGCAGCGTCAGCATCCCGGGTTCAAGCAATTCTCCTGCCCTAGGCTCCTGAGTAGCTGGGATTACAGGCATGTGCCACCACACCTGGCTAATTTTTTTATATTTAATAGAGACAGGGTTTTGCTGTGTTGGCCAGGCTGGCCTCAAAGTCCTGAGCTTAAGTGATATGCCTGCCTCGGCCTCCCAAAGTGCTAGGAATACAGGCGTGCGTCACCACGCCTGGCTGTAAGGTATACTTTTCATTTATCTTTCTTAATTCATAATGACCTGCTCTATGTTAAATTATGCTAAAAGTAAGGCAGAAATCTCCACCACAGAATATTTACTAAGCCATTTGAAAAGTAATTTTACCTGCATGTATTGTTGGCTTTATATAACAGAAACATTAGCTATAAAGTAAATATATGTAAAGTCAATGTTTATTCCATTAATTTCCAGTCAAGCTGTAAATATTTATTGGCTCCTTTCATACTCCAGATATTATGTGAAACCCTGTGGACTTTAATTTTCTTTGAAAAAAAATGGTGCTCCTGTAGACTTAGTCAAAGTTTTATAAGAAAGAATTTTGCCACTATCTGGAAGAACCTAATATTTTGACGGTGTAATTTGTGTCTTTCAAATTATTTTTTTCCCTTACAGTTGCATTTTTTTCATTTTTTATCTTATAGTCAGAATGCTTAGGAAATTACGTATTTTAGAGACTCAGAATTCACACTGATATCTCAAAAAAACTTTGCTACGCTTTGTTTTAAAGTGTGCAATTATCAATATTGACCAGGAGATGGTACCATCCTACAGGAGAGCCTGACTTCATGGTCAGGAGATGATTTAAGTTCACTTATTTTTCATAATATGAAATTTAATTTGAAATTTCATACACTTAAAATACCTTCATTCCATATGAATCAGACAAGATTCTCTGCTTAAATAATGAGATGTTTATAGGAAGATTTTCACTGAAAAGTCTCTTAGGTCATTCATGTTTGCTAAGACAATTTTTTGAAGGATAAACTACAGTATGGTTAAGAAATTAACTCTTTTTCCACTTACCGTAAGTATATGGACAATTTCATCTTAAATATTAGCTTTTAACAAGTTTTGCTTGTTGTTTCCTACCAGTAATCTTTATTGAAATTCTTTCAAAGCAGCTCTTTTATGAGAATTTCTTATGTCAAATTTGTCGTTAATATGGGTCAGCTCAATTAGAAATCTACATACATTAAATGTAGATGTGCATTTTGTGGGGGAGGAGGAGTGGGTTATAACTTTATATTTATAGTTTTCCTTTTTATTGTAGGAGAATTCAAGACTCCTTCAAGAGCGTGGCGTGGCTTATATTAATGCTGACTCGTCTATAGAAGGTGAATATCGTTGGTCTCATAAGAAAAGATGTGATTAAACTAGGAGCAGCAGTCTAGCTAATAAATTATGCACTAACAAGGAAGGCTATGTATTAACGTGTGGTTAGGGAATCTACTGCAACCTCTGACAGGAAGCAGTGTGTGAACCCTAGTTGAGAGTTGGGTGAGCCCTAGGTGAGCAGGTTTTTCTTTTCTTCTTTCCTTTCCTTTTGTTTTCTTTTCTCTTTTCTTTTCTTTCTTTTCTTACTTTTTTTTTTTTTTTTTTTTTTGCTTTGCAGTATAGAGTACTAATTCAGAAAAGCAGCATTCTTTGATTAGCTTCATCTGGCAGATTTCTTTTTATATACAGCAGGAATTTAGTAAGTATCTGTTGAATGATTAACTCAGGGACCTAAAGAGTTCTATAATTTAGAATGGTGTGGAAAAAAAAGTATCATTTGTGGGGTGCAGTGGCTCACGCCTGTAATCGCAGCACTTTGGGAGGCTGAAGCGGGTGGATCACTTCAGGTCAGGATTTCGAAACCAGCCTGGCCAACATGGTGAAACCCCATAGCTATTACAAATGCAAAAATTAGCCGGGCGTGGTGGCGCACTCAGTATAGATAATATGCTAAATCAATCTTGAATTATAATGTATGCAGGTACTTTAGAAAGGGTAGGATAAAACCACTCTGGGAGTTCAGAGGAAAGAATAATAGAAACTTCAGGAAAGGCTTGAGAAAGGGGATAGGCATTTGAGGCTGACTTTAAAGAATGGAAATACGCTTAATAAGCAAAGGACGAAACTAAAGGAAATCTCAGATTGATTTTCATGAAAATGAAAGAGTCCATTGTCACTACAATCCAGCTCCACTAATATATCTATATCTTGACCATATGCAACATCCCAGTCATTGCACTCCTGTTCTCTACACTCAGATTGCTCTTCAACACCTCTTTATGTGTTTAATCCTTATCCTTAGACCCTCCTTTGAAATGCTACTTTTTCAGGGAAGACATGTCTTCATGGCACTCATCACTGTCATTATTAAGTAATTATTTGTTTTACAAGTAATAGACTGTATTCTTTAACAAGGAACAGACAGTATCTTGCTTATTCACTCCTAGATTCCTAATGTCTTATTAAATAAATATTTGTGGTATGGTTGCAAAAAAAAAAGGACTAAATGAATGAAGGGGCAATTTTTTAGAATATTTTCTTTAGTGTATTAGTAAATTTGCCATGTCAACACTCGGAACATGAGAACTTGATGGAGTCACGTTGGCATTTTCTTTTTCTTTTTCTGTTTTTTTTTTTTGTGTTTTTTTGTTTCTGTTCTTTTTCTGTTTTTTGTTTGTTTGTTTGTTTTTTCTGTTTCCGTTCTTCTTCTTTTGTTTGTCTGCTTGTTTGTTTTGAGTCAGGGTCTCACTCTGCAGCGCAGGTTGGAGTGCATGGAGCAATCATGGCTCACTAGTCTTGATTTCCCAGGCTCAAGTGATCCTCCAACCTCAACCTCCTTGGTAGCTGGGACTACAGGCAAACGCTAGACATCCAGCTAATTTTTGTATTTTTAGTGGAGATGACGTTTGACCATATTACCCAGGTTGGTCTCAAACTCCTGGGCTCAAGCTGTCTATCCACATTGTTCTCCCAAAATGCTAGGATAACGGGTCTGAGCCACAGCTCCCAATCTTCCTTTTCTTCTTTGTCAATGCCTCTGAGCTACACTGTTCTGAAAGTTAGTTTACACAGTGCATTTGGTTATTCTTTTCTCCTTCTCTTAGGGTAGTGGCTAAGAGCTTGACCTTTGGCATCAGATGCAACTTCCCATTTGTGTGACCCAAGCTATTTACTTTCTGTGCCTCAGTTTTCTCACATCTAAATATAACTTCTAAGAGCCCCTATCTCAAAGGCTCCTGTAAGGGCAAAAAAGTTACATTTGCAAATTTCCCAGACCTGTGCCTTGCACAGAGTAAATGTCAAAAAAATTTAACTTTGATTAGTATCATTACACCTACTTAAAACACATAATAAGGTGAAATATATATATGTATATATATGTATGTATATTATATGCCCACCCAGAATAAATACTCCAAATATGTTTTCTTGAAAAGTAGAATAACGTTCTCTTTATTGATAGTTTTTTTCTGTTTTTTTTTTTTGTTGTTGTTGTTGTTGTTGTTGTTATTGTTGTTTTGAAATGAGATCTTGTAGTATTGTCCAGGATAGTTTCAAACTCCTGAGCTCAACTGATCCTCCCCCCGTCAGCCTCCCAAGTAGCTGGGAAAACAGGTGTGTGGCACCATACTTGGCCATAGTTTTTTAAGATTTGATATTTTAATGTATTTTAAAAACTCATTAAGCTTTGCTACTTATGTCATCCCTGGCTTGAAATTGCTTCATTGTGTCTCTATAATTTTCAAAATCGAGAACAAAGGACAGGAGGTACTATATGATTGGGACACCATTCATCTCACTTGTTTTATATTTTTACATTGTATTAATTTTTCTTTCTCAAATAATACAAATAATCATAGATTCTGAAATTTCTAATGTTAAAATGTAAAATTTACAAATAAAGCAAAACTCCTCAATGCAAACTACTCTCAAACTTAGTCCTCTCTCCAAAGGTATTACTGTCCTCAGTTTTGGGTGTTTCCATCATGTTGGCATTAATATATAGAATTTAGCTTCACAAAGCACTAAGAGCCTAGTGGGTGCTATCTCAGGTGCTTTACACGTAAAAAAATTATTCAGTACTCACAATAACCCTCTGAGATAAGTAGGTAAACATTTTTATTATCTCTTTTGTATAAAAGAAGAAACTGACACTCAGAGAGGTTAAGTAACTTTCCCAAGGCCATACAGCTAGTGAAGGGTTGAGCTTAGACTCAAATCAGACTAGTCTGTTCCAACTTTACCCTTCTAACCACTACACTCTATTGTCTCTCACCACCTTATACAGGTATTTGGTATCATATTACAGCTAAATGGTTCTACAACTTGCCTTTTTCATTCAGCAACACATTATGAAAAACTTTCCATATCAGCACATATCTCTGTTTCACTTAAAAAACAAACACTACCACCAGACAACAAAAATCTACACTATAATCAATAGGACAAATTCTGTATCAATTTTCTAGCTGCTGGACAGATTGCTTCAGTTTGTTGTGGTTAATATTATTTTGTTTGCATGCTTTTTTGGTATAATGTGAGGAGAGGGTAGAGAGCTACAAGTATATTTATTTGGTCTTAGGATGTGGGCAATTAAATTGTAATAAATGCTGCCAAACTACTCCCCTCCCCAATTTCCACTCCTATAAACACTTCTGTTTTAAAAATTACATTGGCTGTTTGTACGTATTTATTCTTCCAGATAAATTTTAGAATCTAAAATCAAATCTTTAAGTTCCATAAACAAATCTGTTGTGGTGTCATTATTTTAAAAGCCTCAACTTTTGCTGTTCTCAAACATGGATCTGGGGCTTTGGGATAAAAGCTAGTTGCCATCCTCTGAGTGTTTCATGTGCTTTTACATTTCTGGGCATTTGCACAGTCTATGCCTTTAGCTGCAAATACCATTTTTCCCCCCAACTGTGTCCTGGTTCTAGAAAACCCAGTTCAAGAGTCCCCTCTCCAAGTTTGTGAAGTTGTCTTGACTTCCCTCCCCCAAAACTCCTCCTGAGTCAGCAGCCCCTCCCTGTGCTGTCTTGGCTTCCCAAGAACACCTCTCCTGGGTGCTTCACTTGATTGTCACAACCACCAGCCCCCTCCTGAGGAATGGGGACTGAAACTCTAAGAAGAGCACCTGGTTCACAAATTCATTGTCACAACAAATATTGATTGGTTAAATGCCAAATTCTAGGATTGTTCTAAGCACTGGGGTATGGCAGCAAACAAGAGAGTGCACCTTATCCCAGGGGACTTATCTTCTAGTGGGAGGGCCAATAATAAAAAGACAAGTACTTAATATGTTTTATGTTAAATAGATGAGTAATATGGAGAAACATGAGCCAAGGTTAAAAGAGAGAGTGGCTAAAATTAGGGGGTAAGAGACTGCTATTTTAGGTAGGGTGATCAGGGGAAATCTCTCAGAAAATCATGATATTAGACCAGAGGAGGAGGAGTAAGTCATGCAGATATAATGCAGAATACTGTTCCAGGCTGGAAGGACAGTGTGTGCAAAGATGCTGAGGGAGTATTCTTGGGCAGAATGTAAAATGCAGATTTTGAGAGGTGACCTGGGGTTTCATACATGGCAGTGTGGGCCATGGTGAGGATGATGGACTTTACAGAGTTAGTTGGGAAGCCACTGGAGAGTTACAGTTGATATCAGGTTTTAAAACAATCATTCTGGTAGGAATTTAGCAGTGGTCTTTGAAGAAAATAATAACAGAAAGAAATTAAATTTTAAAATCTATTCTTTTCTTATTTTTCAGGAAACTACACTCTGAGAGTTGATTGTACACCACTGATGTACAGCTTGGTATACAACCTAACAAAAGAGGTATATAATTACATATAATTTAAGAAAACCCAAGTTCTACAAATGATGTTTTCTTGAGGTATTATTATGTTAAACATTGGTGTTGTTTTATAACTTCTTGTCTTCTTTTCATATAACATATATGACATCACATCTTCACAGACCATCACATCTAGTAAACTGTTTACACAGATTGACTCATTTCTCACCACACCACTGTGAGGTAGCCCGTGAGTAGCATCATGTCTACCATCTCCATTCTTAAAACAGTGAAACTGAGCTCAAAGAACATTGGCCACCAAAGTCACACACAACTTGGACGGTAGCCGAACCAAGACTTGGTCCTATGGCTCAACTCCTTAATTAAAAAACTTGTTTATACTCTTCAGTATATTGATACCAATTAATTCAGAACACAGGAATCATTAAATGTTCCAATTGATTGAGAAAGAATATTCATAAGAATACCAGGTGCTGGCTTCCAGGGACAGAGGCTAGATGAGATCACAATTACATTTTTTCAGATAGGGATTATAAATAAAATTTAAATGCCATTAAGCTTTGGTTGCAAAAGAATGGAATGGAGGAGTGACCAAGATGACTGACTAGAAGCAACTATGGTGTGTGGCTCTCACAAAGAGAAATTGAAGGGGCAAGTAAATACAGCACCTTCAACTGAAATGAACAGATACTTACATTGGGACTAATCAAGGAAACAACCCAACCCAAGGAGAATGGAGAAAAGCAAGGCAGGATGACGGCCTACCTGGGAATGACACAGAGTCAAGGGAACTTCCCCCACCCAGGAAAATGATGAGCGAATGTGCAACCCCAGGAAACCATGCTTTCTCCATGGATCTTTGCAACCCTTAGGTCAGCAGATACCCTCATGAACCCACTCCACCAGGGCCTTCAGTCTGATACACAGCTGCATGGAGTCTTAGCAGAACAGCCACTCAGGCATGCACGGAGACACAGGAGCTTTAGATACACCAGCTTTCCAGGCTTCATGGCAAAAGTAACTGCAACTCCAGCACAGCAGGAGGTTAGACCCCCATACATACCCATAAAAAAGAGGCCGAATTCAAGGGCCTGAGCAGTGATGGTCTGCAGGCCCCACTTCCACAGCACTTCACAGGATAAGACCCACTGGCTTGGATTTCCAGCCAGCCACTGGTAGCAGTGTTGTGCCTATCTGGGAAAGAGCTCCTGGGTGGTGGTGGGGGGCAGGGAGGTGGGGGTGGAGGGGCGGGCTGCCATCTTTGCTGTTTGAGTGGCTTAGCCATTCCCACCTTTAGGCTTTGGAGAGCCCAAGATGACTGGGGGGTGGGGGTGGAAGCAGTACCCCAGCACAGCACAGTGGCCCCACAAAAACGTGGCCAGACTTCCTTATAAAGCAGATCCCCAACTGCGTTCCTCATCAATGGGTGGAGCCTCCCAACTAGGGCTTCTGGCTACCCCCACTGGTGTTCTCTGGCTAACAGAGGTTTTAGGACACCCTGGGATGGAGCTGCCAGGAGGAGGGGCAAACCACCATCTTTGCTGTTTGGGTGACTTAGCCATCCCAGGTTTCAGACTTCGGAGTGTCCAAGACAACCAAGGGCTGAAGTGGACCCTCACCACAGCACAGTTGCTCTACAAAAACGTGGCCAGACTACTTTTTAAACTAGGTCCCTGATCCTTTTCCTCCTGTCTGGGTAAGACCTCCCAGTGGGGTCTCCAGCCACCTCCTACAGGTCTATTCAGGCTGGCAACATGTCTATAACTCCCTTGGATGGAGGTCCCACAGTAAGAAGCAGGCTGCATTCTTTACTGTTTCACAGCCATCACCGATGATTCCTCCAGGTACTGTAAAATCTGAGGCAACTAGTGATTGGAGTCGACCCCCCAGCACAACACAGCAGCCCTGCAGAAAAGTGGCTAGACTGTTTAAAAAAAAAAAAAAAAGAAAAGAAAAGAACAAGCTCCACTCAAAGGTCACCAACCTCAAAGATTGAAGGCAGATAAGCCCACAAAGATGAGAAAGGATCAGTACAAGAATACTGAAAACTCAAAATGCCACAGTGCCCTCTTTCCTCCAAATGACTGCGTCACTTCTCCAGCAAGGGTTCAGAAACGGGTTGAGGCTGAGATGCCTGAAATGACAGAAGTAGAATTCATAATATGGATAGGGACAAAGTTTACTGGACTAAAGGAGCGTGTTGTAACCCAATTCTAGGAAGCTAAAAATCATGTTAAAACATTGCAGGAACTGACAGTAAAATAAGCCAGTTTAGAGAAGAATAGAGCTGAAAAATACTACAGCAACTTCACAATGCAATCACAAGTATTAATAGCAGTATAGACCAAGTGAAGGAAAGAATCTTAGAGCTTGAAGACTGTCTTTCTGAAATAATACAGGTAGACAAGAATAGAGAAAAAGGAATGAACAAAACCTCCAAGAAATATGTGATTATGTAAAGAGACTGAATCTATAACTGATTGGTGTACGTGAAAGAGATGGGAAGAATGGAACCAGCTTGGAAAACATATTCCAGGATATAATCCATGAGAACTTTCCCAACATAGCTAGATAGGCCAACATTCAAATTCAGGAAATGCAGAGAACCTCAGTAAGATACTACTTGAGAAGATCATCCCCAAGACACATACTCATCAGATTCTCCAAGGACAAAATGAGAGAAAAAATGTTAAAGGCAGCTAGAGGGAAAGGCCAGGTTACCTACAAAGGGAAGCCCATCAGCCTAACAGTGGACCTCTCAGCTGAAACCCTGCAAGCCAGAAGAGATTGGGGGCCAATGTTCAACATTCTTAGAAAAAAGAAATTCCAATCCAGAATTTCATATCCGACCACATTGAGCTTTATATGTGAAGGAGAAACAAGATTCTTTCAAGACAAGCAAATGCTGAGGGAATTTGTTACCACCAGACCTGTCTTAACAAGAGTTATTGACAGAAGTACTAAATATGGACAGGAAAGACTGTCACCAGCCACAACAAAAACACACTGAAGTACACAGACCAGTGATACTATAAAGCAATCACATAAGTCTGCAGAATAACCAGCTAACATCATGACGACAGGATCAAATCCACACATTTCAATTCTAATCTTATATGTAAATGGACTAAATACACCAATTAAAATACATAGAGTGGCAAGCTGGATAAAGAACCAGGACCTATTGGTATCCTGTCTTCAAGAGACCCTTCTCATATGCAATGACACACATAAGTCAAAATAAATAGATGAAGGAAAGTCTACCAAGCAAATAGAAAACAGAAAAATGCAGGAGTTCCAATTCTAGTTTCTGACAAAACAGACTTTAAACCAACAAAGATAAAAAAAAAGACAAAGAAGGGCATCGCATAATGGTAAAGGATTCAATTCAGCAAGAAGAGCTTAATGTCCTAAATATATATGCGCATAACACAGGAGCACCCAGATTCATAAGGCAAGTTCTTAGAGACCTTCGAAGAGACTTAGACTCCCACACAATAATAGTGGTAGACTTTAATAGCCTATTGAAAATATTAATTAATTTTCAAGACATAAAATAACAAAGATATTCATGGCCTAAACTGAGTACTGGATCAAATGGACCTGATAGATATCTACAAAATTCTCCACCCAGAAACAACAGAATAGACATTCTTGTCATCAGCTCATGGCACTTACTCTAAAATTGATCACATAATTGGAAGTAAAACACTCCTCAGCAAAAGCAAAAGAAATGAAATTAAAAACGTCTCTTGTACTGCCGTGCAAATTCAAAATCAAGAGAAAGAAATTCACTCAAAACTATTCAATTCCATGGAAATTGAATAACCTGCTCCTGAATGACTTGTGGGTATATAATGAGATGAAAGCAGGAATCAAGAAGTTCTTTGAAACTAATGAGAACAAAGATATGACACACCAGAATCTCTGGGACACAGCTAAGGCAGAATTAAAAGGGAAATTTATAGCACTAAATGCCCACATTAAAAGTTAGAAATATCTGGCCAGGTGTGGTGGCTCACACCTGTAATCCCAGCACTTTGGGAGGCCGGGGAGGGCAGATCACAAGGTCAGGAGATCGAGACCTTCCTGGCAAACACAGTGAAACCCTGTCTCTACTAAAATTACAAAAAATTAGCCAGATGTGGTGGCGGGTGCCTGTAGTCCCAGCTACTCAGGAGGCTGAGGCAGGAGAATCGCTTGAACCCGGGAGGTGGAGGTTGCAGTGAGCTGAGATCACGTCACTGCACTCCAGCCTGGACAACAGAGAGAGACTCCTTCTCAAAAAAAAAAAAAAAGTTAGAAAGATCTCAAGTTAACAACCTAGTGTCAAAACTAAATATACTAGAGAACAAAAGTAAACAAACCCCAAAGCTAGCGGAAGACACGAAATAACCAAGACCACAGCTGAACTGAAGGTGTTGGCGACATGAAAAACCCTTCAAAATATTAACGAATCCAGGAGCTGATTTTTTGAAAAAAAATAATAAAAAATAGAGTGCTAGCTAGACTAATAAAGAAGAAAAGTGATAAGATTCAAATAAACACTGTCAGAAATGATAAGGGGGAATATTCCCACTGACCCCACAGAAATACAAACATCAGAGAACATTATAAACACCTCTATGCACATAAACTAAAGAATCTAGAAGAAATGGATATTAGCTGGGTGTGGTGGCAGGTGCCTGTAATCCCAGCTACTCGGGAGGCTGAAGCAGGAGAATTGCGTGAACGAGGTTGCAGTGAGCAGAGATCGCACAATTGCACTCTAGCCCAGGCGACAGTGCAAGACTTCATCAAAAAACAAAACAAAAACAGAAAAAAAAAAAAGAAAAGGAAAAAGAAAAAAAAGGATAAATTCCTGGAAACATACACCTTCTGAAGGCTGAACCAGAAAGAAATTGAATCCCTGAACAGGCCAATCATGAGTTCTGAAACTGAGGCAGTAATTAATAGCTTACCAACCAAAAAAAGCCAAGGACCAAATGGATTCACAGCTTAATTCTACCAGAGGTACAAAGAAGGGCTGGTACTATTTCTATTGAAACTATTTCCAAATAATTAGGAGGAGAGACTCCTCCCTAACTAATTCTATGAGTCCAGCATCATCCCAATACCAAAACTTGGCAGAGATACAACAGCAACAAAAATTCAGGCCAGTATCTATGATGAACAATGATGCAAAAATCCTCAATAAAATACCGGCAAACAGAATCCAGCAGCACATTAGAAAGCTTATCCACCACAATCAAGTAGGCTTCATCCCAGGGATGCAAGGTTGATTCAACATATGCAAATCAATAAATGCAGTTAATCACATAGGCAGAACTAGAAACAAAAACCACATGATTATCTCAATAAATGCAGAAAAAAGCTTTCAATAACATTGAATATCTCTTCATGTTAAAAACTATCAATAAACTAGGTATTGAAGGAGCAAACCTCAAAATAATAAGAGCCATATATGACAAACCCACAGCCAACATCGTACTGAATGGGCCAAAGCTACAAGCAGTCCTTTTCAAAACCGACACAAAATAAAGTTTCTTCTCTAATCACTCCTATTCAACATAGTATTGGAAGTGATGGCCAGGGTAATCAGGCAAGACAAAAAAATAAAGCTCATTCAAATAAAAAGAGAGGAGGTCAAACTATCCCTGTTTGCAGATGACATGATTCTATATCTAGGAAATTCCATTGTCAAAGCCCAAAAGCTCCTTAAGCTGATAAGCAACTTTATCAGTCTCAGGATACAAAATCAATGTGCAAAAATTGCTAGCATTCCTATACACCAACAACAGACAAGCCAAGAGCCAAGTCACAAATTAACACTCATTCACAATTACCACAAAATGAATAAAATACCTATGAATACAGCTAACTCAGGAGGTGAAAGATCTCTACAAGGAGAACTACAAACCACTGCTCTAAGAAATCAGAGATGACATATTCAAATGGAAAAACATTCCATGCTCATAGATAGGAAGAATCAATATCATTAAAATGGCCATATTGCCCAAAGTAATTTATAGATTCAGTGCTATTCCTATTAAACTATTATTGGCATTCTTCACAGAATTTGAAAAATCTGTTTTAAAATTCATATGGATCCATAAAAGAGCCCATATAACCAAGGCAATCCTAAGCAAAAAGAACAAAGCTGGAGACATCAAACTATACTATGAGGCTACAGTAACCAAAACAGCATGATACTGGTACAAGAACAGACATTGCGGTTTATTGTATGTTATTGAATGACTTTGGTAACCCTACTGGCAAGAAACAATTTTGCTTCTTTTTATTTTCTTTGTTGTGAGATGAGAAATAGTTTTGATTGTAGTATCTTTTAATTCAGAAAAATAGACAAAAAGATCATACACTATGCCATTCATCTAAAGACGATGGCTTGGTATGAATTTGGTGTAGCCTGTTTATGCTATGCACTTCATACATTTATTTTTATAATATAGTTCACCTATATATAATCACATGAGTATTTTCCCACTTGTCAGAAACTTATAATTCTTGATGACTGCTAATGTATGGATAGCATCCCTTGTTTTTGCTGAATTGTGGCTTAGTTACTCACTTCTCGTTAATGGACATCTAGTTTTTAATATATCTGATTTGTAAGTATTCTCTTTTTTTCTTTTAATTTGTGTAGCTGAAAAGCCCTGATGAAGGCTTTGAAGGCAAATCTCTTTATGAAAGTTGGACTAAAAAAAGTCCTTCCCCAGAGTTCAGTGGCATGCCCAGGTAAATAAATGAATGAAGTTTCCACTGAATTCAGTGTGGGATCGTTTTGAAAATAAAAGCATATTTTCTTTCAATCATTAAGTGAAAAATTAAGTTTCAAAATGGTCTAAAATCTGATAAAGGAAAAGCATTACTTTGGTTCACAAATAAAATATTACTGTGTGTTTTGTAGTTAAATCTGCAGGATATCAAAACGTGATTTCTCTTTAGAATATGTAATATATACATATGGAACATTTCAACAGATTATAAAGATTGGTCATTTCTTATATGAAATGCATGGGATGAGAAGTGTTTTGGACTTTGGATTTTTTTAAGATTTTGGAATATTTGCATTATACTTACTGGTTGAACATCCCTAATCTGAAAATTCATAATCTGAAATGCTTCAGTTAGCATTTCCTTTCAGTGTCATGTAGGTGCTTAAAAACTTTTGGATTTTGCAGCATTTTTAAAAATGTTCTAATCTTTAATTTTTGTGAGTACGTAGTAGGTGTATTTATTTTTGGGGTGCATGAAATGTTTTGATACAGATCTTGGATTTTTGGATTAGGGATACTCAACCCATGATAGAGATAATGATGAAAAGTAATTTTCCTCATTTTTCTGCCATCTCATCACCTTGTAATTATCCTTTTTCTGAA
Source organism: Pan troglodytes (assembly GCF_028858775.2). Taxonomy (NCBI): domain Eukaryota; kingdom Metazoa; phylum Chordata; class Mammalia; order Primates; family Hominidae; genus Pan; species Pan troglodytes. Next base: position 91,666,114 of record NC_072407.2, read on the forward strand.
TATCATATAGTTAACAAATATTTTGCTTATTGCAATAAAAATGCAAGCATCATTTCAACATTGGTTGTATCTTCACAAGCAAGGGAAGAAGAATAAATATCTCAGTGCTCTCAGTTTATCGATGTCAACAGCACTATTTATATTATTAAGGGCAAAATTTATGTCCAAATTATCTGAAAAATATTTGCTTTTCACTCTATTATGTACAACAAATACAGATGATAAATGGAATGAAATAAGCTTAAGGAAAATGTTTTCCAACTTCAGAAACCTTTAACAAAATGTGACATAAAATAGTCATTCCTACACGAAACAGTCTCATAGAAGGAGATATTTTGTGATCAAAATTAATATTCTTTTCATGTTTTTGCTGCATGTCTAAAGCTGTATGTTTAAAATTACATTTATTATAGTAAGAATGGGGTTTAGTTTAATGGACATGTAATCTGTGCTTAATGAACAAATTACTTTGAAATAATTCTGTTGTTTTATCTCTAAAAGGATAAGCAAATTGGGATCTGGAAATGATTTTGAGGTGTTCTTCCAACGACTTGGAATTGCTTCAGGCAGAGCACGGTATACTAAAAATTGGGTAAGTGAATCTCAAATTATCCAAGATTATTTATGAATATGTTTTAACTAAACAAATAATTCTGACTCCAAAAAGTGAATCAAGCATTAGAGGAATAGAGAAATTTGAAAGCAGAGGGAGAAGTCTCAATGGTTGACAGTATCACTACTACATAGGATAACTCCTGTATCTGGTATTCCAACCCTAAATTCAAGTGTCAGTTGGTATCAATACTCATGTCTGCAAATGTGAACTTCCGTGTACTCCTTTAAACATATTTTCTGTTTCATTTGGTGGCATTGCATTCACTCAGTCATTTAAGTTGGAAATGTAGGAATTGTCTTTGATTTTACCCTCCTCCTTATTCAAAATTAGTCAGTATTTCCCCATTATCATTCAAAATTAATGAGTGTATTTGGATTTCCATCTCTTACTGTATCTCCAATTATTAAACAAATAACAAGTCATTAAACAAATGAAAAATGGTATATATATTAGTCTGTTTTCCTGCTCCTAATAAAGACATACCTGAGACTGGGTCATTTACAAGGGAAATATGTTTAATTGACTCACAGTTTCATATGGCTGGGGAGGCCTCACAATCATGGCTGAAGGTGAATGAGGAGCAAAGTTACATCTTACATGGCATCAGGCAAGAGAGGATATGCAGGGGAACTTCCCTTTATAAAACCATCAGCTCGCATGAGACTTATTCACTATCACAAGAGCAGTGCAGGAAAATTCGTCCCCCATGATTCAATTACCTCCCACAAGGTCTCTCCCATGACACGTGGGGATTATCATAATTCAAGGTGAGATTTGGGTGGGGACACAGAGTCAAATCATATCAGTATAATACACTGTGTACGTGTAAAAGTCATGATTCCCTTTCTTTTGTTGTTGATTATATATATATATATGGTTTTCATTTTCTTCAAAGTAAATTGGGTACATAGTTTATAAAATGTCAAGTAGTTTTATAAGAACACTGGTTTATAATTAAAAACAGTTGTTTCTTATTTCCATTTCATATTCATACCACCCCTGATTTCTGTTCATCAGATGAAACCTTTGTCAACTTTTATGATACATCCATATTTATAAGTAATATTTTAATCCTGATACTTCTTCAATTTTAAATTTTATGTTATAAAGAAAAATCATTCTCACAGTTATAAAAATGGTAAGGAAGAGTTCATTCAAAACTATTCCAATAAGAATATTGCAATAATAAGAAATCGAGCTCAACTCCAAATACAGAAAAGACATTTGGTGATTTAGAGTTGACATTAAGTTTCTGTAAGCCTTTCCTCATGGGCTATTCTTCCCAGACAGAAAATCTTCAATCTCCTGTCTGTGAGGTAGGAAGTTAGGCAGAGTTATGTAGGAGGTGATAGTGAGGATAAATATTAATATTGTCTACATTTTACTACGAAAAAATTACAACAAAGAAAAGTCAAATGACCACCTAAAGTTTTTGGTAGTAAGTCCTGAAGCCTAGATTCAAACCCTGGCAGGGTAATTCCAGAATCCCAGTCTCTTCAACACATCAGTACATAAAATGTCCTTTTATATTAATAATAAAAAATAAGCATCTTAAGATGATCAAAAGTGATAAACCAGCAGTTCACAGTTTGAAAAGTCCTTCCTTCTACCTATACTTTTGGTTTTCCTGACACCTGTCTGGGCCTCCCTTCTCTCTCCTTAGTGAGATTTTGGATCCACTACTGCACCCCTCACCACTCAGACTCTCCAGCCTTCAGCACACTGCTTGTCAGACAATCATTTACCCATGGAATTTTAGTGATTAAACAATTTAGTGTCTTCTCCTATATAATATTGTGTAATACTTATGTACTTGCCTTTAACAATTCGTCTTCTTATTTTTATCCAAATGCAAGATGTCTTGTCTTTTTTTTCAGATTCTTAAAACATGAATCTAAGAATGCAATCTTCTGCATTCTTAGAGGCAAGCCAGTTTGGTCCCTTTCAAATAATTTTTAAATAATATTTGTTATATCATATACACATATTTTAATTGATACAAGCCTGGAGTGTGTTTACGTATCATAATATTAGCCGTTTAGGATGTAGCTTATTGAGATCTTAAGTACTTTCCTTGATCCATCACTGACCAATCTTACTAATACTAATAGTAAATATGGTGCTAATCATTTTTTTGTAAGCTATCCTATAAGAGATATGTTTTGTCATTTTTTCTGTAGGAAACAAACAAATTCAGCGGCTATCCACTGTATCACAGTGTCTATGAAACATATGAGTTGGTGGAAAAGTTTTATGATCCAATGTTTAAATATCACCTCACTGTGGCCCAGGTTCGAGGAGGGATGGTGTTTGAGCTAGCCAATTCCATAGTGCTCCCTTTTGATTGTCGAGATTATGCTGTAGTTTTAAGAAAGTATGCTGACAAAATCTACAATATTTCTATGAAACATCCACAGGAAATGAAGACATACAGTGTATCATTTGGTATGTTACCCTTCCTTTTTCAAATTCCTCATCTGTATGGTTCTATTAATCTCCTAAATATAATGGACTATCTTAGGTCATTTATTATTTATTGCTATTTCAAGTGATCCAATATTCTGTTTATGTCTATAAATGTATTTTCCATTTTATGGATGCTCACATCTTATAATATAAAAATATAAATACCTTGTAAAACACAAAAGATGATGGCTTCTATATTGTTCCTTTTCTTGAACTATAGAGCAGTGCCATTAGAAATTATGTTCTTTAAGCATTTGATGATCCCAATTTCTATTTCAGATTCACTTTTTTCTGCAGTAAAGAATTTTACAGAAATTGCTTCCAAGTTCACTGAGAGACTCCAGGACTTTGACAAAAGCAAGTATGTTCTACATATATGTGCATATGTGTATATGTGTGTGTGTGTGTGTGTATATATATACATATATTTAAAAGTAAACTAACATCACTGTTGCTGAACTAGCTTTGGGAATTTCTTGCTGTTTTCTTTTTTTTAAATTTGTTTTACTTTAAGTTCCTGGATGCACGGGCAGAACGTGCAGGTTTGTTACATAGGTATACAAGTGTCGTTTCCTGCTGTTTTCTGTCTTTCCACTCTAGCACATCCTATGTAGGGCTGCCCTATCTCAAAAGACCTACTTTCAACATTCTGAGTGGCAATTGTGCTGCTCAGAAATGTCAGTCCCTCCCTCCTGCCATTTTATCAGTTACAAAATACTCTGCTTAACATTGAAGGTCCTCTACTGTGTGACCCCAGCTGTTTCCAGTTTTATTTCTTGCTTTTTCAGTATCTGTACATCATAACTCAGCCAGACTATTTATTTTTCAAAGCATGATTTCTTTCTACCTCTTTTGTTTTTGTCATTACCTCCACATAGAGCTCCTTATTTCCACTTCCATCTGGCAAAATTCTGTTTATCCAGAATAGCAAATATTGTGAAGCCATTAATTTTGGAAATGTTAAACATTTAGGATTAATTCTGTGTAAGATTACACAAGTACAACACAATTTGAACAAAATTTTAAGATGGAAGGAAAAATACTTGGTGAGAATACTAAGGTAATTTTTTTAAAGTATAATTTTGAGGGTACAGATCTGTGTATTAAATATAGTATCATGATATAAATATCAAATCCCCAGGAGCTGATGTAAGAACACATAAAAAGATTACAGTAGATGATGTAGAAATAGGCTCGGTGATCTATAAGGAAGTATTAGTAATAAACGATACAGCAAAAATTAATGGGGAAAGATTACTCAATCATAATATTATATAAACTATGTTAGTACCTGCTATAAAAGTAAATTCAGAATCGCACTTCACATTGTATGCTAACATAAACAACAGGTGTAAAGAATTATTTAGTAAAAATGGAAATTTCTTGAAAGATGCCCAGTTTAGAAGCAATGGGGAAATGATGCAATCAGATTTGAGACCATTTGAAATGGTTCAGAATACGAAAATTAATATTCACAAGAAAAATTAAGAAAGTTGAAAACTTATTTTCTAGCAAAAATGGAGAGTAATATATACATTATAAAATATTTTTTGAAAATTAAACAGTCCAAAAGAACCAGCTGAAAATATCGGTAAGAAACAAGACAAATAATTTTTAAAATGTTGTCAAAGATACACCTGTAAAGAAACATAGCAAAATATTGCAGTTCACTGATGCATAATTCAGAAATACAAATGAAAGTAATGTGATGTTATTTTTACAACACATTAATAACAATTTAAACCTTGGTTGTGCACATTGCTGTAGCTGGTACACTGAAGCATATGCTCTCCATGCTTTTCTGATAGCATTATGAATTATTTTAGCCTTTTTGAAAAAGATAGATACATATTGCTAATGTGTTCAAGAGCTGTCACAGAGTCCTGTGCTTTGACATAGTATTTCCATTTCTTGGATTATTTCTTAGGAAAAAGTCTCCATTTTGGAAAAGAAAGGCTGCCTGGAGAAAGATTTGAAGTACAAAATTATAATAGCAAGTAATTCAAAATAACCTAATGCCTAAGAGAAGAGAAATTACTAAAAAATTTGATATTCACCAATTTGAACATTTTATAATCCTTACAATGGATTATTAGAAATACAACATAATAGAAGATACTTAGAATAAAATATGAAGTAAGCAAAAAGGATGTAAAATTGTAAATATAATTTGATTAATTTTTATTTAACAAATACAGGAAAAACTTAAAGAGAATTAATGAATTATTATAATAATTGTGCTATCCTCAGGGAATATTGGAAGAATTGTTTACCTATTCTTTTCAATTCTTTATAATTTTTATATGTGGGTAAAAAAGTCAACAATAAGAAATACATTTTAAGGAGATCCCAAACACCATGTATTCTATAAAACTGGTTTTCTTTTTGTATTTAAAAGAAAAAATGTTTTCTCCCTCTGACAAAATGCCTCATGGTTTGAATTGTGGTTTGTTTAGGACACTTATTGTTTAGCACACTCAGCTTCCCCTTCCTTTAGTATTTCTATATTTCTTTTATTTTCTCTAAGTGATAGTGAAGATCCACTCTGTTCCCTATATGATATTTACAAATTCTGAAACACCTGAGCAGTGCTTTGCACATAATAATAGTAAATTCTGACTAAGTAAATTAAACTGAATGTTGAATTTCTCAACCAAAACTTTGAAATCTAAGGAAGAGATATGACTTTATCCTGCTTTTCTTGTATCACTTCTTGCCTCATCAAAGAATATAAGACGTTAACACAGGATACAGAGAAAGAGAAGTGCGTGTGTGTGTGTGTGTGTGTGCGCGCGTGCGTGCATATTTACATGTGTGTAGCCACATGAGTTTTTGTACTTGTAGCAATGCTTTGTGAATTTGATTCCGAAACCCATAGCATCTTATTGAAATTATCCTTCATTCGATTGTCTCAACTGTTTATCGGAGTTGCTAACAGGTATTCTGTGTTTCATTCACCTTTATAATATCACAGAATCAGAATTCATGATGCCAAATACATAAATGTTAAAAATAGCTCAAATCCAAATTATGGGAGTTTAAGTTGTTCCTATTTTCCTTTTGTCGGCAAGGTGCAGTTGAAAGAACAATATCAATCTCCTATTTCACTCTAAAACTTCCTAGTGTGAATTTAGGCAAGTTACGTAACTCATGATCCTTTGTTATCTCATCTACAAAATGGGGCTGTTACCCTACCCAACTTGCAGAATTGCTCTGAAAATTAAAAATCACATTTGGTATAAACATTCAGAACAGTAATTGGCACATAGGAAATGATCACTAAATGCTAACTTTTAGTAAAACTAAATTATGAAAAGCAAGAGGTAAATTAATGAATAAGATGATTCATGCTTTCTTATTGTAATGATTTTTCTCAGTTAATTAAATTGTGAAATAATTGGTATATTAAATTCAGTAACTCATTGTTGAAGTATTCAGAGCTTGCTGATAAACTTTCAATTATATTGAATCATCCTTATTATAATAACAACCTCAACACTCCTTTTAGAATGTAAGTTCTGTAAAAGCAGGGAGTGTTTGATAAATAGGAGATATCCAAATATTGTTGAAAGACTTAAGTAATCACCATCTCTTGTGTTCATAATAGGTTTAGCTTTAAAAATAAAAGGAATATTGTTAGTTATCACTTGGTAAATATTTATAATTTGCCAGGCATCTTACTAAACATTAGCAAGTCATCTTATTTTAATATTGATATTACTTCAGTGAGTAGATTGCTAGGATACCTAAGGTGAAGAAAATCTTGCCTATATTTGTATATCTGGGTTGATCAGTTAATTATGCCAATGTAAATAAAAATCACTATTATTTTTTCCATTTGCACATACAACTGTTTCTGTGCTTTTATAAGCCTGAGCAGTATAGTATTTTATAAGATTTTAAAGATGTCATAGCTATGCATGTTATTGTTTTTAATTTGCATATTACAAAATGTTAAAATTTACAATTGACATTTGAACAACAGTGATTTGAACTGCACAGGTCCACTTACATATGATTTTTTTTCAATTAATACAGTGAGCCCTCTCTATCCATAGATTTCATATTAGCAAGCAAACGCAGATGGAAAATTCAGTATTATTCACTGTAATCCCAGGTACTCAGGAAGCTGAGGCAGAGGGATTGCTTGAGCTCAGGTGTTTGAGGCTATACTGAGCTATGATTAAGCCACTGCACTCCAGCCTGGGCAACAGAGCAAGAAAATCTCTTAAGAAAACAAAATAAAATACAGTATTGAAGGACTAAAACCCACATATATGGAGGGCCGACTATTCTTGTTATTTTTAAATATGGAAAACTTTTTATTTTGCCAAATTAAATCTTTTATTTTCAAGCTTACATCTGAAAATATTAGCATTGCATACAGAAAATGATTTCATTAAAAACATCTAAAAGTAGGATGGACATAAATCTAGAACAAAAGTATTTTAAGTGAGTAAATTCATTTATGTGGAAAACATCTCAACAAACATCTTTCTTTTAGCTTTGATATATTAGAACATTTATCACAGAATAATGCTCATTCTACAAGCTTGAATCTGAGAACCTCAGATGTAGCTAATGAGAAACTAATGAAAAATATAAAATAAGAGAATTATAGAAACTTAAAAAAAACCTGTTACATTCCATTTGGACTACTAGCCATGTGTTCCATAAACATTTTCTATTTTATATAATTGCCTATCTCATTGTCTTAACAATATGAAGACTAAGATGTGAAAGGGGGATTAAGCATGTGGTAAGAGTTATACTGGGGGCAGCTAACCCAAGGGAGATCAGATGTGGCTTCAGATTCCACATACACAGCTACATTTCCTCATTGAGGCAGACCAAGTTAATCCAGAAAGTCATATCAGGCTCCAAGAATGCTGTACTTAAACCATTCTGAAAATCACTTGAAATGATATAATTTTAGGTAACTTTTAGACTTAAATCTAGATCATTATACCGAGAGATCTATTTAATTTGTTTGGTAGTTTGTTCATTTTCACCCTGTTAATTCCACAGAGGACTCGTCATTTACATTAGGTATATCTCCTAATGCTATCCCTCCCCCCTCACCCCACCCCACGACAGGCCCCGGTGTGTGATGTTCCCCACCCTGTGTCCAAGTGTTCTCATTGTTCAGTTCCCACCTATGAGTGAGATAACGGGTGCATCACACCAACATGGCACATGTATATATATGTAACAAACCTGCACGTTGTGCACATGTACCCTCGAACTTAAAGTATAATAATAAAAAAAAATTCCACAGAGGAGGAGGGCCGACTTTTCATATACATGCGTCCTCCTTGCAGGACTTGAGTATGCACAAATTTTGGTGCAGAGGGTGGTCCTGGAACCAATCCCCGGAGATAACTAAATTCAGTTTTTCTCTGAAATTTTTATTTTCTGGGTAGAAACATTTTCATGAAGTTATAATTGTATTCATTTTCTTTCTCAGCCCAATATTATTAAGAATGATGAATGATCAACTCATGTTTCTGGAAAGAGCATTTATTGATCCATTAGGGTTACCAGACAGACCTTTTTATAGGTAAGAAAAGAAAATATGACTCCTTTCTGTAATATCACTTTTTCTGCTAATTATTTTTATTTTTTTCACTGTGGAAAAAATATTGAAGTTGACTTCTTGCAAGCAAATGGAAAATTTCAAAATATATGTAGTAAGTGATAGTTGTATTGTTTCTTCATATAATGTAATATGATTTTTGCATATCTTTATTTTGAGTATCTTTGTTCTGATTATAAAAGAATATAAATTTATTTTAGAAAATATAGAAGATCCAGAAAGCCACGACAGAAAATAAAAATCTCCCCAATTTTATCAGAAAAATATAAAATCATTGTTATATTCTTGTGTGTATAATTTTAGCTCCTTTTCTGTCTTAAATATATTTTTACTTATGTATACACACAACCTAAACATCTCTCTATATATAATGTATATAATAAATATATATTTATTTATTCTTTTCCCTAATGTTGATATTTAGATATTTTATTTCCTCCTAAATCCTGACAGTTGGATTTTTTTCTGTCAAACATTGACTGTCCCGAGGTTGATCTTCTAAATATTGCAGAATGAGATAGATCATTAGACAGCCAGAAATGGCCCTAACTTTCTTTCTAGGGATTATCAAAGGGTTGGGTTTGGGAGTAAGAACATCTTCCAAATAGGTTGACTCGATCAGATCACCAATGGCAGCATATTTTTATCCATCCCCCACCCCCTTTTTTTTCCTAAGAGATAGGGTCCTATTCTGTCTCCCAGGCTGGAGTTCAGTTGTGCAATTGTAGCTCACTGCAGCCTCAGACTTTTGGGCTCAACCAATCTTCCTGCGGCAGCCTCCCAAGAAGCTAGGACTACAGTCACATGCCACCATGCCCAGCTAATATTTGTATTTTCGTTTGTAGTGACAGGGTGTCCCTATGTTGCCCAGGCTCGTCTAGAACTCCTGGCCTCAAGCAATCCTCCCACTTTGGCCTCCCTAATATATGGGATTACAGGCATGAGCTACTGCTTCTGGCCTTATTTACATCTTTACTTTGGAGTTTGTCTTTCTCTTCTGTGGGCTATTACATGAACTGTCTTAGCCCATTCTATAAAACATTTTCTGCTTTGGTCACGTGGAACATTACGAAATTGTTTTTGATGATTCTTCAAACTCTATATTAAGTATTCTAACATGGTAGTGTGACTTTTTTAAAAAAGACAAAAAAATACAATAGAGGGTTTACTGATCACAAACAAGACTGTAACGATCACAATTGTGCTGTAATGTAGGGGGTAGCATGATATACTAAAAAATCAGCAGTTACTTGTCATGTGCCTTGAGACAAATCATTTAGTTACTTTATCTTTCAGACCTCAGTTTCCTCCTCTGTGAAATACTAATATCAACTGTGTAGAGTTTATTTCTAAACATCAGAAAAATTGTAAGTAAACACTAAATACCAAGAATGATTGCTGTGGTTACTATCATCATTGTTAGTTTTGTAGTACTGAACCACTTTAATTTATTTGTTTGAAATAAAATATAATTAATTACTATAGATTTCATATAATAGTCTTCAGAGATGATTGAACTTGGAAGTTCAGTTGACAAGTGGCTTGTTCAAATTGTTATAGGAATATGCAATCCAGGAATTGCAGAGTGCTCTTGTGTTTCTCTTGTATATCATTTGGGCACCTAATAAACAGCAAATGATTTTATCAACAGGCATGTCATCTATGCTCCAAGCAGCCACAACAAGTATGCAGGGGAGTCATTCCCAGGAATTTATGATGCTCTGTTTGATATTGAAAGTAAAGTAGACCCTTCCAAGGCCTGGGGAGATGTGAAGAGACAGATTTCTGTTGCAGCCTTCACAGTGCAGGCAGCTGCAGAGACTTTGAGTGAAGTAGCCTAAGAGGATTCTTTAGCGACTCTGTATTGAATTTGTGTGGTATGTCACTCAAAGAATAATAATGGGTATATTGATAAATTTTAAAATTGGTATATTTGAAATAAAGTTGAATATTATATATAGTTATGTGAGTGTTTATATATGTGTGTGTTTATATTGTTTATCTTCTCCCTATGGATTAAAAATAAATTTCATAATTATAAGAGGTTATTCTGAAGTGGAAACATTTAACTCAGTATTAAATCTAAGGAGAATGGCCTAATATAGTAAAACTCTCATCTGGCATTATCAGGGAATCAAGTCTAATCTATTCATGTCACTTCACACAGAAGAAAACATCAGTATGTCAGAGAGCACACTGGGGAATATGCACAAGATTATCCCAAGCCAAAGGCCTCACGGCCTGCCTGGCCACCCTGGGCTGAGAGGATCACTATCTCAGCACACTATTTGGGAAATGGATCAAATGACACTTTTAGTAAATGTTATCACTCTATAGCATAAGAAATAATTAATTTCTTTTTATTTATATAAAAGGCTATATAGTATAACATATATGTATAGTAATTAAATGAACATTTGTGAACCTAATAGCCATATGAAGAAAATAACATTTCTAATATCTTTGGATGCCCCATGTACTAATGACAGTTACGCTTTTGCATTTTCTTGAATTTTATGTTTATTTATCTTTCCTCTGTCATTATTTATAATTTTATCACACATGGCTGTATCCTTTACATGTTTTGGCATTATGTATTTTTGAAATTTTTATAAAGACAATCATACCATGTGTAATTTTCAGGGACTTGATTTTTTTCATTGACTTTTAAGGGTTCAAATATATTATCACTGTGGATGTAGTTTGCCATATTTTGCTGATATAGAGCATTCATTCACATGAGGGTAGGATTCAGGGTCCATCAAGACAGAGAAAACATACAGTAATGTGAATAGGGAAAGTTAATATAAAGAATTATTAATTGTTACAGCATTGGAACAATGAAATATTGTCTAGTAATATGTAAAGAGAAGTCTCAAGAATATGTGATGAGCAGATATAAGGAATTGCTCTTGTCTCCATGGTGAATTTGGAGCAGCCAATGAAGAGTCCCCTCACATTGTGGCCTCGCTCAATGTTAAGAAGTCGCTGTAGTGTTACCCTTGGAGAATCTGCTTCAAATTGACACTTCAGAACTCCCCAGAAACTTGTCTTCTGGGCCACTGTGTAAAGCTGTTTATGAAGAAATGTCAAGCCAGAGGGGCTGTACTACAAATTTGGCAAAGGACAATTTCAGGAGAAGCTCTTGGCCGCTGGGTTCTCCTGGCCACCATGAACTTCAGGAAGTGGGTGCCATAGCAGCAGCCTGAACTACAGAATCTGGGCACTGGTGTAGCTCTGTATGCCCTCCGTGTCAGATGCTGGAGATGTCATTTGCATTGCCAGAGTTTGCCAAGGGTGCACACAGAAAGCAGATTGAAAAGCACCTTCTTGAAACATCTCTCCAATGCCTTCTACTCACAAAGTTTAACATCATTAACACGTGACAAAGAAGATCTATTTAATGGGCCCAGATCTATTTATGTAGACAATCAAGTGGGAGTTTGGAGTGGATAACCCAAATTTGGATAACTGGTGAATAATAAAATGTATTTATTCATTTTCTGCTGGTGTATATTTGGAATGTTTTCTATATTTTGCTTCTGTGAACATGTATCCTAATGCAAATATTCAAGAGATTCTCCTTCCAGACAGTATCTACCTATAGGTTGAATGTCTGTGTTGTAAAGTTTGTGCATCTTCAATTTTACAATGCCAAGCTGTTTCAAAGTGATTTCATTTATTTGTATTCCCACTGGCAAAGTAATCATGTTATTCAAGATAAAAAACAAGTACAGAAGATTGTGGCATGTTAAAGAAATACAAAGAACTCAGTGTTTCTAGAATCCAAGGGATTTGTGGGAAGAACAATCCATACATTGAGCACGAAATACATCACATAGGACGTAGAAGACATCCAGAGGAGTGTAAGTACTTTCCTGTAGTTTATCAAAAACCCGTAATAAGGTTAAGCAGGATAGGGATACGAGCATATTTGCATTTCAGAAAGCATTCTTGCCTAGATGGATTAGAAGGGCATCAATAAGGCCTCAGAACATGTGCAATTGAGATCTCAACCAGAAAACTATGACTCTTCCATAAAGATACAATTCCATGGAGAGCCCAAGAAGCCCCTCATGAATGGATTCCAAAAGTATCATCAAGATTCATGATTGAGTAGGAAGCTGCAACAGGTGCCATTGAGTAAGACCATGACAGAGATTGGCAGATACCATCAGTATATTCTGCAGAGCCTTAAGGAACATAAGAGCCAGGCTGAGGAGTTACTGAAATACTGCAAGATAGACCTGAATCTCTGGCTCAATTGTCTGTCTCAAAAAAATTATGCTGCATAGACAGTCAACTTCTAATTAGCACAAGAACATGAGCATCACAGGAGGCCCAAACACCAGGTTTGATAGAAAGATCTGCCATCCCATCAGAATGGAGTCTGAAAGAAGAATTTGAAGAGGAGCAGAGGCTGCTGGCTCCAGGAACAAATTCATTAGAAACCATTTGGGTCAAGTATAATTCCTCATAGGGATTAGGAAAACAAGAAGGAAGATGGAAAGAGGATGAAAGTAGTAACTACTCCGACTCTAGCAGTGGGAGTGAAGATGAAGATGGCTAGTCTGAGGGCAGCAGCTCTAGCTCAGCTTCCTCAGGGTACTTCTGACTCAGGCTCAACCTGAGCCTGGTTAATAGCCTAAAAGGTTGGACAGTCCTTCCAAGCCAAAAGTCCATCTATGTTATCTATGTCAAAGGGAGGGGACCCTCCTCCTGCTCCTTTTTACTTCCTTGACTTTTCCCTTCCCTCCTTTCTCCCCCTCCTCCTCTGTACAAAGTGGGACGGGTTATAAACAAGGAACTTGATGCAGTGCACTACTCTCTATATTAGGTCCATAAACCCAGGAAGTGGGGACCAACCATAGAGAACAAATATTAGTATTAGCCAGTATTGCCTCCCCACCCATATACACAACTAGCCAGAGAGAGAGAGTTCATGGAATTGAGGTTTTTGGAATAAACAATGAGATGATTGGGCTATGGGGTATTAGACTGAGTATTCCAGAAGTAACAAGTTTTTCTTTCCTTATTTTCTGCCAGCAAGAGGTGGTAGGGGGACACTGAGTCTGTAATCTCCACCTTCTTTGTGAAGTGTCCCTCAGGACTCCTGTGCTGAATGTAGAGTGAAGAGTAGCTGGTGGGAGTTAGGGCAGGTGCCTTAAGAACGTTGCCAGACTCCTGCCATCACTCTCCCCACTCCCTGAAGTAAGGACTTGGCCATTCCCATGCTTGAGTGTGGGCAGAATGATGTAGGGGGCAATATTTTTACATGTATATCTGATTCAGCTCCCAAAGAGACTTCTTACTGATTTCAAAAACATGAAATTAAACATGGAAATTTATCTATTTCACTTGAATAAACTTCTCCATAGAATCAATGCTTTGTGACTGGGCAGGGCACTGCTTCTCCAAGTGGTGTCTGTTGTATTTACTCTGCTGGGTGGAAGCTCCAGATTCTTCCTGCTGCCTCAGGTGCAAGTCCATCTCACTTTTATCATTCAGGAGATACAGAAATATACATGGATACCTAGAAAGATACAGGAGTAGATATGCACACTATACTGTTCTCCTGGTCCACCTGTGAATTCACCAGTACCACATAGCTTTAATTATTTTGGTTTACTGCTATCTTTTAAAGTCAGTTGAAGGCTACTGCCCTCTCATACTTTCCTCTGTTTTCATGTTCTCATTAACGTTTGCATCATAGAAGAAGTGGCATCCATTTTATATCCATTGATTTTAGTGTTTTTGTTCCCAGATTTCTTAGCAAATTATAAGTGATTTTCTAGGTAAACTGTACCAGAAAATAATGGCAATATTTATATTTTTAATACTTCAAATCTCTTTTTATTTATGTGTTCTTTTAGAAAATACAGAGCAATATTAAATAATAGCAGTTATATGTTTTTGTATTGCTTCTAATTTTTAAGCTAGTTGTTACACCACTTACAACTGTAACAATTATGCTAATATTTGAAATAATAACATATTAATAAAATGCCAATTTGGATTAATCAGTTTTATTCCATAATGTGTATTCATTTTTGTCAAATCTCTTTTATTATGTATCTATGTAAATTTTCCTTAAGGTATTTGTCAAAATTCTCCAGAGAAACAGCAGCAATAGGGGACTGTGTGTGTGTGTGTGTGTGTGTGTGTATGAGCATGTGTGTGTGTGAGCATGTGTATGTGTGAGAGAGAATGTGATTTTATAATGAGAAATTGGCTCTACAATCCTATCATCTCTAAACAAGAAGCTCTGGAAAAAGCGAATGGTGTAATTTAGTCTGAATCTGAAGGCCTGAAATCCAGGGCAGCTAATAATGTAAATCCTAGTGCAATGGCAAGAGATGGTATGACACGTCTTAGCTTACCAGTAAGGCAGGGAAAAATAAAAAGGTTGAATTCCTCTTTCCTCTGCCTTTTGCTCTATTGGATTCTTTCATGGGAGAACGGGAGACAAATGAAGACAGATAGAACAAAGTTCTCTTGGCAGCAAATTATTTCATGTGCTCAGTAATGGTACTTAATACACAAAAAGTAAGGAAACTGGACAATTTGCCACATATTTTGGAGGTAAAAGCAAGATAATTTCCTGAAATGGAAAGTAAAAGTACAAGAGAAATCCAGATCATTCCTAGTTATTTTGACATTTAGAAAAAGGTAAGCAGGTTTTGTCAGGGAAGTTGGGAGTTCTAATTTTTGAAATGCCCATTACCTATCCCAGTGCATATAAGAATCTGGAGTCCAAATATTAGTTTACTACTCCATGGCCGAGCGCGGTGGCTCACGCCTGTAATCCTGGCACTTTGGGAGGCCGAGGTGGGCAGATCACCAGGTCAGGAGATCGAGACCATCTTGGCTAACGTGGTGAAATCCCGTCTCTACTAAAAATACAAAAAATTAGCCAGGCTTGGTGGCGGGCGCCTGTAGTCCCAGCTACTCAGGAGGCTGAGGCAGCAGAATGGCGTGAACCTGGGAGGCGGAGCTTGCAGTGAGCGGAGCTTGTGCCACTGCACTCTAACCTGGGCGACAGAGCGAGACTCTGTCTCAAAACAAAACAAAACAAAAAAATAGTTTACTACTCCATAATATGTATTACATTTGTTTGGTTCTGTTAAAAAACCAAAGTGACAACCATTAATTTAAAGATCCTAATTGGCTTTATCTGTGATTCCAGAAGTTGGCAACACTGTATTTCATAAAATAGAGTAAGTGTTCTTATAAGGTGAGAAAAGCTTGGTTTTATATACAGAGCTGAAGAAAGCAAAAACAATGAATGGAAAACTGGCTGATCATCTCAAAGTTAAAGTTATGTTCCTTGTAAGGCAGGGACAGGGAGAAAGAGTACAGAAAAATAACTGCTTGGTTAATATCAGAATACTTCAGGTTACTTTTTGGGGTAAACATTAAAACAGAGAGAACCTCAATATCGTGCCGACTGAAACTACCCTATTTGGGAATTTACGTAATCTCTATCTTCTGATTTCTATTAATAGGACAGTCAGAAATCAACCCAACAACCAACACTTAGTTTTGGTTTGGTGATGTAGAACTTCAGTATGGGAAACTTCATTTTGGTTTTTAGTCTGCTCTGTTGGGGCCTAGCACAGGAGCTTGGTCCAAAACAAGGGCCCCTATAATTTTTACTGAACAGTTTAGAATCTGGAACAATGCCTTGCACTCATATTTAGTGAGTAAATATTGAATAGATGAATACATCAGTGAAGCATGACTTTGGGTAACATTATCAGATATTAATTAAAGCATCACACCATATGACACTAATTTTGAGCATAATCAAGGAGGGAAAGGTAGCAAAACTGAGCACTTGGACAGTCTAATAGTTGGATATGAAACAGAAAAGAAGGAGACTTCCAAAAAGTCTGCTAAAAGGTGTTCTCTGAGGTAGGCTGGAAGTCAGATGAATATAAATTTTGTCTGAGAATCTAATAAAAATGAGTGTTTTCAGAATATGAAGTTATAAGAATAAAATGAAATCAAGAAGAAATAAGTAACCAACAGTATTATTGAAAAGAGAGTGATTAAAAGGAGGTTAGAGATAGGGTATTGTACGTAACAACGTTGAAGTGGATGGTGACTTAAACAATCAAATGGAGTAGACATGATGGAAGGCTGTAGAGTTGGTTGTAGAAGGAAAGGTAAGAAAATGTAAGGGTCAATTTAGAAATATTTTATCAAAGGGGCTATTTCATGAAATGTTTTCAGTAAAAGTGAATTTTCAATGGCTGCTCGTTTTAAATAATATAATCCACAGACATTTATAAGAGTCTATTTAAAGTTCCAGGCACTGATTCAGACATACATAAATTGATCACTATCTGTGTGATGGAATCATTCGTACCCCAAACCTCAGCATCACACAATATACCCATGTAAAGAACGTGCACATTTACTCCCTGAATCTGAAATAAAAGTTGAAATTATAAAAAATAAAAGTTAAAAAAAGAACAAATCATAGATACATAAAATCATGATGAATCTCAAAAACATATTAAATGACACAAAGGATTATATATTGAATGATTACATGTGTAATATTTATTAAAAGTCAAAACGCTATAGACAGGTCAGGTGGGGTGCCTCACACCTGTAATCCCAGCAGTTTGGGAGGCCAAGGCAAGAGGATCACTTAAGCCCAAGAGTGTGAGACCAGCTTGGGAAACAGAGTGAGATCCTGTCTCTACAAGAAATTAAAAACTAGCTGGGTGTGGTGGTGTTTGCTTGAAGTACAAACTATGCAGAAAGATGAGGAGGGAAAATCGCTTGAGCCCAGGAGGTTGAGGCTACAGTGAGCTGTGATAGTGCCACTGCACGCCAGCATGGGCAACAAAGCAAGACTCTTCTTTAGAAAGCAACAACAAAAATAGCAACAACAAAAACAAAAATCTTACAGACAAGAAACAGAGCAGCAGTTCCTTGAAGACAGGGATGTGAGTAGAGATTGACTATAAAAGGGGAGAAGAGTGCCACAATAAACATATGTGTGCACCATTGAATACTATGCAGCCATAAAAAAGGATGAGTTCATGTCCTTTGTAGGGACATGGATGAAGCTGGAAACCATCATTCTGAGCAAACTATCGCGAGGACAGAAAACCAAACACCGCATGTTCTCACTCATAGGTGGGAAGTGAATAATGAGAACACTTGGTCACAGGGTGGGGAGCATCACACACCAGGGCCTGTCCTGGGGTGGGAGGAGTGGGGAGGGATAGCATTAGGAGATATACCTAATGTAAATGACGAGTTAACGGGTGCAGCACACCAACATGGCACATGTATACATATGTAACAAAACTGCACGTTGTGCACATGCACCCTAGAACTTAAGTATAAAAAAAAAAAAAAGCAGAGGGAGAAGAGATGTTTTTGAAAGAATTAAAGTGTTCTAAAAGTGGATATGGTGATCAGGCATAAAATGAATTTAACAGCAATTTATTAACGTCTTTAAACTCTATACATTAAGTAAATTTTATGGTATGTAAATTATACCTCAGTTAAGCTGATGAAATAATTGAGAGTCTCCACAAGCTTTTGTTGATGTGGGTTTTTTAATGTCAAGATATGCTGTATTAGAAATTAAAGCTGAAAAACAAATATCTATTTATTAATAATTTAAAATAACAATTATAAAACCATAATTGGTAATGTAATATTTCTATAAAAAATAAGTATACTTTCCAAAACCATAAAAATAAATAAAAGAGTGGCTTTGATTACATGTTTACAAATCACTTTAATGTCTGGCTTAATAGAAGTTATCTGGATTCTCACATCTGCTTCTCTATTCAATCTTTTGTGATATTTCATGTCATGTAGCCCCTGGGAAAATCTCCTGTATACTCATGGGATAATAAAATTTCAAAGGGCAATTAATGTCTAAATAGTATTATTATTATAAAAATAGTTTTGACTTTATGAACCCTAAAAATATTCACAGCCACACATTGTGAACCTCTGCAGTAAGGGCCCATTTCCTGATCACCTACTGGTTGTAAGGTTGGGGTAAGGAAAGGAACTGTCTAAAACTAGGGCTGCCTGGGACCCTGCACATTGGGTCTATATCTTGTTCCTTGAGCTCCTAGACCCTGAAAAGCAAGAGTCCTGCACAGTAGCCTTCCCACGGTGCTGTGGTTGTATGGGCAAAAGGGGATGCATTTCCTACCATTCTTAAGAAGATACAGTGGCAAGTTTACATCCTGGACTTCTATTTTTGTGCTTTCCAAATAGATTTTTTAAAATTGTCCATCCTTGTACAACCTAAACATATCATCTTTTATGAACATTGGGCTAAATCAGAGATTCTCAAAGAATGGTTCAGGGACCAGCAGCAACCTCTTATAAGTTGCCTAACACTCAAACTCTCTGGCCCCACTCCAGACCTACTGAATGAAGAATAGCCATGGGTAATCCCCAGCAATCTGTGGCCTCAGAAGCTTTTCAGGTGATACTGATGCACCAGCTAGGCTAACTCATTAGCCTGGCTGTTAATCTGAGAAGGATCCCTTTTCAGAGAGCAAACAAAGCACAGCTGGTAATGAAGACTTCAGCCCTCTCCCATCTCCTCCTCTTTCTGGATCTGGACAGTGCGGGCAGCTACAAAGCATCAGTTCTGTGTGGTGGGGCAGGCAGGATAAGACAAAGGAGGTTCCTTGAGGAGAAGCACCAACTGTAAGGTGAGAAAAGTGAGCTTCATGAACTAGGCTACCTGACTTCTGGTTACTGTTTGCTTTTCTTTCTCCGTAGTTTTCACGGAGCCTTTAATAAAGCCTTTAACCAAAGGTCCAGTCGCATCTCTTTCCTATGTTTCAGAATACATTGAAGCTGCGTTCAGCAAGCATATTAATGTGGAAAAGCCCCATTTGTGGCCACCTGGATGGTGGCAGTGGTTATCCAGAAATCTTTTAAAGGAATAGAACTGGAATGAGAACCACTCTCTGCACCTGGAGACCCTCCTCCTGAGTGCCTTAACAGGTTCTGGACTTTTTATGTTAAAAAGTTTTGTTACTGTTAATTCAAAAGCCTATGGTTACTATACAGATACCTGTCTACTTTTATTCTCCCAATTCAACTGTGCACATATATTTTTGCTACTTGTAAAAAACTTTCAAAATGAAAAATAACATAAAAATAAATTACATTAAATTAATCCATGATACATAACTAGTCTTTGTCACTATTATGTAAATATTCGTTAACATAGTTGGTATAAATTATTTTAAATGTTGTGTTTCAGTGGGAGAAACATTAAGAAAATTAAACAAAATATCAGCAGATTCACTGCAAAGGGTGCTTTTATGTGTATTGAGAAAGGCAGAGACTGGAAGAAAGAGATCTGGTGTGAAATCACTTTCAGTTTTAATATAGTGCTTGGGGAAAATGCATGGTGAGCAAAGCTTCTAGGAATTAAAAGATGTTTTAAAATGTATTTTTTCTTCTTCAACATTTAAGTTCAGGAGTACATGTGCAGGATGTGCAGGTTTGTTACATAGGTAAACGTGTGCCATGGTGGTTTGCTGCACAGATCATCCCATCACCGAGGCATTAAGCCCAGCATTTATTAGCTATTCTTCCTGATGCTTTCCCTCCTTCCACCCCCTACCCTTGAGAGACCCCAGTGTGTGTTGTCCCCCACCATGTATTCATGTGTTTTCATCACTCAGCTTCCACTTATAAGTGAGAACATGTGGTGTTTGGTTTTCTGTATCCTGCAGTTTGCTGAGGATAATGGCTTTCAACTCCACCCATGTCCCTGTGAAGGACATTGTCTCGTTCCTTTTCATGGCTGCATAGTATTCCATGGTGTATATGTACCACATTTTCTTGACCTGGTCTATCATTGATGGATATTACGGTTGATTTCATGTGTTTGCTGCCATTTTTCTCTCCCAGCCAGTACCACAAGAAGGGAAAATTTCTCTTGATTCTTCCTGGTTTTCCCTGTGAGAGCCTCTTGGCATTTCTGTTGGAAAGGTCTGCCCTTTGGGTGAGGATTCTTCTATGTCTGTGACCCTAAGGGTCTTTGCACACTCACTCTAGCCCAGCTTTGATTTTTAGCAGGAAATTAAAAACCATTTGGTTTATTTTCTGTTTTTATGGCCTGTGGTAAAATCTGTCCCAGATAAACACATGCATGGGTCCTGTTTTTCTCAGTGCTGTACCTGTCTCTATCCAGAACTGATTGAGTTGTCTTGTTACCTCTGTTCTCTAATGGTTTACAAAGCAAACAAACAAACTAAACCTCATTAATCTTTAGTTTCTCTCGGACTTTTTTTCTTGCAGGGAGGTGGCAATAGTATTTTCAACCTTCTCCATTTCTGAGCTGCAACCATAAGACTCTACTAGGTTTTATGATATCCCTGAGCGTTCTAAAAATGTCCTAATCGGCTGTTACTTTTTTCAAACCAGGTACAAATCAATGATACTATAATTACATCTTAGTTAGATTTTTTATTTCTTTTAGTTATCTTTGCTATATAGCTGTTTCCAGACATTTTCTCCTTAGAAATTAAAATTATTTTAATAGGCCAGTTTTATTTTTTGCATAGTGTTTTTCAAATGCATTTATCTAATTTCCTCCCATGGTTACATGCAGGTAAAATGTTTTTGGCAAAAATACTACAGAGGTGTTTTGTGTCCTTAGTCATCTACCTCTGTTTGTATACATTAAATTATACACTTTCACTTATCTATTATGCCTCAATAACACTGTGGATAGAGCTAACATGTGGGGTAGAACTTTGATGATATGTAAATAGGCTCTTTCACAAAATCTATGACTTAGTTATTTTATTATCCATTAATGATTCTTGCCTGATTCAGTTATTTTTATGGCATCAGTAAAATGATGATTGTCCACCATTCCTTCTATTGCATTAGTTGGCCTCTCCAGAATTACGTAGTGTTCTATTGTATTATTAAGGATGCAGGTTCTTTCCACTTTTCTGTTTTCCTTAGAGTATTGGCTTTGGTCTTAGATTAGTTCACTATGAGTCCACAAAATGGTTACACAAACAAATATTGCATCCAAATAATGTCCAGAGGCAGAAAAAGCAATTGTTTCTTCTATGTGTCTCTTCTGTAGCAAGAACACCTTTTACAGAATTATTCTACGAGTCTACTTTCTTGTTCTCTTGGCCAGAATTGGAGTACATGTCTTATGATGACCAATCAGAGAGAGAGAAAAAAAGGGGGAAATCTTGATAGCTTTGGACAAAATAATGATCCACTGCCTGTGGCTACAGATGAGCCCAGGACTTGTAATTTTTATGTTTTTGTAGAAGAGATAACAGATATGAAAAATATTGGATTTCTATTAGGGAACTGGAAAATAGTTCTATAGGCCAAGGTTGTCAAGAAAGACGGCATGTGATCAATCTGTTGCACTGTTTGTGTCTCTCCATCCTATTTTAGTCTTTCAGAAAACATGGCCTGTCATGCTACAGTGCATACACAAATTAGTAAAAAAAGGTCTTAAGCTCATTTCATATGCCATGGGGGAAAGAATGACACTTTCCTTTTATTTTCTCAGAAACATGGCTTCTGCTATCACGCAGTGTTCTACCAGTGAGCTCACCTGCTCGATCTGCACAGACTATTTGACAGACCCTGTCACCATTTGTTGTGGGCACAGATTTTGTAGTCCCTGTCTCTGCCTCTTGTGGGAAGATACACTAACTCCTAATTGCTGCCCTGTGTGCAGGGAAATATCACAGCAAATGTACTTCAAACGCATTATTTTTGCTGAGAAACAAGTTATTCCTACAAGAGAATCAGTCCCCTGCCAGTTATCAAGCTCTGCCATGCTGATCTGTAGGAGACACCAGGAAATCAAGAACCTCATCTGTGAAACTGATAGGAGCCTGCTGTGTTTTCTCTGCTCTCAATCCCCAAGGCATGCTACTCACAAACACTATATGACAAAGGAGGCTGATGAATACTATAGGGTAAGTAAATGCTACTGATTGCACTTTGAAATGTGAAGAACCCTGAATCCTACAGGTAATAAGGAAAGATATACTTATCATTATTGTTATTAATAATTTTATGCAATAAACAGAATTGCTTATAACCATAAATTAGACACTGTTCTAGACACTAAGATAAAGCACTGAAGAAACCAAACATCCCTGCTCACCTGAAATTTAAATTCTCTTGGGCTGAGGGAGAAGAATGATGATAAAGTTGATGAGCATTAGGGTTCTGGTATTTCAGTGTAAGAAGCTCTACATTAATCACTAGTTTCCATGATAGTCATTGGCTAACACAGTCATGATTGCAATGAATCTATTATAGAAAATTCTAATAAATACTGGTCAGTATGCTCCAATAGTACTGTAGATAAGTTGAGGGCTAGCATTTTAAAATTAAATATAAAATAAGAGTTACTTCTGAAAATTGACAAGGTTGTATCAGTTTCAGTGCCAGACTTCTAAGATAATGGGTCTTGTTTTCTAAATTTGGGAATTCTACCTTTGGTTTCATTGACCTCTTGGACTTGACAATCAGTGCCCTTAAGAAAAGCCCCTGCATGTCTGCATTCTGCACTCTTTACTTGTCCCATGTCTGTACCTCTTTTGGTAGTATCTGAAATATACTATATTTTCTTTTCTAGTGCTCAGATTTATAGTTTTGTTTTTCAGAAGAAACTCCTGATTCAAATGAAGTCCATCTGGAAAAAAAAACAGAAAAATCAAAGAAATCTAAACAGAGAGACCAACATAATCGGAACATGGGAAGTAAGCAGTAAGCTCATTTCTCTCAGAACCAGTTTGGAATAGAAAATGTGACTTGTGGGAGAAGAACTTGAGTTAACCATATGTCCCCTGAATAGGATGATCAGAAAAAGGACCTACATGTGTTTTTCTACAATATAACTTAATCTTTAGTGTGAGATTTCATGTTGAATCCAATATATAACTAAAAATATCCTGATTTTTCTGAATAAAGCAGTATCTACCAATAATACATCAGCAGTGACAAGAAATGTGCTAAAAGTGGCATGTAAGATCACTAGAATGAAGGTAAAAATGTGGTTCTACAGCAGGTTAGCAGACATGAAATGCTAAAAAAAATAGCTTCTAGGTGAAAATCAATCTGATGCTAATGTATTAGTAAAATTTAGAAATTTACTGATGATAATGTTGGAAGATTTTAGGAATAAGAAAGCTGAAAGTTAGAAAAGCGGTAAAATTATTTGGACATGTGAGTAACTCCTCTTGATTAATTCATGAAAAAGAGTCCGGCAGTGATGAGAGATATGGCTATAAATGTACTTATGGCCAGGTCTAGAATGTGAATGCTTAGGTAAGAATTTAGGATTATATAATCCATTCACAAACATGAATTAAGTACCTAAAACTGAATAAGTAAATTAAACAACATTTTTATTCTCAAAGATCTCAAGCACTTCTGAAGCAGACATATAAACAGGGACCAGTAGAGAATAATAATAATTGATACGTGATACTGTGAGAATGCCAAAGGGGAACCAAAAAATCATGTTGATCATTTCAGATGGATTTTCTGAGGAGTCCTGCATTCTCGTGAGGGCCTATCATGTGTTGCTCACTGCTGTAGCCCAACAAAATGATACAGAAGTGAACAAAAGAAGAAATAGATCACTTACCCTAGGAGTCTATAATCTAGTGGGGGAATTCAATCTACAAATTAAAATGTGAACTTTATAATAAATAATGTTCGTGAAGTGCTTCAGGGAAAAATAAAGCAGAGAATGGATACAAAGAATCCGGGTTTGTAGAATCTATGCTGGCCAAGAAGAACCCATTTTCAGGGATAAGAAAGTGCAGAAGAAATGAATCAGTGGCTTTGTAAGAATGTATTTTTCTGTGGCAGGAAAAACAAGGTATGGTTAAAAGGAATAAGTAGAAAATGGTGTCAAATGCAGAAGGAAGGTGAAGAATTCTAGGACTAAAGCATAATATTTGGATTTAGAAAAAAGAAGTTCTTGGTAAGTTGTAATGTTTGGTTCAGGAAAGAGTAGGTAAGACCTCTGTAAAGCGGTCTTTAATCACACACATGAGCACAGCAAGTTTGATCACATTTGATTAATTTAGCTTTAATAAGGATAGAAATGTTTTAGCAAGAGAGGCTAGATGAAGTAATTGGGACAAGAATATTTTAATTTTTTTTCCAAAGTAATTTGCAAAATTTGCACGTATTTAAAGGTGGTGTGGAAAGAAGGGAAAAACTGTGAAAAAGTAATTGAGGTCAGGCGCGATGGCTCATGCCTGTAATCCCAGGACTTTGGGAGGCCAAGGTGGGCAGATCACGAGGTCAAGAGATTGAGACCATCTTGGCCAACGTGGTGAAACCCTGTCTCTACTAAAAATACAAAAATTAGCTGGGCATGGTGGCGTGCACCTGTAGTCCCAGCTACTCGGGAGGCAGGCTGAGGCAGGAGAATCACTTGAACCCGGGAGGCAGAGGTTGCAGTGAGCTGAGATCATGCCACTGCACTCCAGCCTGGGTGACAGAGGGAGACTCCGTCTCAAAAAAAAAAAAAAAAAAAAAAAAAAAAAGTCATTGAGTAGCCTGGCATGGCGGCATGTGTCTGAAGTCGCAGCTACTCAAGAGGCTGAGGAGGAAGGATCTCCTGAGCCCAGGAATTCAAGGCTGCAGTGAGCCATGATTGCACCACCATACTCCAGCCTGGGTGACAAACTGAGGCCTTGTCTCAATAATAATAATAATATAATTGAGTGAAAGAGAGATGGGGGAAATAAAGACACAGTGACAGAAAGACAGAGACAGAGAAAATCAAAGACAAGCCAGGGAAAGAATGAGACAGAGAAATGGAGCCAGAAAGAGAAAGTAGGCAAACAATAGGGACAGAGACAGGAAGACAGAGGCAGGCAGAAGGAAAGAATGAACATTGTAAGAAAGTAATCTAGAGAAGGGGTGGATAGAGATGTGTAGTCTTAGGTAATAGGCAAGCATAGCCAAACACTGGTAAAAGCACCCAGTGTTTTGGAAATGGAGGTAATTTAGAAAGATGCAGCAATGTCTTATGTTCTCTATTTTCCTGAGGAAGTAAATTGTTATGAGTAGGAGTATTGAGAAAAATGGAATAAAATTTAGGTATAATGATGAAGAGGTTAGAACATTATATAAGACAACATAAATTTGATCTTAATTTATCTTTATTATCTTTATTTTTAAAATGTAAATATGGAGGTTTGAGGGAAAGTAGGTAGAGTGATGCAGGGAAATGGAAGAGAAAGGGAAGGAGGAAGAAAGGAAGATTTATACTATATTTGAAGTGGAAAAGCATTAAACTATATTTAGTAGAATAGCACAAAACATGAAACAAAGCAGAATAGCTGATAAGGAAAGAATAAAACCACCTAGACACATGATTTAATTAATCAAATATCACTACAGGTTTTTATAAATTTGCGGAGCATGATGATCAGCGCTGAATATCCTAAGGTGTGTCAATACCTCCGTGAAGAAGAGCAAAAGCACGTAGAGAGCCTGGCAAGAGAAGGCAGGATAGTTTTTCAGCAACTCAAGAGAAGTCAAACTAGAATGGCTAAGATGGGTATACTCCTGAGAGAAATGTATGAGAAACTGAAGGAAATGAGCTGTAAAGCAGATGTGAACCTGCCTCAGGTAAAAACTGAAGGAGGTCAGGGTGCTGAACACCACCCTGCTTGGGAATCGTATCTGCTAGAGTCTATATCCTTTTTGATCTATATTACTTTTCCGGTTCCAAATATTCAGATTCTGCCTCTCCTGACCTTATGGTGGCAGGTTTCACTCCTCTGTAGACCCGGTCTCACTCTTTCTTGTCCCATAGAGGAGAAGGAAAACTATTTGGAAAAGTTCTAGTAACAAATTCAGGAAAATTCTCTTCTAAAATTATCTTACTACACCCACTGATTCTTAGTAGTTGCAACAGAGCAGCTCATGAATACATGATTCAGTTTTGTATAAGGATGTGTCAATATGTGAAAGTGTGAGATTTATGAAATTTATTTACTCTTTTAGTTTTGAAGTCCTAAATTTGGGCCCCACACATCCTTATAAGAACTTTGTGGGGACCTCTGTCAATCTTGTTGCAGATGTTTGTACAGTAGAATGTCTTCCCTTCCTCTTCCCATTTGTTCAACCTCAGTCCATCTGACTATGTTTCATCAAGAGTGTAATTTTATCGACTACATGTAGACGTCAGACTGGGTTTCATATTTATAAAGAAAAAGAAAATGAAAAATGCCTTTATCCAAAGAAGGAAAGTGGAAGACGTTAAGTTTTCCAATTCAGTCCATATCCTCAGACTGCATGTCTAGGATATATTGAGAGAACCATGTTGTGCTTCAAACTAAGCAATCCTCTCTCTCTTTATAGGATTTGGGAGACGTAATGAAAAGGTAAGTTTGCCCCTCTATCCAAGTCCTGGTAATTGTGACAATAATCAGGCTGTTTCTGCTGGGATCGACCCACACTTTTAGTGAGGAATTTCTGTCTGTATTTATTCCTTTCTTATCAAAGGTCATCCAGGCTTTATATATTGACTACTTCAGATGAAAGTGAAGGATGGGAAGCAGTTTTAATTGCAAGGCCTAATGTAGAAGTTTCAATAAGGCAACTATTTTTCCTGCCTCTAATTTTCTACATCCTAATTATTTGAAGGTTATTCCAGGTTGTCAATGGGAAAGGCAAATAATCTCAGAGAGGCAGCTGATGGAAAGATAGTGAAAGTAGGAGAAAGGGAACATCACCAAGAAGGAATGTAGTATAGAGCTGAGGCTCCATATGTAGCAGGTGGCATGTTCCAAAAATTTGACAGCTATCAGATTTCAGAAATTAAATGAGTATTTCTGCATGGCTCACCTAGGGAAGCTGTGAAGGTGAGAACTGATATAATTATGACTGAGATAACATACTTTACTGGCATAGAGGTATTAAAAGCAGCAGAGCACATTGTAAAATACAGTTACAATTGCAATATTTCTTAGTTCTTGAGTTCAAGTCACACTCTTCAACCTAATTGTGAGGATTCTGATCAAGCATCTTATTAGTGGATTGCTAATGATTCCTTTGGGACTGGTAATTAAAAGTAGGTATTTTTCTTTGCAGGAATGAGTTTCTGAGGCTGGCCATGCCTCAGCCTGTGAACCCACAGCTCAGTGCATGGACCATCACTGGGGTGTCAGAAAGGCTTAACTTCTTCAGAGGTAAGAGTGTGAACTGCGCTAATGTTTCCAACGTAAGTATTTTTATATGGGTGACCTATATTCAGTTTAGTCTATATTCACTTCTCCGTCTCTATTATTATTTTCAGTGAACAAGCAGGTAAATATGGAAACCTTTATAACCAATTTTAAAACTGTTAATAAACTTTCAGGAAAAGCTAACTGAAGTCTGGAATAAATAAATAAGAAATACAGTGCGTAACATGATTATTTTAAGTGATTTAAAAAAACACTCAAAAAAGACCTGGAGGAATGCTATAAATAAAGCATTCATTTTTCAGTGTAGCATATAAAACTGCATATTCATTCAAAGCATTTCAACTCTGGTTATATTTACACGATCCGATTCTTAGAAATATCTTAATGTTGTTATTCGAATGTTTACCTAAAGATTGAAGTTTTAAGGAATACATTTGAAAAACCACAGGATTCTCAAAAGCAGAAAAACAAGTTTGTAAACAATAGGTACAACCACAAAGCAGTCTGAAAGAAAATCCCTTCACTGTGTAGAGGGCTATGCAGACGAATGGAAATGGAGGGTGAGTCTGGCATATAGAAGAGAGGCAGCCATGGGATGAGATGAAGAGAATTCTGATTTAATGGTGTCCAAACCAGAAATTCTGGGAGAGAAACCACCTTTTTAAAAAGGCACATATAGATTTTTAGTTTATTTCACTTTTGCTTGCTTAAGTTGTGAAGCCCTCATTACTTCTTGGCCTTTTGGCTAAGATCAAGTGTGAAGCCCTCCCATCTTAGGCAAAGTGGTATTGTTTAGGACTAATAATGATAACAGTGTCATAGCTTAAGTATAATTAATAGTATTTTTATTATTTTTAGTATGTTTTTTTATTTTGCGAAAATTGGTTAATAAGGAGGCTTAAATAAAGGCCCATTTTGATGTTTTCTTGGCATCTTATGAATAAGCTGGCAAATTTTTAGTAGTCTAGTAAAAATTAAATCAGAGCTTGACATCCTACATCTCTATGTTTTCTCTAAATTTTCTTTCATCTTAGTTGCTTGATTAAAGATTCATTTGCCCTGCAAATGGACAAGAAGCTGTTGCTAAACTGTCTCCATAATTACTCTGATATACTCTGTATGCCACTCGTGATAGAGTGGTAGGCCGGACCCAGTTAGTACTGACTCATGAGAGCAAATTGTTAAATGTTTTGAAATTTTTTGACTGATTATTAAATTGTTGGTAGCTTGAAACTGGCCTTAGTGAGGTGGAAATATTCCTAATAAACAAAACCAGTTGCTTTTGTTTGTTTGTTTGTTTTCAGGGATTGGTTGTTAAGCATTTGCCAGACTGCCTCTGCACCTGTACCTCCAAACTTTTAAACTGTTTTTTGCATTCACTGTTTTCTTTTGCCATAGTGTATATCACCTTGGATCGTAAGATATGCAGTAATCACAAGCTTCTGTTCGAAGACCTAAGGCATTTGCAGTGCAGCCTTGATGATACAGACATGTCCTGTAATCCAACAAGTACACAGTATACTTCTTCATGGGGAGCTCAGATCCTCAGCTCTGGCAAACATTACTGGGAGGTGGATGTGAAAGACTCTTGTAATTGGGTTATAGGACTTTGCAGAGAAGCCTGGACAAAGAGGAATGACATGCGACTTGACTCTGAGGGTATCTTTCTACTCCTGTGTCTTAAAGTGGATGACCATTTCAGTCTCTTCTCTACCTCCCCACTGTTACCTCACTATATTCCAAGGCCCCAAGGCTGGCTAGGGGTGTTCCTGGATTATGAATGTGGGATAGTGAGCTTTGTTAATGTTGCCCAAAGTTCCCTCATTTGTAGTTTCCTCTCACGCATCTTCTATTTTCCTCTCAGACCTTTCATTTGCCACGGATCTAAATAATCAGGGACAGGTCACAAACCTGACCAAGGCCTTGGGAATTCTAATAGCAGAGGAGGCTCCTATTCTGGTTACTTTCTTAATGGGGAAAATCAGTCATATCTCATTACCTTTTACTTCATTTTACCTCCTGGATATATATTTATCGTATCATTTTTTAAAGTGTTGATAATGAACATTTGTCATTTCTATTTTATTTGAATAGATGTAACGTCTCTTATTATATTGTATAGGATGCATGTTCTTTTAACTTGTTATCAAAGCGTACTAGAGGTGAAAGAATACATGAGCATGAAAACCCAGCTAACTGAGTCAAATTAAAGCACAGACAAGTTGCCTTCCAGATAGCCCTTATTTAAAACTCAGTGTCAGCCTAAAATTCTCTATTCCCAGCCTTCATCTGGATAAACCTTTCCCTTCACCAGTTCCCACCTTTCTGAACTAGACGAGATCTCAGATGTCAAGAATGGCTCATACATTTCCTCTGTAAAACTCCTAACAGAACTTGGGTCTTTTTTTCAAGTTTGTAAATTACAAAAAGGGAATGCCAATGATAGTTCTTCTCATTCATTATAGGAATAAGAAACAGTCTGATGATATGAGAGATATTCAAGAAATATGTAAATAATTAAATGAATAAACATGTAAAAATTATTAAAATCAAAAGCTATAGACCCAACAAAAATATGCTACAGTATAGCCATAATTAGCAAGACAGAACAGGCTGAGAAATATCATTACATAAAGGATACATAGATATGGTACCATGGTACTTAAGCCTTCTTGTTCAATTGAAACTTTATCATTTTGTAATGCTCTTCTTAATTGTTTTTGGTTTAAAGTCTTTTTTATCTTATGTAAGAATAGATGCTCCTGCATTTTTTTGTTTTTATTTGCATGGTAGATCTTTCTCCATCCTTTACTTTGAGCCTGTGGATGTCATTATATGTGAGATGGATCTCTCAAGACCAAATACACTTGGGTCTTGTCTTCTTATTCGGTTTGCCACTCTGTGCCTTTTAATTGTGGAATTTAGATCATTTACATTTAGGATTTGTATTGATATGTGAGATTTTGATCCTGTCATCATGCTGTCAGCTGGTTGTTTTGTAGAGTTGATTGTATAGTTGCTTTATAGTGTCTGTTAGCTATATGGTTTACTCAATATTTTGGTCTCTTTCAGCAGGAATGGAGCTTTCCGGTTGCATCTGTTTGGCCATCTTCCATTCTTTTTTAGCTGAGTGGTTTTTCATGCCTTGTATACACCACGTTTTATTTATCCAAACACCAGATGATGTGCATCTTAATTGTTCCCAATTTTAGCAACTGTGATTTATATTTCTGTTCAAATTAACCCACATATCTTTCATTTATTGTGGGTAGTTACTTGGGGTGAAAGTACTGAATTATTTAGTGGATTTTAATCATTTAAGAACCTGTCAAAATACTTCTTTAGAAAGTGACTGTACCATTTTACATTGCCACCAGCATCTTGGTAAGAGTTCTAATTCCTCTACATCCTCACTGACATTTAGTATTTTCAACCTTTATTACATAAGCTTTTCTATTTTTTAGTGTATAGTAATAGCTTATTGTGGGTTAATTTGTATATATATTACTAGTGATTAATGATGTTGAACCTTTTTTTTTTTTTTTGAGGGAGGATCTCCCTCTGTCAACCAGGCTGGAGTGCAGTGGCAAGACCATAGCTCACTGTAACCTCAAACTCCTGGGCTCAAGGTGTCCTCCCACCTCAGCCTTCCAAGTAGCTGGGACTACAGGCACACATCACTGCCCAGCTAATTTTTAAAATTGTCTGCGGAGATGTGGTCTCTCTATGTTGCCCAGGCTGACCTTGAACTACTGACCCCAAGTTATCCTCCTGTATTGGCCTCCCAAAGTGCTGCAATTATAGACATGAGCCACTGCACCTGGCCTTGAGCATCATTAGTTTCCAGCCAAGTATCTTCTTTAGTGAATCATCTGCTCATTGTACAATGATTTCATTGGATAGTCTGTCTACTTGATGAGTTGTAAGAGTTCTTTTTGATACAAATCCTTTATCACATATACGTTTTGCAAATATAATTTCTGCCAGTCTATGGCTTATATTTTAATTTTGTTGTCTCCTTGGAAGAACAACATTTTTAATTTTAATAAATCCAGTTTGTCATTTTTTAATGTTTCTTTTTTTGATGCCACGTGTTAAGAAATACTTGTCTAACACAAGGTCATTAAATTTTTTTATATGACTACTTCTAGAAGTTTTATAATTTCAGCTTACATTTAGGTAGGTCAGTAATCCATTTTGAGTTAATTTTTATGTACAGTGTAATGTGGGTTTGAAGTTCATATTTTTTGCCCCTGAATTCCAAAAATTTAAACACTACTTGTGGAAAAGATTATCCTTGAATCTTTTGAATGATCTTACCACCTTTGTCAAAAATCAATTGACCATATATGTGTTATCTACTTCTGGACTCTAATTCTGTTGCATTGTTGTAGATATTTATTTATCTCACCATACACTAATATACTTTCTTGATCCCTACAGACTTACAGCACATTTGGATACAGATAATGTAAATCTCATTTTATTCTTTTTTGAAAAGTACTTTGGCAATTTTATAACTTTTATATTCCTCAGTACTTTCAACAACTTTATTGAGACACAATCTGTATACCATAAAATTCTCCCATGTAACATTTTCCCATTTGTAACTTTCAATGAATTTTAGTATATTTATTGTGTTCCGCAACTGTCACCATAATTTAGTTTTTGAACATTATCATTACTCCAAAAGGATGACTTGTGCTGGTTTACAATTAATTTCACCATCTACCCTAGTACCAAGAAATCAGTTACCTCTCTCTAATGTTCTGCCTCTGAATGTTCCATATATATGGAATTATACAATATGTAGTTTTTAGTGTGTCTTTTAACTTGGCATAATATTTCCAATATTTATCCATATTGTAATATAAATCAGTATTTCATTATTTATTTTTTTTCTGATTAGCATTTCAATGTGTGAATAGTTCGCATTTTGATATTCATTAAAGAGTTGATCAAGATTTGGATTGTTTTACCTTTTTAGCTATTATAAATAATGCTATCATGTATATATGAGTTTAAGTCTTTGTATAAACATATTTTTATTTCTTTTAGGTAGATACTTAGGAAAGGGGTTCCTGGATTTTCTGGTACATTTATGTTTATTTATTTTTTTTAGGAAAACAAACTATTTTTCAAAGTGGCTGTATTATTTTACATGCTTACCTAGAATGCATTAAAATTCCCATTTTTTCATAACCTTAACAACGAATACTATTGTCTATGTTTTTTATTGTAGCTGCTGTATTGAGCTTATAGTGTCATGTAATTGTGGTTTTAATTAAAATAATCTCAATGACTATGATGTTGAGTATCTTTTTTGTACTTATTAGTTATATTAGAGATGTTCAATTCATGCACCATTTATAAAATAAATGTGAAAGGTCTTAACTTACCTATTAAAAGATAAAAAATATTTTTATAAGCTCAAATATAATTCCCAGCTATGTCCTGTATACAAAAAAAGACACCTAAAGCAAAATAATTCAGAAAGACTGCAAGTAAAGAGAAGGACAAAATTATGCTAGAAAGATGGAGACATTAAGAAAGAAAGATCTGAGAATCTGATAAGAAAGTCAGTATAATTTAAATCAACAACTTTCAATGTGACAACTTAATGCTATCAAAATTTGCAATGAAAAATTAAAACTTATAAATAGCTATGTACCAAATGTATAGGAACCAAAATTGTAAAGTTAAAAGTTAAAATAGATGCTAGAAAACCTAGGTAGAAACATACTCAATATAGAAAATATTTATATAGGACTTTTAGTATCAAATAGATGAGGAAGCCATATATATATATATATGGAATCTTTATATACATACATATATATATACACACACACACATAAACACACATATATATTATATAAAAGACTTTAAGATCATAATATAGATCTTGTGTGTATTTTAACACTGTGGAATTTACTACTATTTTCCTTTTGATTTAATTTATGATTATTTGGTTTACAGAATATTCTATATTATTTAAAAAATTGTATTTTCTATGATCAGGCTAAATAATTACACAAACATACACACAGATAGAAGAAACAGTTCTGATTAAGCCTCTGTTATAGGCAGACACTGTATCTCTGGGACTTGTAAATGGGACTTTCTCAGTGATCTTGCTCTGCCTTCGGTTCTAGGTCTTAATCTAACACGTATTTATGCTATTTCCCACCTTTTAATTTCTTGTTCCTGTCTATGAGCTGAAATAAATTTTTACCAGTACCTTAAGGGAAGCTATGTTTCTCAATCTTCCTGCAGTGGTTTAGACTTCTGTTACATTGCGGAGATAGGGAAGACGAGACAGGGAAGGTCCAGGTCTTTGTGTGTGACATCATCTTTAGATACATTGAAAGAGTAAAGAAAAAAGTGGGATAAAAGAAGAAAAATCTTTAGATAGAATAGAACTTGTCTGTTGTTAATATTTAATATTATTCCATATTAAATATTATTTAAGAATAAGTTTTGCCCAGATTCATTTCTTAAAGTGATGTTTGATATTCTTTCATTTTATTGCATGTAGTGAGAGTTCATTATTTTTCTTTGCTTCATAAAATTTATTTGCATGAATATATCACAACTTATTTAGGCATTCTACTGGAGATAAACTTCTTAACTTAAATTTTGGTATACTATGAACAGTAATGGTATGAAGAATGTTGTACTCTTGTACACATATTTTAATTAATATATGAATGCAGCCTGTAATTCCACTACTTTGGAAGGCTGAGGCGGGCAGATTGCTTGAGCCCAGGGATTTGAGACCAGCTTGGGTAACATAGTGAAACCCCATTTCTACAAAAAAAAAAGAGAATGTATTTATGTAGGATGTATATTTAGGAGTGGATTAGTGGGTCATAAGGAATACTTTATGTAGATTTCCCAAAATGTTTTCAAAGTGGTTGTATAAATTTACATTCCCCCGTGTATGACTGGAATTTCATTCGTTCTGCATCTTTGTCAGCACGTAGTAATAAATCTCTCGGTAAATTCTGGTCGCTCTTCTGGGCAATTAGTGGTTCATCTTGTGATTTTAATTTGCCTTAATCTAATGATTAATAAGCACTTTTTCACATAGAATAGCATTATGCTATGCATCATGAGTGATGATTTTCATAAAATGAATAAATAATACATAAAAGCACATTTTGAAAAGTATAAATAGGCCAGGTGCAGTGGCTCACACCTGTAATCCCAGCACTTTGGGAGGCCGAGGCAGGCAGATCACTTGAGGCCAGTAGTTCGAGACCAGCCTGGCCAACATGGCGAAACCCTGTCTCTACTAAAAATACAAAAAGAAATTAGCCAGGCATGGTGGTGCTCACCTGTAATCCCAGCTACTGGGGAGGCTGAGGCCTGATAATCACTTGAATCCAGAAGGCAGAGGTTCCAGTGAGCTGAGATTGCGCAACTGCACTCCAGCCTCCAACAGAGCAGGACTCTGTTTCAATAAAATAAAAAATGTAAGATGTCCAAATATGTCCAATAGTATAGTAAATGCGCTTTCATTAAATTAGAAGGAACTTAATCAGATATAACCCATGCATCTTATTTAAGAAGACACGCACACTAGAAGGGCTCCTTCAGGTACTTCTGTTACTCCATATATAGATAATTTCCTGATTTGTTTCTGGTCAGAAATGACTACAGTAAAAGACAAGCCTGATAAAGAGAAGGAGTGCTATATAAAAGGGAACTGAACAATATTAACAAAGTTCACAGTTCCCTTTCCATTAACTAGAAATTCTTTTGACTGAAAGACCATGGCACATATTGAAATAAAAGCGAGGAAGTGGTAAATAGATTGTAGTGAAAGTTCTCTTTAACAATCTAAGGAGAGAATCTCTCCATGTCATTTATCTCATTATCCCTATTCTTCCCTTTCCAGTAATATTACAGACACCAAAAGCCCAATTTCAAGAATCTCTCATCTCCAAGTAAAGTCTGCCGAAAGTGAGAGTCTGAGTTCTCATTCAAGAAAACACTTAGATCTTGGAGTTGTACATAGTAGATCTTGAGGATCACGTCCAACACTCATGCTTCTCAAATCTCCAAGTAGGAGGATATGGCTATTAGCCTTGTCAGGATACAGAGTAATATTCATTGCAAAAAGAAAAAAGATACATGCATACGTATACATACGTGAATAATGGGATCTTATCTCCCCAGAAAAGTGTATAAAGTGTATTTCTCCCCAAGATATTATATAACTGAGCAATATGAGGTCAAGAGGCCAATCACAATTCTGTTTAAACTGTTTAATAAAGTAGAGGATTACTAATACATCTGCAGAACAAACAAATCTCTAACCACAGACATTAACCATTTTCTGAAAATTCAAATATATATAAAAATCAAATATAAGACTAATATATTTGAGTTCAACTTTCATAACAAAATGCCCTATAAATTATCTGTCATTAACTCCTTTCAGCTATCAGAGATGGCTGGAAACATTTGTTAGTTCTAAATAATAATTTCCAGGAAAACATTTCTTGGTTCTAAATAACAACATCATTTGCCAAGGATGTGAGAATTTGCCATTTATTCAAGTTCTTCCCTAGAAAACAAAAGGAAGTCTACACATGTTATTTTTTGAAGTGAATATATATATATAAACATTTTAGAAGAGTTATTTATAAATAATTTTCTTAAAATTCTAGTCTGTCTGATTCTCTGCATTCACACTGGGCTGCCCTGAATTTTCTGATTTAACATTAGCTCTTCATACTGTAAGTTAAATTTTTTTTGCTTCCTTACTTAGTTTTTATTTTAATTTTTTAAAAACAATTTTAATATTTATTCAAATTTTATATCATATGAATAATATATGCCATTGTAAAAATAATATAAAGAACAGCACACCAGTACAACAGACAACCCCAAAAATCTACTCTTAGCAAATAAAAATTAAATATACTGAATAAATGTACAATTTTATATATAACATTGAATAATTTACCTGAACTCTGAACATTGCACCATTTATTCCTTTTTTCCCTTTGTCATTCTGTTTGCCTATTATGTAAGTCACCAATTGTGAGCCTGGATCTATTTAAGTTTCATACTGATTCATTCTGCATCTTGCCAATATGATTACAAGGATATATGCAATTATAAAAAGTCTGTACGGTCAAAATGATGTAATAATTTCTGAAAATAAATTCAATAATTAAAGTAAAAAGATTATCCATATGATTTCACACAAAAAAAATACTAGATTATGAGCGTATTGTTAATGGGCTGCCCCTTACATAGAAAGCAGTTAAGCTTTTTAATCAGTCTATAAATCAGCCCTGCTCTGAGCTCTGAGTTCACAGCCTAGGGCACTTGCAGCTATACTGCCTCACTTTTATAAGGAAAAATTTGCAGTTAACATTCATACAGCTACAAAAAAAATCACTAGTATTATGTATTTAAGATGCTTCAACAAAATCTTATTTTATTCCACAATTTGAAAACTACAATATCATCACTTTGTTTTTCCCAGATTAATTCTTATTTGTGGCTCCTAAATTTTCAAATCAAATGAAAATTCTCAGTCAGAATTAAGTCTATTCTTTACTTCTAATAACTAGTAATTTTTAAAGACCCTGACTCTCTTATGTCTTGAGAATATTCAGTAATAAAATGCTAGTATACAGTTTTTACCAGACTCCATTGCAATGCTCCCTGTGTGGAACAATGGAATTTTTTCAAGGCTAGTAGTTTGTGTGTTTGTTTGCCAAAGTGGAGGCTGTGAGATTGGTTTATAGAGCTGCCCTTGGGACCACATTGTTCTCACACGTATAGGGTCTCTTTCATCTATTCTAGCTGTCAATTGTAACATATAGGAGTAATTCACTAGCTTTTTCACTCCTGGGAGATTCCTTCTCTCCTTTTCTGTTGCGGCATCCACCATTCCTGCATTCACTAAAGTAATTGCCTCTGTTACACTTAAAAAAACTTAGCACTTTCACATATGCATAGGATTTTTAGAACTAAAAAATTAACCTGGAACAGATTATTAGGATCCTGTTTCTTTTTCTTTTGCAACTTTTAAACCATGCCAAATAAAATTACTGAATACCAGAAACATTTCT
Source organism: Pan troglodytes (assembly GCF_028858775.2). Classification (NCBI taxonomy): domain Eukaryota; kingdom Metazoa; phylum Chordata; class Mammalia; order Primates; family Hominidae; genus Pan; species Pan troglodytes. Next base: position 91,704,115 of record NC_072407.2, read on the forward strand.
ATATCAGAGGAAGGGAAAAATAGATTCATAAAAAATTGAGTTAACATTTTAATAATGTGTGAGCTCATTTCAGTAGCTCTTGTGAAAACTCTGAAAGTGCATCTGCTGGAATCAGGGACAGACTCAACTGTGCATTATGTCTCCAAAAGCCAGTGAAGGCAAAAACAGGAGGCTTAGTGGTCTTCACAGGACATCTCTTTCACTAAGTCCTGTCTAAGAACTTGAGACAATTTTGAAAAATAGTCTTTCCTCAGTTTCCTCATACTTGAGAAGTCATTGCCTATTTTCTTTAAAATAGAGACTCCCAATTGAGCAGATTGACAGAGGGGAAACCTCTGAAGAAGTCTTATTTCTAAGGATCTTCTCAGAGTGAGTGGGGGGGAAGGAGATCTGGGAAGCCAATGTGCTCTGTTATAAACATGAATGAGTTGTCCAAAAATTCCCAAGGTCTCATTCTTAGGTATATCTGACTCAAAGATGACCACAATACAAATCCAGTGATAACAGTTAAAGAGAAAATAGAGGAGGAAGGCAGTTAGTTAGCTAGAATCTCAAGCTTTTCTCATATTTCTATGACCAAAATATTAACCTAAATATTATTTTATGGATTTACAAAAACCTAAATAAATTTTTATTCATTTAAATGGCCAGTTTTCCTTCAGTCTTCTACATTCACCAATTCGCAAAGTTCATTTGTTCATGGATAAAGTATAAGTAAGCTGCACGAATTCTAGAGAATTTTTTGAGGGCATACAATAAACCAGCCACAGTTACAGAAGTATGTTTTTGGAAACAAATAATGAAAGTGGGAGGGAATGTGGATTTCATCTGAGAGAAATAATTTCCATGCATGTGAATGTTCAGCACTTTGACACCCTAAATCTTTCTCACCTGAGCAAGTCCATATCTGGCTTGTGGCGCATTTCCTTTTTAAGATCCCCCCTGTTATGAGACATTCTGGTCTTATGTGTGTGTGTGTGTGTGTGTATAAACATACACATATACACATATGTATACACACACATATGTGTGTGTGAATATATATATTCATATGTATATATATATGAAGTTACTAAAAATTCTTCTTGCCCTCTATTTTCAGTCTTTCTAAATTATGTTGTCTGTCCTCATGGAGAAATAGAGGCATCTTCTAAAACTAAACACTTATTTTCTCCTTACATTCATATAATTCTGCAGTGGTATTGGGTTAGCCAGAATATAAACCCATTTATCCATCTATTATTGAATCTTACTGATACTTCCTCGCTTTATCACAGATAAATCCATTATACTTCAGGCTTATTTGCCAATTGTCAGAATCCATAAAACCTTATTTCTTTTTTCCTCTGCACCAAGAAAAGCTATTATCCACCCTACTGAATAAATTCTTGATGAAGTGCATGTTAAATGAGCCACCAAGAAGAAAAAAATAATTGCTTATTGAAGAAAAAAATAATTGCTTATTCCTCCTTTGCAACCCATCTTTTTGGAGAGATAGGACAGCTGGTCCTTAAGAGATGGGTTTTGAAGCTAAATTGGCTGGATTGGAGTTCATTATGGACTCCTATTTCCAAGATTAGACATCTCTAATTTTTGTAATTACTTTTGTGCCGATAGGATATTTTTAAATTTTCCTATAATGTTATTGGGTTTCCTTTTGGTTTGTTTTTGGGTCCCCACCTGTCCCCCACCCCACTGTTTCTCTTTTTCCTCCTTCCTAGTATGACTGTAGATCAGCGGTCCTTAACCTTTTTCGCACCAGGGACTGGTTTCCTGGGAAGCGGGAAGGGGGATGGTTTCGGGATGAAAGTGTTTCACCTCAGATCATCACGGGTTAGATTCTCATAAGGAGAACGTCACCTAGATCCAATGCATGCGCAGTTCTCAATAGAGTTCCAGCTCCTATGAGAATCTAATGTCACTGCTGATCTGACAGGAGGTGGAGCTCAGACGGTAATGCTCGCTCACCTGCTGCTTACCTGCTGCTGTGCGACCGGGTTCCTAACAGGCCAAGGGTTTGAGGACCCCTTGTTGAATAGGGTGTCCTTTACCCACTTTATATTTTTGTTTGCTTTGTCAAAGGTCAGTTGATGTAGAGAATGCTGAGTTTTGTTGGTCTTTCAGCTTCTCTCATACAGCCCTAGGCATTTCTGTCTACAGGTTTTTTTATTGGGCTGTGCGGTTCGACCTACAAGCCAGTAAATGTGCTTATGTGTTAGAGCTGGTTTTGACCAACATGGCTGGGTTTATACTTGATCCTTGTTTACTAGAAGAAGCCCCAGGCAATGGGCTGATTCGTGGAGTACACAATGTTCCCAGCTCCCTCCTCAGCTCTGGGGTCAGCTGGGGCAAGATGGGCAGGGCCATACTGGGCAGGTTCACCTACAAGTCCCTCAGTGTCAGGCACAAGCACAAGCACCTAAGGAGAATCCAGTGGGTGGCCACCTAGTGCCCATGGAAAGTGGTTTTTCAGAAACAATTCGTGAGGCTAAATCTAATGGCGGAAGTAAGTCCAAAAATTAGAAGAAATTTGCAGGAGATAATGAAACTTTGAATTAAGAAAGAAGAAATTAGAAATGTGAAGGACAAAATATATCTGACAGACATTTAAAGTTTAATCACTTAATAACACTGTGTAGGGCCTGATAGGATGTAGAGGTTGAGGAAGAAAACAGCATCTAAACTAAATCTTAGTTTTCCAGTATGGATAAGGAGGTAAGTAGTCATACTGATTCCTGAAACCAGGAAGACAAGATGAGAATAACTTTTCAAGAACAAAACCTGACGGGTTTTTTTGGATGTGAGGAACTTGAAGTGGCTGTAATTTATATTAAGAGCCTGCGTAATATCTAGGTGGCTTTATGAATGTGCAACTCGGAAAAGAAAATAGAGCAAGAAATAAGGATTTGGAAGTCCTAAGAATAAATTGCCTCAAAATCTGGACATATACAAGAAAAAAAAAAAGGAATTCAAACAATATTTAGTAAAGTGAAAATAACCTGTTTTTATTTTAATTTGTTGACTATAACTTTCTATGTTATATTATTCTGTACTCTCTGGAGTTGACTAAAGAAAATGACTTTTGAAATAAGTTCATAAAATGTAAAGTCAGCTTAGGTGGAAAACTCACAATAGTGTTGGCCTGAATTAATTGAAAAGTTTCTAATATGTCTTTCTTATAATCTCCAGGGTTTTCTCTTAGCTAACAGAATGTTTAGTATGTATTAACTTTCTGAGAGTTAAATCTCCCAAATACAAAGCATTAGCTAACCATGTGTGGGTATTGATTATATTAGTAAGATTAGCTTAGTCTGCCAAAGAATGATATGCAGAGTAATGAAGAAATTATATAATGCTATCTTAATAGTGAAAATAAATCTATTAGTCTTGTATCAGTCAGGGTTCAACTGGAGAAGCAGAACCAGTAGGAGGGCGGGAGGGAGAATAAAGAAAATAATGACATATTACTATGGAGACTGACTACGCAAGTTGGAGATCAATAAGGCAGTCGTTTTGGGAAAACAAACAAATAAAAAAAAGACTGGAGCAGGCAGAAATGTAACTGGCACCATTTGATCCAATTATCCCATTACTGAGTATATACTCAAAAGAAAATAAATTATTCTACCAAAACGACACATGCACTCCTTTGTTCATGGCTGCACTATTCACAATAACAAAGACGTAATCAACCTAGGTGTCCATCAATTACACACTGTATAAGTAAAATGTGGTACTTATACACCATGGAATACTACACAGCCATAAAAAAAGAATGAAATCATATCCTTTATAGAAATGTGGATGGAGCTGGAGGCTGTAATCCCAAGCCAATTAATGCAGCATCAGAAAACCAAATGCTGTATATTCTTACTTATATGAAGGAGCTAAGCTCTGAACACATATAGGCATCAATATGGGAAAAATAGACTCTGGACTACTTGAGGGTGGAGGGAGAGGGATGGGTTAAAAAACTACCTATTGAGGGCCATCTCTACAGCCTGCCCCGCCTGTCTCTCTCCGAATCGCTCCTCCTGCTGCTCTCCTGCTCCTGGCAGGCCTTGTGCCCACCGGGTTACCTGCCCTCAAGCCTCCGCCCAGAGAAGCACAGCTGCAGGGGCGCGTCCTGTCACTCCGCCCCGCCAGCTACCCTCCCCTGAGCCCGGGTGCCCGGCTTAGGCCGCTCCGTGAGAGGAGACCTGGGACCCCGCACCCTCCGGTCCTACCCAGTGCTTCTGCCCTGGCGTGCGAGGCACCACACCTTCCTCTGCCCTGTGCGGGGCCTGGAGGGGCCCCTTCAGATCGCAGCCGTCACCACAGCTGCTGCCGCCAGCGGGAGAGCATGACATAGGGGTGGCTTTCCCAGCTGGCTGCCACGCAGGAGCTCTAGATGCTTAGCCCTCTCCGTGGAGAGATCTAAAATCAAGGCATGACTTAACAACTTACCTTGTAAGAGAAAAGCTCAACTCAAAGGCAGATTGCTAGTCCGGACTTTATTACAAGCAGGACTGCGATGATGTTTACAGCATTGAAGTGAGTTCCAGGCTAAGTACAGAAAGTGGCTTCTCTGCTTTCCCTCCCCAGCAGAAGTCTATACACCTTGCAGACTTGAATCACTGAAGATGTAAGGCAGCTGTTACTCTTAATATTGGGAGACCCCTGTGGACAGCATGAAGACTGTCCCTTATCAGAGTCTTTAGTGAGCACTAAGGAGTCAAGATTAAAGAATGTGTTTGATTACCCTGGACTGCATTACTATGGAAAATGAACCAAGGCCTGGGTTTGGATATGGAAGTCTGTCCAGCCTGCTTCTGTAATCTGGTGCTCTGCATCCAGATCTTGGCCCTTTATGGACACTACTGTATGTTACTCTGATGATTCTCTGCTTTTCTGTGAGTTCAGACGTGGCACCTTATTTCATTTTTGAGCAACTCTGCCGTCCAGAAACTTAGTGGACCTGTAGAACTATATTGTTCTGCTAAACCTGTGACCACTCACATCTCAAGGTCACATAATGGAAAAAAATAGGATAGAAACATGGATATATTAAGAATCATCAGGGGACTTTGACAATTTTTTTCTCTTAAAGCCTCCCTTTTGGGTTACTACCAATGCATTTCCAACAGTAGGTTGATGTTGTTGTAAGTGGCCCTGTAACAGTATCCACAGCACTTCTTGGTGATTTTGGTTCATCCACAAAGCATGTTATTACAGCAGAAGAAAAAAGTGCTGGTTTCATTGGCTGCAGGGTACCAGAGAGTAACCCCAAAGCTGAGGTGTGCGCTGAAATCCATGGGAAGTGGCTGAAACACTCCATGAAGAATTACTTAATCCTTCCATCAGGACATCTTTACATTTTGCATGTATCCTTAGAGGACAAGGGATCATACAAATATGTGGCTTATAATCCTGTCATACATGAATTAAAAGTTGAACCCATTGGCCAAAAGCTCCTTATGAGTCACCTTTCTTCAGATGATTTTGACATCCTTCATCCTGCTTGTTCACAGGTATTAGTTGTTTTTTCACATATTCCTCTAACCTTGGAGTGTGTGGTTAGTGGGGTCCTGGATCCTCAAGTGTATTGGCTAAAGGACAGGGAATATTGCTCCAGGAAACAACTGGAGAAGGTTATATTCTCATGTTGCGACAGATAGCATTGACCCAGCAGACTCTGGAAACTATTCCTGCGTGGTGGGAAACAAGACTGGAGATGTAAAATATGTGACATACATGGTTAATATGCTTGAATATGCTCCCATTTATAAAGGACTACAGGATCAGTCTCTGGGTGCCACAGTACATTTTACCTGTCATATTCATGGAAACCCAGCCGCCAACCATACTTAGTTTTATATTGCACAGCCTATTCATCCTTCCCCATGACATCTAACTGCAGGAAATTGACTGAAAGTCAGTGGGGTTATCATGGAAGATACTGGGCTGTATCAGTGTTTAACAGATAATGGGACTGGATTTATGCAGTCTACTGGAAGACTTGAACTTGAAAAAAGACAATGGATTCAAGCCAGTTATAATCATGGCACCAGTAAGTGCAAAGGTGTTATGTGGAGACTTTGTCACTGTGTCCTGCAATGCCACTGGGCTGTCAGTTCCAGTCATTCCTTGGTTATGACAGCTATGGATTAATAGCCAGCCATCTGTCTTAAGTCCTTAGATGTAAGTCCCCAAAGTCACACTTATCAAGACCTGGAATCTTGGACCTGAAGCCTGTCTACTTCATCATGTCCCAAGTTGGCTCTAGTTCTCTCCATATTCAGGATGTGACTCAGAAACATGTGGGGAAACACATATAGGAAGCTCCAGATGGACAGAGTACCATGCAGGGAGAAGCATCTCTCATGGTTGTTCCTTTTGAAACAAATACAAAAGTGGAAACAGTCACACTTTCTGCTGCTACTCAGAATGATGAAAGAAATAAAACAGATGGTTCAGAAACTGGATTGAGCTCATGTCCAGTTAAGGTACATTCCAGTGCAGTGCACAATCAGCATCAGAGAAAAATGTTAATGGCATTGCTGTTCCTGACGCCCCCATCCTACTGATCTCCTAACAGACCCACACACCAGATACGTACAACCTGGTGTGGAGGGCAGGCAGGAATGGTGGGCTATCCATTAATGTGTATTTTATGAAATATCAGAAGATGAACAATGGGGTTGGTTTGGTAGGAATTTGGCATATGGTTCGAGTCCCAGGTAGTGAAAATGAGCTCCATTTAGCTGAACTAGGGCCGTCTAGTCTTTACAAAGTCTTGATAGTAGCAAGAAGTGGAGCAGGTGAAGGACAAACTGCCATGCTTACCTTCTGAACCAACAAAGAAAAAAGAACATTGACAAAAAACACCCAGGCATCCTGTCCACCCATGGGCATCCATAAGTATCCTGTTGTTTCAGAAGCTGCAAACAATTTTGGAGTGGTACTTACAGATTCTTGAAGGCACAGCGAAGTTCCAGAGGCACCAAATGGCCCTACTATCTCCAAAGCATCAGAGACATTGGTCTATGTCACTCAGATTGTTCTGGAAAATTGGGTTTCTGCAATCACTGCTTTCAAAGTTGAATATGAAAGGATGAGGACCAGTGATTGGCTGGTGGCAGCTGAAGATATCCTTGCTTCCAAAATTTCCATTGAAGTTCATAGCTTAAAACTGGGTTCAACATACAAATTGAAAGTCATTGCTATCAATCATTAGGAAGGGAGTTTTAAGAGTGCAGAATCTTGTCCTTATCAGGTGGCTGGCTTCCCCAGTCATTTTTTCAGCCATCCAATAATGGAACTCACATTGCCTACACAGAGGCTGTCAGTGTTGCCCAGATAGTGCTAAAGTGGACATACATTCCATGAAGTAGCAATAACACTTCCATTCTTTTATATCTATTACTGACCATCAGATAGTGACAATGACAGTGATTACAAGAGGGATGTAGTAGAAGGTTCAAAGGAGCGGCACATGATTGGCCATCTGCTGTCAGAAACTTCCTATGGCATTAAAATGCAGTGCTTCAGTGAAGGAGAAGAAAGTGAGTTTATCAATGTGGTGATCTGCGAGAGTAAAGTAAAACGTGTTCCTGGAGCTTCTGAGTATCCTAAAGGCTTGAGTATCCCTCTGAATTCTTCAGGAAGTGAAGGAAATGTGAGGCCAGCAACCAGCCCTGCCAGAAGCAGTGACATGTTATATCTGATCCTTGGCTGTATGCTGGGTGTCATGGTCCTTATTTTTGTGGCTTTTTATTGCAATGTGCCTGTGGAAGAATCACCCGCAGAATATCATAGAGAAATATGACCCACTGGGTTATCTCTACCAGGGATCAGATATTAATGGGCAGATGGTGGAATACACCACTCTCTCAGGAGCAAATGAGATAAATGGAAATGTTCATGGAGGCTTCCTGAGCCATGGCAGTCTCAGCAGTGGCTCTTCCCACCTTCACCATAAGGTCTCCAATGGAGTCAATGCAACTGTGAATGGGAGCTTAAATGGAGGACTTTACTCTGGGCACACTAACTCTCTAACCAGGACATGTGAATTTTGAACAGCCTCATCATCTAGTGAACGGTGGTGGAATGTACACAGCAGTGCCTCAGATTGACCCTCTGGAATGTGTTAACTGTCAAAATTGTTGAAACAACAATAGCTGTTTCATCAAAACCAACAGCACTTTCAGCAGTAGCCCTTTTCCTGTGGTCTCTAGGGTGGCACTTTGTCCTCAGTATGGTGTGGGAATCAGGCCCTCAGTCAAATGAAGATGCCCGTATGCCTGGCTTCTGCATCCCTGATTGTGGCCAGTTGCCTCATGAGAACATCAAGAACAATGTGGAATCAATCTCTACTCAGCATAGTTGCTGTCAGGATAATAGAAACATTGTCAACTCTAATCACACAGAAGATCCAGAAGAGTTCAGCAGAGGAGACAGCTGTGTCTCTTCAGAAATGGACAGCAACATTTTACATTGGAATCCTCTTATTTTTGCCACCTATCTCAGAGGACTGTGCTGAAAAGACAACATGGCCTCTGCCTGGTGTTCCTTTAGACAGCCCCTCAGAGGTCCTACAGCAGCCCCAGGAAACTGGAAGATGTGCAAACAACCAGTCATGTTCTAACTTCAAGTCTGTAACCAACTGCACAAAACAGGCCTGTGAATGAACTATGTGAAGGACTTTAATTCAAATCAAAGAAAATCATTATTTATTTCTTTGTAGTATAATGTCATATGAATGCATCCTGAAATGTGTGCCCTTTTATATTATTTATGCCTTAAAAGTTTTCTTACCCATTCCTTCCTTCCTCTCAGAAAGAAACAACCTTGTTTTGCATAGCTTTCAATCACCCGGAGGGCAGAGGGAACATTCCATGTTTTCTAACAACCTTAGTGGCAGTAAGAACTCCTCATGCAAACGATTCCATCTCTTGGCTGCTTCAGCTCAGAGGAAATGCAGGGGCCAATTGAAGGTTGCCACCAGTCAGGTTTTCAGATGGAAAATTGTCTTTTAATAGTGTATTATCAGACTTTCTGAGAACACTTCGAAATCAACCACAGTTTTGACCCAGTGTTTATAATAGCAGACCTGGCTGATGAATTTTATAAGAGCGCCTTCCACCAAAGTGGTAATGTGACCAGATGACTTTCTCTCTATCTGCACGTGGGCACAAGTGATGTTCAGTCTTCTAGTCACTAGTCATAAGCGGTGTCGTGGACATGGTAGAGTGTAAGATGTAGTTGAATGATTGCAGTATGCAGAAAAGGAACCAAGGCCAGAGAGACAAATAATGCCTTAATGTCCCACTGCTTTAAACTTACATTAATTTATAAAATGGCCAGTATGGGGCTCTTTTTTACTGTTTCTAAGAGTAGGAACAAAATAAGATTTTAAGTGGTGGCTTGAAAAGAAAGATACAGATTTTCAGAAGAAAGAAAGGGAAGGGCTGTGGGAAGCTTGTCTTGGAGGGAGCTCTTCAGTCTGTTCCATGAGCCTAAGAGCATGCTCCTGGTGTCACACTGCCAGAAACCAGTCATCCTTTCACTTCCCACGGGGGCAACAGCCTGAAGGTGTGAGCGTCAGAACATATCTACTTTGGAAGAAAAGGGTTTTTTTTTTCTTCTGAAGTTTCCTGCTATTTTTTTCAGAATGTCATCCTTGTAAATAGGCACCTAAAGCAATGGTCGGCAGAGCTCCTGACCACTGCTGCCTCTGCGTGACAAGGACATTTGCAGCTGCCTTCGGAAGGCTCTTCTCCACATTAATAAATAACAATAATATGTTTTTTAAAAACTACCTATTGGGTACTATGCTGACTACCAAGGTGACAGGATCTGTATTCAAAAGTCAGCATCATGCAATACTCCCATGTAACAAATATGCACATGTACCCCCTGCATCTAAAATAAAAGTTGAAATTAAAAAATACATATAATGTATAAAATTATCTGCAAGTCACTTATGCAGAAAGCACCTTAGTTTATACTTCACTAGAATACATATATATATATATATATTTACTTCATGGATAAAATAATAGTGCTTGGAAAATAGCTTACTAATTAAAAAATATATAAATGACTACTTTGAAATATATATATACACACACACATATATATACACATATATACACACACACATATATATGCATATATACACACACACATATACACACACACACACACACACATATATATATATATAACCATGTGAGAGTAGCTGTGCTTTTGGCTTCTGAGGTGAACATATTCATGATGATAAATATTTACCATAAATTCAGTTAAACATTAAACTCAGCAATATCCATATCTATTTATCTCTATTTCTACCTAAATCTGTATTTCAAAAGTTGTGTCTAACCCTCCTAGTTAGATTTTTATCCTTTATCATTCAATGTGTGTGGCTTGGAGACAGCGTTCACTGGTCAGGAAGTTTACAATTACATCCCACATTCAGTGGACTAACAGCTCAGAAGTCCTCTCTCCGGTTACTGCTAAGACAGTGCATTGTCAGGCTTCCAGATCACCAGAGATGAATGTGATTTTGTTTTTAAGTCTGGCTTCTAGGAGCCACTCCCTGGAATAGAATAATTTATTGTTTACCCAGTGTTCACTCAGAATTTGTGCTTTAGCTCTTTAGCCAGGAGGTCTAAAGGCTCTTTGCTGATGAATCAGTGGTTAGCTTGGGGAGTGCTTACAAATTTGTCCACATTCCACCTTGATTGCTCTTGAGAGGGTGCAGTCTAGCACAGATACACAGCCTTCCAGATCTCCAGAAATTAGTGATCCTAAGACACCTTTTCTTGGCTTTCTCCTTGCCTGGTTTTCTTTGGTAAAATTCAGGCTGTCTGCCAGAAGTTTATTTGTAGCTACAAAGCATGCTAAAGATTCCAAGCTCTTCTTTAATGTTCCTAAGCAAGATCTCCATTGTTTTTGACAATGCCCTTGGGAATGTACCTTTTCATGACCGATTCAAAATCAGTCATTAATGTGAGGTATTGAGCAAAGCTCTCAGTTTTTCTGGCCTGTCAGTCCTCCTAGATGAATCTCTACATCACTGCAAAGGAGTTGACAGTGGCTTCTCTAGCACTCACACACACCCTACAAGTCTGCTCTGGGGTAGGTAGGGGGATGGTGTCCCCTGGTGTTTTGTCTTATCCCTTGAGGGATGGAAGATACAGCCAGTGGGAAACTTGGGCATAGCAACACTAGACCTCCTGTTCCGGAGTGGAGAGTCTACCCTATCAGTGGAGGTTGTATGTGCATTTTCTAATCCAGTCCTCACAATTATAAGAAAAACATATTTCTCTCATAAACTTATAAGAACTGCCAATTAAACTGAAGCTTAAATTATTGGCCATATTTAGGCCAGGCATGGTGGCTTATGCCTATAATTCCAGAACTTTGAGAGGCTGAGGTGGGAGGACCACTTTCTCTTATAATTGTGAGGACAGAATGATATAATGCACTTAAAGTTTTATTATCCACTGCCTGTACCTAGTATTCCTTCTATTAATGCTAGTCATTTTTTATAAATGAAATTTCATATTTTCATGAATTATTCTTAAACTTTAAGAACTAGTCTTATGAAGGTGCAATCATAAAGTAATTCATATTCAAGAACACATTTTAAGACACAGATTTTTTTATAATGAAAGAGCGTGAAACACAAATAATTTAAACTTCAGTTTAATTGGCTGAATTTAGGCCTGGCATAGTGGCTTGTGCCTATAGTCCCAGCAATTTTAGAGGTTGAGGTAGGAGGATCTCTTGAGCCCAGGAGTTTGAGACAAGCCTGGGCAACAGAGTGAGACCCTGTTTCTCAAAAAAAAAAAAAAAAAAAAAAAAAAATTACTCAGGCATGATGTTGCAGCCTGTAGCCAGCTATATGGGAGACTGAGGTTGGAGGACTGCTTGATCTGGGTTGGTTGAGGCTGCAGTGAGCCGTGATCTCACCATTGCACTCCAACCTGGGAGACAGAGTGAGAGCCTATCTCAAAAAAACAAAACAAAACAATAACAAAAAACTGGCCGTATTCATCCACTCTTCCTTATTGCTCTAATAGTTGTATTCTAATACACAATGAGGTAATACACAAGATGAGGATGGCTAAAAGAGTATAATACAATTAAAATATAAATGACTACAGAATTGTATGTTTGCATTACTCCTATCATTGAAATAACCCATTATGCAACCCATCTGTCATTAAACTTTTGGATTAGGCCTACTGCTTATAGATGGAGTCAGTCTTTTTTAGACTTTGCTGTCAGCAATCTTCATTAAAGGAGGCATTGTTGGATTGCTTTAAATAAATTAAAAAACTACATATCAAAAACTTTGGATATGTTTGTTGTGTGCCATATTGCCAGTAATTAAACTAAATATCAGAAAATACACCATTATATATGATATTTGGTATACAGTTGGACCTCCATATGATAGGGTTCTGCACCCATGTATTCAACTCACCATGGATTAAAAATATTCAGGAAGAAAATATCGGATGGTTTCATTTGCACTCAACATGTGCAGATTTTTTTTGCTTGTCATTATTCCCTAAATAATTCAGTGTAACAACTACTTACATAGCATTTACATTGCATTAAGTATTTTAAGTAATCTAGAGATAATTAAAGTACATTGGAGGATGTGCTTAGGATACATGCAAATACCTCGCCATCTTATGTAAGGACATCTGAGGATTATTAGCATCCAAGGATTTTGATATCCCTGGGGAGTCCTGGAACCAATTTCCAATCGATACTTAAGGAAAGGCTTCATACAAAATTAACATGATCAAAATATAGGTATTTCTGATAATAAGGATATTTTAATGCACATGTATTTTAAAAATTTCTAAGAACTAAATAAATTTGGAATTTTATTAAAATGCAATGAGGCTTCTGAGTATTCTGTATTTTCTGAAGCAAAAAGTGAGTCTTATTTTCTATTCTGCTAATGACATGTTCCCAGGTAACTGTGTGTGTAGGATGCCATCGGTGAAATTACTAAAATCTTACAGATTTTCAGTCTTTTTATTTGTATCATTGTCATTCTGTTAAGATCTGTGTTCATCAATAGTTTGTGACTGAGCTAAAGAAAATTTGCTGAGGCTATCAATTTGATAAGCAGTCCAATTTACAACTTTATTAAATAGTATTTTTCAGTATCCCTATTGATTTTGGTTACATTCAGTAGCCAAAATCAACAGAAATACAGAGGTAAATTTGGTTGCCTTTTAAACAGTTGTATCACATGTTTTTATCAATTATTTTGTGCATTTATTCTTTTATTCAAAAAATTATTGAATATGTTATATATTAAGCATTGTGTAATTTCTTAGAATATACCTGTGTGTAGTACAAACACCATCCTTCTCTTGCAATTTGAAAACCAGAAAAGAAGCCCAATATTACATTGTGAGTTTTACAAAGAAAGGTATAAGATTTTCTGAGTCTATACAACAAATAACCTTATCTAGTCCAGGAGCTAAAGAAATAATTCCCTGAAGAAATATTGAAACTTACACTTGATGAATTGGGACTTAGCAGGTGTCTAACAGAGAAAGGAAAATTCCAGGTCAGGGGGAAGAAACCTGTGCTCTTGCATTAGCCCATCAGTTTGGATAAACACACTCAGGTATTTATTTACCTGGACTGGCTTAGAGATCAAGGGAAAAGAAAAGATATAGCATAAAAGGAAAGACATGCACAGTATTCTAAGAGAGAATATTTTTATTTAAAGAGAATCAAAACTAATGTTACCTCTACACTTTTAAAAATGGTACAGAAAATGTTTCATAGAAATAGATAAAGAAAATCAAGTAGTCAGTATGTTAGCATTCTCAGAAGCTGGTGTTTCTGATACCTTTAGTCAGGTTACTGACCTATCCCTGATTCCGTGAGTCCAAAGCAAAAGAAAGGTGTAAGAGTGTAAGGGAAAGAACCTGACAGGCTACAAAGCATATTTATTCACCACATGAGTATGTTCTCTGTACTCATTTGTGAAACTTTCCATCTCTTTTGAAGTCAGTGAAATCTTTCATTCCCAACAGTTTACAGAAACCATGTTCTTCATCTCACCACCACCATCCTTTCAACTACATTCTTTATCTGACCACGAACTTCCTTTGCTAAACACACATATTTTTATTCCTATTATTTCTAGTCCTTTCTTCCATAAAACTCATATAAATAAAGTTGGTTTCAGAAAGTTATTTTAAAAAATAAAATAAAACTTTCGCTCCTATTTTTCTTCTATCAACTCATATTTACCAGTTTTTCTCTCCTAGCCTGGCCCATTAATGCAGATATTACACAAGGCGTTTTATTTTAACCTGACCCCTCCACTGCCTCCTTGGCTCTTTCATAATTACCCGAAATCTCCAGCTTTGGGGACAACTGGATCCCCTTTCATTACCCTGGATGGAGGCTGGTTTCGGTGGCCTCACAAGGCCCCAGTTGCCTTTACATATCTTGGTAGTGATTCAATTGTCTTTCTGGAAAATACTAATTTCAGTTCACTAATTTTAACCCATCCACTTTCTCTTGCAGATACAAAGAAAATGTGCAGGGAGAAAGCAGAGTTTTCTTTAATCCTGGAGCTGTGGATGATGGACAGAGAAGCTGACTGCTTTCTCTCTGCAAACTCTCTGAAAAAGCCCCAGTCCCTCCTCCCTGCAGTCCCTGCAGCCCCTCTCTTTACCCTCCCAAAACCTTTAGTGCTCATGATTTATCCAGCTCATGTAGGTACTATTCACAGTAACCAAAATCTCCCACCATTATTAACACAAAAGGAAAAGAGGATAAATCCACTCCCCACCCATACCACTCTCAGAGCAAGACAGCCACCCCAAACATCCCTTAATCTCCAGAATTTTCCCACTAGTGATAATGAATAGTTAAGATCAACCCTTTGGGTGCATATTCCTAACCTGATTTCCCAAGTGTAACTGACTGATTTGGAACATTTTCTAAAGCCAAAAACTTGCACTTGAATTTGCAGATAATTTGCTGGAGATACCTCGTGGTCCTCAGTACCATATCTGAGAGTAAATCACGCAGTAAAGTAATTAGCCATTGTGAAAAATGGGGGTGGTAGCTGCTTGTTATTAGGGATTCTATAAATTTGAGATCTCTCTCTCATATATGCATGTATAATGTACTATATATATAATAATGGAAGTAAACTACATATTAAGCAACATATAATGCATATATTCATGTACATGTATAATATGCATATATATTATACATAACTAAATACATAGATATATCGATATGTAGATAGATACCTACCTCTGCCTCTTCCTATTTCTCATTTTTTTTCTCACTGTGTCATCACTCTGTTGCTCAGGCTGAAGTTCAGTGCCGCTATCTCGATCACTGCAAATTCTGCCTCCCACGTTCAAGCTATTCTCATGCCTCCGCCTCCTGACTAGCTGAGAGTACAGGCATGTGTCAACACACCCTGCTGATTTTTGTATTTTTAGTAGAGAGGGGGTTTCACCTTGTTGGCCAGGCTGGTCTCGAACTTCTCGCCTCAAGCGATCCATCTGCCTAGGCCACCCAAAGTGCTGGGATTGTAGGTGTGAGCCACCACGCTGGGCTTATAATACATTCTTGGGTGAGGTATTATGGGACAAGGGCAGGCAGAAAGGCTTTTAGGTGGGGGTTCGGGAGGGATATTGCAGGGACCAAGAGGGGTGCTTGGAGGAGGAGAGGATTAGGACATACTCCAGAAATTGACCTTCAGGAATAACTTGAGGTGGCCAGGCACAGTGATGGAGCTGGATCCAGTGAGGTGGGGCTGAGGTTCTGCTGGGAAGGAAACAAAGAGGACTGCCCAGAAGCACTTCTCTCAAGGTTGCAGCTGCAGAATATAAGCTCACTGTAGCCCTGGCACTAAGGTTCTTTTAAAAACACTAGACGTTACTTCATGAACAGTCATATCAAGGTATACTATTTTGGGAAAGGCACTTTCTTCCCTCTGCACTCTCCTTAAATAAGAAACAAACAACAACAAAAGCATGCCATATTGATGCCATTTGTATGGAATTAAACTTGAACTTTTATACGGTAAAGATCAGTCAAGATAGCTTTCCTAGCATCCTGAATCTAGAGCTCTCCTGTTGATTTTATAAGATATTCAATAATAAAACCTTTCACTTTTTGCTCTGTCCTGGTTCTGCTTCTGTCCCCACTTACTTTTTAGAGGCCTTCTCTTTTTTTGGCCCTATTGTGTCAGCCTTGTTTAATATGTAGTTTACTTACAGTAAATTCTTCTCAATACGGAACTTGATCCTGGAAGAGAATTTGGTCTGGTTATTTTAAGAGTTGTAGAAGCCATATGGTCCCAGCCTCTTTTTTATCTCATCCTGGACTCTTGCTTATTGATGTGTGCAAACTCCCACCCTACTTAGTTTCTGTAGCTGTTTTTTAATTGCCTTGCACACTTTCTAATGAATCCTTGTTGCTGACTTGGGGGTTCTCAAATCCATAACATATTGTGTTCACCCTCTCTGCTTCATCTTGAAAGGATTCTGATTCCTCATGGATATTGCAGGTCTTCCTGATTTGTCTGTAACTATTTACACTGGGGATTTTTTGTAGGGCACATTGTTACCCAGTGTTGTTGTAAATATTGTTCATGAATTTTAATTTTGTTAACCTAGTTTTTCTCTGTTTTTCTTTAGAGGTTTGGAAATAGTCTGAAAGCACAATGTACCTCTCTATATTTTCAGAATTTTAAGGTGAAATTTTTAAAAATGTGTAAACAAGAAATGCCTCTAAACTGGATCTCAGTGTGTTTAGCAGTTTTCATGAGCTGTGTGTAACAGAAGACTGGAACAAAGAAATGTAGAAGTAGATTCTCCACAAGCATCATGGCCTTCTTCACTTTGAATGTTTGGGTATGCTGTTTCCTCTGTCTGGACATCACTTCCACTTCCAATACTTCCTTTTTGAATTAATACATGTTTTATCAAGGACAAATTTTAATTTAATTTCCTTTCAGAAACATTTTTACATTTTAAAAATTGTACTGCACTTCCTATCAATTGCCATTGCATTCAACGCTCTCTCATTATTATGTACAAATATATAGTGTGTATATATATATATGTATACACACAAACACACACACACATACATACATACACACATACACAGACACAATCCACAACACTATTTTAAAACATTTCTGGTATACTTGGGTCAAATTTGGGACCAAATTCTAGCAAGGTAGTAGGTCTTTATGTGCATTGCAGATAAATATCATTAATTGCATTTTAATTTATTTAATGTAATATATATTGTTACATAATATGCATTACTTAAAGGTTTTCATTGGAATTAAGTAAAGGAGAAATATGGATGATGAAAGAAATAAAGAAGAAAAAAAGGTGACAGCCTAACATTTTCTATAAATCTACTGTGAGTTAGGTACTTTATAAGCATTAAGTCTAACATTTACCTATATCTAATCTCATTGTAATTTTTTTGTTTTGTTTTGCTTTGTGAGATGGAGTCTTGCTCTGTCACTTAGGCTGGAGTGCACTGGTATAACCAGGGCTCACTGCAACCTCTGCCTCCCAGGTTCAAGCAATTATCCTGCCTCAGCCTCTTGAGTAGCTGGGATTACATGCACGTACCACTACATCTGGATAATTTTTGTATTTTTAGTAGAGATGGGGTTTCACCATGTTGGCCAGGCTGGTCTTGAACTCCTGACCTCAAGTGATCTGGCCTACTCAGCCTCCCAAAATGCTGGGATTATAGGCATGAGGCACCACACCTGGCCTAATCTAACCATAATTTTATTTCCAGTTGATGAACGTATAGATGAGGTAACAGAGAAGCAAAGAGATCAGTATTTTAACCAATGATATTTTACTAAAATAGCAAACTCATAAGTTTAGTTTATATTTGTCAGTATTTGTGGTTTTTAAGCCAAATAATACCATCTTTAACTCTGAGTGTCATGCTGTCAAGAATTGTACCTTTGCAGGGAGGAGCCAAGATGGCCGAATACAAACAGCTCCGGTCTACAGCTCCCAGCGTGAGCGATGCAGAAGACGGTGATTTCTGCATTTCCATCTGAGGTACCGGGTTCATCTCACTAGGGAGTGCCAGACAGTGGGCGCAGGTCAGTGGGTGCGTGCACCGTGCGCGAGCCGAAGCAGGGCGAGGCATTGCCTCACCTGGGAAGCGCAAGGGGTCAGGGAGTTCCCTTTCCGAGTCAAAGAAAGGGGTGACGGACGGCACCGGGAAAATCGGGTCACTCCCACCCAAATACTGCGCTTTTCCGACGGGCTTAAAAAATGGCGCACCACGAGATTATATCCGGCACCTGGCTTGGAGGGTCCTACGACCACGGAGTCTCCTGATTGCTAGCACAGCCGTCTGAGATCAAACTGCAAGGCGGCAGCGAGGCTGGGGGAGGGGCGCCCGCCATTGCCCAGGCTTGATTAGGTAAACAAAGCAGCTGGGAAGCTCGAACTGGGCGGAGCCCACCACAGCTCAAGGAGGCCTGCCTGCCTCTGTAGGCTCCACCTCTGGGGGCAGGGCACAGACAAGCAAAAAGACAGCAGTAACCTCTGCAGACTTAAATGTCCCTATCTGACAGCTTTGAAGAGAGCAGTGGTTCTCCCAGCACGCAGCTGGAGATCTGAGAACGGGCAGACTGCCTCCTCAAGTGGGTCCCTGACCCGTGACCCCTGAGCAGCCTAACTGGGAGGCACCCCCCAGCAGGGGCACACTGACACCTCACACGGCAGGGTATTCCAACAGACCTGCAGCTGAGGGTCCTGTCTGTTAGAAGGAAAACTAAAAAACAGAAAGGACATCCACACCAAAAACCCATCTGTACATCACCATCATCGAAGACCAAAAGTAGATAAAACCACAAAGATGGGGAAAAAACAGAACAGAAAAACTGGAAACTCTAAAAAGCAGAGCGCCTCTCCTCCTCCAAAGGAACGCAGTTCCTCACCAGCAACGGAACAAAGCTGGATGGAGAATGACTTTGACAAGCTGAGAGAAGAAGGCTTCAGACGATCAAATTACTCTGAGCTACGGGAGGACATTCAAACCAAAGGCAAAGAAGTTGAAAACTTTGAAAAAAATTTAGAAGAATGTATAACTAGAATAACCAATACAGAGAAGTGCTTAAAGGAGCTGATGGAGCTGAAAACCAAGGCTCGAGAACTACGTGAAGAATGCAGAAGCCTCAGGAGCCGATGCGATCAACTGGAAGAAAGGGTATCAGCGATGGAAGATGAAATGAATGAAATGAAGCAAGAAGGGAAGTTTAGAGAAAAAAGAATAAAAAGAAATGAACAAAGCCTCCAAGAAATATGGGACTATGTGAAAAGACCAAATCTACGTCTGATTGGTGCACCTGAAAGTGATGGGGAGAATGGAACCAAGTTGGAAAACACTCTGCAGGATATTATCCAGGAGAACTTCCCCAATCTAGCAAGGCAGGCCAACGTTCAGATTCAGGAAATACAGAGAACGCCACAAAGATACTCCTCTAGAAGAGCAACTCCAAGACACATAATTGTCAGATTCACCAAAGTTGAAATGAAGGAAAAAATGTTAAGGGCAGCCAGAGAGAAAGGTCGGGTTACCCTCAAAGGGAAGCCCATCAGACTAAAAGCGGATCTCTCGGCAGAAACTCTACAAGCCAGAAGAGAGTGGGGGCCAATATTCAACATTCTTAAAGAAAAGAATTTTGAACCCAGAATTTCATATCCAGCCAAACTAAGCTTCATAAGCGAAGGAGAAATAAAATACTTTACAGACAAGCAAATGCCGAGAGATTTTGTCACCACCAGGCCTGCCCTAAAACAGCTCCTGAAGGAAGCGCTAAACATGGAAAGGAACAACCAGTACCAGCCGCTGCAAAATCATGCCAAAATGTAAAGACCATCAAGACTAGGAAGAAACTGCATCAACTAACGAGCAAAATAACCAGCTAACATCATAATGACAGGATCAAATTCACACATAACAATATTAACTTTAAATGTAAATGAACTAAATGCTCCAATTAAAAGACACAGACTGGCAAATTGGATAAAGAGTCAAGACCCATCAGTGTGCTATATTCAGGAAACCCATCTCACGTGCAGAGACACACATAGGCTCAAAATAAAAGGATGGAGGAAGATCTACCAAGCAAATGGAAAACAAAAAAAGGCAGGGGTTGCAATCCTAGTCTCTGATAAAACAGACTTTAAACCAACAAAGATCAAAAGAGACAAAGAAGGCCATTACATAATGGTAAAGGGATCAATTCAACAAGAAGAGCTAACTATCCTAAATATATATGCACCCAATACAGGAGCACTCAGATTCATAAAGCAAGTCCTGAGTAACCTACAAAGAGACTTAGACTCCCACACATTAATAATGGGAGACTTTGACACCCCACTGTCAACATTAGACAGATCAACGAGACAGAAAGTCAACAAGGATACCCAGGAATTGAACTCAGCTCTGCACCAAGCAGACCTAATAGACATCTACAGAACTCTCCACCCCAAATCAACAGAATATACATTCTTCTCAGCACCACATCGCACTTATTCCAAAATTGACCACATAGTTGGAAGTAAAGCACTCCTCAGCAAATGTAAAAGAACAGAAATTATAACAAACTGTCTCTCAGACCACAGTGCAACCAAACTAGAACTCAGGATTAAGAAACTCACTCAAAACCGCTCAACTACATGGAAACTGAACAACCTGCTCCTGAATGACTACTGGGTACAAAACGAAATGAAGGCAGAAATAAAGATGTTCTTTGAAACCAACGAGAACAAAGACACAACATACTGGAATCTCTGGGACACATTTAAAGCAGTATGTAGAGGGAAATTTATAGCACTAAATGCCCACAAGAGAAAGCAGGAAAGATCTAAAATTGACACCCTAACATCACAACTAAAAGAACTAGAGAAGCAAGAGCAAACACATTCAAAAGCTAGCAGAAGGCAAGAAATAACTACGATCAGAGCAGAACTGAAGGAGATAGAGACACAATGAAATCTTCAAAAAATCAGTGAATCCAGGAGCTGGTTTTTTGAAAGGATCAACAAAATTGATAGACTGCTAGCAAGACTAATAAAGAAGAAAAGAGAGAAGAATCAAATAGATGCAATAAAAAATGATAAAGGGGATATCACCACCGATCCCACAGAAATACAAACTACCATCAGTGAATACTATAAACACCTCTACGCAAATAAACTAGAAAATCTAGAAGAAATGGATAAATTCCTTGACACATACACTCTCCCAAGACTAAAACAGGAAGAAGTTGAATCCCTGAATAGATCAATAACAGGCTCTGAAATTAAGGCAATAATTATGAGCCTACAAACCAAATAAAGTCCGGGTCCAGATGGATTCACAGCTGACTTCTACTAGAGGTACAAGGAGGAGCTGGTACCATTCCTTCTGAAACTATTCCAATCAATAGAAAAAGAGGGAATCCTCCCTAACTCATTTTATGAGGCCAGCATCATCCTGATACCAAAGCTAGGCAGAGACACAACAAAAAAAGAGAATTTTAGACCAATATCCCTGATGAACATCGATGCAAAAATTCTCAATAAAATACTGACAAACAGAATCCAGCAGCACATCAAAAAGCTTATCCACCAAGAGCAAGTGGGCTTCATCCCTGGGATCCAAGGCTGGTTCAACATACGCAAATCAATAAATGTAATCCAGCATATAAACAGAAACAAAGACAAAAACCACATGATTATCTCAATAGATGCAGAAAAGGCGTTTGACAAAATTCAACAGCCCTTCATGCTAAAACCTCTCAATAAATTGGGTATTGATGGGACGTATCTCAAAATAATAAGAGCTATTTATGACAATCCCACAGCCAATAAATATCATACTGACTGGGCAAAAACTGGAAGCATGCCCTTAGAAAACTGGTGCAAGACAGGGATGCTCTTTCTCACCGCTCCTATCCAACACAGTATTGGAAGTTCTGGCCAGGGCAATCAGGCAAGAGAAAGAAATAAAGGGTATTCAATTAGGAAAAGAGGAAGTCAAATTGTCCCTGTTTGCAGATGACACGATTGTATGTTTAGAAAACCCCATCGTCTCAGCCCAAAATCTCCTTAAGCTGATAAGCAACTTCAGCAAAGTCACAGGGTACAAAATCAATGTGCAAAAATCACAAGCATTCTTATACACCAGTAACAGAGAAACAGAGAGCCAAATCATGAGTGAACTTCCATTCACAATTGCTTCAAAGAGAATAAAATACCTAGGAATCCAACTTAAAGAGACGTGAAGGACCTCTTCAAGGAGAACTACAAACCACTGCTCAATGAAATAAAAGAGGATACAAACAAATGGAAGAACACACCATGCTCAGGGATAGGAAGAATCAATATCTTGAAAATGGCTATACTGCCCAAGGTAATTTATAGATTCAATGCCATCCCCATCAAGCTACCAATGACTTTCTTCACAGAATTGGAAAAAACTACTTTAAAGTTCATATGGAACCAAAAAAGAGCCCTCACGGCCAAGTCAATCCTAAGCCAAAAGAACAAAGCTGGAGGCATCACACTACTTGACTTCAAACTATACCACAAGGCTACAGTAACCAAAACAGCATCGGACTGGTACCGAAACAGAGACATAGACCAATGGAATAGAACAGATCCCTCAGAAATAATGCCACATATCTACAACCATCTGATCTTTGACAAATCTGACAAAAACAAGAAATGGGGCAAGGATTCCCTATTTAATAAATGGTGCTGGGAAAACTGGCTAGCCATATGTAGAAAGCTGAAACTGGATCCCTTCCTTACATCTTATACAAAAATTAATTCAAGATGGATCAAAGACTTAAATGTTAGACCTAAAACCATAAAAACTCTAGAATTAAACCTAGGCAATGCCATTGAGGACATAGGCATGGGCAAGAACTTCATGTCTAAAACACCAAAAGCAATGGCAATAAAAACCAAAATTGACCAATGGGATCTAATTAAACTAAAGAGCTCCTGCACAGCAAAAGCAACTATCATCAGAGTGAACAGGCAACCTACAGAATGGGAGAAAATTTTTGCAATCTACTCATCTGACAAAGGGCTAATATCCAGAATCTACAAAGAACTCGAACAAATTTACAAGAAAAAACAAACAACCCCATCAAAAAGTGGGCGAAGGAGATGAAAAGACACTTCTCAAAAGATGACATTTATGCAGCCAACAGACACATGAAAAAATGTTCTTCAACACTGGCCATCAGAGAAATGCAAATCAAAACCACAATGAGATACCATCTCACACCAGTTAGATTGGCGATCATTAAAAAGTCAGGAAACAACAGGTGCTGGAGAGGATGTGGAGAAGTAGGAACACTTTTACACTGTTGGTGGGACTGTAAACTAGTTCAACCATTGTAGAAGACAGTGTGGCGATTCCTCAAGGATCTAGAACTAGAAATACCATTTGATCCAGCCATCTCATTACTGGGTATATACCCAAAGGATTATGAATCATGCTGCTATAAAACACATGCACACGTATGTTTATTGTGGCACTATTCACAATAGCAAAGACTTGGAAATGTCCAAAAATAAGAGACTGGTTTAAGAAAAAGTGGCACATATACAACATGGAATACTATGCAGCTATAAAAAAGGATGAGCTCGTGTCCTTTGTAGGGACATGGATGAAGCTGGAAACCATCATTCTCAGCAAACTATCACAAGGACGAAAAAACGAACAGTGCATATTCTCACTCATAGGTGGGAATTGAACAGTGAGATCACTTGGACACAGGAAGGGGAACATCACACATAGGGGCCTGTTATGGGGTGGGAGGAGGGGGAGGGATAGCATTGGGAGATATACCTAATGTAAATGAGGAGTTAATGGGTGCAGCACACCAACATGGCACATGTATACATATGTAACTAACCTGCACATTGTGCACATGTACCCTAGAACTTAAAGTATAATAAAAAAAAAAAAATCAAACTTTCCAGAGAAGACATCTCCAGAGAAGACATACTGAATATGCATCTGCTAGGCTTCAGGCACCCAATAATTACTGCTTACCTAGATATCCGCAAATCCTCTAGACATGAGACTATTCATAGCAGATTCTGGTGTGTATCACATTGGTAATAAAGCACTTCATCCTCACTTACTCTAATAAAAATACTTTAAACTTACTTCCCAAGGCACTTTTGTCTGGTCTAAGCAAACATGTAGCTATCCCAGCTTTCTCAGTTATTTTAAATAAATAAATATTTAAAATACCTATAATTAGCGCATTTATAATATATTGGTTTGTGTTATATCAAGTAATTATAGTTTGTTTTATTATGAGACAGACTTTCATTCTGTCACAGGCTGGACTGCAGGTCACCACCATGGCTCACTGCAGCCTGGACCTTCTGGGCACGAGCCATCCTGCTGCATCAGCCTCCTGAGTAGCTGGGACTATAGCATGTGCCATCATGCCAGGCTGATTTCTAAAGGAATGTTTAGTAGACATGAGGTCTCACTATGTTGCCTCCACTGGTCTGGAACTCCTGGCCACAAGCCATTCTCACACCTTGGTCTCCCCAAGTGGTGGGATTGGAGGTGTGTGCCACCATGCCTGGGCTCCTATTTTATTCTACTACCTTATGCATTATTTGATATTTTGGGTCTTAAAAGTTATAATTCCACAGCGTTCATGTAATTATGGAACCTATAAAGAGCTTACAATTACCAATATGTTATATACATGGAAAAGTCTTTTCTTAACTTCAATTTTATCGTTTAAATTGGCATATGTTTATTAACTTGTTTCTGAGATTCATCACCTTTGTTGCATTCCGTGAGGTATTTATTGTTTTATAGGATTATTTTGCATAAATACACCAAATTTATTTAGCTATTCTACAGTTGAAGAATATTTTGGGTCTAATTTGGAGCTACTATAAAAATTGATGCAGTGAACAATATTGTGTATGTTGAAGTATATGTAGGCAATCAGTTGACTATATTTTAGAATTAGAATATCTAGCCCATAAGAAATGCTAATAGTCAGTTTCCCAAAAGGGATTTCCATTTACATCTCTCCAGCCATGAATAAATTTCATTTATTCTGTATTTTTGACAACACACAATATTGTGTGTCTTTAAATTTTGGTATTTTTTTATGAGGGCCTGTGGTACAACTGGTGGATTAATTCTTACTTTTGTAAGACTAATGAAAGTGAGCACTTTTTTATATTTGGCTAGTTATTTATGTATCCAATTCTGTAAAGTGTCTGTTCAGATATTTTAGCCAATCTTCTGTTGAGTTTACTGTCTTTTATTTATTACAATTTAAGTATTCATCATATACACGTATTATATTTTACTTTATGTATGTTGGGGTGAATATCTTTCTCCACTACTAGTTTGCATAATGTTTTTTGAAACACAGAAGTCATCATTATCAATATAAATGAACTAATTGTTTTAATTATTAATTTGTGCCCTGGTTAAGAAATCCTTATGAGAATATTGTATCAGGTTCCCCTTCCTTTCAGGACTTCAATCTATCTGGAAATGACTGTGTATGGTTTGAGGTAGGAGTCAACATTTAGTTACTTTTTAAAAAAAATTCAATTAATTCAGCATTGGTCTGATCAATTGTGTATTTCAGTGTAGACGAGCACACTAATAATGAAGGATTATTTATATCTGTGGTGAGAATTGCAAAATAAAGCCCAGCATAGAAGGTCAAATAATATGACCTCAAAGGATAGATTAATACAATGAAACCTGATGGATAAGTGTAATATAGTTAGATAAAGAGGAAGAAAAACATTTCCCAGTTATCATTGAGACTTCACTCCAAGTTTTTTGCATGAAGCAAAAGATCCCGACTGTCTTCCATTGATTTTTACTTCATTCAGACATGTCTGTCATCTATTATTTCACTCAGTGACAGTCAGAAATAAAGAAAAAAAAGAGAATATACTGTATGCCATGATCATGAATAATGATTTTTCAAAAATTAATAAAGAACCAATACGTATACTTTTAGCGTTTTCAGCATATTTAATAGTAACACAATAAATGAGTTTTGATAACATTAGAAGGCAATTCAAGATGTAAAATAGAGCCTGTTTGTCCTGTATGTTAAGGCACAAGGAAGAGGACTTCCTGGGATAAAGGGGTTCCCACAGCATGTGAACACATTTCTGATTTGTCTCTGGTCAGAAGTGAATACAGCAAAAGATAGGCCTGAGAGGAGGTGAGAAAGAGCAATTAGGGATGGTGTATATTAGGGAGCTTTGATTAACATCAACAAAGCTCACAGTCTTAGCCTCACAATCCAGGAATAATCCTATTCGGCTGCTAGGTTTTGGGATATATTGCAGCATAAGTGGGGAGGTGGTAAACAGACTGCATTGAATGTCATTCTTAACACACCCAAGAAGAAAGAGTCCCTCCTCTCCATCTATCTTCTCATTCTGATTCTTCTCTTTCCAATACATATTACAGACACCAAAAGCCCAATTCCAGGAGTCCCCTACATGGACCTCCCAGTAATATTTGCCCGAGGTGAAAGTCTGAGCACCCCATGCAAGAAAACTTCTAGGTGTTGCAGTGAAATAGGGTACATCTTGATGGTCACATCCAATACACATGCTTCTCAAAATTTCATATAGAAAGGTATCACTGTTGGCTTCTTCATGATGCAGAGTAATATGCACTGCAAAAAAAAAAAAAAGAAAACATGCATAGACGTGTAAATAAGAAAAAAATAATTGTTCTATCAAGAAGTTACTTTACCAGCAAATGTAAAGTCATAAAAAGTTTTGCTTGTAACTTCTAGTAAAGTATAGAGATGGTTAATATTACATACAAGACAAACAAAACCCTAACCACAGATATTATGTTTTTTTGAAAACTTACATATTGAGAGCCAAATGTGAGACCAACTTCTTTCAATCCAATTTTCAAAGTAAAATTTACACATTGTATGCCATAAATGCAATGCTGTTATCAAGATCATTATTTAGAAATGTTTCTTATTCTTAAAAACTAGTGCTATCATTTTGGAAAGAATGTGAATGTGAAGATTTTCACTTACTCAAGAACTGCTCTAGATATCTGGATAAAAACCCATATTTACATGTTATAAGTGATCATTTAAAGCAGATCTCTGCAAAATTTTTGACCAGTCTCTCTGCGGTCCTCCATGCTAGCTCTGGGCTGAAGCTGGATTTTAGACTTAACATGTAGCTCTTCATATTGCAATTAAACTGAACTTATTTTCATTTGTAATTTTACTTATATTCACAAAATGATTTCTTCCTTTTAGCTTTACCTATTAATTCAAATGTTTGCAATATATGAATAATATATACACATTAAAAAAATACAAAACCCCCAAGAATCTCCAGAAAACTATATTCCCCCAAAGAACGGTTCTTAGCAGTTCAAATGAATACACTAAAGAAATGTACAATTTTGTATTTAACATTAAATAATTCACCATTCTGAGCATTATTTCATTTGCTCCTTTTTAAAATTTTCTACACTACTCCTTTTTCCCGTTATATAACTCAGTACATATTATGCCAGAAAGTATTTCTTTTTCACTATCTTTCAAACTTAATGCTGTGAATCTGACTGTAAATACAGACACGGATACCAAAGGGTTGCATGGTTATGTTGTTCACTTATGTCTTAAAAGAAGTAAAATATTTGATAAAATATGAAATATTACCTATGTGATCCTAACAATGATAATATTTAGATAGTGGGAGTGCTGCCTGTGGGTGGAGACTTACCTCGGAATTGGTTGAGCCTGTCCCTCAGTCCAGTGATGGGCCCTGCACTGAGCTCTGGATTCAGAGGCTGGGGCATGTGCAGCAGCACGGACTCACTCCTGCAAGGAAAAACCTGCAGTTACAACATCTACAGCCATAAAATAAATAAAAATCACTATTTGTATATAAAAGACATTTCATGAGAATCCTTTGAATCTACACATTTGATAATTCAAAAATTATTCCTTCCTTTTGCAAATTAATTCTTTACAGTTTCTAAATTTTAAAGCATGATGGAAGAATCTAAGCCAGAATTCAATCTGATCCTTCTTTTTTTTTGCCCCAAATGTGTAAGGTTCCTTAGCTTTATGGCCTTGAGAATATTTAGAAACGAAATTCTGAGTTCCACTTCTTGGCAGACTCCCCTGACATCTTTGTCTGAAATAGCGGGGTTCTGGGGAGACTGATGCATCCACTGCTTCCTTCTCAAGATAAAGAATGGAAACTTGTTCTCTCCCCTTTTAGCAAAGAACTTCCCTAGAGACTTAGACAGTTCTAACACTCCACAGTTTTTTTCAATCTATTTTTCAGAACTGTTAACTGATATGTATATATGTATAAAAAACAAAACATCAACACTTTTTCACTGCTAAAATACTTCCTCCTCTTCTCTCCTGCTTCCTCTGGTGACTTTCTCACCATCCACAAAACAAAACTCTTATCTTTCTCCTGTGCAGGCTTTCAAGCAATAAAACAAAATCAGGGGCCAGGCGCGGTGGTTCACGCCCGTAATCCCAGCACTTTGGGAGGCCGAGGCGGGCGGATCACGGGGTCAGGAGATAGAGACCATCCTGGCTAACATGGTGAAACCCAGTCTCTACTAAAAATACAAAAAATTAGCCGGGTGTGGTGGCAGGCGCCTGTAGTCCCCGGTAGTCGGGAGGCTGAGGCAGGGGAATGGTGTGAACCCGGGAGGCGGAGCTTGCAGTGAGCCGAGATCGCGCCATTGCACTCTAGCCTGGGCGACAGAGCCAGACACCATCTCAAAAAAAAAAAAAAAATCAGGAATCAAATTGTTTGTTTTAGTTCACTCTTCTTTTATTCATTTATTTACTTCGTGGTCTTGTCTTTTAAGGTGTGAGAACGAAAGTAGATGCAAAAAAAAGTGATATCAATATCTTAATTATTTATGCCATGACTTTAATAGAGCCTGCTTTGATAGTCGTGGAATCTTAAAGAACATATGCTAAAATCTAGGTACACACTCACCTGTGTAATATGTCTCCAAAAGCCTGAAAAAAAAAAAAAGAAGAAAGATTTAGTGCATTTCACAGGATGCATCTTTCACTAAGTTCAGTGTGAGATTTGTACTCAGTTTCTGAAGATATTATTCCCCTACCATCTTCTCTTCTGGAAAGTATTTTCTATTTCTTCTGTAATGAAAAACCCAGTCAGTTGTATTGTTATTAATTAACGTCCTGGGAAAGTCTGAGTCTTGAAGACATTCTCTAAACAAGTGAACGGAGAAGAGGCCCAGAAGGTCTATGCTCTGTGGTAACCACGAAAAACCTACTCAGTCATCTTTAACTGAACGTGTTACCCAAATGAGTGGACCCCAAAATAATGTTAATGCAAACCTAGATTCCCAAAACTTCTGATCTTGCCATGTTTACAAATTAACCTAAATGTAAATGAATCACTCACTATTCTATACATGTTTAATAACCCAAAGTATATTATTGAATTAGATGGGGAATATTTCTTGGGGCTGTTACCTTGACCATTCCACAAAGTTTTGTGGCTGGTGGCTAAAGTAGGAGGGATCTTTGGCCTGGTAGAATTCCTTAGTGGGGCTATACTCTCCCAACAAAGTAGCATTAGTTATGTGAATGTGTTTTTGGAAACACATCATGGAAATAAAAGTAGGGAGATGGATTTCAGCCATGAGGAAAATACTTATACATGTGAATATTCAAAAACCTGAAACCACATGGCGAGTTTTTACCTGAAGTAGCTCCACATCTGGTTTATGGCACATTTCATTCAGCTCCTCATACATTCCTCTTAAAATCTCCATCCTATGAGCCATTTTGGCTTTACTTAAATGAAGTCGATGAAAAATTTCTTTCCCCTTCTTTTTCAGCATCTCCAAATTCTGTTTTTCTTCTTCATGATGAAATGCAGGCATCTTCTGATACTCAGCTCTAATTGCTTCTAGCCTTAAATTCACATAATCCTGCAGTGATAATGGGTTAGTCAAAAGAGAAATGTATATATCCATCTCCTATTAAATCTCACTGATTCCTTTTGTCTCTCGAACGTCCAATAGTTCAAACCTCTGTCTTGCCAGTTCTTAGAATCTACAAATTTTGTTCCTTTCCTTTGTTCTGCATAAAGATCAACATAGCTGTATCTGACCAATTACATTAAATTTATTCAAGATAATGTGTTTTCTAAGATAGTTGAAAATAAAAAAAAATTTGAATTTCTCTATTCCAACCCATATTTATGGCAAAGTAAGAACAGTTCATGCTTGAGAGTTGGAGTATAGGGCTATAGTTACTAGAAAGGAAACAATTATTTCTATTTCTGAGATATGCAACAAGTTGCTTAAACTCATTATATGAAAATGACCTTAGACTAGCATGTCCAGCTAAGTGCATTTCGCCCAGCAAAACCTATCCTAATAAGGCTGCATTTATGATTTGGCCATCTTTGTCTCCCTGAATTCATTTCCTTCTATTCTTTTTCTAAGTCATCCCAGTCTGAAACATAGACTTCTTTGTGGTTCCTCCGGCCTCCAAATATACACAAACTCAAAATTACTGCATATGCTATTCTCTCCAACTGGAATTACATATATATGTATACAAACACACCCACATACATACATATATATATATACACACACAACCACACACACATACATACATATACACACTCATGGTCCACATATATATCCACACACACATTTGTGTTCCCCCTCCTCTTCAAAACTTTGTTTCAATTTGAATTTTTCAGTGAGTCTTTTTTCTGACCACCCTATTTAAAACTCAAACACTAATCTCCAGTTTCTGGCCTCTATTGTCCTTTTCTACTTCCCTGCTTGATTATTCTCCAACAAAAACCTACCACACTCAAATACATCATGTATTGCATATATTTGTGTATTGACCATTTGACTCTCTTATTTGGATTGTATGATTTGTGAGGACAAAGGTGCTTCCTTTCTTCTTTACTAGTATATTTTCTAATTTAAAATTCAACATAGACTAGGTTCTCATGAAATACTTTTCAACAAACTAATCTTAGCTATCATACCCTCAAAATATACATCCACAAAGAGAAAATTATTTTAATGTTTTTCTGAAGTCCTCAGAGTTCTCCTTATATTTAGATACTAGTTCCCATATTTCTGGCATGTTTACATGTCTCCCTCAAGACACAAATCCGTATTTCTCACCGCTTTTCTCATCGTATGTTATGTATTATTCAATATTAATTAGTTGAGATTCTTAATTTCATGGTTTCCCTAGATTTGCCCCGTCACTTTTTCTGCCTCAAATTTTCCATGCAATTCCAAATACTACTTGCACACTAGCATTCAGATTAATGCTGACCGACACTCCGAAGTTTCAGTTGAGCATTCCATGACTGCCAAATAACCCTTTTGCCTAGCATTTATCCAACCAGCAAATATAGAATGCTTTGAGATGGCCCAGTTTCTTGGATCTGTTGGTGTATAACTATAGGTTTGTATGAAGTAAACCAGCATGCTTTGGGTGACATCAGTAGTTTTCTTAGAAATCCTACCTAACAGGCATACTATTCTATATAAAAATGAGGCCACTTTTTCTCAATGTTTTCTCTCGCCCTTTTTTTTTTTTTTTTACTGAATCCCAGAAACATTACAGTTTGATATCAAGTTCCTATTTTAAGAGTCACCCATTTGCCCACCATAAGTTCCTGGAGAAGGTAGAGTAGTACAGGACTAACCTTCCAGCATCTGGTTCTGGTGGTTTCCACATTCAGGTTTCTGTGATTTTCACAAGCTTTTTCCCACAAAGACTGCATTTTCTGTAAAAGCTTCTCCTGCAAAAGAGCCATAAATTGAAGCACCAGTGCAGACCATGACGTAGGGAGTGGGCCCAGAATGAGAGACAAATAAGCCCCTAGTAAATGGCATTTCCTTTGTTTCCCTTCATGTTTGTCAAAGCCCAGAGGTTGGAAGCTAAGAAAGCCCAAACAGAGCTGCTTAAAGGGACTCAGAGTTGGCTTTATCCAATCTCCAAGAAAATAGACCCACAGGAATTTTATGCTTCCTTTACAGAAATCGATCTTCAGAGCCATCACTTACCCGGTGTTCCTCAGCAGCCCACTCAATGGGACGGTGTCTGTGATACCGGTGCTCCTGAGAGCTGGAGCACAGCAAACAGAGCAGGCTCCTGTCCACTTCACAGAATATCTTCTTTGTCTCCCTGTGAGTGCCACACATTTGCTCCTCAGAGCTCAGGAATAGCCAGAGACTGACTTTTCTGGCAAGAGAAGCCATCTTCTTCAAATGAATGTTGGTTTTGAGGTTTATCTGCTCTGCTGACTTTGTGCATTCAGAGCACTGGACAAGAAATGGGATGTCTTGCCAGTTGAGGTAGAAACAAGGCCTGCAAAAGCTGTGCCCACAGTCTATGGTGACCGGGTCTATGAAGTAGTTCATGCACATGGGGCAGATGAGTTCCCTCTGAAAGACCTGTAAGATTCCAGAATTCATGTTTCTGAGGAACAAAGAGAAACATGTCATTTTGGGGCCTGGGTTGATGAAAAGCTTCTAAACATGTGGAGATATGTGATAGTTATATTTTCTTCTCTTGACAGTGTTCATTAAAGTACAACAAACTATTTCTTCTGTTACAAACTTAAAAATTTACACTTAGAGGGAGTCTCCTGGCTTTATAACAGATATTACTAACTAGAGGACTCACAGTCCCTTCTACTCCTAGTTCCTGTCTTTAGCATAATACAAACCTATTCGACTATCCATTTTCTGAACATAGATCTGGAAATTGGGTTTTGATTCTAAGTGGTCAGAATAAATCATAGTTGTCCCTATTCTTCTTTCAATAACTGATGAATGACTGTGAAAGAGTGGGAGGGAAAAAACTACCCGGGCCAAAGAAATATGAGAAGATGGCCAAAGAAATATGACAAGATGGTTCTATGACATATTTTTATAGAGGGTCACAAAAGCCGGGCAGCAAACCACCATGGCACAAGTTTACCTACATAACAAGCCTGCAAGTCCTGCAGTTATCCCAGGACTTAAAATTAAATTAAATTAAAAACAAAGACCCAAATCAAAACAAAATTTAAAAAAAGCCAACCAACCAAATAAACAAAGAAAAAGACTGCAATTAAACCAATCAAGTTTCACTAGTAGGGAAAAGAAAAATTATTAAAGATATTGGGTATTTTTATTTTCTTGCGGATTAAATTAACTTCCTCTAGGGCTGTGAAAGCTCTGAACAAACATCTAGGAGGTTTTTGTTAAACTCAGAGAGGTGTAATTATATTTCCATAGTGTGATGGTGAATTTTAGGTATCAGTCTGACTGGATTAACCAACACCTAGGGAACTAGTGAAGCATTGTTTGTGGGTGAGTGTGTGAAGGTGTTTCTAGAGGAGAGAGACATGTGAGTTGGTGAGCTGAGTGGGAGCCTCATCTCTCAATGTGTGTGGGCACCATCCAATCAGCTGACACCTCAGATATAAAGAAAAAGGCAGAAAAAAGGCAACTTCCTCCGTCTCTCTCCTGAAACTTGTTCTGAAGCTTTCAGACTTGAGCTTAGCCAGGATACCGGTATTCTCAGGACACCAGCTTAGAGACAGCCTATATTGGAACTCTCTAGACTCCATAATCAAGCAAATTAATTTTCCTGATGAATTCTGTCCCACGTAGAATCATGTATAGCTTGTGGACAGATGTATGTTCTGAGAAATGTGTCAGGTGTTTTTAGTTTTTTCTTTTTTGAGACAGAGTATCCTTCTGTCACGCAGGCTGAAATGCAGTGGCGTGATCTCGGCTCACTGTAACCTCCGCCTCCAGGTTCAGAGCGATTCTCTTGCATCAGGTTCCCAAGTACCTGGGATTACAGGAACGTGACACTAGGCCTGGCTAATTTTTGTATTTTTTTAGTAGAGATGGGGTTTTGCCATCTTGGCCAGGCTGCACTTGAGCTTCTGGCCTCAAGTGATCTGCCTGCCTTGGCTTTGCAAAGTGCTGGGATTATAGGCACGTGCCACAGTGCCCAGCCAGGCGGTTTCATTGTTTTAATATGATAGAATATACCACACAAATCTAGATGGTATAGCCTACTACACCTATGGTATACACTATATCCTATTGTTCCTATAATAGGCTACAAACCTGTACAGTATGTTCTGTACTGCATACTGTAGGCAACTGTAACACAATGATAACTATTTGTGTATCTAAACATAATTGAATACAGAAAAGGTACAGTAAACATATTGGTATTATAATCTTATGGGACCACCATATATGGTTTGTGGCTGACTCAAATGGCCCATGAATGTATCTGCACACATATATGTATACATCCTATGGTTCTGTCTGGAGAACCCTGACTAATTTAAAAACTATAATCTTTGTTTTGGCAATTTTAAATCCTTTAGCATAAAGCAGCATAAAGCTGCTAGTTTGATATCACTTCTGAATTTAAGTGAAAGCAGTGAAAAATCTTAGAATTGCAAATATTTTCCAGAACTCATCTAAGACATTTTAAGAAATTTTTCACAGTTTAATAAGATTGAGACTCAAGTGAGATGACAATCACAATCACATACCAAATTAGGTCTTATAAATTTACTTGTTTGAAAAATTGTGTTTTGATTTCTAAAGTAGCATATTTTGGGGAGCTTTCTCATTGTTTTAGTTTCACTATTTTGCATCGCTCATCATTACCTTACTAATTTAAAGTCATGTCTAAAACCTGAATGTTATGAAAGCAAATAACTTCATCATTCATTAATGTCTTCTCAATTCAATTTGACAATATTAATACACTCATTACATACATATACACACACACCTATGTGTACATATATGTATCAACTCCATATATTCATTATGAATACATATCTGTTGCAGCAAACACTAGATATTTTAAGTTTTTCAGAACTATATTAAACAATCATAGAAAGCACAAAATACCAATTAGTATCCTTATAATTCATAAAATCTATAGTAAGAACATGAGTTACAAATGGTATCATTGTGTAGATTTAAGATAATGAGATATTTTTAACACTCTAATTTATTATTGTGTAAAGGAAAGATGATATAATTTTATCAATGTGTTTCACTCACCCCGGAGTTCTTTTAATGGTTCCCACAACGATTTTTCCAAAAATAATTTTGGTAAGTTCACCTCAAGGTCAGAAGCTCATTCACTGCAGTACTGAATTTCAGAGGTCGCCAAAATGCAGTTCTAAGTGCAGTCCTTCTCCTTCAGAGAAAACTGAGCTTGTCTCTTCTGTGTCCTTTTATAAGAATCTGTGAAGACCACACCCACCTCTTTATGGGTATTCAGAGCACTCAGAAAGGTGGAGACAAAGATGATTAGGTTTATGCAGTATTTAGAACACACCTTTGCAGCTCTGATTAAATTATCATCACACTTTCATTCTGAACACCAGTGCCTGAATGAATCATATGTAACATAAATCCTGTCAGAGCATACATAGGCTAGAAATTTACTAAGATGCATTTTATACTGTTTATTGAGTTTCTTCCATGATACAGTCATTCCTCTAAGTGCACATTTATTTATTGTAGAGAAAGGGTCTCCTTCTGGAGTGCAGTAGCATAATCATAGCTCCCTGCAGCCTTGAA
This sequence comes from Pan troglodytes, assembly GCF_028858775.2. Lineage (NCBI taxonomy): Eukaryota > Metazoa > Chordata > Mammalia > Primates > Hominidae > Pan > Pan troglodytes. Next base: position 91,739,845 of record NC_072407.2, read on the forward strand.
TTCCAAGTAATCCTCCTGCTTCAGCCTTCCAAGTAGCTAAGACTTTAGGCTCACACTATATCACCTGGCTAATTTTTTTTGTTGAAATTTTTGGTAAAGTCAGTGTATGACTCTGTAGCTCATGCTGTTCTCCAACTCCTGGCTTCAAGTGGTCCTCTGGTCTCGGCCTTCCAAAGTGCTAAGAGTACAGGTATAAACCACCTCATCCAGCTTAAATGCTGCTTTAGTACATTTATAGGATATTTCCAGAGAAGTCCAATGGAAGATAAAACTTTCCTTTTTGTTTTCTGTTTTCTACCCCTCTAAGAGAACTCACTGATTAACCAAATAAACCCACTAACCTGGGGTCTCTCATTGAATTTACAAAACTTCACCAGTCTCATGGGTGAAAGATGAGTTATTATTTTAACGTTTTTCTCCATATAGTGCATGATGTCCTACAATGACTAGGAGTGCACCACGGGAATTATTTTGGGGATTAAAAGAACAGTATTTCTATAATTTTCCTTCTTAATTTTTAAACAACAGAGTAAAACAGATCAACTTCACAATTTAACTGAAAGATGATTTACAAATTGTCTGAAAACACTAACTAAAGCCAATAAAACTTTCTCTAGCCACAGATATGACAGCCATGAACACTTTAGGGTAACCAACAATTGTTTTGTCTATTCTCAGGTTAGAGCAGAAGGACCCTCAGGTGCCGACCAGTGGGACATGACAATGCCAAGAAATCTGGGCCACAAACCAGGCCATTCCCCTGAAAATTTGCTGTAGCTTCCTTGGAGCTAAAAAGCCAAGATTCCCAACAGTAGCCATGGGCAGAGGGCTTAGGTACCTGGTCAGTTACCTCTCTAACCACTCACTGCTGCATCAAGCAAGAAAATAACCAAGAATCTCAGTCACAGGAAAGCTGCTGTGTATAGATGTCTGTTTGTGGCAGGGGGTCAAGGTATTCATGCTGCAGAAGACAAGCTGGAATCTCCCTCCACCCCCATTTCGACCCAACCAAGGGCTCTGATTCCTTTCATAAACCTGCCTCTAGTCTTCCCCACCTTTCTCTGTTCCTATCCCCTCTCTAATTGCTGGATGAGGCTGTGCTGCTGCAGCCGACTGTCTGGCCCCTGAGCATTACATCCCCATACTCCAGGCCTTTATTCGTCACCAAAACAGCATGGTACTGGTATAAAAATAGGCACATAGACCAGTGGAACAGAATAGAGAACCCAGAAATGAACCCAAATACTTAACAACCAACTGATCTTTGACAAAGCAAACAAAAACATAAAGTGGGGAGAGGACACCCTATTCAACAAATGGTGCTGGGATAATTGGCAAGACACATGTAGGAGAATGAAACTGGACTTTGTGGCATAGACAAACTTTCTTATTGTTATTCAATGAAACACTCACGTTGGACCTACTGGGAAGGTATTTTGCAGATGTAACGAAAGGTCCTGCTCTTATAACTAGCAAGTGTACTCAGGTAAGCCTGACTTCATCAGTGAAAGTCCCTTAAAGAAAGACATAGGCATTCCTTGAACAACATTTAAAATAGCGAATGGGACTGTAATCTTCCAATTGCCCTCTACTGACTTTGGACCAAAGCTTTGAATCCTGACCATTGGGATCCAGCCAGCTGAGGATTTTTCTTCCTAACTGACTTTAACAGGGATCTCATACTTGCTCAGGCAGCCCATCAACTGTGGAAACCGGTTCCTTGCACTTAATTCATATGTGAATTTCCCTAAGTATTCATATATATTATGGGTTCTGCTTTGATTTTTGAACCTTGACAGACTTTTTGAACCTTGACAGACATAGGGCTGACAGATTTGTCTTCACTGTTCTGACACTCTTGAATATAAGTCTTGTGGGGGCTATTGGCAAAGAATTCCTCTGTCAGAATATCTTTGAGTAGCCGCTTCTTAAATCTCTTTTCTTTTTTAAATTGTCACATGATGATAAAAATATTTGTTATAGAAAGAAAAATATAATCCATCCCTATCATTTGGATTCTGTATTTGTGAATTAGCCTACGTCCTAAAACTTGTTTATAATCCCCAAATTAATTACTATATTGCATTTCTAGTCATGGCAGAACATCATGCACCATGTGGAGAAAAGCGTTAAAATAATAACTCGTATTTCACCCACGAGATTGGCAAAGGTTTGTAAATTCAATAAGGGACCTCAAATTAGTAGAGTTATTTGGTTAGTCAGTGATTTCTCTTAGAGTGGTAGAAAACAAAAAAAGTTTTATCTTCCTGTTGGACTTCTCTTCGAATATCCTATAAATGTACTAAAGCAGCATTTAAGGCTGGACGAGGTGGTTTATGCCTGTACTCCCAAGCATTTTGGAAGTCCAAGACCAGAGGATCACTTGAAGACAGGAGTTGGAGAACAGCCTGGGCTACAGAGCCATACCCTGACTCTATGAAAAGTTTTAAAAAAACATTAGCCAGGTGGGATGGTTTGAACCTGTAGTCCTAGCTACTTGGGAGGCTGAAGCAGGAGGATCCCTTGAGCCTTGGAATTCAAGGCTGCAGTGAGCTGTGACTGTACCACTGCACTCCACAAGGAGATATTTCCCCAAGAATAAATAAATGTGCCCTTAGAGGAATGCCTGTATCTTGGATGAAGCTCAATAAACAGTATAAAATGCATCTTAGTTAATTTCCAGTGTATGTCAAATCTGATAGGATTTATGTTACATATGATTCATTTAAGTCATGGTTTTTTAAGGAGTGATGATAATTTAATCAGCGGTGCAAAGGTGTGATCTAAATACTGCATAAACCTAATCATCTTATTCTCAACCTTTCTCAATACTCCACCCACTTAAAGAGGTGGGTGTGGCCTTCACAGATTCTTATAAAAGGACATAGAAGAGACAAGCTCAGTTTTCTCCAAAGGAGAAGGAGCGCACTTAGAGGGAGCTGTGTTTTGGTGACCTCTGAAACTCAGTACTGCGGCGAATGAGCTCCTGACCTTGAGGAGTACTTAACAGAATTATTTCTCGAAGAATCATTGTGGGAACCCTTCAAAGAACCCAGCGGTGAGTGAAACTGATATTGATAAAATTATATCTTCTTTCCTTTACAAAATAATAAATTAGAGTGTTAAAAATATCTCATTATCTTAAATCTACACAATGATACCATTTGTAATTCATACTCTTACTATAGATTTTATGAATTATGAGGATACTAATTGTTGTTATTTTGCGTTTTCTATCATTCTTCAATATAGTTTTGAAAAAATGGAAATATCTAGTGTTTGCTGCAACAGATATGTATGCATAATGAATATATGGAGTTGATATTTATACATGTATGTACACATAGGTGTGTGTAAATATATGTGTAAGGAGTGTATTAATATTATACAATTGAATTGAGAAGACGTTAATGAATGTTAATCCATTCATTCGGCATTTACACATAGCTTTAAATTAGTAAGGTAATGATGAGAGATGCAAAATAGTGAAACTGAAAAAAATGAGAAAGCTCCCCAAAACATCCTAGTTTGGAAATCAAAACACAATTTTTTGACCAAATACATACATAAGATATAATTTGATAAGTGATGGTGGTTGCCATCTCACTTGAGTCTTAATCTTATTAAACTATGAAAAATTCCTTAAAATGACTTAGATGACCTCTGGAGAATATTTACAATTCTAAGATTTTTCATTTCTTTCACTAAAATTCAGCAGTGTTATCAAATAAAGGAGAGTAAAGAAAAGGACTTAAAATTGCCAAAGACCATAGTTTATATATGAGTCAGGGCTCTCCAGACAGACAGAATGATAGGATGTATATGTATACATGTAGAGATACATTCATGAACCAATTCAGTCAACCATAAACCACACACGGTGGTCACATAAGATTATAATACCAGTGTGTTTACTGTACCTTTTCTGTATTTAAATATGTTTACGTACTAAATAATTACCACTGTGTTACAATCGCCTAGAGTATACAGTACAGAACATGCTGTACAGTTTTGTAGTCTAGGAGCAACAGGCTGTACTGTATACCATAGGTGTGTAGCAGGCTGTACCATCTAGGTTTGTGTAAGTATATTCTATCATGTCAAAACAATACAACCGCCCAGCTAGGCACAGTGGCTCATGCCTGTAATCCCAGCACTTTTGGAGGCCGTGGCGGGCAGATCACTTGAGGCCAGGAGTTCAAGTCCAGCCTGGCCAACATGGCGAAACCTCACCTCTACTGGAAAAAAAAAAAAAATGAGAAAATTTGCCGGGTGTAGTGGCATGTTCCTATAATCCTAGGTACTCAGGAGGCTAAGGCAGGAGACTCGCTTTGACCCAGAAGGCGGAGGTTGCAGTGAGCCGAGATTGCACCACTGCACTCCAGCCTGGGTGACACAGTGGGTCTCCATCTCAAAAAGTAAATAAATAAAACCTCCTTACACATTTCTCAGAACATATATCTGTCCTCAAGCTACACGTGATTCTACACGAGAGGGAATTCATCAGGAAAATTCGTTTGCTTGATTATGGAGTCTGAGCAGTTCTAATATAGGCTGTCTTTAAGCTGATGTCCTGAGGATACCGGTATCTTGACTGAGCTCAAGGCTGAAAGCCTCAGAACCAGCTTCAGGAGAAAGAAAGAGGAAATTGCCTTTCTTCTGGCCTTTTCCTTTTATCTGAGCTACCAGCTGATTGAATGGTGCCCACTCACATTGAGGGATGATGGTCCCACTCAGCTCACCAACTCACATGTCTCTCTCCTCTGGAAACACCTTCACAGACTCACCCAGAAACAATGCTGCACCAGTTCCCTAGGTGTTGGTTAATCCAGTCAGACTGATACCTAAAATTCACCATCACACCATAGAAATATAATTACACCTCTTTAAGTTTTACAAAAATCCTACTATATGTTAGTTCAGAGCCTGGGTATCCCTAGGAGAAGTTAAATTAATCCACGAGAAAATAAAAAGGCCCAATATCTTTAATGATTTTTTCTCTTCTATTCAACCTAAATTGGTTTAATTGCTGTTTTTTATTTGTTTATTTGGTTGGTTGATTGGTTTTTCTATTTCGTTTTGGTTTTGGTTTTTTATTTTACTTTAATTTTATATTATTTTAAGTCCTGAGATAAATGTGCAGGACGTGCAGGCTTGTTACACAGGTAAACATGTGCCATGGTGGTTTGCTGCCCCACTGTTGTGTCTCTCTCTCAAAATATATCATAGGACCCTCTAGCCATCTTCTCGTATTTCTTTGGCCAAGGCAGTTTTTCCCACTCTTTCATACTCATTTGGCAGTTATATGAAAGAAGAATAGGAACAACTACAATTTATTCTAGGCCACTTAGAATCAAACCCAATTTCCAGATCCACATTCAGAAAAATGGGAAATTGAATAGATTGGTATTGTGTTCCAGACAGGCACTAGGAGTAGAAGGGGTTGTGAGTCATCTAGTCAGTAATATCTACTATAAAGCCGGGAGACTCTCTGTGTGAGATTTTTATTTTTGTTACAGAAGAAATAGTTTGCTGTGCTTTAATGAACACTGTCAAGAGAAGAAACTATAGCTATCACTTATCTCCACATGTTCAGAAGCTTTTCATCAACCCAGACCCCAAAATGACATGTTGCTCTTTCTTCCTCAGAAACATGAATTCTGGAATCTCGCAAGTCTTCCAGAGGGAACTCACCTGCCCCATCTGCCTGAACTACTTCATAGACCCGGTCACCATAGACTGTGGACACAGCTTTTGCAGGCCCTGTTTCTACCTCAACTGGCAAGACATCCCAATTCTTACTCAGTGCTTTGAATGCCTAAAGAGAACACAGCAGAGAAACCTCAAAACTAACATTCGATTGAAGAAGAAGGCTTCCCGTGCCAGAAAAGCCAGTCTCTGGCTATTCCTGAGCTCTGAGGAGCAAATGTGTGGCACTCACAGGCAGACAAAGAAGATATTCTGTGAAGTGGACAGGAGCCTGCTCTGTTTGCTGTGCTCCAGCTCTCAGGAGCACCGGTATCACAGACACTGTCCCGCTGAGTGGGCTGCTGAGGAACACCGGGTAAGTGATGCCTCTGAAGATCTATTTCTATAAAGGACACGTGAAATTCCTGTGGGCCTATTTTCTCGGATATTGGGTAAAGCCAACTCTGAGTCCCTTTAAGCAACTCTCTTTTGGGCTTTCTTAGCTTCAAACCTCTGAGATTTGACGAAGCAGAAGGGAAACAGAAGAAATGCCATTTACTGGGGACTTATTTGTCTCTCATTCTGGGCCCCCTCCCTATGAAACGGTCTGCATGTTACTTTATTGTCCTCACTGGTGCTTCAATTTATGGCTCTTTTGCAGGAGAAGCTTTTAAAGAAAATGCAGTCTTTATGGGAAAAAGCTTGTGAAAATCAGAGAAACCTGAACGTGGAAACCACCAGAATCAGCCACTGGAAGGTTAGTCCTGTACTAGTCTACCTTCTCCAGGAACTTATGGTGGGCAAATGGGTGACTCTTAGAATAGGAACTTGATATCAAACCGTAGTGTTTCTGGGAGTCAAAAAAAAAAAAAAAAAAAAAAGAAAGAAAAGAAAACATTGAGAAAAAGTGGCCTCATTTCTTATGTAGAATAGTGTGACTATTAGATGGGATTTCTAACAAAACCGTTGATGTTACCCAAAGCATGCTGGTTTGTTTTCATACAAACCTGTAGCTATACACCAACAGATACAAGATACTGGGCCATCTCACAGCATTCTATATGTGCTGGTTGGATAAATGCTGGGCATGAGAGTTATTTGGCAGTCATGGAAAGCTCAAGTGAACCTTCTGAGCCTGGGTCAGCATTACTCTGAATGCTGGTGGACAAGTAGTATTTGGAATTGCATGGAAAATTTGAGGCAGAAAGAGTGACAGGGGAAATCTAGGGCAACCATGAAATTAAGAATCTCAACTAATTAATATTGAATACTACATAACATATGATGAGAAAAGTGGTGAGAAATATGGATTTGTGTCTTGAGGGAGACATGCAAACATGCCCGAAATATGGGAACTAGTATCTAAATATAAAGAGAACTCTGAGGACTTCAGAAAAATATTAAAAATGATTTTCTCTTTGTGGATGTATACTCTGAGGGTATGATAGCTAATATTAGTGTGTTGAAAAGTATTTCATAAGAACCTAGTCTATGTTGAATATTAAATTAGAAAATTTGCCAGTATAGAAGAAAGAAAGCATCTTTGTCCTCACAAAACATATAATCCAAATGAGAGGCAAAAATGGTCAACGTGCAAATATGTGCAATACATGATGTGTTCGAGTGTGGTAGGTTCTTTGTTGGAGAATAATCAAGCAGGGAAGTATAAAAGGACAATAGAGGCCAGAAACTGGAGATTAGTGTCTGATTTTTAAATAGGGTGGTCAGAAAAAAGACTCACTGAAAAATTCAAATTGAACAAAGTTTCGAAGCGGAAGGGGAGCATGAAAGTGTGTATAGATGTATATGTGGACCATGAGTGTGTATACATGTATATGTACATGTGTGTTTGTGTGTTTGTGTGTTTGTGTGTGTGTGTGTGTGTAAAATTCCAGTTGGAGAGAACAGTATATGCAGTAATTTTGAGTTTGTGTGTATTTGGAGGCCTGGGGAACCACAAAGAAGTCTATGTTTCAGATTGGGTTGACTTAGAAAAAGAATGGAAGGAAATGAATTCAGGGAGACAAAGATGGCCAAATCATAAATGCAGCCTTATTAGGATAGGTTTTGCTGGGCGAAATGCATTTAGCTGGACATGTTAGTCTAAGGTCATTTCACATATAATGAGTTTAAGCAACTTGTTACGTATCTCAGAAATAGAAATAATTATTTCCTTTCTAGTAACTATAGCTCTATACTCCAACTCTTAAGCATGAACTGTTCTTACTTTTCCATAAATATGGGTTGGAATAGAGAAATTCAAATTGTGGTTTTTTTTTTTATTGCCAACTATCTTAGAACACTCATTATCTTGAATAAATTTAATGTAATTGGTCAGATACGTCTATGTTGATCTTTATGCAGAAAGAAAGGAAAGGAAAAAAATTTGTGGATTCTAAGACCTGACAAGACTGAGGTATAAACTACTGGATGTTCGATAGACAAAAGGAATCAGTGAGATTTAATAGGAGATGGATATATACATTTCTCTTTTGACTAACCCATTATCACTGCAGGATTATGTGAATGTAAGGCTAGAAGCTATTAGAGCTGAGTATCAGAAGATGCCTGCATTTCATCATGAAGAAGAAAAACATAATTTGGAGATGCTGAAAAAGAAGGGGAAAGATATTTTTCATCAACTTCATTTAAGTAAAACCAAAATGGCTCATAGGAGGGAGATTTTAAGAGGAACGTATGCGGAGTTGATGAAAATGTGCCATAAACCAGATGTGGAGCTACTTCAGGTACAAACTCACAATGTGGTTTCAGGTTTTTGAATATTCACATGTATAAGTATTTTCCTCATGGCTGAAATCCATCTCCCTACCTTTATTTTCATGATGTGTTTCCAAAAACACATTCGCATAACTAATGCTACTTTATTGGGAGAGTATAGCCCCGCCAAGGGATTCTACCAGGCCAAAGATCCCTCCTACTTTATCCACCAGCCACAAAACTTTGTGGAATGGTCAAGGTAACAGCCCCAATAACTATTCCCCAACTAAGTCAATAATACATTTTGGGTTGTCAAACATGTATAAAATAGTGAGTGATTCATTTACATTTAGGTTAATTTGAGGACATGGCAAGATCAGAAGTTTTGGGAATCTAGGCTCACATTAATATTATTTTGGGATCCACTCATTTGGGTAATAGGTTCTGGGAAAGATGACTGAGTAGGTTATTCGAGGTTACCATGGAGCATAGACTCTCTGGGCCTCTTCTCCCTTCACTTCTTTAGAGAATGTCTTCAAGACTCAGACTTTCCCAGGACATTAATTAGTGACAATACGACTGACTGGGTTTTTCGTTACAGAAGAAATAGAAAATGCTTTGCAGAAGAGAAGATGGTAGGGAAATTATATCTTGAGGAACTGACTCCAAATGTCACACTGAACTTAATGAAAGATGCATCTTGTGAACTGCACTAAATCTTTCTATTTTTTTTTTTTACAGGCTTTTGGAGACATATTATACAGGTGAGAGTGTACCTGGATTTTAGCATATGTTCTTTCACTTTCCACGAATATCAAAGCAGGCTCTACCAAAGTCATGGCATAAATGATTAAGATATTGATACTACTTTATTTCTTTTTTGCATCTACTTTTGTTCCCACACCAGAAAAGACAAGACCACTAAGTAAATAAATACATAAATAAATAAATAGTGAAGTAAAATTTAAAAAAAACATGTTTATTCCTGACTTTGTTTTATTGCTTAAAAGCCTGCATAGGTGAAAGATGAAGTTTGTTTTGTGGATGGTGAGAAAGTCACCAGAGGAAGCAGGAGAGAAGTGGGAGAAGTATTTTAGCAGTGAAAAAGTTGATGATTTGTTGTTCATACCTATACACATATCAGTTAACAGTTCTGAAAAACAGATTGAAAAAACTGTGGAGTGTTAGAACTGTATAGGTCTCTAGGGAAGCTTGTTTCAAAAAGGCAGGTCTAGCTGCCTAGAACAAGTTTCACATTCTTTATCTTGAAAAGGAAGCAGCAGATGCAGCAGTCTCCCCAGAACCCCGCTATTTCAGACAAAGGTGTCAGGGGAGTCTGCCAAGAAGTGGAACTCAGAATTTCGTTTCTAAATATTCTCAAGGCCATAAGCCTAAGGAACCTTAAACATTTGGGGCAAAAAATAGGAAAGATCAGACTGAATTCTGACTCAGACTCTCCCACTATGCTTTACAATTCTGAAACTGTAAATCGAAATTAATTTCAAAAAGGAAGGAATAATTTTTGAATTATCAAATTTGTGGGTTCAAAGGATTCTCATGAAATGTCTTTTAAACACAAGTAGTGATTTTTATTTATTTTATGGCTGTAGATGTTGTAACTGCAGGTTTTTCCTTGCAGGAGTGAGTCCGTGCTGCTGCACATGCCCCAGCCTCTGAATCTAGAGCTCAGGGCAGGGCCCATCACTGGACTGAGGGACAGGCTCAACCAATTCCGAGGTAAGTCTCCACCCACAGGCAGCACTCCCACTATCTAAATTTTCTTATTGTTAGGATCACATAGGTAATAGTTCACCCTTCATCAAATATTTTACTACTTTATAGACATAAGTGAACAATATAATCATGCAACCCTTTTGTATCTGTGTCTGTAGAGTCAGATTGATAGCATTAAGATTAAAAGATAGTGAAAAACAAATACATTATGGCCTCATATGTACTGAGTAATGTAATGGGAAAAAGGAGTAGTGTAGCAAATCTAAAAAAGGAGCAAATGGAACAATGCTCAGAATGAAGGTGAGTTATTTAATGTTAAATACAAAATTGTACATTTCTTTGGTGTATTCATTTGAACAGCTAAGAACTGTTCTTTTGGGGAATAGAGTTCACTGGAGATTCTTGGGGTTTTTAAATTTTTTTAATGGATATATATTATGTATTTCCAAGAACATTAGTTAATGGGTAAAAATAAAAAGAAATCATTTTGCGAATACAAGTAAAATTACAAACAAAAAGAAGTTCAGTTTAATTGCAATATGAAAAGCTACATGTTAAGTCTAAAATCCAGCTTCAGCCCCAAGCTAGCATGGAGGGCCACAGAGAGACTGGTAAAAGATTTTGCAGAAGTCTGCTTTAAATGATCACTTATGACATGTACTTATGGATTTTTATCCAGTTATCTAGAGCAGTTCTTGAGTAACTGAAAATCTTCACATTCTTTCCAAAATGATAGCACTAGTTTTTAAGAATAAGAAACATTTCTAAATAATGATCTTGATAACAGCATAGCATTTAGGGCATATAATGTGCAAATTTTGCTTTGAAAATTGGATTGAAAGAAGTTGGTCTTACATTTGGCTCTCAGTATGTAAGTTTTCAAAACATCTTTAATATCTGTGGTTAGCGTTTTGTTTGTCTTGTAGATAATATTAATCATCTCTATACTTTATTAGAAGTTACAAGCAAAAGTGTCCTTGTGACTATACGTTTCCTGGTAAATTAACTGCTTGATAGAACAATTTTTGCTTATCTACACATGCCTATGCATGTTTTCTTTCTTTCTTTCTTTCTATTTATTTATTTATTTATTTATTTATTTATTTATTTTGCAGTGGATATTACTCTGCCTCATAATGAAGCCAACAGTCATATCTTCCGACGTGGAGATTTGAGAAGCATTTGTATTGGATGTGACCGTCAAAATGCACCCCATATCACTGCAACACCTACAAGTTTTCTTGCGTGGGGTGCTCAGACTTTCACCTCCGGCAAATATTACTGGGAGGTCCATGTGGGGGACTCTTGGAATTGGGCCTTTGGTGTCTGTAATAAGTATTGGAAAGGGATGAATCAGAATGGCAATATACATGGAGAGGAGGGACTCTTTAGTCTTGGGTGTGTTAAGAATGACATTCAGTGCAGCCTCTTTACCACCTCCCCACTTACACTGCAGTATGTCCCAAGACCTACCAACCATGTAGGACTATTCCTGGATTGTGAAGCTAGAACTGTGAGCTTCGTTGATGTTAATCAAAGCTCCCCTATATACACCATCCCTAATTGCTCCTTCTCACCTCCTCTCAGGCCTATCTTTTGCTGTATTCACCTCTGACCAGAGATAGATCAGATATGTGTTCATCTGCTGTGGGAACCCCTTCATCCCAGAAAGCCCTCTTCCTTGTGCCTTATCAAACAGGACAAATAGGTTCTGTTTTATGTCTTGAATTGCATTCTAATGTTATTAAAACTCATTTATTGTGTTACTATTAAATGTGGTAAAAACACTGAAAGTATATGTATTGGTTCTTTATTAATTAATTTTTGAAAAATCATTATTCATGATCATGGCATGAAATATATTCTCTGTTTTTTTTTCTTTATTTCTGACTGCCACTGAGTGAAATAATAGTTGACAGACATGTCTGAATGGAGTTAAAATCAGTGGAAGAGAGTCGGGATCTCTTGCTTCATGCAAAAACTTGGAGTGAAGTGTTAATGATAAATGGGAAATGTTGTTTTTCTTTCTCTTTATCTAACTATACTGCACTTATCCATCATGTTTCATTGTACTAATCTATCCTTTGAGTTAATATCATTTGACCTTCCATGCTGGGCTTCATTTTGGAATTCTCACCACATATATAAATAATCCCGCATTATTAGTGTGCTCTTCTACATTGAAATACACAAGGTGATCAGAACAATGCTGGATTAATTGAATTTTTTTAAAAAAAGTAACTAAATATTGACTCCTACCTCAAAACACACAGTCAATTCCAAATAGATTCAAGTCTTGAAGATTCAAGTCCTGATACAATATTCTCATAAGGATTTCTTAACCAGGACAAAAATTAACAATTAAAAAAAATTAGTTGGTTTATATTCATGAGGACTTCTGTGTTTCAAAAAACATGATACAAGAATTGAAATGCAAACAATTAGTGGAGAAAGATATTCACCCGAACATATATAAAATAAAATGCAATACATGTGCATGATGAATACTTAAAATGTATTCTAAGTATTTTTCCAGATTCTTCCAGAGTGGCCTAGAAGAAACTCGGATGGCAGAGTCAATGATGAGATTAGCTGTGGAAATGGGAAACCGTTTTTTGGAGGACAGTAGTAATGCTGTGAACTTATGAAAACAACCAAGTATTCAGTAGCAACTAAAATGTGTCTCCATAACGTTATTTTACAGATGCGTATCTGAAATCTGAAATTTGGGAGAACATTCTACTAGTGTTCTCTAGTGAGAAAATACAGCTGGAAGGAAGAAGGGAGGGAAGATGAAGGAGAGAGAAACAGAATGCATTTGAGAGAAAATGCTATGTAGACTAAAATCGAATACTGCAGATACCACGACAAAGTGGTTAAATTGTGTCTTATGGAGCAGAAGTGGCAGAAAATACCACAGTGAAGAGATTTACTATTGGATTGTTAGTTCTGGCTTTTATCCTATCAATGTTGTGGCTTCTAAACACCTCAGTGCTCTCCTTTGATCCATGTGCTAATTAACAACCAACACTCTGCCCCCTCTCCCAGATTCTTTCATCATTTTAAACCTAATCTAATTCTAATCCAGCTGGTCACTGTAACAAATGTAATCATCTAAGAATTTAAAAAATATTTTTGATGAACTAGTGAATATACCTCATTCTCAACAAAAATACTGTTTGAGAGGAAAAGTCGATGGTATTTGCAACCATTTAAGTGCACCCACACATGGAGACATATACATATATGTATGTATTTATGTATCTGAGTTAATTGCATTAATTAGAGTGGCTACCTGGTTTAGGATTACACTGGGCTTTGCTGATGAAAGAATTTGGAATCTTGTTTGGTTACCCTGTAATACCTATATGAATATATTAACCCTGTAATTTTACTACTGCCGAAGCTCCCTTAGATGTAATCAAGGATGGTTGTATAGGGATGTATATTGTTGCACTCTTTCCAATCATGAAAGAGAGAAAAATAAATATACAGTAACGTGGAAATTGTTTAGAAAATTAGAATGCATTTTACTAAACCCTGTAAGAACCAACACCACCTATATGTGTTAATATATTGATACTAACAGATTTTCTTTTATCTCTTACGTGACTATAATTCCTACTTTTCCACTAGTATTTTTATTATGGACAGACACAGTATTTTATTATGGATGGATATAGAAACAAAAATAATTCCCTCTACAGAGGGTATAAAAATTATATATAATCATATATATTATATGTATTTTGTATTATGGGTAAATATTTATATATTTATATTATATATAAAATACATTATATACAAATATTTATATGTTTATATTATATATAAAATACATAATATACAAATATTTATATGTTTATATTTTATATAAAATATATAATATACAAATATTTATATATTTATATTTTCTATAAAATATTAATATAGAAATATTTGTATATTTATATTTTACATAAAATATATACTATACAAATATTTATATATTTATATTTTACATAAAATATATAATATATAAATATTTATATATTATATATTTTACAAAAAATATCTAATATAGAAATATTTATATTTTATATAATATGTATTATATATATAAAAATTATATATATGTAATATAGGGACTCGATTAGTTTCTGCTAGTGTGAAGACAAGTCATATCATGTCTAGGGGCCAGGATGATAGGAGCAGTCAGAGGATTTCTTGCCTTGTGATGAGTGAATATAAGTTAAACGAGCCACTTATCTGTAGAATTGATAGCAGGATAATGGCTAGGGTTACTTCATATGAAATTGTTTGGGCTACAGTTTGTAATGTGCCAATTAGTGCATAATTTGAATTTAATTGCTCTTCCTGATCATAGAATAGAGTAGATGGCTAGGCTTTATAAGGTTAGTAAAAATAGGAGGCCTATTTTAAAATTAATTAGAGGATCTGGTATAGGGATGGGGGTTCACAATAGAAGAGCGAAAGAAAGGGCCAGGGTTGGAACAATAATATAAAGGTTAATAGTAGATGTTGAGGGCCATAGGGGTTCTTTGCTGAAAAGTGTTATTGTGTCAGCAAATGATTGAAGCAGTCCCTAAACGCTTACAATGTTAGACCCTTTGTGTAGTTGTATGTAGCCTGAGTTTTTGCTAAATGAGTGATTTAAAATCAATACTGATAATAATGATAATTATTATTAGTTATATTAATGATAACAATAAAATTATTAATATTAATTAATAATGACTGATATTAACAATTGATCCTGATCTCATTAATTAGAAAACAATATTAGGTACCAATAATTAATATTAATGTTAATAATATGAAACCTTTTTGTTAGCAATTATTTCTCAATATTGATACTGGTAATTAATGTTAATGTTAATAATAAATAAGTAATAATTAATAATAATATTACTCCTAATACCGCAGTGCGTGTACACCCACCTATGATATTGTTCCTAATGTCCAGGGAGGGAGAGAGCATGGTATTACTTTCAATATTGCAGTAGGTGTACACCCACCCGGTGATATTGATCCGAATATCCAGGGGGTGGAGTATGACGTTACTCCCAATATAGCAGTGGGTGTACATCCACCCAGTGATATTGCTCCTAATATTCACGGAAGAAGAGAATGATATTACTCCCCGTATCGCAGGGAGTGTACACCCGTTCTGTGATATTGTTCCTAATATCCGGAGGGGGAGAGGGAGATATTACTCCCAATGTTGCAGGCTATGCACACCCACCCTCTGATATTGTTGCTACTAATATCCAGGAAGGGAGAGGATGATATGATTCCCCATACAGCAGCAGCTGAATACCCACTCTGGGATATTATTCCTAATATCCATGGAGGGTAGAGGCTGATATTACTCCCAATATCGCAGGGGGTGTACATCCATTCTGTGATACTGTTTTTTATATTCAAAGGCGGAGAAGTTGATATTTCTCCCAATATCACAGAAAGTGCACAAACCCGTGTGATATTATTCCTACTTCCAGAAGAAGAGACGATATTACTCCCCATATCGCAGGAGGTGTACACCCACTCTGTGATATTTTTCCTAATACGCAGGGCGTGAGAGGATAATATTATTGTTAATAGCGCAGGATGTGTACAGCCCCCCTGTGATATTGTCCTTAATATTCCAAGGCGAAGAGGATATTACTGCCAATATTGCAGAAAGTGTACACCACCCTAGTGATATTTTTCCCATGATCCAGGAGAGAAGAGGATGATATTCCTTTCAGTATCACATGGGGTGGGCACGCCCCCAGTGACACTGTTTTGAATTTCAACGTGGGAGAGGATGGTATTACTCCCAATATCACAGGGGATATAAACACTTCTTTGATATTGTTCCTAATATTCAGGGGTGGAGAGGATGTTATCACTCCCTATAGTTCAGAGGGTGTACACCAATCTGTGATATTGTTTATAATTTCTAGAGGGGGCATGATATTACTCACAATATCGTAAACACGCTGTGTGTCCACCGTGGGTCATGATATCCAGGTGTGGAGAGGAGGGTGATATTACTCCCCATATCGCAGGGTGTGTCCACCCCGCCTATCACACTGTTTCTTATATGCAAGGGGGAGAGGATGATATTACTACCAATATCAAAGACTTGTACAGCCCCCCTTGTGATATCGTTCCTAATATCCACGTTGGGAGAGGATGATATTACTCCCAATATCACAGAGGGTGTACACCCCGCCTGTCATATTATTCCTACTATCCAGAATAAGAGAGAATGATATTACTCGCAATAGTGCCGGGGTGTACAACCCCCTTGTGATATTGTTCCTAGTATCCAGCGAGGGAGAGCATGATATTAATAACTCCCAATATCGCTATGGGTGTACACCCACCCTGTGATATTGCTTCTAATATCCAGGGGGTAGAGTATGACATTACTCCCAATGTAACAGTGGGTGTACATCCACCCAGGGACATTGCTCCTAATATTCATGGAAGGAGAAAATGATATTACTCCCAATATCACAGGGAGTGTACGCCCCTTCTGTGATATTGTTCCTAATACCCGGAGGGCGAGAGGATGATATTACAGCAATATCGCAGGCTGTGTACACCCACCATGTGATATTGTCCCTAATATCCAGGAAAAGAGAGGATATGACTCCCCATATAGCAGGAGGTGTAAACCCACCGTGAGATATTTTCCTAATATCCATGGAGGGAAAGAGCCCGATATTACTCCCAAAATCTCAGGGGCTGTACATCCCCCCTGTGATATTTCTCTTAATATTCAAAGGCGGAGAGGATGATATTACTCTCAATCTCGAAGAAAGTGTACACTCCCGAGTGATATTGTTCCTAATATCCAGAAGGGGAGAAGATGATATTACTACTCATATCGCAGAAGGTGTACACCCACTCTGTGTTATTTTTCCTAATATGCAGTTTGGGGAGAGGATAACATTGCCAATATCACAGAGAGTGTACACCCGCCCTGCGACATTGCCCTTAATATTCAAAGGCGGAGAGGATGACATTACTCCCAATATTGCAGAAAGCGTACGCTTCCCATTGATATTGGTCCCACGATCCAGGAGAAAAGAGGATGATATTACTTTCAATATCACAGGGTGTGTACACGCCCCCTGTGATATTGTTCCTAATTTCAACGTGGGAGAGGATGATACTACCCCCAATGCCGCTGGGGGTAGAAACACTCTCCAAAAAAACTCTGGGAGCAATGTCATACTCTACCCCCTGGATATTAGGAGCAAATCACAGGGTGGGTGTACACCCATAGCGATATTGGGAGTTATTAATATCATGCTCTCCCTCCCTGGATATTAGGAACAATATCACAAGGGGGTTGTACACCCCGGCACTATTGCGAGTAATATCATTCTCTCTTATTCTGGATAGTAGGAATAATATGACAGGCGGGGTGTACACCCTCTGTGATATTGGGAGTAATATCATCCTCTCCTGATATTGTTGTCAATATCCAGGGTCAAGAGGATGCCATTACTGCAAATAGTGCAGAGGATGTACACCCTTCTATGACAGTTGGTAATCTCCAGAGGCGGAGAAGATATTACTCACAATAACGTAAACACGCTGTGTGTCCACCGTGGATCGTAATATCCTGGGGGGAGAGGAGGGGTGATATTACTCCACTACTAGGATTTTACCTCTACTGCCACTCTTCGTTAACACCCTGGGACATTATTTTCCATATTCTAGGAGGATGGCACTACCAAAATCACAGGGGGTGTATACCCTGCTACATTATTCGTAATATTGTAGGGGAATGTTCATCCTGATGTCACAGGACTGTACACACTGTGATATTATTCACAATACCCTAGTGGGACATTAATAATAATGTCACAGTGTGTGTACTCTTTGTGGTATTATTCGTAATATCCTAAGGGGAGGTTACCTTTATTGTCACATGGGGTGTGTTCCCTTTAATATTATTTGTAATGTCCTAGAGGGATGTTTCTCCTTGTGTCACAGGGTTTGTCCACCTTATCAAATTACTTGTATAATCCTTACAAGATGTTACTCCCTATATCACAGGGGGTGTACACTCTGTGATATTATCGTAATATTCTAGGGAAATGTTACTTTTAATGTTGCAGAGCGTGTACACCTTGTGAAATTATTCGTTATAGTTTTATGGGATGTTACTCCTAATGTCACACGGGGTGTACACACAGTGTAATATTCTATGGAAATGTTACTTGTAAATCACAGGTCCTGTACACCCTTTAATATTCTTTGTAATATTCTAGGAAAACGTTACTCTGAATGTCACAGGGCATATACACCCTGTCATAAAATTTGTAATATCCTAGCGGGAGTTCACTACTAATTTCACAATGCATGTACACCCTTTGATATTATTCGTATTATCCGAAAGAGATATTACTACTGGTGTCCCAATGCATGTACATTCTCTGATATTATTCGTTATATCCTCGGGGGATGTTACTTCTAATGTCACACGGGGTGTACTCCCTGTGTTATTTTTCATAATATCCTAGGGGAATTTTACTTTTAATGACACACGGGGTGTACACATTGTGATACTATTCATGTAATCTAGAAAGATATTACTCCTCAGGTCACAGGGGATGTACACCCTGTGATATTATTCGTACTATCCTAGGGGATGTTACTCCAAATGTCACAAAAGGTGTAAATGCTGTGATATTACTGGAAATGTGTCAGGGAAATGTACTTGTAATGTCAAAGGGCATGTACATCATGTGTGCACAGCCCCTGTGATGTTCTTTGTGATATTCTCCAGGGATGTTAATCCTAATATTACATATGTTGTTAACTATGTGTGAACACCTTTGTGGTATTATTCCTAACATACTGGAAGGATGTAACTCCTAACATCACATGGGGTATACGCCATGTGTGTACACATTCTGTGATATTATTCATAATATCTTAGTGAGATGCTCGTAAGTTTACAATTATTCACGTAATATTTTAGCGAGATGATACTCCTAAAGTCACAGGAGGTGTAAACCCTGTGATATTATTCAGAATATTCCAGGGGGATGTTACTCCTAATGTCACAGGTGTGTATACCCTGTGATATTATTCACACTTTACTCGTGCGATATTACTACTAATGTCACAATGTGTGTACACCTTCTGATATTATTCGTAATATCCTGGGAGGATGTTACTCCTAACGTCACAAGGGAGTACACCCTGTGTTATTATTAGTAATATTCCTGGGGGATTTTAATTTTAAAATCACATAGGGTGTCAACCGTGTGATCTCATTCGTAATATCCAAGGAAGATGTTACTCCTAATGTCACACGTGGTGTACAAACAGTGATTTTATTTGTAAGGTTTTTTGGATATGTTACTCCTAATATCACAGGGGCCGTACACCCTGTCATATTATTCGTAATATCCTAAAGAAATATCACTACTAATGTCACAGGCAGTGTATACCGTGTAGTATTATTCTCAATATTGTAGGGTGATGTTACTCCTAATGTCACAGAAGGTGTTCACACTCTGATAATATTAGTAATATCCTAAAGGGATGTTACTACTGATGTCACAACACGTGTACACAATCTGATATTATTTCTTATATCTTAGGGCGATGTTACTTCTTATGTCACAGGGGGTGTACTCCCTGTGATATTATTCATAATATCCTAGGTGGATGTTACTTCTAATGTCACATGGGGTGTATCTTTTGCGATATTATTCATAATATTTTAGAAAGATGTTACTCCTAATGTCACAGACGGTGTACACCCTGTGAAGTTATTCCTAATAGTTTTGGGGGCTGTTACTCCTAATGTCACCCGTGGTGTACACGCAGTGATATTATTCGCGATATTTTATGGAAATGTTACTCCTAATATCACAGGGGCTGTACATCTTGTAACATTATTCATAATACCCTAAAGAAATGTTACCTCTAATGTCACAGGGAATGTACACCATGTGATATTGTTCCCAATATTGTAGGGGGATGTTACTCCTAATGTCACAGGGGGTGTTCACAGTGTGATAATTTTCATAATATCCTAAATGGATGTTACTGCTAATGTCACAACACATGTACATCCTCTGCATTTGTTCGTTATATCCTTGGGGGAGGTTACTCCTACTGTCACACGGGGTATACTTCCTGTGATATTATTCGTAATATCCTAGGTGGATGTTACTCCTAATGTCACAGGGGCTGTATATTTTGTGATATTATTTGCATTATCCAAGAAAGATGTTGCTCCTCAGGTCACAGGGGATGTACACCCTATGATATTATTCGTACTATCCAGGGGACATTACTCGAAATGTCACAGAAGGTGTACACTCTCTGATATTACTTGTAATGTGTCAGGGAAATGTACTCCTAATGTCACAGGGCATATACGTTATGTGTGCACACCCCCTGTGATGTTATTTGTAATATTTTCGAGGCATGTTAATCCTGATATTACATATGCCGTTATCCATGTGTGAACAATTTTGTGGTATTATTCCTAACATACTAAAAGGATGTAACTCCTAACATCATATGGGGTATAAGCCATGTGTGTACACATTCTGTGATACTATTAATAATATCTTAGGGAGATGCTACTCCTAATTTTACAAGGTATGTACATTATGTGTGTACACCCCCTCTGATATTATTTGTAATATTCTAGGGGAATGTTGCTGCTAATGTCACAGGGGGAAGACACCATGTGTCTTACATATATACTACATTTTTACACTACTTTCCAGGAGTCAATCAATTTTGTCAATCAATTCATTATTCTTGTTGCCCAAAAGGGTAGAGATAATTACAGATCACAGATCTGTCTAGCATTAGCTAAGGACGTTTTATTACAGAGACAGATGTATGTGTGTGCCTGCCCATGTGTGTGTGTGTGTGTGTGTAATTCAATCATAAATCAAAGGTTTAAACGTTGTGTGGGTGGAAGATAATTCGTTCTGACTCCTGGCTTCAGAGTCCCATGTGTATTGGGAGAAAAGAGAGTCAAGCTGGGAAGAATAGTAGCCCTGTGCCCTCCAGAACTGCAGCATGCTTGGGAATTGTGAGGCTTCCTGCTTTCCAGGAGATTTTGGAACTAGGAGGATGTCACCAGTGACTAGCACAGTACCACCTTCCTTACATCTGCCTGTCATCCCTCCTCAGGGCATCCAAATGTGGCCCTCTCCTTAACTCCTTCCTCTGCTTCTCTTCTCACAACCCCGGGATCTGAGCTCTCTCTTTACCTGTGCACAGTATCTACTTAGGGAAGCCCCAGCACCTGCTGCAGTCAGGGCTGCAACCCTGAGCTGAGTCTAGTAGAAATTTTGTGAACTAAAGATACAGCAAGAAATGTAAATTAGTGCACCCACTATGGAAAACAGTCTGGAGATTTCTCAAAGAACTTAACACGGAGCTACCTTTTGATACAATTATCTCATTACTGAGTACATACTCAAAAGAAAATTCATCGTTCTAACAAAAAGACACATACTCTCCTATGTTCATGGCTGCACTATTCAAAATAGCAAAGACATAATCAACCCAGGAGTCCATCAATGGTAGACTGTATAAATAAAATATGGTACATATACACCATGGAATACTATACAGCCATAAAAAGAATGAAATCATGTCCTTTACAACAATGTGGGTGGAGCTGGAGGCCTTAATCCTAAGCAAATTCATGCAGGAGAGAAAGCCAAATGCTGTATGTTCTCACTTACATGGGGAGCTAAATATTGAACACACATAGACATCAATATGGGAAAAATAGACTCTGTGGACTACTTGAGGGTGGCAGGAGAGGGATGGCTTGAAAAAATACCGACTGGGGGCAGTCTCTACAGCCTGCCTTGCCTGTCTGTCTCTGGGATCGCTCCTCCTCCTGCTCCTCTCCTGCTCCTGTTGGGCCTTGTGACCACCTGGTTACCTGTACGTAGGCCTCCATTTAGAGTAGCATTGCCACAGGGATGGATCCTGTCACTCCGCACCCCACCCCCAACCCAGTTACCCACCCCTGAGCCCTAGTTCCCAGTTGAGGTCACACAGTGCAAGGAGACCTGCGACCTCGCGGCCCACTCGCCCAACCCAGAGCCTCTGCCCTGGCATGCGAGGCACCACACCCTCCTCTGCCCTGTGCCGGGACTGAAGGGGCCCCTTCAGATCACAGCTGCCACCACAGCCGCTGCCTCACGCCGGAGGGCATGACACAGGGGTGGCTTTCCCAGCTGGCTGCCACACAGGAGCTCTAGATGCTTAGCCAGCGCCGTGGAGAGACCTAAAATTAAGGCACGACTTAACAGCTTATTTTGTAAGAGAAAAGCTCAACCCAAAGGCAGATTGTTAGTTTGGACTTCATTGCAAGCAGAACTGCTATGATGTGCTTTTAGCACTGAAGTGAGTTCCACCCTAAGAACAGAAAGTGGCTTCTCTGCTTTCCGTCCCAAGCACAAGTGTATTCACCTTGCAGACTTGAATCACTGAAGATGTAAGTCAGCTGTTACTCTCATTTTGGGAGACGTCCTGTGGACAGCATGAAGACGGTCCCTGATCAAAGTCTTTAGTAAGCAGGAAGGAGTCAAGGTTAAAGAATGTGTTTGCTTACCCTGGACCACAGTATTTTGGAAAACGAACCAAGGCTTGGGTTTTGCTCTGGAAGCCTGTCCTGCCTGCTTCTGTAATCTGGCGCTCTGCATCCAGATCTTGGCCCGTTATGGACACCACCGTCTGTTACTCTTACGATTCTCTGCTCTTTTGGGAGTTCAGACATGGCACCTTATTTCACTTTTGAGCTACCCTCTGCCGTCCAGAAACTTAGTGGACCTGTAGAACTACATTGTTCTGCTAAACCTGTGACCACTCACATCTCAAGGTCGCATAATGGAAAAAATAGAATAGAAACATGGAATATATTAAGATTCATCAGGGGACTTTGACAATTTTTTTCTCTTAACTCCTCCCTTTTGGGTTACTACCAATGCATTCTCAACAATAGGTCAGTGTTGTTGTAAGTGGCCCTGTAACAGTATCCACAGCAGTTCTTGGTGATTTTGATTCATCCACAAAGCATTTTATTACAGCAAAATAATAAAGGTGCTGGTTTCATTGGCTGCAGGGTACCAGAGAGTAACCCCAAAGCTGAGGTGTGCACCAAAATCCAGGGGAAGTGGCTGAAGCATTCCACAAAGAATTACTTAATCCCTCCACAAGAACATCTTTAGATTTTGAATGTATCCTCAGAGGACAAGGGATCACACAAATGTGCAGCTTATAATCCAGAGACACATGAATTAAGAGTTGAACCCATTGGCCAAAAGCTCCTTGTGAGTCACCTTTCTTCAGATGATTTTGGCATTCTTTCCCTGCTCGTTCACAGGTATTAGCTGTTCATTCACATAGCCCTGTAACTTTGGAGTGTGTGTTTAGTGGGGTCCTGGCTCCTCAAGTGTGTTGGCTAAAGAACAGGCAGGATATTGCCCTGGGAAGCAACTGGAGAAGGTTGTGTTCTCATCTTGCCATAGATAGCATTGACCCAGTGGACTCTGGAAACAATTCCTGCATGGTGGGAAACAACTCTGGAGATGTAAAATATGTGGCATACATGGTTAATGTACTTGAACACGCTCCTACTCTAAGGGACTACAGGATCAGATAGTGTCTCTATTTTCCACAGTACACTTTATCTCTGATGTTTGTAGGAACCCACCTGCCAACCATAACTGGTTTCATAATTCACAGCCTAATCATCCTTCCTCAAGACATCGAACTGCAGGAAATTGACTGAAATTCAGTGGGGTTATTATGCAAGATACTAGGCTACATCAGTGTTTAGCAGATAATGAGGCTGGATTTATGCAGTCTACTGGAAGACTTGAAATAGAAAAAGGCAATGGATTCAAGCAAGTTATAATTATGGCACCAGCAAGCATAAAAGTGGTAGATGGAGACTTTGTTTACCCTGTCCTACAATGCTACCAGGCTGCTGGGTCCGGTCATTTGTTGGTATGACATCCACGGATTGATAACCAGCCATCTGTCTTAAGTCCTTAGATCTAAATCCCAAAAGTCACACTTATCAAGACCTGGAATCTTGGACCTAGACCCTGCCTATTTCATCATGTCCCAAGCTGGCTTGAGCTCTCTCCATACTCAGGCTGTGATGCAGGAGCATGTGGAGAAATACATCTGCGAAGCTACAAATGAACATGGTACCATGCAGGCAGAACCACCTCTCATGGTTGTTCCTTTTGAAACAAACAAAAGCAGAAACAGTTGCACTTTTTGATGTTACTCAGAATAATGAAAAAAATAAGAGATGGTTCAGAAAGTGGATTATTCAGCTCATTTGCAGAGAAAGTACATCTCAGTGCAGTGGAATCACCATCAGAGAAAAATGCTGGTGGCATCTCTGTTCCTGAGGTCCCCATCAAATTGAAACCCTACAGACCCCCATAGCAGATACATACAACCTGGTGTGGAGGGCAGGCAAGGAAAGTGGACTGCCCATCAATGCCTATTTTGTGAAGTATCAAAATCTGGAGTATGAAGTTGGTGTGGTGGGAAGTTGGCACAGGGTTTGAATCCCAGGAGGTGAAAGTGAGCTTCATTTAGCTGAAATAGAGCCATCTAGTCTTTATGAACTCTTGATGGTAGCAAGAGGTGTTGCAGGTGAAAATCAACCTGCCATGCTTACCTTCTGAACCAGCAAAGAAAAAACAGCGTCATCAAAAAACACCCAGGCATCCTCTCAACCCACAGGCACCCCCGAGTATCCTGTTGTTTCAGAAGCTTCAAACAACAATTTTGGAGTGGTGCTTACAGATTCATCTAGGCACAGTGGTGCTCCAGAGGCACCAAATCACCTGATTATCTCCGCTGTGTCAGAGAGGTTGGTCTATGTCACTTGAATTCCTTGGGCAGATGGGAATTCTTCAATCCCTGCCTTCAAGGTCAAACACAAATTGATGAGGACCAGTGACTGGCTGGTGGCAGCTGAAGATATCCTTCCTTCCAAAATTTCTGTGGAAGTTTGTAGTATAGAACCAGGTTCAACATACAAATTTAGGGTCGTTGCTATCAACCATTATGAAGAGAGTTTTCAGAGTTCAGCGTCTCATCCTTATCTGGTGACTGGGTTCCCCAAACGTTTTTCCAACTGTCCAATAATGGACCTCACATTGTGTACACAGAGGCTGTCAGCATTACTCAGATTGTGCTAAAGCGGACATACATTCCGTGAAATAATAACGCTTCCATTCTTTTATCTCTATTACCGACCCACAGATAATGACAATGACAATGTTTATAAGAGGGATGTTACAGAAGGTTCAAAGGAGTGGCACATGATTGGCCATCTGCT
The DNA here is from genome assembly GCF_028858775.2 of Pan troglodytes. NCBI lineage: Eukaryota > Metazoa > Chordata > Mammalia > Primates > Hominidae > Pan > Pan troglodytes. The sequence continues at coordinate 91,765,355 of NC_072407.2, forward strand.
GTCAGAAACTTCCTATGGCATTAAAATGCAGTGCTTCAGTGAAGGAGAAGAAAGTGAGTTTAGCAGTATGATGATCTGCGAGACTAAAGTAAAATGCGTTCCTGGAGCTTCTGAGTATCCGAAAGACTTGAGTACCCGTCTGAATTCCTCAGGAAGTGAAGGAAATGTGAGGCCAGCAACCAGCCCTGACAGAAGCAGTGACCTGTTCTATGTGATCCTTGGCTGTATGCTGGGTGTCTTGGGCCTCATTCTTATGGTTTTCATTGAAATGTGCCTGTGGAAGAATCGCCAGCAGAATATCATACAGAAATATGACCCTCCAGGATACCTCTATCAAGGATCAGATATTAATGGGCAGATGATGTAATACACCACTCTCTCAGGAGCAAATGAGATAAATGGAAGTGTTCATGGAGGTTTACTGAGCCATGTCGGTCTCAGCAGTGGCTGTTCCCACCTTCACCATAAGGTTCTCAATGGAGTCAGTGTAATTGTGAACGGGAGCTTAAATGAAGGACTTTACTCTGGGCACACCAACTCTCTTACAGCAATGGGAATGGAGCTGGAGGTTGTAATCCTAAGCAAATTAATGCAGGATCAGAAAATTAAATGTTGTTATGTTCTCACTTATAATTGGGTGCTAAGCATTGAACACACAGAGACATCAGTATGGGCAAAATAGACTCTGTGGTCTACTTGTGAGTGGAGGGAGAGGGATGGGTTTAAAAAACTACTTATGGGAGGCGGCCTCTACAGCTGGCCTCGCTTGTCTCTCACAGGATCCCTCCTCTTGCTCCTGGCATGCTCCGGGCAGCCCTGAACCCGCCCGGTTACATGTCCACTCCCCTCCCCCTGGAGGAGCGCTGCCGCGGGGGCGCGCCCCAGGTCCCATATCCAGAGCCCTGATGCCCGGCTCCAGAGTCAAGGTGCCAGAAGAACCAGGACCCAGCGCCTGCCGGACCTACCCAGCGCCTGCGTCCTGGCCTGCAAGACACCGCGCCGTCCTCTGCCCTGCGTGGTGCATGGAGGGGCCCCTTCGGATCGCAGCCGCTGCCACCATAGCCGCTTCCATAGTAGCCGTCGTGGCGTCGGAGGGAAGGACCTGAGGGTGGCTTTCCCAGCCGGCTGCCCCACAGGAACTCCGGATGCTTAGCCTGCTCGGCCGAGAGATCTAAAATCAAGGCATGACTTAACAGCTTATCTTGTAGGAGTACAGCTCAACCCAAAGGCAGATTGCTAGTCTGGACTTTATTACAAGCAGGGCTGCGGTGATGTTTGTAGCACTGAAGTGAACTCCGTTGTAAGTACAGAAAGTGGCTTCTCTGCTTTCCCCCCGAAGCACAATCATATACACCTTGCAAAATTGAATCACTGAAGATGTAAGCCAACTGTTACTCTGAGTTTTGGAGACTCCCTATGGACAGCATGAAGACTGATCAAAGTCTTTAGTAAGCAGTAAGGAGTCAAGGTTAAGGAATGTGTCTGATTACCCTGAATTGTAGTACCTTGGAAAGTGAACCAAGGCCTGGGTTTTGCTCTGGAAGCGTGCCTTGCCTGCTTCTGTAATCTGGCACTCTGCATGTGAATCTTGGACCCATATGGACACTGCTGTATGTTACTGTCATGATTCTCTGCTCTTCCATGAGTTCAGACTTGGCGCCTTATTTTACTTCGGAGCCACTCTCTACCGTCCAGAAACATGGTGGACCTGCAGAACTACATTGTTCTGCCAAACCTGTGACCACTCATAGCTCATGGTTGCATAATGGAAAAAAGTAGGATAGAAACATGGAACATATACAGATCCATCAGGGGACTTTGACAATTCTTTCTCTTAACTCCTCTCTTTTGGGTTTCTACCAATCCCTTGCCAACAATAGCGTTGGTATTATTTTGAGTGGCCCTGTAACAGTATCTGTGGCAGTTTTTGGTGATCTTGGTTCATCCACAAAGTGTGTTATTACAGAGGAGGAAAAAAGTGCTGTCAGGATAATAGAAACGATGTCAGCTGTGATCGCACAGAAAATCCAGAGGAGTTCAGCAGAGGAGACAGCTGTGTCTATTCAGAAACAGACAGCAACAATTTACATTGGAATCCTCTTATTTTGCCACCTATCTCAGAGGACGGTGCTGAAAAGACAACATGGCCTCCGCCTGGTGTTCCTTTGGACAGCCCCTCAGGGGTCCTCCAGCAGCCCCAGGAAACCGGAGGATGTGCAAACAACCAGTCATCTTCTGACTTCAAGCCTGTAACCAACTGCACAAAACAGGCCTGGGAGTGAACTGTGTGAAGGATCTTAATTCAAATCAGAGAAAATCATTCTTTATTTTTTTTGCAGTATAATGTCATGTGAATGTGTCCTAAAAATGTGTGCCCTTTTGTATTATTTATGCCTTAAAAGTTTTCTTACCCATTACTTCCTTGCACTCAGTAAGAAACAACCTTGTTTTGCATAGCTTTCAATCACCTGGAGGGCAGAGGGATCATTCCATATTTTCTAACAACTGTAGTGGCAGTAAGAACTCCTCATGCAAACGATTCCATCTCTTGGCTGCTTCAGCTCAGAGGAAATGCAGGGGCCAATTGAAGGTTGCCACCAGTCAGGTTTTCAGATGGAAAACCGTCTTTTAATAGTGTATTATCAAACTTTCTGAGAACACTTTGAAGTCAACCACGGTTTTGACCCAGTGTTTATAATAGCAGACCTGGCTGATGAATTTTAAAAGAGTGCCTTCCACTAAAGTGGTAATGTGACCAGACAACATTCTCCCTATCTGCACGTGGGCACAAATGATGTTCAGTCTTCTAGTCACTAGTCATAAGCAGTGTCGTGGACATGGTAGAGTGTAAGATGTAGTTGAATGATTGCAGTATGCGGAAAAGGAACCAAGGCCAGAGAGACAAATAATGCTTTACTATCCCTCTGTGTTAAAATTACATTGATTCATTAAATGGCCGGTACGGTATGGGGCTCTTTTTGACTGTTTCTAAGAGTAGGAACAAAATAAGACTTTAAGTCGTGGCTTGAAAAGAAAGACACACATTTTCAGAAGAAAAAAGGGGAGGGCTGCAGGGAGCCTCTCTTGGAGGGAGCTCTTCCGTCTGCTCCATTAGCCTAGGAGCATGCTCATGGTGTCACACTGCCAGAAACTAGTCATTCTCTCACTTCCAACAGGGGCAACAGCCTGAAGGTGTGAGTGTCAGAAAATACTTATTCTGGAAGAAAAGGTGTTTGTTGTTCTTGTTGTTTATTTTATGAAGTTTCCTGACTTTTTTCCAGAATGTCTTCCTTTTAAACAGGCACCAAAAGCATTGGTCAGCAGAGCTCCTGACCACTGCTGCCTCTGTGTGACAAGGACATTGGAGTTGTCTTTGGAAGGATCTTCTCCACATTAATAAATGATTATGATATATTTTTTAAAAACTACCTATTGGGTACTATGCTGACTACTAAGGTGACAGGATCTGTATTCCAAAGACAAGGGTAATGGAAACATAACAATTCTATAGTCATTTATATTTTAATAGCATTATACTGTTTTAACCATCCTCATCTTGTATATAATCTCATTGTATATTAGAATACAGCTATTAGAGCAATAAGGAAGAATGGATAAACACAGTCAGCTTTTTGTTTTTGTTTTGTTTAGTTTTGTTTTTGAGACAGGCTCTCACTCTGTCGCCCAGGTTGGAGTGCAGTGGTAAGATCACGCCTCACTGCAGGGTCGACCTCCCCAGATCAAGCAGTCCTCCAACCTCAGCCTCCCAAATAGCTGGATACAGGCTGAACTGTCATGCCTGAGTAATTTTGTTGTTGCTGTTGTTGGAGAGAGAGGGTCTCACCCTATTGCCCAGGCTTCTCTCCAACTCCTGGCTCAAGTGATCGTCCCACCTCAGCCTCTAAAAGTGCTGGGACTATATATATATATGAAAAATAGTGCTTGGAAAATTAGCTTACTAATTGAAAAATATACATATGAATGACTGCTTGGAAATATATATGTATATTATATATATGCACACACATATATATGTATATATATATGCAACCTTCATCTGAGAGTAGCTATGCTTTTGGCTTCTGAGATGAACCTATTCATGATGATAAATATTTACTATGAATTCAGCTAAACATGAAACTCAGCAATCTTTGTATCTATTTATCTCTATTTCTACCTAAATCTGTATTTCGAAAGTTGTGGCTAAGCCTTCCTAGTTAGTTAGATTTTTATCCTTTACCATTCAATGTGTGTGTGGCGTGGAGACTGTTTTCACAGATCAGCAAGTTGACAATTATGTCCCACATTCAGTGGACTAACAGCTCAGAGATCCTCTCTCTGGTTACTGCAATGACAGTGCATGGTCAATCTTCCAGATCACCGGAGATGATTGTGATTTTATTTTTAAGTCTAGCTTCTAGCAATCACTCCCTGGAACAGAATAATTTATTGTTCACCCAGTGTTCACTCAGAATTTGTGCTTTAGCTCTTCAGCCAGTAGGGCTAAAGGCTCTTTATTGATGAATCAGTGGTTAGCTTGGGGAGTGCTTACAAATTTGTCCGCATTCCACCTTGATTGCTCTTGAGTGGGTGCAGGCTAGCACACATAGCAAATCAAAACCACAATGAGATACCATCTCACACCAGTTAGATTGGCGCTCATTAAAAAGTCAGGAAACAACAGGTGCTGGAGAGGATGTGGAGAAGTAGGAACACTTTTACACTGTTGGTGGGACTGTAAACTAGTTCAACCATTGTAGAAGACAGTGTGGCGATTCCTCAGGGATCTAGAACTAGAAATACCATTTGATCCAGCCATCTCATTACTGGGTATATACCCAAAGGATTATGAATCATGCTGCTATAAAAACACATGCACACGTATGTTTATTGTGGCACTATTCACGATAGCAAAGACTTGGAACCAACCGAAATGTCCAAAAATGAGAGACTGGATTAAGAAAATGTGGCACATATACAACATGGAATACTATGCAGCTATAAAAAAGGATGAGCTCGTGTCCTTTGTAGGGACATGGATGAAGCTGGAAACCATCATTCTCAGCAAACTATCACAAGGACGAAAAAACGAACAGTGCATATTCTCACTCATAGGTGGGAATTGAACAGTGAGATCACTTGGACACAGGAAGGGGAACATCACACATAGGGGCCTGTTATGGGGTGGGAGGAGGGGGAGGGATAGCATTGGGAGATATACCTAATGTAAATGAGGAGTTAATGGGTGCAGCACACCAACATGGCACATGTATACATATGTAACTAACCTGCACGTTGTGCACATGTACCCTAGAACTTAAAGTATAATAAAAAAAAAAGTCAAACTTTCCAGAGAAGACATCTCCAGAGAAGACACACTGAATATGCATCTGCTAGGCTTCAGGCACCCAATAATTACTGCTTACCTAGATATCCGCAAATCCTCTAGACATGAGACTATTCATAGCAGATTCTGGTGTGTATCACATTTGTCATAAAGCACTTCATCCTCACTTACTCTAATAAAAATACTTTAAACTTACTTCCCAAGGCACTTTTGTCTGGTCTAAGCAAACATGTAGCTATCCCAGCTTTCTCAGTTATTTTAAATAAATCAATATTTAAAATATCTTTAATTAGCGCATTTATAATATATCGGTTTGTGTTATATCAAGTAATTATAGTTCGTTTTATTATGAGACAGACTTTCATTCTGTCACAGGCTGGACTGCAGGGCACCACCATGGCTCACTGCAGCCTGGACCTTCTGGGCACGAGCCATCCTGCTGCATCAGCCCCCTGAGTAGCTGGGACTATAGCATGTGCCATCATGCCAGGCTGATTTCTAAAGGAATGTTTAGTAGACATGAGGTCTCACTATGTTGCCTCCACTGGTCTGGAACTCCTGGCCACAAGCCATTCTCACACCTTGGTCTCCCCAAGTGGTGGGATTGGAGGTGTGTGCCACCATTCCTGGGCTCCTATTTTACTCTGCTACCTTATGCATTATTTGATATTTTGGGTCTTAAAAGTTATAATTCCACAGCGTTCATGTAATTATGGAACCCATAAAGAGCTTACAATTACCAATATATTATATACATGGAAAAGTCTTTTCTTAACTTCAATTTTATCGTTTAAATTGGCATATGTTTATTAACTTGTTTCTGAGATTCATCAGCTTTGTTGCATTCCGTGAGGTATTTATTGTTTTATAGGATTATTTTGCATAAATACACCAAATTTATTTAGCTATTCTACAGTTGAAGAATATTTTGGGTCTAATTTGGAGCTACTATAAAAATTGATGCAGTGAACAATATTGTGTATGTTGAAGTATATGTAGGCAATCAGTTGACTATATTTTAGAATTAGAATATCTAGCCCATAAGAAATGCTAATAGTCAGTTTCCCAAAAGGGATTTCCATTTACATCTCTCCAGCCATGAATAAATTTCATTTATTCTGTATCTTTGACAACACACAATATTGTGTGTCTTTAAATTTTGGTATTTTTTTATGAGGGCCTGTGGTACAACTGGTGGATTAATTCTTACTTTTGTAAGACTAATGAAAGTGAGCACTTTTTTATATTTGGCTAGTTATTTATGTATCCAATTCTGTAAAGTGTCTGTTCAGATATTTTAGCCAATCTTCTGTTGAGTTCACTGTCTTTTATTTATTACAATTTAAGTATTCGTCATATACATGCATTATATTTTACTTTATGTATGTTGGGGTGAATATCTTTCTCCACTACTAGTTTGCATAATGTTTTTTGAAACACAGAAGTCATCATTATCAATATAAATGAACTAATTGTTTTAATTATTAATTTGTGCCCTGGTTAAGAAATCCTTATGAGAATATTGTATCAGGTTCCCCTTCCTTTCAGGACTTCAATCTATCTGGAAATGACTGTGTATGGTTTGAGGTAGGAGTCAATATTTAGTTACTTTTTTAAAAAAATTCAATTAATCCAGCATTGGTCTGATCAATTGTGTATTTCAATGTAGACGAGCACACTAATAATGAAGGATTATTTATATCTGTGGTGAGAATTGCAAAATAAAGCCCAGCATAGAAGGTCAAATAATATGACCTCAAAGGATAGATTAATACAATGAAACCTGATGGATAAGTGTAATATAGTTAGATAAAGAGGAAGAAAAACATTTCCCAGTTATCATTGAGACTTCACTCCAAGTTTTTTGCATGAAGCAAAAGATCCCGACTGTCTTCCATTGATTTTTACTTCATTCAGACATGTCTGTCATCTATTATTTCACTCAGTGACAGTCAGAAATAAAGAAGAAAAAGAGAATATACTGTATGCCATGATCATGAATAATGATTTTTCAAAAATTATTTAATAAAGAACCAATACGTATACTTTTAGCGTTTTCAGCATATTTAATAGTAACACAATAAATGAGTTTTGATAACATTAGAAGGCAATTCAAGATGTAAAATAGAGCCTATTTGTCCTGTATGTTAAGGCACAAGGAAGAGGACTTCCTGGGATAAAGGGGTTCCCATAGCATGTGAACACATTTCTGATTTGTCTCTGGTCAGAAGTGAATACAGCAAAAGATAGGCCTGAGAGGAGGTGAGAAAGAGCAATTAGGGATGGTGTATATTAGGGAGCTTTGATTAACATCAACAAAGCTCACAGTCTTAGCCTCACAATCCAGGAATAATCCTACTCGGCTGGTAGGTTTTGGGATATATTGCAGCATAAGTGGGGAGGTGGTAAAGAGACTGCATTGAATGTCATTCTTAACACATCCAAGAAGAAAGAGTCCCTCCTCTCCATCTATCTTCTCATTCTGATTCTTCTCTTTCCAATACATATTACAGACACCAAAAGCCCAATTCCAGGAGTCCCCTACATGGACCTCCCAGTAATATTTGCCCGAGGTGAAAGTCTGAGCACCCCATGCAAGAAAACTTCTAGGTGTTGCAGTGAAATAGGGTACATCTTGATGGTCACATCCAATACACATGCTTCTCAAAATTTCATATAGAAAGGTATCACTGTTGGCTTCTTCATGATGCAGAGTAATATGCACTGCAAAAAAAAAAAAGAAAACATGCATAGACGTGTAAATAAGAAAAAAATAATTGTTCTATCAAGAAGTTACTTTACCAGCAAATGTAAAGTCATAAAAAGTTTTGCTTGTAACTTCTAGTAAAGTATAGAGATGGTTAATATTATATACAAGACAAACAAAACCCTAACCACAGATATTATGTTTTTTTTGAAAACTTACATATTGAGAGCCAAATGTGAGACCAACTTCTTTCAATCCAATTTTCAAAGTAAAATTTACACATTGTATGCCCTAAATGCAATGCTGTTATCAAGATCATTATTTAGAAATGTTTCTTATTCTTAAAAACTAGTGCTATCATTTTGGAAAGAATGTGAATGTGAAGATTTTCACTTAAGAACTGCTCTAGATATCTGGATAAAAACCCATATTTACATGTTATAAGTGATCATTTAAAGCAGATCTCTGCAAAATCTTTGACCAGTCTCTCTGCGGTCCTCCATGCTAGCTCTGGGCTGAAGCTGGATTTTAGACTTAACATGTAGCTCTTCATATTGCAATTAAACTGAACCTATTTTCATTTGTAATTTTACTTATATTCACAAAATGATTTCTTTCTTTTAGCTTTACCTATTAATTCAAATGTTTGCAATATATGAATAATATATACACATTAAAAAAATACAAAACCCCCAAGAATCTCCAGAAAACTATATTCCCCCAAAGAACGGTTCTTAGCAGTTCAAATGAATACACTAAAGAAATGTACAATTTTGTATTTAACATTAAATAATTCACCATTCTGAGCATTATTTCATTTGCTCCTTTTTTAAATTTTCTACACTACTCCTTTTTCCTGTTATATAACTCAGTACATATTATGCCAGAAAGTATTTCTTTTTCACTATCTTTCAAGCTTAATGCTATAAATCTGACTGTAAATACAGACACGGATACCAAAGGGTTGCATGGTTATATTGTTCACTTATGTCTTAAAAGAAGTAAAATATTTGATAAAATATGAAATATTACCTATGTGATCCTAACAATAATAATATTTAGATAGTGGGAGTGCTGCCTGTGGGTGGAGACTTACCTCGGAATTGGTTGAGCCTGTCCCTCAGTCCAGTGATGGGCCCTGCACTGAGCTCTGGATTCAGAGGCTGGGGCATGTGCAGCAGCACGGACTCACTCCTGCAAGGAAAAACCTGCAGTTACAACATCTACAGCCATAAAATAAATAAAAATCACTATTTGTATATAAAAGACATTTCATGAGAATCCTTTGAATCTACACATTTGATAATTCAAAAATTATTCCTTCCTTTTGCAAATTAATTCTTTACAGTTTCTAAATTTTAAAGCATGATGGAAGAATCTAAGCCAGAATTCAATCTGATCCTCCTTTTTTTTTTTTTTTTTTTTTTGGCTCCAAATGTGTAAGGTTCCTTAGCTTTATGGCCTTGAGAATATTTAGAAACGAAATTCTGAGTTCCACTTCTTGGCAGACTCCCCTGACATCTTTGTCTGAAATAGCGGGGTTCTGGGGAGACTGATGCATCCACTGCTTCCTTCTCAAGATAAAGAATGGAAACTTGTTCTCTCCCCTTTTAGCAAAGAACTTCCCTAGAGACTTAGACAGTTCTAACACTCCACAGTTTTTTTCAATCTATTTTTCAGAACTGTTAACTGATATGTATATATGTATAAAAAACAAAACATCAACACTTTTTCACTGCTAAAATACTTCCTCCTCTTCTCTCCTGCTTCCTCTGGTGACTTTCTCACCATCCACAAAACAAAACTCTTATCTTTCTCCTGTGCAGGCTTTCAAGCAATAAAACAAAATCGGGCCGGGTGCGGTGGTTCACGCCTGTAATCCCAGCACTTTGGGAGGCCGAGGCGGGCGGATCACGGGGTCAGGAGATAGAGACCATCCTGGCTAACATGGTGAAACCCAGTCTCTACTAAAAATACAAAAAATTAGCCGGGTGTGGTGGCAGGCGCCTGTAGTCCCGGGTACTCGGGAGGCTGAGGCAGGGGAATGGTGTGAACCCAGGAGGCGGAGCTTGCAGTGAGCCGAGATCGCGCCATTGCACTCTAGCCTGGGCGACAGAGCCAGACACCATCTCAAAAAAAAAAAAAAAAAAAAAAAAAAAATCAGGAATCAAATTGTTTGTTTTAGTTCACTCTTCTTGTATTCATTTATTTACTTCGTGGCCTTGTCTTTTAAGGTGTGGGAACGAAAGTAGACGCAAAAAAAAGTGGTATCAATATCTTAATTATTTATGCCATGACTTTAATAGAGCCTGCTTTGATAGTCGTGGAATCTTAAAGAACATATGCTAAAATCTAGGTACACACTCACCTGTGTAATATGTCTCCAAAAGCCTGAAAAAAAAAAGAAGAAAGATTTAGTGCATTTTACAAGATGCATCTTTCACTAAGTTCAGTGTGAGATTTGTACTCAGTTTCTGAAGATATTATTTCCCTACCATCTTCTCTTCTGGAAAGTATTTTCTATTTCTTCTGTAATGAAAAACCCAGTCAGTTGTATTGTTATTAATTAACGTCCTGGGAAAGTCTGAGTCTTTAAGACATTCTCTAAACAAGTGAAGGGAGAAGAGGCCCAGAAGGTCTATGCTCTGTGGTAACCATGAAAAACCTACTCAGTCATCTTTAACTGAACGTGTTATCCAAATGAGTGGACCCCAAAATAATGTTAATGCAAACCTAGATTCCCAAAACTTCTGATCTTGCCATGTTTACAAATTAACCTAAATGTAAATGAATCACTCACTATTCTATACATGTTTAACAACCCAAAGTGTATTATTGAATTAGATGGGGAATATTTCTTGGGGCTGTTACCTTGACCATTCCACAAAGTTTTGTGGCTGGTGGATAAAGTAGGAGGAAACTTTGGCCTGGTAGAATCCCTTAGTGGGGCTATACTCTCCCAACAAAGTAGCATTAGTTATGTGAATGTGTTTTTGGAAACACATCATGGAAATAAAAGTAGGGAGATGGATTTCAGCCATGAGGAAAATACTTATACATGTGAATATTCAAAAACCTGAAACCACATTGTGAGTTTGTACCTGAAGTAGCTCCACATCTGGTTTATGGCACATTTCATTCAGCTCCTCATACATTCCTCTTAAAATCTCCATCCTATGAGCCATTTTGGCTTTACTTAAATGAAGTCGATGAAAAATTTCTTTCCCCTTCTTTTTCAGCATCTCCAAATTCTGTTTTTCTTCTTCATGATGAAATGCAGGCATCTTCTGATACTCAGCTCTAATTGCTTCTAGCCTTAAATTCACATAATCCTGCAGTGATAATGGGTTAGTCAAAAGAGAAATGTATATATCCATCTCCTATTAAATCTCACTGATTCCTTTTGTCTCTCGAACGTCCAATAGTTCAAACCTCTGTCTTGCCAGTTCTTAGAATCTACAAATTTTGTTCCTTTCCTTTGTTCTGCATAAAGATCAACATAGCTGTATCTGACCAATTACATTGAATTTATTCAAGATAATGTGTTTTCTAAGATCGTTGAAAATAAAAAAACACAATTTGAATTTCTCTATTCCAACCCATATTTATGGCAAAGTAAGAACAGTTCATGCTTGAGAGTTGGAGTATAGGGCTATAGTTACTAGAAAGGAAACAATTATTTCTATTTCTGAGATATGCAACAAGTTGCTTAAACTCATTATATGAAAATGACCTTAGACTAGCATGTCCAGCTAAGTGCATTTCGCTCAGCAAAACCTATCCTAATAAGGCTGCATTTATGATTTGGCCATCTTTGTCTCCCTGAATTCATTTCCTTCTATTCTTTTTCTAAGTCATCCCAGTCTGAAACATAGACTTCTTTGTGGTTCCTCCGGCCTCCAAATATACACAAACTCAAAATTACTTCATATGCTATTCTCTCCAACTAGAATTACATATATATGTATACAAACACACACACATACATACATACATACATATATACACACAACCACACACACATACATACATATACACACTCATGGTCCACATGTATATCCACACACACATTTGTGTTCCCCCTCCTCTTCAAAACTTTGTTTCAATTTGAATTTTTCAGTGAGTCTTTTTTCTGACCACCCTATTTAAAACTCAAACACTAATCTCCAGTTTCTGGCCTCTATTGTCCTTTTCTACTTCCCTGCTTGATTATTCTCCAACAAAAACCTACCACACTCAAATACATCATGTATTGCATATATTTGTGTATTGACCATTTGACTCTCTTATTTGGATTGTATGATTTGTGAGGACAAAGGTGCTTCCTTTCTTCTTTACTAGTATATTTTCTAATTTAAAATTCAACATAGACTAGGTTCTCATGAAATACTTTTCAACAAACTAATCTTAGCTATCATACCCTCAAAATATACATCCACAAAGAGAAAATTATTTTAATGTTTTTCTGAAGTCCTCAGAGTTCTCCTTATATTTAGATACTAGTTCCCATATTTCTGGCATGTTTACATGTCTCCCTCAAGACACAAATCCGTATTTCTCACCGCTTTTCTCATCGTATGTTATGTATTATTCAATATTAATTAGTTGAGATTCTTAATTTCATGGTTTCCCTAGATTTGCCCCGTCACTTTTTCTGCCTCAAATTTTCCATGCAATTCCAAATACTACTTGCACACTAGCATTCAGATTAATGCTGACCGACACTCCGAAGTTTCAGTTGAGCATTCCATGACTGCCAAATAACCCTTTTGCCTAGCATTGATCCAACCAGCAAATATAGAATGCTTTGAGATGGCCCAGTTTCTTGGATCTGTTGGTGTATAACTATAGGTTTGTATGAAACAAACCAGCATGCTTTGGGTGACATCAGTAGTTTTCTTAGAAATCCTACCTAACAGGCATACTATTCTATATAAAAATGAGGCCACTTTTTCTCAATGTTTTCTCTCGCCCTTTTTTTTTTTTTTTAACTGAATCCCAGAAACATTACAGTTTGATATCAAGTTCCTATTTTAAGAGTCACCCATTTGCCCACCATAAGTTCCTGGAGAAGGTAGAGTAGTACAGGACTAACCTTCCAGCATCTGGTTCTGGTGGTTTCCACATTCAGGTTTCTGTGATTTTCACAAGCTTTTTCCCACAAAGACTGCATTTTCTGTAAAAGCTTCTCCTGCAAAAGAGCCATAAATTGAAGCACCAGTGCAGACCATGACGTAGGGAGTGGGCCCAGAATGAGAGACAAATAAGCCCCTAGTAAATGGCATTTCCTTTGTTTCCCTTCATGTTTGTCAAAGCCCAGAGGTTGGAAGCTAAGAAAGCCCAAACAGAGCTGCTTAAAGGGACTCAGAGTTGGCTTTATCCAATCTCCAAGAAAATAGACCCACAGGAATTTTATGCTTCCTTTACAGAAATCGATCTTCAGAGCTATCACTTACCCGGTGTTCCTCAGCAGCCCACTCAATGGGACGGTGTCTGTGATACCGGTGCTCCTGAGAGCTGGAGCACAGCAAACAGAGCAGGCTCCTGTCCACTTCACAGAATATCTTCTTTGTCTCCCTGTGAGTGCCACACATTTGCTCCTCAGAGCTCAGGAATAGCCAGAGACTGACTTTTCTGGCAAGAGAAGCCATCTTCTTCAAATGAATGTTGGTTTTGAGGTTTATCTGCTCTGCTGACTTTGTGCATTCAGAGCACTGGACAAGAAATGGGATGTCTTGCCAGTTGAGGTAGAAACAAGGCCTGCAAAAGCTGTGCCCACAGTCTATGGTGACCGGGTCTATGAAGTAGTTCATGCACATGGGGCAGATGAGTTCCCTCTGAAAGACCTGTAAGATTCCAGAATTCATGTTTCTGAGGAACAAAGAGAAACATGTCATTTTGGGGCCTGGGTTGATGAAAAGCTTCTAAACATGTGGAGATATGTGATAGTTATATTTTCTTCTCTTGACAGTGTTCATTAAAGTACAACAAACTATTTCTTCTGTTACAAACTTAAAAATTTACACTTAGAGGGAGTCTCCTGGCTTTATAACAGATATTACTAACTAGAGGACTCACAGTCCCTTCTACTCCTAGTTCCTGTCTTTAGCATAATACAAACCTATTCAACTATCCATTTTCTGAACATAGATCTGGAAATTGGGTTTTGATTCTAAGTGGTCAGAATAAATCATAGTTGTCCCTATTCTTCTTTCAATAACTGATGAATGACTGTGAAAGAGTGGGAGGGAAAAAACTACCCGGGCCAAAGAAATATGAGAAGATGGCCAAAGAAATATGACAAGATGGTTCTATGACATATTTTTATAGAGAGTCACAAAAGCCGGGCAGTAAACCACCATGGCACAAGTTTACCTACATAACAAGCCTGCAAGTCCTGCAGTTATCCCAGGACTTAAAATTAAATTAAATTAAAAACAAAGACCCAAATCAAAACAAAATTTAAAAAAAGCCAACCAACCAAATAAAGAAAAAGACTGCAATTAAACCAATCAAGTTTCACTAGTAGGGAAAAGAAAAATTATTAAAGATATTGGGTCTTTTTATTTTCTTGCGGATTAAATTAACTTCCCCTAGGGCTGTGCAAGCTCTGAACTAACATATAGGAGGTTTTTGTTAAACTCAGAGAGGTGTAATTATATTTCCATAGTGTGATGGTGAATTTTAGGTATCAGTCTGACTGGATTAACCAACACCTAGGGAACTAGTGAAGCATTGTTTGTGGGTGAGTGTGTGAAGGTGTTTCTAGAGGAGAGAGACATGTGAGTTGGTGAGCTGAGTGGGAGCCTCATCTCTCAACGTGTGTGGGCACCATCCAATCAGCTGACACCTCAGATATAAAGAAAAAGGCAGAAAAAAGGCAACTTCCTCCGTCTCTCTCCTGAAACTTGTTCTGAAGCTTTCAGACTTGAGCTTAGCCAGGATACCGGTATTCTCAGGACACCAGCTTAGAGACAGCCTATATTGGAACTCTCTAGACTCCATAATCAAGCAAATTAATTTTCCTAATGAATTCTGTCCCACGTAGAATCATGTATAGCTTGTGGACAGATGTATGTTCTGAGAAATTGTCAGGTGTTTTTAGTTTTTTTTTTTTTTTTTTTTTTTGAGACAGAGTATCCTTCTGTCACGCAGGCTGAAATGCAGTGGCGTGATCTCGGCTCACTGTAACCTCCGCCTCCAGGTTCAGAGCGATTCTCCTGCATCAGGTTCCCAAGTACCTGGGATTACAGGAACGTGACACTAGGCCTGGCTAATTTTTGTATTTTTTTAGTAGAGATGGGGTTTTGCCATCTTGGCCAGGCTGCACTTGAACTTCTGGCCTCAAGTGATCTGCCTGCCTTGGCTTTCCAAAGTGCTGGGATTATAGGCACGCGCCACAGTGCCCAGCCAGGCGGTTTCATTGTTTTAATATGATAGAATATACCACACAAATCTAGATGGTATAGCCTACTACACCTATGGTATACACTATAGCCTATTGTTCCTACAATAGGCTACAAACCTGTACAATATGTTCTGTACTGCATACTGTAGGCAACTGTAACACAATGATAACTATTTGTGTATCTAAACATAATTGAATACAGAAAAGGTACAGTAAACATATTGGTATTATAATCTTATGGGACCACCATATGTGGTTTGTGGCTGACTCAAATGGCCCATGAATGTATCTGCACACATATATGTATACATCCTATGGTTCTGTCTGGAGAACCCTGACTAATTTAAAAACTATAATCTTTGTTTTGGCAATTTTAAATCCTTTAGCATAAAGCAGCATAAAGCTGCTAGTTTGATATCACTTCTGAATTTAAGTGAAAGCAGTGAAAAATCTTAGAATTGCAAATATTTTCCAGAACTCATCTAAGACATTTTAAGAAATTTTTCACAGTTTAATAAGATTGAGACTCAAGTGAGATGACAATCACAATCACATACCAAATTAGGTCTTATAAATTTACTTGTTCGAAAAATTGTGTTTTGATTTCTAAAGTAGGATATTTTGGGGAGCTTTCTCATTGTTTTAGTTTCGCTATTTTGCATCGCTCATCATTACCTTACTAATTTAAAGTCATGTCTAAAACCTGAATGTTATGAAAGCAAATAACTTCATCATTCATTAATGTCTTCTCAATTCAATTTGACAATATTAATACACTCATTACATACATATAGACACACACCTATGTGTACATATATGTATCAACTCCATATATTCATTATGAATACATATCTGTTGCAGCAAACACTAGATATTTTAAGTTTTTCAGAACTATATTAAACAATCATAGAAAGCACAAAATACCAATTAGTATCCTTATAATTCATAAAATCTATAGTAAGAACATGAGTTACAAATGGTATCATTGTGTAGATTTAAGATAATGAGATATTTTTAACACTTTAATTTATTATTGTGTAAAGGAAAGATGATATAATTTTATCAATGTGTTTCACTCACCCCGGAGTTCTTTTAATGGTTCCCACAACGATTTTTCCAAAAATAATTTTGGTAAGTTCACCTCAAGGTCAGAAGCTCATTCACTGCAGTACTGAATTTCAGAGGTCGCCAAAATGCAGTTCTAAGTGCAGTCCTTCTCCTTCAGAGAAAACTGAGCTTGTCTCTTCTGTGTCCTTTTATAAGAATCTGTGAAGACCACACCCACCTCTTTATGGGTATTCAGAGCACTCAGAAAGGTGGAGACAAAGATGATTAGGTTTATGCAGTATTTAGAACACACCTTTGCAGCTCTGATTAAATTATCATCACACTTTCATTCTGAACACCAGTGCCTGAATGAATCATATGTAACATAAATCCTGTCAGAGCATACATAGGCTAGAAATTTACTAAGATGCATTTTATACTGTTTATTGAGTTTCTTCCATGATACAGTCATTCCTCTAAGTGCACATTTATTTATTGTAGAGAAAGGGTCTCCTTCTGGAGTGCAGTAGCATAATCATAGCTCCCTGCAGCCTTGAATTCCAAGTAATCCTCCTGCTTCAGCCTTCCAAGTAGCTAAGACTTTAGGCTCACACTATATCACCTGGCTAATTTTTTTTGTTGAAATTTTTGGTAAAGTCAGTGTATGACTCTGTAGCTCATGCTGTTCTCCAACTCCTGGCTTCAAGTGGTCCTCTGGTCTCGGCCTTCCAAAGTGCTAAGAGTGCAGGTATAAACCACCTCATCCAGCTTAAATGCTGCTTTAGTACATTTATAGGATATTTCCAGAGAAGTCCAATGGAAGATAAAACTTTCCTTTTTGTTTTCTGTTTTCTACCCCTCTAAGAGAAATCACTGATTAACCAAATAAACCCACTAACCTGGGGTCTCTCATTGAATTTACAAAACTTCACCAGTCTCATGGGTGAAAGATGAGTTATTATTTTAACGTTTTTCTCCATATAGTGCATGATGTCCTACAATGACTAGGAGTGCACCACGGGAATTATTTTGGGGATTACATATAACTTTTAGGATATAGGCAAATTCACAAATACAGAATCCAAATGATAGAGATGGACTATATTTTTCTTTCTATTCCAAATCTTTTTGTTGTTATATGAAAATTATTTTTTTAAAAAGAGATTTCAGAAGGGACTACTCAAATATCTTCTGATAGAGGAATTCTTTGCCAATGGTCCAGAAGACTTATGGTCAAGACTGTCAAAACAGTGAAGACAAATCTATCAGACCCAGGTCTGTCCAGGTTCAAAGACAAAAGCAGAACCCATAAGATATATGTATAGTTAGGGAGATTCACATATGAATTAAGTGCAAAGACTTGACTTACCCAATTGTGGGGGCTGCTTAAGCAAATGTGAGATCCTGGGTACAGTCCATCAGGAAAAGAAATCCCCCGCTGGCTGGATCCCAGTGGTCATGAATCAAAGCTTTGGTTTAAAGTCAATAGGGGACAACTGGAAGATTAGAGTCCCATTTGCCGTTTAAAATGTTGTTCAAGGAATGCCTATGTGTTTCTTTAAAGGACTTTCACTGATGAAGTCAGGCTTACTTGGGTACACTTCCTAGTTACAGGATTAGGACCTTTGCTCACATCTGCAAAATGCCTTTCCAGCAGGTCCTAAGTAAGTGTTTCATTGAAGAATAATAAGGTATGTCTATGCCACAAAATGGCTACTGCCCTCATTTCCCTCTTTGTACATACATGTACTCAAGTTGACACATCATAAAATCATCCAGAGTTTATATTTAATTAAATACAAGGAACTGAACAATAGATTTTCTTGTTCTATTGTCAGTTTACTGTCCAAGACCACCAACTGACTGACCACCCTGTATGCACATTCTGTACCTCAATAAATCTAAGTAATTAACCAAAGTGTCCACACAGAAGTAAGATCTGCGCTGGTTGTGTGTGGGGGCCCTTTTGACTCAGTCCTGGACTCCAGAGTGGGAAACTTGTGAAACCCTCGGTCATGGACTTGATCCTGTGGACACTCTCTGCTTAAATTCTGGAGCTCCGTGGCGGGGCCCTGGTACTCCATTACAAGGTCTGATGATGCTGTGTATCAGGAAGGAATTAGGGCAAGGAGAGAAAGGAAGGTAGGTAGCTTCTGATTTTATTTCAACCACTTTTTGCACCACATCATTCACTTATTCAAACACTCAGCTTTAGGCAGTTGAAGCCTAGAGCACTGGAAATTAGGAGCTTTCAATTACAGACCTACCTCTGTCTACTGTGGCATTATCAAGGAAACAACCTATTTTCCTACTTGAGTCTCAGACCATGAAACAAATATAAGAAAGTAATTCTCTTTAGAGTTGGCATTTTGTAGGTTCCAAAAGTCCTACCCAATCCAGAAGAGAGAGTAGAGGTGGGTATAGGCAAGAACAATCCGTGATGTGGATAAAGGACACTCTAGCCAATTTGGAATATTTCCTTATTTCCCAGTGCTTCTCCTTTTAATAAAAAAGATACTTTTTTGTACATGAGACTGTTTTCATTCTAGCATCTGAAACCTACCTCTACCACAAAGTTTTCTGTTGAATTACACATCTAGTTTTGAGAATCTGGTAATAGACTCTTTTGTTCATCTGGGTTCTAAAACTCATTGGAAAATCTTTGTATGAAAGTTGGGGATCTATTTCTGCTTCCTTAACATATGTAGAAATCTGACTTTATTTAATTCTGGAAATTTTTAAATTTTTATAAAAATGCCATTCTATGATAAATACCATTTAAAACCTAGGTATTATAACTACTTTGACATTTTGTTTGTTTTATTTGCGCACATGGAGAGAATTCTTCATATTTTTTCCCATGCTAACAAAATTTATTAATTTTCCAAAAATTTATATTTTGCTTTCTGGATCCTGAATGTCCAGGGCTATCTTTTCTTTAACACTTTTTTTTTTTTTTGCATTTCTTCTCAATTGTTTTACCTGTTTATTGTCTATTTTTCTACAAACCCCAGTCATTTTCTCTTGAAACCTCTTATCTATTTGAGTGGAGAGAAATATGTTAGAAAAAGGAAGGGGACAATGTGATACATGGGCTATGATGTACCAGTTACTGTGCTGTCTCCATGCACACATTGTTCCTAATCTCCACAGAAAATATGCAATATGTGTAGCATTGTCCCAACTTTACATATGAGCACATAAAAGGTAAGCTTTTTTTTTTTTTTTTTTTTTTTTTTTTTTTTTTTTTTTTTGTTGAGACGGAGTCTCACTCTGTCGCCCAGGCTGGAGTGCAGTGGCGGCGTGATCTTGGCTCACTGCAAGTTCCACCTCCCGGGCTCACTCCATTCTCCTGCCTCAGCCTCCCGAGTAGCTGGGACTACAGGCGCCCGCCACCAGGCCCGGCTAATTTTTTTGTACTTTTAGTAGAGACGGGATTACACTGTGTTAGCCAGGATGGTCTCAATCTCCTGACCTCGTGATCCGCCCGCCTCAGCCTCCCAAAGTGCTGGGATTACAGACGTGAGCCACCGCGCCCGGTCGTAAGCAATCTTTTTATGGTCCTGTTTCCTGTATGGGATGGATTCAGGGATCAATCCCATGTCGTCAACTCCATAAATCCTCAAATCTCTCAATGTATTTTCTCACTTAGAGCCACAGAAACACATATGATTCCTTCTGTGCTTGTGTGTTCAGGTGAGGTTCAGCCTACATTCTGAAGTTTCTTCCTCTGATGAATGAAACATTGAGTTCTTGAATATAGCTACATTATCATTAGGCTGTAAAAATCAGAATCAAATAGGTTTTCTTCCTTGAGAAAATAATGGAGGCAACAATTACAAACAGCACTCTAGGTTTTAGATTTCAATCATGTTTTTCCTTTTCTATTCTTTTTTCTTTTCTTAGAGACAGGGTCTCACTCTGTCATCCAGACTATAGAGCAGTTGCTGGATCATAGCTACTGCAGCTTCAACCTCCTAGGCTCAAGTGATCCTCAACCTCGGCCTCCTGAGTAACTCTGACTACAGGCAGACACCCGCACTTCAGGTTAGTTTTTAAATTGTTTGTGGAGATATGGTCTTCTTATGCTGTTCTGGCTGGTCTCAAACTCCTGGACTCAATCCTCCTGCTTCGACCTTCCAAGGCACTGGGATAACAGGCGTGAGCCACGGTTCCCAGCCTCGAAGCATTTTCATAGCAAAGAGTTAACAGAACATTTTCTTCTCTAGATTCAGTAGACACAAGATTCTTATATTTTATTCTTCCCATATCTGGCTGTGTATCCTGTTCGCAGACATTACATTGCCAAATTTGTTTTCCATTCATCTTTCCTAGCACAATATAGAAAAATGGGTACTGTGGAGTAGAGTTTTCACATTCTTTCCTGAACCCTGCCAGTTCTAATGGTGCTCATGGACTTAGCCATTTCCCTTCACTGGAATCGATTTTTGTTTATAAACAACAGTAAGTGTTGTTTATAAAATTTCCAAGGAACAGAGCAGAATGTAAGGTTAGCATATCTTGTGTTTTTACCTACCATAAGCCCAAAGGATCATGAGTACTACATACAGAAATCTTTCCTCCTTACCCCTGTCACATTCTACTTGGATGCTGTGGAGAAATAAACCCAGTGTATCCCCTTCTGCTATGCAAAATAATACTATTTGGCTTAAACTGATGTTTGTAAAATTTCATCCACAGATTTCAGTCACATTTTCAAATAAATCCATTATAAAACCATGTAATACAAGTTGACTGTTTGTTATTCACAATGTTAGGGCCAGAAGAATTTCAGGTTTTGGATATTTGTGGATTACAGAATATTTGCATATACATAATAAGATATCTTGTGTATCAACCCAAGTGCAAACACAAAATTTATGTTTCATATACACCTTATACAGATAGGCTAAAGATAATTTTAGACAATATTTTAAATAACTTTATTCGTGAAGCAAAGTCTGTGTACACATGCCATTTTATTACCCTTTGTGAGCGCTCTTGCTCGGGGGCATCTAGGTGGACACAGAAAGATATATTGCAACTGAAGGGGCTGGGAGAGTCTTTTGTTCACTGAGAATATGTTTTGACTGTAACTTCTCATATGAGATCACGTGTGGGATATTTCACTTTTGGTGACATTTCACAGCTCAAAACATTTGAGATTTTGGAGTATTTTGGATTTTTAGATATTTTGATTAGTGGTGCTCAACCTGTATGTTATTTCATCTTTTTTTCCTCCAGGTAGGAATGGAAAATGCATTTTTGTTTTTACTTGTATTACACATTTTTTCCAACTCAAATTCATTATGCATATTGTTAGATGTCTTCAAATTTTGATGAAAAGTCTCAAGTTATATCAATTACTATTTTCAAAAATTTTTTGTAATAAGTAGATTAAATACCATGATAATCCACAGTTAAAAAAATAAACACAAATTCATGTGCTTGTATTCCAGTTGGGTTTTTTTTCCAAACGATGAGCATTAATGAAATACTATACCTTAAAACCTTTTTCTAAATATATTTGAGAATATTGTTTGAAAGTAAAAAATTGAAAAGGACTGAACATACCATAATAAATGACATTTGTGCTTAAGAAGGCTGCCTTTTTCAGAGATTATTTATAAAATAAAAATACACATTTCTAACCTTGTCTCTGTTAAGAGCTTGTTACTGATGTGTTACTTATGATGTTGAATGTTGTTAGGCTAACAGGATGCACTGGTAATAGGACCCTGTCAAGCTGAACTTTCCCGACTTAAATGCTACCTCACCATTCCTGTGCAGTATGTTTTTATTAGAATTCTAGCAGTATGTATTTTATATTGTGACCTAAATAACAAGCATACACAAAAATGATTTCACACTGTGTATGCCGGTGTATTTTAAAGTCTATGAAAAATATTGTAGGTATCAGCAAGTAGAACAGTGCTTCATACATAGAAAGGGACCAATTAATGCTAAGTAAATGTTATTAGTTACTTAAAGAACTTTGTATTACGTAAATACTTCCAAATCAATTATTATTTGGATGGTAATATGATAGCAAACCTAGATGCAGATTTAAGAAGAATATTGAGCAAGAATGGGTTAGGAGGGTGTGAGGAGTAGGCCACAGAGAAAGTTAATACCTATAATTTGCTGAGTCAGAGTTGAAAGCACCTATAGGCTAAGTGGATACCTCCCATTCTGACCCATTTCAGCAAAATATTTGAATCTTCCATGTTTTTCATAATTCTGGGAGTTTAGAAAATGCTTTAGAGAAGTGAATGAGCCACGATATTTTATATTCGTTTATTTATTGTGTTTGGTGATTTGAGAATTTCTCTAAGTCACTAGAGATAGAGCTTCAGAATATTAATCTCAGGATACAAATCTGTTTTTCAATTTTATAACCATAACCCATTCTCCAAAGATGACCCCTCTGTTAAGTAATAGTAAATTATCTTCAATGTCATTTAAGTTCACAAGTTTCTTGTGAAATGTTTTTAACTTTAAAAAGTTTAAAAACACAAAAAGCCATTCTTTAAAACTAAACATGTATAAATCAAGTTCTTAAAAACCAATCCAGTCTGGGCGTGGTGGCTCAGTCCCAACACTCTGGGAAGCTGAGGTGGGCGGATCCCTTGAGTTCAGGAGTTCAAGACAAGTCTGACCAACATGGCAAAACCCTATATCTAATAAAAATACAAAAATTAGGCTGGCATAGTTGCACAGACCTGTAGTCCCAGCTACTCAGGAGGCTGTGGCAGGAGAATCACCTGAACCTGGGAGGCAGAGGATGCAGTGAACTTAGACAGTGCCACTGCAATTCAGCCTGGGCAACAGAGCGAGACTACGTTTCAAAATAAATAAATAAATAAATAAATAAATAAATAAATAAAATCTTCTACTCTTTAAAAATCATGGAAAATCTAGTATTGTAGATAAAAGTAGAAAACAAAATAGTTCTTCATATATTTTAGGTTTTAATAAGGAGTCATTAAAAGATAATTATAAAGTCACTTTAAGTGGACTTAAAAAGGTAACATCAGGCCGCTGTGGCAGCTCATGCCTGTAATCCCAGCACTTTGGGAGGCCAAGGGGGGTGGATTATCTGAGGTCAGAAGTTCGAGACCAGCCTGGCAAACATGGTGAAATCCCCTCTGTACTAAAAATACAAAAATTAGCTGGGCATGGTGGCAGGCACCTGTAATCCCAGCAGGAGATTTGCTTGAACCCCTGGGGTGGAGGTTGCAGTGAGCCGAGATCCTGCCACTTCACTCCCGCCTGGGTGAAAGAGCCAGACTCCATCTCAAAAGAAAAAAAAAAAATGTAACATTGTATAATGACATCAGACAACTGATTTAGTTATCTAACATTGGAATGTATTTGTAGAAGTTTTTTTTTAATTTTAATCGATAAAGCAATTATACAATTAAATAGAGCCAATCGAAAGGACTAGGTTTTGCCTTTGAAACTGCAGAAACCTAATCTTCTATTAAGGATGTATCCGTGCATAGTTTAAATTTTTAAAAAAATACATAAATAAAAGGAATGTAGTGAAGTGTTTTAAGAAAAGTTTCTAACTTTGGAAATTCTACACAATGTACATGTAACAAAGTTCAGTCTTTCACATTATTAAAAAAAATAAAAAAACCTCAGCGTTGGCCATTAGGATGCCAAGACATATCCAGTGAATGCTCAATTATAAAGCATCTAGCCTGGCTCACTTTGAAAACTTTTCTTCTAAAATTGTCTTCCTGGGGCCTTTAATACATGACTCTAATTTGTAGTTCTAGAAACTATTGAGTTTAGAGAAAGTAAATTCCAATCCATCCTTTCTAAAAAAACTTAAGTAGGCTTAGGACTTTCTTCCTAAAATGTATGAACATTGTTGTTCAAGCGTGTCATCGCATCACATTGAGAGGTGGACACAGGAAAGGAGTTTGAGAAAAGCCTAGGCAACATTGCGAAAACTCGTCTGTCCAAAAAAATAAAAATTAGCGGAGCATGGTGGGGTGAACCTGTAGTCCCTGGTACTGGGGAAGCTGAGGTGGGAAGATTGCTATAGCCAGGGGGGTTGACACTGCAGCTAGACAGGATCCAGGGACTGCACTCCAGCCTGGGTGACAAAGCCAGACTCTGTCTCAAAAAAAAAGAATATAAAATATCTCACTAATATTTGTAATGTTTATTATGTTGAAAACATTTTGGATATATTGGGTTATAATGTTTTATTAAAATTAACTTCAATTGTTTCTAATTGTTTCAAATATCATTAGAAAAATGCATTCCCTCCCCTCTCTGTTATAGTTTCTCTGAAAATACATGCATTAAAGAAAAACGAAGAAAGTATGTTTAATTAAATAATATTCAAAATACAAAACAAAAAAACTTTTGAAATGTATTTAAGACAATGTTTACAAAACAATGTATATCATTAAATGCATCTGTTATTAACAAAGAAAGGTCTGTCGCAAACAGCCAGAAAATTAAAGCAAATTCCCATTAAAAAACTAAAAAAAAATTAGAGAAATTGCAGAAAATTGATTAAAAAGCATGCAAAAGATACATCAACAAATTTAAAAGTAGGCTCTTTAAATAGATAAATTAAATTAGTAAATTCCCAATGAGATTCATTTAAACAATGGAGAGGGGGAGTTCAAATCAAGAATAAACAGGCAAACTCATAGGTCATCCAGATATCAATAAGCCAGTATGAATATTTTAGGAACAATTTATACCTATACATTTGACAATTTTGGTGACATGAGAAAATTTATTGAAAAACACAGCTGACTAAAACAGACGGAAGAGAACATAGAAAAATGAAAGATATGATTTGGATTCTTAAAATTCCGTGTATTATTTAAAAAACAAAACTCACAAAGAAAACTCCAGTGATCTCTTTCAGCGAAATTTTCAAAGCATTTTAGAAAGAAATAACACACTTTTAGACAAATTCTTCTAGAGAACAAAGAAAAAGCAACACTTTCTAACTTATAACTTTGTTTTCCTTTCATTTTTTTCTTTCCTTTATTTAGACAAGTTCTCCCTCTGTCACTCAGACCAAAGTGCAGTGCATGATCATAGCTCATTGCAGCCTCAAACACCTAGGCTCAAGTGATCCTCCTGCCTGGTCCTCCTGATTAGCTGGAACTGCATGTACTTGCTTCCAGGCCTGGGTAAAAACATTTATTTTTAGAGACAGGTGTCACCCTATGTTGCCTGGGGAAACCTGGAATTCCTAGAGTCAAGTGACCCTTTTACCCAGCTGTCCAACTAGCTGGAATTACAGACAGGAGTCACCAAACTCTATTCAAAATTAGTTTTCTGTATGTACTTTGTTAAAGATAATTATACACATAATTATTGTTTAAATAATCATTTATGACATTGTATCATATTTTAATATAAATATACATGCTGTACATCTTCTACATGTCCATACATATATACTGATGTAAAGTATCTAATTTAAAATTATTCACCATGGCGTAAAATCAAAAAAACACATTTTATTTTTGCATAAATTCACCATTGAAAATAGTCATAAAATAGGGGAGACAACAAAAAAATTAGACAAGTAAATTCACCAACTGTTGTATATAGAGTCATAGTATTTAAAATACAACTAAGTGCCTAGGTGCACTTTTTTATGAGAGCTCCATAGATGGGTTAGTTATTTCATTTAATATTTTAGAGTTGTACATATTCAGATAAATAATGACTGGAGACTTATTTAGCAATGATATATTTTAAAACTAGACTGACACTTCACTGGCTTCCCATAATTTCTAGATGGCAAACTCATCTTTTCCATGTTCTGATGCCTGTACCTGCCTCTGCAGCCTCATCTCCCATCAGACCACTCTCATTCTTGTCACTCTAGCTCCAATGGCCTGGAGCTCAACTGTACCAGGCTTCCTCCATCCAGGAAGGTTTTGCATCTGCTGCTGTCACTGCAAAGAAAGTTTCTCTCTATCTCTCTTTGCCAAGTTAATGTATTCCTATTCCTCAAATCTCAATGCTTTCATATCTTCATAAAAGCCTTGTGTAAGCTTGCATTCAGCACCTCCCTCCTACTACCGACCCTCAAAACATGTACTGCTCATTTATTGAGCTTATAGTTCTAATTGTATATTTACTTGTGTGATTCTTTAATTATGATACATCTCATTCACTAGTCTGGATGTTCTAGCAGGACTGAAATTGTCTATTATAGTTTAATATAATTTATTTCTAATACCTAGTTTATTGTCATTAGTATATGCTTGTTGAAGAATAAATAAAAAATCTTTCATGGAAATATAGATGATACATTTCAGTTTAAAATAATAAAGCAATTGTTTTTAATTGTGAGGGCATTGTTTGTGAAACAAAACATTACTTAATGAAATAATTGTTTCAGTTGTAATGTCTGTGAACACCCTATGTCAGGTTAAGATTCTTGCATCTCACTCCAAAATCCTCTACCTTCTGTTGGGCTATAATCCCCTAGGCATGATTGTCTGTACTTTATAAATCCGATCACTCCATGTTACACCCTTCCCCAATGTTACACCCTTCTGTGTAACCTAATCTTCCATTTCCACTTCTTTCTCCAGACAGTAGCCACAGAGCCATACCCTGACTCTATGAAAAGTTTTAAAAAACATTAGCCAAGTGGGATGGTGTGAGCCTGTAGTCCTAGCTACTTGGGAGGCTGAAGCAAGAGGATCCCCTGAGCCTTGGAATTCAAGGCTGCAGTGAGCTATGATTGTACCACTGCACTCCACAAGGAGAGAGTTTCTCTAGAATAAATAAATGTGCCCTTAGAGGAATGACTGCATCTTGGATGAAACTCAATAAACAGTATAAAATGTATCTTAGTTAATTTCTAGTGTATATCTAATCTCATAGGATTTATGTTACATATGATTCACTTCAGTCACAGTTTTTTGGAATGAAGGAGTGATGATAATTTAATCAGTGGTGCAAAGGTGTGTTCTAAATACTGCATAAACCTAATCGTCTTATTCTCTACCTTTCTCAATACTCCACCCTCTTAAAGAGGTGGGTGTGGCCTTCACAGATTCTTATAAAAGGACATAGAAGAGACAAGCTCAGTTTTCTCCAAAGGAGAAGGAGCACACTTAGAGGGAGCTGTATTTTGGTGACCTCTAAAAGTCAGTACTGCGGTGAATGAGCTCCAGACCTTGAGGAGTACTTAACAGAATTATTTCTGGAAGAATCACTGTGGGAACCATTCAAAGAACCCAGCGGTGAGTAAAACCTATATTGATAAAATTATATCTTCTTTCCTTTACAAAATAATAAATTAGAGTGTTAAAAATATCTCATTATCTTAAATCTACACAATGATACCATTGTAATTCATATTCTTACTATAGATTTTATGAATTATAAGGATACTAATTGTTGTTATTTTGCATTTTCTATCATTCTTCAATATAGTTTTGAAAAAATGGAAATATCTAGTGTCTGCTGCAACAGATATGTATGCAAAATGAATATATGGAGTTGATATTAATACCTATATGTGCACATAAGTGTGTGTAAATATATGTGTAATGAGTGCATTAATATTAAACAATTGAATTGAGAAGACATTAATGAATGTTAATTCATTCATTCAGCTTTTAGACATAACTTTAAATTAGCAAGGTAATGATGAGAGATGCAAAACAGTGAAACTGAAAAAAATGAGAAAGCTCCCTAAAACATCCTAGTTTGGAAATCAAAACACAATTTTTTGACCAAATAAATTTATAAGATATAATTTGATACGTGATGGTGGTTGCCATCTCACTTGAGTCTTAATTTTATTAAACTATGAAAAATTCCTTAAAATGACTTACATGACCTCTGGAGACTATTTACTATTCTAAGATTTTTCATTTCTTTCACTAAAATTCAGCAGTGTTATCAAATACGGGAGAGTAAAGAAAAGGACTTAAAATTGCCAAAGACCATAGTTTATATATTAGTCAGAGCTCTCCAGGCAGACAGAATGATAGGGTGTATATGTATACATGTAGAGATACATTCATGAGCCATTTCAGTCAACCACAAACCATACATGGTGGTCACATAAGATTATAATACCAGTATGTTAACTGTACCATTTCTGTATTTAAATATGTTTACATACTAAATAATTACCACTGTGTTACAATTGCCTACAGTATACACTACAGAACATGCTGTACAGTTTTGTAGCCTAGGAGCAACAGGCTGTACTGTATACCATAGGTGTGTAGCAGGCTATACCATCTAGGTTTGTGTAAGTATAGTCTATAATGTCGAAACAATAAAACCGCCTGGCTGGGCACAGTGGCTCACGCCTCTAATCCCAGCACTTTGGGAGGCTGTGACAGGCACATCACTTGAGACCAGGTGTTCGAGTCCAGCCTGGGCAATATGGTGAAACTTCGTCTCTACTAAAAAAAGGAAAAAAAATGAAAAAATTTACCAGGTGTAGTGAGGTGTTCTGGTAATCCCAGGTACTCAGGAGGCTAAGGCAGGAGACTCGCTTTGACCCTGGAGGCAGAGGTTGCAGCGAGCCGAGACTGCACCACTGCACTCCAGCATGAATGATAGAGTGAGACTCCATCTCAAAAAGTAAATAAATAAAACCTCCTTACACATTTCTCAGAACATATATCTGTCATCAAGCTACACATGACTCTACCTGAGAGGGAATTCATCAGAAAAATTTGTTTGCTTGATTATAGAGTCTGAGCAGTTCTAATATAGGCTGTCTTTAAGCTGATGTCCTGAGGATACCGGTATCTTGACTGAGCTCAAGGCTGAAAGCCTCAGAACCAGCTTCAGGAGAAAGAAAGAGGAAATTGCCTTTTCTCTGGCTTTTTCCTTTTATCTGAGCTACCAGCTGATTGAATGGCGCCCACTCACATTGAGGGATGATGGTCCCACTCTGCTCACCAACTCACATGTCTCTCTCCTCTGGAAACACCTTCACAGACTCACCCAGAAACAATGCTGCACCAGTTCCCTAGGTATTGGTTAATCCAGTCACACTGGTATCTAAAATTCGCCATCACACCATAGAGATGTAATTACACATCTCTGAGTTTAACAAAAATCCTACTATATGTTAGTTCAGAGTTTGGGTATCCCTAGGAGAAGTTAATTTAATCCACGAGAAAATTAAAAGGCCCAATATCTTTAACTATGTTTTTCTCTTCTATTAAACCAAAATTGGTTTAATTGCTGTTTTTTTGGTTGGTTGATTGGTTTTTCTATTTTGTTTTGGTTTGGTTTTTTATTTTACTTTAATTTCATATTATTTTAAGTCCTAAGATAAATGTGCAGGACGTGCAGGCTTGTTACACAGGTAAACATGTGCCATGGTGGTTTGCTGTCCCACTGTTGTGTCTCTAAAAATATGCCATAGAACCCTCTAGCCATCTTCTCATATTTCCTTGGCCAAGGCAGTTTTTCCCAGTCTTTCATACTCAGCAGTTACATGAAAGAAGAATAGGAACAACTACAATTTATTCTAGGCCACTTAGAATCAAACCCAATTTCCAGATCAACATTCAGAAAACGGGAAATTGAA
The DNA here is from genome assembly GCF_028858775.2 of Pan troglodytes. Taxonomy (NCBI): domain Eukaryota; kingdom Metazoa; phylum Chordata; class Mammalia; order Primates; family Hominidae; genus Pan; species Pan troglodytes. The sequence goes on from NC_072407.2 coordinate 91,795,434, forward strand.
TAGATTGGTATTGTGTTACAGACAGGAAATAAGAGTATAAAGGGTTGTGAGTCATCTAGTCAGTAATATCTACTATAAAGCCGAGAGACTCTCTCTGTGTGAGATTTTTATTTTTGTTACAGAATAAATAGTGTGCTGTGTTTTAATGAATACTGTCAAGAGAAGAAAATAGGGCTCTCAGGTATCTCCACATGTTCCGAAACTTTTCATCAACCCAGACCCCAAAAGGACATGTTGCTCTTTCTTCCTCAGAAACATGAATTCTGGAATCTCGCAAGACTTCCAGATGGAAATTACCTGCCCCATCTGCATGAATTACTTCATAGACCCGGTCACCATAGACTGTGGGCACAGCTTTTGCAGGCCCTGTTTCTACTTCAACTGGCAAGACATCCCAATTCTTACTCAGTGCTTTGAATGCATGAAGACAACATGGCAGAGAAACCTCAAAACTAACATTCATTTGAAGCAGATGGCTTTCCTTGCCAGAAAAGTCAGTCTCTGGCTATTCCTGAGCTCTGAGGAGCAAATGTGTGGCACTCACAGGGAGACAAAGAAGATGTTCTGTGAAGTGGACAAGAGCCTGCTCTGTTTGCTGTGCTCCAGCTCTCAGGAGCACCAGTATCACAGACACCATCCCATTGAGTGGGCTGCTGAGGAACACCGGGTAAGTGATGCCTCTGAAGATCTATTTCTATAAATGACACATGAAATTCCTGTGGGTCTATTTTCTTGGAGATTGGGTAAAGCCAAATCTGAGTCCCTTTAAGCAACTCTCTTTTGGCCTTTCTTAGCTTCAAACCTCTGAGATTTGATGAAGAAGGGAAATAGAAGAAATGCCATTTCCTAGGGACTTATTTGTCTCTCATTCTGTGCCCGCTCCCTATGAAATGGTCTGCATGTTACTTTATTGTTTTCACTGGTGCTTCAATTTATGGCTCTTTTGCAGGAGAAGCTTTTAAAGAAAATGCAGTCTTTATGGGAAAAAGCTTGTGAAAATCAGAGAAACCTGAACGTGGAAACCACCAGAATCAGCCACTGGAAGGTTAGTCCTGTACTAGTCTACCTTCTCCAGGAACTTATGGTGGGCAAATGGGTGACTCTTAGAATAGGAACTTGATATCAAACCGTAATGTTTCTGGGAGTCAAAAAAAAAAAAAAAAAAAGAAAGAAAAGAAAACATTGAGAAAAAGTGGCCTCATTTCTTATGTAGAATAGTGTGACTGTTAGATGGGATTTCTAACAAAACCGTTGATGTTACCCAAAGCATGCTGGTTTGTTTTCATACAAACCTGTAGCTATACACCAACAGATACAAGATACTGGGCCATCTCACAGCATTCTATATGTGCTGGTTGGATAAATGCTGGGCATGAGAGTTATTTGGCAGTCATGGAAAGCTCAAGTGAACCTTCTGAGCCTGGGTCAGCATTACTCTGAATGCTGGTGGACAAGTAGTATTTGGAATTGCATGGAAAATTTGAGGCATAAAGAGTGACAGGGGAAATCTAGGGCAACCATGAAATTAAGAATCTCAACTAATTAATATTGAATACTACATAACTTATGATGAGAAAAGTGGTGAGAAATATGGATTTGTGTCTTGAGGGAGACATGCAAACATGCCCGAAATATGGGAACTAGTATCTAAATATAAGGAGAACTCTGAGGACTTCAGAAAAATATTAAAAATGATTTTCTCTTTGTGGATGTATACTCTGAGGGTATGATAGCTAATAGTAGTGTGTTGAAAAGTATTTCATAAGAACCTAGTCTATGTTGAATATTAAATTAGAAAATTTGCCAGTATAGAAGAAAGAAAGCATCTTTGTCCTCACAAAACGTATAATCCAAATGAGAGGCAAAAATGGTCAACGTGCAAATATGTGCAATACATGATGTGTTCGAGTGTGGTAGGTTCTTTGTTGGAGAATAATCAAGCAGGGAAGTAGAAAAGGACAATAGAGGCCAGAAACTGGAGATTAGTGTCTGATTTTTAAATAGGGTGGTCAGAAAAAAGACTCACTGAAAAATTCAATTTGAACGAAATTTTGAAGAGGAGAGGGAACACGAATGTGTGTATGTATATACATATATGTGGACCATGAATGTGTATATATGTATGTGTGTGTGTGTGTGTGTGTGTGTGTGTGTGTATAAAATTCTAGTTGGAAAGAACAGCATATGCAGTAATTTTGAGTTTGTGTATATTTGGAGGCCTGAGGAACCACAAAGAAGTCTAAGTTTCGGAATGGGATAACTTAGAAAAAGAATGGAAGGAAATGAATTCAGAGAGACAAAGATGGCCAAATCATAAATGCAGCCTTATTAAGATAGGTTTTGCTGGGTGAAATGCATTTAGCTGGACATGCTAGTCTAAGCTCATTTCACATATAATGAGTTTAAGCAACTTGTTACGTATCTCAGAAATAGAAATAATTATTTCCTTTCTAGTAACTATAGCTCTATACTCCAACTCTTAAGCATGAACTGTTCTTACTTTTCCATAAATATTGGCTGGAATAGCGAAATTCAAATTGTATTTTTTTATTTCCAACTATCTTAGAAAACACATTATCTTGAATAAATTTAATGTAATTGGTCAGATACATCTATGTTGATTTTTATACAGAAAAAAAGGAAATGAACAAAATTTTGTGGATTCTAAGAACTAGCAAGACTGAGGTTTAAATTATTGAGTGTTCGAGTGACAAACAGAATCAGTGAGATTTAAGAGGACATGGATAAATACATTTCTCTTTTGACTAACCCATTATCACTGCAGGATTATGTGAATTTAAGGCTAGAAGCTATGAGAGCTGAGTATCAGAAGACGGCTGCATTTCACCATGAAGAAGAAAAACATAATTTGGCGATGCTGAAAAAGAAGGGGAAAGATATTTTTCATCAACTTCATTTAAGTAAAGCCAAAATGGCTCATAGGAGGGAGATTTTAAGAGGAATGTATGAGGAGCTGAAGGAAATGTGCCATAAACCAGATGTGGAGCTACTTCAGGTACAAACTCACAATGTGGTTTCAGGTTTTTGAATATTGACATGTGTAAGTATATTCCTCATGGCTGAAATCCATCTCCCTACCTTTATTTCCATGATGTGTTTCCAAAAACACATTCGCATAACTAATGCTACTTTATTGGGAGAGTATAGCCCCGCCAAGGGATTCTACCAGGCCAAAGATCCCTCCTACTTTATCCACCAGCCACAAAACTTTGTGGAATGGTCAAGGTGACAGCCCCAATAACTATTCCCCATCTAAGTCAATAATATATTTTGGGTTGTTTAACATGTATAAAATAGTGAGTGATTCATTTACATTTAGGTTAATTTGAGGACATGGCAAGATCAGAAGTTTTGGGAATCTAGGCTCACATTAATATTATTTTGAGGTCCACTCATTTGGGTCATAGGTTCTGGGAAAGATGACTGAGTAGGTTATTTGAAGTTACCACAGAGCATAGACTCTCTGGGCCTCTTCTCCCTTCACTTCTGGAGAGAATGTCTTCAAGACTCAGACTTTACCAGGACATTAATTAATGACAAAATGACTAACTGGGATTTTCATTACAGAAGAAACAGAAAATGCTTTCCAGATGGTAGGGAAATAATATCTTTAGATACTGACTCCAAATTTCACACTGAACTTAGTGAAAGGTGCATCTTGTGAAATGTCCTACATATTTCTATTTTTTTTACAGGGTTTTGGAGACATATTACACAGGTGAGTGTTTACCTAAATTTTAGTATATATTCTTTCAGTTTCCATGAATATCAAAGCAGGCTCTACCAAAGTCATGGCATAAATGATTAAGATATTGATACTACCTTTCTTTTTTTGCATCTGCTTTCACTCTCACACCAGAAAAGACAAGAACACTAAATAAATAAATAAATAAATAAATAAATAGTGAAATAAAAAAATGTTTATTCCTGATTTTGTTTTATTGCTTAAAAGCCTGCATAGGTGAAAGATAAAGTTTTGTTTTGTGGATGGTGAGAAAGTCACCAGAGGAAGCAGGAGAGAAGTGGGAGAAGTATTTCAGCAGTGAAAAAGTTGATTTGTTGTTCATACCTACATACATATCAGTTAACAGTCCTGAAAAATAGGTTGAAAAAACTGTGGAGTATTAGAACTGTATAAGTCTCTAGGGAAGCTTGTTTCTAAAAGGCAGATCTAGCTGCCTAGAACAAGTTTCACATTCTTTATCTTGAAAAGGAAGCAGCAGATGCAGCAGTCTCCCCAGAACCCCGCTATTTCAGACAAAGATGTCAGGGGAGTCTGCCAAGAAGTGGAACTCAGAATTTCATTTCCAAATATGCTCAAGGCCATAAGGCTAAGGAACCTTACACATGTGGGGCAGAGAAAAAAGAAAGATCAGACTGAATTCTGACTCAGACTCTCCCACTATGCTTTAAAATTTGGAAACTGTAAATAGAAATTAATTCCAAAAAGGAAGTAATAATTTTTGAGTAATCAAATTTGTGGATTCAAAGGATTCTCATGGACTGTCTTTTAAATAGAAATAGTGGTTTTTATTTATTTTATGGCTGTAGATGTTGTAACTGCAAGTTGTTCCTTCCAGGAGCGAGTCCGTGCTGCTGCACATGCCCCAGCCTCTGAATCTAGAGCTCAGTGCAGGGCCCATCACTGGACTGAGGGACAAGCTCATCCAATTCTGAGGTAAGTCTCCACCCACAGGCAGCACTCCCACTATCTAAATATTATTATTGTTAGGACCAGATGGGTAATATTTCACCCTTTATCAAATATTTTACTTCTTTATAGACATAAGTGAACAATATAATCATGCAACCTTTTTGTATCTGTGTCTGTATAGTCAGATTTATAGCATTATGTTTGAAAGATAGTGAAAAACAAATACATTTTGGCATCATAGGTACTGAGTAATGTAATGGGAAAAAGGAGTAGTGTAGCAAATTTAAAAAAGGAGCAAATGGAACAATGCTCAGAATGAAGGTGAGTTATTTAATGTTAAATACAAAATTTTACATTTCTTTGGTGTATTCATTTGAACAGCTAAGAACTGTTCTTTTGGGGAATATAGTTCACTGGAGATTCTTGGGGTTTTTAAATTTTTTTAATGGATATATATTATGTATTTCCAAGAACATTAGTTAATGGGTAAAAATAAAAAGAAATCATTTTGTGAATACAAGTAAAATTACAAACAAAAAGAAGTTCAGTTTAATTGCAATATGAAAAGCTACATGTTAAGTCTAAAATCCAGCTTCAGCCCCAAGCTAGCATGGAGGGCCACAGAGAGACTGGTAAAAGATTTTGCAGAAATCTGCTTTAAATGATCACTTACGACATGTACTTATGGATTTTTATCCAGTTATCTAGAGCAGTTCTTGAGTAACTGAAAATCTTCACATTCTTTCCAAAATGATAGCACTAGTTTTTAAGAATAAGAAACATTTCTAAATAATGATCTTGATAACAGCATAGCATTTAGGGCATATAATGTGCAAATTTTGCTTTGAAAATTGGATTGAAAGAAGTTGGTCTTACATTTGGCTCTCAGTATGTAAGTTTTCAAAACATCTTTAATATCTGTGGTTAGCGTTTTGTTTGTCTTGTAGATAATATTAATCATCTCTATACTTTATTAGAAGTTACAAGCAAAAGTGTCCTTGTGACTTTACGTTTCCTGGTAAATTAACTGCTTGATAGAACGATTTTTGCCTATCTACACATGCCTATGCATGTTTTCTTTCTTTCTTTCTTTCTATTTATTTATTTATTTATTTATTTATTTTGCAGTGGATATTACTCTGCCTCATAATGAAGCCAACAGTCATATCTTCCGACGTGGAGATTTCAGAAGCATTTGTATTGGATGTGACCGTCAAAATGCGCCCCATATCACTGCAACACCTACAAGTTTTCTTGCGTGGGGTGCTCAGACTTTCACCTCCGGCAAATATTACTGGGAGGTCCATGTGGGGGACTCTTGGAATTGGGCCTTTGGTGTCTGTAATAAGTATTGGAAAGGGATGAATCAGAATGGCAATATACATGGAGAGGAGGGACTCTTTAGTCTTGGGTGTGTTAAGAATGACATTCAGTGCAGCCTCTTTACCACCTCCCCACTTACACTGCAGTATGTCCCAAGACCTACCAACCATGTAGGACTATTCCTGGATTGTGAAGCTAGAACTGTGAGCTTCGTTGATGTTAATCAAAGCTCCCCTATATACACCATCCCTAATTGCTCCTTCTCACCTCCTCTCAGGCCTATCTTTTGCTGTATTCACCTCTGACCAGAGATAGATCAGATATGTGTTCATCTGCTGTGGGAACCCCTTCATCCCAGAAAGCCCTCTTCCTTGTGCCTTATCAAACAGGACAAATAGGTTCTGTTTTATGTCTTGAATTGCATTCTAATGTTATTAAAACTCATTTATTGTGTTACTATTAAAGGTGGTAAAAACACTGAAAGTATATGTATTGGTTCTTTATTAATTAATTTTTGAAAAATCATTATTCATGATCATGGCATGGAATATATTCTCTGTTTTTTTTTCCTTTATTTCTGACTGCCACTGAGTGAAATAATAGTTGACAGACATGTCTGAATGGAGTTAAAATCAGTGGAAGAGAGTCGGGATCTTTAGCTTCATGCAAAAACTTGGAGTGAAGTGTTAATGATAAATGGGAAATGTTGTTTTCCTTTCTCTTTATCTAACTATATTGCACTTATCCATCATGTTTCATTGTACTAATCTATCCTTTGAGTTAATATCATTTGACCTTCCATGCTGGGCTTCATTTTGGAATTCTCACCACATATATAAATAATCCCGCATTATTAGTGTGCTCTTCTACATTGAAATACACAAGGTGATCAGAACAATGCTGGATTAATTGAATTTTTTTAAAAAAAGTAACTAAATATTGACTCCTACCTCAAAACACACAGTCAATTCCAAATAGATTCAAGTCCTGAAGATTCAAGTCCTGATACAATATTCTCATAAGGATTTCTTAACCAGGACAAAAATTAACAATTAAAAAAAATTAGTTGGTTTATATTCATGAGGACTTCTGTGTTTCAAAAAACATGATACAAGAATTGAAATGCAAACAATTAGTGGAGAAAGATATTCACCCGAACATATATAAAATAAAATGCAATACATGTGCATGATGAATACTTAAAATGTATTCTAAGTATTTTTCCAGATTCTTCCAGAGTGGCCTAGAAGAAACTCGGATGGCAGAGTCAATGATGAGATTAGCTGTGGAAATGGGAAACCGTTTTTTGGAGGACAGTAGTAATGCTGTGAACTTATGAAAACAACCAAGTATTCAGTAGCAACTAAAATGTGTCTCCATAACGTTATTTTACAGATGCGTATCTGAAATCTGAAATTTGGGAGAACATTCAACTAGTGTTCTCTAGTGAGAAAATACAGCTGGAAGGAAGAAGGGAGGGAAGATGAAGGAGAGAGAAACAGAATGCATTTGAGAGAAAATGTTATGTAGACTAAAATAGAATACTGCAGATACCACGACAAAGTGGTTAAATTGTGTCTTATGGAGCAGAAGTGGCAGAAAATACCACAGTGAAGAGATTTACTATTGGATTGTTAGTTCTGGCTTTTATCCTATCAATGTTGTGGCTTCTAAACACCTCAGTGCTCTCCTTTGATCCATGTGCTAATTACCAACCAACACTCTGCCCCCTCTCCCAGATTCTTTCATCATTTTAAACCTAATCTAATTCTAATCCAGCTGGTCACTGTAACAAATGTAATCATCTAAGAATTTAAAAAATATTTTTGATGAACTAGTGAATATACCTCATTCTCAACAAAAATACTGTTTGAGAGGAAAAGTCGATGGTATTTGCAACCATTTAAGTGCATCCACACATGCAGACATATACATATATATGTATGTATTTATGTATCTGAGTTAATTGCATTAATTAGAGTGGCTACCTGGTTTAGGATTACACTGGGCTTTGCTGATGAAAGAATTTGGAATCTTGTTTGGTTACCCTGTAATACCTATATGAATATATTAACCCTGTAATTTTACTACCGCCGAAGCTCCCTTAGATGTAATCAAGGATGATTGTATAGGGATGTATATTGTTGCACTCTTTCCAATCATGAAAGAGAGAAAAATAAATATACAGTAACGTGGAAATTGTTTAGAAAATTAGAATGCATTTTACTAAACCCTGTAAGAACCAACACCACCTATATGTGTTAATATATTGATACTAACAGATTTTCTTTTATCTCTTACGTGACTATAATTCCTACTTTTCCACTAGTATTTTTATTATGGACAGACACAGTATTTTATTATGGATGGATATAGAAACAAAAATAATTCCCTCTACAGAGGGTATAAAAATTATATATAATCATATATATTATATGTATTTTGTATTATAGGTAAATATTTATATATTTATATTATATATAAAATATATTATATACAAATCTTTATATATTTATATTATATATAAAATACATAATATACAAATATTTATATCTTTATATTATATATAAAATACATAATATACAAATATTTATGTTTATATTTTATATAAAATACACAATATACAAATATTTATATATTAATATTTTATATAAAATATATAATATACAAATATTTGTATATTATATATTTTATATAAAATATAAATATATAAATATTTGTATATTTATATTTTACATAAAATATATAATATACAAATATTTATATATTTATATTTTATATAATATGTATTATATATATAAAAAATTATATATATATAATATAGGGACTCGATTAGTTTCTGCTAGTGTGAAGACAAGTCATATCATGTCTAGGGGCCAGGATGATAGGAGCAGTCAGAGGATTTCTTGCATTGTGATGAGTGACTATAAGTTAAACGAGCCACTTATCTGTAGAATTGATAGCAGGATAATGGCTAGGGTTACTTCATATGAAATTGTTTGGGCTACAGTTTGTAATGTGCCAATTAGTGCATAATTTGAATTTAATTGCTCTTCCTGATCATAGAATAGAGTAGATGGCTAGGCTTGATAAGGTTAGTAAAAATAGGAGGCCTATTTGAAAATTAATTAGAGGATCTGGTATAGGGATGGGGGTTCACAATAGAAGAGCGAAAGAAAGGGCCAGGGTTGGAACAATAATATAAAGGTTAATAGTAGATGTTGAGGGCCATAGGGGTTCTTTGCTGAAAAGTGTTATTGTGTCAGCGAATGATTGAAGCAGTCCCTAAACGCTTACAATGTTAGACCCTTTGCGTAGTTGTACGTAGCCTGAGTTTTTGTTAAATGAGTGATTTAAAATCAATACTGATAATAATGATAATTATTATTAAATAGTTATATTAATGATAACAATAAAATTATTAATACTAATTATTAATAATGACTGATATTAACAATTGATACTGATCTTATTAATTAGAAAACAATAATATTAGGTACCAATAATTAATATTAATGTTAATAATATGAAAACTTTTTGTTAGCAATTATTTCTCAATATTGATACTGGTAATTAATGTTAATGTTAACAATAAATAAGTAATAATTAATAATAATATTACTCCTAATACCGCAGTGCGTGTACACCCACCTATGATATTGTTCCTAATGTCCAGGGAGGGAGAGAGCGTGGTATTACTTTCAATATTGCAGTAGGTGTACACCCACCCGGTGATATTGATCCGAATATCCAGGGGGTGGAGTATGACGTTACTCCCAATATAGCAGTGGGTGTACATCCACCCAGTGATATTGCTCCTAATATTCACGGAAGAAGAGAATGATATTACTCCCCGTATCGCAGGGAGTGTACACCCGTTCTGTGATATTGTTCCTAATATCCGGAGGGGGAGAGGGAGATATTACTCCCAATGTTGCAGGCTATGCACACCCACCCTGTGATATTGTTGCTAATAATATCCAGGAAGGGAGAGGATGATATGATTCCCCATACAGCAGCAGCTGAATACCCACTCTGGGATATTATTCCTAATATCCATGGAGGGTAGAGGCTGATATTACTCCCAATATCGCAGGGGGTGTACATCCATTCTGTGATACTGTTTTTTATATTCAAAGGCGGAGAAGTTGATATTACTCCCAATATCACAGAAAGTGCTCAAACCCGTGTGATATTATTTCTACTTCCAGAAGAAGAGAAGATGATATTACTCCCCATATCGCAGGAGGTGTACACCCACTCTGTGATATTTTTCCTAATATGCAGGGCGTGAGAGGATAATATTATTGTTAATAGCGCAGGATGTGTATAGCCCCCCTGTGATATTGTCCTTAACATTCCAAGGCGAAGAGGATATTACTGCCAATTTTGCAGAAAGTGTACACCACCCTAGTGATATTGTTCCCATGATCCAGGAGAGAAGAGGATGATATTCCTTTCAGTATCACATGGGGTGGGCACGCCCCCAGTGACACTGTTTTGAATTTCAACGTGGGAGAGGATGGTATTACTCCCAATATCACAGGGGATATAAACACTTCTTTGATATTGTTCCTAATATTCAGGGGTGGAGAGGATGTTATCACTCCCTATAGTTCAGAGGGTGTACACCAATCTGTGATATTGTTCATAATTTCTAGAGGGGGCATGATATTACTCACAATATCGTAAACACGCTGTGTGTCCACCGTGGGTCATGATATCCAGGTGTGGAGAGGAGGGTGATATTACTCCCCATATCGCAGGGGGTGTCCACCCCGCCTGTCACACTGTTTCTTATATGCAAGGGGGAGAGGATGATATTACTACCAATATCAAAGACGTGTACAGCCCCCCTTGTGATATTGTTCCTAATATCCACGTTGGGAGAGGATGATATTACTCCCAATATCACAGAGGGTGTACACCCCGCCTGTCATATTATTCCTACTATCCAGAATAAGAGAGAATGATATTACTCGCAATAGTGCCGGGGTGTACACCCCCCTTGTGATATTGTTCCTAATATCCAGGGAGGGAGAGCATGATATTAATAACTCCCAATATCGCTATGGGTGTACACCGACCCTGTGATATTGCCTCTAATATCCAGGGGGTAGAGTATGACATTACTCCCAATGTAACAGTGGGTGTACATCCACCCAGGGATATTGCTCCTAATATTCATGGAAGGAGAAAATGATATTACTCCCAATATCACAGGGAGTGTACGCCCCTTCTGTGATATTGTTCCTAATACCCGGAGGGCGAGAGGATGATATTACAGCAATATCGCAGGCTGTGTACACCCACCCTGTGATATTGTCCCTAATATCCAGGAAAAGAGAGGATACGACTCCCCATATAGCAGGAGGTGTAAACCCACCGTGAGATATTGTTCCTAATATCCATGGAGGGAAAGAGCCCGATATTACTCCCAAAATCTCAGGGGCTGTACATCCCCCCTGTGATATTTCTCTTAATATTCAAAGGCGGAGAGGATGATATTACTCTCAATCTCGAAGAAAGTGTACACTCCCGAGTGATATTGTTCCTAATATCCAGAAGGGGAGAAGATGATATTACTACTCATATCGCAGAAGGTGTACACCCACTCTGTGTTATTTTTCCTAATATGCAGTTTGGGGAGAGGATAACATTGCCAATATCGCAGAGAGTGTACACCCGCCCTGTGACATTGCCCTTAATATTCAAAGGCGGAGAGGATGACATTACTCCCAATATTGCAGAAAGCGTACGCTTCCCATTGATATTGGTCCCACGATCCAGGAGAAAAGAGGCTGATATTACTTTCAATATCACAGGGTGTGTACACGCCCCCAGTGATATTGTTCCTAATTTCAACGTGGGAGAGGATGATACTACCCCCAACGCCGCTGGGGGTAGAAACACTCTCCAAAAAAACTCTGGGAGTAATGTCATACTCTACCCCCTGGATATTAGGAGCAATATCACAGGGTGGGTGTACACCCATAGCGATATTGGGAGTTATTAATATCATGCTCTCCCTCCCTGGATATTAGGAACAATATCACAAGGGGGGTGTACACCCCGGCACTATTGCGAGTAATATCATTCTCTCTTATTCTGGATAGTAGGAATAATATGATAGGCGGGGTGTACACCCTCTGTGATATTGGGAGTAATATCATCCTCTCCTGATATTGTTGTTAATATCCAGGGTCAAGAGGATGCCATTACTGCAAATAGTGCAGAGGATGTACGCCCTTCTATGACAGTTGGTAATCTCCAGAGGCGGAGAAGATATTACTCACAATAACGTAAACACGCTGTGTGTCCACCGTGGATTGTAATATCCTGGGGGGAGAGGAGGGGTAATATTACTCCACTACTAGGATTTTACCTCTACTGCCCCTCTTCGTTAACACCCTGGGACATTATTTTCCATATTCTAGGAGGATGGCACTACCAAAATCACAGGGGGTGTATACCCTGCTATATTATTCGTAATATTGTAGGGGAATGTTCATCCTGATGTCACAGGACTGTACACACTGTGATATTATTCACAATACCCTAGTGGGACATTAATAATAATGTCACAGTGTGTGTACTCTTTGTGGTATTATTTGTAATATCCTAAGGGGAGGTTACCTTTATTGTCACATGGGGTGTGTTCCCTTTAATATTATTTGTAATGTCCTAGAGGGATGTTTCTCCTTGTGTCACAGGGTTTGTCCACCTTATCAAATTACTTGTATAATCCTTACAAGATGTTACTCCCTATATCACAGGGTGTGTACACTCTGTGATATTATCGTAATATTCTAGGGAAATGTTACTTTTAATGTTGCAGAGGGTGTACACCTTGTGAAATTATTCGTTATAGTTTTGTGGGATGTTACTCCTAATGTCACACGGGGTGTACACACAGTGTAATATTCTATGGAAATGTTACTTGTAAATCACAGGTCCTGTACACCCTTTAATATTCTTTGTAATATTCTAGGAAAACATTACTCTGAATGTCACAGGGCATATACATCCTGTCATAAAATTTGTCATATCCTAGCGGGAGTTCACTACTAATTTCACAATGCATGTACACCCTTTGATATTATTCGTATTATCCGAAAGAGATATTACTACTGGTGTCCCAATGCATGTACATTCTCTGATATTATTCGTTATATCCTCGGGGGATGTTACTTCTAATGTCACACGGGGTGTACTCCCTGTGTTATTTTTCATAATATCCTAGGGGAATTTTACTTTTAATAACACACGGGGTGTATACATTGTGATACTATTTGTAGTATTCTAGAAAGATATTACTCCTCAGGTCACAGGGGATGTACACCCTGTGATATTATTCATACTATCCTAGGGGATGTTACTCCAAATGTCACAAAAGGTGTAAATGCTGTGATATTACTGGAAATGTGTCAGGGAAATGTACTTGTAATGTCAAAGGGCATGTACATCATGTGTGCACAGCCCCTGTGATGTTCTTTGTGATATTCTCCAGGGATGTTAATCCTAATATTACATATGTTGTTAACTATGTGTGAACACCTTTGTGGTATTATTCCTAACATACTGGAAGGATGTAACTCCTAACATCACATGGGGTATACGCCATGTGTGTACACATTCTGTGATATTATTCATAATATCTTAGTGAGATGCTCGTAAGTTTACAATTATTCACGTAATATTTTAGCGAGATGATACTCCTAAAGTCACAGGAGGTGTGAACCCTGTGATATTATTCAGAATATTCCAGGGGGATGTTACTCCTAATGTCACAGGTGTGTATACCCTGTGATATTATTCACACTTTACTCATGCGATATTACTACTAATGTCACAATGTGTGTACACCTTCTGATATTATTCGTAATATCCTGGGAGGATGTTACTCCTAACGTCACAAGGGAGTACACCCTGTGTTATTATTAGTAATATTCCTGGGGGATTTTAATTTTAAAATCACATAGGGTGTCAACCGTGTGATCTCATTCGTAATATCCAAGGAAGATGTTACTCCTAATGTCACACGTGGTGTACAAACAGTGATTTTATTTGTAAGGTTTTTTGGATATGTTACTCCTAATATCACAGGGGCCGTACACCCTGTCATATTATTCGTAATATCCTAAAGAAATATCACTACTAATGTCACAGGCAGTGTATACCGTGTGGTATTATTCCCAATATTGTAGGGTGATGTTACTCCTAATGTCACAGAAGGTGTTCACACTCTGATAATATTAGTAATATCCTAAAGGGATGTTACTACTGATGTCACAACGCGTGTACACAATCTGATGTTATTTCTTATATCTTAGGGCGATGTTACTTCTTATGACACAGGGGGTGTACTCCCTGTGATATTATTCATAATATCCTAGGTGGATGTTACTTCTAATGTCACATGGGGTGTATCTTTTGCGATATTATTCATAATATTTTAGAAAGATGTTACTCCTAATGTCACAGACGGTGTACACCCTGTGAAGTTATTCCTAATAGTTTTGGGGGCTGTTACTCCTAATGTCACCCGTGGTGTACACGCAGTGATATTATTCGTGATATTTTATGGAAATGTTACTCCTAATATCACAGGGGCTGTACATCTTGTAACATTATTCATAATATCCTAAAGAAATGTTACCTCGAATGTCACAGGGAATATACACCATGTGATATTGTTCCCAATATTGTAGGGGGATGTTACTCCTAATGTCACAGGGGGTGTTCACAGTGTGATAATTTTCATAATATCCTAAATGGATGTTACTGCTAATGTCACAACACATGTACATCCTCTGCATTTGTTCGTTATATCCTTGGGGGAGGTTACTCCTACTGTCACACGGAGTATACTTCCTGTGATATTATTCATAATATCCTAGGTGGATGTTACTCCTAATGTCACAGGGGCTGTATATTTTGTGATATTATTTGCATTATCCAAGAAAGATGTTGCTCCTCAGGTCACAGGGGATGTACACCCTATGATATTATTCGTACTATCCAGGGGACATTACTCGAAATGTCACAGAAGGTGTACACTCTCTGATATTACTTGCAATGTGTCAGGGAAATGTACTCCTAATGTCACAGGGCATGTACGTTATGTGTGCACACCCCCTGTGATGTTATTTGTAATATTTTTGAGGCATGTTAATCCTGATATTACATATGCCGTTATCCATGTGTGAACAATTTTGTGGTATTATTCCTAACATACTAGAAGGATGTAACTCCTAACATCATATGGGGTATAAGCCATGTGTGTACACATTCTGTGATACTATTAATAATATCTTAGGGAGATGCTACTCCTAATTTTACAAGGTATGTACATTATGTGTGTACACCCCCTCTGATATTATTTGTAATATTCTAGGGGAATGTTGCTGCTAATGTCACAGGGGGAAGACACCATGTGTCTTACATACATATTAGATTTTTACACTACTTTCCAGGAGTCAATCAATTTTGTCAATCAATTCATTATTCTTGTTGCCCAAAAGGGTAGAGATAATTACAGATCACAGATCTGTCTAGCATTAGCTAAGGACGTTTTATTACAGAGACAGATGCATGTGTGTGCCTGCACATGTGTGTGTGTGTGTGTGTGTGTGTGTAATTCAATCATAAATCGAAGGTTTAAACATTGTGTGGGTGGAAGATAATGCGTT
Source organism: Pan troglodytes (assembly GCF_028858775.2). NCBI lineage: Eukaryota > Metazoa > Chordata > Mammalia > Primates > Hominidae > Pan > Pan troglodytes. The sequence continues at coordinate 91,811,124 of NC_072407.2, forward strand.
CTGACTCCTGGCTTCAGAGTCCCATGTTTATTGGGAGAAAAGAGAGTCAAGGTGGGAAGAATCGTAGCCCTGTGCCCTCCAGAACTGCAGCATGCTTGGGAATTGTGAGGCTTCCTGCTTTCCAGGAGATTTTGGAACTAGGAGGATGTCACCAGTGACTAGCACATTACCACCTTCCTTACATCTGCCTGTCATCCCTCCTCAGGGCATCCAAATGTGGCCCTCTCCTTAACTCCTTCCTCTGCTTCTCTTCTCACAACCCCGGGATCTGAGCTCTCTCTTTACCTGTGCACAGTATCTACTTAGGGAAGCCCTAGCACCTGCTGCAGTCAGGGCTGCAACCCTGAGCTGAGTCTAGTAGAAATTTTGTGAACTAAAGATAGAGCAAGAAATGTAAATTAGTGCACCCACTATGGAAAACAGTCTGGAGATTTCTCAAAGAACTTAACGCGGAGCTACCTTTTGATACAATTATCTCATTACTGAGTACATACTCAAAAGAAAATACATCGTTCTAACAAAAAGACACATACTCTCCTATGTTCATGGCTGCACTATTCAAAATAGCAAAGACATAATCAACCCAGGAGTCCATCAATGGTAGACTGTATAAATAAAATATGGTACATATACACCATGGAATACTATACAGCCATAAAAAGAATGAAATCATGTCCTTTACAACAATGTGGGTGGAGCTGGAGGCCTTAATCCTAAGCAAATTCATGCAGGATAGAAAGCCAAATGCTGTATGTTCTCACTTACATGGGGAGCTAAATATTGAACACACGTAGACATCAATATGGGAAAAATAGACTCTGTGGACTACTTGAGGGTGGCGGGAGAGGGATGGCTTGAAAAAATACCGACTGGGGGCGGTCTCTACAGCCTGCCTTGCCTGTCTGTCTCTGGGATCGCTCCTCCTCCTGCTCCTCTCCTGCTCCTGTTGGGCCTTGTGACCACCTGGTTACCTGTACGTAGGCCTCCATTTAGAGTAGCATTGCCACAGGGATGGATCCTGTCACTCCGCACCCCACCCCCAACCCAGTTACCCACCCCTGAGCCCTAGTTCCCAGTTGAGGTCACACAGTGCAAGGAGACCTGCGACCTCGCGGCCCGCTCGCCCAACCCAGAGCCTCTGCCCTGGCATGCGAGGCACCACACCCTCCTCTGTCCTGTGCCGGGCCTGAAGGGGCCCCTTCAGATCACAGCTGCCACCACAGCCGCTGCCTCACGCCGGAGGGCATGACACAGGGGTGGCTTTCCCAGCTGGCTGCCACACAGGAGCTCTAGATGCTTAGCCAGCACCGTGGAGAGACCTAAAATTAAGGCACGACTTAACAGCTTATTTTGTAAGAGAAAAGCTCAACCCAAAGGCAGATTGTTAGTTTGGACTTTATTGCAAGCAGAACTGCTATGATGTGCTTTTAGCACTGAAGTGAGTTCCACCCTAAGAACAGAAAGTGGCTTCTCTGCTTTCCGTCCCAAGCACAAGTGTATTCACCTTGCAGACTTGAATCACTGAAGATGTAAGTCAGCTGTTACTCTCATTTTGGGAGACATCCTGTGGACAGCATGAAGACTGTCCCTGATCAAAGTCTTTAGTAAGCAGGAAGGAGTCAAGGTTAAAGAATGTGTTTGCTTACCCTGGACTACAGTATTTTGGAAAACGAACCAAGGCTTGGGTTTTGCTCTGGAAGCCTGTCCTGCCTGCTTCTGTAATCTGGCGCTCCGCATCCAGATCTTGGCCCGTTATGGACACCACCGTCTGTTACTCTTACGATTCTCTGCTCTTTTGGGAGTTCAGACATGGCACCTTATTTCACTTTTGAGCTACCCTCTGCCGTCCAGAAACTTAGTGGACCTGTAGAACTATATTGTTCTGCTAAACCTGTGACCACTCACATCTCAAGGTCGCATAATGGAAAAAATAGAATAGAAACATGGAATATATTAAGATTCATCAGGGGACTTTGACAATTTTTTTCTCTTAACTCCTCCCTTTTGGGTTACTACCAATGCATTCTCAACAATAGGTCAGTGTTGTTGTAAGTGGCCCTGTAACAGTATCCACAGCAGTTCTTGGTGATTTTGATTCACCCACAAAGCATTTTATTACAGCAAAATAATAAAGGTGCTGGTTTCATTGGCTGCAGGGTACCAGAGAGTAACCCCAAAGCTGAGATGTGCGCTAAAATCCAGGGGAAGTGGCTGAAGCATTCCACAAAGAATTACTTAATCCCTCCACAAGAACATCTTTAGATTTTGAATGTATCCTCAGAGGACAAGGGATCACACAAATGTGCAGCTTATAATCCGGCCACACATGAATTAAGAGTTGAACCCATTGGCCAAAAGCTCCTTGTGAGTCACCTTTCTTCAGATGATTTTGGCATTCTTCCCCTGCTCGTTCACAGGTATTAGCTGTTCATTCACATAGCCCTGTAACTTTGGAGTGTGTGTTTAGTGGGGTCCTGGCTCCTCAAGTGTGTTGGCTAAAGAACAGGCAGGATGTTGCCCCGGGAAGCAACTGGAGAAGGTTGTGTTCTCATCTTGCCATAGATAGCATTGACCCAGTGGACTCTGGAAACGATTCCTGCATGGTGGGAAACAACTCTGGAGATGTAAAATATGTGGCATACATGGTTAATGTACTTGAACACGCTCCTACTCTAAGGGACTACAGGATCAGATAGTGTCTCTATTTTCCACAGTACACTTTGTCTCTGATGTTTGTAGGAACCCACCTGCCAACCATAACTGGTTTCATAATTCACAGCCTAATCATCCTTCCTCAAGACATCGACCTGCAGGAAATTGACTGAAATTCAGTGGGGTTATTATGCAAGATAGTAGGCTACATCAGTGTTTAGCAGATAATGAGGCTGGATTTATGCAGTCTACTGGAAGACTTGAAATAGAAAAAGGCAATGGATTCAAGCAAATTATAATTATGGCACCAGCAAGCATAAAAGTGGTAGATGGAGACTTTGTTTACTCTGTCCTACAATGCTACCAGGCTGCTGGGTCCGGTCATTTGTTGGTATGACATCCACGGATTGATAACCAGCCATCTGTCTTAAGTCCTTAGATCTAAATCCCAAAAGTCACACTTATCAAGACCTGGAATCTTGGACCTAGAGCCTGTCTATTTCATCATGTCCCAAGCTGGCTTGAGCTCTCTCCATACTCAGGCTGTGATGCAGGAGCATGTGGAGAAATACATCTGCGAAGCTACAAATGAACATGGTACCATGCAGGCAGAACCACCTCTCATGGTTGTTCCTTTTGAAACAAACAAAAGCAGAAACAGTCGCACTTTTTGATGTTACTCAGAAAAATGAAAAAAATAAGAGATGGTTCAGAAAGTGGATTATTCAGCTCATTTCCAGAGAAAGTACATCCCAGTGCAGTGGAATCACCATCAGAGAAAAATGCTGGTGGCATCTCTGTTCCTGAGGTCCCCATCAAATTGAAACCCTACAGACCCCCATAGCAGATACATACAACCTGGTGTGGAGGGCAGGCAAGGAAAGTGGACTGCCCATCAATGCCTATTTTGTGAAGTATCAAAATCTGGAGTATGAAGTTGGTGTGGTGGGAAGTTGGCACAGGGTTTGAATCCCAGGAGGTGAAAGTGAGCTTCATTTAGCTGAAATAGAGCCATCTAGTCTTTATGAACTCTTGATGGTAGCAAGAAGTGCTGCAGGTGAAAACCCACCTGCCATGCTTACCTTCTGAACCAGCAAAGAAAAAACAGCATCATCAAAAAACACCCAGGCATCCTCTCAACCCACAGGCACCCCCGAGTATCCTGTTGTTTCAGAAGCTTCAAACAACAATTTTGGAGTGGTGCTTACAGATTCATCTAGGCACAGTGGTGCTCCAGATCACCTGATTATCTCCACTGCGTCAGGGAGGTTGGTCTATGTCACTTGAATTCCTTGGGCAGATGGGAATTCTTCAATCCCTGCCTTCAAGGTCAAATATAAATGAATGAGGACCAGTGACTGGCTGGTGGCAGCTGAAGATATCCTTCCTTCCAAAATTTCTATGGAAGTTTGTAGTATAGAACCAGGTTCAACATACAAATTTAGGGTCGTTGCTATCAACCATTATGAAGAGAGTTTTCAGAGTTCAGCGTCTCATCCTTATCAGGTGACTGGGTTCCCCAAACTTTTTTCCAACTGTCCAATAATGGACCTCACATTGTATACACAGAGGCTGTCAGCGTTACTCAGATTCTGCTAAAGTGGACATACATTCCGTGAAATAACAATAACGCTTCCATTCTTTTATATCTATTACCGACCCACAGATAATGAAAATGACAATGTTTATAAGAGGGATGTTACAGAAGGTTCAAAGGAGTGGCACATGATTGGCCATCTGCTGTCAGAAACTTCCTATGGCATTAAAATGCAGTGCTTCAGTGAAGGAGAAGAAAGTGAGTTTAGCAGTATGATGATCTGCGAGACTAAAGTAAAATGCGTTCCTGGAGCTTCTGAGTATCCGAAAGACTTGAGTACCCGTCTGAATTCCTCAGGAAGTGAAGGAAATGTGAGGCCAGCAACCAGCCCTGACAGAAGCAGTGACCTGTTCTATGTGATCCTTGGCTGTATGCTGGGTGTCTTGGGCCTCATTCTTATGGTTTTCATTGAAATGTGCCTGCGGAAGAATCGCCAGCAGAATATCATACAGAAATATGACCCTCCAGGATACCTCTATCAAGGATCAGATATTAATGGGCAGATGATGTAATACACCACTCTCTCAGGAGCAAATGAGATAAATGGAAGTGTTCATGGAGGTTTACTGAGCCATGTCGGTCTCAGCAGTGGCTGTTCCCACCTTCACCATAAGGTTCTCAATGGAGTCAGCGTAATTGTGAATGGGAGCTTAAATGGAGGACTTTACTCTGGGCACACCAACTCTCTTACAGCAATGGGAATGGAGCTGGAGGTTGTAATCCTAAGCAAATTAATGCAGGATCAGAAAATTAAATGCTGTTATGTTCTCACTTATAATTGGGAGCTAAGCATTGAACACACAGAGATATCAGTATGGGCAAAATAGACTCTGTGGTCTACTTGTGAGTGGAGGGAGAGGGATGGGTTTAAAAAACTACTTATTAGAGGCAGCCTCTACAGCTGGCCTCGCTTGTCTCTCACAGGATCCCTCCTCTTGCTCCTGGCATGCTCCGGGCAGCCCTGAACCCGCCCGGTTACATGTCCACTCCCCTCCGCCTGGAGGAGAGCTGCCGCGGGGGCGCGCCCCAGGTCCTGTATCCAGAGCCCTGATGCCCGGCTCCAGAGTCAAGGTGCCAGAAGAACCAGGACCCAGCGCCCGCCTGACCTACCCAGCGCCTGCGTCCTGGCCTGCAAGACACCGCGCCCTCCTCTGCCCTGCGTGGTGCATGGAGGGGCCCCTTCGGATCGCAGCCGCTGCCACCATAGCCGCTTCCATAGTAGCCGCCCTGGCGTCGGAGGGAAGGAGCCGAGGGTGGCTTTCCCAGCCGGCTGCCCCACAGGAACTCCGGATGCTTAGCCTGCTCGGCCGAGAGATCTAAAATCAAGGCATGACTTAACAGCTTATCTTGTAGGAGAACAGCTCAACCTAAAGGCAGATTGCTAGTCTGGACTTTATTACAAGCAGGGCTGCGGTGATGTTTATAGCACTGAAGTGAACTCCGTTGTAAGTACAGAAAGTGGCTTCTCTGCTTTCCCCCCGAAGCACAATCATATACACTTTGCAGACTTGAATCACTGAAGATGTAAGCCAACTGTTACTCTGAGTTTTGGAGACTCCCTATGGACAGCATGAAGACTGATCAAAGTCTTTAGTAAGCAGGAAGGAGTCAATGTTAAGGAATGCGTCTGATTACCCTGAATTGCAGTACCTTGGAAAGTGAACCACGGCCTGGGTTTTGCTCTGGAAGCCTGCCTTGCCTGCTTCTGTAATCTGGCACACTGCATGTGAATCTTGGACCCGTATGGACACTGCTGTATGTTACTGTCATGATTCTCTGCTCTTCCATGAGTTCAGACTTGGTGCCTTATTTTACTTCTGAGCCACTCTCTACCGTCCAGAAACATGGTGGACCTGCAGAACTACATTGTTCTGCCAAACCTGTGACCACTCATAGCTCATGGTTGCATAATGGAAAAAGTAGGATAGAAACATGGAACATATACAGATTCATCAGGGGACTTTGACAATTCTTTCTCTTAACTCCTCTCTTTTGGGTTTCTACCAATCCCTTGCCAACAATAGCGTTGGTATTATTTTGAGTGGCCCTGTAACAGTATCCGTGGCAGTTTTTGGTGATTTTGGTTCATCCACAAAGTGTGTTATTACAGAGGAGGAAAAAAGTGCTGTCAGGATAATAGAAACGATGTCAGCTGTGATTGCACAGAAAATCCAGAAGAGTTCACTAGAGGAGACAGCTGTGTCTATTCAGAAACAGACAGCAACAATTTACGTTGGAATCCTCTTATTTTGCCACCTATCTGAGAGGACGGTGCTGAAAAGACAACATGGCCTCCGCCTGGTGTTCCTTTGGACAGCCCCTCCGGGGTCCTCCAGCAGCCCCAAGAAACCGGAGGATGTGCAAACAACCAGTCATCTTCTGACTTCAAGCCTGTAACCAACTGCACAAAACAGGCCTGGGAGTCAACTGTGTGAAGGATCTTAATTCAAATCAGAGAAAACCATTCTTTATTTTTTTTGCAGTATAATGTCATGTGAATGTGTCCTAAAAATGTGTGCCCTTTTGTATTATTTATGCCTTAAAAGTTTTCTTACCCATTGCTTCCTTGCGCTCAGTAAGAAACAACCTTGTTTTGCATAGCTTTCAATCACCTGGAGGGCAGAGGGATCATTCCATATTTTCTAACAACTGTAGTGGCAGTAAGAACTCCTCATGCAAACGATTCCATCCCTTGGCTGCTTCAGCTCAGAGGAAATGCAGGGGCCAATTGAAGGTTGCCACCAGTCAGGTTTTCAGATGGAAAACTGTCTTTTAATAGTGTATTATCAAACTTTCTGAGAACACTTTGAAGTCAACCACGGTTTTGACCCAGTGTTTATAATAGCAGACCTGGCTGATGAATTTTAAAAGAATGTCTTCCACTAAAGTGGTAATGTGACCAGACAACATTCTCCCTATCTGCACGTGGGCACAAGTGATGTTCAGTCTTCTATTCTAGTCATAAGCAGTGACGTGGACATGGTAGAGTGTAAGATGTAGTTGAATGATTGCAGTATGCGGAAAAGGAACCAAGGCCAGAGAGACAAATAATGCTTTACTATCCCTCTGCGTTAAAATTACATTGATTCATAAAATGGCCGGTACGGTATGGGGCTCTTTTTGACTGTTTCTAAGAGTAGGAACAAAATAAGACTTTAAGTCGTGGCTTGAAAAGAAAGATACACATTTTCAGAAGAAAAAAGGGGAGGGCTGCAGGGAGCCTCTCTTGGAGGGAGCTCTTCTGTCTGCTCCATTAGCCTAGGAGCATGCTTATGGTGTCACACTGCCAGAAACTAGTCATTCTCTCACTTCCAACAGGGGCAACAGCCTGAAGGTGTGAGTGTCAGAAAATACTTATTCTGGAAGAAAAGGTGTTTGTTGTTCTTGTTGTTTATTTTATGAAGTTTCCTGACTTTTTTTTCCAGAATATCTTCCTTTTAAACAGGCACCAAAAGCATTGGTCAGCAGAGCTCCTGACCACTGCTGCCTCTGTGTGACAAGGACATTGGAGTTGTCTTTGGAAGGATCTTCTCCACATTAATAAATGATTATGATATATTTTTTAAAAACTACCTATTGGGTACTATGCTGACTACTAAGGTGACAGGATCCATATTCCAACGACAAGGGTAATGGAAACATAACAATTCTATAGTCATTTATATTTTAATAGCATTATACTGTTTTAACCATCCTCATCTTGTATATAATCTCATTGTATATTAGAATACAGCTATTAGAGCAATAAGGAAGAATGGATAAATACAGTCAGCTTTTTGTTTTTGTTTTGTTTAGTTTTGTTTTTGAGACAGGCTCTCACTCTGTCGCCCAGGTTGGAGTACAGTGGTAAGATCACGCCTCACTGCAGGGTCGACCTCCCCAGATCAAGCAGTCCTCCAACCTCAGCCTCCCAAATAGCTGGATACAGGCTGAACTGTCATGCCTGAGTAATTTTGTTGTTGCTGTTGTTGGAGAGAGAGGGTCTCACCCTATTGCCCAGGCTTCTCTCCAACTCCTGGCTCAAGTGATCGTCCCACCTCAGCCTCTAAAAGTGCTGGGACTATATATATATATGAAAAATAGTGCTTGGAAAATTAGCTTACTAATTGAAAAATATACATATGAATGACTGCTTTGAAATATATATGTATATTATATATATGCACACACATATATATGTATATATATATGCAACCTTCATCTGAGAGTAGCTATGCTTTTGGCTTCTGAGATGAACCTATTCACGATGATAAATATTTACTATGAATTCAGCTAAACATGAAACTCAGCAATCTTTGTATCTATTTATCTCTATTTCTACCTAAATCTGTATTTCGAAAGTTGTGGCTAAGCCTTCCTAGTTAGTTAGATTTTTATCCTTTACCATTCAATGTGTGTGTGGCGTGGAGACTGTTTTCACAGATCAGGAAGTGGACAATTATGTCCCACATTCAGTGGACTAACAGCTCAGAGATCCTCTCTCTGGTTACTGCAATGACAGTGCATGGTCAATCTTCCAGATTACCGGAGATGATTGTGATTTTATTTTTAAGTCTAGCTTCTAGGAACCACTCCCTGGAACAGAATAATTTATTGTTCACCCAGTGTTCACTCAGAATTTGTGCTTTAGCTCTTCAGCCAGTAGGGCTAAAGGCTCTTTATTGATGAATCAGTGGTTAGCTTGGGGAGTGCTTACAAATTTGTCCGCATTCCACCTTGATTGCTCTTGAGTGGGTGCAGGCTAGCACACATAGCAAATCAAAACCACAATGAGATACCATCTCACACCAGTTAGATTGGCGATCATTAAAAAGTCAGGAAACAACAGGTGCTGGAGAGGATGTGGAGAAGTAGGAACACTTTTACACTGTTGGTGGGACTGTAAACTAGTTCAACCATTGTAGAAGACAGTGTGGCGATTCCTCAGGGATCTAGAACTAGAAATACCATTTGATCCAGCCATCTCATTACTGGGTATATACCCAAAGGATTATGAATCATGCTGCTATAAAAACACATGCACACGTATGTTTATTGTGGCACTATTCACAATAGCAAAGACTTGGAACCAACCGACATGTCCAAAAATAAGAGACTGGATTAAGAAAATGTGGCACATATACAACATGGAATACTATGCAGCTATAAAATGGATGAGCTCGTGTCCTTTGTAGGGACATGGATGAAGCTGGAAACCATCATTCTCAGCAAACTATCACAAGGACGATAAAACGAACAGTGCATATTCTCACTCATAGGTGGGAATTGAACAGTGAGATCACTTGGACACAGGAAGGGGAACATCACACATAGGGGCCTGTTATGGGGTGGGAGGAGGGGGAGGGATAGCATTGGGAGATATACCTAATGTAAATGAGGAGTTAATGGGTGCAGCACACCAACATGGCACATGTATACATATGTAACTAACCTGCACGTTGTGCACATGTACCCTAGAACTTAAAGTATAATAAAAAAAAAATCAAACTTTCCAGAGAAGACATCTCCAGAGAAGACACACTGAATATGCATCTGCTAGGCTTCAGGCACCCAATAATTACTGCTTACCTAGATATCCGCAAATCCTCTAGACATGAGACTATTCATAGCAGATTCTGGTGTGTATCACATTTGTCATAAAGCACTTCATCCTCACTTACTCTAATAAAAATACTTTAAACTTACTTCCCAAGGCACTTTTGTCTGGTCTAAGCAAACATGTAGCTATCCCAGCTTTCTCAGTTATTTTAAATAAATCAATATTTAAAATACCTATAATTAGCGCATTTATAATATATTGGTTTGTGTTATATCAAGTAATTATAGTTTGTTTTATTATGAGACAGACTGTCATTCTGTCACAGGCTGGACTGCAGGGCACCACCATGGCTCACTGCAGCCTGGACCTTCTGGGCACGAGCCATCCTGCTGCATCAGCCCCCTGAGTAGCTGGGACTATAGCATGTGCCATCATGCCAGGCTGATTTCTAAAGGAATGTTTAGTAGACATGAGGTCTCACTATGTTGCCTCCACTGGTCTGGAACTCCTGGCCACAAGCCATTCTCACACCTTGGTCTCCCCAAGTGGTGGGATTGGAGGTGTGTGCCACCATGCCTGGGCTCCTATTTTATTCTGCTACCTTATGCATTATTTGACATTTTGGGTCTTAAAAGTTATAATTCCACAGCGTTCATGTAATTATGGAACCCATAAAGAGCTTACAATTACCAATATATTATATACATGGAAAAGTCTTTTCTTAACTTCAATTTTATCGTTTAAATTGGCATATGTTTATTAACTTGTTTCTGAGATTCATCAGCTTTGTTGCATTCCGTGAGGTATTTATTGTTTTATAGGATTATTTTGCATAAATACACCAAATTTATTTAGCTATTCTACAGTTGAAGAATATTTTGGGTCTAATTTGGAGCTACTATAAAAATTGATGCAGTGAACAATATTGTGTATGTTGAAGTATATGTAGGCAATCAGTTGACTATATTTTAGAATTAGAATATCTAGCCCATAAGAAATGCTAATAGTCAGTTTCCCAAAAGGGATTTCCATTTACATCTCTCCAGCCATGAATAAATTTCATTTATTCTGTATCTTTGACAACACACAATATTGTGTGTCTTTAAATTTTGGTATTTTTTTATGAGGGCCTGTGGTACAACTGGTGGATTAATTCTTACTTTTGTAAGACTAATGAAAGTGAGCACTTTTTTATATTTGGCTAGTTATTTATGTATCCAATTCTGTAAAGTGTCTGTTCAGATATTTTAGCCAATCTTCTGTTGAGTTCACTGTCTTTTATTTATTACAATTTAAGTATTCGTCATATACATGCATTATATTTTACTTTATGTATGTTGGGGTGAATATCTTTCTCCACTACTAGTTTGCATAATGTTTTTTGAAACACAGAAGTCATCATTATCAATATAAATGAACTAATTGTTTTAATTATTAATTTGTGCCCTGGTTAAGAAATCCTTATGAGAATATTGTATCAGGTTCCCCTTCCTTTCAGGACTTCAATCTATCTGGAAATGACTGTGTATGGTTTGAGGTAGGAGTCAATATTTAGTTACTTTTTAAAAAAAATTCAATTAATCCAGCATTGGTCTGATCAATTGTGTATTTCAATGTAGGTGAGCACACTAATAATGAAGGATTATTTATATCTGTGGTGAGAATTGCAAAATAAAGCCCAGCATAGAAGGTCAAATAATATGACCTCAAAGGATAGATTAATACAATGAAACCTGATGGATAAGTGTAATATAGTTAGATAAAGAGGAAGAAAAACATTTCCCAGTTATCATTGAGACTTCACTCCAAGTTTTTTGCATGAAGCAAAAGATCCCGACTGTCTTCCATTGATTTTTACTTCATTCAGACATGTCTGTCATCTATTATTTCACTCAGTGACAGTCAGAAATAAAGAAAAAAAAAGAGAATATACTGTATGCCATGATCATGAATAATGATTTTTCAAAAATTATTTAATAAAGAACCAATACGTATACTTTTAGCGTTTTCAGCATATTTAATAGTAACACAATAAATGAGTTTTGATAACATTAGAAGGCAATTCAAGACATAAAATAGAGCCTATTTGTCCTGTATGTTAAGGCACAAGGAAGAGGACTTCCTGGGATAAAGGGGTTCCCACAGCATGTGAACACATTTCTGATTTGTCTCTGGTCAGAAGTGAATACAGCAAAAGATAGGCCTGAGAGGAGGTGAGAAAGAGCAATTAGGGATGGTGTATATTAGGGAGCTTTGATTAACATCAACAAAGCTCACAGTCTTAGCCTCACAATCCAGGAATAATCCTACTCGGCTGGTAGGTTTTGGGATATATTGCAGCATAAGTGGGGAGGTGGTAAAGAGACTGCATTGAATGTCATTCTTAACACACCCAAGAAGAAAGAGTCCCTTCTCTCCATCTATCTTCTCATTCTGATTCTTCTCTTTCCAATACATATTACAGACACCAAAAGCCCAATTCCAGGAGTCCCCTACATGGACCTCCCAGTAATATTTGCCCGAGGTGAAAGTCTGAGCACCCCATGCAAGAAAACTTCTAGGTGTTGCAGTGAAATAGGGTACATCTTGATGGTCACATCCAATACACATGCTTCTCAAAATTTCATATAGAAAGGTATCACTGTTGGCTTCTTCATGATGCAGAGTAATATGCACTGCAAAAAAAAAAAAAGAAAACATGCATAGACGTGTAAATAAGAAAAAAATAATTGTTCTATCAAGAAGTTACTTTACCAGCAAATGTAAAGTCATAAAAAGTTTTGCTTGTAACATCTAGTAAAGTATAGAGATGGTTAATATTATATACAAGACAAACAAAACCCTAACCACAGATATTATGTTTTTTTTGAAAACTTACATATTGAGAGCCAAATGTGAGACCAACTTCTTTCAATCCAATTTTCAAAGTAAAATTTACACATTGTATGCCCTAAATGCAATGCTGTTATCAAGATCATTATTTAGAAATGTTTCTTATTCTTAAAAACTAGTGCTATCATTTTGGAAAGAATGTGAATGTGAAGATTTTCACTTACTCAAGAACTGCTCTAGATATCTGGATAAAAATCCATATTTACATGTTATAAGTGATCATTTAAAGCAGATCTCTGCAAAATCTTTGACCAGTCTCTCTGCGGTCCTCCATGCTAGCTCTGGGCTGAAGCTGGATTTTAGACTTAACATGTAGCTCTTCATATTGCAATTAAACTGAACTTATTTTCATTTGTAATTTTACTTATATTCACAAAATGATTTCTTCCTTTTAGCTTTACCTATTAATTCAAATGTTTGCAATATATGAATAATATATACACATTAAAAAAATACAAAACCCCCAAGAATCTCCAGAAAACTATATTCCCCCAAAGAACGGTTCTTAGCAGTTCAAATGAATACACTAAAGAAATGTACAATTTTGTATTTAACATTAAATAATTCACCATTCTGAGCATTATTTCATTTGCTCCTTTTTTAAATTTTCTACACTACTCCTTTTTCCCGTTATATAACTCAGTACATATTATGCCAGAAAGTATTTCTTTTTCACTATCTTTCAAACTTAATGCTGTAAATCTGACTGTAAATACAGACACGGATACCAAAGGGTTGCATGGTTATGTTGTTCACTTATGTCTTAAAAGAAGTAAAATATTTGATAAAATATGAAATATTACCTATGTGATCCTAACAATAATAATATTTAGATAGTGGGAGTGCTGCCTGTGGGTGGAGACTTACCTCGGAATTGGTTGAGCCTGTCCCTCAGTCCAGTGATGGGCCCTGCACTGAGCTCTGGATTCAGAGGCTGGGGCATGTGCAGCAGCACGGACTCACTCCTGCAAGGAAAAACCTGCAGTTACAACATCTACAGCCATAAAATAAATAAAAATCACTATTTGTATATAAAAGACATTTCATGAGAATCCGTTGAATCTACACATTTGATAATTCAAAAATTATTCCTTCCTTTTCAAATTAATTCTTTACAGTTTCTAAATTTTAAAGCATGATGGAAGAATCTAAGCCAGAATTCAATCTGATCCTTCTTTTTTTTTGCCCCAAATGTGTAAGGTTCCTTAGCTTTATGGCCTTGAGAATATTTAGAAACGAAATTCTGAGTTCCACTTCTTGGCAGACTCCCCTGACATCTTTGTCTGAAATAGCGGGGTTCTGGGGAGACTGATGCATCCACTGCTTCCTTCTCAAGATAAAGAATGGAAACTTGTTCTCTCCCCTTTTAGCAAAGAACTTCCCTAGAGACTTAGACAGTTCTAACACTCCACAGTTTTTTTCAATCTATTTTTCAGAACTGTTAACTGATATGTATATATGTATAAAAAACAAAACATCAACACTTTTTCACTGCTAAAATACTTCCTCCTCTTCTCTCCTGCTTCCTCTGGTGACTTTCTCACCATCCACAAAACAAAACTCTTATCTTACTCCTGTGCAGGCTTTCAAGCAATAAAACAAAATCGGGCCGGGCGCGGTGGTTCACGCCTGTAATCCCAGCACTTTGGGAGGCCGAGGCGGGCGGATCACGGGGTCAGGAGATAGAGACCATCCTGGCTAACATGGTGAAACCCAGTCTCTACTAAAAATACAAAAAATTAGCCGGGTGTGGTGGCAGGCGCCTGTAGTCCCGGGTACTCAGGAGGCTGAGACAGGGGAATGGTGTGAACCCAGGAGGCGGAGCTTGCAGTGAGCCGAGATCGCGCCATTGCACTCTAGCCTGGGCGACAGAGCCAGATACCATCTCAAAAAAAAAAAAAAAAAAAAATCAGGAATCAAATTGTTTGTTTTAGTTCACTCTTCTTTTATTCATTTATTTACTTCGTGGTCTTGTCTTTTAAGGTGTGAGAACGAAAGTAGATGCAAAAAAAAGTGGTAGCAATATCTTAATTATTTATGCCATGACTTTAATAGAGCCTGCTTTGATAGTCGTGGAATCTTAAAGAACATATGCTAAAATCTAGGTACACACTCACCTGTGTAATATGTCTCCAAAAGCCTGAAAAAAAAAAAAAGAAGAAAGATTTAGTGCATTTCACAGGATGCATCTTTCACTAAGTTCAGTGTGAGATTTGTACTCAGTTTCTGAAGATATTATTCCCCTACCATCTTCTCTTCTGGAAAGTATTTTCTATTTCTTCTGTAATGAAAAACCCAGTCAGTTGTATTGTTATTAATTAACGTCCTGGGAAAGTCTGAGTCTTGAAGACATTCTGTAAACAAGTGAAGGGAGCAGAGGCCCAGAAGGTCTATGCTCTGTGGTAACCATGAAAAACCTACTCAGTCATCTTTAACTGAACGTGTTACCCAAATGAGTGGACCCCAAAATAATGTTAATGCAAACCTAGATTCCCAAAACTTCTGATCTTGCCATGTTTACAAATTAACCTAAATGTAAATGAATCACTCACTATTCTATACATGTTTAATAACCCAAAGTATATTATTGAATTAGATGGGGAATATTTCTTGGGGCTGTTACCTTGACCATTCCACAAAGTTTTGTGGCTGGTGGCTAAAGTAGGAGGGATCTTTGGCCTGGTAGAATTCCTTAGTGGGGCTATACTCTCCCAACAAAGTAGCATTAGTTATGTGAATGTGTTTTTGGAAACACATCATGGAAATAAAAGTAGGGAGATGGATTTCAGCCATGAGGAAAATACTTATACATGTGAATATTCAAAAACCTGAAACCACATGGCGAGTTTTTACCTGAAGTAGCTCCACATCTGGTTTATGGCACATTTCGTTCAGCTCCTCATACATTCCTCTTAAAATCTCCATCCTATGAGCCATTTTGGCTTTACTTAAATGAAGTCGATGAAAAATTTCTTTCCCCTTCTTTTTCAGCATCTCCAAATTCTGTTTTTCTTCTTCATGATGAAATGCAGGCATCTTCTGATACTCAGCTCTAATTGCTTCTAGCCTTAAATTCACATAATCCTGCAGTGATAATGGGTTAGTCAAAAGAGAAATGTATATATCCATCTCCTATTAAATCTCACTGATTCCTTTTGTCTCTCGAACGTCCAATAGTTCAAACCTCTGTCTTGCCAGTTCTTAGAATCTACAAATTTTGTTCCTTTCCTTTGTTCTGCATAAAGATCAACATAGCTGTATCTGACCAATTACATTAAATTTATTCAAGATAATGTGTTTTCTAAGATAGTTGAAAATAAAAAAAATTTGAATTTCTCTATTCCAACCCATATTTATGGCAAAGTAAGAACAGTTCATGCTTGAGAGTTGGAGTATAGGGCTATAGTTACTAGAAAGGAAACAATTATTTCTATTTCTGAGATATGCAACAAGTTGCTTAAACTCATTATATGAAAATGACCTTAGACTAGCATGTCCAGCTAAGTGCATTTCGCCCAGCAAAACCTATCCTAATAAGGCTGCATTTATGATTTGGCCATCTTTGTCTCCCTGAAATCATTTCCTTCTATTCTTTTTCTAAGTCATCCCAATCTGAAACATAGACTTCTTTGTGGTTCCTCCGGCCTCCAAATATACACAAACTCAAAATTACTGCATATGCTATTCTCTCCAACTAGAATTACATATATATGTATACAAACACACACACATACATACATACATACATATATACACACAACCACACACACATACATACATATACACACTCATGGTCCACATGTATATCCACACACACATTTGTGTTCCCCCTCCTCTTCAAAACTTTGTTTCAATTTGAATTTTTCAGTGAGTCTTTTTTCTGACCACCCTATTTAAAACTCAAACGCTAATCTCCAGTTTCTGGCCTCTATTGTCCTTTTCTACTTCCCTGCTTGATTATTCTCCAACAAAAACCTACCACACTCAAATACATCATGTATTGCATATATTTGTGTATTGACCATTTGACTCTCTTATTTGGATTGTATGATTTGTGAGGACAAAGGTGCTTCCTTTCTTCTTTACTAGTATATTTTCTAATTTAATATTCAACATAGACTAGGTTCTCATGAAATACTTTTCAACAAACTAATCTTAGCTATCATACCCTCAAAATATACATCCACAAAGAGAAAATTATTTTAATGTTTTTCTGAAGTCCTCAGAGTTCTCCTTATATTTAGATACTAGTTCCCATATTTCTGGCATGTTTACATGTCTCCCTCAAGACACAAATCCGTATTTCTCACCGCTTTTCTCATCGTATGTTATGTATTATTCAATATTAATTAGTTGAGATTCTTAATTTCATGGTTTCCCTAGATTTGCCCTGTCGCTTTTTCTGCCTCAAATTTTCCATACAATTCCAAATACTACTTGCACACTAGCATTCAGATTAATGCTGACCGACACTCCGAAGTTTCAGTTGAGCATTCCATGACTGCCAAATAACCCTTTTGCCTAGCATTGATCCAACCAGCAAATATAGAATGCTTTGAGATGGCCCAGTTTCTTGGATCTGTTTGTGTATAACTATAGGTTTGTATGAAACAAACCAGCATGCTTTGGGTGACATCAGTAGTTTTCTTAGAAATCCTACCTAACAGGCATACTATTCTATATAAAAATGAGGCCACTTTTTCTCAATGTTTTCTCTCGCCTTTTTTTTTTTTTTTTTTTTTTACTGAATCCCAGAAACATTACAGTTTGATATCAAGTTCCTATTTTAAGAGTCACCCATTTGCCCACCATAAGTTCCTGGAGAAGGTAGAGTAGTACAGGACTAACCTTCCAGCATCTGGTTCTGGTGGTTTCCACATTCAGGTTTCTGTGATTTTCACAAGCTTTTTCCCACAAAGACTGCATTTTCTGTAAAAGCTTCTCCTGCAAAAGAGCCATAAATTGAAGCACCAGTGCAGACCATGACGTAGGGAGGGGGCCCAGAATGAGAGACAAATAAGCCCCTAGTAAATGGCATTTCCTTTGTTTCCCTTCATGTTTGTCAAAGCCCAGAGGTTGGAAGCTAAGAAAGCCCAAACAGAGCTGCTTAAAGGGACTCAGAGTTGGCTTTATCCAATCTCCAAGAAAATAGACCCACAGGAATTTTATGCTTCCTTTACAGAAATCGATCTTCAGAGCCATCACTTACCCGGTGTTCCTCAGCAGCCCACTCAATGGGACGGTGTCTGTGATACCGGTGCTCCTGAGAGCTGGAACACAGCAAACAGAGCAGGCTCCTGTCCACTTCACAGAATATCTTCTTTGTCTCCCTGTGAATGCCACACATTTGCTCCTCAGAGCTCAGGAATAGCCAGAGACTGACTTTTCTGGCAAGAGAAGCCATCTTCTTCAAATGAATGTTGGTTTTGAGGTTTATCTGCTCTGCTGACTTTGTGCATTCAGAGCAATGGACAAGAAATGGGATGTCTTGCCAGTTGAGGTAGAAACAAGGCCTGCAAAAGCTGTGCCCACAGTCTATGGTGACCGGGTCTATGAAGTAGTTCATGCACATGGGGCAGATGAGTTCCCTCTGAAAGACCTGTAAGATTCCAGAATTCATGTTTCTGAGGAACAAAGAGAAACATGTCATTTTGGGGCCTGGGTTGATGAAAAGCTTCTAAACATGTGGAGATATGTGATAGTTATATTTTCTTCTCTTGACAGTGTTCATTAAAGTACAACAAACTATTTCTTCTGTTACAAACTTAAAAATTTACACTTAGACGGAGTCTCCTGGCTTTATAACAGATATTACTAACTAGAGGACTCACAGTCCCTTCTACTCCTAGTTCCTGTCTGTAGCGTAATACAAACCTATTCAACTACCCATTTTCTGAACATAGATCTGGAAATTGGGTTTTGATTCTAAGTGGTCAGAATAAATCATAGTTGTCCCTATTCTTCTTTCAATAACTGATGAATGACTGTGAAAGAGTGGGAGGGGAAAAACTACCCGGGCCAAAGAAATATGAGAAGATGGCCAAAGAAATGTGAGAAGATGGTTCTATGACATATTTTTATAGAGGGTCACAAAAGCCGGGCAGCAAACCACCATGGCACAAGTTTACCTACATAACAAGCCTGCAAGTCCTGCAGTTATCCCAGGACTTAAAATTAAATTAAATTAAAAACAAAGACCCAAATCAAAACAAAATTTAAAAAAAGCCAACCAACCAAATAAACCAAGAAAAAGACTGCAATTAAACCAATCAAGTTTCACTAGTAGGGAAAAGAAAAATTATTAAAGATATTGGGTCTTTTTATTTTCTTGCGGATTAAATTAACTTCCCCTAGGGCTGTGCAAGCTCTGAACTAACATATAGGAGGTTTTTGTTAAACTCAGAGAGGTGTAATTATATTTCCATAGTGTGATGGTGAATTTTAGGTATCAGTCTGGCTGGATTAACCACCAACTAGGGAACTAGTGAAGCATTGTTTGTGGGTGAGTCTGTGAAGGTGTTTCTAGAGGAGAGAGACATGTGAGTTGGTGAGCTGAGTGGGAGCCTCATCTCTCAATGTGTGTGGGCACCATCCAATCAGCTGACACCTCAGATATAAAGAAAAAGGCAGAAAAAAGGCAACTTCCTCCGTCTCTCTCCTGAAACTTGTTCTGAAGCTTTCAGACTTGAGCTTAGCCAGGATACCGGTATTCTCAGGACACCAGCTTAGAGACAGCCTATATTGGAACTCTCTAGACTCCATAATCAAGCAAATTAATTTTCCTGATGAATTCTGTCCCAAGTAGAATCATGTATAGCTTGTGGACAGATGTATGTTCTGAGAAATGTGTCAGGTGTTTTCAGTTTTTTTTTTTTTTTTTTTTTTTTTTTTTTTTTTTTTTTTTGAGACAGAGTATCCTTCTGTCACGCAGGCTGAAATGCAGTGGCGTGATCTCGGCTCACTGTAACCTCCGCCTCCAGGTTCAGAGCGATTCTCCTGTATCAGGTTCCCAAGTACCTGGGATTACAGGAACGTGACACTAGGCCTGGCTAATTTTTGTATTTTTTTAGTAGAGATGGGGTTTTGCCATCTTGGCCAGGCTGCACTTGAACTTCTGGCCTCAAGTGATCTGCCTGCCTTGGCTTTCCAAAGTGCTGGGATTATAGGCACGCGCCACAGCGCCCAGCCAGGCGGTTTCATTGTTTTAATATGATAGAATATACCACACAAATCTAGATGGTATAGCCTACTACACCTATGGTATACACTATAGCCTATTGTTCCTACAATAGGCTACAAACCTGTACAGTATGTTCTGTACTGCATACTGTAGGCAACTGTAACACAATGATAACTATTTGTGTATCTAAACATAATTGAATACAGAAAAGGTACAGTAAACATATTGGTATTATAATCTTATGGGACCACCATATGTGGTTTGTGGCTGACTCAAATGGCCCATGAATGTATCTGCACACATATACGTATACATCCTATGGTTCTGTCTGGAGAACCCTGACTAATATAAAAACTATAATCTTTGTTTTGGCAATTTTAAATCCTTTAGCATAAAGCAGCATAAAGCTGCTAGTTTGATATCACTTCTGAATTTAAGTGAAAGCAGTGAAAAATCTTAGAATTGCAAATATTTTCCAGAACTCATCTAAGACATTTTAAGAAATTTTTCACAGTTTAATAAGATTGAGACTCAAGTGAGATGACAATCACAATCACATACCAAATTAGGTCTTATAAATTTACTTGTTCGAAAAATTGTGTTTTGATTTCTAAAGTAGCATATTTTGGGGAGCTTTCTCATTGTTTTAGTTTCACTATTTTGTATCGCTCATCATTACCTTACTAATTTAAAGTCATGTCTAAAACCTGAATGTTATGAAAGCAAATAACTTCATCATTCATTAATGTCTTCTCAATTCAATTTGACAATATTAATACACTCATTACATACATATACACACACACCTATGTGTACATATATGCATCAACTCCATATATTCATTATGAATACATATCTGTTGCAGCAAACACTAGATATTTTAAGTTTTTCAGAACTATATTAAACAATCATAGAAAGCACAAAATAACAACAATTAGTATCCTTATAATTCATAAAATCTATAGTAAGAACATGAGTTACAAATGGTATCATTGTGTAGATTTAAGATAATGAGGTATTTTTAACACTCTAATTTATTATTGTGTAAAGGAAAGATGATATAATTTTATCAATGTGTTTCACTCACCCCGGAGTTCTTTTAATGGTTCCCACAACGATTTTTCCAAAAATAATTTTGGTAAGTTCACCTCAAGGTCAGAAGCTCATTCACTGCAGTACTGAATTTCAGAGGTCGCCAAAATGCAGTTCTAAGTGCAGTCCTTCTCCTTCAGAGAAAACTGAGCTTGTCTCTTCTGTGTCCTTTTATAAGAATCTGTGAAGACCACACCCACCTCTTTATGGGTATTTAGAGCACTCAGAAAGGTGGAGACAAAGATGATTAGGTTTATGCAGTATTTAGAACACACCTTTGCAGCTCTGATTAAATTATCATCACACTTTCATTCTGAACACCAGTGCCTGAATGAATCATATGTAACATAAATCCTGTCAGAGCATACATAGGCTAGAAATTAACTAAGATGCATTTTATACTGTTTATTGAGTTTCTTCCACGATACAGGCATTCCTCTAAGTGCACATTTATTTATTCTAGAGAAAGGGTCTCTTTCTGGAGTGCAGTAGCATAATCATAGCTCCCTGCAGCCTTGAATTCCAAGTAATCCTCCTGCTTCAGCCTTCCAAGTAGCTAAGACTTTAGGCTCACACTATATCACCTGGCTAATTTTTTTTGTTGAAATTTTTGGTAAAGTCAGTGTATGACTCTGTAGCCCATGCTGTTCTCCAACTCCTGGCTTCAAGTGGTCCTCTGGTCTCGGCCTTCCAAAGTGCTAAGAGTACAGGTATAAACCACCTTATCCAGCTTAAATGCTGCTTTAGTACATTTATAGGATATTTCCAGAGAAGTCCAATGGAAGATAAAACTTTCCTTTTTGTTTTCTGTTTTCTACCCCTCTAAGAGAAATCACTGATTAACCAAATAAACCCACTAACCTGGGGTCTCTCATTGAATTTACAAAACTTCACCAGTCTCATGGGTGAAAGATGAGTTATTATTTTAACGTTTTTCTCCATATAGTGCATGATGTCCTACAATGACTAGGAGTGCACCACGGGAATTATTTTGGGGATTACATATAACTTTTAGGATATAGGCAAATTCACAAATACAGAATCCAAATGATAGAGATGGACTATATTTTTCTTTCTATTCCAAATCTTTTTGTTGTTATATGAAAATTATTTTTTTAAAAAGAGATTTCAGAAGGGACTACTCAAATATCTTCTGATAGAGGAATTCTTTGCCAATGGTCCAGAAGACTTATGGTCAAGACTGTCAAAACAGTGAAGACAAATCTATCAGACCCAGGTCTGTCCAGGTTCAAAGACAAAAGCAGAACCCATAAGATATATGTATAGTTAGGGAGATTCACATATGAATTAAGTGCAAAGACTTGACTTACCCAATTGTGGGGGCTGCTTAAGCAAATGTGAGATCCTGGGTACAGTCCATCAGGAAAAGAAATCCCCCGCTGGCTGGATCCCAGTGGTCATGAATCAAAGCTTTGGTTTAAAGTCAATAGGGGACAACTGGAAGATTAGAGTCCCATTTGCCGTTTAAAATGTTGTTCAAGGAATGCCTATGTGTTTCTTTAAAGGACTTTCACTGATGAAGTCAGGCTTACTTGGGTACACTTCCTAGTTACAGGATTAGGACCTTTGCTCACATCTGCAAAATGCCTTTCCAGCAGGTCCTAAGTAAGTGTTTCATTGAAGAATAATAAGGTATGTCTATGCCACAAAATGGCTACTGCCCTCATTTCCCTCTTTGTACATACATGTACTCAAGTTGACACATCATAAAATCATCCAGAGTTTATATTTAATTAAATACAAGGAACTGAACAATAGATTTTCTTGTTCTATTGTCAGTTTACTGTCCAAGACCACCAACTGACTGACCACCCTGTATGCACATTCTGTACCTCAATAAATCTAAGTAATTAACCAAAGTGTCCACACAGAAGTAAGATCTGCGCTGGTTGTGTGTGGGGGCCCTTTTGACTCAGTCCTGGACTCCAGAGTGGGAAACTTGTGAAACCCTCGGTCATGGACTTGATCCTGTGGACACTCTCTGCTTAAATTCTGGAGCTCCGTGGCGGGGCCCTGGTACTCCATTACAAGGTCTGATGATGCTGTGTATCAGGAAGGAATTAGGGCAAGGAGAGAAAGGAAGGTAGGTAGCTTCTGATTTTATTTCAACCACTTTTTGCACCACATCATTCACTTATTCAAACACTCAGCTTTAGGCAGTTGAAGCCTAGAGCACTGGAAATTAGGAGCTTTCAATTACAGACCTACCTCTGTCTACTGTGGCATTATCAAGGAAACAACCTATTTTCCTACTTGAGTCTCAGACCATGAAACAAATATAAGAAAGTAATTCTCTTTAGAGTTGGCATTTTGTAGGTTCCAAAAGTCCTACCCAATCCAGAAGAGAGAGTAGAGGTGGGTATAGGCAAGAACAATCCGTGATGTGGATAAAGGACACTCTAGCCAATTTGGAATATTTCCTTATTTCCCAGTGCTTCTCCTTTTAATAAAAAAGATACTTTTTTGTACATGAGACTGTTTTCATTCTAGCATCTGAAACCTACCTCTACCACAAAGTTTTCTGTTGAATTACACATCTAGTTTTGAGAATCTGGTAATAGACTCTTTTGTTCATCTGGGTTCTAAAACTCATTGGAAAATCTTTGTATGAAAGTTGGGGATCTATTTCTGCTTCCTTAACATATGTAGAAATCTGACTTTGTTTAATTCTGGAAATTTTTAAATTTTTATAAAAATGCCATTCTATGATAAATACCATTTAAAACCTAGGTATTATAACTACTTTGACATTTTGTTTGTTTTATTTGCGCACATGGAGAGAATTCTGCATATTTTTTCCCATGCTAACAAAATTTATTAATTTTCCAAAAATTTATATTTTGCTTTCTGGATCCTGAATGTCCAGGGCTATCTTTTCTTTAACACTTTTTTTTTTTTTTTGCATTTCTTCTCAATTGTTTTACCTGTTTATTGTCTATTTTTCTACAAACCCCAGTCATTTTCTCTTGAAACCTCTTATCTATTTGAGTGGAGAGAAATATGTTAGAAAAAGGAAGGGGACAATGTGATACATGGGCTATGATGTACCAGTTACTGTGCTGTCTCCATGCACACATTGTTCCTAATCTCCACAGAAAATATGCAATATGTGTAGCATTGTCCCAACTTTACATATGAGCACATAAAAGGTAAGCTTTTTTTGTTGTTGTTGTTGTTGTTGTTGTTGTTGAGACCGAGTCTCACTCTGTCGCCCAGGCTGGAGTGCAGTGGCGGCGTGATCTTGGCTCACTGCAAGTTCCACCTCCCGGGTTCACTCCATTCTCCTGCCTCAGCCTCCCGAGTAGCTGGGACTACAGGCGCCCGCCACCAGGCCCGGCTAATTTTTTTGTACTTTTAGTAGAGACGGGATTACACTGTGTTAGCCAGGATGGTCTCAATCTCCTGACCTCGTGATCCGCCCGCCTCAGCCTCCCAAAGTGCTGGGATTACAGACGTGAGCCACCGCGCCCGGTCGTAAGCAATCTTTTTATGGTCCTGTTTCCTGTATGGGATGGATTCAGGGATCAATCCCATGTTGTCAACTCCATAAATCCTCAAATCTCTCAATGTATTTTCTCACTTAGAGCCACAGAAACACATATGATTCCTTCTGTGCTTGTGTGTTCAGGTGAGGTTCAGCCTACATTCTGAAGTTTCTTCCTCTGATGAATGAAACATTGAGTTCTTGAATATAGCTACATTATCATTAGGCTGTAAAAATCAGAATCAAATAGGTTTTCTTCCTTGAGAAAATAATGGAGGCAACAATTACAAACAGCACTCTAGGTTTTAGATTTCAATCATGTTTTTCCTTTTCTATTCTTTTTTCTTTTCTTAGAGACAGGGTCTCACTCTGTCATCCAGACTATAGAGCAGTTGCTGGATCATAGCTACTGCAGCTTCAACCTCCTAGGCTCAAGTGATCCTCAACCTCGGCCTCCTGAGTAACTCTGACTACAGGCAGACACCCGCACTTCAGGTTAGTTTTTAAATTGTTTGTGGAGATATGGTCTTCTTATGCTGTTCTGGCTTGTCTCAAACTCCTGGACTCAATCCTCTTGCTTCGACCTTCCAAGGTACTGGGATTACAGACGTGAGCCACGGTTCCCAGCCTCGAAGCATTTTCATAGCAAAGAGTTAACAGAACATTTTCTTCTCTAGATTCAGTAGACACAAGATTCTTATATTTTATTCTTCCCATATCTGGCTGTGTATCCTGTTCGCAGACATTACATTGCCAAATTTGTTTTCCATTCATCTTTCCTAGCACAGTCTAGAAAAATGAGTACTGTGGAGTAGAGTTTTCACATTCTTTCCTGAACCCTGCCAGTTCTAATGGTGCTCATGGACTTAGCCATTTCCCTTCACTGGAATCGATTTTTGTTTATAAACAACAGTAAGTGTTGTTTATAAAATTTCCAAGGAACAGAGCAGAATGTAAGGTTAGCATATCTTGTGTTTTTACCTACCCTAAGCCCAAAGGATCATGAGTACTACATACAGAAATCTTTCCTCCTTACCCCTGTCACATTCTACTTGGATGCTGTGGAGAAATAAACCCAGTGTATCCCCTTCTGCTATACAAAATAATACTATTTGGCTTAAACTGATGTTTGTAAAATTTCATCCACAGATTTCAGTCACATTTTCAAATAAATCCATTATAAAACCATGTAATACATGTTGACTGTTTGTTATTCACAATGTTAGGGCCAGAAGAATTTCAGGTTTTGGATATTTGTGGATTACAGAATATTTGCATATACATAATAAGATATCTTGTGTATCAACTCAAGTGTAAACACAAAATTTATATTTCATATACACCTTATACAGATAGGCTAAAGATAATTTTAGACAATATTTTAAATAACTTTATTCATGAAGCAAGGTTTGTGTACACATGCCATTTTATTACCCTTTGTGAGCGCTCTTGCTCGGGGGCATCTAGGTGGACCCAGAAAGATATATTGCAACTGAAGGGGCTGGGAGAGTCTTTTGTTCACTGAGAATATGTTTTGACTGTAACTTCTCATATGAGGTCACGTGTGGGATATTTCACTTTTGGTGACATTTCACAGCTCAAAACATTTGAGATTTTGGAGTATTTTGGATTTTTAGATATTTTGATTAGTGGTGCTCAACCTGTATGTTATTTCATCTTTTTTTTCTCCAGGTAGGAATGGAAAATGCATTTTTGTTTTTACTTGTATTACACATTTTTTTCCAACTCAAATTCATTATGCATATTGTTAGATGTCTTCAAATTTTGATGAAAAGTCTCAAGTTATATCAATTACTATTTTCAAAAATTTTTTGTAGTAAGTAGATTAAATACCATGATAATCCACAGTTAAAAAAATAAACACAAATTCATGTGCTTGTATTCCAGTTGGGTTTTTTTTCCAAACGATGAGCATTAATGAAATACTATACCTTAAAACCTTTTTCTAAATATATTTGAGAATATTGTTTGGAAGTAAAAAATTGAAAAGGACTGAACATACCATAATAAATGACATTTGTGCTTAAGAAGGCTGCCTTTTTCAGAGATTATTTATAAAATAAAAATACACATTTCTAACCTTGTCTCTGTTAAGAGCTTGTTACTGTTGTGTTACTTATGATGTTGAATGTTGTTAGGCTAACAGGATGCACTGGTAATAGGACCCTGTCAAGCTGAACTTTCCCGACTTAAATGCTACCTCACCATTCCTGTGCAGTATGTTTTTATTAGAATTCTAGCAGTATGTATTTTATATTGTGACCTAAATAACAAGCATACACAAAAATGATTTCACACTGTGTATGCCGGTGTATTTTAAAGTCTATGAAAAATACTGTAGGTATCAGCAAGTAGAACAGTGCTTCATACATAGAAAGGGACCAATTAATGCTAAGTAAATGTTATTAGTTACTTAAAGAACTTTGTATTATGTAAATACTTCCAAATCAATTATTATTTGGATGGTAATATGATAGCAAACCTAGATGCAGATTTAAGAAGAATATTGAGCAAGAATGGGTTAGGAGGGTGTGAGGAGTAGGCCACAGAGAAAGTTAATACCTATAATTTGCTGAGTCAGAGTTGAAAGCACCTATAGGCTAAGTGGATACCTCCCATTCTGACCCATTTCAGCAAAATATTTGAATCTTCCATGTTTTTCATAATTCTGGGAGTTTAGAAAATGCTTTAGAGAAGTGAATGAGCCATGATATTTTATATTCATTTATTTATTGTGTTTGGTGATTTGAGAATTTCTCTAAGTCACTAGAGATAGAGCTTCAGAATATTAATCTCAGGATACAAATCTGTTTTTCAATTTTATAACCATAACCCATTCTCCAAAGATGACCCCTCTGTTAAGTAATAGTAAATTATCTTCAATGTCATTTAAGTTCACAAGTCTCTTGTGAAATGTTTTTAACTTTAAAAAGTTTAAAAACACAAAAAGCCATTCTTTAAAACTAAACATGTATAAATCAAGTTCTTAAAAACCAATCCAGTCTGGGCGTGGTGGCTCAGTCCCAACACTCTGGGAAGCTGAGGTGGGCGGATCCCTTGAGTTCAGGAGTTCAAGACAAGTCTGACCAACATGGCAAAACCCTATATCTAATAAAAATACAAAAATTAGGCTGGCATAGTTGCACAGACCTGTAGTCCCAGCTACTCAGGAGGCTGTGGCAGGAGAATCACCTGAACCTGGGAGGCAGAGGATGCAGTGAACTTAGACAGTGCCACTGCAATTCAGCCTGGGCAACAGAGCGAGACTACGTTTCAAAACAAATAAATAAATAAAGTCTTCTACTCTTTAAAAATCATGGGAAATCTAGTATTGTAGATAAAAGTAGAAAACAAAATAGTTCTTCATATATTTTAGGTTTTAATAAGGAGTCATTAAAAGATAATTATAAAGTCACTTTAAGTGGACTTAAAAAGGTAACATCAGGCTGCTGTGGCAGCTCATGCCTGTAATCCCAGCACTTTGGGAGGCCAAGGGGGGTGGATTATCTGAGGTCAGAAGTTCGAGACCAGCCTGGCAAACATGGTGAAACCCCCTCTCTACTAAAAATACAAAAATTAGCTGGGCATGGTGGCAGGCACCTGTAATCCCAGCAGGAGATTTGCTTGAACCCCTGGGGTGGAGGTTGCAGTGAGCCGAGATCCTGCCACTTCACTCCCGCCTGGGTGAAAGAGCCAGACTCCATCTCAAAAGAAAAAAAAAAAAAAATGTAACATTGTATAATGACATCAGACAACTGATTTAGTTATCTAACATTGGAATGTATTTGTAGAAGTTTTTTTTAATTTTAATCGATAAAGCAATTATACAATTAAATAGAGCCAATCGAAAGGACTAGGTTTTGCCTTTGAAACTGCAGAAACCTAATCTTCTATTAAGGATGTATCCGTGCATAGTTTAAATTTTTAAAAAAATACATAAATAAAAGGAATGTAGTGAAGTGTTTTAAGAAAAGTTTCTAACTTTGGAAATTCTACACAATGTACATGTAACAAAGTTCAGTCTTTCACATTATTAAAAAAAATAAAAAAACCTCAGCGTTGGCCATTAGGATGCCAAGACATATCCAGTGAATGCTCAATTATAAAGCATCTAGCCTGGCTCACTTTGAAAACTTTTCTTCTAAAATTGTCTTCCTGGGGCCTTTAATACATGACTCTAATTTATAGTTCTAGAAACTATTGAGTTTAGAGAAAGTAAATTCCAATCCATCCTTTCTAAAAAAACTTAAGTAGGCTTAGGACTTTCTTCCTAAAATGTATGAACATTGTTGTTCAAGCGTGTCATCGCATCACATTGAGAGGTGGACACAGGAAAGGAGTTTGAGAAAAGCCTAGGCAACATTGCGAAAACTCGTCTGTCCAAAAAAATAAAAATTAGCGGAGCATGGTGGGGTGAACCTGTAGTCCCTGGTACTGGGGAAGCTGAGGTGGGAAGATTGCTATAGCCAGGGGGGTTGACACTGCAGCTAGACAGGATCCAGGGACTGCACTCCAGCCTGGGTGACAAAGCCAGACTCTGTCTCAAAAAAAAAGAATATAAAATATCTCACTAATATTTGTAATGTTTATTATGTTGAAAACATTTTGGATATATTGGGTTATAATGTTTTATTAAAATTAACTTCAATTGTTTCTAATTGTTTCAAATATCATTAGAAAAATGCATTCCCTCCCCTCTCTGTTATAGTTTCTCTGAAAATACATGCATTAAAGAAAAACGAAGAAAGTATGTTTAATTAAATAATATTCAAAATACAAAACAAAAAAACTTTTGAAATGTATTTAAGACAATGTTTACAAAACAATGTATATCATTAAATGCATCTGTTATTAACAAAGAAAGGTCTGTCGCAAACAGCCAGAAAATTAAAGCAAATTCCCATTAAAAAACTAAAAAAAAATTAGAGAAATTGCAGAAAATTGATTAAAAAGCATGCAAAAGATACATCAACAAATTCAAAAGTAGGCTCTTTAAATAGATAAATTAAATTAGTAAATTCCCAATGAGATTCATTTAAACAATGGAGAGGGGGAGTTCAAATCAAGAATAAACAGGCAAACTCATAGGTCATCCAGATATCAATAAGCCAGTATGAATATTTTAGGAACAATTTATACCTATACATTTGACAATTTTGATGACATGAGAAAATTTCTTGAAAAACACAGCTGACTAAAACAGACGGAAGAGAACATAGAAAAATGAAAGATATGATTTGGATTCTTAAAATTCCGTGTATTATTTAAAAAACAAAACTCACAAAGAAAACTCCAGTGATCTCTTTCAGCGAAATTTTCAAAGCATTTTAGAAAGAAATAACACACTTTTAGGCAAATTCTTCTAGAGAACAAAGAAAAAGCAACACTTTCTAACTTATAACTTTGTTTTCCTTTCATTTTTTTCTTTCCTTTATTTAGACAAGTTCTCCCTCTGTCACTCAGACCAAAGTGCAGTGCATGATCATAGCTCATTGCAGCCTCAAACACCTAGGCTCAAGTGATCCTCCTGCCTGGTCCTCCTGATTAGCTGGAACTGCATGTGCTTGCTTCCAGGCCTGGGTAAAAACATTTATTTTTAGAGACAGGTGTCACCCTATGTTGCCTGGGGAAACCTGGAATTCCTAGAGTCAAGTGACCCTTTTACCCAGCTGTCCAACTAGCTGGAATTACAGACAGGAGTCACCAAACTCTATTCAAAATTAGTTTTCTGTATGTACTTTGTTAAAGATAATTATACACATAATTATTGTTTAAATAATTATTTATGACATTGTATCATATTTTAATATAAATATACATGCTGTACATCTTCTACATGTCCATACATATATACTGATGTAAAGTATCTAATTTAAAATTATTCACCATGGCGTAAAATCAAAAAAACACATTTTATTTTTGCATAAATTCACCATTGAAAATAGTCATAAAATAGGGAAGACAACAAAAAAATTAGACAAGTAAATTCACCAACTGTTGTATATAGAATCATAGTACTTAAAATACAATTAAGTGCCTAGGTGCACTTTTTTATGAGAGCTCCATAGATGGGTTAGTTATTTCATTTAATATTTTAGAGTTGTACATATTCAGATAAATAATGACTGGAGACTTATTTAGCAATGATATATTTTAAAACTAGACTGACACTTCACTGGCTTCCCATAATTTCTAGATAGCAAACTCATCTTTTCCATGTTCTGATGCCTGTACCTGCCTCTGCAGCCTCATCTCCCATCAGACCACTCTCATTCTTGTCACTCTAGCTCCAATGGCCTGGAGCTCAACTGTACCAGGCTTCCTCCATCCAGGAAGCTTTTGCATCTGCTGCTGTCACTGCAAAGAAAGTTTCTCTCTATCTCTCTTTGCCAAGTTAATGTATTCCTATTCCTCAAATCTCAATGCTTTCATATCTTCATAAAAGCCTTGTGTAAGCTTGCATTCAGCACCTCCCTCCTACTACCGACCCTCAAAACATGTACTGCTCATTTATTGAGCTTATAGTTCTAATTGTATATTTACTTGTGTGATTCTTTAATTATGATACATCTCATTCACTAGTCTGAATGTTCTAGCAGGACTGAAATTGTCTATGATAGTTTAATATAATTTATTTCTAATACCTAGTTTATTGTCATTAGTATATGCTTGTTGAAGAATAAATAAAAAATCTTTCATGGAAATATAGATGATACATTTCAGTTTAAAATAATAAAGCAATTGTTTTTAATTGTGAGGGCATTGTTTGTGAAACAAAACATTACTTAATGAAATAATTGTTTCAGTTGTAATGTCTGTGAACAACCTATGTCAGGTTAAGATTCTTGCATCTCACTCCAAAATCCTCTACCTTCTGTTGGGCTATAATCCCCTAGGCATGATTGTCTGTACTTTATAAATCCGATCACTCCATGTTACACCCTTCCCCAATGTTACACCCTTCTGTGTAACCTAATCTTCCATTTCCACTTCTTTCTCCAGACAGTAGCCACAGAGCCATACCCTGACTCTACGAAAAGTTTTAAAAAACATTAGCCAAGTGGGATGGTGTGAGCCTGTAGTCCTAGCTACTTGGGAGGCTGAAGCAAGAGGATCCCCTGAGCCTTGGAATTCAAGGCTGCAGTGAGCTATGATTGTACCACTGCACTCCACAAGGAGAGAGTTTCTCTAGAATAAATAAATGTGCCCTTAGAGGAATGACTGCATCTTGGATGAAACTCAATAAACAGTATAAAATGTATCTTAGTTAATTTCTAGTGTATATCTAATCTCATAGGATTTATGTTACATATGATTCACTTCAGTCACGGTTTTTTGGAATGAAGGAGTGATGATAATTTAATCAGTGGTGCAAAGGTGTGTTCTAAATACTGCATAAACCTAATCGTCTTATTCTCTACCTTTCTCAATACTCCACCCTCTTAAAGAGGTGGGTGTGGCCTTCACAGATTCTTATAAAAGGACATAGAAGAGACAAGCTCAGTTTTCTCCAAAGGAGAAGGAGCACACTTAGAGGGAGCTGTATTTTGGTGACCTCTAAAAGTCAGTACTGCGGTGAATGAGCTCCAAACCTTGAGGAGTACTTAACAGAATTATTTCTGGAAGAAT
The DNA here is from genome assembly GCF_028858775.2 of Pan troglodytes. Lineage (NCBI taxonomy): Eukaryota > Metazoa > Chordata > Mammalia > Primates > Hominidae > Pan > Pan troglodytes. The sequence goes on from NC_072407.2 coordinate 91,843,231, forward strand.
CACTGTGGGAACCATTCAAAGAACCCAGCGGTGAGTAAAACTTATACTGATAAAATTATATCTTCTTTCCTTTACAAAATAATAAATTAGAGTGTTAAAAATATCTCATTATCTTAAATCTACACAATGATACCATTGTAATTCATATTCTTACTATAGATTTTATGAATTATAAGGATACTAATTGTTGTTATTTTGCATTTTCTATCATTCTTCAATATAGTTTTCAAAAAATGGAAATATCTAGTGTTTGCTGCAACAGATATGTATGCAAAATGAATATATGGAGTTGATATTAATACCTATATGTGCACATAAGTGTGTGTAAATATATGTGTAATGAGTGCATTAATATTAAACAATTGAATTGAGAAGACATTAATGAATGTTAATTCATTCATTCAGCTTTTAGACATAACTTTAAATTAGCAAGGTAATGATGAGAGATGCAAAACAGTGAAACTGAAAAAAATGAGAAAGCTCCCTAAAACATCCTAGTTTGGAAATCAAAACACAATTTTTTGACCAAATAAATTTATAAGATATAATTTGATACGTGATGGTGGTTGCCATCTCACTTGAGTCTTAATTTTATTAAACTATGAAAAGTTCCTTAAAATGACTTAGATGACCTCTGGAGACTATTTACTATTCTAAGATTTTTCATTTCTTTCACTAAAATTCAGCAGTGTTATCAAATACGGGAGGGTAAAGAAAAGGACTTAAAATTGCCAAAGACCATAGTTTATATATTAGTCAGAGCTCTCCAGGCAGACAGAATGATAGGGTGTATATGTATACATGTAGAGATACATTCATGAGCCATTTCAGTCAACCACAAACCATACATGGTGGTCACATAAGATTATAATACCAGTATGTTAACTGTACCATTTCTGTATTTAAATATGTTTACATACTAAATAATTACCACTGTGTTACAATTGCCTACAGTATACACTACAGAACATGCTGTACAGTTTTGTAGCCTAGGAGCAACAGGCTGTACTGTATACCATAGGTGCGTAGCAGGCTATACCATCTAGGTTTGTGTAAGTATAGTCTATAATGTCGAAACAATAAAACCGCCTGGCTGGGCACAGTGGCTCACGCCTCTAATCCCAGCACTTTGGGAGGCTGTGGCAGGCACATCACTTGAGACCAGGTGTTCGAGTCCAGCCTGGGCAATATGGTGAAACTTCGTCTCTACTAAAAAAAGGAAAAAAAATGAAAAAATTTACCAGGTGTAGTGAGGTGTTCTGGTAATCCCAGGTACTCAGGAGGCTAAGGCAGGAGACTCACTTTGACCCTGGAGGCAGAGGTTGCAGTGAGCCGAGACTGCACCACTGCACTCCAGCATGGATGATAGAGTGAGACTCCATCTCAAAAAGTAAATAAATAAAACCTCCTTACACATTTCTCAGAACATATATCTGTCATCAAGCTACACATGACTCTACCTGAGAGGGAATTCATCAGGAAAATTTGTTTGCTTGATTATAGAGTCTGAGCAGTTCTAATATAGGCTGTCTTTAAGCTGATGTCCTGAGGATACCGGTATCTTGACTGAGCTCAAGGCTGAAAGCCTCAGAACCAGCTTCAGGAGAAAAAAAGAGGAAATTGCCTTTTCTCTGGCTTTTTCCTTTTATCTGAGCTACCAGCTGATTGAATGGCGCCCACTCACATTGAGGGATGATGGTCCCACTCAGCTCACCAACTCACATGTCTCTCTCCTCTGGAAACACCTTCACAGACTCACCCAGAAACAATGCTGCACCAGTTCCCTAGGTATTGGTTAATCCAGTCACACTGGTATCTAAAATTCGCCATCACACCATAGAGATGTAATTACACCTCTCTGAGTTTAACAAAAATCCTACTATATGTTAGTTTAGAGTTTGGGTATCCCTAGGAGAAGTTAATTTAATCCACGAGAAAATAAAAAGGCCCAATATCTTTAACTATGTTTTTCTCTTCTATTAAACCAAAATTGGTTTAATTGCTGTTTTTTTGGTTGGTTGATTGGTTTTTCTATTTTGTTTTGGTTTGGTTTTTTATTTTACTTTAATTTCATATTATTTTAAGTCCTAAGATAAATGTGCAGGACGTGCAGGCTTGTTACACAGGTAAACATGTGCCATGGTGGTTTGCTGTCCCACTGTTGTGTCTCTAAAAATATGCCATAGAACCCTCTAGCCATCTTCTCATATTTCCTTGGCCAAGGCAGTTTTTCCCAGTCTTTCATACTCAGCAGTTACATGAAAGAAGAATAGGAACAACTACAATTTATTCTAGGCCACTTAGAATCAAACCCAATTTCCAGATCAACATTCAGAAAACGGGAAATTGAATAGATTGGTATTGTGTTACAGACAGGAAATAAGAGTATAAAGGGTTGTGAGTCATCTAGTCAGTAATATCTACTATAAAGCCGAGAGACTCTCTCTGTGTGAGATTTTTATTTTTGTTACAGAATAAATAGTGTGCTGTGTTTTAATGAATACTGTCAAGAGAAGAAAATAGGGCTCTCAGGTATCTCCACATGTTCCGAAACTTTTCATCAACCCAGACCCCAAAAGGACATGTTGCTCTTTCTTCCTCAGAAACATGAATTCTGGAATCTCGCAAGACTTCCAGATGGAAATTACCTGCCCCATCTGCATGAATTACTTCATAGACCCGGTCACCATAGACTGTGGGCACAGCTTTTGCAGGCCCTGTTTCTACTTCAACTGGCAAGACATCCCAATTCTTACTCAGTGCTTTGAATGCATGAAGACAACATGGCAGAGAAACCTCAAAACTAACATTCATTTGAAGCAGATGGCTTTCCTTGCCAGAAAAGTCAGTCTCTGGCTATTCCTGAGCTCTGAGGAGCAAATGTGTGGCACTCACAGGGAGACAAAGAAGATGTTCTGTGAAGTGGACAAGAGCCTGCTCTGTTTGCTGTGCTCCAGCTCTCAGGAGCACCAGTATCACAGACATCGTCCCATTGAGTGGGCTGCTGAGGAACACCGGGTAAGTGATGCCTCTGAAGATCTATTTCTATAAATGACACATGAAATTCCTGTGGGTCTATTTTCTTGGAGATTGGGTAAAGCCAAATCTGAGTCCCTTTAAGCAGCTCACTTTTGAGCTTTCTTAGCTTCAAACCTCTGAGATTTGATGAAGAAGAAGGGAAATAGAAGAAATGCCATTTCCTAGGGACTTATTTGTCTCTCATTCTGTGCCCGCTCCCTATGAAATGGTCTGCATGTTACTTTATTGTTTTCACTGGTGCTTCAATTCATGGCTCTTTTGCAGGAGAAGCTTTTAAAGAAAATGCAGTCTTTATGGGAAAAAGCTTGTGAAAATCAGAGAAACCTGAATGTGGAAACCACCAGAATCAGCCACTGGAAGGTTAGTTCTGTACTACTCTACCTTCTACCTTCTCCAGGAACTTATGGTGGGCAAATGGGTGACTCTTAAAATAGGAACTTGTTATCAAACTCTAATGTTTCTGGGAGTCAATAAAAAAAAAAAGAAAACACTGAGAAAAAGTGACCTCATTTCTTATATAGAATAGTATGACTGTTAGATAGGATTTCTAAGAAAACTACTGAAGTCACCCAAAGCATGCTGGTTTGTTTTCATACAAACCTGTAGCTATACACCAACAGATACAAGAAACTGGGCCATCTCGCAGCATTCTATATGTGCTGGTTGGATAAATGCTGGGCACAAGATTCATTTGGCAGTCATGGAAAGCTCAAGTGAACCTTCTGAGCCTGGGTCAGCATTAATCTGAATGCTGGTGGACAAGTAGTATTTGGAATTGTATGGAAAATTTGAGGCAGAAAGAGTGACGGGAAATCTAGGGCAACCATGAAATTAAGAATCTCAACTAATTAACATTGAATACTACATAACATATGATGAGAAAAGTGGTGAGAAATATGGATTTGTGTCTTGAGGGAGACATGCAAACATGCTCAAAATATGGGAACTAGTATCTAAATATAAGGAAAACTCTGAGGACTTCAGAGAAATATTAAAAATGATTTTCTCTTTGTGGATGTATACTTTGAGGGTATGATAGCTAATATTAGTGTTTTGAAAAGTATTTCATAAGAACCTAGTCTATGTTGAATATTAAATTAGAAAATTTGCCAGTATAGAAGAAAGAAAGCATCTTTGTCCTCACAAATCGTACAATCCAAATGAGAGAGGCAAAAATGGTCAACATGCAAATGTGTGCAATACATGATGTGTTCGAGTGTGGTAGGTTCTTTGTTGGAGAATAATCAAGCAGGGAAGTAGAAAAGGACAATAGAGGCCAGAAACTGGAGATTAGTGTCTGATTTTTAAATAGGGTGGTCAGAAAAAAGACTCACTGAAAAATTCAATTTGAACGAAATTTTGAAGAGGAGAGGGAACACGAATGTGTGTATGTATATACATATATGTGGACCATGAATGTGTATATATGTATGTGTGTGTGTGTGTGTGTGTGTGTGTATAAAATTCTAGTTGGAGAGAACAGCATATGCAGTAATTTTGAGTTTGTGTATATTTGGAGGCCTGAGGAACCACAAAGAAGTCTATGTTTCAGAATGGGATAACTTAGAAAAAGAATGGAAGGAAATGAATTCAGAGAGACAAAGATGGCCAAATCATAAATGCAGCCTTATTAAGATAGGTTTTGCTGGGTGAAATGCATTTAGCTGGACATGCTAGTCTAAGCTCATTTCACATATAATGAGTTTAAGCAACTTGTTACGTATCTCAGAAATAGAAATAATTATTTCCTTTCTAGTAACTATAGCTCTATACTCCAACTCTTAAGCATGAACTGTTCTTACTTTTCCATAAATATTGGCTGGAATAGCAAAATTCAAATTGTATTTTTTTATTTTCAACTATCTTAGAAAACACATTATCTTGAATAAATTTAATGTAATTGGTCAGATACATCTATGTTGATTTTTATACAGAAAGAAAGGAAATGAACAAAATTTTGTGGATTCTAAGAACTAGCAAGACTGAGGTTTAAATTATTGAGTGTTCGAGTGACAAACAGAATCAGTGAGATTTAAGAGGACATGGATAAATACATTTCTCTTTTGACTAACCCATTATCACTGCAGGATTATGTGAATTTAAGGCTAGAAGCTATGAGAGCTGAGTATCAGAAGACGGCTGCATTTCACCATGAAGAAGAAAAACATAATTTGGCGATGCTGAAAAAGAAGGGGAAAGATATTTTTCATCAACTTCATTTAAGTAAAGCCAAAATGGCTCATAGGAGGGAGATTTTAAGAGGAATGTATGAGGAGCTGAAGGAAATGTGCCATAAACCAGATGTGGAGCTACTTCAGGTACAAACTCACAATGTGGTTTCAGGTTTTTGAATATTCACATGTGTAAGTATATTCCTCATGGCTGAAATCCATCTCCCTACCTTTATTTCCATGATGTGTTTCCAAAAACACATTCACATAACTAATGCTACTTTATTGGGAGAGTATAGCCCCGCCAAGGGATTCTACCAGGCCAATGGTCCCTCCTATTTTATCCACCAGCCACAAAACTTTGTGGAATGGTCAAGGTGACAGCCCCAATAACTATTCCCCATCTAAGTCAATAATATATTTTGGGCTGTTTAACATTTATAAAATAGTGAGTGATTCATTTACATTTAGGTTAATTTGAGGACATGGCAAGATCAGAAGTTTTGGGAATCTAGGCTCACATTAATATTATTTTGAGGTCCACTCATTTGGGTCATAGGTTCTGGGAAAGATGACTGAGTAGGTTATTTGAAGTTACCACAGAGCATAGACTCTCTGGGCCTCTTCTCCCTTCACTTCTGGAGAGAATGTCTTCAAGACTCAGACTTTACCAGGACATTAATTAATGACAAAATGACTAACTGGGATTTTCATTACAGAAGAAACAGAAAATGCTTTCCAGATGGTAGGGAAATAATATCTTTAGATACTGACTCCAAATTTCACACTGAACTTAGTGAAAGGTGCATCTTGTGAAATGTCCTACATATTTCTATTTTTTTTACAGGGTTTTGGAGACATATTACACAGGTGAGTGTTTACCTAAATTTTAGTATATATTCTTTCAGTTTCCATGAATATCAAAGCAGGCTCTACCAAAGTCATGGCATAAATGATTAAGATATTGATACTACCTTTCTTTTTTTGCATCTGCTTTCACTCTCACACCAGAAAAGACAAGAACACTAAATAAATAAATAAATAAATAAATAAATAGTGAAATAAAAAAATGTTTATTCCTGATTTTGTTTTATTGCTTAAAAGCCTGCATAGGTGAAAGATAAAGTTTTGTTTTGTGGATGGTGAGAAAGTCACCAGAGGAAGCAGGAGAGAAGTGGGAGAAGTATTTCAGCAGTGAAAAAGTTGATTTGTTGTTCATACCTACATACATATCAGTTAACAGTCCTGAAAAATAGGTTGAAAAAACTGTGGAGTATTAGAACTGTATAAGTCTCTAGGGAAGCTTGTTTCTAAAAGGCAGATCTAGCTGCCTAGAACAAGTTTCACATTCTTTATCTTGAAAAGGAAGCAGCAGATGCAGCAGTCTCCCCAGAACCCCGCTATTTCAGACAAAGATGTCAGGGGAGTCTGCCAAGAAGTGGAACTCAGAATTTCATTTCCAAATATGCTCAAGGCCATAAGGCTAAGGAACCTTACACATGTGGGGCAGAGAAAAAAGAAAGATCAGACTGAATTCTGACTCAGACTCTCCCACTATGCTTTAAAATTTGGAAACTGTAAATAGAAATTAATTCCAAAAAGGAAGTAATAATTTTTGAGTAATCAAATTTGTGGATTCAAAGGATTCTCATGGACTGTCTTTTAAATAGAAATAGTGGTTTTTATTTATTTTATGGCTGTAGATGTTGTAACTGCAAGTTGTTCCTTCCAGGAGCGAGTCCGTGCTGCTGCACATGCCCCAGCCTCTGAATCTAGAGCTCAGTGCAGGGCCCATCACTGGACTGAGGGACAAGCTCATCCAATTCTGAGGTAAGTCTCCACCCACAGGCAGCACTCCCACTATCTAAATATTATTATTGTTAGGACCAGATGGGTAATATTTCACCCTTTATCAAATATTTTACTTCTTTATAGACATAAGTGAACAATATAATCATGCAACCTTTTTGTATCTGTGTCTGTATAGTCAGATTTATAGCATTATGTTTGAAAGATAGTGAAAAACAAATACATTTTGGCATCATAGGTACTGAGTAATGTAATGGGAAAAAGGAGTAGTGTAGCAAATTTAAAAAAGGAGCAAATGGAACAATGCTCAGAATGAAGGTGAGTTATTTAATGTTAAATACAAAATTTTACAATTCCTTAGTGTATTCATTTGAACAGCTAAGAACTGTTCTTTTGGGATTATGGTTTACTGGGGATTGCTGAGGGTTTTTAATTTTTTAAGTGGATATGTATCATGTATTGCAAAAAAAATTAGTTAATGGGTAAACATAAAAAGAAGCAACCATTTTGTGAATACAAGTAAAATTACAAACAAAAAGAACTTCAGTTTAATTGCAATATGAAGAGCTACATGTTAAGTTTAAAATCCAGCTTCAGCCCCAAGCTAGCATAGAGGACCACAGAGAGACTGGTAAAAGATTTTACAGAAATCTGCTTTAAATTGTTACTTATGACATGTACTTACGGATTTTTATCCAGTCATCAAGAGCAGTTCTTGAGTAACTGAAAATCTTCACATTCTTTCCAAAATGATAGCACTAGTTTTTAAGAATAAGAAACATTTCTAAATAATGATCTTGATAATAGCATAGCATTTAGGGCATATAATGTGCAAATTTTGCTTTGAAAATTGGATTGAAAGAAGTTGGTCTTACATTTGGCTCTCAATAAGTAAGTTTTCAAAACATTTTTAATACCTGTGGTTAGTGTTTTGTTTGTCTTGTAGTTAATCATCTCTACGCTTTATTAGAAGTTACAAGCAAAAGTGTCCTTGTGACTTTACGTTTCCTGGTAAATTAACTTCTTGATAGAACAATTTTTGCTTATTGACACATGTCTATGCATGTTTTGTTTCTTTCTCTTTTATTTATTTATTTATTTATTTATTTTGCAGTGGATATTACTCTGCATCATAATGAAGCCAACAGTCATATCTTCCGATGTGGAGATTTGAGAAGCATGTGTATTGGATGTGACCGTCAAAATGCGCCCCATATCACTGCAACACCTACAAGTTTTCTTGCATGGGGTGCTCAGACTTTCACCTCCGGCAAATATTACTGGGAGGTCCATGTGGGGGACTCTTGGAATTGGGCTTTTGGTGTCTGTAATAAGTATTGGAAAGGGAAGAATCAGAATGACAATATATATGGAGAGGAGGGACTCTTTAGTCTTGGATGTGTCAAGAATGACATTCAGTGCAGTCTCTTTACCACCTCCCCACTTACACTGCAATATATCCCAAGAACTACCAGCCGCATAGGATTATTCCTGGATTGTGAAGCTAGAACTGTGAGCTTCGTTGATGATAATCAAAGGAGCCTTATATACACCATCCCTAATTGCTCCTTCTCACCTCCTCTCAGGCCTATCTTTCGGTGTATTCACCTCTGACCAGAGATAAATCAGAAATGTGTTCATCTGCTGTGAGAATCCCTTTATCCCAGAAAGCCGTTTTCCTTGTGCCTTATCAAACAGGACAAATAGGTTCTGTTTTATGTCTTGAATTGCCTCCTAATGTTATTAAAACTCATTTATTGTGTTACTATTAAAAATGGTAAAAACACTAAAAGTATATGTATTGGTTCTTTATTAATTTTTGAAAAATCATTATTCATGATCATGGCATAAAATATATTGTTTTTTTTTTCTTTATTTCTGACTGCCACTGAGTGAAATAATAGATGACAGACATGTCTGAATGGAGTTAAAATCAATGGAAGAGAGTCGGGATCTTTTGCTTCATGCAAAAGCTTGGAGTGAAGTCTTAATGATAGCTGGGAAATGTTTTTCTTTCTCTTTACCTAACTATATTGCGCTTATCCATCACATTTCATTTTACTAATCTATCCTTTGAGTTAATATTATTTGACCTTCCATGCTTGGCTTCATTTTGGAATTCTCACCACATAGATAAATAATCCTGCATTATTAGTGTGCTCTTCTACATTGAAATACACAAGGTGGTCAGAACAATGCTGGATTAATTGAATTTTTTAAAATAACTAAATATTGACTCCTACCTCAAAACACACACAATCATTTCCAAATAGATTCAAGTCCTGAAGGTAAGGGGAACATGACACAATATTCTCATAAGGATTTCTTAACCAGGACAAAAATTAACAATTAAAAAAATTAGTTGGTTTATATTAATGACGACTTCTGTGTTTCAAAAAACATGATACAAGAATTGAAATGCAAACAATTAGTGGAGAAAGATATTCACCCGAACATATATAAAATAAAATACAATACATGTGCATGATGAATACTTAAAATGTATTTTAAGTATTTTTCCAGATTCTTCCAGAGTGGCCTAGAATAAACTTGGATGGCAGAGTCAATGATGAGATTAGCTGTGGAAATGGGAAACCGTTTTTTGGAGGACAGTAATAATGCTGTGAACTTATGAAAACAACCAAGTATTCAGTAGCAACTAAAATGTGTCTCCATAAGATTATTTTACAGATGCGTATCTGAAATCTGAAATTTGGGAGAACATTCTACTAGTGTTCTCTAGTGAAAAAATACAGCTGGAAGGAAGAAGGGAGGGAAGATGAAGGAGAGAGAAATAGAATGCATTTGAGAGAAAATGCTATGTAGACTAAAATAGAATACTGCAGATACCATGACAAAGTGGTTAAGGTGTGTCTTATGGAGCAGAAATGGCAGAAAATACCACAGTAAAGAGATTTACAATTGGATTGTTAGTTCTGGCTTTTATCCTATCAATGTTGTGGCTTCTAAACACCTCAGTGCTCTCCTTTGATCCATGTGCTAATTAACAACCAACACTCTGCCCCCTCTCCCAGATTCTTTCATCGTTTTATACCTAATCTAATTCTAATCCAGCTGGTCATTGTAACACATGTAATCACCTAAGAATTTTAAAAATATTTTTGATGAGTAAATGAAAAATTAGCTAGGTTCAATGGCATAAACCTCTAGTCTTTTTTACTTTGAAAGCTGAAGTGGGAGGATTACTTGAGCCCTGGAATTCAAGGCTGTGGTGAGCTAAGATTGTGCCACTGCACTCCAGAGGGTGAAACTTTCTTTGGTATAAATAAATAAATGTGCACTTAGAGGAATGCTTGTGCCTTGGGAAGAAACTCAAGAAACAGTATTAATCAATTTTAGGTAATTTCTAGCATATGTTTACTCTGATAAGATTGATGATAGATATGCCTCATTCAGGCAGTGGTTTTTACAATGATAGTGTGACGCTAATTTAATCAGTGATGAAAAGGCATGTACTAAATATTGCATAAACCTAATCATCTCTGCTGTCTCCACCTTTCTTAATACCCTAAATATCACTAAAGAGGTGGGTGTGGTTTTCAAAGATTCACATAAGAGGAAGTAGAAGAGACAAGCTCCTATTTCTCCAGAGGAGGACAGCACTTAGAGTTAACTGCATTCAGGTGACCTCTGAAAGTCAACTCTGCAAGGAATGAGCTCCTGATCTTGGGGAGTACTTAAAAGAATTTTTTCTTGGAAGAATTACTGCAGGAAACATTCATAGAACTTTGGGGTAAGTGAAACTTATATGGAGAAAATTATTTCTCTCTTCCTTTAAAATAGTAAATTACAGTGATAAAAATATCTAACTGACTAAACTTACTTAATGATCTTATTTGTAATTCATAGTATTGCTATTCATTTTATGACATGAGGTTATTAATTGTTGTCATTTTATGTGTTCCAAAAGTGTTTAATATATTTTTGAAAAATTTTAGATATCTAGTGTTTGCTGCAATAGATTTGCATGCATCATGAATATATGGAATTCACATTAAAGCATATATATGTGTACTGCATGTACTAATATTGGTACACTTAATTAAGTAAAAAAGGATAATTATTGAATACTGTAAATGTTGTACTTTCATAACCTTAAGCTTTTAGACATGATTTTAAGTTACTGAGGCAATGATGAGTTAAAAATGGTGATACTAAAGGAAATAAGAATGCTCTCCAAAATGCCCTAGCTTAGAAATCAAAACACAATTGTTTAGCAGATAACTGTATAAGGAATGATTTGATCCTTGATACTAGTTGTCATTTTAATTGAGGCTTACCTCAGATGAAACTATGAAAAATTCCTTGAAATGGCTCAGATGACCTCTGAAAAAGATTTGCAATTCTTAAATTTTCACTGTTGGCACTTAAATTCAGCAGTGTTTAGTAAAAGAGAGTAAGGTAAAGGACTTCAAACTGCCAAGGCAAAGATTACAGTTTTTATTGGTCAGGGTTCTCCAGAGAGACAGAAACATAGGTTGTGTACATAACTATATATATATACCAGAAATACTTACAATTGTGGTACAACTGCCTATCGTATACCATACAGGTTTATAGCCTAGGAACAATATGCTATACTGTATAACATTGGTGTGTAGTAGGCTATACCATCTAGGTTTGTGTAAGTGTACCCTATGATGTTCAAACAATAAGGAGACTGTCTAATGCGTCCCTCAGATCATATATCTGTCCTCACTCTACACATGACACTGTACAGGAGAGGAAGTCCACTAGGGAAATTTGTTCCCTTGATTATGGAGTCTGAGAAGTTGAACATAGGCTGTCATTAAGGTAGTATCCTGGAGATACCAATATCCTGGCTGAGTTAGAATAAGCTTCAGGAGAAAGAGAGGAAACGGCCCTCTCTCTGCCCTTTATCTTCAGTCTGAGCTACCAGCTGATTGGATAGTGTACACCCACATTGAGGGCTGCTGTTCCCCACTCAGCTCACAAACTTACATGTCTCTCTGGAAACACCTTCACAGACTCACCCAGAGATAATGCTTTACCAATTCTCCATGTATTATTTAATCCAGTCAAGTCAACACCTAAAATTAACCATAATACCATAGTAATATAATTATATATATTTCAGTTTTTAAAAAACTGACTGTATGTCAGTTCATAGTTGGAGTAGCCCAAAGAAGAAGTTAATTTAAGCCATAAGAAAAATAAACCCAATATTTTTCATTATTTGTTTTATCTCCTAGTGATCCTAGACTGGTTTAATTGCTGTCTTTTTGTTTATCTGGTCGGTTGGTTTGTTCTGGGGTTGTTTTTGTTTTAAAGAGCCGGCTTCTGGGTCCCTCTCTCTAAAAATATGTCATAGCGCCCTCTGACCATCTTCTCATGTTTTGTTACCCAATGTAGGTTTTCTACTCCTCTCCCATAGTCATTTAGTAGTTATTTGAAAGAGAAATAGGGAGAAGCATGTTTTATTCTAGACCACTTAAGATTAAAACCCGAGTTTCATATCGACATCCAGGGAATAGGTTTTTGAACAGATTTGCATTATGTTATGGGCAGGAACTAGGAGTAGAAGAGGTTGTGAGTCATCTAGTCAGTAGTGTCTGCTAAGAAGCCTAAGGACTCTCTTTGTGTATGAATTTTTCATTTTTGTTACAGAGGAAATAGTTTGTTCCACTTTAATGAGCACTGTCAAGAAGAAAATACAGCTACCACATATCACCACATGTTCACAGATTTTCACCAACCCAGACCCCAAAATGACATGCTGCTCTTTCTTCTTCAGAAACATGAATTCTGGAATCTTGCAAGTCTTCCAGAGGGCACTCACCTGTCCCATCTGCATGAACTACTTCATACACCCAGTCACCATAGACTGTGGGCACAGCTTTTGCCGGCCCTGTTTCTACCTCAACTGGCAAGACATGGCAGTTCTTGCTCAGTGCTCTAAATGCAAGAAGACAATACGGCAGAGAAACCTCAAAACTGACATTTGTTTGAAGAACATGGCTTCCACTGCCAGAAAAGCCAGCCTCCGGCAATTCCTTAGCTCTGAGGAGCAAATATGTGGGATGCACAGAGAGGCAAAGAAGATGTTCTGTGAAGTGGACAAGAGCCGGCTCTGTTGGCTGTGCTCCAACTCTCAGGAGCACCGGAATCACAGACACTGTCCCATTGAGTGGGCTGCTGAGGAACGCCGGGTAAGTGATGCCTCTGAAGATCTATTTCTATACAGGACACATGAAATTCTTGTAAGTCTATTTCCTTGGAGATTGGATGATGCCATCTCTGTGTCCCCTTAAGCATGTCTGTTATGAGCTTCCTTGACTTCACACCTCTCAGATTTGACAAACATGAGGGGAAACAAAGCAAACTCTATTTTCTGTGGGCTAATTTGTCTCTCATTTTGGGTCCTTCGTATATCAGAGTGTGAGTGATACTTTATTGTCCTCACTTGTGCTTCAATTCATGGCTCTTTTGCAGGAGGAGCTCCTAAAAAAAATGCAGTCTTTATGGCAAAAAGCTTGTGAAAATCTCAGAAACCTGAACACAGAAACCACCAGAACCAGATGCTGGAAGGTTAGTACCGTATTACTCTACCTTCTGCAGGAACTTATAGTGAACAAATGGGTGACTCTTAAAATAGGAACTTGATCTCAACCCATAATGTTTCTGGAATTCAATAAACAAGGAAAAAACACTTGAGAAAAAAAACACCGTAATTTTTTATATAAGTTAGTGTGACTCTTTGGTAGGATGTCTAATCAGACCACAGATGTTACCCAAGCATGCTCATCTGTTTCCATACAAACCTATAGCAATACCCCAACAAATACAAGAAACTGGGCCATTTCACACTGTTCCCAATGGGCTGCCTGGATAAATTCTGGATACAAGTGTTATTTGTCAGTCATGGAAATTTCAGGTGACCCTTCTAAGGCTGAGTCAGTATGAATTTGAATCCTGGTGGGCAAGTATATTGAAATGTGAGCTAAATTTCAGGCAGAAGGAGCAAGAGCGCAACCTTAGGGAAAGCATGAAATTAAATATCAGCGCTAATTAATATTGAATAAGTCATAACACATAATGGGAAAAGTGGCGAGAAATGTAGACTTGTGTCTTGATGAAGACATAAATATGTGAGAAATATGGGAACTAGTATTTAATATAAGGAGAACTCTAAGGACTTGAGAAAAATTCTAGAAATGATTTTCTCTTTGTGGATGTTTATATTGAGGGTATGATATCTAATATTAATTCATTAATTTATTCTAATATTAATTCATTGAAAGATATTTTATGAGTACCTAGTCTATGTCAAATATCAACTTAGAAAATTAAGGAGTAAAGAAGAAAGAAAACACACAAATCTTGCAATGGAAATGGGAAAAGCAAATGGTCACCATGCAGATATGTGAAGTACATGATGTGTTAGAGTGTAGTAGTGTCTTTGGAGAATAATCAAGCAGGAAAGTAGAAAAGGAGCACAGAGGCCAGGGACTGGGGCTGAGGGTTTGAGTTTTAAATAGGGTGGTCAGAAAAAAGGCTCATGGAAAAATTCGCACTGAAACAAAATCTTGATCAGGAGGAAATATACATATCCTCCTGTTTGCCTTCCTCTTCCTCATAAATATATGAATATATACGTGTATCTGGGTGTTGGTATATATATATATATATGGATATATTTGAGGAATATATATATACACACACAGATACACGTATATATTCCTCATATATCCATATATACCTATATTTGAGAAATATATATATGAGTACATATATGAGAAATATGTATATCTATATATGAAAATAATTCTAGGTATAGAAAACAGCATGTGCAGTAATATTTAATTTGCATTTATTTGGGGGTTTGAGGAACCACAAAGAAGTCCATGTTGCCGATTAGTGTGAGTTTGGAAGAGAATAAATGAAACCTTATTAGAATATGTTATGCTGGGTGAAATGCGTTGAGTTGACAATGGTAGTCTGGGTCATGTCATCATTTGTCATATAATGGTTTTACATAACTTGCCCCAATTCTCCAAAGTAGAAATAATGGTTTCTTACCTAGTCAATATAACTCGATAGTTTGATTCTTAAGCAAGAACTGTGTTTTCTTTCTATAAATGTGGTGTGGAAGAGAGAAATCCATTTTTATATAACTATCTTAGAAAGCATTTTATCATTAATCAAGTAAAAGTAACTGGGCAGAAACAACTATGTTGATATTAGTACAGAAAAAAAAGGAAAGGAATAAAATTTTGTGGAATCTGAGAATTGACAAGATTGAGGATTAAAATATTGGGTGTTCAGAATGCTAAGAGGAATCAGTGAAATTCAAGAGAAGATGGATAAAACATTTCTATTTTGACTAATTGTCACTGCAGGATTATGTGAGTTTTAGGATAGAAGCAATCAGAGCTGAATATCAGAAGATGCCTGCATTTCTCCATGAAGAAGAGCAACATCACTTGGAGAGGCTGCGAAAGGAGGGCGAGGACATTTTTCAGCAACTCAATGAAAGCCAAGCCAGAATGGAACATTCCAGGGAGCTTTTAAGAGGAATGTATGAGGATCTGAAGCAAATGTACCATAAAGCAGATGTGGAGCTACTCCAGGTACGGACTGACCATGGGGTATCATGATGTTGAACATTCACATACATGGGTGTTTTTCCTCTCTCATGAAATCCGTCTCCCCCTTCACTTCCATTATTTGTTTCCAAAAACACAATTCGATAACTAATGCTACTTGGTTGGGAAGGTATAGCCTCTCCTAGTGATTCTACTAGACCGAAGGTCCCTCCTACTTTATCCACCAGCAACAAAACTTTGCAGAATGGCTAAGGTAACAGACAGCCCCAAGAAATATTTCCCATCAAAAGTCAGTGATTTATTTAGGATTTTTGAAAGTGGATAAAATGAGAAGTGATTCATTGGCATTTAGGCTAATTTGGAGACATGGCATGATGGAGAAGTTGGGGAATCTAGGATCACACTAATATTATTTTGGGGTCCGCTCATTTTGGTAACAGGGCTTAGGGAAGATGACTGAGTAGCTTCTTTATGGTTACCACAGAGCATAGACTCTGTGGGCCTCCCTCCTCTCCCTTCACTTGTAAAGAGAATGTCTTCAAGACTTAGACTTTATCAGGACATTAATTCATGACGTATGATAGACTGGGATTTTCATGAGAAAAGAAACAGAAAATGCTTTCCAGGAGGGAACATTGTAGGAAAATATCTTCAGAAACTGTCTCCAAATCTCACACTGAACTTAGTGGAAGATGCATCTTGTGGAAAGCACTAAGCCTTTCTATTTTTTTTTTTTTTACAGGCTTTTGGAGACATATTACACAGGTAAGTGCATACCAAGATTTTAGCAGATGCTTTCAGTTTCCACAAATATCAAGCAGGAACTTTGATATTGACGGTATAATGGATTCAGAGAGTGATACTGCCTTGTGCTGGTTGTACTTTCTCCATCCCCCACCCCCATGTAGTCATCTATTTTGTTGCCATACTCAGTGACTTTATTAAGCAGCTCAATGAAAGTTCTGCAAAACCAAAAAATAAATAAATACATAAATAAAACAAAAAATAAATAAATGAAAGAAAAATGAAGGAAGTGAGCATCTCTATTCCTAATTTCCTTTTTATTGCTCAAAAGCCTTCATATTTGAAAGAGAAAATATTACATTGACTACATGGCTACAAAGTCAACCAGGGGAAGCCAGAGAGAAAAGGGGAAAGTATTTTAGCAGTGAAAAGTGTTGATGATTTCTAGTTTATATTTAAATATATAATTCTGAAAAATGGATGAAACAAACTATTTGGAATGTTTGAACTGTGTAGGCCTCCAGAGAACCTCAACTATAAAAGGCAGATCTCCCTGCCTGGAGCAAGTTTCAACACCCTGGCCTTGAGAAGGAAGCAACAGATGCAGCAGTCTTAAAAATAACCCCACTTTTCCAGACAGTGATTTCCGGAATTTCTGGTGAGGTCTGGAACCCAGAATTTCATTTTTCAATATTCTCCCAGTCTTAAGACTAATGATCCTTACTAATTTGGAGCAATACGAAGAAAGATCCGAATGAATTCTCAGTCAGATAGACTTTTCCATCGTGCTTGAAAATCAGGAACTGTGAATAAGAATGAATTTGAAAAAGAAAATGATAATTTTGGAATTAGCAAATGTGTGGGTTAAAGGGATTCTCATGAAATGTCTTTTAAATAAAAGTGGTGATTTTTATGTATTTTTTTTTTTTTTTTTTGGCTGTAGATGTGGTAACTGTATCTTTCTCCTTGCAGGTATGAGTCCCTGCTGCTGCAAGTGTCTGAGCCTGTGAATCCAGAGCTCAGTGCAGGGCCCATCACTGGACTGCTGGACAGGCTCAGTGGATTCAGAGGTGAGTGTCAGCCCATTGACAGAATTCCCACGGTGTATTACTTCTTGTTAGAATCATGGGGGTAACATTTTACCCTTCATCAAATCTTTATTTCACTTCAGCAGGAAGTGAACCGTATGACTATGCAACCCTTTTATATCTGTGTTTCTATTTATAGTCCAATTTATAACATGAAGAGTAAAACATAGTGAAAAACAAATATGTTCTGGGCTCACATGTATAGAGTTATATATTGGGTAAATGGAATGACATAAGAAATAAAAAATTGAATAAATGGAACAATGCTCAGAAGGAAGCGTAATAATCCAAGGTTACATAAAAATTTTACATTTCTTTACTGTATTTCATTTGAATTGTTAAACACATTTCATTGGAGAATAGAGTTCACTGCAGTTTGTTGGAGTATTTGTACTTTCTTACAATAAATATATATTATTGATATAATGTAAAATGTTGACTTAACATGTAAAAAGAAAGAAGACATTATAATGTAAATAGGAAGTAAAAATGGAAATGATAATTTCAGTTTAGTTACAACATGAAGAGCTACGTGTAAAATCTAAAATTCGGTTTCAGTCTAGAGCTAGCAGGGATGTCCGCAAAGTGACTGGTAAAAGATTTTGCAAAAATCTGCCTTAAATTACCACTTATAATTTGAACATATGGACTTTTATCCAGTTATCTAGAGCGGTGCTTGAGGAAGCTAAAATCTTCCCATTCTTGCCAAAATTATATCGCTAGTATTTAAGAACAAGAAATATTTTAATAATAATGACCTTGATAGCTAAAGGGCATTCAGGGCATAAAATATTTCACTTTTACATTGGAGATTGGATTAAAACAGGCTGGTCTTGTATTCGACTCTCAATTTTTAAGTTTTCAATAAATTTTCAATGTCTGTTTTTAGGGTTTTGTTCTTCCTATAGAGAATATTAATCATCCTTATACTTTATTAAATGTTGTAGTCACAATTCTCCTGTCCTTGTAACTTCAGATTTCTTGGTAAAGTAAACTCTTGGTAGAACAACTTTTCCCTCAAGAATTCTAATTTCTATTAATTACATGTATCTATAGTTTTTAAAAATTATTTTTGCAGTTGATTTTACTCTGCAGCCTGAAAGAACCAATAGTCATATCTTCCTGTATGGAGATTTGAGAAGCATGAATGTTGGATGTGACCCTCAAGATGATCCCGATATCACTGCAAAATCTGAATGTTTTCTTGAATGGGGGGCTCAGGCTTTCACATCTGGGAAATATTATTGGGAAGTTCACGTGGGGGACTCTTGGAATTGGGCTTTTGGTGTCTGTAACAATTATTGGAAAGAGAAGAGACAGAATGACAAGATAGATGGAGAGGAGGGACTCTTTCTTCTTGGATGTGTTAAGGAGGACACTCATTGCAGTCTCTTTACCACCTCCCCACTTGTGGTGCAATATGTTCCAAGACCTACCAGCACAGTAGGATTATTCCTGGATTGTGAAAGTAGAACCATGAGCTTTGTTGATGTTGATCAAAGTTCCCTGATATACACCATCCCTAATTGCTCCTTCTCACCTCCTCTCAGGCCTATCTTTTGCTGTAGTCACTTCCGACCAGAGAAAAGTCAGAAATGTGTCTATATGCTCTGGGAACCTGTTTATCCCAGAAAGCCCTCTTTTTCGCACCTCATCAAACAGGACAAATAAGTTACATTTAATGTCTTTAGTTGCATTCTAATGTCATCAAAACTCATTTATAGTGTTTCTATTAAATATGGTGAAAACACTAAAACCATGTGTATTGGTTCCTTTTTAAATCATTTTTGGAAAATCATTACCCATGATGTATGGCATAGAATATATTCTCTGGTTTTTAATTATTTCTGAATGTCACAAAGTGAAATAATAGATGACAGAGTTGTCTAAATGAAGTTAAAACCAATGGAAGAAAGTAGAGATCTTGGGCTTCATGAAAAAACTTGGAGTAAAAAGACTCAATGGTAACCTGGAAATATTTTCTTTCTCTTCATCTAACAATATTATACTTATCCATGTGTTTTATTTATGAACCTATACTTTGAGGTAATCTTATTTGACCTCCTATGCTGTGCTTATCTTTGTAAATCTCATCTTATATACAAAATGCTCATGCATTATTAGAGTGCTGTTCTACAGTGAAATTTACAAGGGGATCAGGACAATGCTGGATCAATTAAATACTCAAATGGACATACTGAATACTGACCCCTACCTCAAACCATACACAGTGCATTTCCACATGGATTCATGTTCTGAAGGTGAAGGGAACACAATAAAATATTCTCACACAGAAAGATTTCCTAACCAGGACAAAAAAGTAACAATTAAGAAGAAAAATTTAGTTAGTTTGTATCAAAAATGACGACTTCTGTGTTTCAAAATACACCATCCAAGAATTCAAATGCAAACCAAGAGTGGAGAAAAATATTTATCCCAACATATATGCAATAAAATACAATACATGTGATCAATGAATGTAATAAACAAAAGAAAATGAACCCAATATAAAATTGGGAAAATATTTGAACAGCCGGCCTCTGGGGCTGGAAGGTGGGCGCGGGCGACTTGCTGAGGCGGACCCGGGGCACTACCACGCCGGGCCGCAAACTGCTCCGCCGCAGGGGCTGCAGGGGCAGGAGGCTGGCCTTCCGCGGGGCGGGGTCGCCAGAGCCCCAGAACCGTGGCAGCGGGGCAGGTGGGAGGCCGGCTCTTAGGGAGCCCTCCCGAGAGCCCGCGGCCTCTGGGCAGGGCGGCTTGTGCTGCTCTGCGCTCTCCGCTTCGCCCGCCTCCTGCGCCTGCCTCCCCACCCCCAGCCGCGCCGCCAGAACTTCCTGAGCCGCCAGGATTTCCTGCACCGCCAGCCGCCTCTTCCCCACGCACAGGGAGCTCTGGGGACACACGGTCTGGCACGCGAGGGCCACGGCGGGGCTGTTAGAGGCTGGTGGTCATCCTGACCATGTGGTCCAGGGCGCCCTGGTCCTCCGGGCCACGCACGGAGCGCGGCGTCAGCCTGGACAGCTCGCAGTCCCCGAGCCTCTGCAGGCAGTTCTTCGAGCCCTCGGGCTTCCGCACCCTCTCGTGGAGCGGAGGCAGCTCAAGCTGGTACTTTTTCCCCAGCCGCTCCTGGCAGGGGCGCTCCAGGAGCCTCTGCATGAGACGGACGTGTAAGTGGCCACTCCTCTGGCGACATCCCACGGCGGGGGCCCTCGCGTGGACACCCGCCCCTGCTATTTCAGGGCTCGGATGCGATCGGTTCGACCCTGCATGGCGGCTTTCAACCCGAACGCGTCCATCCTTCAAGGTCAAGACCCAGGACATAGTTGAGCAAGTAGTTGGTGATGATAGCGTTCCCTGACTGGGCCAGAACAGCCTCTTTAGTAAAACAGCGCAGGAAAGTCATGAAACAGATGCTCAGCTCCTTTCTTCATTTTCACTTTAATTCCGTGATGCCTCTGTGTCCGTCTGACGACATCTCTCCTGGGGTCTGGGACTCTGCTGGTCTTCAGTGCCTACTGAGAAGGGTTCCTGGCCATCATCAGGCATGAAAACCTCAAAGCCCTCCTTCCTCAACGTGGGATCCCTGGGCCAGCGGCATCAGCCTCACCAGGAAACCTGTTCTTCTGCTCATTCTTGGGCCCCACCCCAGGCCTATTCAAAGAAAGACTCCAGGGCAGGGCTTGGCAGCCTGTGTTTCCACCAGATCTGTGTTAAAGCTCAAATGAACCAGCCCAGGTGATGCTGACGCAGGAAGCTCAAGGCTGAGAGTCAGTGTCTAAGGCAACTGTGTCCATGGGGCCAGGGGCAGCTCCTGCCTGTGCAGCTATGATTAGGGTTGCGTTCCCCTCCCTGTCCTGCCAGTTGACTTTAATGTGGGGGCACTCAGCTAAGGCCACCACGGTATATCCACAAAGCCGTGGTAGCAGGCGACATTAAGGCCGGTCTAGCCATTGTGGTCAGTCTCCTGCGCCTTCTCAACGCTCACCCCCCGCCGCACCAACGTCTGCAGCAGTCTCACGCCTCCAGGACGCCCTCCTCCAGGACGCTCTCCACGCCCTCGACGCCGTGCTCCTCCTCCTCCTGGAAAGGGTAGAAAAGAGTCGTCCCAGGCGATGCTGCGGATGTCGGGCAGACTGGAGAAGTCCTGGAACTCTTTGTAGTCAGCGCGGTCCTCCTCGACCTGTGTGCCTAGGAGTGGGGACGGCGGTGGCGGGGTCATGCAGCGCGCCCCGCCACCCTGCAGCTGGGTCCCAGCCAGCAGCACCACGCCGGGGGCCGGAGGCGTGGGCGGGAGGCCGAGGCTCTGTCCCGGAAAGCCTGGTGCGCGCCAAGGTCCCTGCTTCTTGCTTCTGCGTCCCCAGGGAAGCCCTAGCTCCCGCCCCCAGCCCGGTGGAAACCTCCCTTCTTTTACATTGTTAAGTTTGTTTTTATTTCAATTTTTTAGGACATTGATAAAATCACTTTCAGATTTTTGAGATTAAAAATTAAATAATTTTCAAGTTTACCCTTTTTAAAATGTTTCACTATTTTAATACTTTTATTTTTTGTATATTTTAATTATTGTAATTTATATCTTCAATTATTAGGGAAGAATTTTAGGAAAGTCTTTTCACATAATAAAGTCTAAGTAATTAACTATTATTTATTCTCTCCTCTATCTCAAATACGTACTTTAACCTTTTAGAACACTTTATGTTTTGAGACTCTTGTTACTTAGGTGACATTTTAACTATTATTCTTCACTCTTCTACCGAATTTTTAATGTCATTCAAAGGGTACATCTTTCTATAGTGAGAATTAAACATAGTTCTCAAAAATATTCTCAAGTATTAGGAATTTCACCTTCCAATGGCATGTTAAGTATGTTCTCCTTCCCTTCTAATGCATATTCCCCACCCCCCCGCCCCCTGCTAATTTTGTATTTTAAGTAAAGACAAAGTTTTACCATGTTGAACAGGCCAGTCTTGAACTCTTGACCTCAAGTGAGCCACCTGCCTAGGCCTCCCAAAATGCTGGGATTACAAAAACAGCAACTAAATGCTGGAAAGGTGACTGGGAACTTGTCTAGAGTCTCCATTGATTATCCTCCTCATAACAAGGCAGAAAGCCTTCCTCAGAATTATCTGGACTGACATTACTCATTGTCCAGACCTGTTAACAGACTCCTGGAACCAGAGCTGTGAGTCTCAAATGTGCTCCTTCAATAATGCAGTAGAAGGCCTGAGTTTCCACATAGTGGTATCCTTGAATGCCTGGAGACTTTTAAGGCATAAGAACGTACTGATCCTATGAACTGTATGTTTTGTAAAATCTCAGGTTATGTGAGGTGTTTGGACAAATTAAGTTTCAGGGTGATATCCACTATTGAGACAGAAAATGAGTCTAAAGAATTAAGACCTCAAAGTCCAGAATGAGAAAAAATTGTTTTGCTTAGAGCCTCCTTATAATTGTCTTACTTGTTTTATAGATATAAGCACTAGAGGACAAGCTCTACCTGATATGGCTGGCCTAGACATATGCAGATTCATTAGTTGTAGAAGAAAGAATTATACCTTTCAGGTAAAATGGCTACAAAAAATAATTAGTTGCTGTTTTTGAGACAAGTTCTCACTCTGTCACCCAGGCTGGAGTGCAATGGCACAATCAGAACTCACTGCAGTTTTATAGTCCTGGACTCAAGCAATCCTCCCAACTCAGCCTCCTGAGAAGCTGGGACAACAGGTGCACACCACCACTCAAGGCTAATTTTCTGTTTATTTTTTGGTAGAGATAAGGTCTTACTATATTGCCCAGGCTGATCTCAAACTCCTGGCCTCCAGTGATTTTTCTGCCTTGGCTTGCCAAAGCACTGGGATTATAAGTATGGCCACTGTAACCAGCTTTAGATCAATTTTATTTAATACAGATAGCTTCCCAATTAAAAATATTTTATTAGAATTCTCTTAATTCAGCAAAGCAATGTTATTACTGACCCAGTCTTCACTTATTTTCAGCTTACATGCAGGAACAAAATTACCTTTATTTTTAAATTTGTTTTATTTTATATTTTCAAGGTGCACAATATGTTGTTTTGAGATACATGTGCATAAGGAAATGATTACTATAATGAAGAAAATTAACAAATCGATCATATCACTTAGCTCTGCTTCTTTTTTATGATAAGAACATCAAAAATCTAGTCCCTCAGAATATTTCCCAAAAACAATACAAGATTATCTATTATACCTACAGGTTGTACATCAGATTCATTTATTCTACATTACTGCACCTTTACAACTTTTGCCCTTCATTTACCTATTTTCTTCCCACCAATGTAACCACCTTTTTTAATGTATTAAACTTATAAAAATAGATTTCAAATATGAGTGGGACCATGAAGTATTTTTCTCTGTGTGTCTGTCTTATTTCACTTAGGAAACCTACCATTTACATGTCTCCTAAATTTAGTACAGAAATAAAGTGCTAGTCAAGAATGTGTCTCCGTTTTGTTAGATTAATTTTTTTCCAAGTTATCCTCTTTATCAATTTTTACTTCTTGTATTATAGAAGAGTGAAAATTCTTGTATTAAAAAAAACTGTAACCAGGCTATTGATAAATAACTTCCTTTAGGGATAAAAATCTCAGGAAGTTCAAGATTTATGTATTAATGATTGACAATGTTCTTAGTGGTCTCTCTTTGATTTATTTCAATTGTAAGTAATTCTTGCTGATATTCTAACATAAATTCTGACAGGTGAAGAGAATAAATAAAGTAAGTATCTCTAGGAGAATCAATACAATAAGATTATCTTGGTTAAATGGCTAAGAAAATATGGTAAATAGACACAAAAACTGTTTCATTATCCAAAATCAGAGTCAAATACTAAGTGATCATAAAGTAGCTAATTCTGTCTTTCTGCCAAAGTGAATCTGAGCTAAATTAGAAGAATGTCAGGAATAATTTTTCCTTGAAATCTAGCAACAAATAATGTAATTAAATTATGAGGCTTTGACTGTTGCATAGAGTTTTAGCATCAACAGAAAAGCTCACAAAACATAGGTGAAAATCAAAAAGGAGTGCTGGGTTGGAGCCCTAAGGTGAGTAATTTTATCATCTCAGATCACTTGGAAAAAAGCAGCGAGTCCAAAAGAAGCTGGTGATAAGCTTTCTGTCTGCTAACCCCTAATGTTCTGCATGAAATATGTGGAGGCAGAAGAGAGACAGTTTATTATAGTCTACGTGGTATAGAGTGAAGGAATAAGAGAATATTTCTGATAAGTATTTTCAAAATTTGGAGAATCATTCCTATCCAAATCATTCATTTAAGGGACTAAAATACAAATAAGATGTTTCTTGCCACATAACACTCAGCTAGCCAGGCTCTAAAAAGGACAACACTGGACACCTCGACAGTGGTAAAAAGCAGGGTTTACTCACTCTTGAATAACTAAGAACTGGTGCTAACCTTAGGCAGCAGCTTATCTATTTGGTTGAGGTTCAGCTTTGTTTCATTGAACAAATCTCTTGGCTTATTTTCAGTTGTGCCAGTCATTTAATTTGTTTTCTGAATCAAATGATAAGAATAAATATGGTTTAGAGTGTAAACAGCATTCCCAGATACATTACAACTTGGTGTCCCATCTGCCTAATTTTGGAGCTATAGGACGGGAATAAAAGCATTGTGAGGAACACCAGGTGCTTTCCTTAAAGCCAAATACTCTTGTCCCTCCTACTTTTCTCCCGGCTTTCCTGCTGCATGGGACATGGCAATAAATGGGAGTTTCCTGCACACAGAGATAAAATTCACTTGTTGAAGATGTCAGTCTTCTTCTTGACCAACTCCTATATTGGTACAAACATGTGAGAGAAATGCACCTTCTGAATCATTTCAAATTCGTGGTCTTTGTTAGAGCACATAAGCCGGTGCGCTAGGAGATGTAGCTATTACATTCTATTATAGAATTTTCCATTCTCTATCATCTGGATTCTTATTTAAAATGTAACCAAAGTTTGTTCTTTCTACTGCATAAGAAGGTTTATACCACTTTATGCTTAGCAAGTAATTAAATTTATATGTCAGTTTAAATAAGGACAGCCTCTATTATTCTAAGTCCTGTTCCTGTTCCCCATCATCTTATATAGGAACCTTCCTCTTTCGATAGTCTATATTAAAAAACCTAAGACAATTGAAATCAACCCTGCAAAAATTATGCTACAATTATTTTAAACCCTAACATAATAGTGTTATCTTTGATATGAATCTGAAAATCAATTTATTTCTTATCTTTTGATAGATATTCATTAGTATGTTCTGTCCTATTTTGTTACTTATATTTTGGAAAAGTTTCTTAATGTTAGAATAGTATTTATACATATTAACTCCTCTACTTATCCATTTACTTATCTTATTTACTGTGTAATCTATTATAAAAATTGCATTGAATAATTGTAATATATTAGCAAAGAAGACAAATACTGCCATTGCCCCCTTGGAATTTTCAATCTGGTAGTAATAAGTATAAGAGTTTTCTCAGTATTATAACCTGATATAATATATTCAGAGAAGATGTAATAGCAGAGCAACCCAGCACTGAAAAACTGTTGTATGAGCTGAAATGTGATTAATAACTAGAATGTTGAGAAATAATAAAGTCTGTGAGGTCAACTTAACTTGCTCAGACTTAAAAAGAAAATAAGCGCTCTTTTTATTCTTTGTAAGATAAGATATCCACCACTTCATTATTCTACCCCAGCCTGGTTCAAATATACAACTAAGACAAATGATTTACAGCGTGTACAAACTGAAAACATACTCTCTGAAAAAGAAATCAGATTAAAAAAAGAACGTACATTGTATGATTTTATTTACCTGAATGAAAAAACATAAAAAGTAGATTAAGTGCTGTCAAGGAATGGGGGAGGGTGAAAGGAGAATTAATGTTAATGTGTATTGGGATTCTTCTGGAAGTGATAAAAGTGCACAGGCAGTAGAGCTCTGATGACTGCTCAAGTGTGATATACTAACAATCTCTGAATTAAATACATTAGAACATGACTTTCACAGTAAATGAATGAATCTCAACAAAACTAGTACAAAAAAAAAACCATTATTGATATTCTAGTAAAGATTCCACAATCACTTATTAATTAAAATAATTTAATTAACAAAAGTACACATTCAAGGTGGTTATCCCATTTACAACCATATAGTAATTACATTCCGTGAAGTTACAATGAGCTCACAGGCTCTCACACATAGTGTCTTAGGACAGTATTTACCTTATATGTGGGAGGTCACGATAAATCATCATGAAACCAACTTTTCATGTACAACCAAAGCAAAAGAAAGGCCTCAGAGGGGACGAGAAGGAGGAAGGAGGAAAACCATAGATAAGAGAACCTTTAGAAACATCAAAAAAACTCACAGATCCATTATCATAATCCAGAAACACCCCAACCCGACCCAGAGGCCTTTGCACATACTGAATTAAAGGTGGAGAGTTGGTGGAGAGACTATAGTGATTGCTCGTTTTTGAGGAAATTAAAAAAAATCTTTCATCAGAATCAATAACGAAATTGGCATCTGCAGTCCTGGAATCTCGACAGACTCCCAGAATCCAGTTGGAGGAGAGGGTCACATCCACCTCCCAGTAATGCTTGCCGGAGGTGAATGCTTGCGCTCCCCACACAGCAAAGC
Organism: Pan troglodytes; assembly: GCF_028858775.2. NCBI lineage: Eukaryota > Metazoa > Chordata > Mammalia > Primates > Hominidae > Pan > Pan troglodytes. The sequence goes on from NC_072407.2 coordinate 91,870,348, forward strand.
TGTCCACTCCCTGGGGATCCGTGGGAGCACTGAGATGCTCATCTCCAAATATCACATATCTCACATCCTCAGAAAGGCTTATATAACAAGGAATCATTTCCGTGCTCAGAGCATTATCCACTGACAAGGAAAAAAATATTATATTAGTGAGTGTTATGAGGGACAGAGGCTCTGTGGCCCAATTATTCACTTCATTTGCTCTTCTTCCAAGAAAATACAGAAAAAAGGAAGCCAAGAGAGTTCAGCCCCATGCATCCATGAAGATGAAATGTTATTACACCTCTACAGCACATACAATTATGTATTATTCCTTAAGTAATAGAGAAAAAATGTGACCATATCACTGGGGAAATAATGATTTAATGTCTACGTCCGCATAGTTTGTTTCAGGACATATGCAAAATGTTTTTTTTTCTTCAATAGAAAACTCTTCTTGTATTATTTGTCTTTAAGATCATCAACAGGTAGACATCAATTTGCTGTGATGTGATTATTTATTGGAATGTAAGTTACGCCTGTTATAGTCTCAAACATCAAAAATTTGGTAGAAATTAACACATGTAAAATTTATAAGTTTCTGAAAAGAATACTCTGGCTTTATATTATCTGTTTAGCTCCTGATTCAATCTAGTCTGGGTTCCTGCCCTCTGCTACCTAGACCTGCTCTCTAGAATGGGCCTAACATGGTTAAGCCATGTTCACAGATCCCTCACCTTTCACTTGTTACGAGATGTATCTGATGGCATTAGAATTGTCCTGATTATGGATATTTTAGTCATTTTCTTTTGTTGATCAAAATGTTCTGATTTTGTAAATAATAAAGGTTACTTGTAGAATGCATGTAAATGCACATAGAATAGAAACAATTAAAAACCATTATGCCAAATCTAAGCGTTCAAAGTTGAATTAAATTGAATAAACATGAAATACTGATGCCGCCATGAGAACTAGTGTCTTCATAACTACATGATCTGAATATTTTGTCCTCTTACTCTGCAGTAAATTATGTATCTTGCTTTACATTTTCATCAAACGGTAAGTCAGGAAATTGAATTTTGATCATTGTAATATTACTATGCAGGTAGAGAAGATGCACATGTTTTGGAAAACTATGTATTACCTATATGTCAAAACTAATAAAACTTAAATGGGGAAAGCCTCAACCAAGGGACCCAATAAGGAAATAATTTGAGGCTGGACTGCCAAGCAGCTGGCTCTTACCTCTGAAGTTGTTGAGCATGTCTAGGACTCCAGTTATGCACCATGAAGTGAGCTCTGGGTTCACTGGCTGGGGCTTTTGCATCTGTGCCAAATCAGTTCTGCAAAAAAAATGGCCTCAGTTATATTTCCAGGCCCAGAGCTAATCACACAGTCATACAAAGATATCACATTTTCATGTAAGATGTTTCCTCACAATTCTGCCAGTTTTGGTTAACTGGGTGTACATTTTATTCTACACTCTAGGGGCAATAAGGATGTTACTTTTTCTAAACTTTACTTCCATAAAAACCCAATTTCCCCAGATACGTTATTCTCAGACATTATACAACTTCTAAAGTCATTAAAAGTCATTGCCTCCCTCTGCCCATCACACCCCTTGAGGGTATGCGGAAATCCTGGAAATATTTCAGAGAGCAGAAAACTCAGACAAAAACCTTTGGGACCTCAGCCTGCAGTTGTCACTAATGCTAGTCAGTGTCTAACAGAGAATGTTCACTGGGACAAAAAGCTTTAATCTTTTGTGCAAAATAAAGGAGTCTAATTCCAGCCTGAGAACCCTGCTGCTGAGGGGCCCGAGGCAACCATTTCCCTGAGGTCTTTCCTAGAACTGAGTGTATGGTGATGGAGGAGGCCCGGGTCATTGATGCTTTTAGGAACAAAACATCCCTCCTCAGCCCATCCTTAGGGAATGTCTCTCTTCGCTCTGTTTTTTTTTTTTTTTTTTTTTAACCTCCCACCCCTCTAGAGTAGAAGATGCCTCTATGATTCCTCAGAGTAATTTTGTATTAAGATCTGTGGGGTATGGTTGGTCAGGATGGATGGATTGGGAAGAACAAACTTCCGAATGGCAAATTGTTTTTATGTGTATTTTAATTCATACAAATTTTAAGATGAAAACTTTCCAGACCAAAGAGAAGAAGACCTCAGGCCCTCTTTTGAAACAAAATTGGAAATAGCCACCGACAACGATGTTAATACTCAAAATGTATGCATCCCCTTCATTCACAAGAGAACAAACTTCTCAGAAATAGCATTTTTTTAGTGTAAACTCACCTTGCTGATACATTTCTCACATCCTGAAAAAAAATAAAAGATAATGTTAATTATGAGAGATTTTTCCTTCTGCATCTTTTCTCATACTCTTGTTTCTTTCTGTTTTAATAATGTATATCTTTTTATTTCCTGCGAAGGAATCATTCAAGGCTACATTAATAACAGAACCTCAACTAAACAATAAAAAGCTTCATCAGTGGGCATTAAGAAGAAAGGAGCTCAGCAAGAGACAGTGGAGTAAAGCAAAGAGATCTAGGTTTCCGGTGTCATTAATTTCCTAATCTTACTTCCAAGGAAAGGTCTGACCACACATGACAATGATTAAAACAAAACAGAGAACCATATGAGAAACAGAGTACATGGACATTGATGAGCAGCTTTGACAAACCTTGCCCAGGCAAGGGGAAACCCCTCAATGTCTTCAGCAAATCACTGCTGTGTGGGACATCAGAGAGAGGAGGAACTAGGGCATATAAATGGAGTATTATTAACCTTCCCCTGGCCTAGAGTTCTAACGATTTTAGTTGATCTCTCTGTGTGGATAGTACTCCAAATTATATTGAAGAGAACTTTGTTATATGTTATCTGCTAAAATGGCAAAAATTTCCCAAAGATTACCAAAGTATGCAGTAATACGTGAATGGAGAAATGTAATGGTGGAAGTCAGACAGCATGTGTCCCTTAGCTTACAGCAGTGACATATGCAGGTGATATTTGCATGTCCTGGCAGCACTGTCCAGCAAAGGCTTCCTGTCTCTGAGGACGGACCCTCCCTCCTCACCTGGAGCAGCTCCACGTCAGCCATGTGGCATGTCTCCCACAGCTCTCTGTACATGTCTTTCATCCTTTCTAAATGTTGGGTCATTCTCACTTGACTGTCTTGTAGTTGTTGGAAAAGCTCTTCTGCTTCTCTTTCCAGTGCCTGCAGATGCCGTTGCTCCTCCTCATCGAGAAATATAGGCATCTTTTGATATTGAATAGTGATTATCCTCTCCCTTACTGACACATAGTCCTGCAGAGACGTTTGGTTAAAAGGATTACATGTTCTCACTCTCAATAGAAAACTTCAAATAATTATATGCTGGGTGTAATCAAGCAAGTTATAAACTTTCTGCCTCACTCTTGCAAGGAGTCTTGAATATTTGCTATCTTCTTCTGTCCATCTTTTTCAATGTTCCTATTCTCTCTCCCTCTTCAAATCAAACCTATATAAAGACTCCTGGTTTCTGTCACTGTGATGCTTCTTCACAGTTGTTACTGAGTCAATTGTTTCCTCTATTAATCTCTCTTTTAGGATTTTTCCATGTCTGCTTCGCCTACATGTTAAAAAACATTTAGCCATACACCATATTATGCAGTTTTTTTTACTTTTACCATATTTTTACTCTATATACTATTCTATTTCTTTCGTCTTCCTCACACCCAATCTTAGTGAAATGTTGTCTCATCTAAAGTGTCTGAAAAGGTGTATACCAACCTTCAAATTTGAACTAGGATACACATCATGCCGTTTATCCAATATACTAGAATTCATTTGGCTAGCTTGTGTGGGCTTCTCTGTTTGCAACTCGTATTATATCAATTGAAATCACTACATTTTCTTGGGATAAAATCACTATCTTTCAACGGGTAGTTTGAATTTAGCTAAAAAGTATAAGCTAACATTGTGTTTATTTGCATGAAAACAAAGAAAACATTTTCATTCTTACCTTTAACGAATGAAATGTGCTAGTTTCCTGATTTAGATTGTTTCGTGTCTCTTGATTGATTTTCCATAAATAGTCCATTTCCTTTATAAGTTTCTCCTGCAAAAGAAGCAAGACACTTAGCAATAATGAAGACAGTATAGCAGATTTCATACCCTTATCAATTAAAAAAAAGAGGCTGTAATTGAAAGAAACATAAATTAAGTTGGAGTGAAGTGGTCAGATTTTTCCAAGTTAAACGAATATGATTCTAATAATTTGGATGTGAAAAGTGATAGAAACATAATAGAGAGTTTTAAGGGACCCTTCAGATAATATCATCAATTTTCTGAGAAACTGGCTTTTACATAACCTGACTTTGAAAAGTGTTCTTGGTGCTGGCCACCAGCTCCACAGCTCCATTCTATATGTTTGAGCAATGTTTTTAAGGAAACCTCCTTTAGTGAAGTCTCAACACAGCTGTGATTAGAGTGCCAAATTAGCCAGCAACATTGAAAGGACACATTTATGTGTTATGATTGACATGGAATAATCACCACCTCCACCATCTGCATTCTCATCACCATCATTATCACAGGCCCTCATCATTCTTATTTGGGATTCTGTATAATTCAAACTGCCTTAGAGGCATCACGTACCCTGCATTCCTCAGCAGCCCATCCTATTGGGCTGTGGCTGTGAGCCATGTGCTCTGGTGACTCAGAGCAGGGCCCACAGAGCAATCTCTTGTCAGCCTCACAGAAAAGCTCCTTAGTCTCCTCATGGAGCACACAGATACTGTCTGAGCTCTTGATGTTCTGAGGTCTGGTCTGTCTGGCTAGGGAAGCCAGCTTTTTGAGTACCACATTGGTGTTGAAGTTGGGCTTCTCTGAGATTTTTCTGCACGAAGGGCAGCGCATTGGTGCTCTGCCTTCTTCTGAGCAGAGGCAGAGGCAGGGCCTGCAAAAGCTGTGCCCACAGTCAATGGTGACCGGGTCTATGAAGTAGTTCATGCAAATGCAGCAAATGAGCTCATTCTGGAAGACTTGCAGGTCGTCTGAATCCATGTTTCTGGAAATTAAAAAAAAAAAAAAAAGTGAGAATTTCTTTCTCTTATTTTTATTTGCCCCGATGAAAGGAAAAAAAGGCCAGTGGACAATTTTCCTTGTCTACTTGAGCTCTGTCCAATATGTCTAATAAGTTAGCTCCAGCACAAACTGAGACATAGTAAATTCAAACATGCTGGATTTATAAAGTTTTCCCTCAATAGCCATTGAAGATTCGGTCAAGGACTCCCTGAGTACCAAGATCCTAAGATGTTCAAGTCTCTTATTAGTAAATGGTGTGAATTTGTATGTAACCTAAACCTATCCTCCTGAATACTTTATGTCTAGATTACTTTGAATGCCTAATACAATGTAAATGCTGTATAAATACTTGTAATGCCATACTGTTTAGGAACAGCAAGAAGATTAAAAATATGTACATGTTTGGCAGGGCGCAGTACTCATGCCTGTAATCCCAGCACTTCGGGAGGCCGAGGCGGGCACGTCACGAGGTCAGGAGATCGAGACCATCCTGGCTAACAGGGTGAAATCCTGTTTCTACTAAAAATACAAAAAATTAGCAGGGCATGGTGGCACGTGCCTGTAGTCCCAGCTATTTGGGAGGCTGAGGCAGGAGAATCACTTGAACCCAGGAGGTGGAGGTTGCAGTGAGCCGAGATTGCACCACTGCACTCCAGCATGGGTAATGGAGTGAGACTCTGTCTCAAAAAAAAAAAAGTACATGTTCAGTACAGCTGCTTTTTTCTCTCTGTAAATATTTTTTATCTGAGATTAGTTGAATCCACGGGTATGAAACTTATGGATATGAACAACCGTGATGCAAATAAGAAAATGAGACAACAGTCCTCATGGCATTTTTGTTAAACAAGCCGTGCTCTCAGTCATTCCCAGTTACCTAGACAAGCTTAAAGCCTGGGTGGAGGGTAAAAGCTGGGATGATTTCTGAGTCACTTATGTAAGCTAATTAACGAAGAAGCACATTCTGAATGTCATCCTGTCTCTGTCATTCTATCTCTCTCAATAATTCCATGATGATAATATACGAAAGACACTTAGTATCTATGGTATTATTCTATACTCCCTGCCTCCAAACTCACCTATGAAGTTTGCTCAGACAATTATAAATAAAGTAGCTTTTATCTAAGATTGAGTAATCAGAGTGGACTGTCAACTCCTAAAATTATCAATCATTAAATTTGTCCTTTTAACTTTAATATCAAAACTCTTCCTTTCAATACATTAAATGTAAATAATATCTATTATTTTTAATTAGGAAAGTTTTTTCCCACAGTCAATTCTGATGATTAGAGAGAACACTTTCACATTCTGAAATAGCCAATATTTCAACTCTAATTAACAAGAATTAATCAACAACTAATTATCTTCTAAAATAACAAAAAAAGTGAAGATATGTGTTAGGTTTTCCACTCTACACTAGAAAATCCAGAAATGCAGTTAATGGAAGCATGGCCGCCAATTCACCTTTCCCCTTAGTGACTTGGAAGTTGCAGCTTCTTGGGAGCCCTTGCTAGTTGGTTAGATCTATTGATCTATTTTCTTTCTTTTTCTTTTTTTCTTTTTTTTTTTTTTTGTTGCTGTTGTTGAGATGCAGTCTCACTCTGTTTCGCAGGCTGGAGTGCAGTGGCGCGATCTCAGCTTACTGCAAGCTCCACCTCCCAGGTTCAAGCAATTCTCCTGCCGCAGCCTCCCGAGTAGCTGGTATTACAGGTGCCCACCACCATGCCAGGATGATTTTTTTGGATTTTTAGTAGAGACCGGGTTTCACCATGTTGGCCAGGCTGGTGTCTAACTGTAGACCTCAAGTGATCTGCCTGCCTTGGCCTCTCAAAGTGCTAGGCTGCAAACATGAGCCATCATGCCCAGCCGGTTAAATCTATTTTCAACAGCTTGCAAATCTAGTCTGCAAACTGCAAATTTTGAAGACACAGCAAATAAGACCTTTGCAACGAGAATTTTCAAAGTAATTCAACATTTTTAACGTTCGCTTTGGCGTACATTATAACCACTACTACATGCCCACATTCTGGTGAACATTTTAGATATTTTATGGGTTCTATCATTGCATTAAACTATGGAAATATATCTTTTCACACTTAAGAAAAATCTAACAATACAGAAAACAGTCACATAAAAAGAATCAAATAGCAAGGGAACACAAACCATATCTTACAAATTGAAGATACTTTATATTGATTTTCTGTAAAATCACTAAGACAGTTATTTGTTTGCTTAGAAAAGACCCAAGCATGCTGCCAGGTAAATTTAAAGTATGTTTAAGAGTAAAAGTGAGCATGATGGTTTTGCTGCACACTGTATACTCACAAGGCTACTATGAATGGTCTCAGTCTAGAAGCTCTGTAGATATCCAGATTAGAAGTCACTCCTGGCTCTTCAAAGCCCAGCAGCCACAAATCCAGTGGGGGCTCACTGAAGGAGAGAGAAATCTCTGGACAAGCATCCTTTTAAAGCGTATGGGCCCACGAAAGACCACACCCACTTCCTGAGGTTGATTAGATTGCGTAGAAAGGGGTAAATTGGCTGATTAGGTTTATAAAGTATTGAAAACCAGACTTGACGGCTCAAAGCTCAACAGACAAGTTTGGAATGAGATGCAAGAAAGTTGACTTAACACAGTTTATTTAAAGAACTATTTTAAGTATAACAATTATTTCACTAAATATTATCACATGCAATTTTTTTTTTTTTTTTTTTTTTTTGAGACGGTATCTCGCTCTGTCGCCAAGGCTGGAGTGCAATGGCTCGGTCTCAGCTCACTGCAACCTCTGCCTCTCGAGTTCAAGCGATTCTCCTGCCTCACCCTCCCAAGTAGCTGGGATTACAGTCGCCCGCCACTACCCCCAACTAATTTTTGTGTTTTTAGTAGAGACGGGGTTTCACCATGTTGCTCAGGCTGGTCTCAAATTCCTGATGTCAGGTAATCTGCCCACCTTGGCCTCCCAAAGTGATGGGATTACAAGCGTGAGCCACTGCACCGGGCCACATGCTAACTTTAAAATTTTGTTTCTCACTCTGTTTTAAAATTATAATTGCTTAAGTGCCTAGCCGTTATTTGTTTGAATATGTTCAAAGATAAAACATTAACTGGGATTACCAACATACCTGTGGTGTGTAACTCTCTTGTTTAAAAAAGTATAACAAGGAACTCAATTGTGTTTCACAAAATTGTATATATAATGGTTGACATAATTAGCTGCATCGGCCTGTTTAACTTATTTTTACTATTTTATGACTATTTCCTAATGATGGATTTATATGAAAATAAAATCTGTTTTTTATTTATCCACCCTTTTGAATAATTTTAAAACTGAAACTTTACATATATATGTACATAACTATCTATAACAATGTTATGTATTCATATTTTTAAAATCATATAATAATTATTTACACAATAATAATAATTATTATTAGTTTTTTTTTGACATGCAGTCTCCCTCTGTCACCCAGGCTGGAGTGCAATGGCACGATCTCGGCTCACTGCAACCTCTGCCTCCCAGGTTCAAGTGATTCTCCTGCCTCAGCCTCCCGAGTAGCTGGGATTACAGGTGTCTGCCACTGTGACCGGCTAATTTTGGTATTTTTAGTAGAGATAAGGTTTCACCAAGTTGGCCAGGCTGGTCTCGAACTCCTGACCTCAGGTGATCCGCCCATCTTGGCCTCCCAAAGTGCTGGGATTACAGGCATGAGCCATGGCACCTGGCTGCTATTTACACAATAATTATGTGCATAATTATCTTTAATGGTGCCTGAAAGTTATTTTTAACATGGTTGCCATACTAACAGATTTTGTTGTCGTTTACCATGATTTAATAAATCACCAATGTTAATACATAGTTGTATTCATAAATTATCTAATGTTTGGGGAGTTAGGTCATTTCTGTAAACTTAAAATTAACAAACCTTGCTAGAAGTTGAAAAAGTAAAAATCTATATAAAGTCACCATTTACATATTAATAGACATTTTAAAAATTATAAAATTCATAAAAGCCAGCATATCCTAGAAAAAGATGAAGTGGCTGTCTTTTTAATCAGTCCATGACATTGCAAATTAGTATGTTTTCTGAAGTGTCATTTGATCAGCATTATGCTTCAAAAAATATATCCAATAAAGTTAAGAAAAGGTAATCATAGATATACATATATGCAGACTTTCCCACAAATGTTGTTCTTTGAAAACAGATTCAAACACTTCTTAAAATGTTTCATATTATCTACTAAGTGTAGAGAAGAAAGACTTTCTGGTATTCTGACTTCTCAGTAAAAATTCAATTCTACATTTTGTAGACTGCCCTGTATTAGACAGAAACAAACAATAAGCAACTTATGAGATGCATATAAAAGAATAAAAAATAGTTGCAAATTTTAGTGCTGGAAGCTGAAAAAGTTATTATCTATTTTACTACAACTGTGTTATCATGCAGGATAGGTAAGAGAGAAAAAGTAGTATTTCCTTACCTAACTAAAAAATACTCTGTCATTCAAGTGAAAATATCAGACATTTATTGATTACCAATTCTATGCTAAAAACTGTTCTAAGTGCTTCACATGTTCTAGCTTACTTAATTGTTACAGCAACCCCATAAGATAAATAATATTTTATACTCATTTAAAGATTAAGAAACATAAGAACAGGAAACTTTAATAATTTGCCCATAGGCATACTCTAATTAAGTAGGAGAACTAGGGTTTGAAACCAGGCAGTCTGTCTCTGAAAACTGTTTTCCTTTCAGTGACATTAAATATGTTGCCAAAGTATGTTCCTAAGCCACCAAATTACATACAATATTTCGGGGGGATGCTTCTTGCATGCTGGCCGAATTGATTGAAAGTTGACAAAGCTTTCAAGTATTGTGCAGGTTTTGGTCCACTTTTTTGAATAGTAATATGTACACTGTCCTACATCTACCATACTGTCCAACTCTCTATCAATGACATTACAAAAAGCCTGTGAGCATGCTCAGCCAAACCCCATAACAAAGGCATTGTGGAAATCCTAGTGTGCAGCGCAGCTCTTCTTTTCAAAGCACAGAATGTCTCAGAGGGTCTCTTATGTGCGCTACTCTGATTACTCACAAAACAAATGTCTGCTATGGACTCTCCTTACTGGTAGAGATTGGAGCCAAAATTGTAACAAACCTGCACGTTCTGCACATGTATCCAAAAATTAAGGTAAAATTTTTTTAAAATGTGTGAAAAAAACCAAGACTAAGTCCTTAAGGAGCTCATGGTCTAGTAGTTGATACAAAGGAAGGGACAGTCATCCTAAAAGTCTTCCTAAAAGAAATGACACCTAAGCTGAAACCCAAAGGATGCAGGTAGTCTTATCTTTTCTGATAGTAAAGTCTAAGTGACAGCAGTTGTCATGAGAAAAGATTTTGGGGCCTGGCATGGTGGCTCATGCCTGTAATCCCAGCACTTTGGGAGGCCTAGGTGGCTTGACCAGTCAAGCTGAGAAGTTCGACACCAGGCTAGGCAACATGGTGAAACTCCATCTCCACAAAAAATACAAAAATTAGACAGGCATGAGGGCGCACACCTGTAATCTCAGCTAAGTCTTAGGCTGGATGATTGCCTCAGCCCAGGAGGCAGAGGTTGCATTGAGCAGGGATTGTGCCACTGACTCTAGTCTGGGTGACAGAGTGAGACCCTGTCTCACACACACACACAAAATATTAGTTCTGTTCTCTTCCTGGGTTGATATCCTTCTATTCTATCTAGGCCAGAATGCTTTCTGAAATGGAAATGTGCCTATATCCCTACCTGCTTTACCTTATTATGGGATTTTGATAAACTACAAGAAAGTAGTTACACTCCTCTCGATGTCTTCCAAAACGTACTTGATGTATTTGGTGCTCAATGTATGAATTGTTCTTCCCACAAATGCCTTGGTTTCTAGTAAGGGTGAGTTCCTTGTATTTCTTTAACTTGCCACAATCATCCATACTTCTATCATTTTGTATAACGTGATTACCTTGTCAGTGGAAATATAAATAAATAAAATTACTTTGAAGCGCTGTGGCATTGCCCAGTAGAATTGACGATCACAAATTTTATAACCCAGACATTCCAGCTATCGGAAGATACTGTCCGAAAAGAGAATCTATTGGCTATTTACATTAGGAGACATGTTCACAAAATCAAAATACAAAAATCATTCCAAATGTACAACAGCAGAAAATGAACAAATATATTTTATTATGCACCATTTATCCAACTTTGGGTTTTCCACTACAAACTCACTCTTGATTGTTTACATAAATAGATCTGGACCCTTTAAATATTTTTTTCTTTGCCACATGTTAAGATGTCAGTCTTTGTGAGTAGAAAGCATTGGAGAGAAATTCCAAAAAAGCGCTTCCAATTTGCTTTGGAAATGACACCTCCAGTGTCTGGCCCGGAGGGCATACAGGGATACACCAATGCCCAGATTGTGTACTTCAGGCAGCTGCTATAGCACCCACTTCCTGAAGTTCATGGTGGCCAGGAGAACTCAGCAGCCATGAGCTTCTCCTGATACTGCCCTTTGCCAAATTTGCAGTGGAGCCTGTCTGGCGTGACATTTCTTCGTAAACAGCTTTACAAGTGGCCCAGAAGCCAAGTTTCTGGGGAGCTCTGAAGTGTGGATTTAAAGCAAGTTTTTCAAGCGCAACAGCACAACAACTTCTTAACATTTAGTGAGGCCAAGGGGTGAGGGGACTCTTCATTGGCGACTCCAACTTCACCCTGGAAACAATGGCAATTCCTTATATGTGCTCATCACGTATTATTTAGACTTCTCCTTACATTCTACTAGACAATATTTCCTTGCTCAAATATTGTTATAATTAATCATTCTTTATATTAACTTTCCCTATTCACATTATTATATGTTTTCTCTGTCTTGACGGACCCTGAATCTTCCTTTCATTTGAATAAATGCTATCCATCTATCTATCTATCTACTTACCTATCTATCTATCTGAACACTTAAGGACCAGTGGAAAAAAATCAAGTACCATAAAACTACACATGGTATGATTTTACTTAAAAAAGTTCAAAACTACCTAAAGCCAAACCATAAAACATGTAAATAATGTAGCCATGTGTGATAAAATTATAAAGAGTAACAGAGGAAATAAAGATAAACACAAAATTCAAGAAAGTGAAAGAGCACAGCTGTCATTAGTGCATGGGGAACCCAATGATATTGGAAATGTTATTTTCTTAACATGGCTAGTAGGTTCACAAATGTTCATTTCATTACTATTTTTCTCTATACTTGTGTGTTATATTATAGTCTTTTACATAAATAACATATTTTAATAAAAAATAATGATTTCTTATGCTATAGAGTGATTGCATATACTAAAAGTGTAATTTAATCAGTGTCCCCACTAGCGCGCTGAGATAGCGATCCTCTCAGCCTTGGAAGGCCAGGCAGGGCGTGAGACCTCTGGCTTGGAGCAGTTGTGCATATTCTGCAGTGTGCTCTATGACAAACTGATGATTTCCCATGTGTGAAGTGACATGAACACATTAGACTTGATTCCCCGAAAATGCCAGATGAGAGTTTTACGATATTTGTCCATTCCCCTTGGATTTAATACTGACTTTGATTCTTCCACTTCAGAATAACCTTGTATAATTATAAATTTTGATTTATTTTTAATCCACAACGAGAAAATAAAAGAAAAAATATATACACAGACAAATATATGAACACTCACATAACTGTATATACTATCCATCTTTATTTCTAATATACTAATTTTAAAATACATCAATATACCCATCATGACTCTTTCTGAGTGACATACCACACAAATTCAATATAGGTTCTCTAAGGAATCCTCTTAGGCTTCTTGTTTCAAAGCCTCTGAAGCTGCCTGCACAGTGAAGGTTGCAACAAAGCTTTCTCTTCACTTCTCCCTTAGCCTTGCATGGGTCCACTTTCCTTTCAATATCAAACAGAGCGTTAGAAATTCCTGGAAATGACTCCCCTGAATACTTGCTGTGGCTGCTTGGAGCATAAATGACATACCTGTTGATAAAACAGTATACTGTTTACTAGTTGCCCAAATGATATGGAAGAGAAACACAAGGGCACTCTACAATTCTAACATTGACTATTTCTAATTTAACAATTTGAACCAGCCACTTGTCAACTAAACTTCCACATTCAATCAACTCTAAGGACTAGTATGGCCAGGCGCAGTGGCTCAAGCCTGTAACCCCAGCATTTTGGGAGGCCAAGGTTGGCGGATCACGAGGTTAGGAGTTCGAGACTAGCCTGGAAAGCATGGTGAAACCCCGTCTCTACTAAAAACACAAAAAATTAGCCGGGCATGGTGGCACGTGTCTGTTGTCCCAGGTGCTCAGGAGGCTGAGGCAGGAGAATTGCTTGAACCCGGCAGGCAGAGGTCACAGTGAGCTGAGATCGTGCCACACCCTGCAATCCAGGCTGGGATAGAAAGCAAGGCTCCATCCTTTTAAAAAAAATAAATAAATAAAATGGAAAAGACTAGTTTATGAAATATGTATTAATTAATAATATTTGACTTCGAACAAATAACCCAAGTGGTAAGTGGTTCGATGCTACAACAGTAACAACGATTAAGTAACCACAGCAATCATGCTTGGTAATAAAGTATTTACTTACAATTTTTCTAATTCTTCAAGATACACTACACGCAATTGATATTAGTATTTCCCAGAGGAGGAAACTGAGGTCTGAGAAATCAAGTTGCTAAACGATTTGTCTCAAGGCACATTACAAGTAAGTGCTGACTTTTTAATATATCATAATAAATGATAGCACGACTGTGATCGTTAAAGTCCTGTTTGTGATTAGTCAACCATCTGTTGTGTTTTTTCTTGTCATTTTTAAAAATGCCACACTACCATGTTGGAGTACTTAACATAAAACATGAAGAAATATCAAAAACAATTTTGTAATGCTTCATATGACCACGACAGATGAATGTTTTACAGAACGGGCAAAGACATTTCACGTCATAGACCTAGAAAGGAAGGACAAACTCTGAAGTGATAAATAAGGCCAGGAGCGGTGGCTCATTACTGTAATTCCATAAATTTGGGAGGCTTAAGTGGGAGAATTGCTTGAGGCCAGGAGTTTGAGACCATCCTGGGCAACATAGGTTACACCCTGTCTCAACAAATAAAAGTACAAATATTAGCTGGGCACTGTGGCACGTAACTGTAGTCCTAGCGATTTCGGAGGCTGAGGTGGAAAGATTGATCAAGCCCAGGAGTTTGAGGCTGCAGTGAGCTAAGATTGCCCACTGAACTCCAGCTCGGGAGACAGTGTGAGAACCCGTCTCTTAAGAACAACAACAAAATAAGCTGGGGCGATGGGTAAGTTAAAAATATGCTGCCATTGGCCAACCAATCAAACTGTTTAAAACATACTCTTACTCCCAAGCCAGACACTTTGATAATCCCTGGACAGAAAGATGGAGCCATTTCTGGCTGTCCGATGACCTAACCCCTTTCAAAACATATAAGATCAACCTGGGGATAGTCAATGTTTGGCAATAGTCAAGATTTAGGAATTAAAAAAAAAACTCTAAATATCAAAAATATGAAAAAGAACGAATAAGTATGTGTTTATTATATACCTTACATATAGAGAGGTTTACTGGGTTTTGTGTATATGTAAACAAAAATACATTTAAAATAGGAAAGGGGTAGAATTGCACACACAAGAATATAACCATGATTTTATATTTTTCTGATGGAATTAGGCAGATATTTATTTTCTGCCATGGCTTTCTTGATCTTTACAGTTTCTAAAATAAACATTACTTTAAAATAAGAAACAAAAAGATACTGAAAATAAAGATATGCAAAAATTATATTACATCATATGAGAGAATATTACATTTATCATTTACTACATATATCTTGAAATTTTCTATTGGCTTGCAAGAAATCAACTATGATATTTTTCCACAGTACAAAAAAAAAAGGAAAAAGCGATATTATAACAGGGAATCATTTTTTCTTTTCCTACCTATAAAAACATCTATCTGGTAACCCTAAGGATCAATAAATGCTCATTACAGAAACATTGGTTGATTATTCATGATTCTCAATAGTATTGGAATGAGAAATAAAATGAATATAGTAATAACTTCATGAAAATGTATTTCTAAACACAAAATAAAAATGTCAGAACAAAACTGAACTTAATCAGTCAGCTCTGGGGACTGGTTCCAGGACACTGATAGATACCAAAATTTGTGCATACTCAAGTCCTGCAGAAAAGACACATATACATGAAAAGCAGGACCCCTCTTCTGTGGAATTAACAAGCTGAATGTGAAAAAACCACTAAACAAATCAAATTGATTTATCAGAATAATAATCCAGATTTTAGTATAAATTATTTAATATTTCATCTTTTCAAGTGATTTTCCAAATAATATAAGTACAGCATTCTCAGAGTCTGAAAAGACTTTCTGGATTACCTTGCTCTGCCTCAGTGAGGAAAGGTAGCTGCCTACGTGGAATCTGAAGCCACATCTGACCTCCCTTGGGTTAACTGGCCGTAATATAACTCACCACATGCTTAATGCCCTTTGACATCCTGGTCTTCATATTGTTAAGACAATGAAGTAGGCAATAATAGAAAACAAAATATTTCTGAAAAACATGGCTAAGAGTCCCAGTGGGACGTAACAGTTTTGCTTTATTTTGTTTTGTTTTTTGGAAAAACATTCATAATTTTCTTACTTTACATTTTTCATTAGTTCTTTATTGGCCACATCTGAGGTTCTCAGAGTCAAGCTCATGTAATGAGTATCATTCTGTGAAAAAAGTTCTAACATATCAAAGCTAAAGGAAAAATAATTGTTGAGGTTTGTTCCATAGAAATAAATTTACTCACTTAAAAGCCTGTTTTCTGGATTTATGTCCTTCCTACTTTGTGATATTTCTAACAAAATCATTTTCTGTATGCAATACTAATATTTAAAAAGATAAGTTTGAAAAAAATAATTTGGCAAAATAAAGTTTACCATCTTTAAAAATAAAAAGTTGGCCTTATATACATGGGGTTCTTTCCTTCAGTAATGTATTTTATTATGTTTTCTTAAGACATGGAATTTCTTTGCCATGTTGTCCAGGCTAGTCTGGAACTCCTGACCTCAGGTGATCCACCCACCTTGGCCTCCCAAAGTGCTGGGATTACAGGTGTGAGCCACCTCACCCAACAAGAATAACAACTTTCTAAAGAAGCCATTTTTTTTTCTCTCTCTCTCGCTACAGGATTTGGGAGACATGGTGGCAAGGTATGTTATTGGCCATCAGTGCAAGCTGGAGCACAAGGCACGCTATGAAAAACATCAAGCTGTTTCCAACAAAGTGAAAACATAATTTACTAACACCATAATGTGTCAGTGTGATTGTGTGTGTACTCATGTGTTTGTGTTGTATGTTGAATGTTACCTATGCCTTTTATCAGACATTAACCTTTTCTTACTTTTCCAAGTGACTCAGGGGGTTATGTTTTGAAGAGTTCAATGCAGAAGTTGCTAGAATACAATTTCCTCTTTTTAGGATTCAGAATCATAATTAGAGATCAACCATTTGGCGGCAGATAGGGAGAGGGGCATTTATCTTTCAGTGGCAGTAGGTTACAAACGGAGTGAAGAGTTAGAAAGATTCCCTAAGAGCCACAAACCCATCCTAGGATTGTGGAGGTACATTACAATATCAGAAGTGGGTTTGAATGAAGCATTTTCTGTTGGAATCTATTTCTTAAACACAGACATCAGAAACTTAACCAACTCAACCTACTTCCTTGCAGGAGTGAATCCGTGCTGCTGCACATGCCCCAGCCTGTGAATCCAGAGCTCACTACAGGGCCCATCACTGGACTGGTGGATAGGTTCAACCGCTTTCTGGGTGAGTGTCACCCTCCTGGTGGGATCAACATGCAATGCCTTCAATTCTGGTTTTCTATGGGCAGCCTTCCCAGTGTAACGATCTTTCATCTAGAAGAAAATAGTCTGTGAATAGGTATTTATATTTATAGTTTCACTATCATCAAACAGACAAAACTAAAAAAAAGATGGTGGAATCAGCCATATAGCAAATTTATCAGAAAAGTAAAACATGCAGAAGGGCTTTTTAGGATGTAGAACCATTCATGTATGGTTCAAACGTGATACAATTTCATGTATACAATTATTACATGAAGTATACAGAACTGAATTAATTCAGGACATTTCAATTTCAAATTCAGTGCAGTTAATGACTGATTGGAGTGACAGTGTTTTTTAAAATACATTTCAGGTGAAGTTTCATAGCATTTATAATTTTAATCATGTGCATTTTAATCAACCAAAGCATACACGAATAACTTATATAACAATGCAAAAACTGAGAATCTGTGAACAGTAGGAATGTGATTTTTTGGTTGCTGAGGCCTTAGATAGAACTCCAGGACAGATCATGATAAATCCAGCAAATAAAAGAAGTCTGTGCCTGAATCTGGCATGAAAGTCAGATAATTCTTGCAAGGAAGCCGCACTTTTCAGAAGGCAGATTCAGATTTTCTCTTTAAGTATGAATTGACTAGTTTAAGTGGCAGATTATAATATTTCTGGCAAAGTGATAACTTTTTTATTTGGGTCTAAGGATGGCTCCCCACCTCATCTCCTGTCCCCAGCCTCCTGCTCTGCCCTGACAGAGAAGAGACAATGAAGGTTAATTTTATTGCTGTGGACTTGGCTGCAGTGCAAGAGGTTCCAGTTTTTCAGTTGTTATGAAAGGTCGCTAACTAGACATAGACATGACCTTCCTCCCCTTTATAATTTTGAGTTTATAGAAATTGTGATCATTGAAGTTGAGCCATTTACTTGTGCAGATATCCTAACACCCTTTGATTCCAACATTTTTCCAGGCAGAAGTTTCTTTCTAATCTTGACCTGTGTTTTCTAGTGAGAATCTCTTTCTTATCTGAACATAATAATTTATAAACTGCTTTTCACTGGAACATTCTCTTGTTTCTACAGTGGAAATTTCCTTCACTTGGGAAGTAACCAATTACAATATCAGGCTGTTTGAGGATGTGAGAAGTTTGATGTTGAGACGTGAATCTTTGCATTCTGACAGATCTGACTATTTTGCTGCATGGGGAGCCTGGGTCTTCTCCTCTGGCAAACACTACTGGGAGCTGGATGTGGACAACTCTTGGGACTGGGCTCTGGGAGTCTGTAAGGACTCCTGGATAAGGAAGAATAGCACAATGTTTAAATCTAAGGACATATTTCTTCTTTTATGTGCCTGCTGTCCTGACCCATATTTCCAGGGATAACCTGGCATACGTAGACACTATGTAAAGCACACATCCATTAGAAGTTTATAACACTATGTTTTCATGTGACTGTTTTCTTGTTCCTGCAGTGCATATTTCCTGGGATAATAAAATAACCACTTGGTACATTCCCCTTGTTTGAAGTTCTGAGACAGCTACTCTTCGGTTCTGTTGATCTCAACATTGCCCCAACTCCAACAAAATCTAAGTGTTTTCTTGATGGCGAGCCCTGCCATTCACTTTTGGAAGATATTACTGAGAGGTGGACATTGGGCAGTGCTGGAACTGGGCTGTTGGATTTTGCAATGATTCTTGGACAATGAGAAATGACATGCTGGTTAACTCCAAGAAATTTGTTCTACTTTTTTGTGTCAAGAAGGCTACTGGTGTCATCTCAAGACCTCTTCCCCACTATTATCTCAGTATACAGAAAGGTCTCTAGGCCAGATGGGGGTGTTTCTAGATTATGAATGTGGCATGGTAAGCTTTGTTAATGTGGCCAACAGTTTTCTCATCTGTAGCCTCTCTGGTTCTTTCCCTTACCCTCTTACAACTTTGCTTTGTTTTGCTTTGCTTTGCACTCACAGAATCAGAGATAGGTCAGTAACGTGACTAAAGGTATCAGAAACACCAACTTCTGAGAATGCTAAATACTGACTACTTGACATTCTTTATCTTTTTCTATGAAAGTTTGTACATTTTTAAAAGTGTGGAGGTATACATTTGTTTTGATTTTCATTAAACTACTGTCTCTTAGAATACTGCGCATGTCTTCTCTTATATGCTGTATCTTTTCTTTCCCTTGATTTCCAAGCCAGCCCAGGTATATGAATACCTGAGTGTGTTTATCCAAACTGATGGGTTAATGCAAGAGCACAGGTTTCTTCCCCCTGAACTGGAATTTTCTTTTCTCTGTTCCACATCTGCTAAGTCCCATTTCATCAAGTGTAAGTTCCAACATTTCTTCAGGGAATTCTTTCTTTAACTCCTGGACTAGATTAGGCTATTTGTTTTAAAGACTCAGAAAGCCTTATACTTTTCTTTGTAAAACTCACAGTGTAATAGTAGGCATCTTTTCTGCTTCTCAAATTACAAGAAAAGAACTGTGTTTGTACTACACACAGGTATATTCCAAGAAAGTACACAATGCTTAAAATATAACTGATATTCATTAATTGTCTGTTTGAATAAAAGAATAAATGCACAAAATAATTGATAAAAACATATGATGCAACTGTTTAAAAGGCTACCAAATTTACCCCTATATTCCTACTGATTTTGGCTACTGAATGTAACCAAAATCAACAGGGATACTGAGAAATATTATTTAATAAAGTTATAAATTGGACTGCTTATCAAATTGATAGGCTCAGTCCATTTTCTTTAGCTCAAGAACAAACTATCGATGGACACAGATCTTAAGAGAGTGACAATGATACAGATAAAAAGACTGAAAATCTGTAAGACTTTAGTAATTTCACCGATGGCATCCTGCAGACAGTTACCTGGGAACATGTCATTACCAGAATAGAAAGTAAGACTCACTTTTTGCTTCAGAAAATACAGAATACTCAGAAGCCTCATTACATTTTAATAAAACTCCAAATTTATTTAGGTCTTTGAAGTTTTTAAAATACATGTGCAGTAAAATATCCTTATTATCAGAAATACCTATATTTTGATCATGTTAATTTTGTATGAAGCCTTTCCTTAAGTATCGACTGGAAATTGGTTCCAGGACTCCCCACAGATACCAAAATCCTTAGATGCTAATAATCCTCAGATGTCCTTACATAAGTTGGGGAAGTATTTACATGTAGCCTAAGCACATCCTCCAATGTACTTTAATAATCTCTAGATTACTTAAAATACTTAATGCAATGTAAATGCATTAAGTGTAAGTAGTTGTTACCCTGTATTATTTAGGGAATAACCACAAGCAAAAAAAGTCTGCACATGTTCAGTGAAAATGTAATCATTCAATTTTTTTTCCTGAAATTTTTTAATCCATGATGAGTTGAATCCATAGGTGCAGAACCCATTTATATGGAGGTCCAACTGTATATCAAATATCATATTTAATGGTGTATTTTCTAGTATTTAATTTAATTACTGGCAATATGGCACACAACAAACATATCAAAAGTTTCTGAAATGTGTTTTTTGAATTTATTTAAAGCAATCCGGGAATGCCTCCTT
This sequence comes from Pan troglodytes, assembly GCF_028858775.2. NCBI lineage: Eukaryota > Metazoa > Chordata > Mammalia > Primates > Hominidae > Pan > Pan troglodytes. The sequence continues at coordinate 91,890,937 of NC_072407.2, forward strand.
TAATGAGGATTGCTGAGAACAAAGTCTAAAAAAGGCTGACTCCATTTATAAGGAGTAACTCTGATCCAAAAGTTTAATGACAGATGGGTTGCATAATGGGTTATTTCAATGATAGGAGTAATGCAAACATACAGTTCTGTAGTCATTTATATTTTAATAGCATTATACTGTTTTAACCATCCTCATCTTGTATATAATCTCATTGTATATTAGAATACTACTATTAGAGCAGTAAAGAAGAATGGATAAATACGGTCAGCTTTTTGCTTTTGTTTTCTTTTGTTTTTGAGACAGGCTCTCACTCTGTCACCCAGGTTGGAGTGCACTGGTGAGATCACGGCTCACTGCAGCCTCGACCTCCCCAGATCAAGCAATCCTCCAACCTCAGCCTCCCAAATAGCTGGACTACAGGCTGAACTGTCATGCCCAAGTAACTTTGTTCTTGCTGTTGTTGGAGAGACAGGGTCTCACCCTGTTGCCCAGGCTTCTCTCAAGCTCCTAGCTCAAGTCATCCTCCCACCTCAGCCTCTAACAGTGCTGGGACTATAGGCCTAAGCCACTATGCCAGGCCTAAATACAGCCAATTCAACTGAAGTTTACATTATTTGTGTTTCACTCTCTTTCATTATAAGAATGATCTGTGTCTTAAAATGTGTTCTTGAACATGAATTACTTTATGATTGCCCCTTCATAAGAATAGTTCTTAATGTTTAAGAATAATTCACAAAAATATGAAAATTCCTTCATAAAGAATGACTTGAATTAATAGAAGGAATACTAGATACAGGCAGTGGATAATCAAATTTTAAGTGAATTATCTTATTCTGTCCTACAATTGTAAGAGAAAGTGATCCTCCAACCTCAGCCTCTCAAAGTACTGGGAATTATAGGCATGAGCCACCATGCCTGGCATAAATATGGCCAATAATTTAAACTTCAGTTTAATTGGCTGTTCTTATAAGTTTTTGAGAGAAATATGTTTCTCTTATAATTGTGAGGACTGGATGAAATAATGCAGATACAACCTCCACTGATAGGGTAGAATCTCCACCCCGGAAAAGCAGGTCTAGGGTTGCTATGCCCAAGTTTCCCACTGGCTGTATCTTCCGTCCCTCAAGGGATAAGACAAAACACCGGGAGACACCATCCCCCTACCTACCCCAGCACAGACTTGTAGAGCGTGTGTGAGTGCTAGAGAAGCCCCTGTCAACTCCTTTGCAGTGATGCAGAGATTCATCTAGGAGGACTGACAGGCTGTAAAAACTGAGAGCTTTGCTCAATGCCTCACAGTAATGATTGATTTTGAATCGGTCATGAAGAGGTACATTCCCAAGGGCATTGTCAAAAACAATGGAGACCTTGGTTGGGAACATTAAAGAGGAGCTTGGAATCTTTAGCATGCTTTGTAGCAAGAAATAAACTTCTGACAGCCAGCCAGAAGTTTACCAGAGAAAACCAGGCAAAGAGAAAGCCAAGAAAAAGTGTCTTAGGATCTCTAATTTCTGGAGATCTGGAAGGCTGTGTATCTGTGCTAGCCTGCACCCACTCAAGAGCAATCAAGGTGGAATGCGGACAAATTTGTAAGCACTCCCCAAGCTAACCACTGATTCATCAATAAAGAGCCTTTAGCCCTACTGGCTGAAGAGCTAAAGCACAAATTCTGAGTGAACACTGGGTGAACAATAAATTATTCTGTTCCAGGGAGTGATTCCTAGAAGCTAGACTTAAAAATAAAATCACAATCATCTCCGGTGATCTGGAAGATTGACCATGCACTGTCATTGCAGTAACCAGAGAGAGGATCTCTGAGCTGTTAGTCCACTGAATGTGGGACATAATTGTCAACTTCCTGATCTGTGAAAACAGTCTCCACGCCACACACACATTGAATGGTAAAGGATAAAAATCTAACTAACTAGGAAGGCTTAGCCACAACTTTCGAAATACAGATTTAGGTAGAAATAGAGATAAATAGATACAAAGATTGCTGAGTTTCATGTTTAGCTGAATTCATAGTAAATATTTATCATCGTGAATAGGTTCATCTCAGAAGCCAAAAGCATAGCTACTCTCAGATGAAGGTTGCATATATATATACATATATATGTGTGTGCATATATATAATATACATATATATTTCAAAGCAGTCATTCATATGTATATTTTTCAATTAGTAAGCTAATTTTCCAAGCACTATTTTTCATATATATATATAGTCCCAGCACTTTTAGAGGCTGAGGTGGGACGATCACTTGAGCCAGGAGTTGGAGAGAAGCCTGGGCAATAGGGTGAGACCCTCTCTCTCCAACAACAGCAACAACAAAATTACTCAGGCATGACAGTTCAGCCTTTATCCAGCTATTTGGGAGGCTGAGGTTGGAGGACTGCTTGATCTGGGGAGGTCGACCCTGCAGTGAGGCGTGATCTTACCACTGCACCCCAACCTGGGCGACAGAGTGAGAGCCTGTCTCAAAAACAAAACTAAACAAAACAAAAACAAAAAGCTGACTGTATTTATCCATTCTTCCTTATTGCTCTAATAGCTGTATTCTAATATACAATGAGATTATATACAAGATGAGGATGGTTAAAACAGTATAATGCTATTAAAATATAAATGACGATAGAATTGTTATGTTTCCATTACCCTTGTCATTGGAATATGGATCCTGTCACCTTAGTAGTCAGCATAGTACCCAATAGGTAGTTTTTAAAAAATATATCATAATCATTTATTAATGTGGAGAAGATCCTTCCAAAGACAGCTCCAATGTCCTTGTCACACAGAGGCAGCAGTGGTCAGGAGCTCTGCTGACCAATGCTTTTGGTGCCTGTTTAAAAGGAAGACATTCTGGAAAAAAAAGTCAGGAAACTTCATAAAATAAACAACAAGAACAACAAACACCTTTTCTTCCAGAATAAGTATTTTCTGACACTCACACCTTCAGGCTGTTGCCCCTGTTGGAAGTGAGAGAATGACTAGTTTCTGGCAGTGTGACACCATGAACATGCTCCTAGGCTAATGGAGCAGACAGAAGAGCTCCCTCCAAGAGAGGCTCCCTGCAGCCCTCCCCTTTTTTCTTCTGAAAATGTGTGTCTTTCTTTTCAAGCCACGACTTAAAGTCTTATTTTGTTCCTACTCTTAGAAACAGTCAAAAAGAGCCCCATACCGTACCGGCCATTTTATGAATCAATGTAATTTTAACGCAGAGGGATAGTAAAGCATTATTTGTCTCTCTGGCCTTGGTTCCTTTTCCGCATACTGCAATCATTCAACTACATCTTACACTCCACCATGTCCACGTCACTGCTTATGACTAGAATAGAAGACTGAACATCACTTGTGCCCACGTGCAGATAGGGAGAATGTTGTCTGGTCACATTACCACTTTAGTGGAAGGCACTCTTTTAAAATTCATCAGCCAGGTCTGCTATTATAAACACTGGGTCAAAACCGTGGTTGACTTCAAAGTGTTCTCAGAAAGTTTGATAATACACTATTAAAAGACAGTTTTCCATCTGAAAACCTGACTGGTGGCAACCTTCAATTGGCCCCTGCATTTCCTCTGAGCTGAAGCAGCCAAGGGATGGAATCGTTTGCATGAGGAGTTCTTACTGCCACTACAGTTGTTAGAAAATATGGAATGATCCCTCTGCCCTCCAGGTGATTGAAAGCTAGGCAAAACAAGGTTGTTTCTTACTGAGCGCAAGGAAGCAATGGGTAAGAAAACTTTTAAGGCATAAATAATACAAAAGGGCACACATTTTTAGGACACATTCACATGACATTATACTGCAAAAAAAAAAAAAAAAAAGAATGATTTTCTCTGATTTGAATTAAGATCCTTCACACAGTTCACTCCCAGGCCTGTTTTGTGCAGTTGGTTACAGGCTTGAAGTCAGAAGATGACTGGTTGTTTGCACATCCTCCGGTTTCCTGGGGCTGCTGGAGGACCCCTGAGGGGCTGTCCAAAGGAACACCAGGCGGAGGCCATGTTGTCTTTTCAGCACCGTCCTCTGAGATAGGTGGCAAAATAAGAGGATTCCAATGTAAATTGTTGCTGTCTGTTTCTGAATAGACACAGCTGTCTCCTCTAGTGAACTCTTCTGGATTTTCTGTGCGATCACAGCTGACATCGTTTCTATTATCCTGACAGCACTTTTTTCCTCCTCTGTAATAACACACTTTGTGGATGAACCAAAATCACCAAAAACTGCCACGGATACTGTTACAGGGCCACTCAAAATAATACCAACGCTATTGTTGGCAAGGGATTGGTAGAAACCCAAAAGAGAGGAGTTAAGAGAAAGAATTGTCAAAGTCCCCTGATGAATCTGTATATGTTCCATGTTTCTACCCCACTTTTTTCCATTATGCAACCATGAGCTATGAGTGGTCACAGGTTTGGCAGAACAATGTAGTTCTGCAGGTCCACCATGTTTCTGGACGGTAGAGAGTGGCTCGGAAGTAAAATAAGGTGCCACGTCGGAACTCATGGAAGAGCAGAGAATCATGACAGTAACATACAGCAGAGTCCATATGGGTCCAAGATTCACATGCAGAGTGCCAGATTACAGAAGCAGGCAAGGCACGCTTCCAGAGCAAAACCCAGGCCTTGGTTCACTTTCCAAGGTACTACAATTCAGGGTAATCAGACGCATTCCTTAACCTTGACTCCTTACTGCTTACTAAAGACTTTGATCAGTCTTCATGCTGTCCATAGGGAGTCTCCAAAACTCAGAGTAACAGTTGGCTTACATCTTCAGTGATTCAAGTCTGCAAGGTGTATATGATTGTGCTTCGGGGGGAAAGCAGAGAAGCCACTTTCTGTACTTACAACGGAGTTCACTTCAGTGCTACAAACATCACCGCAACCCTGCTTGTAATAAAGTCCAGACTAGCAATCTGCCTTTGGGTTGAGCTGTTCTCCTACAAGATAAGCTGTTAAGTCATGCCTTGATTTTAGATCTCTCGGCTGGGCAGGCTAAGCATCCGGAGTTCCTGTGGGGCAGCCGGCTGGGAAAGCCACCCTCAGGTCCTTCCCTCCGACGCCACGACGGCTACTATGGAAGCGGCTATGGTGGCAGCGGCTGCGATCCGAAGGGGCCCCTCCATGCGCCACGCAGGGCAGAGGACGGCGCGGTGTCTTGCAGGCCATGACGCAGGCGCTGGATAAGTCAGGCGGGGGCTGGGTCCTGGTTCTTCTGGCGCCTTGACTCTGGAGCCCGGCATCAGGGCTCTGGATATGGGACCTGGGGCGCGCCCCCGCGGCAGCGCTCCTCCAGGCGGAGGGGAGTGGACATGTAACCGGGCGTGTTCAGGGCTGCCCGGAGCATGCCAGGAGCAAGAGGAGGGATCCTGTGAGAGACAAGCGAGGCCAGCTGTAGAGGCCGCCTCCCATAAGTAGTTTTTTAAACCCATCCCTCTCCCTCCACTCACAAGTAGACCACAGAGTCTATTTTGCCCATACTGATGTCTCTGTGCGTTCAATGCTTAGCTCCCAATTATAAGTGAGAACATAACAGCATTTCATTTTCTGATCCTGCATTAATTTGCCTAGGATTACAACCTCCAGCTCCATTCCCATTGCTGTAAGAGAGTTGGTGTGCCCAGAGTAAAGTCCTCCATTTAAGCCCCCATTCACAATTACACTGACTCCGTTGAGAACCTTATGGTGAAGGTGGGAACAGCCACTGCTGATACCGACATGGCTCAGTAAACCTCCATGAACACTTCCATTTATCTCATTTGCTCCTGAGAGAGTGGTGTATTACATCATCTGCCCATTAATATCTGATCCTTGATAGAGGTATCCTGGAGGGTCATATTTCTGTATGATATTCTGCTGGCGATTCCTCCGCAGGCACATTTCAATGAAAACCATAAGAATGAGGCCCAAGACACCCAGCATACAGCCAAGGATCAGATAGAACAGGTCACTGCTTCTGTCAGGGCTGGTTGCTGGCCTCACATTTCCTTCACTTCCTGAGGAATTCAGACGGGTACTCAAGTCTTTCGGATACTCAGAAGCTCCAGGAACGCATTTTACTTTAGTCTCGCAGATCATCATACTGCTAAACTCACTTTCTTCTCCTTCACAGAAGCACTGCATTTTAATGCCATAGGAAGTTTCTGACAGCAGATGGCCAATCATGTGCCACTCCTTTGAACCTTCTGTAACATCCCTCTTATAAACATTGTCATTGTCATTATCTGTGGGTCGGTAATAGATATAAAAGAATGGAAGCGTTATTATTTCACGGAATGTATGTCCGCTTTAGCACAATCTGAGTAATGCTGACCGCCTCTGTGTACACAATGTGAGGTCCATTATTGGACAGTTGGAAAAAAGTTTGGGGAACCCAGTCACCAGATAAGGATGAGACGCTGAACTCTGAAAACTCTCTTCATAATGGTTGATAGCAACGACCCTAAATTTGTATGTTGAACCTGTTTCTACACTACAAACTTCCACAGAAATTTTGGAAGGAAGGATATCTTCAGCTGCCACCAGCCAGTCACTGGTCCTCATCCATTTATATCTGACCTCAAAGCCAGGGATTGAAGAATTCCCATCTGCCCAAGGAATTCAAGTGACATAGACCAACCTCTCTGACACAGTGGAGATAATCAGGTGATCTGGTGCCTCTGGAGCACCACTGTGCCTAGATGAATCTGTAAGCACCACTCCAAAATTGTTGTTTGAAGCTTCTGAAACAACAGGATACTCGGGGGTGCCTGTGGGTTGAGAGGATGCCTGGGTGTTTTTTGATGACGCTGTTTTTTCTTTGCTGGTTCAGAAGGTAAGCATGGCAGGTGGGTTTTCACCTGCAGCACTTCTTGCTACCATCAAGAGTTCATAAAGACTAGATGGCTCTATTTCAGCTAAATGAAGCTCACTTTCACCTCCTGGGATTCAAACCCTGTGCCAACTTCCCACCACACCAACTTCATACTCCAGATTTTGATACTTCACAAAATAGGCATTGATGGGCAGTCCACTTTCCTTGCCTGCCCTCCACACCAGGTTGTATGTATCTGCTATGGGGGTCTGTAGGGTTTCAATTTGATGGGGACCTCAGAAACAGAGATGCCACCAGCATTTTTCTCTGATGGTGATTCCACTGCACTGAGATGTACTTTCTCTGGAAATGAGCTGAATAATCCACTTTCTGAACCATCTCTTATTTTTTTCATTTTTCTGAGTAACATCAAAAAGTGCAACTGTTTCTGCTTTTGTTTGTTTCAAAAGGAACAACCATGAGAGGTGGTTCTGCCTGCATGGTACCATGTTCATTTGTAGTTTCGCAGATGTATTTCTCCACATGCTCCTGCATCACAGCCTGAGTATGGAGAGAGCTCAAGCCAGCTTGGGACATGATGAAATAGACAGGGTCTGGGTCCAAGATTCCAGGTCTTGATAAGTGTGACTTTTGGGATTTAGATCTAAGGACTTAAGACAGATGGCTGGTTATCAATCCGTGGATGTCATACCAACAAATGACTGGACCCAGCAGCCTGGTAGCACTGTAGGACAGAGTAAACAAAGTCTCCATCTACCACTTCTATGCTTGCCGGTGCCATAATTATAACTTGCTTGAATCCATTCCCTTTTTCTATTTCAAGTCTTCCAGTAGACTGCATAAATCCAGCCTCATTATCTGCTAAACACTGATGTAGCCTACTATCTTGCATAATAACCCCACTGAATTTCAGTCAATTTCCTGCAGTTCGATGTCTTGAGGAAGGATGATTAGGCTGTGAATTATGAAACCAGTTATGGTTGGCAGGTGGGTTCCTACAAACATCAGAGATAAAGTGTACTGTGGAAAATAGAGACACTATCTGATCCTGTAGTCCCTTAGAGTAGGAGCGTGTTCAAGTACATTAACCATGTATGCCACATATTTTACATCTCCAGAGTTGTTTCCCACCATGCAGGAATTGTTTCCAGAGTCCACTGGGTCAATGCTATCTATGGCAAGATGAGAACACAACCTTCTCCAGTTGCTTCCCAGGGCAATATCCTGCCTGTTCTTTAGCCAACACACTTGAGGAGCCAGGACCCCACTAAACACACACTCCAAAGTTACAGGGCTATGTGAATGAACAGCTAATACCTGTGAACGAGCAGGGGAAGAATGCCAAAATCATCTGAAGAAAGGTGACTCACAAGGAGCTTTTGGCCAATGGGTTCAACTCTTAATTCATGTGTGGCCGGATTATAAGCTGCACATTTGTGTGATCCCTTGTCCTCTGAGGATACATTCAAAATCTAAAGATGTTCTTGTGGAGGGATTAAGTAATTCTTTGTGGAATGCTTCAGCCACTTCCCCTGGATTTTAGCGCACACGTCAGCTTTGGGGTTACTCTCTGGTACCCTGCAGCCAATGAAACCAGCACCTTTATTATTTTGCTGTAATAAAATGCTTTGTGGGTGAATCAAAATCACCAAGAACTGCTGTGGATACTGTTACAGGGCCACTTACAACAACACTGACCTATTGTTGAGAATGCATTGGTAGTAACCCAAAAGGGAGGAGTTAAGAGAAAAAAATTGTCAAAGTCCCCTGATGAATCTTAATATATTCCATGTTTCTATTCTATTTTTTCCATTATGCGACCTTGAGATGTGAGTGGTCACAGGTTTAGCAGAACAATATAGTTCTACAGGTCCACTAAGTTTCTGGACGGCAGAGGGTAGCTCAAAAGTGAAATAAGGTGCCATGTCTGAACTCCCAAAAGAGCAGAGAATCGTAAGAGTAACAGACGGTGGTGTCCATAACGGGCCAAGATCTGGATGCGGAGCGCCAGATTACAGAAGCAGGCAGGACAGGCTTCCAGAGCAAAACCCAAGCCTTGGTTCGTTTTCCAAAATACTGTAGTCCAGGGTAAGCAAACACATTCTTTAACCTTGACTCCTTCCTGCTTACTAAAGACTTTGATCAGGGACAGTCTTCATGCTGTCCACAGGATGTCTCCCAAAATGAGAGTAACAGCTGACTTACATCTTCAGTGATTCAAGTCTGCAAGGTGAATACACTTGTGCTTGGGACGGAAAGCAGAGAAGCCACTTTCTGTTCTTAGGGTGGAACTCACTTCAGTGCTAAAAGCACATCATAGCAGTTCTGCTTGCAATAAAGTCCAAACTAACAATCTGCCTTTGGGTTGAGCTTTTCTCTTACAAAATAAGCTGTTAAGTCGTGCCTTAATTTTAGGTCTCTCCACGGCGCTGGCTAAGCATCTAGAGCTCCTGTGTGGCAGCCAGCTGGGAAAGCCACCCCTGTGTCATGCCCTCCGGCGTGAGGCAGCGGCTGTGGTGGCAGCTGTGATCTGAAGGGGCCCCTTCAGGCCCGGCACAGGACAGAGGAGGGTGTGGTGCCTCACATGCCAGGGCAGAGGCTCTGGGTTGGGCGAGCGGGCCGCGAGGTCGCAGGTCTCCTTGCACTGTGTGACCTCAACTGGGAACTAGGGCTCAGGGGTGGGTAACTGGGTTGGGGGTGGGGTGTGGAGTGACAGGATCCATCCCTGTGGCAATGCTACTCTAAATGGAGGCCTACATACAGGTAACCAGGTGGTCACAAGGCCCAACAGGAGCAGGAGAGGAGCAGGAGGAGGAGCGATCCCAGAGACAGACAGGCAAGGCAGGCTGTAGAGACCGCCCCCAGTCGGTATTTTTTCAAGCCATCCCTCTCCCGCCACCCTCAAGTAGTCCACAGAGTCTATTTTTCCCATATTGATGTCTATGTGTGTTCAATATTTAGCTCCCCATGTAAGTGAGAACATACAGCATTTGGCTTTCTATCCTGCATGAATTTGCTTAGGATTAAGGCCTCCAGCTCCACCCACATTGTTGTAAAGGACATGATTTCATTCTTTTTATGGCTGTATAGTATTCCATGGTGTATATGTACCATATTTTATTTATACAGTCTACCATTGATGGACTCCTGGGTTGATTATGTCTTTGCTATTTTGAATAGTGCAGCCATGAACATAGGAGAGTATGTGTCTTTTTGTTAGAACGATGTATTTTCTTTTGAGTATGTACTCAGTAATGAGATAATTGTATCAAAAGGTAGCTCCGTGTTAAGTTCTTTGAGAAATCTCCAGAATGTTTTCCATAGTGGGTGCACTAATTTACATTTCTTGCTCTATCTTTAGTTCACAAAATTTCTACTAGACTCAGCTCAGGGTTGCAGCCCTGACTGCAGCAGGTGCTAGGGCTTCCCTAAGTAGATACTGTGCACAGGTAAAGAGAGAGCTCAGATCCCGGGGTTGTGAGAAGAGAAGCAGAGGAAGGAGTTAAGGAGAGGGCCACATTTGGATGCCCTGAGGAGGGATGACAGGCAGATGTAAGGAAGGTGGTACTGTGCTAGTCACTGGTGACATCCTCCTAGTTCCAGAATCTCCTGGAAAGCAGGAAGCCTCACAATTCCCAAGCATGCTGCAGTTCTGGAGGGCACAGGGCTACTATTCTTCCCAGCTTGACTCTCTTTTCTCCCAATAAACATGGGACTCTGAAGCCAGGAGTCAGAACGAATTATCTACCACCCACACAACGTTTAAACCTTCGATTTATGATTGAATTACACACACACACACACACACACGTGCAGGCACACACATGCATCTGTCGCTGTAATAAAACGTCCTTAGCTAATGCTAGACAGATCTGTGATCTGTAATTATCTCTACCCTTTTGGGCAACAAGAATAATGAATTGATTGACAAAATTGATTGACTCCTGGAAAGTAGTGTAAAAATGTAATATATATGTAAGACACATGGTGTCTTCCCCCTGTGACATTAGCAGCAACATTCCCCTAGAATATTACAAATAATATCAGAGGGGGTGTACACACATAATGTACATACCTTGTAAAATTAGGAGTAGCATCTCCCTAAGATATTATTAATAGTATCACAGAATGTGTACACACATGGCTTATACCCCATATGATGTTAGGAGTTACATCCTTCTAGTATGTTAGGAATAATACCACAAAATTGTTCACACATGGATAACGGCATATGTAATATCAGGATTAACATGCCTCAAAAATATTACAAATAACATCACAGGGGGTGTGCACACATAACGTACATGCCCTGTGACATTAGGAGTACATTTCCCTGACACATTACAAGTAATATCAGAGAGTGTACACCTTCTGTGACATTTCGAGTAATGTCCCCTGGATAGTACGAATAATATCATAGGGTGTACATCCCCTGTGACCTGAGGAGCAACATCTTTCTTGGATAATGCAAATAATATCACAAAATATACAGCCCCTGTGACATTAGGAGTAACATCCACCTAGGATATTATGAATAATATCACAGGAAGTATACTCCGTGTGACAGTAGGAGTAACCTCCCCCAAGGATATAACGAACAAATGCAGAGGATGTACATGTGTTGTGACATTAGCAGTAACATCCATTTAGGATATTATGAAAATTATCACACTGTGAACACCCCCTGTGACATTAGGAGTAACATCCCCCTACAATATTGGGAACAATATCACATGGTGTATATTCCCTGTGACATTCGAGGTAACATTTCTTTAGGATATTATGAATAATATTACAAAATGTACAGCCCCTGTGATATTAGGAGTAACATTTCCATAAAATATCACGAATAATATCACTGCGTGTACACCATGGGTGACATTAGGAGTAACAGCCCCCAAACCTATTAGGAATAACTTCACAGGGTGTACACCGTCTGTGACATTAGGAGTAACATCATTCTAAAATATTATGAATAATATCGCAAAAGATATACCCCATGTGACATTAGAAGTAACATCCACCTAGGATATTATGAATAATATCACAGGGAGTACACCCCCTGTGACATAAGAAGTAACATCGCCCTAAGATATAAGAAATAATATCACATTGTGTACACGCGTTGTGACATCAGTAGTAACATCCCTTTAGCATATTACTAATATTATCAGAGTGTGAACACCTTCTGTGACATTAGGGGTAACATCACCCTACAATATTGGGAATAATACCACACGGTATACACTGCCTGTGACATTAGTAGTGATATTTCTTTAGGATATTACGAATAATATGACAGGGTGTACGGCCCCTGTGATATTAGGAGTAACATATCCAAAAAACCTTACAAATAAAATCACTGTTTGTACACCACGTGTGACATTAGGAGTAACATCTTCCTTGGATATTACGAATGAGATCACACGGTTGACACCCTATGTGATTTTAAAATTAAAATCCCCCAGGAATATTACTAATAATAACACAGGGTGTACTCCCTTGTGACGTTAGGAGTAACATCCTCCCAGGATATTACGAATAATATCAGAAGGTGTACACACATTGTGACATTAGTAGTAATATCGCACGAGTAAAGTGTGAATAATATCACAGGGTATACACACCTGTGACATTAGGAGTAACATCCCCCTGGAATATTCTGAATAATATCACAGGGTTTACACCTCCTGTGACTTTAGGAGTATCATCTCGCTAAAATATTACGTGAATAATTGTAAACTTACGAGCATCTCACTAAGATATTATGAATAATATCACAGAATGTGTACACACATGGCGTATACCCCATGTGATGTTAGGAGTTACATCCTTCCAGTATGTTAGGAATAATACCACAAAGGTGTTCACACATAGTTAACAACATATGTAATATTAGGATTAACATCCCTGGAGAATATCACAAAGAACATCACAGGGGCTGTGCACACATGATGTACATGCCCTTTGACATTACAAGTACATTTCCCTGACACATTTCCAGTAATATCACAGCATTTACACCTTTTGTGACATTTGGAGTAACATCCCCTAGGATAGTACGAATAATATCACAAATTCCACAAAAAAGTAGGAATTATAGTCACGTAAGAGATAAAAGAAAATCTGTTAGTATCAATATATTAACACATATAGGTGGTGTTGGTTCTTACAGGGTTTAGTAAAATACATTCTAATTTTCTAAACAATTTCCACGTTACTGTATATTTATTTTTCTCTCTTTCATGATTGGAAAGAGTGCAACAATATACATCCCTATACAATCATCCTTGATTACATCTAAGGGAGCTTCGGCGGTAGTAAAATTACAGGGTTAATATATTCATATAGGTATTACAGGGTAACCAAACAAGATTCCAAATTCTTTCATCAGCAAAGCCCAGTGTAATCCTAAACCAGGTAGCCACTCTAATTAATGCAATTAATTCAGATACATAAATACATACATATATATGTATATGTCTCCATGTGTGGATGCACTTAAATGGTTGCAAATACCATCGACTTTTCCTCTCAAACAGTATTTTTGTTGAGAATGAGGTATATTCACTAGTTCATCAAAAATATTTTTTAAATTCTTAGATGATTACATTTGTTACAGTGACCAGCTGGATTAGAATTAGATTAGGTTTAAAATGATGAAAGAATCTGGGAGAGGGGGCAGAGTGTTGGTTGTTAATTAGCACATGGATCAAAGGAGAGCACTGAGGTGTTTAGAAGCCACAACATTGATAGGATAAAAGCCAGAACTAACAATCCAATAGTAAATCTCTTCACTGTGGTATTTTCTGCCACTTCTGCTCCATAAGACACAATTTAACCACTTTGTCGTGGTATCTGCAGTATTCGATTTTAGTCTACATAGCATTTTCTCTCAAATGCATTGTTTCTCTCTCCTTCATCTTCCCTCCCTTCTTCCTTCCAGCTGTATTTTCTCACTAGAGAACAGTAGTAGAATGTTCTCCCAAATTTCAGATTTCAGATACGCGTCTGTAAAATAACATTATGGAGACACATTTTACTTGCTACTGAATACTTGGTTGTTTTCATAAGTTCACAGCATTACTACTGTCCTCCAAAAAACGGTTTCCCATTTCCACAGCTAATCTCATCATTGACTCTGCCATCCGAGTTTCTTCTAGGCCACTCTGGAAGAATCTGGAAAAATACTTAGAATACATTTTAAGTATTCATCATGCACATGTATTGCATTTTATTTTATATATGTTCGGGTGAATATCTTTCTCCACTAATTGTTTGCATTTCAATTCTTGTATCATGTTTTTTGAAACACAGAAGTTCTCATGAATATAAACCAACTAATTTTTTTTAATTGTTAATTTTTGTCCTGGTTAAGAAATCCTTATGAGAATATTGTATCAGGACTTGAATCTTCAGGACTTGAATCTATTTGGAATTGACTGTGTGTTTTGAGGTAGGAGTCAATATTTAGTTACTTTTTTAAAAAAAATTCAATTAATCCAGCATTGTTCTGATCACCTTGTGTATTTCAATGTAGAAGAGCACACTAATAATGCGGGATTATTTATATATGTGGCGAGAATTCCAAAATGAAGCCCAGCATGGAAGGTCAAATGATATTAACTCAAAGGATAGATTAGTACAATGAAACATGATGGATAAGTGCAATATAGTTAGATAAAGAGAAAGAAAAACAACATTTCCCAGTTATCATTAACACTTCATTCCAAGTTTTTGCATGAAGCTAAAGATCCCGACTCTCTTCCACTGATTTTAACTCCATTCAGACATGTCTGTCAACTATTATTTCACTCAGTGGCAGTCAGAAATAAAGGAAAAAAAACAGAGAATATATTTCATGCCATGATCATGAATAATGATTTTTCAAAAATTAATTAATAAAGAACCAATACATATACTTTTAGTGTTTTTACCACCTTTAATAGTAACACAATAAATGAGTTTTAATAACAGAATGCAATTCAAGACATAAAACAGAACCTATTTGTCCTGTTTGATAAGGCACAAGGAAGAGGGCTTTCTGGGATGAAGGGGTTCCCACAGCAGATGAACACATATCTGATCTATCTCTGGTCAGAGGTGAATACAGCAAAAGATAGGCCTGAGAGGAGGTGAGAAGGAGCAATTAGGGATGGTGTATATAGGGGAGCTTTGATTAACATCAACGAAGCTCACAGTTCTAGCTTCACAATCCAGGAATAGTCCTACATGGTTGGTAGGTCTTGGGACATACTGCAGTGTAAGTGGGGAGGTGGTAAAGAGGCTGCACTGAATGTCATTCTTAAAACACCCAAGACTAAAGAGTCCCTCCTCTCCATGTATATTGCCATTCTGATTCGTCCCTTTCCAATACTTATTACAGACACCAAAGGCCCAATTCCAAGAGTCCCCCACATGGACCTCCCAGTAATATTTGCCGGAGGTGAAAGTCTGAGCACCCCACGCAAGAAAACTTGTAGGTGTTGCAGTGATATGGGGCACATTTTGACGGTCACATCCAATACAAATGCTTCTCAAATCTCCACGTCGGAAGATATGACTGTTGGCTTCATTATGAGGCAGAGTAATATCCACTGCAAAATAAATAAATAAATAAATAAATAAATAAATAAATAAATAGAAAGAAAGAAAAAAGAAAGAAAGAAAGAAAGAAAACATGCATAGGCATGTGTAGATAAGCAAAAATTGTTCTATCAAGCAGTTAATTTACCAGGAAACGTAAAGTCACAAGGACACTTTTGCTTGTAACTTCTAATAAAGTATAGAGATGATTAATATTATCTACAAGACAAACAAAATGCTAACTACAGATATTAAAGATGTTTTGAAAACTTACATACTGAGAGCCAAATGTAAGACCAACTTCTTTCAATCCAATTTTCAAAGCAAAATTTGCACATTATGTGCCCTAAATGCTATGCTGTTATCAAGATCATTATTTAGAAATGTTTCTTATTCTTAAAAACTAGTGCTATCATTTTGGAAAGAATGTGAAGATTTTCAGTTACTCAAGAACTGCTCTAGATAACTGGATAAAAATCCATAAGTACATGTCATAAGTGATCATTTAAAGCAGATTTCTGCAAAATCTTTTACCAGTCTCTCTGTGGCCCTCCATGCTAGCTTGGGGCTGAAGCTGGATTTTAGACTTAACATGTAGCTTTTCATATTGCAATTAAACTGAAGTTCTTTTTGTTTGTAATTTTACTTGTATTCACAAAATGATTTCTTTTTATTTTTACCCATTAACTAATGTTCTTGGAAATACATAATATATATCCATTAAAAAAATTTAAAAACCCCAAGAATCTCCAGTGAACTATATTCCCCAAAAGAACAGTTCTTAGCTACTCAAATGAATACACCAAAGAAATGTAAAATTTTGTATTTAACATTAAATAACTCACCTTCATTCTGAGCATTGTTCCATTTGCTCCTTTTTAGATTTGCTACACTACTCCTTTTTCCCATTACATTACTCAGTACATATGAGGCCATAATGTATTTGTTTTTCATTATCTTTTAATCTTAATGCTATAAATCTGACTCTACAGACACAGATACAAAAGGGTTGCATGATTATATTGTTCACTTATGTCTATAAAGTAGTAAAATATTTGATAAAGGGTGAACTATTACCTATGTGATCCTAACAATAAGAAAATTTAGATAGTGGGAGTGCTGCCTGTGGGTGGAGACTTACCTCGGAATTGGTTGAGCCTGTCCCTCAGTCCAGTGATGGGCCCTGCACTGAGCTCTAGATTCAGAGGCTGGGGCATGTGCAGCAGCACGGACTCACTCCTGCAAGGAAAAACCTGCAGTTACAACATCTACAGCCATAAAATAAATAAAAATCACTACTTGTGTTTAAAAGACATTTCATGAGAATCCTTTGAACCCACAAATTTGATAATTCAAAAATTATTCCTTCCTTTTTGAAATTAATTTCGATTTACAGTTTCAGAATTGTAAAGCACAGTGGGAGAGTCTGAGTCAGAATTCAGTCTGATCTTTCCTATTTTTTGCCCCAAATGTTTAAGGTTCCTTAGCCTTATGGCCTTGAGAATATTTAGAAATGAAATTCTGAGTTCCACTTCTTGGCAGACTCCCCTGACACCTTTGTCTGAAATAGCGGGGTTCTGGGGAGACTGCTGCATCTGCTGCTTCCTTTTCAAGATAAAGAATGTGAAACTTGTTCTAGGCAGCTAGACCTGCCTTTTAGAAACAAGCTTCCCTAGAGACTTATACAGTTCTAACACTCCACAGTTTTTTCAATCTGTTTTTCAGAACTGTTAACTGATATGTGTATAGGTATGAACAACAAATCATCAACTTTTTCACTGCTAAAATACTTCTCCCACTTCTCTCCTGCTTCCTCTGGTGACTTTCTCACCATCCACAAAACAAAACTTCATCTTTCACCTATGCAGGCTTTTAAGCAATAAAACAAAGTCAGGAATAAACATGTTTTTTTAAATTTTACTTCACTATTTATTTATTTATTTATGTATTTATTTACTTAGTGGTTTTGTATTTTCTGGTGTGAGAACAAAAGTAGATGCAAAAAAGAAATAAAGTAGTATCAATATCTTAATCATTTATGCCATGACTTTGGTAGAGCCTGCTTTGATATTCGTGGAAAGTGAAAGAACATATGCTAAAATCCAGGTACACTCTCACCTGTATAATATGTCTCCAAAAGCCTGTAAAAAAAAAAAAAATAGAAAGATTTAGTGCAGTTCACAAGATGCATCTTTCATTAAGTTCAGTGTGAAATTTGGAGTCAGTTCCTCAAGATATTATTTCCCTACCATCTTCTCTTCTGCAAAGCATTTTCTATTTCTTCTGTAACGAAAAACCCAGTCAGTCGTATTGTCACTAATTAATGTCCTGGGAAAGTCTGAGTCTTGAAGACATTCTCTAAAGAAGTGAAGGGAGAAGAGGCCCAGAGAGTCTATGCTCCATGGTAACCTCGAATAACCTACTCAGTCATCTTTCCCAGAACCTATTACCCAAATGAGTGGATCCCAAAATAATATTAATGTGAGCCTAGATTCCCAAAACTTCTGATCTTGCCATATCCTCAAATTAACCTAAATGTAAATGAATCACTCACTATTTTATACATGTTTGACAACCCGAAATGTATTATTGACTTAGTTGGGGAATAGTTATTGGGGCTGTTACCTTGACCATTCCACAAAGTTTTGTGGCTGGTGGATAAAGTAGGAGGGATCTTTGGCCTGGTAGAATGTCTTGGCGGGGCTATACTCTCCCAATAAAGTAGCATTAGCTATGCGAATGTGTTTTTGGAAACACATCATGGAAATAAAGGTAGGGAGATGGATTTCACCCATGAGGAAAATACTTATACATGTGAATATTCAAAAACCTGAAACCACATTGTGAGTTTGTACCTGAAGTAGCTCCACATCTGGTTTATGGCACATTTTCATCAGCTCCGCATACGTTCCTCTTAAAATCTCCCTCCTGTGAGCCATTTTGGTTTTACTTAAATGAAGTTGATGAAAAATATCTTTCCCCTTCTTCTTCAGCATCTCCAAATTATGTTTTTCTTCTTCATGATGAAATGCAGGCATCTTCTGATACTCAGCTCTAATAGCTTCTAGCCTTACATTCACATAATCCTGCAGTTATAATGGGTTAGTCAAGAGAGAAATGTATATATCCATCTCCTATTAAATCTCACTGATTCCTTTTGTCTCTCGAACATCCAATAGTTTAAACCTCAGTCTTGCCAGTTCTTAGAATCCACAAATTTTTTTCCTTTCCTTTCTTTCTGCATAAAGATCAACATAGACGTATCTGACCAATTACATTAAATTTATTCAAGATAATGAGTGTTCTAAGATAGCTGGAAATAAAAAAAAAAACCACAATTTGAATTTCTCTATTCCAACCCATATTTATGGAAAAGTAAGAACAGTTCATGCTTAAGAGTTGGAGTATAGAGCTATAGTTACTAGAAAGGAAATAATTATTTCTATTTCTGAGATACGTAACAAGTTGCTTAAACTCATTATATGTGAAATGACCTTAGACTAACATGTCCAGCTAAATGCATTTCGCCCAGGAAAACCTATCCTAATAAGGCTGCATTTATGATTTGGCCATCTTTGTCTGCCTGAATTCATTTCCTTCCATTCTTTTTCTAAGTCAACCCAATCTGAAACATAGACTTCTTTGTGGTTCCCCAGGCCTCCAAATATACACAAACTCAAAATTACTGCATATACTGTTCTCTCCAACTGGAATTTTACACACACACACACACACACACACAAACACACAAACACACATATACATATACATGTATACACACTCATGGTCCACACATATATCCATACACACTTTCGTGCTCCCCTTCCGCTTCGAGACTTTGTTCAATTTGAATTTTTCAGTGAGTCTTTTTTCTGACCACCCTATTTAAAAATCAGACACTAATCTCCAGTTTCTGGCCTCTATTGTCCTTTTCTACTTCCCTGCTTGATTATTCTCCAACAAAGAACCTACCACACTCGAACACATCATGTATTGCACATATTTGCACGTTGACCATTTTTGCCTCTCATTTGGATTATACGTTTTGTGAGGACAAAGATGCTTTCTTTCTTCTATACTGGCAAATTTTCTAATTTAATATTCAACATAGACTAGGTTCTTATGAAATACTTTTCAACACACTACTATTAGCTATCATACCCTCAGAGTATACATCCACAAAGAGAAAATCATTTTTAATATTTTTCTCAAGTCCTCAGAGTTCTCCTTATATTTAGATACTAGTTCCCATATTTCGGGCATGTTTGCATGTCTCCCTCAAGACACAAATCCATATTTCTCACCACTTTTCTCATCATAAGTTATGTAGTATTCAATATTAATTAGTTGAGATTCTTAATTTCATGGTTGCCCTAGATTTCCCCTGTCACTCTTTCTGCCTCAAATTTTCCATGCAATTCCAAATACTACTTGTCCACCAGCATTCAGAGTAATGCTGACCCAGGCTCAGAAGGTTCACTTGAGCTTTCCATGACTGCCAAATAACTCTCATGCCCAGCATTTATCCAACCAGCACATATAGAATGCTGTGAGATGGCCCAGTATCTTGTATCTGTTGGTGTATAGCTACAGGTTTGTATGAAAACAAACCAGCATGCTTTGGGTAACATCAACGGTTTTGTTAGAAATCCCATCTAACAGTCACACTATTCTACATAAGAAATGAGGCCACTTTTTCTCAATGTTTTCTTTTCTTTCTTTTTTTTTTTTGACTCCCAGAAACACTACGGTTTGATATCAAGTTCCTATTCTAAGAGTCACCCATTTGCCCACCATAAGTTCCTGGAGAAGGTAGACTAGTACAGGACTAACCTTCCAGTGGCTGATTCTGGTGGTTTCCACGTTCAGGTTTCTCTGATTTTCACAAGCTTTTTCCCATAAAGACTGCATTTTCTTTAAAAGCTTCTCCTGCAAAAGAGCCATAAATTGAAGCACCAGTGAGGACAATAAAGTAACATGCAGACCGTTTCATAGGGAGGGGGCCCAGAATGAGAGACAAATAAGTCCCTAGTAAATGGCA
Source organism: Pan troglodytes (assembly GCF_028858775.2). Lineage (NCBI taxonomy): Eukaryota > Metazoa > Chordata > Mammalia > Primates > Hominidae > Pan > Pan troglodytes. The sequence continues at coordinate 91,911,368 of NC_072407.2, forward strand.
TTTCTTCTGTTTCCCTTCTGCTTCGTCAAAACTCAGAGGTTTGAAGCTAAGAAAGCCCAAAAGAGAGTTGCTTAAAGGGACTCAGAGTTGGCTTTACCCAATCTCCGAGAAAATAGGCCCACAGGAATTTCACGTGTCCTTTATAGAAATACATCTTCAGAGGCATCACTTACCCGGTGTTCCTCAGCAGCCCACTCAGCGGGACAGTGTCTGTGATACCGGTGCTCCTGAGAGCTGGAGCACAGCCAACAGAGCAGGCTCCTGTCCACTTCACAGTATATCTTCTTTGTCTCCCTGTGAGTGCCACACATTTGCTCCTCAGAGCTCAGGAATAGCCAGAGACTGGCTTTTCTGGCACGGGAAGCCATCTTCTTCAATCGAATGTTAGTTTTGAGGTTTCTCTGCTGTGTTGTCTTTAGGCATTCAAAGCACTGAGTAAGAATTGGGATGTCTTGCCAGTTGAGGTAGAAACAGGGCCTGCAAAAGCTGTGCCCACAGTCTATGGTGACCGGGTCTATGAAGTAGTTCAGGCAGATGGGGCAGGTGAGTTCCCTCTGGAAGACTTGAGAGATTCCAGAACTCATGTTTCTGAGGAAGAAAGAGCAACATGTCATTTTGGGGTCTGGGTTGATGAAAAGCTTCTGAACATGTGGAGATAAGTGATAGCTATAGTTTCTTCTCTTGACAGTGTTCATTAAAGCACAGCAAACTATTTCTTCTGTAACAAAAATAAAAATCTCACACAGAGAGTCTCCCGGCTTTATAGTAGATATTACTGACTAGATGACTCACAACCCCTTCTACTCCTAGTGCCTGTCTGGAACACAATACCAATCTATTCAATTTCCCATTTTTCTGAATGTGGATCTGGAAATTGGGTTTGATTGTAAGTGGCCTAGAATAAATTGTAGTTGTTCCTATTCTTCTTTCATATAACTGCCGAATGAGTATGAAAGAGTGGGAAAAACTGCCTTGGCCAAAGAAATACGAGAAGATGGCTAGAGGGTCCTAGGATATATTTTGAGAGAGAGACACAACAGTGGGGCAGCAAACCACCATGGCACATGTTTACCTGTGTAACAAGCCTGCACGTCCTGCACATTTATCTCAGGACTTAAAATAATATAAAATTAAAGTAAAATAAAAAACCAAAACCAAAACGAAATAGAAAAACCAATCAAACAACCAAATAAACAAATAAAAAACAGCAATTAAACCAATTTAGGTTGAATAGAAGAGAAAAAATCATTAAAGATATTGGGCCTTTTTATTTTCTCGTGGATTAAATTAACTTCTCCTAGGGATACCCAGGCTCTGAACTAACATATAGTAGGATTTTTGTAAAGCTTAAAGAGGTGTAATTATATTTCTATGGTGTGATGGTGAATTTTAGGTATCAGTCTGACTGGATTAACCAACGCCTAGGGAACTGGTGCAGCATTGTTTCTGGGTGAGTCTGTGAAGGTGTTTCCAGAGGAGAGAGACATGTGAGTTGGTGAGCTGAGTGGGACCATCATCCCTCAATGTGAGTGGGCACCATTCAATCAGCTGGTAGCTCAGATAAAAGGAAAAGGCCAGAAGAAAGGCAATTTCCTCTTTCTTTCTCCTGAAGCTGGTTCTGAGGCTTTCAGCCTTGAGCTCAGTCAAGATACCGGTATCCTCAGGACATCAGCTTAAAGACAGCCTATATTAGAACTGCTCAGACTCCATAATCAAGCAAACGAATTTTCCTGATGAATTCCCTCTCGTGTAGAATCACGTGTAGCTTGAGGACAGATATATGTTCTGAGAAATGTGTAAGGAGGTTTTATTTATTTACTTTTTGAGATGGAGACTCACTGTGTCACCCAGGCTGGAGTGCAGTGGTGCAATCTCGGCTCACTGCAACCTCCGCCTCCTGGGTCAAAGCGAGTCTCCTGCCTTAGCCTCCTGAGTACTTAGGATTATAGGAACATGCCACTACACCCAGCAAATTTTCTCATTTTTTTTTTTTTTTCCAGTAGAGATGAGGTTTCGCCATGTTGGCCAGGCTGGACTTGAACTCCTGGGCTCAAGTGATCTGCCCGCCACGGCCTCCAAAAGTGCTGGGATTACAGGCATGAGCCACTGTGCCTAGCCGGGCGGTTGTATTGTTTTGACATGATAGAATATACTTATACAAACCTAGATGGTACAGCCTGCTACACACCTATGGTAAACAGTACAGCCTGTTGCTCCTAGACTACAAAACTGTACAGCATGTTCTGTACTGTATACTCTAGGCGATTGTAACAGTGGTAATTATTTAGTACGTAAACATATTTAAATACAGAAAAGGTACAGTAAACACACTGGTATTATAATCTTATGTGACCACCGTGTGTGGTTTATGGTTGACTGAATTGGCTCATGAATGTATCTCTACATGTATACATATACATCCTATCATTCTGTCTGTCTGGAGAGCCCTGACTCATATATAAACTATGGTCTTTGGCAATTTTAAGTCCTTTTCTTTACTCTCCTTTATTTGATAACACTGCTGAATTTTAGTGAAAGAAATGAAAAATCTTAGAATTGTAAATATTCTCCAGAGGTCATCTAAGTCATTTTAAGGAATTTTTCATAGTTTAATAAGATTAAGACTCAAGTGAGATGGCAACCACCATCACGTATCAAATTATATCTTATGTATGTATTTGGTCAAAAAATTGTGTTTTGATTTCCAAACTAGTATGTTTTGGGGAGCTTTCTCATTTTTTTCAGTTTCACTATTTTGCATCTCTCATCATTACCTTACTAATTTAAAGCTATGTGTAAATGCCGAATGAATGGATTAACATTCATTAACGTCTTCTCAATTCAATTGTATAATATTAATACACTCATTACACATATATTTACACACACCTATGTGTACATACATGTATAAATATCAACTCCATATATTCATTATGCATACATATCTGTTGCAGCAAACACTAGATATTTCCATTTTTTCAAAACTATATTGAAGAATGATAGAAAACGCAAAATAACAACAATTAGTATCCTCATAATTCATAAAATCTATAGTAAGAGTATGAATTACAAATGGTATCATTGTGTAGATTTAAGATAATGAGATATTTTTAACACTCTAATTTATTATTTTGTAAAGGAAAGAAGATATAATTTTATCAATATCAGTTTCACTCACCGCTGGGTTCTTTGAAGGGTTCCCACAATGATTCTTCGAGAAATAATTCTGTTAAGTACTCCTCAAGGTCAGGAGCTCATTCGCCGCAGTACTGAGTTTCAGAGGTCACCAAAACGCAGCTCCCTCTAAGTGCGCTCCTTCTCCTTTGGAGAAAACTGAGCTTGTCTCTTCTATGTCCTTTTATAAGAATCTGTGAAGGCCACACCCACCTCTTTAAGTGGGTGGAGTACTGAGAAAGGTTGAGAATAAGATGATTAGGTTTATGCAGTATTTAGATCACACCTTTGCACCGCTGATTAAATTATCATTACTCCTTAAAAAACCAGACATCTATACACAGCAGCTCTCCTGTGACTGAGATTCTTGGTTATTTTCTTGCTTGATGCAATTTTCTTCCTTGAGTCAATTGATTGACTCCTGGAAAGTGGTGTAAAAATTGGTTCCTAATAAAATTTGCAATTTGAAAATATTCTATCTTGAAGCAGACCAATGGTTAACAACTTTGCAAAACCAATATTTATACCCTTGATAAAATATTTGATTGCTAATGTGTTGGCTGCTGGATTTCTCCCAACAGAGAAACATTTTCAGAGTTATTCTTCTCTGCTAAGAGAACATTTCTCTTTTGTCTCCTGGTCTCTGTATGTCTGAGGAACCCTTTTCTATGTCATCTGCTAACTTCTCATTTTATTTTTTCCTTGTATAATTTTGGACCAGCCCATGCCATCTTTTCCTCTCATTCTTCCCTATAAAGCAATGAATTTTGTAAAATAAACAAAGAAAATGGCAAGAAGAGAGGAAGAGTATATCAGTGAAGAGGATGTCATGCTGGACACCGTGTTGTTGTTGGCACACACTGCATGCAATCCTCACTGCCATCAGCAGGGTGGCTTTTATTCTCACATTTTTTTTGATCTATCTAATAATGGGAGGGGAGAGTAATACTATCAGTGTCCCTCACCCAGTGAAATGCAGATTTTTATTAAGAGGCTGTGCCTTGCTCTGTTGCCCAGGCTGGACTGTAGTGGTGCAATCATAGTTCACTGTAACCTCGAACTTCTGGGCTCAAGGGATCCTCTGATCTCTGCCTCCCAAACATTGAAAATATTTGCTTAGCTCTTACTGGATCTGACTACCAAGTCTACCCTTACATATACGATATTTTTTCCATAGCTCCACTTATACATTTAGTTAAATAGTTTTCAAAATAATAACATTTTAAAGCTAAATGAAGTCAATATGATTTTCAGTTACAAAGCAACACGAAATAAAAAATAAACATATCCAAATAAAAATTAAACAGAAACAATAAAATATCTTTAAAAGAACAGTATTTCTATAATTTTCCTTCTTAATTTTTAAACAACAGAGTAAAACAGATCAACTTCACAATTTAACTGAAAGATGATTTACAAATTGTCTGAAAACACTAACTAAAGCCAATAAAACTTTCTCTAGCCACAGATATGACAGCCATGAACACTTTAGGGTAACCAACAATTGTTTTGTCTATTCTCAGGTTAGAGCAGAAGGACCCTCAGGTGCCAACCAGTGGGACATGACAATGTCAAGAAATCTGGGCCACAAACCAGGCCATTCCCCTGAAAATTTGCTGTAGCTTCCTTGGAGCTAAAAAGCCAAGATTCCCAACAGTAGCCATGGGCAGAGGGCTTAGGTACCTGGTCAGTTACCTCTCTAACCACTCACTGCTGCATCAAGCAAGAAAATAACCAAGAATCTCAGTCACAGGAAAGCTGCTGTGTATAGATGTCTGTTTGTGGCAGGGGGTCAAGGTATTCATGCTGCAGAAGACAAGCTGGAATCTCCCTCCACCCCCATTTCGACCCAACCAAGGGCTCTGATTCCTTTCATAAACCTGCCTCTAGTCTTCCCCACCTTTCTCTGTTCCTATCCCCTCTCTAATTGCTGGATGAGGCTGTGCTGCTGCAGCCGACTGTCTGGCCCCTGAGCATTACATCCCCATACTCCAGGCCTTTATTCATCACCAAAACAGCATGGTACTGGTATAAAAATAGGCACATAGACCAGTGGAACAGAATAGAGAACCCAGAAATGAACCCAAATACTTAACAACCAACTGATCTTTGACAAAGCAAACAAAAACATAAAGTGGGGAGAGGACACCCTATTCAACAAATGGTGCTGGGATAATTGGCAAGCCACATGTAGGAGAATGAAACTGGACTTTGTGGCATAGACAAACTTTCTTATTGTTATTCAATGAAACACTCACGTTGGACCTACTGGGAAGGTATTTTGCAGATGTAACGAAAGGTCCTGCTCTTGTAACTAGCAAGTGTACTCAGGTAAGCCTGACTTCATCAGTGAAAGTCCCTTAAAGAAAGACATAGGCATTCCTTGAACAACATTTAAAATAGCGAATGGGACTGTAATCTTCCAATTGCCCCCTACTGACTTTGGACCAAAGCTTTGAATCCTGACCATTGGGATCCAGCCAGCTGAGGATTTTTCTTCCTAACTGACTTTAACAGGGATCTCATACTTGCTCAGGCAGCCCATCAACTGTGGAAACCGGTTCCTTGCACTTAATTCATATGTGAATCTCCCTAAGTATTCATATATATTATGGGTTCTGCTTTGATTTTTGAACCTTGACAGACTTTTTGAACCTTGACAGACATAGGGCTGACAGATTTGTCTTCACTGTTCTGACACTCTTGAATATAAGTCTTGTGGGGGCTATTGGCAAAGAATTCCTCTGTCAGAATATATTTGAGTAGCCGCTTCTTAAATCTCTTTTCTTTTTTAAATTGTCACATGATGACAAAAATATTTCTTATAGAAAGAAAAATATAATCCATCCCTATCATTTGGATTTTGTATTTGTGAATTAGCCTACGTCATAAAACTTGTTTATAATCCCCAAATTAATTACTATATTGCATTTCTAGTCATGGCAGAGCATCATGCACCATGTGGAGAAAAGCGTTAAAATAATAACTCGTATTTCACCCACGAGATTGGCAAAGGTTTGTAAATTCAATAAGGGACCTCAAATTAGTAGAGTTATTTGGTTAGTCAGTGATTTCTCTTAGAGTGGTAGAAAACAAAAAAAGCTTTATCTTCCTGTTGGACTTCTCTTCGAATATCCTATAAATGTACTAAAGCAGCATTTAAGGCTGGACGAGGTGGTTTATGCCTGTACTCCCAAGCATTTTGGAAGTCCAAGACCAGAGGATCACTTGAAGACAGGAGTTGGAGAACAGCCTGGGCTACAGAGCCATACCCTGACTCTATGAAAAGTTTTAAAAAAACATTAGCCAGGTGGGATGGTTTGAGCCTGTAGTCCTAGCTACTTGGGAGGCTGAAGCAGGAGGATCCCTTGAGCCTTGGAATTCAAGGCTGCAGTGAGCTGTGACTGTACCACTGCACTCCACAAGGAGACAGTTTCTCTAGAATAAATAAATGTGCCCTTAGACGAATGCCTGTATCTTGGATGAAGCTCAATAAACAGTATAAAATGCATCTTAGTTAATTTCCAGTGTATGTCAAATCTGATAGGATTTATGTTACATATGATTCATTTAAGTCATGGTTTTTTAAGGAGGATGATAATTTAATCAGCGGTGCAAAGGTGTGATCTAAATACTGCATAAACCTAATCATCTTATTCTCAACCTTTCTCAATACTCCACCCACTTAAAGAGGTGGGTGTGGCCTTCACAGATTCTTATAAAAGGACATAGAAGAGACAAGCTCAGTTTTCTCCAAAGGAGAAGGAGCGCACTTAGAGGGAGCTGCGTTTTGGTGACCTCTGAAACTCAGTACTGCGGCGAATGAGCTCCTGACCTTGAGGAGTACTTAACAGAATTATTTCTCGAAGAATCATTGTGGGAACCCTTCAAAGAACCCAGCGGTGAGTGAAACTGATATTGATAAAATTATATCTTCTTTCCTTTACAAAATAATAAATTAGAGTGTTAAAAATATCTCATTATCTTAAATCTACACAATGATACCATTTGTAATTCATACTCTTACTATAGATTTTATGAATTATGAGGATACTAATTGTTGTTATTTTGCGTTTTCTATCATTCTTCAATATAGTTTTGAAAAAATGGAAATATCTAGTGTTTGCTGCAACAGATATGTATGCATAATGAATATATGGAGTTGATATTTATACATGTATGTACACATAGGTGTGTGTAAATATATGTGTAATGAGTGTATTAATATTATACAATTGAATTGAGAAGACGTTAATGAATGTTAATCCATTCATTCGGCATTTACACATAGCTTTAAATTAGTAAGGTAATGATGAGAGATGCAAAATAGTGAAACTGAAAAAAATGAGAAAGCTCCCCAAAACATACTAGTTTGGAAATCAAAACACAATTTTTTGACCAAATACATACATAAGATATAATTTGATACGTGATGGTGGTTGCCATCTCACTTGAGTCTTAATCTTATTAAACTATGAAAAATTCCTTAAAATGACTTAGATGACCTCTGGAGAATATTTACAATTCTAAGATTTTTCATTTCTTTCACTAAAATTCAGCAGTGTTATCAAATAAAGGAGAGTAAAGAAAAGGACTTAAAATTGCCAAAGACCATAGTTTATATATGAGTCAGGGCTCTCCAGACAGACAGAATGATAGGATGTATATGTATACATGTAGAGATACATTCATGAGCCAATTCAGTCAACCATAAACCACACATGGTGGTCACATAAGATTATAATACCAGTGTGTTTACTGTACCTTTTCTGTATTTAAATATGTTTACATACTAAATAATTACCACTGTGTTACAATCGCCTAGAGTATACAGTACAGAACATGCTGTAGAGTTTTGTAGTCTAGGAGCAACAGGCTGTACTGTATACCATAGGTGTGTAGCAGGCTGTACCATCTAGGTTTGTATAAGTATATTCTATCATGTCAAAACAATACAACCGCCCGGCTAGGCACTGTGGCTCATGCCTGTGATCCCAGCACTTTTGGAGGCCGTGGCGGGCCGATCACTTGAGGCCAGGAGTTCAAGTCCAGCCTGGCCAACATGGCGAAACCTCATCTCTACTGGAAAAAAAAAAAAATGAGAAAATTTGCTGGGTGTAGTGGCATGTTCCTATAATCCTAGGTACTCAGGAGGCTAAGGCAGGAGACTCGCTTTGACCCAGGAGGCGGAGGTTACAGTGAGCCGAGATTGCACCACTGCACTCCAGCCTGGGTGACACAGTGAGTCTCCATCTCAAAAAGTAAATAAATAAAACCTCCTTACACATTTCTCAGAACATATATCTGTCCCCAAGCTACACGTGATTCTACACGAGAGGGAATTCATCAGGAAAATTCGTTTGCTTGATTATGGAGTCTGAGCAGTTCTAATATAGGCTGTCTTTAAGCTGATGTCCTGAGGATACCGGTATCTTGACTGAGCTCAAGGCTGAAAGCCTCAGAACCAGCTTCAGGAGAAAGAAAGAGGAAATTGCCTTTCTTCTGGCCTTTTCCTTTTATCTGAGCTACCAGCTGATTGAATGGTGCCCACTCACATTGAGGGATGATGGTCCCACTCAGCTCACCAACTCACATGTCTCTCTCCTCTGGAAACACCTTCACAGACTCACCCAGAAACAATGCTGCACCAGTTCCCTAGGTGTTGGTTAATCCAGTCAGACTGATACCTAAAATTCACCATCACACCCTAGAAATATAATTACACCTCTTTAAGTTTAACAAAAATCCTACTATATGTTAGTTCAGAGCCTGGGTATCCCTAGGAGAAGTTAATTTAATCCACGAGAAAATAAAGAGGCCCAATATCTTTAATGATTTTTTCTCTTCTATTCAACCTAAATTGGTTTAATTGCTGTTTTTTATTTGTTTATTTGGTTGTTTGATTGGTTTTTCTATTTCGTTTTGGTTTTGGTTTTTTATTTTACTTTAATTTTATATTATTTTAAGTCCTGAGATAAATGTGCAGGACGTGCAGGCTTGTTACACAGGTAAACATGTGCCATGGTGGTTTGCTGCCCCACTGTTGTGTCTCTCTCTCAAAATATATCCTAGGACCCTCTAGCCATCTTCTCGTATTTCTTTGGCCAAGGCAGTTTTTCCCACTCTTTCATACTCATTCGGCAGTTATATGAAAGAAGAATAGGAACAACTACAATTTATTCTAGGCCACTTAGAATCAAACCCAATTTCCAGATCCACATTCAGAAAAATGGGAAATTGAATAGATTGGTATTGTGTTCCAGACAGGCACTAGGAGTAGAAGGGGTTGTGAGTCATCTAGTCAGTAATATCTACTATAAAGCCGGGAGACTCTCTGTGTGAGATTTTTATTTTTGTTACAGAAGAAATAGTTTGCTGTGCTTTAATGAACACTGTCAAGAGAAGAAACTACAGCTATCACTTATCTCCACATGTTCAGAAGCTTTTCATCAACCCAGACCCCAAAATGACATGTTGCTCTTTCTTCCTCAGAAACATGAATTCTGGAATCTCGCAAGTCTTCCAGAGGGAACTCACCTGCCCCATCTGCCTGAACTACTTCATAGACCCAGTCACCATAGACTGTGGGCACAGCTTTTGCAGGCCCTGTTTCTACCTCAACTGGCAAGACATCCCAATTCTTACTCAGTGCTTTGAATGCCTAAAGACAACACAGCAGAGAAACCTCAAAACTAACATTCGATTGAAGAAGATGGCTTCCCGTGCCAGAAAAGCCAGTCTCTGGCTATTCCTGAGCTCTGAGGAGCAAATGTGTGGCACTCACAGGGAGACAAAGAAGATATTCTGTGAAGTGGACAGGAGCCTGCTCTGTTTGCTGTGCTCCAGCTCTCAGGAGCACCGGTATCACAGACACTGTCCCGCTGAGTGGGCTGCTGAGGAACACCGGGTAAGTGATGCCTCTGAAGATGTATTTCTATAAAGGACACATGAAATTCCTGTGGGCCTATTTTCTCGGAGATTGGGTAAAGCCAACTCTGAGTCCCTTTAAGCAACTCTCTTTTGGGCTTTCTTAGCTTCAAACCTCTGAGTTTTGACGAAGCAGAAGGGAAACAGAAGAAATGCCATTTACTGGGGACTTATTTGTCTCTCATTCTGGGCCCCCTCCCTATGAAACGGTCTGCATGTTACTTTATTGTCCTCACTGGTGCTTCAATTTATGGCTCTTTTGCAGGAGAAGCTTTTAAAGAAAATGCAGTCTTTATGGGAAAAAGCTTGTGAAAATCAGAGAAACCTGAACGTGGAAACCACCAGAATCAGCCACTGGAAGGTTAGTCCTGTACTAGTCTACCTTCTCCAGGAACTTATGGTGGGCAAATGGGTGACTCTTAGAATAGGAACTTGATATCAAACCGTAGTGTTTCTGGGAGTCAAAAAAAAAAAGAAAGAAAAGAAAACATTGAGAAAAAGTGGCCTCATTTCTTATGTAGAATAGTGTGACTGTTAGATGGGATTTCTAACAAAACCGTTGATGTTACCCAAAGCATGCTGGTTTGTTTTCATACAAACCTGTAGCTATACACCAACAGATACAAGATACTGGGCCATCTCACAGCATTCTATATGTGCTGGTTGGATAAATGCTGGGCATGAGAGTTATTTGGCAGTCATGGAAAGCTCAAGTGAACCTTCTGAGCCTGGGTCAGCATTACTCTGAATGCTGGTGGACAAGTAGTATTTGGAATTGCATGGAAAATTTGAGGCAGAAAGAGTGAGAGGGGAAATCTAGGGCAACCATGAAATTAAGAATCTCAACTAATTAATATTGAATACTACATAACATATGATGAGAAAAGTGGTGAGAAATATGGATTTGTGTCTTGAGGGAGACATGCAAACATGCCCGAAATATGGGAACTAGTATCTAAATATAAGGAGAACTCTGAGGACTTCAGAAAAATATTAAAAATGATTTTCTCTTTGTGGATGTATACTCTGAGGGTATGATAGCTAATAGTAGTGTGTTGAAAAGTATTTCATAAGAACCTAGTCTATGTTGAATATTAAATTAGAAAATTTGCCAGTATAGAAGAAAGAAAGCATCTTTGTCCTCACAAAACGTATAATCCAAATGAGAGGCAAAAATGGTCAGCGTGCAAATATGTGCAATACATGATGTGTTCGAATGTGGTAGGTTTTTTGTTGGAGAATGATCAAGCAGGGAAGTAGAAAAGGACAATAGAGGCCAGAAACTGGAGATTAGTGTCTGATTTTTAAATAGGGTGGTCAGAAAAAAGACTCACTGAAAAATTCAAATTGAACAAAGTCTCGAAGCGGAAGGGGAGCACGAAAGTGTGTATGGATATATGTGTGGACCATGAGTGTGTATACATGTATATGTATATGTGTGTTTGTGTGTTTGTGTGTGTGTGTGTGTGTGTAAAATTCCAGTTGGAGAGAACAGTATATGCAGTAATTTTGAGTTTGTGTATATTTGGAGGCCTGGGGAACCACAAAGAAGTCTATGTTTCAGATTGGGTTGACTTAGAAAAAGAATGGTAGGAAATGAATTCAGGCAGACAAAGATGGCCAAATCATAAATGCAGCCTTATTAGGATAGGTTTTGCTGGGCGAAATGCATTTAGCTGGACATGTTAGTCTAAGGTCATTTCACATATAATGAGTTTAAGCAACTTGTTACGTATCTCAGAAATAGAAATAATTATTTCCTTTCTAGTAACTATAGCTCTATACTCCAACTCTTAAGCATGAACTGTTCTTACTTTTCCATAAATATGGGTTGGAATAGAGAAATTCAAATTGTGGTTTTTTTTTTATTTCCAGCTATCTTAGAACACTCATTATCTTGAATAAATTTAATGTAATTGGTCAGATACGTCTATGTTGATCTTTATGCAGAAAGAAAGGAAAGGAAAAAAATTTGTGGATTCTAAGAACTGGCAAGACTGAGGTTTAAACTACTGGATGTTCGAGAGACAAAAGGAATCAGTGAGATTTAATAGGAGATGGATATATACATTTCTCTTTTGACTAACCCATTATCACTGCAGGATTATGTGAATGTAAGGCTAGAAGCTATTAGAGCTGAGTATCAGAAGATGCCTGCATTTCATCATGAAGAAGAAAAACATAATTTGGAGATGCTGAAGAAGAAGGGGAAAGATATTTTTCATCAACTTCATTTAAGTAAAACCAAAATGGCTCACAGGAGGGAGATTTTAAGAGGAACGTATGCGGAGCTGATGAAAATGTGCCATAAACCAGATGTGGAGCTACTTCAGGTACAAACTCACAACGTGGTTTCAGGTTTTTGAATATTCACATGTTTAAGTATTTTCCTCATGGCTGAAATCCATCTCCCTACCTTTATTTCCATGATGTGTTTCCAAAAACACATTCGCATAACTAATGCTACTTTATTGGGAGAGTATAGCCCCGCCAAGGGATTCTACCAGGCCAAAGATCCCTCCTACTTTATCCACCAGCCACAAAACTTTGTGGAATGGTCAAGGTAACAGCCCCAATAACTATTCCCCAACTAAGTCAAAATACATTTCGGGTTGTCAAACATGTATAAAATAGTGAGTGATTCATTTACATTTAGGTTAATTTGAGGACATGGCAAGATCAGAAGTTTTGGGAATCTAGGCTCACATTAATATTATTTTGGGATCCACTCATTTGGGTAATAGGTTCTGGGAAAGATGACTGAGTAGGTTATTCGAGGTTACCATGGAGCATAGACTCTCTGGGCCTCTTCTCCCTTCACTTCTTTAGAGAATGTCTTCAAGACTCAGACTTTCCCAGGACATTAATTAGTGACAATACGACTGACTGGGTTTTTCGTTACAGAAGAAATAGAAAATGCTTTGCAGAAGAGAAGATGGTAGGGAAATTATATCTTGAGGAACTGACTCCAAATGTCACACTGAACTTAATGAAAGATGCATCTTGTGAACTGCACTAAATCTTTCTATTTTTTTTTTTTTACAGGCTTTTGGAGACATATTATACAGGTGAGAGTGTACCTGGATTTTAGCATAGGTTCTTTCACTTTCCACGAATATCAAAGCAGGCTCTACCAAAGTCATGGCATAAATGATTAAGATATTGATACTACTTTATTTCTTTTTTGCATCTACTTTTGTTCCCACACCAGAAAAGACAAGACCACTAAGTAAATAAACACATAAATAAATAAATAGTGAAGTAAAATTAAAAAAAAAACATGTTTATTCCTGACTTTGTTTTATTGCTTAAAAGCCTGCATAGGTGAAAGATGAAGTTTTTTTTGTGGATGGTGAGAAAGTCACCAGAGGAAGCAGGAGAGAAGTGGGAGAAGTATTTTAGCAGTGAAAAAGTTGATGATTTGTTGTTCATACCTATACACATATCAGTTAACAGTTCTGAAAAACAGATTGAAAAAACTGTGGAGTGTTAGAACTGTATAGGTCTCTAGGGAAGCTTGTTTCAAAAAGGCAGGTCTAGCTGCCTAGAACAAGTTTCACATTCTTTATCTTGAAAAGGAAGCAGCAGATGCAGCAGTCTCCCCAGAACCCCGCTATTTCAGACAAAGGTGTCAGGGGAGTCTGCCAAGAAGTGGAACTCAGAATTTCATTTCTAAATATTCTCAAGGCCATAAGGCTAAGGAACCTTAAACATTTGGGGCAAAAAATAGGAAAGATCAGACTGAATTCTGACTCAGACTCTCCCACTGTGCTTTACAATTCTGAAACTGTAAATCGAAATTAATTTCAAAAAGGAAGGAATAATTTTTGAATTATCAAATTTGTGGGTTCAAAGGATTCTCATGAAATGTCTTTTAAACACAAGTAGTGATTTTTATTTATTTTATGGCTGTAGATGTTGTAACTGCAGGTTTTTCCTTGCAGGAGTGAGTCCGTGCTGCTGCACATGCCCCAGCCTCTGAATCTAGAGCTCAGTGCAGGGCCCATCACTGGACTGAGGGACAGGCTCAACCAATTCCGAGGTAAGTCTCCACCCACAGGCAGCACTCCCACTATCTAAATTTTCTTATTGTTAGGATCACATAGGTAATAGTTCACCCTTTATCAAATATTTTACTACTTTATAGACATAAGTGAACAATATAATCATGCAACCCTTTTGTATCTGTGTCTGTAGAGTCCTATTTATAGCATTAAGATTAAAAGATAGTGAAAAACAAATACATTATGGCCTCATATGTACTGAGTAATGTAATGGGAAAAAGGAGTAGTGTAGCAAATCTAAAAAAGGAGCAAATGGAACAATGCTCAGAATGAAGGTGAGTTATTTAATGTTAAATACAAAATTTTACATTTCTTTGGTGTATTCATTTGAACAGCTAAGAACTGTTCTTTTGGGGAATACAGTTCACTGGAGATTCTTGGGGTTTTTTAATTTTTTTAATGGATATATATTATGTATTTCCAAGAACATTAGTTAATGGGTAAAAATAAAAAGAAATCATTTTGCGAATACAAGTAAAATTACAAGCAAAAAGAAGTTCAGTTTAATTGCAATATGAAAAGCTACATGTTAAGTCTAAAATCCAGCTTCAGCCCCAAGCTAGCATGGAGGGCCACAGAGAGACTGGTAAAAGATTTTGCAGAAATCTGCTTTAAATGATCACTTATGACATTTACTTATGGATTTTTATCCAGTTATCTAGAGCAGTTCTTGAGTAACTGAAAATCTTCACATTCTTTCCAAAATGATAGCACTAGTTTTTAAGAATAAGAAACATTTCTAATAATGATCTTGATAACAGCATAGCATTTAGGGCATATAATGTGCAAATTTTGCTTTGAAAATTGGATTGAAAGAAGTTGATCTTACATTTGGCTCTCAGTATGTAAGTTTTCAAAACATCTTTAATATCTGTGGTTAGCGTTTTGTTTGTCTTGTAGATAATATTAATCATCTCTATACTTTATTAGAAGTTACAAGCAAAAGTGTCCTTGTGACTTTACGTTTCCTGGTAAATTAACTGCTTGATAGAACAATTTTTGCTTATCTACACATGCCTATGCATGTTTTCTTTCTTTCTTTCTTTCTTTTTTCTTTCTTTCTTTCTATTTATTTATTTATTTATTTTGCAGTGGATATTACTCTGCCTCATAATGAAGCCAACAGTCATATCTTCCGACGTGGAGATTTCAGAAGCATTTGTATTGGATGTGACCGTCAAAATGCGCCCCATATCACTGCAACACCTACAAGTTTTCTTGCGTGGGGTGCTCAGACTTTCACCTCCGGCAAATATTACTGGGAGGTCCATGTGGGGGACTCTTGGAATTGGGCCTTTGGTGTCTGTAATAAGTATTGGAAAGGGATGAATCAGAATGGCAATATACATGGAGAGGAGGGACTCTTTAGTCTTGGGTGTGTTAAGAATGACATTCAGTGCAGCCTCTTTACCACCTCCCCACTTACACTGCAGTATGTCCCAAGACCTACCAACCATGTAGGACTATTCCTGGATTGTGAAGCTAGAACTGTGAGCTTCGTTGATGTTAATCAAAGCTCCCCTATATACACCATCCCTAATTGCTCCTTCTCACCTCCTCTCAGGCCTATCTTTTGCTGTATTCACCTCTGACCAGAGATAGATCAGATATGTGTTCATCTGCTGTGGGAACCCCTTCATCCCAGAAAGCCCTCTTCCTTGTGCCTTATCAAACAGGACAAATAGGTTCTGTTTTATGTCTTGAATTGCATTCTGTTATTAAAACTCATTTATTGTGTTACTATTAAAGGTGGTAAAAACACTGAAAGTATATGTATTGGTTCTTTATTAATTAATTTTTGAAAAATCATTATTCATGATCATGGCATGAAATATATTCTCTGTTTTTTTTTCTTTATTTATGACTGCCACTGAGTGAAATAATAGTTGACAGACATGTCTGAATGGAGTTAAAATCAGTGGAAGAGAGTCGGGATCTTTTGCTTCATGCAAAAACTTGGAGTGAAGTGTTAATGATAACTGGGAAATGTTGTTTTCCTTTCTCTTTATCTAACTATATTGCACTTATCCATCATGTTTCATTGTACTAATCTATCCTTTGAGTTAATATCATTTGACCTTCCATGCTGGGCTTCATTTTGGAATTCTCGCCACATATATAAATAATCCCGCATTATTAGTGTGCTCTTCTACATTGAAATACACAAGGTGATCAGAACAATGCTGGATTAATTGAATTTTTTTAAAAAAAGTAACTAAATATTGACTCCTACCTCAAAACACACAGTCAATTCCAAATAGATTCAAGTCCTGAAGATTCAAGTCCTGATACAATATTCTCATAAGGATTTCTTAACCAGGACAAAAATTAACAATTAAAAAAAATTAGTTGGTTTATATTCATGAGGACTTCTGTGTTTCAAAAAACATGATACAAGAATTGAAATGCAAACAATTAGTGGAGAAAGATATTCACCCGAACATATATAAAATAAAATGCAATACATGTGCATGATGAATACTTAAAATGTATTTTAAGTATTTTTCCAGATTCTTCCAGAGTGGCCTAGAAGAAACTCGGATGGCAGAGTCAATGATGAGATTAGCTGTGGAAATGGGAAACCGTTTTTTGGAGGACAGTAGTAATGCTGTGAACTTATGAAAACAACCAAGTATTCAGTAGCAAGTAAAATGTGTCTCCATAATGTTATTTTACAGACGCGTATCTGAAATCTGAAATTTGGGAGAACATTCTACTAGTGTTCTCTAGTGAGAAAATACAGCTGGAAGGAAGAAGGGAGGGAAGATGAAGGAGAGAGAAACAATGCATTTGAGAGAAAATGCTATGTAGACTAAAATCGAATACTGCAGATACCACGTCAAAGTGGTTAAATTGTGTCTTATGGAGCAGAAGTGGCAGAAAATACCACAGTGAAGAGATTTACTATTGGATTGTTAGTTCTGGCTTTTATCCTATCAATGTTGTGGCTTCTAAACACCTCAGTGCTCTCCTTTGATCCATGTGCTAATTAACAACCAACACTCTGCCCCCTCTCCCAGATTCTTTCATCATTTTAAACCTAATCTAATTCTAATCCAGCTGGTCACTGTAACAAATGTAATCATCTAAGAATTTAAAAAATATTTTTGATGAACTAGTGAATATACCTCATTCTCAACAAAAATACTGTTTGAGAGGAAAAGTCGATGGTATTTGCAACCATTTAAGTGCATCCACACATGGAGACATATACATATATATGTATGTATTTATGTATCTGAATTAATTGCATTAATTAGAGTGGCTACCTGGTTTAGGATTACACTGGGCTTTGCTGATGAAAGAATTTGGAATCTTGTTTGGTTACCCTGTAATACCTATATGAATATATTATCCCTGTAATTTTACTACCGCCGAAGCTCCCTTAGATGTAATCAAGGATGATTGTATAGGGATGTATATTGTTGCACTCTTTCCAATCATGAAAGAGAGAAAAATAAATATACAGTAACGTGGAAATTGTTTAGAAAATTAGAATGTATTTTACTAAACCCTGTAAGAACCAACACCACCTATATGTGTTAATATATTGATACTAACAGATTTTCTTTTATCTCTTACGTGACTATAATTCCTACTTTTCCACTAGTATTTTTATTATGGACAGACACAGTATTTTATTATTGATGGATATAGAAACAAAAATAATTCCCTCTACAGAGGGTATAAAAATTATATATAATCATATATATTATATGTATTTTGTATTATAGGTAAATATTTATATATTTATATTATATATAAAATACATTATATACAAATATTTATATGTTTATATTATATATAAAATACATAATATACAAATATTTATATGTTTATATTTTATAAAAAATCTCAATATACAAATATTTATATATTTATATTTTATATAAAATATATAATATACAAATATTTATATATTTATATTTTATGTAAAATATTAATATAGAAATATTTGTATATTTATATTTTACATAAAATATAAATATACAAATATTTATATATTTATATTTTACATAAAATATAAATATACAAATATTTATATATTTATATTTTACATAAAATATATACTATACAAATATTCATATATTTATATTTTATATAAAATATAAATATACAAATATTTATATATTTATATTTTATATAATATGTATTATATATATAAAAAATTATATATATATAATATAGGGACTCGATTAGTTTCTGCTAGTGTGAAGACAAGTCATATCATGTCTAGGGGCCAGGATGATAGGAGCAGTCAGAGGATTTCTTGCATTGTGATGAGTGAATATAAGTTAAACGAGCCACTTATCTGTAGAATTGATAGCAGGATAATGGCTAGGGTTACTTCATATGAAATTGTTTGGGCAACAGTTTGTAATGTGCCAATTAGTGCATAATTTGAATTTAATTGCTCTTCCTGATCATAGAATAGTGTAGATGGCTAGGCTTGATAAGGTTAGTAAAAATAGGAGGCCTATTTGAAAATTAATTAGAGGATCTGGTATAGGGATGGGGGTTCACAATAGAAGAGCGAAAGAAAGGGCCAGGGTTGGAACAATAATATAAAGGTTAATAGTAGATGTTGAGGGCCATAGGGGTTCTTTGCTGAAAAGTGTTATTGTGTCAGCGAATGATTGAAGCAGTCCCTAAACGCTTACAATGTTAGACCCTTTGCGTAGTTGTACGTAGCCTGAGTTTTTGTTAAATGAGTGATTTAAAATCAATACTGATAATAATGATAATTATTATTAAATATATTAATGATAACAATAAAATTATTAATATTAATTAATAATGACTGACATTAACAATTGATACTGATCTTATTAATTAGAAAACAATAATATTAGGTACCAATAATTAATATTAATGTTAATAATATGAAACCTTTTTGTTAGCAATTATTTCTCAATATTGATACTGGTAATTAATGTTAATGTTAACAATAAATAAGTAATAATTAATAATAATATTACTCCTAATACCGCAGTGCGTGTACACCCACCTATGATATTGTTCCTAATGTCCATGGAGGGAGAGAGCATCGTATTACTTTCAATATTGCAGTAGGTGTACACCCACCCGGTGATATTGATCCGAATATCCAGGGGGTGGAGTATGACGTTACTCCCAATGTAGCAGTGGGTGTACATCCACCCAGTGATATTGCTCCTAATATTCACGGAAGAAGAGAATGATATTACTCCCAGTATCGCAGGGAGTGTACACCCGTTCTGTGATATTGTTCCTAATATCCGGAGGGGGAGAGGGAGATATTACTCCCAATGTTGCAGGCTATGCACACCCACCCTGTGATATTGTTGCTACTAATATCCAGGAAGGGAGAGGATGATATGATTCCCCATACAGCAGCAGCTGAATACCCACTCTGGGATATTATTCCTAATATCCATGGAGGGTAGAGGCTGATATTACTCCCAATATCGCAGGGGGTGTACATCCATTCTGTGATACTGTTTTTAATATTCAAAGGTGGAGAAGTTGATATTACTCCCAATATCACAGAAAGTGCACAAACCCGTGTGATATTATTCCTACTTCCAGAAGAAGAGAAGATGATATTACTCCCCATATCACAGGAGGTGTACACCCACTCTGTGATATTTTTCCTAATATGCAGGGCGTGAGAGGATAATATTATTGTTAATAGCGCAGGATGTGTACAGCCCCCCTGTGATATTGTCCTTAATATTCCAAGGCGAAGAGGATATTACTGCCAATATTGCAGAAAGTGTACACCACCCTAGTGATATTGTTCCCATGATCCAGGAGAGAAGAGGATGATATTCCTTTCAGTATCACATGGGGTGGGCACGCCCCCAGTGACACTGTTTTGAATTTCAACGTGGGAGAGGATGGTATTACTCCCAATATCACAGGGGATATAAACACTTCTTTGATATTGTTCCTAATATTCAGGGGTGGAGAGGATGTTATCACTCCCTATAGTTCAGAGGGTGTACACCAATCTGTGATATTGTTCATAATTTCTAGAGGTGGCATGATATTACTCACAATATCGTAAACACGCTGTGTGTCCACCGTGGGTCATGATATCCAGGTGTGGAGAGGAGGGTGATATTACTCCCCATATCGCAGGGGGTGTCCACCCCGCCTATCACACTGTTTCTTATATGCAAGGGGGAGAGGGTGATATTACTACCAATATCAAAGACGTGTACAGCCCCCCTTGTGATATTGTTCCTAATATCCACGTTGGGAGAGGATGATATTACTCCCAATATCACAGAGGGTGTACACCCCGCCTGTCATATTATTCCTACTATCCAGAATAAGAGAGAATGATATTACTCGCAATAGTGCCGGGGTGTACACCCCCCTTGTGATATTGTTCCTAATATCCAGGGAGGTAGATCATGATATTAATAACTCCCAATATCGCTATGGGTGTACACCGACCCTGTGATATTGCCTCTAATATCCAGGGGGTAGAGTATGACATTACTCCCAATGTAACAGTGGGTGTACATCCACCCAGGGATATTGCTCCTAATATTCATGGAAGGAGAAAATGATATTACTCCCAATATCACAGGGAGTGTACGCCCCTTCTGTGATATTGTTCCTAATACCCGGAGGGCGAGAGGATGATATTACAGCAATATCGCAGGCTGTGTACACCCACCCTGTGATATTGTCCCTAATATCCAGGAAAAGAGAGGATACGACTCCCCATATAGCAGGAGGTGTAAACCCACCGTGAGATATTTTCCTAATATCCATGGAGGGAAAGAGCCCGATATTACTCCCAAAATCTCAGGGGCTGTACATCCCCCCTGTGATATTTCTCTTAATATTCAAAGGCGGAGAGGATGATATTACTCTCAATCTCGAAGAAAGTGTACACTCCGGAGTGATATTGTTCCTAATATCCAGAAGGGGAGAAGATGATATTACTATTCATATCGCAGAAGGTGTACACCCACTCTGTGATATTTTTCCTAATATGCAGTTTGGGGAGAAGATAACATTGCCAATATCGCAGAGAGTGTACACCCGCCCTGTGACATTGCCCTTAATATTCAAAGGCGGAGAGGATGACATTACTCCCAATATTGCAGAAAGCGTACGCTTCCCATTGATATTGGTCCCACGATCCAGGAGAAAAGAGGATGATATTACTTTCAATATCACAGGGTGTGTACACACCTCCTGTGATATTGTTCCTAATCTCAACGTGGGAGAGGATGATACTACCCCCAATGCCGCTGGGGGTAGAAACACTCTCCAAAAAAACACTGGGAGTAATGTCATACTCTACCCCTTGGATATTAGGAGCAATATCACAGGGTGGGTGTACACCCATAGCGATATTGGGAGTTATTAATATCATGCTCTCCCTCCCTGGATATTAGGAACAATATCACAAGGGGGGTGTACACCCCGGCACTATTGCGAGTAATATCATTCTCTCTTATTCTGGATAGTAGGAATAATATGACAGGCGGGGTGTACACCCTCTGTGATATTGGGAGTAATATCATCCTCTCCTGATATTGTTGTTAATATCCAGGGTCAAGAGGATGCCATTACTGCAAATAGTGCAGAGGATGTACACCCTTCTATGACAGTTGGTAATCTCCAGAGGCGGAGAAGATATTACTCACAATAACGTAAACACGCTGTGTGTCCACCGTGGATTGTAATATCCTGGGGGGAGAGGAGGGGTAATATTACTCCACTACTAGGATTTTACCTCTACTGCCACTCCTCGTTAACACCCTGGGACATTATTTTCCATATTCTAGGAGGATGGCACTACCAAAATCACAGGGGGTGTATACCCTGCTATATTATTCGTAATATTGTAGGGGAATGTTCATCCTGATGTCACAGGATTGTACACACTGTGATATTATTCACAATACCCTAGTGGGACATTAATAATAATGTCACAGTGTGTGTACTCTTTGTGGTATTATTCGTAATATCCTAAGGGGAGGTTACCTTTATTGTCACATGGGGTGTGTTCCCTTTAATATTATTTGTAATGTCCTAGAGGGATGTTTCTCCTTGTGTCACAGGGTTTGTCCACCTTATCAAATTACTTGTATAATGCTTACAAGATGTTACTCCCTATATCACAGGGGGTGTACACTCTGTGATACTATCATAATATTCTAGGGAAATGTTACTTTTAATGTTGCAGAGCGTGTACACCTTGTGAAATTATTCGTTATAGTTTTATGGGATGTTACTCCTAATGTCACAGGGGCTGTACATCTTGTAATATTATTCATAATATCCTAAAGAAATGTTACCTCGAATGTCACAGGGAATATACACCATGTGATATTGTTCCCAATATTGTAGGGGGATGTTACTCCTAATGTCACAGGGGGTGTTCACAGTGTGATAATTTTCATAATATCCTAAATGGATGTTACTGCTAATGTCACAACACATGTACATCCTCTGCATTTGTTCGTTATATCCTTGGGGGAGGTTACTCCTACTGTCACACGGAGTATACTTCCTGTGATATTATTCATAATATCCTAGGTGGATGTTACTCCTAATGTCACAGGGGCTGTATATTTTGTGATATTATTTGCATTATCCAAGAAAGATGTTGCTCCTCAGGTCACAGGGGATGTACACCCTATGATATTATTCGTACTATCCAGGGGACATTACTCGAAATGTCACAGAAGGTGTACACTCTCTGATATTACTTGTAATGTGTCAGGGAAATGTACTCCTAATGTCACAGGGCATGTACGTTATGTGTGCACACCCCCTGTGATGTTATTTGTAATATTTTTGAGGCATGTTAATCCTGATATTACATATGCCGTTATCCATGTGTGAACAATTTTGTGGTATTATTCCTAACATACTAGAAGGATGTAACTCCTAACATCATATGGGGTATAAGCCATGTGTGTACACATTCTGTGATACTATTAATAATATCTTAGGGAGATGCTACTCCTAATTTTACAAGGTATGTACATTATGTGTGTACACCCCCTCTGATATTATTTGTAATATTCTAGGGGAATGTTGCTGCTAATGTCACAGGGGGAAGACACCATGTGTCTTACATATATATTACATTTTTACACTACTTTCCAGGAGTCAATCAATTTTGTCAATCAATTCATTATTCTTGTTGCCCAAAAGGGTAGAGATAATTACAGATCACAGATCTGTCTAGCATTAGCTAAGGACGTTTTATTACAGCGACAGATGCATGTGTGTGCCTGCACGTGTGTGTGTGTGTGTGTGTGTGTAATTCAATCATAAATCGAAGGTTTAAACGTTGTGTGGGTGGTAGATAATTCGTTCTGACTCCTGGCTTCAGAGTCCCATGTTTATTGGGAGAAAAGAGAGTCAAGCTGGGAAGAATAGTAGCCCTGTGCCCTCCAGAACTGCAGCATGCTTGGGAATTGTGAGGCTTCCTGCTTTCCAGGAGATTCTGGAACTAGGAGGATGTCACCAGTGACTAGCACAGTACCACCTTCCTTACATCTGCCTGTCATCCCTCCTCAGGGCATCCAAATGTGGCCCTCTCCTTAACTCCTTCCTCTGCTTCTCTTCTCACAACCCCGGGATCTGAGCTCTCTCTTTACCTGTGCACAGTATCTACTTAGGGAAGCCCTAGCACCTGCTGCAGTCAGGGCTGCAACCCTGAGCTGAGTCTAGTAGAAATTTTGTGAACTAAAGATAGAGCAAGAAATGTAAATTAGTGCACCCACTATGGAAAACATTCTGGAGATTTCTCAAAGAACTTAACACGGAGCTACCTTTTGATACAATTATCTCATTACTGAGTACATACTCAAAAGAAAATACATCGTTCTAACAAAAAGACACATACTCTCCTATGTTCATGGCTGCACTATTCAAAATAGCAAAGACATAATCAACCCAGGAGTCCATCAATGGTAGACTGTATAAATAAAATATGGTACATATACACCATGGAATACTATACAGCCATAAAAAGAATGAAATCATGTCCTTTACAACAATGTGGGTGGAGCTGGAGGCCTTAATCCTAAGCAAATTCATGCAGGATAGAAAGCCAAATGCTGTATGTTCTCACTTACATGGGGAGCTAAATATTGAACACACATAGACATCAATATGGGAAAAATAGACTCTGTGGACTACTTGAGGGTGGCGGGAGAGGGATGGCTTGAAAAAATACCGACTGGGGGCGGTCTCTACAGCCTGCCTTGCCTGTCTGTCTCTGGGATCGCTCCTCCTCCTGCTCCTCTCCTGCTCCTGTTGGGCCTTGTGACCACCTGGTTACCTGTATGTAGGCCTCCATTTAGAGTAGCATTGCCACAGGGATGGATCCTGTCACTCCACACCCCACCCCCAACCCAGTTACCCACCCCTGAGCCCTAGTTCCCAGTTGAGGTCACACAGTGCAAGGAGACCTGCGACCTCGCGGCCCGCTCGCCCAACCCAGAGCCTCTGCCCTGGCATGTGAGGCACCACACCCTCCTCTGTCCTGTGCCGGGCCTGAAGGGGCCCCTTCAGATCACAGCTGCCACCACAGCCGCTGCCTCACGCCGGAGGGCATGACACAGGGGTGGCTTTCCCAGCTGGCTGCCACACAGGAGCTCTAGATGCTTAGCCAGCGCCGTGGAGAGACCTAAAATTAAGGCACGACTTAACAGCTTATTTTGTAAGAGAAAAGCTCAACCCAAAGGCAGATTGTTAGTTTGGACTTTATTGCAAGCAGAACTGCTATGATGTGCTTTTAGCACTGAAGTGAGTTCCACCCTAAGAACAGAAAGTGGCTTCTCTGCTTTCCGTCCCAAGCACAAGTGTATTCACCTTGCAGACTTGAATCACTGAAGATGTAAGTCAGCTGTTACTCTCATTTTGGGAGACATCCTGTGGACAGCATGAAGACTGTCCCTGATCAAAGTCTTTAGTAAGCAGGAAGGAGTCAAGGTTAAAGAATGTGTTTGCTTACCCTGGACTACAGTATTTTGGAAAACGAACCAAGGCTTGGGTTTTGCTCTGGAAGCCTGTCCTGCCTGCTTCTGTAATCTGGCGCTCCGCATCCAGATCTTGGCCCGTTATGGACACCACCGTCTGTTACTCTTACGATTCTCTGCTCTTTTGGGAGTTCAGACATGGCACCTTATTTCACTTTTGAGCTACCCTCTGCCGTCCAGAAACTTAGTGGACCTGTAGAACTATATTGTTCTGCTAAACCTGTGACCACTCACATCTCAAGGTCGCATAATGGAAAAAATAGAATAGAAACATGGAATATATTAAGATTCATCAGGGGACTTTGACAATTTTTTTCTCTTAACTCCTCCCTTTTGGGTTACTACCAATGCATTCTCAACAATAGGTCAGTGTTGTTGTAAGTGGCCCTGTAACAGTATCCACAGCAGTTCTTGGTGATTTTGATTCACCCACAAAGCATTTTATTACAGCAAAATAATAAAGGTGCTGGTTTCATTGGCTGCAGGGTACCAGAGAGTAACCCCAAAGCTGACGTGTGCGCTAAAATCCAGGGGAAGTGGCTGAAGCATTCCACAAAGAATTACTTAATCCCTCCACAAGAACATCTTTAGATTTTGAATGTATCCTCAGAGGACAAGGGATCACACAAATGTGCAGCTTATAATCCGGCCACACATGAATTAAGAGTTGAACCCATTGGCCAAAAGCTCCTTGTGAGTCACCTTTCTTCAGATGATTTTGGCATTCTTCCCCTGCTCGTTCACAGGTATTAGCTGTTCATTCACATAGCCCTGTAACTTTGGAGTGTGTGTTTAGTGGGGTCCTGGCTCCTCAAGTGTGTTGGCTAAAGAACAGGCAGGATATTGCCCTGGGAAGCAACTGGAGAAGGTTGTGTTCTCATCTTGCCATAGATAGCATTGACCCAGTGGACTCTGGAAACAATTCCTGCATGGTGGGAAACAACTCTGGAGATGTAAAATATGTGGCATACATGGTTAATGTACTTGAACACGCTCCTACTCTAAGGGACTACAGGATCAGATAGTGTCTCTATTTTCCACAGTACACTTTATCTCTGATGTTTGTAGGAACCCACCTGCCAACCATAACTGGTTTCATAATTCACAGCCTAATCATCCTTCCTCAAGACATCGAACTGCAGGAAATTGACTGAAATTCAGTGGGGTTATTATGCAAGATAGTAGGCTACATCAGTGTTTAGCAGATAATGAGGCTGGATTTATGCAGTCTACTGGAAGACTTGAAATAGAAAAAGGGAATGGATTCAAGCAAGTTATAATTATGGCACCGGCAAGCATAGAAGTGGTAGATGGAGACTTTGTTTACTCTGTCCTACAGTGCTACCAGGCTGCTGGGTCCAGTCATTTGTTGGTATGACATCCACGGATTGATAACCAGCCATCTGTCTTAAGTCCTTAGATCTAAATCCCAAAAGTCACACTTATCAAGACCTGGAATCTTGGACCCAGACCCTGTCTATTTCATCATGTCCCAAGCTGGCTTGAGCTCTCTCCATACTCAGGCTGTGATGCAGGAGCATGTGGAGAAATACATCTGCGAAACTACAAATGAACATGGTACCATGCAGGCAGAACCACCTCTCATGGTTGTTCCTTTTGAAACAAACAAAAGCAGAAACAGTTGCACTTTTTGATGTTACTCAGAAAAATGAAAAAAATAAGAGATGGTTCAGAAAGTGGATTATTCAGCTCATTTCCAGAGAAAGTACATCTCAGTGCAGTGGAATCACCATCAGAGAAAAATGCTGGTGGCATCTCTGTTTCTGAGGTCCCCATCAAATTGAAACCCTACAGACCCCCATAGCAGATACATACAACCTGGTGTGGAGGGCAGGCAAGGAAAGTGGACTGCCCATCAATGCCTATTTTGTGAAGTATCAAAATCTGGAGTATGAAGTTGGTGTGGTGGGAAGTTGGCACAGGGTTTGAATCCCAGGAGGTGAAAGTGAGCTTCATTTAGCTGAAATAGAGCCATCTAGTCTTTATGAACTCTTGATGGTAGCAAGAAGTGCTGCAGGTGAAAACCCACCTGCCATGCTTACCTTCTGAACCAGCAAAGAAAAAACAGCGTCATCAAAAAACACCCAGGCATCCTCTCAACCCACAGGCACCCCCGAGTATCCTGTTGTTTCAGAAGCTTCAAACAACAATTTTGGAGTGGTGCTTACAGATTCATCTAGGCACAGTGGTGCTCCAGAGGCACCAGATCACCTGATTATCTCCACTGTGTCAGAGAGGTTGGTCTATGTCACTTGAATTCCTTGGGCAGATGGGAATTCTTCAATCCCTGGCTTTGAGGTCAGATATAAATGGATGAGGACCAGTGACTGGCTGGTGGCAGCTGAAGATATCCTTCCTTCCAAAATTTCTGTGGAAGTTTGTAGTGTAGAAACAGGTTCAACATACAAATTTAGGGTCGTTGCTATCAACCATTATGAAGAGAGTTTTCAGAGTTCAGCGTCTCATCCTTATCTGGTGACTGGGTTCCCCAAACTTTTTTCCAACTGTCCAATAATGGACCTCACATTGTGTACACAGAGGCGGTCAGCATTACTCAGATTGTGCTAAAGCGGACATACATTCCGTGAAATAATAACGCTTCCATTCTTTTATATCTATTACCGACCCACAGATAATGACAATGACAATGTTTATAAGAGGGATGTTACAGAAGGTTCAAAGGAGTGGCACATGATTGGCCATCTGCTGTCAGAAACTTCCTATGGCATTAAAATGCAGTGCTTCTGTGAAGGAGAAGAAAGTGAGTTTAGCAGTATGATGATCTGCGAGACTAAAGTAAAATGCGTTCCTGGAGCTTCTGAGTATCCGAAAGACTTGAGTACCCGTCTGAATTCCTCAGGAAGTGAAGGAAATGTGAGGCCAGCAACCAGCCCTGACAGAAGCAGTGACCTGTTCTATCTGATCCTTGGCTGTATGCTGGGTGTCTTGGGCCTCATTCTTATGGTTTTCATTGAAATATGCCTGCGGAGGAATCGCCAGCAGAATATCATACAGAAATATGACCCTCCAGGATACCTCTATCAAGGATCAGATATTAATGGGCAGATGATGTAATACACCACTCTCTCAGGAGCAAATGAGATAAATGGAAGTGTTCATGGAGGTTTACTGAGCCATGTCGGTATCAGCAGTGGCTGTTCCCACCTTCACCATAAGGTTCTCAACGGAGTCAGTGTAGTTGTGAATGGGAGCTTAAATGGAGGACTTTACTCTGGGCACACCAACTCTCTTACAGCAATGGGAATGGAGCTGGAGGTTGTAATCCTAGGCAAATTAATGCAGGATCAGAAAATGAAATGCTGTTATGTTCTCACTTATAATTGGGAGCTAAGCATTGAACGCACAGAGACATCAGTATGGGCAAAATAGACTCTGTGGTCTACTTGTGAGTGGAGGGAGAGGGATGGGTTTAAAAAACTACTTATGGGAGGCGGCCTCTACAGCTGGCCTCGCTTGTCTCTCACAGGATCCCTCCTCTTGCTCCTGGCATGCTCCGGGCAGCCCTGAACACGCCCGGTTACATGTCCACTCCCCTCCGCCTGGAGGAGCGCTGCCGCGGGGGCGCGCCCCAGGTCCCATATCCAGAGCCCTGATGCCGGGCTCCAGAGTCAAGGCGCCAGAAGAACCAGGACCCAGCCCCCGCCTGACTTATCCAGCGCCTGCGTCATGGCCTGCAAGACACCGCGCCGTCCTCTGCCCTGCGTGGCGCATGGAGGGGCCCCTTCGGATCGCAGCCGCTGCCACCATAGCCGCTTCCATAGTAGCCGTCGTGGCGTCGGAGGGAAGGACCTGAGGGTGGCTTTCCCAGCCGGCTGCCCCACAGGAACTCCGGATGCTTAGCCTGCCCAGCCGAGAGATCTAAAATCAAGGCATGACTTAACAGCTTATCTTGTAGGAGAACAGCTCAACCCAAAGGCAGATTGCTAGTCTGGACTTTATTACAAGCAGGGTTGCGGTGATGTTTGTAGCACTGAAGTGAACTCCGTTGTAAGTACAGAAAGTGGCTTCTCTGCTTTCCCCCCGAAGCACAATCATATACACCTTGCAGACTTGAATCACTGAAGATGTAAGCCAACTGTTACTCTGAGTTTTGGAGACTCCCTATGGACAGCATGAAGACTGATCAAAGTCTTTAGTAAGCAGTAAGGAGTCAAGGTTAAGGAATGCGTCTGATTACCCTGAATTGTAGTACCTTGGAAAGTGAACCAAGGCCTGGGTTTTGCTCTGGAAGCGTGCCTTGCCTGCTTCTGTAATCTGGCACTCTGCATGTGAATCTTGGACCCATATGGACTCTGCTGTATGTTACTGTCATGATTCTCTGCTCTTCCATGAGTTCCGACGTGGCACCTTATTTTACTTCCGAGCCACTCTCTACCGTCCAGAAACATGGTGGACCTGCAGAACTACATTGTTCTGCCAAACCTGTGACCACTCATAGCTCATGGTTGCATAATGGAAAAAAGTGGGGTAGAAACATGGAACATATACAGATTCATCAGGGGACTTTGACAATTCTTTCTCTTAACTCCTCTCTTTTGGGTTTCTACCAATCCCTTGCCAACAATAGCGTTGGTATTATTTTGAGTGGCCCTGTAACAGTATCCGTGGCAGTTTTTGGTGATTTTGGTTCATCCACAAAGTGTGTTATTACAGAGGAGGAAAAAAGTGCTGTCAGGATAATAGAAACGATGTCAGCTGTGATCGCACAGAAAATCCAGAAGAGTTCACTAGAGGAGACAGCTGTGTCTATTCAGAAACAGACAGCAACAATTTACATTGGAATCCTCTTATTTTGCCACCTATCTCAGAGGACGGTGCTGAAAAGACAACATGGCCTCCGCCTGGTGTTCCTTTGGACAGCCCCTCAGGGGTCCTCCAGCAGCCCCAGGAAACCGGAGGATGTGCAAACAACCAGTCATCTTCTGACTTCAAGCCTGTAACCAACTGCACAAAACAGGCCTGGGAGTGAACTGTGTGAAGGATCTTAATTCAAATCAGAGAAAATCATTCTTTTTTTTTTTTTTTTTTGCAGTATAATGTCATGTGAATGTGTCCTAAAAATGTGTGCCCTTTTGTATTATTTATGCCTTAAAAGTTTTCTTACCCATTGCTTCCTTGCGCTCAGTAAGAAACAACCTTGTTTTGCCTAGCTTTCAATCACCTGGAGGGCAGAGGGATCATTCCATATTTTCTAACAACTGTAGTGGCAGTAAGAACTCCTCATGCAAACGATTCCATCCCTTGGCTGCTTCAGCTCAGAGGAAATGCAGGGGCCAATTGAAGGTTGCCACCAGTCAGGTTTTCAGATGGAAAACTGTCTTTTAATAGTGTATTATCAAACTTTCTGAGAACACTTTGAAGTCAACCACGGTTTTGACCCAGTGTTTATAATAGCAGACCTGGCTGATGAATTTTAAAAGAGTGCCTTCCACTAAAGTGGTAATGTGACCAGACAACATTCTCCCTATCTGCACGTGGGCACAAGTGATGTTCAGTCTTCTATTCTAGTCATAAGCAGTGACGTGGACATGGTGGAGTGTAAGATGTAGTTGAATGATTGCAGTATGCGGAAAAGGAACCAAGGCCAGAGAGACAAATAATGCTTTACTATCCCTCTGCGTTAAAATTACATTGATTCATAAAATGGCCGGTACGGTATGGGGCTCTTTTTGACTGTTTCTAAGAGTAGGAACAAAATAAGACTTTAAGTCGTGGCTTGAAAAGAAAGACACACATTTTCAGAAGAAAAAAGGGGAGGGCTGCAGGGAGCCTCTCTTGGAGGGAGCTCTTCTGTCTGCTCCATTAGCCTAGGAGCATGTTCATGGTGTCACACTGCCAGAAACTAGTCATTCTCTCACTTCCAACAGGGGCAACAGCCTGAAGGTGTGAGTGTCAGAAAATACTTATTCTGGAAGAAAAGGTGTTTGTTGTTCTTGTTGTTTATTTTATGAAGTTTCCTGACTTTTTTTTCCAGAATGTCTTCCTTTTAAACAGGCACCAAAAGCATTGGTCAGCAGAGCTCCTGACCACTGCTGCCTCTGTGTGACAAGGACATTGGAGCTGTCTTTGGAAGGATCTTCTCCACATTAATAAATGATTATGATATATTTTTTAAAAACTACCTATTGGGTACTATGCTGACTACTAAGGTGACAGGATCCATATTCCAATGACAAGGGTAATGGAAACATAACAATTCTATCGTCATTTATATTTTAATAGCATTATACTGTTTTAACCATCCTCATCTTGTATATAATCTCATTGTATATTAGAATACAGCTATTAGAGCAATAAGGAAGAATGGATAAATACAGTCAGCTTTTTGTTTTTGTTTTGTTTAGTTTTGTTTTTGAGACAGGCTCTCACTCTGTCGCCCAGGTTGGGGTGCAGTGGTAAGATCACGCCTCACTGCAGGGTCGACCTCCCCAGATCAAGCAGTCCTCCAACCTCAGCCTCCCAAATAGCTGGATAAAGGCTGAACTGTCATGCCTGAGTAATTTTGTTGTTGCTGTTGTTGGAGAGAGAGGGTCTCACCCTATTGCCCAGGCTTCTCTCCAACTCCTGGCTCAAGTGATCGTCCCACCTCAGCCTCTAAAAGTGCTGGGACTATATATATATATGAAAAATAGTGCTTGGAAAATTAGCTTACTAATTGAAAAATATACATATGAATGACTGCTTTGAAATATATATGTATATTATATATATGCACACACATATATATGTATATATATATGCAACCTTCATCTGAGAGTAGCTATGCTTTTGGCTTCTGAGATGAACCTATTCACGATGATAAATATTTACTATGAATTCAGCTAAACATGAAACTCAGCAATCTTTGTATCTATTTATCTCTATTTCTACCTAAATCTGTATTTCGAAAGTTGTGGCTAAGCCTTCCTAGTTAGTTAGATTTTTATCCTTTACCATTCAATGTGTGTGTGGCGTGGAGACTGTTTTCACAGATCAGGAAGTTGACAATTATGTCCCACATTCAGTGGACTAACAGCTCAGAGATCCTCTCTCTGGTTACTGCAATGACAGTGCATGGTCAATCTTCCAGATCACCGGAGATGATTGTGATTTTATTTTTAAGTCTAGCTTCTAGGAATCACTCCCTGGAACAGAATAATTTATTGTTCACCCAGTGTTCACTCAGAATTTGTGCTTTAGCTCTTCAGCCAGTAGGGCTAAAGGCTCTTTATTGATGAATCAGTGGTTAGCTTGGGGAGTGCTTACAAATTTGTCCGCATTCCACC
This sequence comes from Pan troglodytes, assembly GCF_028858775.2. Taxonomy (NCBI): domain Eukaryota; kingdom Metazoa; phylum Chordata; class Mammalia; order Primates; family Hominidae; genus Pan; species Pan troglodytes. The sequence continues at coordinate 91,943,846 of NC_072407.2, forward strand.
TTGATTGCTCTTGAGTGGGTGCAGGCTAGCACAGATACACAGCCTTCCAGATCTCCAGAAATTAGAGATCCTAAGACACTTTTTCTTGGCTTTCTCTTTGCCTGGTTTTCTCTGGTAAACTTCTGGCTGGCTGTCAGAAGTTTATTTCTTGCTACAAAGCATGCTAAAGATTCCAAGCTCCTCTTTAATGTTCCCAACCAAGGTCTCCATTGTTTTTGACAATGCCCTTGGGAATGTACCTCTTCATGACCGATTCAAAATCAATCATTACTGTGAGGCATTGAGCAAAGCTCTCAGTTTTTACAGCCTGTCAGTCCTCCTAGATGAATCTCTGCATCACTGCAAAGGAGTTGACAGGGGCTTCTCTAGCACTCACACACGCTCTACAAGTCTGTGCTGGGGTAGGTAGGGGGATGGTGTCTCCCGGTGTTTTGTCTTATCCCTTGAGGGACGGAAGATACAGCCAGTGGGAAACTTGGGCATAGCAACCCTAGACCTGCTTTTCCGGGGTGGAGATTCTACCCTATCAGTGGAGGTTGTATCTGCATTATTTCATCCAGTCCTCACAATTATAAGAGAAACATATTTCTCTCAAAAACTTATAAGAACAGCCAATTAAACTGAAGTTTAAATTATTGGCCATATTTATGCCAGGCATGGTGGCTCATGCCTATAATTCCCAGTACTTTGAGAGGCTGAGGTTGGAGGATCACTTTCTCTTACAATTGTAGGACAGAATAAGATAATTCACTTAAAATTTGATTATCCACTGCCTGTATCTAGTATTCCTTCTATTAATTCAAGTCATTCTTTATGAAGGAATTTTCATATTTTTGTGAATTATTCTTAAACATTAAGAACTATTCTTATGAAGGGGCAATCATAAAGTAATTCATGTTCAAGAACACATTTTAAGACACAGATCATTCTTATAATGAAAGAGAGTGAAACACAAATAATGTAAACTTCAGTTGAATTGGCTGTATTTAGGCCTGGCATAGTGGCTTAGGCCTATAGTCCCAGCACTGTTAGAGGCTGAGGTGGGAGGATGACTTGAGCTAGGAGCTTGAGAGAAGCCTGGGCAACAGGGTGAGACCCTGTCTCTCCAACAACAGCAAGAACAAAGTTACTTGGGCATGACAGTTCAGCCTGTAGTCCAGCTATTTGGGAGGCTGAGGTTGGAGGATTGCTTGATCTGGGGAGGTCGAGGCTGCAGTGAGCCGTGATCTCACCAGTGCACTCCAACCTGGGTGACAGAGTGAGAGCCTGTCTCAAAAACAAAAGAAAACAAAAGCAAAAAGCTGACCGTATTTATCCATTCTTCTTTACTGCTCTAATAGTAGTATTCTAATATACAATGAGATTATATACAAGATGAGGATGGTTAAAACAGTATAATGCTATTAAAATATAAATGACTACAGAACTGTATGTTTGCATTACTCCTATCATTGAAATAACCCATTATGCAACCCATCTGTCATTAAACTTTTGGATCAGAGTTACTCCTTATAAATGGAGTCAGCCTTTTTTAGACTTTGTTCTCAGCAATCCTCATTAAAGGAGGCATTCCCGGATTGCTTTAAATAAATTCAAAAAACACATATCAGAAACTTTTGATATGTTTGTTGTGTGCCATATTGCCAGTAATTAAATTAAATACTAGAAAATACACCATTAAATATGATATTTGATATACAGTTGGACCTCCATATAAATGGGTTCTGCACCTATGGATTCAACTCATCATGGATTAAAAAATTTCAGGAAAAAAAATTGAATGATTACATTTTCACTGAACATGTGCAGACTTTTTTTGCTTGTGGTTATTCCCTAAATAATACAGGGTAACAACTACTTACACTTAATGCATTTACATTGCATTAAGTATTTTAAGTAATCTAGAGATTATTAAAGTACATTGGAGGATGTGCTTAGGCTACATGTAAATACTTCCCCAACTTATGTAAGGACATCTGAGGATTATTAGCATCTAAGGATTTTGGTATCTGTGGGGAGTCCTGGAACCAATTTCCAGTCGATACTTAAGGAAAGGCTTCATACAAAATTAACATGATCAAAATATAGGTATTTCTGATAATAAGGATATTTTACTGCACATGTATTTTAAAAACTTCAAAGACCTAAATAAATTTGGAGTTTTATTAAAATGTAATGAGGCTTCTGAGTATTCTGTATTTTCTGAAGCAAAAAGTGAGTCTTACTTTCTATTCTGGTAATGACATGTTCCCAGGTAACTGTCTGCAGGATGCCATCGGTGAAATTACTAAAGTCTTACAGATTTTCAGTCTTTTTATCTGTATCATTGTCACTCTCTTAAGATCTGTGTCCATCGATAGTTTGTTCTTGAGCTAAAGAAAATGGACTGAGCCTATCAATTTGATAAGCAGTCCAATTTATAACTTTATTAAATAATATTTCTCAGTATCCCTGTTGATTTTGGTTACATTCAGTAGCCAAAATCAGTAGGAATATAGGGGTAAATTTGGTAGCCTTTTAAACAGTTGCATCATATGTTTTTATCAATTATTTTGTGCATTTATTCTTTTATTCAAACAGACAATTAATGAATATCAGTTATATTTTAAGCATTGTGTACTTTCTTGGAATATACCTGTGTGTAGTACAAACACAGTTCTTTTCTTGTAATTTGAGAAGCAGAAAAGATGCCTACTATTACACTGTGAGTTTTACAAAGAAAAGTATAAGGCTTTCTGAGTCTTTAAAACAAATAGCCTAATCTAGTCCAGGAGTTAAAGAAAGAATTCCCTGAAGAAATGTTGGAACTTACACTTGATGAAATGGGACTTAGCAGATGTGGAACAGAGAAAAGAAAATTCCAGTTCAGGGGGAAGAAACCTGTGCTCTTGCATTAACCCATCAGTTTGGATAAACACACTCAGGTATTCATATACCTGGGCTGGCTTGGAAATCAAGGGAAAGAAAAGATACAGCATATAAGAGAAGACATGCGCAGTATTCTAAGAGACAGTAGTTTAATGAAAATCAAAACAAATGTATACCTCCACACTTTTAAAAATGTACAAACTTTCATAGAAAAAGATAAAGAATGTCAAGTAGTCAGTATTTAGCATTCTCAGAAGTTGGTGTTTCTGATACCTTTAGTCACGTTACTGACCTATCTCTGATTCTGTGAGTGCAAAGCAAAGCAAAACAAAGCAAAGTTGTAAGAGGGTAAGGGAAAGAACCAGAGAGGCTACAGATGAGAAAACTGTTGGCCACATTAACAAAGCTTACCATGCCACATTCATAATCTAGAAACACCCCCATCTGGCCTAGAGACCTTTCTGTATACTGAGATAATAGTGGGGAAGAGGTCTTGAGATGACACCAGTAGCCTTCTTGACACAAAAAAGTAGAACAAATTTCTTGGAGTTAACCAGCATGTCATTTCTCATTGTCCAAGAATCATTGCAAAATCCAACAGCCCAGTTCCAGCACTGCCCAATGTCCACCTCTCAGTAATATCTTCCAAAAGTGAATGGCAGGGCTCGCCATCAAGAAAACACTTAGATTTTGTTGGAGTTGGGGCAATGTTGAGATCAACAGAACCGAAGAGTAGCTGTCTCAGAACTTCAAACAAGGGGAATGTACCAAGTGGTTATTTTATTATCCCAGGAAATATGCACTGCAGGAACAAGAAAACAGTCACATGAAAACATAGTGTTATAAACTTCTAATGGATGTGTGCTTTACATAGTGTCTACGTATGCCAGGTTATCCCTGGAAATATGGGTCAGGACAGCAGGCACATAAAAGAAGAAATATGTCCTTAGATTTAAACATTGTGCTATTCTTCCTTATCCAGGAGTCCTTACAGACTCCCAGAGCCCAGTCCCAAGAGTTGTCCACATCCAGCTCCCAGTAGTGTTTGCCAGAGGAGAAGACCCAGGCTCCCCATGCAGCAAAATAGTCAGATCTGTCAGAATGCAAAGATTCACGTCTCAACATCAAACTTCTCACATCCTCAAACAGCCTGATATTGTAATTGGTTACTTCCCAAGTGAAGGAAATTTCCACTGTAGAAACAAGAGAATGTTCCAGTGAAAAGCAGTTTATAAATTATTATGTTCAGATAAGAAAGAGATTCTCACTAGAAAACACAGGTCAAGATTAGAAAGAAACTTCTGCCTGGAAAAATGTTGGAATCAAAGGGTGTTAGGATATCTGCACAAGTAAATGGCTCAACTTCAATGATCACAATTTCTATAAACTCAAAATTATAAAGGGGAGGAAGGTCATGTCTATGTCTAGTTAGCGACCTTTCATAACAACTGAAAAACTGGAACCTCTTGCACTGCAGCCAAGTCCACAGCAATAAAATTAACCTTCATTGTCTCTTCTCTGTCAGGGCAGAGCAGGAGGCTGGGGACAGGAGATGAGGTGGGGAGCCATCCTTAGACCCAAATAAAAAAGTTATCACTTTGCCAGAAATATTATAATCTGCCACTTAAACTAGTCAATTCATACTTAAAGAGAAAATCTGAATCTGCCTTCTGAAAAGTGCGGCTTCCTTGCAAGAATTATCTGACTTTCATGCCAGATTCAGGCACAGACTTCTTTTATTTGCTGGATTTATCATGATCTGTCCTGGAGTTCTATCTAAGGCCTCAGCAACCAAAAAATCACATTCCTACTGTTCACAGATTCTCAGTTTTTGCATTGTTATATAAGTTATTCGTGTATGCTTTGGTTGATTAAAATGCACATGATTAAAATTATAAATGCTATGAAACTTCACCTGAAATGTATTTTAAAAAACACTGTCACTCCAATCAGTCATTAACTGCACTGAATTTGAAATTGAAATGTCCTGAATTAATTCAGTTCTGTATACTTCATGTAATAATTGTATACATGAAATTGTATCACGTTTGAACCATACATGAATGGTTCTACATCCTAAAAAGCCCTTCTGCATGTTTTACTTTTCTGATAAATTTGCTATATGGCTGATTCCACCATCTTTTTTTTAGTTTTGTCTGTTTGATGATAGTGAAACTATAAATATAAATACCTATTCACAGACTATTTTCTTCTAGATGAAAGATCGTTACACTGGGAAGGCTGCCCATAGAAAACCAGAATTGAAGGCATTGCATGTTGATCCCACCAGGAGGGTGACACTCACCCAGAAAGCGGTTGAACCTATCCACCAGTCCAGTGATGGGCCCTGTAGTGAGCTCTGGATTCACAGGCTGGGGCATGTGCAGCAGCACGGATTCACTCCTGCAAGGAAGTAGGTTGAGTTGGTTAAGTTTCTGATGTCTGTGTTTAAGAAATAGATTCCAACAGAAAATGCTTCATTCAAACCCACTTCTGATATTGTAATGTACCTCCACAATCCTAGGATGGGTTTGTGGCTCTTAGGGAATCTTTCTAACTCTTCACTCCGTTTGTAACCTACTGCCACTGAAAGATAAATGCCCCTCTCCCTATCTGCCGCCAAATGGTTGATCTCTAATTATGATTCTGAATCCTAAAAAGAGGAAATTGTATTCTAGCAACTTCTGCATTGAACTCTTCAAAACATAACCCCCTGAGTCACTTGGAAAAGTAAGAAAAGGTTAATGTCTGATAAAAGGCATAGGTAACATTCAACATACAACACAAACACATGAGTACACACACAATCACACTGACACATTATGGTGTTAGTAAATTATGTTTTCACTTTGTTGGAAACAGCTTGATGTTTTTCATAGCGTGCCTTGTGCTCCAGCTTGCACTGATGGCCAATAACATACCTTGCCACCATGTCTCCCAAATCCTGTAGCGAGAGAGAGAGAAAAAAAAATGGCTTCTTTAGAAAGTTGTTATTCTTGTTGGGTGAGGTGGCTCACACCTGTAATCCCAGCACTTTGGGAGGCCAAGGTGGGTGGATCACCTGAGGTCAGGAGTTCCAGACTAGCCTGGACAACATGGCAAAGAAATTCCATGTCTTAAGAAAACATAATAAAATACATTACTGAAGGAAAGAACCCCATGTATATAAGGCCAACTTTTTATTTTTAAAGATGGTAAACTTTATTTTGCCAAATTATTTTTTTCAAACTTATCTTTTTAAATATTAGTATTGCATACAGAAAATGATTTTGTTAGAAATATCACAAAGTAGGAAGGACATAAATCCAGAAAACAGGCTTTTAAGTGAGTAAATTTATTTCTATGGAACAAACCTCAACAATTATTTTTCCTTTAGCTTTGATATGTTAGAACTTTTTTCACAGAATGATACTCATTACATGAGCTTGACTCTGAGAACCTCAGATGTGGCCAATAAAGAACTAATGAAAAATGTAAAGTAAGAAAATTATGAATGTTTTTCCAAAAAACAAAACAAAATAAAGCAAAACTGTTACGTCCCACTGGGACTCTTAGCCATGTTTTTCAGAAATATTTTGTTTTCTATTATTGCCTACTTCATTGTCTTAACAATATGAAGACCAGGATGTCAAAGGGCATTAAGCATGTGGTGAGTTATATTACGGCCAGTTAACCCAAGGGAGGTCAGATGTGGCTTCAGATTCCACGTAGGCAGCTACCTTTCCTCACTGAGGCAGAGCAAGGTAATCCAGAAAGTCTTTTCAGACTCTGAGAATGCTGTACTTATATTATTTGGAAAATCACTTGAAAAGATGAAATATTAAATAATTTATACTAAAATCTGGATTATTATTCTGATAAATCAATTTGATTTGTTTAGTGGTTTTTTCACATTCAGCTTGTTAATTCCACAGAAGAGGGGTCCTGCTTTTCATGTATATGTGTCTTTTCTGCAGGACTTGAGTATGCACAAATTTTGGTATCTATCAGTGTCCTGGAACCAGTCCCCAGAGCTGACTGATTAAGTTCAGTTTTGTTCTGACATTTTTATTTTGTGTTTAGAAATACATTTTCATGAAGTTATTACTATATTCATTTTATTTCTCATTCCAATACTATTGAGAATCATGAATAATCAACCAATGTTTCTGTAATGAGCATTTATTGATCCTTAGGGTTACCAGATAGATGTTTTTATAGGTAGGAAAAGAAAAAATGATTCCCTGTTATAATATCGCTTTTTCCTTTTTTTTTTGTACTGTGGAAAAATATCATAGTTGATTTCTTGCAAGCCAATAGAAAATTTCAAGATATATGTAGTAAATGATAAATGTAATATTCTCTCATATGATGTAATATAATTTTTGCATATCTTTATTTTCAGTATCTTTTTGTTTCTTATTTTAAAGTAATGTTTATTTTAGAAACTGTAAAGATCAAGAAAGCCATGGCAGAAAATAAATATCTGCCTAATTCCATCAGAAAAATATAAAATCATGGTTATATTCTTGTGTGTGCAATTCTACCCCTTTCCTATTTTAAATGTATTTTTGTTTACATATACACAAAACCCAGTAAACCTCTCTATATGTAAGGTATATAATAAACACATACTTATTCGTTCTTTTTCATATTTTTGATATTTAGAGTTTTTTTTTTAATTCCTAAATCTTGACTATTGCCAAACATTGACTATCCCCAGGTTGATCTTATATGTTTTGAAAGGGGTTAGGTCATCGGACAGCCAGAAATGGCTCCATCTTTCTGTCCAGGGATTATCAAAGTGTCTGGCTTGGGAGTAAGAGTATGTTTTAAACAGTTTGATTGGTTGGCCAATGGCAGCATATTTTTAACTTACCCATCGCCCCAGCTTATTTTGTTGTTGTTCTTAAGAGACGGGTTCTCACACTGTCTCCCGAGCTGGAGTTCAGTGGGCAATCTTAGCTCACTGCAGCCTCAAACTCCTGGGCTTGATCAATCTTTCCACCTCAGCCTCCGAAATCGCTAGGACTACAGTTACGTGCCACAGTGCCCAGCTAATATTTGTACTTTTATTTGTTGAGACAGGGTGTAACCTATGTTGCCCAGGATGGTCTCAAACTCCTGGCCTCAAGCAATTCTCCCACTTAAGCCTCCCAAATTTATGGAATTACAGTAATGAGCCACCGCTCCTGGCCTTATTTATCACTTCAGAGTTTGTCCTTCCTTTCTAGGTCTATGACGTGAAATGTCTTTGCCCGTTCTGTAAAACATTCATCTGTCGTGGTCATATGAAGCATTACAAAATTGTTTTTGATATTTCTTCATGTTTTATGTTAAGTACTCCAACATGGTAGTGTGGCATTTTTAAAAATGACAAGAAAAAACACAACAGATGGTTGACTAATCACAAACAGGACTTTAACGATCACAGTCGTGCTATCATTTATTATGATATATTAAAAAGTCAGCACTTACTTGTAATGTGCCTTGAGACAAATCGTTTAGCAACTTGATTTCTCAGACCTCAGTTTCCTCCTCTGGGAAATACTAATATCAATTGCGTGTAGTGTATCTTGAAGAATTAGAAAAATTGTAAGTAAATACTTTATTACCAAGCATGATTGCTGTGGTTACTTAATCGTTGTTACTGTTGTAGCATCGAACCACTTACCACTTGGGTTATTTGTTCGAAGTCAAATATTATTAATTAATACATATTTCATAAACTAGTCTTTTCCATTTTATTTATTTATTTTTTTTAAAAGGATGGAGCCTTGCTTTCTATCCCAGCCTGGATTGCAGGGTGTGGCACGATCTCAGCTCACTGTGACCTCTGCCTGCCGGGTTCAAGCAATTCTCCTGCCTCAGCCTCCTGAGCACCTGGGACAACAGACACGTGCCACCATGCCCGGCTAATTTTTTGTGTTTTTAGTAGAGACGGGGTTTCACCATGCTTTCCAGGCTAGTCTCGAACTCCTAACCTCGTGATCCGCCAACCTTGGCCTCCCAAAATGCTGGGGTTACAGGCTTGAGCCACTGCGCCTGGCCATACTAGTCCTTAGAGTTGATTGAATGTGGAAGTTTAGTTGACAAGTGGCTGGTTCAAATTGTTAAATTAGAAATAGTCAATGTTAGAATTGTAGAGTGCCCTTGTGTTTCTCTTCCATATCATTTGGGCAACTAGTAAACAGTATACTGTTTTATCAACAGGTATGTCATTTATGCTCCAAGCAGCCACAGCAAGTATTCAGGGGAGTCATTTCCAGGAATTTCTAACGCTCTGTTTGATATTGAAAGGAAAGTGGACCCATGCAAGGCTAAGGGAGAAGTGAAGAGAAAGCTTTGTTGCAACCTTCACTGTGCAGGCAGCTTCAGAGGCTTTGAAACAAGAAGCCTAAGAGGATTCCTTAGAGAACCTATATTGAATTTGTGTGGTATGTCACTCAGAAAGAGTCATGATGGGTATATTGATGTATTTTAAAATTAGTATATTAGAAATAAAGATGGATAGTATATACAGTTATGTGAGTGTTCATATATTTGTCTGTGTATATATTTTTTCTTTTATTTTCTCGTTGTGGATTAAAAATAAATCAAAATTTATAATTATACAAGGTTATTCTGAAGTGGAAGAATCAAAGTCAGTATTAAATCCAAGGGGAATGGACAAATATCGTAAAACTCTCATCTGGCATTTTCGGGGAATCAAGTCTAATGTGTTCATGTCACTTCACACATGGGAAATCATCAGTTTGTCATAGAGCACACTGCAGAATATGCACAACTGCTCCAAGCCAGAGGTCTCACGCCCTGCCTGGCCTTCCAAGGCTGAGAGGATCGCTATCTCAGCGCGCTAGTGGGGACACTGATTAAATTACACTTTTAGTATATGCAATCACTCTATAGCATAAGAAATCATTATTTTTTATTAAAATATGTTATTTATGTAAAAGACTATAATATAACACACAAGTATAGAGAAAAATAGTAATGAAATGAACATTTGTGAACCTACTAGCCATGTTAAGAAAATAACATTTCCAATATCATTGGGTTCCCCATGCACTAATGACAGCTGTGCTCTTTCACTTTCTTGAATTTTGTGTTTATCTTTATTTCCTCTGTTACTCTTTATAATTTTATCACACATGGCTACATTATTTACATGTTTTATGGTTTGGCTTTAGGTAGTTTTGAACTTTTTTAAGTAAAATCATACCATGTGTAGTTTTATGGTACTTGATTTTTTTCCACTGGTCCTTAAGTGTTCAGATAGATAGATAGGTAAGTAGATAGATAGATAGATGGATAGCATTTATTCAAATGAAAGGAAGATTCAGGGTCCGTCAAGACAGAGAAAACATATAATAATGTGAATAGGGAAAGTTAATATAAAGAATGATTAATTATAACAACATTTGAGCAAGGAAATATTGTCTAGTAGAATGTAAGGAGAAGTCTAAATAATACGTGATGAGCACATATAAGGAATTGCCATTGTTTCCAGGGTGAAGTTGGAGTCGCCAATGAAGAGTCCCCTCACCCCTTGGCCTCACTAAATGTTAAGAAGTTGTTGTGCTGTTGCGCTTGAAAAACTTGCTTTAAATCCACACTTTAGAGCTCCCCAGAAACTTGGCTTCTGGGCCACTTGTAAAGCTGTTTACGAAGAAATGTCACGCCAGACAGGCTCCACTGCAAATTTGGCAAAGGGCAGTATCAGGAGAAGCTCATGGCTGCTGAGTTCTCCTGGCCACCATGAACTTCAGGAAGTGGGTGCTATAGCAGCTGCCTGAAGTACACAATCTGGGCATTGGTGTATCCCTGTATGCCCTCCGGGCCAGACACTGGAGGTGTCATTTCCAAAGCAAATTGGAAGCGCTTTTTTGGAATTTCTCTCCAATGCTTTCTACTCACAAAGACTGACATCTTAACATGTGGCAAAGAAAAAAATATTTAAAGGGTCCAGATCTATTTATGTAAACAATCAAGAGTGAGTTTGTAGTGGAAAACCCAAAGTTGGATAAATGGTGCATAATAAAATATATTTGTTCATTTTCTGCTGTTGTACATTTGGAATGATTTTTGTATTTTGATTTTGTGAACATGTCTCCTAATGTAAATAGCCAATAGATTCTCTTTTCGGACAGTATCTTCCGATAGCTGGAATGTCTGGGTTATAAAATTTGTGATCGTCAATTCTACTGGGCAATGCCACAGCGCTTCAAAGTAATTTTATTTATTTATATTTCCACTGACAAGGTAATCACGTTATACAAAATGATAGAAGTATGGATGATTGTGGCAAGTTAAAGAAATACAAGGAACTCACCCTTACTAGAAACCAAGGCATTTGTGGGAAGAACAATTCATACATTGAGCACCAAATACATCAAGTACGTTTTGGAAGACATCGAGAGGAGTGTAACTACTTTCTTGTAGTTTATCAAAATCCCATAATAAGGTAAAGCAGGTAGGGATATAGGCACATTTCCATTTCAGAAAGCATTCTGGCCTAGATAGAATAGAAGGATATCAACCCAGGAAGAGAACAGAACTAATATTTTGTGTGTGTGTGTGAGACAGGGTCTCACTCTGTCACCCAGACTAGAGTCAGTGGCACAATCCCTGCTCAATGCAACCTCTGCCTCCTGGGCTGAGGCAATCATCCAGCCTAAGACTTAGCTGAGATTACAGGTGTGCGCCCTCATGCCTGTCTAATTTTTGTATTTTTTGTGGAGATGGAGTTTCACCATGTTGCCTAGCCTGGTGTCGAACTTCTCAGCTTGACTGGTCAAGCCACCTAGGCCTCCCAAAGTGCTGGGATTACAGGCATGAGCCACCATGCCAGGCCCCAAAATCTTTTCTCATGACAACTGCTGTCACTTAGACTTTACTATCAGAAAAGATAAGACTACCTGCATCCTTTGGGTTTCAGCTTAGGTGTCATTTCTTTTAGGAAGACTTTTAGGATGACTGTCCCTTCCTTTGTATCAACTACTAGACCATGAGCTCCTTAAGGACTTAGTCTTGGTTTTTTTCACACATTTTAAAAAAATTTTACCTTAATTTTTGGATACATGTGCAGAACGTGCAGGTTTGTTACAATTTTGGCTCCAATCTCTACCAGTAAGGAGAGTCCATAGCAGACATTTGTTTTGTGAGTAATCAGAGTAGCGCACATAAGAGACCCTCTGAGACATTCTGTGCTTTGAAAAGAAGAGCTGCGCTGCACACTAGGATTTCCACAATGCCTTTGTTATGGGGTTTGGCTGAGCATGCTCACAGGCTTTTTGTAATGTCATTGATAGAGAGTTGGACAGTATGGTAGATGTAGGACAGTGTACATATTACTATTCAAAAAAGTGGACCAAAACCTGCACAATACTTGAAAGCTTTGTCAACTTTCAATCAATTCGGCCAGCATGCAAGAAGCATCCCCCCGAAATATTGTATGTAATTTGGTGGCTTAGGAACATACTTTGGCAACATATTTAATGTCACTGAAAGGAAAACAGTTTTCAGAGACAGACTGCCTGGTTTCAAACCCTAGTTCTCCTACTTAATTAGAGTATGCCTATGGGCAAATTATTAAAGTTTCCTGTTCTTATGTTTCTTAATCTTTAAATGAGTATAAAATATTATTTATCTTATGGGGTTGCTGTAACAATTAAGTAAGCTAGAACATGTGAAGCACTTAGAACAGTTTTTAGCATAGAATTGGTAATCAATAAATGTCTGATATTTTCACTTGAATGACAGAGTATTTTTTAGTTAGGTAAGGAAATACTACTTTTTCTCTCTTACCTATCCTGCATGATAACACAGTTGTAGTAAAATAGATAATAACTTTTTCAGCTTCCAGCACTAAAATTTGCAACTATTTTTTATTCTTTTATATGCATCTCATAAGTTGCTTATTGTTTGTTTCTGTCTAATACAGGGCAGTCTACAAAATGTAGAATTGAATTTTTACTGAGAAGTCAGAATACCAGAAAGTCTTTCTTCTCTACACTTAGTAGATAATATGAAACATTTTAAGAAGTGTTTGAATCTGTTTTCAAAGAACAACATTTGTGGGAAAGTCTGCATATATGTATATCTATGATTACCTTTTCTTAACTTTATTGGATATATTTTTTGAAGCATAATGCTGATCAAATGACACTTCAGAAAACATACTAATTTGCAATGTCATGGACTGATTAAAAAGACAGCCACTTCATCTTTTTCTAGGATATGCTGGCTTTTATGAATTTTATAATTTTTAAAATGTCTATTAATATGTAAATGGTGACTTTATATAGATTTTTACTTTTTCAACTTCTAGCAAGGTTTGTTAATTTTAAGTTTACAGAAATGACCTAACTCCCCAAACATTAGATAATTTATGAATACAACTATGTATTAACATTGGTGATTTATTAAATCATGGTAAACGACAACAAAATCTGTTAGTATGGCAACCATGTTAAAAATAACTTTCAGGCACCATTAAAGATAATTATGCACATAATTATTGTGTAAATAGCAGCCAGGTGCCATGGCTCATGCCTGTAATCCCAGCACTTTGGGAGGCCAAGATGGGCGGATCACCTGAGGTCAGGAGTTCGAGACCAGCCTGGCCAACTTGGTGAAACCTTATCTCTACTAAAAATACCAAAATTAGCCGGTCACAGTGGCAGACACCTGTAATCCCAGCTACTCGGGAGGCTGAGGCAGGAGAATCACTTGAACCTGGGAGGCAGAGGTTGCAGTGAGCCGAGATCGTGCCATTGCACTCCAGCCTGGGTGACAGAGGGAGACTGCATGTCAAAAAAAAACTAATAATAATTATTATTATTGTGTAAATAATTATTATATGATTTTAAAAATATGAATACATAACATTGTTATAGATAGTTATGTACATATATATGTAAAGTTTCAGTTTTAAAATTATTCAAAAGGGTGGATAAATAAAAAACAGATTTTATTTTCATATAAATCCATCATTAGGAAATAGTCATAAAATAGTAAAAATAAGTTAAACAGGCCGATGCAGCTAATTATGTCAACCATTATATATACAATTTTGTGAAACACAATTGAGTTCCTTGTTATACTTTTTTAAACAAGAGAGTTACACACCACAGGTATGTTGGTAATCCCAGTTAATGTTTTATCTTTGAACATATTCAAACAAATAACGGCTAGGCACTTAAGCAATTATAATTTTAAAACAGAGTGAGAAACAAAATTTTAAAGTTAGCATGTGGCCCGGTGCAGTGGCTCACGCTTGTAATCCCATCACTTTGGGAGGCCAAGGTGGGCAGATTACCTGACATCAGGAATTTGAGACCAGCCTGAGCAACATGGTGAAACCCCGTCTCTACTAAAAACACAAAAATTAGTTGGGGGTAGTGGCGGGCGACTGTAATCCCAGCTACTTGGGAGGGTGAGGCAGGAGAATCGCTTGAACTCGAGAGGCAGAGGTTGCAGTGAGCTGAGACCGAGCCATTGCACTCCAGCCTTGGCGACAGAGCGAGATACCGTCTCAAAAAAAAAAAAAAAAAAAAAAAATTGCATGTGATAATATTTAGTGAAATAATTGTTATACTTAAAATAGTTCTTTAAATAAACTGTGTTAAGTCAACTTTCTTGCATCTCATTCCAAACTTGTCTGTTGAGCTTTGAGCCGTCAAGTCTGGTTTTCAATACTTTATAAACCTAATCAGCCAATTTACCCCTTTCTACGCAATCTAATCAACCTCAGGAAGTGGGTGTGGTCTTTCGTGGGCCCATACGCTTTAAAAGGATGCTTGTCCAGAGATTTCTCTCTCCTTCAGTGAGCCCCCACTGGATTTGTGGCTGCTGGGCTTTGAAGAGCCAGGAGTGACTTCTAATCTGGATATCTACAGAGCTTCTAGACTGAGACCATTCATAGTAGCCTTGTGAGTATACAGTGTGCAGCAAAACCATCATGCTCACTTTTACTCTTAAACATACTTTAAATTTACCTGGCAGCATGCTTGGGTCTTTTCTAAGCAAACAAATAACTGTCTTAGTGATTTTACAGAAAATCAATATAAAGTATCTTCAATTTGTAAGATATGGTTTGTGTTCCCTTGCTATTTGATTCTTTTTATGTGACTGTTTTCTGTATTGTTAGATTTTTCTTAAGTGTGAAAAGATATATTTCCATAGTTTAATGCAATGATAGAACCCATAAAATATCTAAAATGTTCACCAGAATGTGGGCATGTAGTAGTGGTTATAATGTACGCCAAAGCGAACGTTAAAAATGTTGAATTACTTTGAAAATTCTCGTTGCAAAGGTCTTATTTGCTGTGTCTTCAAAATTTGCAGTTTGCAGACTAGATTTGCAAGCTGTTGAAAATAGATTTAACCGGCTGGGCATGATGGCTCATGTTTGCAGCCTAGCACTTTGAGAGGCCAAGGCAGGCAGATCACTTGAGGTCTACAGTTAGACACCAGCCTGGCCAACATGGTGAAACCCGGTCTCTACTAAAAATCCAAAAAAATCATCCTGGCATGGTGGTGGGCACCTGTAATACCAGCTACTCGGGAGGCTGCGGCAGGAGAATTGCTTGAACCTGGGAGGTGGAGCTTGCAGTAAGCTGAGATCGCGCCACTGCACTCCAGCCTGCGAAACAGAGTGAGACTGCATCTCAACAACAGCAACAAAAAAAAAAAAAAAAAAAAAAAGAAAAAGAAAGAAAATAGATCAATAGATCTAACCAACTAGCAAGGGCTCCCAAGAAGCTGCAACTTCCAAGTCACTAAGGGGAAAGGTGAATTGGCGGCCATGCTTCCATTAACTGCATTTCTGGATTTTCTAGTGTAGAGTGGAAAACCTAACACATATCTTCACTTTTTTTGTTATTTTAGAAGATAATTAGTTGTTGATTAATTCTTGTTAATTAGAGTTGAAATATTGGCTATTTCAGAATGTGAAAGTGTTCTCTCTAATCATCAGAATTGACTGTGGGAAAAAACTTTCCTAATTAAAAATAATAGATATTATTTACATTTAATGTATTGAAAGGAAGAGTTTTGATATTAAAGTTAAAAGGACAAATTTAATGATTGATAATTTTAGGAGTTGACAGTCCACTCTGATTACTCAATCTTAGATAAAAGCTACTTTATTTATAATTGTCTGAGCAAACTTCATAGGTGAGTTTGGAGGCAGGGAGTATAGAATAATACCATAGATACTAAGTGTCTTTCGTATATTATCATCATGGAATTATTGAGAGAGATAGAATGACAGAGACAGGATGACATTCAGAATGTGCTTCTTCGTTAATTAGCTTACATAAGTGACTCAGAAATCATCCCAGCTTTTACCCTCCACCCAGGCTTTAAGCTTGTCTAGGTAACTGGGAATGACTGAGAGCACGGCTTGTTTAACAAAAATGCCATGAGGACTGTTGTCTCATTTTCTTATTTGCATCACGGTTGTTCATATCCATAAGTTTCATACCCGTGGATTCAACTAATCTCAGATAAAAAATATTTACAGAGAGAAAAAAGCAGCTGTACTGAACATGTACTTTTTTTTTTTTGAGACAGAGTCTCACTCCATTACCCATGCTGGAGTGCAGTGGTGCAATCTCGGCTCACTGCAACCTCCACCTCCTGGGTTCAAGTGATTCTCCTGCCTCAGCCTCCCAAATAGCTGGGACTACAGGCACGTGCCACCATGCCCTGCTAATTTTTTGTATTTTTAGTAGAAACAGGATTTCACCCTGTTAGCCAGGATGGTCTCGATCTCCTGACCTCGTGACGTGCCCGCCTCGGCCTCCCGAAGTGCTGGGATTACAGGCATGAGTACTGCGCCCTGCCAAACATGTACATATTTTTAATCTTCTTGCTGTTCCTAAACAGTATGGCATTACAAGTATTTATACAGCATTTACATTGTATTAGGCATTCAAAGTAATCTAGACATAAAGTATTCAGGAGGATAGGTTTAGGTTACATACAAATTCACACCATTTACTAATAAGAGACTTGAACATCTTAGGATCTTGGTACTCAGGGAGTCCTTGACCGAATCTTCAATGGCTATTGAGGGAAAACTTTATAAATCCAGCATGTTTGAATTTACTATGTCTCAGTTTGTGCTGGAGCTAACTTATTAGACATATTGGACAGAGCTCAAGTAGACAAGGAAAATTGTCCACTGGCCTTTTTTTCCTTTCATCGGGGCAAATAAAAATAAGAGAAAGAAATTCTCACTTTTTTTTTTTTTTTTAATTTCCAGAAACATGGATTCAGACGACCTGCAAGTCTTCCAGAATGAGCTCATTTGCTGCATTTGCATGAACTACTTCATAGACCCGGTCACCATTGACTGTGGGCACAGCTTTTGCAGGCCCTGCCTCTGCCTCTGCTCAGAAGAAGGCAGAGCACCAATGCGCTGCCCTTCGTGCAGAAAAATCTCAGAGAAGCCCAACTTCAACACCAATGTGGTACTCAAAAAGCTGGCTTCCCTAGCCAGACAGACCAGACCTCAGAACATCAAGAGCTCAGACAGTATCTGTGTGCTCCATGAGGAGACTAAGGAGCTTTTCTGTGAGGCTGACAAGAGATTGCTCTGTGGGCCCTGCTCTGAGTCACCAGAGCACATGGCTCACAGCCACAGCCCAATAGGATGGGCTGCTGAGGAATGCAGGGTACGTGATGCCTCTAAGGCAGTTTGAATTATACAGAATCCCAAATAAGAATGATGAGGGCCTGTGATAATGATGGTGATGAGAATGCAGATGGTGGAGGTGGTGATTATTCCATGTCAATCATAACACATAAATGTGTCCTTTCAATGTTGCTGGCTAATTTGGCACTCTAATCACAGCTGTGTTGA
This sequence comes from Pan troglodytes, assembly GCF_028858775.2. Taxonomy (NCBI): domain Eukaryota; kingdom Metazoa; phylum Chordata; class Mammalia; order Primates; family Hominidae; genus Pan; species Pan troglodytes. Next base: position 91,961,565 of record NC_072407.2, read on the forward strand.
GACTTCACTAAAGGAGGTTTCCTTAAAAACATTGCTCAAACATATAGAATGGAGCTGTGGAGCTGGTGGCCAGCACCAAGAACACTTTTCAAAGTCAGGTTATGTAAAAGCCAGTTTCTCAGAAAATTGATGATATTATCTGAAGGGTCCCTTAAAACTCTCTATTATGTTTCTATCACTTTTCACATCCAAATTATTAGAATCATATTCGTTTAACTTGGAAAAATCTGACCACTTCACTCCAACTTAATTTATGTTTCTTTCAATTACAGCCTCTTTTTTTTAATTGATAAGGGTATGAAATCTGCTATACTGTCTTCATTATTGCTAAGTGTCTTGCTTCTTTTGCAGGAGAAACTTATAAAGGAAATGGACTATTTATGGAAAATCAATCAAGAGACACGAAACAATCTAAATCAGGAAACTAGCACATTTCATTCGTTAAAGGTAAGAATGAAAATGTTTTCTTTGTTTTCATGCAAATAAACACAATGTTAGCTTATACTTTTTAGCTAAATTCAAACTACCCGTTGAAAGATAGTGATTTTATCCCAAGAAAATGTAGTGATTTCAATTGATATAATACGAGTTGCAAACAGAGAAGCCCACACAAGCTAGCCAAATGAATTCTAGTATATTGGATAAACGGCATGATGTGTATCCTAGTTCAAATTTGAAGGTTGGTATACACCTTTTCAGACACTTTAGATGAGACAACATTTCACTAAGATTGGGTGTGAGGAAGACGAAAGAAATAGAATAGTATATAGAGTAAAAATATGGTAAAAGTAAAAAAAACTGCATAATATGGTGTATGGCTAAATGTTTTTTAACATGTAGGCGAAGCAGACATGGAAAAATCCTAAAAGAGAGATTAATAGAGGAAACAATTGACTCAGTAACAACTGTGAAGAAGCATCACAGTGACAGAAACCAGGAGTCTTTATATAGGTTTGATTTGAAGAGGGAGAGAGAATAGGAACATTGAAAAAGATGGACAGAAGAAGATAGCAAATATTCAAGACTCCTTGCAAGAGTGAGGCAGAAAGTTTATAACTTGCTTGATTACACCCAGCATATAATTATTTGAAGTTTTCTATTGAGAGTGAGAACATGTAATCCTTTTAACCAAACGTCTCTGCAGGACTATGTGTCAGTAAGGGAGAGGATAATCACTATTCAATATCAAAAGATGCCTATATTTCTCGATGAGGAGGAGCAACGGCATCTGCAGGCACTGGAAAGAGAAGCAGAAGAGCTTTTCCAACAACTACAAGACAGTCAAGTGAGAATGACCCAACATTTAGAAAGGATGAAAGACATGTACAGAGAGCTGTGGGAGACATGCCACATGGCTGACGTGGAGCTGCTCCAGGTGAGGAGGGAGGGTCCGTCCTCAGAGACAGGAAGCCTTTGCTGGACAGTGCTGCCAGGACATGCAAATATCACCTGCATATGTCACTGCTGTAAGCTAAGGGACACATGCTGTCTGACTTCCACCATTACATTTCTCCATTCACGTATTACTGCATACTTTGGTAATCTTTGGGAAATTTTTGCCATTTTAGCAGATAACATATAACAAAGTTCTCTTCAATATAATTTGGAGTACTATCCACACAGAGAGATCAACTAAAATCGTTAGAACTCTAGGCCAGGGGAAGGTTAATAATACTCCATTTATATGCCCTAGTTCCTCCTCTCTCTGATGTCCCACACAGCAGTGATTTGCTGAAGACATTGAGGGGTTTCCCCTTGCCTGGGCAAGGTTTGTCAAAGCTGCTCATCAATGTCCATGTACTCTGTTTCTCATATGGTTCTCTGTTTTGTTTTAATCATTGTCATGTGTGGTCAGACCTTTCCTTGGAAGTAAGATTAGGAAATTAATGACACCGGAAACCTAGATCTCTTTGCTTTACTCCACTGTCTCTTGCTGAGCTCCTTTCTTCTTAATGCCCACTGATGAAGCTTTTTATTGTTTAGTTGAGGTTCTGTTATTAATGTAGCCTTGAATGATTCCTTCGCAGGAAATAAAAAGATATACATTATTAAAACAGAAAGAAACAAGAGTATGAGAAAAGATGCAGAAGGAAAAATCTCTCATAATTAACATTATCTTTTATTTTTTTTCAGGATGTGAGAAATGTATCAGCAAGGTGAGTTTACACTAAAAAAATGCTATTTCTGAGAAGTTTGTTCTCTTGTGAATGAAGGGGATGCATACATTTTGAGTATTAACATCGTTGTCGGTGGCTATTTCCAATTTTGTTTCAAAAGAGGGCCTGAGGTCTTCTTCTCTTTGGTCTGGAAAGTTTTCATCTTAAAATTTGTATGAATTAAAATACACATAAAAACAATTTGCCATTCGGAAGTTTGTTCTTCCCAATCCATCCATCCTGACCAACCATACCCCACAGATCTTAATACAAAATTACTCTGAGGAATCATAGAGGCATCTTCTACTCTAGAGGGGTGGGAGGTTAAAAAAAAAAAAAAAAAAAAAACAGAGCGAAGAGAGACATTCCCTAAGGATGGGCTGAGGAGGGATGTTTTGTTCCTAAAAGCATCAATGACCCGGGCCTCCTCCATCACCATACACTCAGTTCTAGGAAAGACCTCAGGGAAATGGTTGCCTCGGGCCCCTCAGCAGCAGGGTTCTCAGGCTGGAATTAGACTCCTTTATTTTGCACAAAAGATTAAAGCTTTTTGTCCCAGTGAACATTCTCTGTTAGACACTGACTAGCATTAGTGACAACTGCAGGCTGAGGTCCCAAAGGTTTTTGTCTGAGTTTTCTGCTCTCTGAAATATTTCCAGGATTTCCGCATACCCTCAAGGGGTGTGATGGGCAGAGGGAGGCAATGACTTTTAATGACTTTAGAAGTTGTATAATGTCTGAGAATAACGTATCTGGGGAAATTGGGTTTTTATGGAAGTAAAGTTTAGAAAAAGTAACATCCTTATTGCCCCTAGAGTGTAGAATAAAATGTACACCCAGTTAACCAAAACTGGCAGAATTGTGAGGAAACATCTTACATGAAAATGTGATATCTTTGTATGACTGTGTGATTAGCTCTGGGCCTGGAAATATAACTGAGGCCATTTTTTTTGCAGAACTGATTTGGCACAGATGCAAAAGCCCCAGCCAGTGAACCCAGAGCTCACTTCATGGTGCATAACTGGAGTCCTAGACATGCTCAACAACTTCAGAGGTAAGAGCCAGCTGCTTGGCAGTCCAGCCTCAAATTATTTCCTTATTGGGTCCCTTGGTTGAGGCTTTCCCCATTTAAGTTTTATTAGTTTTGACATATAGGTAATACATAGTTTTCCAAAACATGTGCATCTTCTCTACCTGCATAGTAATATTACAATGATCAAAATTCAATTTCCTGACTTACCGTTTGATGAAAATGTAAAGCAAGATACATAATTTACTGCAGAGTAAGAGGACAAAATATTCAGATCATGTAGTTATGAAGACACTAGTTCTCATGGCGGCATCAGTATTTCATGTTTATTCAATTTAATTCAACTTTGAACGCTTAGATTTGGCATAATGGTTTTTAATTGTTTCTATTCTATGTGCATTTACATGCATTCTACAAGTAACCTTTATTATTTACAAAATCAGAACATTTTGATCAACAAAAGAAAATGACTAAAATATCCATAATCAGGACAATTCTAATGCCATCAGATACATCTCGTAACAAGTGAAAGGTGAGGGATCTGTGAACATGGCTTAACCATGTTAGGCCCATTCTAGAGAGCAGGTCTAGGTAGCAGAGGGCAGGAACCCAGACTAGATTGAATCAGGAGCTAAACAGATAATATAAAGCCAGAGTATTCTTTTCAGAAACTTATAAATTTTACATGTGTTAATTTCTACCAAATTTTTGATGTTTGAGACTATAACAGGCGTAACTTACATTCCAATAAATAATCACATCACAGCAAATTGATGTCTACCTGTTGATGATCTTAAAGACAAATAATACAAGAAGAGTTTTCTATTGAAGAAAAAAAAACATTTTGCATATGTCCTGAAACAAACTATGCGGACGTAGACATTAAATCATTATTTCCCCAGTGATATGGTCACATTTTTTCTCTATTACTTAAGGAATAATACATAATTGTATGTGCTGTAGAGGTGTAATAACATTTCATCTTCATGGATGCATGGGGCTGAACTCTCTTGGCTTCCTTTTTTCTGTATTTTCTTGGAAGAAGAGCAAATGAAGTGAATAATTGGGCCACAGAGCCTCTGTCCCTCATAACACTCACTAATATAATATTTTTTTCCTTGTCAGTGGATAATGCTCTGAGCACGGAAATGATTCCTTGTTATATAAGCCTTTCTGAGGATGTGAGATATGTGATATTTGGAGATGAGCATCTCAGTGCTCCCACGGATCCCCAGGGAGTGGACAGCTTTGCTGTGTGGGGAGCGCAAGCATTCACCTCCGGCAAGCATTACTGGGAGGTGGATGTGACCCTCTCCTCCAACTGGATTCTGGGAGTCTGTCGAGATTCCAGGACTGCAGATGCCAATTTCGTTATTGATTCTGATGAAAGATTTTTTTTAATTTCCTCAAAAACGAGCAATCACTATAGTCTCTCCACCAACTCTCCACCTTTAATTCAGTATGTGCAAAGGCCTCTGGGTCGGGTTGGGGTGTTTCTGGATTATGATAATGGATCTGTGAGTTTTTTTGATGTTTCTAAAGGTTCTCTTATCTATGGTTTTCCTCCTTCCTCCTTCTCGTCCCCTCTGAGGCCTTTCTTTTGCTTTGGTTGTACATGAAAAGTTGGTTTCATGATGATTTATCGTGACCTCCCACATATAAGGTAAATACTGTCCTAAGACACTATGTGTGAGAGCCTGTGAGCTCATTGTAACTTCACGGAATGTAATTACTATATGGTTGTAAATGGGATAACCACCTTGAATGTGTACTTTTGTTAATTAAATTATTTTAATTAATAAGTGATTGTGGAATCTTTACTAGAATATCAATAATGGTTTTTTTTTTGTACTAGTTTTGTTGAGATTCATTCATTTACTGTGAAAGTCATGTTCTAATGTATTTAATTCAGAGATTGTTAGTATATCACACTTGAGCAGTCATCAGAGCTCTACTGCCTGTGCACTTTTATCACTTCCAGAAGAATCCCAATACACATTAACATTAATTCTCCTTTCACCCTCCCCCATTCCTTGACAGCACTTAATCTACTTTTTATGTTTTTTCATTCAGGTAAATAAAATCATACAATGTACGTTCTTTTTTTAATCTGATTTCTTTTTCAGAGAGTATGTTTTCAGTTTGTACACGCTGTAAATCATTTGTCTTAGTTGTATATTTGAACCAGGCTGGGGTAGAATAATGAAGTGGTGGATATCTTATCTTACAAAGAATAAAAAGAGCGCTTATTTTCTTTTTAAGTCTGAGCAAGTTAAGTTGACCTCACAGACTTTATTATTTCTCAACATTCTAGTTATTAATCACATTTCAGCTCATACAACAGTTTTTCAGTGCTGGGTTGCTCTGCTATTACATCTTCTCTGAATATATTATATCAGGTTATAATACTGAGAAAACTCTTATACTTATTACTACCAGATTGAAAATTCCAAGGGGGCAATGGCAGTATTTGTCTTCTTTGCTAATATATTACAATTATTCAATGCAATTTTTATAATAGATTACACAGTAAATAAGATAAGTAAATGGATAAGTAGAGGAGTTAATATGTATAAATACTATTCTAACATTAAGAAACTTTTCCAAAATATAAGTAACAAAATAGGACAGAACATACTAATGAATATCTATCAAAAGATAAGAAATAAATTGATTTTCAGATTCATATCAAAGATAACACTATTATGTTAGGGTTTAAAATAATTGTAGCATAATTTTTACAGGGTTGATTTCAATTGTCTTAGGTTTTTTAATATAAACTATTGAAAGAGGAAGGTTCCTATATAAGATGATGGGGAACAGGAACAGGACTTAGAATAATAGAGGCTGTCCTTATTTAAACTGACATATAAATTTAATTACTTGCTAAGCATAAAGTGGTATAAACCTTCTTATGCAGTAGAAAGAACAAACTTTGGTTACATTTTAAATAAGAATCCAGATGATAGAGAATGGAAAATTCTATAATAGAATGTAATAGCTACATCTCCTAGCGCACCGGCTTATGTGCTCTAACAAAGACCACGAATTTGAAATGATTCAGAAGGTGCATTTCTCTCACATGTTTGTACCAATATAGGAGTTGGTCAAGAAGAAGACTGACATCTTCAACAAGTGAATTTTATCTCTGTGTGCAGGAAACTCCCATTTATTGCCATGTCCCATGCAGCAGGAAAGCCGGAAGAAAAGTAGGAGGGACAAGAGTATTTGCCTTTAAGGAAAGCACCTGGTGTTCCTCACAATGCTTTTATTCCCGTCCTATAGCTCCAAAATTAGGCAGATGGGACACCAAGTTGTAATGTATCTGGGAATGCTGTTTACACTCTAAACCGTATTTATTCTTATCATTTGATTCAGAAAACAAATTAAATGACTGGCACAACTGAAAATAAGCCAAGAGATTTGTTCAATGAAACAAAGCTGAACCTCAACCAAATAGATAAGCTGCTGCCTAAGGTTAGCACCAGTTCTTAGTTATTCAAGAGTGAGTAAACCCTGCTTTTTACCACTGTCGAGGTGTCCAGCGTTGTCCTTTTCAGAGCCTGGCTAGCTGAGGGTTGTGTGGCAAGAAACTTCTTATTTGTATTTTAGTCCCTTAAATGAATGATTTGGATAGGAATGATTCTCCAAATTTTGAAAATACTTATCAGAAATATTCTCTTATTCCTTCACTCTATACCACGTAGACTATAATAAACTGTCTCTCTTCTGCCTCCACATATTTCATGCAGAACATTAGGGGTTAGCAGACAGAAAGCTTATCACCAGCTTCTTTTGGACTCGCTGCTTTTTTCCAAGTGATCTGAGATGATAAAATTACTCACCTTAGGGCTCCAACCCAGCACTCCTTTTTGATTTTCACCTATGTTTTGTGAGCTTTTCTGTTGATGCTAAAACTCTATGCAACAGTCAAAGCCTCATAATTTAATTACATTATTTGTTGCTAGATTTCAAGGAAAAATTATTCCTGACATTCTTCTAATTTAGCTCAGATTCACTTTGGCAGAAAGACAGAATTAGCTACTTTATGATCACTTAGTATTTGACTCTGATTTTGGATAATGAAACAGTTTTTGTGTCTATTTACCATATTTTCTTAGCCATTTAACCAAGATAATCTTATTGTATTGATTCTCCTAGAGATACTTACTTTATTTATTCTCTTCACCTGTCAGAATTTATGTTAGAATATCAGCAAGAATTACTTACAATTGAAATAAATCAAAGAGAGACCACTAAGAACATTGTCAATCATTAATACATAAATCTTGAACTTCCTGAGATTTTTATCCCTAAAGGAAGTTATTTATCAATAGCCTGGTTACAGTTTTTTTTAATACAAGAATTTTCACTCTTCTATAATACAAGAAGTAAAAATTGATAAAGAGGATAACTTGGAAAAAAATTAATCTAACAAAACGGAGACACATTCTTGACTAGCACTTTATTTCTGTACTAAATTTAGGAGACATGTAAATGGTAGGTTTCCTAAGTGAAATAAGACAGACACACAGAGAAAAATACTTCATGGTCCCACTCATATTTGAAATCTATTTTTATAAGTTTAATACATTAAAAAAGGTGGTTACATTGGTGGGAAGAAAATAGGTAAATGAAGGGCAAAAGTTGTAAAGGTGCAGTAATGTAGAATAAATGAATCTGATGTACAACCTGTAGGTATAATAGATAATCTTGTATTGTTTTTGGGAAATATTCTGAGGGACTAGATTTTTGATGTTCTTATCATAAAAAAGAAGCAGAGCTAAGTGATATGATCGATTTGTTAATTTTCTTCATTATAGTAATCATTTCCTTATGCACATGTATCTCAAAACAACATATTGTGCACCTTGAAAATATAAAATAAAACAAATTTAAAAATAAAGGTAATTTTGTTCCTGCATGTAAGCTGAAAATAAGTGAAGACTGGGTCAGTAATAACATTGCTTTGCTGAATTAAGAGAATTCTAATAAAATATTTTTAATTGGGAAGCTATCTGTATTAAATAAAATTGATCTAAAGCTGGTTACAGTGGCCATACTTATAATCCCAGTGCTTTGGCAAGCCAAGGCAGAAAAATCACTGGAGGCCAGGAGTTTGAGATCAGCCTGGGCAATATAGTAAGACCTTATCTCTACCAAAAAATAAACAGAAAATTAGCCTTGAGTGGTGGTGTGCACCTGTTGTCCCAGCTTCTCAGGAGGCTGAGTTGGGAGGATTGCTTGAGTCCAGGACTATAAAACTGCAGTGAGTTCTGATTGTGCCATTGCACTCCAGCCTGGGTGACAGAGTGAGAACTTGTCTCAAAAACAGCAACTAATTATTTTTTGTAGCCATTTTACCTGAAAGGTATAATTCTTTCTTCTACAACTAATGAATCTGCATATGTCTAGGCCAGCCATATCAGGTAGAGCTTGTCCTCTAGTGCTTATATCTATAAAACAAGTAAGACAATTATAAGGAGGCTCTAAGCAAAACAATTTTTTCTCATTCTGGACTTTGAGGTCTTAATTCTTTAGACTCATTTTCTGTCTCAATAGTGGATATCACCCTGAAACTTAATTTGTCCAAACACCTCACATAACCTGAGATTTTACAAAACATACAGTTCATAGGATCAGTACGTTCTTATGCCTTAAAAGTCTCCAGGCATTCAAGGATACCACTATGTGGAAACTCAGGCCTTCTACTGCATTATTGAAGGAGCACATTTGAGACTCACAGCTCTGGTTCCAGGAGTCTGTTAACAGGTCTGGACAATGAGTAATGTCAGTCCAGATAATTCTGAGGAAGGCTTTCTGCCTTGTTATGAGGAGGATAATCAATGGAGACTCTAGACAAGTTCCCAGTCACCTTTCCAGCATTTAGTTGCTGTTTTTGTAATCCCAGCATTTTGGGAGGCCTAGGCAGGTGGCTCACTTGAGGTCAAGAGTTCAAGACTGGCCTGTTCAACATGGTAAAACTTTGTCTTTACTTAAAATACAAAATTAGCAGGGGGCGGGGGGGTGGGGAATATGCATTAGAAGGGAAGGAGAACATACTTAACATGCCATTGGAAGGTGAAATTCCTAATACTTGAGAATATTTTTGAGAACTATGTTTAATTCTCACTATAGAAAGATGTACCCTTTGAATGACATTAAAAATTCGGTAGAAGAGTGAAGAATAATAGTTAAAATGTCACCTAAGTAACAAGAGTCTCAAAACATAAAGTGTTCTAAAAGGTTAAAGTACGTATTTGAGATAGAGGAGAGAATAAATAATAGTTAATTACTTAGACTTTATTATGTGAAAAGACTTTCCTAAAATTCTTCCCTAATAATTGAAGATATAAATTACAATAATTAAAATATACAAAAAATAAAAGTATTAAAATAGTGAAACATTTTAAAAAGGGTAAACTTGAAAATTATTTAATTTTTAATCTCAAAAATCTGAAAGTGATTTTATCAATGTCCTAAAAAATTGAAATAAAAACAAACTTAACAATGTAAAAGAAGGGAGGTTTCCACCGGGCTGGGGGCGGGAGCTAGGGCTTCCCTGGGGACGCAGAAGCAAGAAGCAGGGACCTTGGCGCGCACCAGGCTTTCCGGGACAGAGCCTCGGCCTCCCGCCCACGCCTCCGGCCCCCGGCGTGGTGCTGCTGGCTGGGACCCAGCTGCAGGGTGGCGGGGCGCGCTGCATGACCCCGCCACCGCCGTCCCCACTCCTAGGCACACAGGTCGAGGAGGACCGCGCTGACTACAAAGAGTTCCAGGACTTCTCCAGTCTGCCCGACATCCGCAGCATCGCCTGGGACGACTCTTTTCTACCCTTTCCAGGAGGAGGAGGAGCACGGCGTCGAGGGCGTGGAGAGCGTCCTGGAGGAGGGCGTCCTGGAGGCGTGAGACTGCTGCAGACGTTGGTGCGGCGGGGGGTGAGCGTTGAGAAGGCGCAGGAGACTGACCACAATGGCTAGACCGGCCTTAATGTCGCCTGCTACCACGGCTTTGTGGATATACCGTGGTGGCCTTAGCTGAGTGCCCCCACATTAAAGTCAACTGGCAGGACAGGGAGGGGAACGCAACCCTAATCATAGCTGCACAGGCAGGAGCTGCCCCTGGCCCCATGGACACAGTTGCCTTAGACACTGACTCTCAGCCTTGAGCTTCCTGCGTCAGCATCACCTGGGCTGGTTCATTTGAGCTTTAACACAGATCTGGTGGAAACACAGGCTGCCAAGCCCTGCCCTGGAGTCTTTCTTTGAATAGGCCTGGGGTGGGGCCCAAGAATGAGCAGAAGAACAGGTTTCCTGGTGAGGCTGATGCCGCTGGCCCAGGGATCCCACGTTGAGGAAGGAGGGCTTTGAGGTTTTCATGCCTGATGATGGCCAGGAACCCTTCTCAGTAGGCACTGAAGACCAGCAGAGTCCCAGACCCCAGGAGAGATGTCGTCAGACGGACACAGAGGCATCACGGAATTAAAGTGAAAATGAAGAAAGGAGCTGAGCATCTGTTTCATGACTTTCCTGCGCTGTTTTACTAAAGAGGCTGTTCTGGCCCAGTCAGGGAACGCTATCATCACCAACTACTTGCTCAACTATGTCCTGGGTCTTGACCTTGAAGGATGGACGCGTTCGGGTTGAAAGCCGCCATGCAGGGTCGAACCGATCGCATCCGAGCCCTGAAATAGCAGGGGCGGGTGTCCACGCGAGGGCCCCCGCCGTGGGATGTCGCCAGAGGAGTGGCCACTTACACGTCCGTCTCATGCAGAGGCTCCTGGAGCGCCCCTGCCAGGAGCGGCTGGGGAAAAAGTACCAGCTTGAGCTGCCTCCGCTCCACGAGAGGGTGCGGAAGCCCGAGGGCTCGAAGAACTGCCTGCAGAGGCTCGGGGACTGCGAGCTGTCCAGGCTGACGCCGCGCTCCGTGCGTGGCCCGGAGGACCAGGGCGCCCTGGACCACATGGTCAGGATGACCACCAGCCTCTAACAGCCCCGCCGTGGCCCTCGCGTGCCAGACCGTGTGTCCCCAGAGCTCCCTGTGCGTGGGGAAGAGGCGGCTGGCGGTGCAGGAAATCCTGGCGGCTCAGGAAGTTCTGGCGGCGCGGCTGGGGGTGGGGAGGCAGGCGCAGGAGGCGGGCGAAGCGGAGAGCGCAGAGCAGCACAAGCCGCCCTGCCCAGAGGCCGCGGGCTCTCGGGAGGGCTCCCTAAGAGCCGGCCTCCCACCTGCCCCGCTGCCACGGTTCTGGGGCTCTGGCGACCCCGCCCCGCGGAAGGCCAGCCTCCTGCCCCTGCAGCCCCTGCGGCGGAGCAGTTTGCGGCCCGGCGTGGTAGTGCCCCGGGTCCGCCTCAGCAAGTCGCCCGCGCCCACCTTCCAGCCCCAGAGGCCGGCTGTTCAAATATTTTCCCAATTTTATATTGGGTTCATTTTCTTTTGTTTATTACATTCATTGATCACATGTATTGTATTTTATTGCATATATGTTGGGATAAATATTTTTCTCCACTCTTGGTTTGCATTTGAATTCTTGGATGGTGTATTTTGAAACACAGAAGTCGTCATTTTTGATACAAACTAACTAAATTTTTCTTCTTAATTGTTACTTTTTTGTCCTGGTTAGGAAATCTTTCTGTGTGAGAATATTTTATTGTGTTCCCTTCACCTTCAGAACATGAATCCATGTGGAAATGCACTGTGTATGGTTTGAGGTAGGGGTCAGTATTCAGTATGTCCATTTGAGTATTTAATTGATCCAGCATTGTCCTGATCCCCTTGTAAATTTCACTGTAGAACAGCACTCTAATAATGCATGAGCATTTTGTATATAAGATGAGATTTACAAAGATAAGCACAGCATAGGAGGTCAAATAAGATTACCTCAAAGTATAGGTTCATAAATAAAACACATGGATAAGTATAATATTGTTAGATGAAGAGAAAGAAAATATTTCCAGGTTACCATTGAGTCTTTTTACTCCAAGTTTTTTCATGAAGCCCAAGATCTCTACTTTCTTCCATTGGTTTTAACTTCATTTAGACAACTCTGTCATCTATTATTTCACTTTGTGACATTCAGAAATAATTAAAAACCAGAGAATATATTCTATGCCATACATCATGGGTAATGATTTTCCAAAAATGATTTAAAAAGGAACCAATACACATGGTTTTAGTGTTTTCACCATATTTAATAGAAACACTATAAATGAGTTTTGATGACATTAGAATGCAACTAAAGACATTAAATGTAACTTATTTGTCCTGTTTGATGAGGTGCGAAAAAGAGGGCTTTCTGGGATAAACAGGTTCCCAGAGCATATAGACACATTTCTGACTTTTCTCTGGTCGGAAGTGACTACAGCAAAAGATAGGCCTGAGAGGAGGTGAGAAGGAGCAATTAGGGATGGTGTATATCAGGGAACTTTGATCAACATCAACAAAGCTCATGGTTCTACTTTCACAATCCAGGAATAATCCTACTGTGCTGGTAGGTCTTGGAACATATTGCACCACAAGTGGGGAGGTGGTAAAGAGACTGCAATGAGTGTCCTCCTTAACACATCCAAGAAGAAAGAGTCCCTCCTCTCCATCTATCTTGTCATTCTGTCTCTTCTCTTTCCAATAATTGTTACAGACACCAAAAGCCCAATTCCAAGAGTCCCCCACGTGAACTTCCCAATAATATTTCCCAGATGTGAAAGCCTGAGCCCCCCATTCAAGAAAACATTCAGATTTTGCAGTGATATCGGGATCATCTTGAGGGTCACATCCAACATTCATGCTTCTCAAATCTCCATACAGGAAGATATGACTATTGGTTCTTTCAGGCTGCAGAGTAAAATCAACTGCAAAAATAATTTTTAAAAACTATAGATACATGTAATTAATAGAAATTAGAATTCTTGAGGGAAAAGTTGTTCTACCAAGAGTTTACTTTACCAAGAAATCTGAAGTTACAAGGACAGGAGAATTGTGACTACAACATTTAATAAAGTATAAGGATGATTAATATTCTCTATAGGAAGAACAAAACCCTAAAAACAGACATTGAAAATTTATTGAAAACTTAAAAATTGAGAGTCGAATACAAGACCAGCCTGTTTTAATCCAATCTCCAATGTAAAAGTGAAATATTTTATGCCCTGAATGCCCTTTAGCTATCAAGGTCATTATTATTAAAATATTTCTTGTTCTTAAATACTAGCGATATAATTTTGGCAAGAATGGGAAGATTTTAGCTTCCTCAAGCACCGCTCTAGATAACTGGATAAAAGTCCATATGTTCAAATTATAAGTGGTAATTTAAGGCAGATTTTTGCAAAATCTTTTACCAGTCACTTTGCGGACATCCCTGCTAGCTCTAGACTGAAACCGAATTTTAGATTTTACACGTAGCTCTTCATGTTGTAACTAAACTGAAATTATCATTTCCATTTTTACTTCCTATTTACATTATAATGTCTTCTTTCTTTTTACATGTTAAGTCAACATTTTACATTATATCAATAATATATATTTATTGTAAGAAAGTACAAATACTCCAACAAACTGCAGTGAACTCTATTCTCCAATGAAATGTGTTTAACAATTCAAATGAAATACAGTAAAGAAATGTAAAATTTTTATGTAACCTTGGATTATTACGCTTCCTTCTGAGCATTGTTCCATTTATTCAATTTTTTATTTCTTATGTCATTCCATTTACCCAATATATAACTCTATACATGTGAGCCCAGAACATATTTGTTTTTCACTATGTTTTACTCTTCATGTTATAAATTGGACTATAAATAGAAACACAGATATAAAAGGGTTGCATAGTCATACGGTTCACTTCCTGCTGAAGTGAAATAAAGATTTGATGAAGGGTAAAATGTTACCCCCATGATTCTAACAAGAAGTAATACACCGTGGGAATTCTGTCAATGGGCTGACACTCACCTCTGAATCCACTGAGCCTGTCCAGCAGTCCAGTGATGGGCCCTGCACTGAGCTCTGGATTCACAGGCTCAGACACTTGCAGCAGCAGGGACTCATACCTGCAAGGAGAAAGATACAGTTACCACATCTACAGCCAAAAAAAAAAAAAAAAAATACATAAAAATCACCACTTTTATTTAAAAGACATTTCATGAGAATCCCTTTAACCCACACATTTGCTAATTCCAAAATTATCATTTTCTTTTTCAAATTCATTCTTATTCACAGTTCCTGATTTTCAAGCACGATGGAAAAGTCTATCTGACTGAGAATTCATTCGGATCTTTCTTCGTATTGCTCCAAATTAGTAAGGATCATTAGTCTTAAGACTGGGAGAATATTGAAAAATGAAATTCTGGGTTCCAGACCTCACCAGAAATTCCGGAAATCACTGTCTGGAAAAGTGGGGTTATTTTTAAGACTGCTGCATCTGTTGCTTCCTTCTCAAGGCCAGGGTGTTGAAACTTGCTCCAGGCAGGGAGATCTGCCTTTTATAGTTGAGGTTCTCTGGAGGCCTACACAGTTCAAACATTCCAAATAGTTTGTTTCATCCATTTTTCAGAATTATATATTTAAATATAAACTAGAAATCATCAACACTTTTCACTGCTAAAATACTTTCCCCTTTTCTCTCTGGCTTCCCCTGGTTGACTTTGTAGCCATGTAGTCAATGTAATATTTTCTCTTTCAAATATGAAGGCTTTTGAGCAATAAAAAGGAAATTAGGAATAGAGATGCTCACTTCCTTCATTTTTCTTTCATTTATTTATTTTTTGTTTTATTTATGTATTTATTTATTTTTTGGTTTTGCAGAACTTTCATTGAGCTGCTTAATAAAGTCACTGAGTATGGCAACAAAATAGATGACTACATGGGGGTGGGGGATGGAGAAAGTACAACCAGCACAAGGCAGTATCACTCTCTGAATCCATTATACCGTCAATATCAAAGTTCCTGCTTGATATTTGTGGAAACTGAAAGCATCTGCTAAAATCTTGGTATGCACTTACCTGTGTAATATGTCTCCAAAAGCCTGTAAAAAAAAAAAAAATAGAAAGGCTTAGTGCTTTCCACAAGATGCATCTTCCACTAAGTTCAGTGTGAGATTTGGAGACAGTTTCTGAAGATATTTTCCTACAATGTTCCCTCCTGGAAAGCATTTTCTGTTTCTTTTCTCATGAAAATCCCAGTCTATCATACGTCATGAATTAATGTCCTGATAAAGTCTAAGTCTTGAAGACATTCTCTTTACAAGTGAAGGGAGAGGAGGGAGGCCCACAGAGTCTATGCTCTGTGGTAACCATAAAGAAGCTACTCAGTCATCTTCCCTAAGCCCTGTTACCAAAATGAGCGGACCCCAAAATAATATTAGTGTGATCCTAGATTCCCCAACTTCTCCATCATGCCATGTCTCCAAATTAGCCTAAATGCCAATGAATCACTTCTCATTTTATCCACTTTCAAAAATCCTAAATAAATCACTGACTTTTGATGGGAAATATTTCTTGGGGCTGTCTGTTACCTTAGCCATTCTGCAAAGTTTTGTTGCTGGTGGATAAAGTAGGAGGGACCTTCGGTCTAGTAGAATCACTAGGAGAGGCTATACCTTCCCAACCAAGTAGCATTAGTTATCGAATTGTGTTTTTGGAAACAAATAATGGAAGTGAAGGGGGAGACGGATTTCATGAGAGAGGAAAAACACCCATGTATGTGAATGTTCAACATCATGATACCCCATGGTCAGTCCGTACCTGGAGTAGCTCCACATCTGCTTTATGGTACATTTGCTTCAGATCCTCATACATTCCTCTTAAAAGCTCCCTGGAATGTTCCATTCTGGCTTGGCTTTCATTGAGTTGCTGAAAAATGTCCTCGCCCTCCTTTCGCAGCCTCTCCAAGTGATGTTGCTCTTCTTCATGGAGAAATGCAGGCATCTTCTGATATTCAGCTCTGATTGCTTCTATCCTAAAACTCACATAATCCTGCAGTGACAATTAGTCAAAATAGAAATGTTTTATCCATCTTCTCTTGAATTTCACTGATTCCTCTTAGCATTCTGAACACCCAATATTTTAATCCTCAATCTTGTCAATTCTCAGATTCCACAAAATTTTATTCCTTTCCTTTTTTTTCTGTACTAATATCAACATAGTTGTTTCTGCCCAGTTACTTTTACTTGATTAATGATAAAATGCTTTCTAAGATAGTTATATAAAAATGGATTTCTCTCTTCCACACCACATTTATAGAAAGAAAACACAGTTCTTGCTTAAGAATCAAACTATCGAGTTATATTGACTAGGTAAGAAACCATTATTTCTACTTTGGAGAATTGGGGCAAGTTATGTAAAACCATTATATGACAAATGATGACATGACCCAGACTACCATTGTCAACTCAACGCATTTCACCCAGCATAACATATTCTAATAAGGTTTCATTTATTCTCTTCCAAACTCACACTAATCGGCAACATGGACTTCTTTGTGGTTCCTCAAACCCCCAAATAAATGCAAATTAAATATTACTGCACATGCTGTTTTCTATACCTAGAATTATTTTCATATATAGATATACATATTTCTCATATATGTACTCATATATATATTTCTCAAATATAGGTATATATGGATATATGAGGAATATATACGTGTATCTGTGTGTGTATATATATATTCCTCAAATATATCCATATATATATATATATACCAACACCCAGATACACGTATATATTCATATATTTATGAGGAAGAGGAAGGCAAACAGGAGGATATGTATATTTCCTCCTGATCAAGATTTTGTTTCAGTGCGAATTTTTCCATGAGCCTTTTTTCTGACCACCCTATTTAAAACTCAAACCCTCAGCCCCAGTCCCTGGCCTCTGTGCTCCTTTTCTACTTTCCTGCTTGATTATTCTCCAAAGACACTACTACACTCTAACACATCATGTACTTCACATATCTGCATGGTGACCATTTGCTTTTCCCATTTCCATTGCAAGATTTGTGTGTTTTCTTTCTTCTTTACTCCTTAATTTTCTAAGTTGATATTTGACATAGACTAGGTACTCATAAAATATCTTTCAATGAATTAATATTAGAATAAATTAATGAATTAATATTAGATATCATACCCTCAATATAAACATCCACAAAGAGAAAATCATTTCTAGAATTTTTCTCAAGTCCTTAGAGTTCTCCTTATATTAAATACTAGTTCCCATATTTCTCACATATTTATGTCTTCATCAAGACACAAGTCTACATTTCTCGCCACTTTTCCCATTATGTGTTATGACTTATTCAATATTAATTAGCGCTGATATTTAATTTCATGCTTTCCCTAAGGTTGCGCTCTTGCTCCTTCTGCCTGAAATTTAGCTCACATTTCAATATACTTGCCCACCAGGATTCAAATTCATACTGACTCAGCCTTAGAAGGGTCACCTGAAATTTCCATGACTGACAAATAACACTTGTATCCAGAATTTATCCAGGCAGCCCATTGGGAACAGTGTGAAATGGCCCAGTTTCTTGTATTTGTTGGGGTATTGCTATAGGTTTGTATGGAAACAGATGAGCATGCTTGGGTAACATCTGTGGTCTGATTAGACATCCTACCAAAGAGTCACACTAACTTATATAAAAAATTACGGTGTTTTTTTTCTCAAGTGTTTTTTCCTTGTTTATTGAATTCCAGAAACATTATGGGTTGAGATCAAGTTCCTATTTTAAGAGTCACCCATTTGTTCACTATAAGTTCCTGCAGAAGGTAGAGTAATACGGTACTAACCTTCCAGCATCTGGTTCTGGTGGTTTCTGTGTTCAGGTTTCTGAGATTTTCACAAGCTTTTTGCCATAAAGACTGCATTTTTTTTAGGAGCTCCTCCTGCAAAAGAGCCATGAATTGAAGCACAAGTGAGGACAATAAAGTATCACTCACACTCTGATATACGAAGGACCCAAAATGAGAGACAAATTAGCCCACAGAAAATAGAGTTTGCTTTGTTTCCCCTCATGTTTGTCAAATCTGAGAGGTGTGAAGTCAAGGAAGCTCATAACAGACATGCTTAAGGGGACACAGAGATGGCATCATCCAATCTCCAAGGAAATAGACTTACAAGAATTTCATGTGTCCTGTATAGAAATAGATCTTCAGAGGCATCACTTACCCGGCGTTCCTCAGCAGCCCACTCAATGGGACAGTGTCTGTGATTCCGGTGCTCCTGAGAGTTGGAGCACAGCCAACAGAGCCGGCTCTTGTCCACTTCACAGAACATCTTCTTTGCCTCTCTGTGCATCCCACATATTTGCTCCTCAGAGCTAAGGAATTGCCGGAGGCTGGCTTTTCTGGCAGTGGAAGCCATGTTCTTCAAACAAATGTCAGTTTTGAGGTTTCTCTGCCGTATTGTCTTCTTGCATTTAGAGCACTGAGCAAGAACTGCCATGTCTTGCCAGTTGAGGTAGAAACAGGGCCGGCAAAAGCTGTGCCCACAGTCTATGGTGACTGGGTGTATGAAGTAGTTCATGCAGATGGGACAGGTGAGTGCCCTCTGGAAGACTTGCAAGATTCCAGAATTCATGTTTCTGAAGAAGAAAGAGCAGCATGTCATTTTGGGGTCTGGGTTGGTGAAAATCTGTGAACATGTGGTGATATGTGGTAGCTGTATTTTCTTCTTGACAGTGCTCATTAAAGTGGAACAAACTATTTCCTCTGTAACAAAAATGAAAAATTCATACACAAAGAGAGTCCTTAGGCTTCTTAGCAGACACTACTGACTAGATGACTCACAACCTCTTCTACTCCTAGTTCCTGCCCATAACATAATGCAAATCTGTTCAAAAACCTATTCCCTGGATGTCGATATGAAACTCGGGTTTTAATCTTAAGTGGTCTAGAATAAAACATGCTTCTCCCTATTTCTCTTTCAAATAACTACTAAATGACTATGGGAGAGGAGTAGAAAACCTACATTGGGTAACAAAACATGAGAAGATGGTCAGAGGGCGCTATGACATATTTTTAGAGAGAGGGACCCAGAAGCCGGCTCTTTAAAACAAAAACAACCCCAGAACAAACCAACCGACCAGATAAACAAAAAGACAGCAATTAAACCAGTCTAGGATCACTAGGAGATAAAACAAATAATGAAAAATATTGGGTTTATTTTTCTTATGGCTTAAATTAACTTCTTCTTTGGGCTACTCCAACTATGAACTGACATACAGTCAGTTTTTTAAAAACTGAAATATATATAATTATATTACTATGGTATTATGGTTAATTTTAGGTGTTGACTTGACTGGATTAAATAATACATGGAGAATTGGTAAAGCATTATCTCTGGGTGAGTCTGTGAAGGTGTTTCCAGAGAGACATGTAAGTTTGTGAGCTGAGTGGGGAACAGCAGCCCTCAATGTGGGTGTACACTATCCAATCAGCTGGTAGCTCAGACTGAAGATAAAGGGCAGAGAGAGGGCCGTTTCCTCTCTTTCTCCTGAAGCTTATTCTAACTCAGCCAGGATATTGGTATCTCCAGGATACTACCTTAATGACAGCCTATGTTCAACTTCTCAGACTCCATAATCAAGGGAACAAATTTCCCTAGTGGACTTCCTCTCCTGTACAGTGTCATGTGTAGAGTGAGGACAGATATATGATCTGAGGGACGCATTAGACAGTCTCCTTATTGTTTGAACATCATAGGGTACACTTACACAAACCTAGATGGTATAGCCTACTACACACCAATGTTATACAGTATAGCATATTGTTCCTAGGCTATAAACCTGTATGGTATACGATAGGCAGTTGTACCACAATTGTAAGTATTTCTGGTATATATATATAGTTATGTACACAACCTATGTTTCTGTCTCTCTGGAGAACCCTGACCAATAAAAACTGTAATCTTTGCCTTGGCAGTTTGAAGTCCTTTACCTTACTCTCTTTTACTAAACACTGCTGAATTTAAGTGCCAACAGTGAAAATTTAAGAATTGCAAATCTTTTTCAGAGGTCATCTGAGCCATTTCAAGGAATTTTTCATAGTTTCATCTGAGGTAAGCCTCAATTAAAATGACAACTAGTATCAAGGATCAAATCATTCCTTATACAGTTATCTGCTAAACAATTGTGTTTTGATTTCTAAGCTAGGGCATTTTGGAGAGCATTCTTATTTCCTTTAGTATCACCATTTTTAACTCATCATTGCCTCAGTAACTTAAAATCATGTCTAAAAGCTTAAGGTTATGAAAGTACAACATTTACAGTATTCAATAATTATCCTTTTTTACTTAATTAAGTGTACCAATATTAGTACATGCAGTACACATATATATGCTTTAATGTGAATTCCATATATTCATGATGCATGCAAATCTATTGCAGCAAACACTAGATATCTAAAATTTTTCAAAAATATATTAAACACTTTTGGAACACATAAAATGACAACAATTAATAACCTCATGTCATAAAATGAATAGCAATACTATGAATTACAAATAAGATCATTAAGTAAGTTTAGTCAGTTAGATATTTTTATCACTGTAATTTACTATTTTAAAGGAAGAGAGAAATAATTTTCTCCATATAAGTTTCACTTACCCCAAAGTTCTATGAATGTTTCCTGCAGTAATTCTTCCAAGAAAAAATTCTTTTAAGTACTCCCCAAGATCAGGAGCTCATTCCTTGCAGAGTTGACTTTCAGAGGTCACCTGAATGCAGTTAACTCTAAGTGCTGTCCTCCTCTGGAGAAATAGGAGCTTGTCTCTTCTACTTCCTCTTATGTGAATCTTTGAAAACCACACCCACCTCTTTAGTGATATTTAGGGTATTAAGAAAGGTGGAGACAGCAGAGATGATTAGGTTTATGCAATATTTAGTACATGCCTTTTCATCACTGATTAAATTAGCGTCACACTATCATTGTAAAAACCACTGCCTGAATGAGGCATATCTATCATCAATCTTATCAGAGTAAACATATGCTAGAAATTACCTAAAATTGATTAATACTGTTTCTTGAGTTTCTTCCCAAGGCACAAGCATTCCTCTAAGTGCACATTTATTTATTTATACCAAAGAAAGTTTCACCCTCTGGAGTGCAGTGGCACAATCTTAGCTCACCACAGCCTTGAATTCCAGGGCTCAAGTAATCCTCCCACTTCAGCTTTCAAAGTAAAAAAGACTAGAGGTTTATGCCATTGAACCTAGCTAATTTTTCATTTACTCATCAAAAATATTTTTAAAATTCTTAGGTGATTACATGTGTTACAATGACCAGCTGGATTAGAATTAGATTAGGTATAAAACGATGAAAGAATCTGGGAGAGGGGGCAGAGTGTTGGTTGTTAATTAGCACATGGATCAAAGGAGAGCACTGAGGTGTTTAGAAGCCACAACATTGATAGGATAAAAGCCAGAACTAACAATCCAATTGTAAATCTCTTTACTGTGGTATTTTCTGCCATTTCTGCTCCATAAGACACACCTTAACCACTTTGTCATGGTATCTGCAGTATTCTATTTTAGTCTACATAGCATTTTCTCTCAAATGCATTCTATTTCTCTCTCCTTCATCTTCCCTCCCTTCTTCCTTCCAGCTGTATTTTTTCACTAGAGAACACTAGTAGAATGTTCTCCCAAATTTCAGATTTCAGATACGCATCTGTAAAATAATCTTATGGAGACACATTTTAGTTGCTACTGAATACTTGGTTGTTTTCATAAGTTCACAGCATTATTACTGTCCTCCAAAAAACGGTTTCCCATTTCCACAGCTAATCTCATCATTGACTCTGCCATCCAAGTTTATTCTAGGCCACTCTGGAAGAATCTGGAAAAATACTTAAAATACATTTTAAGTATTCATCATGCACATGTATTGTATTTTATTTTATATATGTTCGGGTGAATATCTTTCTCCACTAATTGTTTGCATTTCAATTCTTGTATCATGTTTTTTGAAACACAGAAGTCGTCATTAATATAAACCAACTAATTTTTTTAATTGTTAATTTTTGTCCTGGTTAAGAAATCCTTATGAGAAT
The DNA here is from genome assembly GCF_028858775.2 of Pan troglodytes. Classification (NCBI taxonomy): domain Eukaryota; kingdom Metazoa; phylum Chordata; class Mammalia; order Primates; family Hominidae; genus Pan; species Pan troglodytes. The sequence goes on from NC_072407.2 coordinate 91,983,785, forward strand.
ATTGTGTCATGTTCCCCTTACCTTCAGGACTTGAATCTATTTGGAAATGATTGTGTGTGTTTTGAGGTAGGAGTCAATATTTAGTTATTTTAAAAAATTCAATTAATCCAGCATTGTTCTGACCACCTTGTGTATTTCAATGTAGAAGAGCACACTAATAATGCAGGATTATTTATCTATGTGGTGAGAATTCCAAAATGAAGCCAAGCATGGAAGGTCAAATAATATTAACTCAAAGGATAGATTAGTAAAATGAAATGTGATGGATAAGCGCAATATAGTTAGGTAAAGAGAAAGAAAAACATTTCCCAGCTATCATTAAGACTTCACTCCAAGCTTTTGCATGAAGCAAAAGATCCCGACTCTCTTCCATTGATTTTAACTCCATTCAGACATGTCTGTCATCTATTATTTCACTCAGTGGCAGTCAGAAATAAAGAAAAAAAAAACAATATATTTTATGCCATGATCATGAATAATGATTTTTCAAAAATTAATAAAGAACCAATACATATACTTTTAGTGTTTTTACCATTTTTAATAGTAACACAATAAATGAGTTTTAATAACATTAGGAGGCAATTCAAGACATAAAACAGAACCTATTTGTCCTGTTTGATAAGGCACAAGGAAAACGGCTTTCTGGGATAAAGGGATTCTCACAGCAGATGAACACATTTCTGATTTATCTCTGGTCAGAGGTGAATACACCGAAAGATAGGCCTGAGAGGAGGTGAGAAGGAGCAATTAGGGATGGTGTATATAAGGCTCCTTTGATTATCATCAACGAAGCTCACAGTTCTAGCTTCACAATCCAGGAATAATCCTATGCGGCTGGTAGTTCTTGGGATATATTGCAGTGTAAGTGGGGAGGTGGTAAAGAGACTGCACTGAATGTCATTCTTGACACATCCAAGACTAAAGAGTCCCTCCTCTCCATATATATTGTCATTCTGATTCTTCCCTTTCCAATACTTATTACAGACACCAAAAGCCCAATTCCAAGAGTCCCCCACATGGACCTCCCAGTAATATTTGCCGGAGGTGAAAGTCTGAGCACCCCATGCAAGAAAACTTGTAGGTGTTGCAGTGATATGGGGCGCATTTTGACGGTCACATCCAATACACATGCTTCTCAAATCTCCACATCGGAAGATATGACTGTTGGCTTCATTATGATGCAGAGTAATATCCACTGCAAAATAAATAAATAAATAAATAAATAAAAGAGAAAGAAACAAAACATGCATAGACATGTGTCAATAAGCAAAAATTGTTCTATCAAGAAGTTAATTTACCAGGAAACGTAAAGTCACAAGGACACTTTTGCTTGTAACTTCTAATAAAGCGTAGAGATGATTAACTACAAGACAAACAAAACACTAACCACAGGTATTAAAAATGTTTTGAAAACTTACTTATTGAGAGCCAAATGTAAGACCAACTTCTTTCAATCCAATTTTCAAAGCAAAATTTGCACATTATATGCCCTAAATGCTATGCTATTATCAAGATCATTATTTAGAAATGTTTCTTATTCTTAAAAACTAGTGCTATCATTTTGGAAAGAATGTGAAGATTTTCAGTTACTCAAGAACTGCTCTTGATGACTGGATAAAAATCCGTAAGTACATGTCATAAGTAACAATTTAAAGCAGATTTCTGTAAAATCTTTTACCAGTCTCTCTGTGGTCCTCTATGCTAGCTTGGGGCTGAAGCTGGATTTTAAACTTAACATGTAGCTCTTCATATTGCAATTAAACTGAAGTTCTTTTTGTTTGTAATTTTACTTGTATTCACAAAATGGTTGCTTCTTTTTATGTTTACCCATTAACTAATTTTTTTTGCAATACATGATACATATCCACTTAAAAAATTAAAAACCCTCAGCAATCCCCAGTAAACCATAATCCCAAAAGAACAGTTCTTAGCTGTTCAAATGAATACACTAAGGAATTGTAAAATTTTGTATTTAACATTAAATAACTCACCTTCATTCTGAGCATTGTTCCATTTGCTCCTTTTTTAAATTTGCTACACTACTCCTTTTTCCCATTACATTACTCAGTACCTATGATGCCAAAATGTATTTGTTTTTCACTATCTTTCAAACATAATGCTATAAATCTGACTATACAGACACAGATACAAAAAGGTTGCATGATTATATTGTTCACTTATGTCTATAAAGAAGTAAAATATTTGATAAAGGGTGAAATATTACCCATCTGGTCCTAACAATAATAATATTTAGATAGTGGGAGTGCTGCCTGTGGGTGGAGACTTACCTCAGAATTGGATGAGCTTGTCCCTCAGTCCAGTGATGGGCCCTGCACTGAGCTCTAGATTCAGAGGCTGGGGCATGTGCAGCAGCACGGACTCGCTCCTGGAAGGAACAACTTGCAGTTACAACATCTACAGCCATAAAATAAATAAAAACCACTATTTCTATTTAAAAGACAGTCCATGAGAATCCTTTGAATCCACAAATTTGATTACTCAAAAATTATTACTTCCTTTTTGGAATTAATTTCTATTTACAGTTTCCAAATTTTAAAGCATAGTGGGAGAGTCTGAGTCAGAATTCAGTCTGATCTTTCTTTTTTCTCTGCCCCACATGTGTAAGGTTCCTTAGCCTTATGGCCTTGAGCATATTTGGAAATGAAATTCTGAGTTCCACTTCTTGGCAGACTCCCCTGACATCTTTGTCTGAAATAGCGGGGTTCTGGGGAGACTGCTGCATCTGCTGCTTCCTTTTCAAGATAAAGAATGTGAAACTTGTTCTAGGCAGCTAGATCTGCCTTTTAGAAACAAGCTTCCCTAGAGACTTATACAGTTCTAATACTCCACAGTTTTTTCAACCTATTTTTCAGGACTGTTAACTGATATGTATGTAGGTATGAACAACAAATCAACTTTTTCACTGCTGAAATACTTCTCCCACTTCTCTCCTGCTTCCTCTGGTGACTTTCTCACCATCCACAAAACAAAACTTTATCTTTCACCTATGCAGGCTTTTAAGCAATAAAACAAAATCAGGAATAAACATTTTTTTATTTCACTATTTATTTATTTATTTATTTATTTATTTAGTGTTCTTGTCTTTTCTGGTGTGAGAGTGAAAGCAGATGCAAAAAAAGAAAGGTAGTATCAATATCTTAATCATTTATGCCATGACTTTGGTAGAGCCTGCTTTGATATTCATGGAAACTGAAAGAATATATACTAAAATTTAGGTAAACACTCACCTGTGTAATATGTCTCCAAAACCCTGTAAAAAAAATAGAAATATGTAGGACATTTCACAAGATGCACCTTTCACTAAGTTCAGTGTGAAATTTGGAGTCAGTATCTAAAGATATTATTTCCCTACCATCTGGAAAGCATTTTCTGTTTCTTCTGTAATGAAAATCCCAGTTAGTCATTTTGTCATTAATTAATGTCCTGGTAAAGTCTGAGTCTTGAAGACATTCTCTCCAGAAGTGAAGGGAGAAGAGGCCCAGAGAGTCTATGCTCTGTGGTAACTTCAAATAACCTACTCAGTCATCTTTCCCAGAACCTATGACCCAAATGAGTGGACCTCAAAATAATATTAATGTGAGCCTAGATTCCCAAAACTTCTGATCTTGCCATGTCCTCAAATTAACCTAAATGTAAATGAATCACTCACTATTTTATAAATGTTAAACAGCCCAAAATATATTATTGACTTAGATGGGGAATAGTTATTGGGGCTGTCACCTTGACCATTCCACAAAGTTTTGTGGCTGGTGGATAAAATAGGAGGGACCATTGGCCTGGTAGAATCCCTTGGCGGGGCTATACTCTCCCAATAAAGTAGCATTAGTTATGTGAATGTGTTTTTGGAAACACATCATGGAAATAAAGGTAGGGAGATGGATTTCAGCCATGAGGAATATACTTACACATGTGAATATTCAAAAACCTGAAACCACATTGTGAGTTTGTACCTGAAGTAGCTCCACATCTGGTTTATGGCACATTTCCTTCAGCTCCTCATACATTCCTCTTAAAATCTCCCTCCTATGAGCCATTTTGGCTTTACTTAAATGAAGTTGATGAAAAATATCTTTCCCCTTCTTTTTCAGCATCGCCAAATTATGTTTTTCTTCTTCATGGTGAAATGCAGCCGTCTTCTGATACTCAGCTCTCATAGCTTCTAGCCTTAAATTCACATAATCCTGCAGTGATAATGGGTTAGTCAAAAGAGAAATGTATTTATCCATGTCCTCTTAAATCTCACTGATTCTGTTTGTCACTCGAACACTCAATAATTTAAACCTCAGTCTTGCTAGTTCTTAGAATCCACAAAATTTTGTTCATTTCCTTTCTTTCTGTATAAAAATCAACATAGATGTATCTGACCAATTACATTAAATTTATTCAAGATAATGTGTTTTCTAAGATAGTTGAAAATAAAAAAATACAATTTGAATTTTGCTATTCCAGCCAATATTTATGGAAAAGTAAGAACAGTTCATGCTTAAGAGTTGGAGTATAGAGCTATAGTTACTAGAAAGGAAATAATTATTTCTATTTCTGAGATACGTAACAAGTTGCTTAAACTCATTATATGTGAAATGAGCTTAGACTAGCATGTCCAGCTAAATGCATTTCACCCAGCAAAACCTATCTTAATAAGGCTGCATTTATGATTTGGCCATCTTTGTCTCTCTGAATTCATTTCCTTCCATTCTTTTTCTAAGTTATCCCATTCTGAAACATAGACTTCTTTGTGGTTCCTCAGGCCTCCAAATATACACAAACTCAAAATTACTGCATATGCTGTTCTCTCCAACTAGAATTTTATACACACACACACACACACACACACACATACATATATACACATTCATGGTCCACATATATGTATATACATACACACATTCGTGTTCCCTCTCCTCTTCAAAATTTCGTTCAAATTGAATTTTTCAGTGAGTCTTTTTTCTGACCACCCTATTTAAAAATCAGACACTAATCTCCAGTTTCTGGCCTCTATTGTCCTTTTCTACTTCCCTGCTTGATTATTCTCCAACAAAGAACCTACCACACTCGAACACATCATGTATTGCACACATTTGCATGTTGACCATTTTTGCCTCTCTCATTTGGATTGTACGATTTGTGAGGACAAAGATGCTTTCTTTCTTCTATACTGGCAAATTTTCTAATTTAATATTCAACATAGACTAGGTTCTTATGAAATACTTTTCAAAACACTAATATTAGCTATCATACCCTCAAAGTATACATCCACAAAGAGAAAATCATTTTTAATATTTCTCTGAAGTCCTCAGAGTTTTCCTTATATTTAGATACTAGTTCCCATATTTTGAGCATGTTTGCATGTCTCCCTCAAGACACAAATCCATATTTCTCACCACTTTTCTCATCATATGTTATGTAGTATTCAATGTTAATTAGTTGAGATTCTTAATTTCATGGTTGCCCTAGATTTCCCGTCACTCTTTCTGCCTCAAATTTTCCATACAATTCCAAATACTACTTGTCCACCAGCATTCAGATTAATGCTGACCCAGGCTCAGAAGGTTCACTTGAGCTTTCCATGACTGCCAAATGAATCTTGTGCCCAGCATTTATCCAACCAGCACATATAGAATGCTGCGAGATGGCCCAGTTTCTTGTATCTGTTGGTGTATAGCTACAGGTTTGTATGAAAACAAACCAGCATGCTTTGGGTGACTTCAGTAGTTTTCTTAGAAATCCTATCTAACAGTCATACTATTCTATATAAGAAATGAGGTCACTTTTTCTCAGTGTTTTCTTTTTTTTTTTATTGACTCCCAGAAACATTAGAGTTTGATAACAAGTTCCTATTTTAAGAGTCACCCATTTGCCCACCATAAGTTCCTGGAGAAGGTAGAAGGTAGAGTAGTACAGAACTAACCTTCCAGTGGCTGATTCTGGTGGTTTCCACATTCAGGTTTCTCTGATTTTCACAAGCTTTTTCCCATAAAGACTGCATTTTCTTTAAAAGCTTCTCCTGCAAAAGAGCCATGAATTGAAGCACCAGTGAAAACAATAAAGTAACATGCAGACCATTTCATAGGGAGCGGGCACAGAATGAGAGACAAATAAGTCCCTAGGAAATGGCATTTCTTCTATTTCCCTTCTTCTTCATCAAATCTCAGAGGTTTGAAGCTAAGAAAGCTCAAAAGTGAGCTGCTTAAAGGGACTCAGATTTGGCTTTACCCAATCTCCAAGAAAATAGACCCACAGGAATTTCATGTGTCATTTATAGAAATAGATCTTCAGAGGCATCACTTACCCGGTGTTCCTCAGCAGCCCACTCAATGGGACGATGTCTGTGATACTGGTGCTCCTGAGAGCTGGAGCACAGCAAACAGAGCAGGCTCTTGTCCACTTCACAGAACATCTTCTTTGTCTCCCTGTGAGTGCCACACATTTGCTCCTCAGAGCTCAGGAATAGCCAGAGACTGACTTTTCTGGCAAGGAAAGCCATCTGCTTCAAATGAATGTTAGTTTTGAGGTTTCTCTGCCATGTTGTCTTCATGCATTCAAAGCACTGAGTAAGAATTGGGATGTCTTGCCAGTTGAAGTAGAAACAGGGCCTGCAAAAGCTGTGCCCACAGTCTATGGTGACCGGGTCTATGAAGTAATTCATGCAGATGGGGCAGGTAATTTCCATCTGGAAGTCTTGCGAGATTCCAGAATTCATGTTTCTGAGGAAGAAAGAGCAACATGTCCTTTTGGGGTCTGGGTTGATGAAAAGTTTCGGAACATGTGGAGATACCTGAGAGCCCTATTTTCTTCTCTTGACAGTATTCATTAAAACACAGCACACTATTTATTCTGTAACAAAAATAAAAATCTCACACAGAGAGAGTCTCTCGGCTTTATAGTAGATATTACTGACTAGATGACTCACAACCCTTTATACTCTTATTTCCTGTCTGTAACACAATACCAATCTATTCAATTTCCCGTTTTCTGAATGTTGATCTGGAAATTGGGTTTGATTCTAAGTGGCCTAGAATAAATTGTAGTTGTTCCTATTCTTCTTTCATGTAACTGCTGAGTATGAAAGACTGGGAAAAACTGCCTTGGCCAAGGAAATATGAGAAGATGGCTAGAGGGTTCTATGGCATATTTTTAGAGACACAACAGTGGGACAGCAAACCACCATGGCACATGTTTACCTGTGTAACAAGCCTGCACGTCCTGCACATTTATCTTAGGACTTAAAATAATATGAAATTAAAGTAAAATAAAAAACCAAACCAAAACAAAATAGAAAAACCAATCAACCAACCAAAAAAACAGCAATTAAACCAATTTTGGTTTAATAGAAGAGAAAAACATAGTTAAAGATATTGGGCCTTTTTATTTTCTCGTGGATTAAATTAACTTCTCCTAGGGATACCCAAACTCTAAACTAACATATAGTAGGATTTTTGTTAAACTCAGAGAGGTGTAATTACATCTCTATGGTGTGATGGCGAATTTTAGATACCAGTGTGACTGGATTAACCAATACCTAGGGAACTGGTGCAGCATTGTTTCTGGGTGAGTCTGTGAAGGTGTTTCCAGAGGAGAGAGACATGTGAGTTGGTGAGCTGAGTGGGACCATCATCCCTCAATGTGAGTGGGCGCCATTCAATCAGCTGGTAGCTCAGATAAAAGGAAAAAGCCAGAGAAAAGGCAATTTCCTCTTTTTTTCTCCTGAAGCTGGTTCTGAGGCTTTCAGCCTTGAGCTCAGTCAAGATACCGGTATCCTCAGGACATCAGCTTAAAGACAGCCTATATTAGAACTGCTCAGACTCTATAATCAAGCAAACAAATTTTCCTGATGAATTCCCTCTCAGGTAGAGTCATGTGTAGCTTGATGACAGATATATGTTCTGAGAAATGTGTAAGGAGGTTTTATTTATTTACTTTTTGAGATGGAGTCTCACTCTATCATCCATGCTGGAGTGCAGTGGTGCAGTCTCGGCTCACTGCAACCTCTGCCTCCAGGGTCAAAGTGAGTCTCCTGCCTTAGCCTCCTGAGTACCTGGGATTACCAGAACACCTCACTACACCTGGTAAATTTTTTCATTTTTTTTCCTTTTTTTAGTAGAGACGAAGTTTCACCATATTGCCCAGGCTGGACTCGAACACCTGGTCTCAAGTGATGTGCCTGCCACAGCCTCCCAAAGTGCTGGGATTAGAGGCGTGAGCCACTGTGCCCAGCCAGGCGGTTTTATTGTTTCGACATTATAGACTATACTTACACAAACCTAGATGGTATAGCCTGCTACGCACCTATGGTATACAGTACAGCCTGTTGCTCCTAGGCTACAAAACTGTACAGCATGTTCTGTAGTGTATACTGTAGGCAATTGTAACACAGTGGTAATTATTTAGTATGTAAACATATTTAAATACAGAAATGGTACAGTTAACATACTGGTATTATAATCTTATGTGACCACCATGTATGGTTTGTGGTTGACTGAAATGGCTCATGAATGTATCTCTACATGTATACATATACACCCTATCATTCTGTCTGCCTGGAGAGCTCTGACTAATATATAAACTATGGTCTTTGGCAATTTTAAGTCCTTTTCTTTACCCTCCCGTATTTGATAACACTGCTGAATTTTAGTGAAAGAAATGAAAAATCTTAGAATAGTAAATAGTCTCCAGAGGTCATCTAAGTCATTTTAAGGAACTTTTCATAGTTTAATAAAATTAAGACTCAAGTGAGATGGCAACCACCATCACGTATCAAATTATATCTTATAAATTTATTTGGTCAAAAAATTGTGTTTTGATTTCCAAACTAGGATGTTTTAGGGAGCTTTCTCATTTTTTTCAGTTTCACTGTTTTGCATCTCTCATCATTACCTTGCTAATTTAAAGTTATGTCTAAAAGCTGAATGAATGAATTAACATTCATTAATGTCTTCTCAATTCAATTGTTTAATATTAATGCACTCATTACACATATATTTACACACACTTATGTGCACATATAGGTATTAATATCAACTCCATATATTCATTTTGCATACATATCTGTTGCAGCAAACACTAGATATTTCCATTTTTTGAAAACTATATTGAAGAATGATAGAAAATGCAAAATAACAACAATTAGTATCCTTATAATTCATAAAATCTATAGTAAGAATATGAATTACAATGGTATCATTGTGTAGATTTAAGATAATGAGATATTTTTAACACTCTAATTTATTATTTTGTAAAGGAAAGAAGATATAATTTTATCAGTATAAGTTTTACTCACCGCTGGGTTCTTTGAATGGTTCCCACAGTGATTCTTCCAGAAATAATTCTGTTAAGTACTCCTCAAGGTTTGGAGCTCATTCACCGCAGTACTGACTTTTAGAGGTCACCAAAATACAGCTCCCTCTAAGTGTGCTCCTTCTCCTTTGGAGAAAACTGAGCTTGTCTCTTCTATGTCCTTTTATAAGAATCTGTGAAGGCCACACCCACCTCTTTAAGAGGGTGGAGTATTGAGAAAGGTAGAGAATAAGACGATTAGGTTTATGCAGTATTTAGAACACACCTTTGCACCACTGATTAAATTATCATCACTCCTTCATTCCAAAAAACCGTGACTGAAGTGAATCATATGTAACATAAATCCTATGAGATTAGATATACACTAGAAATTAACTAAGATACATTTTATACTGTTTATTGAGTTTCATCCAAGATGCAGTCATTCCTCTAAGGGCACATTTATTTATTCTAGAGAAACTCTCTCCTTGTGGAGTGCAGTGGTACAATCATAGCTCACTGCAGCCTTGAATTCCAAGGCTCAGGGGATCCTCTTGCTTCAGCCTCCCAAGTAGCTAGGACTACAGGCTCACACCATCCCACTTGGCTAATGTTTTTTAAAACTTTTCGTAGAGTCAGGGTATGGCTCTGTGGCTACTGTCTGGAGAAAGAAGTGGAAATGGAAGATTAGGTTACACAGAAGGGTGTAACATTGGGGAAGGGTGTAACATGGAGTGATCGGATTTATAAAGTACAGACAATCATGCCTAGGGGATTATAGCCCAACAGAAGGTAGAGGATTTTGGAGTGAGATGCAAGAATCTTAACCTGACATAGGTTGTTCACAGACATTACAACTGAAACAATTATTTCATTAAGTAATGTTTTGTTTCACAAACAATGCCCTCACAATTAAAAACAATTGCTTTATTATTTTAAACTGAAATGTATCATCTATATTTCCATGAAAGATTTTTTATTTATTCTTCAACAAGCATATACTAATGACAATAAACTAGGTATTAGAAATAAATTATATTAAACTATCATAGACAATTTCAGTCCTGCTAGAACATTCAGACTAGTGAATGAGATGTATCATAATTAAAGAATCACACAAGTAAATATACAATTAGAACTATAAGCTCAATAAATGAGCAGTACATGTTTTGAGGGTCGGTAGTAGGAGGGAGGTGCTGAATGCAAGCTTACACAAGGCTTTTATGAAGATATGAAAGCATTGAGATTTGAGGAATAGGAATACATTAACTTGGCAAAGAGAGATAGAGAGAAACTTTCTTTGCAGTGACAGCAGCAGATGCAAAAGCTTCCTGGATGGAGGAAGCCTGGTACAGTTGAGCTCCAGGCCATTGGAGCTAGAGTGACAAGAATGAGAGTGGTCTGATGGGAGATGAGGCTGCAGAGGCAGGTACAGGCATCAGAACATGGAAAAGATGAGTTTGCTATCTAGAAATTATGGGAAGCCAGTGAAGTGTCAGTCTAGTTTTAAAATATATCATTGCTAAATAAGTCTCCAGTCATTATTTATCTGAATATGTACAACTCTAAAATATTAAATGAAATAACTAACCCATCTATGGAGCTCTCATAAAAAAGTGCACCTAGGCACTTAATTGTATTTTAAGTACTATGATTCTATATACAACAGTTGGTGAATTTACTTGTCTAATTTTTTTGTTGTCTTCCCTATTTTATGACTATTTTCAATGGTGAATTTATGCAAAAATAAAATGTGTTTTTTTGATTTTACGCCATGGTGAATAATTTTAAATTAGATACTTTACATCAGTATATATGTATGGACATGTAGAAGATGTACAGCATGTATATTTATATTAAAATATGATACAATGTCATAAATAATTATTTAAACAATAATTATGTGTATAATTATCTTTAACAAAGTACATACAGAAAACTAATTTTGAATAGAGTTTGGTGACTCCTGTCTGTAATTCCAGCTAGTTGGACAGCTGGGTAAAAGGGTCACTTGACTCTAGGAATTCCAGGTTTCCCCAGGCAACATAGGGTGACACCTGTCTCTAAAAATAAATGTTTTTACCCAGGCCTGGAAGCAAGCACATGCAGTTCCAGCTAATCAGGAGGACCAGGCAGGAGGATCACTTGAGCCTAGGTGTTTGAGGCTGCAATGAGCTATGATCATGCACTGCACTTTGGTCTGAGTGACAGAGGGAGAACTTGTCTAAATAAAGGAAAGAAAAAAATGAAAGGAAAACAAAGTTATAAGTTAGAAAGTGTTGCTTTTTCTTTGTTCTCTAGAAGAATTTGCCTAAAAGTGTGTTATTTCTTTCTAAAATGCTTTGAAAATTTCGCTGAAAGAGATCACTGGAGTTTTCTTTGTGAGTTTTGTTTTTTAAATAATACACGGAATTTTAAGAATCCAAATCATATCTTTCATTTTTCTATGTTCTCTTCCGTCTGTTTTAGTCAGCTGTGTTTTTCAAGAAATTTTCTCATGTCATCAAAATTGTCAAATGTATAGGTATAAATTGTTCCTAAAATATTCATACTGGCTTATTGATATCTGGATGACCTATGAGTTTGCCTGTTTATTCTTGATTTGAACTCCCCCTCTCCATTGTTTAAATGAATCTCATTGGGAATTTACTAATTTAATTTATCTATTTAAAGAGCCTACTTTTGAATTTGTTGATGTATCTTTTGCATGCTTTTTAATCAATTTTCTGCAATTTCTCTAATTTTTTTTTAGTTTTTTAATGGGAATTTGCTTTAATTTTCTGGCTGTTTGCGACAGACCTTTCTTTGTTAATAACAGATGCATTTAATGATATACATTGTTTTGTAAACATTGTCTTAAATACATTTCAAAAGTTTTTTTGTTTTGTATTTTGAATATTATTTAATTAAACATACTTTCTTCGTTTTTCTTTAATGCATGTATTTTCAGAGAAACTATAACAGAGAGGGGAGGGAATGCATTTTTCTAATGATATTTGAAACAATTAGAAACAATTGAAGTTAATTTTAATAAAACATTATAACCCAATATATCCAAAATGTTTTCAACATAATAAACATTACAAATATTAGTGAGATATTTTATATTCTTTTTTTTTGAGACAGAGTCTGGCTTTGTCACCCAGGCTGGAGTGCAGTCCCTGGATCCTGTCTAGCTGCAGTGTCAACCCCCCTGGCTATAGCAATCTTCCCACCTCAGCTTCCCCAGTACCAGGGACTACAGGTTCACCCCACCATGCTCCGCTAATTTTTATTTTTTTGGACAGACGAGTTTTCGCAATGTTGCCTAGGCTTTTCTCAAACTCCTTTCCTGTGTCCACCTCTCAATGTGATGCGATGACACGCTTGAACAACAATGTTCATACATTTTAGGAAGAAAGTCCTAAGCCTACTTAAGTTTTTTTAGAAAGGATGGATTGGAATTTACTTTCTCTAAACTCAATAGTTTCTAGAACTATAAATTAGAGTCATGTATTAAAGGCCCCAGGAAGACAATTTTAGAAGAAAAGTTTTCAAAGTGAGCCAGGCTAGATGCTTTATAATTGAGCATTCACTGGATATGTCTTGGCATCCTAATGGCCAACGCTGAGGTTTTTTTATTTTTTTTAATAATGTGAAAGACTGAACTTTGTTACATGTACATTGTGTAGAATTTCCAAAGTTAGAAACTTTTCTTAAAACACTTCACTACATTCCTTTTATTTATGTATTTTTTTAAAAATTTAAACTATGCACGGATACATCCTTAATAGAAGATTAGGTTTCTGCAGTTTCAAAGGCAAAACCTAGTCCTTTCGATTGGCTCTATTTAATTGTATAATTGCTTTATCGATTAAAATTAAAAAAAACTTCTACAAATACATTCCAATGTTAGATAACTAAATCAGTTGTCTGATGTCATTATACAATGTTACATTTTTTTTTTTTTTTCTTTTGAGATGGAGTCTGGCTCTTTCACCCAGGCGGGAGTGAAGTGGCAGGATCTCGGCTCACTGCAACCTCCACCCCAGGGGTTCAAGCAAATCTCCTGCTGGGATTACAGGTGCCTGCCACCATGCCCAGCTAATTTTTGTATTTTTAGTAGAGAGGGGGTTTCACCATGTTTGCCAGGCTGGTCTCGAACTTCTGACCTCAGATAATCCACCCCCCTTGGCCTCCCAAAGTGCTGGGATTACAGGCATGAGCTGCCACAGCAGCCTGATGTTACCTTTTTAAGTCCACTTAAAGTGACTTTATAATTATCTTTTAATGACTCCTTATTAAAACCTAAAATATATGAAGAACTATTTTGTTTTCTACTTTTATCTACAATACTAGATTTCCCATGATTTTTAAAGAGTAGAAGACTTTATTTATTTATTTGTTTTGAAACGTAGTCTCGCTCTGTTGCCCAGGCTGAATTGCAGTGGCACTGTCTAAGTTCACTGCATCCTCTGCCTCCCAGGTTCAGGTGATTCTCCTGCCACAGCCTCCTGAGTAGCTGGGACTACAGGTCTGTGCAACTATGCCAGCCTAATTTTTGTATTTTTATTAGATATAGGGTTTTGCCATGTTGGTCAGACTTGTCTTGAACTCCTGAACTCAAGGGATCCGCCCACCTCAGCTTCCCAGAGTGTTGGGACTGAGCCACCACGCCCAGACTGGATTGGTTTTTAAGAACTTGATTTATACATGTTTAGTTTTAAAGAATGGCTTTTTGTGTTTTTAAACTTTTTAAAGTTAAAAACATTTCACAAGAGACTTGTGAACTTAAATGACATTGAAGATAATTTACTATTACTTAACAGAGGGGTCATCTTTGGAGAATGGGTTATGGTTATAAAATTGAAAAACAGATTTGTATCCTGAGATTAATATTCTGAAGCTCTATCTCTAGTGACTTAGAGAAATTCTCAAATCACCAAACACAATAAATAAATGAATATAAAATATCATGGCTCATTCACTTCTCTAAAGCATTTTCTAAACTCCCAGAATTATGAAAAACATGGAAGATTCAAATATTTTGCTGAAATGGGTCAGAATGGGAGGTATCCACTTAGCCTATAGGTGCTTTCAACTCTGACTCAGCAAATTATAGGTATTAACTTTCTCTGTGGCCTACTCCTCACACCCTCCTAACCCATTCTTGCTCAATATTCTTCTTAAATCTGCATCTAGGTTTGCTATCATATTACCATCCAAATAATAATTGATTTGGAAGTATTTACATAATACAAAGTTCTTTAAGTAACTAATAACATTTACTTAGCATTAATTGGTCCCTTTCTATGTATGAAGCACTGTTCTACTTGCTGATACCTACAGTATTTTTCATAGACTTTAAAATACACCGGCATACACAGTGTGAAATCATTTTTGTGTATGCTTGTTATTTAGGTCACAATATAAAATACATACTGCTAGAATTCTAATAAAAACATACTGCACAGGAATGGTGAGGTAGCATTTAAGTCGGGAAAGTTCAGCTTGACAGGGTCCTATTACCAGTGCATCCTGTTAGCCTAACAACATTCAACATCATAAGTAACACAACAGTAACAAGCTCTTAACAGAGACAAGGTTAGAAATGTGTATTTTTATTTTATAAATAATCTCTGAAAAAGGCAGCCTTCTTAAGCACAAATGTCATTTATTATGGTATGTTCAGTCCTTTTCAATTTTTTACTTCCAAACAATATTCTCAAATATATTTAGAAAAAGGTTTTAAGGTATAGTATTTCATTAATGCTCATCGTTTGGAAAAAAAACCCAACTGGAATACAAGCACATGAATTTGTGTTTATTTTTTTAACTGTGGATTATCATGGTATTTAATCTACTTACTACAAAAAATTTTTGAAAATAGTAATTGATATAACTTGAGACTTTTCATCAAAATTTGAAGACATCTAACAATATGCATAATGAATTTGAGTTGGAAAAAAATGTGTAATACAAGTAAAAACAAAAATGCATTTTCCATTCCTACCTGGAGAAAAAAAAGATGAAATAACATACAGGTTGAGCACCACTAATCAAAATATCTAAAAATCCAAAATACTCCAAAATCTCAAATGTTTTGAGCTGTGAAATGTCACCAAAAGTGAAATATCCCACACGTGACCTCATATGAGAAGTTACAGTCAAAACATATTCTCAGTGAACAAAAGACTCTCCCAGCCCCTTCAGTTGCAATATATCTTTCTGGGTCCACCTAGATGCCCCCGAGCAAGAGCGCTCACAAAGGGTAATAAAATGGCATGTGTACACAAACCTTGCTTCATGAATAAAGTTATTTAAAATATTGTCTAAAATTATCTTTAGCCTATCTGTATAAGGTGTATATGAAATATAAATTTTGTGTTTACACTTGAGTTGATACACAAGATATCTTATTATGTATATGCAAATATTCTGTAATCCACAAATATCCAAAACCTGAAATTCTTCTGGCCCTAACATTGTGAATAACAAACAGTCAACATGTATTACATGGTTTTATAATGGATTTATTTGAAAATGTGACTGAAATCTGTGGATGAAATTTTACAAACATCAGTTTAAGCCAAATAGTATTATTTTGTATAGCAGAAGGGGATACACTGGGTTTATTTCTCCACAGCATCCAAGTAGAATGTGACAGGGGTAAGGAGGAAAGATTTCTGTATGTAGTACTCATGATCCTTTGGGCTTAGGGTAGGTAAAAACACAAGATATGCTAACCTTACATTCTGCTCTGTTCCTTGGAAATTTTATAAACAACACTTACTGTTGTTTATAAACAAAAATCGATTCCAGTGAAGGGAAATGGCTAAGTCCATGAGCACCATTAGAACTGGCAGGGTTCAGGAAAGAATGTGAAAACTCTACTCCACAGTACTCATTTTTCTAGACTGTGCTAGGAAAGATGAATGGAAAACAAATTTGGCAATGTAATGTCTGCGAACAGGATACACAGCCAGATATGGGAAGAATAAAATATAAGAATCTTGTGTCTACTGAATCTAGAGAAGAAAATGTTCTGTTAACTCTTTGCTATGAAAATGCTTCGAGGCTGGGAACCGTGGCTCACGTCTGTAATCCCAGTACCTTGGAAGGTCGAAGCAAGAGGATTGAGTCCAGGAGTTTGAGACAAGCCAGAACAGCATAAGAAGACCATATCTCCACAAACAATTTAAAAACTAACCTGAAGTGCGGGTGTCTGCCTGTAGTCAGAGTTACTCAGGAGGCCGAGGTTGAGGATCACTTGAGCCTAGGAGGTTGAAGCTGCAGTAGCTATGATCCAGCAACTGCTCTATAGTCTGGATGACAGAGTGAGACCCTGTCTCTAAGAAAAGAAAAAAGAATAGAAAAGGAAAAACATGATTGAAATCTAAAACCTAGAGTGCTGTTTGTAATTGTTGCCTCCATTATTTTCTCAAGGAAGAAAACCTATTTGATTCTGATTTTTACAGCCTAATGATAATGTAGCTATATTCAAGAACTCAATGTTTCATTCATCAGAGGAAGAAACTTCAGAATGTAGGCTGAACCTCACCTGAACACACAAGCACAGAAGGAATCATATGTGTTTCTGTGGCTCTAAGTGAGAAAATACATTGAGAGATTTGAGGATTTATGGAGTTGACAACATGGGATTGATCCCTGAATCCATCCCATACAGGAAACAGGACCATAAAAAGATTGCTTACGACCGGGCGCGGTGGCTCACGTCTGTAATCCCAGCACTTTGGGAGGCTGAGGCGGGCGGATCACGAGGTCAGGAGATTGAGACCATCCTGGCTAACACAGTGTAATCCCGTCTCTACTAAAAGTACAAAAAAATTAGCCGGGCCTGGTGGCGGGCGCCTGTAGTCCCAGCTACTCGGGAGGCTGAGGCAGGAGAATGGAGTGAACCCGGGAGGTGGAACTTGCAGTGAGCCAAGATCACGCCGCCACTGCACTCCAGCCTGGGCGACAGAGTGAGACTCGGTCTCAACAACAACAACAACAACAACAACAACAAAAAAAGCTTACCTTTTATGTGCTCATATGTAAAGTTGGGACAATGCTACACATATTGCATATTTTCTGTGGAGATTAGGAACAATGTGTGCATGGAGACAGCACAGTAACTGGTACATCATAGCCCATGTATCACATTGTCCCCTTCCTTTTTCTAACATATTTCTCTCCACTCAAATAGATAAGAGGTTTCAAGAGAAAATGACTGGGGTTTGTAGAAAAATAGACAATAAACAGGTAAAACAATTGAGAAGAAATGCAAAAAAAAAAAAAAAGTGTTAAAGAAAAGATAGCCCTGGACATTCAGGATCCAGAAAGCAAAATATAAATTTTTGGAAAATTAATAAATTTTGTTAGCATGGGAAAAAATATGCAGAATTCTCTCCATGTGCGCAAATAAAACAAACAAAATGTCAAAGTAGTTATAATACCTAGGTTTTAAATGGTATTTATCATAGAATGGCATTTTTATAAAAATTTAAAAATTTCCAGAATTAAACAAAGTCAGATTTCTACATATGTTAAGGAAGCAGAAATAGATCCCCAACTTTCATACAAAGATTTTCCAATGAGTTTTAGAACCCAGATGAACAAAAGAGTCTATTACCAGATTCTCAAAACTAGATGTGTAATTCAACAGAAAACTTTGTGGTAGAGGTAGGTTTCAGATGCTAGAATGAAAACAGTCTCATGTACAAAAAAGTATCTTTTTTATTAAAAGGAGAAGCACTGGGAAATAAGGAAATATTCCAAATTGGCTAGAGTGTCCTTTATCCACATCACGGATTGTTCTTGCCTATACCCACCTCTACTCTCTCTTCTGGATTGGGTAGGACTTTTGGAACCTACAAAATGCCAACTCTAAAGAGAATTACTTTCTTATATTTGTTTCATGGTCTGAGACTCAAGTAGGAAAATAGGTTGTTTCCTTGATAATGCCACAGTAGACAGAGGTAGGTCTGTAATTGAAAGCTCCTAATTTCCAGTGCTCTAGGCTTCAACTGCCTAAAGCTGAGTGTTTGAATAAGTGAATGATGTGGTGCAAAAAGTGGTTGAAATAAAATCAGAAGCTACCTACCTTCCTTTCTCTCCTTGCCCTAATTCCTTCCTGATACACAGCATCATCAGACCTTGTAATGGAGTACCAGGGCCCCGCCACGGAGCTCCAGAATTTAAGCAGAGAGTGTCCACAGGATCAAGTCCATGACCGAGGGTTTCACAAGTTTCCCACTCTGGAGTCCAGGACTGAGTCAAAAGGGCCCCCACACACAACCAGCGCAGATCTTACTTCTGTGTGGACACTTTGGTTAATTACTTAGATTTATTGAGGTACAGAATGTGCATACAGGGTGGTCAGTCAGTTGGTGGTCTTGGACAGTAAACTGACAATAGAACAAGAAAATCTATTGTTCAGTTCCTTGTATTTAATTAAATATAAACTCTGGATGATTTTATGATGTGTCAACTTGAGTACATGTATGTACAAAGAGGGAAATGAGGGCAGTAGCCATTTTGTGGCATAGACATACCTTATTATTCTTCAATGAAACACTTACTTAGGACCTGCTGGAAAGGCATTTTGCAGATGTGAGCAAAGGTCCTAATCCTGTAACTAGGAAGTGTACCCAAGTAAGCCTGACTTCATCAGTGAAAGTCCTTTAAAGAAACACATAGGCATTCCTTGAACAACATTTTAAACGGCAAATGGGACTCTAATCTTCCAGTTGTCCCCTATTGACTTTAAACCAAAGCTTTGATTCATGACCACTGGGATCCAGCCAGCGGGGGATTTCTTTTCCTGATGGACTGTACCCAGGATCTCACATTTGCTTAAGCAGCCCCCACAATTGGGTAAGTCAAGTCTTTGCACTTAATTCATATGTGAATCTCCCTAACTATACATATATCTTATGGGTTCTGCTTTTGTCTTTGAACCTGGACAGACCTGGGTCTGATAGATTTGTCTTCACTGTTTTGACAGTCTTGACCATAAGTCTTCTGGACCATTGGCAAAGAATTCCTCTATCAGAAGATATTTGAGTAGTCCCTTCTGAAATCTCTTTTTAAAAAAATAATTTTCATATAACAACAAAAAGATTTGGAATAGAAAGAAAAATATAGTCCATCTCTATCATTTGGATTCTGTATTTGTGAATTTGCCTATATCCTAAAAGTTATATGTAATCCCCAAAATAATTCCCGTGGTGCACTCCTAGTCATTGTAGGACATCATGCACTATATGGAGAAAAACGTTAAAATAATAACTCATCTTTCACCCATGAGACTGGTGAAGTTTTGTAAATTCAATGAGAGACCCCAGGTTAGTGGGTTTATTTGGTTAATCAGTGATTTCTCTTAGAGGGGTAGAAAACAGAAAACAAAAAGGAAAGTTTTATCTTCCATTGGACTTCTCTGGAAATATCCTATAAATGTACTAAAGCAGCATTTAAGCTGGATAAGGTGGTTTATACCTGTACTCTTAGCACTTTGGAAGGCCGAGACCAGAGGACCACTTGAAGCCAGGAGTTGGAGAACAGCATGGGCTACAGAGTCATACACTGACTTTACCAAAAATTTCAACAAAAAAAATTAGCCAGGTGATATAGTGTGAGCCTAAAGTCTTAGCTACTTGGAAGGCTGAAGCAGGAGGATTACTTGGAATTCAAGGCTGCAGGGAGCTATGATTATGCTACTGCACTCCAGAAAGAGACCCTTTCTCTAGAATAAATAAATGTGCACTTAGAGGAATGCCTGTATCGTGGAAGAAACTCAATAAACAGTATAAAATGCATCTTAGTTAATTTCTAGCCTATGTATGCTCTGACAGGATTTATGTTACATATGATTCATTCAGGCACTGGTGTTCAGAATGAAAGTGTGATGATAATTTAATCAGAGCTGCAAAGGTGTGTTCTAAATACTGCATAAACCTAATCATCTTTGTCTCCACCTTTCTGAGTGCTCTAAATACCCATAAAGAGGTGGGTGTGGTCTTCACAGATTCTTATAAAAGGACACAGAAGAGACAAGCTCAGTTTTCTCTGAAGGAGAAGGACTGCACTTAGAACTGCATTTTGGCGACCTCTGAAATTCAGTACTGCAGTGAATGAGCTTCTGACCTTGAGGTGAACTTACCAAAATTATTTTTGGAAAAATCGTTGTGGGAACCATTAAAAGAACTCCGGGGTGAGTGAAACACATTGATAAAATTATATCATCTTTCCTTTACACAATAATAAATTAGAGTGTTAAAAATACCTCATTATCTTAAATCTACACAATGATACCATTTGTAACTCATGTTCTTACTATAGATTTTATGAATTATAAGGATACTAATTGTTGTTATTTTGTGCTTTCTATGATTGTTTAATATAGTTCTGAAAAACTTAAAATATCTAGTGTTTGCTGCAACAGATATGTATTCATAATGAATATATGGAGTTGATGCATATATGTACACATAGGTGTGTGTGTATATGTATGTAATGAGTGTATTAATATTGTCAAATTGAATTGAGAAGACATTAATGAATGATGAAGTTATTTGCTTTCATAACATTCAGGTTTTAGACATGACTTTAAATTAGTAAGGTAATGATGAGCGATACAAAATAGTGAAACTAAAACAATGAGAAAGCTCCCCAAAATATGCTACTTTAGAAATCAAAACACAATTTTTCGAACAAGTAAATTTATAAGACCTAATTTGGTATGTGATTGTGATTGTCATCTCACTTGAGTCTCAATCTTATTAAACTGTGAAAAATTTCTTAAAATGTCTTAGATGAGTTCTGGAAAATATTTGCAATTCTAAGATTTTTCACTGCTTTCACTTAAATTCAGAAGTGATATCAAACTAGCAGCTTTATGCTGCTTTATGCTAAAGGATTTAAAATTGCCAAAACAAAGATTATAGTTTTTATATTAGTCAGGGTTCTCCAGACAGAACCATAGGATGTATACGTATATGTGTGCAGATACATTCATGGGCCATTTGAGTCAGCCACAAACCACATATGGTGGTCCCATAAGATTATAATACCAATATGTTTACTGTACCTTTTCTGTATTCAATTATGTTTAGATACACAAATAGTTATCATTGTGTTACAGTTGCCTACAGTATGCAGTACAGAACATACTGTACAGGTTTGTAGCCTATTGTAGGAACAATAGGCTATAGTGTATACCATAGGTGTAGTAGGCTATACCATCTAGATTTGTGTGGTATATTCTATCATATTAAAACAATGAAACCGCCTGGCTGGGCGCTGTGGCGCGTGCCTATAATCCCAGCACTTTGGAAAGCCAAGGCAGGCAGATCACTTGAGGCCAGAAGTTCAAGTGCAGCCTGGCCAAGATGGCAAAACCCCATCTCTACTAAAAAAATACAAAAATTAGCCAGGCCTAGTGTCACGTTCCTGTAATCCCAGGTACTTGGGAACCTGATACAGGAGAATCGCTCTGAACCTGGAGGCGGAGGTTACAGTGAGCCGAGATCACGCCACTGCATTTCAGCCTGCGTGACAGAAGGATACTCTGTCTCAAAAAAAAAAAAAAAAAAAAAAAAAAAAAAAAAAAAAAAACTGAAAACACCTGACACATTTCTCAGAACATACATCTGTCCACAAGCTATACATGATTCTACTTGGGACAGAATTCATCAGGAAAATTAATTTGCTTGATTATGGAGTCTAGAGAGTTCCAATATAGGCTGTCTCTAAGCTGGTGTCCTGAGAATACCGGTATCCTGGCTAAGCTCAAGTCTGAAAGCTTCAGAACAAGTTTCAGGAGAGAGACGGAGGAAGTTGCCTTTTTTCTGCCTTTTTCTTTATATCTGAGGTGTCAGCTGATTGGATGGTGCCCACACACATTGAGAGATGAGGCTCCCACTCAGCTCACCAACTCACATGTCTCTCTCCTCTAGAAACACCTTCACAGACTCACCCACAAACAATGCTTCACTAGTTCCCTAGTTGGTGGTTAATCCAGCCAGACTGATACCTAAAATTCACCATCACACTATGGAAATATAATTACACCTCTCTGAGTTTAACAAAAACCTCCTATATGTTAGTTCAGAGCTTGCACAGCCCTAGGGGAAGTTAATTTAATCCGCAAGAAAATAAAAAGACCCAATATCTTTAATAATTTTTCTTTTCCCTACTAGTGAAACTTGATTGGTTTAATTGCAGTCTTTTTCTTGGTTTATTTGGTTGGTTGGCTTTTTTTAAATTTTGTTTTGATTTGGGTCTTTGTTTTTAATTTAATTTAATTTTAAGTCCTGGGATAACTGCAGGACTTGCAGGCTTGTTATGTAGGTAAACTTGTGCCATGGTGGTTTGCTGCCCGGCTTTTGTGACCCTCTATAAAAATATGTCATAGAACCATCTTCTCACATTTCTTTGGCCATCTTCTCATATTTCTTTGGCCCGGGTAGTTTTTCCCCTCCCACTCTTTCACAGTCATTCATCAGTTATTGAAAGAAGAATAGGGACAACTATGATTTATTCTGACCACTTAGAATCAAAACCCAATTTCCAGATCTATGTTCAGAAAATGGGTAGTTGAATAGGTTTGTATTACGCTACAGACAGGAACTAGGAGTAGAAGGGACTGTGAGTCCTCTAGTTAGTAATATCTGTTATAAAGCCAGGAGACTCCGTCTAAGTGTAAATTTTTAAGTTTGTAACAGAAGAAATAGTTTGTTGTACTTTAATGAACACTGTCAAGAGAAGAAAATATAACTATCACATATCTCCACAT
Organism: Pan troglodytes; assembly: GCF_028858775.2. Taxonomy (NCBI): domain Eukaryota; kingdom Metazoa; phylum Chordata; class Mammalia; order Primates; family Hominidae; genus Pan; species Pan troglodytes. The sequence continues at coordinate 92,006,856 of NC_072407.2, forward strand.
GTTTAGAAGCTTTTCATCAACCCAGGCCCCAAAATGACATGTTTCTCTTTGTTCCTCAGAAACATGAATTCTGGAATCTTACAGGTCTTTCAGAGGGAACTCATCTGCCCCATGTGCATGAACTACTTCATAGACCCAGTCACCATAGACTGTGGGCACAGCTTTTGCAGGCCTTGTTTCTACCTCAACTGGCAAGACATCCCATTTCTTGTCCATTGCTCTGAATGCACAAAGTCAGCAGAGCAGATAAACCTCAAAACCAACATTCATTTGAAGAAGATGGCTTCTCTTGCCAGAAAAGTCAGTCTCTGGCTATTCCTGAGCTCTGAGGAGCAAATGTGTGGCATTCACAGGGAGACAAAGAAGATATTCTGTGAAGTGGACAGGAGCCTGCTCTGTTTGCTGTGTTCCAGCTCTCAGGAGCACCGGTATCACAGACACCGTCCCATTGAGTGGGCTGCTGAGGAACACCGGGTAAGTGATGGCTCTGAAGATCGATTTCTGTAAAGGAAGCATAAAATTCCTGTGGGTCTATTTTCTTGGAGATTGGATAAAGCCAACTCTGAGTCCCTTTAAGCAGCTCTGTTTGGGCTTTCTTAGCTTCCAACCTCTGGGCTTTGACAAACATGAAGGGAAACAAAGGAAATGCCATTTACTAGGGGCTTATTTGTCTCTCATTCTGGGCCCCCTCCCTACGTCATGGTCTGCACTGGTGCTTCAATTTATGGCTCTTTTGCAGGAGAAGCTTTTACAGAAAATGCAGTCTTTGTGGGAAAAAGCTTGTGAAAATCACAGAAACCTGAATGTGGAAACCACCAGAACCAGATGCTGGAAGGTTAGTCCTGTACTACTCTACCTTCTCCAGGAACTTATGGTGGGCAAATGGGTGACTCTTAAAATAGGAACTTGATATCAAACTGTAATGTTTCTGGGATTCAGTAAAAAAAAAAAAAAAAAAAAAAGGCGAGAGAAAACATTGAGAAAAAGTGGCCTCATTTTTATATAGAATAGTATGCCTGTTAGGTAGGATTTCTAAGAAAACTACTGATGTCACCCAAAGCATGCTGGTTTGTTTCATACAAACCTATAGTTATACACAAACAGATCCAAGAAACTGGGCCATCTCAAAGCATTCTATATTTGCTGGTTGGATCAATGCTAGGCAAAAGGGTTATTTGGCAGTCATGGAATGCTCAACTGAAACTTCGGAGTGTCGGTCAGCATTAATCTGAATGCTAGTGTGCAAGTAGTATTTGGAATTGTATGGAAAATTTGAGGCAGAAAAAGCGACAGGGCAAATCTAGGGAAACCATGAAATTAAGAATCTCAACTAATTAATATTGAATAATACATAACATACGATGAGAAAAGCGGTGAGAAATACGGATTTGTGTCTTGAGGGAGACATGTAAACATGCCAGAAATATGGGAACTAGTATCTAAATATAAGGAGAACTCTGAGGACTTCAGAAAAACATTAAAATAATTTTCTCTTTGTGGATGTATATTTTGAGGGTATGATAGCTAAGATTAGTTTGTTGAAAAGTATTTCATGAGAACCTAGTCTATGTTGAATATTAAATTAGAAAATATACTAGTAAAGAAGAAAGGAAGCACCTTTGTCCTCACAAATCATACAATCCAAATAAGAGAGTCAAATGGTCAATACACAAATATATGCAATACATGATGTATTTGAGTGTGGTAGGTTTTTGTTGGAGAATAATCAAGCAGGGAAGTAGAAAAGGACAATAGAGGCCAGAAACTGGAGATTAGCGTTTGAGTTTTAAATAGGGTGGTCAGAAAAAAGACTCACTGAAAAATTCAAATTGAAACAAAGTTTTGAAGAGGAGGGGGAACACAAATGTGTGTGTGGATATATATGTGGACCATGAGTGTGTATATGTATGTATGTGTGTGTGGTTGTGTGTATATATGTATGTATGTATGTATGTGTGTGTGTTTGTATACATATATATGTAATTCTAGTTGGAGAGAATAGCATATGCAGTAATTTTGAGTTTGTGTATATTTGGAGGCCGGAGGAACCACAAAGAAGTCTATGTTTCAGATTGGGATGACTTAGAAAAAGAATAGAAGGAAATGATTTCAGGGAGACAAAGATGGCCAAATCATAAATGCAGCCTTATTAGGATAGGTTTTGCTGGGCGAAATGCACTTAGCTGGACATGCTAGTCTAAGGTCATTTTCATATAATGAGTTTAAGCAACTTGTTGCATATCTCAGAAATAGAAATAATTGTTTCCTTTCTAGTAACTATAGCCCTATACTCCAACTCTCAAGCATGAACTGTTCTTACTTTGCCATAAATATGGGTTGGAATAGAGAAATTCAAATTTTTTTTATTTTCAACTATCTTAGAAAACACATTATCTTGAATAAATTTAATGTAATTGGTCAGATACAGCTATGTTGATCTTTATGCAGAACAAAGGAAAGGAACAAAATTTGTAGATTCTAAGAACTGGCAAGACAGAGGTTTGAACTATTGGACGTTCGAGAGACAAAAGGAATCAGTGAGATTTAATAGGAGATGGATATATACATTTCTCTTTTGACTAACCCATTATCACTGCAGGATTATGTGAATTTAAGGCTAGAAGCAATTAGAGCTGAGTATCAGAAGATGCCTGCATTTCATCATGAAGAAGAAAAACAGAATTTGGAGATGCTGAAAAAGAAGGGGAAAGAAATTTTTCATCGACTTCATTTAAGTAAAGCCAAAATGGCTCATAGGATGGAGATTTTAAGAGGAATGTATGAGGAGCTGAACGAAATGTGCCATAAACCAGATGTGGAGCTACTTCAGGTAAAAACTCGCCATGTGGTTTCAGGTTTTTGAATATTCACATGTATAAGTATTTTCCTCATGGCTGAAATCCATCTCCCTACTTTTATTTCCATGATGTGTTTCCAAAAACACATTCACATAACTAATGCTACTTTGTTGGGAGAGTATAGCCCCACTAAGGAATTCTACCAGGCCAAAGATCCCTCCTACTTTAGCCACCAGCCACAAAACTTTGTGGAATGGTCAAGGTAACAGCCCCAAGAAATATTCCCCATCTAATTCAATAATATACTTTGGGTTATTAAACATGTATAGAATAGTGAGTGATTCATTTACATTTAGGTTAATTTGTAAACATGGCAAGATCAGAAGTTTTGGGAATCTAGGTTTGCATTAACATTATTTTGGGGTCCACTCATTTGGGTAACACGTTCAGTTAAAGATGACTGAGTAGGTTTTTCATGGTTACCACAGAGCATAGACCTTCTGGGCCTCTGCTCCCTTCACTTGTTTACAGAATGTCTTCAAGACTCAGACTTTCCCAGGACGTTAATTAATAACAATACAACTGACTGGGTTTTTCATTACAGAAGAAATAGAAAATACTTTCCAGAAGAGAAGATGGTAGGGGAATAATATCTTCAGAAACTGAGTACAAATCTCACACTGAACTTAGTGAAAGATGCATCCTGTGAAATGCACTAAATCTTTCTTCTTTTTTTTTTTTTCAGGCTTTTGGAGACATATTACACAGGTGAGTGTGTACCTAGATTTTAGCATATGTTCTTTAAGATTCCACGACTATCAAAGCAGGCTCTATTAAAGTCATGGCATAAATAATTAAGATATTGCTACCACTTTTTTTTGCATCTACTTTCGTTCTCACACCTTAAAAGACAAGACCACGAAGTAAATAAATGAATAAAAGAAGAGTGAACTAAAACAAACAATTTGATTCCTGATTTTTTTTTTTTTTTTTTTTTTGAGATGGTATCTGGCTCTGTCGCCCAGGCTAGAGTGCAATGGCGCGATCTCGGCTCACTGCAAGCTCCGCCTCCTGGGTTCACACCATTCCCCTGTCTCAGCCTCCTGAGTACCCGGGACTACAGGCGCCTGCCACCACACCCGGCTAATTTTTTGTATTTTTAGTAGAGACTGGGTTTCACCATGTTAGCCAGGATGGTCTCTATCTCCTGACCCCGTGATCCGCCCGCCTCGGCCTCCCAAAGTGCTGGGATTACAGGCGTGAACCACCGCGCCCGGCCCGATTTTGTTTTATTGCTTGAAAGCCTGCACAGGAGTAAGATAAGAGTTTTGTTTTGTGGATGGTGAGAAAGTCACCAGAGGAAGCAGGAGAGAAGAGGAGGAAGTATTTTAGCAGTGAAAAAGTGTTGATGTTTTGTTTTTTATACATATATACATATCAGTTAACAGTTCTGAAAAATAGATTGAAAAAAACTGTGGAGTGTTAGAACTGTCTAAGTCTCTAGGGAAGTTCTTTGCTAAAAGGGGAGAGAACAAGTTTCCATTCTTTATCTTGAGAAGGAAGCAGTGGATGCATCAGTCTCCCCAGAACCCCGCTATTTCAGACAAAGATGTCAGGGGAGTCTGCCAAGAAGTGGAACTCAGAATTTCGTTTCTAAATATTCTCAAGGCCATAAAGCTAAGGAACCTTACACATTTGGGGCAAAAAAAAAGAAGGATCAGATTGAATTCTGGCTTAGATTCTTCCATCATGCTTTAAAATTTAGAAACTGTAAAGAATTAATTTGAAAAGGAAGGAATAATTTTTGAATTATCAAATGTGTAGATTCAACGGATTCTCATGAAATGTCTTTTATATACAAATAGTGATTTTTATTTATTTTATGGCTGTAGATGTTGTAACTGCAGGTTTTTCCTTGCAGGAGTGAGTCCGTGCTGCTGCACATGCCCCAGCCTCTGAATCCAGAGCTCAGTGCAGGGCCCATCACTGGACTGAGGGACAGGCTCAACCAATTCCGAGGTAAGTCTCCACCCACAGGCAGCACTCCCACTATCTAAATATTATTATTGTTAGGATCACATAGGTAATATTTCATATTTTATCAAATATTTTACTTCTTTTAAGACATAAGTGAACAACATAACCATGCAACCCTTTGGTATCCGTGTCTGTATTTACAGTCAGATTTACAGCATTAAGTTTGAAAGATAGTGAAAAAGAAATACTTTCTGGCATAATATGTACTGAGTTATATAACGGGAAAAAGGAGTAGTGTAGAAAATTTAAAAAAGGAGCAAATGAAATAATGCTCAGAATGGTGAATTATTTAATGTTAAATACAAAATTGTACATTTCTTTAGTGTATTCATTTGAACTGCTAAGAACCGTTCTTTGGGGGAATATAGTTTTCTGGAGATTCTTGGGGGTTTTGTATTTTTTTAATGTGTATATATTATTCATATATTGCAAACATTTGAATTAATAGGTAAAGCTAAAAGGAAGAAATCATTTTGTGAATATAAGTAAAATTACAAATGAAAATAAGTTCAGTTTAATTGCAATATGAAGAGCTACATGTTAAGTCTAAAATCCAGCTTCAGCCCAGAGCTAGCATGGAGGACCGCAGAGAGACTGGTCAAAGATTTTGCAGAGATCTGCTTTAAATGATCACTTATAACATGTAAATATGGATTTTTATCCAGATATCTAGAGCAGTTCTTGAGTAAGTGAAAATCTTCACATTCACATTCTTTCCAAAATGATAGCACTAGTTTTTAAGAATAAGAAACATTTCTAAATAATGATCTTGATAACAGCATTGCATTTAGGGCATACAATGTGTAAATTTTACTTTGAAAATTGGATTGAAAGAAGTTGGTCTCACATTTGGCTCTCAATATGTAAGTTTTCAAAAAAAACATAATATCTGTGGTTAGGGTTTTGTTTGTCTTGTATATAATATTAACCATCTCTATACTTTACTAGATGTTACAAGCAAAACTTTTTATGACTTTACATTTGCTGGTAAAGTAACTTCTTGATAGAACAATTATTTTTTTCTTATTTACACGTCTATGCATGTTTTCTTTTTTTTTTTTTGCAGTGCATATTACTCTGCATCATGAAGAAGCCAACAGTGATACCTTTCTATATGAAATTTTGAGAAGCATGTGTATTGGATGTGACCATCAAGATGTACCCTATTTCACTGCAACACCTAGAAGTTTTCTTGCATGGGGTGCTCAGACTTTCACCTCGGGCAAATATTACTGGGAGGTCCATGTAGGGGACTCCTGGAATTGGGCTTTTGGTGTCTGTAATATGTATTGGAAAGAGAAGAATCAGAATGAGAAGATAGATGGAGAGAAGGGACTCTTTCTTCTTGGGTGTGTTAAGAATGACATTCAATGCAGTCTCTTTACCACCTCCCCACTTATGCTGCAATATATCCCAAAACCTACCAGCCGAGTAGGATTATTCCTGGATTGTGAGGCTAAGACTGTGAGCTTTGTTGATGTTAATCAAAGCTCCCTAATATACACCATCCCTAATTGCTCTTTCTCACCTCCTCTCAGGCCTATCTTTTGCTGTATTCACTTCTGACCAGAGACAAATCAGAAATGTGTTCACATGCTGTGGGAACCCCTTTATCCCAGGAAGTCCTCTTCCTTGTGCCTTAACATACAGGACAAATAGGCTCTATTTTATGTCTTGAATTGCCTTCTAATGTTATCAAAACTCATTTATTGTGTTACTATTAAATATGCTGAAAACGCTAAAAGTATACGTATTGGTTCTTTATTAAATAATTTTTGAAAAATCATTATTCATGATCATGGCATACAGTATATTCTCTTTTTTTTTCTTTATTTCTGACTGTCACTGAGTGAAATAATAGATGACAGACATGTCTGAATGAAGTAAAAATCAATGGAAGACAGTCGGGATCTTTTGCTTCATGCAAAAAACTTGGAGTGAAGTCTCAATGATAACTGGGAAATGTTTTTCTTCCTCTTTATCTAACTATATTACACTTATCCATCAGGTTTCATTGTATTAATCTATCCTTTGAGGTCATATTATTTGACCTTCTATGCTGGGCTTTATTTTGCAATTCTCACCACAGATATAAATAATCCTTCATTATTAGTGTGCTCACCTACATTGAAATACACAATTGATCAGACCAATGCTGGATTAATTGAATTTTTTTTAAAAAGTAACTAAATATTGACTCCTACCTCAAACCATACACAGTCATTTCCAGATAGATTGAAGTCCTGAAAGGAAGGGGAACCTGATACAATATTCTCATAAGGATTTCTTAACCAGGGCACAAATTAATAATTAAAACAATTAGTTCATTTATATTGATAATGATGACTTCTGTGTTTCAAAAAACATTATGCAAACTAGTAGTGGAGAAAGATATTCACCCCAACATACATAAAGTAAAATATAATGCATGTATATGACGAATACTTAAATTGTAATAAATAAAAGACAGTGAACTCAACAGAAGATTGGCTAAAATATCTGAACAGACACTTTACAGAATTGGATACATAAATAACTAGCCAAATATAAAAAAGTGCTCACTTTCATTAGTCTTACAAAAGTAAGAATTAATCCACCAGTTGTACCACAGGCCCTCATAAAAAAATACCAAAATTTAAAGACACACAATATTGTGTGTTGTCAAAGATACAGAATAAATGAAATTTATTCATGGCTGGAGAGATGTAAATGGAAATCCCTTTTGGGAAACTGACTATTAGCATTTCTTATGGGCTAGATATTCTAATTCTAAAATATAGTCAACTGATTGCCTACATATACTTCAACATACACAATATTGTTCACTGCATCAATTTTTATAGTAGCTCCAAATTAGACCCAAAATATTCTTCAACTGTAGAATAGCTAAATAAATTTGGTGTATTTATGCAAAATAATCCTATAAAACAATAAATACCTCACGGAATGCAACAAAGCTGATGAATCTCAGAAACAAGTTAATAAACATATGCCAATTTAAACGATAAAATTGAAGTTAAGAAAAGACTTTTCCATGTATATAATATATTGGTAATTGTAAGCTCTTTATGGGTTCCATAATTACATGAACGCTGTGGAATTATAACTTTTAAGACCCAAAATGTCAAATAATGCATAAGGTAGCAGAATAAAATAGGAGCCCAGGCATGGTGGCACACACCTCCAATCCCACCACTTGGGGAGACCAAGGTGTGAGAATGGCTTGTGGCCAGGAGTTCCAGACCAGTGGAGGCAACATAGTGAGACCTCATGTCTACTAAACATTCCTTTAGAAATCAGCCTGGCATGATGGCACATGCTAGAGTCCCAGCTACTCAGGGGGCTGATGCAGCAGGATGGCTCGTGCCCAGAAGGTCCAGGCTGCAGTGAGCCATGGTGGTGCCCTGCAGTCCAGCCTGTGACAGAATGACAGTCTGTCTCATAATAAAACAAACTATAATTACTTGATATAACACAAACCAATATATTATAAATGCGCTAATTATAGGTATTTTAAATATTGATTTATTTAAAATAACTGAGAAAGCTGGGATAGCTACATGTTTGCTTAGACCAGACAAAAGTGCCTTGGGAAGTAAGTTTAAAGTATTTTTATTAGAGTAAGTGAGGATGAAGTGCTTTATGACAAATGTGATACACACCAGAATCTGCTATGAATAGTCTCATGTCTAGAGGATTTGCGGATATCTAGGTAAGCAGTAATTATTGGGTGCCTGAAGCCTAGCAGATGCATATTCAGTGTGTCTTCTCTGGAGATGTCTTCTCTGGAAAGTTTGATTTTTTTTTTATTATACTTTAAGTTCTAGGGTACATGTGCACAACGTGCAGGTTAGTTACATATGTATACATGTGCCATGTTGGTGTGCTGCACCCATTAACTCCTCATTTACATTAGGTATATCTCCCAATGCTATCCCTCCCCCTCCTCCCACCCCATAACAGGCCCCTATGTGTGATGTTCCCCTTCCTGTGTCCAAGTGATCTCACTGTTCAATTCCCACCTATGAGTGAGAATATGCACTGTTCGTTTTATCGTCCTTGTGATAGTTTGCTGAGAATGATGGTTTCCAGCTTCATCCATGTCCCTACAAAGGACACGAGCTCATCCATTTTATAGCTGCATAGTATTCCATGTTGTATATGTGCCACATTTTCTTAATCCAGTCTCTTATTTTTGGACATGTCGGTTGGTTCCAAGTCTTTGCTATTGTGAATAGTGCCACAATAAACATACGTGTGCATGTGTTTTTATAGCAGCATGATTCATAATCCTTTGGGTATATACCCAGTAATGAGATGGCTGGATCAAATGGTATTTCTAGTTCTAGATCCCTGAGGAATCGCCACACTGTCTTCTACAATGGTTGAACTAGTTTACAGTCCCACCAACAGTGTAAAAGTGTTCCTACTTCTCCACATCCTCTCCAGCACCTGTTGTTTCCTGACTTTTTAATGATCGCCAATCTAACTGGTGTGAGATGGTATCTCATTGTGGTTTTGATTTGCTATGTGTGCTAGCCTGCACCCACTCAAGAGCAATCAAGGTGGAATGCGGACAAATTTGTAAGCACTCCCCAAGCTAACCACTGATTCATCAATAAAGAGCCTTTAGCCCTACTGGCTGAAGAGCTAAAGCACAAATTCTGAGTGAACACTGGGTGAACAATAAATTATTCTGTTCCAGGGAGTGGTTCCTAGAAGCTAGACTTAAAAATAAAATCACAATCATCTCCGGTAATCTGGAAGATTGACCATGCACTGTCATTGCAGTAACCAGAGAGAGGATCTCTGAGCTGTTAGTCCACTGAATGTGGGACATAATTGTCCACTTCCTGATCTGTGAAAACAGTCTCCACGCCACACACACATTGAATGGTAAAGGATAAAAATCTAACTAACTAGGAAGGCTTAGCCACAACTTTCGAAATACAGATTTAGGTAGAAATAGAGATAAATAGATACAAAGATTGCTGAGTTTCATGTTTAGCTGAATTCATAGTAAATATTTATCATCGTGAATAGGTTCATCTCAGAAGCCAAAAGCATAGCTACTCTCAGATGAAGGTTGCATATATATATACATATATATGTGTGTGCATATATATAATATACATATATATTTCAAAGCAGTCATTCATATGTATATTTTTCAATTAGTAAGCTAATTTTCCAAGCACTATTTTTCATATATATATATAGTCCCAGCACTTTTAGAGGCTGAGGTGGGACGATCACTTGAGCCAGGAGTTGGAGAGAAGCCTGGGCAATAGGGTGAGACCCTCTCTCTCCAACAACAGCAACAACAAAATTACTCAGGCATGACAGTTCAGCCTGTATCCAGCTATTTGGGAGGCTGAGGTTGGAGGACTGCTTGATCTGGGGAGGTCGACCCTGCAGTGAGGCGTGATCTTACCACTGTACTCCAACCTGGGCGACAGAGTGAGAGCCTGTCTCAAAAACAAAACTAAACAAAACAAAAACAAAAAGCTGACTGTATTTATCCATTCTTCCTTATTGCTCTAATAGCTGTATTCTAATATACAATGAGATTATATACAAGATGAGGATGGTTAAAACAGTATAATGCTATTAAAATATAAATGACTATAGAATTGTTATGTTTCCATTACCCTTGTCGTTGGAATATGGATCCTGTCACCTTAGTAGTCAGCATAGTACCCAATAGGTAGTTTTTAAAAAATATATCATAATCATTTATTAATGTGGAGAAGATCCTTCCAAAGACAACTCCAATGTCCTTGTCACACAGAGGCAGCAGTGGTCAGGAGCTCTGCTGACCAATGCTTTTGGTGCCTGTTTAAAAGGAAGATATTCTGGAAAAAAAAGTCAGGAAACTTCATAAAATAAACAACAAGAACAACAAACACCTTTTCTTCCAGAATAAGTATTTTCTGACACTCACACCTTCAGGCTGTTGCCCCTGTTGGAAGTGAGAGAATGACTAGTTTCTGGCAGTGTGACACCATAAGCATGCTCCTAGGCTAATGGAGCAGACAGAAGAGCTCCCTCCAAGAGAGGCTCCCTGCAGCCCTCCCCTTTTTTCTTCTGAAAATGTGTATCTTTCTTTTCAAGCCACGACTTAAAGTCTTATTTTGTTCCTACTCTTAGAAACAGTCAAAAAGAGCCCCATACCGTACCGGCCATTTTATGAATCAATGTAATTTTAACGCAGAGGGATAGTAAAGCATTATTTGTCTCTCTGGCCTTGGTTCCTTTTCCGCATACTGCAATCATTCAACTACATCTTACACTCTACCATGTCCACGTCACTGCTTATGACTAGAATAGAAGACTGAACATCACTTGTGCCCACGTGCAGATAGGGAGAATGTTGTCTGGTCACATTACCACTTTAGTGGAAGACATTCTTTTAAAATTCATCAGCCAGGTCTGCTATTATAAACACTGGGTCAAAACCGTGGTTGACTTCAAAGTGTTCTCAGAAAGTTTGATAATACACTATTAAAAGACAGTTTTCCATCTGAAAACCTGACTGGTGGCAACCTTCAATTGGCCCCTGCATTTCCTCTGAGCTGAAGCAGCCAAGGGATGGAATCGTTTGCATGAGGAGTTCTTACTGCCACTACAGTTGTTAGAAAATATGGAATGATCCCTCTGCCCTCCAGGTGATTGAAAGCTATGCAAAACAAGGTTGTTTCTTACTGAGCGCAAGGAAGCAATGGGTAAGAAAACTTTTAAGGCATAAATAATACAAAAGGGCACACATTTTTAGGACACATTCACATGACATTATACTGCAAAAAAAATAAAGAATGGTTTTCTCTGATTTGAATTAAGATCCTTCACACAGTTGACTCCCAGGCCTGTTTTGTGCAGTTGGTTACAGGCTTGAAGTCAGAAGATGACTGGTTGTTTGCACATCCTCCGGTTTCTTGGGGCTGCTGGAGGACCCCGGAGGGGCTGTCCAAAGGAACACCAGGCGGAGGCCATGTTGTCTTTTCAGCACCGTCCTCTCAGATAGGTGGCAAAATAAGAGGATTCCAACGTAAATTGTTGCTGTCTGTTTCTGAATAGACACAGCTGTCTCCTCTAGTGAACTCTTCTGGATTTTCTGTGCAATCACAGCTGACATCGTTTCTATTATCCTGACAGCACTTTTTTCCTCCTCTGTAATAACACACTTTGTGGATGAACCAAAATCACCAAAAACTGCCACGGATACTGTTACAGGGCCACTCAAAATAATACCAACGCTATTGTTGGCAAGGGATTGGTAGAAACCCAAAAGAGAGGAGTTAAGAGAAAGAATTGTCAAAGTCCCCTGATGAATCTGTATATGTTCCATGTTTCTATCCTACTTTTTCCATTATGCAACCATGAGCTATGAGTGGTCACAGGTTTGGCAGAACAATGTAGTTCTGCAGGTCCACCATGTTTCTGGACGGTAGAGAGTGGCTCAGAAGTAAAATAAGGCACCAAGTCTGAACTCATGGAAGAGCAGAGAATCATGACAGTAACATACAGCAGTGTCCATACGGGTCCAAGATTCACATGCAGTGTGCCAGATTACAGAAGCAGGCAAGGCAGGCTTCCAGAGCAAAACCCAGGCCGTGGTTCACTTTCCAAGGTACTGCAATTCAGGGTAATCAGACGCATTCCTTAACATTGACTCCTTCCTGCTTACTAAAGACTTTGATCAGTCTTCATGCTGTCCATAGGGAGTCTCCAAAACTCAGAGTAACAGTTGGCTTACATCTTCAGTGATTCAAGTCTGCAAAGTGTATATGATTGTGCTTCGGGGGGAAAGCAGAGAAGCCACTTTCTGTACTTACAACGGAGTTCACTTCAGTGCTATAAACATCACCGCAGCCCTGCTTGTAATAAAGTCCAGACTAGCAATCTGCCTTTAGGTTGAGCTGTTCTCCTACAAGATAAGCTGTTAAGTCATGCCTTGATTTTAGATCTCTCGGCCGAGCAGGCTAAGCATCCGGAGTTCCTGTGGGGCAGCCGGCTGGGAAAGCCACCCTCGGCTCCTTCCCTCCGACGCCAGGGCGGCTACTATGGAAGCGGCTATGGTGGCAGCGGCTGCGATCCGAAGGGGCCCCTCCATGCACCACGCAGGGCAGAGGAGGGCGCGGTGTCTTGCAGGCCAGGACGCAGGCGCTGGGTAGGTCAGGCGGGCGCTGGGTCCTGGTTCTTCTGGCACCTTGACTCTGGAGCCGGGCATCAGGGCTCTGGATACAGGACCTGGGGCGCGCCCCCGCGGCAGCTCTCCTCCAGGCGGAGGGGAGTGGACATGTAACCGGGCGGGTTCAGGGCTGCCCGGAGCATGCCAGGAGCAAGAGGAGGGATCCTGTGAGAGACAAGCGAGGCCAGCTGTAGAGGCTGCCTCTAATAAGTAGTTTTTTAAACCCATCCCTCTCCCTCCACTCACAAGTAGACCACAGAGTCTATTTTGCCCATACTGATATCTCTGTGTGTTCAATGCTTAGCTCCCAATTATAAGTGAGAACATAACAGCATTTAATTTTCTGATCCTGCATTAATTTGCTTAGGATTACAACCTCCAGCTCCATTCCCATTGCTGTAAGAGAGTTGGTGTGCCCAGAGTAAAGTCCTCCATTTAAGCTCCCATTCACAATTACGCTGACTCCATTGAGAACCTTATGGTGAAGGTGGGAACAGCCACTGCTGAGACCGACATGGCTCAGTAAACCTCCATGAACACTTCCATTTATCTCATTTGCTCCTGAGAGAGTGGTGTATTACATCATCTGCCCATTAATATCTGATCCTTGATAGAGGTATCCTGGAGGGTCATATTTCTGTATGATATTCTGCTGGCGATTCTTCCGCAGGCACATTTCAATGAAAACCATAAGAATGAGGCCCAAGACACCCAGCATACAGCCAAGGATCACATAGAACAGGTCACTGCTTCTGTCAGGGCTGGTTGCTGGCCTCACATTTCCTTCACTTCCTGAGGAATTCAGACGGGTACTCAAGTCTTTCGGATACTCAGAAGCTCCAGGAACGCATTTTACTTTAGTCTCGCAGATCATCATACTGCTAAACTCACTTTCTTCTCCTTCACTGAAGCACTGCATTTTAATGCCATAGGAAGTTTCTGACAGCAGATGGCCAATCATGTGCCACTCCTTTGAACCTTCTGTAACATCCCTCTTATAAACATTGTCATTTTCATTATCTGTGGGTCGGTAATAGATATAAAAGAATGGAAGCGTTATTGTTATTTCACGGAATGTATGTCCACTTTAGCAGAATCTGAGTAACGCTGACAGCCTCTGTGTATACAATGTGAGGTCCATTATTGGACAGTTGGAAAAAAGTTTGGGGAACCCAGTCACCTGATAAGGATGAGACGCTGAACTCTGAAAACTCTCTTCATAATGGTTGATAGCAACGACCCTAAATTTGTATGTTGAACCTGGTTCTATACTACAAACTTCCATAGAAATTTTGGAAGGAAGGATATCTTCAGCTGCCACCAGCCAGTCACTGGTCCTCATTCATTTATATTTGACCTTGAAGGCAGGGATTGAAGAATTCCCATCTGCCCAAGGAATTCAAGTGACATAGACCAACCTCCCTGACGCAGTGGAGATAATCAGGTGATCTGGAGCACCACTGTGCCTAGATGAATCTGTAAGCACCACTCCAAAATTGTTGTTTGAAGCTTCTGAAACAACAGGATACTCGGGGGTGCCTGTGGGTTGAGAGGATGCCTGGGTGTTTTTTGATGATGCTGTTTTTTCTTTGCTGGTTCAGAAGGTAAGCATGGCAGGTGGGTTTTCACCTGCAGCACTTCTTGCTACCATCAAGAGTTCATAAAGACTAGATGGCTCTATTTCAGCTAAATGAAGCTCACTTTCACCTCCTGGGATTCAAACCCTGTGCCAACTTCCCACCACACCAACTTCATACTCCAGATTTTGATACTTCACAAAATAGGCATTGATGGGCAGTCCACTTTCCTTGCCTGCCCTCCACACCAGGTTGTATGTATCTGCTATGGGGGTCTGTAGGGTTTCAATTTGATGGGGACCTCAGGAACAGAGATGCCACCAGCATTTTTCTCTGATGGTGATTCCACTGCACTGGGATGTACTTTCTCTGGAAATGAGCTGAATAATCCACTTTCTGAACCATCTCTTATTTTTTTCATTTTTCTGAGTAACATCAAAAAGTGCGACTGTTTCTGCTTTTGTTTGTTTCAAAAGGAACAACCATGAGAGGTGGTTCTGCCTGCATGGTACCATGTTCATTTGTAGCTTCGCAGATGTATTTCTCCACATGCTCCTGCATCACAGCCTGAGTATGGAGAGAGCTCAAGCCAGCTTGGGACATGATGAAATAGACAGGCTCTAGGTCCAAGATTCCAGGTCTTGATAAGTGTGACTTTTGGGATTTAGATCTAAGGACTTAAGACAGATGGCTGGTTATCAATCCGTGGATGTCATACCAACAAATGACCGGACCCAGCAGCCTGGTAGCATTGTAGGACAGAGTAAACAAAGTCTCCATCTACCACTTTTATGCTTGCTGGTGCCATAATTATAATTTGCTTGAATCCATTGCCTTTTTCTATTTCAAGTCTTCCAGTAGACTGCATAAATCCAGCCTCATTATCTGCTAAACACTGATGTAGCCTACTATCTTGCATAATAACCCCACTGAATTTCAGTCAATTTCCTGCAGGTCGATGTCTTGAGGAAGGATGATTAGGCTGTGAATTATGAAACCAGTTATGGTTGGCAGGTGGGTTCCTACAAACATCAGAGACAAAGTGTACTGTGGAAAATAGAGACACTATCTGATCCTGTAGTCCCTTAGAGTAGGAGCGTGTTCAAGTACATTAACCATGTATGCCACATATTTTACATCTCCAGAGTTGTTTCCCACCATGCAGGAATCGTTTCCAGAGTCCACTGGGTCAATGCTATCTATGGCAAGATGAGAACACAACCTTCTCCAGTTGCTTCCCGGGGCAACATCCTGCCTGTTCTTTAGCCAACACACTTGAGGAGCCAGGACCCCACTAAACACACACTCCAAAGTTACAGGGCTATGTGAATGAACAGCTAATACCTGTGAACGAGCAGGGGAAGAATGCCAAAATCATCTGAAGAAAGGTGACTCACAAGGAGCTTTTGGCCAATGGGTTCAACTCTTAATTCATGTGTGGCCGGATTATAAGCTGCACATTTGTGTGATCCCTTGTCCTCTGAGGATACATTCAAAATCTAAAGATGTTCTTGTGGAGGGATTAAGTAATTCTTTGTGGAATGCTTCAGCCACTTCCCCTGGATTTTAGCGCACATCTCAGCTTTGGGGTTACTCTCTGGTACCCTGCAGCCAATGAAACCAGCACCTTTATTATTTTGCTGTAATAAAATGCTTTGTGGGTGAATCAAAATCACCAAGAACTGCTGTGGATACTGTTACAGGGCCACTTACAACAACACTGACCTATTGTTGAGAATGCATTGGTAGTAACCCAAAAGGGAGGAGTTAAGAGAAAAAAATTGTCAAAGTCCCCTGATGAATCTTAATATATTCCATGTTTCTATTCTATTTTTTCCATTATGCGACCTTGAGATGTGAGTGGTCACAGGTTTAGCAGAACAATATAGTTCTACAGGTCCACTAAGTTTCTGGACGGCAGAGGGTAGCTCAAAAGTGAAATAAGGTGCCATGTCTGAACTCCCAAAAGAGCAGAGAATCGTAAGAGTAACAGACGGTGGTGTCCATAACGGGCCAAGATCTGGATGCGGAGCGCCAGATTACAGAAGCAGGCAGGACAGGCTTCCAGAGCAAAACCCAAGCCTTGGTTCGTTTTCCAAAATACTGTAGTCCAGGGTAAGCAAACACATTCTTTAACCTTGACTCCTTCCTGCTTACTAAAGACTTTGATCAGGGACAGTCTTCATGCTGTCCACAGGATGTCTCCCAAAATGAGAGTAACAGCTGACTTACATCTTCAGTGATTCAAGTCTGCAAGGTGAATACACTTGTGCTTGGGACGGAAAGCAGAGAAGCCACTTTCTGTTCTTAGGGTGGAACTCACTTCAGTGCTAAAAGCACATCATAGCAGTTCTGCTTGCAATAAAGTCCAAACTAACAATCTGCCTTTGGGTTGAGCTTTTCTCTTACAAAATAAGCTGTTAAGTCGTGCCTTAATTTTAGGTCTCTCCACGGTGCTGGCTAAGCATCTAGAGCTCCTGTGTGGCAGCCAGCTGGGAAAGCCACCCCTGTGTCATGCCCTCCGGCGTGAGGCAGCGGCTGTGGTGGCAGCTGTGATCTGAAGGGGCCCCTTCAGGCCCGGCACAGGACAGAGGAGGGTGTGGTGCCTCGCATGCCAGGGCAGAGGCTCTGGGTTGGGCGAGCGGGCCGCGAGGTCGCAGGTCTCCTTGCACTGTGTGACCTCAACTGGGAACTAGGGCTCAGGGGTGGGTAACTGGGTTGGGGGTGGGGTGCGGAGTGACAGGATCCATCCCTGTGGCAATGCTACTCTAAATGGAGGCCTACGTACAGGTAACCAGGTGGTCACAAGGCCCAACAGGAGCAGGAGAGGAGCAGGAGGAGGAGCGATCCCAGAGACAGACAGGCAAGGCAGGCTGTAGAGACCGCCCCCAGTCGGTATTTTTTCAAGCCATCCCTCTCCCGCCACCCTCAAGTAGTCCACAGAGTCTATTTTTCCCATATTGATGTCTACGTGTGTTCAATATTTAGCTCCCCATGTAAGTGAGAACATACAGCATTTGGCTTTCTATCCTGCATGAATTTGCTTAGGATTAAGGCCTCCAGCTCCACCCACATTGTTGTAAAGGACATGATTTCATTCTTTTTATGGCTGTATAGTATTCCATGGTGTATATGTACCATATTTTATTTATACAGTCTACCATTGATGGACTCCTGGGTTGATTATGTCTTTGCTATTTTGAATAGTGCAGCCATGAACATAGGAGAGTATGTGTCTTTTTGTTAGAACGATGTATTTTCTTTTGAGTATGTACTCAGTAATGAGATAATTGTATCAAAAGGTAGCTCCGCGTTAAGTTCTTTGAGAAATCTCCAGACTGTTTTCCATAGTGGGTGCACTAATTTACATTTCTTGCTCTATCTTTAGTTCACAAAATTTCTACTAGACTCAGCTCAGGGTTGCAGCCCTGACTGCAGCAGGTGCTAGGGCTTCCCTAAGTAGATACTGTGCACAGGTAAAGAGAGAGCTCAGATCCCGGGGTTGTGAGAAGAGAAGCAGAGGAAGGAGTTAAGGAGAGGGCCACATTTGGATGCCCTGAGGAGGGATGACAGGCAGATGTAAGGAAGGTGGTAATGTGCTAGTCACTGGTGACATCCTCCTAGTTCCAAAATCTCCTGGAAAGCAGGAAGCCTCACAATTCCCAAGCATGCTGCAGTTCTGGAGGGCACAGGGCTACGATTCTTCCCACCTTGACTCTCTTTTCTCCCAATAAACATGGGACTCTGAAGCCAGGAGTCAGAACGCATTATCTTCCACCCACACAATGTTTAAACCTTCGATTTATGATTGAATTACACACACACACACACACACACACACATGTGCAGGCACACACATGCATCTGTCTCTGTAATAAAACGTCCTTAGCTAATGCTAGACAGATCTGTGATCTGTAATTATCTCTACCCTTTTGGGCAACAAGAATAATGAATTGATTGACAAAATTGATTGACTCCTGGAAAGTAGTGTAAAAATCTAATATGTATGTAAGACACATGGTGTCTTCCCCCTGTGACATTAGCAGCAACATTCCCCTAGAATATTACAAATAATATCAGAGGGGGTGTACACACATAATGTACATACCTTGTAAAATTAGGAGTAGCATCTCCCTAAGATATTATTAATAGTATCACAGAATGTGTACACACATGGCTTATACCCCATATGATGTTAGGAGTTACATCCTTCTAGTATGTTAGGAATAATACCACAAAATTGTTCACACATGGATAACGGCATATGTAATATCAGGATTAACATGCCTCAAAAATATTACAAATAACATCACAGGGGGTGTGCACACATAACGTACATGCCCTGTGACATTAGGAGTACATTTCCCTGACACATTGCAAGTAATATCAGAGAGTGTACACCTTCTGTGACATTTCGAGTAATGTCCCCTGGATAGTACGAATAATATCATAGGGTGTACATCCCCTGTGACCTGAGGAGCAACATCTTTCTTGGATAATGCAAATAATATCACAAAATATACAGCCCCTGTGACATTAGGAGTAACATCCACCTAGGATATTATGAATAATATCACAGGAAGTATACTCCGTGTGACAGTAGGAGTAACCTCCCCCAAGGATATAACGAACAAATGCAGAGGATGTACATGTGTTGTGACATTAGCAGTAACATCCATTTAGGATATTATGAAAATTATCACACTGTGAACACCCCCTGTGACATTAGGAGTAACATCCCCCTACAATATTGGGAACAATATCACATGGTGTATATTCCCTGTGACATTCGAGGTAACATTTCTTTAGGATATTATGAATAATGTTACAAGATGTACAGCCCCTGTGATATTAGGAGTAACATTTCCATAAAATATCACGAATAATATCACTGCGTGTACACCACGGGTGACATTAGGAGTAACAGCCCCCAAAACTATTAGGAATAACTTCACAGGGTGTACACCGTCTGTGACATTAGGAGTAACATCTTTCTAAAATATTATGAATAATATCGCAAAAGATACACCCCATGTGACATTAGAAGTAACATCCACCTAGGATATTATGAATAATATCACAGGGAGTACACCCCCTGTGTCATAAGAAGTAACATCGCCCTAAGATATAAGAAATAACATCAGATTGTGTACACGCGTTGTGACATCAGTAGTAACATCCCTTTAGGATATTACTAATATTATCAGAGTGTGAACACCTTCTGTGACATTAGGAGTAACATCACCCTACAATATTGGGAATAATACCACACGGTATACACTGCCTGTGACATTAGTAGTGATATTTCTTTAGGATATTACGAATAATATGACAGGGTGTACGGCCCCTGTGATATTAGGAGTAACATATCCAAAAAACCTTACAAATAAAATCACTGTTTGTACACCACGTGTGACATTAGGAGTAACATCTTCCTTGGATATTACGAATGAGATCACACGGTTGACACCCTATGTGATTTTAAAATTAAAATCCCCCAGGAATATTACTAATAATAACACAGGGTGTACTCCCTTGTGACGTTAGGAGTAACATCCTCCCAGGATATTACGAATAATATCAGAAGGTGTACACACATTGTGACATTAGTAGTAATATCGCATGAGTAAAGTGTGAATAATATCACAGGGTATACACACCTGTGACATTAGGAGTAACATCCCCCTGGAATATTCTGAATAATATCACAGGGTTCACACCTCCTGTGACTTTAGGAGTATCATCTCGCTAAAATATTACGTGAATAATTGTAAACTTACGAGCATCTCACTAAGATATTATGAATAATATCACAGAATGTGTACACACATGGCGTATACCCCATGTGATGTTAGGAGTTACATCCTTCCAGTATGTTAGGAATAATACCACAAAGGTGTTCACACATAGTTAACAACATATGTAATATTAGGATTAACATCCCTGGAGAATATCACAAAGAACATCACAGGGGCTGTGCACACATGATGTACATGCCCTTTGACATTACAAGTACATTTCCCTGACACATTTCCAGTAATATCACAGCATTTACACCTTTTGTGACATTTGGAGTAACATCCCCTAGGATAGTATGAATAATATCACAGGGTGTACATCCCCTGTGACCTGAGGAGTAATATCTTTCTAGAATACTACAAATAGTATCACAATGTATACACCCCGTGTGTTATTAAAAGTAAAATTCCCCTAGGATATTATGAAAAATAACACAGGGAGTACACCCCGTGTGACATTAGAAGTAACATCCCCCGAGGATATAACGAATAATATCAGAGAATGTACATGCATTGGGACACCAGTAGTAATATCTCTTTCGGATAATACGAATAATATCAAAGGGTGTACATGCATTGTGAAATTAGTAGTGAACTCCCGCTAGGATATGACAAATTTTATGACAGGATGTATATGCCCTGTGACATTCAGAGTAATGTTTTCCTAGAATATTACAAAGAATATTAAAGGGTGTACAGGACCTGTGATTTACAAGTAACATTTCCATAGAATATTACACTGTGTGTACACCCCGTGTGACATTAGGAGTAACATCCCACAAAACTATAACGAATAATTTCACAAGGTGTACACCCTCTGCAACATTAAAAGTAACATTTCCCTAGAATATTACGATAATATCACAGAGTGTACACACCCTGTGATATAGGGAGTAACATCTTGTAAGGATTATACAAGTAATTTGATAAGGTGGACAAACCCTGTGACACAAGGAGAAACATCCCTCTAGGACATTACAAATAATATTAAAGGGAACACACCCCATGTGACAATAAAGGTAACCTCCCCTTAGGATATTACAAATAATACCACAAAGAGTACACACACTGTGACATTATTATTAATGTCCCACTAGGGTATTGTGAATAATATCACAGTGTGTACAGTCCTGTGACATCAGGATGAACATTCCCCTACAATATTACGAATAATATAGCAGGGTATACACCCCCTGTGATTTTGGTAGTGCCATCCTCCTAGAATATGGAAAATAATGTCCCAGGGTGTTAACGAAGAGGGGCAGTAGAGGTAAAATCCTAGTAGTGGAGTAATATTACCCCTCCTCTCCCCCCAGGATATTACAATCCACGGTGGACACACAGCGTGTTTACGTTATTGTGAGTAATATCTTCTCCGCCTCTGGAGATTACCAACTGTCATAGAAGGGCGTACATCCTCTGCACTATTTGCAGTAATGGCATCCTCTTGACCCTGGATATTAACAACAATATCAGGAGAGGATGATATTACTCCCAATATCACAGAGGGTGTACACCCCGCCTATCATATTATTCCTACTATCCAGAATAAGAGAGAATGATATTACTCGCAATAGTGCCGGGGTGTACACCCCCCTTGTGATATTGTTCCTAATATCCAGGGAGGGAGAGCATGATATTAATAACTCCCAATATCGCTATGGGTGTACACCCACCCTGTGATATTGCTCCTAATATCCAGGGGGTAGAGTATGACATTACTCCCAGAGTTTTTTTGGAGAGTGTTTCTACCCCCAGCGGCGTTGGGGGTAGTATCATCCTCTCCCACGTTGAAATTAGGAACAATATCACTGGGGGCGTGTACACACCCTGTGATATTGAAAGTAATATCAGCCTCTTTTCTCCTGGATCGTGGGACCAATATCAATGGGAAGCGTACGCTTTCTGCAATATTGGGAGTAATGTCATCCTCTCCGCCTTTGAATATTAAGGGCAATGTCACAGGGCGGGTGTACACTCTCTGCGATATTGGCAATGTTATCCTCTCCCCAAACTGCATATTAGGAAAAATAACACAGAGTGGGTGTACACCTTCTGCGATATGAGTAGTAATATCATCTTCTCCCCTTCTGGATATTAGGAACAATATCACTCGGGAGTGTACACTTTCTTCGAGATTGAGAGTAATATCATCCTCTCCGCCTTTGAATATTAAGAGAAATATCACAGGGGGGATGTACAGCCCCTGAGATTTTGGGAGTAATATCGGGCTCTTTCCCTCCATGGATATTAGGAACAATATCTCACGGTGGGTTTACACCTCCTGCTATATGGGGAGTCGTATCCTCTCTTTTCCTGGATATTAGGGACAATATCACAGGGTGGGTGTACACAGCCTGCGATATTGCTGTAATATCATCCTCTCGCCCTCCGGGTATTAGGAACAATATCACAGAAGGGGCGTACACTCCCTGTGATATTGGGAGTAATATCATTTTCTCCTTCCATGAATATTAGGAGCAATATCCCTGGGTGGATGTACACCCACTGTTACATTGGGAGTAATGTCATACTCTACCCCCTGGATATTAGAGGCAATATCACAGGGTCGGTGTACACCCATAGCGATATTGGGAGTTATTAATATCATGCTCTCCCTCCCTGGATATTAGGAACAATATCACAAGGGGGGTGTACACCCCGGCACTATTGCGAGTAATATCATTCTCTCTTATTCTGGATAGTAGGAATAATATGACAGGCGGGGTGTACACCCTCTGTGATATTGGGAGTAATATCATCCTCTCCCAACGTGGATATTAGGAACAATATCACAAGGGGGGCTGTACACGTCTTTGATATTGGTAGTAATATCATCCTCTCCCCCTTGCATATAAGAAACAGTGTGACAGGCGGGGTGGACACCCCCTGCGATATGGGGAGTAATATCACCCTCCTCTCCACACCTGGATATCATGACCCACGGTGGACACACAGCGTGTTTACGATATTGTGAGTAATATCATGCCCCCTCTAGAAATTATGAACAATATCACAGATTGGTGTACACCCTCTGAACTATAGGGAGTGATAACATCCTCTCCACCCCTGAATATTAGGAACAATATCAAAGAAGTGTTTATATCCCCTGTGATATTGGGAGTAATACCATCCTCTCCCACGTTGAAATTCAAAACAGTGTCACTGGGGGCGTGCCCACCCCATGTGATACTGAAAGGAATATCATCCTCTTCTCTCCTGGATCATGGGAACAATATCACTAGGGTGGTGTACACTTTCTGCAAAATTGGCAGTAATATCCTCTTCGCCTTGGAATGTTAAGGACAATATCACAGGGGGGCTATACACATCCTGCGCTATTAACAATAATATTATCCTCTCACGCCCTGCATATTAGGAAAAATATCACAGAGTGGGTGTACACCTCCTGCGATATGGGGAGTAATATCATCTTCTCTTCTTCTGGAAGTAGAAATAATATCACACGGGTTTGAGCACTTTCTGTGATATTGGGAGTAATATCAACTTCTCCGCCTTTGAATATAAAAAACAGTATCACAGAATGGATGTACACCCCCTGCGATATTGGGAGTAATATCAGCCTCTACCCTCCATGGATATTAGGAATAATATCCCAGAGTGGGTATTCAGCTGCTGCTGTATGGGGAATCATATCATCCTCTCCCTTCCTGGATATTATTAGCAACAATATCACAGGGTGGGTGTGCATAGCCTGCAACATTGGGAGTAATATCTCCCTCTCCCCCTCCGGATATTAGGAACAATATCACAGAACGGGTGTACACTCCCTGCGATACGGGGAGTAATATCATTCTCTTCTTCCGTGAATATTAGGAGCAATATCACTGGGTGGATGTACACCCACTGCTATATTGGGAGTAACGTCATACTCCACCCCCTGGATATTCGGATCAATATCACCGGGTGGGTGTACACCTACTGCAATATTGAAAGTAATACCACGCTCTCTCCCTCCCTGGACATTAGGAACAATATCATAGGTGGGTGTACACGCACTGCGGTATTAGGAGTAATATTATTATTAATTATTACTTATTTATTGTTAACATTAACATTAATTACCAGTATCAATATTGAGAAATAATTGCTAACAAAAAGTTTTCATATTATTAACATTAATATTAATTATTGGTACCTAATATTATTGTTTTCTAATTAATAAGATCAGTATCAATTGTTAATATCAGTCATTATTAATAATTAGTATTAATAATTTTATTGTTATCATTAATATAACTATTTAATAATAATTATCATTATTATCAGTATTGATTTTAAATCACTCATTTAACAAAAACTCAGGCTACGTACAACTACGCAAAGGGTCTAACATTGTAAGCGTTTAGGGACTGCTTCAATCATTCGCTGACACAATAACACTTTTCAGCAAAGAACCCCTATGGCCCTCAACATCTACTATTAACCTTTATATTATTGTTCCAACCCTGGCCCTTTCTTTCGCTCTTCTATTGTGAACCCCCATCCCTATACCAGATCCTCTAATTAATTTTCAAATAGGTCTCCTATTTTTACTAACCTTATCAAGCCTAGCCATCTACTCTATTCTATGATCAGGAAGAGCAATTAAATTCAAATTATGCACTAATTGGCACATTACAAACTGTAGCCCAAACAATTTCATATGAAGTAACCCTAGCCATTATCCTGCTATCAATTCTACAGATAAGTGGCTCGTTTAACTTATAGTCACTCATCACAATGCAAGAAATCCTCTGACTGCTCCTATCATCCTGGCCCCTAGACATGATATGACTTGTCTTCACACTAGCAGAAACTAATCGAGTCCCTATATTATATATATATAATTTTTTATATATATAATACATATTATATAAAATATAAATATATAAATATTTGTATATTATATATTTTATGTAAAATATAAATATACAAATATTTATATATTTATATTTTATATAAAATATATAATATACAAATATTTGTATATTATATATTTTATATAAAATATTAATATATAAATATTTGTATATTGTGTATTTTATATAAAATATAAACATAAATATTTGTATATTATGTATTTTATATATAATATAAAGATATAAATATTTGTATATTATGTATTTTATATATAATATAAATATATAAAGATTTGTATATAATATATTTTATATATAATATAAATATATAAATATTTACCTATAATACAAAATACATATAATATATATGATTATATATAATTTTTATACCCTCTGTAGAGGGAATTATTTTTGTTTCTATATCCATCCATAATAAAATACTGTGTCTGTCCATAATAAAAATACTAGTGGAAAAGTAGGAATTATAGTCACGTAAGAGATAAAAGAAAATCTGTTAGTATCAATATATTAACACATATAGGTGGTGTTGGTTCTTACAGGGTTTAGTAAAATGCATTCTAATTTTCTAAACAATTTCCACGTTACTGTATATTTATTTTTCTCTCTTTCATGATTGGAAAGAGTGCAACAATATACATCCCTATACAATCATCCTTGATTACATCTAAGGGAGCTTCGGCGGTAGTAAAATTACAGGGTTAATATATTCATATAGGTATTACAGGGTAACCAAACAAGATTCCAAATTCTTTCATCAGCAAAGCCCAGTGTAATCCTAAACCAGGTAGCCACTCTAATTAATGCAATTAACTCAGATACATAAATACATACATATATATGTATATGTCTGCATGTGTGGATGCACTTAAATGGTTGCAAATACCATCGACTTTTCCTCTCAAACAGTATTTTTGTTGAGAATGAGGTATATTCACTAGTTCATCAAAAATATTTTTTAAATTCTTAGATGATTACATTTGTTACAGTGACCAGCTGGATTAGAATTAGATTAGGTTTAAAATGATGAAAGAATCTGGGAGAGGGGGCAGAGTGTTGGTTGGTAATTAGCACATGGATCAAAGGAGAGCACTGAGGTGTTTAGAAGCCACAACATTGATAGGATAAAAGCCAGAACTAACAATCCAATAGTAAATCTCTTCACTGTGGTATTTTCTGCCACTTCTGCTCCATAAGACACAATTTAACCACTTTGTCGTGGTATCTGCAGTATTCTATTTTAGTCTACATAACATTTTCTCTCAAATGCATTCTGTTTCTCTCTCCTTCATCTTCCCTCCCTTCTTCCTTCCAGCTGTATTTTCTCACTAGAGAACACTAGTTGAATGTTCTCCCAAATTTCAGATTTCAGATACGCATCTGTAAAATAACGTTATGGAGACACATTTTAGTTGCTACTGAATACTTGGTTGTTTTCATAAGTTCACAGCATTACTACTGTCCTCCAAAAAACGGTTTCCCATTTCCACAGCTAATCTCATCATTGACTCTGCCATCCGAGTTTCTTCTAGGCCACTCTGGAAGAATCTGGAAAAATACTTAGAATACATTTTAAGTATTCATCATGCACATGTATTGCATTTTATTTTATATATGTTCGGGTGAATATCTTTCTCCACTAATTGTTTGCATTTCAATTCTTGTATCATGTTTTTTGAAACACAGAAGTCCTCATGAATATAAACCAACTAATTTTTTTTAATTGTTAATTTTTGTCCTGGTTAAGAAATCCTTATGAGAATATTGTATCAGGACTTGAATCTTCAGGACTTGAATCTATTTGGAATTGACTGTGTGTTTTGAGGTAGGAGTCAATATTTAGTTACTTTTTTTAAAAAAATTCAATTAATCCAGCATTGTTCTGATCACCTTGTGTATTTCAATGTAGAAGAGCACACTAATAATGCGGGATTATTTATATATGTGGTGAGAATTCCAAAATGAAGCCCAGCATGGAAGGTCAAATGATATTAACTCAAAGGATAGATTAGTACAATGAAACATGATGGATAAGTGCAATATAGTTAGATAAAGAGAAAGGAAAACAACATTTCCCATTTATCATTAACACTTCACTCCAAGTTTTTGCATGAAGCTAAAGATCCCGACTCTCTTCCACTGATTTTAACTCCATTCAGACATGTCTGTCAACTATTATTTCACTCAGTGGCAGTCAGAAATAAAGGAAAAAAAAACAGAGAATATATTCCATGCCATGATCATGAATAATGATTTTTCAAAAATTAATTAATAAAGAACCAATACATATACTTTCAGTGTTTTTACCACCTTTAATAGTAACACAATAAATGAGTTTTAATAACATTAGAATGCAATTCAAGACATAAAACAGAACCTATTTGTCCTGTTTGATAAGGCACAAGGAAGAGGGCTTTCTGGGATGAAGGGGTTCCCACAGCAGATGAACACATATCTGATCTATCTCTGGTCAGAGGTGAATACAGCAAAAGATAGGCCTGAGAGGAGGTGAGAAGGAGCAATTAGGGATGGTGTATATAGGGGAGCTTTGATTAACATCAACGAAGCTCACAGTTCTAGCTTCACAATCCAGGAATAGTCCTACATGGTTGGTAGGTCTTGGGACATACTGCAGTGTAAGTGGGGAGGTGGTAAAGAGGCTGCACTGAATGTCATTCTTAACACACCCAAGACTAAAGAGTCCCTCCTCTCCATGTATATTGCCATTCTGATTCATCCCTTTCCAATACTTATTACAGACACCAAAGGCCCAATTCCAAGAGTCCCCCACATGGACCTCCCAGTAATATTTGCCGGAGGTGAAAGTCTGAGCACCCCACGCAAGAAAACTTGTAGGTGTTGCAGTGATATGGGGCGCATTTTGACGGTCACATCCAATACAAATGCTTCTGAAATCTCCACGTCGGAAGATATGACTGTTGGCTTCATTATGAGGCAGAGTAATATCCACTGCAAAATAAATAAATAAATAAATAAATAAATAGAAAGAAAGAAAGAAAGAAAACATGCATAGGCATGTGTAGATAGGCAAAAATCGTTCTATCAAGCAGTTAATTTACCAGGAAACGTAAAGTCACAAGGACACTTTTGCTTGTAACTTCTAATAAAGTATAGAGATGATTAATATTATCTACAAGACAAACAAAACGCTAACCACAGATATTAAAGATGTTTTGAAAACTTACATACTGAGAGCCAAATGTAAGACCAACTTCTTTCAATCCAATTTTCAAAGCAAAATTTGCACATTATATGCCCTAAATGCTATGCTGTTATCAAGATCATTATTTAGAAATGTTTCTTATTCTTAAAAACTAGTGCTATCATTTTGGAAAGAATGTGAAGATTTTCAGTTACTCAAGAACTGCTCTAGATAACTGGATAAAAATCCATAAGTACATGTCGTAAGTGATCATTTAAAGCAGATTTCTGCAAAATCTTTTACCAGTCTCTCTGTGGCCCTCCATGCTAGCTTGGGGCTGAAGCTGGATTTTAGACTTAACATGTAGCTTTTCATATTGCAATTAAACTGAACTTCTTTTTGTTTGTAATTTTACTTGTATTCACAAAATGATTTCTTTTTATTTTTACCCATTAACTAATGTTCTTGGAAATACATAATATATATCCATTAAAAAAATTTAAAAACCCCAAGAATCTCCAGTGAACTATATTCCCCAAAAGAACAGTTCTTAGCTGTTCAAATGAATACACCAAAGAAATGTAAAATTTTGTATTTAACATTAAATAACTCACCTTCATTCTGAGCATTGTTCCATTTGCTCCTTTTTTAGATTTGCTACACTACTCCTTTTTCCCATTACATTACTCAGTACATATGAGGCCATAATGTATTTGTTTTTCACTATCTTTTAATCTTAATGCTATAAATCGGACTCTACAGACACAGATACAAAAGGGTTGCATGATTATATTGTTCACTTATGTCTATAAAGTAGTAAAATATTTGATAAAGGGTGAACTATTACCTATGTGATCCTAACAATAAGAAAATTTAGATAGTGGGAGTGCTGCCTGTGGGTGGAGACTTACCTCGGAATTGGTTGAGCCTGTCCCTCAGTCCAGTGATGGGCCCTGCCCTGAGCTCTAGATTCAGAGGCTGGGGCATGTGCAGCAGCACGGACTCACTCCTGCAAGGAAAAACCTGCAGTTACAACATCTACAGCCATAAAATAAATAAAAATCACTACTTGTGTTTAAAAGACATTTCATGAGAATCCTTTGAACCCACAAATTTGATAATTCAAAAATTATTCCTTCCTTTTTGAAATTAATTTCGATTTACAGTTTCAGAATTTTAAAGCACAGTGGGAGAGTCTGAGTCAGAATTCAGTCTGGTCTTTCCTATTTTTTGCCCCAAATGTTTAAGGTTCCTTAGCCTTATGGCCTTGAGAATATTTAGAAATGAAATTCTGAGTTCCACTTCTTGGCAGACTCCCCTGACACCTTTGTCTGAAATAGCGGGGTTCTGGGGAGACTGCTGCATCTGCTGCTTCCTTTTCAAGATAAAGAATGTGAAACTTGTTCTAGGCAGCTAGACCTGCCTTTTTGAAACAAGCTTCCCTAGAGACCTATACAGTTCTAACACTCCACAGTTTTTTCAATCTGTTTTTCAGAACTGTTAACTGATATGTGTATAGGTATGAACAACAAATCATCAACTTTTTCACTGCTAAAATACTTCTCCCAATTCTCTCCTGCTTCCTCTGGTGACTTTCTCACCATCCACAAAAAAAACTTCATCTTTCACCTATGCAGGCTTTTAAGCAATAAAACAAAGTCAGGAATAAACATGTTTTTTTTTAATTTTACTTCACTATTTATTTATTTATGTGTTTATTTACTTAGTGGTCTTGTCTTTTCTGGTGTGGGAACAAAAGTAGATGCAAAAAAGAAATAAAGTAGTATCAATATCTTAATCATTTATGCCATGACTTTGGTAGAGCCTGCTTTGATATTCGTGGAAAGTGAAAGAACCTATGCTAAAATCCAGGTACACTCTCACCTGTATAATATGTCTCCAAAAGCCTGTAAAAAAAAAAAAATAGAAAGATTTAGTGCAGTTCACAAGATGCATCTTTCATTAAGTTCAGTGTGACATTTGGAGTCAGTTCCTCAAGATATAATTTCCCTACCATCTTCTCTTCTGCAAAGCATTTTCTATTTCTTCTGTAACGAAAAACCCAGTCAGTCGTATTGTCACTAATTAATGTCCTGGGAAAGTCTGAGTCTTGAAGACATTCTCTAAAGAAGTGAAGGGAGAAGAGGCCCAGAGAGTCTATGCTCCATGGTAACCTCGAATAACCTACTCAGTCATCTTTCCCAGAACCTATTACCCAAATGAGTGGATCCCAAAATAATATTAATGTGAGCCTAGATTCCCAAAACTTCTGATCTTGCCATGTCCTCAAATTAACCTAAATGTAAATGAATCACTCACTATTTTATACATGTTTGACAACCCGAAATGTATTATTGACTTAGTTGGGGAATAGTTATTGGGGCTGTTACCTTGACCATTCCACAAAGTTTTGTGGCTGGTGGATAAAGTAGGAGGGATCTTTGGCCTGGTAGAATCCCTTGGCGGGGCTATACTCTCCCAATAAAGTAGCATTAGTTATGCGAATGTGTTTTTGGAAACACATCATGGAAATAAAGGTAGGGAGATGGATTTCAGCCATGAGGAAAATACTTAAACATGTGAATATTCAAAAACCTGAAACCACGTTGTGAGTTTGTACCTGAAGTAGCTCCACATCTGGTTTATGGCACATTTTCATCAGCTCCGCATACGTTCCTCTTAAAATCTCCCTCCTGTGAGCCATTTTGGTTTTACTTAAATGAAGTTGATGAAAAATATCTTTCCCCTTCTTCTTCAGCATCTCCAAATTATGTTTTTCTTCTTCATGATGAAATGCAGGCATCTTCTGATACTCAGCTCTAATAGCTTCTAGCCTTACATTCACATAATCCTGCAGTGATAATGGGTTAGTCAAAAGAGAAATGTATATATCCATCTCCTATTAAATCTCACTGATTCCTTTTGTCTCTCGAACATCCAGTAGTTTAAACCTCAGTCTTGCCAGTTCTTAGAATCCACAAATTTTTTTCCTTTCCTTTCTTTCTGCATAAAGATCAACATAGACGTATCTGACCAATTACATTAAATTTATTCAAGATAATGAGTGTTCTAAGATAGTTGGAAATAAAAAAAACCACAATTTGAATTTCTCTATTCCAACCCATATTTATGGAAAAGTAAGAACAGTTCATGCTTAAGAGTTGGAGTATAGAGCTATAGTTACTAGAAAGGAAATAATTATTTCTATTTCTGAGATACGTAACAAGTTGCTTAAACTCATTATATGTGAAATGACCTTAGACTAACATGTCCAGCTAAATGCATTTCGCCCAGCAAAACCTATCCTAATAAGGCTGCATTTATGATTTGGCCATCTTTGTCTGCCTGAATTCATTTCTTTCCATTCTTTTTCTAAGTCAACCCAATCTGAAACATAGACTTCTTTGTGGTTCCCCAGGCCTCCAAATATACACAAACTCAAAATTACTGCATATACTGTTCTCTCCAACTGGAATTTTACACACACACACACACACACAAACACACAAACACACATATACATATACATGTATACACACTCATGGTCCACACATATATCCATACACACTTTCGTGCTCCCCTTCCGCTTCGAGACTTTGTTCAATTTGAATTTTTCAGTGAGTCTTTTTTCTGACCACCCTATTTAAAAATCAGACACTAATCTCCAGTTTCTGGCCTCTATTGTCCTTTTCTACTTCCCTGCTTGATCATTCTCCAACAAAAAACCTACCACATTCGAACACATCATGTATTGCACATATTTGCACGTTGACCATTTTTGCCTCTCATTTGGATTATACGTTTTGTGAGGACAAAGATGCTTTCTTTCTTCTATACTGGCAAATTTTCTAATTTAATATTCAACATAGACTAGGTTCTTATGAAATACTTTTCAACACACTACTATTAGCTATCATACCCTCAGAGTATACATCCACAAAGAGAAAATCATTTTTAATATTTTTCTGAAGTCCTCAGAGTTCTCCTTATATTTAGATACTAGTTCCCATATTTCGGGCATGTTTGCATGTCTCCCTCAAGACACAAATCCATATTTCTCACCACTTTTCTCATCATATGTTATGTAGTATTCAATATTAATTAGTTGAGATTCTTAATTTCATGGTTGCCCTAGATTTCCCCTGTCACTCTTTCTGCCTCAAATTTTCCATGCAATTCCAAATACTACTTGTCCACCAGCATTCAGAGTAATGCTGACCCAGGCTCAGAAGGTTCACTTGAGCTTTCCATGACTGCCAAATAACTCTCATGCCCAGCATTTATCCAACCAGCACATATAGAATGCTGTGAGATGGCCCAGTATCTTGTATCTGTTGGTGTATAGCTACAGGTTTGTATGAAAACAAACCAGCATGCTTTGGGTAACATCAACGGTTTTGTTAGAAATCCCATCTAACAGTCACACTATTCTACATAAGAAATGAGGCCACTTTTTCTCAATGTTTTCTTTTCTTTCTTTTTTTTTTTTGACTCCCAGAAACACTACGGTTTGATATCAAGTTCCTATTCTAAGAGTCACCCATTTGCCCACCATAAGTTCCTGGAGAAGGTAGACTAGTACAGGACTAACCTTCCAGTGGCTGATTCTGGTGGTTTCCACGTTCAGGTTTCTCTGATTTTCACAAGCTTTTTCCCATAAAGACTGCATTTTCTTTAAAAGCTTCTCCTGCAAAAGAGCCATAAATTGAAGCACCAGTGAGGACAATAAAGTAACATGCAGACCGTTTCATAGGGAGGGGGCCCAGAATGAGAGACAAATAAGTCCCCAGTAAATGGCATTTCTTCTGTTTCCCTTCTGCTTCGTCAAAACTCAGAGGTTTGAAGCTAAGAAAGCCCAAAAGAGAGTTGCTTAAAGGGACTCAGAGTTGGCTTTACCCAATCTCCGAGAAAATAGGCCCACAGGAATTTCATGTGTCCTTTATAGAAATACATCTTCAGAGGCATCACTTACCCGGTGTTCCTCAGCAGCCCACTCAGCGGGACAGTGTCTGTGATACCGGTGCTCCTGAGAGCTGGAGCACAGCAAACAGAGCAGGCTCCTGTCCACTTCACAGAATATCTTCTTTGTCTCCCTGTGAGTGCCACACATTTGCTCCTCAGAGCTCAGGAATAGCCAGAGACTGGCTTTTCTGGCACGGGAAGCCATCTTCTTCAATCGAATGTTAGTTTTGAGGTTTCTCTGCTGTGTTGTCTTTAGGCATTCAAAGCACTGAGTAAGAATTGGGATGTCTTGCCAGTTGAGGTAGAAACAGGGCCTGCAAAAGCTGTGCCCACAGTCTATGGTGACTGGGTCTATGAAGTAGTTCAGGCAGATGGGGCAGGTGAGTTCCCTCTGGAAGACTTGCGAGATTCCAGAATTCATGTTTCTGAGGAAGAAAGAGCAACATGTCATTTTGGGGTCTGGGTTGATGAAAAGCTTCTGAACATGTGGAGATAAGTGATAGCTATAGTTTCTTCTCTTGACAGTGTTCATTAAAGCACAGCAAACTATTTCTTCTGTAACAAAAATAAAAATCTCACACAGAGAGTCTCCCGGCTTTATAGTAGATATTACTGACTAGATGACTCACAACCCCTTCTACTCCTAGTGCCTGTCTGGAACACAATACCAATCTATTCAATTTCCCATTTTTCTGAATGTGGATCTGGAAATTGGGTTTGATTGTAAGTGGCCTAGAATAAATTGTAGTTGTTCCTATTCTTCTTTCATATAACTGCCGAATGAGTATGAAAGAGTGGGAAAAACTGCCTTGGCCAAAGAAATACGAGAAGATGGCTAGAGGGTCCTAGGATATATTTTGAGAGAGAGACACAACAGTGGGGCAGCAAACCACCATGGCACATGTTTACCTGTGTAACAAGCCTGCACGTCCTGCACATTTATCTCAGGACTTAAAATAATATAAAATTAAAGTAAAATAAAAAACCAAAACCAAAACGAAATAGAAAAACCAATCAAACAACCAAATAAACAAATAAAAAACAGCAATTAAACCAATTTAGGTTGAATAGAAGAGAAAAAATCATTAAAGATATTGGGCCTCTTTATTTTCTCGTGGATTAAATTAACTTCTCCTAGGGATACCCAGGCTCTGAACTAACATATAGTAGGATTTTTGTTAAACTTAAAGAGGTGTAATTATATTTCTAGGGTGTGATGGTGAATTTTAGGTATCAGTCTGACTGGATTAACCAACACCTAGGGAACTGGTGCAGCATTGTTTCTGGGTGAGTCTGTGAAGGTGTTTCCAGAGGAGAGAGACATGTGAGTTGGTGAGCTGAGTGGGACCATCATCCCTCAATGTGAGTGGGCACCATTCAATCAGCTGGTAGCTCAGATAAAAGGAAAAGGCCAGAAGAAAGGCAATTTCCTCTTTCTTTCTCCTGAAGCTGGTTCTGAGGCTTTCAGCCTTGAGCTCAGTCAAGATACCGGTATCCTCAGGACATCAGCTTAAAGACAGCCTATATTAGAACTGCTCAGACTCCATAATCAAGCAAATGAATTTTCCTGATGAATTCCCTCTCGTGTAGAATCACGTGTAGCTTGAGGGCAGATATATGTTCTGAGAAATGTGTAAGGAGGTTTTATTTATTTACTTTTTGAGATGGAGACTCACTGTGTCACCCAGGCTGGAGTGCAGTGGTGCAATCTCGGCTCACTGCAACCTCCGCCTCCTGGGTCAAAGCGAGTCTCCTGCCTTAGCCTCCTGAGTACTTAGGATTATAGGAACATGCCACTACACCCGGCAAATTTTCTCATTTTTTTTTTTTTTTTCCAGTAGAGATGAGGTTTCGCCATGTTGGCCAGGCTGGACTTGAACTCCTGGCCTCAAGTGATCGGCCCGCCACGGCCTCCAAAAGTGCTGGGATTACAGGCATGAGCCACTGTGCCTAGCCGGGCGGTTGTATTGTTTTGACATGATAGAATATACTTATACAAACCTAGATGGTACAGCCTGCTACACACCTATGGTAAACAGTACAGCCTGTTGCTCCTAGACTACAAAACTGTACAGCATGTTCTGTACTGTATACTCTAGGCAATTGTAACAGTGGTAATTATTTAGTACGTAAACATATTTAAATACAGAAAAGGTACAATAAACACACTGGTATTATAATCTTATGTGACCACCGTGTGTGGTTTATGGTTGACTGAATTGGCTCATGAATGTATCTCTACATGTATACATATACATCCTATCATTCTGTCTGTCTGGAGAGCCCTGACTCATATATAAACTATGGTCTTTGGCAATTTTAAGTCCTTTTCTTTACTCTCCTTTATTTGATAACACTGCTGAATTTTAGTGAAAGAAATGAAAAATCTTAGAATTGTAAATATTCTCCAGAGGTCATCTGAGTCATTTTAAGGAATTTTTCATAGTTTAATAAGATTAAGACTCAAGTGAGATGGCAACCACCATCACGTATCAAATTATATCTTATGTATGTATTTGGTCAAAAAATTGTGTTTTGATTTCCAAACTAGTATGTTTTGGGGAGCTTTCTCATTTTTTTCAGTTTCACTATTTTGCATCTCTCATCATTACCTTACTAATTTAAAGCGATGTGTAAATGCCGAATGAATGGATTAACATTCATTAACGTCTTCTCAATTCAATTGTATAATATTAATACACTCATTACACATATATTTACACACACCTATGTGTACATACATGTATAAATATCAGCTCCATATATTCATTATGCATACATATCTGTTGCAGCAAACACTAGATATTTCCATTTTTTCAAAACTATATTGAAGAATGATAGAAAACGCAAAATAACAACAATTAGTATCCTCATAATTCATAAAATCTATAGTAAGAGTATGAATTACAAATGGTATCATTGTGTAGATTTAAGATAATGAGATATTTTTAACACTCTAATTTATTATTTTGTAAAGGAAAGAAGATATAATTTTATCAATATCAGTTTCACTCACCGCTGGGTTCTTTGAAGGGTTCCCACAATGATTCTTCGAGAAATAATTCTGTTAAGTACTCCTCAAGGTCAGGAGCTCATTCGCCGCAGTACTGAGTTTCAGAGGTCACCAAAACGCAGCTCCCTCTAAGTGCGCTCCTTCTCCTTTGGAGAAAACTGAGCTTGTCTCTTCTATGTCCTTTTATAAGAATCTGTGAAGGCCACACCCACCTCTTTAAGTGGGTGGAGTACTGAGAAAGGTTGAGAATAAGATGATTAGGTTTATGCAGTATTTAGATCACACCTTTGCACCGCTGATTAAATTATCATTACTATAGCTCTATACTCCAACTCTTAACCATGAACTGTTCTTACTTTTCCATAAATATGGGTTGGAATAGAGAAATTCAAATTGTGGTTTTTTTTTATTTCCAACTATCTTAGAACACTCATTATCTTGAATAAATTTAATGTAATTGGTCAGATACATCTATGTTGATCTTTATGCAGAAAGAAAGGAAAGGAAAAAAATTTGTGGATTCTAAGAACTGGCAAGACTGAGGTTTAAACTACTGGATGTTCGAGAGACAAAAGGAATCAGTGAGATTTAATAGGAGATGGATATATACATTTCTCTTTTGACTAACCCATTATCACTGCAGGATTATGTGAATGTAAGGCTAGAAGCTATTAGAGCTGAGTATCAGAAGATGCCTGCATTTCATCATGAAGAAGAAAAACATAATTTGGAGATGCTGAAGAAGAAGGGGAAAGATATTTTTCATCAACTTCATTTAAGTAAAACCAAAATGGCTCACAGGAGGGAGATTTTAAGAGGAACGTATGCGGAGCTGATGAAAATGTGCCATAAACCAGATGTGGAGCTACTTCAGGTACAAACTCACAACGTGGTTTCAGGTTTTTGAATATTCACATGTTTAAGTATTTTCCTCATGGCTGAAATCCATCTCCCTACCTTTATTTCCATGATGTGTTTCCAAAAACACATTCGCATAACTAATGCTACTTTATTGGGAGAGTATAGCCCCGCCAAGGGATTCTACCAGGCCAAAGATCCCTCCTACTTTATCCACCAGCCACAAAACTTTGTGGAATGGTCAAGGTAACAGCCCCAATAACTATTCCCCAACTAAGTCAATAATACATTTCGGGTTGTCAAACATGTATAAAATAGTGAGTGATTCATTTACATTTAGGTTAATTTGAGGACATGGCAAGATCAGAAGTTTTGGGAATCTAGGCTCACATTAATATTATTTTGGGATCCACTCATTTGGGTAATAGGTTCTGGGAAAGATGACTGAGTAGGTTATTCGAGGTTACCATGGAGCATAGACTCTCTGGGCCTCTTCTCCCTTCACTTCTTTAGAGAATGTCTTCAAGACTCAGACTTTCCCAGGACATTAATTAGTGACAATACGACTGACTGGGTTTTTCGTTACAGAAGAAATAGAAAATGCTTTGCAGAAGAGAAGATGGTAGGGAAATTATATCTTGAGGAACTGACTCCAAATGTCACACTGAACTTAATGAAAGATGCATCTTGTGAACTGCACTAAATCTTTCTATTTTTTTTTTTTTACAGGCTTTTGGAGACATATTATACAGGTGAGAGTGTACCTGGATTTTAGCATAGGTTCTTTCACTTTCCACGAATATCAAAGCAGGCTCTACCAAAGTCATGGCATAAATGATTAAGATATTGATACTACTTTATTTCTTTTTTGCATCTACTTTTGTTCCCACACCAGAAAAGACAAGACCACTAAGTAAATAAACACATAAATAAATAAATAGTGAAGTAAAATTAAAAAAAAACATGTTTATTCCTGACTTTGTTTTATTGCTTAAAAGCCTGCATAGGTGAAAGATGAAGTTTTTTTTGTGGATGGTGAGAAAGTCACCAGAGGAAGCAGGAGAGAATTGGGAGAAGTATTTTAGCAGTGAAAAAGTTGATGATTTGTTGTTCATACCTATACACATATCAGTTAACAGTTCTGAAAAACAGATTGAAAAAACTGTGGAGTGTTAGAACTGTATAGGTCTCTAGGGAAGCTTGTTTCAAAAAGGCAGGTCTAGCTGCCTAGAACAAGTTTCACATTCTTTATCTTGAAAAGGAAGCAGCAGATGCAGCAGTCTCCCCAGAACCCCGCTATTTCAGACAAAGGTGTCAGGGGAGTCTGCCAAGAAGTGGAACTCAGAATTTCATTTCTAAATATTCTCAAGGCCATAAGGCTAAGGAACCTTAAACATTTGGGGCAAAAAATAGGAAAGACCAGACTGAATTCTGACTCAGACTCTCCCACTGTGCTTTAAAATTCTGAAACTGTAAATCGAAATTAATTTCAAAAAGGAAGGAATAATTTTTGAATTATCAAATTTGTGGGTTCAAAGGATTCTCATGAAATGTCTTTTAAACACAAGTAGTGATTTTTATTTATTTTATGGCTGTAGATGTTGTAACTGCAGGTTTTTCCTTGCAGGAGTGAGTCCGTGCTGCTGCACATGCCCCAGCCTCTGAATCTAGAGCTCAGGGCAGGGCCCATCACTGGACTGAGGGACAGGCTCAACCAATTCCGAGGTAAGTCTCCACCCACAGGCAGCACTCCCACTATCTAAATTTTCTTATTGTTAGGATCACATAGGTAATAGTTCACCCTTTATCAAATATTTTACTACTTTATAGACATAAGTGAACAATATAATCATGCAACCCTTTTGTATCTGTGTCTGTAGAGTCCGATTTATAGCATTAAGATTAAAAGATAGTGAAAAACAAATACATTATGGCCTCATATGTACTGAGTAATGTAATGGGAAAAAGGAGTAGTGTAGCAAATCTAAAAAAGGAGCAAATGGAACAATGCTCAGAATGAAGGTGAGTTATTTAATGTTAAATACAAAATTTTACATTTCTTTGGTGTATTCATTTGAACAGCTAAGAACTGTTCTTTTGGGGAATATAGTTCACTGGAGATTCTTGGGGTTTTTAAATTTTTTTAATGGATATATATTATGTATTTCCAAGAACATTAGTTAATGGGTAAAAATAAAAAGAAATCATTTTGTGAATACAAGTAAAATTACAAACAAAAAGAAGTTCAGTTTAATTGCAATATGAAAAGCTACATGTTAAGTCTAAAATCCAGCTTCAGCCCCAAGCTAGCATGGAGGGCCACAGAGAGACTGGTAAAAGATTTTGCAGAAATCTGCTTTAAATGATCACTTACGACATGTACTTATGGATTTTTATCCAGTTATCTAGAGCAGTTCTTGAGTAACTGAAAATCTTCACATTCTTTCCAAAATGATAGCACTAGTTTTTAAGAATAAGAAACATTTCTAAATAATGATCTTGATAACAGCATAGCATTTAGGGCATATAATGTGCAAATTTTGCTTTGAAAATTGGATTGAAAGAAGTTGGTCTTACATTTGGCTCTCAGTATGTAAGTTTTCAA
This sequence comes from Pan troglodytes, assembly GCF_028858775.2. Classification (NCBI taxonomy): domain Eukaryota; kingdom Metazoa; phylum Chordata; class Mammalia; order Primates; family Hominidae; genus Pan; species Pan troglodytes. The sequence continues at coordinate 92,046,738 of NC_072407.2, forward strand.
AACATCTTTAATATCTGTGGTTAGCGTTTTGTTTGTCTTGTAGATAATATTAATCATCTCTATACTTTATTAGAAGTTACAAGCAAAAGTGTCCTTGTGACTTTACGTTTCCTGGTAAATTAACTGCTTGATAGAACGATTTTTGCCTATCTACACATGCCTATGCATGTTTTCTTTCTTTCTTTCTTTCTATTTATTTATTTATTTATTTATTTATTTTGCAGTGGATATTACTCTGCCTCATAATGAAGCCAACAGTCATATCTTCCGACGTGGAGATTTCAGAAGCATTTGTATTGGATGTGACCGTCAAAATGCGCCCCATATCACTGCAACACCTACAAGTTTTCTTGCGTGGGGTGCTCAGACTTTCACCTCCGGCAAATATTACTGGGAGGTCCATGTGGGGGACTCTTGGAATTGGGCCTTTGGTGTCTGTAATAAGTATTGGAAAGGGATGAATCAGAATGGCAATATACATGGAGAGGAGGGACTCTTTAGTCTTGGGTGTGTTAAGAATGACATTCAGTGCAGCCTCTTTACCACCTCCCCACTTACACTGCAGTATGTCCCAAGACCTACCAACCATGTAGGACTATTCCTGGATTGTGAAGCTAGAACTGTGAGCTTCGTTGATGTTAATCAAAGCTCCCCTATATACACCATCCCTAATTGCTCCTTCTCACCTCCTCTCAGGCCTATCTTTTGCTGTATTCACCTCTGACCAGAGATAGATCAGATATGTGTTCATCTGCTGTGGGAACCCCTTCATCCCAGAAAGCCCTCTTCCTTGTGCCTTATCAAACAGGACAAATAGGTTCTGTTTTATGTCTTGAATTGCATTCTAATGTTATTAAAACTCATTTATTGTGTTACTATTAAAGGTGGTAAAAACACTGAAAGTATATGTATTGGTTCTTTATTAATTAATTTTTGAAAAATCATTATTCATGATCATGGCATGGAATATATTCTCTGTTTTTTTTTCCTTTATTTCTGACTGCCACTGAGTGAAATAATAGTTGACAGACATGTCTGAATGGAGTTAAAATCAGTGGAAGAGAGTCGGGATCTTTAGCTTCATGCAAAAACTTGGAGTGAAGTGTTAATGATAAATGGGAAATGTTGTTTTCCTTTCTCTTTATCTAACTATATTGCACTTATCCATCATGTTTCATTGTACTAATCTATCCTTTGAGTTAATATCATTTGACCTTCCATGCTGGGCTTCATTTTGGAATTCTCACCACATATATAAATAATCCCGCATTATTAGTGTGCTCTTCTACATTGAAATACACAAGGTGATCAGAACAATGCTGGATTAATTGAATTTTTTTAAAAAAAGTAACTAAATATTGACTCCTACCTCAAAACACACAGTCAATTCCAAATAGATTCAAGTCCTGAAGATTCAAGTCCTGATACAATATTCTCATAAGGATTTCTTAACCAGGACAAAAATTAACAATTAAAAAAAATTAGTTGGTTTATATTCATGAGGACTTCTGTGTTTCAAAAAACATGATACAAGAATTGAAATGCAAACAATTAGTGGAGAAAGATATTCACCCGAACATATATAAAATAAAATGCAATACATGTGCATGATGAATACTTAAAATGTATTCTAAGTATTTTTCCAGATTCTTCCAGAGTGGCCTAGAAGAAACTCGGATGGCAGAGTCAATGATGAGATTAGCTGTGGAAATGGGAAACCGTTTTTTGGAGGACAGTAGTAATGCTGTGAACTTATGAAAACAACCAAGTATTCAGTAGCAACTAAAATGTGTCTCCATAACGTTATTTTACAGATGCGTATCTGAAATCTGAAATTTGGGAGAACATTCAACTAGTGTTCTCTAGTGAGAAAATACAGCTGGAAGGAAGAAGGGAGGGAAGATGAAGGAGAGAGAAACAGAATGCATTTGAGAGAAAATGTTATGTAGACTAAAATAGAATACTGCAGATACCACGACAAAGTGGTTAAATTGTGTCTTATGGAGCAGAAGTGGCAGAAAATACCACAGTGAAGAGATTTACTATTGGATTGTTAGTTCTGGCTTTTATCCTATCAATGTTGTGGCTTCTAAACACCTCAGTGCTCTCCTTTGATCCATGTGCTAATTACCAACCAACACTCTGCCCCCTCTCCCAGATTCTTTCATCATTTTAAACCTAATCTAATTCTAATCCAGCTGGTCACTGTAACAAATGTAATCATCTAAGAATTTAAAAAATATTTTTGATGAACTAGTGAATATACCTCATTCTCAACAAAAATACTGTTTGAGAGGAAAAGTCGATGGTATTTGCAACCATTTAAGTGCATCCACACATGCAGACATATACATATATATGTATGTATTTATGTATCTGAGTTAATTGCATTAATTAGAGTGGCTACCTGGTTTAGGATTACACTGGGCTTTGCTGATGAAAGAATTTGGAATCTTGTTTGGTTACCCTGTAATACCTATATGAATATATTAACCCTGTAATTTTACTACCGCCGAAGCTCCCTTAGATGTAATCAAGGATGATTGTATAGGGATGTATATTGTTGCACTCTTTCCAATCATGAAAGAGAGAAAAATAAATATACAGTAACGTGGAAATTGTTTAGAAAATTAGAATGCATTTTACTAAACCCTGTAAGAACCAACACCACCTATATGTGTTAATATATTGATACTAACAGATTTTCTTTTATCTCTTACGTGACTATAATTCCTACTTTTCCACTAGTATTTTTATTATGGACAGACACAGTATTTTATTATGGATGGATATAGAAACAAAAATAATTCCCTCTACAGAGGGTATAAAAATTATATATAATCATATATATTATATGTATTTTGTATTATAGGTAAATATTTATATATTTATATTATATATAAAATATATTATATACAAATCTTTATATATTTATATTATATATAAAATACATAATATACAAATATTTATATCTTTATATTATATATAAAATACATAATATACAAATATTTATGTTTATATTTTATATAAAATACACAATATACAAATATTTATATATTAATATTTTATATAAAATATATAATATACAAATATTTGTATATTATATATTTTATATAAAATATAAATATATAAATATTTGTATATTTATATTTTACATAAAATATATAATATACAAATATTTATATATTTATATTTTATATAATATGTATTATATATATAAAAAATTATATATATATAATATAGGGACTCGATTAGTTTCTGCTAGTGTGAAGACAAGTCATATCATGTCTAGGGGCCAGGATGATAGGAGCAGTCAGAGGATTTCTTGCATTGTGATGAGTGACTATAAGTTAAACGAGCCACTTATCTGTAGAATTGATAGCAGGATAATGGCTAGGGTTACTTCATATGAAATTGTTTGGGCTACAGTTTGTAATGTGCCAATTAGTGCATAATTTGAATTTAATTGCTCTTCCTGATCATAGAATAGAGTAGATGGCTAGGCTTGATAAGGTTAGTAAAAATAGGAGGCCTATTTGAAAATTAATTAGAGGATCTGGTATAGGGATGGGGGTTCACAATAGAAGAGCGAAAGAAAGGGCCAGGGTTGGAACAATAATATAAAGGTTAATAGTAGATGTTGAGGGCCATAGGGGTTCTTTGCTGAAAAGTGTTATTGTGTCAGCGAATGATTGAAGCAGTCCCTAAACGCTTACAATGTTAGACCCTTTGCGTAGTTGTACGTAGCCTGAGTTTTTGTTAAATGAGTGATTTAAAATCAATACTGATAATAATGATAATTATTATTAAATAGTTATATTAATGATAACAATAAAATTATTAATACTAATTATTAATAATGACTGATATTAACAATTGATACTGATCTTATTAATTAGAAAACAATAATATTAGGTACCAATAATTAATATTAATGTTAATAATATGAAAACTTTTTGTTAGCAATTATTTCTCAATATTGATACTGGTAATTAATGTTAATGTTAACAATAAATAAGTAATAATTAATAATAATATTACTCCTAATACCGCAGTGCGTGTACACCCACCTATGATATTGTTCCTAATGTCCAGGGAGGGAGAGAGCGTGGTATTACTTTCAATATTGCAGTAGGTGTACACCCACCCGGTGATATTGATCCGAATATCCAGGGGGTGGAGTATGACGTTACTCCCAATATAGCAGTGGGTGTACATCCACCCAGTGATATTGCTCCTAATATTCACGGAAGAAGAGAATGATATTACTCCCCGTATCGCAGGGAGTGTACACCCGTTCTGTGATATTGTTCCTAATATCCGGAGGGGGAGAGGGAGATATTACTCCCAATGTTGCAGGCTATGCACACCCACCCTGTGATATTGTTGCTAATAATATCCAGGAAGGGAGAGGATGATATGATTCCCCATACAGCAGCAGCTGAATACCCACTCTGGGATATTATTCCTAATATCCATGGAGGGTAGAGGCTGATATTACTCCCAATATCGCAGGGGGTGTACATCCATTCTGTGATACTGTTTTTTATATTCAAAGGCGGAGAAGTTGATATTACTCCCAATATCACAGAAAGTGCTCAAACCCGTGTGATATTATTTCTACTTCCAGAAGAAGAGAAGATGATATTACTCCCCATATCGCAGGAGGTGTACACCCACTCTGTGATATTTTTCCTAATATGCAGGGCGTGAGAGGATAATATTATTGTTAATAGCGCAGGATGTGTATAGCCCCCCTGTGATATTGTCCTTAACATTCCAAGGCGAAGAGGATATTACTGCCAATTTTGCAGAAAGTGTACACCACCCTAGTGATATTGTTCCCATGATCCAGGAGAGAAGAGGATGATATTCCTTTCAGTATCACATGGGGTGGGCACGCCCCCAGTGACACTGTTTTGAATTTCAACGTGGGAGAGGATGGTATTACTCCCAATATCACAGGGGATATAAACACTTCTTTGATATTGTTCCTAATATTCAGGGGTGGAGAGGATGTTATCACTCCCTATAGTTCAGAGGGTGTACACCAATCTGTGATATTGTTCATAATTTCTAGAGGGGGCATGATATTACTCACAATATCGTAAACACGCTGTGTGTCCACCGTGGGTCATGATATCCAGGTGTGGAGAGGAGGGTGATATTACTCCCCATATCGCAGGGGGTGTCCACCCCGCCTGTCACACTGTTTCTTATATGCAAGGGGGAGAGGATGATATTACTACCAATATCAAAGACGTGTACAGCCCCCCTTGTGATATTGTTCCTAATATCCACGTTGGGAGAGGATGATATTACTCCCAATATCACAGAGGGTGTACACCCCGCCTGTCATATTATTCCTACTATCCAGAATAAGAGAGAATGATATTACTCGCAATAGTGCCGGGGTGTACACCCCCCTTGTGATATTGTTCCTAATATCCAGGGAGGGAGAGCATGATATTAATAACTCCCAATATCGCTATGGGTGTACACCGACCCTGTGATATTGCCTCTAATATCCAGGGGGTAGAGTATGACATTACTCCCAATGTAACAGTGGGTGTACATCCACCCAGGGATATTGCTCCTAATATTCATGGAAGGAGAAAATGATATTACTCCCAATATCACAGGGAGTGTACGCCCCTTCTGTGATATTGTTCCTAATACCCGGAGGGCGAGAGGATGATATTACAGCAATATCGCAGGCTGTGTACACCCACCCTGTGATATTGTCCCTAATATCCAGGAAAAGAGAGGATACGACTCCCCATATAGCAGGAGGTGTAAACCCACCGTGAGATATTGTTCCTAATATCCATGGAGGGAAAGAGCCCGATATTACTCCCAAAATCTCAGGGGCTGTACATCCCCCCTGTGATATTTCTCTTAATATTCAAAGGCGGAGAGGATGATATTACTCTCAATCTCGAAGAAAGTGTACACTCCCGAGTGATATTGTTCCTAATATCCAGAAGGGGAGAAGATGATATTACTACTCATATCGCAGAAGGTGTACACCCACTCTGTGTTATTTTTCCTAATATGCAGTTTGGGGAGAGGATAACATTGCCAATATCGCAGAGAGTGTACACCCGCCCTGTGACATTGCCCTTAATATTCAAAGGCGGAGAGGATGACATTACTCCCAATATTGCAGAAAGCGTACGCTTCCCATTGATATTGGTCCCACGATCCAGGAGAAAAGAGGCTGATATTACTTTCAATATCACAGGGTGTGTACACGCCCCCAGTGATATTGTTCCTAATTTCAACGTGGGAGAGGATGATACTACCCCCAACGCCGCTGGGGGTAGAAACACTCTCCAAAAAAACTCTGGGAGTAATGTCATACTCTACCCCCTGGATATTAGGAGCAATATCACAGGGTGGGTGTACACCCATAGCGATATTGGGAGTTATTAATATCATGCTCTCCCTCCCTGGATATTAGGAACAATATCACAAGGGGGGTGTACACCCCGGCACTATTGCGAGTAATATCATTCTCTCTTATTCTGGATAGTAGGAATAATATGATAGGCGGGGTGTACACCCTCTGTGATATTGGGAGTAATATCATCCTCTCCTGATATTGTTGTTAATATCCAGGGTCAAGAGGATGCCATTACTGCAAATAGTGCAGAGGATGTACGCCCTTCTATGACAGTTGGTAATCTCCAGAGGCGGAGAAGATATTACTCACAATAACGTAAACACGCTGTGTGTCCACCGTGGATTGTAATATCCTGGGGGGAGAGGAGGGGTAATATTACTCCACTACTAGGATTTTACCTCTACTGCCCCTCTTCGTTAACACCCTGGGACATTATTTTCCATATTCTAGGAGGATGGCACTACCAAAATCACAGGGGGTGTATACCCTGCTATATTATTCGTAATATTGTAGGGGAATGTTCATCCTGATGTCACAGGACTGTACACACTGTGATATTATTCACAATACCCTAGTGGGACATTAATAATAATGTCACAGTGTGTGTACTCTTTGTGGTATTATTTGTAATATCCTAAGGGGAGGTTACCTTTATTGTCACATGGGGTGTGTTCCCTTTAATATTATTTGTAATGTCCTAGAGGGATGTTTCTCCTTGTGTCACAGGGTTTGTCCACCTTATCAAATTACTTGTATAATCCTTACAAGATGTTACTCCCTATATCACAGGGTGTGTACACTCTGTGATATTATCGTAATATTCTAGGGAAATGTTACTTTTAATGTTGCAGAGGGTGTACACCTTGTGAAATTATTCGTTATAGTTTTGTGGGATGTTACTCCTAATGTCACACGGGGTGTACACACAGTGTAATATTCTATGGAAATGTTACTTGTAAATCACAGGTCCTGTACACCCTTTAATATTCTTTGTAATATTCTAGGAAAACATTACTCTGAATGTCACAGGGCATATACATCCTGTCATAAAATTTGTCATATCCTAGCGGGAGTTCACTACTAATTTCACAATGCATGTACACCCTTTGATATTATTCGTATTATCCGAAAGAGATATTACTACTGGTGTCCCAATGCATGTACATTCTCTGATATTATTCGTTATATCCTCGGGGGATGTTACTTCTAATGTCACACGGGGTGTACTCCCTGTGTTATTTTTCATAATATCCTAGGGGAATTTTACTTTTAATAACACACGGGGTGTATACATTGTGATACTATTTGTAGTATTCTAGAAAGATATTACTCCTCAGGTCACAGGGGATGTACACCCTGTGATATTATTCATACTATCCTAGGGGATGTTACTCCAAATGTCACAAAAGGTGTAAATGCTGTGATATTACTGGAAATGTGTCAGGGAAATGTACTTGTAATGTCAAAGGGCATGTACATCATGTGTGCACAGCCCCTGTGATGTTCTTTGTGATATTCTCCAGGGATGTTAATCCTAATATTACATATGTTGTTAACTATGTGTGAACACCTTTGTGGTATTATTCCTAACATACTGGAAGGATGTAACTCCTAACATCACATGGGGTATACGCCATGTGTGTACACATTCTGTGATATTATTCATAATATCTTAGTGAGATGCTCGTAAGTTTACAATTATTCACGTAATATTTTAGCGAGATGATACTCCTAAAGTCACAGGAGGTGTGAACCCTGTGATATTATTCAGAATATTCCAGGGGGATGTTACTCCTAATGTCACAGGTGTGTATACCCTGTGATATTATTCACACTTTACTCATGCGATATTACTACTAATGTCACAATGTGTGTACACCTTCTGATATTATTCGTAATATCCTGGGAGGATGTTACTCCTAACGTCACAAGGGAGTACACCCTGTGTTATTATTAGTAATATTCCTGGGGGATTTTAATTTTAAAATCACATAGGGTGTCAACCGTGTGATCTCATTCGTAATATCCAAGGAAGATGTTACTCCTAATGTCACACGTGGTGTACAAACAGTGATTTTATTTGTAAGGTTTTTTGGATATGTTACTCCTAATATCACAGGGGCCGTACACCCTGTCATATTATTCGTAATATCCTAAAGAAATATCACTACTAATGTCACAGGCAGTGTATACCGTGTGGTATTATTCCCAATATTGTAGGGTGATGTTACTCCTAATGTCACAGAAGGTGTTCACACTCTGATAATATTAGTAATATCCTAAAGGGATGTTACTACTGATGTCACAACGCGTGTACACAATCTGATGTTATTTCTTATATCTTAGGGCGATGTTACTTCTTATGACACAGGGGGTGTACTCCCTGTGATATTATTCATAATATCCTAGGTGGATGTTACTTCTAATGTCACATGGGGTGTATCTTTTGCGATATTATTCATAATATTTTAGAAAGATGTTACTCCTAATGTCACAGACGGTGTACACCCTGTGAAGTTATTCCTAATAGTTTTGGGGGCTGTTACTCCTAATGTCACCCGTGGTGTACACGCAGTGATATTATTCGTGATATTTTATGGAAATGTTACTCCTAATATCACAGGGGCTGTACATCTTGTAACATTATTCATAATATCCTAAAGAAATGTTACCTCGAATGTCACAGGGAATATACACCATGTGATATTGTTCCCAATATTGTAGGGGGATGTTACTCCTAATGTCACAGGGGGTGTTCACAGTGTGATAATTTTCATAATATCCTAAATGGATGTTACTGCTAATGTCACAACACATGTACATCCTCTGCATTTGTTCGTTATATCCTTGGGGGAGGTTACTCCTACTGTCACACGGAGTATACTTCCTGTGATATTATTCATAATATCCTAGGTGGATGTTACTCCTAATGTCACAGGGGCTGTATATTTTGTGATATTATTTGCATTATCCAAGAAAGATGTTGCTCCTCAGGTCACAGGGGATGTACACCCTATGATATTATTCGTACTATCCAGGGGACATTACTCGAAATGTCACAGAAGGTGTACACTCTCTGATATTACTTGCAATGTGTCAGGGAAATGTACTCCTAATGTCACAGGGCATGTACGTTATGTGTGCACACCCCCTGTGATGTTATTTGTAATATTTTTGAGGCATGTTAATCCTGATATTACATATGCCGTTATCCATGTGTGAACAATTTTGTGGTATTATTCCTAACATACTAGAAGGATGTAACTCCTAACATCATATGGGGTATAAGCCATGTGTGTACACATTCTGTGATACTATTAATAATATCTTAGGGAGATGCTACTCCTAATTTTACAAGGTATGTACATTATGTGTGTACACCCCCTCTGATATTATTTGTAATATTCTAGGGGAATGTTGCTGCTAATGTCACAGGGGGAAGACACCATGTGTCTTACATACATATTAGATTTTTACACTACTTTCCAGGAGTCAATCAATTTTGTCAATCAATTCATTATTCTTGTTGCCCAAAAGGGTAGAGATAATTACAGATCACAGATCTGTCTAGCATTAGCTAAGGACGTTTTATTACAGAGACAGATGCATGTGTGTGCCTGCACATGTGTGTGTGTGTGTGTGTGTGTGTGTAATTCAATCATAAATCGAAGGTTTAAACATTGTGTGGGTGGAAGATAATGCGTTCTGACTCCTGGCTTCAGAGTCCCATGTTTATTGGGAGAAAAGAGAGTCAAGGTGGGAAGAATCGTAGCCCTGTGCCCTCCAGAACTGCAGCATGCTTGGGAATTGTGAGGCTTCCTGCTTTCCAGGAGATTTTGGAACTAGGAGGATGTCACCAGTGACTAGCACATTACCACCTTCCTTACATCTGCCTGTCATCCCTCCTCAGGGCATCCAAATGTGGCCCTCTCCTTAACTCCTTCCTCTGCTTCTCTTCTCACAACCCCGGGATCTGAGCTCTCTCTTTACCTGTGCACAGTATCTACTTAGGGAAGCCCTAGCACCTGCTGCAGTCAGGGCTGCAACCCTGAGCTGAGTCTAGTAGAAATTTTGTGAACTAAAGATAGAGCAAGAAATGTAAATTAGTGCACCCACTATGGAAAACAGTCTGGAGATTTCTCAAAGAACTTAACGCGGAGCTACCTTTTGATACAATTATCTCATTACTGAGTACATACTCAAAAGAAAATACATCGTTCTAACAAAAAGACACATACTCTCCTATGTTCATGGCTGCACTATTCAAAATAGCAAAGACATAATCAACCCAGGAGTCCATCAATGGTAGACTGTATAAATAAAATATGGTACATATACACCATGGAATACTATACAGCCATAAAAAGAATGAAATCATGTCCTTTACAACAATGTGGGTGGAGCTGGAGGCCTTAATCCTAAGCAAATTCATGCAGGATAGAAAGCCAAATGCTGTATGTTCTCACTTACATGGGGAGCTAAATATTGAACACACGTAGACATCAATATGGGAAAAATAGACTCTGTGGACTACTTGAGGGTGGCGGGAGAGGGATGGCTTGAAAAAATACCGACTGGGGGCGGTCTCTACAGCCTGCCTTGCCTGTCTGTCTCTGGGATCGCTCCTCCTCCTGCTCCTCTCCTGCTCCTGTTGGGCCTTGTGACCACCTGGTTACCTGTACGTAGGCCTCCATTTAGAGTAGCATTGCCACAGGGATGGATCCTGTCACTCCGCACCCCACCCCCAACCCAGTTACCCACCCCTGAGCCCTAGTTCCCAGTTGAGGTCACACAGTGCAAGGAGACCTGCGACCTCGCGGCCCGCTCGCCCAACCCAGAGCCTCTGCCCTGGCATGCGAGGCACCACACCCTCCTCTGTCCTGTGCCGGGCCTGAAGGGGCCCCTTCAGATCACAGCTGCCACCACAGCCGCTGCCTCACGCCGGAGGGCATGACACAGGGGTGGCTTTCCCAGCTGGCTGCCACACAGGAGCTCTAGATGCTTAGCCAGCACCGTGGAGAGACCTAAAATTAAGGCACGACTTAACAGCTTATTTTGTAAGAGAAAAGCTCAACCCAAAGGCAGATTGTTAGTTTGGACTTTATTGCAAGCAGAACTGCTATGATGTGCTTTTAGCACTGAAGTGAGTTCCACCCTAAGAACAGAAAGTGGCTTCTCTGCTTTCCGTCCCAAGCACAAGTGTATTCACCTTGCAGACTTGAATCACTGAAGATGTAAGTCAGCTGTTACTCTCATTTTGGGAGACATCCTGTGGACAGCATGAAGACTGTCCCTGATCAAAGTCTTTAGTAAGCAGGAAGGAGTCAAGGTTAAAGAATGTGTTTGCTTACCCTGGACTACAGTATTTTGGAAAACGAACCAAGGCTTGGGTTTTGCTCTGGAAGCCTGTCCTGCCTGCTTCTGTAATCTGGCGCTCCGCATCCAGATCTTGGCCCGTTATGGACACCACCGTCTGTTACTCTTACGATTCTCTGCTCTTTTGGGAGTTCAGACATGGCACCTTATTTCACTTTTGAGCTACCCTCTGCCGTCCAGAAACTTAGTGGACCTGTAGAACTATATTGTTCTGCTAAACCTGTGACCACTCACATCTCAAGGTCGCATAATGGAAAAAATAGAATAGAAACATGGAATATATTAAGATTCATCAGGGGACTTTGACAATTTTTTTCTCTTAACTCCTCCCTTTTGGGTTACTACCAATGCATTCTCAACAATAGGTCAGTGTTGTTGTAAGTGGCCCTGTAACAGTATCCACAGCAGTTCTTGGTGATTTTGATTCACCCACAAAGCATTTTATTACAGCAAAATAATAAAGGTGCTGGTTTCATTGGCTGCAGGGTACCAGAGAGTAACCCCAAAGCTGAGATGTGCGCTAAAATCCAGGGGAAGTGGCTGAAGCATTCCACAAAGAATTACTTAATCCCTCCACAAGAACATCTTTAGATTTTGAATGTATCCTCAGAGGACAAGGGATCACACAAATGTGCAGCTTATAATCCGGCCACACATGAATTAAGAGTTGAACCCATTGGCCAAAAGCTCCTTGTGAGTCACCTTTCTTCAGATGATTTTGGCATTCTTCCCCTGCTCGTTCACAGGTATTAGCTGTTCATTCACATAGCCCTGTAACTTTGGAGTGTGTGTTTAGTGGGGTCCTGGCTCCTCAAGTGTGTTGGCTAAAGAACAGGCAGGATGTTGCCCCGGGAAGCAACTGGAGAAGGTTGTGTTCTCATCTTGCCATAGATAGCATTGACCCAGTGGACTCTGGAAACGATTCCTGCATGGTGGGAAACAACTCTGGAGATGTAAAATATGTGGCATACATGGTTAATGTACTTGAACACGCTCCTACTCTAAGGGACTACAGGATCAGATAGTGTCTCTATTTTCCACAGTACACTTTGTCTCTGATGTTTGTAGGAACCCACCTGCCAACCATAACTGGTTTCATAATTCACAGCCTAATCATCCTTCCTCAAGACATCGACCTGCAGGAAATTGACTGAAATTCAGTGGGGTTATTATGCAAGATAGTAGGCTACATCAGTGTTTAGCAGATAATGAGGCTGGATTTATGCAGTCTACTGGAAGACTTGAAATAGAAAAAGGCAATGGATTCAAGCAAATTATAATTATGGCACCAGCAAGCATAAAAGTGGTAGATGGAGACTTTGTTTACTCTGTCCTACAATGCTACCAGGCTGCTGGGTCCGGTCATTTGTTGGTATGACATCCACGGATTGATAACCAGCCATCTGTCTTAAGTCCTTAGATCTAAATCCCAAAAGTCACACTTATCAAGACCTGGAATCTTGGACCTAGAGCCTGTCTATTTCATCATGTCCCAAGCTGGCTTGAGCTCTCTCCATACTCAGGCTGTGATGCAGGAGCATGTGGAGAAATACATCTGCGAAGCTACAAATGAACATGGTACCATGCAGGCAGAACCACCTCTCATGGTTGTTCCTTTTGAAACAAACAAAAGCAGAAACAGTCGCACTTTTTGATGTTACTCAGAAAAATGAAAAAAATAAGAGATGGTTCAGAAAGTGGATTATTCAGCTCATTTCCAGAGAAAGTACATCCCAGTGCAGTGGAATCACCATCAGAGAAAAATGCTGGTGGCATCTCTGTTCCTGAGGTCCCCATCAAATTGAAACCCTACAGACCCCCATAGCAGATACATACAACCTGGTGTGGAGGGCAGGCAAGGAAAGTGGACTGCCCATCAATGCCTATTTTGTGAAGTATCAAAATCTGGAGTATGAAGTTGGTGTGGTGGGAAGTTGGCACAGGGTTTGAATCCCAGGAGGTGAAAGTGAGCTTCATTTAGCTGAAATAGAGCCATCTAGTCTTTATGAACTCTTGATGGTAGCAAGAAGTGCTGCAGGTGAAAACCCACCTGCCATGCTTACCTTCTGAACCAGCAAAGAAAAAACAGCATCATCAAAAAACACCCAGGCATCCTCTCAACCCACAGGCACCCCCGAGTATCCTGTTGTTTCAGAAGCTTCAAACAACAATTTTGGAGTGGTGCTTACAGATTCATCTAGGCACAGTGGTGCTCCAGATCACCTGATTATCTCCACTGCGTCAGGGAGGTTGGTCTATGTCACTTGAATTCCTTGGGCAGATGGGAATTCTTCAATCCCTGCCTTCAAGGTCAAATATAAATGAATGAGGACCAGTGACTGGCTGGTGGCAGCTGAAGATATCCTTCCTTCCAAAATTTCTATGGAAGTTTGTAGTATAGAACCAGGTTCAACATACAAATTTAGGGTCGTTGCTATCAACCATTATGAAGAGAGTTTTCAGAGTTCAGCGTCTCATCCTTATCAGGTGACTGGGTTCCCCAAACTTTTTTCCAACTGTCCAATAATGGACCTCACATTGTATACACAGAGGCTGTCAGCGTTACTCAGATTCTGCTAAAGTGGACATACATTCCGTGAAATAACAATAACGCTTCCATTCTTTTATATCTATTACCGACCCACAGATAATGAAAATGACAATGTTTATAAGAGGGATGTTACAGAAGGTTCAAAGGAGTGGCACATGATTGGCCATCTGCTGTCAGAAACTTCCTATGGCATTAAAATGCAGTGCTTCAGTGAAGGAGAAGAAAGTGAGTTTAGCAGTATGATGATCTGCGAGACTAAAGTAAAATGCGTTCCTGGAGCTTCTGAGTATCCGAAAGACTTGAGTACCCGTCTGAATTCCTCAGGAAGTGAAGGAAATGTGAGGCCAGCAACCAGCCCTGACAGAAGCAGTGACCTGTTCTATGTGATCCTTGGCTGTATGCTGGGTGTCTTGGGCCTCATTCTTATGGTTTTCATTGAAATGTGCCTGCGGAAGAATCGCCAGCAGAATATCATACAGAAATATGACCCTCCAGGATACCTCTATCAAGGATCAGATATTAATGGGCAGATGATGTAATACACCACTCTCTCAGGAGCAAATGAGATAAATGGAAGTGTTCATGGAGGTTTACTGAGCCATGTCGGTCTCAGCAGTGGCTGTTCCCACCTTCACCATAAGGTTCTCAATGGAGTCAGCGTAATTGTGAATGGGAGCTTAAATGGAGGACTTTACTCTGGGCACACCAACTCTCTTACAGCAATGGGAATGGAGCTGGAGGTTGTAATCCTAAGCAAATTAATGCAGGATCAGAAAATTAAATGCTGTTATGTTCTCACTTATAATTGGGAGCTAAGCATTGAACACACAGAGATATCAGTATGGGCAAAATAGACTCTGTGGTCTACTTGTGAGTGGAGGGAGAGGGATGGGTTTAAAAAACTACTTATTAGAGGCAGCCTCTACAGCTGGCCTCGCTTGTCTCTCACAGGATCCCTCCTCTTGCTCCTGGCATGCTCCGGGCAGCCCTGAACCCGCCCGGTTACATGTCCACTCCCCTCCGCCTGGAGGAGAGCTGCCGCGGGGGCGCGCCCCAGGTCCTGTATCCAGAGCCCTGATGCCCGGCTCCAGAGTCAAGGTGCCAGAAGAACCAGGACCCAGCGCCCGCCTGACCTACCCAGCGCCTGCGTCCTGGCCTGCAAGACACCGCGCCCTCCTCTGCCCTGCGTGGTGCATGGAGGGGCCCCTTCGGATCGCAGCCGCTGCCACCATAGCCGCTTCCATAGTAGCCGCCCTGGCGTCGGAGGGAAGGAGCCGAGGGTGGCTTTCCCAGCCGGCTGCCCCACAGGAACTCCGGATGCTTAGCCTGCTCGGCCGAGAGATCTAAAATCAAGGCATGACTTAACAGCTTATCTTGTAGGAGAACAGCTCAACCTAAAGGCAGATTGCTAGTCTGGACTTTATTACAAGCAGGGCTGCGGTGATGTTTATAGCACTGAAGTGAACTCCGTTGTAAGTACAGAAAGTGGCTTCTCTGCTTTCCCCCCGAAGCACAATCATATACACTTTGCAGACTTGAATCACTGAAGATGTAAGCCAACTGTTACTCTGAGTTTTGGAGACTCCCTATGGACAGCATGAAGACTGATCAAAGTCTTTAGTAAGCAGGAAGGAGTCAATGTTAAGGAATGCGTCTGATTACCCTGAATTGCAGTACCTTGGAAAGTGAACCACGGCCTGGGTTTTGCTCTGGAAGCCTGCCTTGCCTGCTTCTGTAATCTGGCACACTGCATGTGAATCTTGGACCCGTATGGACACTGCTGTATGTTACTGTCATGATTCTCTGCTCTTCCATGAGTTCAGACTTGGTGCCTTATTTTACTTCTGAGCCACTCTCTACCGTCCAGAAACATGGTGGACCTGCAGAACTACATTGTTCTGCCAAACCTGTGACCACTCATAGCTCATGGTTGCATAATGGAAAAAGTAGGATAGAAACATGGAACATATACAGATTCATCAGGGGACTTTGACAATTCTTTCTCTTAACTCCTCTCTTTTGGGTTTCTACCAATCCCTTGCCAACAATAGCGTTGGTATTATTTTGAGTGGCCCTGTAACAGTATCCGTGGCAGTTTTTGGTGATTTTGGTTCATCCACAAAGTGTGTTATTACAGAGGAGGAAAAAAGTGCTGTCAGGATAATAGAAACGATGTCAGCTGTGATTGCACAGAAAATCCAGAAGAGTTCACTAGAGGAGACAGCTGTGTCTATTCAGAAACAGACAGCAACAATTTACGTTGGAATCCTCTTATTTTGCCACCTATCTGAGAGGACGGTGCTGAAAAGACAACATGGCCTCCGCCTGGTGTTCCTTTGGACAGCCCCTCCGGGGTCCTCCAGCAGCCCCAAGAAACCGGAGGATGTGCAAACAACCAGTCATCTTCTGACTTCAAGCCTGTAACCAACTGCACAAAACAGGCCTGGGAGTCAACTGTGTGAAGGATCTTAATTCAAATCAGAGAAAACCATTCTTTATTTTTTTTGCAGTATAATGTCATGTGAATGTGTCCTAAAAATGTGTGCCCTTTTGTATTATTTATGCCTTAAAAGTTTTCTTACCCATTGCTTCCTTGCGCTCAGTAAGAAACAACCTTGTTTTGCATAGCTTTCAATCACCTGGAGGGCAGAGGGATCATTCCATATTTTCTAACAACTGTAGTGGCAGTAAGAACTCCTCATGCAAACGATTCCATCCCTTGGCTGCTTCAGCTCAGAGGAAATGCAGGGGCCAATTGAAGGTTGCCACCAGTCAGGTTTTCAGATGGAAAACTGTCTTTTAATAGTGTATTATCAAACTTTCTGAGAACACTTTGAAGTCAACCACGGTTTTGACCCAGTGTTTATAATAGCAGACCTGGCTGATGAATTTTAAAAGAATGTCTTCCACTAAAGTGGTAATGTGACCAGACAACATTCTCCCTATCTGCACGTGGGCACAAGTGATGTTCAGTCTTCTATTCTAGTCATAAGCAGTGACGTGGACATGGTAGAGTGTAAGATGTAGTTGAATGATTGCAGTATGCGGAAAAGGAACCAAGGCCAGAGAGACAAATAATGCTTTACTATCCCTCTGCGTTAAAATTACATTGATTCATAAAATGGCCGGTACGGTATGGGGCTCTTTTTGACTGTTTCTAAGAGTAGGAACAAAATAAGACTTTAAGTCGTGGCTTGAAAAGAAAGATACACATTTTCAGAAGAAAAAAGGGGAGGGCTGCAGGGAGCCTCTCTCGGAGGGAGCTCTTCTGTCTGCTCCATTAGCCTAGGAGCATGCTTATGGTGTCACACTGCCAGAAACTAGTCATTCTCTCACTTCCAACAGGGGCAACAGCCTGAAGGTGTGAGTGTCAGAAAATATTTATTCTGGAAGAAAAGGTGTTTGTTGTTCTTGTTGTTTATTTTATGAAGTTTCCTGACTTTTTTTTCCAGAATATCTTCCTTTTAAACAGGCACCAAAAGCATTGGTCAGCAGAGCTCCTGACCACTGCTGCCTCTGTGTGACAAGGACATTGGAGTTGTCTTTGGAAGGATCTTCTCCACATTAATAAATGATTATGATATATTTTTTAAAAACTACCTATTGGGTACTATGCTGACTACTAAGGTGACAGGATCCATATTCCAACGACAAGGGTAATGGAAACATAACAATTCTATAGTCATTTATATTTTAATAGCATTATACTGTTTTAACCATCCTCATCTTGTATATAATCTCATTGTATATTAGAATACAGCTATTAGAGCAATAAGGAAGAATGGATAAATACAGTCAGCTTTTTGTTTTTGTTTTGTTTAGTTTTGTTTTTGAGACAGGCTCTCACTCTGTCGCCCAGGTTGGAGTACAGTGGTAAGATCACGCCTCACTGCAGGGTCGACCTCCCCAGATCAAGCAGTCCTCCAACCTCAGCCTCCCAAATAGCTGGATACAGGCTGAACTGTCATGCCTGAGTAATTTTGTTGTTGCTGTTGTTGGAGAGAGAGGGTCTCACCCTATTGCCCAGGCTTCTCTCCAACTCCTGGCTCAAGTGATCGTCCCACCTCAGCCTCTAAAAGTGCTGGGACTATATATATATATGAAAAATAGTGCTTGGAAAATTAGCTTACTAATTGAAAAATATACATATGAATGACTGCTTTGAAATATATATGTATATTATATATATGCACACACATATATATGTATATATATATGCAACCTTCATCTGAGAGTAGCTATGCTTTTGGCTTCTGAGATGAACCTATTCACGATGATAAATATTTACTATGAATTCAGCTAAACATGAAACTCAGCAATCTTTGTATCTATTTATCTCTATTTCTACCTAAATCTGTATTTCGAAAGTTGTGGCTAAGCCTTCCTAGTTAGTTAGATTTTTATCCTTTACCATTCAATGTGTGTGTGGCGTGGAGACTGTTTTCACAGATCAGGAAGTGGACAATTATGTCCCACATTCAGTGGACTAACAGCTCAGAGATCCTCTCTCTGGTTACTGCAATGACAGTGCATGGTCAATCTTCCAGATTACCGGAGATGATTGTGATTTTATTTTTAAGTCTAGCTTCTAGGAACCACTCCCTGGAACAGAATAATTTATTGTTCACCCAGTGTTCACTCAGAATTTGTGCTTTAGCTCTTCAGCCAGTAGGGCTAAAGGCTCTTTATTGATGAATCAGTGGTTAGCTTGGGGAGTGCTTACAAATTTGTCCGCATTCCACCTTGATTGCTCTTGAGTGGGTGCAGGCTAGCACACATAGCAAATCAAAACCACAATGAGATACCATCTCACACCAGTTAGATTGGTGATCATTAAAAAGTCAGGAAACAACAGGTGCTGGAGAGGATGTGGAGAAGTAGGAACACTTTTACACTGTTGGTGGGACTGTAAACTAGTTCAACCATTGTAGAAGACAGTGTGGCGATTCCTCAGGGATCTAGAACTAGAAATACCATTTGATCCAGCCATCTCATTACTGGGTATATACCCAAAGGATTATGAATCATGCTGCTATAAAAACACATGCACACGTATGTTTATTGTGGCACTATTCACAATAGCAAAGACTTGGAACCAACCGACATGTCCAAAAATAAGAGACTGGATTAAGAAAATGTGGCACATATACAACATGGAATACTATGCAGCTATAAAATGGATGAGCTCGTGTCCTTTGTAGGGACATGGATGAAGCTGGAAACCATCATTCTCAGCAAACTATCACAAGGACGATAAAACGAACAGTGCATATTCTCACTCATAGGTGGGAATTGAACAGTGAGATCACTTGGACACAGGAAGGGGAACATCACACATAGGGGCCTGTTATGGGGTGGGAGGAGGGGGAGGGATAGCATTGGGAGATATACCTAATGTAAATGAGGAGTTAATGGGTGCAGCACACCAACATGGCACATGTATACATATGTAACTAACCTGCACGTTGTGCACATGTACCCTAGAACTTAAAGTATAATAAAAAAAAAATCAAACTTTCCAGAGAAGACATCTCCAGAGAAGACACACTGAATATGCATCTGCTAGGCTTCAGGCACCCAATAATTACTGCTTACCTAGATATCCGCAAATCCTCTAGACATGAGACTATTCATAGCAGATTCTGGTGTGTATCACATTTGTCATAAAGCACTTCATCCTCACTTACTCTAATAAAAATACTTTAAACTTACTTCCCAAGGCACTTTTGTCTGGTCTAAGCAAACATGTAGCTATCCCAGCTTTCTCAGTTATTTTAAATAAATCAATATTTAAAATACCTATAATTAGCGCATTTATAATATATTGGTTTGTGTTATATCAAGTAATTATAGTTTGTTTTATTATGAGACAGACTGTCATTCTGTCACAGGCTGGACTGCAGGGCACCACCATGGCTCACTGCAGCCTGGACCTTCTGGGCACGAGCCATCCTGCTGCATCAGCCCCCTGAGTAGCTGGGACTATAGCATGTGCCATCATGCCAGGCTGATTTCTAAAGGAATGTTTAGTAGACATGAGGTCTCACTATGTTGCCTCCACTGGTCTGGAACTCCTGGCCACAAGCCATTCTCACACCTTGGTCTCCCCAAGTGGTGGGATTGGAGGTGTGTGCCACCATGCCTGGGCTCCTATTTTATTCTGCTACCTTATGCATTATTTGACATTTTGGGTCTTAAAAGTTATAATTCCACAGCGTTCATGTAATTATGGAACCCATAAAGAGCTTACAATTACCAATATATTATATACATGGAAAAGTCTTTTCTTAACTTCAATTTTATCGTTTAAATTGGCATATGTTTATTAACTTGTTTCTGAGATTCATCAGCTTTGTTGCATTCCGTGAGGTATTTATTGTTTTATAGGATTATTTTGCATAAATACACCAAATTTATTTAGCTATTCTACAGTTGAAGAATATTTTGGGTCTAATTTGGAGCTACTATAAAAATTGATGCAGTGAACAATATTGTGTATGTTGAAGTATATGTAGGCAATCAGTTGACTATATTTTAGAATTAGAATATCTAGCCCATAAGAAATGCTAATAGTCAGTTTCCCAAAAGGGATTTCCATTTACATCTCTCCAGCCATGAATAAATTTCATTTATTCTGTATCTTTGACAACACACAATATTGTGTGTCTTTAAATTTTGGTATTTTTTATGAGGGCCTGTGGTACAACTGGTGGATTAATTCTTACTTTTGTAAGACTAATGAAAGTGAGCACTTTTTTATATTTGGCTAGTTATTTATGTATCCAATTCTGTAAAGTGTCTGTTCAGATATTTTAGCCAATCTTCTGTTGAGTTCACTGTCTTTTATTTATTACAATTTAAGTATTCGTCATATACATGCATTATATTTTACTTTATGTATGTTGGGGTGAATATCTTTCTCCACTACTAGTTTGCATAATGTTTTTTGAAACACAGAAGTCATCATTATCAATATAAATGAACTAATTGTTTTAATTATTAATTTGTGCCCTGGTTAAGAAATCCTTATGAGAATATTGTATCAGGTTCCCCTTCCTTTCAGGACTTCAATCTATCTGGAAATGACTGTGTATGGTTTGAGGTAGGAGTCAATATTTAGTTACTTTTTAAAAAAAATTCAATTAATCCAGCATTGGTCTGATCAATTGTGTATTTCAATGTAGATGAGCACACTAATAATGAAGGATTATTTATATCTGTGGTGAGAATTGCAAAATAAAGCCCAGCATAGAAGGTCAAATAATATGACCTCAAAGGATAGATTAATACAATGAAACCTGATGGATAAGTGTAATATAGTTAGATAAAGAGGAAGAAAAACATTTCCCAGTTATCATTGAGACTTCACTCCAAGTTTTTTGCATGAAGCAAAAGATCCCGACTGTCTTCCATTGATTTTTACTTCATTCAGACATGTCTGTCATCTATTATTTCACTCAGTGACAGTCAGAAATAAAGAAAAAAAAAGAGAATATACTGTATGCCATGATCATGAATAATGATTTTTCAAAAATTATTTAATAAAGAACCAATACGTATACTTTTAGCGTTTTCAGCATATTTAATAGTAACACAATAAATGAGTTTTGATAACATTAGAAGGCAATTCAAGACATAAAATAGAGCCTATTTGTCCTGTATGTTAAGGCACAAGGAAGAGGACTTCCTGGGATAAAGGGGTTCCCACAGCATGTGAACACATTTCTGATTTGTCTCTGGTCAGAAGTGAATACAGCAAAAGATAGGCCTGAGAGGAGGTGAGAAAGAGCAATTAGGGATGGTGTATATTAGGGAGCTTTGATTAACATCAACAAAGCTCACAGTCTTAGCCTCACAATCCAGGAATAATCCTACTCGGCTGGTAGGTTTTGGGATATATTGCAGCATAAGTGGGGAGGTGGTAAAGAGACTGCATTGAATGTCATTCTTAACACACCCAAGAAGAAAGAGTCCCTCCTCTCCATCTATCTTCTCATTCTGATTCTTCTCTTTCCAATACATATTACAGACACCAAAAGCCCAATTCCAGGAGTCCCCTACATGGACCTCCCAGTAATATTTGCCCGAGGTGAAAGTCTGAGCACCCCATGCAAGAAAACTTCTAGGTGTTGCAGTGAAATAGGGTACATCTTGATGGTCACATCCAATACACATGCTTCTCAAAATTTCATATAGAAAGGTATCACTGTTGGCTTCTTCATGATGCAGAGTAATATGCACTGCAAAAAAAAAAAAAAAGAAAACATGCATAGACGTGTAAATAAGAAAAAAATAATTGTTCTATCAAGAAGTTACTTTACCAGCAAATGTAAAGTCATAAAAAGTTTTGCTTGTAACTTCTAGTAAAGTATAGAGATGGTTAATATTATATACAAGACAAACAAAACCCTAACCACAGATATTATGTTTTTTTTGAAAACTTACATATTGAGAGCCAAATGTGAGACCAACTTCTTTCAATCCAATTTTCAAAGTAAAATTTACACATTGTATGCCCTAAATGCAATGCTGTTATCAAGATCATTATTTAGAAATGTTTCTTATTCTTAAAAACTAGTGCTATCATTTTGGAAAGAATGTGAATGTGAAGATTTTCACTTACTCAAGAACTGCTCTAGATATCTGGATAAAAATCCATATTTACATGTTATAAGTGATCATTTAAAGCAGATCTCTGCAAAATCTTTGACCAGTCTCTCTGCGGTCCTCCATGCTAGCTCTGGGCTGAAGCTGGATTTTAGACTTAACATGTAGCTCTTCATATTGCAATTAAACTGAACTTATTTTCATTTGTAATTTTACTTATATTCACAAAATGATTTCTTCCTTTTAGCTTTACCTATTAATTCAAATGTTTGCAATATATGAATAATATATACACATTAAAAAAATACAAAACCCCCAAGAATCTCCAGAAAACTATATTCCCCCAAAGAACGGTTCTTAGCAGTTCAAATGAATACACTAAAGAAATGTACAATTTTGTATTTAACATTAAATAATTCACCATTCTGAGCATTATTTCATTTGCTCCTTTTTTAAATTTTCTACACTACTCCTTTTTCCCGTTATATAACTCAGTACATATTATGCCAGAAAGTATTTCTTTTTCACTATCTTTCAAACTTAATGCTGTAAATCTGACTGTAAATACAGACACGGATACCAAAGGGTTGCATGGTTATGTTGTTCACTTATGTCTTAAAAGAAGTAAAATATTTGATAAAATATGAAATATTACCTATGTGATCCTAACAATAATAATATTTAGATAGTGGGAGTGCTGCCTGTGGGTGGAGACTTACCTCGGAATTGGTTGAGCCTGTCCCTCAGTCCAGTGATGGGCCCTGCACTGAGCTCTGGATTCAGAGGCTGGGGCATGTGCAGCAGCACGGACTCACTCCTGCAAGGAAAAACCTGCAGTTACAACATCTACAGCCATAAAATAAATAAAAATCACTATTTGTATATAAAAGACATTTCATGAGAATCCGTTGAATCTACACATTTGATAATTCAAAAATTATTCCTTCCTTTTCAAATTAATTCTTTACAGTTTCTAAATTTTAAAGCATGATGGAAGAATCTAAGCCAGAATTCAATCTGATCCTTCTTTTTTTTTGCCCCAAATGTGTAAGGTTCCTTAGCTTTATGGCCTTGAGAATATTTAGAAACGAAATTCTGAGTTCCACTTCTTGGCAGACTCCCCTGACATCTTTGTCTGAAATAGCGGGGTTCTGGGGAGACTGATGCATCCACTGCTTCCTTCTCAAGATAAAGAATGGAAACTTGTTCTCTCCCCTTTTAGCAAAGAACTTCCCTAGAGACTTAGACAGTTCTAACACTCCACAGTTTTTTTCAATCTATTTTTCAGAACTGTTAACTGATATGTATATATGTATAAAAAACAAAACATCAACACTTTTTCACTGCTAAAATACTTCCTCCTCTTCTCTCCTGCTTCCTCTGGTGACTTTCTCACCATCCACAAAACAAAACTCTTATCTTACTCCTGTGCAGGCTTTCAAGCAATAAAACAAAATCGGGCCGGGCGCGGTGGTTCACGCCTGTAATCCCAGCACTTTGGGAGGCCGAGGCGGGCGGATCACGGGGTCAGGAGATAGAGACCATCCTGGCTAACATGGTGAAACCCAGTCTCTACTAAAAATACAAAAAATTAGCCGGGTGTGGTGGCAGGCGCCTGTAGTCCCGGGTACTCAGGAGGCTGAGACAGGGGAATGGTGTGAACCCAGGAGGCGGAGCTTGCAGTGAGCCGAGATCGCGCCATTGCACTCTAGCCTGGGCGACAGAGCCAGATACCATCTCAAAAAAAAAAAAAAAAAAAAAATCAGGAATCAAATTGTTTGTTTTAGTTCACTCTTCTTTTATTCATTTATTTACTTCGTGGTCTTGTCTTTTAAGGTGTGAGAACGAAAGTAGATGCAAAAAAAAGTGGTAGCAATATCTTAATTATTTATGCCATGACTTTAATAGAGCCTGCTTTGATAGTCGTGGAATCTTAAAGAACATATGCTAAAATCTAGGTACACACTCACCTGTGTAATATGTCTCCAAAAGCCTGAAAAAAAAAAAAAGAAGAAAGATTTAGTGCATTTCACAGGATGCATCTTTCACTAAGTTCAGTGTGAGATTTGTACTCAGTTTCTGAAGATATTATTCCCCTACCATCTTCTCTTCTGGAAAGTATTTTCTATTTCTTCTGTAATGAAAAACCCAGTCAGTTGTATTGTTATTAATTAACGTCCTGGGAAAGTCTGAGTCTTGAAGACATTCTGTAAACAAGTGAAGGGAGCAGAGGCCCAGAAGGTCTATGCTCTGTGGTAACCATGAAAAACCTACTCAGTCATCTTTAACTGAACGTGTTACCCAAATGAGTGGACCCCAAAATAATGTTAATGCAAACCTAGATTCCCAAAACTTCTGATCTTGCCATGTTTACAAATTAACCTAAATGTAAATGAATCACTCACTATTCTATACATGTTTAATAACCCAAAGTATATTATTGAATTAGATGGGGAATATTTCTTGGGGCTGTTACCTTGACCATTCCACAAAGTTTTGTGGCTGGTGGCTAAAGTAGGAGGGATCTTTGGCCTGGTAGAATTCCTTAGTGGGGCTATACTCTCCCAACAAAGTAGCATTAGTTATGTGAATGTGTTTTTGGAAACACATCATGGAAATAAAAGTAGGGAGATGGATTTCAGCCATGAGGAAAATACTTATACATGTGAATATTCAAAAACCTGAAACCACATGGCGAGTTTTTACCTGAAGTAGCTCCACATCTGGTTTATGGCACATTTCGTTCAGCTCCTCATACATTCCTCTTAAAATCTCCATCCTATGAGCCATTTTGGCTTTACTTAAATGAAGTCGATGAAAAATTTCTTTCCCCTTCTTTTTCAGCATCTCCAAATTCTGTTTTTCTTCTTCATGATGAAATGCAGGCATCTTCTGATACTCAGCTCTAATTGCTTCTAGCCTTAAATTCACATAATCCTGCAGTGATAATGGGTTAGTCAAAAGAGAAATGTATATATCCATCTCCTATTAAATCTCACTGATTCCTTTTGTCTCTCGAACGTCCAATAGTTCAAACCTCTGTCTTGCCAGTTCTTAGAATCTACAAATTTTGTTCCTTTCCTTTGTTCTGCATAAAGATCAACATAGCTGTATCTGACCAATTACATTAAATTTATTCAAGATAATGTGTTTTCTAAGATAGTTGAAAATAAAAAAAATTTGAATTTCTCTATTCCAACCCATATTTATGGCAAAGTAAGAACAGTTCATGCTTGAGAGTTGGAGTATAGGGCTATAGTTACTAGAAAGGAAACAATTATTTCTATTTCTGAGATATGCAACAAGTTGCTTAAACTCATTATATGAAAATGACCTTAGACTAGCATGTCCAGCTAAGTGCATTTCGCCCAGCAAAACCTATCCTAATAAGGCTGCATTTATGATTTGGCCATCTTTGTCTCCCTGAAATCATTTCCTTCTATTCTTTTTCTAAGTCATCCCAATCTGAAACATAGACTTCTTTGTGGTTCCTCCGGCCTCCAAATATACACAAACTCAAAATTACTGCATATGCTATTCTCTCCAACTAGAATTACATATATATGTATACAAACACACACACATACATACATACATACATATATACACACAACCACACACACATACATACATATACACACTCATGGTCCACATATATATCCACACACACATTTGTGTTCCCCCTCCTCTTCAAAACTTTGTTTCAATTTGAATTTTTCAGTGAGTCTTTTTTCTGACCACCCTATTTAAAACTCAAACACTAATCTCCAGTTTCTGGCCTCTATTGTCCTTTTCTACTTCCCTGCTTGATTATTCTCCAACAAAAACCTACCACACTCAAATACATCATGTATTGCATATATTTGTGTATTGACCATTTGACTCTCTTATTTGGATTGTATGATTTGTGAGGACAAAGGTGCTTCCTTTCTTCTTTACTAGTATATTTTCTAATTTAATATTCAACATAGACTAGGTTCTCATGAAATACTTTTCAACAAACTAATCTTAGCTATCATACCCTCAAAATATACATCCACAAAGAGAAAATTATTTTAATGTTTTTCTGAAGTCCTCAGAGTTCTCCTTATATTTAGATACTAGTTCCCATATTTCTGGCATGTTTACATGTCTCCCTCAAGACACAAATCCGTATTTCTCACCGCTTTTCTCATCGTATGTTATGTATTATTCAATATTAATTAGTTGAGATTCTTAATTTCATGGTTTCCCTAGATTTGCCCTGTCGCTTTTTCTGCCTCAAATTTTCCATACAATTCCAAATACTACTTGCACACTAGCATTCAGATTAATGCTGACCGACACTCCGAAGTTTCAGTTGAGCATTCCATGACTGCCAAATAACCCTTTTGCCTAGCATTGATCCAACCAGCAAATATAGAATGCTTTGAGATGGCCCAGTTTCTTGGATCTGTTTGTGTATAACTATAGGTTTGTATGAAACAAACCAGCATGCTTTGGGTGACATCAGTAGTTTTCTTAGAAATCCTACCTAACAGGCATACTATTCTGTACAAAAATGAGGCCACTTTTTCTCAATGTTTTCTCTCGCCTTTTTTTTTTTTTTTCTACTGAATCCCAGAAACATTACAGTTTGATATCAAGTTCCTATTTTAAGAGTCACCCATTTGCCCACCATAAGTTCCTGGAGAAGGTAGAGTAGTACAGGACTAACCTTCCAGCATCTGGTTCTGGTGGTTTCCACATTCAGGTTTCTGTGATTTTCACAAGCTTTTTCCCACAAAGACTGCATTTTCTGTAAAAGCTTCTCCTGCAAAAGAGCCATAAATTGAAGCACCAGTGCAGACCATGACGTAGGGAGGGGGCCCAGAATGAGAGACAAATAAGCCCCTAGTAAATGGCATTTCCTTTGTTTCCCTTCATGTTTGTCAAAGCCCAGAGGTTGGAAGCTAAGAAAGCCCAAACAGAGCTGCTTAAAGGGACTCAGAGTTGGCTTTATCCAATCTCCAAGAAAATAGACCCACAGGAATTTTATGCTTCCTTTACAGAAATCGATCTTCAGAGCCATCACTTACCCGGTGTTCCTCAGCAGCCCACTCAATGGGACGGTGTCTGTGATACCGGTGCTCCTGAGAGCTGGAGCACAGCAAACAGAGCAGGCTCCTGTCCACTTCACAGAATATCTTCTTTGTCTCCCTGTGAATGCCACACATTTGCTCCTCAGAGCTCAGGAATAGCCAGAGACTGACTTTTCTGGCAAGAGAAGCCATCTTCTTCAAATGAATGTTGGTTTTGAGGTTTATCTGCTCTGCTGACTTTGTGCATTCAGAGCAATGGACAAGAAATGGGATGTCTTGCCAGTTGAGGTAGAAACAAGGCCTGCAAAAGCTGTGCCCACAGTCTATGGTGACCGGGTCTATGAAGTAGTTCATGCACATGGGGCAGATGAGTTCCCTCTGAAAGACCTGTAAGATTCCAGAATTCATGTTTCTGAGGAACAAAGAGAAACATGTCATTTTGGGGCCTGGGTTGATGAAAAGCTTCTAAACATGTGGAGATATGTGATAGTTATATTTTCTTCTCTTGACAGTGTTCATTAAAGTACAACAAACTATTTCTTCTGTTACAAACTTAAAAATTTACACTTAGAGGGAGTCTCCTGGCTTTATAACAGATATTACTAACTAGAGGACTCACAGTCCCTTCTACTCCTAGTTCCTGTCTGTAGCGTAATACAAACCTATTCAACTACCCATTTTCTGAACATAGATCTGGAAATTGGGTTTTGATTCTAAGTGGTCAGAATAAATCATAGTTGTCCCTATTCTTCTTTCAATAACTGATGAATGACTGTGAAAGAGTGGGAGGGAAAAAACTACCCGGGCCAAAGAAATATGAGAAGATGGCCAAAGAAATATGACAAGATGGTTCTATGACATATTTTTATAGAGGGTCACAAAAGCCGGGCAGCAAACCACCATGGCACAAGTTTACCTACATAACAAGCCTGCAAGTCCTGCAGTTATCCCAGGACTTAAAATTAAATTAAATTAAAAACAAAGACCCAAATCAAAACAAAATTTTAAAAAAGCCAACCAACCAAATAAACCAAGAAAAAGACTGCAATTAAACCAATCAAGTTTCACTAGTAGGGAAAAGAAAAATTATTAAAGATATTGGGTCTTTTTATTTTCTTGCGGATTAAATTAACTTCCCCTAGGGCTGTGCAAGCTCTGAACTAACATATAGGAGGTTTTTGTTAAACTCAGAGAGGTGTAATTATATTTCCATAGTGTGATGGTGAATTTTAGGTATCAGTCTGGCTGGATTAACCAACACCTAGGGAACTAGTGAAGCATTGTTTGTGGGTGAGTCTGTGAAGGTGTTTCTAGAGGAGAGAGACATGTGAGTTGGTGAGCTGAGTGGGAGCCTCATCTCTCAATGTGTGTGGGCACCATCCAATCAGCTGACACCTCAGATATAAAGAAAAAGGCAGAAAAAAGGCAACTTCCTCCGTCTCTCTCCTGAAACTTGTTCTGAAGCTTTCAGACTTGAGCTTAGCCAGGATACCGGTATTCTCAGGACACCAGCTTAGAGACAGCCTATATTGGAACTCTCTAGACTCCATAATCAAGCAAATTAATTTTCCTGATGAATTCTGTCCCAAGTAGAATCATGTATAGCTTGTGGACAGATGTATGTTCTGAGAAATGTGTCAGGTGTTTTCAGTTTTTTTTTTTTTTTTTTTTTTTTTTTTTTTTTTTTTTGAGACAGAGTATCCTTCTGTCACGCAGGCTGAAATGCAGTGGCGTGATCTCGGCTCACTGTAACCTCCGCCTCCAGGTTTAGAGCGATTCTCCTGTATCAGGTTCCCAAGTACCTGGGATTACAGGAACGTGACACTAGGCCTGGCTAATTTTTGTATTTTTTTAGTAGAGATGGGGTTTTGCCATCTTGGCCAGGCTGCACTTGAACTTCTGGCCTCAAGTGATCTGCCTGCCTTGGCTTTCCAAAGTGCTGGGATTATAGGCACGCGCCACAGCGCCCAGCCAGGCGGTTTCATTGTTTTAATATGATAGAATATACCACACAAATCTAGATGGTATAGCCTACTACACCTATGGTATACACTATAGCCTATTGTTCCTACAATAGGCTACAAACCTGTACAGTATGTTCTGTACTGCATACTGTAGGCAACTGTAACACAATGATAACTATTTGTGTATCTAAACATAATTGAATACAGAAAAGGTACAGTAAACATATTGGTATTATAATCTTATGGGACCACCATATGTGGTTTGTGGCTGACTCAAATGGCCCATGAATGTATCTGCACACATATACGTATACATCCTATGGTTCTGTCTGGAGAACCCTGACTAATATAAAAACTATAATCTTTGTTTTGGCAATTTTAAATCCTTTAGCATAAAGCAGCATAAAGCTGCTAGTTTGATATCACTTCTGAATTTAAGTGAAAGCAGTGAAAAATCTTAGAATTGCAAATATTTTCCAGAACTCATCTAAGACATTTTAAGAAATTTTTCACAGTTTAATAAGATTGAGACTCAAGTGAGATGACAATCACAATCACATACCAAATTAGGTCTTATAAATTTACTTGTTCGAAAAATTGTGTTTTGATTTCTAAAGTAGCATATTTTGGGGAGCTTTCTCATTGTTTTAGTTTCACTATTTTGTATCGCTCATCATTACCTTACTAATTTAAAGTCATGTCTAAAACCTGAATGTTATGAAAGCAAATAACTTCATCATTCATTAATGTCTTCTCAATTCAATTTGACAATATTAATACACTCATTACATACATATACACACACACCTATGTGTACATATATGTATCAACTCCATATATTCATTATGAATACATATCTGTTGCAGCAAACACTAGATATTTTAAGTTTTTCAGAACTATATTAAACAATCATAGAAAGCACAAAATAACAACAATTAGTATCCTTATAATTCATAAAATCTATAGTAAGAACATGAGTTACAAATGGTATCATTGTGTAGATTTAAGATAATGAGATATTTTTAATACTCTATTATTGTGTAAAGGAAAGATGATATAATTTTATCAATGTGTTTCACTCACCCCGGAGTTCTTTTAATGGTTCCCACAACGATTTTTCCAAAAATAATTTTGGTAAGTTCACCTCAAGGTCAGAAGCTCATTCACTGCAGTACTGAATTTCAGAGGTCGCCAAAATGCAGTTCTAAGTGCAGTCCTTCTCCTTCAGAGAAAACTGAGCTTGTCTCTTCTGTGTCCTTTTATAAGAATCTGTGAAGACCACACCCACCTCTTTATGGGTATTTAGAGCACTCAGAAAGGTGGAGACAAAGATGATTAGGTTTATGCAGTATTTAGAACACACCTTTGCAGCTCTGATTAAATTATCATCACACTTTCATTCTGAACACCAGTGCCTGAATGAATCATATGTAACATAAATCCTGTCAGAGCATACATAGGCTAGAAATTAACTAAGATGCATTTTATACTGTTTATTGAGTTTCTTCCACGATACAGGCATTCCTCTAAGTGCACATTTATTTATTCTAGAGAAAGGGTCTCCTTCTGGAGTGCAGTAGCATAATCATAGCTCCCTGCAGCCTTGAATTCCAAGTAATCCTCCTGCTTCAGCCTTCCAAGTAGCTAAGACTTTAGGTTCACACTATATCACCTGGCTAATTATTTTGTTGAAATTTTTGGTAAAGTCACTGTATGACTCTGTAGCCCATGCTGTTCTCCAACTCCTGGCTTCAAGTGGTCCTCTGGTCTCGGCCTTCCAAAGTGCTAAGAGTACAGGTATAAACCACCTCATCCAGCTTAAATGCTGCTTTAGTACATTTATAGGATATTTCCAGAGAAGTCCAATGGAAGATAAAACTTTCCTTTTTGTTTTCTGTTTTCTACCCCTCTAAGAGAAATCACTGATTAACCAAATAAACCCACTAACCTGGGGTCTCTCATTGAATTTACAAAACTTCACCAGTCTCATGGGTGAAAGATGAGTTATTATTTTAACGTTTTTCTCCATATAGTGCATGATGTCCTACAATGACTAGGAGTGCACCACGGGAATTATTTTGGGGATTACACATAACTTTTAGGATATAGGCAAATTCACAAATACAGAATCCAAATGATAGAGATGGACTATATTTTTCTTTCTATTCCAAATCTTTTTGTTGTTATATGAAAATTATTTTTTTAAAAAGAGATTTCAGAAGGGACTACTCAAATATCTTCTGATAGAGGAATTCTTTGCCAATGGTCCAGAAGACTTATGGTCAAGACTGTCAAAACAGTGAAGACAAATCTATCAGACCCAGGTCTGTCCAGGTTCAAAGACAAAAGCAGAACCCATAAGATATATGTATAGTTAGGGAGATTCACATATGAATTAAGTGCAAAGACTTGACTTACCCAATTGTGGGGGCTGCTTAAGCAAATGTGAGATCCTGGGTACAGTCCATCAGGAAAAGAAATCCCCCGCTGGCTGGATCCCAGTGGTCATGAATCAAAGCTTTGGTTTAAAGTCAATAGGGGGCAACTGGAAGATTAGAGTCCCATTTGCCGTTTAAAATGTTGTTCAAGGAATGCCTATGTGTTTCTTTAAAGGACTTTCACTGATGAAGTCAGGCTTACTTGGGTACACTTCCTAGTTACAGGATTAGGACCTTTGCTCGCATCTGCAAAATGCCTTTCCAGCAGGTCCTAAGTAAGTGTTTCATTGAAGAATAATAAGGTATGTCTATGCCACAAAATGGCTACTGCCCTCATTTCCCTCTTTGTACATACATGTACTCAAGTTGACATATCATAAAATCATCCAGAGTTTATATTTAATTAAATACAAGGAATTGAACAATAGATTTTCTTGTTCTATTGTCAGTTTACTGTCCAAGACCACCAACTGACTGACCACCCTGTATGCACATTCTGTACCTCAATAAATCTAAGTAATTAACCAAAGTGTCCACACAGAAGTAAGATCTGCGCTGGTTGTGTGTGGGGGCCCTTTTGACTCAGTCCTGGACTCCAGAGTGGGAAACTTGTGAAACCCTCGGTCATGGACTTGATCCTGTGGACACTCTCTGCTTAAATTCTGGAGCTCCGTGGCGGGGCCCTGGTACTCCATTACAAGGTCTGATGATGCTGTGTATCAGGAAGGAATTAGGGCAAGGAGAGAAAGGAAGGTAGGTAGCTTCTGATTTTATTTCAACCACTTTTTGCACCACATCATTCACTTATTCAAACACTCAGCTTTAGGCAGTTGAAGCCTAGAGCACTGGAAATTAGGAGCTTTCAATTACAGACCTACCTCTGTCTACTGTGGCATTATCAAGGAAACAACCTATTTTCCTACTTGAGTCTCAGACCATGAAACAAATATAAGAAAGTAATTCTCTTTAGAGTTGGCATTTCGTAGGTTCCAAAAGTCCTACCCAATCCAGAAGAGAGAGTAGAGGTGGGTATAGGCAAGAACAATCCGTGATGTGGATAAAGGACACTCTAGCCAATTTGGAATATTTCCTTATTTCCCAGTGCTTCTCCTTTTAATAAAAAAGATACTTTTTTGTACATGAGACTGTTTTCATTCTAGCATCTGAAACCTACCTCTACCACAAAGTTTTCTGTTGAATTACACATCTAGTTTTGAGAATCTGGTAATAGACTCTTTTGTTCATCTGGGTTCTAAAACTCATTGGAAAATCTTTGTATGAAAGTTGGGGATCTATTTCTGCTTCCTTAACATATGTAGAAATCTGACTTTATTTAATTCTGGAAATTTTTAAATTTTTATAAAAATGCCATTCTATGATAAATACCATTTAAAACCTAGGTATTATAACTACTTTGACATTTTGTTTGTTTTATTTGCGCACATGGAGAGAATTCTGCATATTTTTTCCCATGCTAACAAAATTTATTAATTTTCCAAAAATTTATATTTTGCTTTCTGGATCCTGAATGTCCAGGGCTATCTTTTCTTTAACACTTTTTTTTTTTTTTTGCATTTCTTCTCAATTGTTTTACCTGTTTATTGTCTATTTTTCTACAAACCCCAGTCATTTTCTCTTGAAACCTCTTATCTATTTGAGTGGAGAGAAATATGTTAGAAAAAGGAAGGGGACAATGTGATACATGGGCTATGATGTACCAGTTACTGTGCTGTCTCCATGCACACATTGTTCCTAATCTCCACAGAAAATATGCAATATGTGTAGCATTGTCCCAACTTTACATATGAGCACATAAAAGGTAAGCTTTTTTTGTTGTTGTTGTTGTTGTTGTTGTTGTTGAGACCGAGTCTCACTCTGTCGCCCAGGCTGGAGTGCAGTGGCGGCGTGATCTTGGCTCACTGCAAGTTCCACCTCCCGGGCTCACTCCATTCTCCTGCCTCAGCCTCCCGAGTAGCTGGGACTACAGGCGCCCGCCACCAGGCCCGGCTAATTTTTTTGTACTTTTAGTAGAGACGGGATTACACTGTGTTAGCCAGGATGGTCTCAATCTCCTGACCTCGTGATCCGCCCGCCTCAGCCTCCCAAAGTGCTGGGATTACAGACGTGAGCCACCGCGCCCGGTCGTAAGCAATCTTTTTATGGTCCTGTTTCCTGTATGGGATGGATTCAGGGATCAATCCCATGTCGTCAACTCCATAAATCCTCAAATCTCTCAATGTATTTTCTCACTTAGAGCCACAGAAACACATATGATTCCTTCTGTGCTTGTGTGTTCAGGTGAGGTTCAGCCTACATTCTGAAGTTTCTTCCTCTGATGAATGAAACATTGAGTTCTTGAATATAGCTACATTATCATTAGGCTGTAAAAATCAGAATCAAATAGGTTTTCTTCCTTGAGAAAATAATGGAGGCAACAATTACAAACAGCACTCTAGGTTTTAGATTTCAATCATGTTTTTCCTTTTCTATTCTTTTTTCTTTTCTTAGAGACAGGGTCTCACTCTGTCATCCAGACTATAGAGCAGTTGCTGGATCATAGCTACTGCAGCTTCAACCTCCTAGGCTCAAGTGATCCTCAACCTCGGCCTCCTGAGTAACTCTGACTACAGGCAGACACCCGCACTTCAGGTTAGTTTTTAAATTGTTTGTGGAGATATGGTCTTCTTATGCTGTTCTGGCTGGTCTCAAACTCCTGGACTCAATCCTCCTGCTTCGACCTTCCAAGGCACTGGGATAACAGGCGTGAGCCACGGTTCCCAGCCTCGAAGCATTTTCATAGCAAAGAGTTAACAGAACATTTTCTTCTCTAGATTCAGTAGACACAAGATTCTTATATTTTATTCTTCCCATATCTGGCTGTGTATCCTGTTCGCAGACATT
Source organism: Pan troglodytes (assembly GCF_028858775.2). Lineage (NCBI taxonomy): Eukaryota > Metazoa > Chordata > Mammalia > Primates > Hominidae > Pan > Pan troglodytes. The sequence goes on from NC_072407.2 coordinate 92,082,041, forward strand.
ACATTGCCAAATTTGTTTTCCATTCATCTTTCCTAGCACAATATAGAAAAATGGGTACTGTGGAGTAGAGTTTTCACATTCTTTCCTGAACCCTGCCAGTTCTAATGGTGCTCATGGACTTAGCCATTTCCCTTCACTGGAATCGATTTTTGTTTATAAACAACAGTAAGTGTTGTTTATAAAATTTCCAAGGAACAGAGCAGAATGTAAGGTTAGCATATCTTGTGTTTTTACCTACCATAAGCCCAAAGGATCATGAGTACTACATACAGAAATCTTTCCTCCTTACCCCTGTCACATTCTACTTGGATGCTGTGGAGAAATAAACCCAGTGTATCCCCTTCTGCTATACAAAATAATACTATTTGGCTTAAACTGATGTTTGTAAAATTTCATCCACAGATTTCAGTCACATTTTCAAATAAATCCATTATAAAACCATGTAATACAAGTTGACTGTTTGTTATTCACAATGTTAGGGCCAGAAGAATTTCAGGTTTTGGATATTTGTGGATTACAGAATATTTGCATATACATAATAAGATATCTTGTGTATCAACCCAAGTGCAAACACAAAATTTATGTTTCATATACACCTTATACAGATAGGCTAAAGATAATTTTAGACAATATTTTAAATAACTTTATTCGTGAAGCAAAGTCTGTGTACACATGCCATTTTATTACCCTTTGTGAGCGCTCTTGCTCGGGGGCATCTAGGTGGACACAGAAAGGTATATTGCAACTGAAGGGGCTGGGAGAGTCTTTTGTTCACTGAGAATATGTTTTGACTGTAACTTCTCATATGAGATCACGTGTGGGATATTTCACTTTTGGTGACATTTCACAGCTCAAAACATTTGAGATTTTGGAGTATTTTGGATTTTTAGATATTTTGATTAGTGGTGCTCAACCTGTATGTTATTTCATCTTTTTTTCCTCCAGGTAGGAATGGAAAATGCATTTTTGTTTTTACTTGTATTACACATTTTTTCCAACTCAAATTCATTATGCATATTGTTAGATGTCTTCAAATTTTGATGAAAAGTCTCAAGTTATATCAATTACTATTTTCAAAAATTTTTTGTAATAAGTAGATTAAATACCATGATAATCCACAGTTAAAAAAATAAACACAAATTCATGTGCTTGTATTCCAGTTGGGTTTTTTTTCCAAACGATGAGCATTAATGAAATACTATACCTTAAAACCTTTTTCTAAATATATTTGAGAATATTGTTTGAAAGTAAAAAATTGAAAAGGACTGAACATACCATAATAAATGACATTTGTGCTTAAGAAGGCTGCCTTTTTCAGAGATTATTTATAAAATAAAAATACACATTTCTAACCTTGTCTCTGTTAAGAGCTTGTTACTGATGTGTTACTTATGATGTTGAATGTTGTTAGGCTAACAGGATGCACTGGTAATAGGACCCTGTCAAGCTGAACTTTCCCGACTTAAATGCTACCTCACCATTCCTGTGCAGTATGTTTTTATTAGAATTCTAGCAGTATGTATTTTATATTGTGACCTAAATAACAAGCATACACAAAAATGATTTCACACTGTGTATGCCGGTGTATTTTAAAGTCTATGAAAAATATTGTAGGTATCAGCAAGTAGAACAGTGCTTCATACATAGAAAGGGACCAATTAATGCTAAGTAAATGTTATTAGTTACTTAAAGAACTTTGTATTACGTAAATACTTCCAAATCAATTATTATTTGGATGGTAATATGATAGCAAACCTAGATGCAGATTTAAGAAGAATATTGAGCAAGAATGGGTTAGGAGGGTGTGAGGAGTAGGCCACAGAGAAAGTTAATACCTATAATTTGCTGAGTCAGAGTTGAAAGCACCTATAGGCTAAGTGGATACCTCCCATTCTGACCCATTTCAGCAAAATATTTGAATCTTCCATGTTTTTCATAATTCTGGGAGTTTAGAAAATGCTTTAGAGAAGTGAATGAGCCACGATATTTTATATTCGTTTATTTATTGTGTTTGGTGATTTGAGAATTTCTCTAAGTCACTAGAGATAGAGCTTCAGAATATTAATCTCAGGATACAAATCTGTTTTTCAATTTTATAACCATAACCCATTCTCCAAAGATGACCCCTCTGTTAAGTAATAGTAAATTATCTTCAATGTCATTTAAGTTCACAAGTTTCTTGTGAAATGTTTTTAACTTTAAAAAGTTTAAAAACACAAAAAGCCATTCTTTAAAACTAAACATGTATAAATCAAGTTCTTAAAAACCAATCCAGTCTGGGCGTGGTGGCTCAGTCCCAACACTCTGGGAAGCTGAGGTGGGCGGATCCCTTGAGTTCAGGAGTTCAAGACAAGTCTGACCAACATGGCAAAACCCTATATCTAATAAAAATACAAAACTTAGGCTGGCATAGTTGCACAGACCTGTAGTCCCAGCTACTCAGGAGGCTGTGGCAGGAGAATCACCTGAACCTGGGAGGCAGAGGATGCAGTGAACTTAGACAGTGCCACTGCAATTCAGCCTGGGCAACAGAGCGAGACTACATTTCAAAATAAATAAATAAATAAAGTCTTCTACTCTTTAAAAATCATGGAAAATCTAGTATTGTAGATAAAAGTAGAAAACAAAATAGTTCTTCATATATTTTAGGTTTTAATAAGGAGTCATTAAAAGATAATTATAAAGTCACTTTAAGTGGACTTAAAAAGGTAACATCAGGCCGCTGTGGCAGCTCATGCCTGTAATCCCAGCACTTTGGGAGGCCAAGGGGGGTGGATTATCTGAGGTCAGAAGTTCGAGACCAGCCTGGCAAACATGGTGAAATCCCCTCTGTACTAAAAATACAAAAATTAGCTGGGCATGGTGGCAGGCACCTGTAATCCCAGCAGGAGATTTGCTTGAACCCCTGGGGTGGAGGTTGCAGTGAGCCGAGATCCTGCCACTTCACTCCCGCCTGGGTGAAAGAGCCAGACTCCATCTCAAAAGAAAAAAAAAAAATGTAACATTGTATAATGACATCAGACAACTGATTTAGTTATCTAACATTGGAATGTATTTGTAGAAGTTTTTTTTTAATTTTAATCGATAAAGCAATTATACAATTAAATAGAGCCAATCGAAAGGACTAGGTTTTGCCTTTGAAACTGCAGAAACCTAATCTTCTATTAAGGATGTATCCGTGCATAGTTTAAATTTTTAAAAAAATACATAAATAAAAGGAATGTAGTGAAGTGTTTTAAGAAAAGTTTCTAACTTTGGAAATTCTACACAATGTACATGTAACAAAGTTCAGTCTTTCACATTATTAAAAAAAATAAAAAAACCTCAGCGTTGGCCATTAGGATGCCAAGACATATCCAGTGAATGCTCAATTATAAAGCATCTAGCCTGGCTCACTTTGAAAACTTTTCTTCTAAAATTGTCTTCCTGGGGCCTTTAATACATGACTCTAATTTGTAGTTCTAGAAACTATTGAGTTTAGAGAAAGTAAATTCCAATCCATCCTTTCTAAAAAAACTTAAGTAGGCTTAGGACTTTCTTCCTAAAATGTATGAACATTGTTGTTCAAGCGTGTCATCGCATCACATTGAGAGGTGGACACAGGAAAGGAGTTTGAGAAAAGCCTAGGCAACATTGCGAAAACTCGTCTGTCCAAAAAAATAAAAATTAGCGGAGCATGGTGGGGTGAACCTGTAGTCCCTGGTACTGGGGAAGCTGAGGTGGGAAGATTGCTATAGCCAGGGGGGTTGACACTGCAGCTAGACAGGATCCAGGGACTGCACTCCAGCCTGGGTGACAAAGCCAGACTCTGTCTCAAAAAAAAAGAATATAAAATATCTCACTAATATTTGTAATGTTTATTATGTTGAAAACATTTTGGATATATTGGGTTATAATGTTTTATTAAAATTAACTTCAATTGTTTCTAATTGTTTCAAATATCATTAGAAAAATGCATTCCCTCCCCTCTCTGTTATAGTTTCTCTGAAAATACATGCATTAAAGAAAAACGAAGAAAGTATGTTTAATTAAATAATATTCAAAATACAAAACAAAAAAACTTTTGAAATGTATTTAAGACAATGTTTACAAAACAATGTATATCATTAAATGCATCTGTTATTAACAAAGAAAGGTCTGTCGCAAACAGCCAGAAAATTAAAGCAAATTCCCATTAAAAAACTAAAAAAAAATTAGAGAAATTGCAGAAAATTGATTAAAAAGCATGCAAAAGATACATCAACAAATTCAAAAGTAGGCTCTTTAAATAGATAAATTAAATTAGTAAATTCCCAATGAGATTCATTTAAACAATGGAGAGGGGGAGTTCAAATCAAGAATAAACAGGCAAACTCATAGGTCATCCAGATATCAATAAGCCAGTATGAATATTTTAGGAACAATTTATACCTATACATTTGACAATTTTGGTGACATGAGAAAATTTCTTGAAAAACACAGCTGACTAAAACAGACGGAAGAGAACATAGAAAAATGAAAGATATGATTTGGATTCTTAAAATTCCGTGTATTATTTAAAAAACAAAACTCACAAAGAAAACTCCAGTGATCTCTTTCAGCGAAATTTTCAAAGCATTTTAGAAAGAAATAACACACTTTTAGACAAATTCTTCTAGAGAACAAAGAAAAAGCAACACTTTCTAACTTATAACTTTGTTTTCCTTTCATTTTTTTCTTTCCTTTATTTAGACAAGTTCTCCCTCTGTCACTCAGACCAAAGTGCAGTGCATGATCATAGCTCATTGCAGCCTCAAACACCTAGGCTCAAGTGATCCTCCTGCCTGGTCCTCCTGATTAGCTGGAACTGCATGTACTTGCTTCCAGGCCTGGGTAAAAACATTTATTTTTAGAGACAGGTGTCACCCTATGTTGCCTGGGGAAACCTGGAATTCCTAGAGTCAAGTGACCCTTTTACCCAGCTGTCCAACTAGCTGGAATTACAGACAGGAGTCACCAAACTCTATTCAAAATTAGTTTTCTGTATGTACTTTGTTAAAGATAATTATACACATAATTATTGTTTAAATAATCATTTATGACATTGTATCATATTTTAATATAAATATACATGCTGTACATCTTCTACATGTCCATACATATATACTGATGTAAAGTATCTAATTTAAAATTATTCACCATGGCGTAAAATCAAAAAAACACATTTTATTTTTGCATAAATTCACCATTGAAAATAGTCATAAAATAGGGAAGACAACAAAAAAATTAGACAAGTAAATTCACCAACTGTTGTATATAGAGTCATAGTATTTAAAATACAACTAAGTGCCTAGGTGCACTTTTTTATGAGAGCTCCATAGATGGGTTAGTTATTTCATTTAATATTTTAGAGTTGTACATATTCAGATAAATAATGACTGGAGACTTATTTAGCAATGATATATTTTAAAACTAGACTGACACTTCACTGGCTTCCCATAATTTCTAGATAGCAAACTCATCTTTTCCATGTTCTGATGCCTGTACCTGCCTCTGCAGCCTCATCTCCCATCAGACCACTCTCATTCTTGTCACTCTAGCTCCAATGGCCTGGAGCTCAACTGTACCAGGCTTCCTCCATCCAGGAAGCTTCTGCATCTGCTGCTGTCACTGCAAAGAAAGTTTCTCTCTATCTCTCTTTGCCAAGTTAATGTATTCCTATTCCTCAAATCTCAATGCTTTCATATCTTCATAAAAGCCTTGTGTAAGCTTGCATTCAGCACCTCCCTCCTACTACCGACCCTCAAAACATGTACTGCTCATTTATTGAGCTTATAGTTCTAATTGTATATTTACTTGTGTGATTCTTTAATTATGATACATCTCATTCACTAGTCTGGATGTTCTAGCAGGACTGAAATTGTCTATTATAGTTTAATATAATTTATTTCTAATACCTAGTTTATTGTCATTAGTATATGCTTGTTGAAGAATAAATAAAAAATCTTTCATGGAAATATAGATGATACATTTCAGTTTAAAATAATAAAGCAATTGTTTTTAATTGTGAGGGCATTGTTTGTGAAACAAAACATTACTTAATGAAATAATTGTTTCAGTTGTAATGTCTGTGAACACCCTATGTCAGGTTAAGATTCTTGCATCTCACTCCAAAATCCTCTACCTTCTGTTGGGCTATAATCCCCTAGGCATGATTGTCTGTACTTTATAAATCCGATCACTCCATGTTACACCCTTCCCCAATGTTACACCCTTCTGTGTAACCTAATCTTCCATTTCCACTTCTTTCTCCAGACAGTAGCCACAGAGCCATACCCTGACTCTATGAAAAGTTTTAAAAAACATTAGCCAAGTGGGATGGTGTGAGCCTGTAGTCCTAGCTACTTGGGAGGCTGAAGCAAGAGGATCCCCTGAGCCTTGGAATTCAAGGCTGCAGTGAGCTATGATTGTACCACTGCACTCCACAAGGAGAGAGTTTCTCTAGAATAAATAAATGTGCCCTTAGAGGAATGACTGCATCTTGGATGAAACTCAATAAACAGTATAAAATGTATCTTAGTTAATTTCTAGTGTATATCTAATCTCATAGGATTTATGTTACATATGATTCACTTCAGTCACAGTTTTTTGGAATGAAGGAGTGATGATAATTTAATCAGTGGTGCAAAGGTGTGTTCTAAATACTGCATAAACCTAATCGTCTTATTCTCTACCTTTCTCAATACTCCACCCTCTTAAAGAGGTGGGTGTGGCCTTCACAGATTCTTATAAAAGGACATAGAAGAGACAAGCTCAGTTTTCTCCAAAGGAGAAGGAGCACACTTAGAGGGAGCTGTATTTTGGTGACCTCTAAAAGTCAGTACTGCGGTGAATGAGCTCCAGACCTTGAGGAGTACTTAACAGAATTATTTCTGGAAGAATCACTGTGGGAACCATTCAAAGAACCCAGCGGTGAGTAAAACTTATATTGATAAAATTATATCTTCTTTCCTTTACAAAATAATAAATTAGAGTGTTAAAAATATCTCATTATCTTAAATCTACACAATGATACCATTGTAATTCATATTCTTACTATAGATTTTATGAATTATAAGGATACTAATTGTTGTTATTTTGCATTTTCTATCATTCTTCAATAGAGTTTTGAAAAAATGGAAATATCTAGTGTCTGCTGCAACAGATATGTATGCAAAATGAATATATGGAGTTGATATTAATACCTATATGTGCACATAAGTGTGTGTAAATATATGTGTAATGAGTGCATTAATATTAAACAATTGAATTGAGAAGACATTAATGAATGTTAATTCATTCATTCAGCTTTTAGACATAACTTTAAATTAGCAAGGTAATGATGAGAGATGCAAAACAGTGAAACTGAAAAAAATGAGAAAGCTCCCTAAAACATCCTAGTTTGGAAATCAAAACACAATTTTTTGACCAAATAAATTTATAAGATATAATTTGATACGTGATGGTGGTTGCCATCTCACTTGAGTCTTAATTTTATTAAACTATGAAAAATTCCTTAAAATGACTTAGATGACCTCTGGAGACTATTTACTATTCTAAGATTTTTCATTTCTTTCACTAAAATTCAGCAGTGTTATCAAATACGGGAGAGTAAAGAAAAGGACTTAAAATTGCCAAAGACCATAGTTTATATATTAGTCAGAGCTCTCCAGGCAGACAGAATGATAGGGTGTATATGTATACATGTAGAGATACATTCATGAGCCATTTCAGTCAACCACAAACCATACATGGTGGTCACATAAGATTATAATACCAGTATGTTAACTGTACCATTTCTGTATTTAAATATGTTTACATACTAAATAATTACCACTGTGTTACAATTGCCTACAGTATACACTACAGAACATGCTGTACAGTTTTGTAGCCTAGGAGCAACAGGCTGTACTGTATACCATAGGTGTGTAGCAGGCTATACCATCTAGGTTTGTGTAAGTATAGTCTATAATGTCGAAACAATAAAACCGCCTGGCTGGGCACAGTGGCTCACGCCTCTAATCCCAGCACTTTGGGAGGCTGTGGCAGGCACATCACTTGAGACCAGGTGTTCGAGTCCAGCCTGGGCAATATGGTGAAACTTCGTCTCTACTAAAAAAAGGAAAAAAAATGAAAAAATTTACCAGGTGTAGTGAGGTGTTCTGGTAATCCCAGGTACTCAGGAGGCTAAGGCAGGAGACTCGCTTTGATCCTGGAGGCAGAGGTTGCAGTGAGCCGAGACTGCACCACTGCACTCCAGCATGGATGATAGAGTGAGACTCCATCTCAAAAAGTAAATAAATAAAACCTCCTTACACATTTCTCAGAACATATATCTGTCATCAAGCTACACATGACTCTACCTGAGAGGGAATTCATCAGGAAAATTTGTTTGCTTGATTATAGAGTCTGAGCAGTTCTAATATAGGCTGTCTTTAAGCTGATGTCCTGAGGATACCGGTATCTTGACTGAGCTCAAGGCTGAAAGCCTCAGAACCAGCTTCAGGAGAAAGAAAGAGGAAATTGCCTTTTCTCTGGCTTTTTCCTTTTATCTGAGCTACCAGCTGATTGAATGGCGCCCACTCACATTGAGGGATGATGGTCCCACTCTGCTCACCAACTCACATGTCTCTCTCCTCTGGAAACACCTTCACAGACTCACCCAGAAACAATGCTGCACCAGTTCCCTAGGTATTGGTTAATCCAGTCACACTGGTATCTAAAATTCGCCATCACACCATAGAGATGTAATTACACATCTCTGAGTTTAACAAAAATCCTACTATATGTTAGTTCAGAGTTTGGGTATCCCTACGAGAAGTTAATTTAATCCACGAGAAAATAAAAAGGCCCAATATCTTTAACTATGTTTTTCTCTTCTATTAAACCAAAATTGGTTTAATTGCTGTTTTTTTGGTTGGTTGATTGGTTTTTCTATTTTGTTTTGGTTTGGTTTTTTATTTTACTTTAATTTCATATTATTTTAAGTCCTAAGATAAATGTGCAGGACGTGCAGGCTTGTTACACAGGTAAACATGTGCCATGGTGGTTTGCTGTCCCACTGTTGTGTCTCTAAAAATATGCCATAGAACCCTCTAGCCATCTTCTCATATTTCCTTGGCCAAGGCAGTTTTTCCCAGTCTTTCATACTCAGCAGTTACATGAAAGAAGAATAGGAACAACTACAATTTATTCTAGGCCACTTAGAATCAAACCCAATTTCCAGATCAACATTCAGAAAACGGGAAATTGAATAGATTGGTATTGTGTTACAGACAGGAAATAAGAGTATAAAGGGTTGTGAGTCATCTAGTCAGTAATATCTACTATAAAGCCGAGAGACTCTCTCTGTGTGAGATTTTTATTTTTGTTACAGAATAAATAGTGTGCTGTGTTTTAATGAATACTGTCAAGAGAAGAAAATAGGGCTCTCAGGTATCTCCACATGTTCCGAAACTTTTCATCAACCCAGACCCCAAAAGGACATGTTGCTCTTTCTTCCTCAGAAACATGAATTCTGGAATCTCGCAAGACTTCCAGATGGAAATTACCTGCCCCATCTGCATGAATTACTTCATAGACCCGGTCACCATAGACTGTGGGCACAGCTTTTGCAGGCCCTGTTTCTACTTCAACTGGCAAGACATCCCAATTCTTACTCAGTGCTTTGAATGCATGAAGACAACATGGCAGAGAAACCTCAAAACTAACATTCATTTGAAGCAGATGGCTTTCCTTGCCAGAAAAGTCAGTCTCTGGCTATTCCTGAGCTCTGAGGAGCAAATGTGTGGCACTCACAGGGAGACAAAGAAGATGTTCTGTGAAGTGGACAAGAGCCTGCTCTGTTTGCTGTGCTCCAGCTCTCAGGAGCACCAGTATCACAGACACCGTCCCATTGAGTGGGCTGCTGAGGAACACCGGGTAAGTGATGCCTCTGAAGATCTATTTCTATAAATGACACATGAAATTCCTGTGGGTCTATTTTCTTGGAGATTGGGTAAAGCCAAATCTGAGTCCCTTTAAGCAGCTCACTTTTGGGCTTTCTTAGCTTCAAACCTCTGAGATTTGACGAAGAAGAAGGGAAATAGAAGAAATGCCATTTCCTAGGGACTTATTTGTCTCTCATTCTGTGCCCGCTCCCTATGAAATGGTCTGCATGTTACTTTATTGTTTTCACTGGTGCTTCAATTTATGGCTCTTTTGCAGGAGAAGCTTTTAAAGAAAATGCAGTCTTTATGGGAAAAAGCTTGTGAAAATCAGAGAAACCTGAATGTGGAAACCACCAGAATCAGCCACTGGAAGGTTAGTTCTGTACTAGTCTACCTTCTACCTTCTCCAGGAACTTACGGTGGGCAAATGGGTGACTCTTAAAATAGGAACTTGTTATCAAACTCTAATGTTTCTGGGAGTCAATAAAAAAAAAGAAAACACTGAGAAAAAGTGACCTCATTTCTTATATAGAATACTATGACTGTTAGATAGGATTTCTAAGAAAACTACTGAAGTCACCCAAAGCATGCTGGTTTGTTTTCATACAAACCTGTAGCTATACGCCAACAGATACAAGAAACTGGGCCATCTCGCAGCATTCTATATGTGCTGGTTGGATAAATGCTGGGCACAAGATTCATTTGGCAGTCATGGAACGCTCAAGTGAACCTTCTGAGCCTGGGTCAGCATTAATCTGAATGCTGGTGGACAAGTGGTATTTGGAATTGTATGGAAAATTTGAGGCAGAAAGAGTGACAGGGGAAATCTAGGGCAACCATGAAATTAAGAATCTCAACTAATTAACATTGAATACTACATAACATATGATGAGAAAAGTGGTGAGAAATATGGATTTGTGTCTTGAGGGAGACATGCAAACATGCTCAAAATATGGGAACTAGTATCTAAATATAAGGAAAACTCTGAGGACTTCAGAGAAATATTAAAAATGATTTTCTCTTTGTGGAGGTATACTTTGAGGGTATGATAGCTAATATTAGTGTGTTGAAAAGTATTTCATAAGAACCTAGTCTATGTTGAATATTAAATTAGAAAATTTGCCAGTATAGAAGAAAGAAAGCATCTTTGTCCTCACAAATCGTACAATCCAAATGAGAGAGGCAAAAATGGTCAACATGCAAATATGTGCAATACGTGATGTGTTCGAGTGTGGTAGGTTCTTTGTTGGAGAATAATCAAGTAGGGAAGTAGAAAAGGACAATAGAGGCCAGAAACTGGAGATTAGTGTCTGATTTTTAAATAGGGTGGTCAGAAAAAAGACTCACTGAAAAATTCAATTTGAACGAAATTTTGAAGAGGAGAGGGAACACGAATGTGTGTATGTATATACATATATGTGGACCATGAATGTGTATATATGTATGTGTGTGTGTGTGTGTGTGTGTGTGTGTGTGTGTATAAAATTCTAGTTGGAGAGAACAGCATATGCAGTAAGTTTGAGTTTGTGTATATTTGGAGGCCTGAGGAACCACAAAGAAGTCTAAGTTTCAGAATGGGATAACTTAGAAAAAGAATGGAAGGAAATGAATTCAGAGAGACAAAGATGGCCAAATCATAAATGCAGCCTTATTAAGATAGGTTTTGCTGGGTGAAATGCATTTAGCTGGACATGCTAGTCTAAGGTCATTTCACATATAATGAGTTTAAGCAACTTGTTACGTATCTCAGAAATAGAAATAATTATTTCCTTTCTAGTAACTATAGCTCTATACTCCAACTCTTAAGCATGAACTGTTCTTACTTTTCCATAAATATTGGCTGGAATAGCAAAATTCAAATTGTATTTTTTTATTTTCAACTATCTTAGAAAACACATTATCTTGAATAAATTTAATGTAATTGGTCAGATACATCTATGTTGATTTTTATACAGAAAGAAAGGAAATGAACAAAATTTTGTGGATTCTAAGAACTAGCAAGACTGAGGTTTAAATTATTGAGTGTTCGAGTGACAAACAGAATCAGTGAGATTTAAGAGGACATGGATAAATACATTTCTCTTTTGACTAACCCATTATCACTGCAGGATTATGTGAATTTAAGGCTAGAAGCTATGAGAGCTGAGTATCAGAAGACGGCTGCATTTCACCATGAAGAAGAAAAACATAATTTGGCGATGCTGAAAAAGAAAGGGAAAGATATTTTTCATCAACTTCATTTAAGTAAAGCCAAAATGGCTCATAGGAGGGAGATTTTAAGAGGAATGTATGAGGAGCTGAAGGAAATGTGCCATAAACCAGATGTGGAGCTACTTCAGGTACAAACTCACAATGTGGTTTCAGGTTTTTGAATATTCACATGTGTAAGTATATTCCTCATGGCTGAAATCCATCTCCCTACCTTTATTTCCATGATGTGTTTCCAAAAACACATTCACATAACTAATGCTACTTTATTGGGAGAGTATAGCCCCGCCAAGGGATTCTACCAGGCCAATGGTCCCTCCTATTTTATCCACCAGCCACAAAACTTTGTGGAATGGTCAAGGTGACAGCCCCAATAACTATTCCCCATCTAAGTCAATAATATATTTTGGGCTGTTTAACATTTATAAAATAGTGAGTGATTCATTTACATTTAGGTTAATTTGAGGACATGGCAAGATCAGAAGTTTTGGGAATCTAGGCTCACATTAATATTATTTTGAGGTCCACTCATTTGGGTCATAGGTTCTGGGAAAGATGACTGAGTAGGTTATTTGAAGTTACCACAGAGCATAGACTCTCTGGGCCTCTTCTCCCTTCACTTCTGGAGAGAATGTCTTCAAGACTCAGACTTTACCAGGACATTAATTAATGACAAAATGACTAACTGGGATTTTCATTACAGAAGAAACAGAAAATGCTTTCCAGATGGTAGGGAAATAATATCTTTAGATACTGACTCCAAATTTCACACTGAACTTAGTGAAAGGTGCATCTTGTGAAATGTCCTACATATTTCTATTTTTTTTACAGGGTTTTGGAGACATATTACACAGGTGAGTGTTTACCTAAATTTTAGTATATATTCTTTCAGTTTCCATGAATATCAAAGCAGGCTCTACCAAAGTCATGGCATAAATGATTAAGATATTGATACTACCTTTCTTTTTTTGCATCTGCTTTCACTCTCACACCAGAAAAGACAAGAACATTAAATAAATAAATAAATAAATAGTGAAATAAAAAAATGTTTATTCCTGATTTTGTTTTATTGCTTAAAAGCCTGCATAGGTGAAAGATAAAGTTTTGTTTTGTGGATGGTGAGAAAGTCACCAGAGGAAGCAGGAGAGAAGTGGGAGAAGTATTTCAGCAGTGAAAAAGTTGATTTGTTGTTCATACCTACATACATATCAGTTAACAGTCCTGAAAAATAGGTTGAAAAAACTGTGGAGTATTAGAACTGTATAAGTCTCTAGGGAAGCTTGTTTCTAAAAGGCAGATCTAGCTGCCTAGAACAAGTTTCACATTCTTTATCTTGAAAAGGAAGCAGCAGATGCAGCAGTCTCCCCAGAACCCCGCTATTTCAGACAAAGATGTCAGGGGAGTCTGCCAAGAAGTGGAACTCAGAATTTCATTTCCAAGTATGCTCAAGGCCATAAGGCTAAGGAACCTTACACATGTGGGGCAGAAAAAAAAGAAAGATCAGACTGAATTCTGACTCAGACTCTCCCACTATGCTTTAAAATTTGGAAACTGTAAATAGAAATTAATTCCAAAAAGGAAGTAATAATTTTTGAGTAATCAAATTTGTGGATTCAAAGGATTCTCATGGACTGTCTTTTAAATAGAAATAGTGGTTTTTATTTATTTTATGGCTGTAGATGTTGTAACTGCAAGTTGTTCCTTCCAGGAGCGAGTCCGTGCTGCTGCACATGCCCCAGCCTCTGAATCTAGAGCTCAGTGCAGGGCCCATCACTGGACTGAGGGACAAGCTCATCCAATTCTGAGGTAAGTCTCCACCCACAGGCAGCACTCCCACTATCTAAATATTATTATTGTTAGGACCAGATGGGTAATATTTCACCCTTTATCAAATATTTTACTTCTTTATAGACATAAGTGAACAATATAATCATGCAACCCTTTTGTATCTGTGTCTGTATAGTCAGATTTATAGCATTATGTTTGAAAGATAGTGAAAAACAAATACATTTTGGCATCATAGGTACTGAGTAATGTAATGGGAAAAAGGAGTAGTGTAGCAAATTTAAAAAAGGAGCAAATGGAACAATGCTCAGAATGAAGGTGAGTTATTTAATGTTAAATACAAAATTTTACAATTCCTTAGTGTATTCATTTGAACAGCTAAGAACTGTTCTTTTGGGATTATGGTTTACTGGGGATTGCTGAGGGTTTTTAATTTTTTAAGTGGATATGTATCATGTATTGCAAAAAAAATTAGTTAATGGGTAAACATAAAAAGAAGCAACCATTTTGTGAATACAAGTAAAATTACAAACAAAAAGAACTTCAGTTTAATTGCAATATGAAGAGCTACATGTTAAGTTTAAAATCCAGCTTCAGCCCCAAGCTAGCATAGAGGACCACAGAGAGACTGGTAAAAGATTTTACAGAAATCTGCTTTAAATTGTTACTTATGACATGTACTTACGGATTTTTATCCAGTCATCAAGAGCAGTTCTTGAGTAACTGAAAATCTTCACATTCTTTCCAAAATGATAGCACTAGTTTTTAAGAATAAGAAACATTTCTAAATAATGATCTTGATAATAGCATAGCATTTAGGGCATATAATGTGCAAATTTTGCTTTGAAAATTGGATTGAAAGAAGTTGGTCTTACATTTGGCTCTCAATAAGTAAGTTTTCAAAACATTTTTAATACCTGTGGTTAGTGTTTTGTTTGTCTTGTAGTTAATCATCTCTACGCTTTATTAGAAGTTACAAGCAAAAGTGTCCTTGTGACTTTACATTTCCTGGTAAATTAACTTCTTGATAGAACAATTTTTGCTTATTGACACATGTCTATGCGTGTTTTGTTTCTTTCTCTTTTATTTATTAATTTATTTATTAATTTATTTATTTATTTTGCAGTGGATATTACTCTGCATCATAATGAAGCCAACAGTCATATCTTCCAATGTGGAGATTTGAGAAGCATGTGTATTGGATGTGACCGTCAAAATGCGCCCCATATCACTGCAACACCTACAAGTTTTCTTGCATGGGGTGCTCAGACTTTCACCTCCGGCAAATATTACTGGGAGGTCCATGTGGGGGACTCTTGGAATTGGGCTTTTGGTGTCTGTAATAAGTATTGGAAAGGGAAGAATCAGAATGACAATATATATGGAGAGGAGGGACTCTTTAGTCTTGGATGTGTCAAGAATGACATTCAGTGCAGTCTCTTTACCACCTCCCCACTTACACTGCAATATATCCCAAGAACTACCAGCCGCATAGGATTATTCCTGGATTGTGAAGCTAGAACTGTGAGCTTCGTTGATGATAATCAAAGGTGCCTTATATACACCATCCCTAATTGCTCCTTCTCACCTCCTCTCAGGCCTATCTTTCGGTGTATTCACCTCTGACCAGAGATAAATCAGAAATGTGTTCATCTGCTGTGAGAATCCCTTTATCCCAGAAAGCCCTTTTCCTTGTGCCTTATGAAACAGGACAAATAGGTTCTGTTTTATGTCTTGAATTGCCTCCTAATGTTATTAAAACTCATTTATTGTGTTACTATTAAAAATGGTAAAAACACTAAAAGTGTATGTATTGGTTCTTTATTAATTTTTGAAAAATCATTATTCATGATCATGGCATAAAATATATTGTTTTTTTTCTTTATTTCTGACTGCCACTGAGTGAAATAATAGATGACAGACATGTCTGAATGGAGTTAAAATCAATGGAAGAGAGTCGGGATCTTTTGCTTCATGCAAAAGCTTGGAGTGAAGTCTTAATGACAGCTGGGAAATGTTTTTCTTTCTCTTTACCTAACTATATTGCGCTTATCCATCACATTTCATTTTACTAATCTATCCTTTGAGTTAATATTATTTGACCTTCCATGCTTGGCTTCATTTTGGAATTCTCACCACATAGATAAATAATCCTGCATTACTAGTGTGCTCTTCTACATTGAAATACACAAGGTGGTCAGAACAATGCTGGATTAATTGAATTTTTAAAAATAACTAAATATTGACTCCTACCTCAAAACACACACAATCATTTCCAAATAGATTCAAGTCCTGTAGGTAAGGGGAACATGACACAATATTCTCATAAGGATTTCTTAACCAGGACAAAAATTAACAATTAAAAAAATTAGTTGGTTTATATTAATGACGACTTCTGTGTTTCAAAAAACATGATACAAGAATTGAAATGCAAACAATTAGTGGAGAAAGATATTCACCCGAACATATATAAAATAAAATACAATACATGTGCATGATGAATACTTAAAATGTATTTTAAGTATTTTTCCAGATTCTTCCAGAGTGGCCTAGAAGAAACTTGGATGGCAGAGTCAATGATGAGATTAGCTGTGGAAATGGGAAACCATTTTTTGGAGGACAGTAGTAATGCTGTGAACTTATGAAAACAACCAAGTATTCAGTAGCAACTAAAATGTGTCTCCATAAGATTATTTTACAGATGCGTATCTGAAATCTGAAATGTGGGAGAACATTCTACTAGTGTTCTCTAGTGAAAAAATACAGCTGGAAGGAAGAAGGGAGGGAAGATGAAGGAGAGAGAAATAGAATGCATTTGAGAGAAAATGCTATGTAGACTAAAATAGAATACTGCAGATACCATGACAAAGTGCTTAAGGTGTGTCTTATGGAGCAGAAATGGCAGAAAATACCACAGTAAAGAGATTTACAATTGGATTGTTAGTTCTGGCTTTTATCCTATCAATGTTGTGGCTTCTAAACACCTCAGTGCTCTCCTTTGATCCATGTGCTAATTAACAACCAACACTCTGCCGCCTCTCCCAGATTCTTTCATCGTTTTATACCTAATCTAATTCTAATCCAGCTGGTCATTGTAACACATGTAATCACCTAAGAATTTTAAAAATATTTTTGATGAGTAAATGAAAAATTAGCTAGGTTCAATGGCATAAACCTCTAGTCTTTTTTACTTTGAAAGCTGAAGTGGGAGGATTACTTGAGCCCTGGAATTCAAGGCTGTGGTGAGCTAAGATTGTGCCACTGCACTCCAGAGGGTGAAACTTTCTTTGGTATAAATAAATAAATGTGCACTTAGAGGAATGCTTGTGCCTTGGGAAGAAACTCAAGAAACAGTATTAATCAATTTTAGGTAATTTCTAGCATATGTTTACTCTGATAAGATTGATGATAGATATGCCTCATTCAGGCAGTGGTTTTTACAATGATAGCGTGACGCTAATTTAATCAGTGATGAAAAGGCGTGTACTAAATATTGCATAAACCTAATCATCTCTGCTGTCTCCACCTTTCTTAATACCCTAAATATCACTAAAGAGGTGGGTGTGGTTTTCAAAGATTCACATAAGAGGAAGTAGAAGAGACAAGCTCCTATTTCTCCAGAGGAGGACAGCACTTAGAGTTAACTGCATTCAGGTGACCTCTGAAAGTCAACTCTGCAAGGAATGAGCTCCTGATCTTGGGGAGTACTTAAAAGAATTTTTTCTTGGAAGAATTACTGCAGGAAACATTCATAGAACTTTGGGGTGAGTGAAACTTATATGGAGAAAATTATTTCTCTCTTCCTTTAAAATAGTAAATTACAGTGATAAAAATATCTAACTGACTAAACTTACTTAATGATCTTATTTGTAATTCATAGTATTGCTATTCATTTTATGACATGAGGTTATTAATTGTTGTCATTTTATGTGTTCCAAAAGTGTTTAATATATTTTTGAAAAATTTTAGATATCTAGTGTTTGCTGTAATAGATTTGCATGCATCATGAATATATGGAATTCACATTAAAGCATATATATGTGTACTGCATTTACTAATATTGGTACACTTAATTAAGTAAAAAAGGATAATTATTGAATACTGTAAATGTTGTACTTTCATAACCTTAAGCTTTTAGACATGATTTTAAGTTACTGAGGCAATGATGAGCTAAAAATGGTGATACTAAAGGAAATAAGAATGCTCTCCAAAATGCCCTAGCTTAGAAATCAAAACACAATTGTTTAGCAGATAACTGTGTAAGGAATGATTTGATCCTTGATACTAGTTGTCATTTTAATTGAGGCTTACCTCAGATGAAACTATGAAAAATTCCTTAAAATGGCTCAGATGACCTCTGAAAAATATTTGCAATTCTTAAATTTTCACTGTTGGCACTTAAATTCAGCAGTGTTTAGTAAAAGAGAGTAAGGTAAAGGACTTCAAACTGCCAAGGCAAAGATTACAGTTTTTATTGGTCAGGGTTCTCCAGAGAGACAGAAACATAGGTTGTGTACATAACTATATATATATACCAAAAATACTTACAATTGTGGTACAACTGCCTATCGTATACCATACAGGTTTATAGCCTAGGAACAATATGCTATACTGTATAACATTGGTGTGTAGTAGGCTATACCATCTAGGTTTGTGTAAGTGTACCCTATGATGTTCAAACAATAAGGAGACTGTCTAATGCGTCCCTCAGATCATATATCTGTCCTCACTCTACACATGACACTGTACAGGAGAGGAAGTCCACTAGGGAAATTTGTTCCCTTGATTATGGAGTCTGAGAAGTTGAACATAGGCTGTCATTAAGGTAGTATCCTGGAGATACCAATATCCTGGCTGAGTTAGAATAAGCTTCAGGAGAAAGAGAGGAAACGGCCCTCTCTCTGCCCTTTATCTTCAGTCTGAGCTACCAGCTGATTGGATAGTGTACACCCACATTGAGGGCTGCTGTTCCCCACTCAGCTCACAAACTTACATGTCTCTCTGGAAACACCTTCACAGACTCACCCAGAGATAATGCTTTACCAATTCTCCATGTATTATTTAATCCAGTCAAGTCAACACCTAAAATTAACCATAATACCATAGTAATATAATTATATATATTTCAGTTTTTAAAAAACTGACTGTATGTCAGTTCATAGTTGGAGTAGCCCAAAGAAGAAGTTAATTTAAGCCATAAGAAAAATAAGCCCAATATTTTTCATTATTTGTTTTATCTCCTAGTGATCCTAGACTGGTTTAATTGCTGTCTTTTTGTTTATCTGGTCGGTTGGTTTGTTCTGGGGTTGTTTTTGTTTTAAAGAGCCGGCTTCTGGGTCCCTCTCTCTAAAAATATGTCATAGCGCCCTCTGACCATCTTCTCATGTTTTGTTACCCAATGTAGGTTTTCTACTCCTCTCCCATAGTCATTTAGTAGTTATTTGAAAGAGAAATAGGGAGAAGCATGTTTTATTCTAGACCACTTAAGATTAAAACCCGAGTTTCATATCGACATCCAGGGAATAGGTTTTTGAACAGATTTGCATTATGTTATGGGCAGGAACTAGGAGTAGAAGAGGTTGTGAGTCATCTAGTCAGTAGTGTCTGCTAAGAAGCCTAAGGACTCTCTTTGTGTATGAATTTTTCATTTTTGTTACAGAGGAAATAGTTTGTTCCACTTTAATGAGCACTGTCAAGAAGAAAATACAGCTACCACATATCACCACATGTTCACAGATTTTCACCAACCCAGACCCCAAAATGACATGCTGCTCTTTCTTCTTCAGAAACATGAATTCTGGAATCTTGCCAGTCTTCCAGAGGGCACTCACCTGTCCCATCTGCATGAACTACTTCATACACCCAGTCACCATAGACTGTGGGCACAGCTTTTGCCGGCCCTGTTTCTACCTCAACTGGCAAGACATGGCAGTTCTTGCTCAGTGCTCTAAATGCAAGAAGACAATACGGCAGAGAAACCTCAAAACTGACATTTGTTTGAAGAACATGGCTTCCACTGCCAGAAAAGCCAGCCTCCGGCAATTCCTTAGCTCTGAGGAGCAAATATGTGGGATGCACAGAGAGGCAAAGAAGATGTTCTGTGAAGTGGACAAGAGCCGGCTCTGTTGGCTGTGCTCCAACTCTCAGGAGCACCGGAATCACAGACACTGTCCCATTGAGTGGGCTGCTGAGGAACGCCGGGTAAGTGATGCCTCTGAAGATCTATTTCTATACAGGACACATGAAATTCTTGTAAGTCTATTTCCTTGGAGATTGGATGATGCCATCTCTGTGTCCCCTTAAGCATGTCTGTTATGAGCTTCCTTGACTTCACACCTCTCAGATTTGACAAACATGAGGAGAAACAAAGCAAACTCTATTTTCTGTGGGCTAATTTGTCTCTCATTTTGGGTCCTTCGTATATCAGAGTGTGAGTGATACTTTATTGTCCTCACTTGTGCTTCAATTCATGGCTCTTTTGCAGGAGGAGCTCCTAAAAAAAATGCAGTCTTTATGGCAAAAAGCTTGTGAAAATCTCAGAAACCTGAACACAGAAACCACCAGAACCAGATGCTGGAAGGTTAGTACCGTATTACTCTACCTTCTGCAGGAACTTATAGCGAACAAATGGGTGACTCTTAAAATAGGAACTTGATCTCAACCCATAATGTTTCTGGAATTCAATAAACAAGGAAAAAACACTTGAGAAAAAAACACCGTAATTTTTTATATAAGTTAGTGTGACTCTTTGGTAGGATGTCTAATCAGACCACAGATGTTACCCAAGCATGCTCATCTGTTTCCATACAAACCTATAGCAATACCCCAACAAATACAAGAAACTGGGCCATTTCACACTGTTCCCAATGGGCTGCCTGGATAAATTCTGGATACAAGTGTTATTTGTCAGTCATGGAAATTTCAGGTGACCCTTCTAAGGCTGAGTCAGTATGAATTTGAATCCTGGTGGGCAAGTATATTGAAATGTGAGCTAAATTTCAGGCAGAAGGAGCAAGAGCGCAACCTTAGGGAAAGCATGAAATTAAATATCAGCGCTAATTAATATTGAATAAGTCGTAACACATAATGGGAAAAGTGGCGAGAAATGTAGACTTGTGTCTTGATGAAGACATAAATATGTGAGAAATATGGGAACTAGTATTTAATATAAGGAGAACTCTAAGGACTTGAGAAAAATTCTAGAAATGATTTTCTCTTTGTGGATGTTTATATTGAGGGCATGATATCTAATATTAATTCATTAATTTATTCTAATATTAATTCATTGAAAGATATTTTATGAGTACCTAGTCTATGTCAAATATCAACTTAGAAAATTAAGGAGTAAAGAAGAAAGAAAACACACAAATCTTGCAATGGAAATGGGAAAAGCAAATGGTCACCATGCAGATATGTGAAGTACATGATGTGTTAGAGTGTAGTAGTGTCTTTGGAGAATAATCAAGCAGGAAAGTAGAAAAGGAGCACAGAGGCCAGGGACTGGGGCTGAGGGTTTGAGTTTTAAATAGGGTGGTCAGAAAAAAGGCTCATGGAAAAATTCGCACTGAAACAAAATCTTGATCAGGAGGAAATATACATATCCTCCTGTTTGCCTTCCTCTTCCTCATAAATATATGAATATATATGTGTATCTGGGTGTTGGTATATATATATATATGGATATATTTGAGGAATATATATACACACACACAGATACACGTATATATTCCTCATATATCCATATATACCTATATTTGAGAAATATATATATGAGTACATATATGAGAAATATGTATATATATATGAAAATAATTCTAGGTATAGAAAACAGCATGTGCAGTAATATTTAATTTGCATTTATTTGGGGGTTTGAGGAACCACAAAGAAGTCCATGTTGCCGATTAGTGTGAGTTTGGAAGAGAATAAATGAAACCTTATTAGAATATGTTATGCTGGGTGAAATGCGTTGAGTTGACAATGCTAGTCTGGGTCATGTCATCATTTGTCATATAATGGTTTTACATAACTTGCCCCAATTCTCCAAAATAGAAATAATGGTTTCTTACCTAGTCAATATAACTCGATAGTTTGATTCTTAAGCAAGAACTG
Organism: Pan troglodytes; assembly: GCF_028858775.2. NCBI lineage: Eukaryota > Metazoa > Chordata > Mammalia > Primates > Hominidae > Pan > Pan troglodytes. Next base: position 92,104,069 of record NC_072407.2, read on the forward strand.
TGTTTTCTTTCTATAAATGTGGTGTGGAAGAGAGAAATCCATTTTTATATAACTATCTTAGAAAGCATTTTATCATTAATCAAGTAAAAGTAACTGGGCAGAAACAACTATGTTGATATTAGTACAGAAAAAAAAGGGAAGGAATAAAATTTTGTGGAATCTGAGAATTGACAAGATTGAGGATTAAAATATTGGGTGTTCAGAATGCTAAGAGGAATCAGTGAAATTCAAGAGAAGATGGATAAAACATTTCTATTTTGACTAATTGTCACTGCAGGATTATGTGAGTTTAAGGATAGAAGCAATCAGAGCTGAATATCAGAAGATGCCTGCATTTCTCCATGAAGAAGAGCAACATCACTTGGAGAGGCTGCAAAAGGAGGGCGAGGACATTTTTCAGCAACTCAATGAAAGCCAATCCAGAATGCAACATTCCAGGGAGCTTTTAAGGGAATGTATGAGGATCTGAAGCAAATGTACCATAAAGCAGATGTGGAGCTACTCCAGGTATGGACTGACCATGGGGTATCATGATGTTGAACATTCACATACATGGGTGTTTTTCCTCTCTCATGAAATCCGTCTCCCCCTTCACTTCCATTATTTGTTTCCAAAAACACAATTCGATAACTAATGCTACTTGGTTGGGAAGGTATAGCCTCTCCTAGTGATTCTACTAGACCGAAGGTCCCTCCTACTTTATCCACCAGCAACAAAACTTTGCAGAATGGCTAAGGTAACAGACAGCCCCAAGAAATATTTCCCATCAAAAGTCAGTGATTTATTTAGGAATTTTGAAAGTGGATAAAATGAGAAGTGATTCATTGGCATTTAGGCTAATTTGGAGACATGGCATGATGGAGAAGTTGGGGAATCTAGGATCACACTAATATTATTTTGGGGTCTGCTCATTTTGGTAACAGGGCTTAGGGAAGATGACTGAGTAGCTTCTTTATGGTTACCACAGAGCATAGACTCTGTGGGCCTCCCTCCTCTCCCTTCACTTGTAAAGAGAATGTCTTCAAGACTTAGACTTTATCAGGACATTAATTCATGACATATGATAGACTGGGATTTTCATGAGAAAAGAAACAGAAAATGCTTTCCAGGAGGGAACATTGTAGGAAAATATCTTCAGAAACTGTCTCCAAATCTCACACTGAACTTAGTGGAAGATGCATCTTGTGGAAAGCACTAAGCCTTTCTATTTTTTTTTTTTTTACAGGCTTTTGGAGACATATTACACAGGTAAGTGCATACCAAGATTTTAGCAGATGCTTTCAGTTTCCACAAATATCAAGCAGGAACTTTGATATTGACGGTATAATGGATTCAGAGAGTGATACTGCCTTGTGCTGGTTGTACTTTCTCCATCCCCCACCCCCATGTAGTCATCTATTTTGTTGCCATACTCAGTGACTTTATTAAGCAGCTCAATGAAAGTTCTGCAAAACCAAAAAATAAATACATAAATAAAACAAAAAATAAATAAATGAAAGAAAAATGAAGGAAGTGAGCATCTCTATTCCTAATTTCCTTTTTATTGCTCAAAAGCCTTCATATTTGAAAGAGAAAATATTACATTGACTACATGGCTACAAAGTCAACCAGGGGAAGCCAGAGAGAAAAGGGGAAAGTATTTTAGCAGTGAAAAGTGTTGATGATTTCTAGTTTATATTTAAATATATAATTCTGAAAAATGGATGAAACAAACTATTTGGAATGTTTGAACCGTGTAGGCCTCCAGAGAACCTCAACTATAAAAGGCAGATCTCCCTGCCTGGAGCAAGTTTCAACACCCTGGCCTTGAGAAGGAAGCAACAGATGCAGCAGTCTTAAAAATAACCCCACTTTTCCAGACAGTGATTTCAGGAATTTCTGGTGAGGTCTGGAACCCAGAATTTCATTTTTCAATATTCTCCCAGTCTTAAGACTAATGATCCTTACTAATTTGGAGCAATACGAAGAAAGATCCGAATGAATTCTCAGTCAGATAGACTTTTCCATCGTGCTTGAAAATCAGGAACTGTGAATAAGAATGAATTTGAAAAAGAAAATGATAATTTTGGAATTAGCAAATGTGTGGGTTAAAGGGATTCTCATGAAATGTCTTTTAAATAAAAGTGGTGATTTTAATGTATTTATTTATTTTTTTTGGCTGTAGATGTGGTAACTGTATCTTTCTCCTTGCAGGTATGAGTCCCTGCTGCTGCAAGTGTCTGAGCCTGTGAATCCAGAGCTCAGTGCAGGGCCCATCACTGGACTGCTGGACAGGCTCAGTGGATTCAGAGGTGAGTGTCAGCCCATTGACAGAATTCCCACGGTGTATTACTTCTTGTTAGAATCATGGGGGTAATATTTTACCCTTCATCAAATCTTTATTTCATTTCAGCAGGAAGTGAACCGTATGACTATGCAACCCTTTTATATCTGTGTTTCTATTTATAGTCCAATTTATAACATGAAGACTAAAACAGTGAAAAACAAATATGTTCTGGGCTCACATGTATAGAGTTATATATTGGGTAAATGGAATGACATAAGAAATAAAAAATTGAATAAATGGAACAATGCTCAGAAGGAAGCGTAATAATCCAAGGTTACATAAAAATTTTACATTTCTTTACTGTATTTCATTTGAATTGTTAAACACATTTCATTGGAGAATAGAGTTCACTGCAGTTTGTTGGAGTATTTGTACTTTCTTACAATAAATATATATTATTGATATAATGTAAAATTTTGACTTAACATGTAAAAAGAAAGAAGACATTATAATGTAAATAGGAAGTAAAAATGGAAATGATAATTTCAGTTTAGTTACAACATGAAGAGCTACGTGTAAAATCTAAAATTCGGTTTCAGTCTAGAGCTAGCAGGGATGTCCGCAAAGTGACTGGTAAAAGATTTTGCAAAAATCTGCCTTAAATTACCACTTATAATTTGAACATATGGACTTTTATCCAGTTATCTAGAGCGGTGCTTGAGGAAGCTAAAATCTTCCCATTCTTGCCAAAATTACATCGCTAGTATTTAAGAACAAGAAATATTTTAATAATAATGACCTTGATAGCTAAAGGGCATTCAGGGCATAAAATATTTCACTTTTACATTGGAGATTGGATTAAAACAGGCTGGTCTTGTATTCGACTCTCAATTTTTAAGTTTTCAATAAATTTTCAATGTCTGTTTTTAGGGTTTTGTTCTTCCTATAGAGAATATTAATCATCCTTATACTTTATTAAATGTTGTAGTCACAATTCTCCTGTCCTTGTAACTTCAGATTTCTTGGTAAAGTAAACTCTTGGTAGAACAACTTTTCCCTCAAGAATTCTAATTTCTATTAATTACATGTATCTATAGTTTTTAAAAATTATTTTTGCAGTTGATTTTACTCTGCAGCCTGAAAGAACCAATAGTCATATCTTCCTGTATGGAGATTTGAGAAGCATGAATGTTGGATGTGACCCTCAAGATGATCCCGATATCACTGCAAAATCTGAATGTTTTCTTGAATGGGGGGCTCAGGCTTTCACATCTGGGAAATATTATTGGGAAGTTCACGTGGGGGACTCTTGGAATTGGGCTTTTGGTGTCTGTAACAATTATTGGAAAGAGAAGAGACAGAATGACAAGATAGATGGAGAGGAGGGACTCTTTCTTCTTGGATGTGTTAAGGAGGACACTCATTGCAGTCTCTTTACCACCTCCCCACTTGTGGTGCAATATGTTCCAAGACCTACCAGCACAGTAGGATTATTCCTGGATTGTGAAAGTAGAACCATGAGTTTTGTTGATGTTGATCAAAGTTCCCTGATATACACCATCCCTAATTGCTCCTTCTCACCTCCTCTCAGGCCTATCTTTTGCTGTAGTCACTTCCGACCAGAGAAAAGTCAGAAATGTGTCTATATGCTCTGGGAACCTGTTTATCCCAGAAAGCCCTCTTTTTCGCACCTCATCAAACAGGACAAATAAGTTACATTTAATGTCTTTAGTTGCATTCTAATGTCATCAAAACTCATTTATAGTGTTTCTATTAAATATGGTGAAAACACTAAAACCATGTGTATTGGTTCCTTTTTAAATCATTTTTGGAAAATCATTACCCATGATGTATGGCATAGAATATATTCTCTGGTTTTTAATTATTTCTGAATGTCACAAAGTGAAATAATAGATGACAGAGTTGTCTAAATGAAGTTAAAATCAATGGAAGAAAGTAGAGATCTTGGGCTTCATGAAAAAACTTGGAGTAAAAAGACTCAATGGTAACCTGGAAATATTTTCTTTCTCTTCATCTAACAATATACTTATCCATGTGTTTTATTTATGAACCTATACTTTGAGGTAATCTTATTTGACCTCCTATGCTGTGCTTATCTTTGTAAATCTCATCTTATATACAAAATGCTCATGCATTATTAGAGTGCTGTTCTACAGTGAAATTTACAAGGGGATCAGGACAATGCTGGATCAATTAAATACTCAAATGGACATAACTGAATACTGACCCCTACCTCAAACCATACACAGTGCATTTCCACATGGATTCATGTTCTGAAGGTGAAGGGAACACAATAAAATATTCTCACACAGAAAGATTTCCTAACCAGGACAAAAAAGTAACAATTAAGAAGAAAAATTTAGTTAGTTTGTATCAAAAATGACGACTTCTGTGTTTCAAAATACACCATCCAAGAATTCAAATGCAAACCAAGAGTGGAGAAAAATATTTATCCCAACATATATGCAATAAAATACAATACATGTGATTAATGAATATAATAAACAAAAGAAAATGAACCCAATATAAAATTGGGAAAATATTTGAACAGCCGGCCTCTGGGGCTGGAAGGTGGGCGCGGGCGCCTTGCTGAGGCGGACCCGGGGCACTACCACGCCGGGCCGCAAACTGCTCCGCTGCAGGCGCTGCAGGGGCAGGAGGCTGGCCTTCCGCGGGGCGGGGTCGCCAGAGCCCCAGAACCGTGGCAGCGGGGCAGGTGGGAGGCCGGCTCTTAGGGAGCCCTCCCGAGAGCCCGCGGCCTCTGGGCAGGGCGGCTTGTGCTGCTCTGCGCTCTCCGCTTCGCCCGCCTCCTGCGCCTGCCTCCCCACCCCCAGCCGCGCGGCCAGAATTTCCTGAGCCGCCAGGATTTCCTGCACCGCCAGCCGCCTCTTCCCCACGCACAGGGAGCTCTGGGGACACACGGTCTGGCACGCGAGGGCCACGGCGGGGCTGTTAGAGGCTGGTGGTCATCCTGACCATGTGGTCCAGGGCGCCCTGGTCCTCCGGGCCACGCACGGAGCGCGGCGTCAGCCTGGACAGCTCGCAGTCCCCGAGCCTCTGCAGGCAGTTCTTCGAGCCCTCGGGCTTCCGCACCCTCTCGTGGAGCGGAGGCAGCTCAAGCTGGTACTTTTTCCCCAGCCGCTCCTGGCAGGGGCGCTCCAAGAGCCTCTGCATGAGGCGGACGTGTAAGTGGCCACTCCTCTGGCGACATCCCACGGCGGGGGCCCTCGCGTGGACACCCGCCCCTGCTATTTCAGGGCTCTGATGCGATCGGCTCGACCCTGCATGGCGGCTTTCAACCCGAACGCGTCCATCCTTCAAGGTCAAGACCCAGGACATAGTTGAGCAAGTAGTTGGTGATGATAGCTTGCCCTGACTGGGCCAGAACAGCCTCTTTAGTAAAACAGCGCAGGAAAGTCATGAAACAGATGCTCAGCTCCTTTCTTCATTTTCACTTTAATTCCGTGATGCCTCTGTGTCCGTCTGACGACATCTCTCCTGGGGTCTGGGACTCTGCTGGTCTTCAGTGCCTACTGAGAAGGGTTCCTGGCCATCATCAGGCATGAAAACCTCAAAGCCCTCCTTCCTCAACGTGGGATCCCTGGGCCAGCGGCATCAGCCTCACCAGGAAACCTGTTCTTCTGCTCATTCTTGGGCCCCACCCCAGGCCTATTCAAAGAAAGACTCCAGGGCAGGGCTTGGCAGCCTGTGTTTCCACCAGATCTGTGTTAAAGCTCAAATGAACCAGCCCAGGTGATGCTGACGCAGGAAGCTCAAGGCTGAGAGCCAGTGTCTAAGGCAACTGTGTCCATGGGGCCAGGGGCAGCTCCTGCCTGTGCAGCTATGATTAGGGTTGCGTTCCCCTCCCTGTCCTGCCAGTTGACTTCAATGTGGGGGCACTCAGCTAAGGCCACCACGGTATATCCACAAAGCCGTGGTAGCAGGCGACATTAAGGCCGGTCTAGCCATTGTGGTCAGTCTCCTGCGCCTTCTCAACGCTCACCCCCCGCCGCACCAACGTCTGCAGCAGCCTCACGCCTCCAGGACGCCCTCCTCCAGGACGCTCTCCACGCCCTCGACGCCGTGCTCCTCCTCTTCCTGGAAAGGATAGAAAGAGTCGTCCCAGGCGATGCTGCGGGTGTCGGGCAGACTGGAGAAGTCCTGGAACTCTTTGTAGTCAGCGCGGTCCTCCTCGACCTGTGTGCCTAGGAGTGGGGACGGCGGTGGCGGGGTCATGCAGCGCGCCCCGCCACCCTGCGGCTGGGTCCCAGCCAGCAGCACCACGCCGGCGGCCGGAGGCGTGGGCGGGAGGCCGAGGCTCTGTCCCGGAAAGCCTGGTGCGCGCCAAGGTCCCTGCTTCTTGCTTCTGCCTCCCCAGGGAAGCCCTAGCTCCCGCCCCCAGCCCGGTGGAAACCTCCCTTCTTTTACATTGTTAAGTTTGTTTTTATTTCAATTTTTTAGGACATTGATAAAATCACTTTCAGATTTTTGAGATTAAAAATTAAATAATTTTCAAGTTTACCCTTTTAAAAATTTTTCACTATTTTATTACTTTTATTTTTTGTATATTTTAATTATTGTAATTCATATCTTCAATTATTAGGGAAGAATTTTAGGAAAGTCTTTTCACATAATAAAGTCTAAGTAATTAACTATTATTTATTCTCTCCTCTATCTCAAATACGTACTTTAACCTTTTAGAACACTTTATGTTTTGAGACTCTTGTTACTTAGGTGACATTTTAACTATTATTCTTCACTCTTCTAGCGAATTTTTAATGTCATTCAAAGGGTACATCTTTCTATAGTGAGAATTAAATATAATTCTCAAAAATATTCTCAAGTATTAGGAATTTCACCTTCCAATGACATGTTAAGTATGTTCTCCTTCCCTTCTAATGCATATTCCCCACCCCCCCGCCCCCTGCTAATTTTGTATTTTAAGTAAAGACAAAGTTTTACCATGTTGAACAGGCCAGTCTTGAACTCTTGACCTCAAGTGAGCCACCTGCCTAGGCCTCCCAAAATGCTGGGATTACAAAAACAGCAACTAAATGCTGGAAAGGTGACTGGGAACTTGTCTAGAGTCTCCATTGATTATCCTCCTCATAACAAGGCAGAAAGCCTTCCTCAGAATTATCTGGACTGACATTACTCATTGTCCAGACCTGTTAACAGACTCCTGGAACCAGAGCTGTGAGTCTCAAATGTGCTCCTTCAATAATGCAGTAGAAGGCCTGAGTTTCCACATAGTGGTATCCTTGAATGCCTGGAGACTTTTAAGGCATAAGAACGTACTGATCCTATGAACTGTATGTTTTGTAAAATCTCAGGTTATGTGAGGTGTTTGGACAAATTAAGTTTCAGGGTGATATCCACTATTGAGACAGAAAATGAGTCTAAAGAATTAAGACCTCAAAGTCCAGAATGAGAAAAAATTGTTTTGCTTAGAGCCTCCTTATAATTGTCTTACTTGTTTTATAGATATAAGCACTAGAGGACAAGCTCTACCTGATATAGCTGGCCTAGACATATGCAGATTCATTAATTGTAGAAGAAAGAATTATACCTTTCAGATAAAATGGCTACAAAAAATAATTAGTTGCTGTTTTTGAGACAAGTTCTCACTCTGTCACCCAGGCTGGAGTGCAATGGCACAATCAGAACTCACTGCAGTTTTATAGTCCTGGACTCAAGCAATCCTCCCAACTCAGCCTCCTGAGAAGCTGGGACAACAGGTGCACACCACCACTCAAGGCTAATTTTCTGTTTATTTTTTGGTAGAGATAAGGTCTTACTATATTGCCCAGGCTGATCTCAAACTCCTGGCCTCCAGTGATTTTTCTGCCTTGGCTTGCCAAAGCACTGGGATTATAAGTATGGCCACTGTAACCAGCTTTAGATCAATTTTATTTAATACAGATAGCTTCCCAATTAAAAATATTTTATTAGAATTCTCTTAATTCAGCAAAGCAATGTTATTACTGACCCAGTCTTCACTTATTTTCAGCTTACATGCAGGAACAAAATTACCTTTATTTTTAAATTTGTTTTATTTTATATTTTCAAGGTGCACAATATGTTGTTTTGAGATACATGTGCATAAGGAAATGATTACTATAATGAAGAAAATTAACAAATCGATCATATCACTTAGCTCTGCTTCTTTTTTATGATAAGAACATCAAAAATCTAGTCCCTCAGAATATTTCCCAAAAACAATACAAGATTATCTATTATACCTACAGGTTGTACATCAGATTCATTTATTCTACATTACTGCACCTTTACAACTTTTGCCCTTCATTTACCTATTTTCTTCCCACCAATGTAACCACCTTTTTTAATGTATTAAACTTATAAAAATAGATTTCAAATATGAGTGGGACCATGAAGTATTTTTCTCTGTGTGTCTGTCTTATTTCACTTAGGAAACCTACCATTTACATGTCTCCTAAATTTAGTACAGAAATAAAGTGCTAGTCAAGAATGTGTCTCCGTTTTGTTAGATTAATTTTTTTCCAAGTTATCCTCTTTATCAATTTTTACTTTTTGTATTATAGAAGAGTGAAAATTCTTGTATTAAAAAAACTGTAACCAGGCTATTGATAAATAACTTCCTTTAGGGATAAAAATCTCAGGATGTTCAAGATTTATGTATTAATGACTGACGATGTTCTTAGTGGTCTCTCTGATTCATTTCAATTGTAAGTAATTCTTGGTGATATTCTAACATAAATTCTGACAGGTGAAGAGAATAAATAAAGTAAGTATCTCTAGGAGAATCAATACAATAAGATTATCTTGGTTAAATGGCTAAGAAAATAGGTAAATAGACACAAAAACTGTTTCATCTTCCAAAATCAGAGTCAAATACTAAGTGATCGTAAAGTAGCTAATTCTGTCTTTCTGCCAAAGTGAATCTGAGCTAAATTAGAAGAATGTCAGGAATAATTTTTCCTTGAAATCTAGCAACAAATAATGTAATTAAATTATGAGGCTTTGACTGTTGCATAGAGTTTTAGCATCAACAGAAAAGCTCACAAAACATAGGTGAAAATCAAAAAGGAGTGCTGGGTTGGAGCCCTAAGGTGAGTAATTTTATCATCTCAGATCACTTGGAAAAAAGCAGCGAGTCCAAAAGAAGCTGGTGATAAGCTTTCTGTCTGCTAACCCCTAATGTTCTGCATGAAATATGTGGAGGCAGAAGAGAGACAGTTTATTATAGTCTACGTGGTATAGAGTGAAGGAATAAGAGAATATTTCTGATAAGTATTTTCAAAATTTGGAGAATCATTCCTATCCAAATCATTCATTTAAGGGACTAAAATACAAATAAGAAGTTTCTTGCCACACAACCCTCAGCTAGCCAGGCTCTGAAAAGGACAACGCTGGACACCTCGACAGTGGTAAAAAGCAGGGTTTACTCACTCTTGAATAACTAAGAACTGGTGCTAACCTTAGGCAGCAGCTTATCTATTTGGTTGAGGTTCAGCTTTGTTTCATTGAACAAATCTCTTGGCTTATTTTCAGTTGTGCCAGTCATTTAATTTGTTTTCTGAATCAAATGATAAGAATAAATACGGTTTAGAGTGTAAACAGCATTCCCAGATACATTACAACTTGGTGTCCCATCTGCCTAATTTTGTAGCTATAGGACGGGAATAAAAGCATTGTGAGGAACACCAGGTGCTTTCCTTAAAGGCAAATACTCTTGTCCCTCCTACTTTTCTTCCGGCTTTCCTGCTGCATGGGACATGGCAATAAATGGGAGTTTCCTGCACACAGAGATAAAATTCACTTGTTGAAGATGTCAGTCTTCTTCTTGACCAACTCCTATATTGGTACAAACATGTGAGAGAAATGCACCTTCTGAATCATTTCAAATTCGTGGTCTTTGTTAGAGCACATAAGCCGGTGCGCTAGGAGATGTAGCTATTACATTCTATTATAGAATTTTCCATTCTCTATCATCTGGATTCTTATTTAAAATGTAACCAAAGTTTGTTCTTTCTACTGCATAAGAAGGTTTATACCACTTTATGCTTAGCAAGTAATTAAATTTATATGTCAGTTTAAATAAGGACAGCCTCTATTATTCTAAGTCCTGTTCCTGTTCCCCATCATCTTATATAGGAACCTTCCTCTTTCAATAGTTTATATTAAAAAACCTAAGACAATTGAAATCAACCCTGTAAAAATTATGCTACAATTATTTTAAACCCTAACATAATAGTGTTATCTTTGATATGAATCTGAAAATCAATTTATTTCTTATCTTTTGATAGATATTCATTAGTATGTTCTGTCCTATTTTGTTACTTATATTTTGGAAAAGTTTCTTAATGTTAGAATAGTATTTATACATATTAACTCCTCTACTTATCCATTTACTTATCTTATTTACTGTGTAATCTATTATAAAAATTGCATTGAATAATTGTAATATATTAGCAAAGAAGACAAATACTGCCATTGCCCCCTTGGAATTTTCAATCTGGTAGTAATAAGTATAAGAGTTTTCTCAGTATTATAACCTGATATAATATATTCAGAGAAGATGTAATAGCAGAGCAACCCAGCACTGAAAAACTGTTGTATGAGCTGAAATGTGATTAATAACTAGAATGTTGAGAAATAATAAAGTCTGTGAGGTCAACTTAACTTGCTCAGACTTAAAAAGAAAATAAGCGCTCTTTTTATTCTTTGTAAGATAAGATATCCACCACTTCATTATTCTACCCCAGCCTGGTTCAAATATACAACTAAGACAAATGATTTACAGCGTGTACAAACTGAAAACATACTCTCTGAAAAAGAAATCAGATTAAAAAAAGAACGTACATTGTATGATTTTATTTACCTGAATGAAAAAACATAAAAAGTAGATTAAGTGCTGTCAAGGAATGGGGGAGGGTGAAAGGAGAATTAATGTTAATGTGTATTGGGATTCTTCTGGAAGTGATAAAAGTGCACAGGCAGTAGAGCTCTGATGACTGCTCAAGTGTGATATACTAACAATCTCTGAATTAAATACATTAGAACATGACTTTCACAGTAAATGAATGAATCTCAACAAAACTAGTACAAAAAAAAACCATTATTGATATTCTAGTAAAGATTCCACAATCACTTATTAATTAAAATAATTTAATTAACAAAAGTACACATTCAAGGTGGTTATCCCATTTACAACCATATAGTAATTACATTCCATGAAGTTACAATGAGCTCACAGGCTCTCACACATAGTGTCTTAGGACAGTATTTACCTTATATGTGGGAGGTCACGATAAATCATCATGAAACCAACTTTTCATGTACAACCAAAGCAAAAGAAAGGCCTCAGAGGGGACGAGAAGGAGGAAGGAGGAAAACCATAGATAAGAGAACCTTTAGAAACATCAAAAAAACTCACAGATCCATTATCATAATCCAGAAACACCCCAACCCGACCCAGAGGCCTTTGCACATACTGAATTAAAGGTGGAGAGTTGGTGGAGAGACTATAGTGATTGCTCGTTTTTGAGGAAATTAAAAAAAATCTTTCATCAGAATCAATAACGAAATTGGCATCTGCAGTCCTGGAATCTCGACAGACTCCCAGAATCCAGTTGGAGGAGAGGGTCACATCCACCTCCCAGTAATGCTTGCCGGAGGTGAATGCTTGCGCTCCCCACACAGCAAAGCTGTCCACTCCCTGGGGATCCGTGGGAGCACTGAGATGCTCATCTCCAAATATCACATATCTCACATCCTCAGAAAGGCTTATATAACAAGGAATCATTTCCGTGCTCAGAGCATTATCCACTGACAAGGAAAAAAATATTATATTAGTGAGTGTTATGAGGGACAGAGGCTCTGTGGCCCAATTATTCACTTCATTTGCTCTTCTTCCAAGAAAATACAGAAAAAAGGAAGCCAAGAGAGTTCAGCCCCATGCATCCATGAAGATGAAATGTTATTACACCTCTACAGCACATACAATTATGTATTATTCCTTAAGTAATAGAGAAAAAATGTGACCATATCACTGGGGAAATAATGATTTAATGTCTACGTCCGCATAGTTTGTTTCAGGACATATGCAAAATGTTTTTTTTTCTTCAATAGAAAACTCTTCTTGTATTATTTGTCTTTAAGATCATCAACAGGTAGACATCAATTTGCTGTGATGTGATTATTTATTGGAATGTAAGTTACGCCTGTTATAGTCTCAAACATCAAAAATTTGGTAGAAATTAACACATGTAAAATTTATAAGTTTCTGAAAAGAATACTCTGGCTTTATATTATCTGTTTAGCTCCTGATTCAATCTAGTCTGGGTTCCTGCCCTCTGCTACCTAGACCTGCTCTCTAGAATGGGCCTAACATGGTTAAGCCATGTTCACAGATCCCTCACCTTTCACTTGTTACGAGATGTATCTGATGGCATTAGAATTGTCCTGATTATGGATATTTTAGTCATTTTCTTTTGTTGATCAAAATGTTCTGATTTTGTAAATAATAAAGGTTACTTGTAGAATGCATGTAAATGCACATAGAATAGAAACAATTAAAAACCATTATGCCAAATCTAAGCCTTCAAAATTGAATTAAATTGAATAAACATGAAATACTGATGCCGCCATGAGAACTAGTGTCTTCATAACTACATGATCTGAATATTTTGTCCTCTTATTCCGCAGTAAAGTATGTATCTTGCTTTACATTTTCATCAAACGGTAAGTCAGGAAATTGAATTTTGATCATTGTAATATTACTATGCAGGTAGAGAAGATGCACATGTTTTGGAAAACTATGTATTACCTATATGTCAAAACTAATAAAACTTAAATGGGAAAAGCCTCAACCAAGGGACCCAATAAGGAAATAATTTGAGGCTGGACTGCCAAGCAGCTGGCTCTTACCTCTGAAGTTGTTGAGCATGTCTAGGACTCCAGTTATGCACCATGAAGTGAGCTCTGGGTTCACTGGCTGGGGCTTTTGCATCTGTGCCAAATCAGTTCTGCAAAAAAAATGGCCTCAGTTATATTTCCAGGCCCAGAGCTAATCACACAGTCATACAAAGATATCACATTTTCATGTAAGATGTTTCCTCACAATTCTGCCACTTTTGGTTATCTGGGTATACATTTTATTCTACACTCTAGGGGCAATAAGGATGTTACTTTTCCTAAACTTTACTTCCATAAAAACCCAATTTCCCCAGATACGTTATTCTCAGACATTATACAACTTCTAAAGTCATTAAAAGTCATTGCCTCCCTCTGCCCATCACACCCCTTGAGGGTATGCGGAAATCCTGGAAATATTTCAGAGAGCAGAAAACTCAGACAAAAACCTTTGGGACCTCAGCCTGCAGTTGTCACTAATGCTAGTCAGTGTCTAACAGAGAATGTTCACTGGGACAAAAAGCTTTAATCTTTTGTGCAAAATAAAGGAGTCTAATTCCAGCCTGAGAACCCTGCTGCTGAGGGGCCCGAGGCAACCATTTCCCTGAGGTCTTTCCTAGAACTGGGTGTATGGTGACGGAGGAGGCCCGGGTCATTGATGCTTTTAGGAACAAAACATCCCTCCTCAGCCCATCCTTAGGGAATCTCTCTCTTCCCTCTGTTTTTTTTTTTTTTTTTTTAACCTCCCACCCCTCTAGAGTAGAAGATGCCTCTATGATTCCTCAGAGTAATTTTGTATTAAGATCTGTGGGGTATGGTTGGTGAGGATGGATGGATTGGGAAAACAAACTTCCGAATGGCAAATTGTTTCTATGTATATTTTAATTCATACAAGTTTTAAGATGAAAACTTTCCAGACCAAAGAGAAGAAGACCTCAGGCCCTCTTTTGAAACAAAATTGGAAATAGCCACAGACAATGATGTTAGTACTCAAAATGTATGCATCCCCTTCATTCACAAGACAACAAACTTCTCAGAAATAGCATTTTTTTAGTGTAAACTCACCTTGCTGATACATTTCTCACATCCTGAAAAAAAATAAAAGATAATGTTAATTATGAGAGATTTTTCCTTCTGCATCTTTTCTCATACTCTTGTTTCTTTCTGTTTTAATAATGTATATCTTTTTATTTCCTGCGAAGGAATCATTCAAGACTACATTAATAACAGAACCTCAACTAAACAATAAAAAGCTTCGTCAGTGGGCATTAAGGAGAAAGGAGCTCAGCAAGAGACAGTGGAGTAAAGCAAAGAGATCTAGGTTTCCAGTGTCATTAATTTCCTAATCTTACTTCCAAGGAAAGGTCTGACCACACATGACAATGATTAAAACAAAACAGAGAACCATATGAGAAACAGAGTACATGGACATTGATGAGCAGCTTTGACAAACCTTGCCCAGGCAAGGGGAAACCCCTCAATGTCTTCAGCAAATCACTGCTGTGTGGGACATCAGAGAGAGGAGGAACTAGGGCATATAAATGGAGTATTATTAACCTTCCCCTGGCCTAGAGTTCTAACGATTTTAGTTGATCTCTCTGTGTGGATAGTACTCCAAATTATATTGAAGAGAACTTTGTTATATGTTATCTGCTAAAATGGCAAAAATTTCCCAAAGATTACCAAAGTATGCAGTAATACGTGAATGGAGAAATGTAATGGTGGAAGTCAGACAGCATGTGTCCCTTAGCTTACAGCAGTGACATATGCAGGTGATATTTGCATGTCCTGGCAGCATTGTCCAGCAAAGGCTTCCTGTCTCTGAGGACGGACCCTCCCTCCTCACCTGGAGCAGCTCCACGTCAGGCATGATGTCTCCCACAGCTCTCTGTACATGTCTTTCATCCTTTCTAAATGTTGGGTCATTCTCACTTGACTGTCTCGTAGTTGTTGGAAAAGCTCTTCTGCTTCTCTTTCCAGTGCCTGCAGATGCCGTTGCTCCTCCTCATCGAGAAATATAGGCATCTTTTGATATTGAATCGTGATTATCCTCTTCCTTACTGACACATAGTCCTGCAGAGACGTTTGGTTAAAAGGATGACATGTTCTCACTCTCAATAGAAAACTTCAAATAATTATATGCTGGGTGTAATCAAGCAACTTATAAACTTTCTGCCTCACTCTTGCAAGGAGTCTTGAATATTTGCTATCTTCTTCTGTCCATCTTTTTCAATGTTCCTATTCTCTCTCCCTCTTCAAATCAAACCTATATAAAGACTCCTGGTTTCTGTCACTGTGATGCTTCTTCACAGTTGTTACTGAGTCAATTGTTTCCTCTATTAATCTCTCTTTTAGGATTTTTCCATGTCTGCTTTGCCTACATGTTAAAAAACATTTAGCCATACACCATATTATGCAGTTGTTTTTACTTTTACCATATTTTTACTCTATATACTATTCTATTTCTTTCGTCTTCCTCACACCCAATCTTAGTGAAATGTTGTCTCATCTAAAGTGTCTGAAAAGGTTTATACCAACCTTCAAATTTGAACTAGGATACACATCATGCCGTTTATCCAATATACTAGAATTCATTTGGCTAGCTTGTGTGGGCTTCTCTGTTTGCAACTCGTATTATATCAATTGAAATCACTACATTTTCTTGGGATAAAATCACTATCTTTCAACGGGTAGTTTGAATTTAGCTAAAAAGTATAAGCTAACATTGTGTTTATTTGCGTGAAAACAAAGAAAACATTTTCATTCTTACCTTTAACGAATGAAATGTGCTAGTTTCCAGATTTAGATTGTTTCGTGTCTCTTGATCGATTTTCCATAAATAGTCCATTTCCTTTATAAGTTTCTCCTGCAAAAGAAGCAAGACACTTAGCAATAATGAAGACAGTATAGCAGATTTCATACCCTTATCAATTAAAAAAAAGAGGCTGTAATTGAAAGAAACATAAATTAAGTTGGAGTGAAGTAGTCAGATTTTTCCAAGTTAAACGAATATGATTCTAATAATTTGGATGTGAAAAGTGATAGAAACATAATAGAGAGTTTTAAGGGACCCTTCAGATAATATCATCAATTTTCTGAGAAACTGGCTTTTACATAACCTGACTTTGAAAAGTGTTCTTGGTGCTGGCCACCAGCTCCACAGCTCCATTCTATATGTTTGAGCAATGTTTTTAAGGAAACCTCCTTTAGTGAAGTCTCAACACAGCTGTGATTAGAGTGCCAAATTAGCCAGCAACATTGAAAGGACACATTTATGTGTTATGATTGACATGGAATAATCACCACCTCCACCATCTGCATTCTCATCACCATCATTATCACAGGCCCTCATCATTCTTATTTGGGATTCTGTATAATTCGAACTGCCTTAGAGGCATCACGTACCCTGCATTCCTCAGCAGCCCATCCTATTGGGCTATGGCTGTGAGCCATGTGCTCTGGTGACTCAGAGCAGGGCCCACAGAGCAATCTCTTGTCAGCCTCACAGAAAAGCTCCTTAGTCTCCTCATGGAGCACACAGATACTGTCTGAGCTCTTGATGTTCTGAGGTCTGGTCTGTCTGGCTAGGGAAGCCAGCTTTTTGAGTACCACATTGGTGTTGAAGTTGGGCTTCTCTGAGATTTTTCTGCACGAAGGGCAGCGCATTGGTGCTCTGCCTTCTTCTGAGCAGAGGCAGAGGCAGGGCCTGCAAAAGCTGTGCCCACAGTCAATGGTGACCGGGTCTATGAAGTAGTTCACGCAAATGCAGCAAATGAGCTCATTCTGGAAGACTTGCAGGTCGTCTGAATCCATGTTTCTGGAAATTAAAAAAAAAAAAAAGTGAGAATTTCTTTCTCTTATTTTTATTTGCCCCGATGAAAGGAAAAAAAGGCCGGTGGACAATTTTCCTTGTCTACTTGAGCTCTGTCCAATATGTCTAATAAGTTAGCTCCAGCACAAACTGAGACATAGTAAATTCAAACATGCTGGATTTATAAAGTTTTCCCTCAATAGCCATTGAAGATTCGGTCAAGGACTCCCTGAGAACCAAGATCCTAAGATGTTCAAGTCTCTTATTAGTAAATGATGTGAATTTGTATGTAACCTAAACCTATCCTCCTGAATACTTTATGTCTAGATTACTTTGAATGCCTAATACAATGTAAATGCTGTATAAATACTTGTAATGCCATACTGTTTAGGAACAGCAAGAAGATTAAAAATATGTACATGTTTGGCAGGGCGCGGTACTCATGCCTGTAATCCCAGCACTTCGGGAGGCCGAGGCGGGCACGTCACGAGGTCAGGAGATCGAGACCATCCTGGCTAACAGGGTGAAATCCTGTTTCTACTAAAAATACAAAAAATTAGCAGGGCGTGGTGGCAAGTGCCTGTAGTCCCAGCTATTTGGGAGGCTGAGGCAGGAGAATCACTTGAACCCAGGAGATGGAGGTTGCAGTGAGCCGAGATCGCACCACTGCACTCCAGCATGGGTAATGGAGTGAGACTCTGTCTCAAAAAAAAAAAAGTACATGTTCAGTACAGCTGCTTTTTTCTCCCTGTAAATATTTTTTATCTGAGATTAGTTGAATCCACGGGTATGAAACTTATGGATATGAACAACCGTGATGCAAATAAGAAAATGAGACAACAGTCCTCATGACATTTTTGTTAAACAAGCCGTGCTCTCAGTCATTCCCAGTTACCTAGACAAGCTTAAAGCCTGGGTGGAGGGTAAAAGCTGGGATGATTTCTGAGTCACTTATGTAAGCTAATTAACGAAGAAGCACATTCTGAATGTCATCCTGTCTCTGTCATTCTATCTCTCTCAATAATTCCATGATGATAATATATGAAAGACACTTAGTATCTATGGTATTATTCTATACTCCCTGCCTCCAAACTCACCTATGAAGTTTGCTCAGACAATTATAAATAAAGTAGCTTTTATCTAAGATTGAGTAATCAGAGTGGACTGTCAACTCCTAAAATTATCAATCATTAAATTTGTCCTTTTAACTTTAATATCAAAACTCTTCCTTTCAATACATTAAATGTAAATAATACCTATTATTTTTAATTAGGAAAGTTTTTTCCCATAGTCAATTCTGATGATTAGAGAGAACACTTTCACATTCTGAAATAGCCAATATTTCAACTCTAATTAACAAGAATTAATCAACAACTAATTATCTTCTAAAATAACAAAAAAAGTGAAGATATGTATTAGGTTTTCCACTCTACACTAGAAAATCCAGAAATGCAGTTAATGGAAGCATGGCCGCCAATTCACCTTTCCCCTTAGTGACTTGGAAGTTGCAGCTTCTTGGGAGCCCTTGCTAGTTGGTTAGATCTATTGATCTATTTTCTTTCTTTTTCTTTTGCTTTTTTTTTTTTTGTTGCTGTTGTTGAGATGCAGTCTCACTCTGTTAGGCAGGCTGGAGTGCAGTGGCGCGATCTCAGCTTACTGCAAGCTCCACCTCCCAGGTTCAAGCAATTCTCCTGCCGCAGCCTCCCGAGTAGCTGGTATTACAGGTGCCCACCACCATGCCAGGATGATTTTTTTGGATTTTTAGTAGAGACCGGGTTTCACCATGTTGGCCAGGCTGGTGTCTAACTCTAGACCTCAAGCGATCTGCCTGCCTTGGCCTCTCAAAGTGCTAGGCTGCAAACATGAGCCATCATGCCCAGCCAATTAAATCTATTTTCAACAGCTTGCAAATCTAGTCTGCAAACTGCAAATTTTGAAGACACAGCAAATAAGACCTTTGCAACAAGAATTTTCAAAGTAATTCAACATTTTTAACGTTCGCTTTGGCGTACATTATAACCACTACTACATGACCACATTCTGGTGAACATTTTAGATATTTTATGGGTTCTATCATTGCATTAAACTATGGAAATATATCTTTTCACACTTAAGAAAAATCTAACAATACAGAAAACAGTCACATAAAAAGAATCAAATAGCAAGGGAACACAAACCATATCTTACAAATTGAAGATACTTTATATTGATTTTCTGTAAAATCACTAAGACAGTTATTTGTTTGCTTAGAAAAGACCCAAGCATGCTGCCAGGTAAATTTAAAGTATGTTTAAGAGTAAAAGTGAGCATGATGGTTTTGCTGCACACTGTATACTCACAAGGCTACTATGAATGGTCTCAGTCTAGAAGCTCTGTAGATATCCAGATTAGAAGTCACTCCTGGCTCTTCAAAGCCCAGCAGCCACAAATCCAGTGGGGGCTCACTGAAGGAGAGAGAAATCTCTGGACAAGCATCCTTTTAAAGCGTATGGGCCCACGAAAGACCACACCCACTTCCTGAGGTTGATTAGATTGCGTAGAAAGGGGTAAATTGGCTGATTAGGTTTATAAAGTATTGAAAACCAGACTTGACGGCTCAAAGCTCAACAGACAAGTTTGGAATGAGATGCAAGAAAGTTGACTTAACACAGTTTATTTAAAGAAATATTTTAAGTATAACAATTATTTCACTAAATATTATCACATCGAATTTTTTTTTTTTTTTTTTTTTTGAGACGGTATCTCACTCTGTCGCCAAGGCTGGAGTGCAATGGCTCGGTCTCAGCTCACTGCAACCTCTGCCTCTCAAGTTCAAGCGATTCTCCTGCCTCAGCCTCCCAAGTAGCTGGGATTACAGTCACCCACCACTACCCCCAACTAATTTTTGTATTTTTAGTAGAGACGGGGTTTCACCATGTTGCTCAGGCTGGTCTCAAATTCCTGATGTCAGGTAATCTGCCCACCTTGGCCTCCCAAAGTGCTGGGATTACAAGCGTGAGCCACTGCACCGGGCCACATGCTAACTTTAAAATTTTGTTTCTCACTCTGTTTTAAAATTATAATTGCTTAAGTGCCTAGCCGTTATTTGTTTGAATATGTTCAAAGATAAAACATTAACTGGGATTACCAACATACCTGTGGTGTGTAACTCTCTTGTTTAAAAAAGTATAACAAGGAACTTAATTGTGTTTCACAAAATTGTATATATAAAGGTTGATATAATTAGCTGTATCGGCCTGTTTAACTTATTTTTACTATTTTATGACTATTTCCTAATGATGGATTTATATGAAAATAAAATCTGTTTTTTATTTATCCACCCTTTTGAATAATTTTAAAACTGAAACTTTACATATATATGTACATAACTATCTATAACAATGTTATGTATTCATATTTTTAAAATCATATAATAATTATTTACACAATAATAATAATTATTATTAGTTTTTTTTTGACATGCAGTCTCCCTCTGTCACCCAGGCTGGAGTGCAATGGCACGATCTCGGCTCACTGCAACCTCTGCCTCCCAGGTTCAAGTGATTCTCCTGCCTCAGCCTCCCGAGTAGCTGGGATTACAGGTGTCTGCCACCGTGACCGGCTAATTTTGGTATTTTTAGTAGAGATAAGGTTTCACCAAGTTGGCCAGGCTGGTCTCGAACTCCTGATCCGCCCATCTTGGCCTCCCAAAGTGCTGGGATTACAGGCATGAGCCATGGCACCTGGCTGCTATTTACACAATAATTATGTGCATAATTATCTTTAATGGTGCCTGAAAGTTATTTTTAACATGGTTGCCATACTAACAGATTTTGTTGTCGTTTACCATGATTTAATAAATCACCAATGTTAATACATAGTTGTATTCATAAATTATCTAATGTTTGGGGAGTTAGGTCATTTCTGTAAACTTAAAATTAACAAACCTTGCTAGAAGTTGAAAAAGTAAAAATCTATATGAAGTCACCATTTACATATTAATAGACATTTAAAAAATTATAAAATTCATAAAAGCCAGCATATCCTAGAAAAAGATGAAGTGGCTGTCTTTTTAATCAGTCCATGACATTGAAAATTAGTATGTTTTCTGAAGTGTCATTTGATCAGCATTATGCTTCAAAAAATATATCCAATAAAGTTAAGAAAAGGTAATCATAGATATATATATATGCAGACTTTTCCACAAATGTTGTTCTTTGAAAACAGATTCAAACACTTCTTAAAATGTTTCATATTATCTACTAAGTGTAGAGAAGAAAGACTTTCTGGTATTCTGACTTCTCAGTAAAAATTCAATTCTACATTTTGTAGACTGCCCTGTATTAGACAGAAACAAACAATAAGCAACTTATGAGATGCATATAAAAGAATAAAAAATAGTTGCAAATTTTAGTGCTGGAAGCTGAAAAAGTTATTATCTATTTTACTACAACTGTGTTATCATGCAGGATAGGTAAGAGAGAAAAAGTAGTATTTTCTTACCTAACTAAAAAATACTCTGTCATTCAAGTGAAAATATCAGACATTTATTGATTACCAATTCTATGCTAAAAACTGTTCTAAGTGCTTCACATGTTCTAGCTTACTTAATTGTTACAGCAACCCCATAAGATAAATAATATTTTATACTCATTTAAAGATTAAGAAACATAAGAACAGGAAACTTTAATAATTTGCCCATAGGCATACTCTAATTAAGTAGGAGAACTAGGGTTTGAAACCAGGCAGTCTGTCTCTGAAAACTGTTTTCCTTTCAGTGACATTAAATATGTTGCCAAAGTATGTTCCAAAGCCACCAAATTACATACAATATTTTGGGGGGATGCTTCTTGCATGCTGGCCGAATTGATTGAAAGTTGACAAAGCTTTCAAGTATTGTGCAGGTTTTGGTCCACTTTTTTGAATAGTAATATGTACACTGTCCTACATCTACCATACTGTCCAACTCTCTATCAATGACATTACAAAAAGCCTGTGAGCATGCTCAGCCAAACCCCATAACAAAGGCATTGTGGAAATCCTAGTGTGCAGCGCAGCTCTTCTTTTCAAAGCACAGAATGCCTCAGAGGGTCTCTTATGTGCGCTACTCTGATTACTCACAAAACAAGTGTCTGCTATGGACTCTCCTTACTGGTAGAGATTGGAGCCAAAATTGTAACAAACCTGCACGTTCTGCACATGTATCCAAAAATTAAAGTAAAATTTTTTTAAAAAGTGTAAAAAAAACCAAGACTAAGTCCTTAAGGAGCTCATGGTCTAGTAGTTGATACAAAGGAAGGGACAGTCATCCTAAAAGTCTTCCTAAAAGAAATGACACCTAAGCTGAAACCCAAAGGATGCGGGTAGTCTTATCTTTTCTGATAGTAAAGTCTAAGTGACAGCAGTTGTCATGAGAAAAGATTTTGGGGCCTGGCATGGTGGCTCATGCCTGTAATCCCAGCACTTTGGGAGGCCTAGGTGGCTTGACCGGTCAAGCTGAGAAGTTCGACACCAGGCTAGGCAACATGGTGAAACTCCATCTCCACAAAAAATACAAAAATTAGACAGGCATGAGGGTGCACACCTGCAATCTCAGCTAAGTCTTAGGCTGGATGATTGCCTCAGCCCAGGAGGCAGAGGTTGCATTGAGCAGGGATTGTGCCACTGACTCTAGTCTGGGTGACAGAGTGAGACCCTGTCTCACACACACACACAAAATATTAGTTCTGTTCTCTTCCTGGGTTGATATCCTTCTATTCTATCTAGGCCAGAATGCTTTCTGAAATGGAAATGTGCCTATATCCCTACCTGCTTTACCTTATTATGGGATTTTGATAAACTACAAGAAAGTAGTTACACTCCTCTCGATGTCTTCCAAAACGTACTTGATGTATTTGGTGCTCAATGTATGAATTGTTCTTCCCACAAATGCCTTGGTTTCTAGTAAGGGTGAATTCCTTGTATTTCTTTAACTTGCCACAATCATCCATACTTCTATCATTTTGTATAACGTGATTACCTTGTCAGTGGAAATATAAATAAATAAAATTACTTTGAAGCGCTGTGGCATTGCCCAGTAGAATTGACGATCACAAATTTTATAACCCAGACATTCCAGCTATCGGAAGATACTGTCCGAAAAGAGAATCTATTGGCTATTTACATTAGGAGACATGTTCACAAAATCAAAATACAAAAATCATTCCAAATGTACAACAGCAGAAAATGAACAAGTATATTTTATTATGCACCATTTATCCAACTTTGGGTTTTCCACTACAAACTCACTCTTGATTGTTTACATAAATAGATCTGGACCCTTTAAATATTTTTTTCTTTGCCACGTGTTAAGATGTCAGTCTTTGTGAGTAGAAAGCATTGGAGAGAAATTCCAAAAAAGCGCTTCCAATTTGCTTTGGAAATGACACCTCCAGTGTCTGGCCCGGAGGGCATACAGGGATATACCAATGCCCAGATTGTGTACTTCAGGCAGCTGCTATAGCACCCACTTCCTGAAGTTCATGGTGGCCAGGAGAACTCAGCAGCCACGAGCTTCTCCTGATACTGCCCTTTGCCAAATTTGCAGTGGAGCCTGTCTGGCGTGACATTTCTTCGTAAACAGCTTTACAAGTGGCCCAGAAGCCAAGTTTCTGGGGAGCTCTGAAGTGTGGATTTAAAGCAAGTTTTTCAAGCGCAACAGCACAACAACTTCTTAACATTTAGTGAGGCCAAGGGGTGAGGGGACTCTTCATTGGCGACTCCAACTTCACCCTGGAAACAATGGCAATTCCTTATATGTGCTCATCACGTATTATTTAGACTTCTCCTTACATTCTACTAGACAATATTTCCTTGCTCAAATGTTGTTATAATTAATCATTCTTTATATTAATTTTCCCTACTCACATTATTATATGTTTTCTCTGTCTTGACGGACCCTGAATCTTCCTTTCATTTGAATAAATGCTATCCATCTATCTATCTATCTACTTACCTATCTATCTATCTGAACACTTAAGGACCAGTGGAAAAAAATCAAGTACCATAAAACTACACATGGTATGATTTTACTTAAAAAAGTTCAAAACTACCTAAAGCCAAACCATAAAACATGTAAATAATATAGCCATGTGTGATAAAATTATAAAGAGTAACAGAGGAAATAAAGATAAACACAAAATTCAAGAAAGTGAAAAAGCACAACTGTCATTAGTGCATGGGGAACCCAATGATATTGGAAATGTTATTTTCTTAACATGGCTAGTAGGTTCACAAATGTTCATTTCATTACTATTTTTCTCTATACTCGTGTGTTATATTATAGTCTTTTACATAAATAAAATATTTTAATAAAAAATAATGATTTCTTATGCTATAGAGTGATTACATATACTAAAAGTGTAATTTAATCAGTGTCCCCACTAGAGCGCTGAGATAGTGATCCTCTCAGCCTTGGAAGGCCAGGCAGGGCGTGAGACCTCTGGCTTGGAGCAGTTGTGCATATTCTGCAGTGTGCTCTATGACAAACTGATGATTTCCCATGTGTGAAGCGACATGAACACATTAGACTTGATTCCCCGAAAATGCCAGATGAGAGTTTTACGATATTTGTCCATTCCCCTTGGATTTAATACTGACTTTGATTCTTCCACTTCAGAATAACCTTGTATAATTATAAATTTTGATTTTTTATTTTTAATCCACCACGAGAAAATAAAAGAAAAAATATATACACAGACAAATATATGAACACTCACATAACTGTATATACTATCCATCTTTATTTCTAATATACTAATTTTAAAATACATCAATATACCCATCATGACTCTTTCTGAGTGACATACCACACAAATTCAATATAGGTTCTCTAAGGAATCCTCTTAGGCTTCTTGTTTCAAAGCCTCTGAAGCTGCCTGCACAGTGAAGGTTGCAACAAAGCTTTCTCTTCACTTCTCCCTTAGCCTTGCATGGGTCCACTTTCCTTTCAATATCAAACAGAGCGTTAGAAATTCCTGGAAATGACTCCCCTGAATACTTGCTGTGGCTGCTTGGAGCATAAATGACATACCTGTTGATAAAACAGTATACTGTTTACTAGTTGCCCAAATGATATGGAAGAGAAACACAAGGGCACTCTACAATTCTAACATTGACTATTTCTAATTTAACAATTTGAACCAGCCACTTGTCAACTAAACTTCCACATTCAATCAACTCTAAAGACTAGTATGGCCAGGCGCAGTGGCTCAAACCTGTAACCCCAGCATTTTGGGAGGCCAAGGTTGGCGGATCACGAGGTTAGGAGTTCAAGACTAGCCTGGAAAGCATGGTGAAACCCCGTCTCTACTAAAAACACAAAAAATTAGCCGGGCATGGTGGCACGTGTCTGTTGTCCCAGGTGCTCAGGAGGCTGAGGCAGGAGAATTGCTTGAACCCGGCAGGCAGAGGTCACAGTGAGCTGAGATCGTGCCACACCCTGCAATCCAGGCTGGGATACAAAGCAAGGCTCCATCCTTAAAAAAATAAATAAATAAATAAAATGGAAAAGACTAGTTTATGAAATATGTATTAATTAATAATATTTGACTTCGAACAAATAACCCAAGTGGTAAGTGGTTCGATGCTACAACAGTAACAATGATTAAGTAACCACAGCAATCATGCTTGGTAATAAAGTATTTACTTACAATTTTTCTAATTCTTCAAGATACACTACACGCAATTGATATTAGTATTTCCCAGAGGAGGAAATTGAGGTCTGAGAAATCAAGTTGCTAAATGATTTGTCTCAAGGCACATTAAAAGTAAGTGCTGATTTTTTAATATATCATAATAAATGATAGCACAACTGTGATCGTTAAAGTCCTGTTTGTGATTAGTCAACCATCTGTTGTGTTTTTTCTTGTCATTTTTAAAAATGCCACACTACCATGTTGGAGTACTTAACATAAAACATGAAGAAATATCAAAAACAATTTTGTAATGCTTCATATGACCACGACAGATGAATGTTTTACAGAACGGGCAAAGACATTTCACGTCATAGACCTAGAAAGGAAGGACAAACTCTGAAGTGATAAATAAGGCCAGGAGCGGTGGCTCATTACTGTAATTCCATAAATTTGGGAGGCTTAAGTGGGAGAATTGCTTGAGGCCAGGAGTTTGAGACCATCCTGGGCAACATAGGTTACACCCTGTCTCAACAAATAAAAGTACAAATATTAGCTGGGCACTGTGGCACGTAACTGTAGTCCTAGCGATTTCGGAGGCTGAGGTGGAAAGATTGATCAAGCCCAGGAGTTTGAGGCTGCAGTGAGCTAAGATTGCACACTGAACTCCAGCTCGGGAGACAGTGTGAGAACCCGTCTCTTAAGAACAACAACAAAATAAGCTGGGGCGATGGGTAAGTTAAAAATATGCTGCCATTGGCCAACCAATCAAACTGTTTAAAACATGCTCTTACTCCCAAGCCAGACACTTTGATAATCCCTGGACAGAAAGATGGAGCCATTTCTGGCTGTCCGATGACCTAACCCCTTTCAAAACATATAAGATCAACCTGGGGATAGTCAATGTTTGGCAATAGTCAAGATTTAGGAATTAAAAAAAACCTCTAAATATCAAAAATATGAAAAAGAACAAATAAGTATGTGTTTATTATATACCTTACATATAGAGAGGTTTATTGGGTTTTGTGTATATGTAAACAAAAATACATTTAAAATAGGAAAGGGGCTAGAATTGCACACACAAGAATATAACCATGATTTTATATTTTTCTGATGGAATTAGGCAGATATTTATTTTCTGCCATGGCTTTCTTGATCTTCACAGTTTCTAAAATAAACATTATTTTAAAATAAGAAACAAAAAGATACTGAAAATAAAGATATGCAAAAATTATATTACATCATATGAGAGAATATTACATTTATCATTTACTACATATATCTTGAAATTTTCTATTGGCTTGCAAGAAATCAACTATGATATTTTTCCACAGTACAAAAAAAAAAGGAAAAAGCGATATTATAACAGGGAATCATTTTTTCTTTTCCTACCTATAAAAACATCTATCTGGTAACCCTAAGGATCAATAAATGCTCATTACAGAAACATTGGTTGATTATTCATGATTCTCAATAGTATTGGAATGAGAAATAAAATGAATATAGTAATAACTTCATGAAAATGTATTTCTAAACACAAAATAAAAATGTCAGAACAAAACTGAACTTAATCAGTCAGCTCTGGGGACTGGTTCCAGGACACTGATAGATACCAAAATTTGTGCATACTCAAGTCCTGCAGAAAAGACACATATACATGAAAAGCAGGACCCCTCTTCTGTGGAATTAACAAGCTGAATGTGAAAAAACCACTAAACAAATCAAATTGATTTATCAGAATAATAATCCAGATTTTAGTATAAATTATTTAATATTTCATCTTTTCAAGTGATTTTCCAACTAATATAAGTACAGCATTCTCAGAGTCTGAAAAGACTTTCTGGATTACCTTGCTCTGCCTCAGTGAGGAAAGGTAGCTGCCTAAGTGGAATCTGAAGCCACATCTGACCTCCCTTGGGTTAACTGGCCGTAATATAACTCACCACATGCTTAATGCCCTTTGACATCCTGGTCTTCATATTGTTAAGACAATGAAGTAGGCAATAATAGAAAACAAAATATTTCTGAAAAACATGGCTAAGAGTCCCAGTGGGACGTAACAGTTTTGCTTTATTTTGTTTTGTTTTTTGGAAAAACATTCATAATTTTCTTACTTTACATTTTTCATTAGTTCTTTATTGGCCACATCTGAGGTTCTCAGAGTCAAGCTCATGTAATGAGTATCATTCTGTGAAAAAAGTTCTAACATATCAAAGCTAAAGGAAAAATAATTGTTGAGGTTTGTTCCATAGAAATAAATTTACTCACTTAAAAGCCTGTTTTCTGGATTTATGTCCTTCCTACTTTGTGATATTTCTAACAAAATCATTTTCTGTATGCAATACTAATATTTAAAAAGATAAGTTTGAAAAAAATAATTTGGCAAAATAAAGTTTACCATCTTTAAAAATAAAAAGTTGGCCCTATATACATGGAGTTCTTTCCTTCAGTAATGTATTTTATTATGTTTTCTTAAGACATGGAATTTCTTTGCCATGTTGTCCAGGCTAGTCTGGAACTCCTGACCTCAGGTGATCCACCCACCTTGGCCTCCCAAAGTGCTGGGATTACAGGTGTGAGCCACCTCACCCAACAAGAATAACAACTTTCTAAAGAAGCCATTTTTTTTTCTCTCTCTCTCGCTACAGGATTTGGGAGACATGGTGGCAAGGTATGTTATTGGCCATCAGTGCAAGCTGGAGCACAAGGCATGCTATGAAAAACATCAAGCTGTTTCCAACAAAGTGAAAACATAATTTACTAACACCATAATGTGTCAGTGTGATTGTGTGTGTACTCATGTGTTTGTGTTGTATGTTGAATGTTACCTATGCCTTTTATCAGACATTAACCTTTTCTTACTTTTCCAAGTGACTCAGGGGGTTATGTTTTGAAGAGTTCAATGCAGAAGTTGCTAGAATACAATTTCCTCTTTTTAGGATTCAGAATCATAATTAGAGATCAACCATTTGGCGGCAGATAGGGAGAGAGGCATTTATCTTTCAGTGGCAGTAGGTTACAAACGGAGTGAAGAGTTAGAAAGATTCCCTAAGAGCCACAAACCCATCCTAGGATTGTGGAGGTACATTACAATATCAGAAGTGGGTTTGAATGAAGCATTTTCTGTTGGAATCTATTTCTTAAACACAGACATCAGAAACTTAACCAACTCAACCTACTTCCTTGCAGGAGTGAATCCGTGCTGCTGCACATGCCCCAGCCTGTGAATCCAGAGCTCACTACAGGGCCCATCACTGGACTGGTGGATAGGTTCAACCGCTTTCTGGGTGAGTGTCACCCTCCTGGTGGGATCAACATGCAATGCCTTCAATTCTGGTTTTCTATGGGCAGCCTTCCCAGTGTAACGATCTTTCATCTAGAAGAAAATAGTCTGTGAATAGGTATTTATATTTATAGTTTCACTATCATCAAACAGACAAAACTAAAAAAAAGATGGTGGAATCAGCCATATAGCAAATTTATCAGAAAAGTAAAACATGCAGAAGGGCTTTTTAGGATGTAGAACCATTCATGTATGGTTCAACCGTGATACAATTTCATGTATACAATTATTACATGAAGTATACAGAACTGAATTAATTCAGGACATTTCAATTTCAAATTCAGTGCAGTTAATGACTGATTTGAGTGACAGTGTTTTTTTAAATACATTTCAGGTGAAGTTTCATAGCATTTATAATTTTAATCATGTGCATTTTAATCAACCAAAGCATACACGAATAACTTATATAACAATGCAAAAACTGAGAATCTGTGAACAGTAGGAATGTGATTTTTTGGTTGATGCGGCCTTAGATAGAACTCCAGGATAGATCATGATAAATCCAGCAAATAAAAGAAGTCTGTGCCTGAATCTGGCATGAAAGTCAGATAATTCTTGCAAGGAAGCTGCACTTTTCAGAAGGCAGATTCAGATTTTCTCTTTAAGTATGAATTGACTAGTTTAAGTGGCAGATTATAATATTTCTGGCAAAGTGATAACTTTTTTATTTGGGTCTAAGGATGGCTCCCCACCTCATCTCCTGTCCCCAGCCTCCTGCTCTGCCCTGACAGAGAAGAGACAATGAAGGTTAATTTTATTGCTGTGGACTTGGCTGCAGTGCAAGAGGTTCCAGTTTTTCAGTTGTTATGAAAGGTCGCTAACTAGACATAGACATGACCTTCCTCCCCTTTATAATTTTGAGTTTATAGAAATTGTGATCATTGAAGTTGAGCCATTTACTTGTGCAGATATCCTAACACCCTTTGATTCCAACATTTTTCCAGGCAGAAGTTTCTTTCTAATCTTGACCTGTGTTTTCTAGTGAGAATCTCTTTCTTATCTGAACATAATAATTTATAAACTGCTTTTCACTGGAACAGTCTCTTGTTTCTACAGTGGAAATTTCCTTCACTTGGGAAGTAACCAATTACAATATCAGGCTGTTTGAGGATGTGAGAAGTTTGATGTTGAGACGTGAATCTTTGCATTCTGACAGATCTGACTATTTTGCTGCATGGGGAGCCTGGGTCTTCTCCTCTGGCAAACACTACTGGGAGCTGGATGTGGACAACTCTTGGGACTGGGCTCTGGGAGTCTGTAAGGACTCCTGGATAAGGAAGAATAGCACAATGGTTAAATCTAAGGATATATTTCTTCTTTTATGTGCCTGCTGTCCTGACCCATATTTCCAGGGATAACCTGGCATACGTAGACACTATGTAAAGCCCACATCCATTAGAAGTTTATAACACTATGTTTTCATGTGACTGTTTTCTTGTTCCTGCAGTGCATATTTTCTGGGATAATAAAATAACCACTTGGTACATTCCCCTTGTTTGAAGTTCTGAGACAGCTACTCTTCGGTTCTGTTGATCTCAACATTGCCCCAACTCCAACAAAATCTAAGTGTTTTCTTGATGGCGAGCCCTGCCATTCACTTTTGGAAGATATTACCGAGAGGTGGACGTTGGGCAGTGCTGGAACTGGGCTGTTGGATTTTGCAATGATTCTTGGACAATGAGAAATGACATGCTGGTTAACTCCAAGAAATTTGTTCTACTTTTTTGTGTCAAGAAGGCTACTGGTGTCATCTCAAGACCTCTTCCCCACTATTATCTCAGTATACAGAAAGGTCTCTAGGCCAGATGGGGGTGTTTCTAGATTATGAATGTGGCATGGTAAGCTTTGTTAATGTGGCCAACAGTTTTCTCATCTGTAGCCTCTCTGGTTCTTTCCCTTACCCTCTTACAACTTTGCTTTGTTTTGCTTTGCTTTGCACTCACAGAATCAGACATAGGTCAGTAACGTGACTAAAGGTATCAGAAACACCAACTTCTGAGAATGCTAAATACTGACTACTTGACATTCTTTATCTTTTTCTATGAAAGTTTGTACATTTTTAAAAGTGTGGAGGTATACATTTGTTTTGATTTTCATTAAACTACTGTCTCTTAGAATACTGCGCATGTCTTCTCTTATATGCTGTATCTTTTCTTTCCCTTGATTTCCAAGCCAGCCCAGGTATATGAATACCTGAGTGTGTTTATCCAAACTGATGGGTTAATGCAAGAGCACAGGTTTCTTCCCCCTGAACTGGAATTTTCTTTTCTCTGTTCCACATCTGCTAAGTCCCATTTCATCAAGTGTAAGTTCCAACATTTCTTCAGGGAATTCTTTCTTTAACTCCTGGACTAGATTAGGCTATTTGTTTTAAAGACTCAGAAAGCCTTATACTTTTCTTTGCAAAACTCACAGTGTAATAGTAGGCAGGTTTTCTGCTTCTCAAATTACAAGAAAAGAATTGTGTTTGTACTACACACAGGTATATTCCAAGAAAGTACACAATGCTTAAAATATAACTGATATTCATTAATTGTCTGTTTGAATAAAAGAATAAATGCACAAAATAATTATAAAAACATATGATGCAACTGTTTAAAAGGCTACCAAATTTACCCCTATATTCCTACTGATTTTGGCTACTGAATGTAACCAAAATCAACAGGGATACTGAGAAATATTATTTAATAAAGTTATAAATTGGACTGCTTATCAAATTGAAAGCTCAGTCCATTTTCTTTAGCTCAAGAACAAACTATCGATGGACACAGATCTTAAGAGAGTGACAATGATACAGATAAAAAGACTGAAAATCTGTAAGACTTTAGTAATTTCACCAATGGCATCCTGCAGACAGTTACCTGGGAACATGTCATTACCAGAATAGAAAGTAAGACTCACTTTTTGCTTCAGAAAATACAGAATACTCAGAAGCCTCATTACATTTTAATAAAACTCCAAATTTATTTAGGTCTTTGAAGTTTTTAAAATACATGTGCAGTAAAATATCCTTATTATCAGAAATACCTATATTTTGATCATGTTAATTTTGTATGAAGCCTTTCCTTAAGTATCGACTGGAAATTGGTTCCAGGACTCCCCACAGATACCAAAATCCTTAGATGCTAATAATCCTCAGATGTCCTTACATAAGTTGGGGAAGTATTTACATGTAGCCTAAGCACATCCTCCAATGTACTTTAATAATCTCTAGATTACTTAAAATACTTAATGCAATGTAAATGCATTAAGTGTAAGTAGTTGTTACCCTGTATTATTTAGGGAATAACCACAAGCAAAAAAGTCTGCACATGTTCAGTGAAAATGTAATCATTCAATTTTTTTTCCTGAAATTTTTTAATCCATGATGAGTTGAATCCATAGGTGCAGAACCCATTTATATGGAGGTCCAACTGTATATCAAATATCATATTTAATGGTGTATTTTCTAGTATTTAATTTAATTACTGGCAATATGGCACACAACAAACATATCAAAAGTTTCTGATATGTGTTTTTTGAATTTATTTAAAGCAATCCGGGAATGCCTCCTTTAATGAGGATTGCTGAGAACAAAGTCTAAAAAAGGCTGACTCCATTTATAAGGAGTAACTCTGATCCAAAAGTTTAATGACAGATGGGTTGCATAATGGGTTATTTCAATGATAGGAGTAATGCAAACATACAGTTCTGTAGTCATTTATATTTTAATAGCATTATACTGTTTTAACCATCCTCATCTTGTATATAATCTCATTGTATATTAGAATACTACTATTAGAGCAGTAAAGAAGAATGGATAAATACGGTCAGCTTTTTGCTTTTGTTTTCTTTTGTTTTTGAGACAGGCTCTCACTCTGTCACCCAGGTTGGAGTGCACTGGTGAGATCACGGCTCACTGCAGCCTCGACCTCCCCAGATCAAGCAATCCTCCAACCTCAGCCTCCCAAATAGCTGGACTACAGGCTGAACTGTCATGCCCAAGTAACTTTGTTCTTGCTGTTGTTGGAGAGACAGGGTCTCACCCTGTTGCCCAGGCTTCTCTCAAGCTCCTAGCTCAAGTCATCCTCCCACCTCAGCCTCTAACAGTGCTGGGACTATAGGCCTAAGCCACTATGCCAGGCCTAAATACAGCCAATTCAACTGAAGTTTACATTATTTGTGTTTCACTCTCTTTCATTATAAGAATGATCTGTGTCTTAAAATGTGTTCTTGAACATGAATTACTTTATGATTGCCCCTTCATAAGAATAGTTCTTAATGTTTAAGAATAATTCACAAAAATATGAAAATTCCTTCATAAAGAATGACTTGAATTAATAGAAGGAATACTAGATACAGGCAGTGGATAATCAAATTTTAAGTGAATTATCTTATTCTGTCCTACAATTGTAAGAGAAAGTGATCCTCCAACCTCAGCCTCTCAAAGTACTGGGAATTATAGGCATGAGCCACCATGCCTGGCATAAATATGGCCAATAATTTAAACTTCAGTTTAATTGGCTGTTCTTATAAGTTTTTGAGAGAAATATGTTTCTCTTATAATTGTGAGGACTGGATGAAATAATGCAGATACAACCTCCACTGATAGGGTAGAATCTCCACCCCGGAAAAGCAGGTCTAGGGTTGCTATGCCCAAGTTTCCCACTGGCTGTATCTTCCGTCCCTCAAGGGATAAGACAAAACACCGGGAGACACCATCCCCCTACCTACCCCAGCACAGACTTGTAGAGCGTGTGTGAGTGCTAGAGAAGCCCCTGTCAACTCCTTTGCAGTGATGCAGAGATTCATCTAGGAGGACTGACAGGCTGTAAAAACTGAGAGCTTTGCTCAATGCCTCACAGTAATGATTGATTTTGAATCGGTCATGAAGAGGTACATTCCCAAGGGCATTGTCAAAAACAATGGAGACCTTGGTTGGGAACATTAAAGAGGAGCTTGGAATCTTTAGCATGCTTTGTAGCAAGAAATAAACTTCTGACAGCCAGCCAGAAGTTTACCAGAGAAAACCAGGCAAAGAGAAAGCCAAGAAAAAGTGTCTTAGGATCTCTAATTTCTGGAGATCTGGAAGGCTGTGTATCTGTGCTAGCCTGCACCCACTCAAGAGCAATCAAGGTGGAATGCGGACAAATTTGTAAGCACTCCCCAAGCTAACCACTGATTCATCAATAAAGAGCCTTTAGCCCTACTGGCTGAAGAGCTAAAGCACAAATTCTGAGTGAACACTGGGTGAACAATAAATTATTCTGTTCCAGGGAGTGATTCCTAGAAGCTAGACTTAAAAATAAAATCACAATCATCTCCGGTGATCTGGAAGATTGACCATGCACTGTCATTGCAGTAACCAGAGAGAGGATCTCTGAGCTGTTAGTCCACTGAATGTGGGACATAATTGTCCACTTCCTGATCTGTGAAAACAGTCTCCACGCCACACACACATTGAATGGTAAAGGATAAAAATCTAACTAACTAGGAAGGCTTAGCCACAACTTTCGAAATACAGATTTAGGTAGAAATAGAGATAAATAGATACAAAGATTGCTGAGTTTCATGTTTAGCTGAATTCATAGTAAATATTTATCATCGTGAATAGGTTCATCTCAGAAGCCAAAAGCATAGCTACTCTCAGATGAAGGTTGCATATATATATACATATATATGTGTGTGCATATATATAATATACATATATATTTCAAAGCAGTCATTCATATGTATATTTTTCAATTAGTAAGCTAATTTTCCAAGCACTATTTTTCATATATATATATAGTCCCAGCACTTTTAGAGGCTGAGGTGGGACGATCACTTGAGCCAGGAGTTGGAGAGAAGCCTGGGCAATAGGGTGAGACCCTCTCTCTCCAACAACAGCAACAACAAAATTACTCAGGCATGACAGTTCAGCCTTTATCCAGCTATTTGGGAGGCTGAGGTTGGAGGACTGCTTGATCTGGGGAGGTCGACCCTGCAGTGAGGCGTGATCTTACCACTGCACCCCAACCTGGGCGACAGAGTGAGAGCCTGTCTCAAAAACAAAACTAAACAAAACAAAAACAAAAAGCTGACTGTATTTATCCATTCTTCCTTATTGCTCTAATAGCTGTATTCTAATATACAATGAGATTATATACAAGATGAGGATGGTTAAAACAGTATAATGCTATTAAAATATAAATGACGATAGAATTGTTATGTTTCCATTACCCTTGTCATTGGAATATGGATCCTGTCACCTTAGTAGTCAGCATAGTACCCAATAGGTAGTTTTTAAAAAATATATCATAATCATTTATTAATGTGGAGAAGATCCTTCCAAAGACAGCTCCAATGTCCTTGTCACACAGAGGCAGCAGTGGTCAGGAGCTCTGCTGACCAATGCTTTTGGTGCCTGTTTAAAAGGAAGACATTCTGGAAAAAAAAGTCAGGAAACTTCATAAAATAAACAACAAGAACAACAAACACCTTTTCTTCCAGAATAAGTATTTTCTGACACTCACACCTTCAGGCTGTTGCCCCTGTTGGAAGTGAGAGAATGACTAGTTTCTGGCAGTGTGACACCATGAACATGCTCCTAGGCTAATGGAGCAGACAGAAGAGCTCCCTCCAAGAGAGGCTCCCTGCAGCCCTCCCCTTTTTTCTTCTGAAAATGTGTGTCTTTCTTTTCAAGCCACGACTTAAAGTCTTATTTTGTTCCTACTCTTAGAAACAGTCAAAAAGAGCCCCATACCGTACCGGCCATTTTATGAATCAATGTAATTTTAACGCAGAGGGATAGTAAAGCATTATTTGTCTCTCTGGCCTTGGTTCCTTTTCCGCATACTGCAATCATTCAACTACATCTTACACTCTACCATGTCCACGTCACTGCTTATGACTAGAATAGAAGACTGAACATCACTTGTGCCCACGTGCAGATAGGGAGAATGTTGTCTGGTCACATTACCACTTTAGTGGAAGGCACTCTTTTAAAATTCATCAGCCAGGTCTGCTATTATAAACACTGGGTCAAAACCGTGGTTGACTTCAAAGTGTTCTCAGAAAGTTTGATAATACACTATTAAAAGACGGTTTTCCATCTGAAAACCTGACTGGTGGCAACCTTCAATTGGCCCCTGCATTTCCTCTGAGCTGAAGCAGCCAAGGGATGGAATCGTTTGCATGAGGAGTTCTTACTGCCACTACAGTTGTTAGAAAATATGGAATGATCCCTCTGCCCTCCAGGTGATTGAAAGCTAGGCAAAACAAGGTTGTTTCTTACTGAGCGCAAGGAAGCAATGTGTAAGAAAACTTTTAAGGCATAAATAATACAAAAGGGCACACATTTTTAGGACACATTCACATGACATTATACTGCAAAAAAAAAAAAAAAAAAAGAATGATTTTCTCTGATTTGAATTAAGATCCTTCACACAGTTGACTCCCAGGCCTGTTTTGTGCAGTTGGTTACAGGCTTGAAGTCAGAAGATGACTGGTTGTTTGCACATCCTCCGGTTTCCTGGGGCTGCTGGAGGACCCCTGAGGGGCTGTCCAAAGGAACACCAGGCGGAGGCCATGTTGTCTTTTCAGCACCGTCCTCTGAGATAGGTGGCAAAATAAGAGGATTCCAATGTAAATTGTTGCTGTCTGTTTCTGAATAGACACAGCTGTCTCCTCTAGTGAACTCTTCTGGATTTTCTGTGCGATCACAGCTGACATCGTTTCTATTATCCTGACAGCACTTTTTTCCTCCTCTGTAATAACACACTTTGTGGATGAACCAAAATCACCAAAAACTGCCACGGATACTGTTACAGGGCCACTCAAAATAATACCAACGCTATTGTTGGCAAGGGATTGGTAGAAACCCAAAAGAGAGGAGTTAAGAGAAAGAATTGTCAAAGTCCCCTGATGAATCTGTATATGTTCCATGTTTCTACCCCACTTTTTTCCATTATGCAACCATGAGCTATGAGTGGTCACAGGTTTGGCAGAACAATGTAGTTCTGCAGGTCCACCATGTTTCTGGACGGTAGAGAGTGGCTCGGAAGTAAAATAAGGTGCCACGTCGGAACTCATGGAAGAGCAGAGAATCATGACAGTAACATACAGCAGTGTCCATATGGGTCCAAGATTCACATGCAGAGTGCCAGATTACAGAAGCAGGCAAGGCACGCTTACAGAGCAAAACCCAGGCCTTGGTTCACTTTCCAAGGTACTACAATTCAGGGTAATCAGACGCATTCCTTAACCTTGACTCCTTACTGCATACTAAAGACTTTGATCAGTCTTCATGCTGTCCATAGGGAGTCTCCAAAACTCAGAGTAACAGTTGGCTTACATCTTCAGTGATTCAAGTCTGCAAGGTGTATATGATTGTGCTTCGGGGGGAAAGCAGAGAAGCCACTTTCTGTACTTACAACGGAGTTCACTTCAGTGCTACAAACATCACCGCAGCCCTGCTTGTAATAAAGTCCAGACTAGCAATCTGCCTTTGGGTTGAGCTGTTCTCCTACAAGATAAGCTGTTAAGTCATGCCTTGATTTTAGATCTCTCGGCCGGGCAGGCTAAGCATCCGGAGTTCCTGTGGGGCAGCCGGCTGGGAAAGCCACCCTCAGGTCCTTCCCTCCGACGCCACGACGGCTACTATGGAAGCGGCTATGGTGGCAGCGGCTGCGATCCGAAGGGGCCCCTCCATGCGCCACGCAGGGCAGAGGACGGCGCGGTGTCTTGCAGGCCAGGACGCAGGCGCTGGATAGGTCAGGCGGGCGCTGGGTCCTGGTTCTTCTGGCGCCTTGACTCTGGAGCCGGGCATCAGGGCTCTGGATATGGGACCTGGGGCGCGCCCCCGCGGCAGCGCTCCTCCAGGCGGAGGGGAGTGGACATGTAACCGGGCGGGTTCAGGGCTGCCCGGAGCATGCCAGGAGCAAGAGGAGGGATCCTGTGAGAGACAAGCGAGGCCAGCTGTAGAGGCCGCCTCCCATAAGTAGTTTTTTAAACCCATCCCTCTCCCTCCACTCACAAGTAGACCACAGAGTCTATTTTGCCCATACTGATATCTCTGTGCGTTCAATGCTTAGCTCCCAATTATAAGTGAGAACATAACAGCATTTAATTTTCTGATCCTGCATTAATTTGCCTAGGATTACAACCTCCAGCTCCATTCCCATTGCTGTAAGAGAGTTGGTGTGCCCAGAGTAAAGTCCTCCATTTAAGCTCCCATTCACAATTACACTGACTCCGTTGAGAACCTTATGGTGAAGGTGGGAACAGCCACTGCTGATACCGACATGGCTCAGTAAACCTCCATGAACACTTCCATTTATCTCATTTGCTCCTGAGAGAGTGGTGTATTACATCATCTGCCCATTAATATCTGATCCTTGATAGAGGTATCCTGGAGGGTTATATTTCTGTATGATATTCTGCTGGCGATTCCTCCGCAGGCACATTTCAATGAAAACCATAAGAATGAGGCCCAAGACACCCAGCATACAGCCAAGGATCAGATAGAACAGGTCACTGCTTCTGTCAGGGCTGGTTGCTGGCCTCACATTTCCTTCACTTCCTGAGGAATTCAGACGGGTACTCAAGTCTTTCGGATACTCAGAAGCTCCAGGAACGCATTTTACTTTAGTCTCGCAGATCATCATACTGCTAAACTCACTTTCTTCTCCTTCACAGAAGCACTGCATTTTAATGCCATAGGAAGTTTCTGACAGCAGATGGCCAATCATGTGCCACTCCTTTGAACCTTCTGTAACATCCCTCTTATAAACATTGTCATTGTCATTATCTGTGGGTCGGTAATAGATATAAAAGAATGGAAGCGTTATTATTTCACGGAATGTATGTCCACTTTAGCACAATCTGAGTAATGCTGACCGCCTCTGTGTACACAATGTGAGGTCCATTATTGGACAGTTGGAAAAAAGTTTGGGGAACCCAGTCACCTGATAAGGATGAGACGCTGAACTCTGAAAACTCTCTTCATAATGGTTGATAGCAACGACCCTAAATTTGTATGTTGAACCTGTTTCTACACTACAAACTTCCACAGAAATTTTGGAAGGAAGGATATCTTCAGCTGCCACCAGCCAGTCACTGGTCCTCATCCATTTATATCTGACCTCAAAGGCAGGGATTGAAGAATTCCCATCTGCCCAAGGAATTCAAGTGACATAGACCAACCTCTCTGACACAGTGGAGATAATCAGGTGATCTGGTGCCTCTGGAGCACCACTGTGCCTAGATGAATCTGTAAGCACCACTCCAAAATTGTTGTTTGAAGCTTCTGAAACAACAGGATACTCGGGGGTGCCTGTGGGTTGAGAGGATGCCTGGGTGTTTTTTGATGACGCTGTTTTTTCTTTGCTGGTTCAGAAGGTAAGCATGGCAGGTGGGTTTTCACCTGCAGCACTTCTTGCTACCATCAAGAGTTCATAAAGACTAGATGGCTCTATTTCAGCTAAATGAAGCTCACTTTCACCTCCTGGGATTCAAACCCTGTGCCAACTTCCCACCACACCAACTTCATACTCCAGATTTTGATACTTCACAAAATAGGCATTGATGGGCAGTCCACTTTCCTTGCCTGCCCTCCACACCAGGTTGTATGTATCTGCTATGGGGGTCTGTAGGGTTTCAATTTGATGGGGACCTCAGAAACAGAGATGCCACCAGCATTTTTCTCTGATGGTGATTCCACTGCACTGAGATGTACTTTCTCTGGAAATGAGCTGAATAATCCACTTTCTGAACCATCTCTTATTTTTTTCATTTTTCTGAGTAACATCAAAAAGTGCAACTGTTTCTGCTTTTGTTTGTTTCAAAAGGAACAACCATGAGAGGTGGTTCTGCCTGCATGGTACCATGTTCATTTGTAGTTTCGCAGATGTATTTCTCCACATGCTCCTGCATCACAGCCTGAGTATGGAGAGAGCTCAAGCCAGCTTGGGACATGATGAAATAGACAGGGTCTGGGTCCAAGATTCCAGGTCTTGATAAGTGTGACTTTTGGGATTTAGATCTAAGGACTTAAGACAGATGGCTGGTTATCAATCCGTGGATGTCATACCAACAAATGACTGGACCCAGCAGCCTGGTAGCACTGTAGGACAGAGTAAACAAAGTCTCCATCTACCACTTCTATGCTTGCCGGTGCCATAATTATAACTTGCTTGAATCCATTGCCTTTTTCTATTTCAAGTCTTCCAGTAGACTGCATAAATCCAGCCTCATTATCTGCTAAACACTGATGTAGCCTAGTATCTTGCATAATAACCCCACTGAATTTCAGTCAATTTCCTGCAGTTCGATGTCTTGAGGAAGGATGATTAGGCTGTGAATTATGAAACCAGTTATGGTTGGCAGGTGGGTTCCTACAAACATCAGAGATAAAGTGTACTGTGGAAAATAGAGACACTATCTGATCCTGTAGTCCCTTAGAGTAGGAGCGTGTTCAAGTACATTAACCATGTATGCCACATATTTTACATCTCCAGAGTTGTTTCCCACCATGCAGGAATCGTTTCCAGAGTCCACTGGGTCAATGCTATCTATGGCAAGATGAGAACACAACCTTCTCCAGTTGCTTCCCGGGGCAACATCCTGCCTGTTCTTTAGCCAACACACTTGAGGAGCCAGGACCCCACTAAACACACACTCCAAAGTTACACGGCTATGTGAATGAACAGCTAATACCTGTGAACGAGCAGGGGAAGAATGCCAAAATCATCTGAAGAAAGGTGACTCACAAGGAGCTTTTGGCCAATGGGTTCAACTCTTAATTCATGTGTGGCCGGATTATAAGCTGCACATTTGTGTGATCCCTTGTCCTCTGAGGATACATTCAAAATCTAAAGATGTTCTTGTGGAGGGATTAAGTAATTCTTTGTGGAATGCTTCAGCCACTTCCCCTGGATTTTAGCGCACACGTCAGCTTTGGGGTTACTCTCTGGTACCCTGCAGCCAATGAAACCAGCACCTTTATTATTTTGCTGTAATAAAATGCTTTGTGGATGAATCAAAATCACCAAGAACTGCTGTGGATACTGTTACAGGGCCACTTACAACAACACTGACCTATTGTTGAGAATGCATTGGTAGTAACCCAAAAGGGAGGAGTTAAGAGAAAAAAATTGTCAAAGTCCCCTGATGAATCTTAATATATTCCATGTTTCTATTCTATTTTTTCCATTATGCGACCTTGAGATGTGAGTGGTCACAGGTTTAGCAGAACAATATAGTTCTACAGGTCCACTAAGTTTCTGGACGGCAGAGGGTAGCTCAAAAGTGAAATAAGGTGCCATGTCTGAACTCCCAAAAGAGCAGAGAATCGTAAGAGTAACAGACGGTGGTGTCCATAACGGGCCAAGATCTGGATGCGGAGCGCCAGATTACAGAAGCAGGCAGGACAGGCTTCCAGAGCAAAACCCAAGCCTTGGTTCGTTTTCCAAAATACTGTAGTCCAGGGTAAGCAAACACATTCTTTAACCTTGACTCCTTCCTGCTTACTAAAGACTTTGATCAGGGACAGTCTTCATGCTGTCCACAGGATGTCTCCCAAAATGAGAGTAACAGCTGACTTACATCTTCAGTGATTCAAGTCTGCAAGGTGAATACACTTGTGCTTGGGACGGAAAGCAGAGAAGCCACTTTCTGTTCTTAGGGTGGAACTCACTTCAGTGCTAAAAGCACATCATAGCAGTTCTGCTTGCAATAAAGTCCAAACTAACAATCTGCCTTTGGGTTGAGCTTTTCTCTTACAAAATAAGCTGTTAAGTCGTGCCTTAATTTTAGGTCTCTCCACGGCGCTGGCTAAGCATCTAGAGCTCCTGTGTGGCAGCCAGCTGGGAAAGCCACCCCTGTGTCATGCCCTCCGGCGTGAGGCAGCGGCTGTGGTGGCAGCTGTGATCTGAAGGGGCCCCTTCAGGCCCGGCACAGGACAGAGGAGGGTGTGGTGCCTCGCATGCCAGGGCAGAGGCTCTGGGTTGGGCGAGCGGGCCGCGAGGTCCCAGGTCTCCTTGCACTGTGTGACCTCAACTGGGAACTAGGGCTCAGGGGTGGGTAACTGGGTTGGGGGTGGGGTGCGGAGTGACAGGATCCATCCCTGTGGCAATGCTACTCTAAATGGAGGCCTACGTACAGGTAACCAGGTGGTCACAAGGCCCAACAGGAGCAGGAGAGGAGCAGGAGGAGGAGCGATCCCAGAGACAGACAGGCAAGGCAGGCTGTAGAGACCGCCCCCAGTCGGTATTTTTTCAAGCCATCCCTCTCCCGCCACCCTCAAGTAGTCCACAGAGTCTATTTTTCCCATATTGATGTCTATGTGTGTTCAATATTTAGCTCCCCATGTAAGTGAGAACATACAGCATTTGGCTTTCTATCCTGCATGAATTTGCTTAGGATTAAGGCCTCCAGCTCCACCCACATTGTTGTAAAGGACATGATTTCATTCTTTTTATGGCTGTATAGTATTCCATGGTGTATGTGTACCATATTTTATTTATACAGTCTACCACTGATGGACTCCTGGGTTGATTATGTCTTTGCTATTTTGAATAGTGCAGCCATGAACATAGGAGAGTATGTGTCTTTTTGTTAGAACGATGTATTTTCTTTTGAGTATGTACTCAGTAATGAGATAATTGTATCAAAAGGTAGCTCCGCGTTAAGTTCTTTGAGAAATCTCCAGACTGTTTTCCATAGTGGGTGCACTAATTTACATTTCTTGCTCTATCTTTAGTTCACAAAATTTCTACTAGACTCAGCTCAGGGTTGCAGCCCTGACTGCAGCAGGTGCTAGGGCTTCCCTAAGTAGATACTGTGCACAGGTAAAGAGAGAGCTCAGATCCCGGGGTTGTGAGAAGAGAAGCAGAGGAAGGAGTTAAGGAGAGGGCCACATTTGGATGCCCTG
The DNA here is from genome assembly GCF_028858775.2 of Pan troglodytes. NCBI lineage: Eukaryota > Metazoa > Chordata > Mammalia > Primates > Hominidae > Pan > Pan troglodytes. Next base: position 92,146,948 of record NC_072407.2, read on the forward strand.
AGGAGGGATGACAGGCAGATGTAAGGAAGGTGGTACTGTGCTAGTCACTGGTGACATCCTCCTAGTTCCAGAATCTCCTGGAAAGCAGGAAGCCTCACAATTCCCAAGCATGCTGCAGTTCTGGAGGGCACAGGGCTACTATTCTTCCCAGCTTGACTCTCTTTTCTCCCAATAAACATGGGACTCTGAAGCCAGGAGTCAGAACGAATTATCTACCACCCACACAACGTTTAAACCTTCGATTTATGATTGAATTACACACACACACACACACACACGTGCAGGCACACACATGCATCTGTCGCTGTAATAAAACGTCCTTAGCTAATGCTAGACAGATCTGTGATCTGTAATTATCTCTACCCTTTTGGGCAACAAGAATAATGAATTGATTGACAAAATTGATTGACTCCTGGAAAGTAGTGTAAAAATGTAATATATATGTAAGACACATGGTGTCTTCCCCCTGTGACATTAGCAGCAACATTCCCCTAGAATATTACAAATAATATCAGAGGGGGTGTACACACATAATGTACATACCTTGTAAAATTAGGAGTAGCATCTCCCTAAGATATTATTAATAGTATCACAGAATGTGTACACACATGGCTTATACCCCATATGATGTTAGGAGTTACATCCTTCTAGTATGTTAGGAATAATACCACAAAATTGTTCACACATGGATAACGGCATATGTAATATCAGGATTAACATGCCTCAAAAATATTACAAATAACATCACAGGGGGTGTGCACACATAACGTACATGCCCTGTGACATTAGGAGTACATTTCCCTGACACATTACAAGTAATATCAGAGAGTGTACACCTTCTGTGACATTTCGAGTAATGTCCCCTGGATAGTACGAATAATATCATAGGGTGTACATCCCCTGTGACCTGAGGAGCAACATCTTTCTTGGATAATGCAAATAATATCACAAAATATACAGCCCCTGTGACATTAGGAGTAACATCCACCTAGGATATTATGAATAATATCACAGGAAGTATACTCCGTGTGACAGTAGGAGTAACCTCCCCCAAGGATATAACGAACAAATGCAGAGGATGTACATGTGTTGTGACATTAGCAGTAACATCCATTTAGGATATTATGAAAATTATCACACTGTGAACACCCCCTGTGACATTAGGAGTAACATCCCCCTACAATATTGGGAACAATATCACATGGTGTATATTCCCTGTGACATTCGAGGTAACATTTCTTTAGGATATTATGAATAATGTTACAAGATGTACAGCCCCTGTGACATTAGGAGTAACATCCCATAAAACTATAACGAATAATTTCACAAGGTGTACACGCTCTGCAACATTAAAAGTAACATTTCCCTAGAATATTATGATAGTATCACAGAGTGTACACACCCTGTGATATAGGGAGTAATATCTTGTAAGTATTATACAAGTAATTTGATAAGGTGGACAAACCCTGTGACACAAGGAGAAACATCCCTCTAGGACATTACAAATAATATTAAAGGGAACACACCCCATGTGACAATAAAGGTAACCTCCCCTTAGGATATTACGAATAATACCACAAAGAGTACACACACAGTGACATTATTATTAATGTCCCACTAGGGTATTGTGAATAATATCACAGTGTGTACAATCCTGTGACATCAGGATGAACATTCCCCTACAATATTACCAATAATATAGCAGGGTATACACCCCCTGTGATTTTGGTAGTGCCATCCTCCTAGAATATGGAAAATAATGTCCCAGGGTGTTAACGAAGAGGGGCAGTAGAGGTAAAATCCTAGTAGTGGAGTAATATTACCCCTCCTCTCCCCCCAGGATATTACAATCCACGGTGGACACACAGCGTGTTTACGTTATTGTGAGTAATACCTTCTCCGCCTCTGGAGATTACCAACTGTCATAGAAGGGTGTACATCCTCTGCACTATTTGCAGTAATGGCATCCTCTTGACCCTGGATATTAACAACAATATCAGGAGAGGATGATATTACTCCCAATATCACAGAGGGTGTATACCCCGCCTGTCATATTATTCCTACTATCCAGAACAAGAGAGAATGATATTACTCGCAATAGTGCCGGGGTGTACACCCCCCTTGTGATATTGTTCCTAATATCCAGGGAGGGAGAGCATGATATTAATAACTCCCAATATCGCTATGGGTGTACACCCACCCTGTGATATTGCTCCTAATATCCAAGGGGTAGAGTATGACATTACTCCCAGTGTTTTTTTGGAGAGTGTTTCTACCCCCAGCGGCATTGGGGGTAGTATCATCCTCTCCCACGTTGAGATTAGGAACAATATCACAGGGGGTGTGTACACACCCTGTGATATTGAAAGTAATATCAGCCTCTTTTCTCCTGGATCGTGGGACCAATATCAATGGGAAGCGTACGCTTTCTGCAATATTGGGAGTAATGTCATCCTCTCCGCCTTTGAATATTAAGGGCAATGTCACAGGGCGGGTGTACACTCTCTGTGATATTGGCAATGTTATCTTCTCCCCAAACTGCATATTAGGAAAAATATCACAGAGTGGGTGTACACCTTCTGCGATATGAGTAGTAATATCATCTTCTCCCCTTCTGGATATTAGGAACAATATCACTCCGGAGTGTACACTTTCTTCGAGATTGAGAGTAATATCATCCTCTCCGCCTTTGAATATTAAGAGAAATATCACAGGGGGGATGTACAGCCCCTGAGATTTTGGGAGTAATATCGGGCTCTTTCCCTCCATGGATATTAGGAAAATATCTCACGGTGGGTTTACACCTCCTGCTATATGGGGAGTCGTATCCTCTCTTTTCCTGGATATTAGGGACAATATCACAGGGTGGGTGTACACAGCCTGCGATATTGCTGTAATATCATCCTCTCGCCCTCCGGGTATTAGGAACAATATCACAGAAGGGGCGTACACTCCCTGTGATATTGGGAGTAATATCATTTTCTCCTTCCATGAATATTAGGAGCAATATCCCTGGGTGGATGTACACCCACTGTTACATTGGGAGTAATGTCATACTCTACCCCCTGGATATTAGAGGCAATATCACAGGGTCGGTGTACACCCATAGCGATATTGGGAGTTATTAATATCATGATCTACCTCCCTGGATATTAGGAACAATATCACAAGGGGGGTGTACACCCCGGCACTATTGCGAGTAATATCATTCTCTCTTATTCTGGATAGTAGGAATAATATGACAGGCGGGGTGTACACCCTCTGTGATATTGGGAGTAATATCATCCTCTCCCAACGTGGATATTAGGAACAATATCACAAGGGGGGCTGTACACGTCTTTGATATTGGTAGTAATATCACCCTCTCCCCCTTGCATATAAGAAACAGTGTGATAGGCGGGGTGGACACCCCCTGCGATATGGGGAGTAATATCACCCTCCTCTCCACACCTGGATATCATGACCCACGGTGGACACACAGCGTGTTTACGATATTGTGAGTAATATCATGCCACCTCTAGAAATTATGAACAATATCACAGATTGGTGTACACCCTCTGAACTATAGGGAGTGATAACATCCTCTCCACCCCTGAATATTAGGAACAATATCAAAGAAGTGTTTATATCCCCTGTGATATTGGGAGTAATACCATCCTCTCCCACGTTGAAATTCAAAACAGTGTCACTGGGGGCGTGCCCACCCCATGTGATACTGAAAGGAATATCATCCTCTTCTCTCCTGGATCATGGGAACAATATCACTAGGGTGGTGTACACTTTCTGCAGTATTGGCAGTAATATCCTCTTCGCCTTGGAATATTAAGGACAATATCACAGGGGGGCTGTACACATCCTGCGCTATTAACAATAATATTATCCTCTCACTCCCTGCATATTAGGAAAAATATCACAGAGTGGGTGTACACCTCCTGCGATATGGGGAGTAATATCTTCTCTTCTTCTGGAAGTAGGAATAATATCACATGGGTTTGTGCACTTTCTGTGATATTGGGAGTAATATCAACTTCTCCGCCTTTGAATATTAAAAACAGTATCACAGAATGGATGTACACCCCCTGCGATATTGGGAGTAATATCAGCCTCTACCCTCCATGGATATTAGGAATAATATCCCAGAGTGGGTATTCAGCTGCTGCTGTATGGGGAATCATATCATCCTCTCCCTTCCTGGATATTATTAGCAACAATATCACAGGGTGGGTGTGCATAGCCTGCAACATTGGGAGTAATATCTCCCTCTCCCCCTCCGGATATTAGGAACAATATCACAGAACGGGTGTACACTCCCTGCGATACTGGGAGTAATATCATTCTCTTCTTCCGTGAATATTAGGAGCAATATCACTGGGTGGATGTACACCCACTGCTACATTGGGAGTAACGTCATACTCCACCCCCTGGATATTCGGATCAATATCACCGGGTGGGTGTACACCTACTGCAATATTGAAAGTAATACGATGCTCTCTCCCTCCATGGACATTAGGAACAATATCATAGGTGGGTGTACACGCACTGCGGTATTAGGAGTAATATTATTATTAATTATTACTTATTTATTGTTAACATTAACATTAATTACCAGTATCAATATTGAGAAATAATTGCTAACAAAAAGGTTTCATATTATTAACATTAATATTAATTATTGGTACCTAATATTATTGTTTTCTAATTAATAAGATCAGTATCAATTGTTAATGTCAGTCATTATTAATTAATATTAATAATTTTATTGTTATCATTAATATATTTAATAATAATTATCATTATTATCAGTATTGATTTTAAATCACTCATTTAACAAAAACTCAGGCTACATACAACTACGCAAAGGGTCTAACATTGTAAGCGTTTAGGGACTGCTTCAATCATTCGCTGACACAATAACACTTTTCAGCAAAGAACCCCTATGGCCCTCAACATCTACTATTAACCTTTATATTATTGTTCCAACCCTGGCCCTTTCTTTCGCTCTTCTATTGTGAACCCCCATCCCTATACCAGATCCTCTAATTAATTTTCAAATAGGCCTCCTATTTTTACTAACCTTATCAAGCCTAGCCATCTACACTATTCTATGATCAGGAAGAGCAATTAAATTCAAATTATGCACTAATTGGCACATTACAAACTGTTGCCCAAACAATTTCATATGAAGTAACCCTAGCCATTATCCTGCTATCAATTCTACAGATAAGTGGCTCGTTTAACTTATATTCACTCATCACAATGCAAGAAATCCTCTGACTGCTCCTATCATCCTGGCCCCTAGACATGATATGACTTGTCTTCACACTAGCAGAAACTAATCGAGTCCCTATATTATATATATATAATTTTTTATATATATAATACATATTATATAAAATATAAATATATAAATATTTGTATATTATATATTTTATGTAAAATATAAATATACAAATATTTATATATTAATATTTTATATAAAATATATAATGTACAAATATTTGTATATTATATATTTTATATAAAATATAAATATATAAATATTTGTATATTGTGTATTTTATATAAAATATAAACATAAATATTTGTATATTATGTATTTTATATATAATATAAAGATATAAATATTTGTATATTATGTATTTTATATATAATATAAATATATAAAGATTTGTATATAATATATTTTATATATAATATAAATATATAAATATTTACCTATAATACAAAATACATATAATATATATGATTATATATAATTTTTATACCCTCTGTAGAGGGAATTATTTTTGTTTCTATATCCATCCATAATAAAATACTGTGTCTGTCCATAATAAAAATACTAGTGGAAAAGTAGGAATTATAGTCACGTAAGAGATAAAAGAAAATCTGTTAGTATCAATATATTAACACATATAGGTGGTGTTGGTTCTTACAGGGTTTAGTAAAATGCATTCTCATTTTCTAAACAATTTCCACGTTACTGTATATTTATTTTTCTCTCTTTCATGATTGGAAAGAGTGCAACAATATACATCCCTATACAATCATCCTTGATTACATCTAAGGGAGCTTCGGCGGTAGTAAAATTACAGGGTTAATATATTCATATAGGTATTACAGGGTAACCAAACAAGATTCCAAATTCTTTCATCAGCAAAGCCCAGTGTAATCCTAAACCAGGTAGCCACTCTAATTAATGCAATTAACTCAGATACATAAATACATACATATATATGTATATGTCTGCATGTGTGGATGCACTTAAATGGTTGCAAATACCATCGACTTTTCCTCTCAAACAGTATTTTTGTTGAGAATGAGGTATATTCACTAGTTCATCAAAAATATTTTTTAAATTCTTAGATGATTACATTTGTTACAGTGACCAGCTGGATTAGAATTAGATTAGGTTTAAAATGATGAAAGAATCTGGGAGAGGGGGCAGAGTGTTGGTTGTTAATTAGCACATGGATCAAAGGAGAGCACTGAGGTGTTTAGAAGCCACAACATTGATAGGATAAAAGCCAGAACTAACAATCCAATAGTAAATCTCTTCACTGTGGTATTTTCTGCCACTTCTGCTCCATAAGACACAATTTAACCACTTTGACGTGGTATCTGCAGTATTCGATTTTAGTCTACATAGCATTTTCTCTCAAATGCATTGTTTCTCTCTCCTTCATCTTCCCTCCCTTCTTCCTTCCAGCTGTATTTTCTCACTAGAGAACACTAGTAGAATGTTCTCCCAAATTTCAGATTTCAGATACGCGTCTGTAAAATAACATTATGGAGACACATTTTACTTGCTACTGAATACTTGGTTGTTTTCATAAGTTCACAGCATTACTACTGTCCTCCAAAAAACGGTTTCCCATTTCCACAGCTAATCTCATCATTGACTCTGCCATCCGAGTTTCTTCTAGGCCACTCTGGAAGAATCTGGAAAAATACTTAAAATACATTTTAAGTATTCATCATGCACATGTATTGCATTTTATTTTATATATGTTCGGGTGAATATCTTTCTCCACTAATTGTTTGCATTTCAATTCTTGTATCATGTTTTTTGAAACACAGAAGTCCTCATGAATATAAACCAACTAATTTTTTTTAATTGTTAATTTTTGTCCTGGTTAAGAAATCCTTATGAGAATATTGTATCAGGACTTGAATCTTCAGGACTTGAATCTATTTGGAATTGACTGTGTGTTTTGAGGTAGGAGTCAATATTTAGTTACTTTTTTTAAAAAAATTCAATTAATCCAGCATTGTTCTGATCACCTTGTGTATTTCAATGTAGAAGAGCACACTAATAATGCGGGATTATTTATATATGTGGCGAGAATTCCAAAATGAAGCCCAGCATGGAAGGTCAAATGATATTAACTCAAAGGATAGATTAGTACAATGAAACATGATGGATAAGTGCAATATAGTTAGATAAAGAGAAAGGAAAACAACATTTCCCAGTTATCATTAACACTTCACTCCAAGTTTTTGCATGAAGCAAAAGATCCCGACTCTCTTCCACTGATTTTAACTCCATTCAGACATGTCTGTCAACTATTATTTCACTCAGTGGCAGTCAGAAATAAAGAAAAAAAAACAGAGAATATATTTCATGCCATGATCATGAATAATGATTTTTCAAAAATTAATTAATAAAGAACCAATACATATACTTTCAGTGTTTTTACCACCTTTAATAGTAACACAATAAATGAGTTTTAATAACAGAATGCAATTCAAGACATAAAACAGAACCTATTTGTCCTGTTTGATAAGGCACAAGGAAGAGGGCTTTCTGGGATGAAGGGGTTCCCACAGCAGATGAACACATATCTGATCTATCTCTGGTCAGAGGTGAATACAGCAAAAGATAGGCCTGAGAGGAGGTGAGAAGGAGCAATTAGGGATGGTGTATATAGGGGAGCTTTGATTAACATCAACGAAGCTCACAGTTCTAGCTTCACAATCCAGGAATAGTCCTACATGGTTGGTAGGTCTTGGGACATACTGCAGTGTAAGTGGGGAGGTGGTAAAGAGGCTGCACTGAATGTCATTCTTAACACACCCAAGACTAAAGAGTCCCTCCTCTCCATGTATATTGCCATTCTGATTCATCCCTTTCCAATACTTATTACAGACACCAAAGGCCCAATTCCAAGAGTCCCCCACATGGACCTCCCAGTAATATTTGCCGGAGGTGAAAGTCTGAGCACCCCACGCAAGAAAACTTGTAGGTGTTGCAGTGATATGGGGCGCATTTTGACGGTCACATCCAATACAAATGCTTCTGAAATCTCCACGTCGGAAGATATGACTGTTGGCTTCATTATGAGGCAGAGTAATATCCACTGCAAAATAAATAAATAAATAAATAGAAAGAAAGAAAGAAAAAAGAAAGAAAGAAAGAAAGAAAACATGCATAGGCATGTGTAGATAAGCAAAAATTGTTCTATCAAGCAGTTAATTTACCAGGAAACGTAAAGTCACAAGGACACTTTTGCTTGTAACTTCTAATAAAGTATAGAGATGATTAATATTATCTACAAGACAAACAAAACGCTAACCACAGATATTAAAGATGTTTTGAAAACTTACATACTGAGAGCCAAATGTAAGATCAACTTCTTTCAATCCAATTTTCAAAGCAAAATTTGCACATTATATGCCCTAAATGCTATGCTGTTATCAAGATCATTATTAGAAATGTTTCTTATTCTTAAAAACTAGTGCTATCATTTTGGAAAGAATGTGAAGATTTTCAGTTACTCAAGAACTGCTCTAGATAACTGGATAAAAATCCATAAGTAAATGTCATAAGTGATCATTTAAAGCAGATTTCTGCAAAATCTTTTACCAGTCTCTCTGTGGCCCTCCATGCTAGCTTGGGGCTGAAGCTGGATTTTAGACTTAACATGTAGCTTTTCATATTGCAATTAAACTGAACTTCTTTTTGCTTGTAATTTTACTTGTATTCGCAAAATGATTTCTTTTTATTTTTACCCATTAACTAATGTTCTTGGAAATACATAATATATATCCATTAAAAAATTAAAAAACCCCAAGAATCTCCAGTGAACTGTATTCCCCAAAAGAACAGTTCTTAGCTGTTCAAATGAATACACCAAAGAAATGTAAAATTTTGTATTTAACATTAAATAACTCACCTTCATTCTGAGCATTGTTCCATTTGCTCCTTTTTTAGATTTGCTACACTACTCCTTTTTCCCATTACATTACTCAGTACATATGAGGCCATAATGTATTTGTTTTTCACTATCTTTTAATCTTAATGCTATAAATAGGACTCTACAGACACAGATACAAAAGGGTTGCATGATTATATTGTTCACTTATGTCTATAAAGTAGTAAAATATTTGATAAAGGGTGAACTATTACCTATGTGATCCTAACAATAAGAAAATTTAGATAGTGGGAGTGCTGCCTGTGGGTGGAGACTTACCTCGGAATTGGTTGAGCCTGTCCCTCAGTCCAGTGATGGGCCCTGCCCTGAGCTCTAGATTCAGAGGCTGGGGCATGTGCAGCAGCACGGACTCACTCCTGCAAGGAAAAACCTGCAGTTACAACATCTACAGCCATAAAATAAATAAAAATCACTACTTGTGTTTAAAAGACATTTCATGAGAATCCTTTGAACCCACAAATTTGATAATTCAAAAATTATTCCTTCCTTTTTGAAATTAATTTCGATTTACAGTTTCAGAATTTTAAAGCACAGTGGGAGAGTCTGAGTCAGAATTCAGTCTGGTCTTTCCTATTTTTTGCCCCAAATGTTTAAGGTTCCTTAGCCTTATGGCCTTGAGAATATTTAGAAATGAAATTCTGAGTTCCACTTCTTGGCAGACTCCCCTGACACCTTTGTCTGAAATAGCGGGGTTCTGGGGAGACTGCTGCATCTGCTGCTTCCTTTTCAAGATAAAGAATGTGAAACTTGTTCTAGGCAGCTAGACCTGCCTTTTTGAAACAAGCTTCCCTAGAGACCTATACAGTTCTAACACTCCACAGTTTTTTCAATCTGTTTTTCAGAACTGTTAACTGATATGTGTATAGGTATGAACAACAAATCATCAACTTTTTCACTGCTAAAATACTTCTCCCACTTCTCTCCTGCTTCCTCTGGTGACTTTCTCACCATCCACAAAAAAAACTTCATCTTTCACCTATGCAGGCTTTTAAGCAATAAAACAAAGTCAGGAATAAACATGTTTTTTTTTTAATTTTACTTCACTATTTATTTATTTATTTATGTGTTTATTTACTTAGTGGTCTTGTCTTTTCTGGTGTGGGAACAAAAGTAGATGCAAAAAAGAAATAAAGTAGTATCAATATCTTAATCATTTATGCCATGACTTTGGTAGAGCCTGCTTTGATATTCGTGGAAAGTGAAAGAACCTATGCTAAAATCCAGGTACACTCTCACCTGTATAATATGTCTCCAAAAGCCTGTAAAAAAAAAAAAAATAGAAAGATTTAGTGCAGTTCACAAGATGCATCTTTCATTAAGTTCAGTGTGACATTTGGAGTCAGTTCCTCAAGATATAATTTCCCTACCATCTTCTCTTCTGCAAAGCATTTTCTATTTCTTCTGTAACGAAAAACCCAGTCAGTCGTATTGTCACTAATTAATGTCCTGGGAAAGTCTGAGTCTTGAAGACATTCTCTAAAGAAGTGAAGGGAGAAGAGGCCCAGAGAGTCTATGCTCCATGGTAACCTCGAATAACCTACTCAGTCATCTTTCCCAGAACCTATTACCCAAATGAGTGGATCCCAAAATAATATTAATGTGAGCCTAGATTCCCAAAACTTCTGATCTTGCCATGTCCTCAAATTAACCTAAATGTAAATGAATCACTCACTATTTTATACATGTTTGACAACCCGAAATGTATTATTGACTTAGTTGGGGAATAGTTATTGGGGCTGTTACCTTGACCATTCCACAAAGTTTTGTGGCTGGTGGATAAAGTAGGAGGGATCTTTGGCCTGGTAGAATCCCTTGGCGGGGCTATACTCTCCCAATAAAGTAGCATTAGTTATGCGAATGTGTTTTTGGAAACACATCATGGAAATAAAGGTAGGGAGATGGATTTCAGCCATGAGGAAAATACTTAAACATGTGAATATTCAAAAACCTGAAACCACGTTGTGAGTTTGTACCTGAAGTAGCTCCACATCTGGTTTATGGCACATTTTCATCAGCTCCGCATACGTTCCTCTTAAAATCTCCCTCCTGTGAGCCATTTTGGTTTTACTTAAATGAAGTTGATGAAAAATATCTTTCCCCTTCTTCTTCAGCATCTCCAAATTATGTTTTTCTTCTTCATGATGAAATGCAGGCATCTTCTGATACTCAGCTCTAATAGCTTCTAGCCTTACATTCACATAATCCTGCAGTGATAATGGGTTAGTCAAAAGAGAAATGTATATATCCATCTCCTATTAAATCTCACTGATTCCTTTTGTCTCTCGAACATCCAGTAGTTTAAACCTCAGTCTTGCCAGTTCTTAGAATCCACAAATTTTTTTCCTTTCCTTTCTTTCTGCATAAAGATCAACATAGACGTATCTGACCAATTACATTAAATTTATTCAAGATAATGAGTGTTCTAAGATAGTTGGAAATAAAAAAAACCACAATTTGAATTTCTCTATTCCAACCCATATTTATGGAAAAGTAAGAACAGTTCATGCTTAAGAGTTGGAGTATAGAGCTATAGTTACTAGAAAGGAAATAATTATTTCTATTTCTGAGATACGTAACAAGTTGCTTAAACTCATTATATGTGAAATGACCTTAGACTAACATGTCCAGCTAAATGCATTTCGCCCAGCAAAACCTATCCTAATAAGGCTGCATTTATGATTTGGCCATCTTTGTCTGCCTGAATTCATTTCTTTCCATTCTTTTTCTAAGTCAACCCAATCTGAAACATAGACTTCTTTGTGGTTCCCCAGGCCTCCAAATATACACAAACTCAAAATTACTGCATATACTGTTCTCTCCAACTGGAATTTTACACACACACACACACACACAAACACACAAACACACATATACATATACATGTATACACACTCATGGTCCACACATATATCCATACACACTTTCGTGCTCCCCTTCCGCTTCGAGACTTTGTTCAATTTGAATTTTTCAGTGAGTCTTTTTTCTGACCACCCTATTTAAAAATCAGACACTAATCTCCAGTTTCTGGCCTCTATTGTCCTTTTCTACTTCCCTGCTTGATCATTCTCCAACAAAAAACCTACCACATTCGAACACATCATGTATTGCACATATTTGCACGTTGACCATTTTTGCCTCTCATTTGGATTATACGTTTTGTGAGGACAAAGATGCTTTCTTTCTTCTATACTGGCAAATTTTCTAATTTAATATTCAACATAGACTAGGTTCTTATGAAATACTTTTCAACACACTACTATTAGCTATCATACCCTCAGAGTATACATCCACAAAGAGAAAATCATTTTTAATATTTTTCTGAAGTCCTCAGAGTTCTCCTTATATTTAGATACTAGTTCCCATATTTCGGGCATGTTTGCATGTCTCCCTCAAGACACAAATCCATATTTCTCACCACTTTTCTCATCATATGTTATGTAGTATTCAATATTAATTAGTTGAGATTCTTAATTTCATGGTTGCCCTAGATTTCCCCTGTCACTCTTTCTGCCTCAAATTTTCCATGCAATTCCAAATACTACTTGTCCACCAGCATTCAGAGTAATGCTGACCCAGGCTCAGAAGGTTCACTTGAGCTTTCCATGACTGCCAAATAACTCTCATGCCCAGCATTTATCCAACCAGCACATATAGAATGCTGTGAGATGGCCCAGTATCTTGTATCTGTTGGTGTATAGCTACAGGTTTGTATGAAAACAAACCAGCATGCTTTGGGTAACATCAACGGTTTTGTTAGAAATCCCATCTAACAGTCACACTATTCTACATAAGAAATGAGGCCACTTTTTCTCAATGTTTTCTTTTCTTTCTTTTTTTTTTTGACTCCCAGAAACACTACGGTTTGATATCAAGTTCCTATTCTAAGAGTCACCCATTTGCCCACCATAAGTTCCTGGAGAAGGTAGACTAGTACAGGACTAACCTTCCAGTGGCTGATTCTGGTGGTTTCCACGTTCAGGTTTCTCTGATTTTCACAAGCTTTTTCCCATAAAGACTGCATTTTCTTTAAAAGCTTCTCCTGCAAAAGAGCCATAAATTGAAGCACCAGTGAGGACAATAAAGTAACATGCAGACCGTTTCATAGGGAGGGGGCCCAGAATGAGAGACAAATAAGTCCCCAGTAAATGGCATTTCTTCTGTTTCCCTTCTGCTTCGTCAAAACTCAGAGGTTTGAAGCTAAGAAAGCCCAAAAGAGAGTTGCTTAAAGGGACTCAGAGTTGGCTTTACCCAATCTCCGAGAAAATAGGCCCACAGGAATTTCATGTGTCCTTTATAGAAATACATCTTCAGAGGCATCACTTACCCGGTGTTCCTCAGCAGCCCACTCAGCGGGACAGTGTCTGTGATACCGGTGCTCCTGAGAGCTGGAGCACAGCAAACAGAGCAGGCTCCTGTCCACTTCACAGAATATCTTCTTTGTCTCCCTGTGAGTGCCACACATTTGCTCCTCAGAGCTCAGGAATAGCCAGAGACTGGCTTTTCTGGCACGGGAAGCCATCTTCTTCAATCGAATGTTAGTTTTGAGGTTTCTCTGCTGTGTTGTCTTTAGGCATTCAAAGCACTGAGTAAGAATTGGGATGTCTTGCCAGTTGAGGTAGAAACAGGGCCTGCAAAAGCTGTGCCCACAGTCTATGGTGACTGGGTCTATGAAGTAGTTCAGGCAGATGGGGCAGGTGAGTTCCCTCTGGAAGACTTGCGAGATTCCAGAATTCATGTTTCTGAGGAAGAAAGAGCAACATGTCATTTTGGGGTCTGGGTTGATGAAAAGCTTCTGAACATGTGGAGATAAGTGATAGCTGTAGTTTCTTCTCTTGACAGTGTTCATTAAAGCACAGCAAACTATTTCTTCTGTAACAAAAATAAAAATCTCACACAGAGAGTCTCCCGGCTTTATAGTAGATATTACTGACTAGATGACTCACAACCCCTTCTACTCCTAGTGCCTGTCTGGAACACAATACCAATCTATTCAATTTCCCATTTTTCTGAATGTGGATCTGGAAATTGGGTTTGATTCTAAGTGGCCTAGAATAAATTGTAGTTGTTCCTATTCTTCTTTCGTATAACTGCCGAATGAGTATGAAAGAGTGGGAAAAACTGCCTTGGCCAAAGAAATACGAGAAGATGGCTAGAGGGTCCTAGGATATATTTTGAGAGAGAGACACAACAGTGGGGCAGCAAACCACCATGGCACATGTTTACCTGTGTAACAAGCCTGCACGTCCTGCACATTTATCTCAGGACTTAAAATAATATAAAATTAAAGTAAAATAAAAAACCAAAACCAAAACGAAATAGAAAAACCAATCAAACAACCAAATAAACAAATAAAAAACAGCAATTAAACCAATTTAGGTTGAATAGAAGAGAAAAAATCATTAAAGATATTGGGCCTCTTTATTTTCTCGTGGATTAAATTAACTTCTCCTAGGGATACCCAGGCTCTGAACTAACATATAGTAGGATTTTTGTTAAACTTAAAGAGGTGTAATTATATTTCTAGGGTGTGATGGTGAATTTTAGGTATCAGTCTGACTGGATTAACCAACACCTAGGGAACTGGTGCAGCATTGTTTCTGGGTGAGTCTGTGAAGGTGTTTCCAGAGGAGAGAGACATGTGAGTTGGTGAGCTGAGTGGGACCATCATCCCTCAATGTGAGTGGGCACCATTCAATCAGCTGGTAGCTCAGATAAAAGGAAAAGGCCAGAAGAAAGGCAATTTCCTCTTTCTTTCTCCTGAAGCTGGTTCTGAGGCTTTCAGCCTTGAGCTCAGTCAAGATACCGGTATCCTCAGGACATCAGCTTAAAGACAGCCTATATTAGAACTGCTCAGACTCCATAATCAAGCAAACGAATTTTCCTGATGAATTCCCTCTCGTGTAGAATCACGTGTAGCTTGGGGACAGATATATGTTCTGAGAAATGTGTAAGGAGGTTTTATTTATTTACTTTTTGAGATGGAGACTCACTGTGTCACCCAGGCTGGAGTGCAGTGGTGCAATCTCGGCTCACTGTAACCTCCGCCTCCTGGGTCAAAGCGAGTCTCCTGCCTTAGCCTCCTGAGTACCTAGGATTATAGGAACATGCCACTACACCCGGCAAATTTTCTCATTTTTTTTTTTTCCAGTAGAGATGAGGTTTCGCCATGTTGGCCAGGCTGGACTTGAACTCCTGGCCTCAAGTGATCGGCCCGCCACGGCCTCCAAAAGTGCTGGGATCACAGGCATGAGCCACAGTGCCTAGCCGGGTGGTTGTATTGTTTTGACATGATAGAATATACTTATACAAACCTAGATGGTACAGCCTGCTACACACCTATGGTATACAGTACAGCCTGTTGCTCCTAGACTACAAAACTCTACAGCATGTTCTGTACTGTATACTCTAGGCGATTGTAACACAGTGGTAATTATTTAGTATGTAAACATATTTAAATACAGAAAAGGTACAGTAAACACACTGGTATTATAATCTTATGTGACCACCATGTGTGGTTTATGGTTGACTGAATTGGCTCATGAATGTATCTCTACATGTATACATATACATCCTATCATTCTGTCTGTCTGGAGAGCCCTGACTCATATATAAACTATGGTCTTTGGCAATTTTAAGTCCTTTTCTTTACTCTCCTTTATTTGATAACACTGCTGAATTTTAGTGAAAGAAATGAAAAATCTTAGAATTGTAAATATTCTCCAGAGGTCATCTAAGTCATTTTAAGGAATTTTTCATAGTTTAATAAGATTAAGACTCAAGTGAGATGGCAACCACCATCACGTATCAAATTATATCTTATGTATGTATTTGGTCAAAAAATTGTGTTTTGATTTCCAAACTAGTATGTTTTGGGGAGCTTTCTCATTTTTTTCAGTTTCACTATTTTGCATCTCTCATCATTACCTTACTAATTTAAAGCGATGTGTAAATGCCGAATGAATGGATTAACATTCATTAACGTCTTCTCAATTCAATTGTATAATATTAATACACTCATTACACATATATTTACACACACCTATGTGTACATACATGTATAAATATCAACTCCATATATTCATTATGCATACATATCTGTTGCAGCAAACACTAGATATTTCCATTTTTTCAAAACTATATTGAAGAATGATAGAAAACGCAAAATAACAACAATTAGTATCCTCATAATTCATAAAATCTATAGTAAGAGTATGAATTACAAATGGTATCATTGTGTAGATTTAAGATAATGAGATATTTTTAACACTCTAATTTATTATTTTGTAAAGGAAAGAAGATATAATTTTATCAATATCAGTTTCACTCACCGCTGGGTTCTTTGAAGGGTTCCCACAATGATTCTTCGAGAAATAATTCTGTTAAGTACTCCTCAAGGTCAGGAGCTCATTCGCCGCAGTACTGAGTTTCAGAGGTCACCAAAACGCAGCTCCCTCTAAGTGCGCTCCTTCTCCTTTGGAGAAAACTGAGCTTGTCTCTTCTATGTCCTTTTATAAGAATCTGTGAAGGCCACACCCACCTCTTTAAGTGGGTGGAGTACTGAGAAAGGTTGAGAATAAGATGATTAGGTTTATGCAGTATTTAGATCACACCTTTGCACCGCTGATTAAATTATCATTACTCCTTAAAAAACCAGACATCTATACACAGCAGCTCTCCTGTGACTGAGATTCTTGGTTATTTTCTTGCTTGATGCAATTTTCTTCCTTGAGTCAATTGATTGACTCCTGGAAAGTGGTGTAAAAATTGGTTCCTAATAAAATTTGCAATTTGAAAATATTCTATCTTGAAGCAGACCAATGGTTAACAACTTTGCAAAACCAATATTTATACCCTTGATAAAATATTTGATTGCTAATGTGTTGGCTGCTGGATTTCTCCCAACAGAGAAACATTTTCAGAGTTATTCTTCTCTGCTAAGAGAACATTTCTCTTTTGTCTCCTGGTCTCTGTATGTGTGAGGAGACCTTTTCTATGTCATCTGGTAACTTCTCATTTTATTTTTTCCTTGTATAATTTTGGACCAGCCCATGCCATCTTTTCCTCTCATTCTTCCCTATAAAGCAATGAATTTTGTAAAATAAACAAAGAAAAATGCAAGAAGAGAGGAAGAGGATATCAGTGAAGAGGATGTCATGCTGGACACCGTGTTGTTGTTGGCACACACTGCATGCAATCCTCACTGCCATCAGCAGGGTGGCTTTTATTCTCACATTTTTTTTGATCTATCTAATAATGGGAGGGGAGAGTAACACTATCAGTGTCCCTCACCCAGTGAAATGCAGATTTTTATTAAGAGGCTGTGCCTTGCTCTGTTGCCCAGGCTGGAGTGTAGTGGTGCAATCATAGTTCACTGTAACCTCGAACTTCTGGGCTCAAGGGATCCTCCGATCTCTGCCTCCCAAACATTGAAAATATTTGCTTAGCTCTTACTGGATCTGACTACCAAGTCTACCCTTACATATACGATATTTTTTCCATAGCTCCACTTATACATTTAGTTAAATAGTTTTCAAAATAATAACATTTTAAAGCTAAATGAAGTCAATATGATTTTCAGTTACAAAGCAACACGAAATAAAATATAAACATATCCAAATAAAAATTAAACAGAAATAATAAAATATCTTTAAAAGAACAGTATTTCTATAATTTTCCTTCTTAATTTTTAAACAACAGAGTAAAACAGATCAACTTCACAATTTAACTGAAAGATGATTTACAAATTGTCTGAAAACACTAACTAAAGCCAATAAAACTTTCTCTAGCCACAGATATGACAGCCATGAACACTTTAGGGTAACCAACAATTGTTTTGTCTATTCTCAGGTTAGAGCAGAAGGACCCTCAGGTGCCGACCAGTGGGACATGACAATGTCAAGAAATCTGGGCCACAAACCAGGCCATTCCCCTGAAAATTTGCTGTAGCTTCCTTGGAGCTAAAAAGCCAAGATTCCCAACAGTAGCCATGGGCAGAGGGCTTAGGTACCTGGTCAGTTACCTCTCTAACCACTCACTGCTGCATCAAGCAAGAAAATAACCAAGAATCTCAGTCACAGGAAAGCTGCTGTGTATAGATGTCTGTTTGTGGCAGGGGGTCAAGGTATTCATGCTGCAGAAGACAAGCTGGAATCTCCCTCCACCCCCATTTCGACCCAACCAAGGGCTCTGATTCCTTTCATAAACCTGCCTCTAGTCTTCCCCACCTTTCTCTGTTCCTATCCCCTCTCTAATTGCTGGATGAGGCTGTGCTGCTGCAGCCGACTGTCTGGCCCCTGAGCATTACATCCCCATACTCCAGGCCTTTATTCATCACCAAAACAGCATGGTACTGGTATAAAAATAGGCACATAGACCAGTGGAACAGAATAGAGAACCCAGAAATGAACCCAAATACTTAACAACCAACTGATCTTTGACAAAGCAAACAAAAACATAAAGTGGGGAGAGGACACCCTATTCAACAAATGGTGCTGGGATAATTGGCAAGCCACATGTAGGAGAATGAAACTGGACTTTGTGGCATAGACAAACTTTCTTATTGTTATTCAATGAAACACTCACGTTGGACCTACTGGGAAGGTATTTTGCAGATGTAACGAAAGGTCCTGCTCTTGTAACTAGCAAGTGTACTCAGGTAAGCCTGACTTCATCAGTGAAAGTCCCTTAAAGAAAGACATAGGCATTCCTTGAACAACATTTAAAATAGCGAATGGGACTGCAATCTTCCAGTTGCTCCCTACTGACTTCGGACCAAAGCTTTGAATCCTGACCATTGGGATGCAGCCAGCTGAGGACTTTTCTTCCTAACTGACTTTAACAGGGATCTCATACTTGCTCAGGCAGCCCATCAACTGTGGAAACCGGTTCCTTGCACTTAATTCATATGTGAATCTCCCTAAGTATTCATATATATTATGGGTTCTGCTTTGATTTTTGAACCTTGACAGACTTTTTGAACCTTGACAGACATAGGGCTGACAGATTTGTCTTCACTGTTCTGACACTCTTGAATATAAGTCTTGTGGGGGCTATTGGCAAAGAATTCCTCTGTCAGAATATATTTGAGTAGCCGCTTCTTAAATCTCTTTTCTTTTTTAAATTGTCACATGACGACAAAAATATTTGTTATAGAAAGAAAAATATAATCCATCCCTATCATTTGGATTCTGTATTTGTGAATTAGCCTACGTCCTAAAACTTGTTTATAATCCCCAAATTAATTACTATATTGCATTTCTAGTCATGGCAGAACATCATGGACCATGTGGAGAAAAGCATTAAAATAATAACTCGTATTTCACCCACAAGATTGGCAAAGGTTTGTAAATTCAATAAGAGACCTCAAATTAGTAGTTATTTGGTTAGTCAGTGATTTCTCTTAGAGTGGTAGAAAACAAAAAAAGTTTTATCTTCCTGTTGGACTTCTCTTCGAATATCCTATAAATGTACTAAAGCAGCATTTAAGGCTGGACGAGGTGGTTTATGCCTGTACTCCCAAGCATTTTGGAAGTCCAAGACCAGAGGATCACTTGAAGACAGGAGTTGGAGAACAGCCTGGGCTACAGAGCCATACCCTGACTCTATGAAAAGTTTTAAAAAAACATTAGCCAGGTGGGATGCTTTGAGCCTGTAGTCCTAGCTACTTGGGAGGCTGAAGCAGGAGGATCCCTTGAGCCTTGGAATTCAAGGCTGCAGTGAGCTGTGACTGTACCACTGCACTCCACAAGGAGACATTTCCCCAAGAATAAATAAATGTGCCCTTAGAGGAATGCCTGTATCTTGGATGAAGCTCAATAAACAGTATAAAATGCATCTTAGTTAATTTCCAGTGTATGTCAAATCTGATAGGATTTATGTTACATATGATTCATTTAAGTCATGGTTTTTTAAGGAGTGATGATAATTTAATCAGCGGTGCAAAGGTGTGATCTAAATACTGCATAAACCTAATCATCTTATTCTCAACCTTTCTCAATACTCCACCCACTTAAAGAGGTGGGTGTGGCCTTCACAGATTCTTATAAAAGGACATAGAAGAGACAAGCTCAGTTTTCTCCAAAGGAGAAGGAGCGCACTTAGAGGGAGCTGTGTTTTGGTGACCTCTGAAACCCAGTACTGCGGCGAATGAGCTCCTGACCTTGAGGAGTACTTAACAGAATTATTTCTCGAAGAATCATTGTGGGAACCCTTCAAAGAACCCAGCGGTGAGTGAAACTGATATTGATAAAATTATATCTTCTTTCCTTTACAAAATAATAAATTAGAGTGTTAAAAATATCTCATTATCTTAAATCTACATAATGATACCATTTGTAATTCATATTCTTACTATAGATTTTATGAATTATGAGGATACTAATTGTTGTTATTTTGCGTTTTCTATCATTCTTCAATATAGTTTTGAAAAAATGGAAATATCTAGTGTTTGCTGCAACAGATATGTATGCATAATGAATATATGGAGTTGATATTTATACATGTATGTACACATAGGTGTGTGTAAATATATGTGTAATGAGTGTATTAATATTATACAATTGAATTGAGAAGACGTTAATGAATGTTAATCCATTCATTCGGCATTTACACATCGCTTTAAATTAGTAAGGTAATGATGAGAGATGCAAAATAGTGAAACTGAAAAAAATGAGAAAGCTCCCCAAAACATACTAGTTTGGAAATCAAAACACAATTTTTTGACCAAATATATACATAAGATATAATTTGATACGTGATGGTGGTTGCCATCTCACTTGAGTCTTAATCATATTAAACTATGAAAAATTCCTTAAAATGACTCAGATGACCTCTGGAGAATATTTACAATTCTAAGATTTTTCATTTCTTTCACTAAAATTCAGCAGTGTTATCAAATAAAGGAGAGTAAAGAAAAGGACTTAAAATTGCCAAAGACCATAGTTTATATATGAGTCAGGGCTCTCCAGACAGACAGAATGATAGGATGTATATGTATACATGTAGAGATACATTCATGAGCCAATTCAGTCAACCATAAACCACACATGGTGGTCACATAAGATTATAATACCAGTGTGTTTACTGTACCTTTTCTGTATTTAAATATGTTTACATACTAAATAATTACCACTGTGTTACAATCGCCTAGAGTATACAGTACAGAACATGCTGTAGAGTTTTGTAGTCTAGGAGCAACAGGCTGTACTGTATACCATAGGTGTGTAGCAGGCTGTACCATCTAGGTTTGTATAAGTATATTCTATCATGTCAAAACAATACAACCGCCCGGCTAGGCACTGTGGCTCATGCCTGTGATCCCAGCACTTTTGGAGGCCGTGGCGGGCCGATCACTTGAGGCCAGGAGTTCAAGTCCAGCCTGGCCAACATGGCGAAACCTCATCTCTACTGGAAAAAAAAAAAATGAGAAAATTTGCCGGGTGTAGTGGCATGTTCCTATAATCCTAGGTACTCAGGAGGCTAAGGCAGGAGACTCGCTTTGACCCAGGAGGCGGAGGTTACAGTGAGCCGAGATTGCACCACTGCACTCCAGCCTGGGTGACACAGTGAGTCTCCATCTCAAAAAGTAAATAAATAAAACCTCCTTACACATTTCTCAGAACATATATCTGTCCCCAAGCTACACGTGATTCTACACGAGAGGGAATTCATCAGGAAAATTCGTTTGCTTGATTATGGAGTCTGAGCAGTTCTAATATAGGCTGTCTTTAAGCTGATGTCCTGAGGATACCGGTATCTTGACTGAGCTCAAGGCTGAAAGCCTCAGAACCAGCTTCAGGAGAAAGAAAGAGGAAATTGCCTTTCTTCTGGCCTTTTCCTTTTATCTGAGCTACCAGCTGATTGAATGGTGCCCACTCACATTGAGGGATGATGGTCCCACTCAGCTCACCAACTCACATGTCTCTCTCCTCTGGAAACACCTTCACAGACTCACCCAGAAACAATGCTGCACCAGTTCCCTAGGTGTTGGTTAATCCAGTCAGACTGATACCTAAAATTCACCATCACACCCTAGAAATATAATTACACCTCTTTAAGTTTAACAAAAATCCTACTATATGTTAGTTCAGAGCCTGGGTATCCCTAGGAGAAGTTAATTTAATCCACGAGAAAATAAAGAGGCCCAATATCTTTAATGATTTTTTCTCTTCTATTCAACCTAAATTGGTTTAATTGCTGTTTTTTATTTGTTTATTTGGTTGTTTGATTGGTTTTTCTATTTCGTTTTGGTTTTGGTTTTTTATTTTACTTTAATTTTATATTATTTTAAGTCCTGAGATAAATGTGCAGGACGTGCAGGCTTGTTACACAGGTAAACATGTGCCATGGTGGTTTGCTGCCCCACTGTTGTGTCTCTCTCTCAAAATATATCCTAGGACCCTCTAGCCATCTTCTCGTATTTCTTTGGCCAAGGCAGTTTTTCCCACTCTTTCATACTCATTCGGCAGTTATATGAAAGAAGAATAGGAACAACTACAATTTATTCTAGGCCACTTAGAATCAAACCCAATTTCCAGATCCACATTCAGAAAAATGGGAAATTGAATAGATTGGTATTGTGTTCCAGACAGGCACTAGGAGTAGAAGGGGTTGTGAGTCATCTAGTCAGTAATATCTACTATAAAGCCGGGAGACTCTCTGTGTGAGATTTTTATTTTTGTTACAGAAGAAATAGTTTGCTGTGCTTTAATGAACACTGTCAAGAGAAGAAACTACAGCTATCACTTATCTCCACATGTTCAGAAGCTTTTCATCAACCCAGACCCCAAAATGACATGTTGCTCTTTCTTCCTCAGAAACATGAATTCTGGAATCTCGCAAGTCTTCCAGAGGGAACTCACCTGCCCCATCTGCCTGAACTACTTCATAGACCCAGTCACCATAGACTGTGGGCACAGCTTTTGCAGGCCCTGTTTCTACCTCAACTGGCAAGACATCCCAATTCTTACTCAGTGCTTTGAATGCCTAAAGACAACACAGCAGAGAAACCTCAAAACTAACATTCGATTGAAGAAGATGGCTTCCCGTGCCAGAAAAGCCAGTCTCTGGCTATTCCTGAGCTCTGAGGAGCAAATGTGTGGCACTCACAGGGAGACAAAGAAGATATTCTGTGAAGTGGACAGGAGCCTGCTCTGTTTGCTGTGCTCCAGCTCTCAGGAGCACCGGTATCACAGACACTGTCCCGCTGAGTGGGCTGCTGAGGAACACCGGGTAAGTGATGCCTCTGAAGATGTATTTCTATAAAGGACACATGAAATTCCTGTGGGCCTATTTTCTCGGAGATTGGGTAAAGCCAACTCTGAGTCCCTTTAAGCAACTCTCTTTTGGGCTTTCTTAGCTTCAAACCTCTGAGTTTTGACGAAGCAGAAGGGAAACAGAAGAAATGCCATTTACTGGGGACTTATTTGTCTCTCATTCTGGGCCCCCTCCCTATGAAACGGTCTGCATGTTACTTTATTGTCCTCACTGGTGCTTCAATTTATGGCTCTTTTGCAGGAGAAGCTTTTAAAGAAAATGCAGTCTTTATGGGAAAAAGCTTGTGAAAATCAGAGAAACCTGAACGTGGAAACCACCAGAATCAGCCACTGGAAGGTTAGTCCTGTACTAGTCTACCTTCTCCAGGAACTTATGGTGGGCAAATGGGTGACTCTTAGAATAGGAACTTGATATCAAACCGTAGTGTTTCTGGGAGTCAAAAAAAAAAAAGAAAGAAAAGAAAACATTGAGAAAAAGTGGCCTCATTTCTTATGTAGAATAGTGTGACTGTTAGATGGGATTTCTAACAAAACCGTTGATGTTACCCAAAGCATGCTGGTTTGTTTTCATACAAACCTGTAGCTATACACCAACAGATACAAGATACTGGGCCATCTCACAGCATTCTATATGTGCTGGTTGGATAAATGCTGGGCATGAGAGTTATTTGGCAGTCATGGAAAGCTCAAGTGAACCTTCTGAGCCTGGGTCAGCATTACTCTGAATGCTGGTGGACAAGTAGTATTTGGAATTGCATGGAAAATTTGAGGCAGAAAGAGTGACAGGGGAAATCTAGGGCAACCATGAAATTAAGAATCTCAACTAATTAATATTGAATACTACATAACATATGATGAGAAAAGTGGTGAGAAATATGGATTTGTGTCTTGAGGGAGACATGCAAACATGCCCGAAATATGGGAACTAGTATCTAAATATAAGGAGAACTCTGAGGACTTCAGAAAAATATTAAAAATGATTTTCTCTTTGTGGATGTATACTCTGAGGGTATGATAGCTAATAGTAGTGTGTTGAAAAGTATTTCATAAGAACCTAGTCTATGTTGAATATTAAATTAGAAAATTTGCCAGTATAGAAGAAAGAAAGCATCTTTGTCCTCACAAAACGTATAATCCAAATGAGAGGCAAAAATGGTCAACGTGCAAATATGTGCAATACATGATGTGTTCGAATGTGGTAGGTTTTTTGTTGGAGAATGATCAAGCAGGGAAGTAGAAAAGGACAATAGAGGCCAGAAACTGGAGATTAGTGTCTGATTTTTAAATAGGGTGGTCAGAAAAAAGACTCACTGAAAAATTCAAATTGAACAAAGTCTCGAAGCGGAAGGGGAGCACGAAAGTGTGTATGGATATATGTGTGGACCATGAGTGTGTATACATGTATATGTATATGTGTGTTTGTGTGTTTGTGTGTGTGTGTGTGTGTGTAAAATTCCAGTTGGAGAGAACAGTATATGCAGTAATTTTGAGTTTGTGTATATTTGGAGGCCTGGGGAACCACAAAGAAGTCTATGTTTCAGATTGGGTTGACTTAGAAAAAGAATGGAAAGAAATGAATTCAGGCAGACAAAGATGGCCAAATCATAAATGCAGCCTTATTAGGATAGGTTTTGCTGGGCGAAATGCATTTAGCTGGACATGTTAGTCTAAGGTCATTTCACATATAATGAGTTTAAGCAACTTGTTACGTATCTCAGAAATAGAAATAATTATTTCCTTTCTAGTAACTATAGCTCTATACTCCAACTCTTAAGCATGAACTGTTCTTACTTTTCCATAAATATGGGTTGGAATAGAGAAATTCAAATTGTGGTTTTTTTTATTTCCAACTATCTTAGAACACTCATTATCTTGAATAAATTTAATGTAATTGGTCAGATACGTCTATGTTGATCTTTATGCAGAAAGAAAGGAAAGGAAAAAAATTTGTGGATTCTAAGAACTGGCAAGACTGAGGTTTAAACTACTGGATGTTCGAGAGACAAAAGGAATCAGTGAGATTTAATAGGAGATGGATATATACATTTCTCTTTTGACTAACCCATTATCACTGCAGGATTATGTGAATGTAAGGCTAGAAGCTATTAGAGCTGAGTATCAGAAGATGCCTGCATTTCATCATGAAGAAGAAAAACATAATTTGGAGATGCTGAAGAAGAAGGGGAAAGATATTTTTCATCAACTTCATTTAAGTAAAACCAAAATGGCTCACAGGAGGGAGATTTTAAGAGGAACGTATGCGGAGCTGATGAAAATGTGCCATAAACCAGATGTGGAGCTACTTCAGGTACAAACTCACAACGTGGTTTCAGGTTTTTGAATATTCACATGTTTAAGTATTTTCCTCATGGCTGAAATCCATCTCCCTACCTTTATTTCCATGATGTGTTTCCAAAAACACATTCGCATAACTAATGCTACTTTATTGGGAGAGTATAGCCCCGCCAAGGGATTCTACCAGGCCAAAGATCCCTCCTACTTTATCCACCAGCCACAAAACTTTGTGGAATGGTCAAGGTAACAGCCCCAATAACTATTCCCCAACTAAGTCAATAATACATTTCGGGTTGTCAAACATGTATAAAATAGTGAGTGATTCATTTACATTTAGGTTAATTTGAGGACATGGCAAGATCAGAAGTTTTGGGAATCTAGGCTCACATTAATATTATTTTGGGATCCACTCATTTGGGTAATAGGTTCTGGGAAAGATGACTGAGTAGGTTATTCGAGGTTACCATGGAGCATAGACTCTCTGGGCCTCTTCTCCCTTCACTTCTTTAGAGAATGTCTTCAAGACTCAGACTTTCCCAGGACATTAATTAGTGACAATACGACTGACTGGGTTTTTCGTTACAGAAGAAATAGAAAATGCTTTGCAGAAGAGAAGATGGTAGGGAAATTATATCTTGAGGAACTGACTCCAAATGTCACACTGAACTTAATGAAAGATGCATCTTGTGAACTGCACTAAATCTTTCTATTTTTTTTTTTTTTACAGGCTTTTGGAGACATATTATACAGGTGAGAGTGTACCTGGATTTTAGCATAGGTTCTTTCACTTTCCACGAATATCAAAGCAGGCTCTACCAAAGTCATGGCATAAATGATTAAGATATTGATACTACTTTATTTCTTTTTTGCATCTACTTTTGTTCCCACACCAGAAAAGACAAGACCACTAAGTAAATAAACACATAAATAAATAAATAAATAGTGAAGTAAAATTAAAAAAAAAACATGTTTATTCCTGACTTTGTTTTATTGCTTAAAAGCCTGCATAGGTGAAAGATGAAGTTTTTTTTGTGGATGGTGAGAAAGTCACCAGAGGAAGCAGGAGAGAAGTGGGAGAAGTATTTTAGCAGTGAAAAAGTTGATGATTTGTTGTTCATACCTATACACATATCAGTTAACAGTTCTGAAAAACAGATTGAAAAAACTGTGGAGTGTTAGAACTGTATAGGTCTCTAGGGAAGCTTGTTTCAAAAAGGCAGGTCTAGCTGCCTAGAACAAGTTTCACATTCTTTATCTTGAAAAGGAAGCAGCAGATGCAGCAGTCTCCCCAGAACCCCGCTATTTCAGACAAAGGTGTCAGGGGAGTCTGCCAAGAAGTGGAACTCAGAATTTCATTTCTAAATATTCTCAAGGCCATAAGGCTAAGGAACCTTAAACATTTGGGGCAAAAAATAGGAAAGACCAGACTGAATTCTGACTCAGACTCTCCCACTGTGCTTTAAAATTCTGAAACTGTAAATCGAAATTAATTTCAAAAAGGAAGGAATAATTTTTGAATTATCAAATTTGTGGGTTCAAAGGATTCTCATGAAATGTCTTTTAAACACAAGTAGTGATTTTTATTTATTTTATGGCTGTAGATGTTGTAACTGCAGGTTTTTCCTTGCAGGAGTGAGTCCGTGCTGCTGCACATGCCCCAGCCTCTGAATCTAGAGCTCAGGGCAGGGCCCATCACTGGACTGAGGGACAGGCTCAACCAATTCCGAGGTAAGTCTCCACCCACAGGCAGCACTCCCACTATCTAAATTTTCTTATTGTTAGGATCACATAGGTAATAGTTCACCCTTTATCAAATATTTTACTACTTTATAGACATAAGTGAACAATATAATCATGCAACCCTTTTGTATCTGTGTCTGTAGAGTCCTATTTATAGCATTAAGATTAAAAGATAGTGAAAAACAAATACATTATGGCCTCATATGTACTGAGTAATGTAATGGGAAAAAGGAGTAGTGTAGCAAATCTAAAAAAGGAGCAAATGGAACAATGCTCAGAATGAAGGTGAGTTATTTAATGTTAAATACAAAATTTTACATTTCTTTGGTGTATTCATTTGAACAGCTAAGAACTGTTCTTTTGGGGAATACAGTTCACTGGAGATTCTTGGGGTTTTTTAATTTTTTTAATGGATATATATTATGTATTTCCAAGAACATTAGTTAATGGGTAAAAATAAAAAGAAATCATTTTGCGAATACAAGTAAAATTACAAGCAAAAAGAAGTTCAGTTTAATTGCAATATGAAAAGCTACATGTTAAGTCTAAAATCCAGCTTCAGCCCCAAGCTAGCATGGAGGGCCACAGAGAGACTGGTAAAAGATTTTGCAGAAATCTGCTTTAAATGATCACTTATGACATTTACTTATGGATTTTTATCCAGTTATCTAGAGCAGTTCTTGAGTAACTGAAAATCTTCACATTCTTTCCAAAATGATAGCACTAGTTTTTAAGAATAAGAAACATTTCTAATAATGATCTTGATAACAGCATAGCATTTAGGGCATATAATGTGCAAATTTTGCTTTGAAAATTGGATTGAAAGAAGTTGATCTTACATTTGGCTCTCAGTATGTAAGTTTTCAAAACATCTTTAATATCTGTGGTTAGCGTTTTGTTTGTCTTGTAGATAATATTAATCATCTCTATACTTTATTAGAAGTTACAAGCAAAAGTGTCCTTGTGACTTTACGTTTCCTGGTAAATTAACTGCTTGATAGAACAATTTTTGCTTATCTACACATGCCTATGCATGTTTTCTTTCTTTCTTTCTTTCTTTTTTCTTTCTTTCTTTCTATTTATTTATTTATTTATTTTGCAGTGGATATTACTCTGCCTCATAATGAAGCCAACAGTCATATCTTCCGACGTGGAGATTTCAGAAGCATTTGTATTGGATGTGACCGTCAAAATGCGCCCCATATCACTGCAACACCTACAAGTTTTCTTGCGTGGGGTGCTCAGACTTTCACCTCCGGCAAATATTACTGGGAGGTCCATGTGGGGGACTCTTGGAATTGGGCCTTTGGTGTCTGTAATAAGTATTGGAAAGGGATGAATCAGAATGGCAATATACATGGAGAGGAGGGACTCTTTAGTCTTGGGTGTGTTAAGAATGACATTCAGTGCAGCCTCTTTACCACCTCCCCACTTACACTGCAGTATGTCCCAAGACCTACCAACCATGTAGGACTATTCCTGGATTGTGAAGCTAGAACTGTGAGCTTCGTTGATGTTAATCAAAGCTCCCCTATATACACCATCCCTAATTGCTCCTTCTCACCTCCTCTCAGGCCTATCTTTTGCTGTATTCACCTCTGACCAGAGATAGATCAGATATGTGTTCATCTGCTGTGGGAACCCCTTCATCCCAGAAAGCCCTCTTCCTTGTGCCTTATCAAACAGGACAAATAGGTTCTGTTTTATGTCTTGAATTGCATTCTAGTGTTATTAAAACTCATTTATTGTGTTACTATTAAAGGTGGTAAAAACACTGAAAGTATATGTATTGGTTCTTTATTAATTAATTTTTGAAAAATCATTATTCATGATCATGGCATGGAATATATTCTCTGTTTTTTTTTTCCTTTATTTCTGACTGCCACTGAGTGAAATAATAGTTGACAGACATGTCTGAATGGAGTTAAAATCAGTGGAAGAGAGTCGGGATCTTTAGCTTCATGCAAAAACTTGGAGTGAAGTGTTAATGATAAATGGGAAATGTTGTTTGTCTTTCTCTTTATCTAACTATATTGCACTTATCCATCATGTTTCATTGTACTAATCTAACCTTTGAGTTAATATAATTTGACCTTCCATGCTGGGCTTCATTTTGGAATTCTCACCACATATATAAATAATCCCGCATTATTATTATGCTCTTCTACATTGAAATACACAAGGTGATCAGAACAATGCTGGATTAATTGAATTTTTTTAAAAAAGTAACTAAATATTGACTCCTACCTCAAAACACACACAGTCATTTCCAAATAGATTCAAGTCCTGAAGGTAAGGGGAGCATGACACAATATTCTCATAAGGATTTCTTAACCAGGACAAAAATTAACAATTAAAAAATTAGTTGGTGTATACTAATGACGACTTCTGTGTTTCAAAAAACATGATACAAGAATTGAAATGCAAACAATTAGTGGAGAAAGATATTCACCCGAGCATATATAAAATAAAATACCATATATGTGCATGATGAATACTTAAAATGTATTTTAAGTATTTTTCCAGATTCTTCCAGAGTGGCCTAGAAGAAACTCGGATGGCAGAGTCAATGATGAGATTAGCTGTGGAAATGGGAAACCGTTTTTTGGAGGACAGTAGTAATGCTGTGAATTTATGAAAATAACAAAGTATTCAGTAGCAACTAAAATGTGTCTCCATAACATTATTTTACAGACCCATATCTGAAATCTGAAATGTGGGAGAACATTCTACTAGTGTTCTCTAGTGAGAAAATACAGCTGGAAGGAAGAAGGGAGGGAAGATGAAGGAGGGAGAAACAGAATGCATTTGAGAGAAAATGCTATTTAGACTAAAATAGAATACTGCAGATACCACTACAAAGTGGTTAAGGTGTGTCTTATGGAGCAGAAGTGGCAGAAAATACCACAGTAAAGAGATTTACTGTTGGATTGTTAGTTCTGGCTTTTATTCTGTCAATGTTGTGGCTTCTAAACACATCAGTAATCTCCTTTGATCCATGTGCTAATTAACAACCAACACTCTGCGTCCCGGATTTTTTCGTCATTTTAAACCCAATCTAATTGTAATCCAGCTGGTCACTGACTGTAACAAATGTAATCATCTAAGAATTCAAAAAATATTTTTGATGAACTAGTGAATATACCTCATTCTCAACAAAAATACTGTTTGAGAGGAAAAGTCGATGGTATTTAAAACAATTTACCTGCATCCACACATGCAGACATATACATTTATATGTATGTATTTATGTATCTGAGTTAATTGCATTAATTAGAGTGGCTACCTGGATTAGGATTACACTGGGCTTTGCTGATGGAAGAATTCGGAATCTTGTTTGGTTACCCTGTAATACCTATATGAACATATTAACCCTGTAATTTTACTACTGCCAAAGCTCCCTTAGATGTAATCAAGGATGATTGTGTAAGGATGTATATTGCTGCTCTCTTTCCAATCATGAAAGAGAGAAAAATAAACATATTGTAATGTGGAAATAGTTTAGAAAACTAGAATGCATTTTACGAAACCCTGTATAAACAAACACCATCTATATGTATTAACATATTGATACTAACAGATTTTCTTCTATCTTTTATATGATTACAATTCCTATTCTCCACTAGTATTTTTATTATGGACAGACATACTATTTTATTGTGGATGGACATGGAAACAAAAATAATTATCTCTACAGAGGGTACAAAATTCATATAAAATTTTTATACATTATATATAAACATATATAAAAATATTTATGTTTATATTTATATAAAATATATATTATATATAAATATAAAAATATACAAATTATATAATATATATATTATAATATATAAATTATATATAATATATAATATAATATATAAATTATATATAATATATAAGTATATATACAATATATAACTTATATATTATATATAAATATAGATACAATAGATAAAATATTTATCATATATAAATATATACACAATATATAAAGTATATATCATATATAAATATATATACAATATATAAAGTATATATCATATATAAATATATATACAATATATAAAGTATATATCATATATAAATATATAATATATAAAGTATATATTCTATATATATACAATATATAAAGTATATATTCTATATATATACAATATATATGTATATATTTATGTATAATATATATTATATATACAATATATGAATGTATATATTTATATATTATATATTATATATGAATATATAAAGTATATATTTATATATAATATGTATTATGTATACGATATATAAAGTATATATTGATATATAATATGTTTTATGTATACAATATATAAAGTATATATTTATATATAATATGTATTATGTATACAATATATAAAGTATATATTTTTTTATATATTATGTATTATATATACAATATATAAAGTATATATTTATATATAATATGTATTATATATAAATATATAAAGTGTATATTTATATGTAATATGTATTATATATAAATATATAAAGTATATATTCATATATAATATATTATATATACAATATATAAAGTATATATTTATATTTAATATATTATATATCAATATATAAAGTATATATTTATATTTAATATATTATATATCAATATATAAAGTATATATTTATATATAATATATTATATATAAATATATACTTTATATATTGATATATAATACATATTATATATACAATATATACTTTATATATTTATATATAATATGTATTATATATACAATATGTAAAGTATATATTTATATATAATATATATTATATATAAATATATAAAGTATATATTGTATATATAATATATATTATATAAATATATAAAGTATATATTGTATATATAATATATATTATATAAATATATAAACTATATATTTATATTATATATTATATATAAATATATAAAGTATATATTTATATATTATATATTATATTAATATATAAATTATATAAATATAATATATATTTTATATACAATATATAAAGTATATATTGATATATATTATATATTATATACAATATATAAAGTATATATTTATATATAATATATATTATATATACAATATATAAAGTATATATTTATATATAAATATATATTATATATACAATATATAAAGTATATATTTATATATATTATATATTATATATACAAGATATAAATATATATTTATATATAACATATAATGTATAATATATAAAATATACATTTATATATAATATATATTGTATATAAATATATAAAGTACATCTATAAAATATATAAAACATATATTAATTATGTATAATTAATATATATAAATGATGTATAATTAATATATATATTAATTATATATAAAATATGAAACATATATAAAATATATAATATATAATATATTGTATAAACATTTATATATTTATATTTTATATGATATATTTTATAAATCATATAAAAATTATATATATATAATATAGGGACTCGATTAGTTTCTGCTAGTGTGGAGACAAGTCATATCATGGCTAGGGGTCATGATGGTAGGAGCAGTCAGAGGATTTCTTGCGTTATGATGAATGCATATAAGTTATATGAGCCACTTATGAGTAGATTTCATAGCAGGATAACAGTTATATCATTGATACCTAGGCAGTACATGACACTCAAGAAAGAATAGATTAATCCTCATGCTCTTCATCTTCCTCCTAATCTCTTTACCTGTGCTGCCCTCCAGCTTTCAAAGTGCTCTCAGAGTCATCACTTACACAGTATTTCTTTGCTTCCCCTTCAGTGGGCCAGTGTTTCTGTGCCCCAGTGTTCCTGCGAGATAGAACACAGAAAACAGAGCAGGCTGTTGCCCACATCACAGAACATCTTTGTCTCCCTGTGGATCCCGCACATTTGTTCATTAGAGCTCAGGAATTGCCAGAGTCTGGCTTTTCTCACAATGGACACTAGATTCTTCAGAAGAATATCGGTTTTGAAATCTTCCTGCTGTGACGGTTCCCTGCATGCAGGGCAGGAGTGTGGGCTTCTTCCCAGCAAAGGCAGAGGCAGGGCCTACAGAAACTCTGCCAGCAGCCTATAGTGATGGGGTCTATGAGGTAATTCAGGCAGATGAGGCAGGTGAGTTCTTTCTGGAAGGCTTGTGGGAAGTCTAAGTCCATTTTTCTGAGGGAAGAAACCCAGAAGAATTTATTCTTATGCCATAGAGAGACAAAGATCTATGCAAAGTTTGAATCAGGTTTTGAGTAGGATCAGCTCACAAGTTTAAATCTATAGCAGGATAGAATTTTATTTTACACATAACGAAAATGAAAAACTGAGGCACAGAATTCAAGCTTTGCAGAAAAATGTGTTGGCTCCCTAACGAACACACACACACACCTACTTTCCCAAATTCTTTCCTCCTGTATGAAAAAAAACTTAAGGCTGGGCACAGTGGCTCACGCTTGTAATCCAGCACTTTGGGAGGCTGAGGCAGCAGGATTGCTTGATCCAAGGACTTCAAGACCAGCCTGGGCAACATGATGAGACCCTGTCTCTACAAAAAAAAAAAAAAAGAGGAAAAAAATTACCTGAGCATGCCTATAGTCCCAGCTACTAGGGAGGCTGAGGTGAGAGGATTGCTTGAGCCCAGGAGGTCAAGGCGGCAGTGAGCCATAATCCAGCCGCTACACTCTAGCCTGAGTGACAGAGCAAGACTCTGTCTTAAAAATGAACAAAGAAAGAAAAGAAAGAAAGGAAGAAAGAGAGAGAGAGAGAAGAAGGAAGGAAGAAAAGAAGGAAGGAAGTTTACAGAGTTTTTTGAGGTGTTAGTGTTCCCTAAATTTTATGGTCTTCAGAGGTTCACCCTCCTATAGCTTCAAGGGGTGAGTCCTGACTGATAGGAAAATCAGTCACACTCTTACTTGCCAGTGATTCATTTAGGGAAGACAGCTAACTAAGCTCTTCCACTTTGATTATTTCATTTAATTGTTAACAACCATCTTATCATGACTTCTTCAAAATTACCCTGCCAGTAAGTGTTGGAGGCCTCCCCAGAAGCAGAAACCACCATGCTTCCTGTATAGCCTATGGAACCATGAGCCAACTAAAGGTAGTTCTCAGTTATTTCTTAATATCTTTGGCCAAAATTAAAGAGTTAGGCTTTACTCTCCAAGATACTGCAACAGACAAAAACAAGCCACCACTGTTTTCTAATGTTGTTTTCTTGCTAATTCAATCAACAAGTATTTTCTGGTAAGTTTAGTGTTCCAGAGACTGTTAACCTGGTGATGTACTGGTTAACAAAACATCCTCAAGAGAATTAAATGTTTAAAAATAAACAAGATGATAAAATGCAGTAGTGTACACAATGCCACTTAACCACATGTCTTCTGTCTATCACCCATGATCCAGAAAATGTCTTTAGTATAAGCCATTGGTAAAGATGCATGAAAAATTTACATATAGAAGACATAGTCACAAAATAATTTTTTTTCCTTTGATATCCCTTGTTACCTCAAATAGAATTTACCACTCCAATTCGATTTCTGAATACATGGGAGTTAATAGAATACTCCTAATCCATTTATAGGATCTACACTAAGTAAAAAAATTAAAGACATCTGAAAACTACTTTGTGAGTCCTTATACTCCATATCAATAGTCATGGAATATATTAAGTAATAGGCCAAAAGTTAATCATCATATTAACCAAAAACACATAGCAAGACAAGGTAACTAAATATTTTCATATGGAAATTGGGAAATTTAGTCAATTTTAAAACTCAGCAAATGAGATCATTTCACAGAAGCAACCTAGGTTTGCTGGTAAATTATAATTAGGACATTTTTGTTTTGGTTTGGGAGGGTAGTTCCTCTTCTGTAAATTGTGTACTCACTTAAGAAATATATCTATGTTCTCACCGATGCTTGCTGTAGAGGTAATACTATGAAGTTAGCTCAGGGATCAGGACTCCACATTGCGGTGCTGGTAGCTTTTTTTTTTGCCCTGCACCTTGAGTAAAAGTTTCCTGAGGCCTCCCCAGAAGCAGAAACCACCATGCTTCCTGTATACCCTATGGAACCATGAGCCAACTAAAGGTATTTCTCATGTATTTCTTTATAGAAATGCAAGAACATACTAATACAGCTAAGCAGAGGCCATCAGGACCAGCAACAGTCTGAGCTGGATGAGAGACAAAGCTAAACTTTGAGAAGCAGCAGGAGCTGCCAGGGAGACAGAAAGGAAGGGCGGAGTCCTAAATTCCAGGATGTCTCCTTTAAACCTGTAAGCAGCTCAGCCACTCTCTCTTTACCTGATTCCTCTGGGAAAGAGTTTCCCTAGGTTAAGCCATACAGGGATAGGGCAGGAGATGCCATTTGGATCTAGGAGCAGAGGTCAGAGACTCAGCAGGAAGAGTGTCTCTATGAGAAGCAGACACAGTGGAGCAGGTGCGTAGGTTCACAGGGCCAGCTATGGGTAGAGTCGGGTGTACATTTTTAGAAGCCACAATTCCCAAAAATCTCCTGGCTATAACATCAGTGCACAGAGCCAGTCAGATGGAGGAGGAGTGGGTCCAGGCAATTCAGGAAGAAGTAAAGTAAAAGATGAGTGGTTGCAGGAGAACCCTTTCTCTGTCGAGGTCACTAGACAGAACACTGTAGCCTCCCCTTAACTTCAGAAACAAGCAATGGAGGGTAAAAGTGTTGCCTGGGCCCTGGGAGCAAAGGCAGTAGATAACTTCTCTGTTGTGTCCTCCAGAAGGGCCCAGTCCAGCCTCACAGGCCGAGAAGTCTGTTCAGTTCCCAAGTACTAGAGATGCTGCTATAAGGGATCCCTGAATTTCCTGCCCGAACCACAGGCTCCCCAGCCTTTTCTTCCTGTTTTATTTTTTCCCAGGAAGAAACTTGCCTGTATAATTACAAGGTTCTATGATTCTAAATTCCAACCTAGCCTTCCACATCATTTTGAAGGTATAATATTATTTGTCAAAGTGGGATGATAGAAGATATGTGTGCACATAAAATTAAATTGTTGACAAGGAAAAAAACTAAAATAAAAAAAAGAGAGAAAAAATATGTATGTACAGTGGTTAGCTAGAAATATGCCTTTTAAATATTTGACATGTGGTATGTGGGCCTCAATGTGTACTATTGCACTAGCTTCTCAAATATTAATGGATGTCTTTTAAAAGAAAAACCTCTTGCTAAAAGGTTAACAGTCAAAATTACCCGAGTGGCACAGGTACCAGTCATTAAGTGAAACCTTTCATCTTCCCAGTATAGTACCTGTTCCCAAGCCAGCTTCTTTGAAAATCACTTTTCTCTCATTTACTATTTAGTTTATAAATTGCATAGTAACAATACAGAAACCACAATAGCAGAAAAAACTAATAAAGAATACTTTTAAATGAAAACTCACATCCTAACTCTGCCAAAACATGATAATTAAATCTGAATGCCTCCCTTTCCTGATATATTTTTCACCTAAATATTCAGCTCTGGGATTGCATTGTCTTTGGATTGAGTGAAAATTATTGCCTGGTCTCTAAATCTTCCAGTGTGTGTGTGTGTGTGTGTGTGTGTGTGTGTGTGTGTGTGTGTGTGTGTGTTGAATGTATTTCTTTTTGTTCAGAGCAAACTTTTTTCAATATGTATATATAGATATATATATTTAGGCAGATTATGCCAGTAATTTTCTACAAATGTGCTTTTTTAAAAATAATCTTTAATTAAAAAAATAATTATTATTCTTATCCAGTGGCCCATAATTTTTAAAAACACTACTAATGGAGCTGGGTATGGAGTCACACACCTGCCATCCCAGCTACTTGGGAGACTGAGGCAGGGGTATTTGCTTGAACCTGGGAATGTGAAACTAGCCTGGGCAACATAGTGAGACCCCCATTTCAAAAATCAATCTATCATTTAAAAATAAAATAAAACAAAACAAAACACTACTAATAGCTTTTTAAAAAATATTTCTTAACCAGTTTTCCTAGCACCTTCCTTTCCTCAGTGAAGTATAGAAATATGTGGTCAGGGACTGTGGCTTACACCTATAATCCCAATCATTTGGGAAGCCAAAGCATGAGAATCAGTTGAGTCCAGGAGTTCAAGACCAGCCAAGGAGACATAATGAGACCCAGTCTCTAAAACAAATTTTTTTTTTTTTATTACCAGGGCATGATGGTGCATGCCTGTAGCCCAGCTACTTGGAAGGCTGAGGTAGGAGAATCGCTTGAGCCCAGAAGGTCAAGGCTGCAGTGAGCCATGGTTGTGCCACTGCACTCCATACCTGGGTGACAGAGTGAGACACAGTATCAAAAACAAACAAACAACAAAAAAAAGTATTTGTTTTAGAAAAAACGTTTGGTGAGGTTTGGGCTTAAAAATATATTATTCTAAAATGTTCATAAATATTGTCTAGTAATGATAAGATTAAAGTGACAAAGACAAATTTTTTCCTGTGCAGTTCTCTCACCTTTCCGTAATTTGTCTGTCCCATCCAGCTTCCTAAGGAAATTATTTACAAAATAATGTCTGCATCCTGGGTCTATATATCTGTTGCCTATGAGGAGAGCATTTAAGATCTGAGCCATCTTCAAGTCTTATACTTTGTGTACGGCTCTCATGTTTATGCAGGTTAAGTAAGTTTGTATGCCCTTTCTCTTATTAATCTGTGTATGGTCAGTTCATTTCGGGTAATCGTCAGAGGGTGAAAGGGGAAGCTTTTCACTTCACTCCTACTGTGACGGCCAACTACCTTCTTACTTATTCAGTTTTTAGTATATATCAACACTTTTACATACCTTTAATTTTAAATAAAATTTTGCATCATTTCACTTAAAATTGTATTTACCTTTTAAAAAGGAAATTAAAAATAAATTTTAAAAATATAAAATTTTAAATAATAAAAATAAAATAAATGATTTATATAAAAATTAATCTGACCTGTGAAAAACACTATCAATAGAATAAAAAGACAAGTCGTAGACTAGGAGTAAATATTTACAAAAGCTATATCTGGTGAAGATATATTTGTTATCCAAAATATACAAAGAACTCTCAGGACTCAATATAAGAAAACACATAGTCCAACACAAATGTAAAGATCTGAACAGACATTTCACCATAGAAGACAGATGGATGATAAATAAGCACATTGAAAGATGTTCAACATCATTCATCATTAGAGAAATGCAAATTAAAACAACAATAAGATACCGCTACATCCCTATTAGAATAGCTAAAATTTGAAAGACTGAGCATACTAAACGTTGGTGAGAACATAAAGGAACTGGAATGCTCATACACCGCTGCTGGAAATATTAAACAGTATAGACACTTTGTCGGTTTCTTTAAAAGTTAAACATATCACACCACCTAGTCATTCAAATCCTGCGTATTTACCCAAGACAAATGAAAGCGTATGTCCAAATGGTTGGACATTCATAGCAACTTTATTTGAAATAGCAAAAACAACTGGAAGCAACCCAAATGTCCATCAAGAGGTGAAAAGATACACTAACTGTAGAATATCCATACAATAAAACTATCTTTTTTTAACTACGGGGCAAAAAACAAAAAACCAAAGATAGAATCTAACCTCTTGGTAAATACCTTCACTATTTGGGTTTTTTATAACAGAGAATTCATTCTTTATTAATACTCTTGACTATGAAAATATTTTGACATCAAAAATCTGCAAAATATGAATAAACAAGCAAACAAAGGACACACAGCTTTTTTTATTTTTATTTTATTTTTATTTTTTTTTGAGACAGTCTTGCTCTGTTGCCCAGGCTGGAGTGCAGTGGGGCGATCTCTGCTCACTGCAAGCTCTGCCTGCCGGGTTCACACCATTCTACTGCCTCAGCCTCCCGAGTAGCTGGGACTACAGGCACCTGCCACCACGCCCGGCTAATTTTTTATGTTTTTAGTAGAGACGGGGTTTCACCGTGTTAGCCAGGATGGTCGGATGGTCTTGATCTCCTGACCTCGTGATCTGTCGCCTCGGCCTCTCAAAGTGCTGGGATTACAGGCGTGAGCCACCGCGCCCGACCCCAGGACACACAGCTTTAAAAGCTCTCCTTGGTCTCACCCAGTGCCAACCAACTAAAACCTCTCATTTTCCCCCAGGCATTTCTTCTGCCTCCAGGATGGAGGTACAGAATCTTGGCCTTGGGCCACGCACTGGGGACCATGCTGGGCTGCCGTGGTCAGCGACAGACTCAGGTTCTCACCAGGAGCCCCAGGATAAGCCCCTGAAAAAAAATGTTACCCCTCAGGGTGTGCTCCCTGATTCTTGTCTCTGCTGGAAGGAGGAAATCAAGCCAGGAACATTGTCAGGAGAGAGATGAAAATGGGGCTCAGGTTTCTGTCTCTTGTGATGTCAGACAAACCTTTCAGTTCCATCTCCTCAGGCCTCATGGAATTGTTTGGTGTGGACGCACTGAGATTCTGAACTGGGTCCCCTCTCCCTCTGCCTTTCTCTGGGACCAGATCCTGAGCTCTCCAATCCATTTTTTCCCCCAATTTGACCTTGGATTTATGTATCTCAATTACTGTCTGCCTGTCCCAAAGAATAGAAGCTGTATTGCAGCAGGGACATTGTTTAAAAAAATAATAATAACAGCTATATTTTTAGGATCCATGACACTGTCCAGCATATCGGTGGTATATGATAAAAAAGTTTGTTGAATGAATGAACAAATATATTATTCACAATGTCACATTATCCTGAACTGACGAGAAAATTAAATATCTGATGTCAGTATTGGCAACATTATGAAGTAAATATAATTCTGATACAGTACTGGTGAAAATCTAACAAGAGATGCTCATTTTAGAAAACATTTTCTTGTAGATTTGAAAATGTTTAATCTCCATGAACTAGTTGTATATCTGCAAGTTGTGTATCTTTGGGTTAGGCATCTGCCCCCCACCAAAGGCAGCCACATCCCAGTCTTCAGATAAGGTGAACATGCTAAGTTATATGCTAAAAGGGGCTTTGCAGATGTGATTACCATTAAGGGCATTGAAATAGGGAAATTACCTTGAATTATCTTGGTGAGTCCAATCTAATCTCATAATTCCTTAAGAGCAGAGAATATTTTCTGGATGCAGAGATTCAGACAGATGGTAGTATGAGAAAGATGTAGCCTGCTATTACTGGCTTTTAAAACAGTGGAAGGGGGCCACAAGCCAAGGAAAGCCAGTGACCTTTAGAAGCTGGGAATGACCCAAAGTTTACAACCAGGAAGAAACCGAGGATCTCAATCCTACAACCACAAGGAACTGAATTCTGCCAACAACCCAGATTCTCTCTTAGAGACTTCAGAAAGAAATGCAGCCTGCCAACATCTTGATGTTAGTTCAATGAGAGCCATACCAGATTTCTAACCAAAACAACTCTAAGATAATAAGTTTGTGTGTGTGTTTTAAAACAGGCTAAAAGCTTATAAAAATGTGTTCTTTTAAGCCACTAAGTTTGTAGTAAATTGTTATAGCAGGAATAGAAAACTGATACAACCCATTCTAACTGGTGTGAGATGGTATCTCATTGTGGTTTTGATTTGCATTTCTCTGATGGCCAGTGATGATGAGCATTTTTTCATGTGTCTTTTGGCTGCATACATGTCTTCTTTTGAAAAGTGTCTGTTCATATCCTTCGCCCACTTGTTGATGGGGTTGTTTGCTTTTTTCTTGTAAATTTGTTTGAGTTCATTTTAGATTCTGGATATTAGCCCTTTGTCAGATGAGTAGATCATTAAAAAGTCAGGAAACAACAGGTGCTGGAGAGGATGTGGAGAAATAGGAACATTTTTACACTGTTGGTGGGACTGTAAACTAGTTCAACCATTGTGGAAGTCAGTGTGGCAATTCCTCAGGGATCTAGAACTAGAAATACCATTTGACCCAGCCATCCCATTACTGGGTATATACCCAAAGGATTATAAATCATGCTGCTATAAAGACACATGCACACGTATGTTTATTGCGGCACTATTCACAATAGTAAAGACTTGGAACCAACCCAAATGTCCAATAACGATAGACTGGATTAAGAAAATGTGGCATATATACACCGTGGAATACTATGCAGCCATAAAAAATGATGAATTCATGTCCTTTGTAGGGACATGGATGAAACTGGAAACCATCATTCTCAGCAAACTATCGCAAGGACAAAAAACCAAACACCGCACGTTCTCACTCATAGGTGGGAATTGAACAATGAGAACAC
This sequence comes from Pan troglodytes, assembly GCF_028858775.2. Classification (NCBI taxonomy): domain Eukaryota; kingdom Metazoa; phylum Chordata; class Mammalia; order Primates; family Hominidae; genus Pan; species Pan troglodytes. The sequence continues at coordinate 92,188,687 of NC_072407.2, forward strand.
ATGGACACAGGAAGGGGAACATCACACACTGGGGCCTGTTGTGGCATGGAGGGAGGAGGGAGGGATAGCATTAGGAGATATACCTAATGTTAAATGACGAGTTACTGGGTGCAGCACACCAACATGGTACATGTATACATATGTAACAAACCTGCACGTTGTGCACATGTACCCTAAAACTTAAAGTATAATAATAAAAACAAAGAAAACTGATACAACCCTAGAGAAAGTCTTGTACATATGCCCTATAAACACACAACAGAGTATTTTTAATTTTTTTATTGAGATAAAAATGTATATATATATAATTTACCATCTGTACATTTTTAGAGGCCAGTTTAGTGGTGATAAATACATTTATGTTTGCTTTTCTTCATCTCCTCTTCCCACTCCCCTTGCTGGCCTCTAGCAACCACCAATTTACTTTCTATCTTCCTGAGATCCACTTTTTCACTGGCCACATATAAGTGACAACATGCGATATTTGCCTTTCTGTGCTTAGCTCATTCCATTTAACACAATGGCCTATGTTCATTACGTTAAGCGAAATGGCCAGCACCACTTATGTTGCTGCAAATGACAGAATTTCATTCTTCTTTGTATCTGAGTAGTATTCCATGATGTATATATATGACTTTTAAAATCTGTTCATTTGTTGATGACCACTTATGTTGATTCCATATTTTGGCTATTGTGAATAGTGCTGCAATAAACATGGGCATGTAGAGATGTCTTTGATACATTGATTTCCTTTGTTTTGGATATATATCCAGTAGTGAAATTGCTGGACCACATGGTAGCTCTAGTTTTACTTTTTTGAGGAACCTCCATACAGTTCTCCATAGTGGCTTTATTAATGTAGATTCCCACCAACAGTGTACTAGTGTTCCCCTTTCTCCACATCTTTGCCAGCATCTGTTATTGCCTGTCTTTTTGATACAAGCCATTTCAACCAACGTGAGCTGATATTGCATTGTGGTTTTGATTTGCATTTGCTTGATGATTAGTGATATTGAACATTTTTTCATCTTCCTATTGGCCTTTTGTATGTCTTCTTTTGAGAAATATCTGTTCAGATCTTTTGCCCATTTTTAAAAAAAAATTGTATTTATTTATATATTTTTAACTATTTTTTTAGAAACAAGGTCTTGCTGTGTCACCCAAGATAAAGGGCAGTGGCTTAATCATAGCTCACTGTAACCTCAAACTCCTGGGATTAAGAAATCCTCCTACCTCAGCCTCTTCAGTAGCCCATTTTTCAATCAGATTTTTTGAGTATTATTGAGTTGTTTGAGCTCTTTATATATTGTAGTTGTTACTCCTTTATCAGATGGATAGTTTGAAAATATTTTGTCCCATTCTGTGGTTGGCACTTCACTTTGTTGATTATTTCCTTTGCTTGAGGCTTTTTAGCTTGATATAATCCCATTGTCTATTTTTGCCTTTGTTGCCTGTGCTTCTGAGGTCTTACGCAAAAAAATCTGCCCGGACCAATGTCCTGGAGCATTTCTCCTATGCTTTCTTTTAGTAGCTTCATAGTTTCAGGTCTTAGATTCAAGTCTTTAATCTATTTTTATTCGATTTGATTTTTGTATATGGTAAGAGGGGTTTAATTTTATCCTTCTTCATTTAGTTATTCAGTTTTCCCAGGATTATTTATTGAAAAGACTGTTCTTTGCCCAGTGTATGTTCTTGATGCCTTTGTCAGAGGTGAGTTGTTTGTAAATGTGTAGATTTATGTCTGAGATCTCCATTCTGCTCCATTGTCCTGTGTGTCTGTTTTTATGACAGTAGAAATATATTGGCAATAATTGGTACAGAAAAGCTGAAACAATGAAATGACAAAAGTGAATTATACTGATATAATTCATTATGCTCACTAAATGCAATAGCATGCAGCTAGGAAAAACAATGTAGTGCACACAGTATTAAAATAAAACACAATTCAATATACACAGTGCCCACAGTGGCCATCATTAGAGTGTTGAAGAAGGGGATGTAGTCAGCAAAAGTTGTACAGGTGACTTCAAAAGTAATCATAAGCACTTATGATTACTTTTGGCTTAATTTCTTAAACCAAGACTGGAGACACAAGTGTTCATTGTGTGCTTATTCTATATATATATTATAAATATTTTATAAATATATTGTTTCTATTCAGTATTTAATAAAGTAAATCAATAGAAAAGGTTAAAAAGCAATGCATACATATTTCAAATATTTTTTTGCTCCAAATTATATAAGCATTGCATAGTTATTGCCCTGGGCCAGGTAAGGTGGCTCACACCTGTAATCCTAGCACTTTAGGAGGCTGAGGCAGGAAGAGAGCTTCAGCCCCAGAGGTCAAGGCTGCAGTGAGCTGTAATTGCACTACTGCACTCCAGCCTAGGTGACAGAGCAAGACGCTGTCTCAAGATAAAAAGAAAAATAAGTTAATAAATAAATAAATATATGTGTATATATTAACTGATTTTATTAAGTACATATATATAGTTAATATATATAACTATACATATATGTAGTTACTGTCTTGGTCTATAGTCAATCTTACAGTGCTTAAGACATTGATACTGAGAACAGTTCTCCTAGGTATATGCTGTGTTTCTGGGGTGACATGATGCTCTCATCTGGCCTCTGTGAGCCTAATTCTAACTTACATTTACCCCACTCTTCAACAACAACTTGGGAAGGTGTCCCTAAACGTTCCTAGGTGAACCCAAACCTGTGGCCCTCAACACATTTCTAGGTAAAGCAAGCTCCTGACATATCTGTGGATATCCTCTCATTAGAAGAAGGGGGAAGAGACCATCTCAAAGTAATTCATTTAATATAGCTTTGCAGCATTAATTTTATTTTGACAAAGAGACACAAAGTAAATAAAATTTCTAAAAAACTATAAACTTTCAAGCATTTTCACACTAAGTCTAGCCCTGCTCACATGCCAGGGAAATATAAAGGTGATCTGTTTCTCAACCTGACCAAGATGCTACAGTAATTAAAAATAAACTCAATCCCTGGATCTCTACCAAAGGGTCTTTTCATATGGATCAAAGTGTATCTACTCATCACATTCTGGAAAAATTATTTGTCTGGAAATAGACAAATTATCCAAAATATAATAGAAATAACAGCCTCTGGAAAGGGCCAAATAAGACTCTTACTGATACAACAGCTAAATCTAGGTCTGATGCTTATTCTCTGTGGACAACAATAGCAGAGCTAATGGCTGATTTGTGGGAAGTAAACATTACGTTTGCAGAATCGTACATGATTTCAGTAGAAGGGCAAGGAAATTTCAGCTGGGAACAGATTGCTCCATGGTAATATGATCACTATGTACCCAACAATGGCTCTTTCTTCCTAGCGTCAATGCAGATGTTGTTTTCTCCTTAACTGTTATCATTTCTGTTTCTAATCACATAAAAGTGTATCTGTTACATATCTGAAGTAAATTCATACTAGCGGTGTAACATCTCCAGCCGTTTAAGTGTAAAAAGAGAAAACGTATGATGTGTTTACTCACTGTTTTATACTCTGTAACGCATGAAGAGAAGATCCTTTTATTCATTGCCTGTACTTTTATTTTTAAACTTTCTGAAACACCTTATGTTATATCCAGCATAGAACTGAGTTTTCCTTTTTGATTTAATCTGACAATATTTTTTTCCTCTAATAAGAGAGTCAAGCCTACTTACTTTTATTGGTAAATTCTGTTTGGTTATATTTTGGTTACAGCATGTTATGCTGTGATCTATATGCACATATCTTCTTTTGCTGCCTTGTTTGTTTTTATTGATTTTGTTTTGATGTTGTGATATTTGGAAGAGTTAAATTTTTATTCTGATGGCTACCTTATGTAATTTCATAAAATCATCTCTTTCTTTAGCAGTAGCTAATGTCTCTAAACTAAGAACAATGGTATTAACTCTTTCTTGTCTTCCCTATGTGATCTTTCATCCCCCAATTTGATATAATAATATTAACTTTGTTTCCCCTGATGCCATTAAGTGCACCTACATTTCTATAAACAGTATCCTTTGACTCCCAGGCATTACAGATGAGCAGTCAGTAAAATCATTCTGCAGAATACCTTCTTTTTCCTTTTCTTCTATTTTTCTTAGTTGTATCTACATCGCCAGAGCACCTACAGTTGCATTTCTTTCTGTCAGCTTTATCCAGCATTTGTTTTTGCCTTTTATTTGAAGTTAAATATATTCCTTGCTCACTACGACACTGGGGAGAGGAAGGTTTTTGTTGTCATTGTTGTGCTTGTACAGTTGCTTATTTAAAAACATTGGCAAAAACAAACAAAAAATGTATGTAGATGGAATGGAGATAAGACAGAAAATGAGAGAGATTGATAATGAGTGTGCTTATTCTAGACTGGGAGGGGTGCTACACTGAGTAGTGTCTCAAGGCTGCAGGAAAGGATGGTTGATTGTGAGCAGGTGGAGTTTCCACTGAAGGAGAGAAGTCCTGCCTTCAACAACCTGTGCAGAACCAGGAACTGGTAATGGTTCAAATCAACTTACAGACCTGGAGGTAGAAATTTAAGAAAGCTCGTTTAGCACCTAGTTTCCTAGAAAATATTAGCTACTATTTGCTGAGCATCTGTCAGTCTGTCTGCAGCATGGAAGATCTGAGTACAGGGGAGACTGGATTAGTAACAGTGGGTCAGAAAATTATATAATATTCAACCAAAATTCCTGCTTTACATAGACGGCACCTGGTATTTCCAGAACTACAAGGTAAAGAAATTATTTGTGCTTGAACTTGCAGAAAACTGCCTTTTCCCTTCTTCTCTTGCATCTTAACCTGGAGCTTCTCTTTTCTTGAGCCTCAGTGTCCTTCCCAACTCAATTTATAACTGACTTCCTGCAGTTTCTCCTTAGGACAGGGCTTTGTTTTGGGGGTGGTTAATTTGTAGGGTTCATAGGATACAGACCACTCACAGCACTGCTTTTTGCCATCCTCACTCTCAGCTGTGAGTTGAGGCTCAGGAAGCCTTCTGCCAGCCTCAGCTGCTGTTCTCAGATTAATCTGCTAAGTTCTTTTTGCTTAGTAGGAATCTCTGAATTTAGTAACATAGATGTTAGCAATTGTATTTCTAGTTTTTCCAGTTCCCAGAGCCATTAAAGATTTTTTTCCTTTCCTTTCCTTCTTCCAAAACAGTTGGTGATTCCCCTGGGTCTCTATGGTTTAACCTCACAAAAGGTTCATGATGACACCCTGTTACATTGTTTTGTCATAGTTAATACCTTGTTATCCCAGTTGCTCAGTCAATTTTTGTGAGAGATTCAGGGATATTAATAAAACTGTGCTGCTGCTACTAGCATCTTGCATAAAAGCCCTATTAATTAAAATGTTTATTTTACGTGTGATTTGAACTTGTAATTTTTATTCAAAGTTTTTCAACAGAGATCCAGAGAAGACCCTCTTTATATTTGTAGTTTTGTGCATTGCAACACTTTTTAGTGAAAAAAAAAACCATGAGAACAACACAAGTGATTTTAAAAGAATAAACCTACAATCCATTAATTATAAAATGAAATACTGTGCAGGTGTTAAGAATGAGGGAATCAATAAGAACTTGTGTTGGGTAACTATAAACTTTTAAAAAATAAAGTATATGCTCATGTGACCATATTATCGTTTAAAAAAATACAAGCATACTTGCACACACCTTCAAGCAAAATGGGTACATGCATTTAAAAATATTTAAATTAAGTAAATGGTCCAATAATTTAACTTTGTAAAATTCTATGTTCTCTGATTATTTTATATGCTAGAAACAGGCATTACTGTTTTGTTTATTTCATTTGAAATAATTGTAGTCACATGAGGTTTAAGTTATAAGACAGAGAGGTCACATATGCCTATTTTCTAATTGGATACCTTATTTATTACTATTGAGTTTTGAGAATTCTTTATATATGCTAGATGTAAGCTCTTTGTCAGATATATAGTATGCAAATTATTTCTCCCAGTCTGTAATTCATGTTTTCAACCTCTTTACAGGGTCTAAGTTAAAAAAAAAAAAAAAAAGGTGTTCATTTATTTTAATGAAGTCCAGTTTTATCACTTTTTCCTTTTGTAGATTTTGTTTTTGATATCAAGCCTAAAAATTCTTTGCCTAGCCCAAGGTCTCAAGAGTTTTCTTCTATTTTTAAAAGTTTAATGAATGAATGAATTTATTTATTTATTTATTTATTATTTTTGACACGAGGTTTCGCCCAAGCTGTAGTGCAGTGGTGCCATCATTGCTCACTGCAGCCACGAACTACTGGACTGAAGTGATCCTTCTGTCTCAGCCACTTGAGTAGTAGCTGAGATTACAGGCACGAGCTACCATACATGACTTAAAGTTTTATAATACTACATTTTACATTTAAGCCTGTGATTTATGTGAGCTAAATTTTATATAAAGTATAAATTTAGGTCAGTCTTAGTTTTTATATCTATGAATGTCCAATTGCTCTAGCACCATTTGTTGAAAAAGGTATCCTTCCTTTAAACTGTTTTTGCATCCTTGTTAAAAAAAAAATCAGTTGAATATTGTGTGGTCTGTCACCTTTTAATAAGATAAAAACATTAACACTCACCAGATATTGAAGTTTAGAAACTTTTTTAAAGCTAAACTTCTGAAAACAGAATACAAAATAAAAAACATGTCAAATTAGTCAATTTGCATAAGACCAGTTCATTTAAATATATTAAAATACAAACTAATTCAAACCACTAAAGTGATAATGCAAGACTATAAATTTAAAGGCTAATTATTAAGTCAAACTGCTGTATTCTATGTGTTAGAGTGAGTTCAGAAAGATCCATTGTATTATTGAATAGGCAAAAGTTTTAATTTCAGAGGATGAAGCTGACATATTACTGCCACCTTGTGGATATTCTGTTATTACAGGCTATTATAAAAAGCAATGAGGGTATATAATCTGTTCTAACAAGAAACATTTCCTTTTTTTGTCGTTTTTATTATTATTATCATTACATTTTAAGTTCTGAGATACATATACAGAACGTGGAGGTTTGTTACATAGGTATACACGTGCCATGGTGGTTTACTGCACCCATCAACCCATCATCTACATTAGGTATTTCTCCTAATGCTATCACTCCCCCAGCCCCCCACCCCCTGACAGGCCCCGGTGTGTGATGTTCCCCTCCCTGTGTCCATGTGTTCTCATTGTTCAACTCAAAAAAAAAAAAAAAAAAAAAAGATGCATTTTCTGCTTTCCCAATTTCTTAAATGCAATGCAACTTTATGTTTAATTTAACTAATTTAATTTTTTGAGACAAGGTCTAGCTCTGTTACCTAGGCTGGAGTGGAGTGGCATGAATATGGTTCAGTAAAACCTCCACCTCCCTGGCTCAAGTGATCCTCCTTTCTCAGCCTCCTGAGTAGCTAGGACCACAGGCATGCGCCACCATAGCCAGCTAATTTCTTTTTTCTTTTTTGTAGAGTTGAGGTCTCACTTTGTTGTCCAAGCTGGTCTCAAACTACTGGGCTCAAAGGATCCTCCTGCCATGGCCTCCCAAAGTGCTTGGATTTATGGGTGTGTGCCATAGCACCAGGCCTAAGCAACTTTAGAGAAGCCTTTTTTTCTTTCATAAAAACAGTTGTAGATATTTTCCTTATGGAATTTATTTGTGATAATATATTTTAATAGATGGTTTAATTTGTTAAATAACTTGTCTCAGATAATAATAATTAATTAATATTAAAACTACAAAACAGGCAGGGTCTTCTTTTTCTATGAAAAATGAAAGTTGATTCTGACATCTATGTAAACAGTTTAAGTATTCAAAGTATATAAATGTGAAGTCCTATCAAGAGTAATTAGACAAGAGAAAGAAATAAAGGGCATTCAAATTGGAAAGGAGGATGTCAAATTGTTCCTGTTTGCAGTTGACATGATCTTATATATAGGAAAACCTGAAGACTCTACCAGAAAACTTTTAGAACAAACAAATTCAGTGAAGTTGCAAGACACAAAACTAATACACAAAAATTGGTGGCATTTATATATATGAACAACAAACTAGCTGAAAAAGAAATCAAGATGGCAAACCTATTTACAATAGTTACCAAAAAAAAACCTAGACATAAATGTAACCAAGGAGGTAAAATGAAAACTACAAAATACCGATGAAAGAAATTGAAGAAGATACAAATAAATGAAAAGTAAAAAGTAGAAAGTAGAACAGAGGATACTGCAGGCTGAAAAGGGTAGGGAGAAAGGAGGGATAGTAAGAGATTTGTTAATGGATACAAAATTACAGCTAGGTAGGAGTAATAAGTTCCAGTGTTCTATAGCACTGTAGATGACATTCATGCTCATGGATCAGAAATACTAATGTTGTTAAAGTGACAGTACACTCAAAAGCAACCTACAGATTCAATGCAATCTCTATCAAAATACCAATGAATATTTTTCACAAAATTAAAAAAAAATCCAAAGAGATTGTATGGAATCAAAAGTATCCTCAATAGCCAAAGCAATCCTAAGCAAAAAGAACAAAGCTGGATGTATCATGCTACCAGACCTCAGAATACACTACAAAGCTGTAGTAAACAAAACATCATGGTATTGGCATAAAAACAGACACATAGACCTATGGAATAGAATAAAGAACCCAGAAAATCCACATATCTCAGGCAATTGATTTTTTACAAAGATGCCAAGAACACTCATTGGGGAAAGGATAGTCTCTTCAATAAATGGTGCTTGGAAAACTGGATATCCAAATGCAGAAGGATGAAACTAGACCCCTGCCTCTCACCCTATACAAAAATCAACTCAAAGTATCTCAAATACCGAAATATAAGACCCAAAATGGTAAAGCTACTAGAAGAAAACATAGGGGAGATCCTTCAGGACATTGCTCTGGGAAAAGATTTTATGAATAAGGCATCAAAAGCACAGGCAACAAAAGAAAAAGTAAACAAATGGGATCACATCAAGCTAAAAAGCTTCTGCACAGCAAAGGAAATAATGAAGTGAGTGAAAAGACAACCTACAGAATGGGAGAAAATATAAACTACTCATCTGGCAGGAAATTAATATCAAGAATATACAAGGAATTCAAACATATCAACAGCAAAGAAACCCAACAATCTAATTAAATATAAGCAAATGCTCTGAACAGACATTTCTCAAAAGAAGACATACAAATGACCAACAAATTTATGAAAAAATGTTCAACACCACTAATCAGCAGGGAAATGCTAATCAAAGCCACAATGAGGCATCATCTCACCCCAGTTAGGATGGCTATTATAGAAGAGACAAAAATAAATGCTGGCAAAGATGTGAAGAAAAGGGACTTTTTTTTTTGACAGTCTCATTCTCCGTCCAGGCTGGAGTGCAGTGGTGGTGTAACCTGGCTCCCTCTGCTTCTAGGGTTCAAATAGTTCTCCTGCCTCAGCCTCATGAGTAGCTGGGGAAAAAGGAACTCTTATACACTGTTGGTAGGAATGTAAATTAGTGCAGCCAGTATGGTGAACAGTATTGAAACCCCTCAAGCAATCCCACTACTGGGAATTTATCCAAAGGAAAAAAAGCATTATGTTGGAGAGACATCGGCATCCCCATGTTTATTGCAACAGTGTTCACAATAGCCAAGATATGGAATCAACCTAGGTTTCCAACAACAGATGAATGGATTTTTAAAATGTGGTATATATACACCAAGGAAGGCTATTTAGCCATAAAAAAAGAATAAATAAAATCCTGTCATTCTCAGCAACATGGATGGAACTGGAGGATATTATGTTAAGCAAAATAAGCCAGGAATAGAAATTTCAACACCACATGTTCTCACTCATGCAGAAGCTAAAAAAAAGTTGATCTCATAGAAGTAAAAAGTAGAACAGAGAATACTGCAGGTTGAAAAGTGTAGGGAGAAAGGAGGGATAGTAAGAGATTTGTTAACGGATACAAAATTACAGTTAGGTAGGAGTAATAAGTTCTAGTGTTCTATAGTACTGTAGATGACTATAGTTAACAATACTATATTATGTAGTTTAAAATACCAAGGAGTAGTTTGAATGTTCCCAACACAAAGAAATAATAAATGTTTGAGATGATAGATATGCTAATTACCCTGATCTGATCACCATCTACATGTATTGAAACATCCCCATATAGCAATGAATATGTATAATCTTTGTCAATTTAAAAAGTAAAAAAAAAAGTTAATCTTGAAGAATGCATTTGAAGAACTTGTACTCAAGAAATCAACTTATTTTAAGAACTTGAGTCTCCTTGGAATTTGTGTTTTCTAGACCAGTACTTCTCCAAATTAAAGCAAATTTAGGCTGGGCATGGTGGCTCATGCCTATAATCTCAGCACTTTGGAAGGCCGAGGCCAGCAGATCACTTGAGGTCAGGAGTTCGAGACCAGCTGACCCAACATTGTGAAACCCTGTCTCTACTAAAAATACAAAAATTAGCCGGGCATGATGGCATGCGCCTGTAATCCCAGCTACTTTGTAGGCCGAGGCAGGATAATCGCTTAAACTGAAGAGATGGAAGTTGCAGTGAGCCAAGATTGAACCACTGCACTCCAGCCTGGGCAACAGAGCAAGACTCTGTCTCAAAAAAAAAAAAAAAGAAAAAAGCGAATTTAGTTCACTTTGGTATTGTGTCAAAATGTAGATTCTTTTAAAGTAAATCCAGAGAATTTAGATGTAGTTGAAGCTTGTAATCTGTTCTTAATTTTTTTAATAAAAATAAAATATTTAGATTTAGAGTAAATCTAAAGTGAGGCCTGAAGCTACTCCCAGGTGATACTGATGCTGCTCATTTTTGCCCAAATTTTGAGTCACAAGATTCTAAATTAGTGGTTTGAAGTCCTACATGCGTAATCACTTGGGGAGCTCAATTAACACCCAGCAACAGACTAATTACTAATAAATCAGAATCTTCAGTATTAGGCTTCAATCATTGGCAATTTTTTTTTTTTTTTTGAGATGGAGTCTCCCACTGCCGCCCAGGCTGAAGGGCACTGGCACCATCTTGGCTCACTGCAAGCTCCGCCTCCTGGGTTGTCGCCATTCTCCTGCCTCAGCCTCCCGAGTAGCTGGGACTACAGGCACCCGCCACCACGCCCGGCTAATTTTTTGTATTTTTAGTAGAGACGGGGTTTCACCGTGTTAGCCAGGATGGTCTCGATCTCCTGACCTCATGATCCTCCCGCCTTGGCCTCCCAAAGTGCTGGGATTACAGGCGTGAGCCATCGCGCCCAGCCAATCATTGGCATTTTTAAAGGTCCCAGGTGATTCTAATGTGAGGTCTTTACAGACATCTTGTAAGTTAAAAACTATAAAGTGTAAAATTGTCTTTACCTCCCTTTTGGAAACCACAAATGTATGTCAAAGTTGGAACAGAAGTAGAAAGCATACAAAAATGAACTTGACAATACCCATCTACAGATCCGTGATAGGCATTTGTGTACAACTTGACCTACGTGACATTTAAGGTCAGTTTGCTCCGATTATTATTAAGAATAAAGTATACTACAATGATGGCAATATGTTTCATCGACAGCAGTTCACCCATTGAGTATTGATACCGTGGGTCTGAGTGAAGCTGAGGGTGGAGGAAACACAGGGTGAGGGAGCGGGATAGTTTGCCCCTTCAAGGACTGACAGGATATAACACAAAAGGCGGGGAGGGGGAAAGAATAAAGTCTACCTTCTGAGTAAAGCAAAGCAAAGTGTCCTCAGCCAATCCAAGTGGCGCCTGTAAATACCATTATCTAGAGAAAATATGATTAAAGAAGTGGCTTTTGTGTGTAGGAAGGTAAGAAGTTTCTGGATATTTGTACTGAGTAGGAATCAAGATTTCTGGGTAGAGATGCTGGAAGAAAATCAGCACCTAGTCCAGGAAAAAAAAAAGAAAAGAAAAGTTCTCCGAATTTTTCTGCTTGAATTCCATGAACTCAAACTTGTAATTTAGTCTTTAAACATAATAGTGAGTCATAATATTGCCTACGTATACGAGGAAGAAAATGTTGTTTTACCTATCTTCCCAATGGGAAAAAAGTGGCTCATAAAGAAACCTTGACTTCCAACTAAACTTTCAGGTTACTTAGCCTCAAATCCATTCCACTAAAATACAAGTGTGTGCTCTAAGTAGAAAGTAGAAGGATGGTTACCAGAGGCTGGGTTGGGAGAAGGGGAGGAAGGGAGTGGGAGCCTGTTGATCAAAGGGTACAAAGTTTCAGATATGGGAGGAACAGGTTTTGAGATCTATTGCACAGCAGAGTGACTGTAGTCAATAATAATGTACTACATACTTCAAAATAGTAGTAAATTTCACATCTCACCATAAAAAATGAAGGGTAAGTGAGATGATGGATATGTTCATTAGCTTGATTTAATCATGCCACCTTATATATATATATATATATATATCTCACATTGTAGCCTATAAATGTATACAATTATGGTTTGTCAATCAAAAATATTTATATAAATTTTTAAAATATCTGTACGCTAATAGAGATATTACAATCAGTGCCCATAGAGGAAGAAGGAGGATGTTGGATGAGTATATTTTCTTCTGATCCAACTGACTCTGCATGAAGCTTAAAAAAGTCAATTACCACCTTTCCTTTTTTCTAAGTAGCTTTGTTGAGGTATAGGTGACCTGCAATAAACTCCACATATTTAAAACTGCATGATTTGAGAAGTTTTGACATATATAAATATACATGTGTAAGACCACCACCATAATCAAGATAATAAACATCAATCACCTAAAAATTTCCTTGTGCCACTTTCTGTTTTGTTTAAGATGGGATCTTGTCATGTTGCCCAGGCTGTTCTCAAACTCCTGGGTGCAAGTAATCCTCCTGCCTCAGCCATCCACAATGCTGGGATTACAGGCCTGAGCTACTGCCCTCGGCCTCCTTATGCCACTTTGTAATCCCACCCTCCTGACCTTCCCTGCTGCTCCTCTCCAAGCAACTACTGATCTGCTTTCTGTCACTATAGATAAGTTTGCATTGTCTAGAATGTTATATAAATGGGTCATAGAGTATACATTTGTTGTTTTTGCCTGGCTTCTTTCACTCAATATTTGTCATGAGATTTGTCCTTGTTATGTGCATACATTTTTATTGCAAAATAGTGTTTGATTGCTTGACTATATCAGTTTGTTTAACCTTTTATAGTACTTGTTAATGGAAATCTTTGTTGTTTCCCGTTTGAGGGGGTAATTGTTTGTTTGTTTGTTTGTTTGTTTGTTTTGAGATGAAGTCTCACTCTGTCACCCAGGCTGGAGTGCAATGGCATGATCTCGGCTCACTGCAACCTCTGCCTCCCAGGTTCAAGCAATTCTCCTGCCTCAGGCTCCCAAGTAGCTGGGATTACAGGTATGCACCACCCCACCAGGCTAATTTTTGTATTTTTAATGGAGACAGGGTTTCATCATGTTGGCCAGACTGGTCTCAAATCCCCGGCCTCAGGTGATCCACCCTCCTCGGCCTCTCAAAGTGTTAGGTGGCATGAGCCACCAAGCCTGGCGTGAGGGTATAATTTTTAAAAAGCTTCTGTGAACACTCATACACAAGTCTTTATATGGACATATGCTTTTGTTTCTCTTGAGTAATACCTAGGAATGAAATGGCTGGACCATCTGCCTGTTTTCTGACAGCATCCAATTAGAGCAAACCCCTTCTTTCTTAGACATTCACTCATCTCCCAACCAAAGGGTAAGTCCTATAACAGGTTCCTTTTAACATCCTATTACTGAGACACCCATTGGTTTCTCTTGGTATGTGTTCTCCTTGTAGCAGGCCAGGCATGGTGGCTCATACCAGTAGTTCCAGCACTTTAGGAGGCCGAGGTGGGAGGACGACTTAAGGTCAGGAGTTCGAGACCAGCCTGGCCAACATGATGAAACCCCGTCTCTACTAAAAATACAAAAATTAGCCCAGCGTGGTTGTGGGCACCTGTAATCCCAGCTACTAGGAAGGCTGAGGCAAGAGAATACTTGAACCTAGGAGGAGGAGGTTACAGTGAGCCGAGATCATGCTATTGCACTCCAGCCTGGGTGACAGAGCAAGACTCCGTCTCAAAAAAAAAAAAGGAAAAAAGAAAGTTGTAGCAAATCTAATTAATTACAAGTGTGTTTCTAGAGGTCTTTGCCTGTAATTATTGTCTAGAATTTTTTTCCATTTTACTTAAATCATCTGGTTTATTGGCATAAAGTTCTTCAAAGTATTTTCTTACTATTCTTTTAATATCTATAAAATCTAAAGCCATATCACCTTTTTTATTCCTGATATTGGTAATTTGTGTCTTCTCTTCATTTCCTTATCAGTTTTACTAATGGTTTATCGAGTTTATTGATCTTCTCAAAGACCAATAGGTTTTGGGTTTATTGATCTCAATTGTTTTTGTTTTCTGTATCACTGAATTTTGCTAAGATTATTACTTCTGTGATTCTGCATACTTTAGGTTGAATTTCTATTCTTTTTCTAGTTCTTATGATAAAATATGAAGTTATTGATTTTTTTTTCTTTTCTAATATGTAGGCTTTTAGTGCTAAAAATTTCCCTTTCAAGTACTGCTTTACTTGCATTACATACATTTTTGTATGTTGTGTTTTCACTTTAAAACACTTCCCGATTTCTCTTTAGATATCCTCTCTGAGTCACAGGTTATTTAAAATATGTTATTTGGTTTCCAAATAATTGAGAATTTTTCAGATATCTTTCTGTTACTGATTTCTAATTTAATTCCATTGTGCTCAGAATATGTATTTTGTGTAATTTGAACCATTTCAAACTTAGTTAGTTTTATGCCCCAGAATATGAACTATCCTGTTAAATGTTTTCTGTAATGTTGAAAAAAAATGCACGATCTGCTGTTGTTGGTTGACAGTGTTGCACCATCTTATATGTTTCTACTGATTTTATGTCTACTTTTTCTATCAACTGTTGACAGAGAAGTTTAAAAATCCATTATAATTAGGAACGTGTTCAATTCTTCTTGCAGTTCTATCAGTGTCTGCTTTATGTATATTGAAAGCTTGTTCATAGGTGCATAAATGTTTAGGATCATTATGTCCTCTCGATGAGTTGATCACTTTATGATTCTAAAATGACCTAATTTTATCACTGCTAATATTCTTTGCTCTTAAATGTACTTCCTCTAATGTATTAATAGCTACTCTTGCTTTTTTCACTAGTGTTATCGAGTTACATCTTTTTTTCTGTTCTTTTCCTTTTAACCAATTTGTTTTTATAGTTAAAGTTCATTTCTTATATGGCATATATAACTGTGTCTTTTGTATCTTGTTCTTCTTAACCTGGCTTTTTATTGGAATGTTTACATCATATACCTTTAATGTGATTATTGGTACGATAAAGTTTAATTTTATCATCTTACTATTTGTTTTCTTTTTTCTTTCTTTTTGTTTTTTTATGTGTTTTTTGTTTGTTTGTTTGTTTTGTTTTTTTGTGCTGACCATGGAAAGGACAGCTATTTGTTTTCTGTTTGTTACAAGTATTCTTTTCCTCTTTTTCTTCTTTTGGATTGAGTATTTTATGATTAAATTTTATCTACTTTTTTGCTTGTTAGCTGTATGCTTTGTTATTTTAGTGACTGCTTTAGGGTATGTATCTCTAAATTATCAGTTTACCTATGAGTGATATTATACCACTTCATGTGTAGTATAAGCACTTTACAATAATACACATCCATTTCTTGTCTACATGTATATTGCAATAATATACATCTATTTCTTGTTTACATTCAGTACAATAATATACGTTCATTTCTTAAATCATATGGGTAAGATATTTGTTGACTTAGGACAGACAGCACGAAAGACTAGAGAAATTCAAAGAATGATAATTGAGGGTAGCTGCCTCTAACAGCAAAGGGTATCTCAAAGATGTATATAAATAGACTCAAGTTTCTTAATTATCATTCAGTAACATTCTAAAACTTTGAGACTGATATCCTCCTTTTCCCTCACACAAATTCTTATTTCCTGCAAGTGAAAGGCTAAGGTTGTTATAAACAAATGCCAAGTTTGTTTCTGTCACTTGACAAACTGCAAGGTCGGTTGAATCCGGGTTTTGGAATCTCTTTTATCTTTTTTTTTTTTTTTTTTTTTTTTTTGAGACGGTATCTCGCTCTGTCTCCCAGGCTGGAGTGCAGTGGCGCCATCTCCGCTCACTGCACGCTCCGCCTCCTGGGTTCATGCCATTCTTCTGCCTCAGCCTCCCAAGTAGCTGGGACTACAGGCACCGGCCACCACGCCCGGCTATTTTTTTTTTTTTTTTTTTTCGGTATTTTTAGTAGAGACGGAGTTTCACTGTGTTAGCCAGGATGGTCTCAAACTCCTGACCTTGTGATCCGCCCACCTCGGCCTCCTAAAGTGCTGGGATTACAGGCGTGAGACACCACGCCCAGCCTGGAATCTCTTAACTGAAAGTCTGAGCACTGATTTTAAAAGAGCGAGATACCAAACACTGGAATGTGAATATACAGAGGTACTTAGAGGATTTAGAGTCCAGCTTTCCAGCCTGTGTGGCCCTTCCTTTCCCTGAGGAAAATGAGCCTCCTAGACTCTCACTCAAAGGAATTTTCCTACTTTTAAAGAAAATATCCATAGTCTTCATAACTCATTCTCTCCCAAATAGTAACCAGGTTAAAATGGAATCAAACCCAAAAAGGCTTTTTCCATAGCATATCATAAACAATGCTTACACATTGCAAGAATTACAGATTTTAGCAATTTATATTGGCCACTATCTTGCAAATGCATGGATTATAGATTCTGGTGATAAATGACAAAAAAGAAAATTTTAGATTAGGGTGAATTTACCAATGTAATGTGTTTACCAGACATTGTATGTTCAAGGTGCTAGCTCAGGTACCTGGAAGTAGTCTTAGTTAATTGATCATCATTGGTCTGTGTATGTACTTCTTGATTCACAAAAATCTAACCTTATAGAACAGTGGAATACTTTTTGATGACTCAGACACAGTAGCATTTTCTAATTCAAAAAAAAAAAAACAAATACAGAGTCTTGCTCTGTCGCCCAGGCTGGAGTGCAATGGCGCAATCTTGGCTCTCTGCAACCTCTGCCTCCTGTGTTAAAGCGATTCTCCCGCCTCAGCCTCCCATGTAGCTGGAATTACAGGTGCCCGCCAGCACACCCAGCTAATTTTTGTATTTTTAACAGAGATGGGGTTTCACCATCTTGGCCAGGCTGGTCTTTAACTCCTGACCTCGTGATCCACCTGCCCCTGCCTCCCAAAGTGCTGGGATTACAGGCATAAGCCACTGCGTTCAGCCTACAGTAGCATTTTCTAGACAACATTTTGTGAGTTTGAAGTGCTGTCCTGAAGGACTTCAAACTCAGCTCAGTTGAGCTGAGCCGCAACTAATACACATGTAGTGCCATTTCTCCCGCAACCAGAAAATATATCTCAGGAAACCAAGCATAGAGAAAAGGTAGTTCTTCTCATGATTACATTTGAAGATCCACTTGTAGTCCCCACAATTCTGGACTCTGATGATTTAGAGGTTCCAGTCCCTACAGAGCAAATGTTTCTGTCAGGGGAAATAATAGTTACATAGATATGGCATTTAAAGCTCCAACCTGGCTATCTTAAGCCTCTCATGCCACTGAACAGAACACAACACTGTAGGCAGAAGATGAATTTACCATTGGCTGGGGTGGAAAATTCTCGTGATAAGAAAGAATTGAGATTCTTGTCATAAGAAGATAAGAGTTACCATTAAACTGAGATAATAATCTAAATCGCCTCCTCAAACCTACATTCAGTGCAAAAGATTCACTGAGATTACTAAACTAGAGGGTACAGCAAGGGTTCAGTTCCCTTAGAAATGAAGGTAAATAATTCTGAATAGCTGAGATACTTGCTGAAAGCAAAGGGAATATGGGAGAAAAGTGGTGGAAGGAAGTTATAAGTGACTTTATAATGAAATGCTGAAACAAAAATTTTAATCTCATGTGTCTCATTTCTTACTGTAACATGTATATATTCTTACAGTTTATCTTAAATTTCTTTTCTCTCTCCCTATTACATATATTTTTTTTAATTTTTTTTTTTTTAATGGAGATGGCATCTCACTCTGTTGCCTAGGCTGGACTCAAACTCCTTGGCTCAAGCCTCAGCCTCCAAAGTAGCTGGGACTACAGGTATGAGCCACCATCTTGGCTAAATTTTTAGTTTTAAGAGACAGGGTCTCATTTGTTGCCCAGGCCGGAGTGCAGTCACATGATCATGACTCACTGCAGTCTCCAACTCCTGGGCTCAAGCAATCCTCCTGCCTCAGCCTCTCAAATAGCTGGAATTACAGGCACGAGTCACTGAACCCAGCCTCCTATTGCATATAGAGGTAAACGGGATGTGAAAATAGCAGTTAGCTTTTCAGTTTTGTTCATAGGATGAGACAACTGAGTTGGAATCATGACAGAACTACAAGAAGAATGAGCATCAACTAGAAAGCTAGATTTGCAGCTGGATGCAATAACCACAAGACTTTGGGTCGATTTTTTCCCATCGTATAAAAGCAACTCTAAAAGTAATAGTTATCTTCATTCCTGAAGAAAAGTTTCTGATTCAATAGCTCTAGAATTTCCCTGAGACTGCACTTCTAACAAGTTGCCAGGTAATATTGACGCTGTTGTCTGGGGATCTCACTTTGCGAACCACTTCTCTAAATAATACTCTAATGCATTTTTTTTCCTGTCTGTTTAGAGAAATGATGAGTGTAGTCCTGTTTGCTAAATGTGAAAATTACAAAACTTCCACTGGGGATGTGTTTTTTGGAAGTTTATTGGAAGATTAATATGTACAGATATTGGGCAGGCAGAAAACAAGAGACTATATAACTGTTTGCTGGTGTATTTTTGTCTGTACAGCATTTGAACACCCTTTCTATGTTTGTGGAATGTTCTGCTGTGTGATTCTTCATGGTCTCAGAATCTATAAAGTCTAGACATCTGTCTTCCCTGCCCCTGGTAGAGCACAGGCACATGATCTCACTGTTCTATGGTGGTGGTGATCACGGGGATCATCTCTAAAACAAGGGGTGCCATCCAGTGTCCCGCTGCCGCAGCCACACCAGCCTCACCAGCTTGTTCCTCTGTCATCATTTTTGCCATAGTTATGATTGACTGGCCACTTTAATCACTGCCCACTTCAACAACAACAACAAAAAAAAAGATTCTCGAATCTTGCCAGAGATTCTATGAGCTACTATTTCTTTTCTGTTCAAGTTAGAGTAATGTATATTGTTTGCAAAATAGAAGCTAACAGAAACAAAAGCATAGGCCAAAAATGGTACAGATTACAGGCAATACAGTTTACAATGGAGTCATTTTAATGATAGGCAAAACACCCTTTCACTTAGGTGAAATGTCACTTCCCAATGCTTACAGATCAAGTATCCAAAGCATTTTTTAAAGTGGAAGGTAAACAAGAATCACCTTCCTCTAAATTCTGAAATTCTGTACTCAAAGATGAGTCTTAAATTTGGTTTCATCAAAATTGATCAAATGGGATAAAAGTATAAGATGCAGGAAAACTGATTGTCTAGTAGGGTAGAGTCTCTCTTTCACTGTATTTTGCTGAGTAGGAGGTGGGATCTCCTCAGGCCAATAAATTGTAAAGACAGACTCTTCTCTAAGCAATATATAAAATGCAATGTTTTGATGTTGCAACACTACTTTTGTAGTATACCTGCTCACCATGCCAAAGATGACAACAGGTAGGGCAAAAATAATGGTCCTAGGGTCTCTGTATCCTTCACTGTTGGCTAAAGTTAAATGCTTTTTAAATCTTTTTGAAGAAAAATTTTTAACAGTGTTTTCATTTGACTATAATTATCCTCTGATTATTGCACATTTAATACTCTGCTTTATATATTTAGTTTGAGGGCATTTTATCCCATTTCTCAATATGGCAGTAAAAAAGAATTCTATGAAATAGTCCAATAAAATGTGTATCGTATATATTTAAGGTGTGCAACATGGTGTTTTGATGTATGTATACATAATGAAATGGCCACAACATTCCAGCAAATTAAACTATCTATGACCTACCATGATTACTGGTGTGAGTGCGTGCATGCGCGTGTGTGTGTGCGTGTGTGTGTGTGTGTGGTGAGAGCACCTAAAATCTACCCTCAACAAATTTTTATATGCAATACAATGTTATCAACTATAGTCCTCATGCTGTACATTAGATCTCTAGATTAATTTATCCTATAAAAGTGCAGTTTTCTACCCCTTGACCTACTACTTTCCATTTCCTCCTCCTTCCTGCTCCTGAAAACCACCATTCTTCTCTCTGTTTCTATGTGTTTGACTTGTTTTAGACTCCACATAAAAGTAAGCTCATGCAGTATTTTCCTTTCTGTGTCTGGCGTATTTCACCTAGTGTAATGTTTTCCAGATTCCAGGTCTTTTTAATGAAAAGAGATTTTAAGGAGAAGTAAAACAAAAGTTTGTGTTGGTTAGAGACTTAGTTTTGTTGTGGACAGATGACTTGTGTGTGTTTCGGGACTTAGAATAGGTAGCCAGGTACAGTTTTGGTCTTTGTGAAGGCCAGAGACCATTCACTGAACCAGCTATTTTATGTCTTCTGGGGCCCCACCATGATTCTCTTACTCTCTGTATCTTCTTTAATCTTTTTTACCTTTGTATTAGTCCATTTTCATGCTGCCAATAAAGACATACCCAAGACTGGGAAGAAAAAGAGGTTTAATTGGACTTACACTTCCACATGGCTGGGGAGGCCTCAGAATCATGGAGGGAGGCAGAAGGCACTTCTTACATGGTGGCAGCAAGAGAAAATGAGGAAGAAACAAAAGTAGAAAGCTGCGATAAACCCATCGGATCTCATGAGACTTATTCACTATCACAAGAATAGCACAAGAAAGACCAGCCCCCATGATTCAATTACCTCCTCCTGGGTCCCTTCCACAACAGCAGGAATTCTAGGAGATAGAATTCAAGTTGAGATTTGGATGGGGACACAGCCAAATCATATCATTCCACCCCTGGCCTCTCCAAAACTCAATTCTTGACTTCTGTGCAACTGCAGGCTCAACACCACATGGAAGCTGTCAAGGCTTGAGACTTCCACCCTCTGTAGCCACAGCCTGAGCTCTATGTTGTCCTCTTTCAGCCACAGGTGGAGTGGCTGGGACACAGGGCACCAAGTCCCTAGGCTGCACACAGCACAGGGACCCTGGTCCCAGCCCACAAAAATCACGTTTTCCTCCTGAGCCTCTGGGCCTGCAATGGGAGGGGCTGCTGAGAAGTTCTCTGACATGGCCTGGAGACATTTTCCCCATGGTCTTGGGAATTAACATTAGGCTCCTTGCTACTTATGCAAATTTCTGCAGCTGACTTGAATTTGTCCCCTGAAAATTGGTTTTTTCTTTTCTATCACATTGTCAGGCAGCAAATTTTCCGAACTTTTATGCTCTGCTTGCCTTATAAAACTGAATGCCTTTTAACAACACCTAAGTCACCTCTTGAATGTTTTGCTGCTTGGAAATTTCTTCCACCAAATACCCTAAACCATGTCTCTCAAGTTTAAAGTTCCACAAATCTCTAGGGCAGGGGCAAAATGCCATCAGTCTCTTTAATAAAACATGACAAGAGTCTCCTTTCCTCCAGTTGCCAACCAGTTCCTCATCTCCATCTGAGACCACCTCAGCCTGGATTTTATTGTCCATGTTGCTATCAGCATTTTGGACAAAGCCATTCAACAAGTCTCTAGGAAGTTCTAAACTTTCCCACATCTTCCTGTCTTCTTCTGAGCCCTCCAAACTCTTCCAGTCTCTGCCTGTTACCCAGTTCCAAAGTTAATTCCAGGTTTTTGGGTATCTTTTCTGCAGCGCCCCACTCTACTGGTACCAATTTACTGTATTAGTCCATTTTCATGCTGCTGATAAAGATATACCTGAGACTGGAAAGAAAAAGAGGTTTAATTGGACTTATAGTTCCATGTGACTGGGGAGGTCTCAGAATCATGGCAAGAGGTGGAAAGCACTTCTTACATGGCAGCAGCAAGAGAAAATGAGGAGGAAGCAAAAGCGGAAACCCCTGATAAACCCGTTAGATCTCATGAGACTTACTATCATCAGAATAGCACGGGAAAGACTGGACCCCAGGATTCAATTACCTCCCCCTAGGTCCCTCCCACAACACACGGGAATTCTGAGAGATACAATTCAAGTTGAGATTTGGGTGGGGACATGGCCAAACCATATCAACCTGTACAAACCAGAGTGTGCCATAACTTCATCACTAGATGATCTGAAAAACTCCCTTCACCCATTCATTTATAGCCTTGCTTGTCTGAGCCTAAGAAAAAGAACTTTGTATGGAAAGTGGGATAGTAGTGAGCAGGGCTGGCAAATGTTTGGCAGCCTTTCTCAGAGTGGTCTGAGACTTAGCAGGAAATGAATGCTCAGTCTCAAAAACTGGCAATATAGTTAAGGGAACTATGGGGTTATGGATGTGGCTTGTAGAATAGGGATTATATTCCTCTTGTTATGAATTAGACTGTCCTTGGTCAGGTTAGCTGGTCAAGAAAAGTAACCAGTTAATAAAAATAATTCTCTTTTAAAATAACAAATGAATTTCAACTCACCACAATAAAAATATCAAATAATTTAATTTCTCCAATGGTTACCTCCAATTGTAAAATTGTTAAACACCCCCTTCTTGCTATTTTACTTTGTTAGGGATCTTTGAAAAATTCTATAGAAGGCTGGGGCTTTCTTAGCCATTTGCCATATAACAAAGCCTCCTTTATCTATAGACATATGAATTTATTACATTTATCACTAGGAGGGCTTAGTGCCACAAGCCCTCCCTTTGGGTTTGTCTGTTTCTTTATGATGTTGGTGATCTTTGTTGATTTTGTGGTTGCCTGGTCTCCATGTATTTGGCTTGCATGTATTTCCTTAGTGCAGTTTTCCTTTGAGGGGAGGTGAGATTCAAAAGCTAGATCATGTGGGTTTTTGGTAGCCACTCTAATGAGTCTAAATTTGGGGGAAATTGGGGTTGTTTTTAGTTTATATTTTTCTTTTTTCTCAGAGATCCTTGTTCTGATAAATTTTGTTTTTAAGTTTAAAGACAGGGCTTTGGAAAATTTTAAATTATAACTTGATCTGATTGTTGCCTTAGGAAGGACATTCTATTGAGTCAAAGATGGTCTGCAAAGGTGGAGAAAGAGAACCCAATAAAAATGCTTTACATGAGATATTATTGTGGCTAAGATTAGAATAATGCCGGTGAAGACGGTAAGCAGCTAGATTCAAGATATGTTTTGATTGCAGAGCCAATAGAACATACTAAAGAATTCTATGTGAGGTGTGAAAGAAAATGAGGAGTGAAGTGCCAAAGAATGGGGCACACTCAAATTCCACAATGTAGCCATTAAAACCACTGGAGAAAGTAGGATAATATCTTGGTGGGGACAATGATGAAAAAAGGAAGCAAATTATATAATCAGATGGAAGTGACTTCAGAAGAGAATGCGCAGGGAATAATGGTGACAAAGCAAAGATCTGTCCTTCCTCTCTGACCCCATGAGTCAATGGAAAGGCAAGAAAAGGAAATGTCCATTTAACTGGTTTTCAGAAAAAAGTGATATCAAGTGAAAATAGGTGTCAGACAAGAGGGGGTAGAAAAAGATATGTTAGAGAGAGGATTCAAAATATAAAGGGATTTATACACAATAAAATGATATTAAAGGGATACAGGGACCGCAGCTGTAAATGAGGCTATAGGATGAGAGTTTGTGAAGGAATAGCACTGGAGGTATTATTAGTTAAATGACACTATTAGTTAAAGCTATTATGGAAAATAGCTTGAAGGTGCATTTTAATGATAAGGGATGAGCAATGTTAAGTCAGAAAATCTGGTTTAAAGGCCAAGTTGTAAAACTTACCAGTGTCAAGGTTCCAACTAGAATGTTAGCATGATAGGAGGCATATCCTACGCTGAGAAGAAGGTATGGATGGTCTATTTTACACATTTACCTGGTAGGTCTTTTCTAATTTCTACATTTATTGTTGAGTAGAGTAATTATGACATCAGAAGGAAATCATCCAATCATGGTT
Source organism: Pan troglodytes (assembly GCF_028858775.2). NCBI lineage: Eukaryota > Metazoa > Chordata > Mammalia > Primates > Hominidae > Pan > Pan troglodytes. Next base: position 92,212,842 of record NC_072407.2, read on the forward strand.
TCTGCTTTTTTTAAAAAATTTCTTCTCACTTTTATCAGTCTTTCACCTCTTTTCACTATCTAGACTTCTTTTGTCTCACCTCTCCTCTGTGATATAAGTTCTGGTATATTGTTTAATGTACTAATTTTCTAACATCTTATTTTATGTTTGAAACTAATTTTTGACAATTTTGTGGCCCAGAATCTTAAAAATACTTAACCACAGTGGTTCATGTCTGTAATCTCAGCACTTTGAGAGGCCAAGTTGGGAGAATTGCTTGAGCCCAGGAGTTCGAGACCAGCCGAAGCAACGTAGTGAGACCCCGTCCTATAAAAGAGAAAAGAAACAAATACCCAACTGGAATATAATGCTTGTGCTGAATCACAGCTATCATAACATCAACGATTCACATTTTTGAAAGTGAACATTGCTTTCTGGATGACCACAACATCACGTAGGCCTATTCATTTCCCTAGTAATGCCACCTTGTGACATCACTAATGGCATAATGTCTGTATCTATGCACTGAGTTTCTCATATGCAGAATAAGGCAACATTTTCAAGCAAAACCTGAAATTTTGTGGCACAGCACCTGGTGAGACTGTGGGTTTGACAAATATCTCACCACTTTATCATCAAGTTAAACATTATTCTTTTTTATTAAAGCTTAATAATTAAAGCTTAATTCTGCAAGTGGAATTTATATATACTGCTTTATTAGTACATATATGACACTTTGTTTTCAAACATTGCCATAACCTGTTTGAAGGAACTTGAGCTTCAGAGTTACAAAAATTGCCTCTGCTATGATGCAGAAGAGGAGGAAAAAATGCTTAGATAAGAGCAATTTAACTTAAATGGAGGAAGTGGTGAGTTTTATTATGTTAGAGGCTCACTGAATCATGAGCAGGTCAAATGTGTCAAATAGCTTCATTGAGAGACTGGTTTTCAATACTCAAAGTTTTTATATACTATTAGCTTTGATGGAGAAATTGAAAAGGATTGCCCTACGTCAACAGTGTTGCTTTGTTAAGTGTGCTTTGCAAAGTACAAGTATTTGCCAAGATGGTAATAATTAGGAATTACTTTTTGATAGCAGCCTTCTGTTACAAACTTAATTAACATAGAATTTTGAATGCTTGCAGTGTCTATATTGACAAAAGTCCAAAGACTTGTTGAGCCAGCTAACTGGGCTTTTTACAATGGCTTTTCAAGATTGCAGATGCCGCCTACAGAGACGACAGTCATATTTGAGGTAACATTGCTCATTCTTGGAACTCTTTAATCTAATTTTAATTTAGGAAGATTATTCAAACTGGCAAACTGTGTTAAATAATGCATTGATTTATTCTATTACTCAAACTTCAATTAGCAATAAAAAACACAAAATGAGCAAGAAAAAATAAATTTAATAAATAGCTTAGCAACTTTATTCATTAGTTTCTACCTTCTCTTTCTTCAGTAAATCTTTTCCTGGAGATAATTTTGATCTGCCTCTTGAGGGCTATGTAGTCAACAGTGAATGGTCCAATGGGTAGCAAATAGAAAAAGCCAAGATTCTAAAAATTGACAAATTACACAATCAATACCCAAAATGTTTACATGTACAAAAATAACATTTGATATTGTTTGAGACCTTTGTGTGTCACCTGTTAAACACTGGAGAGTTATTAAAATCCCAGTATTATTTCATAATGTCACACATAAAAATAATTCTGAGTGCTCTTGGAAAGTGTTTCTTAAGCCATATTTGAGGGGTTTAGTTACTTCACTGGATATTGAACCTTTTGAATAATTCTATTCTAATTCCCTATATTTGGTGTTGTGTGTATGCATATAAGGGGGAAGAAACTCACTTTGTTATGAAAATGTTTTTTGAAAGATGTTTCTCTCTAAAATAGAAAACACTGGAGGAGTCAGTCAAGGAATGTCTAACAGGCTAGTAGCTGAAAAAGCTGAAGTTAGTTGGGACTTAAATTGCATGCAAACATTAAGAAATCAACAGTTCGTTAAGGAGGTTTGCTTCAAAGTTAAGTACCAGGTATGCTACAAAAGTTTCAAGAAATAAGTCATTAGGCATACCTATCAACAATTATGTTCAATTCATAGCCACTGAAATACAAGGACAAAAAAAAATTATGTCCCAGAAAAATAAATTTCACTCTTCCAGTCACTTGTTAGGAGCAAAGGTGCATTACCTAAAGCTATCAGGGCTGCAGACAATGCTGTGAAGTTTATCCTAGATATACTACCATCTTTGAAATCAACATAGCAGTTTTGCTTTGGCCAAAAAAACTACTTTTGGTTAGATACGTGAAGCCAATCATAAATTCCTAAAATTTTTCTCTGAGATGAGATGGTTGGATGAAGGCTATCTACGATGGCCACTATTTTGCAAACCCATCTTTAAAGAGAAATGCTTCATGAATGTAGCATGGTGAGGACAGGGGAATGACAGGGGCCATTGCTAATGTAGGGGTCAATGGAAAGCTTCCCCTTCACCCTCTGAAGTTTTGCTGGAAAATCAACTCACAAAAGGCAGACTATTGGGGAAAAAAAAAGGCTTACAAATTTATGAATAACATAGCATAAGGGAATCGTAGTAGAATGATTACCCAATAACCAATGAGGTACAGATGATAATATACCCATCTTTTTAGAGGAAAGGAAGATGGGAATGTGTGTATAATTTTAAGAGGGTAGTAAATGAATTTTAGGGAAATTCAATGGGCTTGAAGAATATGCAATGGCCTGGGACAAAGTCTGTTGGCCCTACAGGGCAGACAAGAGTTTGTAACAGAAGTCTGCCAGTTGTATTGACAGACTGCAGTCCTTCTTCCTGAGATATTAGTTCGGTTAACGAAAACTCAGGAAAGAAACTCTTTTTTGTTTGTTTGTTTTTGCCTTTAGTAGTTCTGGACTTTAGGCAGATAAGGGAACTTTAGAGAACAGCTTTATTCTGTGCTATGGGAGAGACAAAGGATTGAGAGAGAGGAGCTGGAAGAGAGGGGTATGGTCAGAGAGACCCTCTGCCTTCTCCGGTTTAGCATGTCAAAGCACCATATTTTGGGAAATTGGTGTCTGAGCTTTAGCATTAAGAACATACTCTCGGTAACTACTGGCAGTGCAAGGTCCTTTCAATGATTACTTTTACTAATGTGAACCTAAAACATTCCAGTGAGGTAGGTAAAAACCTCAGTTAAATGAGTGGAAACAGAATTACAGAAATGTGGAGTTTTGTTTAAGTAAAGGGGAACAAAAAAACGCAATCCCATCGATTTTGATGCTGACAGTGATTGCGGTATTAGTGGTGTTAACAGCTTTAACAGCGGAGCACCCAGGACCAGAAATCATTTCCGAGTTTGACGAGTGGGAAATTACAGCAGAGAATCTGGAAGAAGAATAACCAATAGATCAGGAAAAGCAATACTTAAATTCACTTCTGAGCCGAAACTGGGCATTGTGGGGGATGGGCATGGCAAACAGCAGTCGAGTTCTTTAGGAAAAAATTAGGGACATTTTCAGCAGCTCCCGCCACCTACTATGTCCGGGTTACTGCGGGATCCACAGAATGGAAGTTGCCCGCCAACAGGAAGAATGCCTCCTCCCTCTGCAGGGCTTCCTTTCCCCCATCGAGGGCCGCTGGGGACCACAGGTCCCCAGCGGGTAGGGCGGAGGCGTGGCCTTGCGAAGGTCAGCGGAGGCCACCCAGCGCTCACAGCCTCCTGCCAGCGCGCTCTCTGTTTCTCTGCAGCCCCGAAGCTCGCGAATGTAGCAGGCGCCCCAAGCTCGGTCCTCAAGAAGCCATGGCGGAGTCCAGGGGCCGTCTGTACCTTTGGATGTGCTTGGCTGCTGCGCTGGCATCTTTCCTGATGGGATTGATGGTGGGTAAGTGAACGAAACACTCTCCCCCGACTCCGGGGCTCGTGATTCTCTGTAGAGATAAAGGGAGAAATCCTGGAGCTGGAAGGGATTGGGCTGAGCGCTAGCCCTGGCCGGCTGGGCTAGATATGATAAACTCTGCAAATTTCAGCAAAACTAGAAACCAGATGGAATGTATTTTGGGCTTGCTAATAGATAAAGTGTGCTTGAAATTCAAATTTATTAAATGTTCACTGAGTTCACTAAAGACAACCTACAGCTGTCACTATCTGCAGGGATGAAAAAAAATCGTTTTATTTCCAAGCAACATTAGTGAGTCAAAACTTTCAACTAATACGGGCAGCACTAAAAACAAAGCAAAACGAAACAAAACAAAACAAAACCCTGCTCTATATGTAAATAAATATTTGTGGAATGTTCCCTATGTGTCAGGGACTAGAGATCCAGGGAAGAACAAGAAAAGCCATGCCTTCATGCATAACGTGAGAAAATGAAAGAGCTTCTCTTAAATAAAACTCCTTTTAAGCATCTAAAAATTATATTACATATCAGAATTTACAGGTTTTCTGCATTTAATATGAACATTATTTTTTAAAGCTCACCATGATCTATTTGTCAGATAAAGGCTTTTTGGGGGGAAGGACAGAGGGGTGGCTTCTAGTTTTAATAAAGTCAAAGTGATTTTGTGTATATGTGTGCATGTTTGTGTATTTTTTTTCCTTAGGCTGGTTTATTAAGCCTCTCAAAGAAACAACCACTTCTGTGCGCTATCATCAAAGTATACGGTGGAAACTGGTATCCGAAATGAAAGCTGAAAACATCAAATCATTTCTTCGGTAAGTTTGTTTTACGTATTTGATCTTAAAAATCATGTTTAAAATATCACAGTGAGAAGCATATTATACCTGGTTATATGCATGAGGACAGTCTTCTCTGTGTGAAATTACATATTAGTCATCAACTTTTTTTTTTTTTTTGATGTCTCTTTACACCAGTCTTGAGGTGAAAAAGTAGGTCTTTCTTCCCTAACTTTATCTAACAAAAAGTATCTGGTTGGCTTATTGAGAGATGTTTCAACTTCATGTAACTTTGGATCTAACTGAATGCTATTCTTTGTTCATCAGTGCCTGGGTTTTAATCAGCAATTTTTTTAGATACCATATTCTGTCAGGGAAAGTTAGATGCTGGTTGACTAAGTGATTTAGTGGAAAAGTGATCAAAGTGTCTGATTCTGTCTGCCAAAAGACCTTTATCCCGTCTTGCAGGTATAAATTTGTTGTTTACAAATAAGACAAAATGAAACCAAAAAGAATCATTGCCATTCCTCCAGCTTCTAACCATGAAAAACAGTGGAAATTGGGGGAGTGATCATAAACTCCTTAAGAACAATGGCCATGGTATTTATTTCTGTATTCAGACTCTTTCAAATGGGTGTTATTTTTTAAAATCAGCTTTAGTGAAGTATAATTTACATAAAATAAACTGCATCCCTATAAAGCCTACAATTTGAGAGTTATGACAGATGTATGCTATGCTGAACGAACCACCTCCTCCATCACGCTACAAAAATATTCCATTATGCCCTTTGAAGTTTATTCCCCATCCCCCTCCATCTCTGGCACTGGGCAATCACTAACAAATTTTATATCACTGGAGATTCATTTGCACGTTCTAGAATCTTATTTAAATGGAATCATATAGTATATGTTCTTTTGTATCTAGCTTCTTTTACTCAGAATAATGATTTTGAGATTCATCTAGATTGTTGCATGCATTAGTAGTTCATTATTTTTATTGCAGACTAGAATTCCATTGTATGGATATATTGCAATGTATAATTGATGGAAATTTGGGTTGATTATAGTTTTTGACTATTGTGAATAAAGCTGCTATGAACAGATGTTTACAAGTCTTTCTGTGGATATGTGGTTTATTTCTCTTGAAATGGTTGAGTTTGATGATAAGCATAAGTTTAACTTTTTAAGAAAATGCCTAAGATAAGTGAAAAGTGGTTGCATCATTTTGCATTTCTACCTCAAAATAAGGAAATCAGTATTCCAAAGAGATATGTGCACTCTGATATTTACCACAGCAGTATTCACAATAGCCAAGATACCGAATCAACCTGATGATCAACTTCCATCAACAAATATTATGGTGTATATACAGGATGGATTATTACTCAGCATAAAAAAGAAAGAAATCCTATCATTTGTAGCAAAATGAATGGAACTAAATGTCATTATATTAAGTGAAATAAGCCAGGCACAGAAAGACACATATTGCATGATCTAACTCACATGTGGGAGCTAAAAAAAAATTGATCTCATGGAGACAGAGAATAGAATGATGGTTACCAGAAACTAGAAGGGTAGTGAGGAGGGTAGACAATACTGAGGGGTTGGTTCAATGGGTACAAAAATACAGTTAGATAGAAGGAATATGATCTAGTATTACATAGCACAATAGGGCAACTATAGTTAACAATAATTTATTGTATATTTCAAAATAACTAGAGTGGATTTGAAATGTTCCAAACTCAAAGAAATGATAAATGTTTGAGGTGATAGATATCCTAACTACTCTGATTTGATCATTACTTATTGTGTGCTTGTATCAAGATATCACATATACCCTATAAATGTGTACAAGTAGTAGGTAGCCATAAAATTTAAAAATAAATAATTTTAGAAGTCTATTCACGGCTTTGGCTTATTTTGTATTTAAAGATAAGTTGTTTTCCCCCTGTGGAGTTTTTTGTTTGTTGTTGATGTTGTTGTTTTGAGACAGAGTCTCACTCCATCACCCAGGCTGGAGTACAGTGGTGCAATCTCAGCTCACTGCAACCTCCATGTCCTAGGCTCAAGGGATTCTCCCACCTCAGCCTCCTGAGTAGCTGGGACTATGGGCATGCATCACCACACCCAGCTAATTTTTTTTATTTTTGTTTATTTGTTTATTTTGTTGTTGTTGTTGTTGTTGTTGGTAGAGACAGGGTCTCATTATTTTGCCCAGGCTGGTCTCGAACTCATGAGCTCAAGTGACATACCCACCTCACCCTCCCACAGTGCTAGGATTACAAGCATAGGCCACCATCCCCAACCCTCCTATGGAGTTTTTAGAGTTCTTTATATAGAGTTGACTCTTGAGTAATGTGGGCATAGGGTGCTGATCCCCATGCAGTCAAAAATCCACACATAACTTTTAACTCCCCCAAAACTTAACTATTAATACCCTACTAGTGACCTTAGCAATAACATAGACAATTAACATGTATTTTGTATATGTATTATATGCTGTACTCTTACAATAAAGTAAGCTAGAGAAAAGAAAATGATTTTAAGAAAATCATAAGAAAGAGAAAAAGCATTTACTATTCATTAAGTGAATGTAGATTTTCATGAAGGTCTTCATCCAGTCTTCACATTGAGTAGGCTGAGGAGGAGGAGGAAGAGGAGGGGTTGGTCTTGCTGTCTCAAGGATGGCAGAGGCAGAGAAGGTAGAGAAGGGAGTCAGGAAAGGCAGTCACATTCCATTTAATTCTTAGACATCATGTCTGTTTTTTGCTTTTTCTTTTCTCTGAAAATATTTTTATACACTACCAGTTCTTCTTCCATCATTTGCTTTAGTTTTAGTACCTATATCATAGAAAGGACCGTGTTGTAAAAGAAGTCAAAAGCAGTCTTGAATAATGGAAACCCTTCTGCCAGATTGTCTAATATCATCTTGTTTTCTGGCATTGCTTCTTCTGTGTCTTCTTCCTCATCACCTGGTACTGGTTTAGAAGTATTCATCTCCATCAAATCGTCTTCTGTTAATTTTTCTGGTGTCTACTAACTTTTGAATTTTTCCAAGATTACTATCATGAAACCCTTCATCCCTAAACTTTTTTTTTTTTTTTTTGCCATATTCACAATCTCTTTCATGATTACCTTGTTTGGCTCTGTCATCAATCCTGTGAAGTCATGTCAACATCTGCACACAGTTTTCTTTAGCAGGAATTTGTTGTGTTGGGCTTGATGGCTTTCACAGCATTTTCTATAACAATGATGGCATCTTCAATGATGTAATTTTTTTCAGAATTTCATGAAGTTCTGTCAGGTTTCTCTTCCGTAGTATTGACAGTCCTTTCCATAGAGTGCAGTGAGCCTTAAAATTCTTATTATGATCCCTTGATCTAGGGGGCAAATTAGAGAGATGTGTTTGGGGGTAAGTAGACTACTTGATCTCAGGGTTTCTGGGTAGCCAGAGGTGTCTTCCAATACCAAAAGAATTTTAAAAGGCAATCCTTTCCTGGCAAGGTATTTCATGACTGCAGGAACAAAGTATGGGTGGAATCAATCTAGAACATAGGTTTCTGTTGTCCAGGCCTTCTTGTTGTACAAACAAAAGACTGAAAGCTGGTGTTTATCTTTTCCATTCAAGGCTTGGGGGTTAGCAGCTTCATAGATAAGGGCAGTCCTTATCATAAACCCAAGTGCATTTGCACAAAGCAGTAGAATTCGCCTATCCCTTCCTGCCTTAAATCTCAGTGCTTACATCTCTTCCTTACTCATAAATACCCTTTGTAGCATCCCCCTCCGCCCCCAGGATAGGGCATTTTCATTTGCATTAAAAAATCTTTTCAGGCAGATATCCTTTCGCCTCAGTAATTTTCTTAATGTCATCTGAAGACTTGTCTACTGCCTCTTGGTGAGCAGAAGCTGCTCCTCCTGTTATCTTGACACTTTAAAAGTTAAACTTCTTTCTAAATGTATCAAACCATCTTTTGCAGGCACACTATTCTCCACCTTTACCTTCCTTTTGCTTTAAATTATCATAGAATGACTTTGCTTTTTCTCAAATCACATTAATTAGAGTCTATAGATATGCCTTTCTTATAGCAATCCTACACCCACACAAAAGCTACATTTTCAATACAAGAAAAAAAGGTAATTTGCAAAAGAACAAAGTTTTCACATTTGCAGGCATAGCTGCCATGACAGCTTCACAAATTTTTCCTTTTTTTTTTTTTTTAACAATAGTCCTTATGCTGGATTTATTTTGAAAATGGAGGGCAATCACAGCTGCACACCTCAGTCTACGGTATACCAAGCAATTCAACCTTTTCTTATAATGCATCATTAGTGGCACTTTGTATGGATCCCATGGTGTTATTCAAGGTTTACAGTATTGTACTAAACACGGTAAGAGAACCATGTACATGAGAACCATGGGAGATCATTTTTTAAACTGCCATAAGCAATTTACTGGAGAAACAAACTGTTCAGGTAGTGATGATTAGGGAGATGATTAATATCACACAGTGGTTTAAGCAGATAGTCACCTCACAAGCTCACGGCAAGAGCAATAAGCTGTTGCTACAAAAGTATTACTGTAGTACACAATGTATTACAGTTAATTTTACATAATTATGGTTTTATATTGTATCTTTATGTTTGTTTACATTTCTCTAGACTGCAAATGGCACCATGTAGTCTGTGTTTTGATACATTTTAACTTTTTATAATAGATTCATGTTATTTTAAAACAGTAAATGATAAAATACTTTTACATGTACTTCATGCATTCGTGACAAACCTCTTCTTTTTTTTTAATATTTCTAGGCTATATGGTTCATTTATGAGTTTTTTTTAAATTGCTGCAAATCTCAAAAAAATTTTCCAATATATTTATTGAAAAAAATTCATATGTAAGTGGACCCATGCTGTTCAAACCTATGTTTCAAGGGTCAACTCTATTCTAGATATAAGTCTTTTGTTGGAAATGCAGTGAACAAATATTTTTTCCCAGTCTGTAATTTGTCTATTTGCCCACCCTCATTTGCGGATCAGAAGTTAAAACCTTATTTTGATGAGGTTTAATTTATCAATTTTTCTCTTTTTGGATCATGCTTTTGGGTTCATATCTAAGAACTCTTTGATCTGGACTTTGACCAATTTTGTCTTCTTTTTTCCCCCAGAGATTTATAATTTACCTTTTACATTAAAGTTTCTGACCTATTTTGAGTTATTTTGTGCATAAAGGTGTAAGGTTTAGGTTGAGTTTATTCTTTTGCTTGAGAATGGCCAACTGCTCTATCACCATTTGTTAAAATGTTATCCTTCTTTCATTTAATTGCTTTTGCACCTTTGTTAAAAATTGGTTGGGCGTATTTGTATGAGTCTATTTCTAGATTCTCTCTTTTGTAGAGACAGAGTCTTATTCTGTTTCTGGGTTTTATATTCTGCCCTATTTATCCAGTACCATACTGTCCTGATTATTAAAGTGATATAGTAGATTTTAACAAAACATAGAATGATTTCTCTTACCTTATTCTTTTAAACTATTATTGTAGCTATACTATATCCCTTACCTTTTCATTTAAAATATATAATAAACACATATTTGTCTAAAAAACTATTGGTGGAGCTTTGATAGGAATTACATTAATCCTATAGAGCTATTTGGGAATTCTTGACATTTTTGCTATGTCCAGTCTTCTATTACATGAACATGGTATGTTTCCAGTTGTAGATCATCTTTCTTTTATCAGCATTTTGTAATTTGCATTAAGCAGATGCTTTATATGCTTTGTTAGATTTGCATCTTTCATTTTCTTTGGAGCAACTGCAAATTATATTGTGTTTTAATTTCAATTTCCACGTACTCTGTTGTTAGCATATAGAAATACTGTTGTGTTTGTGTATTGATGTTGCATCCTGTGGCCTTGCTGAACTCTAAGAAGGTTTTGTTTGTTTGTTTGTTTGTTTTGGTTTGGGGGGGGTTTTCTGAGACAGAGTCTTGCCATATTTCCCAGGCTGGTTTCAAACTCCTGGAGTTAAGCGATCCTCCCACCTAGGCCTCCCAGAGTTCTGGGATTACAAATGTGAGCCACTGGACTTGGCTGGAAGGTGGGAAAGAGTTTGGTTTGTTTGTTTGTTTTGGTTTGTTTCTTGTAGATTCATTGAAATTTTCTATATAGACAATAATGTCATCTTCAAAAAGGGAACATTTCATTTCTTTTTTCTTTCTAATCTGTATGCCTTTTACTTTTTTAAGAAAAATTGCCTCTTTGTGCTGACTGGAACCTCTATTACTCTGTTGAATAAGAGTAGTAAGAATGGACATTCTTTTCTTTTTTCTAATCTTAAGGAGAAAGATTTAGTTTCACCATTAAGTATGATGTAACTGTCGGTATTTTGTTGATGCTCTTTGTCGAGTTAAGAAAGCTCTCCTCTATTCCAAGACTGCTGAGGGTTTTTATCATGAATGGGTGTTGAATTTTGTCAAGCGCTTTTTCTGTATCAATTAATATGATCATATGATTTTTCTTTTTTAGCTGGTCGGTAGGGTAATTCCTTTATTTCTTCACTAATTTGGGAGGGGGTCAAATTTAATCCAGAGCTATGTTATAGTTTTCTCCACGAATGCGAAGTTGTCTATTTGTCCCATTAACTTGGTCAGTTTTTACTCTATGTATTCTGAGGCTCATTCATTAGGCATATACACATGGATGTTGTTATGTTTTCAAAACAGAATGACCTTTTATTTTTATGAAATGTGCTTAGTTATCTTTAGTAATAATCTTTTTAAGTCTATTTTATTTCATATGAATGGAGCCATGTCAGCCTTCTAATACTTATGTTTATATACGATGTCTTCTTCCATCTACTTACTTTTAACTATCACTTTCATTAGAATTAAAATGTACCCTCTATAGAGAGAACACAGTTGTCATTTGCTGTTTTATCCATTTTTGTAATCTTAATTTAAGTATGCCCTCTGTGGGCCGCATATAATAGATATTTGCTTTTTTATCCACTCTGGTAACCTCTGCCTTGTGAGTATTTAGTCCATTAACATATAATATAGTTATTGATTGATATAATTAAACTTAAGTCTGCCACTTTTAGTTTGTTTTCTGTTTTCTTTCTGTACCTTTACTCATTTTCTGACTTTTTGATAGTGGGGAAAATATATGAAATTTTATTTTATTTCAGTTTATCTTTTGGCTATGCCTCTTTGGCTATACTTTTTAGTGGATACTCTAAAAGTTATATTATACATCTGTAATGTTTCAGTGTATTCTTAAATTTACTACTGTGTCACTTAATATAAAATGGAGAAACTCACATTTCTGTATGTCCATTTACTCTCTCCCCCACCATCCTTTATAAGGTAGCTGTCATATGTATTATACATACATGAAATATAAACCTCAAAAAATAATGCTATATTAATGTTATATTTTTTCTTTGAACATGTATATGTATTGTAAACCAATTAAAGTTAAAATTAGTATTTCATGTTTCTTAGATATTTATCATTTTTGATGCTTTTCATTTGTTTCTGAAGATTTAGGTTGCCTTGTGCTATTTCTGTTGAGTCTGAATAACTTCCTTAAGTATTTCCTGTAATGTGGAGTCTGATGGTGACAAATTCTTAGTTTTTCTTCACCCATAAAATTCTTTACTTCAACTTTATTCTCCAAACATATTTTTCCTGGACATAGAATTCTGGGTTGACTCCGCTAATACACATGAAGTTTTTAGAACTTTAAATGTTTCACTGTCTTCTAGCTGCTATGTCATATGATGAGAAGTTTACAGTCATTAAATCATGTAACATATTATTTTTGTCTTTGATTTTCAGCAGTTTTACTATGTGTCTAGGCATAGTTTTCTTTAAATTTAGCCTGTTTAGGCTCTCTGAGCTTCTTGACAATGTAAATTTATGTCTTCCATTAATTTAGAAAGGTCTTGTTTACTATTTCTTAAAATATCTTTCTGTACCATTCTTTCTCTTCTTTTCTTCTAATACTCCAGTTAAACCCTACAGACAGATACACTGAGCGAAGTACATACACTACGGTTAACAGACAATCCCTGACTTATGATGGTTTGATTTAGAATTTTTCAACTTTATGATGGATTTATCAGGGTATTAAATGCATTTTCAATTTAGTAATATGTTTGACTTTCAATGCGTTTATAGGAACATAACCTCACCATAAGTTGAGTAGTATCTCTATTTTCTACCCATCTGTGCTGTTGATGAGATCACAAGGTTCCATGTTAGTGTCTATGGATGAACTCGAGTGAGCTATTGTAATGAGGAATAAATCAGCTATAATGTTCTTATTAAATTTCAGCTTATGTATTATCAAGGCACATCAGATATCAAGAGATTAGTTCAAAATGTCTGTTGTGAGGTGCTTTTTTGATGATACAGGATAAGAATGAGTAGGAATGAACATCACTTGAAGAGAGATACACATACAAAACTTACACACCAAGAATGATGACAAGAACAGGGATAGAGGGAAATACACCATATTAGGACCCCCCAACTTTAATGAATGAAGAGGCATGACTCAAAGTTTTGTAGATGACAGTACATACCTAGAAGGTGTAGTGGGTGGTGACTTTTGTTGTAAGCTTCAAAAAAGCTGTTAGTTTTTAAAGAAGATAAAAGAGATATATTTGAAAGAGCCAGTGGAGAGTAAGAAGGCCTCCTAGCTGAATTTTAGCCATGAGCTATATGGGATTATGGAAAATAAAACAGCCGGCATGTGAGCAGGGTCCTCAGAGGAAACCAGTTAAGACAAGGAGGTTGGCTGGGCACGTTGGCTCACGCCTGTAATCCCTGCACTTTGGGAGGCCAAGGAGAGTGGATCACCTGAGGTCAGGAATTCAAAACCAGCCTGTCCAACATAATGAAACCCCACCTCTATTAAAAATACAAAAAGTTAGCTGGGCATTGTGGCATGCACCTGTAATCCCAGCTACTCAGGAGGCTGAGGCAGGAGAATTGCTTGAACCTGGGAGGCGGAGGTTGCAGTAAGTCGAGATTGTACCACTGCACTCCAGCCTGGGCAACAAGAGCAAAACTCCATTAAAAAAAAAAAAAAAAAAAAAAAAACAGAAAAGAAAGACAAGGAGGTCAAGGAAACATTCAGAGAAGGTGCTGAAGATATAAGCGAATTGTTGATTGCAGAGCTAAAGGGTTAATGAACACAGCAGAAGAGTTTAGAAGGCAAAGGAGGGCTTGAAGAGTGGGTTAAAGGGCTTAAATGTGGGAACAATTGTATTTCCCCCAGCCACTTTCTTTTTAACACAGCCTCAACTGTGAGTGTTCTCCCTCTCTCAGGAGGGTATGTGTTCAGTAAAGGTTACCTTCCTCCCAGCCCAGGAATCTCTTGATTAGTCCATAAGCCAATCATTACCCTCCCTCTAGCAATGATTGATTTGAGAAGGGGTAAATGACCCTATTTTGCCTAATGAAATGGGAGAAAAACTTAGCTAAGATCTTCTAGAAAAATGTTCCTTTGTTAAACACAAAAGAAGGAATAGTTGTTCTAGTTTGTACTTGTTTCTCCTGAAGTTACTGGGTGAATATGTATGCCTGGAGCTGTAATGCCCATCTTGGGACCATACAGAGAAACCCTGATATAAAATAAAGGATGTTCTACCTTCCTACTCTTTTTCTGTACTTCTCTATTTCATTTCAGGGGGTTCTTGAAAAGATGGGAGGCAAAAAAGTTCATGGCTAATCCTCCCTCCTAATTTAAGGAAATATATATATTTTTTCTAATTGCAAGAATCATATCTGCTCTATGTAGAAACAAAAATAATGAATTGTATAAAGTAGAAATTAAATATCTCTATCCGTTTTGCTTTTTTATTCCTATACATATAAAACAACTTCTGTCTGAACACATTTGTACTTTTAAAAAATAAATATGGTAAGAAATTAAACATCTGATACCTGCAGTTTTCAATTTCTGATATAGAGAAAGACATCTTCTCAGAGAAGATGATGCTAGAAGAGTCCTTATGGATGATTAATAGTTTGCAGATGAGAAAGGAAAGTGATTAGAAGTGGTGATAGAGGGAGATTCAGGTAGATGGGACAATATTTTTGGTTGAGATAAGACATTGTGCAAAGGCTAAAAGGTATTAAAGATCATAATGATTTTATGAGAAAAATAAGTATACTCAGTGACAGAGAGTAGAGGAGTTTATAAGAGAGTGATGTGGAATTAACCTGAAAAGACAGAAGACAGGACCTAACCTAAAAGTGCTTTAGATGCCATGTTGGAGTGTGGACTTTCTAATGCAGGGTACAGGGAGTTGTAGAAGAATTTTAAGCACATGGGTAATAACAGCAGATGAATTATTTAGAAATATCACTATTTCTCAGGATCAGGTAACTACAATTTTGGATTCCAGTTCCAGCATTTATTAGCTGTAAAATTATGAGTAGATTATTCAGTCACTCTGTCAGTCTCCTCATTTGCAAAATGGGGATGACAGAAGAAGGATTGTGATGATTAAATGAGAAAACACATGTGAAGGTGAATGTAGAGTGCTTGTCATACAACAGGTTTTCAATACATGTTAATTTCCTTCTACTGCTGTATATTTTGTGGCTGTCGTCCGGTTAACTAAAAAAAAAAAAAAATTAAAAAAGGGTTTATTTTTGTTCTACTGATGGTGGGGGAGTTTAATTTTTTTTTTTTTTTTTTTTTGTGATGTAGTCTCACTCTGTCACCCAGGCTGGAGTGCATTGGCATGATCTCGGCTCACTGCAACCTCCGCCTCCCAGATTCAAGCAATTCTCCTGCCTCAGTCTCCCAAGTAGCTGGGATTACAAGCACCTGCCACGACGCCTGGCTAATTTTTTGTATTTTTGGTAGATACGGGGTTTCACCATGTTGGCCAGGCTGGTCTTGAACTCCTGACCTCAGTTGATCCACCCTCCTTGGCCTCCCAAAGTGCTGGGATTACAGGTGTGAGCCACCATGCCTGGCCAGGGACTTTAAAAATATTATTCACCCCAAGTAAAATAAATCTCACTAAGAACTATGTTTGTGAGGTCACTTAAATGTTACAACTCATTTACATCCAAAACCAAGAGAACACTGCCCAAATTAAATTCAGCAAGCCTGTACATTTTGGGTAAAAGGCAAGAACTAAGCACTAGGGGATATGAAGAATAAAAATGCATGGACGTTGAGATCAATGAGATAAATAAGCAACTGCATACATGATACAATCAACAGTAGAAATATATAAGTTAAACATGGAAGTGCCCAAGTGGTCCCTGCGAGATGTTAAGATCTATTTTTTTTTCCCAAAATGTCTCTGTTCTCTGACAAACAGCAAAAAGGAACATTATTGGTATAGAAGTATGACATTCTTCCAGGGTGTCATCTCATATCTGAGCCTTTGCTGATTGTATCTACCATGAAATGTGTTCTTTTCTGAGTATGCATAATATGAAAACTGCAGTTGTACACAAATAACTTAAAAATTGGCCTATCTAGAAACTGGTAGCATTAGCTGTGTTTCTTTTATCTGTCATATAGGAATGACAACTTAATGCCCAAAGCATAAGTAGTGCATTTAGAATAGTTCTTAGGCACATCGTCTGAGCATAGTCTTTAACGCCCTCTTATGTTTTATTTTCATTTTAGTTCTTTTACAAAGCTTCCTCATCTGGCAGGAACAGAACAAAATTTCTTGCTTGCCAAGAAAATCCAAACCCAGTGGAAGAAATTTGGACTAGATTCAGCCAAGTTGGTTCATTATGATGTCCTCTTATCTTACCCCAATGAGACAAATGCCAACTATATATCGATTGTGGATGAACATGAAACTGAGGTATGTGAAATTGTTGGTACTTTTTATATTTTGCAATCCGACCATTTTATGTGGATTGTAATGTAGGGTCAAGTAAAAGTAGAAATTTGTTAATAGTGAATTATTCAGTATCCACTATGTGTTCGACATGGTGTTAAGTCCTGAGGCCAGAATAAGACTAGGACATGGTTCCTTTGCCTAAGTAAGTTGAGGCAGACAATGGAATACTTCAGACCTCAAATTAGTATGGTAAGTGCTATGAAGATTATGATTAGAATTCATTATTTACCCAGAAAAGGGTCACTCAGCCCAGCCGGGGAGTTAGACAATGTTTCCTGAAGTCTTGACACGTGAGTCATGAAAGGACATAGGAGTTAACCATGTGACAAAATAAGCTAAGAAAATTCTCAACAAAAGATAAAATATTGGCAAAGGCTTGGAGGCATATACTAGCCTAGTTTTATTGGGAGAATGTAATGATTTTCTGTATTTCAAAAGTGTAAAATACGAAGTAGGCCACGATATGAGATAAACCAGTAAATATGTTCTGGGAACAGATCATAGAAGGGCGTGTATGCTGTCCTAGGGAGCTTAAACTTCAACTTCAGTTCACGGGAGCCAATGACAAGTCCTGAGCAGGGGAAGGATGTGGCTAGAGGGGCATTTTAGATAGACAACGTCCTCTATGGATCACACCTAGGCTAAGCAACGGGTTAAAGTTGTTGTCTTAAGACAATAGTCCAGGTAAAAGATAATAAAATTTTAAATTAGGATGTTAGTAGGAATGAGGATGAGGGATGGATTTCAGAAATAGTAAGGAAATGTATTAGCAGGACTTGATTAGTGTTTGACTTGGGGAAGGAGGGGAAGATAGAGTTCAGGATGACTCCGAGACTGTCTGGTGTGGGTGGCTAATGACTGAAGCTATTAATAGAGGTAGGAAATGCAGATCAAAAGCAGGCCCAGGGTGAGAGATGATAAATTTGAATTTTAACATGTTGAGTTTGGACATCCAGGATGAAATAACCACCAAACATTTAAATATATGAATCTGAAAAGGTAAGCATCATAAGCATATTAGCTATTGGTAAAATTCTGATACTTAATGAAGTGTCGCAGGGAGGGAGTACAGAGGCAAGCAATGGGCTGGGGATAAAACATGGGGAAATATTATTTAAATAAAGATGAAAGAAAAGGAGCCCACAAAGGAAGCTGAAAAGGCATAGTCAAAAAAAGAGGATCACCAAAGTGCCACCTTTGAAGCTCTGCTGTTACACTTTATAAGGAAACTTTTGGTTACCTGGGATTGCATGCATTTATAAAAGTTTCTATTGTTAGGAAGACAATAATAATGATAAGGCTCTTTCTCATTGTTGTCAGTGTAATTTATCTATTACAGAACCTTGTTCCAGGATGCTTAATCTGAAGTATATACTTGGAGGCAAAATGAATTATATCTTAATAAAAATCCTCTCTAACTTGACATATTTTAATTCTTGCTAGATTTTCAAAACATCATACCTCGAACCACCACCAGATGGCTATGAGAATGTTACAAATATTGTGCCACCATATAATGCTTTCTCAGCCCAAGGCATGCCAGAGGTAAAATAAAATACTTTTGTAATCCAAGTCTTTAAATGGTTCTTTTGCTATGTAAAACCTGTATGGAGGACTAAAACCAAGGAAATTAGGTGAATCATTCATGCGGGTTCCTTGTTTGATATTCAGTACTATGAAAACCTCATCCCTCAAATTAAAAAAATTACAATAAAATAAAATAGAAAAGAACACCAGAGAAAAAAGAAACAAAACAAATACATTAAAAACTGACCCTGCTGAAGCAGTTGCCACTCTCTGAAATAACAAACTGCTGAACATGCCTTTCAGTGAGGCAGTAGGTGTTTTTTTGTTTGTTTGTTTTTGTTTTTGTTTCGTTTTGTTTTTTTGAGACAGAGTTTCACTCTTGTCACCCAGGCTGGAGTGCAGTGGCACAATCTCGGCTCACTGCAACCTCCGCCTCCGAGGTTCAAGCAATTCTCTTGCCTCAGCCTCCCGCGTAGCTGGGACCACAGGTGCATGCCGCCACATCCTGCTAATTTTGTATTTTTTTTTAGTGGAGAGTGGGGTTTCTCTGTGTTGGTCAGGCTAGTCTTGAACTCCTGACCTCAGGTGATCTGCTTGCCTCGGCCTCCCAAAGTGCTGGGATTACAGGCGTGAGCTACCGCTCCCGCCCAGCAGTAGGTGTTTTTACAAGCTTCTTTCCATTTTTCATAATTTGAATATTTTATGGATTCATAGATAGGATTTTATAGATCATACCATAGAGGTTGTTAAATTAATGCAATGGTTGGAAATTAAATAAATATAGTTAGGATCTTTAAAATGACATTTATTTACTCTATTCCCTGTGGCTTTGTATACACTGATGATTTCTTCAACACAGGACACGCTGTTTAGATATGTCTGGCTGGGTGCGGTGGCTCACACCTGTAATCCCAGCACTTTGGGAGGTTGAGGCGGGCAGATCTTTGGAGGTCAGGAGTTCAAGACCAGACTGGCCAACATGGTGAAACCCATCTCTACTGTTAAAAAATACAAAAATTATCTGGGCATGGCGGCGCATGTCTGTAATCACAGCTACTCTGGCAGCTGAGGCAGAATCACTTGAACTCAGAAGGTGGAGGAGGTTGCAGTGAGCCGAGGGAGTGCTACTGCACTCCAGCCTGGGTGACAGAGTGAAATTCCGTCTCAAAAATAATAAATAAATAAATAACTCTTATACATTGTCGTTTTTTAAACTTTTCAGGATTTTAAAAGATTCTCTAATGAATTCTGCATAATTACCGTGGGTCTGTTTATTATTCCCCAAATAAAGAAAGGAAACACTTTTGATGATGTAGTATTGTGAAGCAAACTTATTTTTTGTTTTTTTTTCTTTAATTTTAGCAGTATTATATATATTTTCTTTTCCCTATAGGGAGATCTTGTATATGTGAACTATGCTCGCACTGAAGACTTTTTCAAACTAGAAAGAGAGATGGGCATCAACTGTACTGGGAAGATTGTTATTGCAAGATATGGAAAAATCTTCAGAGGAAATAAAGTACAGTATTATTTGTTTTTCTACAGAGAATGAGAGGATATATATATTCTGTAAATGTAAATGACCAACTTGCTTCTCTGTTTCCAAATTGCTTTCAAACAGTTCTTTTCTTTTTTTTTTCCTATTTGCCATGGGTACACAGAAACTCATGTTTTTATGTTTTCTCACATACCTGGAAAAGGAGATTATTTTGAATCATTTTTATTATAAAAGTAATATTTGCTTTTAGAAATTTAATTGAAGGAAATTTATATAAAGTAAAAAATGAAAAGCTTCTCTGCATTACCCACTTCATTATTCAGATATAATCAATCTTAATAGCTTTTTTCAAACCTAATTCTGTGAAATATAAATACATCTGTCCCTACATGTCCATTTTACATATATTTATTTATTTACTTTTACATTGTATATTATAAGACTTTATTTTTTTTCATTCAGCCATGACTCATATTCTTCATGTCCACATGTTGAGAGTTATGTAATACATTGGTTAAGAGTATAGAACCCTAGATCCATATCACTTGGGTTCTTGTCTAGTCTGGCTCCTATTCTTTCTAGATCTTTTACTGTGAGCATGTTACTTAACTTCTCTGTTGCAAAGTTTCCTCACGTATAAAATGCGAATGACGAGGGCACCAATCTCATAGAGTCCTTATTGAATGACTTTGTTTGAAAGCACTTAGGAAAGTGGCTGGTACTTAGTAATTTCTATATAACTGCTTATTAATTACCTCAGTATTTTAAATGATGGCATCATATTTCACCGAATTGATAAGCCATTTATTTAACCATTCCACTACTGACGATGTTTGTCTCATCTTGAATTTGTTACTATTACAAATAATTTAATTGTGAACATCTTTGTCCATATATGCTCCAGAAATTTGTGTGAAGATTATTGTAGTATAGATTCATAGAAATTAAATGGCTAAATAATAGTGTATATTCTTTCAAAATTTTGATAGACATCATCAATTTTCCTTCAAAAAGTTGTGACAGATTATACTCTTAGTGATATAACAGGGTGTTCTCTAAATATTGGAATGCATTTTTATGAATCAAGACTGTTATCCATCTTCTGCTACAATACTTTCGGTGAAGAAGAATTTAGTATCTCACAGGGTACATTTTCCTATTTTTGGCCAGTTTGGATTGTTAGAAAGATGTTTACGAAAACCCTGGGCTGTTTTTCACAAATATGACTGCTCTGCATACAATTTTAAATCAGCTTAGTTCCATAAATATTTGTAGAATGCTTACTCTATGATGTGCGAGATTTTACAGGGCAGTAGTTTAAAATTAAGAAGACATGGTTCAAGTTTTCAAAAACACCCTCAGCCTAATAGGAGAGATAGACATTTAATAGATGTTTTAATACATTAAGAGCTATCCTATAATATAGAAAATATAGAACTACAAAGAAGGGACATGAATTCTACAGTTGCAGGTTGTAATAGGAATGTTTCACAGAAGAAATGATAACTCGTTTAGATTTCCGTGGAATAATGGAAGTCTGTTAGGTCTAATAGGTGGGAAATTGTGTTCAAAGCCAAGAGAACTGAATGTGTAATTGTATGGTAAAAGGCAGTGTCTAAATATCCTTCCATTATTAAATTAATGTCTTTCTTATATGAATAAGCCAACCATTTGCCATATCTGCATTATGAATTGCACATTGCCCCTGCAGGTTAAAAATGCCATGTTAGCAGGAGCCATAGGAATCATCTTGTACTCAGATCCAGCTGACTACTTTGCTCCTGAGGTACAGCCATATCCCAAAGGATGGAATCTTCCTGGAACTGCAGCCCAGAGAGGAAATGTGTTAAATTTGAATGGTGCTGGTGACCCACTCACTCCAGGCTATCCAGCAAAAGGTAAGGGATGAGCCTATCAGTCCACCAATTTTGCAAAAATACTCCTTGCCCTTTTAGAAGGAATACAAGCAAACATGTTCAGAATAATATTAAACTAAAATTGAGTACACTTATATCATTTTGGATTACTGCTGCTAGGAATTTTAAAACATTTGCTCTTGTATTATTTTAGTTTTAAATTTTCATGAGATGTCGGCATGGGGAGTAAACACTTAGTTCATACTCTCCTTCTTCCTTTATTAGAGTTCAGAAATACTGATCCTCATACCTAAAGTATGCTCCTTTTAACAAATGACAATTTAGGTTTGCTGAATTACCGATAGATTGTATTTTTTAAAATACAATAGATAGATTGAATTATCGATAGATTGTATTTTTTAAAAAAATGAGTTTTTGTGTTATTTAAAACATAAAATTGGAAGTTTTACATATGTGAAATGATTTCTACAATCAAAATAATGAACATACCCATTATCTCCAAAAAGCTTCCTCTCGTCTCTTTATATTCCCACCCTCCCAACTCTTCCTTCCCACTTCATCCAATCCCTAGGCAACCATTCATCTTGGTTTCTGCTGTCAGCATGATTATTTTGAGATCTGTCCATGTTGGCATCTTTGTCAATAGTTTTTCTTTCTTTTGCTGAGTAGTATTCCCTTGAATGGCTATAGCACAGTTTATTCCTTTACTTGTAGATGGACATTTGGATTGCTTTCAGTGTGGGGGCTATTACAGATAAAGGTGTAATGAACAGTTGTTGTACAAGACCTTGTATGTACATGTTCTTTTATTTCTCTTTGGGAAATACTTGGAAGTGAAATGCCTGAATGTTATGGTTAGTTGGATATTTAACTTTTATAGAAATTTTAAAATTGTTTTCTGAAGTTGTTTCACTTTATATTTCAACAGCAATGTATGAGTGTTCTATTTGCTATGTCCTCACCAACATTTAGTATGACAGTCTTTTCAATTCTACATTCTAACAGATGCATACAACTTCCAGGTTATAACTCTTCTATTTTCAAAACGTTGTGTCTAATTTTGGTCCTTTCCATATGAGTTTTAGCACTAATTTACAATTTCCACCAAAAAGCCTCCTGGGAGTTTGATTGAGATTGAATGAAATCTATAAATCAATTTGGGGAGAATTGGCAATATTTGGGAGAATTGAATTAACAATATTGAATTTTCTGATCCATAAATAAAATACAACTTTGCAGTCTTTAATTTCTTTCAGCAGAGTTTTATAGTTTCACTGTATGAATCACACATACCTTTTGTCAGATTTATCCACAAACATTTCATAGTTTTATGCTATTGTAAAGTTTCAATACCAATTTTTGTTTACTAGGAAATGAAAGCATTATTCTATTTCTAGAAGAAATACATTGGTCTTGTATCCTGCAAACTTGTTAAACCCATCGATTCTGCTAGGTTTTTGTAGCTTCTATCAGCATTTTTACATACATGATTATGTCATCTGCAAATGAAGATAATTTTATTTCTTGGCTTTCAATCTACATGCCCTTCCTTCCTCTCTCTCTCTCTCTCTCTCTCTGTCTCTCTCTCTCTTTCTTTCTTTCTCTCTTTCTTCTTTTTGCTTTATTGTACTGGCTAGACCCTCCAGGACATTTTTTTCTTTCTTTTTTGTATATACATTTTATAGAGGTACTCCAGTACAATGTTGAATAGAAGTTGTTACAACAGACATACTTGCTTTTTATTTCTGTTCCAACAGGGAATGTATCCAGTCTTTCTCTGTTAAATATTATGTTAGCTCTAGGTTTTTTATACATTCCCTTTGTCACAATGAGGAAGTTTACTTCTATCCTAATATACTGGGCGTTTTCATTAGAAATATATGTTGGATGTTGCCAAATGTTTTTTCTGTGCACATAGAGATGATCATATGTTATCATTTACTTTTGTTAAATTATATGATGTTTTTAATGTTAATCCAACCCTGTCATCCTAAAATAAATCCCATTTGGTGACAATGTATTATCCTTTTATATATTGTTGAATTTTTGATATATTTTTCTTAAGAATGTTTCTGTCCATGGTCATAAGAGATGTTAACCTGTAGATTTAGTTTCTTGTAATATCTTTGTGTCATTTGGTATCAAAGAAATGCTGGCCTCTTAGCATGAGTTGGGAACCATTTCATCCTCACTTTTTTGCAAGAGTTTATAAAGAATGGGTTCAATGTTGTCTATAAATATTTGGTAGAATTCTCCAGGGATCTATCTGGGCCTGAAGTGTTTTATGTAGAACTGTTTTTCACTACAAATTGAATTCCATATATATATATATGTAATATATGTAATATGTAATATTACATAGTATATATGTATACATAATATGTATATATTATATACGTATACATAATATATGTATATATTATATACGTATACATAACATATGTATATATTATATACGTATACATAATATATGTATATATTATATACGTATACATATGTATATATTATATACGTATACATAATATATGTATATATTATATACGTATACATATGTATATATTATATACGTATACATAATATATGTATATATTATATACGTATACATATGTATATATTATATACGTATACATAATATGTATATATGTGTGTATATATATTATATACATATACATAATATGTATATATGTGTGTATATATTATATAGATATACATATGTATATATGTGTGTATATATTATATACGTATACATAATATGTATATATGTGTGTATATATTATATACGTATACATATGTATATATGTGTGTATATATATTATATACGTATACATATGTATATATGTGTGTATTATATACGTATACATATGTATATATGTGTGTATATATTATATACGTATACATATGTATATATGTGTGTATATATATTATATACCTATACATATGTATATATGTGTGTATATATTACATACGTATACATAATATGTATATATGTGTGTATATATATTATATACGTATACATAATATGTATATATGTGTGTATATATATTATATGCATATATAATATATGTATATATAATGTATATATTCTACATTATATATATAATATATACTGTATACATTATATATAATATATAGTATACATTATATATTATATATAGTATACATTATGTATAATATATACTGTATACATTATATATAATATATACTGTATATATTATATATAATATATACTGTATATTTATATATAATATATATAGTATATATTATATATAATATATATGTATATATTATATATTATATATAACGTATATATTATATATAATGTATACATATATAATATATAATATATAATGATATATTATATATTATATAATGTATATATTATACACATTATATAATATATAATATATGATTATATATTATATACATTATATAATATATAATATATATCATATATGATATACACATTGATATACAACGTGTATATTATATATGATATACAACGTGTATATTATATATGATATACAACGTGTATATTATATATGATATACAACGTGTATATTACATATGATATACAACGTGTATATTACATATGATATACAACGTGTATATTACATATCATATATAACGTGTATATTACATATCATATATAATGTGTATATTATATATCATATATAATGTGTATATTATATATCATATATAATGTATAATATGTAATATTACATATTATATATGTAATATGTAATATTACATATTATACATGTATATATTATATATTATATATAATTACATATAATTACATATTATATATGCTATATTATATATGTATGTAAGATATATGTTATATATCATATATTATATATTATATATAATATTTAATATATATGTAATATATATTATATATAATATTTAATATATATGTAATATATATTATATATAATATGTAATATATATGTAATATATATTATATATAATATGTAATATATATGTAATATATATGTAATGTATATATGATCTATTTATTCTCAAGTGAGCCTTGGTAGTTTGCATTTTTTCAAAGATTTTTGTCCATTTCATCTAACTTGCTGAATTTATGAGCATAGAGTGGTTTATAATATTTTCGTACTATTCTTCTGTCTGCAGGTACTAGAGTGATATTCTCTCCTTTATTCCTGATGTTAGCAATTTAGTCATTTCTCCTTTAGTCCTGATCTGTCTTGTTGGAAGCTTATTAGTTTTATTGATCTCAGATAACTAGCTTTGGGTTTCATTGATTATCTTTACTATTATTTTTGTTTCCTATTTCTTTTTTTAAATTTAAATAGAGACAGCTCTTGCTATGCTACCCAGGCCAGTCTCAAACTCCTTGACTCAAGCAATCTTCCTGCCTTTGCCTCCCAAAGTGCTGGGATTACACACATGAGCCATGAGGAACCCAGCCAGTTTCTATTTCTTAGATGTCTGCTGTGATATTTATCATGTGCTTTCTCCTGCTTATTTTGGCCTTTATTTGTTCTTTTTCTAGTTTCTGAAAGTGGAATCTGATGTCATTTGTCAGAAACTTAACTTTTTTTCTATGATGGATTATTTAGTGCTATACCTCTCCCTATAAGCACTACTTTAGCTGCATCCTACAGTTTTTAATATATTGTGGTTTTATTTTATGTTAGAGACAAGATTCCACTCTGTCACCCTGTCTGTCACCCAGGCTGGAGTGCAGTGGTCCAACCATAGCTCACTGTAACCACAAACTCCCAGGCTCAAGTGATTCTCCTGACCCAGCCTCCCAAGTTAGCTGGAACTATAGGCATGTGCCACCATGCCCAGCTAATTTTTTAATGTTTACTTTTAGAGATGGGTCTTGTTGTGTTGCCTAGACTGAGTGTTTTTATTTTTATTTGGTTCCAAATACTTTCTGATTTCCCTTTTCATTTCTACTTTGACCCATGGTTTATTTATAAATGTGTTATTTAATTTTAAAATATTTGAGGATGTTCTAGGTATCTTTCTAATATTGATTCCTAATTTAATTCCACTGAAGTCAGAGAACTTACTGAGAATTTACTGAGACATGTCTTATGGACCAGAATATGGTCTCTGTAATACATATTCTATATGCACTTGAAAAGAATGTATATTCTGTTTTTGGTTGGAGTATTCTATAAATGTCAATTAGGTCAAATTAGTTAATAGTGTTATGAAAGTCTTATATACTTACTGATTTACTATCTAATTATATTGTTACAATTTTGTTTCAGCAGTCAATTATCTCATGAAGCTACTTACATAATAAAAATCTCATGATAGAACTATTATTTTACATATTTTATTATTTTTAAAGTGTTTCATTTACATAAAATAAGGTGAATAAAAAATAAGGTGTTTCAGGCATGAAGGTAAATTTGGTCCCTTTAACTCTATCTTGGCTGAAAGTCACAGTTCCAATGAGGTTTTAAGGCTGGCAATACTTTTCAATCTTCCTTGAATGATAATATATCACTATTTGAATAAGATGTTTCTCATTTATTCCCAAGAATGCATATGTTCTCTTGGTTTTTTTCCGATTATTTATAGTTTCAGAATCTGGGACACATTTTCTAAGCATCTGGTTAATAACATTTCTCTAAGAAAGATTCAAGAGATCCTTGAGGAAATAAAATATTCTTGTAAAGGTCAAGAAAATTATGTGAAATATCAAAACAAATTTGGAAAACTGCCATCTCTATAATTAACATTACCTTAAAATATAAATGATTTATTAAATAAAGATGTATTAGGTAAAACAATTGTCTGACTTTTGGGGAACTTTTTTTTTTTTCAGACAGAGTCTTGCTCTGTCTCCAGGCTAGAGTGCAGTGGCGTGATCTCAGGTCACTGCAACCTCTGCCTCCTGGGTTCAAGCGATTCTCCCACCTCAGCTTCCCAA
This sequence comes from Pan troglodytes, assembly GCF_028858775.2. Taxonomy (NCBI): domain Eukaryota; kingdom Metazoa; phylum Chordata; class Mammalia; order Primates; family Hominidae; genus Pan; species Pan troglodytes. Next base: position 92,240,214 of record NC_072407.2, read on the forward strand.
GTAGCTGGGCCTACAGGCATGCGCCACCACGTCCAGCTAATTTTTGTATTTTCAGTAGAGACGGGGTTTCACCATGTTGGCCAGGATGGTCTCCATCTCTTGGCCTCATGATCCGCCCACCTCTGCCTCCGAAAGTGCTGGGATGACAGGTGTGAGCCACCACGCCTGGCCAGGAACTTTTAATTTTGGCATAATTGCAAATGTATAGCAAATCTGCAACAGTTATGCAAAAAATCCCTGTATATCTCTTGCTCATATTTTTAAATTGTTTTCATTTTATGCATTTGATTTTTTTAGAATACACTTTCAGACTTGATGTTGAAGAAGGAGTGGGAATCCCCCGAATACCTGTACATCCCATTGGATATAATGATGCAGAAATATTATTACGGTATAGTTTTCTTGTTGGATATGAGATTAAGATATTTTGCACTAGGTGTCTATTTTCTCATTGAAAACCAATATGGCATTCTTATGTTAAACACAAAGTTTTATAACTAAATAACTGGTGAAATAGGAATAACAGAGTATACTATCTTTTTATTTCATAAAAGTAGTCATTTTAGTGACTAAGAAATCAAAATAAAATATCGCTCTGTTTGCTACAAATGAAATTCTCAAATACAAAGCTATGTCCTAAGATAATTCTCATTTGAGATTTTTCAAGCAATTGAATTTTCATAGGTATTCATTAGATATTTATATTCAACGTCTAGTATAAGAATATGACAATGCCCCCCACTTACTAGAGGTATGACCTTGGATCAGTTGCTTAAACTTTCTCCAGCTCAGTTTCTTTATTTGTAAGATGAGGCTAGTAACTGTTTCTCCTTGATAGGGTTATTATGAGAACATATGAGTAAAATACATAGCACCGTATTTAGAATATAGTAAACAAACAATTATTGTATTCTATAACTGATATTTCTTTACATATCCCCCAACTCCCATTTTTAAATGCCTGTATGTGTATTACAACTTAATAATTGTTTGGGTGCCTACTGTGTAATCAGCAGCTTTTTTGCAAATACATTTCTTCTCCTTAATGCAGTCATTAATTTCCTGTATTTAGGATATCTTGGATTCAGTGAGTCCCCACATAAATAATTAAGGTCAAAAATAAGGAGATAGCCTTCCCATTTGCCATGACTACTTTATTTTTTCTCTTTGCTCTCATCACTAACATATTATGTATTTTACTTACTGATTTCAGTATGGCTCTCTTGCTAGAAAATGAGCTCCACAAAGGGCGGGCTTTTTGACAGTACCTGGCACTTAGTAAATGACAAATATTTGTTATATATATGAATGAAATATTGTCATCAAACTTTAAAATTTCTCCTTAGAAATTGTGGTAGCCTTTTTCTGTCACTTTCATTTTATTTTGTCAGCTACTTGGGAGGAATTGCTCCACCAGATAAGAGTTGGAAGGGAGCCCTTAATGTGAGTTATAGTATCGGACCTGGCTTTACAGGGAGTGATTCTTTCAGGTAATTTTGCATTACTTTAATAGTCTGAAAAAGTTTTATATTTTTAATGGAAACATGTCAAGATAACTGTTCTGCCAGGGGTATTTTGCTTATCTCTTTTTCTCTTTCTAAACAACCATTTTACATTACTTAAGAAGTACTTACACATGAAATATTGAATTATTTCACTAGCAGCATCACAATATTAGTTTCATAGAACCTCAAAAATTAATATATTTGAATATAGGTTTAACATTTCAAAGATTTTTCAAAATTCTCTCTTCAGCTATTTTTTAAAAATAGTTTTTCAAATAACTTTCAAAATGATATACATGTGAAAAACTAGGTGAAGGTGCTGGGCGCGGTGGCTCACACCTGGAATCCCAGCATTTGGGAGGCTGAGGCGGGCGGATCACCTGAGGTTGGGAGTTCAAGACCAGCCTGGCCAACAAGGAGAAACCCCGTTTCTACTAAAAATACGAAAATTAGCCAGGTGTGATGGTGGTGCATGCCTGTAATCCCAGCTACTTGGGAGGCTGAGGCAGGAGAATCACTTGAACCCAGGAAGCGGAGGTTGCAGTGAGCTGAGATCGCGCCATTGCACTTGAGCCTGGCCAACAAGACTGAAACTCCATCTAAAAAAAAAAAAAAAAAAAAAAACTAGGTGAAGTTAAGGGAGAAGTAAAGATGAAGAGAGAAGGGGGCCAAAATGTATAGATCACTTACTGTGTGGGTTAAATGAGTTTAAATGGATAAATCACATAGTTACTATAAGACTATAAGCCTCAATAGAATTAATATTACAATTATTACTGTTATTAATACATGATAATACTCTTCTAGAAGAGATGTGATCACAAATTTTGTGTTTATTGAGCTTAGTCTTACAGAAAGAGTAAAAGTTTACCACTGGGTAAAGGGAGGCAAGAAATGCCAACTAGAGAAATCAGCTTGTACAGAGTAGTTGAACAGCGTGGCATGATCAGAAGTTCAAGAAGTTTGATTTGCCTGAAATGTGATGGGAGAGAGAAATGTAACACTGATAAATCAGAGTGCATATAGCTGTTTTTATTAAACCAAAATTATTAAATCAGTCTTCTTTGCTAACAATTTACCCTTAACTACGTGAATTTGGATTCTCAGAATATTTTTTAGTTTCTGTAGGATTTCTTGTATTCCAGAAATTTTAAAGTATTAGAAGTCCAATTTCCTTGTTTTATAATAAGTTTATAAATGTTTGATTTATATGTGTTTATCTCTATCATTAAATCAGAACAGTGCTCTTTTAATTTGAGACTTTATTATCTAATTTGTGTATGCCCTCCAGAGAAAGGAAAATGTAACTTACTCAATGAAACATAAAGCCCTTTCTGATTTACAAACAGAAACATACAGACAGAGAAAACATATAACTTCAGTTCTACAATTTTAGTCACAAAGAGTAAACTCAAAAACATAAACATTCCCAGGTCTAGATATAAAATAGCTGTGCTCCTTCACTGTGAGCATAGAATTCTCTATTGGTTAGAACTCAAAGTGGACAAATAAACAACAACAAAACTAAAAACTAGATTCTCTCATGTCTCACCTCACAGAGATCTTGAAAATCCATTAATCCATTTACAGATATTATCAAATGACAAGACATAAAGGCCAACTCCAAATCATTGCTGCCACCAATGAGGACTAACTTAATTTGCCCTAAACAAAGCAGAAACATAAAACAAAACATCAGTAGAGAAAAAATAAAGCTAGAGATATAGAGTATCAGCAAAGTTAAATTTCTACTGTTGTTTAGAATTTACATATGAGAGCCAAAAGAAGATATGAAGAATTGGTTTAAGCTGCCCATACCTGGTTCTGCAAAATGAATCCATTGTACCTCAGAGTGGAGCCTCCAAAAATCTTCCACAGTGAGGAAAGGAACACAAACCTTCACTAGACAGATTGTGCATTTCAGTGGATTTGAATTATTTGCATTACTGTCATGTTTCTATAAGTTAACTTCTCTTTACAGAGCTGTAAAACAGTCTAGTTAAGGACACTGACAGGTAAAGTTGACCATAATGGATGAACCAAAGTTTTTCCCAATTTTTCCTTACAGGATTATATTCATTTATTTCATGAATATTTATTGAGCATTTCCTATGCCCCGGGAACCATTCTGGGTTCTGGGGATTCAGCAGTGAATAAAGTAGGCAAAAATCTCCTCCCTGTGGAGCCTGCATTCTAGAGTTCAGTTTATTTGAAACGTGATAAGTTTGAAGTAATAATAGGACAAATAAATATACTTCTGGAGCTCAAAAATACTAAAAACGAGAAAGACGTAGGTTTAAAGACATAGATGTGCTTCTTTGAGAATCTTAGCAGATAGCCTATGTTTTTGTTTAGACTAATATCAATTTTTTTCATTCCTCATATGTTGCATTTTTCTTTACTTAATTTTCTTCTTTTAATGACACAATACCGATGAACTTGGGTTTCTTACTAATCATATATCTAAGGCTCATATTTTTAGAAACACATGCTAAACAATATTTCTGCTTTTCTGCTATTAATTTTCATCTGTCAGCAGCAAAAAGAAATCATTTACTTAATGCCTTAAAATGAAAAAAAAACCATTGATTTAGTTTTCCTCTGAGGTACTTTTAGTTGAATATTGCAAATGGATTAAATATCAGAAGCACAGTATACTTTTGGTGGGGGTGAGGGAAGCCAGAATTTGTTCTTAACAATATACAAGTTTCGGGGGCTTATTCATTCTTCCATTAAAAAACGATCACAAACTAGAAACAACGGAGGTCTCCCTACCTTTAGAATAAATGATGATTAATTTTGTTCCCTTGGGGAAAAGTAGCATTTTCCCATGTCATCTTGGATTCATAAAATGTGAGTGATACTTTGTTTTTTCTGTCTGGCTGAGCTTGATATTTTCCCTTGTTTTCTAATTCGGTTGATTGTAACTCATGAATGAATATTTAAAAGCCTGACCCAAATCAGAATCAACAATCATGGCCTAGAAACATTTCATTATGTAGTTGTGCATTGTAGCAGGAGCTTCCCAAATTCTCATTTAACAACAGAATTTTTTATGTTTTTTATAGGTGGCACTCAACCAGCTCTTAAACTTACATATCATTTCCATAATCATAAAGAAAATTTTTGAACCTTGGATTTAATATAAATATAAATAGATACATTTAAATAATATGCTTATACTTTTTTCTTTATTACATAATGGGCTGTCTTCTTCGTTTTCATAATTAACTGGGGTATATTTTTACATTTTAGAATAAATATGACATTTTGAATAATAGAATATTTTGAATTTTAAATAAATAACAATTTAGCTATGAGAAAATAATATAAAATAGACAGCTTTTAAAATTTGACTTCAAGGTGCATGCTTAGGTGCCTAGAAGTAAATTGGCATAATGTCTGTACCTTACTTGCGAATGCTTCAACAGTGTTAACAATTATTGAATTTAGGTGGTAGAGATAAGAGAATCCATTATGCTATTGCACAACTTTTCATAATAAAACACTATTATGAAGATAGTTTTTTATAATAAAACACTGTAAAAAACATAATTTGCTGTACTAAGTAATTTATTCCTTTTAAAATTCTAGGAAGGTTAGAATGCATGTTTATAACATCAATAAAATTACAAGGATTTACAATGTAGTTGGAACTATCAGAGGATCTGTGGAACCTGGTGAGTCACATAATTTTTTAAAACATTTTGTTTTTACAAAAATTAAAGGGTAAGTAAAGATAAATTGTAGTCAACAATTGAAGTGGGGTTTTTTGGCTGATTTGAAACTACTAAATTTTGAGGAAAACTGTACAAATCTAAAAGAAGATTTTACTTTATAGTGTTGTCTTCTATAGAGGAAACTCAAGCAAGAGGATGTTTATTTTAAAAACATAAATTACAAATATTTATAATGTATTCAAAGTTGTAGGTTTTTTGAACATATTATTTTCCAGACAGGTATGTTATTCTGGGAGGTCACCGGGACTCCTGGGTATTTGGAGCTATTGACCCAACCAGTGGGGTTGCTGTTTTGCAAGAAATTGCCCGGAGTTTTGGAAAACTGATGAGTAAAGGTAAACAACCTTTCTTTCCTAGGTGATGACAAAAAGTGACTTACTGAATTTTCTTTTATTTTTTAGGCAGTTGTACCTAACCACGTGTGTTAACAATTCTTACAGGCTGGAGACCTAGAAGAACTATCATTTTTGCCAGCTGGGATGCAGAAGAATTTGGACTTCTGGGTTCCACAGAATGGGCTGAGGTAAATAAGACAAAGAAGGTTCTTATTATTTTTTTGGTCAACAGGGAACAAATATGTATGTATCTCAGGATGATCAAAAATATATTCCATTACCTAATATGGTTTTGTTTTGGAGAATGACTCAAGACAATTTAAGAAATAGTTTATTTTTACTTTCACATCAGTTAGGCAATAACCTTTTAGTACTAGACTGCAGACAGAGTTATTGCCTCTTGTCAAAATATTTTCGTTGCCATTTGCATTTGTTTTATAAAAAATAAGAAAAATCAGTAAGCTCAGAAAATAATCAAAATTAATGAGATATTTTTGATGATAATTTACTTATCTAAAAACTGATACTGATGCTTAGAGCTAATTTTCAAGTTTTTGAAGTTTCTTTAGAGTTCTTCCATCTGAGAAAATATAAGGTGTTCTATTAAGATGGCCATATATTGACTATATTTTCACATTGACAGATTCCATTTAAAATGGCAACCATAAGTATACTTTAGCATTTACAACAGATATGTGCTTCATTGTTAAGTATAAAGTGATAATTCTGTGAATTGAATTACTTTAATAAATTGACCTGCTTTACAATTTCATAGGTGGGGCTTTTTTTCTTCACATATGATTGTCATTTGTCACTGACTCTTAATTATTTATATTTAAGTGTCTCTCCTAGGGCCCTTTTCTTCCAACTTCTTCCTTTAGTCTCTCTGTCAAGTAATCTCTAAGTTCTTACATGTAGAAGGTAAGCACATTCATTTTTTTAACTTTTAAGTTCAGGGTACAAGTGCAGATATGTTACATAGGTAAACTGTGTCATGGGGATTTGCCACGCTGTTCAACTACTCTGTACAAGCTGATTTCTCTAGTTGGCATTTCCTGCCTGCCTTGACGCAGTGGTAAACTTTTACTCTTTCTGTAAGACTAAGCTCAATAAACACACAATTTGTGATCACATCTTTTCTAGAAGAGTGTTATCATGTATTAATAATAATAATTGTAATAATATTTCTATTGAGCTTTACAGTAGCTATGTGATTTACCCATTTTAACTCATTTAATCCACACAGTAAGTGATCAATAAATGGTGGCTCCCTTCTCTCTTCATCTTTACCCCTCCCTTAACTTCACCTAGTTTTTCACATGTATATCATTTTGAAAGTTATTTGAAAAACTATTTTAAAAACTAGGTGAGGAGAGAATTTTGAAAAACCTGGTTTGAAATGTTAAACCTATAACTCAAATGTAGTAATTTTTGAGACTCTATGAAACTAATATTGTGGTATTACTAGTGAAAGATTATTTCATCACCCAGGTATTAAGCCCAGTACCCACTAGTTATTTTTCCTGACCCTTTCCCTTCTCCCACCTTCCACCCTTTGAAAGTCCCCAGTGTGTGTTGTTCCCTTCTATGTGTCCATGGGTTCTCATCATTTAGCTCCCACTTATAAGTGAGAACATGTGATATTTATTTTTCTGTTTCAACATTAGCTTGCCAAGGATAATGGTCTTCATCTCCATCCATGTCCCTGCAAACAACATAGTCTCATCCTTTTTAATGACTGTGTAGTATTCCAAGGTGTACATGTACCACATTTTCTTTATCAAGTCTGTCATTGATGGATATCTGGGTTGAATTCATGTCTTTGCTATTATGAATAGTGCTGCAATGAACATATGTGTGTATGTGTCTTTATAATAGAATGATATATTTCTTTGGTTATATACCCAGTAACGGGATTGCTGGGTCCAGTAGTATTTCCAGGTAGGTGCACTACATAAGTACTTACTTTCCCTCCTCCATCTGCTATTTATCATTTATAAGCCCAGATTTTATAGAGCTGTTTTAAAATATGGCAAACCTGTCTTGCCATTGTGTTTAGTTTTGAAAATGCTTTCCTCCTAACTCATTTTCTCTTACATTAGTTTAAAATACTATAATAGGAATAATATGAATTAAACAAATACAGAGGGGGTAAAAATCCCACTCACAATTACTTGTCTGGTATCACCCTTTGTTGATTACATTTACACTGCGAATTGTTATTTTCACATTGGTATTATTAATGTGCATTTTGAAACTATAACATTAATTTGATGAATCAAATTTTATTAGTTCAGGTCATTATCTTTTTCCCCCTGCCCCTGTGGTGAGTGAGGTCATTTGCTTTTAGAAACATGCGATTTAGAAACATGTGATTTCTTGTGATACATATATAAACACATATAAACACATGCATCTGTTTTTTAAATTTCAGCAGCTGAACATAAAGAAATCTAATATATAAAATAATAAAAACGCTTTGCATTAATTTATAAACATGTGCATTAAAAGGCAATTTCAATACACTTTCCAGTTTTGTGCCAGGTTCTTGATTATATTCAGTAGCATGCTTACCTTCTTTAAATACACATAAGGAATCTTCTTTATTTTCACTATAAATCTGTTATAATGGAAACTCTGATTTTATATTTCTCTGTAATGGAGTCAACTATCACCTGGCCTATGCAGGCAAGTGCAAAGAGGTGACAGTTTTTATTTGTGCCATAACCACACACAGCTTTAAATGTTCTTACTATAACATATTTTAGAAAGCTAACAAGGTAGAGAGAGCGGTGAAGGGCTCTCTCAGCATGTTTCTCTCTGTGTGTAAGTGTGTTAGTCTTGCTTTACTTTTTCTTTAATCTGTGTCTGTGTGTGTGTGTTTGTGTATGAGTGTGAGAGAGAGCGAAAGAGAGTCTTATTTTTGTCTTAATGTGTGCCTCCTCTTTTGTCTTCCTTTTTTATTCTTTCACTTCATATACATAGTAAATAGAAACAAATGGAAATTTTATATTTCTCACTTTTGAAATGATAAATTTACTTGGGTATCCCCTCCATAAATGGATCTCAAACTTGAATGTATGTAAGTGTCAATTGCCAGTTATATCTATTAGAAAATACAGATTGGCTGGGCGCGGTGGCTCACGCCTGTCATCCCAGCACTTTGGGAGGCCGAGGCGGGCGGATCACGAGGTCAGGAGATCGAGACCATTCTGGCTAACATGGTGAAACCCCACCTCTACTAAAAATACAAAAAATTAGCCGGGCACGATGGCGGGTGCCTGTAGTCCCAGCTACTCGGGAGGCTGAGGCAGGAGAATGGCGTGAACCCGGGAGGCGGAGCTTGCAGTGAGCAGAGACAGCGCCACTGCACTCTGGCCTGGGCAAAAGAGCAAGATTCTGTCTCCAAAAAAAAAAAGAAAGAAAGAAAATACAGATTTCCGCCCGGCACGGTGGCTCATGCCTGTAATCTCAGCACTTTGGGAGGCTGAGACAGGTGGATCACCTGAGGTCAGGAGTTCGAGAACAGCCTGGCCAACATGGTGAAACCCCGTGTCTATTAAAAATACAAAAATTAGCCAGGGGTCGTGGTGAGAGGTGACAGCATGCTGGCAGCCCTCGCTCGCTCTCGGCGCCTCCTCAGCCTTGACGCCCACTGTGGCCACGCTTAAGGAGCCCTTCAGCCCCCCGCTGCACTGTGGGAGCATCTTTCTGGGCTGGCCAAGGCCGGAGCCGGCTCCCTCAGTTGCTGGGAGGTGTGGAGGGAAGGAGCGGGCGGGAACCAGGGCTGCGCGAGCGGTTGCGGGCCAGGGCGAGTTCCGGGTGGGCGTGGGCTCGGCGGGCCCCGCCCTCGGAGGAGCCGGCCAGCCTGCAAGCCCGGGGCAGTAAGGGGCTTAGCGCCTGGGCCAGCAGCTGTTGTGCTCGATTTCTCGCTGGGCTTTAGCTGCCTTCCCGCGGGGCAGGGCTTCCGACCTGCAGCCCACCATGCCTGAGCCTGCGCCCCCGCCGCCGCCGCTGCACAGCAGGAGCCTCCCGACGAGCACCGCTCCCTGCTCCACGGCGCCCAGTCCCATCGACTGACCAAGGGCTGAGAAGTGCTGGCGCACGTCGTGGGACTGGCAGGCAGCTCCACCTGTGGCCCCGGTGTGGGAGCCACTGAGTGAAGCCAGCTGGGCTCCAGAGTCTGGTGGGGACTTGGAGAATCTTTATGTCTAGCTAAGGGATTGTAAATACACCAATCAGCACTCTGTATCTAGCTCAAGGTTTGTAAACACACCAATCAGCACCCTGTGTCTAGCTCAGGGTTTGTGAATGCACCAATCCACACTCTATTTCTAGCTAATCTAGTGGGGACGTGGAGAACTTTTGTGTGTAGCTCAGGGATTGTAAACGCACCAATCAGCACCCTGTCAAAACGGAGCAATCGGCTCTCTGTAAAACAGACCAATCGGCTCTCTGTAAAATGGACCAATCAGCAGGATGTGGGTGGGGTCAGATAAGAGAATAAAAGCAGGCTGCCGGAGCAGCAGTGACAACCCTCTGGGGTCTCTTTTCACATCCTGGGAAGTTTGTTGTTTTGCTCTTTGCAATGTTGCTGCTGCTCACTCCTTGGGTCCACACTGCCTTTATGAGTTATAGCACTCACCTCGAAGGTCTGCAGCTTTACTCGTGAAGCTAGTGAGACCACGAACCCACCGGGAGGAAGGAACAACTCCAGATACGCCGCCTTAAGAGTTGTAACACTCACCGTGAAGGTCTGCAGCTTCACTTACTGAGCCAGCGAAACCACAAACCCACCAGAAGGAAGAAACTCTGAACACATCCGAACATCAGAAGGAATAAACTCCGGACACACGCCGCCTTTAAGAACAGTGACACTCACCGCGAGGGTCCGCGGCTTCATTCTTGAAGTCAATGAGACCAAGAACCCACCAATTCTGGACACAGTGGCGCACACCTGTAATCCCGGGTACTCCGGAGGCTGAGGCAAGAGAATTGTTTGAACCTGGGAGGCAGTGGTTGCAGTGAGCTGAGATCGTGCCGCTGCACTCCAGCCTGGGCAACAGAGTGAGTCTCTGTCTCTAAAATAAAGTAAAATAATAAAATACAGATTTCCGCGCCTCACTTCTAGCCTCACTGTGAGTTCTGATTCAGTAGATCTAGGGCAGGGCCTTAGAATATGGGAGCCACATCCCTGCATAGTCTGATGCAGGGAATCAAGGAACCACACTTTGAAAATATTTTTTTTTCTTCGGGCTCTCTGCTATTGCTATAAACAGTAGCTATTGCTTCATAGTATCCTTAATTCTTATATTAATTGCGTAATTGTTGTTGTTAACCAACTGGTTTTCTGCATTTTCTCAGAAATTAGGGTCACAGATGGACCTAGCTATTTAATTGTGAAAGATACTTGTAAACCGCTTTTCCACGAAATTAATTTGCTTATTTTGTTTACATTTTCACAACTGTAAGTAATGTGAATTAAGTAACAACTTTGCTTCAACTACAGGAGAATGTCAAAATACTCCAGGAGAGAAGCATTGCTTATATCAACTCGGATTCATCTATAGAAGGTAAATTTTATTTCAATTTGAAGTGAAATTTTCAGAAAGGAAATTTTACTTCAAGTAACTTTTATTATGGAGTAGAATACCATCTATTAAGACTATAAATTCTAGCTTATTAAGCGCCTCAGATATCCCCTTCCTATGAGATGCCTCAGTAATACCTTTATTTTTCATTTTGCCACAGAGAAAATAACTAGGATTCATATGAATTGATATGATTCATAACTAAGCTATTGCTTTTAATTTCTTTGATATATTTACTATTTGTTTATATTACTACTTAAAACTCTAGTATTAACCACATATTTTCTCGATAAAGATATTAATGGAATTTGGCTAAAACAGTTCAGAAGAAAGGTTTAGCAGACTATTCTGTGTAGAAATATTTCCTGTATTTGTTGTAACAAATTTGAAGTAAGTGTACTCACTTACTCCTTTGGAACTACAAACTCCTATTGAATCTAGCTCAGGATCACCTGAGCCCAGGAGTGTAAGCCATAGAGAGACCCTGACTCTCAAAAAAAAAAAAAAAAAAAAAAAGAAAGAAAAAAAAGAAAAAAAAACTGATCTGGATTGTCTACGCCAACAGGACTTGATTTCTGATTAGCACTACTATGGAGACAGTATGATTCAGAAAATGAAGAGATTTGTGTCTCTAGGCTTTCATTGCATTGTGATTATTTCTAAATAAACGTTAGAACATAATTACTGACATGGCTTTGTCTAATATCTTGATATATACTATTGCATAGAATGAAACAAGTAAAAAATTAATGCTACAGACTTACCACTTCCTTTGCCAAAGTGCCCCTAAGAATTGCTGCCATGAGAATGACCCTTATAATCACTGTGACAGCTGCTGCCTTAGCAACCAAAGTCCACCAAGACCTTCTACTATTCAAAATATTTGGTGCAGGCTCTCTTGCTCCTGAAGAACTATTTCCACCCTGTTTTATTCTTTGGGAATAAAATCTTTGATTTGAAGATCATTATATCTTGTTTAAAATTAGAAAATAAAGTTAGAATTAAACAAATGGAATTTCATTTAGAAGTATGAAATAATACTCTGTGTCTTATTTATTTTTCAGGCAATTATACTCTCAGAGTTGACTGTACTCCCCTTCTTTACCAATTAGTGTATAAACTGACAAAAGAGGTATATAAGGAAATGTGTCTTCATATGTTTTCTTTTGAATGGATAAATCAATAACATGTGTTCCCCCTAAATTAATGGTACTTATTTTTAAGCTGGTAAGAGAACATAATAGAATCATATAAACAAGTCAAAACAAAATCTTTAATATGCCATTTACCTATATGACATAACTAAGAAGATATTATCACCAGCTTCTTTGTTCTAGTAATAGTTATTAATAATTGCATAAATAGTTGTAACACGTATTTATCTGGCAGAGGTATTTGATATAGCAGAAAGAACACTGAGTTGGAATAGAAAGGCATACAATTCAAAAACTGTCTTAGCTACTCATTCATTCATTCAACAAATATTCACTGAGTGGTCACTATATGTCAGGTTCTACAATATGAATTATAGCAGCAATAGTGATAAGGGGACAAGGTCACTGAATTCGAAGACTTTGTAATCTAGAGAGGACACAGATTGGTAAATGAGGAATTAGAATTCACTAGAATATTTGATACTATGTATGATGGAGAACAGTTATGGAATAGAGAATATTAAATCCTGGGGTGGCTGGGGGAAGTTGAGGAGCATAAGAGGACGTTTGCAGAGTCACTGATGTTTGGACTGTCAAATGAAGGGATGTAGAAGTAAGGGAGAGGGCATTCTAAGCAGAGGAGACAGTATCTAAAAAAGATGTGGAGGTTTAAAAGAACGTATTTCCTGATCTGAAGGTAGCTCAGCATGGCGAAGCCAAAGGCGTCGGTGGGAAAGATGGTAAGAAATGAGGCATAACCAATGGGCCAAGGAGTTCAGAAATCTGTTATGGAGAAATCATTAAAGAATTTCTAACAAGGTTGTTCATTGTTTTATGTCAGTGTAGTGAATACATTAAGTAGTTGCAAGTCTAAAGGCAAAATGGAAATAATTCTGCAGGCTTGCTAATCTCCCGGTAATTTATAAATATTAAATGAGTTATAGATATTTTAAGAACTCTAAAATCTAAAGGACTCTGAATCTCTAAAACTTATATAATCTACTCATTTAATATCTGTGAACATCATTTAAATAGTTCCTTGCCAAAGAATTTACCTGTGGAAATGTTTGCTTCAAGGTCAGCCTTAGATAACAATATGAAATAGATATCACTTCTCTCTGGGTACTATTAATATTTCGTCCCTTAATCTTACCCCTCTCTTTTTACTGTTCATGTCTTTAAAAACTAGTTTTCCAAATGAAACTCCTCTCATTTTCCTCATCACAATGCTCTCACCATCTTGGGTAGCTGATGTCTTTGATCCTTTCATTGGAATGTTCTATAAAAGCATCTTATCTAAAAGTAAGCTGAAAAGAAAATCTTTACTGAGAGAACCCTTTTTGGAACAGGAATTTATGATTTGTGCTGTCCTAGAGAGATGATCCCCGGCCTTGATGTCAGGAATGATAAGAATTTGGTGGTTGATAAGGGAGAAGTTGACATCTGTGCCTCTTTGTACAAAGATAAATTCTTATCTGTGGGCATGCTAAGACCCAGTAGACAAAGGAGACTTGTTTTTACTCTCCTGTAAACTGATTATTACAATTTTATTAATCCCTAGTGTGTGTTAGCACAAATAGTCAAGCCATATTGGTGACTTGAGGATAGTGTAGGGGTGAGAGACAAGGCTGAGCTTGGAGAGAAGGGCAGCTGCCAGATGCAGCAAGAAATGGGGCAAAGTGTTGCTAAATACGAGGAGGGCTATCAATTGTGACAATGCATGTAGCTGAGGTAAGACTCATCTAGCCGAGTGTGGTGGCACATGCCTATAGTTCCAGCTGAGGCAGTAGGATCACCTGAGCCCAGGAGTGTAAGCCATAGAAATCCTGACAAAAAAAGAAAGAAAAGAAAGAAAGAAAGAAAGAAAGCTGATCTGGATTTTCTAGGCCAACGGGACATGATTTCTGATTAGCACTACTATGGGGACAGTATGATTCAGAAAATGAAGAGGGTTTTACTGGGAGTTCAATCCAAGCAGGATGTAGGAACTGGAACAGAATCTCTCTCAACCATTGTAAATTTGCAGGAGCAGAGTAGAGAGTAGAACCCAGTCAGCTGGCTAGAAATGAGCAGAACATCTCTGCAGCTGCCTCATGTTGGTGAGGAAGGGTGTAGAGTGCCAAGACTTTCTAAGCTGTGGACCCTCTATGCAGTCATAAAATATCATCTCATTCATACAAAGCTAAGGGCAAGTGACAACTTCCCAGCCCTACCATTACTCTGTGGATGGCAGTGGATTCACCACTGTTACCTTCTACTTGAAGGCTGATGAGGGCTTGTGTTATCAGTAAACACAACACATTTGTGCCTCTAAATAAGTGGGGTGAGATTGAAACAGGGAATTTGTTCAAAAACATGTGCCAATACCCAACATCTTTATTAGATGCTCTTAAATTTAATTGCCATTTTCTCAGAAAGCCCTTACTTCGAGACATATCTATCTCTCATCCCCACATCTCTTTATAGCACTTTGATAGTTTCTTTTAAACTGCTTATTATAATTTTGTATTACAAAATTTGTTTGGTGTGTGTATCCCCGATTAGATTTCATTGTGGGGTCCAAGAATGTCTCTGTTTCCGCATCTCTTTTCTGAGTTCAGTGCTTAGTAAATATCTATAGAAAAATTAAGCATAGTGGCACAGAAGTTAGAATAACCAACTCTGTCTAAAGGCCAGAGAAAATACCAGATGTTTATATTCAGAAAGGTACCATTATCCCCAGTTTTACAGGTGAGAAGACTAAGGTTCAAAGAGGGGAACAAATACACCAAGTTATAATGCTTTCACAGTTACTTAAGTAGGGTCTGCCTTGGGTGTATTTTTGAGCAAATCAGGGTTATAAACAAACAAGAAAACAAAATATAGTTAATATGTGTAGTAGTCTAGATTTAAAATAGACCAATTGGACTCCACAGTCCACAATGTTTTCACCACATGGCTCTGCTCTTCTTAGAGTGTCAAAAGACAAGGCAAGTATAAGTTTGTACATGTACTTTTAATGAAAGGAGTAAAAATGTATACACACACACACACACACACACACACGAGCTCTTAAAAATTCCCAAGTAGAAATCTGAGGTTATGTAGAGTTTTTTTAAAAATCCATAAAATTTTAACTTTGTTTAAACATAATAAGACTGTCTAAAAGAATAGTCCCAGCACTAACCCCTGCCTGCCCTGCAAAACCAAGACTTATAGGTTAAGAATCTGAGCTTGAAATTATGTCACCTCTATTGTTCTGAGACCTCTTTATAGGTCTTATTAGGCAAAAATAATTTACAAAAGCAAATGTTATATCTGAAGTTTTCTCCAGTGTCTTCCCACTAAAAGAAATCTAAGCTGCCAAACATTAATTAAAATGGCATTTGTAAAGATTTTAAGTTCTATTTAAAAGTTTACCAAAATAAGCAGGAAATTACATCTTAGGTATATGGCAAAATTACCAACACAGGTAGACATCATGAATAAAAAATAATTTGGGCTAGATTTATCTCTTGCCATTTGCAAAAATATAATTTTTCTATAAAACATATACATATGTATAAATATATGTACATATGTTATTAAAAGTAGAAGTTGATGACAAATAATATATAGTTTTATTTTGGCATAAATGTAGTTGCTTCTACCCCTAATTTCCAGTATTTGATTTCTCTTTCCAGATCCCCAGCCCTGATGATGGGTTTGAGAGTAAATCACTGTATGAAAGCTGGTTGGAAAAAGACCCTTCACCTGAAAATAAAAATTTGCCTAGGTAAGTTACTGATATGCACCTTTTCTACTCTAGGATAAATTATGAATTCCCCTCTGCCTCTTGTTTCTCCAAGCATGAAATTCTCAAGCGTCTCATCAATAATTTAAGCCAAGAAAAGATAATGAAGAATTCCTGGCCGAGCACAGTAGCTCACGCCTATAATCCCAGCACTTCGGGAGGCCGAGGCAGGTGGATCACCTGAGGTCAGGCATTGGAGACCAGCCTGGCCAACATGGCGAAACCCTGTCTCTACTAAAAATACAAAATTAGCCGGTCATGGTAGCGGGCACTTGTAATCCCAGTCACTCAGGGGGCTGAGGCAGGAGAATTGCTTGAACCCGGGAGGCAGAGGTTGCAGTGAGCCGAGATCGTGCCATTGCATTCCAACCTGGGCAACAAGAGTGAAACTCCATCTCAAAAAAAAAAAAAAAAAAAAAAAAAGAATTCTTCTATCCAGTTTTGTTTTGCTGATTAGCCAGCATGCGAAGTCTTTCAGTCTATATTAGAGCACAATTAGATCTAGTTTTGCAAATTTTTAGCCAAAATAGTTTCGCTACATTATTAGCCATTAGTTGGCATTCTTGCTTAAAATTTCATTTAGATATGTATTAGGTGTATTAATATATAATATAACTTCAGATGATAATAATGAAAAGACAAATGCTAGATTATTTGCTTGTAAATTTATTAAGGAACATTATCAGTAACCACCAAATTGTGTCTTTACCTGTGATTTAGAATTTATATAAATATTATTTTATTTTTTATGTCATCTCATTCATGCTACAGCAGCTTTCTTAAATTTATATTTATTTGTTTTTATTTTCTTTTTTCTAAACATTATGTAATAAAAAGTATATATTTGTTTTCTACTGTAGTGCCATTTTTAATACAGACTGAGCATTCCTAACTCAAAAATCTGAAATCTGAAGTGCTCCAATATCCAAAACTTTTTGAGCACCAACATGATGTCACAAGTGGAAAATTCCACACCTTATAGCACTTAACACAAACTTCGTTTCATGCACAAAATTATTTAAAATATTACTTAAAATTAAGTTCAGGCTATGTATATAAGATACATATGAAACATAAATGAATTTTATGTTTAGACTTGGGCCCCATCCCCAAGATATCTCATTGCATATATGTAAATATTCATAGTTGGAAAAAAATCTGAAGCCCAAAATATTTCTGGTCCCAAGCATTTCATATGGGATACTCAACGTGTACAAGCAAATAATAGTAACAGTTTATAGCTTTATTCCTCATTTCAAATCAGTCTTGTGAAAGTTTGAATGTGGGTCCATTATAAAACTTTCACATGCCAATTCAACAAAAATAGTAAAATACAAAAATGATTTCTAAAACATTGAAGAGGTCAGTCTCAAAAACATATCTACTAACCTAATAGTTTGGAAATAAACAGTTATGTTATTAATGAACATGCAATTTTATATTCTGCTTTCATGACTTACCATTATTTTACTAAAAATTTTCATGTCTTTTTTTTTTTTTTTTTTTTTTTTTGAGACGGAGTCTCGCTCTGTCGCCCAGGCTGGAGTGCAGTGGCGCGATCTCGGCTCACTGCAAGCTCCGCCTCCTGGGTTCCTTACATCTTATTTATGTATATGCATATATATGTGATAGATGAACAGAGGTTTCCTAATCATATGCAAAGAAATAAATTATAATTAGATTTATTTCTAAAATGAAATAAGGCACACTTATATTCTTCATGATTTTAAAAGTAGATTTTTTTATGGCAGTTTTCTTACTAGATGATAGTTCTCTGAGGGCAGGGCCCACGTCTTCATTGTTTTCCCCTCTAAACAAAAATGTAAATGCTGAAAATATGATGGAGAGCATCATCACAAGATGCAGTCTTTGGTGGCACGACCCAATTCTTGTTATAGGTTGGTGCAAAAGTATTTGCAGTTTTTGACATTATTTTTAATTTTCAGCATTACTTTTAATTTTACAGCAATTTTCCTGCAGATTATGGGAAAACGTCTTGAGGGTGGTTGACCTTTTTTAAATTCTTATAAATGTAATATATAATTCCTTGCTATTCTTGGGGCAGGATTCCTTGTCCCATCTATTTAACTTTGTATCATTTACTTGTTTGTGTGTGTGTGTGTGGATTGCATTCTACATCTAGAATCAATAAGCTGGGATCTGGAAGTGACTTTGAAGCTTATTTTCAGAGACTTGGAATTGCTTCAGGCAGAGCCCGTTACACTAAGAATAAGGTAAGCCATTTTATCATTTTGAATATATAACATTTCATCTACAGTCCTTTGGCGAAGAATGTCACTGAGTTGTTTGGCACCAGACACCTGGTGGATGTGGCCTGGGAAGAGTTCCCAGGGATAGAGATAGACTGCATGTCCCTTTCCAGATGGACAAGGAAGCAATTTGAGTAATTTTGTGAAAATTTCATTGTTAGGGTTAATCAAATAAATGGTGATTCACAGAGTAATGCCAGACACTTATCTGGTTAATCAGTACTAAGTAGTTCACATCCTTTTCCTGATTTCTCAGAAAACTCTCATTCTCTAGACTAGTCTTGCAGGCTCTGATGTACTTTTCATGAGGATAAATGCAGTTGGAGAACATATTTTGGTCAAGAGGAGCATTAGGGTAAGATTCATTATTGTTGGTAGCTCCTCTTCATATTGCCACTTCTGCCTGTCACCTGAGTCAAGGGTTCTTGGTTGGGAAATAAAGCAAGTTTCTCTTTTAACTTGATCCCCTTTTCTGTTCTGCACTGACTGCTTTGCACTACTGTCACACAGACATCCTGATGATATGCAGGTACTTGGATATAACCAATATATACCATGTTTGCTCATCAATGTTATAAATTATTTCATAAACCAAATTGAAGATCACAGTAGCAGACACAGATTTGTCATAGATTTTAATCAATCTTCAAATCATAATTACAGTACACCTAAATCTTGCTTGCCCATTATATGTATATCACTTGCAAATCTGACTGTTCAGAATACAACAAAGAACAAAGAAATAAAAGCAACTCCAGAGTAACCCAAAATAGATAAACTCAGAATGCTTACATTCATTACAATTAATACATAAATGATGTGTTTTAACTCTTTGTCAAGGCCTGTTCACTTTTATACTCTGTCTTCTGTAATTTGCTCAAAGTTATCTAGTTTCTAAGACCACTTTAGATTAGAAGCAGATAATTAGATAGAAGGAGAAGGACTGATAAGGAGATTGCTTTTTAGTGATACTAACAGCAGTAAGAACGATAGCCATACAAGGTGGCAAATAATAAAAACTAAAATTAGAATAGGCAGACCGAAGAACTAAAAAGAATATTTATACGGGATACTACTATGTAATAATTCATATTCATAATGGTACCTTAATTATGTAATAAAGTTTAAATGACATTTAGATATATACTGTTTGAGAAGGAAGGGAAGTTACTTAAATAAATCATCCTTAAGCTGTGTACTTAGCTGCCCAGAACCTTTTTTTTTTTTTTTTTACCAATCAATTGATAGATAACTTTGAACTATGCTGAGGTGCAATTTGAATATGTATTCCCTAATTTTAGTTATCGAAGATACAAGGAGAAAATGTTCAAGGTGTAGCATCTTGAATGAAGGTTACATAAATTATAAAACAAATAATGAGAAAAAATTTAAAACCAGTGAATATTTGGCTATAGTGTTTTCGTTATTAGCGTTTTGCCTCATTGTGGTAAAACTCAGGGTGTTATATGGTTGTATTTTTTCTTTTTCTTGTTTTTTTTTTTTTTTTTTTTTTTTTGTATTTTTAGTAGAGACAGGGTTTCTCCATGTTGCCCAGGCTGCTCTTGAACTCCTGAGCTCAGGCAATCCACCTGCCTTGGCTTCCCAAAATGCTAGGATTACAGATGTGAGCCACCATGCCTGGCTGGTTGTATTTTTTCTATAGTTATTTTTATGCTTACATAAAAATATTATAACTTGAATATTTAATGTTTATTTATACTTGCCTCTCCTCTTTTTTTTTTTCAGAAAACAGATAAGTACAGCAGCTACCCGGTGTACCACACAATTTATGAGACATTTGAATTGGTAGAGAAATTTTATGACCCCACATTTAAAAAACAACTTTCTGTGGCTCAATTACGAGGAGCACTGGTATATGAGCTTGTGGATTCTAAAATCATTCCTTTTAATATTCAAGACTATGCAGAAGCTTTGAAAACCTATGCAGCAAGTATCTATAATCTATCTAAGAAACATGACCAACAATTGACAGACCATGGAGTATCATTTGGTAAGAAATAGTTGAGCAGATATTTTACAATCTTTAAGTTAGAGCTTTAAGATGTTATGTCCTATGATGATGAATGCATATTGTTTCATCCTAGAATACATATTTGCCTTACTTATTTTGACTTCTACACAGAAACTTTAAACAAACACCTATTAAAGAATCTGATTTAATCTGGCATGTATAGAATGAATCCATTATGGCTGAGTTATTACCACAA
Organism: Pan troglodytes; assembly: GCF_028858775.2. Lineage (NCBI taxonomy): Eukaryota > Metazoa > Chordata > Mammalia > Primates > Hominidae > Pan > Pan troglodytes. Next base: position 92,260,809 of record NC_072407.2, read on the forward strand.
ACATTGGGATGGTAAACATTTTTCCTGTATTATGGCTTTAAAAACATTTTTACTGGCTGGGTGCGGTGGCTCACGCCTGTAATCCCAGCACTTTGGGAGGCTGAGGCGGGCAGATCACGAGGTCAGGAGATCGAGACCATTCTGGCTAACACGGTGAAACCGCGTCTCTACTGAAAATACAAAAAACTAGCTGGGCATGGTGGTGGGTGCCTGTAGTCTCAGCTACTCGGGAGGCTGAGGCAGGAGAATGGCGTGAACCTGGTAGGCAGAGCTTGCAGTGAGCTGAGATTGCGCCACTGCACTCCAGCCTGGGCGACAGAGCAAGTTCTCAAAAAAAAAAAAAAAAAATTTACTGTTATAGAAACAATATTAGAAAAATGTAACATTATTTGCAAAAGATTGAGAAAGCCACAAATACTATTACATATGTATTTTTAATGTCAACAAAATGATTATTACTGCATATATCTTTTAGAGTTTGTCTATATGAAACATTTTTTCCGTGGTTATAAGTATTCTTTTATTAATGACTGTTTAGTGGTTGCTCTTCTGCACTGTGCATCTCCTATACAGCAAGGATGACTCATAATGCAGTGTATGTAGTAGCATTGAGGATTGAGTTTGGAAGTGGTTTGCCTGGTTCAGATACTAGCTTTACCAGTTCTTCATTATGTGACCTTGGGAAAGTTACTTAACTTCTCTATGTGTTAGCTTTCATACAATTAAAAGATAAAAAAGAACATATCATGTTTCAAAGATCATTGTGGAGATTCAGTTTGGTAATATATAGAAGCTGTGGTGGGTGGCACTTAGTGCTCATTAAATATTACCTATTATTACTGTTTTATTACAAACATTGTCTTTTATTATTTTGGGGGCACCTATTTTTAGTATATACCCAAATTATCAAATATGCACTGAGTTTCTACTGTGTACCAAGTACTATGTTATTATCTGGGAGATATAAATGTGTACAAGGCATGGTCATAGTCCTAAGAAAGCTTAAAGTCTCATGTGGGGAATAAAGCAATATACAGATAATAGGTTACTATGGGGCTATGTAGAGAGTACTATAAAAACAGAAAATGGGTATGGAATAGTAACAACTTCTGAATATTATTATATAAAGGATTAGTAATATTTATATAATATTATATAAAGGATTAGTAATATTTATATAATATTATATACAGGATTAGTAATAATAGCAAATACTATGGTCTAGAAAAAAATGAAGCAAATAAAATGTGTTTATATCAATACAATTGGAGTATCTCTGCAGTGATGGGGGAAATAAGGAGAGATAAAACCAGGGAAATAAGCAGAGCCTATAGCAAAATGGACATTGGTAGTTCTGTGGCTATTCAGCATCCAGTTGTCTTCCTAAATTCCCTGATTTCCTTTTGGTGAATGATCTCTTATCAGTTTTTATAAGTCAGGGTCCAATTAAGAGACAGAAACCACACAGTTACAGTGGAAGGGCTCTCTTTAGACAAGGTTAATTCTTCTACCTACTTACCTTCTTAGAGGCCTGGTTTGATCTGTTAATGCCTTTCCCTGTCATATTTTCAAAAGTCACCATTACTATTGGTGACTACCCATTAGATTAATTATTCTTATAGCTTTTCTATTTCAAAAACAACATTTCTTCTGCCTGATGTGTCCCACTTTCTTCACAATCAAAATTCTTCATTTAGTGCCAGGCAGAAACAGTTCCTGAGAAAATGTGTTAGTGTAGGAATGAAGGTATAATTGATGAATGAATGAATGAATGAATGAATACATCTACACTCCCTGTCTATAGTTTTTTACCTCTCACTAGCCAATCCACTGTGCTGTCTTATGTCCTTTCTACTCTAGTAAAACTGCTCTTGCAAAAGTCGTCATTGACATGTGTCACTAAATCCCAGGACACGTTTCAGTTATCTATCTTGACTTCTGTCCTGCATTTGAAATTTAAAATTCTGTTTTCAGCATTCTTTTCTCATAGTTTCTATTCTATCTATTATTATATTATTTGGTTTGAACTTGGCTTAAAACAACAATTAAAACTTAAGGAAAATCTAGGACTAAAAGACTAGGACTAAAATTTAGGACTAAAATCTGGGACTAAGAAGGTTTTTAAGAATACTGAATATACTTATACTGAATGTACCACTTACTAGATAAAGCATTTAGAGCTCAGGATTTCTATTAGGTCAGACCTAATAGAAATTAGGTAATAGAAATAGAAATTCTTTCCAGTAGGTGTGACCTAATAGAAATCCTGAGCTGTAAGTGCTTTATCTATAAAATGAATATCGTATCTCCTGATGTGCTTGCACCACAGGACTGATGCAAGCAACAGATCAATAATGTATGTTTAAAGTCCTGTGTAGAAAATATGGAAAATAATAAATACATTGTTGTAATAAAAATATAATATACAGTCACCCCTCTATTGGTGAGTTCTGCATCCATGTATTCAACCAACTGCAAGCCAAAAATATTCAGAAAAAAAAATCCATTAAGTTTCAAAAAAGCAAAAGTTGAATTTGAATTTGTTGTGCTCTGAGCACTACATTGAATCCACATGAAGTTGTATATAGGCATTGTATTAGGCATTATAAGTAATCTAGAGATGACTTAAAGTATAGAGGAGGATGTGTGTAGGTAACAGGCAAATACTATGCCATTTTATATAAGGGAGTTGCTTCCATGGAATATGGTTATCTGCAGGGGATCCTGGTACCCAGGCCTCACTGATACTGAGGTATGACTGTACTGAGAACCTAATCACTTTCCTCAGAAGCATTGTGAATTAAAGAAGAGTTTGACCAGATCAAATCTGATCCTCTTTCTCAGTATCTGGTTACATCAGTTTGTCACAGGTTGCCTGTTGAACAAGATCTTAAATGCACTATTTGAAAACAAGAATTGGTATTTTTTTTGCCCTGTAATAATTACAGAATCATATCCTATGCATAGCTGTATCCAGTGTCTAGCATACAGTTGTTGTCCCAATGAATGAATGAATTAATAAAAAAAATGAATTCTGGGTTTCTGGTAAACTATGGGTTAAGGAATTATTTGTGTCCTACATTTTTGAAAGTCATTTCCTTTAAGAAACAATGTTACCATTTTTTGTTTTCATACAATATACTTTGTTATATTTTCTACTAATTTTCATGGATCTGCAAGAAGACTCAGTAGAAAAATGGCTTCGACATCTATGTGGTCATATCAATCTGGAATGGGGAGGGTGGGAAAGCGAACCTCTGAAATATGAGCTAATTTCTCGTCTTCTTTTCTATTTTTAAAAAAGACTCCTTATTTTCTGCTGTGAAAAACTTCTCAGAGGCTGCTTCAGATTTTCATAAACGACTTATACAAGTTGATCTTAACAAGTAAGTTTCAAATCCCTACTTTAAAAAAAAAAAGCAATGTGGTTACTAGAATGAACTGTTTCACTCATATTAGCATTAACCTGTAAATCACTACTATTCAAATTATAGTCTGCAAATCAGCAATAGCAGTAGTACCTGAGAACTTGTTAGAAAGGCAAAATATCAGACCCCAACCAAGACATGCTGAATTAGAATTTTGCATTTTAACTACCACCCCCACCCCGCCCTTCAATGATTTATACTAACAATAAAGTTTGGGGAGCACTGCTCTGAATGGTAGACTAAAAACTCATCCCAAAGAGACAAGGGCCAAAGGTACCTGTCATTAGGAGTTTGCATGATGAAAATTCTGACTACAGCTGTAAATTCATAGCTTTATGAGTTTAAGTGCGTTTGTAATATATTTTACTAGTTCTTTGTTCAGTACTCCTGTGTACCAGTTTAGAAATTCTTTTTTCATGGATAATTTTTTTTGCATTTTATTTAATTTCTTGCCACTTTCACATTGAAAATAGTTTCAAAGTATATTCAAAGTAAACACCATGTAACAAGCATAAATTTATCCACAGATGTGTCCATGTCACATTTATTTTTTCAGACGTAATCAGAATAAACTTTGCTACTTCCCATATTGGAAGAAAGCTATTATCAGTAGTTTTAAGGGACCTCATTCTCCTTTGGATTGTAGGGGAGCCCAGGGAACTTACTCCACTCCCCAAAGGGATAGTCTGAGTGTGACAAGGGATTCCCTATCCATTATGTGCAGCTATCTCTTACCCTCCTTACAGACTTCTGAAACCTTCATTCACTCTTTGTTGTCCAGCCTGTTATCTGCTCCTTTTTTCAGCAGTAGAACTGAATGACTTACCAGGAATAACTTGATAGCTCACTTTGTCTGCCTTTCCAGGAGGCCTGGCTGTCCTCCTAGAAAGAAGTGTAGAATGTCTTTGAGTCCTTTTTGATTGGTGTGTGATGTAAAAAAATATAACAAACGATTTTCCATTAGGTCTCTCTGCTGACTGTAAATATTAGAAAGATGACTCTGCTGTTTGTAGCTCACCATGTAAAGCATTACTGTGTTAATATTCATTTTGTTAAAAACTGATCAATTTTAGAAATATATTTTCCCAAGCCTTGTTTTTATTTAATATTATTTTGAAGCATGATTCTGCGGTTTGGGTTATAATTATGTATATGTTCTTCTTGAAGTCCCATTGCAGTGAGAATGATGAATGACCAACTGATGCTCCTGGAAAGAGCATTCATCGATCCTCTTGGTTTACCAGGAAAGCTGTTCTATAGGTAAGGAAACAACAGGTGCCAAATACATCACTGTGACCAAAACAAGCATACCTAAAGTTGGCTTTAAACTAATGCCATTAGATGGGTGAAAGGCAAATATGTACACTATAGGGAATTTGGGTAAGATTGTACATTTAATAATAGTATAATACATATTAGAAAAATAAATTTCATATTGTTTATTGCTTTGCTGTGAGGGAAAATGGTAAAGGCTAGTTAAAAAAGAACTCTAACAAAATCTTCAAACTGTAGAATCTTAAAGGGAATTTTAGAGCTCATCTAGTTCAACCTTCTACATAATCCTTTTTATAGAATCTCAGATAAATAGTTATCCAGTCTCAGAATCTTTTAGTGATGAGAAGCTTACTACTTCATGAGGAAGCTCATTTCACTTTATGAAAGGTCAAATAGAAAGTTTTCTTCATAAAGATTTAACATCTATTTTCCTGTAATATTTTTCTCTTTGAGTTTGTTCTATTAAAGTCAAATAAAATAAGTTTAGCTCTATTTCCATATAGTATTTTAGGTTTTTGAGATGGTTCTCAACGATGGTTACATTTCATTTTTCGGCGTTATGATGGTGCAAAGGCAATACACATTAAATAGAAACCATACTTCAAGTACCCATGCAACCACTCTGGTTTTCATATTCAGTGTAGTACTCAATAAATTACATGAGATATTCAACACTTCATTATAGAATAGGCTTTGCATTAGATACTTTTGCCCAACTGTAGGCTAATGTAAGTGTTCTGAGCACATTTAAGGTAGGCTAGGCCAAGCTATGATTGTTGGTAGGTTAGGTATATTAAATGCATTTTTGACTTGTGATATTTTCAATTTATGACGGTTTTATCAGAAAACAACTCATCGTTAAGTCACGAAGCCTCTGTATCCTATTTTCCTATCTGTATCTCTACATCATGTTCTCTTTCAGTATCTTGGCTGCATCCCTTTGGATGTTCTCTATTTTCTCAAGGTCCTTCTAAAACAGTGGTTCTCTGGTGGAAATTAGAAAGGTCCTAGCATTCAAAGCCAGAAAATCTATATTCTAGTTCACTTGCAGATGTGTGATTTAGAGCAAGTAACTTCTAGGGTTTTCCCATCCGAATTAAGATGATGATAATTGCTACTTTAAAGGCTATTTATCATCAAATAATATGCAAAAAAGGTTTATATGTTACCTTTCTTATAAATGTTAATGATTAATATTAACATTTAGATAATTACAAGCATAGGCTTTTAGAACCCAGCTCTGCCACATACTTCATGTGACCTGGAAAAATTATTTTTCTAAGCTTCAGATCCCTCAGCTACTAAGTGGAGATTATAATTGCTTTTACCCAATAGGCCTATAGATTTAAGGCCTGTAGAAGATTTAGCTCAAGAGGGATGCACTCAATAAATGGCAGCTATTTTTATAAACAATAAGAACACAAATGTTTGTTTCTTCATTGATACAAATGAAATAGCAATGATCAATTATTTATATGGATCAAACAGAAGCCGAAAGCAATATCTACAGTGTTTGTTAGTCCTCTCAGGTGTTGTTATTAGTCTATCTTTATATATTTATTTTCTATTTATTTATAAGAAATCTATATTTTGTCATTATTTTAAAAACTCAGGCTCTGTAGAAGCATATAAAATAAAAAGGAGCAGTGCTTCTTCAGCATTCCCCCCTTACCCCCTACACCCAGTTCTTTATTCTCTTCAGAGAAACTCAATGTTGAGTTTGGTGTAAGTTTTAATGCACTTATATACATGTTTATATATGTATATAGTCAGCCCTCTGTATCTGTGAGTTCCACATCTGTTGATTCATCAACTGCAGATAGAATATATTTGAAAAAAAATGAATGGTTGTGTCTGTACTGATTTACAGACCTTTTTTGGGTCATTATTACCTAAATACAGTAAACAACTATTTGCATAGCATTTACATTGTATTAGGTGCTGTAAGCAATCTAGAGCTGATTTAAAGTATCTGGGAGGACTTGTATATGTCATATGCAAATAGTAAGCCATTTTATATAAGGAAGTTGAGCATCCTTAAATTCTGGTATCCAAAGGAGATCCTGGAACCAATCCCCCATGGATACTGAGGAATTACTGTATATACTTACATATACATTTATATATACATATAATATTACATTTATATACAATATATATGCAAATATTTCCATAAAAATATACACACATTATATAAACACATTTTTATTTACATAAACATCTATATTTACCTATTATATTATAAATTTACATATGTAATCATTTATATTTACATGTATAAATATGTAAACCCATTTATATTTACATAAATAATGTATGGGACCATACGTTACAATTTTATTTTTTTCCTTAAGAATGTATCTTAGGCTGGGTGAGGTGGCTCACACTTGTAATCCCAGCGCTTTGGGAGGCTGAGACAGGAGGATCGCTTGAGGCCAGGAGCTCAAGACCAGCCTGGGTAACACAGCGAGACCGTTTCTACAAAAAATTTTTAAAAGTAGCTGGTGTAATGGTGCATGCAATCCTAGCTACTTGGGGAGGGTAAGGCAGGGGGATTGTTTGAACACAGGAGCTTGATGTTACAGTGGAGCTATGATCATGCCATTGCACTCCAGCTTTGACAATCTCTAAGATTTTTTTTCATTTTTTTAGATAAAAGGTTTGACTCTTGTGAAAATATCTACCTCTTACTGAGTTTCAGATTAGGTTTTTTCCACAATTATTTACTATTATGAAAAGTATTGGCATTGTATGGATGTCCTTGAGTCCTATTTGAACATTTGTTAATATCTCTATAATCAGGACCTGGGATTTCAGGGTGAAAGGGTAAACACATTTTTAAATTTGATTAGGTTACTACCAAACTGTCCTCCAAAGACTACCATATTTTTAAAAATGCACTTTGAACTATTAGCTGAATGTTAAGATTATATTCTAATGCTAATTCATATTATTATGTTTTAGTCTACTGCAGTAGTATGGAAATAAGTTCTTCCTTCATGATCATAAGGATTACTTTATGGATTGATATGACATATTGCATATGCACACTTTTCCCAATAACTGCTAAGATAAATGTAGCTATAATAGCAATTCCAGCTACCCAGAATTTCTCATTTGTCTTAAAGAATTTATTTCAAAATTATTTTTTCCTCATCCGGCAATGTATATCAGGTTAAAAATGATCTTGTAAATCTTATAAAACCTCTAAGAGTAAAAATTTTCAGTACGTATAATGGATCAATGACATTAAGATCTGCTATTTTATGAACCTCAAGAATGGAGAGATTACCAAATCTGTAGTGTAATAAAATTGTTCTACCATGTAGAATTGATAGACTAAGAAAATTAGACTAATCTGATGTATGTATGTATAGCCATTATATATATATGTACATTACATATGTATGTATTGTTAAAACAAAAATGTTAGCCAAATTATATTTAACAGACTTTAATTGAGCAAAGAATGATGGACTCAGAGAGATTCCAGTGCAGCCACGTGATGGATGAAGTGTTACAGACAGAAAAAGGAAAGTGACATACAGAAAACGGAAATGAGTAACAGAAACAGCCAGATTGGTTACAGCACAGAATTTACCTTATTTGAACAGTTTGAACTGACCCCCTTTAATTGGCCAAAACTTGGTGATTGGCACAAGAGTAGACTCAGTCTGTTGACAACTCCATTTAGGTTATAGTTCACTATGTACAGAGAAACCTTTAGGCTGAACTTAAAATATTTAAGGAGGCAGCTTTAAGTTAAACTTGATTTAACAGTTGAGATTCAGTAGTGAATAAATCAGAAAACATTGTACATATTTTAAAATAAAATGTTAATGTGGAACATATAAAACATTCTTCTTAAAATTCAGAAGTATAACTAAATGTTTATTGTGAATAAAAAACATGTGTCTTAGTCCATTCCTGCTGCTATATCAAAATGCCTGAGACTGGGTAATTTATAAAAAACAGAAATTTATTCCTCACAGTTCTAGGGGCTGGGAAGTACAAGATCAGTGTCAACCAATTCAATGTTTTATGAGCACCTGTCCCATATATGGTTTTTCTCAGGGCGTCCTCAGTTGGCAGAACAGATGGAAGGGCTAGCTAGCTTTCTTCATTCTCTTTTATAAGGGCTCTAATCCCTTAATACTGTCACACTAGAAATTGTTTCAACATACGAATTTGGGGAATGAACACATTCAGACCATAGCAGCATGCTTGATAAATTTTGCAAACTTAATTATTTTTGAGTTGTGGGTAATATATTCTAACTATCACAACAAAGGCAAATAAGTAATAAATCCTTATCTACCACTGAGCTCATTTTCTATATTCTATTACTCCTCATTTTTTCCCTAATGAAAGTTCCACAAAAATTAATTGCTCTGTGTGGTAAGCATAATAATGGCCTCCCAAAGATCTCTATTTTCTAACCCCAGAACCTTTGAATATGTTAGGTTACATGACAAAGAGGAATTAAGGTGGCAGATGGATTAGTCACACTAATCAGCTGAGTTAAAATAGGGACAGTATTCTGAATTATACTGGTGGTCCCAATGATGCAGTCACAAGGGTCCTTAAAAGTCTTCCTGTAAGAGGCAAGCAGGAGAGAAAGTTAGGGTGATGCCATTGCGAAAAGACTCATTCTAAAATGCAGTTGCGGATTTTGATGGTGGAGGAATGTGGTAGGCCTCTAGAAGCTAGAAAAGCAAGGAAAAGGATTCTCCTTTAGTGCCTCCAGGAAGGAATGTGACCCTGATCATACCTTGATTTTAGCTTGGTGAGACTTATGTCAGACCAACTGTAAGATAATAAATTTTTTTAAGCCACTAAGTTTGTGGTAATTTGCACAGCAGCAATATAAGATGAACACGCTCTGTAATGGAATCTAAAAAGGATTAAATCTTCCTTTTTTGCAAACATCAAGTGAAATACTGTAAAAGTCTTTAAAAGCTGCAAAGCATTTAATTATGAAATTCTAGAAACATTTGTGGCCGGGCATAGTGGCTCACGCCTGTAATCCCAGCACTTTGGGAGGTTGAGGCGGGTGGATTACCTGAGGTCAGGAGTTCAAGACCAGCCTGGCCAACATGGTGAAACCCCATCTCTACTAAAAATACAAAAATTAGCCAGGCGTGGTGGTAGGCACCTGTAATTCCAGCTACTCGGGAGGCTGAGGCAGGAGAATTGCTTGAGCCCAGGAAGTGGAGGTTGCAGTGAGCCGAGATCATGCCACTGCACTCCAGCCTGGGCCGACAGAACGAGACTCTATCTCAAAAAAAAATTTTTTTTGCATTATCACAACTCATCAGTGAATACTTACTATGTACTGAGGGGAAGGTTGAGGAAAAAAGACTATGAAGTGTTGACCATATTCTCTAGTCTGCTACAGTAGTTCTTGACACCTCTTCAAAATTCAGAAATGTCCATTGTGGAGGGTAATTAAATCATCATATACCTGAAACCTTGAGAACTAGACCAGAGTTTGAATTCTTATGGGACTAGAATAGCTATTTGAGTCCACCATTTCACAAAAGGGTATTTGAGTTGCTTAAGCATTACCAATTGTCTGATCATTTCTTTTAGCTTGCTGCCTGCTTCTTATCTGAGAAAATTATGGAAAGGATTTAGTTTCAGAATAGCTAATATTTACTGAACACCTATTAAATGTCAAGCTATGCTTTTCATCCAACATTTGATTCTCACAACAATTCTTTTAGGACAGTACTTTTATCACCATCGTTTTTAAGATAACAGGCACAGGGAGGTTCAATAACCAGTGCAAGGCCACAAGGCTGATAGTTGATAGTATTCTGTTGATAGTAAATATGCTAGTATTCTGATTTTTAAAAAACAGGCAGTCTCAGTCTACAACCTTCTCAGTCACTACTCTAAGCAGAGTCTACATTATTTCAATTATTTTACAAATCTGGGACAAATTTAGACAACTTAGGCAATTTGCCAAAGGTCACTGAGATATTAAATGCCATATCAATGATTCAAAGATTATTCGCTTCCTATATCAATTTTTTTTTGCTATATTCTTCCTTTACAATTCTCCAGAAGAGGGTAAGTATACTAAGGAATATCTATGACTTGCATCTCTAATTTCTTGACTCATATACAGGTCAGGATACCAATGCTTATAAACAACTTAGCACATAAACTGATTTTAATTAAAAAAAAAATCCATCTGAGGCCATATTAAGATTTAACAGCCAAGATAATAAATCCTGATGTACTTTGGTAAATCTGAACGATGAGTGTTGTCATAGATTTGTCATTAATCATTAATCATTAATACTGACTTATATGGAGCTCTATATTGCTTCATACAGATTTACTCTAGAATAAGCTTTGGGGTTTGACTGTTGGACCTAATTCCTGATGTATTAATAAAATACATCCCTTTCTGGAAAGCAAAATTCTACGTAATTATTGCGGAAAGAAGTAGCTTGATCCCTTGAGCTACTTATGTTGAAGTAGAAAAGCAACTATAAAACTTTCTTTTTAGATCAAAAGTTGAGTGTCTTTGCGGGCAACCCACATGTAACTGTCTTACCTTTGTGGAATGGATTTCATTATCCTTGCCATTTGTGACACTCTGAAATACAGGCTTCTTTAATTACTTGTTTTTTAATGTCTAAAAAGTATTGGGAACAACTGTCATTCTTGTTTAATCTATTTTTAAAAGGCAACACAAAAATAAATTATCTTTCTCAATATCCTCTTACTAAAAACATCCATAAACTTACATGTTATCACCATATTTGTGGATGCTTACGGGACGCTGAGCAATTATTCTGCACAAGTTACAAGAATCTGCTTTCTTCCCTCTGTTTTGGGTTCGCAACATGGTATATGATTCCTGAGATATGTCTTAGCGAATGCATATTGTTAGCTTCTTTCCTGGCTTGAAATTATGATTCGCATAAGTATCTCAGATCAATTGTCTTCTTATTATAGGAACAAAAGTGAATGTCACAAGGAAACATCATGTGGTCTAAACAAAAAGCATGCAAAATGCATGTATACACTTTAGTTCAATTTGCCTTGTTTTCTTTCTTTTAGGCACATCATATTTGCTCCAAGTAGCCACAACAAATATGCTGGGGAATCATTTCCTGGAATCTATGATGCTATCTTTGATATTGAAAATAAAGCCAACTCTCGTTTGGCCTGGAAAGAAGTAAAGAAACATATTTCTATTGCAGCTTTTACAATTCAAGCAGCAGCAGGAACTCTGAAAGAAGTATTGTAGAAGGTCTCAAGTGGCTAGCCATTAAAGGTGTTGCTAAAAGTCTGAGGATAAAATTCACCTTTCTGATAACTTATGAAGCCAGGGTGTTCTAAACTCTTTTCATGTCATGTTTTGATTATAGGCTTTGGTCTTTTCATCTGCAAAGCCTTTTTTTTTTTGCTCTTTAAAAGTTAATAATTATATTAGCAAAGTGTTAATCTAATGAAGTAAAAAACTCCTGTGTGGCAGAAAGTATAAGAAAATTCCCTAAATTATAGCAAGGAACATGAATTCTCAGACATTGTGAGTGTGGGAATGTAAAATGGTAAAATCACTTTTGAAAACAGTTTGGCAGTTTCCTATAAAGTTAAACATACACTTTTACTTTAGGACTCCAGAATTCCACTTCTAGTTATTTATTCAAGAGAAGGAAAAACAATGATCACAGCAATACTTGTATGCATGTTCATTGCAACTTAAAAGCGTAAAAACCCCAAATGTCCATCCACAGACGAATGGATAAACTGTGGTATATCCACAATAGACTACTTACTACTCAGCAATAAAAATGAAGTAACTTTCAATAAATGCAATATTATCGGCAGACATTGTTGAAGGAAAAAAGCCAGACAAACAACTACATAGAATATGCTTCTATTTAGATGAAGTGGCAAACTAATCTGTAGTGTTAAAAATTAGATTAGTGATTGCCTGGGCCAAGTGGCAGGTTGGGGAGGATGGCTGCAAAGAAGTATGAGGAAACTTTCTCCAATAGATGAGAATTTTCCGTATCTTGATCTGAGTGGTAAATTGTAAACTTAAAATATATATATAATTTATTGTATGAAAATTAAGCCTTAATAAATGTGATTATAAAAAACAAGTCTGGCAAGGAAACCAGAATCATATACCTTCTCTTGTGAAATCACCATGAAGTGTGAATGGTCAGGAAAAAGCCAGTAATACTCATACATTTAATAATTTCAGCTCTACTGAATAAACATATAAGTCTGATGGGTGATGAAAATAGCTACTACAATCTTCATATTCTAACTCCTATAAAGACTGTATATCAGAATCTGCAAACTTTTATGCAGATCCCAGTGACTCAATTACATGTTCAACTATGATTAAAGCTTCAGTAAACTTGGTTGTTCATCTACTTCACCAAAACGAGTTAAGAATTAAAAATCAGAAGAGCCTTCATAGGCAAGTACAATAACTAAAATAAGAAATGACAGCTCAAAGCTTAACTACAAGGAAAAACTACCCATTACCCTTGCTCCCAGGCCAACAATACAGTTTAACTTAAAACAGTGGGGGCATTTAGTTTAGGGGCATTTTCTATACATCTCAGTATTACTAGAGGGTATTTCACTGATCCCCCACAATAAAATAAGTTGCAAGTATAGCAATGACTCTGTCATCAAGGTAACTTTTAAATATGTTCCATTCCTTCTGCTTAAAGAGGCAATAAGGTGTGCTATTTATGAAGTATAAATAAATATACACAATTAAGACTTTTGTAAAAGTTAGGGAGTTAACTTTACTACCACGCTACACTACCAAAGTATAGCACTTTAACTTTTGCCTTGAAGCATTGTGTTGTAGAAAATATACTGCATTAAGACCCATGAATCATACTATCTACTACCCAAGTGAGTAGATCACTACGTATCTCTGGGCATCAGTTCCCTCCAACTCTATCATTTCTAAAGGAGACAAAGCACAAAGGTTTAGAAATCTCTTGGGTAGTTTTCCTGAAGACAAATGTGAGCTGCCAGAACAGCATATTTGGTCTGAAATATGAGTTTGGAGTAAAATAGTAATTGTTGCAATTTAATTTTTCCTTTAATTCTTGTTTTATCATTTTTAATCAATATCTGATTGTTAGCAACAGAACAAGTGATTGTGTGGCATGCACTATAATCAATTCAGGATATTTAATATAGAATATGTGTTATCACGTGTTAAATAGGGCATATGTTTGAACTTTTAAAAAAAACTTTTCCCCTAAGCATTTGAGATCAGCTGAATTAAGCTGCTAATCATTATTACCCTTTGATCTCATTCCTTGGTCCAAGTCCTGAGAGAGATACTATTCCTCTTAAGGATACTTAGGAAATAATGACATGGAAATATTTTGCTTGTCACAGTATATTGCCTGTTTTAAGACCTACTTTTAAAATCAAATAAGCCATAAATTCTTATTGTAATGCCATACTTTTAATCATTTAAACTAAATGTTTAATCAGAAGTTGTCTAATATAAAAACTAGTAAGAAAAAAGCACGTGAAATGTATATACTTTAACCAAGAAATTCTAAAAATTGGTTTCTATAGAGAAAACTGGACAGAATGACAATGTATGTGACACAAAGGTGTTTACCACAGCATTTTTTTATCACAGTAAAAAATAGTAAAAAAAAAAATCACAAGCTAAATATCAATGGAGAATTGATTATAGTATAATATAAAAATGATCATACAATGATTACATATACATTTTTCACTTATATAGTAAGTTGTCCATGACTTACTGGTTAAAAAAAGTGATAAAACTAAATATATGAATATCAAACAAAATACCAACAGTGCTTGCATTTCGGTGGTAGACTTTTATGTATGTGACTTGTACTCTGTACTGAATTGCTAAAATTTTTTACATCAGAGTATATTCCCTTTTATAAGGGTTAAAATAATATAACTACTGTTTTCATTTTGAACAGACAGAAGTACAGAGTTCTGGGATACAATACAGTTCACAAATAGTAATCCTATTTTGTACCCTTGAAATTTATTAGTTTATTCTGAGGATATAAATAACATTTATATATGCACGCATGAGCCATCTTAATATTTCCATTTAGTTCAGAATTTCAAAAGTATCAATCGATCCTTGAACTTTCAAGTATAGAAATGAGTTTAGGGTAAAATAGTAACCTTTGAAATAATTATAGTACTGTATTGTCTTTAATTGCTTAACTTCATGAACTCATTTGATTTTTTCTTTTTAATTTTTATTCATCTACTTTTTCCAATCCCCAATGTGATTAAATTCAGAACAGTATCTTTCAAGTAAATGATGCAAAACTTCCTTTCACATCATCTCACGTCCTTTCCCCCTTTGTATTAGTAGATAATTATACTATCTACAGCCAGAACGATCTTCCTAAACGTGATCATGCTATGTGCTATGAAAAAACCCTTCAATGGGGACCTCCACTACCGAAATGATGTGGTAGTACTGGCAGTCGCTCCCAGGTGCAGTAACTAGGAAAAAATGGATCAAATGCAAAATACATTACAGATATGAAAGAGCTGTAGAAGCGCTTAAGACTAGATGTACTAAAAGTCTTTGAGTCTTTTCTAGATAGCTGAGACTACCAACTGTTTTCTTTCCTAGCATCATTTGCCAATTCTAGGCATGGATTAAAGATCAGGCTTTGTGTGGACTAAAGCACTTTACTGGGGAAAATCAGCAGGACTTTTACTGACTGCATGATCTATCATGATGTACTAGAATCTAGAGGAGCCCTAAACCCAATACTGAGTGAGACTAGAACTTAGGGGCTAGGCAAACAAGTTTTCTTAACAGGCCAATACCACCTCTCAATGCCAGGCTTCTTCATATCCTATTCTTTCTCCCTTCCCCTCTCTTGTATTTGGCCACTTCTATCCTTTTTTTCCCCCTCAGGACTCTGCTATTTATCCTTCACGAAATCCATCCATAAAATCTACCAAATACGCACCACAGAAGCTTTCTACAGGCTTATCTTTGGCATAATTTTTATTTAACAACCACTTATTTTCCTTGTTGTATCCTTTCTTGGAAGTGGAGTCTGTTTAATTATCTCCAGCACATAGGAAGTGACCTGAGTGCTGAATAAAAAATAAGCAACGGAATCGCTACATTAAAGATGCTTACAGAATTTTATTATCAATAAAATCTATAAATTTTACACCTATCAACTCAGAACAATTCACTGGGAGGAGAAAAACTATTAAAAAGCCTAACTTCAAATGAACTCAAACTTTCCTGCCAAATCATAAATATGAAAAGTAGATCATCCATGTATGCTAGAGGATCTCTCTGGGAGAAGTGTCCTACAATTTATAACATTTTACAAGTGGTTAAATCCATTAAAACTTCAAAAACTTTTAGATTGTCTTTCTCCTGTAATGTGGTATCTTCCCTAACTTGCTAAAACTGAGAACCCAGCTAGCTTTACATAATTGAAATGATTGAATTTGTTTGCCTAATACACTAATATTTGATTTTAATGAATTATCTCACTCCCACAAAGTGTCTTATGTTAGCTGCCTTCAAACGTGGCCTTTTAATCATCCACATCTAAGAATACGGAGATGCAAAAATTGCTCAGAGTCCAGATGATAATAAGGCTAAGTTTATTTCTAGGCACAAGCATTTAGAACAAACTGCCTGCAAGGGACAAATTTACCGCCATGGGCCTTTTACTTTGACTTGGTCTTACAGCTGCAGAATCCATCCCTAATTTTTGTCAACTGCCCATTGGCCTTTTAGAGGTTCTTAGTAAGAAAATCAATGGCTGAACTAACTACTGCGAAAACTGAAAGCACATTATCTTCTCATGGTAATTAAGTCATTTAATTAATATTAGGAAATAAAGGAATAAGCACTAATAAGCAAATGGCCATTTAGAGTCTGGGTTTTGCATGGTGACTTAGATGTCTTCAGTTTCATGGTTAAGAGTGTAAGGACTTTGGAATCAGTTTCTAATTTTAAAATTAAATTTCATCATTTGCTATCTATGTGACCCTGGAGGCAAGTTATGCACCTTTCCTTTGCCTACATTTCTCCATCTATAAAATACAGGTTATACTGTAAATAATCATGGTGATGTTCTGAAGGGAAAAGCTATCATAAGCACTTAGCAAAGTGTTTGGCACATTCTAATTATGCAACAAAAGCTATCATTATGTCCACAGCTTCAAGTTACCTCTTGTAACTAACACTTCCTAAATTCCTATGGCTAAATTACAAATTTCTACTCAAGTGAATTAAGTCCTGTGATTAGACACCTACTTTCCCTGAAGGTTTTAAAATTATCTTCAGATTGTGGCTTTCACTTGCCTTCCCAATGGCTTTCTGTTCCCTTAAATTTGTCCTCCATCTCTGCCCCCAATTACTCAGCTCTTTCCTACAGAGGATTTTAAGTAGCTTTACTGGGGGTATGGTAGAAAGAGAAAGGGGACTTGAAGGAATCTTTAAGGCATCAAAAATAGTCTAAGTTGGCCTCAAATATGAACTAAGTAGTCTGGGCTCAATCTGTTACTGGAATTCAGCTTTCTTTAGTAGGAAGCCTTTGAAGGTTTTACATAAAATTATAATGATCCCATTTATTACTATCAGCCTAAAGAACCATTTAAAATTTGTGGATTTTCTTGACACAATTTCCACATTTTTCTGTACCTTAAGAATGTATCATGCCTAGTTTTATCAATCATGTTTTATCACTGATACTAACAGAATCAAGGGTCTGTGGTACATTTATTTTGCTTTTGCCCATCCAGCCTTCCTTGCCCATTCTGGAAAAAGAATGTTTTCAATAAGGGGACCCATTACAGATGGTTTGGGTGGCACACTGAATATTTAGCAGGTGAGCCTAAATACTCCTTTATTGGATTTACTTATTCCCATGCTTGTGTACTCCTACTTACATCACAATCAAAAGCAGGGATTACCAGTTTTTTGAATTAAAACAAGATGCCCTCAAAGTTCAGAGTGCTATGAATGTTGCAACCTCAAAGTTAGCTAGTGAATTTACATTACTGCCTATTATGACTCTAAATCCTGAGAGCCAGACAAGGCCTATGAGCCTCAGATCTTACAAATAGCCTGGAGTACTTCTTGAGGATTTGTAAACATTCCTTGGACTCAGCAGTCCCTTGAGAAAATCATTTCCTCCAAAATCTGTGTCTATATTCTCTATCTTGTTTAAGCTCTCTCTCCATTCCCAAACCTAGGAATTATCCTAAATTTTCATCTAGACCCTAATTCAAGATCCTCAGTCTCTCTTCTCTTCCTACTGCTTCTGCTGTATTTCATGCCCTCATCCTAACTGGTCTGTCTCTACACCAACTCTAATTGTTCCCTTCTATCAAAGCTAAACTTGATGCTGTTTTACTGGATGTTTTATCTAACACAGAGGTAAGAATTATTATTTACGAGCTACATATCACTATCAAAATGGCAATGAAAACTTTTGTGCTTTTTGCAGTAAGGATTCTGAAACTTCTTTGGAGGCTGTTAAGAAAAATTAGAGACCCTAAGAGTCATCAAATCACAAGTGATGAATTGGCTATTATATCCAAAACCATCCAGGCAAAATTACTACATAATTTTATAACTTTACTAACACAACAAAAAAATTGTTCCTGGTTACCAAACACATTAAGAGTTTTCCATGCTATATGCCCATGTTATATAAAGCCTATTCGCTCAACTGACAGAAGCAGCACAGAATAGTGGTTAAGAGCATGGAACAACACAGAGGCAGGCTGCATGAGTTTGAAATCTTTATACCACAACTCATTAGTCTGAACTCTGGGTAAGCTACTTAACCAATGTCATAAAGTCAGTTTCCTCATCTGTAATATAAGAATAAAAAAACCCACCTCATAGCATGGTAAAGAAGATTAACAAGTTAATCATAAAAATAAAATCTGAATAAATATGAAACTGCAAAATGAAATAAGCAAAATGAAGGATCAGGGTGTTTAAAAATATTAATACATCCATCTAACCTCTTTACTGAATGAGGGGAAAGTGCCTCAAGTTCAGGGAGGTTTCCCTTTTCCAGACTCAATCACTGATTTTACTTTTATTAGCAAAGTTTTTAAAAAATAATTTAAACAGCATCTCTGCCTAATGAAAAAGGAATGGCAAATTGAATTATTTTGACACATAATCTTTAAGAAACATAAAAATGTTTAAGGCTGGAAGTTATATTTCTTTTCAATGGACATTAAAGGTGACCCACTAAACGGAAAAACTAAGAAAAGTCATTGAGTTTTTAGTGAAAACATGGTCTTCAGAAAAACTGTTCTTAAAGATAATCTTCACAATGAAGAATAATTCTGTTAAAAAGTTAAAGAATATGCAGAAGAAAACCTCTGCGAGCCTGGTATTTTAGAGATAGTGCCATATGTATAAAGCCATAGGCATATACGTAACTGAAGAAGGCAAGCCATCCAACAACACCAGATTAAGTTGTAAGATACCTGGGCAGTAGGGAAGCAGTCAGGGATAATTAACAACAACAACAAAAAACCTATCAAACAATCAAAACAAATGAAACAGAAAACCCTATTAACAAAACCTAAAAACAAGCTGGGCTTAATAGCTTGCATTTCAAAACTGAGGCCATGGAATTATACTGGTGAAAACAAAGTAAATAACAAATATGAATGCCAAGTCAAAATAATTTGCCATAAAAGATGAACAACAACAAAAAACCCTGTTAATGTTCAAATAGATAATTTAAAAGTACCTGACTGCTAAAAACAAAATTTACAGAGTACATACCCATATATCCTAAAAGGGACACCAGCCCTCATAAATGAGCTTTTAAGAGTTTACTTACTGTGAGTATACGCATGACATAAATTTTCAGGCTGAGGAATAACTGATAAAAAAAAAAAAAAAATAGGGAGTTCGGAGAGGGGAAATAACTCAAAGTCCCTTTAAAACATTTGCAAGAACTCTTTAAGTTTCTCTACACTTTGATGGTTGAATAATTTTCTGAAGAAAATTCTTAATTAAATCCTTGCATAAAATATAAATTAGAATAAAGTAAAATCATTACAGTCCTTTGCCAGTATAGTTACACCAAGAAGTTACATCTTCAACCTATAAACATTTGTTGATTCCTAATCATATCTTAATTGTTTATAAATTACTGGCTTAAATTATTACCAAAAAAGTAGGACAAGTCTTAAGACCTTGAAGAATTCCACTAAAAACAGATGGTAAAAATAAAATGTTCTACTTTAGTTAATAGTATTATACAAAGGTTATTTTCTTAAGTTTTATAAATGTTCTATGATAACGTAAGATTTTAACATTAAGATTAATATAAGACATAAAGAACTGTTGTATTATATTTTTACAACTTTTCTGTAAACCTAAAACTAGGTCAAAGACGTTAAATAAAGGCTCAGTTTATTAGGATCTTACTTCCTTTATACTAGTAAATGTGCTATGAAAGAAAAATAGCATTTTAGGTTTCCCATCTTTAGTTACCAAGTATATATATAATATACCTAACTTTGACTGCTTTGCTATAGTAATTATTTTTAATGCTAAAAAAGACAAAGCAAATTTCTAGAGAAACAAGTCAATATGCACTTTTTATTAACTTTTTTGACAAACCGACAGTAAAACATATGCTACCTAACGATAACTGTGTCCCTTTATGTATGAGTCTAAGAGAAATATTCGGATTTTTATCTGGACAAGAAATTCAAAGGCTCCTTAAGAAGAAAGTAAATACCATGGTCACTAATGTAACCAGACTAAATATAAAAGCTACATATATGTGTGTGTGTGTGTGTGTGTATAAATCAATATTTTGATCAATGTAACTAATCTGAGGTTACAATAACTCACTGCTTCAAATAATATTTCAATTACATGTAACAGATTAAGATACTGTTTAGGGGAAAACAGCCTCAGAAGGAAGTATGAACAAAAAGGGATATTAATCATTACCTTTAATCAAACTAATTATCAACCTTTCCCCCAACCCATAAAGACTTCATGTCTCTAAATGGTTCCTAAATCATGGAAGATAACTTGAAAAATTTTAAATACATCTCCAGGTATCAGATGCTTATGTACTCCATGTGGGTCTAACTTTTACTGCCCAGAGTTTCTTGTCATGGTAATGTAACATCATGAAAGTCTGGTTGCCAGATCTTTATGTTTTTATTTGTAACAGAGCTAAACCTTTTAACAATTATATTAACTACAACTAAGTTATTTGCTAATGGTAGTAGAATGATACATATGCTTTATTAACGAAAATAGTACTTCTGCAAATTTTTCTTTGTAAGAATTCCATAAATACCAAGGAAAAGAAAAGACTCAAGGGGTTTGGGAAATAAACCCCTTTTAATTTTACATCTACATAAGTTTAATTTATTCCCAAACTTTCTAAGTTCTTCCAGAGTTCTGGCCTTCAGAATATTTCCTAATTTTCCTTCTTGAGTTCTGCACTAACTCAAAACCTATCCAAACGATCTAATTCTGTGTTACCTATATTTAATATAAAGTACAATATATAATCAACATTGTATCACTAGAATTGTGAAGCTCTTCATGACTTTAAAAAAAAACTCCAAAACAATTAAGCTATTTTATTTAACATGTAATAGTCATAAAGCAACTCCATATATTTAGTTTTCTGATATCCTAATGTATTTCCACAAACCTTTTAAGTCTACAATTTTATATAGTTTTCCATCAGGGAGGCAAGATATATATAATTTCTTTTTATATTTAACTAAAGGTTTTAAGAGGGCTTAGTCTCTAAATCAGTAACAATTAGTCATAACACCATACAAACACATTTAAATATTCAGGAAAGAGGTTGTTAAGATTATTGCTTAGTCTTACAAAATGGTGAATTTTAACCAAATTGATACCTCTGTAATCTTATTTATGTTTCCTATACTCTTACATCATACTGCTTGGCAAGTAATGTAAGTTTTGACATAATTTAAAAATTCAAGTAGTTGTAAACAAATTCTAATTTGTTAAACAATTCATATATTCCCCTTTAGTTACTATACTACCTCATAATTAATCCTCCTTAAAAAAGTAATCATCCCACATAGAAAAAACTGCAGAGCTTCATCTCTTCCTTAAATATTTTCAAGTACTGTAAGAACACAAATCCATGAAAAAACTGATTAAAATTTGACATTTCATCTTGCTTTACTAATTATGGAATAATACAAAAACATAAAAAAAAGTTCCTTAATATTTCTTTGCTTAACAGAGAAATACAAAGAAATACTGCAATTATGGTTATGGGCTACTTTCCAGCCTCTTCAAGTATAGGACACAACTATGGTTCCTACCAGTAGGGAGAAATGAATAATCAATCTTACATAACACAAAAGAAAGATGAGAGGCACAAAAAGACAGACTGACTTTGGCTTTTAAGAACCTAATGTTAACCCTGAAATGCCACATTCAGTCACACAACAACAAAACAAAAGATTACAGCAGCAAGCCACCACTTCACACAGTATTAAAAATTCTGAAATAATGTAATAGCCTTCCTTCCATCTCCCACTCAATCTGTTGTGTCATCTTTCTGTTTTTCCTGCTTTTTAGCTGCAGGCAGTTCAAGGCTTGCCCACTGCATCGGTTCAGCTTTTCTCATAGTGATTTCAATCTTTGTTGCAGTCATAGTTACATAACTTCGCTTTACATCAATCACCTGTAACATATCAAAGAGAATTACAAGAAACCTCAGTAGTTTTATTAGTCTCAGAGGAAAACATTAGACTTGCTTATGCCAATAATCCCAAATCCAAGCTTCTAAAGGCCTTTTTTATATCTAGTCTTAAACTTTTTGGTAGGATACACTGTTAAGTTATACATCTATACTTTGCATCAATGTTTACTAAAGAATTGTCTTTTATTCTACAAATGATCTAAGTTATCAGAAAAAAAATTCTTATAAATTTGCAATACTTACACCCCATAATTTCACATTTTGATCAAATTCCTTCTCTCCTTCAAATACAATATGCACATTTAACTGAAAAAGATATACACAGTTAATTGATCTAATTCAAACTGAAGATTTACGCTATCAAACACTGATTATAAAAATAAGACTGACAAAAATGAATTAAGCTATTTTAAGAAACTGCCAATACTGTATTGTTTCATATGAGAAAAGCCACTGACAAAAAAGAATAACTGGCTTCAAGTTTCATATTGAGAACTAAGTACTATATTACTTGATAAATCTACTACAGTATCTCCAGAATGGTTCAGCAGTAAGTCTACTATACAGAAATTTTCATTTAAAATAGTTTCATAGAAGTAATTTAATTTTTTTTAACGGGAGTCATTATAAAATCTTACCCCCAAATCAGCTGAGATATAAACAATACTTTACAGTAACATAAAGAATGATGTATAGAAAAGAATTTTTACCCAAAATTATAAGATGTACTTACCAATGTGCTATTTGCTTCTACTCGGCTAAGTTCTGGAAGTGAGTTTTTAGCATATACTGAAATGGTAACTTCACCTCCAGTCTGATGCCAGTCATGTCTACATGGAACAACTTTTTTCCCCTGTAATGTAAGAGAAACTCTAAGTTAAAAAAGTGCCACATAATTAATTTCTTAAAAAGAGGAATTTGACCCATCTGAGAAAAAACTACCATGCACAACTAAGCACTTAATGTTTAAGGGCAAAAAACTTCTATATTTCCCAAGAGGCTTAAACAAGAAAATATATCATGGTACAAAGATTCTTCATAAATTTTATGATTTCAGAACACACTTATTCCTTCCCTTTGTTTTTTTCTTTCAGGGCCATAATATTGATACACATTTAAAAAGACAATTTAAGAACTCCTACTAAATTTAATCCAATTTAACATTCTGTAACCTACTAAGTACTGTCATCAAAACATTCTTTGAAGACTGAAATGAAAGACATTTGTTTACTGGGATAAATCAGACAACACCTTAACCTCATGCACTAGAAACCTTATTTATTTTCTACAAATCAGAATCTAAGAAAAAAATCTGACCAGTTATTACTTTCTTCCCATTTTAATAAAGAACAAATGATTTTTGGATTTTCTGATTATGAAAATAATCCTTACATACCAGTAGTATACTATACTGCCCTACCAGTATTTTTTTTATAGAGGCAAATGATGATTTGTTATATAAATGAGAACAATTTAGTTACATAATTCAGGAAACTGAGACACTACTGTTGTAAAAGGTACTATTTTCGTTTTGATAAAATTACATTAAATTTAAATTATATATATCACTCACATTTTTCCCCTTAGCTACTAGCTTAGATACTTAATACTTGATAACTGCATACATTAAAAAACAAGAGAAATTACATCATTTTATCTAGGATTATACTCCCAAATTTAACATAATGGAAAACAACATTTTATTTTTTCAAACTAAAATTTTCAAACTTTTGGACTATAAAAAATACACTCTTTTTATTTAAAAACATTTCTGATAGTTTTGTGGTAGATGAATTTTTATAACTTCAGGGTATTTTTATAATATCCAACCATGTGTTATTAAAAAGCAACTAGGGCCAGGCGCGGTGGCTCACGCCTATAATCCCAGCACTTTTGGAGGTCGAGGCGGGTGGATCACGAGGTCAGGAGTCCAAGACCAGCCTAGCCAAGATGGTGAAAACCCGTCTCTATTAAATATACAAAAAATTAGCTGGGCATGGTGGTACGCACCTGTAGTCCCAGCTACTACGGAGGCTGAGGCAGGAGAACTGCTTGAACCCGGGAGGCGGAGGTTGCAGTGAGCCTGCACTGCACGTCTGGGCGACAGAGCGAGACTCTGTCTCAAGAGAAAAAAAAGTGGGGGAGGGGCAGCAACTACAGAAGACTAAAATATTGAAATCTCTAAATTAATTTGAAAATTTAATACATTATAAAATACATTAACAATAGCTAACAGACAAAAACTTATTGAGCAGTAAGTTACTCATCCTCTTACAATTTAATGGGGTTTTGGGAAATTATTTGCATAGCCCCCAAGTCTTTTTAAAAAGCTGTCCAGGGAAGTAGGAAATGATGCTTTTTTCCCCCCTTTTGATAAATATCCCATTAGCAAGCAGAGGCATTCAAAAGAATTCCACTGAAACAAGACTGCAATCCTCCTCTCTGGCCACTAGATGGACTGTTTGTGCATCTGTAAATGATTGAAGTTTTAAGTGGCCAAAAGAATAACAGAGGTCTAAACGTTTAACGTCATCAAATTCACAGAAAAGTAATTTTTAAAAAACAAAAAGTAGGAAGAGGCCATGGAGCTAATTTTATTAACTAAAGAAGACAAAAATTCTTCAATTTTGTCAGGCTTAAGTATTTCACAAAACCTCACATGCTTGCATCAAAACAGACAATGGCTATTTTGCTCAAAAGGCAGTACACTGGCAGCTTGACTCAGATTCATTTTATTTCGTAGTCACATCAAAGCTCTATGGTGCAAAAAAGAAAACTTTTTTTTTTAATCTAAAGACAGAATAATTTCAAATCTTTAAAAAACGACTCAGATGAATATAAACCCAGTGTGCTATTTTTGGAAGAGTTACTTACAGCATCTTTTTTAGTCCACATGTGTTTCCCTTTTGTACAGCCCTCTTGGGCTAAGAATGTATTAAAATCAGAAGTTTTTCTTCTACAACAGCTCCAGTATTTCATCCTTTAAATTATCACAGAAAAACTTCAGAAATAAAATCTCACAATCAATTAAATCCACAAGTATTTTAGGGATAAATCTGATTTTTAATAAGCCAGTAAGTGTACAACTCTAGCATTTTACAAGTGTCTAAGTTACTAAAAATGAATGTACAGTATATCAGGAAGAATGTGGAAACAGTGGAAGATTTTTACACAGTGCTGCATTTCTATAAACTAGAGCATAATACAGAAGAGAGGCTCTCAACTGCAGGATGCGGAAAAGTATGGGTCTTCTTGGGATGATGTTGTCTTAGTGCCCCAGGGCCCAAAATTCTAAATGCCCTGCAATGTGTAGGACAGTCCTTCAAACAAAACATTTAGCCCAAATAGAGAGCATCACTTTTAAATACAGGATATAAAGAAAAACAGGCGGTTTATATCACAATGACCACTTAAGAACTGTAACCTTGTTTCTGTTTTCTCATGTATAAACACACAACATACAAACCCCTGTGTTTGTGTAGGCTATTGTGAAGATGTTAATGACAATGTAAGTAAAATGCCTAATAACACTGCATGGCAAACAATGTTTAAAGACAGAAAGGTTTAACTTTCTAAATTCTACCATAAACTATTTTAATAAGTCATGCATAAGTTACCCCTCATGGAAAATAGGTACTCCAGAATGATATACACAGACTTCTTCTAGACTCTCTAGACCCTGGTATGTCTAAAAAAGAAACAAAGAGAAAAAAAATTAGCTGCGTATCTCACAGTTACATCTCATACATATTTGCAGTATTGGTGACCTCTACGAACTTTGCAAAATACTTAAATGACAATTACCTAGAAAATTCATAAATCCATCCCACGCCATTCTGTTAAAAAATGAAAAATGATTCCCTTTTGGACTTGGTTAAGTTTTAGGTTCCTTTGAGAAAGTCATATTAAGATGCTTTCAGCCTTTTGAGTATGAGATCCCATCCAATCATATTCAAGTACTTACTTAGTTACTAATTTCGAAAACAATGTTGAAACCAAGGGATTAATACTCTCAATAAAAATACAGTTACTGCATGACTTATGTGTACAGTAAACTCCATGTAAGTATTGTCAAATAATATGACAAATCTAATAAGCAATTCTGGAAGTTCTAGAGTGATGGTGATTTCTTATCCCTATAAAGGGTAAAATGAGCTGCAGACCTATATATATATCCAGGGTTTGTCTGGAAGATCCGGGCCCCATTGCTGCTGTAGATGGAGGCTCTACAGATGAATTCACAAAAAATTATGTTAATAAAACATGGATGTAGCCAGTAGTATATTTTCTATTTTTGTATTTATAGCACTACCTACAAACAGAAAATAAAATTCTGTGTTTATCTTTTATAAATCCAAAGTACAGTATTAGATGTGTATTTCTCCTTAAGATATTTCACAAAAACAAAAACTCAGTATGTTAGCATCTACTAAACTTAATGCTATTGCCCCCACAGTCCATTCTTTTCCCCATATTATTTGATGGCACCGTACAGACTCAGTTTCTCAAAGCAAAATCCATTCGTTTCTCTTCAGCATCTCCTCTCCCTCCACCCATAGGCAGTCTATAATGAAATCTCATCAATTTGACTTGAATATATTAATTTGTTAATCTTCCTCATAAGCTAGCAGGTTTTAAGCAATCAGACTATACTAACAGGTTTCTACTATTTCTCAGCCTTCGACTTCTATTTTCTACTATCTAATTATCAAATTACTATCACCCTTTTGTTTAAAGTTCTTTAATTACATCCATGTCACACCTTATACAATAATCAGTTCCAGGTCATTTACATATTTAAATGTGCCTCCATATGAGAAAACACTCACAGCCCTGACGTAAGCAACGATTTCTTAAATAGAACATGGAAAGCACTAGTCATAAACAAAATGATGGACAAATTGGATTTTGTTAAAATTAAAAAGCCTGTGTTTATCAAAGTCGTCATTAAGACAGTGAAAAAGCATAGAATTTCTGATAAGAGTCACAGCTAAAATATATAAAGAATTCTTACAAATTGGGAAGCAAGAGACATTAGAGATAGGTAAAAGATTCTGCACACTTCACAAGAGGATATACAAATGGCTAATAAACATACATAAAAGCAGTCATCATTAGGGAAGTACAAATCAAAACCATGATGAAAACACTATACACACACTAGAATGGTTAAAATACAAAAAAACAAAAACAAAAACAAAAAAAACTCGTATAACAAAATGTTAACAAACCGTAGGACAAGTTGAACTAGCCTCACATACTGCTGGTAGAAATGTAAACAAATACAACCACCTTGGAAAACTATGTGGAAGTATCTGTTAATGCTAAAGATGTACAGGTGGGCATACCTAATCCAAAATTTCAAATGCTCCAAAAATCTGTTAACTTTTTGAGAGCCAACATGACAGTTAAAGAAAATGCTCATTGGAGCATTTCAGATTAGGGATGCTGAACTAACTGGTAAGTATAATGCACATGTGCCAAAATTAAAAAAAAAATCCAAAATACTAGAAATGGAAATGTGTATATATGTCACAAAAGTCATGCACAAGAATGTTCATAATAGGTCAGCTGCGGTGGCTTCACGCCTGTAATTCCAGCACTTTGGGAGGCCGAGGCGGGTGGATCACCTGAGGTTCAGGAGTTTGAGACCAGCCTGGCCAACATGGTGAAACCTTGTCTCTAGTAAAAATACAAAAATTAGTCAGGCATGGTGGTGGGCGCCTGTAAACCCAGCTACTCAGGAGGCTGAAACAGAAGAATCGCTTGAACCCGGGAGGCGGAGGTTGCAGTGAGCCGAGAGCCTACCATTGTACTCCAGGGTGGGTTACAAGAGTGAAACTCCATCTCAAAAAGAATGTTCATAATAGCATTATTAAAAACAATTTTTTAAAATTAAAGGACAATATAAAGTAGAAATTAGTTGTGGCACATTCAAATAATGACATACCTTAAAGAAATAAAAAAACAAAACTAAAGCTACATGCAACAAAGATAAATAAAACAAGCATTATTATGCAGAAGATGATGAAAACAAGTACATATTCTATGGTTATTTTTACATTAAACTCAGAAACAGAAAAAACCTATGTTGACTGACAGAAAAACATTTGAGGAAGACAATGAATGAGAAAACACATAAGGAGTGCTCTGCATTGCTGGTGTGTTTAACTTTGTGAAAATCCCTTGAGCTATAAATTTATATTTGTATATCCTTTAACAAACTTCAATGTTATATTTCAATGAAAAAGACTAAAAAATTATTCAATTTCAATGGCCTCCACACTCTAACGTACAATCTAACTTCCCTGCACCACTAAACCCTTTTAGGATCTGGCCAGGTCTACTTATCTCTATTAATCTCAATTCCACAGCAGCAAATTTGTACCATTACATAATTTTCTCTATACTTCTGCTATTACTTACGCTTGAAATACCCTTTCTCTGTTTTCCCTGTCATTCACTTTTCAAAACACATCTGATACCTTCTCCTTGATCTTCCTCTATTACCCTACCATTTGCACTGCCTTCCCCAATCCAGTAATTACTAATTCCCTTTTATCTACTACTTCTACCTCATATACATGTAAATACAATTGTATCTCCATTCCTTAAGTGATCTAAAATTTAACATGAGGAAAAAGTATAAACCTGCCCCCACCCCATTTTCACCTTGCTGGTTAATGGTGTCACCAATCACCCAGATGCTTGAATTCCCTTCACATCGAATCCATTAGCAAATCCTGCTAATACAGGCAGATGCTCCTTTGCTTACAATGTGGTTATAGCCTGATAATACCATTGTTAAGTCAAAAAAAATCTTAAGTTACACCATGGTAAGTTCGGAACCATCTGTACTTTCTGTACTTTCAAATTCTATCATTCATTCTACACGCACTGTTCTAAGCATTCAAGATACAACAAAGAAAAAAAATCCCTATCCTCACAACTTTTACTCAGCATGAGGGTTAGATGGTATAGCTCAGAAATAAAATAAGTATACAAAATAAGTAATATAAAGTGATAAGAGCGATGGACAAAAAAGGAGAGGGAGAAGAAATGTTGGAGGATATGCAAGTTTTATATCAAGTAGCAAGAGGCAGGAAAATGGCTTACTGGTATGTTTGACCGCATCCCACATGTAATCACTTCTCAACAAACTACTCTCCAATCCCACTGTCTGGTCTTCCACAATAGCATCCTAGCTGGTTTCTCTTCTTCCAATTCCACTCCTGCTGCATCACCATGTATTTACCATTCACTAGTCACAGAATCTTTCTAAAACCCTTCCCTAAAGCAAGTAATAGCTTCTCCTAATACTTAGAATAAAGCCCAAATACCTCATCATGGCTTAAAAGAACCACCATAATTCTGTCTACCTCTCTTACCTGCTACCCTTGCCCAAGCTCCACAGACCTTGTTATTCCTTGAATAGCCAAGTTCTAAAGCCTCTGCTCATGTTACTGCATCCAAAACACTCTTCACCCAGGTTTACATAATCCATCCAGTGCAACATGAAGATTTCTGATTTAGTGTTACTATGTCAAGAAGGGCTTTGCTGATAAGCACTCCTTAGTATGTTTTATTTTCTTCCTATCATCCTGATTTTGTAATATCTAACTACCTATTTGTTGCTCTTCTCCCCATTCTAGAATATCAGCTCCATAAGAACAGACATGTTTGCTTTGTTTGATACTATGTCTCCAGCCCATAAAATGTCTGGCACATAATATGTGCTCAGTAAATGTTAAGTGAATTGGAATTACTTATTTTCATTATTCTACTGGACATGATGCTACTCAGACAGAGTCTCTTATCCATGATTGTAGCCCTAGTCCCCAGCATAATGTTCAATATATAATATGCATGCAAATGTTTGTTGAATTGAGTCAGCAAACTGCACTTTCCTCAAAATTAAAATTTTACTTCATAACACATCACAAATCTTGTGATATATACCTTTGAACACCCTCCATTCTTACATGAGGTCCCAATCTTAATTTCATCATTGTCTTCTTCTGTAACGAAGAAAAAAAAATCAAATTAAAAAGTTAAAATAGAACTTTGCTGTGGCATCATTCTTAAAAAGTAGGTTTTTCCAGAAAACAATACTTTTTAGAAAACGACTGTGACTAGGATTTGCTTATATCCCCAAATTGATATATGACACATTTCTTCTTCTTTTGAGGACCTGGTGTCTTCAACAACGCAGGACACAATTTTTTCCATAACAAAATGTTATATCCAGTATCTTAACTTTGTAAAATAAATCATGAAAGGGTGTTTTCCTCCCATGGTACCAGGTATAAAGTCAGAGAATAGTGAATATATTTTGTATAATGTACAAGAAAACATTTAAAAATATCAAAGAAATTTAGCTGATTCTTAAAAAAAAATGAACCATAAAAGAAAAAAAATTTAATATAGGTTCTCGTTTTGAATAAAGACATATGGAATTAACCTATTAGGTTCTGAAGTATTTGTAGTTTATCATATCTGACATTTAGAAGAAAAAGTTTCTTAACTACAATGTGCGACTTTTCCCTATTTATATGCAGTAAACTACTATTCTCTCTTTTGGATAACTGCTTAACTGTACCAGAAAATAATTAACAATAAAACAAAATAAAATCTTACCTTTCTTATTTTCTTCATTCCCTGATGACAGTTTAAGTTTATCAAGTGCTTGTTTTAGGGAGGCAGATATTTTTAATTCCAAATTTGTCATTGGTTCATCTGGGCTGGAGAATTTTGAAACCTTATTACCATTATTAATATACCAAAATATTTCTTTGTACTCCAAATTAATAACCTTAAAAGCTTTCTGAGAAGCCAAATGCTTTGTGTATCAAATGATTCCCATTAAAAGGTTAAAAGAAGGTATTTTATAAATAATTGTTACAATGTATCTACATTCTGTCTTAACAGAAAAGCTCCTTATATTATTATATTAGAATAGTAAGTCTCAAATAATCACGCTATTGTCAGCATATTTAAGTATTAATCAGTTGCACTAACGAGAAGGGAATAAAGACCAGGAATCCAAGGTTTTCAAGATGAGTAATGCTGAGGAAGGGACCATAATGTACTTTTACATCCCATGCCCAAGCTCAATGCTGAGCACATAATAAACATGAAATATAAGTAAGTTCTAAGTGAATCCATACTCACTTCTACCAGTGGAGATAATTTATGTGGACACTGGCATATGGATCTGTAAATTCAGATATAATCGTATTGCAAGGCAATTTCAGTAGGGTTTAAAAAACAACATCTTCTAACATTTCATAATGGCTAAGTGTTGTATACATAATTTATTTAAGTCCACTCAATAAATAAGTATTAAACATAATAAACACAGCAATAAAAATAAAAATCGTAGGCTATTCATTCTATATCCGCAATGAAAAAACTGACAAAAGAGGCATTTTAGAAGTACATAGGCAAGGCATGGTCGCTTATGCCCATAATCCCAACACTTTGGGAGGCTGAGGCAAGAGGACTGCTTGAAGCCTGGGCAACAAAGTGGAACCCTGTCTCCGCAAAAAAATAAAAAATATTAGTCAGTCACTGATATGGTTTCCCTGTGTCACCAACC
Source organism: Pan troglodytes (assembly GCF_028858775.2). Classification (NCBI taxonomy): domain Eukaryota; kingdom Metazoa; phylum Chordata; class Mammalia; order Primates; family Hominidae; genus Pan; species Pan troglodytes. The sequence goes on from NC_072407.2 coordinate 92,292,866, forward strand.
AAATCTCATCTTGAATTCTAGCTCCCATAATCTCCACATGGTGTGTGACGGACCTGGTGGGAGGTAACTGGATCATGGGGATGCCTTTTTCCCACGCTGTTCTCATGATAGTGAATAAGTCTCAGAAGTTCTGATGGTTTTTTTCTTGCCTGCCACCATGTAAAACATTCCTTTATTACTCGCTCTACCTTCTGCCATGATTGTGAGGCCTCCCCAGCCATATGGAACTGTGAGTTCATTAAACCTCTTTTTCTTTATAAATCACTTAGTCTCGGGTGTTTCTTCGTAACTGTGAAAATGGACTAATACAGTCATAGTAGCATACACCTATAGTTCCGGGGAGGGTTAGGGAGGAGGATGGCTTGAGCCCAGGAGTTCAAGGCTGCAGTGAGCTATAATGCCACTGCATTACAGCCTGGGTAAGAGAGGGACTTTTCTTCTTAAAAAAAAAAAAGTATGTAAAAACTTATATCCTCATAATTGTTATAATACCACCAAATGAATTTAGGATAAAATATTTAGTTTTTCTCATCTCACTGCCTTTGTCCTTTTTTTTCAAAAAGTCAATCTCAAGATCCTCCTGCCTCAGCCTGAGTAGCTGCAACTACATGAGCACACCACCAAACCCAGCTAATTTATTTTTTCTTGGAGAGACAGGATCTCTTTCAGATTGGTTCTCAAACTCCTAGGCTCAAAGGATCCTCCCTCCTAGGCTTCTCAAAGTGCTGGATTATGGGCTTGAGCCACAGTGCCTGGCCTCTCACTGCCCTTTAAGTAAAATAACAGCCCATCATTTAAAGAAAAAATTAACTCATACTATTATAGTACAGACTGTATTATATTACTAAAGAGATTAAGAATGAGCCATGACTGAAGTTTTGTCTTTTCCCAATTATTTTTCTAACTGCTAAACTGGCCAAAGCATTCAATGGTCTCCTCTAACTATGAAGATGGAGAGAGAATAAAATCATCCTGAGTAGTTTCCTTAGCAATAATATGTACTCAGAGTGCTAATGAACAAATAAACATCTAAAGTCTCTTAGGGTTCTTATCTTGGTTCTATATTATTCAATACTCTATAAATTTATTTAAGTAGGATCAAAGGAGAGTAAAGGGAAAATCATGAGTTCATAGCATGAATAAAAATTACAATAAGTGCCTACTTGCAGCCAAAAAAAAAAAAAAAAAAAAAATCACCTTTTTTTAAGTCCTGTAGTTTGCTTCTAAAACAATTTAGTACTCAAGTGTAGCACGAAGACCTGGTTCAACAAAGGTACTCAATATACATGTGTGGGAATACAGAGTCTGGTTATCAGAAGGCAAGTATGAAGAATCTGTACAACTCTATTGCACAATGAGCAAACGCTTTTTTAAGACTACTTTCACAAATATGTCATCTAAATCAAATGCATTAAAAATTGACCAGTAGTAATGAGATTAACGGTAGTTTTCAGGCATCTGAAAGTAAAGATGGATATGGATGATTAGGCCTCTGCATTATTTTCTACTTCAAACTCATGCCATGAAAAGGAAAACTGCTTCAAAGAATTTTACCATGCCACAGTGAAAAAGATGCACTCTAAGGCACAAGAAAAATGTGACTTCCCTACCCTGATGATACATGTCCCTGTAATTATGACAGTACAATATGCAAATCTGTTATGTAGTTATATTGTGTACATGCTCTCAAGTTGAAAAGAAATAAAAATTAAAGGCAGATTTAAGGGAGAAACCAAATGGTTCAAAGCTTGGTGGCCTACATAGTAGCTACAAATGGTATCATGCTAAATCATAAAGGAAAGTACCATGCACAAGTGCTACTATTCAAGTGTGACAAAAATATGTAACTGTATAAAGTATACCTTGGTCTTTTTATTGCTTCTACTGGCTTAGGGGCTTGAATGATGTGTTCCTGAAATTTGGGTTTTAATTCAGATAGCTCCTTCTTCTCAGTAGTCTTGACTTCAGGTTTGACTGGCTCAGGTGGCTTCTCACTATTATGTCTACCTTTTGTACAGCCCTGTTAGTGAAAGATAATTCATTAAGAGCTATCTATTTTACATTTCATGATAGAAATATTATCTTTTCAGTTATTTATTGATACTGATTCTATTTCATGTTTTCTCCAGTTTCAATACATTGATTTTAAGAAATAAAAAACAGAACTCCAAATTTGCCATATTTGCTGAATCTCTGAATGACGGCTTTTTTAAAAAGTCTTTGAATTACACTTCATAAACATCTACTTATTCTATTAAAAATATGGCATAAACCTCTTGTTTACAGAAGAATTCTGGAGAATCTCACAAAGAACTGTAAAAAATAGTTATACAGAAAAATCTGTTACTCGAAAGGCCTCAATTTGAGACCTAGTTCTCAACATACTTATTAGTTATATGACCTTAAGCAAGATAATCTTTTTAAACCTCCATCTCCTCATTTGTAAAATGGAGGTAATGTCAGGTAAGATATTTTCTGAGAGAGTTAAATAATAAAATGTCTGGCACATTTGGCAGGTGATAACATTCAACAAACGTTAGCTACTTTTCTACTACATTCTACTGAATTATACATACTCTTTAACACCTCTGAAATGATACAATCAATAGCATTATCAGTTTGTTAGTAGCTTTAGTTTTCTTAGTGGTATATAAAGTGGTTTTATATAAAAGTGGTATGTAAAATATTTCAACAGCATCTTAGATAAAACTTTACCGTTCCTAACTGAAAAGGCTTTAAATTGTTGCTTACCACTTTCTCATTGATGTTCTTTCAACACAACAGAAAGAACAAACCTAAAATGATAAGCAGGTAACTGATACCTTAAAACGTTAATTTCCAAAACAGATTCTTTATTTTACAAGCTGTGGAAGGGAGATGAGCTGCTTTTTGAAAGGTGTTATCTGCAAGTTGATGAAGACCAATCAATCTATATCAGAAATCAGACTCCTCAAATCTGAAGCTTTCTATAACATGTATTTTTAGGAAGATAATCTAGAAAAAATAATTAGTACTTACTACAATGCTTAAGAAATCAGAAAAATCAGTTGTTCTTCTCTTACAGCAAGACCAACCCTATGAAAAACAAGAGAAGGAAACTAAAAACTCTATTTGCATGAGAAACACGACCCACTAAAACCCTCTACTTGCACTTATCTACTTGAATCCTGCAGTAACTTGCGTATAGAGCACAAAATTTCAGTGTTGCATATAATTCACCTAATCAAGTAAAATGAATATTAATCTTTGATTTTTAAAAAACCAATTAACCAATGTTAAAGTGATTTGTGCTATGCCCTATCATCAAGGGAAGCACCTTTATAAAACAAAAACTGTTTCTCTTTTCAACAATCGTGTCTGCTTTTTAGAAGAAAAACATGTTATAATTCCTAAAACTATCATGTTTAAAGAATATTCAAAATAAGTATAGGTATTTTACTTTTAAAATCTATTAAGTTAAAGATAGTAACTATCTTTAGTTACTTTTAATTTCACAATAAGCATTCTATTTTCAGAACAACAAAGATTAATTAACACAGCAGCCAAAGCACTATTAGGCCTTTGAAGGTGATCTTTTCAGTGAGAAGCAAAAAGACAGAGAAACTATTAGTATTTGTGATTTTTGAACAAACTATCAAGTAGTTTACCAAAAAATGGCTTTAATAATTATCTCTAAATTCCAATGTTTATAGAGAATAGGGAAACAAAAATGCAAAATCTCAAAACTTGGAACTTCAGATTAAGATTTGGGACTAAATTCAGATTAAGACGCAACTTTGCACACATCCGCCTGGACCTCGCTGATTTTCAAAATACTGCATAAAAATTTGGTAGTGATTTTTCTCATAATATGCACCTGTAGGTTCCTTTTTTTTAAAGGTAATTTCAAATATCCTATAATTCAAATTTTCCTTTATTTTGAAATTTAATTATCTTTTAATCCGAATTGAGATGTAGATCAATTACTACAACCTTAAATATAGGGTTTAAATAGCATCAATAATATAGTCAACAGAAAAGTTATTCTATAAAAGTTTTACTGTCTTAATCATGTACTAAATTATGTCAGATACTGTGATACACACATGTAAAATACAATACAGGCCAGCTATTCCCAAATGCCAATCTGGATTCTATGCTAGTCTTCAGTACAATGAGAAAAGGAAAGATAAATTTAAGTTATGTGAATATAAGGTTGCTAATTGTCTTTTTTCAGCAAGATTGTCCTTTTCTCTGAATATGCCCCTTCTAATATTAAAATAGTATTTCTTTTGTCAATGCAATGTTTAACTTCTTACTTGGTCAACTAGTATCCCTGTATTGATGTATATGCATTTTGTCTGAAATCTTCTGGACTGTGAAATCCAATGATCTTGGAAAGTCTAGGACTTTAAGAAATGGTTATAAAATAGAGACCACAATAAACACTACAACTGCAAAAGAGAGAGAAGCAAAAATACTTCAAAGTGAATTCATTAAGACTTGGAGTGATTAACAATGCGGTAAGAGAAAAAACGGGCAATGGACCAAATGATCAGAAAGTCAGTAGTATCATTACTAGGAGCAGTAAAGTTGAGAGGCAGACTACTTTTGGAATAAACGGTACACACTAGAAACTGGTTTGATGTTGCCAATGAGACACATAAATAGAAATATGTTGTAAGAGCCATCGGCGTAGAAGTGACATTTGAGAAAACCAATGAATGAACTGAATGAGAGAAAACAGCCAAAGGTTACCTTTAAGAGCTAAGAGGAAAACAGCATAGGGAAAAAAAGAAAAAGACACAGTAAAACAAAAATATCAGAAGAAATGGCAGTCTAGGAAAAATAAAATTCCACAAAAAGAAAAATAAACATTTCCACAGCACCACAGTTTCCACCACAACAAAGATTTGTAAAAACTAAAAAAATGTATGGAGGAATAAGGTCTCAACTTGCCCTACTGAATGTCTTCTCTGTTTTCCTCACTCAGAACTAACCAGACTAATACATCTTTTGTTAGATTTGGTGGTGTTAACAGTGAAGTGCCCAAACAGTCTAACTACTCTTTGGAAGGTATAATTAGACATTTAAAGGGCACCAACAATATTTAAACATGTTAAGACTGCTTATGTTCCTGAGAACCAAAGAAGTAGAACCTAAAACCATGGCAGCCCTACCACAGCATCATCTTTTGAGATATACAAAGGAAACTCATGTATCATATTATCATGAATTTTAAAAAGATGACCAGCAAAAATCTAGTCAAACAACATTCCACCAATTCTCCAGAACATCCAAGAAGTATAGCTGGAAAACTCACATGTCTGTCCCGAGATTGGCACTAAATGTTTATAAGAATCTTTTCTAAAATTCAGAGCTGTTATTAGCCAGTAGTGACAGACTGAGATTCAATACAACCACTCTATTTTCCCTCAAAATTAGAAAAGTGAAGAAATGGGTGTAGAAAATGAAAATTAAGACCAGGCATGGTAATCCCAGCACTTTGGGAGGATGAGGCAGGTGGATCATCTGAGGTCAGGAGTTCGAGACCAGCCTGACCAACATGATGAAACCCTGTCTCCACTAAAAATACAAAAATTAGCTGGGCATGGTGGCAGGCGCCTGTAATCCCGGCTCCTCAGGAGGCTGAGGCAGAATGGCTTGAACCCAGGAGGCGGACGTTGTAGTGAGCTGAGATCGCACCACTGCACTCCACCTGGGCAACACAGTGAAACTCCATCTCAAAAAAAAAAAAAAAAAAACCCAGAATTAAAATACAATTTTATAACTGGAAAAGACCTTAAGATCATCATCTACTGTCTTTTCTTTGTCTTTAGTGGAGTATACGCTTAAAGCACCTCCCCCGCAAAGGTCATTAAGAAGAAAGTCACTAGCTGAGAAAAACAGATATGAAAAAAATGAAAATATAGTTCCTACCTTTAATGCATCGTGAAAGACCGGAACACCTGGGTGGTATGTGCAAGCATCTGGAGAAAACAGAGAAAAAAAAAAAGTACCACTCTTTATAATGAAGAAAAATATATACATGATCATCTCCTTAAGGTGTTAACCTTTAATCCTTTTTCCAAACGCAAGTACCTTAAAAAGGTACAAATGATTGAGTTTGACGTGCAGCACAAAGTGTACTATATTAAAATAGTATTAAAAATTCTAATTCAAGCATATGATGACTAAGGACAAAAATACAGAATTGTTTATGTATAACAATTATATTTTATATTCCCCTAATCTTGGTAGTAAAATTTGTTTAGTACCAAAACTTCAAACCCCCAAATTTTGACCATCATTTTTCAAACCTGCTTTTACAAATATACTATCAAACTTGAAGTATTCTTAAGTGCATTCATCCATAAAGGTTTCACAAGAGATTCCCTTAAAGACATTTTGTAATAACAGGCTCAACATTTTAAATACTGTAAAGATTTTTTGCAGTATCTAATTGGTAATTTAACTTTCCTAGACACAGTCATTCCTAGGTACAAACCTCACTAAAAAGAAGACTAGGGAGCCTCTGCCTGGCCCCTGCCCTGTTTGGGAAGTGAGGAGCTCCTCTGCCCCGCCCCCGCCCAGTCTGGGAACTGAGGAGTGCCTCTGCCTGGCGGCAGCCCTGTCTGAAAAGTGAGGAGCGCCTCTGCCTGGCCACTGTGCAACCCTTCCAAGTGCGAAGTGACAGCCTTGTGTGTGATCTTTCTGCCTTCCCCAAGTGTGCATTTTCAACATTAAAGTTTATTTTTTAATTAAAAAAAAAAATAGAAGTCTAGGTGGGCCTGGTGGCTCATGACTGTAATCCCAGCACTTTGGGAGGCTGAGGTAGGCAGATCACCTGAGGTCAGGAGTACGAGACCAGCCTAGCCAACATGGTGAAACCCCGTGTCTACTAAAAATACAAAAATTAGCCGGGCGTGGTAGTGCATGCCTGTAGTCCCAGCTACTCGGGAGTCTGAGACAGGAGAATCGCTTGAACTTGGGAAGCAGAGTTTGCAGTGAGTCAAGATCATGCCACCGCACTACAGCCTAGGCGACAGAGCAAGACTCCATCTTAAAAAAAATAAACAAAAAAAACTCTCAAGTTCTACAGCCTATTTTCTAGATTCTCACTGGGTGTTATTCTATACTTCCCTCCCCACTACACCATCAATCTTTACTTCTCTTATGTAAATGGGTTTATTACAATTTGTGTTGGGAACAGGCCCCCAAATCTGGCCATAAACTGGCCCCAAAACTGGCCATCAACAAAATCTCTGCAGCACTGTGACATGCTCGTGACGGCTTTGATGCCCAGGCTAGAAGGCTGAGAGTCTACCTGAATGAGGGCAAGGAACAACTGTCCCACCCAGGGCGGAAAAACACTTAAGGCATTCTTAAACCACAAACAATAGCATGAGCCATATGTGCCTTAAGGACATGTTCATGCTGCAGATAACTAGCCAGAGCCCATCCCTTTATTTCCCCGTAAGGAATACTTTTAGTAAATCTCCATTGGAGGCTCTCAGCATTAAGGCTGTGAGACCCCTGATTTCCCACTCCTTACTATATATTTCTGTGTGTGTGTCTTTAATTCCTCTAGCACCACCGGGTTAGGGTCTCCACGACCGAGCTGCTCTCAGCAATTTGCAAGATGGAGTACTATATTTTTAAAAATCAGGTAACAGTCAGCTTCATCCCTCTGCAATCTGCTTAAAAGACTATCTTTCAACCTTTCAAGTCTATTTAGCTTTCAATGCTCTACAACAACCTTGTCCAACATGCCGCCCCAGACAACTCTGAATGTAGCCCAACACAAATTTCGTAAACTGTCTTAAAACATTATGAATTTTGTTTTTGTTTTCTTTTAAGCTCATCAGCTATCATTAGTGTTAGTGTATTTCATATGTGACCCAATTATTCTTCTTCCAATGTGGCCCAGATAATTCCTCTTCTTCCAATGTCGCACAGGGAAGCCAAAAGATTGGACACCCTTGCTCTTATCACCTGCTTCCTGGTGTTGCCTCAAAATTTACTACTGGTGCTCACAGAAATCTCCCTACCCCGTTACTAGCTTCCTTAGTAACCATGTGCTGCATAGATACTAGCTAATGTAGAAAGTGTTAGGTATCTTCCTGATACAGTAAGTAAATCCGTGGGATCAGAAAGATGTTATTAATTAAGGGTAGTTGTGGAATTAAGGGCTGAAAAAGGAGGTTGGAAGTAGAAATGGGTATGCAGAAGGACATGAAGTTGAGAGGGGAATGGAAGTAGAGAATAGATCCAGTATTTTCAAACACCAAATTTAAAGTAGTCAGAAACATAAACGCAATGTATAACAGAGTCAGAGGCATAAAATGTCACAATAAGTCAATTTTGGCAGCATGGCAGCAGGAATGAGTCAGATCTGAACCATACAACTAACATGAACACAATTGGAAAGCCACTGCTTTCAAAAACAAGAAGTAACAAGCAAATGGACATTCTTCATTCTTTCTTTAATATCCATCCTTTATCCGTTTTAAGAGTTTTGGCAAAATTAATATTTTATGGGTGAGAAGCTACAAGACAGTAGCAGTGGTTAAGTGTCCAGGGCTTCTAACATTGGGTCTGACCCTGGCTAAATTTCTCACTGAGCTACTCGCTAGTAGTTCCTTCAGTTTTCCTCGTATACGTCGATTAAAAAAATACCGTTTGTGAAGCTGTGTTTATTCTAGAATAAGTGTTTAACATATGTAAGTTACCAACTGTGTCTCCCTTAAACACCCTTTAACTTCAGTTACAAGTTAAAACGTTCTATCAGCTCAAAAGGGAGTCTAATTTCTGTCTCTAGGGGGAAAAAAAAAATCATGAGACTGTAAGTCAACGAGCACGGTAATTATGCCACAGCCCCGAGAAAAAAAGCATTTAGTGTACATTAAGAAATATTTAAAGATGACAGATCCAACATCTGGCTTACGCAAAATGGAACTTGCTTGTGATTTACCTCTTTTAACTTATGTCAACTGTACAAGGTCAAACCTCTTCCTAAAAAACCTCCTAATCAACCTTTCTATTTAGTTCTTGTCTCCTACTCCGTATCTCCATTTTCTTCTCCTTCCATTCACTCAATCAGTTTACTTGAAAAATTTATTCTAAGTCTCTAAAAAAACCGTCATTTTGCTAAAGTAAATATACTTATTGGAATTTCTCTGCTGTAACTAGTACTGCTGACCACCCAAGTTTTGAGACGGTTTTCCTGGTCGCTTTCTGTTTCCCAGGCACTGCACCAATTCACACATGGATACAGACTTCCAACAAATGACTATCGCCCCTGAACTTTATTGTCTCATAAGCAAAGCGTCAGTCTTTCCCCTGTATTCTATATTAAAGTAGAATATCTGCAGACGTAAGTGCAATTAATGTTTTACATAGGCTGCCAACACCAAAGGGCTTTAAAATCGTTTCTCGATTTTGTCATCGACTGAAATCTCACAATTTTCCTCTTGAGTAGCATCATATTTGCGTCATAAAAATGTCAGTGGCGGTAACTTGAGTATTGCATAGGTTGGATTTTCCTTTTCCTTAAAACTCTGTATCAATGGTCTTATTTTAAATAACGCTATCAATTTACCTGTGTGCCAAAAATAAGTATTTCAAACATCTCAGAGGTGAAGAGTTCAAAAGGCATCAGTTTTCATCTCCTCCACAATAATGAAGGATGTTATTAATACAACCTCATTGAACTGAGCTTCTCTATCAAATGGGTCTAATTAACATTACATGCGTCCCAGGGTGGTTATGAAGATTAAATAAGATAAAGCAATAATGGCTGGCATGCAGAAAATATAAACTAAATGCTAGTTCAATCTGAAAACGTGTTGTCACTTCTCACGATACGCAAGGAATCATCTCACTTCTTTGTCAATCAAAATTTCAATTCACTGATCATTTCCCGTCCTTCACCTAATAGTCACTTTCGCTTTGGATCCTTAACTCGACATCTAGGTGCTGTAGATGACATTCACTCATTTTATACTGGAGTAGGCATGGTAGTAAAACGTGGAGGCCACAAGAACAACAACAAATGCCGCTAGTAATAAAAAGATAACTAACGTACCACCAGGATGAACCTATCAAAACAGCGTGAAGATACAGAGTAATGTCCCTTACCAAGAACACCTGTAAGAGGTTTGTAACAGCGGATCGACTGAACACAAACTTCTACAAGGCAGCGCTTACATGCTAGGACAACCCGCTGCTCATCCCGGCCACCTCTCCCTCTCGCGCAGGCAATCACAGCCATCACTACCTCGGGAACTACAAAGCAAGCTCACCAGTACCTCGTTAATTTTTGCTTCCCCAGAGACTGAAGGGCCCGAGGAGAAAGGTGTTCGTTCTAAATTCCAGGCGACTTAAAAGGAGTGCGGGGACTACGGGGGAAACACGTGGATCCAGGGGAGCGTCTCCGCAGTGGCAGAGGACAGTCAGGCGCTGGGGCCGGGCGCTCGCCAAGGGAACGCGGCGCAACAGAGGGGCGGTCGGCGGGCTGCGCGGGCAGCCAAGGGAGGCCCAGGAAGGGCATGGACCTGGGGCCGCGCGAGGACGGCTGCAGGAGATCCGCGGACACCCTCCGGCCCAAAGGGCCTCCCCCGCTGATGAGGTGGAGGGGAGGGAAGGCTGGCGGCGCGTTCCTCTTACCGTCGGAATTGGTCTCAGGATCGAAGCGCTGACCGCAGCCCCGGTTGTAGCACAGCAAGGCCATTTTCTTTTCCCACCGTCACAGGCAAGGCCCAAACACCGGGAACGGCAAGAGGATGCGTTAGCCACTCCCGTGTCGCTAGCACCGGTCTGACGACTGAGGCGGCTACCGGCTTCCGGATACGATCTGTTGCGTTTCAGGAACCTTCGCGAATTTTCCGGTCGCGCAGGCGCAGAGGAGAAGGGACGAGGCGGAGGTAGCGGCGGGAGGCTGGCACTAGCCTGGGCCACGATAGGTCGGACTACAGCTGGTAGCAACTGGGGGTCGGAAGTGGAGCCCAGACAACAGCGGAGGAGAAATTTCCGGGGGCAGAAAATGAAGGTGTCCGAGAGACTGACAATTCTCTTCTGACTTCCTCAGTGCTCACTGGCTTTGGGTATCTCCTGCAGCAAAGTGGCCGCCCCGCCCTCTCATCCCCTGCGACCCAGCACCCTTCTTCCTTGCCTTGAGGGTGCGCCTTAGACAGCCCGGTGGGTATCTGTTTACCCCTTAGCACTAAGGGATAAGTGCACAGTAAGTGCACAATCGTACAGTGTTTCCAAATCCTCAGGGTAGACGTGTGAGCTTAGTAAATGAGGAGAGGAATAGCGGACGAACCTCTCCGTGTGTTTGTGTCTCGAGTGCCCTCATCTCAGGAGCAATTTTAATAACTTAACAGTTGCGGTCACATTACTTTGAAAATACAAAAAACGTAGAAATCAGAGTAGCAAAGAAAATTATGGATCTGATGCTGTGCCAGAATTGATCACAATTGCTCTAAAGCCCTGGGGTAATTGTTAATATTTCATGTGAGCCTCCACTTAAACGATTTATCAATACTCAGTACACCACTCTTGGAACAGCTAGTAAAACTTCAAGTGCATTATAAAAAGTACAGTAATGCATTGGCTTCAACTTGCATAGTTCCCAAACTTGGGGCGTTTGCAAGAAAAGCAAACACTTTTTGATAACATATACTGAAGGATCTTAAAATAAGATCAGCAGCTTATAAGTAAACCTAAAAATCTATACACTGTTTCCATTGATCTCAAGGTTATTTAGAGATCTGCTCACGTCCTCCTACCCCTAAAGACTTTTTAGTTTTTCATATTCTGTTTCTCTTCTTCTACCTAGAAGTATTAAATTTTCATATTGTGATCCACCATAGATACGTATGTTTTCTTCATTTAACCTAACGTGAGTATTTTTCTATTTTGTTTCATAGTCATTGTTACAAATGACGGAGTATTCTGTTGAATAAATGCACTGTAATTTAACCTTTCTCTAATTTCCCCAACTTTATTATATATAAGTTACAATGCTCAACCTGTGTATTGTTTTTCTTATTTCGAATTTCCCCCTTTAGGAAAATTTTTGGAAAGCGACAGTTCTGGGGTAAAGGGCATAAGGCTTTTTAAATAACTTTAAGATTTTAAAGATATATAGAGCCAATTGCTTTCCGAAAGGTGGTACCAATTTACAATTGCACCGGCTGTGAATGTAATAGACCGTAGAAATTGATCATACACAATTGGAAATGAGTAAGTGGAGAGCTCTAAAAAGTTTTAGTTGTGACCAAATCTGTTGTGTTGAGTATCCTAGTATCAATGCAACATTACCAGGATTGTTAGTGAACTAAACCTTTTAAATAATTTTAATGTTTATTTCTAGTTTTTCATCTGTAGCATTTTACAATCAGAATATAATTGCTTATGGTAGATAATTTGGAAAACGCAGAAGTATATTAAGAACAAAGTCAACAATAATTCCACCACCCAGCAATAAGTACTGAATGGCTAAAATAACTCTTTGGTAAATTTATTTTCAGTGTTTCCTGTCACCCCAAGCATTTATAGATATATATGTTTAAAAAGAGTCGTGTTATATATAGGAGTTTATGTTCCTCCCTTGGGTATTTTGAGAAACTATAAAATTAAATCATTCTTATGATTAAGAAAAACAGTGTTACAGCAACAGCCTGTTTCAATCCCACCTCCACTTACATTTCCATTCCAACACTTCAGTGCTGACTACCACCCACTGTTTGAAAAACTTTCTAGAATTTACATGTATATTTTATATACACTTTGAATATATCTTCCCTTCCTTCTTTACCCCCATACATATCAAAATATGCTTTAACTTTGACTATCTTGTTATTAACAAAAGACTTAAATAAATATGTTAACTTAAAACAATTGTCAATTATTCTTGGTGCAAAATGAATGTTTATCATACTACTCTCTTTTTCTGCATTTAAAAATATTTCTTAAAACAATTCAGTTAAGTTTAATTAAGCTCCATTATCTTGGGCTGGGTGCTGTGGCTTACGGCTGTAATCCCAGTACTTTAGGAGGCCAAAGTAGGTGGATCACCTGAGGTCAGAAGTTTGAGACCAGCTTGACCAACATGACGAAACCCTGTCTCTACTAAAAATACAAAAAAATTAGCCGCGTATGGTGGCGCATGCCCGTAACCCCAGCTACTCGGGAGGCTGAGGCAGGAGAATCACTTGAACCGGGGAGGCAGAGGTTGCAATGAGCTGAGATCACGCCATTGCATTCCAGCCTGGGTAATGAGCGAAACTCTATCTCAAAAAAAAAATTAATTAATAATATAAATAAATAATAATTAAGTTCATTATCTTAAAAACGATTATAGATATGTATGTATCCATGTACGTGTATAAAATAATATTTGAAAAGACCATTAATCTCTTATAATAACGGATATGTATAAAGACAAGGATGAATTTAAAGAAGTTAATATTTTACTTTATACTCTTAGATATGTTTTGAAAATGTAAATACATACTCATTTTTGATATAGTTAACATTATGAAGAGGACAAAAAACCAACTTAACAATGACTATTTTTATTTGATCTACTTTATTCAAAAGATGAAAATTTCATCCATTATGATTGTGTGTTGAGCAGTTTGTGGTTTCTGTATTTTGAACATATATTATTCATCCTATAAAGGTGCATGTCTTTCGTATTTACATAGTTTATGTTTTTAATATAAAATGACCTTCTTTGTATCATTTTGTATTTTTGTCTTGAAACCTACCTTGATATTAATGCTTCAACTTTTGCTATGTTTCTCTTTGTTTTTGCCTAATAAACCTCACCCTATCCATTTATATTTAACCTGTGTCATCTTGTTTTGGGCATATCTGCTGTAAGCAGCAGATAGATTGCATCCTGTTTTTCTTTTTTTAACTCAAATCCGAGAATCTTTTTATTTTGCAGAGAAGCTTAACCTTTTTATTTCTGATTAATGCTTGAAAGTTCAGGTGCCAAAATGGCCCAGAACTTATTAATGGTTTTATAAGTCAATTAACGTCAATAAGCCTGAGTTTTCTTATCTGTAAAACATTGATAACAGAGTGCTGTGAAGATTAAGTTAAACAATGCATATAAAACATATAGTCTAGTGTAAGCACTGAATGATAATTTCACAAAAGTTTAGCAATGAAAATGGTCAACTTAGATGTTTAGTCCTATTTGGTTATTTCACTTTTGTTTTCCCTTTTATATGCAGTTGTGTCTGCTTCCTTGCTTTTATTTTATTCTATTTTCTAAATAAAGTATGTGCTTGCTTTTTTATTTTGTCCACGATTTAAAATATATATATATATAGGTTTTAATTTATTTCAGCATGTATTAAGTAGTTAATGTGTGTTGGTACATTAGATGCAGGATACAGTGGTGAACTGAAGTGACATTTTACCTGTCTTCGTTGTATTTGAATTTTATAAGAAAGACGGATGTGAATCAAATATTCCCAATTATGAATTCAATCACTGATAATTGCCATAAATGCTATGAATGGGAAGTACGTTATGCTAAGTTAGTGGAGATGGGAATTTTCCTAATCTTGAGTTGGAGTGCAGGCATAGGCGTTAGTCTAAACAGAAGTCCTGCAATGGAAGGTAGTATAACATTAAAGAAAGCACAGAGTCATCGAGGTAAACCAATGCTCAGAAATAAGGGATACCAGATGTATTAGGACATTCTTGCATTGCTATAAAGAAATACCCAAGACTGGATAATTTATAAGAAAAGGGTTTAATTGGCTCACATTTCTGCAGGCTGTACAGGAAGGGCTCCGGAAGCTTTAACTCATGGCAGGAGGCAAAATGAGAGCTTGTACTTCACATGGTAAATGCAGGAGCAAGTGGTGGGGGAGGTGCCACACACTTTTAAATGATCAGATCTCATGTGAACTCAACTGGAGAGCTCACTCATCACCCAGGGGATGGCCCAAGCCATTCATGAGAGATGCACCCCCATGACCGAAATACCTCCCACCAGGCCCCATCTCCAAGATTGGGGATTACATTTCAACATGAGATTTGGGCAGGGAAAACTATCCAAACTATATAATTCTTCTCCTGGCCCCTCCCAAATCTCATGTCCTCACATTGCAAAATAGAATCATACTTTCTCAGCAATCCCCCAAAATCTTGACCTTTGCCAGATTTAACTCAAAAGTCCAAAGTTTCATCTGAGACAAGACAAATCCCTTCCACCTATGAGCCTGTAAAATAAACAAGTTAGTTACTTCCAAGATACAATAGGTGTATAGGCATTGGGTAAACATTCCCATTCCAAAAGGGAGAAATTGGCTAAAAGAAAGGGGCTGTAGGCTCCATGCAAGGCAAAACCCAAGCAGGCCGTCATTAAATCTTAAAGCTCCAATGTAATCCCCTTTGACTCTATGTTCCACATCCAGGGCACACTGGTGCAAGGAGAGGGCTCCCAAGGCCTTGGGCAGCCCTACCCCTATAGCTTTGCAGAGTACAACTCCCCCAACTGCTCTCATGGGCTGGGATTGAGTGCCTGTGGATTTTCCAGGTACAGAGTACAAGCTGCTAATGGATCTACCATTCTCAGGTCTGAAGGATGGTGGCCCTCTTCTCACAGTTCTACTAGCCAGTGCTCATTAGAGACTTTGTGTGGAGGCTCCAGCCCCATATTTTCCCCTCCACATTGCCCTAGTAGAAGTTGTCTGTGAGGGTTCTGCCCCTGCAGCAGGCTTCTGCCTATACATCCAGGCTTTTTCATGCATCCTCTGAAACCCTCACAGAAGCTTCCAAACCTCAGCTCTGGCACTCTGTACACCCACAGGCTTAACATCTCGTGTAAGCCATGTAAGCTTATGGCTTGCATCCTTCAAAGTGGCAGCCTGAGCTGTACCTGGACCCTGTTGAGCCATAGCTGGAACTGGAGTGGCTGGGATGTGGGGAGAGTAGTTTGCCAAGGGCTCGGCCCATGAAACTATTCTTCCCTCCTAAAGCCTCTGATGGGAGGGGCTGCCATGAAGTTCACTGAAATGACTTCAAGTTGTTTTCCCCATTGTCTTGAATAGTAGCACTTGGCTCCCTTTTAGTTATGCCAATGTATCTAGCAGGTGGTTGCTCCACAGCCTGCTTGAATTCCTCTCTACAAAAAAGCTTTTTCTCTGCCATATGGCTAGGCTGCAAAATTTCCAAACTTTTATGCTCTGTTTCCTGTTTAAATATAAATTTCTACTTTAAGCCATTTCCTTGCTTCTGTATCTAAGCATAGGTTGTTAGAAACAGCCAGGCCACATCTTGGGCACTTTGCTGCTTAGAAATTTCTTCTGTTAAATACCCTAGGTTATCACTCTCAAGTTCAGATTTCCTCAGATACCCAGGGCATGAACAGAATGCAGCCAAGCTCTTTCCTGTGGCATAACATGTGTGACCTTTGCTCCAGTTCCCAATAAGTTCCTCATTTTCATCTCAGATCTAGTCAGCCTGGATTTCATTTTCCATATCACTATCAGCATTTTGGTCACAATCATTTAAGCAGTCTCTAAGAAGTTGCAAACTTACTCTCATCTTCCTGTCTTCTCTAGAAAGACATACTCCACGTGATCCTAACTTCTGGCCATTATCCAATTTCCAAGCTGTTTCTACATTTTCAGGTATCTTTATAGTAATACTCCACTCTGAGTACTAATTTTCTGTATTAGGTCATTTTTGCATTACTATAAAGAAATGCCTGAGACTAGGTAATTTATAAGAAAAGAGATTTAATTTGCTTATGGTTCTGCAAGCTTTACAGGAAGCATAATTTCTGGTGAGGCTTCAGGAAGTTTTACTCATGGTAGAAGGCAAAGCAGGAAGGATCACCCGAGCCTGCCTGCTTTGCCTTCTACCATGAGTAAAACTTCCTGAAGCCTCACCAGAAATTATGCTTCCTGTAAAGCTTGCAGAACCATAAGCAAATTAAATCTCTTTTCTCGGGTGATCCTTCCACCTCAGCCTCCTGAGTAGCTAGGACTACGTAAGTGTACCACCCCACCTGGTCATTTTTTAAACTTTTTGGAGAGATAAGGTCTCTTATGTTGTCCAGGCTAGTCTTGAACTCTTGGCCTCAAGGCGTCCTCCTGCCTTGGCCTCCCAGAGTGATAAGATTAGAGGTGTGAGCTGCAGCCACAGCGGAGACAGGGTCTCCCTCTGTTACTGAGGCTGGAGATCATGGCTCACTGCAACCTCAGCCTCCCAAGGCTCAAGTGATCCTCCTGCCTCAGCCCCCGGAGTAGCAGGGACAACAGGTGCACACCACCATACTGGGCTAATTTTTGTATTTTTAGTAGAAACGGGGTTTTGCCATGTTGGCCAGGCTGGTCTCAGACTCTTGAGTTCAGGTAATCCACTCACCTCAGCCTCCCAGGTGCAGGGATTACTGGTTTGAGCCACCATGCCTGGCCAGCTTTTGAATTTTAAAACCTGCAGATGGGTCAAACAAAACTTGAGCTATAGCCAGGTGTCATGTCTCATGTGTATCCCGGTGCTTTGGGAGGCTGAGGTGGGAGAATCTCTTGAGGCCAGGAGCTTGAGGCTGCAGTGAGCTATGATCATGCTACCGCACTCCAGTCCAGGTGACAGAGACCCTTGTCTCAAAAAAAAAAAAAAAAAAAAAGGCTATGGCTGATAGATTTGGTAGAATTGATGACAAGTAAACAGGCTACCACATCCTTAGACTACATAAGGATTCCCTGGTCTGGGAATAGTAACAGTTTTTTTCATTGTTACTTTTCCTATGGTGCTGATGGGAATAATAAAAGTTAAATTGTTAAATTGTTAAACTGAGTTATAGAAAAATAAAATTATATTTCCTGTTAAAAAAAAAAAAAAAAAAAAAAAGAAGGCAAAGCAGGAGCTTGCACTTCACATGGCAAAAGCAGGGAAAGAGAGAGAGAGTTGGGGAGGGGAGGTTCCACAGACTTTTAAATGACCACCAGATCTCAGAGCAAGAGCTCAAAGGGAATGGCCCAAGCCATTCATGAAGGATGGACTCCCATAATCCAAACACCTCCCACCAGGCCTCACCTTCAAGACTGGGGATTATATTTCAACATGAGATTTGGATGGGGTCGAATATCTAAACTATAACACCATCTGAGGCTGGAAAGGTAGACAGAGGCCCAACAACACAGGCAGCCTGAGAGGCAGCTGTAAGGATGATTAAAAGGCTTTTATCCTTAGGGCAAAGAGGAATAATTGAAAGGAGTTTTCCATGAATGTGATTTTTCCAGAAATCTCAAAATTAACTGAAGGCATGCAATAATCCAAAGAGCCCTTATTCAGCAAAAGTGCTAAATATTGGTAAGAACAACAAGTTGTGTGACATTTTAATTTCCCTATTTCCATTCTCTTCTTTATACCTAAATGGTAGGTATAAAATCCAGCAGCCTCTCAACAATAGGTATGTAAAGTGGAATTCTAGAAGCTACAAGAGGAGGCAGAATGGCATTGTCTAAGCATTGACCCATCTGACAGCTCCTTGGAAAAGCTCAATTTTTAAGGCTTATGATCGTTTTGACTTACTGAAAGCTTGTTGATTGGGAAAAATCTTGTTTCTAGGAGATTTGCTGAAAACAATCAAAAGTGATTGTTTAACATGGCAGCTGCCTGAGGAGACTATACGAGTTGAGGCCAATAAGAAGCTGGCCAATAAAAATGTAAATGGAAGAGTTTATGAGTGAGATAACACCAGAATCTTTGAACAACACTGACATATTCCTAAGGAATGTGAAGAAAGCCACATCCATGAGTAGGGCTGTGTCCATGTAAAAGAATGATCTGAGAAAGTTCCATCCTCTCATCTCTACTTGAACTTTAGGTCCTTTGAAGCAGGAAGGGAAGACTAATGCAGAATTGTAAACTATCAAAACATTGAGAGCATGTCAATACATACAAAGAGCCTCTCAACAAATAATATACAGTTTATTCACTCAGGGTATATAAGGAAATCTCTGTCCAATCACGAGCTAACTACAAAGCTAACTGTACAGAGGACTCAGTGGCCACAAATAACAGGGAATAAAGAGTTTACAGAATTAGTCCAGGAGATAAATAACAACAACAACAACAACAACAATAAATGGCAACCAAAAGAAAGGCTGGGAGGAGATAATCTGATTTCTAGAGTTGTCACATTATATTATATAAAATATCCAGTTTTCAATCAAAAATTATAAGTCTTGTAAATAAGAAGAATGGCTCATATACAGGAAGAAAAAAAAGCATGCAATATAAACTGTCCCTGAGGTAGATATTGGATGTAATAGGTAAAGACTTTAAATCAATTATTATAAATATGTTCAAAGAAATAGAAGAAACTGATTCTAAAAATCAAAGAGACTGATGTCTCAGCAAATATTACTAATGAAGAAATAAAAAGTAAAAATTCTCAAATTGAAAAGTATAATAACTAAAAATTTACTATAAGGATTCAATAGAAGATTAGTCCTGGTAGAAAAAGAGAATTTGAATATAGGTCAGTTTACATCATCTAGTCTAAGGAACAGGAAAAAAACTGAATAAATAAAGATACATAAAGTCTCAGAGACTAATTGAACAGTATCATGCTTACCAGCATACACATATTAGAGTCACAGAAGAAGAGAATATGGGAAAAGGGGAAGAAACAGTACTTGAAGGTATAATAACTAAAAACTTCTCAAATGTAGTTAAAACATTAATGTACACATCTGAAAAATTTAGGAACCCCCAGTAAGACAAACTCAAAGAGATGAACATATACAAAATAATAAAATTGTCAAAAGCCAAAAATACTGAGAGAATTTTGAAAGCAGTAAGAGAAAAATGGGTCTCCACATATAAGGGATTCTCTGTAAGATTAACACATGATTTCATTTCCAAAACTCTGTAGTCCAAACAGAAATAGGATGACACAGTCAAAGTCATAAAAGAATAAGATCATCAACTAGTCTATTTTGCAAAATTATACTTCAAAAACTAAGTGTAATATTTATAGATTTCAAGTATTAGTATGTGGGCATCTTGTGAGGGTGAGGCATTATTTAGCCTACCACAATACCAATATCGTAAGGTTCTCCAAAGCAACTGAAAATGGTTTCCATCAGTTTGGTCTTATCCATATCTGTCCTTGACTTAAACTACTTCTGAGTGATATAAATATTTAAAGCCTTTTCCAATATCTGATCTATTTATTTCCTGGTGAATTAATACCCTCTAAACTCCCCAATTGTAAAATGAAGAATTTAGGAGGTTTGTGTTCTCTAGATAGTGAAATGATTAAAAATATTATGAACTTCTGAGTTGAAAACAGATTAGACTCTCCAACACTTAATAAGGATGTGGTTTTAGGAAAGGTATTTTACTTTCGATGTCTTATTTGTAAAATGAATTCAATATTGTCTACTTCTTTAGTTTTATTGGTCCATAGATAAAGAAAATTGTGCTACCAGGTAGATCATATCCAGAATCTCACCCACACCTAATTTAGATTATTTAGATGATGAGATTTGGATGAGATCTGAGGATTTGAATTGATGCTATAATGGGTTCAGAAATTTTGAGGACCTTGAGATGGAGCAAACATTTGGAGTAACATTAATCTGGCAGCCAGAGGGCCAGACTGTGATGTGTAGAATAAGGTTTACCCAAGAATTTGTATACCTTAATTCCTAGAACTCTGAATATTATGTTACATGGCAAAGGGGATGTAAGGTTGCAGATAGAATTAAGATTGCTAATTAGTAGACATTAAAATAGAGATTTTCCTGGACATCCAAATGGGCTCAATGTAATCTCAAGCTTCCTGAAAAGTAGGAGAGGCTATACAAGTAGAGGTTAGAGTGATGTGATGTGAGAAGGACTCGACTCACTGTTGCTCACTTTGAATATGGAGAAAGCAGTTTACAAGCCAATAATGGTGGGTAGCCTCTAGAAGCTAGAAAGGGAAGGAAACACACTTTCCTCTCTAACTTCCAAAAAGGAACATAGTCCTTTTGGCACATTTGTTTTAGCCTAGTGAGACCTGTGTTGGACTTCTGACATACAGAGTTGTAAAATAATACATTTGTCTGTTTTCAAGCCATTATAATTTAGGTAATTTAGTACAGGAGCAAGAGAAAATTAATATACCTGTTTGAGTTTCCATGAGGATTAAATTTAATTAATGCATATAATACTGGTTTCCCAGTTAGAGGTTAATTAATAGAAATTCATGTTATATTTCTTCTGATAGCTCTTTCCTCTTTTTAGATTTTATTAATGAGGAGAATTGAAATCACATTATTAATATTAAACTAATAGCTTTCATGTTATATATCCCCTTTGGAAATAATTTTTGTAATTTATATTCAGTTTTGTGACCATATCTGCAATATTTCTACTTAGTCATATGTTTAATTTGCTTTAATAACCGCTGTCAACATACCATAATTTACTCATATCAGTTTCTTAACTTTAGAGTGATGTTGTTTCTGAATTCTTTTAGTTCTAAGGTGTCTCTTTTGAATGACAACTTACCTGGACATCAAATTTTGGGTCAAAATCACTTTCTGTCAAAATTCTTCTTTAGGTATAACTGCTATTTTCAGATGTTTGGTATTGCAAAAGAGAAGCTGGAAGCCAGAGTAAATTTTGTTTATAGGTTATCAGTGTTTCCTCTTTGGATACTTGTGGACTTTTTCAAAACTGTCATGTCATATATGTTGCTAGCTTCTGTATTCAGTACTTTTGCAGACTAGGTACCCTGACCAACTGTCCCATGGAAAACAATTTAAAACATGGGATACAATTCTTTAAAACTTTTTATACATTCACCAATGCAAGAACATCAGAAATACTCAGGGGACAAAAACTATGAGAAAGAGCAATCTTTAGCTCCAAAGCTGAAACATTGAGGATGGCTGTCATCTTGAAATGATCTTGTGCTCAAGTTGTCACCAAGAGCAAGAGAAAAGAGAAACATTCCTGGATCTGTCTGAGGTGGAACTGTTGAGAAAATTTGCCCTCCCTTCCTTTATTAAGCTGGGAAAGCAAAGGGCTATATCCCTGCTATAAAAATGAAATAGAAATAAACCTACATTGCTCTTTCTCTTTCTTTTCCTTCATCCTCTACAGAAGACTACCAGGAGCGTTGCTTGCTTCACATCTCAGGTGTAAGTAAAGAAGGAAAAAAGCCAACCTTTACTCAGGTTGGTAGTCAAGATTCACACTCTAGAGATTGTTAAGAATATTTTTTAAAGTCTAAAGTAAAAATTTAGTGTGAAGTGCTCTTTTTAAATTGCCTGATAAAAGCAATATACATTCTCTCTACATGCATCTACTTCAAGCTAGGCCTCAAAAGATACCAATAGATAAAGTTGCAGGAAATGTGAGCTCTCGGTGAAAAAAAAAAAAAGTATAAAATACCATGAATGAAAGCTAACAAAACAATAGTGGAATTAAACCGCTAAAGGGTTGAAATTTATCAAATACAATAGATTTAAAGAAATAAAAAGGACTGACAACATAAGTAAGAACAACAAACTTCAAAAATGAAAAAAAAAAAATCAGAAACAGCCAGAAATAAAAATATATATAGTTAAAAGTTTATGAATGAGCTTAATAGCTGATAGACCCACCCAAAAGAAGGATTTTTGAACTGGAATATAGAACTGAAAAAAATACATAGAATGCAAAAGAGAGAGAAAAAGAAATTGAAAATACAGAAAAAAGGTAAATACAAGAGGAGATTAAGAAAGTGAAATATTTGTCTAATCAGAGAAGGAACAGGGCAGAGTAAAATAGAGATAGTATGTAAGAAGATAATTGGTAAGAATTTTCCAGAAATGATAGATGAATAAGTACAGAGTCAGGAATCTCAATGAATCTCAAGCAGAAAGAAAAAAATTACAGTATTTTTAAAATTGTAAAGTAGCAAAAGCAAAAGAGACCTTGCAGAAGCTGTAGAGAAAAGACAGAGTATGTAGCAATTGACAATGGAAGCCTGAAAAGAGCAGCATTATACTATCAGTAGCCAAGATAAAAATGTTTTACCATCTCATTAAACGTTATATACTCAATAATATAATATTCAAAATGAGCCAAAAATGTGTATAAATATATAACACAGATAGAGATACAATAATAATGGGTTATATTAGAACACCCCTTAGCCTTTGACAGATTAAGTAGAATGATCCACTCCAAAAAAAAGAAGCAAGATAGGATCATAGAGAATTTTATTTTGTATTAAAATATAGTAGGTAGTGGCAAGCTATTTTTTCTTCTATTTCAACAACTATAAAAAGAAATACATCATAAGATTATATTTTTAAAGACATTGCATAGGTGTAGAAGCAAAGAAGCTTATATATCAACAAAAATTTTAAAGACAGAAGAATTCTTCTTAGTTGAATTGTTAATCAGTCTTTCCTCTTTGAGGTCACTGGATTAAGACTGAGCTTGCCATAGATAGAAAAGCTCTACTAAGTTTAGCTAAATGAATAAACAAACAAAGTGAGCGTTCTAAAAACTGCTGCACGGGCTGGCATGACAAACTGAAATCCAGAGAAACCAAAGACATTGTTGACTAAAGAAAGAAAAACAAAGCTTTTAAAGAATTAAAGTTAGTTTTATTCACAAGCCTTACTGAGGACTGTAGATGATTATAGCCTGAAAGGAGTCTTTTGGGGAGATTCTATCAGCCTGCTCCAAAACAGTGTTTCAGTTCATTACTTATATACAGGTTGTGAAAGTTCAGTATGTATGAAATGCATTTTAAAACTTTTTTCTCCTTTCTCTCTACTGTTAAGATGTAACCCTGAAATAGACTGTAGAAACATTTTTTTCTTAATCTTAAAATATAGCCTTGAAATGTACTTTGAAACTCTCCTCTCTTTCCCACCAGACACTCCCTTAAAATATGCACACTTATCTAACTGTATGCTTGTTTAAAAATTCCAGGGACTTATTTTACAGCAAGCCAAGCATGGAAGCCCAGTTGTGGGATTCTCTTCCACTTGGAAATTACCTCAAGATGGGTTATCTGCAACCTGGCTACAACTGACATAGTACCAGCTGGAACTCCAGGTGGACAATAATTCAAGATAGCATTTGCAGCAAGACATGCAGACCTGCATCCTGTGCTACTTCTGTGTATTTTTCATGCCAAGCCTCTACTTTTAAATCCCTCCCCTCAGCCGAAGACCTAAAATGGTCTTTTAAAGATATGAGTCTGGCCATTTCCCAGTTGGTAGCATTTGATGTATAAAACTGCCTTCCTTTCACCACACCTCACTTCTTGAGTTTTCGGCCTCTGAGCAGCAAGCAGCCGCACTTCAGCCAGCTACAAGTATATGCTCAGAAGTTACATTAAAGCAAAATCATATCACCGTTTAGGTGCAAGAGTATATCTGGTTGTGGATTACAGAGGCATAATCACTAACCGTGTCAGAAGTTGTCTTATGTGTAGGAAAAGGCAAGGACTAGGGTCATTTATCTTTTAAGGAATGTAGTGACTCAGGCAAGAGATGTGGTGTCCATGTGCTGTATCCTTGTTTTATCTTCAAATCATCCTTCTGGAGAGCTGCATATCATTACAAAGTCAGGGCTTTGTGAAATTTTGCTGGCAAGCAGAAATGAACAAACATGGCTTCTTACATTTGCAACTTTGTCTCACAACACACATTCAATTTTCTCTAAGGGACATTTTTTAAGTGAAAGGGTGGCACAAGAATATGAGAGCTACACCAGAAAGGTAGAGTGAAGATCTCCCTCAGTCTCACAGTGCTTGCAATTCAAAGTCCTGCTAGAAGAAGGATCAAGAAAACACACACACACACAGACACACACACACACACACACACATGCTCACACAAGACAAAACTTATCCTTGAAACATTTGACAATAAAGGAGGGGTGAGTCTATCCATATCCCTGAACCACACTAAATTCATGATGTGATTAAGGTAGTCAGCACTTTGCTATTTAATGTTTAACATAGCACACTATATATTTTATTGTGTAAATTATATACTTGGCTTTTGTCTCTGTTTCCTGGCATATAATTCTTAAAATCTTTGGAATCTCCAAAGTGATGTTGTTTTGTATACTAACAAGTTTACTGATGGCTAGTAGCCCCTAGGTAGCTTCAGGATGAAGGCTGGTCATAGAAGAAAACAAGACATGATTAAGAGGATTGGGACTTTCAGCCCCATCTCCAACTTCCAGATAGGATAGAGGGGTTGAAGGTTAAGTCAATCATGAAAAGCCAATAGCTTCATCAATCATGCCTATGTAATGAAGGTTCCATAAAACCCCAGAAGAACTGGGTTTGGAGAGCTTCCAGATAACTGAATACGTGGAGGATCCTAGAGAGTGACACACTCGTCAAAGCTCCTCCCCTTCTCCCATACCTCACCCTGTGCATCTCTTCATCTGTTTTCTTTGTCCAATAAACTGGTAAAGGTAACAAGTGTTTCTCTGAGTTCTGTTGGCCATGCTAGAAAATTAATCAAACCCAAAAAGGGTGCTGTAGGAAGCTCAATTTGAAGCAGGTCTCTGTGGGATCTGATGCTGCTGACAGAAAGACAATGTTAGAATTGAATTGGAGGGCACTCAGGTGGTGTCTGCTATAGAGCTGATGGCTTGCTTGGTGGTTGCGAGAAACCCCCATATTTGGTCACTGAAATCTTATGTGTTGATTGTTGCAGTATGAGAGTAGATGAAAAACAGTTTTTGTTTTTAAAGTTTTAAGGTACGTCTAAACTCACATAGCTTTCAGTAGAACAATGGAAGCCAGAAAACAATCGAATGACATATTTAAAGTGATCAAATGAAAAAAAAAACATCAAAAATGAAAGTTTGGGTTTGGATTTGGGAAATATGGTAACATCAATGGAAGTATAGATTTTGGATCTTTCCAAATCACTGCATGGGAACAGGGTAGTTACCAAAACCAAAGCCTATGGATGATATTTACAAAAGCAAAACAAAAGCGCTAATGTAACACAACTGATGGATTTAGTTCACTGTAAAAGTGGCTGAGTGCAAGGGACCCATAGTAAGGCCTCAGGGAGCTGAAACTGGTTATTTCCTATTAACTTTCAAACTGAACCAACAGGCATTCCTCCCAGGGCAGGGCTCAAATCTAACGAGGAACTGCTTGGAGTGGAATCACAATAAGGATGACAGAGTAAAAAGAAGATGGGCCGGATAAAAGTGCTAGAGAGAGAACTGGAGAATCTCAGAAAACAAACTCAATTTTTTTAACAACACACACAAAAAAATGGATGACGGGAAACTATTAAGTTATTAAAAAAAAAAAGCTATCTAAATCAGAATCTCTTCACATAGCCCAGAAAGAATAATTTCACATGAAAATGAGAGACACAAGATACTAAGATCAAATCTCATATGAATCTACCATGAGAAAAAAATGTGGATAAGAAGTAGAAGAATAATCCTACAGAATAACTGGAAAGGCATATTCAAGAAATAAACACAACTTTAATAGAATGTTTTAAAATGGGCTGAAAAACTTTAAGAAAATGATTCAAGACACAAAAGAACAGCACAAATCAGAATTAGAGTAACAGAAATTACATAACAGAACTGAAGAATCAGAGGCTGGGCATGGTGGCTCACGCCTGTAATCCCAGCACTTTGGGAGGCCAAGGTGGGCGGATCATGAGGTCAGGAGATCGAGACCATCCTGGCCAACACGATGAAACCCCGTCTCTACTAAAAATGCAAAAAATTTAGCCGGGCATGGTGGTGGGCACCTGTAGTCCCAGCCACTTGGGCGGCTGACGCAGGAGAATGACGTGAACCCTGGAGGTGGAGCTTGCAGTGAGCTAAGATCGTGCCACTGCACTCCAGCCTGGGCGACAGAGCCAGACTCCGTCCAAAAAAAAAAAAAAAAAAATTAGAAACAACATTTTAAAAAGACTTAACTCATATACAGCTTTTTTTGTGAAACATAAATTTTCATTTCTCTTGAATAAAGATAAATGAAATTGTATAATTGCTGGGTCATATCATAAGTTAGTTGTATGGTAAGTTGGTATGGTGAATTACATGTTTAATTAAGAAAGTACTATACTGTTTTCCATAATACTGGACCATTTATATTCCCATCAGCAATATGTTAGAACTTTATTTTCTCCAAATCCTTGCCAGCATTTTATATCCTTAAAAATTTTAGCCTTTCTGATAGACATGAAGTAATAATAAATTTTGAATCAGGTGTTAGCCCTTAAAAATCATTCTTCTTTATCAAGTTGTTTTGCCTATTCTAGGTTCACTTGCCTTTTCATGTGGATTTTAGAATCTCCTCGTAGAACTGATTGCTTGCTTGGTGGTTGGGAGAAATCCCCATATTTGGTCACCGAAATCTTATTATGTGTTGATTGTTCACAAAAAGCCTGCTGAGATTTGACTGCCGTTGTGTTGAATCTTGAATCAGTTTGGGGAGAATTGACATAACAACATTAAGACTTCCCACCTATAACATGGTGTATCTCTAAACTTACTTCAGTGGTCTTCAATTACTCTTAGCATTTTAAAGTTTTCAGTTTATAAGTTTTGCGTATCTTTTGTAAGCTTTATTCTTGAATATTCCAAAACTTTGAATGTGATTATAAAGATATAATTTTTTTAAATTAAAAAATAATTTCGAGACAAGGTCTTGCTGTGTTGCCCAGGCTGTACTTAAATAGCCTCCTGAACAGCTGGGATTTCAGGAAATTTCTGTTTCCAATTATTTGTTGCTTGTATATAGAAATACAATTGATTTTTGTATTTTTATCCTGAAACCTAAACTCACTCATTAGGGCAGTTACTTTTTATAGACTCCATTGGATTTTTTGAATAGATAATCATGTCATCTGAGAATAGAGACAGTTTAACTTCTTTCTTTCCAATATAGTCTTTTATTTCTTTTCTTGCTATATTTCATTGACTAGAATCTCCACCTATATGTTGAATAGAAGTGGTGAGGGCTGCTATGCTTGCTTTGTTACTGATCTTAGGAAAAGCACTCAGTCTTTTACCATTAAATATCATGTTTACTGTAGGTTTTTCAGGAGTTACTCCTTAATAAGTTGAAGAATTTTTCTCTAGTTCTAGTTTGCTGAGAGACTTTATCATGAAACAGGATTGAATTTTGTTAAATGCTTTTTTCTGCATATATTGAAATGATCATATGAATTTGCTTTTCTAAGTTGTTAGTATGGTGAATTACATTGATTGAATTTTGAATGTTGTGCCTACCTTACATTCCTAGGATAAACTCCACATGATCATGATATATTGCCTTTTCCACTTATAGTTGAATTAGATTTGTAACATGTTCTGAAGAATTATAGAATTTATGGTCATGAGGGATATTGATCTGTAATTTTTTTTTCTTATTAGTGTCTTTTTTTTTGTTTTCCTAACAGGGTAATAGTGGACATATAGAATGAGTTGGAAAGTATTCCCTCATCTTTAATTTTAAAAGGCGTTGTGAAAAAAATATATATTTTTCTGAAAAGTTTTGTTTTCATTCCACAGTGAAGCCCTCTGAGCCTGAATTTTTCTTTGAGGGCATTTTTTCCCACCTTTATTGAGGTATAATTGACAAATAAAAATTGTATATATTTAAAATGTACAACATAATGTTTTAATATACATTTAAAATGTAAATATTTACCACCATCGACTTAATATATCTATGACCTTACATAGTTACCATTTTTTGTGATAACAATTTATACTTTTCTTAGCAAATTTCAAGTACACAATATTATTAACTATAGCCACCATCCTGTACATTACATCCCAAGAATTTATAAATCTTACATATATGAAACTTTACACTGCTTGATCAACATTTTGCCATTTCTCTCACCCCAGTCCATTCTACTTACTGCTTCTGAGTTCAACTATTTACGATTCCACATGTGAGTTAATGCAGTATTTGTCTTTTTGTGTTTCATTTATTTTCCTGTATGGATTTTTTTTTTTAATTATACTTTAAGTTTTACAGTACATGTGCACAACGTGCAGGTTTGTTAAATATGTATACATGTGCCATGTTGTTGTTGGCGGAATAGGAACAGCTCCAGTCTACAGCTCCCAGCGTGAGCGAAGCAGAAGACGGGTGATTTCTGCATTTCCAACTGAGGTACCGGGTTCACTGGGGAGTGTGGGACAGAGGGTGCAGGACAGTGGGTGCAGTGCACCAAGCGTGAGCCGAAGCAGGGCAAGGCATCGCCTCACCTGGGAAGCACAGGGGGTCAGGGAATTCCCTTTCCTAGTCAGAGAAAGGGGTGACAGACGGCACCTGGAAAATCCGGTCACTCCCACTCTAATACTGAGCTTTTCCAATGGTCTTAGCAAACAGCACACCAGGAGATCATATCCCGTGCCTTGCTCAGATGCTCCTACGCCCACAGAGCCTTGCTCATGGCTAGCACAGCAGTCTGAGGTCAAACTGCAAGGCGGCAGCGAGGCTGGGGGAGGGGCACCCGCCATTGCCGAGGCTTGAGTAGGTAAACAAAGTGGCTGGGAAGCTCGAACTGGGTGGAGCCCACCGCAGCTCAAGGAGGCCTGCCTGCCTCTGTAGACTCCACCTCTGGGGGCAGGGCATAGCCAAACAAAAGGCAGCAGAAAACTGCAGACTTAAATGTCCCTGTCTGACAGCTTTGAAGAGAGTAGTGGTTCTCCTAGCACGCAGCTGGAGATCTGAGAACGGACAGATTGCCTCCTCAAGTGGGTCCCTGACCCCTGAGTAGCCTAACTGGGAGGCACCCCCCAGTAGTGGCAGACTGACACCTCACACGGCCGGGTACTCCTCTGAGACAAAACTTCCAGAGGAGCGATCAGGCAGCAACATTTGCTGTTCACCAATATTCGCTGTTCTGCAGCCTCCGTTGCTGATACCCAGGCAAACAGAGTCTGGAGTGGACCTCCAGCAAACTCCAACAGACCTGCAGCTGAGGGTCCTGACTGTTACAAGGAAAACTAACAAACAGAAAGGACATCCACACCAAAACGCCATCTGTACATCACCATCATCGAAGACCAAAGGTAGATAAAACCACAAAGATGGGGGAAAAACAGAGCAGAAAAACTGGAAACTCTAAAGATCAGAGCGCCTCTCCTCCTCCAAAGGAACGCAGCTCCTCACCAGCAAGGGAACAAAGCTGGACAGAGAATGACTTTGATGAGTTGAGAGAAGAAGGCTTCAGACGATCAAACTACTCCGAGCTAAAGGAGGAAGTTCGAACCCATGGCAAAGAAGTTAAAAACCTTGAAAAAAAATTAGACGAATGGCTAACTAGAATAACCAATGCTGAGAAGTCCTTAAAGGACCTGATGGAGCTGAAAACCACGGCACAAGAACTACGTGACAAATGCACAAGCCTCAGTAGCTGATTCGATCAACTGGAAGAAAGGGTATCAGTGGTGGATTTCATGTGATATTATTTTCCTTCTGCTTTCTGTACCTAATTCAACATTTCTCATAGTAACCTTCTATGGTGAAAGAATCTTTCAGCTTTTTTATATCTTTTTTCTTTTTTGAGACAGGGTCTCACTCTGTCTATTTCTCAGGCTGGAGTGCAGTGATGCAATCCTGGCTAACTGCCACCTCTGTCTCCAGGCTCAAATGACCCACCCCCCTCAGCCTCCCAAGTACTAGGACTACAGGCATGCACCACCACGCCTGGCTTTTTTTTTTTTTTTTTTTTTTTTGAGATGGGTTTTTGCCATGTTGCCCAGGCTGGACTCAAACATCTGGGCCAAGCAGTTCTCCCACCTCAGCCTCACAAATTGCTGGAATTACAGGTATGAGCCACCATGCCCGGCCCCAGCTTTTTTATATCTTAAAAGTTCTTTATTTTGCCAGTCTTTTTGAATTGCCACAGGGTATATAATTCTAGGCTATCACTTTTTCCTTTATTATTTTAAAAATGTTGCTTCACTCTCTTCTGGTTTGCATTTAGACAAGAAATAGGTAGTTTTCCTTATCTCTGTGTCTTTTTTTTTTTTTTTTTGTACTGTGTCTTTTTTTTTTTTTGCTGCTTTTAAGATTTTATTTTTATTACTGGCTTTGAGAAACTTGATTATGATGTACAAAACTTGCTGTAGTTTTCTTCATATTTCTTGTGCTCAAGGTTGATTGAGATACTTGGATCTTCATGTTTATAGTTTTAATCACATTTGGAAAAAAGTTGGCCATTGTTTTTTCAAACATCTTTTCTGGTTTTCCTTTTCCTTTGAGGTCTCCGGTATTGTATATATCAGGATTTTGAAGTTCTCCCACTGCTACTGATGTTCTGTCCACTACTTTTTTTTGTTTGTTTTTCCCTCTGTTTTATTTTCAACGATTTCTGTTGATACTAATTATTAGTCTTTTATTCTACCATGTCTAATTCATCATTAATCTCATGCAATATTTTACATCGTAGTCTTCGACTGTAGAAGTTTTTAAAAAGTATATGTGTCTAATTAACATGTTTATCTTTGATTTAGTTTTTTGAACATGTGGTATAGTGCTATAAAAGAGCTATAGTAACTCTTTTAATGTCTTAGCCTATTATATTATCTGTGCCATCTCTGGTTTAATTTAAGTTGTTTGATTTTTTTTCTCATTATTGAACACATTTTCCTTCTTCTCTACATACCTATTTAAAATTTTACTTCCTAACATTGTGAATTTTACCTGGTGGGTGCTGAATATCTGTTCTGCCTTGCAGTTAAATTACTTGAACATTTTATTATTTGGATATACCTTTTAAGCTTTTTTAGGGAAAAGGAGAACAAGAGCAACAGTTAATCTGTGGGTATTTTTGCCTTCTAATGAGACAAAAACCTTCAGAGTACTCTAGCTCACACCTCATGGATTGTAAGGTTAACTCTGACAGATGGGAACCAAAATATTGTCACATTGTATGATCTCTTGGGTTTTCTCTAATCTTTTCGGATGATGCTTTTCCCATCTTTGATTAGTTTTCGCAGATTCATGTGCTGCTCAGTACGCAGCAGCTCCTCAAGTGGGACTCTGTAGATCCCTGGAATTCTTACTCTGTGCAGCCCCTCTACCTTTCAGTACTCTGCCTTGCAAATTCTATCCACCTTGGCCTCCTTGGAACTCCAGCTCTATCTCTTTGACTCAGGAAGACCATTCCACTACCGTGCCTAAGTTCCTCTGTGTTGTAAACTTGAAACTTTCTCTAGGCTGTAAGCTAGGGTTATTGTATTACTTATCTCCTTTGTGTCTTATCTCTCAGAGATCACTGTCATTTATTGCCTAATGTCCATTGTCTTGTGAACTGTTGTTTCATGCATTTTGTCTGTTCGTTTTTGTTTTGGGAAATAAAGTAAATCTCGCTTCTCTTCTTCTGTCTTAGTTAGAATCAATGTCACAGGAGATTTTGAATGCTTTTTCAAACCACTAATGGTACGAATTGTCTCAGGTTGGGCTTTGTGGAAGCAGACATTGAGACATGCTTGGCATACAGGATATTTACAGGAATCAATATCTGTAGAAGGAAGGAGGTGGAAACAGGATTGGGTAGATGGAGATTTCAAACTATGATGCAGGCCCAACATTATCTTGCCAATCCCATGGGGAGCTCTGAAAAATATAAATACTGTCCTGTGGTGAAGTGAAATGGTCAGGTCTTTATATCGACATGACAATCACTCATTGCTTGTGAAACAACCTGGTAATGTATCCTATTATGTAAGGTGGCTATCTGCAGCTGAAGCTAATTGTAACCTGATACAACTGACAGAGATTGTATAGTGCTCTGTAGCAACAGTTCTTGAAGGGAAAATCTTAATGACACATCTCCATTTCCACCACATTGGTTACATGGAAATGCTATTCATGGTAAAGGCGGCACAGCAGAGCAGTAGTAAAAGAGATGAACTGTTCAAAAAGTTTTGCTGGGTTAATTAATCATATGTAAAAAAGAGTAAACTATTACCTATACCTCTTGCCACATACCTAAAAAGGATTCTTATTGGATTACAAATATGAAAGTAAAAGCAAAACAAAATAAAATGAAAAACAAACTTCTGAAAGATGACATACAAGAACATTTCACTGGAGAATGATTTTTGAAACAGAATAAAGAAAACAAAAATCACTAAGTAATATACAAAGTATGATATTGCAATTAAGAACTTTTTCATCAATGGATGAGACTCTAAAAAAACAAACTACGGAGTGAGCTAAATTATTCATAACTGATAGACATTTGTATCAACACTGTACAAAGAACATTTACATAACAGTAATAGAAATCAGTAGGGGAAATAAAATTTTAATCACCATCAAACATATGATCAGATGCTTGTCTCATTATTAATAAGTTGGAAAAAATGTCCTTTAAGATACCACCATACATTTATGTTTGGCTAAAGTTGAAAATATTGTACTTTAAGTGTTTCCAAGAAAGTACAACTACTGGTTCAGGTTAATTGGTAAAAATACTTTGTCAAATTTTGGCACTTTCTCATAATGATGAAGATGAGCCTCTTCCAGACCCAGCTACACCTTTACATGTATATTAATGCACACACAAAGACACCCAGGAAATATGTACAAAGATGTTCAAAACAGCATTATTTATAAAAATCAAACACTGGAAATAATCTAAGCATTAATTAACTATAAAGGGCATGCATAAATTGTGGTATAACCATACAATGTAATACTATACAAAATTAAGAACAAATGAATTACAGATACACGCAACAAAAATTGGTGAATTTCACAAGCATAATGTTGAGTAAAAAAAGCTAAAGAAAAAAATGCATTCAGCTTAATTACGTTTACATAAAGTTCAGAAAAAAGGCAACCATTAAATTTAAGAATACATACTATCATGGTAAACCCACATAGAAAATTTAAGAAATTATTACTACAAAAAAACAGGCTATGGTTACTTATGGGGAGGTGAGAGATTGTGGTAGGAAAGAGGAATGATTCTGAGGCACTGGCATATTCCATTTCTTTAGATCATGGATGTTCACTTTATGATTCATAAAGCAGTATGTTTATATTTTATGTACGTTTCCATATTATTATTTCCATATCACGGGAATCTGAGGCCTAGATTATTTAAATATTTTGAAATTTCCAGTGGCAACACAGCTCTTAAATATTATAGCAGAAAGGCTGGGGGCGGTGGCTCACATCTGTAATCCCAGCATTTTGGAATGCCGAAGCAGGTGGATCCCCTGAGGTCAGGAGTTCAAGACCAGCCTGACCAACATGGTGAAACCCCATTTCTACTAAAAATACAAAAATTAGCTGGGGAGGGATGGGTGGTGGGTGCCTGTAATCCCAGCTACTCGGGAGGCTGAGGCAGGAGAATGGCTTGAACCCAGGAGGTGGAGTGCCATTGCACTCCAGCCTGGGCACCACAGTGAGACTCCGTCTCAAAACAAAAAAAAAAAAACAAAAAAAAAAAAAACCAAGAAAACATTATAGCAGAAAAATTTTATGCATAAAATTAGATTAAATAATCAAATTAGATACAGATTGTGGTGGACTGTGTTAACTAGACGAAGAACTTGCAACTCTTATTTGCAGAGAAGGACCATTGGAAGCTGGATAGAAATAGGTAAACAACCAATTCATGTACCATCATCCATCCAGCCTCCCAAGCCAGAGACATAGCATATCCAGCGATGAGCAGTCACCTTTCACCTTCCTTCATGATAAGTTGTGAATCTGGAATACCATGTAGGATTAGTTACAGACCTAACCCGATGACCTACATACAGCAGGAAGTTCCAACCTCAGGGCTTAAAAAAAGACTTTATTTTGGTAAGCCATGTCATATTGAACACATACATTTATTGCCATTTTCTCCTCAGATTTCACCAAAATTATAGTGTAGGAATAAAAAAAAGTATATAAATCCACAAAGATAAAGAGAAAAGAGATTTAAATAGAAGACTGCAACAAATGATGTCAACCAAGTTTTGTTTTATTTTGTTTATTTTAATTGTCTTTATTTTGGTATATAGGAACTTTTGCATTTTTGTTTCAGTGGTTTTCTGTGTATTAATATCTTTATATAATTACCTCTTTCTTTTCTTACTTGGGCTTCTACTGTTCAGTTTGTCAGCTTTAACTGAGTGACCTTTAACTGCTTTCTACAGGACAATCAATGAGATTATTACATTGTTCTTCTTTCTTCCATCTTCTCTAATTTTTTTTTTTTACTTTGTCAGTGTATTAGTCTGTTCTCATGCTGCTAATAAAGACATACGTGAGACTGGGTAATTTATAAAGGAAAGAGGTTTAATTGACTCGCACTTCCACATGGCTGGGGAGGCCTCACCATCATGGCTGAAAGTGAATGAGGAGCAAAGTCACCGCTTACATGATGGCAGGCAAGAGAACTTGTGCAGGGGAACTCACATTTATAAAACCATCAGATCTCGTGAGACTTATTCACTACCACAAGAACAGTATGGGGGAAACTGCCCCCATGATTCAATTATCTCCACTTGCCCCACCTTTGACATGTGGGGATTATTACAATTCACGGTGAGATTTGGGTGGGAACAGAGCAAAGCCATATTAGTCAGTAAATGTAGCATTTGTATAATAGTCTTCCACCCTTAAGCCCACCTTTATTATGCATTTATAGTTTAAATATATTTATTATATAAATTATTTATTAATATATGTATATATTAAATTGACCTAAATTTATAAGTATATATTAAATTGATCTAAATTTATTTATTCATTTATAACAAATATATTTAATAAATATGTTCACTGGTTGCCATCCATCTTTTGGCTGCAGTTTCCTCAGTCATTCTTTTGGTCATATAAGGCTTGTACTCTAGTGGAGTCCTCAGGAATAGCCTATGAAAATAATATTCCTTGAGTTCTTACATGTTTAAAATAGCTTTTTCCAAAGGCCTGAAACATGAAGGAGAGCTTGATATAAAATCCTTTATATACTTCTAGACATTTTTTAAAATGTTGCTTCACTATTATTTTGTTTTTTCTATTGCTTTCTGTAAAGGTTGTACATCTGAGATATGGTGAATGCTATTACAAATTCACTTAAGTAATTTTACATTGAAAATAAAAGTGTTTTATGAATAGGAATATAATATGAATACTAATTTTGTTGGAGCACAGCAGGATGGTACAATGTTATGAAATTAAGACATTTATGAAGCAGAAATATACTTGAGATTAGTGTTGGTGCATTATAATTTTGTTTAGTTAAACTATGATAGTGTACTATTTAAAATATAACTCTGTCAGAATTTACAAATATTTTTGTATACCATAGAATGACTAAACTGAACTTTTTTTGTGATGAAGCCTATGTTGAATTCCTTCCCTTCCTGAAAAACAAACAAACAAAACCTCAGTATGGCTGGACGTTTTCTTCTCTTTCTTCCTAGCATCAATCAAATTTTTAGGAATGTACTAAATTTATTTCACTACTTTGTAAATCAACATAAACACTACTACTCTATTTCACTATTTTGTAAATCAACAAAATGGTATTGCATATTTTATAAATGATTCTTCCAAAATTCAGTTGCATTTTCTTTTCAGAAGGAGCTGAACATCTTTAAACAAAACAGTTAATAAATTTACATTGCCAGAAAACCTTCAGCTTTGGAAATTCTTAGAGAGTTGTGATTTTTAAAAATAAAGGTTACAAATAAAAATACGTTGAACTTTATCCCTACAAAGCAAGGAAAAAACTTAAGTGGATACAAAGAGTAGGAGGAACTAGAGATGACAAAGTTGTTATTAAAAAACATAAATATATATTTTTACTCTTTAGCACATGCCTGTGTGCACTCATGCAACCATACACACAGTTATTTGAGGAATACAACTTTTCTAATGTTATCCATATTTGAGTTTCCTCTATAAACAGTAATCTTGATGGAAGTAATTTATTAAATTTTTATATCCAAATTGCGAAATACACTTTCTTATGATAAAATCTTATATTTTTTTACTTTTAAAATTTCCCTAATTGGTTTTAATAGCTTCATAAAAGAGGTGAAAAGTATCCCAGCACTTTGGGAGGCAGAGGCGGGCGGATCACGGGGTCAGGAGATGGAGAGCATCCTGGCTAACACAGTGAAACCCCGTCTCTACTAAAAAATACAAAAAATTACCCATGCGTGTTGGCGGGGGCCTGTAGTCCCAGCTACTCGGGAGGCTGAGGCAGGAGAATGGCGTGAACCTGGGAGGCGGAGCTTGCAGTGAGCCGAGATGGCGCCACTGCACTCCAGCCTGGGCGACAGAGCGAGACTCCATCTCACCAAAAAAAAAAAAAAAAAAAAAACACACACACAAAAAAACAAACAAAACCTGGAAGTGAGAGGAGTAAACACAAAATAGTGCAAAACTTGTCCAACTTAGGAATGGGAACTGGTGTGTAAATTCTCCCTGATTCTGTCTCAAGTGGAAAATACACCTGAGATGATTTCTACAGGCTTCTTAGAAAGATTGAGCCCCAAGTAATACTGCAATAATTAGTGCAACAGTGTACTCTAAGGTTTAGTTTTCTTCCTTCCTTTCTGTCTCTTCCCAGTTTCCCACTTCTCTTCTTTGAGATAATTTAACAACAAACAGTAAAAAAAAAAACTATCTGCTTACAAGCCTTTGTATTCAGCTCTGCTTTTGGAGAGGACCTAGGCATGAGACAAACTGAAATATTTTGAAGCATAAGCATTTTTACTGAGAATCTTTTTTTTTTAGATTAAAGGTTCAGAAAATGAAATTAATCATATTTCAGAATTTGATGGACTAAATGCTCTACTAATAACAAAAACAAGTTTACAGGCAGAGTGTTCGGAACCGCTGTTGATTAGGAAGAATAATTTTTTTTGTGCAACGATGGCTGGCATTTCCAAAAAAATTACATTTCCATTATTATCTAACATCCCAGCTTTTCTAAACCGTTTCAATTTTTATTAAACTTTAGTTTTTTAAATGGCACATGCAAGTGCTAAATGAATTGCTTTGTTCAGATTTAAATAAACTATCTACAGTTTTGAACTCTTTGACTGAATTTTTGTATATTTGTAGTATACTTTTCTATAATCCTATCAATACAGAAAGTTACTAAGACTTGCAGTTTCTACAAAATTTTATATGCGTGACCCTAACTTTGGAATATTCCAGACCATATTTTTCTTTTTTTTTTTTTTCCTTCAAACCTTTTTTTTTTATTATTATTATACTTTAAGTTTTAGGGTACATGTGCACATTGTGCAGGTTAGTTACATATGTATACATGTGCCATGCTGGTGCGCTGCACCCACTAACTCGTCATCTAGCATTAGGTATATCTCCCAATGCTATCCCTCCCCCCTCCCCCCTCCCCACCACAGTCCCCAGAGTATGATATTCCCCTTCCTGTGTCCATGTGATCTCATTGTTCAATTCCCACCTATGAGTGAGAATATGCGGTGTTTGGTTTTTTGTTCTTGCGATAGTTTACTGAGAATGATGGTTTCCAATTTCATCCATGTCCCTACAAAGGATATGAACTCATCATTTTTTATGGCTGCATAGTATTCCATGGTGTATATGTGCCACATTTTCTTAATCCAGTCTATCATTGTTGGACATTTGGGTTGGTTCCAAGTCTTTGCTATTGTGAATAATGCCGCAATAAACATACGTGTGCATGTGTCTTTATAGCAGCATGATTTATAGTCATTTCAGTATATACCCAGTAATGGGATGGCTGGGTCAAATGGTATTTCTAGTTCTAGATCCCTGAGGAATCGCCACACTGACTTCCACAATGGTTGAACTAGTTTACAGTCCCACCAACAGTGTAAAAGTGTTCCTATTTCTCCACATCCTCTCCAGCACCTGTTATTTCCTGACTTTTTAATGATTGCCATTCTAACTGGTGTGAGATGATATCTCATAGTGGTTTTGATTTGCATTTCTCTGATGGCCAGTGATGATGAGCATTTTTTCATGTGTTTTTTGGCTGCATAAATGTCTTCTTTTGAGAAGTGCCTGTTCATGTCCTTCACCCACTTTTTGATGGGGTTGTTTGTTTTTTTCTTGTAAATTTGTTTGAGTTCACTGTAGATTCTGGATATTAGCCCTTTGTCAGATGAGTAGGTTGCAAAAATTTTCTCCCATGTTGTAGGTTGCCTATTCACTCTGATGGTAGTTTCTTTTGCTGTGCAGAAGCTCTTTAGTTTAATTAGATCCCATTTGTCAATTTTGGCTTTTGTTGCCATTGCTTTTGGTGTTTTGGACATGAAGTCCTTGCCCACGCCTATGTCCTGAATGGTAATGCCTAGGTTTTCTTCTAGGGTTTTTATGGTTTTAGGTCTAACGTTTAAATCTTTAATCCATCTTGAATTGATTTTTGTATAAGGTGTAAGGAAGGGATCCAGTTTCAGCTTTCTACATATGGCTAGCCAGTTTTCCCAGCACCATTTATTAAATAGGGAATCCTTTCCCCATTGCTTGTTTTTCTCAGGTTTGTCAAAGATCAGATAGTTGTAGGTAAGCGGCGTTATTTCTGAGGGCTCTGTTCCGTTCCATTGATCTATATTTCTGTTTTGGTACCAGTACCATGCTGTTTTGGTTACTGTAGCCTTGTAGTATAGTTTGAAGTCAGGTAGTGTGATGCCTCCAGCTTTGTTCTTTTGGCTTAGGATTGACTTGGCGATGCGGGCTCTCTTTTGGTTCCATATGAACTTTAAAGTAGACCATATTTTTCAAAGACCATATTTTTCAAAAAAGTCTATTTTAGAGATAATTTCTCCTATATCTTTCTTCCTTCCAAATCAGTTTGTTATAGCGGGAAATAAGTTTTTAAGGAACATCAGGACATATAAATCCACTCCATATATCTAACTAAAATGTGAACTCCTGGAAGGAAGAGATTTTTGTCTCTTTTTAAAACGATTATATCCTCCGTGTTTAGAGCAATGACTGACATAAGGTAGGTACTCAGTAGATACTTGTTAAATCGAATAAATTAACATATAAGAACTCAATAATAGGAAAGGAGCTCAATAGGTATGTTCACAATGAAATCATCACTGAGGTTTTTCTTTAGCCTATAGAATTTGGAGCAAAATTGAACAAAAGCAAATTTCAATAAGTTTAGAAATATTTATCTTACAATTAACAAAACAGTATGACTAAATGTATACACATAAGAAGTCCATGTAGAGTTAAAAGTAAGTTGGCATGAAAGCAGAAGAAGAAATGCTTTTTGATTTTTAAGGGTTAAGTTGAAGTTTCTTTTAAAATAATAAATAACATTATGGATAATTATAGGCTCAGTAAACACTACCAAGTTTAAACATTGGTATAAAAAGATAAATAAATATTGTTGCTGTCCACAAGATGGCAGCAAAGAATTATTTTAGAATCAGTAAACAACCTGTCATTAAACCAAATAATGTGTATCTTAAAAAGCTAATGTGTAAGAAATGCAGATTTTTTGTGGTTGTTCCTTAGAGGTAACACTTCATCAGAAAGGTTCTATCATTGGTGCATAGAGTTTCTGCGACTTTTTATACTTGC
This sequence comes from Pan troglodytes, assembly GCF_028858775.2. NCBI lineage: Eukaryota > Metazoa > Chordata > Mammalia > Primates > Hominidae > Pan > Pan troglodytes. The sequence goes on from NC_072407.2 coordinate 92,333,421, forward strand.
CTTCTCCCTTCTCCCTTCTAAACTCTCCACTCTTTTTTTTTTTTTTTCCTGTGATGCAGCAGTCTCTCTCCCGCGGCTCATTGCAACCTCTGCCTCCCGGGTTCAAGCGATTTTCCTGCCTCAGCCTCCTGAGTAGTTGGGGCCCGCGCCACTACTCCTGGCTAATTTTTGTATTTTTAGTACAGACGGGGTTTCACCATGTTGGCCAAGCTGGTCTCGAGTTCCTGACCTCAAGTGGTCCACCTGCCTCGGCCTCTCAAAGTGCTGGGATTACAGACCACCGCGCCCGGCCTTATTTCATTTTTAAATATACATCCCGATTAATCTTAAATTAGAAATCTGAACATGTTACTCCCTAACTAAAAATACTTTGATAATTCCTTAAACCACAAGGAATAAAGAATAATCCGGCCGGGCGCGGTGGCTCACGCCTGTAATCCCAGCACTTTGGGAGGCGGAGGCGGGCAGAGATCCAGACCATCCTGGCTAACACGGTGAAACCCCGCCTCTACTAAAAATACAAAAACAAAAAATTAGCCGGGCCTGGTGGCGGGCGCCTGTAGTCCCAGCTACTTGGGAGGCTGAGGCAGGAGAATGGCGTGAACCCGGGAGGCAGAGCTTGCAGTGAGCTGACCTCGCACCACTGCACTCCAGCCTGGGCAACAGAGCAAGACTCCATCTCAAAAAAAAAAAAAAAAAAAAAAAAAAAAAAAAGAATAATCCACTTAGTTTATTCACTCAACCAATATCAGTAACCATGTTCTCTTTACAAGGCACTATGTATGTATCATGGGCACTAGCAATAGAAACACAAATAATTCACGAAGCTTTCCATTTTGAATATTATAAAGTTGTAAAGATACAGCTGCAAGAAAGCAATTACCTAGAGAATGGTTTGGGGACTGTGAAGGCACAAAACGATAAGGCTTAAGGGTAAATTCGACTATGGATCATCCAGGTCTGGAACTCAGGGAAAATACCTGGGCTTGAGAGGGCAGTTTAGAAATCATTAGCATATAAGTACAATTAAAGAACTATAAGCATTAGTGGGTAATTTACTATTGACTTATATGGTTTGGCTCTATGTCGCCACCCAAATCTCATCTGGAATTATAATTACCACGTGTTGGGGGAGGGGCCTGATGGGAGGTGATTCAATCATGTGGCGGACTTCTCTCTTGCTGTACTTGTGAGAGTTAGTGAGTTCTCACGAGATCTGGTTGTTTGAAAGCGTGTAGCACTTCCTCCATCTCCCAGTCTCTTTCCTGTCCTGCCATGGTAAAGAAGTGCTTATTTCCCCTTCGCTTTCCACGACGAATGTTTTTCCTGAGGCCTCCCAGTCATGCTTCCTGTTTTGCCTGCAGAACTGTGAGTTAATTACATCTCTTTTCTTCATAAATTACCCAGTCTCGGGTATTTCTTTACAGCAGTCTGAAAACGGAGTAATAACATTGATTCTTAGAGTTATAAATAATAATTACAAACATATTCAAGAGCTACAGAAATGATTAAAGTGAAGTTCACACAGATTATTTCCATTGCCTAACATTTTGACACACGCATATGTATCATATATACACATACACATATATAATATACATATTGATCTCTCACACTTATCTTACACATAAACACAACTTTTATGTGTACACTCTAAATATCTATGTATAATATATCTGAGGCAGAAAAATAGGGAATTAGGATAGACAAGGGTTGAGCAAAGAATAGAAGGTGCAGTCAGTTCTAGGCAAAGGAATAGCAGGTGCAGCCCGTTCTAGGCAAAGGAATAGCAGGTGCAGCCAGTTCTAGGCAAAGGAATAGCAGGTGCAGCCAGTTCTAAGCAAAGGAATAGCAGGTGCAGCCAGTTCTAGGCAAGATTAGGCAGCATACAGGCCACATCTTCACTGCTGTGATAACAAGACAGAAGTTTCCACTTCAGCCTCTGTTGGGTTGCAGGCCCATCTTTCACAGGGTATAACCAACTGGAGGCCACTAAAGGGCACCTAGGGGTGTTGCCAAGCTATTTTGACTTTATAAAAACCCTAATTGGAGAGGCTCTTGATCTGCTTGCTACAGCCGGCTCCCACTCTGTGAATTGTCGTCAATAAATCTGTGCTTTCCTTGCTGCATTCTCCGGTTGCTTTGTCTTTCCTTGCTCTGTTCTTTTGTCACTTTGTTTCTGCATTTTGTTCAATTCTTTGTTCAACAGGGCAAGAACCTGGACAACTCTATCCAGTAACATATTTATGTATACATAATACATCATAAATAGTGCCATAATGTGCATCCTGTTTTTGAACTGCAATTCACTTAACAGTAACTCAGGAAGAGGGAGGTGGAGGACACAGCAAGTAAGACTGAAAAAGTATGGCCAGGAAGCTAAATAAGAATCTAGAGAATGAGGTCATGTAAGACAAGAATTGAAAGACTTTTCGGAATGGATAATTTATTGTCAAATGCTGCACAATTAAGAACCGAAACAAGAACTAAGAACTATTGACTGGATTTGGCAATTAGACTGGATGTGACCTCTGCCAGAACAGCTTCCGTGGCATGGCAGGGTGGGAACCTGATTGCTGTGTTGAGACGCAAAGAGGGGGTGTTAGTAATCATGAACTGTTTCTATGAGAAAGTCCCTTTGAAAAGACAGGGGAAAAACATTCTCTTTTCTCCACAGCCTCATCAACGTTTGTTATCTTTTGTCTTTTTAATAATAGTCATCCTAAAGGTGTAAGGTGATATTTTATTGTGGTTTGATTTGCATTTCCCTGATGATTAGAGATGTTGAGTACTGTTTCATATGCCTGTTCACCATCTGAATTTCTTCTTTTGATACGTGTTTATTTAAGTACTTTGCCCAATTTTTAATTCAGTTATTTATACTTTTGGTACTGACTTGTATAAGTTCTTTATATATTTTGGGTATTAACTTCTTATTAGGTGAATGGTCTGCAAATGCTTTTTCCAATTCCATCAGTTGCCTTTTGATTTAGGTGATTGCTTCCTTTGCTGTGCAGAACTTTTTAATTTCATGTAATACTGGATATCTATTTTTGCTTTTGTTGCCATATCCAAAAACATATTGCCAAGACCACTGTCAAAAAGCTTTTTCCCTATGTTTTCTTCTAGGAGTTTTACAGTTTCATGTTGTGTTTAAGTCTCTAATTCATTATAGATTGGTTTTTGTACGTGCGTGATAGGGGTTCAATTTAATTTTTTTTTTTTTTTTTGCATGTGGATAACCAGTTTTCCAAACACCAATTTTTTCTTTCTTAGTAAACTATACCCATTATGTGTTCTTGGCACTCTAGTAGAAGATACATTGACCATAAATGTATGGGCTTATTTCTGGGCTCTCTAGTCTTTTCCACTGATTTAGATGTTTGTTTTTATGACAATACTGTACTATTTTGATTACTATAGCTTTGTAATATGATTTGAAGTCAAGCAGTGTGATGCTTCTAGCTTTATTCTTTCTTCTTAAAATTGCTTTGGCTGTTCAGGGTCTTTTGTAGTTCCATGCGAATTTTAGAATTGTTTTTTCTATTTCTGTATAAATTGCCATTGGGATTTTGATAAGGATGACATTGAATCTGTAGATTGCTTTGGGTAGTGTGAACATTTTAACAATTTTAATTTTTCCAATCCATGAACACGGAACGTCTTTCTATTTGTGTCTTTTGAAAAATTTCTTTTGGTAATGTTTTATAATTTTCAGGGTACAGGTCTTTTATTTCTTAATTTCTAAGGATTTCCTTGTTGTTATTGTTGCTAATTTAAATGAGCTTGTTTCTTGGTTTTCCTTTTGGAAAGTTTGTTGTTAGTGTATAGAAACACCACTGATTTTTGTATGTTAACTTTGTATCCTGTAATTTTATTGACTTTTAAGTTAGCTATAATAGTGTTTTGTGTAGAGTCTAGGGATTTCCAGGTATATGATTATATCATCTGCAGAAAAAGATGATTTTTCTTTTTCCCTTTCGATTTGGATACTTATTTTTTCTTCTTCTTCTTGCCTGATTGCTCTGGCTAGGACTTCCAGTACTATGCTGAATAGCTGTGGTGAGAGTTGGCATTCTTGCCTTCTTACAGATCTTAGAGAAAAAGCTTTCAGATTTTCCCCATTGATTATTATGTTAGCTGTGCCTCTTTCATATATGTCATTTATTGTGCTGAGGAAAGTTTCTTTCATATCTGTTTTGTTGATAGTTTTTATCTTAATGTTGAATTTGGTCCAATATTTTTTCTTGCATCTACTGAGATTATGTAGTTTATTCTTCTGTTAATTTAGTATATCACATTGATCGGTTCTTACATGTTGAACTGTCCTTGTATGTCAGGGATAAAATCTGCTTAGTCATGATATATGATTATTTTAATTCTTTTGCTAATATTTCATTGAAGATTTTCACATTTATGGCCGTTGAGAATGTTGGTCTGCAGTTTTCTTTTTTGGTGTTGATTTTTTCTGGCTTTAGAATTGTGATGTTAGCCTCATAAAATGAGCTTGAGAGTATTATCTCTTCTATTTTTTTGCAAGAGTTTAAGAAGGGTTTGTATTAGTTCTTTGAATATTTGGTAGAATTCACTCATGAAGCCTTCTCGTCCTCAGCTTTTCCTTGTTGGAAGGTTTTTTATTACTGATTCAATCTCCTTGTTTGTTATTGGTCTACTCAGCCTTTCTATTAGTTCTTAGTTCAGCATTAGTAGGTTTTATATTTCTATTACTTATTTCTTTTAGATTGTCAAATTTGTTGGTGTATAATTATTCATCATAGTTGTTTAATATCATTTTTATTTCTGTGGCGTTAATTGTAAAGCCTCCTTTTTCATTTCTGTGTTTTATAATTTGAGTCTTCTTTCCTTTTTTCTTAGTTTAGCTAAAAGTTTGTTAATTTTATCTTTAAAAAACCCAACTCTGTAATATTATTTTTTCTATTGTTTCTCTCTCTTATATTTTATTTCTTTCTGCTCTGATCATTATTATTTTCTTCCTCCTGTTGCCTTTGTGTTTAGTTTGTTCCTTGAGTTATAAAGTTAGGTTGTTTAGTTAAGATATTTCATTTTTGATGTAGGCATTTAACACAATGAACTTCCCTCTTAGTATATGGCTTTTGCTGAATTTCATAAGTTTAAGTAAATTGTATTTTCATTTTTGTTTGTCTCAAGATATTTAAAAAATTCCCCATTTGATTTTCTATTTTGCCCAGTGGTTGTTCAAAAGCTGTGGTTTAATTTCCACGTGTTTGAGAATTTTCTAGTTGTGCTTTTGTTATTTCTAATTTCATTCCACTGTGATCTGAGAAGACACCTGATATGGTTTAAATCTTTTAAAACTTGTTGACTTGTTTTGTGATCTAACATATGACCTATTTAGGTTAATGTCCTATGTGTGCTTGAGAATAATTTGTATTCTGCTGCTGTTGGGGAAGAAGGTCTGTGTATATCTGTTAGGTCTCTTTGGTGTATAGTTTTGTTTTAATTAGCTGTTTCCTTATTGGAATTCTGCCTAGATGTTTTATCCATTATTGAAAGTGAGAGTATTGAAGTTTCCTATTATTATTGTATTATTGTCAATTTCTCCCTTTGGCTCTGTCCATGTTTGTTTAATATATTTATGTGCTCTAATGCTGAATGCCCATATATTTATAATTGTTGTGTCTTCCTGTTGAATTAAGTTTTTTATCATTACATAACAACCTTCTTTGTCTTGTGACATTTTTTGACTAAAAGACTACGTTGTTTGATATATGTATAGCCACTCACATCTCTTTTTCTTACAATTTGCATGGACTACCTTTTCCCAGCCATTTACTTTTAGTCTCTGTATGTCCTTATATCCAACATTAGTTTCATGTAGATTGTATATTGCTGGATATTGTATTTTTATTCATTTTGATTGGGAGTTTATTCATTTACATTTAAAATGATCATTGATATGTAAGGACTTGCTGTTGCCATTTTGTTCATTGTTTCCTTTTTGTCTTGCAGTTCTTTTTATTTTTATTTTTTCCTATTTTGTTGTTTTGGTATTTGATGACGTTTTTGGTGGTTTGGTTTGATTTATTTTATGTTATTTTTCGTGTACCTACTGGAAATTCATGGTGTTCCTTTCATGTTATCATGTTTCCCTGATTCTTCATGATTCTTGTAGCTCTGTGTAGGTGTTTGTACATTTGAAGAAGTAATTACTTCTTCCAGATTTTATGGACTAGCTTTGGTAAGGAAAGACCTTCACTTATAGGAAGGTAGGGGTAGGAGGGAGATGTGGGGTGGTGACTATGGGGTGTATGATGGAGCATACTATGGTAGCAAGTCTGATGGCATGGAGTGCCAAGTGTGGGAATGTGCAGTGATTCTAGGTTTAGGAAGGCATGGTGGCTAGGGGGCTCAGGCCGTTAGTGTCAGTGGCATTAGCAACTTCGTGGTCCTCAGTGGCGAGAGACCCACTGTACTAGGTCTGTAGTGGCTTTGAGAGCTGTTGGAGTCCTCAGCAGTGCCTCCAATTCTAGTTGTGGGTATACTTAGACCGGGGCTGAGGCAGGTCGCAGCAAGTGAGGGTCAGTGATGAACATGCATGTTGGTGAAAACCAGGGACAGCAGTGGGCAAGTATGTGGCAGTAGGCACTGGTATGTGCAGTGTGTGCACAGTGATGGGAACTAGCTGTAGGTATGCACCCAGTGTCAAGGGCTGGGATCAGTCGGAGGGGTTAGGGCTGATTGTCGGCATGGTTACAGTGGCAAAATCAGTGGTGAGTGCACAAGGCTACAGAGGTTGGAGCTGATGCCCTGTGATTGTGGTTGCAGGGGTCTGCTGCAGATGTATATGCTATGGTGGGACGAGCAGCTGGCGTCAGGGCTGTCTGCATGTGCACATGCTCTTGCGAGGACTGTGGCTGTGGTGTATGCACATATAAAAGTGAGGGTTGGCAATATTGGTCAGAGCTGGTCATATGTATGCTTGGCTGTGGGTCCTGGACTCACAGTGTGTGTGTGTGTGCGCAAGGCAATGAGGACTGGTGGTTCGGGTTGACAGTAGATATGTACATGGTGGTATAGATGAGACTACTGATGGGACTGGGGTTGGTTGTGGAGCATATGGGGTGGCTGTACTCTGTCCAAGGCTAGGGCACTTGTAGTGTGCTGACTGGGGTGGCCCTGGTAGAGGAGTGGGGACAGCAGCTCAGGTAGCGGGGCTCTGCAGAGGTGAAAAACTGCAGGATCCTTTGTGGCAAAAGATGTAGGGGTCTGTGGCAGCTGTGCTGGCTGTTGGATTTCTCAGTGGTGAGAACTATTGGCTTCTCTGTGGAGCACACTTCTGGGGTCCTTGACAGCTCACATTGTGAGGTCTTTGATGGTGAACATAGTGAGTCTCAGTGGCTGTGATGGTTGTTGATGTCCTCAGCTGTGAAGTCTCCCGGGATCCTCTGTAGAGCACACCACTGGGGACCACAGTGGCACCTGCAGTATGGCTGACTACTTATAGTGCACAACCTTCTTTGTTCCTAGCTGTCTCCAGATGTCTTGACTATTCCTATCTCCTTAGTAACCTGGGTGGGATAAAACCAAAGTGGTCCTTCAGGCAGTGCTCTGAAAAGGCTCTCCTTTTCCCTCATGAAGGAAACTTATGGACTCGGGGCTCCTTTTCAGTACTGAGCTGTGTGGACCTGGGGGATGGGATGATGCAGGCAAAAATAAAACTGTTATTTCTACCCTTTCTGTGAGATTATTCTCATTTTTCTTCCCCACCACGTTGCTGCACCTTCTTAACTGAACTCCTGAGCTCTTCCGGAGGTATTTCCGTTTGTGGATAGCTGTCTAATTGTTGCTCTTATGGGTATACAAGGTCTAAAAGCTTTTCCTCCATCCTGCTGATGTCTTTGTTCTTATTATTAAAAGCAAAATATATATTAATTTACCATTAAGAAAATGTTTATTTAATTTTTGTTTCTGCTTAAGTTTCCCAATGGTACTCCTAAAATCTTGTTAAATTTTTGTTGTGTGACTTTTTAGCAATATAAAAGAGTCAAATTGGGAAAAACAATAAAAGTAGCTGTGCACTAAAATTGTAAGAAAAAAAAAAACCCATGTAATGAGAAGAGCCAGGACCTGGAGTAACAAGACCTGGCATTGAGTACAAGTGTATAATCTTGGGTATATACTTTATTTTTCAGGCCCACATGCTTCTAACCTGTAAAAAGTTTTTGAGGAGTATCAATTAAGAAGTTTTTGTTGTGAAAATGTGTTGTCAACTACAAATGGTTGTAAAAATATTAGTAAATGTTTTAAAGAAACATTCATATTAAAGTGTATTATACTTTTGAAGCTTCATTAAAATTACAGTATCTGATTCTCTATATATTTCACAGATTTTGATCTTCATATTGACAGCAATTTGGTTCTTATTACCACAATTTGACAATTAAAAGTCCTTCAGTGAGTGTTTGTTATGTGAATAATTAGTGAATAGTGGATCCTATAAAGATATTTATCTTGTTTTTAAACATCTGAAAGTCTTTATTGCATATTTTAAATACAGGCACAGAATATTTTGGCTTGACTGGTTTTAGGTAATGGGTACTTAACTTCAGATTTTGACCCTAAGGTAATTTTGCTTTTTATTCAGAAGTCTAAAGCATTTTAATCAGAATTATGACAAAATTGTTTATTTTTGAGAAAATATTTGGAAGAAAATAATATTTTGGGTAATAAACATCATGTCAGTTTAATCTATTGATCAATTTCTGTACAGTTATCTATTCACAACTTTGCTATTTCACTTTACTGAAATTTTTATCAAAATATTTTTTTCTTTTAAAGTTTTTAACTGAGATTTGATACGCTGATTGTTTTGTCTCTATAAAATATTATTAGTTATAACTGCTGCTATTAGATATTTTTTGGTGATTATTATTTCTACCAAATCCAATATGCTTGCACCAGATTTTATATATTATGATGTTACACATGAAATTTTATCTATTTACAATGTTATTTTTTTCCTGCTTATTTGTACTAGTTACATTCATCAAAAATTTAAAGAATGAATGTTTATATTTATCTCTCAGCTAGTCTTAGAAAAAACATACAGGGCAATTGCCTTCAGTTAGTTTAAGATTGAGCCAATATCCAGGCTGGTTTCTTGTATAGATAAGCCAATTATTCCTTACTCTTTTTTCTTTTCTTTTTCTTTTTCTGTTTTTGAGACGGAGTCTCGCTCTGTCACCCAGGCTGGAGTGCAGTGGCGCGATCTCGGCTCAGTGTAGTGCAACCTCCGCCTCCCAGGTTCAAGCTATTCTCCTGCCTCGGCCTCCTGAGTAGTTGGGATTGCTGGTGCCCGCCACCACGCCTGGCTAATTTTTGTATTTTTAGTAGAGGGGTTTCGCCTTGTTGGCCAGATTGGTCTCTAACTCTTGGCCTCAGGTGATCCACCTGCCTCGGCCTCCCAAAGTGCTGGGATTACAGGAGTGAGCCACCCACGCCTGGCCTACTCCTCATTCTTTTAATCCCTCTGTGTCCTGGCAATCTTTCCAATTCAGTTTTATTTCATTATGTATTTATAATGTGCCTTTTCTTTTTTGAAACCCTGCAAAATTTGTCAGCTTAATAAATATCATTTTAATAGACATTTAGAAATCATATATTTGGTAAGTCATCTGTGATTCCGAATAATATATGCTTAGCCTCTCTCCATTTCTTTGACTAGCTGTTAATATAAATTATATTACATGAAATATTAATGATAAAGTACTCAGTTGGTCATGAGATAACCAAATGAGGAATTCATAAAAACAAATGTGGAGTGTGTTTAGAGAACTGAATAGATATTATATTATAATATAAAAAAGGAAATTTTAAATAAATAGTTTCAGGGAAAATATTCTAATACTAAAATCGTGCTATGAAATACCCTCCCATGGGAAGTGTGAAAACTTCAGTTATTCAAAACCAGCCTGGAAACAGCATTAAAAATATACCCCTGGGAGTCATTTTATACAGTGGTTGAGTTGACTAGGAGCCAGATAGGCCTTTACCATGTCTACTTTGTGTGACTTAAATAAAATGGCAACTTTTATATAGTATTTGCCTTTGGAAAGTAAAATTTAAAAACAATGCGAATAGTGCAGGTAACATGATTATTTTCATAAAATACAGTCACATTTTACTAGTCTATTAAGTAGTAAGTGTAATGAGGACTTTCAAAGAATTTTGAAAATAAAAAGTGTTTTAAGTGTTGTCAGTCTCTATTACATATTTTTATTCACACATATTACTTGTCTGGGAAAATAATTTTGTAAAATAAAAAGTGGGAAAAAGGGCTAACATAATGAAAATGAAAAAAAATAAGAGGGAAAGCAGAAAACATCTGCTAAGCACTTTAAATGGCATCAGACTTTAACAGGACCAGTTCAATATTTACTAACATTAAAATAAAAAAATCCAGATGTTTTTGAATGTGTTAAAGAAGTAAAAAATTACTATCTTTTTAAAATGAATACTGGTAGCATTGTAATTTTGAATATCTCATGTAATAAATACTTCACTGGTTGAACTTTTGATATCTGCTTCATAATATTTCAGTTTGTTATTGAAAATAAGTAAACATACCTGAAAGATAATGATATAAACCGCAACTTCAAAAGTTAATAGTAGTTTAATCAACATATATTTCTATGATATTTGTTATATCATATTTCTTAAAAAATGGAAGTACAAGGTACTTTAAAAACAAAACCCCATAAAATGTCCACATTTGTACATTTTTATGATTCTCTTGCGTCATCTAAATATTTTTTAATTGCTAAAAATAGCCAAGAACATGAAATCATTCTGTTCTTTTACATTCATTACTATGTAAGACAACAAAGGTAATTTAGTTATTATTCTGTTCCAGGCTCTTTTTATTAAATTCTCACAGAAACTGAGATGGGTACTTTATTATCTCAATTTTATTCAAGTTAGGAAGGTGTCTTAGTTTATTTGTGTTGCTATAGAGGAATACCTGAGGCTGAGTAATTTATAAAGAAAAGAGGTTTATTTGGCTCAGGTTCTGCAGGCTGTACAAAAACCATGGTGCCAGCATCTGCTGCTGGCCTCCTGCTGCTCCCACTCATGGAAGATGAAGGGGAGCCAGTGTGTGCAGAGATCACATGGCAAGAGAGGAAATAAGAAAGAGTGAGAAGGGAGGTGCCAGGCTCTTTTAAACAACCAGCTCGCAAGGGAACGAATAGAGTGAGAACTCACTCAAATCCCCCCACCTACCACAAGAGAGGGCATTGATGTACTCATGAAGGATCCTCCCCCATGTCTCAAACAACTCCCATTAGGCTTCCAACTCCACTATTAATAGAATAATATATTAACATGAAATCTGAAGGGGCAAACATCCAAACTATAGCACAAGATGAGACATAAAACAGTCAATTAACTTGCCAAACTTATCATAGTAAGTTACAAAGACTTAATTGAAACCTAGGCATTCTGAATCCAGAGATCATTTTCTTAATTATGAATGGCCAAAGCCTTTTAAATATGGCAATTCTATTGTGTCTGGGATATATAGAATTAACACAACAGAATAGTAATATATTTTGTGGTACTTTGTATAATTAATTTGAGGGCACTTTCCGGTGTAATTAGTTAATATTATCTTCTAAGTAAGTGTTCTATTGTAGCCATAGTTTAGTCTTACTTTCATTCCTAAGTGCCTAGTACAATGTCATTATTTAATACTGTGAATACCTAATACATGTATGTTGAATACCTAATACATGTATGTTGAATAAATTATTAATTATACAATGTTGTTATCTAATACTGTGAATACCTAACACATAGATGTTGAATAAATTATGCATTGAAATTTCTCAGTAAAATGTGCTCAAAGAAAAGGAGGGGGAGCAATATTTAAGAGTGAATTTTATTTTGTGGAGGATAGTTTTAAAAAATTGATTAAACTTTTAATTTTGGGATATTTGAAGATTGACATGCAGCTGGGAAAATAATAGCTATAATAGTAATGATGATAATCATACTAACATATACTCTTTACCTGGTTTCTCCCAATGTGATACCATCTTATAAACTATACAAAAAAAAAATAAAGAAATTGACATTGATGCAATCCGCTCATCATATTCAGATTTCCCAGTTTTAGATGTATCCATTTGTGTATGTGTATTTAGTTTTATTCAATACATGTGTAGGTTCATGTAACTACCTTCACAGTCAAGATAAAATAGTTTCATCAGTACCAGGATTCCTATTGCAATTTTAGAACCAGACCCATCTTTCTCCACTGCACCCTTACTTCTTTAACCTCTAACAACGCTAATCAGTTCTCCATCTTTATAATTTTACCATTTGGAATGTTATATGAATAGAATCATATAGTATATCACCTTTTAGGATGGGCTTTAAAAAAACTGAGTATAATTTCCTGGAAGCATATCAAATTTGTTGCATATATTAATACTTCATTCCTTTGTATTGCTGAATAGTATTCCATGGTATGAATGTGCCACTGTGTGTTTAGCCTTTCACTCACTGAAGGACATCTGAGTTTTTAGCCATTACAAATAAAGCTGATATGAACATTTGTAGATTTTGCATGAACATAAATATTATTTCTTTGGGATAAATGTCCAAGATTGCAACTGCTAGGCCATATGGTAATTGTATATTTTGTTTTATAAGAAATTGCCAAACTGAGGCTGAGCATGGTGCCTCATGCCTCTAATACTGGCACTTTGAGAGGCTGAGGCAGGAGTATTACATGAGGCCAGGAGTCTGAAACCAGCCTGGGCAACATATCGAGGACCTGTCTCTACAAAAATAAAAATAAAAATGTTAGCTGGGCATGGTGGCGTGCATCTGTAGTCCCAACTACTCAGGAGGATTGCTTGAGCCCAGGAAGCTGAGGCTGCAGTGAACTATGATGGAATCACTGCACTCCAGCCTGAGAAACAGAGTGAGATCCTGTCTCTGGGGGGGGGGGGGGGGCGGGGGGGGGAAGAGAGGAAAAAAAATCCTGCCAAACAAATCCACAATGACTATTCTGTTTTGCATTTCTATAGCAATATATAAAGGATCCAGTGTCTCTGCATCCTTGCCAGTGTTCTTAATAGGAGTGAAAGTATATTAAAAAGTTTTAGAGCAGAAATGAAAGGAAGTAAAGTATAATTGGAAGAGGGCCAAGGGGGCGACTTGAGATATTTAAGTGAACGATTTGACTTGGGGTTTTATACATTGACAGGCTTCCAGAGGGTTGCAGGTCTTCTCCCCCAATACTTCCCTTTTAGTGGGCTGTCCATATGCATAGTGGCCTGCCAGCACTTGGGAGGGGCCACATGTGCAGTGTGTTTACTGAAATTGCATGCATGCTCATTTGAGGCCTTTTCCTCTTACCAGTGTCCCTAGAGGAAGGTCATAAACCAGTTAAACTCTGCCATTTTGCTTCTTGGTGCACACGCTTGAGCCCACTTGCTCAAATCCTGAGTTCTTATCAGGAAGCTGCTGATCACCAGTTTCAGGTTTTGTTTTGTTTTTTTTTAAATCTATCAGGAGAATGCCTTTCCCTGTGCTAACTGCAACCAATTATTATTTCAGAGAGATAGTTTAACTACCACCTATCATCTGATGATTGCCTGAAATTCCTGGTGGGGTGGAGGACCCTTTCTTGCCCTGCTCATGTCTGACTAACTACCTCTAACATTTCCCCCTCAAGAGTCCAGGACCCCAATTCTGTGGGGAAAATGAGTGAGAGTTATTCTTCTGTAACTTCCTGCTGACAGAGTTGGAGTGATGGTTGTTTTGTGGATCTATTTTGTCTCTCTGATGGGAAGTCTAGTGGCCTTCTATAGAGGGTTAACTCTTGAATATTGAGAGGATGATATCCCTCACTGAGAATCATCTGGAGCTTAGTGGCCTAGTCCTCTTGTTTATTTTGAGCTGTAGCCAGAGATCACCTATATAAGAGGAATAAGCACAGTTATTCTAAATTGCAGACCAAAACTTAAAAACAACTGGTGAGACTAGAATTTAATAACAGGTGTAACATAGTTCTTGAAACCTAATTATTCTCTAGTCCTCATTTTTATTAAAAACAATATGATAGGACTGATTTGCAAAATAAGCTTTAGTCTTATTATACTTGGCCTGATTATTTGCATAAAGCACAACAAGAACAATTATTTGCTACATAGGCTCCTTTGAAAATTGGCTTTGATGAAACTTTGTTTCATAAGACATCTCAGATAAGACTTCTTATAGCCTTAAGTGCACCCATAGGTGTGTATTATTGAATACCTGTGGGAGTTAGGCAAATAGGCAAATTCCTCTCCTTTTGAGTTCCCAAGATAACTTGGGGCCCCTGAGCCTGTCAGAAAGTGACTTTTTTAGTTACTAAAAGTCAGGAACCCTGCACAGGGGCTGTGTAGACAAGGTATGAGGGCAATTTTCCAGAGGAGATTTTATTGACTCTATAGGTCAATTTTGATCCGTTAAAGCAGTGGTCCTCAACCTTTTTGGCACCAAGGACCAGTTTCATGGAAGACAGTTTTTCCACGGACCAGGTTGAGGGGGATGGTTTGGGATAGTTCAGGTGCATTACGTTTATTGTATACTTTGTATTATTATTAGATTATAATATATAATGAAATAATTATATAGCTCACCGTAATGTAGAATCAGTGGGATACTTGAGCTTGTTTTTCCATAACTCCCCCATCTGGGGTTTATGGGAGACAGTGAGAGATCACCAGGCATTAGATTCTCATAAAGGATGCGCAACCTAGATCCCTTGCATGCAGAGCTCACAATACGGTTTGCACTCCTGTGAGAATCTAATGCTGCCACTGATCTGATAGGAGGCAGAGCTCAGATGAGAATGTGACTGATGGGGGTGGCTGTAAATACAGATGAAGTTTTGCTTGCTTGCCCACCACTCATATCCTGCTATGTAGCCCAGTTCCTAACAGGCCATGGACTGGTACTGGTCCATGGACCAGGGATTGGGCACCCCTGCCTTAAAAGAAAGTACACCATCCCAGTTAAAGCCTTGGTAAAATAACTAGTTTCTGCAATTATGTCCTGTTTTAAAAGAAAACAGTTCCTTATTGCACATATGCCAATAACTATATTGCCATGAATTAAGAATACTCACAGTTTCCAAACTTTGGAGAAATCTGGTAGAGAGAAATATGCTCCAAATTTTGCCTAAAGGAATGTAGCTTACACAATTTTTAAAAGCTGTACGTATCTCAAAATAAAAGTTTTCTTGACTCTGAAAAACAAAGGATCAGCAAAATTTTAAGCAAAAAGTCAAAAAAGATTACTTTGGTCTTTGATTAGGTTAGTCTATACAATTAATTCCTGTTTTGCTTGATATTTATGAACACATTAGTTTTCCATGAGAGTCTTGGAATTTTCTCTCCATTTTAATGTCACAGTCTCCAAAGTTATATGAAACCTGCATTCAAAAGCACCTGTTAGAGTACTATAGCTGATTATAAAACCACCTTTTAAAGAGGATGAAAACAAGACAATAGATGACAAAAAGTCTTAGGGTAGCCACAGTAAAAAACACAATAGATAAGGAAGTTTGGTTACCTTTGTGGCACATAATAATTTTACATAAGAATTATAATTATTACTGATAATGTATACTAAATCATATCAGAATTACAGGAGTTTTGCACAATTTTGGAACACATACCAACAACATATTTATACAAATATAGTCCAAAGGAAGCCAGATTTTACCTTTGCATTAGTGTACTATTGATGGTAAACCCAATTCTTAATAAAATCTTACAGACAAATCTATCCAATCTTAATCAGTTTGACCATAAGGTAAGGTTCTCATAAACCTTTCATATTTTTTTGACAATTTATTTTTGGTTAAAGAGCAGATTAGTGCTTTAATAAAATTCTGTTATGCTTTTATTCCAATGTTCAATTTGTAAATAAACTGAGTAATACCCTTTTAATTTTAGCTAATATCTTCACAGACAGAATTCCTTTTTATTTTTTTTAACAAGACATTTATTCTCAGCAGCAGGAAATAATGAATTAGCCCCTCCATCTTCATTTACATTGCCAAGGGAAACATGACAGGATGTGGGAACCCAGCATAGAAATGAGGGGCCGTGGCTTGGGCACCCCATCACCCACATTTCCCTCACATCTCCCATGTCCTCTCAAGCAGCACAGGACAGTGCCAAGCAAACCCATTTATCCTTTCCCATCCCTTCCCAGAAACTTGACAGTGATGCCTAGCATAGCACACGTGTCCTTCCTTAGATTGTTCCCCTGCTTCCTCTCCCCAATACCTGGCAGCAGAAAATGCAAAAGATCTTTTGAATATTTGCCCATTTCAGAAAGCCACACTATCACCACATAAATTTCAAAAAATAAATTCAATGAAAACATTGTATTCATTGAGTTGACACTTGATCTCCACGTCAGGAGTTCTCTAAGCATATTGTTGAAAACCAGCATCATGGCCAGGCATGGTGGCTCATGCCTGTAATCCCAGCACTTTGAGAGGCCGAGGCAGGCAGATCATTTGAGGTCAGGAGATTGAGACCACCCTGGCCAGTATGGTGAAAGTGAAACCCTGTCTCTACTAAAAATACAAAAATTAGCCAGGTGCGGTGGCATGCACTTGCAGTCCCAGCTACTTGGGAGGCTGAGGCAGGAGAATCACTTGAATTTGGGAGGCCGAGGTTGTGGTGAGCTGAGATCATGCTACCACACTGCAGCCTGGGTGACAAGAGTGAGACTCTGTCTCGAAAAACAAACACACAACAACAACAACAACAAAACAATGTCACGTCCCTAGGATCCTTTCTTCCAACTGGTTACTCATCCTCTGAATCATTTTAGTAGTGCCTTTGTAACAATGTTTTCAAAACATCTTCCAAGTCTCCTAGTTCTATGAAGGTTGTCACTAAATGAGTGCGGGTTTTGGGAAAGAGCTGACTTTAGTTGAAAAAGCAGAGGAAACCTCAGACGTTGCACAGTGTTAGGCATTAGCCTTACCATTCTTGTAAGCCTCCTCAATTAATGTCTCAGGTCTACTTGGTGTGGACTCCAAGGTCCTTCCCAGCTCCATGAGTCATCCATCAGGGTGAGCTGAGAGATCAGCCAGGGAGAACAGAGCCACTTTGGCTGAGAGGAATCTTTTTTGGGGTTGGTTAGTAAGAAGGACAGTAAAATGGGATAAGGAAACTGCATTTGGGGGATGAACGCCTCCAGCAGAAGCAGGTGAGGCATAGAGATGTCTTACCACTAGGGAACATATCTGAGTTACATGGCACCAAAGTATGTCAACAGTGGCAAATCTGTATGGGTCTGCAGCAACCTCAGTTCTTGCCTCCTCAGAAGAAAGAATTCAAGCGAGGCATAAAGCAGAGTGAGAGACCAAGGCAAGTTTTAAAACAGGAGTGAAAGTTTATTAAAAGTTTTTAGAGGAGAAATGAAAGAAAATAAAGTACACTTGGAAGAGGGCCAAGTAGGTCACTTGAGAGGTTCAAGTGTGTGTTTGACCTTTGACTTGGGGTTTTATACAGTGGCAGGGTTACAGAGGGTTGCAGGTCTTCTCCCCCACTACTTCCCTTTTACTGGGCTGTCCACACGCATAGTGGCTTGCCAGCACTTGGGAGGGGCCATATGTGCAGTGTGTTTACTGAAGTTGTACCCTTGCTCACTTGAGGCCTTTTCCTCTTACCAGTCAAGGGTTCCTGGAGGAAGGTCATAAACCAGTTAAACTATGCCACTTTGCCTTTTAGTGCACATGCTTGAACCCATTTGCCCAACTCCTCAGATCTTATCAGGAGGCTGCTGATCACCAGTTTCAGGTTTTGTTCTATCTATTGGGAGACTGCCTTTCCCTGGTGCTGACTGCAACCAATTATTATTTTAGAGAGACAGCTAACACCACCTGATCATCACCTGATAGTTGCGTGACATTCCTAGTGGGGTGGGGGACCCTCTCATGTGCTGCTTATGTCTGACCGACTACATACCCAAAACAGAGGTTCAGATAGTACATATTTTTGGCTTTGTGGTCACTGTCACAGCTGTTCAATTCTGTTGTTATCATGAAAAAGCTGTCATAGACAATTCATGAAGAGTGTGGCTGTATTCCATTTATATTTTAGTTACAAAAACATATCATAGTTTGTATTTCATTTAGGCTGCAGTATGCCAACCACTCGTTTAAAGAAACAAGTCATAATTGATATAAAATCTCATTTTTCAGATGATTGAATATACAGTATTTTCTAAATATTGTATACAATGTTTAATATGCTAAAGGCATTGCCATCATCTTAGTCACTATTTCTCACCTAATGGGAAACACCAAAGGGAAACACTCTTTTATATCCATAATAGTTATTTAAATTATGTTTACTATGTTGAAACGTAGAAATAGGTATGTTTCTTTAGTTTACAGCTCATATATATTTATATAACCAAAATACAATACAAATAAAATTAACAATAATAGTGTTAATTTGATTTAATGGATATCTTGTTAAAAATACATTACTTTCCTCAAGATGAAATGATAGATTTATTTGTTAACTGGTTTTATTTTGAGATGGAGTCTTGCTCTGTTGCCCAGGCTGGAGTGCAGTGGTGTGATCTTGGTTCACTGCAGACTCCTCCTCCTGAGTTCAGGTGATTCTCCTGCCTCAGCCTCCCAAGTAGCTGAGATTACTGGTGCCCACCACCACGCCCAGCTAATTTTTGTATTTTTAGTAGAGATGGGGTTTTGCCATGTTGGCCAGGCTGGTTTGAACTCCTGATCTCAGGTGATCCACCCCTCTCGGCCACCCAAAGTGCTGGGATTACAGGTGTGAGCCACCATGCCCGGCCTTTTTATTTTTAATTTTTAAAAAATCTTTATGGGTACAGAGTAAGTGTATATATTTATGGGGTACATTAGATATTTTGATACAGTCATTCAATTTTTAATAACCACATCAGGGTAAATGGGGTATCCATCACCTCAAGCATTTATTATTTTGTTGTGTTACAGACATTCCAATTATACTCTTTTATTTATTTTAAAGTGTACAATAAATTGTTGGCTGTAATTATCCTGTTGTGTTATCAAATAGATTTAGTATGTGATACTCGTTCCTTTAAAGCAAAGACTACTTATAATTTCACATGACTGTGTGATAACTTTTTTCTTTTTGAAATACTTTAATACCTTGTTCATTTAATATTGATAATGAAATTTAATCTTCACTTGGAAGAAATTCATTAGTTATATATAAATGGTTATTTTCTTTTTAGCCTCTGACAACCTCTTAATTTTAATATGATTATCATGAACAGAAACTGGGTGCTGAATTTATGAAGTAGCTCACAGGTTTAGGATGATTTTCAGATGGCCCAGTATATACTTAAATATTTTACCTTATAAATTAAGGTATAAAATTTAAAATATATCTTAATAATAACCCTGTAAATATAATCATGAAACACCATACAGGAGATGGAGATTTTGAATCTTTCCCTTTGAAAGCTGACAGCACAGTCTTTTGTGAAAATAATGCATGTAAAAGTATATGTCTGGGCTTTTGATAAAATGAGAATCTGTAATTTACCTACAGATATTTGCTTTGGTATTATTATTTTATTCTGAAAGGTTCACATGGAATCTTTATCAGATCTGAATTTTAGTTAATGCTATGATGTTGTTATAAGATATAACTTAGTGCATTTTTATATTATTTAACAATTTTCACTGGATACCTACTACATGCTAATATCCGAAGTAAAAATAAATGTAATAATTGGTCCTTGCCCTGGAATAGTTTGTTATCTGGCTTAGGAAACAAGATATTCACACTAAATTGGTAATATCAGTAGTTAACACTTATCAGATTCTTACCATTGTTCAGTTTTTATTCTAGGTTCTTTACATATGTTAAATCATGTAATCATATACAAAACTTTGTAAGACAGGTACTGTTATTTTTCCTTTTTTATAGAAGAAGTTACAAAATCACAGAGAATTTAGATAACTTGCCCAAGATTGCACAAATAACAAGTGGTACCATTTAAACTAGTCAATGTGATTCAGTAGCCCATGCCTTTAAAACTTACTTAGTATTGTTTCTTCTAGAAGGAGATAATATCAGGTTCGTTGTTCAGGGTCAAGCTTTAAGTCATATTATTTTACAAGTTCCATTTTTACCATTTTATTAAACCCATTTGCCAAACAATTAGTACATTAACACAACCATTTTTGGTCATCATATAATTGAAGAAATTATTAGCCATTATAATGCTCACATTTGATGACATATTTAGGAAAAGCCTCTTCTACTTAAACATCTTCAACTTTATTTTGGGAGACTTTCTGAATAACTGCCCTAGATTGGACTGGAAAGAGAGTTGCATTTAATGTGGAGATTTTATTTCCTGACTGGTCATGTAGACACACAAAAAGAGTCAAGAAAATAATGTATTATGATCAAATAAGCCTACAAGAGTTGGAAATTATTTGGATTATAATGATGTATTCTAAAGGATGTTTCTATATGTAAGGCAATTTTAGTTGTTGATACTTCCAACATTCCTGAATTAATCCAGTCAGGAATGAGTGATTTTTTTTCTCCCAGTAACTTCAGTAATAATTAATGGGACGTAAATTTGATGTGAAAAAGTTTTTCAGTAAGTGTATGTTACTTATTGAATATAAATTTTCTAAATAAGTCCAAGTAACCCCTTTGTCATTCATGGCTCCAATAATTTAGGCTTTAACAAATATAATTAATTTATTTATTTTTATTATACTTTAAGTTCTGGGATACATGTGCAGAACGTGCAGGTTTGTTATATAGGTATACATGTGCCATGGTGGTTTGCTGCATCCATCAGCCTGTCATCTACATTAGGTATTTCTCTACACATATCCCTCTGATTGTCCCCCACCCCTGAACAGGCCCAAGTGTGTGATGTTCCCTTCCCTGTGCCCATATGTTCTCATTGTTAAACTGCCACTTGTGAGTGAGAACATGCAGTGTTTGGTTGTCTTTTCCTGTGTTAGTTTGCTGAGAATGATGGTTTACAGCTTCATCCATGTCCCTGAAAAGGACATGAACTCATTCTTTTTAATGGTTGCATAGTATTCCATGATGTATACACATTTTTTTATCCAGTCTAACATTGATGGGCATTTGGGTTGGTTCCATGTTTTTGCTATTGTGAATAGTGCTGCAGTAAACATATGTGTGTGTGTGTCTTTATAGCAGAATGATTTATAATCCTTTGGGCATATACCCAGTAATGAGATTGCTGGGTCAAATGGTATTTCTAGTTCTAGATCCTTGAGGAATCACCACACCGTCTCCCACAATGGTTGAGCTAATTTATACTCCCACCAATAGTGTAAAAGCATTCCTACTGCTCCACATCCTCTCCAGCATCTGTTGTTTCCTGACTTTTTAGTGATTGCCATTCTAACTGGCTTGAGATGGTATCTCCTTGTGGTTTTGATTTGCATTTCTCTAATGACCAGTGATGATGTGCTTTTTTTCATATGTTTGTTGGCCGCATAAATGTCTTCTTTTGAAAAGTGTCTGTTCATATCCTTTGCCCACTTTTTATTGGGGTTGTTTTTTCTTGTAAACTTGTTTAAGTTCCTTATTGATTCTGGATATTAGACTTTGTCAGATGGATAGGTTGCAAAAATTTTCTCCCATTCTGTAGGTTTCCTGTTCACTCTGATGGTAGTTTCTTTTGCTGTGCAGAAGTTCTTTAGTTTAATTAGATCCCATTTGTCAATTTTGACTTTCGTTGCCTTGGCTTTTGGTGTTTTGGTCACGAAGTCTTTGACCATGCCTATGTCCTGAATGGTATTGCCTGGGTTTTCCTCTAGGGTTTTTCTGGTTTGAGGTCTTATGTTTAATTCTTTAATCCATCTTGAGATAATTTTTTTAAAAGGTGTAAGGAAGGGGTGTAGTTCCAGTTTTCCGCATATGGCTAGCAAGGTTTCCCAACAGCATTTATTAAATAGGAAGTCCTTTACCCAGTGCTTGTTTGTGTCAGGTTTGTCAAAGATCAGATGGTTGCAGATGTGTGGTGTTATTTCTGAGGCCTCTGTTCTGTTCCATTGGTCTATATCTCTGTTTTGGTACCAGTACCATGCTGTTTTGGTTACTGTAGCCTTGTGGTATAGTTTGAAGTCAGGTAGCATGATGCCTCCTTCTATGTTCTTTTTGCTGAGGATTGTCTTGGCTCTATGGGCTCTTTTTTGATTCCATGTGAAATTTAAAGTTTTTTTTTTTTCTAATTCTGTGAAGGAAGTCAATGGTAGCTTGATGGGAATAGCATTGAATCTACAAATTACTTTGGGCAGTATGGCCATTTTCACGATATTGACTCTTCCTATCCATGAGCATGGAATGTTTTCTCATTTGTTTGTCTTCTCTCTTTTTTCGTTGAGCAGTGGTTTGTAGTTCTCCTTGAAGAGGTCTGTCACATCCCTTATAAGTTTTATTCCTAGGTATTTTATTCTCTTTGTAGCAATTGTGAATGGGAATTTGCTCATGATTTGGCTCTGTTTGTCTATTATCAGTGTATAGTAATGCTTGTGATTTTTGCACATTGATTTTGTATCCTGAGACTTTGCTGCACTTGCTTATCAGCTTAACGAGATTTTGGGCTGAGACGATGAGGTTTTCAAAATACAAAATCATGTCATCTGCAGACAGAGTCAATTTGACCTCTTCTCTTCCTATTTGAATACGCTTTATTTCTTTCTGTTGCCTGATTTCCTGGCCAGAACTTCCAATATTATGTTGAATAGGAGTACTGAGAGAGGATGTCCTTGTCTTGTGCCGGTTTTCAAAGGGAATGCTTCCAGCTTTTGCCCATTCAGTATGATATTGGCTGTGGGTTTGTCATAAATAACTTATTATTTTGAGATATGTTCCATAAATACCTGGCTTATTGAGTGTTTTTAGCATGAAGGAGTGTTGACTTTTTCGAAGGCCTTTTCTGCATCTGTTGAAAGAATTAGGTGGTTTTTTTCATTGGTTCTGTTTATGTGATGGATTATGCTTATTGATTTGTGTATGTTGAAGCAGCCTTGCATCCGAAGGATGAAGCTGACTTGATCGTGATGGATAAGCTTTTTAATGTGCCACTGGACTCAGTTTCCCAGTATTTTATTGAGAATTTTTGCATCAATGTTCATCAGGGATATTGGCCTGAAATTTTCTGTTTTTGTTGTGTTGCTGCCAAGTTTTGGTATAAGGGTGATTCTGGCCTCATAAAATGAGTTAGCGAGGAGTCCCTCTTTTTCTATTGTTTGGAAGAGTTTCAGAAGGAATGGTACCAGCTTGTACCTCTGTTATAATTTGGCTATGAATCTGTCTAGTCTTGCCCTTTTTTTGGTGGGTAGGTTATTAATTACTGCCTCGATTTCAGAACTTGTTATTGGTCTATTCAAGGATTTGACTTCTTCCTGTTTCAGTCTTGGGAGGGTGTATTTTTCCAGGAATTTATCTATTTCTTCCAGGTTTTCTGGTTTATTTGCATAGAATTGTTTATAGTATTTTCTGATGGTAGTTTGTATTTCTTTGGGATCAGTGGTGATATCCCCTTTACCATTTTTTATTGTGTCTAGTTGATTCTTCTTTCTTTTCTTCATTAATGCAGCTATTGGTCTATCTATTTTGTTAATCTTTTCAAAAAACCAGCTCCTGGATTCATTGATTTTTTGAAGGGTTTTTTATATCTCTATCTCCTTCAGTTCTGCTCTGATGTTAGTTATTTCTTGTCTTCTGCTAGCTTTTGAATTTGTTTGCTATTGTTTCTCTAGTTCTTTTAATTGTGATGTTAGGGTGTTGGTTTTAGATCTTTCCTGCTTTCTCCTGTGGGCATTTACTGCTATAAATTGCCCTCTAAATACTGCTTTAGCTGTGTCCCAGAGATTCTGGTATGTTGTGTCTTTGTTCTCATTGGTTTTAAATAACTTAATGATTTGTGCCTTAATTTCATTATTTACCTAGTAGTCATTCAGGAGCAGGTTGTCAGTATCCATGTAGGTGTGGAGTTTTGAGTGAGTTTCTTAATCCTGAGTTCTAGTTTGATTGCACTGTTGTCTGAGAGACTGCTTGTTATGATTTCTGTTCTTTTGCATTTGCTGAGGAGTGTTTTGCTTCTAATTATGTGGTCACTTTTAGAATTAGTGCTATGAGGTGCTGAGAAGAGTGTATATTCTGTTGATTTGGGGTGGAGGGTTCTGTAGATATCTATTAGGTCTACTTGGACCAGAGCTGAGTTCAAGTCCTGAATATCCGTGTTAATTTTCTGTCTTGTTGATCTGTCTGATATTGACAGTGGGGTGTTAAAGTCTCCCACTATTATTGTGTGGGTGTCTAAGTCTCTTTGTAGGTCTCTAAGAACTTGCTTTATGAATCTGGGTGCTCCTGTGTTAGTTGCATATATATTTAGGATAGTTAGCTCTTCTTGTTGCATTGATCCCTCTACCATTATGTAATGCTCTTCTTTGTCTCTTTTGATCTTTGTTGGTTTAAAGTCTGTTTTATCATGCACTAGGATTGCAACCCCTGCCTTTTTTAGTTTTCCATTTGCTTGGTAGATCTTCCTCCATCCCTTTATTTTGAGCCTATGTGTGTCTTTGCACGTGAGATGTGTCTCCTGAATACAGCACACTGATGGGTCTTGACTCTTTATCCAATTTGCCAGTCTGTGTCTTTTAATTGGGGCATTTAGCCCATTTATATTTAATGTTAATATTATTATGCCATTATGATGCTAGCTGGTTATTTTGCCCATTAGTTGATGCAGTTTCTTCATAGTGTCAATGGTCTTTACAATTTGGTTTGTTTTTGCAGTGGCTGTTACTGGTTTTTCCTTTCCATATTTCATGCTTACTTCAGGAGCTTTTGTAAGGCAGGCTGTTTGTTTCTCTAAGTCGAAGTCACTTAATTCACAGCATATCATAATTCAGCAATTGTTTGTCTCCACAACAACTAATGCTATAGAATCTAAGTGCTTATAAATTAATATCTTAATAACCCTAATAAAATTATATGGTCTTAATGATTTTTGTGTCTCTTTCACTGTTACTGTAATACTGAAAGTATATGATGTGTTTGGTTATAATTCTCATGGACAAAATGACATAGAGTTGACTCCTTAAATGAGTGGCTTCTTTCAGTAGTTTTAAAACTAAAAATAAAGTCATTTCTGGAGGCAGTAGAAATTATCAGAATGATAAAATGAGAGGAAAAATGGAATGTGTTTTAATAAAACATGAACATTTATTAATATATGTTTTCTGCCTTAAGTTATATATCAAAATTTTAATTAGATATGTGTATAAACTGAAAGTATATGTAATAAATGTATTTTATGTTACATAGCTTAAGCAAGCAATTGTTCTAAAATGTTTATTGATTCTTTGCAATTTTTAAAATTTAGTTGGCCAGATTTAATGAGTGCCTACTACCACTTTTATTTGATTCAAAAATGCCTTGTCCTCAAATTTTAACATTGTGAAATTAAAGTACATTGTTTAATCTACATTAACATTGCAGTCTCATTGCCAAAACTTTGGTAAAGCAATGAGTAGCCTTGTGGTCCCCATTGCCTGCTGTCTTAACAATGCGTACGTGCATATTTATCTAATTGTCAACTTAGCTAGATTATTTGCAAATTGGTAACCAAAGAGAAGATTGAATTTTAATTTAATTTGGAATCATAATTGCAGCACCAAATTCATAAAAACTATTACATTGGAATGCTACATTAAAATGAAAAGTATTGAGTGCAGAAGAGCATAATATAGATTTGCAAAATGAAAATTTATTATGAGTAGAGCAAATATTTGTTAATGGAACATTATATCCATATTTTTATACCATGAACCAAGTAATTTTTGTACTTAGAGAAAAATACACAAAAAGATAAAGCTGAGTTTTATTTTGTTATTGAGACATTTACAAAAGAATTTCTGGTCACGCTCCAGGCAATGCAATTAAAGAGAAGAAATTGCCAAATCTCTTGGAACAGATCACAGAATTTTCAAAACTAGGAAAGTTTTATGTGATGATTCCTATATCATGAAAATCTATCCCTCAGATGCTGAGCATGTAAGTTTCAAAGGCTTCCAGCTAACTTCTAATAGAAACTGTTAACTACCAGGGATGCATAAGTCTTATAAGGAGAAAAGGAAAGTTTCAATTTAAATAAATAGAAAATGTAAATGAAATCTCGATATTATTTGATATGCCAAAAGCTATACAGTCAATTCTAATGTGCTAAAGTGGTCAGGGTCATGAACATGGGCTATAAAAAGCAGTATTTCTCTGTTAAGTAACTGTGTATACCTGGAAATGATTCAAAAGAAGATTTGAATTATGGGTTATTGAAAACATTTCTATATTCTCCAGGGGAAGGTAACTTCATTACATATCTAATATCCAAAAGGCCTCTAGCCTATAAAGAGACATCTTACTTTTCTCCTGAAACCAGCTGGTAATTCCAACAATGAGAGAGAGAGAGAGCTACAGCAATGCATAAAGGAAGCGTGAGAAGATGCTAAGAGGGAAGGGTGAGATAAGTATGTGGTCTTCAATGATTTAAAGTCTGATGGCATAGGAAGCAGCAAAAAGAGGCTGAAAAGGGGTAGGCAGAGAAAAGGGAGGGAAATTGATGAAATGTAGTGTCATGGAAGTGAAGCAAAAATAATGTTTCAAGAAGGAGGCAGTGATCAATTCTGTCAAATGCTGCTGCTGAAATATTAAATACAATGAAGGCTGAAACAAGTCCACTGAATTTACATATAAGTAACTAACTGAAACTTGAGGAAAGTGGTTTTCATGGAGTAGTTTGGCCAAAGACAGATTAGATTGTTCTAAATAGTTAATGGGACAAAAAAAAGTGGAGACTTAATTTAAATAACTACTCTGATATGTCTAAATGTGCAGATGTTATGAGCTGAAGGAGCACTTGGAAGTATGAGTTGTCTTTTATTTTTAATTTTTTAGATGAAAAAATTCAAAGATAAAGTTAGGGAGGAATATACTAGCCCACTGTGGTTCCAACTACAGGTCCTAACTCATTTGTTTGTTGTAACATTAATTTAATGAGTGGTGTCCATTCAAAAAAAAAAGAAACCAGAAAACATCAGTGTATCAAGGTATCATGCACAGTAAGGTAATGTTATATTATGGATCTTTGTTTTGGTTATTTATATAAATTTTTGACTGCAAACAGAAGTGTATTTTATGTGTTATATACATGATACTTATATATGATACATATGTAATATACATGTGTAATATGTATATATTAGGTTGCAGCAATAATATATTTTTTTTGTTGTGGGTCACAGTAAAACAAAAAAAGAAATACTCTTTGACAGCAAAAGAATTAAATGTTGGCATAGATTCTGGAGAATGTGGGAGGGGCTTGGACTCTGATTACACATAGAAGAATTAGCCTTCAAGAGGAAGAGAGATGGCTGGGTGAAGTGGCTCATGCCTGTAATCCCAGCACTTTGGGAGGCAGAGGCAGGTGGATTACCTGAGATCAGGAGTTCGAGACTAGTTGGCCAATATGGTGAAACCCCGTCTCTACTAAAAAATACAAAAATTAGCTGGGCATGGTGGCAGATGCCTGCAATACCAGCTACTCGGGAGGCTGAGGCAGGAGAATAACTTGTACCTGGGAGGCGGAGGTTGCAGTGAGCTGAGTTCAGTTCAGTGCACTGCAGCCTGGGCGACAGAGCAAGACTCCATGTTAAAAAAAAAAAAAAGACACATATATATGGAAATATATGTATATTTGTGTCAGCAGGGCAGGAGGAAAAGATTGGTACAGATGTGATTATCAAATTTGGCAGCATAATGTTTAAAGAATTCCTGTCTGATGGCTCTAATCATTTTAGTTAAGTATAATACAATCATCTGTTGAGAGTAAAGGGCATAGAGAGGATATCATGACATGTAAGAATGGAGGAATTTTGAAACACTCTACATAGAAGTTGATAACAATGATTAGAGAATTATATTAAGATGGGTATAGGTGAGGTTGTTCATTAAATTTATAGAAATGTCAATCCATTTAGGAGTGTTCAGCTGTCTAAGCATAGGTGGGCACCGACCACAGAGATTGTTGGATTCTAGGTGGAGGCTTAGAAAGAACAAATTGACAAAGAAGGTTAGTGTATTATTAACAAAATGATTGAAATTAAATACTGTGGATTAATTAAAAGTACAAGGAGTCTGATATTTTGAAAGAAAGCATAGACGTCAACGGAGCTACAGCCTAAAGAGATTGAAGAACAAATGGGCTCTTGAGCAGTAAATGGAAGTTTTCATAAGAGGAGAATGTTTGTAACTTTGGAAGTGGAATTTTTTTTTCAGTGATAAGTTATAAGAGATCAGCAAAGATGATGTAAATATAGCATTAATGATGAGGAAGTCATAGAACCATTAAAATATGATATTGGATATATTGTCTATGAGGACATTGAAGTTCCTAAAACGATAGCAAGAATAGAAAAGGAGAGAAATACCCTGAGTTGGGGTACCAAAATTTGCAGTAAATGAGATAAATTGGCTAGTTTTATAGATGACAACAAAAAGGGAAATGAATAGTTTAAGAAGCTGGAAGAACTTTTGTAGAGTTGGGCAGCAATGAGAACTCTAGTCCTATTTCTAACCCACAAGCTACCTAAGATGAAGATATTGCCTAAGAATATCAGTTCTGGATTCAGACTGCCTGGATTCCATTGTTAATTTCATCTCTCTTTACTTCTGTGACTTGAGAAAGTTACCTAATGTCTCTTTGTCTCAGTGTCACAGCTGTAAAATGTGGATGAAATGACCTAATCCATCGCATTGTAGTGATAATTTAATGAATTAAGTTCATAAAATTTATTTATGAAATAAGTTTGTATATATCACTGGTACAGTGCTTGAACATAGGAATTGTACAGTAAATGTTAGCTATTATTTGTATTATTTTCTAGAATGATAAAGAATAAATAGGCTCTACTTGAGAGAGCTGTAGAAGTTTTCTCAGTCGTCATCCATTTTTTTTTTCTTTTTTAGCAAAACGAACATTTGGGGAAGCTGGTAGGGTTGTGGGGATTTACTAGTTTTATAGAAAGAGTTTCAGAAAGTCCAGTGGAATTGTTTTGGAGGGAAAGGAGAAGGGAGTGTGATGACAGGTCAGGGAACAGACATACTGAGAATAATGGGGATGAGAATAGAGCTAGGGATAGCTTAAAATGCTTATATATGCATAACGCAATTTCCACAATGACATGTGATTCACAAAGACTACACATAGAAGCTGAGGTAGAAATGAAGGGTGTGAGGCATATACGAATTTAGTCCCAATAGTCATTTGAGGAAGGGAAATGCTTTGGCCTTACAGAATTCATACATATATGGTCTGAAAGGGAGATCATGCAGGTGTGGGATGGGGTAGGTTACTTTTTTTCCTTCTATTGTCAACAGCTACAATACAAGGAGTTGTGACTGGCAACTATAAGTGAATGAGCACAAGCCACAAGTTCTCCATTGAAAGTAGGAAGGGATGCACATTGGCCACAGTTTCCATACACACCCTGTTTGTAGAGCTATCCTTCACCCCAATCACTATTGTTTCTCTATTTTCATCAAGGTCATTATCATTATCTTAAACTACCGTTTACTTGTTCACTTATTTTCCGTTTACTATTGAAAGTGAAATCAATAAGAACTATGATTCTATCTCTGTTGTTTAGGATAGTGTCTCCAGTGCCTAGACAATCATGTTATTTGTTAAATGAATATCCTCTGTTCCTTTCAATTCAGGACATTTATGTTATTTTCAGGATGATGCACCTTGGTCTAATATATGGAGTTACTTTGCCTTATAAAAACATATTGTAGCTGGATAAGGTGGTTCATGCCTGCAATCCCAGTACATTGGGAGGCCAAGGTAGGAGGACTGCTTGCTCCCAGGAATTTGAGACCAGCCTAGGCAACATAGTGAGATTCTGTTTCTTAAAAAAAAAAAAAAAATTAGCCAGACATGGTGGCACCCACCTGTAGTCCCAGCTACTCAAGAGGCTGCAGTGGGAGAAATGCTTGAGCCTGAGAGGTTGAAGATTGAGTGAGCCATGATTGGGCTGCTGCACTCCATTCTGGGTGACAAAGTGAGACCCTCACCCTTGCTGTCTCTCTCTCTCTATTGCTGTTAAGTACCTACTATTTGGTATAATTCATCATTTTGAATTTGTCTTTTTATCTTATAAAAATGAAATAATGGTTTGTCACTAAGTACTAATAATTTTGTTGTACAATAGTATAAATAATTATATTTTGCCTAAATTTAGAACTATTTATGTAAAACTTTATATATTGTGTTTGTTTTTTATTAAGCCCTCAGCAGGCAAATATTTGACTCTGCACTTAAAAAAGGCAGAGGAAATATGACAAATTATTGATGCTTTCCTCACTAAATTGGCCTTTGCTCAGTAACAGCTCTTGTAACTTTCTCTCATAGCTCTCAAAATGAATTGAAATTAGTTTCAAGGTTGGAAAAACCCCATAGCTTCATGAAGTATTCAGAATCTGTAGCATTTATTTCTTCTGGAAGTATTATCAGTCAACTCTGAAAACTTTTTTTCAGTGCCAGTGAATAGACATTTTCAGAATACACAATTTTCTGAAAACATTGTGGTAGCTTCATATGGACATGTGCTTTGATAGCCCCAAGGGATAGCAGATGTTTTTTGATAAAAAAGACCATATTTAGTATTTTTATTAAGCATATTCTAAGATTATTCTTTATGATTTACAGTAACGATAATGACAGTCCTTATTTTTGTCTTCAACTCTGCTCCTTTTCAGTCTACTTTGTTGAAGTGCCTTAAGATTTGATCTGGAAAGTCTTAAAATCTCTGTTTATATTAACTTCATACCTGATCTAATTTTGACCCACATGTATATAGTTTATACCTCTCTCCTAAGATTCAGATTCATGTTTACAATTGAT
This sequence comes from Pan troglodytes, assembly GCF_028858775.2. Lineage (NCBI taxonomy): Eukaryota > Metazoa > Chordata > Mammalia > Primates > Hominidae > Pan > Pan troglodytes. The sequence continues at coordinate 92,364,474 of NC_072407.2, forward strand.
TTATTGACATATCCACTCAAAAGTGCCAATAGGCCGGGCTCAGTTGCTCATGCCTGTAATCCTAGCACTTTGGGAGGCCAAGGTGGGTGGATTGCCTGAGCTCAGGAGTTTGAGACTAGCCTGGGCAATATGGTGAAACCCCATCTCTACTAAAATACAAAAAATTAGCCGGGCGTGTCGGTGTGTGCCTGTAATCCCAGTGACTCAGGAGGCTGAGGCAGGAGAATTGCTAGAACCCAGGAGGCAGAGGTTGCAGTGAGCCGAGATCGTGCCACTGCACTCCAGCCTGGGCGACAGAGTGAGGGAAAAAAAAAAAGTGCCAACAATGTCTTAGATTTAACAAGTTCAAGACAACACTTATTGATTGTCTTATTCACCAAACAAGTTTTTTTTCGTCATACTATTTGGCACCACTATTCATTCACTCTATCTCATAAAGCAAAAGTTGAAGTGTTTTTCTTCATTATTTCCATCTATTCCATTAGAAAGGCCCATCAAATCTACTTTAAAGATGTGTTTACCACTAACAACTTTTCTTTATCTCCTTTCACCTTTCAAAATAAAGTCACCATCATCCCATATAGATTACTACAAGTGTCTCCCAAGGGCATTGATTTCAGTTTCAGTTAAGTTTTCCTTCTTAGAGAAAGGCCATTTATATTTCCCAATTATTTGCTGCAATGAGAATCTAAGCTGACTTGGCTCATATGGGTATCCCAGAGCCATCTATGGGACCAGAGGGAAACATTACTTGTTTGTCAAAAGTAACTACATGGAATTTTGGCTTAAGTGGAGTCATCCCCACCCAAACCACAAGGACAAAAAAAATAAAAAGAAAAAACAAAAAAGAAAAGGAAAAGATCAATCCCTAAGGGACTTTCAAGGTATTTTTTTTTTCCAAGAGAAGAGGAAATGGATATTGAGAAGGCAAAAATAATGGATATCTATCACTTTCATTTTGTCCTCTGCTATAGACTGAGTTGCATACCCTCAAATTAATATATTGAATCCCTAACCCCTCATTGTGATTGTATTTGAAGATGGGGCCTTTGAGAGGTAACTTTTAAATGCTTATTTTTTAAGCCACCCAGTCTATGTTATTTTGTCATAGCAGCTCAACTGGAGTAAGATACCCTTCTATGACAAATTCTTTACACATCCCACAGTATAATTATTTCAAAACTCAAGTTATATCATGCTACTACTTTGTAAAACCCTCCTAATGATTCTTACGCATTTATACTACATTTCAAATATCTTTTAATAGTTACAAGGCTGTGAGTAATCTGTATCTTTCCTACATTCAGCCTCATCTCATGCCAATTTCTCTCTTACCCACTATATACTCTTAAATGAAAGCAAAATCCTTAGGGCATTTATACTTGCTGTCCTCACTCCTTGGAGAACACTTTTGCCTATTTATGCTATCCTGTTCCTTCATGTCTCAGCTCAAATGTCACTTCCCTAGAGAGGCTTTCTCTGTATACCTACTCCTCCACTTATATTTGAAAGAATTCTTGGATAACTGCAATAATACTTGGGCTACTGTAATATCTAATTACTTCTACTATTAGTGCTCTATAATACTTATTCTATATTAGCATAAAGAAAGTTCCTTAGTCAATCAAATAATTCTTTTCCTGTCTTTAAAAAATATGTTTCTTTAAAAATGCACATTATTCCTTAAATAACCGAGAAATAAATCCACACATTTAAAACCAATTCATTTTTGACAAAGATGCCAAGAACATACATGGGGGAAAGGAAAGTCTCTTCAATAAATGGTGCTGGGAAAATTGGATAACTTATGCACAAGGAAAAAGCTAGATTCCTATCTCTTAACCTTATGCAAAAATCAAATCAAAATGAATTAAAAACTTAAATGTAGCAACTGAAACCATACAACTACTAGAAGAAAACATTGGGGAAATGTTTCAGGACATTGTTCTGTGCAAAGATTTTTTTAGATAAGTCCTCAAATGCACAGGCAACAAAAGCAAGAATAAACAAATGGGATCATGTCAAGCTAAAATGCTTCTGCACAGCAAAGGAAATAATTAACGAAGTGAAGAGACAACTTACATAATGGGAGAAAATGTTTGCAAACTCTCCATCCAATGAGGGATTTATTACCAGAATGTATAAAGAACTCAAGCAACTCAATAGCAAGATATTTTCAAGTAATTGGATTAAAAAAACAGAAGATTTAAAAGATATTTCTCAAAAGAAGACACACAAATGGCCAACAGTTATATGAAAAAATGCTCAACATCATTAATCATCAGGGAAATGCAAATCAAAACCATAAGAGATATTTTCTCACTCCAGTTAAAATGGCTTTTACCAAAAAATAAAAGTGGATACCTGGCAAGACACAGAGAAAGAGGAATACTCATACACTGTTGGTGGTAATGTAAATTAGTACAGCCACTATAGAAAAGAGTATGAAGGTTCCTCAAAAAAATAAAAACAGAACTACCATGTGATTCAGCAATCTTACTGCTGAGTATATATCCAAAAGAGAGGGCATCAGTATGTCAAAGAGATACCTGCACTCCCGTGTTCATTGCAGCATTATTCCCTATAGTCAAATTTTGGAATTAGCCTGTGTTCATCAACAGATGAATGAATAAGGAAAATATGATGCATATACACAGTGGCCTATTAGCCATAAAAAATAATATAATCCTTTCATTTACAGCAACATGGATGGAACTGGAAGTCATTATGTTAAGTTAAATAAGCCAGGCATGGAAAGACAAATACCACATGCTCTTACTCATATGTGGAAGCTAAAATAGTGGAGCTTATGGAGATAGAGCTGGTTCATGGCTACCAGAAGCTGGGAAGAGTTGAGGAGGAGAGAAAAGTCATTAGTTAATGAGTACAAAAACACATTTAGTTAGAAGGAATAAGATCTAGTGTTTAATAGTAGAATAAGGCAACTATAGTTAACGATAATTTTTTTGTGTAGTTCAAAATTGCTGGAAGAGAGCAATTGAAATGTTTCCAACACAAGAAGTGAATGGTTGGGGTGATGGATGCCCCAATTTCCCTGGCTTGTTCATTATATATTGTATCAAAATACTACATATATCCCCCAAATATGCACAACTATTATTAATAAAAATAAAATCTTTAAAAAAGTATTATTCTTGTTTCTCCCTAGCTTTCCCTGCCTGCAAAAATATAGATCTAATTTTGTCCATTTTAAAATCAATATATCCTTCTGTTACTGTATCATGTAAGCTTTATCTTTTAAAGTTTATTTACATTTTTAACACTTTGCAAGATCTGATTTGGTCATGTTTAGAGTCTAGACTGTAACTCATGAAAATGTAAGATAAGTGATGGTACATATTTTAAAGTAACAATTGTAGAAGGGACTAAATATGTGTTTCCATTTGTGCTTTGAAATAAAATCAACTAAGAAGCATGTAAAGTAGCAGTGTTCAATTCACAAACAATATTTATACATAAATATGTCAGAAAAAGTGGCTAGTGATATATTTACTGAACTGAATAGCAAGATTATAGTTATTTAAGACTATGCTCAGTCTCTTACTGAGGCCAAAAACATTATCTTTTTTTATTATAAAAAATGTAATTTTTATGTAGTAACAATATGATTATTAGTAAAAATTAAATGATGTATTTGAATGAGGATTAAATAAATTGGCATTAAAAAGTTTAAAAAGAAGCCATAATATATACATTACTTTTTATAAGTGGATTATGTTTCAGTTTATAATTTTTTGGCTTAAAATTTAATATGAAAACTTACTATAATGTAAATTTTAACATTATTATTATTTGTATGATCTATATTCCTCAGTTGGAAACCAAATTGTTTGAAGGACCTATGCAACAGTGAAAATAAAGTCTAGTGGCATGATACTGTGGAAATACCAATGACCAGTATTGTCAACAAGGTACCAAGAACTGAAGAAAGTCAGGTGCAGGAATCAAGGAAATAGATCTTGCAAGAGAAAAAAAGTATTCAGTTTGTTAATATTAAAAGTGACTTTTATGTGGTAGATTTTTCCCAGTAACTTTTTGTTTAAACCACCTCTCCACACCTTCCAAAACTAGTTGTATGTTTGTTATGGGGAAAATCACCTATTTGTGATCGTTCTACTTGGCTCCTTACAGTTCACAGAACTGTGATTACAATGTTTTAGATCTTATCAATAACTTAATTCCACAAAGCCTTCACTTAATGATTTTAAGGAATTTTTAAGGTAAAATCATATAATTTTTATTTTTTAAAACATCAATGGACTTTTGAAAAAAGCAGTGTTAGGTATATTGAAAACTTTAGTAGAATGTATAGAGAACTCTCATATACTCCTTCTCTTTCCCTCTTTCCCTATGCTGCACAGTTTCCACCATTATTATCTTTATTATTTTTAAAGCTTCCTTAATTTTTGTACTAGGGAACTGGCAGAATTCTGGTATAACCTCCATAAATAAAATTTATTCTAAGCAATTTTAGATCTGCACACACTAGTGTAATGGTTAAAAGTATAATCTTTTGTGTCAAATATTTGCATTTGTGAACAATTCTGGTTCATTGCTTGCTTGCCATGGAGCCTTGAGCAAGTTTGTTATCTTTGAGTCTCAATTCCTTTGTCTGTGATGTAGGAATAATAATATCTACCTCACATTGTTTTTTGGTATTTCTTTTTGTTTGTTTGTTTGTTTGTTGTTGAGACAGGGTCTTGTCTGTTGCCCAGGCTGGAGTGCAGTGGTACAATCATGACTCACTGCTGACTTGAGCTCCTGGGCTCAAGTGATCCTCCCAACTCAGCTTCCCCAAGTAGCTGGGACTATAGGTGCATGCCACCATGCCTGTCTAATTTTTGTATTTTTTGGAGAGATGAGCTTTCGCCATGTTGCCCAGGCTGGTCTCGAATTCCTGAGCTCAAATGATCCTCCTGCCTCAGCCTCCCAAAGTGCTGTGATTACAGGTGTGAGCCACCATGCCTGGCCTACATTGTTGATACGAGGATTAAATAGGATTATATAAATACAGCATTGATACAATGTCTATCTTAATAAGAATATATCATTATTTTTGTGTAATAAAAATAATGTCACTTTTTTTTCCAAGAAATGGTGTGGATTTAAGGAACACTTAAGGAAACGTAATTTATGGCAGAAAGGAAAAATAATACGGTACAAAAAAGAGCATGGGCTACAGAGTGAAACTGTTTGAATCCCTATATCACTACATAAAAACTAGGTGACTTTTGACAAGTTGTTTAAATTAACTGGTTTATTTTTTCAATTAAAAAATGAAAACAGTTTTATTTATAAAATAGTTATATTTATTTTATACTTTGAGAATTATCTATGTAAAACATAGAATTATATTTTGAGATAATCCATGTAAAACATCTCCCAAAGTGTATTTAACATAAATGGTCAAAGTATATGTACTTCATGTAAGGAACATGCATATTTACTCTTCTCTGGGTGTGTGAGATGATAAAATATAAATATGGTAAATGTGAACTATTTGGTTGATTTGAATTCAACAAAACTTTTGAAAAGTTTCTGTGCCAAAAGCTACCTAAATATGAAGCTCCCAACAGATTTCTAGTTATGATTTTATCATAAGTGACTTCACTAAGATGTTATAGGTAAACAAACGTGGCCACATCTCTACATGGGCTGTTGTGGTGTCATATACCCTCACTCTTTTCACTCCAAATTCAAAGGGCTCCACAGTTCTCAAATGGGTGATGTTGGCCTACTTGTCCAGCCTGTCTATGCTTTCATAGCTCAACTATAAACTATTTATTATGACAGCCTGCCTGTTGAGGTGATTATATGTAAATGGTATATTTGTATATGTGTACATACAAAGCTTTGGCATGACATCTAAAAGGCAAACAACTTAGGTACCATGCAAGAGATGGACTTTTATTGGAAGTAAGGAGGTCAAGATTATCTTCTCCCTTATGGTGGTAAGTTTTTCTTCTGTTTTGCAATGTTAAAAAAGCCAGTGTGTGTTCTTATCGAGAGACCCTCCACTTGGAAAGGTCAAGCAAAGATACATGGTGGGGCTAAGAGTAAAGGAAATAGGAAATGAATTTGTAGAGTTGGCCCTGCTCCAGGATTTACAATGAAGAGTTTAAAAGACTGTTGCTTTGTAGGAGAAGAAAGTAGATAGAGTTTTTGATCAGGGGCCTAGCTAGGAATTAAAAATGTGCATACATGTGGTATCTTTGACATCATGTTTCTCAGGAACTTCAAGCATGCTCTTAGAAGAGTAGAAGGCACATATTTCAGAGGCTAATATTAAAGGGAGGTAAATTTCTGGCTAGCAATTAACAAAGCAGTAGGCAATTATTGTTTTTTTCCCCAAGAGATCCAAAGTAACTTAACATTTTAAGTAAAAAATATTTGACCTCAGGTAGCATGATGCCTCTAGCTTTGTTCTTTTTGCTTAGGATTGTCTTGGCTATACGGGCTCATTTTGGTTCCATGTGAAATTTAAAGTAGCTTTTTCTAATTCTGGGAAGAAAGTCAATGGTAGCTTGATGGGGATAGCATTGAATCTATAAATTACCTTGGGCAGTATGGCCATTTTCATGATATTGATTCTTCCTATCCAGGAGCATGGAATGTTTTTCCATTTGTTTGTGTTCTCTCTTATTTTCTTGAGCAGTAGTTCGTAGTTCTCTTTGAAGAGATCCTTCACATCCCTTGTAAGTTTTATTCCTAGGTATTTTATTCTATTTAAAGCAATTGTGAATGGGAGTTCACTCATGATTTGGCTCTCTGTCTATTATTGGTGTATAGGAATCCTTGTGAATTTTGCGCATCGATTTTGTATCCTGAGGATTTGCTGAAGTTGCTTATCAGCTTAAGAAGATTTTGGGCTGAGACGATAGGGTTTTCTAAATATACAATCATGTCATCTGCAAACAGACAATTTGACTTTCTCTCTTCCTATTTGAATACCTTTATTTCTTTCGCTTGCCTGATTGCCCTGGCCAGAACTTCCAATACTATGTTGAATAGGAGTGCAGCATGGTACTGGTACCAAAAACAGATAAATAGTCCAATGGAACAGAACAGAGGCCTCAGAAATAATGCCACACATCTGCAAACATCTGATCTTTGACAAACCTGACGAAAACAAGCAATGGGGAAAGGATTCCCTATTTAATAAATGGTATTGGGAAAACTGGCTAGCCATATGCAGAAAACTGAAACTGGACCCCTTCCTTACACCTTATACAAAAATTAACTCAAGATGGATAAAACCTAAAACTATAAAAATCCTAGAAGAAAACCTAGGCAATACCATTCAGGACATAGGCATGGTCAAGGACTTCATGACTAAAACACAAAAGCAATGGTGATGAAAACCAAAATTGACAAATGGGATCTAATTTTACTAAAGAGCTTCTGTTCAGCAAGAGAAGAACTATCATCAGAGTGAACAGGCAACCTACAGAATGGGAGAAAATTTTTGCAATCTATCCATCTGACAAAGGGCTAGTATCCAGAATCTATGAAGAACTTAAACAAATTTACAAGAGAAAAAAACCACATCAAAAAGTGGGCAAAATGTATGAACAGACACTTCTCAACAGAAGACATTTATGTGACCAATAAACATATGAAAAAAAAGCTCATCATCGCTGGTCATTAGAGAAATGCAAATCAAAACCATGAGATACCATCTCATGCCAGTTATAATTTCTACTATAAAGATGCATGCACACGTATGTTTATTGCAGCACTGTTCACAGTAGCAAAGACTTGAAACCAATCCAAATGCCCATCAAGACTGGATGAAGAAAATGTGGCACATATATACCACGAAATACTATGCAGCAATAAAAAAGAATGAGTTCATGTCTTTTGCAGGGACATGGATGAAGCTGTAAACCCTCCTTCTCAGCAAACTCACACAGGAACAGAAAACCAAACACTTCATGTTCTCACTCATAATTGGGAGTTGAACAATGAGAATACATGGACACTGGGAGGGGAACATCAGACACTGAGGCCTGTCGGGTGGTGGGGGCCTAGGGGAGGGATAGCACTAGGAGAAATACCTAATGTAGATGATGGGTTGATGGGTGCAGCCAACCACCATGGCATGTGTATACCTATGTAACAAATGTGCACGTTCTGCACATGTATCCCAGAACTGAAAGTATTAAAAAAAAAATATTTGACTGGGCTGGGTGCAGTGGCTCATGCCTGTAATCCCAGCATTTTGGGAGGCCAAGGCGGCTGGATCACAAGGTGAGGAGATTGAGACCATCCTGGCCAACGTGGTGAAACACTGTCTCTACTAAAAATAGAAAAATTAGCTGGGTTTGGTGGCATATGCCTGTAATCCCATCTACTTGGGAGGCTGAGGCAGGAGAATTGCTTGAATCAGAGAGTCAGAGGTTGCAGTGAGCTGAGATCACAGCACCGCACTCCCGCCTGGAGACAGAGCGAGACTCTGTCTCAAAAAAAAAAATTTTTTTTGACTATATATATGTATTTCAAACAGCACTAAGCTATGAAATAGTGTTAAATCTAAGCTTGGAGAGATTTTAAGGACAAATAAGACACTGCGTCTTAGGTAGGTTAAAATGCTCTAAACCTTACAACCCTTAGTGACAGAGCTTGCAGGGGAAACCTGAGTTTCCCTCTCAGGGAACAGCTGACTGTTCTTCTCAGGACTTTGTGATGAAAAGTAGGAGAGTTTCTTTGCGTTGACATGCCAAACAATAGCTATATAACAATAAACATTAAGATGTAAGTAAACAATTTTTCAAGAGGATAACAGCCTCCAGCTCCATCCATCTTCCTGCAAATGACATAATCTTGTTCTTTTCTATGGCTGCCTAGTATTCCATTATGTATATGTATAACATTTTCTTTATCCAATCTGTCATTGATGGGCATTTAGGTTGATTCCATGTCTTTGCTATTTTGCATAGTGCTGCAATAAACATTCATATGCATGTGTCTTTATGGTAGAATTATTTAGGAACATAAAGCAAATACCACATGTTCTCACACATAACTGGGAGCCAAATGATGAGAACTTATGAACACAAAGCAACAACTGACACTGGCATGTATTTGAGGATGAAGGGAGGAAGGAGGGAGAAGAGGAGAAAAGATAACTATTGGGTACTGGGCTTAATACCTGGGTGATGAAATTATCTGTACAACAAACCCCTGTGACATGAGTTTACCTATGTGACAAACTTTCACATATACTCCCCAAACGTAAAATAAAATTTGAATTTTTTTTTCAAGAAAAATATTTTATAGATGCTAGTAACATTTGAAGAGTGGTCACTCATAGTTGCTCTCTGATAGATTTTCTGTCTTTGCACATCTTCTATGGTGAAGAGGAAGTTTCTGCATGAGAGGGTTTAGTAGACTTGGCTCATTGCCTTAAATATCTTGATACACATATCTTTTAATCATGCTATAGATTTCTTTGCTTCTCTAACCGGAAGTTCCATGGAAAAGTAAGGCTTTGGACCATCTTAATAAGATTAATTTTTTAAAATGTTCCAGTTAACTGATTTTTATAAAAACATGCTATACATCTTTTACCTGTATGAAAACTTTTGATTTTATATTTTTATCAGATATTCAAAAAATGTTAGATATTGAAGAAATTATGCAACTCACTAAATAAGGATTTTTTTTTTAAAAAAATACTATCAAACAGTTAACTGATTGGAAAATAGAAAAAGTTAATCTTATTAGAATGGCCCAAAGCCTTAAAGATTAAAGTTTCCAATTATTCTTTAATTACTGGCTTCTTGGAAAAAATACTCTAACAAATCCCCCTATTTCCAGTAATATCTATTTTAATCCATTTTAGATGTTGCTTTCAGGTAGATGCTTCTAAGCTGTGGTTCTTATCCCTTTATGCTCTTGTTTACTTTGCAGTGGTTTGTCATTGTCTGTTACAGTAGATTCTAAGTAGGAGTGGACATATTTAAGTGAAGATACAAGATGATACACTAAGATATGGGAAAAACATATTAAAACTTTATTTGCATTGTCATAATAATTAAGAGTATATATTTTATAAATGAGTGAATAAAGAGAAAGGTGTTGAGTGAGATCCTTTTCTAGTAAAGGCGTGATTATTAATACTTGGAATCACTGGTCTATAGAATGAAATTGTCATAGCCAGGCATTCATTTACTCTGGAACATTTCACCCAACCATCACTTTCAGGCTACATCTATATTCAGTCTCCATTAGAGTCAAGCTGAGGTGCTGCAGAAATTTCCTAATTTCCTAAGTGTTTATTCCCTCTGTCTGGAATGCTTCCCTTCATCCTTTTATGCTAAATTCTTAACTATTTTTCAAACTCTAGGTCAGATGCTATTTTCTTTATGAATATTTTTGTAGTTAGAATAGTTTTGATTATAAGTAGCAGAGAGCCACTCAAATTGCTATAATAAAGGAAATTTATAGGTTTATGACACAAAAAAGTTAAGATAAAGAAAAAGGTTCATGTACAATTTCATGAGGTACCAGATTAATTTATACACAGTTCCCTTGTGTCTTTATTCCTTCATGTGATCTCTGTCCTTAGGTTGATTTCCTTTAGGGTTAGACAACGTTGGAGCAATTTTAAGCGTTACATTAACATTCCACATCACACAGAGCAAGAAAAAGAAAGCATCTCCCCAATCTCTCCACCCACTCACCTCCAATTCAATAAAAGTTCTCAGCTTCATACTAAAATAGCTTAGGTGATATTCTCACTGATATAGGCTGATAAATGCTGATTAGATTAGATCATCAGAGCTTACCTCTGATCTAAGTTGGTCAGGGTCCTCCCCTGGAGTTTGCAGGTCATCAATTTCATGGCTGTTTGTAATTGATAAAAAAAAAAAATTGCTAAGGAGGCAAACCACAATGTCTGCTATAAGCCTTAAGTTGTTTACTAGCTAAAAGAGGACTCTTCATCTCCTGAATACTATGGTATTTATATGCTTTCTTTTATCACTTATTTTTTCTTGTATTATAGCATTTTTCTTTCATATTTGCCAGGTTTTAAGAGTCTTGAGAAGCAAGTACTCATATCTGATTTATCATTTTATTCAACTTTCCCCTATGTGGCATCCAGGAAAATGCTTTGTTAAATTAGAATATATGAATAAATGAACTTACAAATGAATGAAGAAATAAATGGGTAAAATGATGGTATGAAATTATTGCTCTTTAAATACAGTTTCTTTTTTGTTAGAAGATTTCAAACAAAACTTAGCAGAAAATGTTCAGCTATGGAAAGGACTCATGTATTAGAGAAGTGCTGGATGCAATAAATTCCAAACAACTTATATTTTAACAATTTATTTATTTCTTGAATATTTGATCTTTTGAGGTGGATGGTGTCTTTTAAGTGGCTTCTTATTAACTACATATCTTTTGTCATCTGCAGTTATTCCATGGGAAAATGTTATTTGTCTAGAAAGTAAAAACAAAAGTACAAAGTGGTTGTAATGGCACATTAACCTGCCAAATGTTATGCTTCTGTATAGGAAGAAGTTAAACCTTGGACAATTCTTACTTTTATTTAAATGAATAAGAGTAACAACCCTATTATTAGATAAATTAATTGAGCTTTCTTTGAAAAGATAACTTCTTCTCATCAGAATGTTAATTAAATGAATAAAATGTATATAGTTTTTATGCTCACAGATTCACTTTAAATGAAGGTTTTATTTCACATAATATATTAAGCTATAGATAATGAAAAGTATTTTTACATCACCTTATCCTTGTTATCAGAAATCCTTTCCCCAATAATGTTTCACTGAAGCATTAGATCCACATTGATCTCCAAACTCATATACTATGGTTTATTTGAATAATCTACATAGGTGCCTCATAGTAAAAAACTGAACCCATAATCTGCTCCTATAAAACCAGTTTCTCCTCTAATGTTAACTCTCTTGGCAAGTGCGTTAAATCATTCTTGCATTTCTATAAAACAATTCCTGAAACTGGGTGATTTATAAAGAAAAGAGGCTTAATTGGCTCACATTCTGCAGGCTTTACAGGAAGCATGCTGCGGATGCTTGCTGGGCTCCTGGGGAGGCTTCAGGAAGCTTACAATCTTGACAGAAGGCAAAGGGGGAGCAGGCATGTCACATGGTGAAAGCAGAAACAAGATAGAGGGGAGGTGTCACACACTTAAAAATGACCAGATCTAATGAGAACTCACTGACTACTGTGAAGGGACAGTACCAAGTGGATAGTGCTAAACCATTCATGAAAAATTCACCCTCGTGATCCAATCACCTCCCACCAGACCCCATCTCCAACACTGGGACTTACATTTCAACATGACATTTAGGTGGGGACAACATCCACACTATACCAGCAAATGATTTTTTAATCACTGAGTTGCCCGTTTCAGAAACCTGGGAGCCATCCTTAATCCTTCTACCTTACTCCTCACATCCACTTTATTATCAAATCTTGCCAATTCTACTTCCCACATGTGCAAAATATGTCTTGAATGTGTTCATGTCTCTCAAACTGTATTGCTACTACTTGAAGCTACCATGATAAATTGCCTAGACTTAAACAAATAGCCCCTAAACTGGTTTTCCTGTTTCTAATCTTGACTTTCTCCATTCCAGTACTCACACTTTCACCAGATTGTAAAAACAGAAACAAAAAAACCTTGTTATAGGCCCTTAATATCTTTCCATTGCTCTATGGATAAATGTAAAAATCTACAAGATTCAGATAATATGGTTCCTGCCTGTTTTTACATCCTCATGGCTATGGTTTAGATATTTGACTTCCCCAAACTTCATGTTGAAACTTAATCTCCTGTTGAAGGTGGGGCCTAATGGGAGGTGTTTGGGTCATGAGGGCAGATCCCTCATGAATGGCTTGGTGTGGTCCTCATGTAATGAGTGAGTCCTCACTCTACTAGTTCCAATGAGAGTTGGTTGTTAAAAAGAGCCTGGCACCTCCCCTCTGTCTCTCTCACTTCATTTCTTGCCACATAATCTCTCTATAGACTGGCTCCTTTTTGACACCATGAATGGAAGCAGCCTGTGGCCCTTACCAGATGCAATGCCAGTGCCACGCATAAGCCAAATAAAACTAAAACAAAAAATTAGTTACTCAGTCTTAGGTGTTCCTTCATAGCAACACAAACGAGTTAAGACACTCATCTTGCACTAATCATCTCCCTCTCTTGCTCACTTTGCTCCATCCACACCAACCTTTTCTATCCCTAAAATGTACTAAGATCTGTTGCCCTCATAACCCTTGCTTATACTGCTTCCTGTATGTGAGATATTCTTTTCACCTGTAATATAAACACACATACTTTCTCCCTTTCTCCTCTCTCTTTCTCTCTCTCTTTTTTTTTTTTTTTTTTTTTTTTTTGAGACGGAGTCTCGCTCAGTCGCCCAGGCTGGAGTGCAGTGGCGCGATCTCGTCTCACTGCAGGCTCCGCCTCCCGGGTTCACGCCATTCTCCTACCTCAGCCTCCCGAGTAGCTGGGATTACAGGCGCCCGCCACTACGCCCGGCTAATTTTTTGTATTTTTAGTAGAGACGGGGTTTCACCGTGTTAGCTGGGATGGTCTCGATAACCTGATCTTGTGATCTGCCCATCTCGGCCTCCCAAAGTGCTGGGATTACAGGCGTGAGCCACCACGCCCGGCGATTTTTTTTGTTTAGTTTTTTGTTTTGAGATAGGGTCTCACTCTGTTGCCCAGGCTGGAGTGCAGTGGTACAATCAGAACTTCACCTCCTGGGATTCAAGTGATCTGCCCACCTCAGCCTCCCATGTAGCTGGGACTATAGGCTCACGCAACCATGCCTGGCTAATATTTTTTTCTTAACTTTTGTAGAGAGAGGTTTTCTTCATGTTGCCCAGGCTCACTTGCTCTGCTTTCTAATTTAGCTAACTCCTACTCATCCTTCAACTATTAAATTAAATATTAGTTTAATTTGTCAGGGCACCATTCCCAGAACCTCTTGCCAGATTAGGTTATTTCCTCCTTTTGTAAACTTTCATAGCCATCTCTACTTTTGCTTAATAATATGCATAACAATCATTAAATAGTTATTTGAGCAATTATTTGTTAAGTATCTGTCTTCTCTGTTACTGTATATCTACAATGAGGGTAGGCACTGCATTTATTTTGTTCATCATTGTTACTACCTAACATAATGCCTAACATTTACTATGAACTCGATAAATGTATATTAAATAAATGAATAATAAAATGCATTACAGAAGAATAAGATTTACTGAATTATTCCATTGTCAAAGGTAGCTCATAAACAGAGGGAGACAAGATGTAGCCACCTGGGAAGGGAGAATATGAAGCCAAAGCAAAAGCGTTGTTCACTTAAATTTTTAAAACATGACCCGTAAATAACACTTTTTTCTCTTACATCTTCCAGGTACTGACTTTGATTTTGCCTGCATCAGTTTCTTGAACCAATATTATTATTCTCTAGTTTTAGTCTCTTTCCAAATTTTTCTTCATGTCATGTCAGTCATAAATTTTGATCATTTTATTTCATTGTGATATCATTACATAATTTTCCTTTTAATCCCACTGGCACTGCTGTATTGCACAGCACAATTATCCTCAGTCTTCTGCAAAAGTCTCATGACTTTCTACCTCCAATTAATATAGCACTCTTAATGCCAGATTAATCTTCCTAAAGCAATTCTCTATTTATGTCACTAATAGTTCAAAAGTTTTCATTTACTCTTTGTCATTCTATAAAAGAAATCTAGGTATTTTACTATAGCATTCATGGCCTTTAATTATTCTCTTCTATTTCTTTTTTATTATTATACTTTAAGTTCTGGAATACATGTCTAGAACGTGCAGGTTTGTTACACGTGCCATGGTGGTTTGCTGCACCCATCAACCCGTCAACTGCATTAGGTATTTCTCCTAATGCTATTTGTCCCCTAGCCCCCATCCCCCACAGACCCCAGTGTGTGATGCCCCCCCACCCTCATGTCCATGTGTTCTCATTGTTCACCTCTCACTTATGAGTCGGAACATGCGGTGTTTGGTATTTGGTTTTCTGTTCTTGTGGTAGTTTACTGACAATAATGGTTTCCAGCTTGATCCATGTCCCTGCAAAGGACATGAACGCATCCTTTTTATGGCTGCATAGTATTCCATGGTGTATATGTGCCACATTTTCTTTATCCAGTCTATTATTGATGGCCATTTGGGTTGGTTCCAAGTCTTTGCTATTGTGAACAGTGTTGCAATAAACATATGTGCATGTGTCTTTATAGTAGAATGATTTATAATCCTTTGGGTATATACCCAGTAACGGGATTGCTGGGTTAAATGGTATTTCTAGTTCCAAATCCTTGAGGAATTGCCACACTGTCTTCCACAATGATTGAACTAATTTACACTCCCACCAACAGTGTAAAAGCATTCGTATTTCTGCACATCCTCTCCAGCATCTGTTGTTTCCTGACTTTTTAATGATCGCCATTCTAACTGGTGTGAGATGGTATCTCACTGTGGCTTTGATTTCCATTTCTCTAATGACAAATGTGATGAGCTTTTTTTCATACGTTTGTTGACTGCATAAATGTCTTCTTTTGAGAAGTGTCTATTCATATCCTTTGCCCACTTTTTGATGGGGTTGTTTGTTTTTTTTCTTGTAAATTTGTTTAAGTTCTTTGTAGATTCTGGGTATTAGCCCTTTGTCAGATGGATAGATTGCAAAAATTTTCTCCCATTCTGTAGGTGGCCTGTTCACTCTGATGATAGTTTCTTTAGCTGTGCAAAAGCTCTTTAATTTAATTAGATCCTATTTGTCAATTTTGGCTTTTTTTGCCATTGTTTTTGGTGTTTAGGTCATGAAGTCTTTGACCGTGCCTATGTCCTTAATGGTATTGCCTAGGTTTTCTTCTAGGGTTTTTATGGTTTTAGGTCTTATGTTAAAGTCTTTAATCCATCTTGGGATAATTTTTGTATAAGGTGTAAAGAAGGGATCCACTTTACTCTTTCTGCATATGGCTAGCCAGTTTTACCAACACCATTTATTAAATAGGGAATCCTTTCCCCATTGCTTGTTTTTGTCAGGTTTGTCAAAGATCAGATGATTTTAGCTGTGTGGTGTTATTTCTGAGGCCTCTGTTTTGTTCCATTGGTCTATATCTGTGTTTTGGTACCAGTACCATGCTGTTTTGGTTACTGTAGCCTTGTAGTGTAGTTTGAAGTCAGGTAGCATGATGCCTCCAGCTTTGTTCTTTTTGCTGAGGATTGTCTTGGTTATGCGGGGTCTTCTTTGGTTCCATATGAAATTTAACATAGTTTTTTCCAATTCTGTGAAGAAAGTCAATGGGAGCTTGATGGGGATAGCATTGCATCCATAAATTGCCTTGGGCAGTATGGCCATTTTCACAATATTGATTCTTCTTATCCATGAGCATGGAATGCTTTTTCATTTGTTTGTCTTCTCTCTTATTTCCTTGAGCAGTTGTTTGTAGTTCTTGAAGAGGTCCTTCACATCCCTTGTAAGTTGTATTCCTAGATATTTGATCCTCTTTTTAGCAATTGTGAATGGGAGTTCACTCATGATTTAGCTTTTGTCTGTTGTTGGTGTATAGGAATGCTTGTGAATTTTGCATATTGATTTTGTATCTTGAGACTTCGCTGAAGTTGCTTATCAGCTTAAGGAGATTTTGTGCTGAGACAATGGGGTTTTCAGAATATACAATCATGTCATCTGCAAACAGAGACAATTTGACTTCCTCGCTTCCTAATTGAATACCCTTTATTTCTTTCTCTTGACTGATTGCCCTGGTCAGAACTCCCAATACTATGTTGAATAGGAGTGGCGAGAGAGGGTATGTTTGTCTTGTGCTGGTTTTCAGAGGGAATGCTTCCAGTTTTTGCCCATCCAGTATGATATTGACTTTGGGTTTGTTATAAATAGCTCTTATTATTTTGAGATACATTCCATCAATAACTAGTTTATTGAGAGTTTTTAGCATGAAGGGACGTTGAATTTTTGTCGACGGCTTTTTCTGCATCTATTGAAATAATCGTGCTTGTTTTCATTGGTCCTGTTTATGTGATGGATCACATTTATTGATTTGCGTATGTTGAATCAGCCTTGCATTCTAGGAATGAAGCCGACTTGATCGTGGTGGATAAGCTTTTTGATGTGCTTCTGGATTTGGTTTCCCAGTATTTTTTTGAGGATTTTTGCATCGATATTCATCATGGATATTGGCCTGAATTTTTTTTTGTTGTGTCTCTGCCAGGTTTTTGTATCAGGGTAAGTCCGGCCTCTTACAATTAGTTAGGGAAGATTCTCTCTTTTTCTATTGTTTGGAATAGTTTCAGAAGCAATGGTACCAGCTCCTCTTTCTACCTCTGGTAGAATTCAACTGTGAATCTGTCTGGTCCTGGATTTGTTTTTTGGTTAGTAGGCTATTAATTACTGCCTCAATTTTGAAACTTTTTATTTGTCTATTCAGGGATTTGACTTCTTCCTGGTTTAGTCTTGGGAGGTTGTATGTGCCCAGGAATTTATCCATTTCTTTTAGATTTTCTAGTTTATTTGCGTAGAGGTGTTTATAGTATTCTCTGATGGTAGTTTGTATTTCTGTAGGATCAGTGGTGATAGCCCCTTTACCTTTTTTGTGTCTATTTGATTCTTGTTTCTTTCTTCTTTATTAGTCTGGTTAGCAGTCTATCTATTCTGTTGATCTTTTTAAAAAACCAGCTCTTGGATTCATTAATTTTTTGAAGGGGTTTTCATGTCTGTATCTCCTTCAGTTCTGCTCTGATCCTAATTATTTCTTGCCTTCTGCTAGCTTTTGAATTTGTTTGCTCTTGCTTCTCTAGTTCTTTTAATTGTAAGTTAGGGTGTCAATTTTAGATCTTTCCTGCTTTCTCTTGTGGGCATTTTGTGCTATAAATTTCTCTCTACACACTGCTTTAAATTTGTCCCAGAGATTCTGGTATGTTGTGTCTTTGTTCTCATTGGTTTCAAAGAACATCTTTATTTCTGCCTTAATTTTGTTACCCAGTAGTCATTCTGGAACAGGTTGTTCAGTTTCCATGTAGTTGTATAGTTTTGAGTGAGTTTCTTAATCCTGAGTTCTAATTTGATTGCACTGTGGTCTGAGAGACTGTTATGATTTCCATTCTTTCACATTTGCTTAGGAGTGTTTTACTTCCAATTATGCTGCCAATTTTAGAATAAGTGCAATGAGGTGCTCAGAAGAAGGTATGTTCTGTTGATTTGGGGTGGAGACTTCTGTAGATGTATATTAGGTCCGCTTGGTCCAGAGCTGAGTTCAAGTCCTGGATATCCTTGTTAATTTTCGGTTTTGTTGATCTGTCTAACATTGACAGTGGGGTGTTAAAGTCACCCACTATTATTTTGTGGTAGTCTAAGTCTGTTTGTAGGTCTCTAAGAACTTTCTTTATGAATCTGGGTGCTCCTGTATTGGGTGCATATATATTTAGGATAGATAGCTCTTCTTGATACATTGATACCTTTACCATTATGTAATGCCTTTCTTTGTCTCTTTTGTTCTTTGTTGGTTTAAAGTCTGTTTTATCAGAGACTAGGATTGCAACCCCTGCTTTTTTTTGTTCGCTTTCGATTTGCTTGATAAATCTTCTTCCATCCATTTATTTTGAGCCTATGTGTGTCTTTGCACGTGAGATGGGTTTCCTGAATATAGCACACTGACGGGTCTTGACTCTTTATCCAATTTACCAGTCTTTGTCTTTTAATCAGGGCATTTAGCCCTTTTACATTTAAGGTTAATATTGTTATATGTGAATTTGATCCTGTCATTATGATGCTGGCTGGTTACTTTGCCTGTTAGTTGATGCAGTTTCCTCATAGTGTTGATGGTCTTTACAATTTGGTATGTTTTTGCTGTGGCTGGTACTGGTTGTTCCTTTCCATGTTTCGTGCTTCCTTCAGGAGCTTTTCTAAAGCAGGCCTGGTGGTAAGAAAATGTCTCAGCATTTTCTTCTCTGTAAAATACTTTATTTTGCTTGTGAAGCTTAGTTTGGCTGGATAAGGAATTCTGGGTTGAAAATTCTTTTCTTTAAGGATATTGAATATCGGCTCCCATTCTCTTCTGTCTTGTAGAGTTTCTGCTAAGAGATCTGCTGTTAGCCTGAGGGGCTTCCCTTTGTGGGTGACCCAGCTTTTCTCTCTGGCTGCCCTTAACATTTTTTCCTTCATTTCAACCTTGGTGAATCTGATGATTGTGTGTCTTGGGGTTGCTTTTCTCAAGGACTATCTTTGTGGCGTTATCTGTATTTCCTGAATTTGAATGTTGGCCTGCCTTGCTAGGGTTGGGGTGTTTCTCCTGGATAATGTGCTGAAGAGTGTTTTCCAACTTGGTTCCATTCTCCCTGTCACTTTCCGGTACACCAAACAAACATAGATTTGGTCTTTTCACATAGTCCTATATTTCTTGGAGACTTTGTTCATTTGTTTTCACTCTTTTTTCTCTAATCTTGTCTTCTCGCTTCACTTCATTGAGTTGATCTTCAATCTGTGATATTCTGTCTTCTGCTTGATTGATTCAGCTATTGATACTTGTGTATGCTTCATGAAGTTCTCGTGCTGTGTTTTTTGGCTCCATCAGGTCAATTGTATTCTTCTCTAAACTGGTTATTCTAGTTAGCAATTCATTTAGCTTTTTTTCAAAGTTCTTAGCTTCCTTGCGTTGGGTTAGAACATGCTCCTTTAGCTTGGTGGACTTTGTTATTACCCACCTTCTGAAGTCCACTTATGTCAATTTGTCAAAATCCTTCTCTGTTCAATTTTGTTCCCTTGCTGGCGAGGAGTTGTGATCCTTTGGAGAAGAGGTGTTCTGGTTTTTGGAATTTTCAGCCTTTTTGTGCTCGTTTCTCCCCATCCTCATGGATTTATCTACCTTTGGTCTTTGATATTGGTGATGTTCGGATGGGGTTTTGGTGTGGACGTCCTTTTTGTTGATGTTGATATGATTCCTTTCTGTTCGTTAGTTTTCCCTCTAATAGTCAGGCCCTTCTGCTGCAGGTCTGCTGGAGTTTGCTGGAGGTCCACTCCAGACCCTGTTTGCCTGAGTATCACCAGCGGAGGCTGCAGAACAGCAAAGATTGCTGCCTGTTTCTTCCTCTGGAAGCTTTGTCCCAGAGGGCCACCCACCAGATGCCAGAGCTCTCCTGTATGATGTGTCTGTCAGTCTCTACTGGGAGTTGTCTCCCAGTCAGTTTACATGGCGTTCAGGGACCCACTTGAGGAGGCATTCTGTCCCTTAGCAGAGCTCTAACACTGTGCTGGGACATCTGCTGCTCTCTTCAGAGCCATCAGCCAGGGACGTTTAAGTCTGCTGAAGCTGTGCCCCCCACCTCCCCTTTCCCCAGGTGCTTTGTCCCAGGGAGATGGGGGTTTTGTCTATGAGTCCCTGACTGGGGCTGCTGCCTTTTTTTCAGAGATGCCCTGCCCAGAAAGGAGGAATCTAGAGAGGCAGTCTGGCCACAGAGCCCTTGCTCAGCTGCAGTGGGCTCCACCCAGTTCATACTTCCAGGTGCGTTTGTTTATACTGTGAGGGTAAAACCTCCTACTCAAGTCTCAGCAATGGTGGACTCTCCTTCCCCCACCGAGCTTGAGCATCCCAGGTCGACCTCAGACTTCTGTGCTAACAGCAGGAATTTCAAGCCAGTGGAACTTACCTTGCTGGCCTCCATGGGGGTGGGACCCGCTGAGCCAGAGCACTTGGCTCCCTGGCTTCAGCCCCCCTTCCAGGGAAGTGAACGGTTCTGTCTTGCCGGTGTTCCAGGTGCCACTGGGATATGAAAGAAAGAAAGAAAGAAGGAAGGAAGGAAAGAAAGAAGGAAAGAAGGAAGGAAGGAAGGAAAGAAAGAAAGAATCCTGCAACTAGCTCAGTGTCTGCCCAAACTGCCACCCAGCTTTGTGCTTGAAACCCAGGGCCCTGGTGGCAAAGGCAACGGAGGGAATCTCCTGGTCTGCAGGTTATGAAGACCATGGGAAAAGCATAGTATCTGGGCCACAGTACACCTTTCCTCCTGGTACAGTCTCACAGTTTCCCTTGGCTGGGGAAGGGAGATCCCCTGACCCCTTGTGCTTCCTGTGTGAGGTGACTCCCCACCCTGCTTTGGCTTGCCCTCCGTGGGCTGCACCCACTCTCCAACAGTTCCAATGAGATGAATCAAGTATCTCAGTTGGAAATGCAGATATCAGCTGCCTTCTACATCCATCTCGCTGGTTGCTGCAGACAGGAACTGTTCCTATTCATCCATCTTGCCAGTCCAATCTCTTCTGTTTCTTCTTTCTTTTTTTTTTTTTTTTCTTTTTTTTGCAGTTGCAAGATTTAATAGAGTGAAATCAGAGCTCCCATACAAAGGGAGGGGACCCAAAGAGGGTAGCTGTTGCTGGCTCGAATCCCTGGGTTTATATCTCCATCATTGTCCCTCCTGCTGTGCTCTCAGGTGATAGGTGATTGGCTGTTCCTTTACCTCCTATGAATTTTCTGTGTCAGTGAAACCAATTCATACATATCTACCTCCACACTTTCACTAATTCCTTTCTTTCTTCTTGGAATATCTTCTTTTATTACTCTTTGTGTTTTTTACTTTCATACGTATTTTCTGACTGCTTCTACTGATAAAAATCTCTCCTTTCTCTGAATTTTTTTCTCTACTTTCTGGGCTAATCACTTGATACTATATATTATTTCTATCATTTACTTTAATGTGTATAAGTTGAACCCCAAACTTGATTGCTAATAATTTGAAAACTTTATTGTAGTTCCAGCATCTAGGAGAGTATCTAGTAAGTTAATTGTAATTTTTTGTAACTGACTATAGGGCCAGCATTTGAATAGTATGTAATAATAAATATAACTCAAAAAAAGTTATTGTTAATGATGATGGATAATATTTTGAGGACAGAAGTTGGGCAAAATAAACAGAAAATTCTGAGGAAAGCTAAGCATGTAACATATCTTTAAGGATGAGGATAACTGAATGCACTTGAGATTCCTAATGGTTGATGAGGATACCTAGCAGTATATCAGCTTTAGCTGAATTGTTCCCTGATGCACATGAAGATGAGGGAAGAACATTTCAATGGATAGAATGGCATGACCAAAGGTTCAGAGGGTGGAAATATATGTGTACAGAAGATTTACTAATTTAATAATAGAGGAAATTTCTCACACCATGTGGGGAACATTAGATGACTATTTCTTTAGTAGGGAAAAAGTAAAACTGTGCTTATGTGAAAAAAAAAAATGTTTTGTAGGAGCTGTTTTAAAAGATTTTTTCTGGCCGAGCACAGTGGCTCACACCTGTAATCCCAGCACTTTGGGAGGTTGAGTCAGGCGGATCACCTGAGGTCAGGAGTTCAAGGCCAGCCAGACCAACATGGTGAAACCCTGTCTCTACTAAAAATGCAAAAATTAGCCAGGCATGGTGGCGCACACTTGTAATTTTATCTACTCAGGAGGCTGAGGCAGGAGAATCACTTGAACCCAGGAGGCGGAGGTTGCAGTGAGCCAAGATTGCACTACTGCACCCTAGCCTGGGCAACAGTGAGATTCCATCGCAAAAAAAAAAAAAAAAAGAAAAAGAATTTTTCTTTCACTACCAACCTTCCTTTTTGAGGAGGTTTAAAAAATTGATCAACAGCTCTTTTAGGCTCCATGGGTGTAGGACCCTCTGAGTCAGGCGCGGGATATAATCTCCTGGTGTGCCATTTGCTAAGACCGTTGGAAAAGCGCAGTATTAGGGTGAGAGTGACCCGATTTTCCAGGTGCCGTCTGTCACCCCTTTCTTTGACTACACCATGGAATACTATGCAGCCATAAAAAATGATGAGTTCATGTCCTTTCTAGGGACATGGATGAAGCTGGAAACCATCATTCTCACCAAACTGTCACAAGGACAAAAAACCAAACACCGCATGTTCTCACTCATAGGCGGGAATTGAACAATGAGAACACATGGACACAG
Organism: Pan troglodytes; assembly: GCF_028858775.2. Taxonomy (NCBI): domain Eukaryota; kingdom Metazoa; phylum Chordata; class Mammalia; order Primates; family Hominidae; genus Pan; species Pan troglodytes. Next base: position 92,387,500 of record NC_072407.2, read on the forward strand.
GAAGGGGAACGTCACACACTGGGGCCTGTTGTGGGGTGGGGGGAGGAGGGAAGGATAGCATTAGGAGATATACCTGATGTTAAATGATGAGTTATTGGGTGCAGCACACCAACATGGCACATGTATACATATGTAACTAACCTGCACGTTGTGCACATGTACCCTAAAACTTAAAGTACAATAAAAAAAATTGATCAACAGAAGAATAGAATTTGAGGTTTTGACAGTATTTAGCAAAGCAAGTAAATAAAACTACACAAACTGAAGAACAACAGGAACCAACTGTTCACATCTTTTGCTTGAATAGATTGATAAAGTATTTCTCGATACATTTGCATTATAAATATTGTCACTTTATGCATCTAACTCAAAAAAATACCCCTATAATTTGAAATTTTTTTTCTTTCCTGGGATGTTGGTTTCTGATCCACGTTGAACTAGAGAAGATTTAAAGAAGTGAAAATTTATGAAATTCAATACTTATAATAACAAATTCTTAAATTTGGGAATGAAAAGAGAGTCTATAGAGTAAATAATTGTGAAAGATTATTTTCTGTTTAACAGAAGTCTAGCACACAAAACAATACAAACTGGTTTCTTAATAATAAACTAATATCTTACTCTACTTTTAGAGGAAATTTGGTACTCTCCATTTCTTGCCTCCCATAACATAATTTATTACATATCCTTTACATGTTATCATGTTAATGAGAGATGCTTGAGTATTAAGCTACACACTAAATAACTTGGTTGTGTTTTTAATTGCTTTCTCAGTTTTTTGTTTTTATTTTGATTTGCCTTGATTTTGACTCCACTTACTTAAAATCACTCATTAGACTTTTATTGCAGAACCTGTTAAGTAATGAATGAGTGAATTATAGAAGGTGGGCAAGTAGGTTATTTTATTTTGTTTTTTAAGTGTGAGCTTGGAGGGTTCCAAGGCATTCAAATATTTATGCTGGCTTCTTTTCCACAGGCATAAAGTAGCTAAGATAGTTACCAATAAAAGCATTCACATCTTCTTAATATCTCTCCACTTTTATCTGTGGTTACCAATGAAACTATAATTTAGTTATTTTTATCAGTATCCTCTTTAATTTCTCATACTGTGGTCATAATCAAGGTTAAAACTGAAGAGGACAAAGCAGAGGAGAAAGGTACATGCACCCATGACAGTCTTTTTCCCAAAGTCAGCATGTTTTCCTTAGTGACCTGGTGACCTTTCTAATTTTTCATATTGGAGCACAAAATAGTATTGTTATAACATCGTTTATGTCTATATGGCACTATCATTGTATCTTTGACTGAAGATTTATGAAATCAAATCATCAAATCCAAGCCGCTGGAATGGTGACAAAGTAATAGGTCCTTGGGACAATCTAAGACTTCCGTGGCAGACAAATTAAGTCTTCTGTTGTCATCTGCCTCTAAGTGTAAGTAAGGATGCTGGAAGGTAGGAAAAGGGCATAATGTCACCTTTTGACACAAACTGTCATTGCTAGCTGAGTAACATATTTTCTTCGAGTTGAGTTTAGGAACTCTGGAAAGCACTGGAGATGTACATTACATTTTTTAGTGGTCTAGCTGATAGTACTATGGTCTGAAAGGTTGAATGCATTGAATGCCCATTTAAAAGGAACTAATGGTCCTAGAAAGATGGATCACTGTTTCTGGCTGAAATTACATTTTAATAGAATTTCAACAAAACAATATACATTTTAATAAGTTTCACAAAATGGCAACATTTTCAACATGCAAAAGAAATAGCGAGAATGGTGATAGTATTTAACTCAGCATATGTAACATGGAAGTTCTGGAATATTGTGACAAGGTACAGAATGTACAAGTGGTTACTGTCTTTACTATTATAGTAATAATGGAGGTGGTTTAATGATTTATAGTTAAGAGTCTTGGAAACATGGGATCTACACTATAAAAAAGGTTATTCTATTCTTGGGGTGATAGTGGTAGGGAAGAAGGTAGGAAACAGACCATGAAGTAGGAGAGAGATGAATTGTGTATGTATTATCATGGAACACAGACTTTTGGTCTGAGAGCAATGCTTAATATATTCTATTCCCTCTGTGTTATCCCACTTATCTCTACATATGTCTAGATTAGGAGTTGGCAAGCATTTTTTAGGAAGGAACAGTTAGTAAACCTTTTAGGCTTTCTGGGTCAAATAGTCTCTGTTTTAATTATTTAACTCTGCCACTGTAGCCATAGACAATATGTAATCAAATGCATATGGCTGTCTTTCAACATGACTTTACTTTTTTTTTTTTTTTTTTTTTACTATACAGCTTTTATTTTATTTTATTTTATTTTTTACTTCTTTTTAAATTTTATTATTATACTTTAAGTTTTAGGGTACATGTGCACAACGTGCAGGTTTGTTACATATGTATACATGTGTCATGTTGGTGTGCTGCACCCATTAACTCATCATGTAGCATTAGGTATATCTCCTAATGCTATCCCTCCCCCCTACCCCCACCCCACAACAGTCCCCGGTGTGTGATGTTCCCCTTCCTGTGTCCATGTGTTCTCATTGTTCAATTCCCATCTATGAGTGAGAACATGCGGTGTTTGGTTTTTTGTCCTTGTGATAGTTTGCTGAGAATGGTAGTTTCCAGTTTCATCCATGTCCCTAGAAAGGACATGAACTCATCATTTTTTATGGCTGCATAGTATTCCATGGTGTATATGTGCCACATTTTCTTAATCCAGTCTCTCGTTGTTGGACATTTAGGTTGGTTCCAAGTCTTTGCTATTGTGAATAGTGCCGCTATAAACATATGTGTGCGTGTGTCTTTATAGCAGCATGATTTATAATCCTTTGGGTATATACCCAGTAAAGGGATGGCTGGGTCAAATGGTATTTCTAGTTCTAGATCCCTGAGGAATCTCCACACTGACTTCCACAATGGTTGAACTAGTTTACAGTCCCACCAACAGTGTAAAAGTTTTTCTGTTTGTCCACATCCTCTCTAGCACCTGTTGTTTCCTGACTTTTTTTTTTTTTGCTGTTGTTTTTTTTTTTTTTTTTTTTTTAATTTATTTTTTTATTGATCATTCTTGGGTGTTTCTCACAGAGGGGGATTTGGCAGGGTCATAGGACAATAGTGGAGGGAAGGTCAGCAGATAAACAAGTGAACAAAGGTCTCTGGTTTTCCTAAGCAGAGGACCCTGAGGCCTTCCGCAGTGTTTGTGTCCCTGGGTACTTGAGATTAGGGAGTGGTGATGACTCTTAACATGCTGCCTTCAGGCATCTGTTTAACAAAGCACATCTTGCACTGCCCTTAATCCATTTAACCCTGAGTGGACACAGCACATGTTTCAGAGAGCACAGGGTTGCGGGGTAGGTCACAGATCAACAGGATCCCAAGGCAGAAGAATTTTTCTTAGTACAGAACAAAATGAAAAGTATCCCATGTCTACTTCTTTCCACACAGACACGGCAACCATCCGATTTCTCAATCTTTTCCCCACCTTTCCCCGCTTTCTATTCCACAAAACCACCATTGTCATCATGGCCCGTTCTCAATGAGCTGTTGGGCACACCTCCCAGACGGGGTGGTGGCTGGGCAGAGGGGCTCCTCACTTCCCAGTAGGGGCGGCCGGCAGAGGCGCCCCTCACCTCCCGGACAGGGCGGCTGGCCAGGTGGGGGGCTGACCCCCCCACCTCCCTCCCAGACGGGGCGGCTGGCCGGGCAGAGGGGCTCCTCACTTCCCAGTAGGGGCAGCCGGGCAGAGGCGCCCCTCACCTCCCGGACAAGGCGGCTGGCCGGGCGGGGGGCTGACCCCCCCACCTCCCTCCCGGACGGGGTGGCTGGCCGGGCGGGGGGCTGACCCCCCCACCTCCCTCCCGGACAGGGCGGCTGGCCGGGCGGGGGGCTGACCCCCCCACCTCCCTTCCGGACGGGGTGGCTGGGCAGAGGCGCCCCTCACCTCCCGGACGGGGCGGCTGGCCGGGCGGGGGGCTGACCCCCCACCTCCCTCCCGGATGGGGCAGCTGGCCGGGTGGGGGGCTGACCCCCGACCTCCCTCCCGGACGGGGCGGCTGGCCGGGCGGGGGCTGACCCCCCCACCTCCCTCCCGGATGGAGCAGCTGGCCGGGCAGAGGGGCTCCTCACTTCCCAGTAGGGGCGGCTGGGCAGAGGCGCCCCTCACCTCCCGGACGGGGCGGCTGGCCGGGCGAGGGGCTGACCCCCCCACCTCCCTCCCGGACGGGGTGGCTGGTCTGGCGGGGGCTGACCCCCCACCTCCCTCCCGGATGGGTCGGCTGCAGGGCGGAGAGGCTCCTCACTTCCCAGATGGGGTGGCTGCCGGGCAGAGGGGCTCCTCACTTCTCAGATGGGGCGGCTGCCGGGCGGAGGGGCTCCTCACTTCTCAGACCGGGCGGTTGCCAGGCGGAGGGTCTCCTCCCTTCTCAGATGGGGCGGCTGGGCAGAGACGCTCCTCACCTCCCAGACGGGGTCAAGGCCGGGCAGAGGCGCTCCTCACATCCCAGACAGGGCGGTGGGGCAAAGGCGCTCCCCACATCTCAGACGATGGGCGGCCGGGCAGAGACGCTCCTCACTTCCTAGATGGGATGGCGGCCGGGAAGAGGCGCTCCTCACTTCCTAGATGGGATGGCAGCCAGGCAGAGAGGCTCCTCACTTTCCAGACTGGGCAGCCAGGCAGAGGGGCTCCTCACATCCCAGACGATGGGCGGCCAGGCAGAGACGCTCCTCACTTCCTAGACGGGGTGGCGGCCGGGCAGAGGCTGCACTCTGGGCACTTTGGGAGGCCAAGGCAGGCGGCTGGGAGGTGGAGGTTGTAGCGAGCCGAGATCACGCCACTGCACTCCAGCCTGGGCACCATTGAGCACTGAGTGAACCAGACACCGTCTGCAATCCCGGCACCTCCAGAGGCCGAGGCTGGCGGATCACTCGCGGTTAGGAGCTGGAGACCAGCCCGGCCAACACAGCAAAACCCTGTCTCCACCAAAAAAATACGAAAACCAGTCAGGCGTGGCGGCGCGCGCCTGCAATCGCAGGCACTCGGCAGGCTGAGGCAGGAGAATCAGGCAGGGAGGTTGCAGTGAGCCGAGATGGCAGCAGTACAGTCCAGCTTCGGCTCGGCATCAGAGGGAGACCGTGGAAAGAGAGGGGGAGGGAGACCGTGGGGAGAGGGAGAGGGAGAGGGAAAGCGTTTCTTGACTTTTTAATGATCGCCATTCTAACTGGTGTGAGATGGTATCTCATTGTGGTTTTGATTTGCATTTCTCTGATGGCCAGTGATGATGAGCATTTTTTCATGTGTTTTTTGACTGCATAAATGCAGCATATCTACAACTATCTGTTCTTTGACAAACCTGACAAAAACAAGCAATGGGGAAAGGATTCCCTATTTAATCAATGGTGCTGGGAAAACTGGCTAGCCATATGTAGAAGGCTGAAACTGGATCCCTTCCTTACACCTTGTACAAAAATTAATTCAAGATGGATTAAAGACTTAAATGTTAGACCTAAAACCATGAAAACCCTAGAAGAAAACCTAGGCAATACCATTCAGGACATAGGCATGAGCAAGGACTTCATGTGTAAAACACCAAAAGCAATGGCAACAAAAGCCAAAATTGACAAATGGGATCTAATTAAACTAAAGAGCTTCTGCACAGCAAAAGAAAGTACCATCAGAGTGAACAGGCAATCTATAGAATGGGAGAAAATTTTTGCAACCTACTCATCTGACAAAGGGCTAATATCCAGAATCTACAATGAACTCAAACAAATTTGCAAGAAAAAACAAACAACCCCATCAAAAAATGGGTGAAGGATATGAACAGACACTTCTCAAAAGAAGACTTTACTTTCAAAAGCAGGTTTGATTTGACCTGTAGGCTCTTGTTTGCTGCCCTATTGTCTAGATTCCTAACAAGATCTTACCAAGTCAGATCTTGCCTGGACCATAACATTAACTTCCTATCTATGAAAAATATATTTGTATCTTCGTTAATATATTCAAGAATTTTTATGTAATATCTAATGAATACCAGGCATCAATCATGTCTTGCAGATACAGTGACAAAAAAAGATGACTTTTCCTCTAGGAGTTTTTGTCTATGACACAGATGATAAATAAATAATGAAGCGAGTAAATAAGATAATGAAAAATCATTTAAAGTGTATAAAGGAATTAAATACCATGTGATGTAAAAGGGGGTCACAGAGGCAGGAGCACAATTATTAATAGGGTGGTCAAGGAATGATTTCTGAAGAAAGTGACATTTAAGCTGAAACCTGAATGATGAAAAATAAGCGAGCCATATCACGAACCAGGAGAAGAACACTTTAGGAAAGGGTTCTGTTTCTCCGAGAACCCTAACTGATACATTATTCTCTTAACCAAATTTTAAATGCATAACACAGTATTGTTAACTATAGGCATGATGTTGTACAGCAGATTTCTGAAACTTATTAATATTTCCTAAATGAAACTCTATGCTTGTTGATGTAACTCCCCATTTCCCCTTCTCCCAGCCTCTGGAAACCACCATTCCACTCTTTTACTGGACAAATTTGATGATTTTAGGTACTCATATAAATGGAATGATCCAGCATTTGTTCTTCTGAGACTGATTTATTAAACTTAGCATAATGTCCTTGACGTTTATCCATGTTATTGCATATTGCAGAATTTCCTTCTTTTTAAAGGCTGAATAATATCCATTACATGTATATACTACATTTTCTTTGTTTTTTCGTCTGTTAAGGGGCACTTAGGTTGTTTCCACATCTTGCCTATTGTGAATAGTGCTGCAGTGAACATGGGAGTATAAATATATCTATGAGATCTTGATTTCAATTCTTTTGGATAAATACCCTGAAGTGGGATTGCAGATCATATGGTGATTCTATTTTTAATTTTTGAGAAAACTCCATAATGTTTTCCATAATGGCTGCATAAGTTTGTGTTTCCATCAACAGTTTACAAGGGTTGTTATTTCTCTACATCCTCACCAACATTGATAATAGACATTCTGACAGGTATCAGATGATACCTCATTGTGGTTTATATTTGCATTTCTCTGATGATTAATGACATTGAGCATCTTTTCATATAGCTGTTGGCCATTTGTATGTCTTTTTGGAAGAAATTTCTATTCAAGTCTTAAGCCCGTTTTAAAATCAAGTTATTAGTCTTTCTGCTATTGAGTTGTAGAAATTACTTACACATTTCAGATATTAACCATTCATCAGATACATAGTTTGCAAATATTTTCTCCTATTTCATAGATTGCCTTTTCATTCTGTTAAATATTTCTTTTGATGTGCAGAAGATGTTTGTTCCATGTAGTCCCACTTGTCTATTTTTGCCTGTGATTTTGATGCCATGTCCATGAAATCATTGCCAAGATTAATTTCATGAAGGCTTTCACCTATATTATCATCTAAGAATTTATGGTTTCAGATCTTATGTGTGGCTTTTTAAACCATTGTGAGTTGCTTTTGTGTATGGCATGAGATATTGTTCAAATTTCATTCTTTTATATGTGAATATCCAGTTTTCCCAATATTATTTGTTGAAGAAACTACCTTTTCCCAATTGTGTATGCTTGGCAGTATTGTTGAAGACTGTGTATTTATGGATTTATTTTTGAGTTCTGTACTCTCTTCCATTTGCCTTAGATAACTGTCTTTATGCTAGCACCATATTGTTTTAGTTACTGTAGCATTGTAATACATTTTGAAATCATGAAGTGTGATGCTCCAGCCTCGCTCTTCTTTCTTAAGATTGATTTGACTATTTTGGGGTCTTCTGTGTTTCCTTATGAAATTTAGAGTGTTTTTTTTTCCATTTCTGTAAAAATACTATTGGGATTTTTGATGGAAATTATATTGAATCTGTAGATTACTTTGGATTATATGAACATTTTAACAAAATTAATTCTTCCAATCTGTGAACACAAAATATCTTTTCATTTCTTTGTGTCTTCTTTAATGTTGTTCATCAGTGTTTTGTAGCTTTCAGTGTATAAGTCTTTCATCACCTTAGTTAAGTTTATTCCTATTTTATTCTTTTTGATGCTATTGTAAATGGAATTGCTTTCTGAATTTTCTTTTCAGATAATTTATTTTTACTCTATAGATATATAATTAATTTTTATATATTTATTTTTTTAAAAAATTAATAGAGATGGGGTCACCATATATTTCCCAGGCTAGACTTAAACTCCTGGGATCAAGCCATCCTTCACACTCAGCCTCCTAAGTAGCTGGGACTACAATATATGTTAATTTTGTATCCTTCAGCTTTACTAAATTTGTTTATTAGTTCTCACAGTTTTTTGGTCGAGTCTTTAGGGTTTTCTAGATGTAAGATTATGTCATTAGCAAAGGGGGACCATTTTACTTCTTCTTTTCTGATTTGGATGCCTTTTGTCTCTTTTTCTTGCCCAATTGCGGGAAAGTCTACCTAAGACATCTAGTACTATGTTAAATAGAAGTAACAAGAGAGGGCATTCTTGCTTTGTTCCTGATCGTAGAGCTTAAAACAATTTTCAGATTTTTTGCTGTTAACTGTGATGATAGCTGTGGATTCTTTATATATGGTCATTATTACATTGAAATAATTTTATTCTATTTCTAGTTTGTTGAGAGCTTTTACCATGGAAAGGTACTAAATTTTGCGAAATGCTTTTTCTGCATCTGTTGAAATTATCATATGATTTTCATTTTTTCTTCTGTTAATTTAGAATATCACATTACTTGATTTTCATATGTTGAACCATCCATGTATCTCAGGGACAAATCCTTCATGGTCATGGTATATGACCCTTTTAATATGCTGTTGAATTCAATTTGTTAGTATTTTAAAACAATTTTCTTCTCTATATTGATTAGAGATATTTGCCCGTAGTTTTCTTTTTTTGAGGTGTTTTTGTCTGGCTTTGATATCAGGGTAATGCTGGCCTCATAAAATGAGTTCAGAAGTGTTTCCCCCTCTTCAAGTTTTTGGAAGACAGGCAATAGTGACTGCCAACCCAAACCTCCGTCTCTGTTTTCACTCTTCCCCCTACAGCTACATTTTGCCAGGTCAGTGCGCTGAGACTGGCAAAACAGAAACCAGTGCACTGTGAAGTCTTTGAAGGAAAGTTGGGATGCTGGATGCATGGACCAACTCTTTTCCTCCTCAGGGAGTAGCTGGGAGCTGGAATTTTCCCTCTGCTCATGCCATTCTGAGCTGAGGGGCAAAGCTATGGCAACTATGCCCCACACTGCTGTTTTTGTTCTCCCCCATTTGGCTAGATTATGCTCGTCCCATCAGGGCTCCAAGATTGGCAAGACAGAACCCAGTCCTCTGGGATGCTTCTACGGAAAAGTTGGGGCACTTATGTGTGAACCAATTCTTTTCCTTACCTGAGAGAAGTTAGGATCTGGGGGAGGGTGCCAGTGGTCTCTTTCCAATCAATCTTATGGCCCTATGTCAGGTGTGAGAATTTTGGTGGGAGGGTGTTCTGAATCTTCCTACTAGCTTCCATGAGTCTGGTTTTGTGTTTGCCCAGGGTACAAGAGCCTTTCAATTAGTTTCTCACAAAGGGTATCTGTCTGTGAATTGTTGCTGAATTGTTGTGTTCATAGGGGAAAAGATAGTCTAGAGCTTTCTACTTTGTCATCTTGCTGATATTACTCTTTATGTATATTTTAAAAATATTATTATGGCTGCTGGATAATGAATGAAAAGGGAGAAGCAGGAATGCAAGTAAGTAGATTACAAGTTTCTGCAATGGCTCAGATGAGAGATACTAAGAATGGTTATAGACAAGAGGTTGGATTTGATATGAATATTGGAAATAGAAAAATAGGAATTGCTAATGTATTGGATATGGCAGTCAGGGGAAGAGAAGAGTCAAAGATAACTCCCAGATTTTTAATTGAGTATCTGAGTGACTTGTAGTAATATGTATTGGGATTAAGAGGAGCAAGAGAGAAATGAATGGGGTTGTAATGAATCAAGAGTTCTGCTTTAGATAAGTTGAGTTTAGAATGCCAATGAGAATTTAAGGGGAAATATAAAATAGGAAATTGGATAAGTGTTTGTAGTTCATGGAAAAGTTCTGAGCTACAAGTTTAATTTTTGGTGGTATCAGCACATAGATGGTGTTTAAAATATTGGACCAGGCACCTATTTCTGTATTTACCCCTCCATTGTAAACAAATAAAAATACATATGAAACAATGGTTTACAGAAATTGGATGACTGACTCCTGAGAGAGGGAAAACAAACATGGTGAATTCTAGAATTGATACAGCTTACTATCTTAAGATAATATTTAGGATACAGTGGAGGGAGGAGAAATACAAACAGAGCCTGGCAGTTTCCCTGAGTCAAGGAAGCTAAGTTGAGAATGCAGAAAGAAATTCATTGAGCAGCACACTAAAGAGAAGTGAGGTGATGAGAAAGAGCTCTAGAAATAAGGAAAGGTTTTCTTCTTGAGTCTTTAGCTGAATACATGTTAGTGCTTATATGTGAGAAAGCTACCTGAGCCTGGAGAAACAGGCACCAATTCTTTGATATTTCTCTCCCCAGGAGGTAGAGCTTACAGTGGATAAACCTGGCAGATAGCATCTTAATCAAGTGATTGAAGTTAACATCATCAGTACTAGGATATGTTGATATCATGTACCTCCTGATATGATATGATGAGAAGGCCACTTATTCTTTGTGGTATTATTCCCAGAATTCTGTAACACAGTGTAATCATAATAAGCCATCAGACAAACTTACAGTGGGGACCATTTTACAAAATTCATGATCTGTGTTCTTCAGAAGTGTCAAAGTCATGAAAGACAAGGAAAAACTGAGGAGCTGTCACAGGTGGGAGGGGATTAAAGAGATATAACAACTAAATTCACTGTGGTACAGGCATACTTTGAAGATATTGTGGGTTTGGTTCTAGACCACTGCAATAAAGCAAATTTCACAATAAAGTGAGTCATATAATATTTTAGGTTTCCCAGTGCATGTAAAAGTCATAACCTATTAAGTGTGCAATAGCATGATATTTAAAACATCATATATATCATATTTACAAATATTGTATTGCTAAAAATGTTAATGATTATTTGAGCCTTTACTGATGGAGAGGCTTGCCTCAATGTTGATGGCTACTGATTGATCAGGGTGGTGATTGCTGAAGGTTGGGGTGGCTGTGGCAATTTTTAACAAGACAACAGTGAAGTTTGCCTCATTGACTGATTCTTCCTTTCATGAAAAATTTCTCTGTTGCGTGTAATGCTGTTCGATAGCATTTTACCTAAGTAGGCCTTTTTTTTTTTTTTTTTTTTTTCAAAATTGGAGTCAATCCTCTCAAACTCTGCTGCTGCTTTATCAGCTAAGTTTATGGAACATTCCCAGTGTGTTACTTACCTCGACTCTTAGCTTGTTGGGGACGGTAACCGGGACCCAGTGTCTGCTCCTGTCACCTTCGCCTCCTAATCCCTAGCCACTATGCGTGAGTGCGTCTCCATCCACGTTGGCCAGGCTGGTGTCCAGATTGGCAATGTCTGCTGGGAGCTCTACTGCCTGGAACACGGCATCCAGCCCGATGGCCAGATGCCAAGTGGCCAAGTGACAAGACCATTGGGGGAGGAGATGACTCCTCCAACACCTTCAGTGAGACAGGTGCTGGCAAGCATATGCCCCGGGCTGTGTTTGTAGACTTGGAACCCATGGTCATTGATGAAGTTTGCACTGGCACCTACCGCCAGCTCTTCCACCCTGAGCAGCTCATCACAGGCAAGGAAGATGCTGCCAATAACTATGCCCGAGGGCACTACACCATTGGCAAGGAGATCATTGACCTTGTGTTGGACCGAATTCGCAAGCTGGCTAACTAGTGCACTGTTTTTCAGGGCTTCTTGGTTTTCCACAGCTTTGGTGGGGTAACTGGTTCTGGGTTCACCTCCCTGCTCATGGAACATCTCTCAGTTGATTATGGCAAGAAGTCCAAGCTGGAGTTCTCCAATTCCCCAGCTGGAAACTCCAGCGCCCCAGGTTTCCACAGCTGTAGTTGAGCCCTACAACTCCATCCTCACCACCCACACCACCCTGGAGCACTCTGATTGTGCCTTCATGGTAGACAATGAGGCCATCTGTGACATCTGTCGTAGAAACCTCAATATCGAGCGCCCAACCTACACTAACCTTAACCGCCTTATTAGCCAGATTGTGTCCTCTATCACTGCTTCCCTGAGATTTGATGGAGCCCTGAATGTTGGCCTGACAGAATTCCAGACCAACCTGGTACCCTACCCCCACATCCACTTCCCTCTGGCGACATATGCCTCTGTCATCTCTGCTGAGAAAGCCTACCATGAACAGCTTTCTGTAGCAGAGATCACCAATGCTTCCTTTGAGCCAGCCAACCAGATGGTGAAATGTAACCCTCGCCATGGTAAATACATGGCTTGCTGCCTATCGTACCATGGTGATGTGGTTCCCAAAGATGTCAGTGCTGCCATTGCCACCATCAAGACCAAGCGTAGCATCCAGTTTGTAGATTGGTGCCCCACTGGCTTCAAGGTTGGCATCAACTACCAGTCTCCCACTGTGGTGCCTGGTGCAGACCTGGCCATGGTACAGAGTGCATGCTGAGCAACACCACAGCCATTGCTGAGGCCTGGGCTCGCCTGGACCACAAGTTTGACCTGATGTATGCCAAGCGTGCCTTTGTTCACTGGTACGTGGTTGAGGGGATGGAGGAAGGCGAGTTTTCAGAGGCCCGTGAAGACATGGCTGCCCTTGAGAAGGATTATGAGGAGGTTGGTGTGGATTCTGTTGAAGGAGAGGGTGAGGAAGAAAGAGAGGAATACTAATCCATTCCTTTTGGCCCTGCAGCATGTCGTGCTCCCAGAATTTCAGCTTCAGCTTAGCTGACAGACATTAAAGCTTTCTGGTTAGATTTTCACTTGGTGATCACGTCTTTTCCATGTGTACCTGTAATGTTTTTCCATCATGTCTCAAAGTAAAGTCATTAACATCAAAAAAAAAGTTTATGGAATATTTTAGATCGTTTGTTGGCATTTCAACAATGTTCACAGCATCTTCACTAAGAGTCGATTTTGTCTCAAGAAACCACTTTTTTTTTCCCATCCAGAGGAAGAAGCTTCTCATCCATTCAAGTTTCATTATGAGATTGCAGCAATTCAGTCACATCTTCAGGCTCCACTTCTAATTGTAGTTCACTTGCTATTTCCACATCTGCAGTTACTTCCTCTAATAATGTCTTGAATGTCATCAACTTCTTCAAACTTCTGTTATGGTTGACATTTTGACCTTCTCTCATAAATCACTAATGCTCTTAATGACATCTTAGAATGGTTAATTATTTCCCAAAGTTTTTCAACTTGTTTTGTCAAGATCCATCAGAAGATTCACAATTTATATGGAAGCTATAGCCTTATGAAATGTACTGCTGAACAAATGAGACTTGAAAATTGAAATTTCTCTTTGATCCATGGGCTACAGAGTGGATACTGAGTTTGCAGGTATAAAAACAACATTAATCTTCTTGCATCTCTCCATGAGAGCTCTTGTTTGACTAGGTGCACTGTCAATGAGCAGTAATATTTTGAAAGCAATCTTTTTTGTAAGCAGTAAGTCTCAACAATGGACTGAAAACATTTAGTAAATCATGCTATAAGCAGATGTGCTATCATCTAGGCTTTGTTGTTTCATTTATAGAGCACAGGTAGAGTAAATTTAAGGGCTCTAGGATTTTCAAAATGAAATGGTAATGAGGATTAGTGGCAACTTAAAGTCACCAACTGCTTTAGCCCCTAACAAAAGAGTCAGCCTGTCTTTTGAAGCTTTGAAGTTAGGCATTAACTTCTCTCTAGCTATGAAAGTCCTAGATGGCATCCTCTTCCGTTATAAGGCTGTTTGGTCTACACTGATTATTTTTTGTTTATTGTAGCCACCTTCATCAATAATTGTAGGTAGATCTTCTGGATAACTTGCTGAAGCTTCTCCATCAGCACCTGCTGTTTCACCTTGCATTTTTATGTTATGGTGATGGCTTCTTTCCTTACATCTCATTAGTCAACCTTTGCTAGCCTCCAACCTTTCTTCTTTTTTTTTTTTATTATACTTTAAGTTTTAGGGTACATGTGCACAATGTGCCGGTTAGTTACATATGTATACATGTGCCATGTTGGTGTGCTGAACCCAGTAACTCGTCATTTAACATCAGGTATATCTCCTAATGCTATCTCTCCCCACTCCCCCCACCCCACAACAGGCCCCGGTGTGTGATGCTCCCCTTCCTGTGTCCATGTATTCTCATTGTTCAGTTCCCACCTATGAATGAGAACATGTGGTGTTTGGTTTTTTGCCCTTGTGATAGTTTGCTGAGAATGATGGTTTCCAGCTTCATCCATGTCTCTACAAAGGACACGAACTCATCATTTTTTATGGCTGCATAGTATTCCATGGTGTATATGTACCACATAACAGCTAGCTTCCAACCTTTCTCCTGCAGCTTCCTCACATCTCTCTGCCTTCCTGGAATTAAAGAGAGTTTGTGTCTTACTCTGGATTAGGTTTTGAATTAAAGGAATGTTGTGGCTGGTTTGATCTCCTATTTAGACCACTAAAAGTTTCTCCATATCAGCAATAAGGCTGTATTGCTTTCTTATCACTCATGTGTTCACTAATTTCTTTCAATAACTTCTCCTTTCACAACTTGGCTAACTCTTTGGCACAAGAGGCCAATCTTTTGGCCTATCTCAAACATGCCTTCCTCATAAGCTTAATCATTTCTAGCTTTTGATTTAAAATGATAGTTATGTGACTCTAACTTGAACACTTAGAGGCCATAGTAGGGTTATTCATTGGCCTAATTTTAATATTGTATCTTAGGGAATAGGAAGGCCTGAAGAGAGGGAGAGAGAGATGAAGGAACGGCTGGTTGATGGAGCCAGTCAGAATGTACATAACATTTACCTGTTAAGTTCACTATCTTTTATGGGCATAGTTCGTGGTGCCACAAAACAATTACGATAGTAATATCAAATATTACTGATCACAGGTCACCATAACAGATATACTAATAATGATAAAGTTGGAAATATTTCAAAAATTACCAAAATGTGATACAGACACATGAATTGAGCACATGCTGTTGGAAAAATGAAGCTGATAGAGTTGCTCAATACAGGGTTGCCACAAGTCCTCAATTTGTAAAATACACGGTATCTGTGCAGCGCAATAAAGTGAAGTGCAACAAAACGAGGTGTGGTTGTGTCCTAGAACATAAATATGTACTTTAGTGGAAAAGGTGGATAAACTAAAACAATTTTGTAGTTTAGTTCAGTGGTCCCCAATCTTTTTGGCACCAGGGACTGGTTTCGTGGAAGACAATTTTTCCAGACTCAGGCCAGGGTGGAATTGTTTTGGAATGATTCAAGTGCATTACATTTATTGCATACTTTATTTATATTATTATTACATCATAATATATAATGAAATAATTACATATATCACCATAATGTGGAATCAGTAGGAGCCCTAAGCTTGTTTTCCTGCAAATAGATGGTTTTATCTGGGGGTGATGGGAGACAGTGACAGATCATCAAACATTAGAATCCCAGGAATGTGCAACCTAGATCCATTGCATGTGCATTTCACCATACGGTTCAAACTCCTATGTGAATCTAATGCCACCATTGATCTGACAGGAGGTGGAGCTCAGGAGGTAATGCCAGAGATGAGGAATAGCTGTAAATACAGATGAAGCTTTGCCTTCTCAACAGCTGCTCACCTCCTGCTGTGCGTCCCGGTTCCTAACAGGCCATGGATGGGTACCAGTCCATGACCCAGGGGTTGGAGACCCCTGGTTTAGTTAATGGTAGTATATGGTTTTTATATTCTTACTTTTAATAATTATACTTTGGTTATGTGAGATATTAACATTAAGGGGACGTTGGATAAAGACCATATGAGAATTTACTACCTTTGTAACTTTTCTTTAAGGCTAAAATTACCTCACCATGATTTTTTTCTTTAATAAAGCAATATTGAGACTTTAGAAGCAATAGAGCAAGGCATTGATATATCACTGGTGGGAGCCTCTCTAATTTCCCACAGGACAAAAAAGTCAATGATATTCATTTGGTCTTTTAATATAAAAGTACTGGGGACCTATAGCGGGCCAAGCATTATACTATGACTAGGTTATAGAAGTAAATGAAAGATATATGCTCTTTCAGTTGGCAAGGGGGTTTATGAGTGTTATATCCACAGGTAGAGGGAGGCTGAGAAGGTTTGGATTTGTGATAATAAAATCGGGTTGGAGTCTCTGCTACAAATATCTTTGCATCATCTTCAAAGTTGATGTGTCCTGGGAAAACCAAGTTTTCATGAAAAAGTAAGGTTTATAATGGAAATGCTTTAAATCAGTAATGTTTATACATTTTTTTAAACTCGTCTTTGATGGTCATATGTGTTGTAAGCTTTTTTCAATGCCTGAGTGTTTCTGGCTTGATAGAGTAGGTAGCGTAGGTATTAGGGCAGGCTTGCTAACATCCTCAGGTATGTGCTGAATATTCTCAATGCATTTGTCAGTATTAATGTTGTGAAATCCATATCTGTGTGTATTCTGTACCACTTTCAATATTCCTTTTCTATATCTCCTATTAAGAAAAACATTTAAGAGAGCTACTTTTCTGTCTTTATTCCTTTGTGAATAATAATATTTAAAGGGATTATTACAGATATAAAAATAAGTAGACTGAATATTGAATGAGTGAGAAAAGAGGTATTTATGAGATTTGTATGCTTCTGGCATCCTCCTGGGAATTTTTTTGCCAGCAGCATAGCCTGTAAATATTTAATATTTTCAAGATATTATCCTCAGAGCCTCAATCCATTAACTCAAGTGCATGCTACAAAAACATATTTGTATACTATTGACAGTACATGAAAAGAGGAAGGAAAGAAAATGAAATGATTTTTCTATCAAGTACCATGATTTAGTCATTTCTGTGTTCTCTATGGATTTAGCTCAGTGCTTGGCAATACTGGTAGGTGCTAAATTCAATTTTGTTGAAGTGAGTGAGTAAATGAATATATTAACCATTGTTTCATTTAAAGGGTGTAAAGCATAATAACCTTTTCTTTTGTGTCAGAGAATGTTTTCCACAAAGCCACCAGGGTACCTGGTGCTGTTCATCTATTTCAGAAACGTTTCTTGTGTACCAGTAGATGGCAGTCCTTCTTCACGTCCTATCTTTCTTTAAAAGAAAAAAAGGATGAAAGAGATTGAAAAAGTAAGAGATGAAAATGGAAACAGATAAAGATAGATTTTTAAATTCAGCACATTGTGTTTATTTAATTTTTATGAATGGATTTTAAAAAATTAACTGTTAAGAAGCAGGGAAAGTTAAAATGTGTCTTAAGTTAATTGGAAATAAACCATCAAATGCAATTGACTTTGTGCTAGCTCATCAAATTTCATACCAATGAATTACATTTTGATTAAATGTCACTGTGTATTTCTTTCTGAAAATAAGCTTATCAATAGCCACATGGCCTGTGTGATTTTCAACGTAAATGTCAGCCAGTTTCTTGCCATGCTGGACACTCAAATGATGCAGACTTCAGTTTAAGTTTGGGGGCTCCACTTTGTTATCAGCCTGGTACCTTGGAGAGTATTTAGGGAAACCCTCAAACTATTTTTCTCACCAAAACGTTTAAAATTTGTTGAGCAGCTCAGAATGCTGCAGATATCTGGACAATTGCATGCCCTCGCACTGAAGCATAGGATGGAAAACCGACCCAACAGGAGCTCATTATACATTTCCACAGAGATTCCCAATATGTGAAACATGCCGATGCATTCATATTGCATCTCCACTACAGTAGTTGCTAGGGAGCAAACTGAGATCACCAGTTTCATTTCCTTTGGAAAGTATCTTTATTTGAAACCTAAATCATGGGTTCCAGAATAATTTCCTCAATCTCTTCCCCTGATTACATTCATCATTTTTCCATCTACTTCAGCCCTGTCACACTGACCCTACTCCAATGAGAAAAAACATGACTAAAGCCCAGGGAACAACTCAGAATTTCAAATACTGGGTTTAGTTTCCAATGGATTTCTTTTTTGTATTCTCTTACTTTTGTGTTCTACAATTTGCCAACAGCTGAAAGAACCACAACCTTAAATGTGTTCTAATCTACAGCCATTGTTAACCACAGAATTTAGGACATGATAAAAACACAGGTTCCTTGTATAGGGGTAGCTTCTCACATATTTCTCATGAAATTTATTCTCTAAAAATAAATTGCTATATGGATAGTTTGACTAACTTTATATTATACTCAGGCTCTGTATTTTTATTTTGCTTTAGTATTTGGGGGATGTATAAAACCAACTACACACAATTGCACACACACACACAAATTGCAAAAGACACAGCAAGACACTTTATGTTTACTGTGATTATATATGTCTCCCTTTGACATAACTGGAAATAACAGTCAGAATGCACACAATTCAACCACTGAAGCTACATACTTAATAATTTTTAATGTTTGTGTATGTGTTTCCCCATTAGGCTTTGAGACAGATGAGGGCAGAAAAGTTTTCACATTAATTTATTTATGCAGTCATGCTTTTACTAATCATTTGTTGGATACTTAACATATGAAAAACTGGGGATAAAATAATGAATAAGACAAAGACTCTGTCTTTATGAAACTTAAAGTATGTAAAGGTAAAGCAGACACATAAAGAAAGGTTAGTAAATCAGACTCCATGATGAAAATATTAATTGACTATAGTGAAGGAGAAAAATATAATGAGTGTCTTTCTATCTATGGGGATGTAAGGAGGAGTGATGGAAAGCTTTATTAGAGAGAGATTTGAACTCCTTTGAAACGTGTACAAGAGTTCATTAGGTCAACTGTGAGGTAGAATTTTCTACACAGAAGGACTAATATGAGAATTACAGAAGGTTATACATAGCATATTTTATTTGAAAACTGAAATTAGTTGATGTGGGGTAGTACATTACAGTAGTACTGTAAATGTAGGGATGTTGTCAAGGAATCTTTGTATATCGTACCAAGGAATTTGAACTTTATTGTCTGGGTACTTGGAGTCAGTCAGATATATGTTTTATGTAGGGCTCTGACAAGATCGCATTTACCTTTTTGAAATTTCACTCTGTTAGAGGTGTAATGGATAGACTGAGGAGTAGGAATTTCACAACAAGATCAGCTTGGAGACTTTGCAGTATTTTAGGCAAGAGATAATGAGGGGCCTGACTTCAGTAGAATAAGATGAATCCAGAAGAAACAATAACAAGCTGAGTTTTATATAGGTTTAGATTGAGGTGCCCTTTGGGCTTCTATAGAAGAGATATATGACAGCATTTGTTATCAAGGGAAAGCTCTAAATTAGAACTGTGGCCTTGGGATCTATCAGCATGTGAGTGGTAACTGAAGCCCTGGATATGTATGAGATCACCTAGTGAGGATAAGAAGAGAAAAGAAAAAAAGAAGAAAAAATAAAAGAAGAAAGGACACGACATTGAAAAATATAGCATTTGAGGTATAAATAAGATACAAAGGAGCTCTGAGATTAAAAATATAAAAATAGCAGAAAGAGAAGAAGGATAGAATGGACATAGAGAAACCAAAGTAGGAACAAGCAGTCAAAATGTCAAATGCAGCAAACAGGCACAGTAGGTTAAACATTGACTGGAGTCCATTAAATTTGGCAATTAGGAAGTAATAAGGATCTTTTCCAGAATGGTTTATGTGGAGTGTTAGGTTAGAAGTCAGGTGATTGAAGGTTGAAAAGGAATGGAAAGAGAAGGAAGAGAAGATAAGTATGTAGATTTTTCTTTCAAAGAGTTTCTGTATGAAGGGAAGAAGAAAGAACTATCATCAGCATGTAGCACAAGACCTAGCACTGAGTGGGTGTTAATATACACTTGTGGAATTGAATTTATCAAGTACACTTTGTCATCACTACAATGTCATCACTACCTCACACTACAAAGTGTGATCCATGTAACACCCAGAAATATTCATCTTCTATACTGATATGAGTTTTAGGATGCAAACCTGTATAATCAGGTAAAACAGCTAGTGTGTAGTTTAGTGAAAGGTTAAACCTTACGGTCATCTAAGGGGAAGGAAAGTGGAATTTATAGCTCTACCTTTAAGAATTCTCTTCAAGCTCACCAGATAGATGGGGTTTTTCCTTGTCTTAGTTTGGTGCTATAGGTTGCGAGCAGGATAATTCCATGGGCCATCTAAAGCAGGACTGAGGATGTGAAGACTAGCTGACAGTGAAGAGGAACTATTAACTCATAAATTGTGAGAACTGGGAGTTTTCAGAGATTATCTGGCTACAAGTTATTCAAAACCTTATTTTTGTTTTCTTAATGGAATCTCCTTTTACCAAACACATTAGTATATGTAATCCAAATGTATGATACTGACAAAAGGGTAAGACAATTAATATAAATTTATGCTATATATTTATTTTTATAACTGTTAAATATTTTGAACATAATAAAACAATGAGTCTGTTTTGATGAACACAAGTGTCTAAAATTCTAAATTTGGTTGCTAGAGATGACAGTTGCAATTACGTTAGCCTTAGTATCCAATTTATTTCTGTATTTTGCTTTGTTGGTACTGTTCAGAGAAAATCCTGAATCATACAAGTTAATTTTTTAAAATAGTAACTACTTTTAAAAACAGATTATTATGAAATCTTAGGACACTCATCAAATAAGCTACCAAGAATGATAGGGACTCTTAATGCTTGTCTATTCATGCAGGGTTATAATTACGACTATTAAGAAGCACCTGCTAGGCCAGGCGTGGTGGCTCATGCCTGTAATCCCAGCAGTTTGAGAGGCTGAGGTGGGTGGATCATGAGGTCAGGAGATCGAGACCATCCTGGCTAACACGGTGAAACCCTGTCTCTACTAAAAATATAAAAAATTAGCCGGGCATGGTGGCGGGCGCCTATGGTCCCAGCTACTCGGGAGGTTGACGCAGGAGAGTGGCATGAACCCAGGAGGCAGAGGTTGTAGTGAGCTGAGATCGCGCCACTGCACTCCAGCCTGGGCGACAGAGCGAGACTCTATCTCAAAACAAAACAAAACAAAGAAACAAAAAAACCAAGAAGCACCTGCTAAATGTATTGCAATTTGAGGTTTAGATTTAACTTAATAAAGACTCACCTTTCCAAAAATTTTTTATTGAATGATTATTCTACAATAGAATACATATACAAATATGAATAAAGACTCAGTCTGTGTCTTTATTTAAGACACAGAAATTTACAATAAAGATGAAAAATTAAACATAGAAGCAATAAAAAATAAAAGGTGGAATGACAGAAGCATGCAATAATGTAACGACTACAGTGGAGAAACAAAAAAGCAGATCTGTGAGACTGTAGAAGAGAATTATATGCAGCTTCACAGAGGTGACACTTGTACTGTTGTGAAGAGTGTATAGGTGTTTACTAGGTTGAGAAAGTTAGAATATTAGAATATTAGTAGGTAATAAAAGATATGTTGTGTAAGTGATTGCAGAAGTCTTCCATGATGTAACAATTGCTGGTATTCTTGTCAGGTACACAAAAGTGAATCAACAAACAACCAATTCTTATACAGTAATCATAAAACCATAGTATGATATTATTCAATATGATGTATTATGCATTTACTTGTACAGATTATAGAGGGATCTCAAAAGCTTCTGGAAAATGAAATTAAAAGATAAAAATTAAAAAAAATCTTAAATGTTCTCAGCATAAGCTTCATCAGGCTCAAGACACTTTTGTAAATAATGATGGCAGCTATTTAGTCCATCCCTAGAAAACTGAGAGTCTTAGAACATAACTATGTCAATGCAGTCTTTTTTACATTATTAAATAAAGAAAAATGGATGCTCTTTTTAGATTTTTTAAGATTAGGAAACAAAAAGAAGTCAGAATGAGCCAAATCAGTACTGTAAAGTGGATCTCTAATGATTTCTCATTAAAAACTCACAAAATTGCTCTTGTTTCATGAAAAGAATGAGCAGGAGTATTGTCGTGGTGGAAAAGGACACTCTGATGAAGTTTTCCCAAATATTTTTCTGCTATCTAAGCTTTACCTAAGTTTCTCAAAACACTATTACAATAAGCAGATGTTATCATTCTTTGAAACTCTGGAAAGCAGCAAGCAAAATGTCCTGAGCATCCAAAAACACTGTTCAACTTCTTCCTGGTTTAATCTTGGGAGGATGTATGTGCCCAGGGATTTATCCATTTCTTCTAGATTTTCTAGTTTATTTCCCTAGAAGTTTTTATAGTATTCTCTGATGGTAGTTTGTGTTTCTTAATCATTGAAAATATATAATCAGAATATTTTGACCTATGTTTTGTGATCATTCTTTAAAAGTGTACCAAATTTAATAACATAATTATTAATGTAGATTTTTATTATTATACTTTAAGTTCTGGAGTACATGTGCATAATGTGCAGGTTTGTTACATAGGTATACACATGCCATGGTGGTTAGCTGCACCCATCAACCCATCATCTACCTTAGGTATTTCTTCTAATGCTACCCCTCCCCTAGCACCGCACCCCACAACAGACCCCAGTGTGTGACGTTCCCCTGCCTGTGTCCATGTGTTCTCATTGTTCAACTCCCACTTATGAGTGAGAACATGTGGTGTTTGGTGTTTGGTTTTCTGTTCTCGTGGTAGTTTGTTGACAATAATGGTTTCCAGCTTCATCCATATCCTGCAAATGACTTGAACTCATCCTTTTTATGGCTGCATAGTATTCCATGGTGAATATGTGCCAAATTTTCTTTATCCAGTCTATCATTGATGGGCATTTGGGTTGATTCCAAGTCTTTGCTATTGTGAACAGTGCCACAATAAACATATGTGTAAATGTGTCTTTATAGTAGAATGATTTATAATCCTTTGGGTATGTACCCAGTAATGGGATGGCTGGGTCAAATGATATTTCTAGTTCTAGATCCTTGAGGAATCATCACACTGTCTTACACAATGGTTGAAATAATTTATACTCCCACCAACCCTGTAAAAGCGTTCCTATTTCTCCACATCCTCTCCAGCATCTGTTGTTTCCTGACTTTTTCATGATCGCCATTCTAACTGGAGTGAGATGGTATCTCATTGTGGTTTTGATTTGCATTTCTGTAATGACCAGTGGTGATGAGCTTTTCTTCATGTTTCTTGACTGCATAAATGTCTTCCTTTGAGAAGTGTCTGTTCATATCCTTTGCCCACTTTTTGATGAGGTTTTTTTTTCTTGTAAATTTGTTTAAGTTCTTTGTAGATTCTGGATATTAGCCCTTTGTCAGATGGATAGATTGCAAAAATTTTCTCCCATATCTGTAGGTTGCCCTTTCACTCTGATGATAGCTTATTTTGCTGTGCAGAAGCTCCTTGGTTTACTTAGATCCCATTTGGCAATTTTGGCTTCTGTTGTCATTGCTTTTGGTATTTTAGTCATGAAATCTTTGCCCATGCTTATGTCCTGAATGGTATTGTGTAGGTTTTCTTCTAGGGTTTTTATGGTTTTAGGTCTTATATTTAAGTCTTTAATCCATCTTGAGTTAATTTTTGTTTAAGGCGTGAGGAAGGGATCCAATTTTATCTTTCTGCATATGGCTAGCCAGTTTTCCCAACACCATTTATTAAATAGGGAATCTTTCCCCATTGCTTGTTTTTGTCAGGTTTGTCAAAGATCAAATGGTTGTAGATGTCTGGTGTTATTTCTGGGGCCTCTGTTCTGTTCTATTAGTCTATATATCTGTTTTTGTACCAGTATCATGCTCTTTTGGTTTCAGTAGCCTTGTAGTATAGTTTGCACTCAGGTAGTGTGATGCCTCCAGGTTTATTCTTTTTGCTTAGGATTGTCTTGACTATGCAGGCTCTTTCTTGGTTTCATATGAAATTCTAAGTAGTTTTTTTCCAATTCTGTGGAGAAAGTTAATGGTAGCTTGATGGGGATAACATTGAATCTATAAATTCCTTTGGGAAGTATGGCCATTTTCACGATATTGATTCTTCCTATCCATGAGCATGGAAAGTTTTTCCATTTGTAGAAAAACAAATTGAGCAGAGGTTTGTAGTCCTCCTTGAAGAGTTCCTTCACATCCTTTGTAAGTTGTATTCCTAGGTATTTTTTTCCTCTTTTTGGTAATTGTGAATGGGAGTTCACTCATGATTTGGCTCTCTGTTTGTCTGTTATTGGTATATAGGAATGCTTGTGATTTTTGCACATTGATTTTTGTATCCTGAGACTTTGCTGAAGTTGCTTATCAGCTTAAGAAAATTTTGGGCTGAGATGATGGGATTTTCTAAATATACAATCATGTCATCTGCAAACAGAGATGATTTGACTTCCTCTCTTCCTATTTGAATACTCTTTATTTCTTTCTCTTGCCTGATTGCCCCAGACAGAACATCCAATACTATGTTGAAAATGAATGGTGAGAGACGGCATCCTTCTCTTGTGCCGGTTTTCATGGGAATGCTTCCAGTTTTTGCCCATTCAGTATGATATTGGCTGTGGGTTTGTCATAAATAGCTCTTACTATTTTTAGATATGTTCCATCAATACCTAGCTTATTGAGAGTTTTTTAGCATGAAGCGCTGTTGAATTTTTTTGAAGGCCTTTTCTGCCATCTATCGAGATAATCATGTGGTTTTTGTCATTAGTTCTGTTTGTGATGGATTATGTTTATTGATTTGTGTATGTTGAACCAGCCTTGCATCCCAGGGATGAATCAAATTTGATTATGGTAGATAAGCTTTTTGATGTGTTGCTGGATTCGGTTTGCCAGTATTTTATTGAGGATTTTCGCATTGATGTTCATCATGGATATTGGCCTGAAATTTTCTTTTTTTGTTGTGTCTCTGCCTGATTGAGGTATCAGGGTAAGTCTGGCCTCATAAAATTAGGGAGGATTCCCTCTTTTTCTATTGATTGGAATATTTTCAGAAGGAATGGTACTAGCTCCTCTTTGTACCTCTGGTAAAATTCAGCTGTGAATCCGTCTAGTCCTGGACTCTTTTTGGTTGGTAGGCTATTAATTGCTGCCTCAATTTCAAACTTGTCATTGGTCTATTCAGGGATTCAACTTCTTCCTGGTTTAATCTTGGGAGGATGTATGTGTCCAGGGATTTATCCATTTCTTCTAGATTTTCTAGTTTATTTCCCTAGAAGTTTTTATAGTATTCTCTGATGGTAGTTTGTGTTTCTGTAGTATCCGTGGTGATATCCTTTTTATCATTTTTATTGCATCTATTGAATTCTTCTCTGTTTTCTTCTTTATTAGTCTGGCTAGCGGTGTATCTATCTTGTTGATCTTTTCAAAAAACCAGCTCCTGGATTCATTAATTTTTTGAAGGGGTTTTCATTTCTCCATCTCCTTTAGTTCTGCTCTGAAATTAGTTATTTCTTGTCTTCTGCTAGCTTTCGAATTTGTTTGCTCTTGCTTCTCTAGTTTTTAATTGTGATTTTAGGGTGTCGAGTTTAGATTTTTCCTGCTTTCTCTTGTGGGCATTTAGTGCTATAAATTTCCCTCTACACACTGCTTTAAATGTGTCCCAGAGATTCTGGTATGTTGTATCTTTGTTCTCATTGGTTTCAAAGAACATTTTATTTCTGCCTTCATTTTTTTATTTACTCAGTAGTCATTCAGGAGTAAGTTGTTCACTTTCCATGTAGTTGTGTTGTTTTGAGTGAGTTTCTTAATCCTGAGCTCTAGTTTGATTGCACTGTTGTCTGAGAGACTGTTTGTTATGATTTCTGTTGTTTAGCATTTGCTGAGGAGTATTTTGCTTCCATATATGTGGTCAGTTTTAGAATAAGTGCGATGTGGTGCTGAGAAGAATGTATATTCTGTTGATTTGGGGTGGAGAGTTCTGTAGATGTCTATTAGGTCTGCTTGGTCCAGAGCTGGATATCCTTGGTAATTTTTTGTCTCATTGATCTATCTGATATTGACAGTGGGGTGTTAAAATCTCCCACTATTATTGATTGGGAGTCTAAGTCTCTTTGTAGGTCTCTAAGAACTTGCTTTATGAATCTCGGTGCTCCTATATTGGGTTCATATATATTTAGGATAGTTAGTTCTTCATGTTGCATTGATCCCTTTACCATTATGTAATGCCCTTCTTTGCCTCTTTTGATCTTTGTTGGTTTAAAGTCTGTTTTATCATAGACTGGGATTGCAACCCCTGCTTTTTTTTTTTCCTTTCCATTTGCTTGCTAAACGTTCCTCCATCCCTTTATTTTGAGCCAATGTGTGTCTTTGCATGTGAGATGGGTCTCCTGAATATAGCACACCAACGGGTCTTGACTCTTTATCCAATTTGCCAGTCTGTGTCTTTTAATTGGGGCATTTAGCCCATTTACATTTAAGGTTAATATTGTTATGTGTGAAAGGTTTGATCCTGCCATTATGATGCTCGCTGGTTATTTTGCCCATTAGTTGATGCCTTTTCCTCATAGCATCAGTGGTCTTTATAATTTGTTATATTTTTGCTGTGGCTGGTACCGGTTGTTCCTTTCCATTTTTAGTGCTTCCTTCAGGATCTCTTGTTACCTGGTGGTAACAAAATCTCTCAGCAATTTTCTTGTCTGTAAAAGATTTTATTTCTCCTTTGCTTATGAAGCATAGTTTGGCTGGATACAAAATTCTGGGTTGAAAATTCTTTAAGAGTGTTGAATATTGGACCCCACTCTCTTCTGGCTGGTAGCGTTTCTGCTGAGAGATCCACTGTTAGTTTTATGGCCTTCCCTTTGTGGGTAACCTGACCTTTCTCTCTGGCTGCCCTTAACATTTTTTTCCTTCATTTCAACCTTGTTGAATCTGATGATTATGTGTCTTGGGGATGCTCTTCTCGAGGAGTATCTTTGCAGTGTTCTCTGTATTTCCTGAATTTGAATGTTTGCCTGTCTTGCTAGGTTGGGGAAGTTCTCCTGGATAATATCCTAAAGAATGTTTTCCAGTGTGGTTCCATTCTCCCTGTCACTTTCAAACAAATCAAACATAGATTTGGTCTTTTCACATAGTCCTATATTTCTTGGAGGCTTTGTTCGTTCTTTTCACTCTTTTTTCTCTAATCTTTTCTTCTCTCTTTATTGCACTGAGTGATCTCCAATCTCTGATATCCTTTTTCCCACTTGATTGATTCGGCTATCTGTACTTGTGTATGCTTCATGAAGTTCCCATGCTGTGTATTTCAGCTCCATCAGGTCATTTATGTCCTTCTCTAAACTGGTTATTGTAGTTACTGATTCGTCTAACCTTTTTTCAAGGTTCTTAGCTTCCTTGCATTGGGTTAGAACATGCTCCTTTAGCTCTGAGGAGTTTATTACCCACCTTCTGAATCCTACTTCTGTCAATTTGTCAAACTCATTCTCCATCCAGTTTTGTTCTGTTGCTGGTGAGGATTTGTGATCCTTTGGAGGAGAAGAGGTGTTCTGGTTTTTGGAATTTTCAGCCTTTTTGTGCTGGTTTCTCCCAATTTTCATGAATTTATCTACCTTTGGTCTTTGAAGTTGGTGACCTTCCAATGGGGTCTCTGAGTGGACATCCTTTTTGTTGATGTTGATACTGTTCCTGTTTTTTAGTTTTTCTTCTAATAGTCAGGACCTTCTGCTGCAGGTCTGCTGGAGTTTGCTTGAGGTCTACTCCAAACCCTGTTTGCCTGGATATCACTGGCAGAGGCTGCAGAACAGCAAAGATTGCTGCCTGTTCCTTCTTCTGGAAGCTTTGTCCCAGTGGGGCACCCACCAGATGCCAGCCGGAGCTCTTCTGCATGAGGTGTTCGTTGGTGCCTTCTGGGAGGTGTCTCTCAATCAGAATACATGGGGGTCAGGGACCTACTTGAGGAGGCAGTCTGACCCTTATTAGAGCTTGAACGCTGTGCTGGGAGATCCGCTGCTCTCTTCAGAGTCGTCAGGCAGGGACGTTTAAGTCTGCTGAAGCTGCGCCCACAACCACCCCTTCCTCCAGGTGCTCTGTCCCAGGGAGATGGGGGTTTTATCTACAAGTCCCTGACTGGGGCTGCTGCCTTTTTTTCAGAGGTGTCCTGCCTACATAGGAGGGAATCTGGAGGGGCAGTCTGGCTGCAGAGGCCATGCAGAGCTGAAGTGGGCTCTGCCCAGTTTGAACTTCCTGGTGGCCTTATTTACACTGAGGGGACAGCCTACTCAAGCCTCAGCAATGGTGTACGCCCCTCTCCCCACCAAACTGGAACATCCTGGGTTGAGCTCAGACTGCTGTGCTGGCAGTGAGAATTTCAAGCCAGTGGATCTTAGCTTGTTTGTCTCTGTGGGGGTGGGACCCGCCGAGCCTGACTACTTGACTCCCAGGCTTCATCCCCCTTTCCAGGGGAGTGAACGGTTCTGTCTCGGTGGCATTACAGGTGCCACTAGGGTATGAAAAAAAACTTCTGCGGCTAGCTCATTGTCTGCCCAAATAGTTGTCCAGTTTTGTGTTGGAAACCTAGGGCCCTGGTGGTGTAGGCACCTGAGGGAATCTCCTGGTCTGCGGGCTGTGAAGCCCATGGGAAAAGTGCAGTATCTGGGCCGGAGTGCACAGTATGGTCCCTAATGGTTTCCCTTGGCTAGACAAGGCAGTTCTCCAACCCCTTGCGCTTCCCAGGTGAGGCGAAGCCCCACCCTGCTTCGACTCGCCCTCCTTAGGTCCCACTGTTCAACCAGTCCCAATGCAATGAACTGGGTACCTCAGCTGGAAATGCAGAAATTATCCGCCTTCTGCATCCATCTCACTGGGAGATGCAGACCAGAGCTGTTCCTATTCGACCATCTTGCCAGCACCTCCTATTAATGTATCTTTAAAAGCTACTTTATTTATAAATTATCCAGAACATTTATAAAACATTAATAAAACATTATGTATACATTCAGCTCTGAATTTCTCAATGTCAAGGACTTAGTTTGTTCATCTTTGAATTCCAAGCATTCTTCTTTGCACATAATAAAGAGCACATATTTGTAAAAATATTGGACTTGCCACTCTGGGACTTTAGTTGTAACACAGGAAAGAGTCTAAAATCCTAAAAACGTAACCACTGATGATATATTGTCAGATTGACACCAATTAGGATCAAAAAATATTTGCTCTAAGAAAGATATTGGAAACAAAACAGAAAAGCCCTATGCTACATTACTTTCAACTGTTGAAATAGCTACATTTGGAATTTTTGTTCTCAACCTGAAGACTATCATAACATGGCAGGAGACAATTTAGAGAAAGCACATACAGCTTTAATTAGTAGACGTCTGAAACTGCAGGCTTTAATTTGATTGACATTGGTTATAAAAATGTTACATTAAAATTGGGTAAGAGGGCTTGAGAAGAAAACAATTTTGACCTATTTTCTTCTCATGACATAAATACTTTAGTGATATGTGACATTGCCTTTCGAAGCAACGTACAGGAAAGACAATAAGAAAATATTTACATTTCTGTGATTATAACTGTCTTACAATTAAGAGTCATGTTGGAAAGACAGCCAAATAGAAATGGGGTTACATAGTAAAAATCTAAAACTTTTCCATTTCTTTTCATAATCACATGAGCTTCTCTCTTTGTTTGTAGTAAAACATAAAGGGCAGTCCAAGATATTCAATTATCTCACTAAACATTTTTTGGCTAATCTTGAGGAATGCAACATTTACATATGAGGATTGTCATGACCACAAAACTTACAAAATGTTTGTTACAGGATATTGTATTTGTTCACTTAGCTGATAAAATGCTTTTTTTTTTTTGTAGAAAATTGAATTTATCTACTTAATCTGTAAATAAATTAACAGCCTTGGGAAAACTAACCCACTGCTCTGTAAATGGATTCTACCATCATGTAATCAATTCAACACCATGTGTGGGTTCTCAGATTAAAAAAATTTAACTAACTCTGTGTTGCCTTTGACAGATTTAATTCAAATACAATATGAAATCTGGTATCTTTTACACGTGTGACAACAGCTTAAAATACAGGATTTTCAGTTAGAAAAGATCAAATCTGGGAATTTTAATCACCTAGAAGTAAGAAATTATGAAGACTATGGATAATGTTAGCATTGACTTTATTATTTTTTGAGACATGGTCTTGCTCTGTTGTTCAGGCTGGAGTGCAGTGGTGTGATCTTGACTCACTGCAGCCTCTGCCTCCCGGGTTCAAGTGATTTTCCTGCCTCAGCCTCCCAAATACCTGGGATTACAGGCGTCCACCACCACACCTGGCTAATTTTTTGTATTTCCAGTAGAGATAGGGTTTCTCTATGTTGGCCATGCTGGTCTTGAACTCCTGGCCTCATCCATCTGCCTCAGCCTCCCAAAGTGTTGGGATTACAAACATGAGCCACCGTGCCTGGCCAACATTGACTTATTTGTCTGGAATAACTCTTTCAAATTTGAAGGAATAAACATGAGACAATGAGAGTATTTACATAAATACTAAGAGAAGATAAAGGCTTAAACATGAATTAGTTCAAGACGATTTTAGTCAAATTAATGAAGGATGAAGCCAAGATGAATGTAAGGAAATATCACTAACTTTTTGAGATTTTAATAGGGTAAATTCCTCTCCTTCTTTACCAAAACATATTTAGATGCTACCATCAAAGAAGTGTTAATTGCATTAAATTATTATGGCTAGTACTGGAAATTTGGATATGTAAGTAATTTATTAAATATTTTTAAATGATACTAACATCCGTTTAAAAAAAATCTAACTTAAATAAAAATACATACATGCTCAAACATGCTCTGCAGAAACTCTTTTCCTGTTTTAATTACATCTCAGGCATCCCCGAACTTTCTGGCCGCTTTTGAGTATAAAAAAGTCCAGAGTTCAGTCCAGTACAATTTAAATAAGTTGACCATTTTAAGTTCAGATCTTTCTGTCTGCATAATGATCGTTTAAAGTCAGTCTGAGGGTCTTAGTGTGAAAAAGGCATAATCAAATCTTTTACTCTTCTGCCTTTTTCCTCTTCTGCTTCTTCTTTCTCCTTTAGTGAATTGGATCTAGGATCAGAGATGGGGAAAAGGGGCAGAAATCTTTTCATTTAATTGTAATCCTCTTGGCTGTCAATGACACGGGCAAGAAAGGCATCTGAATGGCAACTCTCTCATGCCGAACATGTGTGAAGCCGTTGGGAATTCTGAGAGGTTTTCTGACTAAATGGTTTTATACTGTGGAAGCCATTCTCTTCACACCTTCCTTCGGCTTTCTCCCCAAGCAGTGTATCAATCATTTCCCTTCTGCTAGAATCTGCCTCTGAAGTGGCAGCTCAAGCCAGTTACCTTCTTATCTGGGCTTATCTGGCTCATATGACACTCCTACATCCTTATAATTCCAAGCAGTTTGAATGTTCTGTGTCCTACATTGTCTCTTCACTTTGCATTGCCTCTCCACTTCTCTTTTCCTCCTGCACAAATGTTCGTGGGGGCCACAAGTAAATGTCCACCTAGATAGTGTGGTGTTATCTCATCTTCTTTCAGGCTCCATTTTTTATAAGTAGTTTTCTTGGAGCCTCATTATTTGGATTGGAGGAGCAACTCTTATTCTCCCTTTGAAAAGGTAATGTGTAACATTTTAACAGAAGGTCTGCATTTTCTACAACTCTTTTCATGAACCCCTGTGTTTCCTTTCTTCTTTCATGTGGTATCGGGGGGTGCTGGTGAGACTGACGGTATTTACTTCTTTTAAAAAACCCTCCTGAGGCCGAGCTCAGTGGCTCACGCTTGTAATCTCCGCACTTTGGGAGGTGAGGCAGGTGGATCATGAGGTCAGGAGTTTGAGACCAGCCTGACCAATATAGTGAAACCCCATCTCTACTAAAAATACAAAAAAATAGCTGGGCATGGTGGCAGGTACCTGTAATCACAGCTACTTGGGAGGCTGAGGCAGGAGAATTGCTTGAATCCGGGAGGCAGAAGTTGCAGTGAGCCGAGATCGGGCCACTGCACTCCAGCCCTGACGGTGCGAGACTCTGTCTCAAAAGAACTAACTAACCCTTTGTCAGATGAGTAGATTGCAAAAATTTCCTCCCATTCTGTAGGTTGCTTGTTCACTCTGATGGTAGTTTCTTTTGCTGTGCAGAAGCTCTTTAGTTTAATTAGATCCCATTTGTCAATTTTGGCTTTTGATGCCATTGCTTTTGGTGTTTTAGCCATGAAATCCTTACCCATGCCTATGTCCTGAATGGTATTGCCTAGGTTTTCTTCTAGGGTTTTTAAGGTTTTAGGTCTAACATTTAAGTCTTTAATCCATCTTGAATTAATTTTTGTATAAGGTGTAAGGAAGGGATCCAGTTTCAGCTTTCTACATATGGCTAGCCAGTTTTCCCAGCATCATTTATTAAATAGGGAATTCTTTCCCCATTTCTTGTTTCTGTCAGGTTTGTCAAAGATCAGATGGTTGTAGATGTGTGGTATTATTTCTGAGGACTCTGTTCTGTTCCATTGGTCTATATCTCTGTTTTGGTACCAGTACCATGCTGTTTTCATTACTGTAGCCTTGTAGTATAGTTTGAAGTCAGGTAGCGTGATGCCTCCAGCTTTGTTCTTTTGGCTTAGGATTGACTTGGCTATGCAGGCTCTTTTTTGGTTCCATATGAAGTTTAAAGTAGTTTTTTCCAATTCTGTGAAGAAAGTCATTGGTAGCTTGATGGGGATGGCATTGAATCTATAAATTACCTTGGGCAGTATGGCCATTTTCATGATATTGATTCTTCCTATCCGTGAGAATGGAATGTTCTTCCATTTGTTTGTATCCTCTTTTATTTCATCGAGCAGTGGTTTGTAGTTCTCCTTGAAGAGGTCCTTCACGTCCCTTGTAAGTTGGATTCCTAGGTATTTTATTCTCTTTGAAGCAATTGTGAATGGGAGTTCACTCATGATTTGGCTCTCTGTTTGTCTGTTATTGGTGTATAAGAATCCTTGTGATTTTTGCACATTGCTTTTGGATCCTGAGACTTTCCTGAAGTTGCTTATCAGCTTAAGGAGATTTTGGGCTGAGACAATGGGGTTTTCTAGATATACAATCATATCATCTGCAAACAGGGACAATTTGACTTCCTCTTTTCCTAATTGAATACCCTTTATTTCCTTCTCCTGCCTGATTGTCCTGGCCAGAACTTCCAACACTATGTTGAATAGGAGGGGTGAGAGAGGGCATCCCTGTCTTGTGCCAGTTTTCAAAGGGAATGCTTCCAGTTTTTGTCCATTCAGTATGATATTGGCTGTGGGTTTGTCATAAATACTCTTAGTGTTTTTAGATATGTCCCATCAATACCTAATTTATTGAGAGTTTTTAGCATGAAGCATTGTTGAATTTTGTCAAAGGCCTTTTCTGCATCTATTGAGATAATTATATGGTTTTTGTCTTTGGTTCTGTTTATATGCTGGATTATGTTTATTGATTTGCGTATGTTGAACCAGCCTTGCATCCCAGGGATGAAGCCCACTTGATCATGGTGGATGAGCTTTTTGATGTGTTGCTGGATTCAGTTTGCCAGTATTTTATTGAGGATTTTTGCATCAATGTTCATCAGGGATATTGGTCTAAATTTCTCTTTTTTTTTGTGTCTCTGCAAGGCTTTGGTATCAGGATGATGATGGCCTCATAAAATGAGTTAGGGAGGATTCCCTCTTTTTCTGTTGATTGGAATAGTTTGAGGAGGAATGATACCAGCTCCTCCTTGTACCTCTGGTAGAATTCGGCTGTGAATCCATCTGGTCCTGGACTTTTTTAAGAACTCAAACAAATTTACAAGAAAAAAACAGCCCTATCAAAAAGTGGGCAAAAGATATGAACAGACAACTCTCAAAAGAAGACATTCATGCAGCCAACAGACACATGAAAAAATGCTCATCATCACTGGCCATCAGAGAAAAGCAAATCAAAACCACAGTGAGATATCATCTCACACCAGTTAGAATGGCATTCATTAAAAAGTCAGGAAACAACAGGTGCTGGAGAGGATGTGGAGAAATAGGAACACTTTTACCCTGTTGGTGGGACTGTAAACTAGTTCAACCATTGTGGAAGTCAGTGTGGAGATTCCTCAGGGATGTGGAACTAGAAATACCATTTGACCCAGCCATCCCATTACTGGGTATATACCAAAGGAATATAAATCATGCTGCTATAAAGACACATGCACACACATGTTTATTGCAGCACTACTCACAATAGCAAAGACTTGGAACCAACCCAAATGTGCAACAATGATAGACTGGATTAAGTAAATGTGGCACATATACACCATGGAATACTATGCAGCCATAAAAAATGATGAGTTCATGTCTTTTGTAGGGACATGGATGAAGCTGGAAACCATCATTCTCAGCAAACTATTGCAAGGACAAAAAACCAAACACTGCATGTTCTCACTCATAGGTGGGAATTGAACAATGAGAACACTTGGACACAGGAAGGGGAACATCACAAACCAGGGCCTGTTGTGGGGTGGGGGAGGGGGGCGGGATAGCATTAGGAAATATACCTAATGTAAATGACGAGTTAATGGGTGGAGCACACCAGCATGGCACATGTATTCATAAGCAATAAACCTGCACGTTGTGCACATGTACCCTAGAACTTAAAATATAATGAAAAAAGTATACATAAAAAAGGAAAAAAAAAGCTAAAAAAACTAACTAAATAAACAAACAAACTAAAAAACCCTCCTGAATGCTCTCTTTAGAATGCCTGTGGTGATACTTGGATGCAAATCTAAAGCATCAGGAAAAGTTAAATTCACAATTAATTACATATATGTCGAGCTGGAGATTTGCAGGAGTACTCTTTATTCCAATGCATTTTTTTCATCCACCCTTCCCACATTTTCAGATATGATAAATCATTCAACGGAAGGCACCGTTCTTCAATAAAACATTTAAGATTTTCAAATCATCTGTACTCAATGATTTCTGTTTAAACTTGCCGAAGTCTCTTCTGTAGCTTGAAATCCAAATCCTTCTTTATCAGATTCTTGATATAATTAATTACTTATTTACATAGTTGTTCTAAAATTCTCTATTTTTAGAAACCTATGATTACATAATGGTCAAAGAACAAGCTCTGTTACTGCAAATATTATTACAGCTAGTATTTAAATGGTTGGAAAATTATAGCACATCTCTTTTTCTCATAGACATGTAGGGGCAAAGTGAATGTATGCACATTTGAGGCAAAAAGAGATTACATTTATATATAATTTGTACCTGAAACAATTTCTGTTCATATGCCTTTTATAGTGTGCAGAATGAAAATAACTCCTCTCCCTTTAAAAAGAGCCACTTCTAAGGAGACTAAGCTAAGAATGTTTCTTCCATTTGAAGACAAATTTTTACTTTGAAAAGTAAAATATGATAGCTTATCAAAAATTCAGTTTGTTAAATCTTATTGAAGATTCAGACCAAAGCCATTTTGAAAGACTAGTATTTTAATTTGCCTGCTGTAGGTTTTTCTTATGTATTTATTTTATGTAGCTATCTTTCAGTTTCATGAAACAGTCAAGCAAATATTGATAGGTGTGTTGAATTTAGTAACACTACTTTCCTAACTTAAGTTATCTATTTCCCTTCAGCTGCCCGTTGAAGATGACCTCATGCTTGCTGATGTAATATTAGTGATTGATTGTTAAAAGGATGTTGATATTTCCTTATGCTGTTTATTTTGCTTCTTCATATATTAAATTGGTCTTCTTTTCTTTGTCCTTTGTATACTTTCTGATTCTTTTGAGAACATAGAATAAGTGCTCATAAAATCGGTTATAAATTATATTGTTGAAAAAAATACAAATGTGAATTAGCTTCCTCATAATCAGACTTTCTTTCCTAAAAAAAAATTACACAGC
Source organism: Pan troglodytes (assembly GCF_028858775.2). NCBI lineage: Eukaryota > Metazoa > Chordata > Mammalia > Primates > Hominidae > Pan > Pan troglodytes. The sequence goes on from NC_072407.2 coordinate 92,423,460, forward strand.
TACATTTCTGAGTCAAAGTTCTCTCTTATTCATGGCTCCTATTTATTTTATATTTGAGCTACATTAACTATATACTTAGCACAAAATACTTTTATAAATTTTCTAATGTGTTAGATCACATTATCTGAGAGTATTTTCCCAGTTTTTGTCAGCTTTGTGACATATTTCACTCACAATTCACATTTCACTGAACAATTTTGCTAAACACTTGCAGTGTGGCAGTATTGAGCTATATCCTGAAAGTGTCACTAGTAAACAAGAGATGAGGTCTCTGTCCTCAGAGTTCAAAGTCTGGTTGTGGAAATAGAAAAAGAAAACAGCTAGTAAATGTATAAACTAGAAAGTTAGACACTGTGATGAATATTTGAAGAAAATATTGGGTTCTCGTAGGACTTAGTCTATTATAAGTTTGTAGGATAAACTCAATTATTTGGTGTCTAGTATACAAACACGTAACTCATACATTTTCACCCCCCTTATAAATAACTATGGTTTATTTGAACATTTTATGTAGTTCAGTCAAATACAGCTTTTCAGTTATGATAGTTTTATTATTTAAAAATACACCCTTACAAGTCAGTTAAAATTATGGACCCTTGAAGAGAAGTTTAAATTTCATGAATTATAGTTTGTAAGAACTATTTGCAACATGGGATACATGTGCCACACTTTGTACCTTTACTATATGAGGCTTAATTCTCCAGCCTTATATTTCACTGTTCTTCAATTATCCTTCTCCTCCCATGTTCTAATCTTACTGAGGTTCTTGCTCCTGAACATGCCTTACTTTTTTTCTTTTGACCCTCTAAATATACCATTCCCTACATCTTCTACAATCTCTACACTTTTTACCCACTATCATCCACCTACAAGACTATCGTATCTTATATGCAGATTCCCAGTATCTGGGCCATAGTAGACATTCAATACATCTTCTTAAGTAAATAAATAAATAAATAAATGAATGAAAGAATTCCGCAAAGTGACAAGAAAGGCAGTTCTGTTTATACACTCAAGTCTGGGATGTAATTAATCTATCTTGAAATTATTTTACTCTTTCTTGTTTATAGCCAATGTATTAAGATCCTACATACTGTGTCTGAATCCTCATTTGGTGTTTCAGATGATCACAGAAGGTGTTACATAATTTAGAGAATATACAAAACAAATTTAACTCAAATCTAAAATGTAAAATACCTCATTTTTAGGAGAGGAAGCAAGGATTCATATATGTAGCAAGCACAGAGAGTTATGATCCATTTTTGCAACTCTAATAGAGAAAAGAATCATTATATTCTACCCTGCTATGGTACTTTTAAATACAGCCTATAGATATGAAAAGATATTTTGGATCTTGGTTGAGTGATTCATCATTCAAAGCACCAAGATAGTTTATATAAAGTAAAATGTATCTGTTTTGGGAATATAGCCATTTCACTTTATGTTGTTTACATCAAGATGATGTTAATCTCAAATCATTCATTTCTATACTAATCATACAGATGATAAAAGTTCTTATCCAGTATATTACGTTGTTCATGGGTAAATTCCATTCAATATAGAATAAGAAATTTTATCTTACTTTATCCATATAAAAGGCAATAAAAAGTGCTATAAAAATAAATCAGGAGCTTTAAGCAGTTTGATTTTCAGATGAACCTAAGAAAATCATGGACAGCTGAAGATTTCTCTGCATTTGGAACCAATTATTAAATCCTGCTATGGACAATGAAGCTAGTATAGATTTCTAGCCTACCAGATAATTCTTAAAATATCTACTTTTATTTGTTTTTCTGCTACATAAAATTGAGGAGACATCCAATGTATTTTCTGAGTGACCATTTCTAATAATGTAACTAGATAATCAGCCTGCTTATAGAATGACCCCCAGCAGCAAAATACAGCCCCTAAGATGAAGGCATTAGGGAGATTTAATGATTTTGCCTCTTATCAGGCACATAGGGATTCAGCATAGTTGTAGCTCCAGTATAGAATTAAAATGCTAGGGAGAGGTCCAATTGAATGGATTGGTCTAACCCAGCAGGAGACAGGGGAAGCATGCAACCCGATTAGGTACGTAGGGCTCAGTGTGGACTTACAAGATAGTGGAATCACAAGCCAAGAGACCAGTTCTGGACTCCATGGTTGTAGAGTTTGTTCAATAAATGGGTAAAGCAGAGTTTGAGAGATGTAGATATATCCCTACAGTTAGGAGAGTCAGGAGATGGCAAGGGCCAGAGAGGTGGATGTCTGAAAATGTGGCCTCAGTGGAAAATTAGACAGAAAAACCTAAATGCTTTTTAATCTTCTCAGGTATGTTTAAAATTCTTAAGAAAAAGCAACCATATGGACCGTTAAACACTAAAAGCAACACATTACTCCTTGAGTTTTCTTTATTGATTTTTGAAATCATCAATTTTAATTAACCTCTTTTCTTGCTTCTTAGACCTTTCCTTACAATTTTCTACTTACATTTACAGACTAAGAAATGAGATATGATCTGCATATTTCTTCCTTAAACAAGGAAATTTGTCTAAATGGACAAGACAGACTTTATTTTTCACTAGCAGCGTTACACAAGAGATAATAAGTGGAAATATAAGCAACTCAATGTAATAATTATCTGAAGTTGGCACTAACAGGCTGTAAGATAACAGATTTTCCTTCTTGAATTTTCTATCTAGGAATGTAGCTTTTCTATGTCAATTCATTATTGCACCTATAATCAGGTGGTCTGCTGTAATTGATTGGATCTCAAGACACGTGTCTTAATCCAGGAAACATAAAATACAGAATACAGATGTCAAACTCGAAATTGCTTTCACTGTTGTAACCTATCTCTGTTGCCTACTCTACTTCCCAGTCTCTCTCTCTCATGTGCTTTTCTTGTTTCCTTTGTTTGCTTTCTTCCCTCATACTTCTTCTTCAATTTTTGGTTTAGTAGAACCAGACATATGTTCCCTAACATATGTGGCTAGTCCCAAAGTGTCTTTGTATTAGCTTAAGTCTCAGTAATTGGTTATATTTGAACTTTGCTCTGCAGATGGCATTAGTTCTAATTTTTAATTCTAAATTGATCCTATTCAATTTAGACAATGACAAGATGATAGGAAAATATACAATCTCCCTTTCTACAGATCTTCAGGATCTGAAAGTCCACTGACAATTTGAAGATCTGTGCTGACTATAAGGTCACTAGAATTCTCTCAGTGGGAGATACTTATGTGCTTTATAATTTATTTTGCAAAGGAAGCAATTTATTCATTTTAAACATATGTGAAGCATATTATCTGGTTCTATTTACTTATTTTTGAGGTATAATTTACATGTAAAATTGTATATATTTAAGGTATATAATGTGATGATATATTCATGCATTATGAAATGATTAGCACAATAAAACTAATTAACATACCTGTTACCTCACATAGTTACCTTTTCTTTTTCTTTTGTGGTAAGAATATTTAAGATCTACTCTTCTAGCAAATTTCAAGTATGCAATACATTATTGTTAACTATAGTCACCATGCTGCACAATAGATCTCCAGAACTTATTCCTCTTATAATTGCAGGTTTGTACCCTTTTATCATCAACAAATAGTCCAATTTATTTTGAAAAACATAAATGCTTCTTCCTAAGGCTACAGTATTTCGTCATCAATTTTTTCTTAAATCACTGCAACTGGCTATATTGTGGTGGTATCTTCACTCTCCCAACTTAGTAGTTATTAGAAAGTAATGTCATACTTTTCAACAAAAATACATTTCCCCTTTGCATCCTTTTTGTTCAACAAATAGCTTCTTTAAGAAACTGCACTGAATACATCAAATTTTAATACAGTTGGTATTTATCTTTTGTGTGTATGAATGAGAACTTTTTTATTGTGGTAAAATACACATAACATGGAGTTTACCATCGTAACCATTTGAAAGCGTATAAATCAATGACATCTAGTACATTCACCATGTTGTGCAGCAATCCACTAATCTAGATTAAGAATAATATTCCATCGTTATATAGATATGCCATTTTGTAGTATGTATCAGCACCTCATTACTTTGTTTGTTTTGTGACAGGAACTTTCTCTGTCACATTGTCTGGAGTGCAGTGATGTAATCACTGCAACCTCCACCTCCCAGGCTCAAGCAATCCTCATACCTCAGCCTCCTGAGTAGCTGAGACTACAGGCACGTGCCACCATACCTTGCTAATTTTTTGTAGAGACAGGACTTCACCATGTTGCCCATGCTGGTCTTAAACTGAAGAGCTCAAGAGATCCTCCTGCTTTGGCCTCCCAAAATGTTGGAATTACAGGCGTGAGACACTGAACCCATTATTTTTATAGCTGAATAATATTCCATTTTATAGATATTTTACATTTTATTTATCCGTTCATTTGTCAATGGATATTTGGGTTGTTTTCACCTTTTGGGTATTGTGAATAGGGCTGCTGTGAATATTTGTGTACGAGTTTTCATTTGAACACCTGTTTTTAATTCCTTTGGTATCTGCCTCTGCATTGATTACCAGGGGAAATTTATTGACAGTTTTAATTTCTTCTGGTAGAAATTGAGATAGATATTTTCAGGCATTCCCTGTGTATCAACAGGAATACAGCTACTGGTAGGCAGAGAAGTGTGTTCCCTTGGGATTTGTTTTATCCACATGAGAATCTAAAGATGGGAATTGAATCACCAGTAACAGTATCAGAAGCCATAGAAGTGTGTGGAGTGCAGTGCTATAAAGTACTATGGTCAATGACAAGATGGTTTTAAATCTGGCTCGTGACAGAAATGATTATTAACATTAAACTACAGATAATTTTTCTAGTATATGTATTACATGCTCTTTAGTAAGGTTTACAAAGTACATTTTTAATACTAGTTCTGCTCTTTCTTATATAGAAATATTCCCTAAGCAGTGGTAGCATTTTGTAGCATGTTTACTGCATCGGCCACAAGTAGTAAAGATAATCGTCAAGTTGTAGGTACTCACATAGGATTTATGAATGAGTTACTAAGGGACAGGGCCAACTAGCAGGTTCCATCAGTGTGCCTGTACCTTGATGAAATTTGATGATAACGTCTGTGGCCCTATTTCTTTGACCAGTCAGTAGCTAATTTATTTAATTTGTGAATTTATTCCTTGTGAAGTTTATTAAAATCTAAAAGAAATGAAAGATAATAAAAAGAATTATAAGCAGCCAGATAATTTTCATACCAGATATAATTTTAGTTAAATCTTTCTAATGATCTTAAATTTAGGTATTATCTTTAAGTTGCAGAGGAAGATATCAAAGTTAAGGTATTTGCCCACTGATGCTATTTCCTCAATGTCACATAAAGAAAATGTTGTGAAGATATTGTTTCAAACCTTGTTTCTATAATTCCTGAAATCCGTGTTCTTTATGTTGGTAGTTAGAATATTGGGATAAAGATGGTCAGAAATGACTTTATTAGAACAAAGGTCAAAGGCGTGATGGAATTCAAAGTAGAATAGATCTCCTCTGGTTGAGAGAACTGGTGAGGACCAGATGAAATAAAGAAAGTGACATTTAGGCAGGGCACGGTGGCTCATACCTGTAGTCCTAGCACTTTGGGAGGCTGAGGTGGGTGGCTCACTTGAGCCCAGGAGTTCGAGACCAGCCTGGGCAATGTGTGGAAACCCCATCTCTACAAAAATTAGCTGGGCATGGTAGTGTGCGCCTGTGGTCCCAGCTACTCAGGAGGCTGAGGTGGACAAATCATTTAAACCCAGGAGTCAGAGGTTGAAGTGAGCTGAGATAGCACCACTGCCCTCCAGTCTGGCCAACAGAGCAAAAACCTGTCTTAAAATAAATAAATAAATAAATAAATAAATATGACATTTGAAATGTTTCTTAAAGAAATGGATAGGGATGCGATAAACAGAGATTGGGAGTAAATATACCAAGGTGTTAAAACACAGAGTTTGGACAGCAGCTGAAATTTGGGTTTTGAATGAGTAAGTAGTGGAAGATTCACTTGCAAGTAGTGGAGTTTGTGGAAAGCCTTGACTGAGAAGCTGAAGAGTTTTGGAAAGAAAAACAAGTTATTGAAGGATTTAAGTAGAGCAGTAATTTGAATGGATACAAGATGAATCTAGCAACTACGTGTGTGATATCTTGGAATGGAAAATTCTGAAGGAGAGGATATAATATATAAGACTTTAAAAAATAGTCCATTGAGAAGAATCAGCTGATGAACCAGAAGTGGTAGCAATAGGAATAGAAAGGAGCACAGAGGCATGTGAATTATTGTTCTAGTGACATACTGCTTGGTTCTAGTGGCTGACCGTATGGATATCTTCACTGTTCAGTGGAAGCATATGTCACCTCTTGAGAGTGTTATCATTTAGTTATTTAGGGACTGATGAAATTCAAATTTTAGCCTTATGTAAACACACACATACACAATTTCCTATGCTCTTGTAACCGTTATTCTATTAATTGTTAGAACCAGGGCTAAAAACTTGGGTACATTTAACCCCAATATTTAAAGAGGATAATAAGTCATGTAATAATCGCTCAGTGAAACTAAGAGTGGGAGAAGTTGGGTCTGTCTGGATAATGGCTGTTCTGTACAACTACATAGACTAATAGAATATCAAAGGAAATAAAACTTTATTATTTTCTAATAAATGCAATAACAAAACTAGACTCACAAAGTATATGTCAGATATATCTAGAGGTCATACCTTAACAAAAAAATGATTTGTGTCTAACATGTCAGGTATCCTGATATATACATAAATGCAAATCATTCCTTCAAAATGATATCTCTCACAATATCTCCCTTTAGAAATTTTCTTTGTTCTACTAATTTACTTAGTCAATTTTTTTTCACCTGGCATAGAAAAGAAATTTTATTTTTCTCTGACTTATACTGATAACAAAGGATTCTACGGTGGGAATAAATTTTGAAATTGCACAGCTCTTCATTAAGGCTAATCCTAAAATCCCTTATGGAAAAGCAGTTTCAGCCTCAAGAATCCTGTATGACTTTAGGAAGGTTTAGTATAATGTTTCTCTACATTACTCTAATGTAGTCACCCATTTATTTATTTAACCAAACATTTATTGTGTGCCTACCATTGGTGAGTAAATTTCCTATCATTGAGCTTAGTAGAGGATAGAAGATAGATAAAATACGTAAGAAAACAAAATCAATCTATAATCTAATATCAGGTGATGATGAATGCCATGAACAACAACACTAAAAAACTGGAAAAAACGTAGCCCAGAAAAATACAAGGGAGCAGTGTTACTGCATGCCATTTCAAAGATATGATGGGTAGAGAAGGCCTCTGTGAGGCGGTGACATTTGAGTAGAGACCTGAATAAAGCGAGGAACAAGCCAAGGGGGATCTAGTGACAGAATGTTTCAAAACAGCAAGAACAGTAAGCAAAGACCCTGAGGTAAAAAACAAGATTACAATTTTTGAGAAGCAGGAAGAAGGCTAACATGAAACGAAGAGGACAGTGGTGGGAAGCTGGAAAGCTAGACTGAGGCCAGCTCACGGAGGACTTTGGAGGTGATGGTAAGGAGTTTGCATTTTAGCTTAAGGTTGATTAACATTTTTGAAGGATTTTGAATAGGGAAGTCACATAATCTGATTTATGTTTTAAAGTTTAGACTGTGTTGTAGAAAGAGGAGATTGAATAGAGATGAGTGGAATCAAGCAGATAAGTTCAGTAGTTCAGTAAGAGATATTGTAACAATATACTTTTGAGATGTTCATTTCGTTTCACATTCCATGAGTCTGGTTCCATTAACTCTATGTTATTCAACCTTTTTCAATGTGGAATCAAAGACAATCTAAGAGATCATATGTCTTATTAAAAGGCACATGTGGGTAAAATTGGCAGGTGGGGACTTGTACTGAAATTGTGTTTTGATTTTACTTTTCCAGCTTTTTTTTTTTAAATCACAGTAGGCCAGTGTTAAGCAGATTTGATAGAATAGGAAAATAAAGAGAAACATAAGAAAGAAAAATAAGTGATATGTTTTTTCATATAGAACATCTCTTGGTGGTTTTGAAATTTTTGGAAGCCTTTACTGAGTACCTTCAGGACAAGATACAGTTTAACCTGGCATTCAAAGCCTTCCATGGCTTAACCTATGTCTACTTTCTAGTCTTAGTTTCTGTCACAACCTTGTTCATATTTTTCTGTTTAGCAATAGGAAATGGTCAAAAAATTCATTTTATTGCAAGTCTCATTGCTTTTGCTTATATTCTTCCTATATTACATGGTAAAATTACTTTTTATGCTTTAAAACTTACTTGATTAATCAGCATTACAGGGAGGTTTTTTCACTATCCCTCCTTATTCACTGTTGCTCACCTTTGTCAATGAAAAGTCAAAGAGTGACTGCAAAGCAGTAAGACAAGGCATTTACTCGGGTCTTAGGAATTGCAATTCAGGAGACAGAGACTCAGCTAAAAGCCAAATTGTTTTCTGAATAAAGGAAAGGTAGTAGGAATTTTTAAAAGCATGCTGAAGGCGATTACACAAGTTATTTTGAAGGAATAATCATTAATGGAGGTAGCTGGCATAGTACATGATTCCATAGTTCATTGGTTGTCATTGTTCATAAGTTGTAGTGCTGATGAAATGTAGCTGTTTTTCAAGATGTTGTGGTCATGGTGATTTGGCCCAGTTAAAAGGGTCAAGGCAATTTCCTGTTTTGCAAGGTTGCAGGTTGTGCAGGTAGTCCTTAGAAAGGCTTGCCAACTCCATGTTAGAGCTCTGAGCCATAGCGAGGCTGCTACAGGAACGGGGTCTTGACTCACCGAGTAAAGTGAAAGCAAGTTTATTAGAGATGTAAAAAACAAAAGAATGGCTATTCCATAGGCAGAGCAGCCCCAAGGACTCCTAATTGGCTATTTTTATGTTTATTGCTTGATCATATGCTAAACAAGGGGTGGATTATTCATGAATCTTCCAGGAAACGGATGGGCAATTCCCAGAAGTGAGGGTTCGTCCCCCTTTTAGATAATATAAGGTAACTTCTGGATATTGCCATGGCATTTGTAAACTGTCTTGGCGCCGGTGGGAGTGTCTTTTAGCATGCTAATGCATTCTAATTAGTGTATAATGTGCAACGAGAATGATTAGAGGCAATTTTTGTCACCATATTGGTTCTGGTGGGTTTCAGTTGGCTTCTTTACCACATCTTATTTTATCAGTAGGATCTTTGTGACCTGTATCTTGTGTCAATCTCATATCTCATCCTATGACTAAGGATGCCTAACCTCCTGGAAATGCAGCCCAGCAGGTCTCGGCCTCATTTTACCCAGACCCTATTCAAAATGGAGTCACTCTGGTTTGAACGCCTCTGACAATGCCATTTTGTATATCACATTTTATACCTTCTTTGGTCACTTCACCCAAGGGGAGCATAATTACCTCTTCTTGCATGCCACTTCTGTACCACTAACATGTGTCTAGAGTGTCATTAGTTATTCTGTGTTGCTTGTTTGCGTGTCTGTTTTTCCTCCAATAATGTGACAGCTCTTTGAAGGTGTTTAAAACCCTCTGGTGTCTCTTTGTTGCCCTCATGGTAAAGTCTAAATTTCTAAAAAGGCATAAAATAAACTTTTCATAAGATCCAGACTTGACTTTGTATTTGGACTCATCCTCTTACAGTAGGTAGGTAGTCAGACATGAGCAGGGCAGGAGAGGGTCCCCACCTACCCAACACACACACCAGGAATGTCAGATGACAATCAGGTGATGTTCAGGCAGTTGTTAACTGTCTCTCTAAAATATTAATAATAATTGGTCACAGCCAGTGCCAGGGAAAGGCAATCTTCCAATAAATAGAAACACCTGAAACTGGTGATCAGCTGCTTCCAAATAAGAACGCAGGAGTTTGGCAGGTGTGCTCAAGCATGTGCACTGAGGGGCAAAATGGCAGAGTTTAACTGGTATATGACCTTCTAGGAACATTCAACTGGTGAGGGAAAAACACCTCAAGTGAGCATGTATACAACTCCAGTAAACACTGTGCACGTGGCCATTCCCAAGCACTAGCAGACCACTGAGCATGCAGGCAGCCCACCTCAAGGGAAGAATCAGGGAGAAGGGATGCAAGACCCTGGAAGTATGCCAACATATAAAACCCCAAGTCAAAAGTCAAACCAGGCACTTGAATCTCTCAAGTTTCCTGGTGGGCCCTCTTCCAAGTGTACTTTACTTCCTTTCATTCCTACTCTAAAACTTTTTAATAAACTTTCACCCCTGTCTAAAACTTGCCACAGCCCCTCCTTCTGCCCCTCAAATTCTTTCTTCTGAGTAGACAAGATTTGAGGTTGCTGCAGATCTATATGGGTTTGCCAGTAACAATCTCTGCCTAATCTCTGCTCTCTTTCTCTTGCTTCTGTCTATACTATACTACATTTAATTTTTGAGATTAGCCATGCTCTCTCTTGCCTCATTGCCTTTGAATATGCTGTCCTCTCTTCCTAGAACATCTATTCCCACCTTAATCCTGAAAATGCCTTTGCAAAAATTATAATACTGAGAAAATTATGGCAGTGTGGGAGATCTGATCTAGCAATCTCCCTTTTGCCTTTAGCCTTCAAACTGCTTAAATTATTTCTGGGCTTAGACTGGGCTATCTTTGGGAGACATTTAGTTTATAGTTTAAATGATAATAGCCCTTCCCTAAAACTCAACTGTCTTTGTAAAGTTAAGGAGACCATCAGGCTAAGGGGAGAAGAGGAGCCTGAATTCTGCTAAGGTGTAGACATAAATGATCACCAGCTATTATCTGTGAGAACACAAGACATGCAATTTCCCCAATTACTCCTGCAGATAATATCACTATTATATAATCTAAAAATTGGCCTTTTGAGAATCTTTTCAGTATCTTTTTTTTTTTTTTTTTTTTTGGCATGTCTGACACCTGGCTGCACCTGGACCTGCCAGTTGTTTCTCTGTCCCCACCCAGAAGCAACTCAGTGGAAGAGAGTAGCTTTAATTGGCTGTGATTTCATCTCTGACACAACCAATCAGCAGCAAGCACTCATTGCCTAGCCACCCCAACTCCTTCCCCCAAACTGCCTTTGAAAAACCCCTAACCTACAAGCCTTTGAGGTGATTGATTTGAGTACTAACTCTGTTTCCCAAGTGGTGTGGCTGGCTCACATCAATTAAACTCTTTCTTTACTGCAATGCCATGGTCTTTGCAATGGGCAGGAAGAACCCATCAAGCAGTTACAATACCATTGCCTGGATAATTCCTACTTGTACTTTAGGTCTCAGTAGTCTGTACATTTTCCAGGAAGGCTTTCTAGATAACCATGTCTAGGTTAGGTGTGCCTCTGGTGAATACATTGCACTTGTGCCCTTGCCTCATCATAATACCATTCTGTGTTCCACTTATTTACTTGTCTGTATTCTCAACTAGACTCTATGCTACTTGATGGAGGACATCATGTTTGTATTTGTGTGATATGTGAAATATATATTAGTTCTTCATCGTTTCCTGGCATATAACTCCTAAAATCCTCAGAATCTTCAAAACAATGGATCTTTTTGTGTGCTAATTAGTTGATGGATGGCTGGCAGCCCCTAGTTAGCTTCAGGATGGGGGCTGGTCACTGGAAAGACCAGAGAAGGAGTAAAAGGTTGGGACTTTCAGCCCTACCCCACAACCTCTGGGGAGCAGAGAGAGGTTGAAGGTCAAGTTGATTACTAATGGCCAATGATTTAATCAGTCATACCTACAAAATGAAGCTTCCATAAAACTCCCAAAGAAGTAGGTTCAGGGAGCTTGCAGATAGCTGCACACATGTGGGATTCCAGGAAAGTGAACAAGAACACAGCCACATGTCAGGAGGGTGGTGCACCTCAACTCCATCAGAAGAGAAGCTCCTGTGCTCTAGATCCTTCCAGACCTTGCCCTGTGTATCTCTTCATCTGACTGTTAATTTGTATCCTTTGAAATATTTCTTGCAATAAACTAGTAAATGTAAGTGTTTCTCTGAGTTCTGTGAGCTTCTGAAGAACATTAATTGAACCCAAAGAGGGGGCTGTGGAAACTCTTTATTTATAGCCAGTTGGTCAGAAGCACTGGCAAAATAACCTGTGGCTCTCAACTGGCATCGGAAATGGGGCTCAGTCTTGTGGGATCAACCTGTGTGATCTGATGCCATCTCCAGGCAACTAGTGTCAGAATGGAATTGAATTAGAGTACACTCAGGTGTCTTCTACTGCAGAACTGATTGCTCGCTTGCTGATGGGGAGAAATCCCCACACAAACAGTGTCAGAAGCATGTTGTGAGAGTACAATAGTAAAAACAGAGGTTTTTTTTTTTCTACTTATTTCTTTAGCCTCCCCCCTGCATTTTGTTTACAGAGACCAACACCATTACTGGAACATAATAGGAGCTGAATACATACTTGTAAAATGAGTGAGATAGAATTTTATCTAGCTCCCTTACATACCCCCAGAACCTAGCACTGGGCTTAGTGTAACAAATGTGTGTTGAATTTAATTGTAACAAACTTATACATTCCATTCTAGGAGTATAAAAAGACAGGAAACTGAATTTGAGTACTAAGTCTTTACAAGAACAAAATATAGAACATTTAACCTAATTCTCTCTCTCTTCCCCCTCCCACACCTTGTTTGTCTCCTCTCTGTCTCTCTTTTCCCCGATCTCTCTTCTCCCTGCTTCGCTCTCTCATTATGAACCCTCCACAGTGTGCTCTGTCATGCACAGAAAAATCTTAAAAGCAAGTAAATACAAGTACAGTACAATAGTATTGTAAATTAAGTTTAGCCTAAATCTGCCTCATAACATATTTTAAGTTCAGCCTGAAGGTTTCGCCTTAGTACTGTAACCTAACTGGATGTGTAAACAGACTAGAATCTACTCTTGTAAAAAGTAACTTGAGTCTCAGCGAATCACAGAAGCCATGCTTCAACCACTCACAGGCAGCCAGCTGCTCAAACCCCCTTCAAATAAGGCAAACACTGAGCTGTAATCAATCTGGCTGTTTCTGTTCCTCACTTCCCTTTTTCTGTCCATAAATCCTCTATGATCTTGCAGCAGTGCTGAGGTCCTCTGAACATATTCAGGTTGTGGGGGATGGGGGACTACTGGATTCACAAATTATTGTTTGCTTGGTTAAACTCTGTTAAGTATGTTTTGTCTAAACTTTTTCTTTTAATGGTATTTATTTTACACTCGTATATTTCAGGAATTATTAGGACACATAAACGTGAATAGATGACAGTCCTTTCCAACTATAATCTGGTGGATGGAAGTACACCTAGGACAACAACTCAACCCAAATATAAAGTAATGAAATGGATGGGAGTCAATATCAACAGCATGTAACTCCATATTTAAATATCTTTAACTGTGGCATTGGGAAACAGATATTTCATTTAGTTATTTTTAGTTTTTAATTTTTGTGGGTACATCACAGGTTTGTATGTTTATGGGGTACCTGAGATGTTTTAATACAGGCATTCAATGTAAAAAAAGCACACCATTAAATTATTATTGACTATAGTAATCCTGTTGTGCCATCAAATAGTAGGTGTTATTGAAGTTTTCTAACTATTTTTTTTTTTTGTATCTATTACTGAAACAGGAAAGTAGCCTGATCTCCATCACAGGACATGCAACAGGGGTGTGGCTCACCTGTTTGGTCTCTGCTCACCAGTTCGCCCTACTGCTCAAACCCCTTGTGGGACGGGGAGCATGCAGATAGGCAGGTGCAGAGGCTTGGGCAAGCCCTTTTCACAAGGGCAGAGGGCCAATGTGATAGCTTTTCTGTATCCTGAGCTCCTGCCCAGCATCCTGGAAAAATTGGTCACACATGGGCTTGAAGAATGAATGCAAGGTTTTACTGAGTGGTGGAGGTGGCTTTCAGTGGGAGGGGTGGGGAGCTGGAAGTGGAGGATAGAGTGGGAAGGTGATCTTCCCCTGGAGTCCAGCCTCCCAGCAGCCAGACTCCTCTCCAACTGCCTCCAGCTGAACTCCTCAGCATTCAGATGTTCCTCCTCTTCTCTCTTTCTCATTCTGCTGTCTGTCTGCTGTTCTGCTGGCTTGCTGGTTGGCTAGTCTGCTGATCTGTTGGTCTCCTTCTGGAGCCTGAGGTTTGAGGTTTATATGGATGCAGGATAGGGGGTGTGGCAGGCCCAAAGGCAACTTTTGGGTGGGAAAATAGGAATGCTGGTCCTCATTTAGGGCCCTGGGTCTTCAGGCTTGAGGGTGGGGCCTTTGCCTGGTAACTGCCCTCTTCTACCCAGTATTGCCCTGTCACCTGTCCCTATCATTAACAGTCTCCACCTCCTGCACCTACGACCCTTCCCAGCATCTAGTAACCATCCTTCTACTGTTTATGTCCATGAATTCAATTGTTTTAATTTTTGGATCCCTCAAGTAAGTGAGGGATGCAATGTTTGTCTTTCTGTGTCTCGCTTATTTCCCTTAACATAATGGTTTCTAGTTCCATACTAGTTGTTGCAAATGACTGGATCTCATTTTTTTTTTTAATGGCCGAATATACTCCACTGTGTATATGTACCACATTTTCTAATCTGTTGATGGACACTTAGGTTGCTTCCAAATCTTAGCTATTGTAAACAGTGATGCAACAAACATAGGATGCAGCTATCTCTTCAATACCCTGATTTCTCTTCTTTTGGGTATATGCCCAGCAGTTGGATTGCTGAGTTATGTGGTAGCTCAATTTTTAGTTTTTTTGAGGAACTTCCAAACTGTTCTCCATAATGGTTGCACTAATTTACATTCCCACCAACAGTGTACAACGGTTCCCTTTTCTCCACATCCTCACCAGCGTTTGTTATTGCCTGTCTTTTGGATATAAGCCATTTTAACTGGGGTGGACGATATTGTAGTTTTGATTAGCATTTCTTTGATGATCATTTATGTTGAGAACCTTTTCATATGCCTGTTTGTCATTTGTATGTCTTCTTTTGAGAAGTGCCTATTCACATCTTACATCCATTTTTAAATTGGATTATTGGATATTTTTTCCTATGGAGTTGAGTTCCTTATATATTCTAGTTATTAATCCCTTGTCAGATGAGTAGTTTGCAAATATTATCTTCCATTCTGTGAATTGTCTCTACACTTTTTTTGTTGTATCCTTTGCTGTGTAGAAGCTTTTTAACTTGATGTGATCCCATTTGTCCATTTTTGCTTTGGTTGTGCTTGTGGGGTATTGCTCAAGAAATTTTTGCCCAGATCAATGTTCTGGAGATTTTACCCAATGTTTTCTTATAGCAGTTTCATAGTTCGAGGTCTTAGATTTTAAGTCTTTCATCCATTTCGATTTCATCTTTGTATATGGTGAGAGGTAGGGGTCTAGTTTCATTCTTCCGCATACGGATATCCACTTTCCCAGCACCATTTTTTGAAGAGACTGTTTTTTTCCCCAGTGTATATTCTTGGCACTTTTGTTGAAAATGAGTTCACTATAGGTGTGTGGATTTGTTTCTGGGTTCTCTATTCTGTTCCATTGGTCTATGTGTCTGTTTTTGTGCCAGTACCATGCTGTTTTGGTTTCTATTGCTCTGTAGTATAATTTGAAGTCAGGTAATGTTATTCCTCCAGTTTTGTTCTTTTTGCTTAGGATAGCCTTGGCTATTCTCTGTATTTTGTGATTCCATATAAATTTTAGAATACTTTTTTCTATTTCTGTGAAGAATGTCATTGGTACTTAGATAGGGATTGCATTGAATCTGTGGATTGTTTTGTTAGTATGGATATTTTAAAAATACTAATTCTTCCAATTGATGAACATAGAATATTTTCCCATTTTTTGGTATTCTCTTCAATTTCTTATCAGCGTTTTGTAATTTTCATTATGGAGTTTTTTTTGCTTCTTTGGTTAAATTAATTCCTAGATATTTAAGAATATTTGTATTATGTTGGTGCAAAAGTAATTGCAGATTTTGCCATTAAAAGCATTAGCGAAATCGCAAGTATTGTTGCACCAACCTAATAGCTATTGTAAATGGAACTACCTTTTTATTTATTTTTCAGTTTGTTCAGTGTTGACATACAGAAATGCCACTGATTTTTGTATGTTGATTTTTATATTCTACAGCTTTACTGAATTTGTATTATTAGTTCTAATAATTTTTAATAGAGTATTTAGGTTTTTACAAATACGAAATCATATCATCTGCTAACAATGGTAATTTAACTTTTTTCTTTCCAATTTGGATGCCCTTCTTTTTCTTGTCTGACTGCTGTAGCTAGAATTTCCAGTACTATATTGAATAAGAATGGGGAAAGTGGGCATCCTTGTTGTGTTCCAGATCTTAGTGGAAACTTATTTTTTTTAATGTCTGAGGATTAGTTTAAAATTTTTTGCTTGCCAACAAAGAATAAATTAAGACATTTTAGAGATTTTACAGATCACGTTCTCTCATTAATAATCTAGAAGTGCTGAAAAATTAGCTACTTTAAATTTAAGAAACATTTTCTTAAGTAATCTTTAGATGAAAAAGTAATTCACAAGTGAAACTGTGAACTATCTAGAAAGCTATAAAAATTCTTATAGAAAATTTTACATCTTTAAATGATATTACTGTTAGAGAAATAAGACAAAAAATATAAAAGCTTATTTATTTTGGAAAAGTAAGTGAAAAACAACATGCTAAATTAAAATAGTAGATAGAATACATGAAAATAGAATCTGAAAATGAAATGCAAAATAAAAATCAAAAGCATAAATACATCTGAAAATTGATTCTTTAAAAGACCAATAATATACATCATCACATTGTGAGCTCAATTAAGAAAAAAAGAAAGCTAAAACACTTATTAGAATATAAATGGAGATATAACCTAGGTACAGAAGAGATGAAAAGAATTATAGGTGGCTACTCTAAGGTAACCAATTTGAAAACCTGGATTAAATAGATGTTTTCTTAGCAAAAAGTTAAATTACTAACATTGATTCATGAATAAGCTGAAAACTTGAGGAAACCAATTACTGTATAAAGATTGAAAAGGAGATTTAAAATGTATCATTAAATATGAACACATGATCAAAGGCTGATCAAAGATTATTTAATTTTTTAGGGAAGAGATAATTTTTAATTCATTTAAATTATCAACCATAAAAATGAAAAGCTCTTAAATTTATTATATAAAACTCATATAATATTAATATCAAAGCATGGCAGAGTACACAAAAATGGAGACTATTAAATTTAATTATACTTTGAATTATAAATGCAAATAAAATATTAGTTGGAATTTAGCAGTGAGCCATTCAATATGAAGGTGACTACAAAACTAGGAAATTTATTGACATAATTTATGACATCAAGATATGTATATGTATATATATGTGTGTGTGTATATATATGTGTGTGTGTACACACACACACACACAAATATATATATATATATATAGAGAGAGAGAGAGAGAGAGAGGCTGGAGCACAGTGGCATGATCTTAGCTCACTGCAACCTTTGCCTCCCAGGTTCAAGTAAGCCTCCTGCCTCAGCCTCCCAAGTAGCTGGGACTACTGGTGTCTGCCACAATGCCCACATAATTTTTGTATTTTTAGTAGAGATGGGTTTTTGCCATGTGAGGGAGAAGAAAAGGGAAAAATCAGTTGGGTAGACAACTAAGGCTAGTCCTCAGAGAAATAGCCTGCCTGAAAAATCACAGCTACAGGCAAAATAGAGCAATATGGGAAAACTCAGACTGCACCTGCACAGATAAGCAGGCTAGACAGACAAGGCCCAGCATAGAAGCCTTTTGTTCTTAATTATACAAACAAGAAAAGCTGCACTTTCTGCTTACCTAGAGACACCCCTCAGCTGGATAGATAGGGGGAGTTATGCAGACAGCTTTATAGATAAGAGAAGTTACTCAAACAGCTACAGAGATGAGAGGAGTTTCTTAAAAAAGCTTTTGCATTCAACTGTAAAATGGCAATCTGTCTGGGACCGTTCTCTGCTGTGGAGAGTTTTCTTGTTTCACTTACTAAACTTTTGCTCTAACCTCACCCTTTGTGTCCAAGCTCCTTAATTCTCTTGGTCGTGAGACGACAAGCTTGCATAACACCTTCTGAGACCAGTGACTTTCCACTGTTTCAGTGTTGGCCCAGGCTGGTCTCAAACTCCTGGCCTCAAGTGATCCACCTGCCTCAGCCTCCCAAAGTTCTGGGAGTACAGGCATGAGCCACCACGCCTGACCAGCATCAATATATTAATAGAGAAAACCAATTGAATATCGAAAGTTATTTAATAAAATTTAGCAGATGTTTTAAATAAACCCTTATTAAAACAGAAAATAAAAGGTCTTACTTCAATATGATAGTTTTCACTTGCAAATAATGAAAGGCCCATTTTGACTATTATTATTCAAATTAAAAAATACATTCTAGCAAATTCAATAAGAAAAAACCTTAAATAGCACTAACATTGGTAAAGAAGAATAAGATTATTCATATATTTGCTAAAAACTTCAACCAAAGAAATCTGTAAGTCTTTTAGTCCTTTAAAGGGAAATTTTCAAATTTGTGAATGTACAGACATCAGTACTTTTTAATATTTGCTATAACCAGCTATAAATAAAAATAGAATTACCCTATTCAAAATATCAATGAAAACTACAAAATAATCAGGAATAATCTTAAGAATAAGACCTATATGAAGAAATTCATAAAATATTTCTGAAGGAAACTAATTAGGATTTGAACTAAAGGAAAGACGTTCTTAATGGGAACATGTAATATAATAAAAGTGACAAGTCTTCTCCAGTTAATATGTGAATTATGAGAAATTTTGGCTGGGGATGGTGGCTCAAGCCTGTAATCCCAGCACTTTGGGAGGCTGAGGTGGGTGGATCACTTGAGTCCAGGAATTTGAGACCAGCCTGGGCAACATAGCGAGACCATGTATCTACAAAAAATAAAAATAAAAAGACAGCCAGATGCAGTGGATCACACCTGTAGTTCCAGCTACTCAGCAGGCTGAAGGAGAATTGTTTAAGCCTAAGACTTTGAGGTGGCAGTGAGCTATGATCACGCCACTGCACTTTGGGTGACAGAGTTAGACTCTGTTTCACCCCCAAAATAATTTAGTTAGAAGCCCTAATATCTTAGGGCTTTGGGCTTTGTGTTTGGAATTTGATAAAAGCAATCTACAATTTATTAAAAGAAAAATATTCAAGAATATAATATTGACTTAAGAATGTGTGCATCAAAAAAGAATATGTGAATAAATTAATTAAAAAACCTAGTGATAGGCTGCAATGTGCACGTATATGTGAATGTGTGCATGCACATGTGTGTATATATGTTTATTAGGCAAAGGTACTGTTTCTGTTCACCATGAAAAGATGGTTTACTTTACCAATAGTGCTATTAAAAGTGGCCATCTTTCTGGAATAAAATAGTTGAAACTTCTCACTGTCCTCATATGTAAGTATACATATACACTCACATATGAAGGCAAATAAATAAATAAATACATAATACACAAATTCATTAGTGTAATGGACTGAACGTTTATGTCCCCCCAAAATTCATATGTTGAAACCCTAACCCCACATGGGATGGTAGTAGCAGGTGGGGGCTTTGGGAGGTGTTTATGTAATAAGGCAGAACCCTCATAAATATGATTAGTGCCTTTATGAAAGAGTCCCCTGTGATCTCCCTCACTCTTCTGTCAAGTGAGGTAACAGTGAGAAAGCTGCCATCTTGAAGAGCAGGCCCTCACCAGTCACTAAATCTATTTATGACTTGGTCTTGGACTTCTGCCTCTGAAATGGTGAGAAATGTCTGTTGTTTAGAAGCCACCGAGTTTATGATATTTTGTATAGCAGCCTTAACAGTCTAAGGCAGTTAGCATCACTGCTATAGGAATATGATAACAATCTCAAGAAAAAAATTTAGTAGAGTATTTGTATAACTTATGAATTAGAAGTCTAAAAAAGTATATATTTGAATATGTTTGACTAGAGAAAAGGTGAAAATTTCAGTAAAATACCATGAGTGAAGTCAAGTATATGGTAGTTGGGAAGAAAACTTAGGTCTCATATAAGATAAAGTATTGGTATTTATAATATATAATTAGCCCTTACATGTTGATAGAATAAGCAGCCATAAAAATAAGCAAGAGGTTAAAATACAGAAACCAAAGAAGAATAAATTGGAATGACAAATAATAATGCTAAAACATTCTCAGACTCATGAGAAAATGCAAATGAAAATAATAATGAAATATCCCTTTTCACAAATCATATTGGCAAAAGCCACTGTGGGACTACACTCCAGTGAGGTATGTCCTCACAGGAGGCCCAAGCACTTCCCCATTCACTAGCCATGCCAGAGGAACCGTTTTGCTCTCATATGTACTAAGGTTGCTTTTGGAATATTGTATGCCCTGGAAATTGCCAGCAACTTTCCCATGCAGAGTATCTAGGGATGATTGGGTAGCTGAGTTCAAATGTCTTTACTGCTTATTTATCTATATACAGTATTCTTAGTTCCTACAGAGAATGAGTATAGTAATCTGCAGATATGAATAATCTTGCCAGTTAACTTTTACTATAAATTAACAAATTATCTTATGCAATTTGTTTTCTTACATATTTCCTTGAATTGAATTAGTATAAACAGTCTATTGAAGCCCAATCCTTACAATGGCTTTTAAAACCCTACAAAATCTGTACTTCTGCAAACCAGTCTTGTTACTCTCTGATTTTATCTTCTATCACATCACTTTTTCTTCACTTTGCTCAATCTGCAGTGCCTTCCTTGTTTTCCTGGATCTTGCTAATCCTACTCTTACTCCTTGACATTTGTGCTTGTTGTTTGTTGTTCTTTCTATGCAAAATACTTCTCCCCATCTTCTTCAGATTTCTTCCCAGGGATGACCTCTTCCTCCTCCTCCACCCCTCCTCCCCCTCCTCCTGTCCTCTCCTTCCTCCCCTCCTGCCCTTCCTCCCCTTCCTCCCCTCCTCCCCCTCCTCCCCCTCCCCTCCTTCTCCTTCTTCTTCTTCTTCTTCACCCTACATTACATTTAGCTCAGCATTTGCAATGAGAAAGAAGATCCCCTTTTGTGTTAGGACTGGACGGCTCAGTCCAAACCCTTTAAGTGTTTGTCCCAGATACCTTCTTTTTACTGGGGAGATTATCGCTGATAACTTTTATAATATAATAACACTGCCCCCACCCCAAACCCCTCTTTCCCAATTACCCTGCCTTATTATTTATTCATATACATGTGATCAACAAGCACATGAAAACATGCTCAACATTATTGGTCGTTAGTGAAATGTATATCAAAACCCATTAAGATACCATTTTACACTCACTTTAATGACTCTTATCAAAGAGACAGATAATACCAAGTGTTGATAAGGAGATGGATAAGCTAGAATCATTATATGTTGGTGGTGATAATGTAAAATGACACAGTCACCTTGAAAAACAATTTGACATAACTTAGAAAAGTTACACATAAACTTACTATACAACTCAGAAATTCTACCCCTAGGTATGTACCTGAGAGAAATGAAAATGTATATTCACATTAATTTTATATATGAATGTTTTAGCAACATTACTCAAATTAGGTAAAAACTTGACCAACTGGTGAATGGATTAAAAAATGTGGTATATCTCTACGATGTAATATTATTTAAGAAAAAAAATGGAAGTACTGATGTATGCCACAGCATGGATCAATCTCAGAAACATTATGCTAAGTAAAAGAAGCCAAATGCGAAAGACTACATATTGATTTCATAAAATCATTTGTATGAAATGTCCAGAAGAAGTAAAATCTTTAGACATAGAAATCAGACCAGTAGTCACCTGGGTATGGGAGTGAATGACAACATTAACTGCAAACAGGAATTGAGTAAGAGAGTTAGTCTTAGTCAGTCTTACTGGGAATTTTGGGGAGTAATGAAGATGTTCTGAAACTACATTGTTGTCATGGCTACATAACTCAATATACTTAGAGTTGTATACTTTCAATGGATGAATTTTATGATGTATAAATTATGCCACAATAAAGCATCAAAAATGGAGTTTTATTAGTTCTTACTATATAGGCAACGGTATGGTCAAACTACAATCTTCTTTCTTGCATTAGAATGTATATTTGGTTTAATTATTTTTCTAGCATAAATAGTAAGTACTTCTCTTTTTTTTCTGGGTATTTATGTTTATAAATGTTAGGTACTCTCTACTCCATTAGGGAACACTGTTCTATAATTAAAAAAGAAATCCTTTCTGAAATGTTTGCTTGGAGGCCCTAAATTGATATTTGCACATGTGCATATTTGCATATCAATTAAAAATGTAAAGTTATATTTGGTAAAACAACTGGTTGGGGAAATTTAAAAAGATGTTGGACTAAGTATGTTTGCTTATTCATTTAGTCTTTGATCACCAAATATGTACTTATTGAGTTTCTATTTTGTGCAATAGAGGCATACAAATTTAAAAGCTAGAAGAAAAGGCAAGAAAGATCTGATTGACTTCAACTTAGCAAAAATAATAAAACTGAGTCAAATGGCTTGTCCAGTGCAAAACCCTAAATGACAAAATCGGAGCAGGTTCTGGTTGCTCCCATTCTTCCTATTACCCTTGTGCTAAGTGCTGTGTTCATGAGAATTTACCAGAAATTTGACGAGTTAGTAGATTAAAAATCATATTTAATCACTATCATTTTAGGACCAACTCGTATGTACATATGGTCAACATTTGTGTCACTCAAGAGACACTAGGCTTTGGATGAGCTAAGGGACTGGGAAATTTACTGATAACAAACAGTGTTTTTATATTGAGAAAGGAAAGCATTCTAAACCTTGTCACATGCTTCTTCCACATTAGCTTACAATGTGATTTTATCCCTTTTAGCTATAAATATTATTAAAGGGACTTGAAACTGACAAGCCTCCTTGACAATAGTTTATGAAACTTGATTAAGCATTTATTGATTGGCAAAGCAAACTGCATACATCATTTCTAAGTAAATCATTCTACAGTCTTACAACTGTTAAATGTAGCCCAGACATATGAATCCCCTGGTTTATGTATTCTACACTTAAACATACAAGATTAAAGCATGTTGCATCTTCATCTTACAAATAACAAAACTGAAATTTTTTATGTTAGAAATCAAGTTTTTGTCAATTTCCATGTTTTCACTGGGCTGAGGGGAGAGAGGAGAGTGGAGGCCTACTTAATACAGATTGGACATTTGTCCAGCAGCTATAAAACAGGTGAATAATAGATTTTTTGGAGACTTTTATCCTAAATATACTTAAAGTGAATTACAACTAAAATGTAATTGTTTTGTAACAGCATCACAGCAGTCTGGTTCAATTTTCATGTAACAAAGTTATAGGTTGTTTTTTAGTTGCCATGGTCTCTCAAATTGAAGGTCATGGAACCTGAGAATACCCAGATAAGCCAAGCATGCAACCGTGGAGGGAACCTAAGTGATCTGATCAAATAATGGGGACAGAATTAAGAAGTGAATCCTGGTAAGATCCAGGATCCAATCAGATTGAGCCCTGATGTCACCCTATAACAATTCCCAGGCAGATCATGCCTCTAGACAACACCTCATTGCTCTATCCTTCTAAAACTTGACCCAGCCTCCAGCTTGGAAAGAGAGACTTGGGTGTTTCCTCTTGTCTCCTTGCCAGCTGACTCACAATAAAGCTTTTCTTTTCTTAAAAGCCAGTGCCATAGTATTGACCTCTATGTGCCTCACGCAGCAAACTCTTTAATTGGTAACTCTTTAAAGTGATTTGAATATTCCAATTGTAATGCTTAAGTTAACTTCATGGTATACATTAGTTCTTGGAAGACAATGGGTAAAATTTTTTTTGAAGAGAAGTCCAAATTTTTATAATTTATCTTATTATTATTTATTTTTTGAGATGGAGTCTTGCTCTGTTGCCCAGGCTGGAGTGCAGTGGTGTGATCTCAGCTCACCGCAACCTCTGCCTCCTGAGTTTATGCCATTATCCTGCCTCAGCCTCCCGAGTAGCTGGGACTACAAGCACCTGCCACCATGCCCGGCTAATTTTTTGTATTTTTAATAGAGACAGGGTTTCACTGTGTTAGCCAGGATGGTCTCGATCTCCTGACCTCATGATCCGCCCACCTTGGCCTCCCAAAGTGCTGGGATTACAGGCGTGAGCCACTGCGCCTGGTCAATTTATCTTATTTTTAAAAACTTGCTTTGATTTCTGATGGTCAGTTTCTCTTATTAAGAAATAAAAACCATTGGCTATTTGCTGTTGACTGACCCTCACCTCCAACCGTGGCAAAATCATAATCCTCCAAGAAGATCAATTATCTCCGTCTTTGAGTGGGTCATCCACTAGAAACTACATTGATATCAAAATTCATGTCATGCTTCCAAAATATATTTGTTAAAAGACTTTACAATTGAACTCAGTTATATAAGAGAGTGATTTTTAATATTAAGTTCATATATACTGTGTAATCATTTATTAATAAATATTAATAAAACCTCTAATATGCCAGGATTTTACTATATATTGGGAAACAATGATTAAAAAAGAGTCATTTTCTGCTCTAATGAAGTTTAAAATATCAGATAGGCAAACTTTCACATTTATATTATAAACAATTATAATATAGTAAGATAATTGATAAGTCCTGAGATAACTAAAACTATGTGAGTTTTGTGGTCTCTACTGTTGAGTTTATTAAAAATTGTTTAGACTTTTGTGGATATAATTTTTATTATTATGTTGATAGGGAAATAGGATTTGTGGTATATGGCATTTTCAAAAAAAATTCACTGTGGTATTTCTGGTATCTTATTCTCTGAATCCTTGCTATACCACTGTCAAAAAAAGGAGTCTGTTTTCTCTCCCTATGAACTTGAAAGGGGTTATATCTTCTCTGACCAAAAGAGTATAGCAGAAATGGTACTAGAAATGATAGTATGGAACTTCCATGGCTAGATCTAAAAATTATACAGCTTCCAAATGGCTGTCTCTTGGGATGTTTGCCATTGGAACCTAGCCACCATGTTGTCAGGAAGCCCAGGACAAACAGAAGGTCATATGTATATGTTTCAGTTGCCAGCCTCATCAAAAGACTCGGCTGATAGCTAGTGTCCACTCTGAGATATATGAGTAAGCAAGCTTCAGATGATTATAGGCCTCAGCCTTCAAGCCACCTCAGTTGATGCTTAGTGAGCCAGAGACCAGCTATCCCTTTAGTAGCCCTGCCCAAAGTGCGCATTTGTGAGCAAAATAAATGCTTTTAGAATTTGAAGCCACTAAGTTGGGAGATCTTGTGTATGTGCAAAAAAAATATAGCTGCAACAAAGTGTCTCCATATCTAAACTTTGGTTTATAAAAATATTTTTTATAGTTCTGTATAGTGAGAGAACAGTGTTTCTTGAAAATTGACCACTTGTACTTGCCTAGGTTTATCACTCCAAGTTCATTTCCTTTTTGTTTTACATGTACTGTTTACATTCTAGTGAAACATAGCTTCTCACTTTTATCTTTTGCTTGTTCATTCCAGAGATATTTATTTGATATCTACTATGTGCTAGTTGTTTTGCTAGAGACTAGTTTTCTCTGTATACACTATGTTTTCTCAGCTGTCCGTTTTTGCACATATTGTTCATTTGGTCAGAATACCTTTCTCAGACTCTCACAGAAGTTTCTGGAAGGACTTCACCTCCCTTCCAGAACAAGTTCCAATGTCAGCGTTACTGTGAAGACTTTCTTTACTACACTGGTAGTTGCTATATCTTTCTCATATTCAGAGCACTATACATATCTCTGTTATAGGTCTTACAAAGAATTGTAATTCTCAATTTTAGCCTAACTCCTCCACTGGATCTTGAGCTCTTGGAGGTTAAGTACAAATGTCTTTCTATCTATGAATCTTCCTGCACTTTATACCACAGTGTTAGTAACATATTAGTTTCATGATACATGATGGTCAAATATTGTTAAAAGATGTTTATTGATTAAGCACTGTATTTTCTGATGCTTTTTTCATTTTTACTATTTTTAATACTTTATATGGGACTACTGTCACTCACATGATAATAGCAATTATGCCATTTGCTAGTACTGAGCTGAAGTAATCAACAGATTTCATATATATCACCATGTACCTATAAGGTAGTAATAGCTTTTGACTATAATCGGCTTTACCCTTATTTTAACAACCTGCTGGAAGATTAAATATTTCATTGCTTATTTCTAAACTTCAGACTTTTTTTAAGCTTTAAACATGGTCCCATAAAAAAGAATTTTCATTAACCTATGTACTGCAACAATGAAAACAAGTCTCTTTTATCTACAACTAGGAAATATTCTTTCAAAAAAGGTTAAGAACATTTTCTGCTTAATAGGATGTTTCATCCAGATAAAACTGTGTGATTGTTAATAGTACTTTTCTATTTAATCATAAGGGTCTTTTGTATTAGGAGCTGAACTGTGATCATTTACTAAGCTATGGTTTACTGGAGCCAAGAAAGATTTGGAAGAGCTTCTCTTTTATCTTTTCTGTTTCAAAGCTGAAGTACAGGTACCTTATGTACTTTTTAGTTGCTTACATTCTAAAAGGGCTCATTAAGAAACAATGCCATAAAATCAATGATGTTAGAGTTTCAGCTTTGTGAGTGTGACCCTTGCCAGACTTGTAGAAAACCTGAGGGCTTTTTAGGGAGAGCTTCCTAATGTGTAAGTGTTACTCAAATTGGTGCCCATGGGGAAGAGAGTGAAAAAATAAATAAAATGACTGATTAAGACTTTGCAAAACAATCTTTAAGTTGTCCATTTAATCATTTTACCTAGGATCAGTTCCATTCTCAGTAATTAAAACTTATTCCTTTAAACAGTGGACTGTACTTTATGTTTCACAGAGATATGTCTAAAATGTATTGTGCATTCCTTTGCTCTATTAAAGAGAGCATACTGCATAGAATATAAACTTCCTCCATGACATCATGACATCATTTTGAACATCTGATGGTATAAAATTCTACAAGGCAGAATTGTCATCAGTGCTATTGAGTTTCTTGCCCCTAGATTAAATTATCCTAGATTGCTGTATTGTGCTTTAATTCTCTTGTCTCACTCCTTAAAAGCAGTTGTCCCAGCTCAGAGCTGCTGCTTTTAGCAGCCTTTCCCCAACACTCCTCCACCCCTCACTTTCTCACTGATGCTCTTTAACTCTATAACTTTACAGTGTCAAAGTCCTGGATTTCAATATTTAGTAGCTGTTACTTGACCTCTTTAACTCTCATTTTGGGAGGCTAATGGTAGTACCTCCTTCAGGGACTGTGGTGAGAACCAAATTAAAAATGCACATAAAGCATGGAGCTTTTAGCTATAATTTATTTAACTGCCTGTGGTAGCTTAGTAACAATAAAAGATACCAAAAGAAACAAGGTGTCTAACCTTATTAAGCGAGCAACTTGAATTTTAAATATAATTTTGAAGTTATAACATTTTTTCCAGGGGGAACATTTATTGCTTTTCTATGTCAGGATGTTTGTAGAGGTTTAGAGGTACTTTTCACTAATATTTAAGTTTAATGATGTTTAGGAGAGTTGAGGATTACAGAGCTTGGCAGAAAAGTGGGTAGTATTGTATTTTTATATATTGAATTCACAGAAAAATGGGTAAGCTTATATAAATAAAAATTTTAACTACTGGAGGAAATTGCTATTAATAGTACTAATATTTTTTAATATTTAGTGAACAATACTGTAAATGAGTATAATGTTAGAAGACATTTTTCCTTAGTTTATCTGTATAAGTTTTACAACTCAATATCATTTTTAACTTTTCCTTAGCTTTCCCCAGTGAATCAGGGGCCAAATCTTGTGTATTTTACCTGCATATTGTCTTCTGTTCTCTTTTTCATTCCTTGTCATCTCTCAGGAAGGAAAGATGGGCATTTTCCGTATATAACATCATACTTCATAATTCTTCTACCTGCTGTTTCCTAGTCTTGCCTCCAAGTTCTTCAAAAAGTTCTCAGCAGATTGATCTTCCTAAGCTTAATAATGCCACTTTATTGCTGAAAACCTTTGATTGGTTCTCTAATATTTTTGCTACTTCAATTTAAGCGTTCAGAAATAAAGTGTATATTATGATATTTTAATGAATATCTAATTTTCTAAAAATAGTCTTTTAACTATTTTATAAGGTGCATAATTTGTCTCCCCAACTAATACTGTAGGTGGTTGGTGGTTTTTTGTTGCTGGTTTTTTTTGTTTTCTTTTTTGTTTTTGTTTTTTTTTGAGTCAGAGTTTCACTCTTGTTGCCCAGGCTGGAATGCAATGGTGTGATCTTGGCTCACTGCAACCTCTGCCTCCCAGATTCAAGCGATTCTCCTGTCTCAGCCTCCCGAGTAGCTGGGATTACAGGTGCATGCCACCATACCTGGCTAATTTTTGAATTTTAATATAGACGGGGTTTCATCATATTGATCAGGCTGGTCTCAAACTGGTGACCTCAGGTGATCCACCCACCTCGACCTCACAAAGTGCTGGGATTACAGGCTTAAGCCCTGCTCCTGGCTACTGTAGGTTTTGATGTTACTGCCTGTGCTTTGATATTGCATTGGTATTGTGTATTTAACTCTGTGCTGCCTACGATAATGACAGGTGCATAACTAACGGCAAGTAGTTTTAGAATAGAGGGAAAAATATAAGAAGTGTGGATAGAGAGAAAAAAATAAGAATTGTGGGAGGTAAAACAGCTCTTGCTTCTAATATCATAAGATTACTCCTAAATTGTGTCCTAAGGAGTGTGCCGGGAATTTGTATTCTAGCGCAACATTTTCTAATTGAAGGACTTTGGGAACCTAAAGTGAATTTGTGAAAGGTCAGTTTTTAGTTGCTCATAGCCACCTACCTTTCCTTGCTTACACCTTTATTGCTGACATTCAGCATAATGTGAAGAATATCTAATTAAGAGTCCTTTTTGGCAAGTCACCTTTAGATTCCTATATTTTATTTGTCCCCTAACATCTATTTGAAGTGTCACCACCTTGGAACCTTGAAGGTATATGATCTTTATTATAATGGCCACTATCCAAGGAAATAAGTGTTCTAAAATAAAAGGCAGTATGACAAAAAGTATCAGGACTTCCTCCCTCCCATAAGATCAACACTCATAACCTTCAGGGCGTATCTTTTCCTAGCCTTTATTTTCTGGCTAGAACATTAGCATAGACCCACAGCACATTTATAACTCAATTACTCAAGGCTCTTTCAGCCCGAAAGTTCTTATGCCAACATGATTTGGTGGTTTACATCTAGTCAATTAAAGTTTGAGGGGATGGGTTGATATTGAGTGAATCAAAGTTTATCTAATAATCCTTAAGAACAAATTAGAAAACCCTGCATTCATCTAAGGAGCATTTTGTTCTAGGATCACATCTCAAATGGAAAACTCCCAGGTGATTCTGAGGGGGATGTTGTCATAGTACAATTTATTTTTGAGAGGCATGGTTGATAGAATTGAAATAACTGAGGATCACTGGCATTTTGCTAAAATAGTCAGGGGAATCAGAGAATCAAGGTAATGAGAAAAAAGATGCGTGCTTGTTTTGAATTCTAATAAGATTGCCTTTTTGTTCTAATGATTTCTATGGAGATTGTTTGAAAAAGTATATGATTCTTTTACTACAGACCTATTTTGTCTAAAGATATCAGAAAATTTATGTTATGGTATTTTTGTCTTTTAAAAATAAACAAATTTTGCTTTTAAGAAGCAAAATAAAAAGTAGCAGATGTATAGTTACATATTGACAAAGTCTGGACATACTTAGATGTGATTTTTAAACATATCTGGCTGGAAACCTTATCCTTAACTATGCTGGTATTTGATTTGATATGATATTGACCAAAATGGATCTTGAACCATCATAATTGGATAGCAGTAACTCAAAGGAGTTAACTGTGAAGTCATTCTTTGTCCTCTTCCTTCATCCCCAAAGCTGATCATTATCAAGAGTCCAAATCTTGGAACTATCCAGTGAGTTCAGTGATCTTGACACAAACACTGCCAAGCAGCTTAGGGCTCATTTAAACCCTTCAGACATACTCCCCAGTTTAGATTGATATTTTAATACCAAACATCATTACAGACAAGAACTATGAGTTTACTGAAGGAATCTGAAGACAAGAATGAAGAAAAACAATCAGAAGTGACCAGCAAATAACTTTTTTAAACTGACAGTTTGTTCTTACAATTAGGCCTTGTGTATATAATGTTTAGTGATTTCATGTATACCCCAATATTAATAATGACAGCACTTTGTCGTTATAACAGGAGAACAGTCCAATTATGCCTGTTTTTATGATATTATTTTTGTGGTGACACCATAGAAATCCCTGTGAGCATTAGAGTTATATTGAATTTCATTATGCTTAAACTGATGTGGCCATACATAATCTTAGGAAGAGTATATTCTGGCCAACTTACTAGAAATTGAGAACAATCAAGATTATATTTAAAGACTAGTAACAGTGGAAATGCCACAAAAATGATGTTTGAGGATCTGGTTTGTGAGACAAGACACACAATCAGAAAAAGATGACTAGTCATGAATAAGTGTATGAAAAGAATAATGTGACATGTGTTGTGGTTTGGAGGAGTTTAGCAAAAGCAATGAACACCGTGAGCTGGTCTGATTAAGAATGGTATAACAGAAGTGGGGCTTCACTGCATAGAATTCACATAACATCCAGGGGAAGAAATAAGCAACATTCTGGGCAAAGAGGCCACTCTATGGGGAAAGACAGAGGGATAATATTCAAGGCATATACTCTAGTTGAAATATACATTTTGCTTTGGGGTTGAAGAGGAAAATAAGGCTGAAAAAATAAGAGAATCAGATAGTAGATGGATGTTGTATTAGTTTACTAGGGCTGCCATAGCAAAATACCACAGATTGGATGGCTAAAAGGGCATAGATCTAGTTTCTCAGCGTTCTGAAGTCTAGAAGTCCAAGATCAAGGTGTCAGCAGGTTTCGTTTCTTCTGAGGCTGCTTTCCTTAGCTTGCAGATGACCACTTTTTTGGGTCCTCACATGGTCTTTCCTCTGTGCATGCACATCCCTGCTGTCTCCCTTGCAAGTCCAAATTTCCTCTTATAAGTACAACATTCAGACTGGATTAGGGCCCACCCGAATGGCGTAATTTTTATTTAATTTCTTCTTTAAAGACTATCTCTCCAAGTACAGTAACATTTTGAGTTTTGGGCGTATTAGGACTTAAACATATGCATTTTGGGAGGACACAATTCAGCACATAACAAATATGCATGTCAAGTTGATGAGGTTTCAGAGAGAGAATTAGTGACCTGGGATCTAGCTCTATCTGGGCCATTCCTTTTCTGTGTGGCCTTTGGTGCACCGTAAAACCATTTTAATCCTACACATAAAATGAAAGAGTTGAACTGAAAATCTGTAAAGTTTTCCTAAATAAAATTTTATATTTGGGGAAATTCCCCAAAATATGAGAATAGGTCATATACCCATAAGTCATTTGCTGTCACGAATCATCTTATTTATAGGCAATTAGACCAGGAATACCTTCCAGAGCCCTGCTTTCCAAATTATTCCTAGGAACACTGGTGTATTGTGAGATATCAGCAGATATTGCCCAAAAAGAATTCTGAGGTCATAACAATTCAGGAAATTGGAGAAATTACTGTAAGGTGGGACTTCTTTGAGCCTTTTGGTAAACCAGTGCATACCATGGAAGATAGGGAAGCATGGTACAGGTGCATTCTCCTTTTCTCCTGATGGAACATCACTGTCTTCAACCCCTACTTCTCAATTTGTACAACAAAGTTATTTTATTAGAATAGATACGCTTGTTCTCTGTAGCCTTTTTTTCACTGTTCTCTGCAAAATTGGTTGCCAAGAACATTTTAAACAATTTAGGGTATGTCATTATAAGTACATTAAAAAAATTCAAATAAAAATTAATCTTACCTGGGGCCAAGGAGATAGGAATCCAGGAGATAATAAAATATTTCAGTGGTCTCAATTATCTTGATTTTATGTAGTATAAGACTTCTATTCTTAAAGTCATATGACAGCCTGCAAGAGTATAGAAAATTCTCCGGATGCTTAGAGGGCTCTCACATAGTCTTTCCTTGTTACTTGCTCACTCCCTTGGTTGGCATCGGGGCAGTGGGAGGGGCGGGGTCTTAACTTAGGCAAACCAATTCTGAACCCATAGGAGCCTGATAACACAAATGACTGAATTCCTAGGCTTCCTCTTCCCCTTCCCCTGAGGGATTTGAGAGGTAGAAGGACATAATGTTTACAAATTAATTGATTTGTTCTGTGTTGGTTCTTGGACTAGTAAATGAAAATGGAACTTAAGATGGAAGAATTTGGCCGGTTGCGGTGGCTCACGCCTGTATTCCCAGCACTTTGGGAACCCTAGGCAGGTGGATCACGAGGTCAGGAGATCAAGACCATCCTGGCTAACATGGTCGTCTCTACTAAAAATATAAAAAAATTAGCCAGGTGTGGTGGCGGGTTCCTGTAGTCCCAGCTACTCGGGAGGCTGAGGCAGGAGAATGAGGTCAACCCGGGAGGTGGAGATTGCAGTGAGCCGAGGTTGTGCCACTGCACTCCAGCCTGGGCGACAGAGTGAGACTCCGTCTCAAAAAAAAAAAAAAAAAAAAAAAACAAAAAGATGGAAGAGTTCAATTCCTCTTTATTGAGCTCGGCAGGAGTGTCAAACTCAGGATAACTTTGTCTTTGAAAAGTAGATGGAATATACAGTAATTCCCAAGTACATTTGAGCACGTCCTTCCCTATTCGTGTGTGTGTGTGTGTGTGTGTGTGTGTGTGTGTGTGTGTGTGTGTGTGTGTGTAAGGGAGGAAGAGAGGGAGAGAAAATTTTCCCTTCCTAGATAGACTTTATTTGTTAGAGCATCTTCATGTTCACAGCAAAATTGAGCATACAGTACAGAATTCTCATGTATCCCCTCCCCTGCACTCCCAACACACACAGGCACAGCACAGCCTGCCAGCAATTAACATCCGCGTCAGAGTGGTATATTTGATAGACTCGTGGTTTGTACATTCTGTGGGTTTCTTTGTAAATTTGCTTAGGTTTATTTCTTCTATCAGTTTTAACAAATATAAAATAACGCGTAGCCACCATTATAGTCTCACACAGAATAGGTTCATTGCCCTAAAATTCCTCTGTTCCGCCCCTGAGAATTCTGTTTCTGCTGGTATTTACTGGTATTGCAACTGACTCATTCTGGAAGATGCTGTTCTAAAACAACTATGGCCTATATTATTGAATAGGTAAAAGCCTTGGCTCTGCTTTATTGAAGTCAGCAAAAGGATTAAAACATTCAAAATACATGCTACTCTACTGTCTACCACAACTCTTTGACAGTGTACCATGTGTCTCACTTTATACTTTGCTAATACATCTCAGAGGCCGAAACACCTAATTTATCACTCACATATGTTAGGCACTTTAAAGGAAGGTTTACTTACTTTTTCTGGAATGTAGGAGTGTGCAGCCCGAAGCTACATAGAGTTTGTATGTTCTCTTTTAAAACTGAATCTCATGGAGAATTTCAGTTGGAAAAGCATAGATGCTTCACCTGAGGTGCCCACACAGAGAGACATATGATGTGATCATGGAACATGCTGCAAGGAAATAACAGCATGAATTTCCATCTTCAAAACTGGAGTCAGCATTTCAATCTAGTCCTGATAAATATTAACATTTATGTACATGGGCATTTTTATTTTATATGAGTATCAAAAGAAGACAACAGCCTTCCTGAAACATACTGAAAGTATCTGCAACAGTTATAGCATATCTCTACAAAGTTTCAATTCCAAAGTAAGAAAACCTTATGAATGAATGAGGAATATTTTTCCAGTAGAATTCAATCTTGAGTTTAAAAAGCTCAGTGAAGTAAACTTGGATGAGGACCCTTGAGAGTACTTTCCCAAGCTACATAATACTGGGTAAGATACTAACTTCTCTGAGTTTTTTCGTCTTTGCTTACAAAAAGAGGAGGTTGGACTAAATGATCTTTGCATTTTTCTATTCTTAACACATATTTTTGAACAATGCTGTGTAGAATACAAACAGTGCTTTGAACGTCTTGTCTACGACAATTCCTCCCTTGCCTCTGTTCTCTCTCTTTCTTCTTTCCTGTTTTCTTACCATTCTTCCTTCTCTTTTTACAAATATTTGTGAAGTTTTTATGCCAGGTTCTGGTAATGATATTGAATGCTGACAGCACAATGACAAATAAGACAAGGACCTTGACTTTAAGGAGCTTTTTAATTTAGTGAGAGAGACAAACAAGTGAATTGGAAATTATGATACAGTGAGAAAAGTGGTACCATAGTGATAAATACCATAGGAGGACACAAAAGGGATACCTGACCTTCTCATAGAGTTTATAAAGGGAGACAGCTAGTTTACAGCAGAATGGCCAAACCACTTATTAAAACAGTGAAACCTTTTGTCCTGGTTGATAAGTGGGCTCTGCTTGTGCTCCCAAGTGCTTCTGCAGATACCTTGGCTACCCAGGTTTCTCTCCAGAGAGCTCCTTACCACACCTGGCAGTTACACTGCAACAAAGTGATTATCCCTGGACATGACAAGCCTTCCAAAATTCAGTTCTAGCACTGTAGTTTGTGACCGTTCTGAT
Source organism: Pan troglodytes (assembly GCF_028858775.2). Lineage (NCBI taxonomy): Eukaryota > Metazoa > Chordata > Mammalia > Primates > Hominidae > Pan > Pan troglodytes. The sequence continues at coordinate 92,458,196 of NC_072407.2, forward strand.
TAGTTCTGTGTAACTGTGCCACAATTATTAAATGTTTTGAATATCACCCCTGGTTCATAGACTCCCTCTTGGAGAACTGGGATATAAAAAATATTAGGAGTGAGGGAGAGAAGTGTTAGAGAAGATGAAATAATGTTCTACACAAAGAAATCAATGTACACAAAGGTCCGTTGGTGAGAAAGCAGTTGGTATATTTGAGGAACTGAAAATAGTTTAGTAGAACTGTAGCAGTGAGTAGTAGGAGGGAAGTGGTGGGAGAAAATTCTAGGGAAGTGGACAGGATCCAGATAACATAATGCTTTACAGTAAAGGCTAAGTCGTTTATACTGGTATTGTTTGTGTGTTTCTGAAGATGGCACTACTGTGTTTTAGTGGTGGTAGAAATTCTAGAAAAAATACTACAGAAAAGCCTAGATATCAGCATTGTACAGACATCTGCTACTTGTGATATGTGTACCAAAAATCGTGTTATAAGTTAGGACTGGTTACCATTCTGATACTTACTCAATTTTTTCCAGGGTGTGCTAAAAGCACCATATCTACTTTAATACCAAACACATTACAGTATACAACTGCTGGGTCTCTCTTCCCATTCTATTAATCATTCCAGAAAGAAAGATAGCTGGCATCTGGAAAGTAGACAATAAATTATCTTTGTATTTCAGCCATTTTGAATATGGTATTAATACCGTTTTGGGGAGTGAACTGTAAGAGCTATCTAGAATAAAGTTTGAAGACTGATCTTTTTAAGGGCCTCAATGTTAGTAGTGTGTAATGAATGTTTAATGGGTGGATAAGTTGATGAATAAATAAATGAATGATAACCCTCAATAATCCTAACCCTCAAGTATAAGGTGGTATAAGGTGGAATTATTTTTTTTCCTTTTTTTTTCCTAATTGAGACAGGGTCTTGCTCTGTTGCCCAGGATGGAGTGCAGTGACACGATGATCTCAGCTCACTGCAACCTCCACCTCCCAGGCTCAAGTGATCCTCCCACCTCAACCTCCCAAGTGACTGGGGCCACAGGCATGTGCCACCACACCTGGCTAATTTTTGTATTTTTTGTAGATATGAGGTTTCACCATCTTTCCTACTCCTGGAGTTATGCAATCCGTTAGTCTTGGCCTCCCAAAGTGCTGAGATTACAAACATGAGTCACTACACCTGGCCTTCTTCTCTTTTTTTGATATTTCCTTATCTATGGGGAAACCTTACTGACCTAACCACTCCCAGCATCTTTTTCTAATCTCTTCTGCTCCTTATTAGAAAGGGCAAGTGACTTATTGGTGAGTTTCGGAGGAATGACAAGACATGCATTGCCCAATAAATTCTCTTTATAGCTATTGGATTCAGTTGCCACAAAGGAGCAAATCATCTTCTCTCATATTCCCTGGACAGGCTTTTTGTTAGTGGGAGGGAATGGGCAGGACAACGTTAGTAGAGATTTTCCCTGTTCCAATGCTTCCATGTCTGGGCACCCACATTTATCTGATTTTGGGGTTTGTTACTGGAATACCTGCTTGACAGGATGTATTTGTCATATTTTACAGTATCATCTTTATTAGTAATAAAGGTGATATTTTCAGCCCCATTTACTGGCTCTTACATCTTATATATCATTTGGTTTAAAAATCAGGTAGAAAATTTGAGAGCTATTTATTGGGTCCCTCCCAAATGCCATGATGCATTATTTTCACATAAGCCATAGAAAAATATTTTCCTGCTAAATTTAGAAAAGAAATATGTTTATGCCTTAGCATGATAGCAGATTTACTTTTTGCTTCATATAGTTGCATACATATACTTTTGTAAATGTGTAAAAATTCTGTTCAGTGATTAAAGTTTTAATGGCTTCTTGTGCTTGTAAATTGTCTAATTAAAGGATCCCAAATAGAATTATTATTTTCCCAGAAAGAAGAGAGGGCTAAATATTCCTCTCCAAGTTCTCTAAAAACTTCTGTTTACAAAACATGAATGGTAACACTTGAACACATTTTTCTGTCTTTTCTGGTTTGCAAGCAAATCAGAAGTTTATGATGCTCTTTATCAATGTTAATGTTCTAATATATTCTCATATTACAAATCACAATACAAATAAAAGTTATGCAAAAAACCATAAGAAATGTTATATGAAACTATGGCAAACATTTGAGAATGTATAGGAAATGAACTTTTTTCCTAGTTTCCATCTAAGGGAAGTGGAAATATTGATAGACTAATTGTCAAAACACAGAGATTGAAATGGTCATTAAGGAAACATCATTAAAAATGGAACCTATCTGACATATAAATAAAAGATGATTCCAATGCTGTCTAAATTCATTTTATGAATTGATTATATCTTTAATATCAGAACTTTTAGTACCACCTTATTTATCATTAACTTCTATTTTACCAATAAGTAAGTAGAAGTGGAACTAGGAAAAATTCCATTCTTTTTTTTTTTTCATATTTCTTTTATTTATTTATTTATATTATTATTATACTTTAAGTTTTAGGGTACCTGTGCACAATGCACAGGTTAGTTACATATGTATACATGTGCCATGCTGGTGTGCTGCACCCATTAACTCGTCATTTAGCAGAAACAGATATCTATACAGTACTTAGGAATCAGATTAACAAAGGCAATCAGGAGCATGCTAAGGAAAACTACAAAATCTCATTGAAGCAAATAAATTTCATGAAAAATCACACAATGTTTCTGAATGGGAAAGTGTAACATCATAAAAATGACCACTCTCTCAAAGCTGTTAGGTATTTAATGCAATGACAATTTGAATTCCAATGCAACTTTTTTAAAAATGGAATTGCTTATTTTGAGGTTTATGTATAACATTAAATGTAATAGAAAATTATGAAAATGATGAACACATATCAGGAAAATTATAAGGCCACAATAATAAATGAATATGATACTGGCATAAAAAGAAAAAGTAGATCGGACAAAAAGGGAATCTAGAGAATTCTGAAATGGACTTTAAAGAAAATGGTATGTAATTTAAATTATAAAATGGACAGAGGATAGAAGTAGGCAACTAACAGATGAATAATTCTACATGGCTAACAAAATCAGAGAAGGTGATCAAGCTCAATAGTCAAAAAAGTGAATGCTGAAGAAAATATGAAAAATTACTTATTTTACCAAGCTGCCAAAATTGAAATATACTGTGAAACCTATGTTAGCAAATATGGTGGAGCAATTTTATTTATCATTGGTAGACTTTTCTAATTTTATTGTTTCCTTGGAAAACAATTGAGTACCATTTGTTTAAGAAATTTATATTTTTCTATAAAACTACCCCATTCCTAGGAATCAACCCCATAAAAATAAAAATACAGCATATAAAATTACAGTTTGGAGACTTTATAGAATTCTTGCTCTTGGGGACAAAAAAACTAGAAACATTTAGAAGTTTACTGTTTACTGTAATTTCTAAATATTTGGAGATTTTTCAGGTATTTTTATTTTAGAACATAATTTCATCCTGTTCTAGGAAGATAATTTAAATGACTTCTATTTTTAAATTTTGCTTCCCATTCCAGCAAGCATAGCTATTTTTACATTGTTGTTGTTAAGGCATATTAAGGTATGAAAGTGACTGTTACCTATTTTGGTTGAATGTTACCTGACAGCTTGGAAAGAATATATATGTTGCTGTTGTTAAATGAAGTATGGTGGCTCATGCCTGTAATCCCAGCACTTTGGGAGGCTAAGGTGGGTGCATCACTTGAGCCCAGAAGTTTGAGACCAGCCTCAGCAACACCTTGTCTCTATAAAAAATTAAACAAAATTAGCCAAGTGTCTTGGCACACCTCTAGTCCTAGCTACTCAGGAAGCTGAGGTGGAAAGATTGCTTGAGCCCAGGAGGTTGAGGCTACAGTGAGCCAAGATTACGCCACTTCACTCCAGTCTGGCAAGAGAACAAAACACTATATAATAATAATAATAAAAATAAAATAATTAAAACATGGAGTATTCTATAAATGCCAGTGAGATTAAGTTGATAATGATAGTGCTCTTTATAAAATTCATGTCTTTATTGCTATTTTTACCTGCTGGATCTGTCCATTATTGAAAGAGGGATGTGTATTGAAGCCTTCATCTATTATAGTAAATTTGTCTCTTTCTCATTTCAGTTCTGTTTTGCCTCATGTATCTGAGCCAAGATCATGCCACTGCCCTCCAGTCTCGCAAGGAGGCAAAACCCTATCTAAAAATAATAATAATAAAATAATTAAAACATGGAGTATTCTATAAATGCCAGTGAGATTAAGTTGATAATGATAGTGGTCTTTATAAAATTCATGCCTTATTGCTATTTTTACCTGCTGGATCTGTCAATTATTGAAAGAGGGATGTGTATTGAAGCTTCCACCTATCATACTAGATTTGTCTCTTTCTCATTTCAGTTCTGTTTTGCCTCATGTATCCTAAATCTCTGTTGTCAGTGAATGCATGTTTGAGATTATGTCTTCTTGGAGAGTGAAGACTTTATCCATTATAGTATTCCTTGTTCTGAAGTCTTCTTTGTCTGAAATTAGTACAGCTAATCTAGTTTTTTCTTGGTTAGTGATAGCATGGTATATCTTTTTCCATCCTTTTACTTTTTTACATCCTATCCATCTTTATGTTTAAAAATGTCTTCTTATGACAACATATTTTTATTTTTTTCCATTCTAATGATCTTTGTCTTTTAGTTGATGTGTTTAGACCATTAACACATAACTATTTACATGGTTGGGTTAATATGTGTCTATTTTGTAACTTTTCTATTTTCTATTTATTGAATTTTCTCTTTGTTTCCTTATCTTTCCCTCTTCAGCCTTCTCTGGTTTGATTTGGGCATTTTATGACTCCATTTTATCTCCTTCCTGAGCGTATCATTTATCTTTTTTTGTAAAAAATTTTAGTAATTCCCCCCACAGTTTACAATACATTTATAACTAATCAAATCTCACTCTAAATAACACTAGTCTGCTTTACATGTATTGCAGGTAACTTAGAGTATTCCAGATCCCTCCCACCCATCTTTGTGATATTGTCATCAGTCATTTCCTGTATCCATATGCTGTAATCACTCTATATATTTTAACGTTTATTGACTTAAACAAATAGTTATCTTTTAGATCAATTATGAATAAGAAAAGTCAGATTATTTTATTTTCATTTATTTCTTCTCTGAGGAACCTTTATTTTTAATGTAGATTCAAGTTTCTCAGATTCTCACTCTGAGAACCTGGTAAGTTTCTAAAGAGAAAGCCATTGAAATTACGATGACTGAGGCCCCAGGAGTTAGTTTCTCACTCTTAAGCTCAGTCTCCATTATTTCATCAAAATTACTATTTGAATGTTTCCACCATCTAATGGCTCCAGCAGCTTTTGTTCCAGGTAAGCAGATCACAGTTGTTGTATCTTTCTGGATGTGCCTGTCTTTTCAGATTCCAGAGTGGCAGTTCTCTGATAGGTTCAAACACATCATTAATTTTTACTTTGCTTCACTGTTTTCTTGTTGTAAAGACTGAATTAATGACTTACAGACTCTTTACATGACAGAGTTCTCATTGATATTTTGAAAACTGAAAAATGCAAGTTTCAATTAATTTTATAGAAAGAATTTATCTTGGAATAAAAAGGACAAAAAATGCAGAGAAAAAAATCTATATATGTGCTTGCATTTCTTTCTCTAGGAAGAATAGTGTGATTTTATGCTCACAAGGTTGTTAACACAGTATTTGATACAGTTGGGATAGTAAGGCAGTAGGGGAAATGATAACTTTGTTGTCATAAATTTTTGTATCTTGTTAGTTTACCTATTTCAAAAAGCATATATTACTTCTTTAACTTGATTATTATTTAAACAATTGTATAGTTTGCCGGTAGCATTTATTATTTTTTGTTCATGAATAATGATGACAAACCTTTAAAAGTAAGAGAACTCTAAATGCTAAGCTAAGAACATGACCTTTATTTGAGAAGCCAAGAGGTGCTGCTGATGAATTTTGAGGAAAGAAATAATATAATTTGAGTTCTGCTTTTAGAAAACTTATTTAGCTGCTGTGTGTCGAATGGTAACCCATTTCAGAGGCTATCAGGAACCCATTTTAGAGGCTATCAGAATTGTGATAACAATGTTATTTTATATTTGTTCAGTGCTTTAAAATGTTTTGAGCACTCTCACTTTTATTAACCCATTTATTTCTCAAAACTGTACTGGGATCCATGCATATAAGAGTTCTACCTTACATTTGGAAATGTGGACACTGGCTCTAAGCAATTACACAACATGCTTTGACCACACACTTGGTATGTTTCACAAGTAGGATGTGAAACTAGAAATTTTGCACTCTGTTCTATCATGTTTCCTCTGCACAAAAATTAACAAAAATAGCCTTATATTTTTATGGATGTTAGAGTTTATAAAGTACTTTCCTGGGGCAATATTAAGGTTGTAATAAAAATATAATTGAAACAATGTATACCAAATTCAAACAAAAATATATGGGAAAGTTGAATAAATGAAAAAAGTGGGAAAGGAATTAGCATATGTTTCATCTTTAATTTTATTACATCTTTACTGAACTGTATGGTGGCTACCAAATCTGCATTTTTTAAATGAAGAAATTTAGTTTTAAGGAGGTTGAGTGACTTGCTGTAAGTCACATAGCTTTTCAAAAGGCACTGCCAAAGTTTGAACCCATGTTCATCTGATTCCATGTCTGATGCCATGTTGCCTTCTGTAAATGATTGAAGTACAAGGTCCTCTTGCCAATGAATGTATCTGTTAGATGTCTTTTCAAGAAATTAAGCTATAGGAAGAAGAGTGTGATAGACATACTGGTGTGCTAGCCATATACCCTTGCCGCCCAGCTGTGGGGAGTGCCATCAGCAGATAGCCTTCAGCGGTCAGCAACATAATGCTCTGTTTCCCCTGCCTCAGGAATTCAAGGCAGCTGCATCACAGCTCAAATTATTCCTCTGTGAAATGTCGCTCCTGGGCTGGGCATGGTGGCTTGCGCTTGTAATCCCAGCACTTTGGGAGGTCGAGGCGGGTGGATCACCTGAGGTCAGGAGTTTGAAACCAGCCTGCCCAACATGGTGAAACCCTGTCTCTACTAAAAATACAAAAATTAGCTGGCCATGGTGGCCCACGCCTGTAATCCCAGCTACTCGGGAAGCTGAGGCAGCAGTATTGCTTCAACCTGGGAAGCAGAGGTTGCAGTGAGCTAAGATCACTCCAGCTTGGGCAGCAGAGAGACTTTGTCAAAAAAAAAAAAGAAAAAAGAGAAAAAAAGAAAAAAAAGTTGCTTCTGTCACCTTTCTTTCACAGGTGTTGATTCCTAATATCTTGCACCTCAAACTGTCTCAGCATCTGCTTCTGGAGAACTCATCTTGTTACATTCGATACCAGGAGTGGTCCTAGCAGGCAAACAGTAGTAGTAAATTTGGAGTTGGATCAGTTAGTTTCTTTGGCAATGAAGACCCTATCACTGATAATAGGAAGAGCACAGACAGCCCCTAGCATAAGATGACACTTTCACTCTCACCAGTGGTATGCTGTGATGATGTGCCAGTGGAAGGAAATATACTTGTGGATGTGATGTATTAGGTATTTGAGAGGTATGGAGGAAATAGTAGCTAAAAGGATAATGATATTGGTGGCTGTTGTGTTATTGATGCATTACAGAGAAATGATAAGAACTGAGTATCCTGCTGTTGACAGCCAGAAGATCTTTTTGGCTGCATAAATAAGTTTCTTATCTCCATCATCAAGAGAGTGAAGACAGCCAAGGGCTAATCCTAGGACTTAACAGAATAGATGGTCCTAAAAGACAGTTAAATGCCTAACCAAGGCAGGCTTCTCATGTTAAGATGAAGGACCTGGTTGGGAAAAATCTAGAATCCTAATATATGGGATAGAATTTATGTGAGAATGCTCTTCAATATTTTGATACCTTAGAATCCACTGAATCAGGGGTCCTCAGCCCCCAGGCCATAGACCGGTACTGATCAGTGGCCTGTTAGGAACCGGGCCACACAGCAAAATGTGGGTAGTGAACAAGCTAGCATTAACACCTGAGCTCTGCCTCCTGTCAGATCATCAGCAGCATTAGATTCTCATAGATTGCGAACACTATTTGTGAACCGCACATGTGAGGGATCTAGGTTGTGCCCTCCTTTTGAGAATCTAATACCCAATTATCTGAGATGGAACAGTTTCACCCCAAAACCATGTCCCCTCATCCCCATCAGTCCATGGAAAACTCATGAAACCGGTCCCCTGGTGCTAAAAAGCTTGGGGACTGCTACTCTGAACCTTCTCATACACTGAGGAGTCTGGCTCCAGGAAAAAATTCTGTGTGTGGGTTTCAAAGCTTTGCCTGGCACATTTCCTTGGGGGCAGCTGCCATCCCCACCACAGACTTGGTGTGCAGCCAGTATATGGTAGTTTTCTGGAGAGAAGTACAGTCAAGAATCCAGGTACCCTGGGAAGGCCATGCTCATACTCATATCTGCATTTGAACCAAAGTGCCTCTACTAAGACTTATTTATGGAGGAGGGGTGGGGAGGGATCCTTGGCTGAGGCATTTTTCTCCACTTTAGCTAAGTACCTTTCCACTTCTAGCCTTTCCCCCTCTCCTTCCCTCTGGCCCATGAGTTCCTACAGTTGTAGATGTCTTTTGTTCAGGTCTCCCTGCATAACTCTGTTTTTTTTGGCCATCCAAGGAGGGGTGTGAAATTGCCAACAACTGTGTTGCTCCTCTGTCAGTGAAACTGGCAAAGCAGAACAGTGCATCATGAGAATTAGACAGGAGGTCTCCTGGATTTGTAGAGTAGATCCTAATGGGATACAGGACATCTTTCCTTGAATTAGTAACTGTTAAGGACCGTGACTATGATTCAGCCAGGAAGGGCTAATCATCCTGCTTGTGGTGACTTTGTTATGGACCTGGTTTGCTATTGCCTTAGATTAACTGGCTATGATCACAGCCCTTCAATGTTCAGTTCATGATGGGGTAGACTATTCTCTCTCAGGCTTCTTGCTTACATTATTGTAGTAGGTGAATAAAAGCCAGACTAGTACTTTCAGTTTGGCTCATTGTCATAACTGACTACCTCTATATCTCATTGCATAACTCACCCCCCATCCCCTTGCAGGAGGACAAAGGGGAGCCCTTTTTCTTGAAAGGCAACATATGTCCTCTCAAGACACATCTCTATGTTCTATAAATAGGATTAAATTACAGCATCATTTGCGTGGGGAGGTGATGAGCCTGATGAGAGGGGAGAGGGAATGTATATTTCAAAGGATCTGTGAGAATTAGCTATCATATATTAGCAGAAGCTGGAGTAATAAATGTGGGAATGAATTCAAAGTTGGTAGATCAGGGTGTCTACAAGACGCATTTGAATAGGGAATCATTATGTATACTCGGAAGCACTCTCTTGACATATATAACACTCTGGCAAGAACTGTAGATGATACAAACTTGCTACTGGTATTGGTCCTAGGGCACGCAATAAACAATAGCCCTCAGGGAGGTGAGTGTCAGAATCGTCATGGAAGAAAGTGGAGGAAGAGAGTAAAGGTCTTGGGAAGTGGACATGTTGGGAGAGACAAACTATGTGTGGTCAGAAGACCTGCCAGATGATTATATTTTTGGAATAGATCAAGAGAACATAGCATTTCACGAGGCCGTAAGGAATATTTTGGTGAGAAAGTCACAAACCCACTATAGTTATTCAGTGGTCACATTCCGTAGATGGGGGCTGATGGCAGACTAGGCTATTACAGGTTTTGGATCACTTGAGAGGAGGGAGAAGATAGGACTCTGAAACAATAGAGGCCAAGTATTGGCACTTGACTGTAAGAAGCCAGGGATCCATAATTATTATAATAAACCTCAGAGTCAAAATAGCAGCTGAGGGGGCTGATCTGCAAAGAGTTGTAGAGATGGTTAAGAACATAGCTGCCCTAGAGCAGAATAGATGGGCAGCTGCCAGTTTCTTACTTAGCTTGTAACAACAGATAAAATCAAGGATAGATTATTGAGAGGCTGAAGGCATTCTCTTAAATGAAAAGCCAAAATTTCTTGCCAAGTTTACAAACATTGGCTAGTTTCTGTGCCTGAAACCCATAGACTAAAGAAGATGCTGTGCCCCCAAGGGAAAAGACCCTGCAAATACCACAGCAACTATAAATAGTAATAATTTTTTCCAGTTTTCCTTAAGGGAAACAATAGTCTGCTATTCGGGCAATTACTCACATGGAAAAAGGGAATACCTAGACATTTTAAGGACTGTTGTACATTGGAGTCTATGTTAATAATGATATCCAGAGAGCTAAAGCAATATCATCACCCTCCTGTTAAGAGTGAGGGCAAATGGCGATGGGGTAATGAATGAAGAAAAGTTCTGGCTTAAAATGGATCCAGTTTTCAACTAGGCTATCCAGTTGCAATCCCATCAGTCCTCAGATATGTAATTGGGATCGACAAGCTTTACAGTGGATAGTGTAACTCCCACATTAGGTCTTTAGCCTATGAGGTAGTAGCTATCATTGTGGGAGAGACCAAGTGGAAACCTTTGAAATTCTTCCCTTACCCAGGCTGTGAAGTAAATAAAAATCAATATTGTATCTTGGGGGATAGATCTGGGGGTTGGAAATTAGTTATTTTAAGGATCTAAGCATACAATGGTGATTTTCCTCATCATATCTATGCTTAATTCACCAGAATATCCCCTTCAGGAACAGGTGAATCCTGGAAACAACTGTAGACTACCACAAGTTCAACTAAGTAATAGTCAAAAGTCCAGCTGCTATGGCAGATATGATATTTTTGCTAGAACAGAGCAAAATGGCTTTAAATTTAATCTCAGCATCTGCTTCTAGAGAAGCCAAACTTGCAGCAGAAAGCAGAGAGAGATTGTAGAATTTGGCAGTTTGTATTCTCATTTCACAGGGAAAGCTAAGACAAGTGTAGTCTAGAGTTTTTTTTTTTTAAAGTAAGTATGGCTTCTAATTTATATGTGTATGTATATGTATGTATGTATATATAGGGTGTATGTAGATACTCCTTCTCTCATATTGACACATGTAAACACACATCCAGGCTTTCTGTTAAAAGCTAGTTATTCACACCCATTTCAGAGTTTCTGGGCATTGTTATGCATGCAATGCAGGATGCATGGCGTATCAATACTAAGCTGTTAGAAAAAAAATGAATCATAAGTAATTTCTAGGATATCGAGTGCATCCAGCTTTCTTTCAACATTTTTTGTCAGACTGACTTACATGTATATTACACTATTATTTGAATGCATTTCTTTATAGTATTAAGGAAAAAAGTTATGCTGGCACAAGATGCTTCCTGCGGGATGGGAGCCAAAGGATAAATTAACAGTTAGAGGCTTTTGATGGGAACCATAAGGGCTTATAACTGCTAATCATAAGGGACTCTGACATCTGTCACTTTATGAACATTTGAGCTGCAAGCATAGTGGACAACTTGTATTTGTTTCTTCTGTTAGAGTCACCCTGTCATAACCTCCTTTACTGATCTATGACATTTTTTTCCTCTTTGTAGAATGACTGGATATTTTTCCAGCATTTGGCTGCTTCAGTACTGATAACTTTAATTTGGCTTATTTCTAATGATTCTCTTTTGAACTTTTTGCTCTTTCCTCTGCCAGTAACAGCAATCAAGGCTGCTGTATAGGTTTTTTTTTTCAGGTAGTTCCCTGAACAAGGGCCCTGAAGAAGGAGCACTTGGGGGCTGAAATCCTCCATGAAACTTGTCTTGTTACTGTGTCACTCTAAGGAAAGAGGTGACCTTCTGTGATTCAGCCACTCAGACATGGCACCTTTTGCTAATTTACACAGGGTGTTTTATATGCTAATGATGACTCTGCCCCCAAATTTGGCTCAGGTAATAAAATTGCTAATTGATATTTCACTGTTTAATAATACAAAATAAATGAGGGTTTTGTAATTTCTGCTTACAATTTGATATAATTTTATCGAGTAAAATCTTATAAACATAATTTTAAAAGGCAGGTTTTCCTTTATTAAGCTTTTCTTCTTTGTAACGTTTACAATCTATGAGCTTATTTTCAAGTGAAATATTAGCCCCTAATTTCATAACTTTTTCCTATGGGTCTTTCTAGACTATTCCAGCTCTAATTACTGGTAATAACTTAGAATTTTACAAGTAATTTATTCCTTTTAATATAAATTATAAGCTCAAATATATATCTATTTTAAAAAACTTACATAGTCTAGCCTTGAGAGAAGATAGTATTAATGATTTGAGGCTTTTAACAGGAGCAAGGAAGAGGGAAGAAAGGCTTATGTGTTAATCAAAAAGAAATTTGACGTCTGTCACTTTTTAACTTCCCAAAGCCCTTAGGCACTAGACCCAAAATTCACTAAAATGTAAAGCTGCATGAAAACAAAGGTTTTAATTTGTTAGCACATAAAATAGTGCCAGCACAGAGCAGGTACTCAATAAATAGTTGTCACATAAATGGAATTTAGTAAAGCCCTTTAAGTGCATGCTTCAAACTTGAAAAATATCTAAACTTTATAAATAATAATTTCATTACTATTACTTTTTCTCCTACAAAAGCTGAGCCTCAATTAAGCAGACTTTACCTGCTATATATCTAGTATCAATAGCAGGGATCTGGGCAGTGCAAAATAGCATTTATTGCAAAGGATTTTTATGAGGAATACATTTATATGAAACAATGTACCTTTCAGGCACCATGTTTAGGACATTATAAGTTTTTAATATATGTTAAAATACAAATAGTCCATATCCATTTGAGTAAATGTCATTAAACAAACTTTTTTTGTCATTAAACAAGTGAACTTTTTTTTCTATATGCTATGTAATACTTTTTCTGTAGCATCTAACACTAAGTAGACTGGAGTTATGCAGTTTGGGTGTTTCCAATATTTATTGATCAATAAGTAGGTAGAGGAGAATGAGTTATTTTGAATCACAATACATAGTAGTCATAGAAACAAAACAATGAATTGATGCTACTGTTTACTTTCAGGAGTTCAAACCAGTGTTGAGTTCAGAAACATGCGAGAAATATGGATGGCATATTGACTATATGTGCCAATAATATGTTAAATGTTAAAAAAATATATATAATGTATTTTAGCAATCTCTGTCACATTAATATCAATAGTTGGTTATGCATAAACCTTGACCTTAAAAAGATACGTAAGATATTGCACCCAAATTAAATTATGATTGGTTTATCCTCCCCACAAATAGAAAAATGACTTGAAAATGCATTATGACCATGCATTTCTTCCTCCTAAATCTGTTATAAAAAGGATGCATTATAGCGTCTGAAACCAAAGTACATTGAAAGAATTAATGGGATTCAGTGTCTCAAATGAAGTGCTGACTAAACAGACGTAGATTTTTATGTTTAAAGGAAAATAAATCTATTCCAAGAGAAAATTATATTTTGGGTTTAGAAGACATTATTTACAGAACCAGTCCTACTTCTTGAAGTGACTCAGTACCAAAAAAGTCATTACTAAGGCCTATACATAATTCAGTAAGCTGAGTTAACTCTGGATATTGCTTTGAATGATATCCAATTTTAATCTTAGTAATAGATGTATTTGTTGTTTATTTATTTATTTGTTCATGATATTGTCATGTTTGCAAGTTTGAGAATCTGTAATAGCACTTATATTTATTTTTTATTCATGAAAATGACTTCAGTGATTTAATTTACAGGAATTTTCTTCTCAAAATACCATGAAAACTCTGAATCATTGCTAGTGGTAATGCAAAAATGGTATAGCCACTTTGGAAGAGAGCTTGGTATAGTCGTATCATACAATTCAATAATCATGCTAGTAGGTATTTATTAAATGATTTGAAAATTATTTCCACACAGAAATCTGTACACAAATGTTTGTAACATCTTTATTCATAATCACTAAAAACTGGCAGCACTAAGATATCATTCAATATATGAGTAGATAAACTATGATATATTCAAAAAATGTTATTCTATTTAACAACAAAAAGGAATGCATTATCAAGCCATGCGAACACATGGATGAATGTTTAAGGCATAATGTTAAGTGAAAGAAGCCAATCTGAAAAGGCTACATGCCACATGATTCCATTTCTATGACAATCTTGAAAGGCAAAACTATAGAGATAGTAAATAGATAGTGATTGCCAGGGGTTTAGGGAGGGAAGAGATTCAAATAGATGAAGCGACAGGGGATGTTTTTAGGGATGTTTTAACTGTTCTGTATGATACTGTAACAGTGACACTATGTATTTGTCAAAACTTGTAGATCCTTACAGCACAAAGAGCAAATCTTAATGTATGCAAATAAAGGAATCATTTAGGAAGTTGGAAATTCCAGAATGAAACTTAGACTGTGTTGCTCAGAGTTATTCAGAGAAATAGACCACTAGGAGATATACATATAGGTAAAGACAAAAAGAGAGAGATTTATTTAAGGAATTATTTGCTCACATGATTATGGAGGCTGAGAAGTCCCAAGATCTGCAGTCAGAAAACTGGAAACCCAAGAAGGCCAGTGGTATAATTTCTGTCCAAATTTGAAGGCCCAAGAAACAAGAGAGCCAATGGCCTAAGTTCCAGTAAAAATGCTGGCAGTCTCAAGACCTAACAAGAGCCAGTATTTCAGGCCAAAAAAAAAAAAAAAAAAAAAAAAGACCAATGTCCTAGCTCAAATAATCAAGCAGGAGGAATTCCCTCCTGCTCATACTTTTTCTTCTAATGAGGTCTTCAGTGAGGTCTATGTCCCTTAGAAAGGGAAGTCTGCTTTGCTCAATCTACCAATTCAAATATTAATATTCTCCAGAAACACACTAATAAACATACCCAGGATATTGTTTGACCAAATGTCTGGGCATCTGATGTCCTGGTCAAGTTGGTAAATAAAATTTAATGATCACACAGAGTATAACAAAATAATCCAACTATTTACAAATGTATAAAATAACCTCACTGAAAATGTATAAAAAAACCTCACTGGTAAAAAAATATGCTGATCCAAGTAACTTGGAAATGAGTGTAGACTCTAAGAGTAAAGACAAAATAAATGAACATAAACACTCTATTCTGATTGATAAAATAGCTTGTCATGGAGGTACAGTTGATAATTCTGAAATCACTATACATGCATACTAGAATTGAACAATTAAGTAAATAGATAAAGAATGGTAGGAGCCACGTTTCTTACTTTTGGAGTGAGAATTATAGACAAGTTAAGAAGGCTGGAATGAACCACGTAGTAATGGATTAGAATTTGAGACATAAATATGTAATATAGATACAGATTGTTACACACAGAAATCTTTATGCATTTGTGTATATACACAGGTTAGTACATATGCATATTTTTCTTTGTTCGGTCAGTTGAGAGTTCCTAGAAGCTAAGATACACCAGTAACAATGAGCACACCCAACACTCAGATGTTGGTTTATAATATTATTCTCCAAAATAAGAAGCCAGGTCTTTTTGGGGAAATGGCTGATTCTAGGTTTAAGGCACAGAATATACAAGATGACCTGGAGCATTTTGTAGTGCTAAACACACACACACACACACACACACACACACACTAGAAAAGACTGAGATCCAAAGGCCAAAGCTGTAACAATTTGAGCAATGGAATAAACATTACTATTGGATTATAACCCACCATTCTAGGATCTGTGGATGCTTAGTTAATCAAACAAAGATCCTTCTTTGCTTATTATCAGGAGCGTACAATGCAATGTAATTGTGTAATTTGACCAATTTTGTAAAAATAAAAGAGGATGATTGTTTTGTTGTGGAAAATATAAAGGAAAATAATCCATCTTGTTTTTCTGAATTTTTTATATTTATTTCATCCAGGTATGCTGATGGCTGTGAGGATAAGCTAAATATATATATATTTTAAACCCTTTATTTTAAGTTCAGGGGTACATGTGAAGGTTTGTTACATAGGTAAACTCATGTCATGGGGGTTTGTTGTACAGATTATTTTATCACCCAGTAATTAAGCTTAGTATTCAATAGTAATCTTTTCTGCTTCTCTCTCTACTCCCATCCTCCACCCTCAAGAAGACCCCAGTGTCTGTTGTTTCCTTCTTTGTGTTCATAAGTTCTCATCGTTTAGCTCCCACTTACAGGTAGCAACATGCAGTATTTGGTTTTCTGTCTCTGCATTAGCTTGCTGCATAGCTTGCTCCAGCTCCATCCATGTTCCTGCAAAAGACATGATCTGGTTCTTTTTTATGGCTGCATAGTATTCCATGGTGTATATACACCACATTATCTTTATCCAATCTGTCATTGATCAGCATTTAGGTTGATTTCATGTATTTGCTATTGTGAATAGCGCTGCAATGAACATTTGTGTGCATGTGTCTTTATGGCAGAATGATTTATATTCCTCTGAGTATATACCCAGTAATGAGATTGCTGGGTCAAATGTTAGTTCTGCTTTTAGCTCTTTGAAGAATCGCTATACCGCTTTCCACAGTGGCTTGCCGGATCTGTTATTTTTTGAGTTATTATAATAATAATAGCCCTTCTGACTGGCGTGAGATGGTATCTCATTGTGGTTTTGATTTGCATTTCTGTAGTGATCTGTGATATTTAGCTTTTTAAATATGTTTTTTGGCCACATGCATGTCTTCTTTTGAAAAGTGTCCTTTGCCCACTTTTAAAGGGGCTATTTGCTTTTCTCTTGTAAATTTGTTTAAGTTCCTTATAGACACTAGATATTAGACCTTTGTCAGATGCACAGCTTGCAAAAGTTTTCTCACATTCCGTACATTGTCTGTTCACTCTGTTGATAGTTTCTTTTGCTGTGCAGAAGCTCTTTAGTTTAACTAGATCTCACTTGTCAATTTTTACTTTTTTTTGTGATTGCTTTTGGTATTTTTGTTATGAAATCTTTGCCCATTCCTAGGCATTGCCTAGGTTGTCTTCCAGAGTTTTTATAGTTTTTGGTTTTACATTTAAGTTTTAATCCATCTTGAGTTGATTTTTGTATATGTTGTAAGGAAGGGGTCCAGTTTTAGTCTTTTGCATATGGCTAGCCAATTTTCTCAGCACTATTTATTTGAATAGGGAGTCTTTTCCTCGTTGTTTTTGTCAGCTTTGTCAAAGATCAGGTAGTTGTAGGTATGTGGCCTTATTTCTGGGCTCTCTGTTCTGTTCCATTGATCTAGGTGCCTATTTTTGTACCAGTACCACATAGTTTTGGTTACTGTACTCCTGTAGTATAGTTTGAAGATGGGTAACATGATGCCTCCAGCTTTTATGAACAAGCAATACTGATAGAGAGAGATTAAAAAAAAAAAGCAGATACTGGCCAGAGAAACAATGACAGCACATTGTGAAGCACATGATGGAAATGCTTATATTTTGTCTAAGCCTTTAGTTAATGATATTTATTGATGTCTCATAATATTCCAGGCACTGTCCTTCATGTTTTTCTCATGCTCCCCTCACTATAATTCTACAAGGTGCTGTATTGTTTCCTGAGGCTGCTGTAACAAATTACCACTAACTTAGTGGTTTCAAACAATAAGAACTCACTCTCTTGCAGTTCTAGAAGACAGAAGTCTGAAATCAAAATGTTGGCAGGGTCATCCTCTCTCTGAAGGCTGGAGGTAAGAGTCCTTCACTAACTTTTCAAGTGTCTAGTGGCTCCAGGCATTCTGTGCCTTGCAGCTGCATAACTCCAGTCTCTGCCCCATCTTCACATAACCTTCTCCTCTTTTGTGTCTGTGTCTTTTCTTTTCTATCTCTTTCAGGGGCAGTGTTATTGGATTTACAGTCATTATATAATACTGAATTATCTCATTTTGAGATCCTTACTTAATTACATGTGTAAAGACTCTTTTTTCCAAGTGAGGTCACATTAAAGGTTCCAGAGGTTAGGACAGAGACATGTGTTGTTAGGGAGCACCATTCAACCCACTACAGGTGGGTTCCAGAAATAATAGTCACACTTTAAAAAGAAAGAAACAAAGACTTATAAAGGTTAAATAACTTGCCTAGGGTCACACAGAAAGAAAGTGACAGCATCAGTAAATAGGCCAAATGGCTTGATACTGCTGGAAATCAATTAATAATTACTACCTGTAAAAGGAAATAATTTAGGGTATCTTCCTCTGTATTTAACCTACATAGGCTGACTCATTTATCATAGACAGGGACCTATTTCAAGTGATAGTCAGAAAACATTTAACCTCTTGTTATCTCTCACTTCTACCTGCTGCTTTCATGGCCTTCCTAACTGGGACTGCCACCAGTTTGCCTCATTCCCTTGTTCTTCTGTGCTGCAGATGTTATTTCTTCCCACGAAACATCCTTCATTTGCCTTACAAAGCCTTCATCATTCTTCCCTTGCTCTTTTCTATCTAGCCATTCCTCCAATGACCAACCTCATGCCAAAGTGATCTATTTTCAGTGAAGTGTATACATCCTAAGCTGGGATTTTGGACATCTTGCTCCTTTGCCTGGAATGATTCTTCATCCTGTTTTTGCTTCTTCTCCTCAACCATATCTACTCATCCTTTGAATGTCAGCTTAGTATTTGTTTCCCCAGGGAAGCCTTCTACTTCTTATCAAGGGTGGGATAGATGTCCCTCATCTCACGAGTGCCCATAATTTTGTTATCATACTTTTTGCTTTCTTTGTAATTGGCTGCTTACATCTCTGTGTCCTTTTATTAGTGTGTAGGTTTTGGGAGGGAGAGACTGTTTTGTTCATCCCTAGTGTCCTTAGCACCTTGTACATAGCCTATAATTGAATTATCACTGAATAAACATTTGTTGAGTACATTAATGAGTAGGGAAGGTGAGAAAATAAATGTCCACTTTAGTTTAGTTGGGAAGGGGCAAGGCTTAAGAAATGTGGGGGACATTTTCTTTCCTCATAGAGGAATGTAATTCTATTCTAGATGTGATTATAGCTACTCTTTTTTTTTTTCTTTAGAAAGACAATAGGAAATAAGGTAATGAAGACAGTAGGAAATAAGGTAATGAGCCCAGACTTTAGGTTTGAATAGCCCTGCCTTCATCTCTATTTCTCTTGTATTCATCATTAAACACATAGTAACAGATAACTAATTTTAATAAATCTGTATACTATGTGTCATTTAACCCATAATAATCCAGGGTGGTGATACAGCCATGGGTTCTTGAGCCAGTTTATCTGTGTTTGAATTTCAGCTCTCTTACTTATGCACGTTACTTAATGCTTATGTGCTTCAGTTTTCTCATCTGAATAATAGGATAGAGAGAATACTTATAGGATTCTTGTAAGGATTAAGTGAATTAATATATGTAAAACACTCAGGAATGCACATCGAAGGTTCTTGGTATATGTTAGCTGTCATTATCCACTAAATGTAAGTTGGATGAGGCAAAACCCTTTTGTATTTTGTTTACTGCTTTTTCTTCGACGTATAGCAAATAATAAGTGCTCAATGAATATTTATTGAATTAAATAAATGAATGTTTTGGAATAGTGTGTATGCTACGTGCCCTGTCCTAGACAATCGACTAAGGACACATGAGATATTGTCCCTTCTCTTTTAGAGGCTTTCAGTATTATGAATCCTGGCTTTCCACGCATTCCCTACTTCTTAATATCTTTGTTCTGCCCTTGTTTGGGTTGTTAATGTTCTAGCATATATGATCAGACCGCTCTCTGATAACAGGACACAGTCTTCCTCCATTCTGTCTGATAAAAAGAAGATAAGAATGGGTTCAGTTGCAGAACTGAGGGAGTTTCTGTGTGATGGCTTATACTTTATCTGTGAAATAAAAAATTAAGGTACATGGGTGAGGAGACTGATGTGGAGAAGTGGTAGAAACTGCTAGTGCTTCATAATACTCATGTTCTCTCATCCTTCCTGGACATACAGGTCGCAGCTTCCCTTGTCATTAGGTGCATCCAGGTATCTGATTTTTGGCCAAAGTAAATATTGGTGGAGGCAATGTACACTGGCCCATTTAACCCATGGGAACATCTCTGAATTCTCTCTTTTTCTAAACTACAACTGAATTAAGAGGTTCTGAGCACTTAGATAAAGTTGTGATGATTGCTAAACTATCGCCTGTCAGTTCCAAACCTGCCTTTTTACTTACTGCTTTGCCATTCTGCAGTGGAGTCTTAGCAAATTGCATTTCTTCTTTGCCAGATGACTCTTAGGCTCTGCCAATAGGGAACAATAAAAAGAGCTCAAAAGAGAGGAAAATGGAAGAAGGGACTTCCTCCTTTATGTCTGCTTTTCATCCCTGTCGGTGTCAACACTAACTGTGGCCCTTTACCTCAGCAGCAGCAGTTGGTACCAGTCTCCAGCTTTTATTCCAGCAATTATAGAACAAATCTCCTTGTTCCATAATAGGTATTATATTATATCTCAGAGGTGACAGCCAGATAATGGCCCTTCAACTCTTGAGTCCCAGATCCATGGCATCTTGCCCAAATGTCTCGATTCTCTAACTCCTACCTGTTACCTTTGGTCTCCAACCTAGGGGCAGTATGTGCTTTCTGGTGATACTGTCTCACCAGAGATAGTATTTCCTTAGTGTTCCATTATTCACTTTTTCAATCTTCTAGCACCGATTTAACTTACTCCTTATACTAAATATTCTCTCTGAATTTCTAATGTAGTTTACTCCTATTGGACACTGACTCTAAGATGAATTTACAAAATGGAACGAGCCTGATCTCTGAGTCACTACTTGAACAAAAGTTACTCAGGACAGCTGCTCTATCTGGACCTCCATAAGTGAAAATAAACTGATTAATCTAAACCACAGAGTGGGTGGATTGAGAAATATGGAGAGAGTGTCCAACAGTAGTTATAGAGTATGTGAAAATCAATTAACTTGAAAATTATAGCAAAATTGCTGGAGCCCTGGTTAAATAATTCATAGTCATACTTTCCCTGGTTGAATTGTACTTAGCTGTCCAGATGCAGTTATTGAGAGGCAGATGGATGAATTCATCAAGATTTGTGAATCTGCTTGATGAATGATACAGGAAGAGAAATGAGAAAAGAGGAAAATAGTGAAGTACAAAACAGTTTTTAAAATAGTCTATATTTCAGTTGAAAACAAATATATTTCCTGATTTCTACACGTTTCTTCGGATGCCTCTGCCATTCCATATATTATGTTTGTAGGAAAGTCCCAGAGAAAAGTGAAAATTTACTTTATAAAACTTACTTGATGTCATTTGATATTTGAGAGATCAATACATCATTCTGTTAATTTTTAATTTGTTTAAAATTTAAAAAATATATTTTAGAAGAATGTATTTTAAATATAAATGCAAATACATAAGTATTGGTCTGCCTGATCAATAACAAATTTCAGGAGTTTGTTAAAGCTCTGGAATATTGTTTTCAGGTTTGTGATTATACATTTTCTTTGTTTGATTTGAATGTATTTTAGTTTTTGCTACATATCTTACTTCGAATTGATTTTAATTAAACTGCATGGGATAATTTATATCATGCCAATAATTTACATTAAATAATATTAAAATACAGTTAAAACAGAAGTACTTTATTTGACAGATGTGATAACCTCAGGAATATTTAATTTTAAGTCCCATATCAATATTACAGATACTGTACACAGGAGTTGAAATTTCAGTCATTTCTGTGAACCAGGTGGAAGGTCATTTTTCTTTAGTCGTGAGGAAAAGTTATGAAGCAAAGCTGTCACAAAGTGTTTCATCAGCCCTTCAGCCCACAGACCGAAGAGTGGGAATTTTCATTATGTATAATGCAAGGCAGCTAACCCTACTTATTGCACTGAATTTCAATGCATATTCAATTCAATGAGAAGGAATTCAGAAACATTATATGCTTTTCTTATGGCCGTAGCGCATACCAATATCAATTCAAAGCAATGATCATATTATGAGTTGGTAGTATATTGTGCATGTTTATAGGTAAGATTTCCATTACAGAAGGCATTCATAAAGGAGGTTTCAACAAATTTATTACAAAGAAAACATCCTCCATGACTATTAAAATGAAATGCTCATCAAAAACTCTGCTAACTGTGGTGATATTAAGATGTATGACCCTTTAAAAATCAATCATTTTGCCAGCAATAGTTGGCACATGTAATGATGTATTGCTATTTATATTTAATTTCTGGACAAAGATTAGAGTTCCTCACAGTTATTCTACATTTCAAGTATCAGGAGTACAACACTTGTTTTGGTGACACAAAAATTAGCAAGCTAGTAAAATCTTTATAAGACCAAGTGCCAAAAAATCTTTTAAAGGTATTGGTTGAAATTTTGACTTAATATGGATAGGGACTTGCCTATTCTTCTTACCATTGGTTTCCCAATGCTTAACCACGTATTGGACATATAGGATGGTCTTTAAAATATTTGTGAATAAAAATAGAGCTAAATTGTACATCACATAATAATTTTCAAGAGCTCAGTTACCTATATTGATAAAAAGAATAATAATTATTAAAAGCATATATCCTGAATATGTAATACCTTGTATTTTGAATTAATAAATTCATTTAATGTCTCAGTCAACAGTTAAGTATGATCTAATTTCAGATTTTCTTCCCTATGTGTGTTACATACTCATTGCCTAATATATCCACTTTAAAGAAATTATTGAGGTTACTTGTTTTCAAATCATTATTGCTTTTATCACTGAGCTTTTGTGAATTCTTTCTCTTTTTTTTCTAGGACTGTAGGAGTACAGTATAGACAGAAGAAAACAGGTTGTTTTATATTTGTTAGCTGTAACAAATGATTGTTTCAGAATCTTGTTCACCACTAAACATCAGTGTGCTTTAATCACCCTGATTTATAACCTTTCATCTGCTATTCCAGGAACTCCTAGAATTCTATCACGAAGTGAAAAATGTCTGTAATTTGTGAGGCTGGTTTGTGCCAGATATTGTGCTAGGCACTTTGTGTACATTATCTTTAATCCTCACAACATCTCTGCAAAGTAATTATTTTTGTTCCAGTTTTTATTTAAAAACAATGAGTGTGCTGCCCACGATCCTCTAGCTGCTAAGTGATGGAACCGAAACCCTTGTTTGTTGCCTGAGTCCAGAGCCTCTTAATAACTAGTGTCTCCCACTTTTGTTCTAGATAGTGATTTTGGCTCTTTCTCATAAGCAGCTCTTTATGTCTTAAGTTGAATTCCTCTGAGAGCCTGCCCCATCTTAGGGGCATCTCTGAAACAGAAGGATGATTGACTAGCCATCCCCATGTTGGGTTGATCTTTCTCCAATACAAGGAACGCCTGGCAGGATCTATTTTGACAGTGTAGTTATTTCTACTTGGGATTTTGCCACTGATAAATTTGGCTTGCGTAAAATTCTCAACCAGCTTGGCCAACTTTCTCCTTCTGCCAGACCAGGTCTGTGGGTTACAAGTAGCTCCATGATGCTATTTAATGTATGAAAAATTATAAATAGTTTGGGTTTTAATTATGTGGTGGCTAACACCAGTAATGAGAGAGAGATTTGTTTTATGGAATATGATGTAATGAGATGGAGTACTTTAAGATCTAAATGACCTTGCAAGTATCAGACCCTTTATTCTCCAATGATATCAAAGATAATTTTTTTGTATATTTATTTTGGTTTTTAGTAATCTGAAATATTATAAATACTTGTGATAACTAGTAAAAAATAGAGGCACAAATATAACAGGGACATGTAAATATTAGCTTTCAAGCGCCTTCCAAGGCCAATTTAGATCTGAAAGTCTTCTCATACTTTATGGTCCTATAAAGCCCTTCATAAGATAAAGAACACAGGGGATTGATTATAGATGGCTTGCATAGTTTTGGTAATCTCTTTGGAGACACATATAAATATATATGTAAATATAATATATAGATAATTGTATAAATTTCTTTGAAATTTATATTAAATTACTGTCTACTCTTTGTGAAGTATACTTTCATGCTTAGAGTTTTAAAATAAATTTAGGCAGCCTCAGAAAGGTGTTCATAAAAGTTATCACTAATAATGGTAACTGTCTTGGCTTTTCTCCCTTTTTCTACTTCTTTGAAAAGTAAAATATAGAAAGCAATTGTTTATTACCTTTTCTACTTACTGGTGTACTATTTAATTCCCCCACACTAAAATTGAGATTAGAAAGACAAAGCTTATTACCTGTGGAACATTTGGTCTCTCAATGTATTAGTTTCTCAATGTATCATACTTTTAAAATGGGGCCAAATAATGCTGTTCACCTCACAGATATAATAGATAGTATAATATAGTGGTCAAGTAGAGTCTTTCAGTTAGACAGATAACTTTCTAGATATGTGACCTTGGCAAACTGTTAAATCCATGTGAGCCACAGTCACCATATCTAAGATAATGCAGTTGACAGAAATCTTCCCACATTATCATGGAGGAGATTAAATATGATATTTATGGAATGCTTAGCAAAGTTCCTGGCCATAAGATAATAATTAAATAAGTAGCAGTTAATAATCATATTCATAACATATTAACAAATTTATAAACAGTAACATATTACATAAGTTTATAATATGTTAATCTTAAGTTTTAGAAATTAAGAATTAGATTATCTGGTTTAAGTTTTAGGACTTCAAACTTGTATGCAAAAAGGAGCCAGAAAATTGGTGAAATATTTTGGAAAGACAGCCCACTATGTGATATACTGGAAGTTGTAGATAAAGAAAATCTTTAGCAACCAGCCACAACAAAGAGGAAGAATTTGTTTGAAAAATTAGAAACACATATAGTGGGGTACGTAGGTAAATATTGTGATAGCACTTTGATTTCAGTAGTATCTGTCATCTCAAGGATAATAAAACTTCAAGGGTTGTTTGTTGATCTAATGAGATAATAAATACAAACATCCACATGTTCTTGCCATATAGTAGCTACTCAATAGATGTATGTTGCTTTCCTTTAGAGTATAAATTGCTTGAGAAGGATTATGGTTTTGCTCTCTGCTTCTCAAACTTAGTGCCTTATATAGAGTAGATAATATGATTTTTCTAACAATTGTAGTTTATTCACTATTAAATGTATTGTAGTTGTTGAGGCAGAATAATTCATTTCTTTATTATTTATTCAGTCAAGTTACATTAAACACCTACTGTGTGACAGGTGCTGTGCTACATGTTAGAGACTCTAAATGAATATGACAAAACAGAGTTCTCATCTTTACAGAAATAATAACCTAGTTGGGGGAGCATCTGACTGCATAAATAATTATAATACACTCTAGATAGTTAGGCTCTAACAATTTCAGTGAGGATACATGGAGGAAATAATGTTAGAAATACAAAAATCAAAATGGAACTCTGTTTTCCAAAGTATCAGATAGTTTTAGAGATGGGACATTTACTTAACCCAGTTATATTACATTCTGTTAATATTTTATATGAAATATCCCAAATGGTTTAAGTGTGCTTATGAAAAAAAGAATAGTACTGTTTGTGATTTCTATTAGCAGCATAAACAATGGTGAATACAAAAAATCCACAGAAATCTGTGTTCTTAGATGAACATTCCATGTTGTAGATGACTCTCTTGGGGTTTAAATAATTTTTTCTACTGTTGTTTCTTTTACTAAGCTCCAAGTTGTTTGCTACTATATATTATAAGGAATACAATGTCTCGGCCCTTTTGGCTTTAGCAGAATAGAAAATTTAGTTTTGATTTATCTTCTTCCTACACAAATTCTACTTTTTTCCACAGGCATTTTTATAGACGTTCTTTTAAAATAATTCAGATACACTATTTATACTCCTTTCAAGGTATTGCTTTTCTGACTTGTGCTTAAAAAAACATGCCATAGGGCCAGGCGCAGTGGCTCACACCTGTAATCCCAGCACTTTGGGGGGCTGAGGCGGGCGGATCACCTGAGGTCAGTAGTTCAGCCTGGCAAACATGGTCAACGCCATCGCTACTAAAAATACAAAAATTAGCCGGGCGTGGTGGCAGGCACCTGTAATATCAGCTACTTGGGAGGCTGAGTCAGGAGAATTGCTTGAACCCGGGAGGTGGAAGTTTCAGTGAGCCGAGATCATGCCACTGCATTCCAGCCTGGGCAACAGAGTGAGACTGTCACACACACAAAAAAAGCCATAGTTCTTCTCTCGAAATACTTTCTTGCTAGCTTTTTTGATACAAGTGAGCATTTTCTTGAGAGTGGTGTCTTTCTGCATTCATAACTTACAACTATAAAATTTTATTATTTACTCATAATTTATATTTTAAAGTAATCCAAGCACATTTTTCTTTTAAATCACAGTGCTTAAAGTCTTAAAATGAAGAATATTTGTCCTCTTCCCCAAATTTTCATCCCTCAAATCCTTCTTCTGAAGCAAGTTCTATTAACTCCTATTAGTTTCTTCTAGTAACTTTCTCGAAGTAAAATGCTTATTTCTTGATTTATCAATTTTATGATCATTTTCTGTTTTCTACCTACAATAGTTGAAGATTAAATTCTTGCATCTGTACATTTTGTGATAGATTTATTGTATTACTGGACTCAATTTTTACACCTTGCTATGTTCACACCCTTTAAAAGTGTCTTCCCAAAGTTAGTCTGAGGTTTGCCATATGGGTTTGCTTTTACACTGACACTTTGGCAGAACTGATGCAAGGAGAGGCTTCAAAAAGCATTAGGAATTTTTATTTTCTCCCTTGGATTTTTTTTTTTTTTTTTTTTTTTTTTTTTGGCGGAGTCTTGCTCTTGTCGCACAGCCTGGAGTGCAGTGGGGTGATCTCGGCTCACTGCAACCTCCGCCTCCCTAGCTCAAGGGATTCTCCTGCCTCAGCCTCCCGAGTAGCTGGGATTATAGGCACATTGCCACCATGCCCGGCTAATTTTTGTATTTTTAGTAGAGATGGGGTGTTACCATGTTGGCCAGGCTGGTCTCGAGCTCCTGACCTCAGGTGATCCGGCCTCCTCGGCCTCCCAAAGTGCTAGGATTACAGGCGTGAGCTACTGCGCCTGGCCGGATCTTTGTGCATGCCGTGAGAGCAAGGCCAGTCCAACCTACTGAAGGATCAGAGACTTCGGGGATAACAACTGAGTGGTCCCATCTGCAACCTTTCTGGACCTTTTATTCCTTAGCTAAGCTGACAGCTGACTGAATACACTTGAGTAAATCCAGTTGGTATTAACAGAATTAGCCAACCTGTGAACTCATAAAAAAAAAAAGTTTTTAGCTACGTTTTAGAGTAAAATACGTTGCCTTTTTTCACTTTCCAAATATGGTTGTATTGTATTATCTATTCTACCAATCTCCTTCCTCTCTCCCCATCTTTTTTATTTTTTGTTTTGAGCACTCTTGCTCATGCTCTAAGTGAAATTGTTGTTTTCTAGACATGCATTTCATCCTGAGGCTTCTACTTGCTGCTATTCTGGGTTGAATATGCTGCCATTATCTGGAATGACTTTTTAATTTTGGTTAACTCTCTTGTTTTGCAGGACATATTCCACAATTCAATCCAAGAGAGTGTGGATGTGAAGTATATATTCTGAGTGCTTAAAAATTGAAATTATCAGCTGGGCTGTGGTGGCTCACGCCTGTAATCCCAGCACTGTGGGAGGCCAAGGCGGGTGGATCACCTGAGGTCAGGAGCTTGAGACCAGCCTGGCCAACATGGTGAAACCTTGTCTCTATTAAAAATATGAAAATAAGCCCAGTGTGGTGGCACGCACCTATAATCCCAGCTACTTGGGAGGCTGAGGCAGGAGAATTGGCTTCAGCCTGGGAGGCAGAGGTTGCAGTGAGCCGAGATTGCGCCACTGTACTCCAGCCTAGGCTACAGAGTGAGACTCCATCTCAAAAAAAAAAAAAAAAAAAAATTGAAATTACCTTTATTATATATTCAACTCATTTGATATATTGATATCCTAAATGGAAAATTATTTTTCCTAAAAAATTTGACAGCATTTATCCTATGTCTTTTAGCATACATGTAGCTATTTAGAAGTCTATTATTCTTAGTCTCATTTATTTGTATATAACCTGTCCTCCAACTGTCTGGATGCACGTAGGATCCTTTTCTGTGGATTTCTTCATTGTAACATGAAATAATGAACTCAGCAGCAAATAATAAAGTGAGCTTGTTTAGGATGATGTTTGGAAAGCTAGACCTATCCACAGATAAAAGTAAAACTGGATTGATGTTAACACTGTAGGCCAAAGTAGAATCTAGGTGAATAAAAAACCAAAATATGAAAGGTAAAAATATAAAGCTAATAAATGAAAATATAGGAAAATACCTTTGCAATCTGTGGAAACAAACAAAATTTCAAAAGCATAAACACTTAGATTTAAAAGTTGAATTTGACTTTTTAATGATTGCCATTCTAACTGGTGTGAGATGGTATCTCATTGTGGTTTTGATTTGCATTTCTCTGATGGCCAGTGATGATGAGCATTTTTTCATGTGTTTTTTGGCTGCATAAATGTCTTCTTTTGAGAAGTGTCTGTTCATGTCCTTAGCCCACTTTTTGATGGGGTTGTTTGTTTTTTTCATGTAAATTTGTTTGAGTTCACTGTAGATTCTGGATATTAGCCCTTCGTCAGATGAGTAGGTTGTGAAAATTTTCTCCCATTTTGTAGGTTGCCTGTTCACTCTGATGGTGGTTTCTTTGGCTGTGCAGAGCTCTTTAGTTTAATTAGATCCCATTTGTCAATTTTGGCTTTTATTGCCATTGCTTTTGGTGTTTTACACATGAAGTCCTTGCCCATGCCTATGTCCTGAATGGTAATGCCTAGGTTTTCCTCTAGGGTTGTTATGGTTTTAGGTCTAACGTTTAAGTCTTTAATCCATCTTGAATTAATTTTTGTATAAGGTATAAGGAAGGGATCCAGTTTCAGCTTTCTACATATGGCTAGCCAGTTTTCCCGGCACCATTTATTAAATAGGGAATCCTTTCCCCATTGCTTGTTTTTCTCAGGTTTGTCAAAGATTAGATAGTTGTAGATATGTGGCATTATTTCTGAGGGCTCTGTTCTGTTCCATTGATCTATATCTCTGTTTTGGTACCAGTACCATGCTGTTTTGGTACATGCTGTTACTGTAGCCTTGTAGTATAGTTTGAAACAACAGGTGCTGGAGAGGATGTGGAGAAATAGGAACACTTTTACACTGTTGGTGGGACTGTAAACTAGTTCAACCATTGTGGAAGCCAGTGTGGCGATTCCTCAGGGATCTAGAACTAGAAATACCATTTGATCCAGCCATCCCATTACTGGGTATATACCCAAAGGACTATAAATCATGCTGCTATAAAGACACATGCACACGTATGTTTATTGCAGCACTATTCACAATAGCAAAGACTTGGAACCAACCCAATGTCCAACAATGATAGACTGGATTAAGAAAATGTGGCACATTTACACCATGCAGCCATAAAAAATGATGAGTTCGTGTCCTTTGTAGGGACATGGATGAAATTGGAAATCATCATTCTCAGCAAACTATCAAAGGACAAAAAACCAAACACCGCATGTTCTCACTCATAGGTGGGAATTGAACAATGAGAACACATGGACACAGGAAGGGGAACATCACACTCTGAGGACTGTTGTGGGGTGGGGGGAGTGGGGAGGGATAGCATTAGGAGATATACCTAATGTTAAATGACGAGTTAATGGGTGCAGCACACCAGCATGGCACATGTATACATATATAACTAACCTGCACGTTGTGCACATGTACCCTAAAACTTAAAGTATAATAATGATAAAATTTTTAAAAAGTTGAATTTGATCACATCAAAATAAGAAATTTTTGTTCACTAAATAATGCCACAAAGTTAATAGATGATACATATGGATAGCAAATGTGTGATGTCTAAAATGAAATCAGAGATAGATAGAACTTGACTTTCATTTTTTTTCACGTTCTTTAGATTGCTAGTGTTTTTTTAAAGAGACAAATATATTTTTACTTTTTGTCAGCTTCATGAAAATCACATTTTTATAAAATGTTAGTAAATGTTATAAACAATTTTAGTAAATATTTAATGATCATCAATTACATACTAGGCATGATGACAGAGTCTGTGAATATAACAATGAACAAAACAAGCATAAACCTTGGCTTCCTGAAGATTATATAATAAATTGTCTCTACCTAGTTTTGGGAGGTTTGTTTGGAAGCTAGAAGTTCTTGATTAGCAAGTAGCAGGGACAAGAGCCAGCAAATCTATGGTTATATAGATAGGAGTCTTAGTTCTCTTTCTTGACTTAAATCCCCCCATTTTATTCTAGGTCATAATATTAGATAATAGAATCAATAGACAGAACTTATTTCAAATAAATTTAAACTAAAAAGAATGCATTCAGAGCCAGTGGGTAGACTAAACTGTGGTACCTTGAAGGGTCAAACATGATGACTTTTTTTTTTTTTTTTTACAGGAGATAGATTTTTAAAGACCGAAATTCTAGTGTATAATATCATAAATAATGTCATAACAATGATACTTTTAGAATAAGAAAATGAATCAGGAATTATAATAATTCTCTTCGTATACTGTACTTAGCAGTCCATTTGGCACTACTTCCTTTGTACTTTGGTGCTGCATTTGATGACTGAGATAGACACAAGGAATAGCAGTGCTGTGTAATAAGAGACAAGACCAAAGTATACTTTTAGCTTTGTTTTCTTAGGTAATCACTATAATGTACCTGGGACTAATTTAGATAAATTTATTCCTACACATACATATATCTATAAACCAAGTGGTAAAACCTCAGGGCCTCTCACCTCAAAGACATCTCTATAATGTAGGAAGAATAAAAATGTGACTTTGTGAGTCAGATTTCTTTTTTTTTCTATCTGATCTTTATTTTGCAGTGAAATATCATTTTCATGTAATATCCCATGTGATATTAGACAACCTTTTAAGTACAAATTGTACTGCTTAGATAAGTCTTTCTTCATGTCCTTTTCTCAGAAAAAAAAATGTGGAGTAATTTGCAGGAGTTAGGGGGGTTAGGGAGCACAACACAGAGAATAAAATTATATCTTTAATTAAGTGGTTGGCACTTAAATCCCATAAAATTCACTAAAATACTGAATGTTGGAAGCAAGAAAGTTCTTTAATGTAGGAGGAAATGTCATTTACCAAGGTACTCTATGTGATTATGTTACTGTACTTCAAGAACCGGGGAAGCGGGATGAATTTAGCCATAAATTCATTAGTTAACTCTCTCTATTGCTAGAGAAAAGACCTTGACAAAATATATTTCTGCAGACAGCCCAGCTCACAAATAGTACAGTAACAAGATTCTGAGTTTGCTCCTTGAAAACTCAAGGCTTGAGTTTTTACTGTTATCCTTGTCACCTGGTAAAAAATATTTTAAGATAACCTCTAAAATACACATAATGATCCAAACTAGATTAGCAAATACTTGATCCTTAATAAATAATGCTCTTAAACTCACCATCAGAACTGGCTTCTTGGACATATGACTGTGAAGTAGCTCAGGGCTCCTTGTTTAGAATGGTCCTGCACTTGGTTTAATATTCAGCCATTTGCATCCTAAAATTCTTAATACTTATTGAACAAGGGGCTCTGCAGTTTTTTAAAATTTTTAATTAATTAATTAATTTATTTATTTATTTTGAGACAGAGTCTTCCTCTGTCACCCAGGCTGGAGTGCAGTGGCGCGATCTCTGCTCACTGCAACCTCTGTCTCCTGGGTTCAAGCAATTCTCCTACCTTAGCCTCCCAAGTAGCTGGGATTACAGGAGCCTGCCGCCACACCCAGCTAATTTTTGCAGCTAAATTTTGTCTAATTTTAGTAGAGACAGGGTTTCATCATGTTGGACAGGATGGTCTTGATCTCCTGACCTCGTGATCTGCCCGCCTCTGCCTCCCAAAGTGCTGGGATTACAGGCGTGAGCCACTGCGCCCATCTGGGGCTCTGAAGTTTTATTTTGCACTGGGCCCTGAAAATTATCTAGTTGGTCCCACTACTCACTATTTAGTTCCACAGTATCTCCCCAGGTAGAAATTAGTGTCTATATACTCTCCTGAACTGCTGAAAATCATTCAAAAAAAAAAAAAAAAAAAGAAAGAAAGACAAGAAAAGAAACAAATCTTGTTAAGATTAGTAGTATATTGATGCCTCATTACTTATTTTCACTCTGGGTTAGTGTCAAAGCAATGCAATGACATTGTGATCACATGTTCTCCTTGAAAAGAGAATTTCCTCCTTTATTCTCTTCCTCTCTCCTTTTTCTTGCCTCACCAATTCCCTTCTTTATTTTTATATTCCATTAGCTTTGCTAAAAGTGCATAAAATCCCATTTCATTACATTATGTTTTCATTTGTGTAAAATGCTGATCATACTGAAGATACTGTATTATTTAATTTTAAAAACAAAATGACTATATGTGTTATGAACCAAATAGTCTAAATGTATTTTTCTTCTTAATTCTCTATGACAGATTTTTTCAAGTGTATAATATTTAAATCAGTTAAACATTATCCTGAGGTCCCCTGTAGGCCAATAGTGTTCCTCCTCTTATAACCTTTCTTGAACTTCTCATTTTTACAGTGTTTGTATATTTTGAAACAATATATATTATTTATATGTTATAATATTTATGTATAGAAACAGTAGTATCAACTTAATTATAATTTTGATTAGGAAACTTTTATAGCAATAATAATTATACTTCATTTCTAATTTCTGTTTGACCATAACATAGTGTTCACACACTCTTACTAAACAGTCTTAACAGAATATATTTTAAAAAAATTTTTAACTTTTAAGTTCCAGGGTACATGGGCAGGATATACAGGTTTGTTACACAGGTAAACATGTATCATGGTGGTTCACTACACAGATCATCCCATCATGCAGATGTTAAGCCTAGTATACATTAGCTATTCTTTCTGATGCTCTTTTTCCTCCCACCCCCGACCCTCTGACAGGCCCCAGTATGTGTTGTTCCCTCATGTGTCCATGTGTTCTCATCATTTAGCTCCCACTTATAAGTGAGAATATGCAGTATTTGGTTTTCTGTTCCTGCATTGGTTTGCTGAGGATAATGGCTTCCAGCTCCATACATGTCCCTGCAAAGGAAATGATCTTGTTCATTTTTATGGCTATGTAGAATTCCATCACATATATTTACCACATTTTCTTTATCCAGTCTATCATTGATGGGCATTTAGATTCATTCCATATCTTTGCTACTGTGAATAGTGCTGCAGTGAATGCACACATGCATGTATATGTATAATAGAACCATTTCTATTCCTTTGGGTATATACCCAGTAATGGGATTGCTGTGTCAAGTGGTATTTCGGCCTCTAGGTCTTTGAGGAATCACCACACTGTCTTCTACAATGGTTGAACTAATTTACATTCCCACCAACACTGTAAAAGCTTTCTTATTTCTCAACTCCCACCAACAGTGTAAAAGCACTTTTTCTTCACAACCTTGCCAGAATCGATTGTTTTTTATTTTTTTGACTTTTTAAATAATAGCTGTTCTGACTGGTGTGAGATGGTATCTTACTGTGGATTTTATTTGCATTTCTGATCAATGATGTTGAATTTTTTTATATATGTTTGTTGGCTGCATGTATGTCTTCTTTTGAGAAGTGTCTGTTCATGTCCTTTGCCCACTTTTAAATGGATTTTTTTTGTGTGTGTAAATTTAAGTTCCTTTTAGATGCTGGATTAGACCTTGTCAGATGCATAGTTTGCAAAAATTTTCTCCCATTGTGTAGGTTGTCTGTATATTCTGTTGATAATTTCTTTTGTTGTGCAGAAGCTCTTTAGTTTAATTAGATCCTGATCCTGTTTCTCAATTTTTTTTTTTTTTTTGCAATTGTTTTGGGCATCTTTGTCATGAAATACTTGCTTGTGTCTACATCCTATAGGGCGTTGCCTTGATTTTCTTCTAGGGTTTTTACAGTTTTAGGATTTACGTTTAAGTCTTTGATCCATTTTGAGGTGATCTTTGTATATGATGTAAGGAAGGGGTCCATTTCAATTTTCTGCATATGGCTATCCAGTTCTCCCAGCTCCATTTATTAAATAGGCAATCATTTCTGCATTGCTTATTTTTGTCAGGTTTGTCAAAGATCAGATGGTTGTAGGTGTGCAGTCTTATTTCTGGGTTCTTACTCTGTTCCATTGATCTACATGTCTGTTCTTGTACCAGTACCATGATGCTTTGGTTACCGTAGCCTTGTAGTATAGTTTGAAGTTGGGTAGCTTGATGCCTCCAGCTTTGTTCTTTTTGTTTAGGATTGCCTTGGCTCTTTGTGTTCTTTTTTGGTTTCATATGAATTTAAATGTTTTTTTTTCTAATTCTGTGTAGAATGCCAATAGTAGTTTAATAGGAGTGGCATTGAATCTATAAATTGCTTTGGGGGCAGTATGGCCATTTTCACAATATTGATTCTTCCTATTCATGAGCATGGAATGTTTTTCCATTTGTTTATATCATCTCTGATTTCTTTCAGCAGTGGTTTGTAGTTCTCCTTGAAGATGTCCTTCACTTCCCTTGTTAGCTGTATTCCTAAGTATTTTATTCTTTTTGTGGTAATTGTGAATGAGAGTTCATTCATAATTTGGCTCTTGGCTTTCCTGTTGTTGGGTATAGGAATGCTAGTGATTTTTGCACATTTATTTTGTATCCTGATACATTGCTGAAGTCGCCTATCAACTTAAGAAGCTTTTGGGCTGAGGCAATGGGATTTTCTAGATACAGGATCATGTCTTCTGCAAACAAAGATAGTTTGACTTTCTCTATTCCAATTCCATTACCCTTTATTTCTTTCTCTTGCCTGATTGCCATGGTGAAACTTCCAATACTGTGTTGAGTAAGAGTGGTGAGAGAGGGCATCTTTGTCTTGTGCTGATTTTCAAGCGGAATTCTTCCAGCTTTTGCCCATTCAGTATGATATTGGCTGTGGGTTTGTCATATATGGCTGTTATTATTATGAGGTATGTTCTTTCAATACCTAGTTTAGTGAGAGTTTTAACCTGAAGGGATGTTGAATTTTATTGAAGGCCTTTTCTGCATTTATTGAAAGAATCATGTGGTTTTTGTTTTTAGTTTTGATTATGTGATAAATCATATTTATTGTTTTGCATATGTTGAACCAACCTCACATCCCAGGAATGAAGCCTATTTGGTCACAGTGGATAAGATTTTGATGTGCTTCTAGCATTGGTTTGCCAGTATTTTATTGAGATTTTTGCATCAATATTCACCAAGGATATTGGCCTGTAGTTTTCTGTTTGTGTATCTTCACCAGGTTTTGGTATCTGCATGATGCTCGCCTCATAGATTGAGTTAGGGAGAAGTTCCTCCTTTTCAATTTTTTGGGAATAGTTTCAGAAGGAATAGTAGCAGCTCTTCTTTGTACCTCTGGTAGAATTCAGCTGTGAATCCTTCTGGTCCTGGGCTTTTTTTGGTTAGTAGGCTATTTATTACTGCCTAAAATTCAGAACTCATTATCAGTCTGTTCAGGGATTCAATTTCTTCCTGGTTCAGTCTAGGGTGGGTGTATGTGCCCGGGAATCATCCATTTCTTCTAGACGTTCTAGTTTATGTGCATAGAGGTGTTTATGGTATTCTTTTGTGGTGGTTTCTATCTCTGTGGGGTCAGTGGTGATATCGCCCTTAGCATTTCTTATTGTGTGCATTTGAATCTTTTTTATTCTTTGTTGGTCTAGCTAGTGTTGTATCTATTTTGTTTTACTTATCAAAAAACAGCTCCTGGATTCGTCGGTATTTTGAAGGGCTTTTCATGTCTCTATCTCCTTCATACTATTATGTAATGCCCTACTTTGTCTTTTTAAATCTTTATTGGTTTAAAGCCTGTTTTGTCAGAAACTAGGATTGTAACTTCTGCTTTTCTTGGTTTCCCATTTGCTTGGTAAATTTTTCTCATCCCTTTATTTTGAGTGTATGTGTTTCTTTGCATGTGAGATTGGTCTCTTGAAGATGGCATACCAATGGTTCCTGGTTCTTCAGGCAGCTTGCCACTCTATGTCTTTTAATTGGAGCATTTAGCCTATTTACATTTAAGATTAGTATTGCTATGTGTGGATTTGATCCTGCCATCATAATGCTAGCTGGTTATTTTGAAGACTTGTTTATATGGTTGCTTCATAGTGTCACTGTGTACTTCAGTGTGTTTTTGAAGTGGCTGGTAACAGTTTTTCCTTTCCATATTTAGTGCTTCCTTTGAGAGCTCTTGCAAGGCAAGTCTGGTGATAATGAATTCCATCAGCATTTGCTTGTCTGAAATGGATCTTATTTCTCCTTCACTTATGAAGCTCAGTTTGGCTGGATATGAAATTCTTAGTTTGAAATTCTTTTCTTTAAGAATGTTGAATATTGGTCCCTAATCTCTTCTGGCTTATAGGGTTTCTGCTGAGAGGTCTGCTGTTAGTCTGATGAGCTTCCCTTTGTAGGTTACCTGGCCTTTCTCTCTAGTTGCCCTTAACATTCTCCCCTTCATTTCAACCTTGGAGAATCTGATTATGTGTCTTGCAGATGATCTTCTCATGGAGTATCTTACTGGGGTTCTCTGCATTTCCTAAGTTTGAATATTGGCCTATCTTGTTAGGTTGGGGAAGTTCACCTGGATGATATCTTGAAGTGTTTTCCAACTTGGTTCCATTCTCTCTGTCTCTTTCAGGTACCCCAATCAGTTGTAGATTTGGTCTCTTTACATAATCCCATAGTTCTTGGAGGTTTTATTCATTCATTTTTATTTTTTTTCTCTGTTCTTGACTGCTTGTATTTTTTCAGAAAGACAGTCTTCAAGCTTTGAGATTGTTTCCTCTGCTTGGTCTATTTGCCTAGTCTTCCATTATTGGAACGCTAAGCTTGTAGGAGGTATTTATGTCCATTCTACCACTCAAGGTCATCACAAGGTCTGATTTTTCACATAAAAAATTTGCAACCTCTGCCATAAATGGATTAATACTTGTGATTGCATTGTGAAGTTACTGTAGTGTATTTTTCAGCTCTAACAGGTTGGTTATGCTCTTCTCTAAACTGGCTATTTCAGCTGTCAGCTCCCATATTATTTTTTCATGATTCTTAGCTTCTTTGCATTGGGTTACAGCATGCTCCTTAGCTCAGGAAAGTTCATCATTACCAACCTTCTAAAGCCTACTTCTGTCATTTCATCCATCTCAGCCTCAGTCCTGTTCTGAGCTTTTGCTGGAGTGGTGTTGGGGTCATTTTGAAGAAAAGGGGCACTCTGGCTTTTTGAGTTTTTGGCATTTTTGCATTGATTCTTTCTCACGTTTGTGGGCTTATCTACCTTCAGTCTTCAAGGCTGCTGACCTTTACATGTTTTTGTGTGTGTGTGGGTTTTGTTGTTGTTGTTATTGTTGTTGTTGTTGTTTTCTGTTTGTTTCGGGTTTTTTAACAGGTCATTCTTCCATGGGGCTGCTGTGGTATGCTGGGGGAGCCACTCCAGACCCTAGTTGGCTCATGTTTTCCCCATCCTGGGAGGTATCACCAGTGAAAGCTGCAAAACAGCAAAGATGGCAGCCTGACCCTTCCTCTGGAGGCTCTGTCCCAAGGGGTTACTGACATATTGCTGGCCCTAATGTGCCTGTAGGAGGTGGCTGGAGAATCCGGTTGGGAGATCCTTCTCCCAGTCAGGAGGAACGGGATCAGGGACCCACTTAAAGAAAGAGTCTGGCTGCTTTTTGGTAGAGCGGCTGTGTTGTGTTGGGTATCCCTTCGGGCCCCAGTTGGTTTGGGCTGTCCAATGCCCACAAGCTGGACTGGCTGAGAAGCCCAAAAGGCCAAGGTGGTGGCCTACCCCACCCCTCAGGCACTTCATCCCAGGGAGAAATTAGAGTTCTGTTGGCCCATAGAACATAGGTGGGGTTGGCTGGAGGTCGGTCTTCAAGGACCTGGCTGGGAGGATCCACTTTACCAGGAGGAGTGGATTGAGGTGCTGCTTAAAGAAGCAATCTGGCCACGCCTCGACAAAACAGCTGTATCATGTTGGGGAACAACATTTGCCCCTGTCAGCTTGGAATCTCCAAAGCTTGCAGGCTGGAAGGGCTGAGTCATCCAACCAACCCAGGTGGTAGCCCTCCTTCCTTTAGGCACTTCATCCCATGGAGAGGTCAGAGCTCTGTCCTTAACATGTGTGGGCAGGCAGGCATGGCTGACCTCCTAGCCTAGCTAGGAGGTCTCACCCAGTGATCAGGCCCAGCTTAAAGAAGCAGTTTGGCCATGATCTGGCAAAGCAGCTGTGCTATGCTGCTGGGGGGACCCTTCCTCATCCAGACTGTTTGGGCTCTCCAAAGCCCACAAGCTAGAATGGCTGAATTGACCAAACAGCAGAGATGGTGCCTGCCCCTCCCCATGGGGGCTCCATCCAATTTCAGGCAGGCTACACTCTGTTGCTGGTGGCTGGTTGGAATTCCAAGCCAGGGGGTTTTATCTGGTGAATTGCAGTGGAAGTGGGGCCTGCAGAATGATGCTGCCCAGCTCCCTGGATTCTGTCCACCTTCCTAGGAGTATGTGTAGACCTCCCATTGCCTGAGTTGCAGACATGTTTTTTGGGGATCCCAGGGCTGAAGTATGTAAAGTTCCTGGGTCTTTGTACCTGCCTGAGCATCTGTTCTGCCAAGACTTCACACTGCTCTATGTGTCTGCCCCATAGTCCTGGTGGCATGGGATCACAAGGGGATCTCCGTATCCATGGGTTGCAAAGATCCGTGGAAGAAGCATGGATTCCTCCCACGGTCCCACAATCACTTACCACTTCCCTTGGCTGGAGGTGGGGGTTCCCTTGGCTCCACCTTGCTCCTGTGTGGGCCTTCACCCCATCTTGCTTTTCTTCGTTTTCTGTGGGTTGAGTTGATTCCCTAATCAGTCTTTATGCAAGAACCTCAATATTTCAGTTGAAGGTGATATATGCACTTACTCCTTTTCATTCCTTTCTGTGAGTGCCACAGACTGCAGCTGCTTCTAACTGGCCATCTTGGCCCCTCCCCCAGTAGTCTTTTTCTAGAGTACATATTTATACTGCATTATAAATTAACTTTAATGTAACAGGCCATATAAAGCTCCAGTTTCTGTTCTAACAAAAAAATGCCAATTATGCTCATGTGTTTATGCTTGAAGTTTTAATTGTAACACTATACTATCTCTCAGGGTAATCATAAGATATGTGGTCTCCATTATTTTCACAGGCAATCATAAGGTATGTAGATTCCATTCTTTTCCCCTTCTCTGGCCCCATTCTGTCCTGCCCACAGATCATTAATGTTTACATTGAGTCTCACACTTCCTAAGGGGGCCATTCCATCCAGGCTTCTTAATTTATTCTTTCCACTTCTACTTATTCTCCCCTTGTATTCTTATTACTGGTATTGCTGGCATATTTTTTTCAGCTAGCTTGGGTGCAGACTTCAACAGACAGAATAAGAATATTAAATGGAACCTCAGAAAATCAGCAGTTAAACATAAAAAATACTTGAAGCCTATGAAATGAAGGTTGTACTAATGGATTTCTATGATTCTATGATAATGATAAATATATTTTTGCTAAAACATAGAGTCAAACATATTTTACATCTTTCACCTTGAAGTTGCCAAAACCTTTGGGCCATCAGAATTTGATCTGTAGGTACTCTAAAATTCTAAAATAAGAGATATGTTTGATCTTTGTTAATTTTCCCTAGTTAAGCCCTTATTAAATTGTATCAGGCAGTCTCATTGCCTGATATTTCTCGATGAGTCAATTTTGGGGATTAAAACACTGGAGATGAGTGTTAACATTTTAAAGATATTATGCATTTATTCTCATTTAATTTGACAAAGATTTATTGGATGTTTACTCTATGACTCTGGTTTCAATTGTTCTCTAGTCTATGTGGCCTGACACTTTTCCATACTCAACTAGAGAGCAGAACACAGCTCCATTAACTGGGATTTTCTATAAGAAATTTATCCCGTTGATACTTATGTTTGTGGAAGTTTAGACTAAAATTGAAGGCTCTTAAGAAGGCTCATATTTCACAGCATGTAGCATTTATTTTGAGATGGAACTATTAGACAAAGCACTGTTCCATCTTCTTCTTCCTCTGCCTACTGGAGGATTTCTTCTCCACCACCCATCCTGCCACACTATACTACCCTTCCTGATTCTACCCTTAAAGACTGCAGTTCATCTGTGAATTTTAGTTGAACATGCAGTTCATCAGTTGAACATGCAGTTCATCGTGAATTTCAAAATTCTTGTCCTTTTATTTTACGGAAAAATTTTGCATAATATTTTTTTTTTTGAGACAGTGTCTCAGTCTCCCCCAGGCTGGAGTGCAGCTGTGTGATCATGGCTCACTGCAGCCTTGACCTTCTGGGCTCAAGTGATTCTCCCGCCTCAGCCTCCTGAGTAGCTGGGGTCATAGGGATGTGCCATCATATCCAGCTTTTTTTTTTTTTTTTTCTGTAGAGATGAGGTTTTTCTATTTTGCCAGGCTGGTCTTGAACTTCTGAGCTCAAGAGATCCTCCCTCCTTGGCCTCTCAAAGTGTTGTGATTACAGGCAT
This sequence comes from Pan troglodytes, assembly GCF_028858775.2. Classification (NCBI taxonomy): domain Eukaryota; kingdom Metazoa; phylum Chordata; class Mammalia; order Primates; family Hominidae; genus Pan; species Pan troglodytes. Next base: position 92,498,823 of record NC_072407.2, read on the forward strand.
GAGCCACTGTTCCTATCCAATAAACATGTTTTAAATTTCAGTACGAATTACAGAATTCATCTTCTTTACCTATTCGAACAGATTTTCCATAAATTTCCTCAGTAAAATGAGTTTTCCCTTTAAGAAATCTCAACTTGTTATAAGTTGCTAAATGAAGATTTTTTTCTTATTTTGTATTTGTTCCTTTGCTATCTATGTATTTATTTACCTCTTCATTCATCCAAAAATCATTTGCCCTATGGCCAACTTGTTATCATTATCATAGTCTTTGAGATCTTGTAATCTAATCAAACTCTATCACCCTATGGATGGAAATGAGATGATGTCCAGAGATATTAAACGTTCTTTCCAGGTAATATCAGGGCTGAAATATCAGACTTTTTGTCTTTTGCGTATTACTTTTTCTAGATTTTTGTTACTATCATTACGCATAACTTTGTTGGTTGGATACATCTATTAAATGAAGGTAATAAGGAAGGCAAAGGATTGAAATTTTCTATTTCAACCCATATCCATTTACTGAAGTCCTACCTATCCTTAACATTTATACCTGAGTTTTTACTTGAGTGCTCACCCCAAACCTCCACAGGGCTTTATATCTTTCTTTTCAGTTCTCTAAATTTACTTCACTATTCTAAAATCTCTTTGTCAGTTAGGGTTCCCAATCACGAACAAAACTACCAATTATGCTGCATATTGCCAGCAGATAAATGTATTGAAAGAGTCTTACGAAGATCATATGAATGTTAGAGAATCAGGTTCATGCAGGAAACAAGAATTGCTGGCTACCCTGCTGTAGGATGGCTGACCTAGGACACATGACTGGCTCAGTTGCCAGTGGACACTTGTTACCACAGGATACCTTACTCCATGCTGCTAACTAAACTCTACCACAGCAATCAGTGCGAACAAACTCTGGCTGACTGAGACTTTATACCACTGTCTTGAGACTCAAATCCTGTGTGGGAGCATCTGCTTTACTGTGATTGGGTGACACATGCCCTAAGCTGTGCTGTCCAAGATGGTAGGTGCTAAAGGTTTGTGGCTGTTGGGCACTAGAGTTGAACTAGGTGGTGAGTGCAAAGTATGCACCAGATTTTGAAGGCTCAGTCCAAAAAAAAAAATAAAATATCTCAATATTTTTGTGGATTGCATATAAAAAGACAATATTTTGAATGTATTGGATTAATATTTTAACATGTTATTTAATTATAAAATCATGTTAACATTACTTTTACTTTTTCACTTTCCTTTTAAAAGTGTGGCTTTTGGCTGGGTATGGTGGTTCATGCCTGTAATCCCAGCACTTTGGGAGGCCGATGCTGGTGGATCACTTGAGGTCAGGAGTTTGAGACCAGCCTGGCCAACATGATGAAACCCCGTCTCTACTAAAAATACAAAAATTAGCTGGATGTAGTGCAGGCGCCTGTAATCTCAGCTAATCAGGAGGCTAAGGCAGGAGAATTGCTTGAACCCGGGAGGTGGAGGTTGCATTGAGCCAAGATCATACCACTGCACTCCAGCCTGGGCAGCAGAGCAAGACTACATCTCAAAAAACAAAAAACAGCAAAAAAAAAATTTTGCTTTTAATTTAAAATTACATATGTGTCTCAGATTTGTGGCTTCATTTATATTTCTAGCAGATATTTAGGGTAGACTATATTAACACTCCTTGGGGGATGATGTGGGGGATGATATCACATAGGAAAAGGAATCACATTAGTTAAAAATCAAAATTGGGACCATGAGGGAGCATGGCAAATGGAGAGATAGCCCTTAATTTGGAAAAGAAAGCTTGGCCAAGGACTGAATGCAAGACATTTTGGTATTAGGTGGGAGTGTACTACTAGCAAGAGCTGAGGTAAAACCATTTAGCAAAAGAAGGGCAAAAAGCCCTACCTGGGCCGAATAAATTCTAAGGTTACAAGCTATACCTCAGCAAACCTCAGTGAAGGGAGCCAAGGGGCCCAAACATACATTTCATAGCACAGGATGGCAAGCATCCAGAGGAAAAAGCACAGACATCATAACGCATAAACAACTCCATCCTTAACCATGTAGCCAGAGGCCCACTTGAGGAGGAGCGAGAGTTAATTTAACTAATTGTACATTACACCAAGAGAGACAAATTTATAAGTAGAAACTAAACTTGAAAAATATGAGGTATTTTTGATTGGCAGTTAAAGTTACCATATTCACATACTCATTCTATAAATGTACACCTCAATCAGGCCTTCCACTCAGCAGTGGTAGTTCATGAAGACTGTTCAATCAATAACAGAAACTAAAGAAGATTATGTGGTACATTTGTATCCATATAACACATTAATCTCACAGGATGGCCCATTAAGAAATTTCTATATTCCAATGTTTAGAAGCATTGCACATAATGTCCTCCTTGTGTACAGATTTATGATTCATATTAGTGTATTGAAGACTCTGAGATGGCAAACAGTACAGAGACCTGTTCAAATGTTTTGACTCTTGTTATACCTTTGCTAACACCATTTCCCCAAACTTACTTCTGATTATAGCTGTCTCCCCACTGGCCACAGGGGTGGGACTAAGTATCTATATTCCATGGCACAAGGATTGGCTTAGTAATGAACCTATGAGCCAAGCTAGATCAAAGTCCTTCAACATGTTTTCTACATTGATTTGGTGAGGCCCTTTATCTGTGCTGGTTGCAAATGCTAAGATATAAATTTGGAGCTCACTATCACCATTGCTGTGAACTGTCCAGAAAGAATGTAGACAACCTAACAGAGAGAATCAAAGACAGAAATAGCAAATCAGCTGAGAGTTGTGAGTCTCTGGTTGATCTCTCTCCTTCCTGGTTGGAGTTTTTGTACTCGCAAACAAAGGGTCCAACCAACAGTAGGCCACTTAAGGTTTTCTTGCTGAGGGTAGGGGGAAGAAACCTATTAACAAGTAAAGGAATACACTTTTGGAAATACTGGTTTAAATTATATGCTGTCTAGATTTTAAAATTTTTTTTATTATAGAAGCACAAGCTTGTGCTTATGTGTTACAAGCACAGAAATATGATCTCATTGACAAAGTAAGAAATACCCCTCACTAGAGACAGGCATGATGCTATCTGTCATTAAAATGCCATATTAATGGGAAATTCAAATCCAGACATGTTTAAGTCTCCATTGGTGTTTTCTATTACTTCACCATTAATGGATATGGCAAAAATACTTACTAAAAATTACTTCCAGAACATGAAATGGATATTATACTGTTTAAATGGATGGCATATAAGAATAATTTGCTTTAATCATAACACAAACCATTGCTATAATGCCATATTCACTATGAACCTTAGGGATGTCTGCACTTAGAGCAGAATAAATTTAGGCATAAGTGCTTTTTGTGAAAAACTAATTCATAAAACCCAATACATTGAAAATAGAACCAGGTGTGAGTGACTTTTAAAAAAGAATTATGCCTAGATACATTACCCTCCTGAGTTTCAAAATTTCAAGGAATATCAAGGTATATTCAGGCATTAAGAACTTAATAATACTCAAATTATGTTTTTCTTTGTCTTTTATTCTTAATTTAAAACGTGTTTACAAGAAAACTAAAGACAAAATTTCTGGAGATATATAGATATAGGTAGATATAGGTATAGTTATATAATTGACTTTGAAATGTGGCTTAGCATAATTTTTAGAATATTTTCAAGTGTTTAATATGACCATAGATTTTTTTCAATAGTAACCTGTTGTAAGCCATTAGAAATGTGAAATATGAACAACAGAGATTTAAATTCCATTCTTACAGGCATAGTTTATTTAGTGGAAAGGGCTAAACTAGGGAGTCTGACAAGATTGAATTTAAATGTTAGTCTTACCTATTGAAGGGTTATATAACTGCTGTGGTTTGAATATTCGTCCCCTCCAAAATTTATGTGAAAATGTAATCCCCAATGCAACATTAAGAATGAGGCCTTTAGGAGATGATTAAGCTATGAGGCCGTTGCCCTCAGGAGTAGCTTAGAACCTTATAAAAGGGCTTAAGTGGTTGAGTTTGCCCCTTCCAAGCCTTCCACCATGTAAAGATGCAGCATTTGTTTTGAATCTGTGATAATTCTGTTGTAGCAGCACAAATGGACTAAGACAGCAACCTTAAATAAATTAGGAACTTCCGGCCGGGCACGGTGGCTCATGCCTGTAATCCTAACACTTTGGGAGGCCAAGGTGAGCAGATCACGAGGTCAGGAGATCGAGGCTATCCTGCCTAACACGGTGAAACCCCGTCTCAACTAAAAATACAAAAAATTAGCTGGGCATGGTGGTGGGCGCCTGTAGTCCCAGCTACTTGGGAGGCTGAGGCAGGAGAATGGCGTGAACCCCGGAGGCGGAGGTTGCAGTGAGCCAAGATCATGCCACTGCAGTCCAGCCTGGGCGATGGAGCGAGACTCCGTCTCAAAAAAAAAAAAAAAAAAAAAAAAAAAAAATTAGGAACTTCGTCATTAACTCATCTGTAAAATGGGTACAAGACGTTTTACATAAGACTGTCATGCATATTCAATTTTGTTATATGCGATACTGCCTAGTGCAAACCAGGCATTCTTTCCTCAACCTTGACATGTAGATCTAGACATAATGATGGTACATATAATGCCTTCTCAAGACAGTTTCATTTTTCAAATTCAAAATGTTAATTTTAGTGTAGTGTTGACATTATCTTCACCATGATTATAGATTCCAAAACATTTAGGTAATTCTATAAAATCACAAATGGAAAGCAAACAAATTCAGCAAATATTTAATGAGGATCTGTTAGGTTCCAGCTCTAGGATATACACTGAAGGATTCATATAAATGAGAAAACCTATGCATTGGGGTTTCATCAGGGTTCCCACATCAGGGAAGCTTTTGACTTTCTCCTCAAACTATGTAACAAAGAAACACAGCCAGTAGACTACCCTCACCACAACCCCCACCCCAACTAAGAGGATGCATCCATGTGCATGTATCTCCTATTAATTGTACTTTCCCTGTTTGAATCCCTCTTCCTTCTTTCACTCTACAATATATAAATATCTGACATCTTTTTGTTTGTTTGTTTGTTTGTTTTTTGAGACGGAGTCTCGCTCTGTCGCCCAGGCTGGAGTGCAGTGGCGCCATCTCGGCTCACTGCAAGCTTCGCCTCCCAGATTCACGCCATTCTCCTGTCTCAGCCTCCCAAGCAGCTGGGACCACAGGCCCGCCACCACGCCTGGCTAATTTTTTGTATTTTTAGTAGAGATGTGGTTTCACCATGTTAGCCAGGATGATCTCGATCTTCTGACCTCGTGATCCACCCACCTCAGCCTCCCAAAGTGTTGGGATTACAGGCGTGAGCCACCGCACCCGGCCTAGATAACTGATATGTCAGCTATAAGATACTTGCTTACTGGTGCTTGCATATGTAACATAAACTTAAAACCTTTAGAAATTCGTTTTCTATCAAAGATTCTCATAAACAATCTTTATTCTCTATACTGTTATCTTGAGATTGATTCTGAAAGAATAATATAGTAAACTTTATAGTTCAAACCTAAAGAAGGACCACTTGGTTCTAGGTAGACTCCAACGTAGGAGACCAATGATATTGACTCAATGGGTTGGATGGTACGCAGCAAAAGGAACTTTATAGGTTATGAAAGTATATATAAATATTTCAAAATAATATTGTCATTACAGTAAATTTATCATAGCACAAGCTTTAGAGTATGCTGACCTGGTTCATCCTATTGATTAGCTAATGAGAAAAAATACTCCAATAGATATGCTTTGATTTTGCAAATTCAGACAAATTTTTAGAAAGTCAGGGCTAGATCCAATATCTCCTGTTGGCTCCCATTTAACCTTTTAAATGTATCTTTTGAATATAATCCTTCATGAAATTATGAATTAACAGAACAACACAGATATTAACATCTTTGGCTTTTTATAGAATTTCAACTGGGAAGGGATACGGAAAGGAATACAAAAGGTGAGAAATCTCTTTAATAATAGCTAGTAATTTTAAAGTACTTGTGTGCAGGTGTTGTTTTGTGCTCTGCTTATATAAATTCAATCATTTCTCACAAGAATCCAGTGAAGTAAGAACTATTATTACCCCAACTTTGCAGATAAGAAAATTGAGGCACAGAAAGTTTGAATAACTTGCCTTCTGTCACATAGCAAGAGCATGATAAAGCTGTAATGGAACCTGTAAACAATCCTGCCCTAGAACCCATGCTTTGCCCACTACATGTACTGCTTTTTATAGACCTCTGGAGGAGCCATCTTAGGCTTCCTCTTGGCAGAATTTTATATTTCTTGGGGATCTTTTTATTAAAACAAAACGTTTAAATAAACAATGACTATAATTAGTCCCTTTATTCAATTTTGGATGTGCTTCTAACAACTCAGGTGGGGAACCAGTGAGTTCTAGGTTCAATATCACAGAGATTTCCTTTAATTTTATGGCTTATGATTCAAGCTGTTTTTAATAAAACTGGATTTGGGAAGTAGAAGCTAAAATTAAAGGGAAAGTTCAACTGCTAAAAATAAATTATCTCTTTTTGTATTAGTTTGTGATGTCTTGAAAGTCCAATATCATTGCGAAAACCTCACCCCACCTTCAGCACCTGGGGTTTCCCAGCCCCAGTATTTCTATATGGGTAACATGCAATGTAATACAAGGAATAAAGGCAGTCGAGATTCCTCATTTGAGTTATTTTGGCTTGTTAACTAACTCTGATGACAACCTCTAAGTAAGTGCTTATCTGCAAACTTTCTGAATGCTGAATTTCAGTTGTGGTTAGGGCTTAAAAAGTTTAGGAATGCAAGTCAAATATGGTTCTTACACATTTCGAGATAAATAAAGTCAATCATATTTCAAGGCATAAGCTCATTACCTAAGATGCCATAAATGAAGCTCAGCTGTCTTACAGATATTCAATCCTTTCCTTTTTTTTCAACTTCTATTTTAGAAGAGCCCTCCAACAATGGAGTTAGGGATCATTTCACAGCAGATTATTGAAGCTTATATGAGAAATTTTTTTGTGATAGTGTTAAGAGGACCAACCTTAGGTTTGAACAGACTTGGCACAAATTCTAGCACCACGTTTTATTTCCTGTGTTATGGTGCTGAATCTCACTCTCTTTATCTGTAAAATGGAAATAACACCTATCTCCCTAGGTTTTCTGAGAATTAAATGTAGCGATATTGAGAAAATGCCTGCCATATATTAATTTTTGTTTTTTGTTGTTAAGATTTACCTTGATTTGGGATTGTCAGAATTTTCTTTTATTAAAGCTAGAGTGACAGGACTGTTTATTCCATTCACATCTTAAACATTTTAGGCTGTTACTAACATAGTTAATAGCACTAACATAGACTTTTATATGAGAAAAATGACTGCAGATTTTGCCACTGACTAATCTGATCAACTTTAATTTGGGGAGCCCATATTCTTACAGTTGTGTTAACCATATTTCAGAACTCTTTCAATTGGAGGCGTCCTCTCAATATTTCTTCTTTTTACTTTTTCCTTGTACTGAGAGTAGGTGGTCAATGTATTTTGGGTGCTTCACTTTTAGAATTTCTGGAATATTATAATAGCAGTAGTTAATTTATATTTTTAAAGTTTAGCTAAAATAGACACATAAAATTTACCATATTTACCATTTTTAAGTATATAGTTCAGTGGGAAAAATAGATTTATATTCCTTTTTCTCCCTTTATCTCCCCCTACCCCTACATTTTCAGGCCTCAGGTAATCGCCATTCTACTCTCTGTCTTTAAGAGATCCATTTTTTTTTTTTTAGCTCCTACATATGAGTGAGAATATGCTACATTTGTCTTTCTGTGCTTAGCTTATTTCACTTAACATAACGGCCTTCAGTTCCATCCATGTTGAATAGCAGTAGTTCAGTGGGCCAACTATATGAAATTGGTAGTGTGTCGGAAAGTCTGGAGAGATAATTACTGTAACTATAGGCATCCTCATTACTTACTATAGCTAACTTAATAAATTCCTAAAGCTTTTCCTCTTCATGAAGGTCTTTCTGTCATGACATCACATAATATCTATTTTCCTGTCATAACTATTTTGGTGCCTTGTGTTGACAAAAAATATCTTATGCTTGGATGTACAGTGTCTCAAAAGTGTTAACTTCTTGAGATAGGATAACATGTCCTTAGAAACCTGTATTATCTTTGGCTTTTGTTTCCTTCACTTCCATTATCTACCCAGCAAGCTGGGTTGTATTGCCTTTTCTGCATCAGTCATTTCCTATTCAACCACACTGTTTTCCATGCAGTTCAATTTACTTTAATATATATTTATTGAGTACCTACATATTATTCATAGTGATACATTCTGGGACAAATATGAACACAAATTATTCATGCCTTTGGGGAAACTTTAGTACAGTGAAAGAGATAAACAGGTCATCAAAATTTAGTGTGAATTAATGTGATACAAGCATCTTTTTGTTTCTCTTTCTTTACTGCATGGTATCTAATTTACCTGGTCACCAAAAATTTATGAAGTAAACTGTGTATCCATTGCTGGTGTGGGGACAGTAACTAACAGAGTAAATATAGCCCCTGCCTTCTAGAATTTCCTGGGCTAGTGAGAAAAACAGGCTAACCAAATAATTACAAATACTTTCTAAAATACTGACAGATACTCTATGTACTATAAAATGAAATAAAACAGAAGATATTAAATAAATGATCACTTATGTCACTTAAATTTTAACCAGTAGAAAACAAAAGCACACAAGGAAACAAACGACTGTGCTTGCCCATAATATTATTTCTGATTGAGCTTTAGTTTCTAAAGTTAACACATATATGCTGAAACATATTTTCTCACACACATATTACCAAATACATACCATGCACTAACTGATTGCACCACTGGAGCATCCAAACATATATTTACTTTTATTGAAAACATTTATTTTTATTTAGTATTAATTATCCCATGAATATAAAAAACTTATGTTCTTTTTTTCTAATAAGTTCTGATTAAATGTATCATCTGGTATTTGCTGGGAAAATGGCAGATAGGAGGCAAGACTAACTTTCAGCTCCCACTTGGACTAACAGAACAATGTGTGGAAACTCACATCGTGAACTTTTCCTCCAAGAACTACTGCAGGAACATACCAGCAAAACCAAAATAATTCACAGACTTTTTGAAAGAAGTGGTATGCCACTGCAAACTCCACGACACAGCTGAAAAAATGAGTGCTCAAAGTGTGAGAGTGGGAAAGTCCACCTCTGAACACACATTCTCACTGGGGAACCTAAATTTCAGATCATAGGAAAAGGATTTAACCTTACCTAGGCTGAAATGAATTTCAAGAGCTGAGCGAAATGTAAAAGTAGAAGAAGCAGTGGGAAGAGCCCTGTAGGCACTCCCGACCCCCAGGGAAGCCCAGAAAAGCCATTTCTGACTTTATCTCTCAGGGGTCTTTGAGGAGGGCTGCCAGTGGAATTAGGGAATGAACACAGGGAAAACGAAACTTCAAGCTGAACTTCTGTAATTAATTTTGACCTAAAACAAATTTTCCTGGGCAGAATGCGAGGGTCAGGGAGGGTGGGGGCGGGGGGTTGCTGGTGAATAGGAAGCACAGAAGCCGTGGCAGGCAGAGTGGGGCAAATCCTGAAAGCCCGGCTTGCTTTCTCAGCAGGGAGGCCTGTATCCTGGGGCAGGATCTCAGCCCTGCTCACTCGCTATCTGGATATGAACTCTGGATATGCTGCTGGTGGGGCACAGTGGGAGTAAGACTGGCCTTTCTGGCTAGGTAGGAGCTGGGTGAGGCTAGTCACTGCTGACTTTTCCCCACTTCCCTGGCGACCTGTATGATGCAGCAGAGGCAGCCATAATCCCCCTGAACATAACTGCATTGGCCTGAGAGCCACACCTTCATCCGCCACAGTGGCTATATTGTGAAATTGAGAATTGAACTGAATGATAATAGTGACACAACCTATCAAAACCTCCTGAATACAGAAAAAAAAAGTGGTTCCAAGACGAAAGCTTATAGCATTAAATGCCTACATCGAAGAGTCAGAAACAGCACAAATAGACAATCTAAGGTCAGTCCTCAAGTAATTAGAGAAACACGAACAAACCAAATCCAAACCCAGCAGAAGAAAAGCAGTAACAAAGATCAGAGCAGAACTAAATGAAATTGAAACAAAAAGTACAAAAGATAAATGAAACAAAAAGCTTGATTCTTTGGAAAGATAAATAAAATTGATAGACAATTAGCACGATTAACCAAGGAAAGAAGAGAGCAGATCCAAATAAGCTCAATTAGAAATGAAATGGAAGATATTGCAACTGGGATACCTCAGAAATACAAAAGATCATTCAGGGTTACTATGAACACCTTTACATGCATAAACTAGAAAATCTAGCAGAGATGGGTAAATTCCTGGAAATATACAACCCTCTTAGTTTAAATGAGGATGAAATAGAAACTCTGAGTAGACCAAAAATAAGCAGTGAGATGGAAATGGTAATAAAAAAAATGCCCACAAAAAAAGTCCAGGATCAAATGAATTCACAGCTAAATTTTATCAGACATGCAAAGAAGAATTGGTACCAATCATACTGACACTATTCCACAAGGTGGAGAAAGAGAGAATCCCCCCTAAATTGTTCTATGAAGACAATATTACCCTAATACCAAAACTGTAAAGGACATGACAAAATAGAAAACTACAGACCAATATCCCTGATGAATATAGATGCAAAAATCCTTAAGAAAATACTAGCTAACCAAATCCAATACCATATCAAAAAGATAATCCACCATGATCCAGTGGGTTTTATGCCAGGGATGCAAGGATGGTTTAACATACACAAGTCAATAAATGTGATACACGACATAAACAGAATTAAAAACAAAAATTACATGATCATCTCAATAGATGCAGAAAAAGCTTTTGACAAAAATTCAGCATCCCTTTATGATTAAAACCCTCAGCAAAATCAGCATACAAGGGGCATACCTTAATGTAATAAAAGCCATCTATGACAAAACCAACAGCCAACATAATACTGAACAGGGAAATTTGAAAGCATTAGACCTGAGAACTCAAACAAGACAAGGATGCCCACTCTCACCACTTCTATTCAACATAGAACTGGAAGTCCTAGCCAGAGCAATCAGACAAAATCCGATAATGATTTTTATTAGAGCAGTAAATATCTGAAGCAATCATTGAAGAATGAGAAATATTTTGTTGTGTGGAGAAGTATCTACCAAGTTAGATAAATGTTTTATGAATTACCATTATAAACAAATTATTTGTTAAAAATATAAATACATAAACACACTGCAAGATAGTCATATATATATAATATATATTCTATATATTCCATTATTTTTATGTCACTATGAGAATCATGATGATAAAGTATATGACTACGTGTCTGCCTTTGAGAAATAGACAATGTATTTGGAGACAGTCTCTACACAAAAGATAGCTAAATAGTATATACAGTTTCATAACTTCATGTCCAATAAGTGATCCATTCAAGATAATCCAAGATGCCATAATGTAGAGATTGAGTCTGAGATCTTGAACTAAATCACCTGGGTTTGCATTTCAGCTCCTCTACTTATTAACCAGAAAATTTTGTGACAAATTACTGAACTACTTTGTTTCAATGTTTCCAGCTGTCAGGATAATAATAGAATCTGCTTCAGTTGTTATGGAGTAAATGGGTTAAGCAAATGCTTAGGACAGCAGAATATAGTAAATCGGTAATAAATGTCAGCTGTTAATTTATTATAGTAAATGCTACAGTTGTTTAGAATGGAGAGTATTACCAGAACAGTATTGGTTGGGAACATATTTTGGAATAAGTAAGAATTTTGCTTGGCATTTGTTTGGCACTATTGAAACAGGAGAGATGAGAAAGGCATTTTAGAAGTGAATAAACGTGATTTGGCCATTGGCATTTTCTTTGATGTCATTTCATATAATTCTCTCCCATCACTGCTTCAGCAACTGGCTTTTTTAGTTCAATCTGGAGGTAACCAGGTTGCTCTTACGTCATATCCTTGGCGTTTTCTGCTCCTGTCTTGAATGCTTTTCAGAAAGGTTTCCCCATGGCTAGCTTTCCTTGTCTTTCATTCCTCCGCTTGCATATCAACTTATCAGAGGCATTTTTAACAAAACATTTGAAAATTAATATGACTCTCACCTTCTACCCTTCCAATGTACTGATTTTCTTTCTTTCCTTTTTTGTCCTGTCTTTTTATTTCTTTCCATTTATATGGAGATAAAAGTGACAGTTGAAGTTTTTGCAAACTTACCACTCAAAATTAATCAGAATTTTTGCTATGAGATAATAGTTAAAAGCATGAACTCGGCACCCAAGCAGACTGGTTTTGCCAATTTTTACTTGTCTTGTCTAGAACAAGTTATTTAACCTCTCTGTGTTCCATTTTCCTTCTCTGTTATGTATATAATGATCTTAACTAACTTATTGAGTTACTATGAAGATTATATTATTTATACAATGTTTGGGACATATAATGTGCCCAGTAAATGTTGAAAGTCATTATTATTACTTTTTATTATCTATTTAAACTCTCTAGAATGTAAGGTCTTCGAGGGCAAGAACCATATCTGCCTTGTTTTCTGCTTTCTTCACAGCACTAGAAGAGGTCCTGGCACATAATAGGGGCTCCATAAATATTTGTTGAATACATTAAAAAATGGATGATGCTTAGTATACCAGAGATGAGGATTAATATACCAAGTTTAATATACCAGAGTCAGTACACTGACTTCTGAGAGAATAGACTGGATTATTAGTGAAGTCAGGTTCTTTGATGTAGCTCAATTGATTGTTCTGTGTTGATTGATAGCAAGCTTCTGTCTGTAACCAAAACTAAGCCCAGAATTTCATTCACAGTGTGGCTTTGCTGAACATGTTTTAACCCTGGATGGCTCAATTTCTGGAATTTGAGTAATGGCACCACTACATATATGCTGTTGGAATATTGCCAAGTCATTGAGCCTTAGTTTTTCCCTATGTAAAATGACAAAAATTTCTGCATAAAATTTATCAAGAAGACTGTCCTTGACACAATGACTGGTGTTTCTCTAAGGAGGGTTGAGTAAATCATTTCAGGCAGAAAAAAATATTTCTTTCTTAAAAATGCACCGTGAAAGGGATGCCAAAACTTTAAAATTCCCCAATCTAGTGCTTAATCATCCTCTCAGGAAATTCTTTCTTCCACTGGAGGTGGTTTTGGCGTATCTTTTATCAAGAAAGTGTTTATTTAGTAGACCACCCTTCATGTGTATACTCTGAGAAGACCCAAGAGAGGGTTTTTGTAAATTCAGAGAGATCATGGGTTTTTCAGATACAGACCCTTCCTCAGAGTGGAGGTGACCACATTCCCCTTAGCAACCATGCATCTCTCTCCACTCTCAATCTAACTTTTCCTATATGGAACCACAATCCTCCTAATGCAATTTAAACCAGTTTCCTGTGGTGTTATCTCTTTAGGGATGGAGAACAGCTGGGCACCATTTTCTCTATAATAAATCTTTATAGGCTTTTAGGATAGCTTTAAATTTACCATTCATTCTAAGCAAGGCCCAACTTTATTGTTTATCCCTTTGCACTCCATCTCACTCCCTTTAGGCCTTTTCTTCCTACCTGCTAAACTAGATATGTTTAATTCTCAAGCAATGCCAATTGCATCATTAAATGTAATTTTTGAGATTCTTAGTCCTATCTCCCATAGAATATGACAATTTAAATAATGGTTTTTACTAAAATATTTTCCTTAGAGTTGTACTACATCAAGTATTTCTTGCTATTTTAAGGTTTAAACCCTCAAGGGTAAACGGTTAAGGAATAAAACTGAATAAGGAAGGGATTTGTTAAAGATCTATTGTTAATTGCTGACATTGGAAGATGAATACTGCAAGTGGGTGATGAGAAAGCAAAAATAACATTTTTAGCTTTCAAATACCCTGACTTGATTATCACACATTCTATGCATGTAACAAAATATCGCATGTACACCATAAATATGTAAAATATGTATCAATTAAATAAATTAAATTGTTTAATTAATTGTTTAATTAATTGTCTAACATAGATTTAGCAGCAGGTGAGTGTTATATCAAAATTACAAAGCACAATTAATGTTTCTTGCCTGTAAATAGTAAGCACAGCAATTTAGCACCTGCAAGTTTGTTGACAACAACTTTCATTACCTTCCTTTATAATATTCCTCAGATAGTGACTACTTTCTTGCTATTGGTGCTATGTGATCTAAAAATCTTATGCAACTACTTAAAATGTCAAAATAAATAATTAATAGATTTATTGGAAAGAAAAATAATTGATGTGGCTGATAACATTAATCAAATTAGGAATTTTTTAATCATACAGATACTGCCTTATTTATTTTAAATTTAGATTCGATTAGCATACTTTTTAGCACTTTTAATATGCTTAGATAATATAATAGGCTCTTTCATTTACATGTCCTTAATTAAATCCCCCAACATATTTAGAGGTAAACATTATTATTCTTTTTTATATATGTGAAAATTGATATTAAAACTGCATAAATTGCTTAAACCCACAGGGTAAACAGATAAGGAATAAAACTGAATAAGAAGGAGATTTGTTAAAGTTCTATTGTTAATTGCTGACATTGGAAGATGACTACCACAAGTGGGTGATGAGAAAGCAAAAATAACATTTTTAGCTTTCAAATACCCTCACTTAATTATCACACAGTCTATGCATGGAACAAAATATTGCATGTACCTCATAAATATGGAAAATATTATGTATCAATGAAATAAGAAGGCAAAATAACTACTTTCTAGTCATCAGCAATTTCTGATTATTGAAAAAAGTTTAGTTTCTATTGTTGTTATTGTTGTTGAGCTAATAGTATTAAGATAGTCTCTTATGAGTTAATCTTAGGTGTCAACTACATCAATTAGATAGATTATTCCCATTCCTTCTGAAATTACAAACTCAGTGGGGACAGAACTGAGAAGAGCAGCTCTTGCTGTGTTTCTAATGACAGAATTGGAAGAAAAATACTACAGTGGAGCCCATCTTGCAGATGATCACTGTTTCCGTTATTATTTCCATACAACAAACCAAAACGTTGTAGCATTTATTATGTTCATGGATTTTGTGAGTCCGAAATTTAGAATGGGCAGTGGAGGGGGATGGCTTATCTCTTTTCCACAATGTCTTAGACTTCAGTTGGGATAGGGGTAACTTGCTGTCTGGAGTCTGAAATCATCTGAAGACTTGTTCACTCACAAGTTTGGTGGTTGATGCTGGCTGTCAGCTTAGACTTCACTGTAGAACTGTCATTTAGAATATCTAAATGTTGTCAGGACTTCCATGAAGCATCTGGGCCTCAGGATAGCTGAAATTCTTACATAGCATCATTAGGCTCTGAAGGTGAACGTCACAACTAAAAAGGTAGAATTTGAATGGTCTTTTAGGAATAGGCAAAGAGTTGTTAGTCTTGGTACCAAAAATATGACCCATAAATAAAAATTGTTAAATTAGACCTCATCAAATTTAAAAACTTTTACTTTGCAAAAGACCCTGTTAAGAGGATTAGAAGACAAGTTATAAACTGGGAGAATATATTTGACAACATATTGATATCTAGAATATATAAAGAACTCTCAAAACTCAACAGCAAAAACACCAAATAACCAATTAGAAAATGGGCCAAAAACATGAACCGTCATTTTACTGAAGAAGAATGAAATGGCCAATAAACATGTTTAACACCAATAACCATTAAGGAAATGCAATTTAAATATGCAAGGAGATATCAGTATGTACTTAGCAGTATGGCTAAAATTAAAAAGAATGACAATACCAAGTGCTAACAATGATGTAAAGAAACTGTATTACATGGCTGGTGGGAATGTAAAATAGCACAGTCACCCTAAAAAATAATTTGTCAGTGTCTTAAAACTTAAATATTAGAACATTTAAGTCTTTAATCCATCTTGAATTAATTTTTGTATAAGGTGTATGGGATCCAGTTTCAGCTTTCCACATATGGCTAGCCAGTTTTCCCAACACTACTTATTAAATAGGGAATCTTTCCCCATTTCTTGTTTTTGCCACGTTTGTCAAAGATCGGATGGTTGTAGATGTGTGGTATTATTTCTGAGGGCTCTGTTCTGTTCCATTGGTCTATATCTCTGTTTTAGTACCAGTACCATGCTGTTTTGGTTACTGTAGCCTTGTAGTATAGTTTGAAGTCAGGTAGCGTGATGCCTCCAGCTTTGTTCTTTTGGCTTAGGATGGACTTGGCCATGGAGGCTCTTTTTTGGTTCCATATGAACTTTAAAGTAGTTTTTTCCAATTCTGTGAAGAAAGTCATTGGTGGCTTGATGGGGATGGCATTGAATCTATAAATTACCTTGGGCAGTATGGCCATTTTCATGATATTGATTCTTCCTATCCATGAGCATGGAATGTTCTTCCATTTGTTTGTGTCCTCTTTTATTTCGTTGAGCAGTGGTTTGTAGTTCTCCTTGAAGAGGTCCTTCACATCCCTTGTAAGTTGGATTCCTAGGTATTTTATTCTCTTTGAAGCAATTGTGAATGGGAGTGCACTCATGATTTGACTACTCTGTTTGTGTGTTATTGGTGTATAAGAATGCTTGTGATTTTTGCACATTCTTTTTGTATCCTAAGACTTTGCTGAAGTTGCTTATCAGCTTAAGGAGATTTTGGGCTGAGACGATGGGGTTTTCTAAATATACAATCATGTCATCTGCAAACAGGGAAAATTTGACTTCTTCTTTTCCTAATTGAATACTCTTTCTTTCTTTCTTCTGCCTGATTGCCCTGGCCAGAACTTCCAACACTATGGTGAGAGAGGTCATCCCTGTCTTGTGCCAGTTTTCAAAGGGAATGCTTCCAGTTTTTGCCCATTCAGTATGATATTGACTGTGGGTTTGTCATAAATAGCTCTTATTATTTTGAGATACATCCCATCAATACCTAATTTATTGAGAGTTTTTAGCATGAAGGGCTGTTGAATTTTGTCAAAGTTACCGTATGACTCAGCAGTTATACTCTTGGTCATTTATACCAGAGAAATGAAAACATATAGTTACACACAATCCTATACAAGAATGTTCATAGCAGCTTTATTTGTAATAGCCTCAAAATGGAAACTCCCCATATGTCCTTTAGGAGGTGGGTGGGTACATATTTACTGTAGAAAACTACTTAGCAATAAAGTTGAATAAAAATAGACTTTTACAACTTAGATGAATATCCATGGAGTTACCATGAATGAGAAAATCATATAGTATGTAATTTTCAATTTTTTAATTAAAAATATGTATTTAAAAACTACATACTGTATGATTCTACTTACGTAACAATTTTAAAATGATAACCTATTAAAATAGATTAGTGATTGCCACTGGAAGTGGAGGGGTGGGGGTGAGAGAAAGTGAGTCCAGTCATTCTAAGGGAAGCAAGAGGGACCCTTGTGGTCATGGATCTGTCCTGTAGTTTGACTGTGGCAGTGGTTACACATAATAAAATTGCGTAGAAATAAATATACCCACATACACACATAAGGGCATATAAAACTGGTTAGCTCTTAATAAGGAGGATATATTGTATCTATGTCAATTCCCTGGTCATCTTATTGTTCCATAATACAAGGTGTTACATTGGGGGATACTGGGTGAAGGATGTGTGGATCTCTAGGTTTTATTTCTAATAAATGCATTTAAATTTCAATTATCTAAATATAAAAAGTTCAAAATACAAAATAAAACCATATAGGCAATTGAACAATATTGAACAATGAGAACACATCGACACAGGAAGGGGAACATCACACACCGGGGCCTGTTGTGGGGTGGGGTGAGGGGGGAGGGATAGCATTAGGAGATATACCTAATGCTAAATGATGAGTTAATGGGTGCAGCACACCAACATGGCACATGTATACATGTAACAAACCTGCACATTGTGCATATGTACCCTAAAACTTAAAGTATAATAATAATAAAATTTTTTTAAAAAGTATAAATATAGCATTTAAAAAAAATGGGCACAGTATAATATAACTGATTTAACCAATATGAAAGAAAATCTTAAAGGAAGTTACAAAAAAAGGAAAGGTTACTTTCAAAAGAGCAACAATTACATTAATAGCTTCTCAACAAAGCAAGGAGGCCAGAAGACAATAGAATTATCTTTTTTAGATAGCCAAAGAAAAATAATTGCAAATGTAGAATTCTATATCCAGTAAAATTGTTCTCAAGAATGAAGTATCAAACAGAAATTGAGAGAATTTATCACTGGTGGCACTGCAATAGTGGTTTCTTTAAAAAGAAGGAAAATGATCCCAGATGAAGATCAGAATGCAGGAAGGAATAAACAATGAAAAGGTTAAATATGTCATTAAGTCTAAGTGATTGTTCACTGAGTAAGTATTTAGGGCAAGTTTAAAATATTTGAAGAATCAAAACAGAGAGCAAGGATAGTTTCTAAGTTAGAGTGGGATAAATGTAATTGTTGAAGAGGAAGATAAATTAATATTCAACTCTGACAAATAAAAGATACGTGTAAAGCAGGGATGAGGAAAGTAAATTCAGCCCATGGCTTGTTTTTGTACAGCCCGCAAATAATTTTTATATTTTAAGTGGTTATAAAAATTTAGAATGAAGAATCTGAGAGCATGTAATTAAGCCAGAAATCAATTATTAAAAAGAAAACTAAAACATAATTCCAAATCCCCAGTATTTTGAAACTGTAATAAACTGCTAAAACCCAAGGTTAAAAAAACCGCAATGAAAACGAAACAGTAAGAAAAAATAATGATTGAAACAGAGTGATTTTCAGGATAAATTATTAAGTGAAAAAAGAAAATATAAGAAAACAGGAAGAATGAGGAAATATACACATATTTATTCATTTGTGCAAAAAGAAACACAGGAACGATAAATCTAAAACTAATGGAGGTATGTGGAAATGAGGTGAAAGGCTGGAGGAACAGGAAAGGGAGGATCACTCACTTCTCTGAGTGAAATTTCTGTACAGTTTTGACTAAGCCAATTTATGGCTTTAAAAATATGAAATCAACATTGCAAAGAGAAACAAATGAATCAGAATGTATTTCAAGGGTATAAATTAGTCACCCCTGTAAAGGATGAAGGCAAGAACTTCCTCAAGTAACTAGAACTATTATGTTAATGATATACCATTAAGCTAAAGATTAGTCAAACTATAAACCATTTAAACTTATGAGTAGGTTTCTTTTTTCATAAGGTATGGGTTAGCACTTCTGGAGTTCAATGAGTATTCCAAGATTGAGCAAATGAGAAAATATTTTTGGATAGTGGGAGCCAGATTTTTCAATGTCAAGTAGGGAATTGCAAAGATGGAAAGGGGGAATACTTGAATGAACCTTGCAATATGTGATTGAAATTTGAGGTATTAGTATAAACTCATGCTTAAACAGATAGAATGATAGATATATAGATGATAGATAGATAGATATTTAGATAAAGATAGAAAACAACAGATTTTGAATTCTGAGTCACATCCTCCACTATCAGGTATCCAGGCCCATTTAAAATATGGCTGATTCCACAGCTGGACCTGGGAGAGTGCATAATAAACCTAGAACATCTTGCTCTACCAAAAATGTAAGGAAGTGTTAAAAAAAAATATGGGGGCAAGCAGAGAAGCCAGTTTGGAAGGACTACTATGGAGCAAATCTGGGTCAATTTGATCATCAAAATAAATAATTACATTAGTGAATTATAACTTATAGATTGACATTAAAATTTATGAGTACACACTGATAAAAATAAATGAATAAATTATATGTAGAGAAAGGAAATCTTTTATGGTGGGATGCCAATTATTAATTTGCAGAAGTAATGGGATTTAAAAGGCACCATTTGGCAACCACAATTGTAATCACTGACAAGTGGCTGCTAAAACTAGAAAGTGAAAATTTGATAAGAAACGGTATATTTATGTAGTTTCCAAAGCACCTCCAACAAGATGCATATTAATTAAAATAGAAAAATAATACTCTTCCAATGGGGAAGCTTGGCAGATACCACCAGGACAAAGTGATCAAAGTTAGCACTACCAGCCATGAGACGAATAGATACCGTGTGCCTCATGATATGTTGCAGTGAGGATCCAGCATCACTTCTATGGTTGACATTCCTGCTGAAACTGCATTAGGTAAATCTGATCATGTGAAACAACAGACACACCAAAATTGGGTGTCATTATATGAATTAAGTGTATATACGCTTCAAAAATATCATGTTCATGAAAGACAAAGACCAAAGGACATTTTCAGTTTAAAGGAGCTATAATAAATAAAGCTATTTTAATTGGATTTTTACTTTTGCTATAAAGAAAATGAGAGTGATAATTGCCAAAATTTGAATATGATCTATAGACTATATAATTGTTTTGTATCAATAATACTGTATTGACTTAATAATTTTTCATTGGTTATATAAGAGAATGCCCTTCCTCCAAAGCAAATGTAATAGAATGTTTAACATTGTCACTACATGTGGAGAAAGTGAGTGAAGTATATATAAAACTTATTATTTTTAAAAAATCTTTAGATACAAGGTTGTTTCAAAATAAAAAGTAAAAAAAAAATTTTTACCTAATATATCACACTCTGTTAGCATTCCAGCCTAAACCAGGGCACACCCTTCTATGCTCTGATGGCTACTTACTGGGAACACCTGTAGTTCCTTCACTGAGGACCTCTGTCTGACTTCAGTGGCACTATGGGCCATCTGGAAGGAAAGTCAAAAGTGCCTGCAAGGTAATAGTTCTGGAAAATGCCCTCATTCATGACGGATTTGTATATGTGATAGACAAATACTCTAGATTGTTTGACCCTTGGTTAAGATAAGTGTGAGGTATCTTTTTCCATTGCCTTCCATAGTTCACTAGTGGAATTAAGTCCTAGTTGCCCATAGTGGTAACTTGCTTGATAATGTATCCTTTATTTGCTTCCTTCCTTGTCTTAATTCCCTAGACTCTTGGCAGATTTCTGGGATATCTTCCCAAAATAAATTCTTGCACTTGATTCTTTGCTCTGGGGTCTTCTGAGGGAACCAAAGTAAGACAATTAGTAACAACGGTAGCATATGCAGATCATCTATATAGATTATAGAATTTTGGTAATGTGTTAGTGTGGTAAGTACAAGTACTCGTTGTTGATGGTGAATGGGGTAAAAAATAATTTTTGGCATACTATAGGATCAAATTGGGATGGCATATAGGTGAGAGAGAATATACTGGTTTATGCGCTATTACTAGCATTTGACAGATATGGAATACTAATAGTTATTATTATTATTATTTTCAGGCACAGTCTCACTCTGTTGCCCAGGCTGGAGTGCAGTGGCACGTTATCAGCTCACTGCAACCTCCGTCTTCTGGGTTCAAGTAATTCTCATGCCTCAGCCTCCCAAGTAGCTGGGATTACAGCCACCACGCCCAGCTAACTTTTGTATTTTTAGTAGCGACGGGGTCTTCCCATATTGACCAGGATGGTCTTGAATTCCTGACCTCGAGTGATCCACCTTACTCGGCCTCCCAAAGTGCTGGGATTACAGGCGTGAGCCACTGCACCTGGCCAGAACAATAATAATTATAAAGATTGTGGAGTTGATTGGTTGTTGTTAACTGACATTGAACACTGAGGAAATAAAATTATGAAATTAGGACAATGAATTTATTAATTTAGGATACATTCTTGAGGCCTTTAGGGCATCATTTAGAAGAGCCTTGTGTCCTGCAAGTGGAGGGCAGACTATAGTGAATGCTCAAAATCTGATTTTGAGAGTAATGAAGATACATACAAGTTTAAATTAACTCTTAGCAAGACTGTTGTGCTAATTAGGAAAGAAGACACACTCTGAGATAGACTGGGAATATTTCTGTGGGTATTCTTGATAACTTTGAATCCCTACATTCCATTGAATGATCTGGGATTATACATTACCTGCTTCCCTTTATGACAGGATAGCAGCCCATTGCTAAAGAAAAGCAGATGTTTCTTGATTAGAGAATATACAAAGTCCTTACCTGATTTATTATGTATGGCCAGAGAACTCACCAGGTGACTATATTCTCATAAGATATTCTTTCACTACGGCGATAAGAAATCCCCTAGTGTGGTAGTAGAGGTATCGTTGGGAAGCTTTATGGTAGCTATACCCTGTAGACCAGTATTATCAGTAGGCTTGCTGCTATGCAGTTGTCTTAGTCCATTTAAGTTGCTATAACAAAAAATACCTTAGACTGGGTAATTTATAAACAACATAAATTTATTTCTCTCAGTTCTGGAGGCTGGGAAGTCCCAGATCAAGGTACCAGCAGATTCAGTGTCTGATGAGAGCCTGTTCTTTATAGATGGAAACTTGTCTGTGTTTTCACATGGTGGAAGGAGAAAATGTGTCCTCATATAGGGGAAAAGGAGTAAGAGGCTGGGATACTTCAATCAACCTCTTTTATATGGCAATTAATTCAATTCATGAGACTGAAGCTCTCATAAAACAATCACTTCCCAAAGGCCCCACCTTTTAATCATATTGCATTGGGGATCAAGTTTTAACACATGAATACTGGGGAGACACCAACATTCAGACCATAGCAAAAGTCAACAGTGAAAAGATCTTAGAATTGTGGCACTAAATTGTGAGAAGCAAGGTAAACATTTGCAGCAAAGCCAGAATGGCATGCATGGGGTCTTGACTCACAGGGTTCTGTGCTAATGGTTAGAAGATGACGGTATTTCCAAGGGTGAGATAAATAGGAGTTCAATAAGGGTATTAGTTGGAGTATACATCCAAAAATAATTAGAGATGAGTAGAAGAATGATGCCAGCCACTACAATAAAAAATTATGATCCTTTGCCTTGTTTCCAAATTTAAGCTATTTCTAAGATGCAGGATGCATGAGTTGAAAGGGAAGGCGGACACCCTTGAAAAAAGCAGTTCCTCTAATTATTCCCTGAAGTGACTATAACTATTTACCAGAGTGTCTCTATCCTGAGGAAAAGAGAATATTCAGATCCTTAGAAAGCTATTGGATACAAAGGCTAAGGTGACATGGGTAACTGAAATTCCAACACAACATCATGGTCATCCAGTTTGAGTAGGGTTAATGGTTCTGCATCTCTACCCCTATGATCATTTTCTTGGTCCCCCATTGCAAATTTGCGATTGTAGTTATTTGTCACTTGATGGAGCACTCATATGGACTCCTTGAACTGTGTAGAAAGGATCATAGTGGTAGGAAAACAAGTAGGAGCTCTGAAACTGCACCCTCCCTCACTCCCAAGTCAAGGCTGTAAATCAGAAGACACATAGCAACTTTGGTAAAATGTCAGATGTCACTTCCATCCTCAAAAACAAAAAAGATTCAGTTGTGGTCTACATCATACTTTTGCTTAATTCACCAGGCTAGGTCTTGCAAAAATAAGACAGATGATGGTGAATAGTAATGTGTTGCTGTAAACTTAACCAAGTGATGGCTTTAATCACAGGGCTGAATATGGTATCTCATCAAGAATAGATTGGAATAGACTGTAGCATTTGGTATGTGGGTATTTATCTGCCAAATGCTCTATTTACAATTTCTATCAAGAAAGAGGGTCAAATGCAAAGAGAATAGATGTTAAGTCTTCTCACCACAAAAATGTGAGGTAATGGATTTGTTAATCAGACTTAACCATTTTACGATGTAAATATACTTCAAAACATCATGTTGTACATGATAAATACATATGATTTTATCTTTCAATTAAAAAGGAAAAAGAAAGAGGATTGGAAACAGCTCATATTCAACTGGCAAGAATTGTATGACACTAGTCATCATCTTGCTCCAGGGCTATGTTAACTCTCCACCTCTGCGTGGCAACATGCTCTGTAGGACTTGACCATCTGGCCCACTATATACTATGGTGATAACATCAAGTTAAAAGGATTTAGTGGGCAGGAAATTGCAACTATTCTAGATTCTCTGGTAAACACCTGTGTGCCAGAGTGGGAAATAAACCCTATAGAAACTCAGAGGGCTTGCTCATTGCTAAAGCTGTTAGGTGTCTGTTAGTCAAGGGCATGCCAAGACATCTCCTTCAAGGTAAATGACACATATTGAACACTGAACCTCCCACCAAAGAGTCTTGATCTCTTTGGATTTTGGAGACAGCATGTAATATCTCTGTATCGCACGTATCAGGTTACCCAGAAAGATGCCAATTTTGAGTGTGGCTTAGTGAGCTTTACAATTGGTGTGAATTATAATACAAGTGGCCTTAACACTTGTGTCATTTGACTTGACCAATCACATGATGCTAGGGGTCATCAAGCCCTAATAGGAGGAATGAGACTGTGAGGAGTGAGAGTTTGATTTTTGCAATGTCTGTGGCCTTTCCATATTTTCTGAGTACTCACTTCCACACTCTGATGGTGTTATACTATGATCACCTGAAACTCTTTCCTGAAGGATTTTTTTTGGCGGGGAGGGGATGGTTTTCAAGAGCAAGATTGACTGATGTACAAGGAAAGCAATAACTTAAAGAGAATATATAATCTGGGAAAGGGCCCTCCATCAGTGACACAAGCAGATAACTGGAGGACAAACACTGTAGCTTTCTGTCTCATCAAGTGGGATAACTGAGAAATATTTCATATTGTGTTTCAGAAAGATTAAGCCCCAGTTTTCCACAATTGTAACCTACTTGATTATACCTTTTATTGACTTCTTTTTTTTTTTTTAACCCATCTCACTTTTAGTTCCCTACTAATGTTTCTAGAGATCTCCTCCCAAATAAATTTCTTAGACTTAAAATCTTTGTCTCAAGTTCTGCTTCTGTAGGAACTCAAGCGAAGAGTTACTGGAAAAATCAATCAAAAATGGAAAAGATCTCTAGGCAGAAAACTATACAATGTTCCTAAAAATATAAAAGGAAAACGTATATAAGTGGATGAGAATATTAATTAATCAACTAGAAGACTCAATATTGTAAAGATGTCTATTTTATTAAAACTATTCGTAAATTACATGCTATCTTAATTAAAATACAACAAGATACTATCAAAATTTGAAGTAGTTAAACTCATTGTACTACATATCAAGACATATGAGAGTGTGGTATTGGCAAAAGAGACAAACTGGTAGAATTAAAGAGACCAAGAACAGGCACATTCATGTAATTTATGACACAGGTGGCACTGCAAAACAGTAAGAAAAGAATATTGTTTGCCAATTGACTCCCGCCTCATAGCATATATTAAAAATCATATGTATAAATGAACTAATTTTAGGGAAATGTTATATATAAATGCGAAAGACAAAACTCCTGTGATTATATGGGGAAAAAATCTTTACATCAATGTACTGCTATCAGAACAATCAAGAGAATGATTTACCATAAAAGATGGGACAGTCATAACCTCGGGGGGATACAACAAGTAGTGATTGGGATGGAAGATGAGGGAGTTATCTGGAGTGATGGTAAATCTCCATTTCTTGTCCAAGATTGGTAGGTATGTGGACATTCAATTTGTGACAATTACATGTTCTATATATTTTTGCTTGGTAAAATATTTTGTATGTGTTTTATAATCCATACTTTTTAAAATTATACTTTAAGTTTTAGGGTACATGTGCACAACGTGCAGGTTTGTTACATATGTATACATGTGCCATGTTGGTGTGCTGCACCCATTAACTCCTCATTTACATTAGGTATATCTCCTAATGCTATCCCTCCCCCCTCCCCTCACCCTGTACTTTTCAAAAAAGAAACAAGACCTTAAAAGAAGGCCATTTTAAGTGTGGCCCCAGCAGCACTCAAACTACAGATTGTTCAGAAGCAGTCACTAATACTGCATTCTTACCATCTACATTTATTCTGAAGAATGCCCACTTCTGGAAGCAACATGTGCTAAGCCCAAGGGCATATTCTAAGTAAGAGTACAATAAGGCTATGCTTTATTTGTTTTGTCCACAATACACAAATGAACTATTATTTTTTTCATCTTTGGAGAGCCCAGTATTGAGTGATCAATTTAGCAGGTCTCTTGTGAATGGACTGGGGGGACTTTGAACAAACGGTTCCTCATGACATATATTCTTTTAGCCAACACAGAAATAAGTGGAACAAGAGCTCTGTGAACTTTTTTTTAGGTAGTCTAAAAGCTGTAAATGAAATCCCTGGAGCCAAGGTACATTTAGTTCTGCTGCCTGGCAGTAGAGCTATGTCAGCTGACCTCATAGCTACCATTGTGCAAATTTTAATGACAAATTAAGGAAATTAATTACTTGTGTTGACTAAGTCTACACTACTGACATCATTTCATTGTACTTACATTCCAATCTTGAACTTCTTTATTATACTATAAATGCAAATTAATAATGTAGGCTCTGTTCTTTTAAAATGTGTCATTTTTGCCTGAAGTGTAGATATAAGCATTTGAAATCCATCAACACTACTTTTAATTAGCCCATTTATTAGAACAGGATTCTGCAAAACAAGGTTTCTTTCTCTGGAGTATACAGGACAGCCTCAGAGCACAATTTATATTTCTGCATTCCCAAGTATATGAATTTACTTTAGCAGTTTTGTAATACAAACCAAGTCTGTTAGTTAATTTGCTATGGCAACTGATATTCTGTAGGTCACTAATCTCTTCTAATAAATCCATAATTTCTGTTTTACTTTAAATAGTCAATAAAAGTGCATAGTGTTTTTGTTCTCTTGATTCATGCATCACACTAATTATTGCATTTCTAAAAATCCCAAACAATACATCATAGTGATACTCAAAGAATAAGAGAAAAGGGTTAGTATTATCTATGATACTTTCTTATCACAAATTTATATTCATTTATTTTTAGATCCTACCATTTTTGAGTATTTTTATGAAAAGTTAATTGCTTTTCACTTTGTATAGCTTCAATATGTTTCATTGTGGCAACAAGAAATATTTAAAATTAAGATGACCCCTTTCTCTCAAAACGCATTTTTCCAAATGTGTGTAAGTAAATTAACTGTATCTTTATAAGGCACAGATACTCTGTTCATTCATTGGTTCAAAATACTTAAGCTTGTTTAATTTTCTATTAAATATACAAATTTTTTCACATCTATTTTGAATATGGCTATGAGAATTACAATGAAAATGTCGTTACTTTAGGAAGTGATTATATAATGAATTTATCATATTTCTTTAACAAAATATAAAATAATTTGTATCAGAAGTAACACTTTAGTCAGTGAATCAAAGTTTAAGTATCTCATATACTGAACACAGAGTGCTGTTTACTGGGGACACAAAGTCAGGTAAGCCATGTTCCTTGCCCTTAACTTTCTCACAGCCTAATTGAGAAAACAGGGTTATAAATCAGTGATGACAACTGTTTTGAACAAACTTTAAGGTGGCCCTTGTGATATTCACATTTTGATGTTCATACCTTTGTATAATCCTCTCTGCTTAAGTGTGGGCAGAATCTGTGGCTTGTTTTTAACCAATAAAATATGGCAAAGATGACAGGTTATGAATCCTTCATGTTATATAAGAATTCTTCTTGCTCCAAGATGTGTTCTTGTTACTGTCATTAAAGGAGGAAACAGCCATGAGTTGTACAGGTACAATAAAAAGAATTATGCCAACCCAATTAAGTGAGCTTGAAGCAGATCCTTTCCCATTCAGCCTGCAGATGAGAACCTAGCCTTTTTAGACACCTTGATTATATTCTTGAGTAAGCACCCAGCTTATCTGTTCCCAGAATTATGATCCACAGGAAATGTTAGGTAAATGTTTGTGGTTTGAAGCTGCTAAGTTGTTGCCAATTTGCTATGTAGCATAAAAAATTTAACAGTTCAGCATTAGCCTCATAAACATACTGTTGTGGGAGTCAGGGTATGTGCACTGAAATTAAAATCTAGGGTTGGAAGGATTTCTGGAGAATGTGACTCTTGAGCTGAAATTAGATGGATATTAGGTAGAAGAAACAGCTACAAGAAAATTTAGTTTGGAGCTGGCTAGAAGAAAGAGAGTTTATAATATTTCTCTTCAATATTTTGGATAGAAGGAATGTTCTTTGTGAAATCACAGAGGCAGGAAGTGTGGCATTACTTGTTGAACTGCATATTTTTGTAATATGGCTAAGGTGATGGTATATATTTTAGTGTAATAAGAAATGAGAGGTATTCAGGGGCCAGAATTTTTAAAGGACTTTTTGTCCTGATAAGATTTTCAAGTTTATATGGTGGGAAACCATTAATATAATTTAAACTGGAGAAGATATGATGAGATTTATGTGGAAAATTGATGTAGCTTAGAACATGTAATATACAATGAGTCAAAAGCCAATTCTAGCTTTAAGAACAAAGATTGCAAGAATAAGAAATAACTGGCCCTTCCTCCTTTTCTCCCTTATTGTGTCCTCTAAGTACTATACTTCTGCAAGGACCTCACATGCTTGTATTGAATCTATTTGTTTACCTAGGACTCCAAGAGACTGTGAGTTTCCTTTGGGCATTGACCATGTCTTACTCATTTTGTTTCTCCAGAGGCTAACAGTACCTGGTACATGATTTTTATTACTACAAGATAAATTGTTATTGACCGAATAGACTATTCAGGTATGATTCTGGTGAAGTTGAGAATAAGTTCAGAATAAGAGACAGAAATACAGGGCAAGAATTTCTACTTCAGAAAATATGCCTGAAGCAACCCTGAAATAAATTGTAAAACAGTTGATTTTTTTTCTTTTTATATGACTGTAATAGAATCTGTATGCTATTTTTATAGGCTTTTTAAAAACATTGTACCTGAAAAGTGAAAAAGGCAGTAATATCCATTTGGGAATTTATAATCAAATACATTGTATCCAACAAATTTTGGAGTTTATGTTGAGCTATAATTAGAATAGGAAACCAGCATTAGAACAATAATTAGCAATTAGATTTTTTAAATAAAATTTTATTATAGACTTCTGAGAGGTCATTGTAGTGTATTGAGCTTTACCCTACTTTAAGTCACATTAAAACATTCTTAGAAAATCCACACAATAAACCATCATTCTTCCCTTATTCTCTTTCTTTCCAACTCCATGGCTATAGTCCAGGCACTTTTCCTTTCATATCTATAGTATTGCACTAGCATCCTGTTTAACCTCCTGTTGTCAAAACTAGAATAATATTGTGTAAAGGGAATGGATTTTAAGTCAGACAGAACATTGAAGCCTGGCCCTCTACCTGTTTGTCAAATAGCCCAATTTCTTTAAAAGTCTTTTCTTTATGTAAAACAAAAACAAAAACAAACACAAACAAACAACAACAACAAAACCTCCTAATTGTAAGGATTATTGGAAGAATTAAGTAAGATATACTTTAAATATCTTTAATCACAATAAATCTAATCTCCATATATTATTAATTACTTCTGGTTTCTTACCAATTGAATCAACACAAATAATTTAGGTACATAGAGGTGCCATGGGACAGAGGAACAAATATGACGTATTGAATCTCATTTAAAATATTGTCTTTATTTCCTAATTGTTGTGTGATTTGAGACCAGTTACTTATTTTTTGACATTAAATTTATTCATCTGTAAAATGCAACTATTCTAGAATTTAAAGAGTTGGAAAATGTGCAAGAAAGGTTCTAATGGTATGCCTGGCACATAGCATCCACTAAATAAATGCTTTGTACACATCTGTGCCAGAGATTATTCTAAATTTTAGTAAAGATTTAGACATTAAAAACTAGTACATGACTTTAAGGATTTTAAAAACTAAATGAAGAAGCAAGCAGACTATCAGATAGAACTTCCCTATGTTCTTCATTTTGTTGTACCTTTCCTTAAAAATCATCTAACTCTGATTTAGAAAATTTCATGTAGAAGTGGGAACAGCTTTAACAAAAATGACTGGAGAGTAAGCATACTAAAGTGGGCCTCAAACATTGTTTAGGAATAAAGTTGCTTCAATGAACCAACATAAGTAGTCCAGTTAACTATAGCATAGGAGCAGTAAAGCATCATGGGAAAAGCATGATCTTTGGAGACAAGTAGCTTTGGTATAAGATCCAAATCTCAATATCCTGATTATAAAATTATGGACAGTGCTTCTCATTTTGGAGGGTTGTTATAAGAATTAAAAAAATAAGAGGAATCATACCTAACACTACTTAAGTTCTAACTCACTTCTTTCATTCCTTTTCCTCTAAAGAGGAGATGGGTACATCAGTCTATCATAGTTTGATAACAGCTAATAAGATTATTCTAACCCCACTGACTTGAAAATTATTTTGTTACGGTAATGAGAGTTCAAGTTGGAGACTTCCTGAAAGAGAATATCTGCTGGGAAGTTGTTATGAGTGCTTCATTCTTCTTAATATTTATAACCTATTTTTTAAATTTTACTTTTATTTTATATTTTTTCTCTCCTGCTCCTTCTGTATATATCCTTACTGTAATTTAAGATTGACACTCTGTTTTACCAATCTCTTCTTTTGGGTTATGACATTCTACAGCTGATTTTGATGGACTCCGATAATACAACTGAGTTTCTTGATCTTTAAATATCTGAATACAATTTTGGATGGAAACAAATGTATAACCAACATTTAGTGAAGTGTCTAGCATGTACTTAATAACTATTGAACTAATGAATGTTTAAGGTAATACCTGCTTATGACGCCATGCCTAAGAAAGCCAGATAATGATCCTCTTGATATTCATCCATTAATATATTTTGAAAATATTTATTAAGCCTCTATGATAAACACTCCTATGTACTGAGGAAAGAGGAATAAAACAGACAATAATTCACGCCCTCATGTGTCTAATCTCTGTTATGGAGGAACAGATACTTTAACTGCAGTTAAACCACATAATAGGAACTTTCTTAAAAATAACATTTTCTTGATGTAAAGTTATTATTATATAGACACATCTGCCATTTCCTAGAGATTTAAAAGACGTATTTAATCATGGATGTTTATAGAACAAAAATACAGGAGCATAAGCATTCACTCACTCAACAGATGATTTTTGAGTGCCTAGTATATGATGGACACTGAGCTGAGGTACTGAGGAGGCAAGACTTAATAACACATGTATTAATTACTCTCTTGTAGCATGTAGCCTCATGGGCAAAACTGACAAATATTTACAAAGTTGAGGAAACTAGCACTACTGTCTGCTAAGCTCTCCACATGGAACATGATAAGATGAGAAATTTGAGTCTTTTAGGTTACTATTCTGTTATATTAATTAAAACAGTGTTAAATTATAATAAAAGAATTGTAACATTCATAATATACGGCAATATCTAATTTATTTACAGCTTATTAAGGTCATTTTGAAATGTGATAATTACTTCCTTAATATTTGAAAAATAGTTGCATTATGTACTCTGAAACCCCCCTTTTTTTTTTTTTTGGCTGTGGTCCAATCTAAACTCATCAAGAGTCACAAGAAAGCTTTCTTTCATCACCATCATCAGTTTTCAAAAGTTCTAGAAACAAAATTATACACAAGTGTAATTTTAAACTTTTTGACTATAGTAAATTTTAGAACAATTTAACTGTCATGGCAGGAATCATGGATAATATAGAATAAAAAAATGAGAACAATGAGATACCATCATTACTGAGTAGAGTCTAAAATTAGCTGATGTACTGAATAAGACATGAATGCACAGTTGCACCTTCCATCTCTCAGGATTGTTTACCAGAATCCAGTTTCAGGTCAGAAATGTTGTTTCATGATAAGTATATCACACTAACATTTTACAATAACTTTTCAATGTTCTTAAATTGTATTTATTTAGAGACAGAGTCTCACTCTGTTGCTCAGTCTGGAGTGCAGTGGCACAGTCTTGGCTCACTGCAACCTCCACTTCTCGGGTTCAAATGATTTTCCTGCCTCAGCCTCCCAAGTAGCTGGGACTACAGTGCATGCCACCATGCCTGGCTAATTTTTGTATTTTTAGTAGAGATGGGGTTTCACCACAGTGGCTAGGCTGGTCTCAAAATCCTGACTTCAGGTGATCTACCTGCCTCAACCTCCCAAAGTGCTGGGATTCCAGGTGTGAGCCACTGCAGCTGACCTTACAATAACTATTTTTGAAAAAAAAGTTTTTATTTTTAATTTTTGTGGGTACATAATAGTCGTATATATTTGTGGAATATATGAGATACTTTGATACAGGCAGGTAAAGTCAAATAAGCACATGGAGAATGGGATATTCATACCCTCAAGAATTTACCCTTGGAGTTACAAAAAATTTACAATTAAGTTATTATTGACAAGAAAGAATGTATAAGACCTACTATTTGATAAGACAACAGGTGACTACAAAAACTTTTTAAGATTTCTTTTTGGCCTATCCCCTTTGAGCCAAAAACAAAGACTGATTCTGAGATTGGATGATATGTGATATATAGGAAATAGGCCACTTTTAATCAAGTTCCCTCGATGGTTTTTTCTTCAGAGACTAGGACGAGATTTTAAATTCATTTTGAGGAAAGGCTGTTTAATTATTAAAACATAAAATACTTTGAATCAATTTGTATCCTCTTACAAATAAAGTTTTTGTGGGGATTAAATATCAGTTGAACTATATAAAATCTCACCCAAAAATAGGCGAGGATGTAAACTAACTCATTACATTTTAAATCAATATACAATCTCAGAGTTGAAATGAGTAATACCCCAACAGGTTTAAAATATAGGTAAGATATGAAGGAAAAATGGAGGTACTCTACATGTTAGACAAGTAATATATTCTCCCATGTTCTGACATTCTGCTCACTCTCTATAGATCTATATTATGAAATTGATCTATATTTCAAATTGTGCTTATCAAGTTGTAGCAATATTTAAACTCCTTATGGATATTGAGAATATAACTAAATATTTTGTCCCTAAACATTTTCAAATCTCTCAAGGTTCATTTCATTAAAAATTTATAGCAACATTTTTCATATTTCCTAATATTTCAAAACTGAAACATTTTTCCTAATTCAAAATAACCTTATTTTTTCCAATAATAAGGTGACATCTCTTAATAATAAGATTAAAATAACACATAAAGTACAAATAAAGATTACTTAGTGTTTTGGTGATTATAGACAAATCCAAATGAATAATTACATAGAAAGTGTTATTTATATAAAATTTATACTCATGCTATATTTATTCTGTAACCAGTATTTTCACTCAATAATATGTCAAGGACATCTGTCAATTAATACAGATCTAGATTATAGATATCTGGTTTATAGGTTGGTTGCAATAATTTACATATGCATTCACCTGTAGATGGACATTTAGATTCCCCACCCCCCCGACCACTTATTTTATTACTATTATGTGTTTCTTTAACAAACATCTAAACACATTTTTTATACATGTGTCTTATTATTGCCTTAGGATATATTTTAAAAAAGAAATAGTGCTAGGTCGAAAGATATGCAAGTTTAAGTAAATTTTGACATAGGAAGAGTGTTTCCAACATGGCAACCAACAGTGTCTGAAGAATCTTCCTCATACCCATCTTCACTAGGTTTTTAAATAGACTTTGGTGCCCTTTTAGATATCTAAAATCCCATTGGCATTGATGGGGTTCAGAGTATGGCATCTCAAAATATGTCATTTTCGAACAGGGTTATTTTGAGCTGAAGGCAATTGAAAAACAACAGACAGAGGAAAATCTCTCTGTCCTCTCCCTCTCTACATAAATGAAGGGCACAGATTTCCTTTGTAAAGATGATATACATTTTCTTTTGTAAAGGTGTCGCCTTCCCATATTAGAAAGACTATAGACAGCACTTGAATTGAGTCTCCATAACAAACCTTACTAAACAAGCCTATCATCCACATGTTTTTCTACTCACCTTCTCTCAATTTATTGCCCTTTGTTAAAATGGCATATATGCCCCAAGTGGGCTTCTTTAGATTTTCACTTTTCTGTGGATGCCCCATGTACATAAAATTAAAAATAAAAGTTGAATTTCTTTCCCTCTGATAATCAATCTTTTGCCAGTATAGTCTGCAGGCTTCAGGAACATAACTTAGGAGGGTAGAAAAAAATTTTCATCCCCTTCAATGTCAAATCAATTCTTGTTTGTGATGCCACAGAATTGAATGAAGAATGACATTAAAGTTTAAAAAATTTAAAGGACTTTTGAAATAAAGTTTAATTTTATAGTACCCTATTTATGGTGAAGAATGGCTATCCATAAAGATGTGCTTAGATAGCTATTACTTAGTGTAAGATCTAAAATTACACTATTGTAGCAGGACAAGCCGCAGGCCAAACCTCTCAGACACCAACTTGTAGAAGGAAGGGCTTTATTTAGCTCGGAGCATCAGCAAGCTACTGCCTTAAAATCCGAGCTCCCCGAGTGCACAATTTCTGTCCCTTTTAAGGGCTCACAACACTAAAGATTTCACATGAAAGGGTCGTGATTGATTTGAGCAAGCAGAGGGGGTATGTGACAGGGGCTGCATGCACTGGTGGTCAGAATGAAACAGAACAGGGTAGGGAGTTTCACAATGTTCTTCTATACAATGTCTGGAATCTATGAATAACATTGGTTTCTAAGTTATGAGTTGATTTTTAACTACTGGGTTTAGGCCAGGCAGGCCCAGGCCTGGTTTCGGGCCTGGTGCCGGGCTGCCTGTCTTTGGTTTTATTTCCTTGTTGTTTTCTTAAAACAGGTATTGAGTATAAAACAATATAAAACAATATGAGAGGGTCTCTCTCTTCTCTCACTAGTACTTAGTGTAAATCTAAAGTTAATCATGACTAAGAAATAAAATACTGGCTTTCTTCTTCATTTCCTCACTTCTTTCTTCCTCTCTCTTCCTCCTCTTTTCCACATCTTTTGTTTTATTGCAAACCATATTTAAAAGAAAATACTTGATCCTTGAGTTTTTTAAGGTGCTGGAACTTCAGCAAATTATGCATGTTTCTCTTTTCTAGGAGCTTACAAGTGGTACTGTAAAAACAAGTGCAGCAAAACAGCCTTAAAAATATGGACTTTTTAATGGTCTAATTTTGCGGGTGGCAAAAAAAGGCCTTCCTGTTGCAGTGCTGTTCCCTGGTGAAAATAACAAAGGCTTTTAAGTCAGTTCATCTGGCTCATTTTCTTGTCAGCCATCCAATCTGAAGCAAGCCTCTTAACTGTTACTAAGACTAAAAGTCCTTATTTGTAAAAAAAAGAAAAAGAGGGAATAATAACAACCTTTAGAAATTCTTTGAGAATTAAAGGTGCTTAGAGTAGCTCCACACATTGCTCAGTATTTTTGCATTCAGTAAATATTATTTTCATTCTTTAGTTAATTTGTACTTGCAATTCCACAACAAAAACTGTAGAATGTTAGGGCTAGTAGGGACTTATTTATTAAAATAAAACATGGTTCCTTGGGTTAAAGCTAAAAACAATGTAACACACAAAAAGACAAAACTTAGGGCTTAGAATCAGAAGTAACTTCTTCAAGCATAAATAATGATTAGTTTACAGTTACACAAGTTGAAAGTACAAAAATCCAGAGTGTAGTACTTATATACAATTGATTGATTTTCTAAGACTTTATCTCATTTCAAAATTCAAGTTACCTTAAAGAGAGATAACATCTTAAGTCTAGTTATCACTTACAGTATTACTGATTATAGACTTACTAAAATATTCCCAGAAGTAGATAGTCATAACTTATATTTCATATAAAATTAGAAACTGTAAAGATGGAACATACCACATGCTTTAAGGGGAACACCCAGCAGAAATAAATATATATATATGGATTACCAAAGGACTGAGGGAGAACCTCTGTGCTGGGCATTTATCCTCTGGTATTGCATTACTTTAAAAAATAACCTATATTAAGATTATGTCATGGATGGCATTATCATCATTTTGAAGAAAAATTATGAGGTTCAGAGAGAAATTTAGTAATGAGCAATAGAGCCTGTATTCAAAATGAGTTCAGTTTGTCTTCAAAATTCATGGTATTCCCGTTATATCATAATGCCTTCAGCCAAGATTGACAACCTAATGGACAAAAAGTCCAACTTTTCTGTTCCATCCAGGTTATGGTCCCCAGCATAAACTTACAGACACTTTTGGTGATCCAGAAGAAATCAACAACTCTTATTTAAAGGCCACAAGTAAAAGAAAATAGGACCTTAAGCTTAAAAAAAAAAAAAAGAGTAGAAAACAATAATTAAACCTGGCTGGGCGCGGTGGCTCATGCCTGTAATCCCACATTTTGGGAGGCAGAGGCAGGTGGATCACAAGGTCAGGAGATCGAGACCAGCCTGACCAACATGGTGAAACCCTGTCTCTACTAAAAATACAAAAATTAGCTGGGTGTGGTGGCACATGCCTGTAATCCCAGCTACTCGGGAGGCTGAGGCAGGAGAATCGCTTGAACCCAGGAGGCAGAGGTTGCAGTGAGCAGAGGCCACACCAGTGCACTCCAGCCTGGCAACAGAACAAGACTCCATTTCAAAAAAAAAAAAAAAAAAAGAAAAGAAAAGAAAAAAAAACCTAATAATTAAGAAGCAGACTAGTTATTTATCTCTGCAACTGTCATACCAGACCTTCCCTGGTTTTTCTCTCCTTGACCTCCTCCTCCATTCCCACAGTCCTCGCTAGAGGCTTATTATTTTGGGTTTATAAAAATAGTCTTCCTAAATTTATGTAGCACTTTGTACTTTATGAGACATATTCACATTTATTTTTTAGTTCCTCTCGTTCTAATGGGAGTCCCCAGAGGCAAGATGGGCAGGTAGTTGAGGATTTTTGTCTTTTAGGTCTGTAGAAATGATAAGAGTTCGAGGAAATTAGTAGAATTTCCTAGATGAAGACAGACAGAGGCACTTAGAATCATGGCATGTACATTAAGAGGGCAGCTTGTCTCTTACAGATACTGCTTGTAGTGGTTCTCGATGAGATAAACTGAGCAGGAAAAAAATCTGCATTCTGCATTTACGCCTCCGCAGCTAAAAGTATTTATTCAACTTCATTGTAAATGTTATTGATTATTTTCTAATTACTTCTGTAGAGAAACTTAGTCACCATCATCATCCACAATTGCAGATTTGGGCATGTGTTTTTTTTAATATAAGGAGGACACAGAGAGAAATAAATAGTCCTCAACCAACGGGGTGATAATAGTCAACCAGAGCTATGCCTATTTTGTTCACATTGTGTCTTAGTGCCTTACACCTGCTAATTAGTAGGTGTTTGTGGAATATTGTGTTACTATTCACCATTTATCTGATTTACCTTCTGTGACGCCACAAAATATGGGGGGATTATATATCTTTTCCTATTTAACCCAGGTGTAGCTATGTGACTTTCTTCAGTCAGTGAAATTTTGGCAGATGTGATGTCATTTCATGAAATAGCTTTAAGAACTAGTGTTTAGTTCAATATTGTCTCTTTTTTCCCTGCATCTGTGATCAAGGAAAAATAGAGATGAAATCTCTGTCAAACTGAATCAGTGGATAACCAAAGTGAGCAGAACCTTCTTATGAACTTGCAATGAACACACAGTGTGAGTAAAATGTGTATTTTATAAGAATAAAATTGGCCGGTCGCGGTGGCTCACGCCTGTAATCCCAGCACTTTGGAATGCCGAGGCGGGCGGATCACGAGGTCAAGAGATGAGACCATGCTGGCTAACATGGTGAAACCCCATCTCTACTTAAAATACAAAAAATTAGCCGGGCCTGGTGGCGGGTACCTGTAGTCCCAGATACTCCGGAGGCTGAGGCAGGAGAATGGCGTGAGCCCGGGAGGCGGAGCTTGCAGTGAGCTGAGATCGCGCCACTGTACTCCAGCCTGGGCCACAGAGCGAGACTCCGTATAAAAGAAAAAATAATAGTAATAGTAATAAAATTAACTCAATTAAGCCATTGAGTTTTCAGCCTGTTTATTATTGAAGCATAAGCTCACCAACCTCGATGGATAGAGTGTCTAATATTAATTGAATACATTAATAAAGAATGGACTTGTTTTTAGTTTCTGATATTGACCATTGATATGGTTTGGCTGTGTCCACACCCAAATCTCACGTCGAATTGTAATTCCCAATGTTGGAGGAGGGACATGGTGGGAAGGCAGATTTCCCCCTTGCTGTTCTCGTGATAGGAGTTCTCATAAG
Source organism: Pan troglodytes (assembly GCF_028858775.2). NCBI lineage: Eukaryota > Metazoa > Chordata > Mammalia > Primates > Hominidae > Pan > Pan troglodytes. The sequence continues at coordinate 92,537,092 of NC_072407.2, forward strand.
ATCTTGTTGTTTAAAAGTGGGTAGCACTTCCCCTTTGCTCTCTCTCTCTTGCTCTGCCATGGTAAAACCTGCTTGCTTCCCCTTCGCGTTCTTCCACGCTTGTAAGTCTCCTGAGGTCTCCCAGCCATGCTTCCTGTACAGCCTGTGTAACTGTGATTCAATTGAAACTCTTTTCTTCATAAATTACCCAGTCTTAGGTAGTTCTTTATAGCAATATGAGAATAGACTAATATAACTATGTTATTTGCAAATGACTTATTTGCTATAGGAAATTCAAAATTGCATACTGAAATTTTGCAAAAAAATTTTTACTCATAAAACTTAATTTATAAATTATGCATATAATTATAAAAATAATTCTGCCTTTGGATGAAGGGCAGTTTCATCAAGCAGCTTCTAGATAACAGGGTTTATATAGGTCCACAGTAAGAATATGAAAAGAGAGATATTTATTTGCTAATTCTTTAAATATTTATTGAGTGCCTACCATAAGCCAGGTATTTTGTTTAATATTTGATATTATTAAAACAAATAACATGTGAATCTCTGCTGAGTAGTTATTTTCTTTAAATTTTCACCAGGGCCTAGTAGCTTAATAACACCCTGGCAGCCAGGGAAGAGATTACATTTTATTCCATGCCATTGTTTCCCTCCTACACAGAGGACGGATGCCTCCTGGGAGACATTCACACTTGAAGACACTGATTATTAAAGCAAATTTGATAGTTTTACTGTTAGTTGAGAGGGTCATTAAAGTTTATATGCCCACTGATAAGGGCCAGCCAGTTTCTTCTCTAGAGCAGAAGTTTATTAAATCAAAGAGTCAAGAAAAGTCAAGGCTGAAAACAAGTAGAGGACAGATTGTTGGTTATGGGGCCTGTGGGAAAGAAAAGCTCCTGTCCTGAATGGAACCAAAGTAGTGAAAGAACCAGAAGGAGGAAAATAGGTAATTTGGAGCAATTCATACTTTAAAAAAATTTAACTTCCTAGACTGGATTCTGTTGAGTTGAGCAGGAAAACAGAAGTCAGTTTTCCATAGGAATGAAAGATGTTAAAAATTCTGGAAAAGTCGGAGGGCAAGATGAACAAGGCGGTTCTGTTGGAAGTGTCCCTGGAAATCTCTCAGCTATCTCACATCCAGAAGCTGGCACAGTGGGCTTTCATGGGTTGGCCTTCTCTTTGGCTAGGTCCCCATGAGCAGACAGGTTGTCATGATTATCCCTACAGCTAGAAGCAGCACTTGCCTCGCTAGGGATGCCCAATGGTATCTATGTCAGGGAAGCCACCAGGGAAGATTATGAATTACTTAGGTAATAATTGAAGTATTATTTTAAAATGATAAAATATGGAAAGCAGTGGAGAAATCATTTAAATTACGTGTTGATTATTAGAGCCATTGACTTGCTTGTTTCATTGAGCCTATATTAGGGTTTAATGCCAATGTAACACCATAGTCAACTTACTGCAAATTCTACCCATTCGCTTTAGCCTATTTTAGACTTTACCTTTTCCAGGGGTCTTTTATGATGCCTTGAACTGGATATAACTTCTTTCAGTAAGCAGTGTTTACGTTTCAAACATGACTCTTATTACATAGGCCCTTCACAGTTGCATGGAAAGTCCAAAGAGAGTAGGCCTGTGCCTTATTTGTTTCTGTATCCCCCTCACAGCTCAGCATAGTTCTGTGAATGTAATGGGTGCTTCATTATTATTAATTGACTTTAATATTTTGTTTGATATATATATATATATTTAATGCTATGAGAAACATAGTTGGCTATCTGGCTAACATAATGCTTTTTCTTTGAAAAATTGAAATGTATTCTGATAGTCAAAATTTAAACTTCTAAGTGTCACTAGAAATCAACCTTTTCAAATTCTGGTAATATATACTGCTAATAAAGGTATATTTTGATATAGATATGATTTTAATGGAAACTATTTTTGGCAACAAAATTCTCGTCAGCCTCTGGAAAACTGTAATCAGTTTTTGGAATGATGACATTAGGCCATTTTCTAATGATATAGATACATATATAACTTCTTTCAGTAAACAGTATTTACGTTTCAAACATGACTCATATTACATATATATGTATCTATATAAAAATATATAGATCTATGAATATGTGTGTGTGTGTGTTTTCTGGAGTCTCTGTACTATCAGAACATCAAAACTTTAGGTCTTTCCAGTGACTAAAATTCAGTGTAACACTTAAAAAAAAAAAAACACACATTGAAATGGGAACCCCTCTTGTTTGGTCCCTAACAGTTGCTGTGATTGGAATTGATGTATTTGTTCTTCTCTATAACTGCAGCCATGGCATTGCAGGACAACAGTCATTTAAATACTATAAGCTGAAAATAACATGGATAAGAGCCATGTTTGATGTTCATATGAGGTTTCTTGGCATCTTGTGTGCAGATCCATCTGTTAGATGGCAGAGTGCCTGCACACAAGGTATTAAGCCAGTTTCATTGGGGGTAATAATGCTAATTAAGAGTGGTACTCCATGGGCAAGCTGCCTAATGTTACAACTACCATCTCCTTGTTGAATCTTCTCTTTTGTTCTGGATTCTCCATTGTGTATATAAGCCTCTTTAAATCAATCTATTTTGTGTTTTTTTTTTTTTTACTTTTTATATTTTATTGTTTTTGGCAGTGACTGACTACTTGGGCGTTGGCTATAAATACAAAATTGGGGGGTGCATATTGAGTGGCCAAGTTTAAAGGATACTAAGGGCTATACACATTGATCACTCATTCTGAAAGAAAATTACCAGTGAATTTAAATACATGTCAGAAAGACAAAAAGTCTTTCTGCTTTAGATTGCATCTTTTCTTCTTTCTCAATTATCTTAGAATGCTCACTGCAGAAGTAGTACTCCAGCACATATAAATAGAACAAGCTATTGAATGAATGAAGAGACCACTGAATAATCAATAATTTAATTAAATCATTATAGGCCTAAAATTGATCAGGTGAAAATGTAACACACAAGAGACTACATTCCTGGACCATAGGTCAAATGTTTAGGGAGAAATTGCAGGAGGTGTCACGGACCTGGGGAAAGATAATCATAAAAGCTGCTTCAGATAGTGAAGGCTGAATGGTACTGAAATTGCCTGTTTATGTTAATGAGTTTTAGACATTTAATTTAAATTGATGTTAATTTATAAATCATTTATTTCTGCTGGATGTCAGTCATGGCTATTTTGGGGAGGAGATTACAATAAGTCCTAATGCAGGTCCTTAAGGAACATACAGATTAATGAGGTAAGTTAAAAACAAGAAGCAATTACCTTTAATGTAAGGCAGAATAATATATATGCTAGGTAAATTTTTAAAACCATGCTCTGGAAACATAAAGAATGAAATTTTGATGATTGTTTCACTGTGGAAGCCTTTCAAAGAAGAAGTTATGGATGAGTTGAGAATTTAAGGAAACAATATATTCCGGTAAGGCAACAATAAATGGTGGCCTGGAGGTATTCCTTTCAATGACCATGAGTAAAGGAATGAAGGTTAAGTTTTGGTTTGTGATATAGGTCTAAATGAGTTCATCTTGAAGAACTCATTTATATTAAACCTTATATTAAATATCAATAATAATGATATAAAAATCAATATATGCAGGTACATTTCTTGATATAACAGCCACTGTATGCAGTTGTATTTCTTAAACTTTTTTTTCTGTAATGAATGGAAATAAACACATTTAAGGATGTTAGAATTTCTTCTGCCTTACTCTCAGAATAATTTCCAAAAAGGGCTTATGGAAAAGGAGAGAGAAAAAATAGCCAAAACAATTTATGAAAAAAATCCAACCGGATATCTAACAAATGCAAATGAGGAATAGAAGCAGACAAGAGCAGGTAGCAGTAATTATTGCCATCTGATAGTCAAGGATAGAGAAAAGGCCCTTTTAAATTCCGTTTACTTTTCACCAAATTTCAGGATGAAAATTACCCATGATATCACCCTTTCGAATGTGAATATATTGCCTGAGGGAGCTTGTCTGAGCCTGAAGTTGCCCAGTAGAGATTAGAATGGAAGGATTAGATAACAGGTGTGCTTGTTTTAACAATGTGTAATTCTGTGAAAATTCAAGGTCCTTCTAGTATTGTTAATTAATAGCTTTATGAAATCCCACCTCAGTCCTCTTCCCATAGGCTTTGCTTCTTTTTGCTTCCCTACTCTCATTACAGGTAAGCCAAATGTATTAGAACTTGGTGCGTGGCTGAGGGGTGTCCATGGAGAAACCTATTTGGAGTAAGCAGATTTGAATTACAAGAAGCAAGAACTGTATTATGCAAATGTTCTATTAAAATTACTCTAAAATTGAATTTAAATTACACCGCTCCACACAGAATTAGGCATTGAAAATGACAATAGATCTGAAATGTAGTGGGCTCTGAAAGTTCGTTGTGACTAGGCCTTTTCAGCCAGAAAAAAAGGTAATGGGCAGCAAGACCATTCAGAGAAAGGGACAGAAACACATGAAAAAGACTCTAGTATGAATGAATGTCCAAGAGATTGTTAATAGCCAATAAAACATTTTAAAGCATGTTTTTTTCTCTACATATTTAGATAAGAATGATCATATTACATATTTAGATAACAATTACCTTATTGCGCTGCTACAATGCTTTTTTTACTTTCTTAGAAGAATATGCCAAAAAGTACTTTAAGTATAGCAATGTATAAATTATAGTCTTTGTGCTGTGTTGAGCAAGTCCATGGAATTGGCCACCTGAAAGAGAGAATTCTTAATTGCCTGAAAATGATTACTTGTCTTATGTTTGTGAAGAACTTCCATCATTCAAAAGGCAAGCCTCTTCATTGTTAAGATTCAAAAATAAAGATACTTTAGTTAGGTGGAAAGGGTTGGTATGAAAAGCTGCAACACTTTAATTTTTGCTATTAAAATCACAGAAATTATGCAAATATTTTAAATTCTATAAATTGTATGAAAAATTCCTTCTCTTATTTTTTTTCTTCAGCAGCAGAGAATTCCAGGGCATAACCCACTTTCTGAACATATCCTCTTTTCCTTCTCTTTCTCTGATTATCTCTGAATCTGCCTTTGAGTATAAGCCAGTCAATGAAGTTCTATCTAGTATGCTGGTATAAGAGGGGGCACCTACCATCACCGCTAATTCTCTGTAGCTGGAAGCGATTCTTTCCATTTTTTAGCGATCTTATAATCAGTCAAATCAGTGTTACTATCGGGGTAGACATACATATCTGGAGACCTCAACAGTGGAAAGTAGTATAGGAAGAGCTGATAATTGGCCACTCTTTTTTTCAAAAAAAAAAATTATATTTGGGGTACATGTGAAGGTTTGTTACGTAGGTAAACTCGTGTCTTGGGGGTTTGTTGTACAGATTATTTCATCACCCAGGTATTAAGCTCAGTACCCAATAGTTATCTTTTCTGCCCTTCTCTCTCCTCCTACCCTCCACCCTCCAATAGGCCCCACTGCCTGTTGTTTTCTTCTTTGTGTTCATGAGCTTTCATCATTTACCTCCCACTTATAAGTAAGAAGATGTGGTATTTGGTTTCTGATCCTGCATTAGTTTTCTAAGGATAAAGCCTCCAGCTCCACCCATATTCCCACAAAAGACATGATTTCATTCTTTTTTATGGGTGCCTATTATTCCATGGTATATATGTGTCACGTTATCTTTATCCAGTCTGTCATTGATGGGCATTTAGGTTGATGCCATGTCTTTGCTATTGTGAATACTGCTGCAGTGTACATTTGTGTGCATGTGTCTTTATGGTAGAATGATTTATATTTGTCTAGGTATATATACTCTAATGGGTTTGCTAGGTCAAATGGTAGTTGGGCTTTTATTTCTTCGAGGAATCATCATACTGCTTTCCACAATGGTTGAAATAATTTACATGCCCACCAACAGTGTATAAGTGTTTCATTTTCTCTGCAACCTTGCCAGCATCTGTTACTTTTCGACTTTTTAATAATATCCATTCTGACTGGTGTGAGATGGTATCTCATTGTGGTTTTGATCATATATAATCAACCACAGCAATCTTTTCCAATGAGTTAGAACTTGGCTTCAGATCCTTGTTAACACAGAACTCTAATTAGCCTCTATTGCTTCATAAAATTTTCCATAAGGACAAAGCCCATTTTGTAATAGATGCATAGACCCAAGAGTCTAAAAAACTGTTTTCTGGTCCTGGTTCTACCACTTGAGCAACTCACCGAGCTTCATTTAGCTTCCTTAAGCCTTAGTTTGACTAAGACATGTCTGGGAGCTTAACTGCTAACTTGGAGTTCCTTTCTTCCCTCATACAGAGAGTTTTAGAAGTTTTCACAAAGATTTTATGAGTTATAAAATTTATTAACTTTCCAAGTTTCTTCTCAGTTTTTCTGTCTGCCAGTAATACTACGCAGCTGTCTATATGACAGGACTGAGAATTCCAGCATCTTTGGTCATGTTTGCATTTCTATAGATAAGATCTGTATCTTGTTTTTGAAGATGGTTGGTGTTTGGGGGTGGTGGCCAGGGGTGTATATGGTTCTAAAGGGGTTCATAACAGTTATAGGCAGACATATATTGGCATGGAGGAATATTTTTCGGTTCTATATAAGATACTAAACTATCCAAGTTCTTCTAACTTTAGGAAGTTTTGTCAAACAGGGAAGTTCTTAGTTCATTTTGTTTACAGTATCAGATCTATGTATACTTATTAATCTTATACCTCAATAACATTTATTTTCTACGTCAATACAATGGCAATTATGAAAATAACCACTAGTTTGCAAATATGCCATCTCATCCCTAAATAGAGATGAAGTTGCTTTAGTTTTCAGATGCTATTTATTCCTTCGTTAACATTATTCATTGTCTAGAGTCTTCCAAGTGCCTGGCCCAGGGTCAGAAACTATGCATATAAAGATGAGAAATCTGCTCTCAAGAAGCTCAAGTTCTGATGAGGAAAGCAGACATGTACATGAATTATTATGCTGTGTGAAACACTAGAATAGAGATAAGTTGAAAATACTTTAGATAATAGAAGAAAAGTGCAACTAGCTTTTGTCTTTACCCCTTCCACATCTGTACTTTTTCATCATCCATGTTCTCAAGTGGTTTCATCACTGATAGCTATGCTAATTCTCTTGGTACCTGCTTAAGAATATTGCTGAGTTTCTGTTGGAAAAGAATGTCTTTAGTCATGACTAGGAAACTATTTTGATCGAAGAGATTGAATTTACTAATTCCAATATTTGAAGGGCAACATCATATTTAGTTCCCGGGAACTCCTTTCACAATATCTTGGCCACTTTACCATCAAAGCTAAGAGAAAATAAATGGCTATTCTCTGTTACCTCATTGAGACTTCCCGTCCAGTTCTGGGTTCCTTCCTGAGATAGTTGCTACATTTTCAGGATGCTAATACAGGATATGATCTCACTATTCAGGTGTGATCCTCCTCTCTCTCACAGTGTACAGAATTTGTTCTAAAATTCCCATGAGTATATTGCAATATAATAACACAATCACAACACTCACATAACTCCACAGTCCAACATTAGTATTTCCTCTCTCCCTCCATTTACAAACAGGCAATAATTTCTTGATCGCTTGTGTTTCCTGGCAAATTTCCTTTAATTAGTATGCCTGGTTTCCTGACACTAGCTGGAGTAACCTGGTGGGAAACTTATTTTCTAGGCTGGAAGTAAAGCTTCAAAAAGTTTTCACCACACAAATATATCTTTACACAAAGACACAGATTCACACAGTAGACATAAAGCAAACATGCCTTATTTACTCCTTGGGTCAGTAGAGAGAAAACAGGAGGAATCTTAACTGAAAGAATAATTAAGAGTTGAAATGTCTTATACAAGTTGAGATTTGACATATGTTAATGTTAAAGAAGAGCAGGTATAGTTGTTCAAAATCCCTACTGGTCCTCAAGGAGGATTCTCACTTCTGTCATCTGCTCTCAGAGTTTCCAATAGTAGTGGCACTGACTGATTAGAGTCCTGTTGCCTTAGGCTGCCTTTTCCAACAGTTATCAAATCCTCTTATGCCCCCTGCTGGTTGCAGGGCTGACCATTTTTCATATTAGCCAAGCATTTAAGGCTCTGAGTTACTCAAGAATCCCAAGAATTAACTATTTAGGGGCTAAATTGCAAAAGCAAGAGTAATCAACTAGCCCTTTAAAAAATTATAAGTAAAATCTACTCAACACAGAACATTGATTTCCAAACAAAATATTATTTTCAAGTTTCATTAGCCAAATGTCGATACATAGCCTGTAATCATCTTGAGACCAAAAAAATAATAGCTCAGTATATCACAAAGTAATGTTTTTCTGAGAGATCCACAGGAGGGGGATTGACCTGAGCACCTTGCAAGACATGAATTCACATGCATTTTCAGCATGTCTTCTCCAACTTGATGAAAAAAATTCCAATCATAATACCTAGGATAACCCAACCTCCTTAGTCTTTTCAGTATTTAATATGGAATCACTATTTTGTAGAACTTACTTTAGTGATTCACTCATAGAATGTCATGTTATATTATTTATGTATGCGGCAGCCCACTAAACTGTGAAGAGATTTAAACTGTGTCTCACTTACTTATTCCCTGACAGTTTGCACATAACAAAGTATATACTCTTACTATTACTTGTGGGGTCTGCCGACTATTATGGTCTACTGAATAAATGTAAATAGTTACTTTCTACCCAGAACCTACATAGTGCCTGCACTGAATCTCAACATTTTCCCCTCCATATTTTCATCTGCTTAGTCACTCTGTTCATTCAGTGACTGTTTTTCTTCAGTCTCTTCTCATCATCTTGTCAAAGTCATAAATTGCTAAACATACCTGCATGACTATCTATATTACACTAAAATTATATTTATTCACTGCATATAAAAATAAAACAAAATGAAATTTTTTTTAAGCTCGAGTGCGTATTATTTTCCCACAGAATTGTCAAACCACTACAATGTTTCTTTTCTTCTCTTCTACCAACCCCATCCTCACTATAAAGAATAGTTCTAATCATAAAATTAGAATTGGTAGTAGGAGTAGTACAATGAACAGCATAAAATTAATGGCCTGGGCACATAGTTGAGCCTATTATTACACATTTATAAACTAAATTTATATTTATATTTTTGAAAGCTATGCCTAGAATATCATAGTATAGCCAAAGGAGAATAAAAAATGTTATTGGTATTCTCTTCACATTATCATTTTCTAAAACATAGCTTTAAATTAACTTTACCTGAGTCCATTTTCTTCTCTTTCTCCAGCTCAACTCTTCATATTTAAATTCCATTAGTTGGTTTCCTCATCTCCAAAGCAGGGACATAAATAATAATACCTATATTTCAAAGACAATATGAAGATTAAATTGAGCAAAGCAAATGAAAAATATTCTTTGAACTGTACATTGATATACAAATAGATTTCTATTATTTCCATTGGAGGAGTATTTAGATATTATAAGGCACACTAGGGATAAGGTTTATTTGGCAGCTGCCTTGTCACTCCAAATAAATTTATTTATCATGTATTTATTGAGGAATTTATAGCCTCTAGAGAATTTTCTCTGTGAGAGCACTGCTTTTGAATTTTTTTTTCTTCTCCCACTCCACCCCTTTGGCTAGTTGAATTCTAGACAAATAATGTATTAGCTGGGTAGCTAAGCTGCAACTAAATTCTCCAGGGATTTTCTATAATATGGATTCAACGCTTAGGAAAATTCAACTTAAAAGTGGAAAACATCTCTTAATTAGAGAATTATCTCCTTCAAGTTCTGTCTTCAGAAGTGATTTCTGTCTTAAAGTCTATCAAATATTCTTGGCTTTTGTTCCTGTATATTTTTCCATGTTTAAAGTGTATTGTTCCACTTAATTAGACTGTAAGCAATTCTAATGTCATTTTTGTTTCTGATATATTGGTTTCTACAATATTTTGATTTTGATTGGTGATAACAAAATGGTAGTAATAATTATAAGGGTCTTAGTTTAAATATTTTCAAGTGGTATAGTTGAGAGCGCCATTGATACAAGTTATATGTGTTTCATTGTGAAATAAATTATATACAGTAAGACCTATTTTAAAAATAACCATTTATTATAGAAAGGTGGTTTTGGCCAGTACTTTTCAAAAATTAAAAAAAAAGACTAAAATATATACTTTTTTTAGAATAAGATTTTCCTTTTTTGTTGTTGTTTCATATCATATGGTCTCTTAAATAGCCCTTACGGCATTTAAATGATGTGATTTCCCTAAAATTATTAGCAATGTATGTAAGGATTTATGGCATGAAGTATACGTGGATATTTAAAATGGGGAAATGTTGTGATTAACAAGTTTAAACAAATAGCAGATAAATTTGTAAAATTTATAGTTGTGAATAAACAGTGTCCAAACATATTCAGTGACTATTACTAAAACATTATTATCATGCTATGATCTTTTCTGCTTGTGCATTGTTTTGCCACAAAACCATGACAAAAGCTTTCTAAGTTTCATGGCAGATAGTAGATGGTGATTATATTCAAGAGCAAGAAGTCTTTGAAAGTGATATTAACACAGATACAGATTTGTCTGTAATAAGTAAAAACACATCAGTGTAAGATATCCAATTTTACCTTGTTACATTGGAGGTTTTCAGAATAGCTACTATCAGAATTTTACATTTAAACTCAAAAGCAACAAGGATTGATTAGTCATTGAGCTGGTAATGCTGGACTAGTGAATTTATTGTAGACAATAAATGAAATAAAGTTTGGCAACTAGTGCCTTTGAGAAAGTTGTAAGAATATATCTCAATAGCTTTTTTTGAAAATGAGAATATTATCAAACAGTGCACTTGCTAATGACAGAAGTGAAATACTGTGTTTAACTACATCATTACTGATAATTGCTTCTACATTTTTACTTTGCAAATACTCACACATAAAGTGGTCTTTCCCCTTTATAAAGTTTTGATTTAAAAGGAAATTTGCATCATAAAATAAAAAAAAATGCTTTTGGGTTCCATAGATCAAAACTCAACACATATATTATTACATTTTTGTGATAATAATGATGTTAAGCTGCAATTCTCCATTTATTCTTTCTCCATTATTTATTCACCAACATTTTTCTGAATTTTATATAAAATATTATATGGAGTTATACAAATATGAAATATATACTATATATAATATGGCTTTAAGGAACTCAGCACCATTGGAAAGCCAGCAGTTTTCAATAACGATTTATATTAGCTAACTATTGCTGTGGGAAATGGCAAAAGGGGGAATGGAGACAAGGAATATAGATAACTCTTTCAAGGAATTTTGTTATAATGATCATAAGCCATTGAGTAATAATAATAAAGTATTCAATGTAAAAAATTTAAGTTAATTTATTAAATAAGATTACAATGGAGATGGAAGATAATAAAATCCAATATAAGGTTAGACTTTCTACAAATTATGCTGGAAAAATTGAACATCCATATACAGAAAAAGAACCTTGACCCATACAACTTATCACATTTAAAAAATTAACACAAAATAGACCATAGTCTTACATGTAATACTTTAAAATTGTAAGCATTATAGAAAACAATATTTTATTATAGACAATGATTTATTAGATGCTACACCAAAAGCATCATTTATAAAAGAAAAAAGTAATTAGACTTTATCAAAATTTAAAAAATCTACTCATCAAAAGATACTGTTAAGAAATGGAAAGTATAAGTCCCAGATCAGGAGATAATATTTGCATGACTTCAATCTAATAATGGGTTTCTATGCAGAATATATACATAATTCTCCAACTGTCTAACAAGAAAACAAAACAAAAATAATAAAAAATGGGCAAATGCTTTGAACAGACATTTCACCAAAAAAGATACACAATAGCAAACGAAAAGATGTTCAACACCATTAGTCATTAAGAAAAGCAAATTAAAAACGCAATGGGATATCACTACATACGAATTAGAAAGAATAAACGTATCTGAGACTACAAGGTGCTCAGGAAGGTGCAAAGCAGGTGGAGCTCTCATACACTCTTGGTGTGAATGTAAAATTGCACAGCCACTTTAGAAAACAGTTTGTCAGTTTCTTATAAAGTGAAGCATAAACCCCAGACACCCCTCTTTTAAGTATTTATACAAGAGAAATTAGCAATTATGATCATCCAAAAATCTGCACAATAATATTTATGACAGTCTTATTTATAATAAACAAATTAGAAACAACCCAAATTCCTTCCACTGGTGAATGGATATACTGATATATCCAAACAATGGAATACTACTCAGTAATTAATGTGAATAAATTAGTGATACTTAATAACATGGATGAATCTCAAATAAATTATGGTAAGTGAAAGAAGCCAGACTCATAAAACTACATAGTATGTGATTCCATTTTAATGACATTCTGGAAAAGGCAAGAACAATTTTTTGGATGATATACTGTTCTATATCTTCATTGTAGAGGTGTTTGTATAACTGCAGTTGACCTTTGAACAATGCTGGGGTAAGGGGTGTTGACCCCGCACAGTTGAAAATCCACATATAATTTTTGACTCCCCCAAATCTTAACTACTAATAGCCTTCTGTTAACAAGAAATCTTACCAATAGTATAACAGTAGATTAACACATATTTTGCATGTGTATGATATACTTTATTCTTATTATAAAGTAAGCTAGAGAAAATAAAATGTTCTTAAAAAATAAGAGAAAATACATTTACAGTACTGCACTGTATTTATTGATTCTGTAAGTTTACCTCTGTTTATAAGATGAATCCTCTGTCTGTAATGGACATAAATCACAGCTGCAGATCTCAGTCTATGGTATATATCAAGCAGTTCAATTTTTTTTGTTAATGTCGTAGCTTTTCACTGACTCTTGGGATCACTTCCTGCATCACCAGTGGTACTTCATATGGGTCTTCAAGGCTATGGAATTGCATTAAACATGATGAAAAATACTCAAGAACTGCAAAAGAACACTTTTTATTGTAATATGCAATTCACTAGAGAGGAACTCCTCATGCCACAAGCATTTTAAGTGGACACTCGCAATACTTCAGCTCACTATAATAGCAACAGAAGATGATACAAAACTATTACAGTAGTATAGTATGTAGAAAAGTTAATTTTATACAGTTATGATTTAATACGACATCTTTAAATTTTTCTTGACTTTAAAGAGCACAGTGTATGGTTTCTAAGAGTTGTATTTGTAGGTTTTGATAAATTTTAACTTTTTATAACAGATTTGTGTATGTTTTATGGTAGTAAATGATAAATTAAAATAAACTTACTATTTTGACAATTGGTGAACTATCACTTGGGATTCGAACAATTGTTCATAGGAAAGTTCCACTTTATAATTTTATTCCAGTGTATAAGTAAAAAAAAGTTAGAATAATACTATTTTGAAGCTTTATTAGATCTAGTCATTGGTCATCAATGGTTTGTAACATCACAGAAGGAGTTGTCTTTCTCTCTGTGATGTTAGAAACCATGTTAGACAAATATAATTGCCTCCCGAGGGAGGAATGCACATTCCTGATGAAATTATCTTGCCAAAAAAATGTACTAAAATGTAATCAAATCTGGTTTTTCAGCAAAATTAATCTATTAGGTGTTTAAGAATTGTTTTTTTTTAATACCTTAAGTTCTAGGGTACATGTGCACAACGTGCAGGTTTGTTGCATATGTATACATGCGCCGTGTTGCACCCATTAATGGGTGTGCTGCACCCATTAACTCGTCATTTACATTAGGTACACCTCAAGTCTTTATATCCCAATACCAGTTAATGAAAAATACAGAGAAGAGCAGAACAGGTTAAACGATGCCTTGTATACACAGTCACAAAAAACCAGACTGTGGGAAACTTTATATTTCTTTAAAAATAAATAGTAAGAAAAGAAAAAAGAGTATGGATTAAAAGAGACTTAAAAGACACATTAACTAATTTTGTTGTCTGAACTTTATTGAATCCTAATTCAGACAAATTGTTATGACATTTAAAGGATAAGGTGAAATTTGGTCATTGACTAAATATTTGATGACAACAATTCATTATGGTTATTTTTTAAAAGTTGATAATGTCATAATTTTTAAAACGTTTTAATCATTTAGAAATACATGTGGGATTACTTGCAAAAAATCCTACAATATTCTGAATTTGCTTCAAAACAATTTGGAGATAGGGGTAATGGGTCTGAGATGAGCTGATGTGTTGAAGCTGAGTAGTGCTGGTTGTAAGGGTTTCTTTTTTTTCTTTTTTTTTTTTTTTTTTTGAGACGGAGTTTCGCTCTTTTGCCCAAGCTGGAGTGCAGTGCCGTGATCTCAGCTCACTGCCACCTCTGTATTCCGGTTTCAAACGATTCTCCTGCCTCAGCCTCCCGAGTAGCTGGGATTACAGGCACATGCCACCATGCCTGGCTAATTTTTGTGTTTTTAGTAGAGACAGGGTTTTACCATGTTGGCAAGGATGGTCTTGAAGTCCTGACCTCGTGATCCACCTGCCTCGGCCTCCCAAAGTGCTGGGATTACAGGCGTGAGCACCCCCCACACCTCGGCCTGCTGGTCATAAGGGCTTCTTTATGTTGTCTTGTCTCCTTTTGTATATGTTTAAAATTTTTCATAATAAAACTAAATGTCAGGCCTCTTCAAAGTCATTAGGTTTATCTTATTCATAAAGGGACCTAACTTGGTTGAACAGGTATTATCAACCTACACTTTGTCACATCTTATTGTATTTCGTATCACTACTAGGAGCATGCTTTATTTTCACCCATCTTGCTTTCAGATGTCAACAAACATTCAATTTCAACTTTTTTTTAAATAAAACTTTGGGTGGATCTCTTGCTATGGATATAGTTGTTAAATCTCTATCAGGTATTGTTAAAAGCTGTCAAAAGAACAGCAATGTACTCTACAGATGGCAAGAGGCAGATACATGAACAATTGTGCAGATTTCATCATTGGAGTTTAGGTTTGTTTTATAAGTAACTGTCCAGATTTTTAAAAGTCAGATTAATTGATTTGTGAGACAACAAATAAAACATTAAGAAGCTAGTAGAGTCAGGCAATTTCAATATTTCAACCTGGGAAGATATGTAGGCTTTCCTAAAGGTACACAAGTCTACTTGGTGGTAGAAATTAGAGCACAGCCTTTGAAGTTGGTCAGGCATCTCTACTGCTACATTTATCAGCTGTATGACTTTGGGAAAGCCATTTAAATTTTTTGAGTTCTGTTTTCCTCATCCAAACCTGAAAGCTATGGCAGGATAGTAGGGAAATATAAAAGATTTTAGAGCTAGGTAATAACCCGATTTACTCAATACACAAGGGCAAAACTGGCCTCTGAAATCCATGAAATTTATGTAGTGGCTATTTGCGGTTTTATACTTTCCTCTGCCTTGAAAGGGAAATGGGACTATTTCACAACTGCAAAGGCAGTGGCAAAATGATATATGACTGAGATTTGAGTGTTGTTCAGACATGTATGTCTAATGGACTGGAATTAATTTAGCTGCTGTTTCAGCAAACCAAACCAATAACTACCTAGGTGTGCCCTGTCTAGCTTTGCTGAGAGAACAAAAAGGCATCAAACAAAAATATTGACAACTAGGCCTGGCGTGGTGGCTCACGCCTGTAATCCCAGCACTTTGGGAGGCTGAGGTGGGCGGAGCACGAGGTCAAGAGATCGAGACCATCCTGGCTAACACGGTGAAACCCCGTCTCTACTAAAAATACAAAAAGTAGTCGGGCACCGTGGCGGGCGCCTATAGTCCCAGCTACTCGGGAGGCTGAGGCAGGAGAATGGCGTGAACCCGGGAGGCGGAGCTTGCAGTGAGCCGAGACAGCGCCACTGCACTCCGGCCTGGGCGAAAGAGCAAGGCTCTGTCTCAAAAAAAAAAAAAATATTGACAAAAAATTTTCAAAAGATATCTTTTTTAAAAATTATATTTTAACTTCTGAGATACATGTCAAGGAGTTGCAGGTTTTTTACATAGCTATAACACATGCCATGGTGGTTTGCTGCACCCATCAACCCATCACCTACATTAGGTATTTCTTCTAATGCTATCCTTCCCCAAGCCCCCCACCCCCTGACAGGCCCCAGCATTCCCCTCCCTGTGTCCATGTGTTCTCGTTGTTCAACTCCCGCTTATGAGTGAGAACATGCAGTGTTTGGTTTTCTGTTGTTGTGTTAGTTTGCTGAGAATGATGGTTTTCAGCTTCATCCATGTCCCTGTAAAGGACATGAACTCATCCTTTTTTTATGGCTGCATATTATTCCATTGTGAATAAGTGCCACATTTTCTTTATCCAGTCTATCATCAATGGGCATTTGGGTTAGTTCCAAGTCTTTGCTATTGTGAATATTGCTGCAATAAATACACGTGTGCATGTATCTTTATAGTAGAATGACTCATGATCCTTTTGGTGTATACCTAGTAATGGGATTACCGGATCCAATGGTATTTCTGGTTCTAGATCCCTGAGGAATCACCGCACTGTCTTCCACAATGGTTGAACTAATTTACACTCCCACCAACAGTGTAAAAGTGTTCCTATTTCTCCACATCCTCTCCAGCATGTTGTTTCCTGAATTTTTAATTATTACCATTCTAACTGGCATGAGATGGTATCTCATTGTGGTTTTGATTTGCATTTCTCTAATGTCCAGTGATGATGAGGTTTTCTTCGTATGTTTGTTGGCCGCATGAATGTCTTCTTTTGAGAAGTGTCTGTTCATTTCCTTCACCCACTTTTTGATGGGTTTGTTTGTTTTTTTCTTGTAAATTTTTTTAAGTTCTTTGTAGATTCTAGATATTAGCCATATGTCAGACAGATATATTGCAAACATTTTCTCCCATTCTGTAGGTTGCCTATTCACTCTGATGATAGTTTCTTTTGCTGTGCAGAAGCTCTTTACTTTAATTAGATCCCATTTGTCAATTTGGCTTTTGTTGTCATTACTTTTTGGTGTTTTAGTCATGAAGTCTTTGCCCATGCCTATGTCCTGAATGATATTGCCTCGGTTTTCTTGCAGGGTTTTTATGGTTTTGGGTTTTATGTTTAAGTCTTTCATCTGTCTTGAGTTAATTTTTGTATAAGGAAGGGGTTTAGTCTCAGTTTTCTGCATATGGCTAGCCGGTTTTTCAACACCATTTATTAAATAGGAAATCCTTTCCCCATTGCTTGTTTTTGTCAGGTTTGTCAAATATCAGATGGTTGTAGATGTGTGGTGTTATTACTGAGGCCTCTGTTCTGTTCCATTGATCTATATATCTGTTTTGGTACCAGTACCATGCTGTTTTTTTTTTTTTTTTTTTTTTTTTTTTTAACTGTAACCTTGTAGTATGGTTTGAAGTCAGGTAGCATAATGCCTCCAGCTTTGTTCTTTTTGCTACGGATTGTCTTGGCTATATGGGCTCTTTTTGGGCTCCATATGAAATTTAAAGTAGTTTTTTTCTAATTCTGTGAAGAAAGTCGATGGTAGCTTGATGGGGATAGCATTGAATCTATAAATTACTTTGGGCAGTATGGCCATTTTCACGATATTGATTCTTCCTATCTATGAGCATGGAATGTTTTTCCATTTGTTTGTGTCCTCTCTTATTTCCTTGAGCAGTGGTTTGTAGTTCTCTTTGAAGAGGTCCTTCACATCCCTTGTAAGCTGGATTCCTAGGTACATATTTCTCTTAGTAGCAATTGTGAATGGGAGTTCACTCATGATTTCGCTCACTGTTTGTCTATTACTGGTATATAGGAATGCTTTTGATTTTTGCACATTGATTTTCTATCATGAGACTTTGCTGAAGTTGCTTATCAGCTTAAAGATATTTTGGGCTGAGATGATGGGGCTTTCTCAATATACAATCGTGTCATATGCAAACAGAGGCAATTAGACTTCCTTTCTTCCTAGTTTAATACCTTTTATTTCTTTCTCTTGCCTGATTGCCCTGGCCACAACTTCCAACACTATGTTGAATAGGAGTTGTGAGAGAGGGCATCCTTGTCTTGTGCCGGTTTTCAAAGGGAATGCTTCCAGGTTTTGACCATTCAGTATGATATTGGCTGTGGGTTTGTCATAAATAGCTCTTATTATTTTGAGATGGATTCCATCAATACCTAGTTTATTGAGAATTTTTAGCATGAAGTGGTGTTGAATTTTATCAAAGGCCTTTTCTGCATCTACTGAGATAATCATGTGTTTTTGTCATTGGTTCTGTTTATGTGATGGATTATGTTTATTGATTTGTGTATGTTGAATCACCCTTGCATCCCAGGGATGAAGCCAACTGGATTGCGGTGGATAAGCTTTTTGATGTGCTGCTGGATTCAGTTTCAAGTATTTTGTGAAGGATTTTTGCATTGATGTTCATCATGGATATTGGCCTGAAATTTTCTTTTTTTGTTGTATCTCTGCCAGGTTTTGGTATCAGGATGATATGGGCCTCATAAAATGAGTTAGGGAGGAGTCCCTCTTTTTCTATTGTTTGGAATAGTTTCAGAAGGAATGGTATCAGCTCCTCTTTGTACCTCTCATAGAATTTGGCTGTGAATCCATCTGGTCCTAGGCTTTTTTTGGTTGGTAGGCTATTGATTACTACCTCAATTTCAGACCTTGTTATTAGTCTATTCAGGGATTTATCTACCTTTGGTCTTTGGTGTTGACCTTTGGATGGGGTTTTTGAGTGGACATCTTTTTTGTTGATATTGATGTTATTCCTTTCTGTTTGTTAGTTTTCCTTCTAACAGGCCCCTCTGATGCACATCTGCTGGAGTTTGTTGGAGGTCTACTCCAGACCCTTTTTGCCTGGGTATCACCAGCAGAGTCTGCAGAACAGCAAGGATTGCTGCCTGTTCCTTCCTTTGAAGCTTTGTTCCAGAGGGGCACCCACCAGATGCCAGATGGAGCTCTCCTGTATGAGGTGTCTGTCGACCCCTGCTGGGAGGTGTCCACCCAGTCAGGAGGCATGGGGGTCAGGGACCCACTTGAGGAGGCAGTCTGTTCCTTGGCAGAGCTCAAGTGCTGTGCCGGGAGATTCACTGCTCTCTTCAGAGCCAGCAGGCAGAAACATTTAAGTCTCCTGAAGCAGTGCCCACAGTAGCCCCTTTCCCCAGGTGCTCTGTCCTAGGGAGATGGAAGTTTTATCTATAAGTCCCTTACTGGGGCTGCTGCCTTTTTTACAGAGATGCCCTGCCCAGAGAGGAGGAATCTAGAGAGGTAGTCTGACTATAGCGGCTTTGCCGAGCTGCAGTGGGCTCAGCCCAGTTGGAAATTCCGGGTGGCTTTGTTTACACTGTGAGGGGAAAACTGCCTACTCAAGCCTCAGTAAAGGCGGATGCCCCTTCCCCCACCAAGCTCCAGCATCCCAGGTCGACTTCAGACTGCTGTGCTTGGTAGTGAGAATTTCAAGCCAGTGGATCTTAGCTTGCTGGGCCCCGTGTGGGTGGGATCCACTGAGCTAGACCACTTGGCTCCCTGGCTTTAGCCCCCTTTACAGGGGAGTGAATGCTTCTGTGTCCCTTGTGTTCCAGGAGCCACTAGGATATATACACACACACACACACACACACGCCTGCAACACACACACACACACACACACACACACGCCTGCAGCTAGCTTGTTGTCTGCCCAAATGTCCACCCAGTTTTGTGCTTAAAACCCAGGGTCTGGTGGTGTAGGCACCTGAGAAAATCTCCTGGTCTGTGGGTTGTGAAGACTGTGGGAAAAGCATAGTATCTGGGCCGGTGTGCACTGTTCCTCATGGCACAGTCCCTCATGACTTTCCCTGGCTAGGGGAGGGAGTTCCCTGACCCCTTGCACTTCCTGGGTGAGGTGACACCCCAACCTGCTTCGGCTTGCTCTCCATGGGCTGCACCCACTGTCTAACCAGTCCCAGTGAGATAAGCTGGGTACCTCAGTTGGAAATGCAGAAATCTCCTGCCTTCTACATTGATCTCACTGGGAGCTGCAGATGGGAGCTGTTCCTATTCCACCATCTTGCCACCTACCTCAAAGGGTATCTTAAAACTTGTAGCCTGATTTATAGACTAGAGCAGAAATAAAAGGAAAAAGCGTCTTATCCAGATTTGTCCACACATTTCACCTGTCAGAGTTGGATATACTTTGAAGCAGTCCACACATGACCAAAGTGTCAATCAGAAAATATTTTGCCAGTTTGTGAATTCTAAGACATGCTAAAGCAGATTTGGCACCTCCCTTTTTGATTCCTATTTCATGAATATTGATTAAGCATCTGCTTACATTTCTCTGTCTCTAAAACAATTACACATAATGTAAAAGTAATAATCACTACTTTGTGAGAAGACATGTAATTTTTTCCTCTCTTAAAAGAAAGAACAACATTGTAAAAAATGATGCTAAATAGTTGGGTATAATTGCAGGTTTATTAGAATTATCTCTATCAACAGAAAATGCAATTTAACATATAATATTGGAAATATGCAAGAAAGGATTTTCCTGTGTGATTTTCTACAGTTGGAGTTTGAACTAAGATCTTTTACAGGTTTCCAAGTATTTAAATTATGCAAGTGGTTGACTGAGTGGCCTGAAGCATTTGGAAGACAAGCTTTTTCAGTTCATAATTTAAAAAAATGATATCTTTGCAAATGTATATCAAAATCTGCAGTTTCAATATTCAGCAATTTTGGGGAATGTAAGAAACTTTTCTCTGTTAAATTTAGAGCTGCTTAACATGGAGATTACCTGCCCCCCCCCAAAAAAAAGAAAAAGAAAAAGAAAAACATGAAGATTGAAATTGTGAAATGGTCTTCAAATTTAAAAATTAAGAATAATTATGGATTGGAACATAGCTTTGAATATTCATCCATCTTATCATTTTAAGCATGCGTCTTTAACCCTCCAGTTAGCAAATGACTAATGTAGGAAATAATTGATAAACAGAGCAATCGCCATTAAAAATACTCCAAGAAATCTTAACAACTCTAAATGAAGGCCTGTTCTGTAGGTAGCCTATCAAAAGATAGAAGAGGAAATGAGGAGTGGAAATGTGTTTCCTCATTCCCTATTGTTATTTCTACAAAGTCTATATTTAAAACATTCACTCAAAATCTTGCTCTAAAATAGTGTTTCGTACCTCTGAGCTTTATATTTCTCATTAATATTCTTAAAGCTCTTAAAATATCTTGCTATGAAACATTTCCTTATATAATCAAACTAAGGCTTTTGGGATCTCATTCAGGTTTAAAAAAATTTTCCCCTAAATCAGAGACCATTTATTTGACTTTGGGTTACATATTTGATCCCATTATAGTGACTGCTTTGAGGTCTCCTTTATCTCTTATCTGTGGGTTAAGAACTACATAAAGGATACTCAGTTGTGCCCTTACGAACATATTTTGGCCATGATTGCTCAGCAGTAATAATTAGCATAATGTTTAGACTTCTGAATAAAAATACACATTTTCCAAGACCAAATAGACTTTCAACATCAATCAGGTTTTTACCCATTTTATCAAAGAGTATTATTTGTTCTGAGAATTGCATTCTCCACTACACTTTAGAGAGCTTCTCCTACTCTCAGTTAAAGAAAAACAAAAACAAAACAAAAACCCATCCTCTGCTTTTTATTTTACTTTAAATCAAGCCTGAACCAAAGATTTGGTGACATAATATTTTATCAAAAAATAATAGAATTTTCCTTGAGCATAACTTCAGTTTTATGTTATTTGGGACTTTTTAGTTTGAATGTGACAGAAAATCCAACTCAAAATGCTTTAAAGCAAAATGTCAGATTTTTCACTTATGTGTTAAGTCTCAAGGGTGGTGTTGCACTCAAGGGAGCCTAGTTTTTGTTTGTCACTTCTCCACTCACCTCTATGTGTGTACTTTTTTTTTAACCACTGGTGACAGATGGTCACACCAACTTTAGCCCATGACTACTTGATTGAAGTCCTATAGAAAGATTGTCTCCTTTTATTTCACAAGTTTCATCAAAAGTCTACTTAGTCATAGGGCTTTTGATTGAGTCGTATGTACATCCTTGAAACAACTGCTGTGGCTAGAAGAACATGAAACATGGATGGGTTTACGTCAACAAAAACAGAATTCTGGAGTTATGGTTGAGGTCAATTTATTTGAAAGTACATAGAGTGAAAATACGGGAGAATTGTTAATCATCATCAGAAGTATGAATGCATGCTTGGTTGAAAAAAGTAAATATATTCTTGAAAGCTGTATCTTATACATTTTTATAAGCTATATTTTAACTATATTACTATCAACATGTTCCACATTTTTAGTTTTGGTTTCTCTATAACACAAAGGCTACGTACAAAGAATTTTAAAATATCCAAATGGTGGGTTATATTTGTCTGCTGAGGCTGATATAATAAAAATACCATAGATAGAGCATTTTAAACACCAAAAATTAATTTTCTCACAGTTCTGGAGACTGTAAGTCAAAGATCCAGGTACCAGCAAGGTTGGTGATTGGTTAAGTTTCTCTCCTTTGTTTGTAGATGGCCACCTTCTCTCTATGTGCTCACATGGCCTTTATTCAGTGTGTGTGTGGTGGGGGGGCGGTGGGGGGTGCAGGGGAACTGAGTACTCTCTGGCATCTCTTCTTATGAGGACACTAATCCTAACAGATCAGGGTTCTACACTTATGACCTTATTTAACCTTAATTACTTATTTAGAGGCCCATCTCCAAATGTAATCACATTTAGGGATAGAGCTTCAACATGTAAAATTTAGCAGGATACAAGATTCAGTCCATAATGTGAGATTTTTATTTCTGTGATTTTATAGATTTACTATTTTTTATAGATTAAATATAGCATAGTGGTTAAGCAGACACCACTAACTAGTTGAATGTTCTTGAGCATTTCACTTAATATCTCTGTGCTCTAGTTTTCTTATCTATAAAATGTTGATATTAACCATACCTACCTAATTGGGTTCTAGAGGATTAAAAGGAAGTGGATGAGTTTAGAGACTATTATTCTAAGTGAAGTAACTCAGGAATGGAAAAACCAACATTATATGTTCCCACTGATAAATGGGAGCTAAACTATGAGGACACAAAAGCATAAGAATGATACAATGGACTTTGGGGACTTGGGGGGAAGAGTGGGAGCGGGGTGAGGGATAAAAGAAAACAAATATGGTGTAGTGCATACTGCTTGGGTGATGGGGCACCAGGTTCTCACAAATCTCCACAAAGGTACTTACTCATGTAACCAAATACCACCTGTACCCCAATAACTCATAGAAAAATAAAATTGAAAGAGAAAGAGTTATTCCTTGCACATAAAAAATTCTTAATAAATATTACTTTTCTGTATTTGTTTTCCTTCTCCTTTTTTAAAATTTTTTATTTCAATAGGATTTTAGGAGACAGGTGGTGTTTGGTTACATGAATACATTCTTTAGTGGTGATTTCTGAGATTTTGGTGCACCCATCACCTGAGCAGTGTATACTGTACGCAATGTGTAGTCTTTTGTCCCCTACCACCTGCCACATTTTTCCCCAAGTCCCTGAAGTCTAGTGTATAATTCTTAGGCTTTTGCATTCCCACAGCTTAGCTCCCACATATGAGTGAGAACATACGGTATTTGGTTTTCCATTCCTGAGTTACTTCACTTAGAATAATAATCTCCAATTCCATCGAGGTTGCTGTGAATGCCATTATTTTTTTCCTGTTTACGGCTGAGTAGCATTCCATGGTCTAGGTACTAACCACATTTTCTTTATCCACTCACTAATTGATGGGCATTTGGACTGGTTTCATATTTTTGTGATTGCAAATTGTGCTGCTGTAAACATGCATGTGCAAGCATCTTTTTCATATAATGACTTCTTTTTCTCTAAGTAGATACTTAGCAGTGAGACTGCTGGATCAAATGGTAGATCCAATCTACTTTTGGTTCTTTAAGGAATCTCCACACTGTTTTTCATACTGTTATGCTAGTTTACATTCCCATCAGCTATGTAAAAGTGTGCCCTTTTTACCACATCCACACCAACATAGATTATTTTTTGATTATGGCCATTTTTGCAGGAGTGAGGTGGTATCGTATTGTGGTTTTTATTTTTATTTCCCTGATAATTAGTGATGTTGAACATTTTTCCATATGTTTCTTGGCCATTTGTATATCTTCCTTTTAAGAATTGTCTATTCATGTCATTAGCCCACTTTTTGATGGGATTGTTTTTTTTTCTTGCTGATTTGTTTATTTGTAGATTCTGGATATTAGTCCTTTGTCAGATGTATAGATTGTGAAGATTTTCTCCCACTCTATGGGTTGTATGTTACTCTGGTGATTGTTCTTTTTGCTCTGCAGAAGCTTTTTAGTTTAGTTAGGTCCCATGTATCTTTGTTTTTGTTGCATTTGCTTTGGGGTTCTTGGTCATGAAGTCTTTGCCTAAGCCAATTTCTGGATGGGTTTTTCCAATGTTATCTTCTAGAATCTTTATGGTTTCAGGACTTAGATTTAAGTTCTTTGTCCATCTTGCATTGATTTTTGCATAAGGTGAGAGATGAGGATCTAGTTTCATTCTTCTCTATGTGACTTGCCAATTATTCCAGCACCATTTGTTGAATAGGGTGTCCTTTCCCCACTTGATGTTTTCATCTGCTTTGTTAAAGATCAGTTGGCTGTAAGAATTTAGTTTTATTTCCGGGTTCTCTATTCTCTTCCATTGGTCTATGTGCCTATTTTGATACCAGTACCATGCTGTTTTGGTGATTATGGCCTTACAGTATAATTTGAAGACTTCTTGAGTTTTTTCTTTACAGTGTAACATTTGATATTGTTGGTAAATGTTTGGTGGACTATTCAAGGAAAAGTGTATTTTTAATTAATGATTATGTTAGAAAAGTATTAATTAGCTAAGTTTTATTAATTATATTTTTAGATATGATATACCTTTACTTGATTTTTCTTACCTGAGCTCTCCCAGGCCGAGATAATCCTTTTATTTTGAATCAAATTACTTAAGATAGCTCTATGAATTTCTGGTAGATTTTGCTTTATATATTTTGAATTTATGTTGTTTGGTGCCTTTAGGAATATGTTCATTTCAGAAGGAGAAAACAGCAGACCAATAACCCATTCCCCCTTCTTCCAGGATGCTGTAAGCATGTGGATAAACAGATCTGACACACAAAACAATGCTTTTTTTAGTAAAAAGATTTTAACAGGATGTATACCTCTTAAGGTAAGCCAAATAATGAGTCTCCAAAGATGTCCATGTTTTGCTATGTGGAATCTGTGAATAAATTATACTATGTGACAAAAGGGACTTTGGATATGAAAATAAGGTTACAGACCTTAAGATAGGGTGATTATTCTGGACCGTCTGTGTGGATCCAATCTAATTAGTCACAGAAGGCTTTAACGCAGAGAACTTTCTCTAGATGGAGTTAAGGAGATGGGGCATAAGGAGACATAAATGATGCAACAGAAGGGAAAGTCAGAGAGATTCCAGGGTGAGAAGGATTTGATGCATCAATACTAGGTTTGAAATATAGAGGTTGCATGTGAGGTCTAGAAAGTGGCCTCTAGGTGCTAAGGGATACCTCTGGCTAACAGTCAGCAAATAGAGAACTTGGTTCTACAACCGCAAGGATTTCAACTTGATCAACAACCTGAATGTACTTGGAAGGAATTATTTCCCAAAACATCTAGTAAGGAATGTATCCATGCCTACAACTTTGATTTTAGCCTTCTAAGACTTTTTTTCTTTCCCTTCAATTTTTAATTTCCAGTGTACATGTGCCGCATGTGCAAGTTTGTTACACAGGTAAATATGTACCATTGTGGTTTCCTGCACAGATCAACCTATCATCTAGGTATTAAGGTTGGCATCCATTAGCTATTCTTCCTGGTGCTCTTCCCCCGACTAACCACTCCTCAACCTGACAGGCCCCAGTGTGTGTTATTCCCCAAGTGTATCCCATGTGTTCTCATTGTTCAGCTCAAGGACTTATAAGTGAGAACATGCAGTGTTTGGTTTTCTTTTTCTGCATTAGTTTGCTTTTAGCTCCATCCATGTTCCTGCAAAGGACATGATCTCGTTCCTTTTTATGGCTGCAGAGTATTCCATCATGTATATGTACAACGTATTCTTTATCCAGTCTATCATGAATGGGCATTTGGGCAGATTCCATGTCTTTGCTATTGTGAATAGTGCTGCAATGAACATGCACATGCATGTATCTTTATAATAGAATGATTTATATTTGTGGAATATATCCAGTGATGGGATTGCTGGGTTAAATGGTATTTCTGGTTCTAGATCTTTGAGGAATCTCCACACTGTCTTCCACAATGGTTGAACTAATTTGCATTCCCACCAACAGTGTAAAAATATTCCTTTTTCTCTGAAACCTCACCAGCATGTTATTTCTTGACTTTTTAATAATTGCCACTCTGACTGGAATGAGATGGTATCTCATTGTGGTTTTGATTTGTATTTCCCTAATGATCCATGATGTTGAGCTTTTTTTCATATGATTATTGGCCACATGAATGTATTCTTTTGAGAAGTGCCTGTTCATGTCCTTTGCCCACTTTTTAATGGGGTGGTGTTTTCTTGTAAATTTGTTTAAGTTCCTTGTAGACTCTGAGTATTAGACCTTTGTCAGATAGACAGATTGCAAAAATTTTCTCTAATTCTGTAGGTTGTCTGTTCACTTTCATGATAGTTTCTTTTGCTGTCCAGAAGCTCTTTTGTTAAATTATAACCCATTTATCAACTTTTGCTTTGTTGCAATTGCTTCTTGCATTTTTGTCATGAAATATTTGCCCATGCCTATGTCCTGAATGGTACTGGCTAGGTTTTCTTCTAGAGTTTTTATAGTTTTGGGTTTGATAGTTAAGCCTTTGATCTATCTTGAGTTAATCTTTGTATATAAGGTGTAAGAAAGGTGTCCAGCTTCAATTTTCTGCATATTGTTAGCCAGTTCTCCTAGCACCACTTATTAAACAGGGAGTCCTCTCCCCATTGCTTGTTTTTGTCAAGTTTGTTGAAGATCAGATGGTTATAGGTGTGTGGTCTGCCTTTTAAGAACTTTGCTTCTGACCTATATAAATTGTGAGATAATAAATTTGTGTTGTTTGAAATTCTAAGTTTGTGGTAATTTGTTACGGTAGGGATAAAAAATTAACATACCTGGCTTGTATAAGTTGCTTAAATTTTAAATGGATACTAAATTATAGAATTATGGGGGCAGGGATGGCATGGAATGTAATATGAAGTGAAGAAGTTCCGTAAGCACAATTTTTTCCACAATGTTATGTAACTATGTCTCCTGATAAAATTATCATGAAAACCACACATGTTAACTCTGAAATCAGAACATATCATAATAGGGATAAGAAGGACTTCAACTGGGTACTGCACTTGACAGAATCAGACTTCTCCAAAAGAATGTTTCACAGTAGCTCTTTTTATTATAAATTATCTCCATTTGTGTCATAAGTCTGTTCCATAAATTCATATTATTTTTTATTAGTATTAAAATCTTAGTTTTTATTACTGTTGTTTATTTTATTGTAATATTTTCTTTGTATGTCTTTATTCCTCCTTTTGTATTTAGTATTTCTAAGTCACTGTTTTTCCGATGCCTCACATATAACATGTAGTTGCTTTATTTTTCAATGTGAAATATAATGTTTTCCTATTATGTGAATTTTTATAATTTACACTTATCTGAATAATAAACATGCTTTGCTTAATTTCTATCATTTCAATTTGTTTTCTGTTTTTTTGTTTGTTTTTGTTTTTTGAGACTGAGTCTCACTCTGTTACCCAGGCTGGAGTGCAGTGGCATGATCTTGGCTCATTGCAACCTCTGTCTCCTGGGTTCAAGCAATTCTGTGCCTTAGCCTACTGAGTAGCTGGGATTACAGGCACCTGCCACCATGCCTGGCTAATTCTTGTATTTTTAGTAGAGATGGGTTTTCACCATGTTGATCAGGCTGGTCTCAAACTCCTGACCTCAAGTGATCCGCCCGCCTCGGCCTCCCAAAGTGCTGGGATTACAGGTGTGAGCCACGGTGCCTGGCCTTGTTTTCTGTTTTAAAAGTTTCTTTCTCTGTTTTGAACCTGTAGCTACTGCCATTTTTTATTTTTTATACACCTCTCTTTAGGGAATTTTGAGGTTTATGGTTTTTACATATTGTTTTTAGAATTTTATGTAAAATGTCAAAGCCATTATGTAATTTCTAAATTGTAAAACTGAAACAGTGACTATTGATTCCTGCAAAGAAAAGAAATTTTCTCATAAAATAATGTTATGAGGTATATTTGGCATCAAATTATTAGAGAGATAATCTGTATACAGTCTCTTGATTTTCATATTTTTCATTCATGTCTGCCTACTTCACATTCTTTTTATAAAAGAAATAAAAGCATGTGAGTTCAGTTTGCAGGCACTTATATAGCATGGAGATTTACATTGCCAATATATTGACATAATACCTCTGTTATTACTCAGGGAGCAATAACAGTGTGGTAGTATGTAAGTTGGCTCTCTTTCAATGCATCAAAATGAGAGACAGATTGGGAATTTACTCTGGCATTAATAAAATGTTTTCATACTGTATTTACATACAGATTGACTTTTCTAATTCTTGATTTCTCTAGGATCAATCTCTCAGGTGGTAAGTTATCAGAAAACATGAAAAACGGCTAAATTATTATCTACAAATTCAGTGCCAAAAAGTTATTTTTCTGGGTGTAACTCACATAATTTTTATTGTAGCTCCTACTTGTTTAGCTTAGAAATTTCAACGGAAGGCACTATAATAAAAACAACAGTTCAGAGAAAATCAATAAAGTTCTTTAACATAGATTAGAGACCTTCATTGTTCTTTCATTGCCTATAAATCAATTTTAAACTTCTTAATATATTTTACAAGATCCTTCTCAAGAAGATATTGACCTGTTTCCTTCACATCCCCACTTTTGTATTTTAAAATTCTGCTTTTATCCATGTTATTTCCTCTGTGTAGAATGCCTTTTTTTTCTCCTCCATGTGGTGAAGTGTCACTTTTCTACCAAAATGAATTCATGTTTTCTTTTATGCATTCATAGCACCTTTTATATGTTCCTCTTTTATCCACATATTTATTCTGGGTTTCTCTCATTGTAGTATAGGGCAAGAGCCATATGCCATTTATTTTGGTCTCCATGATAACACAAAGTATGTTCTGGATATTAACCCCCCCAACCCCCCCCCCACCCGACACACACACACACTTAGTTATTCAGTTAAAGTTGTGTACATGAACGTTTTTATGTTAGCACTTTTCACTCTTTTCTGTGTCCCAGGAGTCTGGAATCTTTTGACTGCATCAATAGGCTCTGTGGCTTTCTAAGGTCTACCTTGCTTGTTAACTAATGAATAAACAGTGAAGGGAGATTTAAGAATGGGTTTTCCTTCCCTGCTTGTGTCACTGTAGATTAGCTGCATACTGCTACTGAAGGCGATGGCTTATGTTGTATATCCTGCTGCCACAGGCGCTTTTTTTGGTCTCTCCTACCTACTCACTCTGCTTGCTTCATCAAGCTTAGTGGAGATAAATCCACCCTGCTGTTATTAGCCCAGGACACTGCACCTTCCCCTACAGCTCACACATTTGTAACTAGTTTCTTTATCATACTTCCCGAAATTACCCAATTTTCCCCTAATTACCCAATTTTTCCAAATTGTCCTCACTTTCTTCTTCAGGCTTTGACTGAGACAGTCATTGGTACAGCCATGCCTCTCATGTTAAGGTTAAAGGGCTGATATGAAAGCAATGAGACCCTGAGATATTGTAAATACATATTTTGGCAGCCACAGATGAAACTGATGTATTTTAAGTCACAAATGTGTTTAAACTTCTGAGGGAAGCAACTCTTCTCTCTCTCTGCATTTGAGTGAACCAGCTTTTCCAATTGCATATTAGCCTTTCAGTAATTGCCTCTGGGAGAGTTCATTCACAATGGCACACTCACACTCCTCAGGATATTTCCCAGCACCCCACATTGCTTCTCCAGGCATAAAAAGAGTTAGAACTAACATAGTACAGATAATGACACACAAGGTCTGATCTGTAAGGAGTTAACACTATACATTGAAAGACTTGCAGCACCTTAACAACTTACATCATCAGGAGTCTAGTGAGCATATATGCAAATAGATTTTGAGGGTATTAAACCAAGGAAAATAAAATATAAGGCTTGATCAGGTGGAATTAATTAATACTGGGGGACTCATTCAGAAATTGGAATATAATCTGTTGATTCAAGGACCTGGAGGAGGCATTAGCATTTACTATGTTGTTCCTCAAAATTTCAGCCTCAACAGTGATCTATAATCAATGGGATTGAAATGATGAAAATTTCATTTCATATGATAGAGTTTCATATGGAACTCAATATGTTTAAGTGGACCTATTATGTGTAACATGTGCTTCCTACGTAGCCAAAGCATCTAGTAGGGCTCAGGTGACACACCCTTCACCAAGGTATTTAAAAAATACACTAATGAAGGGACACTAGCCTTCCTAAAAGCTCATGGAGATTGCCCTTTGTAGTTCAAAGGTGTTGATAAGGGTTGATGCAGTGGAATTGGGCTTTCTAGCTTCAGTGGGAACAGCAAGATTACAGAATGGAGAGGCCAGATATACAGCTTAACTCTAAGGGATAAGGTGGGCAGAGTTATTACAATAATCTACAATGGGATGGAAAGATAATTAGAATATCTCATTCAAAGAGATCTACCAAA
Source organism: Pan troglodytes (assembly GCF_028858775.2). Classification (NCBI taxonomy): domain Eukaryota; kingdom Metazoa; phylum Chordata; class Mammalia; order Primates; family Hominidae; genus Pan; species Pan troglodytes. Next base: position 92,567,907 of record NC_072407.2, read on the forward strand.
TAGCTAATTGATCAAAGTGTCTTAGGAATGAAAACAATAAGCAGACTACCAATGTGCTTATTGATTTATATATGATATGTATAACATATATCAAGATTTATATTGATTCTATATGCTATTACATAAATAAAACTACATATGAGATAACACTACACTCACACAGTAAATTCTCATTATACTCACTATTTGCAGTAGTTATATTCTATAAAGTTGCCATGAACACTTAATTAAGTGAATATTGTACTATTGCTCCAAAGGTACATACAGGGATATGTTCTTGTGAGCTTCTGTTCACAATATTTCATCAACTAATTATCAGACAACCCTATTTAATGTGTTTTTGTTTAAAGGCACTTTATTTACTATGTATAGTTGATTCATGAACATTGAACTCATGGCCAACAACACTATAATTTACATATGTATGAAGTTTATCTAACACACTATTTTCTTCGTAAAGCGTATCATAGCCTTATTGAACTTAGGAGCACTATACAGGACTTCAGCTCTGTGCTCAGGGATCATTGTAAGCAGCAAAATCATCAACAAGAAGCACAAAAATGTGAAAAATGTGACACAAATATACTGAGAAAAGAGCACTGGTTTACATATCAAAGGTGACACAAGAAGGCAGAAAATCAGCTAGTTTAAACTGAGCTGGGTATGTGGGCTTCAGGTGACCCAATTTTTTTTACACTTTGCACATGTTAGCAACTGACTGCAAAAGCCCCATGACTAGTGATTTGGGAGTTTTAAATAAATTTTAGAGAGGAAGATGGATTCACGAATATGAACTCTGTAGATAATACTGATTGACTACACACACACACAACACACAGAGACACATACACACATTATTTTAGGTTTGATGGGAAGAATTCTAACATGCATTGCCACAGTTGGGATCCACAACCTTTTGCCTATGTCTTTGAATTAAGGCAGTTTACATATCAAGTTCCATTTTTGAGGGAGAGGATAGGCCCATTTGAAGAAAATCACTATAGACCATACATCTTCATCCAACGTTTCCCCAGAAGAATCTGTAGCCATTTACCAGAGTGACTATGCATTTGTGAAAGTGAAACATCTAGAATTTTCAGAGCTTAATAGATACTAGTTTTGAATTGATGCTAATCCTCAATGCCATTATGATCATCCAGTCATAATAAAGTCTTATGAAGGTGATGAAATGAGTTGACCAGTTCTAACAGTTGGTCCAGTGGCACTGTGAATGCATTCTGTGGTTGTTTTCCCATTCCTAGAATGCATAGAGGGAATAGATAGACATATAGGATAACTGGCAGAACCCCCATATTGGTTTCCTGGCCCATGTAGTGTTAGCTGAAAGGAAAGGCCAACTGGAAGCACCTGGAATTGTTCACTTCTTTGCAAGGAAGTTAAGCACAATCCTGGGAGGTTGTTTTATTTTATGTCATCTTAAAAGATTTGAAAGAAGCATGGTTAAAGAATTACCCAACATTCATATTCAGCTCACCTAAAGAATGACCAGATTTCACAAAATTCATCAGGTAGTGATGCTAATTGTAACTGTGGTCTTAGATGAGCTTTTCTTATTGAAATTAACAGTAACAACAAACAGCAAAAAACAAAAAACAAAAAGCACATCTAGCACCTGGAATACAGTTATTTACCTAGAAAATGCTTTCTCTTCCCAAACCTAACAACAAAGATAACCAGAATCAGTTTCACTTTACGGAACAAAACAATATTTCACATTACCTCAAGACTATGTCAATTCTCATTTTCTGTATCACAGCAAATTTTAGAGTTATCTTAATCATCTTGATATTCCATGGGACATCATGCAAATCTATTATATTGAAGATGTAGTAATTCAACCTGATGAGCAGGAAGCAGTAACCACTGAGTTGCATTAGTAAGATACAGGTATGATTGAGGATATAAGATGAAATCTATAAAAATTCAGGCACCTGTCACATTGGGATAACTTGTAATGGTTTGACAGCCTGGTATACATTTGCATATCCATCCTAAAGTGAACCTGCTATCTGCTATCTCAAAACATTACAACTGAGAGACTTTTTTGGGTTTTGGAAGCAAGATGCATCATATTGTATTTTTTTTTCTTTTTTTCTGTGTTCCATTTTCTTGGTAACCAGTAATTTGCCAATTTTGAGTGGGGTAGAGTAAAAAGAGGCTTAAATCAGGCCACACTGTGGTACAAGCTGCATAGTACTTGGGCCTTACAAGTTGGCTAAATTAAGGAAACAATGAGTGCCTGTGGCAGAGAGAAATGCTGCTATATGGAACATTAAGCAAGCCAGAATAGGAATATCAGAATGCATATCCCAAGGATTTTCATCTGAGGTTATCCCTTCTTTTGCCAATAATTTTATTTCATTTGAAAATCAATTTGTGGCATGATACTAAACCCTCATGGATACTGAATGCCTGATCAAAAGTCCCAATAGACTATGTGATCTGAACCATCCATCATATACTGGGCATTATCTGATCTACTGCGTTATAAAATTGGATGTGTGCAGCAACATTCTGCTGTAAGTTAGAAAATGGCATATATAAATTCGGGTCTTAGAAAACCCGAGTCTAGAAAACACAGGTCTAGAAAACACAAGTAAACTGCCTGAGCACGTGGCTTAGATTCTTAGGCTATATGTAGGTTTATAGCTTCTATCTCAATTGATACCTACTGCCTCATGAATATTTCCCTGCAACTTCTGGTATGCCAGCACCAACTGAATGTGAATGGCCACTATGTGTACTACCTACTCAGGGGTAGCCCTGAAAGTAATGGTGAAAGGCAAGTCCTTAAGTCTTATGTCTGTATCTACTTTGTGAGAACAAGACTGACACAAAGTACTGATCTATACTAATTCATCCAAAGTTTATGATATATTGTCCAGGGATAGTAAGAATAGAATAGAAATATTGATGACAAATATTTTATATTGATGACAAAGATTTCAGAATTGGAATATTGATGGGAGAAATGTTGGTGAACATCTTGGAATTGGAACAGAATGTCAAGATATTCCTAGCCAATGTAAATGTCCATCTAAAGCAGAGATGAATCTCAGTAATCATATGGACACGATAGGCTGTCTTGTGTATGTCAAACAGCCTCTTTTTCTAGCCACTCCAGTGTTTAGTCAATAAATTAAAGTACAAAATACTATGACAAGTATAGAGGGTATGCATGGGTTTAACAACATGGATTTCTTTTTATTAAGACTGATCTGATTTCTAACATTGCTGAGTATCCAACCTGCCAAAAGCAGAGGCTTATGCTGAAGCCCTCAATAAGCTCATTTCTGGAGGAAATAGGGGTCAATAGAGAAGACTGTTTATGTTTGATCCCACTTTTACAGATGGACTATGGGGGGAGAAACAGAAATTAATCTTTATAGGAACAGATATGTATTTTCTATTCAGAATTTCCTTTCTATCCATTGAAGCTCTGCCAGCATGACCATTTGTGGACTTACAAAATGGATACGTTGTAATCATATCCCACACAGCATTCTCTTTTACCAAGGGACTTATGGAAAGATGAGCAAGGAATTCACAACTACAAAAGTCACCATTTTTACAGTTGACACAGAAGCAGTTGGATTAAATAGAACAGCATTCAGGCTCGGTCCTGGGTTCCTGTTTGTCCCCAGCTGCCACCGGCTCAATGGAGCATGCAGTTCTGGCTATGCCTCTCTGCTGTAGCTGGCGTGATAGCAGCAGCCACTCCAGAGGGCCTGCCACTGCCATCAGTGGGACAATTAGAACCATGCCTAGGATCTATAGGATTCATTGAGGCGCTTCCTAGTACTTTCTTGCCCAACCATCCTGATCAATAGAAAATTTAAGCAGGCCAATAAAGACAGGATCACCAAGGACTCAGGCATTACAAGAATGAAGTTTTGGTTTAACCCAGTAGGTGCATAAACACTTCCTGCAGAGGTGATGCCAGAAATAACAGAAAGCATGTACTTTGCAGTAGAGGGAAATTCTGATTACCAAATTAGACCTTATGATGCAGGGATTGCAGCAGTACTGCTTTGTTACTTAATATTTTCCTTTCCCCATTTTATTCTCTGCTACCATATTCAATGGCCATTTGTCATGGCTAAAATTTTAGGTTTTAGGTAGGAGTGTGTTCAGATTGACATAAACCCACACTATTATAGTAGCACCTTTTTGGATATAATGTGTGCCCATGTGGATCCACTCTCCAGTCTTCTTTCTGCTTTCTGCTCCAGAAGCCTGGCCTATATGGACTGCCTTAACGAGTTCTCTACTCCTGTAGCTTCCAGCTGGGTTTGGCTTTTGGGAGCTACCAGCCAAATAATTAGGTTGTAAAAGACCTCGAGGTCATGGTACCCTTGGTGTTCTTTGCAGGGTAACTAGAAATTGACTACATACCTTTTAAAAATCCATAGCTCCTCTCAGCTCTTGCCTGCAGCTTCTAGTACTTCTTGGGTAACAACAATTAATTAAGGCATGCTAAGGACTATGGGTAATAGTGTATCCCTGCTGTTGCCATTTCCATGGTACTTCACACACTCTGTTGAGTTTCTATGCCTACCTACACATGTATCAATAGTTTCCGTATTGCAAGCCTCAATTATTCTGTTTGAGCATGCCAGATCCTTCCTGCCAGGTCCCTAACTGTTTCATTGATCAATATTTATAAAATAAAGTGAGCAAGCAATTAAGGAAGGCTGTAAGTTCTTTTAAATGATTTTGTTTATATAAATAGAATACCTTTACAAATATTTTAGCTAAAATTAAATTTTGACAGTAAAATGGCCATAAATTAAATATCAAGTAATAAGACTTTAGTTATGGTATTTTTTTATAGAGAGACTTGTATTCACATGAGTTTTTTCATGGATTTGGAAGAAGGGATTGCATCACTCATAAGAGGCAAAGGAAAGAGAACTTCTGGGTATAACTGAGTTCATTCTCAATGTGCTTGGTTGTTCATCTTCACCTCTCCTTTTTCTCTATCCCAGTTCTTCTGCTTCTTATTATTTTCTAATCCTTTTATTGTTGCTATCCATCTCCATTAATCCTGCCTAGATCTGCTCGTAACACCTACTTAGACCCAGTTATTTTTTGGTCCTGTTTTAGCATTTTGAACTTCTTTGGGACCTAATCCCTGGTTTGGGACAAGAAGATCGTTTGTCAGTCTTACCCAAAAGGAGAAACAGAAGTTAATTGGTATTTCACTTAAATAATGTTCTTCACCCAAGATTAAGGCTATTGAATTTTATAATATACTATTGAATTTTATAATTTTCATATGATAGAGAGAAAATGACTAACTTAAATGTTGGGTACAGGATTGACTGAATGAAATGATTGTTTTCAGCAATGATTCTCATTCTTTGTGGAATTTTTAGAGTTTTAAAGTTTTAATCAATTATTATGGCCTAATATATTTGATTTTGTTTTCTCCTTGTTTCCTTATTTCCTGTAAAGTATTATTTATTATATAAATAAATCAATATAACAAAAGGAAATTTTATTTTAATACTAAACTGAATATGTTATTTTAAGATTTTTCACCTACTCCTAATCTTGAGATAAATAGAACTATCTTGATGTTTTGGAAAGTCAGAAAATCAGGTATGAAGTTTTTGTTTATCTTGCATGCCAGTTTGCTTTATAGATAAGGAAATGCAAACCGTCTATCAAATTTATCATATTTCAAAAGGTGATTATACTAATGATTTCTGCTTTTGGAGAAAATAAATTTATGAGCAATGCTTTGATTTCATTGAATAAATTAACCACAGATATTTAGAAAATAGATTGCTCCTGAATTCAGATTATTGTTTTCTCTTATTGTTAATATTCCTCATTTGAGGCTGGGAAACAATGATGTTAATTTGGGGCAGGTGGCATAATAAGACCAGCAACAGTCATTTATTATGGACTTATGAAATCTCATTTCTTCCTTTAAAATAAGATCTTTAGGTATTTTTACCCTATTTTTACAGCTGAGAAAAACTGGGACTGAGTGAGAGTAAGAAACTGGATTGACAGTGTAGTATCCTGGGGTATAGGTTGGCTGTGTCGTTAACTTGCTTTGAAAACTTGCACATAAAACCTAATATCTGAAGGATGCAGTGCACTCATCTGTGACAAGAAGAATTTAATTGGGTGACTTTCAGATGTCATTTTAACTTTAACATTTTCATATACTGAGATATTCCTCTCTGCCATGGTTGAACTTATAATGATGGGCATGTTTATCATAAGTACAATATCATTAAATATGCCATTAATCTTCATTATCTATTATACTACACCTATTAGATAACAATAACATTTTTGTTTTATAGTATCTTTCTTAGCTAAGCTATTTGTAGGATGTCAATTTTATACCATGACTTTTTTTTTAAGTGGAGTCAAACAGGCAACCTTAAATGTCTTAACATAGCCTTAAATGGCTTAAGATAACCTTAAATGGCTTAACAAATTTAATAAAATTATTTTTACTTAAGCAAACTCACCAAAGCAATAAAGACATGATTAAAATTTAATAAAGACAAAATATTTTATGTTTCACAAGAGCGAAAACTCACTGAAAGGTAGGTATAGATTCTTCAGATGGGTCAGTTATGATGCCAGCTACCCAGAATTCATAATTTTTAATTTTAAAGATAGAAAATGTTGCAACACTATATTCTTTAACAATATATTTACCAACTTTTATTAAACATATTGCTTTGGGATCATTCAATTTTTTATACCATATATATGGTGCAATGATATATATTATGTATATAGTTATATATAATTAAGTTTAGAAAACTTCAAATTTCTTAAAGAATATTTGTGTTTGAATTAGGTTTTATTTATAATTGACATAGTTTAAATATTAGCAAATATTCTATATTTCATTCCAATATTTATTGAAGTATAATAACATGTTGGTTATTTCCTTAGGTGCTTTTGTTACGGGGAAGAAAAGACAAGGAGAGGCAACTAGTTTTTTCTTTGAATAGCTATTATATGCTAGATATTGGCCTAATTTATCCCTTATGTATGTAGACAGTCAGATCATTAAATTGTTTAATTAGTATTTTCTATAGGAAACATTTTACTTAGATATCTGATTAAATTAAATAAGGGAATATTACCAAGATTGAAGTTATGTATCTAAAATAAATCACTAGACTATAGATTATGTGGCAATTCAATTCAAATTAACAAACACTTATTGAGTACTTTCTAATATGTTGAGTCCCATATAGCAATAATTTGAGATTCCAAATTATTATAAGGAACGTTCTTTCACACAAAACTTTATGCAAGAACCTTACATTCCCAGCATGTGTCAATTATCTTCCTCTATTAAGGCAGCTGAAATAACCTCCTTAGCAAAGCTCAGCAATGATCTCAACTTCATCTTTGGCCTCTCCAATGATGTGGCCCTTCTTCTTGCCTTCAGTGGTTAATTCTTTCCTCGCTCTAAAACGTAAAGGTAGATGTCTCTATCGTAAGACAAACCTCTCTTAAATATATTTGCATCTTAATGCTTCTCCATGCAACTCTGCTTCTTAATGAAATGTAATATTTGCTTCTTAATGCAACTCTGCAGTCACACCATAACATCACATCTCTAAGGGCTGGGTTGTTTCCATGTACTTCTAGAGATCTGTGCATTCACTCATCTTCCAAGTCTTCTGGAGGTATTCCCTGTGACTGTATTTATTAATAGTTACAGTTCAACTTTCAGTCAGTTTTGTTAAAAATGTCTTTCACTGCTTCTGTTTTATTTTGCTCAAATCCTACAGCTTTGGTAGCTTCAAATATTACATTACTTGGTACATTAAAACAAAAACCACATGTCTTTCTTCCATGATCATCCATGTTCCTTCTCTTGCAACATACCATGGCAACTGGCCTCCTTTTACTTTCACTTATAGACTTGTGACTTTATCATTAGTCTTACTTGCCTATTCCTGTGACTTTAACTTTTATATAATAGGTACAATGCTAGACATTGAAAGGTCAAATATGAATAAGACACAGTCATATCCTTCTACATAAAAAACGGCACACTAGCAAGTGAACAAATAGATAATCAGGGTGATAGACATCACTGTGTGCAAGTATGTCTAATGCACTCTGGAATCCATAGGAAGGAACAACTAATTACACTTGGAAGCATTAGGGAAACCCATAAGATGAAATAACATATAAGGAAAATCTTGAAGAAATTTGCCATATGGAGAAGTTTGGGAATAGAGCATTTCAGGCAAGGAAAACATGTACAAAGAAAAATAACTTATGGCATCAGTATCCATCCATTCAGTTAAGTTATAAACCTTATATTTTCAGATTTGAATTTTTTTCTAACTTGTCTTTCAAATGCAGGCAATTTCAGATCCTTTTGTGCTCTCAATATATCCTTTACCCACTTTTCTTTCTTCTACATTGTCCCAAAAAGTATCTTTCTAAATTATATGGTCCTTATTTTTGCTTAAAACTATTGGCTGCTTTCACATTGCATAATAATAGAATCAAGCTCTTTAATTTGTTGTGTGATGTTTTCTGGTCTCATTTCTGTCAAAGCAAAACCCATATGAGACAAAATCAAAGGCAGGAAACACTAAGACAATCACAATAGTGGAGAAAGGCCTGAACTCACTTCAAGCTCAACTCTACTAAAACACGGGCCTGGAGAGCTTTTAAGAGCTGGGCTGGGGATGAGGGGTCATAGGCCATCTATATTTACTAATGGCTTTACCCAAAGTTAAATTTAACTTTCTCATAGCTTCATGACAGGAATAGTTTTACAACTTGGAGCAAGGAACCTGCTAAATTTAGGCTCCTACCCTCCCACAGAAACTGAGATAGGGGTGTTTTCTTCCTTGACAATCACATATCAAGGAATGACATTGCTGCATTGAAAAAAAATGACAAGGAGCTTTTAAAAATATTCACATGTCCAAGGGGCAGAGAAAGAACTTACAATGACAGGTTTTTTAAATAAGTGCTCTAAAAAAATTGGCCAGGGGACTAAAATCAGTAAGAAGCTTGTCTAAAAGTTTTCTCAACTTGCTGGGAGAGGAATGTCAAGGATGTCTTGGTCATCTCCAAATCTCCAACTTCCTCTAGTTATATTCACCTAGTTCCCCTTCTCTGAATATGCCACTTGCATTCTTACTTTCATGTCAGGATTGTGCCAAATTATTTTCTTAGAGCAGTAGAATTCCATTTAAAACCTCTCAATGGTGTTCACTGTTGTTATTATACAGTTTTTAACATGGCCTACAAGTCTTGTCTAACTGGTCTTGACTAGGGTTTCAGCCCACCTTGTGTTATCCTCCTTCAGTACTCCGCTCCACTATAAGGCTTTTTGTTGTGGTTTTGGTGGTTTTTAAAAATCAGTTTTTGAGTGTGTCCTACTTCCTTATATCAAACAGTCTTTGTATATAAAATTTTCTTTTTAAAATTTCATCCTTCCCTCTGCCTAATTAACTCTAGCATGCTTAAGCAACAGTTTCTTGGGGTACTTTTGTGTATCATTTTACATGTTTTTATGGATGCACATTCTTTGTCTTCATAGAATATGCTTTACACTGTAATTATATATTCATTAAGAAGATTACTTAAGTCATTTCTGTCTCCTATATTAGATTGTAATAGATCAGGGAAATTATATCTTTATTACTTATCCCAATGCCTGGAACATAGGGGTTCTCAAAAAAGAGAACATAGGAGTTCTTATAAAAAGAGTGCATAAACAAATAAATGGGTCCATGAATCCTTCAAGAGTTAATTCTAATATTATTTCTTTGGTTAAATCTTTTCTCCTCCTTTAGAGGCAGGGTTAAACACTCCCTCACCTGTGTATGTACATCTGGTCATTGCACATAAATTCAAAATAGTATTAATTACAGGCCAGGCGCGGTGGCTCACGCCTGTAATCCCAGCACTTTGGGAGGCCGAGGTCTCAAACTCCTGACCTCAAGTGATCCACCCACCTCGGCCTCCCAAAGTGTTGGGATTACAGGCTTGAGCTACCGCGCCGGTTGAACTAAGTCTTAAAGCATTAGAGAAACATCTGGTTTTCAAATAAGTAAGGTTCAAATATGTTAGCTTGGCTGAAAAAACAAAACAAAACAAAAATAGCATCACACTTGAAGCTAAAATACATTGTAGTGTAGTGCTGGGAAACTACAGTCTGTGTAGCAGAAGGCATGCAGTTACTAGGTTGTGAGCAAAATATCAGAGAATTAAGATATAAACACTGGCACAACTTTCTTGTTTTAAGGTACCAGTTCAAAAATTATGTTCTATGTTATGAGGGTTATTATGAATTCACTGGTCTGTTCAACCACTGCTACAAAAATTCAGTAATATATTTAGACAGCAGTTTTTAAATCTTTTATTTTTGCTTTCTTCTTTTCTGCGTTTCTTTTTTTCCATTTCTTTCATTTCAAATGTGTTTTCTTTTTCTTAACAAAAGATATATAGAAATAGTGTAAAATGACTTGAAAATACAAACATTTGTGATAAAAATTTAAAACTAAACTATATACTTTTCAGTGACCTTTGTAGTTGTTTTGGTGTATGACATTATAAACTTTTATGCTTAAATTAAGGCTATTTACATAATTTCTGACAATAAGGAGGATAATTTATGTCCCTGATAACATAGCTTCCCTTTGATCTTTGCAGAGCAGGAAAGTGTGCACACAGACATCACACACATTATAAATGACTTTTATTCCTCTCTGTCAGCTACAGTGCTTTAGATGAAAGCGTTCTGACTTGAGAATGCCAAATGTCAATATCTGTTCTCTTTTATCCCAGTCATGAGATGTGTAGTGTCTAAATGTATGTAGAGAGGGAGGGAGTCCTGGCAGGGCAATGCGGTGGGGCAATGGATACTTAGGAAAGCAGTATTCCTTTACCGGGTTTCTGATTGAAACACAGCCTTGACTTTCAGTTAAGGTAAGAAATGGGGATAAGCAGAGCCTAAGGCTAGTTTTGTTAATTGGTGTTTTAATTCACAGGCTGAAGTATACAAAGAGAGGCCACTAAATCTTGCTCCTAGTAGACATTCTTCCTTGACACTGATGAATGTAAGACTGCTAGTCTAAATTTTCAGTGCTGATATGAGTACTTCATTGTTGAGTAGTTTTCTAATAATATTTTCATGTATAGAGAGATGATACAATAGAGATTCCTGCATTGACATCATCTTAACTTAAATGTTATTGTTTTCCTTTTAATGAATAAATAGTTTAATGATTTTTTTTTCTGTTGAAAATGCTTATTCACTTTGGATAATAGGAGCTTTGTTTGTTCTAAGCCATATCAGTCATCATTTTGAAAAGGCTCCCCAAAATATAGTTATATTTGACTGGAAGATAAGAACTCATGAAGATGTTTTCATAATCAGTTTTCAAATGTCTTGTCTCTGTCATTCCCAAAGAGGGATGATAGTCACTTTATTACTCCTAAGCATCCCCAGAAAAGTAATTGTGTTTTTCAGTTAGCCTATAACATTAGTGGCCTTCCATATGAATAGACTTTCAAAATATGTTAATTTAATAGTCTTTTCTTAAACATCTTTTCTCTCTAGTATCTATCACTTTCTACTTCTTGAGACTATAAAGAGCAAATAAAATTTTAGAGTAAAGATGGACAAATTCTATCAACAGCAATTTTAAAATTCTGTGCTTTTGAAGTTTAGACAATATCCTCCTACTTTTATCATTCTATTACAATGGGTACTTAATTTTTGTACACTTTTCATAATGTTTAGAAACCTAGTAAGTTTATTTAGACTTCTGTGGGTGCCTTTAGGCATGTGATGAATATTTTTTGCTCTTTAAGATTCACTTAATACCTTCCTCCACCTGGCTTTCTGCCCAAGTGTCTGACAAATGGGCTCTATGTCTTCTAGATTCTAGTCAATGTGAAGTCTGGCAAGAGATCTAGATGGAGTGAAAGAGTAGAATCAGCATATTTATTTTCCAAGCTTCATCATTCCTAGGTCAATTCAAGTTAGTTGTATCACTTGTATGAAGGATAAAGCTCCTTTCAAGCACATACTCTATATAATTGTATTGGGTTGCGTAGTAGTCACTCCCCTTTCCACCCAAACAAAATTTATGTGCTTCTCAGAGTTCCAGATGTGACCTAATTTGGAAGTAGCATCTCTGTAAATGTAATTAGTTAAAATGAGGTCATACTGGCATATGGCGGGCCCTAAATTCAATATGACTTGTCTTTATAAGAAGAGAAAAAAACAAACACAGAGACATAAATAAATACAGGGAAGATAGCCATGTGAAGATGGAGGTAGATATTGTACTTATGCAGCTATAAGCCAAAGAACATCAAACATGTTCCTGTACAACCTCATGAAGCCAGGAAGAGAGGCAAGGGTAGATTCTCCTCTAGAATCTCCAGAGAGAGCTCGGCTCTGCTGACTCTTTGATTTTGGACTTCTAGCCTCCAGAATGGTTACAGTATATTTTGGTTTTTTTAAGCCACCCAGTGTGTGTGTGTGTGACCTAAAACCTTAACACAACTACTTTCTCCATCAGAATTCAGGCAATTTATTACTTCTATTGTGTCTTTGGGTCCAGGAGTGGTAACAGTTACATCTCTCATTAATGTATATCCCTTGTAGCTTCTTTCCATTGCTACAGTTGTGAATTACCTCTTTATAAGGAAGCACTCCTCAAATTATCTTGTTTCAAGTATGCTATCTGTTTCTTAATGAAAAAACTAATTGTTGGCTAATTGGTCCTGCAAGTGATCAGAAAAGTAGCAATCGAATACATTTCTGAGATTAGGCTGGTCCATACTTTGAAGGAACAGAGGAATAATTTTCTTGTCTAGAGAAAATGAGACATGTCTAATCCTTACCTCAACTGACAGCATGACATGAAATGCAGGTAGAAGGCCAGGCTTTGGAAAATCACATAGCTGTAGCAACAAATCATTAGGGCAATATAGGTGACTATAAAAATTGTGGAATCACATATCTTCTTAGGCTAGCTCTAGGAATCACATAGACAGAAAAAAGTCAAAACTATTATCATGTAATTAAAGTTATCTGATTAAAATTGGAAGTCCTCCATAGCAGCTTTAAAGGAAGATGTTATCTGTCCTATGAGGACCAAATGTGGCTACTGATTGGAATGATTAAAGACCTTGAAGTACCAAATAAATGCTCAGTTTCACCAGCTCTCTTACACTAATGTGAACACTGTTGAAGAAGCAGCAGGAACTTGAGACATAGGATTGTTACATATGTACACTCATGGATGAAGCTAAGAACTTTGAACCTCATGTTTCCCTAAATACCTTTTACTCTTTCAGGTAACATGCTTCTCTTGTAAAGAAATGGTCTTATACATTTAGAAGCATTTTGACGGGTGCACTACTGATAGAAGCAAGCATTTTTCCTTGGTATCCAATCCAGTCCCTCACATTACCTGAAGGCCTGTCCTTGACAGGGGTGCACTTACCAGGGATTTTGTTTTTAATTAGTGGCCTCAACACTTGAGACTAGATTTAATAGTTGATTTGATTGGGTAGTTGAAGCCTGGATGCAATGTGGCCTTTACTTAATGAGACTTTATGCCAGAAGTTCCTTGTCACACTGCAGAGAAAGGAATCTGAAAGGTCCCAGAAATTAGTATCTTGGAATGAATTTATTATAAGAAATATTCTCAGCTACCTGTAAGCCACACCCCCGGTCAGTAAGAGAGGTCATGCCCTTCATTAAAGAATTAAGAAATATATTGGTTACAGCATACCAGTATCTCTAGAGAAACCACTGATTTTCCTCTGTACATGAGAAATTAAGTGAGAAAGAAGGTGAAAATGGTGCTGTAATAGGGCTAAATTCCATGATTTCAGTGCAAAACAAATGGGATCCCAGTGTGACAGAGCTTGGTGCTATTGCTTAAATATCATAGGCAAGGTAGAAGCAATTAATAAACTACAAAGATTATATAGAAACCAGACTGTTTGAACATACAAGTATTTATGACAGTTCTAACTAATCACGGGATCCTTAAGTGAAATTTGCAGCTGGATGTGGTTCTGCTTGACATTTATAGGTGGAAATTTCAAATATTTTGGTCAGAAATCTGAATCTAGCTTATATTGTAGAGATTTATGTACTCTTACTTTATGTAGGGGCTTAAGCCCACTAACAAACTGAGTGCTACATAAAGAAAGGCTGAGATCCTAGGTCAAAGATCCTACCATCTAGCCATGGGTTTAGCCACTAAAGTTACTCGAGTTACTTGAGCCACTAAAATTACCATCTAGCGATTAAAGTTCACTCGAGACTTTCTCAAAGGAACGTGAAGAATCACCAAGTTGATTATACACTGAGAAAATACCCCCTTTCCCCTGCAGATATTCCTAGAGTTAATTGATATAGACTTTTTGTGCTTATCCCAAAAGACCCTAAATGTTACAAGACATGAATTAATGTAGTTGAGTGACAATTGAAGAGTTGACTTAAGTCAGTCTCACAGGGATCCAATGGAACCATGGAGGCTTACTGGGGTTATTTACTCAGCCCTAGAAAATATATTGGGAAATAAATATACTTAGTTTCTGTCAGAATCTTTGCACTTCTCACAAAAACTTACAGAGGTGGGAAGGGTGTTAAAGTATTATTTTGGTGAGAAGAATACAAAATTGTTCTATATAAATGCCCTCACAAGATGGCAAACTAAAAATGATACTACCTACCTTGGAAAAATTGCCAAGATAATAGGCAGTAAATTGAGAAATATGGTGATTCTTACCACATCCACACTTAACTTATCTGTTTGGCCAATGCAAAAACAAAAAGAGTTATAAAAATTAACTAATTGTTCGGACGTTGATATAAATTATTGCTTTGGTTCTGGATGTGGTAACTTTATTGGAGAAACCTAATACAGCCTTTCACACATAGTATGTAGATATTGACTTAGAATATACCTCTATTATTGTTTTTGTATTTCCATTATAAAGAGAAATCATAGATAAGTTGAATTCATATAGAAAAGACAAAAATATAACTTTAGTCTCTTAAACTGTGGCCTTTATCCTGATTTCCATTCTTCTCCATCCTGTCATTATTTCATAGAATATCATAAAGGAGTGAAAACCAATGAAATACATGGGGATCTACATAATTTTTTTTTTTTGTTTTTTGAGATGGAGTCTTGCTCTGTCGCCCAGGCTGGAGAGCGGTGGCGCGATCTCTGCTCACTGCACATGCACATAAGTTGGGAACAATGGGCACTGCAGACAGACTGGGGGGAGAGGGAAGTGGGCAAGGTCTGAAAAAATCCCCATTAGGTACTATGCTCACTACTTTAGTGATGGGATCATTTGTACCCCAAACTTCAGTGTCACTCAATATATCTGTATTATGAACCTACACATATACCCCCTGAATCTAAAATAAAATTGAAATTATAAAAGAAAAACAAATGAAACAAAAAGCAAAAATATAATGTATGTGTAAATATCACATTAATAACTTTTTGAAATATATTAATAGGCGAAATCTATCAGTATTTCAGATTATTTTTCTGGTCATTTTAGAACTTTTTATGTATTTTCAAGTTCTACAAAATGGATAATTATTGATTTTATGATCAGAAGCAAAGTTTTAAAATTTCTCCTGCCCATATTGAGCAAAGCCACCCTTTTAAATGAGATAACACTACTTATTTCTGTGTATGAATGTGCTAGAAATTTCATGTACATATTATTTTGATATCTTTCTGTCTATAGACTATCTAATAATATTATCCAGTACCCAACACATGTAGCATGGTAAGTTCTCAATAAATATTCATTGAATATTTATAAACATCATTATTATTTGAAGCACTCTCATACACAACTGAAAGTTGTACTGAATTGTATTTATTTAAAGTATGTCTTTAAGGTACTTCAGTATTTGCTTACTAATCTTTTACTATGGGAATGTTTAATTTGTTAGTATGAGCATCTCACATTATATGAGGAAAAATAGAGCTAGATGGGTGAAGCAACTTTACTGAGAGCACATCAATCAGCTGAAAAGATGAGATATGAATGCAAATTATCTGTCATGTTAGAAGTCTTTCTGGTATATGCTGCACTTTAATTTTAGTAATAATATTATAAAAAATAATTGAAAATCCGGTCTATCCTTACATTATGGTGTTGGTGTTGCCACATACTGTCGTAAATTTTATAATCAATCCAACAAAAATACTAACCCTGGCCATCTCTCCTTCCATTCTCCAAATATTTCAATTTTGCATCCATTAATAGAAGTTTTTTTATAGCAGTCTGTGACCTGGCAAACAATCAAAAATGCTAAAGTCAGATTTTTTTTTTCCTGGCTGCTTTTTATTTCATTTCCTCATTTCTTTTTATGAGATTGGTTTATGTTATTTGATTTCTCATTAAATTTTATATTAGTGAGTTTATGATTTCTCAGATGTGCCAAGACTCCCTTGCTGCAAGTGATAGTAACAAGATAGATAACTTTGAGGAGACAGTTTATTTGATTAAAAAATTTGTGTCTATATGCTTTTCTCCCAAGAGCATTCTATTTATTGTTTTAAAGAAAACCTACAGGTCTCTATGTTCTAAATTCTGTTTGAGTTCTTTAAAAACCATTATTTATGTCATCAATGCAGCAGCAAATAAAAATCAGATTTATAAATGCTTTTTGTTTCATATTTTACCATTTATGACTAGGGCTTATAAAAGTAAAACCATAGAACTAGGGTGGAAATTGACTGAATCTCCTGGAACATTGTTACTTTTTAAAAAAATGAGAATAATAATAACTCTCTTTTCTTCCTAGGACTGTTGTAAAGTCAAATGAGCAAATATTAATAAAAATGTGCAGAAATGGGAAATACTGCTATTGTAATTGTTTTCCTTTGTATTGAAACACGATTTACATAGTGGTGGACATTATTTGCATATCTAATTTTTCTACAATGTTCAGATGACTCTCTCTGGCTTACCTTTCACATAATCCCCAAGGGAGGTGTTTGGTTTCATCTTATATCAGTAAGTGTGATAGTTCTCAGGGCTCTTGTAGTTTGTGTCTCAATATTTTAGAAATTCAAGGGGAATTTAAAAGATATTTACCAGCGATTTCATGGTTCCATTTATAGTACTATGACCTCTGGTGGAGTCATTGAGTTATAGCAGGGTTTATTTATGTAGGATCCAGAGGTTAATTAGTAAAATATTTTAGACTTGCATTTTTAATATTTAAAAAAATTATGTAGTTGCTGTATGAGTAATAAAATTAATGTAACATTATTCCATAATAGTACAATTATATTAAAAGCTTCTAATAAGTATTTGCATATTTTCTTAAAATAACTAAAAATTTTTAAATATAGGCCAAGTGCAGTGGCTCACGCCTGTAATCCCAGCACTTTGGGAGGCTGAGGCGGGCAGATCACGAGGTCAGGAGATTGAGACCATCCTGGCTAACACAGTGAAACCCCATCTCTACTAAAAATACAAAAAATTAGCCAGGCATGGTGCTAAGCACCTGCAGTCCCAGCTACTCAGGAGGCTGAGGCAGGAGAATCGCTTGAACCCGGGAGGCAGAGGTTTCAGTGAGCCGAGATCGCACCACTGCACTCCAGCCTGGGCGACAGAGTGAGACTCTGTCTCATATTAATAATAATAACAATAACAATAATAATAATCGATTTTAAAATCATTTTGAATTAAAATGTTATATTTCTGTTTATAGAAAAATTTTTTACTTAGGAGCCATGAAATTCTTCCAAATGGGGTATGTGTATGTGTGTGTTTGTGTGTGTGTATTTAACCATTGTTCGTGGAGAATCCATATAGCTTTAAACTGAATATTTGAAACATCATGATCTAATAAAGAATGAAGTCCGCTGTCCTACAAATTTGGAACAGCTAAGCTGCACAATATGTGCTTTCTTTCTTCAGAATGTGGATTCGAGGGGAAACCCGTAAGATTAGCCAAAAATGACTAAATAATGTTTGCTGGCAGCACAACATTGTGAAGGTCATTCTCCCAATTCTCTTCATATTGAACTTTGGAGAGACCATGGTAAAGGTGAAAAAATATTCAGTGAAATGGCTGGAAGAGAAAGTCAGATTTAGATGAAAAGAAGAAGAAAGCTAAATTAATGCTATGAAAAAATTTTAATCACAGTGAGGTGAAAGTTGCTGGTAAATGAGAAGCCTATTTTCTAACCTCAGCTCTAATGAAGAAATTTTTCATGCAACTGTACTATCATAAAATCTTTTGGTTGCAAGTGACAGAAATTCTGTTTTCTCTAGCTTAGGCCAAAGAGAAAATTGCCTTTTTGATGAGAGAACAAATTTTGTATGATTCTAATTCTTTAAAGTTTATTGACATTTATTTATGTCTCAGAATACAATTTATATTGGTAAATGTTCCAAAGGTACCTGAATTAAAAAAATAAAGAGTCCTTCTGCATGTGTTGAGGCAAGAATTCTGAAAATATTAAATAGGTCAATTTGTTTGATATTGTTGCTCAAGTATTCTATGTCCTTGGTGATTTTCTGCTTGTTCTATCAATTACTGTATTGGGGAGTTGCAATTTCCAAATGGACTTGTGGATATTTCTATTCATCTTTTCATTTTTGTTATTATTTACTTCATGTGTTTTGAACTTCTGTTATATATTTTAGAATTGTCTGTTTCTTCTGGCAGTCCTATCCTTTTTTGATTCATGTGTTTTAAAGTTTTCTGATTTGGTGCATAAATGTTTACGGTTGGTATGTCCTCTTAATGAATCATTGTGAACTGATCCTCTTTAACCTTAGTAATAGTCTTTGGTCTCAAATCCAGCTTTATTTTGTTTAGTGTTTGCATGGTGTATCTTTTATCTATTCTTTTAATTTTGACATAGTTCTTTATCTTTCAAGTGGATTTCTTGAAGGAAATATGTACAATGGTACTATTTTCAAAACACCCAACCTGACACTCTGCTTCTTAGTTGAGTACTCAGCCTATTTTAAAGTTATTGTGGATATCATTGGGTATAAGCTACCATTTTCTTTCTATTATTTGTGTTTTTTATTTGATCATTCTTTTTTCTCCCTTTTTGAGGGTTTTACTGGCTTATTAGGTATATACCTTTAAAAACTGATTTACTTATGATTCATATTTTAAATTATTCACTTCAGTTTAACACAGTGTGCCTTTAAGTGTTATTAAATTTTACGTATTATGTAAGGACCTTAAAAAAGCACACTTCCAATTTCTCCTCTTTCTACATTTGTGCTATCATCATACATTCTACTTTACATTTATCATGACCTAACAATACATTGTTTTTATTTTTCCTTTAAAATTTGTTATAGTCAGCTCTGCTGGTGGTTAAGTTTTGCAGCTTCTCTATACCTCTTTTTTTTTTTTTTTTTTTTGAGATGGAGTCTGGCTCTGTGGCCCAGGCTGGAATGCAGTGGCATGATCTCGGCTCACTGCAAGCTCCGCCTCCCGGGTTCATGCCATTCTCCTGCCTCAGCCTCCCAAGTAGCTGGGACTACAGGCCCCCGCCACCATGCCCGGCTAATTTTTTGTATTTTTAATAGAGACGGAGTTTCACCGTGTTAGCCAGTATGGTCTCAATCTCCTGACTTCGGGATCTGCCCTCCTCGGCTTCCCAAAGTGCTGGGATTACTGGCGTGAGCCACCGTGCCCGGCCTATACCTCTTTTTTTATTTTTTATTTTTTTAAAATAAAGCTTGTGGGATACAGATAAAGCAATGCCCAGAGAAAAAATTGTAGTTGTAAATACCCATGATAAAAATGAAGAGATTCTAATAATAGCCTAATATTTCACCATAAGAACCTAGAGAAAGAATAGCAACCTAAATCTAAAATAAGTAGTAGAATTTTTGAAAAGTAGATTAGAGAGAATATTAATAAAATATAAGAGAAAAATCAATGAAACTACAAGTTTTTTTCTTTGAAAATATCAATACAATTGACAAAATTTTAGCCAGCCTAGCCAAGAAAAAAAGAAAGAAGACTCACTTTACCAAAATCAGAAGTGAAATATGGAACATCACTATTGAGTTTACCTCTGCCTCCACAAAAAAGAGAGCCAATAAGGAAATATTGTGAACCAATATATGCCACTAATTAGATAACTAAGATTAAATGGACAAATTCCTAAAAAACACAAAGTATCAAAACTGAATTAAAAATAATAGAAAGAGTAGAACTATAACAAAGAGAATAAATCAGTAATTTAAATCTACTTACATAAGAAAAAGCTCAGGCTCAAATGGTTTTACTGGTGAATTTTACCAAATATTTAAAGATAATTAATGCCAATTTTTTTTTTTTTTTTTTTTTTTGAGACTGAGTCTCGCTCTGTCTCCCAGGCTGGAGTGCAGTGGCGCCATCTCGGCTCACTACAAGCTCCGCCTCCTGGGTTCACGCCATTCTCCTGCCTCAGCCTCCCAAGTAGCTGGTACTACAGCTGCCCGCCACCACGCCCGGCTAATTTTTTGTATTTTTAGTAGAGACGGGGTTTCACCGTGTTAGCCAGGATGGTCTCAATCTCCTGACCTCATGATCTGCCCGCCTTGGCCTCTGAAAGTGCTGGGATTACAGGCGTGAGCCACCGAGCCAGGCCAATTAATGCCAATTATTTACAAAATCGTGTACAAAACAAATAAGAAGACAACACTTCTCATCTTGTTACCATTGTAATCATGATTCCAAAAGCAGACAATGACATCTCAAGGAAAGTAAATGACAGACTAATACATGTGAAAATAAAGGCACAATTGAGATAGGAATAGCACTGGGTAGTCGTAGGAGGATGGAAAAAAAACAAACAATAGCTAAAACAGGAATTAGGCAAAAAAAAAAAAAAAAAAAAAAAAAGAAACCAGAAAACCCAAAATAAGGGAGAACAAAGAGAAAATGACCAATACTCTTGTCACGGAGACATGTCCATAACTCTTCCAGGCAAACCCAAATAAGGGTGAAAGGGGCAGTAACCAGGAGACCTGAAATCCACTGTTTTCCAGAATACTTAATGATTATTCCAACCCCCTAATTAAAGACACACCCATCAAATTAGAAACCCAAACTCCGCTGTGCGTAACTCATTCTCATGAGGATGCCCACACTTCTCTAGGTGGCTACTTTTGCTTTACAGTAAAAGCTTCTGGGCTTTTACTTTATTGTGATCTATCCTCGAATTCTTTCTCATGCTGATGACAAGAACAGCTAGACTGGTTGGGGCTGGGATCTCACATCATCTGGAGACCAACCTTAGCCCTCCGGCAACACAGTGATGCACAGCAAATCTCTAGAGCTTATATATTTTTCTTTACTGAAACTTTTCGCCCACTGCTTAGTAGTAACTCCCATTTGCCTCTTCCCCCAGCTCCTAGCAACCACCATTCCACTCTTTTTTTTATTTTTGACAAATAAAACTATATGTATGTACTATGTACAACACACTATTTTAAAGGGTATATACATTGTGAAATGACTGGCTTTAGCTAATTAACATATTCATTAGCTCGCATTATTATTTTTATGGTGAGAACACTTTGCATCCAGTCTCTTACCATTATTCATGGTTGCAAAAAAGTAGATCTCAAGAAAGTAGAGGGTAGAATGGTGGATATCAGAGGCTGGAGTGGGTGGGAGGTGTGGCATTGGGGAGATGTTGGTCAAACGATACCAAATTTCAGTTAGAAGGAAAAAGTTCAAGAGGATCTATTCCACAATATGGTTACTGTAGTTAACCACATATTGTGTTCTATTCTATTCTGTGATTCCATAAATTTGAATATTTTTGATATCTCATATGTCTTGGTGCTGTTATAACAAAATAGCATAGACTATGTAATTTATAAACAACATAAACTTATTTCTCACATTTCTGGAGGCCTAGAAGTCCAAGATCAAGGTGCTGGCAGGTTCAGTGTCAGGTGAGGGCTGCTTGCAAGATGACACCTTTTTGTTATATCTTCTAGAGGGGGGAACCTGTGTCTTCACAGACAAAAGGGGTTGAAGAACAGAAGGGCACCTACGTGGTTATCTCTGCCCCTTCTGTAAGGAATTCATCCTATTTATGAGGGCAGAGCATTCATAGCCTCATCAATGGCCTAAAGATGCATCTCTTAATGCTGTTACAGCGGAGATGAATTTAACATAAATTTTGCCTTTAAATACTAGACGTAAGATGCTAACTTAGATCTTCTGATACCAAATGGGTTGTTGTATTTCATACCACAGATGCCTCTATAACATGTTAACATTTAAATAACTTCACATAATGGTAACACTTAGCAACATTATTGCCCAGTCACTGAAGTCTTAAAGTTCATGTTATTCATCCGAAAAGACCTGGATGAAATTCAAAATAGGACAGGCATGTGTTGAATTAAACACAAAGGAACTGGATTTTAGTTTTACATCAGATATACAAAGAGCTTGGAAGGGACAAGGGATTCATCACCAGAATATGTAAGAAGCTCTAACAAGTCAATAGGAAAAAAATCTAATAATCCAATCCAAAGATGGGCAAAAGATTTGAATAGATATTTCTCAAAAATAAATCATACAAATGGCAAACAGGCATATGAAAACGTGCTCAACATCATTGATCATCAGATAAATGGAAATCAAAACTACAATGCATTATCATCTCAACCCAGTTAAAATGGCTTTTATTCAAAAGACAGGCAATAGCAAATGCTGACAAGGATGTGGAGAAAAGGCAACCCTCCTTCACTGTTGGTGGGAATGTAAATTAGTACAACCACTATGGAGAACAGTGTGGAGGTTCCTCACACAAGTGAAAATAGCGTTACCGTACAATGTAGCCATCCCCACTGCTGGGTATATGCCCAAAAGAAAGGAAATCATTATATCGAAGAGATATCTGCACTCCCATGTTTGTTGTAGCTGTGTTCACAATAGCCAAGATTTGGAAGCAACCTAAGTGTCCATCAACAGACGAATAAAGAAAAGGTGTTACTTATACATAATGGCATACCATTTAGCCATAAAAATGAACTAGACTCATTTATTTGCAACAACATAGATGGAACTGGAAGTTATGTTAAGTGAAATAATCCAAACATCACATGTTCTCACTTATTTGTAGCATCTAAACTCAAAACAACTGATCTCATGGATATAGAGATAGGATAGTCACGATAGGCTGAGAAGGATAGTGGTGGTGAGATGGGGAGGTGGGGATGGTTAATGAATATAAAAAAAAAATAGAATACATGAGTAAGGCCTAGATTTTGATAGCAGAACAGGGTGACTGTAGTCTATAATAATTAAATTGTACATTTTAAACTAAAATAGTATGATTGAGTTGTTTATAACACAAAGGATAAATGCTCGAGGGGATGGATGCCCCATCTTCCATGTTATGATTATTATATATTACATGCCTGTGTCAAAACATCTCATGTACCTCATATATATATATATATATATATATATATATATATATATATATATACACACACACACACACACACACACACCTACTAAGGGCACACAAAATTAACAATTTAAATAAATAACTAGGAATAGATAAATAGATAAATAAATAAATTGGAATATATCCTATTACTAAATAAATAGGAATAGAAGGAACTATCTTTACTTGAATAATATCTGCCAAACAACATGATAACATCATACTTAATGGTGAGAAATGAGATGCTTTTCTTCTAAGATCTAAGGTACCTCGTTACTTCTATTCAACATTATACTAGAACTTTTAGCTAGTGCAGCAAGATCAGAGAAAAATAAAAAGTAAACACATTGGAAATAATAAATGAATAAAAACTCAATTCACAGATAACATTATTGTCTAGGTAAAAAAACTCAAAGAATCTACAAGAAAACTAGAACTAATATGTGTATAAAAAACACAAGAAACAAGTTTAATATACAGGAGTCAAGAGGTTTACTACATATGTAAAATGCACAACTGATATATAAAATAAGCAATATCATTTATAATAGCACACCCAAAAATACTAAAATATAAATTTTAAAAAAGCAGCTGGACACAGTGGCTTACGCCTGTAATCCCAGCATTTTTGGAGTCTGAGGCGGGTGGATCAATTGAAGTCAGGAATCAAGACCAGCCTGGCCAACATGGTGAAACCGCATCTCTACTAAAATACAAAAATTTTCTGGGAGTGGTGGCACATGCCTCTAATTCCAGCTACTCGGGAGGCTGAGGCAGGAGAATTGCTGGAACCTGGGAGGTGGAGGTTGCTGCGAGCCAAGATTGCACCACTGCATTCCAGCCTGGGTGATGAAGCAAGACCCCCTCTCAAAAAAAAAAAAAAAATTCTAAAAAAAGTATGACACCTATATGTAGGAAACTTCAAAACACTGATGAAAACATTTTTTCAAAAGTATAATCAGTAGATATCCTTCACTCATGTAATCACAATATCCTGTCAAGTTATATTTTAAATATTGAACAACTGCTTCTAAAGTTTTTTATGGAAAGCCATAGACCTAGAATAGTTAAATAAATACTGAAGAACAAAGTTGGAAGTTTTACAATACCACCCAACCTCAAGATTAGCTATAATTTTACAGTGATGAAGACAGCATGATATTGGTGAAAATATAGACACATACATTAACGGAAAGGAACAAGGAACCCAGAAATAGCTCCACGCAAATATAACTAACTGATCTTTCATATAGAAGCATGGTTAACTCAAGAACAGTGCTCTCAACAAATGATGTTGAAACGACTGAATGTCCATATGCAAAAAAAAAAAGAACCTAGACACAGGCTTTACGTGGGAATAACTCAAAATCGTCATCAAGCTAACTCTAAAACGTCAAACTGGCTGGGTGCAGTGGCTCACGCCTGTAATCCCAGCACTTGGGGACGCTGAGGTGGGTGGATCACAAGGTCTGGAGTTCAAGACCAACCTGGTCAAGATAGTGAAACCCTGTCTTTGCTGAAAAAAAAAAAAAATTAGCTGGGCATGGTACTGTGCACCTGTAATCCCAGCTACTCGGGAGGCTGAAGCAGAGAATTGCTTGAACCCAGGAAACCGAGGTTGCAGTGAGCCAAGATTGTCTTACTGCACTCCAGCCTGGGTGACAGAGCTAGACTCCATCTCAAAAAAAAAAAAAAAGTCAAACTGTAAAACTTCTTGAAGAAAACATAAGAGAAAATGTACATGTTCTTGGATTAGTGATGAGTTTTAAAATTAAGTGTAACATGCCAATAACATGGTAGTTAATAGAAAATTGATAACTTGGAATTATTAACATTTAAAACTTCTCTGCAAAAGACAATGGTAACAGAATGAAGAGTTCAGCCACAAGGCTGGGAGAAAATATTTGCAAAACATATACCTGATAAAGTATTTGATTTTTTATTTATTTCTTTTGAGACAGGGTCCCACTTTGATGCCCAGGCTGGAGTGCAGTGGAGCAATCACAGCTCACTGCAACCTCGACCTCCTAGGCTCAAGTGATCCTCCCGCCTTAGCCTCCTGAGTAGCTAGGACTACAGGTGTGCGTCACGTGGGGTTGTTTTGAAATTTTTTGTAGAGATTGGGGTTTCACCATACCGCACAGGCTGGTCTTGAACTTCTGGGCTCAAGTGATCCACCCACTTTGGCCTCCTAGAGTGCTGGGATTACCAGGCGTGAGCCACTATGCCTGACCTTGAATTTAAAATATATTTTAAAATGCTTAAAACAACCATAAGAAAATAACCAATTAAAAATAGGCAAAAGATCTGATCAGGTAGCTCACAAAATAAGATATACAGATGGCAAGTAAACGTGTGAAAAGATGCTTAACATCAGTTGTCATTAGGAAATTAAACAACAACAATAACAAGATACTATATTTCCATTAGAATGCCTAAAATCCCAAACCTGACAACACTATTAATAATTGCTGTACAGGATGCAAAGCAACAAGAACTCTCTTGGGAGTTACCAAATTGTACAGCCAGTTTGGAAGATAGGCAGTTCCCATAGAAAACTAAACATTGTCTCACTGTAGGATCCAACAATTATGGTATGATCCAACAATTATGGTATGATCCAACAATTATGGTACTACTATTTACCCAATTGATATGAAAAATATGTCCACAAAAAATCTGTATGCAAATGTTTATAGTATTTGACTCATAATAAAACTACAAGCAACCAAAATATCCTTCTATTGGATAAATAATTTATGATACTATTGTGCAATGGAATATTATTCAGTGATAAAAGAAAATAAACTTCAAGCCACAGAAAGGTATGAATGAATCTTAAATGCACATTGTTAAATGAAAGAAGCCAAGTCTGAAGTTCCGCATACTGTATGATTTTAGTTATATGACTTTCTGGAAAGGCTAACAGATCAGTGTTTGACAGGATCTTGACAATAGGTAAGGTTGAGGGTTGAGTAGGTGAAGCACAGAGGATTTTTTTAGGGTTTGAAAGTATTCTGTATAATACAGTAATGGTGAGTATAAGACATCAAACTTTTGTCAAAACCCACAGAAAAAGAATAAACTCTATATGTATGCAAATAAAAAATCATTAAGGATGTCAGAGTGTTCCAGGATGAAAATCAGAATGTAACAAAAGGATCTAAATGCTTTACAAAGATGTGACAACCTCATTGAATGGGTTGGAGGGAGAAGTTGTCAGCCTAGGTAACTTTGGAAATGAGTGGAGTCTGCAAGACTAAAGAAAAAGGAGCTGCCACGAAACTTTGCTCAAGTTGATAAAGTATTTTTCCCGCAGGAATTCATGTTAAAAATTCTGAAACCTTTAAACATGTATTCTGGAATTGAGCAATTAAATAAATGGATGGCCAGCGATTGAAGTCAGGTTTCTCACTGGTGGAATGAAAGGTTAGAGAGAGACTAGAAAAGGATGCTTGAGTGATCCATATATTAATGTATGAGCATTGGAGACTTCAACTGGTGCTTATATTTAGCCTGATAAAGATAAAAATATACATATAAATATGTATGTATATATACATGTATTAGTATAGACACATTCATTTTCTTGTTCCATCATCTGGAAGGTTCTCAGAAGGTAGCAATGAGGATACCACCAGATCTTGGTTTCTTATACTATTGTCCAATAAAAGGAACCAGGGCTTTTGGTAGAAATGGTTGATTATAGATTAGCGAGGAAATTTACAATATTATCCTAGGTCATTTTGCAGTGACAGAAAGTAAATGCTTAAATAAACACCACATGATAGGTATGTCAAAGAGACACTAGAGCCTACTGAAAGAATTTCCAATTACTGAACAACATGGAACAACATGAGTGGAAAAAGAAAAGATTTTGTAATGAATTATAACTCAAAGTATAAAGTAAATACTCATAAATCTATATTGATAGAAATAAGTGATTGGATAAATAAGTGAACAGAGGGGGCCCCTTTTTCTCGCAAAGAATCCTCTTTCACTTTAAGGAAGTGAGGTTGTAATCCCCACTCCTCAAGTGCGGGCTGTGTGTAATGATTTCATTCCAAAGAGTACAGTGTGCAAAGGGATAAAAAGAGTAACATTACTGTGGAGATTCTTGGCAAACACTATCTCAGCCATGCGATCAAGCTTAATATCACCAGTAGTGAATCACACTGATAGAATGTTCTCTTGATGTGATGTAATGAAACTAGCACTCTTTACCTTTGTGGTCATCCCCAAAATGCATACCTCCAGTCTAATCATGAGGAAAGCATCAGAAAAATCTCAATTGAGGGAGGGGCCACCAAATACCTGACCAGTGCTCCTCAAACTATCAAGGATATAAAAAACAACAAAAAAATTAAAATATTGTAAAATTCAAGAGGAGACTAAAGAGACATGACAATAAAAATGTGGTATCATAGGTGTTCCTGGGACAGAAAAATGATATTGGGTAAAAAAAGAAGGCATATAAATACAGCCTAGATAGTTAATAATGTATCAATATTTGTTAATTAACAAATGTATCATACTAACATTAATTAAGATATTAATAAAAGAGAAAATATATGCTAGTTATGAGAAAATTCTGTACTATCTTTGCAAGTTTTCTGGAAATTTAAAACTCTTCTAATATAAAAATTGTATTTAAAAAAGAAACAAAACTCAAATCAAGGAGCTTGTTTTCCAGGTAATATCAACCGAAGTATTATTGAGCCAACTGCTAAGCCTTAGGGGCTGGGAACTGCAGTGTCTGGGGAAGAGTAGATATTACTATTGTAAGTGAGCTGTTCTCAATCTTGTCTTTTCAATTCCCTCGTATACTACATGCTATAGTCAAAGCAGTAAACTTTTCTTTCCTTAAGCAGACCACACTCTTTCATGCCTGGGTGTCTTTCTTCATACTGGCCAATTTTGCTTCAAATATCCTTCTATAGCTCGCCTCTCTAAAGAATTCATGTGTTAAGACATAACATTCATATTATCCTCTTTAGCCCCCGAGTAGAAAGAAGTGTTCAGTGTTCCAGAAATCATTGTTTACACCACCAAAGTGGATTGTAATCACTGATTTAAGAATCTTTCTTCCACACTAGAGTGTGTATCCCTTAAGGATATTTCTTATCAGTACCCCAGTATCAAGGAGTTCTAAATGCTTGATAAGCTTTTTTGGCTCAATAATTGTTTATTAACCCACAATTATTTTAACTGTTTATCCCCTGGACTAATAGATGACCTTTGCTCATGGCTTTTGGGTCTCTATTCTTGACAGAAACATGTTCACAATTTTAAGTTGTATTCTGGGATGGATCTAGGTTCAGGTTTCATCTATGCTTCCTACTAAGCCTATGTCTTTGAACAAGTTGCCAAGCCTTTCTAATCATAATTATTTTCTCTGTAAAATAGGTATCATAATAGTACAAGCATTATAGTTTTTTTAAAAGAAGATGCTAATATATACATATTTAGCATTCTATAACATGTAGTAAATACTAAATTATTATTGCTAATAGAAAATTAATCCTTCTTTTATCTAGTTATAAGCCTGATCAAAGACAGTCCTTATAAATAAAGAGGAAGTTGCATTAATGAAAGACTCTTAAAAAATGCACAGTTCCAGGTATCATACCAAACACCCCAAAACCAATTCCTGTCCTCCAACTCTTTCCTTTCCCCAAATTAACAGATAGATACAAAAATAATAATAAACTGGTATTTCCCCCTTGAACACCATAATGTTTTAAAGTAATCAGAATTTTTACACCTTCATGTTTTGAGTTGTGAGCGTGTGCTTCTAATCAAAGCTTAATGTGGGTGTTGTATTTTAGGGCTAGAATGGCACACATGTGAATTATGGAGTCACCACATTTTGTTTCTTGGTTATTGACAAAAGTAATGTAAATCTAAAAACTTCAGAATGTTAATAGGAGAATATATGTGGGTTGCTATTGTTTCGTATTTTTAGGAGTTATTAAAACATTGTGACAATAGTTATAGATTCAATTTTACAGGTTGTTTGTATTGTACATTTTTGTCATTCCCTTTTGGGCCATAAGTAAATGCTTATTTTTTAAACCTTTTGATTTTATAACTTGAAATAATTGTTTCTATGATGAAAAACGATGAATTTGAAATTCAATATTTCTATGTCTGTTAAAGATTATTTTTGTTCTCAGATTTTCTGATATGAGACAAGCTTTCAGCTGTTACAAAATGTATTCCATCTTTTTCATCTTCTGAATGAAAATTGCTAAATTCTTTCAAGCTGCTCAGTAATTAAAAATAATTTGTTTACTAATTTGGACACAGTTGATTCAGCCCAGAGCCTCCTTGAAATCAAATAATGTAAACCACCAAACAGGTTTTTAGCTAAAGGAATAGAAAGGAAAATCTGATTAAACTGCTAAAATATTCAGAAATTCTATTTGAGTTTCTGGACGCTAAAAGAGTTGCTTAATAAGCCTTTGCCAAATTATTTTAAAGATTAAAATAGGTATTTTAAGTATGAATATTTGTATGAAAATATTAAAATTCTACATTACAATATGAGAGAACATCTTCCAAATATTTGTCTCTTGACCTACTCCTGGGAGGTTGTCTCTAAGACGTTAGAATATTCTGCCTGATAAGAGGGTCACTGGGGACGTGGCCATACTGGTTGGCTTATTTTATCAATACGAATTATCATGAGGTCCTTGGGCCAGGTGGTGTAAGTTTGGCTTCTAGAGCAGACTAGTAACTAAGGTCAACCACATATGCAGTCAGCCGTGCTTACATGACCAGCCTCAACTAAAACTCTGGCAATGCTTCATGCATATTGCCACACATTGTTGCTGGTAGAATAAAATGTCTGCTTGACGCCACTGAGAGAGGATCACTGGAAACTTGCACCTAGTATCTCCTAGACTTTGCCCTATGCAAATCTTCCCTTTGGTGATTCTAGTCTGTATCCTTTTGCTGTAATAAACTGTAACTATGAGTATAGCGACTTTTCTGAATTCTGTGAATCCTTCTAGAGAATTATTGAAATTTAAGGTGCTCTGGGGGCTCTCCCTAACTAAGTTTTGAACACGTAACCTTCAAGAGTCAACAGTAACTATTCCTCATGCACAAACTCTGCATTAATTATCTGCATGAAACTTTTTACTGTTTCTAAACAAAAACATTCTATGAAGGTTTATTGCTATTTCCCCAGCACGTTAAAACATTTCCTGACACAAAGCAGGCATTCAGCAACTATTTATTAATTGAGTGAATTGATGACAAGCCTATTTTTATCCTACTGTTTCCTTTCTGTATTAAGAAAGTAAAGACTCTTTAGTCTGTTACCGTCTATTACTATCAGTCTTATAATATCCATGTCAGCTACCACTCTATTTTTTTCCTTCCTTTTAGAGCAAAATTCTTTGCATTGTCTGTGCTTACAGTCTCAAAAATGTCTCCATGCATGTTCTGATCTTCTTTTTATTTATTGTTTTCATTTTTGTTCTCTACAAATATCCTGGTTACCAATGATCTTCACATTGCTAAATTGAACAGGAAATTTCCAGGTGACATAATACTTATCAGTGGTGTTTGACAGAGTTAATTATTTCTTCATTCTTGCAAGATTTCCTTCCTACTTGGCTTATAGGAAACAGCAGATTCTAGTTTTCCATCTACGTTTTAATTGATACTCCACATTATCTCTTGCTAGTTCTCTCCCTATCCTCTATTTCCAGGATATTCAAAAGCTTCAGAGTTACTTCTTGGAACATATATTTTTTGAAATAAATTTTCACTTATATCCGTAGTAATCTCATACATTTTCAAAAACCTAAAGTACCATATTTATGCTGATTAATTAAAATTCTATATCTCAATCTCAGACCTCTACCCTATATTCTGGACTCATATATCTAATCACTTACTTAATGATATGGTTTGGCTGTGTCCCCACCCAAAATCTCATCTTGAATTGTAATCCCCATAATCCCAATAATCTCCATGTGTGAAGCGAGAGACCAGGTGGAGGAAACTGAATCATGGTGGCAGTTTCCCCCATGCTATTCTCCTGATAGTGAGTGAGTTCTCAGGAGATCTGATGATTTTATAAGTCTTTGGTAGTTCCTCCTGCCTTCACTTCTCCACCCTGCCGCCTTGTGAAGGAGATGCCTTGCTTCCACTTTGCCTTCCACCATGATTGTAAGTTTCCTGAGGCCTCCCCACCCATGTTGAACTGTGAGTCGATTAAACCTCTTTCTCTTATAAATTTCCCAGTCTTGGGCAGTTCTTTATAGCAGTATGAAAATGAACTAATACAATTAACATTTCCATTTGGATATCTACTATGCAAACCAAATTTAGCATCTAATTTTAAACATCCAAATATTCAATGTCTAAAGCTGAGCTCCTGATATTTTTTTGCCACATTTGCTTCTCCAAAAGTCTTTTCTATCTCAATAAATGGTAACTACAGACTTGCATTTTCTCAGATAGGCAACCATAGAGCTGCTCTTCATTCTTCTCTTTATTCATACCCTCATCCAATCCATTAAGACATCCTGTGGCCTCCAGCTTCAAATACCTGGAATGTTGTCACTTCTCATCATCCCTAGTGCCACTTTGGAGACCTAGTCTAAACAAATATAAGCTCTTACCTTGGTCATTATCACTATTAGCCCTCTAATTGTTCTCCCAGCTTCATCCATCACCCTTTTACATTCTATCAACACAGTCACCAGAATAATATTGTTACTATATAAGTTAAATAGGTGAATCCTCTGCTCAGAACCCTCTAATGACTTCATGCCTAACTTGGAATTAAAAATAATTTATTAATTTTTAATAATTCCTAACTTGGAATTAAAAATAAAAATATATCTGTCTCCTGTAATCACCATTACCTCTTTGATGTTATCTTCTATATTTTCTCTTTGTTTTCCACATTCAACTCACACAGTCCTCACTGGGTTTTTCTTAAAACACTGTAGGAGCACTTCTTCCTTAGGATCTTTGCATTTACCATTTCTTCCAGATGTAATGCTGCTCCTGAAGTTATCTGCGTGGCTAATGTGTTCACCTCCATTAGGCTTTAGGGAGATAACACCTTCTCAATGAAGATTTTTCTTGCTACTCTAACCAAACAAGCAACCCCCACAATCCCCTTCATTAATACTTCAATACTCTTAATGTCTCTACTGTGACTTATTCTGTACCTTGACATTTATCACCATCTGAAATGTAATGGATAGATATTTACTTATGATTTCTATTCTATAGTTCTTCCCACTACACTAGAATATAAGCTTCATAATAGCAGGATCTACACCTTTAGTACCTAGAACAAAACCTAGCAGACAGAAGTCATTCAATGAATTATTATTGAGTAACTGTTAAGTAATTTATTTTTAAAAATAAGTTTTTTGTTTTTTTTCCAGTGGGTAAGCTGTATAGGGATACAGTAGAAGCCACCACAAAAATTGCAGAATAAACATGGCAGTTGACAGTTCCCAAGTTATGCCATTTGCTAGCAGAGTGAATTACTCAAGTTTTAAAACAGGTCAAATTAGCAATTTCTATACTTGAAAGATTGATATAATACAATTTCTAAAATTTACATGATAATTAAATGAGATAACATATAAGAGTGCTTGACATTGTAGTAGATGTTCAATAGTGCCAGTTCTTATTGTTCTTGAATTAAATACCTGTGTGTATGTGTGTGAATAGCTTACAAATAATGTCAATTAATGTAATGACTGTATGCACCTCAAGAAGTCATCAGCTTAAAGGGAATTAACAAGTCTATACAAATAATAGAAACTTGAAGCTAACCTTAGAGGCCATATATCCTAAACACTTCATTGTAAACATAAAGAAAAATCTGGATATGTTAAGTGATTTTTGATGAAGGTGGATACACAATCCAAGTCTCCTGAGCCCTAGAGTAGTGTTCTTTGGAATCAAAACAAAAATGAGAGGATAGAAACCCTGATTTTATCACAAATGTCCACATGAAAGGCTGAACTCTGTCCCAAAATTCTTTTAGGTGTGATAACAAGGCTACTGAGTGGCTAGAAAGAGTCTTTCAAAAACCTGAGAGTAAAGAATAGTCTAGGACAGAGGTACTTTCATTTTTCCCCTTTATTCATTTAGACAGACTGATGTGACAGTAAAGGAGAAGCTCACCTAGCATCCAGTCATTGGTACCCAAGAGAAGACACTAGCTGAGAATTAACTGAAGTGCAGCATGCTCCAAGGTTTGCAGCTGCGAGATTATCATAAGTCTGGGAACATAATGAGCCAGGAAGCTGAGAGCAAACTGTTTCCAATTCATGGGAAGTACATTTGTCTTATAATGGCCACAGTTGTCTTAGTGTCATTTTACTTAAAAGATGGTACCTTTATTGAATGAAGCTGGGGAAGGAAGAGCCAGCTCCAAAGACATGCAATCATCATTGACCTGTAATTGAGCAGGCATGTTAACTGGTCAGACTGTTCCTTTGGATCTGGCTATTTAAAAATGGAAAGAAATAAAAGGTAGCTACAGCCCTATTGCCAACTGTTTTGCAAAAGATTCAGTCAGTCTTATCTTTTGCACTTAGCAGAAACACTAGTGGTGTCACCTGAGATGTGGAGAAATTTTATTGTCTAGGTGTAATCAGAATGGCCTGAGGCCTTTGTGAAATGCATTCTTTGTTGTTATTGTTAAGAAAATGAAAGTATTTCAAAAAGCTCAATTGTCTCTTTTCAAAGAAAAACTCTTTCCTTTGCCAGTAATATCTACTGAATAAGCATAACTAGACTAACTTTTTAAACTCTTCCTTCACCTAAAATGCAACTTAGAAAGATGAAAAATATCCCCACCAAACTGTATATTCTGTATCCTCTCCAATCCTATCCCTCATTGTCAAACCCAAAACAATACTATGACAGAAAAACTATGTAACAATTATAAAAAGCTAGAATAAATTATTAATTTCTAATATAGATTCTTAGAAATTGCTGCCAATAACTGTTATGCAAAGAGGATTATACTACTCTCCAGTTTGGCACCAAGTGGGCTTGCTATGTGTTTTCAATTAACTATGAGAAACCACAAATATCTATATAGAGAAACTGAAGGTGAAAGAATATCTACAGTTTTGCTCATTGCCTGCTTAGCTGCAATTTGATTCTCTGTTTTATTCCACAAGATAATTTTGTTAATCCATCTGATAACAAGAGGAAAAGAAAGGAAAAGATACTATGTAGCAATGTCACCTTACCTCAGTTATAGGAATGCATTTTTCAAGTATTTGATACAATGTCCTTGGTTTTGGTAGTACTGAGTCCTAATAAGAGCTATATCCAGATATTTAGCTACACTGGTATTTGTCAGAAATTTATAAGTAGCCAATGTAAATGAGGACAGTAGGTAAAAATCACACCAGGCTGGACAATTGTTATGAAAAAAATATATTACCACTGTATCTGCCCCATTTCTGTTTTGCTTTCTATTGTCATTTGCTAATTCCCATGATTTTATGAGATGCATTAAGTACTCAGGGATTTCACTGGCCCAAGTTTAAATTAGCATTTTCTGAAGTATGTAAGTTAGTACTTTGCCAAGACTTCATGCTGAATGGTAAATCGACCTGTGCAAAATTGCCACCAGGTGGCAGAAGTCAAATTAGGAACAAGAGGAAGTGACTAATTTGACTAAAATAAGTAATGACTTGGGATTTATTGCACAACCATTTACTGATTGCTTTCTATATACTTCTTTGTTGAAAAACAATATGTCCTTTCTCTCCTCAAGAAAATTTCAATCCAATAACTTGTCAAGCTATCCAAGGAAAGATCAGGCTCTAAATCCTAATTCTGATCCATATTAACCATATGTGGTAGAGAAGAGAATTTGAGAAATCTTTCTCTCTCTGGCACTTAAAAGGACCCAACAGTAATGATAAATAATAAAGATAACATTCACAAGTGTTTTAATTATATAACTGTGAGGCTTGGCTATAGGAATTCACTTTGATTTGAGTCAATAATTGAGGGAGAAATGTATTTCCATTCTTTAGACTCCTTTTGCGTGGCAAGATTTTTCATGTGGCTGATGTTACCTCATTCTTCAGAAAAATATACCCTTTTAAACTGATTTGAACCAGCAAATGATTTGTTAAATTATTTGAAATAGTCCAAGCAAGTGCTTCCATAAAGGGGAGTAGAGTTTATAGTTGTAAGAGGGCTGTTACTCTAATTAAATAAGAAGATTCATTCCACCAAACAAACACTGATGGTTTTTTTCTTTTCTTTTCTTTTCTTTTTTTGTTCAGTGAGAATGAAGGAAGTATGGGGAGGGGCTCTCTCTCCATCCATGATCACTTCTCAATAATAACTCAACCTACAAGGTCATCTCCTCCTCTTTCTACTGTTAGTGAAACTCCTTATGCATTTAAGGGGCAATGATACCAACTAACGATTACTGTCTTTCATGCTCAATTTTTTTTAAATTAAAGCATTAGTTGGTAGCCCATGCAATTCTGTAGGAGTTGTCATTTAATGGCATTTTCTATTTCTGGTTTATCTTTTAATAAGAAACCCTGCTGATCTGCCTCTCATTTTTCTTCAGAGTAACTCAGCTAGAAGATGAATACCAATTACAGTTTTCTGGGGTGAGCTAGAAGGAAACTGGTAAGGTTGGAAAGCTTGTCTATGGCCTAAGACTGACTCCTTCAACTTGCTATTTTCTAGTTAGAAACCTTTGACCGGAAGGCCTTTTAAGATGCTTTTTATAAACCTTTATGATTCATGACAAGTACTTTTTTTCTTTTTTTTTTTTTTTGAGACGGAGTCTCACTCTGTCTCCCAGGCTGGAGTGCAGTGGCGCGATCTCGGCTCACTGCAAGCTCTGCCTCCTGGGTTCACGCCATTCTCCTGCCTCAACCTCCCAAGTAGCTGGGACTACAGGCGCCCGCCACCACGCCTGGCTAATTTTTTTTTAAATTTTGTATTTTTAATAGAGACGGGGTTTCACTGTATTAGCCAGGATGGTCTCGATCTCCTGACCTCGTGATCCGCCCGCCTCGGCCTCCCAAAGTGCTGAGATTACAGGCGTGAGCCACTGCACCCGGCCGATTCAGACAAATACTTTTATGTATTTTTCAAGACTCGATCTCTAGGTTTGACTATGTTTGTACTAAGTTTCAGATTATTGTTATAAATATGTTGTAAGCAAAAAATTTATAGAGCATGATTACACATTTTAGTGGGCAGACATCTGAATAGAAGATAAAAGAGTCATAGTAACAAAAAGAAAATATGCTTTTGAACTAATAAAATGAAGACTTTATTCCTATCCGTCAGTGGGGAGAAAGAAGGAAAGGAGAAGGACTTAGAAGAAGGTTTTACTGTTAGAGGAGTATTTGTATCTAAAGTCACAGATAACATGGAACTTAAGGAAACAGGCCAAGCTAACAGTTACCTAGAGAACAGCATACAAGCAATAGTCAAACCAAGGAAAGAGCCATGGGTATAAACACAGGCAACGTAGCTTGTGAAAGTGAGCAGAAATGTTTCCCAGGTATTCATTCAAATCAACTATCAATAGAAAGTTTATAAAGGGCCCAGACTAGATTAAGAGAAAAATTATAGTGTGAGTCAGCCCAGGTTATTCTGTCTGATGCACTAGGTAAGTGTTCTCATCAGTTTCTAGGCTAGAAAGAAATATCCACTGTATACCTTGTGCATTTCATTACATATAAAAGTAAGAAAAACTTGATTTTATAGAAGTTGAAAGAATAGTGGTTACCAAAGACAGGAAAATAGAGGAGAGAAGGAGATGAGGAGAAGTTCATCAATGGGTGCAAAGTTACAGTTAGATAGGAAGAGGAAGTTCTGGTATTCTGTTGCCCAGTAGGTTGATTATCGCTAACAATAATGCATTGTACTTATCAAATAGCTAGCAGAGAAGATGGAATGTTCCCACAACAAAGAAATGATGCACGTTTAAGGTGGTGGATATGTTAATTCTTGGGATTAGATCATTACACAAGGTATGCATGTATAGAAACATCACATTTCACCCATAAATATGTATAATTATTACATGTCAATTTATAAAAACAGAGTCAACTGATGACAGAACATGTAAGGACTATTTTTTTTCAAAAATAAATAATAAATGACTTATGAAATTTACCAGAACTAGCACATGACAAGAGAGTATCATGCCAGAAACACACATTTTACTTTTGACAGGCATGAAAATCAAACTCCTAGGATAGGAACTTTCATTCATTACTGTTGGGAATGAAAAATGAGACAGCCACTTTGGAAAAGAGTTGGACATTTTCCCATGATGTTACACTTACCACACTATCTAATAATCCCAATTTTGAGTAGTTGCCCAAGATAAATGAAAATATGTTCACCCAAAAACCTGAATATAAAAATTTATAGCAGCTCTATTCATAATTACTAGAAATAGAAAACATTCAAATCTCCTACAAGTGAGTGAATAAACAAAGTGTGGTCATCGTTATGCAGCAATAAATGGAATGACTAGAATTAATAACAATGTGTTGCATACCTGAAAATTGCTAAGATGGGAGATTTTAAATATACTCTTCATAAGAAATACTAAATATGTGAGGTAATGAAAATGTTAATTAGCTTGATTTAGCCATTTTGCAATATACATATTATCAAACATCAGTGTACACTATAATATATATGATTTTTATTTGTCAATTAAAAACATGAATTAATTTTTAAAAAGGAATGAACTGTTAATACAGGCAACCACTGGATAATCTCAAAGGCAACATGCTGAATGAAAGAAATCAGTTTCAAAATGTTAAACACTGTACAATTCCGTTTATATGACATTTTCAAAAAAACAAAATTATTGTGACTGAGAGCAGACAGTGACTCTGAGTGGCTGAGACTGGGGAGTGTGTGACTCTAAAAGGATGATACTGGGGAGGCTTTTGAAGTGATAGAGCTGTTCTGTTTCTACAGTCCTGATGGTTACAGAAATCTATACCTGTGCTAAAATTAAAAGAATTGTACACAGTAAAGCCAATTGACTGTATGTTAATTTTAAAAATATAATAAAGCAAAAAAGTAAACACACACAAAAAAGAATCCATTTGTTTGCCACCTGAATGTCAGTAAGTCTTCCAATTATTTGGTGTCTGTCTGGACTTTCATAGAAGCAAATTATCTTCAGCTCCCATGCCACCTCTTCTGGAAAGTTCAACCGTTTTCCTAAAATCTTCCATGGATCTAGAAAAACATATCTCAATTAAGTCTTTTGCTTCTGCTGAATTCCAAACTTTACATTCTGTGATTATTCTCTTCGCTCTGCTCTTTATATGATAAACATGGAAAATTTCCCCTTTCCTTCAGACCCCAGAGTCACTGATTAGATACTAAGACAAAATGGTTTTACTAAATAATAAATAATACTAGATGATCTCATTTATATATTGAATCTACATAATCAAACTCATAGGAGCAGAGAGTAAATGCTGGCTGCCAGGGACTAGGGGGAGGGAGAGATGGGGAGATGTGGTCAACAGATGCAAAGTTTTAGTTATGTTAAGATGAAGAAGTTCTGGAGATATAATATATAGAATGGTGACCATAGTTAACAATACTGTTTTTTGTACTTAAAATTTGCTAAGGGGGATAGATCTTAAATGTTCTTACTGAGCACACATAAAAGGTAATTACGCGAGGTGCTGGAATATGTTAATTAGCATAATTGTGCTATTATTATACAAAGAACATGTACATCAAAGCAACAAGTTTTATACCTTAAATACACCGAATTGTTTTCAGTTATACCTCAATAAAGCTGAAAAAAAAAGAATCAAAATAATAAAATGGACTTTAGCACAGCATAGAGCAAGTCGTAACTTAAAATTGAATTATCAAGCAACTGAGTTCTTCAGCCCCTTGGCCATACCTGCTACAGACCCTTGGCAATACCGGCAACAGACCCTTGGTCATCACTGTCACAAGTAACTTTTCTCACAGCTTTCTTTCTTGTGGACCTGCCTGATGCCATGTTTGTTCGATCCTCTCTCTCTTTCTGTATCCTTAACTTCCTAATCCTCCGAATATCTGATATTCGTCATTCTCAGCAGTTTATTTGTTTGTCATGTGGTTACCCTCCTCCATACCTGGCAGGAATTGGGACAAGATCATTATAATCACCTTTCACAAGTATGTGGCAATCTATTTAGGTGCTTTCTCTATTTAATCTTGGTAATATCGCTCCTCCCCTAGAATGCACCTCAGTAAAAATTATATTTTTAATAGTTTTTTTTAACTTTTGTATATTAAAATTATCTATAGGAAAGTATATGTAGTTCTCATTACACATTATGGATTATAGATTCAACTTTTCTTATTCAAGTAAAAAGTTGTAAGATAGTTGGACTGGGTGGAGATTCTGGTAATCAGAATGAAAAAAAATTATAAGCACCTTAGGACTATAAGTAGAAAATATAACAAGGTTTACAAAATCTCACATTTATTATTGTTATTGAGAGTTTTTTCGGTGTTCTTGATAGTTGTTTTTGTGCACAGAAAATATTATGGTTGGTTCAAAAATAATTGTGGTTTTTGCCATTGTGCAAAAATAATTGCTTTCAGTGGTTTTCGAAAACACAATTATTTTTGCACTGACCTGATAAAATTTGTAACAACTTTCACATTTGAAACTAACCTTTGCTTTATATTCCAAATCAAAAAATCTATCAATCCATAAACTTTTACTTTAATTTATAAATGTTATCATTCTTTTAATAAATCTATCAAGTTTTTACAATAACTTTAAAGTCAGCCTTTATAACAATTAAATTTTCTTAAAATTTTAAACTACCTTTATAAATTCAACATAATCAATTTTTTTCTGAAGTATTTCAACTGCCTAACAAAACTATTTGAAGTATCTAGATGAGCTTTCTAAATATAATAAATAGATTAAATGTAAAAAATGTGATAATTCATATATTCCAAAATTGTAATCACATTTATTTTGCTTCTCACATGTAAACTGACCCAGTAGTTCCACAGACTGTTTTTTTGGATAAACATCAAAATTGACCTTTCTCATTTTAAAGCTTGAAACTTACATTTGTTTTATCTGAGTTCCTTTCTCAGGAAATGACCTTCAAGCTTCTCAAAAAAACTATCAAAAAACTGAAACTTACCAGATCACCATACCAGATGCCAGATCCCTCATTCATCATGATTGCTTCCTTGCCCCTCCTAGTTCCTGTTTTCTTACACATTGTTACATTACTTCCCTGCTATATAAACCCCTGCTTTTAGTCAGTCAGGAAGATGGATTTGAGACTGAGCTCCCATCTCCTCAGCTGCAGCACCCAATTAAAGCCTTCTTCCTTGGCAATACTTGTTGTCTTATTGATTGGCTTTCTGTGTGCCAAGCAGCAAAACCTAGACCAAACCCCAGGTGTTTTGGTAACAACATTAAAATCAAATGTGTAATTTACTTAAATACTTCACTTAAATATTTTAATTATACTTAAATACTTTAATTATAATCATGAAATTAACTTATTACATACTCTAGCACATACCTTTCCATTAAACAATAATTACAATTATGTATATTTATTGCATATATTCAATATATATGTATATATATGTACACATACATTGTTCTTAAGCTTGACACTAAAGCATTAAAGCTATAGGCTCCATTACTTCTAACTTTTAATGATCTATTAGAAATTTTTAAAATTTAAAATATGTTTGCCCAACAAAGAAACATTAATATTATTTCAAGCAATTTAGGGTATTTCCCAAAGGAATTTGAGATTACATGCACAATCACAGAAACTGCTTATCAGTCAGGAAGAAACCTGGAGTCCACATGGCTTTTCTCAGAATGATAAGATATATACAGAGACCTCACTTATAAATGCTGTGTATCAACTCCAAGTTTATACTTTCCAAATAATATGGCCTTTTAGCCTAGATCACCTGGATTGCATGCTAGCTAATAGATACTTCACAAGTAAAACTGGAGTCTCAAACCATCGTAGCTTTCATTATGAATTATTCCCATAAAATTCTCATATGGCAAGGCAGTAAATCTTAGGGCTATCTTAATATTACTTCTGACTGGATACTGTGTCTTATGGGTTAGTCTTGCATTTTGGTCAGGGCAACAAACCAGGACAATGATAACAAGCCTGAAATGTGGATTATGCATACTTTCCCAAGTGAGTTATATATTGAACCACAGATATATGCTTACTTAATAAAATAATTCCTTTATCATATATACTTACATGTATGTCCAGTTTGGAACAATACTGTCTATAGTATACTGCAAATTAATATTTTTCACAAACTCTAATTTCCTTCTACAAAGTGTACTTGATTTATATTGAACACCTAAATTTAAATTATTCATTCATTAAGTGTAAATATTATCACAGTGTAAATTATATTTGTTAAACTTAATGTATAATTTTCCAAGAAAAAAATTTCTCAAGAAATACATCCTTAAAATTATTTTGCAAATCATCTTGTTCTTGTTTGTGCATATTAATTTTATATATTCATACTAATATTGTTGTATACATCCTACATCATACTTTATTGTATTTTGTTTTAAATATATTAATTTATCAGGTGTAAATATCTAAGTCTTTTCTGGCATATTTTCTTTTTCTAAAAAAAATACTAAGAATCCCAAAAAGTAAAAGTAGCCTAGGCCTTTTTGGATATTTGAGAATACATGGTTTTAATGAAGATTTGGGAAAATTGGAAAATATTGGGGGATTCAAAGATATCAGATTACTGATGAGTCAACTGAACTTTTATCCCCCAGATGATTGTATTTTATATTTATCAGGTCATTGTGTTTTATATTGTATATTACTTTATATTACTATTAAAAATTGAAGGAAAGTATGTTTTCTATTAACTCAGACATAATTCTCATCATATATTTATGACTTTAAGGAATATATAGCAGACTGCTCTGTAGATGATGAAAATATAGAGATACAACATTCTAAAGAAATACAGCTTCTTTGAAAAGAGATTATTTGTAAACAATAAGATTAGGGCACAATATAAGTTTGATACTTTATTCTTAGAATGCAGAGTAAAGATAGAAGAATACGTATAGAATCAGTGAGTTCTCCTTATTCGTTCATCATGTTTGTTGATAATATGAGAGGTAGTGATGAATTCATTCATTTATTCATTAAATAAAATTTATAAAATGGGTAGAATTCCTATATGTCAGAAATTGTTTAGATAAAAGGATAGAGGACAAATTTAAAAAAATCCTTGCCTTTAAGCTCTTATTTTAGAGGATCAACAAATCACTAAATAAGTAAAATATAAAGTATATCAGATAAGGTTAAGTGCTGAAAAGAAACATAAATCAGAGAAGGATGAAAGGGAGTGCTCACCCTAAGGTGAGCTGCTTCACTGTCCACGACACTTTATGATTATATTCTGGGGAAGAGGAATGCTCTAGGTTTCTTTTGGTTACCACTGTTAACAGGGATTGACATTGTAATGAGATTTTCTCAAGCTAAATTAATGGTGTTGAGGCAGTAAATGTTGTGAAAGTGGGAATGGTAGAAGTCTTGATAGAAGAACACAAAGTTCTGGGGCCACCTCTTCATTGCTGCCGATGATAGTGTGAAAGCCAGGAAAGGAGAGATCTTTATTTGGAACATGTTGGGAACACTGCATTTCCTCTTGACCACTGTCAGTGGAAGTAAAAATAAGGGAAGAGGTAAACCTATCTATGTGCTTCAAATTCTACTCAGTGTATACTTGGGTTTTTATTGACATTCCAGTGATAAAGGTTAACTCTGATGGACTCCTCAATTCAGACTGTTAAAATAATAGATTAGTCAATAATTTATTCTTACTCTTGCACTTAAAGTAGAATAATGCCTCTAGTAAATAAATTTTTAATTTTAATCCTGTGGATTGCACTTTTTCTATGCTTACTTCCTACTTCAGCCACTTGACCAATTTGTAATTACATGACAAAGCCATCTTTTCTTCCCTTGTGTTGATCCTGCCATTTCTTCTTCCTTCCTAAACCTTATAGGAAATTTTTTGCTATCTCAGAAAGTAATTCTAACAGTCCATTCTGAGAATCAGAGCCCCTCACCAGCATGGCGCTTATAACTTTAATTCTTTCATTTTTGTTCAGAGGTGCCTCTGATTTTCTGGTGTATAGCCCTGTTTTACTACTCATGTCATTCACTGGCCTGAGTTTTCTCCATGTATTTTATATCTATAATACTCTGGAAGACACAACATGCTTTATGCCTTTTAGAGATTTTTTTAATGCACGATCGCATATTAACCCAGGATAATTTTATGTAAATGCAGTAAGTAATCCTGTTCAATAACACTTTTCCTAAATTATTTGATCTAGGGTCCATAACAACCAATTCTCAATACTTTTTATTAATAGCTCATGGCAGTATCATTCTGCAGAAGACATTTAGAAAACCCTGAACTATAAGCAATTATATTTGTTCCCTAGACACATCTTTTTGGCTTATATTGTTTCTAGAACTGAAAATTACGATAAACTTGGCACAGGAGAGCTAAACATTCTATGAACT
Source organism: Pan troglodytes (assembly GCF_028858775.2). Lineage (NCBI taxonomy): Eukaryota > Metazoa > Chordata > Mammalia > Primates > Hominidae > Pan > Pan troglodytes. Next base: position 92,612,020 of record NC_072407.2, read on the forward strand.
TTCAAATTAAAAAACTGCTGGAGTTTGGCAATGGATACAATCATTTAAATATTTCATTTTCTATTTGTGTCTTGATTCAGAGTATTTGGGTTTACCTAATAAGATTCTCCAATTTGATTATAACAAAATTGGTGTTCATTTCTGTAGTATATTAGGAAAACAGGGTCATGTTATGCCTTAATGTAGTGATTCTTAAACCAGAGCATGCATCAGAATCACCTGAAGGATTTGGTAAAATACAGAATGCTGAGCCCCACTACTGGAGTCTCTCATTTAGCAGGTCTGGAATGAAGCCCCCAAATTTACATCTCTGACAAGTTTCCAAGTATTGCTGATGCTACTGGTGCAAAGCCCACACATTAAGAACCAGTATCGTAGTGCACAACATGCAAAATCACTTAAGTGTTGGTGAAACTCTTTGTCCAGGAATCAATGAGATGAAACTTAAGTCAACAGCCATTTACTATGATTTTTACATTCCTGATTCTCAATTTTTCTGTCTCTTTCCTCTCAATATCTCAGGCAGATTTGATGACTTCTTGTAACAAGGAGTCAAAGTCCCAAAGAAATAGAGAGCACATGCAGTATTAGATAATTCCAACAGGTTTATTTATTAAGGAACTATTTACAAAAGTGTAGATTTAGTACCATAACCTGAAACTTTGTGGTAACCAAGTTATTAACATCCTTAGGCTCAAAGCAATAAAGTGAGGGAGAGGATACTGGAAACTGGAGACATACAGTTGATTAGAAGATCAGTAACTTTGAATCAAGCCAGCTCAAGATGGCTTTATAGGTAGGCAGCCAATCCTTCCTTCTGATTCTCAATGGCCAAACCTCAAAAGAAATCATTGGTTACCAGAACCTGTGGACATAGTTTATATGCTTTACCTCCAAGAGCCCAGCTTGATAGAAAAGATTGCATTCAACAGATCAGTTGCTTTGTACCATTTACTGGGGACTGTGTTAATTTTTTTGTAACAAATACACCACATCTAGCATAGCAACTTCAATGGGACTACTACTTGGAAAAGTTTGCAGCAATCCACTGTCATCTACCATGATTCATTCAGTTTTGGTAGGGGCCAGACTGGTGAAAAAAATTGTAATATGATGGGGACCCCCCTTCCTCATTTTTAAATTATTTTAGAGTGAGAGCAGTCATGGTTATTCCCATAAGGATTCAGTATTGTTGGTGATTTATTACCTTGGGGAGAAGGGACATTTTCAGAGCTTCTCCTTAGTCTTAATCACTGTGATAGCTCTTATGCTATAGGTAAAGGAATCAACATGAGGATTTAGCCAACTACAAGGTTATCCATTCAAATTACTTATTCAGTGGCTAGAAAAATGACTAGTAGGTGAATTTGTGAACCCTGTAGATACACTGTGAATTGGATCTGAGCCAGGACCCTATTTATTACCTACACTGCATATGTTCTTACTCCAACATAGGTTTTGATGGTGCTTTTTGTTCCTGGTTCCCTGTGTCTAACAGTTCTGGAACTGTTTGGGTATTCATCTTTCCCACATTATCATTATCTGATTAAATGGCCATATACTTCTTTTGGGAAGGCTCGGAGGAATTATTACTGGATATAATTTCTAGGTGCTTCCTCCAGGATACTCTCCTTTTCAGCCAGTGGATTTCAAGTCTAGGAAGCTGGACAAAATATCATTATTGGAATGGTTGTCCCCAGCTTTTATATACATAGCTTCTTACACATCCCCAATTTCTTTTTATTGTATAAAATAACCATAAATGATCATAAGTACAAATATGAATATTGCTTTTATAAATATAAAAGCAATATATTTTTTGGCTACCCGTCTATATCAATCTAAGAACAAAGTTCTTTTAATCATCTCCACAGCTGTCTTTGAATCACAGACTCCTGACTGCCATACAATCTCACGGAGGTTTAATTTTATGTTAGTTAAAGGGAAAAAAAATTAAAACATACATAATTTGACTTTGTCAAATACCTATCCTGTGTCTTTGCAAGCTAAACTATGCTAGGAAAGTAAGAGTGTATTTGACGGATATATTTTTACATACTAGAGCTTTCAGTCAAAGATGCTCACAAATGCGCCTAGTAAAAGTTCCCATTAGTAATTCTCATATGGAACAAACTTTGATGTGGCATTAAATCTTTGGCATAAATTTAAGTGTTCATAAATCTTCCAAACATTTTCTGGGAATCTGTTGGCTCGGTTAGATGATGAATTAAGTAAATTGACAAAGTCCATTCTTTGCAATTAGTTGTAGAAGTTGAACCCAGATATAAAAGGAAAATCAACTGTGTACCTTCTCTATCATGTGTTTTTATTTTAATTGGAAACCATCATTCTCAGTAAACTCTCGCAAGAACAAAAAACCAAACACCGCATATTCTCACTCATAGGTGGGAATTGAACAATGAGATCACACGGACACAGGAAGGGGAATATCACACTCCGGGGACTGTGGTGGGGAGGGGGGAGGGGGGAGGGATAGCATTGGGAGATATACCTAATGCTAGATGACGAGTTAGTGGGTGCAGCGCACCAGCATGGCACATGTATACATATGTAACTAACCTGCGCAATGTGCACATGTACCCTAAAACTTAAAGTATAATTAAGAAAAAAAAAGAAAGAAATTATACAGGTAAAAACTGTTTTTTAGAGAGACATTTTCTCTTTAAACACAAAATGATAACAATAACTGTAAATTATATCATACAATTTTAATTTGAATATCCTTCACTGTAGTCATAACTTAATGAGAAAAAGACCAGAAAGCATACTTTAAATAGGAAAGATAGCCTACTTGAATGATCTCTGGATAGACTGCTTAAAAGATTTTGTCACAGCTTTTCAGTAAATAGATTGGTGATCTTGAGTACGTTTCTACTTATTCTGTGTTTCAGTTTTCTCATTTGAAAACAAGGGTCAATATTAAGTGTTTCGTTTTTATTGTTTTACGGTCCTACTCTCTAACTACAGGTTATGGCAGAGTGCACACTATCTTGGATGCTAGAATCAACAGACAAACAGAAGCAAAACAAAAATAGGTTTGATCTGGGCCTCACCACTAACCAGCTATGTTAACTTATTTTATTTCACTAATCCTTGGCTTCCTCATCTGGAAAATGGGAATAATAATATAAGAATAAAATTCAATAATGTGCTTACCATAGTTTTTGACACACAGAAAATGCTAACGAAACAATGCTATTTTGTGCAGCAGTTAAGAGTGGAGACTCTAGAGAGCCCAACTGCCAGGTTCATATCCTGGCTCTTTCTAATTACCGTCTGTATGACTTTAAGCAAATAATAATAATAATAATGTCTACGAAACTCACTTTTTTTCTATAAAATATTAGACTAGACCGTTCTCATGGGGTAGTTACAAAATACGTTAAGCATTGTCCCTGGCAAATAGTTGCTCTTATTAGATGTTATTCACCATTATTATTAACTTAGATTCTTACAGTGATCAGAATTTATTAGACTCTATGAAAGCTTAGTGTTCATATACATGAAAGTCAGTGATCCTTTTGGACATCTGCCATGTTTTCACCCATCCTAGGAATCTAAAAGTAACTGACAAATCATTGAAAGCAAGGGGCTGGAAGAAGAGTGAGTGAGTGCAATGGATTTCCTCTCTGAAAGCTTTGCTCCCAAATGCGCAGTTAGCATAATGAAGCACGTGTGTTACCTGTTCTCTCAGCACCCATAATCTTCAAGGAAACCAAATTTCATTCTGACCAAAACATCTCTATAGATAGTGATATGGTTTTGCTGTGTCCCCACCAAAATCTCATCTTAAATTCCCAAGTATAATGGGAGGGACCCGGTAGGAGGTAATTGAATCATGGAGGCAGGTCTTTCCCATGCTATTCTGGTGATAGTGAATAATTCTCACGAGATCTGATGGTCATTGTAAGGAGGAGTTTTCCTGCACAAACCCTCTTTGTCTGCTGTTATCCATGTAAGACTTCACTTGCTTCTCCTTGCCTTCCACCATTATTGTGAGACTTTCCCAGCCACGTGGAACTGTAAGTCCAATTAAATCTCTTTTTTTGGTAAATTGCCTAGTCTCAGGTATGTCTTTATCAGCAGCGTGAAAATGGACGAATACAGTAAATTGGTAACAGTAGAGTGGGGTGCTGCCGAAAAGTTACCTGAAAATGTGGAAGCAACTTTGGAACTGGGTAACAGGCAGAGATTGAAAGAGTTTGGAGGGTGTAGAAGACAGGAAATGTGGGAAAGTTTGAAACTTCCTAGAGACTTGCTGAATGGCTTTGACCAAAAGCCTGATAATGATGTGGACAATAAAATCCAGGCTGAAATGGTCTCAGATGGAGATGAACTTTTTGGGAGCTGAAGCAAAGGTGACTCTTGTTATGTTTTAGCAAAGAGATGGTGGCATTTTGCCCCTGCCCTAGAGATTTGTGGAATTCTGGTGGGAGGAATTTCTAAGCAGCAAAGCATTCAAGAGGTGACTTGGGTGCTGTCAAAGGCATTCCATTTTATAAGGGAAGCAGAGCATAAATGTTCAGAAAATTTGCAGCATGACAATGTGATAGAAAAGAAAAATATGTTTTCTGAGGAGAAATTGAAGCCAGCTGCAAAAATTTGCCTAAGTAACGAGGAGCAAAATGTTAATCCCTAAGACAATGGGAAAAATGGGTCTGGGGCATGTCAGAGGTCTTCATGGAAGCCCCTCCCATCACAGGCCTGGAGGCTTAGGAGAAAATGTTTTCATGTTTCTGGCCCAGAATCCCTGTGCTGTATGCACTCTAGGGACTTGGTACCCTGTGTCCCAGCCACTCCAGCTGTGATTAAAAGGAGCCAAGGTACAGCTTGGGCTGTTGCTTCAGAGGGTGGAAGCCCCCAAGCCTTGGCAGCTTCCATGTGGTGTTGACCGTGCAGGTGCACAGAAGTCAAGAATTGAGGTTTGGGCACCTCTGCCTAGTCTTCAGAAGATGTATGGTAACCCCTGGATGCCCAGGCAGAAGTTTGCTGCAGGAGTGAGGCCCTCATGGAGACCCTCTGCTAGGGCAGTGCAGAAGGAAAATGTGGGGACAGAGCCCCCACACAGAGTCCCTTCTGGAGTACCGCCTAGTGGAGCTATGAGAAGAGGACTACTGTCCTCCAGACCCCAGAAAGGTAGATCCACAGACAGCTTGCCCTTGCACCTGGAAAAGCCACCGGCACTCAATGCCAACCCATGAAAGCAGCCAGGAGGGAGGCTGTACCCTGCAAAGCCACAGTGGTAGAGCTGCCCAAGACCATGATACTTTGACATTTCTAGCTTCTTCTATTTGATATTCAACTCCACTTACTTTTCTTTAAGATGTTTATCATGTGTTTGATTTAATATTTCCTGGTTATTTTGTCTCTCTGTAAATTTATTTTTGTGAGTCAATGTGTTATGTACTACAACTTCAAGGGCTGCTGCTGCCATTATTGCTCAAGCAATACTGAGTACTGGGGCAGTAGTCAGCAAGGGGCGTGGCCTCCAGGAAACCATAAGCAAAAAATGTATGAAGTGGTAGGAAAAGATTGAGAGGAGGAACTGGGAACACACAGGCTAAAGATTCAGCTCTTATTAACTTTTTTTGCAGTTCTCTTTCTACCATATTATAATCATTCCCTGGCTCTAAAACAAGCCCCACTGCACTTGTTTTTGTATGCCAAATGGGAACAGATAGACATAGTTATTATATTTGGTAATAAAATTTTGGGGATAAATAAGATATATGGCATTGTTTTAGAAAAGTTAAAAATGTAATATAACTGTTATGATTGTTCTAAACAGCATTTTTGTTATAGAATAATGGTTGAAATTGGAATCCTTGTAATCAGTTGATGCAAATTTGGGTATTATCTTGTTGCAGTGATACAACTACTTATGTTATGTAATAAACATAAGCATAAGAAACTATTACAAAGAGGAAGGGTCATTCGTTCCACACCTAAGAGACCTGGGTTTAAATTAGTTTGTTTCTCAGAACATATATAACCTTCAACAAATTTTTAAGTCTCTTTAATATTCAGTTCCTCATTTAGTAAAAGGGGACATTAATAGATATCTCTTAGCATTATATTTAAGATTAAATTAATTGATGCTTAATCCAATGCTTAGCATATTGTGAATGCTCAAAATGGTAGTGGCATTAGAATTCAAATGATGGGATTTTATTCATTGGTGTTTCAGGTAAGGGGAATGAAAAATAATGTAGTTGATATGATTTGGCTGTGTTCCCACCAAAATCTTATCTTGAATTCCTATGGGAAGGACACGATGGGAAGTAATTGAGTCATGGGGGCAGGTCTTTCCCGTGCTATTCTCATGATAGTGAATAAGTCTCAGGAGATCTGATGGTTTCATAAGGGGAATTTTTCTTGCACAAGCTCTTCTCTTGTCTGTCACCACCTGAGATGTGCTTTTCACCTTCCACCATGATTGTGGGGCCTCCCCAGTCACATTGAAATGTAAGTCCATTAAACCTCTTTCTTTTGTAAATTGTCCAGTCTTGGGTATGTCTTTATGAGCAGGTTGAAAATGGTCTAATATATTAGTTTTCTTTTATTTCTATGGGTGCATGAGTATATTGAATCTCAGAGTCATGAATTCTATCAGTGAAAGAACCCCAAGAGATCACCTAGCCCAATCTACATTTAGGAACAGAAGGTATTATTATTTCCGGTTCCTATATAAAGCAACTGAAGCCTGAAAGACAGTGAAACTTGGTCACATAATTGTAGATACAAAGAAGAAGACTTAATCCCAAGTCACCTGTTTTTTACCATAATTTTTTCTACTTCTTGATGTCATTTTTATTAGATAATGAAGTGTTACTTTGGTGATGAGAAATATTGGATTAAAAGTTGCAAGGCTACTGAAATGGGTTGTAAAATAGATGCAAGCTTTCTAATGCAGCAGTCAAATATACTTCTTCCTGTAAGTTTTGTTCTTCAAATAGAGTCAGAGAGGTGCCATTTGGTGATGCTGTTCTAGCCTTTTTAATTGTTGTAGATTTCAGCTAATGACTCTTTGATTACTTAATAAGAACCCTCTAAGTAGTTTCAAATATGATTGTACCAATTCCTCTCCCCTCACTAAGGAAACTTAAAGAACTGTCAACATAGTATCAAAGATCATGACTTTTATTCATTTTACATTAAAACCAAGTTTTTAACTATTAATTGGTTTTAAACATTGGCAATTTTATGTGTAGTAGGATTACTAATTATTTTCCAGCTTAAATTCTAGTTTGGACAACACCCTCTATCTCACTTACCTGAACTTCCATGATGACTTGAGGAAAATAACTTTATGCTGTTGCAATGAACTGTTAAAATAGCCCCCATCATTTGACTTCAGTGAAAGAATAAGTGGATGAATTACTATATTTACTTTGAGATTTGTAAAGTTGACTAGGATTGTTTCCTGAAAGTTTTCTTCCACAAGATGATAATATTAACTGTAATTGTGTACTATTTCACTAACTTGCAAGGGCCTTTACATGTTGTTAGTAGACTGCATATTGATACTAAACTTAGACAATAATAGAGCCACTGGACTGGTTCAGTGAATAAGAATGTTTTGAATATTATTAAGATTTTATTATTTAGGATTGCCTTTGTGTGGCAAGCCAATAGCACAAAATGTTAAGGAACATTTTCTTGGCATGAAATCATGTTTAAAAATATTTCTTAATTTCTTAGTGGTCATTAAAATCCTTTCCTTCTACTTGATGCAGAATGAATAAATTTAGTTACTTTCTTTGTTTTTTGTATTTGAAGTATCTCCTTTTCAACTATATAACCATCTTACCACTTTCACTTTCTTGGAAAGGTTTCAGCATAATAAAACATTTTGTGATTATTATTACTTACTGCTGACTTACCTTTGGACTCTCTGATATAATTACTCTACACATATGCTTGGTTTATGATCTAAGTTATGTCTGGGAGGCTATGGCATTCAAAAGTGACATCTGCCCCATTGCCATGCCTTTTATCAATAAGTCACTAAAATTACCCTCAAATATTTCTACAATACACTTCAGATTCAGTTTTGCTCAGGGAATTTGCCTTTCCATGACAGAAAAAAATGAGTGCAAGTGGGGTAGGGAGGGTGGCATCCCTGGTACTAGGACTGTAAAACAGTGGCCATTCTTGTGAATTAGGTGCAATAACATCTTTCTCCCTGGAGAGTTTGTGGTGGCAATGGCTGTGGGTTACTTTGGGGTCACAAGCTGCTCCTGTCCTATGTGGAGTAGGCCACTAGGGACTGCAGTGGCACTCATGTCATGGCTGATAATGATAGCCCCCACTCTTCTTCTTTGGTCCTAGCTGTCTCTGGATATCTCAGATATGCTGATCTCTCTAGTGATCCTTTCTGTGTAGTTATTCATTTTTCCTCCACTCTGTTGCTGCAGGTTTTTAATTGAAATCTTTGAGCTCCTTCTCCCCAAGGCTATTATTGCGAATGGACAGCTGTCTCATTGTTGATCAAGGGGGATGAAGGCTGATATCTCCTAATCCATCATCTTGCTGACCTCCATATCAGCTTTGGAAGATAGGAGTCGTGTCAGTTATTTTTCTGCTAACAACATCAATTAGAGTGCCTAATCTATAGGCCATCAGTTTTGTGGGAGAATGAGCTGTGATATAAGAGAACATGACTTCTGTTCAGCAGAGTTTTTTAAAAGCCAACAGTCTTAAATTGATTTATTCAATTACTTACATTCTTAAGCATTTTTCACGATGCTGATTCTGACTATAAACTTGTCAGTTCCTTCACATACGTTTACTTTACTGTCATGATTTTCTATTCTCCCCCAACTGGTATTAACAATGAGCATTTTAGAAATGGGGAGGTAGTAAGTTCATAAATATTATTGCCTTTAAAAATTAAAACGTCTGAAGATAATGCTCCCTTTGTTAGTTTTGGGGGTAAAAGGAGATCTCCTGAAAATGGTGTCAGGTAGAAGTTTTCATTTAACGTTACTTGGCAAACTGGAGTAGACATTTGGAAGTGTTCTTATTAAATGTATTCAGTTATGCCAGAGTGGTAGTGGCAGCCTCATTATCCCAAGCTGATCCTTGTATATAGCGATGATCTCAAGCCAACTTTTACCATTTCATGAGCCAACTCTTAAGTTTTTAAGAATTTTTCAAACCGATTTTTTAAACTTCTAGTTTAGATTTGAGGGTGCATTTGAAGGTTTGTTATGTAGGTAAACTCAAGACACAAGGATTCATTGTACAGATTATTTTATCACCCAAGTATTAAGTCCAGTATCCAACAGTCATCTCTTCTGCTCCTCTCCCTCCTCGCATCCTCCATTCTCAAATAGACCCCAGTATCTGTTGTTTCCTTCTCTGTGTTCATAAGTTCTTATAATTTAACTCCCACTTATAAGTGAGAACATGGGGTATTTGATTTTCTGTTGCTGCATTAGTTTGCAGGAGCAGATAATAGCCTTCAGCTGCATCTGTGTTTCCGCAGAATACATGATCTCATTCTTTTTTAATGGCTGCATAGTATTCCATGGTGTATATGTAGCACATTTTATTCATCCAATCTGTCATTGATGGGCATTTAGTTTGATTCCATGTCTTTGCTATTGTGGATAGTGCTGCAGTGAATATTCACATGCATTTGTATTCATGGCAGAATGATTTATATTCTTCTGTGTATATCCCAGTAATGGGATTGCTGGGTCGAATGATAGTTCTGCTGTTAGCTCTTTGAGGAATCGCCATACTGCTTTCCACACTGGTTGAACTAATTTACACTTCTACCCACAGTGTGTAAGTGTTCCATTTTTCTCTGTAATCTTACCAGCATCTGTTATTTTTTTACTTTTTTTTTTTTTTTTTTTTTTTTTTTTTTTGAGATGGAGTCTCGCTCTGTCTCCCAGGCTGGAGTGCAGTGGTGAGACCTTGGCTCACTGCAACCTCTGCCTCCCCGGTTCAAGTGATTCTCCTGCCTCAGCCTCCTGTGTAACTGGGAATACAGATGCATGTGACCACGCCTGGCTAATTTTTGTATTTTTAGTACAGACAGGGTTTCACCATGTTGGTCAGGCTGGTCTGGAACTCTTGAACTTATGATCCACCTGCCCTGGCCTCCCAAAGTGCTGGGATTGCAGGCATGAGCCACCACGCCTAGTCATTTTTTTTTTTTGCTTTTTAACAATAGTCATTCTGCCTGATACGAAATGATATCTCACTGTGGTTTTGATTGCATTTCTCTAATGGTCAGTTTTATTGAACTTTTTTACATTTGTTGGCTGCATGTATGTCTTCTTTTGAAAAGTGCCTCTTCTTGTCCTTTGCCACTTTTTTAATCAAGTTATTTGCTTCTCTCTTTTAAATATGTCTAAGTTCCTTATAGATGCTGAATATTAGACCTTTGTCAGATGCATAGTTTGCAAATATTTTATCCACTCTGTAAGCTGTCTGTTGACTATGTTGATAGTTTCTTTTGCTGTGCAGAATGTTCTTAAGTGTAATTGGATCCTACTTGTCAATTTTTGCTTTTTGCTTTTGGTGTCTTTGTCATGAAATCTTTGTCTATTACTATGTTTGATATGGTATTGCATAGGTTGTCTTTTAGGGTTTTTATAGTTTTGGGTTTCATACTTAATTATTTAATCCATCTTGAGTTGATCTTTGTATATGGTGTAATGCAAAGGTCCAGCTTGAATCTTCTGCATATGGCTAGACAATTATCCCAGCACCATTTATTGAATAGGAAATCTTATTTCCACTGCTGGTTTTTGTCATTTTTTTTTTGAAGATCAGATGGTTGTAAGTGGGCAGCCTTATTTCTTGGCTGTCTATTCTTTTCATTGGTTTATGTGCCTGTTTTTGTACCAGTACTATGCTGTTCTGGTTACGGTAGCCCTGTAGTATAGTTTGAAGCTGGATGACATGATACCTTCAGCTTTGTTCGGTTAGCTTTAAGATTGCCTTGGCTATTAGGGACCTTTTTTGGTTCCACGTGAATTTTAAAATAATTTTTCTCATTCTGGGCAGAATGTTATTGGTAGTTTGATAGGAATATCATTGAATCTGTAAATTGCTTTGGAACTATAGCCATTTTAATGATATTGGTTATTTCTATCCATGAACATGAGATGTTTTAACATTTGTTTTTGTCTTTTCTCATTACGCTGAGCAGTGTTTTGTAATTCTCACTGTAGAGATCTTTAACCTCCCTTGTTAGCTGTATTCCTAGGTATTTTGTTCATTTTGTGGCAATTGTGAATGGAATTACCTATCTGGTTTGGCTCTCAATTTGGTTGTTGTTGGTGTATAGGAATGCTAGTGATATTTGTAAATTGATTTTGTATCCTGAAAGTTTGCTAAAGTTGTTTACCAGCTGAAGGAGCTTTTGGGCTGAGACCGTGGAGTTTTCTAGATATAGAATTGGGTTGCCTGCAGACAGGGATAGTTTCACTTCCTCTCTTCTTATTTGAATTCCCTTTATTTCTTTCTCTTGCCTGATTGCTCTGGCTAGGGCTTCCAATACTATGTTGAATAGAAGTGGTGAGAGACGGCATCTTTGTCTTGTGCCAGTTCTCAAGGGGAATGCTTCAGTATCTGCCCACTCAGCATAATGTGGGCTGTGGGTTTGTCAGAGATGGCTCTTGTTATTTTGAGGTATGTTCTTTCAATACCTAGTTTATTGAGTTTTTAACATGAAGTAAGGGTGTTGAATTGCATTGAAAGCCTTTTCTGTGTCTATGAGATAATCATGTGGTTTTTGCTTTAGTTCTGTTTATGTGATAAATCACATTTATTGATTTGTGCATGTTGAACCAACCTTGTATCCCAGAGATGAAGCCTAATTGACCATGGTGGATTAGCTTTTTGGTGTGATACTGGATTCAGTTTTTCAGTATTTTTTTGAGGATTTTTGTATTGATGTTCATCAAGGATGACCTGAAGTTTTTTTTGTTGTTGTGTTTCTGCAAGGTTTTGGCATCAAGATGATGCTGGCCTCACAGAATGAGTTGGGGAGGAGTCCCTTCTCCTCAATTTTTTTTTTTTTTTTTTTGTAATGGTTTCTGTAGGAATGGTACTAGTTCCTCTTTGCACATCTGGTAGAATTTGGCTGTGAATCTATCAAGTCCTCAGTTTTTGGATGGGTGGAGTTGTAGGCTGTTTCCTGACTGATTAAATTTTAGAGCTCATTATTGGTTTGTTCAGGGAATCAATTTCTTACTGACTCAGTAAGAAGACAATCATGTGGTTTTTGCTTTAGTTCTGTTTATGTGATAAATCATATTTGTTGATTGGGAGTATGTATGTATTCAGGAATTTGTCCATCTCTTCTAGATTTTCTAGTTCTTGTCCAAAGAGGTATTCAGAGTAGTTTTTGATGTTTGTTTTTATTTTGGTGGGGTCAATAGCAACATTCCTTTCATCATATCTAATTGTGTTTATTGGGATCTTCTCTCTTTTCTTCTTTATTAGTCTAGCTAGTGGCGTAGCTATCTTACTAATGCTTTCAAAAAACCAACTCCTGGAATTGTTGATCTTTTGAATTTTTTTTCATGTCCCAATTTCCTTCAGTTCAGCTCTGATTCTGGTTATTTCTTTTCTTCTGCTAGCCCTGGGGTTGATTTGTTCTTGCTTCTCTAATTCTTCTTCTTTTTTTTTTTTTTAAGAACACCAGGTTCTATTTAGTATAAGGCATCTGTTTTTCTTTGCTATACCTGCTAATAAAACATTTTCGTTGTCTGACTTAATAATCTGTGTTTATGAAAATAGATTTGCTTCTCTAATTCTTTTAGTTGTGATGTTAGATTGTTAATTTGAGATTGTTATAACTTTTTGAAGTGGGCAATTAGTGCTATGAATTTACCTCTTAACACTGCCTTGACTGTGTCCCATGGATTCTGGTATGGTGTATCTTTTTTCTCATTATTTTCAAAGAATTTTTTTATTTCTGCCTTAACTTCATTATTTAACCAAAAGTCATTCAGGAGCATGTTGTTTAATTTCCATGCAATTGCGTTATTTTGAGTGATGATCATAGTCTTGGCTTCTATTTTTATTGACCTGTGGTCTGAGAATGTATTTGGTATGATTTTTATTCTTTTGCATTTATTGAGAATAGTTTTATGTCCAGTTATGTGGTTGATTTTAGAGTATGTGCCACGTGGCCATGAGAAGAATGTATACTCTATTGTTTTAGGGTGGAGAGTTTTGTAAAGGTCTGTCAGATCCATTTGGTTCAATGTTGAGTTTAGGTCCTGAATATCTCTGTTAGAAGTACAATCATCAATTATGCTAGAGAATAAACTTCATGGTGTTCTTGGTGTACTTCTAGGATTCCTTAGCTTTGAGATTACACTGCTTGCTGTTTCAAACATTTTGTAAACACTTTTTTTGTATTAAAACTCATGCTGCTTAAAATGTTGCCTACTTCTGGCACTAAGCCTATACTAATACTGCTTCCTTAATTTTCACTTTGTTCTTCTTGTTTCTTTATTTGCTTTAGGGTCCTCTTGTTGTCTTCTCATATCTGCTCTGATAGGAATGAAGTATGCTGAAAGGTAAAATGTATGCAACTTGGGATCTTCAAAGAACAATGTCAGTCTTACTGGTTGTGCCATGTATCCTGAGATATAAAATTTCTAGACAAGATGGCCTCAGAATTTTGTCCAGTTCTTCCTCCACTAATGGTGTAAGGGCATGGTGCTATAAAGTGTAGAATTGCAAGGCAACTGTGGAGGTGATCCTGTATTATTTTTAAATTAGATTTCTTTGGTGAAAATTTCTCCCTTATTTTTTGTTTTGTATGAGGCTTAGATTGAGACACTGCTTGAATCCAGTGAGGTGGTAGAAGTGTTTGTGATTTTAAAAAATCTCCTAACATTCTTAGTGTCAAATGTTCTTTGTTCTTTTTTAAAAGAGATACAATCTAAACCTATACTATGTCCTCTCTACAAAGAGCTACAAGCTAAAAATTAGAAGGATGAGCTCTGATAATAGTTATATTCTGGTTACTGACTATTTCTATTTGACAGAAAAGAAATGCTTTAGAAATAGCATTTTATCTTAATGAGAAGCTTTAAAATATGGACTGCCTATATCTCTCACTTTTTAAGTGGAGTTGACTAAACATAATTTACATTTTTAGAACAACTTATTTATGAACAGATGGCCATTAGAATTGTGATGTGCTTAATTATTGTAATCATAGTTATTATGAGACTTGGACCTGATTAAATATTAATTGCAACAAGAAACCTGGAAATTGAATTCTTGAAAAAAGTGCCTATTTTATTATTTTGTGGAAAATTAGTTATTTGATAAAATCTAAAAATTTAATAAATGTTAATCAAGTTCAAGCTTTGTTAATATATCCTACTAATAATATTCATGTTATTTTTAAATGTTAATTGTACCTAGTAGAGAAATCACTTCCTTGTGATGTATTATAAATGCTTATGATTACTAAGGGACAAGTTAGACAAATATTTATCAAGCCCTTATGATGTGCCAGACATTATTTTAGTCTCTTGCTGTCCAAAGGTGAGGGAATAGACTCAGTTTTTGTTCTTATGGAAGTTAACTCTAACACAGAAGACAGATAATATCCAAATAAATGGAGAGACATATGCTGTCTCAAGATGTGCAATATAAAAATAGTTAAGTATATGAAGATGGAATGTGACAAGATATACTCTTTATATGAAGGGATTAACAAATATTTCCTTACAAAATATTATTTGAGGTTATTTGCTATGCAGATATGTAAGTCAAAACTTTTCCAGGTAGACAGCTTTGGAAATGGAGTTTGCTGGTATGCATGAGAAACAGCAAAAGACCATTGAGGGTAGAGCAAATGAACAAGGAAGACAGAAGTTAAGATCAGATGGTGGCTGGGGGACTAGATCATGGTAGCACCTATAGCACAAGAAAACAATAACTATGACAGACAAAGCACCTAAGGATTTCATGTATTTTGACCCAATTAATCCTCACAATAGCATTATGAATTTGGTGCTTTAATTACTTTCATTTTACACATGTGAAAATTGAGATGTAGAAGACTTAAGTAACTTAGCCAAGGTCATAGGGTCAAGAAAGGGTACAACCAGGATGTAGACTCTTAAGTTAACTCCAGTAACTATTCTTTTAAGCATTGAATTTGCCATGAGTAATATCAAATGTGTCACAGTCTTTTGATCTGAAAAGTAATGGATCTGACTTCTTTTTATGGGGATCATTTCATTATGGTTTCTGGGTGGAGAATAGACTCCAAAGAGGCAAAGAAGCTAACAGTGTAATTTAGGAGGTTATTACAATACAATTCTCCAGGATACAGATGAAAGGGCCTTGTCTAGGACAGCACTGATGAAGGTGGGCAGCAGTAGCATGAGTATGGATATAGTCTACAGGCAGTCATCAATTGTGAGAGACAAGTAAGAACTAATCAGGTGGCTGGGCGCGGTGGCTCACGCCTGTAATCCCAGCACTTTGGGAGGCCGAGGCGGGCGGATCACAAGGTCAGGAGATCGAGACCATCTTGGCTAACACGGTGAAACCCCGCCTCTACTAAAAATACAAAAAATTAGCCGGGCGCGGTGGCGGGCGCCTGTAGTCCCAGCTACTCGGGAGGCTGAGGCAGGAGAATGGCGTGAACCTGGGAGGCGGAGCTTGCAGTGAGCCGAGATTGTGCCACTGCAATCCCGCCTGGGCTAAAGAGCGGGACTCCGTCTCAAAAAAACAAACAAACAAACAAACAAAAAAACTAATCAGGCAAAGAAGCGTACAAAGAATCGTCTAAGTAGAAGATACTATTAAAGCATATATTAACTGTAATCCGTATTTGCTTTGTAATAATTAATCTTGATGTTTTAATCAAATAGCAAATGCTTATTTACCACCTTTTATGTCTGGCCTCGAACTGTAGTGAAGGAGAAAACCAAAGTTTGCCTTCATGGAGATTGCATTCCAGGGGACAATAAAAATAAACACTCACACTACAATAGTGCTATTCTATGCGGGAAATGAAGTAGAAAAAACAGGCCAAGGTCGTTTTTTGCTAGGATGATAAATAAAGGAAACATGCTCTGAGGAGTGGATGTTTGAGGTAAGACCTGAAAAATGAAACTAAGCCAAACCATCATAGAACTGAATGAGGAACACTCAGGCAGAGAACATAGTGATTGCAAAGATGCCAACAGGTATGTGTTCAGGGAATATAGCTGGAGTGCAGTGTAAGGTTTGTGAGTAGTTATGGTTTCTTCTAAGTGCAAATAAAAGCCAGTCAATATTTTTAATCAGGTTTGTGGTACTTTTTGAAAGCAAAAGCATGGCTAGCTTCTTTCCTTTTCTCAACCTGTGCCTACACCCATTGTGATAAAGGCTATGATTCAGAAAGCAACTTGTAGTAGTGGGTTGAGGTTCTCCGGGCTCCACTCACCTCATTCTCGTTGGACTTCTGAATTATGTATGGCCACGGATTTCCTCTATATTGAACTATATAACTTACATTAAAATCACTTTATATAACTTAAATAAAATTAATTGTCTTAGTCCTATATCCTGATTCTTAAATGAATTATTCTTTTAGCCACATGTCACACATAGGATTCTTAAGACATTTTATTTTATTAGGGATATGATATATGTAAATATAAAGTTATTAATTTCCTCTCTGACTCCAAACATGTTGTTACTCCAGACCTCCCTATCTCAGTAAAACTACCATTATCCATCTGGATGCTGGTTAATGATTTTTCAGGTCTACTTTTGTTTCACTTGCCAACCTACTACCCATCATCTAGGTGTGTGAATTTTTCTTCCAGAATATATCACATGTTCCTCATATTTTTTCATCTTTTCTACTACTATAGTCTAAACCACAACTATTGTTTACACAAATCAGTGTACCAGTCTGCTTGTGGTTCTCTCTGCTTCCACCCGTGATCATCCCAATTTAGTTTCCACAAGCAGACAAGGAGATTCCTTAGGAACCCAAATCAGAAAACTATGCAAATCAGGAATACGTACATTAATGTTGTCCTGTATCTAGAAGACCCTTTGTATTCTTATTTGCCTGATTAACTCTTACTTGCCTCTCACAATTGAATTCAGACATTCCTTCTAGAGTTTCATGAACACTGACATTTTCTTCCTTCTCCTCAGACTGGACTGAGTGTCCCTCTCTGTTTCTAAAGTGTTCTATGCTTTCCTCTATCAAAAGCACTTTATTTTCTTTGTTGTATTGTGTGTTGACTTGCCTACGTATATTTTTTTTCAATAGAATGTGGGTTGCTTGAGGACAAGGTCTATAATTTTTATTTATATATGTATTTTACTACCTGATATGTAATTAGTGCTCAGTAAATGGTGCAAATGAATGAGTAAATAAATGTAGATTGTGATAATTAGGGAAGGTTTTATTAAAAAAATGTGATACGAGACTTGGAATGTGAAATATTGTCAATGTGAAATATTTACAGGAATACTTATTAGGGAAAATAGGGCAATGATTATTAATTTATAGTAAAACCTTTATCTAAGTTTCCTCCTGGAATACTTTGCATGAGACAATGAAATACACTAATCAGATAGTTTTGACCCCCAACACCACAGTTTTTCTGGATTATGTTTGGATCATAATCTGGCCAAATTTCTGTGCTGTGGGATTTTAGCATGTTAGAATTATTACTCTCAATATGTGTTCTACTGAGGGAATAAAATACTATTTAGAACAGCAACCAGTGCTCAAGAAAGCCTATGGAAGGGTAGTTTAGCTTTTTTCATGAGTAACTCTTCATTTTAAGCCTTAATGATCTAAGAGAAATTAATGAAGCTATATGAAGTTGAACATACCATCCCATCCTTAGAGTCAAGAGATTAATTTTGTATGCAATATAGATTACAATTTTTTGAACCGTAAGTGTGTATAATCCTTAAAAATCTGTTTCACCTTTCGGAAACATACTGGCAGTGATAACACAGGATTGGACACCTAGAAGGTTTATAGATCTGGATTAAAAGATAGCATTAGCTGTCTGAAAGTAGGTTTGAGTTCTACAGACTCAGAAAATGTATATCTAAATGTGTATGCATGATATTCATGTATATGCATGTTTCCATAAACACATATGTATGTACATGCATATGTATGTACATGCATATGTATATACATAGATTGACAAAAAGCCAGACACACATAAATGTGTATGTGTATGTATATATACAATTTATATAATTTTTGATACTCTTATGATTTTATAGTAATAATACATGTTCCTGGTTTAAATTATTCACAGTATAGAAGGGTATATGTAAAATTAAAAGCTTTCTGCTCCTCCGCCTCTGTGATACCCCATATCTTACAGAGGCTTACTACCCTACCCTCTGTTATTCACATTTTCATTAAACCTACATGCTTTCACATCTTTATTTATTTATTTATTAATATCATTTTATCAGTTGGAAAACATGTCCTGGCATCTTGTCACCACAGCTGGAATTTAGGACAGGTACACTGCCCACCACCTCTATTTTTCTGTCTTTTCCCTGCTTCATTTTTGTTTTCATCTACTTTTTTGTCTTTCTAGTAGTTATATTTGTTAACAATAAAATCATACATGTCTGTACTTTTAGTCCATAATTGTTAAACAGTATATACTAATTCCTTCCTACATAATAAGAGAAAATTAAGACTCATCCACAGCTTCTTTCTGCCTCCTACTAACTTTTGTCAGTTACAACGTAAGGTAGACATTTTTGAAGTTCCATGATTTCTGACATGGATGTTCCATAACTAAAATAAACTTCCTTGAATGTTTATCTTACTATTCATTCTATTAGAAAATTAATAACCACAGCATGATTAAATAAGAATATTTTAAAATAAATAATACTATAATTTGATCAAAGAAAACAAATTCTTTTTTTATCAAATCTGTATCACTCAAATAAGAATTTTCTATATGCCTAGGTCAAATAAAATATCTGCTCCTATATTCAAGTATTTGCTCAAAATTATGTCTCCTTTAAGTTTATTTTATATTAAAAATATGATTTTCTTGCACTTTTAAAGTTTAAATTATTTTAAAGTTTTCCAGAGATTTTTGTAGTTGTTGTTTATAAAGGAGACAAGTGAAGGCCTTCACTTTCATAATCACAAAATTTATGGATAAAAATCACCTTCTTTATCACAAACTTTATGAATTAGCTTTTCTTCTAGCTTTGATCTATTGTTTTCTAGACAGGCTGCAGAGCGTCATCTTTGATTGACACCATTTCTTCTCCTAGCTTAGTTCCACCAGTCTTGGATTCCATATAATGTTATATCCTAAATGTACTTATTCTTTTGCTTGAGTTTATCCTCAGGAAATCTTTCTGAAGGAAGCATGTATAAGAAATAAAATATCTCAATCTGTCTAAAATTGTCTTTTAAAAAATTGATAGTTGAATTGAGTTTGGAATTCAAGCTTAAGATCATTTTCCTCAGAACCTTGTTTCATTTTCATCAGGCATTTGGTGCTGGTGGTGGGCAATGTGATGCCAGTCTCTGAGTTCTCATTTATTTGGAAGCAATCTGTTTATATTTTCCTTTCTGAAATCGTATATAATTTCCCTTCAAATTCAGAAATTTTACCAAGGCATTTATAGGCTTGAAGCTTCTATTCTACCCAATTTGATGCTCAGTGAATTATTTAAATATAAGAAAAGATTACTTAAAATCGTTGAAATTATATTCTACTATATTTTTTCATTTTGTTTTCAAATTTTTATGTATTCTCTCATTTTGGAACTTCTATTAGATGGGTGCTACAATGCCTGTCCCATTCCATTGTGTTCCTTAATTTCTCTCATTTTCTATCTTTTCTTCATATTCTGAGAAAGTTCATAATTATTCCATCCACAATGAATAATTTGATTTAAACCATATCCATTCAATTACTTAGTCATTTCATGTATTTTTTAAAAAAGTTAAAAAGCTATTTGAAATTTCTGAGAAACTTTCTTTTGTATGATTGCTTTTATTTCTCATTGTAGTGTTTTTTTAATGAAGAAATATTCTGTGTTATCTTTCTAATGGTAATAATTATACATTATAAAGTTCTCTTTTATTCTTTAAATTCTCTCTGGCTTTTTTAGCATCAGCTGTTTCATTTGTTCATTTTATTTTTTCTCTTTCAGCCTGTGGGTTTCCTCAAATGTCTGATGAATCTTGCTTGTATGTTTGTATTTATGGACGAAGGACCCTGATAAACATAAGAGAGCTTAAAGGAGTTTCCTTTGTAGGTTTATAGGTCTATTTCACTGAAGTCCTTTCCTCTATATTGGGAAGCTGACTACAGGTTTGTGGCATATCAGATTGTATGCATTGCTTTATGGTGACCTGGAGTAGTGGCTAAGAGCACGAGGCTCTTGAACTAGACTGTATACAAGATCCAACAATAGTACTTAGCAGTTGTATAAACTTAAGCAGATTACTTAATATTTATGTGCCCCAGTTTCCGTCTCTCTTAAATGGTGGTAATAATGGTATTTATCACATAGGGGCTTTGTAAGACCAAAATGAATTGATTTATGCAAATAATTCAGAATAGTGCTGACATATAATTATGAGGCATAGAATATCAAGAGTAGTCAGATAAGCTGAGGTACTTTCTCAAATGTAAAAGTTGTTCAACATATGTTTATCTTAGGCAGAACTGCCTTCCCTTTTATCTCCTGTTGCCACCACCATATATTTTTAAAGGAAGTTTGAAGTTACTTTGATCTCTCTTGCTTCTCTCTTAGACATAAAGACTCATAGCAGCTTTTTCCCGGGGGGTGCGGTGGGAAATGAACTTTCTATAAAAAGCAGTTTTATAGATTTATTCTGGGGAAAAACACCATATACTTTTCCTCTGTTTGGGAATGCCTGTAGAGGAGAAGTGCCACCTGATCAAGTTATTGTATAGATAGTCACTAATTACTCTGTTTATTGCCAATGTTTGAGCATGAGCCTCTTTCAAGTCCACTAGGGAGAAGAGCTCTTATGTTTTGCTGGTTAAATTCTAGGCTTTAACCTCTATTTTTAGGTTTCTAAGTCAATATAATCCTACGAGATCATGGGTTTCTCTAGAGAACTTCTTTGATATGCATATAAGAGCAATTTTCATTTTCAGGGTGTTTATGATTATTCATATTTATACATCCTTACTATCATTTCATAGTTGAGAAGAGGAAGGGAAAATAAAAACATACACTTGATGTGCCATCTTTCACCAGAACTCCTGCAAAGATGTAACATGAGACAAAACAAATTGCTTCCCAAGAAGAAAAATAACAATTTTATTTTATTAGATTTTTTTGGCAGTTTATATTATTATGTCCCTACAACAAAATGTATTTATTTACTCCTTGTGATTTTTTTTTATCATAAAAGTACTTAATTTTAAGACTTCTTTCTGCAGTCTTTGGGAAAAGGTGTGAGAAATTATGATGCCATGATACAATTTATAATAATGAAAATAATATCTAACTTAATAAAAATGCCTTTGAATATAATGAGAAATATGTGTAAATGATAAAGTTGTTATTTGTAATCCATCTCATCTTCTAGAAAAAGTACCTTTACTGTGAAAAGTTTATAAAGAATGATACTAGAAAAAAGATTTATAAAATCCTAGATTTCAACCCCACGGGAGACAAGCCATGATTTCTATGTAAGATAAAGTTAATGTTTGGCACCAATATAAATACATAATTGAGCTAACAATTGATGATCATGAAAATACAGAGGGTAGAGAGAGAGCCTAGTGTTAGCAAAGTAAATCTTGCATTTCTGTTTTACCTACATGGTTAGCAAATATAAATTATAATAGTTGAACCTGTTGATGAAAAAAAGCCAAACTCTGTAAAATATTTGAGGAGTTTTATTCTGAGCCAAACATGAGTGATCATGGCCCAGGATACAGTCTCAAGAACACATGCCCAAAGTGTCTGGGTTACGGCTTGTTTTTATACACTTTAGGGGGACAGAAGTTACGGGCAGATACTTAAACCAATACATGTGAGGAATACATTGGTTTGGCATGGAAAGGCAGGACTTCTTGAAGTAGGATGATGGGTCTCACAGGTCATAGGTGGACTCAGAGGTTTCCTGATTGGCCATTGGCTGAAAAAGTAAAGCCTTGCCTAAAAAGTAAAAGTCAGTAGAAAGAAATGCTTGAGTTAATATAAGGAGAGTGGGGAGGGTTGTGGAACCCAAGGTTCTTGTGATGTAAATGAAGCCTCCAGTAGTAGGCTTCAGAGGGAATACACAGTAAATTTCTCTTATTAGATCTTAAAAGATATCAGATTCTTAGGTAAATCTCTCCTGGATCAAGAAAAGACCTGGAAAGGGAAGGAGATTCTCTGGATAATGCAAATTCATCCACAAGAGATGACCCTTTCAAGATATGCCAAATAAATATATTTTGGGGTAAAACACTGATATTTTTCAGGGCCTGTTATCTGTCATGTGGTACAATACTGGAGTCAGATTAGAGTTGGATATCTTATTGCTACAAAAAGTCTGCTTTGTCAGTCTTATGATTTCTAGTTTAATGTTAGTGGTGGTCAGTTGTGCCTAAACTCCAAAGGGAGGAGTTGTAATGAGGTATGCCTGACCTCCCTTCGCATCATGAACTGAACTCATTTCAGGCTTTCTTTGGGATCCTCTTGGCCAAGAGGTGGAGGGTACATTCTTAGCTGGGGAGCTCATGATTTCATTGTTGATTTACAAATCTTAATAGTGAGGCAATAGTATCGTGGTTCTATTCTCCTTGCTATACTGAATCATTGTAAAAATGTGTTCAAATGATTCTATTTCTCCTGAGGTTTGTTCTCACCTTAATAATCAAATACAAAGATGGCATGCATTACAGAATCAAATACAAAGATCTTAAGAATCAAAGACAAAGATGGCATGCATATATATATATATATATATATATCTTATCACATTAATTTTGCCGTAGTGAATAATTCTATAGAAGGTAGCTTGACATATTACAAAGAAAAAGCTATGAAATATCCAGGACATATGTTCTTTCAAGCACCCTTCTTCCTAGCACGTACATATTGCCACTTAAAAACAAAAACGTTGTTCCTCTGAAAAATTCAAATGAGATTAATTAATACTTTTTTGAAGACAATTTAATTGGCTATTCCTTGATGCAAAGGATTACTGGTGCTGGCCAAGCATAATATAGACTCAGTCAGCTGTGAAAGCTTTTTCAAACAGCCTTGCCAACATAGAGACTCAGTCACTGGAGCTTCTCCCTTCCCCCAGCCCTACCACAAGCATTGACCTTCAGAAACGAAGACTAAATAGAAGTTTGGTGCATAAGAGTGCTCAGGATGATGTCAACAAAAACATATCCAATTGTGCCAGATAGTCGAATTTTCTTGTATTCTATTCCATGGTTATGGCCAAGTAGTTTAAGTGAGATTTATGAAGATAATTAAACAAAACACAAATATTCGTACATCATCCAAATGGGGGAAGAACTCCAGATGCTTCTAGTTATAGGAGATATTTCAAGGTATTAAGGCAAGAGTTTAGGAACCAAAATTATCAAGTGAGTAAACACATTAATTGGACAAAGATTTTCATATGGTCTGTTCACAAAATTGGGTTTTAAAAACACTATAACCTGTATGTGTAGAATCCAAAATAAAACGGTGCTGTTTATGAGACTGTTTGTTCACTACTCAAGGCAAATTAGGTGCCTTCAAATTATAGTGGTGTTTGTTCTGTTCAAAGAAGTTAAAGTTCTCATACACTGGTTCATTTGAAAGAAACAAACTTCAATGAGCAGTGTGAAGTAAAGAAGAGAATAAGATGAGGGAACAGAGGAGAGTTCAAAGAGGCATTTGACAGTTTATCAAGGTATAGTTGAAGGTACCTCACTTTACAGACACACACACATGCAGACACACACATGCAGACACACACACACACACACATCCTACCAAACGATAGTGAAGAATGTATGATCCTTTCTTACCCTTTTGCCCCTTTCTCTCTGCCCTCCCACAAAAATAAGATTATTATCTCTGACAGAGAAATCTTTGTTCAAGTCAACTAGGTCCATTGTATACCATACTCAAGGAACCCCACAAGGAAGCCAGGAAAAATAATTTCTAAATGAATAACTCTATAAGGAATGTTACTTTGTGTGCACATGTATTTTCAAATCACCCTTTTCATGCATACTTAAGGACTATATAAAAAGCAAAGCAAGCACTATATCTTTCTGCTTCCACTGACAAGCAGTGGTAACTAACTCTTAAATCAAGTGTTCTACTGATGTCTAAGAAATCTAAAAGAAATTGACATTTTGCTCTGGACAAAAAGGGGATATGTATTATTTTTCTTATTTTGTGTCAGCATGTCTTGGAGCGATCCACTTAGTATGAGATTCAGGCCTTTAATTGCTTGAAATAGAACATCTGTGATTGTCTATCATATTTGATCATACATACCACTATCAATCACTCAGGAGAATAACACCTAGTAAAGTTTTATCTGTGGATAGACTATGATAAAATCAGCACCCCACATTTTGACATATGTTTTCTCAGAAGTCACTAAATCTGCATATGCATGAGGTACTTTCTTAGACAGAATTCCTCTAGAGTTATCTAGTTTTGCAGATAACTTTTAAAAACAACAATAATACTAGCTGATGTTTTCTGACAGCTTACTTTATGTAAATCATTGTTTAAAGTATTTTAAATGCATCCTTTCATTTAGTCCTCAAATCCACCCTTTGGGGCAGGAATTACATTTCCCTTTCCTGATGAAGGAACAGATGTCAACTAGTCAGTAATTTGTCAGTAATTTTTTAGTAAGCTTAGGCAGCTAATAACTGGCAGAGCCAGGGTTTGAACTTGTGACCTTTTCCTTCTAGTTCCTGTAGTCTGAATCATTGCATAATATAATTCCTAGTACATTTTGGATAGGTTATTTTACATGTCTCTCTAAAAGATGTCGTATTTTTATAGTTTGTTATAGGTGAGTTCTCTGCTCTGGGGATTTTGCTATCTCAGTAAAACCCAAAGCCATATTGAGTCACCACTATAGAAGGAAGACCTAAGATGTTCCAAGAAAGTGATGGATTTTGAAGAGCAATCTGAGAACAGGCAGAGTGGCTATGCATCAAAAACAGGAGGCAAACCTGTTCTCTTTGAGTGAGGATTATAGAGAGTAAAATCAGAAATCTCATATGGAGAGAATAAGAAATATGTGAAGAGAAATATCAGACAACTCTTTGACAAAGTACAGGCTTTCAAAATGGTAACAAAAACAATATTTATTCTATGAAAATATATTGACCTATCTTCTTTTATGAAATAACAGATATATATATATATATATATATATATATATATATATGAGAGAATCAACACATATATTCTGGTATGGGTTTTTTGTAGGGTTGTATAAAAAGTCTATATGTTTATATATTTAATATGTTTTTGTATATTATGCCTGCAAATGGTACAGTTTGTGTTGCTGTATAGGGTTAATATTGGTGTATCTAGAGTTAGTAGGTACAATTCTCTTTTTAGTTATACATAGTGTATATATATATATGTATATATATGTGTGTGTGTATGTATGTGTGTGTATATATATATATATATATATATTCCCTAAGAATGCTCTTTTTATAAATGGAATCAATGAATGTGTTTGTTACATCTTTGCTTGTAGATATATAGCACTAATATATTTATGAAATGACTATCTGTTGCTCCAGCACTGTTAACAATTTAATCTTTTCTTTTGGCCCTGGTCCTTTCACACTGCATGTGTTTGCATGCAGAATCTTTCGACCTCCAACAAAGCTACTAAATTATAATGCTAACCAGATCTTAGCATCTCTGACAGTGTCTGTCTTTGCAGACAAATAGCTCAACTCAGAATAGCAGTGATTTGCTATCTCCCTGTGACTAGTTCACAAATAGAATATTTGGCAGGGTTGAGGAGAAGTGAGCGGGAGTAAGTATTGTTGTGGAGAAAGCCCAGAGGGAAGAGCCCTTCTTCTATTATGGAATTCATGATGTGAGAAACGGGACATCAAACTGTGTGCACACTGTGTATTTAGGCAGCACCATCCTTTTTTGAAAAAGAATCCCCTTTTCTGCGTTATTTAAGAGCGAGAGTTCGCAGCTACTCTGTATGTATTCCTATTGCAGGGAATGCTGGGCGTATGGCTCGATTCTATCATGTAGGCAAAAGAGGCACCAACAGAATCTCAGATATTGCCTGTGTTAGCTGAGGAACCTGTGGTACAAGGGGAATAACTTGAAACAGGAAAGCCTAACATTCTGGATTGTGAATCAGAAGAAAAACTGAACTCTCTCAAGTGACAGAATTACTCTTTGGATATTTGTCACTAGAAAGGGTAAAGTAATAGAAGTTTGTGTTCCTTTTACTGTTAATTCTAAAAACGTAAATGCCTAGCCTACTTTGTTATTTCTGTAAGTTATTTAATATTATTGTGATTCTTTAGAATAATCCTGAGGTTTATATATATTTTCTCCATTTTATAGATAAGTTAATTGGGACTCAGAGTGATTAAACAATTTGTCCAAGGTCATAGAGTTATTAAAGTAGTACAGGTGGGATCCTAACTCAAATGCGTCAGATGCTAAAACCCGCCTTCCTTTTATTATGCCATATTATTTCATGGCAAGAAAGTGAAGGAGGCTCTTTATTAACTGGGCTTGTTGCTTGATTTTCTATTAAGATTTCCCTTGTGCATTTCTATCACCGGGTATT
The DNA here is from genome assembly GCF_028858775.2 of Pan troglodytes. Taxonomy (NCBI): domain Eukaryota; kingdom Metazoa; phylum Chordata; class Mammalia; order Primates; family Hominidae; genus Pan; species Pan troglodytes. Next base: position 92,638,841 of record NC_072407.2, read on the forward strand.
CTGCCTGAGTACGCTTTCCAAAAATGCTTTGCATTTCTGAGTAAACAGTTGCCATACTTTATAATTAAATAATTTGTTCTTATTTAAACAATACATTTCTGAGCAAACAGTTGCCATACTTTATACTTAAATTATCTGTTCTTATTTAAACAATACATATAATGAACGCTAGGAAGTCCAATTCTCCTAGTTTGAGACTTATAGGGCTCAAACTTAGAGCTAACTTTGTTTCTAATGTTTAAGAAAGTAAAACTTTAGGGGAAAATTAGTGAGTTTTATATGTTAACTCACAATTTTGAACTAATTAGTATTACATAGGTACAATTTATGTTCTATAATATGGACCTTGGTATATTCTAACATACTCGGTCGAGGAAACCCTAACTCAGCGGCACTAGAGGAATTAAAGACACACACACACAGAAATGTAGAGGTGTGGAGTGGGAAATCAGGGGTCTCACAGCCTTCAGAGCTGAGAGCCTCAAATGGAGATTTACCCACGTGTTTATTGACAGCAAGCCAGTGGTATGCATTGTTTCTATAGATTATAGATTAGAAGTATTCCTTATGGGAAATAAAGGGATGGGCCAAGTAAAGGGATGGATCTGGCTAGTTATCTGCAGCAGGAGCATGTCCTTAAGGCACAGATCGCTCATGCTATTTATTGTTTGTGGTTTAAGAATGCCTTTAAGCTGTTTTCTGCCCTGGGTGGGCCAGGTGTTCCTTGCCCTCATTCCTGTAAACCCACAACCTTCCAGTGTGGGCGTCATGGCCATCATGAACATGTCACAGTGCTGCAGAGATTTTGTTTATGGCCAGTTTTCGGGCCAGTTTATGGCCAGATTTTGGGGGCCTATTCCCAACACCTTGTATTATGTACTAGTCTTGTCCGTAACACTAAGAGAGAAGGGACGTACAGAAAGAACAAAAGAAGAGAAAAAATTCAACCCTGGGACTATGTAATCAAAAGGGACATTGAGCTTGAATTCACACATAAAAACATTCAAATGTTATCCTGGTAGTGAAATTTGCCTCAAGTGAGATTTATCTGATAGTGTTCTCTGCTCCTCAGCCTTGATTTTTTTATTTTTCATTTCTCATTTATTAAGACTCTTAGTTTCAGTGGGAGTTGAGACAGTCTGCTTTGTTATCGCTCTCTCTTAAGACAGGTAACCTATTATGCAGATCTCTATGAGCTTCAGAAGGAGAAAATGAAAACCAAAAGTGAGAATGTAGAGGAGGCATTAAGAAACTGTGAGAATTTCATGAACTAGGCAAATTATGACTGAAAAATAATCACAGGCAAAAGCACAGGGTTATTCTTGTTAGATTGGTTCTTTGATTTTTGAGATGTTCATTTCTAATTTTGCAAACTGCATCATTACAAAAGAATTAGACGCTTGTCTTTCAATGTGACAAGAATTTAGGAAAACGTTACACCTTGAGAGCTCTAAGTGAAATTATTAATAGTAAAACAAAACATTTTCTGAATCTAAGTCTATGATATTTTTTAATACTGAAATGCCATTCCTAACCTCCCTTCTAAATCTATATTGCAAGACCCAGCTATGCTACAACCGCCAGTGTGAAGCTTCTCCAATTTCCATGCCACCCCCACCTCCTGTCTGCTTACAGCAGACAGAATTAATTACAACTTCTTTTTCCTTCTCACAATATGTAACTAGCCCTTCCACTTAGTTCTATGTAACTGGGACTTGTATTATAGACAGTTGTGAGTCTGCTTTCTGTGCTAAAGTGTAGCTTCCTTGAAAGCATCTTTTTATCCGACTCCACCTATTTGACTGCAAGCACTGAGTGTCTGACATACAGTGGATGCACAATCTTGGCTAACTTTAAGCTGAATTGAAAGTTAATTTCTAGCTAATTCTCAGGTCTAAGCAGAATGTGAAGTATAGGACTGAGATTATTTAGCAAATCTGGTTGTTAAAGTTCTATATTCTTATATACCCAAAGCTACTCTACAAATTAGTGCTCAGACCACTTCAAAAGCTGCTGGAGAAGCTTTTCAGCAATACCTCAAATTCCAAAGCAGCTTCTGATGCCTGTATTTTCGATAACATACCCTGGTGCTAATGATAAACTGTCAAGTTTGGCAACCACTAGTTACAAATTACTTTGTATTTTGCAGGGCTATTAATAAAGTAATAAAGGTATACAAAGTAAATTTATTTATTCAAATAATATACATTAATCTCCATTTTCACATAGTGCATAAAATAGTGTTGATTGTTGGCCTCTTCCATTAGAATGTAAGCTGTAGGACAGCAGGAAACTTCTTTGTCTTATTTGCCTCTAAAATTCAATGCCAAGTGCATGCATAATACAATCACCCCATAATTTGTGTCTCCTGATTCCAATTAGCAGCAAGAATTATTTTTCCAAATCAAGAGCTAAACGTGGAATTTCCTGCTTGTAAACCTTACTCTTACAGAGTGGTTTTCAAACATTAATATATATCAAAACAAGTTATGGGATTTTAAATATATATTATTTTCTGGGTTTTCCCACAGAGATTCCTTCTCACTTGATCCTTTTTGGGGACAGGCAGCTCTGCAAATAATTCTTAATCACAACCAGTATCAAAAACATCTACTTTGATTATAAAAAACCAAACACTTTGATAGCACTCAGGATACTTCAAAATTGGACCACAGTTATTGCCCCAGGTTCTTTTTCATAAGACATTATACTCTAGCCATGAGTTGGTTTTGACTACTTGCAATCCCCTAAACAATTTTCATTCTTCTCAGGAATTATACATACTTTCCCATTACCAGAATACTTTTCTCTCTCATTTGTATTCAGTGAAATTGTCATTGTGGTTCAAAATCTAGTACTAAAGTTACTTAGGCCATGAAGAAGCTGGTTTGGCCTAGAACTTATTTTCTTCACTATGCTTCCATAAGAGAGTTTATACGTCTTATAATACCCATTTCATGAAATCATATTTTTTCTTGGCCTCTTTCATTTAAAGATTGTGAAGCACATATACGCACATATGTACACACACATATGTTTAATTTTTATAATGTCATCTTGAATACAAGTGGGCATATAATAATGCTTAATACATATTTGTTGAATTTCATTAAAGATGTTTTGTCATCTTGAATACAAGTGGGCTTCATCCCTGGGATGCAAGGCTGGTTCAACATACACAAATCAATAAACGTAATCCAGCATATAACAGAACCAAAGACAAAAACCGCATGATTATCTCAAGAGAACCCTCATATACTGTTGGTTGGAATGTAAATTTGTACAACCACTATGGAGAACAGTTTGGAGGCTCCTCAAAAAACTTAAAGATACCATATGATCCAGCAATCTCACTGCTGGGTATATACCCCAAAAAGCAATCAGCATGTTGAAGAGATATCTGCCCTCCTATGTTTGTTGCAGCACTGTTTACAATAGCTAAGATTTGGAAACAATCTAAGTGTCCATCAACAGATAAATGGATAAAGAAAATGTGATATGTATACACAATGGAGTACTATACAGCCATAAAAAGAATGAGATCCTGTAATTTGCAATAACATGGATGGAACTGGAGATCATTATGTTAAGTGAAATAAGCCAGGCAGAGAAAGATAAACATCGGATATCCTCACTTATTTATGGGATCTAATAGTCAAAACAATGGAGCTCATGGACATACAGAGTAGAAGTATTGTTACCAGAAGTGGGTAAGTGTAGTGGGGGGCTGGCTGGCAGGTGGAGATGGTTATAGAAAGAAGGAGTAAGACCTACTATTTGATAGCAGAACAGAGTGACTATAGTCAATAATAACTGTACATTTTAAAATAACTCAGAGTATAATTGGATTGTTTGCAACTCAATGGATAAATTCTTGAGGGAATGGATACTGATTTTTTATGATGTGCTTATTTTACATTGCATGCCTGTATCAAAACATCTCATGTACCCCATAGTAGGTGGGTATACCTACTATGTACCCACATAAATTAAAAATAAAAATAAGTAAAAACAGTTTTTTGATTAGTACCCCTATAATTCCTGGTGGTTCTGTAGGCTGGTTTTTATAGTATATTAGGAGGCTTGCTTCTCATAGGAATACACAGAGGAAAAAAATTAGGAAGAATTCTGCTTTTAGACTGCGTTTTGTTACACAAAAATCACAAATACTCTATTAACTATATAGCCTTTCTCATACATTTTCAACATTTTCCCCTTTATTGTCTCTTTTCACTTAACCTGTAAATGTGATCAAGATTTTCTTGTTCTAGAACAGTTAAAACAAAATCAAGCACCAATTCCATCTCATTTCTACCCCCTACCCCCTTTCCCATTTGATCCTGCATCATTCTTGCTATCACTCATTCTGTTACTATCTTATATATTTTTGCATCCTTACGGTATACAATAATGCCTGGAGCACAATGGGCAGACAGAAAAAAGTTAGTAAGTACTCTTACTGAACTTTAGATTGGTCTATCTATGCTGTCCATTTCTGCTATTTAACATGAACTTACAAATAAATAAAGGCAGCGATGCGATTAACCAAAGTTTCCCATAAAGTAAACAAAGATATCAAATGAGTTCTCTGAATTTGAAATAACTTTATATTTATTGAAACGGAAGGGAGCAATTTCAGGCATTCGGCTAGGCACCGTCATAGAACCGTGTACTTTTCCTAATCAGAAATTATCAAACTGAAATTTAATATGTTTTACAAAATTGTTTGTGTCATATCAATCTCTCCAGGCAGAGCAACAGCTTTATGAGAGCAAGAAAACTGTCCGTGTTGTTTACTGCTCTTTCCAGAATCTAACAGTGTCCCTGGCTTGACCGAAAACTCCCTGAGGACAAGGTCTTTGCTTGGCACACAGCAAGAGTTCTGCAGTCACTTGGTGAATGAATTAAAAAATGAATGAATGGGCATACTGAACAGTTTTCAGTAGCTTATGAAAATGAAATTACTAATTGAACTTAAGAAGGGTAGTCAATATGTTTAGCAATTAGCAGATTAAATGTTGCACAAAAAATTGAGAAAACTTTCTAAAGTTTTCTAATAACTACTGTGAGGTGACCAGTATTATATTTTATCCTTGAAATTGATTTATTTATAAATATATTAATATATCCTAATAAGATTTGATGATTCATTAGCAGATGATTTCAAATATCCAATAGCTTTCATGTAGATGGCTTTTTAAGAGAATTGGGTAAGCTTTTATTTTTGCTTCATTCTTTAACGCTAAAAGCCGAATAGTGCTTTAAAGCTAAAAGCTGGAGTGGCAGAGCCATTATTTTCTTATGCTTCAGAAAAAAAAAAAAAAACCCATAAGTAATATCAGATGACATAGCATACTCCTTTCAGGGTGGTAAATAAATACTTTTGTTCTTTGTCTTGGAGATACATCAAACCAGGTAAGAAAATGGCAAGATTTATTCTGAATCTATAAATTAGACCAGCAGATTTGCCATATTTTTGGCTATTTCATCACTTGGGGATCTGTGAGCTTTTATCAGTGAAAGTACAAGAACATTCTTCTTGCTATAAGATACTATTATTTTACTGCAATTCTCTTAGGATTTCTGTGAGGTTCCCTTATATAGAAAAATGCACAGAGCTCTGATTTCATGTCTTTCAAGGGCTGTATCTTAGTGCATTAAATTGTCTTAATATCTTTAGCTCTGGAATTTTACTTCCTTGTTTCTACATTTTAAAATCTTCTTTTTTCTTTTTAGTATCTCATTTTAAAGAGCATATACATGTATGTGAGTGTGGCTGGGCAATTTTCTTAATGTCCAAATATAATTATCTTTAGGTGATACTTAACGCTTTCTTACAATTTGACTAAGAAAATTTGGTACACAAATTACAATGATTTCCATTATGTTCAACTGAGAACGTTCTTTGGCATTTGTAGCTATGATTTTCTGAGCCTTGCAATGTTTGTAAAAAAAAAATTAGAGTAGTTGATTTATATCATAGTTTTAGTCTTCATTCAAGTTCCCTTCTTGTAATGTCACATGATTGAACACTAGCATTTTTTTGTTTTAAAAATTTCATTTTATTCATTTTGTCAAAGATTTTATTCATTATGCCAAAGTTTTTTATTGATTTTTTTTAACCTGGGAAGTTATTGGCATATTGGGGGTGTAGGGCATGTGGTTACCTCCAACAACCCATAGAAAAGATTTTAAAAATTCCTCATGGTGTCAAATGATTAAAATACATCCCTAATAGGAGACAAATTTTCACTAGAATTCCTGGAATATATTCTTTCTCTGTCTTTCTTTTCTTTTGCTTTCTTTCTTTCTTTTCTTTTTCTTTTTTTTTTTTTTTTTTTTGACGGAGCCTCACTCTGTTGCCCAGGCTGGAGTGCAGTGGTACGATCTCAGCTCACTGCAACCTCCTCCTCCAGGTTCAAGCAAGTCTCCTGTCTCTGCCTCCTGAGTAGCTGGAATTATAGGCATGCACCACCACGCCCAGCTAATTTTTGTATTTTTAGTAGAGACGGGGTTTCATGATGTTGGCCAGGTTGGTCTCGAACTCCTGACCTCAGGTCATCCACCTGCCTCGACCTCCCAAACTGCTGGGATTACAAGTGTGAGCCACCATGCCTGGCCCCTGGAATATATTCTTGAGTTATAGTTTCATCAATGATATTAACCAAGTTAAAGGATGAATTTATTAATGAAAGAGTGTAGCTAACCTGGGAAAACATTTTGTTGTTGTTGTTTGCTTTTGAGTCAGAGTCTGCTCTGTCGCCCAGGCTGGAGTGCAGTGACACCATCTCGGCTCGCCACAATCTCTACCTCTCAGGCTCAAGCAATTCTCGTGCCTCAGCCTCCCAAGTAGCTGGGATTACAGGCATGTGACACCATGCCCAGCTAATTTTTGAATATTTAGTAGAGATGGGGTTTCACCATGTTGGCCAGGCTGGTCTCGAACTCCTGGCCTCAGGTGGTCCACCAGCCTTGGCCTCCCAAAATGCTGGGGATTACAGGCATGAGCCACCGCCCAGCCAAACGTGTTTTAGAGGGATTCTCTCTCTCTCTCTCTCTCTCTGTGTGTTTGTGTGTGTGTGTGTATGTGTGTATGTATTTATTGTAAAATTGTTGTCCAGAGAAATGCTGGGTCTGAGGGATACAGGCAGTCCTGCACCTATCGTCTTTCATGATAAGGTAACAAACTGCATCCTGCTTGGTACATCAGTCCCATGCGAATTCAATTGTTATAAGCACACCATTAGCAATTACTCATTTGTAAATGTACTAGCAAGTTTTTGGTTTTGGATCTTCAAGTCTTGGACCACTTGTTGTACTACTAACCTGTTACATACTTCTATTTATAATTTTAGCTGAATTCAAATATGATGTCTTTCTTCATGTCTTACAAGCTTTTGATGTTTAGCAGGACCATTAGACCTAGATTATTCAAATATGTGTATTAATTTTTTGTTATATCAATCTTAGATATGAAGGCTGCTTCTTATGGAAATATTTTATGTTTAACTTACTCAAGGCGGGTATTTGTCCTGAATTACACAAATACCTAAGACAAGAACATATAGGAAGTGAAAATAGAGTCAAGTAAATTGTCACCACCAAGATTAGTAGATGCCAGTGAAAAGTAAAGATTAAAAAAAAAAACACCAGGAAAATGGCTTAGAATCACCATGAGCTATACATAATTGGTGCCAGGTTGGTACTACTTTTTATCGAAGGCAGCAGTATGAACTAAATAATATTTATAACCTACACCAATTCTCCTTGCCTCTTTTGGCTTTGATAGTGGCTGTTTCTGAAGGAATATCTTCAAGGTAAAATATATTTATTGTATTACTATTAGGAGAATTTCTTCAGTTATTTATTTAAAACTTTAGGTTATTTAAAAAGATGGATAGTTTTAGCCATGGCAGAAAAAGAGGTGTTAGATTTTCTCTCCAGATGTAAATAACTACAAAATTAAATAAAATATCTAAAACAATGGTTTCTATTCATGAGAAAACAGACAGCAGAGAGATGTGGTTTTTGATAGAAGGAAAACACATGAGCTGAACTTTAAATTTCACCTGATTGTCTTTTTAAGGACACTTTCCAAGACATGGTACAAAGCAGTTAACCTAAGTAGTTATCGGTAGTCTATCTAGTTGCAGAGACAATGGAGCTCAGGCATCCTAAGGTAGTCGGAATTCATGGGGGCAGGCTTTTAGAGAAGAGGAATAAAGTAAAGGAGAAGCTCTAAAATGTTCATTGAGTTCCCTTGAGACTTTATAAAAATGCTAAACTGAATATACTTTGAAGCATAAGAGAATAACTGCTAGGGGAATTTGAGATAAATAGATACTCTGGAATTCACACAGTACTTGGAGACACTGGATTTCTCAACAGGAAAGTAGAGAATCTCACTGAATATTATTGATCCTTTAAAGTCACCATGCCTTAGCAAGAGGGCTAGTCCATGTATGCTTTATCAAAATCCTGAAAACAATCCTTAAAATGTCAAGTCATCTATCACCAACTTCTTTACAAGAAGACAAATAAATGCAATCACGCAGCAATATGTCATTCACAATATTCAGCATGCAAATAGACATGCAGACCATAAATAGGAGGAAATACCACAATTACTAAAATTAGTTCCAGAAATAATAGGAATGTTAGGATTATCAGATAAGGAATTATAAAATAAGTATTATAAACATGTTTGAAGATTTATAGTAAAATATACCATGAGTAAAACACAGATGCAGGGATATAAAATTTTTTATTATAAATTATAATTTTTTACATTTTTCATAATAATAATAAATGGAGACAGGCTTTCACTATGTTGCCCAGGCTGGTCTCGAACCCCTGGCCTTAAGCAATCCTTCTGCCTCGGCCTCTCAAAGTGCTGGGATTAAAGATGTGAGCCACTTTGCCCGGGCTTAAAATTATTTGTAAAACCAGTTACCTGGACATACTGGAACTGAGAAACATCTGAAATAAAAATGTTACTGAAATGAATTAATAGAACATTTGATTCTGTAGAAGAAAGAACTGGTGAACATGAAGGCAAGACAATGGAAAGTAAGCTGAGCTAGAGAAAAAAAAAATGATTGCAGCTCAGTGACCTGTGAGATAATCTTATACAGTCTAAGTTATGTGTAATAGAAGCTCAAAAAGGGAGGATAGATAAATTCAAGTGGAAACATATTTCAAATATTAATAGTCATATTTTTCCAAATTAGAGAAAAAATGTCAAAACAGAGATTCAGGAAGTTCAGTGAGCCCCAATCAGGATGAAAACATGGAAAAGCACATCTTAATCAAATTACTGAAAACCAAAGATAAATAGAAAACATTTTAAATTGGTTAGGAAAAAAAAGACATTGTATGCAGAAAAACAATAGGAAAAAATGTACTTCTGACTTTACGTTGGAATCAATACATGGCAGAAAATAATGAACTTATAACATTAAAAAGCAGGAAGAAATTATCTTGAATTATATACCTAGCAAATATCCTTGCAAAAGTGATGGTAAAATATAGATATCTTCAAATAAATAAAAGTTGGGAAATTTTGTCACCAGTAAGTCTGCTCTATAGGCAGTATTGACAAAAGTTCTTCAGGCTGACAAAAAATAATATCAGACAGAAATGCAAATCTATATGAATAAACATTGTGATAGAAATGGAACGTATGTGGGTAAATATAAGATTTTTTTGTCTCATTTTTATAAAAGACAATTGTCTGAAAAGATAAATAACATGTGCTGGTGTGAAGTTTATAGTGTATGGAGAAGTAAACTGTCTAGTAATGTTAGCATAAAGAATGAGGAGTGTAAAGCACTCTGTTTTAAATTTTAAATTGTACCTGAAATAATACAATATGCATTCAAGACATACTTTGAAAAGTTAAGGACACCTATAGTGAATCTTAGAACAACACTGAGAAACAAGAAAGTAAAACTAAAATCCAAAAGAAGGCAGAAAATAAAAGAGTTGAAACAAACGGTGAATAAAAAGTATAAAATGGATGTCCACTCACCAGTGTCAAAAAGTAATTCTATTAAATGCATTAAATAAAATAATCACACAAATTAAACACCATAGATTTTCAGATTGAATAACAGAAAAGCAAGACAACTTCTTCTTAAACTAGATTCTTTCTAATTATAAAAGTACAAAGAGATCAAAAGTAAAAAGATAACAAGGCACCTTAAACTCTAATTTCAATAAATCTAAAATGTGAATGGGAACAAAGCCATGAAAAAGTGTTCATTAGTCATCAGGGAAATACAAATTAAAACTTATGAGATACCATACATCTGCCAGGGAGGCAAAAACAAATTAAAAATAAAATGAAATAAAATAAATCTAAGCTCTGGTATCATCAAATATTGGCTCATAATTTTGTCATAAAAGTACAAGTGATGGATTCTTTCACACAATGGGTGGAAGTGCTAAATGGTAAATCAGTTTGGAAAAGTATTGGTAGTTTATTATAAAGTAATACATATCTCACAATCCAGGAATACCTCTCATGAGACTTTTCTTTTGATAAATACAAATATATGTCCTCAAAAAAGACTTAGATACAAAAGTTCACACCAACTTATTCAAAATAGTAAGAAATTGAAAATAGCCCAAATGTCAATCCACAAAGGAATCAAAAACTGTTAGGTGTATACATACAAAAGAATAGAATTCAGTAACAAAAAGGATGAACTGCTGATATGCACAACATAGATTAATATCTCAAACAGCAATGAGCAAAATAATTCATACACAGAAGAGTACGTATATTATGATTTTACCCTTCTATAGTTTTAGAACAGGTAAAATTAATCTATGGTGACAGATGCATTCACAGGGTTTTTCCCTGGAAGGGTCATGATTGGCTGGGAAGAGGCATGAGGAAAATTTATCTTGTGACGTGAATGTTCTATAACTTGACATAATTGTATGCATTTTCAAATTTATTAAACTCTTCAATTATAATCTATTTTTAGCTAAGTATAAGTTATACTGAAGGAAACAAAAGACATTTTGTAATGATTACATATTTTTCTATATTAAAAATGTAAATTGAGCTTTAAAAAACCTTAATCATGAGTGAGGAACCCAGATATCGTATGCATATTCTCTAGTTCCAATTTAGCTACATCAATAAGTCTGATTTGCACGTAATCTTGTGCTTCCTAATTAGAGACCCTCAGTTATTGGAAGTGTAAAAAAACCATTAGAAGATTGATTAAAAAGTCCATAGTACTGGCATGTGTCAACACAAGAAACATCTTTTTCTTCAAATCGATTTGAAAAGTATTTGACTAAAGATCTTGAGTATCTGTTTTGTTGCTGTTGTTCCTCAATTTATTTTTGATTGAAGTAATAAACAACATACACATATAAGAAGTCAAATAATTCTGAAAGGTTTCTGTGAAAAACAGCTCATTGTTTCTGCTCTCAAAAATGTATGTTCACTGCTTCTTATTGAACTATTTACTCTGAATAGACTCTATTGTCTATTATAAGCTTTTTATGGTAGTTGACAGGTTTTCTTTCTTGGATACATATCCTATCTCCACTAACACAGTTCCAATACTCCTAATTATTCTTCTTTATAAGTTGTATTTAATGAAACAATAATGAGGACTTAAGGTATTATAATTATCCTTATATTTATCACTACTAAATAGCTTCTTTTAAAATTATGTTTATTCTACAGTTGGTGTTATTTTTATTTGCTTAGTTTTGACACTGGGGCTGGTATTCTACCCAATATACTTCAAAATATCTTTCAACAGCTAGCAGTACACAATTTCCAATGCCCAGACACAGTCAATATTTTAAATTCCACTCTTCCATCACATTTCACCCTCTCTCTTCCTCCAATAGCTTCCATCTTACAGCAGCAAGTCTAGAAAGATTACTTTTGCTGTCCAGAGTACAATTGCTATCCTGGGAAGTCCCTTTTATTCTCCTTTGCTGGCTGTCACATCGTGATACCATGTTGTTCTGTTTCATCCTCTGCCATCATCCTTCTATTCTCTTTGTTCTTAAAAGTTCACAATTTCTTTTTTTCTCTTGTGATTTTGATTAGATATGGGAAAAAACGTAAGCACATGTGATCATTATGCTATGTTTAGACCAACTTTCTGAGCATGTACTTTGTATTATTTTCTGTCATTTTTCTTTTAAAAATTAAAATGTCCCACCCAAGAACAAGTAGATGAATGATTTTGTTCATATGTGAAATATGGCAATCGATTAAGTTACTGATTCAAGGGAAACAGAAATGTCCATCTATTCCCCAATCCAACCTGAATGCTGTCCTAAATCCACTTTTCCTTGTGCTCAATATTACAGTTAGTGCCTTATGTTAAGATTAATAGCAATTACTTTTACATAAATCATATAAGAAAGGACCTGTCATCATTATTACAAAGAAACATCTATAATTAAAAGTAGACACTTGTCAACTACAAGAAAATAGGCATATTCTCAATTTGTTATATATAAAATGGAATTAAAATTTCCTATTTTACGTTGTTTTGAAGAAAGATAAAATTTTTGTTGTAAATGATTTTGAATTATAAAGTATTAAAAATAAAGGTTAATTGATGCTTAATGTCTACACGAAAAGTTATATCATTAACTGGAATGGTTTGTCTATAGAAAATGGAAAGCAACACGCAAAAACAATTTATTTCCTTTTTGGCAAAAGGAAAAGTGTAAGGGGCAAGGTTTGGAAAGCAGATACATTTGCACTGCTGCACAGGGAAGGAGGAAGTGGTGTTGGTAAGTGCCTGATAATCTAAAAGAAATAAGAGCAGCAGTTCCCTGACTTAAGAAAGTTCTGAAGAGACCAGTGCCTACTTCTCTGCATGATGACAGTTATTAGGCTATTTATAACTACTATAATTGAAGGGAGTTTCAAATGCATTCTCATTCTATTTGTAAATACAATTGATTGATTTGCTGAACTAAGGAAGTTTTGAGATATGTGACGTTGTCTGATATATATGGATGTTTGGTCAACAGTCCAAATGCATATGGAGCCAGATGCTGCTTAGTAATTTAATTGTTAAATAATAAAATCTGTGAATTGATGCTTTCTCATAGAATATTTAATGATTACACAAAGGAAGTATCATGCATTTTTTTTTTACATATTAGGATTGGAATTAATTTCCAGCTCAGACAATTGAAAAAGAGGCAGCAGATATAAGATCACTCTGTACAATTTAAAGTAGATATGCAGAAGAGAGAAGCAGTTGGCCAGTGTGTACTCTGCATGGAAAGACAAGTAGTGGGTCAAAGCTCAATGGGGAGAAAGGCCACTTGTAGGAACACACAGCAAGTAACTAATGACATTCTGTGGAGCAGAATGAAAAGATAAATTATATCTGAAAATGGTTCTAAATTAAAAGTAAAAAATAAGCAATTGCCAAGGGTTTGTGCATTCTAAACAAATAGTCATGAGTACCATGATGCAGAAAGGTACAGAAGCATGGAATTGTATATGAGAAACATAGCAAACAAAGCACATGAAGCACAGAGAATGGGTAAACACAATGTAAGCAATGTAAACAGAAGGTAAAACAGAGCCAAATAAAAACTGCAAAAATTCTCTTATTCTGAGTCTCATGTGTTCCTGGGAAAAATAATTAGAAACTGGTATAAAAAATTTCCTGATGTAATATTTATAACTGGTCTGGATAATTTAGTATAAGTTGATTATGTAGAAAACTAGATATAATTATCTCGTCTTCTGCCTGGAGATCAGATATTCTCAACTAGTCTTTATGCTCATTTTCATATGTTTCTGAGATACTATTAGAGTTAAATATCCATACTAGATGGACGGCATGTCTATTTGCATATATAGATTCTGGTACCATAAGTGGGTAAAACTAGATGAGTCTTCTATATAGGACCCTGTTGTGATAAAACTTACTTTTGACTGGTCATGTTTCATATTGCACTTACATAATTTGTATTTGTTTTTAGAGCCAGAGTTAACCTAGAAGACAGAAGGCTAGGGTGATGGCTAAAATCCTTTTGGGAATCTTCCACTGGTGGTATTATAGCCTAAATATTTATTTTAAGGGAAAGATAGAGATAACCAGAAATAAGTATTGAATTCACAATGGAGGCAATAGAAGTTGCTAAAGTCAGAAAGAAGGACAAAGTCAGAATATAAGGGCAAGCACTATGGCCAGGTCCTAAGAAAACTGAATAAAAATTGTATCTGGAGGAGCTAGATGTGACTTTGTGAAGGCCACATAATCAAGAGATTATAGATATCTGTCTGAGAAATGTCACAACTTAGCAGGCATCCAATTTTTCTTAAATGGGCTGGCAAATGTGGTTTACAGGATGTTTCAAACTGGCCGTAAGAGATACCGGTAAACACCCATTAGGATAGCTATTATTTTTTTAAAAAAGGAAAGTAAGTGTGGGCAAGAATGCAAAGGAATTTGAATCTTTGTGCATTGCTGGTGGGAATGTGAAATGATAGAGTTGTGTAGAAAATGATAGAGTATTTTCTCAAAAAAAAAAAACACAAAATTACCATATTATCCAGTAATTCCATTTCAGTGTATACGCTCAAAAGAAAGAAAGCAGGGGCTTTAAAATGTATTTTTATAACCAGGTTCATAGCAGCATTTTTCACAGTAGTCAAAATGTGTAAGCAACCCAAATGTTCATCAATGGATAAATGGATAAGCAAAACATGTTATATACATACAACGGAGTATCTATCATTCATCCTTACAAAGGAAGGAAACCCAGACAATTGCTGTATTTTGAATGAGCCTTGAAGGTATTATGCTAAGCAAAATTAGCCAGTCATAATGGGATATAACAGGATAAATATCATACATTACAGTAGGATAAAAATTCTAGGCTGGGCTCAGTGGCTCATGCCTGTAATCTCAGAACTTTGGGAGGCTGAGGCAGGCAGATCACCTGGGATCAGGAGTATGAGACCAGCCTGGCCAACATGGTGAAACCCCATCTCTACTAAAAGTACAAAAATTAGCCAAGCATGGTGGCAGGTACCTGTAATCCCAGCTACTCTGGAAGCTGAGGCAGGAGGATCACTTGAGCCTGGGAAGCAGAGGTTGCAGTGAGCCGAGAATCACGCCATAGCACTCCAGCCTGGGCAATAAGAGCGAAACTTCATCTGAAAAAAAAAAAAAGTATTAATGTACATATATGAGGTACCTACAGTGGTCAATTTTATAAAGACATAAAGTAAAATGATGATTTTCAGGGAATGGGCGCAGGATGGAATGAAGACTTTATGTTTAATGGGTATATAGTTCCAGGTTGGGAAGATGAAAAAGTTTTGGAGATAGATGGTGATGATGGTTGCACAACATTGTAAATGTTCTTAATGTCATAGAACTAAACATTTAAAAATGGTTAAAATAGCCATATTTTATATTATGTATGTTTTACCACAATTATAAAAAATTAAACATTACCAGCATCCCTTCCTGCTTACACATCAAAAAACTCCACCAAAATCAAAACAAAAACAATATGTAGATCTAAGTTTATGAATATGAGGTTTTACAACATATATTTTTATATTTTAAATTGTAGGACAATATTATGCCATGATTTTATTTATTGATGAATATACCTATGTTATTATATATGAATATTTGTGTGATAAATAAAATGTAGGTATACATAGTTTCAAATAATTTTTTTAAATACTGCTATTAAGGCTGAGGCGGGTGTATCACCTGAGGTCAGGAGTTTGAGACCAGCCTGGCAAACATGGTGAAACCCCATCTCTACTAAAAATACAAAATTAGCTGGGCCTGTTGGCGGATACCTGTAATCCCAGCTACATGGGAGGCTGAGGCACACTTAAACCCAGGAGGTGGAGGTTGCAGTGAGCCGAGATTGCACCATTGCACTCCAGCCTGGGCAAAAAGAGCGAAATTCTTTCTAAAAAAACAAAACGAAATACTGCTATTAGTATTAAAAATCAGATTTAAAAGGTAATAAAGAAAAGAAAAATAAACTCATATGAATAGCAGATAGGATAAAAAAATTAGTAGTAACATGAAAGTCCTCAACACTCCCATATTATCATTTTGTAACTACTTGGTAGCCAAGCACTGCCTAAATCAACTTTAGTGGGAAGCTGAACAGGGGACAAATCTGATTGGGGGCTTTGCACCAATTACTTTACATAATTACATAGAAAACTTTGGTTATGATAAAAATATCAAAGAAAATATTGGTCAGAATATTAACTTTATGGACAGTGTTGGTAGGCAGAAGAGCCAAAGAGAAGAGAGTCATAGACAAATGCAATACCACACTGTGCGTTCAGTGCATTTGACATCTGTTGATGTCTTCGCTCAGAAAAAGCTACTTTGTTTTGTTTTTAAAAAGTTAGGGTATGTTATTCCCTAACCGTTTAGGTTGTCCTCAGAAAAATATAGAGTATCTCTAGTTCAACATTCTCACCTATCCTGGAAATCTAATCCTTCCAAAATGGCTATCCATGCCATTTTCTCTTATAAATAACTCTGTTCTTAGTAGTTGCAATGATCACACTGAGAGTGGGTAGTGTGTGGAATATAGTAGGAAATTTTGAACAGCAAGATGACCAGTCTATAGTTGGAATTATTGTACCTCTGGGGGGCTGTATATACAATGTACCTAGCCCTGTGTTCAGAAAGACAGATTCCTGAGATTGGCAATTGCATCAGAACCACATAAAGTTGCTTGAGAGCATTTGCATAGAAAAAGGGTTTTGCAGAAGTAAGGGAAAGAGAAAGGAAAGCTGAGAAGAAACAACTGATGTTCACTGCAAAATAGCTTAGCTTAGAGGGCAACAGAGTGCAGTTTTCCATCTCTATTTACTTTTGTTGCCAAGATACAAATGTCTAGTAGAGCCTAGTATATAAGTAAGAGGGTTGGAAGATACTAAAATGAAAGGACCTGCTCAGAGAAGAGACCCAGGATTGGATCTCCAGTCCAGCTGCATGGAAGGATGAAGGCAAAGTGGTGACCATTAATTCATACATTCATTTTCTCTTCCATGCGTTTATTGAATGATTAGTCTTTAGCATTGGGTTAGAACAGTGAACAGGATGAGCAAGCTTCTTACTGTCAGGGAGCTCAAATTATAGTGAGCAAAGAGAGAATGCTTGAGCCATCTTCAAAACTCACTGAGTGTTTGGCTCATATACTTTTTTTTTTCTTTTTAATAGACAAAGGGTAGAGAAAACAGAAGAGAGAATACCAGTGAGGGTCAAGCCTAATGTCTTCTGACCTTTTTCTTTTTTGTCACTGAAGTGACATGGAGGAGAAGAGGAAAGGAGAAAGGACATTGCTCAAGTGTGTGGTCCTCCAGTGGTTATCTCAGTTATTAGTAAATATGATTAAATTGGCAAATAGGGGGTGGAGTGAGAAGCATTCCCTTCCATTTACTGATAAACTTTAAACAGATCTCTTTGTAGGAATTAGGGTCAGGTTATGAGTGTAAAGTATACAGGGAAATGGGTCACAAGCACACAAAGCATATATCCTGAGAGAGAAATTTATTTTCTGTCTCCAAGACTCTGATGTTTTGGAAAAATTGAATCCAGTGTCTGTAAGTATCTAAAAATATATTTTAGGCTGTTTAACTTTTTTACTTAACATCATGTAACTCAAATGTCACCAGCTTTCCCATTCTGCCCCCTGCCAAATATTTCCCAGTTTCTGAGTTTCTCAGATACTGCCTAAAAGTAATCCTAATCAAATTTCAAAGACTTCTCTGCCCAGAACTCATCTTGCCCCTACATGGCTGCCCCTGCAATAACCACCAATGACCCTGGAGAGCCAGCTGTTCATTTGAACAGTACTGTCCTTCACTAGTGACCCCTGCCCCTGCCCCACTGTGGCCTTGGGGAATGCTGATCCCTTTGTTTTCCCATAGAACAAATGAAACCACGTTTTGCCTTGTGAAAATACTTACGGAGGAGAAATAATAGAAATATAGTCCAAATACTTATTTTTAAATGCTATTCAAATTTGCCACTCTCAGAACCCACAAGCTCAAACTTGACCTCAGAATCCTGTACCAAGCTGGCTTCTTCTATAACTTCTGAAACATCTGCAAACGGCAGGGGTCAAATCACCACCATGAATGCTCTGGCACTTTTACTTTCTAGACTTCAGGCCTGTCTAGACCCCAAAAAAGGGACATCTTTCTTCCCCTCATCCTGAGATCCATCTTTTTTACTGACCCAGAATTCACTACTTTCCAGAATTATAATTGTGGAAGTCATAAGCAGGCAACAACACCATTCCTTGCTAGCGTGGAATCTGGCTTCACAGGCCCCGAGAGAGAAACAGTAGCCTAATAGCACATTTATCAATCTCGAACTTATTTAATCATAGGTATCACCAAGTATTTGACCTTAGACTGTGCATTTCATAATGTCAAAGCTAGTCTCACAGGGTAACACTGGGTAAGATTAAAGGACTCTGTAACCAAAATGTCTATGTTTGAATCCTAGGTCTATGACTTTCTAGATATGTGACCATGAAGACTTTACTTAACTTCTCAGTTTTCTCATCTATAAGTTGGGGATAATGACAGTACTTGTTTTTAGAGATATCTGGAGAATTTAAAGAATTAATGTATGAAAATGACTTAAAACTGCATTTGGAACTATAGTCTGAAATAGTGGCTGTATAAATAAATAGTATGCAAGTATTAGCTCCTATTATTATTTATTAGCAGTAGTTTTTTTTAATGGTGTTTTCTCCTGCATCAATTGATGAGAAATTTAGGGTTTACATTTACCTGCTATAGTCCAGTTTTGGCTCTTGATCACTCATGTGCTACATTCACATGCATAGCCCAGGAACAAAAATTTTCAGGTATAAGAAAATCCAAGCACATGTTTTGGAAAAGAAGAAAAAAAGACAAAAATTTTTATACTTATGCAGATAAATAATTCTGCTAATATACTCAAATTATCTTTTCAAATTGTATATTTACAACTGAAGATGTAGTACCAGTACTGGGTGGCCACACAAGCTTAATATTTTCTTTGTCAACCATAGGAAGGTATTTACCTTACACATTTATTCATAATTAAGAGTCTGACACAGCAGTTCTTTTAAGAACCAAGAGAATCTCTGTCTCAAAATAAATTTTATTATTTCTTTTAGAATGTAGATACTTCTTTGCAACCACCAGTTCGATAGAACTATCCTCATTTCTAACCATTATTAGTATCTCCAGCTTTGAGATAACCTTAGCATGTGGTCCCCTTTAGGTAGCCAAAGCACTTGACACTTTTCACACCCCATTACCATCTATGCATGCTCCTACCTTGATACAGGAAACTACTCTTATCTACACAAAAGGGAAATAAGGCATGGGGTGGTTAAAATGAGTCGTTCAAGGTTTCACAACAAGTAAGTGATAACATCATGCTCTGATGTCTTCTGATTCCAAATTCAGTGAGTGATCTTTGTCTACCTGATACTTTTTAGTAAGCCTTAAATTCTTATTTAAATTATAATACAATTATTTATTATCTCAATTCTATAGATGAAAAAAACAGAGGCTTTTAGAGGTGTAGTACTCTATATGTCTATACCTTTTAGAGGTATAGTACTGCCAGCCAAATTTATATGGCTGGCGGTCCTTCAAATGAGGCATGTATATTCACAAACATATATTCTCTTTAAATATCCCTGAATATATTTGAAAGTTAGACTAATTAAAAAATTATTTGATTTTGGAATAGATATACTCCCCTCTGCCAGTAATATAGGTATGACTCAGGGTTTTGACCTCATCAATGCAGCACTCGAATCAAATGACATGATCAATACACAAGTGCGTTGATCATGACTGGTGTGAAGCTGATATCAGTTTATATTGAGCCAAAATCAGTCACAGAGGCTGCTTATTAGTAGGGTGACCATGTGATTTATTATCTAAATAAGGATGCTTTTGAGAGTAAAATTGGTGCTATTAATAGCCATGCTAGGACAACAGGATTATCTGGGATTGTCCTAAGCAGACACACTTGCATGGCTAGCCTTCAAATAGTCTATGAATATGACCACTGACTTATGTGACCAGCGTTGCTTCCAGTAAGGAAAATATGTGGTCATTCACGGACAAAAAGAAAAAAAAAACATGAAAGGGTTTTCACATTTTGGAGGCAGACACATCCTTGCAAGTTTCATCAAATGAGCTTTGTTTGCAAAAGAGCAGGGTTCATATTTTAATCATAAATACTACTCATCATGAATCCCTTGAAGGACTGGAAACTCCTAAAATGTGTTTTAATAATAAATATTTTCATGTAGCTTCAATCTCCTCACCTCCCCATTTATCTGGTTTGTGGAATCAATGCTTGCCTTGTTGAGCTGTGAATAGATTCTTCTATCCTGTCTCAAGCTATGTGCTTGCTAATTTCTCCTTGCCAGGTGGCCTGCAGAGCAGAGCCCTGATTTCAAATGCTATCTCCAAACAGAATGGCAGTGGGAGGCCAAAGGAATCTACCAAGAAAAGCATAATTGAAGAATGTTTAAAAAGTTATAATGGCCTGTCTTGATTTTGATGCTAATCTCATATTAAATCCTACAGTGTTTCTTGAAAATAATGGCCTGGAAATGACTTAAAGGAATTTTGCTCTCCCTAGGACCTTCTCTTCCTCCTTAATGTATTTATTAATACTACACGTTTAGGATTTTTTAAACTGTTTTAAAATATTAAGCTGAAAAGATTGGTCTGTCAATTAACTGAAAACTTGAAGAGCAGGCAATTTTTATTCCCATGTTTATATCACTGTTTCTTTTATGCAACTTTAGCCCTAGGCAAAGTAGTGGAGTCAGTAAGATTTCCCTTTCATACCCATCTAACCTTTTTCAGTGCCTGTCTCTTCCATTTTGTGTCTTCTAGGATTCTTACTATTATTTAGTACTCCAAGGCCTTGGTCTGTGTGCACTGTCAAGTCATAATTTTGTTAGATCTATCTAATAGGGGCCCAATGTACTCCTCTTCCTAAGGTCTACACTTTGTTATTGTAGACTTTTAAAAATTCCTCTCCTATACAACGTTTCTAAGCACCAGTGAAATGAATCTGTAGTAGTGAAATTTCACGCGGTGGCTCACGCCTATAATCCTAGCACTTTGGGAGGCTGAGGCGGGCGGATCTCGAGGTCAGCAGATCGAGACCATCATGGCTGACACAGTGAAACCCCGTCTCTACTAAAAATACAAAATATTAGCCGGGCGTGGTGCCAGGCACCTATGGTCCCAGCTACTCGGGAGGCTGAGGCAGGAGAATGGCGTGAACCCGGGAGGTGGAGGTTGTAGTGAGCTGAGATTGTGCCACTGCACTCCAACCTGGGCGACAGAGTGAGAGTCCGTCTCAAAAAAAAAAAAAAAAAAAAAAAGTGTAATTTCAGGCACTATCAACATGCAATGCCAATAGTCTCTGGAAAACTCTGCTAGAAGCTGTAATTGTATAGTATGAAAATGATACTTGCTCATTAAACAGGTTTGTGTAACTTGTAAGCACTGATGATTTTCAGATCAGAGGAGAAACTGTAGGGGAGACTGAGCTGGCTTTCTACTGAGGGACTAATATTTACCCCACCATCACCCCAGTGTCCTTCAAAAGCAAACATGAGAGACATAAACCAGAGATAAACCACTAAACTGTTAGCCACTGGAGTAGGGGCTATGTTTCTTACTTGCTTTCTCTCTGTCTTTGCATCCGGCCCATGGTACATCTAACTGACTCAGGTTTTTTATTTTATTATTTTGGTAGAAGGAAAGAAGAAAAGAAGGAAGGGAAAGAGGGAATGATGGAGGGAGATGGAAAAACAGATATTTGAACCAAAGCCTGTGTTTTTCATCATAAAATCTCCCTATATCTTGACTGTAGTGTATTGATGGCTTCTGCTGTGTCCCTCTTCTTTGCCATGTCATTATGTATTTACGAAAGATGCCAGGATCTTGCCTGGTCCCTGAAAGGAGGCTATCTACTAAAAAGCAATATGTTCTTTTCATCCGGAGTTTTTCAGATAGATGGCCTAAGGAGATTGTATTTTGAATATTAGCTTGAGTTTTTGAGATCTTGAACTTTTGAATCACATATCTGGTGAGAGAAGTCTAAGACTTATAAAGAATGAATTTCTGACACACAAATGTTCCAATTGCATTCAGAACAAATGTAGTTGGTTCTTAGATATGGGCTGAATGAATGAATAATATATAACAGAGTTATCAAAAAATGTTGTAGTCACTTCTTCTGTTCACTGATAATTGTGCTTCTACTACCTGAAGACATATGGTAAGATTGTCTTCCTCTACCTCCTTAAAGATGAGCCAGATGGTTTATTTTGGCCAATGAAATGTGCGCTGAGGTGACATGTGTCATTGTGACATAGGCATCTTTAAGATATACCATATTTTCCCCCATTACCACAACGGAACAGAAAATGGTGAGATTCTGGTTGGTGGAGTTGAGTTTGTGTCCCTGAGTGAAGATTATTTGGAACTTTCAAACTGTAATTAAAATGTATTGTGAACAAGAAAGGTTTTTCTGGTTTAAGCCACAGAGTTCTGGAAGATATTTGTTACTATAACATAACATAATCTATTTCAATAGTCACATATAAATTCAACAGAAGCCAGAGTTGATGCTGCATTTAATAGAACCAACAACAGATTTCTAGCTCAGCCTAAGAGGAAGAAGCATTCTTGTCATGATGAAATGCCCTAGAAATTTAATTCCAATTTTCTTTAAGTGCCACCTATACCATATACCTATATGACTTGGAAGGAAGTAAAGGAAGGAAGGAAGGAGAGAGAGACAGAGAGAGAGAAAGATAGAAAAAGGAAATTTCAATTTGAATTGTACCTTACATATTTACCATATTTACCTTATTTGATTTATATAGCAACTCTAGATTATACCTTGTATAACTTTTTAAAATAAATCCTATATTTTAAAGCTGGGCATAATGGCATAAACTTATAATCCCAGCTACTTGGGAAGCTGAGGCAGGAGGACGACTTGAGTCTAGGAGTTTGATTCCAGCCTGGGCAACAGAGCAATACCTCATCTGTAATAAATATATTAATATTTCATTTTAGAAAAGTTTTAGATTTACAGAAAACTTACAAAGATAGTACAAAGAATTCCCCCTCACCTAGTTTCCCCTATGATTGCTATCTTACATTAGTATGGTATATTTACTGTAATTAATGAACCAATACTGATAAATTATGAAATAAGATTTATATTTTTTTCAAACTTCCTTAATTTTTATTTATTTTTTTCCCTTGCTAGAATCCCATTGGGGGTATTCCATTATATTTAGTTGCAATGTCTCCTTTGGGTCCTCTTGGATGTCATGTTTTCTCATACTTTCTCTGTTTTTAATAATCTTGAGAGTTTTGGGGAGTACTGTTCACATATTTTGTGGAATGTCCCTCGATTAGAATTACTCATGATTTGACTGGAGTTACATGTTTTTGAAAGATCACAGAAGTAACATGACAATTTTTAATACATCATATTAAGGTTACCTACTATAATAAGCCTTAGCATCATTGATGTTGACCTTCACCACCCAGCTGAGGTAATTTTTGTCAGATTTCTCCATTATAGTTACTTTTTTTCTCTCCCCTTTCCATATTCTTCACTTGGGAACTAGTCCCACTCACTAGTCATGATTAAGAGGTTATACTTTATCTCCTTGTGGGCAAGGTATCTACATACTTTATTTGGAATTTTTCATCTTCCATGCTTATTTTCCCCAATTTATTTGTTTAGTTAATCAGTTTTTTTTACCAGTATAATAAAAGGGTAATACCAGAGTAACATTAAATTTTAACTATTTGTTTTGGTGAAATTATTCCAGCTTTTGCCATTAGGGAGGTCCTTCAATTGGCTCCCATGCCCATTTACATATTGTGTGTGTGTGTGTGTGTGTGTGTGTGTGTGTGTGTTTTGGGCACTTTCTAGCATCTGCAAGATGATCTAGATTCATCTTAGACATTTCTTGTCTCAGTCCCAGAATCAATTATTTCTCCAAGGATCCCTGGAGCTCTGGTTGCTTTTATGGAGAATAAATATTAGAAATCAAAATCTGAGTCCTAGGTGTGCTTATAGCTACTGCAGTGTCATTGATTCTAGTCATCTCGGTGGACAGAGCAAGAAAATATGTTTTTATACTAATTCACATGTATACACATAACTATAAATACTTCTATAAGCATCTTTATCTACATTAAGCTAAACATGAGTGTATACTAATGTCACCAACTCTAATTCATTACCATATGGATCATTCTACACATTTTCGCTTGGTTATCTATAAGCTCCAACAGTAAGAAACCTGATTCTCAACCTGATGCATATTTTTAGTCCCGTATTATAGATATGGACACTGAAATTCAGACAAGCATTATGGTTTATCTAAGGTCTATAACTAGATATCAGAACACAACCCAAACCACAGCTTAACTTTTGAGTTCAAATTCAGTGCTCTGGAGCTCTTTATCCTATGGCATGTTCTGCAGGATTTGTCAGTATTCCATGGGTGAGTTAGTGCATGCCTTTGCTATCACTGCCAAATATTTGAAGGAAAAAAATACTTAATTTTTAAGAGATATATAAAAGACCATTTACATTTATGTATTGGGGGTACTCTGTTATATAAAAAATTTGTATGGAAGACTGCACCATTACCACTTCCAGACACTTCAGATGAATTTGAACAGGACACACACACAAAAATCCATGCCCTCATGCTCAGTTCTACAACATGCTCTAAGCTGACGTGTCAAAAAGCAAACAGAACAGAATGGATTTAGTGTAGATTTTATTATGATACTTTCTGTTCAGCTTTTTGAGCTAGCTGGAAAAGAATGCTACCTCATTAGCATTATTTTTTTTCTCTTTTAGTTGTCAATTAGTAATAACATTAATGAGATCATACCCTTTCTTAATTTTTATGCACTGAGAATTTTTATACACCATGTGTTTTTTAAAGGCTGACATATGCTATTTACACCTTTCTATCTGTATGATGAACAGATATTTTAGTTTCTTTTTTTCTAGAAGATTGTCAGAGCTCTTTGTTTCAGTCTATCTGGGTAGAAATAAGTTTTCCTGTAATTTCAGTATCCTCATTCTAGTGATATCTTTGAATAAATTTCCAGATCATCTTTAAATTGTTATATATATGGTGATCTGTCTGGCATGGCTTGAAAGCAATTCTAGCAAGAGGTAGGGAAACTAACCTTTGGAAATCGCTTTAAGCTCTGGGTTAATATTCAGAAAAAAAATATGTTCTAGTAGAATATTTTTAGGTGGCAGTAAATTCCCTTTCTTAAAATTTATCAAGAACAGTCTATGAATTTAAACATCAACTCTGACTTAATGTTACCTGAAGATGAAAAAATGTTCCATTAAACAATAATTATTCTATTTTCAGTTAGTCTGTGGACATGCCCAAATGTAATAATTCTCCCAATCCTGGCTTGTTCTCATATTTCCATATCCGGTTTATTCCAACAATCTCTTTGTTGGTCTCTTGGTTTCTCATCTCACTACTTAATACGTCTTCATATCAGCTTAGTTTCCCTAAAACATGACTTTCATCATGCTATACTCCCTTATTGAAAAGCCCTATGAATTTTCATTTCAAAAATCTTAATATCACTTCAATTCAGAGTAGGATTTTTGTTCTCCACACTATAACTTAGTATGTGATTTTTGAAGTTGTCAAATGGTCTCTTCACTGTCCTCAAACTTCCCATGCTTTTAACCATGCTGTTAGCTTCACCTAGAATTATTTCATCTCTTTTTCTGCTTACCTAACTCTTACTCATTCTAAGGACAGCATAAGTTCTACTTCCTCCTTAAGGACTTTCCTTACTGGTTTAGCCTCACTGTTTTCTCTTTCATTCAAACAGAATCTAAAACTTGTCATATTATATAAACATACATATTTGGTTAGTTTGTGTGTTTATATTGTTTCCATATACATTCTGTCATGTAGTGTTAACTCTTGTTCTGTATACACCAATATTGTCCTCCCAGTCATTGTAAATTTGTTGCAAGTTCTATGCCTTCTAATTCTTGATCTTTATGTTGCCTTAGGAAGGGTTAAGAGCATGATGAACACTCAATGTAGATGATTCCTAGTTAACAAGTATTTTACTTACAAATGGTATTGACATATTAGCAAATGTCATTCCTTTTGCCTTCACTTGCCATAATCTGCCCATTTGTTTTCGTGTCTGAGAAAGCTAGTGTGGAAAAAAATTCAACTTCGAATTTTAGAAAATATCTCGATCAGAGATTTAGGAAATAATGATTCTACATTATTGAGAATAATAATAAAGATAATAATTAATAATAATAGATGTCTGGACTACCTATGTGGTCATTTCAGACTTCCTGTTTTCATTTTACTTGGTAAAAAAAAATAGGAATTTTAGAGTCTAATAGACTTACAGGTAAATTCCAGATCCACACTTTGACAGTTGTATGGTTTCAGCTAAATTTTCTCTACACAAGGGATAATAATATTGTGTACTCCAGAACCACAGGGTCATAATGCCCATGTATTGTTTCTAATTGTCATATATAGTACATATTCTCTCTATTTTTAGTATTTATATCTCCTTATGAATACTGGAAAATTCTGACAGATACTAAAAATTTAGTAATGACTATTGAATCTAGCCTTTGTATTTTAGAAATAAGGATCAGAAACCAAGAGAGATCAGATGATTTGTTCAAGTTTATAAAACTGGATAGCAGTGCCATTCAGAAGACAGCCCAGGTGCCTGGGGTCCAGGAGCTTCTCCTGCTGTGCTGTATACTCCCCATCACACGCCTCATTATGATTCTTTTCATTACTTCCTACATGCTCCTTCCTCCACTCTACCTTCCCATAGTGTTGGTGATCAATATCTTGCCATACTTTAGTGTGGTGTTTAGAGCAAGGATCCACATCATTATTGCTTTTTATTCTATTGACTCTGGCTTTGATGTTTCAGAGCAGGTTCAATTATTGAACATAAGAATCTCATTTAAATAATAGAATAACTACTGGATTGCATTAGGAGCAAGATAGTATTTGAGTTAATAAAAGGGCTATTGATACAATTGTCTCACAGCAGTCTATCTCACAGATAATTTTTAGAATAAAGCCCATAACTACAAAAAGATATTTTCTTAATTTTGCTTTCTGCAGTTGATAAAATCCAGAATGACATTGTGCTTGACACAAACCTAAGATATAGCGATCTTTTGTCAATTAGCTATCTTTTCTGTAAACATATTTAAAGAAGGTTTTGGAAACAGTTTCTTGATAGAAAGGAAAGCCATTTCAAAAGAGTAGCAGAATTATGAACTAAATCATACACTTTTTTTTTTTAAGTTCACCTAAGATTACTATAATGGAAGCCAGAGAAGCCATGGACACCAAGATCAGAGCTATACTGACTGCTGTTCTTTAACTTTCCATAAATCTCTCTCTGGCAGATCTCTCTCTGTATATTATGGTAAAAGCAGAGCCCATGTTTTAACATTTATTGGTATTCTAGTTTTATGATTAGCACCTTCTTGTCTGCCGTAGCACTTTCTACTGCCCTGTGTGTTCTTGCTATCTTTATGTGTAGCAAACCTCACTACCATAAATGTTTGTCTCTTTTTCTATACTCACTTTTGGTAATTCCTTTTTTTTAAAAATTTCAACTTTCATTTTAGATCCAAGGAGTACATGTGCAGGTTTGTTAGAGTCCTTTGTCTGTTGTTCCCACTTTTGCGTCCATGTTTACCCAATGTTTAACTGCCATTTATAAGTGACAACAAGTGATGTTTTGTTTTCTGTTTCTGTGTTAGTTTGCTTCGTATAATGACCGAAACTGCATCCATATTGCTGCAAAGGACATTATTACATTCAGTTTTATGGCTGTGTAGTATTCCATAGTGCATACGTACCACAGTTTCTTTATGCAATCCACTGTTTATGGGCTCCTAGATTGATTGCATGTCTTTGCTATTGTGAATAGTGCCGATATTTGCCATTTGTTCATGATTGTGACTGAGGAAATGTAATACAAAGTTCATATTTGCTTTAATAAAGTATTATTTTAATTCCAAAAATGGTTATTGGGAGCCAATCTATAAAATGGATGATCCTTTTATTCTCCTTAAATGTGAATAGAGCTTATGCACATGTTAGTTTAATTGTCAGTATCCCATTTATCTCTTAGAGGAAGCATATGTTATCCAAGTATTTTAGAGAGACAAAGGCTTATAAAATAACTACTGATTGTGAAACTATAATTGAATACTCTCCACTCCAGTGTTACAACTATTAGCACTTTTCTTATACCAGAGTTGCTGCTCAGAATCATCACCAAAATTTGGAATTTATATTCTTCTTAGTTATACAATGATAATTTTTTTGTATTTATTTTTCCAGTGTAGTATGTTTGTTTTTATTATCTCTTTATGATTTTAATTTATATTTTTATGATTAAAGAGGAGCTTAAAAAACTTTTCACATGTTTAAACTTCCTCCTGTGTGAAGGACTGATTGCCTTTTTCTTATTTATCTGTAAGAGATATTTATATATTCTACATATAAAACTTTCATTGGCTATTTATGTTACAAATAATTATTCCCATCTTATGGCTTCCATTTTTTACTAAGAATATGGTGTATTTTTATGAACAAAAGTCTTAGTTTCAATGTAGCCTGTTTTACCAATTTATTTCCTTTAGAGTTAGCGCTTTTTGTCTTGTTTAATGAATTATTTTCTAACCCAAAGTTATAAAGATTTTTCCTCTGCTATGTTCAAAAAAATTTATTATTTTTCTTTGCATATTTAAGGCTATTATCTATCTGGGATTTATTTGTATATGTAGAGGGTAAGGCTTCAAAAGTATTTTTATCTATTTGGATCTCCAAATGTCCCAACTTATTTATTTAAAAACAAACACTTCGGGAGGCCAAGGAGGGTGGATCATCTGAGGTTGGGAGTTTGAGACCAGCCTGACCAACATGGAGAAACCCTGTATCTACTAAAAATACAAAATTAGCTGGGCATGGTGGCACATGCCTATAATCCCATCTACTCAGGAAGGCTGAGGCAGGAGAATTGCTTGAACCCAGGCAGCGGAAGTTGCGGTGAGCCAAGATCATGCTATTGCACTCCAGCCTGGGCAACAAGAGCAAAACTTGGTCTCAACAAACAAACAAACAAACAAAAACACACTATCACTCTCTGACTATTTTGGCGTGCCAATTTTGTCATAAATTAAATGTCCATAAATGTATGTTGTATTTCTGGTGTTGCTATTTAGTTTCCTTGGTGTGTTTGTCTATCTTTTCTCCAGTGCTACCATGTCTCATTGTGGCTTTTTAATAAATTGTTCTGTTCAATAGGGTAGTTTCTCCGCCTTTGTGTATCTTTGAGTATCAAGTATTCACTGTTCTTGGCCCTTTGACTTTGTATATACACTTCTGAATAATTGTTAATTTCCACTGTAAAATCCCTGCTGGGATTTTTATCTAGTTCATATTGAATCTATAAATCAATTTAGAGACAATTGGCATTTTATAATGTTAAGTCTTCCTATGCCTAAACATATGTATCACTTAATTTTCTCTCATTAAATTTTTATAGAATGTTCCAGAGATGTCTTATATACCTTTTATTAGATTTAGTTCTCAGAATGTAATATCATTTATGACATTATAAATAACATTGATTCAAATTATATTTTAATTGTTTTCTTTTATAAATAAGCTGATTTTTGTATATTTGTATATTCAATCTAGCTAAATTAAAGTATTTGATTGATATTTAAGTTTTAAAGTGCACAATCATATTACCTATGGATATTGACTGTTTTATTCCTTTTCAATTTTTATTTGAGTTTTTCTTACTTAATGTACTCATTAGCACTGGACAATGTTGAAGATTTTTGGTGATACCTGGAAACCTTGTCTTATTCCTCATCTCAGAGGGAAATCTTTCAATATTTCCTCATTAAGTATAATTTCTGCAGGTATATCCTTACATATACAGTAGATATTTATTATTTGTGGATTTCATTTTTGCAAATTATTCTACTAGCAAAAAATTATTTGTAACCCCCAAATCAATGTTCTATGCACTTTTATGGTCATTCAGAGACATACTCAGTGTGATGAGAAACTTAAGTCACCCAATACCCATCTTCCCAGCTAAGGTTGAACAAGGTGATTCTCTGTCTTTTTGTTTTCAACTCTCATGCTGTAAAGAGTATCCTTTTTTGCAGTCTATTTAGTGCCACATTTTCCAAATTTTTATGTTTGTTTGTTGGGTGAGTTCACATTTAATATGCCACCAAGTGTAGTGAAGTGCCATCTAGTGTTGCTAAACACAGGAAGACTGTGATATGGCTTACAAAAAAAGAAAATACTTGGATAGGCTTCATTTAAGCCTGATTTGCAGTGCTGTATCTATTACTTCAATGGTAGCTATAATATATCCTATTTATATCATGGTAGTGCTGAGTTAAGGTTATTTACATTCCCTCCTGCCAATATTCAGGAGTGATATTGCTGTGTATTCTGTTTCTGTGTATTCTTGCAGTGTCTTTGTAGAATTTTAAGACCAAGGCTATGCTAGTCATCAAAAATAGCTGGTGGCCAGGTATGGTGGCTCATGCATGTAATCCTGGCACTTTGGAAGGACAAGATGGGAGGATTTCTTGAGGCCAGGAGTTCAAGACCAGCCTTAGCAACATAGTCAAACCCTGTTCCTATTTTAAAAAATAAAATAAAAATTAGCTGGGCATAGTGGCACACATCTGTAGTCCCAGCTACTTGGGAGGCTGAGTTAAAAGGATTGCTTGAGCCCAGAAGTTAGAGGCTACAATGATCTATAGTGGTGGCACTACACATTAGCTTGGGTGACAGAATGAGACCCTATTTCTTAAAAATAAAAATGTTGGTAGGTATTCTTTTTTCCAATTCCCTGGATTAATCAGGATTGACTAGACTATTCTCCATTAACAAACATCTTCAGAATCTCATAGATTACACACACACACACACACACACACACACACACACACACACACACACAGGCAAACACATAGTATTTCTCTTTAATAAAAAATCTTCTGGCCTGCGATCCCTATCCTATATACAGAAAAGTCAGCTCAGTCATAGAGATTTGCCTTTCAGAAATTCAAGCTTTGTTGATTCTTTCTTTGTTAATCTATTATGTGTGTGCTTTAAAAAAATTAATTTCCGTTCTTCTTTCATAACACAAGCCTTTACATTATTAAGTTTTCCTTTAAGTACTGATAGAGTTGCATCCTGCAAGTTTTGATATACATTTCCATTGTTATTTAGTCAAAATATTATCTCAATTTTATTATACTTCCTTTTTTGGTCCAGTGATTATTTAGAAATGTACTTATTAATGTCTGAATGCCGGAGGATTTCCTACTTGTATTTTTGTTGTTGATTTGCAGTATAATTATATTATTATCAGAGGACATACTCATGATTTCAGCCCAAGGAATTTGGGAATTTTACTCTTTCTTAATTAATACATTTTCTTTCATCTAAGCACTGGGAGAGTGGGGAAATTTAAACTAGTAATTCAAGGACTCCTTCAGAATCAAACTCTTAATCTGGTTGTTGACTCTGTTAGTCTACAGCTACAAGAGATGAGAGACTTACTCTATCATTCATAAAAACTGACCATTTCCTGGGATAGAACGCTGGGTCACTATAACATTTGCATCTGGTTTGCCTACATTGAAGAAGCTAAGGATGACTTCAAAAGGCTAGCTTGAAAGGGGATATCCATCCTCCACAAACCTCACTCCCATCAGCCCTCATTGCCTCCAGATCCATAAATGGAGTAGATTCTGTCAGGCTCAAGCAGAGGCAGACTAAAGCGTCAAAATAGAGTGAGCATGCTTTGTATTTATGTGAATATGTCTTAATTATATTAAGTGGAAACATGCTATTGTGTCAATATTTTTCTTTCTCCTGTATTTGTACCGTTAGCATGCAAGCATGTAGTTATTTTTCTCATATCTTTATCCTACTCTGCCTCTACTTCATTTTTCTACTGTCATTTTTTTCTCATTTTAATGCTCAATAGAGTTGCGTATACTCAGTCTCTAGTTGTCTCTATTCTCATTTAAGTGAATCTAGTCAGGCTTACATGCTGCTGCCTACCACCACATGAAACTGTCCATGTTGCAGGGTTCAGTGACCACCATGTGGCTATTTATAGTGATCAAATATCACCATTTATCAATTTCGAACTACCAACATCATCTGGAAACTTCCTTAGATATTTTTTACTTGATGTATTGGGTTGAATAGTGCCCTCCGAAAACTTATGTCCACCTGGAATTTCAGCATGTGACCTTGTTTGCAAATAGGATATTTGTAGGTGTCATTATCTAAAATTAGATCATCCTGGGTTAGTACAGTCCCTAAACAATAACTGGTGTCCTCATAAGAAGAGAAAACATACACAGGGTCACACACAGAGACAAGATGGCCACGTAAATACATAGGCAGAAATAGGAGTGATGAAGGCTAAGAAACCCAAGAATTCCTGGCAATCACCAGAACTAGGAAAAGACATGAAGGAATCCTCTCTCAGAGACTTTAGAGC
The DNA here is from genome assembly GCF_028858775.2 of Pan troglodytes. Classification (NCBI taxonomy): domain Eukaryota; kingdom Metazoa; phylum Chordata; class Mammalia; order Primates; family Hominidae; genus Pan; species Pan troglodytes. Next base: position 92,671,551 of record NC_072407.2, read on the forward strand.
AAGCACAGCTCTGCAGACAACTTGATTTTAGATTTCTTGCCTCCAGAACTGTGAGAAAATAAGCTTTTGTTGTTTTAGGGCACCCAGTTTGTGGTACTTTCTTAGGGAAGCCCTAGGAAACCAACATGCTTGCATCTAGGACTTCATATCCTCTTGTGTTTGTTCATAGCCCATTGGCCTTTCCTAAATCTCTTTGGTTGGTCCTTCTTCTTACCCCTGATCTGTTAACATGGTGTTCTAGGCCTGTGCCATGACTGTTTTTAGCAATCTACACTCATGTCCTTTGTGACTTTACCAGTCCTATGACTTCCAAAATGATGTGTTCCCTGAAAACTCCCAAATGTGCATTTGCCACATGGAACACCGTAATCGGAAGTCTCACATTGATCAGCTTGCCAATTGACATCTCCACTTGTATTTCTAGTAGACATCTCATATTTAGTATGACTCACCAAAAAACAAACAATAACAGACACCTTTCCTCCCCTTCACGACCTGAGATTTATCTTCACTTTTTATCCTGTCAATTAGTAACAAGTCCATCCTTTTATTTGCTCATTCAAAAAATTTGGAACCTTCCTGTATGCCTCACTTGTTTTTCATCAGAAAATCCTTTGTACTTTATGTTCAAAATGTATTGAGGACTGCATTTACTGCTCATCACCTCCCCTGGTAGCACAGCACCATTATCATCGAGAAGGGTTATTGCTATAGCCTCCTAACTGCCCTCCTTCATCCGATCTTGCTCTTCCCCTTCAGTCCATTCTGAATGCGTTAGACAAAGGGATCCTGTTCAAACACAAGTTCCATTGTCTCATTCTGAGGGCCTAACTATTCCATGTATATTCATCTTGTTCAGAGTAAAAATTGAAGTCCCCATTAAAGCCTATAGGCTCTGTACCATCTGACCTCCACTATCTCTCTCTTCTCCTCTCCTACCACCCAGAACTCCTGACTCACTCACTCCAGCCATGTGAAGCTCCTCATTTTTCCTTCAATATTGAACACACTCTTTTCTTCCAGGACTTTACATTGTCTATTTTTTGGGCCTAAAATGCTTTTCCTACAAGTTTTTCATGGCTTACTTCTCACCTTAATTCTTTGCTCAAATGTCCCCCTTTCAATAAATTTTACTCTATACTTTCAAAATTACAATCTTCATCATCTGGCACTCACTGTCATCATTTCTTGCTTATTTTTTTTCCCAAAGAATTTATCATATTAAAGTTCTAATATGGTACATAACCTATTTATGCACTTTTAATGTGTGTCTTCTTTGACCAGGAGTGTAAACTCCATGAAGTCTTTATCCACAGCACCAAACATATGACTGGCACACAATAAGTTATTTGACAAATCAATTAGTGGAGAAGTGATTAAATAAATTTATATTCTACCAGTCAGATGCACTTGTGGAGGACTTTAATTTGGAACTGAAGAAAATAAGATGAGAGATACAGCATGGGGCATCCATTTTAAACGTAATTCTTAAATCAGCTTCAATATGTTCCATTATCTGGAACTGAAACGTGATAGATATGCATATACATTTATAAAAAAAAGAACTACTTTATAGGCATATTCTATACATTGACTATTATACACTCATTTTCTTTCATTTTAATTTTTAAAATAAATTAATTTTCGTTTTATTTTTATTTCGAGTATAAGAATTATTTTCTTTTTATAAGTAGTTATTAGCTGTCTATTTTATTTCAGGTACTCTGCAAAATAAATAATACAATGGTGTAATAAAAATAACCATAGGCATCAATTGAGCAATAACTACCATACTTTGATAATTACCCACACATACATACAAACATGCATAGACACACACACACACACAATCTCATTTAACCTTTACAGCAACTCTGTAAAACAGGTGTTATTGTTCTCAATATATAGAATAGGAAATTGAGGTTCAAGAGGTTAATTAACTTTTTGAAGTTCACACAAGTAATTATAAGACGATTTGAACCACCGTTTGTCTAAATCCAATACCTTCTCTAATTGGGTAATGCTGCCTCAGAGTTTATAAATAGGAGGAAAGACATAATTAAACCAATAATTGTTTTTAACTGTTAAAATATTGTAGTATTTACATTTATTATACTAGAATACCAAAAATATCTATGTTTTGTGGTAATTTCACAGGCATTTATGAAGTAGGCACCTGGAATTGAATAGACTCCTAAAGGAGAGACAGAAGTTTGAAAGAGCAAGAAGAGTGGATGTGGATCCAGACAGAAAAAGAGAACAGCAAATATTTGAAAGAGCTTAAGACATACTCCTCAAGGTAAAAAACTCTATTTTATACATATAACATAATGTTAAATCTATTATTTGCATGTTCAGTGATGAAAAAAATTGTTCAGTAAAAAATAGGAAATTGCAATATTAATAACACCTAACATTGAAGACTGACTTATAGTGTAATAAATACTTTATATGGATCATGCCATTTAATCCCCACAATAATCATAGAAAGCAGAAATGTTTATGAATCCCATTTTTAAGAGGAGAAAACTGAAACACAGAAATATTACAAATCTTGACTAAAATTATAAAACTTGCTAAAGCTACAAAGCCATTGGCACGAGGAACTGGTAATTAAACCTGGTAATATCACCCTAAAGCTCAGACACTTAACCACTATGTAGTTATCTATCTGTATCTTTCCCTTCCTCTCTGTCTCCCCAGTCATACGGGTCTCACAGATAGTTTACTAGAAATTGAAAAGTATTTCTCTTTTATTTATTTTTACTTCCTGGGTACTGAAATTTCTTTATGTGTTTGAAATTTTGCCTTCTATGGGTGAGATACTTGCTTTTGCAGAACTTTGGAAGTTAGGTTGTAAAAAGATGTCTGACATTCAGCCAATCAGAGGTTTCGCCCATATTTTTTTTGCACTTCAGTGGGTGACTTAAAGACTAAACTACAGTTTAGGTTTGCATTTGTCTCATCACCATGGAAAGTTGCAGTTTGCATGGTACACTGAGTGGTGCTGGCAGTGACATCAGGATCCTGGAGCTGTGCTGGAAATGGAGTGACAGACAGTGTCCAGGGTAAGCATTAGCGTTGGCTTGCAATAACCAATGTCCAGCAATAACATGCCTCTGGTCTATTTGTTTGCTTGACTTGACTGTGGTTCTGACACTGAGCTTGCCTGTTTTCCTTTTTCTTCTTTCTTTGTTTTTATGGTGTCTTTCTTTTCTTTTTCTTTCTTTCTTTCTCTTTCTTTCTTTCTTTCTCTTTTTTTTTCTTTTTCTCTCTTTCTCTTTCTGTCTGTCTTTCTCTCTCTCTCTCTCCCTCTCTCTTTCTTTCTCTCTCTTTCTTTCTTCCCGGAGTTTCGCTCTTGTCACCCAGGCTGGAGTGCAGTGGCATGATCTCTTCTCACTGCAACCTCCACCTCCTGGGTTCAAATGATTCCCCTGCCTCAGCCTCCCGAGAAGCTGGAATTACAAGCATGTGTCACCATGCCCAGCTAAATTTTTTATTTTTAGTAGTGACAGGGTTTCACCATGTTGGTCAGGCTGGTCTCGAACTCCTGACCTCAGGTGATCTGCCCCCCTTGGCCTCCCAAAGTGCTGGGATTACAGGCGTAAGCCAGCTCACCTAGCCATTTTTTTAAAGCCACTTCTGACTTCTGGGCTTTGTTTTCTGGCATTTCCACTTCCTTATATCCATTTATCAAATATTATTATTATTATTTTGCTTAAATTAGCTAAATCCTTGCACACTTGAGAACGAAAATCTATTCTATAGGCAGAAAATTCTCATCCAAATTCCTTGAACATTATCTAAACCTTACATAAATTTTCTCCACGTCATCTTTCAGCAGTAATAAATTGGATAGAACTTGGTTTTATCCATAAATATGTAGAAGTGATTTTTCTAAAACTGCTACAAATAGGAATGATTTTGTTGATTTTTTACTCCTGGTTTTCATAAGCTAACACCGAGAGCACAAAAGAATTTTATTTAGGTAAGATTGGTCAATGATTTGAAGCTTGAGACATTAAATATTAATAATTCAGAAATTTATTCTACTTCTGAGCAAGCATCTTTATTGATCATAAGCATTACAATAAGAGTTTGGGTATAAAAAATGCATGTAGTCAGAGAAATGGTGTGCTGAGCGATGCTTAAATTATTGTAGACTTTTTCAGAAGTCATGTGGTTTTGTATTAAATGGGAATGCAGTGATAAAATAGTGTGATAAAAAGTTTAGCCCAGCAATGCTATAGAAAGTATACAACAAACGAAGAAGAAAACAAAATCGGTTACAAAATCTTTTAAGGATAAAAGTGCAGATTAGAAACAACTATTTAACTAGAGAACACTTATCATGCTTTTGAAAGAATATAGCATGTTGAAGTGAGGGACCTAGCTGTTACTTCTATGGACGAAAAGAGGCTATACTAAGTTTTTTATCTCTTATCTGTATTCTGAGGGTATATACTCTTTGTATTTTTTTAAACGCATAAACTTTTGAATTTGCAGCTGGCTTGCTAATTTAGCTCCAGTTTTAGTTTTGTTGCAAGATCAAATTACCTTGGTGTTTGTAGAACAGTAATTAAAAATTATTTTTTATGATTTACATAAGATTGAATAAACTCATTTTACTGACCTGTCATAATCAGCTCCAATTTTTCTTTCTGCTAGTAAGGGGGTTGGTAGTGTGTTTATTGCTCTACTATAATTTCAACAACCTAATCTTATTTAAAGAGACAATCAAATAATTAATGTTTGTATGAACCTATGTATTGATTCTTAATGGGCTATATTCAGTAGCATTAAAGCAGGAAAGAGGTTAATTCTTTCTGTGTTCAACGCTGGTTTCTTTCATTTGAAATAACAATATCTACATTGGGTATTATAAAGTCTATTTTAGTTTAAGCCAAGATTTTAAACTTTTTTTTTTCTTCTCTCTACCTAACGCCTGGTTGAAGTTCAGGAGAAAGAAGAGTCATTTGTTTTGTTCTTTTATTATTTTTGTTCTTCTTAGGTCTTTGCTTTATAACTTAAGTAAAATACGGAGTTGTGAAGGGGAGGAAAAGAGATAAAGAAAACAAAACAAAACAAAAAAAGAAGGCCTGCTTCCTCAGCTGTTCAAGCATCAAAATTTATCTTTGGTGGTTTATCTGGAAATCTTCCTGCAGGGACCTTTTCCCTTACAAGCTTCATGACCTTGCTTTCTAACAAGCTTCATGAACAACTCTCCAGATACCTTCATGCTCCTTGTTAATTCCTTTCCCCTAAGCAGTGTCCTATGGCCTCTTTCTATTGGGAAACCCATGGCAACAGGACAAACCTACAGTCCCACTTAGCCCACAGGGAAACTCACGCATCTGAGGTGCAGCTTGTCCATCGAGTGCCAATGAGGTCTCCTCCAGCAAGCCTCCAGCTCTGCTCTATAACTTAACTTACATTCAAAAGATCTTGGGGATATATGTGAGATTCTCTGAAGAACTCACTCATGCTTATTCAGATTGATGCAAACAAATAGCAGCTCAGCAAGTAGCCAGCCAGGGGTAAAATGCCCATCTTCCTTCTTGCAAACAATCTCCATATTTATGATCTGATTTCTTGGAGCCTCTCTACTTAGCTGGCATTAGAAAGAAGTACTATACTTTTCTCCTACAAGGATTGCACATTGTTTTTTAGTAACTGTTCTAAGCATATGACATGTATGTTGGAATTTTGCAGAGATCCAATAATAATTTGTCTCTGTTCCTTGTGTGAGATATGAACCAATTGAGAATTATGACCAAGAAACAGGAAGATGACAGTCTAAATTAAACCTTTCTAAATTACAGAACCAAGGTTGATATGAGAAGCAAATGGGTCCTTCTAATACCTAATTTTGAACCCTAGAATAAGACCAATGTACTAATATGATTATGGAGCTTTGGACTGGGTTACTCCACAGGTGATGCTGTTACCTAGAGAAGTGAAAGAGGGTGTGTGCTCTCAAAGGGTATTCACTTCTCCAAAAGGAACAAGGTGGGAACTGAGCTCAGTATCTTGAGTTGAGTAAATGGGCAAAGGGAAACTAAAAGTGAGGCAGAACCGAGTATCCTCTTGGAAGAAATCATCAGAGGAGGAAAGAAACATTCTTCTTAGTGATGCATTAATTCCTTTGTCTCAAAAAATGACGAGAAAAGCTTAGCAATTTATATATAGTAAGGCAAGTGATATTGTAGGAATATGCATGGGATACCATGTTACTATAGAGCATCTAGTCTAGACCAAGAGGGAAGGTAGTAAGATTATAATGACATAATATTTAACTGTATTATAATTGTCTAAAAATAAAAATGTTATAATTATCTTAAAAATTAAAGTATTTTATGCAAGGCATATTTTATACCTGAAAAAACCAAAGCTTAGACAGGTTAACTTTGCCAAGTCTCCACATTGAATTCTAACCGGGCTTCAAATTCAGATTGGTCTGATTCCAAAACCTGTGACTTTTGGTTTTCAGAAATGATGCTTCTACTGAATTTTAAAGGGCAAGTAGGAGTAGTTAACTAATTTGCAAAGGTGAGAGAGGAAACTACAATAAAAATAGTGTATCTTTTAGCTTTTGTTGTGTAACAAACCATGTCATAACTTACTAGTTTGAAACAAAGGTCAGTAAACTATGGCAACATTATTTTTACTGAAACTATAAATCATGTTTAAATAAAGTTTTTTTGGCATACAGTCATATCCATACATTAATCTATTGTTTATGACTGTTTTCTTGCTACAGTTACAAAGCTGAATGCTTGAGACAGAGATCATATGATTCACAAAGTCAAAAATATTGTTATATGGCACTTTCCAGAAGCCTAGATTAAAAAAAAAAGTAAACACATCTTTGTTATTTCTCACAGTTCTTTGGGTTAGTTGAATGTTTCTTTGGTCTGAGTCAGCTCATCTAGGGCTGCATAGACAAAGATAGTCCCCTGTATAGTGCTTAGCAGTAGACACAATGGCTGTTCCTAGAAAGACTTCAGTCAGGGAGGATGGTCTCTGCTCTGTGTGGTATCATCCTCTAATAGATATATCTTGTTTTTTTCCTATGCAACAACCTCCTGGCTCCAAACAGCAGAGATGTCCCAATGTACAAGCATATTTCAAGCCTCAGCCCATTTAGTAACACCCATTAACCAACGCGCAATGGCTTACAAGGCACAGAATGAGCACTCTGATAAGCCGCAGTCAGACCCCATGGAGAACGGGAATACATGATCTTTCATGAGTCAACAGTAGCTCTTGTGGTCTGAGAGCAGTTCTAGTCACTCAACAGCACAGCTTATTCCCTTCTCAAGAAAACGTTACCTCTTTGACTTAGCCTGCCATTTAGTGATTCTTTTCTACTCATTTGTGTTTTCTGCTCAGCTTTTGCCATTTTTTTCCCTTTTTCTCTCATGACTCATATTTACCCGTGTTTTTTGATCCCTTGTAACTTGTACTGCTTTTATTTTTAAAACTCTCCATTTTTATTTTTAACTCTATTTTATATATTCTCTGGAAATCACACTTCAACCTTCTTAAGAGGGTTTAAGATTTAGTTAGCCAGATGCAGTTTGGTTAAGAGTTTTTTTTTTTCTTTTTGTCAGAGTTCTTACATAAGGACACTTCATAGCTACCAGTCGGACTCTAGATTGCTACCCTGGGCCAGATAATGGAATCCTATAGTTAAAAAAGTTAAAGAAAAAACAAAAGACAACAAAACACCCTGCCTCCACAAAAAATTACCTATTAATCTTTTTAGGAGTAATGTCTCAGAAAGATCTTGTTCTATAAATGAGCAATTTCCAACAAATATGTCATAAATACCTTTTAAGTGTGCAAGATATTGAAACCCCCAGGCTGGAGTGCACCAAGGCAGGCCCTGGGAAAATCAGAATTCTTGGTTGGTTGTCTCTGTCCCACTGACAGTTTCTCCATTCACCCTAATGAGTTTACAAGTATTGTCATATTTATATGTGCTCTTTCATGAAAAATAATAGCAAACACAGACTTTGTGCTTTCCTCTGCTTTCTCTGCTCAACTGGGGTATCCAAAGCTGTATAGCTTTCAGGAACAGATTCTTTAATGTATAGTTTCCACAACAGTTTTTTTTTTTCCTTTTGACTTTTTGTAGCATTTCTAATATTTACCATCCCATTTAAATCTTTTTTTTTTTTGGTTAAGTTTCTCCATTGTCTCACTGAATTATATATGTCATTGCTATATCTCAATCAAAATATTTTATTTCTCCAAGGGAAATGCAAGTATGGAGAAACCAAGAACATTTATTCTACTTCTTTTTGTCTTTGTCATGACACTTATTATAGTATTGGGCACAGGGTAAATATTTACTGTTTTTTTAAATGATAGAATTAAGCTTGAAAAAGGATGGCATACTACACATTTTGCAGATAATAAGGAACTTTCTGTAAAGACATTATATACTGGCATTAATAATTTGACTAACTGCAGTCTGAAAAATTGTAAGTCATATAAGAAAATGAATAAATGTCTAAAAGGAAACAAACAAGAACTTCTACATGTCTTCATTCTAGGACTCAGTGGCTATCAAATCTCATAGCACTTCTTGGATTTTAGTTTAAGAAGGTGGCACCCAATCACAAAATTATTCTAGTAGAATATTTCTTCACATGATTAGTTCTTAGGTTGATTTTTACTTCATTATGGAAAGACTTGTTTAGAGGTGACACTATGACATGGAAGGCATTGCATCTAATCACAATCAAATTAACATTGGATCATTTACTGCTGATAATCTCACTTTGGCAACCATTATCAATCAAGTTTCTCTGAGGTTTGTTCACGCTTTAACAATTCATATTTCACGGTTGTGATTTTATGGCTATGAAATGTAATTCCCAAATGCCCAGACTACATGATCTTGAAACTAAGTAGGATATGAAAAATCACTCAATTCTGTGGCTAGAGCTACAATATTTAGTATGAAAAAAATTATGTATGTAGGCTGATTTTGAAACATGAAGAAGACAAAGGAAGTCTCTACCCTCAGGAGTCTGACTTGAAGTTAGGCAGACACTATAAATATAATTTTTTTTTTTTTTTACACTGAGCAAGTACTTGGTAGGAGAAAAACAATTGGTACAGAAGCCAAGATCATTGTAGGAAATGTCAGAACACTTAAATCTTTTACTTCTCTGTTCTTGTGTGTCCTAGCGTGGAAGCCTTGTGAAAACCCCAGGACAGATGTTTTCTCTTCTCTATACTCTGAAATAGCATGGCTGGTGTGATGATGTAACTCTTCTATGATAGGAATTTTTAACTTAGGCCCACAGACAGGTTCGATATATCAAAGAAATCCACAGAGTTATTTACATAATTTTGTCTGTGGGGGAAATTATGTATTTTTACTGAGAAAAATTTCATATATTACACGGAAGTCTCTGAATTAAAGCAGATTAAAAACAACACTTTATGTAAGTACTATCCAATGTGAATATAATGTGAGTTACAAATGTAAACCACATATTTAATTATACATTTTCTAGTTGCTATGCTATAAAAGTGAAAAGACTGGTAAAATTCATTTCAATAGTTATTTAATTTACCCCAATATATCCAAAACATAGTTTCAATGTATGTCATCCATCACTTAATGACAGGGATACGTTCTGAGAAATGCATTGTTAAGTAATTTCATCATTGTGCAAACATCAGAGAGTGCACTTACACAAACCTAGATGGGATAGCCTACCCTACACCTAGAGTATATGGTATAGCCTATTGCTACAAAGCTATAGAGCATGTTACTGTACTGAATACTATAGGCAGTTGTACCACAATGATAAATACTTGCGTATCTAAACATCTAAACATAGAAAAGGCACAGTAAAATTACCTTATTATAATTTTATGAAGCTACTGTCATACATGCAATCAGTTGTTGACCAACATTTTGTAATGTGGCTCATGATGGTATATTCAATATGAAGTCATTAACAAGGTATTTTTAAATAAGTTCTCAGATTTACTGTATATATTACACTCATAGCAAATCTCAATTGGGAGGAGTCAAATGTCAGATGTTCATTAGCCACACCTGCCTATTGGCTGCAGTAATGGACAGTGCAGCTCCAGAGTCTCCCTTTTGTTTTATCTTTCTACCATGATATGGTTTCATGATTTTTATCCCATCCACTGGCTTTCAGCATGTCCTGATGTCTTACTATCTCTCTCTTTCCCTCCCTCCCTCCTTCTTTTCTTCTCCTTCTCCCCTTTCCTGTCTCCCTTCTGGTTAAGGCCTCTTTCCTGAACATCCATTAATTCAGTAAATAGTTTTAAGAACTATATTCAAGATGAGGTCAGAGAGATCAGTTATTTATAACATAACTTGAATTACTGCTCTCAGAATCAATTATGAAGTCAAAGTCCTATGTGTAGGATTTCAGTGCATTCATAAAGGAAGGAAGGTTTAGAGGTTGCACAGGTCCATGAAGAAATCGGCCTATGCTTTTACCCAAAATGTTCCCTCTGCACACATATTCTTTGTTGTAAATAATTTCTATGTAACATATATGTTGCTAAAACACTTTGCAAAAGTAAATTTACCTTCTCATATATAATTTATAATATTTTTGTACATTATCCTATGAAATGGAACTGTTATGAAAAGCAAGTGGACATTGACACAAACAATACTAACTCTCTCTCACCTCTCTCTCATTCCAAACAAATTATTCCCATTACTTAGTCTTTTAATCATATCTCTAACTTTTGAAGTCTTTTGTGATTTTGAGCTTCTCTCACCAAGTAACCTTTTTATATCACTTATTGTTAAAAACCCCATCAATAGCCCATGTTCTAACATGTCTTCTGCTAATTCACTCAATCGGCAAACATTTATTTAGTGTTTAGTATATTTCAAATACTGTGATAGGTTTCAAATAGACAGATGATAATTACATTAGTGAGATGCTTATTTCATTTGTCCTACTGCAGATACTCATGAACTCATACTTTATGCCCCACTGAGTGTGGCTTAACTGAATTTTCAGTATATCTGATAACAAAAAGAAAAAAAATTAAAAATGTATTTAAAAAGCCAGAGACTCCAGTGAGAATGTAATAATGTCTATCTCTGACATTTTGGGGTAATTAGTTTAGTTTCTAATATGCCCAAATCTCTTACCAGAGACCATTAAGTTCTGGTCTCTGGCCAGAGATTTGAGCATTGCAGAAACTATACTACATACTTAAATAAAAAATTTCAAACTATATATATAAATAAAAATTCCAAACTATATAAATAAAAATCCATGAATGATTATTTGTGTAATGATCATTACACTTAATCAGCCTAAGGTACAAAACAAGGTCACATATCTTTTACTATTTCACTTAAAATGTTGGAACTTTCATTTTCCTATTTTAAAACTCTTCTGCTTTACACACCAGCTCCTTCTCTTCTGTGATAATTTTATGAAACACTCACAATATTTTATTATATTGAATAGATAATTTCTAGTCATTCTTAGCTGGTTGTTGAGTCAGAAATTACTTTCACCTCTTCAGGCTTTGAGAAGGCCCAACTCTTCAAAGTGGTTACTTCAGAACAGTTTGTTGCACCAAGACAAAGATTCGTTGTTACACTTGACAGCCTAGATGTTCAAACTATTTAACTATTATAACAAAAATGTTACAATCTGTTATTCTAGGCAATGTAATTGAGACTGTTTCCTTCAACCTTGTAACTAGTATGATTCCAAATGATTTCATCCATTTAAAAATACATTGGAACTTCTACTTCTGGGCAAGATTGAGCAATAAGGATGAATGTATGTTACAACTTGAAAAAACCAAAACATGATACAATGGCTAACAAGGCACTGGTTGCTTGAAAACAAACAAAAAAAGTAATCTCTGAAAGATGAGAAACAAATAAATCCTAAAAATTCTTCCAACTCAGTGCGGTGAATTTCTAGGCAGCAGCACAGGAAGATAGCATTCAGTTGGAGACCTTTGAATTCCCATGTTGTGGAGACAAAACTAAGAGTTGAGGAATCAGAAGGTGACTAGAGTTACCAGGGCAGAGAAAGGAATGCTACAAAGAGGGAGAACTCTAGAGATCAACAGAGGATTCTCCTCAAAGATTCAGCTGAGTGTTGACAAGCTCATGCATACACAGTAACTGTATCAGGCCTGAGAAGGAACCACGTCAGACTCTATTATTAGAGGAAATAGTGACTAATGCTTAAACAGGTGCTGGGACAAGTGCCTGTTCCAAAGAGAATAGAGAAATTCATGAGGCATTAGTTAGAGAACACAGAAGATTCTTGCCTTAGAAGGATAATTTAACACTATGCTACATGCTACACTGTTCTTGATTTATAAAAATTAGCAAGACATATATGAAACACACTCTCTCTAATTGACTTAAGTGAGTACCAAAATGAAACTTTTGACTGTTTTTTAAAAAGAATATTAAAAATCTGTCCCCTAAAGTACAAAATCCTTAATGTTTAGTATTTATTATTATTTTGCAAGCTGAAAAGCAAGAAAATGAAAACAATATTCAGGAGAACATTTAGACAAAACCAATTCACGACTGACACACATGTTAAAGTATGAGGATATTACCATAGTTATGACAGGGAAGATACCAAAAAATATACAAATCAAATTCCAGAGATAAAGACTAAAATTTCTGTAGTGAAAAATACAGGTTTTTTTTTTTTTTTTTTTTTTTTTTTTTCCCCAAGATGGCAGATTAGAGGATTTTAGTGTGCCTCAGCTACTTGGAAATAGCAAAATAGTGCATAAAAATCTACTCTCTGAGCTTTAATTCAAGAAGACAAACAGGAAACCACTGCAATTGTGAAAGACATCCCAGATCCTGGGAAAAAGGTGGGCAAACTGTCGCCGTGATGGTGTCTGGCTGATAAAAATGAGTTAAGCCTCAGTTGGTGAGATTGGCAGAAAGCTTACCTCTGTGACTTGCTTTTGCACTGGGAATCTGAGCAACCCAGGACATGGGAGAGCACTTTTTTCTCCAAAGCCCTGGAGCTATCCTGGGGAAAAAATTGGAGACACTGAGAGAGAGAGAGACACTGGGAAAAGTTGCAGGCATCTTCCAAGACCCGGGACCAAGAGCAGGATACCATTTTTAATTCAGTTGCATAAAATGTCAGTCACTCTTTAGTAACCCATCAGTGTGGCCTCACAGGTATTTTAATCTCGAACCAGAGATTGGAGTGCTTGCTCTCGAGTGGGACAGGGGCCTCCACAGATAGAACTGTGGGAAGTTCCTCAGCAGTAGGTGCTGGATTTATGCCCCCCCGCCCCCCCATCACAAGCCTGGGGCTAGAGAAGAGCTGCTACTGCTGCAGTTTCTTCTAGCTGGTGACATGAAGCCAGGGCCAGCTTGGTGGCTTGTGTCACTGTTGGGTATCCCAGCCTTCACCCTTGAGATCATGGTATGTTAAGGCCCTATCCATTCCATGCCCAGGCAAATCTCCGGGCATTTGGAGCACCTGCTTATCTGGTATATCAGCAGACTCACCCACCCCACCCTACCTGTGCATAGATCATGGTGCAGTGGGGCTTTCTCTGCTCTATCCCAGGCAGATCTCCAGGCATTTAGAGCACCCACTCACTTGAAACAGCAGCCTGAGCCACTCTACCCTTCCTGTACAGAGATTGTGGTGAAGCAAAGCCTTCTACACTTCACACCTAGGTAGATCTTCAGGCATCTGGAGAACTCACTCTCCTAGGTTAGGTGTTTAGATGACACCCATACTCATGTAGAAAACTTGAAGCCAAGGAGGTTTCTTAGTGCCACACCTAGGCATATGTCTGGGCACTTTGTGGCTGGCACTGGATTCTCCCCAGTGCTGGTGCTTGTGCCTGCCATTGGGGGACCTGTAGGTGGGCCTGCCCAGAGAAGCCCCACCCAACTTGGCTCCCTCTCCTGAGGTTGAGCATGGAGCTCAGCCCACTGTGCAACCCGTGGATTAGCCCATTGCCTTAGGCAATGAGAGCTTCTCCTAGTAAACAAGGATTAAGTATATACTTAGCCATGTTGGCCACAGCTAGCTCTTACTCATTAACATCATCTATGAACTTGTTAGTTGAACAGCAAAGTCCAATAAAAAGCCTGCTGACAGAAATGCATAGGGCTATAGAAGCAAAATCCAAAGACCCTGTCCAGCATTCTCTATAATCACACCCTCTGTTGGTGGTGGGGTGTGGAGGGAAAGGGGAGGAAAGTAAAAGAGAAAATGATAATAATACAGAAAAAGAAAGAAACGGCCAGGTGCAGTGGCTCACACCTGTAATCCCAGCACTTTGGGAGGCCAAGGCGGGCAGATCACCTGAGGTTGGGAGTTCGAGACCAGCCTGACCAACATGGAGGAAACTTGTGTCTACTGAAAATACAATATTAGCCAGCATGGTGGCACATGCCTAGAATCCCAGCTACTCAGGAAGGCTGAGGCAGGAGAATTGCTTGAACCCGGGAGATGGAAGTTGCAGTGAGCCAAGATCGCGCCATTGCACTCCAGCCTGGGCAACAAGAACGAAACTCCATCTCAAAAAAAAAAAAAAAACAAAAAAGAAAAGAAAAAATTTTATCTGCTCCAAAATAATTACAAAAATTAGAAGTGTTAGCATCTCCCAATGAAAGGAACCAGTGCAAGAATTCTGGCACCGTGAAAAACATAAATGTAGTGACACCACTAAAGGATTTCATGAGCTGTCCAACAATGATCCCTAATAAAAAAGGAAACTTAGAAGTGACAATTAAGGAATTCAGTGCATGGATTGCAAGGAAGATCAATGAGTTAAGGCAAGGTTGAAAATCAACACACAGAAATTCAAAAGCAATCCAGAAAAAGAAGGAAGAGATATACATATTAAAAAGAAATCAGAGCTTTTGGAATTAAAAGACTCACTTAAAGAATTTTAAAATACAGTCAAAAGCTTTATCAATATACTAGATCAAATAGAAGAAAGAATTTCAGAGCTTGAAGACCAGTCTTTTGAAGTAATCCAGTGAGACAAAAATAGAAAAAGGTTTTTTAAAATAAATATTCTTCACGAAATATGGGATTATGTAAAGTGACCAAAGCTACATATAACAGGCATTCCTGAGCAAGAAGGAAAAATGTAAACAACCTGGAAAACATACTTGAGAGAATAATTCAGAAAATGTCCCTAATCTTAGAAAGGTAGACATGGAGCTAAAAGAAATTCAGGGAACACTTGAAAGATACTTTATAAAATTAACATCACCAAGAGAGATAGTTACCAAGCTTTTCAAGATCAATGCTAAAGAAAAATTCTTAAAGGCAATTAGAGAAATAAAAGTCAGATCTTCTCGTTAGAAACCTTACAAGCCAGGAGAGATTGGAGGCCTGTTCAGCATTCTGAAAGAAAAAATAGATAGCTCTTATTATTTTGAGATATGTCCCATCAATACCTAATTTATTGAGAGTTTTTAGCATGAAGTGTTGTTGAATTTTGTCAAAGGCCTTTCCTGCATCTATTGAGATAATCATGTGGTTTTTGTCTTTGGTTCTGTTTATATGCTGGATTACGTTTATTGATTTGCGTATATTGAGCCAGCCTTGCATCACAGGGATGAAGCCCACTTGATCATGGTGGATAAGCTTTTTGATGTGTTGATGGATTCGGTTTGCCAGTGTTTTATTGAGGATTTTTGCATTGATATTCATCAGGGACATTGGTCTAAAATTCCTTTTTTTGTTGTGTCTCTGCCAGAATTTGGTATCAGGATGATGCTGGCCTCATAAAATGAGTTAGGGAGGATTCCCTCTTCTTCTATTGATTGGAATAGTTTGAGAAGGAATGGTACCAGTTCCTCCTTGTACCTCTGCTAGAATTCGGCTGTGAATCCATCTGGTCCTGGACTTTTTTTGGTTGGTAAGCTATTACTTATTGCCTCAATTTCAGAGCCCGTTATTGGTCTATTCAGAGATGCAACGTCTTCCTGGTTTAGTCTTGGGAGGGTGTATGTGTCAAGGAATTTATTCATTTCTTCTAGATTTCCTAGTTTATTTGCATAGAGGTGTTTATAGTATTCTCTGATGGTAGTTTGTATTTGTGTGGGATCGGTGGTGATATCCCTTTATCAGTGTTTATTGCATCTATTTGATTCTTCTCTCTTTTCTTCTTTATTAGTCTTGCTAGCGGTCTATCAATTTTGTTGATCCTTTCGAAAAACCAGTTCCTGGGTTCATTGATTTTTTGAAGGGTTTTTTATGTTTCTTTTTCCTTCGGTTCTGCTCTGATCTTAGTTATTTTTTTGCCTTCTGCTAGCTTTTGAATGTGTTTGCTCTTCCTTCTCTAGTTCTTTTAATTGTGATGTTAGGGTGTCAATTTTAGATCTTTCCTGCTTTCTCTTGTGGGCACTTAGTGCTATAAATTTCCCTCTACACACTGGTTTGAATATGTCCCAGAGATTCTGGTATGTTGTGTCTTTGTTCTCTTTGGTTTTAAAGAACGTCTTTATTTCTGCCTTCATTTCGTTATGTACCCAGTAGTCATTCAGGAGCAGGTTGTTCAGTTTCCATGTAGTTGAGTGGTTTTTAGTGAGTTTCTTAATCCTGAGTTCTAGTTTGATTGCACTGAGGTCTGTGAGACAGTTTGTTATAATTTCTGTTCTTTTACATTTGCTGAGGAGTATTTTACTTCCAATTATGTGGTCGATTTTGGAATAAGTGTGATGTGGTGCTGAGAAGAATGTATTTTCTGTTGATTTTGGGTGGAGAGTTCTGTAGATGTCTATTAGGTCCTCTTGGTGCAGAGCTGAGTTCAATTCCTGGATATCCTTGTTAACTTTCTGTCTCGTTGATCTGTCTAATATTGACAGTGGGTTGTTAAAGTCTCCCATTATTAATGTGTGGGAGTCTAAGTCTCTTTGTAGGTCACTCAGGACTTGCTTTATGAATCTGGGTGCTCCTGTATTGGGTGCATATATATTTAGGATAGTTAGCTCTTCTTGTTGAATTGATCCCTTTACCATTATGTAATGGCCTTCTTTGTCTCTTTTGATCTTTGTTGGTTTAAAGTCTGTTTTATCAGAGACTAGGATTGCAACCCCTGCTTTTTTTTGTTTTCCATTTGCTTGGTAGATCTTCCTCCATCCCTTTATTTTGAGCCTATGTGTTTCTCTGCACATGAGATGGCTTTCCTGAATACAGCACAGTGATGGGTCTTGACTGTTTATCCAATTTGCCAGTCTGTGTCTTTTAATTGGAGCATTTTGCCCATTAACATTTAAGGTTAATATTGTTATGTGTGAATTTGATCCTGTCTTTATGATGTTAGCTGGTTATTTTGCTCGTTAGTTGATGCAATTTCTTCCTAGCCTGGATGGTCTTTGAAATTTGACATGTTTTTGCAGCGGCTGGTAGCGGTTGTTCCTTTCCATGTTTAGTGCTTCCTTCAGGAGCTCTTTTAGGGCAGGCCTGGTGGTGACAAAATCTCTCAGCATTTGCTTGTCTGTAAAGTATTTTATTTCTCCTTCACTTATGAAGCTTAGTTTGGCTGGATATGAAATTCTGGGTTGAAAATTATTTTCTTTGAGAATGTTGAATACGGCCCCCAGTCTCCTGTGTCTTGTAGAGTTTCTGCTGAGAGATCAGCTGTTAGTCTGATGCGCTTCCCTTTGTGGGTAACCCGACCTTTCGCTCTGGCTGCCTTTAACATTTTTTCCTTCGTTTCAACTTTGGTGAATCTGACAATTATGTGTCTTGGAGTTGCTCTTCTCGAGGAGTATTTTTGTGGTATTCTCTGTATTTCCTGAATCTGAATGTTGGCCTCCCTTGCTAGATTGGGGAAGTTCTCCTGGATAATATCCTGCAGAGTGTTTTGCAACTTGGTTCCATTCTCCCCGTCACTTTCAGGTACACCAATCACATGTAGATTTGGTCTTTTCACATAGTCTCATATTTCTTGGAGGCTTTGTTCGTTTCTTTTTATTCTTTTTTTCTCTAAACTTCTCTTCTCGCTTCATTTCTTTCATTTGATCTTCCATCACTGATATCCTTTCTTCCTGTTGATCGAATTGTCTACTGAGGCTTGTGCATTCATCACGTAGTTCTTGTGCTGTGGTTTTCAGCTCCATCAGGTCCTTTAAGGACTTCTCAGCATTGGTTATTCTAGTTAGCCATTCATCTAATTTTTTTCAAGGTTTTTAACTTCTTTGCCATGGGTTCAGACTTCCTCCTTTAGCTCGGAGTAGTTTGATCGTCTGAAGCCTTCTTCTCTGAACTCGTCAAAGTCATTCTCCATCCAGCTTTATTCCGTTGCTGGTGAGGAGCTGCATTCCTTTGGAGGAGGAGAGGTGCTCTGCTTTTTAGCATTTTCAGTTTTTCTGCTCTGTTTTTTCCCCATCTTTGTGGTTTTATCTACCTTTGGTCTTTGATGATGGTGATGTACAGATGGGGTTTTGGTGTGGATGTCCTTTCTATATGTTAATTTTCCTCCTAACAGTCAGGACCCTCAGCTGCAGGTCTGTTGGAGTATGCGGGAGGTCCACTCCAGACCCTGTTTGCCTGGGTATCAGCAGTGGAGGTTGCAGAACAGTGGATATTGGTGAATAGCAAATGTTGTTGCCTGATCGTTCCTCTGGAAGTTTTTTCTCAGAGGGGTACCTGGCTGTGTGAGGTGTCAGTCTGCCCCTACTTGGGGGTACCTCCCAGTTAGGCTACTAGGCGGTGAGGGACCCACTTGAGGAGGCAGTCTGTCCGTTCTCAGATCTCAAGCTGCACGCTGGGAGAACGACTACTCTCTTCAAAGCTGTCAGACAGGGACATTTAAGTCTGCAGAGGTTTCTGCTGCCTTTTGTTTGGCTATGCCGTGCCCCCAGAGGTGGAGTCTACAGAGGCAGGCAGGCCTCCTTGAGCTGTGGTGGGCTCCACCCTATTCGAGCTTCCTGGCCACTTTGTTTACCTACTCTAGCCTCGGCAATGATGGGCGCCCCTCCCCCAGCCTTGCTGCTGCCTTGCAGTTTGATCTCAGACTGCTGTGCTAGCAATGATTGAGGCTCCATGGGTGTAGGACCCTCCAAGCCTGCTGCAGTATACAATCTCCTGGTGTGCTGTTTGCTAAGACCGTTGGAAAAACGCAGTATTAGGGTGGGAGTGACCCAATTTTCCACATGCTGTCTGTCAACCCTTTTCTTGGTTAGGAAAGGGAATTCCCTGACCCCTTCCACTTCCTGGGTGAGATGATGCCTCGCCCTGCTTTGGCTCACACTCGGTGCGCTGCACCCACTTTCCTGCACCCACTGTCTGACAATCCCCAGTGAGATTAACCCGGTACCTCATTTTGAAATGCAGAAATCATTTGTCTTCTGTGTTGCTCACGCTGGGAGCTGCAGACTGGAGCTGTTCCTATTCAGTCATCTTGACTCCACCTGATAAGTAGATTTTTCAGATGTATCATTTGTGCTTTGTAAGGTGCTTAATATGTGATGTGATGTTAAAAGTTTAGTCATCAAATACATTCTTAGTATGTTAATATTAGACCCATTTTTTTTTCCAGAAAGGAAATCTGAACCTAGAAGAGTTAAATTTATGAGAATCACTCAGATCATAGGTGGCCGAATGGACATTTACACCTAGATCCATCTGACCTCATTAGCTATTTTCTTCTGACTTGATCACTCTTCATTTTTCCCTTTTTCACTTCTTAAGTTGGTAATATTAATTCTATTTTCTAATTTTTGGCTCAGGAATTCAACACTCTTTACCCTCTGGATTATTTAGTCAATATCTTCTTTCTTCCTACCTGGGACTCACCTACCCGCAATAATCAGGAAAGGATGATGTAAGAAGTCTCCTAGACATTCATTTAAACTGATGTGATTAACAATTGATAAATAATATATGATTATGAAGAAGCAGGAAAAGCTTTAAAATAATTTAATAAATGAAGGCAATATGACTTTTCCTAGATGCCCATCTTTCTGAGATCATTTCGTTTGTTCCAGCGAGGAGTGGTAGTTCTAGAATAGGTAATCTTAAGGGTCAAAGATTCATCTCAAGCTTTCTATTTACCACATATTCATCTCAATTTCCTTAAGAAAAAGAAAATGTTAAAAAAATCACAGATAAGGTGATACACCACTGCTTGTGTACTTTTTAGCTTTCCAGGTTGTTGAATGATATGTTCTTTAGTTGAGAAAAGTGAGAAATTCTTCTTTATCTCTGAGATTATTCCACAAAAGTAATCAGTTATTGTTGTAACTGCTACCTGCCCATTAAAGTGAATTTTGTTGTCACATTTATCAATCAGAATGATTACTAGTAAGAATGATTAGATAATTGAACCTATGATTCAGATTTATTTAAAAAATCAAGCCTTATGCTTTTCATTACATGATTTAGAAGCAATAGATATTCTACAGACTCCAAACTAACCAACATGCAATTAAAAACTAATTAATTATAAGTTATTTTATTCCACGTGATGTTACCCACATTGTTTGTGGGAATATAGAAATTGTTTATTCTTTAGAAGCAATTTAATACTCCATATGCTCTTTGATATTGAATTTTCTTTATTCAGAATTGTAAAAAAAAAACATGTCAAATCATGTTAGAGGAGAAAACTAGGAGGATGAAATGGAGAAAAATTCTTGTCCATTCAATTTTTCTCAACTTGTATTTGTAAAGAAAGCTCTGGGTTTAAGCTGTTTCCAATAGCACACAAGACTCAGGATTCGCAATTTAACTCTTTTAAGGATATTTCCATATAAAAGTAGAAATGGAGGTACCTTCCTATACAGTAGCCTGATTTCAGTCTACACTTCAGACATAAGTTAATTCTCCAAGTCAGTTTAATAATCTATGACCATGAAACAATAAAAAATTGTAAATAATTTTCTCAAGCAAAAACATAACATTAAAATGGTAAGAGAATGTAAGCTTCTAAGCAGCATAAACAACACACATTTTGACATCTTTTTATCACTGGACTTAACTGAAATGACATGACATTATTTTCTGACTAAGTAGAAAATCAAATAATTGAATATAAATAGGTCCTATCATTGTGCTAGCTAGTTTTCTATATACCTTGACAATATTATAATCTTAAAATCAGGATATGTGATCAGATAATTTCTAATTTATAAATGAATTTATATATATATGGTCTTATAAATTTATAGAATTTAAATAACCTTATGCATTTAATAGAGTGGCTTAAATTAAGAGAATAAAATTCTAGAAATTTAAGACTCTTCCATGAGAGACAATACCTATGTTTGCCATTGTTTTTGTAGAATGATCCCCCAATGAATAAGTTGCAGCCTTTTGTTCAATCTTATTTTAATTTTGTTAGGCAATGGGCCTTGAACCACTTCCCTTGGGAGAAACAGCTTAAATAGATTCTCGCCATTAGAAGGTTTTCTTTAATGTGTTTCCTGCTGGCAAGTGGGCTCCCATTATATTCTGAATCTGGGTCTCACTCACTGATGCCTAATAGTTAGAGGTGATTTTAAGTAAAGATAATTTAGTTGTGGTTAGAGGACAAAAGAAAAACTGCCAAATAGCACATTCAAAAGCAGTTCTCATGAAATTTTTAGAGCAGGCAATTCCAGCCACCAGGCTCCATCAGGTTAATGGAAATGAGGCCCTGATGCATGGAGCAATGTTTTGAAACATGTGCCGTGGAGGTATTGAAAATCTTTTCTTCAGCTATGACAGTAGGTCCAGCTACATTGTTATTTACATAATGCTGCTGATTGACATTCTATAATTATTTCTATATATAGGCCTTGCTTTTTAAAATATTAATGGGATCCATTTCTACTAGACTAATTTCTGACTATAAAACCAGCCAGCCAGTCTGTCTCAAGTGTTCATGCTCTTCCTGGAAGCTTCTTTATTTCTTTGAGGATCTCCCATAAATTGGAGCCATCCTTAGAACAAAAGCACAAATAAATATAATGATTAAAATTTCAAAGTAGCTGAGCACTTTCTGTAGGATAAGCACATTTTTAATTGAGCTCAAATTTTTCTAGCAATGATCTGAGAAACGTATGAATCAGTTTTTCTCCTTAAGGAAATGGATTCTCAGCACATTTAGCAAGCATGCTCAGGAAAACACAGCCAGAGCATGGCAAAGCTGAGATACAGTTCTAAAGTCTGAATTTTTTCCATTAGTCACAGGATGTCTTTTTAATAGTAAGTTCTTACTTGGGGGAAGCAGAAAACACATAGATGACAACTATTTCTTCAATTATATTCTATATCATAAAACAACCATCATAAAATAATCTTCATTTTCTTTAAGAATGCAATAGGAAGAATATCAGACACTGAAATTCTGTTAAGCTACTGGAATTTTGGGCTTTCTTTTCTAATCTCCTGTTTCTCATCTATAAGATAGAGACAAATGCATACTTCTCAAAGGTGGTATAAAGTAGATACATGTACTTGTTTATCCAGTGCTTGCCACACAAAATGACCCATCAATTTGAGATGTGGTCTATTCTAGTGATTATAAGTGTAGCACTACTTGGATGTGAATCCTGGTTCTACTACGTATTAGCTGGATAATCTGTATGCACCTTACTTGGTCTGTGGTGAGAAAAAAATGAGTTTGTAAATGTAAAGTTCATAACAGAGTTCCTGGCCCATTTAAAGGGCTCAAATGGTTAGCTATTAGTAAATGATCATTGTTATTAAATCTAAATGTTTTAAACCTACTCTTTCTTTCTGCTGAACATTTAGTTTTTGTAATGGAGCTTTATATATTTTTAATATGGCTTATGTATTTGTTTCACTTTTCTTTCCTCTGTCTATTTCCTTTCAAAAGCTCCTTTGTTTTCTCACAGTAATCTGTTGTGTTTATCATCTATGCAGACGGATTTGAAGATCTTCACTAACAGATCAAAGATAAAGAATTGGCCTTGCTGTGCAGACAGCCTCAGTCTGTAGGGAGCGTAAAACTTTAACAACAGTGATGGAGTCTGTATTGTTTCATTTCTTCTCTCTCTTTTCAGCTAATTTCCAAGCAACTTTTTACTCTCCAAAAAATACATTATCTGTACTTGACAAATCCTCAAAAAGAGGAACCCCCCCGCACTATATAAACTAAACTTCATATAAACTTGCTACTGTTTATTTTTTTTTAATGGAGGCAGAAAGAGGCTTTCTTTTTATCACCCCTGAGACTTCTCAACATCATTAAAAAAAAAAAAAAACTCAAGACATGTTTCATCATTTGTCATGCTTCTACTTTCCTTTTCATTTCTTCATATTGGGAGTTTCATCTATGATAGTTTGGCAAATTTTTGCAAAATAAAATATATTTTACCACCTTCATGTGAGACTGACAGAAATTTTAATACTTGCTTCTAGAGAGGAAAATTTTTTTTCTCTCTTTTTTTCTCATAATAACAGGAATAATTGGAAAATATTTTAATGTAACACATAAACCTCAGGGTTAGCAAAGTCTAATTTTCTGTAACACAATACAAACTCTCAATGTGGAGATCCTAATGGAGGCTACTGGCACAAATGTAGGGATCCTCTCCAGACTTATTTTTGCTCCACTAAAGCCCTTGGAATTAGATTCCTACACTAATTAGAAGAAGCATCTGGGCCGGTGTGGTGGCTCATGCCTGTAATCCCAGCACTTTGGGAAGCTGAGGCAGGCAGATCACTTGAGGTCAGGAGTTCCAGACCAGCCTGGCCAACATGGTAAAATCTCGTCTGTAGTTTAAAAAAAAAAAAATACAAAAATTAGCCGGGCGTGGTGGCAGATGCCTGTAATACCAGTTACTCGGGAGGCTGAGGCAGGAGTGCATGAACCCGGGAGGTGGAGGTTGCAGTGAGCTAATATCACGCCACCTCACTCCAGCCTGGCAGCCTGAGCAACAACAGAGCTAGATGCTGTCTCAAAAAGAAAAAAAAAAAAAGCATCTGTAGTAAAGCAAAATCTAAACCAAGAAAATGGCACAGTCTGGAGGCAATTTATATGAATCAAATTCTAATATTGTTTGAAGAAAGAAATTAAACAGTTTTGCCACATTTATGTTGTGGAATAAAATTCTTAGAATATTTAAAAATATCTATCCATTTATAGTCAGGAAATGATTTTTTCACATAAAATTTTAAATTTAAGTTTGCAATTCTGATTTTATCATATTTCTCTAAAGTAAAATATCAAACTTGTTTATTTCCAGGCCATATAGGTGACATACATTACATTTTAGAAGCAGCTAGTTAACTATGCTAACAGAAAAGCATCTTGTATTTTTTAACATGCACAATGTTAAAGCTAATCTGCAATGCACATAGATTCAATAATACAACAACAGCTGTTGTAAAAATACAGCTTGACATCAAAGTCATTCATTGCACTCTTATTTGAATGTTTAAAACAAATTGTAGTTTGGGAGGCAGAAATCAAATATGATTTATTTCATTTACTTTACAAAAGATGGTTATTTAAGGAACTATTTGAGAAATAAAATTATACTTGTCACCTTGAGAAAAGGCTGGGATCCTTGAATTAATTACATTTGGTGCATTTATAGGACTCTCATATAAGATTCATCATGTCGAATATGTTTGCTGCTAGATGTCACTATAGTTTCAATGTTACTCAACCACGGAATAGTTTCTTGGACTGTAAGATGGGAGTTATTGAGTTGGTCATCCTTGTTGTCCAGCATATGATTCACAAATGGAAAAATCTTCAATACTATTTCTATTAAGAAAAAATCATGATGCATGCTTAGAGTACACATTGGAGATATAATTTCACTGAAGATTTCCTAATGGCATGTTTTGTGGTGTCGATTATCAGAATGACAGGAAGTAGTGGTGGTAATAGTTGGGGAAAACTCTACAGTTTTTTCTGTATTTAAGGCTAGGTAAGAATCTCTCAAAATAATAAAAACGAATATGTTTTACCAGTAGACATACTTGTTTGGTTTTTAAAATACCACAATATGTTCGTTTATTTTATGTATTTAATTTACTTTACTATGTATATAAAATGAAATATATTTTTCTCCCAAACTATGTACCATTCCCTGTGGATCTTTCATAAGGTGATTAAATTTGTTATTCTGACATTGTTACTAAAGGCTTTACCAGCTCCTTGCAATTGGAAATCAGCTATATTTCCACTCCTCAACTGAATATAATGTGTTTAGCACTCTAGGGGATAAAAACAGGAATATTGGTGCAGTTGCCGATATTTATGAGGAAAAACTGGTTCTACAAAATAAAAGTTGCACATGTTGCAATACTGCCCAGTGATTTTTACCCATAATCACTGGACTTCATTATCATGTTAAAGAGTATACTACTTACTTATAGGGGAATGAGAAGATTCATTCTGAGTTCATAGCATTGTCTTATTAAAATGTAGCACATCATTTTTATTTAAAGAAAACATTTCATAAATATCTTTTATTTAAAGATATTTACGAATATCCATTGACAGCCTCCTTTGTGAACAAAAGGGAATATTGCATCATAGTTCAAGAAAATATTGCAATTTAAGACAAAATGGTCATGATGACTTATAATTTTCTTGATGAGATCAAGAGCTCTCATTTATTTTAATTTATAGTACCGACCCTGTCAGGATTTTTTTTAACCTGTCACATGAAATATGTTATTAAGTGTTTCATTCATGTAAAATAAAGCAGAAATAGCATCTTCACAATTAGATGAGGCAATATGGCACAGTAATAACCTAAAATGACAGCTCAGTATAATGTGACTTGCTGTGTGGCTAGTTTCAGGGTGTGAATAGCTTCACAGGAAACACAACCTGTGAGTAGGAAGGGTTATATCGTTTTACTAAATTAAGCAGTTGTGAACTTGTAGATGTTATTTCATTTTTCATGAATTAGTTCTCTGAAAGCAAATGAATGAAATAGGTAAAATTACATCAGTATTTTCATTTTTAATTGAAGGTTTGACCTTCAAGACATATTTTCTAAGTCATTATGTTTAACAATACAAATATACAGATCATAAGGAAGCAAACTTATCTTCATAACTAATTATTTTTAATAGTTATACATCAGAAATATTAAACAACAAATAATTTCCTTATTTGCTAAGGCCTAGGAAGATGTGTTCACAACACTTATCTAAGGGATACAGAAATGCTTTTTAATCCTGCTCTCTGGAATGAGGGGGCTGACCAGAGAAAAAGGCCTCGATTTGCATCCGGTTCACATGCTACAGAAAGGCAGTATGTGCATGTCAATGCAGGTCCTCAGAAGACCCCATCCACTTGTAAATGCAGTCCAATGAATGATCTGAAATGTGACAGGTCAGTATGTCTACCTCTTGATTTGCCAGAAGCTGGAAAAGCTCTGCATTTATGTTAACATAAAAACAAGCTCATGAGACATAATGTATGGAATCACACTGTTAGCATAGCCCATTCACAACTTCTACTCTGATAGTGATTTTCAAAGATATTTTATTTAAAAAGACTGTTTTTCTCAACATACTCTAAAACACATAGATTTTAACCATATTCTAAAACAGACTTACAATATTCATATATTGTTTTCCCCTGAGAAGAGTTTTGCCTTGGTTACATTCACTGTAAAAAATAATTTAAAAAGTAGCTATTTAAAAAATTATTCCAGAATGACACTAAGATACATTATTGCCTCTACTTTTAAGCTATCAAAAACTAAACTGTGTTTATTGAGTTTAGTATTATAACAAGTTATTTAAAACAAAAATTACTTTTGAAATTGAACAAAACAAATGTGATGAATAACACACAAGTCGTTCCATAGTTTCAAACATTTTAAAAAACTAAAGTGCATATGGAACCAAAAATGAGCCTTCATTGCCAAGACAATCCTAAGCCAAAAGATCAAAGCTGGAGGCATCACGCTACTTGATTTCAAGCTATACTACAAGGCTACAGTAAGTAAAACAGCATGGTACTGGTACCAAAACAGAGATATAGACCAATGGAACAGAACAGTGCCCTAAGAAATAATACCACACATCTACAATCATCTGATCTTTGACAAACCTAACAAAAAAGAAATGGGGAAATGATTCCCTATTTAATAAATGGTGCTGGGAAAACTGGCTAGCCATATGTAGAAAGCTGAAACTGGATCCCTTCCTTACACCTTATACAAAAATCAATTCAAGATGGATTAAAGACTTAAATGTTAGACCTAAAACCATAAAAACCTTAGAAGAAAACCTGGGCAATACCATTCAGGACATAGGCAGGGGCAAGGACTTCATGAGTAAAACACGAAAGCATGGCAACAAAAGCCAAAATAGACAAGTGGGATCTAATTAAACTAAAGAGCTTCTGCACAGCAAAAGAAACCACCATCAGAGTGAACAGGCAACCTACAGAACAGGAGAAAATTTTTGCAATCTACCCATCTGAAAAAGGGCTAACATCCAAAATCCACAAAGAACTTAAACAAATTTACAAAAAATAATTCAACCCCATCAAAAAGTGGGTGAAGGACATGAACAGACCCTTCTCAAGACATTTATGCAGCCAACAGACACATGAAAAAATGCTCATCATCACTGGCCATCAGAGAAATGCAAATAAAAACCACAATGAGATACCATCTCACACCAGTTAGAATGGCAATCATTAAAAAGTCAGGAAACAACAGGTGCTGGAGAGGATGTGGAGAAATAGGAACACTTTTACACTGTTGGTGGGACTGTAAACTAGTTCAACCATTGTGGAAGATAGTATGGAGATTCCTCAAAGATCTAGAACTAGCAATACCATTTGACCCAGCCATCTCATTACTGGGTATATACCCAAAGGACTTTAAATCATGCTGCTATAAAGACACATGCACATGTATGTTTATTGAGGCACTATTCACAATAGCAAAGACCTGGAACCAACCCAAATGTCCATCAATGATAGGATTAAGAAAATGTGGCACAAATACACCATGGAATACTATGCAGCCATAAAAAATGATGGGTTCATGTCCTTTGTAGGGCCACAGATGAAGCTGGAAACCATCATTCTGAGCAAACTATCACAAGGACAGAAAACCAAACACCGCATGTTCTCACTCATAGGTGGGGATTGAACAATGAGAACACTTGGACACAGGGTGGGGAACGTCACACATGGTGGTATGGTGTGGGGTGGGGGGAGGGGGGAGGGATAGCATTAGGAGATATACTTAATGTAAATGATGAGTTAATGGGTGCAGCACACCAACATGGCACATGTATACATATGTAACAAACCTGCACGTTGTGCATATGTACCCTAAAACTTAAAGTATAATAAAAAAAAGTTAGGCAGAGTGCAGTGGTTCACGCCTATAATCCCAACACTTTGGGAGGCCAAAGTGGGCGGATCACGAGGTCAGGAGTTCAAGACCAGCTTGACCAGCATGGTGAAACCACATCTCCACTAAAAAATACAAAAATTAGCCAGGCATGGTGGCACATGCCTGTCATCCCAGCTACTCAGGAGCCTGAGGCTGGAGAATCACTTGAACCTGGGAAGCGGAGGTTGCAGTGAGCCGAGATTGCGCCACTGCTCTCCAGCCTGGGCAATAGAGTGAGACTCCATCTCAAAAAAAAAAAATTATTATCAGACAGAAAATTGGTAAACTCAGTTTCTCTAACAATTACTATTTTCTCCTTTCCCATTTCCTCCCATCTTATTTCAAATAAAAAGACTATTTTTTATAAGAACATTAATGTAAAGATTTACGTGATTCTATTTGTTTATATTGTTAAGTCTAGTGATCAGGAATACTCTTAGTTGGAGAAAATATATCTCTGGCCGAACGAT
This sequence comes from Pan troglodytes, assembly GCF_028858775.2. Lineage (NCBI taxonomy): Eukaryota > Metazoa > Chordata > Mammalia > Primates > Hominidae > Pan > Pan troglodytes. The sequence continues at coordinate 92,700,369 of NC_072407.2, forward strand.
ATTAGAGGAAGAATTACTTTGATTTAGATTAGCTACTAATACATCTATTCAGAGTGCTGCTTTTTAAGAACCTTCAGCTGTCTTCAGATGGTTTCTTTCTGGGTGTTAACGTGGCAACTAAACTTGGTAGTTAAGGTGAGGGCTCTGGAGTATGGCAGATCTTTCTGGTTTTGACTCTGTATGAACTGGAGCAAATTGTTTAACCCTTTAGGCTACACTTTCCATGTAGAGTGGGACATTAGGGTAATGTATTAGTTGGATCTATAGAACACGGAGGCTAGAGAAGGTGAGTGGATAGGGAAGTAGGCTGTTAACTGTGAGAGCAAAATTTGGCAGTGAATCATTGTTCAAAAAGAGGAAGCAGAATTGAATAAACTTCAATGTGGTCCTATACATGTTGACCACAAAAAAAAAAAAAAAAAAAAAAAAAAAACTGTTTTGCCAAAGCGTTGATTTCACTGACAATCCACAGAGTGCATAATGGGAATTCTTGGCAAAAAAAAAAAAAAAAAAAACTAGAATGACATCAAAAAAATTTGACCTCAAAGTGCATTCCTTTTAGAGAGATGTGCTGTATCTAACATATATTTCCTTAATCATACAGGTAACAAGCTATAATTACATTAATCAGATTCTATTGTTGAGTCTTTAATGCCAGCATAACTCAGAAAGCTTTAATTAAATGATATAGATATTTTGCATAATCTTTTCAGGAGAAATTTCATGTCTCAAATAAAACTTCAAGGTAATCCCATGTCAATAGTGAATATTCCAGTACTTATGATCCCCTGGATGTGATACTTTCTGATGCATCTGAACATACTACACACTGTTACTTCACAGATGACTTCTTAGCCTTCTTTTCTTGAAGTCTTTCCTTAAGATCATCACTGAAGTTATTTCTTCCAAGATCCTTACTTTATCCCATTTCCTTGCCCTCAGGCTGGACAGGGTGCTCAAAATTAGTCAGAAATTGTAAATACATTAGAAACATTCTAGAGAGTTGTGATTTTTCATTGTTTTGATTTCTTTTTCATTTTGTGTTGAGGGTTCTCTGTTGCGAGGAACCATAAGCCAAGAGAGCCCCTCTCTAGGAGAACCCTGACAGAGGGAAAGTTAGGTTCAGGTGTGTCAGTTAGGTGAGCTACAATGAGGAGGTGAAACCAAAATGATCGAACCAGAAAGCAATTTATTATTTACAGATCTCAGAGAGGTTAGTGGTGTCAATGGGGAGGTGAGGCAGGAGAAGTCTGGGGGCAGCATGGAGCTCAACCAGCAGGCGGGGAGCAAGAGAGAGAGAAAGGACCTGTGGGACTATATCTTTATTAAAGTCCATGAGCATTATTTTTTAGGCTTTCCCACAAGAGGTGAGGACTGGGTAGTTTAAAAAACACATGTGGAAGAGGAAACATTTTCATGACTCTGGTTTTATCATCGTCAGCAGCTGTGGAGTGTGCTGGATTTCAGGTCAGTGGGACAAGGAATAATAATGCTATCCCACAAACACATCCACACGGTAGGTAAGTTTTTACTAAGCCAAACGTGACAGGATATGATTGTTTTAAACAATTTATGTCAGGACTAAAAATGGATGCTGAGGCAGCAACTGTATTAAACAAATTTATAACAATAGTTTAAGGAGAAAATAATTTATTAAGTGTTATCAACAGCTTACAATATTTTTAGGAAGAGCTCACATTGTTTTCCAGGAAGACTGACGAAAAGAACTCTTAGCTAAACTTCCAGGAAAACTTCCAAAATTGCAGCTCAACAAAGCCAAGGGAGCTGCTACCTCTACCAGGATTTGCAGACCCAAGAAACTGCTGCTGTGGCCACTAGCTCTAGAACAAGCCACCTCTGCCATAATTGGGTGGCTGCCAAATCAGGGTCAAGTGCTTTATTGAGAAGTGGTCAGCTCTGGAACTACACAGCTTGTTGATATATATCGTCAAAATAGAAATTTTCTGCACTCTGCCTCTCTTCCCAAATAATTTAGTACTTTTAGAGGCTTATGTAAGCAATATTATTGGTGGATCCTAAATCATATATGGGATGCCAGTTATACAGTGGAGCAGAAAATTCAGCTTGTTAAAGCACGCTAATCTGTCTTTTCCACCAAGAACGGCATGCCAAAAAGTTTTGAACACAGAATCTGACATATGCCCCTTCATTGTGCCCACTAGGAATTTATGTGTAGCACTCACCCCCTGCAGAAGATAAGGATTATAATATTATTGCAGCATGTCTGTGATTTTTAATCAGCTTATATCAGCAGGGCCTATCTCACAGTACTGTTATAATCTCAAATAAATAAATACATAAAAATACTTCAAAGTGTAATCCACACATTAAAAACTCTAAAATAACTGTTATTATGACTTTACCTTCTTGCTTGTATATCTGCCTCGATTGCAGATTCCTTCAGAATAGTGACTATATCCTTATTTTATAACCTAGTGCCTATCAGAGCATCTGGCACATATTAGGTGACCAATAAGTCTTGGTTAAAATATTATAAGAGTGTAAATAATCTTTTGTTGTGTTTTCATTAGAGATTGAGGCCATAGAATACTAAGGGTATGCATTGGTATTTATTAAAGGTCCTTGACTTTTAAAAAATGAGGACAGTTTGCATAGATAATGAAATCAACTTACTCATTTTTGTTTATTTGCAAGTCAAGTAAAAATAAAATGGTTAATGAGTATGCTTTCTAAAAACATTTGATATATATTAAAAATTATGGCAGACTCTTCTGTTGACTCACATATAGCTTAATCAGCAATGTTAAAAAAATTTAAACTTATTCGTCAATACATTTATCTCTACATATTATGGAGGGTATTATTTCTTATAATAAATGTAACCTAGATATTCTGTTATTTATTACTCATAAACCAAATGAAACATAGATTGGCTGGTAAGGGATGATACTGCATGTGTTTAATTTATGGGATTCAGTGGTGAAAATTTTCAGATCTGAAGTTTGAAAATAAGCAAAACAATGTGTTATTTTAAATATTTATTTTTACCAAGTATTTTAAATTTTTCTGAGTCATTACTTTTGTTCTGGGTTTTATCCTTTTGTAAATGATTTTGTTTTTAGGTAACTAAAATCACTCTAGTTTTTTTGAGTTGAAAGGGATGTTTGATCATCTGCTGACTTCTCAACTCTGGGTGGCACTCCCCTTTGTGCAATTCTTGCAAGGTGGTTGCCCAATTTCTGCTGGACTATCTTAAAACATTCAGGATGGGGAACCTTTCACCTCACAGTGTAGCCTTATTTCCTGCATTATAATTTCTATAAAACCATTTTTTAAAAAAATGGAAATCTGTTTTTCTCTGCCTCATACTTCTTGGTTTTATTTAAGTAAAAAATAAAGGCTTTAAAATACGTTACTGATCTTACAAATGGAATGTTTATTGTTTTTACACGTTTGAAAAAGTCCTCAATTCTACCCCAATTGTCTTCCTCCTTATGTTGATAAATTGTACACTAAATGCCTATCGAAAATTTATTCTTCACCCGATCCACTTCTTCCTGATCCAAGATTTCTATTCTCATATTTCAGGCAAAGGAATCATTTTCTTTCACTAAGAAGTTTTCCCCTTCAGTGCTTCTATCTGTGAGGTCTCCTTTAGGACTACCACAAATCTATAGATTAGCTTTCAACTGCAATATGGCTATACTTGTAAGAATTACATGTTCTACTCTTAAACTATCTTGTGAAAAAAGAGCCTTTTTTTTTTTTTTTTTTTTTTTTTTTAAATGAGGCAACATCCCTTTGTCACTGGCTTAGTGGATCCTGCCTCACAGGGCAGAGTCTTTTTTACTTTCCACACCATATACAAGGCAGAGGTGGTAGCAGTGAGCAAACATCAGAGGTGGTCTTCTAGGCAGATCAACATAAATTATTCAACCTAAGTAACAGAGAAACTAAAAACTGTGAAAGATACAAACACAGCCTCAGGCAACTATCAAACGATATCAAAAAGTCTTACCTTGGTATCATTGGACTGTCAGAGAGAAAAAGAGATAGGTGTGCAAAAAATATGTGAGGAAATAATGATCCCAAACTCTGCAAATTTGAGGAAAAACAAGTTGGAAAATTCAACAAACTCAATGAACTTAACAGGATGAATTCAAAAAATTTACACTCAGACACACTAAGTCAGACTATTGGAAAACAAAGATAAAAAATACATCTTTGTGAAGCATCCAATTTAAAAGTGGTACATATCATATAAAGAAACAAAGATTCAAATTACTTCAGATTATCCACCAGAAACCATGAAGATTGAAGACAGTTGAACAACATATTTAAATCACTGATAGAAAAGAAACATTATCTTATTCCTACATCTAGCAAAAATATCTTTCTGGAATAAAGCCAAAATAAAGGTATTGTCAGATAAAATAACAGAACCAAACCTCGTTAGTAAAATAGGTCATTTTTTGCTGCTTAAGTTTATTAAATTATGTATGGCTCTTGAAAGCTAAAATTATAACACTTTCTGATGGGAGTTTCAATGTAAGTAGATGTCACATCAAAAAAGCAAGAGAGTAAGGAACTGTTTTTAGTAATAAGAAGTGGTTTTGTACGAGTGTTGTAATCTCTAAAGCAGCAACTATATTTAATTACAATTGACAAAATGGAATTCTAAAAAACACTAAAAAACAAGCAAAATTTAAAAAGGGAGCACAGAGGAACAGAAATGAAAAGGAAGGGCCCACAAGAAGACCAATAATAAAATGGCAGACTTTAATCCATCAATAATGTCGGAGGTAAGTCTAAGCATACCAAATATAAAGAAAAGCCATTTTAATTTTATGTTTTAAAATACCTTTTTATCTACTATTTATAAGCAATACACTTGAAGCATATTGATTTAAAATAGTATGGTAGAGAAAATATCATGTCACTAGCCATTTTAAAAAACAGCTCAAGTGTCTTTAGTAATATCAAGCAAAGCAAATTTTAAATTTTAGAATGAAGAAATTATTAGGGACAAAGAGGAATATTACAAAGTGATGATGTCAATTCACTAAGAAAACATAATAATTCTAAATTTATATACTCCTAAATCCAGATCCAAAATACATAAAGCAAAAGCTGATAGACTGGAAAGATCAGTAGATAAATTTACAATTATATTTGAAAACTTCAACACTCACCTATCTGTAATCTATAGAATGAAAATTAAAAAAAGCAAGGATGAATTAACTGACATTTCTGAAATACTCCACTCAGCAAAACAGAATACACATTAACACAAAGTGCACATAAAACATTCAGCAGGATAGACCACATTCTAGATCATAAAATACACACTAATAAATATAAGATAATTGGATTTATTCCAAATGTACTCTTTGGTCATATGGAAATTGAACTAAAAATCAATAACAGGATGTCTGGAAAGTCCACATCTATTTGGAAATTAACACAGAACTAAATAATCCGTATGTCAAAGAATATGTCTCAAAGGAAACTAGAAAATATTTTGAAAGTAGAAGTAGAATATATCAAAACTTATGAGATGCAGCTAAATTGTTACAGAGATGGAAATGTATAGCAATACATGCTTACATCAGAAAAACAGGATATTAAATCAGCAATTTTAGATACCACCTAAGGCACAAGAAGAGAAAGCTAGTGCTAAACCAAGCAGAAAGAAGGACATGAGAGAGATTAAAGTAGGAATCACTAAAATTAAGAACAGAAAATCAAAAGAATAATTTATTTAGCCAAAAATATTTTTTAAAGCATCAATAAAACTGATAAACCTCTTGACGGTTTCTCCAATAAGAAAAGAAAGACAACACATTGCCAACAAGAGGAATAATATTAATATAGATGGTAAAGGGATAATAACAAAATAGCTTGAATGACTCTATGCACATTGGTTCCACTACCCAGATGAAATGGGCCAATTCCTTGAAAGACAGAAACCACTAAAATTCAATAAAAAATAAGTTAATAATCTATGATGCTATATATTTTAACATAAAGTTTTAGTTAAAAATTTTTTCAAACAAAAGAGAACACTGCAGAAGAAAACATTTGCTGGAGAATTTTATCAAACATTTAAGGAATAATTAGTATCAGTTGTATATCATCTTTTATGATAGCAGAAGAAATACTTCCCTACTCATTTTATGAGGCGACGTTACTCTGATACCAAGACCAGAAAACGACAATGAATGAAAAGAAAACTCGAGGCCAGTATCCCTCATATGTTAAATGACTGTGAGCTACTTCAACACGTTTTATAAAATGGAATACCGCAATATATAGAGAGTATGATACACTATGGCCAAATAGTTTTACACCAGAATTCAATGCTAATTCAACATTTGAAAACTAATCATTGGTTTCCACTATATTAGTAGACTAAATAAAGAAAAACATGATCATATCAATAGCTGCAGAAAAAGCATTTGACAAAATTCAGAATCCATTTTTTGTCTTAAAAATTGAAGAACACTATGAATAGAAAAATATCTAATTTTTTTTTTCTCAGATGCTATCATGCAGTGAAAGACTGAGCACTTTCCCTGCAATCCAGGTACATATGACTACTCTTGATCTCTCCTATTTATCATTGTGCTGCAAGTTCTAGAAAGTACACTAAAGTAAAACATAAATAAATGTATTCTAATTGTTAAGGGAAATAAACTGCCCTAATTTACAAATACAATGATTTTATAAGTAAAATACACCAGTGAATACACTAAATAGCTTTAACAGATCATAAGTAAGTTTAGAAAGGCCAAAAAAAAAAATCAATCATGCACCAAAATTAAGAATTAGAAACTGAAACTTAGAAAGAAAAAAAAAGACTACATTTTACAATATGCTTCCCATCCTAATAAAATATTTAGGTACTGATTTAGCAAAATATTTGCAAAATATATATGGTGAAATCTACAAACACTGATGACAGAAACCAGAGAGGATGTAAATAAATGGAGAATAGTTTTACTTTGTTAAAAACTGAAAGATACAGTAAGATCACTTCTCTCCAAAATGATGTATGGAGTTAATGGAATCCCAGTCAAAATCTTCGCAGAATTCCTGATAGATACATAAACTTTATTCCAAAATTTATACAGAAATCTCAAAAACTTGAATTGTCAAAACAATTGTTTAAATTACAATAAAGTTGGAGTTATGTGATATTAAGTCATATTATGAAGCTACAGTAATGAAGACAGTATAGTATTGACAAAATAAAACATATAAACCTATTGAACAGTATACAGACCTTCAAATATGGCCAACTGTTTTTGACAAATGTGCAAAGACAATTATATGGAGAAGAGCAAAGTTTTCAACAAATGGTGCTGGAACAGTTGGACGTTCACATACAAAAATAATGAACCTGTAATATCATATGCAAAAAATTAACTTTAAATGGTTCATGGATTTAACTGTAAATGTAAAACACTGAAGAAAATATAGAAAAAGTTCTTTATGACATTGGTTAAGCAGATAGTTCATAAATGCAAAATCAAAGCGTTACCCAAAAAATAAAAAAGAAGATAAATTAGACTTTATCAAAATAAAAAAAAATGTTCTCTAAAGGACGTTGTACAGAAACAAGTAAATCAAAAGTAGGCTGGGCATGGTGGCTCATGCCTGTAATCCCAGCACTTTGGGAAGCCGAGGCTGGTGGATAACCTGAGGTCAGGAGTTCGAGACCAGTCTGGCCAACACAGTGAAACCCCGTCTCTACTAAAAACACAAAATTAGCTGGGTGTGGTGGCACATGCCTGTAATACCAGCTACTCGGGAGGCTGAGGCTGGAGAATCCCTTGAACCCGGGAGGTGGAGGTTGCAGTGAGCCAAGATTGCACCTCTACACCCCAGCCCGGGTGATAGAGTGAGGTTGTGTCTCAAAAAAAAAAAAAAAAAAAAAAAAAAAAGCAAAGCCAAAGTAGTAGAAAATATTTACAAATTATAATTTTGAAAAAGGAATTGTGCCCAGAATAAAGAATACAAAAAAAAAATCAGCATTAGGAAAACAAACAACCCAATAGAAATTAGTCAAATATTTGAATAGTCACTTAATTAAAGAAAATATCTGGTTGTAAAATAAGCACATAAAAAAATTCAAATTCATTAGTCACTAGGAAAATTCAAGTTAATATCATAATTTGACACCATTAAAAAATTATTCAAGTGGTTACTATAAAAATATTGGCATTTGTTACATATGGATAGCAGAGAAAAAAACAAACAAACAAAAAGAGTTCTGACAACAAGGACTATAAGAATGAAGGATAACTGAATAGCTCCTGCATTGCTTTGCTAGAGAAATACAAATGCTGCAGACACTAGTAAACAGTTTGAAAGTTAATTACAAACTTAAAAATAGAATTCTCTTATATCTCAATAATCACATTTATAACTATTTATTCTGGAGAATGCAAAACATATGTTCACAGAAAACCTGAACATCTGGGGGTAATTTTCACCCAATGAGAGATTGTCTGGAAACATTTTTGGCTTTTCCATCTGGAGAGGAGGGTGCTACCGGCATCTAGTGTGTACAAGACAGGGATCCTACTAAACATCCTGTAGTGCACAAAACTGTTCCCCATAGCAAAGAGCTATCCAGCCCAAATTATCAATAATGCTGACATTGAGAAACCCTGCTGTACATACAAGCTTATAACAGCATTAATTATAACCACTAAAAACTAGAAACAATGTAAATGTCCCTTAATGACTAACTTGATAAATTTTGACATATACATATAAAGGAATATTCTCTGAAATAAGAAGGAACAAACTGTTCCTACACATGCAACAACTTAGATAAATATCAAATGTTTTATGCTAAGTGAAAGATGACAGACTCAAAATGTTATATACTGTATGATTCCATTCACATGATATACTGATAAAGGTAAAGCTTTAATGATAGTGAAACTTTTTGTGGTTTCCAGGGATTAGGGCTCGAAGTTGAGTCTGTCATGAAGAAATCATTAGGGGTGCTAGAATTATTCTGCCTTATGTTAGTGGTATTGGTTACATGAATCTATGAGTGTTAAAACTCGTGGGATTCTATACCCAAACAGAGACTTTTACTACAGGCAACTTAAAAAAAAAGTCAGTTTATTAATGCAATTCCTGTAATTCGGTTTTATTGTTAGAAATATTATATTAGCAGTTTCCTGTAAGCATCCCATAGCTTCACAAAAGCTTTCCTTCATTGTGATATGATTGTTATATGCTAGATGCTTATATACATTATCTAATTCAACTCCCACAACACTGTAAGGAATATGTAATTCTGATTTTACAACTGGACAAATAGTTATTTGTACAGTACTAACTGGGGGTGGTAGAATATAAATCATGCCAGTAAATTATAATTTTAGTGTTATTTTCAGTTATTTTTCTGAGATATTAAATTTTAATTCTCAAAGGCTATATATCTACCTTTCTTTTAACTAAAAAGCACACAGAAAGAGAATAATGGTGAACATAGCATTTGCATTTTCTTCATTCTTCTGACTTTTGATTCTGTACTTGGTATTGTTTAAAATTTTTTTCAAGTGTTCATCTTTTTATTAAAAATCTCATATTATTATGACTATCAGGAAAAGCTGTAATTGGTTAACAAATCATTGTTAACACATGATATGGTTTGGCTGTGTCCCCACCCAAATCTCAACTTGAAGTGTATCTCCTAGAATTCCCATGTGTTGTGGGAGGGACCCAGAGGGAGGTAATTGAATCATGGGGGCTGGTTTTTCCTGTGCTATTCTCGTGATAGTCAATAAGTCTCACAATATCTGAGGGATTTATCAGGGGTTTCTCCTTTTGCGTCTTTCTCATTTCTTTTGTTGCCACCGTGTAAGAAGTGCCTTTTGCCTCCTGCCATGATTCTGAGGCCTCCCCAGTCATGTGGAACTGTAAGTCCAATACAACTTATTTTTATTCCCAGTTTTTGGTATGTCTTTATCAGAAGTGTGGAAACAAACTAATAACAGTAAATTGGTACCAGTAGCATGGGGCATTGCTGAAAAGATACCCAAAAATGTGGAAATGACTTTGGAACTGGGTAATAGGCAGAGTTTGGAATAGTTTGGAGGGCTCAGAAGAAGACAGGAAAATGTGGGGAAGTTTGGAACCTCCTAGAGACTTGTTGAATGCCTTTGCCAAAAATGCTGATAGTGATATGAACAATAAGGTCCAGGCTGAGGTGGTCTCAGATGGAGATGAAGAACTTGCTGGGAACTGGAGCAAAGGTGACTCTCGTTATGTTTTAGCAAAGCGACTGGCAGCATTTTGCCCCTGCCCTAGAGATTTGTGGAACTTTGAACTTGAGAGAGATGATTTAGGGTATCTGGTGGAAGAAATTTCTAAGCAGCAAAGCATTCAAAAGGTGACTTGAGTGCTGTTAAAAGCCTCCCATTTTAAATGGGAAACAGATCATAAAAGTTCAGAAACTTTGCAGCCTGATGTAGTAGTAGAAAAGAAAAACCCATTTATTTGAGGAGAAATTCATGCCAGCTGCAGAAATTTGCATAAGTAATCATGAGCCTAATGTTAAAGCTCAAGACCATAAGGAAAATGTCTCCAGGCCATGTCAGAGACCTTCACAGCAGCCCCTCCCATCACAGGCCTGGAAGCCCAGAAGGAAAAAGTGGTTTTGTGGGCTGAGCCCAGGGTCCCAAGCTGTGTGCAGCCTAGGGACTTGGTGCCCTGTGTCCCAGCCACTCCAACCATGGCTGAAAGGGGCCAATATAGAGCTCAGGCTGTGGCTACAGAGGGTGGAAGCCCCAAGCTGTGGCAGCTTCCATGTGATGTTGAGCCTGTGGGTGGACATAAGTCAAGAATTGAGATATGGAGGGGCCAGGGGCAGAATGATATGGTTTAGCTGTATCCCCACCCAAATGTCTACTTGAATTGTATCTTCCAGATTTCTCACATGTGGGAGGGACCCAGGGGGAGGTAATTGAATCATGGGGGCTGTATTTTCTTGATAGTGAATAAGCCTCATGAGATCTGATGGGTTTATCAGGGATTTCCACTTTTGCTTTTTCCTCAAATTTCTCTTGCTGCCACCATGTAAAAAGTGCCTCTTGCCTCTGCCATGATTCTGAGGCCTCCCCAAACACGTGGAACTGTAAGTCCAATTAAACCTCTTTTTGTTTCCAGTTTTGGGTATGTCTTTATCAGCACCATGAAAGCAAACTAATACAACACATAATTTTGTTTTTGTTTTTTTCAATCTAATGAGGAATACTTCATATTTTTACTCACATTTTAGAGTTTCTTTGTGTGTATCCACAAGTTTCCTCCCAAGATTTCTTGGCCTTGAACAATCTCTGACCAATGAAGTGTTTTCATTTATCTTTACTACCTGTAGTATGAAATATTTCACTTATGAATCTCTTCATCATTGTATTTATAGACAGCATCTTTTTATTTCATTTCTCAATAATAACAGACAGATTTTGAAGGAGAAGCTGCGGAATTCTAAGCATCCTGACTGACTGTGCTCCTTCTCTCGTATATAATGAAGCACATCTAGATCTCAGTGCTGTTATGCAAGATGTTGGTACTTTGGCTTTTTACAAAAACTCTCTTCGGAATGATTTCACTGAAGCATTTCTTCACCTAATCCCATTTGATACTACATGTATTAAATATGCAGTATTTTATTAGGGATAATGAAATAATACTTTAGAATGATTTTTTTTTGCATTTAGAAGCAAAGCTTTTGCAATTAGATCTTATTTTTAAGAATAATATCAACAAGCACATAGCATGATTCATATATGTATTTTTTAATTGAAGATAGCTGCTTTTTTCAAATAGAGCTGTTAATGCTCTTCGATATTATTATTATTAAGTATTCTTTCAAACTAAAATTTAAAATGCACAATTTGCCTAGATGCTCTGAATTATGCATTTTTGATATAACAGTAGTAAGCCATTTTTATAAGTACAAATCCTCTGATAATAAATTTCTCACACTGGGCAGGGGTTCTCAGTGGATAGTATTCAAACTTTGGTGCACTTCTGTGGTGGGAAGACCTTCAATAAGCGCAAAGTATACTTTAGAAAGTATACACTCTAGGGTAGATTAAGGTTACTTGTGTGAGAATATTAATTCTAAATGAATCCTATAAACTTATTTCTCTAAAGTCTCTGATTGATGTAAGAATCTTGTGATAAGGAAAAGACACTAAATTGACTCTAGCCATGTTGGAGGTGGCATTACATTTGTGGCAGCATAACAGAATGTTTAAAAGCATGGTTAGAATGGTGGCAATCCTAGTTCAAACCTGGCTCCGTGGCAAATTACCTGGGTTATTGTAAAGTAAACTGTGAACCTGTTGTCTCCTCAATTCATCTACTTCTTTTTATGTAGCCTATGGTGTCATTCATTTTTATAGCAGCTGTAACATACATAAAACTCATTAATTTACCATAGGCTGTAAGATTGCAGGCCCTGGGGAAAAAACTATGTGCATTAGAATCCTAGATCCAACTTACTAGAAGTGTAAACTTCAGCAGATACACTTAGCTTCTATTTCCTAATCTGTAAGATAAACATAACAGATCTACCACATATAGTACACAAACTAATATAAATCACATATTCAGTACCAGGTAGATAGAATTATTCAAGAAATAAGATAGTGAAAGTGATGATGATAACATTTATATCATGCTACATAAGTGCCATCCTCTCTGTGTGAGAATTTGCTTCTGTACCTGAGGGAACAAGATTATATTTATACCCACAAATACCATCTTGTATATTTTAGCTTATTATTCAACATTTTTTGGATATTTTGGGGTCTTGATTCTGTACCTTGGTTGTGTCATATCTACCACATATGTGATGAATAGTGCCTTCATTAAGGGTAATATTAATACCATATAACAATACGTATCTGAGTACCAAACTCTAGGGGCAAGTTAGTAAAATTCACCATTTAAGAAAATATTGGTTTATTAGAGATATTGTATTAATAGAGATTTTTCTAAATATTGGATAGTCACATACCTAAGTATTATGTAAAATTAAGTTCTCAAGCCTTTAATTCCAGCTACTTGGGGTGAGAAGGTGAGGAGTTGAGGCAGGAGGATTGCTTGAGTCCAGCAGTTTGAGGCTAGCCTGGGCAGCATATCAAGACCTTCATCTCAAATAGAATGAAATAAAATAAAATGAGATAAAATAAATTGCAGTTCTTCCTGCAGAGCATAGAATATAAACAAGATAATCAAATGCCTTTTTTTAATGTTTAATTTTTGTGGGTACATAGTAGGTATAGTAGGTATATGTATTTATGGAGTTTGTGAGATATTTTGATACAATAATGAAATGTGCAATAATCACATCATGGAAAATAGAATATCCATTTCTTCTAACATTTATCCTTTGTGTTACAAACAATCCAGTTATACTCTTTTAGTAATTTTTAAATGTACAAATAATTTATTTTTACTATAATCACCTTGTTGTGCTATCAAATACTTGATCTTATTCATTCTTTCTAACTTTTCTTACCCATTAACCATTCTCATCAATCCCCGACCCCAGCGCTACCCTTCTCAGACTGTGGTTACCATCTTTCTACTCTCTATCTCCATGAGTTTAATTGTTTTGATTTTTAGATCCTGCAAATAAGTGAGAATATGTGATGTTTTTCTTTCTGTGTCTGGCTTATTTCACTTAACATAATGACTTCCAGTTCCATCCATGTTGTTGCAAATGACAGGATCTCATTATCCTTTATGGATGAATAGTATTCCATTATATATATGTACCATATTATCTTTATCCATTCATCAGTTGACAGACACATAGGCTGCTTCCAAATCTTGGCTATTGTGAAGAATGCAGCAACACACATAGGAATGGAGATATGTCTTCAACATACTGATTTCCTTTTTTGGATATATACCCAGCAGCGGGATTGCTGGGTCATATGGTAGCTCTATTTATAGTTTTTTGAGGAGCCTCCAAACTCTTCTCCATAGTAATTGTACTAATTTACATTCCCACCAACAGTGTATGAAGATTCTCTTTTCTCCCTATCCTCTCCAGTTATTGCCTGTCTTTTGGTTATAAGCCATTTTAACTGGGATGAGATGACATCTTATTGTAGTTTTGATTTTCATTTATGTGATGATCAGTGATGTTAAGCACATTTTCATATACCTGTTGTTCATTTGTATGTCTTCTTTGAGAAATCTTTTCAGATCTTTTGTCCATTTTTAATCAGATTATTAGGTTTTTTCCCTATAGAGTAGTTTGAGCTCCTTATATATTCTGGTTATTAAACCCTTGTCAGATGGGTAGTTTGCAAGGATTTTCTTCCATTCTGTGGGTTATCTGTTTGCTTTGTTGATTGTTTCTTTTGCTGTGCAGAAAAACTTTTTAACTTGATGTGATCCCACTTATCCATTTTTGCTTTGATTGCCTGTTCTTGTAGGTGCTTGTAGGGTATTTTACTCAGGAAATTTTTGCCCAGAAAAATGTCCTAGAGATTTTCCCCATTGTTTTCTTCGAGTAGTTTCACAGTTTCAGGTCTTAAATTTAAGTCAAAGTTCTGGCTTCCTCTGACCAAGTAAGTGGCTAAAACCACTGAACTCCATTGGCACACTGTTTAGAACTAGGGAACAGTAAAAATGATGGTACATTTGCTTGTATTCTTGGCCTTATATGCATTATTTGCATTCCTTGTACACTGTTTAGATAGTAAAATGACAGGAAAACAAGCTTAAACCTTACCTAACTGGTCATTCTTGCTAAAGGTCTAACCCAGACCCACCTCTGTGGTCTTGCCTACCTCTTCATGATATTTGAAATTACGACTCTTGAAGGAAATTATGTAGAATCTGAAAACAATAAGCTTAAGAAAAAAACTCTATATTGTGTGATATTATTAATTTTAGAACTTGGATATTAAGTATTTATTGAGACCTTTGGTAGGCCTGGAGGTATGTCATCTGGATTTCCTCTCAGATACCTGTAAGAGAACTTTTGTGAGAATTAAACAACATAAAATATGTCAAGTCCTGTAATAACTACCAATTAGTTCTTGGAACTTTACCTGAGCCTCTTATTTAACTTTATTCTCATAATACACTGTAGCTAAGTAGGCTTTGAAATGGTGTTTCTTTGAAAATCCAAAAAGGTAGATACAGGTCTGGAACCCAGGACTGCAAATCTTTTCCTTGCACCAGTAGATCTTACAGGATCTAAGGCAAACGTGTATGAACTTTGGCTTTATCTTTACTGCAAGTTAATGCTGGAAAAACAGGGCAATTTTTCACAGAGAGAACATCCTAATAATATCAGTTTAGTACAAAATAGCGGCATCTTAGTGAACCTTGTATTTTTCCTTTTTGTTGCAGTTGTTGCTAGAAAACATAATCGGAAGGTAGCTATTCTTTTACCATTATTGATTTTTCTGCACTTTCATTATTTGGGATCAGGTAAATGCTGGTTTCTTTTGTGGGTTTACAGAAAGAACATATCAAACAGAGAGTTAAGGCTCCCAAAGAGACCAGCTGTAAAGAGAATACTTCAATGGTGGTGAATAAACAGATAAATATCTAATGGGGTAACATCATACCTATTTGTTCCATTTGATCACTTGTTCTTTGTTGTAACAGAAGCTTGATGTATTTTTTTTCAGAAAGCCTGAACCTGGCTGGTGTGCTTTGTATGTGGTAGAATCATATAGTAAAAAGACCAAATGCTTTGAAATTACACTCATTTAGGTTTAAATGTATGCTGTATCTTTCCCCCCCACCCAAGGGGTTATAGGTATTTTTAAACTCCACGAGTGTCAGTTATTTTTTCTTCTTAATAAAAATAGATGATCATAGTGCCTACTTCATAGAGTTGATATATAGATTAAATGAGATGATTATGCAAAATATCAAATACTCTTCTGGATGCCTTATAAAGACTTAAGCAAGTTCTTACTAATGAACTATTATTCTGTTAAACAAATCTATTTATTCACTCTATCAATTAAATGTTTGTTAATTATTCCTATGTGTCAGATGATACTCTAGATGCCAGTAGTCCAGTGGTAAAGAAAGTTCTTGTTCACAAATAAATACATGACAACATGTGATACAAAAAATTAAGCAGCTTAAGTGCTTAGAGATTGCAAAGTGGTATTATTTTACGTAGGGTAGTCAGGCAGATGTCTCTGAAGATGTGACATTTGAACCACGAACTAAAAGACACAAGGGAGCAAGCCAAGCAAATAGTAAGAGAAGGAGTGTAAGAGCAGAGAAAAAAGCAAGGCAAAGCCTAGAGATCATAGTGTGCTGCAAATGATTGAAAACCAGAATGTGGAGAGAGTGAGCAGAGTGGTAGGAAATGCTGTGGAAAAAGTAGTGTGGGGAGGAGCCTTGAGAGCCAAGTTAAGGAACTTATTCCAAATGTGATGAAGAGAGGCCCTTGGGGAATTTTGAGCAGAGGGCTACCAAACCTGCCTTACATTTTTAAATTCTTGGTTTGAGAACAGCCTATAGAAAGGTGAGAGTGAAAGCAGGGAGGGAAGGTGGGGGCCTGGAAGTTTCAAGGAAATAGATAACGAAACTTTGGTCTGGTGGCAGTAATAAACCTTGGTAGAAATGATGAGATTCTGAATAATTTTGGAAGCAAAGTGGAGAATAATTATCTGACAGATTGAATGTGTGTTTTGAGATAAAATTAACCATGAAATCTCGTGTTTATCTTTTGAACTTTTCTTGTATTTATTTTTTGCATGAAACATGCAACTGTTGAAAAGGCAATACAATGAATCTGATTTATGCACTATTCACCTCCATAACTTGAAAACATAGCCAAGCTTGTTCCAGATACCCCTTGTCTCTTCCTTTGAATTGCTTTGATGCAAATTCCAGATATCTCCTTACTGATCTATAAATACTTCAATACATATTCTAAAGTATAAGAACTCCTTACATTTTTTAATTGCAATATCATTATCTCACTAAATTAACAATAACAAAATCAAAATTCATTTGGTGTTTGTATTTCTCTGAATGACTTACAATGTGTTTTTGCTTATGTGTATTTGAATAAAAATCTAGGAAAATCTATACATTGTAATCTATTGATATGCCTGATAAGTTTCTTTTGATTTGAGAATACTCTTCTCTCTCTCTTTTTTCTTTTCTTTTTCTATTTGAAATTAATGTCTACATATCCTGTAAATTGACAATACTAATTGATTTTTTTTTGCTTTTAGGGGACTAGGCTACTATAGAGATTGTGTGATGTATCACCATCATGTGATAACCAATGTCTTGTTCTCTCTGTTTTTGTAACAGTTATAATTATTAGTTACTAATTATAACTGTATGATTCACTAATTTGAAAATTCAAATTTCTTCTTCAGTTTTGGCTGGAATACTACTGTAAAGAGATTCTCTCATCAACATTTTGATTACACAAGAGTACAGATAAGTATTGCAATCTTTCCTTTTATTAAATGTCCTCTGAAAGTGACCAATGAGGCATATATTTGTTTGTTTGCTTGAATCTTTATGAACTTATGGATTTAAATCTATTTGATATTTAAATTGTCCTGACTTTGACCAGTGAGAGTTTATTTGATTTGGCGTTTGAGCCATTGATTGGATGATGCTCAACTACACTGAGGAGAGCAAACCACTTTACTGAGTTCACCTATTCAGATGCTAATCTCATCCAGAAACATCCTCATAGACAAACCCAGAAATAATGTTTAACTTGGGCATTCTCTGATCCTGTTTAATTGAAACATAACATTAACTATCACAATATATTAATTTTTTACTTTATCTCTTTTTAACCACTCTAAAACATTCAATTCTTAAAGATATAAATGTCATTACTTCACTGATATTTCCACAGTGCGTGTGTACCTGGGCGTGTGTGTGCATGTGGATGGACAAACAAAATAATTGTCTTAGAATAAAAGTATAAACATCACCCCACCATAGATATAATTGCCAAGAGCAGTTTATTTTAGCTTTTCTCTTTGTGCTTAAGGAAGATATAGTTAAATTATATATATATATATATATATTTTTTTTTTTTTTTTTTTTTTTGAGATGGAGTCTTGCTCTGTCGCCCAGGCTGGAGTGTAGCGGCATGATCTCAGCTCACTGCAACCTCCGCCTCCCGGGTTGAAGTGATTCTCCTGCCTTAGCCTCCTGAGTAGCTGGGATTACAGGCACCCACCAACATGCCTGGCTAATTTTTTGTATTTTTAGTGGAGACGGTATTTCACTATGTTGGCCAGGCTGGTCTCGAACTCCTGACCTTGTGATCCGCCCGCCTCAGCCTCCCAAAGTACTGGGATTACAGGCATGAGCCATCATGCCCAGCCAAATAATTGTTTTTAATGATCACTTGGAATATTTCTCTGTGTATATATTATGCTACCAAATGAACACAAATTATGTTCATTTGTTTAATTTCCCTTTTTTTTAATATATTTTTTATTTTTATTTTTTTGAGAAGGGGTCTTGATCCGTTGCCCAGGCTGGAGTGCAGTGGCTCAATCTTGGCTCACTGCCGCCCCTGCCTCCTAGGTTCAAGTGATTTTCCTGCCTCAGTGTCCCGAGTAGCTGGAACTACAGGCACATGCTACCACATCAGGCTAATTTTTGTATTTTTAGTAGAGATGGGATTTCGCCATGCTGGCCAGGCTGGTCTTGAACTTCCGACCTCAGGTGATCCACCCTCTTTATCCTCCCAAAGTGGTGGAAGTACAGGTGTGAGCTCCCATGCCTGGCCATTTTCTCTTTTTATTTTTATTAATTGTTTTACAATAATTTATTTAATTTTTATAACATTGTAAAGTATACATAGTCTGTCTTAGTCTGTTCCAGACTGCTATAACAAAATACATTTGATTTATAAATAATAGACATTTATTCATCACAGTCTTAGAGACAGGGAATTGAGGGAATTGCAAGATGAAGGTGCTGGCACACTTGGTGGCTGGGGAAGGCTTGCTGTCCGCTTCACAGATGCTGTTTTGTTGCTGTGTCTTCATGGGAAAGCAGGGCAATAAGGGGGAAAAAAAGAATCCCTCAGGTCTTGTTATAAAGTCACTAATTCCATTCATGAGGGGAGAGCCTTCATGACCTGATCAATTGTTTGTCCAGGCTACTTAACAAATTTGTTTTTGTTATTTATCCCCTCTCTTTATAAAGAAATTTATTTAATTAAAATTAGATAATTTCCTCCATTTTATAAAAATTCTACAGTTAAAAATACTTTATTCCTATTATCTTTTACTACAGAATCTTTTTTTTCCCCCCAAGGTTACCAATAATTGTCATCAATAATTTCTGTGTTGCCAAATTGAATAGTCTCAAACAGGCCTCACCTACTTCAAGTTTTCTGCAGCATTTGATAATTTTTTGTGTGTGTGTGTGTTTTTTTTAATATGTCCTACATTTGGCATCTGTCAAAACTGGAGAGTGGATAAATAACAGAAGCAAATTTCCTATGTAGCCTGTAGGTGCTGGGATCCAGTTTTTTTTTTTTTTTTTTTTTTTTTTTTTTTTGGAGAGAATTGACCTCAAAAAGGAGCACAAACTTTTATCCATGGAAGGAAGAAAGATTACATAGGTATAAATACAAATAGGTTTACATGTGTTGTGGATGAAGTGGTTTGAAATTACATTCTTATTGTACCTATTTTCTAGTGAAATATGAAGATTATATTGTTATGAGAAGTAAGAAGTTTGAGTGTAAGAAAGCATTATGAGAGGTTAGAGAAGGTAAAAGGAGGTATAAAATACACAACCAAATGAGTGGAAGAGTAGACCGACCAGAAGAATATACAGAAACATATATGTTTGGTGTTTGTAGCCATGTTTGAAGTGAGACTGTAGCAGGATGAGCCGCAGACAAAACTCCTCAGACACCGAGTTAAAGAAGGAAGGAGTTTATTTGGCTGGGAGCATCGGCAAGACTCCTGTCTCAAGAGCCGAGCTCCCCAAGTGAGCAATTCCTGTCCCTTTTAAGGGCTCACAACTCTAAGGGGGTCTGTGTGAGAGGGTCGTGGTCAATTGAGCAAGCAGGGGGTACATGACAGGGGCTGCATGCACCAGTGGTCAGAGTGAAACAGAACAGACTGGGAAGTTTCACAATGTCTTTCTATAATCTATATATAACATCAGTTGCTAGGTCAGGGGTCGAATTTTAACTACCGGGCTTATGTCAGGCAGGCCCAGGCCTGGTTTCGGGTCTGGTTCCCTGGTTTCAGGTCTGGTTCCTAGGCACCAGGCTACCTGCATTTAGTTTTGCTTCGCTTTCCTTTTCTGTGTATAAAACAATATAAAACAATGTGAGAGGGTCTGTCTCTCTTCTCTCAAGGCTGATCACTCATTATGGTTATTTGTCTTTAGAAACTTTAAGCTGTTTGAGGACTGGCAAAGACTAAGTGGATAGTTAGAATTATACAAAATTTAAGTTTTGTGAGGTAAGTAGAAGCAAGACAGAGAGCATGCCAACATAGTGAAGCTGTGTGCAAGTAAATGTCTGTAACAATAGTAATTGAAATTAAGCTAAGTAAGAAAGAATGTGGAGACACATGGAGAAATAAATGGTTAAAATTTGCAAGACTGAAGATTCTGGTATTTAACATTGCATCACTTGGACCAATAGGATTTTGTAGTCAGAAAGTAGGATTTCTTATGTTATGATTTTACGGAGATGTGGTTATTAATAACAAAGTCTATGATAGTAGTTAACAAACTTTTTGGCTTGTGATCCAATATTAGAAACAGAGGATAGTTTGCAAATATTTTCTCCCATTCTGTGGGTTGTCTCTTTACTGTGTTGACTGTTTCCTTGGATATGCAGAAGGTTTTTAGCTTGATGTAATCCCATTTGTCCATGTTTGCTTTCTTTGACCGTGCTTTTGAGGTCTTACTCAAAAAATCTTTGCCCAGACCGATGTTATCAAGCATTTCCCCAATGTTTTCTTCTACTACTATCATAGTGTCAGGTCTTAGATTTAAGTCTTTAATCCATTTTGATTTGACATTTGTACACGTACATCACATGTGTCTCACAAATATATACAACTATTGTGTACCCATAATAATTAAAAATAGAAATAAAAATAAAGAAATTGAGAATATCCTAAAAGTCTTAGTTTGAAATTGCCATTAGGCTTTTGGAACACTCATATTTTACATTTTTACATTGAGACGTACTACATAAACATACATATATTTGAATAAAAATTTTTGAAAATAATTTTAATCCATACTACATTAGAAAATATTAAATATTTTCTATTCTATTCTGTTTTTAATATGCTTATTATTATATGCCCATTTTCATGACTCATTAAAGGCAAAAACATGTAGTTTGAAAAATAGTGGTTTAGGGTGTGACCATGGGAACTGGTGACCAAGACAGGCACATATGAGTTAGAGGAGCCCCAAATTTTGCATAGACAAATGACAAGATTATAAACGGAGGGAGAAAGAGATAAATGCAAACAATGAGTGACAGAGGCCTGAAAGTAGGATTCAGATAACTGAAGCAAAGAGAGGAGGTGCATCACCAGCAGGTGGCCATTCCTTTTAAAAAGGTATTTTATCAGATTACTGGAGAAAAAAGAGACTCTTTTATTACTGTGTGTGTGTGCATGTATGTGCATGTATGTGTATATATATGTGTGTGTGTTTGTGTATCTTTTTGAAAATTCTATACTTTTTGCATTAATGTATCATTGTTCTCTTAAGTAATATCTGTACTCTCACCGTAAGCGCATATGGAAATACCTAAGCAAAATGCTTTTCCAGGAGGCGATCTCGTGGATAAAAGTGTGCCTCTAAGATAGGATTCTGGATGTGATTGGGTGCTTCTTATTTATAGACAGTGTTTGAACTTATTGGTCTGCGTTTTACAAAGACATGATTTCTAAAAGGATACTTTAAGAATAGGGTGTTACAATACTTTTGCTCATGAAAAGAATGTACTAGAACTTGAAATATTTCAAACAAAATGATAGGAAATGTTAATTTTTAAAATTCCCATCTATAAGCACATTGTGTTCATTACTAATATGCTTTGGATTTATTTTTATTTGGTTATGCATAGTATTTTACTGAATTTAAAAAAATGCAGCCAGTCTCAATTGTCCTGAAGGAGATTATCTGAAAGGCATTTATTTTATTACATGTTAAGTTCAGAGAGGGCAAGAGGGAGCAGCCTTGCCTTTTAAGTCTGATTTTGATGATGATACCAAGGTCAAGAAAACCTGAAAAAGAGTTAAAGAAACACGAGGACAAATTTTAACAGATTTTTCTCAACTGATTTCCTGTACTAATTTAGCTATTCTGGATTTTATTTTATTTAAGAAACAGAGCTTTTTCTAACACTGATGAGTCTAAAGCCTGTAATGATAACATAATTATCTGGAATAAATTTCATAGACAAGTGGAGGAAATCTGTGAAATCACTTAAGTAAAACCTTTTTATTGGGAACCTTTTATGTGTCCGGCATTATGCAAGGTACTCTTAGAATACACATTTAAGATAAATAAATAAATAAATAAATAAATAAATAAATAAATAAAACTGTCCCACAATTCAAAACTCTTAAAGACTCATCAAGATAAATAAGCATTATTTATAAGACAAGCAATGCATATATTTATACTCCTATTTGTGATGTCTCCCCTAAATTAGATTCATAAAAATGAATGCTTGTGGGAGTGATTTAAGTGTTAAAGTTACTTGGAGGATGCTGTTTTATTAACCAAATAATACTCCATTTCATTAATAATTAAATAAATATTTTTCTCTCCTCATAATGGCACCATTTCTAAAGAAGGAAAACTTTAATCTGAAAAACTGGTAATGATAGAGAAATGTAGCTTACAAATAAATATATGAGATAAAGAATATATCTCACAAATATATGAGATAAAGAATATTAATAAATTTTAAAAAGTGAGATATAAAAATGAGATTTAAAGAAAAGTAGAAAGAAAGTCTTGGGATTGTTAGCCACTGTAAGTCTATTTTCTTCATTGACACTTGGCACCTTCCGTCTGTTGTAGATGAATGCAGCTGCAACTCTCTGCCAACTATAATTTGGTTGGCAGTAATTCTACCCTAGCAGAGGGTACATGATTGCTACTTCTCCAGCAGAAACAAAGACATTGTGAAGTGTAATTCCATGTTCATGCTGCTTCTTCATTACTATACTTTATAAATAATTTATTCATTTAGCTTTATTTTAAATCCTAGGTATTTGAGTATGGCATGACATGTTTTACTCGAAACTACCAAAAAGTACTTATAATAGACACACCAACCAAAAATAATAATAATAATAATAATAAATTAAAAAGGCAGTATTTACTTAGTGGTTACTACTATGTGCCAGACACAGCATTTTGATGTATTACTTATGTAATATAGTAACCTATAAAATATCCATTATTTTTACCATTTTATGGGCAAATAAATTGAGACTTAGATAAATTAAATACCATGCCAAAAATTGCATACTAGTATATTGTAGGTTAAATACAGGTTTTCTATCATTGTTTTAAGGAATGAGGTGTATTGTGATGTTATAATTTATTTTTCTCCAAGGAAACAAAGAGAAGGTTGATGAAAAGACTGAAAAGCACAGGATATATTTCTCTATTTGTCCAAGTATTTGAATCGCAATAAGAAAAAATCATGACACAAATAATTTCAAGAAAAAACTGTGACCAGTCACTGATAAACTCTCCATGTTGTTTTTGCTTTTAAGCCTGGCAATAGTATCTAAAAGTATCAAGAAATTTGGATCAAAGCTTTCAGATACTTTAGAGGCAAGCACAAAAAAATATTAATTAGTGAACTATGAAATGATTTCTGGAAGATTTCAAATCCTGAAAGAATATCTCAAGAAATCTTTAAATATGGTAACATACCTAACAATTGGAAATATCAATCGAATTGTCTTTGAAGACTGATATTATATGGGTATTTTCTACTCAGTACATAAAATAGACATCACATATTACAATTACTGTATTTGTGTAAGGAAATGAAAACATAAATTTAAGCTCTACATTGAAATTCTATTTTATAATGCTGTGTCAAAGTTCTGGTTTATTCGGTGTAATTTTACATTAGCTTTGGTTGTGGAGGGGTTTTTCTTCTTGTTTCTTCCTATCCAGGCAGATATATTTTTCTTTTATTCTCAACCTCATGTTCTGAGACCAAGACTTTATAGATAGATACACACACACACACATGCACACACACACACACACGCACACACACACACACACATTTATGTGTTCTCCACATTCGATAACAGTTTTGGGTTCAAAATAGAGAAAATAAATTTGAAAGTATCTAATTTTATTTCTCTAGGGAATTAGTATCTTAGATGAAGTATCATAAATAGACTGGTTTTGGTGGTAGCTTGATGATACAGGAAAGCATGAAAAATATAACATGAGAGACATATGAACAAATTTTCAGTAAGTCCACTGAATCATGTTTTATAGGATTTTCAAACAATTTGTTTTGTTTCGCAGGGTAGTCAAGAAGTTTCTATATATCCGTGAGAGATTCAAGGTCAAGATCCATGCTTTGGTTTACAAATCTCTCTGTTGACTCTGTCTAAGAGCACTCATAATGCATTAGGATCTATTTAGTTGCCTGACTTCACCCATAGACTGAATGTCTAGAAAACACCCCAACTTCTGGCAACTACTGTTCTTTTTATTATTCTATAACTTTGCCTTTTCCAGACTGTCTTATAAAGGAAATACAATATCTTGCTTTTTCACACCACTTTACTTATAAGTATTTATGATTCATGTATAATTTTGCAGTGGCTTGACAGCTCACTCTTTTTCATTGCTGAATAATTATCCAGTGTAAGAATGTACCACAATGTGTTCACCCAGTTACCTATTGAAGGATTCTGATTGTTTTCAGTTGGGGGCAATTATGAATAAAGCTGCTATAAATATTTATAGGAAAGCTTTTTGGTCGACTTACATTTTCAAATAAGTTGGATAAATATCTAAGGACTTCATTGCTGGATTGTATGGTAAGATTATGTCTAGCTTTATAAGAAATTGTAAAAATGTCTTCCAAAGTGATTGTACCATTCCACGTTCCCACTAGTAATGAACAAGTGTTCTTATTACTCTGCATCCTTGCCAGTAATTAATATTGTGTGTCTTGGATTTTTGCTATTCTAATAGATATTTAGTGGTGTCTTATTGTAGCTTTACTTCATACAAGATAACCTTGATGTCTGCATAATATTCCCTTTTGTTGATATGAAATAAGACTAAAGTATTTAACTTGGTTTTTACAGGTTTATAATTTTATTTTTTAAAAATTTAATATTATGGTAAACATTCTTCAAATAAATCTGTGTGTATAATTCTGATGATTTCCTTAGAAATCATCATTTTCCTGTTGTTTTTTAAAGAGTCTTTCATATATTTTGGATGCCGGTCCTTTAGCCCAAATATATTTGTTTTGCAAATATTTTGTCAGTGTAAGGTTTCCTTTTCAGTCTCTTAACCATATATTTTGCTGAAGAGAAGTTTTTAATTTTAATGAAGTCCAATTTATCAATTTTTTTCATGGATTATGCTTTTGCTGTTGTATTAGCCATCATATTTTACTCACCCAGTCACCTGTCATTGGCATTTGAGTGGGGTTGGTTTCATATATTGCCATCATAAACAATTATACAAAAAATCTGTATGCATATCTTATTTCTCATGTGTGTAAGTATAGTTATAGGATAAATTTTCAAAAGTTGTTGATGTAATAGCTGATTAAAAAATATTTTAACTTTTGATATACATTACCAAATTTTCCTTTCTAATATTTGATCCAACTCACAATTTTATCAACAGCATACAGAATTGTCTGTTTTCCCACAAACATTGTCAAACTTTTAGATTTTATAGATAAATAGTCAAAAACAAATGACCAAAACCATAGTTTAGAATTTATGAATGAATGTGTGAATCTTGAGTTTCTCACCTAAAGGGAGTTTTTGATGTATTTTTATTCAATTGCTTCCATATGCATAAGAGAAAAGTCTTGCTATCTGAGCCAGACATTTCACTGTACTGCAAAAATATGCATTGTTTCAGGAATGTAGACCAAGAAAAAGCAAAAGAAATATTCAGGCCTGGGGGAAAGGTATTATGCTGCAAACATTGCTAAATGTGAAAAAAGGGGAAATTTAATTTACAAATTAATTAAACAAATTATTATTTTTTAAAAGCATCAGCAATATCAGACTTGACAAAAAAATTACCAAAGATAATGAAAGATATGAAACTGACCAGAAATAAGATTGCTATCATTTTCCCAAAAGTCCACATAACCAACAGATCATATTCACATTACAGGGTAGTTCTCAGAGATCATATTCTTTATGTATAAAATGTGGAAAATAACATAATAACATAATCTACTACCTAAGGTAATAACGTGCAAACCCACTTTATAAACTGTTAAACACCACAAAATGTGAGTTACTATGAGGAAACTATGAGGGAGGTGGTAGAGCTACTAAAGAAAAATTCTGATTAAGTCTAGATGCTTTTCAAATTAGAACACAATTGAATAAAATGGAATAGGCAGCTATTTTGTGATGCTATGTAAGAGGAAAGGAGATAAAGAAAATAGAAATTTATTGAATACCTACCATATACAAGACAGCGTGTTGATGGCTTACATAGATTTTATTTAAACTTAAAAATAAACTGATACTTATATGACACCTACATTAAACACACTTTTTAATGAAAGCTTAGCATTGTGAGCAGTAAAACACATATATATTATATGGTCATGAGTTTTATAAGGAACTTAGGTTCACAACATAGATCCTGCTGCCACCACCCTGTGAAATGCTTTAGGTGACACCACCAATTGGAGTGTACAGACCTGCAGTCTGGGAGCACCTCAACTCACAAGCACAGTGGGTTCCTAATCTTGAGGAGCCAGAAAACAAATTCAAGGCCTGATACAAGTTCCCCAGAGTTAGAACATGCAGTCCAAGAGTTGGGAGTGGAGCCTTAACTCTCTAAAATCTTACAGATGTGAAGCCAGTTGACTGAACCCACCTTATACCACAGTCAAACCCTCAAGAGCATAAATTGAATAAAAGATACCAAAAAATCCAAAGGGCAGCCACTTTAAAGACTGAAGGAACATCAGCTCCTAAAGATGAGAAAAATCAAGCACAAGAACCCTGACAACACAAAAGCCAGAGTGCCTTCATTCTTCCAAATGATGACACTACCTTTCCAGCATGGGTTCTGAACTGGGCTGAGATGGCTGAAATGACAGAAATATAATTCAGAATGTGGAAGGAACGACGATCATTGAGATGCAGGAATACATTGAAGCCTAATCCAAGTAAGCTAAGAATTGCGTTAAAATTATACAGGAGGTAAAAGACAAAATAGCCATATAGACAAGAACATAAACAACATGATAGAGCTAAAAAACACACTACAATAATTTGACAATACAACTGCAATTATTAATAGCAGAGTAGACCAAGAAGAAGAAAGAATATCAGAACTTGAACACTGGCTTTCTGAAATAAGGCATTCATACAAAAATAGAGAAAAATGAATGAAATGGAATGAACAGAACCTCTGAGAAATACAGGATTATGGAAAGAAACCAAATCTATGACTCACTGGTGTGTCCCTGAAAGAGATGGCCAGAATGGAAGCAACTTGGAAAACATATCTTAGGATATCATACATGAGAACTTCCCCAACCTAGCTAGAGAGGCCAACATTCAAATTCATGAAATGCAGAGATCCCCACGAAAAGGTCATTCCCGAGACACATAATCATCAGATTATTCAAGGTCAAAATGAAAAAAAAAATGTTAAAGACAGAAAGATCCGGTCACCTACAAAGGGGAGCTCATTAGCCTAATAGTGGACCTCTCAGCAGAAACCATACATGCCAGAAAAGATTAGGGGCCAATATTCAACATTCTTAAAGAAAAGAAATTTCAACCAAAAATTTCACATTTGGCCAAACTAAGCTTCACAAACAGAGGAGAAGTAAGATCTTTTTCAGATGAGCAAATGCTGAGAGAATTCATCACCACCTTACTTGCCTTATAAGAGCTCCTGAAAGCACTAAATATGGAAAGGAAACACCATTGCCAGGCATTACAAAAACACAAATAACTATACAGACTAGTGACATTGGAAAGCAAGCACACAAACAAGTCTGCTTAATAACCAGCTAACATGATGACAGAATCAAATCCACACATTTCAATACTAACCTTGAATGTAAGCAGGCTAAATTCCCCAATTAAAAGGCACAGACTGGCAAGCTGGATAAAGAAACAAGACCAGTTGATATACTGTCTTCAAGAGAACCATCTTGAATGCAATGCCACCCATAGGCTCAAAATAAAAGGGTGGAGAAAAACCTACCAAGCAAATGGAAAACAGAATAAAGCAGGAGTTGCAATCCTAATTTAGCAAAATAAACATTAAACCAGCAAAGATCAAAAAAGACAAAGAAGGTCATTACACGATGGTAAAGAGTTCAATTCCATAAGAAGACTTAACTATCCTAAATATATATACACCCAACACAGGAGCACACAAATTCATAAAGCAAGTTTTAAGACACCTCCAAAGAAACTTAGACTCTTGCACAATGATAGTGATAGACTTCAACACCCCACTGACATTATTAGGCAGACCACTGAGGCAAAAAAATTAACAAAGACATTTAGGACCCAAACTCAGCATGGGATCAAATATACCTGACAGACATCTACAGAACTCTCCACCCCAAAACAACAGAATATACATTCTTCTCATCGCCATAAGACACATATTCTAAAATTGATCACTTAATTGAAAGTAAAACACTCCTTGACAAACGCAAAATAACTGAAATTATAGCAAGCACTCTGTCAGATCACAGAACAATTAAAATAGAATTCAAGACTAAGAGAATAGCTCAAAATTATAAAATTACATGGAAACAGAATAATCTGCTCCTGAATGACTTTTTGGTAAATAATAAAATTAAGACAGAAATTAAGAAGTTCTTTAAAACTGATGAGAACTAAGATACAACACAGAAGATTCTTTGAGACACAGCTAAGGAAGTGTTAAGAGGGAAATTTATAGCACTAAACATTCAGTAATCCGAATGAAAGCTGAAATGAAGGACTTTGAGACAAAAATAACGTTCCAAAGATCAATCAATCCAGGAGTTGCTTTTTTGAAAAAAATTAATAAAACAGATGAACTGCTAGGTAGACTATGAAGGAAGAAAAGAGAGAAGATTCAAATAAACACAATTAAAACAAAAAAAGGGATGTTACCACTGACCCCACAGAAATACAACCATCAGATACTATGATGAACACCTCTATGTACAGAAATCAGAAAATCTGGAAGAAATGAATACATGCTTGCGCACATACACCCTCCCAAGACAGAACCAGAAATAAATTGGATCCCTGAACAGAATAATGAGTTCTGAAATTAAATCAACAATAAGCCTATCAAACAAAAAGAGCCCAGAACAAGGTGGAATCACAGACAACTTCTAACAGATATACAAAGAAGAATTGGTACCATTCCTACTGAAACTATTCCAAAAAATTGAGGAGTACGGACTCCTTCCCAACTTGTTCTATGAGGCCAGCATCATCCTGATACTAAATCCTGGCAGAGGTACAACAAAAAATGGAAAACTTCAGGCCAGTATCCTTGATGAACACATCAATACAAAAATTCTCAACAAAGACTTGCAAACAGAATCCAGCAACACATCAAAAAGCTTATCCACCATGATCAAGCAGGCTTTATCCCTGGGATGCAATGTTGGTTCAACATAGGCAAGTCAATAAATGTGATTTATCAGATAAACAGAACTAAAGACAAAAACCACATGATTATCTCAATAGATGCAGAAAGTCTTTCAATAAAATTCAACATCACTTCATGTTAAAAACTCTCAATAAACTAGGTATGAAGAAACATACCTCAAAACATTGAGTAATCTATGGCAAACCTATAGCCAACATCATGCTGAATGAGCAAAAGCTGGAAGCATTCCCTTTGAAAACCGGCACAAAAGAAAGATGCCCTTTCTCACCACTCCTATTCAACATAGTATTGGAAGTCTTGCCAGAGGAGTCAAGCAAGATAAAAAAATGAAGGACATCCAGATAGAAAGAGAGGAAGTCAAACTATTTCTGTTTGCAGATGAAAAGATTCTATATCTAGAGAAACCCACAGTATCGGCTTCAAAGCTCCTTAGGCTGAACTTTAGCAATGTCTCAAGATACAAAATTAACATGCAAAAATCACTTACATTCCTATACCCCAACAGCAGTCAAGCTGAGAGCCAAATCAGGGATGCAATCCCGTTCACAATTGCAACAAAAAGAATAAAATACCTAGAAATAACACTGACTAGAGAGGTGAAAGATCTCTGTAATTACTGCTACAAACCACTGCTCAAAGAAATGACACACACAAATGGAAAAACATTCCAAACTAATGAGTAGAAAGAATCAACTTCATTAAAATGACCAAACTGCCCAAAGCAATTTACAGATTTAATGCTATTCCTATCAAAGTACGAATGACCTTCTTCATAGAACCAGAAAAAAAAACTATATTGAAATTTATATGGAATCAAAAAAGCCTGAATAGCCAAGGCAGTAATAAGCAAAAAGAACAAAGCTGGAGGTGTCACACTACCTGATTTCAAACTGTACTACAAGGCTGCAATAACCAAAGCAGCATGGTACTGGTACAAAATCAGACACATAAAACTAATGGAACAGAATAAAGAATAAAGAACCCAGAAATAAGTCTGCACAACTGTAGTCATCTGACCTTCAACAATGTTGACACAAATAACCCATGGGGAAATGACTGCCTGTTCAATAAATGGTGCTGAAATAACTGGCTAGCCACATGCAGAAGATTGAATCTGGACCCCTTCCTTACACCATATACCAAAATCAACTCAGTGGATTAAATACTTCACTGTAAAACCCGACACTATGAAAACCTTGGAAGATAACCTAGGCAATAACAATTTGGACATAGGAACGTGCAAAGATTTCATGATGGAGATGCCAAAAACAATGGGAACAAAAGCAAAAATGGACAAATGGGATATAATGAAACTAAAGAGCTTCTTCATAGCAAAAGAAACTGCCAACAGAGTAAACAGACAGAATGGGAGAAAATTTTTGCAAATTATGAATCTGACAAAGGTCTAATACCCAGAATGTATTATGAATTTAAACAAGAAAAGAAAATTTACAAAAAAATAGACAAAGGACACTGAACAGACACTTTTCAGAAGAAGACATACATGTGGCCAACAAACATATGAAAAAAAGCTCATTATCACTGATCATTAGAGAAATGCAAATCAAAACCACAATAAGATACCATCTCATGCCAGTCAGAATTACAATTATTAAAAAGTTAAAAAATAAGAGATACTGGTGAGGTAGTGGAGAAAAGGGAATGCTTATACACTGCTGGTGGAAATGTAAATTAGTTCAACCATTGTGGAAAGCAGTGTGACAATTCTTCAAAGAGCTAAAAACAGAACTACCATTCAACACAGCAATCCCATTACTGGGTATGTACCCAAAGGAACATAAATCATTCTATCATAAAGACACATGTATGTGTATGTTCATTGCAGCACTATTCACAATAGCTAAGACATGGAATAAGCCTAACTGCCCACCATTGGTAGGCTGGATGAAGAAAATGTGGTACATATTGTGTATTGTGCAGCCATAAAAAAGAATGAGATCATGTCCTTGCAGGAACATGGATTGAACTAGAGGCCATTATCCTTATCAAATTAATGCAGGAAAAGAAAACCAAAGACTGCGTGTTCTCATTACAAATGGTAACTACATGACGAGAATACAAGGACACGTAGAGGGGAACAACAAACACTGGGGCCTACCAGAGAGTGGAGGGTAGGAGGATGGAGAGGATCAGGAAAAATAACTAATCGGTAGCAGGCTTAATATCGGTAGTAGTGATTAAATCATCTACACAACAAACCCCCATGTCATGAGTTTACCTATATAACAGAATTGCCCTTTTACCCCTGACCTTAAAATAAAAGTTGAAAACAAAAAAAAAAACCCTGAGGTTCAGATAAATTCAACTTATTCCACTTTTTCCATCTAGTGGATAGTGGCGGTAGAATGAGTACAGAACTCTCTCATTCTAAACTATATAGTCTTCTCAATACACTTTGCAAGAGTGGTTCCATATCTCCAAACATGTCTCCTATTGGCATCACACAAAGTTTGAATGGTTGCAACTAATTATCTTTTAGGCTAAGCACTTAACATTTTCTGTCAAAATTTATTCTTATTAAAATCTGTTCAATTATTAATGCATTTAATAATATAATTGAAGAAATTCATTGGCGGCTTACAATGTGCTAGGTACTGAAGATAAAAGAATGGGGGGTCTTTTTCCTCAAATAATAAGTCTAGGTAATGACTAGGAAAGGTGCACCAGGAGATAATAAAATAGAGTTTGGGCACATACCAAAGGTTGGGTGAAAATCTAAGAAGTTTGGCTTCAGACTGCAATGCAACACAGAGCTGCTGGAATTAGAAGCATTTGAGGCAAGAGTCCTTTCTATCGCTTTTTATTTTCACCATATAGATGATTTTCTGTCCCCTATGTGTAGAGCTTACCCCCTTATAAGCACCAGTTATTGGTTCAGTGTTATTTCCTAGGACTGGGGAAAACCTATGAGATTAATCTTTCATAGTTCACTTTCTTCTAGAAATGATTCTTGCCTGGTGCTTTTTTAACCCTGTTATTTTGCTCAATGTTCAAACTTTCAATCAGAAGAAGTTATAATAAATTCCTTTATCCTTAAGGCTTAACATTTTACTTTCCCCAGAAATATTTTATTTTCAAAAAGACATGAAAAGCCTTGGAGTGAAAGATATTAATTTCTCACTGTACAGTGTAAGATGTGTTGAATCAGGTACAGAAACAAGGTATTCAGGACTATCTCGGCCTCTCTTTCCATTTCTAGTCTCTGTTTTCTTTGGTATTAGCTTCTTTCTTTCACAGATTCTCATGTGAAAGATCTCTCACCACAAGTCCAGTCTTACCTACTTCCTAAATTTTACTGTCTCCAAAAGAGAGAGACTGTCTCCCAATAATAATGTTCATCACTGCAAAAGGACCCACATTGGGGTTTCTTGAGTCATCAACCTGCCCATCTATTGTGATAGAGGTAGAGCCTCTTAAAGAGGGTTTAAAAAGATATCAAGAGTGACATACTCAAAACATTGCCTCACAAGTGATCTGTTAGGAAATGTTAATTCTCAGTATTAATTATATTTTGGATGAGAACCTCTATGGGTCACTTAGAGATAATCATAAAAATTTAGAATAAGCAGAATCCAGAATTCACATCAGAATAGAGCAAGAAGTATCCCAGAATATGTAGTGAATACTAATTTTTTCTTCTTTTTTAATAAACAAAGTCCTCTTTTACCTAAAAAGCTTTAACATATTGATGGAAATCACTAAATAACAAAAACTAATAAGAAATTAGCAAATATGTTAAGAATGTATTAACCAAAATGTAATTTTAAAACAGTAGAAAATATACAATGTGAGGCAGGCTTAATTTATTCATAGTAAATATGTTAGGGTTTGCAGGCTATACTGGTTTCTTTCACAACTATTCAACCATCATTGTAGTGTGAAGGCAAGCATAGGCAATGCATACACAAATGACTGTGATTGTGTTATAATACACTATTTATAAAAACAAGCAATAGGCTGGATATTGCCCTTGAGCCATAATTTGCTGACCCCTACTATAGGCAGTGATGTTTCATATAACTATGGAGTTGTAGATTACTGGAAATACTTCCACAGAACCTCAGTGTGGTGTTCATTTTTGCTTTTGCAAATTATTCCATTTCTTTTGGGCACCATGGTAGGTTTTATTTCTTTACTCCATTTGAAATAAAGTATGACCACTGTGTTTTGCTTTTGTTCGTAAAATGTGAGCAAAAGTGTCATGTGTTCTTTCTGGGTTGAAACCGTAGAAGTCAGGGCATGACTTGCCATTCCCTATTCACACCGCCTTAGTAAGTTTAGATGCATGTGCTGAGATTGGTCTTCAGAAGCATGTGTGATGAGCGGAGTCTTCTGATGTCCTACTATGGGCACATATTATGTATGGGCAATATAATTTTATTTTGTTATTCCACTAGAATTATGAGGTTGCTTCTTTTTTGCAGCATAATCTAGTCTCTTCTGAATGGTATCTCCAATTCCATTGGCCCACCGGTTGAGAATCCCTGGTTTTACCTTAGTAAATGATTTCTTAATAGATTTTTAGAGAGAAAGAAATGGATCTATATACTTAAAATTCTTTAGAGGACTAATCTAAACTTTTCCATGCAAGTGAAATCAATGTGAACTAGTTTGCAGAGGGACTTTTAAATGATACTGAGATATCATGTATCAGTCATTTCTTCCCTCATTTATTCAAGAAATATTTATTGAGTATACATTATGCCAGGCACTGCTCTAGGCACTAAGGATACACTAGTGAAAAAAAATGTTTACTACAATATTAGAGAGTGAAAGGGGTTAAGAAGAAATGAATATGAATTAGAAAATGGAAATTTATGGAAAGGGGATAATTTGAAGAATATTAAACCACCCAACTAAAGAGAAAACAGCAGTGTGGATGGGCCTCCAGATGCCTACAACCAGGAACTCAAGTGCTTAGAAAAAGCTCTCTCTGTTTTTTTTCTCTCTCTTTTTGTTTCTTTCTCCCTTTGTTTCTCTATTCTCCACCCACTTTGCTCCATGTCTCTATCTTGCTTGCATTTCTTGTTTCCTTTTCTGTCAGCTACATGTTCTTTCATTATAGGCCAGCTGCTTCACATGGCAGGCAACAGCTTCTAAGAATTGCCAAGTCTTACTTCACTAAAGTTTGTGCCATCAGACAGAGACACAATTTTTATTGTCAATTTCAGTTTCAAAAATTCTGAGGAAAGATTTTGATTGGTCCAACTTGGGTCTGTTGGCCATCTTTAAATTGACTGTGATTAATGGCTCAGATAAATAAGAACATGCCAGCCATGACCCTGAAGAGGTGTATTGAGAGAGTCAGGGATCAGTTTCCTACAGATGAAGGCCCAATATCATAAGTATCCACTAACATACTTTAATACGTGCTGATATACTAATGCATATTAAAGTGAATATATCATTCATTCCACAGTGAAGTTTTGCCTTGACTATTATTTTCCTAATACTTTAAAAAATTCTCATTAGATGATTTTCACATTTATGTCCTCAACATTTATGTCCTCACATTATGTCCTCCCCACTTGACAAGAGTGAAGATTCTGTTACCCTGAGTAGGAAAAACCAGACAAGCATTCTTCTCACAAAATAGTACTTTAACAAAATATATTTCTAAATGTTTATGAAAATGTTAGATTATTTGAGGGAGAACACTTCTCAATTTCCTAAATCACACCTGTGTAAGGAGTAGTGTCTACCTACAGGACTGTCCTGCCTGCACCTTAGGGTAATTTATCAACATAGAATTCAGTGTCTAATACTTTCTGGCATAGACACAATATTTTAAAAGCATGTATTGATGAAACTACTCATAAAAGAAAACATTAATAATAAACCCCACAGGTTATAACTGCTATTTGTTCAATAAAATATGATCATTGGCAAAAATAATTGTAAAGCATTGTTCATTTTCGTTGCTAGGTCTTGGGATTATTAGTGAAATGAAAGAAGTTAAGAACAAAAGTAACTCTTGAAAAGTAACTCCTGACTCAATCTCAGACTTATGCTTGAATGTGTGAGTGGAAGAAAAAACTGGTGAGCAATCATTGTGCAAATGTGGTGCTGCCTGCAGAAATACTATATATGCAAACCATGTCCCATGCTATGTATATTTGGGAGGGTGAAGGCAAAAGCCTAAGGGAATATTCTTTTGGAAGTTATATCAAGCCCAAGAACAGACATCTGTGTGTTCTTTAAATCCTCACAAAAAGAAGGAAGTTTAGCCCTGTATGTGGAAATGGAATTCTTGATGGAGCTGGGTAAGTACAATCAATACTCATAATTAAGGGAGAGCATTTCAGACAGCTGCATCTAGTGTGACACCGTTCCTTGTGATCACAGAGCACTAAGGCAGCTGCCAAAGCTTCCTATTCCTTGAGGACAGGCAAACTTAGAAGCAAGCTATTATTGAAAATGAGAGTAAGCTATATTTCTGCAATTCTTAAAGGCTTGAGGATGCTTTCACAAGGAAAAGACAATCCTTTGGAGAAATTTTTGATAGTTGGGTAAAATAAATAGATAATTTTTACTTGTTCAAGTATATTGTAGCTTTACTTACTTGTAAACATCTTGGGAGCATCATTAAATGGTTGTATTAAGAAAGATAGTTATGTGTTAATTTTAAAAAGAAAAAGAAGAGCAATAAGATGGGATTTTGGAGAATAATAAGGCTGAAAGACTCATCAGCAGCCAGGAAATGGAGGCCCCTAGGTCAAAACAGAGACAATTTTTGTTTATTGTAGTGGTGATTAAAGAGACACACTAACTTTGAGACCAGCCTGGGCAACAACAGGCTGAAACCCCGTCTCTACTAAACATACAAAAATTAGCCAGGCATGGTGGTGCATGCCTGTAATCCCAGCTACTATGGAGGCTGAGGCAGGAGAATCGCTTGAACCCGAGAGGTGGAGGTTGCAGTGAGCCGAGATTGTGCCACTGCACTCCAGCCAGGGTGACAGAGCAAGACTCTTGTCTCAAGAAAAAGAAAAAAAAAAGAGAGAGAAACTAAGTAATAGGTGATTGTAATTTGACAAATACTTTTTTTTTTTTTGAAAACTGGATCTGAGAAATCACAAAATATCTCCTCTGACCTTTCCACATGCAAACTTGTTTCTCAACCAACTAAGTAGCAATCTATTTGAGATGTCTCACAGATGCTGGGCATTCTGAACTACGTGATCCAGTAGATGGAAAAGGAATTGACCATCACACAAATTATTTTTAACTAAGATGTCCTATTGTTTCTGATTTAGAAGTATGTTTATGATCCTTTTCAAAGCAATGTTGTTTCTCCTTGTTCATTTTTACCTCTTACTCATCTTATTTTTGTTTTAAATTGGCCATGCAATATGAGGGGAAAGAAGATATAAGAAACTTTGATTTGCATCTCAACTCCATTACATACTTATTTACTTGAATGTGGAAAACTCAATTTATTTTCTGAATCTATTTTCCCATCAAAAGAAAGGAGGATTTAGATGATGAATAATAACATATCATATAGTACTAAGATAATGATATAATTGGAATTAAAAAGAAAAACAGAGCTACATGTTCTGAGTTTCATTAGGAGACTGATATATGTGTAGATGAACAAAAAATCCTTTTGTTTGTTAAATAGGTAATATAAATTCAGCATTTTGTCAAAGATAAAATTAAAATTCTACCACCAAGGTGGTAACAGGGATAAGAATAGCCTCCTGCCATAAACAACTATAAAACTAAGTATAATGTAGAAAATAGTTTCATAAATTAGACAACACGATATATGAACCTGTAATTCCAAAAAAAAGTGAAATAAATGGCATGTGCCCCACCATTTTCCTAGCTTTATTCCCAGTGACAATTTCTTGTCATTGATTCAGGAAAGTGGTGTCCATAGAAAGCACAATAGCCTGAAGAGTACAGGAGAAAGGTAGTGGAGTTTGGACCTGCTTGGTTGGTAGTTTTAGTGTTTCAAGAAATTGTTCTATTTCATTTAAGTTGTCAATGTTTTGGGCATACAGTTGTTCATATTATTTTGATGTCCATGGATATGGTAGTAATAAGCCTTTTTTTTTTTTAATTTCTGATATTGGCAATTTGTGTTTTTGGTCTTTTTTATCAAAGTTAGTCTAACTAGAATTTTATCAATTTTATTGATCTTTTCAAATCAGATTTTGTTTTGTTATTTTTTGTTTGTTTTCAATTGTATTGATTTATACTCAAAATTTTATTTATTTATTTATTTATTTATTTTTGCTGCTGCTTCTCTTTTTTTTTTTTTTTTTTTTTTTTTTTTGAGACAGAGTCTTGTTCTGTCACCCAGGCTGGAGTGCAGTAGCTTGATCTCGGCTCACTGCAACCTCTGCCTCCCGGGTTCAAGCGATTCTTCTGTCTCAGCCTCCCCAGTAGCTGGGATTACGGGCTCCTTTCTAGATTTTCTATTTTTCCTTGATTTACTGCAGTTTGAATACAATATGTGTAAATGTAAAATTTTTGGTAATTTATGCTGGTTGGTGTTCTCTGACCTTTCTAGATCTGAGTTTCATATCTGTCATTTATTTATGGAAAACTATCAATTGTTACTAATTTAATATTTTTTCAGCTATGCTCTTGTTTCTGTTACTACTAGTCCAATTTTGCATATTTTACACCTTTGGAAATTGACCAACAGGTCTCAGTTATTCTGTTTTGTTTCAAGTGCACTGATTCTTTCCTTTGGCCTGCTCAGTCTACTGTTGAGCTTAAGGAGTAAATTCTTCAGTTCTGTCACAGTGTTTTGTATTTATTCTCAGAATTTCCATCTTCCTGTTGTTATCACCCATCTGTTGTCACACACTGTCTACCTTTTCCATTAAAACCTTTAACATGTTAATCCTCATTATTATTTTACATGCCCTGTCTGATAACTCCAAATCTGTGTCATATCTCAGTCAAGTTCCTATGTTGACTTTGTCTCCTCAGACTGTTTCTTTCTTGCCTTTCAGCATGCCTTGTCATTCTTGATTGAGATCTGGGCATGCAGTATTAGGCTAAAGGAACTGAGGTGGAGTCTTTTACTGTGAGTCTTTCAATTAATTTGGTTAGAAGATGGTCTGTGTTTAATGATTGCTATAGCTGTGACAGAGGTTTCAAATTATTAGAATTCTTCAAATTGTTCTTGTGTTTATATGTCTTGTCATCTTGAGAATTCCTAAGTTGAGTTTGCATCTTAGGGTTCTTTTAGTTGTACTCCCGTGTTATTATACTAGAGCCCTGTTGAGGTAGTGATTAGATATGGAAGGGGAAGTATGCTATAATAATGTAATTAAATCTCCGTCTTTTAGTAGGCCTGTGTGTCTGGATTATAATCTTCACAAACAGTTTTTTTAATCATTTAAAAATTTTATTATGTAGGTATTTTAGTAAAATACCCATAACATAGAACTTACCATCTTAACTATTTTATGTGTATAGTTCACTAGCATTAAAATATTCATAATGTTCTCTAACCATCATCACCATCTATCTTCACTATTCTTTCTTCTTCTAAAACTGAAGCTTTGTACCCATTAAACAATAAATCCCCCACCACCCTGCCATTCTCCTGGCTCTTAGAACCAACATTCTACTTTCTATCTTTATGATTTTGATTAATTGCATCATATGAGTAGAATAATACAGTATTTGTGTGTGTTTGTGTGTGGTGTGTGTGTGTGTGTGTGTGTGTCTGGCGTATTTCACTTAATGTCCTTAGGATTCATCCAGGTTGTAGCATATTTCAGAATTTCCTTCCTTTTAAAATCTAAGTAATGTTTCATTGTATGTATATCTGACATTTTACTTATCTGTTCATCTGTTGACAGGCACTTGAGCTGCTTCCACATTTTAGCTATTGTGAATAGTGCTGCTATGAAATGGGTATACAATCATCTCTTTGAGACTTTGCTTTCCCTTCTTCTGTGATATATCCAGAAGTGGAATTCCTGCATCATATAATAGTTTTTGAGGAGCTGTCATACTGTTTTCCACAGTAGTTTTACCATTTTACATTCCTACCTACATTGCACAAGGGTTCCAATTTCCAAGCATTCTGACCAACATTTGTTATCCTCTATTTGTCTTCTTCTTTTTTTAACAATAGCCATTCTAATGGGTGTGAGGTGGTATCTCTTGTAGGTTGGATTGGAATTTCCATAACTATTAGTGATGTTGAGCATTTTTTCATGTACTTATTAGCCATTTATGTATCTTCCTTGGAGAAATGCCTATTCAAGTCTTTTGACCTTTTTTTGAATCATATTTTTTTTGTAGTTGGGTTTAAGGAATTTCATATATTTTCTAGACTTCAGTCTCTTATCAGATATATGATTTGCAAATATTTCTCTCATTTTGTGGATTACTTTTTTATTCTGTTATTACTGTCTTTTGATGCATAAAGATCTGTGGGTATGGTAGGTGGATGTAGGAGAAGGAAAACACTCTATAATATTTTGATTAAGTCTCAGTCTTTCAGTGGACCTGTGTCCCTGAGTTATAATCTTCACAGGTGTTTCTTAGCATATTACCACCCCCCCCCCACCCCCATTTTCATGCTGCTATTAAAGACATACCCAAGATTGGGTAATTTATAAAGGAAAGATTTTAATTGACTCAGTTCAGCATGGCTGGGAAGGCCTCAGGAAGCTTACAATCATGGTGGAAGGGGAAGCAAAGAGGTCCTTCTTCAGATGGTGGCAGGAAGAGAAGTGATAGCAAAGTGGGGGAAAATCCCCTGATAACACCATCAGATCTGGTGAGAACTCACTATCATGAGAACAGCATGGAGGTAACTGCCCACATAATTCAGTTACCTCCCAATGAGTCCCTCCCACCTCAAGTGGGGATTATGGGAACTACAATTCAAGATGATATTTGGGTGGATACCCAGCCAAACCATCTCATTCTGTCCCTGGCCCCTCCCAAATCTCATGTCCTCACATTTCAAAACACATTCATTCCTTCCCAACAGTACCCCAAGGAATTAACTCATTCCAGCATTAACTCAAAAGTCCACAGTCCAAAGTCTCATCTGAGACAAGGCAAGTCCCTTCTGCCTATGAGCCTGTAAAATCAAAAGCAAATTAGTTACTTTGTAGGTAAAATGGGGTTATAGAAATTGGGTAAATACCCCCATTTAAAATAGGAGAAATTGAACAAAATGAAGAGGCTATAGACCCCATGCAAGTCTGAAATCCAACAGGGCAGTCATTAAACCTTAAAGTTCCAAATGATCTTCTTTGACTCCAGGTCTCATATACAGGTCACACTGATGCAAGAGGTGGGCTCCCATGACCTTATGCAGCTCTGTCTCTGTGGCTTTGCAGGGTACAGCCCTCCTCCTGGCTATTTTATGGGCTGGTGTCTGCCATTTTTCCAGGCACAGGCACACGGGGCAAGCTGTTGGTGGATCTAACATTCTGAGGTCTGGAGGACAGTGGCCCTCTACTCACAGCTCCACTAGGCAGTGCCCCAGTGGGGACTCTGTGTGAGGGCTCCTACACCACAATTACCTTCTTCATTGCCCTAGCAGAGATACTTCATGAGGGACCCACCTCTACAGCACACCTCTGCATTTCCGTACATCCTCAGAAATCTAGGCAGTGGTTCCCAAACCTCAATTCTTGACTTCTGTGCACCTGCAGGCCC
This sequence comes from Pan troglodytes, assembly GCF_028858775.2. Taxonomy (NCBI): domain Eukaryota; kingdom Metazoa; phylum Chordata; class Mammalia; order Primates; family Hominidae; genus Pan; species Pan troglodytes. The sequence goes on from NC_072407.2 coordinate 92,741,946, forward strand.
AACACCACATAGATGCTGCCAAAGCTTAAGCCTACACCCTCTGAAGGCCTGACCTGGGCTGTACGTTGGCCCCTTTTAGCCATGGGTGGAGTGGCGGGGATGCAGGGCACCAAGTCCCAAGGCTGCACACAGCAGGCGGCTCTGGGCCCAACTCAGGAAACCATTTTTTCCTCCTACGCCTTTGGGCCTGTGATGGGAGGGACTGCCATGAGAATCTCTGACATGCCCTGAAGATATTTTCCCCATTGTCTTGGTGATTAACATTTGATTCCTTGTTACTTATGCAAATTTCTGCAACTGGCTTGAATTTCTTCCCAGAAAATGGGTTTTTCTATTCTATCACATTGTCAGACTGTAAATTTTCCAAACTTTTATGCTGTGCTTTCTCTTGAATGCTTTGCTGCTTAGAAATTTCTTCTGCCATATACCCTAAATCATCTCTCTCAAGTTCAAATTTCCACAGATCTCTAGGGTAGGGGCAAAATACCACCAGTCTCTTTGCTTCAAACATAGCAAGAATAACCTTTATTTCAGTTCCCAACAAGTTTCTCATCTCCATCTGAGACCTGCTCAGCCTGGACTTCATTGTCCATATCACTATCAGCATTTTGGTCAAAGCAATTCAATAAGTCTCTAGAAAGTTCCAAATTTCTCACATCTTTATGTCTTCTTCTGAGCCCTCTAAACTGTCCCAACCTCTGCCTGTTACCCAGCTCCAAAGTCAGTTCCACATTTCAGATATCTTTACAGCAGCACCCCACTCCCACTACTCAGTATCAATGTACTGTATTAGTCTGTTTTCATGAAGATAGCATACAGGAAACTGCTCCCATGATTCAATTACCTCCCACTGGGCCTCTCCCACAACACACAGGGATTATAGGAACTACAATTCAAGATGAGATTTGGGTGGGGACACAGCCAAACCATATCAGATGAGAAAGACTGCTGATGTCTTATTGGAAACAATCCAATATAGAGGATAGTGGAACAATATCTTCAAAGTACTAGAAAGAAGAAAAAATCAATCAATCTGAAATTGTGTATTAGTAATATGTCTTTCAAAAATGAAGGTCAAAAATACAAAACAGAAAAACATTATCACCTGCATGCATTCACTACAAGTAACAGTAAAGTAAATTTTTTAGGCTGAATGAAAATTATAGCAGAAATCTGAATCTATACAGAGGAATGAAGAGCACCAGAAATGGTATGTTGGAAAATGTAAAATAACATTCTAATTTTAATCTTTAAAAGATATGTTATAGTTTAATGGACAATTTATGGAGGATTTTATACATATGTAAAAATAAAATTTATGAACAGTGTAAGGCAAAGATTGGGCAGAATGGATGAAAGTACACTGTTTTCCAGTTTCTATACTCTGTGTAAAGTGGTGTAATGTCATTTGAAGGTAGACTATAATAAGCTAAAGTTTTTAACTATAAACTTCAAATTAATAACATAATAACAAAATAAAGAGTTATATCTAATAAGCCAATAACAAAGATAAAATGAAATTATAAAAAATTCACCACAGTTTTCTCAAAGAGGACAAAGAATATGAAGAGAAAGAAGTAACATTGTCTTTATTTTCAGATAACATTATTTTCTATATAGAACATTCTGTGGAATCTACAAAATAAAACTTCTAGAATTAATAGGTAAATGTAGCATAGTTGCAGTGTACAAGGTCATTATTATAAATTAACAATATATTTTTATTTTATAAAGGAGCAATCAATGTGATATTTAAAAATTTTAAATTCTATTAAAAAGCATAATATACATAGGCAGAAATTTAACAAAAATATAAAATATTTGTATAGAGACAAATGCAAGACATTGATTAAAAAATTAAGATAAATAACCAGAGAGATACTTGATAATCATGGATTGGAAAGGTCAATATTTTAACATGCAAATTCTCTCAAGGCTAATCTATAGACTCAATGCAATCCTAATAAAAATCTCAGATGGTGTTTTTGTAGAAATTGACAAGCTAGCTCTAAATTTTATATCAAAATGCAGAGACCTAGGTTAGTCTAATCCAATTTGCAAAGAAGAGGAACAAAGTGGGAAAACTCACACTACTTGATTTAAAAACTAATAATGAAGCTACAGTAATCAAAAGAGTGTGGTGTTGGCATAAAGGTAGACAATTTGATCAATGAAACACAATAGAGAATCCAGTAAGAGGCTCACACAGACATGTTAAATTGATGTTCATTGATGTCCCATGCAATCCAGTAGGCAAAGTATAATCTATCCATCCTCTGTCCCGAACCCCATTCCTTACCTCAAATGATATATACAGATAAACTGGAGATAGTCCTAAATGCAAGAGCTACAATAATAAAACTTTTAGAAGAAAATATAAATAACTTTGGATTTGATGATTATAATATATAATTAAAAAACACAAACTATGCAAATATCTGAATGTGTTAATATCTGAATATTTTCCAGTGATATGGAAGAAGTTGGGATTATTTAATTAAACATTAGAACATGGGCTGGGCACAGTTTCACTCCTGTAATCCCAGCACTTTGGGAGACTGAGGCAGGCAGGTCACCTGAAGTCAGGAGTTTGAGAACAACCTGGTCAATATGGTGAAACCCTGTCTCTACTAAAAATACAAAAATTATCCAGGTGTTGAGGTGCACACCTGTAGTCCCAGCTACTCAGAAGGCTAAGGCAGGAGAATTGCTTGAACCCGGGAGGTGGAGGTTGCAGTGAGCTGAGGTTGTGTCAGTGTACTCCAGCCTGGGCAATGGAGTGACTCCATCTAAATAAATAAATAAATAAACAAACATTAGGACATAAATTGGACATCATCAAAATTAAAATTTTTAGCCCTTCAAAATAAAACATCTGACTTCAAAAGAATATTTTCAAATCATATATCTGACAAAGGACTCATATCTGAAATAAAAAACTCTCATAATTTGTTAATAACAATAAAAAGATGCCAGTTTTTAAAATGGGCACAATATGTAAGAAGCAATAAGAATGAGAAATAAATGCAAGGAAATTTGCTCAATCTTATTAGTCATTAGAGAAATGCAAATTTAACTGCAAGGATATCTTAACACAACCCCACCTGAATGACAAAATTGGCCAAAAAACAAAAAACTCTGTCTACATTAGTATTGGTAAATATATGGAGGAACTGGGATTTTCTTCTCCTTCTGGTGGAAATGGAAAATAATGTAGTAACCTTGAAAAAAAGTTAGAAATATTTAACTCTCAACCTTTTATAAAAATGTTGATAGCAGCTTTATTTGCAAACAACACAGATATCCACCAATAGCTAAACAGATTTCACAGTGATCACCACTAACTATGAAACTGCATTATAACTCAGAAGTTTTGTCTAAGAAATATTTCACTGAGATTAATTTTATCAATGAAAAGAGGCATGCTAGGAAATACTGGATACCATTCTTTTCCATACCATAGTGTTTCTTATCAGTGGGAAAGGTTTAGAAGTTTAGCTGACTTGTAAATATTCTCTTAAAATGTGAAAATGATTCCAAGGTATGTAATTAGACTTCATATGTGCCGCCTGAACTTATATGGGCAGATTTTTTTCTCAGTGAATATTCTCTTTATTATTCAAAGGTGTATTTTACCATTTTCAGTTTTCTCAAATCTTTTCAGTCACTTATATGAGGTCTAATATGTGCGTGTGTGTGTATGTGTGTACATGTGTGTCTGTGTATGTGTGTATATATGTGTGCATATATATTTATAATCATTTTTATATATTAGAATGCCTTTAAAATATTAGGTATGAGGAGAATATATTTGAATGCAGTAAAATTTATTCTGTAAAAATATGTTTGTAAATCACTTTGGAAAACAAAAAAGCCTACATTAAAAGGAGTAAAATGTAATGTCCTCACCCTTGTCCCTTAGAAGAGAAGGAAATAGGGAGATTATGATAAAATGTTTCAGTATTACATACATACATAGAAACATACACATATATACACATGCACAGGACTAGTTTAATGGAGGTGATTCTTAGTGATAACCAACCACAGAAAGTGAGCCAAGGTTGATTAGTAATATTTGAATTGGTCACAGGAAAAGATTTGGCCATATTTTCAAAGGCCACACTGTTTTGTAAGAGATTATACTGTAGTTACAGGGAGTGTTAAAAGACTGCGTCAAAGAATATAGAATTTTTAAAAATTCTCCCCAGGGAAGAAGTTCTAAAAATGTCGTAACTTCTAACTGAGAATTACTAAAAGTTGTTGTAATTGCTACAGAATTTTTGTGACTTCATACCTTCCCCTGATCTTAAACAGATATATTTTAGTATTTTAAAATGTGTATCAACTGAGAAGAAAGGATCCTGTTCTGTCCTTCTTTTCAAGAGGGCTGGTTGTAAGTGGCAAAAAACCCTTTAGTTTGGAAGTCAATATTTACAAAACGTAGTCTTCATTATTTTTTCCTTTCCCCAGATAGGAGTCTCTCATGGAGTTTTGACTGGAAACAAAAAAATAAACAAACAGGGTTGGAAGGTTATATTTTCTTCTGACACCAGGTCAGACTCTGGATGTAAGACTCGCCTTGGAGCCTAAGTTAGGTCACATTTGTTTTTCAAATGAGGAACTGATGTTAAATTATTGCATCTTTAATAACAGAAAAGAATACGTAAACACAAATACACACACAAATACATCATTTATTTGCTTGATTTTTGTCTAAAAAGATTCACAAGTTGAGGATGAAAGATGATGCAAGGCTGAGGTAGATTGTTTGAGAAGACACATGTTTAAACCAACGAGCTACTTGCTAAATAACACTGGGAAGACAGCCATGTTTGGGAGATTTCAGAGGAGCCTTTGTCTTCACTCATTGCGGTTTATTAGGTAGGGTGACCATATACTTTATTTCCCCATTTTTCATCGAGACAGTTGTTAAATGTTCTAAAGAAACAGGAGGTGTGGTAACTCTATTAGTGGGGTCAATCCAAGGAACTATGAGATAACACTTCAAGAAACCAAGAATTTGAAGTTTATTATACATTTATCTCAGATTTAAATTCTGGCCCTACCTCATAAAACAATATGGCTTTAGACAAACTTACTTAGCTTATCTGAACCTCTGCTTTTTCATTTGTTAAATGGTGATGATAGTCTTATCTTCAAGCATGACTGTAAGAATTAAATAAATGAATTGAAGAATGTAAGACTCTTCGCAGAGAATCAGGAGCATAGCAAGCATGCAATAAAAGTTACTTTTTGTCATTTGTGTTTCAAAGCAAGCCAGCTCAAACAGATACTATTCTTTGAATTTTTACATTCCGAAGTTTTCATTTACTGAGAATTAATACTGTGCTTCCTTCCTCTGAGTCTTTAGAATACATTGCTTATACCTCTGTGCTAGCCAAAAATACATTATATTCTGTCTCAGGCTGTCATTGATTTTGTAGATCTCCACTTTGTCCAGAATGTTGAGCCTTAAGGTCATATTATATCTATCTTTTCACCCCACACAGGGTTCATCCCTGTGCCTTGCATAGAGTCATAGAGTAGGTATTCAATGATTGCTGAAAGCATTGCATTTAATTTATCATAATCTCATGGATTTAACAGCCCTTTATATTTTTCCCCTAATTTCTAGGCAGTCATTGGCTTTCCAAAAGAACTTCTGTTGTCTTGATGATTAATTTACTATTTGTTTAAAGTATGGGGATTTCAAAAAAAATATTCTAAAAGCAAATGTGCATGTTATGGCTAAACACAATTGACCTTGATATAAAAATAAATACACTGAAGCAGAGAAGTGAATGTGCAAAGGAAAACTCAGAGTTGAAGCTAATTAAACATTCTGCCCTGTAGCCGTAAACACTAACAAGTGAGCATTACTCAGCTTCTTAAATCTTGAAGCTGGCCATTCATCCTTCTTGGGTAGCATGAGTCTAGGATTTGGTACTGCTGCCAAGTGATGGTATACTCAGGAAAAATGGTATAATCAGGAATGTTATTCTTCCAAGCTGACTGGGCTTTTTCATTTATTTATTCATTCATTCAGTAAACAGTTATTGGGAACTCTATGTGCCAAGCATACAAAGGGATACAAAAATGAATAAGATACAGTCCTCCCTCTCTAAGCCTAAAGGAGAAAGATAGTAATGCATAAGTAGTTACAATATGGTATGGTGAGTACTGAGATAGAGCTCCATATAGAGTGAACAGCTAAGGCTGGTTCCTAACTCAGAGATGTAGGATAGATCTGTGTTTCAGAAGGGCTAGATGTAAGGAGAATTATGAAAATGATTCATTAAAAAATTCTAGAAGCAAAGCAGGTATTTTTTTCCATTCTGATGAAAACAATACAAAGTAATAAAATGATTAAGTAACTTATACCCAATCAATTAACTGGTTAGTAGGGCTAGGATTTAGTTTTATGTACTCTGATTTTAAATTTCAGATTTTTACACATTAACATATGTTTTCTGTTAATTAAAGTTGATACACATTTGAAATTAAAGAATACTTTAAGTCAGGTTAGTTCATCAATCTGAGACTGTATAAAAAATGTGGTACTCAATGGGATACTATTCATTCATATTGAAGAATCAAGTTCTGAAACGTGCAACACCGTGGATGCAGCTTAACACGTTACATAAAGTAAGAAAAGCCAAATGCAAAAGATCACCTATTTCATGATCACATGACTAGTTTCCTAGGGTTACCATAAGTAAGTTTACAAACCGAGTGGCTTGAAACAGTAATTTATTATCTCATGGTTCTGGAGCCTAGAAGTCTGAGATCAATGTTCCCTCTGAAATCCTGGAGGAGAATCCTTCCTTGCGTCTTACTAGTTTCTGGCAATTTGCCAGCAATTATTGGCAGCCCTTGGCTTGCAGCTGTAACACTTTGATCTGCTCCTATTGTCACATGCATTCTGTCCTAATATATATATGTCTCTTTGTCTCTTCTCTTCTTGATAAGGACAAAAGTTATATTGGATCAAGAGTCATATTCCACTATGACCTCATCTTAACTAGTTATATCTGCAACAAGCCTGTTTCCAAAGAAGTGTACATTACTGGGGATTAGGACTTCAATATATCTTTTCGTGGGGACACAATTCAAGCCAAGGCATTCATTTATATGAAATATCCAGAATAGGCAAATACAGCATAGAAGCAGAAAACAGATTAGTGGTGACCAAGGCTCAGGGCTAGAGGGAATGGAGACCAACTGTTTAATGGATATGGGGTTTTCTTCTGAGATGACGAAACAGTTTTGGAGATAGTTTGTAATGCTTATGCAACACTTTGAATATACTAAATGGCATTTAATTGTACACAGTAAAATGGTTAAAATAATAAATATTTTATAACGCATAATTTACCACTATGGAAAATAAAAAAAAAGATGTTAGCTCAAGTTATTCTGTTCTCCTTGATCACATTTTTATTATTTTATTTTTATTTTGAGACAGATTCTCACTCTGTCACCCAGGCTGGAGTGCAGTGCTGTGATCTTGGCTCACTGCAAACTCCTCCTCCTGGGTTCAAGCGATTCTCCTACCTCACCCTTCTGAGTAGCTGGGACTGCAAGTGCCCACTACCATGCTTGGCTAATTTTTGTATTTTAATAGAGATGGGGTTTCACCATGTTGGCCAGGCTGGTCTTGAACTTCTGACCTCAGGTGATCAGCCTGCCTCGGCATCCCAAAGTGCTGGGATAATAGGCATGAGCCAATGCACCTGGCCTCATTTTAAACGTATATAACTTCCATTTTTATTACTCCACTCATTTTAGTACCCCCATCCCTGCTGCTACTCAGCATGTTGCCTTTTGCTGTAGTGCTCTTACCTTTTGTCCTTGAAGTCTTCTCTACTCCAGATGTTTGTTTTTCTTGTTTAACAAAAATTACTCTAAAATCTTTGTTCTTTTAAATTTCTACTCTCAAGTTTTATTCAACTATTCTGTGTGCTCATGGCTGAAAAGGGCAGTGCTGTTTTTCTTCCTGCTACCGGCAACTCTCCCCTATTCTTCTCCTGTTGTAGTTGGAGAATTTAATACTTTCACATAAAAAGTAGTCACTGGCAAGAATTTCTTATCCCTGAAATGAAAGCACATGGCCATTTTTCTACATATTGACTTCTGGTTCTCCCCACTCTGTTTTACTTCCTTTTGCTCTGGGAACTCACTCACACTAGTGGAGACCAACCCTGCTGGACCATGAATCTTGGTAGTAAGCAGCTGGAGAATAAATTAGAAAGGAGGAGGCAGGCCAGAGTTTGTTTGCAAACAATTCTAGTGTGAAAAATGACCTTAATGCAATAATGTATGTAATAGGAGTTAAGTCCTCCTTGCTTTCAAGGACAGCTTTTGCTAAACTCCTTGAATTCAGGTATTTTGCTTTCCTTATTTCTAAATCTTTAGCTGAGCAAGCAAGTAATGGACACCCAGTACATTTGTAGTAATAGTAGTCATAGGTTGGAGCAAAAGTAATTGCAATTACCAACCTATAGTAGTAGTAGTAGTAGTAGTAGTAGTAGTAGTAGTAGTAGTAGTAGTAGTAGTAGTAGTAATAGTTGTAACAGTTAAAGTTGGGGACTGGAATTTATTTCTACCTAGTCTGATACATCTATGTGAAAGAATTTTGATTTGAGATAGACTCCAAGGGATGTGTTGAGTGAAATTCATTGGTACAAATTTCTGAGGTATTTTATTAAACTGTGGTAATCATTGAGAATTCATTCTCTTTATTCCTTTCCTATCTTCCCCAGATTAGTATGAGACTGCATTCCCAGGGAAGGGGATAGGCTCTGTAGACTGAGACTTTCCATGAATGTGTTTTCAAGTTACACACTTGCAGGAGCTTGGGAATAATCTAGTAAGCCTTTTTGTCTGCGGGTCAAAGATACATTTTCTTTTTTTAGCCTATCAAAAATAAAGCCAACATTTTTTTCCTACTCATTTTGTTTACACTGATTCCAAAGTACAGAGGTGCCAAGGGAGGAAAGGATAAGTATTGACATTCTATTATTCCAGTTAGTATTTATTGCACTTTTGTTACATGTCAGTCATTGTGGTGATTTCTTTTATTTTTTATTATACTTTAAGTTCTAGGGTACATGTGCACAGTGTGCAGGTTTGTTACATATGTATACATGTGCCATGTTGGTGTGCTGCACCCATTAACTCATCATTTACATTAGGTATATCGCCTAATGCTATCCCTCCCCACTCCCCCAAACCCATGACAGGCCCCGGTGTGTGATGTTCCCCTTCCTGTGTCCAAGTGTTCTCATTGTTCAGTTCCCACCTATGAGTGAGAACATGCGGTGTTTGGTTTTTTGTCCTTGTGATAGTTTGCTGAGAATGATGGTTTCCAGCTTCATCCATGTCCCTACAAAGGACATGAACTCATCCTTTTTTATGGCTGCATAGTATTCCATGGTGTATATGTGCCACATTTTCTTAATCCAGTCTAGCATTGATGGACATTTGGGTTGGTTCCAAGTCTTTATTATTGTGAATAGTGCCCCAATAAACATACATGTGCATGTGTCTTTATAGCAGCATGATTTATAATCCTTTGGGTATATACCCAGTAATGGGATGGCTGGGTCAAATGGTATTTCTAGTGCTAGAACCTTGAGGAATCGACACACTGTCTTCCACAATGTTTGAACTAGTTTACAGTCCCACCAACAGTGTAAAAGTGTTCCTATTTTTCCACATCCTCTCCAGCACTTGTTTTTTCCTGACTTTTTAATGAATGCCATTCTAACTGGTGTGAGATGATATCTCATTGCGGTTTTGGTTTGCATTTCTCTGATGGCCAGTGATGATGAGCATTTTTTCATGTCTCTGTTGGCTGCATAAATGTCTTCTTTTGAGAAGTGTCTGTTCATGTCCTTCGCCCACGTTTTGATGGGGTTGGTTTTTTTTTTCTTGTAAATTTGTTTGAGTTCATTGTAGATTCTGGATATTAACCCTTTATCAGATGAGTAGATTGCAAAAATTTTCTCCCATTCTGTAGGTTGCCTGTTCACTGTGATGGTAGTTTGTTTTGCTGTGCAGAAGCTCTTTAGTTTAATTAGATCCCATTTGTCAATTTTGGCTTTTGTTGCCATTGCTTTTGGTGTTTTAGACATGAAGTCCTTGCCCATGCCTATGTCCTGAATGGTATTGCCTAGGTTTTCTTCTCAGGTTTTTATGGTTTTAGGACTAACATGTAAGTCTTTAATCCATCTTCAATTAATTTTTGTATAAGGTGTAAGGAAGGTATCCAGTTTCAGCTTTCTACATATGGCTAGCCAGTTTTCCCAGCACCACTTATTAAATAGGGAATCCTTTCCCTATTTCTTGTTTTTGTCAGGTTTGTCAAAGATCAGATGGTTGTAGATGTGTGGTATTATTTCTGAGGGCTCTGTTCTGTTCCATTGGTCTATATCTCTGTTTTGGTACCAGTACCATGCTGTTTTGGTTATTGTAGCCTTGTAGTATAGTTTGAAGTCAGGTAGCGTGATGCCTCCAGCCTTGTTCTTTTGGCTTAGGATTGACTTGGCGATGTGGGCTCTTTTTTGGTTCCATATGAACTTTAAAGTAGTTTTTTCCAATTCTGTGAAGAAAGTCATTGGTAGCTTGATGGGGATGGCATTGAATCTATAAATTACCTTGGGCATTATGGCCATTTTCACGATATTGATTCTTCCTATCCATGAGCATGGAATGTTCTTCCATTTGTAGGCCAGGGCAATCAGGCAGGAGAAAGAAAGAAAAGGTATTCAGTTAGGAAAAGAGGAAGTCAAATTGTCCCTGTTCACAGATGACATGATTGTATATCTAGAAAACCCCATTGTCTCAGCCCAAAATCTCCTTAAGCTGATAGGCAACTTCAGCAAAGTCTCAGGATACAAAATCAATGTGCAAAAATCACAAACATTCTTATACACCAATAACAGACAAACAGAGAGCCAAATAATGAGTGAACTCCCATTCACAATTGCTTCAAAGAGAAAAAATACCTAGGAATCCAACTTACAAGGGATGTGAAGGACCTCTTCAAGGAGACCTACAAACCACTGCTCAACGAAATAAAAGAGGACACAAACAAATGTGCTGATTTCTTTATGTGAAACATCTCATTAAATTTTCACAACTGTAAACTTAACCTAGAGACAAAGTGAAAAGAATTTCCTGTTTCTTCTTTAACAATTCCTTTCAGCCCTCAACTTAGGTTTTTATAGTTCCTTTTCTGTATCAAAGATACTAAGTAATATGACCCTAATTCACCTGGAGACACATAGGATGGTAGAATAAAGTCACCTCAGGATCACACCAATCTGAATATTTCCTAGACAAGAAAAGCCTTAAAGAACTAGATTACACAGGACACCTCAGAGGAAAGTCTAGGCTTACTAAAAACACAGATGGTCACCAAGAATACGAATTCACGCTTATTATCCTACCAACTTCCACGTGAAGAGATTCATGCTGACTAAGTTATTTGCTAATTTTAATTATTCAAAGTGATTATTTTTCAAGCCACACTTATTCCAAAACCTCTCTTGACCTGCTTTCTGTAATATGGATAAGTTTTATTTGCCTTGATATTCTGAGTGCCCACTACAACATTGTTCCTGAATAAGTAATAACACGTATGTATATTCTTATACACTAGAGAAGCTTCAGAGTTATCGGACTAAAGATTTTTAAAATGCCTTTATATAAAAAGCAGGCAAAACAGCATTTTCACTAGTACACAAATATCCAAGTGCTTAAAACATGTGGTTCAGAAAGTAAGCATCACTGCAACTCCAGCTGATATGTCTGTATGTAGTACGATTATATCATGCTTGTGTTAAGAACCCAGACATGTGAAAATTCACATCTCCTTACAGGGAAACAAAGGAACAACTGTGGGAGAAAAATCAGAGAGATGCCTTTGATAATGAACCACAGCCAAAAACCTGATGGAGGCTAGTTGATCAATATAATTTACCTTTAAATAGCCCCCACTTTGTCCACCCATCAAACAATTCACACTGAACTCCTAGGGAACCCTGAAGGAGCATTTGGCTCAAGGTGAATACATCTGTATAGATTGTCTTGTGGGTGATTTTTATTAATTTGTCTTCCTTGTCTCCCCTCATAGTGAGCACTGATGAATCACAACAGCACTTTGGCTTTGACAGACAGAAAAGTCTAAATTGGAGTTTTCTTAAAAAAAAGAAAAGAGAAGGGAGAGTGGCACTACCTTGAGAATAGGTTTAATAAAGCAGTAAAGAGACAAAAGGAGAGTGGGGGTGGTGTTGTTCCTCTGACTCGGGAGTCATTGGTATGTGTGGGGGTCATTATAAGCTTACATGCTCATTATACAATTGTTAACATGTGAAATCAGCTGTGTTTTGATGAATAACATATGCTACCAGGGAACTCAGAGTCTCAAGAAGGAAGGTAATTCCTGCCAGCTGCATAGCATTAGTGCTTACTCTTTTGAATAGCACCAATATGCCCTTTTCCATTTGCATCAAAAGGCACAAAGAGAAGGGCAGTTGTTTCTAAAAGCCAAGATTGGCATTTTGGTGATTTTGGCTCAAGATCATAAGACAACCACTTTGGTAGCCTCCTGGTCTATCAGTAATTGCCAAGGCCTCCCAACATGCTTGTGATACAGAGCCAAATAGGGAAACAAGCTAGTTGTCTGGTCAGAAGGAAAGGGAACATTCCTAAGCTATTTCTTTTATGTTTTCTTTTCTTCCATAGTTGTGCAGAGCGACTTGGAACACTAGAGGGAGTTCTGATTTTGTGCAAAGTCCTGTTCTCATTTTTAAATTAAGTCGTTGCATATTGTTTAAAGTCAACTTTATTTCATTTTATTTTTATTTATTTATTTATTTATTTATTTATTTATTTATTTATTTATTTATTACAGAGATGGGCATCTTGCTGCATTGCCCAGGCAGGTCTCAAACTCTTGGCCTCAAGTGCTTCTCCCACCTTAGCCTCCCAAAGTGTTGGGATTACAGGTGTGAGCCATCATGCCCAGCCTCTATTTACCTTAAATAGCAAAAAATTTTTCATTGCAGGTTACTCATTCATAGGGAAATTATTTTTTTTCCATTGGGAAAATGAGGAAAGCTTTCACTTTCATTTTGTGGAATAAGTCAAAGTACAGACTTCAAGCTTTAAAAACACTGATTGAGTTGGATGTATATTGAGCCCTTTTGTCTACTCAGCTTGGAACATTCTCAGCCTCCTGATACATACAATTATCCCAAGTACAATGTATTTATGTGTGTGTATGTATACATATGTACATATATGAATAATATGTCTACACCAAGTACTTGATTTTTTTAATATTTCCAGAATTGGAACAGCAAGTGAAAAGGTTGGAAATATGCCAGAAGTCTAGAACTGTTATTTCATCCAGAAAAGAAGAAAACGTGAAGTATATGCTTTTCTCTCTAAAGGTGTTGAGCTAGACCACATTGTGAATTATCTAAGTAATAGTAATTCCACAAAAATGAGTTTAATTGTTTAACAGTTTATTTAGCTCTTCGTTATGCATATACATATATGGAAATGTAAGCTGGGTTTTGAGAGCATACTGTGAAGTCCAAACTTGTTTTAATTTACTAATGGCCAATAATGGATGAGTGAAAAGGACAGACATTCTTAAAAAACATATTAGTACTGTTATATGTTTTTTTGCCCTAACTAAACAATTGCAAGGGAAGCATCTTTATGAAAAAAAAAACTCTATAGTATTTTTTTCAGTTTATACTCATCTTTACAATATAGTTATTAATTGCTTTCAATTATTTTAATTTATTTTAGTTCTAGAACAGAAGTGGAACCCTGAATGTTAAGATTTAGTTTTGTTCTGTATGCATGTAGAGTATATAAGTTTTAGTCCACAAATGCAAACATGCAAGAAATGTCATATTATTTTATTTATTTTAATTAAATTGAATCTAACTCCAAGCCCTATTTCTAGATGATAAGAAATTCTAACATAATTATTATTACAACCATTCCCCTACCACAAGCTGTGTGAAAGATTCTGTGGTGTTTGGTATACAAGTCCACAGGAGTCATATTTACTCCAGGTAGGAGTAAAACATTTGGCATAAAACATTTGGGAAGCTCTCTGGTCTCAGGTCCACACTGTTCTGATAAGAGGTCAATTGCATGCATCTCTGATCTGTTGAAATAAGAGAGCTCTGTATTTTTCTGTGGTTGAAGAATATTTTTAAGCTGCGGTACCTCCCAATTACATCTTTCAATCCCCTAGACCTGTCACGTTTTCCTAAGGTGCTGCAGATAATTGACTCACGTGCCCCAATCCCTTTCAAACCCAAAATCTTACATTTATTTTACCATCTTTCAGCCTTAGGCCCACTGCAGCCACTATTTCTTCTTTAAAGTACTCATCCATCTTGTTTCCCAAGAGAAACTTCTCGCCCCAGGAGCTCAGGCTTTCTGAAAACTAAATCCAGGAAGTAAAGTTGTCTGCAAACAACTTCAGCTTTCAGCTTTGTAACAGAAATCTTTCCTGAGTGAGGAATAACAAAGACTTCTAGCTTCTCTCTTGAAATAAGGATTGGGGCCGGGCACGGTGGCTCACGCCTCTAATCCCAGCACTTTGGGAGGCCAAGGCAGGTGGATCACGAAGTCAGGAGTTCAAGACCAGCCTGGCCAACATGGTGAAACCTCTTCCTTAAAAAAATTTGCCAGGCATGGTGGTGGGTGCCTGTAATCTCAGCTACTCGAGAGGCTGAGGCAGAGAATTGCTTGAACCTGGGAGGTGGAGATTGCAGTGAGTCGAGATCGCGCCACTGCACTCCAGCCTGGGTGACAGAGCAAGACTGTCACAAAAAGAAAAAGAAAAAATAAGAATTGGAAGAATATTTTTAAAACAACATGCAAATTAACACCTTAATATATGACCCTGCCACATATGTTTTTGTGTTTTCTGAAATTTCCACAATAAACATGCATTATTTTCTTAATTAGGAAAATATTTTTTATGAAGTATACTTACCTTCAAATTATTGTAACTAGATGTGTTTAAGCAAATAATGTAATGAAAAGGATTTTTTTTTCCAGGCAGAGGACTAGTGAACTACATGATCTTTGCACTTTTTAAACCCTGTATGATGCTGTTTTCCAGTCCCACTAAGTTTTAATAGTATTAGTTGCTTACATATTATTAAAAATAGACAATCATTTGTATCTCATTTTGCAGAAGTTTGAAGTCTTAAAGGCATATAAAATTTCTTCATTTTTTTAAGTATCAAATTTGATTTTCACCTGTCAGGATACTTTTGAAATAAAATCGACCAGTCAGCATTCCAACATCCAGATATCTAGTAAATGTAGGAGTTCTACTTTTTTTTGCAGTTCTTGAAGTCGACTCTGATATTTAATGGCCAGTATGGCTAAAACACCAACCATGCAGTGATGTGTGCCATAACTCCTTAAAATACAAATAACCACAATGACCCTGGGGTGCAAATCCAAATTTCCCCAGGTTGAATGAGATGATCATTAGATATGTTTCTCCATCCAAATTTATATTTAATAGATCGGTCAAGGAGAACTTATTTTTCCAGTTTACTAATGGATTTATTGGATTGGTTACCACCTCTTCTTATCACTAATAACTCAGCCAATTTTTGGAGCAATAAAATGCCAATAAAGAGAGACCCTTTTGATGCAAATTAGAAGTTTCCAGATACAGTTGGCCCTCCATCTCCATAGATACTGCATCTGTGAATTCAACCCACTGTGAATTAAAAATATTTTTAATAATTTTGTCTCCACTGAACATGTGCAGGCTTTTTCTGGTCATTATTCCCTAAACAATACAGAAGAACTATTGATGTAGCATTGTCATTTTATCAAGTATTATAAGCGATCTAGAGATGATTCACAGATTTTAAGTATATGATTGAAAGAGGATGGGCATAGCTTATATGCAAATACTACACCATTTTATATCAAGAACGTGAACATTCATGGATTTTGGTATCCGTGGGAGATCCTGAAACCAATCCCCCTTGGATATTGAGGAATAACTATATAGTCCATCTCTTTTCAAGGTCTTTAATTTGTTCTAAGAAGAAGTTTGCTGACCCAGATAAGTGGAAGATATTCATAATATAGAAGCACTGGCCTAACAGGGAATTGTTCAATTGTTTGAACTGAATGAGTGTCCTAGAAAAAAAGCTTACTGAAACATTTGAAGAATAGGCACTTGGTGTTTCTTCTGGCTTCTAGGTTACCAGCTTCTTTTGCACTTGGACCATATCTGTTTTGTATTTTGACTTTTGATGTCTCTACCTTCGTTAGGTTAGAATAAAATATTGGTTACTTTTTGGTAGATCAGCAGTATCCAAGAGAACTATCTGTGGGGGAAGAACCGTGCTATTTTATATAGTAGCCACTACCCGCATGTGTTTAGTAGACACTTGAATTTTGACTAGTGTGAGTGCTGGAGGGTCTGAATTTAAACTGAAATAGAAATAGCTATATGCAGCTACAATATTGGACAACACAGTGCTAGACTCATTAAATCTCTCTTTGCAGAGGTTTAATTAAACAGTTTATTGTTTGTATATGAGATTCTATACTGATGAGGTCTGAAACTCCAAGAAGAAATTCAAAAACATATTTTTTGATAGAATATGCTTTCCTGACAAGGATGAAAACTCAAAAATAGATACGTATTTCAGTCATTGTAACCCTTAATCATTAAATCATATCTAAAGACCTGTATATTGTTTGCCTATTTCTCATGTAGGTACAAACTAGATATTGTCTACTCTTTCCCTCTCAAACAAAAGAGATTTAAGTAGAACTATAATAGAATTCCTGCCAAGTGTAAGTCAGAATTACATAGGAGGAGGCATCTAGATGACTGAAAAGGCAAGACAGGGGTGAGATCTGTGCTCAGCTAAGACTGCATGAAAGCATCGGTGGAGACAATGACAAAATAAATGATGCAAAGACCAGGATTGCAATGCATGGAGAGGGACAGGAATACTACTACCAATACAAAAATAATACTAGTGGTAGCAAATATTTATTTGCAGAAATTACAGTGGCAGGGCCCTGTGCTAAGTGCTTAACATGCATAATTATAGTTTGTCTCTGTCTCTGTCTCTCTCTTTCTCTCTCTCTCTCTCTCTCTCTCTCTCTCTCTCTCTCACACACACACACAAATGAAATAAGTGCCAATAAAATTACCGTTCTGTAGAGATTAAATGTCCTATACCAGGGGTCCCCAACCCCTGGTCAGTGGACCAGTGCCGGTCAGTGTCCTATTAGGAACTGGGCCACACAGCAGTAGGTGAACAGGAGGCAAGTGTGCATTACCACCAGAGCTCCACCTCCTGTCAGATAAGCAGTAGCATTAGATTCTTATAGGAGCGCAAACACTATTGTGAACTGTGCATGGGAGAGATCGAGGTTAAGTCCTCCTTATGAGAATCTAACTAATACCTGATAATGTCAAGTGGAACAGTTTCATCTTGAAGTGGAACAGTTTCATCCCAAAGCCATCCCCCTCACCCACCTGGCCCCCGTGCCAAAAAGGTTGGGGACTGCTGTCCTACATTATTCAATGAACAGACAAAAAAACAGACTGGATAGAGGTGGGATTAAGGGAGCTACAGTAA
The DNA here is from genome assembly GCF_028858775.2 of Pan troglodytes. Taxonomy (NCBI): domain Eukaryota; kingdom Metazoa; phylum Chordata; class Mammalia; order Primates; family Hominidae; genus Pan; species Pan troglodytes. The sequence goes on from NC_072407.2 coordinate 92,759,621, forward strand.
TGAATGGAATGTGTGTAAAAATCTATCAGCAAATGAGCACAGAGAGATTTGAAGTAAAAACCAGAGTAGTAGGTGTAGCAAAGGAATGCCCTATTGGTGCAAGTCATAATTTCAGAGTGTACCAGCAACTCCAATTTAACAAGACATCCAATGAAAAAGATAGTTCTTCTGGTACCAGCCAATCCACAAGGAGGTACTCTGACTGTCAATTTATACAACCCCAAAACTTCCTTCTATACAAGGAAGACAGTCTTGACTTACCAAGACTTTATATGAAGTATTACTGACTGTTTAAACCAGCTACTCAGTTTGTTCAGAAAAGTAGTGGAAGAGCTGTCATTTGAATCATTCGTTTGTAAGTTGCCTTGAGATGATCTAATATTTAACTTTTTAAAATCTAATGTGTGTTTAAAGGTTTAATGCCAATTAAATTAGTTCTCTTTCTTTTTCTACTAACTCTGTCCTTCATATATTATATATTATATAACAATCAGATATTCTATTAACTTCAAATGAAAGAATTGGAAACAAATATTTTAAGAGAAAAATCACCAAAGCAAGTTTTGATTGGCAGTTGTATAATCTGAAGCAGCGATTATTAAAATGCAGTGGGGCTGGCAGAGAAAGGCAGAGGAGACGTTACTTCCCTCCTATCTCCCCAACATACATGAAGAGATTCTGTTACACCTTCCCTTGACTACCCTGAGTTAAGAATTGCCAGAAAATCACTAACAGGGTACTTCATGCTATGGGAAATTCCAAAGATTTGAATTCCTCCATTCCTCAGTCTATGGAAATGTGTATTCTATAATATCTCCAATCACTGGTATGTCAAAGTACACTGATTTCAGTGCTTATTTTTAAAATAAAAAATGTAAAAAACAAACAAACAAAAAAACCCCTTCTAGTTCAGACTCAGAAATCTTGAAAACAGTTTATTTTGGAAGAGAACTCCGTGGGTGGCTTTAATTTCTTATTTTTGCACTCAGATCACAGCTGTCACTCGTAACAAAGTTAAAGACAGTAAAGTCCTGCTGTAGTTGGCTATTTAGTTCACAGCCAGGAGGAAGCTTTTCACGTGTATTCCCCAGTGACTTGTCTAATCTAGTTTAAGATGACTGAAATGATAAAGGCAGAGCACTTTTACTAAGAAGCTATTAAATAGCCTAAGATAACTTCATTGTTCCAATAATATCACCAGATTCATCATCTGGTTCCAAGAATGGGTGTATATTTAGTTTATAAATTTACTTTTAAAAAGCATATAGCACTTTGGTAATCCCAAGAGTCAACACAGAAATTATCACTCTAGGTGAAATAGAACTAATTTGGGGATTTAGCATTAGAAATTAAAAAAAAAAAAAAAACACTTAAGACAGAAAATGCTTTGACAATGAGAAGAGACAGTTCTTATCATAGGAAGAATTACTGGCTGTTTAATTCCAGCTTTCATATTTGTTTAATGTCAGTCTTCACAGTCTTGATAGACTAGATATAAATTAGTAAGGGTGACCCCAGATAAAATTTCTAAGCAGATGAAGGTATTCTCCACAAAGATTCTTTAATTTTATCTTCTTTATCTTCTTCCTTCCGTTGGCCCAGTGACTTCTTCTACAACTATGCCACATGTAACACCACACTTTTAAACCCTACCCCATGTCAGAATCCCTTGGATTCCAGAAATTTATTGCTTTCTCTTCTACAGCCCTTTTTCCTGATTCTTTAAACCTCAGCTCTCCCTGTAGTCACGCCATCAGATATTTGCTCCCTATCAGATGACTAATGAGTAATATCATAATCAAATTAGTGTTTTAAATAAAATTAATCTCTACATATATATTTTCTCCCTTTTATAAGATACCCACAATTTAACAAGCTCTTTATGGTAAAAGGGAGTGGCAGTACAATGTCAGTAAAGCAGATTCCAACAGGAAAATGTATAATATTACAATAATTCACTTGAAAATAAAGGGTTTAAAAAATATTTTAGCCATGAAGTCAATCTTAGAAATTTTAGTTAGGTGACCAGTTTGCCTGTAGAAGCCTAATTAACCTATAGTACTTTTGTATATCATTATATTGTGTTCCTTTGTTGCCAAGAGAAGACATTTTCACTTTCAAATGAGATTCCATGACTACTGAAGTGAGCAAGTGACTCATTTTCTCAGTTTATGATCTAGTCTTGAGAAGAGAACCTATCTTATACAAGGAAAACTTTCATGACTTCTCCACGTTTGTGGTTACAATATTAAGAAGAGTGGTAAGGGAATATTAGTGCCAAATGAGATAAAATAGACTGGGATAGAAGGTGGTGAAAAGGTATTGTAGTTGAGAGAATGGCGAACCACCAGTTCTAATGAATATAAATAATATAATAATAATAATAATAATGAGGTTTCTGTTTATATAGTGTTTGAAAATTTTACGGTGTTCATTCTGTCCACCCAGAGAATGGAAATCTAGATTTATCCTCATCCAAAATATTTTCTGCGTGTTCCAATTTCAAATAGTTGCCCAGGTGCCACTTAGATATAAAGTAGGTTAATAGTTTCCATATGCACTTCTGCTTTTACAAATAACATGAGACAGACTAAAATATCGTTCTCTCTCTCTCTCACCCTCTCTCTTTCTACCTTTGTTCTCTCTTTCTCTCCTATCTCTTTTTTTCTCTACAATCAGCTTTATTTGGTTTATTCTGCACAAAAGCAGGCTGATGTAATTTGAAATTAAGTTCTAAAATTTTATGAATATTCTAAATGAAAATTAAGTTTTAATTTCTTAATAAGTGATAAAATATACTTTAGAAAGTTATGATTATAGACTTTCAAATAAACACATGCTTCCTAAGGATGAATTGCTTTCTCTTACATTTCATTCATATTTTGTCTTTGTTTGAATTATACTAATGTAGAAAAATGTAAATTTTGGTCAGTAATATATGGAATTTGCTTTTTATGATATATTTTCTTTGGATTGGCTTATTAAAGTATTAAAATGAAAAAATTTGTAGACAAAATACAGTTGAAATGGTTATTCTAAATAGTTTAGAGTGGCCCTGCAATGCTTTTAGTGATTATTGTCAGTAAAGAGACTCTCCTATTGTTAAAACTTTATGAATTATTGATGCTTTTATTAATTGAAAAATTCTAATTGGCTACATACAAAGTAAATAACATTGTCCTAGTGGATGTGTCAGTCTAGAGATAGGGCTCTGCATCTGAGAGAGGCTTAGCTATAATAAAAGTTCTCAAGAGTGATGTGGGACCCCTTCATTTAACATGATACAAGGTAACATATGCCAAATTAAGATGCAAATTACTTTGTTTAACTAAATGATTAGTTAGTCAGTAATAATTACAGGCTGTGAAACCTGTAACAATGTTTTTAGTTAGCAACATTTTGGTAGAGATTTTGATTTATACAATTCAGAAGTCTCATTTATAGTAGTTCACATTCCCTGCTTATTTTGTGTATGGCTTTTCCAACTCATTACAGACAGACAATATAGAAGAAATAAGGGCATCATTTAATTTTTAAAATATTTCTTGCTAACAGTGCTTTAGCTGCATCCCAGAGATTCTGGTACACTCTATCTTTGTTCTCATTAGTTTCAAAGAACTTCTTGATTTTTGCCTTAATTTCATTATTTACCCAAAAGTTATTCAGGAGTAGATTGTTCAATTTCCATGTAGTTGAATGGTTTTGAGTAAATTTCTTAATCTTGAGTTCTAATTTGATTGTGTAGTGGACCAAGAGACTCTTATGATTTCAGGTCTTTTGCATTTACTGTGGAGTATTTTACTTCCAATTGTGTGATCAATTTTAGAATAAGTGCCATATGGTAATGAGAAGAATGTATACACTGTTGTTTATGGGTGGAGAGTTCTGTAGATATCTATCAGTTCCACTTGATCCACAGCTGAGCTCTAGTCCTGAGCATCTGTTAATTTTCTGTCTTGAAAATTTGAGGTGGGGAACATACCTCAAAATAGTAAGAGCCATATATGGCAAACCCACAGCCAATATCATACTGACTGGGCAAAAGCTGGAAACATTCCCCTTGAAAACCAGCGTTAGACAAGGTTGCCCTCACTCAACAATCCCACTCAACATAGTATTGGAAGTTCTGGCCATGACAATTGGGCAAGAGAAAGAAAGAAAGGTGTATTCAGATAGGAAGAGAGGAAGTCAAACTACCTTTGTTTGCAGATAACATGATCTTATATCTAAAAAACCCCATTGTCTCAGCATGAAAGTTTCTTAAGCCAATAAGCAACTTCAGCAACATCTCAGGATACAAAATAAATGTGCAAAAATTGCTAGCATTCATATAAACAAGAACAGGCAAACCAAGAACCAAATCAGGAACACAATCCCATTCACAATTGCCACAAAACATACCTAGAAATACAGCTAACAAGAAATGTGAAGGACCTCTTCAAGGCGAACTACAAACCACTGCTTATATTATAGATGACATACACAAATAGAAAAACATTCCATGCTCATGGGTAGGCAGAATCAACTTCATTAAAATGGCTATATGGCTCAAAGCAATTTATGGATTCAATACAATTTCCATTAAACTACCATTGAAATTCTTCACAGAATAAAAAAAAACTATTATAAAATTTATGTGGAATCAAAAAAAGAGCACGAATAGTCAAGGCAATCCTAAGCAAAAAAAAAAAAAAAAGAAAGCTGGAGGCGTCATGCTACCCAACTTCAAACTATACTACAGGGCTACAGTAACTAAAACAGCATGCTACTGGTACAAAACCATACACATAGACCAATGAAAAAGAATAGAGAACCCAGAAAAATAAGACCACACAGCTACAACCATTTGATCTTTGACAAATGTGACAAAAAATATATAAAAAGCAATGAGGAAAGTATTCCCTATTAATAAATGGTGCTGGGAGAACTGGCTAGCCATACGCAGAAAATTGAAAATATACCCCTTCCTTACACCATATACAAAAATCGACTAAAAAATGGTTTAAAGACTTAAAAGTAAGACCCCAAACTATAAAACCTTAGAAGAAAACCTAGGCAATACCATTCAGGATATAGGCACAGACAAGTATGTCATGACAAAGACACCAAAAAAAATTGCAACAAAGCAAAGATTGACAAATGGGATCTAACTAAACTAAAGAGCTTCTGCACAGCAAAAGAAACTATCAACACAATATACACACAACCTACAGAATAGGAGAATTTTTTTTGCAATCTATACATCTAGCAAAGATATAATATCCAGCATCTATAACAAACTTAAACAAATTTACAAGAAAAAAAATGACCCCATTAAAAAGTGGGCAAAGAACATGAACAGATACTTCTCAAAAGAAGACATACATGCAGCCAACAAACATGAAAAAATCCTCAACATCACTGATGATTAGAGAAACGCAAATCAAAACCACAAGACATATCATCTCACGCCAGTCAGAATGGCAATTATTAAAAAGTCAAAAAACAACAGAAATTGGTGAGATTGTGGAGAAAAAAATGTGTTTATTCTGTTGGTGGGAGTGTAAATTAACCATTCTGCAAGACAGTGTGGTGACTCCTTAAAGACCTAGAAATAGCATTTGACACAGTAATTCCATTACTGGGTATATACCCAAAGGAATATGAATTATTCTATTATAAAGACACATTCACACGTATGTTCATTGTGGCACTACTCACAGCAGCAAAGACATGGAATCAATCTAAATGCCTATTAATGATAGACTGGATAAAGAAAATGTGATGGGTGCATATACACCATGGAATACCATGCATCCATAACAAGGAATGAGATAATGTCCTTTGCAGGGATGGATGGAGCTGGAAGCCATCATCCTTAGCAAACTAATGCAGGAACAGAAAACCAAAGACCGCATGCTGTATCTTTTAAGTGGGAGCTAAATTTTGAGAACACATGCACACATAGAGGGGAACAACACGCTCTGGGACCTGTCAGAGGGCAGAGGGTGGGAAGAGAGAGGGGAAGAGGAAGAAGAGCTAGTGGATGCTGGACTTAATACCTAGGTGATGGGATGATCTGTGCAGCAAACCACTATGGCACACATTTACCTATGCAACAAAACTGCACCTCCTGCACACGTACCCCAGAATATAAAATAAATGTTGAAAATTTAAATAAAGAAGATTTCTCAAATTGTTATTGTTTCCACTTTAAATGGTCTCTTTGATCTTCCTTTTTAAAAAAAATTTTTGTTGTTGTTGTTAAATAACATTTCACCCAGTAGTGAAATAACTTTACATATTTTCTGTGTCTGGATAACAGCATAAGACAGTAAAAGGTTTTGTTGCTGACAGTTACTGGGTGAAGGCAAGCAGTGAAGGGGCCCACTGCAGATGTCTACTTCCTTCTGCTTGTATTGTTGCAATGTGCATTTATAAAGAAGTTTTTGCTTCATGTTTTAATTTCTAATACTTGCAAAGAAAGCAAAAAAAAAAATGCAAGTTTCTGATCATGTGGAGTTAAGTGTGATGGCTCTCTATTAAGTGGTTCATTTGCCTATAGACACCCAAGGGAAACCCTGTGTTAACATAAAATCTTTGCAGTCTAACAGAACTTTACATAGTTGAATATCTTTCAGCAGCATTTTCTTTCTTTCTTCTTCTTTTTTTTTAACCTCAGGCAATGTTACCTATGAAGGTGTTATCTGGGAGTCATAAATTGGGGTTAACAAAAATAGAATAAAATGTAAAAAAGAGGAAAAATATAAAATAAAAGAAACTAATATGAAGAATATTAAAATTCAAGAAAACTGATTTTCTAGTACTTGCTTTGCTGCTAAATGTGTGCCATGAGCAGGTCAGGAAACTCCAATAATTTAATATGGTGATCTACATAATGAGATGTTCTGAGATAATATATGAAATTGTGTATGCATAATATAAAAATGCTGAATAGATTTACTGAGGGCATAGCAAGGTAACATAGGTAAATTTTTTCCTTGATAATAGCAACCAAATATTTTTAACCAGCATATCATGTACCTCCTTTAACATAGTTAAAAACTTAAATATTTAGAAATGCTCCTAGTCACTTAATTTCTCTTCAAAGCTCTAATGACTCCCGTATCATTCAAGACACTTTGCTAAGGCCTCTAAGTCCCACATGATCTGACTCTTGAAGTCTTTTTCACCCACTCACTACTTTTATGACTTCAACTCCTACGACTCTCTCCCTAACATCTGTGTGCCAGCCACATCTCCATGCCTCGTTCTTGTATTCCCCTCATATTTCTGATCAAATACCTTGTTACTAGGTAAAACTTTTCAAATCAATTTATGTAAAATAGCACACCCTCCATCTCTCTTAATCCCCCTTATCCTCTTTTTATTCATTATTAAAATTTGGAGCCAATTTCCTTGGACTGAAAGATTTGCCACTTAATAATTCCCAACTTGATCAAGTTACTTAATCTTTCCGTGCCTCACTTTCCTCATCTCTAAAATGAAAATACTAATAGTACTTTTCTTTTAGATGAATTAAAAATAATAGTAGTTTAAACACATTAACTATATTTGGCATATAGTATTACTATTATTTTATTACTATAATCATTATTATTGTTCATAGCATTTACTTTAAACTGACATATATATTTTTGTTTGTATATTTCACCCATTAGAAATATAAGTCCATGGGAATATTTGGATTTGCTCATTGAACAACTCCCTGTGTCTCTAATAGTATCTTGTATTTAGTGGGCACTCTGTTGGATAAAATATGTTGGATTAATATCTATTGGATAAATATCTGTTGGATAAAAATTGGAGGTGACTGTATTGGATAAACTTTGCTTCATTTATAGGTTAGTCCCAGAACTAGTGTTATACTTGATAAAATTAAGTTTTCTGCTTGATTATAACAAGAACCACAAAAAATTATATTTTTATGACTTTTGCTATTCACCAGGAAAATTTCTGCAAAATACACTGGAAGCAAATACACAAAAATCATGAGGGCAGCAAAACACTTTCATAAAACCATACAGAAGGTTCTGATGTGGAATGTGGCATTTTGAATAGTTGATTGTAAATAATCTTCTCCAAGAGTCAATGTTACCCTGAAAGTTCCAGGGCAGAGGTGACTTTGCTATAGTAACTTTGAGCTGTCTACCTATAGGGATTCCCTGAGTTTCAGGCCAGCCTGGAAATACAGAAGGATTCCCATCATAAAAATAAGCTTGCTAGTGTTCAATGCATTTCTTATGATTTTTTTTCTGAATCCATTATGGACTAAAGGAAGTGAAGGAATGTCAAAGCTAGCAAGGTCCAGGATACAGCAGCAAATAATTGATGACATAGGTCTATTCTTCCTGCATTCCACTTATTCTTCCCTGAGGTAGCTTTATGACACACCCTAGTCCATCACTCCTGTGTTCACCCACAGTAGTCACTTTGTTTTTCTATCTCAATACAGGCAAAGGGGTATTTTAGTTTATTTGTCTATATTATCAGCAGACTATAAAGTTATATAAGTTTTCTGAATATGTTAAGTCATTGACCTGCTGTCATTGCCACAATCTCCCTCTGCCTCAAAGGCATCTATAACTACACTGTATCTTCCTAGCCCTTTTCCTGTGACCTATTTTCTTGTTCACAGTAGCTGATAGTTTTAAATAATAATTTGAACCTCCTGCAAATTTGGGCACAATATTAGTACTGATGAAGGCGGAGTCAACTGCACGTGTTGAAATGTCTGAATCCCAGGGGGACCAGAGACTCAAAACCATCCATGTACCCTTTTTTAACCAGGCACAGATTCCAGTAAACAATGCCCTCAGAGTGAGATAATCTTATTTTATCTGGGTTTCTCCATCTTACTGAATTTGTTTTCTCAGCATAATCATTGGAAAAACAGGAGATTTAATTAAATTTGAGTAGGATTCTCTCTTATGCAAACTTCTGCACCCTTATCTCAAAAGTCAAGGAACTGATTTTCCTGTACTGTTTCAAGTTTTGAATACATGATAATAATGCCGTATGGAACTATACCATCCAGTAAAATGCAATAGCATTTAACATCCAATAAACTCATGAAGAGAAGCTAGAAATCAAATTACTGTTCATTGTGTTTTTCCTTTCTCAAAGGGAACTTTAATGATTTCCACCTGTATCTTTGAAAAGGCTTAAAATCTAATTTATAGCTGTGCACATTAGAATTAAAGTTATATGGATATCTTTTATTTTCTAAAATGACATTGAATATTTAGAAAAGTATGTAAGTCTCAGGTGCCTGTAGTCTCCCTGAATATAGCCCACAATTTACCTTTTTTCTAGTAGGAAACAGGTTTTACTTAATCTCTGAAGAAGCTGAACATTGCCAGAAAAAAAGAACCTTCTCTGTAAATCAGAAACATTAAAAAATGTCAGAGAATAAACACAGAGAATCCTATTACTTCTGAATATTTGTAGAGATCTATCCCAACCATGTCACCCCTCATGAAGTCAAAAGTCACTTTCTAAATGCCCTAAATCACTTGGCCTTCTCACTATAAAAAAGGTAAATTAGGAAAGAATCTTTTGGAGTCACTTTGAAAACCTTTTCTGATGAAGCCCACAAAAATTTAAATTTTGGACTGAGTAGGCAGGGATTGGTACATATAGCTTTTCATTCATTTTCATGCAATAACAATTCAAACACTATATTTTTAAGTTTCATCTGATATCAACATAGATGTGGCATATTTTAAACAAAAAATAGCACTGTCATTTACTGACAGTACCATGAGCAAACACTTTAAGGCATCCTATCCTTATCTTCAATTTTTAGGTGAGAAAACTGAGGTTCATAAAGTTTAAGTAATTTGTACAAAGTTAAATAAACTAGATAGTAAAGGCTGAGACTGGCTTTAAAGACACTGTGGTAATTCCTCAAAGACCTAAAGAGAGAAATACCATTTGACCCAGCAATCCCATTACTGGGTATATACCCAAAGAAATATAAATTGTTCTATTATAAAGGCACATGCACCCATATGTCCACTGCAGCACTATTCACAATAGCAAAGACATGGCATCAACCTAAATGCCCAACAATGATAGACTGGATAAAGAAAAGTTGGTACATCTACACCATGGGATACTATACAGCCGTAAAAAGGAATGAGATCATTTCCTATGCATGGACGTGAATGGAACTGGAGGCCATTATCCTTAGCAAACTAACACAGGAACAGAAAACCAAATAATGCATGTCTCACTTAAAAGTGGGAGCTAAATGATGGACAAGTGGACACATGGGGGGAACGACACACACTGGAGCCTTTTGGAGAATGGAGGTTGGGAAGAGGGAGAGGATCAGGAAAAATAACTAATGGGTACTAGGCTTAATACCTGGGTGATTAAATAATCTGTACGACAAACCTCTATGACATGTTTACCTATATAATAAATCTGCGCATGTACCCCTAAACTTAAAGTTAAAAAAGCCATACAATCCCAGAACTTAGTTCTTTCATAAATTATAGTACTTCTCTCTATAAAATACAGTCATGAAAATATCCATGTAGTAATCATTTTTGTCATTAAAACAAGCGAATATCAATTTATTAATTTGGAATCATTGTTGGAAAAATGTTTTAACATCAAGACTATGATTGACATAATGCTGTGATTTCTATTTTAAGTAATAAGCTTCATAAAATGATTTCAAATAAAAAATAAAATGTTTAAGCTCTTAGACACAATATCAATAAAATTCTAAAGTTAATTTCAAATGATTAAGGAATGTAAAATATACATAAATAAATATGTGTGTACGTATATTTATACACATATATAAATATATAAATATATGTATACACACATAGACATAGGTTAGTTTAACATTTAAATGTGACTTTAACATTTAAATATATGTATATACTAGTATACATAGGTTAACCTATGTAACAAACCTGTGCAAATATACATACGTATTTATTGACATATATGTATCTTCTATGTATACATATATTTATATGTAATATATGTGTATACATACATGCATTTATACATATATGTAAACAAATGTATGTGTATATATTTATGTATTCCCTAATTACATATTTTTAAACCTGTTTTTATATAGTATATATTTTATATAAATAATTGTATATTTTATTTATAATGATTACATATTTTTAACATTTATTTGAAAGCAATTATACATTCACATGTAGTTGTAAGAAATAATACAGAGAAATCTTATGAACGCTTTACCTAGTTTTCCCCAACAGTACATCTTTCAGCACTTCCAAAACATTCAAGATATGGAACATTCCCTTCCCTACCAGGATCTTTTTGTAATTCTATCCTGTAGCTGCTTAAAAAAATATTACCACAACTTAATGGATTAAAATGCAAATCTACTATCATATAGTTCTAGCAGTCAGATATCTGAGATGGGTCTCATTGGGCTAAAATAAAAGTGTTAGTAAGGTCATGTTTTTTTCTGGAGTCTCTAGAGAAGGATCCATGTTCTGAACATTTCTAGCTTCTCCAGGCTGCCTGCATTCCCTAGCTCTTGAGCACCTTCCGCATTCAAAGCTAGCAGTGCCCTGTTGAGTCTTTCTCACACTCTATCACTGTGATGCTGATTGTTCTGCATTCATCTTCCACACTCTTTAAAAGCCCCTCATGACTACATTGGACCCAGTGAGACAATACAAGATTATCTCTTTCATTTAAGGTCAGTTGATTAACAACTTTAATTTTATTTGTAATATTAATTATTTCTTATGAAGTAACATAATATATTCACAATTTTAGAAGATGGGGTCATGGATATTTTTTGGTGGGGGTTGGGGGAGACATGGGCATTACTCTGCCTTCACACATATTGTCCTGCGATAGCCACACCCACTTCCTTATTTCCTCCATACTCACTTGTTCTCATTTCTAACCTTTGGAAAAGAGTAATCTTGTATCCATTTCTGTAACTTTGTCATTTCAAGACTGTAATATAAATGGAATGATACAGTAGGTAACCTTTGGGATTGGCTTTTATATTCAGCATAATTCTCAAGATATTCATTCAAGTTGTTTTGTATACCAATAATTCATTCCTTTTTATTGTAAGTAGTATTCTGTGACACAAATGCACTACAGTTTTTTTAACCATTCACTTGAGAAAGGAAATTTAGTTTTTTTTTCTCATTTTTGACTATTTCAAATACAGCAGCAGTGAACATGAATATATAGGTTTTTATGTGAACAAAAATATTAATTTCTCTGGGATAAATGTCTAGTAGTACAAATACTGGGCTGTATGTTAGATGCATGTTTTAGTTAGTTTAAGAAACTATCAAACCATTTATGCAGAGTTGTAATCCCAGCAGCAACTAATGAATGATGTGCATCGTTGCCAACATTTGGTTTTGTCACTATTTTTAGTTCAGCCATTTTGATGTGTATGTGATGATATCTCACTGTCATTTTAATTTGCACTCTCCTAATGACTCAGGATGCTGAACTTCTGTTTATGTGCTTGTTATGTGTATATCATCTTTGGTGAAATGACTGTCCATATCTTTGAACATTTTCTAACTGGATTTATTATTATTATTAATATTATCATTTATGGTTGAGATTTGACAGTCCTTTATAAATTCTATAAATTACTTCATTGTCAGATGTGGTTTGCAAATATTTTCTCCCACTCTGTGGCTTGTCTTTTGAATCCTCTTTACAGGGTCTTTTTCAGGGCCCAAGTCTTTCTTTTTTATTTTGATCAGTCCAGTGTATTGGATTTTTTTTTCTTTGATGGATCATTCATTTGGTGTCAAATTTAGTACTGTTTGTTTAGTTCTAGATTCTGAAAATTTATTTTTAAAATTACAGCTTTACAATTTACATGTAAATCTGTGTTTCATTTAGAGTTAATTTTAATATAAGATGTGAAAGTTAGGTTGAGGCTTTTCTCCCCCACAACCCCTCCAAAGGGTATCTAATTGCTTCAGCACTACTGGTTGAAAAGGCTATTCTTTCTCCATTGAATTGCTTCTGCAGCTTTATCCAAAACAAGTTTGGGGTAAATTTTTGTGGTTCCTTTTCTAGGTTCTTTATTTTGTTCCATTGATTTATGTTTCTATTCCTCCACCAATAACATACAGTCTTAACTGGTCAAATTCATATGGATATAATTGTTCATAGTATTTATTATTCTTTCAAGTTCTTCAGCATTTGTAGTGATAGCCCCTATTTCATGTTTGATATCAGTAATTTGTGTCTTCTGTCTTCTCTTCTTTGTCAGGCTTATTGGAAGTTTATCAAGTTTATTGATCTTTTCAAAGAACAAGCTCTATGTTTCATTGATTTTTCTATTAAAATTTTCTCTATTGTTTTTAATTTTATTGGTCTCTGTCTTTACACTTATTATTTTCTTCTTTCTGCTGCTTTGTGTTTTTTCTCTTCTCTTTTTCTAGATTCTAGGTAAAAATCATAATTAGGGAATTAATAATATTCTAAAATTAAACACCCATATTATCAACCTCTTTAGGTTGCAAAGAACCTAAGTTTATGCTTCCTCCTAGATTGATCTCCATCCACTGACTGATGGTACAAACCTGGATATCACAACTCAGCTTACGAAAACTCAAAAGGGCTTTTCTAGTTCCAGAGCTCCCCATGGGGTTAGCCAAAGCTGTCATTGACCCTGCATTGAAAGAAATTCTTTGCTGTGCCCAGTCCAGCTTCTTCTTTCCCTTCTGGTGTTCTTGTCCCCAAGGACTGCCCATAATAAAAATCTTTCATGATAATCTCCATATCAGTGTTTCTTCTTGGTGAAACTTACCTTTCACAGAGTTTGATAATTGTTTTGTTTTAACTAGAGCGGTTAGCTTGATTTTTACTTTTTTATTTTATTTTATTTATTTATTTTTTTGAGACAGAGTCTAGCTCTGTTGCCCAGGCTGGAGTGCAGTGGTGTGATCTCGGCTGACTGCAACCTCCGCCTCCCGGGTTCAAACGATTCTCCTGCCTTAGCCTCCTGAGTAGCTGGGATTACAGGCACGCACCACCACACCTTTCTAATTTTTGTATTTTTGGTACAGATGGGTTTTCACATGTTGGTCAGGCTGGTCTCGAACTCCTGACCTCGTGATCTGCCCGCCTTGGCCTCCCAAAGTGCTGAGATTACAGGTGTGAGCCACCGCACCCGGCCTGATTTTTGCTTTTTAATACTGATAGACTTTGATTTATTGATACCATTTTAGTTTTCACTTTCAATTTATTCATTTCTCCCGTTTTTATTTTGTCTTGTTTTGCCATCTTTTGGATGATGAATATTTTTTCTCTTTCTTGGGCAGACAGGCAGCCTTTTTAAATTCTTTCCCCACTTACAACCTGAAATTTACATTATTACATTATTTTTTCTATTGAATTGTTAGTTATGCTAGATGCTTCATTTTGTATGATTAAAAATTCTAAAGTTATTTAAATTTCTTTACTTTTATGCAATTTATTATATGGAAATGAAGGCACTTTCATGCCGAGCTCTACATTACCCAAAATTATCCAGTATTTTAACTTTCTCATGAAATCTCAAAAAATAATAATTATTATCCTTTTATACAGGCAGTATTTATTTATATTTACTCATACATTTAATAATTTTTGTTTTTGTTTCTTAGCAATCATTTAGCTTCTCAGAACATCTGTCTTTGGTCCTCATCCTTTTGGATGAATACATTTATTAGACACTCCTTTAGTGAAGATTGATTGATTATAAACACTCAACTTTTTACTAGTTGAAAAGTCTTTATTTTATGCACCTTCTTAAAAGTTAGCTTTTCTTGTTATACAATTTTAACACATTTACTTTTAGTACCATGAGAATATTATTACTGTCGTTTTAGTTTTCATTGTTACATTTGAGAATTCAGCTTGTTAAATTATCTTTTTTATTAACTGATTTAAGTCCTTACTTTTTGTTTTTGTTATGCTACAGCTTAGTTCACAAACATACAGACACATACACACACATACACTATCAATTATAGACTTAACATTTGTTAGGTTATTTGATTTTCATTATTAATATTTTATGATTTCTAGCAAATTATCACCCTTTACTTTTTAAAATATTGTGCATCTTCCTCTCTCTTTTATTCCAATTGGATCTCCAGTTGGATATATATGGAGCCTCTGCACTGTTTTTCCCATGTATCCTACTTCCACTTTTATGTTTTTTATTTTTTGGAGACGGAGTCTTGCTCTGTTACCCAGGCTGGAGTGCAGTGGCGTGATCTTGGCTCACTGCAGGCTCCGCCTCCCGGGTTCACGCCATTCTCCTGCCTCAGCCTCCCGAGTAGCTGGGACTACAGGCGCCCACCACCACACCCGGCTAATTTTTTGTGTTTTTAGTAGAGACGGGGTTTCACAGTGTTAGCCAAGAGGGTCTTGATCTCCTGACCTTGTGATCCGCCCGCCTTGGCCTCCCAGAGTGCTGGGATTACAGGCGTCAGCCACCGCGCCTGGCCTCCACGTTTATTTTGTAACAGTTTTAAATATTTCATTTTTCTGTGATACATTCCAAGAAATTAATTATGCTATATTTTCTAGATAAATATTTCATCCTTCAGAGAAATCAAATTGGTTTTTAAACTGTCCATGTCATTTTAAATTTTATTTTTTTCATTTATTTTACTTCCCTTGGAAATTGTTTTTGAATCTGCTCATTTTGGTAGTTTCTTGGATATTTATATCTTTTATTGCTTTTGTAATTTTTTTAATATCTAGACATATTAAACTGTATTAGTCAAGGTTCTCTAGAGGGACAGAATTAATAGGATAGATGTATATATAGAGGGGAGCTTATTAAGAAGTACTGACTCACATGATCACAAGGTGAGGTCCCATAATAGGCTATCTGCAAGTTGAGAAGCAAGGAAGACAGTCCAAGTCCCAAAGCTGAAGAATTTGGAGTCCAATGTTCGAGGGCAGGAAGGATCCAGCACAGAAGGAAGATGTAGGCTGGGAGGTTAACTCAGTCTAGTCTGCTCAGGTTCTTCTGCCCGCTTTTATTTTGGCAGCACTGGCAGCTGATTGGATTGTGCTCACCCAGGTTGACGGTGGGTCTGCCTTTCCCAGTCCGCTGACTCAAATGTTAATCTGCTTTGGCAACACCCTCACAGACACAGCCAGGAAAAGTACTTTACATCCCGCAATCTAATCAACTTGACATTCAATATTAACCATCACAAGTCCACCCCTTGTCAACTTGACCCATACATATCTCCTGAGATCATACATAATCTTCATAAACAACAATAATAAGGCCATAATTATACCTAACTCAATACAATTATCCTTTGTACAACCGGAAACGCAGCAATCCCCTACCCAAATACTATTACATAATGTTAACACACTTAAATGAATATCCATTTGATACATATTTTGAAGGTATATGTCAAGTTATACTTAGAAGAAACAGAGAATGATATTTCAGCAATCAACAAAAAACAGTTTTAATGGTTCCAGTGAGTTGAAATTCTGCTGACATAATTAGCTTATGAAAGTTAGAAAAGCTAAGATTACTAAGAAAAGTTAAATATTTGACCCTGGCCAGAAGTCTATCACTTCTTGAAAGCTATTCAGAAAAAGGAAATCTATAAATATCTTCTGTCTGATAAATGTATAACTTTTCTCTGATGAGGAAACAGAGTTTCTGTGGTTCACCCAAGGAGATAGAACAATTTTCTATTTCAAAGAACTCTTTCTCTGATTCCTCCAAATTTCAAAATGTTTTAGTTTATATAGGTCACGTAGGTTTTAAAGAGTTTAACTTTTGTACTTTATAAAGAAATTCAAAGAAGACATCAAAGCAATTACATGCCTGATTTGTAATACTTTACTTCAAATGTATAGACATGGATATAGGAAAGTAGAAAAGAGAAAGATAATCATTTTATGTCTGAAAATTTTTATAAGTAAAAAGAACTCTAACACTTGACATTATTGGTAATGGCTTGATATATAATATAATATTATAATTATAAATGCCTCAATGGTCTTTTATCATCTGATTTTTACTGTAATGAGCCTTATAATGAGCTTCATTGACTTGCATAAGAAATAACTATTTCCCCAAAAATTTATAAAAGTACAGGAAAGCTTAATAAAACTTTAGGGTTAAAAAGAGCTTTCAAGATATTCAAACTTTTATTAATGTTCCATATACTTCATTTGCTTTTTATCTTCCTGAGCTGTTATATGTTTGGACTTTGAAGGATCTATCCACCTAACAAATTAGGTTAGCAGTAAAAATAATTTTAAAATTATATTTTACAAAAAAGCAAAACAAAACAAACACAAAACTATGATTATTCCTTCTCAGTATTATACAAAGATAAATCTGTTAATGAAATGGCAGCCTCTTAACTTGCTGACAGCTATCTTTCTCTGTTAAACTTTTTTTGATAAATTAAAAGTTTTTCAATAAAGTTAAAAACAAAGGTAACCTTGTTTTTCAGCTAATTTTAGAGAAAATTTTATCCTTGAATGATCTTTCATGTTCTGATTTAATGAGTAAAATATTTGGAGTTAATATGAAAACTTTAAATTCATAAATTGACACAGAAATATCTACTGCTATAAAAAGCTGCAAATCAAGAACGGTTATTACCAACTGGTTCTGGGTCTATAAGGAAGAAAATGCCTTCTAAGCATTTTGTATGAAAATATCCAATTGCCTCTGGGGCTTCTCAACAATCTAGTTTGAGAAATAATAACTAAGATTCGTAAGTTTATTTAGTGCTAAAATGGGACTGTAAAAATCACTTATTCAAGTCCTCTAGTTTCAAGATATTCTAATACAGCCCATGTAAAGCAGTTATGATATTCTGAATTATTAAAACTAAAACCAAGGGAATGTAAGTACTTGTATTACATTCCCATAAGAAGACCCCAATTGAGGTCAGAGTTTTTTATTCTGTCTGCGTCTACTCTGAATATTGGTACAGCTGTGTAAATGATTTCATAGTCATTATGAAACTGCATGTTTGGTTTAACTTTCATACTGTAGGACCACAGGAGCAGATAGGAGGGAGGAACAGAAGTCTGTTGCATTTCTTCTTCATTGAGAAGGTTTGGTTGATCTCAGATAGAAAGTTAATAACCAACTTGTTATTGAAATATATGTGTATTAGAGAAATTCAAAATCTTTGTCCCTCATCCAATATGTTGTTCACAAAACTTTGCAGCTGCTAGTTGGGACTTCATGACTTAATCTTTGAGAAGGTAAACACTTTTTTAAAAGTATGAGTGAGGAAGACTGTGGAAAAACAGTCACAAATTAGAGAAATCAAGATTAAATACACAAAAAAGTCTTTTAATACCTTCTTTTACCTTTATGTAGCAAACATTTCTTTTTAAGGATGTTAAATTATTTTGATTTTGCTACTATCTCTGCATTTGTCCTGCATTAATATTATCTACTTGGTGTTTTCCTTTCCTGAAAGATAGTACGTTTCTTAAAAACAATGATTATGTCTTATTAGGTATATATCCTCACCTCTACAGCACCTGGTCACAAAGGTGTGCACTGATAAATAATTTTAAAGAAACTATTGTGAACGTTAGTAGAGAAATGATAATTTGCAAGATACTTTTCTACACATATAAGTCATAAAAATAAAGACAAAAAAGATGCTACTGATCCTCAAGATACTTAAAATATATTAGCTTTCTCTTCTTTCACTAAGGTGTGCTTTTATCTCTACTCATAACACTTGTCATATGCAACTTTTTATCTAATTTATCTGTTTACATATATGTTATCATGTTTTATTCACAAGCAACAGAAACCCACATAATATGGCTAAAGAAGAGGGGGTTGACTTTAAAGAACTTAAGAAACCTCTCAAACATACTCAAGAAGAGGAGAAGGAAAATGCTAGGCTGTGTAAGGATCAAAGCTATAGTGAGCTTCTGCATTCAAAACACTCTAAGATCTTAGCAAAAATAGTTTTCATAATTTAACTCCCGTGTTGTGGAATTAATGTAGTTTAGCTTCAACTCTTGTGTCTCATTTCCATCTGTCATGCTACTAAATAACTTATTTCCTCACAGACCCTATACCTCTGAAAATTTGTATTTCATGTCATTGGATTATTGTAGACTTTTCATATGGACCATATTCTATTTCCATATTATTTCAAGTTTTAGAGGGACAACAGTTGTTTTTTATTTAAGAAATTATCTAAGTTAGAGCAAGAAAATATATATAATTAGCCAAAAATGTCCCTCAGAACCCACTTCCAGTACCTCTTTCTCTTTGAAGCTTTCTTTAATGCTGACTTCTGGTTGTCCTTCAGCCTACTGAAAATAACTGCTTTGGGTTGCCACTTTGTATGCATTCACCTATATACTACACTGTAATGATTTCTATATGTGACTGTCTCTCCATTAAACATTAAGCTTCTCAATGACATTTACTTATTTTAATTTCTACCTTAAATGCCAAGGAGGTTATAAAAGTAAGTGCTTAATAAGTGTTTGTGAAGGAAGTGATGGATACCATAACTAAAGGCTTAAGAGGTGTAGAGGAGTAGAAATCCAACACTGCTTCAGGGATAAAGTAGCGTTTGAGATGGACTTTGGGAGATAAACAAGTAGGAGGAGATGAAATTGAAGACAGCTGCTCTAATGAGAAGAAAACATAAAAGGGAAACCATATTCTTGCGCATGTATGAAAAGCTTACTCTTTTTTTTTTTTGTAATTGAACTTTAAGATCTAGGGCACGTGTGCACAATGTGTAGGTTTGTTACATGGGTATACAGGTGCCGTTTTGGTTTGCTGCACCCATCAACTCATCATTTACATTAGGTATTTCTCCTAATGCTATCCCTACCCCAAGGCCCCCCACCTCCTGACTAGCCCCGATGTGTCATGTTCCCCACCCTATGTCCATGTGTTCTCATTGTTCAACTCCCACCTATGAGTGAGAACATGTGGTGTTTGGAAAAAACCTCTATGCAAATAAACAAGAAAAACTTCTTATGTTGAGCAAATAGTTCTAATTTATTCATTTATAGAGGTAGCCATTTTTTTAAAGATGAAACTCAATTGGGTAGAAAAAGAAAACGCTTTCATTTTTTCCTACTATTAATTTCATATACATTCTGTTGAATAACCCTTCCCTACTGTTGAATAATCCTTCCCTACATTGACTATATCTCCGGCAGTTATTGTTACTTTCTTATCTCTTTTAATTATAACAACAGTCTCATTTTCCTTATTAAAACTCATTTATAAGTATTAAAATTTCTTTTCAACTCAAATCACAACTTCAATTTTAAGTCAATAGTGTCCACCCTCTTGTGCAGGTAGTATCAAGATGGTGTAAACCTAGTCATTGTTTTCTGTTTTGTTTTGTTTTTTAATTTATTCTAAAAAAAAGAAAGAAAAAACAAGATACATGTGCAGAACATGCAGATTTGTTACATAGGTATATGTATGCCATGGTGGTTCACTGCACCTATTGACCTGTTCTCTAAGTTCTCTACCCTCAACTCTGACCCCCCAGTGGGCCCGGGTATGTGTTGTTCCCCTCTCTGTGTCCATGTGTTCTAAATGTTCAACTCCTGCTTATGAGTGAGAATATGTGGTGTTTGGTTTTCTGTTCCTGTGTCAGTTTGCTGAGGATGATGGCTTCCAGCTTCATCCATGTCCCTGCAAAGGACATGATCTCATTCATTTTTATGGCTGCATAGTATTCTACAATGTATATGTACCACATTTTCTTTATCCAGTCTATAATTGATGGGCATTTGTGTTGGTTTCATGTCTTTGCTAGTGTAAATAGTGCTGCAGTAAACATATGTGTGCATGTGTCTTTAAAACAGAATTATTTATATTCCTTGGGGTACATACCCAGGAATGGGATTGCTGCATCAAATGGTATTTCTGGTTCTAGATCCTTGAGGATTCCTCTAGATACAATTTCTCTAGATCTTTGAGGAATTGCCATACTGTCTTCCACAATGGTTGAACTAATTTACATTCCCACCAACAGCGTAAAATCATTCCTGTTTCTCCACAGCCTTGCTAGCATCTATTGTTTTCTGACTTTTTAATAATCGCTATTCTGACTGGTATAAAATGGTATCACATTGTGGTTTTGATTTGCATTTCTTTGATGATCAGTGATGTTCAGCTTTTTTTTCATATGTTTTTTGGCCACATAAATGTCTTCTTTTGAGAAGTGTCTAGTATCCACATGGTAAAAATTCATGTGTCATTATCAGGACAAATATTAGAATTTTCTACCAGCTTCTTGCTTCAAAATCCTTTAGGAAGAAAGCAGATTCCAGCTTTTATGTTAATGTATGCCCCCCCAAACTGCAGAAGACACATGTTGAGCTCACTTAGAAAAGCATTAAGTTCTGCACTAGACACATAATGAGGAACATTGTAAAAACTAGAGTAAATAGGCATCTAGGAAGGGAGTGTATTGCCTAACTCTTCTTTTTTCAAGTAATCATGACCTCTCTCATGGATTCTCCTGGAGTCCTCTCACTTGCTTTGAGGAGTCCTTCTCTACTTATGAAGGAGTGAAGGAAACTGTACAAAACACTTTACCCCAGGCTAATAATTCATTACTTCAATCAATAACTGTGCACATCTAGTGTTTTGGTTTTGTAAGCAGGAAGAGGGTGTCAAAGGACCATTAGCTACATCTCTGTGATTTGTGTGAGGATATGTGTTTCATTCCCTTTGTAAGAGTTCTTAGAGACATATGTCTTCAGTAGAAATTCTAAAATAACAAGGTAAGAATGCTATTCCATTCTTTGCTTCTGAGACATTTGTAGTCAAATCAGAACCCAAATGTCATCCTTTCTGCAAAAGCTTCACATAAAATCTATTTCAGGAAATAAACTGCCACAAAACAAATAGTGTTTAGAAGACAGTGTGAAATCAAGTAGTAATCTGTATAAACCACAGAGTCAGAATTTATGTTAAAAGATGGAATGATCAGTATGAGAAGGAGTAATGAGGGAGCACTTCTAGAGGAGGCAGGGTTTGAACACTTGGTATCCATCATCCCCTTCTTCGTTGCTAACAAAATTCCACGTTTGTGGAAAGCAGCAATAAGCTCTGTTCTCACCACAACCACAACAACAATAAAAAGTTACATTTCCTAGTTTCTCTATCATGTGAGTATGACTATATGGCTCAGTATGCCAAACTCAATAATATTAATAATTATTATATTAATTTTTCATTGAAAGGCTGTTTGACAGTATTAAATTTAAATAACATTTTATTGTTTTTATAGTTAATTTTCAATTTATCAAATACAAGTAGGTGCCAAGAAGCTCAATAAATATTAATTATAAGTATTCATTACTATGTACTTCCATTATTTGTCTCTAAGAATATAAATTATCTATGGAATTGAGTGTGCCTTATTAATTCACATAACTTGTTAGGACTCAGACATTATCAATTCTGCTATCAAAACAATATTGATTGAGTAGCTACTTTATTTTGTGTCTGGCACAATTTTTTGCTCTAGGGATAGCTATATAGTTGACAACTCATTAAAAAATTTCCTACTCTCAGTAAGTCTCTTGTAAGACAATAGACAAAGGATTAAGCAAAATATACAGTATATTAGATAATACTATATTTATTGATTAATAAGATAAAGGAGCTACAATTCTGATAAAAACTGTTTTTTTTTTAATATTGAATATATCTTTTATTTTGGTATTGAGTACCAAATGTCTAGTTTCCCAAATAAGTAAGTAAATAAAATAAATGGACTTGAAATAATTAGAGGGGTGAGATATTTTGAAAACTGTAAATAAAATGTATCTTATCACATAAAGTTAAAATATTATAATTAGATATTAGAAATAATGTCTAGAATTTTAGAAAAAAAATAGAATATGTCATGAAGGGGAGTCAGAGAAACACTAACCAGAACCCAAAGGTTGATAGTCCCAGTGGGTAAGACAGTCACGCCTAACTTTTCTGCAAAATAGATTGAATGACCCAAATTGCTCTTGTGTTTATGATATTTACTTTCTTATGCCCTTAGTAAAATTGTGTTCAGCACAGAAACACTTTTGAATGATCAACCTGAAAGGTGAAATCAGAATGGTTGAGATTAAGAGAAATATGCAACTGTTTCACTCTTTCGCAGGGACATTGCTTTAAAAAAATTTATTGCAGTAAAAAACGAGAGGAAAAATATAGAATAAAATATGTCTTTAATTTTATCTGGATTGGTTATGGACTTCACACCTTTTAGAAAAGAAGCCAAATCAGCAATAGTATTTAGGTTTGAACAGAAAGATGGTTTCTTCTAGTTTGTAGTAGAAGAACAATGCCAAATAGGAGTAGGTGAAGATTTCTTGCTAATGCTTTATTTTTTTTTCCTGTGGGAGGTAGACAGCAAAGTTCACTGTGTACCAAGGAAAATATATCAGTAGGTCCCTTGGCTGATACAGAGATTTTGCTTTAACTCTGAGCTCTTCCTTTTCTAAAGGAGGCTTTGAAAATATCTGAAGCTAAAAGCCTCTGCAAATGCTCTCATAACTTCCTAATATCCATCAGTCCCTATAATAGAGTCAGATTGTCCAAGGCATCTGATTAATTAGCCATGGCTCTCTTACTCCATAAAACTTTGGCCCAGTGTGCTTGATATGACTTCTACTTTCTCAGCACTGCCAAAGATTTCCAATTTATATAGACACACATGCTGTTTCTCTTCCCCATACTCCCATCTCTCTCTCTCTTTCTCTGTCTCACACACACATACATATATACCCACACACTACCCAATATATTGATATTTACTTATCATTTCTAAGTTGAAGGAACAGAGGGAAAGTGAAAGAGGAAGATAATAGTTAACAAAAGGATGCCCCTATGCTGTATAGAAACAGATGTTAGAGACTAATTAGAGTGGCCACATAGAATAATAATTCAGAGATAAGCGTTGACATGGTCAGGTTTTGGTCTTCCATTTTACTGGCTATGAGATTCTTTGGTTTTGTTTTAAACTCTCTAAGCCTTTTTTAAGGAGTCATATATATATATATATATATATATATATATAGTGTGTGTGTATATATATATGTATATATATATATATACACACACAAAATTATTTAGGTTTACAATATCTCAAGTATATTTAGTGTGATTAAGCCTCTATCTGAAAAATAATAATTATTCTACTTTGTAATTACAGATACAGATAGAGTCTAGGAAATGGCACAAAACAATTACTTTTTTGCTCTTCCTGTTTAATAATTTCAGAAAGAAATTATGTTTTTTATCAGTTTCTTTTTTCTTGTCTCCCTTTATTTTCAATTTTTTTTTCTATTTTTTTCTGTCTTTTATTACCTCCACCCCCTCCCTGAATCCTGCTTCTTGCCTGGAGAAGCAGCATAGGACTTTATAGTTCTGTGTCTCACTCCTATAACTATTCTGTAAACAGATGCAAATCTTAGAAGGCATTTTAGTTCCTTTAGTACCTTCAGGGCAAAATAGCTACAAGACAAAACCAAGCAAACATAACAAAGAAAAACATCATTCCCTTGCGGATATTGAACAAACTTCACTGCATTATTTTCTTTGTACTAGTACGCCTTCAGTATAACTTTCTCTTCTTAATGCTTTTTCCCTTGATTTGTTCCTTCAGAAAGAAAGTATAAGGAAAGTATGGGGTAAGAGATAAAGGAGATCTAGGGTTTGCATAATATATATTAGTTATGATCAAACTGCAAAGGGCCAGGTGTTAGATAGAAGTCTTAACACGAAATTCTGAATTAGAGTAAGGAAAGCACCACCAGAGACTAGGCTAGAGATCCAAAGGTGCTAAGGTGTTCAGGACAATGGATCCAGAAAGAATTGGGAAAAGAGCGTTTGTGTTATGCCCTGGAAAAGTTGGAGAGGATCCTTTGAACGTGAGTGCCTCTTCTACTTCTCTGCAGCCTAAGGTTGAATAAAAACTGAAAGATGACTTTTTCAGGAGACACAAAGGGCTGAAATACCTGAGGGCAATTGGCAAAGAGAATGACCTCAGCTGGGCAAGGGTGGTGTCCTTGTGGGAGAAGATCCTACTGGCGGGACCAAAACAAAATGGTTAACCTTTCATAGTTCACACTTTATATCATGTGGTCCACTCACAAGTAAGCATAGTTCATCTTGAGGGGAGATACTCCTTACAATTATCTTTATGTGATGGTGAACAAATCTATTAACTAGAGTTCTCTATTGAGTCAAACACCTTTCTCTATTGCAATTATGTTTGTGGTCCTATTTCATGTAAAACATAATATGAAGGTACTTAAGAGGAAGAACTTGGATGTCAGAAAAATTGGGGCTTGAATCTTCACGACTTCCTATCAATGGACAACCTAATCAATGGACAACCTGCCTAGACTTCAATTTTATCACTTGTGAAATAGAGACACAGAAAATTATTTGAAAAATTTAATCAGATATATGTGAAAACGATAAGGCAGTGCCTGGGGTGACATGTTTGTATATAACAGTATTTTTATATAAGTAATATAGTGGTGAGTTTTTGTCAAGAGAGCTAATAGGATTCAGTTGATGAAAAATAACTTCAGATACTTTCCTTCTATAGAAGAGACTAAACTGTAGTTTTGCCACTCCGTTTTCCTTTAATTCTCTCTGAAATTACAAATGGATAACTATACTGATATCTTCACAACTTTTGTGCAGTTTCCTGGCATGATTAATATGTAATGAGAGCTTTTAATGAATGAGCATGTCACAGCTTGTTCTTGTTTGACTGTCACAAATTAGAAATTGGGCAGCTATTTTTCTGTAGATCAAGGCTTTCACTTTTAATGTGATATACTATCTAAGCATGGACAGAGGATTGTGGAAAAATTGCTGCTTCCCACTGATCAGCACAATATTTTCTCTGCAGTTACAGAGCAGTGATTCACATGGGCTGTTCTGTGCATGGCCCTAATTTTCTTGCACTGATGTGGTGGATGGGATGAGAAGATGTAATAGTCACATAATCCACTTAAACCAGAAGAGAGAACAGCTATAACTTTCTCATCTAATGCAATGAAATGAACCCTGAACTAGTTATCAGGAAGCCCAGGGTGTTAACTCATACTGTTTCCATGAACACAGTCAAGTGGCTTAAATTCTAACCCTAATTTTTCTCAACTATAAATTGTGTCTGTGTGCCCCTATATGTATCTGCATGGGTGAGGAAGAAGATAATGAATTTTCCTAGTGTATTTGAAGGAATTACGATTAGTGTTCATTGAGACATTTGTTAAGAAAAGCTGGAGTAAGTACCTTACAAATGTGGAAGTTTATTTTAGTGTCATTGCCCTACTTCAGACAGAGAAGAGCCACATGTCCGGCAACATCTGTCCTAAATCCTGTCATTCCACTGTCATAGATATATCATAGATATATATTTCTCTTGACATTAAATGTACATGAAGTTCTATGAAAATAGCAAAATGCTGTATAAACTATTTGTATCAAATAATAGTTGGAAGAAGTACTCCTTTTGTTCCAAATAAGAGGTTAGCCTCTGAATCAAAGTTAGATTTGTGTAATGTTTTGGTGGGGAAGAGGTATTACAAGGCAAGAAACGGATGACTTAGAAGTGGAAAAGACTTTTGAAGGAAAAGGGAAGGGCGAGAAAGATTAATATTCTTAGATTCTCATATTTACTTCTGTTTAACCTTGAAATTGAAACCATTATTTTTAAGAGAAAATATGCTGAATTTGTATTCATTCGTTTATTCTATAAATATAAATTAATCTTCCACTATGTTCAAGGTACTGTGCTAGGTTTTAGAGGTACAACTGTGAATTAGACATGTAAAGTGCCAGGAAGAAGTTCACAACCTCATTAAAAGACAAGTGCCCTGACGAGGATAAGCAGAGGTCACCAGAGGAACACAAAACAGACATATCAGAAAAGGCTTCCTAGAAAAAGTTGACATGCAGGTTGAGGCCTAAAGATAGGACAGGAATTAATGTGTTGAAAAAGTACCATTGAAGAGATAGTACCATTGAATCTAGAGAATGTGGCATGTAAAAGGTAATTAATGTTCTTCATTTAGCTTCCTATTCCTTAATATTATTGCTAAAATTTTGCTAATTGTATGCTGAAATTCATGGCGTGAAAAGTATTCTTTACTATACCAACCACATTTGCTTCCACAGACTGATTAATTTCTAAAAGTACCTATTTCATAATTGTAAAGAATGACAGCATTTTCTATAGTTTTTTGGTACCTCCAAAGGGCAGAAAATGGGTGTGCTGGGCATTAAGAGTTGATGTACAGGCATAAGAAAATATGCAGTATTTAGTGTGAGAAGTAAAATATTACATGTGGAGAAGTAATCAGGGAAAATGCCATAAAATGGTTTGAATGCTAGGGCCAAGTTTGAATTTCATCCTAAAAAGTTGGGTAAGCTTGTAAATGTTTTAAGCAAATAAATAGTATAATCATAATGGTGTTTTAGAAATGTCACTCTAGCTCTGGATGTATTATTCAAATATTTCTGATCATATACCTCTATTAATAAATCATTTTGACCACAGTCCTCAACATAGAAAACAATGAGAATTCTTATTCTGATGCCATAGGCCCCACACTTGGATTTCTTGCATCATTTTCATTTCTTTACTTAGACTCTAATGACTCAGAATGTCCATTTTTCTCAGGAAACACATGCTCATTATAGCAGATATCACATGAAGGCAATGCCTTCACTCAGAATAAATTATTTATAAATAGGAAAGTCAGAACTATCAGAGGAAAGGTTAGGAAGCAATAGGTGGTGTGTGTGTGTGTGTGTGGGCGCGCGCACGCGCGCACGTGTGTGTGTAGCTTCAGAGGTAGCAGCCGAATCTGTGTGTATGAGAAATATTTTAAAAGTTTGTGATATTTTTGAAGTCAAAACTTGAAGGCATCCCCTCTAGATTATTCTTTACTTGATTTTTTGATAGGAGAGAATGAATAATATGGTAAGGTAAAAATCTAAAATTATCAAAGTCATAAAAAGGAAAATGCATATTTTACTTACGTAATTTTCTATTCAAGACAAAATAACTAATAGTATTGAAGTTGTATATTTTTGGGCAATTAATCATGTTGAGGTAATGATGCATGAAGTAATCAAAATGTCTAAATAAGGCTCAATGATATAGAAAGATAAAGTAAAGAAAACTAATGATGAATATTCTTATATGTGTTATATTACCTTATCCTAAAATATTTACAAAATAAATGTGATAAGTAAACAAAAGACTCAAAGTTGATTAATAAATTAAAAATAATTATACATTAAAAATATACTGAATATACAACAAACTAAAATAAATCTAGAATACCTCACCCCCACAACTGGACTGGAAATTATTTCTAAACTGATATGTAACTAATTTATACTCCCATATAGTGAAGACACATAAACTGTACATTTCTTTATTTTTTAAAAATAAGCTTACTTGACTAGATAATTTTTAAAATTGCTTTTAACTCTAACAATTTTGTGTTCTTTTGCTCTCTGACCAATTTTGAATCTCTTCATTATTCTTATTGCTTAAATTGTGTTAAACTAATGAAAATATCCCAACCTGGTCAAGACCTTAGTGCTTGTCAGCTATGTTTTATTATTAGAGTGATTAAAAATATTCAGTCTTCAAGTGCTGGAATTTCACTTGCCACTAACTCTTCAAAGCGTTTTCTTTTTTATTAACATAGGCACCCCATCTGGAACTTATTCCAGTCTAGACTCCTCCCTGCCACATCTGCTCATGTGCTTAAATCAAAATTAAAGACCTTGTGCTTAGTTAATATTTTTCCATTTTATTTGTCATCAATTTTTTTAAAGTCTGAGTTTAACAGCATGGAATATTAGAACATATTTTGGAGGAACCATGTTTCTAAATAAATTTGGACAGAAAGATGCTTAATGGCATATACTTCGTGGTCCCTTTTTCTGAGTACAGAGTTCAAAAATTTATTAAAATGTTTTTGCTGTGTGGAGTACAATGCCATTATTTAAAAAAAAAAAAAACATATTTCTCATTCCAAAGTATTCAGTTGGGTGAAGTCACTCTTTCCTAACAGTGCCATATTTACAAATAAACAACTAAGTCAATTTCATATTAAGTGATAAATAGGCTATTTTCCAACATATTGTATTCCCAAACGATGCTTACAGATGCTAAAAGGGAAGTACTATGGTATTAAGAAAATGGAAGAAAAACCTCAAAAACTCTCTTTATATTTGTAAAGATGATGATTCCAACAGCAAAAAATTGAGTCTAACAAGCATTGAGCACATCAAAATACAGATTCCAAAAAGTGAGTGTAGCTGGTTGGTGAATTATATTCATAGAACCCTCTGATTAATGAGGCAGAAAACTACAGCTCATAACAAAGAAAAAACCTATTTATTGCTGTTCAGCAAAATAATTCTGATGCAGGGAAGATTATAGGGGATCCAAGTGACATTGGTCCCCTCTGAGTGGATCCCTTTTTAGCCTTCATAGAGCTTGTTCTTTTAAGCACCCTGGTTTAAATGCCATTACCAAAAAACGACTGAAAATTTTGAAGCTGAGTAAAAACACTTTATTTCATAAAATGATTATGTTAGATGATATATTAAAATACTATGTTATATAGAATGTTTTTTTCTTATGATTTCCAGCAACTTATCTGTGTTATCTTTATAAAGTGTTGAATTAAAAAGCTATGTAGGTATTGTTATATAAAACATTTGTAAAGAGCTGAACATACCCAATTATTAGAATCAAGATTCTTTTTTATTTATTTATTTTTTTACAGTAAGCAAAGTCTGGAAAGCCACCTACCTTCATCCCAACACCTCCCTGATATGATTTGGCTCTGTGTCCCTATACAAATCCCATTTTGTAGCACCCATAATTCCCATGTGTTGTGAGAGGTACCCAGTGGGAGATGACTGAATCATGGGAGTGGGTCTTTGCCATGCTGTTCTTGTATTAGTGAATGGGTCTCAAGAGATCTGATGGTTTTAAAAATGGGAGTTTTCCTGAACCAGCCTTTCTCTCTTGCCACCACCACAAAAGAAGCACATTTTGCATTCCACCATGATTATGTGGCCTCCCCAGCCAGGTGGAATTCTGAGTCCAATAAACTTCCTTCTTTTGTAAATTGCCAAATCTTGGGTATGTCTTTATCAGGAGCTTAAAAACTGACTAATACAGTAAATTGGTACCATTAGAGTGGGGTGTTGTGGAAAAGATGCCTGAAAATGTGGAAGTGACTTTGAAACTGAGTAACAGGCAGAGATTGGAATAGTTTGCAGGGCTTAGAAGAAGACCAGAAAATGTGGGAAAGTTTGGAAATTCCTAAAGATTTGTTGAATGGCTTTGCCCAAAATGCTGACAGTGATAAGGACAATAAAGTCCAGGGTGAGGTGGTCTCAGATGGAGATGAGGAACTTGTTGGGTACTGAAGCAAAGGTGACTCTTGTTATGTTTTAGCAAAGAGACTGATGGCATTTTGCCCATGCCCTAGAGATTTGTGGAACTTTGAACTTGAGAAAGGTGATTTAGGGTATCTGGCAGAATAAATTTCTAAGCAGCAAAGCATTCAAGGGGTGGTTTGGGTGCTGTTAAATGCATTCAGTTTTATAAGGGAAGCAGAGCATAAAAGTTTGGAAAATTTGCAGCCTGACAATGTGATAGAAGAGAAAATCCAATGTTCTGAAAAGAAATTCAAGCTGGCTGCAGGGATTTGCATGAGTAATGAGGAGCTGAATGTTAATCACCAGGAAAATGAGGAAAATGTCTCCAGGGCATGTCAGAGGTTTTCACAGCAGCGCCTCCCATCACAGGCCTGGAGGCCTAGGAGGAAAAAGTGGTTTCATGGGCTGGGCCCAGGGTACCTGTGCTGTTTGAAGCCTAGAGACTTGGTGCCCTGGGTCATGGCCACTCCAGCCGTGGCTGAAAGGGGCCAGTGTAGGGCTTGTGCCATGGCTTTACTGTGTGCAAACCTCAAGCCTTGGCAGCTTCCACATGGTGTTGAGCCTGACAGTGCACAGAAGTTAAGAATAGGGGTTTGGGAACCTTCACCTGGATTTCAGAGGATGTATGGAAATACCTGGATGTTCAGGCAGATGTTTGCTGCAGGGGCAGGGCTCTCATAGAGAACCTATGCTAGGGCAGTGCAGAAAGGAAATGTGGGGTCAGAGCCCCCACACAAACTCTCTACTGGGGCACCACCTAGTGGAGCTGTGAGAAGAGGGCCATTGTCCTCCAGACCCTAGAATGGTAGATCCACTGACAGCTTACACTATGTGCCTGGAAAAGCCACAGACACTCAATGCCAGCATGTGAAAGCAGCCAGGAGGGAGGCTGTACCTTGCAACGCCACAGGGCAGAGCTGCTCTAGACCATGGGAACCCACATCTTGCATCAGAGTGAGTTGGATGCGAGACATGGAGTCAGGAGAGATCATTTTGAAGCTTTAGGATTTGACTGCCTCGCTGGATTTCGGACTTGCATGAGCCCTGTAGCCCCTTTGTTTTGTCCAATTTCTGCCATGCGGAATGGCTGTATTTACCCAATGACTATATCCCCATTATATCTAGGAAGCAACTAACTTACTTTTGATTTTACAGGCTCACAGGTGGAAAGGACTTGCCTTGTCTGGGGTGAGACTTTGGACTGTGGACTTTTGAGTTAATGCTGAAATGAGTTAAGACTTTGGGGTACTGTTGGAAAGGCATGATTGGTTTTGAAATATGAAGATATGAGATTTGGGGTGGGCCAGCAGCAAAATGATATGGTTTGGCTCTGTGTCTCCATACAAATCTCATTTTGTAGCTCCCATAATTCCCACATGTGTGTGAAGGACCCAGTGGGAGATAATTGAATTTTGGGGGCAGGTCTTTCCTGTGCTGTTCGCATGATAGTGATTGGGTCTCACAAGATCTGATGGTTTTAAAAATGGGAGTTTCCCTGCACCAGCTCCTCTCTCTTGCTGCTGCCATGTAAGACATGCATTTCGTGTTCCACCATGATTGTGAGGCCTCACCAGCCACATGGAACTGTGAGTCCAATAAACTTCCTTCTTTTGTAAATTGCCCAGTCTTGGCTATGTCTTTATCAGCAGTGTGAAAACAGACTAATATACTCCCTACGCATCATCACCACATATTATTTCGCTAATATAATTCTATCTGTGTTCTACATTTAAATTAATTTTTTTTCCCACTGGAAAATACTTCTAATTTACCCTGTGTAACCTGTCAAATATAAATACTCTCTCCTTGCTTTATATACAGGTGGTACTGGATGAATATGTCTTGAACTTTATTACTAGCAGGAAAATGTGCAATGCTATTTATTATTTCAACTGTGAAAATACATATTTTTGACATTTGAAATCTTTAATATTTGATATTTAATATTTGATATTTAATATTTTTAATAAATCTTTAATATTTGAAATTTAAATGGCAAAACTGACTATATCATTGGCCAGATGTGCTATCAGTCAAGAAATTCACATTTGGATCACAAGTAGAATCAATTTCAAATAACTGATAAAATAACAAAGCAGTAATGCTGTCCTCAAAAGTTAATAGGCTATATTAAAATGGGGGAAAAAATGAACCCAAAGCAATTCTATATAATACCTTTCCATTTACAGTTGTTGTGGACATGTTTCTCAATAATATTATGTTGCCTACAGCAAATTAAGCACGTTGAATTTAAAATATTTGAAAATAGATAACAATCAGGTGTCCATTCAGTGAATTACAGAACTGGGCATCAAAAGGCCAATAGAATAGGGGATATGAGGCAACAAAGGAAAAGATACATTTTAAAGGCTTGGCAGTGTCACTTTTCAGAAGGCAACGAACAGATAAGAGGAAGGTTATAAAAGGAGAAAAACTACGCTATCAGATGAGTAGACATGAGTTGCTTAAGAAAATAATGAGAAATGGCAATAGATAGCCTTGGAGGAGACAAGGAAAATCATGTATTCCCTCCATTTTGATTCTAATCTGTACGTAAACGTTGTGTTGAGAAGAAGACAGAGATTTGTGTTTGGAATAGGGCAGAACTAGTTTCAAATCCCAATTGTAGTATTAACTACATAATTTGATTCAAGTTAACTTTCTGGCTTCCATTTTCTTTTATGCAAAATGAGGATAATCATTTATACTTCTTAGAATTGAGGTGAAGATGTAACAACATCATATATATGTAAATATTTCTTACAACATATGGAATGTGGTAGGCATACATATCTTCTTCCCATGCAAGGAAAGAGCATCTCTCTAGACTGTTTCCTATCTCAATGATTTATATCATCATGAAATTAATATCACACTGGAAGAAATATCAGAAAACTGAGTATCTTATATTAGGTTCACCAGTATCCAGCAAATAACATATCTGGCATGATGTATTTTTCATTTGTACAGTTTTGTTACAAACAGAACATGAACAGCTACTGTTTGTAGTCAAGAAACAAAAAAAGTTATGGCAAGATAATAGTATCTGTTGAATTAATTGAATTTGTTAAGTAAAAATGGAAAAACATAGTTCATATAAATTAGTAAGAGAAGCAACAGTTTGTGGAGACTACTTTGAATCAATTTGACAAAGTTCATGGAGCATATACTATGAATAAGATGCTTTACAAATGATACAAAGATGAATTCAACAGTTTTTTACCTTCAAAGAACTTAATCTCTGCTAATTAAGAAAAGAATTGCACATAGCTAAATGTATTATATGGTCAAGTAGAATACAATATATATTAAAGGTAGAAAGTGAAGTTCTAGGAAAATGTGTTACTATGACAGACTGATTAGTATCCATGTCTGTTACTAATCATTACTGATTAGTATTCATGTATGTTTAGTTTATCAATAAATTTTACCAAATGCCTTCCTTGTGCAAATAACAGTTTACGGACATTACACTTTTTATCATCAGTGCCATGTCTAGGCCTGCTTCCCAACCTAGAGCTAAACTGCTTATTTATGGGTGCAATGGATTTTTCTTAAGTAGCACAAGACTGCACTTTCACCTAGTTAGATTTTTCTTGTTTTTTTTTCTCTGAAGCCTTCATCTAATTTTTCAAAAGAAAATACAAAAGGAAAGGATAGGTTAATCATTGGCCCTGAAAGAGACAAGGAATTGAGAGTAATTTGAATTATACATGATGTTAATTTGTGCTACCTCAAATTCTAAAATGTGATGGGAAAAATATTAAAATGATCACTTGAAGTCAGTTGAAGCATGTTAGAGTCATATAAATGATAACAATTAGATACTGTAATCTATCTCAAATAGCAAGTTAATAATGATTGTTTTTGGTACTAAGGCCTTAGAGAGACTCTTGTCAGTCAGTGCCTAATATTCTACAGTATTTAGAGAAGCCCAGCACCAGTAATCATGCTAATTTGTAATGAGACCATGACAGAGGTGAAAGAAGGGGATTGATTGTTATTAGATGCTTATTAATTTCCAGGCACTTGTATATGCATTAGATTATTTAATTTTCATAACAACTATGTGAATTAAGAATTCTTATTAATATTTAAAATAATAAAATGTAGGCAAAGGAAGGTTAAGCAACACGATCTAGCTGCTAACAGAGCCACATTTTCCATACTAGCTACACAAATGCTTCCAAAAATTGCCTGATTACAACAAATCCTACAACAAATCCTCTTTGGTACAACATAAAATAAAATTCTCAGGATTCTCCTTTGAAATTCTTGTTCAACATTTCTAGAGTGAGGCCAGAAAGCTGAGATTTTAACAGCAGTTATTTTAGATCATTTTATCACCAGGCAAGATTTGGAAATATTACACCATGTCACGATTTGGAGATGGCTCCAGATATTCTTTATGTGGACCTTTTATTTAATATGTAGACCCCTTTTCTCTACCGTTTTTGGCGTATTCCTGTAGGTCTCTTGTCACATCAAAACCTACTCCCTGGAAAAAAAATATATTTTTAAGTCAGTCATTGATGCCTGAGTATGAATTTAATTTATAGTGTTTTCTCTCCTGGGGAGTTTGCATCTTTAGCTTTAGTTTAGGATGTGGGAGAAAAGTTTTTACCTTCTGGTTAGTTTTATGAATAAAATATTCAGAAAACTGGCAGGTGAGAAATGTGGAAAGAATGCATAAGAAGGTATTTTTAAGGCTCTTGAAATCACGGGGAAGGAAAGGTAACTTTCTAGCCTTATGTTTAAAAAAATGTCCTGAATTAAACTGAGGATGTGAAGAATGATTATGTGAGTATAACATTTTTGTAAGAATTCAAGTGTTCATTTGGAATTTATATTTTAAAATACTTTAGACTTACGATTAAGAATGTAATGGAAAAAGAGGGAAATCATGATGCTTCCAGGAAAAAGCACAGAGATTTTCCCGCACGGCTTATACCTCAGCTGCCAAAAACACACCTATTCCTGGTATTTCTGGTATAGTGCAAAACTAACAGTTGAAATGACAAATGATTCTTTTGGTTTATAGTTGAAGCATTTCCGCAGCTTAAAAGATTTTGTTTACCCATGTTGTAATGAACACTATTCCCTGCATTTTGCAAAACAATAAATTGTTTATTTTTCCCCTGAACCTTATAGACTAATACTAGATTCACTTATAAAAACAAAACACTAATGACAGAGAATATACATTTATGCAGATATAGCATACCTTGAAGATATTGTGGGTTTGGTTCCAGACCAATGCAATGAAGTGAATATTGCAATAAAGAGAGTTACATATTATTTTTTCACATCCCAGTGCACATAAAAGTTATAATTACATTATACTATAGCCTACAAGTGTGCAATGGCATTTTGTCTAAAAATTGTATATGCCTTACCTTAAAAATACTTTGGTGCTAAAAAGTGCTAATGATCTTTTTTGAATCTTGCCTTCATGTTGATGGCTGCTGATGGATTAGACTGGTGGTTGTTGAAGTTTGGAGTGGCTGTGGCAATTTCCTAAAATAAGAGAACAGGAAAGTTTGCTGCATCCATTGACTTCCTTTCATGAAAGGTTTCTCTGTAGCATGTGATGCTGTTTGATAATATTTTACCCAGAGTAAAACTTCTTTCAAAATTAGAGTCAATTTTCTCAAACCCTGCTGCTGCATTATCAACCAGGTTTATGCAGTATTCTACGTCCTTTGTTGTCATTTCAACAATGTGGAAGCAGCTCTACATCCTTTCAAGTTTTATCATGAGATTGCAGCAGTTCAGTCACGTTTTTAGGCACCACTTCTAATTCTAGTTCTTTTGCTATTTCCACCACATTTGCAGTTACTTCCTCCATGGAAGTCTTAAACCCCGCAAAATCATTTATGAGGGTTGGACTTTTTCCAAACTCAAGTTAATGTTGATATTTTGACCTGCTCCCATGAATTACAAATGTTCTTAATAGCATCTAGAATGGTGAATCCTTTCCAGAAGGTTTTCAATTCACTTTGCTCACATCCATTGCAAGAATCACTATCTATGGCAGCTATATCCATACAAAATGTATGTCTTAAATAATAAGACTTGAAAGTCAAGATCACTCCTTGATCCATGGGCTGCAGAATGAATGTTGTGTTAGAGGGACAAAAATAACATTAATCTCCTTGTGCATCTCCTAGCTCTTGGGTAACCGAGTGCCTTGTCAATGAAAGAAATCCTATTTTTTCTTTTTTTAGCAATATGTCTAAATGGTGGGTTTAAAATATTCGGTAAACCATATTGTAAACAGATGTGCTGCCATCCAAGCTTTATTGTTCCATATATAGAACATCCAGTCAGTGGAATAAACATAAAACACACAACATTGATTAATTAAGTTCATCATTTTATATGGGTGCAGTTCATGGCACCCAAAACCAATTATAATAGTAATATGAAAGATCACAGATTATCATAACAGAAGTAGTAATCATAATAACATTCGAAATATTGTGAGAAATACCAAAATGTGACATAGAGACATGAAGTAGGCACTGGCTGTTGTGAAAATGGTGCCAACACATTTGCTTGACACAGTCACCAAAGATCTTCAAATTTTAAAAAATGAAGTATCTGTAGAGCACAATAAAATGAGGAATGCTTATATAAGTTGAAATAATATATGGAGTAGGAAAGTTTACACTGAGGGCTAATAATAAATTGTTAAGTGCCTTATCAAACCATAAAAATAGATATTTTATTGCACATATCATAGTTCATGTTGAAGTAATTTATGTTAGTAGCTCTTTTCTTGTTTTTTTTTTTCTTTTCCTTCTTTTTGCTATATTATACTAATGGTGGGTGATACATGAAAAAAGCTGTAACAACAAACATGCTGTATAATAAAAAATGCAATTATGAGTTGCTGGTGTATGCTGGTGAAGCTAATACTATGATCATAAACAAATATAATTAGTAATTTATTTCTAAGGGTAATAATATGATTGATATATAGATAAGACTTTGGTTTAATACAATGGAAATTATTTAAGAGGTTGATCATCTAGGCTCTGCAGTGAGACTGCTTGTGATATAATATTGGCCTCATATTTTGCATACACTAACTTAGTGTCCTAGTAGTAACTATTCAACTCTTGTGTGTTTCATTTTCTATCTCTGTTAAGTGCAAATTAAAAGGTATGTATTGTATAGTTGTATATACATATCTGTGTACATATACACAGACATATATGCAGCATATATGCAAGTGTATATACAGCCGTGTGCCACATAACAATGTTTCCATCAATGACAAAACACATATTTCACAGTGGCCCCATAAGATTATGACACCATATTTTTACTGTACTTTTTCTATGTTTAGATATGCACAATTGTTTACCATCTTGTTACAATTGCCTGTGCTATTTAGTACAGTAAGGTGCTGTACAGGTTTGTAGCGTAACAGCAATAGTCTACACCGTATAGTCTAGGGGAGTAGCAGGCTATGCCACTAAGGTTTGTATAAGAATACCCTATGATGTTCACACAGTGACAAAACAGCCTAACGACACAGTTTTCAGAATATATTCAGTTGTTAAGTGAGGTGTGACTGTAAAAATACTCTTAGTTGGAGTCCCAGGGAAGCACATATAACACACTCAAATTAGAATAATTGAAGATGAGATTATTATCAAGGAAATTAACAACACAAGTGGAGATAGGGTTCAGAGATACTGGAGGAGAGCACAGGATTCTGAACAAATAATAACAGAGCTGTTATCACACTAACCCCAAAGGGACAAGAAAAGGAAGGGGTCTCTGGAACCTGAAAAGACAGTTATGTTAGGCCACCTAGAGAGGAGTAGTGGGTTTCTTTCAAAGGATAGTCAGCCTAAAGACTTTTAATTAGTTTTGGAAAGAAAGCTGATGGCTACTGAGTATACCGAATTACGTTCCAGAAAAGTAAGTTGTTTACGTCAGTGGTTTTCGATCTTTGCATCTCTGGGGCTGTTATATGGTCTTAAAAAAAGTGAGAATGCCAAAGAATATATCCAGTTATATCTCTTGATGTTTACCATCTTGGAATTTACAACAGACAATTTTAAAACTTTCATTGATTTATTTTAAAATCATAATAAATAACTCTGGGAACCACACACTTTTTCTGTGAATGGCTGGATAATAAGTACTTTAGGTTTTTTGAGCCATTTTTTTGTGTAATTATTCAGTTCTGCTGCTGTAGAACAAAAATAACCATGGACGATATATAAAACATTGAGTATAACTGTGTTAAAAAAATCATTATTTACAAAAATAGGCATGAAGCTAGATCAGGCCTTCAGGCTGGATTTGGTCTTTGATAACTCCAGATAAAACTGTTTACATAAACCTATTAACCTGTTAATGTAAATAATATATTTTGATAATAATTAGTTTCCAATAGAGTATGGTGAGAAAAGAGACACCATTTCTCATTTTTGTTAATCTCTAATGTCTGGTTTTATAAGAAAGCTGAATTATTTTATCTAATTTGGCATTAAATTTATGACAATGGTGATTTGATTGACATGTGTAGGAATATCTGGCCCCATCCAAGTATACAGTTTAAAATATGAGGTTATTTTACTAACTTTTTGAGATATTTATGTTCTTTTTTAATGCTATACCAAAATTCAACTAGCAGTTGATTTCAAAGGATAATTGCAATGTGTAATCTGAGACCATATCAATATACATTTAATATTTTTTATTAAAAAACATTTGTTTTTCTCACATGAAGGTGATTCTGTAACATGCATAGATAATGTAAATAATACTGTTTGGTGTAGTGATGCAGAGCTTCCAAATATTAACACAGTTTATTATACAATATTTTATAATTAATATTACTGTTTATCTGCCAAGAAAAGTCTTTATATTCAAAAGGTGTCAAGCTCCTGGTAGCAAGTACAGCTTTTCCAACATTCTGACTTTTGCTTGAAAACATTAATTTTATGTAGCAAATATTGTTTCATAAAATTAAAACTTTATAGTACAAAATGCAAAACTTTCTAGTAACAAATATTGTTAACTGCTTTTCTTGAGGTAATGATCTTACTTTGTTCATTTTCAAGACAATATCTATAAAAATCCTAAGTTTAAATAACTATAGTTTTTCTGTCTGTTCTTTCAAGTAAAAATTTTGTTCCCTGAATAAAGCAGCTAGTTTAGCTTGCACAGAATAGACTTGCCAATTGCTTCTCCTTAAGATAGTCCTCAAACTTTGGTATACCACAGAAGTATTTCATGTGTACTTACCATTTCATCATACAGAATATTAAATGAAAATTATGTAAGTAAGAGTAGAGATTTAAAAGTTGAGTAATTTTTATTACTTCATCAAAAACATGGTGGTGAAAACAATAACTATTAGTATGGTTGGGTGCCGTTTCCTTGACTTGTACTAAGGTACCAATATTTTTACTCACCATTGTTTTTGCATCATCAGTACAAATGTTAACACAATAAAAAAAGCAAATAATATTTTAGTACTATTCTAAAATACTTTGGATCTCATATGCCCTTTGAAAGGTTTGGATATCTCCGAGTGTCCACTTGGAAAAACATTACTCTACACTTTATGAATGAGAAAGAGTGAGGGTCCAGAAAAGATAAAAATAATAGTTTGGTGTCAAAATGTCAAATAACTTTATAGGACAACCATGAAAAGAATATGCCTTTACTAACCTAAAATTAAAAGTCTCTCCTGAATGCTCTGCTACTTCATTTGTATACTAAAATCTTACACAAATTGTCTTATTTACCTTGAAAATTATGAAGCCCTACTCATTTTCAAGATACTAACACTTACACTCACCACTGTATTGGATTCTGAAACATGAGTTTACCACAATGGAAAGCAGATGTACTATGGCTTTATCAAGCATAGCCACAGAAGGACAAAGCAGTAAAACAATTCAGTTAATACAGAAAACCAGGCGATTGGTTTGATGTAAATGGCCAAGATTATATTTTTATTTTCTGTTTGTTTCCTTATAATATAGACATTGTTCTTTCAACTACAAAATGTAATAATGATTTTACATTATGTACTTCTTTTACTTTTCAAAATTATTTTAGAATTATTGACAAATATTTAATAACTAAAGAAAAATATTTTCAATAAGTGATTAAGTTCAAACATAGAAGTTATTATGTCAATTAAAGCAAGTCTTATTTCCGGATTAAAATTAGGCAGGAATTAATATAAAAGTAAATATTCCCCCAAGATTTCTATTTAACTAATGGCATTATTTTTGCATTATAACTACTCGTATTGCCAAGACACAGAGTTGAGTGCCAATGATTAATTATATCTACACTTACAAAAAATCCTAATCTCTTAATACTTTTTATAACTCTAAATAGAAATATAAAATTATTAATATTTTCATGAGTCACCACATGCACATTTCAATATTTATTTTATCTTAAATACTGACTTTTTTCATTTTTTTATTTTATTATTATTATACTTTAAGTTTTAGGGTACATGTGCACAATGTGCAGGTTAGTTACATATGTATACATGTGCCATGCTGGTGTGCTGCACCCATTAACTCATCATTTAGCGTTAGGTATATCACCTAATGCTATCCCTCCCCCCTACCCCCACCCCACAACAGTCCCCAGAGTGTGATGTTCCCCTTCCTGTGTCCATGTGTTCTCATTGTTCAATTCCCACCTATGAGTGAGAACATGCAGTGTTTGGTTTTTTGTCCTTGCAATAGTTTACTGAGAATGATGATTTCCAATTTCATTCATGTCCCTACAAAGGACATGAACTCATCATTTTTTATGGCTGCATAGTATTCCATGGTGTATATGTGCCACATTTTCTTAATCCAGTCTAGCATTATTGGACATTTGGGTTGGGTCCAAGTCTTTGCTATTGTGAATAGTGCCACAATAAACATATGTGTACATGTGTCTTTATAGCAGCATGATTTATAGTCCTTTGGGTATATACCCAATGATGGGATGGCTGGGTCAAATGGTATTTCTAGTTCTAGATCCCTGAGGAATGGCCACACTGACTTCCACAATGGTTGAACTAGTTTACAGTCCCACCAACAGTGTAAAAGTGTTCCTATTTCTCCACATCCTCTCCAGCACCTGTTGTTTCCTGACTTTTTAATGATTGCCATTCTAACTGGTGTGAGATGGTATCTCATTGTGGTTTTGATTTGCATTTCTCTGATGGCCAGTGATGATGAGCATTTTTTCATGTGTTTTTTCACTGCATAAATGTCTTCTTTTGAGAAGTGTCTGTTCATGTCCTTCGCCCACTTTTTGATGGGGTTGTTTGTTTTTTTCTTGTAAATTTCTTTGAGTTCATTGTAGATTCTGGATATTAGCCCTTTGTCAGATGAGTAGGTTGTGAAAATTTTCTCCCAATTTGTAGGTTGCCTGTTCACTCTGATGGTAGTTTCTTTTTCTGTGCAGAAGCTCTTTAGTTTAATTAGATCCCATTTGTCAATTCTGGCTTTTGTTGCCATTGCTTTTGGTGTTTTAGACATGAAGTCCTTGCCCATGCCTATGTCCTGAATGGTAATGCCTAGGTTTTTTCTAGGGTTTTTATGGTTTTAGGTCTAACGTTTAAGCCTTTAATCCATCTTGAATTAATTTTTGTATAAGGTGTAAGGAAGGGATCCAGTTTCAGCTTTCTACATATGGCTAACCAGTATTCCCAGCACCATTTATTAGGTAAAGAATCCTTTCCCCACTGCTTGTTTTTCTCAGGTTTGTCAAAGATCAGATAGTTGTAGATATGTGGCATTATTTCTGAGGGCTCTGTTCTGTTCCATTGATCTATCTATATCTCTGTTTTGGTACCAGTACCATGCTGTTTTGGTTACTGTAGCCTTGTAGTATAGTTTGAAGTCAGGTAGCATGATGCCTCCAGCTTTGTTCTTTTGGCTTAGGATTGACTTGGCAATGTGGGCTCTTTTTTGGTTCCATATGAACTTTAAAGTAGTTTTTTCCAATTCTGTGAAGAAAGTCATTGGTAGCTTGATGGGGATGGCATTCAATCTATAAATTACCTTGGACAGTATGACCATTTTCACGATATTGATTCTTCCTACCCATGAGCATGGAATGTTCTTCCATTTGTTTGTATCCTCTTTTATTTCACTGAGCAGTGGTTTGTAGTTCTCCTTGAAGAGGTCCTTAACGTCCCTTGTGAGCTGGATTCCTAGGTATTTTATTCTCTTTGAAGCAATTGTGAATGGGAGTTCACTCATGATTTGGCTCTCTGTTTGTCTGTTATTGGTGTATAAGAATGCTTGTGATTTTTGTACATTGATTTTGTATCCTGAGACTTTGCTGAAGTTGCTTATCAGCTTAAGCAGATTTGGGGCTGAGACAATGGGGTTTTCTAGATATACAATCTTGTCATCTGCAAATAGGGACAATTTGACTTCTTCTTTTCCTAACTGAATACCCTTTATTTCCTTCTCCTGCCTAATTGCCCTGGCCAGAACTTCCAACACTATGTTGAATAGGAGTGGTGAGAGAGTGCATCCCTTTCTTGTGCCAGTTTTCAAAGGGAATGCTTCCAGTTTTTGCCCATTCAGTATGATATTGGCTATGGGTTTGTCATAGATAGTTCTTATTATTTTGAGATACGTCCCATCAATACCTAATTAATTGAGCGTTTTTAGCATGAAGGGTTGTTGAATTTTGTCAAAGGCCTTTTCTGCATCTATTGAGATAGTCATGTGGTTTTTGTCTTTGGTTCTGTTTATATGCTGGATTACTTTTATTGATTTGCATATATTGAACCAGCCTTGCATCCCAGGAATGAAGTCCACTTGATCATGGTGGATAAGCTTTTTGATGTGTTGCTGGATTCGGTTTGCCAGTATTTTATTGGGGATTTTTACATCAATGATCATCAAGGATATTGGTCTAAAATTCTCTTTTTTGGTTGTGTCTCTGCCCAGCTTTGGTATCAGGATGATGCTGGCCTCATAAAATGAGTTAGGGAGGATTCCCTCTTTTTCTATTGATTGGAATAGTTTGAGAAGGAATGGTGCCAGCTCCTCCTTGTACCTCTGGTAGAATTCGGCTATGAATCCATCTGGTCCTGGACTTTTTTTGGTTGGTAAGCTATTAATTATTGCCACAATTTCAGAGCCTGTTATTGGTCTATTCAGAGATTCAACTTCTTCCTGGTTTAGTCTTGGGAGGGTGTATGTGTCCAGGAATTTATCTATTTCTTCTAGATTTTCTAGTTTATTTGCGTAGAGGTGTTTGTAGTATTCTCTGATGGTAGTTTGTATTTCTGTGGGATCAGTGGTGATATCTCCTTTATCATTTTTTATTGCATCTATTTGATTCTTCTCTCTTTTCTTCTTTATTAGTCTTGCTAATGGTCTATCAATTTTGGTGATCCTTTCAAAAAACCAGCTCCTGGACGCATTAATTTTTTGAAGGGTTTTTTGTGTCTCTATTTCCTTCAGTTCTGCTCTGATTGTAGTTATTTCTTGCCTTCTGCTAGCTTTTGCCTTCTGCTTGCTTTTCTAGTTCTTTTATTTGTGATGTTAGGGTGTCAATTTTGGATCTTTCCTGCTTCCTCTTGTGGGCATTTACTGCTATAAATTTCCCTCTACACACTTCTTTGAATGTGTCCCAGAGATTCTGGTATGTTGTGTCTTTGTTCTCGTTGGTTTCAAAGAACATCTTTATTTCTGCCTTCATTTCATTATGTACCCAGTAGTCATTCAGGAGCAGGTTGTTCAGTTTCCATGTAGTTGAGAGGTTTTGAGTGAGTTTCTTAATCCTGAGTTCTAGTTTGATTGCACTGTGGTCTGAGAGACAGTTTGTTATAATTTCTGTTCTTTTACATTTGCTGAGGAGTGCTTTACTTCCAACTATGTGGTCAATTTTGG
Source organism: Pan troglodytes (assembly GCF_028858775.2). NCBI lineage: Eukaryota > Metazoa > Chordata > Mammalia > Primates > Hominidae > Pan > Pan troglodytes. The sequence goes on from NC_072407.2 coordinate 92,804,036, forward strand.
AATAGGTGTGGTGTGGTGCTGGAAAAAATGTATATTCTGTTGATTTGGGGTAGAGAGTTCTGTAGATGTCTATTAGGTCCGCTTGGTGCAGAGCTGAGTTCAATTCCTGGGTATCCTTGTTAACTTTCTGTCTCGTTGATCTGTCTAATGTTGACAGTGGGGTGTTAAAGTCTCCCATGATTATTGTGTGGGAGTCTAAGTCTCTTTGTAGGTCACTCAGGACTTGCTTTATGAATTTGGGTGCTCCTGTATTGGATGCATATACATTTAGGATAGTTAGCTCTTCTTGTTGAATTGATCCCTTTACCATTATGTAATGGCCTTCTTTGTCTCTTTTGATCTTTGTTGGTTTAAAGTCTGTTTTATCAGAGACTAGGATTGCAACTCCTGCCTTTTTTTGTCTTCCATTTGCTTGGTAGATCTTCCTCCATCCTTTTATATTGAGCCTATGTGTGTCTCTGCACGTGAGATGGGTTTCCTGAATGCAGCACAGTGATGGGTCTTGACTCTATCCAATTTGCCAGTCTGTGTCTTTTAATTGGAGCATTTAGTCCATTTACAGTTAAAGTTAATACTGTTGTGTGTGAATTTGATCCTGTCATTATGATGTTAGCTGGTTATTTTGCTCGTTAGTTGATGCAGTTTCTTCCTAGCCTCGATGTTCTTTACAATTTGGCATGATTTTGCAGTTGCTGGTACCGGTTGTTCCTTTCCATGTTTAGTGCTTCCTTCAGGAGCTCTTTTAGGACAGGCCTGGTGGTGACAAAATCGGTCAGCATTTGCTTGTCTGTAAAGTATTTTATTTCTCCTTCACTTATGAAGCTTAGTTTGGCTGGATATGAAATTCTGGGTTGAAAATTCTTTTCTTTAAGAATGTTGAATATTGGCCCCCACTCTCTCCTGGCTTGTAGAGTTTCTGCTGAGAGATTCGCTGTTAGTCTGACGGGCTTTCCTTTGTGGGTAACCCGACCTTTCCTCTGGCTGCCCTTAACATTTTTTCCTTCATTTCAACTTTGGTGAATCTGACAATTATGTGTCTTGGAGTTGCTCTTCTCGAGGAGTATCTTTGTGGCGTTCTCTATATTTCCTGAATCTGAATGTTGGCCTGCCTTGCTAGATTGGGGAAGTTCTCCTGGATAATATTCTGCAGAGTGTTTTCCAACTTGGTTCCATTCTCCCCGTCACATTCAGGTAAACCAGTGAGACATAGATTTGGTCTTTTCACATAGTCCCATATTTCTTGGAGGCTTTGTTCATTTCTTTTTATTCTTTTTTATGTAAACTTCCCTTCTCACTTCATTTCATTCATTTCATCTTCCATCACTGATACCCTTTCTTCCAGTTGATCGCATCGGCTCCTGAGGCTTCTGCATTCTTCACGTAGTTCTCGAGCCTTGGCTTTCAGCTCCATCAGCTCTTTTAAGCACTTCTCTGTATTGGTTATTCTAGTTATACATTCATCTAAATTTTTTTCAAAGTTTTTAACTTCTTTGCCTTTGGTTTGAATTTGTTCCTGTAGCTCAGAGTAGTTTGATCGTCTGAAATCTTCTCTCAACTCGTCAAAGTCATTCTCCGTCCAGCTTTGTTCCGTTGATGGTGAGGAACTGCGTTCCTTTGGAGGAGGAGAGGCACTCTGCTTTTTAGAGTTTCCAGTTTTTCTGCTCTGTTTTTTTCCCCATCTTTGTGGTTTTATCTACTTTTGGTCTTGGATGATGGTGATGTATAGATGGGTTTTTGGTGTGGATGTCTTTTCTGTTTGTTAGTTTTCCTACTAACAGACAGGACCCACAGCTGCATGTCTGTTGGAACTTGCTAGAGGTCCACTCCAGACCCTGTTTGCCTGAGTATCAGCAGCGGTGGCTGCAGAACAGTGTATTTTCACGAACCACAAATGCTGCTTTCTGATTGTTCCTCTGGAATTTTTGTCTCAGAGGAGTATGTGAGGTGTCACCTCACCGGCCATGTGAGGTATCAGTCTGCCCCTACTGGGGGATGCCTCCCAGTTAGGCTGCTCGGGGGTCAGGGATCAGGGACCCACTTGAGGAGGCAGTGTGCCTGTTCTCAGATCTCCAGCTGCGTGCTGGGAGAACCACTGCTCTCTTCAAAGCTGTCAGACAGGGACATTTAAGTCTGCAGAGGTTACTGCTATCTTTTTGTTTGTCTTTGCCCTGCCCCCAGAGGTGGAGCCTACAGAGGCAGGCAGGCCTCCTTGAGCTGTGGTGGGCTCCACCCAACTCGAGCTTCCGGCTGCTTTGTTTATCTAAGCAAGCCTGGGCAATGGTGGGCGCCCCTCCCCCAGCCTCTCTGTCACCTTGCAGTTTGATCTCAGACTGCTGTGCTGGCAATCAGCAAGACTCTGTGGGCGTAGGACCCTCTGAGCCAGGTGCAGGATATAATCTCCCGGTTTCCCATTTTTTAAGCCCGTCAGAAAAGCAGAGTATTACGGTGGGAGTGACCCGATTTTCCAGGTGCCGTCTGTCACCCCTTTCTTTGACTAGGAAAGGGAACTGTCTGACCCCTTGCACTTCCCGAATGAGGCAATACCTTGCCCTGCTTCGGCTCGCGCATGGTGTGCTGCACCCACTGTCCTGCGCCCACTGTCTGGCACTCCCTAGTGAGATGAACCCAGTACCTCAGATGGAAATGCAGAAATCACCCGTCTTCTGGGTTGCTCACACTGGGAGCTGTAGACTGGAGCTGTTCCTATTCGGCCATCCTGATTTTTAAACTAAGATTATTTATCAAATTTTTGACTGGAGTACCAGTCCAGTGTTAGTGGAGTTGGTTAGATCCTATTTGTAATCTTGAGGTAATTGGACTATTATAATCTTGTTGATCCCTCAATCTGAATTTCTTTAGTAATCTGCCTACCACATACATGACCTTCATGAAAGTTTCTGTCCATGCACAGTATAAATTCCCCTTATTCCCTCTAACATTAAATATAGCCTTACCTTCCTCAGTTACTGGACTCAGTTCTTGAATTGGTCTCTTGCAGGCTCCATCATGCAAAATTATTGTTTAGAAAAGGAAACAAAAACAGTGAAATGTGGGTTAAGATCATAACATACACTGCTATGGAAGCAGTCAAATTCTTGCTAAGGTAATTTTATTGGTGCAAAAAAATCTCTGGGTCAGTCCTTCTCGAGTCACTCCCCAGCAGTATGCCCTGGAGTGCTTACACTCAGTAGCCAGGAACAGGAGGAGCCAGAATGCAATTAGAAGCTAGGTGTGCACTTGGTAGCCTTGTAGTCACAAGTCAAGGGAGCAAAATTCTGTTCCTAAGTACAGTTGCTAACTTTTGGTCCAAATCAATAATTTTATGAAGAGTGGTCAAATAATAGTTAAAGCCATTGATCTCAAATATAATAGGTACCTAATGGTCATAATCAAAGGTTTAAAAGCCAGTTAGATTCTGATTGTGATGGTTAGTTATTTGGGTCAGCTTTACTGGGCCATGGGGTCCCCAAATATTTTCTCATATCTTATTCTGGGTATGTCTGACAGGGTGTTTTGGATGAGGTTAATATTTAAATTGGTAGACTAAAGCAGATTACCCTCCTTTTTGAAGGCCTAAATCAAACAAAGAGGCTAAATAAGAGAGAATTGCACTGATTTAATGGTTGAGCTGGGTTTTTGATTTTCACCTGTCCTTAGAATGTAGAATGGAACTTATGCCATCAGCTACTGATATAGTTTGGCTGTGACACCACCCAAATGTCATCTTGAATTGTAGTTCCCATAATACACACATGTCAAGTGAGGCATCCAGTGGGAGATAATTGAATCATTGGGAGTGGTTACCTCCATGCTGTTCTTGTGATAGTGAGTTAGTTCTCACAAGATCTGATGGTTTTATAAGGGTTTTTTTCCCCCTTTTACTGGGCACTTCTTCCTGCCACCATGTGAAGAAGGATGCATTTATTTCCATTTCTGCCATTATTATAAGTTTCCTGAGGCCTCCCCAACCATGCAGAACTGTGAGTCAATTAAACCTCTTTCCTTTATAACTTACCCAGTCTCAGGTATTTCTTCACAGAAACATAAAATGGACTAATACAGTAAATTGGTACTATAGAGAGTGAAGTGTTGCCCTAAGGATACCCAGAAATGTGGAAGTGACTTTGGAGCTGGGTAACAGGCAGAGATTGGAACAGTTTGGAGGGCTCAGAAGAAGATAGAAAGATGTGGGAAAGTTTGTAATTTCCTAGAGTCTTGTTAAATGGCTTTGACCAAAATGCTGATAATTACATAAGTAATGAAATCCAGGCTGAAGTGGTCTCAGATGAAGATGAGGAACTTTTTGGGAAGTGGAATAAGATAATTCTTGCTATGCTTTAGCAAAGAGACTGGCAGCATTTTGCCCCTTCCCTAGAGATCTGTGGAATTTTGAACTTGAGAGAGATAATTTAGGGTATCTGGCAGAAGAAATTTCTATGCAGCAAAGTGTTCAAGGAGAAACAGAGCTTAAAACCTGGAAAATTTGCAGGCTGATGATGCAATAGAAAAGAAAAATCCATATTCTGGGGAGAAAGTCAAGCCCAGTGCAGAAATTTGTATAAGTAAAAACGAGCCCAATGTTAATCACCAAAGCAATGGGGAAAATGTCTACAGGGCATGTCAGAGACTTTTGCGGCAGCCCCTCCCATGACAGGCCTGATGGTCTATCAGGAAAAAATGGCATCATCGGCCAGGCCAAGGGCCCTTCTGCTGTGTGCAGCTTTGGGACTTGGTGCTCTGTGTCCCAGCTGCTCCAGCTGTGGCTAAAAGCAGCCAAGGTAAAGCTCAGGCCATAGCTTTAGAGGGTGCAAGCCTTGAGCCTTGGCAGCTTCCACATGGTGTTGAGCCTGTGGGTACACAGAATTCAGGAATTGAGGTTTGGGAACCTCTGATTAGATTTCAGAGGATGTATGGAAATGCCTGGATGTCCAGGCAGAAGTTTGCTGCAGAGGCAGAGCTCTCATGCAGAACCTCCGTTAGGGCAGTGCAGGAGGGAAATGTGGAGTTGGCAAACCCACACAGAGTCCCCACTGGGGCACTGCCTAATGGAGCTTTGAGAAGAGGGCCACCATCCTCCAGACCCCCGAATAGTAGATCCACTGATAGTTTGCACCATGCACCTGGAAAAGCCAAAGACACTTATGAAAGCAGCCAAGAGGGCACTGTACCTTGCAAAGTCACAGGGGTGGATCTGCCCAAGGCCATGGGAGCCCACCTCTTGCATCAGAGTAACCTGGTTGTGAGAAATGAAGTCAAAGGACACTATTTCAAAGCTTTAAAATTTATTTACTGCCTCGGTGGATTTCAGATGTGCATGAGGCTGTCGCCTCTTTGTTTTGGCCAATTTCTCCCATTGGGAGTGAGTGTATTTACCCAAAGCCTATACCCCCAATGTATCTAGGAAATAACTAACTTGCTTTTGATTTTACAGGCTCATAGGCAGAAGGGACATGCCTCATCTCCAATGAGACTTTGTACTTGGACTTTTGGGTTAAATGCTGGAATGAATTAAGACCTTGAGAGATTGTTGGGAAGGCAGTATTGTGTTTAAAAATGTAAAGGCATAAGGTTTTGGAGGGACTGGTGTGAAACGATATGGTTGGCTGTGTCCCCACCCAAATCTCATCTTGAATTGTAATTCCCTTAATCCCCACTTGTGGTAGGAGGGACTTGGTGAGAGGTAACTGAATCATGGGGGCAGTTACCCCCATGCTGTTCTCATGATCCTGAGTTCTCAGCAGATCTGATGGTTTTATAAGGGGCTTTTTCTCCCATTTGCTTGGCACTTCTCCTTCCTGCCACCATGTGAATAAGGATGTGTTTGCTTCACCTTCCACCATGATTGTAAGTTTTCTGAGGCCTTCCCAGTCATAAGGAACTGTGAGTCAATTAAACCCCTTTCCTTTATAAATTCCTCAGTCTTGGATATTTCTTCATAGTAGTGTGAGAATGGACTAATATACCTATCCTGATTCTTAAACAATTGGACTTGAATGAGAAATTATACCCTCAGTTCTCTTGGGTCATCAGCTTGGCAGCTTCAGATCTTGGAGTCCCAGCCTCCATAGTCATGGGAGCCAATTCTTTAAAAGAAGAATCTCTGTGTCTTTCTCTCTCTCTCTCCATATATATATATATATATATATATATATATATATATATATATATATAGTGTGTGTTTTTATCCATATCTATTGGTTCTATTTCTCTGTAGAATATTGACTAAATATACTAATACTGCATAATGAATAAGAGTAAACATTGAACAAGGGGAGCAGAATGGACTGAGAGCTGTTTTTATTGTGCCTTCAGGCCTTTATGTATTTCTATTTTTTAGAAACAGAAATAGAAAACATAGTATTAGAGGTTATTAATAAGAATTGAGGTAGATTATAAACAGAAAACTACAATAAATAATTTAGTAAAATTTAACATGTATATGTTTATTATATGTATGTGTGCATATTATATATACACACATACATATAATAAAAATATATTAACTTTATTATATATGTTTGCATGTGTGTCTAATGTGGATACACACACACACACACACACACACACACACACACAGTAACTTCCTATTTCTGTATCCCTCATGCCATTCCCTAAGTGTAGTGCATTTGTGAAGTAAATTTGTATGTAGTGGCTGAATGTCAGGTAGAGTGCTCTGATATATCTCAAGATTGTAATTTAATTTGAGTTTAATAATGGGGCACATTACTTTTATTTATGTTGCCAGCACAATTAATAGTGATTTCCTTGTCTTTCTTTGAATATACATTCTTGAAACCCTTGGGAACTCTGTGCGGTCATTAGGCCACAGTTAGAGGCAATCCAAAATTTATTTACATAGGTCAAGAATAAATTATTACTGGTTTCCAAAATAAGCATCATATTGTAATGACTAAAATTTTCTGCTGCTGAGACTGGAGCATAATTATATCATATCACAGCAATATTCTGATGACCTGGGGTTCTCTACAATATAAACAGAAGTGTTAGTTGCAATCTCTGCAATGCATTTAAGGAATTTATTCAGTAGTAGAAGCTAATGTAGAATCAAGTATTGGAATAAGGAGACCCCCTATAAATTTAAACTCTTCAAATCATTTATAAATTGGCCTGCGCTTAAGGCCAATTTAGTGAAACCATTATTTTACTTCCTGAAATCTTTAGCTATTATATTTTCTTATGAAAAGGTTTAGTGTTTTGAAAAGTAAATTGGTCCATATTTCACAGTAAGACTGCATCACTATTACTTTAACATTTGTTTTTCTAAATATAAAAGTAATATTCCACCACAAATATTCCAAAATAAGGAAAAGGCATAAAAAACTACCCATACATCCAGCATTTAAATATGTATTAATACAATCTGAGTGTTTTCTGCCAATTTTTTTCTAAGACAATTTCTCTACAGTTGTAACAGAGTATATTATGATACATGTATACGTTTCATTGATTGTGATATCCCAAGCACATGTTATACTGCTGCATAGGTTTGCTAGCCATAAGTTTAAATAGCTACATAATAGTTCACTGGATAAATTCAGCATAATTTTTAACTTTTAATTTTCAAGTGGAGATTTGCCTCTTTGAAAAAGTTGATGTGGGAAAATGAGAACAGGAGAATAGAAGTTATAAAATAGGTTAAATATTAGTTTATCTGAATTTTTAAATATAAGAGGTATGAACATATGTAAGACATATATAAATAACCAGCATTGGTCAGGGAGAAATAAAAATTTCTCTTTGGCAGAGAGATATGTAAATGGCCAACATTGGTCAAAGAGAAGTGATTTTTTTGTTGTTGTTGTTAAAAAGATAGCCATAAGGATTGGCGAGAACAGCCAATTCTTGTATTTATATCCAATTTGATTCAGAATAAAGTGAAAAAGTATAATCATCTAACATGTCTATGTGACAAACATAGAGTACCAACTAAATTTAAAATACGATATTGAACTATCTGTCACTGACTATATCTTCCACATGGAAGTAACAGAGAATTAGACAAATCTTGCCCTTAAGGTCAGATACGCTATATATATATGTACACATGCATATACATGTACACATGCATATACCTACACTAGACAAATGGAAAACCAAAATTTAAGTTAAAAATTGGGTAACTTGTGTATTATGTATCACCAAAATTATAATAGTGATTTTCAGAAGAGAAAAATTTTTCAATGTGTATATGGCGTTTGGGCAAATGTAAGGAATTATAAGTAAAGGCTTTGTTTTTTCTACATATTTGAGGCTTTGCAGAATTTGAACATGTGGGAATAGAACATGGAAGAAAGGTAACTTCAGACAGAAAAAAATAAAGTCAGAAAACAAAAATTCACAGGAAATATCAGCAGAACAGTAAATTCACAGAGGTTTTAGAGAAAAGCATGGTTGTATTAATGAGTATGAAAAACACTGATGCTTATCAGAACCTCTTTGAGAAAAGACAAATGAATGAATAAGTGAATGAATAAGTGAATGAGAATATGAAAATATTCCTTAGGGGAGAATAGAATAAGATTGTTTAGGAATTCTGTGGAAACAAGTTAAGAGTTGAGGGAGATGCTATCTGTAATTCAACCCATATTGGTACTGAATCCTTGACTTCCACATCAGACTCAAAAATGTTTAGCAGTAGGAACAATGATCTGTTTTTTAATGTTATATCTCTCGTTTAGTAGTGTCTGGCACATAGTAAATATTTAGTAAGTACTTGTTGAATTGGAATGATACTTAATAAATGATTTATGAAAATGACTTGATACCCATCAGATTAGAAGTAAGAAGAAACACCAGTAAAACTATAATAAAGGAATACACTCTAGGAAAAAAATTAATTAAGATACAGCAGTACCATGTGATAAGTTTAGAAAAAGACAGGTAGAACATAGTGTTAAGTCTTGCAAAAAAAGACCCCAGTTAATAACCTTGTATTTACCTAGAAGATTGTCTTTACTTATTAATAGGCTATAGATTTTAAGAATGGTAATGAATAGAAGAATGAATGGAGTCAATAAAAATCAGCAGTAAGCAAGTAAGCATTTCATAAAATAAAATATTGTATACATAATGTGAACACACTTAATGTTACGGAATTTCTGGTTGGAAGTAGAATGCTGGGTGATAGTGCTGCTGGATTATGGACAATGGAAGGGCTGCTTTTAAATTGGAGGTTATAATGCTGATGAGAGGGTGTATCATAATGTTTAAAGATTGTTTTGATGGTGAGACACAACACAATTACACTTAGGTAGATGAAAGGCAGAACTCTTTTGTCAGTTACAGCAACAAGGGAAAGAAAGCTACCAGGGAAGGCCACACAGGAGGCTCTACCTGAGGACAGGATAATAGCATGCTGGAACAGTAGGAGGTAGCTATGTATGACAAGTGGGGTAGGAGTTAGCTAGGTTTTTCAGGCACCCTGTGGACTGACTAATTTGAATAATTCCTCTGGCTTTTGGGCATAACAGCTTTCTCTGGTTATCTGGTGGGTAGCCCCAAGAAGATTAGGTCTGGCACATAGTAGCCTGGATTGTAAGAGGGAAGTGATTGGGGTGTTGTCTTAATCAACTACTCAGAAAGAGTACTGACCAGCTGCTAAGAGGGCCTCAACACTGGGTCAACATAATGACAACAAACATTATTACACAGGGGCTGCCTATGAATCACAGGTTATACTGAGATGAGCTGAATAGAATTATCTCATGTCTTGTGGATTAGAGAGGGAAGGTCTGCGGAATAGTTTTGAGTAATATATAAAAGGAGATTTTTGTGAGCTATAGTTTATGAATGATAGAGCCAAGTTATGCTCTTGACCTGAGGCTAGAAAAGGAGATGGCTAAAGATTTCTGAGAATAATCACTCTTTCAGGGCATTTGTTTAAAGGTGAAGGAATGTCAGTCTTTAGTTAAATCTTCTTCACACTGGAAATAACCAAAATGTCAAGGAGATATGTCACCAAGGAATGGCCAGACATGGCTTTATGATGACTACTGCTCTGAGAACAATAGGGTATCCAGCCCAGCTTAAACAGTTTGAGAAGCATTTAGGACACTTTTCAAGGTCTCTGCTCTTGAGGAGTTTACAACTTGGTGTCATATTGTCATAAAACTCTTCATGGCAATTGTCATGGTGGAAGATTTTCTCCAAGCTCTATAAAATCTACTTTATAGTTCCCTGCAGCTTCTACATGTAATATTAATTATTAGCCTATAATTTTCTTTTCCTTTCCTAACAACTATTCTTAGTTAAAGCAATTTTAATAGTATTGTTTCTCTGACAAGTCTTATGGGTATTTTATGGAAGTTAATATTGGTTTCCCAAATATTACCTAAAACTATTCAGAAATAAATAAAAGAACACCTTCTTGCTGAAATTCTATAGCTCTTCTTAATGATAGAGAAACATTGCTTCTTCATTTGTATTTCCAGGAAAGCACCTACTTACTTGTCCTGATGGTGCTGCTATGGAATGGTAACTTCAAAAATTACAAATTTAGCCTGAAGACATTGTGACTTTGAAGACACATAGGACTCGAGTTCAGCAAGAGAAAAACCCTATGCCATATTAACTATTCAAATGGATTGGATGTTTCCTTTTAATGGCTTTTAAATGAAGATTTGCCCTCTGTTCCTTTCCATGATTTATTTGTGTTAAGGAAATATAACATTGCATTACGAAAACTAAACGACATGGCCTTGTGCCTGAAGAATACATATATAATTCATGAAATGGGTCAATAGTTTTGTAGGAAAACAAATGGCTACTTTATTTAGGGTGGACGATTAAATTTCATTGGTGGAAGAAAATTATACCTGAGTACTTATCTTTATTCATGAATGATAGGGCAGCTCTTTCCTGAACTTACTGGAGAGGGACACATATGGCTTAAACCCCCAGTACAGAGATGTGCCAGGCAGCTTGAGAGACATCTGAGCTTGGAGGCAAAGCTAAGAATTTGTCAGTTTGCATGAATATAGCATCTTTCCTGGTATTTATACCACCCACTGTCTGTCATAATGAATCAAGCTCAGATTAGAGTCTGTTAACTTTCAGATATAAATATTATAGTTTAGTTTTTTTTTATTTTTCAAAGAAAAACAAGAGGAGAGGGAGAAATTGCTTTTATAGATTGTTGCTAGGGAAACCATTCAGCTGGGCTTTTTACTTTATAGCCTGTCTGCCTTATTCTGTATGTACTCCACAAAGAGTCACCGTGTGGTTTGCTCTCAAGTTCAAATTGGGAATTATGCTATGGGTTTTAAAATAGTTTTTAGAAAGTGAATATATTATCTGATTTCATTTACAACATCGCAGTACTTATTCATTGTTGAGCTAGTTATTTATTTATAAGAATCTACTGGCCCAGATTCTTAAAATGGTGAGAAAACTTGTAAACCTTTGAGGCTTTCTTCCTTAACAGGTTTGTTAAATTTCATCAATTCAGAGCTTAGCTTTTGCTCAAAAAAGACCTGTTTTTCTTTTCCATAAGCCTCGACAAACATCATTCTCCATGTATTCTTTAATTTAGCCTAAATCAGTACTACATCCAGCACCTTAGAAAATTGCAGGCTTGTCACTCAACAAATATGGTAATGATAATACAAACTATTCATATAGAACTTTACAAAATTTTATCATATGCGTGATCTGCTGTAAAGGTCACAAAAGTATTGTTACCCTCATCTCGAAGATAAAACTGAGTAAATTGACTCATTAAAAACTATAGAGTGAATAAGTAACATAGCCACTACTTAATTTATTATTTTCATTTCCATACAGTGAAAAATATTTGAAGAATCATCAGGAAATGCATGCATCCTGTGATTAAATATGTGTTTATTTTGTATTTAAGTGGGCCACCTGAGATACTTGCCACAGATAATTCAAACAGAAGGGCCCCAGCTGTGCACACTATGTAACACTTTTTTATATCTTCTGACATTGAAAAGTGAGACTTATGGGAATACTTAGCCTCGTAAATGAGAGAGTGGGTATTTTTTATTTAATGGGACTTTTCCTCCATGTGAACAGTGAGTAAGAAGCATTGAGAAGCAGGTTTCCCTAAGCTAAGAAAAATTTCCCAAGTCATATCTCTTTTTGGAAGGACAGAAAATACCCTTATAAAAATAGTTGTGTTACAGTACTCACTTCTGGAACCCAGAGCAGGGCAAGACCCCGACAGTGATGTTAGGTGACTCATTTCTGGATGGTGATTTCAGAATCAACTTGTCCTGAAACAAGCATTATACACGTTATGCTAGGAGGTAGCTTTATCAGCAACAAAAAAATCCTAAGAGAAATATCATGATATTTCTTTTTGCAACAGCAAAAAGGCAGGGCTTATGACAAATATGAGAAGAGATATTAAATACATGCAGAAGCATTAACATATAACCAAATAGGAAAGAGAGTCAGGGTGTGACTATATTAACAAAAGGCCCTGACAGCTGAGATAAGAGTGTTTGTGAAGAACTACTCCATCCCATCATGGCCACTCTCCTGGGGAACAAAATTGGCCGGGATGGGAAAATCTCAAATACCAGCAATTACACAGATAAGGACTAACTCAACATTTGTGGATTTTGTTGTTATTGTAGAACTCTCATTTTTTTCTTTTTGTCTCAAATTGTTCGCTGGAGTAGTGCCTGTTATCTTTTTGACTGCAGTTAAACTAGCAGTCCGTTATTCCACCTCTAAATTATTTGGTGGGTGAATGTGGAAAGACACCAAAATGCTTTTTTTTTTCTTAAATACACATTGTGCTATAAATTATATGCATAGCATAAGTTGAGTTCCCTTGGAAACAGACTCCCTGCAGTTGTGGCTAAGGCCACTATTGTCCTTTCAGGGCAGTTAAACCTTCCCTCTTCCTAATCCTGCTTCACTGTCTTTTAATGCTGTTGTTCCTAGGAGGATTCTCCCAAAACATTTTGCCCACAGGGACTTCTGAAACTGTGTATCCTCACAAGGACCAGTCATCAGATGACAGCTACAATCTGAGCGAAGCAGCTTTCTTTAGCTGAGGGAAATTTCTGGACGTAGCTTTGTACACTCAGTAGCCAATAATCATCAGTCTTAAATGGAATAATGGTGGCTGTGATTTTTTTTTTTTTTTTGGTGTATCAACTTGGCTCATTTATGGTCCTCAGTTGCTCATTCAATCAAACACTATTCTGGGTGGCCCTTTGCAGATACTTTTTAGATATGATTAACGTTAATATGTTTAAGTTAAAAGAGATCGTCCTCAATAATGTGAGTAGTCCTGACTCAGCTAATTGAAAGGCATTAGAAGCACAGCAGAGGCTTCCATAAAGAAGAAACTTTATCTGTAGACAGCACCTTAAGCCATGCTTTTAAGAATTCCCATCTACTCTTCCTGACAACCTGCCTTACAGATTTGTGCTTTCCTAGGCAGCCCCACAATCATATAAGCCAATTTCTTGCAACACATTTCTCCAGATGTGTCTCCTACTTGTTCTACTCTTCAAGTTGAACCCCTTCTGATACAGTGACAAACCACAACATCCATTCATAATACCAGTGCTGGCTTCTTATTGTAATTAGAGCCAATTTTCTGTGCTAGCATGGTAACTCCTGTCATTTCTATCCCTGTAAGTATCTTTGCTGCAAGGAGTCTTGAGTGACTATATGGGTTCCACAGATTACAGATTAAGGGGACTCTTCGTCTGTGCCAGATGGAAATATTCAATTCCATTCACAGAGCCTAGAATTATGGAGGAGTAAGCATAGATTTCCCAAGTGGATGCCTCAGAGTGATGGTAATGAGACTATTCCTATTATTGTCTGAACATGGAATCTACATAATGGGGACACAGCACCAAACAGTAATTGTTGATTTAAGATATATGATGCATCCTGAGAGACGGCTGTAATCATTCAGGTACCATTTCCTTATACAATTGAAGTACCTGTAAAACTTTGCTTATTGGATGTTATAACATCCAATTTGTAGATAGAACAAATCAATAATCTTGTCATTTGCCCACCATTGCACCTTTTTTGCTAATGTAGATATCTTGGTCTGATATGAGGTAATATGGTATGGATCCATATCCCCACACAAATATCATGTTGAATTGTAATCCCCAATGTTGAAGGTGAGGCCTGGTGAGAGGTGATGGATCATGATGATGGTTCTTCATGAATGATTTAGCACCATCCCCACTTGGTACTGTATTTTGAGTTAGTCATTGTGAGATCTGGTTGTTTGTAAAGTGTGTGGCAACTCATGCCTCTCTCTCGCAGTCCTACTCCAACCATGTAAGATATGTCAGCTTCCCTTTTGCCTTCTGCCATGATTCTAAGTTTTCTGAGGCCTCCTCTGGCCAGAATCATATTTGCTGTACAGCCTGTGGAACCATGAGCTAACTAAACCTCTTTTCTTTATAAATTACCCAGTCTTAGGTATTTCTTTATAGCAATCTGATAATGGACTAATACATGAGGTTATGTAGTATCATGTACTTATGGATCAAACATGTTTTAAGTTATCTGAGAGTGGTGCTGACTGAGATCTGGGAAGCAGGAAAAGCAGAAACAATCCTGTGTTACATATATTCAAGATGAATTACTGACACTTCAGAGCAAAATGGTTTAATGTAATCAACTTGCCACAACAGAGCTGGTTGGTTTCCTGAAGAAATGGTGGCATTTCAAAGGTTCAGCATTGTTCCTTTTGGCTGGAAGTCTGGATGTTCAGCAGCAGAGTAGTTACAGCAACCTTGGTGAATGAAAACACATCCCTGTGGGGCCATGTGTAACTTCTGTTCTTGACACCATTGCTATTTTGTTCATAAGCCTAGTGTACTAGCACTGAGGTGGCAGATGTCAGAGGCTGGAAGGTGTCAACTGATTGAGACATTTAGTTTATTTGGATGTGAAATCCCTTTTCCATGGTAGGTACTCTCACACTTTGTACACCATTAACCCATCTATATGGTTCTTCCCTAAAACTCTTTGTCCTTAGCCTTTCATTTTTTTTTCTTTCTAAGCACTTGAGTTACAAGACAAGCCATTGAGCACTGTCTCTGATTCTACATATATTTTTACCCCAGATACTTCTTTTTCCAGTCAAATTGGGAACCAATTGATCAAACTGGTTCACTGAGAAATACTTTGCCTATTGGGAATATACTCCTTAAGCAGTGTCTTTCAAAGATATCCTTGTGTAAGGCTAAAGTGCAGCCACACTCTTCTTTTCAGCTTTCACTCACGCTTTGAGTTGACCCTCTCTGATCCACATTTAGCTTTTTTCCTTCTTCATCGGCTGCTCATAGAGGAACCCCCTAAGAAGCTGCCATATGTATAAACTGCAGGAGAGTCACAGGTGCAATTATAGTGGATTATACGGGAGTTTGAGTCACATGGTCATGCTACTTATTTGTGCTTTTTGGCTGTGTTCCACCTTGGTCCCAGACATGCCACTTTCATCTTATGATGGATGCTGTTGAACTTGCTCAAACATATGACTTATTGACTCTGACAGAATTCAGTCTATGATGGACAGTCTGGCTGTATAGCCTGTTGATGTTCAGTAGCCAGGTACTCCATCTCCACTAGGACCCAGTCGATGCCACAGGCTATATTCTGAATAGTGTCTAATTGTCTGTTACTGATTGCGTCATCCCACTCCAGAATCCTGCAGGTTTCCATTGTGATTTTTCTATTGGAGCTTGCCATCAACTGCGAAAGACAAGTTTCTCCAAAACAAATACCTTTGATAATTCACTGGAGGCCAAATTGTATGGCTCGTGAAAGACGGTTTCCTACATCACAGTCTGTAGATGCTAAAGAGCCCTATTCTATGCTTGACCAAACTCAAACAAGGCAGTCTTTTATACCACTCAGTAAATGGATTTGGGTCAGATTCCAAAATGTGGAATATGGCACCTACAGAAAGTGAGGAAGTTCATTAGACATTATACTCAAATTTGAAAAGAATGTTCTGTAATGTCCCAGACCACTGGATGCCTAAAACATTACCTGATATGACAGGCCTCTGAATCTCGTTCAATGTCATTTCCAGCCCCCATTCCTGAAGTACATATCTTATCAAGGCCATCATTGTACTTGCCACACTTTCTGTGAAGCATTTCACAGTTTTCTATGAGTCTGACACCCTGGCTGCCACTCTGACCTTGCTATTTATTTTGATAATTGCACTAGCCCTCCTTCTGTCAGTTACGCATCACCACCTGGCTTCTAATATTTTATAATCCTGTGATCCCCATTGTTATCAGGGAGCCTAGTTCTAAAACTGTATCTCCTATTATTAGCCTAAGCCTCCAAAGAACAGTCACCAATTGGTTTCTTAAGAGTGTCCATGCCTCTCTCACCAGTGAACCCCTATAAATTTTTGGTAAATAGAGTGTCATCTGGATCCTTTTATGGATTGTAATCATTTGATGTATGTAGTAGGTATGTTTGGTATGCCCATTTCTCTGAGCCTTTTGATCATTTTTCCCCTTCTGTCATGGAAGTTCTGGAATTTCTGTTTCATTTTGTGTGGGTCTTTGCTTTCTTCAAGCTTCTAAGACAATCACAGCAATGCATGTCACAGAATAGTTTTCCCATATCAATAAATTCTCCTTTATGCAAATTTATGTTCTATCACATCTCTCTGTGGCCCAACCACCCTAGAATCCAGTTCCTTGGTGTGTAGTCAGTTTGTGTCATATTGTCAACCTGTATGCTTGACTGTACACATTGTCAAGATTATGCAACTCCTGAATAAAGTCCTTTTCTTCTCTTGGCCAAGAATTTCCTCAGGTTATATTATGACTTAAATTGGTATGGTGGTCTACATTTTTTCTGATTGCAAGGAAAAGTATTCCTCAGTAGGGCATATGTTATTTGGTCTAGTGATACACTGGAGCTGGCTTGTACCAACTCATGGAAGAAAATTGTGAAGCATTTCAGAAATTTTGTGAGCCAATTGCTAAACTGTTGGTAGCTTGAAATCAACTATGATGTGTTTATTTACATCATGCAAAGCAGCAAATACTACATGTCAGGGCTTTGCCCATTTGTTTGATTTTCTTCTCAGACTGTTAAGTACTTATCGGAAAACCACTGGGATTAATCCCCCTTAAGCCACAATAAAGTGAGAAACTTCAACAGTCTCAGAGGGTTCAAGAGATCCTGGGGATTTAAGATATTTTAGTTTGCCCACCCAACTGTCCCTACCCAATGTCTCAGATTCCACTTACTTCCAAATTAGGTGTCTGATCTTGGTGTATCAAATTTTCAGAAGTTGAGAATTTGACCTCTCCTGGAAATCTGCCACTGCTACAAATAAGTCATTGGCCTGATCTAAAGCTGTTTTGTCCTTTGACTAAGGAAGCTAAGAATATATTTATTGCCAAGGAAGCCCTCATGTGGTGAAAGACTGAGTTTAAATCAATGATTAATTACCATCAGTTTTTCATAGACTTTCTATAATGTATCAATTACCCTAGCAACAGTTCTATGACTGTTTAATCCTTACATTTACTATTCTTCAGTATTTCTCAATAGCCTGAGATATTACACCTGCTAGTGCAATTCCTTTCATCATTGCCACACTGAATCTCATCATCCATGAATGGTTTAAAAATTCCTTTTCCTAAATGCCATTCAGCTCCAAAGTGTCATTCTAGGATCTGCCTTCCTGCTACTACTTTGGACACTAAATGTCACATTTTGGGTTCCAAGGGAAACAGACTCTTAGACTCTGAGATTTGCATGCAGCAGGTTTATTAGAGAGTGATTAGAGGGTTATCTCTGGAATAAATATGTGAGCGAGTGAGGAAAGCAGGACTGGGCAGAGGGAAAGGTTGATCTACAAGCTTTCATATCAGTGACCTCAATCAATCCTATGGGGAGCTCTAGAGCTGGAACAGCCTTATAGAATTGTTCTCTATCAAGGCAAGGACCTGCACCTTTGTACTGCCCCATCAATCACTTATTGCATGATGATGGCTTTCCCAGCAAAAGATTCAAAATTAATGCATCAGCAGGCACCGCCCTTGAAAAGTGAAAAATGGAGTCACTCAGTCCTGAAGTGGTATTTGGGTGGCTCTCTTCAACATCCACTACCAACAGGTAATCAAAATGTCATTAATTTAGGAATCAATTTTCATAATACTATATCTCTCATATTTGTTTATAAGAAGGGTTTGGCACCTTTAAACTAATGAGGCTTTAAAACAATATTTCATGTTAAGAACTCAAAGATCTTTACCTTACTGTTTTGAAAAGACAAAGAAAATAGGGGTCACAGAGATCAGCCTCTCAGGAGGTGCTCCAGGGTGTAAGTAATAGAGATCTTACAGTTTGTCTGATCTGCTGAGTAAAATGAAAAAGCCAGAAGCTGCATTATATAAATTCAAATAGACCCTCATAATTTAGAATGAGTATTTGGTTATGTGTTAACTATAAAAAGAAATGGAATCCCAAGTTTATAATGGCCAATATACTTCCACTATGTAAATAAGTCAGATTAGCCATGGGAATAGAAACTGTTATAATGTTAATATAATTAGTCTTTTCATAATGTTAACATAATTAGTATTTTTGCTACAATTTTAACGTTTTTGTATCCTTGCAACAGTACTCATTTGAATTACTTATTAACATTTCACAAATTTTGCGTCATGCTTCATTGAAAAAAGCTTGCTAGAAGTTTTTGATTACCAAACATGAAAATTAGATTTACTTATGTTCCTGCGATGAATTATACTTTGGAAATTCTATGCATTTTTCTCCCAAAATCAAGTAACATTTTTGATTTTGCTATTTTTTTATGGTTAGGCATAGGTGAGTATTTAATCAGAAAAAAAGAGTAGTTCTACTGTTTGATATGTGTGTACAAAATATATAAATCATACATTTCTTATGTAATTTTGTATGTGAGTGAGAAATATTTATGTGAGGAAAGTACTATTTAGTTTTGTAAAAATTATGAAAATGATCAAAATATGCTGAAATTATTCAGAAAGGTGGAAGTCTTAAGAAAATTTACTTTAAACAAAAGATTGTTAAATTTATTGATTAGAGATTTTCTAGTTAAAGTGGAAAGGACTAGAAAGATAGAAGTGTAACTGCAAATAATGTAAGTAAGAAAAAAACTCGTGGGGAGCTTTTTTTTTTTTGAGACAGAGTCACCCTCTCTCTCCCAGGCTGGAGTGCAGTGACACCATCTGGGCTCACTGCAACCTCCGCCTCCTGGATTCAAGAGATTCTCCTGCCTCAGCCTCCCGAGTAGCTGGGATTTCAGGTGCCTGCCACCATGCCCGGCTAATTTTTGTATTTTTAGTAGAGACAGGGTTTCACTATGTTGGCCAGGCTGGTCTCAAACTCCTGACCTCAGGTAATCCGCCCGCCTCGGCCTCCCAAAGTGCCAGGATTACAGACATGAGCCACTGCACCAGGCCTTTTCTTTTTTTCAACCAAACACTTTACATAGTCAATCCTCTTTCAAGGACAAAGAATAACTCTTCTTATAAACACATACATATGTTGATATATTTTAATGCAAATATGTATAGTTCTAAAGGTTGATATTATTTACTTGTGTGAGTGCAATAATAATTTATCCATCCACAAAAGAAAGTACACAGAGAGAATGACTAAAAGTATAATCTTTTAAAAATCTTTTTCTTATTATGTTGTAGGGACAGGGAAATAGAAGTTGGAAACCAGAACAATATATGAAATTGAAGTTCGAGTCCATTAGAACAAAATTTTAAAAACAATGCCTGAGATATTTTGGTGCCGAATTTCTAAGTGGCTGACTTGCCCATTGAGTTTATAAACATGCATGGAGAATTGTACTTCCTCAAAATGATTTATGTGAGTAAATAGAAGGGCCCTTAGTTCTCCCTCTGAGGCAGCTAAGAAGATAAGAATTAGGGCAGATGCAGGTAAATGTGTAAGTGGGTCTGGGAGGTGATATGTATGCGAGTCACATAATCTCTTTCTGCTCTATACAAAAATGAAGGCCATTTGACCATTAGAGAGAGATGATGGCAGTAAGATGCAGAGGATTTAAGAAAAATAGTAAACATTTGGAGTAACTGTTGAGAAGAAGAGAGAAATACAAACTGTCCTTTCTAAAAATAATAATAATTATTATTAAAATTAAAATAATTGGCAAGATTGAGGGTACATACTTGGTTGGATGCCATAAATGTATACTGAAAGCTGTTCTTCATGATATATTTATTTTCTGCAGGAATGCTTAGGAACCCCAATTTAGAGCAGCAGATATGCCATGTTACATTGATAGAGGAGGGGAGGCTTTCTGATCAAGCAAAGGCAATGGAGAAATAGGTGAAAAATCGTTGAGTCTGTGTTAGCTCAGTTTGGAAAAGATCTTAGGTAAGAGATGAGTGACATTCATATGAAGAATGTAAGACACAGTAAGATCTTCAAATGACCCATAAACATTCAAAACAAGATTAATTATTTTCACTTTTGTTTTAGTATGTGTTGAAAATATGCAATTAACTCATGGTATGCATACATTCTAATGACCTATTAACCTAAATATTCAGTCAACCAGAACATTGTATTCCCTGACCAGTCTAGATAAACAGGAATTTGATTTATGCCTCTGCCAAGATACATATTTCAGAAATCATTTAAATCCAAATCAAATCTCAAGTTTCTGTCCATAATATAAGCCACAGAAACTCTTGAGATTTGCAATGCTTTACACATACCAGAGAGCAATTAGGGAGAAGGCAAAGTAATTGAAAGGTGATCTACATTTAAATACCAAATACAATTACTTTTGAATTCTGCTTGAATTTATTCCATTAATTTCCAGAATCACTGTGCTCATTTTTCAAATATTTTTTAATTGAAATTTATTACTCTCATAAAGGTAAGTTACATGAGACTTTTCAGGTCACAGATAAGCCAGTTTTTTATAGTGGTGGTTGTTTTTACATATTGTCCCCAGCTCATGTTATTCCCTCCTCTAAAATGATAATACTATAGCACTTATTAAATAGTTGGTATGTGCCTGGCATGGTGCCTAGAACTTTGTAAGTATTTTATCTAATTAAAACATAATATAAATATTATTATTTACACCTTTTTTTAATATGAGGACACTAAGTCTAGGAGAAATTAAATAACTTGTCATAATTTATGTTGCTGATAACCACTATTCCTTATCTAAACAGGTCTAATTGATTCTAGATACCATGATTTAAACCTCTGCAATTCTACTGCCCTGTTCCCCCTCCCCAACTGCTTTTTGTACCCATTGAAACTTATCCTTTAAGGCAGATTGGATTTTTTTCATCATCATCATCTTTATTTTTATCTTCCTATTAATACATTCATGTTTTCCTGGTATATAAATATTTTCCTAAATTGTGTATATTCAAAGACTATTACATATTTTATTGGTACATAATATTTGTATTTATTTATGGGATACATGTGATATTTTGTTGCATGCATAGAATGTGTAATATTCAAGTCAGTGTATTTAGGGTATTCATCACCTCAAGAATTTATCGTTTCTATGTGTTGGAAACATTGCAAATCTTCGCTTCCAGCTATTTTGAAATATACAATACACCACTATTAACTATAGTCATAAACTCTGCTATGAAACATTAGAACTTATTTGTTCCATCTAAATGTATGTTTTTACTTACTTATTATCCTACCTAACTTAATCCCTCCACCTCCCACTTCCACACCCTCCCTAACAAACACATCCTTCCTACCTTCTGAACATCTGATAACAAATCTAGATCCATCTAGGATACTGGTGCTCCAAAGCTATGCAGAACAATGATCCTGCTTATTATCTTTCATGTATAGTCTGCTAGATTGTTGAATTTCTGAATTAATTTCCTGTTTATTACCTTTCTACTTCTTTTCGCGATTTAGCATGCAGAACTCTCAAGTTTTTTTAAAAGACTTAACCTAATAAGCCAATTCTACCAGTATCCCGGATAGAATATTCTAGATTTTAAAATATTTTTCACATAATGTATTTATGTATGATCATATATATAGATAGCTAGAGTTCTAAAGATTTCATATATATATGAATTCTTTATGTAAATTTATTTCCTGTGAGGATAAGCTTATTGAAATTAGAGTCATCCCTATATATCTGTGTGTCCTGTTGCATTACACAAAGTCTTGAATGTATTAATGTCTTAAATAATACCTATTATTAAAATAATGCTGAAATTCACCCACATGAGATTTATTTATATGGATTGAAACACTACTTTCTCAAAAGATAGATTTTCTTTGCTGAACTAATATGATAGGGCACTATCAGTTAAACCTTCCTGTAAGATTAAATGATCATGTCCTTTCTCATGAGAAGATAAACAAGAGTAACTTTTTAAATTTTTAACTTGTATTTGAAGTTCAGGGGTACAGGTGCAGGTGGAGAGTAACTTTTAAAAATTTTTTTTTGATTGACACATAATAGATGTGTATATTTATGGGCTGTATGTGATAATGTAATATATTCATTCATATAAGAATCAAGCCAGTATGATTGAAATATCTCTTAGCTTAAATATTTGTCATTTTTATGCTAGAAAAATTTGAATTAGTCTCTTCTAGCTATTTTAAAATATGCAGTAGACTATTGTAAAGAATAGTCACCCTACTCATCTATCAAACGCTGTCTTATTTCTTCTATCGAATTTTATATGTGTACCCATTAATTAACCTCTCTACATTCCCTGTTTCGCTATCCTTCATGGCCTCTGATAATCACCAGTCTACTCTCTATTTTCATGAGATTCAACTTTTTAACCCCCACGTATGACTGAGAACATATGATATTCATCATTCTGTGCTTGGCTAATTTCACTTAACAATATTAACCCCCAGTTCCATCCATGTTACTACAAATGAAAAGATTTTATTCTTTTTATGCCTAAATAATATTCTATTGTATATATAGAATATTGTGCACATTTTCTTTGTTCGTTCATCAATAGGCACTTAGGTGTATTTCATATTTTGGCTATTGTGAATAATGCTGCAAGAAACAGAGTGCAGAAATCTCTTTAATATATTGATTTACTTTCTTTTGGGTATATATCTAGTAGTAGAAATGCCGGATCATATGATAGTTCAATTTTTAATTTTTTGAGAAATCTTCATAAAGTTTTCTATAGTGACTGTACTAATTTACATTTCCAACAACAGCGTACCAGGGTTTCCATTTGTCCACATCCTCATTAGCATTTGCTTTTGCTTGTCTTTTTGATAAAACTCATTTTAACTGGGATGAGATGATATTTCATTGTGGTTTTGATTTGTATTTTTCTGGTGGTTAGTGATGTTGAGCACTTTTTCATGTACCTGTTTGCTATTGTATGTTTTTTTTGAGAAATATCTTTTGAGATATTTTGCACATTTTAAATCAGATTATAATTATTATTTTGCTATTAAGTTGTTTTAGTTCATTATATTTTAGGATATTAATGCTTTGTCAGATGAAGCATTTGCAAATATTAATATTTTCTCATTCTGTGGCTTGTCTCTTCATTGATGGTTTTCTTTACTGTGCAGAAGCTTTTAAGCATGATACAATCCCATTTAACTATTTTGTTTAATTGTCTGGACTTTTGAAGTCTTATGCAAAAATTGTTTGCCTACACCAGTGTCCTGGAGTGTATACACAACATTTTCTTCTAGTAGTTTCATAGTTCCACAGCATAGATTTGAGTGGTTAATCCATTTTGATTTGATTTTGGTATATGAAGAGAGATAGGTGTCTACTTTCATTCTTCAGCATATAGTTATCCAGTGTTCCCAGCACCATTTATTTTAGAAACTTTCCTTTCTCTACTGTATGTTCTTGGCTCCTTTGTTGAAGATGAGTTGGCTATACATGTATGAATTTATATCAGAATTCCCTATTCTGTTTCTTGGTCTATGTGTCTGTTTCTATGCCAGTAATATGCTACAGCTTTGTAGTATATTTTGAAGCCAGATAATGTGATGCCTCCAGCCTTGTTCTTTTTGCTCAGGATAACTTTAACTACTCAGGGTCTTTTGTCATAACATATAAATTTTAGAATTTTTTTTCCTATTTCTTTGAAGAATGTTATTAGTATTGTAATAGTAATTTCACTGAATCTGTAAATTGCTTTGCTTTGTATTGCCATTTTAACAATATTAATTTTTCCAATCCATGAGCATAGAGTGTCTTTTCATTTTTTGTGTCCTGTTTAATTCTTTCACTAGTGTGGCGTAGTTTTTCCTTGTATACGTCTTTTGCTTCTGCAGTTAAATTGATTCCTAGGTTGTGATTTTTTTTTTTTTTGCTAAGTATTATAAATGGGATGCTTTTTAAATTTCCTTTTCTGATTGTTTGCTACTGAAATATTAGGGGCTAGTGATTTTTTAATGTTAATTTTGTATCCTGCCACTTTACTGAAAATCAGTTCTGACAGGTTTTGGGTGATGTCTCTAGGTTTTTCTAAATATAAGGAGATATCTATGAACAAGGCTAATTTGACTTCTTTCTTTCCCATTTGGATGCCCATTATTCCTTTCTTTTTCCTAATTGCCCTTGCCAGGGCTTCCAGCATTATGTCGAAAAACAATTGGTGAAAGTGGGCATGCTTTTGTTTTTCCAGATCTTAGAGAAAAAGCTTTTTTTTTCCATTTTCACTGTTCAGTATGTTAGATGTGGGTTTGCCATATATAGCTTAATGAGGGTTTTCATCATAAAGGGTTGTTAAATTATACTGAATGCTTTTTCAGCATCTGTTGAAATGATCATATAGTTTTTGTTCTTGTTTTTGTTAATGTGATATATAATGGTTATTGATTTGCATAAGTTGAACCATCCTTGCATTCCTGGGATGAATCCCACTTGATTATGGTGAATGATCTTTGTAATTTGTTGTTGAATTCGGTTTTCTATGCTTTTGTTATTTTTCATTTATGATCATTAGTAATATCGGTTTCTACTTTTCTTTTTGTGTGTGTGTCCTTGTCTGCTTTTGGTATAACAGTAATTCTGGCATCATAGAATAATTTTGTAAGTATTCCCTCATCTTCAATCTTTTTGAAGAGTTTGAATAGAATTTGTATTTGTACTTCTTTAAATGTATGGTAGAATACAATAGTGAACACATCAGATCCTGGGCTTTTCTTTGATGGAAGCCATTTTATTGTTTCTTCAATCCTATTTCTTATTAGTTTATTGAGATTTTCTATTTTATCATGGTTCAATCTTGGTGGGTTGTGTGTTCAGGAATTTATCCATATCTTCCAGGTTTTCAAATTTGCCAGTATATGTTGACATATGGTTGTTCATAATAGTTGTCAACGATTCTTTGTATTTCTGTGATCTTAGTTATATCTTCTTTTTCATTTCTGATTTTATTTATTTGGGTCTTCTCTTTTATAATTTGTTAATCTAGCTCAAGGTTTGTAGATTTTTTTCTTATCTTTTCAAATAACCAATTATTAATTTTGTTGTCCTTCTGTATTTGCTTTTATTCTCAATTTTATTTATTTCTGCTCTGATATTTATTATTATTTTTCTTCAGTAACTTTGGATTGTATTTGGTCTTGATTTCCTAGTTATGTTGTTTATTGAAAACAACTTTCTACTTTTTTGATATAGGTGATTATTGTTATAATCCTCTTAGTATTGTTCTTGCTATATCCCATAGATTTTGGTTTGTTATATTTCCGTGCTAATTTGTGATATGGTTTGGCTCTGTGTCCCTACCCAAATCTCATCTTGAATTATAATCCTCATTTGTTGAGGGAGGAAAGTGATTGGATAATGGGGGTGGTTTTCTCCATGCTGTTTTCATGATAATGAGTGAATTCTCATGAGATCAGAGTGTTTTATAAATGGTAATTTTTCCTGCATGCACATTTTCTCTCTCTTGCCTCTTGCTATGTAAGGTGTGCCTGCTTTGCCTTCTGCCATGATTGTAAGTTTTCTGAGGCCTCCCTAGCCTTGTGAAACTCTGAGTCAATTAAACCTCTTTCCTTTATAAATTACCAAGTCTTGATGGTTATCATAATAGCGGTGTGAGAATGGACTAATACAATTTGTTTCAAGAAAATTCTTAATTTATTACTTAATGTTTTCATTGACCCATTGGCTATTCAGGATCATATTATTTACTTGCCATGTGTATGTGTATTTTCTGAGGAAAATAATGTATATTCTGCATCCAGTGGGTAAAATATTCTATAATGTCAGACCTATTTTTTTCTAGTGTGTGATTTAACTTCTATATTTTTTGTTGATTTTCTGTCTGGATGATCTGCCTATTACTGAGAGTGGATTGTTTAATCTACTACTATTGTGTTGCAGTCCGTCTATTCATTTATATCTATTAAGGTTTGTTTTATATACTGGGGTGCTCCAGTGTTGGGTACATAGATATTTATAGTTTTTATAACCTCTTGCTGAATTGACCCCTTTATCATTATATAGAGTTTCTTTGTCTCTTTTCACTCGCCTTGATTTGCAGTCTGCTTTATTTGATGGAAGCATATCTAATCTTGCTCATTTTTGGTTTCTAGTTACATGACATATCTTCTTACACCCTTCCATCTTCCTTTATGTGTGCCTTTATAGGTGAATTAAGTTTCTTGTAGGTAACATATAATTTCCTCTTGTTTCTTTATCCATTGAGCCATGCTATGCCCTTTAATGGGAGAACTGAGTTTATTTACAGCCAGTGTTATTGTTGATACATAAAGACTCATTACTGCCATTTTGTTGCTTGTTTTCTGGTTGTTTTGTAACGTCTTTGTTTATTTCTTCCTGTCTTCCTTTGTGATTTTGTTATTTTCTCCAGTAATATATTTTAATTCATTGCCTTTATTTTTAGTGAATGTCTTATAGGTTTTTGAATTCTGGTTACCATGAGGATTACAAAAAAAATCTTAAAGATATACAAAGTTACTTTAAAGTGATGACAACTTATACAAGATCACAAAGAAAAGAAAAGAAACAATCAAAAAATGAAATAAATAAAATTCTATGCCGTAACTCCAAATCCTCAACATTTTTGCTTTATGTTGTCTCAATTTACATATTTTTATATTTCATATCTCTTATCAAGTTGCTGTAGCTATTATTATTTTTAGTATATTTTTCCTTTGGGTTTTATATTTGACTTACAGGTGGATTGCACACCACAATTACAGTATTTTAATATTCTGGTTTGTCTGTGTACTTAATGTCAGCAGTTGGGTTTTCTACCTTGAAAAATGTTTTGGTTTTGCAATTTAGTTTTTTATTTTTTTCTTCTTCTTTCAGGTTGAAGAACTCACTTTGGCATTTCTTGTAAGATGGTTCTGGTGGTGAGGAATTATCTGATCTGTTTGTTTATCTGAGAAAAAACTTAATCTGTCTTTCATATTTGAGGTATAGCTTTGTTGGATACATTAATCTTCTATGGCAGTTTTATTTTTTATTATTTCCAGCATGTTGAAAATGTCATCCCAATTCCTCCTGCTTTGTATGGTTTTTGTTGAGAAGTCTGTTTCCAGATAAATTGGAGCTTCTTTGTATGTTATTTGTTTCTCTTCTCTAACTGCTTTTAGAATCCTCTCTTTATCCTTGAACTTTGGGAGTTTCATTATTATATGTATTATGGTAGTCTTATTTGGGTCAAACTCTTTGGTATTCTCTCACTTCCCTATGCCTGGATATTTATCTTTTTCTCAAGTTTTGGAAAACTTCCTGTTATTTTTTGAATAAACTTTCTCTTCATTGCTCTTGCTCACCTGAACAATTGTTCTTAGATCTATTTTGTTTTTTGAGATATTTTCTATATCTTTTAGGTGATACTTCTTCTTTCTCATTCTGCTTTTTCACCTTTGTGTGTTTTTAAAAATCCTCTCTTTGAGCTCACTAATTATTTTCCTCTGCTTGATCCATTTTGCTGTTGAGAGCTTCTAGTGATTTTTTTCTTTATGCAAATATATTTTATCAGTTCCAAGGTTTTTGATTGACTTTTTAATTATTTCAATCTCTAGTTAATTTTTCCAATAAATTTCTGAATTGTTTTTCCTTTTCTGTGTTATTTTGGACAGCACTAAGTTTCCTTAAAACTGCTATTTTGAATTCTTGGTCAGGTAGTTTACATATTGCCATCTCATTCTGGTCAGTTACTGGTGGTAACTTGCTGTTGTTTCTTGTGGATCTATGCCTGTGTTGTTGCATTGAAAGTTTAGTTAATTATTCTAGTCTTTTCCTTATGGTGTGTTTTGGTTTCTATTATGTTTGCTTTGAGATTTGTTTATCTGTTGATTCCCTCTCCTCTCCTCTGCTCTCCTCTCCTCTCCTCTGCTCTGCTCTCCTCTCCTCTCCTCTCCTCTCCTCTCCTTATTATTTTTATGCTAGGTCACTGACTCTTTTTCTGCACTTGATTGCCCCTTAACCACAGATTTGCTTTGGTTCTAATAAACAATCAGATTGCCCTATCCTAAATGGTGAGGGATATTCCAGCAATATGGGAAGGTTGGCTAGGGGTTTGTGTTTAGGGGACCTTAGAAACAAATCTTTTGCAGTGTGGTGCCCCACAACAGCCATTCTAATGTGATACTCTCCTTTGGCTGAATTACATAGCAGAGTTTCCAGGGCAAGGATGGTAGTCCCACCTCCACCTTTGTTTCTAGCTATTGTCAGGGATATTTTTCCCTTCAACTACTCCCAATACTTCCTGTTGTTTGAGGTAGGGATAAGTTCTCTGCCAAGAGACCCAAAATGTGGGAAAGCTGGTTGTCCACCTTGATTTCACTTTTTCCAGTGTAGAAATCATGAGACATGGGGAAGCCTTCTATGCCATCATTTTGAAACGCAACACATGAGGTTATCTAAAAAATAAATAAATGAATAAAAATAAAATCATGGAATTTTGTTCAGAAAACTCTTGGTTTTACAATTCAGTGTAACATTTCTGGGTATCATGAAAAAGGAAGAAACTTTGGGAAATGGATATAGGAGAGCACAGATACTATTGTACTAGTGGCTTGGCATGACCAAGAAGAAATATATTGTGTTGACTCCCATGAAGCACAAGGTCCAAGAGGAAAAACATTCATAGGAGTCAAATCCAATCCAAAGGTTGTTATATATGGGCAGTCAGTGAACCCAATAGAGTAGACAGTCTAAGCAATGATAAGAGCATCCAAAACATAGGTGTGTCTCTTTAGTAGATGTGCCTAAGGGAGCCTCTTTTGGTGGCCTGGGACTCCTTTTCCTTATGTTTAAAGTGATGTGGTTAGTTACCCATTAGTGATTTACCTTAGACTAAAGGTAAAGAGAATAACTTACAGCAGTATATTTCCTTTAACAGGCCACTTCTCTAATCAGTAACCATTTTGCTCATAATATACATTTTTCTTCTCAGTAGAAATGGGTAATGATGAGAACATTGCAAACCTCTGACTATTGTTTGAAAACCAAAGAACAAGGCAATTAACTCATTCCACTGAGATTGGGAACAGAAAAATGTAGAACTGTGACAGTTAATATTGAGTGTCAACTTGATTGGATTGAAGGATGCAAAGTATTATTCTGGGTGTGTCTGTGAAAATGTTGTCAAAGGAGATTAACATTTGAGTCAGTGGACTGGGAGAGGCAGACCCACCTTCAATCTGAGTATGTACCATCTAATCAGCTGCCAGCGTAGCTAGAATAAAAGCAGGCAGAGGACTGTAGAAGGACTAGATTGGCTGAGTCTTCATCTGTCTCCCATGCTGGATGCTTACTCCCCTCGAACATGGGACACCAAGTTCTTCAGCTTTTGGACTTTGGAACTTGCACCAGTGGTTTGCCAGGGGATCTTGGCACAGACTGAAGCCTGCACTGTTGGCTTCCCTACTTTTGAGGTTTTAGGACTTGGAATGGCTTCCTGGTTCCTCAGCTTGCAGATAGCCTGTTGTGAGACTACTTTGTGATCATATAGTGAATAAACCTTAATAAACTCCCTTTCATTTATACATCTATCCTATTAGTGCTGTCCCTCTAGAGAACCCTAACACAAGAACTAAGAGTATTTTTTCTGATTTTTAAAAATAATTTCTTGAAAACTGGGAATGATAGATAAACTAAAAAAGAAAGATCCATGTTGTTTAGTGAATTCTAAATTGTCTACAATTAAATTTCTTTAATTTTTTTAAAACTTTTGGACTCTTTGCTATAAACTACATTGTTTTTAACTGAAAATACTTTCTCCACACATGTCAAGTTATATGGTAGATCACAGAAAATGTTTCTAATCAAATGTACTTTAATTAAATTTATTTTCTATTGAAATGAATAGATAGTTTATATTTTATTTCAAATATCTTCACAGGCTCTGGTTTTCATTTTCATCAAAGTACCACTCTCTTGTCTACTTAAAATGACTTTGGAAGCTTTATGTCATTTGAGTTTATGGATTTATTTTTACTTTCCTCTTATTCTGGCACAGAATATGAATTTATTGATATAAAATTAAGAATTTCATTAAATATTTTTCACAAGTTGAAATATTCCAAACTAAAATTATTGGATTCAAAATTAAATTTTTTACACTATTTGAGCTCAAGTTATTTAAATTTTTTGTGTTGCAAGTTAATGTTTTCTGTGATAGCATTTGTTGAATACTTATATTTAACACATTTAACTCATTTTGAATATGGGGCAACTATATTTAGAGGCCATTTTTAAAAGACATTCTAGCAAAAGACCAAGAATAGGCAATTCAATCTTGAATGAAAGCAAAATTAGAAGATGGACTACCCAACTTTATGACCTACTATAAGGGTACAGTGATCAAGACAGTGTGGTATTAGTGAAACAATATACCGATACATTAATGGAACAGAGTAGAAAGCCTGGAAATAGACCCACATAAAAAGAGTTAACTTATCTTTGATAAAGAAACAAAGGCAATGCAATGACACAAAGATGATCTTTATAAAAAATGGCGATAGAACACCTGGAAATTAACATGCAACAAATAAATCTAACTATAGACCTTAAACCCTTCTCAAAAAATGTAGGTAACTCAAAATGGATCATAGACCTAAATGTAAAATGCAAAACTGTAACACTCCTAGGAAATAATATGAATGAAACCCTAGATGGCCTTCAGTATTTTGATGACCTTTTAGATCCAATATGAAAAACACAATCCATGAAAAATCAATCGATAAGCTGAATTTCATTAAAACTAAAAACTTTTCTCTGTGAAAAACAATGACAAGAAAACTAGAAGGTAAGCCACAGATTGGGAGAAAATATTTGCAAAAGGCACTTCTGAAAAAAAGCTGTTATCCAAAATATACAAAGAACTTCTAACAATTCAACAATGAACAGCCTGATTAAAAGGTGAGCAAAAGACCCAAAAAGACACTTTACCAAAGAAGATATACAGATGTCAAGTAAGCATATAAAAAGATATTCAACAACATATAACATTAGGGAATTGCAAATTAAAACAATGAGATACTGCTATGCAGTTATAAGAATGACCAAAACCCAGAACACTGACGTCAAATGCTGGAATGGATGTGGAGCAATAGGAACTATTGTTTATTCCTGGTGGAAATGAAAAATTATGCATACACTTTTGAAGAAAATTTGGTAGTTTCTTACAAAGCCAAACATACTCTTACCACAGAACCCAATCAAGCTATTTAATATATAGCCAAAGGGATTAAAAATGTATGTCCACACAAAATTTCACACATAACATTTATGGCAGCTTTATTCACAATTGCTAAAACTTGAAAGCAACCAAAATGCCCTTTAGTAGGTGGATGAATAAATAAATGTGATATCTGCAGGCAATGTGATATTATTCAGTACTAAAAACAAATGAGCTATCAAGCCATGAGAAGACACAGAGGAAACTTAAATGCACATTACTATGAAGGATGCCAGTCTGAAAAGGCTACATACTATACCATTCCAACTATATGACATTCTAGCAAAGGAAAAACAATAGAGACATTAAAAAGATCAGTGGCTGCCAGGGTTTAGGGAGGAGGGAGAGAAAACAGGCAGAGCACAGATGGTTTTTACAACAATGAAACTATTTTCTATGATAATGTAATAACTATTTTCTATGATAATGTAATAGTAGATACTTGTCATTAAACATCTGTCAAAACCTGTAAAATGTATAACACTAAGAGTGAACTCTAATGTAAACTATGGACTTTGAGTTAAAATGATGTGTCAATGTAGATTTATTGACAGTAACCCACATAACAATTTGGTGTGGGATGTTGATAGTTGGGGAGTTTGAGCATATGTGGAGACAGAGGGTTTACAGGAACTCTCTGTACTTTCCATTCTGAACCTAAAAGGGCTCTAAAAATTAAAGTTTATTAATTTATAAAGCAAAAGTGATTCTAAGATATAATATTTATTTTAAGTGTAGTTTCCAAAGTCTCAAACATTTCTAAAATTTAATTGGCTAGCAACGAAGACAGAAAACATGGACGGTCATGCTGCAGTACATTTTTAATAGACATCAGTATACTCACAAAAATTATATTTTAGTTATATTAACTGTGTGCATATATGACAATTTTTTAACTTTGATAACTGTGGCTTCTATTTTAATTTCTGAAATATTTAAAATTCTTTAGATGAAATTTTGAGTTGTATAATTGTTGCAACAAAATCTGAGTACTTTGTAATTTCTACTTCACAAATTTCTTAATTTGATGAGAATGTCATTTTTACCATGATGCTGTGCTACATCAAAATTTATATCCATATCTTTACCAAAATAATTCATAATTTTTAATCCAATATTAAACTTTTTAAATGAATTTACATGAAAAATAATATTGGTTGTTTTATCTTAAACAGATAAGACTTCCAAAAAATTTATCTGAGTCCACAAATGTGATATAAAAATGATTAATTATTGGAAATAACTGATATTTTATTCTAAGTACTTAATGGCACTGATATAAAACAATTACCATGTAATTGTGTGGAAATTTCCTTTAATGAAATCAATGAATAACCAGTTATTATGTCATTTTAGTATGTGCACAAAAATCTTGGAATAAGAAAGAGCAAAATTAGCCCACAAAGCAGTTATTTTATCTAAATTGCAGTATTCACATGTGTGATAAAAGTTGAAAACTATATATTATGCCAGTTAAATGATCAATTGAAACTTGCTTAAAAATTGGAAAGTCCGTATTTATTTTTAAATTAATTTTGTACTTACATTTTTTCATTCTTCAATCCTACAAAAATGGATTTAGCAGAATCTAACAAGAAAAATAAATGATTTTAGATATATAGTCACTATTGGGAACGGGTGCTCAATGTCGCAAAATCAGCACTGAGACAAAGGATCTCTCAGCAAGACTAGTTTACTTTCTGCAGAAAGGGTGCCGCTTGCTAGCAGTCTTGCCATGAGAGCACACATGAACAAAGGAGGCAGGGTCATTTATAACCTGATGTGTCAACTCTACTGCTGTGTCCGGTTTCCATTAGCTGGAACAGGACCTCACATTCTGTACTCAAACCGATTGGCTAGCAACTTAGAACTTCCCAAAAGAGGCAAAAGCAGAAGATAACAAAGGAAGAGAGGAAGTAACTTGCGTAATGCTGAGAGAGGCAAAAACACTTCCAAATAAGGAAGAGGAATAGGCTATGACCTAATGCTTGCTTGGACCACTTCAGTCATGCCAGGGCAAATATCTAGGCTAAAATATGGTAGTTAAGAACACAGAGTATATTGATTTCTTTATTACAGCTAGCAAATATTTAAGAATATTAGCACAGGTGTTTGAGTAAATTTTGCTTCTAAGAGAGGTTATTATCTATTCTCAGTTGGACTGGGAGGAAAGTCCCTTTGAAGAGGAACCTCTACTTTTTTCATTTTCTACAGTCACCCTACCAAAATGGAAAAAAAAAGTGTGGCAAAAATATTTAGGCTACTTAATACCTTAATATACACTATGACAGGAATGCTCAACCTTTATTTTCTGTATATATTTTGCATACAATTAACCTTCTCTTTTTTTTCTGCATTTGTCCTTGATTCCTACTGACTGAAATTCACCTGTTTTTGTTGTTGTTGTTGTTGTTGTTTTTTGTTTTTTGACACAGAGTCTCTCTCTGTCACCCAGGCTGGAGTGCAGTGGTGTGATCTCTGCTCACTGCCAGCTCCGCCTCCCGGGTTCAAGCCATTCTCCTGCCTCAGCTGGGACTACAGGTGCCCACCACCACACTTGGCTAATTTTTTGTATTTTTAATGGAGATGGTGTTTCACCATGATATCCAGGATGGTCTCGATCTCCTGACCTCGTGATCCACCCGCCTCAGCCTCCCAAAGTGCTGAGATTACAGGCGTGAGCCACCTCACCTGGCCCATTCACCTGATTTCTTTATGCATCTTTCAGGTCAGATCAGAGTCCACAGCTAACTTAGCTCAGAACCAAGTAAATGGGAGTTAGAGGAACATCAGATCCTTCTCTCACTACCATTCAAGACTGAAGGGATTTAGCTGTCTCTAGCCACTCATTTCCAAATGACTTAGTTTTATCAGCAAGTACCTTTGCATACTGCCCTTGAGGGTGTAGGTTTCAAAATATTCTAAAAAACAGAAATATGATACCGCTGACTGCCTTTTTGATTTAACTTTGCATAAAAGTGTACATAAATGCATAGCGTGGTGCTAGAAAAAAGCGTGGAAGACACTGGAAATGCAAAGTCGGTGGGGGGTCTATCTAATCCTGGGTTATTGTCATAAAAAATTAGTAATAATTTATTAAAAATTAAAATTACGGGACAAATATTACATTTTAAGGAACATTATAACAGCAGGTGTACACGAATACTATCCTGGGCAAACTGAAACATACATTCTCACATTCCTCATGTAACCTAATAGCATATGCTGCTTGCTGCAATGAGAGCTAAAGGAAGAAGCACCACTTGTCTTCTCCAAGTACAGTATTCTTATAATCAGATTCTACATAACCAAGTCTATTTGCAAAGCATTCCAGAATTATTAATTGAAGAAATAAACAGTTGGTGTCAGAGAGTATTTACAATTAAATATTTATAAAGATTTATTAAAATAAAGTAAATGAAAGTATTCTGTCCCAAGAAAGAGAACTTAAATATAAAGTTTGTTAAACATTCCCTAAGACTAGACATTTGATCAGTCCTGCTTTCTGAACTACTTTGTGTTTTTTATCTGACTAGATACTACTGGAAAGCAAAGATCTGATTTTCTATGGTTCTTTTTTTAAAAAAAATTTAAGTTCTGTGATACATGTGCAGAACATGCAGGTTTGTAACATAAGTATACAAGCAAACCTCTATGATTCTTAGTAAGTGTAATTGTCTTACTGCTACAGCGTTGTTGCAAGAAATGAAGATAACTTCTTTCTTTCTTTCTTTCTTTCTTTCTTTCTTTCTTTCTTTCTTTCTTTCTTTCTTTCTTTCTTTTTTTGTTTTTTGAGTTGGAGTCCCACTCTGTCACCCAGGATGGAGTGCAGTGGTTCCATCTCGGACCAGTGCAACCTCCGACTCCCAGGTTCAAGCAATTCTCTTGCCTCAGCCTCCTGAATAGTTGGGATTACAGGCATCCACCACCATGCCTGGCTGATTATTATTATTATTTTTATTTTTAATAGAGATGGGGTTTTGCCATGTTGGCCAAGCTGGTCTCAAACTCCTGACCTCAGGTGATCTGCCTGCCTCGGCCTCCCAAAATGCTGGGATTACAGGCATGAGCCACTGCACCTGGCTAGGAATTTCTTTACTGTAGTTGAGTTGAAAGTTAACCATGGCAGCTCTCTTTAGTTCCACATTTAAATGATGTCTTTAATGTTTAAATTATTTTAATAATAATAATACTCTATAATGCAGAGCGCTTTCAGCAATTCTTTTAGTTAATGTTTGCTTTTGTCATATTGGACCCTTCATTACAGGAAAACTAACAATTAATGATATATTAAAATTCTTAGGTCTACTAAACTTTATTGGTAACAATTTTGTCCTTATTTTATTATTTAGTATTGCTAACCCATTGGCCTATGTATTAATTTACTAATGTTGTTTAAATAATAGTATGGAAAGTGTTTATTTTGTCAAATCTGTAGGTATGATAATTAATGCTTATATCACAGCAAAACTTCAGTTTTGTTGGTAGTATTTTCCATAGTTTGAGCAAATATACAAAAATACATTGAAAAAGAATAATTGGATTATGTATTTGAATTATTAGGACAATATAGTAATACATGCTAATAATTATGACTAAATAGTTTAGTCATAAGCTAAATAAAACAAAGCTTTATTTTACAACTTACAAGAGAACAAGTGAAAAAAGACTGATAATGCTTGTCGTGTTTCCCTGCAGTCAACAGAAGTCTCCCTGATAGGAATGTACAACATTGGTGATATAGAAAAAGAATGAGCACCTAAGGATACTGAGTAATAGGAATTGAGATGAACCAAAAACATTCATAATTATAGAATTAATAATATATTTAATGTATCTTTTACATTTTGATTTATTTTTTACCAAGCATATTGTGTAGGATATGTAATGTTATAGGTGGTAATTACAAATGTGTAATAAATTTAATCCATAATCTCACTGATTTAATGTAACAAATATTTATTTCTTGCTTACTTTGTATGTCTGGTGAACATTTGGCAAGTACTCTGATCCACACGGTCACTCCAGCATTCAGGCTGATGGAAGTTTGTCATTTCTGTCTCAGGAAAACAAAAGACTGGAGATCATAATTTGATTTTATTTTTTTCCTGTCTCATCCCAGAAGTAAAACTTACGAAATGTAGTATTTATAAAAATTTTAGTCTCCATGTCTCTGTGATTTTAAATATATATATATATTTCAAGTGGTTTAATGTCATGTTCACATACAAAACACTTTCTGAAAGTTATAAAACTAGTAAGTAAACCTAGTGAATAGAGCTGACACTGAAACCCAAGTCTCTCTTCTCTAACATTCTCTTTCCAATATAGCACATTGCCTCAGTAGGTTGAGAAGTAATTCCAAATTTACTACCAAATGTCAACTTTCTGCTTTTATTAGAATTATTAAGAAAGATCCTTGAGGAAAGGCTATTTTTGCTACATAATATAGTTCTATTACTATTTTAAAAGTAAAATTAAAAAGTGATTCTAAAAAAGAGTGTATACTTGGATACATGTTAATGTAGTCAGGTCAAGTTTTTTTTTTTCAGTGAGAAAGAGATAAAAGAGGTGTGTATACACACACACACACACACACACACACATACTTGATTACTGTGAGGGCTATTCTCTGAAAAGGATTACTTCTGCTTTCTAACTACTCTCTTTCCATTTAATTTGTTTCAATATTTGTCACGTTATAGTTATCTCCATGGTGATGAACTGTGATATTGCAAACGTTAGCTAAATCAGGCTGGAGGAAAAGATAATTGGGGAACAAAGGGCTCTTGGTCCACAGACAAATAATCTGGTACACATCAATTATGAAAAAGTTTGAAGGAAAATAAAAGAATACTATAAAAGGATTCTAATGATCACATATGATATAAAAAGAAGAGGAAATTGAAAATTTAGCTTTCCAAAGGCCTTAGAAGTTATAAACTGAGCAATAAGCTCTCAATATAGTAGTAATCACTATCTTTTTAGGATATTGGCAGTGCTTCAGATAATAAGGAAATCCATGTCATTTTTGATTGGATAAGAAGAATGATATATTTTTGAGATACTTACAGAGATATAAGAAATGTAAATAAATAAGAATAGTTTTTTTTTTCTTTTAAACCTCACAAGGTTAATTTCGTTGTATTGCTTTATTTAATGGATTAAGGGAAATCCATTAGTCAGTTTATCTGTTCAAATTATGGAGACACTCTCCCCTTTTTCTTTTTGAAATTTACTATGTTTGTGTTACCTGCAGTAGAATCCCATATGCAAACAATTAAAATATATTGTACCATATGTTAAAAGATAAATGTTCTTCATTCCCTATTTCCTCCAGGAAAGTATTATTAGTGCCCTTGCCAGGGAGGTATTTTAGACAAACTTTCCTGATTCTATGAAAAGGTAAGAGCCCTTTAATCACCTTTGACACCCTCCATTCCAATATATCAAATCCCTGAAAATTATGCATTTGTGTATTCAACTACTAAATGAATATTTGCTGAGTTTCCAGTATGTATAGGCACAATTCTAGTGTTTATCTTCCATAGTATAAGGAGAGTCAGTAAGTTGACATTATATTTAAAAGTCCTCTAAAATACCATTCCAATATATGTTTATACAATATACTTTCTCTCCACAAACACATATTCCTACAAAACACAGACATATAAAATCGTACCTTCAAATCACATTTTAGAGTCAGTATGTACTATTTAAAACTTTTATTTTAAGTTCAGGGTACATGTACAGGTTTGTTATATAGGTAAACTTGTGTCAGGGGTGGGGGTTTGTACAGATTATTTTGTGACCCAGACAGATATTAAACCTAGTACCCATTAATTGTATTTCCTGATCCTCTCTCTTCTCCCACCCTCTGATAGGCCCCAGCATCTTTTATTCTGCTTGGTGTGTCCCTGTGTTCTCATTTGGCTACCACTTATAAATGAGAACAGGTGTTATTTGATTTTCTGTTCCTGTGTTAGTTTGCTAAGAATAACGGCCTCCAAGCTAGATCCATATTCTTCTTTTTATGGCTGCATATTATTTCATGGTGTATATGTACCACATTTTATTTATCCAGTCTACCATTGATGGGCATTTAGGTCTATTCCATGTCTTGGCTATTGTAAATAGTGCTGCAGTGAACATTTGTGTGCATGTGTCTTTATAACAAAATGATTTCTATTCCTTTGGGTATATACCCAGTAATGGGATTACTGGGTCAAATGGTGGTTATATTTTTAGGTCTTGGTGGAATTGCCACACAGTTTTCCACAATGGTTGAACTATTTACACTCCTGATAGTGTATAAGCATTCCTTTTCCTCTGCAACCTCACCAGCACCTATTATTTTTTGACTTTTTAATAATAGCCATTCTAACTAGTATGAGATGGTATCTCATTGTGGTTTTGTTTTGTGTTTCTCTAATGATCAGCGATGTTGAGTTTTGTTTTCATATTCTTGTTGGCTGCTGTATGTCTTCTTTTGAAAAGTATCTGTCCATGTCTCTTGCCACTTTTTAATGGGATTGTTGTGGTTTTTGTTTTTTTCTTTTTCTTGTAAATATGTTAAAGTTCTTTTTACATGCTGGTTCCTAGACGTTTGTAAGATACATGGTTTGCAGAAATTTTCTCCCATTCTGTAGGTGGTCTGTTTACTCTATTGAAAGTTTTGTGGTGGTGGTGGTGGTGGTGCAGAAGCTTCTTTGTTTAATTAGATCTCATATGTCAACTTTTGCTTTTATTTGCAATTGCTTTTGGCATCTTTGTTACGAAACATTTGCCCATTTTTTTTTTTTTTGAGACGGAGTCTCGCTGTCGCCCAGGCTGGAGTGCAGTGGCGCGATCTCGGCTCACGCCCCTCGGGATTCACACCATTCTCCTGCCTCAGCCTCCTGAGTAGCTGGAACTACAGGCGCCTGCCACCTCGCCCGGCTAATTTTTTGAATTTTTAGTAGAGACGGGGTTTCACCATGTTAGTCAGGATGGTCTCGATCCCCTGACCTCATGATCCGCCCGCCTCGGCCTCCCAAAGTCCTGGGATTACAGGCATGAGCCACCGCGCCCAGCCCACTTGCCCATTTCTATATCAAGAAAGAGATTGCCTAGGTTGTCTTTCAGGGTTTTTCCAGCTTTGAGATTTACATTTAAGTCTTTAATCCATCTTGCCTACATTTTTTTATATGGTATGAAGAAGGGATACAGTTTCAGTCTTCTCTATATGCCTAGCCAATTATCTCAGCCCCATTTTATTGCTTGTTTCGGTCAGCTTTGTTTAATATCAGATAGCTGTAGGTGTGTGGCCTTATTTTTTGGGCTCTTGATTCTGCTCCAGTATTATTGGTGCCTGTTTTTGTACCAGTACTATGCTGTTTTGGTTTCTGTAGCTCTGTAGTGTAGTTTGACATGAGATGGTGTGATGCTTTTAGCTTTATTCTTTTGGCTTAGGGTTGCCTTGGCTATTTGGGCTCCTTTTTTGTTCCATATGATTTTTAAAATGTTTTCTAGTTCTGTGAAGGATGTAATTGGTAGTTTGATAGAAATAGCATTGAATCCATAAATTGCTTTGGGCAGTATGGACATTTTAATATTGATTCTTCCTATCCATGAACATGGAATGTTCTCCCACCTATTCGTGTCATCTTTAACTTCTTTGAGCAATGTTTTGCAGTCCTCCTTGTAGAAATCTTTTACCTCCTTGGTTAGCTGTATTCCTAGGTATGTTATTCTTTGTGGCAATAGTGAACGCGATTGCATTCTGGATTTGGCTCTCGGTTTGACTGTTGTTGGAGTATAAGAATGCTAGTAATTTTGGTACATTGATTTTGTATCCTGGGATTTTGCTAAAGTTTTTT
Source organism: Pan troglodytes (assembly GCF_028858775.2). Classification (NCBI taxonomy): domain Eukaryota; kingdom Metazoa; phylum Chordata; class Mammalia; order Primates; family Hominidae; genus Pan; species Pan troglodytes. Next base: position 92,844,603 of record NC_072407.2, read on the forward strand.
GTCAGCTTAAGGAGCTTTGGGGCTGAGACTATGGGATTATCTAGATATAGATCATGCCATCTGCAACAGGGGTAGTTTGACTTCCTCTCTTTCTACTTGGGTGACCTTTATTTCTTTCTCTTGTTTCACTAAAACGGTTGTCAAAGTAATTACCAATGACAGCTGTAGGCTTCAATCCAAGGAACATATTTCTGTACTTACCTTACTCAGGTCTTCCTTTTTGAGTTACTTTTCCACTGGCCTCCTAGGTAACATGCCCTTTTAACTTTCTTCCCACTCTGTCTGCTATTTCTAAAACTCTGTCGCAGAATTATTAGTGTTGGCGTTACTCAACCCTCAATCTTAGAGCCACAATACTTTTCATTCCATACACAAATAACTCACAATCTACTGTGTTTAGCACAAAATCTCCTCTGATTCACTGACCTATATTTTCAAGTATCTGCTGAAATTTAGTGGCGGAACTGCACTTCAAACTCAATATGTTGAACTCAGATGTTCTTATCTATTATTATTCCATGGCTTCTTATCTTCATCAGAGAAGTATACCCTCTTCTATTCAAACAGCAAATCAAAGACCTAAAAATGTTATTTTAGACTTCTTTTTACCTTCACACAACATACAAAAATCTATCTTCAATTTCTATTACTTTACTTCCAAATAGTCTTCAAATTCAGTTGCTTACCTCTGTATTTTCAGTGCCAAACTCACTAGTCCAAGTAGCCATTAACCTTTGACTAGAGCTGGCAAAAAAATAATAACATGTTTTTCTCATAAATTCTATTTTTCTTTCCTGGTTGTCCTCCATAATGCTGCCAGGGTAATCTGTTCACAACACAAAACTACTTATATTATATTCCTGTTTAAAGTGACTCACTACTGTTTTGAGGAAGATATAAATATGTAACTTGGCCATAAAATAAAGACTTCCTCCTTCTCAGCATCAACATATATTATTCCACTTTGCTTTGTTTTTTAAATTAGCCTCCTCTAACATTTTTTCATCTGCCATGCTTTCTCTCTATTTCACATCTTTGGAAATCTATGGCATGGATGGTTGTGATCATAGAATGACATGATTAACAGCATGGTATTGAATAACAGAGACGTGTGAATCTGTGATATATTTACTTGCTTTATAATTTAAAGGAAATGCCTTATGCTCTTTTTTCTCTCTTTTTTTTTTTTTTTAGAGATGAGGTCTTGCTAAGTTATCTAGGCTGCCTCAAACTCCTGGGCTCAAGTGATCCTCCCACCTCAGCCACATGAGTAGCTGAGACTACACCACTGCACTTGGCTTCTTATCATTTTTAAGCTTTAATTACTTTATTATAGAAATGGACTTAGTAGTAATATTAACTTTATAGGTTTCCTGGGTATATTAAATAATGATTTTTAAAATAACAAGCTAAAATTCAACATGTCAGTCACTGGTTTTGTGCATTTTGACAAGTCATATGTCATTTTTAGGTATATTAGTATCCTAATCAGTAATAGAATGTTGGGCTGCATATGTTATATAGTGGATGTATTAATGTTGATATGAAGTTCTTATTAATCTTAAAAAATATTGGCTAAAAATAGAAAATAATCTTTTCCCCTTTTGACTTCAGTTTTTTGGCAAATAGTTATTTTTGAATAATACCATTACCAAATTCAGATAAATTGAATGTTGGAAAGTTAGAAAATTTTGTGCCTTAGTTTAATCAGTGCCCCAGAAACTTACTATGCATTTTAATTATCTTAGGATATTTTAAAAATACAAAAACTAATTTATTTAATCAAGAGTGGTTTTCAAAATTCTACATTTCCAACCATCTCCCAGATGATGCTGTGATTCCTACCTTTAATTTACCTTTTAGTCATAGTAGTATAGATGGATAGATAACATATTATCAGTATTAATCAATCTTTGAACATTTGAACATGGTGTTTTTCATAACTATATTATGTTGTAAGAAAAAAAGAAGTGTAAGTCATATGAGTATCCTTCCCATCATGGTAATTAAAAAGGGAGATTAATTTTTTTTGGCCAGACACGGTGAGTCATGCCTCTAATCTCAGCTCATTGGGAGGCCCAGGCAGGGGCATTGCTTGAGCCCAGGAGTTAGAGACCAGCCTGGGCAACAAAGTGAGACCTCATCTCTACTTAAAATAAATAAATAAGCCAGACATGGTGGCACACACCTATAGTACCAGCTACTTTGGAAGCTGAGGTGGGAAGATCACATGAGCCTGGTCAATTGATGCTGCACTGTGATGTAGTGTGGAGTGCACTACAGCACTCCAGCCTGGGTGACAAAACAAGACCCTGACAAAAAAAAAATAGATTAACTTTTTAATGGAAGAAATTTTATTGAAAAAATTTAAATTGTTGTGATTGGTGCAAATCAAATGGACAGTTGCATCATGCTATATACATTGTAGATATGCAGTAAGCACTTAAAATGGGAATTCAATAAATGGATAGATTTTTACTGGCATTAATAATTAGGATAGGATTAAGAAGATTTGAGTTGAGATTTGGTGGATAGGTAGATACTAGATTCTTTATACACACAAAAAAGGAAATTTTGGGATACAAAATAACTTTGAACAAAGTCACAGAAGCGAGAATGAAATTGGTACATGTAGAAATATCAGGGGGAGTTCAAGTGAATTTACAGAACGTGGAAAAATTTGGTTCTATGCAGCATAGAGCTTATAAAGATTTGGTTCTCGGCAGCAGTGTTTTGACATGCTAGTAAGTCTTGGTGTGTTATGTGCAATTTGCTACTTAGATGGTTTTAAGTACTCAATATTCATGTCATATAAATTAAGGTAAGGTCAGTATTCAATATTATTTGTAGAATAACAATATTCAGTTGCATGTCAATTCTATTCCTTGAATTCCAGAGGAAAATGGAGCAATAGCTGGCATTTCATGGAATTTCGTATTGGGAATTATGTCACATAGACAAATGTCGGGTTGGCTTTAGCTCAAGCCATTGCTTCTTCATGCCAGACTTTCCATCTGTCATAGGTGAATGTCATTGCTTACATATGTAATAGCAGTATAAAACTTAGACTGCTCTGTGGTGGAGACTAATGCCTGACACATAGTAGGGACTCAAAAAATACTCACTAATTGAATGAAAGAATGTCCACATATTAGGCAGGATGGGCTCTGAATACAGAAATTCTTCATGCTAAAGCATAGTATTAGTTGTAATAACTTTTGATAGGAAAGTGTATATTGATATTGCCTTATTTTGTGGGAAGAACCACACACATTTATTAAAAATTCTGTCTTATTACCAACCACATTTAATAATAAAAAGATTAGGATAACTGAGCAGGTAAATTAACATTTTCAGAAAAGCAATCCTTATCTGGAGCCCCTATATCTTTGACATATATGAGCGATTTTAATGCTGTAATCTTCCAAATCCTGAAAGCCAGGATTATCTGAGAGACTGTGCAACAGTTTACTTAAGGAAACACTAATATTTAGATGCATTCCAGGTTCCATTGGAAGGATCTCTCATTCAATTAAGCATCACTAATGTACCAATTGTTTTCCTGATTGAAAATACAAGTATTTATATTCTCTCATGCTTCAACGCATCTGTTGCCCCAAGTACCAATGTGATACTGTTCAAATTAAATTAGAATTTCAATATTGCCACCATTTTTATGTCACTTCTAAACTAGCAATGTAATTATACACACCTTTCTTCTGGTATTTATTATTAATAAGGAGATAATAAAGTGGGTGATTAAGCATTTGCCAGTTGCTTCTGTAATCGCTGGACCAGCCTGAGGGGAATAGGTTCAATAACATGTCATCAAAAGGATAAAATCTTAATGAGTCATTAACTAGTGATGGAATTGTGAGGCACAGATCAGATAGAGTTATTTTCTTGGCCATAGAAGAGAGAGTTGAGGCTGAGAAAATAATTCATATGACATTTCATAGGAGAAATGAATACATAGACTGTAATTCTAGATTTTTTTATTTTCTCACCTTCAGATGCTCTGAAATATAGGTGAATTATCTTCCCCTTTATCATGAAATACGTTAAGTATGAATTATTTAGGAAACAATAATTCCAAACATCTTTGTACCTTTGAATCTGTTTACTCTAATTAACACAACAGTTATCTAACAACTTCCTAGTTTTGAGTCCCTTAGTAGTTTTTTGTCTTCCATTGCAAAGCAGATAGGTTACCAAAAGTAACAACCACTTCTCAATTTTTATGTCCTTTAATTCATGTGGGTTAGAAATATATTTATATGCTTATCAAGATGGTTGATGTAGTGCAGATTCTATTGTAGCCTCTACAACTCAAGTCACTTGAGTTACTGAAAGATTAATTCCAAGTTGGCATGAGGGGCACAGCTTGTGTCCTTGTGGTACATAAATGGTACTGCCCTAGGAGAATCCCTAAGGTATGACTACTCTTTTAGGTAGCCAGCCAAATCATTAATGAAACTTATAAACCTAGCCTTAGATACCAGCTGGAGGATTTAATGGCCTCTGACTAACGGAGGGTAAAAAGAATCACAACCAGTCTGGCTGCTACATGGCTTGAGAAACATTTGTAAGTCCTAGGGAGATTGTCATAGAGAGGATCGAGGAGTGGCATGATGGCATATTTTAAATAATTTACCTGGGAGACTTCGCTTGTAAGAAAGATAAATAAAAATCACTTTAGAGAGAGTGTTTTTGAGGATCTTTATTAAGCTCAAGAGAGAAAAAAACTGTCAAAGTAATGGAGACTTCAAACGTGAATTTTCTACTATGTGAGATAGTTTGCTTCCCTATTTTTATTTTTAAAAGCATGAATGATTACTTATCAGAGATGTAATTTTTGTGATTTTTGCATTTTATATTAAATATCTTGTGTTCTGCATAAGATTGTTCTGGTAATCAAGTGACTTAATACACACAAATCACATAGAACAGCCTCTGCGACATAGAAAATGCTTAAAACTGGTTGTATTCAACTCTTCTATTATCAGTAATTTTATAACTATGTTATATCAATTATGTGATACAATATTTTTTCATAGTGCATACACTGTCAAATTGAGTTGTGTCTTAAACAGCAGCATTTATTTTCTTTTTTGGTAATATGTAAAATAATAATCTCTTTAAATCAATGGTAGCTTGCATAAAATAGGCTATTAAGTTTATTTGTCTTAATACCTGACAATATTTAACTTTCCCTTTGAGATAACACTACCCCACTAATAGCCACCTGTTCAGGAATTCTAATGTTGGATGATATTTATGCAAAAGTTTCCCTGATCATTCTGGAAGTTTCACCTGGCCCAGGGCCAGTCACTCCATAACTTGTCCAGTGACTATGAGATAGGCACCAGAAAAGAGCTATGCTAAATACCAGCCATGTAAATTTGACTGTTTTCTCTGTAATTTGGTACATAGGCAGCTTGCTCAGGAGTAGAAAATGAATGAAACAAATGAATAGAGAGGAATATGGATGCTATAAGAAAGAAAGACTGTTAATATAATTTATTCCTAGAGCTAGGTTCTTTCCTGTTCTGAGGATTAATAAGACTATAATCTTTAAGATATGTCTAACATCTGTCTAGTTAGGGAAAAAATGTATCAATATCAATTCACAAATATAAAGTATATATGTCTGAATTGAAAATGAATTCAAGAAGAATTAAAGATTTAGCAATACCAAGAAGACTTGGAAGAATATCCCCAAAGCAAACCTCTCTTAACAGTTTGGAGGTTTTTATGTTGGTGAGAAAGGTCTCAACAAGTTAATTATTCGTCGTAAGTTCACCATTTTAATAACTGGAGATAGTATTAGTCTTGGAAACGTAACCATTATTATCAAGATTTTATGATCACTGAATTTCTCATAGAATGATTGTAAAATGTTTTGCTGACTGATGAAGAGATTCTTTAGAAATATGAGAATGTGACATATCTCTGTACTAGAGACTGCTATATGCACCCCATATTCATTCCCTACTGTTTTATTGTAATAGAACTTTCAGCTTTAAATTCTTTTTTGACAAAACCTCTATTACAATAAAGAAGTAGAGAATGAATATGGGGTGCATAGACATCCAGGCAGAGATTACATTTTCATTTTCCTTGCTATTAGGAAACCGTATGACTAAGCTTTTGCTTTAGGGATGTGAACAGAAATGATATATGATACTTCTGTGTCACTTGTATATCAATAAGTCGTTTACTCTACTTTTTTCATCTGGTGAAATATGGAGCTGAAATGAAAGCCAGCATTTATTATTCAGGTAAGAGGAATACTCTAGTGAATATAGAACAAGACATAAGGAAGGTAAGCCCTTAGATGACTTCATGCGATAGAGATACCCTTTTAATCTTGGTCTCTACCTTGGCTTCTGACAAGTTTCCCTTCACCTACTCCCTGCACATTGCCTAGCTACTTCAACACATACATGCCTTTTGTTTATACTTCCTGTCAATCTAGGTATTTGAAAAACTTCTATCTTGTTTCATCCACAATAGTTCTTATCTCCCGGTTCTTAAGAAGCTTAGCCTATTCCATAACTAATGCACTCTATAATATATTTTACATAAGGCTAGCTGATGACTCTTTTTTTTTTTTTTTACAGATTGTATGATTGGTTGTTGTAGATTTTTCTCAAATGAAATGTGAGTGTTGTTAAGACTTTTTGCTCACAAAAAATGATATATGCTGAAAAAATATCTCTCAGTATCATGGTACTAAATTTGACCTTGTGAATTAAGATAGCTTTAAATAGCTCAAACTTATTAAATCCAACTCAGCTCATAGATAAGTAGGTAGATAGATACATACATAGATGAAAAAAAGAAAGAAAGACAGAGAGAGAAAAAAGAAAGAAACTTAATTGAGTATGGCCAGCTTTAATCATAGATGTTTCTAGAACGGGCAGCTACGGAGTTGAGGCATGAAATCTGCCCAACATGAAATCTGCCCAAGCAGATCAAGAAATCCATGAAAAAAAGAATCATCACTTAGATAAGTATTTTTATAATTTTACAGAAGTTACCATAACTTGAGGGATTACAGGGGAAGATTGTACACACATATTTAGATATTTGGCTTGGGGAATAATTTTGCTAAACAAACCTTATTCCTAAAATAGAATGAACCATACATAGTTGGATTTCAGAATCGTTTAATAGTCACAGGAAAATCTACATAAAAGTTTTGGATAAATAAAAAATTTTCTTACTTTGCAATTTTCCTAATTCTCCCAGTGATAATTGCAAGATCACCCAATTGTGATTCATGTTGTAGAAATAACATGTGGCTATAATCAGGAAGGATACAAATGAGAATAATAAAAAGTCCTGGTAGTTGGGTCTACATATTCAACATAAAATGTAGATCAATTACTTCATTCTTTTATTGATTGAGCTGGAAGCAATCTCAGCTCTACTCCCTTGACTCACAAATGAGAAATTAAAGGCCAAACAGTTAGATAATGTAAAAGATTAATCAAGGTCATAATAATAATTAGGGACAGCATTAAGACTAGAACCTTGTTTACCTGGTTTCCAATCCAGGGATCTTCCCACTAAACCTTGTTGTCTTGAGGGGTCTATTTAAAAACAGTCTGGTTAAAATATGACTAGAGAAAAGAGGCAAGTCTCTCCAGGTAGCCCAATCAAATGCAAAATTCCTGAAAGTTCATTCAGATAAAGCACATCTGGCTAGAGCACCAACACATAGCTATAGCAGTGCATGTAAAAGCAAAGAAATTGGAATCTGAACATGACTAGCAGGGTTTGCAAAGTCTGACACCATGAGCAGTGGGATTAGGGCCACATTTTGAGCTGCTGGAAAGAGAGGGGAAGATTTAAGCCCCAAATGGGGCCTAAATGAAGAATAAATCTGTTAGCAGAGCAATTACTCATGTCCTCAGTACACTGCCTCCTTCAAGGATTAGCAGATAAATCTAGGCCTAGGCATTAATGTTTTCTTGGCACATCTTCCTCCTTCTGCACATCAATAACAATGTGTTTACCCAATTATCAGATAATCCCACTTAAATTGATCAATTGATAGCTCCCCAGTCCCTTCAAAGCACTGCTTTGTTTTCTTTGGCCTCAAACACCTAAAAATATTTCTAGAGGTCAGGAAAGTACAAATTGCAAATTTATTATTCTTTGAGTTGCACGATGACCTTTAACCAAGCATTTCAAATCTCTGTGTGGTGCCTTGGAAAAGTGATTTCCATTAAAGTAAACAGGAGTCCAAGGGCAAAAAGCTGAAGGGAGCTTTGAGGTTTAACCCTTTCATGAACTTAGCCCACAGTGGGGAAGAAAAATGGACAATTGCTTATGGTACTTGTCATATTTAAATCACCTCACTTTGAAATGTTTTCTTCCTCTTTTGCTTTATTTTTGCCCCTTGACTTTGCAACTTAACAAAACCCTGTACAAATTATTACAAAGTGATAACTCTTATGGAGAAAATAATTTATTCTTCTCATACATGTGCCATATCAAACATGTGATTAGTTTAATTTAAAGAAGAATGTTACAGATACTCAATTCTTGTTTGTTATCTTTTCACTAACAGATGAGAACTGCTTCAAGTCCAGTGCTTTCGTAGTTTTAGGAGGAGTTAACAGACTTAGCAATAAAAAATACAGGATACCCAGTTAAATTTGAATTTAATCCACACAGTAGATGGATTACATTTGTCAAATTAAATGGTAGATCAAACTTAAATTTGATCTACTATGATTTTTTAGTATAAGTATGTCCTAAATATTTCATGAAACATATGTATACTAAAAATGTATGTATAGTGTATTTAAAGTTCAAATATAAGTGGACACTCTTTAGTCCCATATTATGCCTGGAAATGCAACAATGGGAGAGCCTCTCACATTTTAGTTATTAATGGCGTGATGGTTACCAAACAACAGGGGAAGGCAACAGCTGAGGCAGAACATAATTTTGGACCCATTCTGCCTGATTTTAGTTTCCCTAAGAATCAAAATAAAAAAAAGATATAAGCAAGGTTTATAATTAAAAAAAAAAAAACTTTCTTCATCAGCACCACCTTTACAATTTGCTTCCTACTTGCAACTGCATCTTTCCCACCAGGCTTGTATCATTCTCTTCACCCCACTAACTCCTTTTTTTGCTTCAAGAATGTACTTGGCTATTCCTCACACTCATGTATTTTGATCACACTGTTGCCATGTCTGGTATAATACATACTGTTCCCACCTGTACCTCTTCAAACTCTTTAATCACAATCACAATCTAAGTCTCAGTTCCTCTGTGAAACTTCTCTTGTTATACAATGACCTTGCTCTCCATCTTGAATCACCAGATAAACTCTCATATTCTTTATTTGGCACTTACATTTCATTGGGATTCCTAAAGTGTACATCCTCCCCCCGCCCCACCTCTATCTCTCACTATCCTTATTCTAGAATGCACACCCCCAACTCCTCAAGCTTGGTTTTTTAGTTAAAGGGCAATCTCATGAATATGAGGCACATAACTTTACTTAGTTTTATTTCTCTTTCAGTGATGATAAATACACTTAGTATATATCTGCTCAAGTTTATTGGTCTTAATATTTAACCAGTCTCCTAACTTGAAGTCATTTTCTATCTCTTTGAATTAATTCAAACCATCTATTCATTCTTCCAAAAGTATCTATTGAGCAACTATCACGTGCTAGATGTTTCCCTAGCTTTCAGATCACTAAAACGTAAGCTGCATGAGGGCAGGGATTATATACATCTTGTTTAGCTAAATCTCAGAAACTAGAGCATGTGGTGGAGGCATAATAGCTAACATACCGAAAACACACCCCTTTAAAAATCATTCACTGCTTTTTAAATAGATAGTATTTTCATTTTAATTAAATTTAAATGACAATTTTTACCACATAACCGTTGCAGAGACAGGTAATAAAGCATAGCTCTTAGGAGAGAGGAATAATGAGAAGACAAAAACAATTAAAGCAAAAGTAGATGTTCAATGATTATTGGTTGAATAAGTAAAATAAAACCTACTACCTATTCTTGCTAGTTTATCTTCAATTCATGCTGTTTCTTCTAGTACCACTGCCTTAAATAAGAACTCATCCGTCTCTTTCAAATGATCACGTTGCTATCTGCAATAGTTATGCTGCCTTCAATCTTCAGCTTAATATCTATTATACAAGTTGCTACTAGGATTATAGTGTGTACTAATATATTTACTTCTCTGCTTATGTGCCTTCTGTGATGTCTCATTATATAATATATAAAGTCCACACTCAATAATGGCATATACACTACTTCACAATGTGGATCTAACTTAAGTCTCCAGACTTAGTTGTTTATTTCCAATTGCACACTCTCAGGCTCAAACCAAATCCATCTAATTCCCCTTTGATGAAGCTGTAAACAGTTAGAGTTGTGTGGAGTCAGGCGGTCAGTGAATGTGGGGGTGAAGGTCACTAAAATTGCTCATCATTTTAAAACTCACCAGCCATTTGCTGTTTAATGCTTTGCATATGTTACTATCTGAAAGATCCTTGCTTATTTTTGTCTGAGAGTGCCTAGACTTCTGTTCCAGTCTTCTCACATGGAACTTTCTATATTATGTCCATCTGCCTTCCCTACTTAAAAAGAGAAATTCCTTCTGTGTACTCCTATAATGTTTTGTCCATATGTCTGCCAGAATGAACATGCTAAGTCTTAACTCATCTATTCACATTTTGACTACTTTGTCTAGTCTCAGAATTCCCTGAAGGCAAAGATCTTGCCTTGTCCATCTCTGTATATATCGGTTCCCCTAATGTGTTAAATAGGACATGAATTATTTTGGTAAGATTATTCTGTTTGGGTAGGTTCTTTCTCTTTTTTTGATGATCATTATATGAGTATATTTCATCCCGGGTTCTGGTGTTTCTTTTGCTATTCTTTATATTTTGTTGGATCTTATTATATTAGGCAAGTTTCTTCCACAATTGTGCAATGGTAAGAGGTAGCCAGCATCCTCATGCGGATTAATGTAAATAGGAAACATGTGAGTGATTTATGAATCTGCCTGAGTTTTGAGTCTGAGATTACAAATGTCAAGCCAAAAGCTGATTATAACCCTAGGTTTCTCACAGAGGTCCAATCTAGACCACAGACTCCAGGAGAGAAAGGACTTTTGTTACTTGTGTTCACTTCTCTATCCCCAGCACCTGTTACTATACTAGGAATGTAATGACCACTAAGTTAATACTGTTAATTGAATAAAAAACACTCGCCAAAAGCCACAGAGCTGAAAAATTTCAGAATTATAACTGATGTCAGGACAGTCTGATTTCTAAGATCATTTGTATTTAAATAGCCTGCTATCTCTCAAGATGGAAATTATTTAATTTAAACTCATGTTACAGACCATGCAAATGGAGACTTTCCTATATACTCAATCTAATCTGTATATTCAGACTTGCTCTTCTGGTGCTAAGTGCCTCATAATTTCCTCTTATATAAATGGTTCGTGATGATTGATTTTGCGTTATCTACAGGCACCATTCTAGGTATTTTAGATTCATGAAGATAATTAATCATGACAAGAAACTTACTAGCACCATTTTGAAAATGATGCAACTGAAGTATAGTGAGGTTAAACAACGTGCTCAAAGTCAAATAACAAGCAGTTTTCAAGCTGGTCAGTCTATCTTCACATATGTAGACTTTACACTCTAGAAGAGTTCAACTGATCAGTATCTCTAAAAGTAGAAATCAGCAAAGGAAGAGCTGTTAGCCTGAGTCCAGCTTACCAGCTTCTGAAGGTTTACCTGTGTCTTCAGAGAGGCATGTCTACTGACCCCTGCCATACTGCTATCACTAATGATGTGAATTGGTGTCTCCCACAGCCTCCTTTTGTTTGCAATGGCAGCATTTCACAGACCCCATCTGCTTGAACATAAATAGGTGTCAAATCTGTAAAAGCGGGCAGGAAAATAGCATAAACACAGGGCATGAAGTCGTTAAATGTACCACCAGACAGCACCCCTAGTATTAGGAATACAGAAATGCATGTGGAGATATAATAGCTAACATATTGAAAATACATGACTTTCTAAAATCATACGTTGCTCCTTTCATAAGCAATATTTTCATTTTAATTAAATTCATGTAGTGTTTTTCACCATTTAGATGTTTCACAGACACGTATTAAAGCAAAGCTTTTAGGGGAAAAGAGTGAATATTAGTCAAAAAAGCTTTAAATTAGGATAATTTACTTAGCAAATTTTTATCCTGTGTTATTGGGGAAAATGAAATTTATGTGTAATATTAAATACACTCAAACATATGAGCATAAATTAGTACAAATACAAAAATAAGATGTATGTGTATCTCCCTGTATTTGCAGGTAATGAAAATATATAAATAAAATATTCTTGAAAGTGTAATATTCCTAATACAATCCAAATCCTCAAAAATCTTTTTTGCTTAAGAATGGTTGAGTCAGGCTGACGTTGATTGCATCTCCTAAGAGGTAAAGTAAGATCAGAGCCATCGCTTTAGAAAGAATAAGACTTTTCATAAGAACAATTGATGAGTCCTCATTCCTCTTCCATATAATGCTCATGCTCTAATTGTAAACCAAAGTCATTCTCTTTCAACCCATTAAAAGTCTTCAGTGTTCTCCTTCCACATGAGTTGCCTGTATCTGTGTTTACTCCTTTGTTGATTTAGTCTATACTTATTCTTTAGGAAACTATGCATTAGATAACTTTTTAATTGATCACTTAATATAAAGTGTGTGTGTGTGCACACACATGCATTATGTAATGTGTAATATAGGAGTATAGATATATGTTACAAATATTTTTCCCAGTTTGTTGTAACTCCTCTAGTGATGAAGATTTCTGTTATTCAGGACGTATTTGAGATTTAATTTGTCAGTCTTTTCTTTTGGAATTGTGTCACATGTATAAAGTTCTCTCCAAATTTAAAGAAATTAAATGTGTTTTATTATGTCACCTTGTACTTTCATATATTTGTATTTTTGCATTTAATTTTTTAATGAAAACTGGAATTTATAGAATTGAAATTTTGAGAGATTGATTCAACCTTATTTCTTTTTCTAGATAACTACCAAATTGTTTGAATATCATTTGTTGATTAGTCCATATTTTCCCCACTGATTTGAAATATTAAAAAAATCTAAATATCCCTATATACTGAGTTTGTCTTGAGTTTTTTTAGTTCCATTAATGTATTTATTTATGAGCCAGCACTATATTGTTTTATTTGTTATGAATTTCTAAGAATTTCAGCATCTTGTAAGAATAATTTATCGTCATTACATTTTCCCTTGGCTATACTTGATTTTTTAAAAATAAACCTAAACATCAGTTCATTTAATTATAAGAAAAAGAATCTGTTTCTATTTATATTATTCCCAAAATTTGGCACCCATCTGGACCACAAAACTCTGCAGGTTTCTTTACATTTGTATCTTTTAACCAGAAACCCTGAGCAGTGGCAGGCAGTATTTTGAAACTCCTTTACTCTAAGAAGGGCTCAATGACTATTCTATTTATAACTTTAACCAGAAGTACATTTGAGTCAAACCACTGCTTAATTATTTCCCTGGATTGCTTTTTCCATGTCTGTAATATATATTGAACTATTTTTTCAAGTACCAGGACTGAAGGTTGATTTCGTTCTTCTCTACAAGTTATTTTATATGACTCACCATAAGACAGTTGTGTGCTCTTCTTTTTTTAAATTTTTTATTATTAATAACATCTTTATTGAGAAATAATTCTCATTATCCCAATATAAAATTTGATGATTTTTAACGTATTTAAATAATTGTATACAACTGCCATCACTGTCAATTTTAGAATATTTTATTATAGCAAAAAGAAGCCCCATACCTTTTAGATATCAAACTCCCTACTCTCCAACCCTGCAACCTCTAAGAAACTAAAAATCTACCCTCTGGTTTATAGATTTGACTATTGTAGATGTTTTTTATACAATGAATCATATCATGTGTAGTCTTTTGCGTCTGGCTTCTTCAACTTGGCATAATGTTTTCAAGGTTCATCCATGTTGTAGCATATATCAAGATTTTGTGCCCCTTTATGGTATAAACATATTCAATTATATGAGCATACCACAAATTTATTTATCTGTTTTTCAGTCAATGGACATTTGGGTTATTCCCACTATTTGGTTGGCCATCATGCAGAGTATCGTTATTGTACAAGTTTTTGTGTGGACATGTGTTGTTATTTTGTTGGTTATGTACCCAGAAATAGAATTTCTGGGTCACATGATAACTCTGTGGAAACATTTGAAGAATTGTCTGACTGTTTCCAAAGTGGCTTTACCACTGATATGGTTTGGAGAGCTTGGAAGAAGACAGGAACATGTGGGAATGTTTAGAACTTTCTAGAGAGATGTTGAATAATTTTGACCAAAATGCTAATAGTGATATAGACAAGGAGGTTTAGGTTGAGGGAACTTCAGCAAAGGTCACTCTTTCTATGCTTTAGCAAAGAGACTGGCAGCATTTTGCCCCTGCCCTAGAGATCTGTGGAACTTTGGACTTGAAAGAGATGATTTATTCCAAAGTAAAATATACTTTTATTCTTAAATATATATTTATTCAAAAATAAAATAAAAAAAGATGATTTAAATATATATATTTAAATATAAATTTATTCCAACATAAAATAAAAAGAGATGATTTGTTCCAAAATATACTCTGTCACCTCTTGAACACTTTTGCTGCTAAGAAATTCCTTCTGCCACGTCACAGAAGTGGATTTCTTTTGCCACCTGGTATTTGGAATGGGAGCATTTATTCAATGCCACCTGGCAAAAGAAATTTCTTAGCAGAAAAGTGTTTAAGAGGTGACAGAGTATAAAGGTTTGGAAAATTTGCAGCCTGGCCATGTGTTAGGAAAGAAAAACCTAATTTCTGAGAAAAAATTAAAGCTGGCTATAGAAATTTGCATAAGTAATGAGAAGCTGGGAATGTTAATTACCAAGACAATGGAGAAAATGTCTTTAGGGCATATCAGAAATCTTCACAACAGTCCCTCCCATCACAAGCATGGAGGCCTAGGGGGAAAAAATTGTTTCACGGGCCAGGTCCAAGCTTGTCCTGCTGTGTACAACCTAGGGACTTGGTGCCCTGCATTCCAGTCACTCCAGCCATGACTAAAAGGGGCCAAGGTATAGCTTGGGCCATTGATTCAGAGGGTACAAGTCCAAGCCTTGATGGCTTCCATGTAATGCTGGGCCTTAGGGTGCACAGAAGAGTTCAGCTTTGGGAACCTCTGTCTAGATTTCTGAGAATGTATGGAAATGCTGGATGTCTAGGCAGAAGTCTGCTGTAGGAGTGGAGCCCTCATGGAGAACCTCTGCTAGGGCAGTGTGGAAGAAAAATGTGGGGTTGGAGCCCCCACACAGTGTCCCCACTGGGGCATTACTTACTGGAGCTGTGAGAAGAAAGCCATTGTCCTCCAGACCTGAGAATGGTATATTCACTGACAACTTGCACCATGTTCCCGGAAAAGCCTCAGACACTCAATGCCAGCTGTAAAAGCAACCAGGGGGGCATACCCTGCAAAGCCACAGGAGCACAGCTGCCCAAGGCTATGCAAGCCCACCCCTTGCATCACTGTGCCCTGGATGTGATACATGGAGTCAAAGGAAATTATCTCAGAGCTTTAAGATTTAATGACTACTCTGCTCAATTTCAGACTTGCATGGGGCCTGTAGCCGCTTTGTTTTGGCCAATTTCTCCCACTTGGAATGGAATCAATTATCCAATGCCTGAATCCTCATTGTATCTTGGTGGTAACTAACTTGTTTTTTATTTAACAGACTGCTAGGCAGAAGGAAATTGACTTATTTCTGATGATACTTTGGTCTTGAACTTTTGGGTTAAAGCTGAAATGAGTTAAGACTTTTGGGGACTGTGGGAAGACATGATTGTGTTTTGAAATACGAAGACATGAGATTTGAAAGGGGCCAGGGCCACAATGATATGGTTTGGCTCTGTGTCCCCACCCAAATCTTATCTTGAATTGTAATCCCCATTATCTTCATGTGTCAAGGAAGGGACCTGGTAGGAGGTGACTGGATCATAGAGGTGGTTTTCCCCATGCTGTTCTTGTGATAGTAAGTGAGTTTTCATGATATCTGATGGTTTTATAACTGTTTGACAGTTCCTCCTTCACATGTTCATGCTCTTTCCTGCCACTTTGTGAAGAAGGTAAATGCTTCCCCTTCTGCCATGATTGTAAGTTTCCTGAGGCCGCCCCACCTGTGTGGAACTGTGAGTCACTTAAACCTCTTTACTTCATAAATTACCCAGTCTCAGGGAAGTTTTTATAGCAATGTGAAAATGAACTAATACAATCATTTTACCTTCTCACCAGCAGTGTGCATATGTTTCGTTTCTCTACATCCTCATCAATACGTACTATTATCCAACTTTTTGATTATACCTAGTAGGTGTGAAATGGTATCTCATTGTAGATTTGATTTGCATTTGCCTGATGATTAATAATTTCAAACATTGAATTATTGCATTTGCTTTTTTCCTGAAGCATTCTTTAGTATTTCTTTTAAAGTGGGTCTGTTAGTAACAAAATTTTCACAGTTTTTGTTCATAAGGGAATCTCTTTATTTTACCTTTATTTTTCAAAGATAGCTCCGCTGGATATAGGATTCTTGACACTTTTTTTCTTTGAGCACTTCAAATGTGGTATGCCAGTGCCCTTTAGCCTTCATTGTTTCTACTTACAGGTCAGCTGTTAATTTTGTCTTGCTTCACTTTTAAATAAACATTTTTCTCTGCCATTTTCAAGATTTTCTCCTTGTCATTGGCTTTCAGCATTTTTATTCTGATGTATCTGTTTGTGAAACCCTTTATGTTTATTATTCATGGAGCTTTCTGAGCTTCCTGTATGTATAGATTAATGCTTTTCAATAAATTTGGAAGTTTTTAGCCAATTGTTCCTCAAATATTTATCTCGTCTCTTTCTCCTCTTGTATACTTTCATTATGTTTATGTTGATGAGTTTAATGGTGTTCACATTTGTCTTAGGCTCTGTTATTTTTTTCTCTATTCCTCTTTCTGTCTGTTCTTTAGATTACATGAAATCAATTAATCTGTTTTCAAGTGCAACAATTCTTTCTTCTGCCAGTACAAATTTACTGCTGTTTCCCTCTATTAATTTTTTTATTTAAGTTGTACTTTTTAGTTCCAGGTTTTCCATTTGGAAATTTCTTTTTTAATATATTCTATTTCTTTGTTGATATTCTCTATTTGATGCAATACCATTGTCATACTTTTATTTACTTTCTTAATCATCATTTCCTTTAGGTCTTTGAATATATTTATAATAGCTACTTTGAAGTTTTAGTCTGCTATATAAGACATATGATTACTTTCACAGGCATTTTCTGTTGCGTAACTTCTGGTGAATGAGTTATATTTCTCATTCTCTGTATGTCTCATAATTTTTTGTTGTTAACTGAACTCTTTAAATAATATGTTGCAGCAACTCTGGGTACTGGTACTCCCTCTCACGCCAGGCTTGTTATTTTTATTTGCTTTTTTACTTGTTTAGTTATTAACTGGCTTATAATAGTGAAGGCTATGACTCTCACCCCACCCTCACCAGCAGTGTGAAGTCTCTGAGATTGCTTCTCAGGGGTAAAGAATTCAGTAAATACATAGTCACTCTGTTGTCAATGGTTTTGCCAGAGTTCCCTTTGTCTCTCTCATTCCCTGATCACACCGAACTGTCAAGCTCCATGAATTTTCAGCTTTTTTTATTGTTTTGACAATATCTGGAAGGATAAGTTGCTTCCCATATTAACCAAAATTAGATTTGCTTGAAGAAATAATTTCTGCAGTCAGTCTTTGAAATTTGTTCTGACCCAAGGAGGGCTATTTCCATCTCTCTCCCACTTTTCTCTCAAGCAAACTAGCTGGCTCATAGTTTAGCTGATATCTCCAGTGGATATATTAATCTCCTTCATATTGTCTTTTACTACAACCTCCATTGTTGTTGAGAATGCTCATAGGTTTAAATTTCTCTGTACTCTGTTGTAAATAAAGTCAGTTGCTTTGGGGAGAAATTTTAAATACAGTTTTATGATCTACTTTTCCCTCAGATAAAATCTCTGAGCCATAGGTCTGGTGCTGTGAGCAGGGACAATGACATCAAGTTTCCCTGAATGACACTCCTGCCTTAGGAGCTGAGTGCTTTGTGGATGGGGAAAGCAGTAGCTTTAGGTCACCTAAGCTTGCCCCTCTCACTATGGAATCCTCACCACTTCTGCCTGTATATGAGTGATCCAGGCCCCAGTATTCTTAATGGCATTGCACTCAAAGTGGAATCTCTGTTGCATAAGTAGTGGTTGGGCAGGAGAAGGGAGCCCTCTTTTCCCCCAGATGCATTTGCCCAGAACTGAGTCTGAGCAACAGTTATCTGGGAGCAGAATGAGAAACACTGATATAAGGCCCTCCTGGAATGATAGTCCTTTGAGAAGTTAGGGAAAGGGAGTCCTGTGCCCTTGGCTATATCCATCTGGAGGATAGTGTCCAGCTCTCTGAGATGAAAGATGAAAGGTAGGTGGCTCTTGCTGTGCTTATGGAATTTTGGTAATTTTTTTGAATATATGTTCCTTCATTTGCTGCATGACCTTAGGCATATTTCCAGAAACTTTAAATCGTTTATTTTTTTCATTTGCTTTTAAATTTTTTTAATTTTAATTTTTGGATTTTTATTTTAGGTTCTGGGGTATATGTGTAGGTTTAAATCTTTTATTTTTTAGCAATTTTCACCAGTTTTTCTTGGGTGCGAATCTGGAGAGCTCCTCATGCTTTCTTGCCAGAAATAGAACTTGTTTTCCTTTTAAAAACGAATCAGTTTTCCTTCTGTGTTTTGCAGGGCAGATATTTCTAAAATTCCCAGTTGCAGAGGCCTCAGATAAGAAGGCAGGGCTACCAGAAACTGCAAGGGGTTCTGGACTTAAGATTTGAAATCATAATTCCACAGAATCATGGAAAACCAAATCACAGTCTTGGAAGTGGGCAATCTTTACTTCAATCTCTCTTAATTTTGTGTAAACTCACCATTTATTGATCAAATGTATTATATTTAAATTCACTTATTTATCACATATATGGATGCAATAAAAACAAAATCAAGTAGAAAAGCAAAACTTTTAATGAGAAACAGCCTGACATTTCCTCCTTGTCTTCTCTATCTTAAACTAACAAACAAACCAAGTTCATCTATGTCTAAATTTTGTACAAAGACATAAACATAGATTAAATTATGTAACTTTATATACACTATAGTTACATAAAATTATTTCTTACCATATGTAAAATATTAATACACACACACACAATCCTTCTCATTTACCTCTCCCCAATTTTTTTAACTTTTATTTAAGTTCAGGGGTACATGTGCAGTATGTGCAGGTTTGTTACACAGGTATGTGTGTGTCATGGGGGTTTTTAATACAGATTATTTCATCACCCACATATTAAGCTTAGTATCCATTAATTATTTTTCCTGACTCTCTCCTTACTCCCACATTCACCCTCTGATAGGCCCCAATGTGGGTTGTTTCCCTTTAAGTATCCATGTATTCTCAACATTTAGCTCCCATGTATAAGTGAGAACATGTGGTATTTGGTTTTCTATACTTGCATTAGTTTGCTAAGCATAATGGCCTCCAGCTCCATCCATGTCCCTGCAAAGGACATCATCTTGTTGGTTTTTGTGGCTGCATAGTATTCCATGATGTATATCTACCACATTTTCTTTATCCAATCTATCATTGATGGGCATTTAGGTTGATTCTATGTCTTTGCTATTGTGAATAGTGCTAGCAATTACTGGTTGTTTTTCAATGTTTAAGTTTTATATTCCTTTGTTTACCTAATGTTGAAACTCACTAAAGAAGTGCATTTCACTAAGAAACTGCCTCATCTCTATTGAAAACAGACCCTCAGATCCTACTTTCTCATAATTCCCATAGTCAGGGCATTCACATATGAGCTAGGCTCAGCTATATTGCTGTACACTCCTGGAGTTTTTTTTTCCTTTGAATACTGCATTTAAAAAAATTTCAATAGGTTTTTGGGGAACAGGTGGCGTTTGGTAACATGAGTAAGTTCTTTAGTGGTGATTTCTGAGATTTTGGTGCACCCATCACCTGAGCAATGTACACTGTACACAATGTATGGTCTTGGAGTTTTGTTGTAGGGTTAGTGATGTAAGAAATGTTTTAAAAGTGGATAATTCACTCTTGGAGAGTCATTATCAACTCTCTCCAGCAGTAGTACAGCTACAAATTCAATACTCAGTGGTGCTGCTACACACAGGCTTATTCTAAAAGATCATTTGAAATGTAGTTTGCTTGCGTGGGATCTCATTGTGCCGTTTTTTTTTTTTTTTTGGTTTTGTTTTGTTTTTTCTATTTTCTGGTTTTCCAGCCTTCCCAGGAATTCTGTGAGCTACACAGGGCTTTTCTTACAAATGCCTTTTCTACTTAAAACAGCCTAATAAAGATTATATTACACTCTTTATTCAACTTTCCAAATGACATAGTATTCATTAAGTTCTATTCTTTAACCTCTGATTTATTGCTATGTTGATACTGAATTATCCTGTTTTAGCCCATCTCCCTTTTACCTTTCATCACACAAGTAGATTCCAAGTCCAGAGTTTTGAGATCCTTCTTTCTTCAATTACTATATATTGGGCAAATTTAGGTGGAGTTTCCTTTCACCTGACACCGTTCTACCATTCGCCTCAATTTTAAAACATGCAGTAAAATGTCTTATTTCCTGATGGCCCCACCCTCTTTTATTTTCTTTTATAGATTTACTGCCTTAAAAAATCATCACTGTCAATTTAAAGATTAAAAAAAGAGAAAAAGTGTATAAGCTTATGCATCAGTCTTAACCCAATAGCTTGAATTATCTTTTAGCTTTATATCTGCCAAGTCCCAGGATTTAATAAGTTTTTACTGGATAAACTATTTTCAAACACTTTGTATTTATTTATAGCTATTTCCTTTTTTATTCTCCTAAGTTAATATTTTACACCAAGGGTAATTGACAAGTTAACTATAATCTACAAATGATTTGCATATTTTTCTGATTAGCCATGAGTTCTGTGGCTATCATTGCAGCTTTGCCTACCAAGTTCTGGCAGAAAGGGAACACTGTTGCTTACTTGAAATACCTATATTGTCTTGAGTATTTTACCATACAGGTCATTATAATACTTTTTTCCTAGTAGCAACCAAATGATTTTTGAAATTTAAATTTTCTTATTTTTCAGAAGAAAGCATTTGTAGTCACTCTCCTGTTTTAAGGTTTTTTTTTTTTTTCATATATTCTTCCAAGTCATTAAACCAAATACATCCTTCTCTTCTACTAGTATGTCATCAAGGTTAAATAATGTTAAACTAATAAACTCTCTGATTAGTGGTCAGCTTTGAGTAAGCATTGTCTGATTTGAAACTTAATAACTATTATATACTTTAATATGCAACTATCTTCTTCTAAACTCAAATAACATTTTTATTGCCATTGTACCACTCAATGTTAATTTAGCACAGCTCATAAAAGACTCAATAGAAGTGACGAGAATAGACATTTAACCACTGACCTTCACGACTGAATCAAGTCTGAGCAGTTTATATTTGCTGGGGACACCCAAGCCTAGTCAGCTAGCAGTCCTTGTGAACTAGGGTTTTCATTCTTCCCTATCACTCTTGTCACTGTCAGTCATTATACTGTATCCCCTTGAATGAATTACCTATTATCTCTGGTCTGTTTTATCATAAGGTAAATTCATAACAAAAAAATTATATTAACTTAAGTTAAAATGTATTGAGTGATTACTATGGACTAGATATTATTCTAGGTTCTAGGAATACATTGGATAACAAATATTCCTTCATGGAGCTTCAGCTCTGCTGGTGTAAACAGACCATTGGCCAACAAATAAGTAAAATATATTGTTTATCAGGTAGTGAAAAGTGTTGTGAGATAAATAGCTACATAATAAGAATAAGGAGAGTTGGGCATGAGGGATTAGCCATTTTAAATAGGGCAATTAAGGAAGCCTTCACAGATAAGGTGGCATTTGAACACAGATTTGATGGAGGTGAGGACATGAGTCTTAACCATATCTGGGAAGTAGGTAGTCCAGGCAAAAGTAACAGCAAGTTCAAGTGTCCTGATACGGGAATGTGCTTGGTATGTCTGATAAACAGAACAGAATCAGTCAGGATAAAAGTTGTAGGAGGTAAGGTAACAGTGTTAGAATGGGAGCAGATTATGAGAAATTTGTCAGCCATTTACAAAATTTTGGCATTCCCTATAAATGAAAGGAGAAGCTACTGGGGGGTACTGAAGATAGAAGTGACATCTTTTATTATAAAAGGATCAATTTGATTTTTGCATTGCCAGTGGACTAGAGGTGGGGACAAGCATAGAAGCAAGAGACATTATAGAAGATTATTTCAACATTTAAAGTGCGAAATGATGATGGCGTGCACCTGGGTGCCTCTGGTGTGGTGGAGAAACAGATTCGGTAACAGAATTTGTTTTATGACAGGACATACAGAGCCTGTTGGTAAATTGTATATGCGGTGTGAGATTGGAGTTAAGGATGAATCCAAGACTTTGGTCTGAGTAGGTGGAAAAATGGAGTTAGTGTTTACTGAGATGTGGAAAAATGTGGTGGGGAGGGGAGGATATTTTCAGAGGTGAATGTATTTCAAGAGTTTGGTTTTGAGGCATGTTAATTGTGAAGATGTTATTTAAACATACAGTTAGCGATGTCATGGAGGCAGCTGGACATACAAGTCTGGAGTTATTGCGTGGTGGGGCTAGAGATATACTTCATCATAGAGAAGGTATTTAAAGTCATGGGACCTGATGTGGTAATTTAGGTGGTTAGTGGAAGTAGGTTAAGATAATTTATTTTCTTCCTGCTTTAAAAAATTAGAGTTTATTTCTGTTTTACCCAAGAGATTTCTTTTCTGTCATTAGTTCCTTTCTACCTTCCAAATTATCTCAAGCTGAGGATAAGCGATCCAAGGAATTGAGTTCAAAGAATCATGCATAGAAAAAATGGATGTGTAAAAGAAGCTGCAATGCAGATAAGTATCCACTAATGCTAAGGACAGAAGAATTAGGAGGAAAGATCCCAAATTCTTCATTGTATCCACACAAACGGTGTGTCTGAGTCTAACTTTCTCTTATGCTTCATAGGCATCAAATTCTTTTTAGGGACTTCAGAAAACCCAAAAACAACCAGGAAGTGATCAACTAAAATTATATAGTGGAAATAGCACAGTGTATGGAGTTAGAGAAACCAGTTTGTGTCCTAATCAATTCACTAGCTCTGATACTTTGGATTCATTGACATTTCCTAGGTTGAGATTATTTATCATTAAGATGCATACAATAATTTATGCCTTGAGCACAACAGTGAACTGTCTTTGAAGATAAAATGAAACAGTCTTTGAAAGAGTTCTGTGTAGGGTCCTTAGTAGATGCAACATTTTGTCATCGATCTTGGGATCAGTAAAGTTTATTAATCCTTGTACAAAGCAAGAGTGTACTACGAAATGGAAAATTAAGCTCTTAATATTAGCAACAGTTTTATCACTGATTGAGGATTTTTTTCTGTGTATAGTTCAGTGTTAGGAAATCTACATATTGGTGTATTCAAGAAAATTCAGGTGGCAGAGGTTTAAAAAAAGAGTAAGATGCTGAAAATAAGAAGAAAAATAGGACTATTGCTCTTGGAAAGTTAGCAACAGCATTGAACACTGCAGTGTGATTGCTTAGCAAAGACACTGTGGGGAGAGTGAATGAATTTAGGATGGATAGCCAGTTAGCAGCTGGAAAGACAATGAATAGTCAAAGCATGTTGGTCTTGAGGAAAGACTGACATGGCTCTAGCACTTTTAAGGACATGCAGAAGCTTCTGCTTGGGAAGATAGGTCACAGGAAAACAGAAGATACAATGTGATTAGCACACACAATCTGAAAGAATCTTCTAATTGCCTTCAGGTAATTAGATAATCTGTTGTCATCAAATTAGCTATGGCTAGTAAAATTCTATCTCCATTTTCATATGTAGTATGCTGTTTTGCCTCTTTTTGTGTTTTGCCTATTAAATTACACTGAAAAATCCTAGAATAAATGTGATCTCACAGGAAGGAGAACAACAGGATAAATTTTAAATATTAATTTAGGATTTGAAGATTCATTCAGAGAGATAGAAATGCCAAGGTACAAACTAAGTTTTCAACTTCTCTTTGTCAGATATATTTGTAAAGATATGAAAGCTATCAAAATTTTGGTATCATTATTTCTTCCTTTGCTTACAAATTAAGGTTTGGATTATGTGATATATAAATGGTAGAAGTATTAAAAGACATGTGATCCTAGACTTCTTAATAAAAATGCTAAATATATGCCCCAAACAAATTTTATACACTTAATCTTTTCAGTAACCATAAATAATGCTTATGTATTAGTGAAGTACCACTATATGTAAGATCCTTTGCAAAATTATAAAATATCACTTAATTTTAAAAATAATTGTATTTTATAAATGATAAAATTAAGGGTAAAAGACAATTTATATATAGTTAAAAAGCAAATAAGTAACCAAAATAAGATTCAAATGCAAGTTTAACTTCAATTTATGTATTATTTTAATCACACCACATTGCTTAACAGTATTCTCTCTATCAATACAAACTTTTAAGCTACTGCAATGAAGATCTAGATAGCATCAAAGTTTAAGGGCTCCCAGGATACTGTCCACATTTTTCTGATTGTTTACACAATCTCTGTAGCTAATTGTGGATGGTTGTTTCCCATGTGCTTTTTGATATGACTTCATTAGCATTACTTCTCAATCACAGTTAGTAGAAAATATTAAGATAAAATTCAAAATAACTTCTAGAGCTTGGTCTAGCTCATAATAAAACTAACAATAGTAATTACAAATTGCCCAGTCCCTGCAATAGTTAACGTATATGTTCAATATCTCTATTCTTCATATTAACCTTAAAAGATAAGCAATACCATTTCTTTCACAGATGAAAACATTGAGATTAAAAACAAATAAATCATTTCCCTACAATGACAATGCCCTACGTGGGATAGAATCTCCAGTAAAATTAGGCTCCAGTGCTTCTTTATATCCCAAAAACATACTGTCTCCCTATTATGCCATTAAGCAATGCTTATTGCACTACTACTTTCTTATGGGATAGACATCTTGCATTCAGTGGCTGTAGAATACGGTGAAATAGGCAAAACAGAGAAAAGTAACCATACATGTTGAGTAGCAGAAAGAGTCTGAGAAAAAACGTGTCAAATAGGTATTTCTTTTTGAGTTATTTTGGCTTTAGGAGGTGCTATTTTAGGAAGTATTCTGAATTCAAATTTAGTTGAGTAGAAAAGAGAGCCTTTGCTTGTTAGCATTATCTTTCATGGAGTAGAAAAGAAGAAATGAAGTGTGCTAAGCATTTTCTAATCTGGCTTTTAGTTGATTGTTAAACCAATCTGCATTTTTAAGAGTGAATCTGACTTTCTGAATGTATACATTCATTAGAAAACATTAGACAAACCCAACTTAATGGATATCCTGAAAATTAGTTGGCTAGGATTCTTAAAGATACCAACATCATAAAGCATAAAGGAAAACAGAAAAACCATTCTAGACTAAAAAGAATAAAAAGCTTCACAACCAATTACAATGCATAATACTTGACTGGATTCTGGACCAGAAAATATATACAGGCAAAGGATACAGAGATAATTGACAAAAATTGAAATTAGTCTCTGGAATAAATACTAATAATATTACCTTAAAGTTAGATTGACTGATTGTAATTACTGTAGAATATGAAAGAGAATGTCCTTGTTAATAAGTACACGGTAGTGTACTTAGGGATAAAGCACTTAGAGCCAACTTACCCTCAAATGACTCAGATCAAAGTTTTAAATATCTAAGTCTGTGCACACGTGTGTGTGTATGTATGTATGTGTAAAGAAAGAGAGAGAAGGATAAGACAAAAAGAGGCAGAATGTAATCAGTTGATGGTTCTGGGTAAAGAGTATGTATGTGTGTTAGTTGTTTTATTCTCAAAACTTGTCTGAAACTTGAAAATGTATAAAAAGTAAAGTTACAAAAATAAAAGTAAGTAAAAGCTATAATTTGAGCCCACTCATCACTATAAACAATGTAGAACAGCCACATTTTACCTGACTCCAATGATGCAAAACAACTATATAGAATTGCTACTAACTATTCTTGCCCAAATTGTCTAATCTGAAACTAATCACATCTTTAGATCAAATTTCAATTGACGAAAAATATAGGATACAGGAACGAATGAAATGATGCTACGAGAAAGCAGTCATCAAAAATCATAAAGTTGGAAAATTCTGTAGGAAAAATTGACCTGATTTTCAACAAATCAGTGCCATGAAACATATGGGTCTATTTTATATTAATTATTTTTAAAAAGTGTAACCAAAGGCAAATCATTTGTAAGTGATTCATTGGAAAAATTGGGGGAAATTAAAGTAAGGAACTGTTATTAGATTATGATAAGAACTATTCTTAATTTTCTGTTGTGTGGTAATAAAATTATGTTTGTATAGCGACATATGAATTAAATGTTTTATATTTTGAGAAATAGTGAAATATTTAAAGGCAATTATCATTGTATTTGAAAGTTAATTTAAAACATTTCTTTTAAAGTAGACCAAAATGTGGGAAATACTAAGCTTGAGACCTTGCTGATAATTATATAAATTAAATTATTCTTTGTATTTTTGGTATGATTAGTTATTTTATATTAAATTTGCAAGAGTTAAATAAAATTAAGTAGAATTGTGACTCATCAGTGAAAGTAGACTGGTAAACGTCAGCTTCAGTAGGCAGAGAAGTCAGAGAGAAGACATTTGAGAAGTTACAATTGCACACCAATAAGCATGACACCAATGGCAGAAAATAATTACAGATCAGAGGAGGAAAGCCAGGAGGAAAATATAGTTATCAAGCTGATCCAGGTCTGAGATAAGAGTTGGAAATTGTATTAAGCTCCCAAAATAACAGGAACCACTCTTGATGTGAGTCCAGTTTAGAAATTTGCTACGTTCTCCACCCCTGGATTTTGATGGCAAGAGAACCACATTGGAAAAGAAAAAATAACAGCTTTTCCAATAATAGAATTACATTCCTATCATATCACAGAAAAATAATTCTCCCAAATGCAAACTAAAAGTGCCATTAAGAATCACGTACCTCTTGCTGGCAACAGTGAAAGTGAAGAAAAACATAATGAAGTCAGAAAAGGCTGCTGAAATGTGGAGAGGAAGAATTGGGTATTTTGTTAGCCAAAAATTTTAAATAATTGTATTTCACTTTTACAGATACATTAATGGAAAATGAAATACTTATGCTGGTCCATATTTCTAGATGTAAATGTTACTACATGCAGAAGAAATAAAATATACAATTCTAAAACATATTTTTAAAATGTATCTCTAACACCGTAAAAATGAAGATCTCAGAGATACAGCATTATGTTGAAGAGGAACCTATGATGACTCTTAGGCAATAAAATTATCAATTAAGAAGGAAAGACCTACGTTTGAGGAAATTGTGAAGCTGAATTATACGTATATCAAGAAATAACAATCAGATCATTGGTTCATATTTGGACATTCGTGATATCATTCTAGCAATAAGGTTATTCTCAAGATGCTGAAGAGTTTTAAGGATAACAAGTGACAGAATCAACATTAACCATAGTATATTTCTTCAAGCATTCTTCAATAATATCTCTAGTAGACATACTGCTAAAGTTATAGGTACAAAGACAAAAGGAGTATTTTTAGGCACTTTGAATCTGCAAGACAGAAAGATACACAAATAATCACCATACAATTCAGTAATTTTTATTTAGAGTAATTTATTCATTCGCTGTGCTCTTAAGAACTATTCATTAAAGACAATAGAAGCTTTATAAGCTTGGAGCATTTGAAGAACCAAATGAGAGTTGTATACTAAATAAGCACTGCAAAAATATAAGAAAGACAGACATCATGTACATTATGGTAGACTATGTTAAGGAATTTAATTTTATTCTAAATCATTAGCTAAGAAAATCATTGACAGTTTTGAAACAGAAGAGTGATGTAATCTGATTTTATCACCCTGGGTGCTCTATGGAAATATATTGTAGGGAGAGCAAGAGGCACTGGAGAGACCAGGTTACAGGCTGCTGAGATGCTCCAAGTAGATACAAACAGCAGTAAAGCATGAGATAGAAGAATTTAACTTCACCCAGGAAATCTGGGAACTCATACTCATTGCTGCTGTTGATGTAAATTGATATAACCACTTCGGAAAACATTTGGCAATGCTTTATAAAATTAGGCACACGTTTACCATACAATGCAGCAACTCGATTCTTACATATTTATTCAAGTGAAATAAAAACAAATGTCTACTCACCTTTGTTTATAATGGCCCAAATTACTGGAAACATCCCAAATGGACATTGACAGGTGAGTAGATAAACAGACTGTGGTTTATGCACACAAAGGGATCCTACTCATAAATACGATAGATTAATTTTATAAGTATTATGCTTACCCAAACAATTGAACCACAAAAATACATATTGTATGATTCCATTTATCAGTAATTCTAGAAAAAAATAATTAAAATTTTAGTTACAGAAAGCAGATCAGTGATTGTGTGCATCTTGGGGTTGAGTGGAGTATGAACTTTTAAATTGCTCAAGGATAAAAATTGGGAGTAAGGGAAATGAAAAGGGAGATTGAGTACAGTAAAGATGTCAATTCTTGCCAAATTTATATTCCAGCAATACTTTTTATTGATATAGGAAAGATTATTCTAAAACTTATATGGTATTAGAATTAGGAAAATCAATTCTGAAAAAGAAGGGTAAAGTGAAAGAAATCATTCTACCCTATTTCAAACTTATTATATAACTAGTCATTAGGACTACATAGTGTTGGCAGAAGGATGGACATATATAGATCAACAGAACAGAATAGAGAACACATATCTAGCTGCATATGGGTACAGCCTGTCAATTTTTTAAAATAAAATTGCAAAAGTAATTCAATGGAGAAAGGATAACTTTTCAACAAATAGTACTGGAACAATTATTGAACATTAATAGGCAAAAAAGAATTTCAACCTAAACCTCATTCTTTATACAAAAAATAACTCAAAATGGGTCATAAATTTAAATATGATAATTATACTATAAGAACTTAAAAGAAAGTACAGGAAGAAATTTTTAGAGCCTAAGGCTTTATGAAGAGTTTTTTGACATGATACCAAAAGCATGATCCATAAAAGGAAAAAATAATAATATACTGGACTTTACCAAAATTAAAAGGCTTTGCTTTGTAAAAAAAAAAAAAATGCTATAAGAGAATGAAAAAGAAAGCTAGCAACTAGGAGACAAGATTTTCAAACAACATATCTAACGGACTCTCAAAAGGTAGGAAAAATAAAAAAACAAAACAAATAAAACACTTCAATTAAAAAATCAACAAAAAACATTGAGACATCTCATCTAAAAGATATAGCAATAGTAGATAAGCATATGAAAGATGTTCATCATCAAGAGCCATTAGGGAAATGTTCTATTTAGAACAGGTAAAATGTAAAGCTTTGACAGTACCAAATACTGGCAAGGACATACAGAAACTGGATCACTCATATATTCTTGGAGGGAATATGAGATGTTACAGCCACTCTAAAAATAGTTGGATGATTTTGTAAATACTAAACATACACTTACTATGTGACTCAGAAATCACACTCCTGGGCATTTATCCTAGAGAAATGAAAATATATGTTCACACAAATATCTTTACATAATTGCTGGTGACAGCTTTATTTATATAAACCCAAACCTGGAAACCTTCTAAAGTAGGTTGATAGTTGCACAAACTGGCACATCATAGCATCGAATGTTACTCCTCAGTAAAAAGAAAAAAATATTGATAAACACAACTTGAAAAGAGCTCAAGGACATTATACTAAATGAAAGCACGGAATATCAAAAGATAAGATACTGTGCAAATCCATTACTTAACATTAATAAAATGAAGCTATTTTAGAGATGTTAAATAGTTGGTTTTTGTCAGGGCTTAGCTATACTAGAGATAAGAAGGGGGAGATATAGGGATATATATATATAGCTATAAAGGGAGTGGTGAGTTGAATGGTGACCTGCAGAAATGTATGTCCACATCCTTCTCCTGAAACCTGTGAGTATTATCTTTTATGACAAAAGACAGAATTAGTTAAGGATCTTGAGATGAAGAACTTATTCTGTGTGGTCTGGGTTGATCCTAAAGGCAGCCACAAGTATCTTTATAAGATATACGCACAGAGGGAAGACATGCAGAGTAGAAGGAGATGGGAAGATGAAGCAGAGAGAGATAGGACCACAAGACAAGGTATTCTGATATCTGACAGACACAAAAAGAAGAAAGAGAGGATTGATTTTTCCCTATAGCTTCCACAGAAATGCAGGCCCGCAGACACCTTTGGAATTTTAGCCTCCAGAACTGAAAGAAAATAAATGTCTGCTGGTTTAAGCCACCAAATGTATGTGAATTTGTTATAGCACTCACAGAAAATTATGCAAAGATCAGTGTAAGATAAATCTTTCTGGTGATAGAATAATTCTTTACCTTGGTTGCAGTGGAGGTTACATGAATCAACACATGTGATTAAATAATGTAGCCCTATTATTAGACTAGATTTTTTGGTTTTGCTATTGTACTTTAGTTATATAAGATGCAACCAATGGGGAAAACTGAGGGAGTGTACATGGGCAACTCTATATTATTGTTGGAACTTCCTGTGCATCTGTTTCAGAATAAAAAGTTTATAAAAATTCCGTCAGCAAAAATTGAAGTAAAAGAAGATAATGTTTTTCCCCTGAGGTTTTTGGTCAATAAAACTTTCATTTACACCATGTTACAATTTTCAAACAATTTAGTTCTCACACATATGATATGATACAAAAGTATCATCTCTGAACTTTAAGTGGGTGTAATTCCTATTTTACATCTAAAGCAACTTAGGCCTTTCTAAAGCAAATATACTGACTTTATAGCAGCAGTTCCTCAGTAATAAGGGCCAGATGTGGTGTGTCTGCTTAGAACTGAAGTGGGAGAGTTTTTCTTTGGTCCAGAGCTCTCATTCCTTCATTCTCTTTTTTATTTTATCTCTGTGCTTTTCCCCAAAGACCACATTGTTGCTCTTCCTTTCTGGTCACTGCCATTTCTAACTATTCCTACAAGCTGTGTCTTTGCTCCTTTCAGATAATATCCTTCCCTCATTGACCTGATTCCATTTGTATCCTGAATCAGAGTTTTGTTAAGAAATTTGTTAAAATAAATGTCTCTCAAAAATTTATCTTTCAGTTGTCAAACTGAATACTGAAGCATGTTCAGAGAAAGTATGCAATGAAGACTTGGTGGAAGGTTGAACAAAGGCATGATTACATGAATTAACATAGCACATTAAGGCAGAATTGTATACCCAAGAGGAAAGCTCAGAATGAACTACTTGGTGGGTGGTAGTGACTGATTAGCCCTTCATCTTGCTTATGTGTAAGACTCAGGATCAATTTAGAATTTGAACACTCATTAAGACACAAAGTATTATTTAGAACATGCATTAATCTAAAAGTTTGTTTGTTTACATGTTATATTTCTAAATCTAATCAGTGCCACAAAACACTGAAGGCCAGGCTGATCATCCTGGATATCAACTTTCAGTTCCTTCTGTTTCACCTAAAAGAAGTCACCAATGTAAACAGGTGGTAAAGATAGTGACTGAAAACATGACTATCCCATGGTGGCATGTGTCTATTAGGTGTATGTGATATCTCATATGCATTAGTGCTTGTATCAGCATCTATTTTTTTAAGTGCTGTTGACTCATGACTGTTCAAATGAAGTTAATAATTCCATTTGCTTCAGCTGTGGCAAACAACTTACGCTTAACCAATGTGCTCTATCTACTCTATTTATTAATAAGGTTCTCTGCCTACAAGAACACAAGCTACTTAGTAAACAGTCAATAAATATTAGCAATTATTATCTTTTACTTCTCTGATTTTTAAAATCTTAGAAGATTGAATATATCTCTTCATTTCTAGTAACTAGTTTAATGTTCGATATATAATATTCAACCAGTAAATGTTGGTTTAGATAAATTACAACTGAGTCTTTTCATTAAAGTTGATTCATGTTTCAATATATGAGTTTTTCTCATATGATTTTTCCAATAGGAAATGTTGTTTTTATATTATTGCCTATTCCCATGCATATAAGTAGTGATAAACGTGTCCGTAATGTTCATAGTAGCAGCCTCTGGATTGTACAGGTTAGTTATTGTTATCTGCATATGCTGTTGATTGCAACTAGTAAAGGAGAAGCAAAAGAAGGCTATATAAGAAAGGCATTTTACAATTTAATTAACCAGGAAAAAAAACCAATTATTTGACTATTTACTCTTGTTAGAATAAACTGCAATTTTAGGCGCCATTAAATTAGTCATTATAGGCTTAGTAAACTAAATACAAATCAACAAGAAAATATTTGCTTGAATTCAATTAAGACATTTTTTAGATCAGGTATATTTTTCCTTCTTAACATGAATCAAAGAAAAAGGGACAATATTGTAAATACTTTGCAGGTTAGCAATTAGAAAACTAAGACACATGGGAATTGAGTATAGTGATTTTCTCAAATAAAGTGATGTATGTTATTTAGGTATAAATAACATACATCTCATTAACTCAAATCTAAATCTCCCAACTTCAATATACTGAAGGATTTTAATAAAGTACTATTTTCATTGTTCATTCTTTTGGATAAGTCATTCCTTTTGTGTGGAAAAGATACTAGCTCAGCAAGACTAATCTATATATGCTTTTCAAGCTAAGTGACTAGAAGAGAAAAACAGAGCAGTTAAGAATTTCAGGCATAAATATAAAATTTAAAATGTGGATAAAATAAATTTGATGTGGGCAGTGTCATTACTACTTGTAGAGAAATTTCTGAAAATGTTAGAATAAACAGCATTGTAAATAATAATAATTTAATGCATATTTCTTTGGAGATCGATGGTACACAGAAGCTTATTTAACATATAAAATCACATAAGTGAAATAGGGTTTGAAATATTTTTAATCAAATGATTTTTTCTTAAAATTCATTTTTATTATATGTCTTGGAAATAACGTTAGTTTACAATTACCACTCTACTTCATACATTAAATTACTCAGCTAATAGGTGTGGTTGGTTAAACATTGCATCTATTTTCTACTGGAATAACCACCATCACTTATACTGTTAGTTCTATATTTCGCATCTGTGTTGATGTAAAATACTACAAAATCAGGGCCTGAAGCTTTATTTGTATAATTCTTAGCACTCATTCAGCAATATCAACACACTTCATTTTTGATACTGTTTACACTCATTATAGGTGGAGCTGGGGTTTATTTATTTATTGTAGAGACAGGGTCTCACTTTGTTGCCCAGGCTAGTCTCAAACTCCTGGCCTCAAGCGGTCCTCCCACCTTGGTCCCCGAAAGTGCTGGGAATGTGGCTTTCAGCCACTACACCTCGCTGAAGGAGCTGCTTTTTAAATATACGAATTGTGCTTATGTTCTAGAGATAACATTCTGAGATCTTCCAATTTATTACTAGTGAGTAATACATTATATATCTGAATGTTTTGCTTTCTGCTTTCTCTCTAGGTTTTGGTGTTAATTCCTAGACAAAATATTTTATTAATTAGACCCATGATATGAGCCTTTGTTACTGCAGCATATGAACACAATAATATGGGAATATAATATATAGGAATATTGGAAAATTAAATAGTTCATCAGAGATTAAACTGAGACTAGAAAAGAACTCTCTGGTTAAGATGGAAAAAGTAAGGAAGAGAGAAAAAGTAAGTTGGCAACTACCAGCAGAAAGATTATGATTCTGCCCTTCCTTGCCCTTGGGTCCCAGAGAAGGTCGCAACACCTCTGCTCCTTGTATAATTTAAAGGCCTCTGGAGTGTTTAAGTATAGAAAGTCACTTGCTACTGCCTGGATTTTGCCTTTTGGATGACAGGAGACAAAGGGATCACAAATCAAAAACAACAATACAGTAGAAATAACACCAGTAGAAGGAAAAATGGCAGTTTGACTGATACAGAGCTGAAAGAAAATTCCTTGCTGCTTTCAGGATATAAAATGTTCATTAAGTATGAAGGAAATTCTAGGAGGCTGGATGTTGAAGAAAATGAACCCTGAAAACTTGATTTTTTTTCACCCCCCTAAGAAACTATTTAATGTTTAAGGTTCATTTGAATGACTTTTTATACTGAAGGCACCCTGTAAACTTAATGCCTATGTATAGCCTAAAAACTTAATGCATAATATCTGTATTATATTTTCTATTAATTAGATGTACTTATAAAACTTTTTGAGAAAAATACTTATTTTGTATTTCAGTTATTCTAAGTAATGCTATGAAATAAAATAGCATACCAACTGTAAACATTTCATGAAATTGATATAATGGAGTGTAATTTATGAATGATCACATGTATTATCATACTACAGGTATCTCTGAGAAGGCATGGCAGAAAATAAGATACCTGGCTGATTAATATACACTCTTAAAAAAATCAGTAGTTGAAGCTTGCTCTTTCAGTCACTTTGACTTCTGTTTCTTAATAATTTATCTCCTTATAGTCTGTTTTGTGGATATATTGCAGCATGTTGAGGAACTCAGTTGGTATTTGATTAGGAAGCAATATGAGGGCACGTTTATCGAAGCCCTTAAGCACGGTTGTTCAACAATGTTGCTATTGACATTATGAGCCATTCTGGTGCGGGGAGGGGCATGTTCTGTGCATTGTAGTATGTTAGCAGCATCCCTGACCTCCATTCGCTAGATAGTAGGAGCCTTCTCCCCAGAATCCCAGCCCCAGCTAATTGTCACAACCAAATTGTCCTAACCAAATTTGTCAAATGTACTTTTGAAGGCAAAATTGTCCCTGAGTAAGAACAACTGTCTGAGACAATTATAGCAATTGCATTTTACTCCTCAGTGATTGATTTAGAAATAATGAAACACATCTAGGTAAAAATCAAGTTTTGTAAGTTGTAAAATTAGGGAAGCAAAGAGGGAAGAACTTCTGAGCCAAACAGAGTTAGATTCCAGTTATGATTCTGTGAATTTCATTAAGCTGCTTAATTTCACAGAGCCTCAGATTTTTCAGCTGTAAGTGGACATAATAGCATCTATGTCTAGAATTGTTTTGGGAACTAGGAAAAATGAATGTGAACTCCTTAACAGATTACCTGGAATATGGTAAATACTCTTCTGTTAAACATTAATGCTTGAGATGATGAAAGAATACCAAAGCATGGGGATTGTATTAGGAAACACCTTTGAAAAATTTGATGGGAAAATATTGATACTCCATACAATTTGAATTCATTGAGATCTCACATGTAGATATACATTTTATTTTTATTAAAATGCTAATAATATGTTTGATTTTTATAATTAATATTGAATTCCTAACAAATTCAAATAAATTTAATGCTAATAGAAACATAACAAGGTGTAGCTCTTTGAAGACCTACATTTTTAGAATATGTGTTTCAAGAAGTCATGAGAAGAAATTTGACATAGTATCATAAACTGAGACCAATAACATAAGAAGTATGCCATATAAAGTTAACTCCTCTAAAAAAAATCAACAAACGTGTGCTGCAAATTGTACTTTTTAGATCTAAGAGGTAGAACAGGACTTAATGCCTCATAGTTGCACTTTATACCTCTGTGTAAAAGTGATTATACTTCATACACCTGAATTTTCTTAAAAACTAATTTACTTATGTATTTATTTATTTGAAGGCCACAGATCCACTGGGAAGGAAAAGAAAGTCTCACAGGGAATATTCCCTTAGAGAAATAAATTCATATTTGATTTGTTAAATATTTGGCAGATTCTGTACTTTTAGCTGTTTATATGCATAAATAGAAACTTCAGAAATACCGAATGACTCCTAGATATTTATACTCTTCTATTTTTCAAGTTAAAACAATAATCTGTTTTGTTAATATATTCATTCTTTTAAATTTAAAGGTAGAGATTTTAAAGAAAATAAAGGAGAATAGAAATGATAAAGAATGGGACAACAACAAATAAGAGATGAAACCAATGAGAAAGGCAGACACACTCACAAAGACAGAAATGGAGAATAGAAGATATCGGAAAAGCAGCCACTAAGATGTTTTCAACTAATCTACACTGGCATCTGTAGCAATATGTAAATATTGCTGCTTGTGATTCATAAGATTATGTTGTGCTTTCATAGCTATATTCACATATGGAACATCTATGTCTGTCTCTTGCCTCAGCTGCTAGATAAAATTAGGTCGCAATTTATTTTGGCACAACTGGTGAATAAAGCTAAGTCTGGAATTCACAAGTAGGTCTTTCTTCATTGAAACGCATGTATACATTCTCATGCCAGCAGCACCTCCTGCCACACAAAGTGTGGTCAGATACAGAGAAGCAGTTAGGAACTGTGTGCCTGCAAAACATTCCTTTATTTTCTCATTACCGTTTTCTCATTACATTTTGGTAAATGAGAATGTTTTATAACATACTCAAAACAGAAGGGCCCAGAAGCCTCACTGAAAAGTAGTGAAGATTGTTAAATGTTCCAGTAGAATTTGGGTTATATTAGTTGTATAGGAACTGTTTATTAAGAAACAATGTGCTTAATCTATAATTATCTGAAGCATTTGGAGTAGATAATTCATGTGATAAATTTGAGTTATTGAGATATCATAATTATTGTTTAGCTTCATTTTAATTGTTTAATTGTATTATTAATGTGTAATTTAATTTGGAGGCAACAGTTTCATTGGTGGACTCTATACAAATCATCTAAAATTTCATTCATCCTTGGCAATACTTAAACCAATTCTGAGTATTTATTATTAAATGAGAAATTCTTTAAAGAGTCTAGGTTGCTGTTTAGCATGTTATCATCTTACTGACTTTCTGGCAACTTGTTTACCTATCTTTTATTCTTCTTGTGCATATAGGCTGAGATCTTTGGGAAATTATCTCAATATTTTACATTGAAATTCTATGTCTCAAAAGGAAAGATTAATAAAAATAATATATGAATGTTTTATTAGAGTTTTGCAATTATGTTAGGTTATTATTAGGCTTCATTATTTTAACAAAAAGAAGACTTTCTTGGTGAATGTATTTTAAAGTTAAATAAGATTTATTACACCTAGAGGTTTATAGAAACATAAGGCAGAACAAGGTTTATGGTTCTTCCATATTTTCTTAATTTTGTCAGCTAATGGTGTGATTCTTATTCATTTCTATTGCTTTATTAAGCTGGTAAAATGTCTAGAGATTTTTCATCTCTAACAGATAATAGGAAAATGTTATATGAAAGTATAATAAAGCACATATTAAAAACTTAAAGTCCATTAGCATGTGCTTTAGGTAAATTTCACTGATCAAAGCTACTAGAGAATATTAAATAATTTATATGCATATCTCGAATTTTTTTTTAAAGACACACATTCTAATTCATTTTGAACAAGACTAAAGTGTTAGATCAGCAAGAGCAGACTGACTCTTCTGGAGAAATGGAGAGAGCAGAGGGAGCACACATAGGAAAAAAGAGAAAGGGGAAAATGATGAAAAGAGGAAGAAGTATGTAAAGGAAATCTAAGAAAATTGAAAACAATGGGGGAAGAGGAGAGAATGAAGAAGAGGAAAAAAGGGGAATAATTCAGATAGGGAAGTGAGGGAGAATAGGAAGAGGGAGAGGAGGAAGAAGATAAAGAAGGATAAAAGAATGAAATGGAGAGGAAAGGAAAGGGAAAACAAAGAGAAAGGAAGAGTTGGAAGAAGGCAAGGCCAGTGAGGCAGAAAGAGTTACATTGGTTAAGTATCCTAAGGTGAAGAATTACATGCCTACATGTCTGAATTGTCACTCTGGAATTTTGATCCATGGCTTAGTTCTTCAACATTAAAAAAAATATATGAACAGGAAAATAAAACCAAAAAACAAACAAACAAAGACTAAGGAATTGGTTTTTAAACAACAATCCAAAATTGCCAGCCAGTTCCCTGTATTTCTGGGAGCTATGTCTAGATTGAATTAAATGTACATTATAGATTTATTACTGCTTAATATGCATTTATGCCTCATTTTACTTTGCTAGACCTTTGAGTATCCTGGCTAGAGAAGAAAACATTTGACTTTCCTAGATCTGAATTCTACCCCAATAGTCTCAATATTCTACTGGTGAGATGTGGAAAATTCTGCCCAGACTTTGGGAATGGTGTTATCCTATAAAGAGAACTTTAAGAGTTAGAGAAAGCTTCAATACAAACACAAGAACTATTTCTGTGTGCTCTGCCTGCATATTCAAATATCAAGCCATTTCCTTACTACTCTCCTTAATTCTGCTAACTGGATTTGATTGTATTTAATGTATGGACGTAGACACAGAGATGAATAAAACATAACTCACAATGTCTCCCCACATGTATTAACCCATATTAAGTACACATGAAACAGCAGAATGTAGATAAATTAAGCAGTATTTTATCAATATCTGAGTTAGTAGGCCAAGGTAAAGCAGGTTGAGTTGAAGCACACAGGTACAACTGGAAGCTTCAGTAGAGCCTACTAATCACTATTGAATCTGAATCTTGGAATTTGTAGCATAAAAAAAAAAAAAAGTTGAAGAACAGGTGGGTTAGAATAGGAAATTTGAATAAGCACATTCTGAAATAATTTATATACTCAGGCACCATAAATCAGGAAGGGATAATAGGCTCTCCAGGTCCAAAAGAGGGCACATACAGTCTATTGGTTGCATGAAGCAGATGCATGAAGTAGAACGAGAAGAATATTAGCAAGAACAGAAAATGGGGTTCCTGCTTCCAAGGCATACAAATATAACCTACTAGGAATTATTGCCCAGTGACTGTCTGGAGCATTAAAGTACCAGAGAAGAAACATAGAAATGGGGTACCCAGAAGCTAATTTAGCATGGGAAGATACAGCTAATAGTTCCCCTGTTCCTACATTCCAGTAAAGTCAAGACTTCCAGGATGGTTCTTTTGTTGTATAATTTCCAGATAAAGCCAGACTCTCCAAGTAGTATGGAGCTTGGCCGAGTCTGGGGTGAGATTTTAAAGTGGCTGTGACCTCTGGCTTTTGGTTACTGTGACCCCGAGTCATCAAGTTGAATTGATAGCCATTCTGGAAATGTACTGATCTAGTGGGAGCCTAAATTGCAATTATAGATTAATAGGAAATGTTTACAAATTATTGAAACTATTTGCTACATTTTTGTAATATTATATGCCTCAGAGTCATTGTAATCACTATCTATTGCCTAATATAATACTCATAAACAATTAGTTAAATGTGAGAAATGTAAAAGACTTACAGATCAGCCCCTTAGTTCACTACTCAGCACAGTATTGCACACCATTCAGACATAATAACACATTTTTTCAGTCTTTTTCTTTTAAGATTCATTTATTTTTTATGCATTTAAGCATATACAAATCACCTTACATTTTTCAGAGACATAACCGGGGGATTTTACATACACAGGGAAGCCGCTTCAAACGTAGAGGTGTTCTAACCAATTTCCTCATCTCTCAACGAGCACCCATTACTGCATTTATGATGTCCAATCAAATTTCAGTACCTCATTTGAGATGAGTACAATAGGCTCACCCTCTCTGTTCTTTAGTAGCAACACTAAGTGGCAAGCTGTCAGAATTTTTGAAAGAGATCTTTTTTTAGGAGGTGTCATCAAGATGGTTGAGTAGAGGCATTCAGCACTCATGTCCTCCACAAAAAAGAACCAAAGCAACAAATTGATAACCACATGTCCAGTAGAGCTTCTGAGAAAAAACACTGGAAAGGAAGGAATTAACAAAGATCTCGATCTCGTGAAGCATGGAAACTTAACATGGCAGCGTAGAGAGGGAAGCAAAGCTGCCTGCCACATTCGCACAACGGATGCCTGCAGTCCTGATACAGGAGAGCCCTACAGCCCTCACAGGCCCTCAACTGCCTGGAGTCCCTGTGACTGCATTGTCCCAGAGAGAAAAATTCATGCTAGGCCTTCCTTATGCTTGAGACCCAGGCTGCTGCTTCATAGCACCATTTTGAGAGATGAGCAAACATCAGACTACATCTTGTCCTGGGGCGCGATAGCATCTGCATCTACAAATCCCTGGAACTCCACTAACATTTCCCCACATACACCGAAAGGGCTGGAAGCGTTCCAGCACCAGATGGACCCAGCAGTGCAGTTACCTTCCCACCATCCCAGCCCATACTGTACTCGGTACCCCAAAGAAGAGGCTGTCCAGTACATAGGGGAGGCTGTCATCAAGACAAAAGGAGCCATAGTACCTGCTTCTAAAACCCTAAGGGCCACCTTCTTAGGGCTACAAAAGACTCTATCTGCTACAGCAGCTGGCTGCTGTGCACCTGCCTGTTGCCTAGAGACTGAGAACCAGCCCACATGGGACCTGTCACAGCCACCACTGAAGCTCAGGCTTGCTGAGCAGGGGTTGGAGGACTGTTCACCTGGTCCAGGACCTGATGCCTTCACTGCTGAATTCTACCAAACATTTAAAGAACTGGTAGCAATTTTTCTCAAACCTTTCTGAGAAATAGACGCAAAGGGAATACTTCTAAACTCATTCTACAAGGCCAGCATTACCCTGATTCCAAAAGCAGACAAGGACACAACAACAAAAAACTACAGGCCAGTATCCCTAACGTACATAGATGCAATAATTCTCAACAAAATATTAGCAAACTTAAATCCAACACCACATCAAAAACATGACACACCATGATCACACAGGTTTTATCCCAGAAATGCAAGGATGCTTCAACATACAAATATGGTTTTTTGTCCTTTATTCTGTTGTTGTGAGATATCATGACTCTCTCTATAGATACAGAAAAAAAAAATACCATTCAACATTCCTTTATGATAAAATCTCTCAACAAATTAGATATAGAAGGAACATACCTCAACACAGTAAGGGTTATATGACAAATCCATGGATAACATCCAACTGAATAAAGAAATGCTAAAAGATTTTTCTCTAACAACCAGAACAAAACAAAGATGTGTTCCTCTACCCCACTTATTCAATGCAGTACAAAAAGTCCTAGACATGAAAATTGGCATGAGAAAGAAATAAAGAGCATCCAAATTAGAAAAGAGAAAGTCAAATTTTCCCTCTTTGCACATGACACAGTCTTATATATAGAAAACCTAAAGACTTTGCCAAAAAACTCTTAGAACTGATAAATAAATTCAGTAAAGTTGCTGGTTACAAAATCAATATACCAAAAGCAGTAGCATTTCTATATACCAATACGAAATACCTGAGAAAGCGATTTTGTTTATTATAGCAGCAAAAAACCCCATAGGAATAAAAGTAATCAAGGAGGTGAAAAATCTCTATGATAGAAACTATAAAACATTGATGAAAAAATAGAAAAGAACATAATAAAATTGGGAAGACATCCCATGATCATCTATCAGAAGAATTTATGTTGGTAAAATGACCATACTATCTAAAGCAATCCATAGATTCAATGCAATCCCTATCAAAATACCAATGGCATCTTCACATAAATAGAACAAAAAGTCTAAAATTAGTAAGGAACTACAAAGTCCCTTAATTGCCAAAGGAACACTGGACAAAAAGAACAAAGCTGGAGGAATTACATTAACTGACTTCAAAATACACTGCAAAGCAATAGTAACCAAACAGCATGCTATTAGGATAAAAGCAGACACATAGACCAATGGAATGGGATAGATAACCCAGACATAAATCCACATACTCACAGCCAACTAATTTTTGACAAGGCTGTCAACAACTAAGAACATACACTGGGGAAAGGAGGATTTCTTCAATAAATGGTTCTGGGAACACCGGATATCCATTTGCAGAAGAATGATCCTAGACCCTGATCGCTCCTCATATGCAAAAATCACTCAAAAGAGATTAAAGACTTAAATGTAGGACTACAAACTATAAAACTATATTTACAAAAAGTAGGAGAAGTTCTTCAGGACATTGGTCTAGGTAAAGATTTTATGCGTAAGCTCTCAAAAGTACAGGCATCAAAAACAAAATTTGACAAATGGTATTATTTACAACACAAACGTCTTCACACAGCAATAAAATCTATCAACAGAAGAAAAAGACAATCTGTAGAATGGGAGAAAATATTTATAAACTAGTCTTTCCACAAGGGACTAATATCCATAATACACAAGGAACTAACAATTCAACTGCAAAAAAAAAAAAAAATCTGACTCAGGAAAGGAGCTGAATAGACATTTCTTAAAAAAAAGAACAAATGACCAACAGGTATAAGAAAAAATGTTCAATGTCACTTATTATTCAAAGAAATGCAAATCAAAATGACAACGAGATATAATCTCACTGTCCTGGATGAAGAGAAAAGGAAATTCTTATACGTTGTTGATGGAAATGTAAATTAGTACAGTCATTAAGAAAAAAAGCATGGAGGCTTCTCATAAAACTAAAGATGGAAGTTCCATACGATCCAGCAATCCCACTACTGTGTATTTACAATATTACAGGAAAGAAAATCACGGTATCAAAGAGAGAGCTGCACCCCATATGTTTCAGCATTATTTACAATAGTCAAGATAGAGTCAACCTGTGTTCATAAAGAGATGAATGGATAAAGTGTGGTATATACACGCAATGAAATACTATTTATC
The DNA here is from genome assembly GCF_028858775.2 of Pan troglodytes. Lineage (NCBI taxonomy): Eukaryota > Metazoa > Chordata > Mammalia > Primates > Hominidae > Pan > Pan troglodytes. Next base: position 92,887,609 of record NC_072407.2, read on the forward strand.
CTTGTTAGTCTTCTGTCTTGTTGATCTGTCTAATACCCCACTATTATTGTGTGGGAGTCTAAGTCTCTTTGTAGGTCTCTAAGAACTTATTTTATGAATTTGGATGCTCCTGTATTAGATGCATATATATTTAGAATAGCTAGCTCTTCTTGTTGAATTGATCCCTTTACCATTATGTAATGCCCTTCTTTGTCTCTTTTGATCTTTGTTGGTTTAAAGTCTGTTTTGTCAGAGACTAGGATGGCAACCGCTATTGTTTTTTTCTTTCCATTTGCCTGGTAAATTTTCATTCCTCCATTTATTTTGAGCCTGTGTGTGTCTTCACAGGTAAGATGAGTCTCCTGAATATAGTAACCAATGGGTTTTGACTCCTTATTCAATTTGCCAGTCTGTGTCTTTTAATTGGGACATTTAGCCCATTTACATTTAAGGTTAGTATTGTTATATGTGAATTTGATCCTGTCGTCATGCTGCTATTTGGTTATTTTGCACATTGGTTGATGCAGTTCCTTCAAAGTGTCATTGGTCTTTATACTTTGGTGTGTTTTTGCAGTGGCTGGTACCAGTTTTTACTTTCCATATTTAGTGTTTTTTTTAGGATCTCTTGCAGGGCAGGCCTGCTAGTAATGAAATCCCTCAGCATTTGCTTGTCTGGAAAGAATTTTATTTCTCCTTCGCTTATGAAGCTTAGTTTGGCTGGATATGAAATTCTGAGTTGGAAATTCTTCTCTTTAATAATGTTAAATATTGTCTCCCAATCTCTTCTGGCTTGTAGAGTTTCTGCTGAGAGGTCTGCTATTAGTCTGATGGGCTTCCCTTTGTAGGTGACCTGGCCTTTCTCTCTGGCTGCCTGTTACAGTTTTTCCTTCATTTTAACCTTGGAGATTCTGATGATTATGTGTCTTGGGGTTGATCTTCTCATACAGTGTCTTAGTGGTGTTCTCTGTATTTCCTGAATTTGCATGTTGGCCTGTCTTGCTAGGTTGGGGAAGTTCTGGATAATACCCTGAAGTGTGTTTTGCAGCTCATTTCCATTCTCCCTGTTTTCTTCTGGTACTCCAGTCAATCATAGGTTTGGTCTTTTTATGAAGTCCCATAGTTCTTGGAGACTTTGTTCATTCCTTTTTAAACATTTTTCTCTATTCTTGTTCGCATGTCTTATTTCAGTAAGGTGGTCTTCAAACTCCAACATCCTTTCTTCTGCTTGGTTGATTCTGCTGTTGATACTTGTTTATTCTTCACCAAGTTCTTGTACTGCATTTTCCAGCTCTATCAGGTCGTTTATCTTCCTCTCTAAACAGGTTATTCTAGTTAACGATTCCTCTAACCTTTTATCAAGGTTCTTAGCTTCTTTGCATTGGGTTAGAACATGTTCCTTTAGCTTATCATAGTTTTTGTTACCCATCTTCTGAAGGCTGCTTCTGTCAATATGTCCATAAGATCCTCTGCCCGGTTTTTTTGCCCTTGATGGAGAGACGTTGAGATCATTTGGAGGAGAAGAGGCACTCTGACCTTTTGGGTTTTCAGCACTTTTACGTTGTTTCTTTCTCATCTTCGTGAGTTTGTCTAGTGTTGGCCTTTGAGGCTGCTGACCCTTGGATGGGGTTTTTGTGGAGGCCTTTTTGATGTTGTTGTTGATGCTGTTGTTGTCACTTTCTGCTTGTTTGTTTTTCGTGCGATAGTCAGGTCCCTCTTCTGTGGAGCTGCGGCAGTTTGCTGGGGGTTCACTTCAGGCCCTATGCATCTGATTCGCTCCTGTGCCTGGAGATATCACTCAAGTAAGCTGGAGAGCAGCAAAGATGGGTGCCTGCTCCTTCTTCTGGGACCTCTGACCTCAAGGAGCACCAACCTGATGCCAGCAGGATCTCTCTTGTGTAGGGTGTCTGACAACCCCTGTTGGAGGGTATCACTCCGTTGGGGGGCATGAGAAGTTGGATCCGATTAATGAAGCATTTTGTCCCTTGGTGGAGAGGGTATGTTTTGCTGGGGGGAAAGTCACTCGTCTGGGTTGCCTGGATTCCTCAGAACTACCAGGATGAGAGGCTAAGTCTGCTGCTTTGCAGACTGCGGCCACCTCTTCCCCTAGGGGTTCAGGCCCAGGTATATTCAAATTCTGTCCCTGAGCCTCTGGCTGGAGTTATTGTAGAGACTGCAAGGAAGCCCCACCCACTGAGGACAGATGTGTCAGGGTTAGACCTGAAGAGGCACTCTGGTTTCAGATTGCCACAGCTGGTGTGTTGAACTGTGGGGACAAGTCTTAGGACCAAGCCATCCAGCCACCCTGGCTCCAGTAGGGAAAAAGCACAGCCTGGAGCTATAGAAATGGGTGCCCCCCCTTCTCCTGTCCAGGGAGCTTAGTGTGTTAGGCAGTTGCTAGCCCCAGTGCTGGCTGCTGCCCCTCCCCAAAGGAGCTCAAACAGCTTAGACAGAGGGCAGCTGCAGCCTGTGTTGGTCGCCCCTCCCGCCGGGAGTTCAGTAGGCTTAAGCAGATTCCAGCTGAGAGGCTGCAAGAATTTGCGAGTTCCAGGGTTGGGACGCTAGGCCTTGGTGTGAGATCACAAGTGTGAGATCACGAGTGGGATCTTCTGATCTGTGGGTTGCACAATTCAATGAGAAAAGCACAGTTTCCCTGGCTGCGTAGCCAGCTCATGCACTGCCTCCCTTGGCTGGGAGGAGGGGTTCTCCTTCCCCTCGTGGCTCTCATGTAAGCCATAGTGTAGCAGGAGGAATCATAGACAAAATCCCTCAGACAGCGGATTGTGGAAGGAAAGAGCTTTATTCCGCTGGGAGCATCGGTAGACTCATATCCTAGAAATCGATCTCTCTGAATAAGTAATTCCTGTCCCTTTTAAGGGCTCACAACTCTAAAGGGGCTGTGTGAGAGGGAGGTTGTGATTGATTGAGCAAGTGAGGGGTATGTGACTGGGGGCTGCGGGCACCAGTAATCAGAATGAAACAACAGAACAGGGATTTTCATAACGCTTTTTCATACAATGTCTGGAATCTATAGATAGCACAGCCATGAGGTCAGGGGTTGAATTTTAACTACCAGGCCTGAAATGTGGCACCTGGTTGTCTGACTATGTTTTTCACTTCTGCCTACTGTTTTAACTTCTACTTTTTCAGCAAACAAGAAATTAAGTATAAGACAATATGAGGAGTGTTCTCACTCATTAGCACCACACTGCTCTTCTTTCTCTCCGTGGGTTATGCCAGCCTTCTAGTAAATTCACAAGCTAATTATGTTTGTTTTTTTCCATAAGAGCCTCTGATGGCGGCTGCTTCTGTGGGCCATCTTGGCCCCACCCCCTAGGATACTTGAAATATCTTCAGAATAAGGCAAGAATCAGCCTTTCCTTTAAACTCTAGTTTCCAACCCAGTTAAAAAGGGAATATGATAGAAAGTGAAGAGTAACCCGATTCCAAGATCATAAAAGCGAGAAGAAAAAAGAATTATGATTCACCATAGAGAAAAGGCAGAAAAATCAAACAAGAAAAGAATGGGTAATCAGTGAAAAAGAAAAAAATAGGCCGGGCATGGTGGCTCCCACCTGTGATCCCAGCACTTTGGGAGGCCGAGGTGGGCGGACCACGAGGTCAGGAGGTCGAGACCATCCTGGCTAACCGGTGAAACCTCGTCTCCACTAAAAAAAACACAAAAAAGTAGCCCGGCTTAGTGACGGGCACGTGTAGTCCCAGCTACTCACGAGGCTGAGGCAGGAGAATGGTGTGAACCTGGGAGGCGGAGCTTGCAGTGAGCCGAGATGGTGCCACTGCATTTCAGCCTAGGTGACAGAGTGAGACTCCATGTTAAAAAAAAAAAAAAATACCGGGAAATGCCAATAACCAAAATACATATACTTAAATGTATATGAAGACAAACAGAATGCATATTTTTAATTCACATCTAACTGCTTACTCTGGCAAGAGTTACATAACAAGTACACCTTTTTTTCAAGACCATTGCTCCCCCCATTAAAATATTCTGATGTATAATTAGCAAACAATACCAAGTTCTCTAGTATGATTTTGATGTGTGCTTCATTCAAGATATTTTTGCAAAATCCCTGATAAAGTTGCATATAAATACTTTCATTCAATGTCTCTTTCCATATTAGTAATAAAAGACTTAAGCTAATTATCTTTCTTTAAGAAAAGATTATATTACACTGATTTATTAAGAATATGAAAATAAAACAAGAAAATTTTGTATATATACCAGTATAATCAGCTCTTGGTCACAATGGGTATATGTATACATATTCCATTAAGAATGGGTAAAAACGACTTTACCATTATGTGGTATGTGAAGAGATCATCTCCCAAACTTTCTACATTACCGTAAGGATTTAATGATTCATGACCCTGAGTGATGTTTTTGAAATGTTTATGTGGTAGATGCTCTTTATAATGTGGCTTTGCAGCTTCTCCATCAATGAAAAATCTCTTTTCTCATGCCCTTGAATCTGGGCTTCCTTGTGACTTGCACTGGTGATAGAATGTATATGAAATTAAGATGTGCCTATCCCGAGCGTAGACCTCAAGAGGCTGGGTGAGCTTTACTCTTTCGCTTGGACCCATGAGAACACCATGTGAACATACCCAGGTTAGCCTGCTACAGGATTAAAAATCATGTGGTGTGATACCAAATCCTCCCAGTTCACACTGTGTTAGATCAGTCAGTTCTCACAATCAACCAACCAGCTGACCATAGACCCATGAGTGACACTAGTCAAGATCAGGTGAACCTGGCATAAACCCATAGAACTACTCAACTAATCCCAAGTCCAGCAAGGTAAAGCTAAATGCTTGCTTATTCTTTTAACTATAGAGTTTTAGGCGTAATTTTTAATTCATCAATTGATAACTAATATAGCATAGTGGAATTCTTAACTGGTGATTCAAATCTGGGAACAATTCTCTCACTATTGCCATCACGTCAAAAGAAAACAGTCATATTTGTGGACACATTCAAGCCATAGGTCTAGAGGTAGCTTGTTGCTGATGTTCACTGTTTCCAGCATAGTCACTAATTCAATAAGTTTCTAATCCAGTACAGTCACTAATTCTGTGCCACATGCCAGAGATATAACATCAAAATATTTAAATAAGAATATATACCTTAGATATATAAGTAAAAGCAGAAAGTGGTATGTACAGAGAAGAAAAATAAAGCAGGGTGAAATGGGAAACCCAAGGACTTTCAATTTTGAATAGGGCCATTAGGGAAGGCCTCTTTAAGGAGGCCGCATTTCATAAATGCCTGCAGGAGGTGAGGGAGTAAAGCATTAGGATATCTGAGGGAAGGATATCCCATACCGATGCAAAGTCTATGCAAGACTGAAGGTACAAAGATGTCTGATGTGTTGAAGAAACTTAGAGGAGGCCAGTTAGACCAGCACCGTATGAACCATGGGGAGAGTAATAGGAGATAAGGTCAGAGAAATAATGGGGGTCAGATTAAGAAGAAGAGTTTTCAGGTCATTCTAAGGCTTTGACTTTTATCCTTACTTAAATGGAGAGCTGCTGGAGAATTTTTAGTAAAGAGATGTCAGGAATTGGCTTTCATTTTAATAGCATTATTCTGAATCTTGAATTGAAAGTGTACTTAAAAGAGACAAGGGCAAAAATAGAAAGATAAACCAGGAGTCTGTAGCAATGACCCAAGTAAGAAAAGATGGTGTCCTGGTTCAGCATAGCAGCAATAGAAAAATGGTCAGATTATGATTACATTTTGCAGATAGGGCTAAGGAATGTGTAATAGATTCAATATGGAGTATAAAGGAAGAGAAGTTTTTGGCCTGAAAAATAAGTAACTGATACATTATTCTTAAATGAAGTGAGCTTACGGTGTGAACAAACTGATATCAAATCATAAAACCAGTTATTCTGTTTTTTTATATAGCAGGTAATTTTCAGAATATTTGTCTTTAGATACGCTGAAAGGTAAAAAGATTTATAAGGGGATAAGAAGAATCTCCATGTCTCCCTTCCCCCATGAGGACTTGATGACTGTAAACTGTCAATAATTCATTTTGATCATTTGAGATACTTTACATTTGAAGCCTGCATATAATGTACTGATTAAATTACATTATGCGTAACTGAGTGAATATATTATTAAACAAATTACCCCTTTCCATAACCATGAACTGTGCATCTGTAGCAAATGGTTGAGCATTTTAATAAGGAGTAGTGTAATTATATTATGGTCACTGCCTTTTGCAGGCTTATTGGCCACATTTTAGAAGTGAATATCTTCATCTGAAGATATTTATTGCAAAGGAAGGGTTTTTAAGTTATAGTCAATACTCATAATTCACTGAAAATATCTCTGCTTACAAAATAAAAGAGCATTGGGGAGGAGCTTTTGGAGAAATTATTAAACTTAGAAAAGATAAATTACCAACTAGCCTTTCTGTTTTTCTTCAGAAATCCCATCCTTAATATCTATCTATCTATCTATCTATCTATCTATCTATCTATCTATCTGGCAAAACAACCAAACCACACAAAACAGAATCCTCTGTCTTTTCATTGTCAGAAAATAAATAAATAAATAAATAAATAAATAAATAAATAAATAAAACCCTCTAGTAAGGTTTCTAGTAAGTGGAAAAGTGGAAAACTCACTTGGGATTCTCTGGCACTTGCCAACAATTATTTAATTATTTGTCAGGACTCAGTACAGATTAAAAAAAGAGAGACAGCAATCCAGCTGGGGTTCCTAATTAAGATAATTCAAAGACACATTTAATAATTGAAACAATCATCTTGACTATCCAAATCTATTACCTCAATACAACTTGCAATAAGTCCAAAGCAAGTGTGTCAGAATCAAAGGGATTACACTGTGTTTCAAAGATAACCAAAAGATAAAAAATAAAGAATCCCATATTGGAAAGAAGTTTGGGTTTTGCCCATGCAGAGTTTAATGATGGTTTTTCAGTAATGCACCCAATCAAATACGAGAAAATGGAACATATAACAAGGTGATGAATTTGATGATTTATTGGGAAAAAAGCAGAAAGTGATATTACTAAATAGTAGTTTTTTTTTTTCTGAATAACTGGTGAAGGATAAAGTGAAGTGAAAAATCAGTGAAGAAATGACAATTCTACCATTGAAGTACTAGAATACTTTAATTAAAACTCTAATAATTGAACCAATTTGCCCAACTACTCTTCTCTGACAGAGTAAAATATATTTTGATATTTCAGGATGGGTATAGAGCTGTGGCTGGTTCTCCACCTAGACTGTCTTTTACAGTCACCTTTGCACTTTCAGATTATATTCATGCTCAGGCCCCACCCTAGATTAATTAAATAGAATCTATAAGCAACAGGGCCAATGCATTAATAATGTCAAAACTCCCCACGGTGATTCTAATATGCAGCCATGGTTAAGAAATACTGGCTTAGAACACCAGGAAAACTTTGTTCAAAATAGCCCCTGGTATGCCAATGATTGAAGAACCACATTCAACCTAAGAGACCTTCTCTAAAAATTTATACAGGAGGTTTGAATTTCAGTTATGACAAAATATTTGTAGATTTTTTTAAATTAGCAAATCCTTTCCTTAACATGCAGAAGAATTCAATCTTCTTAAAAAAATCAGTTTGTCTTGAAATAAGTTAAGTTTGCAAAAGGTAGTGGAAGAAGGAAGTAAATAGCGGATATGACCAGAAACAAGATCTATAATACTTATGAGACACATAATACATGCACACACACACACACACACACAAAAAATATTAGTCCATATTCACACTGCTATAAAGAACTATGCGAGACTGGGTAATTTATAAACAAAAGAGGTTTAATGGACTGATAGTTCTGCATGGCTGGGGAGGCCTCAGGAAAATTATAATCATGGCATAAGGTGAAGGGGAAGCAAGGCATATCTTACATGGTGGCAGGAGAGAGAAACAGAGCAAAGCGGGAGCTGCCAAACACTTTTAAACCATCAGATCTCCGGAGAACTCACTCACTATTATGAGAACAGTATAAGGGAAACCACCTCTGTAATCCAATCACCTCCTACCAAGTCCCTCCCTTAACATGTGTGGATTACAATTAGAGAAGAGATTTGGGTGGGGCCACAGAGCCAAACTGTATCACATGTGTGCACATGCGCGCACACACACATACACACACACACATCAAACGTAGGAAATATTAGAGTGGTTAACCTTATATCTCATTATTAATTTGTAGAATGTTAGGAGAAATAGTGTGACTGCTAGAAGAGAAATGAATATCATCAAGAGATAGATAAATGGGACTTTGAGGCATCATGTTTAGGGAGAGTATTACAGTGTTTGGAATTGTGTGAAAGCAAGGATTATTGGGTCATATTAGGAAGAAGCATGACTTTGCTGTTGCCTTTATTTGGAAGTTAAATATGGTAAAAAGCTATGTGTGGAGTCAGTTTGACAAAGGATGAGCTGAACTGGACTGTTTGATTGTCAGCTGCATTATGTTGGGAAAAATATTTTCCAGAATCCCCTTAACTCTGTGGTTTCAGGTTAGAATTGACAAAAGTTGCAGTTGTGTGAGATTTGGCAGGTGAAAGAATAGAACCTTTATGTTTTTCAGGTTGTTGGTTAGAAGCAGTAAGATTCAAATCCAGTTTCCAGAGGACTCTAATGTGTACTTGCTCCTGTCTGGTCTATATCCAGCTTTCCTGTGAGAGTGCCACCCCTATGACCAACAGTGACCTGAGGCTAACCACTACACACTTCTAGAAACTTAGATGTGGAAACCATATAGAGCCAAGAACCTGCCATCAACCTCCCTTCATGGTTCCGCTCTAGCAGCTGGATGTGCCTATTTTTCCAAACTTCCTTACAAACTGACTGTGCCAAAGCTGGGTAGGGATTTTTCTCTGATCCTCCCAATTCCTTTTGATGCCTTTATTTTTATAGTTCCTTCACCTATTGTTAAACTTGCATGATAAATTCCTTATTCTGTAACACTCACAGTATTAATAGTACTGATTGAGTCCTGACTGATACATAGTGAGACCAAATGCACTTGAAGTCCAAACTCTGTGAAAATGAAACTAGGAACATCAAAAAACATTAAAAAGAAAGAATATTGAACTTAAGATAAAACACTGTAGATTTAATCAAAAAGACATTTTGAATGAAATCTTCAATTAACTTCAATTAAATTTGAAGAATGTGACATAAAATATGGGTAAAATTGAGCACTAGAATGAGCTTGGAAAATATTTTGAGATGGGGCTTACATTTTACTTCATTTTATACAATAAGTGGCTCAACCCTAAAGAAGACAGTTTCCAATAAAACTTTTTAATTGAGCATGTAGCAAGTCACAGGCACACTTACCAGAAAGTCTTTAAAATATCTTCTAAAACCAATGTTTAATCTTAGATAATTATATATTGCTTTTAAAAAATATTCTTGTTGAACTCTTACTGAGATATGGAACAAGTGAGTTATTAAATGTGTTGCCCAGAAAATGTATGCATTGATATATAAAATGTTTTAATATTTATGAATAACTATTAGGATTTTCTAGAACATTGAGTCTATCTTTTGTTATTAACACTAGGACATTCTCTTTAGCTATAGTGCAACATTTCTAACTAGATTGGGCAGCACAGTACTTTTTTTTTAAATTTTTGTTTTACTTTTCAATCCAGGGTCCTGGTGACAGTTTTCAACTTTTGTTAAAAAGGCATGGACTGTCCACTTAGTTGTATAAAAAAGAAGAGGTCTCCATGACCATGAAAATCAGAAAAAAAAATACTAGAAAGGTTATCATAGTTTCAAAAATCAATAAAACACACAAACTGTTTTTTTTTTCACAAGTTCAGTTATACTGAGGAAGACAGACACAGAAAGATGAGTAACTGAGCCAATTTTCTCTAAAACATCTAGATGAGCCTTTACTTATAATTTTTAAGTGAATTCAGAATTAGAAAATATAAGTAGATCCCATGACCACTTAGTCCAACAATATTTTTGTGGCCTATGTGAAACCAACTTAGTGGTTTGACTGAATTTTTAATTTCCATCCAGATATTCTCAGGTCTTACGCAAGGAACTCAAAACTAGTCTCCAAGTTTCATGAAAATTACTATTTAAAAAAAACATTGCTTTTCTGCCTCTTTTACCTTATTGAGCAAAATTAGTTAAGCTGGTATGAGAGAACTGTTTATGTCAACTTGAGCCTGTTTGTATTATTGTATTAATTATATATTATTATTATTATTATTATTATTTTTACCCAGGGAGCTGTTTCAATCATTAAATAATAGTTTAACAGCAGCAAACTGCATTAGACAAAAAACAACTACGAATTTTGAAGGACCAAGTAGTGACTAAGATTGTATTTGTTATTGTTTGTTGTGAAGGAAAAATATTGTGTTTAATAGAAATTGCGTTAACCATATTGAAGTATAAATGCACAGAATGGCTTTTTCAATTATCAGCTGTCTTTGCTCTCAGCTCTGCTTTGGAACGTAACCAGTAACAGAAGAAATACATTGCTTTGCATGCTGACTTATTGTGACATTGTCCCTTAAATATTCTTTACACATGTGCAAAGCCCTCATTAGAAAACTTCTGCATTTGAATGTCTCCTAACAATACACCCATGTGCAGTATAGGTTTTAATACAGAATGCCAAAACTGTCTTATAAAAGAAAATTTCCATCCAGAGGTGTCTATGGAAAAGCAGTTTTCTTTGTTAAGCTTCAGTAAACCCATTTAAGAGACTGGGGATGAAGGCAAAATTCTTTTTGCAGTAGCTTCCTTTCCTAACAAATGCTTTTCAGTATGCCTCCATCTTACTAATGATCATAATATATATTCTGTGATCTGATAGTAAATTGGAGTGAAAATACACTCTTAAGATGTTGATTTTTTAAATAAAAAATGCACCGACCTACCCTCTGGAAATAAAAATATGTGTAAGCTCTATATGTTTCTGGTCCTCAAGGAGATGCATAGTAAATGATAAATTCTAAAGTGCAGATGTTAAATTTCTAAAATGTAGCAGCTATTAAATAAGTCTCCAAGGAGAAGTTCAGAAAGATTTCTCAGAATAGAAGGCACTTATAGTTGCTACAGGCACAAAGAAGAGGAAATACAGAATTTCAGAAATAGAGTACAACATGTGCAAAAGCATGTGTGATAGAGGTTATGAATTGTTTTTATCTGACTAGGTGTGGCCATGTGACTATATTCAGGACATTAGAAGGTAAATGAAAGTTATGTTTTCATTTTCCAGGTCATATCCTTTAAAAAGATAGCCAGGTGTAGTGGTCCATACCTGCAAGCCCAGCTACTCTGGAGCCTGAGGGGGGAGGATTACTTGAGCCCAGGAGTTTGAGGCTGCAGTGAGCTATGATCACGCCACTGCACTGCAGCCTGGATGACAGAGCAAGACCCTGTCTCTAAAAAAAGTAATAATAAAAATAAAATTTGAAAAGAAAATTGCTTATTTTTTGCTTCTTCCCTTTCCTCTTTTTTATACTGAAATTCAGACAAGGTGATAGTGAGTAAACTTTAACCATGAATGTGAGGTCTCTGTCCTGGGAAATGGTTGAGCAACCCAATTAGAAGAGACCTGGTATCTGGCTACTCTGAATTGCCTGTCTACGTCTAAACTGTCACATGAGAAAAAATAGAATTGTATCTCATTAGAGCTGCTATATTTTCTGTTCCTCTTGTAACAGTAGCTTAGCTTATACTCTAACCAATACATTATGAAAGGATGAGATAAGATGGCATGCTTGTATTATGTTTAGAAAAGCTGGAGACTCAGGTTGAATGAGGACACTGATTAGATCAAAACCTTGAAAGAAATGTCATGACTATATCTTGAAGACCCTCATATGAATGAGGTTTGAACTACGTATAGATACAATCATGAGTCATCAGATTTTTATGCAGTCTAGTAATATCAATTCAGAGCACATACTTAGGTCAGTATAATCACACAATTTCTGGTAACAGCATCCCAACTTCCTTTTGAGGAATCTACCCCTTGTATGAAGCATCCATGGTTTGGTAAATCAGGGTGAACTAGTAGACATCTGATAGCCATGTGACCTGATCTAGGCAGTCAGATTCTATCTCCCAGAACTTTGAATCTTGAGTGGATTAGTATAAGTATGTACAATTGCTTATTCATTAAATATATATTCATTAATTTGCTTATCCTCTATTCCACGTCACACACTGATCTAGAGATCAGGGTTAGTGTTAAAAAAAAAGATAAAAAAGATAAAATTCTCACCTCCATAGAATATGTGCTTTACAAATATTCACATGCACTGAATCATTTTAGCAATAGTGCCCAGATTGTGAATTTTCTGTTCATGTATTCTAGTGTTTTCTCGGTTCCTTTACTTTCTTACCCTTTCCTCCCAAATTTCCTACTAAACAAAATGCTCCCAAAATTTCTACAAATTTCCCATTTCCTAACATTGAGATAGTGTCTATTGCAACCAAAAATACCAAATACAGATTTGAGTTAAAGAAGTAATACTTTTATTCAGTTCAATTTGACAGACATTTATTACTTATCTGCTGAATACCAGAAACTGTGTGATGTTCTGGAAAAAAAAAAAAAAGACATGATACTACTTGTTGTAAATAGAATATTGAACCAAATGTCAACCATACCCTTAACTACAAACTTATTATGGTGCGTATACTCTCTTGGCCTTTGACTTTGGACTTAGTCTAGTGACTTGATTTAGCCATTGGCATGTGGATAGACAAGACAGTATGGTAGTTTCAAAACTAGAATTTTAGAAACATAACATGTTTCTGTTTGCCTTCTTGTGTCTCTGCCATCAGCATGCAAAGAATGTGTTCTAATTAGATTACTAATTTAATAGTGGGTGAGGAATGTAGAGCAGACTCAGACCAACCCACCTGCACAACAGAAAGGAAAATAATTATGTTTTTTTTTTAAAAGAAGGTTTACTATGAAATTGTTAACATTTTTCCTTCAGTTAAGGAACTTAAGGACTGCAGAAGAGACAGGCACATTATCAGATCATTTTCATGTGTCTTTGTCATACATTGTCTTTAAGTCAACCTAATCATCTTCCTATATAATGACTTTCAACAAAATCCCCTTATACTAGCATAGGGTTAATTGATCACTAGAATATATTACTTTATATAGCGTGTATTATCCAGATACAATTTCTGCAACATAAAATTTCTAGAAAATCTACAATGGGAAAATTCACTAACTGTGAATACTGCCAAAAGTGAATAATTGCTTAAACCTTTATTTCACCTAGAGTCGCATATATGTAAGATATATCTATCAATCTATTTTTGATATAGATCAATAGATATGCTATATATCATATATGTCACATATACCATGTATGTGTGCTATATCATATATGTATCTTATATATAAAATACCCTATATATGTTTTAAATAGATAGAAAAAAATTCAGAATGTATATAGAACCAGCAAAAACCCTAAATAGCTAAAACAATATTGAGAAAGATAAAAAAAACTAGAGGCATCACACATTCTGTGTTTAAACTATATTACAAAGCTTTAGTTATCACAACAGTATGGTATTGGCATCACAACAGACACAGACTGATGGCACAGAATAGAAAGTCTGAAAAAAAACATGCAAATATGGTCAACTAACTTAAAAGAAAAGTGCCAATAATATGCAATAATGAAAGAATAGTCCCTTCAATAAATGGTGCTGGAGAAACTAAATATCCACATACAAAATTAAAATTGCGCTCTTCTCTTACACCGTACACAAAAATCAGTTATAAATAGATTAAAGACTAAAACATAAGTTTTATGAAACTGTAAAACTTCAAACAGAAACAGGGAAAATCCTCCTTGACCTTAGTCTTGGCAATGATTTTTTGTATAATACCACAACACAGGCAAGAGAAGCAAAATGTAAACATGTAGGATGATATCAAACTAAAAGATTTTAACACGGCAAAGGAAACAACCAATACAATGAAAAGGCAACCTACTGAATGGAACAAAAAAATGTGTAAACTATATAACAAGGAGTTAACATCAAAAATATATAAAGAAGATAAACAACATCCAAAAATAAAAGCAAATAATTTACAAAATGGGCAAATGACCTGAATAGACATTTTTCCAAAGAATACATACAAATGACCAACAGGTATATGAAAAAGTACTCAAACAACACTAACCGTCAAGGAAATACAATTCTAAACCACAGTGATATCGCCTCATACCTGTTGGGATGGCTATTTTCAAAAAGTTAAAAGACAACAAGATTTGGGGAGGAGGTACAGAAAAGGGAACTTTTATATATTGTTGGTGAAAATATAAATCAATAAAGCTGTATGGTAACCAGTATGGATTTTTCTCAAAAAACAGAAAATAGAATTGCCATATGAGCCAGCACTCCCATTTCTGTTATATATCCAAAGGAAATCAAATCAGTATGTCAAAGAGATATCTGAACTCCCATTTTTACTGGAGCATTATTCACTGTAGCCAAGATATAGAAACGACCTAACTTCTCTCAACAGGTGAATAGATAAAGAAGATGTGGTGGTTATTCATATAATGAAATATTATTCAGCCTTAAAAAATGAAAATCTTGCCATCTGCAGCAGCATTGATGGACTGGAAGTGCATTATCCTAAGGGAAATAAGCCAGACAGATAAAGACAAATGTTGCATGATCTCACTTAAATGTAGTATCTAAAAAACTTTAACTCATAGAAACAGAGAGTGGAATAGTGGTCACCAGGAGCTGGAAAGTGGAGGAAGTGAGGAGATGCTAGTCAAAAAGTGAAAACTTTTAAGTTCTTAGAAGAATATCTTCTGGAGAGCTAATGTACAGCATGGTGATTATAGTTAATAATACTTGAAATTTGCTAACAGAGTAGATCTTAAGTGTTGTCACTATACACAAACAAAAAATAATAACTGTGTGAGGTAATAGATGTAATTAACATGAAAATCAATTTATAATGTATACATATATCAAATCATGTTATACACTTTAAATATATATAAATTTATATATCCAATACATATCAATAAAGCTGAAAAAATAAAATTATATGTTTGGCTTGTTAGATAGATGATTAATAGCTAGTTAGTAGCTAGATAAATTAAACTCAAATCAAAAAAGGACTCATTTGGTGAATGAATATATGATTTATGCTGAAGAATATTCCATGTGCATTTGGGAAGAATGTATGTTCTCATTCCTTGGAGTGAAGTGCTATGTATATACAACATTGCACAAGATATAGATCTTGTATATAGTTGTTCTATCCATTATTGGAAACAAGATATTGAAATGTTCAATATTATTGTCTAATTGTCTTATTATTATTGTCTGTTGTCTAATTTCAATTTTTCTTCATGTATTTTCAGACTCTGCTGTTAAATGAATATGTGTTTATAATTGTTACATGCTCTTGATTAATTGACACTTTTCTTAATATGTAATGCCCTTTATCTCTAGTAAGTTTTTACTTAATTTTTCTTTTATATGCTATTTGGCTATTCCAGTTTTCTTTTCCTTATGACTTAAAGAGAATATCTTTTTCCTTCCTTTCACTTTCAACCTATTTGTGTCTTTGAATATAAAGTGAATGTTTCCTATCCAGCACAGAGATGTATCTTTTAAGAAAATTACATTCTTCCAATCTCTACATTTTAATTGGAGAGTTTAATTTTCATTTAAAGTAATTACCAATAAGGAAGGACTTCTGCCACTTTTCTATTGCTTTCTATATCTCTCATGTGTTTTTGGTTACTGAATTCCTCCAAAACTGCATTCTTATATGCTTAGTTGACTTATTATAGTATATAATTTTGATTCCATTTTGTTAGCTTTATGTATGTAGGGCTTACTTATTTTATTGTGGCTATCTTAAAAATTACAATGAACATTTCAACCATATAAAAACCTCATTTGAATTAATACCAACTTAACTTCAATAGTATTCAAAATTTCTACTTCTATATATCTCACTCCTATGATTTTGTCATAAATTACATCTTTATACATTGTGTGACCATTAGTATAGATTTATAATTTTTTTTCAATTTTTTATATAATACAGAAAATATAGCACTACAAAACATAAATACAATAATACTGACATCTACATTTATCTAAACCACTGTTCTCTTTTTTCATATGACTTTAAATTTCTGTCTAATGTCTTTTCATTTGAGCCTGAAAGACTTCCTTTAGCATTTGTTGTAGAACAGGTCTATTAGTAGAAAACTCCTTGAGCTTTTATTTGTATGACATCATCTTAATATATCTTTTGAAACATAGTTTTGTAGAATATAAAATTCTTTATTCACTGTGCTTTTCTTTCAGCACTTCAAAAATGTCATCCCACTCCCTTCAGGCTTCCATAGTTTCTGATAAGAAATCTACAGTTTATCTTATTGAGGATCTCTTAAATAAGATGAGTCACTTCTCTCTTGCTGATTTTAAGATTCTCTCTTTGTTCTTGGATTTCAACAGTTTTATTATAGTGTGTGTCACTCTGGTTCTGTCTATCTATAAATTTTTGTCGAGATTCTTAGATGTTTAGATTCATATCTTTTATCAGATTTGAGTGTTGTTGATCATAATACCTTCGAATATTTTTTTTGCCGCTTCCTCTCTTCTCTTTCTTGAATTTCTCTTATGTGTATGGTCTCCCACATGTCTCTCAGGCTCTGCTCATTTTACAATATTATTCTTTCCTTCTGCTCCACACACTGAATAATTTCACTTGACCTTTCTTTAAATTTGCTCACTTTTCTTCTTCCTACTGAAGTCTTCCGTAGAACTTCTTCAGTGAAATCTTCATTTCACTTATTGTACTTTTCAGCTTCAAACTTTTTATTTGGTTTCTTTTATAATTTTGATCTTTGTTTATATTCTCTATTTATTGAGCTATAATTTTCCTCTTTTTCTTTAGTTATTGGTCTATGAGTTTTTTTTGTCTATTTAAACATACTTAAGACAGTTGATTTAAAGTTTTTGTCCAGCATGTTCTATGACTTTGATTCCTCAGTCAGTTTATATTAGTTTATTTTTTTCATTTGATTGCACTATATTTTCTTATTTCTTTGAAAGCCTCATATTTATTTCATGAAACTTTCCATTTTTAGTATTTTGGCAGATACTACATTCTTTGTTGCTTTTGGCATTTGTGGTCTCTGTTATTTTAGTTAGTGCTCAGCTAGTCATCTTTTATTTTGAATTTTAAAATGTGGTAACTGTGCAAATCAGATTCTCCCTACTCTTCAGGGTTAGTTCTTGTTGCTTATGGTAGATTGCAGTTGTCCATTTTTTTTTTTTTTTTGAGACAGAGTCTTGCTCTATCACCCAGGCTAGAGCGCAGTAGCTCTATCTCTGCTCACTGCAAGCTCCACCTCCCAGCTTCAGGCCATTCTCCTGCCTCAGCCTCCCTAGTAGCTGGGACTACAGGTGCCCGTCACCATGCCCGGCTAATTTTTTTTTGTAGTTTTTAGTAGAGACGGGGTTTCACCGTGTTAGCCAGGATGGTCTCAATCTCCTGACCTGATGATCTGCCTGCCTCGGCCTCCCAAAGTGCTGGGATTACAGGCATGAGCCACTGCACCCGACCAGTTGTCCATTTTTTCAAGTGGCTTTTTCAAACTGTTTTTTGCAAATATTGTATTTCTTTTTGTATGTGGTTACTAAACTGTCTGTTCCATTAGCTCACCAGTTAGCCAGTGACCCAGCAGAGTTTCCTTTAAATGCTTCGAGTGACAGAAAGAGAGAAAGGGGGAGAGATAGAGATTGAGGGAGAGAGAGAGAGAGACAGAGAGAGAGAGAGAGAGAGAGACAGAGAGAGAGAAAGTCAGGAAGGTGGGAAGGCAGGCAGAAAGGAAGGGAAAGAAAGAAGGAAGCAGGAAAGAAAATTCTCTAGGTCTTTGTAAATGGTGTCTGTTTTGGGGCTTAGCCTGTCCATTTTCGACTCTGTCTTAGCCTTTACCTCTTGCTAGTGTGGAGCTTAAAGTTTAGCTGAGGTCAAACTTATGATCTCTTCAAGTCTTTTCTGAGTGTCTTACCCTGTTTATGTGTATGGCCTTTTAGTTAACTTGGTATATGTAGGAACTTTTCACAGTCCTTATTCCCCAAAACTCTCACTTCCCAGATTTTCCTCCAAGCCTTTCAGTGTGTCAAATATTTGCCCCATCTGTTACTTTTTGCTCCAGGTGGCAGCACCTTTTCATTTGTCTTTCAATGTTTTCATAGCCTTTCCTGCCTGATAAAATTCTTAGTTAGGCAAAACAAAAAAAAAATTCCTTTTGTTAATACTTTGGGGAAACTGTCAGGTAAGACAAACAAACAAACCCCCAATATTTCTTGGAAACAGGGCTGTTCTGCTCATTCAGAAATCAAGTGTTCACACTGAGAATGTAGGCTACAGTCTCTGATATGGTTTGGCTGTGTCCTCACGCAGATCTCATCTTGAATTCCCACGTGTTGTGGGAGGGACTGGTGAGAGGTAATTGAATCATGGGGCAGGTCTTTCTCATGCTGTTATGATGATAGTGAGTAAGTCTCATGAGATCTGATGGTATTAAAAAGGGGAGTTTCCCTGCACAAGTTCTCTTCTCATCTGCCACCAATGCTTTCACCTTCCACCATGATTGTGAGACCTCCTAGCCACGTTAAACTGTAAGTCCAATAAACCTCTTTCTTTTGGAAATTGCCCAGTCTCAGGTATGTCTGCGTCAGCAGCATGAAAATGGACCAATACAGTCTCCAAGACTGCTATGTTTGGAAGGGAGAGAAGGCTAGGGTTAGTTAAAATGCTACAAAGATCATATCCCATGCTTAAGTAGCCTTTCTCCTGGTTTCTTTTGCTTGGTTGCTCTAAATCTTTGGCTGGCTCCATGACTTCCAGTAGGATTGATTTTGATAGTTTCTGTTAGAGTTTTTAGTGTTTTTATGAGGAGAAATGAACCCCCAGAATTCCCTACTATGCCACTTTCCCTGACATTACCTAATTTCTGCATTTCTTAATGTGATTAATTATCCACTGTCAGAGAACACATGACTCTAGTTCTTAGATCTTCCAGTATAAAAGAGGTCATGTGTATTACACAGAAATGTGTTTATATACATAAAATAAGTTATAATCAGTGATGAAGCAGTGTATAGTTGGATCAGCCAATCAGGGAAACTGACTAGTTCTATGTTGCTTTGTTATTTTCTGATAGAACAAGGTATAGAGCCTACATATATTTTTAGTTCATCACTTTTTTAATGCATAGTTTTGATAGAAGAAAAGGTTGCTGTTGAATATTAACTAACACATATTTTGTAACTTTCAGTTTAGTCTCCTGTTGGGGACATGAAACCTAGATTAATACTAATACATATCACCAGTCCTAAAGGCCAGTAACGTTGGTCTTCATAATGACGATTTTGAAACGTTTTTATATCTGACAGTTCCATAAATGCACATTTTAAGAAGAAAGTAGAAATATATTTTGCTCCTTTTTACATTGTGTCAAAATAGCAATGAAAAATTAAATTCCAATTGTTATCTCTAAATTTTCTTAAAGATATGTTGTCCTTCTACTTCTCCCACATTTGCATCTTATATTTTTGGCTTTAGCATTGATTCAAATGAGACCAAATGTAAAGAACAGTATGTGTGTATGTGTACAGGGGAGGAAAACAATAAAATGATAGAATGATGTAATAGAAGAACTACTTGAAAAATCTTTGTGCAAACATGTTAGTTTAATTTACTGCTTCACAAAATGTAAGAAGGCACTTCATGTGCTTTGAACAAGCTAGGGAGAGTTGAACTCTTGGACTAGAGAAGATATAAAAGCAGAATGCACAGCCTGGTATTCTTACCTGGTCCCTGATATCCACGAAATACAATAAACTGTTTTATAAGAAAAGAATGCCCAGTAGCCACTCAATTATGTGTTTAGACATACAAATGTGCAGATATCACTTCTGGTTGTAAAACTTTTTCTAGCATCTTTTATTAGTATTTTTATTTGCAGACAATTTTAATGAGCATTGTAGCTTCTGTCCTTCTCATATCCAAGGCTGATGTCATCCTGCCTAATAATACTTAGTAATATCCAAAGGCCAGAATTTTGTGATGTTGACGTTTTTCCTGTGCTTTGGCTTATAAAGTTGGTAGGTGATCTCTGCAGGCAAGCTTTTCAACCTGACATAGACACCACTGTTTTATTCCAACATAGGTTCCCAGCTGGAGACTATTTCATGTTGGAGAGATGGTGATATAATTTTAAAAATTTGTGAAAGGTCTAAATGGAAACAAAGGTTTTCCCCATACTTTAATTGTTTGTAACACACTTGAAATTTTATCTGAACAGAAAAATAAATCTGAAACATCAAGTTTTGTGGTTTCACAGCACCGCTCAAGCTTGAAGTCATTAAGATATATATTCAGCATTAACAATAAATCATTTGAAATACAGGCAACCAGTATGAATGCTTTATCCTTCCCTGATGGATGATGGCTTGGGGGATAAGTGCCTCAGAATCATTATTCTTAGAAGAAAAATAATACTTTATTAATAAAATAGGACTCAGAGTCTTTCATTTAAAGATCTCTAGTTACTTTTTTTCTGGGGGAAAAAGCATTTTGTCATTTGAAAACAAGGAAATGGATGTGTGTGTTAAGTGATTTATCCCAGGTCTGACTGAAAGATTCAGAATTAGCTTCTATTTTTGCTTATGTCTATTTTTTGCCTAACCCTCAGGTGGCAGCCCATGGCATATATAGAGGAGGTGTGGGCAGATGTCCACCACATGGGCTCCCACGATGCATGTCGGTTTCACATGTTAACCTGCCACGTTCTCTTGAGTGTTCTTTTTTGGACTTTTAAGAAGAGCGGAGATATGGCATTGAAAACTAAAATTCACAATCTGCTCAGTCTAAGATATCAATATGATATACTGATATTTGAGATTTTAAAATGACATATTTTGACATTATTTCGTACTGTGAGAGAAATTAGAAATGCTAAAGTTGATTGCAGGGCTAGTGTATTTTTTTGTTTGTTTCTTTGTTTTTTATTTTTTAATTAATTTTTGCACCCATTAACTCATCATTTAGCATTAGGTATATTTCCTAATGCTATCCCTCCCCCTCCCCCCACCCCACAACAGTCCCCGGTGTGTGATGTTCCCCTTCCTGTGTCCATGTGTTCTCATTGTTCAATTCCCACCTATGAGTGAGAACATGCAGTGTTTGGTTTTTTGTCCTTGCGATATTTTTAAACATTTTTTTTTCACCAAAACACACACAAAAAATGAGAATGTTTAGAATTTAGCATGTATCGTAAGGGTAAGGCTAAAAGTAGGAGTAAAATGGGAAGTGATTTTTAAAGATTGATCAGTTTTCTGGCAGATATCTCTATGGATAAGGACATTACAAATACATGAATTATCCTGTGTTCCCGTTTCTAACTCACATACCCTTTGCTTTTTTCTATAGTGTATATGTTATGGTTTTATTTGAGGCTTCAGAAGTAGATTAATTAATAAAATCCTCTTGGGTTTTACAAGTATGTTGGAATTTCACCATTTTGTATTCACCTTAGAAAGCCA
Source organism: Pan troglodytes (assembly GCF_028858775.2). Classification (NCBI taxonomy): domain Eukaryota; kingdom Metazoa; phylum Chordata; class Mammalia; order Primates; family Hominidae; genus Pan; species Pan troglodytes. The sequence continues at coordinate 92,909,235 of NC_072407.2, forward strand.
TGCTTTTTTTACTGATAACACCTGTGCTTCAGGCATAAAGCAGAAATAAGCTTATTAACATATACTTTCTAATTGGAACTTAAACAGAAGGCAAATTCACAAATATGACTTTTATCATCTCCTGGAAAGTGTATTTGTGGTTCTTAGTCTTTCAGTGTCATTACCAGTATGTTGAACAGAAACTAAGTACAAACCAATGAAGTGATCAACAACCAGTCTGTTTCCTTTATCTAGAATTTCTGATGTAAATTATCAATGAGTATTTAATGAAGTCCTACTTTAAGCCTATTGTCAATGCAGTTTTTTGTGAGTGAAATAATTGTATATCCACGTGGCCATGCCACCCCATATGCTGGACTTATCCTGTTTCTCACTATGTTCCCTCCCGTTATTATTAACCCCTCCCCTGTTTCTCACTATGTTCCCTCCCGTTATTATTAACCCCTCCCCTGTTTCTAAATTTAACTCCTAGGAAACTTAAGCCTTAGAAATAGAATATTATAACAGGAAAATTGGCTTGTTTCTGAAATTTCCTCAGTACTTTTATTTCCCACAACGTGAAATCTTTTAGCGCTCCAAAACCGTAACAAAAGGATAGGAGTAGACAACAGGAGGGCTGAGCCAGGAATCCATGTTCCTCACTACTTACTCTATCTCAATGGAGCATAATGTCCTCAGGGTATTTTTTGTTGTCACAATTAGGGGAGCACTACTCTCAAGGTAGGAGGAAATAGGCAATATGCTAGTATTCCTGCAATGTTCTAGAATGTCCCACCTATCAAAAATATTGTACATCATTCCATGGAACTTCCAAATATATTTATGCCTATTAATTAGTGTGAAAGTCATGTCTGTAGAAATATAATCTTAAAACATGTCTTCATATAACAGTTAAAATTATAGTAGTTTTCATCATTTTAATAGTCATTAAATTTTCCAGGAAAAATATCATGTAAATAGATTGAATATTATATTTTCTATTGTTCGAAATTTCAACAGGAGTGGTTGACCATTTAGAGAAAATCACATGAGTAGAAAGGTCACTTTTGGATATTTGAGTCATCAATATAACTTTCAATTTGAATTCATGTATGGTTCATTAATAATCCTATATACAGAAGCAAGCATATGATCATTCCATTATGTTTTCTAGTAGCCATGCCACAGCATTTACATATTGAATACAAATTATAATAAATTATTTTTAGATTTCTTTTATAGATTACTAGATTACTGTTAGGACATTATGTTGATTTTTAAGTAATATGAATAAGTATTTAATATACTTTGTAAATTCCATTAGAATGCTAAAGAGGGCTTCATATCATAAAGTTATTAAAGAAGGACATAGGGCCTGCTAGGATTAAGAATCATAGTTCTATTATAAATGAAGCGATTATGGAAAAATAAAGGGCAAAAACTGAAAAAGAGAAAAAATGGCTTTCTGACTCAACTGGAGTCAGGTGGCAGAAGCAGTTTCAAGTGGCCGGCTGGTTAATTCAAAGGGCATTCGTTCTAAGAATGTGGAAAGAAGAAAGTGAGTAACGATGAAAACAGTCAGGGTCTAAAGGAGCTGCTAGCTGAGTGGGTGAGGGTACAATCAGTGGCGAGGGCAAGGCTAGAATGGTGTTTGGATTTCTGCTCAGCACAGAAGCTTTGTGTGCTAAGCTCCAGCCAGGCTATAGGACCTGTTCATAATGGAAACCAGAGCAATTAGATTGCCCTCCTCTGGTGCTTCCATTTATGTCTTCTTCCATTCCTTCCTGCATTTCGTTTCTGTGGGCCTCTTGTTTCTTGGTCAACTGTGTGAATGCTGGCCCCTTGCATTGCCTTCCCTTTAGGCCTTTCTGTTCTCACCTGGATTGCAATTCCTGAGGTGCTTTTTATCTCAGCTTCTGGTATCCACATGTGCCTGATGGATTGCTCTCTCCAAACTATAGTTTTGAGTATGGGATCTGGGAAGGCCTAAATTTGTATGTGTTTGCTGAACTCCCACCTAGCACAGAATTTCTCCTAAAATAGTCAACTACCCCTTACCCAATTATTTATTCTTTATCACTGCCCTGGATCAAGTGCTGTCACATATACAGGGAGGTTACAATAGGACTTTTGAAAGATGATTTACTCTTTCAGTTTGTTTAGGTACCATTTAGCTGATGGCTTTCTTAGCACAACAAATGGAAAAATTCATTTCTCTTTTGAGCCCTGTAATCATTATGTGGATCCCAGAAAAATATCTTAGCAGAAGATGTTATCTAAGCCATTTGCCATAAAGTGAGACCATTTAACTGTTACAGGTTGGCAGACTTTTCACTAAAGGACTCCATAGTAAGCATTTTTGGCTTTGTAGTCCAGATAGTCTTCCTTACAACTATCCAATACTGCCATTGTAGTCAAAAGCAGCCCTACGCAAGGCATAAACACATGAATATGGCTTTTTTCTATAAAAATTTGTTTACAAAAATGGTAGGTGAGCCGGATTTGATCCACAGGCTATAGTTTAGTAACTTTGGACTATTAAATTGGCAGTTCTTAATTGCTTAGTAAATTAATTTGAAATTAAATTTGTTTTATCATTTTTTTTCCTGTTGTGTAGTCTATGCCTAAGATGTTTCCACTGTAAAACTTCTACTTTGCCCACCCAGATGAATCAGTCAAACTCACTTAAGATAGTCTGCGATATATAGTATTATGTTTACTCTATAAAGTATCCATTTACAATTTGTTAAGCCTTGTCAAAATTCTGCAGACAGGAATATAAATGATCAAACTAAAAACTGAAATAAAGTCCAAATTTGTTATTGTAAGGAGATATCCTATTATTTTTCTTGCTCCCCTACCACACTGTTAACTGCTTGAACTGCTTTGCAGTAGTTAAATCGTGTGACCAAAGTAACCTTTTTCAGACAATGAGAGCTAATTCAAAAAGCATCGGTGCTCCACACAATTAAAAGAATGAAAACATCAAAAATATGGTGCTAATGAAAACACATTAATGGAAAGATATTTACCTAGCCATTAGTAATACCATTATTCTTTTGGCTTAGTCAGGTAATAGTTGCGAGTATATGCGGAGAGAGATTATTTCTCAATAAAAATAGTTCTCCAAATCTAATTATTTTACCATTTATCAAAATTTTTCACATGGTAGGTTGAAGGCAGCATTTCCAGAATTAAAATCAGAGCTTGAAAACTATACTTACACTGAATTTAATTTTAATTTAACATTTCTTTTTTGGATGACTTTCCCATTAAAAGTTTTACCTAAAGTATCTCAAATGAATGTTAATCTACATAATTTAAAACATTTAGGATTTTTAATATAGTGTTGAAGAGATAAGACCAAAGTCCAAGTTCTTAAACAGTGGTTTAGTGAAGTCTCTGATATGCTCTGAAGAAACTTTACATTTATTTTTGCAAAAAGAAAGAAAAACCTGTCATTTCTCACAAATAATTAAGAAATTTTGCATTTTGCTCTTTTCTGTATCTTAACTCTATCAAATTATATTTTTTTCATTTATCTATTTAGCAAATACTTATTGAGGGATTTCTACATCCAAGGCTTGTTTTTGCAAAGGTAAACAGACATGATTCTTGTTCTTATGGAGTTTCCAGGCAAAAAGAGGGACCAGAATAAACACATAAATGAAGAAATAACATTGATTTAAAATGTAACCAATTGTTATATAGGCAGAGATAACAGGATAGGCATGGCGTAGGGGAGACAGAGATCATCTCCAACCTCCCTGTAGCTCTTATGTGGGCGCTTTGGCTGTATCTAGAAACCAAATTGACTCCAGGCAGATTAATGAGAGAAGGGCATACAAATTTTATTAGTTTCGCATGTACATAGGAATCTTCACAAGAGAATGAACTCCCCAAAGAAGTGGCCAAGGCAAGATGTGTTTATACATTTTAGACAAAGAATGATACATTTGAGAGGAAATGATGGGACAAAGAAAAGCTGACTGGGACAGTAAATTTCTAGAAGAGTCACTAGGAAATATATTGGTGGGAGTTGGGGGTGCAGATCCAGTGGAAGATAAAGGTTCCTTCGTTATGTATATTTATTCAGCTTCATTGCAGCCACTAACTCCCAGTCTCTGGTGATAAGGGCTATTTTCTCACCCTTGTATGAAGAGGATATCCCTCCCAAAGGAATCTTTATAGCTTGCTGCATGCAGGATGAAACGGTCAGCTAATCCATTTTGAAACTACATTTTTTTCCATTTTTTTAACTCAAAATAATCAATATACTAATTTGGTGCATTTCGGGATGGCACATCGTTTACTCTTTCAGCAGTATAGCGTGAGCTGTGCATATGAAAGGAAGATACATGTCCTTTTTGTTGTACATACATACTCTGATCCAAAGGGGTCATTCACAGAGAATTCAAGGGGATCAGTATGTCTTGTGTTGGTAACAAGATGTTCCTCATACAGTGACAGAAAATAATAGTGTGATGGGGGATAGGGAGAAAGGGAAAACATGAGAAGAGAGATATGCCTTTTGCATATGGTAATCAGGAAAGATCCTTTGGGGGAGTTTATAAACAGAGCGGAAAGCAAATTCAGTCATGTTATCACAGGGAAAGCGTTTTCTAGGAAGAGAATACAACAAAAACCAAAACCATAACTTTGGAAAGACAGTTGTTTCTTTGAGGAAATTTAAAAAATAAAAAGATCAATGTGATTGAAGCTAAACCATGTGGCATGTGGTGACAGAGTAAGAATTCTAAGTGACTTTTGGAGTAACAGCAAAGATTTTCAATTTCATCAGTGCAAAGGGAAACAATTGAAGAAAGGGTAATGTGATCTGATATGTTTTCAGAGGAAGCTTGACTGCTTTATAGGTTAAAGGTGCTTGTAAAGAGACCATTTAGGAAGCTATTTCATTGGATCATGATAGTGTAGTAGATATCAAGAGAAATAGACTAGTCTAAGATATATTGTAGGGAAGGAATTCACAGGAATTTGCATTTATTTATTCAAAACACACTTGCTGATTACATGAAGCATAATGATATCCTGTGCGGGCAGCTAGAATGGATAGAACTATAAACTTCTAAAATATCTAATCAGACTTCTATAGTAACGCCAGATAATTTGACCTGGACTGGAATTTTCATTGTCATTCAAACAGACTAAGCTTTTTATTTAAAAAAATATTTAAAAGATGATAGAAAATTTGGCTGGACGCTTGTAATCCCACTACTTTGGGAGGCCAAGGCAGTTGGTGGATCTCTTGACCCCAGGAGTTCAAGACCAACCTGGGCAACATAGCAAAACCTCATCTCTACAAAAATAAAAAAAAATAGCCAGGCATGGTGGAGCACACCTGTGGTCTCAGCTACTTCAGAGACTCAGTTTGGGGATCCCTTGAGCCCAGGAGAGGCTGCAGTGAGCCGAGATCACACCACTGCACTTCAGCCTGGGTGACAGAGTGAGACCCTGTCTCAAAAGAAAAGAAATAAAGGAAAAAAATTCAAAGCACAAATAAATTCCTCTCTTACGTAAGAAATCCCTTTAATCAGAATGATGAACTGCCTGAATGAATCTAAACTATTGGTTTTAATAATCCCTTGCTTACTTTTTGTTTCACAGATTTTCTAGGGCAGAAAACACTTCATTAAAATAACCTTAGTGGTTAAATGAGACATTTCCTAGTATTCTTTGCCAATTCACTTCCATTAAATATTCATTCATTAGGCAATATTTAAAATAATCAACACATGCCAAATCACTGCTTTGTGCCTGACATTAGTGATCAATAATAGTAATAAAAGTCAAAGTGGTCATTTTTCTCTTGACACCATATTATCTTATGTGGCAATAATTTTGTGTTTTGTTCAATATCATGGCCCATTATAGTCAAATGTCACAGACTTTTATTTGTTTATTGCTTAATTTTAGACTTTGAATCCTTTCATTTATTTATATATTTTTTATTTTTATAATGAATTTTTTTCCAGAGGATATAAATGGCCCATTCTTTTGAGTTCCATTTAGAGAATAAAACTTGTTAATGGAAATGGATTGTTTTTTTCATGAAAAATAATATAAATTACTGTTGAGAACTTTGTTTTAGTTTATGATGGAAATGTAAATATCACACCTTCATTAAATAATATTGGCATTAATATTTTAAAATGTAATGTTGTATAGAAGGTCACACATCATCACTGAAACACTATAAAGTACCAGCTATCTCAAAGTGTTTAATTTCTTTACAGAGAGAAACTTGAGACTTCCAATTTAATACTAGAAACTTCATGATCAAGGCCATGAATGAGATCTACTAGCCTATTTTTTCATTGAGTCTATCTTTAGAATTTTAACATTCTTGAAATTTCCCTGAAAAAAAAGATGGGTAGAGAAAACTTGATTATTACCTATAATGCTATTTCTTAAGATAGACCAAATCAACATAATTTGAAAAATAGTAATATTTGACAGCTTCATCCTATATTCATCATTTGAAATCCTATATGTGTACATCTTTATAATTGAATCCCACAGAGGGGGCATCAATATGACTGTGACACTTTTGCAGGAAATAAATGAAATTCCAGAATATGGCTAAATTCTTGATTAACTTCTGTTAAGAAAAGGGTCTTATTTAATTATTTTTGTAGAGTACCTATTATATTCAGGCATGCATTTCTGCATTCTCTTTTTGAGACTCCTATCACAATTTGTCTAATATAATTTCTTTACCCACTACCAGGCTCTCACTTCAAAGTTCTTTAGCCAGCAATCAATCAAATAACACCTCTTTCTCTAAGTCCCAGGAGAAGATGTCAATTTTGGCAGAATGAGTTCAGGAAAAGCAATACCTGCCACGATCATAGTCTAGTTTATTTATAAAATGCTGAAAATCTAGATAAGACATTCACCACAAATATTGTAGGAAAGGAAACATATTTTTTTCCCTTTTTGGTTTATACTTAAGACATCCTCCTGAAAACAAAAGTCAGGTTTATTAAAAAGAAAAAAAAGAGATATAATTGTGTGCTATACCCATTATACAGGACAGGACTCAGTTTAAAAGTATTTTCCTTTTAAAGCAGTAGCTTAGGGGCCCTAAGTAAAGACCCTCATTATTAACAAGGCAATGAAGGTTGAGATAATTAAGGCATATTTCTGAGAGCTTGGTGCATTTGGACAAACAGACATTTCAGACTCCCAGCTGGCCTCCCAGCTGGCTAACCGACATGAACCCAACAATTTATGTCCTCCAGGGTGGTAGAAATCAAAGAATTAATTCACTGGTTACAAAGCCAAGTTTCTCAAGAAACAAAACAAAATGAAAATAGAACCTTATTATGATTTTATTCCTCATGACAAACCACAAAAAGAGAGAGAGACAAGGAAAACAAAGATCCTTGGAAAACTAAAAATCAATAACCAAATAGGTACCCCCAACAGATAATTATTATAAATGTTTTTTCGCCAATCAGAAACTAGAAAGGAAGAGACAAGAAACAATTTTTACCTTCCTTTCTTGACCAGGTACCACAGATAGAAACCTTGAGAAGCTTACTTTGGTGAGAAATTTTGCCTTTCTCTGCAGGCTTCTACCAGTTCGATTCCATCTGTGGGTCTTAGGGTGAGTAAAGTGCATCTGCTAGTCCCATATGGGTCGCCAAATTGTAGAGAAGAAAAAATACTTTTTCTTTGTTTTTAGGATTTTAGTTGAAACACTTTCCTGAAAACAAAAGTCAGATTAACAACAACAACAATAGCAACAACACCCCAGAAGTTTATTAATGTGTGCTGTACCTATCATGTGGGAGAAGCCTCAGCTTAAAAGTATTTTTCTCTTAAGGCGGTAGTTAGGGGCCTTGTTTAAGTAGTAGTTTAGTAAAGAGTCATAACTCATATTAATGACAAAGAAGAGAGCATCTTGAGGCTTTTCAATGGCAAGAAAATGTGTGAAGGTAAATTTAGGGGAAGACTAAAGTCTGTTCTTAGATCCTCTGGTGCCATTGTCTCTGAGCTCTGTTTCTGAGCTCATCAGCAAGTGTTGTAAATGGAATTACATTTAGATGGGAAAGGCAGAGAAGAGTGGCAGAGTGTGTCCCTGCATTTTAGCCTTTCTTTTTAGCCAAACAATCTCCAGTATTTTAGAGAGTAATATTTTGGTTTCCTTTGATAATAGTTATTTTAACATCATTTTGATTCTAGCAATGAAATATACAGATAGGTAGGAAAGAGATTTTTTTCCACCATGGTATAGACCAAAATAGTAAAAAAAAAACACTTTTAATTTATGAACATTATTTTTTAATCCAGTTTTCCTCTATTGAGTCTTTTAGAACAATTTTAAGCCATTACTGTGGTACATAACTTTGCAAAATATTAGAGCTAGGGATATCAGACTCTTAGCTCAAAGGTGGAGATATTTTCCAACACACGCATGAAAAATGAAAATACAATATATTTCTTTGCTTACAATACTTGGGTAATAAAATTTTCTTAGGCTTTGGGGCAAAAGTATCTCGATATGTATATATAAAAAGAAAAAGTGATTCACAAATTTAATTATATATCAGAATCTCTCAGAGAGCTTAATAAACAGTATCATAGTCTAAAATCTTGCAGGGTAGGGCCCTGGAAACTGATTTTGTAAATATTTCTCAGAGAGTAAAAGGAGTAACAAGTATAAGGCATAGTTATAAAATAGAGACATCTTGGTTATACAAAAAGTCATTGTACATTAAATAACATATTATACATTAAAATTATGTTTGAAATCATATATAGATTAATTCAGATATTTAATATATTACTGTGTGAAGTTGTGATTTATTCATTTATATCTGTATCTCTTTAATATTTCTATTACTTAGCATAATTCTATATAGTAGTCACTCAAGAGATTTTTGTGGTATGATTATATAAATTAAAAAATCTAATAACAGGAAATAGATCTTATGCCACTCCATATATTTTGGTTTCTAAGAGAGTTTTTTGAAAATAACAACAAAAGTCCTTCCGTATACTTAAATTTAGCAACTATTATTGAGAGAGAGAAAGAGAGTCAGGGAGAGGAAAGAAACAGAAGTTAGTACACACAGGTATACGCACACACAAATGAAGACAAAAAGAGACATAACTAGACAACATGAAGAAGGTGATTCTGATTCAGTTTTGATGATGACAGAATAGTTTTAATTGAATTAACCCCCCCCCCCCGTGATAATACATAAATCCTGGGAAAAGTATTAAAAACAAACTGTATGAAGGCACAGGTAAGTGACTAATGCAGAAAGAATCTAGAAGGAATGTGTCTTTTGAAAGAAAACCACATTGATGAAATCAATCTGTATATAGCTTCCCCTCAAGGGCAGCACCTGAAAATATAATGAGGCCGCTAGAACTCAAGCAGAGGGTTGCAGTGTTTGTGGACTTAAAAGTCAAAGGAAATAAATATGAAAACCAGAAAAGCTGGCAATTTCAGGGAATATAAGTAGGAAGAATCTTCAAGAAGGAAAGACCTCAAAATGAAAATAAATTCTCTTTAAATCATTGGCTGACACTTACACATGTGCAGGTGAGATTATAAGCATATTAGAAAGAGACAATAACTAAAAGACTGAAATAAGTTAGCATAGATTACAGCTGCTGTCCACTACAGGGATAAAAGAGTTTGGAGTTCAAGTCCCGTAAAATTAGCAAGACTTCAAAGTGTATTAGACTTCTCACTAAAATGCACCCCGCCGCGCCCTCCCCCCACCCAAAAAAATCAAGCCAACCTTTTGAGTAAATTCTAGGAAGGCGTTAGGCATAAAGCCAAAATTAATACATTCATCCTAAAATTAACAGCAAAAGCAAAGTAGACTTACCCTAACAAAACATAGAACTAAATTATGAATGGTTGAAAGTGACTTATCAGTAATTAAACTGCTTAATACAACAATACTTAACATTGTTTAGGGGAAGATAAGAAAATACGGGAGGTCTATACAATGTGTCATCCATATTTCTGGAATACAATAAAAATACTAGGATAAAAGAAAACAGAAAAAGTTTGATTCATTGTCAAGAAAAAATTTATGAAAGAGAAGTAGATGTACTAACAACCCAGATGTTGTAAGGAGCAGACATGTACTTTAAAATAACTATAATAAATATATGAAAGAAACTGTAGAAAAAGATAAATGAAGGTAAAGATTTTCAGAAAGTATTTGGAAATTATAAAAACTATAAAAGTATAAATTTACAAAACTAAAAATTATAAACATTACTTAGGAAATATTAGAAATGAAGAAAATGCAAAATCTAAAAAAGAATAGCAGATTAGAAACAGTAGATGAGAGTATCAGTGAACCAGAAAACAGGTAAAAATAAATCTAGAGGGGGAAAATCAAGAAAGCTTATTGGTTGGTGAGACACTATCAAATGAGTTAATAAATACATATTTGAAATATCAAAAGAGAAGATAAGATTAGGGTAATACATTTTTGAAGAACTATGGGCTAAAAAATTCCCAGGTATGATCAAAAAGGGGAGACTACATATCCAAGAAGCTCAGCAAATACCATGAAATTACAAGGCAAATTTTACCTACACATATCATAATCAAATTTCAGAAGAGAAAACCATTAAAAGCAAGAGAAGAAAAAAACAAATTATGTACAATAAAACATTAATATTGTTGAAAGCTGAATTTCCATCAGTAATGAAAGCCAGAAGAAAATGGCATAACAACTTTAAAGTGTTGAAAGAATTATTTCCATGTAGAATTCTATATCCTGTAAAATTTTTCTCCAAAATACATACAAAATAAGGACATTTTTGGGAAAACTGAGAGCTGAAAGAATTTGTCACAAGTAGACCTGTACTATCAAAAACACACATGCACACACACACATGCACACATGCGCGCGCACGCACACACACACACACACACACACACCCCCCAGAACAAAAACAAAAGAATGCTCTTTTGGCTGAAGAAAAATGACACCATATGGAAAGTACGTTCCACAGAAAAAAAGGAATAGTACTTGAAATGTTAAATATATGGATAAATATATTAGATAAGTTTTCTATCTTTAAAAACTTTAAATTACTTAAAGCAAGAGTCATAACAAATAAATGTGAAGTATGTAAGGTATGTAGGTATAAAGTACGTAACAGTAGTACAAAGTGTGGGTAGAGCTAGATACGTAATTATAGAGTAACCAGTTTGTTACATATTATGTAAAATGACAATATGAAATAAGACAGTATGCGGTAAGCTATACCATAGAAAATCTCTAGAGAAACTACTTAAAAATATAGAGATGTAAATTTAAAGTCAAAATGTGAGTTAGATTAAAATAGTAAAAGTTATTGGCTTTACCAAGATAAAAAAGAAAAGGAAGAAAAGATAAATAAAGACAGTAGAGACAAATAGAAAATAGCAAAATAATGGACATAAATTCAACTATATTGACTATTTAAAAGTCAGAGATTGACTAGATGAAATAGAAATATCTGACTAAATATAAGGAAGGCAAGTAACATCTAAAAACAATTGTTTTATTAATAACAGGATGAAAACTGAAATATCATGCAAAAGTCATCATTGGATAGCTGAAATGACTTTACTAATATCAGAAAAAACATACTGGAAAGTAGATTCTTTATCCAGAGATAACGAAGTTGGTTGTATATTTGTATTAATTCAATTCAAGTTAATTCATTCAATTATGAAAATTCTAAATGAATATGTGCTTTATTGGTGCTTCAAAGTGCATGAAATAAAGATTGTCACGTTTACATAGAGAAATTAAGAGATCCACAAATTGTAGATTTTGTTAATTCTCTCTCATTGACAGAAAAAATCAGTAATTGTATAGAAAATTTGAACAACCTTTAAGCAATTTGAATTAATTTACATTTAAAGACTGACACATATAAAAAAATTCCAGAATACACATTTTTTCCAGTAACCATGATGTATTTACCAAGATAGATAATGTATCTTCTCATAGAATAGGACACAATTAATTGTTAAGTCTTGAAGTCACTCAAAGTGTCTTTTATGAGCGTCTTAGTTGTAAATTAGAACTAAATAACCAAAATAAATCTAGAAAATGTCAAAACTTTTGGAAAACATGCAATTATAAATCATCTATGGGAGAAAAAACAAAACACAAGAGAAATTGAAACCTAATTTGGCCTGAACATTAATGAAATTACAACACATTTGTGGGGTGCAGATAAAGCTTTGTTTAGAGGAGATATGTATAAGATTATATGCTTATAATAAAATAGAGATTCAACATCAATTATCTACACTTTCATATCAAGCTAAAAAAACTAGCAAAACAGAGAAAGTAGTTGAAAAAGAATAATAAATAGAACAATGAGAAATCAATGGGCTATATATTACAAATAATAGAAGAAATCATAAGGCCAAAAGTTTGCTGGCTGGTTGCAGTGGCTTACTCCTATAATCCCAGCACTTTGGGAGGCTGAGGCAGGAGGATCTTTTGATCCCAGGAGTTCAAGAACAGCCTGGGCAACATAGTGAGATGCCATCTCTACAAAAAAAGTAACAAAGTGGTCAAGTATAGTGGCACATCCCTGTAGCCCCAGTGTATTAGCCTGTTCTTGCATTGCTATGAAGAAATACCCAAGACAGGATAATTAATAAAAGACATTTAATTGGCTTATGGTTCCACAGGTTGTACAGGATACATGATGCTGGCATCTGCTAGGCTTCTGCGGAGGCCTCAGGAAACTTACAATAATGGAGGTAGGTTAAGGGGAAGTAGGTACTTCACATGGCCAGAGTAGGAGCAAGAAACAGAGATGGTGGGGGGGTGCTACACACTTTTAAACAACCAGATCTCACAAGAACTCACTATCACGACAACAGCATCAAGGGGTTGGTCTAAACCATTTGTGAGAAACCTGTCCCCATGAGCTAATCACCTCCTACCAGCCTCTACCACCAACACTAGGTATTACAGTTCAACGTGAGATTTGAGCAGGGACTCAGATCTAAATCATATCACCCAGTTACTCAGGAAGCTAAGAGAGGAGGATAGCTTGAGCCCAGAAGTTGGAGGCAGTAGTGAGCTACGCTCATACCACCACATTCCAGCCTGTGTGATAGAGGGGAGACCGCAACTCTTAAAGAGGGTTGCTCTTTGAAGGGTAATACAATTGATTTTATTGACTAGAAAATCTAATCATGAAAAACTGAAAAGAGAATGAATGAGAGAAAGGAAACACATTACTGATATCAATTATATTTGCAAAGATAACACTATGGATCCTAAAGACATCAAAAAAGATAATGAGGAAACATTATAAGTGGCTTTATGCCATCAACTTTGTAATTAAATAGCACAATATTTTTAAAAACATAACTCCAAATATAACACAAGAAGAAATAAAAAATCTAAATAGGTACATATTTACTAAAGATACTAAATTTGTAATAGACATTTCATGGGGAAGATAAAAAATTTTCATATAGGTCATAAAAACTATCAGTTAAAAAAAGTAATTAATTGGAATTTATTAAGGTCAAAATCTTCTGTTTTTCAAAAGTCAGTGTAAGAACGTGAAAAGACAAGCCATATATTGGAAGATAATATTCACAATACTTTCTAACAAAGGACTTACCCAGAATTTATACAGAAGTACAAATTAATAATTAAAATATTTGAAAAGCACATTAAAGAATATATAGACTACATATTATATATAATATATATTTTAACATATATGGCTAATAAACACAGGAAAAAAATGTTCCTTGTCAATAGTCATCAATGAACTACATGCTAACTAACTTTCAGGTATGACTACACTACCAGTAGAAAGACAAGAAAACCAAACAGACAAAAATCTGACAATAGCAAATATTATCAAGAATATGGAGTAATTCAGATTATCATATTTTTTGGTGTATAAAATACTACAACCACTTTGAAAAATTCTTCTGCAGGTTTTTTAAAATTAGGTTCAGGTATACACATACAGGTTTGCTATGTAGGTAAGTTGCGTGTCATAGGCATTTGGTAGACAGATTATTTCATCACCCAGGTAATAAGTATAGTACCCAATAGGTAGTTTTTCGATCAAATTAAATGTGCACTTACCCTTTGAACCAGAAATTTACCTTAGATAAATGAAAACATACATCTACCCAAACACTTGTATTCAAATGACAAGCAATATAAAGGAATAGAAAATATTAAATATATTAAATGAAAAAATCTAGAGTTATAAATATCTTTTTATATTTCTTCAATATGAAATAAAAAAATTGGTAAATCTAAACTATTTTGACATAAATAAAAACAGTCACTACCTCTGGGTGGAGGCATTGCCAACAAAAGGGCACAAGTATATTTTCTGCATTGATAGAAATTTTCTATTTTCTTTTTTTGTTGTTTTTGGATAGTTGTTACTTGGGTATATGTAGTCATTACAATTCATCTAACTGTACGTATAAATAAGTGCATTTTATTGTTAATACATTTTAGCTCAATAAGCTAGAAATGCATTCCAAGATAGAGAAAATTATAAAGTTGACTATAGCAATTGCATATAATATATAAGCAAATAAAACCCTCAAGCATGAGAAAGTGATAAAACTATTTTAAAATTGTATGTGTTGCAACGTGAAGAGCTATGGCTAAGAGGACTGGGACAGAAGGAAAAGGGGAGTGGAAAGAAGAGAAAGTATTCCAGGTAAGAGGAGATTTTAGGAAAAGAAGAGAAATAATTAAGACGTGTGTAGGTAATCAGTATTTTCTCTATCAGCACTATAAAGTATTATGAGATAACTGTATTTGTATTCATATAAGCTCCTCTCTTTCCCTGTACATAATGTGTATACCAGAAGAGAACTATAAAAAATTATTCTGTTTAAAAAAAACATAAGTAAAAGCCAAAAGTTGTGAAATATTAGAAGGGCTATTGAAAAATGGGAGAAACATATTATTTCTAAAGCAAGAATTATGTCTCCTCTTTGTGGAATAATTTCTATACACTGTATTTAGGAAAGAAATGGACTTGATGTATTACTGACCATGGCTGGGCATGAGAATTGTCCTCAGGACTTATTTAAAACAGGGATCCTCAGGTACTACTCTGGGAGATTCTGTCTTAGTAGAACAGGAATTTGTAATGGAATTTGTCCCTAGAAACTTTTTTTTTTTTTTTTTGAGAGAGAGTTTCACTCTTGTTGCCCAGGCTGGAGAGCAATGGCACAATCTCGGCTCACCGCAGCCTCTGCCTCCCTGGTTCAAGTGATTCTCCTGCCTCAGCCTCCTGAGTAGAGGGGACTATAGGCATGCACCACCACGCCTGACTAATTTTTTTTGTATTTTTAGTAGAGACGGGTTTTCTGCATGTTGGTCTGGCTGGTCTTGAACTCCTGACCTCAGGTGATCTGCCCGCCTCAGCCTCCCAAACTTCTGGGATTACAGGCGTGAGCCACCGCTCCCGGCCCCTGGAATCTATTTTTGACAAGCTCAGTTAGGTAATTCTGATGTAGGCAGCCTCATATTACCATTCTTCAGAGTGCTGTTTGGAACACTTTGGCCAGATGAACATTCAAAGTACACTCATTCTTCTGTCCTAACATGCTTAACACAGTGCAAAATCAAGAAGGCAACATTTAAAATTTTTGACCCACTTTTGAAATTTAGTAAAATAGAAAACTATTGGATGAAACAGTGCATGATTTGCAACTTAAGGAAGCAGAATAAGATTATCTCTGCAAGTAAAGTGATTTTATATTCTTTTGTATTTTTAAGGAACAATTTCAAATTAAAATAAATATTTTATCATTTGAATAATGTTTTTTGAACAGTTTTTACTGTTATCTGTCAAGATCAATGCCTTAAGTTGACTTATCAACCCAAAAGTGGAAAATATGACTCAAACTTGCCTTCCAACTTCAATGTACTCAGTTAACTTTTGAAAATAAACTCATTTGTGTTGCTGAGCAAAAGATTGTATTGCATGAATATGTCACAGGCATCAGGTGACTATTTCACAGAGATCAAAATGCCCTCTTATAATGTAATACAATGCAAAAGACCACAGAGTTTTTTTTTTTTTAATATACTTTCAAACTGCAAAGGAGTTGAGTTTATTATATTAATAGTAATGCATATTGTTATGGTATTTGAAGTAATAGCCTTCCCAAGTGAATAGTTGCTGTATTATATTCTAGTTTTTGTTTGTTTGTTTGTTTTAACGGGAATGTCTAGTAAATCAAAGGCCATTTGTTTTCCATTTCTCTGAATTTTCAGTGTCAGGATATGTAACATCTTTCGTATCTGGCACACCTCTATGTACCAGTGAAGGTATGATAACCCAGTGCAAAGAAGTACATGAAAGAAGAAAAAATTAAGCAAGTTAAAAAACAAAACAAAACAATAACAACAACAACAACAACAAAACACAGATGTTCGGAGGAAATACTGAAAGGCAGTTAAACTTTTTTTTTGAGATGGAGTCTTTCTCTGTCGCCCAGGCTGGAGTGCAGTGGCGCCATCTCGGCTCACTGCAAGCTCCGCCTCTCGGGTTCACGCCATTCTCCTGTCTCAGCCTCTGGAGTAGCTGGGAATACAGGCGCCCGCCACCACGCCCTGCTAATTTTTTGTATTTTTTTTTAGTAGAGAAGTTGTTTCACCGTGTTAGCCAGGATGGTATCGCTCTCCTGACCTCATGATCCACCCTCCTCGGCCTCCCAAAGTGCTGGATTTAAAGGCTTGAGTCCCCGCGCCCGGCCAACTTTGGTTTTTATTGGACATTGGGAAAGCTTTCCTATTGTATCAGTGCTCCTCTTCCGCTGAATTTACCCAACAAGTGCTGCAATCTCACTGACATCCATTACCACATTAAAAGTTATGAGGAGAAGAGGGGAGAAAGAACTAGGATGGGTTGTCAAGTAATTAGTTATTATAGCTAAAGTAGACAAATCCGTTAAGAATGAGAAATATGTGGAGAAATAACAAAGCATTTTGAATTAGAATACCTGCGTTGAAATAATGATTTTTTTTTACATATCGAGCTTCACAATATTGAACAAGTTATTTAGAATGCTTGCCCCTCACTGTTCTGATCTATAAAATATAGATAACCATGCTTTCTGAAAAGGTTGTGGACAGGATTAACTGTTTAAAAAATATTAGCATGATATATACAATTTAAACAATGTAGTAGAAACTCAGTCTGCTTAGGCCGAACTTATGTTATGTTTTCCTTGGGTATGAGAAGTTTTACTTGCTACCTAAAAGGCCAGAAGATGATCATCTAAAACTAATTGAAAGGTATAACAAAAAGAAACAATAGTAGTAACAAAAATAACCGATATTTATAAAACACCTCCAATGAACTACATGTGCTAAATACTTTAGATTTTTAACCTCTGAACAATCCAAAGAAGTAAGCACCATTGCTTTCATTTTGTAATAAATATCTTAGGCACCCAGAGAGATGAGTTCATTTGCCCGAGATTACTCTAGTGATTGACTCTAAAACACCTGCTAATAAGCACATGGTGAAATGTTACCAAGACACCAACGTTTTTAAACTGGTCTGTGTTAACATTCAGAACTCCATATATATAGCAAGCATTTGTCATTTGATTGATTTCTTAGATTCAGAGAAATTTCGAGTTGAAAGGGACAGTAGGAATGATATTCTTCAGTGGTTTCCAAAATCCACAACTAGAGTTGTTCCATGACAATTTTAGTAAAATGAGACAAATAAGAATAGCTCTCTTTTTGTCAAGACTAATTATTTTCTATTTAAACAATTATTTGCTATTAATAATTGGTTAACACATAGCTATTAAATTAATGCATAATCTTTTACCAAATAAGATAGATTCATATTGCAAAAGTAAAAGGAGACCAATCTACCAAAGTCAGTCTCCCTCTCTATTAGGCCATTCTTGCATTGCTATAAAGAAATACCCAAGACTGGGTTATTTATGCAGAAGAGTTTTAATTGGCTCATAGTTCCACAGGCTTTATAGGAAGCATGGTGCTGGCATCTGCTTGGCTTCTAGGGAGGCTTCAGGAAGCTTACAGTCATGGCAGAAGGGGAAGGGGAAGCAGGCATGTCACATGGCGAAAGCAGGGGCAACAGAGAAAGACTGTGAGGATGGAGG
This sequence comes from Pan troglodytes, assembly GCF_028858775.2. Lineage (NCBI taxonomy): Eukaryota > Metazoa > Chordata > Mammalia > Primates > Hominidae > Pan > Pan troglodytes. The sequence continues at coordinate 92,927,377 of NC_072407.2, forward strand.
TGCCACACATTTTCAAATAACCCAGTCTCGTGAGAACTCACTCACTATTGCAAAGACAGCACCAAGCCATGAGGGATTTGCCCCCATGATCCAAACACCTCCTACCAGGCCCCACCTCCAGCATTGGGGATTATATTTCAATATGAGATTTGGGCAGGGACAAATACCCAAAATATATTACCCTTTGTTTTTAAAAAGGGTTTACTAAACTGCAAAATCAAAAAATGTTGATTCCGATAGTAAATTTTATATGCTAATATAGCTAGGTTATAATTTCTAGTTATTTAAGCACACACTAGTCTAGGTGTTGCTTTGAAGATATTTTGTAAATGTAATTAACATCTGTAATCAGTTGAATTTAAATAAAGGAGTAATCTTGGTAGATCTGATTTTATCAGTTGAAAGATTTTAAGAGAAAGGCTTAAGAGAAAGGTTTTAAGAGCTGAGGTCACCCTGAAGAAGAAATTCTGCCTGTGGATTGAAGCTTCGACTTATGCTTGAGAATTCCATCTTGCCCTTCTTCATGGCCTGCCCTATATATTTCAGACCTGCCTAGTCATGTAAATTCCTTGCAATAAATCCATATATATATATATGTATATATATAACATTGTTATATTATAATGTTATGTATATATTGTATACATATATTGTATATAACATTATGTATATATTGTTATAATGTTACGTATATATTCAAGTATATATACTACTTGAATTTATATAGTCTATTTCTCTGGTGGAACCATGACTGATAACATCTTCAACCTAGACCAATATACTTATTTTACAAATGAAGTGATTATAGCCTGTAAACAGTAAGATTTGCCCAAGATCACCTGCAAATTTATAAAGAGACTGGACCTGAATTGAAGTCTTTTCCCTCTAAATCCTGTGTTCATTTCTCTATCATACTTTTTAATTTAGGCATTTTTGTCAGGAGATACCATGTTCTTCATGTTAATTTCATGTTTCATGGACCATTTAGGGAGAAAATCTCATGACATATGGAAAAATGACACACTTGTCTTTCAAATAATTGCTTCTTATATAGAAAAAAATTAGTCAAATAGTTGATGGAATTATTTACATTTTTGCCATTTACCCTTTCTACCAAATTAAAAGTTCATTAGACATTAAATTACATAGGAAACTCTTAACTATAAGGTGTGGTCCTTGGTTCGCTATGAATCTGATGCTAAAACATTCTAATACTTTCTAAGTCTTCTATTTTATTTCTACCTGGTTTAACCAATGAGGACAAAAATAAATTTAACAAGGAATGTGCTGTCTTTAAAGTACACTGTCAATATGAATTCATCTTCTTATCGACTTTGTAGTATTTTAATACATATTTTGCTAATTTTTTCAGGAAATTACTGGTTAAAATTCATATTCTATTGGGAGAAATTGAACTTTTTTAGGTCACTGGATTATGGCAAGTTTCACTCAAGAGGAATTTATCTGTGAGTTTTCAAAAGGCCAGTGCATTTCCATACTCAGGGAAAAGATAAAGGGACCAACATAATCTCAGTCCATTCCAGGGCTGGATATTCTCATTTGCATCTTGAGATCTACTTATCATATTTAATCATGCTCTATTGCCCAGAAACTCATCCTAATGAATTGTATCAACCAGCCAGTTTGCTATCTAACCCCAAGTTGGGTTAAACCTACAGAAGGTATAGGCAGAAGATTGGAGGGTAGAAGGAGAGTAAACATGAAATATATTTTCTTCAGCTACATCTCTGTTGGGCTTCAAGTTAACAGTGGCTACATCCCTCTGTTGAAGTCCATGATGCTTACTTACGGTTAAAACCACAAATCCTGCAATTATATCCTCCCTTTCCACTAAAAGTATAGGGGAAGAAAAAAGCTCTCATTTTAACTAGGCCAAGCACATTTTCTCATTTCTTTTTGGTTTCCCTTAACCCTACCTTTCTTAGTTCATCTTAGGTTGCTATGATAGAATATCACAGACTGGGCAATTTATAAACAGTGGAAGTTTATTTGTCTCATGGTTTTAGAGGCTGGGAAGGAATGAAGTAATTGCATTTCAATATAAGTTTTGGAGGGGAAATTCAAACCATAGTAATCTTCCCCTGGCCCTCCAAACTTGTGTATATGTCACATACAAAATATGTTAATTCCATTCCAACAATCCCAAAGTGTCAACTCATTTCAGTACCAACTCCAAAGTCCAAAGACTAGTGTCTCATTGATGGGGTTTGTATCTATGTCCACATCAAATCTCAAGTCAAACTGTAATCCCCAGTGTTGGAAGTGGGTCCTGGTGGGAGGTGTTTGGATCATGGAGGCAGATCCCTCATGAATGACTTAGTACCACCCCATTTGTGAAGTGTAATTGAGTTCTCATGAGATCTGATTGTCTAAAAGTGTATGGCACCTCCCCCAACATTCTCTTACTCTTGCTTTCACAATGTGACATGCAAACTCCCACCTCACCTTTCACAAGTAAAAGCTCCCCAAGCCCTCCTAAAAAGCTGAGCAGATGCTGGCACCATGCTTCTTGTACAGCCTACAGAACCATCAGTCAAATACACCTCTTTTCTTTCTAAATTACCTAACATCAGGTATTTCTTTATAGCAATGCAAGAACGGCCTAATGGACTCATCTAAATTACATATAAATGAGAATCAAGGCACAATTAATCTTGAAGAAAATTTCCTCCTGTGATGCTATGAAATCAAAACAAGTTATTTGCTTCCAAAATACAATGATGGTACAGGCATAGAATAGATATTGTAATTTCAGAAGAGAGAAATAGTCAAGAAAAAGGCGATCAGTGGTCTCAAGTCCAAGTAAGTCCAAACTCAACAAGGCAAACAACATGAAATGTGAAAGCTGGAGACTAATCTTCTATGACACAATGTCTCACATCCTGGACACACTGGGGCAAGGGCTGGATCCCCAAGGCTTCAGGCAATCCCACCTCTAGAGCTCTGTTTGGCTCAGTCTACTCAGCAGCTCCCGTGTGTTGGAGTATTGTGCCAGCAATAATCCCAGGCTGGCATTGAATGCTAGTAGCTCTATAGTTCTGGAGGCTTGATGGTAGTCTTGCTCTCAGTGCTCTTAGTTCATTTATCTCAAGTTCTGTATTCCGTAAACACCCAACACAAAGACAAAATTTCACCTAGTTTTTGGAAGTATATAATAAAGATGCCCTTTACTTCAGTTTCCAATAACTTGTTTCTCCTTTCTATCTGAGATCTCATAAGAATGTCCTTTATCATCTATATTTCTATCAGCATTCTGATCATGAGCATTTAAGTAATGTCTAAAATGTTCCAGACTTTTACTGTAGTTCTTGTCCCATTCACAGAAACCTGAACTTTTTCTAGTATGCTCCTCCAAATTATTCCAGTCTTTACCCATTACCCTGTTCCAAAGCTACTTCCACGTTTTCAGATTTTTTTAGATATTGCAGGTACAGCAGAATCTTCACTTCTGACACCACATTTTCTTAGTCTTTTTCATGTTGCTATAACAAACTATCACAGGTTGAAATTTATAAACAATAGAAGTTTTTTATTTCACAATTCTAGAGGCTGGGAAATCCAAAAGAATGACATTGGTACCTCATGAGAACCTTTGTGCTGTGTAATTCTGTGGCAGCAAGTGAATGGGCAAAACAGCATATAAAACAGAGACAGAGGATGGAGGCCAAATTGTATCCTTTTATCAGAAACCCACTCCTATACAAAAAGTAACCCAGTTTTGTGATAGCTGCTTTAATTCATTCATGAAGGCAGACCTTTTGTGTTAGTTTGTTTGCATTGCTATTAAGCAATACCTAAGGCCGGGCACTTTATGAAGAAAAGAGGTTTATTTGGCTCACCATTCTGCAGACTGTTCAAAAAATGGCAGCAGCATCTGCTTCTAGCACAGCCTCAGGAAGTTTCCAATCATGGTGGAAGGTGAAGGGGTAGTCAGGATATCATATGGCAAGAGAGGGAGCAAGGGAGAGAGAAAGGCAGAGTTGCCAGGCTCTTTTAAACAACCAGACATCATAAAAATCATCACTATATGGAAGACCCCAAGCCATTCATAAGAAATCTGCCCCCAATAAACATACGTGTGCATGTATCTTTATAGCAGCATGATTTATAATCCTTTGGGTATATACCCAGTAACGGGATTGCTGGGTCAAATGGTATTTCTAGTTCTAGATCCCTGAGGAATTGCCACACTGACTTCCACAATGGTTAAAGTATAATAAAAAAAAAAAAGAAAGAAAGAAATCTGCCCCCATGACCCAAATACCTTCCACCACGGGATCACCTATCAACATGAGATTTGGAGGGGACACACATCCAAACCTTATCAGCCCTTGTGATTTCACCACCTCTTAATACTGTCACAATTGCAAATAAATTTCAAAATGGGTTTTGGAGATAACATTCAAACCCATAGCACTACTCAGACCTTATAAACCCATTCTATGAATTTGCCTTGTGTCAGACTAGGGTCCCATTATATGACACAGACTTTCCCTTTTATAGGATGAAATGTGATCATGTGTATATTTATGAATAAATAAGTAAATTTTTCAGCGACTTGTCTAGTGTTTATTACCTCTCACATGACCTAAATTCTGTGCTTAGAATCAGAGCCAATAACAAGTGGTCTTTTTAAATTTTACCAAAGACAGGGTTAATCTTACCACACTAAATTAAATGTGCTTATTTCTGCTTATGACTTATATTTTATGAAGGAAAGATGCAGGGGTTTAGTTTCATTTCTATGCAAGATACACTATAGATTTTGTGGAATGAAATATTATAAACTGAGACACATATGTGCTTGCAGTGCATGTGTAGAGAGAAAGAGATAAGAGATATATGCAAAAAGGCATGTCTAGATTTCATTTTATATAATAGAAATCACTTTTTAAAAGTTTTCATGGAGTCTTGAATTTCTTTTGCAATTTGATTTCCCATATAGTTCTATGGTATACATGGGAAAATACAAAAGTAGAAGAAAAAACAAAGATAAGTTTTCAATTCTTCATTGTTTTCTTTAAACATTTTTATTTCCAATATATAGTTAAAGGAGATTACATGAAAATACTTCTATAAGCAAAGTTCATAAACTATCAAACAGTTTCAATTTCAGCTATAGGTTTTAAACTTCTTTTAATTGCATGTACTATTTTCAATTTTTGAATAATACTCAATTTATAACTTGCCCTAAGGCAATTTCCTGATTCTCTTCTAACAATTGAATATCACAAATCTCAATCCTTTTTATGTTTATGGAGGCTCCAGTTGATTAGACAAGAGAGACAGGTATGAAAAAATTCACAACCAGTGGAGATATTAAAGTCTACAAGCTTCATTCCACTGTTGGAGCCAGATATTTTATTTATTCATGATTTGGATTTTTCCAACCCATTTTACAATGTAAATGAAAAGACATATTTATCCTGACTCACTTACAGGAGAAGTTCTAAAATCTTTCTATTTTTACTCAATACCACTCATATTCAAGTCATCAGAGCACATAACGTACTAGTAGAATGTTCCATAAAACTTTTTGAACTTGGATAGCTCAAATATTGATCCTTTCAGTTTCTGGATTTGGGAGAGAGTTGTGAATAAATATCAGACTTAGTTTTCCTAGGGTTTTGCCAAATTATAGATACTTATGTGCATATTTATTAACGGTTTTCACACATGTTTACAGTCTTCAGTCTCTAAATTTTCATTTACACTCAGGCCTTGGTAGGCAGTGTGAACTGATGGAAGCAGCTAAGGCAATATGAATTTTTAGTCAACCAAGTTTTTATTTTATTGGATCCTACACAATATTGATTATTTTATTTTACAGCAAGATGTTAATTGCGACTATCCAGTCAACCCTTTAGAATATATTAAATTGCTGTCAAAGTGGTAGGTAATCCAGGGGGCATCTATGAGAAGAATTGCACCATGATCTCATGGATAATGGAGAAATAACTGCATTGTATTATCTTAATAATCTCAGGGCCTGTTGTTTTCTAAGTAAATGCATGTGATACTTTATATCATTATATAGGCATACCTTGGAGGTATTTTAGGCCTGATTCCAAACCATTGGAATGAAGTGAGTAATGCAATAAAGCAAGTCACATAATTGTTTTGTTTCCCAGTGGATATAAAAGTTATGTTTATACTATAGCATATTCTATTAAGTGTGTAATAGCATCATACTTTAATTGAAAATATATTATTGCCAAAAAATGCTATCAATCATCTGTGCCTTCAGTGAGTCATAAACTTTTTGGTGTGGAGAGTATTGCCCCAATGTTGATGACCACTGACTAATTAGGGTGGTGGTTGCTGAAGGTTAGAGTGGCTGTGGAAATTTCTTAAAATGAAAAGGGAAATATTTATTGCGCTGATTGACCCTTTCTTTCAAGAAAGATTTCTCTGTAGCACGCAATGCTGTTTGATACTCTTCTACTTACAGTATACTTTCCTTTAAAATTAAAGGTAATCCTCTCAAACTCTGTTGCTGCTTTATCAACCAAGTTTGTGTAATATTCTAAATCCTTTGTTGTAGTTTCTACAATGTTCATAGCATTTTCACCAGGTGTAGATTACACCTTAAGAGACCACTTTCTCTCTTTTTCATAAGAAGCAACTCCTGATCCATTCAAGTTTTATTTATGAAATCAGTTCTGTCAGATCTTCAGCTTCCATTTCTAATTCTAGATTTTTTTGCTATTTTTTTGGTTTTGTTTGTTTTTGTTTGTTTGTTTGTTTGTTTGTTTTTGAGATGGAGTCGTGCTCTGTTGCCCAGGCTGGAGAGCAATGGCTTGATCTCAGCTCACTGCAACCTCTGCCTCCCAGGTCGAAGCGATTCTCCTGCCTCAGCCTCCCGAGTAGCTGGGATTACAGGCGCCCACCATCACACCCAGCTAATTTGTGTATTTTTAGTAGACACAGGTTTAGCCATGTTGGCCAGGCTGGTCTTGAACTCCTGACTCTTCTTGCTATTTTCACCACAACTGCAGTCGCTTCCTGCACTGAAGTCTTAAACTACTCAAAGTTATGCAGGAGGGTTGAAATCAAGTTCTTCCCAATTCTTACTAATGTTGATTTTTTTTTTTTTTTTTTTTTTTTTTTTGAGAAGGAGTCTTGCTGTGTCCCCCAGGCTGGAGTGCAGTGGCGTGATCTGCACTGCAAGCTCCGCCTCCCGGGTTCACACCATTCTCCTGTCTCAGCCTCCCGAATAGCTGGGACTTCAGGCGACTGCCACCATGCCTGGCTAATTTTTCTTTGTATTTTTATTAGAGACGAGGTTTCACCATGTTAGCCAGGATGGTCTCGATCTCCTGACCTCGCGATCCACCCACCTCGGCCTCCCAAAGTGCTGAGATTACAGGCATGAGCCACCACGCCCAGCCTAATGTTGACATTTTTACCTTTTCTAATGAATCATGAATGTTCTTAGTGGCATGTAGAAGATTAAATCATTTCAAAATGTTTCCAATTTACTTTGCCCAGATCAATCAGAGGAATCACTATGTATGGCAGCTATAGCCGTACAAAATCTATTTCTTAAACTATAAAGCATAAAAGTCAAAATTATTCCTTGATTCATGAGCTGTAGAATAGATGTATGTTAGCAGGCATAAAAATATTAGTCTTTTTGTATATCTCCATCAGAGTTATTTTATGGCCAGGTGCATTGTCAATGAGCAGTAATATTTTGAAAAAATTCTTTTCTTGTGAGCAGCAGATCTCAACAGTGAGTTTAAAATATTCAGCAAACCACACTGTGAACACAGGTGCTGTCATCGGGTTTTATTTTTCCATTGAGACAGCACTGGCAGAGTCAATTTAGCATATATATATTTTTTTAAATGGAGTCTCGCTTTGTCACTCAGACTGGAGTGCAGTGGCACAATCTCAGCTCACTGCAACCTCCGCCACCCGGGTTCAAGTGATTCTCTTGCCTCAGCCTTCCAAGTAGCTGGGAGTACAGACGCACACCACCACAGCCGGCTAATTTTTGTGTTTTTAGTAGAGATGGGTTTTCGCCATGTTGGCCAGTCTGGTCTCGAACTCCTGACCTCAGATGATCCACCAGCCTCAGCCTCCCACAGTGCTGGGATTACAGTCATGAGCCACCGTGCCCGGCCAGCATAATTCTTAAGGACCAAAGTATCTTTGAAGTAATAAATGATAATTACTTTTAAATTAAAGCCACCAACTTCATTAGCCCCTAACAAGAGAGGCAGCCTGTCCTTCAAAGCTTTAAATTCAAACATTGACTTCTCCCCTTTATGTAATTTCTTGATGGCAACTTCTTCCGATACAAGCCTGTCTATTTTTCGTAGAAAATAAATGAGTTGTTAGTGTAGTCATTTTCATCAATTATCTTACCTAGATCTTCTGGATAACAGGTACTTCTACATCATCACTTGCTGCTTCATTTTGTATTTTTTTGTTAGAGAGAAAACATGTTTCTTTAAACCTCATGAACCAATCTCTGCTAGCTTCAAACTTTTCTACTGCAGCTTTGTCACCTCTTTCAGCCTTCATAGTATTAAAGAGATTTAGGACCATGGTCTGGATGAGAAGTTTGCTTAAGGAAATGTTATGGTTAGTTGAATCTTCTATCCAGACCCCAAAACTTTCTTCATATCAGCAAAAATACTGTTTTGCTTTTTTAACATTTGTAAGTTTATTGGAGTAATACTTTTAATTTTCTTCCAGAATTTTTCCTTTGCATTCACAGTCATGCCAACTGTTTGGTGCAAAAGGCCTATATTTAGATCTATCTCAGCTTTTGACATGCCCTTCTCACTAAGCTTAATTACTTCTAGCTTTTAATTTGAAGTGAAAGATTTGGAACTCTTCTTTTCACTTGAACACGTAGAGGCCATTGTAGGATTATTAACTGGCTTAATTTCATATTGCTCCTCAGGAAACAAGGAGGTCTGAAAAAGGAGAAAGAGATGGGTAATGACCACTTGATGGAGTAGTCAACAAATACGCAACATGTATCAATTGAGTTCATTATCTTCTATGGGCACCCCCAAAACAATTACATTAGTAACTCAAAGATCACGGATTACAGATCACCATAACACATATAAAGATAATGGAAAATTCTGAAATATTTCAAGAATTAGCAAAATGTGACACATAGGCAAGAAGTGAGCACACAGTGTTGGAAAATGGTGCTGATAGAATTCTTTGACACAGGGTTGCCACAAACAGTTAATTTGTAAACGTTGCAATATCTGTGAAGCTCTATAAAGTAAAGTCTAATAAAAAGATGTATGTCTGTATATGGAAAAGGTCTTTGTCTCTTTTGAATCAGTAGATTTTATCCCAGAAGTCAATTTTGTACCATAATTCTGGGTAGACCTGAATATTCATATGCCTTTTTAAAAATTCATTACCTATAGAAAAGAGTCATTTCTCATTCAAGTAGCATAATCATTTTTATAACATTTGAGTCATCTGTATATCATACTACTTGGTCTCCAATAGAATCTTGTCCTTTAGAACTAAACAGAGCTTCCTTTACATTTCCCAGTTGTCTAAGATATCCTTCTCAGATTCTCTTCTTATTTTCTCAACACTATTTCCTTTTTTTTTTCCCCTCAAAGTTATCTGCTTGCTCTTCCTTGGGAAAATCTTCATCTCAACACATTATTTTATCTCTTACCCTAAATAGAAGTGGAATAACTAAATTGTCTGCCCTTTACTATCCCTCTCACATCTGAGCTTCTTTATGAACAAACTCTTTCTTTCTTTCTTCCATCTAGTCTCATGAACAAGTAATTTCTACTCTTTTTCAAGATCCTATGATAGGGATTAGTTGAATTAGTCTCAGTTGAGTATTCTTAGGCACATGGCATTTTTGAATAATTCCTATCCCTGAGATTCTCTTCTTTTCTTATGTGTTGACACTATTTTCTCCTGTTTTTGTTTTGTTTTGTTTTGTTTGTTTGTTTGTTTTTCTCAAAGTTATCTACTTGCTTTTCCTAGGGAAAATCGGGGACTCTTTACAGATATACCATTCTCCATCCATTTATCTATAGTTATATTTGAAAGTTCTATACTTAGCCCTTTTCTTTGGCCTCTCACCCCGGGCAATGTTATCGATACCCAGAATTTCAAACATTTGCCTCCTAAATGCATGTGTCTACCAAACCTGCAATTTGAATCCAGTCCTTACTTTTTGAGATCTATATAATCAACTTCCTGCATGCAGATACCTCAAATTCAACAAGCAATATGCTAAAATCATCTGTCTCTGTGTATCTGTTACTTCTACTAGTTTGCTTTATTCAATGATGTGCACCTCAATTAGCATAGTCATACAAGTAAGAAACTTAGAGATCAGCCTCCATATCCAAAGACTCCTAAAGTTTTGTCAATTCCATATTTCTAATTTGTGTATATTTTTCACATGTCCCTTCCCTATCCCAACCTTTCAACCATTCATTTACATAGCAGTTATATACTGAACAACTGTGGACTTGGCACAATATTAGGCTTTTTACTGCCTGAAACTAGAATGTCCTTATGTCTCATTATTTCTTGCTTTATCTGTTGCAATCATTATAAAATAAATTCCACCATGCCACTTTCCTACTTAATCCTTTGGTAAATCTTCTTTAAGTACAGGTTAAAGTCCAAGCTTTCATGCAACATCCCTCTTGATCCAGCTACAACCCATCTTTGCAGAATCCAGCTGTTCCTCAAATTTGTTCTGTTCTCTCAGGCCTTCCTAGCAACCCATTTTGGCTTCCTTTCTTTCGAATATTTATTTCCTCATTTTTTTATAGCTAGTCAAATCCCATAAAGCCTTTAAGATTTAATTCGCTTTTCCATTAATCTTGGAAGACTTTCCAGATGTGTCCTCCAACAACGTGTTGAATACTTGACTTGCGTTACAGCACAGCATATAATATTTTATTACTTAGTCTATCTTTCTCATGTATGACAAAGTAATGTCTCTTCTTTACCCATTGCAAGGTTTACAGCTGACATCCCAATCACAAAAGACAGATTAGCAAGAAAAAAGTATAACAAATTTATTAATCAAAGTTTTATGTGACATGGAAGACTTTAGAAATGAAGATCCAAAGACCTAAGGAAAACTGTATATTTTTATGCTAAGTTTGATGAAATAAGTGGATAACAGTGGAGAAAGAAGCATAATCGGAAAGTAGAGTATGATTTAATGGAGGAATCCAGCAAAGCCTGTTTGTTCAGATTCTTCTTGGTCTCTCTAGGTAGCAATTCTTTCCTCCAGGTATAGCGTAGTACATCTGTCACAAGAGGGTCTTATAACCTACGTTAAGGGAAGGTAGGTCAGAGATTGAACTTCCTAGGTTTTATGACGTGGTTCAGAGCAGTAAAAGGTGAAGGAGACAGGAGGGCTGAAGAATGTAACAGAAATCTTGCTTCTGAGGCCCTCCTGCCCATTTCAGCTAAAAAATACTCAGCATGTCAAGGCACCATACTGTGGGATATGATATTTTGAGTTCTGGCATTTAGTAGACTGTGAACTCCTTGAGAGAAGAAAATGTGTCTTTAATCTATTTTTATCTTCAATTTTTCAATACATAGTGCTCAAATATATTCTTTAATACAGAACTGAGTAAAATACGATTGAAAATATCTTATAAGGTGGAGGTGTATGTAGTGTGAAGGTACTCAGTATCTTTACTTAATTTCCTTACTTGGAATTGATGTTTACAGGTTAATAACTTGGGAGGAGTCTTTGTTGAATTAATCTTTCCATGACTACTATAGCCTTTAGGGAAAACACTGTAATGAAAAAAGATTTTTTGGCAGAACATTGTCTACTACCTAACTTGACAAACATACCTAGTGAGGAAAATATACCTGAGTATAGCATCAGCAATCACTAAATAATAATAACAATAAAATATATAAATAATAAAGAATAAACATGCCTCTTGTGGTTTGGCCCCAATATTATATGATATGGCATATTCTTAAAATTAATACCACTAAGGTCTATATGTTAAGAAGCAGTGTGAAAGAAGGAGAAAGGTATATGAAAATTTGAAAACTAAAAAAAGAAAAAACATGAGTTTATCATTACAATATGTAAATGTCTCTGACAAGAAGAAAGAATGCAATTGTGAGAACCAGCAGAAATTGTTTTTTTCCCCTCTGAGTAGTAGTTTCTATTTTCTTGGACTGGCCATTGTTCAATGGGGAATAAAGATTAAAATTTTAAAATTATTTTAACAAACTAAAAAAATGGAAAATAAGTAATTTCAAAGGGGCCTTCACAACCTGAGGAAATTGAAGATTTCTGTATTAGATCTAATATTTTCCACTTTGTTCTGTCTTGTGTCTGTGGGGAAGATAGCTGTAAGATACAGCGATTATTTGCATTCAGATTCCTCTGTTTATAAACTTTATTTAGTCTATCAATCTCAATAAAATAAAACACATGCTAAAAATTTACACTTAAATAATTTTAGCTAATGTATGTTTATTGAGAATGTCTTACACGCAAGACTGTATCAGATTCTGAGAACTAAATAAATGAAATTAAAAAAAAAAAACTGTCCTTAAGGTACTCCCAGAGGCAAGTCTTAGGGAAGGGGTGGTTGGTAAAGAACCAATAACTAGAATATACTGAGATTTATGTCATTGTGCAACTAGCATGGAGTAAAGATGGAGGAGCTAGTGGGATAAAGAATGGAGGTATAATTATCAAGTAATTTAAGCTCTAAACCATACTTATGTCAATTATAATGAAGTGAAGAACCCCATAATTGGTTCATTCTCCATTGTGTATTGCACACATAGCCCAAATAGTAAAGCATCATTATCCTTCTTTTAGAAGCTAAACTATGAATCGCCACTGTAAGCCTTGGACCTCCCAACCTCTTTGGCCTCCCACTTGTGTGGCAGCCCAGCATGCCTTCTGATTATGAGGACCATGAGCCACTGCACATTGCTAGAACACACAGACGGGTGGCAGCAGTGGTTTTTCTTTTCCTTAGCTTAGCTATTATGTAAGGCACATCAGGGAAGTGTGTACAAAATTGGCATCCAGGTGTTAAGGAAAAATAAAAAAATACAGTGAATGTGCGAGGCTCAGTTGAGCTCATTGTACTGTCTAGAAACCACTCTTGCTCCAGCTGCCCTTGAGACTATCTGGAAGAATCACAGAAGAGCTGGGCTACAGTACAAAGAAAGCTTAAAGGGATACTTTTTAAAAAGAAAGAATTAAAACTAAAAGAAGAATAGCTATCTCTGTTATAATAGCTAACTTGGAATAAAGAAGATATGGAGGGTATTTAATTGTTATTATAAAAAGACAAAAAACTTTTCAGAAAATTGAAAAGGGGATAATGCCCCTATATCGAACAACTCTAAAAATGATTACTATCATTTTTTCCATCTACCATCCCTATGCATTATACAGATTGCATGATTTATGGAATTGGTATTTCCTTACTTCCCTTTCATTCCTCTCTCCTTCATTCTATTTTTCTTCCTTCTTTCTTTCCTTCCTGTGTTCCTTTTCTCTGCCTTTCTTCCTTTTGTTCTTCTGTTTCTCTTTCTTTCTTAATTTCTGGCTTGTTTTCTTTTTCTTGCAAAATCTGATATATCTGGGATTAACAGTTGCAATCATAGTATAAACACTATAGACTGCTATCATAAAAGCTGCTTAACTACTGGAACCTCAATTTTCACATCTGTAAATTGTGTGCAATGTAATTTGCTGCCTTAATTAGCTTTATGCTAATTATGTAAGATCATATCCTTAACACAGTTGTTGGCATTTAATGGACTCTTTAGTAGTTTATGCAGTTGTCATGGTATAGCTCTATAGCTTTTCCTTGCTTTGAGTATTTTTCATTGAGACAAATTACTACCATAAATGTTTAACAGTTATGTGTTTTTAAATATTACCAAATTGCATTATAAAATTTCTGTGGAAATTTGAAATAACCTTGTGATAAATATAGAAAAATATAGCTTCTGTTTCATTCTTACACCAGATTTTAAGTGGATTACATATATAAAAAGAATAAATAAAATGTCAAGAAGAAAATATTTATTTACACAGTCTTTTGTATAAAAAATTTTCTATACCAGAAAACAAGAATAGAAAGTATAAAGGTGATCGTTTCATGGATTTTACTACAACTAAAACAACAGCAACAATTGCAAACATCAAAAAAGAAATTATAAAAACAAAAAGGCAAATAAACTTGGAACAATGTTTTAAATAATTTTCCTGAAAAAATATTCTTTTTCTTAAAATGGAGAGTGTTCTTACAAATCAACAACTAAAATATATAAAAATATGTAAAGGAAGCATAGGTAAGATATTCAAAAGATAGTCCCAATTGCTAATAATTATATTAATATATGTTTAATCTTATTGGCTATAAAATAATGGCAATTTAATACAATATCCTTCTACAGTTAGCAAGTTAACTGGAATTAAATGAAAAGAATGATGTTTATGTTGTTGCAGACTATAGGGAAAGCTCTATTCTACTATTGGAAATCTGTATTAGTAAAAAATATATAGAGATTAAATTGGCAATGCTTTAGAATTTTGCTTACCTCCAGAGTTATTTTTATTTTAAGAATATATCTTAAGGATATCAACTTATATTTGCATTAAACAGTGGATCCTAATGTTTATGTTTTTACTAGTGTGGAGACAAAAATGTCAAAAAGTGTCAAATAACAATAGCATGAATTATATTCTTACTAGAAAATAATATAAAGTCATTAAGCTGTTGTGGTAGAATAATATCTAATGATAAAGGCAATATTTATTATTATATTTTTAAATACAAGAAAACTGACTTATACACAATTTTTCTTCTGCCTCTGGCACTCGTGAGACAGCAAAGAAAACCCATCCTCTTTGTATTCCTCCTCAGCCTACTCAAGGTGAAGACAATGAGGATGAAAGCCCTTAAGATTGTTCACTTCCACTTTGTGAATCACAAATATATTTTCTATTCCTTATAGTTTCCTTAATAACATTTTCATTTATTTAGCTTTCTTTATTGTAAGAATACAGTAAACAAAGAAATACACATAACATATAAAATCTGTTAATTAACTGTTCCTATTATTACTAATTGATGTGATCCAAATAGTTTTGTTATTTTAGCATTTTCCTAGTTGATTGTTGGAATGTTGTAAACTTTAGAATATATTTGTTTTTTAGGTATATATTTACTTAGTTGTAATATGGTCAAATCTGGAATTCTTCAGCTCTATACTTTAATTATTTAAGTCTTACTTGATAATAAAGCATATAGGTTTCATAATGTAGTCATCTTTAATAATTTGGCTGTGATTTTATTCAGCAACCTATCAAATTGTAAAGAATCAGCAACAAAGCAAAAAGAGAGCTAGAATCCCACTGTAATGTAGCCTTTGGCATAAGGTAGACAGTACTGTGAGCTATGTAGCATATTTGCTGTTCTTGCACTGAGCAAATGACACTCTAACTTTTAAAAAAAAAATTCCAAAGTCTCAAATAATTTCTAGACAAGTTTTAAAACTGCATTTGGATCATATCACAGTATATCGAAAAATTAAAGTGACCCAAGTAATTGCATTATACAAATGCCAAATACTATGTTCAGTTTGTTTCTTTTCATTATGTTGAACAATTATTTGACCATAGGTCCTCAAAAAGAATAGAGTTTTGTTCTATACCAACAAAAATCTATGCATCACAATTTGTAAAAGGGAAAAAGAAGAAGGTTTTTGTTGCTAGTGTGAATGAAACAAGGAGTGGCAGGAGGTGAGGTTGAGCGGTGAAATTGGGAGGGACAATGAGGATCCTTCTATAAAAATTTAAAGGAGCCACAGCTATATCCTAGAAGTAATGTGTGTTATCAAGTGATTTTAGAAAAGGATTTTACAAAATAAGCTCTCTTACTGAGAATCTTCTATGTGCTAGGCCCAGCAATGACCACTGAAAATGTACAGATTGAAGAAGTTTTACCTGCCCTAGCTTATAAGAAACAATGATAATCTAGTTTAAAAAATGCAACGATAGAAAAAAAATGCAGAGGATTTGGACCACATGCACTGCAACTAGCTTGAGAAAGGAGATGGGTATCACTGGGTTAGGCAGTGATATGTGTATATGATAGGTGACTAATTAGTGAAAACCTTTTTAAAACCCTCTAATAAAGATACATCTTTCTCACATTGAGTACAAATATATATTTGAGTCCAAAATATTGTTCTTAAAGATTAGTTTCTTAAATATGATAATATGTAAGTAACTCAGAACAATGGCTGACTCATGGTTTGATCTCTAATAAAAATATATTAAAATCTTTGTACAACTTATGAGTGTTAAACCCAAATGTCATTTCTTGGGTTGTTATTAATTAACTATTAGCAAGTCTTGATTGGAAGTCAAGCCTGATAATCTGAAAAGTAAACAGGAGAAACCCTTTCCTCAATTAATGGACACTAGAGCTACAATGGCCTCCTTTATTTCTTTCTCCAAGTCCCACTGCTTGAATATACCTCTTATATTAACGAACGATCTTTCTATCACTTAGTGCTGCCAAAATCCAATACCAAAAGCACCCAGCAGAAACCGCATCCCTAATCAAAACTGAGCGAATTATCATTCATTGATTCGGTCTTTTGTAGGAATGAGGCATACGTGGTGTTTTATTGATTTTGTCTTCAAAAGGCAGCATGGACATTAAGAAAGAAAAGGTTCTTTTTGAACATGTTTGGTACTTTTGTTGTTGTTGCTGTTGTCATTGTTTAAAATCTCACTCCAGTCTAAAACAGTTAAGATTTTGTGACCATGGCCAGGCTTAATTGGAAGACTCAGGACCTAAAACCAAAATTCCCCTGTATGAATCAATAAGAGAGACAGAATTTTATTTAGAGAACAAACAGACAGCCCATTTCAAATGCTACGTTGTGTTAATTGGGTTGACAAAAGGCTGGAAACTGTTATTTAAAAATCCTAATTAATACTTGACATTTTTTAAAGAATGCAACAATTTACAAAGTTTACATATGCTTTTTAAATTTTAATCTTACAATTTCCTGTGGAGTGTGTTAGACAAGTATTAATAAATGACAAGTTTTGTAAGTGAAAGGACCAAAACCATTAATTAGAGCAAGTAGATGCTGGAGAGGCAATGTAACTATAGTGTAGGGGTTACAAGCATGGACTCTGGAGTGAAGCACACCAGGGGTTAAATTTTGACAATGTTACTATTGTATAACTACTGATTAATTGTAAGTTGATTACAATTCACTGTCTTTATCAGTACAATGACAATAACCATATCTATTTTACATGGTTGTTTTGAATACAAATTAGGCTATATATATATATATATATATACACATATTTCACTGTTTAGTGCCTGAAAGAGAGTAAACATTCATCGAATGTCAACCAGTTTTATTACATGTGTCAAGATTCCAGTCTCTGATACCTACTTCATTGTTTTTATTTTACATTTTAGTATTGTGGTAGGTAGACTACAAATTGATCAACAAAGATACCTGGTCCTAACCCATGGAACCTATAAATATTACCTTATTTGGAAAAATAACCTTTGCAGATGTGTTTAAGTTAGGGATTTTGTGATAGGAAGATTATTTTGGGTTACTTTAGTAGGCCTTTAATGTCATTACAAGTCCTTTTTTAAGAAAAAGGCAGAGGGAAATTTGATGTACAAACAGAGGACAAGGTGATATGAAGATGAAGGCAAGAATTGGAGTGACAGAGGCACGTACCAAGGAATGCTAGCAGTCACTAGAAGGTGGAAGAGGCAAGGAATGGATGCTCCTATGGAGCATTTGGATGGAGTGTGGCCCTGCTGACACATTTGATTTCAGACTTCTGACCTCCAGAATTGTGACAAAATAAATATCTGTTGTTTTAAGCCACCAAGTTTGTAGTAGCTTGTTACAGTGGCAGTAGAAAACTAATATAACTATACATATTCATTAGCTTAATAACTTACTATATTTATTCTTATGTAGTATATTGATAATTAATATTAGAAGAGTAGCTTACCATTTTTTTTTAACATGTAGGATAGGCCAGTCAGCTTTTGATACATCATTATCATTTCCCAACAATCCTAGGAAGCATTTCTCTTGGCAATGAGTTCTTTGAATATAGGGAACTAAAAAATTCTATGTTAGCTGGTATCACTCCACCTGCTGTAGAGTGAGAGTGCTCTTTGAGGATGCAAATGGACCAGGTACACTTCAGCCCCAGGACATAAGGATTAATCACTTATTCCTATGTTGTTCCTAATTCACCTGCAATTGTATCTTCTTCTTATATATATAAATAAGATACTACTTGAGACATTCAGATACAACTTGTAATAATATTTACCAATACAGTCAGTTGAGTCTGAGATACCTGCAATACACTCTATCCTTTCACCTTAGTGACCATATTTTTGTTGGATACAAATATCTGCTGATGAATTGATATATAACCTTCAAATAAATTAGAAGCACTTATTTATTGTAAACCATCCTGGACTAACACCCTCAACTTACTTCGATTTACTCTAGACGTTGGATGTCATCTGGGTGTCTGAACTAGGGTAAAAAATCTTCAACAGATGACAGTTGGGTAGATAGGAAATGCCTGACTTCTGCTCAGAGGTGGCTAACGCTGTAACAGGTTCAGGTATTTTGAATAATATAAAGAAAATAATGAATTTTTGAAATTTTGATCTTTCACTCAAATCTTTGCCACTCTATGCAGCTGAGAAAGCTCCCCAGCTGTGACCTCCCTTTTTCTTTTAGGGAAGTCACTACTGAAGAGCTATTATTATTATTATTATTATTATTATTATTATTATTAATGAGGCAGAGTCTCACTCTGTTGTTGCCCAGGCTGGAGTGCAGTGGCACGATCTCGCCTCATAGCAACCTCCACCTCCCAGGTTCAAGCGATTCTCCTGCCGCAGCCTCCCGTGTAGCTGGTATTATACGCATGCGCCACCACACCCGGCTAATTTTGTATTTTTAGTAGAGATGGGGTTTCTCCATGTTGACCAGGCTGGTCTTGAATTCCCGACCTCAGGTGATCCACCTGCTTTGGCCTCCCAAAGTGCTAGGATTACAGGCATGAGCAACTGTGCCCAACCGAATTTACTTTTTAAATCTAGCATGAGCTTAGTTATCAGACAATTTTGATCAATATAACCTTATAACCTAAATTATTTTTTGAGTTTGATTGATTGCAACTTTCTGAGCTCAAGCAATCCTCTCGCCTCCCGAGAGGATTAGCCTCCTGAGTAGCGAAAACTACAGGCACATGCGACCACACCTGGCTAATTTTTGGTAGAGATGAGGTTTTGCCATTTTGCTCAGGCTGGTCTCAAACTCCTGAGCTCAAGCAAATCACAGACCTTGGCCTCCCAAAATGCCAAGAGGCATGAGTGACTCCGCCTGACTTCATTTCAGTTTTAGATTGTTTAGAAACCAGTGATTATAAGCAATTATAGGAATCTAATAATACTGACACAACACCATATATTCAGCCCACATGAACACTCACTGTGAACTGGACTGTATACAAGGGTCCATTTTAAAATTTATCCTCAGGCCACCATAGACCCTAATAGTAACATGAGGACATCATGGCCCTTTGGGTCTCCATATTAGGTGTTTGGTTTTCTGTTCTTGTGTTAGTTTGCTGAGAATGATGGTTTCCCATTGTGGAGGAGAGTGTGGCGATTCCTCAAGGATCTGGAACCAGAAATACCATTTAACCCAGCAATCCCATTACTGGGTATATACCCAAAGGATTATAAATAATTCTACTATAAAGACACATGCACATGTATGTTTATTGCCACACTGTTCACAATTTTTGAAATTTTGATCTTTCAGAATTATGATTTTGAGAATTTAAAATTTTAGAGATTTTGACATTTTGGGATTTCAACATTCAGAATTACAGCATTCAGGATTGTATCTTTTGGGATTCTTACCCAAAACCCATTTGTAGGCAATTTCAAAACAGAAAACTTCATCACTCTTTTACAGTGAAAATCAATGTAGCATAGCACTGATTAACGATATCAAGGTTGGTGCCACACACATCTGGATTCCAATTCCATCGTTGCCACTCTATGTACCTGAGAAAGCTCCCCAGGTTTCTGAGATACAGACAGAATGTTAACAATTCTGCCTAGGAAAAGCTTCAGAACCTTCAACTTGCACTCAGGTACTTCTCACTGTCTTCTAAATGTGGGTTGAAGCAATGTGACAGACTAGGGAATTCTATGAAGACTGAAATCTACCTATCAATCACTGCAGAAAACTATCCTGTATTAAAACTCTGAATTCTGATTTACTTGAGACATTCAGATACAACTTGTAATAATCTTCAACAATACAGTCAGTTGAGTCTGAGATACCTGCAATACAGTCTATTTCACCTCAGTTACTATATTTTTGTTGGACAAAAATATCTGCTGATGAATTGATATACAACCTTCAAATAAATTAGAAGCACTTATTTGTTGTAAACCATCTTGGACTAACACCCTCAACTTCGATTTACTCTAGACATTGGATGTTATCTGTGTGTCTGAACTAGGGTAAAATATCTTCAACAGATGACAGTTGGGTACATAGGAAATGCCTGACTTCTGCTCAGAGGTGGCTAATGCTGTAACAGGTACAGGTATTTTGAATAATATAGAGAAAATAATGTCTATAAAGAGGGAGAAGGAGGGAATTGCCTGGCTTTCGCTAAATTGTATTGATGCCCTGCTTCCTGCAGAAGCAAAATGGGAAAGCAAAGGCTAATAATGGCTAAATAAGAGCCAGAGAGCTTCTGTGGTGGCTTATAGAGTCCCTCATAACCTATAGTGGAATCGTGGAAGCAGGTCCCTAGAGGGAAGGATCCCGTGTTGTCATGGCAAATACATAGTATGTGCTTCCCCAGGTTTTACCCAAGAGCACCTACAGCCAATTACTTAAGTTACATATACTGGTAAAAGGGGAATAATAAGACATTCTGAGGACTACAGAGTGCAGGAGCCAGCTATGGTTTGAACGTTTGGCCCCTCCTAAACTCATGTTGAAACTTAATCTCCTATATAACAGTATTAGGAGGCAGAGGTTTTAAGAGTGATTGGGTCATGAGGGCTTTCCTTCATGAATGTGAACCATTCGTAGATTAACAGATTAATGAATTAATGAGTTCATAGATTAATGAATTAATGGATTAATAGGCTAATGGATTAATGGATTATCATGGGCATGAATTAGTCATGAGAGAGTGTCTTGTTAAAAAAAGCCTGGTTGGCTCTCTCATGAGCTCCCTCACCATGTCTTGTTCTGTGTAGCCTCAGGACTGTGTAGAACATCCTCACCAGAAGAAGGCCCATATCAGGTGTAGCCCTTTAACCTTGGACTTCCCAGGCTCCAGAACTGTATTTTTTTTTTTTAATTTATCAATCACCCGGTCTCAGATATTCAGTTACAGCAATAAAAAACAGACAAAGATGGAGCCAAATTGACACCTAATATGGAGACCCAAAGGGCCATGATGTCCTCATGTTACTATTAGGGTCTATGGTGGCCTGAGGATAAATTTTAAAATGGGCCCTTGTATACAGTCCAGTTCACAGTGAGTGTTCATGAGCCCATCCAGTGGTTATATCCTCAGTCCCTGAGTGCATCATTGACATTCATTGACTTACCAGAGTAACCCTTACTTTAGGGACCTGCTCTGTGGAATAAGAACTATCACTGCAAGGAAAGCCAAATGAAAACCTCTAATTGCCTTAACCTCACACACATACATACACATAAGTCAACAAAATAAATAAATAAATCAAACAAAAAACATTTTATTTTTGAAGGAATGGTAGTCCTATCAACAAAGACCTAAACTGAGCAGGGATGGTGGGGACTATACTATATCTATTTAACTTTCCAGGCTGGCTCTTGTACAAGCTAGATAGATTGATGAGATGGTAGAAGAAAAACCCTTCGAAGATTCATGAACTGGCTGCTTCAAGTTACAGAGGGTCTAGAAGTCAAGGTACCCTCTCCAAAGTAAAAAAAAACAAATTGCTGTATCTTGCATGCCCCACAAAAAGGAAGAAGCATAGTGCCTGGCAGGTCTCTTTGAGTCATGGAGGCAATATATTCCTAGAAATATTATTGACACAGAATGTTTTCAGCTTTGAGTGGGACCTGGAGAGTGAAAGGGCACTGTCATAGGCAGAACGACAGTACAGTCAGTCTTCCTTCTTGGGACATGTGATCTGTGGAACTAAAATGTTTGTTAGAGGGGCCAAAGATAGAGATGCAGTATGGAGCTTGTAAAAAATTTCTGAAGGGGAGTCACAATACACATCTTGGAAGTTTAAAGTAAGGCCATGCCTTCTGCAGCAAGGTGCTCCCAGAAACAGGTTTGTGCTTTCAGGGCACAGTAGAGTTAGATCACTTGACAAAGGTGCACAAAGTGACCATGCATTCAGAACTATCTATTACTAGCTTTGCTTTGTTGTAATTTCCAAGTCATAAAGTCAGGTCGTCTAAGCAGTAGTCCATAGAAAAATGGGCTTGGTACAACTGTGAAAGAGCCCAAGAAGGACCAGTGCATACAACTAAGTTCTATCAAGGGACAGCTTAGACATCCTAGTTGAGCAACTATCTGATTCAATGCTGCAGTTGCTGATTTTACATGCATGATATACATGCTAATGTCATTGTAAACTCAAACTATTGATAACATAGTGCACTTTAATAGTTTTCATACATCAGCATTTCTAAAGCATTGCCTTTAATTAAATATGTGTCCTTTCTTCCTTTTGATCATTTTCAGGACTGCATCTATTTGCACTCCCATTCCCTTACATAAAAATTATGAATGAGAGAATAAAATATATATAGTAATGAATATAAATTCCCATTGAATTCTGGTAAAAATCATTATGGATACTTTTATAAAATTAAGATCAGTTTTAAAACCAAGTTTTTAAGAGGTCAGATAATGTTATGTATATATAGAGAAAGGAAAATAATGATAGAAATAGGTGAATAATATATAATAATTTTATGTAATTGAATTAATAACCAGAGAAAAGTTCAAAAACCACAAAGCATTTATAAATCAAATTTAAATTTATTTAGTTTTCAAAGGTATACATGAATAGGAGATTGACTTGGCTAAGTCCTTATGTCTGGGTTAAATCACTGGACTGTTAGGCTTCTTACACAATAAAACTAATGTGACTCAATGAATTAATATAATTTAGAAGCACAGAGAGCAGGACAATGTGTGCGACATGGATGGAAAACACATGAAGACAAAAGCATGTTCTGAGTTTTACCAATTCCATACCTCTCATTCCTCAAGCTCTGAATTCTGTATTTGCTAATAAAAGTAAATATCTGAAGATATAAAGCTGGCTTTCAGTTGTGGACTTTTATAACAACTTCTATAAGCCATTATGAACTACCTCAGATTTAAGAGCCTATTTCTTCTAGTCACGACACTAAATAGTTTTACTTGCTATATTGTTGGGTTTATGTAGACAATGCTGAAAGGAGACATTTCACAGCTCTGCATTAACAAAATGCTTATGCAATAAAGATTATGACTTAGCAAAAGAGCCAAAGGGAACATAAAAAGGCTCATTCTGAGAATGCAGTCTGCCCCTACAGAGGCTAATTAGCAGAAGACCTCCAGACCTTTTGTGTCTTGGACACCAGAATGAGTAGAATTTTTCTGGTGCACATTCATTGGACGAGTTAGGTTCACTTACTAGTTCAATACTACAACAAGTTGTTGCCATCCTGGATTATGTTATTAGTACCCAGCCTGGCCTCATGTTTCTGTCAACAGTTGAAGAAAACTGAAATGACTGGGAGAAAAACATGTTGCAGTATCAAAATGACACTGTGTTTTTCATTGGCAGTGTAGTCCTCTATTGTCATGTGGATAATCAATTCACATTCAAAGCTGGTCACTCTCTGCTAACACTCATGGCCACAGATGTTGTCGATGATCATAAATGAAGTCAATGCCTCTTAAAAATCTTGCCACACTCTATTTCACAGTTACCTAATGTATCAGACCATTTGGACTGCCTTTTTAGTCATTAAGAATTTATAGTTTCCTGGGGTTCCCTGGGTAAGCTTTCATTTTAAGAAAACATAGAATTGGGAATTACAGTGCGCTCAGAAATAGCTACCATTTCAAAAGCTAAAAACTCATTTAAATTATGGAATGTGAAAATGTGAGTCCTAAAAATACCAACAATTTATATTTATGTGTAGAGTTTTAGTTAACTATAAAAAGATGCAGATTCTTTTTCAGAAGTGTAGGTGCAATTGATCATTGGCCCTTAACTCTGTTTCTTGACACTATAAGTGTAAAACTAATGTCATGATTTTTTTTTAAATAGAAGTCTCAGTGGATTATATAGTTTTATATTAATTCCTGCCTATATGTAAATGTTAAATGTACTTTGCTTAATTTCATATAATATCTTCTATGTTTACACTTTATAATTTCATGGGAAACTTGTTTCTTAGGTTCTGAAAACATAGCTTAACTTATCAAAAATAATTATGACAGTGAAGACAATGAATGTTGTAAAAATCTTTGTTATATTCGAGGGTGGGAGGAATAATGTCTATAAGAAAACAAAAAAATTGATGGTTAAAAACTCCAATTAACATACTAATAATTTTATAAATCAATACTTAGCAAACTAACTGACTACTGGATTAACTGAATTGTTTAAACACATTGCCTTGTACCTGCATGCTTGATAGAGCCATACATCCCATTCCTAGAGTGGTAAAGGTCATATTTCAGAAAATAATAAAGCAATGAATATGAATATGGGGGTGAGATTTATCATAAAATGAGTAGAAGTGATTGTATTTTAAAGGGATGTCCAAAGTCCTTTCACCTTTTTTTTAAATTCTCATAAGAGTCCAAGATAAACAAGGCAAGTATTTATAATATTTTCATAACAATTCACATATGTTGTAGAAGATTAACACAGTAACTTAACACTTAGAAGATGCAGATTCTTCTACCGACTGTGCCACAAATTAGATGTTTGACACACGTAAACAATTTCCCCTTCTTTGAAACCTTGCTTTACTCCTTTCATCTATAGCAGGGGTCCCCAGACTTCCGGCCCACGGACTGGTACCAGTCCATGCAGCAGGGGATAAGCAGGGGCTAGGGAGCATCACTGCCTGAGCTCCACCTCCTGTCAGATCAGGGGTTTCCAACAACGTATCTGAGCCACCAGCTAAACTTCATGAGAGAAAGCTTTTACACATACTCTTACTTACCACTCTTTTTTTCAGTTTCTTGGCATGTAATAGACACTAAATTTGTTTAGAAACTTGTTCAATAGTGACTGGCTTGGTGATAGAGACACAATTCTATCTCTTGACATCACTTTAGTCAGAATTTTTTGTTTTATTTATGAGATTACCATTAAGATGTATTTGTATTAAGAAATCTAATATTTAAATACAGTTTTGTAGATCTAGGCTGGATGATCTGTATGATCTTCTAATTTTATATAAATGAGGTCTTTTGAAGGTTTTGCCTGCCAAAGGTTTAAAAGCTAAAATAGAAATAGTATTGGAACCCAAGCTTCCTGACATGGTTGTCACAACTTTTTAGATAATAAAACTGCCCAAAATAATATTTCATTTAAAAAAGTGATTTTTCAGACTCTTGGAACTCTTCAAAGAACCAGAGAAATATACTATGATGTTTAAAAACATGGTTTAAAGATAGTTATAGATTCCTAGACCAACTCTGTAACTTACAACTTGCTTGATTATTTAATATGTAAAATAAAAACAGTAATAACATTTCCTTATGAGATTCTTGTGAAAATATAAATAACAACAGATGTGTGCAAACTAAAAATCAATAAACTGGAAAATAAATTAGAATTAATTATTCTTAATACAGCATAGAGAGAATAAAGAGAGAACGAAGAATAAAAAAAGTTAAGAGGTTAAAATAAATATAGTAAGTTTTCTAAAGATACATTTAATTGTAGTTCCAAGAGGATGGGAAAGAAAGAATATGACAGATACAAACTAGAAAAGAGAGATGAATCTTTTCAAATACCTTCTGTTGATTCAAATAACTGTAAGAATATCAAGCAACATAAATAAAAAGCTATGCACATCTAGAAACATCGTTATGAACTTTAAACTACTAAAAATAATAGCAAAATCAAACAAAAAAAGTCAACGAGAAGGGAGAGAAGTGAAAGAGAGATTATCTCCAGAGGTTGGAATATTAGATCATCAGCTAATTTCTCAACAGCAAAAATGAAATTCAAATACAGAGCTTTGATAACACCAAAGTGTTTAAAGTAAAAGTTTCCAATCTAGAATTTTACTTTCACCAAAACACACTTTCAAAAATGAAGAAAAATTAAGACATTTCAGAAAAGCAAAACCAGAAATGTTCATAAGAGTACACACTGAATTAAATTTTAAAAGATTGTTTTGTAGTTAACACAAAAGAAGTTTTATATGAAAGAAGAAAGGAGGAGCAAAGTAAGTTGTAAAATTAGTAGGTAAATAAAAGATGATTAGCCACTACATAAAATAATCTGAATGATTTGAGAAGGGGTTCCAGAGACAGAATTAAAATACATGAGAAGAGAATGCATGTAAGTTAGTTAGCAGGGAAACATGAGCATTAACATACTTAAGATTATCTTAGCTCTCAGGAGAAAAGTAAAGATGTCTGTCAGTTTTAGGCATTCATGTTAACTATGTATGTCACTATTCCTAAGGAAACCAATACATAAATAAATAACCAAACAAACAATATTGTACTTCCATGACTACCTGAGAGAAAAAATTAAAGATGAGGAAAAAATCATCAGTGAAAAATGTTAAGAAAATAGAAAATAAAGAGAACAGATTGAACTGGACACTTCTAAAATGCAAAGGAAAATGGTAGATACAAATTCAGTTATATTACTGATTATATTAAATGGAAATGGAATAAATGCTCAGACAAAATTACAAGGGATTTAGTCTGGAGTTTTTAAAAGTAAACCTATTTTATTTGATAATTTAGAACATGAAGAATGAATATAGAAAGAGTAACAGTTAAAAGACAAAAAATGTGAAGAATAGTTAAGAGAAAATTTATAGAATTAGGAGATACAAAATTAATTTTAAGGCAAATTGCATTATTAGAGATAGAAAGTTTATTTCATAATTTAAGAAACATTAAAATGTGGTATAATAATTAAAATGATTGATATACTAGTATAAAATATATAAAGCCACAACTAAGAAAACATAAGGAAATATAGACAAATTCTTAACATACTTGGATATTTTAAAGCACTTAGGAAATACAGAAAAAGCTGGCAGAAATCTATAAGGAAACAGTACATTTAGCACTCTTCAGTGAACAGCGTTTTATAGGATATCAAGCCATAAAAGTTTAAATTATGCATTCTTTTAATGCATGGACAGTAAGTGTTTAAAATGGGCTCCATTCTGGGTTACAAAGCAAGTTTCAACAAATTTGAAATGACTGGAATGATCAGAGTGTATTCTCTGACAACAATACTGTTAAGCTAGAAATCCATAATAAAAGCATAACTAGAAATGTCTGATACTCCTAGAATTTACAAAACATATTTCTAAATAATTCAAGGCTCAACTATGCAATACAAATGGAAATTATAAAATAATTTGAATGCAACAATTGGAATACTATACTACATTTTAACCCTTGTGGAATGCAGCTAAACCAGTATTTTGAGGTTTAGCTGCATTCCATAAGCGTTAAAATGTAGTAATACATTAGCTTGAAATGCCCAAATTAGATAAGAAGGGCTAATCACTAACATTTTAACTATCATGAATTTACATAATGAACAGTAAAATGAATACACTGTCCCAATGTTGTTGTGAAGTGAATAGTAAAGAGCAGAAATTAATGAGAAGAAACACACACATACACACAGAATCACACACACATGCACCCAAACATACGGTAGCTCAACATATCAAAAAGTTAATTCTCTGTAAGAAATAATAAATTTGGCAACTTTTAGATGAAATCCATCAAAAAAATTTAATTATAACCAATAATAGAATTAAATGATTCTATTATGTACCAACAACAGAATTGAGGGATATTCTTTGATGACATGGACATTAAAACAATAATAAAACTCACAATATAAATTCATATTTCAGTAAAATATGTGTAGAAGAATATTCAAAGAAGTTTTATTCTTAAAATACAAACACTGAAAACAACTCAAATGCCTATCAAGGGTAAAATGGATAGATAAATTATGGTATTTCTATAATAAATTATCTACAGGTTAAAATTATGGCTATACACATCATGGGTACTTCTCCCAGACTTAATATTGAACAAATTAAACTAGGCACAAAAAATACACATCATGTGATTTCATTTATATCAAGCTCAAAATTAGACGAAGTTGATGATGAAGATAGAAAGCTGAATTGTGGTTACTATTAGGGGTATCAGCCCGAAAGTGGCATACTGAAAACCAGTGGGGCACTGGATTTGTTTTTTATCTTGTTCTGGGTGGTAATTACGTGAATATGGGCATAAGTAAAAATTCATTATGTTGTATATTTAAGATTTATGTACATTATAAATATATAACTCAAAGTATTTCAATAAGAAAACATTATGGACAGATCTATGACAATAAATTTTAACAATACAAGACTAAATGTATAAATTTTCAGAAAAATATAACTTAGCCAAATTCCCAAACTGACTTTAACCTGAGTTGTCTTGTGACTGCAAAATAATTCTAAAAATAAATGTTTACTACACCCCACAAACAAATATCACCACTACAACATACATATGCACACACAGAATCACACACACCCAAAACAGACAGACTGAAATGGTATTGGCAAGTACTTAGTATCTTCAGTAAAATAATTGATAAGGAACTAAAAGAAGGGAAGAGAGAAATAGAGGAGCTGTCAAAATTGAGACAGGGTGATAATAAATAAACTGAAGGACATTGAAAATGACTGTTGTTGAATTAGCCAAGTGGCATAATAAAACTTTGTTGTTATATATATATTTCTCTAAAATTTTCAATAATTCATAGTTTATTAGTAGATTTTGTAAATTATGCTATAAGTTTGTGTAAATTATGCTATAAGTTCAAACAAGGAGATATATATTACATTTGGTGTTAACACCCACAATTGCTGACACATGGCACAGGAAGTCAAAGACTTCATAAGAGGGCTTGGTGAGGGCCCTGGTTTTCTGTGAGCTAAAGAAGTATGTGTGTAAAACAGGGCTTCATTTACTGAAGATCTACAGGAGCTAGGAACAACTAGGTGATAGCTCTGTGACTCCATATTGATAGACATTCTGTTTTTCAGCTTTCTAATGTAAATGCTGGTCTTACATAGGTAGCATGTTTGAAGAGGAGGTAAGGGTCCATCATAGATAAGAAAATAGAGTAAAAGGTTAATTTTTTTCATTATCTCTCATTTATGAATTTTAAATTATGTCTCACTAGGCTGTGAGACCCCAGGGACAAGGAGTATGTTGGCCTCTTTTGCATACTTCCATTATTAGGGATATGTTATTATAATACAAACATGGTATTTGCATTGCATTTGGTTGAATCCGTAGAAGTTACAATAGCCCAACTGAAACATATTTATGTTGTTTTCATGACTGAAACATATGCATGAAATTAAACATGATATGGTTGTGTTACATCTATTTTTATATATTTTGAATTCAGAATAGCTAATGCTTAGTTCTGATACCATACTTTTAGAATTTTTGTTGGATAGTTTTCAACCACTGCAGCCTTGTTACAATCCTCAGGTTCCCGAGAATCCTGTCAAAATTCTGACTTAGAATGTCCTAAAGGTATGTTTTTAAAATACTGCAGCATTAATTTTGTGGGGCTATATAGTCTTTGAATGATTCTTTTGAAGGGAAGGTGTTGTAATAATTCTATAATTACTCAGTGCAATTGAGTTCTGAAAATTATTGTTGGTTTAGGAAGTTAAGCCACATTGCTGCTATGGTTTAAAGATTTGTTCCCCCTGTCTTGCCCCCACATGCACACATTTATATGTTGAAACCTTATTACAAAGGTGAAAGTATTAGGAAGTTGGGCCTTTTGGGAGGTGATTCAGTCATAAGGGTGAAGCCCTCATGGATGGAATCAGTGCCCTCATGTAAGAGGCCCTATGGAGTTACCTTATCCTTTCCTCCATGTGAGGACACAGTGAGAAGGCTTCCACTATGGAAACAGACCCTCATGGGACACAAAATCTGCCAATTCCTAAGTCTTGGACTTGTCAGCCTCCAGAACTGTGATACATAAATTTCTGTTATTATAAGCCACCCAGTTTATGGTATTTTGTTTAGCAGCCCAAATGGAGTAAGACATGGACTATATTTAAAGCAGTGCATTTTAAATGTAAGTCACATGATCTCTAACTTTAAAGCTCAGACACAGTCTTAGAGCTTTAATCAAACTGGAAGACAGAAGGGAGAGTTGCTGATGAAGGCTTAATTCAGGTCTGTTGGCTTTGGGATATTGATTGTTTATAAGTTCTGCTATCATAAACTTGATGCTAACCAGTAATGCTGGACTACATATGTGAGCTTGTAGTCTTACCATCTAGATACTTGCCTTCACATTTTAATTTTTTTCCATTCCAATTGTAATTTCCTATTTTATTTTGCATTGGCTGTGGGTTCCACCTCAGATGTGATTTCTTTGAAAAATTTGAGTTGATGTCAGCCTCCCCTTTTCCTCATTCCATCACAGAAGTCCTCAAACATCATCCAGAGACCCACTCAGTCAGCTTATCACATTCTGGAAAACAAACAAACAAAAAAATAAAAAAAAAATACACACACAAAAAGAACAGACTAACAAAAAAACCTTTTTTTCTTTTTTTTTTTTTAAGGCTGTGAGAGAAGTAGATATATGTTACCACAAAGTAGCAACTTCCCAATCTAATATATCATGATTCCTCTGGGTATGGTGAATTGAGAAAATAATAATCATGTTTTTCCCATAATTACCTGTTTTTCTTCTCCCTGCCCCACTCCCCACACCAACTTTTCTGGGAGAAAAAGGAAGAAACTTACATTTTTATGTGGATATTTCCTGGATTGGGACAAGGTAGTTCTGTGCTCAGTGGAATAAGAAGCACTGCCAATACCTCTCTCTTCATTCTCACAATTCTCCGGAGTCAGAAAGGGAGAGTTTCTTGTGCTTCAAATTCTCTTTCCCCCTGACTCAAATTTTCTTTTCTTTGGCTCTGGCTAACTTTCTGGCTAAGCTTTAATAGAAAAATAGATACTTTAAATAAGCATTAAAAAAAGCTATAATTTGAAGACTAGGATAGATTACTGATATGCACTTTCTCAAATCAACAGCTTGACTATAATGTTACTGCAAATTTGATTTTGAATGTCAAAAACTGACTACTATTTTTCTCTATTTTCATTACTTCTTTAACAAATTTTGATGCATAGTCCAGACAGGGATATTTTAATCAACTAACTACATGACATTTAGGTCATATACTCAAGAAGGACAAAAACGATAGTTATGTATATTATTCATGTATTTGAAAAACTGTCTCTGTTTTACCAAGACTGAAAATACAGCAGTCCATGAAACTTGCTCTATTTTACAATCCACCAATCTGCTCACAGTAGAGTGCATGCCAAACATGCCTATTTTTGAAACACACTGAATTTGGCCAATGGAAAATATAGCATAAGGGGAATATCTTGAGAGTCAATTTTTTTTACTGCATATTCATGGATAGGAAAGTTAAAAATGTGTTCAGTAAGAAGCTGTATTTTACTGAGCAGTCATACTCGGCATCTACTTATGTAGCCCATGGGTTTATGGTTGAATAAACATCTCAAATATTTACCTGACTTGACAGTGTCATCGATTCAAATTTCCAAGGTTTTCCTCATTTGCCTTGTATTTTTGTCTGCAAAGGTCATTTACTAGTAGATATGTAAGGTGACATAATAATATATATAACTTAACAAGACTTTTCTTTATAGAGTCAGATATTAGGAAAACGTTTATTGTTTCCCGATTTAGGACTCAGTAACACAGATGCGGAAGCATATTCATATTTGTTCCTAGTAATCAATCTATTCTAAATGATTTGAGACACATTGGACTGTATTTGTATATGTCAAATAAGTCACTCTAATGTCAGGCAAATGTGTAACTATTTAACTATAAAAGTGGATGTGCAAAAAGCATGATTCTATATACTATATTCAGTATGTTATAAAACATAGATGTATATATATATTATATTTATCATAATACAGTACTTTCCTCTTACCCACAGTTTCAGTTACCTGCAGTCAAATGTGGTCCAATACACAGACTGGAATAAGAGACATTGGAGACTCCAAAAGGTGGGCAGGTGAGAGAGAGGGGGGTGAGGGATGAAGTATTATTAATTTGGTACAATCACGCCGCTATACTCCAGCCTGGGTAACAGAATGACCTTGTCTCAAAAAAATAACAATGCACACACAAAAACAAAGTCCAGACTCACCACTACACAATGACTCATGTAACACAACAACACTTGTACCCCTTAGTCCATAAAATTTTGTAACCCTAAGTCCAAAACAAATGTTGAAAAATAAGTATGTTTAAAAAGCAAATGTAGTCCTAAAAGATTAATTGGAAAATTCCAGAAACAAGCAATTCGTAAGTTTTAAATTGCATGTTGTTCTGAGTAGTATGATGAAATCTCACGTTATTCAGCTCTGTCCTGTCTAGAATATGAATCATCCCTTTCTTCAGCGTATTCATACTGTACATGCTATCCACCTGTTAGTAGATGAGAGAGATGACATTTACATAACATTTATCACTGCATAGTTATAATTTTTTATAACAATTGTTTTTATAGTCTTTTATGTAACTAAATATTATCTATTTGTAGTTATTGCTATTAATGTCTTATTGTGACTAATAAACTTTATCAGAGGCATATGTGTATAGGAAACAGCATAGCATTTGCTAGGGGTCTTGTAACGTATCCCTTGTGGGTAAGGAAGGGCTATCACTTACATATATATATTATATATATATTCTGCAATTAGAAAGATGAAATGTAATAAAACAAAAGTAGTTAGAATGGAAGAAAAAATCATTGTACCTCAATTTGTATTATTATTGCCTTACGTATCTGAACATTTTAAAATTCATTAATATGTCTCACACATTACAGGAATCTTATGAAATCTATGCAGAGGAAAGAAAGAAAGTAAGGGAGGGCGGGAAAGAACAAATAAACTACTATAAGATTAAAAAGAAGAAAATACAAAGAGAGAGAAAAATAAAAGAGGCAGACACATGGAGCATTTGAAGAAGGCACTCCTTTTGAGAATTAGCCTATAAGGAAATCAAATCTATGCCTTGGGTGTAATTAGATGCTTGTCTGAAGCAGATCAACAAATGTGCAGTCATGCTGTACGAATTAAACAGAAGGTGATATTATCATCGAATACTCTAGATGCAGAACTTGAGATAAAATTCAACAGTATGTGTGTACAATATGCATACAAGATATTTTTCTTAATTAAAAAAAGTTCTCCAATTTTTTGAAAGTTTCCTTAGGAAAATTTGTTTAATGTAATAACTCATGAAAAGAAATTGATAGAATAAAAATCAATATATCT
Source organism: Pan troglodytes (assembly GCF_028858775.2). Taxonomy (NCBI): domain Eukaryota; kingdom Metazoa; phylum Chordata; class Mammalia; order Primates; family Hominidae; genus Pan; species Pan troglodytes. Next base: position 92,961,164 of record NC_072407.2, read on the forward strand.
AAATAAGATATCAAACATCTAAAGAGAATAACCTATCACAAGTATGAGGTGTTGCAATTTAAAAGACATCGTTTATCTAAATTTAGCCAAGTTCATTAAAAAAATTTTAGTTAAGGAATACATTTTAAAACATAATTGAAAATTAAAATATAATTTCTCCCAGAGTTTACTGAAAAAGAAACTATTCTTCACCAATATTAAAAAAATGAGTCTAGAATTGGGACAGCAACTTGGATATCATTTATAATAAGAGAAATTCTCTCCTTTGGTTGTTAAATAATTTAGTCAGTGAGCTGAATAGAATTGCTTATTTTTGCTTGTAATTAGGGCAAACAGTCCTGGTCAGTGGCCTGAAAAGCAAACTATGATTTAAAGACTGTTAAGTTAACTTTTAACTCTAATAAAATGAAATAATATTCCTGAAACCATAAGAAAATCCTCTGGAGAGACACTGACTTTATATGAGATGGAGATTTATCCATTACACTGCTCCGTCAGTTTGTATCCACAGGCAAATTTACTGGAAACAGTGTTCGTTATCTCCTCTGAGCATAATAGTTCAGGTATGAGCAAAGCTGCTGGCTCTGGGCAGAACAGACAAGTGGTCCAACTTTGCCTGCCATATTTCTTTCTGTGTTGTCCCCCAGGACTGATAATCATCTGTGTATACAGCTCATAGCACTCTTATTCTCTTTCTCTCTCTCTTACTTCTTTCTCTCTCTTTTTTTCGCCTCTCTCCATGATTTGCAAAAAAAAAAAAAAATTGTTTTAAGACTATCACATATTTATCTCATCTGAATTACTCAGGGTACCTAAAGTTTTAAGGCTGACTTCAGTGCAACATTTCTTTCATCTATTGGAGACCTAGAAATTGATCTTTCTTTCCCTCTTCTTTAACTTGATCACTATTTATTCTATTCCCAAGGGTTTCTGTTCTCTCAAGATTATAGGTTTGAATCTAAAAAATTTACAATTGTAACATATATTTTTCAAAGTTTTTATTTTTATACTTTTATCCTTTGCATATAATGAGATACCTAACAAATACAGTTCCAGATGGTATAGTAGGCAACTCAGAAATGTATAATCTCATGTAAGTAATTTATACTTTAAGTAATGTCATCTAATTTAACCCACTTATGCCTAATGTTCCATTATTGAAATACTAAGCATGTGGAAGTTATTTATAGCCTACTGCTCAAGGTCATCGCCAAAATCTGATTTTTTCACTCATGCAAAAAATCAAAAAATTGCAACCTCAGGCATAAATGGCTTTTAAAGTGTTGCTGGTCTGTGTAGTTTTATATAAAAGAGTAAGTGAAGTGAGTGAGATGTAATTAAAAAAATGTAGAGTGCATTGGGCTTCCAGTAGTGGCAATTCATCTACTGAAAGTAGTTCTGACAGCTAGGAGATTTTATATATCCAGTGAAGGCCCTGGAAAGCTAACAGTAGTGGAAAATTAAAGGACTGTGATGTAAGAGAAAGATACCTATCATTTTTAGTATTTGGGACCACATTGCCCCTAAGGCATTGCAGAAGAATATCTGTGAGGTCAACAAGAAGGAAAGGAATGTTGACTGTCTTTTAGGCCTAACAGAACAAAAATTACAGTTGAAGGCCATTTAGGGAGAAGGTGACCAAAAAAATCCCTAGTACTTTGGGCAGGGTCCCCATAGAAATACATTATAGAATTAAAAAAGAGACACAAGTAGAACTACCCTCAAGGACTGAAGCATAACTTTGCATTATTTTATTTCCTAAATTTAGATTCATGTGATCCAGGTGGCTAGTGTCTCTAGCCATCTGCTAGAAGTAAATATAAATTTTTTTCTGAAGAAAGATAAGAGTATACTTAGTCTCTAGTTATTTTTTCCCTAAATTTAAAATATGCAATGCCTATCACTGAAACAAAAATTATCAGGCATATGAGGATAAGGTATGTGACCAAAATCCAAGAAAACACACAAATCACAAATCATCAGGATCCTTAAAGGATTATCAGACAGATACTTTAAAATTAATGTGATTAATATGCTGATAGAAATAAAAGGAAATGTTAATAAATAGCCTTGCCAGAGAATGGGAAACTATAAAGATTACTGAACTGAAAAATGTAATAATAATAAAATTTAAGATCTCAAGAGGTTTAACAGTTGCTAGATGCACGGGAAGAAGGAATTGGAAGATGGGTTATTAGAAAATATGAGGAATGAAGCATTAAGAGATAAAATGGTAAAACAAAACACGGTAAAGATTATAAGATGCCTAGGGTATATAATATTTTAGAATTCTAGCATACATGTGATTGGAGTTCTAGAGTATGACCTCAAATGTGAAAGACAAGAAGAAAAAGGGCAAGGAGGAGGAGAGGAAGAGAAAGGAAAAGAAAGGAGGGAAGAAGAGGGGAGAGGAAAAGAGAAGAGAAAAAGAGAATAGAGGAAAGAGAATAGAAGGGAACAAAGCAGAATCAGTATTTGAAGAGATAATGGGTGAGAATGTTTTTAGAAGGATGAAAGATATCAAGCTATAGATTCAAAGTTTTACGAACCTGGAGCATGCAATAGAGTGTTTTGGCACCTGGGAGACAAAAAAAGGGGGGGCAGATTACATATTGTGTGAGTTATTTATGGGCTCTACAAGTCATACTATTGTGTTTGAATAAGGATAATTCAGAAAGGAATCTGAACAAAATAATAATAAAACTTCAGTAATAAACTCAGTTTATTATCCCATCTAACTCAACAACAGTACATATATTATATAATTATTTCTTCTAATTTACAAATGAGAAATTAAGATTGAAACGTCTTGTTCTAGGTTACACAGTGAGTAATAGGTGCGACTGAGTTATGTTTACTTGATGTAAGAGCCAAACTCTTAACCATTATAATATCACAGTCATGTTGACATCTATATTTCATTTTAGTTCAAAAAATTACAGTTGTCAAGGTCTATCATTTCACAAATATTATCACTTATTCTCATAAATGCTGTAGTCCATTTCATATTCATTCACATATTTACTAACAACAAGTATTTATTTAGTACCCTCAATGGGCCATACATACACTTCCATAAGCATTAGAGTTACATCAGTGTCAACAACTGAGAAGAGTCTGAGATTTTTCCCTACTATTAAGTTAGCAAGTTTTCCTGCCGCGGTTTCATAGGCGCTGACAGAGAAAGCAAGACTTCTGGGGCAGAGGCAAAGGAAGTTATTACTCATTTCACAACGGACAATATGACCTTCATGTTGGTTCCAGTTTCAATTGCCTTTTAAGTCATACAGAGTGACACGGAATGACTTTGGAGGATGCTGTGCACACAGTAAGTTTGCATCACTGCTGAGGAACCCCAAGTTTAAGAAGATTGCACACCATTATGCAATTTTAAGAAGACTGCATACCATTATGAAAGATTAACCCTAATCTTTCATAATGGTATGCAAGTAAATACACCCAACTTTGGCCATGAAGGGATATATTATATTTATTTATTATACTGGAAAGGAAAGAAACTTGTCCTCTGTTTTGAAGGAACGGACAATCTATGATTTCTTCCAAGAATGTTTGCTATGCACATATCCTTGAAAAGGGAGTAGAGAAGAAAAGGCTGTAGTGCCTCTACTTATAAGATGTACAGAAATCAGAATGACTCATGGAGAACTGTTTCTCAATAGACAGATGGACAAACATTTCTTGTGAAGCTTATATTTTAAGGAAAAACACCCAGTAAGCATAACACATTTTTTAAAAAGGTTTTTATTAGATTACAGGTAATAAATGCTAAGGAAAAAAAAAAAACAGTGGATAAAGGAGATTGGGAGTATTTGAGAGTGTAGCTTAAATTTGGGTTGGTTAGGGTAGGCCAAGAAAAGAAGTAATATATGCAAATAATTAAAAATCATTTCCCTGAATATTACATTTTTTCACTCACTTTTATCCTAATTAATTTCGTTGGGAGAAAGAAATATGTTTCACTTAAAATGAAACATATTTCTAATTTTGTTTATTGTGGTTTAAGTCTTCACATGAGAATGGTCAGAATAGTGTAGAAGAGAAAGCCTCTGTAAACCATCATTTTTGATATTTAGTGATCATTAGAGATGATAGAAAAACAATATATGTGTGTGTGTATATATATATGCTGTAGTTCATTTCTTATTCATTCTCTAATTACTAACAACAAATATTTATTTAGTACCCTCATGGGTCATACATACACTCTCATAAGCATTAGAATTACATCAGTGCCAACAACTGGGAAGAGTCTGAGATTTTTCCCTACTATTAAGTTAATGAGTGGTCCTGCCATATAGAATATATATATATACACACACACATATATATGTACACACATATATACACACACACACACGTATATGTGTGTGTGTGTGTGTGTGTATACATCTCTCTCGAGTGGTCCTGCCATATATATATGTGCACGTGTGTGTGTGTGTGTGTGTGTGTGTATACACATATATATGTATGTATCTGGAGTTTGATTAGCAGTTACATTCAAATCTCCAAAATGTTCCTGTGGAAAAGCAATTTTGAATCCCTGAAGTGCTTTGGCTTATTCTATATAATCCCTTTGGTACCCATTTTATTGTAAATAAGAAACCAATTTTTCTCAAGAGAAGCAAACAAACGAGACCTCATCTCAAATTCCCAGAGGTTTAAGTTGACTTTGCAAGTCAATGCCCATGAGATGAAGGTGTTTGCAACCTGGGTAATGTATATTTTCCTCACTTGTGATATATTTTCTGGTCATTAACCATGGTGCTCTCCCAACTCACAGTTAATTCATCCAAACTGGCTTGCATCCTCTGGGGCTAAAGTAGGAAGTTTGGGCCTACTTATGACTGCAGGAAATGCCATTTTGTGTATTTTGAGATAATAGAAAAACTGATGGTTTAGATATTATAAAATCCTACAGTCTCTTGAGAACAGTATACTTCACATAAGGTATGATGATAAAAAATACAACAAAGATTTTTTTACACAGATCCACCAAAGCAAGCTCAGAGACATAATATTATTATGGAAAATTTATACTGCCATGTAACTGGATATTGTAGAGAGAATATATGTAAATATTTGAATTAGATTTAAAGGCAGTGAAATTTAATGCACTATATATAATTTACTAAAATAATTTTTCTGCTGACTCAGCACTTGGAAGATAGCTTGTTTGAAAGAGAGTGTAAGAAATGAAGTTCTGGATAAAAATGCTCTCTTTTTATCACTTATTCTACAAAATACAGTTATATTTATGGCTGGAAGTTTTACAAACTATAGATTTTGCAGCTGCTAACTAACTCTTGAAATGATTGCCTAACATTACAGTATTTCGGAAGGTAAATTAGGATTCAATGCTGTCAAAAGTTGCAGTAATACTTTCTTACATATATAGACAATTTGATTTGCATTCATAAAAATAGAATGCAAATCATTCCCCACTTATCACATAGAAACATGAAAACGTAGTTCTGTCTTCAAATCATGAACAGAAGCACATAATTGTCAATGTGCTTACTCGAATAAAGGTATGTAAAAATTTGCATTACAGCTTATTTAACTATTTTACTTTTTCTGAAGTTGGTTCTCATTAATTATATAGTATTCTGCCACACTAGATTGTGGGCATTAATGAACAAGTTTTAGAAAGTCATATTCACCTACTATTTAAAGAACATAGTTTTCTTATGTTCGAATGATATATTGTTGCAATATATCATATTTTAGAAAGCCCTATAATGCACTGGAATGTAGTTAGTTAGCATTCATATATATGAGAAATTGGAGGCGGATACATTGTTAGTGAAGCTATCACAAATTTAAGGTGTTAAAAAATTCTATTTTAATAATAAAAAATTCTATTTTAATAATTATAATAATTTTTAAAAACTGCCCAACTACCGAAGTGGGGCGCTGATCTTTTTCTGGTCTAATAACCTGAGTAAAATATAAGAAAACATAATACATCCAGGCATTGTACAATATCCAATAGAAGAATGTGACAACTGAAAGAAGGAGAACTCATGAGGTAAGCTGCAAAATCATCCTGGCTTTCTGTAGAAGATTCTCCAATGGCTGCAACATGCTAAAGTAAAATGAATGGGACTGATTTCTGTGCACTGCACCTGCTGAATGTAGCAAAATGATCATACAATTTTTTAACATTATTATGTTGAATTGCATTGATTGATTTTTGGAAGTTAAACACTGTTTTGCAATATAAATCTAACATGAATATCATACATTATCCTTTTTAATATAGTTCTTAAATTTGATTTGCTAAGACGGTTAGAATTTACATCTATTTTATGAATGACACAATTTTTCTTTCTTATAATTTGTTTTATGTTTTTGTATTAATGATAACCTCACAAAATAAGTTTGAAGTATTTTCTCTTTCTATATTCTCTAGAATATTTTCTGGTAGACTGATACATTTCTTCTAAAAAATTTGGAAAAATTTTGTGATGAAGAAGCTACCTGGGCCTGAAGATATCTTTTCTGGTAAGTTTCAAATTACAAATTCAATTGCTATAATAGATATGTAGATTTTCTAATTCTTTTTGCATCATTTTTGATATGTTGGGTACTTTGAGACATTAATCAATTTCATCCAAAGAAAAATGTTTGTAAAAATATAAAAAGTACACTATATAATTTTCATGCATTAATACATATGATAAATTTTCATTTATAAATTGTTAGTGTATAAATGTGAGAAATTTTGAATATTTTTAGTTTTTTAATGTTACATATGATTTTCAAATGCATATTTATAACAATACCTGTTCTGTTACAGAGATGACTCATGTTGGGTCTTGATTTCAAAGGTTGATTTATATTCAAAGAAAATGTTCTTCATAGAAAGAATTTTTAATTACACTTTGGAAAACACTCTTGTTTCAGTCATAAAACAAATGATATTAGCTGTTGATAGAATGAGAGAGCATTTCAAGAAACATAATCAATCTATAGAATTAGATAAATTATTAAAGGGTAGTTCCTAATTAGGCTTATAAACATCAATAATTAATAATTCCCCAAACTCATAGCAAAAGTGCTTTATTCTTTTCAAAGAGTTTTCTTTTTATTTCCATATTAGATGCTCACATCAACTCTCTGAGGTAACTTGGGAAAACATTACCCTCATTTATTGGATGAGAAATGAATTCTTGGGGATGTGTGCAGTTTGTTTATTATATAAATACTATGAGAAGAAAGGTTCTCTGAATCCCAGGGCAGCTTCATCATCAGAGGGCTAGAGTGGAATTAATTAATGTAAAATTCTAACATTTCACTGTGTGAACCATGCTTTTCTCCAGGTCCTTACAACGTATAATAGTTTATAAATCCAAGCTAACAAATGTGCTACAATTAAAGTAAACCAAATGAATCAAAATAAATAAAACAAAACAACAACGAGAATACAACTATCATGACAGAAATCTCATTAGGAGAGAATCTGTCAATCATTTAGGGAGAAAAATGATGGAGTGCTCTGTATTGAAATAATAAGCATCTCTATAGTCAACAGTTAAAATAGGAAAGAAGGAAGGGAGGGAAGGAGAAAAGAAGGGAGAAAGGTAAGGTGAAAGGAAGGGAAGGGAGACACTCAGAAAAGGAAAAACAAAAGGTATTTTCCAGTGGGGGGAAAAAACAAATTTTTATTTGCTCTATTTCACTGAAGAATCTTGATTAATACAGGTGCTATTTTTTATTTTTATTAAAAAGTTATTTATTTTTCTTTTATACATTATGGGGATCCATCCAGCCCTTCTGTTTGCTCAAAGGTGGATGTGGCTCATTATTGGCAGAACTGTGTCCACTTAGGCATTTCAGATCAAATACAATTCCTCGTCATATAAACCTGAAGTTTGTATGATACCTATGATAGTTGTTATGTTTTATGGAAAGATAGGTTGACATTCAGAATATGACTGGACAGCTCATGTAGGTCTACCTAGAGAGAGAAAATAGACTGATTATGAGGGGTGCAAATGTTGTTCCTGTGACAATTATAGTTCTCATAGTGAGTTAATCACTTGCCATTCTGAATTTATAAGTGTCTTCAGAGCTTGCTTCATGTGTAGATACCTCTGAGATATTTATTAATGCCCCTTGATGTGCTGATGAATCAGTGTGCTGCACCAGGAAAACAAGGGACCAGATCTGAATCTTAATACATTAATCAAAAAAGTGCGTTTAACCCCTAGAGGCCTCTTGGTAGTATTCTTGGGTGTATCAAACAGACTATGCAGACGAATAGTGTTTTTGAGGAATCAACATTCCTCTTTTTTTTTTCAAACATGAGAGCTCAGCATTTTTCTTTTCTTTCTTTTCAAATTTCTACCCATAAATGTAGAATGCAAAGGAAAAGAGAAAGTTGAGGAAAACGGGTATTGCAACAGTACAGATAATTTAATTTTTAATTTGTTTAAAAGAAATTCAAATTAAATCATCTCTGATGGCTTATCTTTGATATAGCCTATAGTACAGTAACAAGCACTAGAACATAAGATGTTCAAGGATTGTAATGTTAAATAACACAACATTGAATCCCTGAAGTCAAGCATAAAATCTGCAAATGGTAGATGCTTAATAGAAATTCCTCACCAGATATTCATTAGCATTAAATAACAACCTTCTTAATGAACTATTAATCATAATTATCTAATACACTATTATTTAATGATAATGAAGATGCCTGATTAATAAATACCTTAATTGATAAACTGATGAATTGATAATTGTATTAATTTTAAATTTAGTTTTAAATTGAAAAATAAAAATTTTATCATCGATCTTGAACACAGTACAGTGCTGAAGAGACATACATATTAGGTAGGTTGTATGTACTCTTGCTCTTTCATAGTCCCTATTATTACTTTTTAATGTTTTCTTTTGGTTTAAGAGGGCTGACAAGTCACATTTTTTCCTCCTCTGAATTTGTAATCAAACTGAGAATATAACAAGCATCTGTTAGGAATAAAAACAGTCATCACTGGTGTTATGACTGGATTGAAAACCTTAGGAGAAGGAAAAAAGCATGGTGGCTCTTTATTTTTCATCATATTGAATGTAAACTGTCTGTGATCTTCTCTGCTTCTGTTTCCAAATGGTAAATATTCTGGAGTCACAACTGACTTTTTACAAATTTAAAATACTTACTATGATTCAACATGCTTGGTTATTCTAGCAAAAGCTGTAATACAATAGATTATATCCTAGTAAAGTATACATTCCCAAAATTGATCCAAGAAAAGAGAAAAGCACACTAAAATATACAAATGATTTTAGAGGAGATTGGAAAGGTGATGATTAAAGAGTGCATATGTGTGTGTTTTGTATAAAGCCTCCAGGACAACGTAATTTCACAAAAGAGGTTTATCTAATCTCTAAAAAGAAAAAAAAAAAAAAAAATCCTGAAACTTAACTTAAGTATTCCAACTAATCAGAAAAGGTAAAAGTTGACAGCCAGGCGCAGTGACTCATGCCTGTTATCCCAGCACTTTAAGAGGCCAAGGTGGGTGGATGACTTGAGGTCAGGAGTTCAAGACCAGCCTTGCCAACATAGTGATTTCCCGTCTCTACTAAAAATACAAAAATTAGCCGGGTGCGGTGGTGCACATCTGTAACTCCAGCTACTCAGGAGGCTGAGGCATGAGAATCACTTGAACCCAGGAGGCAGAGGTTGCAGTGAGCTGAAATCACACCACAGCACTCACCCCAGCCAGGGCGACAGAGTGACAGTCTGTCTCAAAAATAACTAACTAACTAACTAAATAAATAAATAAATAAAAAGAGAAAAGAAAAATGATAAAAAAAAAGAAAAGGTAAAAGTTTTTTTTTGTTTGTTTTAGGCAGTTACCTAATTCTAAATACTAAAACATGAATAAGATGGAGAAAGAAAACAGAGAAAGAACAGATGAAGAAATAGATGTGTAATTTTTAAATAAAACATTAGAAAATAGTACCTAGCAAAGTATAAAAAGGACAGGAATTATTCTAGGAATGTGTTAATTTTTCCATATCAGAAAATGTATTGCCATCATAGATTACATCATTAAGCTGAAGTGCAGAAAAGCCATACACTTTATCTTTCTGTCAGAGAGATTTTTTTGTTTCCTTGTCTTGAGATTCCAACAATTGTACAGGGTATGCTAAAGTCTATTAAAATAAGTGCTGTCTAGACCACAATTAAAGCTTCAATTTGACAGTATAATGTCTTGCTTAAGGTTAGAGAAATCTCTTTCTATAGTTTTTTGCAATATTACCTTTTTTTTGTATGTTGAGAGTTTTTTTACTCAATTTCTTTAAGCAACTGGTTCAGTAATAGCCATTTACTCTAATTTACCATATAATTGTCTTTTAAAAATCTTAAAATCATGCATTTGTTAGTTTGTATTCAGTAGTTCAATCTCTTTAGTTGCAACTTTATGCAATTTAGTAGGAAACATGCAATATGGAGAGACTAAAAGGAATCTCAAATTTGCAAACCTTGTACCTGAAAAAGACATATCAGAATACATAAAAACTTTCACAACTCAAGACAACAAACATAAACACCTCACTAAAGAAGATATATCGATGGAAAATACGCACATGAAAAGGTGTTCAGCATTATTAGTCATCAGAAAATTCAATGGGGTTGTTTGTTTTTTCCTTATGAATTTGTTCAAGTTCCTTATAGATGTTGGATGTTAGAACTTTGTCAGATGCATATCTTGCAAATATTTTCTCCCATTCTATAGGTTGTCTGTTTGCTCTGTTGATAAGAGTTTCTGCACAGCAAAAGAAACTAAGTTAAATTGTGTTCCATTTGTCAATTTTTGCTTTTGTTGTATTGCTTTTGGCATCTTTATCATGAAATCTTTGCCAGTTTCTATGTCAACAATGGTATTATCTAGATTGTCTTTCAGAGTTTTTATAGTTTTTGGTTTTACATTTAAGTCTTTAATTCATCTTGAATTGATTTTTTTGTATATACTGTAAGGAAGGGGTCCAGTTTCAATCTTCTGCATATGCTGCTAGCCAGTTATCGCAGCATCATTTATTTAACAGGGAGTCCTTTCCCCATTACTTGTTTTTATCAGTTTTGTCAGAGGTCAGATGGTTATAGGTGTGCAGCCTTATTTCTGAGATCTCTCTTTTTTTCCATGGGTCTATGTGTCTGTTTTTGCACCAGTATCATGCTGTTTGGGTTACTGTAAAGGACATAGAAACTTTTCAAAAGAAGATATACTTGCAGTGTACAAGCATATGAAAAATAGTTCAATAACACTGATCGTTAGAGAAATGAGAAAACATCTCATATCAGTCCAAATGGCTATTAGTACAAAGTCAAAAAATAACATGCTGGCATAGATGCTTAGAAAAGGAAATGTGTATACACTGTTGGTGGGAATGCAAACTAGTTCAGTCATTGTGGAGAGCAGTGTGGTGATTCCTCAAAGAGCTAAAAACAGAACTACCATTTAACCCAGCAATCTCATTACTTGGTATACACCCAAAGGAATATAAATTATTCCACTATAAAGACACATGTATGCATATGTTCATTGCTGCACTATTTACAATAGTAAAGATATGGAATCAACCTAAAAGCTCGTAAATGGCAGAATGGATAAAGAAAATGTGGTACACCAAGGAGGAGCTGGTACCATTCCTTCTGAACCTATTCCGATCAATAGAAAAAGAGGGAATCCTCCCTAACTCATTTTATGAGGCCAGCATCATCCTGATGCCAAAGCCTGGCAGAGAAACAACCAAAAAAGAGAATTGTAGACCAATATCCCTGATGAACATTGATGCAAAGATCCTCAATAAAATACTGGCAAACCGAATCCAGCAGCACATCAAAAAGCTTATCCACCATGATCAAGTGGGCTTCATCCCTGGGATGCAAGGCTGGTTCAACATATGAAAATCAATGTACAAAAATCACAAGCATTCCTATACACCAACAACAGACAAACAGAGAGCCAAATCATGAGTGAACTCCCATTCACAATTGCTTCAAAGAGAATAAAATATCTAGGAATCCAACTTACAAGGGATGTGAAGGACCTCTTCAAGGAGAACTACAAACCACTGCTCAAGGAAATAAAAGAGGATACAAACAAATGGAAGAACATTCCATGCTCATGGGTAGGAAGAATCAATATCGTGAAAATGGCCATACTGCCCAAGGTAATTTACAGATTCAATGCCATCCCCATCAAGCTACCAATGACTTTCTTCACAGAATTGGAAAAAACTACTTTAAAGTTCATATGGAACCAAAAGAGAGCCCGCATCGCCAAGTCAATCCTAAGCCAAAAGAACAAAGCTGGAGGCATCACACTACCTGACTTCAAACTATACTACAAGGCTACAGTAACCAAAACAGCATGGTACTGGTACCAAAACAGAGATATAGATCAATGGAACAGAACAGAGCCCTCAGAAATAACGCCGCTTACCTACAACTATCTGATCTTTGACAAACCTGAGAAAAACAAGCAATGGGGAAAGGAGTCCCTATTTAATAAATGGTGCTGGGAAAACTGGCTAGCCATATGGAGAAAGCTGAAACTGGATCCCTTCCTTACACCTTATACAAAAATCAATTCAAGATGGATTAAAGATTTAAACGTTAGACCTAAAACTATAAAAACCCTAGAAAAAAACCTAGGCATTACCATTCAGGACATAGGCATGGGCAAGGACTTCATGTCCAAAACACCAAAAGCAATGGCAACCAAAGCCAAAATTGATAAATGGGATCTAATTAAACTAAAGAGCTTCTGCACAGCAAAAGAAACTACCATCAGAGTGAACAGGCAACCTACAACATGGGAGAAAATTTTCGCAACCTACTCATCTGACAAAGGGCTAATATCCAGAATCTACAATGAACTCAAACAAATTTACAAGAAAAAAACAACCCCATCAAAAAGTGGGCGAGGGACATGAACAGACACTTCTCAAAAGAAGACATTTATGCAGCCAAAAAACACATGAAAAAATGCTCATCATCACTGGCCATCAGAGAAATGCAAATCAAAACCACTATGAGATATCATCTCACACCAGTTAGAATGGCAATCATTAAAAAGTCAGGAAACAACAGGTGCTGGAGAGGATGTGGAGAAATAGGAACACTTTTACACTGTTGGTGGGACTGTAAACTTGTTCAAACATTGTGGAAGTCAGTGTGGCTATTCCTCAGGGATCTAGAAGTAGAAATACCATTTGACCCAGCCATCCCTTTACTGGGTGTATATCCAAAGGACTATAAATCATGCTGCTATAAAGACACAGGCACACATATGTTTATTGCGGCATTATTCACAATAGCAAAGACTTGGAACCAACCCAAATGTCCAACAATGCTAGACTGGATTAAGAAAATGTGGCACATATACACCACGGAATACTATGCAGCCATAAAAAATGATGAGTTCATGTCCTTTGTAGGGACATGGATAAAATTGGAAACCATCATTCTCAGTAAACTATCGCAAGAACAAAAAACCAAACACCGCATATTCTCACTCATAGGTGGGAATTGAACAATGAGATCACAAGGACACAGGAAGGGGAATATCACACTCTGGGGACTGTGGTGGGGAGGGGGGAGGGATAGCATTGGGAGATATACTTAATGCTAGATGACGAGTTAGTGGGTGCAGTGCACCAGCATGGCACATGTAAACATATGTAACTAACCTGCACAATGTGCACATGTACCCTAAAACTTAAAAAGTATAATTAAAAAAAAATAATAATAATAGTAATAATAAAATTAAAAAAAAAACATATGAAAATCAATAAATGTAATCCGGCATATAAACAGAACCAAAGACAAAAACCACATAATTATCTCAATAGATGCAGAAAAGGCCTTTGACAAAATTCATCAGCCCTTCGTGCTAAAAACTCTCAATAAATTAGGTATTGATGGGACGTATCTCAAAATAATAAGAGCTATTTATGACAAACCCACAGTCAATATCATACTGAATGGGCAAAAACTGGAAGCATTCCCTTTGAAAACTGGCACGAGATAGGGATGCCCTCTCTCACCACTCCTATTCAACATAGTGTTGGAAGTTCTGGCCAGGGCAATCAGGCAGCAGAAAGAAATAAAGGGTATTCAATTAGGAAAAGAGGAAGTCAAATTGTCCCTGTTTGCAGATGACATGATTGTATATCTAGAAAACCCCATCGTCTCAGCCCAAAATCTCCTTAAACTGCTAAGCAACTTCAGCAAAGTCTCAGGATACAAAACCATTGTGCAAAAATCAAAAGCATTCTTATACACCAATAACAGACAAACAGAGAGCCAAATCATGAGTGAACTCCCATTCAAAATTGCTTCAAAGAGAATAAAATACCTAGGAATCCAATTTACAAGGGATGTAAAGGACCTCTTCAAGGAGAACTATCTTCAAGTAGAACGACGAACCACTGCTCAACGAAATAAAAGAGGATACAAACAAACTGAAGAACATTCCATGCTCATGGATAGGAAGAATCAGTATTGTGAAAATGGCCATACTGCCCAAGGTAATTTGTGGATTCAATGCCATCCCCATCAAGCTACCAATGACTTTCTTCAACAGAATTGGAAAAAACTACTTTAAAGTTCATATGGAACCAAAAAAGGGCCCACATTGCCAAGACAATCCTAAGCCAAAAGAACAAGGCTGGAGGCATCACGCTACCTGACTTCAAACTATACTACCAGGCTATAGTAACCAAGACAGCATGGTACTGGTACCAAAACAGAGATATAGACCAATGGAACAGAACAGAGCCCTCAGAAATAATACCACACATCTACAACCATCTGATCTTTGACAAACCTGACAAAAACAAGAAATGGGGAAAGGATTCCCTATTTAATAAATGGTGCTGGGAAAACTGGCTAGCCATATGTAGAAAGCTGAAACTGGATCCCTTCCTTACACCTTATACAAAAATCAATTCAAGATGGATTAAAGACTTAAATGTTATACCTAAAACCATAAAAATCCTAGAAGAAAACCTAGACAATACCATTCAGGACATAGGCATGGGCAAGGACTTCATGTCTAAAACACCAAAAGCAATGGCAACAAAAGCCAAAATTGACTAATTAAACTAAACAGCTTCTGCACAGCAAAAGAAACTACCATCAGAGTGAACAGGTAACCTACAGAATGGGAGAAAATTTTTGCAATCTACTCATCTGAAAAAAGGCTAATATCCAGAATCTACAATGAACACAAACAAATTTACAAGAAAAAAACAACCCCATAAAAAAGTGGGCAAAGGATATGGACACTTCTCAAAAGAAGACATTTATGCAGCCAACAGACACATGAAAAAATGCTCATCATCACTGGCCATCAGAGAAATGCAAATCAAAACCACAATGAGATACCATCTCACACCAGTTAGAATGGCAATCATTAAAAAGTCAGGAAACAACAGGTGCTGGAGAGGATGTGGAGAAGTAGGAACACTTTTACACTGTTGGTGGGACTGTAAACTAGTTCAACCATTGTGGAAGACACTGTGGCAATTCCTCGAGGATCTAGAACTTGAAATACCATTTGACCCAGCCATCCCATTACTGGGTATATACCCAGAGGAGTATAAATCCTGCTGCTATAAAGACACATGCACACATACATTTATTGCGGCACTATTTGCAATAGCAAAGACTTGGAACCAACCCAAATGTCCATCAGTGCTAGACTGGATTAAGAAAATGTGGCACATATACACCATGGAATACTATGAAGCCATAAAAAAGGATGTTTTCATGTCCTTTGTAGGAACATGGATGAAGCTGGAAACCATCATTCTCAGCTAACTATTGCAAGGACAAAAAACCAAACACCGCATGTTCTCACTCATAGGTGGGAATTGAACAATGAGAACACTTGGACACAGGAAGGGAAACATCACACACCAGGGCCTGTCGTGGGGTGGAGGGAGGAATAGCATTAGGAGATATACCTAATGTAAATGTCGAGTTAATGGGTGCAGCACACCAACATGACACATGTATACATATGTAACAAACATGCACATTGTACACATGTACCCTAGAACTTAAAGTATAATTTAAAAAAAAAATGTGGTACACATACATGAAGGAATACTATGCAGCCATAAAAAAATCCAGATTATGTCCTTTGCAGGAACATGAATGAAACTGGAGGCCATTATTTTTAGCAAACGAATGCAGGAACACCAAACCAAATATTGCATGTTCTCATTAATAAGTATGAGCCAAATGGCTAAATGATGGGAACACATGGACACAAAGAGGGGAACAACAGACACTGAAGTCCACTTGAGCTTGGAGAGTGAAGAGAAGGGAGAAAATCAGAAAAAAAAAAACTATTGGGTACTAGGCCTAGTACCTTGGTGCCAAAATTATCTGTATAACGAACCCCAGGGACATGAGTCTCTCTATATAACCAAACTGCACATGTATCTCTGCACCTAAAATATGAGTTTACAAAAAAGAAAATTCAATTTAAAACCACAATGAAGTGCCATCACTATGAACCAATAGAACAACTAAAATGAAAAAGGATTAACCATACCAAGTGTTGGCAATGATGTGAAGTAATCAGAGCTCTCATATACTTCTGGTGAAAAAGGGCACAACTACTTTGAAAAACAGTTTGGCATTTAAAAAAATTTTAAATAGCATATAGTAGTCATTCGGCTCCAACGCATTTCAACTAGAAAAATAAATAAAAGCATACTTATTCTCACAAAAACATATACATAAATGTTCATAGCAATTTTATTCACAAATACCTAAAAGATGGAAACAAACCAACTGTCCATCAACTGGTGAAGGAATAAACAAACTGTGGTATATTCATATGAAATAATACTCAACAATAAAAGACAATGAAGTATTAATACATGATCTTTAAAAAACTTTGTTAAAATAGTGAAAATAACATTGCTGAGTCTCTAACCTATGTTAATGAGTGAAAGGAGTCAGACGAGAAAATGGTACCTATTTTCTTATTTCGTTTATATAAAATTATGGAAAACGCAAACTCATCTACAATGACAGAAAGCAAATCACTGTTTGGGGATAAGGGGAAGATGTCCAAAGAGATTATAAAGGGGAATCAGGAAACATTAAGGAGTGACTGACATATTCATTACCTTTATTGTGGTCATAGTTTCATGAGTAAAATCAGTTTCTAAAACTATGTATTGTATTATATATACATATGTGTATATATATTTATTTTCTTATATAGCTTTCATTATTATTCTACCCAGTCTTACAGATATCATCTTCATATATATTCCTCGAGATGTTATACAGTATTAGCTTTTAACATTTCGGTCTATGATCCATTTTTTAGTTAATATTTGTGTATGGTATAGGGTAAAAGTTACCCAGGTTCATTGTTGAATATGTATGTCCAAAAGTTCAGGTACTATTTGTTAAAAATAATATTATTTTCCATTGAAATACCTTTTTTTCAAAAATCAATTAGTGTGTTTGTGTCGATTTTAGCATGTTCTAATCTGTTTCATTGATCTTTCTGTCAATCTTTACAATAAAGCCAAGTTGTCTTAACTATTATTTGCTTACAGTAAGACTTAAGATAGATAGTGTCTATTTCATTTTTCCTTTATTGTCGCACTTATTTTGCCTCTTCTAGGTCTTCTACATTTTTTTTGGTAAATTTTAGTATTAGTTTGTCAATTTTTGTAAAAGAGCCAGCTAAGGTCTGCATGAAAATGCAATTTAATCTACAGATTAATTTAGAATAATTGCCATGTTAAAAATCTTATTAGATATGCTTCATAAACAAAATATATCTCCCCATTTACTTAGCTCTTTAATTTATCTTAGCAATGTTCTGTTATTTTCAGCATGCTTATCAATTTTGTTAGATTTATCAAATACTTCATCAATTCAATTTTCTATTGTTCCCTGCAAGCATACTATGGAAATACAGTGAATTTATATATATTCACCCTGAATCTTGTAGCCTCAGCAAATGTTATAATTAATTATAGTAATTCATGTGTAAGTTATTTGGGGATATATTTAAGCAATCAAGTAATAATTAGAAATTGCTACAGGTAAATCAAAATAGATTTTTTAGGTTGATTCCATGTCTTTACTATTGTGAATAGTGTTGCAATGAACATACATATGCATGTGTCTTTACGACAGATGATTTATATTTCTTTAGGTGTATACTCAGTAATGAGATTGCTGGGTCAAAGAGTATTTCTGTGTTTAGATCTGAGGAATTGTCATACTGTCCTCAACAATGGTTGTACTAATTGGATGGAGCTGGAGGCCATTATCCTTAGCAAAGTAACAAAGGAACAGAAAACCAAATACTGCATGTTCTCACTTATAAGTGGGAGCTAAATGATGAGAACACATGGACACAAAGAGAGGAACAACACACACTGGGGTCTATGGAAGGGTGGAGAGTGGGGGGGAGGGAGAGGATCAGCAAAATTAACTAGTGGGTGCTAGGCTTAATACCTGGGTGATGAAATAATCTGCATAACAAACTCCCATGACACGAGTTTACCTATGTAACAAATCTTCCAATGAAGCCTGAACCTAAAATAAAAGTTATAAAAAGAAATTTATCTTTTATCTTTCCTTTGCCCTTTAAAATTTCCTTTCTGGACATTGTGCTTACTCAGATCCTGATACAATACTGTATAATAGTGGTAAGAGAGGGAGCTATGGACAGAATATTTGTGTTTTCCCAAATTCCTATGTTGATGCCTAATCTACAATGTGATGATATTTTCAGGTGGGGCCTTTGGGAAGTTATTAAGATATTAAGATATGATGGTAGCGACTTTATGAATGAATGGGACTAAGCCCTTATTACAAAAGATAGAGTTTGCGTTCTCTCTCTCTCTTTTTCTCTCACTCTCTCTCTCCTCGCCCCCCCACCTCTCTGCCATGTGTGAATACAAACAGAAGATGGCCATCTACAAAGTACACAGAGGATACCCACCTGTCACCGGATCTGCCAGCACCTTGATTGTGGACTTTCTTGTTTCCAGAATCGTGAGCCTTGTTTCTGATCTGCGTGGGAAAGAATTCAGTATTTCTCCATTTAATATGACATTAGCTATAGATTTTTTATATGATATTAGCTATAGATTTTTTATAGATGCCTTGCATTAAAGTGAAGAAGCTTCATTTTCTTCCTAATATTCTGATTTTTTTAATCATAGATATGTTTTATCTAACTTATTGAAAAAATAATTTCAAAAATATGTGGCCAGGCACGGTGGCTCACACCTGTAATCCCAGCACTTTGGGAGGCCGAGGTGGGTGGATCACGAGGTCAGGAGATCGAGACCATCCTGGCTAACATGGTGAAACCCCATCTCTACTAAAAATACAAAAACTAGCCGGGCGTGGTGGCAGGCACCTGTAGTCCCAGCTACTCGGGAGGATGAGGCAGGAGAATGGCGTGAACCCAGGAGGCAGGGTTGCAGTAAGCCTAGATCGCATCACTGCACTCCGGCCTGGGCAACAGTGCCAGACTCCGTCTAAAATAAAATAAAATGTGTTTGTTTATATATGTACACAGGTAATCAAGTATCTTTATGCCTATATGTGTAGTATCCATACATATTTAAATAGCTGCATCATTATGGGAATTCATCAATAAGTCAGCCAGAACAAGTTTTGGAAAAAAGTATTGTAGTCTCCAAGAAGGGACTGAAAATGGAAAGTCAACATAGTTTTCTGGTTACAAAGTCTCCTCTCTCTCTAACCCATACTCACAACTGCACAAAGGCAATGCTCTAATATTAAAGGGGAAATAAAAATAATTTATATATCCATTTCAAATTTCAAATGCATGCATTTAAATGAAAGAGCATAATCCTAGAAAAATTTACATCACCAATGTGTCAGTAATATGAATAAATCCCACTTTGCAAGCATTAATAGAAATATAACACTAAAGAAATACATGTCTCTAATTACTTATTCAATATATTAATCCAAAGTCAAGACTCATAAGATCCACAAACCTAAGTAAAGTAGACAACAAATGGTGAACATCGGTATTAGTTTTTGGAACAGAGTTCTACTTAGATCCCTGGGTAACATAACATGTTCTAAAATTACTTGCAGAATATATCATTAAAACAATGTCAGGCCTTTTTTTTTAACGTAGAACAAGTAAGTTTTTATTTTACTTTTTTCAGTTTATTTCAAAGCTGGTTTATTTCATTAAATCCAGCTCCTTATGCACAAAAATGTCTCTGAAGCGTGGAGTCAATGCTCAGTGAAAAAAAAAATCATTTTAAAGGCCTCCAAGGGAAGCTATTCTGTAATTTCCTTTGATAAACCATCATAGTATATAATAATCCTCATGACTGGAAAATTTACGTTTCTATTTTACATAAAATTCATATTCCACAGTTTTAGCCTGATTTTTTCTCTTCTGTCCTTTCAGACAATAGAACACATATTTTTAATTAATTTATTTGTATATGGGGACCCTTGGTATTCTGAAAAAAAATAAATTTATATCTTCCTTTCAATACATATATTCATTTTTTTTTTTTTTGACCTCGGAAGAGGAAAGGGTCCAAGGCTTACTGGAAGGCAGTACATGGGAAGAGAGTGGGTGAGCTCAGCAACATATTTGGTCTTTGTCCTATGGCATCTTTGCCTTAATTCTCATTATTATAGTTGGATCTTATTCTCAGGCCAGGCACTTGTATCTGCCTCAGAATAATTACTGAGCTTTGAGGGCATTTTTTGCAGTGTCTGTGCTACCGCCAACTCCCTCTACTTTCATCACCAAAATGTAAGGCTTTGCAGACAATGCAATATATGAAAAGAAATAACACATATCATCGGAACCAACACTAGTCAAGGGTAAAACTTTGAGGAAACACATTCCTTTAAGGAAACAGAAACACACACACACACACACATGCGCGTGCACACACATACACGCGTGCATGCACACACCATATTCCTTATGAGGACAGTCTCTCTATATATCCTATTTACTACTTTGTATTCTTTGGGACATTTCTTTATGCATATACATCTTTCACTCTCATACTTAAAATATAAAAAAAAAGTTTTTAAAAATCCAATTAACTTTTTCAACTATGACTTTTTCAAACCTTTGCCTTTGCATACTTTGTCCCTAGCACTTTAACACTATTTGAATATTTTATAAATCAGGAACTTTCCAGTATATAATGAAAAGCTACAAACCTACACAGTTCCTCCATTTTCATTTAACAAATAATTATTGAGAATATGCTAGCTTTTGGGAAAACACTGGTGAGAAAATATAGTACCCCACTCTGTTTTGTTCTCATTTAGAGTCATTGGACTTTTTGCAATTTACTTGCTTTGTCCTATGCTCCAATACTGGAATTTTCCTACAAATTGACCCTGGATGCCCCCACCAACCCCCACCCAACCCCTGACTTTTGGTATTGTGTTGTCTCTGGAAAAAAGCCTACACTCCAATTCTGTGCCCATGGTCAACATCCCACCTTAATCAGATTTTATTTTTCCCAGCACATATCCAATAGTCCTCTTAAAATGGTCCTCCTTGTGCATAAACACATACAAACTGACACTAACAAACAAAGCCACAGGGCCTGTTTAGAGAGCCTAGATAACTGACAATTCTACATGTTGTAACTTCTAACTTTCCTCTCCTCATTCTACTAATCATCTTGTCTTCTTTCACTTACCTCCACCTCCTTTCTTTGCTTTCATCATAGATTCTCTCTCTCTCTCTCTCTCTCTCTCTCTATATATATATATATGTATGAGTGTGTATGTGAACATCTAAGTAGGAATTTATTTTATTGCCTTTATATTATTAATCTGAAAATATCTTGGCTCCTTGACTTCACAATCTGAAAGCCATAACATTTCTGCAATTTACTTTTATTGCTTAACTTTGTCTTTGTTGTTATATCTTTAGTATTTTATATTCACTCAGAGACCATGGCAATGGGTGCACTTTTATAAAGCTAAAAATTAAATGAATAAATTATAAATGAATGTATCATTTCCTGTACACGATCCCTGAGACTGAGGAAATGGCTACATTTTCAAAACCAGAATATAAATAATCATTTTTAAATCTGGGTGCAGAGTACATTTATGTAAATTACATTCTTTATTTCACTTTACAATTTTAAAATGTCACCTTCTGTATCTAAAGAAGGCATCAGGACTGTTACCCCAAAACCAGAGGTAAAAATGGCCCATGTTTCCATTACTCACTCTTATTATCATACTTTCTCAGAAATGGATTTGTAGTGTCACTTTCTCTGGTTGTTATACCTTTGCCAAGAAAAGGAGATGTAAGAATTCTAATGTTTGATACCCAACATGAAGACAGGTAGGATCACCTCTTGATTGGGCTATGACCTTACTGTGGAAGTTCTCACTTGAGAGATCCCAGCAAAGACTACTATGTGGGATTCAGTAACCAAACAGCCTCCCTTAAAGCACTGTGGACTGCTTCTCTCACTGAAACATTAGCAAAATTTGGTTTTACTGTAGAGACAAAGATTGCAATGTGATGTGGCACAACATAAATACATCCTTGTAAGAACGATGGCAAGGAGAATTGCAAACAGTCAAGAAATCTTCCCAATTTTTGTTATCACCTGATGATGACACCTTAAGAGTCTCCTCCAAAGCTCTTCTTCCCTCTGCAAAATAGTTATAGATTTTTTTTCATTCTCCATTCATTCTTGCTTACAAAACTGAGAGCTGTAATTCTTACAGCCTTCATTCTCCCCATTTTTACTGGAGTTATATGTTCATAGGAGACATCTTTCTGAGGTGGTACTGAATAACAAGGTAAAAATAATAAACATTATATAGCGTGAACATCAATCATGTCATTAAGAGCAAAAAAGTGTTTAGAAATATGTTTCTTTGTCTTTTCTATTTCACGTAATACTGATGCTTTGGGTCGGGGGGAAACAATCCCTAAGGTTTTTTGCTGCATCTATCTATCTTATAAATGATTCCCTTTGATCAAAATCTAGTGCAAGCTCACCTTTTTTAGAGTCATAGAGGCAATGATTTCATATCACAGTATTTTGACTCTTGACAGCTCAGTGGGAGTAAGAAAAATGAGGAGGGGGATTATGTAAAGGAGAGGAAAAGGTTGGGGAGAGGAATTCAAAGTCAGGACAAAGATGACAGGCAAAGCATGAGAGCAGCTGTACAAAATGTTACTTGCTCTCTTCCAGAGATTGGTGTGCTGGAGTGAATGACAACTACTAATTAAAATGGTGGCTTATTATCATGTAAGAAGTGACACAATTTGTCTAAGACCTGGAGTAAAAGATGAATCACTTTTATTTGTAGAAAATTCTAATTTAAAAATATGCATTTTTAGATGAACATCTGTGGTGTTTTTGACAGGAGACGTGATAATTAAAACCTTTTTTATTTTCTGACTGAAATGTTCATATTATATTTTTGCTGTGTGCCAATTTTTATATTTCTATAAATAAGAACAAAGCAAGTTTTCTACAACAACTAGAAGTTTATACAATTTATAATTTTTAAGTCCAAGTGTCAAAATCAGATACCTAAATCATGATTATAAGTTTGTATATTGCCATAAAATATATTGGATATTAACTTTCCATCTTAATGATCTCTTTTTTTTTAAATGGATTTCTATTAAAGCAGATGAATTGGTCTTTTGCAGGACAAAGGTACGTTACTGTTCTCAAAACACTTACTGCCTGGTGCTTTTTTTTTTAACTTTTTGAGAGCTTAAAAAAATGATAGCCTTGGATTTGCTCTACTTTATACATATCTTTCACAGTTAAGAGAATAATTTTCAAATTATACCCATGCGGCAAGTAATTTTATTATTCCAAGTAAAATATGTATCTCTCTGATACCAAACAGTTGTTTATGATTTTCAGAATTTGTCTGGATAAGTTAAAGCATGCCATAAATGGACAAGAAAATGCCTCAATCAGATAAACAATAATACTAAATAAGCAGATGTTAATATAAAAAATAAAGGAATAACTTATTTTATTGCACTTCACTTTTTGGCCCTCTGCAGATGTTGTGTGTGTATGTGTGTTTAACAAATTGAAGGTTCATGGCAATTCTGCATCAAGCAAGTATATTGACACCATTTTTCCAACAGCATGTGCTCACTTCATTTCTCCGTGCCACATTTTGGTGATTATTTCTAACATTTTCATTACTATTATGTCTGTTACAGTGATCTGTAATCAATGATCATCAATGTCACTATTGGAATGGTTACAAACTTAGCCCATATGAGATGGGAAACTTAATTGGCAAATGTGTGTATTCTGACTGCTCCACAGACCAGCTGTTACTGCATTTCTCTCCCTCTCATGTCTTTCTATTCCCTGAGACAAAACAATATTGAAATTAGTCCAATAATAACCCTTCAATGGCCTTTAAGTGTTCAAGTGAAATGAAGAGTCACACATCTCTCACTTTAAATCAAAAGCTGGAAATGATAAAGCTTACTGAAGAGGGCATGTGGAAAGCTGAGGTAAGCTGAAAGAGAGGCCTAATAGACAAGTTGTGAAAGTTAAAAAAAAAAAAAGTTCTTGAAGAAAATTAAAAATGTTACTTCAGTGAATACGCAAATGAGAAGAAAGCAAAATGGCCTCACTGCTGCTATGGAGAAAATTTCAGTCATCTGGATAGAACAGATCAACCACAATATCCCCATAAGCCAAAGCCTTATCCATAGCAAGTCTCTAGTTCTTCAGTTCTGTGAAGGCTTAGAGAAGTGAGGAAGCTGCAGCAGAAAAGTTTGAAGCTAACAGAGGTTGGTTCATTTGGTTGAAGGAAAGAAGCTTTTTCTGTAATACAAAAGTGTAAGGTGAAGTAGCAAGTGCTGATAGAAAAGCTGTAGTAAGGTATCTAGAGCTAAGATACATGATGAAGGTGGCTACACTTTCCAACTGATTTTCAATGTAGACAAAACAGACTTATATTTGAATAAGATACCATCTAAGATTGTAGCTAAAGAGGACAAGTCAGTGCTTGGCTTCAAAGCTCCAAAGGACAAGCTGACTATTTTTAGGGGATAATGCAATTGGTGACTTTAAGTTGAACCCAATCCTTACTATTCTGAAAATCCTAGGGCCGTTAAGAGTCATAATAAACTATCTCTGCCTGTTCTCAATGGAACAGCAAAACCTAGGTGGTAATTCGTATGCTTACAAAATGATTTACTGAACATTTTAAACCCACTGGTGAGGTCTGTTCCTCAGAAACTAGAAAAAATTCCTTGCAAAAGATTACTGCTTATTGATAATCATGTGCTCATCCAAAAGCTCTGATAGGGATATACACAAGGTACGTTTTCATCCCTGCTTATAAAACATTGAATCTGCAACACAAGGATCAAGGAGTAATTTAAGCTTTCAAATCCATTATCCAAGAAATAATTTTTGATATAATTCCTCCGATGGACCTGGGCAGAGTAAATTGAACACCCTCTGGAAATACTTCATTATTCTAGATGTCATTAAGAATGTTTATCATTCAAAGGAGAAGGTCAAAATATCAACATTAATGGAAGTGTAAGTGAAGTGAATTCCAACTCTCAGGGATGCCTTTGAGGGATTGAAGACTTCAGTGGGGAAAGTAATTGCAGATGTAATAGAAATTGCAAGAGAACAATTAGATGTGGAACTTGAGGATGGAACTGAACATCTATAATTTCATGATAAAACTTCAACAGATGTGGAGTTTGTTTTTATGAATGAACACAGAACATAGTTGCTTGAAAGGGAAACTACTTCTGGTAAAGATGCTATGAACACTGTTGAAATGACAACATATTTAGAATATCACATACACCTGGTTGAAAAAACAGCAGCAGGGTTTGAAAGGATTGACTCCAATTTCAAAAGAAGTTTTACTGTGAAATTCTACCAGATAGCATTGTATGCTTTGGAGAAATCTGCATGAAGGAAAGAGTCAATCAATGCAACAAACTTAATTGTTTTCCTATTTTCAGAAATTGCCACAACCATTCTAACCTTCAGCAACCACCACCCTGATCAGTCAGCAGCCATCAATATCGAGGCAAGACTCTTACAGCAAAAAGTCTATGACTCTCTGAAGGCTTAGCTGGTTTTTAGCATTTTTAGCAATAAAATAAAGGTATGTACATTGTTTTTTAGATGTATTGCAATTGGAATTATTTTATATGCACTAGAAAACCAGAAATAAAAAATATGTGACTCACTTTATTGTGACATTTGCTTTATCGCAGTGGTCTAGAATAAACTTGCACTATCTGCAAAGCATGCCTGCATGTGTATTAAATGAAAACAGAACAGTTTAGCTTGGTATTTTATTTTGTCTTATGTTCTTTTTCCAAGCCATATCTTTGGGCCTCTACTTCTATTCTCAAAGCAGTTTATTTTGATCTTCCCTTTCTAAGAAGTTCGTTGCTTCTTCATTTTTGTTGTCTTTGCTGTTATTTCTACACATATTTTAACCACACTGTCAAGACTGAGCACATTATGTGTGTTAGGGGTATGAGGAGGGAGTCAGTGAAATTAATGCATGCAGGAAAGATGTTGGAAGAACAAATCCAATAGAGATCTAAGGCAAGTGGCATAGGAAATACTGCCAGAAGACAAGAAGGTAGAATATAAAAACTAATATTTAAGATGTTTCCATTTACTTCCAGGAACTGTACTAGCCATTTGACAGGAAGTATCTCATTAAATCCTCAATAGAACAGTGTAATATATTCATTATAATTTCCGTTGTAAAGAAAGATAAAATTTTTAGCTCAGAGAAGTATTCTATTTTTTACAATCACAAAGCCTATATAGAAATTACAGTTTTAATTCAGATTATATAGATTTCAAATACATGTGTCCCTTTCCATAATACACTGACTTCTAAGTAAAAAGAATAAATAAAATAAAGTTTTGATATTTTAAAACTTCTTCTTCAATATTTATCCCTGTCTAATAGCTGGAATGCATCCTGTGACTCTGGAAAAGGATATACCAGAACTTACTTTTTTAATATAAATTAAATATTAATACTTGAAGTCCTTTCTCACACCATATATGATAATTGACTCAGAATGAATCAAAGACTTAAATGCAAGAGTTAAAACTAAAAAACAAAAAATAATCTCAGAAGATTTCTCATGGAGAAAAATTTTCACAATCACATTTGATGGTGGTTTCTTAGATGAGATACCAAAGGTATAAGCAACAAAGAAAGAATAGCTAAAATGAACTACAATAAAATTAACAGTTTTTGTGCTTCAAATGATACCATTAAGAAAGTGAAAAATAAAGAGAAAATATTTGCAAATCATATATCTATTATATGACTTCTGTGTAGAATACAAAAACAACTATTACAACTCAATAATACAAAGACAACCTAAGTAAAAATTGACCTGGCTAGACATTTCCTCAAAAAGAATATACAAATGGACAATAAGCACATAGAAAGATGCTCAAAATCATTATCATCAGAGAAATGCAAATCAAAAGTTCAACGAGATACCACCTCATACCCACTAGGATAACTGTAATAAAATATCAGATAATAACAAGTGTTAATGAAGATGTGGTAAAATAAGAATCTTCTTTCATCGCTAGAGAGAATGTAAAATGGTGCAGCCACCTTGGAAAACGCCTGAAAGTTGCTCAAAAAGTTAAACGTCAAGTTATTATTTGACCCAGCAACTCTACTCCTAAGTAGATTCTGAAGAAAAAATGAATGTAATCGTTTATGTAAAAACATGTACACAAATATTCATAGCACTTTTATTCATAAAAGACAAAAGGCAGAAACAACTCAAATTTCCATCAACTGATGAATGAATTTTTAAAATGTGACAAAGACACATCAGACAAAGAAAACTACAGACTAATATCCCTGATTAACATGGACACAAAAATCCTCAACAAAATACTAGCAAGCCAAATTAAGCAACACATTACAAAGATCATTTGTATGACCAAGTGGGATTTATTCCTGGCATCCATGGATGGTTCAATATATGCAAATCAAACAATGTGACACATCATGTGAACAGAATGAAGGACAAAAATCATATCATTTCATTTGATGCTGAAAAAGCATTTGAAAACATTTCAACATCCTTGCATGATAAAAGCCCTCAAAACACTG
Organism: Pan troglodytes; assembly: GCF_028858775.2. NCBI lineage: Eukaryota > Metazoa > Chordata > Mammalia > Primates > Hominidae > Pan > Pan troglodytes. Next base: position 92,989,392 of record NC_072407.2, read on the forward strand.
GGTATAGGAAGAACATAACGCAATAAAAGCCATGTGTGACAGAGCCACAGCTAGTATCATACGGAATGAGGAAAACCCAAAAGCCTTTCTTCTGAAATCTGGAACATGACAAGGATGTCCACTTCCAACACTGTTATTCAACATAGTACTGGAAGTCCTTGCTAGAGCAATCAGACGAAGGAAAGAAAGGGCATCCAACTTGGAAGAGAAGAAGTCAAATTATCTTTGTTTGCAGATGGTATGATGTTATATTTGGAAAAGCCTCTTGTCTAAAAGGCAATAAGAAATTCTGGCAACGATGTTGAGAAAAAGGAATCCTCATACACTATTGGTGGGAATGTAAATTAGTACAACCACTGTATAGAACAGTTTGAATGTTCTTCAAAAACTAAAAGTAGAATCACCATCTGATTTAGCAGTCCCACTGCTATGTACATACCAAAAGGAAAGAAATTCAGTATATCAAAAATATATCTGCACTCTCATGTTTATTGAAACACTATTCACAATAGCAAAGATTGAGCAGTAACCTAAGTATCAATCAACATATAAATGCATAGAGAAATATGGCTATTCAGCCATAAAAGAATGAGATCCTTTCATCTGCAACGACATGGATAGAACTGGAAGTCATTATGTTAAGTGAAATAAGCCAGGCACAGAAAGACAACTATCATATGTTCTCACTTATTTGTGAGAGCTAAAAGTTAAAACAGTTGAGCTCATGGAGATAGAGATTAGAGGGATGGTTGTAAGAGGATGGGAAGTGTAATGGTGTAATGTGGTTAATGGGTACAAAAATAAATAGAATGAATAAAACCTAGTATTTGGTAGCACAACAGGGTGACTATAGTCAACAATAATTGTACATTTAAAAATAAATAACTAAATAATTATAATTGGATTGTTCCTTACACAAAGAATATGTAAAAATACTTGAGGTGATGGATATCCCATTTACAGTGATGTGATTATTATAGATTGTATGCCTGTGACAAAATATCTTATGCACCTCATAAATATATACACCTACTATGTACCTACAAAAATTAAAAAATGAACACATCTCTACAATGACCTATTATTCAGACATAAATAAGAATGAAGTACTGATACATGCTGCAATGCAGATGAACCTTCAAAACATCATGCTAAATGAAAGAAGCCAGTCACAAAATATTGCATATTATATTATTCTATTGATATGAAATGTCCAGGACAGGAAAATCTATAGGGACAGAAAGTATATGAGTGGTTGCCTAGGGCTAGGGGAAAGGGGGACGTTGGGGAGTGATAGATAAAGAGTACAGGGTTTCCATTTGGGGATGATAAAAATGTTGTAAAATTGATTATGGTAATGATTTCACTGTTCTTGCCCTTTGAAGTGCATTTTGTTGTAATAAGCCATTTGAATTATTGAAATAAAATGCAGGCTTTGAAATCATGCCAGCCTATATTTGCAGTCTGTAAATAACACCTTCTAGCATAAAGGGAATGGATTTAAAGTCAAAAGTCAAATCTATTAGAAGTGACCTCAGAAGACGTAGAAAAAGTAAACTCGGGTATAGACAGTATCAAAATAAATAAAAAAGCAGGGAAAAAAATTCCTAAAGTCATGTTAAAATTTAAACCCCTAGCATTAAACAAACAAAAATAAAAATAATGCCCTTTCCTATGAATCTGGATCTAGTCTTAGACTCTTTCAAAGAGAGCATCTCAGGAAACTAGCTTAAGATAATTAAGGATGAAGAACATGATGCAATACTTTTTGCCTATTAGACCTTGGGTAATCCAAGACTTTTAAGTTCAGTTCATACTATATGCCAGGCCTGAGAGTAAAATGAGTGATACATTATTCATGCCCTAAAGAGGCTCAGAGTAGAGCTCTGGGAGTGTGTGTGTGTAATACACACACACAATAAACATACACACTAATTTTAACAGTATGTCCCATGTGGGAGCAGATCCATTACCTCTAGTATGATTCACTTCGTCTAGTGGGGATGGGGTAGAGTGGAGTGGCTAATACAAAGGTCATCTAAGGGATATCATTTAAGACAGATTTTTAAAGATATGTAGGAGTTCACTAGATAGACAAGGTTTCAAAACAAAATTCTAGGTCGAGTAAACCAAATTCACATATTAATATGTGCTTTAAGAAAATAATGACAAGGTAACTTTAAATTGTTAATGAGAAAGAAATGCAAAAAATAAGTTTAAGTGAGCATCAAAAGAAATAAGGTGAATAAGTAGTTATGAAACAAGTTTTAAAGAACACTAAAACATTCTAGAATAGAAAGTATGAACCTTATTCTATTTCAGAGATTAAAAATTATTAAGATGTTTTAAATTAAGTATTGGTATGATTGGATTTGAATTCTAAAGTAGTTTTAAAGTTCCACCTAACTTATCAGGTTATCAGTAACACAAGTGAAATAATAAAAACCCTTTTATTGGAACCCACTATAAACCAGGCACTATGTGAGTCACTCTAAATGGATTACTGCTAATCTCCCCAATGACTCTACATCAGGTGATGAAATATGTTCAGACCAACAGAAGTACTTCTCCCAAGATCCTAGAGATAATAATGATAAGATTCAAGCCTTAGACAACTGAAATCTAGGATCTGCCCACTATGTCTCTCTGCATCTGGAGAACACTCTAATACACTGCAGGATGCTTTAAGGAGTGTTTGTGATCTGAAAGTAGGCAGACACATTAGGTGGAAAATATTTTTAGGATTACACCAAGTGAGTGCTTTTACTACATTCACCTATATAAGAAAACTTCTTTTTCTCTTTTTCTAATTTGAACCAAAGCTCTCTGCAGTTTAGCAAACTATAATGACCTCAATATGAGCTTACAGTTCAGTGGAAAAGCTCCAGTCCTAGAGTGGAGTATGATTTGGATAACACTTCTAGACAAAAACCCAGAGACTTGAAACAAGATTTCTGGGCTAGTTTTCATGGTATATAATTGGCAAAGAGGAAGTGACAAGAAGGCTCCGTTATCAGAATTTAAGAACATAGAAACAGTGAGAGATGTAAAAATATGATCGTCATATAAGAAAAAGAATAAGAGATCCAGAGCCAGATTGCTTTGGTTCAAATCCAGATTCTATTATCTTATACTGTAATAAACTCTGGTGTGATAACATCTCTGTTCCTAACTTTTCTCATCTATATGTGGATATATTAGTGGCCTATCATTCAAAATGCTGTTGTGGTACAAACATGACAATACATGATAAAGTGCTGAGCAAAATATGTGGCACAGAGAAAGGACCCTTCTGTTTTTGGCTATCTCTCTTGTGTGTTTGTCTGTGTGGGCATACATATATAAAGTCATCCCCCAGAATTCGTATGGGCTTAGTTCCAGGATTTCCACAGACACCAGAATCCATGGTTACCAAATTTTGTGTATGCTCAAGTCCCTGAAATAAAATGATGAAATAATATAGCATCGACATATAATTCACACACATCCTCCTGTATAGTTTAAATTGTCTCTAGATTACTTATAATACCTAATGCAATGTAAATAAAATGCAAACACTTGTTCTAACATGTTTTATTTGTATAATTTCTATTTTTGTACCATTATTTGTTGTATGTTTTTATAAAATGTTTTTAATCTGTGCTTGGTTGACTCTGTGGATGCAGAATCTGCAGATACAGAAGGCTGAGTATATACACATAAGTAATGAATTTGAGCCAGCCATTTAACTTCTGTAATCTTTGTTTTTAATATTTCTAAAATTAGGACAATAATATATTTTCTCTCTCCAAAGGGTATTATAAAAATCAAAATGAGGCCTGGCGTGGTAGCTCATGCCTATAATCCCAGCGTTTTGGGAGGCCGAGACAGGCAGATCACCTGAGGTCAGGAGTTCGAGACCAGCCTGGGCAACGTGGTGAAACCCCATCTTTACCAAAAATACAAAAATTTTCCAGGCATGGTGGTGTGCACCTGCAATCCCAGCTACCCAGGAGGCTGAGGCAGGATAATCGATGGAACCTGGGAGGCTGAGACTGCAGTGAGCCAAGATCGCGCCACTGTACTCCAGCCTGGGTGACAAACTGAGTCTCCATCTCAAAAAAAAAAAAAAAAAAAAAAAAAAAAAACCCTCAAAATTAAACACTGTTAAATTGTTAAGCTCTAAAGGACAAAACATGAAATTACTAGTATAGAAGCAGAATGGGTGACAATATCAGTAGTAGAAACTTACAATAATAAAATATAGGAATAAGCAACACATGTTGTTATCCTACAGTAAGAGTACATCAATATTCTCCTCAGGTTTTTAGGCCATTCAGGCAAGATCTCAATATTCAAGTATGACTTCAAATAATAGAAAACGCAGCATAGTATTCCACATTGAAAGAGGAGTAAGACAAAGGTAGGAGGTTGGAAAGTCATTGGTTGTGTCCGAGAGAGGTAATAGACTAGTGAGATAGCAGACTATGGTATACAGAATGATACAATTAAAGATGAATTTACAAAGATAACTTGGAGCCAGATTATGAAAGACCTAAAATTGTATGTTAACAAGCCCACTGGAATCAGAGAGCTTAGATCGTGTTTCTTATTTTTCAAAATAGTATTGTATGGATATAATTTACCAGCAACAAGCTAGTCTAGGAACTGATTTCTACTTCCTGTCACCTACCTCATTGATTTGTTATAAATATTGTGAGGAATGACAAGTAAAGAACCAATTGCATTACTGGAACTCAATAAATAAAATATATAATTATAGAGCAAGTAGGAGGTCACTTTAAAATATACAAGATAAAGAAGTCCTTCTGTAGATCATAAACATGGAAACTATCTCAAAGTATTATGTAGATTATGCATTAAGTACATTGCTTAACATATCAGAGCTTTAAATTTTATATTTTTACAAAAATTAATTAAAAATATTCTTATCCCAGTGAGAATTAAATACTGTATATAAAAGCATCTTGCTGGCTGGAAAATACAATTTTAAAGCAATTATTAATTATATATAGGTTGGGTAAGGGTATTTCTCAATAATAAATTCATAACCAGTTAATAAAGCACTATAATCTCAGTTGGTAAAGTCTCACATAGCACAAGAGAGAGTTACAGAACCAATGAAGTCATTAAGACCCTTTGGAATAAATGATATTTAGGTTTGGAAGTGGCCAAGAGATGAAGCCTTGTGCATGCTATGCAGGAGTCTTTTGGTGGTTGCTGTGTCCATAGAGAAGTGACAAAGTCACCAACTCTGTGCCAGCTTCATTTGTCTTTTCAGTGAAAATGTACAGCTTTCCTGTTTGCCAAAATAAAGTACCCAAAGCTCTAAAGGCCCTACTGAGCAGTGTGGCAAGATACCAACTGGTGCTAACTTGATTTCCCCGGCCTAAGAGAAGTGTTGAATCACCCACATTTCCTTGGATTATGTTGCCCATAGCTCTCATCTCAGGACATCAGTCAACAATCAGTTGTGCTACTTCCCCCATCTGCCTGCTCTCTTTCTCAGTAATAACCCTACCACTGCCTAGACTAATGCCTTGGTTGTCAGCACTTAATCTTAGTCTGCCTCTCACGGAGAAGCAAAGTCAAGTCAGAGGGGTGCAAACACTCTGCTGAAACCAGACTCTACTTCTACTATGGTTACAGCTCATACAGACTACTCTTCTGAATCAGGCCTGGGAGAAATAACATAGATAAACAGAAATTCTGATACAAAAATTCAAACCACGAATAAGTTACTATAATATGTGGTTTTTAAAATGTTGTTGAATCAGCCAACTTAAATTGATGTAAATGATTACTTTGGCCTATTTATTCTCTCTAGTAGTTTAGCCCTGAATTAGCATTTCCATTCAAAAAGCCTTTGTTGAGCACCTATTGGATTCTAGTAACAATGACAAATATGAATAAGAAATAATCCCTACTCCGGAAGAACACTTAGTTTGAAGGCTATAAGTCAAGCAAAAATATAACTGCAGAAAAAGAGACAAATCTGAATGAAAGGACTGAAGGAATTGCCTAGGATGTCAATCTCTACTAGCCAATAAAGTATCTGGAGTGCTAAAACGTCCCCAAGAAAAAAAAATTAGACGAATGGCTAACTAGAATAACCAATGCAGAGAAGTCCTTAAAGGACCTGATGGAGCTGAAAACCAAGGCACGAGAATTACGTGACGAATGCACAAGCCTCAGTAGCTGATTCGATCAACTGGAAGAAAGGGTATCAGTGATGGAAGATCAAATGAATGAAATGAAGTGAGAAGAGAAGTTGAGAGAAAAAAGAATAAAAAGAAACGAACAAAGCCTCCAAGAAATATGGGACTATGTGAAAAGACCAAATCTATGTCTCATTGGTGTACCTGAAAGTGAAAGGGAGAATGGAACCAAGTTGGAAAAGACTGCAGGATATTATCCAGGAGAACTTCCCCAATCTAGCAAGGCAGGCCAACATTCAAATTCAGGAAATACAGAGAACGCCACAAAGATACTCCTCAAGAAGAGCAACTCCAAGACACATAATTGTCAGATTCACCAAAGTTGAAATGAAGGAAAAAATGTTAAGGGCAGCCAGAGAGAAAGGTCGGGTTACCCACAAAGGGAAGCCCATCAGACTAGTAGCTGATCTCTCGGCAGAAACCCTACAAGCCAGAAGAGAGTGGGGGCCAATATTCAACATTCTTAAAGAAGAGAATTTTCAACCCAGAATTTCATATCCAGCCAAACTAAGCTTCATAAGTGAAGGAGAAATAAAATCCTTTACAGACAAGCAAATGCTGAGAGATTTTGTCACCACCAGGCCTGCCCTAAAAGAGCTCCTGAAGGAAGCACTAAACATGGAAAGCAACAACCAGAACCAGCCACTGCAAAAACATGCCAAATTGTAAAGACCATCAAGGCTAGGAAGAAACTGCATCAACTAATGAGCAAAATAACCAGCTAACATCATAACGACAGGATCAAATTCACACATAACAATACTAACCTTAAATGTAAATGGGCTAAGTGCTCCAATTAAGAGACAAGACTGGCAAATTGGATAAAGAGTCAAGACACATCAGTGTGCTATATTCAGGAGACCCATCTCACATGCAGAGATATACAAAGTCTCAAAATAAAGGGATGGAGGAAGACCTACCAAGCAAATGGAAAACAAAAAAAAAGGCAGGGGTTCCAATCCTAGTCTCTGATAAAACAGACTTTAAACCAACAGAGATCAAAAGAGACAAAGAAGGCCACTACATAATGGTAAAGGTATCAATTCAACAAGAAGAGCTAACTATCCTAAATATATATGCACCCAATACAGGTGCACCCAGGTTCATAAAGCAAGTCCTTAGAGACCTACAAAGAGACTTAGACTCCCACACAACAATAATGGGAGACTTTAACACCCCACTGTCAACATTAGACAGATCAATGAGACAGAAAGTTAACAAGGATATCCAGGAATCGAACTTAGCTCTGCACCAAGCGGACCTAATAGACATCTACAGAACTCTCCACCCCAAATCAGCAGAATACACATTCTTCTCAGCACCACATTGCACTTATTCCAAAACTGACCACATAGTTGGAAGTAAAGCACTCCTCAGCAAATGTAAAAGAACAGAAATTATAACAAACTGTCTCTCAGACCACAGTGCAATCAAACTAGAACTCAGGATTAAGAAACTCACTCAAAACTGCTCAACTACATGGAAACTGAACAACCTGCTCCTGAATGACTACTGAGTACGTAACGAAATGAAGGCGGAAATAAAGATGTTCTTTGAAACCAATGAGAACAAAGACACAACATACCAGAATCTCTGGGACACATTTAAAGCAGTGTGTAGAGGGAAATTTATAGCACTAAATACCCACAAGAGAAAGCAGGAAAGATCTAAAATTGACACCCTATCACAATTAAAAGAACTAGAGAAGCAAGAGCAAACACATTCAAAAGCTAGCAGAAGGCAAGAAATAACTAAGATCAGAGCAGAACTGAAGGAGATAGAGACACGAAAAACCCTTCAAAAAATCAATGAATCCAGGAGCTTTTTTTTTTGAAAAGATCAACAAAATTGATAGACTGCTAGCAAGACTAATAAAGAAGAAAAGAGAGAAGAATCAAATAGACACAATAAAAAATGATAAAGGGGATATCACCACTGATCCCACAGAAATACAAACTACCATCAGAGAATACTATAAACACCTCTACGCAAATAAACTAAAAAATCTAGAAGAAATGGATAAATTCCTCGACACACACACCCTCCCAAGACTGAACCAGGAAGAAGTTGAATCTCTGAATAGACCAATAACAGGCTCTGAAATTGAGGCAATAATTAATGGCTTACCAACCAAAAAAAGTCCAGGACCAGATGGATTCACAGCCTAATTCTACCAGAGGTACAAGGAGGAGCTGGTACCATTCCTTCTGAAACTATTCCAATCAATAGAAAAAGAGGGAATCCTCCCTAACTCATTTTATGAGGCCAGCATCATCCTGATACCAAAGCCTGGCAGAGACACACACACAAAAAGAGAATTTTAGACCAATATCCCTGATGAACATCTATGCAAACCGAATCCAGCAGCACATCAAGAAGCTTATCCACCATGATCAAGTGGGCTTCATCCCTGGGATGCAAGGCTGGTTCAACATACGAAAACCAGTAAACATAATCCAGCATATAAACAGAACCAAGGACAAAAACCATATGATTATCTCAATAGATGCAGAAAAGGCCTTTGTCAAAATTCAACAGCCCTTCATGCTAAAAACTCAATAAATCAGGTACTGATGGGACGTATCTCAAAATAATAAGACCTATCTATGACAAACCCACAGCCAATATCATACTGAATGAGCAAAAACTGGAAGCATTCCCTTTGAAAACTGGCACAACACAGGGATGCCCTCTCTCACCACTCCTATTGAATATAGTGTTGGGAGTTCTGGCCAGGGCAATCAGGCAGGAGAAGGAAATAAAGGGCATTCAGTTAGGAAAAGAGGAAGTCAAATTGTCCCTGATTGGAGATGACATGATTATATATCTAGAAAACCCCATGGTCTCAGCCCCAAAGCTCCTTAAGCTGATAGGCAACTTCAGCAAAGTCTCAGGATACAAAATCAATGTACAAAAATCAGAAGCGTTCTTTTACACCAATAACAGACAAACAGAGAGCCAAATCATGAGTGAACTCCCATTCACAATTGCTTCAAAGAGAATAACATACGTAGGAATCCAACTTACAAGGGACGTGAAGGACCTCTTCAAGGAGAACTACAAACCACTGCTCAATGAAATAAAAGAGGATACAAACAAACGGAAGAACATTCCATGCTCATGGGTAGGAAGAATCAGTATTGTGAAAATGGCCATACTGCCCAAGGTAATTTATAGATTCAATGCCATCCCCATCAAGCTACCAATGACTTTCTTCACAGAATTGGAAAAAACTACCTTAAAGTTCATATGGAACCAAAAAAGAGCCCGCATTGCCAAGTCAATCCTAAGCCGAAAGAACAAAGCTGGAGGCATCATGCTAGCTGACTTCAAACTACACTACAAGGCTACAGTAACCAAGACAGCATGGTACTGTTACCAAAACAGAGATATAGACCAATGGAACAGAACAGAGCCCTCAGAAATAATGCAGCACATCCACAACAATCTGATCTTTGACAAACCTGACAAAAACAAGAAATGGGGAAATGATTCCCTATTTAATAAATGGTGCTAGCCATATGTAGAAAGCTGAAACTGGATCCCTTCCATACACCTTATACAAAAATTAATTCAAGACGGATTAAAGACTTAAATGTTAGACCTCAAACCATAAAAACCCTAGAAGAAAACCTAGGCAATACCATTCAGGACATAGGCATGGGCAAGCACTTCATGTCTAAAACACCAAAAGCAATGGCAACAAAAGCCAAAATTGACAAATGGGATCTAATTAAACTAAAGAGCTTCTGCACAACAAAAGAAACTACCATCAGAGTGAACAGGCAACCTACAGAATGGGAGAAACTTTTTGCAATCTACTCATCTGACAAAGGGCTAATATCCAGAATCTACAATGAACTCAAACAAATTTACAAGAAAAAAACAAACAACCCCATCAACAAGTGGGTGAAGGATATGAACAGACACTTCTCAAAACAAGACATTTATGCAGCCAACAGACACATGAAAAAATGCTCATCGTCACTGGCCATCAGAGAAATGCAAATCAAAACCACAATGAGATACATCTCACACCAGTTAGAATGGCGACCATTAAAGAGTCAGGAAACAATAGGTGCTGGAGAGGATGTGGAGAAATAGGAACACTTTTACACTGTTGTTGGGACTGTAAACTAGTTCAACCATTGTGGAAGTCAGTGTGGCGATTCCTCAGGGATCTAGAACTAGAAATACCATTTGACCCAGCCATCCTGTTACTGGGTATATACCCAAAGCATTATAAAACATGCTGCTATAAAGACACATGCACACATATATTTATTGTGGCACTATTCACAATAACAAAGGCTTGGAACCAACCCAAATGTCCAACAATGATAGACTGGATTAAGAAAATGTGGCACATATACACGATGGACTATTATGCAGTCATAAAAAGTGATGAGTTCATGTCCTTTGTAGGGACATGGATGAAGCTGGAAACCATCATTCTCAGCAAACTATTGCAAGGACAAAAAACCAAACACCGCATGTTCTCACTCATAGGTGGGAAGTGAATAATGAGAACACATGGACACAGGAAGGGGAACATCACACTCCGGGGCCTGTTGTGGGGTGGGGGGAGGGTGGAGGGATAACATTAGGAGATATACCTAATGTGAAATGACGAGTTAATGGGTGCAGCACACCAACTTGGCACATGTATACATATGTAACAAACCTGCACGTTGTGCACATGTACCATAGAACTTAAAGTATAATTTTAAAAAAAAGTCCCCAAGAAGAACAGAAACGTTGCATTTACCAGCATAGCCTGCCAGAATTACTATTATAGATAATTGGAAGGAATGCTTTGATAAGTCACTGAGAACGGAAATATAACGTTTCCAAAGGGAATATTATTTTGACTGAATGTCTTCTAAATTGGGTTCATTGTGGAATTTTTGTTTTACTTGGTGGAGCACACATATTCGGGTCCAAAGCTGAATTATGAATGAGAGAGTAGAGTTGGAATGCCCTTACAAGTATTGTTCCACGATGTCTTTTTACTACACTATGAAGATCCTCTTCTCTAAATAAAATTAAACAAATATTAATGTAAAACTTAACTTCATGTCATACTGTCTCTTCAAAATGACCATAGCCCCAGTTATGTATGTTATCGACGAATAAAATTGCATCATAATTCATTAATATAGATGCAAATGAAGCGAGATTCTATTATATTTTTATTGCTATATCACAAACCTACCTAGATCAGAATCTCATTTTTTAAGGCTTTCCTCCAAGTCCAATAGGGAAGTGTATCTGCTTCTCTCAAAAGTATGTGTATCTCCTTGTACTCAGGATCTTCTTACTCTTTCCTTCTTTAGAACTGTATCCTTCATTTATCTGCATTTTCTTTCTAATTCCTTTCTCTCTCTTTTCTCTCCAATCTCCCTCTGCCTTACTATTCTGGATTATTCCCTTAGAATAATATATATGATATAATATATAATGTTATGTTTAATAATATATTAATTATAATTATATTTTATATGTCATTATATTTTATAATTATATTGATTATATTAAAATATTAATGTAAATTACAATATATTAATTTATACAATAATATATACAATAATATATTAATATATTAATTGATACAATAATATATTAATATATAATATATTAATTGATACAATAATATATTAATATATAATAATATATATATATATCCCTATCACGGACATAAAGCACTATGTGACCTTGTTGCTGACCTCCCTCCAAAATCTTATCATCTTCCTTCATTGAGCTACAGCCACTTTCTTGTTCTCTCATACACTATGCTCTATCTCCTCTCTGGATTTTTATACTTGTTGCACCCTCTTCCTAGAGGAATCATCCTTCACATCTATTCTTCAGTCTGAATTTTTGACACCTTTTGGCAGAAATAGCTTTGTTCACCACTCTAGTGGTGGTTGGTTGGTTACCCCATTTATGTATTCACAATCTCTTAAATCTACTGCTACAGCACTTGAGCCATCTTTTTATCTTCTTATCACCGAATGTTTATTGTGCTTACAATATAATAGAAACTAGAAATGAGTTTAATTGGTAAACTTAACGGTGTTCAAGATACGTGGGTTAGTTATTTTAGAGATCCCTCTCCCCTTTAAATAAATAAACATGTGAATCGAAAAAAGCCTTAACCCTTCACCTTTTGGAGAGACAGTCAACACTTGATTATGAAATGTCCATGCTTGACTACAATTTCAAAAGATTTTACATTTGATGATAACTATAAATTTATAAACTCTCATTGTACGTTGAATATTGTGTCAGCCTTAAATTATTTCATTCAAGATTTTACCAGAGCACCAAGAATTGAGGTAACACAGATGAAATAGAACTACTCTAGGAATTTGTTATTCCTAATTTTTTAGTATATTTGGCGTGACAAATGACTATATGAGGACCTCCACACATCTTAGTGTCTACATTAAGCAAACCTACTATTCCATTGCCTTCAGTGGCAAAATTTTAACTACTTCTAGAAGCCCTTCTCCAGGCAAGTAACTTTATTGTTCATTATAGGAACTTCTCAACCCACTGACTTCAGTAGGAAGCATCAACAGTTTATACATAAGACACTCTGACTATCTCAACTTAAAATCTTTGTCTTGCTGTTTCCATTGATCCTAAATATACCATGATGGACACACAATTCTAATTCAGTCCTCACGTTGAAAAACTCACCTTAAACCCAACTTCAAATTCTCAATAAAATCCAATCTTGTCCTTCTCCCTCTGAGATACTACCAAAGCCCTGTTGAACTAGTGTTCTTGCTTACTGAGGTGATAAGTAAATTAAGCTCTCTCCTATCAACATTGTGTTGGACATAGTCAACTATATGTAATGGAATATGGCCCAATATTGCTTTTATTTTTAACTGAGTATGGAATTTGAGAGTGAATAGCTAGTCTATATCTGTATTTTGGCAGTACCAACAGTGGCCAGAAATAGCTAAATCATTGTTTATAACCAAGTTAATTTGGGCCAGATTTTATCAAGGTCTAAATTCAAATGTTATACATCAACATGGTCTTCTCTGACTGCTGAATTGAAAGTTGCCTTACTCATTTAGTCACCATTTTGTCACTTTTTTTTTGTTCTCCTTCACAGCTTTTATTACAATAATTTAACTTACTAATTTTGTGTTAATGGGTTGGATTTTTTGGATGTGGGTTTATTATTTGCTTACTCATTCATTTATTCATTTCATAAATATGTTACTTACTAAGCATGTTTACATCCAGTTAAGAATGGCCAATGTTTTAATTATCTTCTTCTTTTGTTGACACCTTGGTTGACAGAAGAAAGAGCTGTAATGGCATGTATTAGTCTTTTGTCAACAAGTTGTTTTGAATTTAATGAGTAAAGAGAATAGATGCGTACATGAATACCCACTCAAACGAATGCAAAACTTTAGCCTGCACAGGTAGTCAGGTGTTTTCTGTGCCAGACTATACTCCGTAGGCCTTCTTACTTCAGTGTGTTCCAGCCTATTGCCTTCTGCTGGAATATGCATCTCTGTGCCTGAGGATCTTCTCCAAAACAGGCCAGAAGTTAGAAATGCTTACACCCACAAATAACCCATAATCAGTAACTGAGAGGAGTTAGGGTCTAAGTACCCAGGTCAATGGCCCTTCTTGTGCCACAACTCTGAAGGGTGAGTTTTATGTTGGTTCTCTACTAACTTACCCCATAGGCTTATCTCCGGCCATACAGCACTAGTTGCCTTTTAAATGTACTATATGTTTGCTTTTTCTCTTGCTTACCTTACTTCATTACTCTCATATCAATCTCTCCTGCACCTACTGTGAGGATATGTTCCTGGAGTATCCAAACTGCAATACCCAATTTCCACATATATTGAGTCAGCTCTACATATGTACTGGGGGCTAAATTAGCACCTAGAAGAAGCCTTTGAAAGACCCTAAACTGTCAAGTGACAACTGAGCTGAGTCTTGAAGAGGGCCTCAGTTGATTTCCCAGCTTTCCTCTTTCACATATAATCTTCTCTCTCTTTTAAATATATTGGAATATTTTCCAAATGGAATCTTGGTCCTCATTTCCTTCTCCATGAATTATATTTTACCTTATTCACCTTCAACATCCATTCTAAAGGCCTCCTTTGTTTCACCTCAGGGAGAAACAACCCATAGCCTGTTATATTCAGTCTCAGATACCAGACTGATCTACAAACTGCAAAAACCTTTTCAAAGAACTTCTGAACATTTGCCTATTATTGAATATGCTCATTTAATAGTTAACACTCCTACACAATTTTAAAAATATATTCATTTTAGGCTTATGTATTTAATACATGGTCATGGATTATAAATTTTTAATTTTTATTTGTTGAGTCACAACTTTAATTGGTGCAACTCAGTGTGAATTTTATAGTGCTACATAAAATATTAAATTATGATTCCCATTACACTAATTATAATAATTATCCATCATGATCAAAAAGCAATAATTATCCTCCTACACACAATATTATACAAAGAAAATCACCTATCCTGTGGCACTTAATACCTAAAACATAAGATGCTAATGCACACAAACATCTAAAAGTATGAATAGTATATATTTATGGCATTAATATTAAAAACTACTGATTTACCTTTCAGTAAGCAAAATAAAAATACCAACATTTAAATTTTGAAAACCCGTGTTTTAAAAATTCACTCTACCAATTTGAAATTGTACATAGAATTTCCTCAAATAATCAACTTCTTAATAGAAAATAATATTTTTTCTTATTAAACATTTAACTTTACACATATTTTTAGAGCCATATTCACTTATTATCTCTTTAGCACTAGGATAAAACTCAAAGAAATTATCTACAAGCATTTGTAAAAATAATCCCACCTGTGTGTTATCTGAATAAACCAAATCAAAAAAAGTCAACAGAAACAAATATCTCAATAATTCAAGGGTATATTGATTAACAAATTCCTAATTACATGGATATTTTAAAGGGATTTTATGTACTTGAATTATGTCAATAATTGTTCTGAACTTGTTTACTATGTAGCTTTAAGAAAAAAATATAGGAACATAACATAAACACAAACATAAAGGATAGGAAACTTGCCAATAATTTCATATTTTGAAAGAAGTTGGATTTCAAAATATTTTCATGCTATTGAAACAAAAGGGGCTTATCTAGTTTGATGGAGTATTTTCCATAAACTTGGATCAGAGGGAGTTAAAATATTGAGGCAAAAATTTCCTATTTAGAAACATTTAAATATTGTATTTTAGAGTGAGGAGGAAATTAGAAAAAGTAAAATGAATCTATAAATACTAATATGTGATTTTGATGGTTCTATACCTGGGTCCCCAAATTTAAGACAGTTATCTTATTAAACGTTGGGGTCTATGGCCTTTTTACTTGGATTTCAGGTGATTTATGGCTGCTTTAACCCATAGAATAGTGATGCCATATGGCTTCTAAGGTCAGAAAAGGCCATGTAGTATCAACTTGGTCATCTTAAAATGCTTGTTGTTGAGGCTCTCTTTTAGGAAGTTCTTTTAGGGAGTTCTCTACGAACTTAACTGTCATGCTACAAGAATTCAAGCCACATGTGGAAATCATATGCAAGTACTGCAGTTGAAAGTCTCATCCGAGATCCCAGCTGACAGTCAACATCAGTCACCAGACATGTTAAAAAAGATGCTTCCAGATAATTCCATGCCCCCAGTAACAAAGTTACCCTCAGTCATGGACTCATTCCAGCTGAGGGTGCAGATGTCATGGAGTAGACATATACCATGTCTTCTGTGATCTTCCTGAATTCCTGAGTCTCAAAATCTAATCTGTTTTATGTGACTACATTTTGGAGTGGTTTGTTTAACAGCAATAGTCATTGAAACTATGACTAAATTTCATCAATATTTATAAAAATGCAAATAAAATCAACGTGATGATGCAGATGCATAATAGCATCATCTATCTAACATTTAATCCATTAATCAGTCTGTCCTTTAATAGCCAAAAAGGACAAAGAATAATGGATTATTTTAATTTCACAGATGAAGAACTTGAAGAATTAATAGTATAATTAATTTTCTAAGAATTCCATGTTTTCTAAATGTCAAAGCCAGGAAAAAAACAAAACAAAACAAAACAAAACTTCAGGTCTTCTTATTCCAAGTCCATTGCTATAGTTGTATCTTTAGAATATGTTCTACTGATGTATTACTGGTTGTCAATCTACCAATTATGCTGGATGGAGGATTCACAATGTAAGTGGTTATATTTGTCCATGTCTACTGTTTCTTTAAAAATGATATATGCATGCATTCTCAGTGCATTCCCCTTCACTCGCTGCCATCATGCCAGATGGGATATCTATTTGTCCAACTAAATTAGGTACTGGAATTAGAGTGACTCTGTGAGGTTACACAAAGAGGGACACATTGAAGCGTTTAACACAATGCCCAGCATGTGGAAAGTGCTTAGTAAGGATAACCTTAAATTATGGCTATCACTGTTGAGTACTTTTCATATTATGATTATTATTATTGTCACTAGACAATGCCTACTAAAAAGAGTTGTAGTAAGATAATTTTTCAGGAAAAGAATGGCTTGAAGGGGGGGGTATTTGAATAAAGATATGAGAGTCTTCTAGGTTTTTCCCAGTAAAGCAATAACATAAGTTGCTTAGTCATATTTATTAATTATAATCGAATGTATAGAGGGGCATTTCTAGTCCTTAGGACAAGCACTTTATTACACAGGCAAACAACTTTTTCTCTTTTTAACAACCTCTGAAGTAAATAATATTTCTCCCCTTTACAGATAAAGGAATAGGCGTTCTGAAACTTTAAATAATTTGTTTAGCGTCATTGGGGTTAGATAGTGACAGAGCCAGAGTGGAAATAAGTTTTGAATGCACACAAAGCTTTCATGGGTAGTCACTACATTTCTTAACGTGCTTTAATAGTTTGAAACATGAAGTTTAAGTTTTATCTGAATTTGTTTGCTATGGCATTCCACTAAATAGAGATATATTTAATTACTTTAGGCTGGCATAATGCGTACGTGTGTATGTATATTCAGAGGAACCCAAAGAATTAATGCTGTGTAGGTTTTGGAAATTAATAAAAATATTTCTGTGCACAGCAAATTTGAATTTTCATTGTTCTTAAGAAGTTTGCTTTTTAAATCAATTTTTGAATATTTTATCCTGTAGCTAATACTTTGATATTCTTTTTTTTAGGGCAATGAATTGTTTTTACTTTTATATTGGTCAAATTAAACATAAAAACATGTTATTTAAAACATGACATATATAAATGTATCAACTTTTCCCCCAAATTCTAGAATTAAAATGAGTAAACCTCATCTGCTGAGATTTGATAAAAGCTAGCCTTTCATATTAAATATATGCACTAATGCCCACTCTTGCACCTCTATTTAAAAAAAAAGGTAAAAAAGATACTTTAATGTAATAATAAACTTCTTAAGCATAAAGTTTCAGTACTATTTATCATTGTTCATCTGGATAATTTGGCACACTACCAAAAAAATACTCTATTTCTCACTCCCTCTCCTCACAATTAGTATTATGTGGACAGAGCCAAAATGTGAATTTTGTTCTGGAGAAGTTAAACATAGAATGATGATTTCAATATTGTTTATTCATTTGGTTTTATCTTTGGCTATAAAATCCACATTAGGAAAAATCTTTATATTTATCCACTCTAACATAAATAGATATACTGTGCCAATATTGCAGAGTGATTTTGGCTATGAGTCTCAACATTCAGTGCAAGCTCAGATTTGGCTCTAAATGATTATATTAATAATGTAATCATAGGTTCATCAAATCCATTATGTGTCATCTTTTAGTTTTTAAAAGAGTATACTATAGATTTAACTATTCACTTTCTTCTCCAATGTATTAGGCTATTCATTTTGGTAAAGTTTTAAAAGCAACTTTTGTCTATTCCACTGTTTAATTTTTTTTAAACGAATCATCTAGAAGAGGAAAAGTAGAGTGAGGAATACTAAAAACTTCTTGCTTAAAAATATATGCTAATTGAGATTAAAAAGGATAGCTTCTGAACAAAGATTTTAAACAGAGCTCTCCTCCACATATATCAACATACATAGTACATTCAGTCTGTACTAAAAGTTTACCAATTCCTACAAATCACTTAGAGATGGTGGTTGGTAACTTTATTTCCCATACCAACCTCTCTGAATGATGTTGTTGTTTTTGTTCAATGAGCATTCAACTTCAGAGTTAAATGGTAGCTAATTAAGTGATTTATCACATTGAGTCAAAGCCTAAGTCTCTTGTCACTAAAGCTATGCTTTTCCAAATAACCTTCACCCCACCAACACATGCTCCTGGAGAAAAGAAAAGTGAACACTTACCAATTTTAGGGCATATCGAATATAGGCAACAACTGGGCTATAGAATTCTCACCAGAAACAGACCTCAATTGGATTTACCTTCTTTTTCAACTAGTATCCTGAGTAGTTTTCACATTAAGCCAGTTGCTACCTGCTGTGATGTCTTTTTTCTCTGTTGGCTTCTCATACCTGCAGATACTAAAATTCACACCAAACCGAATTTCCCTGCTGATCCTGAGAATTTGCACCTACCTTCCTTCCTCCAAGGAAGTCAATTATTATCCCTTAAAATTCAGTCCTAATTCTGTATTATTGGAAAAAAAAAAAAAAGGTCAACTGTCCCTCCAGGTTTGAGTACTGGCCCTATGGGAAAAAGCAAACGTCAATCAAGTGTTTGATTAAGAAGGTTGTCAGATGACAAGATTTCGAGGAAGACAGTTTTCTATTTGAGATTTTTCATATTAACAGTTATGCCCAGAAAACCTAAATAATTTATGCACCTTGAGTGAGCAAGTATTGTAGTGATAATTTACATTAGCCTCCTTAAAACATGAGTGCAAATGTGTTTTTACTAGTTTACATTAATTATAGCTCTTCCATATTATAATTAACTATGGTATAGCTAATTAACATATTTAATAAACTATATGATTATATTATTTGCAACTAATATATAAGATGGCTTTGCACTATTCACTTTAAGTATTACTGATTTTTAAAATAAAAGCACAGCATTTTCCCTTTTCTATTATTTCTCATTTTAATTCTGAAATAATCTTATAATTTCTCATTTCAGCTTTTAATTGTGATTTCTCAAATAGTGAATTCCTTGGAAACATATTAAGCATTTAAAGTATACATAATAGAATAAATCACATAATTGCACTAAGTAGTATTACATGCTTAAAGGGACTGTGTACACCTGTGCCAGGAATGTCCAAATGGGATTGGT
Source organism: Pan troglodytes (assembly GCF_028858775.2). Taxonomy (NCBI): domain Eukaryota; kingdom Metazoa; phylum Chordata; class Mammalia; order Primates; family Hominidae; genus Pan; species Pan troglodytes. Next base: position 93,008,951 of record NC_072407.2, read on the forward strand.
CTGTCTTAGAATAGAGAGTTTACAAAATTGTTTCTCATGTTTTGTTTGCTTGTTTGTTTTAAGTTTTACCCAGGGTAACTGCTGTCTTTACTTGCCGTATCAGTATGCCAAAGATATCTTAGGGATGTGGAGAAGTATGAAGGGAAGCTGCCCTATTGCCCAGTCTCTGTGTCTACATGTGTATTTCCCTTGGGTTTTATGTATTTGTTGAAACCACTGGCAATCTCTTTTCCTCAGCCTCTCAGCAGTGGAAAACTAATCTCTCCTCTCTCACTTCTCACTAGAATTATACAGATCATATGGCTTTCATAGGGTTTTGCAGTAATGCACAAGTCAGTGCTAGCATACTGATTTGAAAGTACTGTTCACTTTTTTTATTATAATCTCAGTTTTGTCAGCTACAAACTTGGAATAGTTACATCTACTCTGTTTTTCATCAAGCTGTGAATGTTTTAATTAAATAGGTGAAAGGGCTGTGTATTTTTTTTTGTCTATGATCTGGTAAGGTGGAGCAAATAACCAGCTGAGGATCATGTTATTTTGTTTTAAAAGCATTCCTTTGATAGAAAGACTCCACTTCTTCCATCATTTTCTCAAACTGTCAAATTAATATATTTACAAATTTTTCTACAAAGATTTTCTTAATCAGCCCTGTTTGGATTCCTGGACCATTAAGGCCCCTGAGATCTATACTCATATTTTCTGGAAGATATTTCTCAGGACAGGCATACTTAATTTCTCATTTTAAATCCTATAGAATCTTAAAATATATTTGCTTGAACTACTGGAGATTACATTTATTGAATATTCTATGCCTGGGCAACACTTGCCTAATGGTATTTAGTATACAAGTCAGGAGCACGTGGAATAAGGGTGAACAAGAGTGAGAAAATGAAAAGAAATAAAATGGTAATATCCTGTTCAGATATTATAGTGTCCCACAGAAATGCTACACACACAGATACACACACACACACACACACACACACACACACACACACACACACTACACAGAGTCATCATTGGAAGGACTTAACAACAAAAGGTAAAGATAAAATCTTTCAGGGATACTAAACCATTCATAGGTTATTTATGGTTGGTTAATACTGTTTTAATTTGTGCCAACATTTTAATTCCCAATTTATGTTACATGGTGATTCCTGATGGGTAGGGAAGGAAATATCTCTGAATCACCTGAGAGTGTGGAATATTAACCTTGGATATTCAAATTCTTGCACCCTAATAGGCATCCCTCTGTATCCTTTGAGAATCACTGCTCTAGTCACCACTCTTGAGAGTGTGTCATCCACCTGGAATGGCTAAAACATTTACAAAACCACCAGGGTATTTGGTTTAATATACTCATGCTATAGTTTCAAACAGATTCAGAATGTAAAAAGTACTATTTTCTGTCATTGTGTTAGTTTTCTGTTGCTGTGTAACAAATATGCCATAATTTACTGGCTGAAAACAGTTATTATTTCAGTTTTTTTTTTTTTTTTATGAGACAGAGTCTTGTACTGTTGCCTGGGCTAGAGTGCAGTGGCACAATCTCAGCTCACTGCAACCTCTGCCTCCCAGGTTCAAGCGATTCTCTTGCCTCAGCCTCCCTAGTAGCTGGGATTACAGGCATCCGCCACCAGGCCCAGCTAATTTTTTGTACTTTTAGTAGAGACGGGGTTTCACCATGTTGGCCAGGCTGGTCTCGAACTCCTGACCTTGTGATTCGCCCGCCTCAGCCTCCCAAAGTGTTGGGATTACAGGCGTGAGCCACCGCGTCCGGCCTATTTCAGTTTCTGTGTGGCAGAAATCTGGGGGCAGTTTTGCTGAATCAGCATCTTTCTAAAGTGTTGACTAGGGATTCCTGTATCTCAAACTGGTTGAGGAAGGATCTGCTTCTGAGTACATTCTTTTTTTTTTTTTAATTTTATTTTATTTTACCTTAAGTTCCGGGATACATGTGCAGAATGTGCAGGTTTGTTACATAGACATACATATGCCATGGTGGTTTGCTGCACCTATCAACATATCACCTAGGTTTTAAGCCTCACATGAGTTAGGTATTTGTCCTAATGCTCTGCCTCACCTTGCCCTCCACCCCCCAACAGGCCCGGGTGTGTGTTGTCGCCCTGCCTGTATCCATGTGTTCTCATTGTTCAACTCCCACTTGTGAGTGAGAACATGCAGTGTTTGGCTTTCTGTTCCTGTGTTAGTTTGCTGAGTACATTCTTGTGTCTGTTGGAAGGTCTGAGAAAATTGGCTTCCAAGTTCACTTATGTAGGCCTTCCCACATGGCTACATTATAATAGAGGGCCTGGCTTCCAAGATGGCAGAGCAAGTCATCAATGACAGAGTTAGAGAGAGCCCCTGGTTCGTGAGTCACAGTTCTTATATAACCCAATTCTACAAGTGACATCTCATTACTTCTGACATATCCCATTCACTAGAAACAAGTAAAACAAGTCCAACTCACACTCAGAGGGAGGAGATTACACAAGCACACCAGTAGGTACGGATCAATGGAGACTATCATAGAGGCTACTTACTTTACTCATCTATTGGGACATTTTTATATGGTATGAAATATACCTTAAAAATCAAGGAAGAGAGGCAGAATACTGAGGACATTATGAGGTCACAGGAAACTGCATTGGGTAAGACTTTTGTCATAGTTAGGAACATATTAACCACTTATGGGGCTAATTGTGTTTTTGTTTCTATGTACGATTATGCTTGCCCTACATTCACCTTCATAGTCTCAAAATTTTGTTTTAATCCCAAAAGTAGTTTTTTATTGGGACAACTATATTTTTTCATGATTTTAGGCCCCCATATAATTGTTTCTAATTGAAATATTGATTGGACCAAGTCATTTTATATGAAAAAGTAAAACCATGTTTGATTTGATAAAATTATAAAAGGATTAATAATATTGTAACTACCTCTAGTGCAACAAGAACATAGTAGATGCAAAATAAATACGTTCTCAACTGAACAAAATCTAGTTCTTCAAAAAACTATTTTCTTCATTGTAGTTATTTGGATAATCTCATTGTTTTAGATTGCTAGTTTCATCTATATCTTCAAAGTCATAATAATCATGATTTTGAACAGGAAACGCACAAGCATGAGGTTTGTGTCTACCTTTGTTAGAGGTCAACAGTTGTTACCTGTTTGACTTTGAGCAAGTATTCAAATATTTATGACTTACTTTCCTCAACAGTATAAGACACAAATAACAGCTCTGCCTACCTGTTACAGAGATTTTCAAACAGGTGAAACATATAAGAATGTTGTTATATTGTAACTGCATTTGCTCTTTTGAATGTATATTAACAATAATATTAAAAATATTTACTAAGCTTTTCCTATAAGTTGTATTCTGATAAACACATGCACGTGTTAGTTCATGGAATACTCATAAGAGCCCTATGATACAGGATGTATTCTAATCAGTTTAGAGAGGAAGCAGTTAACAATTAGAAAATTGCTTAAGGTCATCAGTCTAGTGTAGGAGCCATGGTTTTAATTCAGGTTTGTCTTATAAATCTCATGATTTTGTACTGCTGTTGTTTGTTTACCATTTTTAATGAAAGGAGAACTTACTATATACTTGGAGGAAAGAAAGAGCTATGGCATACCCTGGTAATTGCCAATCAAAGTGCCAATTCACCCTTCATGCTTGCTATCAAATCTCTATTTCTCCAGATATTGGTAAGGAGCATTTTGCTCAGGAAGGGAATTCTCCTGTTCCTACCCAAGGGGTAAATAATGATTTGTCTCCATGATGGCATTTTTATTTCTTCATGCCATCAATTAACCAAGAGTCAGCATGTGATATAGTTCTGACTAAGGAATTGGAAGGGGAAGTCTGCTGGACACTTCTGGAAAACAGAAGATAAGCAAGAGAGCCTATGATATTCTGTCTCAAACAAAGAACTGATAACCTCTCAAGGTTTTATTGATATAAACACTTGTGCTTATTATTAAAGCTTCTATAATTCTGATTTTCTGCCACTTAGTAAACATAGTATAACTGAAAAAAAAAAAGGCCTTGGACAAAAGGAAGATGGATGGTTATTCTGTAATTAAAATAGCCTTATAATTTGATAAAGCTTTTAAGCATTTTTATTTTTGGATTTCCAGAGTTAGCCTGGTTGTTTTAGTTTGCAACTATAAGGGTACCTCCATCTTCTTTTTGAAAAAATATAATAAAAGGAGAAAGTCAGTTGTAAATAAACATTCACTTATTCAGTAATTATGTATTGAGTGCTTACTATGTGTTGATAAGTTGAGGAATTAGGGAGTGAAAGAACATACACAACTTCATTTCATCATGAAGTTTACACACTAGGATTTTCAGTGGGAAGACACAGATGACAAACAATAAATTCATAACATTTACAATATATTAAGTACTGTAATAAATACTATTGAGAAAATAGAGTGAGGAAGTAGGATAAAGAGTTGCTGGAATGGAATGTATTAACAATTTTAAAAATAGTAGATATGGAAGGCATTACTGGGAAAGAGGTATCTAAATAAAGATTTGAAAGAAGCAAGGGTGTCCTTGGGAAGCCTATACCTGGCACAGGGTATAGATAATACAAATGCCTTGAATCAGGCACAGGCCCAGCTTTTAGAAGATACAGCAAAATGCAGACACAGTTAAGTAAAATAAGATGAGGTCAGAGAGATGACAGAGTGATCAAATTGTCTATGACTTTTTGGGCTTTGATAAAGACTTTAAGTTTGATTTTACAAGAAATAGGGAACTATTTGGAGGATTTGAATGAAAGAGTAATGTCATCTCTCAAATATGATTTAAAATAACTAGTGTGACAGTTTTGTTCAGATAGTCTGTACAGGCAAACAAGGACAGAAAGTAAGGAGAACAGTTGGGAAGCTATTGCAATGATTTCAGTGACAGAGGGTGGCATTTTTGGGCCACAGTGGTAGCAGTGGGCATGGTATGAATTGGTCAAATTCCAATTGTATTTAGAAGTACACTCAGTAGGTCTTGCTGACAGATTAAATAAGATGTGAGGCAAAGAGAGTGAGTCCATGATGATTTTAACAGTCTTGGCTGATGTAACTGCAGATATGAAATTATGGCAGGAGAAACAGACTCAGGGAGATGCTGAAAAATTCAGTTATAGACATGTTTCAGTTGAAATGCTTTCTATCCAAGTGGAGCTTCCAAGACAAGAGTTTAATATATTAGAGCAAGGAGATTGTAGATGAGGTGTTGGAGATACAAATTTTGGAGTCATTAAGAAATATAGTATGTTTTATGGTGATAAAGTCATGAATCTGGATGAGATCACCTAGGAAGGAGTTTAGATAGAGGAGATAAGTGGTCTAAGAACTGACTATCAGGGCTGTTCATTATAAGGAGGTCTGGGAGATAAGGATGAAATAGAAAAGTAGACTGAAAAAGAAAAGTCAAAGTAGTAGGACGGGAACTGGGAGGCTGTGATATGCTGATGGCCTGTGAGAAAACAGAAAAAAAAAAGATTAACAATATTAAATGTGACTAGTAGGTCAAATAACATAAAGATTGAAAATCTACTATTGAGTTTCTTAGTATGAAGATTTCAGTTGATGTTCCCAAGAGGAGAGTCAGAGAATGATAAAGGTAAAGTCTGACTGTAGTACTTTAATAAAGAATGACAGGACATGATTAGAGGCATTGAATACATACAACTCTTTTGCAAATTTCCCTATAAAGGGTTGTAGAGAAACAGCATAGCAGACAAAGATGGAAGTACGATGAGAAGAAAAAAAATAAGTTGAGATATATAATAGTATATTTATACAAAAAGAGGAATAACCAGAAAGAGAGGAAAAACTGAGAACTCACTTGATCCAATTATATCACTTTATAAATTAATTTTTTGTGTACTGTTTCTTCCAAAGTTCTACCAATTTGTTTTATGCCCCAGTCCTACTGTAGAAATGGAGATACTGAATTATGAAATTTTGATTTTGCCTCTTCCCAATTTAATTTCCTCTAGGCTTCATAATTGTCCTTTTAAAATAATGTGGATTTGAGAAATTACTTCACAGACATCTTTTAGTTAACAGTTTCTGAATTCTATAAAGGATATACCATCGATGGACAAAGATAAAGAACCCCATACAGCTATTTATGTGTATGTATGTGAACTAAAATACATTTGTTGAGCCAAAACACATTTAGTTTCAACAATGTTGGTATTACTTAATTCATCATTAATATATGTTTATTCCCAATTTGAAGTATGAGTAGTTTAGAAACAAAAATGATAAACCCTAACAGAAAACTGATTTGTGAATATATCTCTATGAAATTCTATGAAGAGAAACATAACACATAATTCATAGTAAGAAATACTTGGCATTTAAAAAACATGTGTTCATCATTTAAAGTGCTATTCAAGGAAAATAATCAGATAAATTAAGGGGCAGCAGGACTTTGGAACAGCAGAGTAAGAATCTCAAAAAATCCATTCATCCATAAAAGCAATGAGACCACTGACAAAAATTGTCAAAGTTAACTTTTACAGAACTCTGGAAATCAACCAAAAACTTCCAATCATCTGCCTATAATGTATTCAAGGAAAGCTGCTGAAACTCAATGTTAATAACAAGCTTTACAGTGTTTTTAACTATCCCTATTCCCAGCTTCTTGGTAACTTTGAAAATGCATAGCCACACAGTAAATATGAAAACCACCAAAAACAGCAGCCATCAAAGATGAAATAACAGGGTAAGAACTCCTCAAAGAATTCCATCCTCAGAGTATTGTTATTATTTTACCTGTCTGGCAGCCCCCTGGGAAAAGTTTTAATCACAGGACAATACCCTATTTACACTGATTTGGGGGTCACTTGGTGGGAAAAGCTCTATTCTATAGAGCATTTTTCAAAAAATATTAGTGTCATTTTGTTAATATTGTGGCTATATGAGAAAGAGATACCAATTAAGGCAAAGAAGATCCTTAAAACTTAAAAATGAATATCTGAAAAATAAGATATGCACAGGGGCTCTGAAAAATAACAGCATGTTCTTTAGGATGTAGAAGGCTAAAAACAACTACAGAACTATATTCATGCCCAAGAATGACCTGAGAAGTCCCAACCTCTCATCTTGGCTGACGTTGCCTGCACAAGTAGAAAGTGAAGGCTAAAGAACAGTTATAAATGGCTGGAACATGGAAGAGCTGCCCCAATACACCCACTGGGCAACTCAGCAAGGATACAAGATGTATTGGTTCAAGGAATTTAAACACATTTCTTTCCAATCATTACCTTAACATTAAACTAACTGAGATGGGACCTCAGTGACTGTACACAACAGCAAACACAAATTGTATAGAATATCTAAGAATGCAAGTAAACAATTAAATGCTAGCAACAACAACAAAAAATGACATACAGTAAAAACATTAAATGTGGGGAGAGGATCTGATTTGCAGAATAATAACATTATGTCATTTTAAATGTCCATTTAAAAGACATATAAAACATTTATATTTAAATGTTTATATTTAAACATTTATTATTTAAATGCTTATTAAAAAAAGAAACAAAGTAGTATAACTCATATACAAAAAAAAGAAACAGTCCTTGAGGGAGCCTAGATGTTGCACTTAATACACAAAGGCATTAAATCAGATATTATAAATATGTTCAGAGAACTGAAAGTAACCATGTCTAAAGAATTATAAGAAAGTATCAGAGCTATGCCCTACTGAATAGAGAATATTAATGAAAAAATTATAAAACTAAAACAAAACAAAAAGTCAAATTGAAATTTGGGAGTTTAAAAGTATAATAACTACAATGAAAAGTTTATTAGACTGACTAAAGAGTAGATTTGAATTAGCATAAGACAGAATTAGAGAATTCGAGTACTCTCCAGTCAGAGAACAGAAAGGGAAAATAAAAAAGATAAATAAACAGAGTCTCAGAGATCTGTGAAACATAGTCAAATAATTCATGAATATTGGGTTTCCAAAAAAAAGGACAGAAAAAATATTTGAAGAAGTAATGTCCCCCAAAATTTAAGCATTGTTTACTGTACTGGATTATATGGCCCAACTGACAGAGCAGCTTGAATGGTAATCTAGATCTCTTTTGGAGCCTTCTTTAGTTCTGGGCCTCAATCAAAACTAGCAGCTTTCAGACCACTCAATGAATGGGCCTCACTAATACTCTCAAATGGGGAATATGTTGCCTCTAAAATTCAAATTGGCCCGCTAAGCATTGAACCTCTGTTTAGATTATAAAAAGGGCAGTTTCGATAACTTATTATTCATCTTGAGGGATATCTCAAAATTCCTTACATCCCTGGGCCCCCAGAAACTTCACTGAGATAGAAAACCCTTGAAATTTTGTAAGATTTATTTCCTTCCTTTGACATGCAAATGTCTTACCAAGGAGTTTTGAAAAGTGCTGCTTCTTGCCAACTAGTTTTAATCAGCATAATGTGATCAATATTATGGACTGGTGTGATAGCATGTGGAAGAAAACCAGTCAAGATCTCTGTGAACAAAATGATGACATAGGGCTGGAGAGTTGATATACTCCTGAGATTTAGGACAGTACTGATGTCATTGCCAGCTGAAAGCAAACTTCGTCTGGTGATCTTTATTAAGTTTCCAAGGAGAGAGCATTTACCAGATCAATTACTGCACACAAAATAGCAGGGCATGTATTAACTTGCTCAAGTAATAAAATTACATCTGGAACAGGAAGTAAAATTGAAGTCACCACTGGGTTAAGTTTATGGTAACCCACTGTCATTCTTCAATATCCATTTAACTTCAACACGGGCAAAATAGGTGAGTTGAATAAGGATGTGGTGAAACTCACCAGGCCTGGATCTTTTAGGTCCTTGATGATAGCACTAATCTCTGCAATCCCACCAGAAATGTGACACTATTTTGATTTAGTATTTCCTACATAGAGACAATTCTAGTGGCTTCCACTTTTTCTTTCCTACCATAATAGTACTCACTCCATAGGTTACAAAGTTAATGTGAAAATTCTGCAAGTGCTGAGTATGTCTTTTCCAATTATGCACTCTGAATCTGGGGAAATAACCACGGAATACGTTTGAGTAGTCACTGGACCCACTGTAAAATGAGCCTGAGCTACAATTCTATAAATCATGTGAACTTCAGAAGCCCCAATTCTGATTGGTAGATCATAGTGACATTTTGAGTCAATTTAGACGGGGTAGATCGCTGTCACTATTGGCAAAAAGACTCAGCAGAGTTTAAGGGTTCAGTGTCTTCTGCTTCATCAGAATCTTCCCATATGTTCCCATTGCAATATTTGATATCCAATTTCTTCCCAAACAATGTCCTCGGTTTAGAGCATACATGCTGTGAGGTTGGGAATTCAATTTGCCTTGTAATTCAACCATTCATAGGATGAGATTCTGAGCTTGTTTTTCAAAAGTCTCAGCTCTACGTCTAAGGGAAATTAATTAGAGTTTCTTTCATGGAGGACAGAGAAATTTTCAAGTTGTGTATGTGGAGCTTGAGCTGACAATTTGAATACCTGAGTTCATCCTTTCCCCCACCCTTACTTTCTTGGAAGCCATTAGGAGAAAATAACTAATCTCATTATACACATTAATTTGATAAAAGTGTTCTAATGTATCAAATACAAGTTCACAAGGAACTTGCCATTTATCAGTATTTGATTAGATATATCCAACAGTGATATTTTTATATCTCTATTGCCATATCTTGTCATGACATATCACTGTTTCCTTTATAATCGGAAAGAGTTATTTGTGTCTTTAAATCTAATCAGATTAGAGAACTGATTTCAGGAACCTCAGAACCAACTCAGAAAATTCATCGTTTTTTTTCTTCTTTCTTGAGATGGAGTCTTGCCCAGGCTGGAGTGCAGTGGTGCAATCTTGGCTCACTGCAACCTAAGGCCTCCTAGTTTCAAGTGATTCTTGTGCCTCAGCCTCCCATGTAGCTAGGATTACAGGCATGCACCACCACAACCAACTAATTTTTGTATTTTTAGTAGAGATTGGATTTCACCATGTTGGCCAGGCTAGTCTCGAACTCCTGACCACAAGTGATCTGCTGGCCTTGGTCTCCCAAAGTGCTGGAATTACAGGCATGAGCCACTGCACCTGGTAGAAACTTCTTCTTTTTAATTATTTTTCTCTAGAATGACTCTCGGTATCAAATTATATATCACACTTCAATCCAAAATAAGAGATTGCCAGAAAATATAACAAACACATGAAAAATGTGATGTCACTATATAATGCTAAAAGAGGTTTTAATTTCAAAGACATGAGTAGATTAAAAGTAGAAGCTGTATTATACCCAAAGTTACCAAAACAAAACAAAACTGGAATTGCTCCACAAATACCAGACAGTAGACTTTAAGAAAAATAAGTAACTAATGACAAGTAATGGCATTTAATAGAAATGAATGAGTAAATATCCCATAAAGATATAACAATTAAAAACATATATGCACCTAACAACTGAGCCCAAAAATATAAGAAAACTTGGCAGAATTAAAGTCAGAAATAGGTAATTAAACACTGATAATTTGGATATCACATTTTCAATATGGAAAGAGCACAGCAGCAGATCAACAAGGAAATAAAAGACATGAACAATGTTATAAACCACATAGACCATGTTAAGCCAAAAAAAAAAAAAACTCAGTAAATTTAAAATGTTTAAAATTATACTTAGTATGTTCCCTAAACCCAATAAAATTATTTAGATATCAAAAAAAGGTAATTTTGTTTGAAATGAATGGATATATAGAAATTCAACAAAAACACTTGTAAATAAACAATGGCTGAAAGGAGAAATCAAAAGGGAATTCGAAAACTCTTTGAGATGAATAAAAACAAAAACAAAATATACCAAAACTCATGAATTAAAAGTAGACAAATTCTATTTTTAGGGTAAAATTAATACCTATAGATGGCTATGTTAAAAATATTTTGAATCACTATCTTAAACCTCCACTTGAAGAACTGGAAAGAAAAGAGTGAATTAAACCAAAGCAAGTGGAAGAAACAGAAAAATAAATACTAGAGTGGAAATGTTTACAATACTGAATGGAAGACAATAAAGAAATTCAACAAAACCAGAACTTGGTTCACTGGAAAAATAAATACAATTAATAACACTTTAGCTCTACTGACTAAATACAAGAGAGAGACGATTCAAATCACTGAAGTCCTGATTGATATCACTACTTATTTTACAGAAATAAAGTTAATACTGATCCTTCACAACCGCTTCCAAAAAATTCCAGGTGGCAAATATTATCTTGATATCAAATGCAAATATATTATAAGAAAAGAAAACCACAGATCAATATCTCTCATAAGTGCAGAAATCCCCAACAAAATACTAGCAAACCAAATACAGTAACATACAAAAGGGATTGTATCCCTTGACCAAGAAGGAATTATACTTGGAAGAGAAGGTTGATTTCATAACAACAAAAAGTAATCATTTCAATGCATCATATTAATCGAATGAAAGACAGGAAGCATGCATTCTTCTAAATTAACAGAAAAAGCATTTGACAAAATCCAACATCCTTTTATTGTAAAAACTCTCACCAAATTGGAAGTATCTGCAGGCTTCCTTAAGCTAATAAGGGGCTTCTACAAAAAGACAGACAGTTGCCTTCAATTAAGTAAAAGATTGAATGCTTTCCCTCTTAAGAATATACTTAAACTGAAAGTTCTAGCCAGGGTAAATGGGAATAAAAGAGAAATAGAAGTTATGTAGTTTGGAAAGAGGAAATAAAATTATACCTATACTCACAAGACATTGATCTTTTATATAGAAAATTATAATGTGTGTGTGCACACACATGCACACACACACACACCCCTATTACACTAACAAAGATAGCAGCAAGGTTGCATGATACAACATTAATACACATTTAATTTTATTTCTATGCATTAGCAATGAAGAATCTAAAAATAAAATTTAAAAAACAGTCCTATCTATAATAGCATTGAAAACAAAAAAAATACTTCTGAAAAATTTTAAAAAAGAAGTACAAGTCGTATACACTGAAAACTACAAAATGTTGAAATAAATGAAAAAAACCTAAGTAGTGGATATTTATGTTTATTGATCAGAATATTAAATATCATTAAGTGGACAATATTCCCCAAATTGATCTACAGATTCAACATAATATAAATCAAAATCTCACTAGGACTTTTCCACAGAAATTTAAAAGCTGATTATAAAATTCACATAGAAATAAAAGGTATCCAAAATATGTAAATCGATCTTGAAGAAGACAAAATAGTAGAAGTATTCAAACTTTCTGATTTTTAAAACTTAACACAAAACTACAGTAATCAACACAGCATAAGGATAGACTGATAGGTCAATGGAATACAATAGAAGGTTTAGAAATAAACCATTACATTTATAGTTAATTCATTTTTTTCAATGGTGCCTAGAAAAGTCAATGGGGTAAACAATAGTCTTTTCAATAAATGATATAGGGAGAAGTGTGTATCCCTGTGCAAAACAATGAATTTGGACCCACTAAGTTACCATACACAAAAATTGACTCAAAATAGGTCAAAGACCAAAATATCAGAGCTAAAACTATAAAACCATTACAAGAAATTATGGGCAATGGGTTCCTAGATACGACACTGAAACACAAGGAACAAAGTAATAATAATAATAAAAAAAAACAGACTTCATTCAGTACTTTGGGAGGTGGAGGCTGGTGGATCATGAAGTCAGGGGTTCGATGCCAACCTGGCCAAGATGGTGAAACCCTGTCTCTACTAAAAATACAAAAATTAGCAAGGTGTGGTGGTGGGTGCCTGTAATCCCAGCTACTCAGAAGGCTGAGGCAGGAGAATTGCTTGAACCCAGGAGGTGAAGGTTGCAGTGAGCTGAGATCTCGCCACTGCACTCTAGCCTGGGTGACAGAGCAAGACTCCATCTCAAAAACAAAAAACAAAAAACACCACCAAACACACACACACACACACACACACACACACACACACACACACACACACACAGAAAAACCCCAGACTTCATTAAAATTAAAAAAAATTGTGCTTCAAAGGGTACCATCAAGAAAGCAAAAAGCAACCCATAGAAAAAGAGAAAATACCTGTGAATAATGTATCTGATAAGGGCCTCCCTAGGATTCAGAATTAAATAAATTATTACAGCTCAATAATAAAAGGTATTAACCCAAATTTTAAATGGGTACAACGTTTGAACAGTCATTTCTTAAAAGAATAGGTGCAAAGATCAGTATGCACAAAAAAAGGGTCAACAATATTAATCGTTAGGGAAATGGAAGAGGAAATGCAAATGAAAAGCACAAGATCCCACATCCTGTCTACTACAATGCCTAAAATCGGAAGGAAAGACAATAGCATTTGTCGGCAAAGATGTGGAGAAATTGAATCCCTTAGACCTTACTGATAGGGGTGTAAAATCCCACTTTGGAAAACAGTTTGGCAATTCCTCTAAGTTTTAAGCATAGATTTACAATTGTACCCAATAATTCCACTGCTAGGAATCAAGAGAAATGAAAACATACTTTCACACAATCGCTTGTATGACCTTGTTATTGATGCATATTTTTTTCTGAGGTATGAAACAGTGGTCTGCAAACTACTGCCTTTGGTCTCAATTCAACAAGCTTCCTATATTTGTGAACAAAATTTATTGGAACATAGCCATGCCTGTTAATATACATGTTGTCTCTAGCTTTTTTCTTATTCTTTTTCTTCTACAGTGACAGTGTTGAGCAATTGTGAGAAAGACTAGATTGTCATCAAAGTCTACAAATTTACTATATGACCTTTTATAGTAAATTATTGCTGACCCCTAGCCTAGAGTCCGGGGTATTTCTTCCTTATACAGATGACTGATTTGAAATGATCAGCTCTATTATTTATTATTTGATAAAATGTTATGACAAAACGTGTTAAGGACTCATCCTAACCTGGGACTTCATGATTGATTATTTTCTAAAGCTGTCCTAAATTATTACCAAAACAGTTCTCCTACTGCACTTATTAATTCCATTTTTAATTATCTTATTTACTCATTAAATATATATTGAATGGCAAGTATTTGTCTGTGACTTCTATATGAGATTTTATACAATCAAATCTGGTGTTATTTATATGATAAGGAGTTTGCATTCTAATGGAAGAAATAGTGGAGTAAAAGGGTGTGGTATGTGTCATGGTAGATATACACATAAGAAGGGCATGGAACAGCAGGGGAATAACATATAGACCAGCTGCTGAACAAGGGCAAGGAGTAAAAGAAATTTCCTGGAAATATTAATGAATGAACTGAAACTTTAAAATAAGAAAAAGAACCCTAAAACTTTTCTGTCAGATTGCAAATGAGACTGAATGGAAGGGAGGAGAATAATTGTGATGGGAATAAAAATTTGGAGACTACAACCAAAATTCAAGTTATAAGAGATTAACTGAGGTAATGGGAAGGGGAGTGCTGCATAAAGTGAACTATAAAGGGAGAAAGTGGATAAGACCTGGTGATGATTGCTAGTTAGAGATGGGGGGAAAAAAGAGATATTTATGGTAACTCAGGTTCTGGTTCTGACAATCTACTAAGTAAATGGTGACTTTATTCACATAGACTGGAAATGCAGGGATAAAAACAGGCTTGTAGAAAAGAGCTCATTTTTTCACCCTCATTCCAGGAACCAAAAAATAAAAAATAAAAAACCAAAAAACCGACTATGCCGCTAAGTGAAAATGAACATTTATACTTTGATTTATTCATTTGTTTAAGACAAACAATATGCTAAACACTACTAGGTTTTGGACCAAATATATAGAATGGAAGCAAGAACACTATTCTGGCAAAAAGAAACCAAGCAAGTAATTATAACAGACTGAGATAAATCTTTCATTGTTATGTAAAAAAATTGCTGTTCTTATTGGTAAACATCTAGAGTTCAGATCTTCTTCCTCCTACACAGAATTATTTTTTGCCAAGTCTTTGCAAAATCTTTGATTTCTAGCCAGAACAACAATAAAAAAAATAAAAACAGTTTCTCTTCCCTTGAAAAGTGGAGAATTGAAAGCCTCTACTGGTAAGAAGAACAATAGTTACTCTTTTAACATAGAATTTCTCACAGATGCCAAGGTCACGCCAAACTATGCCTGAAAACCAAGAGCTCATCAGAAAAAAAAAAATGTTAAATCTACGATGCTTGCAGTCAAGAGTCAAGTATGCTCATTTTTAAATTGCCAGACTCAGGAAAGACTGCTGAATGCTTTGTTTTCAAAATTTAGGAAACAATTTATGAATATAAAATATATTGTTTTCTTGCTTGTAATAACTGTTATTGTTGAAACTGTTTGTTAGTGTTGAAGGTGTTGAAGATGTTGTACTTATAAATAATCTCTTACTATTATAATTATTTTACATCTATAGAAAGCTTTAAATAACAACTTCAAATGGGCAATGGGGTCTGAAGTTTAATGAAGATAAAACATGAAATATTGGTAACAGCAATACAACGAACAGTTTATATACAGGGGATAGAGGACTGTTAGAAGGAAACAGATGTTATAAAACTTTTATTTCCTATATTTTACTTATGGAGTATTTAAAAGTCCTCTGTGAATCAAAATTGGTATGATCTCTGACACTAGTGGATCTCAGAGATACCTAGAATACTCTCAAAGAATACCAAGGTTTAACACTTGCTTTTCATGAAAACAATACAATACCCTTATCATGAATTTGTTTGCTAGACAGAATGGTTTCTAAAATATTTTTATATTAATACTATTGTAAAATAGGAAAGTGGCTGCAGTAGCTGGCTGAACATGAAAATTGTGGATCAATGCCTACTCTGGAAGCTATTTATAGAATGCATATCAAAGCTTCATCTCGGGATGCAAAGAAATTAGTAGACCTAAGGTTAGCCCAAGACAATGTGAAATAGTCTATCCCAGCTAATGTGGACATCCTCAGAGGCACTGGATATCCAGTTAGTAACCTTGAGTCAGAGTTAAAGAGAACGGTCGTTGGCTCCATAGAGGCCATTTATGTTCTTTCCAACTTGTTAAAGACTAATAAATGATCAAACCACAATTTGCTGCAGGGACTACCCTTAAAAACTGTATCAAAGACTTAGGTACCCTCTAGAGGGTGCCATTTTTCCATGGCTAAGTAGAATTTACGGTAGTGTCATAAATCTTAATATTAAATGAAAAATCTGCTAAAGAAATATTAAACACAGAGCAGACTTGGAAATGGCTATTTGCACTTTAGAGGGACCCTATTCTTAATCAAATCATTGGATATAATGATGAGCACTGAAGTTCCTGTGGACTTGAAGGGAATATTCCTAAGAATTATGGGGTGAGTTGGTAAAATGAGAAAATGTTTTTCCATAACACTAACTTCATATCATGTGATGATAGGCCAATTTATAACTACCTATGAAGCTGGGTGCTGTGGCTTACCCCTGTAATCCCAGCACTATGGAAGGCTGAGGCGGGCAGATCACCTGAGGTCAGGAGTTTGAGACC
This sequence comes from Pan troglodytes, assembly GCF_028858775.2. Classification (NCBI taxonomy): domain Eukaryota; kingdom Metazoa; phylum Chordata; class Mammalia; order Primates; family Hominidae; genus Pan; species Pan troglodytes. Next base: position 93,025,532 of record NC_072407.2, read on the forward strand.
AGCCTGGCCAACAGGGCGAAACCCTGTCTCTACTAAAAATACAAAAATTAGCCGGGCATGGTGGCATGTGCCTGTAATCCCAGCTACCTGGGAGGCTGAGGCAGGGGAATCACTGGAGCTGGGGAAGTGGAGGCTGTAGCAAGCCAAAATCGCGCCACTGCACTCCAGCCTGGGCAACAGAGTGAGCTCCATCTCAAACAAAACAAAACAAAACAAAACAAACAAAAAACTACCTATGTAGTCAGCTCAGACCAGTTTAGCTCGCAAAATTTTAGGTAGTGAGACCTGGAGAAGCAGAACATACTTTTTTTTTTTTAATTGCATAACTGTGTTTTTTTAAAGAAACTTACTTAATGATAGAATAATTGTCCTGGGTATCAAAGTCCTTTTCTTTCCCTGGCAAGAAACAGTAGAAGGGGAAGTGGTCAACTGGAGAAATGTGGATCCCATCACCTTTTGCAGGGGAATGGAAAATTTAAGCCTTCTTATTTTTGGAACATGACTACAGAGCTGATGATATCAGTAAAGCTTTTTAATTTTCTTGGAGCTATGGAAACATGTTTTTCTTACTCAAAACAGTCTTCTATGGTCTAAACGACCCAAGTCAAGAATAGTAGAGAGTATAAATTAGGTGAGAGTCTTCACATTGTCATTGAAATATAAATAATGCTAATAATGTTAATAATAACAATGATGGTCATTTTGTGGCATTTCTCCATGCCTCTACTTTTGATAGCTGTTGTGTTATTAACAATAAATGCTACTATATTATGCTTTATATATATGTGATAACATTATAGAGTTCAGCCTATGTATTACACATGCTATTCTGTATATGTGAAATAAAACATTAAGTAAGGCACAATAGTGCATGCCTATAGTCCCAGCCACTCAATAGGCTGAAGGGGGAGGACGAGTTAAGTCGAGGAGTTCAAGGCTATAGTGCACTAGGATGATGCCTGTAAATAGCCACTACTCTCCATCCTAGAAAATAGAGTGAGACAATGTGTTTTAAAGAAACTGATAAATACAATAAAATACATAAAATAAAAAATAAGTAAAACATTATTATTGATGTAATTATCATTCATTCCATATAAAAAATTAAGCAGCTACTATATACATTTCATGGTATATTACTCCATTTTGCATTGCTATAAAGGAATACCTGAGGCTGGATAATTTACAAAGAAAATAGGTTTATTTGGCTCACAGTTTTGCAGCTTGTGCAAGCATGGCACTAGCATCTGCTCAGCTTCTCATGAGGCCTCAGAAAGCTTTTACTCATGGCAGAATGTGAAGGGGGAGGCAGGCGTGTCAAGTGGCAAGAGAGAAAGTAAGAGAGGGGAGGAGGTGCCAGGCTCCATTAAACAAACAGCTCTCATGTGAAATAATACCACCAGAACTTGCTGATTACTATGGGGCGGGGAGGGGACACTAACTTATTCATAAGAAATCTTCCCCAATGTTCCAAACACTTCCCACTAGACCCTACTTCTAACATTGCAGATCACATTTCAATGTGAGATTTGAAGGGGACAAACATCCAAACTATATCACATGTTCATCTGGCATTGAGTTAAGGTAATAATTTAAAAGCTTGAAATTAGCAAGACCTGTATGCAAAAGTTTAAATCAGCTTTACTCATAATTGTCCACACGTGGAAATAAACCAAGTGTCAATCAAGTGCTACACGGAAACAGTGCTGTAGTATAATGATCCAATGACAAGCTATTTAGTAATAAAAAATGAGTAACTAGGCCCTCGCGGTGGCTCATACCTGTAATCCCAGCACTTTGGGAGGCTGAGGCGGGCGGATCACGAGGTCAGGAGATGGAGACCATCCTGGCTAACATGGTGAAACCCTGTATCTACTAAAAATACAAACAATTAGCCAGGAGTGGTGGCGGGTGCCTGTAGTCCCAGTTACTCGGGAGGCTGAGGCAGGAGAATGGCGTGAACCCGGGAGGCGGAGCTTGCAGTGAGCCGAGATCGTGCCACTGCACTCCAGGCTGGGCAACAGAGCGAGACTCCATCTCAAAAAAAAAAAAAAAAAAAAAAGTAACTAGTGGTACATGAAACAGCAAGAATAATGTCAAAAGTATTATGCTAAGTGAAGAACACCAGATATAGAAGACTATATAGTGTTTGATTCCATGTATTTGACATTCTGGAAAATGTAAAATAGAGACAAAAATTATATCAATGGTTTCTAAGTGTGAGGGGTTGGAGGAGGAGATTAACTACAAAAGGGCATAAGGGAAATTTTAGGGGTGGTTACCGAACTACATACTTTTGTCAAAATTTATAAAACTGTACATCTAAAAATGAGTAGATTTTATTATCTGTAAATTTTATCTCAATAAACCTGAATTTACAAAAAGTTTGCTTCTAGAAGTTGGAGTGCAAAACTGTTTTAGTTCAAATATTCCACAAGCATATTGAAACCTCATGAATGTGCCTGGCAGTGGTGTTGATGATACTGATTCGGCTAAATATGACAATTAACATCCTTCAACACACTTTGGGATAAAAAGGGGATCTTACTGGAAAGTAGACCACAGTTTATTTTCTTCTACTTGACTACGTTGTCTTATAATTTCAGAGCAGAGTCTTTGATTAGCTACAATTCAATAGTGATACAGGCTTGAGCATATACCTTTGCAGTTTCACATAATTTTTTTTTTTTACCTTGGGACATTGTAGAAGAATGGGGGCAGATCATTCTTTTCACATTGACTCTGAACTGATGCCACTGACTCATTTTCTCACTTTTGTTTTTGCTTCTAGTAATGTCTACCTCCGACAGGTGCAAAATAAGACGTTGAAAATAAAAAAGACATAATCAGTCATGAAGAAAAACAGATAAAGTGATCATTCTGTAATGATGGGCTTGACAAAAACACCTCCAATGTTTTTAACATTCTACTTGGTGATTTAAATGTTCTTCTGGAAGTTGTATGGGAGTATCCTTTTCCTTTTTTTTTTTTTTTTTTTTGAGGTGGAGTCTCGCTCTGTCACCCAGGCTGGAGTGCAGTGGCGCCATCTCGGCTCACTGCAAGCTCCGCCACCATTCTCCTGCCTCAGCCTCCCAAGTAGCTGGGACTACAAGCATCCGCCACCACGCCCGGCTAATTTTTTGTATTTTTAGTAGAGACGGGGTTTCCCCATGTTAGCCAGGATGGTCTCCATCTCCTCACCTCGTGATCCACCTGCCTCAGCCTCCCAAAGTGCTGGGATTACAGGCGTGAGCCACCGTGCACGGCCATATGGGAGTATTCTTTCTTCAAATAGTTTGCCATCCTGATGACTCAAATTATGAGGAGCTGGCATATTTTAAAAATTAGTAGTTAACGTTTACAACATAAATATTATTTATAAACATCTAAGCCTGGCTTAAACTTAGTTTCATAGCTAAGTGTCTGTAGGTATCATTTTATTTACAGTACTTTTTTTTCATTTAGAAGCTTTACTGTTTTATTTATAACATTCCACTAGATAATATTTATATGCATTTTGGACTTCTACCAGTTAAATCCTGTAATACTACTACTGTTTATGACAAGGTGAAGTGATTACATTTAAATATTTTTATCCATGTTGCCCTGACTATAAACTTGATGCTATTGTTTATCAAACTGAAATAACATAAATTTAAAGTTAAGAGAAAGGGAATAAAGTCTTATAAAATAGAACAAGGGAGTAGATGGTTTCTGAAGAAAGTTATGTCATCAGTAGAAAGCACTTCTATTTTAAGAAGGAGGTAGGGCAGTTAACTCCATAGGCTAAGAAAAACAGTCCTTTTCTACCCTAAGAACCAAAATTGTCTAATGTAGGTATTATTAAACCATATTTTAATATGCAAAACACAAGACCAAAAGGAGTCTAGAAATGTCAAAAATGTCAAAATGTGCAGGTTTTTCATTTAAGAAAAGTGCCTTCTACATCACGTCATGCACAGCTTTCAGGTGTTTTCAGTTAATTAACTTAATAGAAAAAATCTTGAGTACACCCAGAAGATAGATATACATCTAAATGCACAAGCACATACCTGCGCACTTTTCGCAAATATGAACAGAGTACCTGCTACAAGCACGATGTTCCATTAGCCTGGATCTTGTTCCTAATCAAACAAGGTAAAAGTCTTTCATAGCATAATAGTTTTAAAATAGGATTCCTGGCGCCCACAGAGATCCCTTGAATAAGGTCCCAAAGATGGAGCCAGGAAATTTGAACATTTACTCAATCTCACTGGTCTTTCACCAATTTATAAAAACAAACGTACGGACACAGACAATAGCAGTTAATGAGCTGATGGTCAGTAAAGAACTTAGTTTTCAAAGTAAATTCTAGTTTTGAAATTTTTTACATATATATAGTGAAACTGATAAAGAAGAATGCTCTAAGCAAGTGCTTCAGGCCATTTTCTTCCTAGTGTTCATTAACTGCCCAGTGACATGATTTACCTGGTCACTTTCCCTTCGCTGTTAGTTCCTTTTATGTAGCCACAACATATTCAGTCTTTCAAGCCTTTGCTTTTATGACTTATACATCTGCCTATTTGATATTATGTCTAGTCCAGACCACCAACTTTTTCATAAAAGCCATAAAAAACCTTAGTAAATTGACTTAAGGTAGATAAAAGTCAGTGATCTGGAGATAAATAAGGTTATTCCTTTATACAAAATAAAAGTTGTGAGCCTTCAGCCATTTTCTCTTTATTTAGGTGGACATGCTGACATATACCAGCTGAAAACTTTTAAAGCTCTTTCCTTTAATCTTATGCTCTGAGAATGATCTGCAAATTCCAATACTAAGTTTATGTTGGCCTTGTAAATGTCAAAGTGTTTCTTAGAGATACAATCATTCTGGCAGAGAAGTTCCACATATAATTCCTTGGAAGAAAGTTAAGATATTTATCTGAACGTATTTAAAATTACCTTTTTTGGGATTTTGTTTTACTCATGAACAGAATTTCATGAGAAGGCTTATTTTTCTTTTTTAATGATGTAAGAAAGATTTTTTTAAAAGGCAAAAAAAAAAATCAAATGGGCTCTAAACTCTCATTTTAACACATATATAACCAATTACTAAAATAATTATATTATGTGTTTTTTTATAACAAACAAAAACAACTAAACAATTTATCTCATTTCATCATTGTATCAGTCGAAATAGGCTGTATGATGCTGACATTATAGAAAATCTAACAAATAACATAATATTTCAGTGGTTTCAAAATAGCAGACATTTATTTCTCATACACAGTAGACATTCAATTGAGGTTTGCAAGCAGGCTCTGCTTTCATAGTCATCCACAGACCTAGAGTGATTGGGGCCATAACTTGATGGGTAGCACAAACTTGGGAACGTTGCAAAGTTTGCAATGGCTCTCAAAACTTCTAGCAGCATATTACACACATCTATTCAGCTCATATTTCATTGGTCAAAACACATCGTATGGTCATACCTAACATTAAAGGAAACAGTGGTGGGCAATCCTGCACATGCTTTAAAAAAGTTAGCAGGAAATATGTGACAAACATCATAAGCAACCATTACAAGCCTATACCTCTCCAGAATTGGAAGGATGACACTGCACATTTACTGGCTCTAATCATGGTACAGAGACCTGGTGAGTGAGACAACCACCTAGGGAAGTGCTGAATCACCAACAGAGAAGCACATACTCCAAGACATTTGTGAAAGAGAAGGTAGTCAGAGGGTTGAATCTATGTGAAAATTCAATAGATTAAGTATAGGAGGCCAAATGAAGAAAGCTTCAAAACAGAGAATGGAAGACAGCACTTGAGGCATTTTCTCTGTTAATTCATGGTTAAATGTAGAGAAATTTTAGTTCATCCTGGGTTTCAAGAATAAGCATGCACAGTCAGAGGGATTAGACACTGAGTAGGTTATACTTAACACATTTTTCTTAGATTAGATATCATATACTAAGATGCTATCTAAGTCAACACTGTATAAGGGGCTGTTAATTATTATTAAATGCATGATATATTAACATTTGCATTTAAAACAATAATTTAATTTAAAGTAGCATAGCAGGTACTTCAAAATTAGGGTTGGCTATTTCCAAACTTATTATTTAACAGTCAAAGTGATGCTGCTTGATTATTGCCAGTAATATTCAGATGAATATTAAATTTCCTTCTGTGGTTTTCCCACTTAGGACAAAGTAAATGAATGATTGAAGACCTGCAAACTGTGTTTGTAACGACTTTCTAAGATTGATAGCCTCCGTGTTTCAATGCTCATGGAGCAGATGGATATGACTGACACTGCCCTTAATACTACAGCATGATCCAAAGCATCACCAAAGTCTTCAAAGAGAAAGTAAAAAAAAAAAAAAAAAATGCCTCTCCATTTTCACTTCTACTTCAAATCCTGCAATTTGACATAAAAAGACAATGTATCTGTCTCCTTCACTAGACTAAGGGCGTCTTAAGGTAGGGCTCATGGCTTTTTTCTATGTTCTCCATACCTAGCATACACTATACACATCCATTTTTTTAAAAAATAAAATATTAATAATTTGGCCTTTGTGGAAAGGATAGTTTTTCTAAGACTTCTGTGACTTGTTTAGCAATGTCTTTCTATTGATTTCTTCACTTGCTTCACTTGCATGTATGTGACATTGTGTCACTTTGGGGCAGAAGTTTTAAAAGCCAGTATGGAGTTCATCATATCTCTTTTATGGCTGCAATAATAAATGGCAATATTCAAGATAGAAACTCTACCAACCTGGGATCCCGAGTGAAGACAGTATGGAGCAGGGCCTTGGCTGACTCACAGTGGGCATGGGTGAGAAGCATTCTTTGCTGCTCCAAGCAGCAAATATCTCTATTAGGATTGTTGGTTGCCTCAGTGTAACCTAGCGTATTTTGACTGATATATTATGGAATATTTGGAACAAAGCATAGGACTTCAAAGAACAATAAAATGCTATTAAGAAACACAATAGTTGAAACAAAATTCATAAATTAAAGCCTGTGGCTTTGTGTGTATAGGTAATTTCTCAAACCCAAACTTAGTTTCTGCATGTAAAACCTGAAGCTAAGTTGAGTAACTTGACCAGTTTCACAAAGTGACTTCAAAATCACTTCATGCTCTTTCCACTCTCCTCTATGCCACGCAGTTTTTATTCCTGTTTCACAGAAAGGAAAGGTGAGTTTGTGGAAGATAGTTACTAAGAAGAAGCTCAATTGGCTTCATCCCTAGTGTTATTTCCACTACTAAAATTATCCTCGCTGTCAAGGAGAACACTTAAAATTTATATTTTAGAGACGTGGTGTAATACAGATGGTGATAAGCCATCCACATTACATACTTAACCACTCCTTTATTCCTTCCACCTTCTGTTTATGCAGTGAATCAGAACAAGCATAGCTGAATTCCACCTTCAGCTCTACCTCTTAGAAATCATAGGGATAGAAGCCATGTATCTATAAAATGTGGATAAACAAATATATAAGGTCCCTATCATAGTGAACCAAAGCAGACAATGAATCAATGTGAATTATCTTCCACTGTAACTTCTCTATGTAAGAATCCTTACTGATAAATATGCATACGATCAAATCTGAGCAAGTCACAATTAGAAATGGGACTTAAAAACAGTTGTTTAGAAGGCATTTTTTTCTTCCTTTGGCACCTATTCAACAGGAAAGGGTATTTATTGTCCTATAATATCAAAGTTGAGGCCTGGTGTGGTGGCTCATACCTGTAATCCCAGCAATTTGTAGGCTCAGGTAGGAGGATCACTTGAGCCTGGGAGTTCATGATTAGCCTGGGCAACATAACGATATTTCATTTCCACAAAAAACTAAATAATTAGCCAGGTGTGGTGTCACGTGCCTATAGTCCCAATTACTCAGGAGGTTGAGGTGAGATGACCATAATTGCTGGAGCCCTGAGACCAGGAAGTTGAGGCTTTAGTGATCCATGATTGCACCACCGCACACTAGACTGGGTGACAGAGTAATAACCTGTCTCAAAAAATAATAATAGAAATAATTGAGAACTAGGCAGACTGAATTAAATTATCATAATTGTATTTGCACATTTTAGAGATGTTGGAGAAAAGAAAAGCATTTTACTGTCTCTTTTGTATGAAAATGATTAAACTCTAGGAATTCTGAATCCATTCCAGGTTAAGGAAGCTAATTGACAGGACTCAGCAGAAATCTAGAGCTGGTCAGTCAAGTACGAATTAGGAGGCTGTGATAGACTGGAATTTCACAGTCTGCCATTCAGGCTCTACTCACCAGGGCTCAGAGAAAAATGAGAGATACCTTAACAGGTTTACTGGCTCCTATTGAGATGAAAGGCAGTAGGTAACTTGGCCAGCCTTTCTTCTCTGTCTTTTCCTAGTCCTCCTGCCCTTCAGATGAATCATATGAGCCCATAATCAGGATTCTTGGGGACTCAGTGAACTTTTCTAGAGCTCTGAAGAGGATGAAAAATCCTCCATTTAAAGGGAAAATAGCTATTCTCTAAAGGACATTCAATATTCACACTCTATTAGCAATCTTGCCTAACTTCTATAAATTCTATAATCCAGTAATATATCTACTTGACATTTGTAAAAAACATCTATACTGTATCATGTTCTTTTCTCTGGGAAGCATTTATGAAATTGCAATAATGTCCACTATTGCATCTAAGGGAATTCTAGAAATGACACATGAAAATAAATTATTGTATTATCTATTTATTCCCTTGGTGAATAAAATTGTCAGCCTCCATTTTCTATTTTAACTCCCTCTAGGATAGCATTTACTTCATTGGGATGGGAATGGGAATCTGCCATCACTCTTTATTGTTGTAATCCAAAGTATTACTTTTGCTCTGTGCCTTTCTTCTTTGAATTGAATTTGGTACTTGAAGCCCTGCAGAAGGTAAATGTGTCTGCTCTCCAAGGTTTCCTCGCTTTGTAGGAAGAAGATATATGGGTTATTTAATTCCCATTTCTATGACTACAAAAATACACTGCCATCTTCTACTTACTCCACAGTGGGAATATATCTGATTTATCTTTTGCTTTTTGCACTAAACAGAAAGGCTTCAAGCCAAGTCTTTTATTCTAGAAAATGCTTATCTTGACTGAAGAAATTTTTTTGTTAATGCTATTCTAAAACTATCGCCCCTTGAAAACTGGCTCAACTGCTGACCACGTTGAATAATAATATAAAATGGTTACCATGGTGGCTAGTGGTTTAATGAAAAAGAATCAGTGGGTTGCATTTGGAATCAGCAAATCGGGTCAGAAAGAAAATCACCTTTTCTTTCTGCAAGCTTCAGTCATTTTACCTTGAGTCCTGACTAAAACCTTTGCCTCATTCTAAAAGTTTCATCAGTTGTCAGGCATGAAAGACTCTATCCATATCTCTCTCCTATGAAACCCCTATATAGGCTCAGAATCCCAAGAAATACAAAGGGCTCAATAGTTTATTATGCCTACTTTATTTATAATGCCAAATTCATTTATTTTGCCTCTGACAAAATATGTACAGATTAACTGTTTTTGGTCTAAAATATTCTGGTGTGGCTTGGTTCTGGTGCCTAGCTTATTTTGCTTAGTGCTAATGAGTCAAGGGTTATGAGTTCAAACCCCACGTAAGTCAGTTAAGTTTACTTGCCCTTAAAGTTGGAAACAACCTGCATTGAATAGAATATAAATAAAGCACCACTAGTGGACAACCAACCAAAAGTATATGCTTTTGTGATTGAAGGTTAATAACTTCATTTATATGAAGGAAATCATTGGAAATATGTTAACATTATTCCATACATAGACTGTCTCAACTCATCTGACAGCATGTATAGTTCAATGATCTTAAAGTAAGACATTTTGTTTTCTATATAATCTTTGAGCTGGAGGTCATCTCAAAAGGTCTTTTGATCTGGTTCCCTGCCTTCCAACAGGTGAATTTGAATTCCATTTACTGCCTAGCTCATACTGATTTTGGAAATGTAGAACAGCTGGTAGGCATTTTCTTAGTAATGCTTCTTAATATCCTTAAAGACAATAAAGTCATTCATCAGTCTTTTCATCTCATTGAACAATTCTAACACATAATTTTTAGGATTTCAAATATATATTGTTTAATGTGCTTTTTTTAGTATGCTTATTTTTTTGCCTCAATTTTCTAGAAAGTCATTAATATAGACACTACAGTTTTTCTCTCTTGCCTTGGACTACAAAGACCCCCATGCAGGAGCATGAAGCCAACTCTAGTGAAAGTGACTCTTTTAAATGTACTGATTATTTGATGGAAGTCATTGTCTTATAAATAAATGTACTCCGGAGCATGCATTCATTTATGTCCCATCATATGTTTCCTTGAGGATTAAGAATAATGTCCTTAATAATCTTAACATTTCTTAATGGAACTAGAATCATTTTGTATTACAGTTATCATTTATCTGCCTCAGAGACATTTCCAGCAGGAATCATCATCACCCCGATATAATGGGACTGATTTGCCAAACTGGAAACAGTAAAGGGTAGTGGCACATCATATGCCATTGACAATGAAAGCAGCACATGGCACAGCTGTATTCGATTTAAAGGCCCCTGTGACTAAAAACGGTTTGCCTCTGAATTTTATTAATTGAGATTTAGGTGAGCATCATTTAGAGAATAATCAACACAAACAGAAAAAAAAAAACCTAATCTGATGGCAAAACTGGCAATCTTGAAGATTAGAACAACATTGAAAGAAAATTTGGACAGCTGAAAATAAAACATCAAAAGGAAATATTTTAAATGTGATGACATAACAAAAATAAATCATAGTTCATCTGAGTGCAGAAAACCAAAAGCAAATCTTACTTAAAAGCAGGAAGTGATGATTGTTTTAAAGTGAAAGGAGCGAATTGGCCAACACCATCAGGAAATACACTTTCCACAGGAAGACAGCAAAAGGATTAAAGACAATGAAATAAATGTCAGTCACACAAGACAATAGCCCCAATACTGAATCTTTATCTAACTTCCAAAGTTACAGGGCATATATTTCAAAGTTGTTATAGCCTGTGTATAGATTCTCATGTGGCTACTTTGAAAGCTGGTTTTGCTAAATTTGCTTTGGTTCACAGGCAAAAATAGATCTTACGTACCTTCCCTCAAAGATAATGTAGACATAATTTCAATGCATGTAAATGTTTTCAGCCAGCTAGTGCAGCATGTACCCTTGTTACCAGGTTGTCCTCTAATCCTCAGTTTGTATATTGATGGATATTCTGCCAGGGCCATTGTTTTTATTACATTTTTTGAGAGTTTTTGGTGATAGATTTGCAAATGTTTTAAAGATCAGACATTGTAAGACTATTCCCATTACTGGCATCAATAATTCCTTAAAATGTTTTGTAGTGATATTTAATAAAGTTGGCTCATCTGTCAAAGTAGAAAAATACTAACTAATATAAAATTGGGTCCAATAAGTGTTGTTCTTTTCAGGTGACTCATGGGCCCAGATGTCCACTGGATGGACAGGAGCAGGCAGGGAAGCTACACTATTCTTGCCTTGTTTTTTCTCTTTTTTGAGTGAATCCTGCTTTGCTTCCTTTGCAGAAGCAGCAGCAATTCTTCATGTTTTCAACACTTTCATGAATTTGGATTGCTCAAGACATTTACATAAAAAGCACATATTTTCATGAAATTCACAGATAAATATAGGATAAAAGAGTGCCCTTGTTTTGACTGACATTTGCACTCCCATTTTTGTCATATTTCAATTTATTCTTAAGGCCAAATTAAATGCTATATTTAAAATAAAACTTTCCCTTACAGCTAATGATTCCAGGCAGAGTCCTCCATACTCTTATGAAAATTTAATAATTTTTCTTATCCATAAAAGTGGTCACACAGCATCATCATTATTTCATGGATTGTGTAATCCATGAAATGTTTGAGGGCACAGATAGAATTACAGATGTCCCTGACTTACAATGGTTCAACCTTTTTTTTTAACTTTACAATAGCAAGAAAGGGGTACACAGTCAGTAGAAACTACTTCGAATTTTGATTTTTGTTTTCTTTTCCCAGGCTAGCAATATACATCAAGACATTCTCTCTCAATGCTGAGTACTGACAGCATGTGGCAGCTCCCAGTCAGCCATGCAATCAGGACGGCAAACAGCCATGAGTTATTCAACCTTGTGTTATAAAATAGACTTTGTGATGATTTTGCCCAACTGTAGGCTAATACAAGTATACTGAGCACATTAGCACATTTAAAATAGGTTAGGCCGGCCAGGCATGGTGGCTGGCGCCTGTAATCCCAGCACTTTGGGAGGCCGAGGCGGGCGGATCACGAGGTCAGGAGATCTAGACCATCCTCGCTAACATGGTGAAACCCCGTCTCCACTAAAAAATACAAAGAATTAGCTGGGCGTGGTGGCGGGTGCCTGTAGTCCCAGCTACTACTTGGGAGGCTGAGGCAGGCGAATGGCATGAACCCAGGAGGTGGAGTTTGCCCTGAGCCGAGATCGCGCCACTGCACTCCAGCCTGGGAGACCGCAAGACTCCGTCTCAAAAAAAAAAAAAAAAAAAAAAAAAAAAAAGGTTAGGCCAAGCTACAATATTCTGTAGCTTAGGAGTATTAAATGCATTTCTCTTATAATATTTTCCATTTACAATAGGTTTATTGGGACTTAACCCCATCATAAATCGAGGAGCATTTGTATTTAATCATAAATGTGACAATGGATTCTACTTCAATGCATAAAACACAGACAGGCAATAAATACATATTGACATAGACTGAATAAGTCAATGAAAATCTTATCTGAATATTGCTGAGCTAATCTATCTATGACATCTGGCTTCTGAATATCAAACTTTTACTACAATTAACCACTTCTCTGTAAACAAGGTATATTTACTCTGTTCCTGGTCTTTTATTCTGAACTACTGTATTGATCTATTATCTTACGCACATCAGTAACAAGCGGTGAAGATATCTACCCCTTGTGTCTGGATGATTGCATATGTGTAGTGTGTACAAATATTTACATACAGGTCATAGGTGGATTCATTTTCTGATTGGCAACTGGTTGAAGGAGATAAGTGCCTATCTAAACACCTGAAATCAATAGAGAAGAGTGTCGGGTTGAGACAAGGGGTTATGAAGACCAAGATTCTTATTATGTAGATGAAGTCTCTTAGGTATCCAGCCTTAGAGTAAATAGATGGCAAATGTTTCCTATTCCAACCTCTAAAAGATTTTAGGCTCTCAGCTAATTTCTTCAGGACTAGAAAGGGAAGGAGATTCTCTACAGAATATAAATCTCCTTCACAAGAGACAGCTTTTCAGGCCCATTTCAAAATATGTCAAATAAATACATTTTGGGGTAAAATACTTTGATTTCATTCAGGGCATGCTACCTGTTATGTGATGCCATACTGGAAGCAGGTTGGTATTTGGTATCTTACTGCTATAACGAATCTGTTTGTCTGTCTTAAGATCTTGTTTTAATGTTCATGCTGGTCAGTTGTACCTGAATTCCAAAGGGAGGAAGATATAATGAGTCATGTATGACCCCCATTTCCCATCAAGGACTGAACTAGTTTTCAGTTTTCTTTGGAATCCCATGGGCCAAGAGGAATGGTCCATTCAGTCATTTGGGGGGCTCAGAATTTTATTTTTGGCTCATGAGATATATTTTTATGTACAGCAGTTTAAGTGTTTTGGGTGACTTACTAGGTTCCTAGTTCAAGATTGTTCTTTTCTGATGATATATTAACATTAATATATAATATTAATATATTAAATAAGTTTATTTAAATCAATAGTACAATATTTTTGGGGTGGGGGGGTAAGAAGACAGTGGGTGTTGCAGTTATTCCTTCTGATCTGATGATTGGAAAGGATCTTTTAACATCTATCTCAACTCCTTCTTTCCCCTTCCCACTATGCCATCAAGGGACTCCTTGCCTTTCCAAATTTCCTCTTCTTTCTAAAAAAAAGCCACTTCATGTATTGTATATTTTCAAATCTTCATTCTCACTTCTGAGTAGCCAATGCTTATAGATCCCAGTACTCAAATATGTTCTCTGCATTATCTGCATCTGTTTTAGAGTAAATTTACCTGTGTTTCATTACCCACAGGCTCCCCATTGGCTCCTTTCTTTATTGAATATGTTTAACTCTTAACTCAGTTGTAAGTACTAAACTTGGCTTAGTTATTTTGTATATTTATTTCCCTACTTACATGTACTTCATGAGTTTTAGCATTCCGTGTCTCCCAGGTATATTGCAGGCATGGGCTAATGTTGGTATAATTTGCCTTCTTATCAATATGGGTTTTGAGTGTGTGTGTATGAATGTGGTATGGGAAACATATGGAGACACCCAATCTAAAGAAGCTTTTTTATTCTATAGAAACCTAGAACCGAATTTTTACCAATTTTTTCAAACTTTCAAAAATTCTACTAGTGTATTAAATGATGCATGTAGCCACAAAAGTAGGAAGTAGACATCACAAACTTGGGGTTTTGTATGCAGAAGCATTATAATGAAGAGTTTATCTTCCATTCAACAAATACACAAATACACTGAACCTTTTTTTGTGCCAAATGCTATACTTAGTATTGGTGATATAGTGGCAAAGAAGACCAAAATTTATAGAATTATAATGTCAGAGGTGTGTAAACCAGAGCAACTTCATCTTGAATAGGAGCTGGGTAAAATGAGGCTAAAACCAGTGGGCTGCATTCCCAGGAGGTTAAGGCATTCTAAGTCACAGGATGAGGTAGGAGGTCAGTATAAGATACAGGTCATAAAGACCTTGCTAATAAAACAGCATGCAGTAAAGAAGCCGGCCATTACTCACCAAGACCAAGATGGCCAAGAGAGTGACCTCTGGTAGTCCTCACAGCTATACCCCCACCAGTGCCATGATAGTTTACAGATGTCATGGCAACATCAGCACATTACCCTATATGATTTAAAAAGGGGAGGCATGAATAATCCACTTCTTGTTTAGCATATCATCAAGAAATAACCAAAAAAATGGGCAACCAGCAGCCCTTAGGGCTGCTGTGTCTATGGAGTAGTCATTCTTTTGTTTCTTTACTTTCTTAATAAACTTGTTTTCATTTTACTGTATGAACTCACCCTGAATTCTTTCTTGCATGAAATCCAAGAATGCTCACTTGGGGTCTGAATCAGCACCGCTTTCCTGCAACAATGAAAAGATAGATATCAAATATATACCTATAATAAATAAATGAAAAGCCTAAAAATAAACACTTTGGTATCTGGATTATGCAAAATAAATAAGAAAATGTATTTATGATAAAAACAGAATGATGTATTTCAATAGGCTATTCAGCAAAGGCAAAATCTAAATCTTAAACAACTATAAAGGGAGCGTCTCAACTTCATTTATACTGAAATAAACTAATATTACAATCACGCTGAAATTACACCCACAGAAAGGCAGAAAATAGAAAGTAGGAGAGCACCATATATTGAGAAGCATGCAGGAAAACATAAATCTTAAGCACTATTAATGGCCATTTAAACTGATGTAGTAGTTATGAAAATCATTTGGCAGTATTTTTTTTATATATTTTTGAAGCAGAGTTTGGCTCTGTCCCCAGGCTGCAGTGTAGTGGCACAATCTTGGCTCACTGCAATCTCCACCTCCTGGACTTAAGTAATCCTCCTGCCTCAGTCTCCTGAGTACCCTGGACCACAGGCACATGCCACCACACCTGGTTAATTTTTGCATTCTGACAATATTTTTATAATTAAATATATAAACATTACATGATAGCAATACTATTTGTGTATATGTGTGATATGTATATATGCATATATAAGTGTATGTGTTTATGTGTGTGTGTGTGTATGTATCTGCAAGAGAGATACACATAAGAGTGTTTACTATATAGATTATAGAAGAGATGATATTCAAGAATGGTGTTTGTGGTGAGATGGAACAGGAAGCAATGGAGAAATGAAATGTGACATATACATGGTGGCAAATGCTATGCAACCCATTGGAACAATAAATGGCAGCAACACTGTAGATCTTAACGTTGAGTGGGAAAAAAATAGTAATGACCAAATAGTAGTAACCAAAGTAATAACATATCAATTGAATACATTGGCCACGATTGGGAGTTGAATAGAAGTGGAGATCAGCTATGAAGGGGCAAGAAAATAACGTGAGACAGGTTCACGTTCTTATAAGGAGCAGAAGAGTGACTTACTCATCATTCTGCACTTAGGATCACATCGAATACCTGTATGAAATATAAGAAAAAAAAGCCAAACTTTATTCTTCATCAGGATTTATTGATTGAAGCATTCTATACATGGACAGTTATTGAAAATCCCATTCCTAAAGTTTCTGTAAGACTTCTGATGGAAAAATATTATCCATTTGTATTGTCTTTATTCCTTTATTTCTTAGTGTAGTCCCAGAGGCATATACAACTTTGCTGTTTATTTATTTGGCAATTTTATTCTGATCATTTTTACTGGAGATAATCAAAAGTCATAATAGTAGTATGATGGATATAAAAATTATCACAGACATCTTATATTGTGACTGACCACTCCCTCTACCTATCACACATTCTTCTGTGGGTGCTGTAATGTCTTCATGCACTTTCTTCTTAATGCTGCTATTTTAATTTTCCATCTTGATTTCTCAGGAGCACAACTCTATCATTATTTTTTAAATCATCTTTTAAAATCTACTGTTGTTTCATATCTCTTTTTCTTCTTGCAGCATTTCATACCCTGTAGATTTTCCTTTAAGTTAACAAAAGTCAATAATTCAGTGCATTCCATAAAAATATATGTCAAAAGTAATGACTTGGCAACACTAAGATATGGAATTATCTTTTAAATTATTAAGGAAAGACAAAATTGCATGGACTTTTTAAGTGCTATGCACATTTAATTAAAATATGTAATTTTTTTTTTAAAAAAAGGACCTCTTTCCTTGTCAATTAACAGAGTATTTTCTTCAAAGTCCAGCACAAACATCACCTTCTCTGTAAAGATTTCCTTGCCTCATTTTAAATAAAATGAATTCTAAACAGAATTAATTTTGCCTTCTTCTCTGATCTTCAGTCACTGCTTTGCTTTGGCCTGGAATCTGCTTCCTATATCTAAGATATTTGAATAAGACTCTTCTCTGCATTGTTTGTTCATTTTGTTTTAAGTCTATGGTTTCTTTGTTAGATCTAGTCACTTTCTTTTTATTTTCTTTTTTAATTTCAGCAGCTTTTTTAGTTTTGCCACTCTTATTTGTGATTATTTTTTGATTTGAATAAGAAGTGACTAGTTTTATTTTGCAAATATTATTTTACTTGTATTTGGTAAAATGCTAGTTCTTTATAATTTAATGCCTTGGAATGTATTTGATCTGTTTGCTTAGCTCTTCAGTTTCTTTTTTAGTGATAGTCCATAATGTGGTTTCCAAATAAGATGTTTCAGCATTATATGCATAGCTTCTTAAGCATGTAAGTTCCTCATTCTCAACCTATGTGCACCAAAATAGAATTTTCAGGAACAGACCACTAAGGTCTGTATTTCTTACAAATCCACATATTTGGGAGGCCAAGGCGGGTGGATCACAAGGTCAGGAGATCGAGACCATCCTGGCAAACATGGTGAAACCCTGTCTCTACTAAAAAATACAAAAAATTAGCCAGGCATGGTGGTGGGCGCCTGTAGTCCCAGCTACTTGGGAGGCTGAGGCAGGAGAATGGTATGAACCCGGGAGGCAGAGCTTGCAGTGAGCAGAGATCGTGCCACCACACTCCAGTCTGGGTGACAGAGCAAGACTCCATCTCGAAAAAAAAAAAAAAAAAAAAAAAGAAATCCACATGTAACTTTGACATACAGTGAGGTGGAAATCTCACCTCTAGCTCTATTTTTACCCAGGATCAATTCCCTCTTGTCTATACTATTGTGATTTGCTTATTTTCTTTCCGTTGAAAGAATCACTTTCTCATTGAGTACCAGTTTCTAATTATACAGGTCTATATTTTCTGTGTCACATTCTTTGTGAAGTGGCATAAAATATACATACATATATATATATATATTATATGTATTTTACTCAGCAGTATGTTAGACTCAGGTAAGAGCATTCTTGGTTTTGGAGCACACATTTAGATAGCCCTAAAAGTCACAAATACTCACACAAAAAATAATGTTATTTAGAAACGGGTGTCTCAGGAACTCAGCATATGGTGCTCAATTGTGGCACAATACACCACACAAGCCAAACTATCTACTCTCATATTTAACACCATATAGACCTTAGGGAAACAATTATTCCCAACTCTTGTCCTATGTTCCTGAAAGGAAAGGCAGCTATATCTAAATTGTTTGAAGGTTTGCAGATAATGCTACCATTGATGAGATGGAAGTCTGCTTTTGAACAAAGGAAGAAAATTAATTTGACATTTTTCAGAGAGTAATAGTGCAATATATTCTTACACATTTATATGATAGTTGTATGATATTTACGTGGAATGATATTAAGGGCCAGAAAACAATGTTTGAACTAAATATATACAATCATGCATCTCTTAATGACAGAGATCTTTTCTGAGAAAGCAGAGTTATTTCATCAGCGTGTGAACATCACAGAGTATACTTACACAAACGTAAATGGTAAAACCTACCACACACACAAGCAATAAGATATAGCCTATTGCTCCTAGGCTACACATTTGTATAGCATGTTACTGTACTGAAAGCTGTAGACACATGTAACACAATGGTATATATTTGTTTTGCTAAATGTTCCTGAACATAAGGTACAGTAAAAATAAGGTATCATATAATCTTATAGGACCACCTTCATATATGCAGTTTGTTGCTGACCAAAATGACATTTGGCATGGGACTATAATATTTTGTAAATAATGTATTTATTTTATTGCATATCTAAATGACACTGTCCACTAACAGAAGGAGACATATGTTAAAAACATCAAATTCAATCATGTTTGTCCATTGTCTGTATATAATATAAACATTACAGCATTGCATATTTTAAAGTAATTATCAAGACATGTTCCAAGATACAGCATGCAACATGTTTTATTTAATAAGTCATTAATTTGATTTATAACTTTTATATACTTAGACAATTATGTTGCTTCTATTTACATGATTATTCTATGTCCTACAAATATTAAGCATCAGCCTATCCCTACAAACAGATTTAAAAGGCTATAAGTTAACATTAATTCATTTTATGTTTAACCAATATTATTTACGATACACAGCTATGCATTTTCCATTGTCTACAGATGCATGAATTTTAACTAAGGCCAACAGTTATTCTGAAAGTTTGGAAGCCACCAGGTAACAATAGCTGACCAAATAGAAAAGCTGCTACCTAACACTGTGTTACAGATAGAGAACAATATTGTATTAGTCTGTTTTCACACTGCTATAAAGATACTACCTGAGACTAGATAATTTATAAACAAAAAAGGTTTAACTGACTCACAGTTCTGCGTGGCTGGAGAGGCCTGGGGAAACCTACAATCATGGCGGAAGTGGGAGGGGAAGCAAGGTACCTCTTAAATGGTGGCAGGAGAGAGAGGGAGTGCAGAGGATACTGCCACTTTTAAACTATCGGATTTGTGAGAACTCCCTCACTATCACAAGAACAATCTGGGGGAAAGTGCCCTCATGATCCAATAAGCTCCCACCAGGTCCCTTCCTCAACACATGAGGATTACAATTTGAGATGAGATTTGGGTTGGGACATAGAGCCAAACCATATCAAATGTTTAAAGCAGCATTTATCATCATGCCAAAAATATGTTGTTAGTATGCACTCAATGAATGCTCATTGAGTTGAATTGGACTTATTTTCCTATTAGGTGAGACACTCACCTGTGCGCTGCCTCCCATAATGGGTGGCACATAGCGGGTCCAAGTGAGTGAAGTTTGATCCCACCAGCACCAAAACGACCAGCTGGTTCCAGTGCTTATGTACTCCAGTTCCCACCTTATTCACTCATGTGCTCCCTCCCATGCGTGTTGACAGCGGTGGGCTGAGTAAATGAGACACACTGTCACAAGTCCTGTGAAGGGGTCAGGGAACTATTCTACTTCATATGGAGTCTCTTCTGGCATGTCAGAAAGGTGAGTAAATGTGGATCTGTTGGATCTCTCTCTTCTTGTCCTCAGACTTTTCTCTGAGTTATGCCATTTGCAGAAGACAGGATGCAACCCTGCCACCTCTTTCGTTCTTTTGGGCAAAAGGAATGTTGGCTCTGTTTCCCTTCACGGAAGTCTAGCTGTCGCATGGGGCTGGAATAAAGTCCTGGGGCAACTGACACCATCTGGCTGAGGGCACTCCTTGGTGTTGCCAGAAGGCCCCTAGACTGGACCCCATCGCCAACCACCTGGTAGGGCATCAACCAAGACCTCCAGACTTTTCTATGGTATCTTTCCTTCTTTCTTTTATGTTTTGAAATGGCTCCTATCTCTTCTTTTATAATGTAACGGGTGTTACTGCAAACTGCAGAAATGCTACTAGGTAGAATGAGCATTTGACCCAGTCACGAGATACGTGATTCAGAACAATGTGATTTTCATTTGTGCTTAGAGGAGTGACCACCCCCCACCCCCACCTCAACAGCCACGGGTGCGTTTAGCACAGGACAGCTCCCCTCCTCACTCACTCCCCTCCTACCTGGGGCACTTCTGCACCCAGGTCCAGTTCTCCTTCCCTCTACAGGACTTAAGGCAAATTAAGGGGGATCTTGACAACTTTTCAGATGACCCTGAAAGATATATATAGACTTTCCAGTATTTAACACAAGTATTTGAACTTTTCTGGAAAGATGATTAGTTACTTTTGAATCAAACCCTGACTAGCACTGAGAAGCAGACTACTCTGCAAGCAGCAGAGAGATTTGGGGATGAGCTTTGTATCACATATAGTGTCAGGGAAGGGGTCAAACTTTATCCAACTGGAAGAGAAGCAGTACCAATTGGATGACTCTAGATGGGATCCCAATAATAATTTGGGAGAATGGAAAAGGAGACACTTTCAGGTGTGCATAATGGAGGGACTATTATACCAATTACACCAAGTTCAATTACACCAAGCTATCCATGATAGGCCAAGGATTTGATGAGAATCCCATTGCCTTCCCAGAGAGTCTAAGAGGGACCTTGGTAAAGCACACCTCTAGATCTCCTGTTTCAGCTGAGAGACAACTAATCCTAAAGGATAAATTTATTACTCAGCAGGAAGGTGCAGAAACAGGCCCTGGGACCAGATAGTACTTTGAGAACCTCCTGAAAGTGGCCACCTCAGTCTTTTACAATACCTCACTGGAATAGATTCTTGGATTTATTATACCTGAGTAAAGGCCTGGGAAGCTGATGGAATTACCTCCCTCAACCCAGAAGAGCACCCAAAGTACCAACGTGAAGAAACCAGGCTCAAGCTAAAAATCACAAAAGGTAAGTGTTAATAATTCACCTTCCATGGATATCCTCTTTATAGTCTTGCCTATGGTTGCTGATCTTACCTTTTTTCTGTTCTATGCCACAGGGTACAATGTTTTAGGGATGATTAGTGTATTTCACTTCTTATTTCTGTAATCTTTGGCATTAGATTCTTTTATTTTAACCCCTTTTCATACAATACACATATTTGATCAATGCATACTTAACTTTGTGAAACTTGTTTCTTCTCACCTAGAGGTCATCAAACTCCAAATGGAAAGGCAATCTGATCCTTGGACAATGGCTCCCTCTTCCTGGGAACCCTAAAATAGATCTCTGGGAAGAATCTGACTGTTGTTCACCTCAAAACTACACCCACTGTTGGCAGGAATTAGCTAAATCAGTCATTGTCCATGTTCTAACAGCAGTTAGATGTGCCTCTTCAGAGTGGGGAAATAATAGGGACAGGAGACAGACAAATTCTAGACAGAAAAAGGCAGGTCCTTGGCAAAAAACCAACCCTCAAGCCGAAAAGCCTGAAACTGCAGCCCAACGTGACAACTTATATCCCTGTTTTCCCACTTGAATGTTGCCTTTTCCTAAACCACCCATGGCCGTGGCCCTTCCCATCCTGTGCTTATAAAGACCCCAGACTCAGCATACAGAAAGGAGAAGTAGCTGGACATCAGAGAGAAGCAGCTTGACTTCAGAGGGACAACTTCATGGCATAAGTTAGGAGAATAATCCAGACAGACATGGCCAGACTTCAAAAAAGATTAGCTACACAACCCATCCGCTTTTCAGCTCCCCTTCCCACTGAGTGCCACTTTCATTGGCAATAAAATCTCCTGCATTTACTATCCTTTCATTTGTTCATGTGATCTCATTTCTCCTGGATGCCATACCAGAGCTCAGAAGCCATGAGTCTGGATACAAAAGGTTGTCAACGTGGCCCTTTGCCCTCACTGGTGGAGGGCAGCTGTAGGCCCACTGAGTTGTTAACACTTAAGGCATCCATCAATGGCAGAGATAAAGAGCACTGTAATACACTCTCTGAGGCTCTGTGAGTTCCAGGCACCCTGCCTGCACACTGCCATGGAATCTGCAGGGAATCTGCCCCCGCTGGTGCCCAAAAGCACTTGCTCCAGCTCCTGCACCCTCTCATCTGTGAATTCCCTCCCATGAAGGGTGGAACACAGCAGGTCTGAATTAGTGGAGTTTGCTCCTGCCTGTGTCAAAATGGCCAGCTGGTTCCAGCACCTGTGCACTCCAGTTCCCACCTTGTTTACTCATGCACTCCTTCCCATGAGGAGTTGAGACGGGCAAGCTAAGTAAATGAGGCACCCCTGTCACAAGTCCTGTGAAGGGGTCATGGAAATATCCTGCATTAATAGTGTACTAACATAAAGAAAAGTCAGAAAAACACATGAGAGAGGTGTCAGGGAAGATTTATTTGAGGATCTGATTTTATTTTCCTGAGCTTGGAATGATGAGATGGGAAAGAGGATTCCTGGCACAGGGCACAGCAGTGGCATGTGCTAGCAGTTAAAAGGGTTTGGCATGCTCATGGACCATGAAAGTGACCATACTGAGCAAGGCACAGAGTGAGATAGCTTAGATGGGAATGCTAGGTAAAGGCCAGATTAGTAATATCTCCTTATACCTCATATTACATGATTCAGTTTTATTCTAAGTTATAGAGATATTGCATGTGTTTGTATTCTATACAAACACATATATAATGTACATACTATACACACAATATATTAATATATACAGTATATACATATATATGGTATATACATATATATGGTATATAACTATACTGTGTGTATATATATAAAATGAATTTTTATATACAATACATTGCATCCATTTTAAGAATAAACTTTGAATTTTGACAACCAGCTATGCCCCTGTAATCACCACTGTAATTAAAACATTTTCATGGCTCCAGAGCAGTTCCCTTTTGTCCTTTGCAGCCATCTTCTCTCCACCACTACCTTTAGAAAATCACTGGTTTTTTTATAACTGTATATTAGGGTTTCTCATATTCAGCAATATGAATACTTTGGGCTGGGTAATTTCTTGTTGGGGGAGAGGGATGCTGCCCTGTGCGTTGTAGGATTTTTAAGCATCTACCCTGGTCTACCTATCTAACCATCTACCTATGAGATGGCAGAACTCTTATCCCACAATTCCAGTTGTGACAACCAGAAATTACTATAGACTTTGCCAGACATACCCTGGGGAGCAAAATTGCATCTACTTGAGAACCCCTGCTATGAGTTAGTTTTTCCTCTTCTATTATTTAATAAAATACAATCATATAGAATACAATATTTGGCCTGGTTTCTCTCTCGGCATAATGGTTTTGAGACATATCCAGGTTACGTGCACCATTTTCTTATTTATTTTTAATAAATAAAGATTCCAGTATTCATAAACCACAATTTGTTTAAACATATACTTTTTCCATGTTCTTTAAATCCTTGACATAGCAGCTTCAATCTTTAATTTACACTTTTATCATCTCAGACTTTCTGAGTCTTTTTCTATTAATTTATCCACTGGTTATGAGTCACATTTTTCTCTTTCTCATGTTAGTGATTTTTTTTTTCAGTGGATATTAGACATTATTAATTTACATTGTAGGATGTTGGATTTTGTTGTCTTTCTTTAAATAGTGGATTTTTTTTTTTTTGGCCAAGCAGTCAATTTACTTATAGATCATTTTGTTCTTTCAAGTCTTCTATTTTGTTGTTGTTATTCAGGTGGACAACAATGTATGATTTAAAACAGAGAAGTAATATAAGTGTGTTTTACTAAAACAACAACAGCAACAACAAAAAACTTTGTGGCTTATATCAGATCTAGCTAAAATGAAAATAACACCGTTCTGATTTTCTGTGTAAAACCTTTCAAATCCTCATGATCACATAATGAATGGAGTCCAGTTCTCTTAGCATTGTTTGCAAAATCCTCCATTATCAGGCTTATGTCTTCCTATTCTCTTTTCTCTTCAACCATTCGCTGCCCCTCCTATAACATTCTTCAAACATGGATATGCTTGGGATTTTTTTGTGTACACAATTTTTTTAAAAATATACACCTATATTCTGTAGCTTCCCTTTGTCCTTTTCCTCAGTGGAAAACATTACTCTGCCTCTATCTTTCAATGTTAAATTATGTATACACATACATACAAATGTGGACTCAGTCAATCAGTCAATACATATTGTTTCATCTGATTCCTGTAAACAATCCAATAGTAAATTGAAGCTCATAGGGCTAAAGTATTTGTCTAGATGTGAATCCCATAACTCAAGTGTGGTTGAGCTAAAACTCAAATTCGAGTTCTCTGGAGAAAATGCATTCCTCTTTTCATGATAACAATTTTTTTTCCTCCTATTCCTTAGGATAAGTGAAGAAACTCTTTGCTAGGAATATAATTCTGTTCTATAAATTTATCTGATTGGCTAATTTAAGAACCAGGAATTACAAATTCTGGAAGACTTCAAACTTACAGCTTCAATTTTCTGCCTTTTCAAAAGCATTAATTTTTTTTTCAGACCACCATAATTTTAAGATCCAACTGAATGTCAATGCTTAATTAGCAATGCTAATTTAACTCTCAAAATCCAGTAGTTACAGATTTTTAAATAGGTCAAAAGTTACCAGAAATTCATCCTCTAAGCTAATAACCCAAGCACAAAGGTCCTGTTAGAACATAGAAATTGTATTTAGCAATTTTTCCTCAAAGGATATAAAACTTCTGATTTTATAACCCTTTCAACAGACTAAGTAACAACTATGCAGATAATTACAGCTTATCCATTGCATTTAAATTGAATTTCAAAAGTTTGGGTGTTGTATTATTTTGTAAGCCAAAAATTATAATAATATCTTACACTTGAAAGGGGTTTTATGTTTAGAAAGTACTTTCATATGCATTATCTTATTTTATCCTCATGACAATCCTATGGAGAGATATTATTATCACCCACCACTTTACATGTGCTGAAACAAACTCAGGCATTGCAAATTGCTCAATGCCACTCAGCATATGGCCACACTGGGGCCCATTTGGGGACTTAAAATTCATCCAAATTTACACCCTATTATATAAGGAAAAGTATTGTTAATTACCAATACTCTGATAAAATAGAATTTGAGAGTTGCATAACTAAGAGGGGAAAGATGGCTATTTATTTTTCTTCAACTCCAGTGTCCACATTTCTTTCAATCTTCAAATAAACATGGGATTATAATAAAACAAAATAACATAGTCCCCTCTAAACTTCGGAGAAATTAAATATATCTCTTCTGAAAACATTGCAATAAGGCTAGCCACAGTGGCTAATGCCTGTAATCCCAGCAATTTGGGAGGCCCAGGACACCACTTGGGGCCAGGAGTTCGAGACCAGCCTAGCCAAAATGGCAAAACCCCATCTCTACTAAAAATAACAAAAATGACTGGGCATGCCTGATGCTTGCCTGTAATCTCAGCTACTCAGGAAGCTGAGGCATGAGAATTGCTTAAACCCAGGAGGTAGAGATTGCAGTAAGCCAAGATCGCATCACCTCACCCCAGCCTGGGTGACACACTGAGACTCTGTCTTAAAACAAACAAACAAAAAACAAAAACAACAACAAAATGTAAGTAAGCAAATATAAGCTATTCCACCAATAAAAAAATGAGCATAAAAATTTAAAGATCTAAATCAAGATCACTCATTGAATTTTTGCTGTAAACCTATGGTCAAGGAATTGCCTCCACTTAATAGACTTGGTGTCTTCTCATAGACTGTAGGCATTTCCTTCAAACAAAACAAAAGAAAATATTTATTTATTCTTCTGTGCAAGAAATGTGTTTGATATTATAGGGTATAAAAATATGAATTACATACTATCCCACTCCCTATAGGGGTTTGAAAATTATCAGAGGGGACCAATGCATACACAAATGATGCAATACCCTCCATATAAGTGGGAAATTACCTAGAAAAAAACAACACTTATATTGAATTTGTGTTGCTACTGAAATGAAGTCATATACCTATAAAGTGGAACTCTGAAACCCTTGGAAAAGCAAACATATCACTGTACACCTGAAGGCAGTTTACCCACAAGAAGAAGAGATGAGACTCTTACACATGAGCTCACATCCTCAGTAGAATGATGCTGTGAAGCTGACCAGAAAAGAATAAAGACAAAAATTTCAAAAATACAGCCTACTTCTGCCAAATGAGTGGAGGGGAGGCTTAAGGAGTAGGTTGTGAGAAAAAAAACGTAATGAACATCTACAGAATCTAAGAAATCCCAGTCACAGAAATAAAAACACCATATAATGCACTGTGCACTCAAAGCCAGTAACTAAGGCAGAAAATGGTGGTAAAAAGAATTCATGAAAGTGTTCAAAGTTTTTGGCTGTTATGCATGAAAAAGATTATACACTTCATTGATATTACAGGATGTGAAGGCAGGGAGTGTTGTAGGTGCCAACATTGGTGAATACTTTTGGAGAAAAAGTTAATAAGAGTATAAATCACAGAAAATTAAAAGCCAAAGGAAAGTGTTTTTTTTTTTTTTTGTTTTTTGTTTTTTTGTTTTTTTTTTTTTTTTAGACAGAATCTCACCCTGTCACCTAGGCTGGAGTGCAATGGCACGATCTAGACTCACTGCAACCTCCACCCCCCAGATTCAAATTATTCTCCTGCCTCAGCCTCCTCAGTAGCTTGGATTACAGGCACCTGCCACCACACCCAGCTAATTTTTGTATTTTTAGTAGAGACAGGGTTTCACCATGTTGGCCAAGCTGGTCTCGAACTCCTGACCTCATGATCTGCCTGCCTGGGCCTCCCGAAGTGCTGGGATTTACAGGCATGAGCCACTGTGCCCGGCCAGGAAAGTAGTTTTTATTGTGCTAATCCTTATGAAAGACCATACAAGAGTTAACAGAAGCTAAAAACAAGTACATTATCCGTGCAAAACTGTGTTCCCCCTTTCATCTACTGAACATGTGAGTAAAGTAAGTGACAATTCCCTTTGCACTTTAACTTGTGAGGGTGTTGCAGATATAGAACTGGGAAAAGAAAGCACAATTATCTGCTGGCCCCTGAAAATCCTCAAGTGTCTCTGAACCATAGGGTCTTGTGATCAGTGTTATTCAGTGAAATTTAGGTTTTCTACTCAGTAAAAGAATAGGCATGGATCTGGCTAGAGGCTACAGGTCTTCCAAAGCTCTGCTTTCCTATGGAGTGCTTAAAATAATATGCCCAGGCTTTCATTGACCATCAAAGTTTGCCCTGTTTATTAGCAGATGAATCTCCCCTGGGAAAGCAACATTTTTCCTCACGTAGCTGTCTTTTATGAATCACTTACTACGGATCAGTCATAAAAAAAAACCTGTATGTATATTTTCTCATTAAACTAGAATTATAATGCCTACTCTGTGAGATGCTGTAGGTTCCCCATTTTGAGGCCCACGAGTTTAAAGAACAAGATAATATAGCCAATTAGCAGCCACAATAAGATTCAAAGTCCGTTAATTCTGTTCGCAGACAGAATGCTCAACCACCACTCTAGGCTGCCTTTAGGAAGTCCACATAGCTATAATGTATGTTTTCTTTGTGCTATATCACAGGTGAATCATTTTATATTTCTGTTTGTTGTACAGGTCCCTTACCCTTACAGTAATCAGTAACCTGAATCTCAGAAAGTGAAAGAAAGGAAGGTAATTAAGGAGGGATCAGAGCTCCAAAGAAAGCATGAAAAGGAAAGGGGAGGGATTCACATATAAAATGTTATTATGCGAGTGCTATAATATTAGTCATTGGTCAGTGTTTGTAATAGGATACACAAGATAGACTCACTGGTTACTGGAATTGCAAGAAGAAATTATAGTTTCTATACTTCTGATTAATGGAGGATTAATACCTATACCACATGCTAGAGACAGCTTTTTCCACTTAAACTACCCTTGCACTTAAGAGAGTATAGAGGTCAGGGAGATGAGAAAGACAGAGCTGTAGTTCCCTGACAAATAAACTGGGCAGTTGGTACTTTTTACAACGAATGGTGTCCTTGGAAACAGCTAATAAAGATTTGGTCAGTTAAAGATTGTACCATAAGAAACGCAAGCTCCTTAAGAATGAATATTTAAATGATCTTCTATTGTCCGAATGTTTGTCCCCTAAAAATCCCTGTTATAATCCCAAGGTGCTGATACTGAGAAGTCGAGGCTTTTGGGAAGTGATTAGATCATAGGAGTTGAAACTTCATGAGTGGAGTTAGAGTCTTTATAAAAGAGGCCCAAGGGAGCTTCTTTGCCACTTCCACCATGTGAAGACACAGGGAGGAGGCACCATCTATGAGGATGGGGCACTTATGGGGCATCAAAGGTACTGTACCTTAATCTTGTTCTTCTAAGGATCCTAGACTTAGAGAAATAAATTTCTGTGTTTTATAAGCCACCTACTTTATGATATATTTGTTATATAAGCTCAAGAACATCAGAACAGAACCTAAAGGATGATCAGATTTCTAGAGACCTGGGCAAAACTTGCACACAATGCTTTCTTTGTTCCTCAACTTTGACCCTACAAATTGAGTTCCCCTACCAAAGTATATTGAATCCACCACATTCAGGAAGAATATCCCCAGGTCCAACCCTACTCACTGCCAATTCCTGAATCTTTTTCTGGGTTCTTACATCTGATTTTCTAGGCTATTACTGAATTTCTTCAGTTCCTGAACTTTTTCTGGTTCTGCATCTGATTTTTAGTCTTATGTTTTTCCTTAACATAAATTCATTAACTCTGGCCTTCAGCTCCCCTCTTCAGCTGTCATTTAGTAACACTCTCCTTTGCATTCGCCTTTGGAACCATGTAACGTTCATATGTGTGGTAGTTTGTGCCTCATTTGATTCAGTTGGATGCTATGTGTGATGTTAACAGTCTGAACTGGAACACTCAAACAAAGATTAGGCCTTTTCCCACCATTATTTCAGATATTTTCTTCTTTTCTTCAGAGTCTTCCCTGAATTATACCCTGAGTCCCTAGACATTTTGCCATGATACAAAAGAAAGAAAGAAAGGAAAGAAGAAAGAATAGAAGGAAGGAAGGAAGGAAGGAAGGAAGGAAGGAAGGAAGGAAGGAAGGAAGGAAGGAAAAGGATAGGGACAAGAAATATTCTAAATCAATGAGTATCATAACATGTATCCTGGTTAATGATTTTGACACAATTGCTAGGAATATCATATAATTTCTTATACATTTATAATTCATTCTTTGTTCATTTTAAACCAAAGAAGCAGCAAATTGTAATGCACATTGTTCCAATTAACTCTCCCTGTAGTCCAGTAAGAAAAAGAAGCTTAAAACAAATACAAGTATTTATTTCTTTCCTTTGCCTCACTTGCCTAAGCTTTTACTGAAAGCTTTTAAACAAATGTTATACTTCATGTATATGACCAAAATAACAGGAAGCTGCAAAGATATATTGACTTGAGACTAAGGCTTAATCAATTGATTGGAGATACGTAGAATAAAAGCAAAACTTTCAAATGGCCTTTGGATAATTTTGTCTCACTAAGTTTATCTGAAATAAAAAATCTATATGGTTCTTCAGACTCTTCCATTGACTGAATTTTGCAACCACTTACAAAACCTGATTTTTACTCTTATATACTACAAAGAAAAGTAGAATTTGATAAGTACTTAGCAAATTTGACAAATGTGGGTATGTCTATACAAAGTTAAACTCTGTGCTGTGAAGGGAAAGTCTCAAGCCTCAAAAAGCAGGAGACTGAAGGTATTACAGTGAATAGAAAACTGACTTTATAGTCACACAAATTCTAGACTAAATCCCTTTTTACTGCTGATTATGTAGCATAGATTGAATTATTCATCTTGGCTAAGTTTATGCCTTCTCACATGTACAATAGAAATAAAACTAATTAAAATGTGGATATCATGAATATTAAAAATTACATGTACACATCTAAAATAGCTGGTATCCAATGAATAGTGGCTTCTTTTAATATTGCTATAGATTATTGTAATGTCATTATCATTTTGAACATTCATATGTAGATTTTTGTCAACTAATTATACACTTCAAAAGCTAAATTGACAAATATGATGTGAATATGTTATGTTTTATGTCATATAGAATCTTTGTGTTTTTATGTAGTGAAGCTAAATGTATAGTAATTGTTAAGTCAACTATAGGTAGTCAATTTAAAATATGAGTTTCAAATATATATCTCTTCAAATTTATGGAGGTCTACATAGAATCTGATCATATTTGTTACTATATGAGGAAAAACTAAAAGGAATCAAGCTAGGAACTTTAACTTTTCATCTATACTTTAACATTATTTAAAATTTTCACCTTGAGCACTGCACGTGTATGTGTGTGGTGGTGTATGAAATCTCACAAATGTTAGCAATGCCTGGGCATAGTGTCTCACACCTGTAATCCTAGCACTCTGAGAGGCTGAGGTTGGAGAATCACTTGAGCGCAGGAGTTTGAGACCACCCCTGGAAACAGTAATAACTCTATCTCTACAAATAATATTAATAATTTTATAAGTGGGCATGTTGGAGCATGCCTGTAGTTACAGCTACTCGGGTGACTGAGGAGGGAGGACCACTTGATCCTGGGAGGTCAAGGCTTCAGTGAGCCATGGTTGCACCACTGTAGTTCAGCCTGAATGAGTATATGAAACAAAGGTTAGCAGTGGTAATGTCTGGGTCGGTAGAATTATGAATGTCTATATATACCTTTTACTTGTCTACATTTTCTGTAAAGCATGATAATTAGGGTAAAAACTGCAGAGTTCAAAAATCTGGATTTAAATTAGTTTTTGTTACTCCTTAGAGTTCCAAGATCTAAGCTCATTGTTAACCTGTCTGATGCTGTTTTCTCATGTTCAAAATGAATTAGTAATAATTCCTATCTAATAAGAAGATGGTACACATCAAATGAGATATGTTGAGGTGGTACCAAGCACTATTTGTTGCCAGTGCATAATCTATCTTGAATAAGAATAGTCATTATTATTTCCATGTGGTTATATATTAATTTTATGAAATGAGTAAACACTGTATTTATTTTGAAAAATAAATAACTATACAAAATAGTTATTTAGTTCATAGGAGATATAGCTAATAATAGGAAACCGATGATACAAATATAGGCCTGGTTTTATTACTTCTTTAACTGAAAGCCTAGTTGGCCAGAGATGTAATAAATGGAATGGCTATACAGTGGTAAGAAAAGCTGTAAAAGCCGGGTGCGGTGCCTCATGCCTGTAATCCCAGCACTTTGGGAGGCCGATGGGGGTGGATCACCTGCAGTCAGGAGTTCGAGACCAGCCTGGCCAACATGGTGAAACCTCCTCTCTACTAAAAATACAAAAATTAGCTGGGTGTGGTGGTGGGCGCCTGTAATCTCAGCTACTCAGGAAGCTGGGGTAGGGGAATTGCTGGAACCCTGGAGGTGGAGGTTACAGTGAGCTAAGATCATGCCATTTACTCCAGCCTGTTGTGACAACAGTGTGACTCTGAAGAAAATGAAAGAAAGAAAGAAGGAGAGAAAGAAAGAAAGAGAGAAAGAGAAAGAAAGAAAGAAAGAAAGAAAGAAAGAAAGAAAGAAAGAAAGAAAGAAAGAAGGAAGGAAGAAAGGAAGGAAGGAAAGAAAGAAAGAGAAACAAAGAAAGAAAGAGAGAGAGAGAGAAAGAAAGACAGAAAGAAAGAAAGAAAGAAAGAAAGAAAGAAAGAAAGAAAGAAAGAAAGAAAGAAAGAAAGAAAAAGAAAAAGAAGGAAGGGAGGGAGGGAAGGAGGGAAGGAAGGAAGGAAGGAGGAAAGGAAGGAAGAAAGGAAGGAAAAAGGAAGGAAAGGAAGGAAGGTCATAAAAAGGTTTCAAGGAGGATTCCTAAAGGAAGCTTAACCAGCTTCACAACTTTCTCAAGAATGGCTGTCCCTTTGTTTTGTACCTGGTTGATCATTTGACCAGCCATTATCTGAGTTCTCTGAAATTATTCAGATATCTTGATTTGTTTTTGAGATCTTTTCTCTCACATGTTGATAGGTCCCTAATGGGTCTTCATTGCACTAATTATCTCATTGTGAATAGAATAAATAATTACAATAATATTATCTTGGATTATTTTTTCCCATTGCAAAAAGTGTTAGTTTTGATCACTTTAAAAAGTTCATGTTCCTGCCTTACAGCTGTAGTAAAACCTCTGGCAGCAATTGGAAAAAAATAATAAAGATGACAATTTGTCTGTGTCTCAACAAACCAAGTAGTCAGTAAAAAAGCAACTGAAGGAAACTAAAAAATCTTCTCATTATATCACCACATAATCATGGCATGCGAGCTAAACATAATGCCTTACATCTGGAGGGACAAAGACGATGTGTGGAGGATGATCATGTGGTTGTACAGAAAACAGAATTGTTGGATTTCTTCTCATTTGCATCATCTAGTTTGTATTCTATTAGAGGGTGATGTATTAGTTTCCTATTGCTGCTGTAACAAAAAACAACTGAACTTATTACTTTATAATTCTGGAGCTTGGAAGTCCAAAATCAGTTTCACTGGGAGGAAATCAAGGTGTTGGAGGTAATGGCTTCACCTAAAATTTCTGAAGAAAAAATCACTTGATTAGACAGAAATGTGGGGAGGATTTGGGACTGGGCTTGTAAATTTAGGAGTCACTAATTTTGATCATTCCAGGTACTTTTTACTTAAAGGGCCTATCACTATTTTCCTTTTCAAATCTCTTTATCAATTGTAAAGTTGCTGATCTACAAATTAAAGGTGTTTATCCGCATTATAATACTCAGCTTTGGCTTCATAAAATTCTGATTCTTTATAAACTTTGCTATTACATGTAATACTCTATTTACTTTGTATTTGGCTCATTCTGTCAGAAATTTGCCAAAACAGAAAATCAGAAAGATGTAAGGTGGTAAAAACAGTGATTTGACATGGAAGAATATGTTTTAGGATTAAGTAGAAAAGGCTAATTTAAGTGATGCGTTTACTTGTGCCATTTTCCAGAAAGGGAGAGTTTTGCTTCACTGTAACCCTGAAACTTTAGAAACTTCAGAATAAATATGTATAATAGAATTACTCCCTAAAGTATTGATATACTAATGTATAAATTCAACATTTATTTATTCAAAAATATTTATTGGCCTTTTGTTAATAGGTAACACTAATTGTAGTGTTAGGTATATAGTTGTAAAAAACATAAACAAAAGTCCTTCCCCTCATGGAGGCTACATTCTAACAGAGTAGATTTAAATTTAAATAAGTAAAAAATGAAATATGTTAAATATATTAGAGATGGCTAAGTTAAAATATATATAAATACAAATATGTATCAATAGTCTTCTTGATATATACATATCAAGCATATATAATATAAAATATTAGAAAGTGGATACCATTTTATATAAAGTACCATGGAACACTAAGCAGGTGACTTTTGAGTACAAACCTGAAGAAAACTCACTCTACTATTTGTTAACGAATATTACATTATATTATATTCCTTTATGTTGTATGACATTATATTAATGGTTTATTTCTGTGCTGTTTCTTTGTTTTTTCCACTAGAAGTAAGTTCCATGAAAGATGAGAAAATTTATCTGGTTTTCTTTTTTAGCCACGTATCCCTCTATCTGAATCATGCTTGGAACATGTAGCTAGCTCAGTAACTGTGTGTTAAGAGAATAAATAAATACATTTATTTAACAATTATCATAAATGGTCATGGTAATTGCCTTCAAAATGCCCACTGGTGAAACACTCTACACACGCAGCCTTCAAAGTAACACACCTTAGACTAGGTGTGAACAGAAAAATGGTCTAAATCTTATTTTAAAGATTTAAACTGAAATTTAGATTTGTAACATTTAAATTATAGAGATAGAAAAATAGTTAAGCTCTTAAATTGACCAGAACGTTCTACTTTCATGTTAAGAAGAAAATAAAAAGTCAAGATGTGTAGACAATTCAGCTGTATCATTCAAATTTTAAAAATAAAGAAAATAGTGATAGTAATATTGTATATAAAAATCATAAGCATATGGAATTGTTTCAATATTCAAATTTAATTGAAAAATTTAAATATTCAATTATATTATTTTCTGTGACAGTCATTTTTCCACCTTATGCATTTATTTAGTCATTCAGTATCTATTTGTTCTGCATTAGAACCCCAAGTAATGTCCAAATAATGTTATCTTTACCTTCCAAATCTTTTAGCCATGGAAGCATAAAGACAAAGGCAGGAGTTAAAGAGACAGCCTAGGAATGAATAAAATGTAAGTTCATATATAAAATGCCAATATAGAAATTTAGTTGATGTATTTCATAGAATGCAATTCATTTTCAATTTCCAACTGAGATTCTCCTAAAGGTGTCACTTGTAGTGTAACATATTGTGTCATGTCTTTAATCTTATTGAACTGCTTAAAGCCGTTTCATTTAGCCTCAAAACAGTTTCCATATTTTAGAAATTATGCCTTTTCTACTTGTCTTTCTGTGGCAAAAATATTCACTCAATCTTTCATAAAAAGTCTAATGCCTTAGTATTATTATTTTCAGAAACAAATTTATTAATTATTATAAACAGAAGTTATTTAGATAAATCCCTCTGGACATTGATCTTTCTTGTTTAAAAATTCTCAATAATTCTCTATTGCTTCTACAATAAAGTTGAATTTCCTCACAATGGCATAAATATCCAACCAAAACTATCCAAACATTATCAACAACTATGTAGCTTTCCTAAAACTACTTTCTAGTGAATCAAGTTCAGATTATCTAATTAATGTTTACTAAACTTACACCTTTAGTCTTTTGTAAATGTAATAACCTTTCTCCCTATTACAACTATAATTGTTATTCTTCACATGTAACTACTTTAAAGCTTCAGCTTAACGCATTCCTTTATGAAACTAGGCAACCATATCCTAAAGTGGTCTCTGTGTACTCTAAATTTATACCTAACTATATCTGGCTATATAAATGTATCTTTTTTTTTGAGGCGGAGTCTCGCTCTGTCGCCCAGGCTGGAGTGCAATGGCAGGATCTCCGCTCATTACAACCTCGGTCTCCTAGGTTCAATCGGTTCTCCTGCCTCAGCCTCCCGAGTAGCTGGGACTACAGGTGCCCGCCACCATGCCCAGCTAATTTTTTATACTTTTAGTAGAGACAGGGTTTCACCAAGTTAGCCAAGATGGTCTCAATCTCCTGACCTTGTGATCTGCCTGCCTTGGCCTCCCAAAGTGCTGGGATTACAGGCATGAGCCACCGCCCCCGGACTATAAATGTCAATTTTAAATGTTAAAATTAAATAAAATTAGTTTCTTAGACACATTGGTCACATTTCATTTCCTCAATGGTCACATGTGGGTGGTTGCTACCATATTGGACAGTATAGGTCAAAGGTAGGTTGTTAATCAGGATGGTAAAATCTTAACTTTGGAGAATGTCAACAGAACTGACGTTTTGATTTTTTTTAAATAAAGGAGTTGGGTGGGTATGGCAGCCAGTTTCTCATAACTGATGGACTGTCCTGTATCAAAAACCTCTAACTTGGTCACTGTGTCCCCAAAGGTCAAAGTGAGGAAGTAAGTGGAAACCATAAAGAAATGGATTTCAGTTCCATATTAGATAAGATTTGTGTTCAGACCATAAAAAGTAGAGGACATTTCTTCAGGGGCATAAAATGGCCAGTAGTCAGTAGAAATGTGTTTAGGACATTTGAACCATAGACAGTAAGGACCCAGCCTGCCATTAATGCTGCTAATGCCATGAATTGTCAGTGAATGGCAGTAGCATTTGCGTAACTTCTCTGAAGAGAGAAATTATCTGGGTCTTACACTCCTAAGCCCCACCCAGTATTACTTAATCAGAATTTATAAGAGAAATATCTGATAATCTACATATTTAATACATGTCCAGGTTATTCTAATCTTCAAGGGGAGATTGGGAGACTCTGAAGTAAATGATACAAAAATGATTGATACTCAATTTTATTAATGAAGCAGATCAAAGGGGACAGCACAATTTGGCAAAGGCTTTAATAGAGAGACGTAGAGCTGTATTTAGAAAAATAAACCTAAAAAGGGAGAGAAAAGAGGAAAAGCATTTCAGGAGTCTTGAACTGAGGAATGATTATGGTATATTCAAAGATCGGTATTTTATTTTTTACAGTTTCTTGTCTTAAAAACATTTAAAGAGTGATGATAAGAAACAGACATGACCTCTCCTATCTAGAAATGTAAATATAAAAGGTAAGTACACCAAATGAAATAAGCAAATAAAATGCTGCCTTTATAGAACACATTCAGAACTTCCGAAGAAAAACTGGAGTTACTGACTGAAGCAAGCTTGATAATGTAGAAGAATAAGTAACATAGTGTGAAACATATGTGTTTATAGGAGTAAATAAAATATCGCTTTAGATGACTGTAGCACTTGGTATATATTAAGGAAATCATGAATAGTGTTTGCTTAGCTAGAATAAAGAAATTTACCTTGGTGCTTATACAAGATGAGACAAATAAGCAAAGAGGTTGAAAACACGAAGGGATAAGTGTCTATTATTTAAAAATTCAATTTAATTCAACAGTTATTTATATAGTAAGCAACTACTCTCATCCTGGCACTGCATAACATGTCAGCAGAGGAAGGAGATTTTGTTATATTGTAACATTTATGTACTCCTCAACTTGAAAGTATCAGAAAAATGAATACTGTTTTTAGGTGATAATGACCATGATTGTGGGCTGCAAGGTTGGAAAGAGTCCTTGTAATTTAATCATATTGTTCTGGCACATCTTGCAGATGCATCTCTTGAACAAATAATTCATTGCTTCTGACACATGGGTTGCACCAGCACAGGAAAACTGAAGTGTAAAATACAGCAACCACTTAGAAAACTCAGATCATTGATATTATTGTCATAGAATATGTTTCTTCCCTATATCATTATGATCTTTTAATTTTTATTGATCACTTTCATGGGATTATTTTTATATGAACTGCTTTATCAAATCTATGCTGAACTGAGTTACATATAGTTATGAACTGGAATCAGCATCACCAATATTGATAATAGAAGTAAGGATATAGCTTAGAAATGACCCAAAAAGGGAATCAAAGAGAACTCAGCAATTCCAAATGAAAAGCTGCCAGCTCTGTGTAGTAATTTCCACTTTCCCTTCTGATCTGATACTATATCTGGAACGAGATTTAATAGACCCAAAATGCATAACTTCGGGAAAGTGTTATTTTATATATATAAAAAGATATTTCATTAGCTATATTTATTAAAGGTAGAATTTAGTTGTGTCTCTCTTAAGGAATCTATTAATAATTTTTTACTTAGGACATGAGAATAGAGGGATAAAGAAAACATGCTCCCTCGCCTCAAGAATTTCATAATCTAGTAAAAGTCTACTATAAATGCTAATAACTAAAAATCTCACAAATTCCTTTGGTTAATAAATATTGAATATTAAACACATGATTAGTATGTTTGTTAGGCAGAATAATGTCCCTTCAATGATATGTATGTTGTAATCCTCAAAACCTGTGAATATGTTACATTGCATGGCAAAATGACTTTGCAGATGCTTAAATTAAAGATATGGATTTAGGCAGATTATCCTGCATTCTCCAGGTGGGCTGAATATAATCACATAAGGGTCCTAAAAGTAAAAGAATATCAGAACCAGACAGAGAGACTTAAAGATGCCATGCTGCTGACTTTGAATACAGAAGAACAGGTCATGAGTCAAGGAATGTGAGCTACCTCTCAAAGTTGGAAAATACAAAGAAATGGATTCTTTTGCAGAGACTCCAGAAGGGATACCTCCCTGACGACAACTTTGTTTTAGCCTAGTAACACCAATTTTAGATATCTGACCTCTGGAACTGCAATATAATAAATTCATGTTGTTCTTAAGCCACTAGATTTGTGGTAATTTTTTGTAACAATAATAGGAAAACAATAGAGTTAGAGACCTATTTCTGCCTTCATGGAGTAAACTTGATAGTAGGGGTTACAGGCAAGTGACTGAAAATGTAGCAGCCAGTTACAAATTCTGAGTTACATTAGTCCTCAGAAAATAAATGTTTGAACTGGGTCTTAAAGAATACCTATGAGTTTGTCAGATTACAAACAACGGAAAATACATTTCAGGCAAAAAACAATTAAATGAATTGAAAAACTGACAGTAGAGTAAGGGAATACAACAGCTTCATAAAATGACAAAAATTCAATGCAATATAAGGCAAAAAGTGGTGAGAAAAAAAAAGTATCACTCCTCAACTCCAGGGCTTGTTCATCTTGCAACCTATGCGAACGTCTGTACACGGCACACCTTACAAAGACCACAGTGCACAAGCGGCCTCTAGTTGGGAACTGAGGATGCTGGTGAACAGGCAAATCGGCCCCAGGCTGAGAAGAGTATTGAATGCCACTCCATATAATGTGGATCTATTTCATAATCATTAGAATCTTACACATGATTTTTTAAAGAAGTAAGTGTCATTAACCAATCTACGTTCAGAAAGATATCACAGATGAAAGGAGTGATTCAGTACAGAATGACAGATGTACTGTAAGGTCCTGCGAATAAAGGTCCATACAATAATTACCTCTGATATACACATTAAATGCAATATAAATAAGTAATTATATGGGGGAACATAAAGATATGCCATCAAGATTTTTCAATCTCCCAAGCAATACTTTTTGAACTTAATTACTTGGTGGCATAAACCTCTTTTTCCATTTCTAGTTAAGTAGAGTATTAAGGCAGTAAATGGAATGGTTTTCACCCCTTAAAATACTTCTTCATATATGAATTACTTTGCTTTATGTATCTGTTTTGCTTTATATGGGAACATAAAATTATCAGAATGAAACCAACAACTGTTTTGCTGTGATTTTTATTGACATTTTATACTCATTAGAGTATAGGTCATATCAAACTGTCAAATGCTTCACTGATTTTTTATTCTTTCCTTTGGTTTACATTTCTCCTTCTTGATCTCCACTGGAATAACTGCTAGTTCCTTGCCTAGAGGTGGCACAATTCACCAGATAAAGCACCAGCTGATATCCAGGGGTACCAAAGATTTGTTTTGGCTCAGCTTACTTAACACTTTATCTTGTTCTCCTGTTCTTAAAAATAAGAACTGAAGTACTAACCTTTATAACCTTACAGGAATATTCAATCCTTTGGAAAAAAAAGGTAGTGATAGAGAAAGGAAAATTCCAACATAATTAGACTTAATACTATTTTTCTGTTATGTAACCATGAGATTTTTAAAGAAGAAAAGAAAGTATTCTTATCTGGATGGCTAAAGAAGAAGAAGAACTTTGTGGGAAACAAAGATTACCATTTTATTTTGGTATCCTTGTGGTGGTACTCTTCCTCAGTACAAAAAGAGAAGTGAACATGATATCAGAGTGTCTTAAAATTATGAAGTTCTGTAAGAGTCTGAAAGCATTTTTCTATTCTATTTCATGTGCATCTGACCCCTACTAGAATGTAGTGTATAGTCTATAACATAATTATTCAAAAATATGAGAAGAATATTATTAAAAATTAAAGCAAGTAATAAAATGGACAAACCGTGGAAAATAGGCAAATTGGTTAAAATATCTAAAAAGGAGCAAATTTAGTAATTCCCAAAGCACTTTTTCACAGGGTGTTCAGAGATATTACATGAAAAATGAAGCTCATAATGAAAAACGATTAAGAAGTGCTGAGGAAATTCAAGTTAAACATGCTTCTTTGTGTTAAATGGACCCAGAATCACTAATAGATTAATGTGCATCCAAAAAAAGGATACGTTTTCTGGCAGTTACTGACTTCCTTTGACTGCAAAATATTTTGGTTTTTATCCCAACCCAGTATTTAAGATACTATTGTCACATGGACTATGCATTGAAAAGTGCTTGTTTAGAGAAGAGCACGCAACATTTCAAAAGTACATGTAAAGAATAATGACGTCAATTATCAGTGGTCTCTGCTTATATCTCCAGGAATTCAAAAAACAGTAAGTGAGAGTCAATTAAGTAAGAGACCATTTAAGTTAGACAAAAGGACAAGTTCTCATAGGGGAGCTAGTTTGAACAAAATGAACGTTTGGAGGTAGGTAGAATTTACTGCATTAAGTGCAAGGAAGAATAGAATATGACGTGCAAATTATCTCTTATTTTGTGGTTGCATTGATAATAGCCACTATCAACATTTGCAAAGCTGCAAAAGCTGATAGATTATGAAAATAATAAATTTCAATTATAATGGAAATACATTCACAATATAAAATGAATTACTAAAGATAAGAATACTCTGTCTGCTTTTAAGAGCCCTGCAGGTAAGGATAATAATAATAATATATTTTAAAAATTAAAATTAAAAAGCCAATAGTTTCCCTAAAAGTGATTAAATGATATAATTTGTTTTGTGGTGGTGGTGATGAAATTTGAGCAGAAATAGTGAAAATCAAGGAGCAAATGCAAATATGAGGTACCAAAATTGGCAGGATCAAAATGATGAGAAAAGTAAGACATGGTTCAGTTTGACTAAAGGCATTTTTCAGCAGATTTCTTTCTTTGGGTAAGTTTAAAGAGACCGAAGTGGGCAAATTATGATGTGCTTCATTGAGAAAATAAGAATGATAGAGGCTTATATTTTACCGATTATTTTAGGAGCAAGTGAATATAGTGCTCCAACCTAAAGATAAGTAAATGGATTTTTTGGACAGACATCAGAGCTCAAGAGTTCAGCTATTTATGAAAACCTCATACTTGAGTTTTAGATTTTAGGCATTTTTGGCATTTAAAAGAATGTTTAAATAAATACGCAATAAAATAAGGGTGAGTTAATTGTATTTCTGAAAGAAAGTTAAACTGTTAAACTTGAGTCTACCTGTGCTCATAAACATGCATTAGAAGAAATTTATAAGACATGTGTTACAAGGTATAAGAAAGAAAGGAAAAGAAGCACAGAATATGAAAATAGTCACATGACAAAATCTTAAATAAATTATGATTTTCCCCAAAAGAAAAAAATGTAAGAATTATATTTTTTCACCAGGAAAAAAATCAAAACAAAATCATTTTTTCAAGATTACCTAAATGTAGGGGGCCAAAAATGCTGTTGAGATACCTGAGGACATTATATAACTATATACTTTTGTGTAATGAATGGTATAAATAAATAAATAAATATCCTTTTTTATATGTGCGCAATAAGACCCTATTTATATGCAAGCATATGTTTACTGAATACTAGGACCAAAGATTAACTATTACAATAAAACTCTTTCCTCAATTCTCTTTTGCCCACATTCCTTCTCACCCTAAATCAGAGCGAACACCTTACCTCTAGAATTTCTAGGCTTTTGGTCTTGAACACATATTATTTCAATTCATTCATTCAGAAAATATGCATTTTATGTAGGGGCCAGCATGTCCTATGCATATTGTTATACAGAGGAAATTCAAAGTTAAGAAAGTCAAGGACATCTATTCTAAAGGAGTTCATTCTATTAGCTCAACAACTTTCTTGCTCTGGGGACATTATTTTCCTCAATTGTAAATAGGCAAAATAATACAATCTCATAGAATTATTATAAAGATTAAATAAAGTAATATAAATAGCACTTAGCCTATCCCACAGAGGAGTCAAGAAATGCTGCTTGGATTCCATATTAGACACATTATATTCCATCTACTATAAACTTTGCTATATTGGTAGACAGTAGATCTACTGCCAAAGGTATTTATACATTTTTATTTTGTTTGGATGGATTTTCTCCTCCGCTAGATTATGATCTTTATATAGGTAGAAACTGCAATTTCCTCACATGACTTTCCTGTGACCTAGCTCAATTGTTAGACCAGAGCTGAAAGTCAATAAATTATATAGA
Source organism: Pan troglodytes (assembly GCF_028858775.2). Taxonomy (NCBI): domain Eukaryota; kingdom Metazoa; phylum Chordata; class Mammalia; order Primates; family Hominidae; genus Pan; species Pan troglodytes. Next base: position 93,067,995 of record NC_072407.2, read on the forward strand.
AAGAGTAAGGAAGAAAAAGCTGATATAAGGAAGGTAGGGGAAGAGTTATAAAATATGGCCATTATAGAAGAGACTAGTCGGGGCATGGTGGCTCATGCCTTAGTCCTAGCTACTCAAGAGACTAAGGCAGGGTTACTTGAGGCTGCGAGTATAAGAGCAGTCCTGGCAACATAGCAAGTCTCTTCTAAAAAAAAAATTAAAATTACTCAGATGGGGTGGGGTGTACTTGTAGCCCCAACTACTTCGGAGGCTGAGGCTGGAGGATTGCTTGAGCCTAGGAGCTTAGAGTGAGCTATGATCCTACTACTGCACTCCAGTCTGGGCAACAGAGTGAGAGCCTGTCTTAAAAAAAAATTGAAAAAGAGAGAGAGAGAATGATCAAAGTATTTCAGTTAAGTAAAGGGTTTCTTGGAAAAGCTGAAAAAGTCTGCCGAAATGGTCATCAATAAAGCAAAATGTAGTCATTGAAGCAGGAGGTAGTAGAAAACATTACAATTTCTTCATTGTATTTCTCTTCTCAGTTTGCTGCCAACATAATGATTTCTCTTCTTGCTCTCTCCTTTTTTAATTTAAAAGGCCATCTAAATGCTTTTACTCTTAGATTTTACCTGTTTTCTTACATTTATGTTTGCCAACTGGCTCCAAAATCTTCTTTGCTCTGGTGACTTTAGAGACCAGGTGTTCTAAGTATAACCTGGAAAACAAGTCACTGAAAATTTTTGTAACAGGCTTTGGAACAGAAAATATAAAAAAATGAGTTCAGAATTAAAATAAAGAATGTTATAAAGAGCTAGCCATATGGGAAAGTTGTCAATTATCTTTGGAAAATATAGCAAGAAAGATCAAGTAACTTCATTTTCCTTTCAATAAAGTTTAAGCTTTGATGAGTAACACCAACAGGGAAGAATCTGAACTATGCTAGGTAGGCACTGACTTAGGATATTTGTATGTACATTAATTATTTACTTCTTTAATGTAAGATTTAGAGTTCTCATTTTAATAATTATATTTTAATTTTTTAAGATATAGTTTACATTCCCTATTTTTATAAGAATGAAACTAAACGTTGGAGAAATCATGAAACTAGTGCCCAAAATTCAAGGGATTATTAATGTAGAATTCATCTACATACATCTTAATTCTCATTATATATGAGTCATTTGTTGTCTTTTGAATATCTTCTGAAGTTCCTGATTAATGAAAAAATCTAAATCTGATCTATAATAAACATTGATATTGAAATCAGACTATGTCACTTTTCTACTATAAAAATGTTCCATACATTAAGACAAAAATCTAAACTTATTTGGATTTAAGATGCTTACCATTATTAGCTCCTGCTTCCTGTTTAGCTTTATCTTTGTTGACTTTATAGTTTTTATTTTATGTTTGAGAAATGCTACAGTGTTATTGAAATTGTAAACCATACCTTGTACACAAGGTTGTCTCTGCATGGGAAGCCTTTTCCAAACATGTCTACTAAGAAAACTCATCCTCATCTTTCAGATACAGCATGAGAAGAAATATCCTACATTCTGCATTGTAACTTTCTTGACCTTATGAGCCAGGACAAGGCATGATTTCTTCTGTTCCCATGCTATTCTGTCAATATCCCAATTAAAGCAATTGTACTCCTGATTTACAATGATCTTAATTCATATTAATAGAAATAGGTAAGTTTAGTTGAGTTCTCACAGGCTCTTTAACTGCATTGTTATCAGTAAGCCTTCATTACAATCCTGCATGGAAAGCTTCAGTTTACAAGATGACTCAATGAGCGAGTGGTAAACTGGAAATAAAAGCCCAAGAAAAAAGGTCAGTGTCTTTCCTATGACGTTTAAAGTGCTTGTCTGGTGTTGTTTTCCTCTAGATGAAAGACTCTTTTAATTCATGAACATGTAATAAGTCTTAATATCCACATAACGCAACAGGTATATAACAATAAATAAAGCATGTATACACATCCATATTCATTCAAATATAAATATAATATTTTAAAAACAGAAAAAGTCAACAATTTATAAATGAACTTGGATTTCAAAGTGGGACTATTTTAAGCACAATTTAAAGGAAAAATATTTTTTAAATAAAAAGTAATGATAACAAACTCTGGTTTCAGCTTCACTATGTAAAGTGCTTAAAGTCTTACTCCCATTCTTACTTCAAGATAAATGTAGGAAAACTGAAAACTAATAACTTTTCACGGACCCAACAAATAATTGATGTTGCAGGACATACTCCTACTTGGAAATGAGGGAAGATAAGCATATTCAGATAGTCACAACTAAGGTATCTTTTACCTGGAGCAGAAAACTCTGCCACCCTAAACTGGTACAGACACTTGAATGGTAACTGACAAATTTCTGAGGCTAAGTGTGGACTAGCATTAGAATGAGAAATTCCTATTGACTGAAGTCTTAAGAGAACTCCCACACATTTGTGACCAGGATTCCTAACCTGTTCAAATGTTGAAACTCTGGATAAGGTTCCCTCATGATTCAGGAAGTGGAGGTAAAAACTAATCATTGTGACATATGCTCAGAGCTTTGCCTTTTGGAAAGATTCTGACATTGTCGTATACCATTGGGAGAAATGCATTTTTGTCACTCCAGTCTCTTCTAGTCTTTTATCTCACCAGTGGGGAATAAAATACATAGTTACTGAGGTTTAGGCTGTCAGATAGATAGACTGGAGTTCTGTAGCTAGGGAGGAAGTAATGAGAATGTTTGGGGGCAGAAGGGAGAATGTTACACCACTGGAGTAACACATGTGAAGATCACAGCCCTTAGAAATAGGCCCATTAAAAGACAGATTTAATTATAAGATCGTAGAAAGCCCTCCCTTGTCATGTCACCCACATACCAAGAGGCTTCCATTATAATAACTATGAATAACAGCTTAAAGAGTTGCAAGATACAGATTCTCTGTGATGAGTGTACTTAGAAAAGTCCAAACTGAAGATGAGAGACAAAAATAGGGGCAAAAGAGAATTTTGATGTTTTAAGGTACCTATGGATATTGCAAATATTATACAGCACTACTTCTAGCCCTATTAACATAAATTTGCAAAATAAAGGCCAACTTTAATCAGTTCTTCTTTTTCTATAAAATACAACCTGTTTTCAACAAAAAGTTACAAGACATGCCAAAAGACAAGAAAATTAGTGTGGAAAAAAAATTTGTAGAGCCAAACTCAGATATCACACTGACTTTGGAATTAACAGAGAAATAATTTAAAATAACTATTAATCATATGTTAAGAACTCTCATGAAAATAATAGACAACATGCAAGAAAAGAGGAGTCATGTAAGTATCAGGGGCATTTGAACCAGAATGCCTCCATCTTGAACAGGTACTGGGTCAAATGAGGCTGAGACCTGCTTTGGTGCATTGCCAGGAGTTCGGCATTCTTAGTCACAAGATGTTTATGAATAAGGGAACAGATTAATATGTTTATTAAACAGACCCACACCTAAAAGACTCAGGGAATGTCCTGATGTCCTGTTATCTTAAGGGCAAAAGCATTCTTCATTTAAGAATAAGTTTCACTTTAAATAAAACCATATAGAGTCTTGTCAAAGTCAGTAGTTAAACAAAGATGAACAATACTTTGTCAGGAGTCGTTGTAATAGAACACACCTCCCCTATGTTTTTTTTTTCGCTTTATTATCTTATATATAAACATGCACTAAACCTAATAAAATGGGAGCATTCCTCTTCTTGCTTTTGGGAATGCCCTGCTCTGTCCATGTAGTACCCATTATTTTGTCTCTTTACTTCTTGAATACAATTGATTTCAGTTTATTCTGTGGATGCGCCCTGGAGTATTTCTTGCATGAGATCCAAGAACTCTCTGTTGAGGTCTGGATAGGGACCTCTTTTTAATAACATAAGCAAAGAGATGAAGACTTTAAGAAAAATTCAAAAATAAATGCCAGAAAATAAAACCACTGTACAACAAGTGAAGAGTTCCTTTGATGAGCACCTCAGTAGACACAACAGGAGCAAAAAAAAAAGAATCAGCGAGCATAAAGTTAGGTCAATAGAAATTTCTCAAACTGAAATGCAAAAAGAAAGAACAAAGTAGATTTAAGAACAGTGGGACAATTTCAAAGGGTCATAATATATACATAATTAATATTACAAAAAGCAAAGAGAGAACAAGGCAGAAGAATAATTAGAAGTAATAATGGTTGGCCAGGTGTGATGGCTCACACTTGTAATCCCAGCACTTTGGGAGGCCAAGGCGGGTGGATTACTTGAGGCTAAGAGTTCAAGACCAGCATGGCCAACATGGCAAAAGCCAGTCTCTACTAAAAATACAAAAAATAACCAGGCTTTGTGGTATGTGCCTGTAATCTCAGCTACTAGGGAGGCTGAGGCAGGAGAATCACTTGAACCCAGGAGGTGGATGTTGCAGTGAGCTGAGAAAATGCCACTGCACTCCAGCCTGGGCAACAGCTCAGTCAAAAAAAAAAAAAAGAGTAATAATGGATAATGGCAGGAGATTTTTCAATATTAATGACAATCACCAAACCACAAATTCAGGAAGGCCAGAAAACAACAAACAGATTAAAAACCACTCCCCTAAAAATAAAAACAAAAGGACACACAGGAAAACATACTCAGGCCGTAGAAAATCAAAGACAATGGGAAAATTGACAGGAAAAACAATTTACTATATAACATGAAAATAAATAATTTAAAACCTAAATTGTCAGAACTTTAAAATATTTTGAGCCTTAATAAGATTATGGGACCTGAGTCAACTAAACAGGTAGCTATAATGGTTGTTTATCTTATTATAGATTAGCCTTGTTCTTTGCATACATTGTTTTGTAAAATGTTGTTAAAGACTCAAGAATGCCAGGGAAGACATCTTCCCTCTTATTGTTAATCTTCATTGTAGATTAACTTTCCTCTCACTCCTTTGACTCAAAGACTTTATGACTAGCACATTGTCTAAGAAGGAATATTAAATGCAAAATAGTGCTAGGTGAAGGTGGTCTTATATTAGTTCAAATATATATTATAAAATCTAGGGAAAAAAGTAAAACAAATTATAAAGAAGATAACTAATACACTAAGAGAAGAAACACAATGAAATTGTACAAAATGTTCAATAAAACCAAAAAGTTGTGGGGACAGGCAAAAACAAATGCAATGAATGGAAAAGAGTTAGAAATATGGTTGATAGTAATCTGATTAATGATTATTTTGAAGGGAAATAGTCTAAATATCACAATTGAAATGCAAATATTACCAGAGTAGATAAAAAATAAGACACACCTATATGTTGTCTATGAGAAGCCAACATTAACTATAAAGAATTAGGTCAAAAGTGAAAGGATGGAGAATGATATCTCATGTTAATGCTAATCAAAAGAACGCTGGAGTAGCTATATTAATTTCAGGGGTAAATGGACTTCAGAACAAAACAATAAATTGGAGATAATGGGTGCCATTATATAATGATAAGTGGCCAATTCTCTAAGAAGATATACTATCCTAAATGGTCATGCACCAAAAAATAAAACATCAAAATTCATGAGACAAAAACTGATATAACTCAAAGGAGACATAGACAGTTTACTAATATTTGGAGATTTCAACACCCCTGTTTAGTAGATAATCGATTAATCGATCAGGCAGAAAATCAGTAAGACTATAGTTGACCTGAACAACACTATTATTTAACTTGGTATAATTAACATTTATTGACTATTTCACTGAAAAAGAGCAGAACATCCACTATTCTTAAGCTCACATAGACTACTAACCAAGACAGGCTGCATTATGGACCATAAATCCACTGTAATTAGTCTACATTAATAGAAATCAGACAAAATAGGTTCTTATACTAGAATGGAGAAAATCGGTAAGGATATACTATGAACTGAACAGCACTGTCAGTCACCTGGATCTAATTGGCTCTATAGCATACTTCAGTCTACAACAGTAGAGTATACTTTCTTTTCAAGGATATAGGGAAAATTTGCCAAAATAGACCAAATTCTAGGCCATAATCATACCTTGCCAAATTTTAGGGAATAGAAATGATATAATGTCTGTTCTCAGACCATGATGTAATTAAACTAGAAATCAGTAACAGAAAGATAGCTTCAATCCCCAAATATTTGGATAATAACACACTTCTACTAAATAACATATTGGTCAAACACATCTCAGAGAAATTTAAAAATATTTCAAACTAAATGAAAATGACTATAATAAATATAACATCAAAATATGCGGGATGCAGCAAAATCAGTGCTTAGAGGAAAATTAATAGTATTGAATGCACATATTAGAACAGAAAAATGCAGAATTAATACTCTTCTATATTAGGAAATGCTAATGCAGTTCAGGAGTTGAGAGTCGAGCACTGAACCCCTAAAATTTTCCAGAAACAAAGCCATTCAAATGAGCCCACATTATATCACAATCAAACCCTAAAGGTCATCAAATAGGATAAAAGAAGGAAAAAACCATCCAAATGTCAGCAACTTCAAAGTCTGAAGAAACAGACAAAAGCCTACAAAGATGTAAAAGAACAAGTGCAAAAACTCTGACAACTCAAAAAGCCAAGGCGCCTTCTTGCCTCCAAATGAGTGTGCTACCTCTCAAACCAAGGTTCTGAACTGGGCTGAGATGTCTAAAATGACAGAAATAGAATTCAAAAGCTAGATAGAAACAAAGACCATTGAGAGGCAAGAGTAGTGGAAACCCAATCCAAGTAAGCCAAGAAACACTATCAAACAATACAGTAGCTGACAGACAAAATAGCCAGTATAGAAAAGAACATAACTGACCTGGCAGAGCTGAAAAACATACTACAAGAATTTTGTAATGCAGACACAGGTATTAACAGCAGAGTAGACCAAGCAGAGCAACTAATCTCAGAGCCTGAAGTCTGGCTTTCTGAAGTAAGACAGCCAGACAAGAATAGAGACAAAAGGAAAGAATAAAACCTCCGAGATATATGGGATTATGTAAAGAGAATAAATCTATGACTCATGGGTGTCCCTGAAGATAGGGAGAGCATAAGCAACTTGGAAACCATATTTCAGTATATCATCCATGAGAACTTCTCCAACCTAGCTAGACAGGCCAACATTCAAATTCTGGAAGTGCAGAGAACCCCTATAAGGTACACCATAAGAAGATCAGCCCCAGCACACATAATCACCAGATTCTCCAAGGGGAAAATTACAGAAAAATTGTTAAAGGCAGCTAGAAAGAAAGGTCAGGTCAATTGAAAAGGGAACCCCATCAAACAGCAGAACTCTCAGCAGAAACACTATAAGGCAGAAGAGATTGGGGGCCAATATTCAACATTCTTAAAGAAAATAAATTCCATCCAAGAATTTTTTTCTAGTCAAACTAAGCTGCATAAGCAAAGGAGAAATAAGATCCATGATGATCAAATAGGCTTCATCCCTGGGATGCAAGGCTGGTTCAATATATGCAAATCAATAAATGTGATTCATCCTATAAACAGAACTAAAGACAAAAACCACATGACGATCTCAATAGATTCAGAAAAGGCTTTCAATAAAATTCAACACTACTTCATGTTGAACACTTTCTATAAACTAAGTATGGAAGGGGCATATCTCAAAATGATAAGGATCATCTATGAAAAACCCACAGCCAACATCATACTGAATGGGCAAAAACTGGAAGCACTCCTCTTGAAAACTGACACAAGATAAGGATGCCCACACTCACCACTTTTATTCAACATAGCATTGGAAGTCCTGGCAAGAGCAATCAGCAAAAGAAAGAAATAAAAGCATCAAGATAGGAAGAGAGGGAGTCAAACTATCCTTGTTTGCAGACAACATGATCCTATAGACGGGAAACCCCACAGTCTCAGCCCAAAAGTTTCTTTAACTGATAAATAACATCAGCAGTCTCAGAATACAGAATCAGCATGCAAAAATTACTACCATTTCTATACCCCCAAAACAGTCAAACCGATATCTAAATCAGGAACACAATCCCATTCATAATTACCATAAAAACAATAAAATACCTAGGAATACAGCTAATCAGGGAGGTGAAAGATCTCTACTAAGAAAATTACAAAACACTGCTCAAAGAAATCAGAGATAACACAAACAAATGAAAAATATCTGATGCTCAGAGATATGAAGAATTAATAGCACTAAAATGGCCATACTTTTCTAAGCAATTTATGGATTTAATGCTATTCCTATCAAACTACAAATGACATTCTTCACAGAAATTAAAAAAACTATTTTAAAAATTCATATGGAACCAAAAAAGAGCCAAAGCCAAGGCAATCCTAAGGAAAAAGAACAAAACTGGAGACATCACATTACGCAACTTCCAACATTACCACAGGGCTACAGTAAACAAAACAGCACGGTACTGGTACAAAAACAGGCACATAGACCAATGGAACAGAATAGAGAGCCCAGCAAAGGCCGCACACCTACAACTATCTGATCTTCAACAAAGCTGATGAAAACAAGGAATGGAGAAAGGACTTCCTGTTTAATAAATGGTGCTGGGATAACTAGCTAGCCTTATGCAGAAGATTGAAACTGGACTCCTTCCTTACACCATATCCAAAAACCAACTCAATATGAATTAAACCAAAACTATAAAAATCCTACAAGACAACCTAGGTAATACCATTCTGGACACAGAAATGGACAAAGATTTCATGACAAAGACAACAGAAACAATTGGAACAATAGCAAAAATTGACAAATGGGATCTAATTAAACTAAAAAAGCTTCTGCACAGCAAAAGAAACTATCAACAGAGTAAACAGACAGAATACAGAATGGGGAAAATTTTTACAAACGATGCATCTGAAAAAGGTCTAACATCCAGCATCTATAAGGAACTGTAAGCAAACTAAAAGGAACACATTTACAAGGAAAAAACAAGCAGCCCTATTAAAAATTGGGCAAAAGACATGAAGACACTTTTCAAAAGAGAACACACATGCGGCCAACATGCATATGAAAAAAAAGTCTCAAGATCACTGATAATTACAGAAATGTAAATCATAACCACAATGAAATACTAGCTCACACCCATCAGAATGGCTATTAATAAAAAGTAAAAAAATAACAGATTGCTGGCAAGGTTGCGGAGAGAAAGGAATGTTTATAGACTGTTGGTGGGAGAGTAAATTAGTTGAACCACTGTGAAAGATAGAGTGGCAATTCCTGAAAGACTTAAAAATAGAACTATTATATTTGACATAGCAATCCAATTACTGGGTATATACCCAAAATAGTATAAATCATTCAGTCATAAAAAACACCTGCACACATATGTTCATTGCAGCACTAATCACAATAGTGAAGACATGAAATCACACTAAATGCCTATCAATGGAAGACTTTATAAAGAATATATGGCACATATACACCATGGAATTCTATGCAGCCAAAAAAAAGAATGAGATTATGTTCTTTGCAAGAACATGCATGGAGCTGGAGACCATTTTCCTTAGCAAATTAAGGCAGGACGAGAAAACCACATACCAAATATTCTCACTTATAGATGTGAGCTAAATAATGAGAATACATGGACACATAGAGTGGAACAACAGACACTGAAACTTATCAGTTAAGTGAAGTGTGGAAGGAGCGAGAAGGTCAGGAAAAATAACTAATAGGTACTAGGCTTAATACCTGGATAACAAAATGATATGTAAAGCAAACCCCCACAATACAAGTTTACTTACATAATGAACCTGCAAATGTACCCCTGAACTTAAAATAAAATTGAAAAATAATCCAAAGTAAACAAAAGAAAAAAATGAAAAAATTAGAACATTAAAAATCAATAACAAGAGAAACTTTAGAAAATTCACAAATACATGTACATTAAATACATTTGCAAATAACCAATGATTCACTGAAAAATTAAGTTTTATAATATCTTGAAAGAAACAAAAATGGATACATAACATACCAAACTTATTATGCCAACTTATTGCATGCCACTAAAGCAGCTCTAAGAGGTAAAGTTTATAGCAATAAATGCCTAAATCAAACAAGAAGCTCTTAAATTAACAAAGCTATGTTTTAAGAATTTTTTTTTAAAGAACAAACGAATCGCAGCATTAGGAGAAGGAAATAAATAATGGAGTTCAGAGCATAACGAAATGAAATGAAATGAAATGAAATGAAATGAAATAGAGACAGATCACGAGGTGAGGAGATGGAGACCATCCTGGCTAACATGGTGAAACCCGGTCTCTACTAAAAATACAAAAAAAGAAAATTAGCCAGGCATGGTGGTGGGCGCCTGTGATCCCAGCTACTCCGGAGGCTGAGACAGGAGAATGGCGTGAATCCGGGAGGCAGAGCTTGCAGTGAGCCGAGATCACACCACTGCATTCCAGCCTGGGAGACAGAGCAAGACACTGCCTCAAAAGAAAAAAAGAAAAAAAGAAAAAAAAAAAAAAAAAAAAGCCTAAGATCTAATGGCCTCACAGTTGAATTCTGCCAAACATTTAAAGAGTAACAGTCCTTCGCAAATGCTGCCAAGACACTATAAAGGAGGGAATACGTTCTTTTTCTTTCTTTCTTTCTTTCTTTTTTTTTTTTTTTTTTTTGAGATGGAGCCTTGTCACCCAGGCTGGAGTGCAACGGCGCGATATCTGCTCACTGCAACCTCTGCCTCCTGGGTTCAAGTGATTCTCCTGCCTCAGCCTCCCAAGTAGCTGGGATTACAGGTGCCCGCCACCATGCTCGACTAATTTTTGTATTTTTAGTAGAGATAAGGTTTCACCATGTTAGCCAGGCTAGAGGAGGGAATACTTTCAAACTCTTTTGATGAGGTCAGCATTATCCTGATACCAAAGCCAGACAAGGACAATACAATAAAGAAAAAATGCAGAACAATATCCTTGATGAACATAGATGCAAAACTTCTCAACAATATACTAGTAGACTGAATTCAACAACACATTAAAAGGGTTATTCATCATGATCTAGTGTGATTCATTCCTGCACGAATGGTTCAACATAGGCAAATTAATAGATGTGACACATATATTAACATAGTGAAGGACAAAAACCACATGATCATGTAATTTGATGCAGAAAAATGATTTTGACAAAATTCAACATCATTTTATAATAAAAACTCAACAAATTAGATATAGACAAAATGTACCGCAACACAATAAAGGTCATATTTGAGAAACTCACAGCTACCATTATACTCAACAGTAAAAAGTTGAAATCCTTTCCACTAACATCCAGAAAAAGACAAGTGTGCCCACTCTTATCACTTCCATTCAACATGGTATTGGAAGGCCTTACTACAGCAATTAGGCAACAGAAAGAAATAAAGGCATAAAAATATGGAAGAAAGAAGTGAAATTCTTACTGTTTGCCAATGATGAGATCTTATATACAGAAAACCCCAAAAGATTCCATGCATACAAAAAGATTGTTAGAAGTAAATACATTAAAGTTACAGGGTATAAAATTAACATGCAAAAATCAGTAGAATTTCTATATGATAACAGGCTTTCTGAAAAAGATATCAAAGGAGCAATCCCATTTATAATAGCTACAAAAACTAAAATACTTAGAAATAAATTTAACTAAGTAAATGAAAAACATGCACACTGAAAACTATAGAAAGTTAGTGAAATAAATTGAAGAAAACACAAGTAAATTAAAAGATATCTTGTGTCTATATACTGGAAGAATTCATGTTAAAATGTCCATATTACCTAAAGTGATCTACATATTCAGTGCAGTCACTATCAACATTCCCATGTCATTTTTCATAAAAATAGAAAAAAAAACCCTACAATTCATGTGGGATGGCAAAATAAGCTCAAATAGTCAAGGCAACCATGAGTAAAAAGAATAAAGCTGGAAATATCATACTATTTGATTTCAAACTATAATACAAAGTAATATTAATTAAAATAGCAATACACTGGCATAAAGTAGACATATTAACTAATGGAACAAAATAGAAAGCCTAAAATAAACTGAACATAAAGAGTCAATTGATTTTAAACAAAGGTGCCAAGAATACACAATAAAAAGGGCAATATCTTCAATAAATGATTTCGAGAAAACTGGATATCCATGCACAGAAGAATAAAATTGAACCCTTATCTCAAACCATACACAAAAATCGATTCAAAGTGGATTATAAAGACTTTAAAAAAGATGTGAAATGGCAAAACTACTAGAGAAAAACTTAGGGGGAAACTACACAACATTGGTCTAGGCAATGGTTTTCTGGATTAGACTCCAAAAGCACAGGCAAAAAAAGCAAAAATAGACAAATGGGATTAAAACAAAATGAAAAGCTTTTGCACAACAAATAAAACAACTAATTCAAGAAACAACCTATGGATTGGGAGAAAATATTTGTAAGCTATAGATCTGATAAGAGGTCAATATCCAAAACATATAAGATTATCAAACTACTCAATAAAAAGAAACAAATAATCATATGAAAAATTGTCAAGGAAAGGGGACAGAATAGATATTTCTAAAAAGAAGACATTCAAATGTCAACAGATATATCAAGAATGCTCAATATTATCATTAAAGAGATGCAAATTATGCTATTCCCAATGAGATACCATCTCACAACTTTCAGAATGGCTATTATGAAAAGGATGAACAATACCAAGTGTTGGTAAGGTGTGATGAAAAGAAAACTGTTGTACATTATTGGTGGAAATGTAAATTAGTGCAGCTATTATAAAAAGCTGTATGGAAGTTCGTCAAGAAACTGAAAATGAATTATCATATGATCCAGCACTCCTACTTCTGGGCAATTAATCAAAAGATTTGAAATCACTGTGTGAAAGATATGTCTGCACTCCCATGTTCATTGCAGCACTATTTGCAATAGACACGTTATGGAGTCAACCTAAGTGTCCATCAACAGAAGAATGAATACAGTAAATGTGGTATATGTACAATGATGAAATTTTATTAGGCCTTAAAAAAGAATATATTTCTGTCACTTGTGATAACATGGATGGGATTGGTAACTGTTATTCTAAGTGGAGTAATCCTGGCACAGAAAGACTAATCCTACATGTTCTCACTTAATGAAATCTACAATAATTTAATTCATAACAGCAGAGAGTAAGTAGAATAGTGCTTACAAGAGGCTGGCGGGTGGGGGAAATGGGAAGATGATGGTTAAAGGAGATAAAGCCTCAATTAGACGAGAAGAATAGGGTGATTTTTTTTTTTTTTGAGATCTATTGCACAGGGTGATGAATATTGTTGATCCTCTGTATCTGTGAGTTCCACCCATGGAATCAGCCAATCATGGATCAAAGGTATTTTGGTGAAAAAAGCAATAAAAAATAAGAGTACAATAATAACGAATAATACAAACGTTAAAATATAGTGTAACAACTATTTGCATAACATTTACATTGTATTAGATATTGTAAATAATCTTAAAATGATTTAAAGCATATGGAAGGATACGCATAACTTATATGGAAATACTATACCTTTTTATACAAGGAATTTGGACATCCATAGATTTTGGTATCTGCCAGGGATCCTGGAGCCAATCCCCTTCAGATACCAAGGAACAAGTGTTTTGCATATTTCTAAATGACTGAGTTAATTTCAAATGTACTTACCACAAAAATAATAAATATTTGAAGTGATGGATTTGTTAATTAGCTTGACTTAAGAATTCTACATTGTATTCATTAATAATGGCATCGCTTTTTAACCCATTAGTATATTCAACTATATATTTTCAATGTACAATAAAAAATGATCAGAAATCAATGGAATCGAAAACAAGAAATTAATAGATAAATGAAACAAAAATGGTTCTTTGAATATATCCGTGAAGGTACTAAATCTATAGCTAGGCAATACAAGAAAAAGAGAAGAAACAAATTACCAATAACCAAAATAAGACAGTGGTCATCACTTCTGATCCTGCAGACATAAGGTGATAATAATATAAAGAGTCTAGGCCCACAATCTTCATAACTTACATGTATTTCCTTCCCCACATACACTACCCCATTGTAAAAATTTAAAAAATTAAGAAAAATTTTAATTGATGGGCATTTGATACAATACCTGATTAGTACTCCACTAAACTTACAAAGTATCAAAAATAAGGCCCATATAAGAAAGTCTCATAGCCAAGAGAAGCTTAAAAAGACATGAGCACTAAATATAATTCAGTATACTTAAATGGGATCTTGGAACAGAATGAGTATGGTAGGTTAAAATCAGAGAAATCTAAAGAAAGCATGGACTTTAGTTGATGATTTAAATAATAATATTCCTTAAAATGGCAGGATCAAAATAGTCAAATAAAATACAAAATAATTTTAAAAATATAAAAGTAATGAGACATTAAGTAGTATAATTCAGTATAGAAATAAAGGATCTGAAATGTTAGTAGCTTCCCTATAATATGATATCAAATGAGGGCTCTATTTACAAATTGTAAATACTGATGCAGAAAATAACAGATTAGGGAAAGGCTTATATATGTTATGAATTCATTTACTCAGAAAATTATTAGTATAAGGTGATTAAAATGTCTTCTGAAGAAGAGATACAAAGCTAACAAAATGTGGTAATGTCTATGAATGCATCACAAGACCTCTTTGTTCTCACAATTCTTTTTCATGTAAGTAGTTGTTCAGGATTGTCAGAACAATAGGCACAAACCAAGTTAATACGGTGGTGGAGAAATTATCCATCAAAGCCATGGCAAAAATGGGACAATTAAACTAAGAAAAAGTTGAAATCAGGAATTGTGTCAGTTAACAATTTTTCAAATTCAATTAAAGATAAAGGTATGAGCCATACTCAGAGGTATTTCCCAAACCTGAAATTACTACACGTGTAAATGTGAATGACATTTCTAGATTGGCTAGAAAAATCTCATAAATGATGTTTTTATTTTTATGTCTGAGGCCCAATTTTGACAGTACTATAGTATTTAAAATCTGTGACTTAAAAGGGGCCATCTGATAAAATATCAGAAAGGACAGAACAAACTGTAGCTATAAAAGAAACAACAGTTTCTTTCCTTAAAGGAATGAAACTAACAGTAAGTCATATCCATAGACCATTGTATTAAAGTTATATTGAAATCTTTGCCCTCTCCTTCTCAATTTAAGCTTACTTACAAAATATATAAAAGATGAAATTTAAAACAAGATGCTGTAGAGAGCATATCATTTGGAATTTTTTTTAAATGAAATAAAATAAAGCCAAGATTAGTTATCTATATAATGTGCATGCTCTGGAGGTAAGCAGAATCATTTCCTTTTAAAGGTTTGCTAGCTGAATTTCCAAAACAAATGTGCATGGATATACTTTATACTGTATATACATATAACACATACAGTTGAACCTTTAACAACACAGATCAGAAAAAGCAGAGAAGGTATCAAAGGAAAAAGAGGAAATAATTACATCATCTAAAGCATAGCAACTGCCGTCCTCTCTTCTGGAGCTGCTAATGGAGCAAAAAGTGAAAGTTATAGGATTGTCTTGGCAATGTGGGCTATTTTGTGGTTCCATGTGAACTTTAAAGTAGTTTTGTCCAATTCTGTGAAGAAAGTCATTGGTAGCTTGATGGGGATGGCACTGAATCTGTAAATTACCTCGGGCAGTATGGCCATTTTCACGATATTGATTCTTCCTATCCATGAGCAGGGAATGTTCTTCCATTTGTTTGTGTCCTCTTTTATTTTGTTGAGCAGTGGTTTGTAATTCTCTTTGAAGAGGTCCTTCACATCCCTTGTAAGGTGGATTTTTAGATATTTTATTCTCTTGGAAGCAATATCGGTACGTCACCATCATCAAAGACCAAAGGTAGATAAAACCACACAGATGGGGAAAAAACAGAGCAGAAAAGCTGAAAACTCTAAAAATCAGAGCACCTCTCCACCTCCAAAGGAACGCAGCTCCTCACCTGAAACACAACAAAGCAGGATGGCAAATGACTGACGAGTTGAGAGAAGAAGGCTTCAGATGATCAAACTTCTCCGAGATAAAGGACGAATTTCGAACCCATAGCAAAGAAGCTAAAAATCTTGAAAAAAGATTAGATGAATGGCTAACTAGAATAACCAGTATAGAAAAGTCCTTAAATGATGTGATGGAGCTGAAAACCATGGCACAAGAACTATGTGACAGATGCACAAGCCTCAGTAGCCGATTCGATCAACTGGAAGAAAGGGTATCAGTGATGGAAGATCAAATGAATGAAATGAAGCGAGAAGAGAAGTTTAGAGAAAAGAGACTAAAAGGAAACGAACAAAGCCTCCAAGAAATATGGGACTATGTGAAAAGACCAAATCTACATCTTATTGGTGTACCTGAAAGTGATGGGGAGAATGGAACCAAGTTGGAAAACACTCTGCAGGATATTATCCAGGAGAACTTACCCAATCTAGCAAGGCAGGCCAACATTCAAATTCAGGGAATACAGAGAATGCCACAAAGATAGTCCTCGAGAAGAACAACTCCAAGACACATAATTGTCAGATTCACCAAAGTTGAAATGAAGGAAAAAATGTTAAGGGCAGCCAGAGAGAAAGGTCAGGTTACACACAAAGCGAAGCCCATCAGACTAACAGTGGATCTCTCAGCAGAAACTCTACAAGCCAGAAGAGAGTGGGGGCCAATATTCAACATTCTTAAAGAAAAGAATTTTCAACCCAGAATTTCATGTCCAGCCAAACTAAGCTTCATAAGTGAAGGAGAAATAAAATCCTTTACAGACAAGCAAATGCTGAGAGATTTTGTCACCACCAGGCCTGCCCTAAAAGAGCTCCTGAAGGAAGCATTAAACATGGAAAGGAACAACCGGTACCGGCCACTGCAAAAACATGCCAAATTGTAAAGACCATCAAGGCTAGGAAGAAACTGCATCAACTAATGAGCAAAATAACCAGGTAACATCATAATGACAGGATCAAATACACACATAACAATATTAACCTTAAATGTAAATGGACTAAATGCTCCAATTAAAAGACACAGACTGGCAAATTGGATAGAGTCAATACCCATCAGTATGCTGTATTCAGGTGACCCATCTCACATGCAGTGACTCAAATGGGCTCAAAATAAATGGATGGAGGAAGACCTACCAAGCAAATGGAAAACAAAAAAAAGGCAGGGGTTGCAATCCTAGTCTTTGACAAAACAGACTTTAAAGCAGCAAAGATCAAAAAAGACAAAGAAGGCCATTACATAATGGTAAAGTGATCAATTCAACAAGAAGAGCTAACTGTCCTAAATATATATGCACCCAATACAGGAGCACCCAGATTCATAAAGCAAGTCCTTAGAGACCTACAAAGAGACTTAGACTCCCACACAATAATAATGGGATACTTTAACACCCCACTGTCAACATTAGACAGATCAATGAGACAGAAAGTTAACAAGGATATCCAGGAATTGAACTCAGCTCTGCACCAAGTGGACCTAATAGACATCTACAGAACTCTCCACCCCAAATCAACAGAATATACATTCTTCTCAGCACCACATTGCAGTTATTCCAAAACTGACCACATAGTTGGAAGTAAAGCACTCCTCAGCAAATGTAAAAGAACAGAAATTATAACAAACTGTCTCTCAGACCACAGTGCAATCAAACTGGAACTCAGGATTAAGAAACTCACTCAAAACCACTCAACTACATGGAAACTGAACAACCAGCTCCTGAATGACTACTGGGTACATAACGAAATGAAGGCAGAAATAAAGATGTTCTTTCAAACCAATGAGAACAAAGACACAACACACCAGAATCTCCGGGACACATTCAAAGCAGTGTGTAGAGGGAAATTTATAGCACTAAATGCCCACAAGAGAAAACAGGAAAGATCTAAAATTGACACCCTAACATCACAATTAAAAGAACTAGAGAAGCAAGAGCAAACACATTCAAAAGCTATCAGAAGCCAAGAAATAACTAAGATCAGAGCAGAACTGAAGGAGATAGAGACACAAAAAACCCTTCAAAAAATCAATGAATCCAGGAGCTGGTTTTTTTAAAAGATCAACAAAATTGATAGACTGCTAGCAAGACTAATAAAGAAGAAAAGAGAGAAGAATCAAATAGATGCAATAAAAAATTATTAAGGGGTTATCACCACCGATCCCACAGAAATACAAACTAACAGCAGAGAATACTATAAACACCTCTATGCAAATAAACTAGAAAATCTAGAAGAAATGGATAAATTCCTTGACACATACACCTTCCCAAGACTAAACCAGGAAGAAGTTGAATCCCTGAATAGACCAATAACAGGCTCTGAAATTGAGGCAATAATTAATAGCCTACCAACCAAAAAAAGTCCAGGACCAGATGGATTCACAGCTGAATTCTACCAGATGTACAAGGAGGAGCTGGTACCATTCCTTCTGAAACTATTCCAATCAATAGAAAAAGAGGGAATCCTCCTTAACTCATTTTATGAGGCCAGCATCATCCTAATATCAAAGCTTGGCAGAGACACAGCAAAAAAAGAGAATTTTAGACCAATATCCTTGATGAACATTGATGCAAAAATCCTCAATAAAATACTGGCAAACCGAATCCAGCAGCACATCAAAAAGCTTATCCACCATGATCAAGTGGGCTTCATCCCTGGGATGCAAGGCTGGTTCAATATACCCAAATCAATAAATGTAATCCAGCATATAAACAGAACCAAAGACAAAAACCACATGATTATCTCAATAGATGCAGAAAAGGCCTTTGACAAAATTCAACAACGCTTCATGCTAAAAACTCTCAATAAATTAGGTATTGATGGGACATATCTCAAAATAATAAGAGCTATCCATGACAAACCCACAGCCAATATCATACTGAATGGGCAAAAACTGGAAGCATTCCCTTTGAAAACTGGCACAAGACAGGGATGCCCTCTCTCACCACTCCTATTCAACATAGTGTTGGAAGTTCTGGCCAGGGCAATTAGGCAGGAGAAGGAAATAAAGTGTATTCAATTAGGAAAAGAGGAAGTCAAATTGTCCCTGTTTGCAGATGACATGATTGTTTATCTAGAAAACCCCATCGTCTCAGCCCAAAATCTACTTAAGCTGATAAGCAACTTCAGCAGAGTCTCAGGATACAAAATCAATGTACAAAAATCACAAGCATTCATATACACCAATAACAGACAAACAGAGAGCCAAATCATGAGTGAACTCCCATTCACAATTGCTTCAAAGAGAATAAAATACCTAGGAATCCAACTTACAAGGGATGTGAAGGACCTCTTCAAGGAGAACTACAAACCACTGCTCAATGAAATAAAAGAGGATACAAACAAATGGAAGAACATTCCATGCTCATGGGTAGGAAGAATCAATATCGTGAAAATGGCCATACTGCCTAAGGTAATTTATAGATTCAATGCCATCCCCATCAAGCTACCAATGACTTTCTTCACAGAATTGTTAAAAACTACTTAAAAGTTCATATGGAACCAAAAAAGAGCCTGCATCGCCAAGTCAATCCTAAGCCAAAAGAACAAAGCTCAAGGCATCACGCTACCTGACTTCAAACTATACTACAAGGCTACAGTAACCAAAACAGCATGGTACTGGTACCAAAACAGAGATATAGATCAATGGAACAGAACAGAGCCCTCAGAAATAATGCCGCATATCTACAACTATCTGATCTTTGACAAACCTGAGAAAAATAAGCAATGGGGAAAGGATTCCCTATTTAATAAATGGTGCTGGGAAAACTGGCTAGCCATATGGAGAAAGCTGAAACTGGATCCCTTCCTTACACCTGATACAAAAATTAATTCAAGATGGATTAAAGACTTAAACGTTAGACCTAAAACCATAAAAACCCTAGAAGAAAACCTAGGCATTATCATTCAGGACATAGGCATGGGCAAGGACTTCATGTCTAAAACACCAAAAGCAATGGCAACAAAAGCCAAAATTGACAAATGGGATCTAATTAAACTGAAGAGCTTCTGCACAGCAAAAGAAACTACCATCAGAGTGAACAGGCAGCCTACAAAATGGGAGAAAATTTTCGCAACCTACTCGTCTGACAAAGGGCTAATATCCAGAATCTACAATGAACTCAAACAAATTTACAAGAAAAAAACAAACAACCCCATCAACAAGTGGGTGAAGGACATGAGCAGACACTTCTCAAAAGAAGACATTTATGCAGCCAAAAAACACATGAAAAAATGCTCAGCATCACTGGCCATCAGAGAAATGCAAATCAAAACCACAATGAGATACCATCTCACACCAGTTAGAATGGCGATCATTAAAAAGTCAGGAAACAACAGGTGCTGGAGAGGATGTGGAGAAATAGGAACACTTTTACACTGTTGGTGGGACTGTAAACTAGTTCAACCATTGTGGAAGTCAGTGTGGCGATTCCTCAGGGATCTAGAACTAGAAATACCATTTGACCCAGCCATCCCATCTCTGGGTATATACCCAAAGGACTATAAATCATGCTGCTATAAAGACACATGCACACGTATGTTTATTGCGGCACTATTCACAATACCAAAGACTTGGAGCCAACCCAAATGTCCAATAATGATAGACTGGATTAAGAAAATGTGGCACATATACACCATGGAATACCATGCAGCCATAAAAAATGATGAGTTCATGTCCTTTGTAGTGACATGGATGAAATTGGAAATCATCATTCTCAGCAAACTATCGTAAGAACAAAAAACCAAACACCACGTATTCTCACTCATAGGTGGGAATTGAACAATGAGAACACATGGACACAGGAAGGGAGGGGAACATCACACTCTGGGGACTGTTGTGGGGTCGGGGGAGGGGAGAGGGAGAGCATTAGGAGATATACCTAATGCTAAATGACGAGTTAATGGGTGCAGCACACCAGCATGGCACATGTATACATATGTAACTAACCTGCACATTGTGCACATGTACCCTAAAACTTAAAGTATAATAATAATAAAATAAAATAAAATAAAACAATCTGTTAAAACTAACAAATTTAGTAAAGTTGCAAGATATAAAATGTTACATTTTTATACAATGACAATTAACTATTTGGAAAAGCAATTAAGAAAATATTACTATTTATAATAGCATCAAAATAATAAAATAGGAATAAATTTAATGAAAGATAAAAGAGTTGTAAGTGAAATCTAAACAATATTAATAAAATAAATGGAAGAAGAAACAAATAATTTGAAAGATACCTCTTTATAGACTAGAATTAATATTGCTAAAATGCCTGAATCACCCAAAGTCTTCAACAGATGCAACACAATTCCTATAAAAGTTACAGTGGCATTTTTTACAGAAATAGAAATAGAATCCTAAAAATTTGTATGAAAACACAAAAGACTTCAAATAGCCAAAGCAATCTTGAGAAAGAACAAAGGTGGGAGCATTACATTATCTAATTTCAAAATACATACATATCTATCAAAATCAAACTCTATGGTACTGGTATAAAAATCTTTGCATATACACTGAACTAATATTTGAAGAAGGTGCCGAGAATACACAATGAGAAAAATAGAGTCTCTTCAATAAGTGGTGTTGGGAAAACTGGATATCCAGAAACAAACAAACAAACAAACCGAAGAACTGAAATTGTAACCTATCTGAAACCATTCACAAAAATTAACTCCTAGTGGAGTAAAGAATTAATGTCGGTTCTGATCCACGAAATTTGTAGAATAAATATTGAGAATAAGCCTTTTGACATTGTCCTGGTTGAGACATTTTCAGGTTCAAATTACTTGGAAATCTTCTATTTTATTTTATTTATTTGCTTATTTTAAGTCTCGAGATACATGTGCAGGATGTGCAGGTTTCTTACATAGGTAAACATATGCCATGGTGGTTTGCTGCACCTATCAACCCATCACCTAGGTATTAAGCCCTGCATGCATTAGCTATTTAGCCTGATGTTCTCCCTCCCTCTGCTTCTCCAGCAGGCCCCAGTGTGTGTTATTCCCCTCTCTGTGTCCACGTGTTCTCATTGTTCAGCTCTCACTTATAAATGAGAACATGTGGTATTTGGTTTTCTGTTCCTATGTTAGTTTGCTGAGGATAATGGCTCCCAGCTCCATTCATGTCCCTGCAAAGGACATGATCTTGTACCTTTCAATGGCTGTATAGCATTCCATGGCGTATATGTACCACATTTTCTTTATCCAGTCTATTATTGATAGACATTAGGGTTAATTTCATGTCTTTGCTATTGTGAATAATGCTGCAATGAACATATGTGGGCATATATCTTTGTAACAGAATGATTTATATTCCTTTGGGTATATGCCCAGTAATGGGATTGCTGGGTCAAATGCTATTTCTGGTTCTAGGTCTTTGAGTAATTGCCACAATGTCTTTCACAATGGTTGATCTAATTTACATTTCTACCAACAGTCTAAAAGTGTTTCTATTTCTCCACAGCCTCACCAGCATCTGTTGTTTCTTGACTTTTGAATAATCACTACTCTGACTGGCATGCGATGGTATCCTATTGTGGTTTTGATTTGCATTTCTTTAATAATCAGTGATGTTGAGCTTTATTTCAATGTGTTTGTTGGCCACATAAATGTCTTCTTTTGAGAAGTGTCTGTTCATGTCCTTAGCCCACTTTTTTTTGTTGTTTTTTTTTTTGAGATGGAGTCTTGCTCTGTCGCTCAGGCTGGAGTGCAGTGGCACGATCTCGGCTCACTGCAAGCTTCACCTCCTGGGTTCACACCATTCTCCTGCCTCAGCCTCCCGAGTAGCTGGTACTACAGGCACCCGCCACCGTGCCCGGCTAATTTTTTCTATTCTTAGTAGAGATGGGGTTTCATCATATTAACCAGGATGGTCTCGATCTCCTGACCTTGTGATCCACCTACCTTGGCCTCCCAAAGTGCTGGGATTAGAGGTGTGAGCCACCGTGTCTGGCCCCTTTGCCTACTTTTTAATGGGGATGTTTGATTTTCTCTTGTAGATTTATTTAAGTTCCTTGTGGATTCTAGATATTAGACTTTTGTCAGATGGATAGATTGCAAAAATTTTCTCCCATTCTGTAGGTTGCCTGTTCACTCAGATGACAGTTCATTTTTCTTTCTTTTTTTTCTTTCTTTTTCTTTCTTGTTTTTTTTTTTGTTGTTGTTGTTTATTTATTTTGAGATGGAGTCTCACCCTGTTTTCCAGACTGGAGTGCAGAGTTGTGTGATCTTGGCTCACTGCAACCTCTGCCTCCCAGGTTCAAGCAATTCTCCTGCCTCAGACTCCTGAGTAGCTGAGATTACAGGTGCATGTCACCAACTCCAAGCTAATTTTTGTATTTTTAGTAGAGACAGTATTTCACCATTTTGGCCAGACTGGAGTCAAACTCCTGAACTCAACTGATCCACCCACCTTGGCCTTCCAAAGTGCTGGGATTACAGGTGTGAGCCACCATGCCCAGCGGACGATAGTTTCTTTTTTTGTTCAGAAGCTCTTTAGTTTAATTAGATTCCATTTGTCAGTTTTGGCTTTTGTTGTAATTGCTTTTAACACTTTTCATCATGAAATCTTTGCCTGCGCCTATGTCCTGAATGGTATTGCCTAGATTTTCTTCCAGGGCTTTTATAGTCTTGGGTTTTACATTTATGTCTTTAATCTATCTTGAGTTAATTTTCATATGAGGTATAAGGAAGCGGTCCAGTTTCAATTTTCTGCATATGGCTAGCCAGCTTTCCTAGCACGACTTATTAGAGAATCTTTTCCTCCTTGCTTGCTTTTGTCAGGTTTGTCGAAGATCAGAGAGTTGTAGATATACAGTCTTATTTCTGAGATTTCTATTATGTTCCATTTGTCTATGCCTCTGTTTTTATGCCAGTACCATGCTGTTTAGGTTACCATGGCCTTGTAGTATAGTTTGAAGTCGGGTAGTGTAATGCCTTCAGGTTTGTTATTTTTGCTTAGGATTGTCTTGGCTATATGGGTTCATCTTTGGTTCCATGTGAATTTTAAGGTAGTTTTTCTAATTCTGTGAAGAACATCAATGGGAGTTTAATGGAAATTGCACTGAATCTATAAATTACTTTTGGCAGTATGGCCATTTTCACAATATTGATTCTTCATATCCATAAGCATGAAATGTTTTTCCATTAGTTTGTGTCCTCTCATATTTCCTTGAGCAGTGGTTTGTAGTTCTCCTTGAAGAGGTCCTTCATTTCTTGCTAGCTTTATTCCTAGGTATTTTTTTCTCCTTGTAGCCACTGTGAATTGGACTTTATTCATGATTTTGCTCATTGCTTGTTTATTACTGATGTATAGGAATGCTTGTGATTGTTGCACATTGATATTGTATCCTGAGTCTTTGCTGAAGTTGCTTATCAGCTTAAGAAGCTTTTGGGTTGAGACAGGGTTTTCTAGATATTGGATCATATCATCAGTGAACAGGGACAGTTATTTGAGAATCTTTAAACCTCATAAATTTAGATGTACATTTCTCTCCCCAAATTTGAGACGTTTTTGGCTACTATTTATATAGATTCTTGGTCCCTTTCTGTTATTCATTTGAGATTTTCATAATGCACAAATTATTTTGCTTAATAATGTCCCATACATATGACTTATTCACTCTTTTTCATTCTTTTCTTCTTTTAGCTCCTCTGACAGGATAATTTTAAATAACCTCTCTTCAACTTTAACAGTTATTTCTTCTGCTTGAGTCTTCTTCTAAATATATTAATTTTTTTAATTCAGGCATTGTATACTTCAACTTTAGTATTTTTGTGTGATTTTTAAAAAATTCAATGTTTTCTACTTTTGCTGAATTTCTCATTTTGTTCACAAATTGTTTCCTTAATTTTATTAAATTGTCTATCTCTGTTTTCTTGTAGCACACTAAACTTAAGAGGATTATTCTAAATTGTCAGTCAGTTCACAGATCTTCATTTATTTTATTTCATTTTATTTATTTATTTTTGAGACAGGGTGTCACTCTTGTCACCTGGGCTGGAGTGCAATAGCATGGTCTCAGCTCACTGCAACCTCTGCCTACTGGGCTCAAGCAATTCTCGTACCTCAGCTTGCTGAGTAGCTGGGATTACAGGTGCACACCATCGCACCTGGCTAATTTTTGTATTTTTAGTAGAGATGGGGTTTCACCATGTTGGCCAGTCTGGTCTCAAATGCCTAACCTCAAGTGATCCACCTGCCTCAGCCTCCCAAAATGCTAGGATTATAGGCGTAAGCCATCGCACTTGGCCCAGATCTTTATTTCTTTAGTGTCAGTTATTGGAAATCTATTAGTTTTCTCTGGAGGTTTTTTGCTTCCTTGGTTATTTATGAAAGTTATATATTTGTTGTGATGACTGTGTATTTGAGAAAGTGCTCACTTCTTTCAGCCTTGGCTGGTTTGCTTAGTGGGGAAAGACCTGCACCATTCTGTCCAGCCTGGAGTTCTAGACAGGCCAGCTGGTAAATTCTGTGAGGAGGAGGGGCCTGATCTCAGAGCTTGTAGTTGTTCAGGTCTGCTGCACATGCTTTACGGTTTAGTAGGGTTGCTGTCTGAGATTTGTAGTTAGGTGTCTTCTGACTGAGCTCTGTATTGTGGTAGGACCACTTCCTGAGCTTTCTGGTTCAGTGGGGCAAGTAGCTGAGCTTTTCAATCACCTCTGGTCATGCAAGTTTACAGGCTATTCCCTTTTCTAGAAGTGTCATTGGTTTACCTCCATGATTGGGTCAAGACACAGGTAAGCTCTGCAATCGCTCCTGGTCAAGCGGGATGCCATTTTTAGCTGCTTGGTGTGTCTGGCTGGACTCCACTTTCAGGTAGGACTGTAGGCTGGGTTCTGCTATCAAATGAGGTCTCAGGTTGCTTGTGCTTCACAGTTGGGTGTGGCTTCACGCTATTTTCTGCTGTGAGTTAGGGTCACCGGCTTGGCTCCCTAGTTTAGTAGGACCACAGACTATGCTCCATGACTGGTCAGGGCCACTGGCTGGGCTTCTTGCTTAGGTGTGGCCACATGCTATGTTCAGCAATTGGTCAGGGTCATGGGCTGGGTTTAGTGACCGGGTAAAACTTTATGTAAGGCTCCATGACTCGAATAATCTTCGGTGAGGAAAATTCTATGCTGTTGATTATCGCAGATAAATGAGTAGAACTCTGTTGTAGGAGTTCATTGTCAGTTCAAGTAATTCTACCTTTAATTTTCTTTCATAAACCAGGCTCATGCATTCTTCTTTCTCCATCAACTCATTATAGAAAATTCTCCTTGAAACTATAGATATACATAGACATGGGATACCTATTAATTCAATTGTGTCTTCCTGAACTTCCTAGGATTCGTCATACCATATCAAGGTCTATTATACCATTTCTGTGTAAAAATAAAATGCTTATTCACATTCAAAAGTTTTCTTTCATGTCCAACTTTATGATTCAGTATATCAGACAACACTTAATTTGTGATGAATAGCTCAAGTTGCATATATACTTGGTTGCTTTTTCTTGAGCATTCAGTCTCTATGCACTAGAAGTAGCAACCCACTAGCAGTAGCAAGCCAGGAGCTTCTTTTTAAATGAAGAATATTGTTAGCAAAATATTGCATGTCCTTGTTTCAAACATTGCAATTCTTCTATCAAGCCTTATTAGAAGAAAAATTCACATTTGCCACAGGCACTTAAAGCACAATTGTATCTGATGGGCTATAAGATCCAAATGACACGCAGCATTTTATTAGAACTTGAATGTGATACAGAATTGTCTTTTGCTCCAACAAAGCAGGCAGCCTTATAGGTAAGCTGACAAATGGATAAAGCAGCACACATTTACACGTTTATTTAAAATGTCTTTGTTAACTAGGCACGGTGGCTCACACCTGTAATCCCAGCACTTTGGGAGGCTGAGGTTGGCAGATCACTTGAGCTCAGGAGTTTGAGACCAGCCTGAAAAACATGGTGAAACTCTATTTCTACCAAAAAATTAGCCAGGCATGGTGGCACACACCTGTAACTGCAGCTCCTTAGGAGGCTGAACCATAAGAATTGCCTGAGCCCAGAAGGCAATGGTTGCAGTGAGCCAAGATCACACCACCGCACTCCAGTTTGGGTGACAGAAGAGGAAAGACTCCCTCTCAAAAAAAAAAAAAAAAAAAAAAAAAGTCTTTGTTTCTCTGGGACTTTACAATCACTCATTCTATTGGTCTTTGGTCTGATCTTTAACCATGTCTGCTTTTGGCTACATAAGATAAATAACTCCTTTTTTTATTTTACATTGTTAAATGTTCATTTTATGTCTATGTATTTTTTCCCTTAAATTCCAACTTGTAAAGTTTGAATGTATATTATACATGGAGATTTCTAAAGATGAATTTTAAGCAATTTTTGTGTTGTGTGACATTTTCCACTGCCTACGCTCTTTCCCTTAAATTTTAACTCCTGAAGCAATACTTAGTTAAGAGCCATACTGTTTTTTGCTTTTTTGAGTACTATATTTCTGTTGTATTAGTTTTTCTGAGTATGTTATGTTTCTTTGGAACATGAAACAATGATAATATAGGTTTTAAGATTAAAACACAGTGTTCAAATTTTTCCCATCAAATGCGTCTCTCCAAAGAGAATATGTGTTTCAAGAGGGCAAGATCCTCATCTGCTTTGTCCATTACTCTAAGCTTAGTGTCTTATATCATAGGTGCTTAATAAATATAAGCTAAATTAGTGAGGTAAGGCCAGGATTATGCTTGAGAACTGTCTGACTCTCCGCTTGTAATACCTCGGTAGTCATCATTATGATAAGGATGGCGTTCAACTCCTTAGCTTGGCATCTAAAGTATTAACGTTTCTCGTTCTGTTTAGGCTATAGCTCATATCATTGTATGGACTCTAAGGATTAATATAGTCCAGGCCTTTCAAACTGCTTCATTTCATATGTCAGTTTTTCTGCCACTCTCTAGGCATTAATCACCTACCACTCTCAAGTTATTTAAATATTCCAAACATAGAAACTACAAATAGTTTGTCTTCTGCATTCAAGTACCCTGCCTGTATTTCCTTTACCCTCTTAATTTCTCTTAATATTTTCTAGGTTAGTGGATATTTTACTTCCTCAGGCACTTATTTTCTAACCATCAATGTTAGGTTTTATATCCATTTTATTTTATATTAGATTATAGTACACTTATTATAGCTTGGAAATGTATGTTAGCATTGATAATTGTGGAAATGTCTAAAATGTAAATCCAAAGTCAGAGTCTGTGTCAAACTATTTACTCATTATTGTATCCTTGAAATGAAGCATAGTGACAAATTTGTGCTTAATAAACATTTGCTGGATACAAATAAAGAGGTACATAAGTGGATACATGCTTAATAATCTAATACATCTGCATTTTTTCCATATGGATCTATTATTTATAAATGAAAGCAAGTTTGGTTCAGCAAGCGTGCATGCACTTCCGTACCTCTGTGCTTCTGCAGATATTAACCCTTCTAAACACACTGTCTTCTGCCTTGTCAACTGCACATTCCTCTCATTTTCTCTTTATTTTTGCTCCCTCAGATTCCAGAAGATCCTCATATAATTTAAAGATTCAGGACACTCCTAATTTCTTAACTATTATGGCAGAATTGACATAAGGCAGAATTTTCATTACTCACAAAAGGTGAATCTTCCAGGATTAGATTTTTAAGTTTGTACTACTCTTTTGCAAAACTCTACATTCTCTATTGAAAATAAATTTTATAATTATGCTGTGAATTTGAAGTTTTTCTCAATCAATAGAAATAACTTCATTTTTGCCCCCTTGGATCTATTATTTCTACATTTATGACAGTAATTCATGTAAACAGGTGGTTTTCCTCTTTCTGATGATTTCCCATCACATATAACACAAGTTCCAAATATCTTAGTACAGCATTCTGGTGCTATATTAAGTAGCACTTGAAAAATTTTCAAGTGTTATTGCCCATTATTTATTACTCACAGCATTTATCAAATTGATTCATACAGCAAGTATCTATTGAGAATCTGCTATGTTTCAGACACTGTTTTTAAGATTGTAGACAGAGCAGAGAATAAAACAGGCAAAAATGTCCTATGGTGATGCAACATGTATTCTGGATGGCAGGGTGAGGAGAAAACAAAGGAAATATATAGTATATTAGAGAACAGTAAGCATTTCAGGGAAAAGAAATAAAACTGAGGAGAGACAGTGAGTATCAGGAAGGGAAATGCAATTTTAATGTGGTCAGGGAAAACATTGTCTGCGACATTGGAGCAATGACATAGTAGAAGTCAGAAAGTCCCAATTCTAAATGTGACTAACTTTAAAAATCTGTTAGGACTCAGTAATTTTATCACATGCCAATGTAAGACATAAAGGAGATACCTGTTTCCCTCCTGACAACGTTGAGTTTGATGCCCTATATATGTGTTTTTATAGAATTATGTGTTTATCATTCTCATAGTACTTGCTTGGTAAATTAAAAATATCCCTGTATATGTCTCTCATCCTTTATCTACTAAAATGCAATTCTCTTAAAAAATACTTTTTTTGATAGTGATCTTAGCAAACATGCATAGTAAATGTTTCTTGAATCTATTTGACCTAGTTGTACTGGGATGGTTTGCAGGCTATTCCATAATCACCATATTATGATAGTCCAATCGTTTTTACATTTTATAGTTTCCTCTTTGTAAAATGAGAGAAGTGGTAAGTTGTGGGGAAGTTTAGAAGAAAAAGAGTGGTCAAATTTCTTCATTACAATGAGATGGAACTATTATCATTATCTAGGATGGTCTTCAAACTGCCTTTATAAAAAGTAAAACCTCTCAAAGGAAATCAGTAGTTTCGTTATATTATCATTCCTTTTATACTGAGTATGAAATTGGTTGTATTTCCAGATCAGTGAGCCCAGCAGAAGTATAAAATAAATTTAGTTAGTTTGAATTTTATTCACAACCAAAGTTACAGATTTTGATGGTTTTTTTCTTATATTAAAAATTCCTAGCACTGAATTTCTGCTGCAGTATGATTGAGTGGTTGCTATTATACCCATTCCTCTACCAGACAACTATAATATCTAGGAGCAGATGAAGGGACGTTACGTAAACACTCAGAAATGTGAGCAAATACATCCAGGAGATGACACTTAGATAAAGGGAATAGGAAGGGTAAGTTATCAATTCCTATATCTCTGAGTCTGAGGTCAGCCTGTAATAGATGCTACTCCGGGGAGATGAAACTCCAGTGGCAAAAGTTCAGAGCAAATCATGTGGCTAAAAAAGAGGGGAGAATCCCAGAAAGGAAATGTTCAAGGAGATATCACCAAATTATTGGTGTAACTTTCTCTGAATCTCTGACCCCTAAATCAGTCATGTGTGAACAAATTTCAGATAAAATAAAATTGAACAAGCAGGTTAATCCAAATAATGTAATGCCTGGAAACATCATAATCAAGCTGCTGCAAAACAAACAGCAACAGAAAATTTTGAAAAAGACCATAGAAGTCTGACATTTCACATAGGGAAACAACCTCTGAATGAAAGCCAGCTTCAACAGAAAATATCAAGTCCAAAAGACATTGGTAAAACATCAGTAACATAATGGCAGGGATGAACTTTCAAACAGGAATTACATACCAAGCAAATATATCCACTGAGACTGACATTGTAACAGATTAATCTTCATATAAAAGCTACCTGAGAGAGTTCTTTCTATTGGACCTGAACTGGAGATTTTGAAAGAAATTTTTCAAGCCAGAAATAAGGAACATAAAAAAATGGTAAATATTTGGGTAAACATTTTTATCTTTTCTATTTATTTAAAAATCATAGATCATTTAAGGCAAAAAGTAAAATATCATGTCTTATTATTTATATTATATGTAGATATACTAGAACTTGAGTAAAAATTGAGAATTAGATATGTGAATTTATGGTCGCAAGGTTAATACTAACTCCAAGAAGACTAAAAAGTTAAGGATAAAGGAAAGTTATGAGTTCAGATCTGGGAGATGTTTACAAGTATAATACAATAATACTGTGGATAATTTTATGCCAAAAATTTGACAATAAAGATGAAATGCATAAGTAACTATAAAGATACAACCTAGTAAAATGACTGAAAATCACTGAAGAAATAGAAAGTATGCATAGCCTTATATCTATTAGTTACAAATAAAAAATAAACTGCCAGAAAGAAATTGCCCAGGAATAGATAGTTTTATTGATAAATTTCATCAAACACTTAAAAAAGAAATAATATGAATCCTATTCAAATCATTTCAGAAAATATACATGGAAAGGATACTGCCGAATTCTAAGTCCAAAATAACCAGAAATAAAATATTCTTTATGTATATATTATATATACATATATATATGTAAAAATAGTTCAAAACATGTTAGCAAATGCAATCTAGGAATATGTAAAAGGAATAATATATTGAGATCAAGTAGGGTTAATTTCAGAAAAGTAAGGTTGGCTTAACATTTTAAAAAATTAAACAGTATAACTCACTGTATTTCTAAGAGAAAGAATACAAAATAGAAAAAAAGATGGTCTCTTCAATAAATATTTCTTTGGAAAACTGGATATTCATATATGAAAGAACAAAATTGGACCCTTAATCATCTTAAAATGGACTAAAGACTTAAATAAAAGACTTGAAACTTCAATACTGTTAGAAGACAGTACAAGAAAAAACCTATATGACCTGGATTTGCTGGATTTGGACAATGATTTTCTAGATTTTACCCCAAAAGCACAGGCAACAAAAGCAAAAATAAACAAATGAGATTACATCAAAATAAAATGGTTCTGCACAACAAAGAAAACAATTAACAGTGAAGAGACAATCTGTGGGTTGGGAGAAAATATTTGCAAGGCATAATCTGATAAGGGGTTAATTTCCACAATATATAAGGAACTCAAACAACGGTATAGAAAGAAAACAAATAATCCTATAAAAAATTGGCAAGGGACCTGAATAGACAATTCTCAATGTCTATTGTAGACAGTGAACAGAGAACAGTTAAACAAAAAAATGTTGAATGTCACTAGTCATTAGGGAAATTAAGATAAAAACCAATGTGAGATACCACCTTATACTTGTCAGAATGGCTAGTACCAAAAAGACTAATGATAACCAGAGTTTTTAAGGTGGTAGAGAAAATAGAAGCTTTGTTTATGGTTGGTGGGAATGTAAATTACTACAGCTATCACAGAAAACTGTATGGAGGTTCCTCAAAAAACTAAAAATGAATTACCATATGATCCAGCAATTCCACTTATGGGTGTTTATCTAAAATTTTTTGAAATCAGTATGTCAAAGAGATACCTGTACTTCCATGTTCATTGCAGCACTATTCACAGTAGCCAAGTTAAGGAGTAAAACTAAGAGTTCATCGACATATGCATAAAGAAATGTGGTGTATATACACAATGGAAAACTATTCAGTCTTACAAAAGAAAGCAATTTGTCATTTGCAACAACATTCTAGAACATTATGCTAAGTGAAATAACCTAGTCACAGAAAGATAAATACTGAATGTTATCATTTGTATGTGGACTCTAAAACAATTGAAATCATAGCAGCAGAGAATACAATGGTGGTTCCCAGAGGCTTGTGGGTGGAGAGAGTTGGAAGATGATGACCAAAGAATACAAAGTCTTATACAAGAATACTAAATTAGTAGGGTTTTTTTTTAAGATGTATTACACAGCATAGTGAATACAGTCAATAATAGTGTACTGCACATTTCAAAATTGCTGGTAGTAAATTTCAAAAGTTCCCACCACAAAAATATAAATATTTGAGCTAATGCCTACGTTCATTATTTTTTTAATAAGTTATCTACATTGTATTCTTAAAACATAGTATCAGTTTATACCCCATAAACATGGAGAAGGATAATTTTTCAGTTTACCATAAAAAAGAAGAAAAATCATGAGATCTTATCAATATTTGCAAAAAAAAATTTTTAATAGAAAACTAATGTTTAAACTTCTTATCAAACTGGAAACAGACATTTTCTCAATCTGTTAAATTGCTAGTATGGAAAACCTCTGGCTAACCTCATAATTAATGTGGAAATAGTAATTATATTTTTCTAAGATTGAGAACAAGGTAAGGATGTCCACTCTGATCAATATTATACTAGAGCTTTTTGACAATGAAGGCGGCAATAGAAGAAAACAAAAGGCATGTAAAGGATTGTTATCAGGCATGTAAAATGAACTCCTACAACTCAGCAATAATAATTAGGATACCTAATCCAATAAAAATATACAAATATTTTGAGCAGAAACCTCACAAAAGATGATATACAAATAGTGAACAAATAAAATGCTATTTCACAGCATTAGTCATGAACAAAATCAAATTTTTCACTAAAAAATGGCAACAATACACACCCAATTAAAATGTCTAAAATTAAAAGACTGACAGCATCAAATATTAGAGATGACATGGAGCAACTGTAACTACCATGCATTGTCAATGAGATTGTAACATGGTGCAACCACTTTGGCAAAGGTCAGGCATTGTCCTATAGAATTAAACATACACCTACCACATGACCCAGCAATCCTAAATATTTATCTGAGTATTAAAATACATTTACAAACATTTGTACAAGAATATTCATAGAAGCTTTATTCATAATAACCAATAACTAGAAGTAGTCCAAGTGTCCATCAACAGGAGAATGACTTAACAAACTGGTTTATTCGTATACTAGAGATCTAATCATCAATAAAAGGGAACAATCTACTGATACATTCAATAACACAGATCTAAGAATTATTGAGATGAGTTAACGTTAATTTATTCAAAGTAGTCATACTATATGATGCCATTTTAATGAAATAAAATGGCAAATAAAATAAAATGGCCCAGGCAAAGTTAATTTGGGTTGGGGGAAAAATTGCAAGAGTTATTGTCTTCAGCTTTCGGGAGGATTAAGTGGGGGATGAGGAGGAAACTTACATTTGAAGTATTTCCCTATTTCCCTGGTGTGAATAATACTACCATCACCATGATAAATTACAAGCTACCGACTTGATGTCAGCAAACAGAATTTTGGGAAGGGTATGCATAATTAGCTCTTATGAGCTGATTTAAGCTGATTCCTCACACAGTAGAGTGTGCGGGAGCTTTTTAGAAGACAGTAATATTCTGTATCATGATAGAATTTTAACAATAGTTAGCATTTGAAAAATCTCAGCAAATATGCAGTTACAATTGTGCATTTCACTTTTTGTAAATTTTCCACAAAATAACTTTAAACAAATATAGAACTGTAGCTAATGATACAAAAATCTAAAATATTTAAGGGGGGTACTACTGATGTCTGACATTTTCTTTGAAATGTATTAAATAAAAAATAGTTGATAAAAAGGTGGATGAATAGATTGTGATAAAGCATGTATAATAACATCAATAATAGAATCTAGATTGTGATGATGTAAGTTTTCACTCTATACTTCTTTCAACTCTGCAACCTGTTTAGAAATATAACAAAATATCAGATGAAAAAATAGCTTCCTTCTCTAATAATTTATTTTAAGCAGTTATAATTTATATCAAATATATTTTCTTGTCTTACAAATGTTATACTGGATTTTCTAATTTATATTTAAAGGCAAAATATATTTTATTTATATAATTATTTCCTATTTCTTCTGGAAATCTGATTTTTCTAACTCTAGTTTTATTTGTATTACATTTTAAAGACAAAGTAATGTCATTTTCCTAATACATATGAAATTAAGTAAAATCACTGCCTTGATTGAAAAGCTTTATTAGCTCTCTACAGTCTGATAAATTAATTTTAACCACATAGAATGTCACATAATACTGTACAGTTTCCCATTGCTGCTGTAACAAATTACTATGAAGTTAGCATGCTTAAAATACCATAAATTTATTATATATATTTTTTGGATTAGAAGTCCAACAGGAGTTGGACAGGACTGTGTCCTTCCTAGGAGCTCTAAAGGAGGATCTGTTTCCTTGCCTTTTCTATTTCCAGAGGCTGCCTGTGTTACTTGGCTCATGATTTACTTTCTTCATTTTCGAAGTCAAGAACAGCACATCCCTCTGACTCTTCTTCCGCAATCACATCACTCATCAACCATAGATAGGAAGGGTTCTCTGTTATTAAGAACTCATGTGATTTAATTGTACTCATCCAGATAATTCAAGTTAATCTCCCTATCTCAAGGTTTATACTTTTAATCATACCTGCAAAGTCCCTTCTTCCCTACTCACAGTCTCTAAGAAATTAAGGTGTGGACATCTCTGGGGACAATTTTACTGCTTTCTACACAGTCTGTGATTATGTAATATTAATAATTAAAACTATAGGCAAATCTCTCTCCCTTCAACATAATGCTATTTGTGTTCTAATTGAATCGGATAATTTGCCCAGTTTACCTTTAACCTTGAGTCTTATTATGGCCCTTTCATTTTGTTCACCTGTTTAAAAACATTACTGCTAGTCAAAATTTATTGATCATCTACTAAGTATTAACTTCAATGACTATCAATGAAATGTCATTCTTCTGAGAAAAGTCAAAAATGGTAATACTTTATTAATGATTTATCTATCTTGGTAAAGTAAACACTCTCTCTAGGCGACATTGCATCACATTTATAGTACAAGTTTTTCCTCCCAATACATCTAAAACCCCACTGAACATTGGTTCTACATTTATTTTATGTAAAAACAACTATTTTCTCTTACTTGAGTCACCTACAGTAGGCCATTCAATACATCTGGGTTGTTTTAAATTGTGTTGAAACAACAAATATGTATAGAAAATATATTGTGTATGGGGCTAAATATAACATTCTGTTTGGAAATTTTAATTATGTTCGCATTGAAGTTTATAATAAAAAGCAGACAAAAAGACTTATAAAATTATTTAAAATATAAAGTAGCATATGCTTTATTCCAAATGAGTGGTATAAACAAAAAGTGTTAAAGAGTTATGATGTCCAGGATCTCAAACATCTGTAATTGATTTCTACAACTTTGACTTAACTGAACTGAACTGAAAAAAGTAACATTCTACCTAATTCAGAACAGCTGTCTATCTATAGTTAAGCCACATGGTGACGATGCCCTGCACTCAAAGAGAAAGCCACATTAAAGTAATGGTTGTAAGATTTTTTTTGTCACCATTTTCCACAATAATAAACAGTTTATGGGGAAATAGGAGGAAGAACAGAGAGACAAAGAGGGAAAAGAAGACAAGAAAGAAAATAATAAAGAAAAAAGTTTAAGGACCAGAAAAGCTGTATATCAACATGATGTCTAACATTCTTTAAAAGCTTGACATAATTAAATTCTATGATTAAATAGTCATCCACTACTTGGGAATACAGTATAAATTTTAAAACCACCATCAAAAATGTCTTCTTCTGAAAGTAAAATAAAACACATCCTCTATTGGATCCTAGAAATGTAGGTGGACACTTTGTTATGCATTTCTGTAGGGAAATTTGCATTATTATTTTAATATTTATAAATCAGAAAGACAGGAGTCTTTGGGATTATGGTGCCCTTTCTCATGAGTGCTTACAATAATACTAGACACACTCCTTCTTCATGGGAAAAACAGCTTCAAAACCAATTTTTTATTTTCTGTAATTATAAAATGGAAGGGTTCCCATTTTTATATGAGTACTATTTTGTGCAAAGCAGTCGAATCAAACTTATAAAATCGGAAGGCCAACTTTTCTCATCTTACATTACAGAAATCAGATATTTGCTTGAAGATTTATTATTATCAGTTTAACGACCTATGTGGGTCTTATAAGATAGAGCAGGATATGGAGGTTGCTGCCGATCTTGGTAGCACACAGACCTGGTTCAAAATAAACCTCTGTCACTTCTTAGTTTCTTTTCATCTCCATTTCCACATCTGTGAATCCTTTTATTACAGAATTAAATATATGCATATGATGTGCCATGTGTGTTTAATAATTATAGCAATGAATAACAATATGTCCAAGCATTTAGTCACATAAATGTGACAAAAATTATGCCCAAGCATAAAGTTACAACCCAAATCTCTACTGTTTTAATTTAAATTCATATTAATTAAGTTATGATATCACTTATATTGAGAATCTGGGAGTTGAGGAATAATAAAATACGCTAGTGAATAATGGACACAAAGTAGAATAATGACTGCTTTATGTATCTTGTTATGATCCATATAATGAGTATAGTGTTGCATTTTAATGATTTGCCATCTAAAAAAATTAACTGCATACTCTACTTACCTATTTAAATATATATGTATATCAATATGTCAAATGTACATATTTGTAAATATTAAATTAACAACATGAAATACTACACTAGCTTTTGCCAAAATCCCAGATGAATTATTGTCTCTCAAGAAATAAAATACTTTATATGCATTCTTTTTCTGTGTTTGTTACCACTCTATAATATTAGTGCTACCAAAAGCTGCATTAGAAAGTTTTATTTATTTGTACTCTCCATGTATGAATAACTTTAATTGTCCAATTGACTCTAAAATTTTTTGTTTATTTGTTTTTGTGAAACAGAGTCTTGCTGTGTCACCCAGACTGAAGTGCAGTGGTGCCATCTCGGCTCACTGCCACTTTTGCCTCCTGGGTTCAAGCGATTCTCCTGCCTCAGCTTCCTGAGTAGCTGGGATTACTGGCATGCACTACCACACCGGGTAATTTTTCT
Source organism: Pan troglodytes (assembly GCF_028858775.2). NCBI lineage: Eukaryota > Metazoa > Chordata > Mammalia > Primates > Hominidae > Pan > Pan troglodytes. The sequence goes on from NC_072407.2 coordinate 93,105,726, forward strand.
ATTTTTAGTAGAGGCAGTGTTTCAGCATGTTGACCAGGCTGGTCTCTTGGCCTCAAATGATCCACCCACCTTGGCCTCCCAAAGTGCTGGGATGACAGGCATGAGCCACCATACTCAGCCTCAATTTACTCTAAAATATTGATTGTATTATGAATTAGATTCTTTTTTTATTATGCTTTAAGTTTTAGGGTACATGTGCACAATGTGCAGGTTTGTTACATATGTATATATGTGCCATGTTGGTGTGCTGCACCCATTAACTCGTCATTTACATTAGGTATATCTCCTAATGCTATCCCTTGCCACTCCCCCCACCCCACAACAGGCCCCAGTGTGTGATATTCCCCTTCCTGTGTCCATGTGTTCTCCTTGTTCAATTCCCACCTATGAGTGAGAACATGTGGTGTTTGGTTTTTTGTCGTTGCAATAGTTTGCTGAGAATGATGGTTTCCAGCTTCATCCATGTCCCTACAAAGGACGTGAACTCATCCTTTTTCGTGGCTGCATAATATTCCATGGTGTATATGTGCCACATTTTCTTAATCCAGTCTATCATTGTTGGACATATGGGTTGGTTCCAAGTCTTTGCTATTGTGAATAGTGCCGCAATAAACATACATGTGCATGGGTCTTTATAGCAGCATGATTTACAATCCTTTGGGTATATGCCCAGTGATGGGATGGCTGGGTCAAATGGTATTTCTAGTTCTAGATCCTTGAGGAATCACCAAGCTGACTTCCACAACGGTTGAACTAGTTTACAGTCCCACCAACAGTGTAAAAGTGTTCCTATTTCTCCACATCATCTCCAGCACCTGTTGTTTCCTGACTTTCTAATGATTGCCATTCTAACTGGTGTGAGATGGTATCTCACTGTGGTTTTGATTTGCATTTCTCTGATGGCCAGTGATGGTGAGCATTTTTTCATGTGTCTGTTGGCTGCACAAATGTCTTCTTTTGAGAAGTGTCTGTTCATATCCTTCGCCCACTTGTTGATGGGGTCTTTTTTTCTTGTAAATTTGTTTGAGTTCATTGTAGATTCTGGATATTAACCCTTTGTCAGATGAGTAGATTGCAAAAATTTTCTCCCATTCTGTAGGTTTCCTGTTCACTCTGATGGTAGTTTCTTTTGCTGTGCAGAAGCTCTTTAGTTTAATTAGATCCCATTTGTCAATTTTGGCTTTTGTTGCCAATGCTTTTGGTGTTTTAGACATGAAGTCCTTGTCCATGCCTATGTCCTGAATGGTATTGCCTAGGTTTTCTTCTAGGGTTTTTATGGCTTTAGGTCTAACATTTAAGTCTTTAATCCATCTTGAATTAATTTTTGTATAAGGTGTAAGGAAGGGATCCAGTTTCAGCTTTCTCCATATGGCTAGCCAGTTTTCCCAGCACCATTTATTAAATAGGGAATCCTTTCCCCATTTCTTGTTTTCATCAGGTTTGTCAAAGATCAGATAGTTGTAGATATGCAGCACTATTTCTGAGGGCTCTGTTCTGTTCCATTGGTCTATATCTCTGTTTTGGTACCAGTATCTGCTGTTTTGGTTACTGTAGCCTTGTAGCATAATTTGAAGTCAGGTATTCTTTTAACATCATATATTTTTATTTTTAATATGTATTTATATGGATATCTCTAAAGTACAGACAATGGAAATAGTGTTTTCTATTTCTGTTGTATTATCAAACACTCTCAAGAACAATCTTCCTATTAAGCAATAGCATTTTGTTACTATTAAACAGATTACTGAAACACTGAGATACTAAAAAAAAAAAATGGCCTGGTATTATTCCTCACACTTTTATTTCCTTTATCTTGGCCAAATTCCTTCATAAATGTCTGAAACACTTTGATATTTAGTCAAAAAAGAAAATATGTTTATGGAAATATTAAATGCACTCCTGACTTTTGCTCCCTATCTCAAATATTGAAAATGGATCTTTTATCTGATTTTCTTTCCACCGTGCTATTGCATAACATCTCAGAAAATTAGCTTCCCAGAAAAAAGTGAGTTTTTTTGGGAAACGAAATTTAGTTTGATCTTGTTATTTTGTTTGTTGTATTTTTGTTTAACATTTGGTGAAGTACAAGATAACCATTCTTGTAATCAGACGCTTAATATTAAAGCTGTGAAATCTTAAGTTTACTGACTATGAAGATTAAGTCCGGTGCTCCCAGGAGGAAAATCGTGAAAAAGCCACTGATCTTTCATGTAAATCACACAACTCAGAAATCCTTGACTCTGTAAAATACACCAGAAAAGAATGAACATAAAGGCCTCACAGTTCTAAAGGTAAGATTACTAATTAAGTTGTCTGTCTGAGATAAGAGTAGTTTACTTCCTACTGTGATGGTGAGGTCATTTCCTACTGAGTGAAAACTCCTATAGAATGAACATTTTAATGTGACTATTTCTAAAGAACTTTAGTAACATGATATTTTCATAGAAACTGTTCTATTAATTCCTACTTAATTGCAATTCAACTGTATATATTTATTTTTGTTTAAGAATTTTTGTTAAATTACCATCTAAGGAAAAGAGTTTTCAAAATACAATTTTCTCAGGATGTTGGATTTGTCATGACAAAACATGTAAGTGTTTTGAATTAAAGCTCTGACCATAACTGTGTTACAGCTGGAGCTGATTTTGTGTAGACATAGTTAAGGCTTACTGATTCACCTTAAGTTGTATTAAGTTTCCTCTTTTTTTTTTTTTTTTTTCTTGACAAGGTTTCTTTTCCAGGATAGGATTTAAGAGGAGGTAGGATTATGGTTTGCTAGGCAAAGAGATTAGCAGCTAACACAAGAAGAAACACTTCATACAAAATGCATCTGTTTCCACAAAGTGCAAAATGCAGTATTTTTGTGGATCTATATAACTTTGGAGAATTACATGAATATTTGGTGCTGACTTGTTGAGCTCCTAGGAAGCTGAATTTATAGTTTTAGCAAAAGAGTGTCTATATGATGTCTTAATGCATTTCAAACAAGAAAATAAATTAATGTTGAAGTAGGACATATTTTAAGGGGCGATTAGAATATAGCATGTATAGGTTTTACAATATGGTAAAGAACTTATGGGGTGCAGAATAGGAAAAAAATGGCAGAACAAATATTTCTCCCTACTGACTATAATAATGATCAGGTATATGCAAAGTGCTTGCTATCATTTTAAAGCAAAGAAGCAATCTCATCTGTTTCATATTGTCACTAGGTTTGGGTTAAATAAGCTGTCTAGTTATAAATATTTACTGTAACAAAGTTTAGTTCATGAATTTGGCAGTGTTTTTTGTTATAAACCTTTGATTTCTCATGTGTAAAATAGTAATAATGACCTCCTAATAGAGCTACTTGACAGTTAAGTAAACAAATAACTATAAATACAAGTTAGCCTAGGCCAGGCTATAGGTTTTCAATAAATTGTAGTTTCCTTTTTTTCCACCATTTTCTGGATGTTGTCTGTGAACACAAATGTATATGTGGTGATTTTCCCTGTGAATATAGATCTGTTGGGATTTAAGGGAAAGAGGTATTGGTTAATAGTCGTTTTAAATACATACTCGATATTATGTAAATTTTGTATTTATATGTTTAGAAGTTAAATTAAAACTAATAATTATTTCTTAGTTGCTGCAAGAGCACCAGAAGAAAAACAGTAATTCTAAAGAAAGTTAGGTGTCTATGCTCCTCACCTTTCTCTGGCTATGTAAGAATTCATTTTTATTCAGTTTTAAACAAAAATCTATAAGCATTCTAAATGAGAAGGGAAAACAGAAGGAAGAGAAAAATGCAGGCTTCAGAACAAGACTCAGAAGGACAGAGATGGGACACAGATTTTTAGAATTATCAGACAGGGAAGTTAAAATATCTATCACTATTAGAAACTCTAATGACAAAAATTAGATTTTGACAAAATATGGGCAATGAGAAAAGATAATTCCAAGGGAAAAATGTTAAAAAACAAAAACACTGTTACAAAAGTGAAGAAGCCATTAATGAATTCATCAGTAATCTAGGCATGGTTGAGGCAAGATCAGTAAGTTTAAAGATGGGTCAATAGAAACGTTACAAATTCAAATGCATACAGAAAAATATTTAAAAATTACACAATGCTGAAAAACTGTGGGATAATTTGAAACAGTAGAATATAGACATAATTGAAATACCAAAATGAAAATACAGAGAGAAGGGGAAAGGGTAAGTACTTGAAGTCATAATGGCCAAGACATTTTCAAAATTAATGACAGACACTAAGCCATGGAATCCAAAAACTCAGGAATACCAACTAGAGTACACACTAATGAAATAAAATAAGAACTATATAAAATCATGCCCTATACAAATGGATAAAAACAAAGAGAAAAATCTTAAAGAAACCAAGAGTATGTGGTAGCCTTATCCATAGACAAACAAGGATAAGAATTATAAAAGTCTTATTAGAAACTGTGAAAGCAAGAAACAGTCACATAAATAGTTAAGTATTTGAAAGAAAAAAATCTAGAAATCTCTGTGAAGTGAAACTATATTTAAGAGTGATGAAGAAATAAAGACTTTTTCAGACAAACAAAAACTGAGGAAATTCATCACTGGCAGATTGCCTCTATGAAAAATCTTAAAAGATTTTATCCAGGCAGAAGGAAAATTACATAGGCCAAACATGTGGATCTACAAAGAAAGAAAAATCATTAGAGAAGGAATGTATGTAGGTAAAACATAATATTTTATTTTTAAATTTTTATTCATTATTACTATTTTTTGAGACAGGGTCTCACTCTGTTGCCCAGACTGAGATGCAGTAGAGCAATCAACAGCTCACTACAGCTTCGACCTCTTGAGCTTAAGTGATGGTCCTGGCTCAGCCTCCTAAGTAGCTAAGATCACAGGTATGTGCCACAACACCTGATTTTTTTAAATTTGTAGTAGAGATGAGGGCTTACTATGTTGCCCAGGCTGGTCTCAAACTCTTGGGCTTATGTGATACTCCCTCCTCAGCCTCCCAAAGTGCAGCGACTACAGGCATGAGATACCACGTCCAGCCTATTTTTTCAATCGATCTAAAAGATAACTATTTTAAAAAGTAATAGTAATAACACTATGTTGAGTGATTGTAGCATATTTATCAGTGAAATGAATGGCAGCAGTGTCATAAGAACTGGAGAAGCAGAATTTGGAATACTCTTGTTATCAGATTCCTGCAATATAACTGAAGGAATATAGTGTTATTTAAAAGTAGACTTAGATTTTAGATTAGTTAAAACAATATATTGCAAACTCTTTGACAACCTTCAAAAACTATTAAAAATAAATATAATTGATATTCTTAGAGAGGAGATATAACAGAATCATCTAAATGCTCAGTGGAAACTAGAGAAGGTAGTAGAGTAGGAACAAAAATGAAGAAACATTTAACAAATAGAAAACATTTGCAAGCATGCTCAATATTAATTCCAGTATATGAATAATCACTATATATGTGAAAGGTCTAAATACACCAAATAAAATGCAGAGATTGCTGGAATAGACAAAATTACAACTATATATTTTCTACAACAACTTCCTTTAAATATGAAGTTCTTTTTTTCCATTTTTTAAAAGAAGTGACGCTTGTCATCATCACTTAATTTTACTTTATGTGGTTAGGAAGACACAAAAAGGAGTCTACAACAGGCTGGTAAATGGATGGCATATATGTTCCTACTTACAGTGCTTATACAGAAAAGCAAACCCTAGGTTTAATAGGGATGCAGCTGCTTGGTATATTATTACTTATTGATATATTTGGTAACGTACATATACCTGTGCATTAGCTCATCTCTCTTCTAGAAATGGGAAGAAATGACAGCAAGAAGCACAATCCTAAGTACTTAAGGGTATACTGTTTTGCACTCATAATTTTTTAATTCACTAATTCATTTTCCTTTTTTCACAAAAATCCTGTGTCCCTGATCTTGCAATTAAGGAAACACATTTGTACAAGTTGCACTGCATAGGTTCAGGAAGTACCATTTCCTTATTGCATCAATTTTTCCACAACTTGACATTAATTATCAGTATTCCAGTTATTTTACATGCCACACAATCATCATCAAGTGATTATTAAATGACAATCATCAGATAAATCCCAACTGAGTGACGGTCTACCAAACATCTGGTCAATATTCCTCAAAATCATCAAAGTTACCGAAACCAAGGCAAATCTCACTGTCATGTGTAAGAGAAACGTGAAGTTTTATGGCTTCTTATGATCTAACCTGTTAAGTCCTGCAATTTCACTTTCACTCTAGTTTATTGGTTAAGTCAGTCATCAAGTTTGGCCAAGATTCAAAAAGACAGCAATTAAAAACTTCTGCTCTGTGAGAGATCCTTTTAAGACATTGAAATCACAAGCTACACACTATAGGAAATTATTTGCAAACTACATAACTGACAACAAAACAGTATCTAGGATACATAAAAAACTCTCACAGACAATAGTAAAAAACAATTCAATGAGTAAACAATGAAAAGACGTAAATCAAAGAAGCCATGCAGATGGAAAATACACATATAAAATATGTTCAACATTATTAGGCATTAAGAAAATGCAAATTAAAACCGCATGACGTATCACTACAACACCTGTTAGAATGGCTAAATGTAAAAATTTGGGTATCACATGCTGGGAAGGATGAAGAGAAACTGACTGACTCACAAATTGTTGCTGGTGGAAATATAAAATTGTACAGCCTCTCTAGAAAATATTTTTGCAGTTTATTTAAAAAACTCAATATTCAACTACCCGGCAACCCAGCGATTTGATTCCTTGATATCTATTCCACAGAAATGAAAAGTTTGGTTCATACAGAACACTGCACATGAATATTTATAGCATCTTTATTCATAGGGGCCCCAAACTGGAAGCAACCTAGATTTCCTGCAACAGGTGGATGGTTAAACATGTTGTAGTACATCCATACCATGAAATGCTACTCAGTAATAAAAGGAAAAGCAATAAGCTATGGAAGCCTGTAACAACTTGGATGAGGCTCCAAAGATTGATGCTGAGTGAAAAGAAAGCCAATCCGAAAAGGTCACAAATATATGATGCAATATATGCAAAATTCTAGAAATGAGAATTGGGTATGGCCAAAACATGGGAACATGAGGGATCTTTGTGATGATGCCAATGTTCTGTATCTTTACTATGATATCCTTATTCCGATATTGTATTGTAGTCTTTCAGGGTGTTACCATCGAAAGGAAACTGGGTAAAGGGTACACAGGTTTTCTCTGTATTATTTCTTAAAACTGCATGTGAATCCAAAATTGAATGGGCTGGGAACCAGTGGCTCACACCTGTAATCCCTGCACTCTGGGAGGCCGAGGCTGTAGAATGGCTTAAACCCAGAAGTTTGAGATCACTCTGGGCAGCACGACCAGCCACCATCTCTATTAAATAAATGCATAAGTAAATAAATCAACTGGATGGGAAAAAAGACACAGCATCAGATACAAAGGTTAAAGAGTACAGAGCATATTTTTTAAAGAGATCAAAAATAACTATGTCTAAGGAATTTATTTCAGGAACATTGAAGACAGAAAGGAACCATAAAACATCTAAAACAAGAAAACTAAATTGGGAACAGATTATTGCTATTCTGACATGTTCTTTGCATGTTTGACCAGGAATGGTTACAGTTAAAGGGGAAGTTCAAATGTAGGAACACATTTACTGTGTTAACTTTTATTAACACATACAATACAGCCATGTTTTACGATGCCTCCATACAAGTATAAAATAACAGGAAATAAAGAAAGGTTAGGAAACATCTGAGATTAATAAGGGAGTAAAAGATTCAATACAGGAAAAATAAAGGAAAAATAAGGAATTGGTAACCTGCAGTACTGTTATTTGTGGGAAAAAAAATGTTCTTTTTTTGTCTGGGCATAGTGGCTAACACCTGTAATCCCAGCACTCTGGGAGGCCAAGGCAGGCGGATCACAAGGTCAACAGATCGAGACCATCCTGGCCAACATGATGAAACCCTGTCTCTACTAAAAATACAAAAATTAGCTTGGCGTGCTGGTGCGTGCCTGTAGTCCTAGCTACTAGGTAGGCTGAGGCATGAGAATTGCTTGAACCCAGGAGACGGAGATTGCAGTGAGCCGAGATCATGCCACTGCACTCTAGCCTGGCAATAGAGCAAGACTCCGTCTCAAAAAAAAAAAAAAAAGCCTTTTTATTTTTTTTCCTGTGGACTCAAATAAAAAAGAGAAGAGAAAATGGAGCATGTTCCACAGTAAGTTAACACTCAGTGTTCCCAAAGGAGTGTGTTTATGTGTAACCTAAAAGAAAATATCACAGAATTTTTTAAAAAATCCAATATGAATGAAAAATGATTTGTAAAAAGTAATCAAGTATGTGAGCAGCTCAGATATGAGGTATAAAATATTGGTTATCTGGAATTGCAGGAAAGAGACAAAGGGCACAGTCATGAGAGCAAAATGAAAGGGAACGCCTAAGTGAAGAATGAATGAAAAATATCACAGGAGGTCAAAACACTATACAAAATGTGTTTTGGGCATATAAAGGACAAGAGGTCACCCTTAAGAAGCTTGCAGAGTAAAAATTATAAGAATAAATTATCGACAAATGAAATAGATATTGCTAAAATATTAAATTAATCCCTTGCTTTCTTGTCTCAGTTTTCACAAAGAAAATAAGGGACAAATGCTAGAAACAGACATTAATTTCCCCTGGGAGAGAAAAGAACTATTACAGGAAATTGTGATCATGCCAGAACAGGTAATCAAAAATAGTGGTTGAAGCTGTGCACACAAAGAATACAAAAATATTCAATAGCCATTGGCCAGGTAGGTCTCACTAGTTTTATTTGAAAGATACTGAAAAAATAAATAACCAAAAAAGCAAAAGGAGCAATGAAGAATAAACTTCCTCCGCTGTCAGACTTTTCCTAAAATCTAATATTTAAAAATACAGACTACTTTTGTTTTAATTGAAAAGATAGGAGATCAGTATATGGAGCCACTTTCTCTTCTGCAACTCTCAATTCTATTCCTACATAATGTATTCAGTAACAATCATTTGTATAATTATTTGTTATACTTCTGACAAATATATACTCCTGATTTTGGCATTATTTATTAGGAGAATGTTAGGGGGATAGACAGGACTATATATTCATGTAATTGTATTCCTAGAAATATAAGTTTATGTTATAAAAAATGACTGGAATAAGTAGGACTTCTATTTCAAAAGTGTAAAACAGCAATATGAAAAAAGGTCAAAATGTTTTATTTACTGTTTTTAAATACCATTTTATAAAATGAGAAAACACACATATACTTTTTTCTTTCATTTAAGGCAAAGCCTTAATACCCAGAAGTAATTTTGAAGCCAAGAGAAAATAGATTATAGATGTGATGATGGAGTATGAGAATGGAATGTAACCTTCATGCTGGATTTGTAAAGGAAGATGAAAAATTATCTTCCTGTAACAACATTGAAATTACTATTTGTCTTCAATTCTATACAAATTTATGTAATAGATACCACTACAGTACCTGGGTTCAAGATGAGATGAGTTTAAGATCATTTTATATATTCATTCATTCATTTATTCATTCACTGACTCAATAAATAAATATATGGCCTGCTGTGTATAATCACTTTTGCCAGTCAAGTGAACACAAGGACAAATAAGTTACAGTCTTTATATTTAAGAATCACATGATGTTGGAGTGATTCATACTTATAAAGTCACATGAAACAATCTGTTATAGGCAATTAGATACGGATGTATGAGACACAAATGAGGGCAGTTCCAATTTTGTTTATAGCAAGAAGAGCATCAGGAAAAGTGTGATAAGGTCAAAATAATTTGTAAGAAAAGGAAGAGCTGAGTAGGTGGGGATAGACCTGGTGGTAGCTTGTGAAGAATATTCTAGGCAGTGGAAGAATTGTCGATAATATACATGAATGTAAGACTCAGCAGAGTGCCTTCTAAGAACTGACGGTAGGGCAAATTAACCAGAAGAACCAAGTAAGAGGTAATGGGAGACTGAAAACTGAATGACAGAGATAATACTGAAAAGATGTTTTCGATTTCTGACTTATAAGATTCCACGCTTTAGTAATTTGATGTTAAAACTATTGAAGATTTTATGATCATTTGTCCTTTGTTAAAACTATTCCACACTGGGAAGCTCTGTGTGGTATAATAAGGATTTCTGATACTGATTTCTACTCTTGTAAATGTGATTATTGTTATAGCAATGATCTACTATAAGGTTGTTACTTTTTTTTTAAATGAGTGGCCATGTTAATTAATTGTTTTGGAGATGAATAGAGAGTTAAGTATTATTTTATTTCTTAAACATCACTTTCAGAGAAAACACTAAGTAATGTATTCAAGGTCAATGTAAATAAAGAATTTTAGAAATAATGATCTGGCTCTTAGAACATACATGACAGAGGAATTGTTTAGCAAAGTTCATCATTTTTTCCAAGGTTATCTTTGCCATTTAAATATTGATGACTATGCAAAAATAGACCACCTGTAAAGGAGATTCAGCACACCTGAAAATTAACATAATTTGAATGAAACTAAAATACTTACAAATGCAAGAAAGATCAAACGGTATTTAGTTGCCAATGCTCATGTTTACACCATTAAATGTTCTAAATATTCCAAAAGTGAATAAAATGTTTATCTAAAGTTGATAAAAATGGTAGGCACATGTAAAAACATGATTTCTACTCTAGATTTTCATTCTCAAATGAATCCATTTTTTATCACTTAGCAGTTCTAAGAGTTTGGAGCTAGAATTTGAAAAAATGTAATCGCAGCTAAATTTTTGAAAGGCTCAATAAAAACTAAAATCATAAGCAATTATCAGGGAACATTATTAAAAATCTCATGTTCACTTGGAAAGAAAATATGCTATAATAAAATAATATTCAAAATGAGAAAATTGGGAAAGCAGCATTGTAGGCTTCAGATAGCAAAATAGAGAATAGACTATGAAGTATAGACTACAACTAATATTATTTTAAAATGTTATATCAGTAGTTATCTGGGTTATCTATTTCTGTGTAACAAGTAACTCTAATACTTAGTGGCTTAAAACAACAATTTATTATTATCTTTCTTGATTCTGTGGGTTACGTGGCCTCAGATGGGCAGTGCACACTGAGGGTCTCTCGTGTGATTGCAGTTAAATGTTCATTGAGGCTGCAGCCATTTGAACCTTGGCTATATTTTAAAACCAAATCGGCTTACTCACATGGTTGGCATTAAATGATGATTGCTGGCTCGATGCTTAGGTGAGGCTGTCAACTAGAGCATCTTTATGTGACCTCTCCAAGTGCCTTGGGGTTTTCACAGTAAGGCAGCTAAATTTGAAGAGTAATATTTCGAGAGTTAACATTCTTAGAGACCCTGGCAGAAGTTTTAAGGCTTCATATGACTCAGCTTCTGAGGCCTTTAAACATCCCATCTACTGCATTTTATTGGTCAAACTAGTCACTAAGGGCAGTGTAGTTTCAAAGGGGAGCAATTAAAAGTCTCAAAGGGAGAAGTTTCAAATAATTGTAATTTATTTAATCTAGCCCTATGGTCAAAAGGTTATTTTTATATTCTTACATGCAAAATGCACTCACCCCCTTCTAAAACACTCCCCAAAGTCTCATCTTATTATAGCATCAGGCTCAGACCCAAAGTTCAGGGTCTTGTTATCTAAATCATATCTTGGTCTGAATGAGTCCCCTAGGTGCGGTTCTTGAGTTTGGCACCTCTCAACCCCAAGTTCTTTGAACTATACAGACTAGTTACCTGACGCTTATATTAATACATACAACATATAGTGGAGAGATATTGTAAAGAGGAAAACCAAGAATCGTATTTCTAAAAGCCCTTCCCCCAAACTGGAAGGGAGCCAAGGGACCAAAGAATGACTCAAACCAGTCCAGCTTGGTGAGTAGATGTGTCTATAGAACTTACATAGGAGGCACTCCAGGTTGGCAGCAGGATAGCTTTAGAGATCTGCCCTGCCTCCCATTTATAAGCTGCTTTTAAAGTAACTTTCTGGCTCTTTGCCCACTGTATGTGTGTGTGTGTGCGCGCGCGTGTGTGTGTGTGTGTGTGTTTGTGTGATGGGACAGTTTTCCTTGGTACATTATCTGATGCTCTCTGATATGTTTAGGCTCTCAGAGACACCTGCTCCTCAGCTGGGCACCATGGCCTGGCTCTCAGCCTGGCCTTCAGGGTTCAGGCAGCAGGCGTACACCCTTTAGTCACCTTGTGGGAGACCCATCCCACTACAGATGTAGATAGGATAACCTCAATAAATACTCTTATTCCAAAAGGAAGAGGATATGAAGTAAAAGCAATTCTCAAGTTCAGCTGGGCATTTGTCATCCATTTCTATATCCTGGAAAAGTTTCCATACACCTGTTGGCTCTTCTGGGCTTTTGGTTTGCCCTATGTTGTTATCTTAGGTTTATATCCTATAATTCCAACTGAGTAGCTCTCTTCAGCCTATTCTGGTTATCTAATGCTGATTAGAAAATGCTCCAACCTTGAGCCATTCAAAATACCAGAATCTCAACGTTCTGTAAGTAGATTTGGCTTGTGTGATAAAATCAGATTGGAGTCTCGCATAGGGTTATAGCTTGAAGTTTCAAATGTGATTGTGCTTATGTGGTGGCTAAGTCTGTAATCATCTAAATGCTCAAAGTATTAGGAGGCTTCACATGGTCCACTCAACTGATGGGACTGTAATCTATGAGCTATTACAATTTGTCTATAATTCATTTGGTATGTGGTATACTACATATTTAAAGTGTATTTAAATTTGCCTATTACCTATTACTTTACCCTGAAGTTCTATTCAAAATTCTTCCATCCCTTCATCTATACATCATACTTCCTTTATTATACATGGATATCTCCTGCTATTCAAATTTCTTATATCCCAGATCTCATTTTTCAAAAGCCAGAAATAAAATATTTAAAAATAATTTTGTATCCATTGCTATTGAATGCTCACTGTAGACATTTAGAAACCAAATAAATTGGATGGTGTGGTATACATATAATGAAATATATACATAAACATATATTAAACACACATAAATAGATATGATTAATCAGAAGAAAATTGATTTTCAGTGTGATTCATAACTAACCCTATGTAAAATTTATAAAATATCAACACAAATGATTTGAAACAATGAAGTCTTATTATAACATGTTAAAGAATAAAAAGGAATATAATGTGTATGCAACTAACAATATCTACTTAACAATATATAAAACAAAAACATATAAATCAAAGAAGAAATAGACAAATTTACAATAGTTGGGCATTTCATCCTTCTTTCTTAGTAATTTATCAAATAAATAGAAAGTCAATAAGTATATTAAAGACCTGAAAATCCTTATGAAATAACTTGACCAAACAGACATTTATAGATGCCAAGAAAAGAAAAATATACATTCTTTTCAAGGGTACATGGAAAACTCACTAAGGTAGACCATTTTATGGGATATAAACAAACCTTCAAACATTGAATATAATAAAAATCATAAAATCATAGATGGAGAAAAATCATTCAATATAAGTCAGCATCTTTTCATAATAAAAATCCTCAACAGACTAGGCATCAAAGGAACATACCTCACAAAATCTATATATGACAAACCTACCGTGAACATCATACTAACAAGGAAAACGTTGAAAGCATTTTCCCTGAGAACTAGAACAAGACAAGAATACTCACTTTCACCACTCCTATTCAACATGGTACTAGAAGTCCTTGCCAGAGTAATCAGGCAGAAGAAAAAAGTAAAAGGCATTCAAATTGAAAAAGGAGAAGTCAAATTATCTCTGTGTGCTTATGATATAATATTATACCTAGAAAAAACTAAAGACTCTTCAAAAGATTCCTAGAATTGATAAATGAATTCAATAAAGTTTCAGGATATGAAATGAATAACTGAAACATCAGTAACATTTATATACACCCATAACAATCATGCTGACAACCAAATTGAGAAGGCAATCTCATTTACAACAACTACAAAAAATAAAATAAAATAAAATAAAAAACCTAAGAACACATTTAACGAAGAAGATGAAAGATCTCTATAAGGAAAACTACGAAACAGTGATGAAAGAAATTGTAGATAACACAGATAATATGGATTGGCTGTGTACCCACCCAAATCTCACCTTGAATTGTAATAATCTCCATGTGTCAAGGGCAGGGCAAGGTAGAGATATCTGAATCATGGGGGGCAGTTTCCCTCATACTGTTCTTGTGGTAGTGAATAAGTCTCATAAGATCTGAAGGGTTTTGTTTTGTTTTGTTTTGTTTTGTTTTTGTGAGATGGAGTGCAGTGGCACGATCTCAGTTCACTGCAACCTCCACCTCCTGGGTTCAAGCGATTCTCCTGCCTCAGCCTCCTGAATAGCTGGGATTACAAATGCACGCCACCATGCTCAGCTAATTTTTTTGTATTTTTAGTAGAGACAGGGTTTCACCATGTTGCCTAGGCTAGTCTCGAACTCCTAACCTCAAGTGATCTGCCCGCTGTGGACTCTCAAAGTGCTGGGATTACAGGCATGAGCCACCATGCCTGGCCTGATGGTTTTATAAATAGGAATTTCCCTGCACAACTTCTATTGTCTACTGCCATGTAAGACATGCCTTTGCTTCTCCTTTGCCTTCCACTATGATTGTGAGGACTGCCCAGCCATGCTGAACGGTGAGTCAATTAAACCTCTTTCCTTTAAAAATTATGCAGTCTCAGGTATGTCTCTATTAGCAGCATGAGAACAGACTAATATGACAGACAGACAAATGGGAAAACATCTCATGTCATGGATTGGAATAATCAATAGCATTTAAATGACTATACTTCTGAAAGCAATCTACACATTCAATGCACTTCCTGTCAAAATGCCAATGTTATGATTTCAGAGAATTAGAAAAAGTAATCCTAAAATTCACGTAGAACCAAAAACAGCCCAAACAGATCAAACAATCCTGAACAAAAAGAACAAAGCTGGAGGCATCACATTACCTGACTTCAAATTATATTACAAGGCTATAGTAAACAAAACAGCATGACACTGGTATAAAAATAGATACATAGATCAAAGGAACACACTTATAAAGCCAGAAATAAAACCACATACCTACAGCCAACTGACCTTAGAGAAAGTTAACAAAATCGTATACTTTTCAATATATGGTGCTGGAAAAAATGAATTGCCATATACAGAAGAATGAAAATTGATCCTTATCTCTCACTATATGTGAAAATAAACTCAAGATGAATTAAAAACTTATATGTAAGAACTGAAACTGTAAAAATACTTGAAGAAAAACTAGGGAAAACTCTTCTAGACATTGACCTGGGCAAAGAATTCACGACTAAGACCTCAAAAGCAAATGCAACAAAAACAGCAATTAGCAAATGAAACTTAATAAGACTACAAGAAGCTTCTGCACAGCAAAAGAAATAGTCATCAGTGTGAACAGACAACCTGCAGAATGGGAGAAAATATTTGTATACTGTGCATCCAACAAGGGACTAATATCCAGAATCTAATGGATCTCAAACAACCAAACAACAACAACAAAACAAATAACCCCAATAAAAAGTGGGAAAAGGACATGAACAGATAATTTTCAAAGGAAAATATATCAGTGGCCAAAAACCATACTAAAAATGCTAAACATGAATAATCCCCAGAGAGATGCAAATTAAAACCACAATGAGATATTATTTTATGCCAGTTAGAGTGGCTATTTCTAAAAAGACAAAAAATCACAAATGTTAGCAAGGATGCAAAGAAAAGGGAACACTTTTACACTGTTGGTGGGGATGTAAATTTGTACAACCTTTGTAGAAAACATATGGAGATATTCTTTGGAGATGTCTCAAAGAACTAAACATAGAACTACTATATGATTCAGTAATCCAACTACTGGATATCTACCCAAAAGAAAATAAATTATTTTATCAAAAAGATACCTGCAGTCATATGTTTATCAAAGCACTATTCACAATAGCAAAGATGTGGAATCAACCTGAGTGTCCATCAATGGGTGATTAAATTAAAAATGTGGGGTGTGGTATATAAAATTATATATGTGTTTCTATGTGTGTGAGTGTATACATACACACACATATACATACATTATATATACACATATATAAATACATATACATTCATTATATGTAAATGTATATGTGTATATATACGCAAACAATGAAATACTACTCAGCCATACGAAGAATCTATGTACATGCATACATATATCTGAGGATATGTGTATATATACATACTTATACATATAATGAATGTATATGTGTGTCTACATACATATACATATGACGTATGTATATGTATTTATATGCGTGTATGTATAATGCATGTATATATGTATATATTATATTTATAATAAATTAATAAATAAATATAATAGTATATATAAGAAAAAATAAAATAAATATAAATGAATAAATAAATATCATATAATAAATATGTAATATTATATATGTATATATACACACACAAACACACAATGAAATACTACTCAGCCATACAAAGGAATGAAATCATGTATCTTGCATGATGTATCATGCAACAACGTGGATGTAACTAGAGGCCATTATTTTAAGTAAAATAACTCAGTACAAGAAAGTCAAATATTGCATGTTCTCACTTATAAGTAGGAGCTAAATAATGTATACATGTGGACACAGAGTGTGGGATAATAGATATTGGAAATTTGAAAAAGTGGGGTGTGGGTAGGGGAGTAAAGATGAGAAATTACTAAATGGATACAATGTATGTTATTGGGGACAGGGTTACATTAAAATCGCAGAATTTACCACTACACAATGTATTCATGTAACAAAATATCACTTGTACCCCCTAAATTTATACAAAATCTATGTTTCTGACCGTAATAAAATTAACTAGAAATTAATAACAAAAAGATATTAAGAAAATCTCCAAGTATTTGAAAATTTCATATAAACACACTATAAATAACCCATGCCCAAAGAGAAACATAAATTTAAAAATATTTTGAATTAAATAAAAATGAAATGACAGCATATCAACTTTTGTGGGATTCAACAAAAGCATTGCTTATGGTGAAACCTATAACACTAAATACTTATGTTAGAAAAGACCAAAAGTCTCAATTAAATTCCCTAAGATTTCGGTTTAAGAAAATACAAAAGAAAACAAATTTAAACGCAAATCAAACAAAAAAATGAAGATAGCAGAAATCAATAAAATTAGAAACAATAAAATAAAGAAAATGATGAGGAAACATGTTTTTCTAAGATCAATAAATTGATAATTCTAGCCACACTGAAGAAGAAAAATGAAAGAAAGAGATAACATATACAAATAACCAATATGAGAAAAGAGAGAGTAGATGTTACTAAAGATTCTCCTGGCATTAAAGTATAATACAGAAATATTATGAACAACTTCATGTCCACAAATTCAACACCTAGGATGAAATGGATAAATTCCTTAAAAAACACAAAATTCTGAAGCTCATTAAAGAGGACATTTGTGGATCACGAGGTCAGGAGATCGAGACCACCCTGGGTAACACGATGAAACCCTGCCTCTAATAAAAAATGCAAAAAATTAGCTGGGCATTGTGGCGGGTGACCGTACTCCCAGTTACTTGGGAGGCTACGGCCAGAGCATTGCTTGAACCCAGAAGGCGGGGGTTGCAGTGAGCAGAGATGGCACCACTGCACTCCAGCCTGGGTGATAGAGTGATATCCTGTCTCATAAATAAATAAATTATTTAATTAATTAAATAAAATAAACATTTTTTAAAAATCATGATAAATGTCTTAGCCAATGAAAATGATAAAAAATAAACTTATATAGATTAGAAAGGAATACATAAGATGACTTCTTTACATAGAATTTCCCAAAGTCTACAAAAAATGTAATAGACCTAAAAGCAATTTTTGCAAGAATGCAGTATACAAGATCAATATGTAACAATCAATAATAGCTTTATATGCAGTCAGTGAACAACTAGAAATATTTAAATTAGCATTTAAAACCGAACCAAAACCATGAAATAATTAACATGCGTTCTCAAAAATATATGCACATTTGTATGCTGCAAAATATAACACATGTTGAGAGATAAAAAGAGCTACGTAAATGTGGACTCAGATCTACATATTCAGCACAACTCCAGCCCAAATTATTGCATGTTTTTTCTATGACAATGGAAAAGCTAATTTTAAAATTTAGATGAAAACGCAAAGGAATAAGAATAGCCATAATATTTTCAAGACAAAAGTTGTGAGATTCATATTACAAGATTTCAATACATACTACAAAGATATAACAATCAAGAAACTGTGGTATTGGTGAAAAAATAGGCCCATAGATCAATAGAACAAAGGAGAAAGCTAAGAGAAAGACCCAAATATGGTGAAATGATTTTCAGCAAAATTGCCAAGGTAATTATTGAAAAATTAAAGTCTTTTCACCAAATGATACTGGTAACATTCAGCATCTATATGCAAAAAAATAACAAACAAACCTATACTATGTGCTACATACAAAAAAATCAAAAAGAACAAAAATATGAATATAAACATCTAGAAGATAACAGGAGATAATGTACTTTACTTATACAAATATTTTGTCAAAGGACAGGAAAAAGGCACAAATCACAAAAAAATTAGACTTCATCAACATTAAAATGTCTCCTCATGCAAAGATACTTTTCAAAAAAAGTGAAAAACAACTATATTACTGGGAGAAGATATTTGCAAAACATATATCTAAAAAAGACTCATCCATAAAATGTAAAGGCCTCTCAAACTCAATAACAAGAAAACAAACTATTAAGAAAACAGCAAAAGATTTGAAGAGGCATTTTTCCAAAGCAATGATATTGCCAGGTTATATTGACACCTGGCAATATCAAGAGGTGGTGAGGGTGTAAGGCAGTTGTAAGTCTCATAAATTGCTAGTATGCAGAATGGTACAGCTACTTTGGATAATATGTTGGCAGTCTCCTATAAAGTTACCATATGACGCAGAAATATAACTCCTAGATATATTTATTCAATATAAATGAAAACATATGTCCAGACAAAGCCAGGTTCACAAATGTTTATAATGGTTTTATTTATAATCTCCAAAAACTCAAGGCAACCAAAATGTCCACACCAGGTGAATGGACAGAATGTGGTGCAGATACGTAGCAGAATTTTCCTAAGCACAATAATACAATGAACGAATGGCCAATATGTTAAAGGAAAGAAACCATATTATAATGAATGCATGTTTGAATATTCCATGTATCGGCTATTCTGGAAAAGGTAAAACTATAGCTACAAAGAACAGATCAGCGGTTGCCAGGGGCTGTAGGTGGAGAGAAAGGATTGAATGTAAAGAGGCATGAGGGAATTTTGTGTGTTAGTGGGGTGGCAATGGAAAGTCCTTTCTCTTAACTTTGGTAGTGTTCACATGACTGTGTATGTTTGTTAGAGCATGTAGAAGTGAACATCTAAAAAGAGATGAAACTTGTAGCCTGAAAATTATAGCTCAATTAACCAGATATTTAAAAAACAAATATTGAGTAAATAGTATAGAATGGAAATTTTTGGCTATACTGAGGCCAGGAAAGCAGTATACTTTTAAATACAGGCTAAATGATTTGTGGTACAGTAGATAACTCTGGTGACAGGAAGCTAAAATTATATTTTTGAAACTAGCACTTTCTAAATGAACCCTTTCATTCTATAAAACTATAAATTAAGTTAAAAATCACAAGATCAAAATCTGATGGAATTTATCTCAATTCCTAATTACAGGAGAATGATGGTCATATCCAATCTTTTCACTTTCACTAGCATACTTATATTCACAGGGTCTTTTACCTCTAGTAGAGAAGAACACTGCAGGTCTTTAGCAGTTTTTCACCAGTACACTGTAAAAAGAATGATGAGGCCAGGCACGGTGGCTCACACCTGTAATACCAGCACTTTGGGGAGGCCGAGGCGGGCGGATAACCAGGTCAGGAGATCAAGACCATCCTGGCTAACACGGTGAAACCCCATCTCTACTAAAAAAAAAAAAAAAAAAAAAAAAAAAAAAAAAAAAAAAAATTAGCTGGGTGTGGTGGCGGGTGCCTTTAGTCCCAGCTACTCGGGAGGCTGAGGCAGGAGAATGGCGTGAACCCAGGAGGCGGAGCTTGTGGTGAGCTGAGGTCGAACCACTGCACTCCAGCCTGGGTGACAGAGAGAGATTCCCTATCATAAAAAAAAAAAAAAAAGAAAAGAAAAAAGAAAAAGAATGGTGAAAAGTTAGATATTAGTATAGAATTTTGAATTTAGGAACTCCATATTCTCAAAGTATTAAAAGAAATTAAACAATCTGTTGATCTCAGCATTGTCTACTTTTTGTTATCATTATTAGGCTCGTAATTTGGGTATTTTAATAAGAATTGAAATGACAATTTACAAAATAAAATTAATTACTTTTCACAATTTGTTTTTCTTCTTTAAGTTCTGGAATACATGTGTAGAATGTGCAGGTTTGTTACATAGGTATACACATGCTATGGGGGTTTGCTGCACCCATCAACCCGTCATCTACATTAGGTATTTCTCCTAATGCTATCCTTCCCCTAGCCCCCCACCCCCTGACAGGCCCCAATGTGTGATGTTCCCCTCCCTGCGTTCATGTGTTCTCATTGTTCAACTCCCACTTACGAGTCAGAAGATGAGGTGTTTGGTTTTCTGTTCCTGTGTTAGTTTGCTGAGAATGATGGTTTCCAACTTCATTCATGTCTTTGCAAAGAACATGAACTCATCCTTTTTTATGTCTGAATAGTATTCCATGGTGTATATGTGCCACATTTTCTTTATCCAGTGTATCATTGATGGGCATTTGGGTTAGTTCCAAGTCTTTGCTATTGTGAATAGTGCTGCAATGCAATAGACATACGTGTGCATGTGTCTTTATAGTAGAATGATTTATAATCCTTTAGATATATACCCAGTAATGGGATTGCTGGGTCAAATGGTATTTCTGGTTCTAGATCCCTGAGGAATCACCACACTGTCTTGCACAATGATTGAACTAATTTACACTCCCACCAACAGTCTAAAAGCATTCCTATTTCTCCACATACTCTCCAGCATCTGTTGTTTTCTCTTTTTAATGATCACCATTCCAACTGGCATGAGATGGTATCTCATTGCAGTTTTGATTTGCATTTCTTTAATGACCAGTGATAATGAACATTTTTTCATATGTTTGTTGGCCGCATAAATGTCTTCTTTTGAGAAGTATCTGTTCATATCCTTCGCTCAATTTTGATGAATTTGTTTTTTTCTTGTAAATTGGTTTAAGTTCCTTGTAGATTCTGGATATTAGCCCTTTGTCAGGTGGATAGGTTGCAAAAAATTTTCTACCATTCTGTAGGTTGCCTGTTCACTGTGATGACAGTTTCTTTTGCTGTGCAGAAGCTCTTTAGTTTAATTAGATCCCATTTGTCAATTTTGGCTTTTGTTGCCATTGATTTTGGTGTTTTAGTCATGAAGTCTTTGCTCATGCCTATGTCTTGAATAGTATTGCCTAGGTTTTCTTCTAGGATTTTTATGGTTTTAGGTTTTAGGTTTAAGTCTTTAATCCATCTTGAGTTTAATTTTTGTATAAGGTATAAGGAAGGGGTCCAGTTTCAGTTTTCTGCATATGGCTAGCCAGTTTTCCCAACACCATGTATTAAATAGGGGATCATTTTCCCATTGCTTGTTTTTGTCAGATTTGCCAAAGATTAGATGGTTGTCAATGTGTGGTGTTATTTCTCAGGCCTCTGTTCTGTTCCATTGGTCTGTATCTCTGTTTTCGTACCAGTACCATGCTGTTTTGGTTACTGTAGCCTTATAGAATAGTTTGAAGTCAGGTAGTGTGATGCCTCTAGCTTTGTTCTTTTTGCTTAGAATTGTCTTGGCAACACGGGGTATTTTTTGATTTCATATGAAATTTAAAGTAGTTTTTTCTAATTCTGTGAAGAAAGTCAATGGTAGCTTGATGGAGATAGCATGGAATCTATAAATTACTTTGGGCAATATGTCAATTTTCATGATATTGATTCTCACTACCCATGAGCATGGAATGTTTTTCCATGTGTTTCTGTCCTCTCTTATTTCCTTGAGCAGTGGTTTGTAGTTCTTCTTGAAGAGTTCCTTCACATCTCTTGTAGGTTGTATTCCTAGTTATTTTATTCTCTTTGTAGCAATTGTGAATGGGATTTAACTCATGATTTGGCTCTTTATTTGTCTCTTATTGGTGTATAGGAATGCCTGTGATTTTTGCACATTGATTTTGTATCCTGAGACTTTGGTGAAGTTGCTTATCAGCTTAAGGAGATTTGGGGCTGAGACGATGCGGTTTTCTACATATACAATCATATCATCTGCAAACAGAGAAAATTTAACTTCCTCTCTTCCAATTTGAATAACCTTTATATCCTTTTCTTCCATGATTGCCCAGGCCAGAACATCCAGTATTATGTTGAATAGGAGTGGTGAGAGAGGGCATCCTTGTCTTGTGTTGGTTTTCAAAGGGAATGCTTCCAGTTTTTGCCTATTCCATATCATATTGGTTGTGGGTTTGTCATAAATAGCTCTTATTATTGTGAGATACGATCCATCAATACCTAGTTTATTGAGAGTTTTTAGCATGAAGGGGTGTTGAATTTATCGAAAGACTCCTCTGCATCTATTGAAATAATCATCTGGTTTTTGTCATTGGTCCTGTTTATGTGATGGATTACGTTTATTGATTTGCATATGTTGAACCAGCCTGGCATCCCAGGGATGAAGCCCACTTGATCATGGTGTTTAAGCTTTTTGATGTGTGCTGGATTAGGTTTGCCATTATTTTGTTGAGGACTTTTGCATCGATGTTCATCAGGGATATTGGCCTGAAATTTTCTTTTTTTGTTGTTTCTCTGCCAGGTTTCTGTATCAGGATGATGCTGGCCTCATAAAATGAGTTAGGGAGGAGTCCCTTTTTTTCAGTTGTTTGGAATGGTATCAGAAGGAATGTTACCAGCTCCTCTTTGTACCTCTGGTAGAATTTGGCTGTGAATCTGCCTGGTCCTGGAGTTTTTTTGGTTGGTAGGCTATTAATTACTGCCTCAATTTCAGAACTTGGTATTGGTCTATTCAGGGCTTTGACTTCTTCCTGGTTTGGTCTTGGTCTATTCAGGGATTCAACTTCTTCCTGATTTAGTCTTGGGAGGGTGTATGTGTCCAGGAATTTATCCATTTCTTCTATATTTTCTAGTTTATTTGCATAGAGGTGTTTATAGTATTCTCTGAAGGTAGTTTGTATTTCTGTGAGATCAGTGGTGATATTCCCTTTATCATTTTTTTTTTCTTTTTGAGATCGAGTTTCACTCTTGTTTCCCAGGCTGGAGTGCAATGGCATGATCTCGGCTCACTGCAACCTCTACCTCCCGGGTTCAAGCGATTGTCCTGTCTCAGCCTCCTGAGTAGCTGGGATTACAGGCACATGCCACCAAACCCAGCTAATTTTTGTATTTTTAGTAGAGGTGGGGTCCATCATATTGATCAGGCTGGTCTCAAACTCCTGACCTCAGGTGATCCACCCGCCTGAATCTCTGATATCCTTTCTTTTGCTTGATCGATTCAGCTATTTGATATTTGTGTATGCTTCAAAAAGTTCTCGCGCTGTGTTTTTCAGTTCCACTGGTCATTTATGTCCTTCTCTGAACTGGTTATTGTAGTTAGCAATTCCTTTAACTGTTTTTCAAGGTTCTTAGCTTCATTGCATTGGGTTAGAACATGCTCCTTTAGCTTGGAAGAGTTTGTTATTACCCACCTTCTGAAGCCTACTTCTGTCAATTCAACAAAATCATTCTCTGGCCAGTTTTGTTCCCTTGCTGGCGAGGAGTTGTGATTCTTTGGAGGAGAAGAAGTGTTCTGGTTTTTGGAATTCTCAGCCTTTTTGCTCTGGATTTGCCACATAATTGGAAGTAAAACATTCTCAGCAAATGCGAAAGAACAGAAATCATAGCAAACAGTCTCTCAGACGACAGTGCAATCAAATTAGAACTATGGGTTAAGAAACTCACTCATCAGACTGAACAGGCAACCTACAAAATGGGAGAAAATTTTTGCAACCTACTCATCTGACAAAGGGCTAATATCTAGAATCTACAATGAACTCAAACAAATTTACAAGAAAAAAACAAACAACCCCATCAAAAAGTGGGCAAAGGATGTGAACAGACACTTCTCAAAAGAAGACATTTATGCAGCCAAAAAACACATGAAAAAATGCTCATCATCACTGGCCATCAGAGAAATGCAAATCAAAACCACAATGAGATACCACCTCACACCAGTAAGAATGGCAATCATTAAAAAGTCAGGAAACAACAGGTGCTGGATAGGATGTGGAGAAGTAGGAACACTTTTACACTGTTGGTGGGACTGTAAACTAGTTCAACCATTGTGGAAGACAGTGTGGCGATTCCTCAGGAATCTAGAACTAGAAATACCATTTGACCCAGCCATCCCATTACTGGGTATATACCCAAAGGATTGTAAATCATACTGCTATAAAGACACATGCACACGTATGTTTATTGCAGCACTATTCACAATAGCAAAGACTTGGAACCAACCCAAATGTCCAACAATGATAGACTGGATTAAGAAAATGTGGCACATATA
The DNA here is from genome assembly GCF_028858775.2 of Pan troglodytes. NCBI lineage: Eukaryota > Metazoa > Chordata > Mammalia > Primates > Hominidae > Pan > Pan troglodytes. Next base: position 93,130,518 of record NC_072407.2, read on the forward strand.
CATCATGGAATACTATGCAGCCATAAAAAATGAAGAGTTCATGTCCTTTGTAGGGACATGGATGAAACTGGAAACCATCATTCTCAGCAAACTATCGCAAGGACAAAAAACCAAACACTGCATGTTCTCACTCATAGGTGGGAATTGAACAATGAGAACACATGGACACAGGAAGGGGAACATCACACTCTGGGGACTGTTGTGGGGTGGTGGCGGGGGGAGGGATAGCATTAGGAGATATGCCTAATGCTAAATGATGAGTTAATGGGTGCAGCACACCAACATGGCACATGTATACATATGTAACAAACCTGCACATTGTGCACATGTACCCTAAAACTTATCAAAGTATAATAATAATAAATAAAAAAAGAAAAAAAGAAAAAAAAAAGAAACTCACTCAAAACCACCCAACTGCATGGAAACTGAACACATGAGCCCATATCTGATCTACAAATTTTCTTAAATAAGAAAAATATACATGCTTCTGTTAAGGAAGAGCTAGCTTTTTTAATTCAAGGATTTTGAGAGAGCTTTTTACTGTCATGAAAATGCAATCTGTAGATTCACTATTAAGGAGATAAATGTAATTACATAAAAACACAGAGAGTGATGAGAATAAAAAACTTCAAAGTTGATATTGTAGATTTTAGTCATCATAGTTGTTAACATAGCAAAATATCAAAGAAGTCCTTTTTACAAATTGCATTTATTTATTAACAAATAAAAATTGTATATATTTATTGTGTACATATTTTAAATGTGTATAGACTGTAAAATGGCTAAATTGAGTTAATTAACACACGTTACCTCACATACTTATTCTTTGTGGTGAGAAGGCTTAATATCCACTCCCTTAGCAATTTTCAAGAGTACAATACATTGTTATTAAATATAGTCATGTTGTAAAGTATCTCTTGAAACTATTTCTCTTATCTAACTGAAATTTGTATTCTTTGACCAACAGCTCTACAACTGCTTCCCATCTCAACCTTATTTTCTGATAGAGACACTGCTCATTGCAATAGTAGCATAATTAATTAACAATAGTTATACAACAGCAAATATCACAGAATAAAAAACAACTCATTTATGAATATCGTGGATGCCACGTAAATGAAATATTAGCTCTAGGCTTGGAGATTAAATTTCAAATGCAAAATGTCATGGGAGAAATAATGTTTTTTTTGAACTCACACATAGATGTAAATTACTATAGATTTTTTTTTAACCCCTGAGAACAGGCTTTAAGACAGAATGACTACAAAGTAGAAGTCTAGAGGGAGCTGCTAGGGAAGCTGGTCATGATGAAGTATGCAAGTCTCAGCTACTGGGGTCTCAAAGGTTTCTAAAGACACACTGCCTATTTTAATATTGTACATAGGAGGTCCTTTTATAAAATAACGATTGTACATTGATATCTCAACAAATGACAAGACAAATGTACATATTAAAAATCATCAGACATCTTAGTTGGACTCCCTGCTTTTAATCTCCCCTTCCATTAGATTCTATTTATTTCCGCTATATTTAATTTTATAAATTCCTGATTAAACTGTTGCTTCATACATAATTCTGTATAGAAGATCTATAGGAAAACTGTTTAAAACACAATACATGATTTTTTATAAATGGATCTTAACTTAATTTCTTAGGTGTGTTTCTTGCTTTCAGCCCCTTCCACTTTGTTTTCTATCTCTCTACAACCTAGACTCATCACTGTCTCCCTTGCCATGTTTCTCTGCATGTCTGAATACTACTTACTTTTTGTGATCCTTGAGACAGCACACACTGAGTCTTCCCTCCAAAATGCTCTCTCTCTCTCTTTTTTTTTTTTTCTAAGTACAACTGACCCCTCCTTAAACAATAGTTCAAAAGTTGCCTGCTGAGTGGAACCTTTATACACCTTTGTGGCTTAATTTGCTCTATCTTTGGTGCATTAACTCTTTGTTCATAATTCTGTTGTAACTCCTGCAGCATTTTTATATATTTAATTATGTATGTTTCTTCCTTTTGCCTCTTCAATAACGCTTATATTTGCTCAACTAAGGGGAAAATTAATATGCCATATATTAATCTTTTAATCCTATGATATAGCACAGTGGAACATATGGAGGCATTGAATAAGATATTACACTAATTAAACTGAACAAATGTGCTGTGAGCACTTAGACTAAATCTATTGTCAAATTTATGGAAAATGTTTTGATATTTGGAGTCATTAGTTGCCAGTATACACAATTAACGGGGTAGCCTTTCCTTCTACACAATAGAGGTGATGCTTATCACTTATTTAATGTAAATTGTTTAGTAGATAACTATTAATATTAGATAAGCTAGTTTGTATACAGTACTAAACCCAAGAAAAGTATCTTTGTTCATCCATTTTCAGATTTAAATTTCATTTTTTCCTGAAAGCAGGCAACATATCTTATTTTGCATCTTCAGCATTTAGCAGGGTTATTACTGATAGTAGACACTCAGTTAAATATTTTTATATCTTAAACTAAATTCAAATATGATTTTATATGATATTATAGCATTTCTAAATAGTGGTTTCTAAAACCGAGTCAGGAAACAAGTGAATGAATCCGGAGCGCCTCTTCCTACATGGTTGGTTATGCCAAGTTTTGCAGTTCTACAAGTATTCATATAAGTGTGCTCTCACATTTATGGTTGATTCAATTTATTATTTATTAATTGACTAAAATGCTAAGAAAAATATTCTTCTGGTAGTTCTAGTTTTCAATCTTATTAAATAATTATGACAGAGCATATCTGCAGACAAAAGAAAAATGGCAAAAGCAATAGAAAAATTAATATAAAAATTCTGAAATTATTCAAACAAAACACTATAACCAAACTTTAATAAAATAAATATTTTGCTAAATGTTTAGTAAACCATATTTAATAAAATAAACTTTTAAATTATAATAAATTTTGTTAAGGAATAATTATTAAAAGCAAAATCTCTATTCTCATCCAAATGTAAATGTACACATGTCAAGAATTTGATTTAATTTTATTAATGAATGAGAAAACCAGTAAACTGCTACAACTGGATCAAAGGCAAATACAAACGATGGATACATACTTAGGCAATCAGGAATACTGAGAAAAATTTACATAATAGATGCAAAATTAGTGAATAACCACAGAAGAATAATCAACAGTATTTTATGGGACACAGTTTGCATTGCTAGGAACAAAAATCACTTGCAGTGTTATGTTTTCTATAATTTACAGAGTTGTAGCACAAAGATAATAAAAGGTAGTAATAACCTGGAAGAACATGCTAGACAGGACACCCAGTAGTCTTTTTTGCCACTGTAATGTCATTCACATATTTTCTTGATAAATATTTCTATAATACCATTTAGAATAACACTGCATTTGTTATTACGTAATTTTATGGTTACATCATATATGTATATTCCTGAAAGGTCATGTCATTACATGGCTACATGTACACTCGCATGAATTTCAGAGACACTCAACAGATTTCAGAATATTACAAATAAAATAAAATTTTGAGAACTACTTGGAAGAGTTCCAAATTTTATGCCATAACTGTATAAAACAATTGGACTATTTCATATTTGTTGTGATAATGTTAGAGATAGAATTATTGGCAGTGTGAAATCAATTTTTAAAACATTTCAAATTGGAAAACATTTCTTTTACTCAGAAAAAAAAAACAATTATTACTTTTATAAACTCTTGCAATCTAAGATTTGAAATTGTGTTATAAATGTATTTTAACTTTTTTGCCACATATGTCGGCAGGTGGTCACCTCCATCTGTGCCTAAAATGTTTTACTTGTCATATTTCAAAATAGGACAGGAAAGGAAGTGGATCAAGACGATGAATTGGTTTTGAAAAAGTTTCGTATCTTAAATATAAATGGTTAATATATTTCCATCAATCTCAAGGGAAAAATCATGCCTGCAATAAAAGGAAAATATAAGATTTGCCAAGAAAAACTGAAGAGTATTGAAGTAATTGCTTGGGAAATGGGCCACTGAATTGGAGAGCCTGATTAAAAGAGCTGTGGTGCTTGGGTAGATTCCAGCTCAGCAGCCTAGCAGCTGCACATCTTGGGCAATCTGTTGTTGATTATTAGTGACAGAAAGCCAGGTATAATCATTGGTGTCCATTGTTATGAATGCATGAATCAAAATTCCAACAGTCTTTTTATAATTGTATACAAAGTAGGATATGGTCTTCTAAAACCACTCTTGATTTCCATTAGTATTCAAAAAACCCAGTAGCAATAAATTAAGGCTACATTTACCCATTTATTTTTTCCTATTGAAGGATACAACCACATAATGCCCAGAGATAACTGTGAGTTTTAAAACAGCTCTAAAAAGAGCTAAAATTCTTCAGTTTTATGCCATGATTCACTTTCCTGAGTAGTACAGCGAGAAGAAATACAAGAAGGACACGGTGATCTGGCTGAGTTGGCAAGGCAAAGACTACAGTCTAGGGAAGTTGTCACTGCTGCAATGTAGAGGGCAAATTACTGAAAGGGAGGAACTTGAGCAATCTGCTTAAGAAATAACATGAGTCTGTTGAATACTAAATTGTACCTGTGTAGGGTAAAACATCAACATACTGGAAAAAAAAATACCAGAGAGATGTAGCTGAACAATTCAAAGAGCTCACAAAGGGTTAGGAATTGTTCAAGTTATAATCCATAAAAATGGAGAGACCTTGTTCTTGTTACACATTTGAGAAGTCCAGGAGAAATCCTATAGTGTTAAGATCTTAATAGCAAGGCTAAATTTAACCTACAACAAAGGTTTTCTAAAACTCCCATTAAAAACAAAAACAAACAAACAAACAAAAAAAAACAAGCTGCAAAAGCATCTAAAGATGATCTGCAAGTAACAAACTTCCCAAACAATATTCAATTTAAAGGAAGATAGCAACGTTCAAAGTCTAAATATATGACATTAACAGTGTCTGGTATTCAATACAAATTTTACTAGACAGAGAAAAAAGCAAACAAAAAACAAAAAACAAAACAAAACAAAACAAACATGAGAATTATAAATGGAAGAAATTCAAATCAAAAGTAGGACATCCAAGCTGGCTACAGTGGCTCATGCTTGAAATCCCAGCACTTTGGATGTCTGAAGAGGAAGGGTCACTTGAGCCCAGGAATTGAAGACCAGCCTGGGCAATATAGAGAGACTCTGTATCTACAAAAATTTTTTTGAAAGAAGTATCTCAGCATGGTGGTATGTGCCTGTAGTCCCAGCTATTTGGGAAGCTGAAGCAAGAGGATCACTTGAACCCAGGAGTTCGAGACTAGCCTGGACAACACAGCAAGACCCTGTATCTACAGAAAAAAAAAAAAAAAAACTAGCCAGGTATGGTTGTATGCACCTGTAGTACCAGCTATCTGGGAGGCTGAAGTGGAAAGATTGCTCGATCCCAAGAGTGCAATGCAGCAGTGAACTATGATCATGCCACTGCACTCCCACCTGGGTGACAGAGACCTTGTCTCTAAAGGAAAAAGTAAATATGAAGAAAAACATAAAGATATATCAGAGCTACTGGTATTACAGAATGAATCCTTAAAACCTTTTATAAATGCGATAGTAGATTTAAAGGAAAACGAAAACTTAATGTGTAAATTGCAGCTATAAATATAGGTAAATAGAAGATTCAAGAGATGAAAAATAAATATCCCAAGTTAAAAAAATTACTGGAAGGGCTTGAGAGAAGAGTAGGTACTACAGAAGGGAATAGCAATGACTTTGAAGATACAGCAACAACAAAACAAATATAAACAAAGAACAGCAAATAAGCCTGAAATTGTTTGGCTGTATCCCCACCCAAATCTCATCTGAATTGTAGTTACCATAATCATGAGAGAGACTTGGTAAGGTATCCACATATATGCATCAGACCTCAGATTATGTGCAGAAGATAAAGAGGTGAAGGCACATATTAATACTATCGTCTTTTTGCCATACTTCACTGGCTGGACTCCTAGAAGACAAATTTAATTAATCCAATACTTATTTTAGCCATCTACCATATTCCAAGCAGTGTGACAAGCATTTGGAAAGGGCCATCATAAACAGTGTGCATTCCATGCCATGTACAAGGTCAGCCAATGCAATGGTGAATTGTAGCTGAAATCCTTGGCATAACTTTTGTCCACTAGGAGGAAGAATCATTGTCTTTTATTATTTCTATACCCTGAGTGGATCTATTTTAAAGTTGGGTTTTTTGGGGGTGTTCCTGAAAGTGTCTCCTTTTCTTATTCACACAAATACATCCAATGTACTAGTAATGACACTATATAATATGAGCCAATTAATGATTTATTCCAATATAAATATTGTTGTGACATTCAATAGATGATTCTCTTTTCTGAATCTGTTTACAAAGCCTGGGAACTTAGCACTGTGTATCTTCCAAGAGAGTTTTTGTAATAGAGAGTTTATCCGTATAACATTAAGTATAATTAACACAGGATTGTCCAAGAGAAGTTTATTTATTTTTTCCTACTTTCCATACCACTGTAATAATCAGTTAAAAATCTCCAAAAAGGGAATTTACAAAGTTCAATAATTAGAAGAATTCCTTTAACTCAGGGCTTTGTGAAAATAATAGATGGACATTTGTAAGAATTAATGATCCTCATTATGCAAAGAGAATGTTACATAGAAATCTACGTGGAAAAAAAATATATATATATTGCAATTTGGTAATCAGTCAGAACGTAATGCCCATTCTAGAAGGAATAATTAAAGTACTGCTAGAGGGAAGGGAAATAACATAAGGAATTAGGGTCCTGCCAAATCACTGAATTACCTGGTGGGGCAGAAGTTAAGAGACCATGCCTACCCTATTATAGTTAAGAGAACTCAACTATAACTACCGCAGTTACATTCAGACACTAGGAGGCTGCAGCTGCTTCTGCTGTGTCCTCCACAGCTATTTTTTATACCCATGAAGCTAGGGATGAAAACATGGAACACTGAGTCTTGATGCTTCAATTGTCTCTAAAAATCTGTATCTATCACAGCAACAGGAATTGAAAACCAGCTTCCACTTTGTCTCACAACAGTCTGGGAAACAATGTTTGTGTGTTTGTTTTACCTTTCCAATTAGAAGGGAAGAGGAATGCAAGCAGTGAGAGCCAATCTAATGTGTCTACCCCATTTAGTATCCTGGATGCGGTAAGTTGAGGAGCAGTGCATGAAAGAAACAAGGCTACAAAAGGGCTTCTGATGTATGTCCTGTAAGTGTTGCTAAATGAAAAGTTGTACTTCTATATCCTCATGTTCATTTTTTATCAACCACAATTTAAGTATAATCTGCCAACTGCTTGCTCAGGACTATTGTTACTGACCAATCTATAGTCTTCATTGCCTTTAGACCCTTGCACAAAGTTTACTCTGAAATTTATTAATAGCTTATTGTAGTAGGCTTTATTTACTTTCACTCTATTCTATATGTTACTGTTTATTTTTTTACTTAGGTACAGAAGTAACATTTTTATTCTGAACATTCATGCTTTTAACAGCTATATTAATGTTAAATGTTCTGGTTTTGTTGGCTGGGGATGGAGGTAACAAAGAATGGGCCTTCTAAAAAGGGTTGGTCTTGAAATCTCCTGAAAACTCCCCAAAATCACTCAAAGGAGAGATTTCCTTATTTAATTGTGATCCAATTTAGCACAACATTCTTGCTATGCAGTTTTAATCTCCTATACATATAAAATGCATAAATTTAAAGTTCATTTTTTTCTTTTAAAGCATAACTCCTAATTTCATCACTGAGTTGACAAGGGAGTTCTGATGAAATAGGGTATTACTAGCTAAAAACATCAAAATATCTATAATTATGAAATTCGGAGAGAATCTGCTGAGAGGTACATTCCTCAATGCAAGCTAGAGAAGCGCTGGATTCAGAGGTGAGTCCACTCTAGGGCTTGCCTGGAGGATGGCTTTCCTTTTGTTTCCATTAAAGGTCAAAAATTTTAAGTACTCTCTGTTCGGGCAAATAATGATACCTCTCTCTGAGTGAGGTTCTGGAATAATTATGTGCATTCATTCCATCAGAGCAATACTTCTGTATTGCTGAAGGCAACCCTGTAAGCAGCAATTACAAAGATTAGAAATGGAATTAAAGAACTCTTCGATTTTGAGAAATATATTTAGTGGATAATACTGCCTAACATTTCAAACATTTCTGAATACCCAAGATGCAAAAAACTAATATGTCTAATCTACTTTCTCTTACAAAACCTATTCTTTTCAATTTAGTTTCCTCTAAGACAATTTCCTTTTCATATTTAGTTCTTAGAATTATACCAATGGGGAACAATAAAGGCAGGAATTAAACTGATCACATACAAATGAAGCCTAATTTTCTATTGCATATTCTTAAAGTGGGCCTATTTTTGAGTTAGCCAATGTGCATGGGGTATGGAGCATGTAATCTTTTAATTTTTCTCCACTTTTTTCCTGCCACTGCCTCATCAAAGTTGTTTTTTAATGTCTGCACATCATGATCTGTGGGAATAGGCGTCAGAAAAAATAAAAAAATTATTAAATTACCCATGCTAGTTCTATTTCTCATCTAGTTTCACAGATTTAAGGCTGGATCATCAGTTAGGGAGACTTCTGCATTGTGAAGAGGGTCCTCTCACTCCTCCACTGCCTCTCAGCAAAAGTCCTGTGGATGCGAAATAATTTCGTAGGGAGAAGCCTATTCTCAGTTTGGCAAGGTCTCCGGCAATTCAATGAAGTTAAAAAACTTTTGTTCTCTGGAATCTGATCTACATGAGTGAACTGGCAAGGATTTAGTAAGCAAGATGTTCAAGTATTGACTTAGAAATAATCATTTACAAAGCAAATTAAGCCTACTTTTATTTTGTTCACAATGATTGCAGTGGAGGTGAGGGATTGCCACGTGGAACCTGCTCCTGGATTTACCTCCTATGTTTAAAGCCTCAAATGTTAAAATAGTCTTAGGGGAATCAACTACTTTGTGGAAATTGTTTATATTTCCATTTGTCCCAATGACTTTCATTGCAAAAGAAAAAAAAGTACAGAATCGAAATAAGAATCATGCTTTGCATGTCTCTTTAACTCTCCCTCAATCTAAAATGTTGTTCAGCTTTTCCTTCCCTTTCATGACCTTGATATGTATTTCTTTAGGAACTTTTTGTTTTCATATAGTTTTAGATTTCTAGAAGTTGCAAAGATAGGACAGAGATTTCTGGGTACCCTGTACCCAGTTTTCCTTAAGATTTTACATTAGGATGATACATTTGTCACACCTAGTGAACAAGTATTGATATATTATTTTTATCTAAAAGTCCATAGAGTTTCTAAATTTGTAATTAATGTTCGTTTTTTCATCCCAGGATATCTTCCAGTATACCACATTATACTTCATCATCATGTTTGCTAAGAGTCTTCTGAACTATGACAGTTTCTCACCTTTCCCATGTTTTTTATGGTCTTGATAGTTTGGAAGAATATTGGCCAAGTATTTTTGTAAAATTCTTCAATTGATTTTTCTCTGATGCTTTTCTGTGGCTTTGCTGAAGTTTGACGTGCCCTTTTGGTTGAATTCTATGTCCCTTTGATATACCTTCATTATCGTGTGTGTGTGTGTGTGTGTGTGTGAGTGTGAGTGTGTGTGTGGTTTTTTTTTTTTTCAGTACATTTCACCTTTTTTTGCACAAAAAGAAATCCCAGAACAGGCCACATTATATGCTTTCCGAGAGAATGAAGTGAGAACAAAACATCATCTCTAAGGTTGGTGTTCTTGCCAAAAATGCGTGATCTGAGCATAATTATAAGAAAGCACCACACAAGTTCAAATTAAGAGACACTACACAATAGGTTTACTGGAGTCTTCAAAAATGTCAATGTCTGTTATTATCTAATGTAAAAAACCCAGCTCATTGAAGAAATGGCCGATTCGAGTACTGAGAAGGGGAATACTCAAAATAAACCTGGGGCTTTTTTGGCACAAAAAAGTGAACTGTGTTCATCACTGGTCACGTGAACTGTGTTCATCACTGGTCACGTTAACTGTGATCATTTCATTTAGTTAGTTTGCGCTAGATTTCTCCAATAAGAGTCATTACTGGGGAAGAAATCTGTGGTTATGTATATACCGTATTTCTCATAAAACTTTTACTCTCAATTCAAATATGTATTGAGCCTTGCCTCAATTTGTTATTACCATGTAGGTTGACAAGTTTTGTTTTTATAATTCCATCATTCCTTGGACATTTGTTGATGACTTGACATATGTTTTCACAAGTTATTTATTAATTAATATGTTTACATTTGTCAGTACAGACTCATGGCTTTCTGTTCTATTCCATGGGTTAGAATCATTGGCATCATTATTCATATACATGTGAAAATTATCCTAGCTAATGAAAGCCCTGCTTCTGTGTCTGACATTCCCTGCACAATTTTTAGCACCTTTGTTTCTTTGTTGTTCAGCAAGATGTTCCAGCTTCATCTTGTATTACTTTGCCTCATCCCTGGAATCATCCATTTCTTCAATGAGACCTGGTTCTATTTAGTGGAATATGATATACAGAAAACAAGATCTGGGGACCAGGCATACTCATTGCTACTAGGCTGTCATTAATTCTAAGCCCTTTAAGTAGACATAAGATCTACCTACATAAAATCTGTTATGATCTTAATGTTTGTGTCTGCCTCCCCAGTACCCAAATTCATTTGTTGAAACCTAATCTAACACATGTTATGGTGTTAGAAAATGGGGATCATTTGAATCTGATTAAGTCATGAAGGCAGAGCCCTTGTAAATGGCATTAGTGCCCTTACAAAAGAGGCCCCAGAGAGCTGCCTTCCACCTTCCACCATGTGAGGACACAGAAAGCAGGACGCATCTAAGAAACAGGAAATACACCCTCACAAGACATCCAATTTGTTGGCACCTTAATCTTAGATATCACAAACTCCAGGACTTTGATAAATCAATATCTGTTATTTAAAAAACACCAAGTTTATGATATTTTATTATATCAGCCTGAAATAACTAACACAGCATCTCTTTTCTTTTTATAGTCAAATGTCACTAGCCAACCAATACATGTGGAAGGAATTATAGAATTACAAAATCGCCATTTGTCATCCTTCATAGTAATTATTTGATTAAGGCAAGAAACATCAGCGGAAGTTAAACTTAGGGGGCAAAGTTTGATGACAAAATATGTATAGCATACACACACACACACACACACACACACACATATATATATAATATACAATACATATAGATGAACATTATTTACTATATTTATATTTTAAACATCTGCCTGTATATACTGAAAACCATAAATTTATATTGATTCCTCCAATTCCATTTCAGTATCACAGGGTTTATTCTAGTTTTCCTATATATATATCATGCACTCTTCTCTCCAACAGTGAGAATCTTGACTTCTTTATTTACATTATATGTGCTTATCTACTCAGCCCTGAAATATATAGTGTTTCATAAATTCTAATTCGTAACATTGAGAAAAATAAACTTACTAAACAGTCTTACATTTCTTCACAATTCGTTTGCATATAGCAGAAAGTTTTGTAACAAAAATACTGTGTTCAAATGCTAGAATCCTTTTTTTAAATTTCCTTCAGTGTAGTTGCATTATTCATGTTAAATGCAGTTAGATTCATTTCTTTATTTTTTTATTCTAAGTTTTCCTTTTATTATCCTTGTTTATTTTAATATCTGTTTTGTGCCCAGATTTCTTTTTAATGATCCTTATACTCGTCAAGCAATTTTAATTTCAAATGCAATTTTTATTAAGTTGCTATCCTATAGAGTCAAAGACTTTATTTTTTTAATGAGTGTGTATGTGTGTTTGTGTTGTTGTTATCGTGGTTGTTGTTGTGAGACAGGGTCTTTCTCTGTTGCCCAGGCTGGAGTGCAGTGGCACAATCTTGGTTCAGAGCAACCTCTATCTCCCAGGCTCAAGTGATCCTCTTACCTCAGCCTCTTGAGTAGCTAGGACTACAGACCCACACCACCACACTCAGCTATTTTTTTTTTTTTTTAAAGAAATGGAGTATTGCCATATTGCCGAGGCTGGTCTCAAACTCCTGGGCTCAAACTATCTGCCCGGCTCTGCCTCCCAAAGTTCTGGGATTACAGGCATGAACCATCATACCCTGCCTAGCCTAAGACTTTTACAGCGAATATTAAGTTTACTATAGTGAGCTAAAGGTGCCAAGTTTCCAAAAACGGCAAACACCTTGAGAGCAAGTTCAAGATCAATTTATATTGAGGTGTGTCCTACCTATTTACTTGTTACAATGATTAAGCTTTTTCTCATTTCGAGGATAATTGTATGTATAAGGAATTTCAGCTCTTAATTTATATTTGCTCTAAGTTCCATACTTTTAAGAATTAGAAGTGTAACAAGGCTATTTTTATATCTAGAAAATTCAGAGGAATGCCTTGCTTTTACTATAATTTCAAGTTTTAGGAGAAAGATTTTTTAGATATTCAGTTGAAAAACTTACCCCTGCCTTCTTAAACACTCCAATCACTGCTTACACTAACACAACTGTGTTCCACTAAGCATAGGAATATTGTCTTGACCAAACTGATTGAAGCTTATGTTCACTAATAGATTTTCTCTTAAGATCCAGAACCCTGGCCTCAGAATTATATGTGATTTATTTCCCTTCAATGCTATCATTTTGAAACAAAAATAATCTGTCCCATCTTTCCACTGAGAAACTAATAAGCCTTGACCTAAATTGAAGCTCCTAGAATTGAAATTAGATATAGGAGAAAATTTAATAGAATCTTAGAGAGACCTTCAGTATCTTCCAGTCAAAATGTTTTCATTTTAGACATAAGGAAAACAAGGCTTGGGGAATTTAAATGGCTTACTCAATACTACATACATAAGGATAAATCTATTGTTTAAGTACTATTGTATCAGCTCCCTATCCAGCACTCTGGCCATTGGTCTATGCATTAATTGAGACAATTTTAAACATTTAAAGGAAGCATTGGAATAGTTTACAGAGTCCACATTTCTCAAAGTCACCACAGTGAAACAGACACTCACTGAAACATTTTTTATCTCAATTCACTTTAAAGACAGAAGAATTAGACAGAACACTTCCAGAAGCCAAATATATATTTTATTCCCTTTTCAATTTTCCTTGGGATAGAGCAAAATATACAGTACAAACTAAGCTCCAAATATCTGATTTTGAGAAAAATGACAGTCATAGACTACTAAGTTGAGTTATATTTATTTAAATATAATTAATGGAAAAACACCTATTTCTACAAAATTGCAATAGAGATTGGGGAATGATTTACTAGATCCTTAACTGATGATTGAAAATTGCCCAATCTTCCCATGCCTCAACTTCACCAACTGTAAAATGAATTAATAATTTTGTCCATCTGATAAAAGAATTCTGAGAATTAAATTAAAATATTTAATATACACAAAGTACTAAGTATTCTCCCTGGCCTACTGGGCTTGACATTTGCTTGCACTAGTAATATCTAATTGCTTTCATTACTATGGATAGAGTATTGGTCCAGGCTATAGACCTGCATTCAAGCCGCTACTCAATTAGTGCAAACTATGCCAACTTAAGGATAGTATTTTACCTCTCTGGGCTTATTCCCCATCTTTGAAACAGTATAATGGATCCTATTCCACAGGGTTGCTTTAAAGATAATGTGTTTATCTTTGTCTCTGTTTATATGATGGATTACATTTATTGATTTGTGTATGTTGAACCAGCCTTGCATCCCATGGATGAAGCCAACTTGATTGTGGTGCATAAGCTTTTCGATGTGCTGTTGGATTCGGTTTGCCAGTATTTTATTGAGGATTTTTGCGTCGATGTTCATCAGGAATATTGGTCTAAAATTCTCTTTTTTGTGCGTGTCACTGCCAGGCTTTGGTATCAGGATGATGCTGGTCTCATAAAATAAGTTAGGGAGGATACTCTCTTTTTCTATTGATTGGAATAGTTTCAGAAGGAATGGTACCAGCTCCTCTTTGTACCTCTGGTAGAATTCAGCTGTGAATCCGTCTGGTCCTGGACTTTTTTTGGTTGGTAGGCTATTAATTATTGCCTCAACTTCAGAGCCTGTTATTGGTCTATTCAGGGATTCAGGGATTCAACTTCTTCCTGGTTGCCTTGGGAGGGTGTATGTGGCTAGGAGTTTATCCACTTCTTCTAGATTTTCCAGGTTATTTGCATAGAGCTGTTTATAGTATTCTCTGATGGTAGTTTATATTTCTGTGGGATCTTTTTTATTGCATCTATTTGATTCTTCTCTCTTTTCTTCTTTATTAGTCTTGCTAGCAGTCTATCAATTTTGTTGATCTTTTCAAAAAACCAGCTCCTGGATTCATTGATTTTTTGAAAGGTTTTTTGTGTCTCTCTCCTTCAGTTCTGCTCTGATCTTAGTTATTTCTTGCATTCTGCTAGCTTTTGAATGTGTCTGCTCTTGCTTCTCTAGTTCTTTTAATTGTGATGTTAGGGTGTCAATTTTAGATCTTTCCTGCTTTCCCTTGTGGGCATTTAGTGCTATAAATTTCCTTCTACACACTGCTTTAAATGTGTCCCAGAGATTCTGCTGTGTTGTGTCTTTGTTCTCGTTGGTTTCGAAGAACATCTGTATTTATGCCTTCATTTCATTATATACCCAGTAGTCATTCAGGAGCAGGTTGTTCAGTTTCCATGTAGGTGAGCAGTTTTGAGTGAGTTTCCAATCCTGAGTTCTAGTTTGATTACACTGTGGTCTGAGAGACATCTTGTTATAATTTCTGTTCTTTTACATTTGCTGAGGAGTGCTTTATTTCCAACTATGTGGTCAATTTTGGAATAAGTGCAATGTAGTGCTGAGAAGAGTGTATATTCTGTTGATTTGGGGTGGAGAGTTCTGTAGATGTCTATTAGGTCTGCTTGGTGCAGAGCTGAGTTCAATTCCTAGATATCCTTGTTAACTTTCTGTCTCGTTGATCTGTCTAATATTGACAGTGGGGTGTTAAAGTCTCCCATTATTATTGTGTGGGAGTCTAAGTCTCTTTGTAGGTCTCTAAGGACTTGCTTTATGAATCTGGGTGCTTCCGTATTGGGTACATATATATTTAGGATAGTTAGCTCTTCTTGTTGAATTGATGCCTTTACCATTACATAATGGCCTTCTTTGTCTCTTTTGATCTTCGTTGGTTTAAAGTCTCTTTTATCAGAGACCAGGATTGCAACCCCTGCTTTTTTTGTTTGTTTGTTTTCCATTTGCTTGGTACATCTTCCTCCATCCCTTTATTTTGAGACCTTGTGTGTCTCTGCACGTGAGATGGGTCTCCTGAATACAGCACACTGATGTGTCTTGACTCTTTATCCAATTTGCAAGTCTTGTCTTTTA
Organism: Pan troglodytes; assembly: GCF_028858775.2. NCBI lineage: Eukaryota > Metazoa > Chordata > Mammalia > Primates > Hominidae > Pan > Pan troglodytes. The sequence continues at coordinate 93,145,963 of NC_072407.2, forward strand.
ATTGGAGCATTTAGCCCATTTACATTTAAGGTTAGTAATGTTATGTGTGAATTTGATCCTGTCATTATGATGTTAGCTGGTTATTTTGCTCATTCGTTGATGCAGTTTCTTCCTAGCATCAACAGTCTTTACAATTTGGCATGTTTTTGCAGTGGCTGGTACCGATTGTTCCTTTCCATGTTTAGTGCTTCCTTCAGGAGCTTGATTATCTCAATAGATGCAGAAAAGGCCTTCGACAAAATTCAACAGCGCTTCATGCTAAAAACTCTCAATAAACTAGGTATTGATGGGACATATCTCAAAATAATAAGAGCTATTTATGACAAACCCACAGCCAATATCACACTGAATGGGCAAAAACTGGAAGCATTCCCTTTGAAAACTGGCACAAGACAGGGATGCTCTCTCTCACCACTTAAATTCAACATAGTGTTGGAAGTTCTGGCCAGGGCTATCAGGCAGGAGAAAGAAATAAAGGGAATTCAATTAAGAAAAGAGGAAGTCAAATTGTCCCTGTTTGCAGATGACATGATTGTGTATTTAGAAAACTGCAACATCTCAGCCCCAAGTCTCCTTAAGCTGATAAGCAACTTCAGCAAAGTCTCAGGATACAAAATCAGTGTGCAAAAATCACAAGCATTCCTACACACCAATAATGGACAAATTGAGAGCCAAATCATTAGTGAACTCCCATTTATAATTGCTTCAAAGAGAATAAAATACCTAAGAATGCAACTTACAAGTAATGTGAAGGACCTCTTCAAGGAAAACTACAACTCACTCAATGCAACTACACTGCTCAATGGAATAAAAGAGGACACAAACAAATGGAAGAACATTCCATGCTCTTGGATAGGAAGAATCAATATCGTGAAAATGGTCATACTGCCCAAGGTAATTTATAGATTCAATGCCATCCCCATCAAGCTACCAATGACTTTCTTCACAGAATTGGAAAAAACTACTTTAAAGTTCATATGGCACCAAAAAAAGAGCCTGCATTGCCCAGACAATCATAAGCCAAAAGAACAACCCTGGAGGCATCATGCTACCTGACTTCACACTATTCTACAAGGCTGCAGTAACCAAAACAGCATGGTACTTGTACCAAAACAGAGATATAGACCAATGGAACAGAACAGAGCCCTCAGAAGTAACACCATACATCTACAATCATATAATTTTTGACAAACCTGACAAAAACAAGAAATGGGGAAAGGATTCCCTATTTAATAAATGGTGCTGGGAAAACTGGCTAGCCATATGTAGAAAGCTGAAATTGGATCCCTTCCTTATACCTTATATAAAATTAATTCAAGATGGATTAAAGACTTAAATGTTATACCTAAAACCTTAAAAACCCTAGAAAAAAACCTAGGCTATACCATTCAGGACATAGGCATGTTCAAAGACTTCATGACTAAAACACCAAAAGCAATGGCAACAAAAGCCAAAATTGACAAATGGGATCTAATTAAACTAAAGAGCTTCTGCACAGCAAAAGAAACTACCATCAGAGTAATCAGGCAACCTACAGAATGGGAGAACATTTTTACAATCTACCCATCTGACAAAGGGCTAATGTCCAGAATCTACAATGAACTCAAACAAATTTACAAGAAAAAATCAAACAACCTCATCAACAAGTGGGCAAAGGATATGAACAGACACTTCTCAAAAGAAGACATTTATGCAGCCAACAGACACATGAAAAAATGCTCATAATCACTGGCCATCAGAGAAATGAAAATCAAAACCACAATGAGATACCGTCTCACACCAGTAAGAATGGCATTCATTAACAAGTCAGGAAACAACAGGTGCTGGAGAGGATGTGGAGAATTGCGAACACTTTTACATTGTTGGTGGGACTGTAAACTAGTTCAACCATTGTGGAAGACAGTGTGGCAATTCCTCAAGGATCTAGAACTAGAAATACCATTTGACCCAGCCATCCCATTACTGGGTGTATACCCAAAGGATTATAAACCATGCTGCTATAGACACATGCACATGTATGTTTATTGCGGCACTATTCACAATAGCAAAGACTTGGAACCAACCCATATGTCCATGAGTGATAGACTGGATTAAAAAAATGTGGCACATGTACACCATGGAATACTATGCAGCCATAAAAAAGGATGAGTTCACATCCTTTGTAGGGACATGAATGAAGCTGGAAACAATCATTCTCAGCAAACTATCTCAAGGATGGAAAACCAAACACCGCATGTTCTCACTCATAGGTGGGAATTTAACAATGAGAATCTTGGACAGAGGAAGGGAACATCACACACCGGGGCCTGTCGTAGGGTTGAGGGAAGGGGGAGGGATAACATTAGGAGATATACCTAACGTAAATGACATGTTAATGGGTGCAGCACACCAACATGGCACAGGTATACATATGTAACAAGTCTGCACGTTGTGCACATGTACCCTAGAACTTAAAGTATAATAACAAAAAATTTAAAAAAAGATAATGTATTTAAACCCAAAAAACTATAGGTAGTTTTCAGCCTGGTGCCTATGATATTCTCAGAGTTTATTAAATTGTGTCTTTCTCCTATATACTCACATCACCCATGTACAGATATTTATATAGAGAGTACAGTATCTTAATATTTAGTTCTAAATATTCAGTTGTGAGTAGGGCAAGGCCCCCTGAGATCTTCTAAAGAAGGTAATTGACACTTTCATAAAATGTCAAACCAAGAAACAGATGAGGTTAATAGTATATTCATCTTTCTAAAAGAAGAAAAAAATTATAATTTTGGAAATTAAAGTGTTATCAACTTAGCTTTGCTTTGAGAAACAAACGTAAACTTCATAATTTATGATGAGTATAAAAAGGACTCTGAGAAAATACTAGGGGACTGTCAGGTTAAATGAAACACTGAAGACCTTGGGAGATTCAAAATATCTGTGAAGGAATTACATTTATTATTTTGATGTTTTGGGAAATTTGTGTTGCTTGATCCACTATAAGAGTTTAAGAAATATTAGGAAGCAAAGAGGCAGTGTATTAGTCCATCTTCATGCTGCGGATAGAGACATACCCGAGACTGGGTAATTTATACAGGAAAAGCTGTTTAATGGATTTACAGTTCCAAGCAGCTGGGGAGGCCTCAGAATCATGGCAGAAGGCAAGGAGGATCAAGTCATGTTTTACGTGGATGGCCGCAGGCAAAGACAGGGCTCGTACAGGGAAACCAGTGTTTTTAAAACTGTCAGATCTCATGAGACTTATTCACTATCACAAGAGAGCACAGGAAAGACCTGCCCCCATGATTCAGTTATCTCACACCAGGCCCCTCCCACAACATGTAGGAACTATGGGAGCTACCAGATGAGATTTGGGTGGGGACACAGAACCAAACCATATCAGGGAGGATGTCAGTAAAGAGAGACCAGGAGGCAGGAGGGAGAAATGGAGGTAGGTCTCTATGACATGCTTAGCAAGCTTTTAAACCATAAAGAATCATGATTGTTTAAATCATCATAGAAGCCAGAGGAATGAAACAAGGGTAGAAGACCAATTTATTAAATATTACCTATCAGCTACTATGCTAAGTATGAACTAACTCAATGTAACCCATTTAGGCTTTGTGCTACTAGGCTCAACAGAACATCACTGCTGCAACCAAGGACACTTATGAAAAAAAGTCAAATAAATATTTTAATGATAAATTAGTTACATTGCAAAACTTTTCAGAAATATATATTCTTCAACTTTTATTCTCAATGTAGATTTCAAACACAGCTGCTAATCAAAACATTCACCCTAAATCCAAGATCTCTTAAGCTTGCTCACAAACAGTCCTCATAGGCTGCTTCTTTTGTTTCTCCTTCTAGCGCAATCTTATTATACAGGCCAACTTGGTTTCCCTGTGGGATTATTCGACTAAAGCCTAGACTCCTCTATCAGTTCAACAAAAGGGATCATTTCACACTTGCCTTCAAAAGTGAAAAAATAGAAACTCTGGCCAGGCGTGGTGGCTCATGCCTGTAATCCTAGCACTTTGGGAGGCCGAGGTGGGTGGATTGTCTGAGCTCAGGAGTTCAAGACCATCCTGGGCAACACGGTGAAACGCTGTCTCTACTAAAATACAAAAAATTAGCCAGGCATGCCGGTGTGTGCCTATAATCCCAGCTACTTGGGAGGCTGAGATAGGAGAATGGCTTGAACCTAGGAGGCAGATGTTGCAGTGAGATGAGATCAAACTACCACATTCAAGCCTGGGCAACAGAGCGAGACTCCATCTCATAAAAAGTAAAACATAAAAACTCTGTCTAATGTATGTATTTGGTTGTTTTTTTATTACTTTCTTAAGCAAAGTGTATATCTCAATAAAAAAATCATTTGTTTTGTTCCCAGCTGTATCTCCAAATTTAGCACAATACCTAGTGTGAGTGAAAAGAGATTTGTGAAATGAAAACCTCTAAGTTATCTTCCTTTGTTTAATTTTGGTTTCTACACTTAGAAGAAAATGAGGATAGAAGGACACATGTAAAAATAAAAATCTTTTTTTTGATAGGCTTTATGATTGAAAAAGGTAAGGGAAGGTCCCCAAGAAAAGTACAAACATCTAATTTATCAAAGCAATACTAAAATATTCATTAAGTAAAATACTTTTTTTTTTTTTTGAGACAGAGTCACTCTGCCACCAGGTTGTAATGCAATGGCATGATCTCAGCTCACTGCAACCTCCAACTCCCTGGTTCAAGCGATTCTCCTGCCTCAGCCTCCCAAGTAGCTGGGATTACAGGCATGCAGCACCACGCTCATCTAATTTTTGTATTTTTAGTAGAGACAAGGTTTCACCATATTGGCCAGGTTGGTCTTGACCTCCTGGCCTTGTGATCCGCCCACCTTGGCCTCACAAAGTGCTGGGATTATAGGCATGAGCCACCGCACCTGGCCAAGTAAAATATTTATTTACTATTTAGTAACCTAGTGTTTACTCCACTCATTCATGCTTAGCATTGTGGCTAACAGGAAATGTTTAATACATTTCTCCTTATTCCCTTGTTTCATTCCTCTGGCTTCTACTATGACTTAAACTAGTGTTTACTAGTGATTAGCATTGCCTATATTTCAGAATGCTTTGGAAGGTTATAACAGCTCATAATAGGCTAGAATTTATATGTGACACTTTCTTATAAACATGAAGCAATTATAAATGTGAGAGCAATTTGCATTACTATACTTGATAACAAAGGACAGTGTGTGCCAATATCAAATGAGTTGTATATTTAGCAAAGGCTAAAGATGCTCATAGGTAGAAATTATTACAGGCTAGTGTAGTCAGGAATACTAAATGGGACAGGTGATTAATTTACTGTTTCATGCTAAACTGTACCCTGATGGTGTTAGTGAAAATAATTTAATATTTTGTGATGTGCTATTAGAAGCACTGTCTCCTATTACTACTGCCCTCTATCTACTATACAAATTTATACTTGTTATTTAGTAATATGACTGATAGGAATAATAAAATATTATATGCTAGTTCCATTCACTTATTCAGCATTTAACAATTATGTGTTGGTGTGTAACAAAACACAATATAAAAGTCATCGTTCAAGTGCTCATTTCAAAGCAGTGAAGAGAACAAAAATATCCCCTATTTTCATGCAGCTCACATTCCAGTGGGTGAGATATTTAATTTAAAAGTTAAGAATCATATAATATTATTATTTCTTATGCAGTGTTCCATTAAAAAAAATAAACTGGTGAACAAGAAATACAGTACCCCGGAGGGAGTACTTTAGTAATACTAGAGTGTCATGGAACTCTTCTAAGGAACTACATTTGGTTCACATCTGAAAAATGAGAATGAATGAGACTCATGAACTGCTGTGGGAAAATAAATCCAGGTAAAAGAATGACAACTGAAACATTCTATCTGTAGAGAAAAAGCTGAGTTCTTCACTGAAAGGAAAAGGAAGCTGATGTGGCCAGGGAATACTGGTTTAGTTGTGGAATGTTATGAGATGAGTCCAAGAATGTAGAAAGAAAGTGGGTCACATTGTGGATATGCAAGCCATGAAAAACATAATAGATTTTATTCAAAGAGCAATGCAAAACAGTTGTAGAATTTTCTGCACAAATAAAACAGAGAAGTAACAGTATAATTTGTGCTACTGAAGATCATCTGGGCTGCTGAAGAATGGGTTCCATGAAGGATGGATTGGAATCAGGGAGGAGACAAGTGATTCTAGGAGACTTGAAGTGAGATGAGAGTGAGAAGGACTAAGATGAGGCACTGGAGACAGTAGTGATGGCTTAGAACTCTCAGGGTCCTGCTGAAGTCAACCTCATTCAGTAAGTATAGTTGCTATACAATGGGATGGAGCAGAATGGATATTGAGGGAATAATCACAATTTCCACTACAGCATACATTTTAAAAAGTTAGATAAAGGAGAAGTGTTTAAGTTACTACAAAAAAAAAATGACTAGTTGGATGATAGAGGGATTTTGCATTAATATTAGTAAACTGTACTTTATAGCTGAATTTGATCATTCAACCACAAGATGGCCTGCTTTATAATATAGAAACACCTGTCAGTATTTTACCAAATACTGGTGTTCAATGGAGCACAGTTATAGAGAATAGATTATATTTCTGAGGTGCAGTAAACAATTGGTTTAAATTTCCTTTCCAAATCTAGGATTCTGTAAAAACAATGTGGCATGATTTTTCTATCACTTAACATAGTCACATTGGATGTCTGAGAGGTCAGGCAGATAAGAGATTTTTAAACATTTAATGAACAGTTATCTAAACATTTTGTGACATAGCAGGTATTATAGTATTTGTCAATAATGTATCAAATATGGGGTATATTTGTCACTTGGTTTTCTCTCTTAAATCTGCCATACGTCTGGTATTGGTAAAATTTTGGCTCTTGCATCTTAAGGAGTTATTTTATTGCCACGTATTCTGCATGGGAAGTACATTTCTAAGCTTCCTTTTATTAACGTGTCTTATCTGAATATATAAAATCTTTTTGTCAATTAGTCAACGTGGATGATCTAGGTTATAGGACACTGAATCCATACCCTTTCTTATTCTCTGCTCTACTTGAAGACCTTGAACTGTATATTTCCTTTCTCTGTCTCTCAAGTTCATGTCAGTGATCACAAGACAGTGTAGAACAATTAAAAGAAATCCAGTACAACAAAACCAAATCATGGCTTGTTTCAAAACAAGTGAGCTATTAATAACAACTTAAAATAAAATAACACTTACTTGTATTAACTAGCAAAAAAGCATTTTCCTCACTTCCATGCCATTCTACCAATGTCCTGAAGTAATTGAACCAGAGATTTGGAGGTAAGCCTCATCAAAAATTACAGTTAACATGTACACAATTATATATAGTTTTAATTCAGTTTTTTTAATATTCAGATATTACATCTGCAAGATGATAAGGAACTATCATACAATTTCACCAATGAAGATACAACAGATCAGAAAATTAACTTTGCATACACCGAAGAGGCGTTTCAGCTCCCCAGGATAGAAATTATGATCCCATAAGAAGGCTGATGCAGGGTTTGTATAGCCTGAATCTTATACAATTTGGGATATGTGTGTGGGAAAGCCCTGTATAGGAAAAATAATACAAATTACAAGTATAGTATCAATATTTTCTTTCATTTTTTTGACCTACCTTCTTTATTGATATTTAGAAGTTTATATTCGAAGACAGGAGAAAAACTTTGCCTCTTTAACATCTCAAACATTTGGTAAGAGGTAGTGTATTAGTGCATTCTCACTCTGCTATAAAGAAATACTCAACACTGGGTAATTTATAAAAGAAAGACATTCAATGGACTCACAGTTCTGCATTGCTGGGGTGGCTTCAGGAAACTTAAAATCATTGGCAGAAGGCAAAGGAGAAGCAGGCACCTTTTTCACAGGGCAGCAGGATGCAGGGAGTGCCATCACGGGAAATGCCAGAAGTTTATAAATCCATCAGATCTAGTAAGATTCACTATCATGAGAACAGCATGGGGAAAATCGCTCCCATGATCCAATTATTAATACCTCCACCTGGTCCTGTCCTTGACACGTGGGGATTATGAAGATTATGGGGATTAAATTCAAGATGAGGTTTTGGGTGGGGACACAGCCAAACCATATCAGGTAGGCATCCTGGGGCTGTCCAGATGAGTGGACATGGTACACAGTTTAAATTATTAATATTTATATACAGGTAATTTATATACATTATTACAACTTAGCCTCACAAGCAGGAAGAAATTGCTATTTTCTCCATTTTACAGATCAGGAGCTCAGAAAAGTCAGGGAATTTGAGAAAATTCACAAAATTACTATGAAGTGGGTTCAAGTCCGCACTGCCTGACTACAAATCTCTTGCTCCTGCACTCTACTGTTACATCTTGACACGAGTTACTAAAATGAAAGGGAGGCATATTCTACATTGAAGAAAATGGAATGAAACACTCAATTTCCAAATCTCAAATATTCTTTAGGACTTACAGCCTACACTTTTAGTCAGCAAGGAGCTTACACTTCCATTCCCTTCATGACATTACTGGGCCAAGCATGTCCTCTTGTAATCAAGACCTGATAATTCCCAAATGATTTTGGCTCCAGGTGTCCTTTTTTCATATTCTGTCATTTGATTTTTTCTGCAGTGACTTTTTATCTTGGAAAGCACAAGCATATTCTCTGTACTCTCAAATGACCCACATTCACATTCCTGTGGAATTTAGAGTTTTCCCACATATATATAATATATGTATATAATATATATCTTATTATTCAGATATTACATCTGCAAGATGATAAGGAACTATCATACAATTTCACCAATGAGGATACAACACATCAGAAAAGGTAATTATATGTATGAGAAAACTCTTAAGATATATATAATATATCTTAAGTTCAGCAATGCAGAACTGTGAGTCCATTGAATGTCTTTCTTTTATAAATTACCCAGTGTTGAGTGTTTCTTTATAGCAGAGTGAGAATGCACTAATACACTACCTCTTACCAAATGTTTGAGATGTTAAAGAGGCAAAGTTTTTCTCCTGTCTTCGAATATAAACTTCTAAATATCAATAAAGAAGGTAGGTCAAAAAATGAAAGAAAATATTGATACTATACTTGTAATTTGTATTATTTTTCCTATACAGGGCTTTCCCACACACATATCCCAAATTGTATAAGATTCAGGCTATACAAACCCTGCATCAGCCTTCTTATGGGATCATAATTTCTATCCTGGGGAGCTGAAACGCCTCTTCGGTGTATGCAAAGTTAATTACTTTTCTGATCTGTTGTATCTTCATTGGTGAAATTGTATGATAGTTCCTTATCATCTTGCAGATGTAATATCTGAATATTAAAAAAACTGAATTAAAACTATATATAATTGTGTACATGTTAACTGTAATTTTTGATGAGGCTTACCTCCAAATCTCTGGTTCAATTACTTCAGGACATTGGTAGAATGGCATGGAAGTGAGGAAAATGCTTTTTTGCTAGTTAATACAAGTAAGTGTTATTTTATTTTAAGATGTTATTAATAGCTCACTTGTTTTGAAACAAGCCATGATTTGGTTTTGTTGTACTGGATTTCTTTTAATTGTTCTACACTGTCTTGTGATCACTGACATGAACTTGAGAGACAGAGAAAGGAAATATATTATATATTTTATATACCTTAAGAGTTCTCTCTATATATAATATATATTATTATAATATATTATATGCATTAATATGTATTATATTAATTATTATATATAATATATATTTATAATATATAATATATATAGAGAGAGAACTCTTAAGATATATGTTATATATAATATATAACATATATATCTTAAGAGTCTTCTTTTACATAATAGTAAAATTGTTAAAATCATATAAATTAAAATGAATAGAGTATTATTATGTAATTCATAGTCCATATTTAATTATCATCACATTTCTAACATTGCTATTTATACTTTTATTTATGCTTCTATTCTGATTGTCAATACAAGGCAAGATCATGCATTGCTTGTTTCTTCAGTGCATTTTAATCTAGCAACCTTCAGTCTTTCCTTTTTCTGGTATTTATAATGAATGAAAATTACTAATTTTGTAAAATTGAACACAGATTGTCTTTGATTGATGTTCCCTCATAATAAGATTCATGATATGCACTTTTTGCAGAGAGACCACATTAGTGATGTGTCGTTGGTGCATAATAACACTTTTGCTGATTGATCAATTAATGGTGATACTGTGTATTGGATCCTTTGGTTCATGTCTTTTCTGATAGGTTACTTCAGTGTATAGTTATCATTTTTCCCTTAGTAGCTAGTATCTTATGGATATACTATGCATATAGATGTATAGATATGTATCTTCATCTATCATGTCTCTATTTTTCATAATTTAACTTTTCACTAAAAATTATATTTTGAAAGCTTCACAGTAATTCACAAAGATCATTCTTATTTTTTACAGGTGCACATTTCTCTAATATATTCAACTATTTTTTAGATGGGCAAATGAATTTTTGTTTCAATAATTTACTATCACAAATAATTCTGCAGATAATAACCTTGTATATTTTCTGGAGGTGTGTATTCAGGATAAAGTCTTTGAAGTAGAATTGCTAGTAGACCAAAGGTAAATACACGTGTACCTTGCAAATATTGGCAAATTTGCCTCTATAAAAATTCAGCTACTTTGCAGCCTCACAAAGACAATATTAGAGTACCTGATTTCCCAAAGCCTTACTAACAAAATCAAGATTTTTAATTTTTGCCAATTTGTTGTAAGGTGTTATTATTCTCTTGTTGTTGAACAATTTGTTTTATCTTTGTTTCTCAGTGTATGCTGTTCTTGATATATACTGTTGGTGTATGATGAGCTTCATGAATAAATTTATGTATTTCACTAAAATTTGGCTAATGTTCTATGATGTTTCTTTAATTATTTTTATTAATTTTGATCCTATTGTGTCTCTTCTCTTCTGGATTGTCAGTTGCATACATATTAAACTCTTGAAATTTTTCCACAGATTCTGCATTTCATTTTCTTTCTTTTTCTCTTTCTGGCTCAAATTGAGTAACTTCTATTGCTCTGCCTTCAAGATCATTGGTTTTTTCCTCTCCCATATTTTCTATGTTGTAACTCTTTTCAGATATTTAAATTTCATTATGGATATTGATTTTTACTTGTAGAATCTTTTTATTCTTTTTAAATAATTTTTATTTATCTATTTGCAGTTTCCTATTTTTTAATACATGGAGAACACATTTTCTTTTATAGTATTGCATGATTATTGTGGCTGATTTAAAATACTTGCTGCTAACTTCAATATCTGGTTCACCTTAGTTAAGTATATTCTTAATATGTTGAAAAATTTTGATTGTATCCTGTACACTGTGGATTCTATTATAAATCTACCAAAGTTTTATTTTTCTCTAATTTGTTTTGGTAGGCAATTAAGTTGCTTAAACTCAAATCTAACCTCTCATTTGGATGTCTCTTCAGACTTCAGTTCATCTCTTTCATTCTTAGCTGGGCTGTTTTTGGTCTGTCTCAGGCATGCATAATTTGCAAAAATTATAAAATGTGTAAAATCTGTTGAAACCTCAGAATAACAGTGAGAATGAAAAGTTCCCTTTTGGAACTTTTCTTTCACTTTCAAGCCATTGTGGATACTCCACGTTTTGATTTTGAAGTCTTAAGGCTTAAATACCATGGTTTTCCCATTGGGAATTCAGAAGTCCAAAAAGTTGTGTCTGTGGTTTGCCCTTAGAATAAAAGCCAGAAAAAGTGAGGGAACAACCTTTGCTTCGTTCCTCTTCTAAGTTAATTCTTTTTTGAATATGCCCGATTGTTCTCACTCTTTATGTTCTCAGATAATTCATTTTGCATTATTTCCTTGAAAGTGTGGATTTTCATTATTTTATTTGTTCTTCACGTTGATTTATAGTGATTTTATGGAGATGTTAGGATGTGGACAATTACTCAGGCTCTCGGAAGTCCTCTAATGGATGCTTGTTTTCCCATCAATAATATGAAATTGCAGTCAAATACGTCTGTTATGTTTACTACTTGGCTACCAGAATCATGCATATGTTACGTATTATCTATGTTGCATAAATAATCAGGAAAAAGCTCACTTCCTTGGTAAGTATCTTTAATATAATATAAGTAATGTGTCTTCTGTTGTCTAATGTAACTGGGTTAGAAACCTAACTCTGCAACTCACTGGGTATACTTTCCTAGGCATGTGAACTTTCTGAACCTTATTCCTAATAATTATAAAATAGAAAAAATCATACTTTCCTTAGAAAGAAGGTAATGCATGTAAAACAGTGTTGAACATATAAATTTTCTCTCCTCAATTTTATATAAAATTGAAGTTCCATGAGGTGAGGTTAATGGCCCAAGGCCACTTGTTAGACCAAAATCAGGGTTAGGAGCCTAATCTAATTTCTTATTTGGTCCTTTTCAGGATCTCATGCTTTTCTTAGATTTTTATACTTTTTTTTTTTTACCTCTAGAAAGAGACAGCACTTTTTTTTAGCAGTCCTTTTCATATTGCTGTTATTTGCAAGTTGAAAGATTATGAATCTTAATGATGACATTAGTAATGTCAGGTCAAATCCTGTATCAGTGTTGACAAATCAGTAATGAAAATACATATAAATTCTCTAAATATTGTTGGTGCATAATGTTGACAGTCTTGCATATTTTTGTAAGTCCTTAACAATATTTGCCAACTATTTTTTTTATTGTCCTGTCCCTATCTGGATATTTATTTTAATTGTGATGTGATCAATATCATGTGATTATTCAACTAAAATATAACCTGTACTATACTCTATTTGTAAGTGAGTCCCAATACATTTTTCAATCCTGTGAGCAACAGAGTTATTCAATAAGGAGGGGAGTGCCCTAGGACTTTGTCCTCATTTAAACATTTTCCTTTCTCCTCTGCCGGGCAATGCATGTAATAGTGACATTACAATGAACTCAAATTTGACCTTCTTAAAGCCAGAATACAAAAATATGTTCTTTCTTTCACAGAGTAGTATCTATTGAGAACAGAGACATGAATGGTTGAGGCATATCTCTTTTCATGCTTTCTCAACAGTAGACAAGTAAAGCTTTCAAAAGATTCAAATGAATCCCCCGGGGCAGCCGTCTTCTAGTTAAAGTTGTGTTTTCTTTACTTCTCTAAAAATTTTCTCATTTGACCCCACTATCTAAAGACAATTTACACTGAGGTCAGGCTGATGCTGTAAGACAAGGCACAGAGCTGTCCACGCTTCTCATTTCAGGCGGCCTCTTCGATTTAAACTCCAAGTGCTAGAGTCAGAGCCTCAGGTATAGCTCATTGTTTTGTTTTGTTTTCTTCTTCTGTCATCTAACTGTATTCTTCAAAAGGTACAAAGACCTTATTATGTTTCTTATATTAAGAAATAAAATCTCAAATATAGGCATTAGCTCTCTTTTACAAAAGAAATCCTTCAAGTTTAAAATATCAATTTAAAGATAATTGTTTTCTATATGTTATGAAATGTAGATTTTCAGCAAAAGAATATCTTACTCCCAGCGTCAGGCATTTTTCATTGTAATAAAGGAATACCAGAGCATGGGTAATTTATTTTGGCTCGCAGATTTGTAGGCTATACAGGAAGTGTTGTCCTGGCAGCTGCTTCTGGTGAGGGCCTTAGGTAGCTTAAAATCATGATTGAAAGCAAGGGGGAGCCATCATGTCATATGGCAAGAGATGGTGCAGAGAGATGCCAGACTCTTTTAAATAACAGTCCTCAAAATTACTTACAGAGTGAGAACTCACATGTTACCATGAAGACAGCACCAAGCCAGTGATGATGGATCCATCCCCATGATCCAAAACCTCCTTCTAGGTTCCGCTTCCAACATTGGTGGTCACATTTCAACATGAGATTTGGAGGGAACAAATATCCAAACCATATCACCCCCAAACATAACTTGGCTGCTTTTAAGTGGTGTTATGACATGATTTTGAATATCCCAAAGACAAAGTCAATTAAGCTGAATGATGATATTGATGGAAATGACATATGATTGTCACAGGTATTTAGACAGGCATGAGCGGGACAGGGGAGGGCTCTCCCTTGACCCACTGGGAATGTCAGGTGACTGGCAATTATCGTATTATCTATAAAAGTGATAAATTGGCAGCCTGAGCCAGGGAGGGGCCAATTCCTGATGGTGCACACCTGTGGTACTAAAGTGTTAATTGCATGCAGACACCAAGGAAAAGCAAATTCCTGGGCCTACACATTAAGAGACAATATGGCAGAGTATGACCTTCTGGAGGCATGCCACAGCAAAGGAAGAAAGCCTCAGATGGGCATGCCTACATCTTCCTAAACACAGTGCGCGTGCTCACCTCCCAAGAGTAAGGAGGGCACTGCACATGTGGGCGGCCCACCCTAAGGGAAAAATCATGGGAAAGAGGCCAGCCTATAAAGTCCCAGGATCATGGTTAAAAATTGCAATTGTCCTTCAAGTCATGTGCTGGGGTCTCTTTCAACTGTACTGTACTTTCTCTCCTGTTCTAAAGCCTTTTTAAATAAATTTCCACTCCTACTCTGAAACTTGCCTGGGCTTCTTTTTTTGCCGTATGCCCCTCAATCGAATTTTTTCTTCTGAGGAGGCAATAATTGAGGTTGCTGCAGACCCTAGATTTGCTGCTGGTAAGTTGGAAACCTTCCACCGATAACATGATGAGTTATCCAATATTAAAGAATTTTCTACATCGAAAATAGTAGTGATTGTATATACTAACAATAAACCATTTGAAAAAGAAATTAAGAAATGACTCCCATTATCAGTAATTACAAAGAAATAATACTGAGGAGTAAATTTAATCAAGGAGATTAAAGATCTCTACACTGAAAATTGTAACACATTGATTAAAGAAATCAAAGAAGACACAAATAAATGGAAAGATACCCATGTTCATGGATTAGAGGAATTAATATTGTTAAATGTCACTACTACCCAAAACAATCTATAAATTCAATGCAATCTCAATCATAATTACAATTATATTTTTCACAGAAAGAGAAAAAACAATCCTAAAATTTGTCAAATCAAAATTTATTAAACAATTAAATGTATTACTTGAAACTGAAAAGCTACCGGAAGAATGCATAGGGAAAAAATCCATGATGTTGGTCTTGGAAAGGATTTTTTGGATATGACCCTCAAAGAACAGACAACAACAACAAAATAGACAAATGAGATTGTATCAAACTAAAATGCTTCTGCGCAGCAAAGAAAACAATAAACATGGTGAAAAAACAATGTAAGAAAAAGAAGAAAATATTTGCATACCATATTTTTGATAAATGGCTAATATTCAAAATATATAAAGAACTCAACTCAATAGGAGGAAAACAAACTAATTAAACAATGGGCAAAAGATCTGAAGAGACATTTTTCAAAACAAGATTTGCAAATGGTCAACAGGTATATGAAAAGATATTAAACATCATTACTCATTGGAGAAATGCAAATTAAAATCACAATGAGATGTCATTTCATACCTGTTAGAAGGCAATTATTAAAAAGATGAAATACAGATTATGGTGAGGATGTGTAGAAAAGAAAACCCTTGACTATTGTTGGTGGGAGTGTAAGTTAGTATAGCTATTATGAAAAATGATATAGAGATTCCTCAAAAAATTAAAAATATAATTACCATGTAATCCAGTAATTCTATTTTTCAGTGTATATGCACAGGCAATAAAAACATTATGTCAAAGAGATATGTGCACTCCTATGTTCACTGTAGCATTATTTACAGTAGCTAAGATATGGCATCAACCTAAGTGTCCATGGATAGAAAAATGGATAAACAAAATGTAGTATATATACAAAATGGAATACCATTCAGTCTTATAAAATAATGAAATCCCATTATTTGCAACAACCTGGATGAAGCTGGAAGACATTATATTAAGTGAAATAAGCCAGGCACAGAAAGATAAATACTGTATGATGTCACTTATACTTGGGATTTTACAAAGCCAACTTATGAAAAAAGAAAATACAGTGATGGTTACCAGAGGCTGGGGCCAGGGGCAAGGATGTCAGGAAATGGGGGCATGTTATTTAAAGGGTACAGAGTTTCAGTTAAACTCAAGGAATAAGTTCTGGGCATCTATTGTACGGCTTGGTGGCTACAGTTAGTAATACTATATTATGTACTTGCAAATTGCTAACAGAATAGATTATAAATGTTCGCACCACAAAAATATAAGTATGTAATATGATGGAAATGTTAATGAAATTGATTTAGTCATTTCGCAATGTATACATGTATCAAAATATCCTGTTATATACCAAGAATATATACAATATCATCTATCAATTAAAATAATGAAAATAAAATGAAATAAAATGATCAATAACCACTAGGCTTTCTTTCCTGTCCATTAAAAAAAGAGGAAAGAACAAATACCTAAAATAAGAAAAGAGGAGATGAAATAACTGAATGGGTATAAGTGAAAAGACCCCATCCATCATTAAGTGACATTCTATTTACAATATTTTTTTAAATCTTCTTAAAATTATTATAGAATAAGCGATTACATCATCAGGCTAATTATAATTAAAAACGGCAATTCGTAGAGGAAAGCAAAGCACCAGAGCTACTTTGTCTCAGGGCAGTTCTCAAACTTGGAAAAGCTGAGCTTTAGATTTAATAGCCTTGAAAGATACAGATAAAAAAGTTGGGGGCCTGTTCAAAATGAGGAATCTAATAAGAAAAGCTTTCCTTGTAAACTGGAGCACCAAAACATTACACACCCTCACTTAAAGCTAAAACTGAGACAGCTAAGACATTTTCCCTTACATCAAATGCTAAAAGGGTCTCATATTAAGATCTTTCTTTGCTTTTTGTTTGCTCTTGTTCATATGAAATCTCATTCTAGGCATGGATTTGTTTTGTTTGTTGTTATTTTTATTTAACATGCTTGTATTCTTAAATCTGTACATTGATATCTTTCATCACTTGAAAATCCTCAGTCATGATCCCTTTAAATATTACAAGGGATGGCTTGTAATTACAACTTATTAGGGACAGATAATTTGTACATTTTAATAGGTGAGCAAAAACTATAAAAATATTTTATAAAAATTCTTATCAAGCTCTTAAAATAATATATTTAATCTGATTAAGGGTATCTACTGCAAAAGTCCTCTAAATATAACATTAATTAAACATATAGTAAAAGCTCTCCATGTATGACCAGCAACATGACAATATTCTAAAATATTGCTTTACAATATTTTAGAATACAACAATCAATAGATTGAATTTACAATACATTGAATTGTTTAGAATTACAACAGTCAATATTCTAAAATATTGTTCTGGAATTCCTTATTTGTGCAATAAAGCAATTAGAAAAACTATAAGGACCATAAATGGAGTGCTGTTATTATTTGCAAGTAATATAATTGTATATATTTCATATAAGAAATAATCAGTTCTAAGTTATTAGAATTATTAGGAGAGTTTAGCAGACTGGCAGATTTTAAAAGCCAACATCAATAAATTAATTGTATCTCTATAGACTGGCACTAAAAATTTGTCAAAAATTTAAAAAATATTAATAAGATTTATATATTTTACAAAGAATAAAAATCAAATAGACAAGTATAAGTTTAACAATTGATATGCATAATCTCTTAGGGAGCAAATGAAAAGAAAGAATAAATAAGCTTCATTCAAAGACAATAAAGAATTCCTAAATTAATGGACAATTATACTATAGTCATAGATTGTAAAACTCAATACAATCAATTATTGATATGGTTTGGCTGTGTCCCCACTGAAATCTCATCTTGAATTCTAACTACCACGATTCCCACGTGTCATAGGAGGAACCCGGTGGGAGGTGATTGAATTATGGTGATGGGTCTTTCCTGTGCTGTTCTTGTGATAGTGATTGAGTCTCGCAAGATCTAATGGTTTTAAAAAGGAGAGTTTCCCTCTACAAGCTCTCTTCTCTCTTGTCTGCCACGATGTGAGTTTACCTTTAACCTTCTGCCATGATTGTGAGGCCTCCCTAGCCATGTGTAAGTCCAATAAACTTCTTTCTTTTGTAAATTGCCCTGTCTTGGATGTCTTTATCAGCAGTGTGAAAATGGACTAATACAATTATGTAACAAAATTTGTGCTAAAATTTTATTCTTCAATGCAATTGATATATTAGAGACTAAGGCATATTTTCTGTTTGCTTTTGTTCAATTTCAAAAGTTAAAAACAATAGGTGACTGCGAAACTGCACCCAGATGAACAGAACCACATAGGAACACAGAAAACTCATACACACATCTCAAACCTGTACTGGCTATCTCAGTCTACCATGTTTGTTATAAGACACACTAATCTACACCTGGTGTTACAACTATCTGATTTCAAATAATCCTTCTCTCATCACTTCATAATACCCCACAAGTTGCAACCATTCCAATGTCTACTTTCACAAGTAAATATCAGGTGTCTTTCAAGATAAAGTGCCATATTTATTGTAGTCTATATGTATTTTAAACACATAACATGTAAAAATTTGCCACTATTTTATTAGATATCTATATCTTTATGTATGAATAATTTTTAAGTGTTTTTTTTTCCCTAAAACACCATATTCCCCCAGCCCTTTGGTTAAGTGATTTTGCACAGAACAGAGATTTATAGAAACAAATATCCTGTATTACAGATGAACTGATACATTGGAAAGATTGTAAATCACACTATATTTTATGTACATTCAATGCAATTCTAATTAAAATCTCAGCAGGGTTTTCATGTGTGTGTGTGTGTGTGTGTGTGTGTGTGTGTGTGTGTAGGGTCAGGAACCTGTTGAAAAAGAACAAGTAGGAAGCCCCTGTACCTGATATCAAGAGTTATTACTAGAGTGATTAAAATAAATAATTGATTTTCCAAATGCGGACAAAAATGCCAGTATATCAGAATACAGAACCAAAAACTTAAGGCACACATATATGGATGCTTGACATGTGACATACCTCTTTAAATCAATGAGAAAAGGACAAGATTTATTATTATTATCAGCGATGCTGATAAATTAGGTATTCATTTGAGATAAAAATGAAGTTTAACCTCATATTTTATACAAAATCAGTTCCTGAGGGATTATGGCCTGAAATTTTGAGGGCAAATTTATGAAGACTTTAAGGATATCAGTAAAATATCTTTGAATTCTCAGTTAGGGAATATATTCCTAAATAAAATGCATAAAATACTAACCACATTCTTAATAGTACATTCTACTTCACTTAGATTAAGCATTTCCACTCATCAAAAACCACTATAAAGAGAGTGAAAACATCATATAGTAAGAGGTATGATTTGGAATACATATTGACAAACAACTGGTCTCTAGCATAAATGAAGAACTTCCTCAAACTTTCAAGAAAAATGCAGAAAACCTCTAATCAGATACTTCATCGAATGATAAATCCATATGCAAAAAATGTTCATAGGAACTCAACTTTTTCTACTAATCAGGAAAAAACCAGTTGAAACCACCTTGAAATATCATTTAATAACTCAAATATTGGCAAAAATTAACAATTAGGCACATTTGAATTATTGGTATGGATTTAAAGTCATGAGAGCTATCAGAGATGACCAGTCAGAAATTTAGTTATTATATACTTTTATGTATACTTTGTCTGTAAATACCTAGTACATTTGAAAATATTCATACACTACGATCAGCATTTTAATTCTCAATAGTACACACACTTGCATATGTCTACTAGGAGATGCACAAATGATACCAATGTTTTCAGTCTTAGCCAGGTTAACGTGGGTTTTGTTTGACATTTTAAAAATATTTAAAATATCTTATATATTATATATCAGATATATTACATTACTTAAAATTATTTTACATAGTATCGTATGTATGATACATTTTATCATTGCAAATTTTTAGGGAAAATAATAGATTCTGATGTCAGTGATAATAATATAGGCCTTATTGTTAAGTGTTATGCAAATAAAGTTTAAAACCTAGATTTAAAAAAATAATTTACACAGAAAAGTAAAATTTTCAAGTAAAAGTTGAAAAACACAAATGACCAAAACTGGCTCCAGAAAAGCTGAAAATCTGTACAAATTGCTCAAAGTAATCAAATAAATTAACTTTTTCCTAAGAAAATGCCAGGCCCAGATAAGTTCACATAAGAATTTTACCGACCATTTAAAGGACAGAAAGATCTTAATGCATTTTAAACTATTCTAAATCATACAAAATAAACATTCTCAATTATTTGTATCATCTACCTAATATTAAATTCAAAACACAATCAAGAATGTCAAAAATAAAACTGGAGTCAGATTTTATCTAGGAATATTAGCAAACAATCAAGAGCAAATTTTAACAATACAAAAACATGACATGATGTTTACATTAGTAATGGTGCAATTATTACATCTTAGTATGTCTATTCATATTATTCTCCACTTCAGTAAATCAGAGAAGAAATCAAGATGATCAGCTTCATAAATAACTTTTCCAAAGGTATTTATAAAACGAAATAGTAATTATTGGGGGGAACCCAGAAGTAAATGGATATTTCCTTTGATTAAAATTATATTGACATTAATCCAAAGTTGACTAGATGCTTAAGGAATGGGGACAAAAATATAGTTAGACAGAAAGGAATCTAGTATTTGATAGCACAAGAGGGTGACTACAGTGAACAACAATTTATGTACATTTTTAAATAACTAAGAGACTATAATTGGAATGTTTGTAACACATATAAATGACAAATGCTTGCAGTAATGGATACCTCATTTACTCTGATGTGATTATTACACACAGGATGCCCATATCAAAATATCTCATGTACCGCATAAATATATATACCTATTATGTACTCATAAAAACTAAAAATTAAAATTAGGAAAACAAAGTTAACTATATGCTTAAGTAAGCTTCACCAGCAATATTTATGTTATTGTTAAAAAAGACCATACATTAACAGAATTATTTTATCAATGTATGAAATTACTGACATACAACTGGACAAGAGAAAATAAAGAAAATGTAAACAAGAAAGAAAGAAATATAATTATTTGTGTATTGGCAAAGTATATGATGGTACACATAAAAGTGCTGTATATAATTATATGCTTCACATGAATTAAGAGGATTCTCTGAAAAACTGTTAGTAATGACAACTCAGTAAGGCACAGAAATTAATCGATTTTATAATACAAACCATAACAAGTTATAGCTTATAAACTAACAAAAAATGTAATATGTAATATCCCATAATGCCTATGAATAAAAATGTTCCAGATATCCATAAAAATAAATGTCTTTAATGCTAATGAGAGTCACAATAGGACTATTAAAAGTGGGAAAATGTTACCATACTCTTGTAAAGGAAGACACAATTTTATAAGTACTCAAAATCTACCTGAATTAACTTATAACACTCTATGGCCCAGTAAAAATATCAATAGGGACTTTTGTGGGAGAATGATATTAGCTGCTTCTACAGGCATATGGCATCATTAATATATAATAGAAGTCAGAAT
Source organism: Pan troglodytes (assembly GCF_028858775.2). Taxonomy (NCBI): domain Eukaryota; kingdom Metazoa; phylum Chordata; class Mammalia; order Primates; family Hominidae; genus Pan; species Pan troglodytes. Next base: position 93,167,606 of record NC_072407.2, read on the forward strand.
AATTATGAAAGGGAACAATAATAAGGGGGAACTATGTATAATATATATTAAATATAATTATATAAATTATATAAATATAATTTTAAAGTTAAAATAGTCAAACTATTATAACTATTTTAAAACTATTATTTAGCTATTTTAAAATATTTAAAGTTAAATATTTAAAAACTATTTTAAAATAGTTTGACTATTTTAAAATAGCTACACTATTTTAACTATTTTAAACTATTTTAACTATTTTAAAGTTAAAATAGTTAGTTAAAAGGATGAGGTTGGATAGACAGATCAATACAACAGAATGGAAAGTCCAGAGATAGGCTAAAATGTATTACAGAATTATTGTATGAAAAAGATTATATAGTAGGTAATTTTGTAAAATGCATATTACTAATAGAATATTTGCATAATTAGAAAGCTGTCAAAAATAAGTAAACAGAGTAATAGATCAAAAATACATAAAAATAAGTTTATGATGAAATATATACTTAAACTTAATAGTACTAGTAAAATAATAATATACTTTAAAGATCTCCAGCTGAAGATGTTCTATTTAATGTGATATGAAACCCAGAAAGAGTTAGAAAATGTATACAGTTCGAGTGTCCATTTGAGATCTTTCTAGCTTTCTGAGTGGGCATTTGGTGCTAAAATATCCCTCTTAACACTGCTTTAGCTGTGTCCCAGAAATTCTGGTATTTGGTCTTTTTATTTTCATTGGTTTCAAAGAAATTCTTGATTTCTGCCTTAAATTCATTATTTACCCGGGGTCATTCAAGAGCAAGTTGTTCAATTTCCATGTAACTGTGTGGTTTTGACTGAATTTCTTAATCCTGATTGCTAATTTGATTGCACTGTGGTCTGAGAGACTATTGTTATGATTTCAGGGTTTTTTTGTTTGTTTGTTTGATTTTTTGCATTTGCTAAGGAGGGTTTTACTTCCAATTATGTGGTCTATTTCAGAATTAGTGCCATGAGGCACTGAGAAAAATGTATATTCTGTTGATTTGGGGTGGAGAGTTCTGTAGATGTTTATTAGGTCCACTTGGCCCAGAGCTGAGTTCAAGTCCTGAATATCCTTGTTAATTTCCTGTCTCATTCATCTGTCTAATATTGACAATGGGGTGTTAAAGTCTCCCACTACTATTATATAGGAGTCTAAGTCTCTTTGTAGGTCTCTGTGAACTTGCTTTATGAATCTGGGTGCCCCTGTATTGGGTGCATACATATTTAGGATAGTTACGTTTTCTTGTTGAATTGATTTCTTTACCCTTCTTTGTCTCTTTTGATCTTTGTTGGTATAAAGTCTGTTTTTTTGGAGAGTAGGATTACAATCCCTGCTTTTTTTGCTTTCCATTTGCTTGGTAAATTTTCCTCCATTCCTTTATTTTGAGCCTATGTGTGTCTTTGAAGTGAGATGGGTCTCCTGAATACAGCACACTGATGGGTCTTGACTTTTTCTCCAATTTGCCAGTCTGTGTCTTTTAAATGGGGCATTTAGCCCATTTACATTTAAGGTTAGTATTTTTATGTGCGAATTTGATCCAGTCTTCATGATTCTATCTGGTTATTTTGCACACTAGTTGATGCAGTTTCTTCAGAGTGTTATGGTCTTTATATTTTGGTGTGTTTTTCAGTGGCTGATACCAGTTTTTCCTTTCCATGTTTAGCTCTTTCTTCACAAGCTCTTGCAAGGCAGGCCTGGTGATGATGAAATCCCTCAGCATTTGCTTTTCTGGAAAGGATTTTATTTCTCCTTCGCTTATGAAGCTTCGTTTGGCTGGATGTGAAATTCTGAGTTGAAAATTCTTTTCTTTAAGCATGTTGAATATTGGCCCCCAGTCTCTTCTTCTTGTAGGGTTTCTGCTGACAGGTCTGCTGTTAGTCTGATGGGCTTCCATTGTAGATGACCTGGCAATGGTCACACCCTTTGTATGGAGGTGACACCATAACATCACAATTAAAAGACATACAGAAACAAGAGCAAACTATACTAAAGCGAGCAGAAGACAAAAAATAACTAAGATCAGAGCAGAACTGAAGGACATAGAAACATGAAAAACCCTCCAAAAATCAATGAATCCAGGAGCTGTTTTTTTTTAATTAACAAAATAGATAGACTGCTATCTAGATGAATAAAGAAGAAAAGAGAGAAGATTCAAATAAGCACAGTTGGAAATGATAAGGGGGAATCCTCCACTGACACAACAGAAATACAAACTACCATCAGAGAATACTATAAACACCTATATGCAAATAAACTAGAAAATCTAGAAGAAATGGACACATATACCCTCCCAAGACTAAACCAGGAAGAAGTCGAATCCTGAATAGACTAATAACAAGTTCTGAAATTGAGGCAGTAACTAACAGCCTACCAACCAAAAAAAGTCCAGGACCAGATGGATTCACCGCTAAATTCTATCAGAGGTAGAAAAAGGAGCTGGTACCATTCCTATTGAAACTATTCCAAACAAGTGAACAGGAAGGACTCCTCCCTAACTAATTTTATGAAGCCAGCATCATCCCAATGCCAAAATCTGGCAGAGACATAACAACAACAAAAGCTTCAGGTCAATATCCCTAATGAACGTTGATGTGAAAATCCACAATAAAATATTGGCAAACCAAATCCAGCAGCACATAAAAAACTTATCACTGTGATCAAGTCAGCTTCCTCTCTGGGATGTGAGGCTGGGTCAACGTATGCAAATCAATAAACGTAATCCATCACATAAAAATAGCCAAAGACAAAAACCTCATGATTATCTTAAAAAAATGCAGAAAACGCCTTTGAAAAAATTCAACATCCCTTCATGTTAAAAACTCTCAATAAACTAGGTATTGATGAACCATATCTCAAAATAATAAGAGCTACTTATGACAAACCCACAACCAATGTCACATTGAATGGAAAAAAGCTGGAAGTATTCCTTCTGAAAACCGGTGCAAGGCAAGGACACCCTCTCTCACCACTCCTATTCAACATAGTACTGGAAATTCTGGCCAGGACAATCAGGCAAGAGAAGGAAATAAAGGGTATTCACATAGGAAGAGAGGAAGTCAAATTGTCTTTGTTTGCAGATGACATGATTGCATATTTAGAAAATCCCATTGTCTCAGCCCAAAATCTTAAGCTGATAAGCAACTTCAGCAAAGTCTCAGTATACAAAATTAATGTGCAAGAATCACAAGCATTCCTATACACAAATAAGAGACAAACAAAAAGCCAAATCATGAGTGAACTCCCATTCACAATTGCTTCAAAGAGAATAAAATATCTAGGAATACAGTTAACAAGGGATGTGAAGGACCTCTTCAAGGAGAACTACAAACCACCTCTCAAGGAAATAAGAGAGGACACAAACAAATGGAAAAGCTTTCCATCCTCATGGATAGGAAGAATCAATATCTTGAAAATGGCCATACTGCCCAAAGTAAATTATAGAGTCAATGCTACCCCCATCAAGGTACCATTGACTTTCTTCACAGAATTAGAAAAAAAACTACTTTAAATTTCATATGGAATCAAAGAATACCCTGCATAGCCAAGACAATCCTAAGCAAAAAGAACAAAGCTACAGGAATCATGCTACATGACTTCAAACTATACTACAAGGTTGCAGTAACCAAAACAGCAGAGTACTGGTACCAAAACAGACATAGAGATCAATGGAACAGAACAGAGACCTCAGAAATAACACCATACATCTACAAACATCTGATCTTCAACAAACCTGACAAAAACAAGCAAGCAATGAGGAAAAGATCTCCTATTCAATAAATCGTGCTGGAGAAACTGGCTAGCCATATGCAGAAAACAGAAACTCGACCCTTTCCATACTCCCTATACTAAAATTAACTCAAGAAGGACTAAAGACTTAAATATAAAACCCCAAACCATAGAAATCCTAGAAGAAAACCTAGGTGATACTATTTAGGACATAGGCATTGGCAAAGACATCATGATGAAAACGCAAAAAGCAATTGCAACAAAAGCCAATATTGACAAGTGTAATCTAATTAAACCAAAGAGCTTCTGTACAGCAAGAGAAACTATCATCAGAGTGAATAGGCAACCTACAAAATAGGAGACAATTCTTGCACTCTACCCATCTACAAAAGTCTAATATCCAGAAGTTACAAGGAACTTAAACAAATTTACAAGAAAAAAACAAACAACTCCATCACAAAGTGGGCCAAGGATATGAACAGACATTTCTCAAAAGAAGACATTTATGCGGCCAACAAACATATGCAAAAAAAGTTCAACATCACTGATCACTGGAGAAAGGCAAATCGAAACGACAATGAGATTCCATCTCACTCCAGTCAGAATGGTGACTATTAAAAAGTCAGGAGACAATAGATGCTGGTGAGGCGCTGGAGAAATAGAAATGCTGTTACACTGTTGGTGGGAATGTCAATTAGTTCAACCATTGTGGAAGACAGTATGGCGATTCCTCAAGGATCTAGAACCAGAAATACAATTTGACTCAGTAATCCCATTACTGGGTATACACCCAAAGGAATATAAATGATTCTACTATAAAGACACATGTATACGTATGTTTATTGCAGCACTATTTAGCAAAGACATGGAACCAACCCAAATGTGCATCAATGATAGACTGGATAAAGAAAATGTGGTACATATATACCATGGAATACTATGCAGTCATAAAAAGGAATGAGATCATGTCCTTTTCAGGGACATGGATGAAGCTGGGAGGTATCATCCTCAGCAAACTAACACAGGAGCAGAAAACCAAACACCTCATGTTCTCACTCATAAGTGGGAGTTGAATAATGGGAACACACATGGACACAGAGAGAACAACACAGACCAGGGACTGGGAGGTGAGGAACTAGGGGAGGGAATTTAGAGGATGGGTTGATGGGTGCAGCAAACCACCATGGCACATGTATGTCAATGTAACAAACCTGCAGGTTCTGCACAGGTATGCCAGAACTTAAAGTACAATTTTAAAAAGTAAGAAAATGTACAGTGTTCATAATGATAAAAGTATGAGAAAAAACAAGTTAATACATCGAATCACAAAGTTGAGGAGTATTTGCAATTTATTACATGAAAAAGAATACATGTAAATTCACGTATGAGGAAATATCCATTAAACTATCCACGTAAAAATGAAATCAGCAAAAACAGGTAATAATACAGGAAGACGATGATAAACAGAAAAAGACTATTTCCTTAACCAGTTGGAAAGTGGTTCAACGATTCTCACAGTAGAATAAAGTCAAATTTAAAACACTGTGAGATACCTTTTATTCATTTATTTTTATTTACCTAATTTGGAATGATCTGTTAAAATATCATGAGAGTGATTATGAGAAAATTCATGTACTCTCATGTTTTCTCATAGTATATAAACTAGTATAACATCTATAAAGTGAAATTCAAGAGGATTTATAAGTTATAGATGCATCCACTCTTTGAACAGCCAATTCCAATTATAGAAATGTGTACTATACTTCTAATCACATGTGTGAAATGACATGGAGCATTGCTCTAAAATTTTAAAAACAAATTTCAAAAGCAACAGTAATCCATCAATAGCAAGCTGCTTAAATAATTTATGGTATATACACAATGGACTAATGTACAGCTGTAAAAACAAAGTTATAAGCCCACATGGGACAATCTTTAACATGTATTTTAAATGACTTTAAGTGAATAAACAAAAGTGTGCAATGGTGAATGTAATACTCAATCGTTTTGAGTAAAGTGGGATACATATGTATATATATGGAGAGAGAAAGAGAGACTACATGAGAGACTATGCAAGAATACATAAGAAACTAGAAAATCCGAGCCTTCAAAAAGTAACACAGAATGGCTGGGCCCTACAGTAAGGAGGAGAATTTTCACAGTATATTGTCTTATATTTTCTTTTTTTTTTTTTGCCTCATGTTTTCTAAATTTTTTAAACACCAGAATAATATACCTTTTAAGTAATGTTTTGTCTATTAAACTCATATATAAAATCTAAAAGATGAAAGCAGTATAAGAAAAGGAAGGAGAAATTAGAAAATAAATCATAGAGAGTATAAAGATTTGCATCTTGCATTTGTCAAGCAACTCACAACCACAATTTGTTAGTAGATTTTTGGTTTTGAAAACACTTACATATATGCTTATTTGACAGTGTTATTGTCTTTTTGATTTTTTCAGATGATCAACTACACCTTAAAAAATGTCAAGTGACATACAATAATACACAGAAGTTAGTTTTGAAATGAAGATCTTGTGAGTTTACATGCCATGCTGCTTACAAACTATCTCATTTTTATAAATATGCATAACCTTTTCTTCTTTATCATCATCTCCCTCCCATGCTTATAATGATTTGGGGCCAACATTAGGAGCTATCAGTGAATAAAAAAGTGATTAGGGGAATTAATGAATTAATGAATAAATGAATGTTCATTTAAGAAGCTTAAAGAGAAATTAAAAATTGAAATATGTCAAAATTTAGGAACAATTCAAAACTTAAAAGTAAGTCTGCTGGGAGTGTTACAATCTTTCCAAAGGTCAATTATGCCATTTCAAAAGTTTTCAAGTTAATGCTGGTTTCATCCAACAATTTTACTTGTGGAGTTTTCTCCTAAAAAAAAAGGAAATGAGCAAAAAAAAAAAAAGTGTTTTTTTTTAGATAGGCAGTTATATTTAATATGCCTATATTACTTGAAAAATAAACTAAAAGGTTATCTTTAATAGTATGGATTAAAGTAGATTCAATACCAAAATAAAATATGTAAAGAAAATTCTGGAGTTTTACTTTTTTTTTTTTTTACTATTTTTTTCTAACCTGTTTCCTTTTACACTTGCTAAAATACTCATCGAGATATTCATCAAGTACACCTTTGCTTAGCCTCCTTCAAAATGGATGAGAGCTCAACATCAGTAACTTAGACTTCCAATTCCTCAAATTGTAATGCATTTGATCACCAGTGTTTATTAAGTGTTGAGTGTGAAGCTCACTTGGTAGCCCAAAGATTTCACTGGGATCAGTCACTGTATTTCAAAACATCATAACTCCACTTTGAGCTTTTTTAAGAGCAAAGTGTCATTGGCCCTACTTTCAGTCTCAGCACCTAAAGAGCTTACTATCAATTAAAGGATTCTCACTCCAAACCCACTAGAATCCTGCATCATGTCCCTGAAGCATGCATCTAAGAAGATTCCTAAGACATCCCAATTTACTGTTCTAAAATAGCCACTTCCCAGCAGAATCCTTTCCTCTCTGGCTTTGACAGTAAATTGGAAAGAAATCCTCCTTACACTCAGAGTTAGCAGAAACCTTAAAAAGAAAACCAACACGTTTGTGCTGGATAGAATGCCCTGTAATTGTGATTCAAGCTGTTATCCTCTTAAGATCTTGGTCATCATGCTCTGTGTCTCTTATTTCCCACCTCAACCAACCATCTGTTCCTAAATAAAACTTTACCAAGAAAAAGTGCATATATTGTGTCATATCGGTAACTAGCAATGAAGACAGATCTATATATTTTAAAATGCCTAACAAAACATGTATTAAAACAACTAAATCTAGCTAATAGTTTATTTTTATTATATGGTGGTACAAATTGGGGTTCTTTCATGGCTATGTCACACGGACACTTCAAATATCACAAAAAGCCCAGCAGGTTGCTAATTGAGGTCTCAGTTCAATAATTACACAAAGCAGTAACATGTATAGAAAATTAAAAGCAGATTCTGTCCTTGGGAATTGTGAGATGACTGAACTCATTTGCTTCCACCTCTAAACTAGAGTGCCTTGCCATGACAAATTAAGTTGGGACCAACAGACAGTATGTGATCAATGGGATCGAAATGAGTGACATTCAATCACATCCTGCATCATTATATGCACATTTTAATAACACGAACGATGGCCTCACAGTACCGGCAAGACACAAAAAAATCCCTTTTTTTTAAATTATCAATTTTTTTTAAAAGCGATCATGCTAAGTGACTGAAGTATGAACTCTTTGCTCTGCTTTGCTTATATAGAAGAGCCATTTTACCTACTCTGTGGTACCAAGTGATGCGTTTAATCTTGCACACATTAAGTCCCATTGGCAGGGGAAAGCCAACTATCAAATAGTGAAGAAACACCTTGTCAGACAAACATTTCAAACACCTGAGCCAAAGTAAGTATGTTATTTAACTTTATATAAATATATATATTTATATGGATAGATTATATGTATATATATATACATGATTATTGAATGTTTATGTGTCCCAAAATCTGTGGTACAATGTCCCACTTATAGATACGTATCTATATACAGTGTTATTTTCTTTTAGCCCATAAATGACTTTAAGCCCATCATCAGAATTTAGATAATTAAATAAAAATTCAACTACTAAACATTGCTTTAATTTTATTGTTTTTTTTTTTAAATCAGAGCTGGTACTCATCAGTAGCCAAAATCCTTTTATTTTCTTCCTTCCTCAGAGTCTGAGAACATGTCCATGATATACTGTTTTGTCAGTCTGCTAAATTTTATAATGAAAACTTTCATTGTTCCTGTGTAAACAGTGTTACAATGGAGTAAACAGAAATGAAATATTCTATTACTTTTACTACTTGGTAGTGACAACAATTCTCATTCTTTATTTTTATTTACTCAAGAGTCATAGTGTTAAAGACACACATTTCATTTATAAAGAATCCATATCTTTCCCCAATTGCCCTATTGGGTTTGTGAGACCAAGTCTAACAAATGAACAAAGAAAATTATGACAGAAAATTCCATTCATTAGGGCAAAATCAGTGTGAAAAGACTGAAATTTACAGATGGGCAAGATGTCTGATTAAATTTACAGGCAATGCAGATTGGCTACAGATGGTGAGGAATCTGGTCCAAAACTTAGAGTCCATGCCATTTTTGTTTTTACTTTTAAAATTCCATTTCTCAAATTCTTACTTTGCAAGGCAAAGTCCTCTCATACAAACCAGATCTCAGGACTTTTGTGTTTTACGATCTCATAAAAGTCATTTTGTATCCACGGAAAGACCACATGTGACATCATTATCACATGGTGATTTGATTTTGTTTATGCTTCTTAAACCAATTACTTTTGTTACAGCCATAATTTGCTCCTGGAGGCAGAAGATCCTACTTCAACCTGGCAGTGAACTAATCCATTAAGATTTGACATCGAACAGGCTTTTGGAAGAATACTAGCATCACTAAGGGTAACCGGAAAGAAAATAGCCTATGTAAATGTGCAGGATTATAAAAATACTTAAATATAAGTAGCATAATATTTCTACAAGAAGATTAGCAGATCAAGTTCTAACCTAAAACTGGTAAAACTACATTGACAAAAAAACCTCTATCTGAGCCTGGCCCCTAAATCGATGAAGCTAAACTTACATAGTTACTAAATTTGTCAAGATTCTACTAATGCATACATCTAAATGAAAGCTGAAATACTTAGTCAAGAGTCCAAATCTTTATTAACTCTAAAGCCAGCATAAAATTTAACAGAAGAAATGTAACATGTATTTCAAAATTTGAACTCTAGAGCTGAGTCCTTCGAGTTTATATCCTAGTTTTATGTTTTCTATATTTATTAAATATATATGAACATGAGAACATTATTTAAACCCTTTTTGTGCCCTATCCTTACCTTTAAAATAGTTTTCATCAATTAAAATCTTAGTTGCAATTTATAACCCATCTAGCTAAAGCAGAAAAGTATTCATTAAGGTAGAAACTAGAAAACTTTTTTTATTTGGGTCAGAGACTTAAAATTTTAGACTTTATGGGACAGGTGGTCTCTGTTGCAAATACTTAGCATGGACATTCAATAAAACTTTATTTTCAAAATCAGGCATTATCAACCTCCATATTAAATGATATTATGTACCTCAAAGAGTCTTGAAGATTTCTGAGCTACAGTTGCAGGATCATAGCTATGAAGCCAGTTTTAATAGCAATCACCACTCACTCACAGGGTTTACTAGCGAGATCCTACCACCCCTACCCACAGAAACCACAGCTTGCATCTTGGACACTGAGCACTACTATTAGAACCCCATCCACTAACATGTGATCTCTTTATTGTACTCTACATCAGGGGTCCCCAGCCCCTGGGCCACAGATGGGTGTCATTCTCCAACCTGTTAGGAACTGGGCCACAAGGAGTGGGTGAGCTGCTGGTGAACTAGCATTAGTGTTAGCATTATTGACTGACCTCTGTCTCTTATCAGATCAGCAGCGGCATCAGATTCTCATAGGATCATAAATCCTACTGTGAACTGAGCATGCTAGGGATCTAGGGTGCATGCTCCTTATGAGGATCTAATGCCTGATGATCTAAAGTGGAACAGTTTCAACCCAAAACCACTACCCCACCACATTAGAGGAAAAATTAAAGAGTCATCTTCCATGAAACTTGTCCCTGATGCCAAAAAGATTAGGGACTGCTGCTCTACATCTTTTCCCACAAAAATGTATTCAATACAACCCCTTCCTTCTGCTTTCTATTGCTCTGAGAGTGCATCTAATTGCAGAAATGTAGGTAATATACTCTAAAAAAGGCTGGGAAAGGAAACTTTTGGATTTTATGCTGGGAAATTATGATTCATGTTGGGAAAAATTAACAAAATATTGAAAGATATTTAAAATATACTGTGACCACAAAATGACAATGTTTTACCAAACAGATACATATAAAATATATCTAATAATGTTATAATAAAGCAGGATAATGCATATTTATTATTTAAAACAATACCTCCACTTGGTGCTCATAAATAGTATTATATGATTTCAAAAATGTTTATATTTTTTCATAAAAATAAGCAAACAACACCTTATAGCATTATATTTTATAAATTGAGGTAAAATAAATTAGATCTTCAGCCTGGAAAAAGCCTAATGCCCTCTGAGAAAAAGTACTGCTTTTCACACCACCACCAGCCCCAACTTACCTACAGCATTCTCTAGTCCATGTATCAGCAGTAGAAATGAATTACAAGATGACATATGACAAGACGATTAATAAGTAAAGATGGATGACAAGATAAAAATGGTACCTATTGTCTTTTAAAGATTTGAAGACAATGGAAAGCCATGGGAAAGTTCTTATTTGTTCATTTTGTTCATTGGTAAATAATCTGCTTTACTTCTTTCCCTGACTCCATAACTCAGCTGCTCACCAAGCACAGTCAGAACTGTCTTTCACAGCATGAAAAGAAATCAACAAACCGAAAATGGAGGTGCTGTTGGAAGAGCTGATGTCCTGGGTATTACAACCCATGTTCTGCCATTAAGAGATGTGTTTCCCACATTTCTTTTTATCCCTGCCTTATGTTCTACCCCTTTTCTTGACTTTGCCCATGTCAAGGACTTTCACTGGTCTTACTTCCCTAACTTTATCTTATGTATTTCACTTCTCAAAATCCTTCAGTGACTTTTCACTTCAAAGTAAAACAATGCCCTCGAAATCATGGGCCTGCTGACTTCTTAAATCTCATTTCCTGCTACTCTCACTGCATCAGTCCACTGCAGCCACATCAGCCTCCTCATGGAAGCAACTTTTCTCACCAAGGCACCTTTGCTTCAGGTTCTTTGCATCCTCTGTTTCTTTTCCTGACATGCTCTTCTCATAAGTCTCCCTCCTTTCTTTCAGTAATTTATTTAAATGTCGCTTTCTTATGTTTCTCCTCTCTGTCCCTTTTTTCTTTATTTTTAACCCTTTATCACTTCTTTACTCTCTCCCTAACTAGAATGAATGCTCTACAAAGGTAGGAATTTTTGCCTTTTTTGTTTCCTCTTGTGTCCCCTAGAAATGAGCCTGGCACAGAGGAAATTGTCAAAAATACGTGTTGAATACATTCCTGAACACATGAATAAGTGTATTTTGACTGCTGAACTCATTTACTCATTATTTCAATGACTGATGTTTTGCTCTCCCTTCAGCCTGAGTCCTCTCTATTTTATTTTGCTTTCCTTAATGGCCCCTCACCTATCGCTTTTATTATTAATTTCCTGCTTTTCCTTGCTTTTGCTAGTCTGTTGGACCTCTGGTAATGTATTATCTACTCAGGATTAAAAAAAAATAGTGCATTCAATTTGAAGATCGCCGAATGCACAGACAAATGTGTTTCCATCTCATCATCACCAACCATTTTGCACATAATCGTAGACCTTTCTCTGTTATTCAGAATATTCTAGATGTCAGAAGATGAAATAAGAAGAATATTTGGATTCAAGTTCATGTAACTGAAACAGCAATATTAAAATGTCATTTTATGAGGTAATTAAACAACTTGCTGAATTCAACACAAGAGACAGAGATAATCCATACACTTCCCACCCTACCACACTCACTACCTTTCTTATAACAGAAATTCACTTAAATCAAAATATCATAAATATTCACCATATACTCAGGCCACAAAGTTAAAATATACAGGCAATTTATTTTGCAGTAAAAATAGAGCAAAATTATATTGCTACCTCTTTTACCTTATTTTCAAGTCCAAGTAAATTAATAAGTTGGAGTAAGCAAGATAGATGGCCTCCTTAGCATAAGAATCTTTGCACCTAGGTACAATTAAGTCCCTTCCAAAATGCTGCCATTTTGTACTATCAACTTGAACATTTGTCATAAAACACTTGAGATTATTATTTGAAAACATATTAATGGACTCCTGCTGATCATTCTTTCTCAAATTCTTACAGATGAACCCACAAATCCCCAAATGTTTTCTTTTCAATCCCAAAAATTGTTTAAATAGTCCCTGGATAGGTCAAATTATCCCCATGTCCTTTGTAAAAAAAAAAGAAAAATTCACTTTCAGTATCATAAAAAAATATTCTTTGGGGAAGGCCTGGCATTGGAGGGAAGTGACTGGAAAAATGCAACAGAATGTGTCTGTCGAGAGAAAAAGGAAACAAAAAGAGTAGTGAGACCAAGGGAGTGCTTGCTGAGCACAGCTTTCAATGGCTTCATTTTAAAACCACGAGAGAAAACTGGGAATCAGATTTCTAAACACTTAAGTGACCCAACAGGATTATATTGTAAATGTAAATATCACATTATTTTTCCCCTTTTTTACCCTTCGTTTTTCTCTAAGCTATTTTTCCACAACTGTAATTTTCAATCTAAAATTCTTTGAAATTTCTGTCACAGCACTGCTTTGATATAAATGATACAGCTAAGAGATACCCAGTAATTTCTATCCCATCTTAGTCTCTGTGATTAAAAATGATTTGATTTTCCTCTAAGCAGTGGATTTAAACTATTTTTTAAAATTAAATGCTGCTTCAAAGAAATGAAAAGACAAAATCTATTTTCTAATCTTTTCTAAAATAAGTTCAGACTAATTTCTGTACAAGCTCATTCTATACCTGAAAATGGCAGATAGGACAACTGGATTCCTCACTATATGTATTCAAAAATAACAATGTTTTCAAAAAAACTGTACATATGTAAAATTAAATAAAAATGTATATATTCAGAGGAAGGGTATATGAAACCTAAAGAAGCAATTTAAATATGCATGTATAGTCATATCTTGATTTTAATTTTCTGGTAAATTAAGGAGCCCACTCATGCATGGAACACTGTGTTATCTATCACTGTAACTATCCACAGCCCTGGCTTGTCTCATTTAGCTTTGTCTTCTGCTTTGTTTACATTCTTATTTCTTAAAGCATCACACTCATAGCTCTAATTTCTCAGAAACTGTGGTAAAACTCTATTCCCTAATTTTCTTCTTCAGCACTCCCTCCCCAAAAGCCCATGAGCACTTTATTTGGAAAAGCTTTGTTTTCTCATTTAAATTATAATTGTCAGAATTATTAAATACTTTCGTTGACTAATTTCCTCCCTATGACATTGTATTCCTATGCCCTTCTTTCACAGCTATTTATACAAATGGTCTAAAATGAATATACTTGTTTTATGCAAGTATATTCATTTCAAAGTTTGATAAACCAAAAGAACAGTGGACACAAAGCTGGTAAACTTAGTTTTAAAGCCTGGATTTGTCATTCACTGAGGGATTTTTGCCTAAGTACCTAAACTCTCTGAATTTTAGGCTACTCATTTGAGACCTGTGAAGGACAATAACTGCCCTACTGATATGGTAAGAATTCAACCAGTATCAAATGAGAAGTATGAGATAGCGGTAGGGGATGTGGAGGAGCAGAGTGGATGAGATACACACACACAGAGATACACACTATCTATCTATCTAGCTATCTATCTATCTTCTATATTTCTGAAGACAGAATAATTATCAAGTATTTTCCCAGAGAGCACGATTGATCAATTATCTACTTTTACTAAGGCCTTATTCCCAAGATTTCAAGACTGATTAATCAAGACTGGCTATCAAGGAAGCCAAAACAGTCACTAAAATGGGTGTTTTAGAAATTGCCGTGTTTTACAAATGGAAGAACATTCCATGCTCATTGGTAGGAAGAATCAATATCATGAAAATGGCCATACTGCCCAAGGTAATTTACAGATTCAATGCCATCCCCAGCAAGCTACCAATGACTTTCTTCACAGAATTGGGAAAAACTACTTTAAAGTTCATATGGAACCAAAAAAGAGCCCGCATCACCAAGTCAATCCTAAGCCAAAAGAACAAAGCCGGAGGCATCACTCTACCTGACTTCAAACTATACTACAAGGCTACAGTAACCAAAACAGCATGGTACTGGTACCGAAACAGAGATATAGATCAATGGAACAGAACAGAGCTCTCAGAAACAATGCCGCATATCTACAACCATCTGATCTTTGGCAAACCTGAGAAAAACAAGCAATGGGGAAAGGATTCCCTATTTAATCCTACCAGTTAGAATGGCGATCATTAAAAAGTCAGGAAACAACAGGTGCTGGAGAGGATGTGGAGAAATAGGAACACTTTTACACTGTTGGTGGGACTGTAAACTAGTTCAACCATTGTGGAAGTCAGTGTGGTGATTCCTCAGGGATCTAGAACTAGAAATACCATTTGACCCAGCCATCCCATTACTGGGTATATACCCAAAGGATTATAAATCATGCTGCTATAAAGACACATGCACACGTATGTTTATTGCGGCACTATTCACAATAGCAAAGACTTGGAACCAACCCAAATGTCCAACAATGATAGACTGGATTAAGAAAATGTGGCACATATACACCATGGAATACTATGCAGCCATAAAAAATGAAGAGTTCACGTCCTTTGTAGGGACATGGATGAAGCTGGAAACCATCATTCTCAGCAAACTATCGCAAGGAGAAAAAACCAAACACCGCATGTTCTCACTCATAGGTGGGAATTGAACAACGAGAACACATGGACACAGGAAGGGGAACATCACACTCCGGGGACTGTTGTGGGGTGGGGGGAGAGGGGAGGGATAGCATTAGGAGATATACCTAATGCTAAATGACGAGTTAATGGGTGCAGCACACCAACATGGCACATGTATACATATGTAACAAACCTGCACATTGTGCACACGTGCCCTAAAACTTAAAGTATAATAATAATAAAATAAAAAATAAAAATAATAAAAATAAACATAAAAATCCATCTTGAATTAATTTTTGTATAAAGTGTAAGGAAGGGATCCAGTTTCAGCTTTCTACATATGGCTAGCCAGTTTTCCCAGCACCATTTATTAAATAGTTATCCTTCCCTGTAACATCGAGAACAATAAAAATAAACTCCATAAGAACCACACACTTGAAGAAAAGTTTCTTACAACTTCAAGAACTGGACATTGGATGGTTACAGGGAGACATGTTTCCAGAGATGACTGGGTTTGGTTTTTTGTCAGGAAAGAAAATGGAAACAGAACATTCATTCTCCACTGTATAAAAATAAGATCACTGGATAATGCCTTTAGAATAAATATAAAAATGAATTATTTTTACCTTTTATGGTGATAGAACCCACTGATTATTATGGGAATCAAGTTATTATGATAGGGATAATGGGCTAGCTGGGGAAACTTCTTCATGCTATTGTGAAGTGTGCATGAGGTGAGTTTGTTTCGGGCAGGTGGTTATTTAAATATCATGCAAAAGTTTATTTTCATTAATTGCTTCAGATACCATATCAATGACACCAGTATCACACAGTTCATATAGCACCACAAAATGAAACAAAATAAAATTTCAGACCATGCAATCAAAAGATATATTGAGTTCCAATTTTGCTATTAACATGATATATGGCTTCCATACTTTATGGAATAAGTAATTCCATACAGTTTTTCTATATAGAAATAAAAGACACACATTTCACATCATAACAGTGTGTAAGTACAGATGAAACAAATGTCTCTTTCCCAATTATTAGAGTAGGTGCTTTAGGGAAATCCCCAAAAGAAACACCAACAAACAAGCAAACAAAAATTTTCTTACATCTAGAATTTTACACTCATGGAAATTCAACTAGTCAAAAGTGTTTAGGAGGAAATATTTATATAGGTATGACTATAGATATGCATACGGATATGAGTACATACATGCATATGGATATTATACATATAGGCACCCCTCTAAGGTAAAGGAATTTAGATGGATAATATGAGAAATGCAGGAAAGATTGTTTGACAATCACCTTCCCTCTGTGATTTTACTCATTTCGTAATTCAATTTTTTAAATTTGAACCCATTTTATAATTCAATTCAAAATACCTTTTGAATTGAACAAAGGTTGCATTTTTAAAAAAAATTTATTTCTACTGTTATTGTATTATTATAGCAGCATTAATATTTTCAAGGACACTGAGTGAGAAGGTAAGTTAGAATGCAGCTGTATTAGTTTTCATCATGTAGGGCACTTTAAGTTTTTCCAGAGATCAGATATCCTGAAACCTCATTTTTAATGTTGTGTTCATAATTGTCTTTTCCACATGGCTAAGTTAGGGCCTGTTATAAGTCCAATAGCAAACTGCAAGGCATACATTATAAAATTTCAAAACTTAATAGACACTGTGATGTAGTTTTCATTTGAAAATAAATTCCTCTGAAAAGTAACTAAGGCATGAATAACCTTGTCATATTATGGTGTAGTTCACACTTGTTAAAAAAAAAAAAAAGAAGATGAATAGGGTGCACTGTTTTATTAGGTTCCACTAGACATCTTTAAACATGATGAAGGACGTTTACACATCATGAGTTCAAGTCTCAGGCAATTCTGTGTTGGAAGAGTAATTTTTTCACTTACTAAAGCAAACACATCTGAATCACAGGGAGATATTGGCCTCCTCTGCTACAGTATCAGTGAGATTGATATTTACCAGACATTATGATAATAAAAAGCCTACAATTCTTTGTTCCTAACATGAGAATAGAAAGTTCATGCCAATTTTTCCAGCTTAAAGTGTCAAGTAGCAACTTAGATGAGAGACCAGCAAAGTGACTTTTCAAATATAGCAGTGAGCCAGACACCAGAGAGCCCTGTAACCCAAATAGTAGTTTATCTTTAGACACACTTCACATTTATCCTGGTATTCACTTTCTGCTTGACTCTGAGCCTAATTGCCAGTAACTTCACATATCTGAAAACACACATGGAAAATTGACCTTAAAATGATTATTGTGTTTTCTAAGAGAGTTAATGCTCCAAAGATGCAGGTCAGGTATATGGAAGCTTCTAGCCTGGGCAAGCAGTTCTTACTTAATGGGATTGGTAGAGAGCTTTATAATGTTACAGAGAGTTATTTGGAGAAGCACCATGCCCTTCCCCTTTAACTCTCAGTGTCTCTTTATGTGGTAATGTATGTTTCCTTTTCTTAAGGAGTCACCTTATGGAAAGAAACCAGAAATATTAATTTTGCCATATCAGTTCTGATTTATCTTGTTTAATGTTAGGTCATTTCTCAACTTTTGGGATACAATATGTTCCACATCTCTGAATTTTTATATTTAAAAGCTGGTACAATGCAGGTTCAAAATAGGTACTCATTGAATGTTGGCCTATGCCATCCATTTGCACCTTTTGCTTTGAAATTTTCAGAAGATAGGGCAATCTTTCTATTGTGGCTTTCCTAGAGAGAAGCATATATTTCACTCCGTTATATATCCAGTACCATGAATGGGCTGATTCTTTTCTGTTAGATACATATGACAATGTGAAAGTAGGTGGCAATAGGACATCCTTTGAGAAGGCATTTGGGAGACATATAAACAACACTTTGTCTCCAGTTCTAAAGTGTTGTTTCAGTAGGGTTTTAGCAGGTAACTGACAAGCATATTCTCTCGAATCAGATGGAGGCTCTGAGAAGAGCACAATCTGTAAGAACATTTGAGGAGAAAACTTAGGTTACAGCATCTGAAGACCCAAGTAGCAAAACAATTGGGGAAAATGAAACTGTCCTGCTTAAAGATGCTGTACATCTATTCCCCATGCATTAAGAATTTACAGTTGCATTAGTCCTCATGAAATTATCCAAATTAAAAATATGTTATCAATGAGATTTCCAAACATTTTGTTAAAAGCAAAACTTGCTAAAACTCTTTATAACACACCTGAGTACAATGTTGCCTTACTAAAAACCATGGATGCTTGTAAATTCTTGGATGAGGGAGTAAAGTACTAGACACAACGTGTGAGCGTGGGAGAAAGAAAAGACAATCTTGATCCTTAACTAATATGGCATCGAAAGGAATAAGTTTGACTACTTCCTCATATAATCACTATGAACATCTTAATTTTCATAGCCACTATATAAGTAGGTGTTATTATTACCCCTATTTAATAAATGAGATGTTGAGGCTCAAAGAATTTTAGTAATTTTATATCAAGCAACATAGCTATAATAATTAGAGAAGCCTGGAATTCAAGTAATGCCTTTTGGTTTACTTTTCTTTGAACTTAGTCCATAACAAAAGGTTAACTATAAAAAGAAAAGTAACATTAATTTTACCACTCAGCATTCTCCCTCGTAGTCCCATTATCTTCTTCATGTCCACAAGGAATCCTACAGTACTTCACATAGCAAATGAAGAGACTAAAGCTGTCCTCTGAGGTCTAAGCCTAGCTTGACTGTGGAAGATGTGAACTGCCTTACAGATCCAGTAGAATAGGTGAGGAAGAATAATTCATCCTATGGAACCAGCTTAAATAATAGGCTTCTGTATTCCTATAACAGCTGTATAGACTCAGACTATAATTCTATTATACTTTAGTAGCTATATGATTCATTTTTTCTGTATGTATTCTCTTCCATTTGTTAGAGAAACAGCTGTTCATCCTCCAATAGTCACTAAAATGTCATCTTCTATACAGACCTCACTGTTTCTCTCAGAAAACTTTTAAGAAAGAGGTCTAGTTTTGTTCCTCTTGAATTTTACCATATCTTTATTATGATACTTGACACCCTGTACTATATTTGTTTGTGTGTTTATATGTCTACAATTTTACTCCATTCCGACTGACTTGAGAAATTACTCTGCAACACATAGTAGCTACTCCTAAGATATAATTTCATTGATATAAAATAATCATGATATATTATATAAAGCATAAATTATTTACAAGTAAACAGTCTAGAAAAAATAAGACAAAATATTGACCATTGTAGCCACTGAGTAGAGTTATTTGGGTTAACAAATTGCCCCACTTTTACTTTTCTGGATTTTCTAATTTTTCAACACTGATTATCTTACACACTGAAAGTAAGAGATAGTTAAGATGCCTACATTATTTCAGTCAACCCTGTATGAAACTGTGTTCTGCTTTACCTCGTTCACTGAACACATAAATAAACAGAAACTTTGATACAATATAAATGGAGGAGAGAGTAGAAACTAAGATCAGAATAAGAAAAAAAATGAGGCTTGGCAAAAAGGTCAAAGCAACTGAGATTATTTAACTAGAGAGAAATTATTATTTCCCAATGATATAAAAGGTGAAGACATATGAAAATTACAAGTACCAGCTACTATTCATCAGCACTTAGGTTTGAATTTTTTTTTAAAGGGAAGAAAGACAGGAGAAGTAAAAAGTGACTTGAAACTCAAAAAGAATAGATTTAATTAATATATAAGGAAGAATTTTAAGTATTAAAATGGTTACGTACTATACCAGATTACAAACAGAATAAGGAAATAGTTTTTGAAGGCTTATAAAATTGGTCGGGAATAATTTTTAAATTGGCATGTGTGCAGGCAGTGGGATAGTTTGTCTTTTAAAGGTCTTTTACAGTGCTTTGCTTTTATAGTATGATGGATTTTGTAGGAATAACACCTATTTCTCATATGACACTAAGTGACTTATTTAAAACTTTCCAGAAGCCAAAAAGCCCTATCCCCAGTCCTCTACTGACATGTAGTTTTTATTTTCTAACTCTCCAAGGTGGAAAATACATTTGTTAAATGTAGGGACTGGGATTTTGGCAATCCCATAAAGCTTCTGCATTCTGAATTCCCAACTCAGATCAAATTCATTTTACGCTCCACTAAATGCATATCATCTCTGAGAAGCAATTTTCCTCTTTAAAAATCTAACCCTTCCTCTTTCTTTCTTCCTCTTTCACTTCCCTACTGACAAAGATGAATTTTAGTCTGTGGTTTCTTATGAACTTAAATGATGACAATAAATTCGTTGTCATTTGTGGAAAAGGAAATTGAGAAGATGAGTAATTAGATGGTCTGAAAGATTTCCTCTCTAAACTTTACTGCACCTGGAAACATGCTAGATTTGCAAATCCTCTAGCCCCATTCCTGGTCTAACGAATTAGAAATCCTGGGGGAGGGGCCCAGAAACCTGTATTTTGACAAGCCCTCCAGGTGATTTTGATGCCAGCTGAAGTATGAGAAGTGTGTGTAGAGGAATTAGAATTCAAATTGGCAAGAATATACAGAATGCTCAAAAGTAGCTAAAGATTAGCCTTGCAAAATGAGATAGGACCAGAAAAAAAAATCATGTTGTTGTCGATTATATGAATGCCCACAAATGACCCTCAGAAAAATTATGAGGAAAGTGACAACCATTCATTTACATCACTTCATTGCAGAAGTTTTCCTTGACACCCTTCCCTGTAGCCATCCACTGACACTCTTTGTTATACCACGTTTCATTTGTGTTGTAGCACTTATCATTATCTTATACTTTCTTACTTTTTTGTTGTGCTTTGTCTTCTTTCACTATAATAATAGCTTCTTGAGGGCAGAGATCTTGTCTGTCTTGTTCTATATTGAATTTCCACTGCTTGGAACATTACTTGTTATACAGTAGACACTTAATACATGTTTTTTTGAATGAATTAATTAATGAGTAAATCACTAGAGATGCTAGAGTGAGAAAGAAATACCCAATCCTGACCTCATGAAGCTTACTAGCTGGATGACATTTCTGGTTTACGTGACTGCATTTTAAATAACATTTAGATTACTAGAGGGTGACTGGAGGCAAGACTAAGAGAGGAATACTAATTTGGATGCTGTTGTTGTCATCAAAGTCAGAGCTAATGGTGACCTCTAGTAGAGAAATGCCAATGGGAGTCAACAGAAATAGATAAATCTGAGACACATAAAAAGGATACAATCAGGAGCCTTCTGTGATTCGTAAAATGTAAGTGGCATGAGTCCAGGTATAAGGGGTTGGATTCTGACTTAAACTATGAAAGACAGGAACAGGAACACCGTTTGCAGAGAGGCGGAGCAGAGGAGACAGGTAAGTAGGGCTGCAAATATCATATAAAACATACTAATGCTAAAATATTATTTGTTGTTTATCTGAAATTCAAATTTAACTGGGTGGCTTGTATTTTTATTTGCTAATAAAATACAGCAGAAAATGAATGAAGAGCTTATTTGTGAAATTGCATGTAATAATCAACAGATTCCTTTACAGAGAATAAATGACAAACTGAACACTGAAAGCATTAAATTCAGATCACTGAATTATTTCATTGACAAATAAAAAGCATTGGGCTGACTTTAGTTTCTAAGAAGTGTGAGCTTGTTTATATTTTGCACAGGAAACTATGAAATAACTAGGGGACTATTCTTGTTACTCATTATTAAAACATAATTGCCTCTCTGCATGTTAGTTGAAGAGGAATTGAGAGATTTTTGCCAATTACCCTATTGTCAAATTTTAGATATTGGAAAACTGTATATCTCAGCTTGAATTTCCTTCCTCAGTGACTTTTTTGTTACAGTGAGATCCTTGAGAGAAAGGCAGGCAAGGGAGAGGAAACAGATTGATGCTATCGTGATTATGGTCACACAAATCCTTATATTCACATAATAGTTTGTAGTTTTGAAAATATTTTCACATCCATTTGATTTTATTTAAGTCTTCCGGTTACTGTGAATGTCATTAGGATGTGTCTCCATTTGAACAGATAAAGGACATTAAATTCTTTGAGATTTCATAGTTTTCTTGAGATCACACTTTTAGAAAGTAGAGGAGACAACATTCATACCTCATGCTTCTGTCCACAGTTCAGAATTCAGTTTTAAGCAGTGGTTAATGGGAAAAAAACAACATAAATGTATTAAAATATGTACATACAAAGATGTGCTTTCCCAATGAAAGTAGTTGGTTATTTGAATATACACCTTGAAAGGGTGTATTGCAAGGTAGCTGTGGTTAAAAACTTTCCCGGAATTGCTTCTAAGAAAGACACTGTAGAGGTGCTAATCAGGGTGGAAGAATTCTTGTGCAGCTGCAGAGTGATGCTGGGACACCATTAACCTATCATAGCAACCAGTAGTAACTGCAGACTCAGTGAACATCTGCAGCAGTTAAAGTCAACATAAGCCGCCATTGCTGAAAGCTGACGTTGATTGGATAATTGATGGAAATGATCTTAAAAGGAGTAATCACAAACAGGAGAAACTGACGAAAACTGTTGGGAAAAGCTACCTATGGCAGAACACACCACAGAAAGCAGATGGAGTTTCATGTAAAGGAAGATTACTCTTAAACTGCCAACTCTGCCCCATTCACCATCCCAGCACTTATCCTTCATCCCGTCATTTCTGAGGAGAAAACGATTATTTTCTGTTTATCGGAGTGAAATTGGAGTTTATAAATATATTCTTATATCCATCATTAAGAAGGAAGAATAACAATTACCCGCAACGTGATAAAACAGGTTGGAGGCAGTAGATTTCCATCACAGGGGTCCTGAAAGTCTACCAGTGTCCAGAACCCAGTGTCTCAGGGAACAGACACAGCGCCTCGTTGCTGGTAAGCCTTCAAAATGTAACTCTGCAGGCCCTGAGACACTGGACTCTGTTTCCTTAGGCAATAAATAAAGGGTTAAGTTAGGCTAGGTTGCTTTCAAATCGTTTTGAAAAGCTTTAAAGATTTCTTAAGTGCCCCAGGAGTCAATTTCCAGGCATGAGTTGACAGGAGGGTATACGAGCCCCACTGCCCCCCACCCTACCCTTTGCGACTTCTTAAATCAGATCAGCTCTTCTATATTCATGTGGGGATTCTGCAACGAATTTGTTTGAAATACATTTCCTGTGGCTACAAAATTTGAAAATATCTAGACTAGGTCATTTCAAATTTTCCTTATAACTTTAAAATCTTCACTTATTAGCAAGAACGTTTTTATCTTTGTGCAAAATGTTTAAAGTTTAGTGTACCAGTGCATTCAATTGTATAACAGTTTATTCCTCTCTCTCTCTGCACCTCCATTCTCGGCCTTTCCTACTGACTGTAAATTCTATCATTATTTCTTGATTATACATTTGTTTGGCATTTGTCTATCATTCCCAAAACAACCTCAGATTTGTAGAGAAGGCTCCAGCTGGAAAAATAAGCTTCCCATTCAGGCCCATCCTGTTTCTAATCTGCTGCTGTTGTAAGAAATTCTCTTTAGGGATTTCTTTACTTCCTATTGCTTTGCCTTTTCTGCTGTAAACCTCACAAATATTAATCTTTTCTGGTCCTCATTTTCCCTTACTGCTTAACTTTTTTTTCTTTTTTGGTCTGAAATGCCTGCCAGTACTTTTCACACTTCATCATGTGTCCAGGAATACTGGCCCTAGGTCAAAGCCAGAGGCTGCAACTTGACAAGATGTGTTGCAAGGTGGCTTTCCCTCCACACTGTCTGCAGCTGTCATCTTCTCTCAAGTCCCCAGACTGCAAATTAGTGAGTCAGCATGGGATCATGGTATGTTGCAATTCCTATTCATTAGACTGAGAAAAAGAAGCTTATAGGTTTTGCTGTGTTTTCTTGTTCCCATATCTTAAAAAAAAATAATAATTAACACATAAATCGGTATTTGTTTGCTGGTTTCTTTTGAGGGTACTCTGATTCATACAATCAGAAATCATAATAGAGGAGCTGAAAACTCCCTTTCCTGGAAAAAAAAAGATTCACAAATAGCACTTTGGCCATAAGAATTACATATTATCCTTTAAGGGAAAAAAGATCCATTGCACCAATATTGTTTAATTTTTTTCTTTGGATGATTGTGATAACCGTGGTAGTTCTAGGGCAGAAAAGAGTGAAGACTCTTAATTTAGAGGAAAAGCAAGCTAAATTTTTCCAGGCTTCTTTCAGTTTAAGAAAAAAATTAACTTCAAACCATGGTTTTCTATATTCTAGATACAATGTCCTAATAACATCATATTTGAAATTAAGGATGAGGTCATTGATATAGGGATTGCCCTTTGTGTTTAAAACTTTGTTTTAAAAACTTATTGGAATAAACTTTAGACATTGCTGGAACAAGGACATAATTGGCGTTCCTGAAAACAGAAATGTTTTTTACTTTTAATGATGATCTAGACCATGTCTAAAGTGAATAAACATCTGGGTCTTCCCATCATAAATGCTATATATAAAGTTTAGTCTCATAAGTCATATCTAAACATAAAAAGCTAGCATTTTCTTATATACTTTCAGCTTTTATCTGGCTATCATTTAGGATGAGACAATAAATATCTCCTATAAAATAAAATTCAGTCAAAAATTGTATACTGCTCACCATTTCAACCAATGCATGAGAGAAAAATGTGTGTAGTCCTATGGTCAAAGAAAATGTACATGAAAATTGGCTGTACATAAATACATAGATAATAGATTATAAACTATAGTGAGATAAGCATAGATAGTAATATAGTTTGGCTCCGT
The DNA here is from genome assembly GCF_028858775.2 of Pan troglodytes. Classification (NCBI taxonomy): domain Eukaryota; kingdom Metazoa; phylum Chordata; class Mammalia; order Primates; family Hominidae; genus Pan; species Pan troglodytes. The sequence goes on from NC_072407.2 coordinate 93,192,719, forward strand.
GTCCCCACCCAAATCCCATCTTGAACTGTACTCACATAGTCCCCACGTGTTGTGGGAGGGACCCAGTGGGAGATAATTGGAATCCTGAGGGCAGTTGTCCCCATATTGTTCTTGTGTTACTAAATAAGTCTCAAGAGATCTGCTGGTTTTATTGGGGATTTCTGCTTTTCCTTCTTCCTCATTTTTCTCTTGCCAGCACCATGTAAGAAATGCCTTCTGCCTCTCGCCATGATTCTGAGGCCTCCCATCCATGTGGGACTGCAAGTCCAATTAAACCTCTTTTTCTTCCTAGCGTTGGGTATGTAATTATCAGCAGCATGAAAACAGACTAATGCAGTAAATTTGTACCAGTAGAGAGGGATGCTGCTGAAAATAACCCTGAAAATGTGGAAATGACTTTGGAACTGGGTAACAGGTAGAGGCTGGAACAGTTTGCAGGGCTCAGAAGAAGACAGTAAAATGTGGGAAAGTCTGGAACTTCCTAGAGACTTGTTGAATGGCTTTGCCCAAAATTCTGATAGCAATATGGACAATAAAGTCCAGGCTTAGGTTGTCTCAGACAGAAATGAGGAACTTGTTGGGAACTGCAGCAAAGGTGACTCTGGTTATGTTTTGGCAAAGAGACTGGCAGCACTTCCCCCCTGACCTACAGATTTGTGGAACTTTGAACTTGAGGGAGATAATTTAGGGTATCTGGCAGAAGAAATTTCTAAGCAGCAAAGCATTCAAGAGGTGACTTGGTGCGATTAAAGGCATTCAGTTTTAAAAGGGAAACAGAACATAAAAGTGGAAAATTTGCAGCCTGACAATGCAATAGAAAAGAAAATCCCATTTCCTGAGAAGAAATTCAAGCCGGCTGCAGATATTTGCATAAGCAACGAGGAGCTGAATCTTAATCCTCAAGACAATGGAAAAAAATGTCTCCAGGGCATGTCAGAGACCTTTGCAGCAGCACAGATCTGGAGGTCTACGAGGAAAATAGGGTTTCCTTCCTAGCCCAGGGTCCCCATGCCACGTGCGGTCTAGGGACTTGGTGTTTTCATCCTACCAGCTCCAGCCATGGCTGAAAGGGGCCAACGTAGACGTTATGCTGCGGCTTCAGAGGGTGCAAGCCCCAAGCCTTGGCAGCTTCCATGTGGTGTTGACCGTGCGGGTACACAGAAGTCAAGAATTGGGGTTTGGGAACGTCTGCCAAGGTTTCAGAAGATGTATGAAAATGCCTGGATGCCCAGGCAGAAGTTAGCTGCAGGGGTGGGGCGCTCATGGAGAACTTCTGCTAGGGCAGTGCAGAAAGGAAATGTGGGGCTGGAGCGCCAACACAGAGTCCCTACTGGGGCACCACCTAGTGGTGCTATGAGAAGAGGGCTACTGTCCTCCAGACCCCAGAATGGTAGAGCCACCTACAGCTTGCACCATGTGCATGGAAAAGCCACAGACACTCAATGCCAGCCCATGAAAGCAGCTGGGAGTGAGGCAGTATCCTGTATAGCCATAGGGGTGGAGCGACCCAAGACCATGGGAACCCATCTCCTGCATCAGCATAGCCTGTATGTGAGACCTGGAGTCAAAGGACATCATTTTGGAGCTTTAAAATGTGACTGCCCCACTGGATTTCAGACTTGCATGGGTCCTGTAATTCATTTGTTTTGGCCAATTTCTCCCATTTGGAAGAGCTGTATTTACTTAAAACCTGTACCCCCATTGTATCTCAGAAGCAATTTTCTGTTTTTTTTGATTTTACAGCCTCATAGGCAGAAGGGACTTGACTTGTCTCAGATGAGACTTTAAACAGTGAACTTTTGGGTTAAAGCTGAAATGAGTTAAGACTTTGGGGGATTGCTGGGAAGGCATGACTGGTTTTGAAATATGTGGACATGAGATTTGGAGGGGTGAAGGGCAGAATGATATGGTTTGGCTCTGTGTCACCACCCAAATCTCATCTTGAATTGTACTCACATAATTCCCACATGTTGTGGGAGGGACCGGTGGGAGATAATTTGAATCATAGGGGTGGTTTCCCCCGTACTGTTCTCATGGTAGTAAGTCTCACGAGATCTGGTGGTTTTATCAGGGGTTCTGCCTTTGCATCGCCCTCATTTTTCTCTTGCCACCACCATGTAAGAAGTGTTTTTACTTCTCGCCATGATTCTGAGGCCTCCCCAGCCATGTGGAACTGTAAGTCCAATTAAACCTCTTTTTCTTCCCAGTCTTGGGTTTGTCTTACCAGCAGTGTGAAAACAGACTAAAACAGATAGATAGATGATAGATTGATCGATAGATAGATAGATAGATAGATAGATAGATAGATAGATAGAATAGAATTCTAATGCACAAAAGAAAATGCAATCAATTTTCTTCATGTACTAAAAATATACTCAATAACTGTGGAACCATGGGACTAAGACTCTAAACCTAGGGTTTGATTCCTTGGTTCTGTTTTATAAGCTGAGTGATGGTAAATCATTTAACAACTGTTGGCTTAATCTTTCTGGTATGGTTTGGATTTGCATCCCCATCCAAATCTCATGTCCAGTTGTAATTCCCAATTCTGGAAGAGGGGCCAGGTGGAAGGTGATTGGATCACGGGGGCAGATTTCCCCCTTGCTGTTCTCATAATAGTGAGTGAATTCTCATGAGATATGCTTGTTTAAAAGTGTGTAGCACCTCCCCCTTCTCTCTCTTCCTCCTGCTCTGGCCATGTAAGACGTGCCTGCATCCCCTTTGCCTGCTGTAAGTTTCCTAAGGCCTCCCCAGCTATGCTTCCTGTACAGCCTGTGGAACTGTGAATCAATTAAACCTCTTTTCTTTATAAATTACTCAGTCATAGGTATTTCTTTATAGCAGTGTACTTTCTCATCATCAAAATGGAGATAATGATATCTACTCCAATATTATAAAGATTACATATGAATATATAATTTTAGAAATATAAACTACAATAAAATTATTCTAATATTTTAAAGCTCATTATATTTTATTGCCACCAGAATTTCATGATCTGAAAATTATTCACCTTGTGGTGTACTACAAAGCCACCACAAGGACCCTTTTTATCAGTATCTTCGTTTCTCATAACACTCATCAGATTAACTGATTATCATCTCCAGCAACCACTGCTTTGAAAAATCAGATGTCATACCTTTCTAGCACTCTGTAAGAATCTCATAATTAAACTCGTGCTTAAAGAAAATGTGTGCACTTAACAAACCTATGTGGAAGTGAATAAATGATGCATCTTTATGTCCACACCCTACTTTGAGAAAGGAACTTCGATTAGTCAGCCTTTTGGCTCTTATAGACTTGTTTAGAAATACAGAGGAAGGAGTTTCATTATTAAACTGTCCAAAATGTTCCAAATAAAAAGCAGAGTGGTTAGAAAGTTGAAAGAAAGGCTGAAACACTGTCATTTTAACCCACTGTATGTAAGCTTGTCCAGGACACTGCTGAGATCACACCTGGTTGTGAGATCTCAGCAATAAAAGAAAAAATAAAAGACAGCATCTGGTTTCATGAGTCTAAAAACAGGAGAGATTTATAGGAAGAGGATCTATATATTTTTTACAACATCAAATCTGAGTAAACTGAGTTTCACTATATGACTAACCCAATACTTTACTTTTCTGGGATTTTCAGAGTTATGATAAGCATTGAGTGCATATCAATCTGTTACCATTACATAATCTTTGAAGTTTATTTAACATGTACCATATGATAATAGCTAACATTGTAGATACATGGAATACTGCTAGGAACATGAGATTTTCAGACTTTGAACATGAAATATCCAATAGGTCAGACACTGTGCTATCAGAGAGTGTGCTTAGGCTTGACATCAAAATATATTCTAGGAAGGCAATGCAGCCTCATATGCACGACACAATCAAGTGACACAAATTGAGATTTGTTGATGGATGTTTTATAATAGTTTTTACTCTTATCACAATTCTCCAGTTAACTTCATACTAGCAATAGGAAAGCAGTGTAAAATATAAGTGTTTACTTAAAACATCTCCTACATGATAGAAGTTAGGTCTGTGACTTTTGATGCTGTGGTTAAGAGAGAAATGCTCTTAATGCCAGCAAATGCTTGTAACTGCATAAACCAAGTGCTCATAACTGCAAACCATATGCATAGATACACGTGTGGATAGGTGGCAAGAATAGTTTAAATTATGCAGCATTAAAGAGAGGCCAATAAGAAGGCTAATTTAGAAACTGAAAATATGTGAAAGACAAATGGAAAGGAAAATATGTTGCTGTATCTACAGAGAATTTCAAGTCACAGAGAAACAGCAAAATTTTGAACGGATATGAATTTCAAAATTTGTAAAAAATAAATGTTATAAGATACAGCAAAAGATAGAAATCTTGTTTCATTTTTCTGCATATGGATATTCAGTTTTCTCAGCACTATTTTATGGTTCCATACAAATTTTAGGATTTTTTTTCTATTTCTGTGAAGAATGTCATTGGTATTTTGATAGGGATTCCACTGAGTCTGTAGATCACTTTGGGTAATATGAACATTTTAACAATACTAATTTTCCAATCTGTGGGCATGGGATATCTTTCCATTTTTGATGTGTGTCCTCTTCAATTTCTTTCATCAGTGTTTTATGGTTTTCATTTTACAGATATGTCAATTATTTGGTGATTCTATTCCTAGATATTTTTTGTAGCTATTGTAAGTGGAATTGCTTCCTGATTTTGTTTTTAGTTTGTTCACTGTTGGCTATATAAATGATATTGAAAATTTTACTGTCTAAAGTTAATTCAGAAATTAAGGGTTAAGCTTTATAAAGAAAGAAATCAAACATTTCTTCTTAAAATATTTGCCTCTATGGGGTCAGACACAGTTATATGTATAACTTTTATACATATATATATAGAGAGAAAGTGAGCACTTATTTTCATATATATAGAAAGCATTATACAGATGATAGATAGATAGCACTTATTTTGTCTGCATATGATTCTAGAGGATAAAGCAGTAAATAAAATAAAGCTAAAATTCTAGAATGGGAAACAGAGCCTGAAACAAGTGAGCAATTAAATATTTTTTTAATCTGATAAAGGAAAATATTTGAAAGAAAATAAAATGGAATGCTATAATAGAATAATGGGGCTGCGAATTTGAAACGTATTATTTGGGAAATAGAGGAGGTCCCTGAGGAGGTGATATTTGAGGAAGATCAAAGGACCAATGTTGATGAGGTACAGAGAGTAAGTGAGTGGTCTAAGGTGACATTAAAGAAGTAAAGAGAGACTAGAACTCCCAGGCCCAGTGAAATTCTCGTAAGGGGTTGTTATGGATTGAACTATGTCCACTCTAATTCATAAGTGAAAGCCTTACCCCAATGTAACTGTATTGGGAGATAGGGACTTTAACGATGAAAAGTTAAATGAAGTCAGAAGCGAGGGGCCTTATAATCCAACATGACTGGTGTCACAAGAAGAGGAAGAGACATCAGGGCACATGAGCACAGAAGGTTCCTGCAAGGACATAGTGGGAAAGCTGTCATCTGCAAGCCAGAGGGAGACGACTTAGAAGAAACACACCCTGCTGGTTCCTTGATTTTGAAAATCCAGGATCCAGAACAGTTAGAAATTAAAATTCTATTGCTTAAGCCCCCTAGTTTGTGGCATTTTGTTATGGTAGGCCTAGCAAACTAATATAGATGTTTAGGTTTTGATTCTAATACATGACAAAAACGTTCAAGTGTTTTAGGCAGGCCTATGGAATGAGTTAACAGATACTTTAAGTAAGATCACTTAAGCTACTCAAGTACGGAATGGAGTGCAGGGAAGGGGGAGACCTGTTAGGGGGTTGACATTATTAATGATATGAACAAGAATAGTGTGGTGCAGATAGAGAGAAGTGGATATATGAAAACCATATTTTGGAGGTGGAATTGATAGGCCTGCTGCTTAAGGGAGGGAAGGGATGAGAGAAAAGATAAATCAAGGATCATATTCTAGTTTGGGTTGGGCACCTGGGTGAATGATTGTGGGACTTGCTGAAATGAGGAGTAAGTGAAGAGAATGAGGGGTGTAAGAGCTCTGTTTGGGATATGTTAACTAAAAGACCGATTCAAAATAGATTCTAAGAAAAGAGATGATAAAAACAAACCTGAAAGGAGATACTTATAAGAACAAAAAACCAAGGGAATCACTCATCGTATCTCTGTAAAATTGTGGTACTTTTTTCCATATAACATTAATTTTAAGTAGATTTCCGTTTAGTGCTGATGTTCATCTGGAATCTATAAGAATTGGGGAAACAATTTACCCCAAAGCTTAGCTCTTATGAAAACAAAATAACCTATTTCTAAGCCACTTCTACTACAGAACAACCAGGAAATTTGACATAAATATAGTATATTAGAAGTACCAAGTGGAATACTTTACTTCTTTTAGGATGGCAATATTCATATTTTTAGGTCCTACCCATATATTAGGTATGCAAATAATTTCTTGTTGATGACAATCTAAGTACATCTTTTAGATTTTGGACTAGGAAGATTTCCTAAAATATAAACACTTCTTTGCATAAAGTTTTCTTATTTGATATGTTGAGCAAAGTTTTATGAAGAGCAGTTTATAAATATTTTAAAATGACTCTGCCTATTTTCACTGAGTGCTTTTCATAATATTTTCACATTCAATGATTCCACTTCAATAACACACTTGACGTTAAATGGTTGCATGGAACTGATGCATTTTAACATAACTTCTTATTCTAAGTGCTTTATTTTGTCAAGTTTATTTTCCCCTTATTAAAGTATTTTTCTTTCTGATTATATACTCATGGGAAAATACTAAGGAAATGCCTTTCTGTCAAGTGAACAATTTTGTATTTTCTAATCTCAAATTGCAGGGTTGTTTTCACTACCTCTTTCATTCTGGAAATACATTTTGCTAAATCTCACTAAGCCCACAATGATGTATAATTTCATTTGCAAGACAGAGGCCTCTAAAAGTTATAAACTAGGGAATGCAGAAGATGGAGTTTGATTCTTCTGATCTCGATGCATTTTATTAATTGTAATAGGAATCCCATGTCCCAATGATTGTACAATTACGCCCTTACAAAGAAAATATAAATAGCTAGCCATGTAGAAGAAGAGAATTCACCTGGATGAATGATCTTTAAAAAAACTGTGTCATATGTGAACACATATGATACACAGTGAATATTTTAATTTTCCAACCCATATGTTCAGGAAGCAAATTATGGACCTCTTGAGTAAGCCAGTGTATTGGAAAGTTACATATAAAGTTATTATTGAATTTAAACATTAGGATTATTTTTATTGCTGTTTTACCTTAAGTCTGTGTTACAAATGTGAATAATGATAGGAATGAGCCAGGAGTATCAAAAGTTGAAATAATATTTGTTTTACTTCATTAGTAGTAAATCTTTTTTTCAAGATTTGGAAGATAATATATTTTATTATAATCTACAAATTTGGCTAATTTTTTAATCTCATTGAGGTTTTAAATTTAGCCCACAACATTTATGTTTTTTCTGACTCAGAGACAATCAACATATTGTATATATGTGTGTTTGTGTGTATATTTTACTATATGGATGTTGATTGTATTTAAGAATAAGTAAACATAACATGCATACTGCAATTTAGAAAGTAAGAACAAATTCAAGAAGCGATCAGTTATCATTTTAACTTAGAACGTTTTGGGCAGTTTCCTCGAGGCAAGAAGTCTAATCTGTTTTTTTTTTTAATCCATCTGTTACCAAATTCACATTTCTACACACTACAACTACCAGATAATAAGTCATCAGAATTTATTATGTGATCAGATTTACATAAATTTATTTATTTATGTGATCATAAAATTAGAAGTTTAACAGCAAACAATTGTTAGCAAACAGGTAAAAATTAATTTAGAAATATGTTTTCATAATTAAGTTAGATCTCTTAAATACTGGAAATTTACAAAAAGATAAGCAATTGGAGACAATATAGAAAATTTAGGTAACATTGACATATAGCTATATCAGTGAAAACATTATGTCGTATTAGTCTTTAGTCAAAATTAGATCAACCTTTAAAGTCTGTTTTGTAACAATTGTAATATACTTATACTTGTAATAATCATCGTAAACAGTTTTCCATGTCATTAAATGTTGCTCTGTAATAAATATGTTGATTATAGTCTACTGCATTATATGAAAGGGTAAATTTTTAAATGATACCCTAATGTTAGATAATGTAGATTTTATGTTTCAATCTTTACATTTTGCCGCAATGAGTAGCCTTGTATCAACATCCTGGACCATATTCAAATTTTTTTTTTACTTTTTTTTGAGACGGTGTCTTGCTCTGTCACCCAGGCTGGAGTGCAGTGGTGGGATCTCGGCTCACTGCAAGCTCCGCCTCCCAGGTTCACACCATTCTCCTGCCTCAGCCTCCTGAGGAGCTGGGACTACAGGCGCCTGCCACCAAGCCTGGCTAATTTTTTGTATTTTTTTTTTTTTTTGGTAGAGACAGGGTTTCACCGTGTTAGCCAGGATGGTCTTGATCTCCTGACCCTGTGATCCACCAGCCTCAGCCTCCCAAAGTGCTGGGATTACAGGTGTAAGCCACTGCACCCAGCCCATATTCAGATTTTTTGTCTCATGATTTATCTTAAAAAGTAGCCAGCCATGAATTGTCAACTAATTAAAATTTCTGAGATATTGTCAAAATCCCTTTAAGTAGTCTATCAATTTACAGTCTATTCAGTAATATACAGTAATGTCTATTTTTATTGTGCTGCATTTAATAAATTACACACTCAGGAAAACTATAATATAGACTAAAATTCATCCATAATGCATCATGTTCTTTTCTGTCAAATCAGCATATTTTTGTAGTTTCATACAAATGCAGCTCATCATTTTCTCTTGTGTTTACATAATTAAACTATGGCATTGAATAATGAGTACATATATAAATAATATTTTTAACTTATTTCTTCAACTTTAGTATCCTATTGGGTACAGTTTTGTGGTGGATACTGTGTTCTCAATTTTGTAATACAGCAGGAGATACTAGATATTTTGCTTAGCTTGAAGAAATCAATTTCTATTCTCTATGACTAATACTTTATCATCTTGTACATTTTTGGTTATTCTTGCTTTTGTTAGATATTCTGATTCTGTTTCTTAAATATTCACAGTAGGAAAGCTTACAGAGTTTGGTAATATACAAGATTTCAACCTAGAGTATAATGTAACATCAATATAAAATTAGCTACCTCTGATTTAGCAATTTCAAGATAATTTCAGTTTTCCTATTCATTTGTTGAGAAAGCTTAAACTTCAGCAATTACAGAAACAAAGTTTCTTTCTTTGTAGATTTGGTGACTAAAATAATGTACAGCTAAGAAAAGGCTGCATTTGAAAATAATTCTATGCATTATCTTCCCCAGTCTCTGGACCAATAAACACATCATTCTAACAGGTAGTCATTCATTTTATTGTGTTTTGTTTTGTTTTGTCTTTAAACTGAAATAGCCCACTTTACCCTTAGGCAGAACAGTTAGAAATGTCTTTTTCCCTTTGTATCTAAATTTCCTTTTAACATGTACTCATCAGATCATGCTATTTTTGCTTCCACATAAGAGGATGTCAGATAAATGAAACTATTTTGTATCCCCCTTCAGCCTTTCTTTTCAGGCATAATATCTTCAAGTCTTTTTTGCTGCAAGGTGTGCCTCCTCAGTTATTTTATCGTATTACCCTCTTTTGCAAATATTGTATTAGCTCATTGAGGCCTCATTAATAGATACATAAGAATGAAATAACAGGAGATTAAGATGCAACTAAGTTTCTGCCGACTGCATATCATTAGGAATTTTTTTTTTTTTTTTTTTTTTGAGACGGAGTCTTGCTCTGTCGCCCAGGCTGGAGTGCAGTGGCGCGATCTTGGCTCGCTGCAAGCTCCGCCTCCTGGGTTCACACCATTCTCCTGCCTCACCCTCCCGAGTAGCTGGGACTACAGGCGCCCTCCACCACGCCCGGCTAATTTTTTGTATTTTTAGTAGAGACGGGGTTTCACCGTGTTAGCCAAAATGGTCTTGATCTCCTGACCTCGTGATCCGCCCGTCTCGGCCTCCCAGGTGTGAGCCACCCACGCCCGGCCAGAAAGTTGTTTTAAAGTCAGAACTTGTCAATTCAAACTAAATTGTATCCAGTGGAGATCTGTCTGTAATAATCCTGAGTAAATGGTCAGGATTGCCTTCATTTTTAATTAATATGGTCCCTTATACCCAAATGGGTGGCTATGAAAAGGTTATAGAAATAGGAAGTAAAATATTTAGAACATGCATAAATAAATAGAGAACCATTTACCTCATAAGAAAGTGTTGCTTTATCAAAGAAGACAGATGATTCAACCAAGTCAGCAGAATTTTACCAATTGATTCATTTATTAAATCACAGCATTTTGTCATCACCAAGGTGGGAAGTGTACACTTATGACATTTGGAGATATAACCTATGAATGTAAGAACTTTCCAATTCACATTTCTTGTAAAAGAAGGGTAGTTTTATTGGTAGTCTTTCTCATTTCATTTAGCCTTTAACCATGATGCCAGACAACACTTCCTTAAATACTACCTTACCCACTGGATTTCTTTTCTAAAAGCACATAATGGCCAATCGTTCACCATTTATTGGTGAGTTACATCTGAAATACCTCAGTTTAGTGCTTTATGGTCTAAATCAGTTCTTGCTTTCTACTCAACCAAAGCTATTAGTGCTTGCTATCATTGCTACTAGGAAAGCCTTACTTAGAATCCATGCCCTTCCGTGAATGCCAGAGCAGTGTCTACAAGCAAGAAACCGGTACAGACTATAGAAAATTGTAACTGTTGGCAGCAAGATTCCCACTGCCATCTTGACTATAGCAAGTGAGTATCTCGAGCCCAATTTACATTTTTTTCAACTGTACCTTCTTACCTGTTGCATCATTCACTCCCAGCTCAGAGTCATCTCATCTATGTAATGACCTCAAATCAGTTTCGAGTATGGAAGAAATGCCAAGACAGGTGAAAAAAGTGAGACTTCAAATGTAATTTTTATTTTTAATTAAAAAGTTTTTGCTCTCACAGTCATACTAGGTCAAACTTTGTGGTAATCAGCATATTTTTATATTCCTGCACTGTATGTAGAAGCTGTAAATATTTTCCAGTTGATCTTGAATACTTCTAAGAGCTTGACACCAAGGATCACACAATTAGCATAAATTGCAACAATCCCACTACTATCTAAGTATACCCAAACACACACACACACACACACACACACACACACACACACCCTTCTATGTTGCCAGATTCCATGGTATGGCCTTCCTGTTACCTTCTACTTGAAACTTCAGAATCATCACTGAGTTACCCTCTTCTCCCTCAGATACAAGTAACTTACCAAAGCAAGTTGGATCTGCCTCCTTAACCTGTTCAATGCTTATTTACAGGATTTATTAATATTTGAACTTATATTCCTTAAATGTGCAAAGTGCTGCACAAATTACATATATATATATATATATATGAATCACTGACTATTACTTTGTCTATTTAAGACTGATTTCCCATTCATAATGATTAACTCTATAGTAGGTTTGCACTGCAGCAGTGTAGTTGGCAAAATACAATATACATATATATTAACCTTAGGATCAAAAACTATTTATTTTGAACCTAGAAGCCCTTGCTCCATTCAGACTCAAGGAATTCAAATTCAGCAGATTACTGAAGTACAATAATTCTGTCCATGACTTTAATAAAGTTATTTATTTGCCTTTTTCTAACAAAATTTACTAAATTTCTGTTGAAGTAAAGTTTATATTATCCAAAGGAGGCTGAGAATCATCAAGGTCAATTTAATGCATAAATGTTAACTTGCGCTACAGTTAAAATGTATTGTGCTAAAAAAACTGCTTAGTAAGTCAATTCTCTCAAGTTCTTTATATATGAATCCTTTTTATATTTATATATTTATAAATTGCAAACACAACCTAGAATTAAAGAGAAAGCAATTTGACGATCTCAATTTTTCGAAATAAATCTACAACCATCTGATTTTTGACAAACCTGACAAAAACAAGAAATGGGGAAAGGATTCCCTATTTAATAAATGGTGCTGGGAAAACTGGCTAGCCATTTGGAGAAAACTGAAACTGGATCCCTTCTTCACACCTTATACAAAAATTAATTCAAGATGGATTAGACTTAAATGTTAGACCTAAAACCATAAAAACCCTAGAAGAAAACTTAGGCATTACCATTCAGGACATAGGCATGGGCAAGGACTTCATGTCTAAAACACCAAAAGCAATGGCAACAAAAACCAAAATTGACAAATGGGATCTAATTAAATGAAAGAGCTTCTGCACAGCAAAAGAAACTACCATCAGAGTGAACAGGAAACCTACAGAATGGGAGAAAATTTTCGCAACCTACTCATCTGACAAAGGGCTAATATCCAGAATCTACCAAGAACTCAAACAAATTTATAAGAAAAAAAACAAACAACCCCATCAAAAAGTGGGCAAAGGATATGAACAGACACTTCTCAAAAGAAGACATTTATGCAGCCAACAGACACATGAAAATATGCTCATCATCACTGGCCATCAGAGAAATGCAAATGAAAACAACAATGAGATACCATCTCACACCAGTTAGAATGGCAATCATTAAAAAGTCAGGAAACAACAGGTGCTGGAGAGGACGTGGAGAAATAGGAACACTTTTACAGTGTTGGTGGGACTGTAAACTTGTTCAACCAATGTGGAAGACAGTGTGGTGATTCCTCACGGATCTAGAACTAGAAATACCATTAGACCCAGCCATCCCATTACTAGGTATATACCCAAAGGTTTATAAATCATGCTGCTATAAAGACACATGCACATGCATGTTTCTTGCGGCACTATTCACAATAGCAAAGACTTAGAACCAACCCAAATGTCAATCAATGATAGACTGGATTAAGAAAATGTGGCACATATACACCATGGAATACTATGCAGCCATAAAAAATGATGAGTTCATGTCCTTTGTAGGGACATGGATGAAACTGGAAACCATCATTCTCAGCAAACTATCACAAGGACAGAAAACCAAACACCGCATGTTCTCAGTCATAGGTGGAAATTGAACAATGAGAACACTTGGACACAGGAAGGGGAACATCACACACTGGGGCCTGTCGTGGGGTGAGGGGAGAGGGGAGGGATAGCATTAGGAGATATACCTAATGTAAATGATGAGTTAATGGGTGCAGCACACCAACATGGCACATGTATACATATGTAACAAACAAGCACGTTGTACACATGTACCCTAGAACTTAAAGTATAATAAAAAAAAGCCAGATAATTAAAACGTTGTATAGAATACCCCTTTTCCTGACAGAATGAAATATAAAAACAAAGCAATCACATATTTTTTGTCAACCTATCATAGATTTAGAACAATCCTGATATTCGATGCCTATGTTCTCTCTTTCTTTCCCTTCTTTATTTCTTCTTTCTTTCCTCCTCTCTCCTCCCCTCCCCTCCCTTCCTCTCCCTCTCCCTCTCTCTCCCCTTCTTGTTTTCTTGCTTTCTTGCTTTTCTTGCTTTCTTGCTTTTTGAGTGTGGGGTACAGACTAGGGTACAGAAACACAAGCATGGTCAAAGGTAAAGGGCATTAGAGTATCTCATGACCCTTACAAAGCCAGAAATTTCAAGTAATAATGTAATCATGGTAGTGTAGGAATATTTTTATATAAAATAATATCAGAGTGAGTAATTCTGATAATTATACATAGAGATGAGATTTCTGCACATTTTCAATCTTCTGAATTTCTGCAACTGTGCTGATCATTAAAGAGTTGCTTTTGTCATATGCTTTGCTTCCTTGTCACCTCTGAACTCAACTCTTTGGCCTCTGGCATTCTGTTTGGTACCCTGATCATTTGGGTGCCTTGAGGTCAACCAGCTTTTCTGCATCACAGGGCTTTGTTTTTACTGGGGTAAGTCTTTTAGATCCACAAATGTAATTGACATCTCTCTCTAAAGACTTCTAAATCAAGGAAAACATTTTAAAACTAAACAAAACAAACTTTGCCAATATAACTAAAAATAGACAAAAAGCATTTTTCCATTCATTCCTCTTCATAGCTCAACCCTATTATATAGCTTTTGAAATACTTAATACATTTTCATTGTAAATGCAAAAAATAGACATGTGTGCTAAGAGGGAAAAAAGGAACACTTTCTTTAGTGTTCAAATGCCAGGCCCCAATTTCAGATTTGAAGATAACCCTAGGAATGCACTGACTGACATTAGTCATTAGAGCACCAGGCAGTGGTGAGTGGTATCAGCCAGATTCAAGTTTGACTGACTGCAGAGTCCAATCTGTTAATTTTTTTTAATCACAGATAGGCCCTTTCAAAGAACAGATTGACCTATGACCTGATGATATCCCATGGTCTGATTCATTCTTTGCAGATTCATATTGCTAGAATCATTTGAGTGACATATCACACTCCAGGTCAAGAGGTTTTTGTCAAATAACTCTCTTGGAAATTACTTAGGACTGCTAATATTTCCAATCCTTATATAGGCAGTTCATTTAGCATTATGTCAAATATTTCAGCTTCTTTTCTCTGGCTGATGTGTATCATTACGTTTAACTTCATAGATGCTTCAAATAACAAAGGTATCTAATGTGTTTATAAAAAGGTTTTTGAAAGAATTCCTTATTTTCTACTTCTGTTCCACTCTAGCACATCCTGGGCTAGTGCCTGGAGGACTCTTCACTAAACTGCCATCACTGCTGTATCTCAGATTATGATCTGGATTATAACCTGTATTACTCTCCTCTTTATTGACACTATTATAAACAGATTTAGATTTATTACCATTGAATTATCACTAGCTTTTAGCATTTCACATCTCATCTCCAGTTTATCCTAGCTGTTATTTCTGTCTATTCACTTTAAGGTATAGATTCCATGGTAGTTCTCCCTTAATGAGCAATTCCGAGTGTCACATATTATCTAACATTTACATTCATACACAGTAAACAATCAAATGACTTAAGGTTCAATTACTAATGACAAATTAAGTATTTAAAAGTAGGCAAATATCTAATATATTTCAACATTGAATTATTCCAATAATGCAATTTGGGATACTGCAGACCCATTTTAACCATTTCAAGTCAAACTCCCTCTTTAAGAAGAAATATTGGGTATTACTGAACTTCTTCCCAAAGTGTAATTTTTTTCATCCCCTCACTGTCAAATATTTGACCAGTGTCAGGAAATACACAACCGCAGTCAGCCCAAATTTTCACCCATGCTCCTCTTCCCAACATGGAAGCCCCTCTTATACTGGAAAAATAAATGTTGTGAGAGAAATACAGCATAGGATACTATTTACAGACACATACGTATGAAAAAATAATGTGATTTTTATAAACAGTGTTAGTTGTGATTTAGAATGCTACCAAATAAATATATTTTATATTAATATTTTAAAGTCATGAAATAAAGATATTCACTACCTCCTCACACTTCACAAACATCCCTGAGTTAGTACCGCTATCTAGTATCAACCTACACTACACCTACTCTATTTTCCGTAAGTAATAAGTGGGGAAGGGATAGAACTGACAGCAAGCCACTTGACGAAGAAAGCAAGAAGGCATACAAGAAAAGTGAACAAAGTAGAAAACCAGCTGAAACGTTCAAAGAGAAATTTATAGAATGCTGATATTGTGCTGAGCACTGCGTTAAACATTTCACACATTATCAAATTTAATTTCCATGAGTAAGATATTTATTATTATGTACAATGTATAAAAGAGGAAACTGAGGTTTCAAGATGTTGAACTACTTTTTCAACCTAAAATTAGGAAGTGAAAGGCTGGCTTATACTCTTACAATTCACTAATATACTCCCTTGTCCATTTCAGGAAAGTCCGTGAGGTATAGGTGCTCAATAAATATTGATTTTCCTTTCATGACATAGTCTGCTAACATACATGCTTATTGTATAAAATCTTCTAATGCCTCTAAGCCACCTAAAAGTAAGTGCAATTTTATACATTGCTGCATGATTACATATCTGCCTTTCCACAACTCTAAATACCTCTGAAATATCTGAAATTAATACATGCAAAATGTAACACTAAGAAGTGTGAAACTTGTTAACTGAACTTTTTCTGCTTTAATTCAGTTTGAAAACTTAATGTCAGTTGTCTTTAGCAAGATTCTCTACCAAGAGAAGCTTATAAAATATGTTTTGCTAAGCATTTAGAACTTAAATTCCCTTATGTTATTCTTGCTCAAAATTAGTTGCCCAATAAAATATGATGACTGCAATGGAGGTGATGTGCACACTTCTTTTATACTGAAGGGTTGAGGATAAAATCAGGCACAGGGATCTGTTCTTAAGAATATAAATCATATGTTTTCTGATCTACGGCAAATTCTATCAAAAGCCTTAGAAGCACAGTTATCAAATGATTAAAAAGGTCTTTATCAATAGGGCTAGAACCTACTTTCGTGGGGCCCACTCTCTTCCTACATCTTAATGACACACGAACCTTAACATTGCTTCAAAGCTCATAGGAGCCCATTTTCTGTATTTTGTGTTCTTAAAAGCATGGATTGTCTGAAATAATGTTGTTTCAAAGTTAGGAACTATGAGAGTTTTGCTGGTTATCAATAAGTATTAATTTAATACTAAATTTATTATTTTAGGAGTCCTTCAGTTTTCATCTAATTCAGATGCATTACTAATTAGTATTGCTAATGCTTTTCCAGAACTCTTTTAGTGAGAAAAAAATTAAAAGTGAAGTACAATTTTATAATCATTCTCTCTTTTGATACGGGATCTGGCTCCATAATTCTTTTAACCATCATTAGCCATAGGTCTGCTATCTTTAACAAATCATAATAAAAAAAGAGCATAAACTCTGGAAATAGAAACACCTGATATTTATTTCAAGCTTTTCTCTTAGCTAAGTAACAAGATAAAGTAAGTAAGTGGATAACCTTAGAAAAAGTAGTTACTTAGATAAATTTTACTTTATCTAAGTAAAATTTTTTCTTATGTATAAAAGTGGCAAAACAGGGCCGGGTATGGTGGCTTACGCCTGTAATCCCAGCACTTTGGGAGGCCGAGGCAGGCAGATCATGAGATCAAGAGATCGAGACCATCCTGGCCAACATGATGAAACCCCGTATCTACAAAAAATACAAAAGTTTGCTGGGCATAGTGGCATGTGCCTGTAGTCCCAGCTACTCAGGAGGCTGAGGCAGGAGAATCGTTTGAACCTGGGAAGCGGAGGTTGCAGTGAGCCAAGATGGCACCACTGCACTCCAGTCTGGGTGACAGAGCAAGACTCCATCTCAAAAAAAAAAAAAAAAAAAATGACAAAACAAAGCCCACCTCACAGTTTGGTTAATAATTTAAAAAAAAAATAAAAAGGAAGTTGTGCATATAAACGTGTGTAATGCCTGGCACAGAAATAGTATTTCTGACTACCTCTCATTCTATCCTATATAAAACCTCTTTGAATACTTGAAGAAGGATGCAATGTTACCGTATTTCTTCTAATCTTTAAATTTCTCAGGTTCTTCAATGATCACCAATATAACATGGTTCCTAGATTCCACATTAGTCTCTATGCATTCCAGAGTGACGATGAAATTGTAAAAATGTGAAGCCCAGAGCAGAACATACTACTCCAAACATGGTATGACTAAAGCATATCACAGTGGGACTCTTTGTTCCTTTGCTGAACTGCAAAATGCTATAAATTCATACTTAATTTGCATTAACATTTTAACACTAGTATCACATTGAAATCCCAAGATTTCTATAAATTTTAAGCCTTACTTGTTCAACGTATATAACTGATTTTTTAACTTAAATGCAGTATTACTACTTAACTTATTTACTTCATTTAAACCATCATCTCAGCCCCTTAAAGTTATTTTTGATTTTTTTATTTCAACATAAAAAAGTGAGTTTCATCTTTTTGTCTTGCTTTATGTTTATAAAATATATTGACACTAATGTTGGCCATTCAATTTTCTGTTATAGACATCTCAAATGTGCCACTCCCAGCATTTCCCCTAGAACTTCTCCTTTTGTGTACTCTCTAAACGAGTGGTCCCCAACCCACAGGCCATGGACCAATATGAGGAACCAGGCCACACAGGAGGTGAGCAGCGGGCAAAGGAGCAAAGCTTCATTTATATTTACAGCCATTCCCCTTCGCTTGTGTTATTATGTGAGCTCTGCCTCCTGTCAGATCAGCAGTGGCATTAGATTCTCATAGGAGTGCAAACCTTATTGTGAACCGTGTATGCAAGGGATCTAGGTTGCACACTCCATATGAATCTAATGCCTAATAATCTGTCACTCTCTCCCTTCAGCCCCAGATGGGACCATCTACATCTAGTTGCAGGAAAACAAGCTCAGGGCTTCCACTGATTCTACATCATGGTGAGCTGTATGATATTTTCATTATACTTTACCGTGTAATAGAAATATAGTGCGCAATAATGTAATATGCTTGAGTCATCCTGAAATCATCCCCTTGCTCCGTCTATGGAAAAATTGTCTTCCACAAAACTGGTCCCTGGTGCCAAAATGGTTGGGGACCGCTGCTCTAAACTGTTGCAAGTACCTCTATATTTAGCATCTTCATTATTCCACATGTTCCCATACTTGCTCAAAATATATTCTAAGGTTATTAGCAAATGTCTCACTGAAATCAAGGTGCACGTCACCCATTGAATAAATCATTATATTATTAGATATAAACAATAAAGCACATGAGATTTGTATGAAACACTTTCTTATTAACCAACCTACACTGTCACCTGGAGTTCACAAATGTTTAACAATTTGTTGTTTGTTGCTTTATTTATTTATTTTTTTTTGAGACAGGATCTCTATCACCCAGACTGCAGTGCAGTGGTGCAATCATGGCTCACTGCAGCCTTGACTTCCTGGACTAAGGCAATCCTCTTGCCTCAGCCTCCCAAGTAGCTGGGGCACAGGTGTGCATATCCAT
Source organism: Pan troglodytes (assembly GCF_028858775.2). Taxonomy (NCBI): domain Eukaryota; kingdom Metazoa; phylum Chordata; class Mammalia; order Primates; family Hominidae; genus Pan; species Pan troglodytes. Next base: position 93,211,815 of record NC_072407.2, read on the forward strand.
GTCCAGCTAATTTTTTAATTTTTGTAGAGATGGGGTCTCACTGTTTTGTCCAGGCTGGTTTCAAACTCATTTACTTAAGCAATTCTCCCACTTTGGCCTCCTCAAGTGCTGTGAAATGGGCAGGAGCCACTGTTCCTGGCCAACGTTTATCAATTAATTACCTTTTTAAAGATGCACTGTAGAATGTTTGCCAGGGATCAATATTAGGTTTAAAGCTTGGTGTCTAGGTTGTCTATTTACTAGTGGTCAAACCTTGGATTTGTTACTTTACCTCTCCATAGATCTTTTTCAAATGAGAATAAATAGCCTTATATGTTTTGAGGGAACCAAAATTGTTCATTATGTAAATGACATAGATGAGTGTATACAACAAAGATCTAATATATGTTAGCTAATACTATGTTTGAGAAATGGAGCTATAAATAGAATTTATTTTTTCTTTATACTCTATTATAATTTATTAATAATTATAAACCATTTTTATAGAGCAAAGACAATTTTTAGAAATTAAGATGTAGCAAACACAAGAACACAGTCACAAAACATAGTATATTAAATAAATTAAAATATATCTAAAAGCTTCACATCATAAAAGACAGGATAGATTGAAATTGCATCCAATTAAAAGATCAATAGACACTTCACTGATCAATTCTTGCTGAAAAGAAGAACTTGCACAAAACTATAAATTGGAAAGTAAATTTAGAGCATAATTTGTGGAGGCTTTTGAATGTGAGGAGTTGTACGTTGTACTTAATTTGATGGAGTTAGGGAAGGAGAATATGTTTTGAACCCAATAATACATTTGCGAGACAAATATTCATGTCAGGACACAGGAGCAGGGATGCCACATCACATGTTGCAGCAGCCCACAAGAGAGTAATTCACATCTATACTGGAAGTGTCAGTAATGAAAATTAGAGATCAACTTTCAGAGATATTTCAACTCAGACTCTGTATCTTGTCACATAAGGATAGCAGAGTAAGGGAGTCAAAACGTATAATACTTTTTAAACATTTATTAAGGAGTTTTCTAAGTGCCTTGCTAAGTGCTTTACATTGTTTGATACTTTAATCTTTATGAAACCCCTTTGATATGGGTTACTGCTATCTTCTTCATGTTACTTAAAAGGAAACAGAGTCCTGTGTTTTGGATGTGGTTTATCACCTCCAAGACTCAAGTTGAGGCTTGGTTTACAGTGCACAAATGTTGGAAGCTGGGGCCTAGTGGGAAGTGTCTAGTTATGGGGTTGGGTCCCTCAAGAATAGATCTATGCCATGTCTCTTGAGTTCTTGTTCTCATGGGAATGAATTAGTTGTCATGAGAGTTGATTGCTATGAAGTGTACCCAGTTTATAGTGTGTGTTTCTTTGCATACATTTGCTCACCTTTCTGCTTCTCTGTCATGTTGTGACACAGTATGGGCCTTCATCAGAAGTTGAGCAGTTGCCAATACCATGCTCTTGGACGTTCCAGTCCCCAGAATCATAAGTCAAGTAAGCTTCTTTTCTTTATAAGTCACCCAGTCTTGGGTATTCTGTTATAGCAACACAAAATGGACCAAGAAACAGACCCCTTGACAAATGTAGTATTTTGCTCTAGACTATGCAGTTAATAAGTGATAGAACTCAGAGGTGACCCTGGACAATATGAATTAGGGGTCTAGAAACTGTGCTTAATAAATTATTCAGCATATACTACTTCTTGACCCTAAGGAACCAGGCCTAGTGGCTAAATGAATCCAACAAAGAAGGGCATCACAGTTGCTGCTTTGAGTAGGATATTATAAATTTGTTTTGCACATCTTGAATTTAAGATTTCAGTGTGCACCAAACCAGAATTTCCAATTTTGCAAATAAAAATACATGATATCCAATTTAATTTGAATTTCAGATAAACAATGAGTATTTTTTAGTATAAGTATGTCCTGTGCGATATTTATCAAATGTTTATATTTAACAAGTCCTGTATTTTTTCTGGTAACCCTATTTCAATGTGAATATGTCTGATTGGTAGTTGGGAAATTAGCTCCAATGGTTTTAAGAAGAACAAGGATTAGAACTATAAAGTTAGGTGTTGTTAGTTGCTAAATTGCACGTGTGTATAAAGGTCTTGCTGCCTGCCAGGCCCTGTGTTAGGTGCTGCAAAGAGGTGATAATTGAAATAAATAGATAAAACCCGTGAATCAAAACATATAGCAAAAGCAAAGCAAGAAAGCAAATAGAGAAACACTGATTTTCAAAAACATTTTTAATGGGTAAGAAATGGCCACAAAATCAGAGGAAGAAAAGATATAAGGCTTGAAGCACAGGCAGAGTTGATATTCCATAAAATCTAGTGAGCATGTTGGCAGAGCCAAATGCCTCATAATATTGATGAGGATGAGGCCCAAGAGAAGGTCATTACATTTGGAATTTATCTACTAAGGCAGATGGTTGCCTGAAGATAGTGACTCATTGTGCTGCTATGAACAAAATCTTGCAAGATTAAATACATTTACAACTGTAAGCAAGTTTTTTTCTCTCCATAAATAAAACAATTATGAGATACTGGATCTGGTTATATGACTATGAAGGAACAGATCTGTAGAAAGTCAAGGACAAAGATCAGTGATTTAAAAATAATTGCACTAGGAGCAAATATTTAAATTAGTGTGCTTCTGTTTGTTTTAATGCAGATGGACAGACAGAAAAACTAATCAAAGTTGAGGAAGGCATAGTGACTACAGAGTAAAGAAACCTAAAACTTATCTATATTAGTTTTCTATTACTGCATAACAAATATATATTTAATATATATATAATACATGTAACAAAATAACAAATAAGAGGCTTAAAGCAATTTCAATTTATAGCAATTTTAACTTTAACTTCTCTAACTTTAAATCCTTGAATGCAGGGGCTTTGTCTAATAAAACACTCTGGTAAGACTCAACTGGAATCCTCATGTGCATATTGGTAATATTTATTGGGAAAGGGAAGGGGATTTACCCTTTCTTTAGAAAAATCATGATGCTATCATCAGAGATATTTTTAAACTATATCAGCATACCATATATGTTAAGTTAATTTCAATATTATTGTGTTATAAGAATTTTATCTTAAGTACAATAACAGCTGCTATGGCTCGCCAGGTAAATACCTGAGATGTTTCCCGGCCACAAAGAATGAAATAAGATGATATGAAGTGTCCACTTATTTGTGGCCTCCAATTTAAATTAGAGAAGGCAGGAAATAGTTTAAGAAAAGTAATTGTTGCTATTTTGTGTTACAGGAAAAATAACACAGTCTTAGAAGTTTACAGGACTGGTTTTGATATAAGTTCAGATCTTTGTAAATATGTTTGCTGTTATTTACAGGAGATGGTTTTAAAAGTTTAAGAAAATCCATACATAACTAGAATTTATAAGATAGATAAGTTAGTAATTAAAGTACTGCAAAATTATTTGTTTAAAGAATGAGTTCCAAAAAATCATTAAAAATTCCAATCCTCATTCTATGCTAAGTGTAAAATACTAATCATTGTTCTTATTAATATAATAAGTAATCATTATTTATCATATATGATTTACCAGATACAGGGCTGAAAATATGTGTGGTGTGGTGTGTATGTGTGTGTGTGTGTGAGAGAGAGAGAGAGAGACAGAAAGAGAAAGAGAAAGAGAGAGAGAGATAGCTGTCATATCTATCTTATGAGATCAATGTTAACATTCTCATTTTACAGTTGATGGAACTAGAGCTAAGAATAATTTAAGTAACTTTCTTAAGTAGAGTCATGTGCCACTTAATGACAGGGAAATGTCCTGAGAAATGTACCATTAGGTGATTTTGTCATTGTGCAAACATCACAGAATGCACTTACACAAACCTAGATAGTATAGCCTACTACACACCTAGGCTATATGGTATAGCCTATGGCTCCTAGGCTATAGACCCGTGCAGCATGTTACTGTACTGAATACTGGAGGTAATTGTAACACAGTAGTATCTGTGTATCTAAGCATATCTAAACATAGAAAAGGTATAGTAAAAAAAAATTACAATTTCATAATACCACTGTTATATATATGATCCATTGTTGTCCAAATATTGTTATGTGGCCTGTACAGAGCTAGTAAACTATGTTTCCTATTCCATGAATGTACATACCTAGTAAATAGTGGAATTAATTTAAAGTCTACATATGATTTCTGTTCAAAATTTGTAGCATTCCATCCTTTGTATAGCAGATGGTGCCCTTTCATGATTATTGTTTTTAGCAATTCATAGCTCAGAAAAGAGAGTCAAAAATGTAATATATATGCATATGTATATATACTCACATTATTCATAGATGTGTATATTTTTGCATTGCTATATTTTGCATACTCATATAAAACATTCTGTACTTATTTCAGGGTACTCAAAGTAGGTCTGCTCTACACTAATTAGTCTACTAGGAGCATAAATTAGCAATGCTGTTCAGAGGATTGATAAAAAGAAAACAGATATATGTGAGCAGTATATAATTTTCTACATAAATGTTATAAGTAATATTAATAATAAAATGATCTTTATTTAAAAGAATGTATATATGGATTCATTGTTTACCTCACCTCAGCATTCATTGAGCACTTCCCACATACAAGACAATGTATTTGTCCCTGTGGAGGTCTGCTGCCTTCACTGAAGCTAAAAATCTAATGAGAAGTCAAAAACACTTATAAATTATTTTATGTACTTGGAAAAAGTAAAATAGTTCTGCGGGAAAGAGCAGTGAACTCCAGCTGACTTTACTGGGGAAGGCATGGCAAAGATGATGATCTATCAGCTGGGTCTTAGAGGATTTCAGCAATGATGAAGAACATTCACAGTAGAATGATTTTTTTTTCAAATTCCCAGTAGATTTTTTTTTTTCAAAAACGCAGAATTAAGTGTAGGGCATTCATAGAATAATAAATAATTTCGTTTTTATGTAGATAGGAAAGTCTGAGAGAGATGATAAAACTAAATGAATCAGATGAGTCAAAGTTGGGGAGAGCCTCAAAAATATCAGTTTGTCATGTTTATATGTTCCTAAGAGTAAGGGGAATACAGTAAACCTTTTTTTCCAGTGGGAAAGTAAGGTAATCAGACTTATGTTTTACAAACTTAAATCCAGATATGACGTAAAAAACAAACAAGTTAAATTGAATATAGAAATGGAATTGAATAGGCAGGAGGCTATTGAAAAGACTCATTGTAGTTATTTATATGATGCATATTATCTATTTTTTTAAATTTACAAATGAGGAGGTAGAGTCCCAGAGAATCTTAAGATGCATGTCTAGTATTGGGTGAGAGTCAAACCAGTTCTAACCTTCTAGTTCTGTTTGATTATTATATTGATATTTCTTTCTCTTCAAATCTTTATTTTGAGCAATTTCAAAGGTGTCTGAGTAACTTAACAGCTATGTTTAAATGTAGACATGAGGTTGTTATGGTATTACCCTAAAGGTTCAGAAATATACAGATTCAGACTTAACACTCACATTGTCTCCATGTGAGTTTCCTCAAGTAGGGAGTTAATATAACTTTCTCCCTAAGGCAAGTAAGTGTGGCCAAGTAAGAAAAAAGTGACTGCATTATTAATAGTTAAACTGGCAGTCAATAGCCCCCTATGTAGAGATTTATAATTGAGGAATTAAAAATGTAACTTGGAGTTCAGCAGGGTTTCCTGTTCCTCCAGCTCACCATCTCACACTCTCTTCACAAACTGCAGATCAAGTCTTAAGTCCATCCAACCAATTGCAAGAAAGGAGATGGTATAAGTAAAAGAAAAGCTCTTGTCTTGAACTGCTTACCTCTTGGAAAATGTTAGAGCCCTGCACTTGGTCAACATTTAAGTCACAATAACATCATCCATTACCTGTTTGACCCAATTAATGTCTTGAGCTTCAAGCAATCACACTGAAAATATCTTTCTTTGAAAATAAAAATATAGAGTGAGGAAAGGGCAGAATTTATGGGAGAGGGAATGATTGCCACTTTCTTCTACTTTTGTCATAGGAATATATTGAAACTAACTGTATTAGTCAGGGTTCTCAAAAGAGCCAATAAGTGTATGTTCTCAAGGGAGCCAATAAGTGTATGTGTGTATATATATATACATATATATACATATATGTACACACACACACATATATACTCTGTATACATGTATATGTGTATATATCTATATATATATACACACGTGTGTGTACAGATGTGTGTGTATATATATTAACAATGAGGATATATTCTGAAAAATGCGTAATTAAGTAATTTTATTGTATAGACATCATAGAGTGCACTTACACAAACCTAGATGGTATAGCCTACTATACATCCAGACTATATGGGATAGCCTATTACTCCTAAGCTACAAACACATACAGTATGTCACTGTACTGAATACTGTAGTCCATTGTCACACAATGGTAAGTGTGCATTTGAACATATGTAAACATAGAAAAGGTAGAGTAAAAATATGGTACTATAATCTTGTGGGACCACCATCATATGTGCAGCTCATCACTGACTGAAAGTTGTTATGAAGCACATCACTATATGTGTGTATACAAACAACTTTCATTATATGTGTGTATATATATGTATATATAAAACTTTCATTATATAAACAAGTGTGTGTGTGTGTGTGTGTGTGTGTGTGTATATATATATATATATATATATATATGGAGAGAGAGAGAGGGAGAGAAAGAATGAGAAATAGATTTGTTATAAGACATTGGCTAATGCAACTGTGAAGGCTGAGAATTTCCAAGATCTGTAAGCTGGAGATCCAAGAGAAGGTAGTTCCCGTATGAATGTCTGCAAGCTTGAGACCCAAGATGAGCCAATTTTTTCAGTTTGAATCAGAAGGCAAGGAAAGACCACTGTCCTAGTTCAAAGTAGTCAAGCAGAACTTGACTTCTTATTTAGCCTATTTGTTTTACTCAGATGTTCAACTGACTGGATGAGGTCCACACTCATTAGGGAGGGCAACCTACTTTACTCAATCCATTCAAATATCAAGCTCATCAAAAACACCCTCACAGAAACCCTTAGAATAAAGTTTGACTAAGTATCTCGGCATTCCATGGCCCAATCAAGTTGACACAAAAAATTAACCATCCAAACTTCTTTTTTGTTGTTGTTGTGGTTGTTGGCTTAAGCTAGACATCTGGGAGTCCTTATAGACTGATTCCTCTCCCTCACTCTGAAGTTAAATCTGTTGCTTACTTCATTGTATCTATTATTTTCAAATATCTCTTGAATCCAGTATATGCAGTCACCACCATTGCCATTGGAAAGGAAATCAACCTTTATTTTCACCCTACTGTATGTTAGAAACAATGCTCTTGACGTTCCAATTTCATTAACAGCTTGATTTTTTTTCCCTGATACAAAACTCAAGAGACAACTATACCAGACACAGAAGGAAATAATGATTTTCATACTGTCTGAACTAAGCTCATTAATTCAATTGTTCGTGAAATTTTAATAGTCAATTTTTACCATTCTTTATCTTTAAAATATAGTGGTTTTAGACATGTTCAAGCAACAGAGCACTTAGAGAAATAATATACCGTGAGTGGAATATTATGACACATATTAGACCTAACCCTATTTGACTCTAAAATAAGATATAGAATATATTTGAGTTTAAATGTACATCTTTGTATGACAGATTCTAATGTAGGTAGGCAGGAGCATGTTCCAAATATTTAACAAAAATGTATTATTGGGAACATTATATCAATTAAAACATTTCAAATTTATCATTTGTTAAATTTGGAACATGACCATTCTTCGATTGGAGTGACAGGAAAAGCTCAGTGTCACTTGCATCCTTCAGAACATATCATGAGATACTTTTTTGTACTACATCCCATGTGTACATTAAATGTAAGTGAAAGGGACAATGTGCCATCTAGAATTAACTTCTTAATTATATTATAAATCATAACTTAATCCTTTCAATTTCCAAGTTTCTGACATCAACGGCCATTTCCTAAAGATCATTCATGTGTTATTACATTAGTTAGTTGAGAAAATAGAAGCAGATAACACTTCACTGGATAGTGGCAGAGAAACTGACCTGTGAAATTTCATTCTAGAGCTACTGCACTCAGTCAAAAATAGCTTAGGCTAAGTGATTCTCAAATGCACCGATCTATGTTGGGTATTTCCCTTTATATTGCATAATGCCTTAGCCCATCTGAGATGCATTCGAGCAGAGTCAAAGGAAAACTTGAAGTTTTCAAGCCAAGAGTCACTGAAATAAGATAGGAAATGCATCTGTTGATCCATCTTACTCTGCTACTACACTACTATTAGCCAGCCTTACACACCTGAAGTCACAAGGAATTACTGTGATTTTGGCACAATATTTTTAAAATTTTTTAAATTTTGTACCAAAATTTTAAATTTCAGCTCCACTTCACTATTTTTATAAATTTCAGCTCCACTCCATTATTTCTTATTATGAACATTTATTAATATTCCAAAACTCTAAAACATTGCTTAAGCAGGATAAAGTGAAAGAATTTCTGGGTACAGGAATCACCTGAATAGAGAATTTAAGAGAGGTAGACTTAAATACAATAATTTCTTCACCAATGTTACAATGATCTTTATACCCAAACTAAAGGTTCTTACATTTTCCTTCAGAAACAATGATCTTTTTATTTTACTTGCATACTTCATAAAGATGCAAGATATGTGCATACTTCAGAAGCATAATAGGGACATAGCAACAAATATAGGTTTTGGAGACTCAATTACTTCATTACAGGTGAGAAAACTATAGCTTATAAAGTCAAAGAATATACCTATGGTGATACTATTGCTTAGTTAGTGTTGGAACTAGAATAAAATCAAACTCACTTTAAGTCCATTTTAGTTTTCAAGGGGAACTCAAATAAGTCAATGCTCTTAAAGTGTGGTCTCTAGATGAGCAGCATGACTGTCAACACTGAAAACACGTTGGAAATGCAAATTCTAAAGCCCACACCAGAAACTCTTGGGGTGATGGTACCGGAAAATGTATTTTAAGCCCTTCAAATGATTCCAACAGAAGCTAAAGTTGAAAACTACTGAAATAGTCTCCAGATTCTGTGAAAGTATAAAAATATAAAGTTGCCAAATGTAAAATATTGATTTTCATAGTTTATATTGGGTTTATATGATTATTATATTCTTGACAGATAAGGGGGAAAATGCAGCAAGATTAAGTGGCTCACCAAAGATCATTTAAAATTAATTTAATCACTGTGGGTAGGACTGGATCAGTTACCTGGTTAACTATGCTCAATAAATAATGTTTCCTTCTTCTCCATAGACAATATAAACAGAATGGTTAAAGGGTTTAAGAAGTGTTTGGGAAATAAAATCAACAGGAGTGAGTGACTGATGAGTTGAGAAAAGTGAAGGAGATGATGCCAGCGATGGGAATAATGAGTAGCTTGGGGATGGAGATGAAGGAGCTTTTAATTTTTTGTACTTTGTTGTTTGGGGATGGAGAGTATCTCAAATTTAAGAGTTTCTTGACAGATATACAGAGCATATGTTCCAGTCAGCCCTCAGAAATATCAGTCTCCCTTCCATTGTCCTAATTCCTGCACTCAATGCCTCTCATTTGTCTGGACTAGCTTCCTCGCTAGTGTTCCTGCCTCCAGTTTTTATCATGTGTGATATGGCCTGCATATAATTTCAGATTAGCTTTTCTGATGCATAAACCTAATCACATCACCATCGCCTGCTCAAAATTCTTCCATCACATCCCAACACTTTCCCTCCCCTAGCAGGCAAACTGTTCAAACTGCATTTGAAACCCTCTACTGTTTGGACATTTTTCATCTCCTAGCCATATCTGTTGCAACAATATAATGTGAGTTGTCTATTCTATGAAAATTATTGTAACTCAAATATATTTTCCCTTAAATAAAGCCTATAGAGGAAGACAATGATTGGGATCAGTAATAGCTGTTGAAAAGCAAAAGCTCAACAGGTGATAATGAACAGGAGAGAAAGAGAATCTTAGGTCCTGGGATAGATATTCACATCAAGGGTCATCATTTTTCAGGTGTCAATGTGTCGGCTGATGCTGGGTGGTGCTGCATAAACCCTACTGGCTGATTCTACTCCTTATTTCATGTTTTAAAAAATTAATTTTTAAAAACATTTCAACTTTTATTTTAGATTCAGAGGGTACATATGCAGGTTTGTTGCATGGATATATTGTGTGATGCTGAGGTTTGGGATTCAGATGATCCCATAGCCCAAGTAGTGACCATAATACATAACAGGTAGTTTTTCAGCCCACACACCTTTTCTTTCTTCCCACATCTGGTAGTCTGCCAGTGTCTATTTTTCTTATCTGAATATCCAAATGTACTCAGTGTTTAGCTCCCACTTATAAGTGAGAACATGCAGTATTTGGTTTTCTGTTACTGCGTTATTTCACTTGAGATAATGGCCTCCAGCTGCATCCATGTTGCTGCAAAGGACATGATTCCACTTTTTTATGGCTGCCTGGTATTCCTTGGTGTATATATACCATTTTAAATTCAATCTACCATTGACACACACCTAGGTTGATTCTATATCTTTGCTATCCTGAATAGTGCATCTGAGTACATGTTGTCTTTTTGGTAGACTAACTTATTTTCCTTTGCATATATACCTATTAATGGGATTGCTGGGTTGAATGGTGGTTCCGTTTTAAGTATTTTGAGAAATCTTCAAGTTGCTTTCTAAAGTGGCTGAACTAATTTGCATTCCCATCAACAGTAAATAAGCATTTCCTTTTCTCTGCAGCCTCGCCAGCATCTGTTGTTTTTTGACTTTTTAATAATAGCCATTCTGACTGGTGTGAGATGACATCCCATTGTGGTTTTTATTTGCATTTCTCTGATGATTAGTGATTATGAGCATTTTTTCATATATTTGTTGGATGCTTGTATGTCTTCTTTTGAGAAGTATCTATTTATGACCTTTGCCCATTTTTTAAAGAGGTAATTTGTTTTATACTTGCAGAACTGTTTAAGTTCCTTATAGATTCTGAATATTAGACCTTTGTCAGATGTATTGTTTGCAAATATTATCTCCCACCCTGTAGGTTGTCTGTTTACTCTATTGATTTTTGTTTTGTTTTGCAGAAGCACTTTAGTTTACTTAGGTCCCACTTGTCAATTTTGTTTTTGTGGCAATTGTTTTTGGGGACTTAGCCATAACTTCTTAGGAATTCTTGACATTAGCCAAGGCTGATGTCAAGAAGGGTATTTTCTTGGTTTTCTTCCAGAATTTTATAGTTTGAAATCTTACATTTAAATCTTTAATTCATCTCAAGTTAATTTCTGTAAACCATGAAAGGTAAGGGTCTAGTTTTATCCTTCTGCATTAGCCAGTTATCCCAGCACAATTGATTGAATATGGAATTCTTACCCATTGGTTAATTTTGTCAACTTTGTCAAAGATAAGATGGTTGAAGGTATGTGGCTTTATGTCTGGGTTCTCTATTTTGTTCCATTGGTCTATGCAAATGTTTCTGTACCAGTACCAAGCTGTTTTGGTTACTGTAGACTTCTAGTATAATTTGAAGTCAGGTAATGTGATGCCTACCCCTGGCTTTGTTCTTTTTGTTTAGAATTGCTTTGGCTATTTGGGCTATTTTTTGTTCCATAGGAATTTTAGAATTTTTTTTTCTAATTCAATGAAGAATGATGTTGGCAGTTTGATAGAAATAGCACTGATTCTATAAATTGCTTTTGGACTGTATGGCCATTTTAACAACTTTTATTCTTCTGATCTATGAGTATGGGCTGTTCCTTTTTTTCCAGGATTAGATACAGTTTAATAATAGTCCAATTCTAAAATAAAAGTTATTATAGGTAAGACCATGACATTTCCTAACACTTGATTTTAATACATTATGGTAATTTTCTAAAACAACTCAGAGGAACCCATATTTACATTAGGCAGAGTATTTATGAAAAAATCTGGCACCAGGTGTGTGTGTGTGTGTGTATATATATATAATATATATATACACATATATATAATATATATATACACATATATATAATATATATACACATATATATAATATATATATACACACATATATATAATATATATATACACACATATATATACACATACACACACATATATATACACGCACATATATATGCACATATATATACATATATACACGTGTGTGTATGTGGTGTGTATATATATGTGTGTGTGTGTGTGTGCATGTACGTATCTCAAGATTATATGTACTAAGAAACAGGTTGTATATCTTAATAGCAGTACTAGAGTAAAGAGTTTCAGGTTTGGATTTATAAATGATTTTCAACGTGTGGGGTTTGGAAAAGGAGCAGACATTATCTCGTTTTCAAAACCTGAAGTTTTTCTCAGGACTGAAGTCAAAATCATAACTGCCACAGAGGGAAAAGGGAAGTTTTTTGCAGTTTAATTGTTCATCTGAGTCCAAAAGTCCAGTATCCCTGAGATAGGAACCACTCTAATAAGAAGGTAGTGAACAGGTTTCTCCCAAAGGAAGATTGTTTGTTGCTGAATTATGTCTACTGCCCTGATCATCAGGTATATACTTTGCATCTTCAAACTTAATGCTTGGCAGCACCAAGATATTTCAGTAATGGTTCATCATAAACCCAATATTCTACATCTTTATGAAATAACCTTGTCTCCCACTGAATTTCCTTCTCTTTCCTTACTTGGGGTTCTGCTCTTTTATTCAAGCCTGTGCTTTGCTTCAGTTGCTGATTTTTAAGTTGAAAGTGACATCCTTCCAAAGGCTGCTGGATTCTTACTTGTTCTGATCTTCTAGCTTCATCACTTTCTTCTTGATTACAGGCAACTTCTTGGTATCTGCAAAGGATGTATTTTCCCATGTTGCATATTTTGCATACATCAAACCATTCCATTCCCCTTCAGTTGAGCAAAAAGACTTCTTGTCATTTGGAGAAAATTCTCAGCAGTAATTTTGTGCTTCTTGCCCACATAGAAGGGTTTAGTATGGAAGATGATATTTGCACTCTAGCCTATTTGGAACAATTAATACAACATTCTCCACCTAATTTCACCCAGGACCATGTGAGGATAGACCTTCTATAGCCATTGAGGAATGTGAGAATGTAATGTTCATCATAGTCTAGACATGAGACACAGCCCTGCCCTATGTTGTGAACACCAATTGACATCCCAAGGAATTTTGATTTGGCCCAGACATGAGCAGTGAATTGTATCTTCTTGTTAAAATACTCAACATAAAAGGCTGAAATGGTTGAGGATGGGAAACCTGGTCAGCCACGAATGTTACAGTATTTTTGGAAACCCAGGGAACTGGTCTTTCTGAAACTAGTTTTGTGTTCTCTTCAGTATCATTTGGTAGTGTCCAGTGACACTGAAAAATCTTGCCCAAAATGGGATTGTATGGCTCTTTGGCAACTGGCCCTTTCCTTCTTGCATGAAAGGCTGAGAGGTATGATTTCACAACCAGAACCATTCTATCCTTGTGATCCTTCTAGTCACTAATGGACACAAACAGGTCCCAGTGTGCAAAAAGTCTGCATACATTTCTAAAAGAGATCTTCTTTCAAGAATAAACCTTGGAAGAACTACCTTAGTAAGATCCATCCCAAGCCTAACCTGTGACAACAGATGCATGATAACGCTCTTGTGCTCCCTGCGGACTCCGCCTACACATCATCATCTCTACTGTCATATGAATCAAAAAGGTCAGCATCACTTGTTCCATTGGACATGGAAGAATTAAGTGATTCTCTAGTATCTGGATGTTTTAGACTATTTCCTGAGCTGCTGCTGATGTAATTACCTACAAATCTTGATTGAACAATTAAAGTTTTTTGATGACAAGCTTCAAAACTACAAAGAAGATGAACAGAGAAAGAAAATGGAAACTCTCAAAGAAACAACAAATAGCATAGTAGATTCAGCTAAACACTGCATTGTGTTGCTGCAGATTGCTAAAGGGTAATGCAGAAAAGCACGCAGATGGAATAAGTACTATTAATCCTGTAGATGCAATCTATCAACCTAGTCCTTTGGAACCTGTGATCAGCACAACGCCTTCCCAGATTGTTACTTCCAGAACCTGTTCAGTTGTGTAAGTCAAAACAGCAGCATCCATCTTCCCTACCAGTTGGACCTGTGTTGGCTACCTTGGGACAGGATAAGACTCCTACACCAAATAGTACAGGCAGTGGCCATTCACCACCGAATAGCAGTCTAACTTCTCCAAGCCATGTGAACTTGTCTCCAAATACAGTCCCAGAGTTCTCTTACTCCGCTAGTGAAGATGAATTTTATGATGCCGATGAATTCCATCAAACTGGCTTATCCCCAAAGCACTGGATAGATTCTTCTGGATCTGCCTCAGTCCTGATACACAGGAGCTTGGGTGTTTCTTCTTACATTTGTATCTTTTTTTTATTTCTTTCAGTGGAATTTTGTAGATCTCCTTGTAGCGATCTTTAACCTCCTTGGTTAGCTGTATTTCTAAGTACTTCATTTTTTTTTCTCTCTATTGTAAATACGGCTGTGTTCTTCATTTGGCTCTTAGCTAGAATATTATTGGTATATAGCAATTCAACTCATTTTGTACATTGGTTTTGTATCCTGAAACTTTGCTGAATGTGTTTATTAGTTCTAGAAGCATTTCTGCAGAGTTTTTAGGGTTTTCTAGATATAGTATAGAATCATATCACCGGCGAAAAGAGATAGTTTGACTTTTCATATTTGGATATCTTTTATTTATTTATCTTGCCTGATTGTTCTGGGGAACTAGACAGCCACAAAATAATAGTAACAGGCTTCAAGACTCTACTGACAGTGTTAGACAGCATCAAAGCAGAAACCTAACAAGTAAGTCCTGGACTTAAATTTGACACTCAACCAATTGGACCTGATGCTACTTTTTTTCCACCTATTGTATGGAATCAGTCTACCTCAGCTATAGTGCAAATTTTGGTGAGCTTACCAATCTTTTTTCAGCTGTAAGATTGACAGCAAAAGCTTGCCAATGTCCTCAACCATTTATTTCAGAAGACACAGACCACACAGTGCTTATATTAGAAATCATGCCCAGGAAATGATTTCTGAAAAATAATATTTTGATCAGATACATGTAAACAGATGATATGCAGAGCTGGCATGACTGGATCACAGAAGGCTGGAACAGTTGTAGAGGAAGTTAAATGAAAGTAAAATAATCAATTGTTTATGTTAGTGTTGCATGGAAGTAACAGTATTAAAGTTTTTCTCTTCATATTATGCACAGATTGAGCAGTAGCTGATAGTCTTAACCAATGAATCAATTAACTGGGGATACTTATTCATACATTTTCAACTAAAACTTGTTGAATATCTCTCATATGTCAGAGGCAGTGTAGGCAGTAAGATATAGAGGTAATTAAGACCTAGTCATCTCTGTTTCAAGAAGATGAATTTCTAGAGGAAAAATCAGATAGATTACAATTCAAGGTGATATGTGTGAAAGTGAAAAACTGTACACATTCTGTGTGGGCACACAGCAAAGGGGAAATTAACTGCATGAAGTCAGAAAAGGGTTCACAGAGAAGGCAGCATTTTAACCCAGACCTATATAAACTGGCGTAGTGAAAGATAATGGGAGGTAGAGTTGAAGAGAATGGCAAAGCAGGAAAATAATATATGTTCTAGTCTTAGAGAATAGCATGCACAAAAGCATAGGGTGAGAAAATTATAGGTTATTTAGTGATAAATAGTTTTCAGATACAAATATAACTTGCCTTTCAGTTGAAATTGGAATTATAGGTGACTTGTTTTGTCTTTCTTTTTCTTTTCCCCTCTCTTTTTTAATATTGACATGAAATACCTACACAGTATGAATAGCCTTCCAAATCAGGCTCTAATCTACTTATGCAAACCTATGTCTCTCCTGATCTGTTCTGAAAATACAGAGACACAAGCTCAAGTTGTATTTCTTAAGCATAAATGACTCTGTACCTCTGCTTTTCTGAGCTCATGATGATAAGGAGAGAGACTGTTTTATACCCTATTGCCATTGCTCTATTATTGATCTGGCTTTCCCTCTTTGCATCAATTTATAACCTCTTGCTACTCCAACAACACATCTCTTGAAGTCTACTTATTCCTACTACTAGGTAAAATAGCTGTCTCCTATGAATGTAGATTTGTTGTAATATTGGTTGCCCATTGAATTTCTTGGCACACGTAAAAAATCAATTGACTATAAATCTGTTGGTTTATTTCTATAAAATGTTTCAAAAATGGAAACATTGCTATCCATGTATATTCTAATTTCAATACTGCATTTGGGTTACTCTAGTTTTGTAGTAAGTTTTGAAATTGGAAAGAAGTCTTCCAAATTTGTTCTTTTTCAAGATTATTATAGTCACTTTGGTTTCTTTGCATTTTCATAGGAATTTGAGAATAAGCTTGTCAATCTTTTTTAAAAAAGTTAGGAGGATTTCTTATGCACAGTTGATGGGAATGTAAATAAATACAGCCATTATGAAAAACAGTATGGAGCTTCCCCCCAAAAATTGAAAATGGAACTACCATATGATCTAGCAATCCATTACTCCATATATATCCAAAGGAAATGAAATCAGTATGTGGAAGATGTATCTGAACTCCCAAGTTTACTACAATGCAATTCACAATAGCCAAGATATGGAATCAATCTAAATGCCCATCTATAGATGAATAAAGAAAATGTAATACATGTATACATACATACACACACGCACACACACACAATGTGAATACTGAATTTAATACTGTTCATTCATAAAAGGGAAGAAAATCAGGTCATTTGCAAAAATGTAGACAAAGCTAGAGGACATTATGTTAAGTGAAAAAAGTCAAAGTCAGGCACAGAAAGACAAACAATCTCACTCATACTTGGAGACTAAAAAAGTTAGTGTCATAGAAGTAGAGAGTAGAATAGTAGTTATCAGAGTCTGTGGAAGGGTGAGGGAACCAGGAGAGTGGGGTCAACAGGCACAGTTACAGTTGAATAGGAAGAATACGTTTTGGTGTTCTATATTGCACAGTAAGGTAACTACAGCTAATAACAGTGTTGTATATATATCAAGATAGCTAGAAAAGAAGATTTTGAATGTTATCATCACAGAGAAATGATACATTTACAAAGTAATGAGTAAAATTATGCTGATTTAATCATTATAAAATGTATAACTGAATGGAAACATCACACTCTCCCTCCCTAATACGTGCAATTATCTGTCAGTTATAAAGGAATCACATTAATTTTAAAAATAAGGTGAATTTTTGGTAATGACTGTGATTAATTAGATAATTAATTTGGGGATAATTGCCATCTTTAATTTCTTTCAATATGTTTTGTAGTTTACATTGTACATATCTTGCACTTTCGTTAAATTTATTTCTAAGTATTTTATTTACTTTGATTCTACTGTAACATTGTTTTATAGCTTTTATTTTTAAATCAGTCATTGCTAGTGCAAAGAAATACACTATGCACAATTAATTTTTTATATACTGAGCTTATATTTAGCAACCATTTCAAATTATTTAGTATACTTAACAGTCATTTGTTTGGGGTTAGGGGAGGGTTTCTTTGGATGGTGTAGCCATGAAAGTCTCTGCTGGGTTAGCTTAGTGGTCAGCTAATGATTGAGATGACATTTTCTTGAATGCCTAGAACCAATAAGTTTCCCAATCTTTTGCTAAGGGACTCTGTGTTGGGCATGACTTCAAGACCCAACCAGGCAATTGAGAAGTGTCCTTTATTCTTCACCTTCTGCTTGCACCAAGTCTCAAAGTAAGCCAGAAGTGAGAACTTAGTGCCTTCTCTGTTACTTCTTCATACGCAGAAAGTCCTGGGCATGCACGCAGTCATACAAATACATATGGCCTTGTTTCCAGGAATATCTCAGAGCTTGCTCAAAGACAATATGAACATGTCATTGCCCATCTTTCACCAGCAAGTGTTTTGAATAGCCTGTTGTTGTCCCCAACTGTTATCTATTGTCCCAGGAAACCAGAAATGTAAACAATGTATTCTCATTATTTTTGAAATATATTCCTGAGTAAAAAGGATTTTTGTGGTATGTGAGATCATAGATCAAATAAACACAGCCTTTTAAGTGGAATTTTGTGGAGAACTATAAAAAATGTCAGAGAACGACAATTATCTAAGAGTGAGACATTAAAAGATTTCCAGCCCCCTTTTACAGTCTCTGGAGGCTGCCATTCTACTGGTTTGCAATACTCACTATGATGGTGGGCTGTTGATTTTCAAGGCTACAGTGGAGCTGGAGATAGGAGAATGAGAGTATTTCAAGTTAAATGCCGTAAAACTCACTTTTCTTACCAAGTTGCAGCATTTTTCTTAATTAAATACTTCCTTAATTGCTGGAAGACTTTGGTTAACTCCCAGAGTTCTTAAAATGTTCACCCTAACAATTTTGAAAAAATTCTTTTTATGATATTATCTCCCTGATTTTTTTAATATGTTCATTTGCTTGGATTCCTTTTGCTCTGTATGTATGTGTGCACATGTGCAGGTAATGATTGACAAATAAGAAATTTTAGTCATGTTTCTTGAGTTTACTTTGGGAGAAAATTTGCAAATTATTTCATATAAAGTAAATTAATTCTATTTACATGGTTTGTATGACAGATATGCTTGATTTAAATTCTATTATATTGTTTTTATATCTGGCCTAATAATTTTTTGCATATTTTAATATGATAAAATATATGTGCCAAAATATTCATCACTTTAACCACTTGTAAGTATAAAATTCTGTTCATTAAATATCTTCACAATGCTGTGTAATCTTCACTATTTATACCCAAAAGGTTTTCATCATTCCCCACAAAATCTTTGTAACCATTAAACAATCACTTTCTCTCTGCTTTCATAATGACTATTCTACTTTCTGACACTATGATTTTGACTACTCTAGGTAAGTCATACAAGAAGATTCATACAATATTTGTTATTTTTGTCTGGATTATTCCACTAAGCATAATGTTTTCAAAGTATATCCATGTTGTTGCATATATCAAAATTTTATTCATTTTTGTGGCTCAAAAATATTCCATTGTATGTATATACATACATTTTGTTTATCCATTAATATATTGCTGGACTCTTGAGTGATTTCCACTTTTTGACTATTGTTAAGAATGCTAGTGTGAACTTGGGAATACAAATATGTTTGAGCCCCTTCATTCAATACTTTTGGATAGATATGTTGAACTGGAATTGCAGGAATATGTGTAATTCTGTATTTAATCTTTAGAGAAACCACCAAACTGCTTTCTACTGTGGTGGTACCATTTCAAGTTCTCCTCAGGAAAACATGAGTGTTCTAATTTCTTCACATCCTTGCCAACACTTGCTATTTTTCATTTTTCAAAATTATAATCTTCATAATAGGTGTGAAGTGGTATCTCATTATGACTTTAATTTGGATTTCCCTAATAACTAATGGTGCTGAGCTAATTTCTTTTTCATTTATTGGCCATTTGTATATCTTTGGGAAAATGTTAAAGTCCTTTGCTTATTTGTTTAATTTTACTTTAATTGATAAATAATAACTTTATGTATTTATGGAGTGCAATGTAATGTTTTAGAACATGTATACATTATGGAATGATTAAGTCAAGCTATAAACATAGCCATCAAGTCACATACTTTTTTTTAATGGCGTGGAGTGACAATTTAAAATCGACTACTCTCTTATCAATTTTGAAACACACATGACATTATTATGAACTAAAGCCACCATGCTGTTCAATAGATCTCAAACACCTACTCCTTTTATATCACCAAAATTATACTTTCATCCTTTCATCCTTTCATCCATATATCTCCATTCCCCACTCTTCACCTCCATTCTCTGGTAATGATCATTCTGGTCTTTACCTCTATGAGTTCAAAATTTTTTAGATTACACATGTAAGTGGGATCATGCAGTATTTGTCATTCCATGCTCAGTTTATTTCAATTAGCATAATATCCTCCAGGTTCATTCATATTGTTCCAAATAACAAAATTTCCTTCTTTTTTAAGGCTGAATACTATTCCACTGTGTATAGATACAACATTTTATTCACTCATTTGTTGATGAACACGTAGATTGATTCTATATCTTGACTATTATGAATTCTACTTTTTTTGAGATGGAATTTTGCTCTTGTTGCCCAGGCTGGAGTGCAATGGCATGATCTCAGCTCACCACAACCTTCGCCTCCTGGGTTCAAGTGATTCTCCTGCCTCAGCCTCCCAAGTAGCTGGGATTAGAGGCATGTGCCACCACGGCTGGCTAATTTTGTATTTTTAGTAGAGACAGGGTTTCACCATGTTGGCCAGGCTAGTCTCAAACTCCTGACTTCAGGTAATCCGCCTGCCTCGGCCTCCCAAAGTGCTGGGATTACAGGTGTGAGCCACCGCGCCCAGCCCTTATGAATTACATTGTAATACACGTAGCAGTGCAGATATCTCTTCAACATGCAGATTTCAATTTTTTTGAATTGCTCAATCAAATGTTAATATTATTTTCTGTTTTTTGAAAAAAACTCTGTACTGTTTTTCATAATGGCTGTACTAATTTACATTGCCATCAACAATGAACAAGGTTTCCTTTTTTCCACATCTTCAACACTTATCTGTTGTCTTGTTGGTAATAGCCATTCTAACAGATGTGAGATATTAGTACATTATTCTTTTATTTTGTAATTTCCTGATACTTTGTGATGTAGAGAATTTTTTATGTTTCTGTCAATCATTTGTATGTCTCCTTTTGAAATATGTCTATTCAAGTTCTTTTCCCACTTTTTAATCAGTTTATTTCTTTTCTTGCTGTGAGTTTCTTAATTTAGTTTATTGTTTATTTTTTTGGATATTAGACCCTCATCAGATATATGGTTGTCAAATATATTCTCCCAATTTAGAGGTCTTTTTCTTCACTCTTAATTGCTTCCGTTGCTGTGCTAAAGCATTTTTAGTTTGATGTAAACCCATTTGTTGAGTTTGCTTCTGTTTCCATGCTTTTAAGGTTACATAAAAAAAAAAATTGCCTAGACTGATGTCATAGAGCATTTTCCCTATGTTTTCTTCCACTAGTTGTATGTTTTCAGGTCTTACTAAGTATTTAATTCATTTTCAGTTTATTTTAGTATATGGTGTCACATAAGGATCCAATTTCATTTTTTGCATGTGGATATCCAATTTCTCTAACATCATTGAAAAGACCATCTATCTCTTCTTTGTGTTATTTATAGCTATGTCAAAAAATGTATTATCTACAAATGCATAGGTTTATTTCTAGAATCTGTTACATCAGTCTATTTGTTTTTATATCGATATCATGCTGTTTTGACTATTATACCTTTGTCTTATATTTTGACCTCAGGTAGTGTGATGCCTCCAACTTTTTTCTTTTTGCTCTAGATTGTGTATAGGGTCTTTTGTAGTTGTAAATTTTAAGATTGTTTTTCCATTTCTGTGAAAAGTGTCATAGAAACTTGATAGATATTCCATTAAATCTGTATATCACTTTGGGTAGTATGAATATTTTGATGATATTAATACTTTGAATCCATGAACACAGTATATTTTTCCACTTATTTGTGTTTTCTTTATCAATATTGTATAGTTTTCAAATATATAGGTCTTTCACTTCATTGGTTATATTTCTTTCTAAGCATTTTATAATTTTTGATGCTATTATAATAAATGGAATCACTTTCCTAATTTTTTTCAGATAGTTTATTGTTAGTATATAGAAGTGCTACTGAATTTTGTATGATTTTGTATCCTGCAACTTTACTGAATTAATCAATTCTAAATAGCTTTTTGGTGGAGTGTTTGGTGTTTTCTATATATTAGATCATGCTATCAGCTAAAGGAAGACAACTTCCTTTTTTATTCTTGATGATTTTCTTTCTTTTTTTGCCTAATCGCTCTGACTATAACTTCCACTACAATGTTGAATTAGGGTGGAACATGTGGGCATCCTTGTCTTGTCTCAGACTTTGGATGAAAAGCTTTCAGGTTTTCACTGTAGAATATAATGTTAGCTGTGGATTTGTCATATGTAGGCTTTATGGTGTTGATATACTTGTTTTGAGTTATACCACGAAAGGCTGTTGAATTTTGCCAAATGTTTTATTTGCATCTATTAGAACAAACACATAGTTTTAGTCTTTAGTTCTATTAATGTGTTGTATAACATTTATAGGCTTATGTATTACTTAAAAAAATAGACAAATTAAATTAAGAGTAATTGAGCAAAGAGATTTGCAAATCAGGGAGCCACCAGAACTAGAATAGTTCCAGAGCAATTCTGGGGCTGCCACATGGTTTAATAACATTTATGAACACAAAGGGAAAGTGATGTACCAAAAACGGAAATGAGGCACAGTGGCCACCCGTGACTGTCTGAAACTCAGCCGCTGTGATTAGCTGAGATTCCGCTCCTTGTTACAAGAATAGTTTGAAGTCTGTTTACACACCCAGTTAGGTTATAGTTAAATATGTATGAAGAAGCCCTTTGGCCAAATGTATATGTAAGGAGGCAGCTTTAGGCTAAACTTAATTTAACAGTTGTTCAGTCATCTTTGCGTTCCAGGGATAAATCCTATTATATCATTGTGAATTTTTTATGTGCTATTGAATTAATTTTTCTAGTATTTTGTTGAGGATTTTTGCATATATGTTTATTAGGGACATTGGCCTATAATTTTCTTTTCTTGCAGTATCTTTGCCTCATTTTGATATCAGGGTAATGCTGGCCTTGTAAAATGAATTTGGAAGTATTCTATTTTCTTGAGTCATTAGAAGAGTTTGATAGGTACTTGTATTTTTTAAATATCAGGTAGCATTTAGAATTTGGTAGAATTTTAAATATTTGGTAGAATTTAGTCATGATATCATCTGGTCCTGAACTTTGCTTTGATAACAGACTTTTTAATTACTGTTTATACGTCCTCATGATTCAGGTTTTTTTTGTTTGTTTGTTTTTTGTTTTTTTAGACAGGGTCTCACTCTGTTGCCCAGGCTGGAGTGCAGTGGCCCAATCTCGGCTCACTGCAACCTCTGCCTTCCAGGTTCAAATGATTCTCCCACCTCGGCCTCCCGAGTAGCTGGGATTACAGGCATGTGCTGCCACACCTAGCTAATTTTTTGTATTTTTAGTAGAGTTGGGTTTCACCACGTTGGCCAGGCTGGTCTCAAACTCCTGACCTCAAGTGATCTACCCCCCTTGGCCTCCCAAAGTGCTGGGATCACAGGCGTGAGCCACCGCAACCCAGCCTCATGATTCAGTCTTGGTACGTTATACGTTTCTAGGAATATATCATTTTCCTCTAGGTTATCCAGTTTGTTGCTATAATTGTTCATTTTAGCCTCTTATGATATTTTGTATGTTTGTGGTAGCAATCTTTGTCCATTTTGACTGGGTCATTTGTTCTGTTTTTGTTGTTGAGTTGTAGGAGATGGTTATATATTCTGGGTGTTAAACGCTTATCAAATAAATAATTTGCAAATATTTTCTCACATTTAGTCTGTAGGTAGGTAGTCTTCATTTTTATGATAGTGTATTTTGATGCACAAAAGTTTTTATTTTTGATAAAGTCTAATTTGTCTATTTTTGAATTTGTTGCTTTGCCTGTGCTTTTTGGTGTCATATTCGTAAATATAGTTTCAGCTCTAAAGTTTAGGTCTTGGATCCATTTTTAGTCACATGGCAGTCAATCTGCTTGACATCAGCAATTAGAAGCATCAATTCACAAGCAGAACTTGGGATCCTGAGATTTGGAGGACAACATCTGTATTTCTCACCCTGGCTCCATCAATCCATGGCAAATATGTGATTGCCATCCCCACAGCTGCCTTCCAAGGGGATATAGGATGAAGGATGGATAGCAATCATGCTAATAGTAGAAGTGGACTGAAATTAACAGCAACATATAAGCAATGCTTTCCCCTGGAAGCTGCAAGTGTTCAAATAAGTTCCAGAGTTCCAAAATAGTCACTTCAGAAAAGTTCTGCCAATATAATTATTGGCCAGGTGGAAATACAGATTCCTGATACTTCTACTATACCGTCTTCACTGACTTACCGTGTATGTATTTTTAACGTGTTTTTACTAAATATTCTGGATTTATTTTAATTGAATATTTCTGTGGATATATCTGAGCCCAGCCTACTTTGTATTCTTGTATTAATTATGTGGGTTGTGTGTACAACAACTCTCCCTGGAAAATACCATTTCCTTCCAGTTATTTAAGTTCAGTTTTATAATTTTTAAAGTGACTATAATTTATTTTTCTAGTTTTTTCTTCTGGACTACTCCAATATTACAGATATCATATCTCCAATGGCTATTGTTTTCTCGTTTTTTTATTTTGCTTTTTTGTAATTCTATTTCCTTTCATTTGTTCATTTCGTATGCAATCTCTATCTCCCTACCATGTTTTCTGTTGTGCTTATTTTCCATTGAAATTCTTATATTTCATCTTTGTTTCTAAGAGGGCTTTTTTCCCTTTTATTTCTTATTTAAGTTTTCTCAGTTTCTGATTCACCTTCATTTCCTGTCAGGTTCTCACATTAGAATGCCGGATGGTCTCTTCACTCAAGTTGTTATGTTTGCTTTTGTGTTCTCCATTCAGAGCTGCAATTGATGATTTACACTTATTAACATTTATTTAAATTTTCCTCTGCTTTGTAGCAACATTTTTCATAACTATAAAGCAAAGGGAAAATATATATGTAGATCTGTAAGTATGAGGAAGATTTTGGTGTTTTATCACATATTTTGTCTTCTCTGGATTTCATCCTTTGATATTATAATTACTTAACGTATGTTTCTTCTGTGTAGACAGGGGTCGTCTGCCTCTCAGAAACTTGCCAAGCATAGGAGGACTTCAGCCTCTAGTCCAGAGTTCTTCTGATCATCATCATCAAAATATATGTCTGTTTTTCAAGATGCCTTTACCTTAAGGTTCAAGATACCTTACTTTAAGGAGTATTTCTTTTACTGTTTTAGGCACATTTTAACTTTCCACATTCTTTTCTTTGCTGTTTCCTCTCCGCCTCTATACCTGCACTCAGTGTCAGTAATCTTATTTATAGCAATTCATCCTTCTAGCACCCTAGGTCTCTCTCTCTCTTTTTTTTCCCTTTCTTATTTGGCCACAAGATTCACTGACTCCTCTATTCTCCAGAGCAATTACTCTGTAATCCAAATTAGCTTCCCTACTTTTCTAGGCATTCAAGAAACCTCAAATTTCTGTCAGTAACCGAACCCTCTTACAAGGTGATTGGTGACCATCTAATGTTACTTCGGCATAGTCTGTTGAATTCCCAATACCCCTAGTTCTAAGCAATCAATGAGGAGTTGAACTAGATAGACATTACTCTCCATAAGAGGAAAGTTTTTTATAGATATCAAGCATTTCCTGTTTTCCTACATTTTTATATTTTGACACAATGTAGTAAAACAAAGACAAAATTAGAATGAAAAAAAATAGACTCGATAATAAAGTTTTTTAAGTTTACAATTTATCAACAAACTTAAAGAAACAGATTTACACAAAAATTTAAGCACTGGAATTTTTTTAAGCACGTGACTTTTAACACAAAATTATTTGTATTAGTAACAAATTGAAAACAAACCCGAACATGATGGAAGACTACAGAAAAATAAACACCACATGTTCTCACTCGTAGGTGGGAATTGAACAATGAGAACATTTGGACAGAGGGTGGGGAACGTCACACACCAGGGCCTGACGTGGGGTGGGGGGAGGAGGGAGGAACAGCATTCGGAGACATACCTAATGTAAATGACGAGTTAATGGGTGCAGCACACCAACATGGCACATGTATACATATGTAACAAACCTGCATGTGCACATGTACCCTAGAACTAACTTAAAGTATAATAATAATAATAATAAAAAGAAAAAAGCGAGGATGCTTGTCTTAATGGATACCAAGATTTACTGTTAGTTGTATAAAGCCCCATGGATAGATATTAAAAAAAGAAAAAATAATAATGTAGGAAAGAACTTATGATATGCTATGGGAAAACAATAGATTACAAAACAATGTACCTAATAGCCTCAGAATTTTATTAAATGTATTCATCTTGAGTATTATATAAAAGTAAAAATGGTCCAAGATTACAGATGAGTTTTATTGTCTTCCCTATATTTTCTAAGTTTTATAATACATATATATCTCTCTTAAAAACCTGAAAAATAATATTAAATATAAAAACTACGATTACATAAAGAACAATTTTTAAAATACTGACATTATATGCACTATGAAAAAGAGTGATATTTTGAATAGAACGAGAAAACAGGCTCTGAAAACACGATTTCATTTATTATTTCATTTAAAAACAGGAGGCACCGGGGAAAAACACTAATTTTCATGTTCTCAGTTTGCCCCATGGATAATGTAAATATACATTTCCATAATGTAGAAATGGTAATAGCAATATGGAAATGGTTATATAAAACATGCCTGTCTTTTATACTTGAGGTAGATATATTATTTTCTTTCCTGTTCTTCATGCATTTATACTTCCTTTCATTTATGTAGTATCCCGGCATAAAGTACATTGGGAGTTATTGCTCAAAGGCACATTCACCCTTAGGTGTTGTAAAGAGAGGCAAAGTAGGCACCAGATTGCAGATGCAGAGCAAAGCTACATAAAAGAGCAAAACGTGTGATTATGGTGTGCTGTTTAAAAGACTGGAGAGAAAATTCCATCTGGAGAATGGCAACCTGAAGATGCTATAGAAAGGGCAATCCCATGAGCTCAGCCTACTGTAAAATGTAAGACTTGAAAAGAGAAGACTACATATGAGCTTAACCAATTTAACTACAGAATCAAATAAAATGAGGGTAGCATGTTATATTTTCAAAAGGGCTTGGTGAATACTGTTTATCTCTTTATTTATGTGAGAAAAAAATTTCAAACTCTAAAGAGCAGTTTCAGCAACTCTACAAGAGGCTATCGTAGTAAGGAGCAGTGCTAAAGATGCTTGTTAGAAAAACAAATTATAATCAGTGCAAAAACTTAATGGAGTGGGAAATAAATAGAGCAAAAAGCATTTCCTCAAAAATATCTTTAGATAATTTTTAAAGGAATCAGGATTTCAGTAGAATTTTTTTCCGGTACAGACACTAAGCAGGCTTTTAATGACAGTTGCAATATTCAATGATGATCCTAAACATGCTGTGAAGATAAATTCCTTATCCCATAAAAAGTTCAATTCTCCCTGTGCTGGAGCTTTTATGATGATATTACACTACAGTCCAACATCTATGCACAGAGTTCAGTAGCTCGAATATGAATACTATTGCACTTATTAAAAAATAGTGACAGTTATTACAAAGGAATATGTTTTAAACAATACTTTGGATGTTGCCTATAGGGTATTCAGAACAATTTCCTGCTGGTTTCTGGTTTCAAGACAATTTCCTGGAGGCTTCAATTGTTTTAGCACTTTCCAGATTCCATTTCTTTGGGCAAAGGGAGAAATGGGGGAGAAAAATGGTACTTATTACAAGAGCAATCTTGAATGCTCAGCTACAATTGAAAAGCCTAGTATGAAACAAGACTCTATGATTGTGTCAAAGTAAGGTAAGATTTATGTGTTGTTGAAGCTCTTGGTTAAGTACTAGATGCAGTATTATGATATATTTCAGTCTCTTGTAAATTACATGATCTACCACACGAGCTTTCTGTCAGCACAACTTTTATTTATTGACCGCAATGTAAGAACCGTCACATGAAGCAAAAAGTCATCTACAACAGATAATGATTACATTTTTCTGAAATGATACAAATATTAACTCTTGGTTGAACCATGATGCTAGGTTTCTTCTCATTCCAGTTTTTCTTCTCTTTTTAAATAGATAACTTAGGTCAATTTCATTCTTTCTTCCTTCTGCTGCAACAGCTAGGATAATTGCTTATTTCACTCATTCCACTTAAGGGTTCACAAGAGGTTTCTATCTAGTTCCAGTAAAGAATGTGTTAGATTTCTTTATATCCCTCATATATTGCACTATTTAAGAAGCCAGAGAAGCCAGTGTACTAGCCTCTTACCTTCATAATACTGAGGAAAGCCTGCATTTCATAAGCAAAGAGACACAGGGCTAGTGAATAGGAAAGCAGAGTTCTCTAGCCACTTTTTGCAAGTCATACCAGTGTTACCTTGATATGTTTGTTACTATCCTCAAATTTCATTTTTCTAATTTTTGAAGAGAGGTGGTTTAGTAAAACTATTTCTAAGGTCCCTGATAGTTTTAGGATCTTTTATTTTAATTTTATTATTTTATTTTTCAATAGTGTAGATTAAGGAATATTAGGATTTTTATTTTAGTTACTATTACAAGCATATTTTCATTGTCATAAGACAGCTTGTCTTTCTCAGCAAAATCAAAATTACCATATCCTTGTTAGTTATTATTTATTAGGAATAATAAGCAGCAAAAAGAAACAATGAATAATTTTAGATCTTTAAATTTGGCTTTAGAGTACACTTACCTCTTGACCTGTTGATACTACAAATAAGAAGGAATATAAAACATTCAAAATCTCTTTTACCTGGCTAAAATTATCTAAATTTCTATTTGGGATATGATATTATAATGTAACAGATCTTTTGCTATTTGAAATTTTAAAAATCAAAGACTGGATAAAACTCTCCTCTTTATTCTCTTTATTTAAAGATCTGTTTGGTTTTTTCTTTTTGGTGGATTTCTTTTTTGGACACTATGAGAAATAAAACAGCAGCATGAATGCTACTGCTCAGTTGCAGAGAAGTTATGAGAATATCAGAATATATTTAAGAGGCATAATCAGACCTAATACACACCATCCTGTACACTATGCTTATTGCCCCACTTCTGAATCTGGCTGATTTGTATTGACTATCAGTCCCTTGTTCTTAGGAAGCAAAAATTCTAAAAAAAAAAAAAACAAAAAACAAAAAACTGAAGAGCACTTCTTCTTTAAAATATGCCTGACTTCAAATTTGCATCATTATTTCCAAAAGGGCTGATGAATTGCCCTATACTACAGTATTTAAAACAAGACACATATTCAGGGCTTGATATTAATATGCTTCAAAATGTTGCAGCTGACAGGAGTCTTTGCAGGGAAATGGGACTCTCTTTGTATGACTAAGATTCTAATTCTTTGTGCCACTCACCTGATTGATGTTGCTCTTTCGTAGCCTATAAAAGATATTGGTCTCATGTTTGGAAAAATAAATAAATAAATCCACTCATCAACTTGTGTCAGGGGAGAAAACAAATAGAAATCCAAGCAAACGCTGAGTTTTTAGATGTCTGATACTGGCACATCCCAGTCCTGGACTGTTACCAGTAGGACCCAACCTATTTTACCATATTTCCTTAGAACAGAGCTCAAGGGTGCAGCACACCAACATGGCACATGTATACATATGTAACAAACCTGCATGTTGTGTACATGTACCCTAAAACTTAAAGTATAATAGTAATAAAAATGGTGTTATTCACACGTTCCAATCCCCTTCTCATATTCTTTCTTAAATCCATTCAAATAAAGCTTTAGTTCCAAATATCCACTCCAAACTGCTCTTTTCAAGCTTCCTGTTTTTAAAACTAATGACTAGTTCTCTGTCCTCATCTTACTTAGATTGAACCATGAGAAACTGCTGATTTTGACCATGTTAGACCTGCAATAACAGAAATTCCACGTGGTCCAATCTTATTTAACCTAAAAAACGCATTTGATTTAATGGCATCTCCCACTTTCTCGAGATATTTTCTTTACTTGGCTTCCAAAGCACCACATTCTACTGGTTTTTCTCCTACCTCATTGCATTCCTTCTCAGTCTTTTTTTCCAGCGTACTTTAATCTCTCCAACCTCTAATTATTACGTGTCCAGACTCAAACCATGAATGTATTCTCATCTTTATTTGCACATTCTGATTTGGTGTTCTTATCTGGTCTTCTACCTTTAAATATCACCTCTAGGCTGATAATTCCTAGCTCAGCTCTTGGCTCGAAGTTGAGATTTGTAAAGACAATTGAGGAATCTATTTGTATTGTAATATATAGAGAGAATTAACATGTTCAAAACTATACTTCTGACCTTATGCCCCAACACAAGCTGCTAAATCTGCCCTTCCTTCCACCAAAGCTTCCTACCTTAGGTAATAACAATTCAATTTGTCTAATTTTTAAGTCAAAATTCTTAGTTATCCTCTATCTCCCTCATTAAACTTTTTCACTTAACTTTATATTCAGTTAATCAACAAATACCATTAATTTTGCCTTCCAAATATATCCAATGTGATTATGTTTTTTCACCTTTCCTGCTTCTACCTTGTTCCTAGTTACTATCGCTGTACTGAATTATAACAACCCTCTAAATTGATCTCTCTTTTCTCACAATTTCTCCTTTTACTTTTTCTCTGCACAGCCGCCAGAATGATCCTGTTTCAGCATAAATCAGAAAACATCCGTTCAGAGTCCTTTGAGGGTTTCCCCCCCTCACTTCTTTAAAAGCCCTGAATTGCCAAAGACCTGCCTGATAAAGCCCCTTTACACTTTCAGCTCTCAGCTCCTAATCCACTCAGCTCCAGCCACACATCATAAATGTATAATTATCAACAGTCACACCCTCTAACTAAGCAACTGGTTCTCAAACTTGATTATATATCAGAATCATCTACAGAGCATTTAAAATATGTTGTTGTTAATCCAACATGCAATGTCCAACCTAACTTCAGAGCCTTTGAACTTATGGTTCTCTCTATCCCAGATAGTCACATACCTTGCTCCCTTATCTGCTTCAGGCTTTCTCTAGAATCACCTTCTCCATGAGGCCATTTTAACCATCTTTTTGCTTTCCACATTGGCCATTCTACATATGAATACATTCCATATTGCTATTGCATGCTTTATATTGCTCATACTACTGATCACAACACAACCTTCCAAGTATTCTACTTTTATTTCTGCCTATATCCTACAGTAGTAGATGGTGTTAGAACATTGCCCATACTTCCTCAGCACTCCTTGTTCTTGCCCATGCCTACGCCATCCTATTAAAACACCCGCAGTTCCTTGTCTGAAGGTTTATTTTCAACCTCACGAAACCAGCAGTACTGGGAGTTGGTAGAGCTGGAGAGTGAATACCCTGGCACTTTTGAGTGGGATAACACTTAATTGTATTCTATACTATCTCCCAAATTTCCCCCGTGGAATCAGGTTTCAGCTTCCTACATGATAACCTGCACCCATGACTAACTTACTTTCTCTGCCTCATTCCTCAATCTCCTTCAGTCGCTTTCTGAGATCATTTCCCAAATAAACTACTTTACTCAAATCCTTGTCTCAGGGTAAGCTTCTGGGAAAACCTTATCCAGGTCAGATTCCAAGAATTCCTGGTCCTTTAAAGGAAAAAGGTTTTTTCTGTTTTATTTTTACTGGTCTATCTCCAATAACTAGGACAGAACCTGGCATGTAGTAGAGACTTCATACGTATTTGTTGGATCAGCAAACCTCTATTATTAAACATTTCTTAACCCCAATCTGAGCAAAGGGAGGGCAATCACCTAATTTACAACTAACATCCTCATACTAAAATATATTTCTTGTTTCAACTGCCAGTGCTGCTGCTTCTGAAAAAGAAGTGAAGATTTTGTGAAATCAGTAAGTTAAGTTTAGGATAAAAAGAGAAATTTATTTTTAAAACAGGAATTACTTGCTACAGTGATTTCTAAATTTGGATACCCTGAATCCTGTGGCTGTAGTTTACGTTTCTGATTTGTGGATCCTAGTTTTCCTGAATCTAGGCTCAACTGACTTGGAGTACAGCCCATAAATATATTTTTAATGTTCTATTGATGATACGGCCCAGTTTTGGAACCACTTGCTTAGCTAGAGAATGCCACTTTAAGTTATCAAGTATTTATACAATATGATACTTCAGAGGAGAAATATGTACTCCTCAAATATCCCCAGTTGTGTTTAAATAAGAATCAGAAACCTCCATTTAAAAAATGCTAACATTTAAAATGTCTATGAAAGTAATTTTTCATTATATGAAATATGTATTATCTTCCTATCAAGTTGCAGTCACTTTTACTTTCTTTAGCTTAAGAAGGAGAAAGAGAAACTACTAAACATATTCAAAAAGAAACACTGTTCATGTGCATATGTGATTTATGATATCAATCATCCATACAAACACAGAAAAGGGAACACTATTCAAAATTTTTTTGAGTAGTCTACATGTTACATTTTTTAATTATAGATTTCAAAAACTACAGATTCTAATATGTACCTGCCAAGCATAAATGAAATGAAAATCAAGTATATATTTTACACATTATATATCAACCACTTTTAAGCACTAGTGTAATTGTCATATTAAGGGTTAATTTACTTGCCTCTTACTGGACTGGAACAAGATAATAAAGGTAAGCAAGAAAACTTTGTCTTCTCTCAAATTCTTCAGTGTAATTATCCCAACTCCCAAACAAAGGAAAGTGGATTAGAGAACCATCTGTCATTGGTAGCAAATTAATGCTCATATAGAAGCAACAAAGACTTTACTCCTTTTGGGTCACCTCTTTGACAAATTTTAAAAAAAACTATGTAAAAGTACAGACTAAGCTGCCCAGTAGTGACCCTTGAGGAAAGCTATGTTTTGAATCCTAATGATAAAAAATATCATCAATACACTGATCTAGGGATTTTCTGTAATGAGACATTTAGGTCATTCTCTTGTATCACAGGGCAGTTGTTTCCCAGGAGAAGAAATGTTTGAGGTTTTCCTAAGAGTATATTTCTTTGTCAATAGAGTGTGAATCTGTATATATATATATAAAAGATAAAAGATACTTCTGATACACACACACACACACACACACACACATTCACACACACCCCTTCAGAAAAGGCTTAAGGTATCTTAATTCACTTTGTTTTTTCATGTAGTGAAACTTTGCTAGGAGGGCAGATAAGAACATGTGATGAAAATGGTCTACCTCATGGTTCTATGGTAAAAAAAAAATGCTTCTGGAAATGTAACTTCGTTTCTTACCTCTATGATAAAACATAATAGAAAGAATATAAGTAGGAGAAGCAGGTGTCTTGGGTTAGGCTCCCTACTTTTGGTATGAATTACGTGACTTTAGTTACTTATCTATCTTATATGTCATTCATTCATTCTTGAAATAAGGGACAGATATTTGCTAGGGACTGTGTTAGAGAATATAAAAAAAATGGGAAAAGACATGGTCTCTAGATTTGGGGAGTTTTTAATCAGAAAATTACCCAAATACAAAATTATAATAGCATAATTATGTGATCGCAAAAAAATGTATTTTTAAGGATTTCTTCAGTA
The DNA here is from genome assembly GCF_028858775.2 of Pan troglodytes. Lineage (NCBI taxonomy): Eukaryota > Metazoa > Chordata > Mammalia > Primates > Hominidae > Pan > Pan troglodytes. The sequence goes on from NC_072407.2 coordinate 93,245,303, forward strand.
GGGAGAGACAGAAGTCCAACACAAAGTAGCTTAAACAATGGAGATAATTACTTGTTCCTAAAAATTTATAAGTCTAATGACATATCAATGGCTGGATTTAGATGAATATATGTCATAAAGACAGTTTAACTCTCATCACTTCTCAGTTTTCTCTTCCTCTATGATAGATCCACGCTTAGGTAAGACTGCTGCCCTCGGTTTCAAGTCTGTAAACTATCTCAGAAAAATACATAGATAAATTTTCTCTTCTCTATAGCTTAAAAAATAATCTCCATAATTAAGTTTAATTTGATTTGTTTGGTTAGTGCATCACAGCAAAAACCAATCACTGATGTAAGAGAGAGAGAATGTTCTGATTTGCCAGTCTTGTTTTCCTTTCTGTTATTGAAAGTGGAGAAGGGTAGTAACTCATGAAAAATTGTGGTGCTGTTTCTAGAGAAGGAGAGAAAATGACGCTTAGGCAAGAAAAATACATAAAAGACATGTCTACCTACATAGGAGTTTGAACAAATTGTAGTGGAAGCATAATGGAAGAAGCACCTAAGATTTATTTGGGCACAACAGATGAGTAACAGTTGAAATTAGGCAAACTGTGGATATAAAGATGCAATGCTCATCACGCTCATGGTGCTAAAATCAGTTTAAAGCTGGGTATAGGCGTCAGGCACAGTGGCTCATGCCTGTAATCTCAACACTTTGGGAAGCTGAACTGGGTGGATCGTTTGAGGTCAGGAGTTCGAGACCAGTCTGGTCAACATGGTAAAACCCCATCTCTACTAAAATACAAAAATCAGCCGTGTGTGGTGGCGCATGCCTGTAATCCCCACTACTCTGGAGGCTGTGGTGGGAGGATCACTAGAGCCCAAGAGGTTGGAGTGAGCTGAGACTGTGTAACTGCACTCTATCCTGGGTGACAGAGCAAGACCCAATCCTTGCACATAGCCCCATCCCCCCCAAAAATAGCTTGGGATAGCATTTCCCTAATTGTTTTTCACAAACCCTCAAAACATACAAAATTCATCACATTTCCTGCCAACTCTTACCGTGAAACACGATCCTTCGATTATGTAATCTATTCTCCCATCACCTGGTGATTGCATAGGTTAGGTCTTTACCATTTATTTCTTAAACCAGTGGCATCACACTTAAAATATTTGCCATATTTTCTGACAGCCTGGTATCTTTGAGGCACTATTCATATGTTTGGGGAATGTCCTGTTTTTTATTGGTGTCTCATTACAGTAAATGTCACAACTTACTGGACTTCCTTCATACTAAAAGTAGGCATGTGATAAAGGCTGGCCAATCATACACATCCCCAAAACAGGAAATGATTCATGCGAACACTCAAGTGCTATGAGGACCATATTTACTGTGAGATGAGAGTGTACATATCTGAATATTTGGAGGATCACTGGTGGAGATTCAGGAAAGCAGTGTACACTCGGAAGAGAGAACTGCCATATCTCTGCAGGCAAATATGGTACTGGGTCTTCTTTTGGGAAGCCCTGTAAGATGATTTGGCCAGTATTACTAGACGTAAAGACTTCGGGAATGATCCTTTCATAATATCAATAATTATATGACTTTAATAATATCCTGAGCGAATCTGAACTTATTTGCTTAAATTAGCTAGAATGACAGAATGATTGATTTTGCCACAAGGCACGTCCTTGGCTGATATATTGTTAACTGCAAATTATCAAAAACAATAGACTGCCAAGGTAATGGAAATCTTAGATGGAGACTGGCAAATTTGGAGCTAAAATATCAGTAATAGTGGAAATGTTGTGTGGGTTATATAGGTACTTTCTGTATTATTTTCACAATGTTTTTGAAAAAAGGAAACCATTTAAAAGAAATAGTTCATTCTAAAACAAACTATACCTAAATAAGCCTAAAAGGGCTCTTTAAATAAGTATGAAATAAAAATTGTTAGTGATTAAGAAAAAAATATATTACCTGTTGTCATTCAGAACGAATATTGGAGTTGAATATTGGCTGTGAGGGCAATAAATTTCCATAGAACAGAGTAAATGAAATGGGGAATTCTAGCATTATGTAATAAGCTGTATGGCTCTAATTACTTTGAAAAGCTTAGGGAGACAAGAAATTTAGGAAAATACTAAGTAATTTTTTGGCTTATGTAACAACTAGAGAATAACAAACATTTAAAATTGTGACTGAAGGAACTTTTATACTTTGTAGCCTCAAGACTATGGGAGCAAGAATAATGATTGAAACTTATAGACTGCCAAATCACAATGTCAGTTGAATATGAAAATTAAGATATGTGTCCGAAAAAAGTGGGAGAACATGCATTGAAATTTTCATATTTGGAAAGATTCAGAAGATATAACATATATATTCTAATTATGTAAATGGACATGCTGGAATTATATCAAGGAAGAAAACATATAATATACTTTAATCTTAATTTATATATATGGGGCTTAGATGTACTGCAGTTCTTAAGAGAATAGGTAAATTTGGTTATTTTGTTGTTTTGTTATTTATCATACTCTATGAGTTAAAACATATATACATTATAGTGTACAAAACTTGTTTACAGTTTGATACATTTTTACGTATATATTCACTCAAATGACTCAGATAAAGACAGAACAGTCACCTAAGAAACTTTCTTAGGCCCTTTGCTAGTCATCTAATGTTTTGAATTTTATCACCATAAAGGAAGTTTTGCCTATTTTAAAATTTTATTTGTGGAAATAAAATCAGTAAGAATATATAAGTCCTGGACAACACTGATAAACATCTTGATTTAATTAATATTTGTAGAAAAACCTACCAACAATGATAGAATACACATTATTTTCAGGAATAGTCACCAAAAGAGACCACACTCTGGCCCATAAAACAATCCTTAAGTAAAACAGATTTAAAATTACACAGTGTATAACTATAATGGAATTAGACCAGAAGTTAACAAAACATACATCTTTAAAATCCCCCACATACTGGAAATTAAACAATATGCCTAAAATGGCCTGTGATTCAAAGAGGAACTCATGAGGGAAAATTGAACCTATTTTGTATTGTATGGGAATAAAATTAAGACATATCAATATTTATCACTTGCTGATGAAATAGTGCTTAGGAGGAAATTTACAGCAGTACTTGTATTTGAAGGAAAGTATTGAAACAATTACCTAAACTTCTACTTTACAAGACAGTAAAGATAATAGCAAATTAAATGAAAAGGATACAAGAGTTAAAAATATTAAGTAGTAGAAATCAATGAAATAGAATTTAGAAAACACAATAGAAAACATCAATACAACAAAAAGTTTTTCTTTGAAACACTGATATATTTCTTGCCATGCAGGTAAAAATAAATATTTTCCAATACTGGTAATAAGGTTTGGGGTAATCATAAAGTTACTAAGGCAACAGAAATATATTAAAAAATTATGTTAGGCCAGGCACCATGGCTCACACCTGTAATCCCAGCATTTTGGGAGGCCGAGGTGGGCGGATCATGAGGTCAGGAGATCAAGACCATCCTGGCCAACACAGTGAAACCCTGTCTCTATTAAAAATACAAAAAAATTAGCTGGGCGTGGTGGCAGACACCTGTAGTCCCAGCTACTCGGGAGGCTAAGGCAGGAGAATCGCTTGAACCCAGGAGGCAGAGGTTGCAGTGAGCCAAGATCACGCCACTGCACTCCAGCCTGGGCTACAGAGCTCCTGTCTCAGGAAAAAAAAAAAAAAAAAAAAAGAAAGAAAGAAAAAAAAAGAACAGGAATTATGTCAATTATGTATAAATATATTTGACAACTTTGATGAAATAAAGACAGTTCTTGAGCGGAACAACTACCAAAAGTCACTGCAATAGAAATAGATAACCAGAAGGATCTTACATCAAGTGATATAAATACATTCATACAAACCTTTTATCAAAGTAATCTACAGGTTCATATATCTTCACTGTTTTTCCAAACACGTAAGAAAGAAAAAATAGCAATGCTATCCAAAATCTTCTAAAATTCAAAAGAAGACAATGTCCTACCTAATTTATTGAAGTCATCATTACCCTTTTACCAATAATAGGCTAACATACAAGAAGTAAAAAAAAAAAAAGCTAAAAGCCAGTATTCCTAATAAATATACCTGTTAGAGTTTTCAACTATTACTAGAAAATCTAATTTAGCAATATATAAAATATTTAAAATAACATGATCAAATAAATTTTATTCTGGCAATACAACACTAGTTCAGCATTTAAAATAAATTACACTTGAAGAAATGTTACTCATAGAGAGAATGAAGAATAAAAACAATATAATCAACTAAATACAGTAAAATGATTTGGCTAAATTCAACATCCATTCTTAATAAATCTCTAATTAGATTATAGATAACTAAATAATAAATAAAATAGATTACAGATAAATAAATCTCTAAATAGATTAGGAAAGAAAGGAACTTCTTCAGCCTAATAAAAGGTGTACAAAAAAGACCTAGAGACAGTATTGTACTTAGTGGTGAAAGGTTAAATGTTTTTCCCCAACGACTAAAGACAAGGAAAATATATCTAGCCTTATTATTCATATTCATATTCAACATCATAATAAGTATTGTAGCCAATATAATAAAGCAAGAAAAAATATCAAGATTGAAAAGGAAGAAATAAAGCCAGGGAATATTAAAAAAAACACAGCTGAAATCAATAAGTGAATTAAGAAAGACGATAAAAGATCTATATAAATATTCAATAATATCTCAATATATTATTAATAGTTTAAAATTAAAATTAAAAAATAATTTAAAATAAAAATAAAAACATATTGCAAAAATGCAATACGTATAGAACTATTACAAAAATCTGTATTGAGAAAGCAACAAAACATTGACAAATACTTTTTTTAAATAAAGATATACACCATGTTCATACATTAGAAAATTCATACTTGTTAAGATGCGACCTCTAACTTCCTGAACTGATTTATAGACACAATGTAATCCCAATCAATATCATACCAGGATTCTTTTTTTTTTTTTTAAGAAATTGACAAGCTGGTTCTAAATTTAGGAAAAGTAACAGAAAGCAGAAGAGCAAAATCGGAAGAATCAAACTACTTAATTTCAAGACTTTTTATAAAGCTACAATATTCAGTACATTATGTTATGGGTGAATGCATACATATAAACCAACAGAAGAGAAGAGAGTCCAGACGTAGACCCAGACATACATGGTCCATTAATTTTCAACAAGATTCAAAGGTAATTTAATGATAAACAGATAGTCTTTTTGAAAAATTGTGCTAGACAATGGGACTCATATATGCTAAAAAATGAACTTGGTTCTTGTGGTAGGCAGAATTTTGACCCTTTCTCTTTACCCCCTGGTGTTATGCCTATAAATATTTTCCATTACATGGCAAAAGGAAATTAATTTTGCAAATGGAATTAAGTTTGCTTTTCAATTGACCTTAAAATATGAAAATTACTGTAGATTATCCAGATGGGAACAATGTAATCCTTAAAAGTGGAAGAAGCAGCCAGGATATTTCAACAGAAACATGCTACGATAGAAGAGAAGGTAGAAACAATGGAAGTGTCAAACAAAGAAAAAAAGGAAAGAAACAAAGAAGGAAAGAGGGAAGGAAGGAATGAAGGAAGGAAGGAAGGAAAGAAGGAAAGACGGACAGAAGGAAGGACGGAAAAGAAATAAAGAAAGAAAGAAATCTAACAAAGCATAAGATGAGAGAGGAAAGAAAGCATATATTTATGCCTAGCACCACCAGATCCCAACGTCAGGTTAGTGTTATCTCTTAAATATGTTTGAATCTTGACTACTAAAATTAAGTAATATATCATTCAGTTCTAATATGTGTATAATGCATTATGTAATTGTAATAATTTTGTATTTTAGATGAAAATTAACATCTGCATCATACAATGAAAAATATATGCATTTAAAATAGTTATCTATTCTAAGATAATTATAGATAATGTAAATTAAATTTTTTAAAAATTTATTTTACATTTTGAGTAATAAATGTATTATTATTCTAGTCATTTTCTTTCAGCAGTTATTACCAGTGTTATCAGACCATCTATTTGTTCTCATATCTTGTTCTCCATGTATTCACATACATAATATTTAACATAGATGGATCTCTATTGAATATATTAAAATCTCTTATGTTCATATGATTAGATTTTTTTAATCTTTCTGTAAATTACTAATGTACAGGCATACCTCAGAGATATTGCGAGCTTAGTTTCAGACCACTGCAACAAAACACATATCACAATAGTGGGTCACACCATTTTTTTGATTTATCAGTGCTTATAAAATTATGTTTATATCTTACTGCAGTGTATTTATTGTGCAATACCATTGTGTCTAAAAATGCATGTACCTTAATTTAAAACTACTTTATTATTAAAAATGCTAACTATCATCTGAGCCTTCAGCTAGATGTAGTCTTTTCACTGGTGGAAGGTCTTGCCTTGATGTTGATGGCTGCTGACTGATCAGAGTAGCGGTTGTTAAAGATTGGGGTGGCTGTTGCAATTTCTAAAGACAATGAAGTTTATTGCATTGGTTGACTTTTTCTTTCGTGAAAGATTTATCTGTAGCATGCAATGCTGATTGGTGCCATTTTACCCACAATGTAACTTCTTTCAAAATTGGAGTTAGTTCTCTTAAATCATGCTGCTGCTTTATCACTAAGTTTATCTAATATTCTAAATTTTTAGATTTCATTCCAACAATATTTATAGCACCTTACACAGAAGTAGGTTCCATCTCATAAAACCACTGCCTTTGCCTATTTATAAGAATCAACTCATTTGCATTATTATGAGATTAAAGCAATTCCATAACATTTTCAGACTCCATTTGTAGTTCTCTTGCTATTTCTACCATATCTTCAGTTACTTCCACCACTGAAATCTTGAACTGTTCAAAGTCACCCAGGAAGGTTGGATCAGTTTCTTCCAAACTACTGCTAGTTCAATATTTTAACATTCTCACATGAATCATGAATATTCTTAATGGCATCTAAAAGAGTAAATCCTTTCAAAATGGTTTTCAGTTTACTTTGATTAGATCCATTAGGGGAATCACTGTCTGTGGCAGCTATAGCCTTATGAGATGTATTTCTGAAATAAGATTTGAAAACCATAATTACTGCTTGATCCATGGATTACAGAATGGATATTGTGTTAAAAGGCATGAAAACAACATTAATTTTCTTATATATCTCCATCAGAGCTCTTGAGTAACCAGGCACATTGTCAATAAGCAATAATATTTTGAAAGAAAACTTTTTATAGAATAGATCTCAACAGTAGATTTAAAATATTCAGTAAACCATGCTATAAACAGATTTGTTGTTTCCAGTCTTCGTTGTTCTATTTGTAGAGCACCGACAGAGTAAATTTTGAATAACTCTTCAGGGCCTTAAGATTGTTGAGATAATAAATGAGCATTGGTTTTAACTTAACACCACCAGCTTCATTACCCCTACAAGAGAGTCAGCCTGTCCTTTCAAGCTCTGAAGCTAGGCATAGAATTTATGAAAGTCCTAGATGGTATCTTTTCCTAATATAATGCTGTTTCATCTACATTTAAAATCTGTTGTTTAGTGTAGCCATCTTTGTCAATTATCTTAGCTAAATCTTCTGGATAACTTGCTACATCTTCTAGATTAGCACTTGCTGCTTCACCTTACATTTTTATATTATGAAGATGGCTTCTTTCCTTAAACTTCATGAATCAATCTCTGCTAGCTTCAAACTTTCCTTCTGGGCTTCCTCACCTTTCTCAGTCTTCATAGAACTGAAGAGAATTAGGGCCTTTTTCTGAATGACATTGCTTTTAGACAGCTTCCCCATCATTCTGTATGGCATATTTCCAGAAAATTCCAACAGCACAACATGTCAGGGGCTTTATTGTCATCCAGGAAGCCAAAGCCCTGCTGTTTTCTGCAAGGAATGGATCTCATTGCAAATGGGAGGATGACCTTTTCCTTGCAGGTTTTACCATAGCACTAGAGGTTGCTTGTTATGTTTGACTATCTCTGTATTTTTTAACATTCACTTTACTTCTTACTAGTTAATCCTCATTACTCCAATGTCTTTTATACTTCACAATCTTTATATTAAATATTCCCTTTTCAAGTTACTATGCAGTTTTTGTCTTGTCTCTGGGTTGGACCCTGACTGGTATTCTCCTATAAACTATTACAAAGTATCATAGTATGAATGTAACATAGCTTAATTATTCCTTCATTAATGGACATTCAGGTTGTCTCCAATTTTTAATGATAAACAATGTCTATTTATGATTTCGGGGACCATGTGCAATTATTTCTAGAGGATAGATATCTAAAAGTAGACACACCATAGTAAATCATGTGCTATATAAATCAGCTATGGCTGCTGGAGACTAAAGTCTGACCTTTATTTTTCTCTTGCCCAAATTCCTAACTAAAGGGCCTGTGGAGTCACACCCTGCAAACTATAACATCTCATTAGATGGATTTTTATTAACCTTGTATAATGTGGTTTATTTTCTAAATGGACTCTGGTATAGCATCACATGAGAGAGAACAGGTCCTGAAGGAAATGAAAATATTTTAGCCCAAAATATATACCTTTTACATATTTTGAAATTGCTGCCACAGGGCCAACAGATTGAAATGTCATAGCAAAGCCCTGTTTTGTAGGGGATATTTGCATCTGCAGAGAATCACCACTAATGCAGCCAAGCCTTCTCTTTCTATGCCTTTCCTGGATATAGGAGAGATTAACTGAGACACCTGATAAAGGAGAGATTAACAGACACCTTAAAGTCTGAAAAAGACACATTTACCATCTATACTCTCTGAGGGCTGCTATTTATGAGACTTCATAGACATAACAAGAACCTTGGCCTTCACGACCCCTTTATCTTAACTCAGGCATTCCTTTCTACTGACATTAAGTCTCTAAACAATAGCTTTACTCTCTCAATCAACTGTCAACTAAAGAATCCCTAAAACCCACCTATGATTTGTAAGAACCCCTACCAGTTCCCCCACACTTGGAGAAATCCTGCCTTTTCCACCATAACCAATGTATAGCTTCCACATATTGATTTATTGATTGCATTAGTCTGTTCTCACGCTGCTAATACAGATGTACGCAAAATTGAGTAATTTATAAAGGGAAGATGTTTAATTGACTTCACATGGCTGGGGAGGCCTCATAATTGTGGCAGAAAGAAAGGAGGAACAGAGTCACATCTTACGTGGTGGCAGGAAAGAGAGCTTGTGAAGGGGAACTCCCATTTATAAAACCATCAGATCTCATGAGACTTATTCACTACCACGAGGACAGTATGGGGAAACAGCCCCCCATTATTCAATTATCTCCACCTGGCCTCACCCTGGACACATGGGGATTAAAGAAATTCAAAGAGAGATTTCGGTGGGGACACAACCAAACTATATCATTGATATATGATTTTACTTGAAATTCCTATATCCCTGAAATGTATAATACCAAACTGTAACACAACCACATCAGGCACACTTTCTCAGGACCTTTTGAGATTGTCACCCTGGGCCAGTCACTCATATTGGCTCAGAATAAACCTCTTTAAATATATTTTGGCAGAATTTGTTTTTTCTATCATCAATGCCATAACAACATACCACAAACTGGGTGGCTTGAACAACAAAAACATATGGTCTCACAATTCGGGAGATTAGAAACCTGCAATCAAAGTATTGGCAGGTCTAGTGTCATCTGAGCTCTCCTTGGTTCGTAGACAGCTACCATCATACAAAGTCCTCACATAGTCTCTGTCTGTATGGTCTCTCTTTCTCTCTGTATATTCTAATCTCCTTTCTTTTAACAACACCAATCATATTGCAGTAGGGCCCACCCTAAGTGCCTCATTCCAGTATAATTACTTCTTTAAAGATCTTGTCTCCAAATATAGTCACATTTTGAGGAACCAGGGGTTAGGGCTTTAACGTGAAATTTGACCAATGCAATTCAGTTGATAACATGCTTTTCTTAAAAAAAAAATTGTGATATAATTCCAAACTGCATGGTCAACAAGAGCCAATTTATGTACTCATTAAAAGAGTCCAGTTGGTAATTTTCTCACATTTTGACCAATACTGCATATTTCCAGCCCTTCAATTTTCTGACTCTTTTTTCATGTGGATTGTTGTAATTCTCAGCCAGGAACAGCTAAGTGAATTCAATATGTCTCATTCATTTTTTCCCCACATTTTTACTATTATCTTTCCTGAGTCCAACTGTAATCTAGGGTAAGATATTATGTCTTTATTTCAGGGCTTTATGACTTTCTTGAAAAGTGTATCTATTAGCAGTTGTTCAAAATTCATTTTAGGTTCAATATATATCATCTATATTACTGAGCAATGTTTACTTCCCTTTAAAATACACTGAAAGGTATTTCCTTCTATTCATTTACTTCTAAGAAAGAGTTTCTCATATCAGTTATAATACATCCCAGCTCTACTCTTCATAGTTGTGTTTAAGCAGCCTCCTGTGTGTTCTGCCTGTGATTCAGGTTTTACATTCTTTCTTTTTTGTGAGCCACGTATTGATTCAAGCTAAATAAATACTGCATTGTGAAGGCATATACACATTCAGATTTCTTGTATAAGACTATTACAAATCTTTCCTGGTTGCAACTTTGTAACTTTATTTTTTTATATTATGAGGACCACAAAATGTACATACCTTCATGTGGTCTAAAAAATAAATCTTTGGTCTTCTCAAAGAAAAACACCTTCACAGACTCTGTATGACATTATTTTCAGACCTCTCAATAATTTATTTTACTTTGGGATATATCATATTTATACAATCCTCAATGAATTTTTGAAGACCAGTTTCTTGCTGTCATGGTCACTGACCTGGTTTATTTCTTAATTTCTTCATTTCTCAATTAGATTTTTATAACGACTTTATTTCACAATTTCCAATATTATACCCATACTCATTTTCCTCTATTTGATATTTTGCCAAATTTGTCTTTAAAAGAGGTGTGACCATTTTATGTGCCTGCATTTAAAATTATTAAGCTCCACCCAGACCCTAAGTCCTGATGGAATATAAGTTCATCCCAACTGGTACCAAATATTTTCTCCAAGTTCACCTTGAAATATCACTCCTTCCCTTATCTCTAGTACCATAAGATGAGTTTATGGCTTCCATAATACAATATGACTTTTGAAATGATACATTTATTTATTTAAAAAACACCACTTACAGAAAGTAATTTTCTAAGAAATTTATATTCATTCTTCCAGACCCTAATCAAATATTACCTTACTTCATAAACTCAAGGAAACTTAAGTCCTGCCTCTTCTGTGTTTCCACAGTGTCCTCTTTCTCTATTTATAATATTTGTTGCATATCTCAGTTGTATGTGTGTATATATACACATATATGTATATATAGATATATACATGCGTATATACACAGATATACATCTATATACATAGATGTATATATGCGTATATATACATATATACACGCATCTATATATAGACCTATATATACATATAGGTGTATATACGCATATATACATCTATATACATATATGTATACACACATATATACACATATACACACGTATACATCTATATACATATATACACACATATATACATACATACATGTATATACACACATATATACATACATATATTTATATATACGTATATATGTATATATACATACATATATTTATATATACATGTATATATGTATATATACATACATATATTTATATATACATGTATATATGTATATATAGATACATATATGTATATATGCATGTATATATGTATATATAGATACATATATGTATATATACATGTATATATGTATATATACATACATATATCTATATATACATGTATATATGTATATATAGATACATATATGTATATATACATGTATATATGTATATATAGCCACATATACCTTTTTTAAATTTATCATATATTTTTCCAAGTCAAAGACCATGATGTATTTCCAGTGCTGGTCACAGAGTAAGTACTCAGTGAGTGCTGAATGGATGAATAATACGGTCCAACTAATATTAAATATACCAAACTTCTCTCAAATATGTAATGAAGTCTTAGAGAGTATTTGCCTTTTAACTTATATTGTAGGTTTCCTACTATTCTGATATAATAAGGCTGTCTCCTGATTTTCTGTAGGTCTTTGTGAGCATATTCTCTTTACCAGTAATTAAATAAAAGCATAAAACCCCTCTATCCTCGTAGAACAACACTTACCATTCCTCAATTTGTAATGCAGTGGAAAAAAATTATAAAAGATTTTTAGGAAATAACTTCTTGAGTTCAACTTGATGTTTTTCCTAATAATGCAACTATTTCTATAGATAGCTACATCGTGGTATTTAAGAGAAACACATTACATATAAGATTTTAAAAACATCTAAGTCAATGGCAGAGCATAAAAAATTAAAATTTGTTTTTAAAACCTACATATATCTTGGGAAAAATACATTTGCAATTTTTGTGAAATATTGGAAAAAATATAAAATTTTGCAAAATAAATTTGTGAAAGTGTACAACACATAAAGATATAACATCTCATTGAGTTTACAAACAACAAAAATGTCGATTTATCATTGGCAATTGAGCAAATCGTTTAGTTATGCTATGAATGCATGGTTTCAATCCTCATCCTGCTAAAAAATGAACGTATAAATTCAGGAATTTATTACATGTGACTAACTTTCTTACTTCAGAGTACTTTTTTCTTTTTGCTGACACAGTCCTATTTTTAGCCACAAAATTGAAATTTTGTAAAACTGGAATTTGATTAGTTCTGTTTGACAGTTAATTAGGTGGGCAAATACAGTATATAAGATTAACCATTTGCAAAAGAACAAAGTTATGAAAATTAGATACATCTTTCTGAACAGTAGAAACCTAAGTGAATTGAAAGGAGCCATAGACATTTATGATTCATTTTAAGGTAGTGGTTTCCAAACTTTGTGTTCCATGAACTACTTATAGACTTTTCTTTAGGATCAGTTGAAAGATAAATTTAAGAGTCTTACAAATTGAGATACAAATAATCACCTTTATTATTGATAACACTGATAGTACTGGAAAATGTGACTTTGATGTTTTGCCTAAGTTGACTTGACAACACTTTATCCATAAGATAGACTTACTCATTCAACTAGATGGAGTACAAACCACAAGTTTCCCCTTTAAGAAATGGTACCTTTGAAGTCACAGCAAAAGGAAATTGTGTGCAATTCCAAACAGAAATGAAGTGGCATGCCCAGTTCCTTCTTTCAAACCCAAAAAGATGTCTCTCCTTCCTAACTGGAGTAGAGAAAGTGAAGAGGTTGAGAGATCACAGAGATGTTGCTCTAGGGAAGTTCTATCCACACAGAAGCCAGATAACTAAAGGCCACACTAACCTTTATTTTTTCGTGTTTCTAAACATACTGAGAAGACCACAACAATCTACTATTCATATCACTTCATGATTATTGGAGAAGGAGTCCTAGCATCTGTTTCCTGAGTTGCCTTCTAAGACCTTCCCAGGTTCTGCAGATCCCCCTTTTGCTACACTTGGCCATGTACCCTATGCTAGCATCTGCCATTCACATCTGAGTCTCCCTCCTTCCCCCACCTACCTCATGTCACCTGGATATCTCCAGGGGTGCAGATTGTAGTCTAATCCAGAAGGTTTCAAACAATCTGTGATGAAGCATGTGGGTTTTTTTAAATTCTATTTTGTACCTGATTAATTTTGTGAAATGCAATGGAAATGAATGACCAGAAAAATGACAATACTCAAATATCACATCAATTTCAAAATACTAGTTTCTAAACATTTATTTTCAATTTCTGCCATTCACTGCTTGTGTTTCAGTACTGATTATGTGACCTTATTTTAACAAGCACTGGCCTAAGCCATGCATATTTACCCAGCATTTGGCTAAGTTGCTCACCTTCCAGCATCTGCAATAATGGCACAATATTCATTTCTATAGCAGCCCTACAGCAGTTATGATACTCGACACTCAGAATGTCTTCCACGATTAGAACATAAAGAAGCAAAGGAGTTGACCAAATGTAGGGGGTTTTATTTCTCATTCGTTCTCTCTGATTTGACTCTTGCTCAAATATTTCTAATCTTTCTAGCAGATTATGACTTTTTAAAGGACTTTGAATATTTTCTATTCCACATCTAGATAGATGATGTGCTAACCCTATTGCTCTGAAGTTTCTTCATATCAAATTATATTTTAAAAAGGATTCTACAAAAAGCATTCTATATTTGAGTGCCTAATGGTATATCCATTATTGTAGCATCATATAGAATAATTTCTCCACCCTACAAACACTCTGCACTCTGCCTGTTAATTCCTCCTTCCTTCCTAGCTTCTGGCAACCACTGTTGGTTTTACAGTGGTTACGTAGCTGGAAACATATAGTTTGCAACCCTTAAGATGGGCTTCTTTCACTCAGTAATATGCACTTAAGTTTATTCCATGACATTTCATGGCTTGATCGCTCATTTATTTAGCACTGAAAAATATTTCATTGTCTAGATGTATCACCGTTTATTTATCCATTCATCTATAGGTGGACATCTAGATTACTTCTAAGTTTTGGAAATTATGAATAAAGCTACTATTAACATCCATATGCAGTTTTGTTTGTTTGTTTTTTGTGTGTGTGCACATTAGTTTTTAAATACTTTGGGTTGATATTAAAAGGTACAATTGCTGGGTCATATGGTAAGAGCATGTTTAGTTTTACAAGAAACTGCAAAATTGTCTTCCATTCTGAGTTTGAGTTGCTCCACATTCTTGCCAGCATTTTATATTGTCAGTGTTTTGGATTTCTGTCATTCTAATAGGAGTATAGTGGTATGTCATTGCTATCTTAATTTGCATTTCTCTAATGATATAGCATATGGGCCTTTTTTTCATTTGCTATTCTGTATCTTCTTTGATGAGGTGTCTGTTAAAGTATTTATTTATTTTTTTTATTTTTTTGAGACGGAGTCTCACTCTGTTGCCCGGGCTGGAGTGCAGTGGCTCAATCTCAGCTCACTGCAACCTCCACCTCCTTGGTTCTAGTGATTCTCCTGCCTTAGCCTCCCGGATAGCTGGGATTACAGGTGTCCACCACCACACCCGGCTAATTTTTTCTTGTATTTTTAGTAGAGATGGGGTTTCATCATGTTGGTCAGGCTGGTCTCAAACTCCTGATGTCATGATCCGCCCACCTCGGCCTCCCAAAGTGCTGGGACTACAGGCGTGAGCCACTGCATCCAGCCATATCTCATGTTTAAATTGTGTCATTTGTTCTCTTATTAAGTTTTAAGTGCTCTACGTATAGTTTGGATATCAGTCATTATCAGATATGACTGTGGCTTGTCATTTCATTCTCTTGATAATGTCTTCTGCAAAAAATATAAGTTTAATAAAGTCCAGTTTATCAAACTTTTTTAATTCATTGTGCCTTTAGTGTTATATTTAAAAAGTCATCACCAAACTCAAGATCATCTAAATTTTCTTCTATATCACTTTCTAGTAATTTCATATTTGTGTGTTTTACATTGAAGTCTATGATTCCTTTTATATTAATTTTGATCAGGTATATAAGGTCAATGTCTAGATTATTTTTTTCTTTGCATGTACTGTCTAGTTGGTCCAGCACCACATATTGCAATGACTATGTCTTAGTTGAATTTCCTTTGCTTCTTTGTCAAATAGTTGACTACAGTTAGGTGTCTCATTTCTACTTTCTCCACTGTTTCATTTATCTGTTTGTCTATTCTTTTACCAGTTTTACCCTAATTTGATCACATATATTTACAATAATTCTTGAAGTCAGATAACGTCAGTCCACAAACCTTGTCTTCTTTTAATTATTAATTAGTATGAGATGTCGGTTTCCAGATTTTCATTTTCCACCGTGTGTTTTTAGATACAAAATGAGTTTCTACAGATATAGTTGGATCTTGTTTTTCAAAAATACATTCTGCCAATATATTTTTTTAAATGTGGAATTTAATCTATTTATATTTAAATAGTTACTGACAGGGAAATATTTCACTTTGCTATTTTTAATTGGGTTTTGTTTGTCTTATAGCATTTTTGTCTTTCATTTTTGCTTTTATTGAATTTCTTTGTATTTAGTTGATTTATTGTATGGACATATTTGGATTCATTTCTCTTTTCCTCTTCTATGTATTCTACAAATATTCCTTTGCCTTTGCCATGAGGATTGTATTAGTTCATTCTCTTATTGTTATGAAGAAATACCTGAGAATGGGTAATTTATAAAGAGGTTTAATTAGTTCACAGTTCTTCAGGCTGTACAGGAAGCATGACTATACAGGAAACTTTCAGTCATAATGGAAAGATAAGCAGGCAGATCTTAGATGTCTAGAGCAGAAGGAATAGAGTAAAGGGGGAGGTGCTATACACTTTTAAACAATGAGATCTTATGAGAACTCACTCACTATCATGAGAATAGCTAGGAGAAAAACTGCACCCATGATCTAATTACCTCTGACCCGGCCCCTCATCCAACATTGGGGATTATAATTCTGTATGAGATTTGGGCAAGGACAAAAATCCAAACCATATCATTCCTCCCTCCCCAGCCCCTACCTAATATCACATCCTTCTCATTTTGCAAAATACATTCACCCCTTCTCAACACTCCCCCAAGTCTTAAATCATTTCAGCATTCACTTAAAATCCCACAGTCTAAATTCTCATCTGAGACAAGCAAGTCCTTTCTGCCTATGAGCCTGTAAAATCAAAAACAAATTAGTTTACTTCCAATATACAATGGGAGCACAGGTGTTAGGTAAATAGGCCTGTTCCAAAGAGGAGAAATCATCCAAAAGAGAGGGGATGTAGTCCCTATGCAATTTTGAAACACAGCAGGGTAGTCATAAATATTAAACTTCCAAAAGTATCTCCTTTGACTTCGTAGCACACATCCAGGCAACACTGATACAAGGAGTGGGCTCCCAAGACCTTTGGCAGATTCACTCCTGTGGCTCTGCAGAGTACAGCCCTTGTAGCTGCTTTCACAGGCTCGTGTTGAGTGCCTGTGGCTTTTCTAGTAACGCAGTGCAAGTTTTCAGTGGATATACCATTCTGGGGTCTGGAGGATAGTGGCTTTCTTCTCATACCTCCAGTAGGCGCCCCAGAGGGGACTGTGTGTGGGGACTCCAACCCCATATTTCTCCTCTATTCTGCCCTAGTACAGGTTTTCCATGAGGGCTCCACTCCTGCAGCAGACTTCTACCTGGACATTCAGGCTTTTCTATACATGCTCTGAATCTAGGTGGAGGATCCAAAGCCTCAACTTTCACCCTCTGCACACCTGCAGACTTAACACCACAGGGAGGATGCCAAGGCTTACAGCCTGAGCCCTCTGGAGCAATGACCTGAGACATATCTGGAACTCTTTTAGCCACAGCAAGAGCTGGAGCCACTAGGATGCAAGGAGCAGTGTCCCTGGGTTTCAAAGGGCAGCAGCAGAGACCTGGGCCCTGCCCATGAAACCATTCTTCCCTCCATAGGCCTCTGGGTCTGTCATGGGATGGGCTGCCACAAGGCACTCTAAAATGTCTTCGAGAAATTTCCCCCATATTAGCTATTAACTTTCAGCTCCTCTTTACTTATGCAAATTTCTGCAGCAGGCTTGAATTCTTCCCAAAAAATGGGTTTTTCTTCTCTACCACATGGTCAGGGTGCAGATTTTCCAAACTTTATGTTCTGCTTCCCTTTTAAATACAAGTTCCATTTTCAGATCATTTCTTTGCTCATGCATATAAACATATGTTGTTAGAAGCAGCCAGGTCAACAATTGAACAATTTGCTGCATGGAAATTTCTTCCACCAGATACCCTCAACCATCACTGTGAAATTCAGTGTTCCCAATAAATTCCTCATATCCATCTGAAACCTCATAAGTCTGAATGAAAAACTGTTAAAAGCAGCAAGAGAAAAATGACTCATTACAAAGAAAAGCCCACAAAAACATTATCAGTAACTTCTAGCTGAAAACCTGCAAGTCAAAAGGGAGTAGAATTATATATTTAAAGTTCTTAAGCAAAACAAAACAAAACAAACAACAAAAATCCCTTGTAAATTAAGAATTTTAAGACACAGAGAACTAATAAAAAATCACACAAACAAGTTAGAATACTGTAAATTAGGTTCACTTTGCTCTGTAAGGCTTATGAAAGGAATTTAAGGACCAACCCAGTGCTTTTAATCCACTCCATGACACATAAGGAGGGAGGGAGGTATGAATGAGCAAAATGCCAGGTGATTTCCCACCATTCAGAGTGTGACTCTTTCTTGATTGGATTTTCACTTGGCCACTGAAATCACTGATTGATTTCCAGAACTTCTAAAAAGTTATATTAGCCAGTCTGTAATTGTTTCTTGTTTCTTTGAAGAAAAGAAGAGCTTAGAGGTTTCTAGTTGGCCATCTTTTTAATACCTGTATCCACAATGTCTAGCACCATAAGAAACATATACCAAGTAATTGTTACATGAAATGTAAGGAAGTTACAAACATTTAGTATCAGGACTAGAGTAACTGATCTATTGAGTATTTGCTTCCCAGTAGATTGCCATATCGGCCAAGGTCCATAATGAAAACTTACCTAACATGAGTTTTGATTTTATTAAGAATACAACTCAAGTGGTGATAAATGATTGCTACTGACATCTTCCTTAAAATTTCCAAGGACTGGAGTGTTCAGAAAAGATACTTGTTTTCTTTTGAAAGATAACTAACTATATTTTAACAGCAAATGTTTTGGTAATCTAGCTGGAAATTTAGATTTTATTACCAAATGGAAAGGTGTATGTGTTACCCCTTTCCATAAAACAAAGCAATAAGGGTAGCTGCCTATTTCTATTATTGGTAAATTTGTTCAAGGAAACTGGAGACAACCAGCTGTAGAGATTCGTCTGCATCATAAATACAAACGAAAGTCTCAGGATAAGCAAGGGGTTCTCCTTCTGCTTCTGCCCTCTCAGATTAAGCTAGTATGTTGTCACGAGTGTAATCAGTGATGCCGTTTACTACTTATAACAAAAAAATCTGTGGCCACTAATGGAAAGTGTTCTTTAATTTGCCATGATTAACTTTAGAAAATTAATCTTAAAATAGGAAGATATAACTGTGAATTAAAATAATGTTGTTTATGGATGTTTATGTTTACTTCTTGAAAGCTAAAAATCTTCATATTTCTCCTCAAAGCTTGTAGTTCAATGGTAGTTTTTATCCTGGGAGAATGGAAACAACAGGAGCAATTATATAACTGTCTGGATCAATACAAATAGTCAACACCATATAATTCATCCAAAAATAAACAGAATTTTAAAGCCAATTGCTCCTCAAATACAATGAGATTTTCATGTACCATTATCTATGAGTTTACAATGATAAATAATATATAATTATGTATATATATATATATAGTTGGTGAAAAAGTAATTGTGATTTTTGCCATTAAAAGTACTATATGTTATATGTATATGTATATTATATAGTATAAATGTAATATGATATATGGTCATACATAGGTGTATGTGTGTGCATACGTGTGTGTGTGTGTGTATGGCAGAATAAATAGGGGTAATATTTAAAATATTTCACAAGTTCACTGGATATATACCAATTAAAACAAAAACTGATAATAGCACAGAAGAAGGATTATACAGGACCCCTGCTCACTAACTCTTTCTCCTTACAATGATGAATTATTCTGGGGAATGTTGAGGAGGAAGCAGGGAAGCACATAAGGGGCTTGAAGGCAGTTTAAATATCAAGACATTTCAATATTTAAAAAATAAACACAGCGAAACTGAATATTGACTAAATGTCTCCACATAATCATTTCCATTAACATTACTGCACAAATGCTAAAAATATTGTATGTATTGATACAGAGTAATATGCCATATATTTTAAACAACTTGCTAAGTTGGCAACTAGGCCTTTCGATTTGTATGTTAGAGATAGAGAAACTAAGTCTCAGAGAGTTAAGACTATTTGCATTTTAAAGCATGATCACAGTTGTAGGAAGTAGCCTTTTGTACATGCTTTGTGGGAAAGTCTATTAGCCATTACTAAAGTTTGGTTAATTCAGCCAAACTTCAAAGATAGCTTAATTTTGTAAAATTACCATTGCTTTAAGAATCAGAAAATCTTGATGTTAGTATTTTCCTGTTACACCTTATCTGTTTACTGTGATTAAATATTTTGACCACTTTGAAACTCAGCTTTGGCATTTACCAGAACAATTGTATTAGATTTTATCACAAGGGTTTCTCATTATTTGCAAAGTAATCTTCCCAAAGACAGGGGAAAACCAAAGCTTTATCTCTTTGTTTACAAAAGGCTACTAAGGAGAGTAACACCTCTCCCAAACCCCTGGCAGTTAAAATATATGGTCAATTAGATATTCCCTCTAAAATTTTAAATTTGAGAATTTGACACAAAGACATAGGGTTCTACAGAGGATTATTTCTAATGACATCTAGGGCACATTGAAAATCTAGTGACATGGTGATCTGACCCCAGGTTCAGCACCATTGCACCAAATGCTATGTAGAAAGCTGTAGATAGTGCTATGTTAGTATTCTAAGGTGAATATTCATATGACAATACTGGGGTCCCCTTAGTCTCTGCCTAAACCAATTCATCAACCGTCTAATTCATTCCAAGAGGTACCTGATAATATTTCATACAACTACTTTCTGTTTAAGTTATAAAAAGAAACTCTTTAAGCTGCCAAGAATTCGCTCAGTAGACCAGAAATAATGACTAAAAGACATCAGTGTCAGTACCAGAAGAACCAAATTTCAGGAAAATGATCAAGTCTGAGATTGGTTATTTGGAAGAAAGCTGCGGAAGTTGAGCTAGCTCTAAGTGAGTCATCCCTGTGTGTGCAATGGCAAAAGAGTAAAATGATCAATCGTGGACACCAGAAATAAGTGCTCGGTGAAGTGAAAACTTCAGAAGAAAATCATTCTTAAAGGGCATGAGAAAAATAAGCGCTGTGGCGGTAGTCGGTGAGAGGTGAGTGGTATCTATTTTTAGTGGTATCTAGACAGTTTAGAAGGAATAACACACATATTCTTAAATGCACAGTACATTAAAATTAAAGTGTAGGGAGTTTCAATGATTGTACTAACACATTGTTATATCCTATAGTGACATAGTTAAGAAAACTGAAAACTGAATGCAAAGTTTAACCCTGCACATGAACAACTTAAAATTGTAATCCTCTTCCAAGATATTTACTATGTGAAAGAAGACCATTTTTTTTAAAGCCCATTCATACTTCTCTTCATTGGACACAGACATATACCTAGAGTAGAATTCCAGTCCCATTCATACTTCTCTTCATTGGACACAGACATATACCTACAGTAGAATTCCAGTAAGTCTTAGAGTCTGATTATACAGTAAACCCTGGAGATAATGATTTACACAACAAAATAAAGAATTTTTTATTTGTATGTGGTAAAATCTGGAGATTATACATAAGAAATGACTTCCATTATTTTATACCAATAAAGTAAATCAATTCAGATTTGCTGAAACTTTTGATATGCAGGCACATTAAACAATTCAGATGTTGATGGCAGAGCTTGAAAGGGTGAGCAGTTTTCAGTTGTTTATTCCTTGGTAGATGGGCTGAAATCTGACTCAATGTTAACCTGTGCTACATAATTTTGGATGTGCAAAGTTGCTTCATAAAATGTCTAGTAAGAAATTAATTTAATATGTATTTATTAAATGCCTACTCTGTGACTGGCACTCTTTAGGTGCTGGCAAAACTGTGGTGAACAGAGCACTTATCTCTGCTCTCATGGAACTTAGATTTTTTTAGGTAGAGGACAAAAACAGACTCAAGTGAAAACATATTGAGCAGTGATAATTGTGACAAATGAACACTGGAAAAGGGCTTAAGGAGTTCTGGAAGGTTGTATTATTACTTACATTTTAAATATTAGGAAATTAAGAAATCAAGTTCCTGAAAGTAGGTGTCTTGCCTAAAACTGCATATAAGGCCAATGTCAAAAAAAAAAATCATGTGTAAATTATAGGTTCTCAGTTTCCTAAGCAAACTATTTGTCATTCTGTATCTGGCTGCCTTACAGGTTATCATTTATTTCATAAAATCTAATTAACCAGAACATTTTAATGTACACACACACACACACAAACATACGCAAACACACTACATACATAAACATATTACTAAAGCAAGGTCTGTTTATTAACACACATATCCAGTAGGTAGCTATCCTGACTGTAGCTCATGGTATTATAACCATATATTCACTTCTAATACCACCAACACAACTAACTGAAAACATTTTCATATAATGGAAGTTATCAGCCATCCTGAAAATGTAGGTCTTTCTTGAAAAGTTAATATTGTGAAAGCTTCTCTATTAGAAGTGAAAACACATGCATTCCAATCTCCATGCTGATACTTTAGTTAAAAAGCTGATTAATTCAAGTTTTCACAAATGGCTATGTAATTACCTACTGTACAAAGGAGTGACCTCATGATCATCCCTTGATTTATCCTATATTCCATGGAATTTTAAACTTAAATTCTAAATTCTAAATTAATAGACATGAGAATGTTTCTTCTGGAAGATGTGATTCTAAAAGAAAAAGAAGGAAATATTTTATATGTCTAACTTTTAACCAGGAATTGTGGGAGGTTTTCAACGTTTAAGAAACTGTTTAAGAAGTTTTCTTTATGATCAAAATATGTTTATTCTCTCAATTTCTGAACCAATAATTGGCTTGTCATTTTAAAGCCTTAATAAAGTTATTGTGGCAAAATATTTTCTTGAAAAATAATGCATCTAATTTTCGACTTCCTGTGGCCCTACTACTATCCTTGCTTCCCATAACAAAGGTACGAATGATATAGAACGTTCTGCTCTTTATCTTTTGGGGCCTATATAAAATTGGCAAATGCATGAGAGAAGCAGCTGCAAAGGTGATGAGGGATTTGGGCTGCACAGCATGGTTCCTCTGTGGCAGATGGAATGTGTCCTCTTCTGCCTGACCCATCACTATCAGTTTAACAATAAGGCAACATCATAACAGTTATTAGAGTGATTGTCAGTTTCAACTCAGTTGCACTTGGCTTACAGAGTGACAGGTAACAACCATATAAAGCAAGTAGAAACTCAGCATTTATTTCTAAAGGTTTAGGCTGAAAGCAGCACTTTCAATCACTTATGCAAGTTGAACCTTTGCCTCAGCTGACTAGTTGTTGAGTCTATTCTAACATAAATAACATAGAAATCTTAGTGTTCTCTTCAAAAATGTTAAGATTCAGAATACAAGTCCAGAATAGCCATGACCATACCTGGTAAAGGAAAGCTGTTTTATTAAATTGTTTCCAGATTTCAAGTTACCAAAGAACCCTTGTATTAGTGAAAAACAAAAGAGAATCTATATTTAAGGAAGAGATTTTAGATTTATGCACTTACTTAGAAATGCATCTAACACTACTGTGTATATTCTATATGTTTGTTATTAATTCTTTATTCATTTGGGGAGGTTGAATTGAAGGTATCATCATAAATCAAAGTAATTAGTAATTACAATATTGTTTCTAATTCAGTCATGTGTCCCTTACAGTGGGGATACATTCTGAGTAATGCATTGTTAGGTGATTTTGTGATTGTGTGAACATCACAGAATGTGGTCACACAAACCTAGATGGGATAGCCTACTACACACATATGCTATATGGTATATGGCCCTTAGGCTATAAACCCTATAAACCTGTACAGCACATTACTGTACTGAATACTGTAGGCAATTGGGACACAATAATACTTGTACATTTAAATATATCTAAACATAGAAAATGCATGGTTAAGTAATGATATAAAAGATTTGAACAATGATATACTGGTATAGGACATTTACCATGAATGCAGCTTGCAGGACTAGAAGTGACACTGGATGAGTCACTGAGTGAGTATTGAATGAATGCGAAGCCCTAGGACATTATAGTATTGTAGAATTTAGAAACATTGTACACTGAACCTACACTAAATTTACTTAAAACATTTTTATTTCTTCAATGATAAATTAACCTTAGCTTCATAAACTAAGGTTTACGAACTCCTTCATAAACTTTTATATTTGTTTGACTCTTTTATAATACTTTTTATGTACAGCTCTCCAAAAAAATATTTTCTTTCTTTTATTCTTAACATATAAGCTTTTTTCTTTTTAATATTTTTATCTTCTCTTTTACTTTTTAAACTTCTTTGTTAAAAACTAAGGCACACACACACACTGGCCTAGGCCTACAACTGGTCAGGGTCATCAATATCGCTATCTTCCACCTCCACATCTTGCCTCACTGGAAGGTCTTCAGGGGCAATAACACACATGGAACTGTTTTCTCCTATGATAACAGTGTCTTCTTCTGGAATATCCCCTGAAGAACCCACCTAAGTCTATTTTGCACTTGACTTTTTTTTATAAGTAGAAGGAGTACACTCTAATATAACAACACAAACATAGTATAGTAAATATATAAACCAGTAACAGTCATTTATTATCATTATCATGTATTACGTAGTCTACATAATTGTATGTGCCATACTTCATACAACTAGCAGCACAGTTGGTTTATTTATATCAGTATCACTGCAGGCATGTGAGTAAGGCCTTGTGCTATGATGCTACAACAGCTATGATGTCACTAGGTGACAGGAATTTTCAGCTCTTATATTATTATAAGACTGCTGTTGTATGGTCTTGACTGAAATATCCTTATGTGGTGCATAACTGTATATAGTGCATATTAAAAAATTCACAATATACCCATTATTTATTGAAGAAATACTAACATTTCAGTAATAAATTAGGAATGGAGGTCAAATTCTTCCAAAGAGGTCAGACACGTTCTGGGTATTTCATCTGAAGATATAGTTTTGACCCAGGACTCCTACTCTTGGTCAGGAAGACAAAAATGGCCTCTCGATTCTGACTCAGGCATCTATCACTGTGATTCTGTTGTTCTGTCCTCCTCCCCTAAAATGCAGTTAACTCTGGATGCGGGCTGTGACAATGGGAATTGGTCAAGAGTTTAGCTCATTAGATGTAGAGAGGCCCTTTGCCTGGGAGTACAAAGAAGAGTCAGATGACCAGGTCTCCTAAGATATGGAAAACATTCATCGACCTCAGGACAAAATCTGTCTCTCTCTATTATGGCCTAAAAGGTGCAAGTGAGGACACAGTTTTTATAGGGCTGGACCCAACCCTCTTTACTCTTTGTGACTAACCTAAAACAGGACATAACTGACCCCTAATAATCTCTCTGTACTTAACATTGCCCTCATACCTGCCACCAAGACCACAAGAGTTAGTGATTTCTCAGCAAACACTTTGGGCATTCAGGAATTTCTTTTCATATTTCCATCCTGTAGCCACTTCCCATTAAGTCAGCCTGAAACTGAGAGGGAACAGAGAAAACTCACTTATGTCTGCAATGCCTGTTGTATCCCGTTGTCTCACTTTATTTTTATTTTCAAGTTCCAACACGGATGGGTCATTATTTTAAGATGGAGTCAGAGGAAAATATTTGAAGTTAGGTCATAACTCAATTTAGCAGATTGGTTTAAAATCAGAAATAGCTTTCACCAGCTAAAAAAATATGTTCAAAGTATTTCCGTACCTCAAAACAATTCCTCTTTAAGAATAAATTAATGGGAATATTTCATTTAAATACTTTGTGGTTAAATTTTCTTCATTTTTGTGTTAATATTATTGAAAAATATTAATTTTGTCTGCTAATTACTTTAAAACATAATCTGTTCTCATATGTACTATAAATTGAGTTTTATGTTTATATTTCTTGAATTTAAAGTTTATTAAGTTTTTCAATTTCATTGATTATAGTAAAAAATAAATAATATTTTAAGTGAAATAATAAAAGTTATACAGGTATTTGGGAAATAGAGCAAATAAATGCAAAAATATCCTTGTGATACAATATCACAAACTATACTTTTTTTAAAAAGTCTAGGATGATAAAGTCTAAGAAGAAGTCTAAGAAGAAAGTTTAAGAAGACAGATTGTAAAGATAGATTTAGGTTTGAATTTCAGCATTGTTACTTACAAGCAGTGTGACACTGGATAAATCAACTAACCTTTTTAAGCTTTGGCATTTTCATCTGTAAATGAAGATGATAGAACCCATGTTTACAGGATTTTTGCAAGATTAAAGCAAGAAACAGTATTTGAAAAGCTTAGCAGAAGTGCAGAGAGCATAAAGAATATACAATAAAAGGTAGCAATTTTTATTAAATTCTGTTAGTGCATGAGGACTCAGTAAATGAATCTAGGAAGAAAGGGAATAACATTTACTGAGAGCCTACTAACATAGATGCTTCACACATTGTTTTATTATTATTATTATTATACTTTTGTTTTAGGGTACATGTGCACAAGGTGCAGGTTTGTTACATATGTATACATGTGCCATGTTGGTGTGCTGCACCCGTTAACTCGTCATTTAGCATTAGGTATATCTCCTAATGCTATCCCTCCCCACTCCCCCCACCAGACATTTATGAAGCCAAAAAACACATGAAAAAATGCTCATCATCACTGGCCATCGGAGAAATGCAAATCAAAACCACAATGAGATACCATCTCATACCAGTTAGAATGGCAATCATTAAAAAGTCAGGAAACAACAGGTGCTGGATAGGATGTGGAGAAATAGGAACACTTTTACACTGTTGGTGGGACTGTAAACTAGTTCAACCATTGTGGAAGACAGTGTGGCAATTCCTCAGAGATCTAGAACTAGAAATGCCATTTGACCCAGCCATCCCATTACTGGGTATATACCCAAAGGATTATAAATCATGCTGCTATAAAGACACATGCACACGTATGTTTATTGTGGCCCTATTCACAATAGCAAAGACTTGGAACCAACCCAAATGTCCAACAATGATAGACTGGATTAAGAAAATATGGCACATATACACCATGGAATACTATGCAGCCGTAAAAAATGATGAGTTCATGTCCTTTGTAGGGACATGGATGAAGCTGGAAACCATCATTCTCAGCAAACTATCGCAAGGACAAAAAACCAAACACCGCATGTTCTCACTCATAGGTGGGAAATGAACAAGGAGAACACATGGACACAGGAAGGGGAACATCACACACACATTGTTTAATTTATCCCCACAACAACCCTATGCAAAAGGAATAATTACTAACTCTGTTTAATAAATGAGAAAACCAAGTTCAGATAGATAAATACCTCATCCATTGAGTGTGCTTGACTTGAAAATTCGTTCTTTTTCCACAATTACTCCATGCCGAGCAGCTCCAAAACACCAGCCATCTTTGTGCACAGTTCTTAGAGTGAAACTGCAGGTGTGTTTACTTGTCCATTGTGCAGGGCAAGTGATAGCAGTATGGGTGAATATGTTACAACTTTCTGTTTCCTATTTCAGAAAGCTCTCTGTCCCATTAATTTTAGGAGAAATATAATTCCAAAATCTACTTCTCAAATGAAATAAAAAAGGATATAGGTTATCTTCAAGGCCCATCAGACAGAAGGCAGGTACATGGCCTAAACACCGACAGTTTTAGGATTTTATGTCTTGAGGTAGGGGTGCACATTGTAGGTTTAAAGTTGGTTAATTATCTCAGAGGCAGCAATAGTGGCTGCAGACAGACCAAGTTCATTAGCTGTGAAACAATCTTCATGTTCCCCACTTGCTAATTTTTGTCCTTTCAATGTTCTCCTGTACCCCTGCCTCCTGTTGATTCTGTGTTCATCCTTTCATAACCAACCTTTCTCTTAGCCAGTTTCTTTCTGTTGCTTACAATTAAGAGACCTAATTCTCCCATACTACTATCACTCATCTATTTCTATTTATCTCTCTATTCCTAGAGTGTCAGTATAGAATAGGGTTAAAGACCACAAAGTATGGAGCCAAATTCCAAGGGTTCAAATCCCACATTCACTGATTTCTTTATTACTAATTTCCTTATTGGTATTGACCTAGTAGGGTTGTTAACAAAAATTAAAGCAGTTATTATTTGTAAGGTTTTTAAAACCACATCTAGCACATAATATGCTTTATATATAAATTTACTACTATAATTTATGTTCTTATAGTGAAGTGAAGAACTTCTAACAGTAAAATTGTAAATCCAAAGAAACTTGTTCATTATTCATTCTTCTGTCTCCCATTTGCTTCTTCCAAAATTCCAGACACTTCCCAGATAGAGAAAGCACAACTGAAGGCTAAGCACCTGTCTTGCTGAATGATTTATAGGAGGGCAGTGCACCAATCTCACAAATGTGGAATTGCTTTTTGGCAGTGACTCAGTCTTACTTGACAATTACATAGTTGAAATAGCATGAATTTGGTACCTCCCCCTACACCATTAGAGCAACATGTACTTTGTACTGCTTATTTGGACATAATTGTAGTAAGCCTTGCTTTCACGAACAAACCTGCCTGATGTCTGTAATTCTTGCTTTGTAGGGCTTCCAGCAGATCATCTCCATCACAGGCAGATTGTTCTGTGCAGGAACATTCAGTGGATTCCACAGCTGTGCAAAAATTAAGTTTGTACCCTGCTCTATGCACTGACTGTCAAGAAAAAGAACAGTCTGACTCTTCCATGACCTTGTTTGGCTTTAAAGTTCCCAGACAGAGGGTTACTCAGTACTGTGTTTGTGACTTCAGCCTTGAGCCAGATATGTTGTGCCTGTGGGGTGGGCACTGTTGTGTTTTGGGTCACCAGGCCAGCTGTAGCATTGACTTCAAAATCTTCAGAGCATGAATCCTATTTTCTTCCTTTTTCATTCTTTTATAGCTCAGCTTCTACCACCACCTGCTCACTGTAAACAGTGATTTCCCTTGCTTTTATTTGCCTGCTGGCCAATATGTATAGCCTTGACTGGTTTTCTTTTGGATCAGACTTTCCCTTATCTACTATGTTGCTGTTTTATTATTTATTGCCAGAAGTGTTCTGTCCAGATGTGCTTTGCAGATGAAAATATATCACATGAAAAATAGCATGTTCTAGTCATTCTTTTCAAATAATCATGATCTTTGTTTATAAGGATCTTCCCTGAAACTCCCAAATCACATCTGTGGAGTTCTTAAGCTAGATTTTAAGTAACAATGAACAGAGAGAGAAGCAAAAAAGATGAACGGAGATACATTTCTTGTATCAAACAAGCAGAGCTGAGTCATCAATTAAAGCACCCAGTAAAGTGCACAGCACAAAAAAGCATTGCAGTAAATATTTGCTGAAAGAAACAATGACAAAGGCTGCGGCTTCTTCTCAGAAACACATTAGAGGGTGGTAGAGTCTAAGGCATTCTAGTGTTTATTGTCTTAAATCATATGTTTTAAATATCGTATGATAATTGCCAGTAATAATAGATACAAGATGCTAATTGCATAAAAATAACCGTTGAGGCTGAACAAAGCAAATGGTAGATGTTTACAATATTTATGAACAATAGTCTCTGTCTTTATGCTAGAATAAGATTGAAAAGGGAAAGGAAAATTGCAAGGTGAAGTATCATTTGGCTACAAGAAAGTCATTTATCATTTTAATTGAGAATTTAGATTGTCAAACTCAATAAATGAAATGGTCAATTGATATAACTCCCATCTCTGATGCATAGCGTCAATATGTAGTGCCTAATTAGGTATTCTCAATGAAATTATTTCTATAAAGTGTATTTTATAGAATGCACAGTGAAATTTTTGAAGCCTCCGTGGATTATTTCAGATTACCCTTGGACTTCTTGTTGCAAGTCAAATTTCCAAGGAAGAATCATGAAATGCTGAATGCTTTAGCAAAATGAACTTTGCCCCATGAAAGATGGTGTTACGTATGCTATAATTCTTACAGAGATACCGCATTTGAGAGCATTTCAGGAGATAATGAAGAAAGTATGCCTTGGGATACAACATTTATTCCTTTTCCAGTAGTGACCTTTATAGTGTATTTTAGGCATGACCACTGCCTTTTGATACTGCTCGGTGTTGCATACAGATACCTTTCCCTGCACCGTATTCTGAACAGGGAGATGTAAGGAATATTCAATGTTAGCTCATAAACATGGACTATATGGTGTAAAACATGGTGGAATAAATTACTGGTGATCATGGTCACTTTTATTTTTGAAGAGGCTTTTGTATAGATTTGTTAATTCTACTGAGTATAAATTCAAGTGTCATACATAAGACTGGTTTATCTTCCAATAACTGGTTTTATATTTTAAACAGTGCCCTTTTAAAATATGGATTTTTACCCTCAAACTCCAAATTACTCTAATACCTAAGTAGGAGAAAAAAGTGTTAAGAAAGTAACAGAAAAATCTATGTAATATATTCTCATTAACTGTATAATATGAATTCAATTTCATATCTTAAAGCAATTCATTTAAGGCATGAATACATTCAGGATACAAAGTTCCACTTATGAACCTAATGAATTTTAGTGACTGTATGTCCTTGTAAATAAAATCTCAATAAAAGCTAGCATAAACTTTGCTATTCTTTGGTATAGATCATTAATATCTAATGACAATAAGGTCAAAGTTGAAGGCTTAGGCATTATTACAAGTCAAATTCCAAGGCAAATTATTTATTTGATGACGTATGGTCCAACTTAAAATTCAACGGTCACTGAGGATTTCAGGGCAAAATTGTCATTCAGAATATGCAAATTACATGTAAGTCAAATGATTTCACATCTGTATCCCCTTTCAAAAAATATCTTATTGAAGCAAATATTATGGATTCTTTACTAGTATTAATCAAAGATAGTATGGAATTTGTAAAATGCAATTATAATATTGTCATTATGATTAGATTCTGTATATTTTGAGGGCCAGATAAATTAGCATGCTCATATAAATGTGACATTTTATTGTACAGAGAATAAAGTATGAAAGCAGGGTGATGAATTTTAAAAGGTTAAAATATCTGAATTCAGATACAGATGGTGTTGTATCACAGATCAGGTCGATCATTGTGAGCTAGGCATTCACTTTGAAACCTTGATCTATATTTGTAAAATAGTTAATATAGTATTTCCTACAAGAGAGTGTTGTCAGAATTAAATAAGGCAGTATTATCTTTCTTATAATGAAGTCCAAGTGATTAAGTTTCCATAAAGTAAGATATTGATATCTTTTATTAGTAAAAATGTTAAGTCCTTTTTACCCCTTATACTACCCAAATAAGTTTAAATAACCTCTAAAGTTCCCTTGGATTAAATAAAATCTTATTTTACAAAAAGAGTAAGTAATCTGATAAGTTCCAGCTAAATAAAATTCTAAGGTAGTCTTTACTTTCACTTGTAAAATGTTTTTCTATATACAGGTCTCCAACTCAGGCAAATATAGTCTCTGCAAAGTGGAACTCAAAATATTAATGAGTCATTGCAAGAAAGAATACAGTGTAAAGGAAATTTGGATAGGACTGCAAGTAAAATCAATGAAGTCTATCCAAATGTAGATCCTGGAGGTAATGGTATAGCTATCATACTTAATCATTTTAATATATCTTTATTGACTCATTGGTCTGTGTTTATTCTGTACTACATTTCTGCCAGAAAGTCCATATTTTTTTCAGACCACATAATTATTCTAATATGTTTAAGTATGAAGAGTTATTTCTTTGTGCTATATTAGCTTGGGACCTAAACTGAATAATGAAGAAAGTGCTAATGCAAGCAAAATCCAAAATAAAAATATCTCTTTCACTGTTACAGGACTACAATCTGTGTCTCTTACATCAAGAAAGACTTAGTAAAGTACTCTCCAAGAATACCATTTTGTACCAAGTTCAAACTGGAGGATCACAAGTCTTTACATGTGACTTAGGAAACAGGAAGAAGCAACCAAACCAATCTAAGTGAGACTTCATTAAGGAACCCCAATTTCATTATGTTATGAGCCCTGATTTAGTCACTGGTGAGTTTTATAGAACTCAGCTATATTGTTACTTATGTAATCTATTTTCATTAAATCAACACATCTTTCAGATAATATGGGGAAGCATAAAACAGAGTCCTTATTCTCAAAGAGTTATAATTTAGTTGGATAATAAGCACAGTTAGGAAACATCAAGCCAAATTTATTAGATTAAAAAATAAAATGGGAAAAATGATATTGCAGTTCAGTGGTTAATCATATCATGAAGTCATTTATGAGTTCAAAAAAATTTGAAAGCCTAAACTGTGACAGGGAGTTAGTACAATAAAAAAAGCCAGCTGAGTGAGAATATTTAGCTATAGAAACAGATATTTTATACAGACTGGAAGTACATTCTCTGCTATATTGAGATATAAGACATATCTACATACGATGTTTGAACTTTAAAAAAAGCATAAAATAGGAAGCATTCATAGAATAAATTCAGTTAAAAAATGGAAAAGAGATGGTAAGATAACGGCAATACTAGCTTCAGTATATTGAATGACTATATTAATAACTAATGTTTATTGAGTATTCACCATGTACCAGGCATTATTCTCAGCACTTTCATATGAATTTATTTAATCCATGTATAATTTTAAAGTAGATATTGTTTTTAACCCAAATTTAATCATTGGGAAAATTAAGATACAAACATTTGAATAAGTTCCTTAACTCAAATAGCTCATAAGTTGTAAAATTGGGATTTGAATTCAGCAAATTGGACATCAGGGCTCCGAGTCACCTCCACCAGGTATAGTGATTTCCTCGCAAGTGAACACAAGGTTTAATAAAGGTTATCAGACTCAATGCACTTTAAACTACAAGTGGAAAATACTGTCTCATTTATTTATGTTTACTACCTTTTGTTGATTAATTCATAGACTCTTCCATGTTCTCACAACAATGACAACAGCCCATATCTCAAATTGGTTGTAAAATGTGGTGCTAAACCTTGTATTATTTCAGATGATCTG
The DNA here is from genome assembly GCF_028858775.2 of Pan troglodytes. Taxonomy (NCBI): domain Eukaryota; kingdom Metazoa; phylum Chordata; class Mammalia; order Primates; family Hominidae; genus Pan; species Pan troglodytes. Next base: position 93,278,377 of record NC_072407.2, read on the forward strand.
TATTTATAAGAAATTATTATAGTAAAACCGGAAGAAGTTGAGAGAAGGATGCTGCTGCCAGAGAATATAGAGCAAGGGAGGAGGTAAAAGATTCAGAAAAAAAAAAAAGACAGAATCACTTTAAATGTGAAATTACCAGAGCATAATTAGTGCTAGAATCTTTAAAAATATAACAGTAAGCACTATACCTAATTTTACTTTTCGGTCAATAATTATGATCTATTCTAATCTATGGAAACTATTACATATTTACATGCATATGCATCTATGTAATTGTGAATTGAATAAAAAGGCTTTTCTACTAATCTCTTTTTCTTCTACAGTCACCTCATCATATCATGAGAAAAATAGGAATGTTACACCTGATGCTATTTCAGTGATAGTACCCCAAAAGAGGGCACTTAGGGAAATAACTCCAAGTCAACAGAAATATATAGCATATAATCAGAGTGCTGGAAGGCTTAAGGTTCACTTATTCTGTCAAGATTTCAGGCATTCCTGGTTAAGGGTTTGGTCTCTCTTTTAAGCCACATTGTTGCAGATCTTTCCAGGGGATTGACACTGCCACTTACAGACTTTGCAGAAAGTGTTCCAATAAACACCATTTGGTATATATAATAGATAGCCTTTTCTTGTCACTAAACACCACCTTCAATTACTTCTCTGTTGTCTTTAAAGGCTTGTTTGCCCTCCCTTCCATCACTAATTAAGAGCTTAAGAGTAAAGTAGACAGAAAGACTTGTAAGAGATGTTTTCTTTTTTGATAACAACATATTCTTCTTCAATGTCATATTGTTTATTAGAATCTGAAGTTCATGATGGAAGAAAGCTTACAATTAACTATGACCCACCTACAATTTACTTAGAAAACATGTTTAAACCTATGTTTCCAGAGTCATGCAAAGTGGTTAATGGAGCATATGCATGGATAACCAATGTAGCAGTGCTTTGAAATTCTTAAAGATGATTGGAAATATAGTAGGGAGAATAAATCAAAGTTTATAATAATACATAATGTTTTTATAGAAGCATTAAAATATAGCAGGTGTACTGCAAAATATATTTGCTATAAGCATATGTCAGAAATTAGACAACAGAAGATGAAAGGGTTTGATTTTCTGAACTGACAATCAGTAAAAAAAGACTAGGGGAGTTTGAATTCTAATATGTCAGCATGAGAAACTCCATAAACCCATTCAGTTTCAGTGGTCTTAATATTTCCTGCTTGCTGGCTCTAAAGAGCCTGGGCAATCTGGACGAGGAAGATTGCATAGCACAGTGCAACAGCTTTACTAAGAAACAGTCAGACTGCTTCCTTAAACAGGTCCCTGATCGTGTGTCTTCTGAATAGGTGAGACCTCCCAAAAAGGGTTGCCAGAAACCTCATACAGGAGAGTTGTGGATGGTATCAGATAAGTGTGCCTCTGGCATGAAGTTTCTGGAGGAAGGAGCAGGCAGCAATCTGCTGTTCCACAGCCTCCACTTGTGATACCCACATGAACAGGGTCTGGAGTGGACCCTCAGCAAACTGCAGCAGACCTGCAGAAGAGGGGCCTGACTGTTAGAAGAAAAACAAACAGAAAGCAGAAACAACATCAACAATAAAGACCCCACAAAAACCCCATCCAAAGGTCAAGTCAACAGCCTCAAAGATCAAAGGTAGATAAATCCACAAAGATGAGAAAAAAACAATACAAAAACACTAAAAATTCCAAAAGCAAGGATGTCTCTTCTCCTCCAAATGATTGCTACACTTCTCCAGCAAGGGCTCAGAATGGTACTGAAATTGAGATGGATGAAATGTCAGAAGTAGGCTTCAGAAAGTGGGTAATAACAAACTTCACTGAGCTTAAGGATTATGTTCTAACCCAACTCAAAAAAGCTAAGAACCATGATAAAAGATTACAGGAGCTGATAACTAGAATAACCAGTTTTGAGAGAAACCTAAACACCCCAATGGAGCTGAAAAACACAGCACAAGAACTTCACAATGCAAACACAACTATCAATAGACATATCAAGCAAATGAGATAAGGCAGGCAGACAAGATTAGAGAAAAAAAGAACAAAAAGGAATGAACAAAACCTCCAAGAACTAAGGGACTATGTAAAAAGACTGGATCTACGACTGATTGGAATACCTGAAAGAGATAAGGAGAATGGAACCAAGTTGTAAAACACACTTCAGGATATCATCCAGGAGAACTTCTCCAAACTAGCAAGACAGACCAACATTCAAGTTCAGGATATCCAGAGAACCCCAATAGGATACTCCATGAGAAGATCTACCCCAAGACATATAATTATCAGATTCTCCAAGGTCAAAATGAAGGAAAAAATGTTAAGTCAGACAGAAAAGCCAGGTCACCTACAAAGAAAAGCACATCAGACTAACAGCAGACTTCTCAACGGAGACCCTACAAGCCAGAAGAGATTGGGGGCCAATATTTAACATACTTAAAAAAAAAGAATTTCCAACCCAGAATTTCCTATCTGGCCAAACTAAGCTTCATAAACAAAGAAGAAATAAAATCCTTCTCAGGCAAGAAAATGCTGAGGGATTTCATCATCACTAGGCCTTCCTTGTAAGTGCTCCTGAAGGAAGCAGTAAACATGGAAAGGAAAAACCATTACCAACCAATACAAAAAGACACTGAAGTACACAGACTAATGAGACTATGAAGCAACTACATTAACAAGTCTGAAAAATTAACCAGCTAGCATCATGACAACAAAATCAAATTCACACATAAGAATATTAACACTAAATGTAAATAGGCTAAATGTCCCAATTAAAAGACAAAATGACAAGCTGGATAAAAAGACAAGACCAGCCGGGCACAGTGGCTCATACCTGTAATACCAGCACTTTGGGAGGCCAAGGCGGGTGGATCACGAGGTCAGGAGCTTGAGACCAGCCTGGCCAATATGGTGAAATCCCATCTCTACTAAAAATACAAAAATTAGCCAGGCATGGTGGCATGTGCCTGTAGTCCCAGCTACACTGGAAGCTGAGGCAGGAGAATCACTTGAACCCAGGAGGCAGAGATTGCAGTGAGCAAAAATCATGCCACTGCACTCCCGCCTGAGCAACAGAGGGAGACTTCTTCTCAAAAACAAACAAACAAAAAAAGGACCCATTATTGTGCTGTATTCAAGAGACATATCGTATATGCAAAGACACACATAAGCTCAAAATAAAGGGATGGAGGAAACTTTACAAAGCAAATGGAAAGCAGAAAAAAGCAGGGGTTGAAATCCTATTTTCTGACAAAATAGACTTTAAGCCAACAAAGATCAAAATGACAAAGAAGGGCATTATATAATGGTAAAGGGATCAATTCAACAAGAAGAGTTCACTATCCTACATATATATTCACCCAATACAGGAACACCAAGATCCGTAAAACAAGTTCTTAAAGACCTAGAAATAGACTTAGACTCCCACACAATAATAGTGGGAGATTTTAATATCACACTGTCAGTATTAGACAGATCATTGAGGCAGAAATTTAACAAAGATATTCAGGACTTGAACTCAGCTCTGGACCTGATAGATATCTACAGGACTCTCCACCCCAAAACAAGAGAATATACATTTTTCTTGGGGCCACATGGCACTTACTGCAAAACTGATCACATAATTGGAAGTAAAACATGCCTCAGCAAATGCAAAAGAACTGAAATCGTGTCAGTCTTCTCAGACCACAGCACAATCAAATTAGAACTCAAGATGAAAAATCCACTCAAAACCACACAACTACATGGAAATTGAACAACCTGCTCCTGAATGACTTCTGGGTAAATAATGAAATCGAGGCAGAAATCAAGACATTCTTTGAAACCAATGAGAACAATGAGACAATGTACCACAGTCTCTGGGACGCAGCTAAAGCAGTGTTAAGAGGGAGCTTTATAGCACTAAATGCCAGCTTCAAAAAGCTAGAAAGGTCTCAAATCAACACCCTAACATCACAACTAAAAAACTAGAGAACCAAGAACAAACAAACCCCACAGCTAGCAGAAGACAAGAAATAACCAAGCACAGAGTGGAAATGAAGGAGATAGAGACATGAAAAACCCTTCTAAAAATCAACAAATCTGGGAGATGGTTTTTGGAAAAAAATCAATAAAATAGATATAAAGCTATCTATCTATCTGTTGTCTTAGTTTATTTTTGTTGCTATAACAAATTGACACATTCTTGGGAATTTATAAAAAATAGAAATTTATGTATCACAGTTCTGGGTGCTGTGAAATTCAAGATCAAGATGCTAGCAGATTTGGTATCTGGTGAGAGGCCCATCTCTGCTTCCAAGATGATTCCTTTTTGCTACATCCTCCAGGGGGAACAAATGCTGTGCCTTCACAAAATGAAAGGGCAAATGAAGGCTTAAGCTAGTTTTCAAATTGTAGTAGACATGCCACTTTAATTTTTTTTTTTTTACAAATTTCAGCTTATTCTATGCTTTTCTAAATCATGCATCTTTTCTCCTCTCTTCACTTAATTATTCTTTCAGCCTTATAGCTTATACCACCTCTGTGTTATTTAAATTATCTGTAATGTTCACAAGATACTTTCGGAAGAAAATAAAGCTGTCTGATAATGTATTTCCCACTTCCTTTGTTAAAAAAAAAAAAATCACCCAGAATGTAAATATGTAAATTTGGTAGTTTTACTCTTCCATGCTGTTGGACTTCATCTTCTAGGACACTGAAAAGTATCATTTGATAAATTTTGCCAAAAGCTCATTCTGCTCTCAGTCTTTGAGATTATAAAATTTGAATGAGGTTTTTGTGGTCTTAACCACATTAATAATCAGTTTCATAATGGAGAGCTTTATTTTGTACTGTCTCTGGGGGAAAAACAATTATTTTTATAAAATAATTAACTTTGTTTTGGGGGAGAAATTAAAGCACTTGATGGCTACATGCCACTATTTTACAACACACTGGGGACTAGAGAAGAATGAATTGATGTTCCCCAAAAATCTATTTTTTCAAATGATCATCGGAACATTTCCTTTACATACCTTTCTAATTATTTAAAATCATGACACTTTTAAATTTCATTATCCCCAGAAACAGAAATTCATCCAAATGTCCTCTTAATTATTTACTATTATTACATTTTTTAGGCTTTATTTTCTAGTACAATGACAATGTGATGATATGTTAATTAACCACTTTTAAGCTATTCTTTTTATTTTTATTTTTTGGGAATATAAAAATCATTTCTATCGAAACATTCATGTTTGATAAATATAAACCACCACATGCTAAAGACATTGGAAAATTACATTAAAAGCTATTTAATATCAAATAATATTAAATGATCAATTTCTTTCTTTAAAAAAACCTTTAGAAATGTAAAAACCATTAAGAATACTATGGGATGTATACTAAAATCATAATTAACTTAGCATCTCAAAATTTTGAAATATACTTAAAAATGTTTTCGTCATTGTTTTCCTTTGACATTACTCATCAAACCACTTGCTGACCCTATAGTGAGAAATACTAAGCAATGATATTGTATTAGGTCATTCTTGCATTGCTCTGAAGAAATACCTGACACTGAATATTTTATAAGAAAAGAGATTTAATTGGTTCATTGTTCTGCAGGCTGTACAGGAAGCATAGCTCCATCTGCTTCTGGGGAGGCCTCAAGGCACTTCTGATCATGGCAGAAAGCAAAAGGGGAACAGGAACCTCACATGGGTAGTACAGAAGCAATAGCAAGAGAGTGGGAGGGAAGCTACTACACACTTTTGAACAACCAGATCTCTTATTAACTCAGAGCAAGAGCTCACTTATCACCAAGGAGATGACCCAAGCCATTCAAGAGGGATCGACCCCCACGATCCAAACACCTTCTACCAGTCCCCACCTCCAACACTGGTAGTTACATCTCAATATGAGATTTAGCCAGGGACAAATATCCAAACTGCATCAGATATAGAGAAAAGAATCAACTTGTATATACACAAGGCTCAAACACTAGAAGAAAACAGATAGAATCAAAACCCAGTCTATATATCAGGTAACTAGGCAGTGACAGCTGGATCAGCATACGCACACACAGATGGCAAATATCAGTGTGAGACTCTGAGGAGCCTTGGCAATTTGAAGAGAGATGTTGCCCAAAGGGAATAAGAAAATACAATAGGGCAAATAAGAGAAGCCATTATTTGATTCAGATATCTTCTGTCAGTAATTCTTTTGAGGATCCGGGCCACTTTAATAAAATTTTGTCAGTGTAAAATATTTGACCTTCTTTACTGGGCCACTTATAAAATTTATTTTGTGGGCTCTGCAGACTGGATAAGATTTTTTTGAAAGTTACTGGCCTTTTATCAAGGTTATTTGTGGTGGGTTATAATCTCCTATACTGGAACCTGCTATTTCACTGGTTGTATATGTTCCCAGTCACACATTTTACACAAATAACATTTAAGGGCTTTTAAAGGCAGTGACTCTGACTTTAGCATTAATATGGTTTCCTCCATGAAAATATCTGTAGAGGAACATTAACAAGTGACATTGTTCTGACAAATGTATTTAATTGAAATTATTAAAGTGCAGTTACATTAATGTCTATTCAGCACTTCCAAAAATACATTATGAAAAATAAAAGACCTTAAAAGTCCTTCATTAAATAATATAGAGTCCTTGTAAGATATTATTGATCTCAGATTTGATAAGCTTTGTTCTAGATTTTAAATGATTTAGGATGAATAACATCTGAATAAATTTAGTGTGATTGCCTCAGTCTAACTTCTAGCATCATGTGTAATTGTGATGCATGCTTGCCTGTGCGCATGCCTATGAGAATTTTCATTATTCTATGTAATTTATTATAACATGATTTGATTATACAGCAACTAGTTACACAAGTCATTTAATGCCCTTGAAAATCTGTTGAATGTATACCATTCTGTTTGTAATTTTGTGTAGACTAATCATTGTCTTTAAGTTATATTAACGCTCTAAGCTGGACACCTGTAGTGAACTTGCTAACTGATAAAATTCTAAGGTATACATGGAAAGTAGCACTTATTTGTACTTATTTATGAGTAAAACTGATTTTCACTGAAGGAAATATTACTCAAAATAAATGACAAAACAGTGTAATAGAAATCTCAAAAATACCCTAATTTATGATTATTATTATGCTTCCTGGCTGACAATATAACTAAGATATGGTTTACAATTTTTCTTTCTTAAAAGATGTGTTAGAAGAACAGAAAGATGTGTCATATGTAAAAGGCACACGATCAAGTTACCAGAGGTAGTTAGGGTTGAGCAACGCAACAGAAGAAACCATATCAGCAAACACAAAGCTAGGTCTTAAATAGAAAAGTAGGATGAATCTGTAGGAGAGACAACATTTTACCTATATCTTCGAGGTGTTTCGGCTGGATCTGATAATTAAATTGACAAGAGAAAGATGAACAGGAAAAAAGCCTACAAATTTATTTAAAGTAAATTTTATGTGACATAGCGGTCTTCCTCAAGTAAATGAAGAACCAAAGATGCAGTTAGAGTTGAAAGCTTATCTACTGAATTGGAGAAATAGTAGTAAACTATGAAAATGTGACAAGGCAAAAGGGATTTGGCTAAGATAATTAATTGGGTATAGATGTGGCAAGAAAGATAAGGCTTAATTTAACAAGGTTTATACAGATTTCTCTCAGCCCCAACTTTATGTCCTGGAAGATGAGAATGATACTAGAATGATACTTTCCTTCTGGTAGAAAGAAGACATTTTCATATGGGAATTTTATCTCCTGCTTTTAAGAAATAGCTCAAAGGTCACAGTGATCTTCTTGTACCTGCTGGTTTTTAAGTACCTTTAACTCAAAATAGTCCATATTCCAGACTGGCATATGATGGGGTGACATATGTTTAATTCTTTCAGATTCTTTTCTTTTAATATATAATAGAAAGAAAAGGGGAGTCCATGGTAGTGCCATCCTGTTACTCCTGATAAAATATATCTACTTTCTTTTATTCTAGAGATTTTCATTCTCAGGACTGGCATTCTTAGGATTCTGCTATTCAATCTATTTTAATTTTATCTTTTATGTTTGATATCTTCTACAATGCTGACCATTCTTTTTAAATAATCTTTATATCTTTGTCTCTTAATCGTAACTCCTAACCCAAGTGAGAAACTTATTACCACAATCAGTCACCATTCAATACAAAACCTAGTACAGAACTAATGTACAGCACTCACATTTGGAGTCATCTCAAAGATTAGAAACTTTCATTTCTTTTCTAACCTCTAAATGGATGCCGTTGGTTAGAGTGATCCATAGGCCAATAAGCTGTGGCCAGTGAACCATAGTTATATGATGCAAAATGAGAACAACTTTTCTTAGGTGTCAACAACTGCAGCCACTTTCTTCAAAAGGAAATTAGGAGTGCAGTAGACACTTAAGAGTCTCTTCAGTCTTTTTCTCTACACAAACAACACTTACCTATAACTGTTCCTCTCCATACTCACACTCTTTCTTGTTTATTCATTCAACAAAATGTATTCAGCGGTGTCTATTTGCCAAGCACTGAGCTGATTGCTGGAGCTATAGTACTAAAGAGTAATGATCCATTCCTTATCCTTATTAAGCTTACATTCTACCTGGAAGAACTGATAAATATATAACTAATAACACAGTAGATTACTGGCTTACAATTATTCTACATTTTATAAAGAAGATATACATAATGTTAGGGTGGTGTATAAAAGAAGGATTATGAGGCATGTGAAAAAAATATTTTTCTATGGAAGAAATTTTTAAGGAGAGTTCTGAAGAGTGAGTAGGGCTTAGGTAGTAACATTTTTTAACAGAACCAGATAGGAGCAAAAACCCTATATAAACAAGAACAGTTGAAAGAAAGAACTGCTGAAATACATATAAGAAAGAACAGGTGGAATACCAAAATCACGAAAAATAAAAGAGAGATAATAAAGAGAGATACAGAGTGCACAAAATGTATGTTTGTGTGCTTTGAACAAAGTTAGCATACAAGGAGCTGAGATGAAAGATGCTAGGTAATCAGAAGCCAGAATGCTTGGAACCATCTAGATCTTGTTAATGTTAACGTTGGATTTCTTTGAAACCAACAGTAAGCCTTGATACAATGTCAAATAGGGAAGAGACTTGAACACATCTATACTTTTTAGAAATCACTATGAGAAAATTAAGCAATCATACATTATTATTACTAATAAACAGTTTGTATTCAAACTGTTGTAATATTTTTTCAGAGATGTTATTTTTGATTATTATCCAACCCAGGAGCAGACATTGCTCTTACTAGCCATATCTTTATATTATCTTTTAATTTGGAACAACTCCTCAGCATTTCTTTCCTTTTTTGCCAATGATATTTTTGAAAAGCATAGACCAGTTATTTTTTAGAATGTCCTTCAATTTGGGTTTGCTCCATGTTTTCTCATGCTTAGATTTAGGCAATCAATTTTTGACAAAATTGATGTTTCCTTCTTGGTGTTTCATGTTAGGAGACACATGGTGGTGGGCTCTCTGGGTATTGGATGATGATGACTATTTGGTTATTTTGTCTATAAATAATTTTGTCTATAAATAAAAATTTTGTCTATAAATAAAAATTATTTGAAACTTAATATATTCTTTTATATTTGTCCAAAGACTTACCATTTAACTCCTTTCTGTAGATCTTTTCATTCTAAGGAATATTGTAATGCTTTCTTTGTAGTGCAGATCTGCTGGTGACTAATTCCCTTAGTTTATGTCAGTTGAAATTATCTTTTTCTTGCGTATGTTTATGAAATATAATAGTACCGGATAGAAAATTCTAGGTTGACAGATTTTTGGATTTATTTTGGCACTTTAAAGATGCTCTTATATCATGCTCTGGCCTACATGGTTACTGATGAGTCAGCTCTCCTTGTGTCATTATTCCTCTCTACGTATATTGCTTCTCTGGTTGCTTTCTAGGTATTTCTTTTTAACTATAATATATGTGAGTTGTCTTTTATCCTGCATTTTGTTGTATTTATCTTCTTTAAGATTTGCTGAAATTCTTGAACCCCTAAGTGTATATGGGGAGGAAGGAGGAGTGTTTAAATCAAATTCAAGAAAACTTCCCAAATTATTTCTTCAAATATTTGTTCCTGACCTAATATTTTTTCTTTTACTTCAATTACAGCTATGAGTAAGTATAACTACGTACAATATCTAGGGGTTTTTTTCTCCCAATTACTGAGACTCTTTATCTTTTCAATACATGTATCTGCATTTCAGATTGGTAATTTTTATGGAACTGTCTTCAAGTTACCTAGTCCTTTCTTCTGCCATTTCAGATTTTCTGTTAAGCCTAGCTGGCAATCTTTTAAATTTTAGATATTGTACTTTTTAAATCTGAAACTTTATCATTATGTTTTCAAAATATGAGCTAAGTTTTTGTTTCTATTGAATGATTTTCTTTTGATGAGAGGCTACTTTTCTGGTTACTGCAAATAATTGCTATTTTATTTTTTTATCCTGGACAATGCTGTAATACATCCTAGGATGTCTGGAATCTTTCATCTTTATCTGAAGAATGTTGTTTTTGCTGATGCCATCCTCTTAGTGAGCTGTTGACTTGGCTGGACTCAAACTTTATACTCCGTCTCCCTAGATGTTACTTTCTACCAGGCTCCTGGGAGTTTTTCTGTGAATGCACTTTGGGACCATACATGTATTTAGTTGGAGGGTTATCCAAGTATTTAGCTGGAGAATATACATAGCTTATGATGAGGCTGCCCACTCTATGGCTCCTTTCTTTTTGCATTCTGTCTCTTTCTGGATTCTCAAGAAGCCCCAAACTCTGTTGTCTGACTACTTGAGCCACAGTCCCTGATTGATATTAGTTGAATTCTAGCACCCCTGTTTGTCCTAGCACCCCACTTGCTCTTTTGACTTGAGTTCTAGCAAAGAACTTGTTTTAGGGTGTGTTCCAATGTAAAATGTCAATAAACAGATATCTTATTGAGTGCAGGTACTTCTTTCAGTGGTTGGTTGCTTTTGGCTTTTTTCTGCTTTTGAAAGTCTACCATTTTGAAAGTCATTTTTAATATTTTGTTTGTAGTTTTTGTCATACTTATCTGCAAGTAAGTCTGATGCAAGCTGTTCTACAATTACCTGTAGCAGAATTGCAGATTCAAACTTCCACATAATCCCATCTAACTGTGATGTGGTAGATTTCAAAGGGGACCAGTAATGAATACTGAAAGATGTTAGGAGACTACTGAAACAATCAGTAAGAGAAGTGTCAGTAGCTTGGGCTAAAATTGTAGAATACATAATAAGAAGTTGACAGAATTCAAATATGTTTATTACATGTTATTGACAAGATTATTTCCTTCACATACCTAAATGAATTGATTCAGTAAGCATTTGCAGAAATGAAAGGACTAGTCACATTATATAAAGAAAGTCCTAGTTTTTGCAAAGTTTTAATATTTGAAGGAAATACCATGTTACCTAAGATCTATAACGGTATAAAATTTTAATATGCAACACTGTGTCCTATGTCACTCTAAAACAGAGAAAATAGATCATTGCCAACTCAACTTTAGGATGACATTGATTGTAAGTTACATCCCAACTTTAGAGGTATTAAAACCTGTGGGGAGAAAAATGTCTCCTGGAATCAAGAAAATCCTGCATTTTACAAAATCTATTCTATAAAGGCTAGTGAAGACATTAACTTTTCTTTCTTCCTAACAGAACTTTAGTTTTGTTCCAAAAACTTAAATTATGCATCCCTATGACTCAGGAAAAGCTGATTTTGTTCATTTTATGTTAACTATGATGATTTAATCTCTCTTTCCAGGGATTGAGGCTTAATCTAGTGAATGTAAAACATTTCTCTGGAAACTCCTACTGATTTGGGGAATGGCTTAGACTAAACTGAACCAATAAACTTAAAGGGAGACTAGTTTTTGATTGGAGGAGGAGTGTCATATCAGTTGAATGTGAGCTAGGAATTCTATTCAGTTGTAGCTAGCTAGCCATTTTGCAACCAGAAGGCAAACCCTTCTGAGGATCAAGTAAACACACATAGACAGGCAGAGCACAAAGAATCACAAAGAAATGGAGTCAGTATCCTGACCATACCAATACCTGAAGACCACCAGATTGCTGGGTTTATTGACAGTATGTTTCTTTATTTGTAAGACAGTTTAATTTAGAATTTCAATTATTGGCATCTGAAAGCACCCTAGCACATATGCTTTCGAAGTCAAAACCCAGCACCTCTATGTTCATGAATCACTGGTTTCTGCAATGTTTAACCGATACAGTATCTTTTCTCTTACTTTATCATTTCAGAAATTGAATCTGTCCTTTGCTTTCCTAGTAACTGTACCCAAACCTCATCCTACATTTGCTGCTACCACTCTCCTTCATTCTCCAACTAACTTTCTGTGACTGTAGCTGACTTATTGTCTTCCTCTGCTTCTCTGCTCATTGTTGACAGTTAACTACTACATTTCCCTGATCTTGGTCTAGACAATATTGTTCCACTGAAGTTAGTTATTACTTATACACTGACCATATAACATACTAATTATAAAAGAGAAAAAACCAGGTGAAGAATGACAATGTGTTCTCATAGTTCCTTTTCTTTTTCTAGGGCTAGGTCCAGCAATTTAATATTCTTTGTGAGAAGAATGCCTTCAGATAATCTTTTCAGGACCTCAGAAAACATTTATCAATATTAAAACTTCTTTGTCAAAACTCTATTCCCTTTACTTACTCCACAATAGCATTTATTTCTGACTTAATTTCATTATTCACCCAAAAGTCACTCAGAAGCAGGTTATTTAGTTTTTATGTAATTGTATGATTTTGAGTGAATTTCTTACTCTTGATTTTGAATTTGATTGTGCTGTGGTCCAAGAGACTGTTTGTTATGATTTGAATTCTTTTGCATTTGCTGAGGAGTGTTTTCTTCTGATTATGCACTTGACTTTAGAGTAAGTGCCATGTAGCAATGAGAAAAATGTATATTCCCTTGTTTTTGGGTGGAGAATTCTATAGATATCTATGAGGTCCATTTGATTCAGTTCTGGGTTCAAGTCTTAAATATCTTTGTTAATTTTCTCTCTTGATGATTTTTCTAATATTGTCAGTGGGGAGTGAACGTCTCCCATTATTATTGTGTGAGAGTCTAACTCTGAAGATTTGTAAGAACTTGCCTTATGAATCTTTGTGCTCCTGTATTGGGTGTACCTTCTTTGTCTTTGTTGGTTTAAACTCTATTTTGTCAGAAACTAGGATTGGAAACTCTTCTTTTTTCCTGTTTTTCATTTGCTTGGTAGATTTTCCTCCATCCTTTCGTTTTGAGCCTGTATGTGTCATTCCATGTGAGATAGGTCTCTTGAAGACAGAATACCAATTGGTCTTGGTTCTTTATCCAACTCGCCATTCGGTGTCTTTTATTTGGGGGTATTTAGCCCATTTACATTTAAGGTTAATATTAATATGTGAAAATTTGATCCTGTCATCATGATGTTAGCTGATTATTTTGCACACTTGTTTATGTGGTTGCTTTACAGTGTCACCTGTCTGGGTACTTCATTGTGTTTTTGTTGTGTCTGGTAATGGTCTTGTCTTTTCATTTTAGTGCTTCCTTCAGAAACTCTTGCAAGGCAGGTCTGGTGGTAACAAATTCCCTCAGCATTTGCTTGTGTGAAAGCATCTTATTTCTCCTTCGCTTATAAAGCTTAGTTTGGCCAGATACAAAATTTCAGGTTTGAACTTCCTTTTTAAAATAATATTGAATATTGATACCCCACTCTCTTTGGGGTCATAGGGTTTCAGCAGAGAGGTCCATTGTTAGTCTGATGAGCTTGCCTTTGTAGGTGACTTGGCCTTTATCTCTAGCTGCCTTTATCATTCTTTCATTTTGAACTTGGAGAATATTATAATTATATGTCTTTGGGATGATCTTCTCATGGAGTATTTTACTAGGGTTCTCTGCATTTCCTGAATTTGAATGTTGGCCTCTCTAGCTAGGTTGGAAAAGTTCTAACGGATGATATCCTGGAATATGTTTCCCAAGTTGCTTCCATTCTCCCCATCTCTTTCAAGTACACCAATCAGTCATAGATTCAGCCTCTTTACATAATCCCATGTTTCTCAGAGGTTTTCATTCTTTTTTCTTTGTTTGGTGTCTGCCTGACTTACTTTAGAAAGCCAGTCTTTGAGCACTGATATTCTTTCCTCCACTTGATCTACTCTTCTATTAATACTTTTGTGATTGCATTGTGAAGTTCTTGTAATATGTTTTTCTGTTCTATCAGGTCAGCTACATTATTCTTTATACTGTCTCTTTTGTCTGCCATCTTCTGCAATGTTTTATCATGATTTTTAGCTTCCTTGCATTCCATTACAATGTACTTCTTTATCTCAGTGAATTTTCTTCCTATTCAAATTCTGAATTCTACGTCTGTCATTTCAGCCATCTGAGCCTCAGCCTGGTTCTGAACCCTTGCTGGAGAGATGACATGGTCATATGGAGGAAAGAGGATACTCTGGGCTTTTTGAGTTTTCAGTTTCCTTGAGCTGATTCTTTCTATCCTTAGGGGCTTACCCATCTTCAATCTTTGAGGTTGCTGACCTTTGAATGCGTCTTTTTTTTTTTTTTTTTAAACAGTCTGCCTACTTTTTCACAGGGTTGCTGTGGTATGCTGGGGGTCCACTTGAAGGTATCACCCTCTGCCTACCCCTTCATCTCTGGGTGGCCTAAAACCTTTGTCAGTCAGAGAACACCAGTGGGGGTAGCCAGAGACCCTGGTTGGGAGGCTCCACGCAGTGATGAGGGATGGGGTTGGGGACTCACTTATAAAAACAATTTGGATAGCTTCATCAGGTTTCTGTGCTGTGCTGGGGTACTGTTTTCACCCCCAGTTGGCTTAGACTCTCCAAATCCCGGAGGGTGGAACTGCTAAGTTGCCCAAACAGCAGAGATGGTGGCCCACCCCTCCCTCTGGGATTTCTGCCCAGGGAGTTTTTAAATCTTTGTAGGCCAGAGAACATCTTTGGGGGTGGCTGGAGGCCCAGGTTTGCAGGTTTCTTCCAGTGAGGAGAAATGGGATCAGGGACCTGCTTAAATAAGTGGTGTGGTCATGCTTTCATAGAGCAGCTGTGCTATGCTGGGGTACTGCTCTGCCCCTGGTTGGCCTGGGCTCTCCAGAGCCTGGAGGCTGGAAGAGCTAACTCTACCAAACAGCAAAGATGGTGGCATGCCCCTCTCTCTGGGAGTGCTGTCCCTGGGACTTTTCAAATATCTATCAGCAGGAGAACACCAGCAGAAGTGGCTGGAGGTCCCAGTTGGGAGGTCCTGCCCAGTGAGGAGGAATAGATGTGGGGCCTACTTTAAAGAGCAAGCTAGCCACATTTTGGTAGAGCAGCTATGCTGTGCTGGAGGATCCTTTCCACTCCTGATCGGTTTGGACTCTCCAAAGCCTATAGGCTAGAATGGCTAAGTTGCCCAAACAGTGACTGAGCTCTGTCCCAGGTAGGGGCAACACTGCTACTGGTGGCTGGCTGCAACTCCAAGCCAGTGGGTCGTGTCCTGTGAGACAGACCTATGTCACATGGAAGTGGGGCCTGCAGAACATTGCTGCTTGCCCACCTGGATTCAGCCTCTTTCCTCAGGGTATGTATGGAGGTCTAACCTCCCACTTTGCTGGAGTTGCTATTACCTTTTCTTGGAAGCCCAAAAAGCCAGAGTATCTAAAGCTCCTGGGTCTCTACATGTGCTTGAGCAGCTGCTCTATGTGACTGCATACAGCTCTGTGTGTCAGACTAGAAGCCCTTATGGAGTGGGTTCATGAGGAGATCTTATGACCCAAGGGATGCAAAGGTCCGTGGGAGAAGTGTGGTTTCCCAGGGTCGCACGTTTACCCACTACTTCCTTGGGTGGGGAAGGTTCCCTTGTCTCAGTGTTACTTCCTGGATTCTGATGTTACCTGATCCATGGGTTATACTTTAAAACTACTTTTTCTTAATGGCATACATGTATTATGCAATTTCTTTATGGCAGAGGACATTTAAAAGTTCAGAGTTTTGAAACTCATAATTTTTGTTTATTTCCCTCAAAGCTGTCTCTAATATAAATTATAAGTGGCTATCTTAAAAAATAAAACCCCAAGTATTCTAAGTATTCTGCCTTACTGCTGTGTTGTCTCCTTGCTGAACAATAAAGATAAAAATGCCTTAGCTATTATTGGAATGGGGAGGAGGGGCCACTATGTAATTCAAAGTATAGAAAAATACACATTTATTATTGTAAAAAAGTACTATGTCTTTGTACCAGTCTTTATTCCCAGTTGTTCTTTTTACCCTCAGTATTTCTTCTTGTAGTAAATTTGTAGTAACTTTTATACTCATACATACACACACACACACACACACACATCTATATAAAACCATCTATGATTACATTTATCTCCTGAAACCACTACTTTCATCTAGTTATTTAACTGCTTATTTCTTCCCCATTTTCTAGAAAACAGTCCAAAATCTTTAGTTTGGCATTCAAGTCCTGAGATACATTATCTCAACGTACATTCCTGTCCTAATTTCTCATAAGTTTTCTGTAAATAAATATTTATCTATCTTACAACCACCTATTCACTGTCTTTCTCCATTTATCTAAAAGTTGCTAAACTTGAAAATACCTCTTAAACCCTTTTCTCTGAAAAGAGTTTACATCCACTGAAAGATGATCTCTTTCCACTAGAAACAATGATAATGTTCTCCTGCATCACAACTATATCTCTTAGCTGTAGTTACATCTTGACTATTTCTGTTGCACTATTAATCGTCAATGTTTTCATAGTTTGTAAAGATAAAAATTATCTGAATTGCATGGCCCAGGCCTTCTCTCATCTTATTGTCTACAGCAGTGGTCTCCAGCCTTTTGGCACCAGGGACTGGTTTCATGGAAGACAATTTTTCCAAGGAGGGAAGGCAGAGGGGGTTGTTTCTGGATAAAACTCTTCTATCTCAGATCATCAGGCATTAGTTCTCATAAAGAGCACTTGACCTAGATCCCTTACATGTGAGTTCAAAATAGGGTTCATGCTCCTATGAGAATCAAATGCCACCACTGATCTGACAGGAGGGGGAGCTCAGTTGTAATGCTCCTTTGCCTGCCTCACACCTCCTGCTGTACAGCCCGGTTCCTAACTGGCCACAGACCAGTACCCATCCACAGCCCAGGGGTTGGGGACCCCTGGTCTATAACATCCTTTGCACTGAGTGCCCAGTCAAATAATTGCTGTTTAATAGATTTGTCTGAGTCCTTGGTGAAGTTTACTACAACCTAACTAGAGAAACTTCATTTTTGTTCTTATTATTTTGGCCATGGAGTAAATCCTTTGAGATAAATAATTCCACTTTAAATCTGTGATATTTGAAAATAGAAAAAAGAATTTATAGTCAGTAAAATCATTATTTCATTTGTCATCCCAATGCAATGAAAACACCAAAAATAAGAGAAAAAAGAAAATATATATATCCATCTCTCAAAATTTCTAAAGAAAAAGACCAGTAAATTTTTACTAGTCATCTATAACTGAGGCCAAAAATATCTGCAAAGGATAAAATGTTTATATTCTGTTTGGAGAGTCTATTTAATCCCATATATCCTGATAATTACAACAATAACAGCCAAAAGAAAACCAATCTATAATAGCTATTTCAATTCTGAAATTTGTTGTGCTACCAGATCTTCAAGGTTATTAGTAAAATATTAATTGAATTTTATTTATTTATTATTATTATTATTATTATTATTTTGAGATGGAGTCTCGCTCTGTCACCCAGGCTGGAGTGCAGTGGCACAATCTCGGCTCACTGCAACCTCCGCCTCCTGGGTTCATGCCATTCTCCTGCCTCAGCCTCCCGAGTTGCTGGGACTACAGACTCCCACCACCACGCCCAGCTATTTTTTGTATTTTTAGTAGAGACGGGGTTTCACTGTGTTGGCCAGGATGGTCTTGGTCTCCTGACCTTGTGATCCGCCCATCTCAGCCTCCCAATGTGCTGGGATTACAGGCGTGAGCCACCGCGCCTGGCCTGAATTTTATTTAATAATTCATCATTCATATATTTTATTACATACGCATGAAAAATTTTGTTCTTTTCAGAAATAATGTTAAAGAGTCCAAAGATCAAGCTCTGGAAAAAGTCACATATATTATAACTGTGGAAATTATAAAATACTAATCAAAGTTTTTCCTATGAGAGATTCAAGTCTAAAGAATTCTCATAAACATTTTTATTTCATATATTAAATTCATAAGTCATAAATATGCAATATATAGTTTCAAAATAATAAAATTAATTTTAACTATGTTAACTAAACACACACAAATAAATGCAAGTTATGTCAATCATTGTAAATTTGCAGCCCTGGGTTTATTATCATTGAATGTTTTATGATTATTGGCTAGAATATTTATATAAAAAATCATACCTAGCTAATCGTTAGAGTAATGTACTTATGCATCATAAAATCAATAGACACAAATGATAGGAGTCAATTTAAATATATTGAATTGGAGGTAATTTAAGTGTATCCAAAAGGAGGTATCTTAATATCTAAATATGTTAAGTCAGAGGTTCTTAAGAATATCCAAAAACATTAACCAATTACTTATTCACTTCCTGACAACTTAAAAACTTCTCATCCTGGCTTCTTTCAAGTCTTCTTTCTTCTCAATGTATGCTACACAACATGTGCTAAAATTCCAGCACATTAGACATGTTCCAAACTTTTCCCACTGCTTTACAGGAAACAAATTCCTTATGTTATGGAATTTAAGATATTCTCTAATATGATCTTTAATGTAAATTCCAGACTTATCACTGCCTTTACCATTGCACAACTCCAAGATGGACTTTTGTGCATTCCTTTTTTTTCCCTACTTCTTTTTTAAGTAATTCTTTAGCTTCAAACTTAATTCTAACATATAATCAAGTAATATCCCTCTCCTCCTGACTTTGCCTTCAGTAACGCCTCGAATATACTTAGTGCAGTAATTTTTCATAAAATTAAAGAAGCAATTTATCAAGTTCCCAAAATAAAAATTGTTAAAATTTGTTTGGAATTTTATTAAATTTAAAAGTTGATCTTTTGATGATTAATATCTGTAAAATATTAATTCCTGTTATCCATGATGGTACATGTCCCTATTTGTTTTCTTTAATATCTCATCATAAAATGTTTTATTTCTTCCTGCAGAAGTCTTATAGTTTATTAAATATGTTTTTGGATATTATGTTACTACTGTACAAAATATTTTTTCTTTAATATTCAGCAGTTGGTGTAAAAAATATGCTGTTACTGTTTAAAAATGTATCGTTTTTATATTTTAATCTTATATCCAGCCAGCTTGCTAAATGCTCTTATTACATTTAATAATATGCGTATGGATTCTTTTAAATTTTCTAATTGAGAGGTCATAACATCTATAGCTACATTAGCTTCTGTTTCCTTCTAATACTTATGCCTTTAATCATAGTCTAGGACTGCTCACACAATGTTGACTAGAATAGTGATAACATCTGTCTTAACCAGGGTTAATCCAGAACAAAACAAGGATTTTAATTGTGGAAAAAATTTCAGGGAAGATAGGCAGAAAGCTAATGAGAGTAAAATATGTAAGGAGAGGAAGGCAATACAGAGGGTACGTCCGATTTTTGATTGCTCTCCATGATAAATGAGGCCATTTGCATCATCAAGGTTATATAAGATACTGTGTAGACTGAACTTCGCAACTATTCACTTGAGAAAAGAAAGAGGGGAGAATTTATTCACTGGCTCCTGTCTCACCCTGGTCAAGAATTGTCCATGAGGTATTCATTCACCTTCCCAGACCACATATGCATAAAAATCAGTTAGATTTCCCTTGTCTCTTAAGTCATGCTTTTAGAAACATCCAAGGCCGAAAGCGAAAATGCGAGGTGTAACTGAAGCAAAGTGCTATCAGTTTACACCTTAATGAAGCTGAATGCCACGAATATGACTTGAGTAAAAGGAGAGCCAAAAGGATGTGGGGCATGGAATAAGTAACTAATATAATAGACATTTTTGTCTTAAAAGAAGATGTCTCTAATTTAGGATGATGGCTGCTCATGGTTTTTTATACCCTTTATTATATTAAGAAAATCCTCTTATATTATTAATTTGGTAATAATCTTCCTTGTAAATGGGTTTTAATTTTTTAAACTGCATGTATAGAGAATATTATATTATTTTCCCTTTAAATTAATCAATTTGTTGGATTGAATTTCTGGACTGTCTAATACTATATTGTCTTTTCATATCTGGAATAACACCAATATGGTTGTGGTGTAATATTTTTTCTGTACATTGTTGTGTTTGATTTCTTAATATGTTAATTTTTTTTGCACTATCATCATAAGTGAAATAGACATGCAATTGTTCTTTCTTACATAGTTTTCTCTAGTTTTTTTACCAGGTTGATGAGGCCTCATAGAGGACATTGGAAAATATTCCTCCTTTAAAATTTCATGTCAGAGACTAAATAAACTTGGTATCATGTGCTTGAACACTTACAAGAACTCATCTTTAAAACCTTCTGAGCCTAGTGTTTGCTTGTGGGATTATTTTAAGCACTGTGTCAATTACTTGAATGCTTATATTATCCATGCTGTTTTTTTCTCCTTGGTTTAATTCTAGTAAGATATATTTTCTGCAAATTTCAATTTAATCAAAAGTATTCAAAATTATTGGCAAAAGTGTTGGCATATTACTTCTAGTGTTACAACTTTTATTCCTATCATTCTATATGTATATCTTTTTCTTTTTTACTGTTGACAAAAGTTTGTCTCCCTTTAATTCTTTTTTCAAACAACTACTTAGGCTTTGGTGATCTCAGTAGTATTGGTTTATATTTTAATGAGTTTTGCTAGATTTTTACTTCACTTGCTAATTTCTTTAAGTTTTATTTTTATTTTTCTACTTTATTATGATGGGCATTTAGCTTATGTATTTAGAAGTTTTCTAATTTTCTAAAAAAACTAAGTAGGCTATACATGTGTTTCGTAAAGCATTGGTTTGTTGTATCCTACTAGCTTTGATATATAATGTTTTCATTAAAATTCAGTTCTAGTCATTCCTTAGTATAATTTCTTCTTTATACCATGAATTATTTAGCAATGTTTTTATATTATTCAAATGTGTGATATTTTAAAAATTTATATTTTTGTCATTAACTTCTAATTTATATTGTGACCAAAGATTATAATCTTTATGATACCTGCCTTTGAAATTTTCTAAGGCTTTGCAAGTGTCTGTGAAAAATGTCTTTCATTAATTGTTCAACGTAGAATATATATATATGTATTCCATGAATTTATTGATTATGGGCAAGTTTACTGATTTTGTTGTAAATATTTATATACCCCTTTTCATTTTCATTTTTAACTGTTAGTAAACGACTGATGTGTGTTCAATCTACTGATAAAATTTTGGATTTATGAAATTATTTTTGTATTTCTCTCAGCTTATGCATCATATATTTCAAAATTACTTCATTACTAATAGCTATAAATTCTTGGTAAATTGAAATTGCATCATTAGATAGTGACACTACCCTGTATCATTATCTTAACTGTATTTTATCTAATATCAGTATGGCAATTTCCTTGTGCTAGTATATGAAATGAAATGAAAAACATGTGTTAAATGTCTTTATCTCTTCTCTTTGAATTTTTGTTTATCCTCATGTTTTAAGTGTCTTTTGTAATCAGTATATAGCAAAATTTTGGATGTTATTCTCAGTCTGTCAGAATTTGTCTTTGAACTGTTAAGGTTGTCCATATTTATTTATTGTAACTATTGATTTATTTAGAACTGTTACTGTCTTATTTTTGTATTATATCCTATTTTTGCAATGTCTATTTTAATTATTTCTTTTTTAAATTGATAACTGTATACCTCTTTTAATAAAATAGAAATCAGCATCGTTTTACATGTCTTGGTCTTTCTCACTTCCACTCCTGATTTAAGTATTACATGCAAAAATTTAATGAGTTTCTCAGTTACAATACTTCTGATACTGTACATTTCTAATATGGTTTTTATCATGTTCTCATATTGAAGTGACAGTTTGAAATTGTTTTTTTTTCACCTAAATATCTTGTTATTTTGATCTGTGAACTCATTTTCCTCAGGAATATTAGCTTTTTTTTTCTTCCTCAGGCAATGAGAGTTAAGGAAGACCGAAACCCCAGTATTTGTCAGACTGATAAATCCAGAAGATGTGGAGTAGAAAAGCCCAAGGGTAGAGCCGTCTAAGAAAATCAGATTCAATCATTCCTTTTCTTATAAAACAAACATTTTTATCAATTATTTATCCTTCTCAGCCCAAGAAGTATTCATTAAGTACTTGGAATATAGTTCCTAATCTTTAGAGTTTTGAAAGGGAAAAGATGGGAAATGGAGGAGCAATTGACTGAAGTCAGTAAGCCCTAGGGATTCTTTGATAGTTATTCCTAATACACCTGGACCCAGCTGTGTGGCACAGGCCTTATTCGCCTCCAGGAAATGTCCTGGAAAAAGTAAGAGCATAACTCCAATAATCCTCACTGTACTTAAACCTCAGCAGTGCTTGACTGCCTCCTGTCACAGGTCAAAGCTACTTCTTCCTACACACCAATTTAAAACCTCATCTCCCAGGGGTTTGTCAGTTTTCTCCCTTGTCCCTACTGATTCCTCTGAAGCTGAACTTGGGAGTGGAAGCCAGCAGCCATGCTAGTTCAACCACTTAGTCAAACTTGAACCCATATTCACTTTTCTTTGAGATGCTGTGTAGCATTATGATTTCCTCTGTTTACAGGGAAGGTGTTTACACTTCATGCTTTCCTATTATCCTATCATGCCCAAGAAAGCCCATTAACTTTCCCATCTTTTTTTCTACATTTAACATCTCGCATTTATATGACTCACCAGGCCCTGTAGTAGTATGCTGATGAACACTCTCTGGAAAAACAACAACAATAACAAAAGCCTGACTTTTTGCATTTGCAGATCTCCATAGCTTATATACTGTTATCAAGGTTGATTTTAAGCTACCAACAATTTAGTAACTGGCTGGCAACATTAGAGGAACCTTCAGTGTTTGCATAGAAATAAAGTTCATATGGGTGGAGAGGTCAAGATGTGTTTTCTTTAGAATCATTTTCCTTGACATTTTTCTCCTGATGGTCCAACACTGTGTATTGTTCTCCTGCAACAGGGCTAAATATAGGTGACACAGATGCAAATATTGCTCAAAGCAAAGATATTTCCTAGCTTCATCACCATAAATTCACAATAAACATCAGATGACAAAATCTACTATATTCATTGTCTAGAGCTGCTGTGAAAAAGTAACACAAATATGGTACTGTAAAACAACAGAAATTTATTATCTTGCAGTTACGGAGAACTCTAAAATCCAGGTGTTATCAGGGCCCTGCTCTCTCTGATGCTATGGGTAGAAGTCTTTCTTGCCTTTTCCTAGCTTCTGATGGTGGCAGGTGTTCACTGCTTGCAGCTGCATCACTGCAATCTTTGTCTCCATCGTCACCTGGCATTCTCCCTGTATGTCTCCACATCATCTTATAAGGACATCAGTCATATTGAATTAAGGGTCCAGCCTACACCAGTAGATCCAATTTTAGCTTAACTAATTATATCTATAATGATTCTACTTTTAAATAAGGTCATATTTTGACATACTGAGGCACAGGAATATTATATTTTTGAAGACACAAACCTACAACATCTAGTTTAACTTCCTTTTCATGATCTTTTTGGGTCATGTAGTATATGTTTCTCAGCACTGATTGCCCAAATTATCTGAGGAATTTATAAAATATACACACTTGGGTCATACAACAGAGCAATGAAATTAAAATTTCTCTGAATGGGGCTAGGACACCTCTATTTGTAAGAACACCCCTAGGTGATTATGATGCTCAAGTGCATGTAACAACACTGACAGAATGAGACAAAAGACCCCTTCAGGGGCCTGCCAGGTCCCCCAAATATGAAAATAAAGAAAAATATTTAGTTCCTTCAAAGGAAATTCCAGAAACTTAGCTCATCTTAAGAAGCAAATAAGGACCTTGATAAGTCAGAAGGTAACAGTAGTAAAAAAACAATAGCCAAGGAAGCTGAAATCACGGGGATGCTTGGTTCTTCTAAAGAAAGTAAAGATAACGTCTTAACATGTAGCTCTCAGTTGTTTTTCAGAAACCCAGACACCCACAGACTTGACCTGCTGTCACATAGACCTCAGATAAGGGGAAACTGAGGATTGAACTTTGGCTGCCATTCCTTGTTCTAAATTTCTTCCTAAGAAGCCTGAAGAAAGTCATACCATGAGCTAGAGCTAACGTTCTTTTCTACTGACCCCAAATTTTTAAGCAAAGCTTCTCTTCCTTAACCAAATGCAAATCAGAAAATCTTTGAATCTACCTATGACCTATAAGCCTCTGCTTTCAGATACCCTGGCCTTTTAAGCCAAAACCAATCTGTAACCTCCATACATTGATTTACAGTTTTGCCTGTAACTTCTTTTTTTTTTTTTTCCCAATTTACCCCTGCTTTTAGAAACCCTTACCTACAAGGCATCGGCGAGTTTGTGACTTAAGCATTTGCTGCCTGATCCTCCTTGCTTGGGCCCTGCAGACCAACACCTTCCTTTCTACAGCTGCAAACCTTGCTTTACATATCTGGTTCTACTGTGCCAGGTGAGTGGACCCCAGTTCAGCTCTTTAATAAGAAGGCACATATGAAATCCAATTAATCCCAGTCATGGCTACCAGCAGGTAATGCCTTAATGGATATATTATCAACTTCTATTCTACTGATTTGTGGCTTAGCATACACAGTGCTACCCCCAATTTGTCTTTAGTTCTTATATGTATGAAAAATTATATCTTCAATTAAATTGATATAATTATCAATATAGTTATATATGTGCACACACACATATACCCACTTCTTCTAGAATGTAACCTTCAAGAGGCCAGGAATTTTTATCTGTTGTGCTCTGTACTAGAAAGTTCCACACCAATGGGGAGATGGAAAGTGGTAGAAGTGAACAGCCTCCATGGGAAGGATTATCACTAGCATCGTTTAGAAATCTGGATACGTGAGGATGATTAAAAAAAGACTGACAATTGACTTCAATATTCCTTTTAAATTACCTCATGACAATGCATATCTTATCTTTTGCTTCCATCTATTCTCGCATTTGCCACTGACTCCTGGCACATCATAGGTGCTCCATAAATGATCATTAACTGGGTCAATAAATGAGTATAAGGTGTTCAATAAATACTTGGTTAAAGGGTGGAAGGACGGATACAGAGATGAAAGAAAGGGTAAATGAATAAATATATCTTCACCTACCTAAGTAAAAGAGTGAAAGAGTAAACCCCTTCAACATACTTTGGCACTGTTCTTTAGACTCAGGGACTCTGGTGTCTGATCCCATAAGCAAAGTTATGACTGGCTTTGGTAAGAGAAAAAAAAATCTCTAAACATGATAGTCCATAGGAAACTGCTCCATCCAACCCAGAAGTAAGATCACAGTATTAATACCAACTAAATGCAGGAAAAAGACACAGGAGGGAAAAAATTAATATCCAGTATAAAAAAAGTAATAAAAGGCAAAAGAAAAAGCTAACCCTGATCCTGAATACACATAGGAATGAAGTCATAGGATATCTTTTTTCTTCAAGAAAAAAGAAAACACATAAAAGAGAATAAATGAGAAAGGGCAAATGTTATAAATAGTGGCAAATGTAGGAAAATGAAAGCAAGGGAAATGGAATATCATGGTGAAGGAGAGAAAGAAATAGAATCCTCAAGGAAGGAATAAAGCAAGCTAGCAAAGAAGCAGATTGTTGGCCTCTGATTGTATTTCATTTATAAATGTTCTTACATTTTATTATATTTCTCTGGCAGCAGTCCCACATCTCTTTATGTCTGAAGGAAGGGGGTGGCAGAAAAATGTTGCTCTGGAGACTTGAGATTTATTGCCTCATACACTTAGTGTTAGGCTGATTTTTTTTTTAAATTACATGCCACTGTCATGTTCAAAATAAAACTTAAGATAGACTGTATGCCATGTATCATTGTAAGGATTGCTTTTATTCAGAGTGAAAAACTAATGAAATTCAGTTAAATCCTAAGCAAATCAGAAACCACTAAGGTAGATACCAGCTTCTATACTTTTTTATTTTATTATAACTTGTGCCTCCAATGAATGATATGGAATTGAATGGGTGATTTCCTGAATTAAGAACACATTGCATGAAAAATAGGTAGATATTGCTACAGAAAGCCTAGGTTTTTGAATCTAGACAGACCTAGATTTATATCCCAGTGAACGTGGACAAGTTACTTAAACTATCTAAGCCTCAGTTTCCTTAGGTGTAAACATACATATTAACAGTAGTTATCTCATTATGGTTTTCCTGATGATTATATAGTGTAATCAGTGATTGTATAGTATATGAAGTGTGAAAAGTTTTTAGCATAGTAGCTGGTAAGTATTCAAAATAATGACTAATTTTATCATTAAAGTCATGAACTTTTTCTTCATTTTAGTATTTGTTTCAAGAAAAAGTAATCAAATCTTAATGTTAATAAATTTACATTCAGAGTTAAATTAGCTAATGAAAGGAAATATGTAATTAGTCACTTCCTCTATTCTCCATAGTTACTTGGAAGAGAAGGTATATTCACTGTATTTTCCCATTTTCCGTATTCTTGATGCTCTAACATTTGGCGCTATGATTCCCAGAGAAACTACCCCCACCACCAGGGCTAGCTAATTCCTAGAATTAGCAAAGAACTACCCTGCAAGGGCTGCTTTGAATTACAAACCAACCAATCAAACCTGCACCGGCCCCCCTCCCCTACCCCGCCAGCCCTC
Source organism: Pan troglodytes (assembly GCF_028858775.2). NCBI lineage: Eukaryota > Metazoa > Chordata > Mammalia > Primates > Hominidae > Pan > Pan troglodytes. Next base: position 93,305,383 of record NC_072407.2, read on the forward strand.
TCCTTTATCACATTTTCACATATCAAGCCAGTATTTCCCCTGCCCAAGTCACCCTTGGGCCAGATACCAGAAAAGTCAGAACCACCCCTATAACTTACAACCCTCTGAAATTATTCAAACAGCCTAATTTTAAACTTTAGCATATCAACCCTGCCTTGTCATTTCTTCCTGTAAAAGCCCCAATAAAGGCTCTGGGCCATGTTCTCCCCTCTTGCTCCTTTGTCTCCTGAATGACCCTCTTCCTTCCCCTGTGACCCTTCATGGTCACATGAAGCATGTGACCCCTAGAAGAGGTCTTCTAAATTTAAGCATTTGCTGCCTGATCCTCCTTGCTTGGGCCCTGCAGACCAACACCTTCCTTTCTACAGCTGCAAACCTTGCTGTACATATCTGGTTCTACTGTGCCCAGTGAGTGGACCCCAGTTCAGCTCTTTAACAAGAAGGCACATATGAAATCCAATTAATCCCAGTCATGGCTACCAGCAGGTAATGCCTTAATGGATATATTATCAACTCCTATTCTACTGATTTGTGGCTTAGCATACACAGTACTACCCCCAATTTGTCTTTAGTTCTTATATATATGAAAAATTATATCTTCAATTAAATTGATATAATTATGTGATCATATAATTATGTGACCCCTGCTTCTAGGGGTCTGTCAGTATAAACTTCTTCCTTTATGACAATCATTTTTATGTGTGCATGTCTTACTTGCTTAAAACAAATGCTGGGTACATTTTAATGCAGAAATTAAAATATGCTTGTTCATCACTGTCTCATTCAGATAACCATTGCTCCAAAATTATTCCCTTGTTTTGAAATTCATTCTATCATCTTATAACACCTTGTCTCCAACCTAAGATAAATCCAGTAGCTGCCAATGTTGACAGCCTTGTCCTAGCTTCTTCAATAACCTATGGTTTACACACCTTGTTTACACTAATCTTCCACTATTTTCCTTGACAAATTCCATCGCCTACTTAGTATTCTTTTTAAGTCTGTTGACATTTCTTTCTAAGTTCCCATCTTAGAAACTTCATCTCTATTTTAGCTACCCAGTAGAGAGCTTCAACTCAAATCATCATGCAGTCTTATTCAGTTTTCAAGTTTTGGAATCTTAAAATCCTCTACTCTGAAAACCAGTTCTTATACTGTATCTTCTTCAAATTCTTTCTTCTAGTGAGAACTTCCTCTTATACTCTGATTACTTGTCCTTTCTCACTTTTCTTATAGTGAATATTTACCACTCTTTGGCTTTCTATTCTTCCTTATACACTTGAATTTCATGATCAGTCATGTTATTGATGTACATCTCAAAATACCATATTTATCTATCCAAAAATCTACCAGTCTTGATGCTTTAAAAAAGCCTCACTGCCTGCTGTTTAACCCTTAATTCTGAGCTTCCAAGTATTTTTATTGATCTAATTTGTACCAAATTAAAGAGCCGCTTCAACTGTGCTTTACTGTAACTGAGTAATTATTTATTATTTTTTGTTAGCTCTCTTGTTTGCACAGTAACTGACTCAAAACTTTTCCATACATTGCAAACTCCAAGTCAAATTTGCACCTCCTTTATCCTCAATAGTAGTCATTGTCTCATAATCTATCAAGGCAAGACTTCTAAAGCTACCATCTTCAATCTCTCTTTTTCTAGATGATAGATAGACAGATATAAATTATAAATTCTCTTATTTTTCTTCTGATCTAGATAAAGTTTTTCCCCCAGTCTCTCAAAATCCATACTCCAATTTAATCCACTTCCCTCACCCTCCAATGAAACCAGCATACCATCTAAGACCCTTTCAGTGGCAAGTGGTTAGAAACTCAAATTAAAATTACAAGAATGTATAGATACATTTAAGTGAAAAATCCCACAAGTAAAATTGGCTTTAGGAACGGCTAGATAAAAGGATCAAATGCTACCATGGGGACTGTGTTTTCCCCCACTTTCCTCTTGTGCATTCTGCTGCACTGACTTAATTCTCAGTTTCCAGATACAGGTAATAAGAAACTTCAGTATCACTTCAATCCATCATCAGATCTATGGGAAGAATAAGAATCTATTCCCTTGTTGGCACAAAAAAACAAAACAAAACAAAAACTCTGAAATAGTCTCTCAATATCTCTGATACAGTAGTCTTTCAATCATATAACGTTTCTAAGTCAATCTGTCTCTCCAGTTGAAGGAAGTGCTTAAATTGATCAGATCTGAATTCAGGAAGCCTAGAATTAAGGAAGGTGAGTGAGCAAGGGAGTACGAAGTCAATTGCACCATGGTCACATAGACCAAGAAGAGAGGGTTAATATTTCAAATAGAAATTGGGTTATGAGTTTGTAAAACAATATTAAATGTCTAAAAGACAACCAATAACTACTGTAGTTGGCTCTATTTCTTTCTCTCTATATATGTCCTTATACATATATGTCTTCTTTATACGGGAACAAATTATAGAAAAAAAGTCACTAGAAGCTATTTCCCTTGGACCAACCATCATAGTATAATCTGTTCTTTTACTTTAAAGCTTTTTGAAAATACTGTCGATGTCATCTATTCTTTTGTGTCATGATTGTATCACTAAACTATTGCATTTTTATTTCTCCTGCCTTATATTCAAACTCATATTATCAAGTGTTAATAACTGCATTATTGCCCTCTCCCATAGGCCAATTAATGTAATGAGCTATGCAATTTTGGCTTTATCACACCTACCTCTTGAAATTCTGCCTTTTCTTAGTCACCAAGACATTGAAATACCTTTTATTTCATCAGTTCTCCCCTAAGTCTTCTCGTCTCTCTTATTAACATCTTTTTTTACCTTTAACAACATTCAATGTTGATAATGATATAGGGAAAGCTTTCTTTCCTCTATTTTTTCAACTATTCTCTACAGTTTCATATCTCACTTTTTGGTTATGAATTTCCACCCACATTTTTAATTTCTCTTTTGTGTTCTCCACCTACCCCTCCAAATTTACAACTACATTTTGACTTGATTTTCTTAATGTCTCTACCATGTCAAGCTCAATTTGTGCTATATCGATTACCTTCAAAGACAATTTTATCTATTGTTAGTGGTGATACTATCATTATTATAGTTAAATTATAAATTCTTTAATCAAAGAACTCAGAACTCAATATATTCTGAAATAACAAGCGCTCAAAATATTTGCTAAATTGAATTTCTTAATTCACTTTTAATCTTCTCATATTTATTATTTTGTCAAGTGTGGTACAGTCTTTGGCTAATGTATCATTTATATTTATTCCTATTGCTCCATTTCATAGATACATTTATATTTTCTGACCTCCTCATATCTCTATTTAATACTTTTTTCATGGTCTCCAACTTCATTTTCCCTACCATTTCTAATATGGATGCTACAGCCAGTTAATTTTTCAAGAAAGAAGTTATAATTATGACATATCCCCAACCAAACAACATATACAATCAAAAACTTTCAACTCTATCCACTTATGACATGAAGTCTATTCATAGCAGTCTCAGATTTCACTCCCTATGTGATAATTATCACTATTATCCTAACAAACCTGTACTACGTACTATTTCTCAACCCCCATATTCTTTAATTTTTTGGATGATGTTTACTTTATTTTCTTGCTTAGATAGCTGTGAGTGAAAACTTCATCATCAGCTCAGAAAATTTTGTTAACACCTCTATTAGAGTACTTACCCTTTTATGCATTATATTTTAGATATTTTTGTACATGTTATCTATTCTCCTTCAATGCCATTCTTTTGAGGGCAGAACCCATTTCTGATTTATCACTGTATGCTCCATAGCATCTAACTGAAGGCCTCAAAGACACAAAAGCTTACAAATATGTGTGAAGATGAAATTTATATTTGTGATTTCAGATATTCCCTTTTGAAAATACAGCTGCTTATTTTTTAAAAGTTATATTTTACTAAAAATATTATTAAATAATATTGTGATGAATCCCTCATTTTTGGATTTTGTTTATTTTATTATTAAATCTAGTCATTCTCCAGTTCTTCTCCCAAGGGAAATTTTTGCACAACCTATATATATGATGGAGATAACCTTTCACTATAATTTCCTGTAAGAACTGTCCACTTTCTCCCTAGGGAAATTTTTTTCCCCTTTAATTCAGCTGTTAAAGGGAGGAACACATGAATTCTGGATCTTAATAATGCCAGGCTAGCAGTTTAACCACAGAACCCAGAAGTCTCCAGCCTCACAATGTGGTATGTAGGTGTTTTCTGGCTCCCGAAGAAAAAAGCCCAAATGGTCAAAATCAGTTATCTCAGCTTCCCTTAGTCAAGTCAGCTGCCTTCTATTCTGTTTGTTCAGCTGAGAACCATTTTCTTTTAAAATGAAACTTTAAGTAACCACAGGCTGAGGAATATTCCCCAGAGATTCCTCTGCAGAAGACTTCACACAGGGTCCAAGAGCATCCCAAAGCTAAGCTAATTCAGGGACTGCCCACAGGCTATTTTCTCACTGGCATTTTGCTTGCTGCAGCACTTAAGAGGAAGACAATGTTAGAAACGCTGGGGGTTTAATCTTGAGGCATGCTAGCTTTTCAGGGTTTTAGACTTTGAAGGAAATGAAGCAAAAACCAGAAAGGACCCTGCAAATCAACATGGCCTGACTGTAGAGGGAAATCCCAACTGTTAGGCCAATACAGAATATCTCTAGCTGTATCCCAGAGACCACCAAAGGAAAGGTGAGGGCATAACAGCAGGAAGTCCTGGGCACAGAAACATTTAGGGATTGTGGGAGTATGTTTGGAAAAGATCTTCTCTGATGCTCCTCATTTCCAGATGAGGCAGTGACAAACATCTCTTGAAAATCAGGTTTTCAGGATGCCGATAAGGATATTGAGAGTTAAAGATATAGGTTAGATTTCAGAAACACACTGAAATTAAAAAGTAAACCAAGGCTAAGGAAGCAAGTATAATCTCAGATATCACTTACCGATGGTACCAAGGTTTTCCTGCTCTGGTCAGCTGTGAGTTATGTCCAGGCAAATTCATGCTTTATCCGTCTTTGTACCCATAGTCACTGGCACGGTGCCTGCAGCAGAGTACATATCAACAGTTTATTTTCAATTCGCAGGTGAATAAAAATGAATGAACGAATAATTTGCTCAGGGCCTGATAGAGCCTGTTATATAGCTAACAAAACAATAAGATGAGACCAGACAGTGTTTTTGGTTCACCCATTTTCTGCAGGAAACCGTTAGCATAATCCTTAACATTTGCTCTATGCTAAAGGAAGATGAAGGTGGTTTAGAAAACAAATTTAAATTAGTTGCAACATTTCTTAAAGCATATTCTCATTATTTCAGCTAATTAGTTTAAAAATTTGACAGAAAATAGAGTTATTCTGCACATGTAAAGTTCCATACCCACAGGATGCTCAGGCTGTGTACTATACTATTTCTAATGTTAGAGTTGCAATGGCTACAGTCTTCTTCCGCTGTGTTTATTTTTCAGTTCTATTTTCATACATACAAAAGAGTCTCACTGAGATATACAAAATATTGAAAGAATAATAAATTGTATTGACTATATAACTACACCTCCACTTTACAAATAAAACATCAATACTCAAAGGCCCTGTGTTTATCTTTGTGATTGTCTCTGGGATGCATTCTCCTCCCTTCCCAGCAAACATAACCATTATCCTAAACATTATGTTAGCTAATTTTTTGCTTTTTTCATGGTTTTAGTTAAGTGTGTCTGTGTGCGTATGTTTGTGTATATGTGCATATAAGAAATGTATGTTTATGTATCTATGAATATATGTTTGAATTTGAACTTTATATAAACAAAATAATGTAGTAAAAACTCTGAAATTGTTTTTCACACCCCAAAATTTTAGAAAAATTCATCCATGTTTAGTGTGTATCCACAGTTTATTAATTTTATCTGCTATATATTTTATTATGTGAATATACCACTATTCATCATTATTTACTTATTTTTTATTATACTTTAAGTTCTAGGGTACATGTGCACAACGTGCAGGTTTGTTACATATGTATACACATGCCATGTTGGTGTGCTGCACCCATTAACTGGTCATTTACGTTAGGTATATCTCCTAATGCTATCCCTCCCCCCTCCCCCCACCCCACAACAGGCCCCAGTGTGTGATGTTCCCCACCCTGTGTCCAAGTGTTCTCAGTGTTCAATTCCCACCTATGAGTTAGAACATGTGGTGTTTGGTTTTTTGTCCTTGCGATAGTTTGCTCAGAATGATGGTTTCCAGCCAAGACAATCCTAAGCCAAAAGAACAAAGCTGGAGGCATCACACTACCTGACTTCAAACTATACTGCAAGGCTACAGTAACCAAAACAGCATGCATGGTACTGGTACCAAAACAGAGATATAGACCAATGGAACAGAACAGAGCCCTCAGAAATAATACCACACATCTACAACCATCTGATCTTTGACAAACCTGACAAAAACAAGAAATAGGGAAAGGATTCCCTATTTAATAAATGGTGCTGGGAAAACTGGCTAGCCATATGCAGAAAGCTGAAACTGGATCCCTTCCTTACACCTTATACAAAAATTAATTCAAGATGGATTAAAGACTTAAATGTTAGACCTCAAACCATAAAAACCCTAGAAGAAAACCTAGGCAATACCATTCAGGCCATAGGCATGGGCAAGGACTTCATGACTAAAACACCAAAAGCAATGGCAACAAAAGCCAAAACTGACAAATGGGATCTAATTAAACTAAAGAGCTTTTGCACAGCAAAAGAAACTACCATCAGAGTGACCACTATTCTCAATTTTTTCTTATTAGGCATAGCATTAATTTCAGAGACTTTTTTTTTCTTAAAGATGCCTTTAAACATGTTTTTATATAAATCTTTCCTGAACCTGCCAAAAGTCTATTCCTGGGACTGGTAATTCTGCATCATCAGTGTGTGCACAGTCAACAATACCAGGGAAGCTTTCCAGAGTAGCCTATGAACATCCATGATGTTCGACATTCTTGAGATTTCAAGACTTTTTTTCCTAATCCTGTTGGATGTGTAGTAAAATTTCACTGTGGTTTTAGTTAGCAATTCCCCTATTATGAATTAGGTTGAGCATATTTACATATTTATTGGTTATCTTTCATATTCCATAAAACTCTGTTCATATCTTTGACCCATTTTTTACTGAGCTGTTCTTCTTTGATATATTGATTTTATATATATATATACACACACACATATATAATTATATATACATATGTGTATACACACACATATATAATTATATATACATATGTGTATACACACACACAGTCTTAAAATACAGCTATCTATATCTTATCTCTATATATTCTAGATATTACTTTTTTTTCAATTAAACATATTACAACTATCTTTTAGTTTTTGGCTCCATATTCCTTTTTAATATTATCTTTTGATAAATGAAAGTTCTCAGTTTTATTGATTGATAATTTTTCAATTATTATTTTAATAGAGTCTAAGTGTGTGTTGCTGAAGAAATCCTTGTCTAACCCCTAATAAAACAGACTATTTTCTACATTTTCTTTTTTTTAATTCAAGTTTTGTCTTTGACATTTATCTTTACTCTACCTGGAATTGATTTTTTAATATAGAATAATGTAGATAGTCAGTTTTATACTTTTCCTCATAGATAATTGGATTAATTGCATGAACAATTGCTTACTCAATAGTTTCATCTTTCCCTACTGACCTTCAATGCCAGTGCCATCTCTGTCTCATGTCAGTTTTCTTATATCCATGAGACAGTGTTTGGAAACTTTGTTCTCTAATTTTGGCCTAATTTGTTGTCTTTCTCCACAACTATAAAACATAGACTCAATTAGTCTAACTTTTTTATAGGTCTGGAATTCTGTAAGGATCTCTCTCTCTCTCTCATACACACATATGCACGTGCGCACTCACACACACACACTCATTCTCACACGTCCCATGGTGCTCTGCAATCATGGTGTTTTTGAGGCTTGTCTTGGCTTTTTCTGGTTCTTTCCTCTTCCACATATATTTTAGAATTAATGCATCAACATCCAGAAAATACATCTGTTGGTATTTGATTAGAAAAGAATCAAAATTATGAGTCATTATCAGGATAATTTACATTTTTAAAATATTATATTTTAATTAAAAATGGTATAAGTGTCTCTAGACTTTTTGCATGCATTTAACATGTTATAGACATTTCCATAACAGCCTTGCATGCTTTATATTATGCTTTTTCTGTACATGATATGATTGTTCCTATTATAAATAGTACCTGTCTGCAATGTATTGACTACATGATGCTATAGTATTAAAGTACAAGCTTTGTTTGTATATTAATATTTTAAATCTAGGTATTAATTTTTTAAATCTAGCATCCTTGTTAAATCCTACCAATGCAAATACATTTTTACTAGGTATTCTTATTTATCACTTGTAGATATTTTCTCTCTTCTTTTCAAATCATTTTATCTTTTTATTATTTTTCTTGCTATAGTTCACTGGCTGAGATTTATAGGAATTCTTAACTGGAGCATGACAGACCCATAGGGAGTTGGTAGATAATAGAGCATTTCAATATAATTGGTTTTCTTCTTAATTTGAATTTACTTTATGCATTAGCAAACTGTTCCTAGTTGGGTATGGTGGCTTATGCCTGTAATCCCAGCATTTTGGGAGGCCAAGGAGGAACGGCATGAAGCCAGAAGTTCAGGACCAGCCTGAGCAACAGAGCAATACCCTGTCTCCACAGAGTATTTTTAAAAGAAGTTGAGCATGGTGGTGTGCACCTTTAGTCCCAGCTACTAGGGAGGCTGAGGTGGCAGTATCGCTTGAGCCCACGAAGTTGACATTACAGTGAGCCATAATTGCACCACTACACTCCAGCCTGGGCAATAGAGCAAGACCCTATCTCTAAAAATAAAAATAAAAGGATAAGGGATTTTCTGCTTTGTTTTGGATAGATTTAGGTTTCAAGTTTGTTTATTTGTACATGTTTTTACCTTCAATTCTCCTTCACCACACAAAGTTTCAAAATATAGATATTACATGTGACATTTATGTACAGTGATATTCCTAATTACATAATGTACATTCAATGAACAAAGTTTATTAGTATTTAGTATATTTACTATTTTCCCAAATAACATAATAAACTGAATTAACTATGCCATTAACTATGCCATTAACTTATATGCTTTCTTTGTTCAACACTTCTCTGCAGCTGTTTTTTTTTTTTAGTAATTCAGGCTGAATTCTTGTTGACTTTTTACTTTTAGTTCAGCTTCTGGTTCAGTAATTCTTAATCTATGTCTAATCTTCCTTTTAATCCTTTCATTGAGCTTTTGATTTTAATTAGAATATTTTTCATTGAAATATTGTATTCAGATATAGAATATCTAACTATAATTTTCAAATTACTCTTGTGATAGGCTTTGATATTACTCATAATTTCATTTACTTTTTATTTCTCTAAACATATAACATATTCTCATTTTTTCATACAGTAATTCCAAAATCACACATATGTTTGTATTTTCACTTTAGAGTTTCTAATTTTTTTGTTTTATTATGCATTTGTGTTGTTTTTGAGTTTAAGATTATACTCATTAAAACTTGATGAGATTTCTCTGAGGTCTTGGTTGTGGGGTATTTGACAGAGAAGATTTATTTTAGTTTCTACTAGGTACCTAGGGCCCTTATCATCCAAGTCTCCTTTAAATTTCTAGTCTTTTTTCCCCTCTGGCCATGTGAGTAGTTTGAATCCATGTTCCAAACCTTTGTTGGAGTTTTCTTTTACATTTTTTAATTGTTGGAGACAGGAATATTTCCTTGCTCTTCCTCATTTCTCGCTTACTGTTTTACTAGTCCAGAATTTCACTTGGAGTTATTCCCATTCAAGTTCTTGATTTTATACAGGGGTCTCCAAACTAACTTCCCATACAGTGAATCGCATCTTTTTACAGCCGAAGTCTGAGAACACTGGAGATTATCAGATGCCTTTAGGCAGCCATCTGCTTTGGGGCTTGCTTACTTCTCAGGTTTATACTTTTCTTATATTTTTGACACGTGATAATTTCCTTTATTGTGTTACTCACTCATCCATGCACTATAATTGTTCATTTTAAATCATACTCAATATGTTTTGTATTAGAATTTTAACATCTTGAATATATTACTGTGACTAAGAATAGATTTGTTTTAATGTGTAAAACCAAGGTATATTTATGAATATATTTACATAGTTCATATTTGGAAGCACCTATATTATATACATATGTATTCATATAGACTACAAAACTGTATAATAAATTAATCCAAAATTATTTGATATTTTGATAAAATACTTTTTGAAAGTTTGCTTATGTTCCTTTGTTTATGGATTTTAATATAAAAAAGGTCAAAACACACACAGGAAACTTTTCAGAGGATTATCATTTTGTTATTCATTTCTTTCTTTGACAGTTTTAATGGAAATGTAATTTGTAATCTACTGTATCCATATCTAATGTGATAAGGAGTGACTGGCAGAGCTAATGTAGAGCAGGTAGTGAGAGAAGGTTATTCTAATGAGTAGTTGAGCAGAGATCTTAAGCAATCATGTAGATGGAAATCTAAGGAAAACCTATGGAAGATAGAGCAGCAAAGACCTTATGGAGAAAAGAGCTCAGGAGTTAAGAGAAATGGAGAGATTGGTTTTCTGGTATACAGTGATTGAAGGAAAGAGTGGAATGTGATGATAGGTCCTCATAGGTCGGCAAGGGCCAGATTCACATGGGGCATTTAAGTCCACAGAAATGCTTTTGGATTTAATTATGACTGAAGAAAGTAAGTGTTGGTTGTTGAGCTCTCATAAAGCTACACTTCTTCATCCTTCTAATTTTATGGTTTGTTTAAATTTTGATTTTGTCATTATAAAATTCACACCACATCATTTTGAATTCCATGCTAGGTAGACCTTACGGAGAAATCACCACAGTACTATACAAGACTGAATACTTAGAAGGGCTATGCAGCCTATGCTCCTACTTTCCTGGATGTTCTCTCTTGGACTTTACTATAAGCCAGACCAAAGCAAAGTCAGGCAGTCAGGAAATAATTTGTGCATGCAACAGTTACAGGGAGTTTCAAGTGGACTGGAGTTGAGGATGAGACTGTTAATGATGCCAACACACAGAACTTGGCAAAACTCACAAAAAGAATATAATCGAATTGTGTCTAACATCCAATATGGACTGTGAATAGGCCAGTAATGAGACCTCTCAAGCAAAAATGGACTATGTCTAAAAACAAATAGAGTGGTACATGATATTATTCTAGCAATATGCCAAAAAGCATGAATCTATTTATTTTATAGATACTTAGGTATTCACTATTACTCTAGCACAAATATATCCTATTCTTGGCCTTAAATTGCTCTTTGTTTTGCATAAAATTGGTTTCCCAAGTTTCAAGGACAGAATTTCTTCTACTCAGGCACTCCAGTTTTTATATTCCAGTTTCTGTTCAGCCCTCCAGAAATAAGAACTGTTATTTTTCTCTGCAGTTCTGACTTGGATTTCTTATATGCCAGATGAAAATATTAGTGGAATTGAGAATGATGGTACTTTGAAAAAATGATAACTTGGACCTTTATCCAGTTTGAAGGAAGGAGGAGGAAAATTACATACTAATATATGCTATACTCTTTTTGTCACAGCTGATATAGAGTGATTAAGTCTAACAGGAGACATTCCTGTTGAAGTCTAATTTATGACAAAATCCCATCTTTCATACAGAGATAGTAAAGTTCCTGTTAGGTGTCAAAATAGAAGTGTTATTCAAATGAAACCTATTTGAAGGAATTATTCCAAATATACTGGCCAGATTTTTAAATCACTTTTAACATTTAATTTTGTTAACTATTTTCTATTTTCATGTCCTTCATCTTATTTAATTGATAATAGATGTATGGAAAGGCAAGACACTCTACCACACATGAAGGAGGACAGAATCTCAGTAGAGTCATTAAGCCTGACATTTATTCAATTCTTTAATAGAATAATTTTAAAACCAAAATTGTAAATATATGAGCAAGGTCACTATTTTAGCTAATACCTCAGGAAGTTCCATCAGCTGAAGATACACTATGATTAGTCTCACAGTGTGAAAAGGGATGTGATACTCAAACTAGTATCAGAAATTCAGGAGAAGCATTTATCATTCAAAAATATATATTCAAAATTATTGTTTTATTTTGGTTTCATGCACTATTAAGTAACATTAAACGGGGGTCAAAACTTCATGTGCATCAGTTTTAGGTTTTTATATTAATCAAAAAAGCATGGGTAAAAATAATAACTAGGAACTGCCTTTGAGTAACTTCAAAATTATAGTAATCTATAATATATGTAAGTCATACACAAGATTCCTTGCAAAATCTGACCTCCCTAGAGAGATAAACCTAGAGAAAAGATGTATAAGGCAATGTGAGAACATCCAATAAGTTATATACATCTGAGAGAATTAGAGCCCAATGACTCATTTTTTTCTGTCTATAGTTTCTTCAGAGTACTATTTTACTTGAGCTTTTATTCACATATCAACAGAAATGGCAATTTGCCAGTGATCTAATTTGTTCATGTAAATACAAATCAGGTAAACCAAACACTAGAGAAAATCCCTTGCTTTATAAACTGTGTGCATGCACATAATGCCTTTCGTTTTCATAAAAAGCAATAAATATTACTAATTAAACTCTGGTAGGGCATTATGGAATGGTGGCTCATATCTTCAAATATGGAGATTACTCACCTAGTAAAAGAGATGAACCTACATTTTATGATTATAGAATCAGATAATTTTACGAAAGGGTCCTTATACCAGACTTACACCTTTACATAGATTGATATTTTTAGATATATATTCTTAATTGAACTAAATATGCATCCAGTGTCTTCATTTTAATTTTGCTTAGATTGCTGATTAAAATGCAGAGCAATCTTAGCTTTCTGTTCTTGCCTGTGTTTTTTGTCTGCTTTTAAAAGAGATAAGAAGACCAGTTGAGGGTAAAATATGTACATTGAAAAGGGAAGAACATATTTCAGAAAACGTATAAACATATGATTTATCAAATATGCAGTTGGAGTGGCAATGAGGTTCTACAGCAAAATTTGGGTGTGAGGAAATAGCACTACAATCCAAAATTCCTTCTGTAAAAGTGTATCTATAAAGATGGGAATAGACATCCATTTCTGGAAATATGGCTTCCTACATGGTCAAACCAAACTCCTTGCTGAAAATGAAAACACCAGAAAAAAATAATAAAAATGTTAAAAGCCTCATAGATAGTGAAGAATTATCATATCAAATCTAAGTGAAGGTAGGACTCCAGAAAGAAATGACAACAGTAAAACCATGTTGTTAGGTAATTTGCCAATCCTGGATAATTGAAACTCTAGTTCACCTATGTCAGAGGGCTATGGGAAGAAGAAAAAAAAAATATAGGGCTTACTGATGCTGGGGAATCTCAGCAGGTCAACATTCTGCCCTGAATGTTGAATGAAACTGATGCCCAAAATGCATACATTTGGTGATAAACTAGAAATAATTTATTAAAATAAAACTATAATAAATATTTCTTTGGCACTTTCCAGAGAAAGAAAAAATGTTGTAATGTCACTTGGGAACAAATGTGATTCTTCATTCCAATGAATGGAAAGAAACAGAACTAAACAAAACAATACCTTAAGCCTTAAATTCATTTGAATTGAATTGTTCTAATAATGTTTTCATAAGCATTTTATAGAAACAAAGCTGACTAACTCTAGAGAAACATACTTTCATTCTTTTTGTAAATGATTCATCCATTTTGTAAATGACTATAAAAATTAATTTTCTAAGAATATGAGCAATCATTCTCAAAAAATTATGAAACAAAGGACTGTGAGCAAGAACCAGCTGAAAAAATAAAGAGGAGAAATTAATATGCTAATATTCAGATCCAGAGGGACCAGGCACAGAATATAATGATGCTTACTGTATATTAAAAAAATTGGAAATTCTTTAAATAAATCTTAACACAAAAATTATCAACAATCCATTTAAAGTCCTAAACGCAATTTTTACTAAAAAATATAATAACTGAGATTTAACTCAATACATGGATTTAACAGTGGCTTTAAAATAGTTTAGGAAAAGAGTGAGTTATTTCTTCAAAATGCAAAAGAGATAAGAATGCAACCAGAGTGGAATGCAAACAGACTAAAAGATATGAAAAGTAGAATAATTTAAGAGATATCCAGTCTAGATAAGAGTACTCTGTGTGTGTGTGTGTGTGTGTGTGTGTGTAAATAATTTGGTCATGAGAAATATGTGAAATAGAGAATAGAGACATGAAGTATTTGAGAACATAACATGCAGGAATTTATTACAATGGATGAAACAAACTCACTGATAAAAGGCTAAAATCAGAGACAAAAATAAATACACAAATATCATCATAATAAATACTACACAATAACAAGACAAAAAAGCAAAGCAGATGACATTTTATATTTAGAAAACCCCATCATCTCAGCCCAAAACTCCTCAAGCTGATAAGCAACTTCAGGAAAGTCTCAGGATACTAAATCAATGTGCAAAAATCACAAGCATTCCTATACACCAAGAATTGAAAAGCAGAGAGCCAAATCATGAGTGAACTCCCATTCACAATTGCTACAAAGAGAAAGAAAATACCTAGGAATACGACTTACAAGGGATGTGAAGTACCTCTTCAAGGAGAACTACAAAACACTGCTCAGGGAAATAAGAGAGGACACAAACAAATGGAGAAACATCCCATGCTCATGGGTAGAAACAATCAATATTGTGAAAATGGCTGTACTGCCCAAAGTAATTTATGAATTCAATGCTATTCCCATCAAGCTACCAGTGACTTTCTTTGCAGAATTAGAAAAAAAATACTTTAAATTTCATATGGAACCAAAAAAGAATCCGAATAGCCAAGAAAATTCTAAGTGAAAAGAACAAAGCTGGAGGCATCTCGCTACTTGACTTCGAACTATACTGCAAGGCTACAGTAACCAAAAGAGCATGGTACTGTTACCAAAACAGATATATAGACCAAGAGAACAGAACAGAGACCTCAGAAATAACACCATACATCTACAATCATCTGATGTTTGACAACCCTGACAAAAACAAGCAATGGGGAAAGGATTGCCTATTTAATAAATGGTGCTGGGACAACTGGCTAGACCTATGCAGAAAACAGAAACTGGACCCCTTCCTTACACCTTATACAAAAATTAACTCAAGATGGATTAAAGACTTAAATGTTAGACCTCAAACCATACCAAAAGGCCAAAACAATTAAGATTTCAAATAACAAAAGTGAATACTTTTAGAACCTGAGTGTAGGGAAATATTTTTAAATTGTAACTGTAATTTTTTCAGGCTTTTTATTTGTGTGTGTGTGTGTGTGTGTGTGTGTGTGTGTGTGTGTATGTGTGGTGTGATGTAGTTTTTTTGTTTCTCTTCCTTTTTTTTATGATTTCAACTTTTATTTTAGGTTCAAGGGATACATGTGCAGATTTGTTGTTGAGTATATTGTGTGATGCTGAGGTTTGGTGTATGGTTGATCCTGTTATCCAAGTAGCTAGCATAGAACACAATACTTAGTTTTTCAACCCTTGCTTCCCTTCTTCTCCCCTGTCTAGTAGTCCCCAATGTACATTGTCGCCATCTTTATGTTCATGAATACCCTATGTTTAGTTCTCATAAGTGAGAACATGAGGTATTTGGTTTTCTGTTCCTGAAATAATTTACTTAGGATAATGGCCTTCAGCTGCATCCATGTTGTTACAAAGGACAATGTGACTCTTTTCTATGGTTGTGTAGCATTCTATGGGGTATATGTACCACATTTCCTCATCCAATTCACCATTAATGAGCACTTGGTTTGATTCCATGTCTTTGATATTTTAAATAATGCTGTGATGGAAATTCAAGTACATGCATCATTTTGGTAGAACAATTTATTTTCTTTTGGATAGATAACGAGTAATGAGATTGTTGGGTCAAATGGTAGTGCTAAGTTCTTTGAGAAAGCTCCAAACTTCTTCCACAGTTGCTGAACTAATTTACATTTCCATCAATAGTGTATAAATGTTCCCTTTTTTCCAGACTCACCAGAATATTTTTTTTTTAACTTTTTGGTAATAGCCATTCTGACTAGTGAGAGACGGTACCTCATTGTGATTTTGATGCATTTCTCTTATGATTAATGATGTTGAGAATTTTTTCATATGTTTGTTGGCTGTTTGTATGTATTATTTTGAGAAGCATCTGTCCATGTATTTTGTTCACTTATTACTGGGGTTATTTGGTTTTTGTGTGTTGAATTTCTTAAGTTCCTTACAGATTTGGATATTAAAACCTTGTCTAAGAGAAACCAAACTGACTGTGAGAGTAAGCATATATTGGCGGAGGTAGAAACACACATCAAATCAGCTATTATAAATACAAAAAAAAATTATATTTACATGTCATATAAATGTAAATAAATCTTAAAAGTAAACATATAAAATTAAAAATTACTATATAATTCAACGGTAGAATTGAGTTATCATAAAAATAATCGGCAAATATGAAGACAGATGGACAGAGATTAAACAATCTGAGAAACAGAGAAAAAAAAGAAAAGTGAATGGAACCTTTGACAGATCTGGACACCATTAATTGCACCTAGATACATATAATGGGAGTACCCATTATATGGGAGCAAAGAGAAAAAAGGAAGATGAAAAATTATTTAAATAAATAATGAAAGGAAATTTCTCAAAATGGATGATATATACTAATATTCACATTAAAGAAGCTCAAGGGACACCAAGTAGGAGAAACATAAAATAATCCACAACCAAACACATTACAAACAAAATATTGAAACCCAAAGGCAAAGAGAAAATGTTCCAAGTAGGAAGAGAAAAATGACTCCTCACAGACAACAGAAATTTAATAAGATAATATACTAATTCATCACTTGAAACACTGGAGGCCATAAGGAAGAAAACTGACATATTCAAAGTGCTAAAAGAAAATGAACAAACAAAAAAACCCATAACAACAACAACTGCCCACCAACAATATTACAACCAGAAAAAAATATGTTTCAAAGGCCCTGGTGAAATATAAATATTCCCAGATAAATAGAAACTGAGATAAAAAGCTTGTAGCAGACCTATCTTAAAATGGAAGTTTTTTAGTATTAAAGCATGTTACTCAGGCTGTACTTTGCTTACTACATCTAGTGAAACTATGCCTCAGGAATGATAGAGAAATGAAGATAATTCTTGACATTTTAAGTCAAGAAATCAGGAGCAGAAAAGCTTTTCATAAGCAGATATTCCCTTATTTTCCAATAACTGCAGGAATTTCTCTAAACTGAAAGGAAATAATACAAGAGAGATTCTTGAGGTATCTAGAAAGAAGAAACAGTAAGCAAAGATAGTCTCTGACTTATAGTGGTTTGCTTTACCATTTTTCAACTCTACAATGATGCGAAATGCATTCAGTAGAAACTACGTCAGTACAGTACTCAATAAATTACATGAGATATTCTATACCTTATTATAAAATAGTGTTTATGTCAGGTGATTTTTCCAACCTGTAGGCTAATGTAAATGCTTTAAGTACATTTAAGATAAGCTAGGCTAGGCCATGATGTTTTGTAGATAAGGTGTATTAAATACATTTTGCCTTATGATATTTTCAATTTATGATACGTTTTTCAGGAGGTAACTCCATTATAAGTTGAGAAGCATCTATATAGGCAAATACAATAGAATTTTTCTCACCTCTTGAGTTTCCTAAATTATAGTTGATATGTGAAGCAAAAATTATAACATTATCTGATATAGTTCCAAATGTAGGAAGAGAAATTAACACAAACTATAAATTAGTGAAAGTAAAGAGATAAAATGGGGATAATATTTATATTTCTCATTTTAGCTGGTAATATGCCAGTACCAATAGAAATGAAAAATTTATATTGCAATAAATCATGTATCTGTAATCTACTGCCAACAGCAATCACAGAAAAATCTATACAAAAATATGCATTCAAAAATTGTAGAGATAAATAAGAGTGACATTCTAAAAATATTCATGTATCCCAGTGTAAGGCAGGACAAAGAAAACATAGAAAGTAAAAACAGACAGCATATGGAAAAAGGAACAAAAATGGCCAACTTAACCCCTAATATATCAATAGGTATATTAAATGTAAATGATTTAAATACATCAATGAAAAGACAGATTGACAGAGTGAATAAAACATGATCCAACTATATGCCATCTATAAGAAACATACTCCAAATATAATGCTATAGGCAAAGTAAAAATAAAAGTATGGAAAAATATAAAGCATACATATATCAACCATAAGAAGGAGTAAGTACCTGTATTAATATAAACCAAAGTGAATGGCAAAGAAAATTATTGGTGAATGAGGACATTATATAATTACAGATGAGTCAATTCACAAAGAAGAGATGCCTGTGTATGTACCAAACAACAGAGCTGAAAACATGTGAATCAAAAAATGATAGACTTTAAATAATAAAAAGACAAATCCAAAATTATGGTTGGAGATGTTTATGTCCTTGTTTTAACTATTGTTAGAGCAGCCACATGTATTAACAGAGATATAATAGAAAACTAAAAAAAAGTCACCTACATGAAGTTCTAATAATTCATAGACTATTCAAACCCACAACAGCAGAATATACATACTATTCAAGTGCCTACAAAATATTAACTAGGATGGATTATATGCTGATTTATTAATTGAGTCTAAAAAAATTAAATGAATTAAGAGAACACAGACTATGTTCTTTGACTACAATAGAAGCAAAATAGAAATCACTAATAAAAAGTTAACAGAAAAACCTTCAAATACTTGCAAATCAAATATATATATTTTTAAATAATGCATAACTTAGGAAATCTCAAAAGAAATAATAAAATGAATTTAATTTATTTATTTAATGAATGGATGGGTAGGAAGGAGGGAGGAAGTGAGGGAGGGAGGGAGGGAAGAAGGATATCTGTTCTTATTTATAGTTGACATGGTTACTTACATAGGAAATTCCAAGGAATCTACAACAAAATCAAGAACCAAAATGGAAATTCAACAAAGGTGCAAGAAATAAGATAAATATAAATAATAAATTCAAATAGATGTGTGTGTATGTATATATACATATATGTCTCATTTTAGCTAGTAATATGACAGTACCAGTAGAAACAAAAACTTACATTATAATAAATATGTATCTATAATCTACTGACAACAGCAATCACACACACACTACATATATGTGTGTGTATATGTATATTATGTGTGTGTATATATATACACATATATAATATATAAATAATATACATTATATATATTATATAATATATAATATATATAATACATTATATATATTATATAATATATAATATATATAATATATAATATATATATAATATATAAATAATATATATAATATATAATATATAATATATAAATAATATATATAATATATTATATATAATATATAAATAATATATATAATATATTATATATAATATATAAATAATATATATAATATATTATATATAATATATAAATAAGGATAGATGCAATGCTGATAGATTTAATGATTCAGCAGAGTGAAAACAAATTCCCCCCAAATACGTATTCCAATGTAATGCAATTCATATAAAAATTTCTGTAAGGTATTTTGTTTACCTATAGACAACATTATCATAAACTTTATATCAAAAGGCAAATGATATAGAATATCTAAACCCATTTTGAAGAAGAATAAAGTGGGAAGAATAAGTCTACCTGATTTTAAGATGTATCCTGTACCAACGGTAATCAAATCTTTGTGGTATTAATGAATAAATTGACATGATCTCCAGATCAGTGGAGTAAAATACAGAACCTCTCATAAAAGACTCATAAAAATTGTCTAATTAATTTTTGAAAAAGATGCAAAAACAATTCAATGAAGGAACATATCTTTTAAACAAATGGTGCTGGTGCAATTTTATATCCATATGCCAAAAAAAAAGGCTTTCTAAATTCACACCTTATATAAAAATTAACCTAAAATGGATCATGGATTTTAGCATAAAGTAAAAACCAAAAAGCCTTTTGAAAGGTGATAGACATCCTTGGAATGGCAAAGAGGTCTTAGCCTTGGCACAAAAAGCACAATGCAGAAGAGAAAATTTGGTAAATTGGATTTCATCAAAATTAAAAACATTTACTTTGTGCAAAACCCTACTTAAAAAAAAAAAACAGAACTGGAGCAAACTATTTAACTACTTGCAAAACATCTATGTGATAAGGGACTAGAATCCAAAATATATAATCAGCACACAAAATCAATTGTAAAAGAAAAAAAATCCATGTATTAAATGGATAGAAGATATGAATAGATACTTTACAGAAGAGAATACATAGATGACAAATAATCCTCTGAAAAGATATTCAGCATCATTAGTCATCAAGAAAGTGCTAAATAAAACCATAATAAGATGTTACTAAATACCTATCCTAATGACTTAAATGAAAAATACCAACAACATGAAATGCTAGTGAAGATGTGGAGGAACTCTATGATATTAAATTGTATCTCAATAAAGATGCTTAACAAAGAAAGGAAGGAAAGATTGATAATATTTAAATTACCTTTATTATAAAACTCTATAGGCAGTAAAAACACAAGTCAAAGAGTGGGATGTGATATTTTTAACATAGGAAGGAACAAAGGACTACTATGCATAATATATCAAATATACTAAGAATAGGTAACAAAAAAACAGCACAAAATAAAAATAGGCAACATGCATTTGACACAACAAGAAATTATAATGGGATAAACAAAGAGTTACTTAACTTTAATAATAATGGATTTGCAAATTAAAAATGATCAAAATAAATTTTATTGTTAACATAATCTCAAAAGTTGAAGTCTTACAAAATGCCTTTTGGAAAAAGGTAAAGCCATGAATGTTCTTACACATTATTGGTGGGCATGTAAAGCCATCTGTTGCAATTTTTGCAGGGAGGCAATAATCTCAAGATATTTAAGAGAATAGCTGTTTCCTATATATAGTAACCATTTCATACATCCATATGCCAAAATTTTATATGAGGATTAAAGGAGTAGATATTTGTAAAGCACATAAAACAGTGTCTGATGTTCATTAGGCATGTAACAAATATTAGCTCTTACTATTTATCCTTAAATGTGGTTGCGGTTGTGCCTGTTAAGGGTCTCAGAGTGTATAGTATTGCCTTCCATCTCTGAATTCTGAAAATATTTTTTTTTAAGTAAGTAAATATTGAAGCATAAAGAACATTTTTCTTAATGGTAGCACTCAGGTTAGAGGACGTGGTTTATGTCTTGTGCAAGTAGGACTACTAGTAATGAAGTCCAGAAAGAAGACAAGCTGTTTTCCAAGTTACGGCACTGTCAAACTTGGGTAAGCATCTCTCTATACAGTGGCCCCAGTCTTTTTGGCAGCAAGGACAGGTTTTATGGAAGACACTGTTTCCATGGATGAGGGCGGGGCAGAGGGATGGTTATGGGATGATTCAAGCACATTACATTTATCATTAGATTCTCATAAGGAGCACACAACCTAGATCCTTCACATGTGCAATTCACAACAGGATTTGCACTCCTATGAGAGTTTGATGCCGCTGATCTGACAGGAGGCAGAGGTCAGGGGGTAATGCTCTTTCTCCAGCTGCTCACCTCCTACTGTGCAGCCCAGGTCCTAAAAGGCCATGGATTGGTACTGGTCCATGGTCTGGGGGTTGGGGACCCCTGCTCTATAAGACACTCAACAAGAAGCAGCAAAGGGAAATGCAACTTCTGCACAGTTCACTTGAAAGAGGGAAGTGGAGGAAGCTAAGCCAAAACTGCTGTTTTTTCCCAAATTTATTACTGATTTGAGTCAGACCCAAATAACTCAAAACAATCTAAGAGAGGCCAGGAGCAGGCTGAGGTTCCTATGAAACCAGAGCTTCTTCCTCTAAAAGTAATTGCTTTATTTTTTGTTTGGTGCTGTGTTGGTGTGTTGAATGTAGGCATTTACCAGGTTTTCTGCTTGGTGATGGAATACTAGAAACTTCTAATAGCCCTTTTTGTTTTTAACTAAAGGGGAAAGGAATAAAATATCTGATTCTGTTAGTGCAGGACTCCTGGGGTTGACAAATGTTAACTTAATCAAACACACTGTAATCACAACATATTCATGACCTGATCTTAGTAGGAATACTTAGAGCGGAGTAGGTACTCAATCTATCAGCAGTAATTGACAGGTTCTATTTTGGGTTTTCATAATATCTGAAACTTTCTGTATTAGCTTGCTGTGTTAGCAGTTGCTATGTTAGACAGTTAAGCACAGTGACTTCTCAGCACATTTCTTTTTGATCCAATAAGTGATTATTGGATAAATGATAGCAATCTAAACCTGAAAGTTTAAAAGAGAGTAATATAAGATGAAAAATAGGATAAGACAAAATTATGTCTACTAACACTTCTAGTTCGGATTTTTAGAATGCATATGTTTTATTGCTGTGGTTCATCAGTTTCCCTATTTCATTGTCTCTTATACATATGAATGATTTACTGACAGGAACGAAAAATGTAATGATTCCGCACAGCAGCTCATAAGGGCCTAAGTAAAACTGCGACATCATTAATAATTATAGTCAGTATCTCTTCACTTCCTTTTAGGTACCCCGTCCCACAGTCTTCAAATTTCATGGAGTATTCAGAGATGGTCCCCATTTCCAGAGAAAGGTTAATGCTCTACTCCAAAGTTGTCTGTTGCTTAAACTATCATCTTTGTGCCCTGCTCTCTGATAGGATGCCTCACCAACAGTGTAATTATGTGGTAGTTTAAAATAATAGACTTTAAATAAATGCTCTATTTAGTCCAGCTAGTACTTGCCCTTTAAACAGTGTCTTCAAGCTTTTAAGCCAGAGAAAACTGGAATTTAAAGATACAAGCTGGAAGAAATAGGAGATAACTGGGTCAAGGGGCTTTCCTGATATTTCCCATATCACATCCTTGTCAGCAGCTTCTTACTTTATCTAAAATGAAAGTTGGATCTGACGAGACTAAGTCCTTTTAGAAAACAATCTTAGGCAGGTAAGAGACAAACAAAAAAATTTGATTCATAAATCACCTATTACTAATTCACCTGTTAATAATTCTAAGAGTTTAATAAAAAGTGAAAATAATAAGATCAAAATATATACAAAATTCAACTTCATAATATGTCATCCAAAAGAATGTCACATATATTCATTTGTATCAAGCTAAAAGCTTGCCTGCCTATTCTTAAGACAACACACTATAAATAGCAGATGAACGTGATTAGGGCAGAAAATCCTAAACAAATGAGATCAATAGTTATATATATTTAAGCTACACTTCTTGCTTTAGATAAATTGTTCTTGTCCTAATTAGTAAGATTATTGAGAAGAAACAGTTTATCACATGACTCAGTACAGCTTGAGAGGGTTAATACTTTCAGAACGAACAATTCAACTTGTGAAAAAGGTGACACTTTGAATATCAACTGGTAACCAATATTTTGATGAACCATATTCAGCCAAAATGTTCACAACACATTTTGTTTGCCTCATTTTGCTAGGTACTTCATTTAGAGAAGAATGTGATACAACCTCTATCCTTAGAAAACTCACTTGCTAACAAGAAAACTTTGTTCTAAAACAGCTGTGGCTCCCCCATCACTGATGCCACAGCCACTCAAAACCTGTTTATACTTCTTTTCAATACTTTAAGTGTAGTTATGAAAAGCTATCTGTCTAAGTGTTGTGGTGACTGACCATCTTCAGGCAAGACTGTGTCATCCAGTTAGGGAAAAATCTAACCTGGAGAAGGACAGTATAGGGTATTTACCTGTTGTGTAACTGAAGGCATTAGTCTTAAGGTAGTCTTACTACTAAAAGTAGTAAGAAATTAACTCCAAATTGTAGTCTTAGGTTTTCCTTGCAGACTGGAGAGGAAACTATAGAATTACTGGACAGAAGAGTAGAAAGTAATGTGTCAATTACTGAATGTGAGGTGGGAGAGAGATGTTTGGTGTGCATTTCTTCTAAGCCTAAGCTTATGACAAGAATAGCAAACGCCCACATGCCTGGGCTATTTTTAACCAACTACAAATAATATGCCAAGGATATAATGTCTTTTTTAAAAAGAATGTTCTACTCCCTCCCAGATGGTTTTATAGAAATATAGATGTTATGCAATTATCACCATGGTAACCCCATATCTTGCCTCAAGAAATCAACATGTCACTTATTCCTAACAGTCGCTTGTCTTTTTTGAGAACAGAATTTTGTTCAATGTATCTCTCTTCTGTAGCACTACCAGAACTCTTTGATTCCTGTTTATATTACATACACACACACACACACACACACATGCACACACAACATTAAACTCAAGGCCATAGTGAGGGTTTCATGATAAGAGGATACCATATAAACATACTTCATTCTCAAATAAAGGAATTGTCTATTCTGGAATCTCACTCAAATTTACAAAGAACAGTCAAGAACTGATTTTCAGAACTGGTAAATCAATGTACAATTGTAATGTTCAACAAATATGAGTTTCAGGAACATAATTGCTGATATATTAAGGAAATACTATTACAAGTTCATTGTAGAAAGCAAATGTGGCACCATTTACAAGATTAGCTGACAGAAGCTGCACATGAAAACATCTGTTTATGTTCAGGGGGATTTCTTGTTAGCTGAGCCCAGGGCTCATGTGATGTGCTTTGAGAAAGCTGTATTCCTTGGAATGTGTCTTCTGTAGATGCAATAGTTGTACCTTGTCTTTTCTCTGATTATATAGAGAAGTAAGTATTCAGGTAGGATTATTCAGCCTAGATCAGATGACTATGTCAAGCTTGCCTCTCACCAGTGGTTTCTCTACTCTGCATCCATTAGCCCATACTCATTCTTGCCCTTCTCTCACCATTCAGCTGGTATATTAGTTAACTAATATTGCATAACAATTATCCTAAAACATAGTAGCTTGAAATAACCAACATTTATTATCTCACATTTTCTCTGAGTCAGGAATCTGGGCATGGCTTGGCTGGTGTCTCTGACTCAGGAAATTTCACAAGGCTGTGTGCTGTCATAAATGGCTACAGTCATCTCATGGCTCAGATGGGGGAAGTATTCACTTCCAAGCTCACTCAAGTAGCTACTGGTAGTCTTCAGGCCTTCACTGGATGTTGCGCAGAGACTCCAGTACTTTGCTATGTGGACTTTTTATATGGCTAGTGACAACATGGTGGTTTGGTTCCATAGAATCACAGGAGTGAGAGATAGAGAAGATAGAATATGAAGATAGAGAAAAGGATATAATAAATGGCATGATAACATTTTTGCCATGCTGTGTTTGTTAAAAATGAGGCACTAAGTCCAGCTTACACTCAAGGGGAGAGGGTTACACAGGCTGTGGACACTAGGAGGCAGAAATCATTGAAAGCCATTTTAAAGACTGCCTACCACAGATGGATTCTGAGATTGCAAATATAAATGGACATTCCATTTTAAATTTATCTCCCACAAAAGAAGTTAAGAGTGAGGATTTAGTAAGGAAATTATAAAATGTATTCTGGTGCTTAAACATAAATGATTTAGAAGTTATCTGATGTTCATTTTAATCTTGCTATCGCTATCCTCAGTACAATCAGTGAAGTTAACTAAGATTTTGTGCTTGCATATGGTGATTCTCATACGCAGAGAAAATTATATCTCAAAGTCTGTTGTGTGGGTAATAGAAGGATTTAGAGTCAGAATTGTCTTAGATTCTAAAAATACTTGATCTCCCTATATAAAGTAAAATTTACTTCTTTATCTGAGAGTGTGAGCTGCTACAGAAAAGATGCATATAAAGTAGAAAGGGAGGAAGCAGAAATGTGCCTGCTTAGTCAAATGCATTCAGTCAACATAGTTAATCAATAGGGCTACTGATGCCACGGATTAATCATTTTTTTAATCCTTTCCCTAAAGCTTGTGCATTTCTCTTTTGGTGTCCATTCTAGCTTTCCCAAGGGATCATAGCCTAAATGGCCTTTAGGCTTTACTTCCGTGGTAAATATTAATTGGAGCCCTCAGAGAATATATAAGGAAGATTGAATTCGTTTCTTAAAAGCTCATACTTCATCTGCAGCTCTCCTCTACTCTACTGTGCTAGAGAAATTATATATTAGCCAGAGATGGACTGCCTCTTTTCCAGAAACATAAAGAAGTCTAGAAGGTTTTATTTAGTCCAAATATCTAGCACATCTCCTCTGGCTTGGGTCTGTCCTGGTGACCTTTACATATTCATTTTTTAAGCTGCATTATGCCCTGAAAAGTAACTGTATCCTTGAAAATCTGAATCTGCATGTTGGAGACTTTTATTAGGACAGAAGTCCCAGTGAACAAGATTCAGCATCTGTAGGTATACCACTGAGTCATTTTCTGCTAAGCAGCTCACTGTTCTAAGAATTAACAGGCTTCATTCTAAAACACACTGCCAATATGGGCCACTTCTTCCTCATTTTCCAAGTCCTATACCCAATGTTCATTTCCTTGATTCTATCCCACGTGTTGTTCCTCCACTAAAACAATTCTGCTCTTTTCCACATAAATACGTTTTTACTCTGGAACAAAGTCAAAGTCAGCTCTTTAAAGTATTGCATTTCTCTTGAGTCCAGGAGTTCAAGACCAGCTTGGGCAACATGGCAAAGCCCCATCTCTACAAAAAATACAAGAATTAGCTGGGCATGGTGCTGTTCATCTGAAGTCCCAGCTACTCAGGAGGCTGAGGTAGAATAATTGCTTGAGCCCTGGAGGTTGTGGCTGCAGTGAGTTTTGATCTCATCACTGTACTCCAGCCTGGGCAACAGACCAAGATCTTGTCTCAAAAAAAAAAAAAAAAAAAAAAAACCAAAAATAGTATTGCTTTTTTCAAAACATCACTGGTTGCAATCAGAAAGGGAAGGGAGTCAAAACTGACCATTATTTTTAGTAATTTTTATAGCCTTATTTCAATAGCAATATAAACAAAATATAAAGGATTATTTTAATAAATTTTGCTATCATATGTACTAAAGTATCCCATCCTATCATAGTGACTGGACACTTCCATCAAGTGTCACATTTTTCAGGAAGGTATGCAAGATTTCAGATTATTCTCCACCTAAGACAGTCAGACCAATACCTGCTGGGCAACAGGAATCCTGGCTTGTCCTTGAATATAGCGCATGTAACAGTCCCTCTTGAACCTCTTCTAAGGTAAGTGACCTATAATCTTGCAAGTCTGGCTGACTCCCAAACAGGATAAAACACTGAATTTTGAGAAAGAAATCAATAGAAGGTAGACTTAGAAGGAACTGTAAGGGAGACTCTAGAGTTGTTGGCACTTGCTCAAAATTGGAGGCAGCCCAGGCATTTGCTTTTTGATTTATAGTTAAAATGAATCCATAAATATGCCTTATACAGTAATTCTGGCAGAAATGTACGTGGCTATTAGTTAACCTTATAAGCACTCTTTCATGGCCCAGCTAAAAAAAAAAATCAATTATATTTGTCACTATAGCACTATCCTATTACAATACAGTTTATCAAATAAGAAATTTGTTAATTGCAACCTAGGCAGAGTTATTCATGCCTTCAAATATTGTTATGTACCACTTGTCATAATGTATTATAAGCATTGCTTAACCCTATTTTTCTTATTATTGTACATTCTATAGAGCTGAAAAGGTAGCAAACGTGCTTTGAGCATCACAGAAACCCCGGTTCCTAATTCAAAGTAGCTGTTCAATAAATATTTCTTAATATATGATCAGAGGGAAGAATAATATGATGTATAAAGGCTAGGGGATGTACCGTGTTTGCAGTCTTCTCCTTCAAGACTTCTACACATTAGAACAAGGCCACGAAAAAGACATTGCAAATAGAGACATTTATTTCCTGCCCTTTTTATAATTGCACAAAATATTCTATATTTACAATAATATAATTTTATCCTGAACATAGCAGTTAGTTTTATGAGAGTTAGAATATAGGCTGGATTCTGGTTCTAGATCTACCACTTACTAAATGTTTGACCTTGGGTGAGATCAAACTTAACCACTTTAAGCCTCAATTTTCCTACCTCTAAAATGCAGATTATTACAGTAGCTAACTCACAAGGATGTCCTGAAAATTAATAAGGACGCATTTTTTACAGCCATTAGCATAGTGCCTGTGACAGGTTAACCCTTCAATATATAACAGAGCAATAACAATAAGAACATCATCACTTGATTTATTTATTGGTTGAGATATTAGACCTGTTTGTAGGAACATTAAATGGAGTCCTTTATTTTCCTACAGCAAAGTTTTACGTATTATATTATGAGACTTTTAATTAATGACATTACAGAAACCCTAGGAAAGCATCAAAATAATAAAACCCTACTAAGCTCTCAAAATAAGTATAACATTTGAAAAACATAAGATCTGAAAGAGAAATATGAATTAAAATCAGTGTTGATGTCTCAGGCTTTATTATAACTCTAGGAATAGTTTTGAAATTATTGTATTTATATATATTCTATCTTAAAAGTAGTTAATAAGTAGGAATAAGATATACTGGTTTGAAATTGTGGTCTAAATTACATAAGATAATTTAACTAATCAATTAGTAATCATTGTTCAAAAGCTTGGAAAGCTGTTTATTACATTTTATATATTTAATAATTGATCATTACACTGAAAAAAATTGTATCACCACTTCACTTTGTGGCCATATCTCTGTTTATGTTGCCTATTTCTATGAATAAAACAGCAAAGCTTGAACGGGACATGAAATACGAAGTCAGTAGTGGAAAAGGACTCAAAAGTTATACTCACATTATAACAATTCTGCTCTTGTAGTTTCTGACTCGCTTGAGACATTTTTAGTAAAAAGGATAGCCCCACATGGGACGAAGATGCCCTGCCCGTAAGTTTGACTGACTAGAAAATATGTTGTGTTCCTCTTTTCCTAATTGAATACCCTTTATTTCTTTCTCCTGCCTGACTGCCCTGGCCAGAACTTTGAACACTATGTTGAATAGGAGTGGTGAGAGAGGGCATCCCTGTCTTGTCCCTGTTTGCAGATGACATGATTGTATATTTAGAAAACCGCATCGTCTCATCTCAAAATCTCCTTAAGCTGATAAGCAACTTCAGCAGTCTCAGGATACAAAATCAATGTGCAAAAACCACAAGCATTCTTATACACCAGTAACAGACAGAGAGCAAAATCAGGAGTGAACTCCCATTCACAATTGCTTCAAAGAGAATAAAATACCTAGGAATCCAACTTACAACGGATGTGAAGGAGCTCTTCAAGGAGAACTACAAACCACTGCTCAATAAAATAAAAGAGGACACAAACAAATGGAAGAACATTCCATGCTCATGGATAGGAAGAATCAATATAGTGAAAATGGCCATACTGCCCAAGGAAATTTGCAGATTCAATGCCATCCCCATCAAGCTACGAATGACTTTCTTCACAGAATTGGAAAAAACTACTTTAAAGTTCATATGGAACCAAAAAAGAGCCCTCATTTCCAAGTCAATCCTAAGCCAGAAGAACAAAGCTGGAGGCATCACACTACCTGACTTCAAACTATACTACAAGGCTACAGTAACCAAAACAGCATGGTACTGGTACCAAAGCAGAGATATAGACCAATGGAACAGAACAGAAGCCTCAGAAATAATACCACACATCTACAACCATCAGATCTTTGACAAACCTGACAAAAACGAGAAATGGGGAAAGGATTCCCTATTTAATAAATGGTGCTGGGAAAACTGGCCAGCCATATGTAGAAAGCTGAAACTCGATCCCTTCCTTACACCCTATACAAAAATTCAAGATGGATTAAAGACTTAAATGTTAGACTTAAAACCATAAGAACCCTAGAAGAAAACCTAGGCAATACCACTCAGGACATAGGCATGGGCAAGGACTTCATGTCTAAAACACCAAAAGCAATGGCAACAAAAGCCAAAATTGACAAATGGGATCTAATTAAGCTAAAGAGCTTCTGCACAGTAAAAGAAAACCGGCACCTACAGAATGGGAGAAAATATTTGCAATCTACTCATCTGACAAAGGGCTAATATCCAGAATCTACAAAGAACTCAAACAAATTTACAAGAAAAAAACAACCCCATCAAAAAGTGGGCAAATGGTATGAACAGACACTTCTCAAAAGAAGACATTTATGCAGCCAACAGACACATGAAAAAATGCTCATCATCACTGGCCAGAGAAATGCAAATCAAAACCACAATGAGATACCATCTCACACCAGTTAGAATGGCAATCATTAAAAAGTCAGGAAACAACAGGTGCTGGAGAAGATGTGGAGAAATAGGAACACTTTTACACTGTTGGTGGGTGGGACTGTATACTAGTTCAACCATTGTGGAAGTCAGTGTGGCGATTCCTCAGGGATCTAGAACTAGAAATACCATTTGACCTAGCCATCCCATTACTGGGTATATACCCAAAGGATTATAAGTCATGCTGCTATAAAGACACATGCGCACGTATGTTTATTGCAGCACTATTCACAATAGCAAAGACTTGGAACCAACCCAAATGTTCATCAATGATAGACTGGATTAAGAAAATGTGGCACATATACACCATGGAATACTATGCAGCCATAAAAAGGATGAGTTCATGTCCTTTGTAGAGACATGGATGAAGCTGGAAACCATCATTCTCAGCAAACTATCGCAAGGACAAAAAAATCAAACACCACATGTTCTCACTCATAGGTGGGAATTGAACAATGAGAACATTTGGACACAGGAAAGGGAACATCACACACTGGGGCCTGTTGTGGGGTAGGGGGAGGGGGAAGGGATAGCATTAGGAGATATACCTAATGTAAATGACGAGTTAATGGGTGCAGCACACCAACATGGCACATGTATACATATGTAACAAACCTGCACATTGTGCATATGTACCCTAGAACTTAAAGTATAATAAAAAAAAATGTTGTGTATTCTCTAAGTGCAATGTCTTATTTGTTATAGTAATACTTCTTCTAGACCAAATTGAAAATATTGTAATTAGCAGCATGACAAAGATAATAGCTGTTATTCCCTGAAGACCTACTAGGTTCCAGGCATACCTCTGCAAGAAGAGTTTATTATTTACATTATCTTGTGTGCCAAGTAAACTAACATTAAGCAGTTTATGTAATGTTCCCAAAGTCACCCAGGTAATAAGTGGCAAAGTGAGGATGTGACAATAGCTTTTTCTGCCTCCAAAGTCAATGCTCTCAATTGTCTAATCACTTAACCTATGAACACCACAAGGATGATATAACATTCCCAGGTACCCCAAATAAAGTTTGTTTCTCTCATTTGCATATGCTTAAGAATCTCTGTGGGTTTTGCTTCATATTTATGTATGTGAAGTTAATTGCTGAAAAATGTTTAGCTTACTTAATTGGGGTATACTCTTAAGATTAAATTTAAATCCACATTTGCAAAACTGATACCAGCTTTAAGAAACCCTATTCTTTAGCTGTACCAAATTACTACTCATTCTGCAAAATTATTATGCTTTGATTTTGTCTTAGCCCATCTGGTTTCTCCTACTGGAATCCTTTATCTACTTTGCAGATATGTCCATTTATTTTATTTTTTAAGGCTCAGGGCGAGCATTTCCTACTCTATAGAGTTTTCTAAGAACTCCTTATACTACTGCAAGTTGTGTGGCCTTCCTTTGCATCCCTGTCCATGTTATACACACCTCAACTATACTATTATCTCATACTTTATAATAATTTTTTACCTGTTGCTTTTTCCCCTTGCCACACTACAGTGTACTCTCTTGAGGAGATAATTTCATCTCTCCTAAATCTTTTCGATGCTCAGCATAGTGTTTGACACATAATATAGTCTCCATAACTATTACTGAATAAATCATCACAATTAATAAACATTCTCATATTTTGATTTCCTTCTGCTTTTACAAATGGTTTCTCTATAGTTAAAAAACTATGTATACTACATTTCAACATCCTGTGGCATTCTCTAATATATCACATAATGTTGTGACATTATCTAACACCTGACTTGAATCATTTCTAAGGTCTCCAGTCCTCTCATGGAAATCTACATTTTATATTTAAGATTCAGGGAAGCACAAGCTTTTATTAAAAGAAGCCCCCTCAAAATAAGTACCACCTTATTTTCTTTTAATAACCAGTCACCAAGGAAAGTTATCATACTAGCTTAATTTTTCAAGCTTCCTGATAGTATTGATCCAAGCATGGCCAGATGGTTTCTTACAAATAAACTCCAGGTGGAATGATATTAGTTTATTTTTAATCATTCCTGTTCTAAAAATACTTCTTTTTTCTTCCACAGAACAAAGAATTGATTCAATGCCAGACTGTCTGGAGCCAGTAGAACTGAAGAAAATGATGACTACTAGGGAATAGATTTTAATATGTGTAATATGGTTTAGTTGACCACAATTATTAACAATCAACATATCATAGAAACAATATATTGTTTTCCCTAATAATCAGGCCTGGGTCTACAGAGTTGTACTGAGAACAGGATTAGTGTAGCTGATGAAATATGAAGAGTTATGTTTGTCACACAGCCTGAAAGATTATTAAATGTCTACTTGGTCAAGCACTTAAAGCATGCATTCTTTAGCTATCCTTTTCTCTCTTAATTTCTTTTATAAAATTCAGGAGATGTTCTGATCTCTGAGAATGTAAAACTTACAAGTTGCAAATTTAAACCTCCAAATTGATGATAATCTTTTGGTGGATATAGGCATAGAAATAAACAAAAACAAAAATGAAAAAAATTATGTGTCAACAAATGCTTATTTGTCTATAGGTAGATTTTGCCAGCCCAGAAATAGTTTCCTAGGTTTGGGCGAGGAGTTGGTATTTGAACAAAGAAGGTGATTACAATGTGATTCCTTTCTAATTTCTAAGAGTACAGTGTTCTATAATTGCTCAATCAATGAATGAGATAACCCAGCGCATTATAGCATCAGATGAAAGAACTTTTCATTAGAGATAGAGGGGTCAGGAAAGATATTCCAGGAAAGGGAGCATCTCCTCTATATCCTGCAGGAGGAGTTGGAGCCAACCAGGTAGGCATGGTAGAAAATAGCATTTCAAGCAAAATGGTGGCTCTTATGGGAAAGAAAAGTGGGGCCTCTGGGCAGCACCCAGACTTCAGACTTGTCCGACACATCTCAGACATTATGTTTCCCATGTGCCACCTAACACCATATACTGCATTCTATAAGTCAATGCTTTTGCCTAATATTGCAGCTGGTGCCAAATATGGAAACACTAGAAAATAGGGAGCTAGCTCTACTTTTTATTATTTTGCTGACTTCTAGCAAAAGGCAATTTCCTAAGTTTCTCTATCTGCAAGATGGTGATAAATATGATAGCATTTCTTTCGTATGCCCTTTTAAGGTGGCTAAAATTATTACAACATAATTTATGTGAAAGGGCTAAGAAAATTACCACTAAATATTAATATTTTCTGGATTCAAAATTAAGATGAGGAATTAGAACTAAAAAAAGCATCAAATAAAAGGGAAGGTGATTAGTGAAGAAATTGTGTAAATGGTATCCTGAGAAACCATATACATTTAATATTAACAAGATATGTGTATATATGTGTGTGTGTGTGTGTGTGTGTATGTGTGGAGATTTTATATATATATATATTTATATATATTTATACATATATTTATATACACGTACATATATATATATAGTTACCAATCTAAGATGAATAATCTTTGTGTCTGAACCCTATATTAAAATGTAACCTCAATTTACTATAACAAAATTGGGCAAAGGAAGAAATTTACCTTAAAATTAAGATTTTTCTTAAGTTAATTTTGTTTTCCTTCTAGTTTTTTTCAGAGCTTTTCACTGTCACAGTAGCCTTTGTCAGACAGTAAGTTATTCACACATAATTTGTCATGTGTTGGAAAAAAAACACAGATGCTTTTGAATGATGCATTCTTACTTTTATAGTCAATAATATTTATTTCAGAAACAGCAAAACTGGTAAAAACAAGAAAAAAAGTCCATTAATACTTGTACCACTAAAAGGGAGTATTAAGTTTGGATAATATAAACCACATAAGGAATAGTAGGTTATCAGAGGTTATCTTTTATGTTACAAAATGAATAAAAAATAAATAGAGAAAATAGAGAGTAAAAGAGACTCCATGTCTTCAAATAAATTTAAAGAGAGGAAAAGACTCACTAGAATTGTCCAAGAGTTCAGCAATTTCCAAAGATATGTTTATTTTCCATGGAAATTTGGCTTGTAAATAACAGATGCAAGTGTTATTTTAAAATCAGGTACAGAGCTACAGAAAGTGTTTTTAAGAGACTGAAGAAACTAACATAAATTCATATTTGTAAAATTTGAGGCCGGTGACCTGAAATGCTTCATTAAAGTAATCAAGATTCAAGAAAACGCTGTCTTGTGGTGAGGTCTGCTGAGACTACATTCCCAGCACCATGCTGCACTCACTTCCAATTCTCCTCTGTGTGTTCACTTAGGCTAGAGGGGCCCATGGGGTGGGTGACTTGATTATTTTCCTAAGGTTGTATTTCTACCCCTCTTCACTGCAAGAAATATGAGAGACATTGAAATAATTTCACAAACAATCTTAGATTATACAATCTCCCATAATATCTCCTTCTCCCTAAAATTTTATCTGTATAGAAAACTCTTTGGTGCAGAAGAAAATGTTATTAAAAATATGTAAGCATTAAAGCAGTCCTTCTTGAAATGTAATTGGAAATACAAAGATGAATGTTTGATGCCCAGCTCTGAGTTTTCTTTACCTTTTGTAAAAAAAAGAATTAAATGTTTTTTATTTGCATCATAACAGCCAGTAATCCGTTTAGTGATCTGCTACTGTGTGCCAGGTGGTATGCTATGCTTTAAATGAATTACCTTATTTAATTTCTGATAAATCCTATGAAATAGGTACTATCGTTATCCCAATTATACAAATGAAGAATGTGAGACTTGGAGAAATTAAGTAACTTGACCTTAGTGTCACTGCTAACCAATAATGGAGACTTTAGAACCCTGACACTCTTACTTCAAAGCCAATGTAAACCTATATGGTTTGCTGCCTTTATGAGATGTTGTTACTGCACTTTAGCTCCAGGCCACTGATCCAGTCCATCCTATTGGCTGAGGTTAGTAAAAGCTCTCTCAGGTAACAAGAGAACCACCTAGATGAAAAGAGTGCTGTACCAGTACATTGTTCTTTCTCTTAGGTCTGCAATGTGTTTACTTTTAAGTTCTTTTGTAGGACCAGCTCATTAAGTACACTTCAAAATGAGCTGTCTTCAGATTATGAAAGACTTACACAGATCCACTGAATTCTTTTCCTCCAAAAAATGCATAGACTATCTAAGATAATTATGCCTTTCTCTCACATTCCACAATCCTTAAGTTATTTCCTGAAATAAGTTGATGGGACTTTTTTTTCTATGTCAATGACATTTTGAAGCTACAATGATCTCAGTTGCAGCTCTCAAGGAGTTCTGTGTTAACATAACCCTTTGAAGATAAAAAAAAAAAAAAAGAAACATGAGAACTCGTATTTGTTATGCAGTTCTTTCTTAAACTAACCTTCAAAACCACTCATTTGGCCTAATAAATTATACCTTTTAGTTTGAATCATTTTAACCCACTTATGCCTGAGGTTACAATTTTTTTGAATATTTGCCATCAGACCTTGGTGATGACCCTGAGCAGTGGGCTATAAATAACTCCCATGTGCTAAGCGTTCCAGTAATGGAACACTAGGCATAGTTTAGGAAATTCCACTTTTCAAAGCTCTATTATCTCTGCCTATTTTCTATTAATAGCTGCCATTTATTGAGTTCTTCCAAACTACAGAAAATGTTGCCAAAAATCGACCTACATTAACTCATCTAATCAACGGTATTACGTGAGTGTGATGATCCCCATTTCACAGAAGAATCTGTAGCAAATGAGACTCTCGTCTCACTTACAGTCAAACAGCTGAGACTTGGTTCTTTTGCTCATTATCCTCTCATTCTAAAGCACATGTTTCTGATTACTCTTATCACATTATCCCTCTACCTCTGTCCATTTGACTCCTTCAATATTTTTGTTAGGAAAATATAAGTGCATACTAATCATTTCTTTATAAAACATAGTAGCACTTGTTGCCTTTTTAAAATAATTTAACTTTCTAATATAATAGAGAACTGGCTCACTACCATTTATTTGGATAAAATTGGCTGAAAATTAATCTAGAGTTAAAATTATTGAATTTGAAGTGAAAAATATTGTGAAATACGCTCCCATTATCCCATTTCATTTTGCATGTTAGAGTTGACATAGCTTCAGATAAATTAAAGGGAAATCCTGGTGTCACACCCAGAGTACCCACAGAGGGAAGGTGAAGGAAGAGCACCAGTGCCTCTGCATAATCACAATTACATTTGAAAATGTTACTTTTCAGTATGTTGACAAAACCCAGAGACTGTTAGTGGCTTTCTCCTTCCAGACCTGCAGAGGTCTACTGAGAATAGACCCTTTTCGTTAAGTAATGGAAAGGACAATTCACACTCTTTAAAACTATTAACAGACACCTAAGCCACTGACCCAAGTGCCTTGTCAAAGAGGACTAATTAATCCCACATTTGGAAAACATATTTAAAAAATTGAATGCCAACAATCTTGTGTATATATGATGTCTGATGTTACTAACAAGCAGATAGGGGTTAGTAAAATAATCATTGAAAATATAGTTAAATTTAAAATGATTTCTGACATTAAGGGCCACATTTCTCATAAAAAGTGCTCTTTTAATTGTTGAAGATCTCTTGGGGCTATTTTTATACGTCTAATCTTTTCTTAGGACTCTAGACCCATTTTTCCCACTATCTAAAACACAGATGTCACTGCTTCCTACAGACTTATATATAGACCTATATATACGAAGCTAACTATTAGATTTTTCCTCAAACCAGCAACTTTTCATAATTTTTGTGTTCTTCGTATAGAATAATCATATTTCATAAATGTAAGCTATTTAAATTATTTTTAAGTCTTCCTTTTTGTCTATATTCTTTCTTTTTTTATGTACATGCACTCGGTATTCAGCAAATACCTGTTCATTTCTTAATATGTGCCCCACACTGTTGTATGGCTGTTTTGCGGCTACAGTAGGGAAAAAACAAAACAAACAAGCCCCCCAATTCCTTATTGAACACATTGTAGTTGAGACAGTGAGACAAATCAAGAAATAAAATACGTAGAATATCAGCTGGTGATAAAAACTATGGAGAAAAATAAATCAGTGTTTAGTCTGTTCTCACGCTGCTGATAAAGACATACCCGAGACTTAATTTATAAAAGAAAGAAATTTAATTGACTCACAGTTCCACATGGCTGGGGAGGCCTCACAATCACGGTGGAAGGCGAATGAGGAGCAAAGTCACATCTCGCATAACACAAGGCAAGAGAGCTTGGTAAGGCAGCTCCCATTTATAAAACCATCAGATCTTGTGAGACTTATTCACCATCACAAGAATAGTATGGAGGAAACCACGCCCATGATTCAATTATCTCCACCTGGTCCCACCCTTGACACGTGGGGATTATTACAATTCAAGGTGAGATTTGGGCTGGGCGGGGACAGAGCGAAACCATAACAATCACGAAAAGGGGATAAGGTGGTAGAGGAAACTTTACAGACCAGGCTCCTTATAAGGACAATAAGTCATACTAGATTATGACTTCACCTTCAGGGCCTTATTTAACCAAAATTACTTCTTTAAAGACCCTATTTCTAAATACAATCACATAAGGAGTTAGGGCTTCAACATGAAGGTTGTGGGGGCATAATTCATTTCATAAAATTTCTCACTGTAAGAATGGAGTATTATTCAACATTTTAGCCTGTATGTCTTGACATTGAATAAAAAGGAATAAAAAGGAAGCAATTGGTTGAAAACTCTCCTTTTCAGAAGTTTCAGCAGTTAATTTTTACCTATAAAAACTAAATGATTTAACCAATCCTCTAACCTATTTAGCCATGTTCCTGGCCTGCCTTGGCTCCTATTATACACTTTCAAATAAACTACATTCTAACCATATTGAATTGGTTTCTATTCCAACTCAATCAGATGTGATTTCAGCTTTGTATTTTGGTCAAGTTTTTCTCTGAGCCTGGGATATCACCCCTCTGACTTCCAGCATGGCCACTCTTGTTTATGATTCTGAGCCAATTTCAATGTTTTATTTTTTTTCCCATGGAGTTTTTCTTTGTATTTAATCCATTCACCTATTGTAATTAATCATTTCTTTTTCTGGGCTCCCATACAGTAGTAGTGTTAGAGAATGTATTTCATCCCTTTGAAATTGTAATTAGTTGCATGTATAATTGTCTTCCTCAGAGAAACATTTTATTTATCAACAATTTTATTTTCTTTCTTGCTTCTCCTAGGTCTCAGGGAAAAGGAAATTCAGTTCATATTAAAACTGGAAAATTCCATATAATTTTTAAATTAAAAATTACAAAATAATTTTTAAATGCAGAAATTCCAGAAAAGAAGAAGGAGAAGAAGAAATAGCTTTGGTCTGTCATAAAGTGAAATGGGATCTTGATTGAATTTTTTTCTCTCGACACTTTGAAGGACTTGGAAGAGGGAAGGTACTATTGGAAAGGATTTTGAATAAAGTTTAATTCCTGACTCAAATATGTAGAGAGTTCTTCTTTCCTTTGCTTCTTTGCTGCTTATATTACATTTACAAAAGAAACAAAAAAACAGCAATCTCTTTCGAACAATTGAGAAGAGTCCAGGGCATGGTTTATGAGTAGAATCTGAACAAAAAACAAATATTCTTATAGGTAATAATTTTCAGATTTATAAGAAAAATTTATTTTATAAGAAAAATATGTGGACTAAGTTAAGAAATTAAATATGTTTCTTTGAAATCTTCATCAGTATGCAGTACATTTTGTTATTCATTTATGTATAGTCTCTAATATGTTTTTTTTTAAGTGATGCTAATTTTTATATATTTTAGTAGAGGTGGGTTTTCGCCATGTTGGCCAGGCTGGTCTCGAACTCCTGACCTCAAATGATCTGCCTGCCTCGGCCTCCCAAAGTGCTGGGATTACAGGCCTGAGCCACTGTGCCCGGCCAATTTGGCTTAGTTTTTTATTTTTTTATTTTTTCTTTTATTATTATTATTATTAATTATTATTATTATACTTTAAGTTTTAGGGTACATGTGCACAATGTGCAGGTTAGTTACATATGTATACATTTGCCATGCTGGTGTGCTGCACTCATTAACTCGTCATTTAGCATTAGGTATATCTCCTAATGCTCTCCCTCCCCACTCCCCCCACCCCACAACAGGCCCCGGTGTGTAATGTTCCCCTTCCTGTGTCCATGTGTTCTCACTGTTCAATTCCCACCTATGAGTGAGAACATGCGGTGTTTGGTTTTTTGTTCTTGCAATAGTTTACTGAGAATGATGATTTCCAATTTCATCCATGTCCCCACAAAGGACATGAACTCATCATTTTTTATGGCTGCATAGTATTCCATGGTGTATATGTGCCACATTTTCTTAATCCAGTCTATCATTGTTGGACATTTGGGTTGGTTCCAAGTCTTTTCTATTGTGAATAGTGCTGCAATAAACATACGTGTGCATGTGTCTTTATAGCAGCATGATTTATAGTCCTTTGGGTATATACCCAGTAATGGGATGGCTGGGTCAAATGGTATTTCTAGTTCTAGATCCCTGAGGAATCGCCACACTGACTTCCACAATGGTTGAACTAGTTTACATTGCCACCAACAGTGTAAAAGTGTTCCTGTTTCTCCACATCCTCTCCAGCACCTGTTGTTTCCTGACTTTTTAATGATTGCCATTCTAACTGGTGTGAGATGGTATCTCATTGTGGTTTTGATTTGCATAATGAAGTCTAATCAAATAGAGAGAAATATCAAAGGCAAGTAAGTTCCAGAAAGTCTTTTCTTTTTATGTGAAGAGGACCATACAAGAACATATATATGTGTATATATATATGTTATATATATATACACATATATGTTATATATATGTTATATATACATATATATTTATATATATGTATATATACATATATATGTTATATATACATATATATGTAGATATATATACATATATATGTTATATATGTATATATGTTATATATATGTTATATATGTTATATATATAATATATACGTTATATATATTATGATATATATCATATATTATATAACATGATATATAACATATATATGTTATATATGATATATATAACACTATATACAACATATATGATATATATTATCTATGATGTATATCATAACATATATATCATATATAACATATATAAAACATGATATGTATAACATATATGTTATATATATAAAACAAAAGGGATAAATTAAATAATTAGTAATTCAGTACTTATGACATGTAAGGCACACTGCTACTTTCTTGGATGAAAATGGAATGTGTGATGATACCCCTAAATTATTCTAGTTGGATCTGTCCTCAAAGTTAATCCAGTTAAATGTTTTATGAAACTTCTGTTTTTGTGGTTGCCACTTTTTTTAGGTGAAAACAAAATTTAAGAAATACATCATGAATATTTCCTGAAACTTCTGTAGCTGAGCTTTAAAACTTTCTATCCCTGTCAAATACACCCTGTACTTTCTATTTCCTTTGGTATTTCTTCCATAGGCTCTGTTCTTCCTTTCCCCAACTCTCCATTCTTCCATCCTGCATATTTACTACACATCAGAATGAAAGCCAATCTGTACGTTTTTAATATGTTCTACCTGCTAGTACATTCTAAGTCTTTTGCACATATCATCAGCCAAATTATATCATCAATATGCCATATTATATATTGATGATGGCTTTGGTGGGTTAAAGTATAGGAGTATTGCTCAATTCATTGTCTACCCTTACAGCTCAAGTGGTTTATGTTTTCTTTAACACCAAGAATTTTAACTAGACTTATTTATTT
Source organism: Pan troglodytes (assembly GCF_028858775.2). Taxonomy (NCBI): domain Eukaryota; kingdom Metazoa; phylum Chordata; class Mammalia; order Primates; family Hominidae; genus Pan; species Pan troglodytes. The sequence continues at coordinate 93,346,637 of NC_072407.2, forward strand.
CTCTTAAAATAAATGTGGCTGAAATAGTTTTGACACCAAATTACTCATCTTAAACTAAGACTTAGTTAATTCTAGGTCTTCCATTTTAACTGATGTTGTTTGTTCTAAGTAAGAATCAGAGAGTTCCAATAGGGACTGAGAGCATAATTATAAACAATCAAGGGTGAAGCCCACTGTCCTGGCAAGAGCTAGGCCATCTTATAAATTCACTGTTCATTAGATCCACTCCCCTTACCAAACAAGACTGATTCACATTTGTCCCTCCCTTTCAAACCTTCTGAGCTCCCTCACATCATGGGTATTGTGTAGTGCTGGTGGAGTGGGCATGGGGAGGCAGTTCTACGTCTGTTTCAACTGCTTAATCTTATCCAGGGAGTCAGGACATGACAATGTTTCAGATTAAAACATTTTTTATGATCAAATTTTATTTATCAGTACAAAATTATTTCTAGGCTGTTATAGATTTTATATCAGTGATTGCAACTCACATGCCTAAAGAAGATAGGTACGTAACAAAAATGTATGAAGTAGAGCATACTCAAGGAAATAGGTGACAGGGACAAGGGCAAAGTGGAGGGTGTGTGTCTCAAATAGGCACTTAAATTCAAATTTGTCTCTAGTTTTCAATTGCTGTGTAGGTAAAAATGGAGACTAACAGTCATCCCAAATTTTGAATGAGAGTTCATATTTATTATTCTGACCATGAGGCAACATGAAATATTTTAAATTATTTACTCTAGGATAGCTTTAAATTTACAGAAACATTGTAAGAATAGCACGGAGAGTTCCCGTATATCTTAAACCCAGTTGACATCACTACTAACATCGTACTTTACCATGGCACATCTGTCAAAACTGATAAACCAACATTGATAGTTATTCACTAAAATCAATATATTATTCAGATTTCCTTCGTTGTTATCTAATATTTTTTGTTATTCCAGCATTCTATTTGGATTTCATATTATATTTGTCTTTTCTCCTTAGACTGCTTTAGACTAAGATGTTTTCTCTGTTTTGTTTTTTTTTTTTTTTGAGGAATACAGATAAAATATTTTGTAGAATATACTTCAGATTCATTTGTCACATTTTTCTTATTGTTAGACTGGCTTTATGGTTTCTTTCGGGGAAGAACGCAGCCAGCTTCCAAAATGGTGAGAAAATAAAATTTCTGTTGTGTAAGCCAATCTCAGTTATTTTGTTATGATACCCGAGCTGATTAAAACATTGTTTTCTTTTAGATAAATTAAGAACGTTTAAAAGATAAAATGCTTTATTTTACCTTCATTTGTTTTCTTTCTGATGCTCTTTTTTGTGTATATGCAAGTTTTTAATATATTCTTTTCATTCATAAATAACTTACTTTAATATTTCTTGTACAGAAGATCTGCAGGCAATGAAGCCCGTGGGTTCTTGTTCATCTGAGAGTTCTCTATTTCTTCTTCACTTTTGAAGGATAATTTCGCTAGATCTGAAATTTGAGTTTGGTGTTTTTTTGTCTTTCATACATTAAATAGTTTATTTCCCTATTTTCCTGCTGTTTGTTTTCTGATGAGAGTAATAGTTAATCTTGTTACTCTATACTTAAACTATTTTTTTCTTCTTCTGGCTGATTTCAATATTTGTTGTCTTTGTTTACTTCAGTTTGAATATAATTTGCTTAGGTGTTTTCTTGTGGAAGGAGAGGGTAGCGGAATGGTAAGTAGATGAATCAGTTTGATATAATCTGAATTTTCTGAATCTATGATTTGGTATTTTCAATAATTGGAGGAAGCTTTCAGTCATTATTACTTTAAATATTTCTTCTGCTTCATTCTCTCTTTCTTCTCTTTCTGGTATTCCGGTTACCTGTATCACACCTTTTATCCTGCAGTTCTTACATATTCTGATCTATTTTTTGTTGTCTTTTTTTGTTTCACTCTTTTTAATCTGTGCTTTTTAATTTGCAAAATTTCTGTTGGCCTATATTTAAGTTCATTGAGTAATTCCCCAGATGTGTGGAATCTAATGATAATCCTGTTGAATGTATTCTTCATTTCTGTGATTATTTTTGTAATTTACAACATTTCCTTTTTTTTCCCATCATTCCTCTTTTTCTGGTTACAGTGTCCATCTGGTCTTGTACGTTGTATGTGTGTGTGTTTTCCTATTAAAAGTTGTTTGATCTTAACCACAATTATTTTAAATATCCTATCTATCTGATAATTTCAATATTTTTGTTATATCTGAGACTGATTCTGATACTGGCTTTGTCTCTTTAGACTGTGTTTTTTTCTTGTCTTTTGGTATGGATAATTTTTTTGTTGAAAGCCAAGCATGCTACAGAAGTGAAGTAAATAGGCCTTCAATGTGAGGATTTATGTTAATGTGGCTAGTTGAGCTCTGCTTAATGTCTCACAGAAGTACCCGAGGCTTCAAACTCCTCTCCTGTTCTTGCGTTTGTACTCCTTGACTTTGAGTTTCCCTTTGTAATGATGCTTAAAGAAGATCTGAGACTTGCAGCTCTTTCAGCCATAATTCATTATTATTACTATTATTATTATATTTGAAGCTTTCTGTTGTCATGGAAGCATGCGAATAAGAGGCATATTTCTATAATCTTCTAATGAAGTGTTAGTCTTAGTGGACCAATGTTTCAGGGATATGGCCATCAAAAGTATTCTAGTCTATCTTCCAAGGTCATTTTTTGTTTGCTTGTTTTGCTTGCTTTTCCCTACTGCCTCTTCTGGTTGCAGTACACTAATCTACTGTCTTGAAGCCTTTTCCCCTGTTGTCTACCCTCACCTTTACCCTGTTAGGTGAGGTGGAAGTTAGGAGAGGGCTGGAGTGTGAAGGAATCTCCTTCCCCTAGCTTGAATCAAGTTTCAGCATATGCTCTGGAAAATTCCTTCCTCAGGATGCTAGGTCTTTGTTAAAGAGAAGACACTGGATGGGTTTCATGAGAGCATTTTTTTCCCTATTCCTGCCAGGGCCAGGAGGTGATCTTTCTCAGTTCCTCACAGTGGGAACCTCGAGGGTTTCCTGGAGTGAAAGCCTACGAAAATATGTGGTTTACCTTATGACTAAGATCCTCAGGTGTTTCTCATTCTCATGATAGACTGCGCTCAACCTTCAGCACATCATCAAAACTAGCACTTAGCTGCCTCTAACCATCTAAGAGATGTAACAGCTTTTGTTCCAGGTGAGCAAGCCTCAGCTGTCTCTCTCTGTAAGTGCTTCTTTCTCCAGATTTTGGGAGATGCAGTTTGCCTTGTAACTGCAGTTCCTGGGTAATTTCAAGGTAAGATTTTTGCTCAGGTTTTTCTTGTTGTAAGGGTGGTAGTGATGGACAGTTCTTTAGATGTTGGACCTGAAACTGGAAACCCCAGGCTACCAATTTTTGATTGAATTGTTTTTGCCATCTGAACCCCGAGCAGTGCTATCACCTGTGTTTCTTCTATCAACTAGCAAAGGGATAAGAACACTGGAAAAACCTATTGCTCTTATGACAATAACAAACATACACAAAATGCAGATTGTCTAACTTCAGCTGTCCTTTTGCCGATGTTGAAAAAACAGAACTCAAAAAAAATCCATATTTCATTAATGTAATGAGTCTCAAAACTCAATTGCACTACAATTGGAACCTATGGGAAAAAAATAAAAATAGTACCTTCAGTCTGTTATGAACCTATTCTTACTTAAAATGCCACTTTCTATTTAATTAGAAAATTAAGAAATTTGGGGCCAGGCACCATGGCTCACGCCTGTATCCCAACACTTTGGGAGGCCAAGGTGGGCAGATCATCTGAAGTCAGGAGTTCGAGACCAGCCTGGCCAACATGGTGAAACCCTGTCTCTACTAAAAATATGTAAATTAGCTGGGTGTGGTGGTACATGCCTGTAATCCCAGCTACTAAGGAGGCTGAGACATGAGAATCAATTGAACCCAGGAGGCAGAGGTTGCAGTAAGCCAAGATCACACCGCTGCAGTCCAGCCTGGACAGAGCAAGACTCTGTCTCAAAAAAAAAAAAAAAAAAAGAAAAGAAAATTAAGAAATTTCATTTAATCCCATTTGATAAACTTAGCCTGCTAAGTAGTTTAAATAATCCCTCTAGGTAATATTATTACATGATTAAAACTTATCAGTTCTTTCTCTAGGACCCTGATGCTTTCATTAAGATGACATCTAGGCCAGGTGCAGTGGCTCACTCCTATAATCCCAGCACTTTGGGAGGCCAAGGCAAGCAAATCACCTAAGGTCGGGAGTTCAACACCAGCCTGACCAACGTGGTGAAACCCCGTCCCTCTAATCCCAACTACTCGGGAGGCTGAGGCAGGAGAAGCACTTGAATCCACTTGAATCTGGGAGGTGGAGGTTGCAGTGAGCCAAGATCATGCCACTGCACTCCAGCCTGGGTGACAGGGCAAGACTCTGTCTCAAAAAAAAAAAAAAAAAAAAAAAAAATGACATCTAGCTTTTTATGAGAGAGTTGTGGTTTATGAAATTTTATGGCTTATTTTATAGTTGAGAGGGACAAGATCTTCAGATTCTTCTGATATCCTTTTACTGTATTCTGTATTTTTCTGGTCACTGAGAGCATTAATGATCTCCATGCTTGAAATTTGGGGTTTACATCCCATAGTCTTTCTAATGTTGTTTCATCAGAGAATGGTGATACTTCATTTGAAGGTCTTACTTTAGTTCCTGCTGGCTGCAAATCCTTGCATAGCTTCTTTACTTTATCAAACCTGTGGGCCCACTGGTCTCTGGGGTAGTGGTGCCTCTTCCCACCAGGGCAGAATCCATGGAATCTTCTTGGCTTTCATGTCAGTTTTCATGTCACTGGGAACTGAAAAAAGCTCTGAAATGCCAAATTTAGATGGCTGTATCCCAGTTTGGTGTTATAACTGCTAGAGAAATAATTTGTTTCCAGAATCGTAATCTAGTGACAGTGGCTAAAAATACTTCTGCAATAGTACTGCTGTCATTTATCCTTAGCATCTTCATATTCCCTGAGTCTAAGCCAGTATAAGGAAAAAAAATAGAGATGCATTTAACTCTCTAGATCTCTATCTTCCTTTCCATAATCTATTTGGCCAGAAAGGTTGATTCATTTCTATATAATTACTTTTTCTTCCATTCTGGCTAATGCAATAATCTGAGAACGTCAATATTTGATATTTAAAATGCAATTTGGGAATTTTGAAAAATCTTATTTTGTATAAAACTTGGAGAATTGTTTTATTGAATTATAATTTTAAATACAAGTCACAAATATGTTTTTGTTTGTTTTATTTGTATTCCTTATTTTTGCATTTCTAAACTCTCCTTAGTTAGATGTAAGCCAAGACCTGAGAAGGATAAAGAATGTATATTACAAAATTTAAAGGAGAACATTGCATTTTTTACTTTCAAATGATTACCCTCATTAAACCAGCAAGTCTCTGGGTTAGGATTGCTCATGTTCACTCAAGGAATAAGGAAGATGGCAAAATCGGAACCTAGGGCTGAGCATAGATCATGGGATATTTTCTCCTTGCTCCTTAAGATTTTATAATCTTTGTGGGGTTCTCATCTGCAAATTCAGGAAAGAGAAAATTCCTATGTGCCTTCATAGCACGCATTTCACATTCATATGGCAAACTTTATTAATTGCATACTGTGTGCCAAGCACAGCGCTAGTCACTGGGACTACAACTGTGAGAAGGGCAGAAGAGGTTTGAGAATGTAGGGAGCTAATAATCTTCCAGGAGATGCAGGGACATTGACACAAAATTAAATCTGTTTTTATAAATGTTCTCGTAAAGAGAGGACAGTTTTTTCTTTATATTTGATTTTGCAACAATCTTTCAGCATTTATTTATTTTTTCTATCTTATACCTCTGGTATTTTGGGAATTGTCTTATTTATATACAAGTATTTTGTCCCTTAAGGGCCAAGAATAAGACCTTTTCCTAAATATACAGCCAGCACAATTGAAATAACATTTTGTTGACCGTCAAAAAAACTAAAATTTGACTCTCAGCTCAGTTGCTTTAATAGTTGAATGACCTGAGGCCCGTCCTTTGACCTCTCTAGACTTAGTTATACTCGTCTATAAATTGAAGTGATAATAACCACTTACAGAGTTATTATGGTAAATGAGTTAATATATGTGACTAACATTTTTAAGTGTACACAGATCTATAGAGAAATAGGCATTAAAAATTTACTTTGCAAGTATTTAACATTCTGGTATTCAATTACACACTGCTAAGCACTGAAAACAGATTGTGTCTAAACATTGAAAGCCTTTTTTACATAAAAATATTAACGATAAATGCAGTTTATCTAGCAAATTTCCTATTAATGGAAGCAAACTTAGATTCGACACAAAATAAAGATTTTGCTATTCCAGTCATGACTTCATATCCACAAAAGAAGTCCTTAAAACATCACATCCTTCAGGCAATTCAACACTCAACTACTTTTTGGGTGTCTTAAATTTCATCTAGGAAAATTTATAAGATGGCTAGTCTCCAAGATATTGGATTTAAATAAACTGTTGAGACTTACAGAAAGAAAACAAGGTTTTAAGGACATACAAAGGTTTTGATAACATATAAAACATTTTTCAAAGACAGTGGTGATGGTAAAGGAAAACTATAAATACCATAAGGCCAGAAGCAAGATGTAATAGTGAAACAGCTTATACAGTTTTAGAAGATTGCAACATCAGATAATATGTCAAAAATGCACCACCACACATTTATTTAAGTGAACTAAGGGGAATGTTTGTATTAACAGCTACCCTGCCAAGGAATGCAGAAAGCCAAAATCAAACAATATAACTCAGGCTTATCCACAAAGAGCCTAAAATGGATCAGGTGAATATCCAGAAACTTACTTAGAAATTCCACATATTGTGGAATGTGTTGGTCACTTCAAATTTCTTAATGAAACTCAAGTAAAGTAATTTGCAAGTACATTTGAATGAGTAAATAAAGCAAAGTCATATACATATGTCACTCTTACTAGCAGTCCTGGTAACTCCCACCTGTTTGTTATTGGAGTAGGGGTGGCAATAAGCTGCTGTTTTATAAATTTAAGGAGTCTCAGGGGTCATATCACCAGTTCCAAAAAATAAACGAATTACGAGATTAACAGTCAAATGTCCATTTTAATGAAAATCCTATGCTAATTCAAATGAGGACCCTACTGTTGAAGAAACATTTGCTCTTCACACATAAACATGAAATATACCCTAACTCATTTATGAGCTGCAGTCTTGAATCCAGGCACAATATATCACTATGACACCATTGTTGTGCAATTGCAAGAAGGCTAGCCAAGGATCCTGCTTAGTCTCTGACTGCAACAGTTACCCACCCAAGGATTGCACTTAGTTTCTATAGCCTTCATTAAGCAATCAAGCTAACCTACCACATACTCCCTAATAAAAATATGAGCCAATGCCAATCATATGGCTATCTAGTCAGAAATAGCGAAACAATTCTTAAATCTCTGTATTCCTGGATGAATCTTTTGAGTTAAAACTTGAGAAAAGTAAAAATAACTGTGTTAAGTTAGAACACCAATTATGTAAGTATGAGGTGAGGAGGTCAGAGTTAAGGACAAAAAAAAAAAAAAATAGAAAGGAAATCTAGGGTATTTAGTTGATATAATTTCCTAATCAATCAACCATATGATATGGCTCCTCCAATAAAGAAGCTAGTCAGGTGGATAAATGCCTGAAACATCAAATTATAAAATATTTTCATCTCATTTTTCAGAAGAGGAAATAAGGGCATGAAATTTAAGTAACTTGTACTGAATCACAAATCTACTGCTATGGCTAGAAATGGAGCCAGATCTGAATCCAAAGGCTATATATATATTTTTTTCATGAAATAACACTGATGAGGAAATTCAAAACCATAATACATGAGAAATAAAGAATTACTAGAACTGTAGTTTTTTTTCCCTTGGCATTGGAAAGCATGAAGAGTGGTGAAAATGAAAAAAAGTCTTGATTGTGTACTTCAGATATCTGATGATTTATTAATGACAAAAAGATAATAGAGAAACAAATAAGTAAAATTTAAGGAAAGCAAGATATTTACTGAGTTAGAAAAATCTGAAGAAATGAATGGACTACTTACCTGGTAATGAATTTCCCTACAAGAAATGTGTTGAAATAGAAGACTAAATGTTTACCAAAAGAATTATTACAGAGAGAATTTACGTATTGTGAAATGGCCATGTCAGATGATAATAAACTCTGACCTCAAAATTTTTGATTCTATGATACTATGAAAACACACATAAAATATAGGAAAGTATCCAGGCTAGCCTGTCAGGGCTTTGTCCTGGCTCCTTCGCTTGATCTAAGTGAACCTAAGAATGGCTACCAAGAAGTAGGGAAACCAGGGAAAGAAGGACAGAATGTTAGTTGCCTTCGACAGAGCAGCCTCAGTTTTAGAATGAGAGAACGCCATGGTGCATGATGCTTTGGTTCCCAAGAGACACTCAGTGATATGATTCAGGCAAGTGCATCATGTTACTCGCCTTGATACCTACCTAATGACCTGCTTCCCCAGAGGACCAAATAACAGCTTATCATTGGCCTAATAATACTCTCCTCTGAGGTCTCCTACCTCTGCTTCCCTCCATTACTGATTGGCTGCATGACCCTGATCAAGTTACAGCTGTCTCCTGGGTGCACTGAGCAGCACTAGCAGTCTTTCAATCTAATTTACTGTAGAAATAAAAAGTAACTCAGAAATGATCTATAGAAGTAGCGACAATACACAGGAGACTTAACAAACTCCAGAGCATGGTGCTTGCAGCAGAAGAGATATCCAGGTCAGTAATTTAACAACAAACTCCAAAAATAAAAATGCAAATGTTCATCTTATCACTTATATATTAGGTAATTCAGGTGTGCATTATAGAGTGCTAAGTTGTCATAAGGACTCATGAGAGGTCTTTTCATGGTCTTTGATGATGGTATCATCTCATGTACACAAAGTACCACTAACGAGGTCCTGGATGTTTGATGAGGAATATTTTCCAGAGTGGAAGAAGGTAGATCTGTAACAGTTCTATACCGGGCACTATCTTAGGCTATCTACATGTATTATTACTAAAAATCTTCACAATGACTGTAGTAGTAGGTACAATTGTCCCAAATATATACATGGGGAAAATGCCATCAGTGATAGATGATTGTCTGTTCCAGTTCAAATCTTATTCATTATGCTATTTCAGGCATGTGATTTAACATTATTGATATGCAGTTTTTAATATATAATATGTGTATAGTAATAATGTATACATTTTATTACATCTGTATTCTAATACACAAAATGTGTAAAATAGCATATTATTATGGTAATAATAACAAAGAATTATAATGCAATAAAGCACCATGATAACATAACCTAAACATGCTTTGCAATAGCCCATCATTTCTTTCACCCAAACCTGGTTCTCAAATGGAGGCAGGCAAAAGTTTTTATATCTGATGAAAATGTGATTGGGATAAAGAAATTAGAAGGGAGGGAATAGTTAAAAAAAAAAAAAGAGGGGAAACAAGGAAGTAAAATGTGGGTCCTTGTGTCACCAGTAATCTACTAATCTCTTGACCTAGTGTCTTTCAATAGAGTGAGAGAAACAGATGTCAATTAACTGGGAAGTTCTGGAAGTCCCAAACATTTAGAAAACTCCAAGTCCTTCCCATTCATTTTTAAGGTACAGCTAAAAAATATCAGCATGTACACTAAACAGCAGTTGGAACTGGGAAATATTTGGTTCACAAAGGCCACACTGGAATTTCTAATTGCCAGCTGTGCAGATTAACTACAGTTATTTCATTAACCTTCTAATAACCAATCCTTAATTTTACTTGAATGAGATTTTTTGGGACAAAATCTATCAAATCATGACAGTGTTTTCCTTTAATAATAACCAGTATTATATACTGAGATTTTTCTCTATTCCTATCACTGCCTTAATCACTATTTGTTACATATTAATAACATGAATTCTCACTTAATAACCCTAATCTTGTGACATTGGTACCATTATTATCCCTCATTCGCACATGAGGGAATTGAGGCTTAGAGAGGCTAAGCCAAAACTAGTCAACAAGGTTACACATTGTTTTGGTTATCAACTGAAGTGTGACAACCACTCAGAAATTTAATAGCTTGAAAACATCCATCATTCTATTTGCTCTATATTCTACCAGTCAGAGATTTGCAGGATCTCTGGATTCTACCACAGATTGGGCTGGACCCAGTAGAGTCACCATGGGGCAGCACTACAGGGCTGGACATGAGGGTGGGGGCTTCACAAGGTCTAGGGTGTCATTTGGGGGTGGCTTCAATGGCTGGGGCTGGATAGGACAGCTGGGTGAGCCATATGTCTGTTATTTATTTTGTTTATTGTAATTGTTTATTGTCTAGGTCCCTTGCTATTTATCCACAATTCTGGCATGAGCCCTGCATGGTGATCTCATGCTTGCAAACGAGTTTTCCAAAAGACAAGTCCATTAAAAAAGTGTTTATTAAGTCTCTGCTTGCATCACTTTTGCTAACAACTCACTGGCCACAACAAGTCACATGAAAAAGTACTGTGACTGTGGGAGAGGATTAAACAAGGTCTAGAAGACAAGAGATACAATACTGGCATTTTAGAGAGCTTTGAGACCCACCAGAAGGTACATTTGGACTAGGCTTACGTTTGCATGTGTGTGTGGAGGGGAGAAGGTTTGTCATTGGAGACTAGAGCGGGAGAAAAATAGAACTAGAGAATTTCAGAGAGACACCATCTATCTAGTTCAGCGCTTCATTTTACATGTAAATAAATTGGAGCCACAATAGAAAAGTGCCAGGCTAGGCACATAAATCTAACTATTGTCAAAGACTGGATTCAGAATGCAGATGACACCAAAATCCAGAGGAGAAGCTCTAATGGAGAGTTTGCAGCATGCGGTAATAGTGAAGAATGTGAGTAGAATGCATGGGCTGAACACAGCTGAAGTGGAGATTAAAAGAGCCAATCAGTGGAGAGTCTGAGAGTCCAGTCCTGTGAAGTTGCTTTTAAGTAACCCACTTGAGAATTAATTTGCATTGTCCCTTGCCTGCACTGGTCAAGCAGAAACACCATATCCCTTTCACACATCACTGCCTAATATCTTTCTACTTATTATTTCCTTGGAGTACTTGAACTCTGCTGTTCGTCTACATATCTACATCAGAATATCTATCTTGTGGTGTAAGCTCCTAAAAAGCAAAAGGTAAATTATCTTAAATACAGCGTAAAGTAAAATTAAGTATGTAATAAAGGCTTTGGGATTATGAAAATGAGGAAATATGTATGGTGCCTTAAATTCATCTAGGGAATCATATCTACAGCATCTCCTGTGTAGCACATTTTGTGCTATTTAATACAGAGTTTATATTTAATCAACATAAAACTATAAAGTAAGTAGGTTTTGAATCCTTCGTTTTTTCCACAAATGAGGAAACTAAAGGTGAAGATGGCTAAATGGCTTTCCTACTTGTCATACAGCTAGTAAATGAAACATCATAGATTTAAAATTTGACCGTTATCCTTGTGCTGCTTTTTCTTTAGTGCAACTAAACCATGGTCCCAAGTAATATAGGATAGGATATGCAAAACCCAGCAAGGTGTGAATGCAGTGTCAGACTTTTACACTTAACATAATTTTGTAAAAATTACATAACCTCTATGAGTTTGAGTATTTTCATTTGAGAAATGAGAGTTGGACAAGATTATTTCTTACATGCACTTCACCTCCAGAATGTTTATAGCATTCACGGAAAATTGCCAAGGCACTGATATTCAATGCAGCGCCATCTGGTGTTCACCGATGAGATTAGCTGACAGTTCTTGTTAAATGAAAAGAAAAAGAAAAAGAAAAAACAGCAAAATAACTCCAAAATATATAAGTGATAAATATGCACTATGTACCCAAGATACATCCCACTGCAGATTTTATTCGTTTTCTTGTATAATGTTTATAAAGTATGTGTTAAAATATCAAAAGCATTACACTAACTGTATTCTTGTACAATGTCACATACAGAGATAGACACTGCCTTCACATATAAATGGAGTAGATTATACCTGCACGTTTCACATTCACAATAAAATAAGTAATAGGTCCCATAATTGCATAGAAACACCTAATTTCTATGCAATTAGGGTTAAATATATTTTAATCCCATGTAGCTACATGCATTTGACAGTAACCAGCACTGTTGTATTTGAACTGTGTAATTATACACTGGATCTCTCAGAGGCAGAAAATGTATAATTATGAAGTTCCCTACAGTATTAAAATAAACACAACTGTGTGGTGCTAGGGAGAAATCACAATGGGGATACACTGCCTGTGATTCCACATCCCTAACTTCAGTGTCTACTTAACTTCCAATACAGTGTAATTAGGCATGGGTTGAGTTGGAAGACGAACCATATCTAACACATTAACAGCATCTCTTATTCACAAATAGCTAAAGAGCATTCCACCAGTCATGCCAACAGCTTCCCTTACACATAACACAAGCAATTTGCCATTCCACCTAGAGTCACCACTATTATATTTTTTGCTTTCAAAACAAGATTCTGAAAATATTTCCCCAAGCCACTCAAAATGCAGCCTTTGTATGGGTATTATATAGAGTTCTTAGATGCATGAAACATAATTTCACAGGGGAGTTAAAGTGATGAGGTATGCTCAGTAAGTAAAAAGGAATGCAAACTAAACAGGGCTATATGTTGGATTTCTTGTCTGCTTTCTCGATAGATGAGCGCTACAGAGACTTTCTAAGGACATGGCTAAAGGATTTGGCTTATATTTTGAAATTCTTATGGCACTTAATTATAAAGTCCTTCACTTAAATTTGCTTAAAAGTTAATTAAATATCTATAGAATTTGGGAGAAGAGTCTTTATAGCAACTTGCATGAAAACCTTAATGCATACAGGCTTCACATGAGCCAATGAGATGATATGCTAAGAAAGTGTCTTGGGCAGTATTAGTGAGTGCAATGTCTACCTTAGGAAATAGCAGCCCCACAATGCCATGATAAAAAGTCTAAATGTCCTAGAGAAGGTAGGGAAATGAAATCAAGTAAAACCAAAAACTGAAAGAACATATGTTTAATCTAGTCTTAGAGGGAAGTCATATAATGAGCAAATAAAAAATTTCAGATAGTTAAAAGTAGTATGTAAAGTGAAAAAAGGGATGCAATAGAAAAGATGCAGAAAGCAGAAACTGTTTGAGATAAAGTGAGAAAGGTATAACTTTTCTAATAAAGTGAGAGTTGAGGTGGAAGATCAATAATAAGAGAGAGGCAGCTTTGCAGGAGTCTCAAGAAAAAATTCTAGGTATGAACAAAAACAAGTGCAAAGTTCCTGGGACAAACAATGAAAGAACCAGAGAATCTGGAGTAGAAGAACAGGAGAATTGTAAGCAGTGACCACTTTCATACTGGGTGTGAAAACAAGATTAACATTGTTCGGGAATAAAACTGGAAAAGGGTGAAAGAATTAAAGCATCCTAACTATGAAGTCAAGTTATATGTGAAAATGGATCATGTAATGGAATTCAATTTATTCTCCTATATTTTAAAGCAGCTGTTAATGACTCTAATTTAAAGATCTTATGCTACACAGCAATTATCATTGTATGCACAAGTTTTGTAGGTATTTGTCATTTATGTCATTTCTATACAATTAAATGAGCATTAATAAGATAAAAAACATTTCAGAGTATTAAAAGCTATTTATGGATTCATACATGATTAGTTTATTGCTGATTTTAAAATAAATCAAAATGCTTAGACTCTGACTATTAAGATGTACAAGAGAGTTGATTTTTCTATTTTTTTTAAGTTAGTCATAGAAGGAGATTCTATTGTTTCTTTCTATAGAAGGTATGGTCTTTCTTAGGAAGAATATACTGTAAAGTTTGTGAATACTAACCATGACTGCCATTCACAAAACGTAAGAACTTGGAGAAGTCATTGAATCTCTCTAAGCCTGTTGCTTCATATGTAAAAATGAGATTGCAATATATGGCTTATGTCTTTATCATAATTTTCTCCAGTCTAACATTGTATGATTATGTTTATATGCCATCCTAAGAAAATCTCTGTATATTCTTTCCCTTCCAGTAGAATTTTATTCTTGTAATAGACTATTCCTATAATATACATGATGTATATTAAAAATATATATTCTTATAATACAGTTTTAAAATGTGAATATTCTGATGTGTTTTTCCAATCTTAATGTACTTTACCAACATGGTCTCTCCTGTCTACCACACATTCCCCATTTTATTTTAGATAATATTGTTAGTTTCTCATCACACCTAAATTTCTACTACTTTTTATTATTATTTATTAAACTTTAAGTTCTGGTATACATGTGCAGAACTATGCAGGTTTGTTAAGTAGGTATACATGTGCCATGGTGGTTTGCTGCACCCATCAACCCACCATCTAGGTTTTAAGCCTCACATGCATTAGGTATTTGTCCTAATGCTCTCCCTCCCCTTACCCCCAACCCCCTGACAGGCCCTGGTATGTGATGTTCCCCTCCCTGTGTCCATGTGTTCTCATTGTTCAGCTCCCACTTATGAGTGAGAACATGCGGTGTTTGGTTTTCTGTTCCTGTGTTAGTTTGCTGAGAATGATGGTTTCCAGATTCATCCATGTCCCTGCAAAGGACATGAACTCACTTTATTTTTATGAATGCATAGTATTCCATGGTGTATATGTGCCCCATTTTCTTTATCCAGTCTATGATTGATGGATATTAGGGTTGGTTCCAAGTCTTTGCTATTGCGAATTGCACTGCAATAAACATATGTGTGCATATGTCTTTATAGTAGAATGATTTATAATCCTTTACGTATATACCCAGTAATTGGATTGCTGGATCAAATTGTGTTTCTGGTTCTAGATCCTGAGGAATTGCCACACTGTCTTCCACAAGTTGAACTAATTTATACTCCCACAAATAGTGCAAAAGCATTTCTATTTCTCCATATCCTCTCCAGCATCTGTTGTTTCCTGACTTTTTAATGATCATCATTCTAACTGGCGTGAGATGGTATCTAGTTGTGTGTGTGTGTGTGTGTTTTTTTTTTTTGCATTGCTCTAATGACCAGTGATGTTGAGCTATTTTTCATATGTTGGTTGGCCACATAAATGTCTTCTTTTGAGAAGTGTCTGTTTATATCATTTGCCCACTTTTTGATGGAGTTGTTTTTTTCTTCTAAATTTGTTTAAGTTCCTTGCAGATTCTGGATATTTGACCTTTGTCAGATGGATAGATTGAAAAAATCTCCTCACATTTTGTAGGTTGCCTGTTCAATCTGATGATAGTTCCTTTGCTGTGCAGAAACTCTTTAGTTTAATCAGATCCCATTTGCCAGTTTTGGCTTTTGTTGCCATTGCTTGTAATGTTTTAGTCATGAAGTCTTTGCCTATGCCTATGCCCTGAGTGGTATTAACTAGGTTTTCTTGTAGGGTTTTTATGGTTTTAGGTTTTATGTTTAAGCCCTTAATCCATCTTGAGTTAATTTTTGTATAAGATGTAAGGAAGGAGTCCAGTTTCAGTTTTCTCCATATGGCTAGCCAGTTTCCCCAGCACCACTTATTAAATAGGCAATTCTTCCCCCATTGCTTGTTTTTGTCAAGTTTGTCAAAGATCAGATGATTGTAGATGTGTGGTATTATTTCTGAGGCCTCTTTTCTGTTCCATTGGTCAATATGTCTGTTTTGGTACCAGTACCATGCTGTTTTGTTTGCTGTAAGCTTGTAGTATAGTTTCAAGTCAGGTAGCATAATGCTTCCAGCTTTTTACCTTTTGCTTAGGATTGTGTTGGCTATATGGGGTATTTTTTATGTGAAATTTAAAGCAATCTTTTCAGCTCTGTGAAGAAAGTCAATGGTAAGTTGATGGGGATAGCATTGAATCTATAGATTACTTTGGGCAGTGTGGTCACTTTCACGATATTGGTTCTTCCTTTCCATGAGCATGGAATGTTTTTCTATTTGTTTGTGTCCTCTCTTATTTTTTGAGCAGTGGTTTGTTGTTATCCTTGAAGAGGTCCTTCACATCCCTTGTAAATTGTATTCCTAGGTATTTTATTCTCTTTGTATCAATTGTGAATGGGAGTTCACTCATGATTTGGCTCTCTGCTTTTCTATTCTTGGTGTATAGGAATTCTTGTGATATTTGCACATTGATTTAGTATCCTGAGACTTTCCTGAAGTTGCTTATCAGCTTAAGGAGTTTTGGGCTGAGCTGATGGGGTTTTCTAAATATACAATCATGTCATCTTCTAACAGATACAATTTGACTTCCTTTCTTCCTATTTGAATACCCTTTATTTTTTTCTCTTGCCTGATTGCCCTGGCCAGAACTTCCAATACTATGTTGAATAGTAGTAGTGAGAGAGGGTATCCTTGTCTTGTGCTGATTTTCAAAGAGAATGCTGCTAGCTTTTGCCCGTTCAATATGATATTGGCTGTGGGTTTGTCATAAATAGCTCTTATTATTTTTAGATATGTTCCATCAATACCTAGTTTATTGAGAGTTTTTAGCATGAAGTTGTGTTGAATTTTACTGAAGGTCTTTTCTGCATCTATTGAGATAATCATGCAGTTTTTGTCTTTGGTTATGTTTATGTGATTGTTTATGTTTGTTGATTTGCATATGTTGAACCAGCCTTGCATCCCAAGGATGAAGCTGACTTGATCGTGGTGGATAAGCTTTTGGATGTGCTGCTGGAATCAGTTTGCCAGTATTTTATTGAGGATTATCACATCGATGTTCATCAGGGATATTGGCCTGAAATTTTCTTTTTTTGTTGTGTCTCAGCCAGGTTTTGGTATCAGGATGATGCTGGCCTCATAAAGTGAGTTAGGGAGGATTCTCTCTTTTTCTGTTGTTTGGGATAGTTTCAGAAGGAATGGTACCGACTCCTCTTTCTACCTCTGGTAGAATTCGGCTGTGAATCCATCTGGTCCTGGGCTTTTTTTGGTTGGTAGGCTATTAATTACTGCTTCAATTTCAGAACTTGTTATTGGTTTATTCAGGGATTCGACTTCTTCCTTGTTTAGTCTTGGGAGGGTGTATGTGTCCAGGAATTTATTCACTTCTTCTAGGTTGTCTGATATATTTGCGTAGAGGTGTTTATAGTAATCTCTGATTGTAGTTTGTATTTCTATGGTATCAGTGGTGATATCCCCTTTATCATTTTCTATTGTGTCTATTTGATTCTTTTCTCTTTTCTTCTTTATTAGTCTGGCTAGTGGTCTATCTATTTTGTTAATCTTTTCAAAAAAATTACTCCTGGATTCACTGATTTTTTGAAGGGTTTTTTTGTGTCTCTATCTCCTTCAGTTCTGCTCTGATCTTAATTATTTCTTGTTTTCTGCTAGCTTTTGAATTTGTTTACTCTTGTTCCCTTAAGTCCTACTGATCAGAAACTTAAAAAAATTAATTGTGGTAAAGAATACATAACATGAAATACAACATTTAAGCCTTTTTTTTTTTTTTTTTTTTTGAGACGGAGACTTGCTCTGTGGCCCAGGCTGGAGTTCAGTGGCTTGATCTCGGCTCACTGCAGCCTTTGCCTCCTGGGTTTCATCCAGTTATTCTCCTGCCTCAGCCTCCTGGGTAGCTGGCATTACAGGCGCACACTACCATGCCCAGCATTTAAGCCACTTTTAAGTGAACAGTTCAGTGACATTAAGTACATTCACCCTTTTGTGCAATCATCATCACTATCTATCTCCAGAACTTTTTTATCTTGCAAAATAAACTCTGTATCCATTAAACAATAATTCTTCTTGTCAGAAACTTTAAATGTTTACCCTCAGAGTGGCAAATAGAAGAGGTCCATAAAAATCAATTGTGAAGGACTTATTCTCTCCCAATCCAATCATAAGACCTCATTCAGGAGTAAATACAGTAAACAAGAAGAGTACCCAACCTCTTAAAATTTATAGTTTAGAAGGAAGAATCGAGATTAACTTATTCCCTGGCTTTCTTTTTGGTAACCACTGCCTAGAGAAATACGGGGAGCAGACCATAAAGCCATATGGACTGTGTGCATCATTTTCTGGCTGTGCTTAACTTAATGTTCCTCCCTATCTTTGCACACTGGTCTGCCAAGGACCAGATGGCACAACCCTGTGCAAAGAGGTGCATCTTTCCTCAAGGAAGTTGTTTGTTCTTACATGGAGCACATACATTTAACTTAATTCAGTAGTAAAAAAAAAAAAAAATTCAGTAGTAAAAAAAAAAAAAAAAAATTCTGGAAGCACAGCCTGTTAAGGCTCCACTTAAATCAGAAGAGAGGAGAGGGGAATAAACTGGAAGAAAAGAAAGGGAACATGATGAGAATATTTATTTAAAGACTATTTTAGAATATATATACATATATATGTATATATATATATCCTTATCCATAGATCTTTGTGAATGTTGCATTTTTATTCCAACTTTGTGTATAGTTGCATATATGTAGCCCTTTAATTTGTCCAAGGGTGACATGCCTATTAGAGTTGGGGTTCAAACTGACACCAGAGACACTTACATTTGCTCTGAAGTCTAGGAAAGTTGTCTGGGGAGGTTCTTCTAGCACTTTGTCATATTCATGGGAGGATCATGTCACTGCTACATAGCATGACATCAACTAAAACATGAAGGACATGCTGCTCAATGATAGATTTAGGAACAAAACTAGATAGATTTTTTAAATGTGCTCTCTGCTTCTGATTTGGCAAAATTGTTGATGATTACCATGTCACAAATTTTAGCCTTTTCTACTTTAAGAAGCATAAAATACATATAACTTAGTTGGCTCTTTCATTACATTTAATGAAAATTTTGCTATTAAAAACTCAACTCTGGATATTAGACCTTTGACAGGGATGCTCTCTCTCACCACTCCTATTCTACATAGTGTTGGAAGTTCTGGCCAGGGCAATCAGGCAGGAGAAAGAAATAAAGGGTATTCAGTTAGGAAAAGAGGAAATCAAATTGTCCCTGTTTGCAGATGACATGATTGTATATCTAGAAAACCCCATCATCTCAGCCCAAAATCTCCTTAAGCTGATAAGCAACTTCAGCAAATCTCAAGATACAAAATCAATGTGCAAAATCACAAGCATTCTTATACACCATTGACAGAGAGCCAAATCATGAGTGAACTCCCATTCACAATTGCTTCAAAGAGAATAAAATACCTAGGAATCCAGCTTACAAGGGATGTGAAGGACCTCTTCAAGGAGAACTACAAACCACTGCTCAATGAAATAAAAGAGGACACAAACAAATGGAAGAACATTCCATGCTCATGGATAAGAAGAATCAATATCATGAAAATGGCCATACTGCCCAAGGTAATTTATAGATTCAATGCCATCCCCATCAAGCTACCAATGACTTTCTTCACAAAATTGGAAAATAACTACTTTAAAGTTCATATGGAACCAAAAAAGAGCCCGCATTGCCAAGTCAATCCCAAGCCAAAAGAACAAAGCTGGAGGCACATCACACTACCTGACTTCAAACTTTACTACAAGGCTACAGTAACCAAAACAGCATGGTACTGGTACCAAAACAGAGATACAGATCAATGGAACAGAACAGAGCCCTCAGAAATAATACCACACATCTACAACTATCTGATCTTTGACAAACCTGACAAAAACAAGAAATGGGGAAAGGATTCCCTATTTAACAAATGGTGCTGGGAAAACTGGCTAGCCATATGTAGAAAGCTGAAACTGGATCCCTTTCTTACACCTTATACAAAAATTAATTCAAGATGGATTAAAGACTTAAATCCTAAAACCATAAAACCCTAGAAGAAAACCTAGGCAATACCATTCAGGACATAGGCATGGGCAAGGACTTCATTTCTAAAACACCAAAAGCAATGGCAACAAAAGCCAAAATTGACAAATGGGATCTAATTAAACTAAAGAGCTTCTGCACAGCAAAAGAAACTACCTTCAGAGTGAACACGCAACCTACAGTATGGGAGAAAATTTTTGCAATCTACTCATCTGACAAAGAACTCCAAAAAATTTACAAGAAAAAAACAACCTCATCAAAAAGTGGGCAAAGGATATGAACAAACACTTCTCAAAAGAAGACATTTATGCAGCCAAAAAACACATGAAAAAATTCTCATCATCACTGGCCATCAGAGAAATGCAAATCAAAACCACAGTGAGATACCATCTCACACCAGTTAGAATGGCGATCATTAAAAAGTCAGGAAACAACAGGTGCTGGAGAGGATGTGGAGAAATAGGAACACTTTTACACAGTTGGTGGGACTGTAAACTAGTTCAACCATTGTGGAAGACAGTGTGGTGATTCCTCAGGGATCTAGAACTGGAAATACCATTTGACCCAGCCAACCCATTACTGTGTATATACCCAAAGGAATATAAATCCTGCTGCTATAAAGACACATGCACACGTATGTTTATTGCAGCACTACTCGCAAGAGCAAAGACTTGGAACCAACCCAAATGTTCAACAATGATAGACTGGATTAAGAAAATGTGGCACATATTCACCATGGAATACTATGCAGCCATAAAAATGATGAGTTCATGTCCTTTGTAGGGACATGGATGAAGATGGAAACCATCATTCTCAGCAATTTATCACAAGGACAGAAAACGAAACACTGCATGTTCTCACTCATAGGTGTGAATTGAACAATGAGAACATTTGGACAAAGGGTGGGAAACATCACACACCAGGGCCTGATGTGGGGTAGGGGGAGTGGGGAGGGATAGCATTAGGAGATATACCTAATGTAAATGACCAGTTAATGGGTGCAGCACACCAACATGGCACATGTATACATATGTAACAAACCTGCACGTTGTGCACATGTACCCTAGAACTTAAATAAATATATATAATACACACACACACACACACACACACATATATATAAAAAGACCCCAATCTTAAAAAAAAAAAAAAAGAAAACTCAACTCCTGGAAACTAGCATATCCTAGTTGAAATAAAAATAAATTATCATTAGATGTTCTTGTGTTATGTATTACCTTAGTACTTCATCTATTTACTCTTCACTGTGCTAGGCAATCCAACTCTCTCGTCAACACCCTGGGGAAAGAATGATATGTCCCAGGAGATATGTGGATATGTGTGTTTGTAGTAGGGGGTGTAGGTATGAACTGAAACAGACTTGGAGAGAAGTCTGTCTTCTCATAAAAAATTGAAAACTATTTGATTTTTGACCATGAAATTTCCCTACAGACAGGGAGAACATTTAAACTCTGAAATCACACAGGATTGCAAGAAACTTGTCTGGATAACAGCCAAGGATTTTGGGATGAGACACATCTCTGAGACATTAAGTCAGACCAAATGTATTCTTTTCATGGAAGAAGAACAGAAAAGAAATAAAATTAGATAGTCTGGTTTCAATACTTGGTAACATGTTCTTCAATTTTTTGGTGGGAGTGCTGTAAGGGAAATTTTGTTTAAGATTAAGATCTACTACAGATAGGAAATTTAAAATTAATTTTTTTCTAATAAAAAGATGAAGAATATGTTATTTTAGGGTGAATGCTGAGCCAAGCATAAATAATGTCTGAGTTTCTCTTTCAAGAATACTCTTTTTTTAGAAATAGCTATTTGGTACATTATGGACACATGCTGGTAGAAGCTATTAGCCAAAAGCCCCAGATTTATTCACTGTAACCTTTTAAAAATAACGTACCAAATGTTCATTATTTGTATGTAGGTTGAATGGGAGCGGGTATGAAACAGTTTAAATAAACTCTTGAGCTGTTGATCAAAGGAAAGTGTTTAATGGTGTCACACTGAAAGTGTCATGTCATCTTCCCATAGGAAAGACATTTTAAGGCCAGACTCTAGTCAGAAATTCTATCATATCTTTAATGAAAGAATAGCAAAATACTTTTTTCCTCTGAATCACAGCTGGAGCAGAACATAAAGAAAACATAAAAGAATGGAGAGCACAGAGAGTGACCATAAGCCACAGCATCTCATAAATGGGATGAGAGAACAATTTTTAGATACAGAAAATAATTTATAGAAGGCATTTTGCAATGCCCATTGGAGAGGAGCAGATTTCTTTTTACCAAACAACTAATAAAAGCTTGAGAAATTCAATAGAAATAATCATATGGTGTCTGATAAAAGAGTGGTATCGTAGCATAGAACTCCATGAGGTAACCACAGTTTAAGAATGTGCAAGAGATTTAGCAGAAACTAAAGGAAGAGAATATAAAGACCAGAAATAAACAGAGAATATTCTCTAAATCACATTGGCTAACCATTTTTGTATTGAGAAAGAATTGGAAACTTATACTCTGAACTCACTATAAAAACATTTATTGTTCGTGTTATACAACCATGTTTTCACTGACTATACTGGAAGCAATTTATGGTGTTCACTCTGTAGTTTTGGCCCTTTTACAAGAATAGCCTTTGGTTGACTTCATAAAGATACATATTAAAAACAACATTTCTATTCTGAAGGATAGCAGGGTCAGGAAAGCAATTATATCAGTCAAGTTACTGTGATCAGAGTATGCAAAAAAGGTAAGAAATCTTTCTAACTTGATATGGTAAATCAGTCTTATTTCTGCCAGTATTTAAGCAGCAAATATTTGAAAAAGGCATATATATATATACACCTTTTTATACATTTATACCATATGTATACACATACATACATATATATAGATATATATACATATATATACATATATATATATATATATATATATATATATATATATATATATATATATATATGTCTTTGCCTTTGAGGTTCTTTTACAATCCAGAATGGAGTTGGCAAATATTTAACCATTTTTTCTAATCACTTCTATATTGCATTTAATGCTCACAATTTCTCTTCTCTTTAGGCCTTTATTATCTATTCCAATCTTTCCTCTTTGTGTTACTTTTCTATTCTTCAAACTCCTCCTTTTATTGTGAGTCAAGCTAACGCAATAAATAACTTGAAGCACTGATATGCATGAACAAAGACTGGTTACTGACATTATGACTTTACTATTTAAAAATATGTTTCACTAATACAGCTCAATAAAACACCTCCTCTGTAACTAATAGAAATAATTCCAATTTATTACTACTTCTTACAGCAATTTGCTGTACACCAGAGAATATAGTATATCATAAGTAGTACCAGAAGAAAACAGACTGCAAGGAAATTTCAGATAAAAAATACCATGTGCAATTGGTGAAATTTAGTGAAGAAGGACTGTTCACAGGGGGTTGCTTTTGAGATGACTCCTGAATAATGATAGAAATTCAACAAGAAGAGATATTGGAAGGTATTTGGGGAAAGGGAAATGAAGATGGATAGTTAGACAGACTAGAGAAAATACTCAAGGATGGGAAAATGCAGAAAGATATTTGGAAATAGTTCAAAGAATATGATGTGAGTAGCAGAAAGAATTGGGTGTTATACAAGTTGCACCGTAATGGTCAAACTAAAGTTTAGAAAGCAGGCAGTGGCTTGATCAGAGCTGTGCTTTAGGTGAAGTGAACCTTACATAGGCTTACAGTCAACTAGTGGGAAGTTATTAGAAGTGTGGGTGAGAAACAGTTAAGAATCTAAGCTATAGTGGAAATATTAGGAATCCAATGAAGGAGACAGAAAATCCATAGAACTTGGGAATTTGGGTAAGTGAGAAATGTGGAATCAGAGAATATCCTGTGGTTCTGTAATTGGATGCCTGGAAAAATTGGAAGCCAGGAACAGAAAAAGGTTATTTTGTTCGATTTTAATCATGTTGTGTCTGAGGACTATTAGAGATAGCCAATTAATGGTAAAGCTTTTTCATGAGCAAAAGTCGTCTCTGTTTCAGAATTTATGGTAATAATAAAATGTCTGAGCTACTGTTATTTCCCAAACAATTAATTCTTAAAGAGAAGATCCATGTTCTATTACTGCAGCAAGAACCACAAGACTAGAAAGAGCCTGGGAAATGTTTAAGCCTGCACTCACACCTAGTGTTCCAAACTGCCTCTGCAAATTTCCCAGCATGGGTGGTGAATATTGGGAAAGGTAGGATTAGAATGACTGAAGAGACTTTTCTATAACAACTACTAGTTGAACAAAGTTGAGTAAATTATTTATCCTCTCTGTTTCTTAGATTTCATGTCTGTAAAGTGAAATGCTTAAAAAATGATTAGTGATACACACCCAACTACTTATATAGGGTTGTTGTAAGAATTAAGTGAGGTTAATGTTCCTAAAAGTGTGAATCACTATAAATTATGTGAATCTTTATAAATTATGTGGTGTGATGGCACTGGTAGTAACCATGTAATGGTAGTAGATACTGATGGTGTTGCTGCTGTAATGACTACAACCATTTCCACTAAAACAATGATTGCTGCTTCCATTATTGCTACCATTATTGAGACCATTTTTTAATGAATGGGATCTTCACTTCTCTCAAGAGATGGTCAACTGGCCATTTTTTAATCTCTGTCTCCTCCAGAGTCCATAACAAAACAACAGTAAAGGAATAAAAATGATATAAACCAGAGGAGGTAGGACATAATGTGGTGACTGGTGGCAAAAAAAAATAATAATAAATTAAATTAAAAGGTAGAAACCAATCAAAGAGTGGTCACTGACTCTACAAAGAGTAATAAGACAGGGCACCAGTTTGGGGAAAGTGGTTTTGAATTAATTTTTTCTGAGAATTCCCAGGAAGTTATAAGAATCAGGGAAAGGCTGTGGTGAAGAGTGGCACTAAAATCAGAGATCATTTGAAAATCTCCATACTGAATATTTGACCCCGCCCTTTCCCCACCCAGTGTAAGGAATATCTGCAGTCAAATGTCCACTCCACACGCAGAATTTCTAAGCCCTTTTTTGGAGATACTTATTTACAAGAGCAAGATTCAAAATCGCATGTAAGAGGGAAAGTGAAGATGATGCTCACAGTTTAAAACAAGGAAGTAAAATGAACCTTTGGAAACTGAATGGTGAGACTTGCGCCTCCTGCTGAGAGCCTAAGTAACAACAGTGGCTGCCAGATACTTCCCTGGGAAGGTTTTTGGAAACATCATCTCTAGATAAACTGAAGATCTTCAAAAAAATAACCTCTGCCTATTAATATTTTAGAAGAGAGTGCCCTAGCAAAAAGCTAGCTGTCCACCCAGTTAGTGGATCTAGCCTCCTATTCTTCAGCCCATTAGTACACAAAGGACTTCCAAACTGATAATTTTAAAGCCTCCTTTTAAAGGGACAATTAAAGTTTACTGATACTTGAAAAGAAACGTCAAAATTAAAGGCAGAAAAAATAGATAAAAAGTAATATTTCAGTCTTGAGGAAAGAGAACTCTGGAAAGTAATAAAATTAAAAACTTTAAATAATTACTCTCCACAATGAGGAGTTAATTCATGTAAAAATCAAAAATGCCATGGAAACAAAAATCAGAAAAAATCTCTTCAAATTTAAAATACTGCAAAAATATCCAACTTAAAGTTTTAAAGATAAATTTGAGACTATCTTTTAGAAAGTAGAACAAAAAAAATAAAGCTAGAAAATATGAAACAAAATTTACTTAGAAAATCGAATCTAGGAAGGACAGTTTCTGACTTTAGAAGCCCCAGAAAGCACAGATGGAGAAAATAAAAGAAAACAAATTATCGAAGAAAATTTCGTTGAACTAAAGAACATGAGTCTACCAACTGCCTGATACAATCAATGAAAAAGGCCAGTTGTCAAGAAATTTTCAAACATTGGTGATAAGGAGATTTTAAAGTCTTCTAAAGAGAGGGAGAGAATGCCACATACATAAGATAAAAACTATAACAGCTTCAGATATATCAGTAACAACTATGGATTACAGAAATTAATGGTCTTTAAAATTCTGAAGGCAAATGATCTCCAATCTTAAATATTATATGAAGTCAAAATACCCCCCACAACATGATGGTAGAATATTTTCTTATTTTTTTCCATGACAGGACTCAGACATAGCTTTTTGCACTCTTCATTAGGAGCAAAAAACTGCTTCAGAAAGCAAAACAGTTTTCTCAAGAAAAAATTACGAAAAAGAAGTCTCCATTAAAAATGTAGATTTAACAGAATAATACAGCACTTGAAACAAAAATAAGAGTGTGGATAGCATATTATGAAAGTGGAAAAAGGTAAATTACTACCTCCAAGAAGACCAAATAGGAAAAAGGGACTATCATTACAATACCCCTTGGTTTTGTAATAGTTTTAACATGATTATAGTGGCATAAAAATGAATTTAACAAAAAATGATGTTGTAATGATAAGAAGACAATAGAATTCTAGATATTTATCTAGCATAAAAATGTACTCTTGCTTAACTTGAGGTGATCAATCTTCCTGGGTTAACTTCCAGGTCAGTCCCCAGAAAGGAAGGATATTATGAGAGGTGATAATAAAAGGGAATCCTTTTATTATTGTTATTATCATAATTATAATTGTTAGCAGTAATAAATAAATAAATAAAGATAAAGCTTTCCTTATCTTTCTAAGTCTATGTATTATAAAATTGTTTTATGAAACCAGAATTGTGTTTTTGCTCAAAACACAGAAAGTTGAGTGGTAGGAACCTTCTGCTAACATTATGGATAATGTATGTCCCTATAGTACACATTATCAGATGTAGCAACACTCAAGAAATACAAGGGGTAGACTCTCTTTAACAATTGAGCAGCACCATAATTCAGGCAGGGGCTTTTAGAGGTCAGTTGGAACCTCTTAATTGAGCATTATAGAACATGGAAATTACCATTACTCTCATATACACTGTGTCTTCATGAAGTTTTATTGTGATCTTTAAATCCTGCCGTGATAGAAATGTATGTTCAAACAGGCTTTGTTCCAAAGAGTCACAGTCTACCTAGAGTCAAATTACAGCCTTGTACATTTAAGACTGCGGAGACTGTTAACCACGTCACTTCATTTCACTAGAGAGCAGGGAGAAACACTACTAAAATGAACCAAAGCAAAGGTCTAATGAGACACTGACATTTAAGGAGGAAAGATTTGTTTCATAAGACCACGATCCATGCTCCATGGACCCTGTTCAGAGGGAGGTTTGCAGCCAAGTAAAATGTGAGGGTTAGATGCTGTGTCCTTGATACCATTGAATCAGCAGGAGAGAACGGCTGGCTGGCTAGTTTAAATTGTGCGTGCTTCAGCAAATTTTCAGAGCCAATTACAAAATATATGATTCCCTTGTCATCATGTGTACATTCAAGACACGTTCATCACTAATTCACAGATCAACTAAAATAAAGAGAGTGAATGGCAATGAGTGCAAAAGATCTCTATCCCATGGTGATAATACAGGACTTCGGGGAAGTATTCTTCCAAAGATTCCTTCCATCCAATTTTATACAGATATTCATGGTCTTTCTTTAGTTTCAGTGTCTTTTATAATTTCTGCCTTTCCATTTGAACCAGAACATGCACCTCACATCTGTTTCCTGACATTCCTAGGAGAGTCTGCAATGCAAGTTCTAAATATATCTGGAGCTGACCATGCTTTCAAATGCTAAACACCTTAATATCTCCTGTTCTCAAATTTTAAATTATATGCTTCAATATTTTTATGTTTTGACTAAACCTATGCAAAATTTATTTACTCTAAATTGAATATGGGAAATGCTCAATATCAAAGTTGGTTTCCACACAGCTGAATCTTCTGAGAGATAAAGCCATGAAATATAAGCTATGATTTTCATTTTCAGTGATGATTTACGTGCAGAATGCGAAGAGTTGGGGTGTTAGAGTTTTGATATCACAAGAGAAAAAACAAAAACATATACAAAGGTATAAGACATTACAGGCTGTCCAGACAAAATATGTGTGCGTGTCTGTGTGTGTTTGTGTATAACATATGGACCTTTGCCCACTTAAATTCCCACAAAAATAAAAAAGCTCTGTCGGCTTTTTATTTACTAAAGTAAGTTTGGGCAGACTGTCAACATTTTTGTTATTTAGGCCTGTGACTTACATACAAAAATGAAACATTCTGGAAGGCAACAAAACCATTTCTGGAATCCCATATGCTTTAAAACACCCATTTATTAATATAATAATATATAAAAACAAGGAGTCTAAGTTATTAGAAAAGCACCCTCCTTTCCGTTGTGTAAAGTATGTGTGCATAATCCTAAATGTTCAAATACAAATTGAGTAATCTGTAAAACAAAAATATCCAGACATTTGACTGATCATTTACTGCCGCTATAAACATGTTTGAAATCAAAAGTTATGTTAATGTTTTTTTCTTTTAAGATGAAAGCCAAGGTGAATGGTGTCCTTTTACTGATTTTTTTAAGAAAATAAATAATCTCAACACTCAACATAATCATTAATCTTAGAATAGCAGTGCATTTGTTATTGCATCACTAGCAATTTATCAGATCATACAAAAAAAAAAAGTCAAATAACACAACTCTATTCACCAAAAACTCAGAGTACCTGCATGGAAAATAAGGCATTCACTCATTCAATTGGTTGTGGTAATGATACATTATATTTAGGTACTTATAAACCCATATCTCTCTCACCATCTATAGACATATGTTAATATTATTTGCTCTCATCAGCAAAGCACTATAATGGCAAACAATGTGATTTATACAATAGTTGTGTTTTTTCATGAGAGGATGGAAATATTTGTTAATGCCTGGGGGGATGAAAGGCTTTTTAAGCTCATTGGCGTGGCCATGTTATTTTACATAGATTTTGACAAATAATATTATAGTGACAAACATTTACAAAGCATGCAACTAAATAACTTGCCAAAAGAGCAATAAATATATAAATATATTTACTTATCTGAAATCTGAGAAAAATAGCTATGATTATTATTATGGCATAAAAATGAAATAAATGTTATTGAAAATTACTATAACTGGCAGATAATGATCATTATAACATAATCTTTGCTATCTACATTGAATAAAATGGGTTGAACCCATATTTCTTACTTGCCTCTATAAATGAGCCAAATCATAAGTCGAAACTTCCAACATCTTTATAGTCACATAAATACATCAACATATGTATTTGTATATATAATTTTTTCATGCACACATATGATTATTAATAGTTTTCATAGCATATAAAAATACGTATTTCACTGATGTCACTGTATTCTCCAGTAGCAAGAAAACCTGGTTTGATCCTAAGCTCAATATGAGAAATGGGGCTTATTTTGTCAGTCATTCAGGAAGGTCTGATATTCGGAGTCCTGTGCCTCCTTTACACAGGTGGTGATCTTCTCTCTGCTTATCATATACCCAAGCCCATTGAGTAGGACTTTTTTCTCCTTTTTTCTGACTCATTACATGTTTGCAATACTGCTCTGGTTCTTCCACAGCCAAACTATGGGATCAGTCAATCCCATATTTACCCATTTATTATGCTGTTTGTGGTCAAATGAATAAACTTTACTGTAACTAAATATGTGATGACAGATGAAAGAGAAACCACAGCATCTACTCAGATAAGCTAAAATGTAGGACTGTTGCCATTTAGAAATAAAGCTTACTGAAAGTAAAACAATAAGATTGTATTTGAATAATTTGTATTTGAATTTTTCCATTTAGCAACTTGAAATTGTACAGAATCTAATGTGCAGATAGCTAATCTTAGATCCTCATATATATGTACATATGAGTATATATATATATACATATATACATATATGAGTATATACTAGAGAGAGGGAAGGCAGAGAGGTGGTGAGAGATAAGGGGAAGGGAGGGAGGGAAGCAGGGAGGAAGAGAGAGAGAGAGAAGGAAGAAGGAAGAAGAAGAAGAGGAAGAAGAGGAAGAAGAAGAAGAAGAAGAAGAAGAAGAAGAAGAAGAAGAAGAAGAAGAAGCAGAAGCAGCAGCAGCAGCAGCAGCAGCAGCAGCAGCAATGTATTATGGAAATTGTCTCACTTGATTATGAAGGCTGTGAAGTCCCATGACAGGTGTACTGTTCTTTCATTGCTATAAAGGAATACCTGAGTCTGGGTAATTTATTTAAAAAAGATGTTTAATTGGCTCACCATTCTGCAGGAGGTACATAAAGCATAGTGCCAACATCTGCTTCTGGTGAGGGCCTCAGGAACCTTGCAATCATGAGGGAAGGCAAAGGAGAGCAAGCATGTCACATGTGGACAGCAGGAGCAAAAGAGAGAGGGAGGAGGTGACATGCTCTTTTAAACAACCAGATTTTGTGTGAACTACCAGAACAAGAACTCGCTCATCATCAAGGGTATGGGGATCTGCCCCATAATCCAAACACCTTCCACCAGGCCCCACTTCCAAAATTGGGGATCACATTTCAACATGAGATTTGGAGGGGACAGCCATCCAGATTATATCAATAGGTCATCTACAAGCAGAGGAAGCAGGAAAGCTGCTAGTGTGGATCAGCCTAAGCCTAAAGGCGTTTCAACCATGGAAACCAATGGTGTAACTTTCATTCCAGGCCAAAGGCCCAAGATCCTGAAGGGACTGCTGGTATGAGCCCCTGAGTCCAAAGGCCAGAGAACCTGGACTTCTGATGTCCAAGGGCAGAAGAAAGTAGGCAATTCAGCTCTGAAAGTGAGAGCAAGAATTTGCCCTTTCTCTGCCTTTTTTTTTTTTTCCTATCTGAGAATCCAGCTGATTGGATGGTGTCTGCCCACACTGAGGGCCAGTGTTCCCCACTAAGACCCCTGACTCAAATGCCAATTTCTTCTGGAAGCATCCTCAAAGACACACTTGAGGTAGTCCAATCATTTTAATAAATGCAAAAGCCCCTGGGTTTCCCTTTCAGCAGAAAAGGGTTGGGCTCAGTACCTACTGAAGGATTGAGAATAAATAATCCTTTTCCAGCTATCTGTGTATTCCATAATCTGGTGAAGATGACACCAGAAATTAACCATCAACCATTCTTTTGTTTTTTGATCTTTAAGGAAATCCTTCCTTATACTTAAGCCCCTCATATGTTATATTTTTCTGCTTTCTTTTTGTCATCCTATGTAAAAAGAGAAAATTAGAGTTATATATTTCTCAGTGAGCTTCCTTAAAAATGATAATTATATACTTTCTCTTTCTTTTCCTCTCCTCTTTCTTTCCAGTATCAATCCGTGTTCAACTAGAGGGGCAGAAGGAGCAGGAGATATATACTAAGAGATTTTTTTGCAAGAAATGGGTGCATGTGATTGTGGGGCTGTTTAGGGAAGTGTAAGCATATAAGGCAGGCCATCAAGAGGGCAGGCTGGAGCCTTGGGGCAGGAGCTGAAGCTGCTGTTCACAGGCAAAATCTTTTATTTTCAGGGAAACCTCAGCCCTGCTCTTAAGGTCTTTCAACTGATTAAATCAGGTCCACCAAGAAAATCTAGTATAATCGCTCTTGCTTGAAGTAAGCTGATTATGAACTTTTATCACATCACAAAATATATTCACAGCATCACCTAGATTAGTGTTTGATTGAATAGTTGGGAACTGTAGCCCCCTCTCGTTAACACATGAAAATGGGCATTACCCTTCCCTTCCATATACTTCCATTCTTTCTCTTCCCTTAGTAAAATATAGGTTAAGTACCCCTTATCCTAAATGTTTATTATCAAAGGTGATTCAGATTTCAGATTTCTTTTGAATTTTAGAATGTTTCTTATACATAATGAGATATCTTGGGTTTGGGAACCAAGTCTAAGAACAAAATGCATTTATTTTTATATACCTTTTATACATAGCCTGAAGGTAATTTTATGCAATATTTGAAATAATTTATACATAAAACAGTCTTGACTAAGTTTTGACTGTGACCCATGTGACTGTGACCCATCATGTTGAGAGGTGACAACATGCTGGCAGTCCTCACAGCCCTGGCTCGCTCTCGGCGCCTCCTCTGCCTGGGCTCCTACTTTGGTGGCACTTGAGGAGCCCTTCATCCCACCGCTGCACTGTGGGAGCCCCTTTCTGGGCTGGCCAAGGCCGGAGCCCACTCTCTCAGCTTGCAGGGAGGTGTGGAGGGAGAGGCACGAGCGGGAACTGGGGCTGCGCGCTGCCCTTGCGGGCCAGCTGGAGTTCCGGGTGGGCGTGGGCTTGGCGGGCCCCGCACTCGGAGCAGCCGGCCCGCCCTGCCAGCCCCCGGCAATGAGGGGCTTAGCACCCGGGCCAGCGGCTGCAGAGGGTGTACTGGGTCCCCCAGCAGTGCCAGCCCACCGGCGCTGTGCTCGATTTCTCACCGGGCCTTAGCTGCCTTCCCGCAGGGCAGGGCTCAGGACCTGCAGCCCGCCATGCCTGAGCCTCCCACCCCCTCCATGGGCTCCTGTGCGGCCCGAGCGTCCCAGATGAGTGCCGCCCCCTGCTCCACGGCGCCCAGTCCCATCGACCACCCAAGGGCTGAGGAGTGCGGGCGCAGGGCGCGGGCCTGGCAGGCAGCTCCACCAGCAGCCCCGGTGCGGGATCCACTGGGTGAAGCCAGCTGGGCTCCTGAGTCTGGTGGGGACGTGGAGAACCTTTATGTCTAGCTCAGGGATTGTAAATACACCAATCGACACTCTGTATCCAGCTGCTCTGGTGGGGGGCCTTGGAGAACCTTTATGTCTAGCTCAGGGATTGTAAATACACCAATCGGCACTCTGTATCTAGCTCAAGGTTTGTAAACACACCAATCAGCACCCTGTGTCTAGCTCAGGGTTTGTGAGTACACCAATCGACACTCTGTATCTAGCTGCTCTGGTGGGGCCTTGGAGAATCTGTGTGTAGATACTCTGTATCTAATCTGATGGGGACGTGGAGAACCTTTGTATCTAGCTCAGGGATTGTAAACGCACTAATCAGCGCCCTGTCAAAACAGGCCACTAGGCTCTACCAATCAGCAGGATGTGGGTGGGGCCGATAAGAGAATAAAAGCAGGCTGCCCCAGCTAGCAGTGGCAACCCGCTGGGGTCCCCTTCCACACTGTGGAAGCTTTGTTCTTTTGCTCTTTGTAATAAATCTTGCTACTGCTCACTCTTTGGGTCCACACTGCTTTTATGAGCTGTAACACTCAGCGTGAAGATCTGCAGCTTCACTCCTGAAGCCAGCGAGACCACGAACCCACCGGGAGGAACGAACAACTCCAGACGTGCTGCCTTAAGAGCTGTAACACTCACTGCCAAGGTCTGCAGCTTCACTCCTGAGCCAGCGAGACCACGAACCCACCAGAAGGAAGAAACTCTGAACACATCCGAACATCAGAAGGAACAAACTCCAGACGCGCCACCTTAAGAGCTGCAACACTCACCGCGAGGGTCCGCGGCTTCATTCTTGAAGTCAGTGAGACCAAGAACCCACCAATTCCGGACACAATGTGACTGTAACCCATGACATGAGATCAGGTATAAATTTTCCATTTGGTCCTCAAAAAGTTTCCCAGGGAATAGTGCTTTTCAAGTAGCTCAGATTTTGAATTTTTGGATTAAGGATGTTCAAGCTGTATTGGGTACAGAATGTTTTGGTTGGATTTGAATAAGGTAGATATCTACACAGTGACGCAGGATTGGGAGCTATAATAGTGTAGTATGAGGTGTCAGAGCCCCAAAGGGCATCCTTATAGGAGAATGGCAGAAGCAGTGATTAACAGTGTGGTATCAGAGCCTGAGCAGAGTGATGAGGCATCTATGTAGGAAGTGGCTGTGGGAAGGGAGGCCTACTTGGGATGAAAAGGACATCTATAAAGGACAGGAAGATAGAGCAGTGTTCTGGTATGAGATGCCCAGAATCCTCAGCGGAAAGAAGAGTATGTCTCTGTGAAGGACAGTGGAAGTAGTGGCCAAATAAAGGAATTTTTCTGTGTGTGTTAATGTATATGTATGTGTGCGTGTGTGTGTGTATATATATATGTGTGTGTATATATATATATGTGTGTGTATATATATGTGTGTATATATGTATGTGTATATATATACACACATGCACACATATACACACGCACACATACATATAGGTGCGCATGTGTGTGTGTGTATAATATATATTTTCCCTAATTTCATCTACACATTTGGCCTGGGAGCAGCAATATTTCAGTATCTCAGTAGCAATGAGTACACTCAGATCCCAGATTTTGGAGTCAAATATCACTCTCCACCCACAAATCTGCAGCTCCTGGAGGAAATAGCACCTCCAGGACTGGGGCAGGGTAAGTATGAGATGAGCCTGTAATATCTTATTATGCCAACAAATAAGGAAGTTCTCAAAGAATGATAGGCAAATTTGAAAAGAATATAGAAGCCACTTTCTTTCTACTGAGCTCCCAGTGGGTAAATATGGGAAAATTGGGGTATTAAAATAAATAATAAAAGTAATGAACGATTACTTATTGAATAAAAATATCTGTCTGCATAAATAAATAAAGTTAATGGAGAAAAGGATATGATGATAGTCTCAAATATCTCTATTCAAAATGCTTATTATTTACAAAGAAAACCAGATTAATTTCACACAGGAGAAGTCTGGCAGATACTGCCTTAAGTGATCAAAGGTAACATCACGGGTAATGAGACAAGTTGAAATCGTGAACCACTTCAGAGAATGCAATAAGAGATGGCATCACTACTTTAATATTTTCGCTAAAGATGAATACCCTGAATTTAATAATGAGGGCATATTAGACAAATGTAAACTGAAAGACGTCTCACAAAATAGTTGGTCTACAACATCCCAAAGTATTAAAATGCTGAAATTCAAGAAAAGAAAGGGGAACTACTTCAGATTAAAGAAGCCTGAAAAGACAGAATACTCATTTTATTCTTTCAGTCACTTTGAGCAGAATACAGGATGAATACTTTTATTTTACTTAGATATCAGGGGACCTGGCCATCACTAAAATAAAAGACTTGACTAAGATAACATA
Organism: Pan troglodytes; assembly: GCF_028858775.2. Classification (NCBI taxonomy): domain Eukaryota; kingdom Metazoa; phylum Chordata; class Mammalia; order Primates; family Hominidae; genus Pan; species Pan troglodytes. The sequence continues at coordinate 93,381,599 of NC_072407.2, forward strand.
GTACATATCAAATGTCTATGAAAAAAGTTTTCTAGTTTGAGAGGATTCTGCCAATTATACATATATTCAGTTCTTTGAAAATGCAGGGAACCAGCAACTATTCTTAAGTATTATTTTTGGTATATCCCATGGAACAGTGCTTTTGGAACACTGATGGGCATACAAAACACTCAGGTAGCTTATTAAAATGTCAGTGCCAATTCTGATTCTGTATGTCAAAGGTGAAACCTAGTGTTCTAAATTTGTAATGAGCTTCCAGATAATGTTGATGCATCTGGTTCACAACCCACACTTTGAGTCTCAAGGTTCTTGACTAATATAAGGCATGGGCCTGGCAGGATCATTCTGTAAATGATTAGAATAATACTGTACACACTGGTACTAGACTCACATGCCTAAAATAACTTATTTAAATCTATCACAAATGGAAATAAAGGTGTATTTTTATAGGTTTAATTCCTTGAGAAAATTATATATTCATGCTACTTTTAAGCTGGCTATATGCAGACACTCAAAATTGCTGTGATAGCTGTGTGCATGCCTTTAAATGCCAGTAAAACCAATTAATCCTTTTTAATGGCTGATCAAAGTTCTCAATCCACTGTTCCTTTCTCAGAAAATTTAATCTTGTAATCTCCAATTGATTGGATGCATTATGGTTCATGTTTTGTCTGCCTCTGAAACAGCATAAATGGGCTTCTGCCAGAGACGGCTATTAGATTAAATGGACAATTAATGTGATTCCTTGTGCCAACTCCTGTGAAGTTTAGCCAAAAGTCTAAAGTGACACAGACAAAACATTTACTGTAAAATGGAAGTGACATGGAGGAAAAGTCCTGGATATTTGTTATCTGGAAAGAAACTACACTATATTCAAGGAATATAGCTTCTTCTAAAATCTTTGTGACTAAAAATTATAACCAGCTGGCACCAGGAGTGCCTTCTAAGAGATGAAAGTGCTTTGATCTAAGAGAATAAATCTTTGAATTTGAATAAGTGAGTACATTAGAATCTCATTTTTCAAGGGTATTGTTTCACATGCCATGTGTGCACCTGTTTTCCCAGAATCTTCCATAAGAAGGGAATTCCCCACTCTTTTATAACCTAGCTTTGCTCTAGAAATGTCACAATTAATAGACTATCAAAGTAATTTCATCAAATTATTACCAAAGATTTATCACACACACACACACACACACACACACACACACACTTAAATGGGGACTTTTTAAAAAGTAACATTCAAAGTTTGCACCCTCCAGTCAAAATGAAGACAAGTACAGTTATCAAATATAATACACCTTAGTTATCCAGAGCTTTCACCAATCTACATAAAAATCCTAGACAAATCATTTAGAAAAAAAATCTCATAGTTACCCTATAATTTAGCCAAGAAGGTTTTATTAAGACATGGTAATTACACAAATAATAATCAAATAGGTTAAAAAAAACCTGTCTAGGAAAAGAAAGAGAAGGAATACAGCAGTAAACTTATGCCATCATAAAAGAATAAGTGAAATTTGATTTAGCAAAGCACAACCAGAGGTAGAACAGAGAAATGACATGTTTTCTATCACGGAAAATAATAGTTCATGTTTTCTCTATAATTGTTTCTCAACCTTTTAAGTTTACCAATATTCTAGTTTTGCATTAATAAGTCCTATTTACTAGAAATAAATTTGTTTTAAAATAAATCAATACAATAGATGAAAAAGACCATGATATGTTTTGGGTATTTGTCACCTCCAAATCTTATCTTGAAATGTGATTCCCAGTGTTGAAGGTGGGGCCTGGTAGGAGGTGTTTGGATCATGGGGGTGGATTCTTCATGAATGGCTCGATGGCCCTTCCCAAAGTAATGATTCCATGTGAGATTTGGTTGTTTAAAAGAGCCTGGCACTCCCTCCCTTTCTCTCTTCCTCCCTCTTTCTCCATGTAACACAACTGCTCCCCCTTTGGCTTCCATCAGGATTGTAAGTTTCCTGAGGCCTTACCAGGAGCAGATGCCAATAACATGCTTCTCATATAGCCTGAAGAACTGTGAGCCAAAATAAACCTTTTTAAAAATAAGTTACCCAGCCTCAGGCATTCCTTCATAGCAACACAAATCAAGTAACATGGAAAATTGGTAATGTGGAGTGGGGTGTTGCTATAAAGATACCTAAACATGTGGAAGAAGCTTTGGAACTGTGTAACAAGAAGAGGTTTAAAGAGTCTGGAGGTCTCGGAAGACGACAGGAAGACAATGGAACGATGGAAAGTTTTGAACTTCTTAAGTACTGGTTAAATGCTTGAGACAAAAATGCTGATAGAAATATGGACCTAATTTTTCAGTTAACACTACATTTATATAGTCCTTCAAATTTATTTTTTTCATGCAATTTTTGTCAACTTTTGGTGTCAAAATTATGTTTGTGCTATAGTAACCTTCCATTACCATATGTTCTGAAATGGTTAAAATAGTAAAGAAAGCATCCATTTCTTGAAGTCTTGGCTGAACTTGCCTAAAACTTGCATTAATTCAAAACTTGTAATGAAACTAGAGAATCATTTTTAATACAGTATTGAATTACTTTCACAGTTATTGGCCAATTAATGGTCTATATTTCATAGGTCAATTTTCTTACTTCTATTTGTAATTTATATTTAAATTGCCACAACTTGTGATATATTTTCTTTCACCATTTGACCATATATATACTATTTTCACCTAAAATGCCTTGCCTTGCTCTCTGATTTTTATATCAGGAATTGGAAAACTTTTTTCTAAAAGTCTAGACAGTAAATATTTTAGGCCTTATGAGCCAAAAAGCAAAATTAAACGTATTGTGCATAGGTACGTATATAACAAATAATATACAACTATTTAAAAATATAAAAGCCAGTCTTTGCTGGTGAACCTTCAGAAGAAAGAAAGAGGGAATGGAAGGAAGAAAAACAGATGGTGCCAGCAGACTATAGTTTGCCAACCTCTGCTTATGCCATTTATATTAGTTTAGCAAATTTTTCGTTTGGGCAAGCAAGTAAAAGAGAGCAAAAAAAAAAAAAATTATGGGTTTGATATTTATTGAGCAATTATAAAGGGCTCATCCTTTATGAGAGGGGCTTGGATGTTTCAAGAAAAGCCTTTCTAGTTTATTTTTAATTTTTCAGACATACATACATATATATGTCTTCATAAATAATTTATTTAGTCTGTATCATTATTATTTGCTTCCTCCCTATTTTTCCTCATTCTTCAAAAGTCTTAACAGCATAATTTACACATTTTCATGTTTTCCTGTAGGTTCACATACTCATATAATAATATATACATTTGCATCTATAAAAAGTTTACTTACCATTGTTTTTTATAAAAATAGACACAATTATATTTATTTTTCCTGCTTTTTGACTAAAAGAATTCAATAACACTTCATACAAATGTACTGGGAGAGTTCTAGTTCATCGTTTCTGATGATATGAGTATCCTTTTCTCTGCATCCTGCCAGTAGGTATTAGAACACTTTTAAATTTGTGTCAGTGTATTTAGTATAAAACAGTATTTTAATATACTTTTATAATAGATTTGAAAAAATATATTCTCAGCAAACTATCCCAAGGACAAAAAACCAAACACCGCATGCTCTCACTCATAGGTGGGAATTCAACAATGAGAACACATGGACACAGGAAGGGGAACATCACACACCGGGGCCTGCTGTGGGGTGGGGGGAGTGGGGAGGGATAGCATTGGGAGATATACTTAATGTAAATGACGAGTTAATGGGTGCAGCACACCAACATGGCACATGTATACATATGTAACTAACCTGCATGTTGTGCACATGTACCCTAAAACTTAAGGATAATTAAAAAAAAGAAAAAATCAACTAAAAGAAAAAAAATAAAACATAAAGGCAGTTAAAAGTAATATAAGAAATTCTTGAAACTCAAGACAATAACTAAAACTCAATTTTGGAAAGTTAATTAACAGAAGAGAAAATACAACTATCAATTATAAAAGAAAACACACAAACTAAAAAGGGAAAGGAAACAAACTTATAATGGGCATTATGTATTATGATCTATTTCTGAATTCCCTCTTCTATTTCTATTGATTATTAGAGTGGTACTACTGTTCTTTAAATTTTTCTTGACTAATTTCATCAATTTTTCTTTCTTATAAAAGTTAATATTCTAATTGGAGCTGTAGTAAATGTATATGGTCTTTATATAAAAATGATGTATTTATCATATGAAGTCATCCTGTCCAAGAAGATGCTATATGCTTATGATCATTTGTATGTTGTCTTATTTAATAATAACTCATGGTTTATTTTTATACAATTTCTGTACGAATCTTATTTCTAAAAGTTTTAAAATTTTGTTTATTCTTGTCAACAGAACTTTTGTACGAATATTTAACTTGTATCTAGCCCCCTTACAGATTTTTAAAAATTAATCCTAGTAGCATGCTACAACTTCCTCAGTGTTTTAGTCATGCAATAACATCATTGCCAAAAGTAGACATTATATGTTACATTCCCTTTTCAATTTTTATAATAGCTTTTACACTTTTGACTTATTACATTCATAAGGCAATGTTAAATAATAATGGTGACAGCAGGTGAGCTCTTTATAGTTTTATTGATATAGATTCAGTGTTTCACCATTGTTCAATGAATGCATGGAGTTTGAAAGGTAGTAATTATAAGACTGTAGTAGTTACTTCCATTTATATTTTACTTAAAGTATTATTTAAAATAACAGCTAAATAATATAAAATTCATTTGCAGTATCTACTCATACAACCAAATTGTTTTCTTCTTTAATTGGTTGTTATAATGATGAAGACAGATTCCTGGTATTGAATTATGTTTCCTGCAATAACCCCACATTTCCACAGCATATTATTCTTATTAAGATGGGAATGAATTGTATTTTATGATACTTTATCTATTTTATGATAGTTTATTTAAATTGTTTATCTATATACATGTAAAGCATTGTTCTGTAGGTTTGTCTTTTTGTGTGCTATTTGTCAGATTTTATTTCTAAAGGTATTCTGACACTTTAAGGTGATCTTGAAAATTTCCCATTTGCTTTTACAGCTTAAAAATGTTTTCACAATATGAATGTCATCTGCTCTTTAAAGGTGACCAAAAACTTTGTAGTAAACTCTTCTAATACTATTGTATTTTTTTTTTTTTTTTTTGACGTGGAGTCTCACTCTGTTGCCCAGGCTGGAGTGCAGCTGCACCATCTCGGCTCGCTGCAAGCTCCACCTCCTGGGTTCACACCATTCTCCTGCCTCAGCCTCCCAAGTAGCTGGGACTACAGGCGCCCACCACCATGCCCGGCTAATTTTTTTTTTTTGTATTTTTGGTAGAGATGGGGTTTCTCTGTGTTAGCTTGGCTGGCCTGGATCTCCTGACCTCATGATCCGCCCGCCTAGACACTCCCAAATTGCTGGGATTACAGGCGTGAGCCACTGCTCCTGGCCCTAATCCTATTGTCTTTTTAACAATACGGTTTAATCACTTTAGAGTCTTATCTATAAATTTTCTATTGTACATTTCTACTTCTTTTGTATTCATTTTTATAATTTATATTTATATTTATAATTTAAATAATATATAAATTTATAATTTATAAATATTTACATTTATAATTTAAAATTTATAATTTATGTTTTTCTTGGAAATCATTCATTTATCTACATCTTAAAATAAAATGTCTTAGAGTTAGTTGTAAATGTATTTTCATAAAATTTTAATCCTCTCCTTTATCTATAATATTTTCCATCTAATCTTTTCTATTTTTGCTTTCTTTTCTTAATAAGATTAATAATCACATATTTACTGACTTTTTAATTTTGTAAAAATATTATGAAGTAGTTGTCTTTAGCTTATAGATGAGATATGAATTTATTCCAACCAAAATGAAATATATATTTTAAATTACAAAATCTTTTTTTCTGTGCAGGAAAATTGGAATTTTATAGTGCTGCTAAACTTATCAATTAAGATCGTATTTTGATTGCCAATTGGACAAGTGAGAAAAATTATGACAATGCTGTCTTACTTCCAAGATTCTTACTTCTAAGAATTTTACCTAAGGAAATATTTAAATTTATGCAGAAATATTTCACTAACTTGAAATGCTCACTGCAACATAATATCAAATCTTTGAATTAAAAAACAATGGTACATTAATATAATGAAGAGCATATAAAGAAAGTATGCAGTACTTAAAAACCTGCTGTCATGTTACTGACATGGAAAAATATTTACAAAAAAAAAAAACTAAAAGGACAATTTTACATCTAATCTGATAATTTAAAAAAATGCAAAGGGATCCATACAAAAAATATCTGAAATGTTCATGTTAATTCAAAGGGTTAACATTCTCGATTTCTGGTGATCTAATTGTGCGTTATTTTTATTTACTTATTTATATTTTCTAAAATAATTATATGCTTATGCAAGAGAATATAAAAATTTTATTTACATATTTCAAATAAATATCATAGTTTTGATAATATTATAAGCAACAATGCTTTTGAGTTCTCAAACCTTCTGATGTAGCGAATTATTTCAATGAGTCAGAAGAGCTTCTAGGACATTTATGCTATCAATGTCCAGTCACATTTGCCTGGACTAAAAGACCCAAAACAATGCTGCCAGCAGAGTATATGATTCCCATGATATCCCAGGTAAAATTTCTCCCGGTGAACTCTGACTTTTATCCACATCTATCCTCAAATAATACAGTTTTAATATAGATTCTTGTGGAATCACCACTATTGGATTGTAATCTCTATAAAGTCAAATAACATGTTTCTGTCACGTTTGTATCTTCTACTGTACATATCATAATGATTTCAATAATGTAAGTAATAGATTTTGTGGCAGAATGGATAAGTAAATGACAGTTAGTGAGAAGACTTCTGCTACTTTTTATGTTTCATGGAGTGTATGTCTTTGCTTGTGATCCCAAGAAACAAAGCCTAAGGCAAGGGGAAAATGTCGATGCAATTTCAGAGCAACAGAAGAAAAGAGAACTGAGGCCTATGTTGGCTATTCTTCCTCCACAAGCTTCAAAAATGAATTAATAAAAAAATACATCATTCAGCCACTTGGGATGTCTTATGCAAATCACATAGAGGAACAGCTCTTCAGAACAATATATTGGAAGAAATAAGGGAGAAAGAAGGATTTTATCTGACTGTGTGTCTGTCTCGTTTCTCTCCTTACTCAAAGTTTGTTCTCAGAGAGGTAATCCTACAAAGTTTCCTTCCCCTGACAACACACACTTCCAAATTGTCTAAGTTTTTGGCAGCATCTAAGGAAGTCAGATCCCATGTCATTTCTGAAAGTGCAGGAAGAAACCTCAAGTTCCAGGAATGGGGCTGGTGGACTGTGAGATACACACCTCATGGGCCATCTTGGGATCAATAGAGCTTTGCAGGGGGAGTAAGTGACCAAGTAAAGAGTATGGAAGGCAGTTTGACATGGAAGGCAGTTTGACAAAGAGAATTTGAGGAGAGGCATAAGATTTATCCAATACAAGGTCATATCTAATTTCTCTGGAATATAAATAAATCATTACTTTGTTCAAGATTACAAAGAAGTAATGTCAGTAGTTCAATGCTATTGTGAAGTGTTATTCAAATAGGAAAAAATTAAAATTGCCCTATGTGAGTAAAACTAAAACAATTCACAATGTATTTATGCAAAAATCTGCAAATAATTAATACTCAATGCTTACTATGGTCCAGCTGTGTGTCAGATGTTAGATTTTACTTTTTTAAAATTATCACATGGGGCAGGACGCAGTCGGGAGGCTTAAGCAGGCAGATCCCTTGAGCTCAGCAGTTGGAGATTAGCCTGGGCAACATGGTGAAACTCTGTCTCTACAAAAAACACACAAAAAATGGCTGGGTGTGGTGGTGTGTGCCTGTCATCCCAGCTACTTGGGAGGCTGAGGCAGGAGGATCACTTCAGCCTGGGAGGCAGAGGTTGCAGTGAGCCAAGAATGTGCCACTGCACTCCAGCCTGGGCAACAGAGCAAGACACTGTCTGAAAAAAAATCACATGGTACACACAAAATTCATAAAACTAGATGTTATAAAACTAAATTTAAATATTAGAAAACAGGTTTGGAAATTTTGATTTGTTCTGAATCACATAGTATGTAATAGACGTAAAATTTAAGCTCAGGGTACCACCCAGGGCACTTAACGTACTACACCAAAATTGCATCAGGGCACATTACTACAAGGCTGCAATTGTGAATTCCTTGAATATGACAAACAGAATGATGACCAAGAAGGATCAGTCATCCATCAGCACCAAAGCCAACAGAATCCCAGAGTGAAAACGCACCATCCACAGATAAGTCTGAGTTTGACACTACATCTAAATTTTATAACAAATGTGTGAGAGTGATTGAGACTTCAGATCTTTAACCTGAAGATCAGAGAGTTATATAATAAATAAACTCAATTCCATTCTTGCTTTATACACATGTATCTGGGAGCCTGGATAGTGTACCAGCCCTTGTTGAGACAGAGTGCCTCACATATTGCATAAATCTAGTTTTTGGGTCTGCAAGGTGGGGCAAAGTCTGGACAATAGTTAATTCACCAAAGAATGATGAAAAAAGAAAACATACCTTGTAGATAGGCTTTTCCCTGATATATAAATGTGTGTAGATATTTATTTGATGTCCTTTATATTTGGACATTTAGCTTATGCTTTTCAGATTTTAAATTGCTGTCTTGCCAAAATACATATTACTGAGTCTCAAAACTTGCTTTTTATTTTTCCCCAAAATATCCTATTTAACAAGAAGCAAAGCTAAAACCATAATCCTCTGTTTGAACCTCTATTATGGCTTAAGATGTGGAACTTTTTTACTTCACATTGAATGTACCCAAATAATCTTTGATTATGGTCACTAGGTATAGGTAATTAGGATCTGATCCTACCAACCCAAGGCTTTCCATTTAGACATATACAAGTTGAAAACTTATTTGCCCAATTAGCTGATCTAATTCCATTTTATATGGCCCTGGATATATCTGAGCAACCATCCCTTTCGAGGTAAAAGCATGTTTCATTTACCTCTTTCAATACATAGTATGTTACTGTGAGAATCAAGAATTGATAGGGCAAATTTTGTTGTCTGAACCACTAGCTTGTATTATCCACCTCTCAGACTTTTATTTCTCTCTCACTCATCTTTCAGATTTCAGTGAGACTTTGATACCAAATGTATGTAAACCTTTTCACATTAAAATTATACAAATATTTGATGTAATAAAACCTTGTTAGTATGATATTTTAAGAAATTGAAACCTTAAAACCTTACTGGAGATATAAAAGTAGTCTGCAGTGCCTTTTAATAGATTCTATCGAGAGTAGAGCAGGATTTGTATCTAGAAGAAATGTGCTTTGTCACACTAAGAAAAAAAAATGTTTTGTTTTGTTTTGTTTTAATTCACATCTCACCCAGGTTTCAAATTCTTTGTTAGAGGGCCAATTTGCTTTCTATTAGCTGAAAATTCTACAGGAGATACTGATGACCTAAGTGAAGTTGCTTAGCTAAGTGTCAAGCTAATGAGATTCTGTTACAGTGGTTTTCTCTTGTTGTTATGTTTTCTTTTATCTGAAGGGAAAACATGTTCAGGGCTTCTGAACACTAAGATAAAATTTTGGATTGTACCACTCTTCAGTCTGATGCCAAACTTCCAATGGAATCCAAAATCACATATTCTGAATTTTATTCACAGAGTTTATCCAACTAGAATAATCCTTCATTTTGGTATACTAAATTGACTTATAATTTCCGGATTAAAGCTGTTATGTTACTTGATTAAAACATTACAATAAAAAGAGGGTTTTTTGTTGTATTTTTTCTGAGACACAAAAGCAAAACTTTCACCTGGAATGCTAAGTTCAGTTGTTCTGCTGTGTAGAATTTTTAACCATTTCACTCATTTTTATTCCATAGGTCACAAAAGTTACAGTAGCATTTCCTAACTCTGTTTAAAGCTGGTACACAATGAAAATTCTCAACCAGAAATCCAGAAATTATAAAGATGGTACAAACAGAGAAATAGAAAGAAAGACTCCACTTGAAAATGGTCTTGCCAAGAAAGAAGCAGGAGGGAAAGAGTCATCCTTGACACCTGTTCCTCAAACCAGCAAGACTAGGTGTAAGTAACCTTTGGAATTATATAATTTCCTTTCCAACTACAAGGCACTACCAATTTTGAGAACATGGCCATCTGCTATACAACCTATACTATGGTCTGAATGTTCATGCCCCCCTAAAGTTTCTATGCTAATTTTAATCACCAATGTTATGGAATTAGGAGGTAGAGCCTTTGGGGACTGATTAGGTCATTAGGGTAGGGCTGTCATCAGTGGGATTAGTGACCCTGTACAGGGGCCGCAGACAGCTGGCTTGCCTCTTCCACTGTTTGAGGACACAGCTAGAAGTGGCTATCTATGAAAAAAGAAATAGGCACTCACCAGACACCAAATCTGCTGATGCCTGGACCTTGAACTTCTCAGCCTCCAGAACCATAGGAAATAAATTTCTTGAAGTTTATAACCCATTCATTCTAAGGTATTTTGTTATAGTGGCTTGACTGGACTAAGATAACCTAACTAAATTAAATATTTTTTACACATTTTTATATTATCAAATTGAATGCTGAAAAGAAAGAATATTCTGATTCCTTTTTCCTGCCAACAACTTTTCAAAAAAGGGAGGATTCTCCTCATTACTTGTGGCTTACTGACTTACAATTATTTCTTAATTGACTTTTGATAACCATGTTGAATATTTAATGCTATACTATCATTAGCAAATTTATTATTAATCTAAATCATACAATTGTGGCAATTAAGTTGGCTGCATTTTAAGCACTTGCTTCATTGATCTTTAATTACACTTACAGGAACTGCACAGAACAGGAAAGTTGCTAAGCCGCACAACTCCATTTTGTTGCCCTAAAATTTGTGAACATGGCATGAAAATTTGTAAAGCGAAACCTAAATTTTCAGTGGCTTATTATTTATATATTGTACAAATTTTCCTTTTCTCTTGATAATTCATTTTTAGTTTATTCATTACTAAATATTTAATGCATATCTACTGTGTCCCAGGCAATGTACTAGATGCTGGGTTTAAAATGATGAATAAGGTGAATAAGTTATCTGCCTTTATGGAACTTGTATCATTGAGCAGAAAATAGATAAGAAGTTAAAATAAATAAGCAATGTTATTCAAATTGGTAGTAAGAGTATTAAGGGGAAAACAAAAGAGGTGAAAATAAGTTGAGACTTGAAGGATGGAAAGTACTAAGCCATTGAAGGTGCCAAAAGAAACAACAGCTTCATCTAGGCCACATCTTTCCCTCTGAATCCTTCACCATCAACCAGAGAAGCTGGACGTTGTAGTTCAAATCCCAACTCTATCTCTTACTAGCTGTGTGAAATTGGGCCAGTGACTTAACTTCATTTTACCTCAGTTTTTAAAACTTTCAAATGAAGATGAGTTCAGAGGGTCATTTTGAAAATTAAATGTGTTAATTTATATGAAGCAATTAGAACAGTAACTGGTACACTGAGAGCACTTTATAAATAACATATATTTTTATTACCATTTGTACTATTATCATTTTATGAATTTTTAGAAACCCCTCTTAGCAGCAGTATTAACCTTGTTCCTCACCCTAATTTAACTACAAAAATTGGGCAGTAAGATAAAAGGGTGGAAACTGACATTTGCTGTAGGTTTTCTCTGTACCAATTACGATGCTACTAATTTTATGTAGAATAGTTCAATTAACTCTCACAAAAAATAAATAAATAAAACTGTCTAGGCAGGTGCAATTATGCCCACTAGATTGTAAGTTTCACGATAGCAGCTACTGAGTCTGTCTTGTAACTAACTTTATGATGGTTAATCTTATGTGTCATCTTGACTAGGCATGGTGCCTAGTTGTTTGGTCAAACGCCAGTCTTGATGTTGCTGTATTGTTGTTGCTTAAGATATTTTTACATGAGATTAACATTGAAACCAGTAGACTTTGAGTAAAGCAGATCATACTCTCCGTGATAAGAATAGTCCTCATCCAATCAGTTGAAGGCCGTAAGAGAAAGGACTGAGGTGCCCGGAAAAAAAAAAAAAAAATCTGCCTTCAGACTGTCTTCAGACTCAGGCTGCAACATCAAATTTTATGAGAAATTCCAGTCTGCCAACCTGCCCTGAAGATTTCAGCATTGCCAGTCCCTACAATCATGTTAGCCAATTATTTAAAATAAATCTTTCTTTCTATATATATATTTCCAAGATAGATATATATAGAGATTATATGTAATGTAGATATACATAGAAAGACAGAGATAGAGATATCTATCTATGTATACACATATATATTTATACACACATCTATCTATGCATACATTTATGGAGATATATATATATAGACATTATATATAGACATATATATATATATATATATATATATATATATATATATATATAGACACACACACACACATCCTATCAGTCTGTTTCTCTGGAGAACATTGATTAATACAAGTTCCTAGCAATATTTGTTGTACATGAAAGTTAATCAGTAAATATTTGTTGAATAAAAGCATGAACACATATTGGCAATAGCAATTAAATGAATGAATGAATGAATGAGAGGATTAGAAAGTTTGAATGAATTTTTGACTCATATATCTGAACATAGTAAAACTAGAATTCAGACCAATATTTATCTAAATCCAAACCCATGGTATATCCTCTATTTGACAATTTCATCTTTTATTAGACCCTAAAAATAAAAAAAGCAATACCATCATTATTACAGGTAGGTTAATATCTCCTACTCATCCATATAATTTTCCACACATATCTTATTAGACAGTAAAATAACTACTCAAACTCAAGTCCTCTGATTCTAGCATTTTAAAAACGTTTTTGACTATACTAAGTTACTCAAAATTATTCTCAGTTCTTTCTTCTCCATATTGGGAAAGCTTATTACTCTACTTTTTCCAAAACAAGTCATTTAAGTTGGACCACCACTGAATGGCCTTATGATCTTAGGCATGTGGATCAAATTCTCTGAGCCTCTGGACATTTATAGTAATTTCTTTAAAACTGTCTCTATGCACAAATATTTCATTTGAAAATATGTCAAATTGTCTTTGAATAAAAAAAAGTCCAAGTTGTTAGGCCTGCCATAAAAGAATTATATGACCTGTCTGCTTCTCTCTCTATGTCTCTGGCCATGTCTCACTCAACTTACCATCTTCAATGATAAAAAAAAGTCCTCAAGTTTCTGCAAAGAGCATGCTGTTTTTGTTGGTTTGTTTGTTTTCAGACAGGGTCCTGCTCTGTCGCCTAGGCTCTAATGCAGTGGCATGAACACGGCTCACTGCAGCCTTGACCTTCTGGGCTCCAGAAATCATCTTACCTTAGCCTCCTAAGTAGCTGGGACTACAGGCATGCACCACCATGCCCAGCTGATTTTTTACTTTTTTGTAGAGATGAAGTTTGACCATGTTTCTGAGGCTGGTCTCGAGCTCTTGGGTTTAAGTGATCCTCCTGTGTCAGCCTCCCAAAGTGCCAGGATTACTGATAGAAGACACTGCACCCAGCTGCTGTTTTTACCTCCATTCTTTTTTTTTACACTTTATCTGTGCCTAGAATGTTAAATTTAGAGGTCTTATTGTTGCATTGCACATTTATTTCTTAAAACTTCTGACAGTACTATGTGTTAGATTTGTGTTCCTTTACTTCCACATAAATGTGTGCACCTCACAAACGATTATGTTATACTGAATTTATTAATCTATATATTTAAATGTTAGATATTATTTATAAGAAATTTGAGTGTAGCGACTATATCCAATGTATCTATATGCATGGACTACAAAGCACAATGTTAGACATATAACAATTTAAACATTATTAATTCAACCAAAATAACATTATATTGGCTCGTGTGAAGATTATATATCTTTATCTAGAACAAAAAAAACCAAAGTTTTAGTACATCCACTTTCATGTGAGATTCAATAGATAGTGACAGACTAGTGTTCCTCTAAGAACAACCAGAAAAATTATGTAAAATGGAAATTATCTGCTTAAAGTTACCAAAAAAGCCTCTACTACAACACGAGCAAGATAATATTCAAATGAGGGAAAGAAACTAGGAGAGGCAATCTATAGCCACTGGTAGTTGGAGATCATGTGCTAATTCTGGAATCAAGTAAGAGGTTCTGAATCCATGTCACATACCAGAAGTGGCAAACTATGATCTGTGAACTAAATGAGGCTGACTGCATATTTTCTATGGCCTACAAATTAAAAATGTTTCTTTACATTGTTGGGTGGTTGAAAAAAACATGAAGGAAGAATACTTCGTGAAAATTCTATGAAATTCAGATTTCAGTATCTTTCAATAAAGTTTTGTTAGAATATAACCATGCTAATAATATGTTTAAACATTATCTATGGCTGTGTTCAGGCTACAACTACACAGTTCAGTAGTTATAACCGTGACTGTAAGCCCACAAAGCCCAACATATTTACAATTTGGTCTTTTACAGAAAGAGGTTGGCAATCTCTAGTTTATGCTTTCAGAAGGCTTCAGATGCACAATAATTATTTTGACAGAAACTTAGGAATTCTCCTACCTACAACCTGATTTGCCTCTAGGTCATTTGTAATATTTTGTGATAATGTATGTGGAAGACTTTAAAACTAAGTGGAAAATCTTTATTAAGCAGAGCAAAAGTTTTGACAGTATTGAATACCAAATGTTAGAATGTGGAGTCCACTGGCAAGGGGAGGAGGAATAGCCATGGAGAGCACAGCACATTCTTAGCTATAAAGCTGGAAGACAGCCAGAGATATACTGGTGTCTTAAGAAACCTGAAGCCAAGCCCCAGCTCAGTACAGTATCTGACTAGATTAAGATGAGCACCTATCATTCTATTGGCCTTTTTAAGGTAAGACACACCTTCTCAGGATAATAAAAACATCATTAGAAGCCTATGTAATTTTTTAACGATGTCTGCCCTGCAATCAAAAATTAAATATACCAAAAAAGATCATGTGATTTAAAATAATTAAAAAAACAGAAAATAGTTGCAGAATCTGAGATGATCTAGATATTGATATTAGATAACAAAGACTAACTGAAATGTTTATAGTAAAGTAAATGGGAGAATAGAAAAAAATAGATGAAAAAATTGATGAGACTATATAGAGTTTCATCAAATAATTAAAATCTATGTAATATAATAAAATGTGAGGTCTAGAAATGAGAAATATCTGAAATTGAGAACATATTACATGGGATTAAGAGGACATATTTTTTAAAAATGCAATAATTTATGAACTAGAAGACAAGTCAAAGAAAATTTCCAAACTGAAATTTAAGAGTAAAACAAATGTAAAATACAATAAATAGCATCAGAGATACATAAATAATACATAAAGGTCAAACATAAGTTTACTTTTTAATTCCAAAAGTAAAAAGGAGAGACAATGAGGCCAAGGAGTACTTTTAAAACTGATGAAAAAATCAACCTATTGATTCAAAAAGCTCTACAAATCCCACACAAAATAAATGGAAATAAAACTACACTTATGTTCATTATGGTAAATTGCTATGAACCAAAGAGAAATTTTTAAATGCAACACAAATTATGCACTTTTCTTTATATGTGTTATATTTCAATAAAAAGGTTTAAAAATTATAGAGAAAAAATAGGTATTTTATCTCCAACGAAGCAAAAAGCCTGTTCAGTGGATTCTTCAACAGGAATTATAAAAACTGTAAAATATGTAATGATAGCTGTAAAGTCCCAGAAGAAAATAGCTTCCAGTCTAGAATGCTGTGCCCAGTGAAAATACTCTGCAGAGATAAATGTAGAATTAAGATGTTTTCTGACCCAACAAAACAATGAGGGGATTGGTGACCAATAAGTCATGTACTAAAAAACACATTACAGAAAATTTTTCATGTGCTAAGAATATGATCACAGGGAAAAACACTGAGTTAAAGGAAGATGTGAGGAGCAAAGGAAAGGGAAATACATGGGAAAATATAAATGAACATTCCAATAAATTTTCACTACACAAAACTATAATTGTAATGCCTTATGGGATGAAAATATATAAAAAATAAAAATATGTGACAACATTAATACATAAGGGATATAGGTAAATGCAGTTAAAGTATTCTAAGTTTCCTGTATTGCTAGGGAAACTTTAAAATAATAATTTATATTGTACTTGAATGAGTCAAGGATACATGTTTAATCTCAATGTAAGCATTGAAAACTGTACCTGTACAAATTGGTTACATATGCACTGGGGAAAAAATGTGAAGTAAAAATATTTTATTAATCTAAGGGAAGTAAATAATAAAGAAAATGAATTATGAAACACCTAGATCAAATGAAATCAATAAATAAAAATCCAACTAGATTGATATTTACATTAAATATGAATGGACTAAATATTTCAAGTTAAAAACTAATATTGTCAGACTAGATTTACAAATAGAACAAATAAAAATAAGAACAAGCTACCAAAAATTTATCTTCTGCTTATAAGATGTACTAATATATATATATGTATATATACTAATATCAAAGTAGAATAATGCAAAACTAATTTCTAAGACAAAAATAGTGATATTTCATTACAATAAGGGTGACAATCCAATAGAAATGTGTCATAATTCTATGTAGGTATGCACAATCACACAGATTCAATATGTATAAAAAAATTAAAATGAGAAATAGACAAATTCACAGTTATGATGGAAATATTATAAAACCTTCGTTTAATTGCTAATAAACAAGCAGCAAGAATACGGAATATTTAAAAATCACAATTAAATGGTAATTATGGATATGTACATATAATCAACATATGCATAAAAGAGACTCTAACAATGACAGAATAAACTAGATATAGTATTATTTTGTCTCCAGTTCCTACATCAAAATAACTAAATCAAGGGGGAAGGTATAAAGCAATTTTTGCTTACAGTAAAATTTTACTCAAGGACATGCTTAGACATAGGTTTACTAAATGCACTAAAAAAACACAATTTGTAATCTCTCTCATAACAAGAAACATCTTCATTTGCATTTTAACAGCTAACATAAAATGGTGAACCTATGCCCCCAAAATCTGGCCTGTAGGATAACAAGCACTGTATTCTTTTCTGGCTCCATTGCTGTAGTTTGAGCTAGGTACAATAATATCTCTAATAAACACGTAATTCAGTTCACATTTTTCTCATAATAAATTTTAAATTATAAACAGACTCCAAGTCCATATATTATTGGGTTAAAATCCTGGACATTGGAGTCTGACAGATCTGGATTTAAATTCAATTTTGCAACTGGATAACTCGCTCTTGGGCAAATTAGCTAACCTCACTGCAGAATGAAAATAATAATGCCTTTATCATAATGTGATGAAAATTAAATGAAGTAATTTACATAAAATGCTTAGCAAACTGTTCAGCATTTTTAAAATTCAGGCACAATTGTAGCTTATTGTTATCCTTTTCATTGGTTCAGGGCTTGGCAAAACTCATTGTCTTATAGTCTTATATCATTAAATCTCCTTAGGTAGTGCAACTTGGTTATGGAGGGGAGCGTAAGCTGAGTAGGTATGTGAGAGGTACATCAGAGGATCAAGAAATGTTGGACATTATTTTAAAAAATAAAGCCAACAAGATTGTTGCGTAGAAATTGAAAAATGAACTTATAAAAAGTTATAGTTAATTTAAGCAGCTATAATTATAAAAGTAGAACACTTCATGAAGTCATAGAATGTATTAAAATTTAATTGATACTCATTTTCCAGACTGAACATAGGATATGAATATTAATCTTTCTCATATATACTGTATCCTATTTGGTCAATTTTTACATGGAACAATGTTTTAGTAGACACTGGTAACATCCAGTTCTCAGGCTTTCCTTTATCTATGTTGTCATTATTGAGCAATCTCTCTTCTAATTAAGTTTTTTTGTTTGTTTGTTTTACTTCAGATGGGCTTATAACTTTAATCAGCTTTAGATAAAGTGTTATGGGTATCAGAGGCATTGTCTACCTTCAATAAGAAAATGTATATGCTTATTCTTTTTCACAATAAACTGAATTGATTGTCTTAATCTTAGAGAGCATCATTTTCACTTTTATTTCCAAGCTCTCTTAGACGAGGATCACTTTATGTGTACATTCACACGTCCCTAAAATCTCAGTCCTGTTTGCAGAAATGGGCTATCAATCATATCAATCAAAGCATTTGCAAGTAAAAAAGGAAAAAAAAAATGGTATTATACTTATTTCAAGTGCAAAAAGCGAACCAATAGCTTATTGCCTTCATTGTAGAGTTTTGATAGTATAAAATATATAGAGATTCACTTTTTTTCTAAAGCCCATTTATTGTATCTCTATGTGTATATTACCTTTTGGACCAACACAAATGATGGATTGAATAATTTTAACTAAAGCCTCAGGTTAACACCCAATACAATTCTCTGGTTACATTTTTCCACCACTTAACTGTGAATTGAGAATGGCCAAATCATATATAAATATCTGTATCTCCAGCCTAAAATAGTGATGACTGAATAAATATTGCCCAGCAAAACATTTTAAATGGAAAACTTTCAGGAGACAGAAAATACTTTATTGCCACCTTTATTACTGTCTACTTTTAAGCAATGTGTACTGTTTTATAACACTAGCCAAACATTTTTTTTTTTACATCTCACATCATTTTCTTTTTCTACCTCTCACCCTCACACTGCATTTGCAGAGCTGAAGAAGCAATTAGGAATCAGGCCTTTAAAAATTCAGTGGTTTTTCCTGAAACTATCAGAAGAGGGAGAGTGTGAGCCTGAAACTTTATCAACCAGCTAATTCAATTTCCTGTCATTGGTCAACTGGGCACTTAGTAATTTCTCCCAAAATTAGAAAATAAAAAACAAACAAAAGAACGTCACTAGCAGTACTGCATCATTTGGCTACTAATAAGTTATTAATTTGCTCACTTTCTCTTGTAGCATAGCAACAATATTAATTTATTTCATTTCATTTTATGGGAAGGGTACATGTGCAGGGTGTGCAGGTTTGTTACATAGGTAAACATGTGTCATAGTGGTTTGCTGCACCTATCGACCCATCACCTAAGTATTAAGCCCAGCATGCATTAGCTATTTTTTCTGATGTGCTGCTTCCTGTCGTCCACAGGCCCCAGTATGTGTTGTTCCCCTCCCTGTGTCTATATGTTCTCACTGCAACGACATTTTAAAATCAGATTTTCAAAATCTTCCATAAGAAAAATAACTGTTAAATATAGAAAATCTGGGCTAAGCACAGATTTCAATCAGGTCATTCAGTGTTCCCTACCTTGTGGCTATAATAAAACAGGGACTATGCTACCATTTTAATTTGACACATAGTCATTTTCAGATAAATATACTTGTAAAATGGAAGTGATGATAATGATACCTATCTCACAAGATATTTTTAAAGATCAAATGAAATAATAATGATAAATGTGCTTTGCAAAATATAAAGTGTCAGAAAAATAGTAATTATCATCATCAGTGTCATTATTGTTAGTACCATAATTATATACAAGCGAAGTAACCTGTCATCTATGTGATACAGTTTAAAGACACCTTGAAGACACAATGATAAGATAAATTGCCCTAATAGTCTCTGAATACTTACTATTCATTTGCTATCTACTTAGAAATAAACAAACACACACCATTTGGAAGAAGATGAATTTGTTATTCATTCACATGCTAGTATGAATTATTCATATGCGAGTATGAATTCATTGAATTGGATCATTTTAGTCTTAACTATTACGTTTGTATCTGAGATGTAGCAGAAAATGAGGAGAGGCAATTTTATGGCATGAAACAGTGAGAGATGCATGAGACCTGGTTAATATCCTGTAGAGGACAGCATTCTGTTAGTGGAACAGATGAGAACCCTGTGTAGATAATAAGAAAAGCAACACAATGTAATAAAAGAAAAAACTTGTACGGCCTTTTAAATGTTTCTCCAAGTGTTAAAGAAAGAGGCAACTAAGCTAGGGAAAAAAGGGCACCACTGCTTCGACAAAGAAGCACTTATTTTTATTCTTAGTTTGCCCTAACAAGGAAGGCAAATGGTATGACCCAAAGAATTCACTACCACCACCATGAATTTTGCTGCAGTAGATAATCAGGATATTTTCTAACAATACTTATAAAATTAGAAGAAGACATAGTTAAGAATATTGCAAACAAAAAGGAATATGATGTTTTAGCTAACTATGTGGTATTACGTGTCGTTTGTAAAAAGAAGTTCACAGAAAAATATTGCAAATATGGTTTATAGCAAAAAAAATGAGGTATTAAGAAAACTTTCTGCCTTGCTTTTCAGATTAAGCTTTGGTTGTGATAAGAGCTTTTGGCACCACACCTGAAGACAGACACCAACAAATAGGACGTTGTTTTTAATAGACTGTTTGCTATCGTGAGGAAAGTAAAGACCATGTTATACAAGGAACAGTTAAAGAAAAGTACATTATATAGCATGGAGAAATGAAGTCATGACAAAGGAAGACAGAGGGATTTACTGTGTTTAAGAAGAGATATTCAATAAGGCAAATGTAAGGAATTATATCTTCATCCACCATTAACTCATATAACAGGAGTATCTCTCCAGGAAAAATGGACCACTGAGCATACTTTATGGAGCATACATTATGAAGAAATGGCACAAGAGATCTGCCCATGAAAAGAGGAAAGCTTTAAAGTCAATAATTGCAAACAAATCGTATCAGTTAGATATAAGAAATAATTATCTGAGGTAACACTTCTGGAATGGTGAATGAGGAGTCCAGCAGACCCTCTCTCTAAATCAGATCAATAATCTTAACTACTAGCTGAAAATAACCTTTCTGAAGTGTGGGAAGAAAGGAGGAGAGGCAATTTTATAGTATGAATAAGTGAAAGAGAAGCATGATATGATTACAACAATTTATCTTAGAAAAACATAAAGTTTCTAGAAATTTTCCTAAGAGCATACATATAATGGAGAAACATTTTTTAAAGAATATCTACAAAATATAGCTAAAAACAGCAAGTCTGTGGCATATCAGCTACTATCCACTTACTCCACACACCTAGCCCAGTGTGGCAGAAGCTCTACTCTTGCCCAGTGTACCAATAAGACCAGGCTCTACCTCCCTAAGTTCCCAGCATAATGCTCAAGTTTTTTTTTTTTTTTTTTTTTTTTTTTCTGGAAGAAACAGACTGCCAGCATTTCTTACTCTCCTGCTCCCTTCCACCAGCTTCCTGTTACCAAAAGCTCTGTTTTAGGCAAATGCAGCCAAGAAGTCTGAGTTTCACTTCCCCCAACGAGCCTCCAATTATATATAAGGTAGAAGATCTATGCCAGGTGAAAGATGCCAATCATACTGGGTTTGTGAAATATATAGGCTATATAACAATTACAGCATCAGAAAAGGGGAGAGGGAAGAAAACTATACAGAAATAAATTTTCTATACCTCACAGAAATTAATATAAATTTGAAGATTCTTATAAGTAACAATTTATACTGTAAACTGTAGAGCAACCACTAAGAAAACACTCAAAAATATTCAGAAATCATTAAAAAGTAAAATGTCAGCTAAGAAAATAATCATTTTCTGCAAAAGAAACCAGAAAATATCTACAGAAAAAGATACAAAATAGATAGAAAAAAACCTTGCAAAATGGCAGATGTAAATACAACCATATCAATAACATCAAAAGTGAATGAACTAAACAATAGAGGCAAAACAAAGAAAAGGAAGAGATTGTAAAATCATATTTTAAAATAATATAAGTAGCACCCAACATATGATGTCTACAGAAGACACATTTCAGGCTTAAAGATACAAAGAGGTTAAAGTAAGGAATAAAGATATATCACGTAAACAATAACCATAAAATAGCTGGAGTGGCTACATCGATGCCTGACAAAATAGACTTTGAAACAAAGTTTTCTTTGAAATAAAGTAGGACATTTTATTATGAAAAAGAGTCCATTCATCAAAAAACATTAAAAAGTATAGATATATGTGCACCTAACAGAACCCCCAAATATAAGAAGTAATAGGGGGACAAAATTGAAGGAAGAAATAGACACATCAACAATAAGATTTGGAGACCTTAATATGCCCCCTTCCAATAATAGACAGAACACCTATGCAGAAGATAAATGAAATAGGAGTCTTAAAATCTATGATAAACCAATGAGGACCTAACAGACATCTACAGAATTTCCACCTAACCATGGAAGACACAGTCTTCTCAAGTGTATGCACATGATGTAACATCTCCAGTTTAGACCAAACACTAGTCTATAAAACAAGCCTCAAAATTTTAAAACGATTGAAGTAATACAAAGTTTGCTCACCACAATGGAATTAAATTAAAAATCAATAATGAAAGGACATTTTGGAAAGCTTAACATTGTAAAATCAGTTAAAAGAAAAAAGAATAGACATTACAATGGAAAATGGTGAGATAGAGAATACTAAAACTGTAGAGAAAATAAATAAGGCAAGAAGTAGATTTTTAAAAGGCATTAATAATATTGACAAACACCATCTAACACCATATTAATTGTGAAAGACTAAACGCTTTTAGTCTCAAATCTTGAACAATACAAGAATGCCTGTTTCGCTATTTTTATTAGATAGTGTACTGAAAGTTCTAGCCTGGGCAATTAGGCAAGGAACAGAAATAAAAGTCACGCAGACTGGAAAAGATGAAGTAAAACTATATGTATTTGCAAATGACAAGATCTCATATGTAGGGGTGAAGAATCCACTGCTAGGGTGAGAAAGGGGGAAATCTTTTATAATTAATAAATGAGTTTGGTAAGCTTGTAATATAATTTTACAAAAATAATTTATTTATATGAACTCACAAAAAGAATATGACAAATTGAGAAAATTATCTTGTTGACAATGATATCAAAAAGAATTGGAGTAATAAATTTAACAAAAAATGTTAAACTTTTACATTCAAAACTTGAAAATATTATTCAAAGAAATCACAGAAGACCTTAATAGATGTAGCTGCATTCCATTTTCATGGATTAGATAGCAATATTTTCCAAATTTATTTACAGATTCAACACAATCCCTGCCAAATACCAGCTGATTTTGTTTTGGCTAAAATTAACAATTATATTCTAAAATTCGTATAGAAATTCTAGCAAACATTGAAGTCCAAATAATCTCAAAAATGAGAAAATTGGAAGACTCAGAATTCTACTTTCTACAACTTACTATAAAGCTATATTAATCAAAACAATGTGGTACTAGAAAAAGAAGAGACATGTAGATTAACTAAATATGGACTCCTACATAAACTTTTATATCTATAAATAGATAATTGATTTTCAAGGGTTTTGAGACAATTTAGTGGGAAAATAATTGTCTTTACAATAAATTTTCCTGGAAAAACTAGATATCTACATGCAACAAC
This sequence comes from Pan troglodytes, assembly GCF_028858775.2. Lineage (NCBI taxonomy): Eukaryota > Metazoa > Chordata > Mammalia > Primates > Hominidae > Pan > Pan troglodytes. Next base: position 93,405,200 of record NC_072407.2, read on the forward strand.
AACAAATGAAACTGGATCCCTTTCTTACATCACACACAAAAATTAACTCAAATAATCAGTGGCTTAAATATAAGAGAAATTATAAAACTCTTAAAAGGACATGATCTAGTTTGACTATATGTCCCTGCCAAACCTCATATTGAATTATAATCGCCGATGTTGGAGGAGGGGCCTGGTGGGAGGTGTTTGGATCATGGAAGTTGATTCCCTCATAAATGGCTTAGCACCATCCCCTTGTTGATGAGTGAGTTCACATGAGATCTGGTTGTTTAAAGCTGTGTGGTAACCCCCACCCCTCTCTCTCTTGCTCCTTCTGTGGCCATATGATGTGTCTGCTCCCACTTCACTTTCATTGTGAGTAAAAGTTGCTGGGGCCTCCCCAGAAGCTGAGCACATGCCAGAAACATGCTTGTACAGTCTGCAGAACCATGCATCAATTAAATCTCTTTTCTTTATAAATTTTTCAGCATCAGATATTTCTTTATAGTGACACAAGAACAGCCTAACACAGAACACATAAGAGGAAATCTTTACAATCTTGGATTAGGCAAAGGCTTCATTGACTTGACAACAAAAACACAAGTGACAAAAGAAAAAAAAATTAAAATTAGGACTTCACAAAAATTAAAAAGTTTTATTCTGAAATGATTCTATTAATAAAGCTATAAGCCAACCCACAGATTAAGAAAAAAATTATGTCACATATCTGACATAGGGTTTGTGTCAAGAATATGTAAGTGTCTCTTGCAAGTCAGTAATAAAAATATAAAGATGCTGAGCATCATAAGTCATTAGGTAAATGCAGTGTCAAACTACAATAAGATAATATTTTATACCCACTAAGATTATGGAAATAAAAGTTAGACAAATAAGCCATGAAGAGAAAGACAAATAGCACATGATGAATCTAAAGGGTTGATCTCATAGAAGTGGAGAGTAGAATGGTGGTCATCAGGGGCTGGAGCATTAGAGGTGGGGGGTATGTGGGTGAGATGTTGGTCAAAGGACACAAAATTTTAGTTCAACAAAATAAATAAGTTAAACAAATCTATTGTACAACATAGTGACTATAGTTAATATATTCGTTAAAAATGCTGAGTAAATTTTAAATGTTTTCACTACAAAATGCTAACTGTGAACTAATACATATGTTAATTACCAAGATTTATCTATTCAAAATGTGTTTCATCATCATGTGCATAAGTACATATAATTTTATCTGTCATGTTTTTAAAATAAAAAATAATGTATAAAAGGCAATCATAACACGTTGGGGAGGATGAGGAGAAACTGGAGCCCTCAAACTGCTACTGGTGAGAATATAAAATGTTGCAGTCCTGTGAAAATAGATTTGGCCATTTCTCCACATGTTAACCACATAGTTATATGACTCAGCATTCCAACCCTAGGTATATACCCAAGATAAATGTAAACATAATGTCCACACAAAAATGTACACATGAACATCTATGGATTATTAACAGCCCAAAAGTGGAAAAAAATTAAATGTCCATCAACAACAAGTTGTGGAATAGAGATACATGCTACAATATGGATGCATCTTGAAAACATTATTATAGGTGAAAAATGCCACTTATAAAAAAATCACACATTATATAATTTTGTTTACAAAAAACTGTCCAGAATGAGCAAATCTATAAATATAGAAAACAGATTATTTGTTCTTCAGCTCAGAGGGGAGCGGGGGCATGACTGCTAATGGGTATGGGGTTTCTTTTTGGTGTGATGAAAATGCAGAAAAAATAGAATGTGATTAATAGCTACATAACTGTGCATGCAATAAAATCTACTGAATTCAACTGTACACTTTAAATAGAGGAATTCTATGGAATGTGAATTGTATCTCAATAATGCTACTTTTAAGAAGAGTCACAATGAATTAGGTTAAACAAATGAAAATCTAAAACAAGAGCACATGTTAAGACTAGTTTTAATGACCTACAATCAGCAGAATGGAATATCTATTATTTCACATTCATCAGGGTATTATAAATTCTTATCATTCCTACTAAAATATTATATCCTTTTATTCTCTTTTTTGTTATTTTAAATAATTACTAAATTAAAAATTGTTTTAAGTTACCTTGTTTCAATTCAGAACTTAGAAAGCCATAGGCAGGTGAACTTGAAGCGTATTTCATGTGTAAGTCTCTGTTATAAGAGGATAATCTTAAGGGGACTTAAGTTGGGTTTCAATAATTTAACTTAAAAAGTTGCTCTCTCAAACAAATTCCAATGTATTAAGTTGTTCAAATGTCATAGAGAGAAGGTACGTATCATAGAAAGTAATGTATCTATATGCTGGGAGGTGAACGTGATAAACTATTCTGAATACTATACATAGTTGCTCTGATATCTAAAATTAATCTAATTCCTACAGACCAATGGAACAATCAAGGGAGGTTTTCTTTTTCAAATCATATATGATGATATCACTTAAATGCTGTTTAATATTTCTTATACAAAAATGTGGTCAGCAAGTTTATTTTGTATTACCATTTCAGGAAAACTGTAAGTTGTTCACATTAACTTGTATGTAACCTCTAATTAGGAAATAAGAACTGTGTTCTAAGTAATTTCTAATATACCTTGGAATAAGACATAGTATAAATTATAAATCAGCAAATAATTTTACCTTGGTATAGTCATTTTCACACTTGTGACTACAGAGAGTTAATGTATTTGATAGAGAAGTTCAACATTCTTTTTTTCACATTTTAATCTAGATTCTAAACTGCTAAAAGATATGGACTATTTATTTCCTGTTCTCTTTATCCTTGAGCCTACCATTGTGTCAGCTAAATAATTAATTTTTAAAAATTAAAAGAAAACTATTCAATATAAAAAATTATCCACAATGGAATGTGCTTCCTTGAGTAGTCATGATCTCTTCCATACTGGAAGATAAAATGCTGGATTGGTCAGCCCTTTGCTAGGTACTTGTAAGGAAGGAATCAATCACCTACAGGAAGTTCAGACTACATTAACTCCTTCCCAGTCCTGTGATTTTGTGGAACTAAGTGTATAACACAGTTATTTAGACACACATTTATGTATTTTTTTATTTCTTATTTTTTCCCAATGCCTTTGCCAGTAAAAATATGCATCATCAGATCATCTAGTATCCTATCTAGAAGATTTGAAATAATGTACATAAAAGGTCCACTGTTCTTATAAAGAGCACTATCAGTTAAAGAAACACAAGTTAGCTTATTCTTTAGTACAAAGTTTGAAACATGGGTTGAGGAGAGAGATTTGGGTAGAATGAGATTTCCTAATGCAGTTTTAACAGCTGTGTTTGCAACTATATTTCACCATGCAATTTCAAAATTTCAATGTAATGTGTAATTAATTTCACGAAAAGCATGATTATTAATTGAAATAATTTGTACTCTGTAATTTTGCCAGGAGACATAACATGCATATACTTAAATATGTCAGAGGTGAATAGTTACACATTATATATTCATGAGTATTGCATTCCTGTGTTGGCGACAATGGTATTGTACATAATGCATGGGAGCCCAGAAAGACGATTAAGATTTTAAGGAATTAGCCTACAGGTTATCAAGAAATTTATAGAGTAACCTTATGCAATTCAGTGTGGGGGAGTGGACAGATGATTATTTTCAAATAATCTTTAAGAAAGTGAGTTCCCTTTCAACAGAATTGAAAACTAAATGAACCCAGTATGTTATGTTTGAATTGAATGCCAAGCACAACCCATTTATATGAAGAGTAAATGCTTGTATAATCTTTATTATCATTTACAAAAGAGTTGTGAAATATATTACCTTCTTTGAAATCCCCAACAACTCTCTAAGTCTGATTGGTCAAGTATCATTATATTCACTTTAGAGATAAGGAAACTGTGGCTTAGAAAATGGTACTTTTCCTCAAGTTCACAATGCTAATTATTAACAAAGACAAGACATGAACCTAGATTCCCTGCACCATCTAGCCTGGTGCCTGGAAAAGAGTAGGTCCCTGCTGAATGTATGTTGACCACATTTACTGAAAAGTTGGTTATAAGTTAGAGCACTCTGTCCACTTCACATCCCACTGTGTTAAAATGGCTTTGTACGCGAAAGTGGTGTCCTCTGGAATACTTCATTTAAAAGAGCTGATGACTTCAGGTTTGGCTAACTAGGTAACAGAAGTATCTTATCATGAATTCAAACAATCAGGAGTTTCAAATATGTTTGTTGGTTTTAAATTAGTGGGTCATCCTCATTTAGTGAGAGTGAGGAAGTTTCTGCAGCAAAGACTTACTAAATTGTACCATAATATCTTCTACTGTCCATTATATAGACATTATGAGAAAGTCAACAGATGTCACTGCGAAAAAGAGAAAGAATGGTTACCATTTCTCAGTGCTTGTCAGCACAAACCACAATGACTCACTTTCATGTTTTTTTTTTGAAAAAGGGTCACTTGGGTCACCATGTGCTGGCATATTAACTTAATTTCTGCCAAAGAAAGAGTCCATACGGAATCTGTAATTTCTTTTGAGTAGATACAAATCAAAATCTTTTTGATAGAGAGATTCTGGCATGCAATCTTGATATGTGAAATATGAGGCAGAAAACCTGGAGGTCTGCTGTTCTGAAGGCTGGAAGACATTTCTCTCTACTGAACCCCACTGTCCAAGTAGCGGTCACCCAGGCCTTTGGCCTCTCTGAGCCTCTCTGAGCCTGCCCTGATCCCTGCCCCACATTTTTGTCTTTTGAATTCTTCCTTACCTGAATTTTATTATCATTCCCTTCCCCATCTCAATACCTCACCATGGCTCGGGTCAGTTTAGGTCTAGAGTGACAGAATGTAGAGAATTATTTTAGTCACAGATTCTGAGATTGGTAGAGATGACAAGGAGCCAACTATTTCAACTAGTAGATTTGCAGGAAGAGCTGGAGGGAGGCACAAATCAAGAGGCAATGAGAGATTGTAGCCCCGGGGAAGTAAGAGTCATCAACTGAAAATTAGTACCAATCCTTGTATCTAATATGTCAGTGAAGTTAACCCTGCAGCTCTGCTTTGGGCTAAAGTCTCCTTTTTTTGTGGTCTAATAAAATAGTATCCTGTGTTTCAGTCTATGTTGACAGTGCCTTATAGTGATAAAGAGGGACAGGTTCTACAGTCAGCCACACCTTGTTTTAAATCCAACTCCACCACTAACCTTGATACTTTGGGCAAGTACTTAAATCCTCTAAGCCTTATTTTTAAGCCTTTGTAAATTAGAAATAATCATACTTTATGCATAGACTTGGTGAGTAATTAAGACAATGCAAATAAAATATTTATCTGGTATTTATATGTATGTTGATATACCAGATACGATACACATCAAAAAAAGTAAATATGCAATATGTAATAGACTTTTTTATTATTATACATACTGGCAAACTGTTCACCAAATCAGTTTCCTTCTCCCCCAGAGCACAGAACAAGACTATTTTCTTCCTATGATAGGCTGAATGATGGTTCTGAAAGATGTTCATATCCTAACTCAAGACTCTGTAAAGATGTTATGTTACACGGTAAAAGGGACTTGATATATGTGGTTAAATTAAGGATCTTACACTGGAGGGATTAGCCTTTGTGATTAACTTGGGGCCACTGTACTCAGATAGGCTCTTATAAAAATGAGGAAGGAGAATAACAAGTAATAGAAGATATGACCTTGGAAGCAAGAGTTTGCAGTGATGCCACAAAGAAATCATGAGCGAAGGAATTCAGGCACCCTCTAGAAGCTGAAAAAGGCAAGAGAATGGATTCTCCTCTTCAAGTCTTGATTTTGCCCAGTGAAACTGATTTCGGACTTCTAACTTCTGAAATGGTAAGAAAATTAATTTGTACTCTTTTAAGCCACTAAATTTGTGGTGATTTGTTACAATGGCAATAGAAAATTAACACGCCTAGCCAACATTGTGGAGGGCCATATGAACAAGATCTGACAATGGACAGGAGTGAAATGAATATACCTAACAACAAATCTGGCCCCATAATTCCTTACAAAGTCTTCACCCTCTTTTTTTCTCTGTCCACCAGATGGAAGCCAAGAACATAAAGGTCCTTGGGGATGAGAGGTCTGCAGGAGGAAAGAAGCATTAGGACCTAAATCGACCTATGGAAGACCACCTGCTAATATCCCACTTTACTGAAATGATCTTTCTGCCTATCTTTACTGTGAGACAAAACATATAAATGAAAGAGGATATACCTTATTCTTGTGTTCTTAATGGTTAACATTATGTTTGGTGCCTACCTAGAAAGTATCTCCTAAGGGATTATCAAGACCTTGTAAGCTATGCAAAAGAAAGGAGGCAAGAGGTCAGAAGTGAAGATAGCAAAGGCAGATTGAAAAGCAGAGGGCAGGGCAGGTACAATTTTTCAACACACAAGCTGAGAACAAAGTCAGGGTCAGGAGTTAACCTGTAATGGATATCGGCCTATGGACTATAGGCTCATTTACATGGAGAGAACAAGGCCAGTCATCCACTACACAATGGGTGACCATAGCAAAGTAGGTATGAGAGGGAAGCCTTATGAATTTGGGACCTCTATTCAAAGTTAGTAAATATAGCACGTTTATTAATCTCTTGATCAGAAATAACTTAGCCTTGCCTAAGTTATTCATTTTTTCATACATGCTATTTTGATAGTGTTTGGATAAATAAAGCCATGAGATTCTTTCTGCCCTGGTTTACATGGGAAAGCAATATACAAAGGTTCACACTAGAATTAAAAGAAAAATTATCCCCCGAAATAATGGAATAAAACAAGGCAACCATCAGCTCAAAGACTTTTATTGTCCCAAGTAGGGTCTGAGATTTATAGAGAACATTTGCTTTTCCTATTTTTAATCTACTTAAGTTCTGTATTATTTGAAGAGCAACCCAATTATTTTTAACCTAAATGCTTCTCTGATCTGGAACAAAGTTTTGCTTTTACCAGACAGTTCTCAGGCCTTGCGATAGGCAAGATCATCGTCACTGTAGTCCCAAGATACAGTCTCTTTCTCAGTGATGCATAAAAGGATTTTCCTCCCTTCAAATGATAATTAAATTAAAAACAAAGTTGGAAAGGCAGCTTTGAACTGCTCTGATGAAAAAGGTCACTCACTGATCAGCAATCTGTTAGCACAGCTGTGTTGAGAAGAGACTTTTGAGCCATGTCTTCTACAAGTGGGTTCTTCATGTCAAGTGAGAAGGCCGTTGATTTTGCTTCTTTTAAACACTTTTGTTAGTGACTCTCAGAAGCCAGCAAACATACAGGCATTTGGTGAGTTTGGAGAGACTTAGGTAAAATACCAAATTATATTGTCAAGAAAATCCACAAGAGGAAAGCAACACTGAATCTACAATCAGGAAAACAAACAAACAAAAAACCTGTGGCAGTGAGCTAATTTATGTCCTTTCTATTAGAAGTGTCATGTGTCAGTTTGCTCATTTCCTTGATCATTGTACCACCTGAGGGGAGGGAGTTGCATGAAGTGGTTATGCTTAACAAGTGTTACTCCTAGAAATTGCATGTGGCCAAATCATATTTTATATTCAGTGAACTGATATTTTCCAATCTAAAAAATCTACATGGCAATGACCAAGGGATTTTAGCAGTTTAAAGAAAAGAAAACCTTATGCCCACGGCAATAATAAATGGACACTTCTCTTCTCAACTTCTTGGATGCTACAGCCAGTAAACAAACAGGCATTTGGAGAGTTTGTAGGAACAGACAGATAATCTAAGTTTGGTTTTAGACAGATAACAACCTAAGTGTAGCTAATGTCAGGTTTTGAGTAGCAATTGCTCTTCTTTAGCTCAGGAATTGGAAAATAGTGTCGTTTTAAAGTTTCTTCATAGGATAATAATTTTCCCATTGGAAAATCTCAGATTCAAACCTGTCCCTAATCACTTCCTTTAAATTCCAGTAAGAAAAAGAATAAACTGAACCTAGTGCAGAGACTGGAAATTGATTTGTTAGTCATTTTCAAATATGGCATATCATGTTGGCATTCACTTCTTTTAATAAATATAAAATGACTCATTAATCTCACTTTCGAAAAAATATAGATGAGATTTCATTTATCATAACATTTACTGTACATAGAAGTTTGATGACTAGTAAAATGATAACAACATTAACGTTCACCGAGCAATGTTTTCATGGCAATGACTGAATCCATTCTATATTTCTTGAAAAGGATGTGGGTTGTGTATCTCAGCAAATATCGGGGTTTTTAGGTGCTTTTCTATGTCCTTTATATGCCTCATTTAATCTTCACAACAATCCTTTGAGGCAATTATTTAGATAATTTTATGTGATTTTTGAAGACTTTAAAGTATAAACTTTATATATCTTATTTAATAGAATTAGGTTTTCTTTATAATCTCCTTATCTTCCCTGACAGGTTTTCCTAACTTCAAATCTGGAGAAGAGACAAGAGATTCATTCCCTTTCTTCCTAGAGATTCTTATACCAAGTAGTGCAGAGATTCTTATGAAAATTATTAAAAAGTTAGCCTTCATCAAATCACAAAAGATGAATCTGTTGAATGGGTGGCTACTTACATTTTTGTAACTAGGAGGAGTCATTCAAGTGGTTCTTAAATGAAGAATTAAATCTTGCTTAAAGCTTTACTAATGAAAACAAATATGTCTGTTATTGTTGATTGTTTACAAAAAGTGTTCTAGCAACATGAGAATTTTTTCCAAAAAACATAAATGAAGAACTACATGAAGTTATACACTTATTGACTTAATTTTGTTAATAAAATAAAACCTTACACAATTGGGACTTTGCAGGAAAAATTCAGCTTATTCTATTCTTCCAATAACATATCTGGAGTAAACGAATCCCATTATTTTGACATCTCTTTTAGTTTTTGACAGCCTATTGGAAAACAGCTCAACAGTTTCACTTCTCTGACTCACATAAAGGGCATGTCATGAGATTTCCTAAGAAAAGGTCTAATCTCGGTTAGGTGAATTTTGGGGTTTGTATTGGGTACAGTATTATTTGGTAATAAAGATCACAGGGTAAAAGTCTCTTTATCTTTGACTTGCTGCACAAGTCAAAGACATCTAGCTTTCTTTTTCCTTACGAAACATTTTATTTTCCTAAATTGTAGCTAGACTCTGAACAATAGGCTGCCTTGCCTAGTAAGTCTGCAATGGGTAGATCCTAGATGGTCTTAGGGCAAATAATGTGTAGTAAGCTTTAGATTAGTGTTTACTCACATCAAAGAACCAAGAATAGGTTTTGTGCTTTGAGGTTGAAATGTATCAAACTGACTTTGGATAACTTGAAAATACCTTACAAAGGGGAAGGGAATTTCTAGCATAAGATTTATGTCAAGTTTGGTACTATAATGCCAGGTGATAATAGCTTCACTTTTGCTCTGTGTACATGTGTATTTTCTCAATTCTAAAATATCAGTGATTTTAAGATATACCTTCAATTCAAGAATACCTTTTCAGGATACAGAAAATGCCACAATAAATACAATAAATTTTGTTTCTAGTGGTGGTTTATTATTGTAAACTAATCAAACAATAATGGGGCATAACTAGGCGGCATTCCCCCTGCCCCTGTTTTCTTTTTAAATTATTAGGAGGGCTTGATGTGGATGTTAATGCTTGAAGTGAGTCATTTGCAGAGCTACTCTTAGTTATGCAGCTGTTAGGTGAATAGACTCACAATCTAAAGGACAGCTTGCAGTGGAACTCTTGGCATAATGAAGGCTTTCCTGCAATATTCCCCTCCCCCGAGGATCCTTAGCTCTTATCACTAGAGAGAGGCACGTTAGCACTTAACACCTCATCTCCCATAGTGTAGCCAGGGAGGTCTAATGAAGAGGAGCAGGTGGTCCTGAACAAAGTCCTCTGTTATAGAGGTCACAGGAGAATGTATTAGAAGGAAGTAGTTAAATAGGCATGAAAACTTCCTCAGCTTTGCAGAGGAGGGCCAGCCCTTCCATAGATGTGACTGAGCAAATGACTACGGACAATTCAAACAAGCTCAGCAAGTTGCCCTTGGGCATCAGGGAAGACTTCAATGCAGCTGTAGTCTCTGACAGACTAAACTTCAAAAGTGAGTCTGGCTACCATGACTGAAGCAATTGGGCTAGAATCCTGCAAAGACTTTCCAGTTATCTTTCTCTGTCCTGTATCCATTCCTACCCTGTAGCTGCCAAATGGACAGGACATTAGATTGATACCTGTAAGTCTCTTAAGGGATGGATACAGTGAGGGGGCAAGCTGAGCCTCACAATGAAGCCTCACTAATAAGCACATGAAAATATTTGGGAAATGAAGTAGAACAGTAAAACATATGACTGTGTCTGTGTATGTCTGCTTCACACAATTTCTGCATACAAAATCATTTTAATACACCATTGTTGGTGTAATATATTGGAAGATACATTAAACAATAATTATAGATAAAAATTTAAGTTAAAATTAATCTGAGGGTGGTATTACCAAAGCAAATAATACTGAAAAAGTCACAATTAGATAATTACATAAGCACACATCAACAGATAATGGCAGTCACAGCTACTGTAAATCACACCCAAGTCTCAGCCTGGTGATGATCACATTTAGTCATCAATAATAATAAATAATAATACATTAAAAATAGACCTAAGTATATTACATTTTTATTATGTGTCCAAGAATTGTAATGTCTATCAAAATTTTTGTGAAACAACAGTAGTAACAGTAACAACAACAGTTTGTGAGAGCTTCATTCCCAACATGGTTAGTAATTGCCTTGTATTTTCATTCTAATCCTTACAGCAATCCTTCAAGGGAGGAATTATTTTTCTAAAAGTGGATCTTATTCATTCATTTATCAACATATTTATTCAACAAATATGTAATGCTGTTATTTGCAGATCCTTCTGTGAATACTAGAGTTTCAACACTAAGCAAAAGAAATAAAAATCATTAATGTCATAAATAAATAAACACACAAACTAGGGACAGTCACAATCAAATGCTGAGCCACCACCAGAGTTAGAGGACAGAGTCAGGATTGGGACAAATTCCATTTAAATATGATGCTCAAGGATGATGTTAAACCTTAATGATGTGAAGGATCTAGCATAAATATCATGGGGAAGGGAATTCCAGATAGGGCAAACAGCAGAGGCAAATGTCCTGAAATGAGAGTGAATTCTGTGTCTTCATGATGCATCAACAATGCTAAGTTGCTGGGAACAGAGTGGTCAGATCAAAAGTAGAAAGAAATGAGGAGAGAAAGATAGGCCAGGGCCAGTGTCTTGTAGGCAATCATAAAGGGTATGGAATTTTAATTTGAGCCAAGGGATGGCTTTCTGCAAAGGAATTATGTGATCTAATTTTAAGAGGTTCACTCTGGCTGTGGAGGACTATGGAGATAAATTTTGTGGACAATAGACTGTAAAGGGTACATGAATGAAATGGAGGAGACCATGTACAGGCTGTGGCCCAGGTGAAAAAAATTAATGCCTTTTACTAGAGTTTTTCTCTGTGGAGCTTATGAGGAAAGGTAAAGTCCAGGATAGCTATTGAACACAGATTATGAAGCACAGGGATAAGAATTAGATGTGTCATAAATAAGTCAATGGTGAGTACTGATGTGGGTTCCTAGACAAGTTGTGAGTTATGTTAATAGTTATTCATATGCATAAGGGGAAGGAAAGTGGAAGGAAAATAAGTAGGAGTACTGGTAATTAGCAAATTAAGTATTGCTGAAGATGACCCAGAACTAGTGGAGGTTGGACTTGGACCTGGTTAAATCAGATTCCAAAGCCTATCCTCTTTGTGTTCACTATCCTATAGTAAATTCCAAAGATGAGAAAATTACTCATGTGTTTCCTCTCAAAAATAACTGAAAATTCACTGCTTAGCTTAGTTGCTTTCCAGGACTTTGATAAATCTACTGCCCTACATCTCAATATGAGAATTCCTGGGGAAAGTAGAAAGGAGACGCTGACCCTCTTGAACAATTGACAACGGATTGCAGATTAGATAAAACTGTATTTAATTACTAGGAAGATACTGACACTAAAACATAGTAATGCTATTTATAGCTCAGCTGCTGTAGGGAATGTGGGAAACAATGTGCAAAACCATTTTCAACTACCTTACTTTCTTTGAATGCACTGTCAAAGCATACTTTCCATAGTTCCTTGAGGCTACTGTAACAAAAAGTTGTATTTTCTAACCCAGGAGCAGTAAGGCAGATATCAAAAAGAACAAAGTAACACAGTCAAAGCAATACTAAAAAATGTGGCAACTACAACCTGTGGCTTAACTGTGTTACAGAGGCTCCTTCTTTAAGGAGCTCAAGCAAACATAGAAGAACTCCAAAGCGCAGTTAAACAGGAAGCATTTGCCCCTGCTGCCCCTAAGGTTGTTACTGTTGACAGACTAGACCTAGGTCAGTTCAAAACCTCCTGGAATTTGTTCAGCATTCTTGGCACTAAGGCAGTACTGATAGAACAGAAGTTACCTACCGGTATGGCAGCCTTTATCCATTATCCATGAAAGGTACTGTCAGATGCCCTGAGGCTTTAGAGAGAAGTAAAACCATATGTTCACTGCTGCTAGGGTGAGTGTAGAAAGCCATAGCCCTTGAGCCATACTGATGATGTTAGTTGGATAAAATGATGGCACCATAAGGTCTTTCTTTGTGAATTTTAATAAGTTAAATGTTCAGAAACATAAGGTTACGCACCCCCTAAGACTCCAGACTCACTAATCTATTTATGTTTCCCAGCATTGCTGGAAAGTGCTGTCAGGCGGGGGTGGATGCACTTCTTGAAGACTGAGGTAACAGATGATTTCTACGGTCTTTACCCTGACATTTATTTGCTGGTAATAAGACAGTGTTCAGGCTAGGTGATGCTCCAGCTTCTCAGCAGATGGTAGAAATTTACAGAAGAATAAACAGGATTTTTTTTTTCAGTGTCGGGGTTTTAAATAAAAGGCTGTGCCCATACAGGATTTTGGAGGCAGGCAGACATACATTCAAATCCCTGCTCTTCCTCTTTTTTATTTTTATTATTATTATTATACTTTAAGTTTTAGGGTACATGTGCACAATGTGCAGGTTAGTTACATATGTATACATGTGCCATGCTGGTGTGCTGCACCCATTAACTCGTCATTTAGCATTAGGTATATCTCCTAATGCTATCCTTCCCCTCTCCCCCCACCCCACAACAGTCCCCAGAGTGTGATGTTCCCCTTCCTGTGTCCATGTGATCTCATTGTTCAATTCCCATCTATGAGTGAGAACACGCGGTGTTTGGTTTTTTGTCCTTGCGATAGTTTACTGAGAATGATGATTTCCAATTTCATTCATGTCCCTACAAAGGACATGAACTCATCATTTTTTATGGCTGCATAGTATTCTGTGGTGTATATGTGCCACATTTTCTTAATCCAGTCTATCCTTGTTGGACATTTGGGTTGGTTCCAAGTCTTTGCTATTGTGAATAGTGGCACAATAAACATATGTGTGCATGTGTCTTTATAGCAGCATGATTTATAGTCCTTTGGGTATATACCCAGTAATGGGATGGCTGGGTCAAATGGTATTTCTAGTTCTAGATCCCTGAGGAATCACCACACTGACTTCCACAATGGTTGAACTAGTTTACAGTCCCACCAACAGTGTAAAAGTGTTCCTATTTCTCCACATCCTCTCCAGCACCTGTTGTTTTCTGACTTTTTAATGATTGCCATTCTAACTGGTGTGAGATGGTATCTCATTGTGGTTTTGATTTGCATTTCTCTGATGGCCAGTGATGATGAGCATTTTTTCATGTGTCTTTTGGCTGCCTAAATGTCTTCTTTTGAGAAGTGTCTGTTCATGTCCTTCATCCACTTTTTGATGGGGTTGTTTTTTTCTTGTAAATTTGTTTGAGTTCATTGTAGATTCTGGATATTAGCCCTTTGTCAGATGAGTAGGTTGCGAAAATTTTCTCCCATTCTGTAGGTTGCCTGTTCACTCTGATGGTAGTTTCTTTTGCTGCGTAGAAGCTCTTTAATGAGATCCCATTTGTCAATTTTGGCTTTTGTTGCCATTGCTTTTGGTGTTTTAGACATGAAGTCCTTGCCCATGCCTATGTCCTGAATGATAGCTGCAAGACTGCAGACAAGTTATTTAACATCTCTATATTTCTGTTTCACCATCAGAAACATGGAACAATTAATATCTACATCTTATGGTAATTGTAAGGATTCAAAAAACTAATGGATGATGTACTTAGTACAGTGCTGAAAGTATAACAAGTACTAGGTAACTCTCCCTGCCTGTTGCCTCTGTGAGGATTTTTAACTATGCGGACTTCAACTTGTGTTTTAAATGGAAAGTAAATAGAAGCTGTGATGTGTTTGGGAACCACTGAAATGCTCAATGCTTAAACATTATTTCTCTGATTCCATCTTGCTAAACCATGCAAACATGATTTAAATCTCCTACAAATACTAGTCATGGGATTACAGGGACCTGGAAAAACATCTTAGCAGACTGTTTGATCTGGCATATAACAAAATGTCTGGGACCCTGTCCTCACTATTGTTCTAAGAGACAGTGTCCCATGCAATTTAAGAATTATAAATAGCTGCCCCAGCTCCAGCTACCATTGGCCTAAAAGGAAAAGCAACATCAGGGAAGCTTCCTGGGAGTGCAGACACAATGGGGGTGAAGGGATGTATTGAAAGAGTCCATTGAAGTCATCCAATGTTTATGCAGCATCACTTACTGATCACCTAGTGTGCACCAGGCATTGTAGAGGATGTTCACAATAGAAGGTAGCATAGCTTACTGTAAATATTACAGGCACTAGAGTAAAATACATAAGAAAGACATCCCAGCTCTGTCACTCGGAATTATATACAAAAGTTATATTGGAAAGCCAAAAATGGAATTTGTTCTCACTATATTAATAATGGATTGTTTACAGATAATTCAGGCATATTTTTATGTAACTCATTTTATTTATATCTGGCAGGCATTGAAACATTGTGCTCCTAAGAACAGACTTGAGGCTTTTTTTTTTTTTTTTTTTTTACCTCTGTTGACACAACAAGAAAAGACCAGATTTTTAACCCTGTAAACTGTATGTTAGTAAATAGAAACATAGACCTGACCCTACTACTCCCATTGCCAGGGCAAAGTGTGAAACCTTAGCATAGTGTATAGGGTTTCTTATTATTTGACAGCCATCAATGTTTATTGTATTTTCTGCAACCACTATATAACATGAATATATCCTGTCTAATATATAAAAAATTCCATTTTCCCCAGAATGTACCATGTTTTCTTTTACTATCTCTTTACTTCTGTTGTTCACCCTATCTGCAGTGACATAACTCTACCTTGCATTTTTCCTGACTAGAAGACAACTGTCACACTTCAAAACCAAAGTTAATTTCCACTTTTCCTCCATGAAAATTGTCTAATCTTCCCCAAATTCAGTATTCCCTATTCTGGGCTTCCAAATCATTTTGTGTAGAACTATATAGTAGGCAACGAATTTTTTTTTTTTTGTTATTTGGGTTTTAGAAATAACTATTCTAATTATCATCCTTACTAAACAACCAGCTATTATGTACCTTTGTATACTTATCCATACTTGTTGAACCATTAATAATGTGCCACGTGATTTACTAAGCATGTTAAATGCTGAATCTCAAGCCCCTACAGTAATCCAGTGAATTTGGTATCATTTTCCATTTCACAGATGCAACAACTGAAGCTCAAAGGATTGAAATGATCTTTTGGCTTAAAAAACTAACTTTCTGTATTAGTCAGGGTTCCCCAGAGAAACAGAACCAATAGAAATATATAGATATACAAAAAAGACATTAATTATTAGAGACTGTCTACAAAATTATGGAGACTGAGAAGTCCCACAATCTGCAGTCTGGGGTGGTGGTGGGTAGGGGTTGCTTGCGTTGTAAGTCTTGATCCAGGACCATAGTCCAGGACCATTTATGTCCAGGGATAGTAGAATATGAGATGGTTGTCCCAGCTCAAGAAAAGGGAGGGAAGAGGGTAAATTTGCCCTGCCTCTGCCTTTTTGTTTTATTCAAGTCCTCAACAAATTAGATGATGCCTCCCCAAATTGGTGAGGAAGATCTTTACTCAGTCCACTGATTCAACTGTTAATATCTTCTGGAAACAGCCTTGAAGACACACCTAGAGATATTGTTTTAGCAGCTATGTGGTTATCTCAGCCCAGCCAAGTAGACACATAAACTTAATCATCACTGTTTCTCAGGTAAAAGGAGATGTTACACAGAGAAAGATTCTTCTAATTAGGGCTTCTTAATCTCTACCAGGCCATCCTCTTTAGTTATAATGTTTCTGGTCACATTTCTGACTATCTGATCATATTTCAACGTAACATGAGAGACACACTAGGATACAGCTTTAGAACACATGATATAATGTATGCAACAATGTTTGGATAGTGTTATATAGTAGGGGAGCTATAAATAATAGTACCTTTTCTTTCTTTGCAGGTGTCCTTCCTGAACATGAACTGGAATGACCAGTATAGCCTACTTTGGTTATAGATAACAACAACAGCAACAACAACAAACAACAAGAAAAACACACACAGGCCCATATTATATATTCACTACAAAAACGACCATATTATATATTCATCTACAAAATGTGTGCCCTACACTTGTAGGGACAAAAAATCCCCACCCCACCTGACTCCATCCCTAATTATGAAAAGACATATGCTTCAAGAAATGAGATTTATGGCAAATTTTTTTTAATCCCTTGGCTACATGACTAAGACCTGTTCACCTTCCTCCTCGATGAGTAGCTTGAAAGGTCCTGGCAAAATCATACAGCCTCCTCTGTTAAGTGGAGCCGACTCCTGAAAGAGCACTCCTTATAAATTGTCTTGTCCATATGTTTCTGGAGGATGTGCCATCTGGGATTAGAGTGCTCATATTTTATGAAGCAGGAAACCAAAAATATGTTCACAATTTAACAGTCTCAATTTGATGAGAAAGTGGAGTTGAATTTACAACAAATTTATACCATCTCAATATGTGAACCCACTGTGTGCCAGACATCATATTAAGCACTCTTTTGAGTGGAAATTAATTAAGAGACAATTGTTTTGGCTTTTGAGAAATGGACAATTCAAAGAAAGACTTAGAGTGAACCTGGCTCTGTTCAACCTGCCAGTAGCTACAAAAAATAAATTTATAACAAAATATCCTAAAAACAGATTTCATCACCCATGCTAGTCCAGTGGATTTGTAGCAGATGTCTGCATCGTTACACTGGAAAAGAATCTGAGGTTTGAGAAAAAAGGGTGTCATTACAACGTCTGCCAAGAGCAGGCACATGTGGTGGCAAATATGCCCTAGTCTTGTCTTTTTCGTTGGAACTGAAAGAAGAAATGGCCATGCTAGAGCATTATTTACAAGTAATGATGCTTACTTCATCCAGCTTTATTAATTTAAAAACATGCATGAAGAACCAACTAAATGCCAAATACCATAGAGTAAAAATGACCAGGACCCAGTTCTTGCCCTCAGTGTGCTTGTCAGGACTCCCTCCTCTACCCTTTCTTAGCATCTTTACATATTACATCCTATGGTGGCACTTATAATACTATGTAATTTCTTATTTACTTGGTCATATTATTCTCATTAGTGTATTCAGACTACGAGTCTCAACCCATTGTTAGATCATTAAATTAAAAGCAGTAGGTTGTGACAGTCATTCTTCTGGTTATAATTAACAGAATGGAATAAAAATAGAATGAAACAGAATAGAAAGTATTAGAGTGCTTCACACATATATGTATTATATTCATGTATGTACATACCTATACATATATATGACTGCATAGGCTGGACTTAATATAAATTGTATTTGTCAAATTGTATCATAATTAGAACACTCGAAAGCCACCAATTTATCTAAAATGTTTAAAACAAGAGTGTAAAATATATTTCAAAAACAGAAGAAATGTGGATTAACAATGATAGTAATAATAAACACATATAGTGTAAATATGCTATTTAAACATATGTAGTTTAAATATGCTGTTTGTAGGTGTAGCTCTAGAATTTATACCCTTATCCATTAGAGAAAGAGGAACTGACACCAGCTCTTCTGGTACTAAAGATCTGCCTGCATTTCCCCACTACCAGCTCCCACTCTACCTGCATGTACCTCCATCATGTCACTCATTAGAGTGTGTCCAGTTCATTAGCTTGCCTATGTATCTTGCTATTAGACTGAGGGCACCTGAATGCCAGAGACTGTTTTAACTGTTTTTTAAAATGAGGCAGAAAGCTATGATCTGAATGTTTGTGTCCCTCCAAAATTTAACCCCCATTATGGTGGTATTAAGAGGTGGGGCATTTTAGTATGTGATTAAATCATGAGGGCTCTACCCTCATGAATGAGATTAACGCCCTTATAAAAGAGGCTTCCGAGAACCGCCTGGCCCTTCCACCTCCTCTACCAGGTCAGGACACAGCATTTGTCCCTCTTTGTACTCTTCTGTCATGTGAGAATGCAGCAAGAAAATGTCATCCTGGGAGCAGAGAGCATTCAACAGACATCAAATGTGCTGGCAACTTGATCTTAGATATCTCAGCTTCCAGAACTGTGAGAAATACATTTCTGTTCTTTATAAGTTGCTTAGTCCCAGCAATTTTCTTATAGCAGCACAGACTAAGATTAATAATAATTATTATTATAATAGACACATATGTAGGTTTGAGGACATGCTATTCTTTAGTCTGGCTCCAGAATCGATATCCTTATCCATTAAAGAAAGAGGATTGACACCAGCTCTTCTGGGTTGACAGATCTGCCTACTGCTAGATCTGCCTACATTTCCCAACCACCAACTACTTTACCCTGCCTGTGCTGCCAGCACATCGCTCTTCATAGTGTGTCCAGTTTGTCAGTCTGTCTGCACTTCCCCATTAGACTGAGGGCACTTGAAGAGCAGATAATGCTTTGGCCATTTTTGAATGCCCAGAATTTAGCTTAAAGACAGGCATCTGGTAGGTGCCTGCTGAATGTGTGTTGACACACACAGGCCTATAAGAAACATGGTTAAAAAAAAAAAGAATTTTGCTCTTCTGTCATGCCAAAAGTAACTCAGACAAACCACAGGATGACAGATTGTTTAGAATGTACCAGAATGATTGCATGAACAATAAAACTCCTAGCAGGAGAGTAAGGATAAGAATGGGATTTCTTATGAAATTATTAAATGCTTATTGAGAGTTCACTTAGACTTGCCATAAGTTTCTGAGCAAAATTTTGAAGTGATATTCTACACTGTGGCTAAACTAGACTCTATTTATTGCTGAATATAGAATATCTTATTAGATCAAAAACTAGAAGCTTAACACAAAAAAATGTTATAAGGAATGTAAAATTCAGGTGTTGAGGTAAAAATTAAATGGAGAGAAGTGATCTACCTTAACATATTTCAGAGAAAGAACTGGCATGATGTAATGATGAAGTAGGCAAGGGCTCCCACATGTTTATGACATTACAATAGATTACTTACAGATATCTCCAAAAAGAAGTAATCTTCTCAGGAATGTGGTGACAGTGATGTTGCAGTCAGTATTAGATTTATTGTGGCTAAAATGCCATTGGTGTTCTATAATCCCTGGACTCTGTAAAACTTACAGCCAACCTGGGGAAACAAAATTGAAATGCTGGAGACTACGAGTTCTGATTCTGGCTGAAATCACCATATATATCTCTGGTGCAAACCCCATATGAGCTAAATTCAAGTTCTAAGTTCAAGGCAAATAAAAATTATAAATAAGATGAAAGAATACTGAATTCTGGATAAAATACAAGAAATTAATTCCCAGATTTCACCTAACATAGTCACCCAAATTGCTGCTTTGTATTTTTTTTTAAAAGTTCCTTATTTCCCCAATAGTTTATTGGAAAACAGGTGGTGTTTGGTTACATGAGGAAGTTCTCTAGTGGTGATTTGTGAGATTTTGGTGCACTCATCACCCGGGCAGTATACACTGCACCAAATTTGTACTCTTTTATCCCTCACTCCCTTCCCACTATTTCTTCCTGAGTCCCCAAAGTCCACTGTGTCATTCTTATTCCTTTTCATCCTCATAGCTTAGCTCCCACTTATGAATGAGAACATACAATGTTTGGTTTTCCATTCCTGAATTACTTCATTTAGAACAATAGTCTCCAATCTTATCCAGGGGTATGAATGCCATTAATTCATTCCTATTTATGACTGAGTAGTATTCCATCATATATATATGTATGTGTGTGTGTATACACACACACACACAGATACATACATACATACATACATACATACATACATACATACATACCACGGATTCTTTATCCACTTGTTGATGAGCATTTGGTCATTCGGGCTGGTTCTACATTTTTACAATTGCAAATTGTGCTGCTATAAACACGCATGCATGTGCATTTGTCAATGACTTTTTAATTTTTTAACTTTTTATTTTTTATTATACTTTAAGTCCTAGGGCACATGTGCACAATATGCAGGTTTGTTACATTTGTATACATGTGCCATGTTGGTTTGCTGCACCCATTAACTCATCATTTACATTAGGTTTTTCTCCTAATGCTATCCCTCCCCCTGCCCCCCACCCCATGACAGGCCCCTGTGTGTGATGTTCCCCGCCGTGTATCCAAGTGTTCTCATTGTTCAGTTCCCACCTATGAGTGAGAACATACGGTGTTTGGTTTTCTGTCCTTGTGATAGTTTGCTCAGAATGATGGTTTCCAGCTTTATCCATGTCACTGCAAAGGACATGAACTCATCCTTTTTTATAGATGCATAGTATTCCATGGTATATATGTGCCACATTTTCTTAATCCAGTCTATCCTTGATGGACATTTGGGTTGGTTCCAAGTCTTTGCTATTGTGAATAGTGCTGCAATAAACATATGTATGCATGTTTCTTTATAGTAGCATGATTTGTAATCCTTTAGGTGTATATCCAGTAATGGGATGGCTGGGTCAAATGGTATTTCTAGTTCTAGATCCTTGAGGAATCTCCACACTCTCTTCCACAATGGCTGAACTAGTTTACACTCTCACCAGCAGTGTAAAAGCATTCCTATTTCTCCACATTCTCTCCAGCATCTGTTGTTTCCTGCCTTTTTAATGATCACCATTCTAACTGGTGTAAGATGGTATCTCATTGTGGTTTTGATTTGCATTTCTCTGATGGCCAGTGATGATGAGCATTTTTTCATGTGTCTGTGGGCTGCATAAATGTCTTCTTTTGAGAAGTGTCTGTTCACATCCTTTGCCCACTCTTTGATGGGTTGTTTCTTTCTTGTAAATTTGTTTAAGTTCTTTGTAGATTCTGGACATTAGCCCTTTGTCAGATTGCAAAAATTTTCTCCCATTCTGTAGGTTGCCTGTTCACTCTGATGGTAGTTTTTTTTTTTGCTGTGCAGAAGCTCTTCAGTTTATTTAGATCCAATTTGTCAATTCTAGCTTTTGTTGCCATTGCTTTTGGTGTTTTAGTCATGAAGTCCTTGCCCATGCCTATGGCCTGAATGGTATTGCCTAGGTTTTCTTCCAGGGTTTTTATGGTTTTAGGTCTAACATTTAAGTCTTTAATCCATCTTGAATTTTTGTATAAGGTGTAAGGAAGGGATCCAGTTTCAGCTTTCTACATATGGCTAGCCAGTTTTCGCAGCACCATTTACTAAATAGGGAATCCTTTCCCCATTTCTTGTTTTTGTCAGGTTTGTCAAAGATCAGATGGTTGTAGATGTGTGGTGTTATTTCTGAGGCCTCTATTCTGTTCCATTGGTCTATATCTCTGTTTTGGTACCAGTACCATGCTGTTTTGGTTACTGTGCCTTGTAGTATAGTTTGAAGTCAGGTAGCATGATGCCTCCAGCTTTGTTTTTTTGCTTAGGATTATCTTGGCAATGTGGGCTTGTTTTTTTTTTTTTTTTTTTTTTTTTTTTTTTTTTTTTTTTTTGGTTCTGTATGAACTTTAAAGTAGTTTTTTCAAATTCTGTGAAGAAAGTCATTGATAGCTTGATGGGGATGGCATTGAATCTATAAATTACTTTGGGAAGTATGGCCATTTTCACAATATTGATTCATCCTATTTATGAGCATGGAATATTCTTCCATTTCTTTGTATCATATTTTATTTCATTGAGCAGTGGTTTGTAGTTCTCCTTGAAGAGGTCCTTCACATCCCTTGTAAGTTGGATTCCTAGGTATTTTATTCTCTTTGTAGCAATTGTGAATGGGAGTTCACTCATGATTTGGCTCTCTGTTAATGGTGTATAGGAATGCTTGTGATTTTGCACATTGATTTTGTATCCTGAGACTTTGCTGAAGTTGCTTATCAGCTTAAGGAGATTTTGGGCTGAGACTATGGGGTTTTCTAATTATACAATCATGTCATGTGCAAACAGGGACAATTTGACTTCCTCTTTTCCTAATTGAATACCCTATATTTCTTTCTCTTGCCTGACTTATCTGGCCAGAACTTCCAACACTATGTTGAATAGGAGTGGTGAGAGTGGTCATTCCTGTCTTTTGCCAGTTTTCAAAGAGAATGCTTCCAGTTTTTGCCCAGTCAGTATGATATTGGCTGTGGGTTTGTCATAAAGAGCTCTTATTATTTTGAGATACATTCCATCAATACCTAGATTATTGAGAGTTGTCAGCATGAAGCGCTATTGAATTTTGTCAAAGGCCTTTTCTGCATCTATTGAGATAATCATGTGTTTTTTTTTCCCTGGTTATGTGTATGTGATGGATTATGTTTATTGATTGTATATGTTGAACCAGCCTTGCATCCCAGGGATGAAGCCAACTTGATCGTGGTGGATAAGCTTTTTGATGTGCTGCTGGATTCGGTTTGCCGGTATTTTATTAAGGATTTCTGCATCAATATTCATCAAGGATATTGGTCTAAAATTCTCTTTTTTGTTGTGTCTCTGCCAGACTTTAGTATCAGGATGATGCTGTCCTCATGAAATGAGTTAGAGAGGATTCCCTCTTTTTCTATTGATTGGAATAGTTTCAGAAGGAATGGTACCAGCTCCTCTTTATACCTCTGGTAGAATCCGGCTGTGAATCCATCTGGTTCTGGACTTTTTTTTCATTGGTAGGCTATTAATTATTGCCTCAATTTCAGAGCCTGTTATTGGTCTATTCAGAGATTCAACTTCTTCCTGGTTTAGTCTTAGGAGGGTGTATGTGTAGAGGAATTTATCCATTTCTTCAAGATTTTCTAGTTTATTTGTGTCGAGGTGTTTATAGTATTCTCTGATGGTAGTTTGTATTTCTGTGTGATCGGTGGTGATATCCCTTTTATCATTTTTTATTGCATCTATTTGATTCTTATCTCTTTTCTTCTTTATTATTGTTGCTACTGGTCTATCAATTTGGTTGATCTTTTCAAAAAACAGATCCTGGATTCATTGATTTTTTGAAGGTTTTTTTGTGTCTCTATCTCTTTCAATTCTGCTCTGATTTTAGTTATTTCTTGCCTTCTACTAGCTTTTGAATGTGTTTGCTCTTGCTTCTCTAGTTCTTTTAACTGTGATGTTAGGGTGTCAATTTTAGTTCTTTTCTGCTTTCTCTTGTGAGCATTTAGTGCTATAAATTTCCCTCTACACACTGCTTTAAAAGTGTCCCAGAGATTCTGCTATGTTGTGTCTTTTTTCTCATTGGTTTCAAACAACATCTTTATTTCTGCCTTCATTTCATTATGTACCCAGTAGTCATTCAGAAACAGGTTGTTCACTTTCCATGTAGTTGTGTGGCTTTGAGTGAGTTTCTTAATCCTGAGTTCTAATTTGATTGCACTGTGGTCTGAGAGACAGTGTGTTGTGATTTCTGTTCTTTTAAATTTGCTGAGGAGTGCTTTACTTCCAACTATGTGGTCACTTTTGGAATAAGTGCAATATGGTGCTGAGAAGAATGTATGTTCTGTTGATTTGGGGTGGAGAGTTCTGTAGATGTCTATTAGGTCTTCTTGGTGCAGAGCTGAGTTCAAGTCCTGGGTATCCTTGTTAAACTTCTGTCTCCTTAATCTGTCTAATATTGACAGTGGGGTGTTAAAGTATCCCATTATTATTGTGTGGGAGTCTAAGTCTCTTTGTAGGTCTCTCGACTTGCTTTATGAATCTGGGTGCTCCTGTATTGGGTACATATATATTTAGGATAGTCAGCTCTTCTTGTTGAATTGATCCTTTTACCATTATGTAATGGCCTTCTTTTTCTCTTTTGATCTTTGTTGGTTTAAAGTCTGTTTTATCAGAGACAAGGATTACAACCCCTGCTTTTTTTTTTTTTTTTTTTTTTTTTTTTTTTTGCTTTCCATTTGCTTGGTAGCTCTTCCTCCATCCCTTTATTTTGAGCCTATGTGTGTCTCTGCATGTGAGACGGGTCTCCTGAATACAGTACACTGATGGGTCTTGTCTCTTTATCCAATTTGCCAGTCTGTGTCTTTTAATTGGGGCATTCAGCCCATTTACATTTTAGATTAATACTGTTACATGTGAATTTGATCCTGTCATTATGATGTTAGCTGGTTATTTTGCCCATTAGTTGATGCAGTTTCTTCCTAGCCTCAATGGTCTTTACAATTTGGCATGTTTTTGCAGTGGCTGGTACTGGTTGTTCCTTTTCATGTTTAGTGCTTCCTTCAGGAGCTCTTGTAAGGCAGGCCTGGTGGTGACAAAATCTCTTAGCAATTGTTTGTCTGTAAAGTATTTTATTTTTCCTTCACTTATGAAGCTTAGTTTGGCTGGATATGAAATTCTGGGTTGAAAATTCTTTTCTTTAAGAATGTTGAATATTGGTCCCCACTCTCTTCTGGCTTCTAGAGTTTCTGCCAACAGATCCACTGTTAGTCTGATGGGATTCCCTTTGTGTGTAACCTGACCTTTCTCTCTGGTTGCCCTTAATATTTTTTCCTTCATTTCAACTTTGGTGAATCTGACAATTATGTGTCTTGGAGTTGCTCTTCTCAAGGAGTATCTTTGTGGCGTTCTCTGTATTTCCTGACTTTGAATGTTGGTCTGACTTGCTAGGTTGGGGAAGTTCTCCTGGATAATATCCTGCAGAGTGTTTCCCAACTTGGTTCCATTCTCCCCATCTCTTTCAGGTACACCAATCAGACATAGATTTGGTCTTTTCACATAGTCTCATATTTCTTGGAGGCTTTGTTCATTTCTTTTCACTCTTTTTTCTCTAAACTTCTCTTCTCACTTCATTTCATTCATTTGATCTTCAATCACTGATACCTTTTCTTCCAGTTGATCGAATCAGCTACTGAAGCTTGTGCATTCGTCATGTAGTTCTCATGCCATGGCTTTCAGCTCCATCAGGTCATTTAAGGACTTCTCTACACTGGTTATTCTAGTTAACCATTCGTCTAATCTTTTTTCAAGGTCTTTAACTTCTTTGCGATGGGTTCAAACTTCCTCCTTTAGCTCGGAGAAGTTTGATCATCTGAAGCCTTCTCTCAACTCGTCAAAGTCATTCTCCATCCAGCTTTGTTCTGTTGCTGTCAAGGAGCTGCATTCCTTTGGAGGGGGAGAGGCACTCTGATTTTTAGCATTTTCAGCTTTTCTGTTCTCTTTTTTCTCCATCTTTGTGGTTTTATCTACCTTTGGTCTTTGATGATGGTGATGTACAGATGGGGTTTTGGTGTGGATGTCCTTTCTGTTTGTCAGTTTTCCTTCTAACAGTCAGGACCCTCAGCTACAGATCTGTTGGAGTTTGCTAGAGGTCCACTCCAGACAGACCCTGTTTGCTTGGGTATCACCAGTGGAGGCTGCAGAACAGCAAATATTGCAGAACAGCAAATATTACTGTCTGATCCTTCCTCTGGAAGCATTGTCCCAGAGGGGCACCTACCTGTATGAGGTGTCAGTCAGCCCCTACTGGGTGGTGTCTCCCAGTTAGTCTACATGGGGCTCAGGGACCCACTTGAGTAGGCAGTCTGTCTGTACTCAGAGCTCAAACACCATGCTGGGAGAAACACTGTTTTCTTCAGAGCTGTCAGACAGGGACATTTAAGTCTGCAGAAGTTTCTGCTGCCTTTTGTTCAGCTATACCCTGCCCCCCGAGGTGCGGTCTACAAAGGCAGCAGGTCTTGCAGAGCTGCTGTAGGCTCAACCCAGTTTGAGCTTCCCTGGCCACTTTGTTTACCTACTTAAGCCTCAGCAGTGGTGGATGCCCCTCCCCCTGCCAGGCTGCTGTCTCGCAGGTCGATCTCAGACTGCTGTGCTAGCAGTGAGCAAGGCTCTGTGGGCATGGGACCAACTGAGCCAGGTGCAGGATATAATCTCCTGGTGTCCCATTTGCTAAGACAGTTGGAAAACTGCAGTATTTGGGCAGGAGTGTCCCAATTGTCCAGTTATAGTCTGTCATGGCTTCCCTTGGCTAGGAAAGGGAAATCCTCTGACCCCATGTGCTTCCCAAGTGAGGTGATGCCCCACCCTGCTTCAGCTCACACTCCATGGGCTGCACCCACTGTCCAACCAGTCCCAATGAGATGAACCAGGTACCTAAATTGGAAATGCAGAAATCACTGGTCTTCTGCGTCATTCACACTGGGAGCTGCAGACTGGATCTGTTCTTGTTTGCGCATATGACTTATTTTCCTCCAGGTAGATACCCAGTAGTGGGATTGTGGGATCAAATGGTAGTTCTACTTTTAGGTCTTTAAGGGATCTCCACACTGTTTTCCATAGTGATTGTACTAGTTTACATTCCCACTAGCAGTGTAGAAGTGTTCCCTGTTCACCACATCCAAGCCAACATCTATTTTTTCTAAATTTTTTGATTATGGCCATTCTTTCAGGAGTAAGGTGGTATCACATTGCGGTTTTGATTTGTAGTTTCTGATCATCAGTGTTGCTGAGCAATTTTTCATATGTTTCTTGGCCATTTGTGTATCTTTTGAGAACTGTCTATTCTTGTCCTTAGCCCAGTTTTTGATAGGATTGTTTTTCTTGTAAATTTTTTTGAATGTATTGTTTGTATTTTTAATAATTACAATTATTTCTGTAAACATTATATTAAAATGCAAGAGTACCATGTCACTTCTCTGTACCAACTTATAATGGAATATCACCATCACAAACTGCAGGTAAGGAAGTGTAGACAACCTTGTTGGCATAAGACCTATATTTATGCACTACTTATCATATGCCAAATATTGTATACACTTTGTATAAGTTATTTTGTCCATATCATTATGCACCTTACAGGTGGGTTACAGAGAGCTGAAGAAATCTGCCTAAGGGTACAAACAAAAAAATCAACAAAGGCCAGACTGAAAGTCAGATCCAAAGTATATCAGTCAAATCCAAAGTATATTGACGCTTTTTCTACTACATCACACTGCTTGGAACGTTCTTATTTTATTAATACACCCAACTTTTATCAGCTTATTATTAATAACTTCTTTTACAGGCAAGAAAGCAGAGGCACAGAGAGAAGAAATGATTCCTCTAAGATTATACCACTACAAAGAAGTAGAACAGATTTAAATACAGATGTTTGACTCCAAAAACTGATGCCCTTAAAACTACTGAAGTCATTCACTATTGGTACAATTTATTTAGAGCATCATCCTTAGCAAATTTGAGACTATATGACTTGACCAATTCATGTAACCTCTGACTGTTCATTTCCTCCCCTTCTCTACTTTTTAAATCAGGCTATTGGTAAGATTATGAGAAAGAAAGTATGAAAATTTGCTTATAAATAGAGAAGCAGTGTATGTAGCTATATGTTGGAGTTGCTCTACTTTAAACAAACACACGCAGAGTGGTTCAAGAGGTAAGTGTTGTGTCATTATTTAAGGCTTAATTTTGTTTAGCATTATCTTGATATGAGCTTTTTATAAAACTTACTAAATTATTCTCTACCTGTGTCTATCTCCTTTATAAAACATCTTTATTCAAAGTTTGCCAATTAATAAAATTTAGGGAGGGAACACAGTCTAACAAGTAAAAAAATGAAACACATTTTTTTAAGAAATGTAATTTTCTTGCTACTCCACATATTGAAAATAAACTATTGATAAGTTAAACTCCAGTCTGGACTCTTTTAATTTATAGGACACATCGCCTGGTGTTACTAATCCTTATCTGGAAAGAAGCAGTTTATACAATCTCGTTTTTGAAATGCATAAAATGCTATGCAAGGTTTGCTTCATTATTGTATCATATAAAACGCTGAAGTATATATTTTCCTCATATTTAATGTATAGGTAACTTTCACAACAGATTGGGCCCAAAATTGCAAATTATATATTAGTAGCCTCTGAATTAATTAGGTTTAGATGTCTGTGTTTTATAAAGGTAAAGACTGAGGTAACACTCTGAAGAAGAGAGGTCATTAAATTATTGCTTTCTTCTTAACTAATAAAGACAGTAAATTTCTTTCAATATTTTCTGGTTATATGACAAAGATGCAAATATTTTATTTAAAAAGAAACTTTCTTTGCTTTCTTAGATCCTTATACTATGCCCAGTGAAAGTTATTGAGTAGGCACCAACCACGAATCCCATTTTTCCAACTAGCGAGTTGGAATCTCGCACTGATCTTTTGTAAGGTGGCTTCCATTTGCTCCCCACTCACTGTTGTGGAAAACTTCCTCTTCCCTCAACAACGGCCTCTCTCAGAGGCTATTCCAAATTAGAGTATGGTATTTTGTGAGGTGGATTCAATGAACAGGGCTTGTGATGCTCTCCCAATTCTTAAAATAGATAGCTTTTAAAAAGTCATTTTCTGGAGGCCAAAGCTATAGGATTAATCTCTCCTGAAATCCATAAGAAGTAGAATCAGAAACATATCAATTTAGGAAGTAACACTTCTTTGTCCATAATATAAACTTCACAACATATACAAAATTTTTAAGTAAAATCAGAAAACTTTCTTTCCTTGCTCCTCAAACACTAATATTGAATGCCTATACCCACTCTCCCATTACTCGGTAGGCATTTTTATTTAAGCAGAGGTACAGAGAAAATCAAGTTTCCAAATAGGTTCAGGAGTCATTTCATTAATAAAAATCAAGGACCCAAAATAATTGTTCTCTAATGTCTTTTGTTTTGTTTTGTTTTTGGTTTTGGTTTTGTAACAGGCAACAGTCTATTTTAAAATAAATAAAATCAAACATATTTTTAGAACACTTACTTTTCACAACAGTTTTTGGATATGTCTAATTTAATCTTCTCAATAACCATGTAAAAATAAGACATAGTTATTACCCTCATTTTTCAGATATGGTAACATCAGTACAGCAGGATAAATAATGGGTCACAGTCACAGAGTCAGGAAGTGGTAGAGCCACTAGATAGAAGCTGCCTTTAAAGTTCTAGATTCAGGATTGTGGCCACTTAACGCTAATTAAAAAATCACTTACTGCTCTGGGATTCAGTGCAGTTCAAGTATGGAAAAAAAGAAACAAAAACAAGATAAATACCTCTGGGAGGGAGCAATACTCTCCTACCCCAGGGCAATGGCAGGCCTTCATTAAATTCTCTCATGTGTCTGTGCTTGGACAGCTAAGACGATCCCACAAATTCTGCCTCCTAGGGCAAAGAGAATAAGCCTGCAGGATGCAGCATTGATAGCAGAGACCTGAAACTTCTATACTAGAGGGAAATATGGGTTAAAGCATTAAGGGCTATGTAAAGATCAAGAAGTCTGATATCTTTTCTTCTGATATATTGAAAGTAAGGTGACCTCCACCAAACCCTATCAGAAATAAATGTAAGTACAGTTGGGTAGAAATGGATATACACATTTATTAAGGACTGCCTAAACTATATTAGTGATAAGACTGTAATAGCACTCTTCTTAAATTTGGAGGCTAGGATAGGGACCTTATAAAAATATATATATTGGAAGACATACAACTTTTCTTTAGAAAACTGTACACATGCATTTTAACAAACACTATTTCCTAGAGTCCTGGAGTATTTATAGATTTTCCTCTGTCAACTTAAATATATCCATGGACTACACAAACTTGAAATTAGGAGCCACTGACCTATAGTCTGATAATCAATGAATCTAAGCTAGGTCCTCAGCACAAGAAGGCAGACATTTAGGCAGCATGATGTTAAAACCATAAGCCAATTAATTTAATTTCATTAAAAATCAGTTAATTCAGTAAGGGAAAAAGATCTACAGTTTATTTGGTTAAAAAATCAACATTTAAATTTGTTCATGTCTCTAGCCATAGTTTTATCCCTTTTTCTTCATTTTCCTCATAGTCAATTGGTCAGAAGTTAAATGACTACACTTATATTTAACCTGTTTCCTGCCCTATCTTACCCAGTACACTATACTTCTTGAACTACTAGAGACTGAATCAAAGGCAGGACAGAGAACAGTAACACAGGAGATTCTGTGACATCAAATGGTCTCACAAATAAATCACTCACGTTAATGGACTAACAGAGTTCTATCTTTGCTCACAATTTAAACCTCTCTGTATCTAGAGCAGTAGCTGCTACTTCAGTGTGTATTCAATAACTGTCAATGAACACCATGTTGGCTCCAAGATTCCTCCAAAAGGTGGGCACTTTCAGGATCCTCCTTTGCTGATTGCTTCAACATAGCTCCAGGGTGTAGCAAAATATGTCTTTGCAATTTGCATTTCTCTAATTAGTGAGTTTTCACATTTAGCTACCTCAATAGCAACCAGCTGCCACTTGTGTTTCCTGTATGTATGACACCTCATGACACCACCAAGTCTTCTCTCTGAATCCTCAATTAGCAAAAATGCCTGCATCTTTGTTAGCCTGTGGGGGGATAAATATGCACATCTTCTTTTTTTGCTTTCCCTTAAATAAACTTGGAATTAATTTCCAAAGTGGGAAAAGAAAAAAAAAAGACATGAGAACTGCTATTTCCTAATTCCTCCAACCCAAGATGGAAGGAATCAGGTAGTCCAATGTGGTGTGCTTAAGATATTTTGGATAAAAAGCAGAAATGAATAGAACCAGGAATAGCTTTAAAATGAATCATCAGTAGAGAGCATGAGGGTATTGCTGTAAACTTTGGTAAATACAAAGCATGTTTTTTGGTCAAGGCCAGTATCACTTTGTCTCACTCTGATTTTCTCCCAAAATGAAAAAAAAAAAAGTGATTATCTTGCAATTATGGTGAAAAACATCAGGGAATAATACCTATGTAGATCATGAAAAAACCATGAGTGATGATGTATTCCTCACGCCTGACTTTCTTATACTCTAGCATGACATTTCAGATCAAAATCTAAAGTTTTTATAAGTAGTGCATATACTGCTGGATTCAATTTTACTCAGCTGGGTACAATGACTTCAGATACATATAAGCAAGCACTGGGAAAAGCTTCTGATGGCTGTTAAATTAAATCTAAATTTAATTCATTTAATTAAAGGAAGTATCATATGGAAACACCATCTTTGTTTCCCCTACCATGAAAAACCAGTGACATCATGAATATTAACAATGCCAGGGTTAAGATATTATTTTATATATTATTTATTATAGTTCTTATATTATGGAAACAGTGTCTAAGTCAAATAACTTTATTTTTGAAATGACAGATTATATAAGAAGCAAATGTGATTTAAACATCATCCAGCCTCCATTCAGCAAGTTTTAGTATTTAGTATGTACACAGTACTATGCTACATGCTGAAGAAATAGAAATAAGACATAGAACTTCACAAAGAGTTTAAGGGAGGAGATAGACTTGTAACAAAGAATTAGCAAAAGTCTACAGGATTATTATTTATTTCAATGTTATAGACAAGAAAAGTGGAGTTTGAGAGGTCACACAACTGGAGAGTAAACATTCAGATTTGTCTTACTTTAGAATCTTTTTTTTTTACCTGTTCTTTAGAAGTGCAGGAGTTTTGTGATAAAATGTTTGAGAAAAAAAGACAGAGAGAGAGAACATGTGGGGGTGTGTGTGTGTGTGTGTGTGGTGTGGTGTGTGTGTCTGATGAGCAGCAGTGGGAGGGAATTACAGAATTACAGCATTTTAAACCAGCTTTTCATAATCCCACTATAGTGAGCTTTCCAATAACCTCTATTAGAAAGTAAATACCGGAAGCAAGCATTTGCCCCACCAACACTGACCTCTAACCAGAACCATTTGCAAAGGTACAAATAAAATCATATAAGTCAGTGCTCATTACCTTGAGCATGATTGTGTGTATTTGTGTGTGAGGGGGTGTGTGTGTGAGGGGGTGTGCGTGTGTATGTACGTGCCTGAGCATGCATGTGTATGAGAAGTTTTTATTGATCCTATATAGGCTACAAACAGGCAAAGAACTCATCTGTTAAAAGCTTTTAAAAGCCTGTTCTATCTCATCTCACCTAGCTGTTCATCCTAAGAACTACAATTTTGACAGGAGAATATAAGCAGCCATTAGCAGCACAGCCTATCCTTTTATAATTTGGGGTATGTACAATTCTGGGATGGTCAGAGACATTCTGCAGTTTCAACTGATGTTGTAGAATGAACTCTGTTCATGAGTAGAGAGATGTCATTTTTATAAACCCAGAATGGTGGGAAGAGTGTGGTGGGCTAACCAGAGAATTGGATATGTAATGGGGTGGATATTTAGTAAGCGTAGCACTTGTCCCTACAGAGACAGTCCAAATTACATTTCTTTATCCAAAGTAGGGAGCTATTCATAATCAAGGAGAATAATCTAAATTCAGCCAAAACATTTTAAGGAAGTAAACTGATATGTTAACTCTCTATGATATTTTTCTCAACAGGGTATCTGACTTGAGGATTTTTCAAGCTCCTATAGCACATAGTTTCACTTAATAATGAGAATTGTAACAAAAATGTTTAATAATATTTTAATTTACATGTTTTTGAAGTTGTCATTTTCCAAGGATCTCTGTGATCATGAATTTTGGGGAGATGCTATTCAATCCAGACAGTATACCCTCTGCACCCCATCAATTCATCCACATCCCACCTGTAAAATACATTAATCCCATCCCAACATACTCAGTTAAACCCACTAAAACATTAACTCTAAGTCCAAAATCTCAATTATCAACTCAGAGTTTCAAAATCTCATCTAAGTCATCCAATACATGTAGGGATGAAACCCTGGGTCTGATCTACCCTGGGATAAAATTTTTCTCTACCTGTGGACCTGTGAAATTGAAAAACAAGTTCTCTATTTCCAAAATACAGTGGTGGAAGAGACATGGATGCCATTTACATAATAAAAGCAAGAAAATAAAAGGAATAAAGGAGTCACTAGTATTTAAGTAAGTCCAAAACCCAGCAAGAAAATTTTCATCATTCAAGACCTAAGAACAATCTCTGTGGCTTCATGATCTGTCCTGGGGACCAGGGCAGCAGTCCCACCTTCTATCACTGAGGTGGCAGTTTTACCCTCTAAGACCTGCAAGGCAGTGGCAACCCTGCCTTCTGAATAGCCCATTCTATGTTTGCAGATCCTGAAAGTCTGATAATCCTCCTTCATATTTCCCTATTTCCAATCTGTTATCTTCAAGGTAGGTTTGTTTCTGCTGTTATTCTCAAAATCCTTTCCAGCCTTCTGGGAATGTAAAAGTGATCCACACCATTACACATGAGGGCTCTCCAGAGATCCTTTCTATGTAGCCCCATCTCTATTCCTGACTTTTACTGGTATTGGTCATTGACTCTATAATCACATGCCTAATGTCTTCAGGAAAATATTGTACAGCCATACACTTAGTGTTATCTCCAGAAAGTGTGCAACTTTTACAATATGGATAGGCTGAAGATTTTCCAAATCATCAAGCCTTTTCTTCCCTGTGACATACCCTACCTAAATTTATCTCTTTTCTCTCACATTTTACTATAAGTAGCAAAGAGAAACCAGACAACACCCTCCCTAATTGGCTTGGAAATCTCCTCAGATAAATATTCAGATTCCTCACTTATAAGTCTGACTTTCCATTCAACAGTATAACACAATTAAGCCAACATTTTTGCCACTTTATAACATCATTGCCTTTACTCCAGTTTCCAGTTTCCAATATCATGTTTCTCATTGCTCATTTTCTTGTGTGACCTCACCAGAAGCATCTTTGATGTTCATATTTCCACCAACTTTCTGTTCGTGGTACATGTGTCCTCTAAAGTGATAGAAAATTCTTCTAATGTGCTCCTCACAGCTATCTCAGTTCTCATCAGAATCATATTTAACATCTTTAAACATTTTTAATCATCTTTAACAATATCTACCAGCCATTTATCTAAGGAATCTGGGCTTTTTCTATCAAGTACTTTAGACTCTGCCCAATTCTAAAGCCATTTCACATTTTTAGGTAGTTGATACAGCAGCTCCTGCTTCTCAGTATCAAAATCTATATTAGTTTCTCAAACTGTTGTAACAGAGTTTCACAAACTGAGTGGCCAAAATAACAAGTGTATTCTGCTCCAGTCCCAGAAATAAGAAGTCAGAAATCAAGGTGTTGGTAAGGCCATACTTTCTCTGAAAACTCTAAGGGAGGTTCCTTCCTTTTCTCTCCTATCTTCTGGTGGTTGCCGGAAATCCTTGGCTTCCTTGGCTTACACCTGCATGATTCAAATTTCTGCCCCCATCTTCACATGGTCATATTTCCTCTGTGAGTGTTTGTGTTTCTTCACACAGCCTCTTAATAAGAATACTGGTCATTAGATCTAGCATTCATCCTAATGAAGTATGACTTCATCTTACTTAACTAATTACATTTGCAAAGACCTTATTTCCAATTAAGATCAATTATGAGATAGTGGGGTGGACATATTTTTTTTCTTTTGGGTAGTGATGAACTGTTCAACTCAGTACACAGGACGATTTGGCAAGAAAAACTAATAAAAAGCAACTAAATTGAAAATTAAAATGTAAAAGTATTTGGAGATGACTTGATTGTATATTTAGAAAATTCTAAGAAACCCACAGAAAGACTTTTGACTTAAAAAGCAAATTTAGAAATAGTGTAGGATACAAGATCAAGATCAAAATGCAAGTGTCAATGAACAGTCTAAAATGAAATAAAAAATAGTTCTGTTTTTAAAAGTATAAAAAAGGATAAAATATTTAGGGATATACCTAACCAAAAATTTCAAGATTTGTACATTGAAACTATAAAACATTGTTGAAAGGTTCTAAAGAACATTTAAATGAATTAAAAACATGCTGTGTCGATAAATTGGAAGATTATAAATTGTTAAGATGGCATTCCGCCACATATTTATCTGCAAATTCAACACAATCCCATAAAAATCACAGTTTTCTTTTTATTTTTCCAATATTGACAATCTAATTCCCAAATATATAAAAATGTAAGGGACTCAGAATAGTTGTATAAATCTAGAAAAGGGAGAAGAAAATTGGACATTCTCATTTTCTGATTTCAAAACTTAGAAAAAGCTACAGTAATCAATACAGTGTGGTACTGGCATAAGAATAAATACATGCATTTTTAAAATCCCATTCTTACCCATTACCTTTGTTATGCTTGTTATCTCAGTGGTATATTCCATCCCATTGAGATACATATATATACATGCATATATTATATACATAATACATATATACACAAATATATCAATAATTTATATATTTATAAAGGGAGAAAAAGAGAAATGAGATAGAATTGCAAGCCCAGAAATAACGCTTTACATTTATGGTCAATTGACTTTTGACAAGGGTACTAAGGCAATTCAATGAGAAAAATATATTCAACAAACTGTACTCGAACAACAGGGTAAACACCTGATAAAGAGTAAGTTGGATTCCAACCCATGCCAAGCGAAAAAGAAACTCAAGGCCGGGCGCAGTGGCTCACGCCTGTAATCCCAGCACTTTGGGAGGCCGACGCGGGAGGATCATGAGGTCAGGAAATCGAGACCATCCTGGCTAACACGGTGAAACCCCGTCTCTACTAAAAATACAAAAAAAAAATATTAGCCCGGCATGGTGGCAGGCGCCTGTAGTCCCAGCTACTCAGGAGGCTGAGGCAGGAGAATGAGGTGAACCCGGGAGGCGGAGCTTGCGGTGAGCCGAGATCACGCCACTGCACTCCAGCCTGGGTGACTGAGCGAGACTCCGTCTCAAACAAATAAACAAACAAACAAAAAACTCAAAATTGATCCAAGATCTAAAAGTGTGGGCTAAACTATAAAACTCTATGAAGAAAATGTAGGTGTAAATCTTTGTGACCTGATGTTAGGCATGTTGGTTCCTAAAGTGACACCAAAAGGACAAGGAACAAAAAAAAATTAGTTGTGTTGTACTTTAAAATGTAAAACTTTTGACCTGCAAACAATACCATCAAACAAGTGAACAGACAGTCCACATAATGGGAGAAAGCATTTTCAAGTCACCTGATAAGAGGTTTGTGTCAAGGATATAAGGACCCATTACAACTCCATAATAAAAAGTGAACAAAGAGGATATAAATAAAAATTTCCCCCAAAATATATACAAATGGCAAACAAAGACAGGAAAACGTGCTGAACATCAGCAGTCATCAGAGAAAGGCAAGTCAAAACCACATTAAGAGAACTTCTTCATAACCACTAGGATGGTTATAATAAAAAAGGCAATAAAAAGTGTGGATGAGGATGTGGAGAAATTGGACGTCTCATGCATTGCTATTGAAAATGTAATATTGTGCTGCTATTTTAGAAACCAGTTTGGCAGTTCTTCAAATGTTGTCATGGAGTTGCCACATGATGCAGCAATTCTACTCTTAAGCATATATCCAAATCACAGCATGTATCCACCCAAAAACTTGTGCACAAATATTTACAGCAGCCTACTTATAATAGCAAAAGCATAGAAACTATCCAATTGTTCATCGGCTGATAATGGATAAAATAATATTTGGTATATTAATAAAGCAAAAACTTACTTGTCAATAAAATGGAATAAAACATGGGTAACATGCCACAACATGGATGAACCTTGAGAACATTACGCTAAGTGAAATAAACCAACCACAAAACATTAAATATCGTGTGATTTCATTTATATGAAATGTTCAAAATAGGCAAATCCACAGAAACAGAAAATGGAGTAATGGTTTCCAGGGTTTCTTTTAGGGGTGATGGAAATAGTGTAAAAGTAGATTGTAGCAATGGTTTTATAATTTTGTAAATATGCTAAAAACCAATTTGTACACAGAGAAAATTTTATAGAATGTGAGTTATATCTAAATTAATCTGTTAAAAAAACTATTAGAATGAGAAAGCTTTAGTCATGTAGAATTTTGTAAAATGTTCATAGGTTAAAGGCCACATTTGCCATAAAGAGTAATCTTCGATGATTCTGTTTTAGAGTAAAACTCTCAGTCTGTTAAAATAATTGCTCTTATATTCTATGCTGTACATTGAATATTTAATATATTTGTTCTGTAGTAATTTTCCCACTTCCTTTTCTGATCAATTTATCTATTTTTCTTAGAATGTGCTAAATCTCTCAAGTTGGCCTAATTTACAAATTTCCTGTACTATTTACACTATTCTAAGAGAAAGTCAAGCTGCTAATTAAGTTGGATCTAATACAAGTCTCATGACACCAACCCACTCACCCCAACAAAGTACATTTATATTTATCAATTCTTTTTATTGTTAGTCTTTGATCAATTTGCTCTCTGACATCTATGAAAATGACTTTATTTTTAGAAAACAGGAGCATAGAAAATGTCTCTATTGATTAGTACATAGAAAGATGAATAGGCATCTTTTGAAAATTTCAAAATTAATTCCCAGCCTGTCTCCAGTCCTCTCAAATCATATTAGTTTAGTGCATTTAGTAGATAATTTGTACTTTACCATCAATATTTTAGAAATATGAGATTGGATGGGAATTTAAGGTTTTAGCTGTATGTGACATCCAGGAACATAATTTAAAATTGGTTCTTTTTGAGAAAAGACATTTATCCTAATTCTTTGTGACCCACTTTTTTTCTCCCATGGAAAAGAATGACCTGTGCATACTTTGAACAGCATCAGAAAACCTTCCAGTCCCACTCTGCCCTCCCATCTATGACTCATTTCTAGTAGATTAGATTAGTGGGGAGTGGTAGTGGTAATGAAATTAGACTACTAATACTCCAAACCCAACCTATGGAGTCATGTGATATAAAGTGTGGATCAACAGAATTCAGCAAATAGGGATTACAATGTGATATCCGCCTTATAATCTAAAGTTCAGGTTTCCTAATAAAGCTGTATTGGATAATACTGCAATTCCTTCCTCACTGAATTGAATCTATCAATCTATCCATCTAATCAAATGCAGTACAACTGCAGAAGTGAAACTTCTCTAATACAGTCTGTGTCTGGTGCAAGATGGGTAGGGATACTGATGGCCAACTGTAATAAGCAGGAATAGGAAAAATGAATTTACTCCAAATCAGTGCCAATAGATCCAAGACAGAAATAGCAAGATCTGAAAGGCCAGGACACAGTTTACCTCTGCTCCAATTTCATCAATCAGAAATATCATTCTTCCTTCATGAATGGGAGAAGTTTAATGAAAATAGAAGAAGACTGGAGGTGTCTTCCAATACTATTTTCTTCTTGGTGGTGGGGAAGGAAATTCTCACATCCATCTACTTCCTTGGAAAAAACTGTATGTTAATCAGGGGGTCCCTCCTTTTCCCCAACAACTGAACAGTCTACTGGACAGGCACTGGTCAACTCTTTGGTCAATGGTGTCTGCCTCATTCCAGTGCCTTAAAGTGCAGACTGTTATATAGTTATGTGTCCGGTAAACTATGGAATCTTTCCTATCTCTCTCTCTTAACAATCAGAATCTTCTTTCTTGCTCTACTGATTTTGGAATCTCTCCCTTTATCTGATATCAAGATACTAACTCTCTTGGTCTCTCTCTCTCACTTACTTTTTATTTTCTCTCCTGCCTCAGCTTCACACCACTTTTCCAGGGACACATTTCAGTTAATTCTTACCCCAGGTAGGACCTCTGGGACTTCAACACCAATCCAGAGCCTGATCATGCTTATCCAGGAGAGAAGAAGGAAAATGAGTTTCATCGAGATTCAAATTCAAATTGTTTATTTTTTCCTAAGATGGCAGATTGGAAGCAGTATTAGCATGCCTCTCTCATTTAAAAAGACAAAATAGCATGTAGAGATTCACACTGCTTTTTTTTTTTTTTTTTTTTTAAAGAAGCAATGCAGGGATTTAACAGGAAAGCTGAAAGAATCCAAAGACCCTTTGAAAGAAGCAGTGGGCTGCAGCCTACACCATGAGCCAGGCAAAAAACTGTAAGTCCTCAGAGTGTGAGTTGGGAGAGACTGCCTCCAGGATATACACCTCTCCATTGGGGAACCTAGAAATCCAAGTCACAGGGGAAGGCCCTTAATCTTACCCAGTGCTGGCAATGATATAGGCAGTGGTGAGGAATATAAAAGGAGAAACAGCAGTGAGAAGAGCCTTGTGTGCATTCCCAGTCTCCAGCATGGATCAAGGGAAGCCATTTCTTATTCTGTGTCACAGGGGACTTCACAGAATTCTACCAACTAACTCAGGCAGTGGTCATAAGTTAAAAGAAACTCCCACCTGAATTTTGCAATATGACCTCAAGGGGGAATGAAGTCCCTTGGCCAGAACTGAATCAGGGGTAGTGTGAGTGGAAGTGTGCTGCAGCCATGAGGGCAAGAGCTGGGTGCACCAGCTTTGTGGTTAGACTGGGAGGGGTGTGGCCTGAAAGCTGGGATAGCTACTTCCGTGAGGAAGGCTTATGGCCTGAGGCAGTTTTGAGTTCTAATCAAAGATGACCTGGAACTTAACTCACTGCTGCTAGCAGAATACTGCAGATGTGAGATCTGCCTTACCAAGTACCTGGGAGCTGGTTGGGGGTTACCAGCACCTGCTACTTTCCACTCCCTCTGCAACATTTTCTCTGCAGCAGAAGCCAGAGAAACACCTCTCAACTCCCAGAGGGAACACTGCTTGACCCACATGTTTGGAGCCAGAGGACAGATCTGCCTCACCCAGCCCCCACCTGGGTTTGTTCCTCTATCTCCCCTGGTAGCTCAACACAAAAGACAGAAACTTTTGGGAGCTTTATGGCCCTGCCCATCACCTGAGAAACAAGAGTATCTCCCCTGGATAACATAAGGCAAGTATATATCCTACCATTACTACTGCAGCTGGTATTTTTCCAGCTGCAGTAGGAAGGTGCAAGTACCACCTCTTGGCTAGAGGTCAACCGACACAGTCCATTACAGCATCACCAGGTAAAATAACATAGCACTCAGGAAGGATAAAAATTGTGTATGGCCTTGGTTATTACCATTGCCCACCCTACCCTGGCTAATGAGAAGGTCTGAAGTCTGTCCACACGACTAGTTCATTACTATCACAACCAGCATTTGAGAAAGCCAAAACACCAAAGCTACCCCTAATTAAGGAATCTCAGAGTCTATATCACTCCCCTGCCATACCCATCAGAGCTGCTGCTGGGAGACTTGGTGACAATCTACATCAGTGGATCCCTTGCAGACATTCCCCAGCACCAACCTGGAGTGTGGTAACCCCACTGGGCAGCTAGACCCAGAGGAGCAGCAGTATTCACAGTAGCTTAGTTCTCAGGGATCCCTACTCCTAGAGGAAGGAGAGTGCACCACATCAAGAGAACACCCTATAGGATGAAAGAATCCAGATGGCAGTCCTTGAGTCCCAAATCTTTCAGCTGGTGGGAAGTTTCTTTCAACAGAGGCACAGGTGTAGTACAGAGTTCAGCAAGGAGAATCTGCAGCTCTACCGCAAGAGTCAGGCAGCGCTGGTGCTTGTCAAGGGTCTTGGAGAAGGTAGTCACCTTTCATTTTGCCTTTCATCCACCACTACAGACACAGCTGGGGCTTCTCTCACAGGAAGCAGATAGATAGATAAGCATATATATGCATATACAGATATAAATATATATAAGCATATATATAAGCATATATAGATATAAATATATATAAGCATATATATATATATATATATCTTACAGGAAGAATGGGTGCATATATAGACAGCCTTTCTGGACTGTGGTGATTACATCCCCATCACAGGTGCACCCTCCAGGTTCAGGCTTGCACAAGGGGAAATGTCACAATTCCTCTCTGCTTGGAACATAAATATCCAGCAGATGAAAAGAGGTGGCTGTCTGATCTGAATAGCTGGAATACTGGGTCAGGAGTGTTTCTGGGAAGTGGATAGGTTTCCTGCTGACCTGGCAAGGGAACTGAGGTGGCTCCTACTCTCCCCTCTGTTAAGACTTCAGTGCATTTCACTGACAGCTTCTCTAACCACCTCTGTCAAAGCTGGGACTTCTGCCCATCGTTGGGTATTGCATTCACCCACTGGGTTTAGCCATAACCAGTTTCTACTTGAATACATCTCCAGATGTTTAGGCCTGAATCCTGAACTATTCAATCCAGTAAATAAAATACTAGGGGAAAAATAAATATATAAAAAATACATACCATGGGAGAATGAGATAAGCTTCAAAAGAACTTATGTAAAGTCTTCAACCCTTAAAGCACCAAGAGCTGAATGAGGCTATAATAAACTATAAACATAAAAGTCACATCATTAAGGGGAAAAAGGAATGATAAAAAATACCGTCAAATAAAAAATAATTTCAAAAATAAGAAGTCTATGCAAATGAGAAGGAACCAGAAACATAATTTTCATAATATGACAGATCTGTAGCACTCCCAAAAGATCACCCTTAGCCCTCCAGCAGTCAATCCAAACCAAGATTAAGTCATTGAAATACCAGATAAAGAATTCAAAAGGTTAATTATTAAGCTGCTCAAGAAGATACCAGAGAAAGATGAAAGCCTATATAAAAAAATTTAAAAAATCAAAAATGAATGAAAATTTTTCTAAAAAGATAGATGTCATAAGGAAAAACCAATCAGAACTGCTGGAAATGAAATGAATTACAAGATGTATTGGAAGTGTTAATAATAAAGTAGAACAAGTAAAAGAAAGAATGTCAGTGCTCAAAGACAGGGCTTTTTAATTAACCCAATCAGATAAAAATAAAGAAAAATGAATCAAAAGAAATGAACAAAGTCTCCAAGAATCTGTAAGATGGCCAACCCTAAGAATAATCGGTATTCCTGAGGGAGACGAGAAAGCAAAATGTTTGGAAAATTTATTTGAGGAAATGATCGAGATAAACTTCCCTGGCCTTGCTAGAGATTTAGATATCCAAATACAAGAAGTGCACAGAATTCCTGGGAGATTAGTTGCAAAAAGGTCATCACCGAGGTGTATAGTTATCAAGCTATGTAAAGTCAATATAAAGGAAAAATTCTAATAGCAATTAGACAAAAGCATCAGATAACTTATAAAGGAAAACCTATCAGACTAACAGCAGTCTTCTCAGCACAAACCGTAGAAGCCAGAAGAAATTGGGGTATTATCCTTAGCCTCCTTCATACAGAATAACTGTCAGTGAATAACTTTGTATCCAGAAAAATTAAGTTTCATAAATGAAGGAGAAATAAAATTATTTACAGATAAATGCTGAGAGAATTTGTCACTACCACAGTACCCTTACAAAAAATTCTAAGAAGTTATAAATCTTGACATAAAAGTTTTATATGCACCAAAACAGAACTTTTCAAAGGCACAAAACTCAGAGGGCCTATAAAACAATTACACAATGAAAAAAAATAAGTATATAGGTAACAATGAACAGGATTAATTGAAGAGTACCACATATCTTAATAACTTTGTTGAATATAATTGGCCTAAATGCTCCACTTATGAAATATAGATTGTTAGAATGGATTAAAAAATGACAAACCAAATATATGCTGTCTTCAAGAGACTCATCTAACAAAGAAAGATTCTATAAACTCAAGGTACAGGGGTAGAAAAACAGATTCCATGCAAATGAATACCAAACGCAAGCAGGAATAGCTATTCTTATATCAGATGAAACAGGCCTTAAAGCAGCAACAGAAAAAAAAGACAAAGAACGTCATTTTATACTGATGAAAGAATCAGTCCAACAAGATGACATTACAAATCTAAATTCATATGCACCTAACATTGGAGCTTCCAGATTTATAAAATGATTACTACTAGACCTAAGAAATGAGATCGACAGCAACACAATAATAGTGGAGGACTTCAATATACTACTGATAGTGCTAGTCAGATCATCAGCAAAAAATGTCAACAAAGAAACAATAGCCTAATGTACACTCTAAAATAAATGAACTTGACAGATGTTTACATAACATTCTACCTAAGAAAAGCAGAATATACATTGTTCTTATCATGACACAGAACATTCTCTTAACTAGACCATATGATAGGCCACAAAACAACTCTCAATGAATTTTAAAAATTGAAATCATATCAAGTACATAAAGAGATAAATCTAGATATCTACTTTAAAAGGAACCTCCAAGACAAAACAAATACATAAAAATTAAACGATCTGCTCCTGAATTATTTTGTGGTTAATCATGAAATCAAGATGAAAATTTAAAAATTCTTTGAAATGAATAATAATAGTGTCACAAGTTATCAAATCCTCTGGGATCCAGCAAAAGCAGTGCTAAGAAGAAAGTTTACAGTGCTAAATGCCTACATTAAAAAGTCTAAACGATCACAAATTGACAACCTAATACTGTACTTCAGAGAAACAAGGACAAACTAAACCCAAAGCTAGCAAAAGAAAACAAATAACAAATATCAGAGCAGAAATAAGTGAAATTAAAACAGAAAACACACAAAAGATCAATGAAACAGAAAGATGGTTCTTTGAAGAGATAGAAATAATTGATAAGCCATTAGCTATATTAACCAAGAAATCATTCAAATAAGCTCAATTAGAAATGAACTTGTAGACATTACCACCAATACCACATAAATAATAAAGATGGTTTGTGACTACCATGAACATCTCTATGCACACAAAGTAGAACACCTAGAAGAAATGGACAAATTCATGGAAACATACAACCCTCCTAGATTAAGTCAGGAAGAAATATAAATCCTGAGTATACCAG
Organism: Pan troglodytes; assembly: GCF_028858775.2. Taxonomy (NCBI): domain Eukaryota; kingdom Metazoa; phylum Chordata; class Mammalia; order Primates; family Hominidae; genus Pan; species Pan troglodytes. Next base: position 93,449,315 of record NC_072407.2, read on the forward strand.
TAACAAGCAGTAAGATTGAATCAGTAATAAAAAATTTGCCATCGAAAATAGAACAGAGGCCCAGATGGATTCAAAGGTGAATCCTACTAGACATTCAAAGAAGAATTAGTACCAATTCTACTGAAACTATTCCAAAAGATTGAGAAAGAGGTAATCCTCCCTAAGTCATTACTTGAAACCAGTATCACCCTGATACACAAACCAGGAAAGAACATATCAAAGAAGGAAAACTACAGGCCAATACCTTGGATGAACATAGATGCAGATATCTTCAACAAAATACCAGCTAACCCAATCCAATAGCACATCAAAAATAATAATAATAATACATCATGATCAGGTGGGTTTCATCCCAGGGATGCAGGGATGGCTTAACATATGCAAGTCAATAAATGTGATACATCACATAAATAGAATTAAAAACAAAAACCATATGATCATCTCAATAGATGCAGAAAAAGCATTTGAAAAAATCCAGCATCCATTTAAAATAAAAGCCCTCAAAAAACTAGGCATAGAAGTGACATACCTCAAAATAATAAAATCTGTATATAAGAAACCCACTGCCAACATCATACTGAATGGGGAAAAGTTGAAAACATTCTCCCTGAGAACTGGAACAAGATAAGGATGCTCACTTGCACCCCTCTATTCAACATAGTGCTAGAAGTTCTAGCCAGAGTAATCAAGCAAGAGAAGGTAAAAAAGAGAATCCAAATTGGAAAAGAGGAAGTCAAACTATCACTGCTCATGGATGATGTGATTTTTTACCTAGAAAACCCTAATGACATTTCCAAAAACTCCAAGATTTGACAAATAAATTTAGTGAAGTCTCAGGTTACAAAATCAAGGTACCCAAATCTGCTATACACCAGAAATGGCCAAACTGAGAATCAAATTAAGAACTCAATCTCTTTTTGCAATGGCTGCAAAAATAAAATAAAATAAAATGCCTAGAAATTTACTTAACCAAGGAGTTAAAAGATCTGTACAAGGAGAACTAGAAAACACTATGAGAGAAATCATAGATGGCACAAACAAATGGAAACACATTCCATGCCCATGGATGGGAAGAATCAATATTGTGAAAATGACCATGCTGCCCAAAGCAATATACAGATTGAATGCCATTCCATCAAAATACCAACATCATTCTTCACAGAATTAGGGATAATATCCTAAAATACATATGGAATCAAAAAAAGAGCCGGAATAGCCAAAGCAATCCTAAGCATAAAGAACAAACCTAGAGACATAATGTTACCAGACTTCAAATTATACTTCAAGGCTAAAATTACCAAAACAGCATGATACTGGTATAAAAATAGGCATATAGACAACTGTAACAGAATGGAGAACCCAGAAATAAAGCCAAATACTTACAGCCCACTGATCTTCAATAAAGCATGCAAGAATATAAACTGGGGAAAGACACCCTATTTAGCAAATGGTGGTGGGAAAACTGGCTAGCCACATGTAGAAGAAGGAAACTGGATTCCTCTCATCTAATAAAAACAACTCAAGATGTACCAAATACTTAAATCTAGTATCTGAAACCATAAAAATTATATAAGTAGCCTTGGAAAAAACTCTTCTGGACATGTCCAGAAAAGCAATTCATCATGAAGACCTCAAAAGCTAATGCAACAAAAACAAAAGTAGATAAATGGGACCTAACTAAGCTAAAAAGCTTCTGCACAGTGAAAAAAAAAAAAATCATCTGAGTAAATAAACATCTTACAGAATGGGAAAATATATTTGCATATCCTGCATCCAACAAAAGACTAGTATCCAGAAACTACAAGGAACTCAAACAAATCAGCAAGAAAAAAAAAAAAAAACACATCATCCCATGAAAAAGTGGGCAAATTACACGACCAGTCATTTCTCCAAAGAAAATATACAAATGACCAACAAATGTGTGAAAACATTCTCAACATCACTAATCATCAGGGAATGCAAATTAAAACTACAATGAGATTCCACTTTATTTCTGCTAGAGTGGCCATTGTTAAAAAGTCAAAACCCAATATATGTTGGCATAGATATGATGAAAAGGGAATGCTTATATACTGCTGATTGGAAAGTAAATTACTACTACCTCTCTGGAAAACAGTATGGAGATGCCTTAAAGAACTAACAGTAGATATACCATTTCATCCAGCAATTTCAGTGCTGGCTATCTTCCCAAAGGAAAAGAAGTCATTATATAATGCTATATAACATTATATAACAAAGACACATTCACACATATGTTTATTGCGGCACAATTTACAATTGCAAAGATGTAGAACCAACCAAGTGCCCATCGACCAGTGAGTGGATAAAGGAAATGTGATGTAATAATAAAAGGAAAAAAATACTATATTTTGCGCAACTTGGATGGAGCTGGAGGTCATTGTTTTAAGTGAAATATCTCGGGAAAGGAAAACCAAATACCATATGTTCTCACATATAAGTGGGAGATAAGCTATGTGCACACAAAGACATACAGATTGATGTAAGGGACTTTGAGATTCAATAGGGGGAGAGGAGAGAAGGGGAGTGTGGGATTTAAAAACTGCATATTACAAACAATGTACACTACTCAGGTGACAGGTGCACTAAACCTCATAATTCACCACTATATAATTTATCCATGTATCCAAAAGCTACTTTTATCCCAAAAGCCACTGAAATAAAAATATTTAAATAAGATTTTAAAAAATTAACCAATGTTTATCTGGCATCCACTGTATCTCAGACAACTCTTTGCCTTTTTCAACGTCCCTATAAAACTTTTATTCAAAAGCATAGATTATAATAGATAATATTTGTTGCTTTTCATGTATCAGTCTTACTCTAAATAATTTACATGTTATCACACTTAATCCTTATGCTAAATTCATGAGGTAAGTGCTATTTTAATTTTTATGTTAATAGTAAGGAAACAGAAGCAAAAAGGTTAAAAACCCTTTCAATATTATAGCTAGTAAATAACACAGCTGAAAATGGAACCCAAGCAAGTTTCTCCAGATGGGAAGGTTATGGTTATATGGATGAAATAACTTGACCAGCTTCACAATTGACAAAGAGTGGCACCAAAATTTAAACCCAAGACTTTCACCAATATTTTTTTCTATTGTATCTTTTTTGCATAATAAGCCAAAAATAAGAAAAAAGAAAATAATTAGATAATATATTTTTGCTTAGCATTACAAACATCTAAGTCATAGATTAAAAATTAGTTTGTACTGAATATAAATAATTCATAGGTTGTAGTTATAATTCATTCATTCACTCACTCAATAAATAGTACAGCCTATTATTAGTATTATTTTTATACTTTAAGTTTGGGATGTATGTGCATAATGTGCAGGTTTGTTACATAAGTGTACACAGACTATGATTAAATCACAATGATCATATCAACCACCTCTACAACCATCTAGCAACTTTAACTACACTGAGACACTTGGCATTAGAGAGTTAATAGTGTGATATTAAATAGTAATATAATATTTAAATTCTTAATTTGGATTGTCAAGGCATAAGGATGAAATGTTTTCAGCATAAACAGCCCTTACAGGGAGAAACCAGAAGGTCTTCTCAGAAAGTAGTCAAGTCATTGGCTGACACACACACTGCAGAACCCATTTATTTGCCTGATACCAGCCTGTAAAATGCAAACTTAACCTCTTGATCTCCTTGATGTTAAAGGACATTTCCCTCCAACTCCTCACAAAAATAATGCTCAAATTTTCATACTACAGCTAGAAAAAAAATGCACTTTTACACTGGTAACATAGAAGCTAGAATTCTCTCAGGTTCTATTTGAGGCTTACAACTCATGATTCTCGACTCCTTCCAAATACTCACCCACTCAATGCTGCCAGAATGGAGCCGGAGAGAAAAATGAGATAGATTTACCTGTAGTCACTTATTTAGACCTTCCACATTGTGTTGTACGCCCAAAAGCAAAAGTTGAGCAGCTGCATTTCTTAATTGTATTTTTTCAGTTTATTTATGCCAATGCCATGTAGAAATGTATTTCTAAGATCAAGATCTTAAGTAAATATCACCTATATTACCCATTCTGTTAATGTATCTGATTTTCCTTAGCACTTACCATGGAGGGACTGATGACAACAAGTCTTGTCATTCAGTTATTCACCCACTTATTCATACTTTTAATCTTAAAATTACTAGATTATCATTTTTAACTCATTCTATGCACAATTCAATACCCTATTCCTCAAAATCCACTGGTAGTTACCAAACGTTTAGGGAAGAAAGCCTCGAATCTTGCATTGCATTGAAGAATCTTCATAATCTAGTGCCTGAACATGTTTCTGCAAAAGCTTTGGCCATCAGTCTTATCCCATTTTGAAGTCCCTCTCATCCCTAGTTAAATGTTCAATGCCAGACTTCAGGACTTTCCCTGTTGACCATGGTTCCTTACAAATAGGCATTCTTCATCTTAAGTCACTTGAGGCTCTATTGGATGAAAGGTCTTGTAGGGCATCTTCTTCACTTTTATGCATTCTATTCCAGTTATCATATTGTCTTATATATATACTTTTTTAAAAAATATAAATGGTTACTTATTGATTTAATTTAAACAGTTTTTAAATTTTATTTATTTATTTATTTATTTATTTTTTGAGACGGAGTCTCGCTCTGTCACCCAAGCTGGAGTGCAGTGGCGTGATCTCGGCTCACTGCAAGCTCTGCCTCCTGGGTTCACGCCATTCTCCTGCCTCAGCCTCCTGAGTAGCTGGGACTACAGGCGCCCGCCACCACACCCGGCTAATTTTTTTTTGTATTTTTAGTAGAGATGGGGTTTCACCGTGTTAGCCAGGATGGTCTCGATCTCCTGACCTCGTGATCTGTCTGCCTTGGCCTCCCAAAGTGCTGAGATTACAGATGTAAGCCACCGTGCCCGGCTGATTTAAACAGGTTTAAATGCAAGATGGGTATGGGAATATAGAAGATGTTTACTATCTGTTACTAGTCATTGGCTTCTAGAGGGTGGAAAAAAATAAATATACTTCCTTTCCTTAAATTTCCTTTCCACTATCTACCTGAACAAGAGGAGCGTATGAGAAGCAAGGAAGAATAAAGTATAACACTAAGTTGCCTATGATTATGATTCATGAAATGTTAGAGATGTTATATATTACACAGGCAAAGAAAATCATGAATAGGAAAGGTTGGGGAAGTAAAATTTAAAGTTGGAACTTGAGGCAAACTTTAAAAGCTATAGAGAAAGAAAGACTGAGAGAAGAATGCGTTTTGGCTGGGAAATACAGAGGAAATGATTTGCCAACCAATTTTCTTTTTTTAAAATTTTTTCATTTATTTTATTATTATTATACTTTAAGTTTTAGGGTACATGTGCACAATGTGCAGGTTAGTTACATATGTGTACATGTGCCATGCTGGTGTGCTGCACCCATTAACTTGTCATTTAACATTAGGTATATCTCCTAATGCTATCCCTCCCCACTCCCCCCACCCCACAACAGTCCCCAGAGTGTGATGTTCCCCTTCCTGTGTCCATGTGTTCTCATTGTTCAATTCCCACCTATGAGTGAGAACATGCGGTGTTTGGTTTTTTGTCCTTGCGACAGTTTACTGAAAATGATGATTTCCAGTTTCATCCATGTTCCTACAAAGGACATTAACTCATCATTTTTTATGGTTGCATAGTATTCCATGGTGCATATGTGCCACATTTTCTTAATCCAGTCTATCATTGTTGGACACTTGGGTTGGTTCCAAGTCTTTGCTATTGTGAATAGTGGCACAATAAACATATGTGTGCGTGTGTCTTTATAGCAGCATGATTTATAGTCCTTTGGGTATATACCCAGTAATGGGATGGTTGGGTCAAATGGTATTTCTAGTTCTAGATCCCTGAGGAATCGCCACACTGACTTCCACAATGGTTGAACTAGTTTACAGTCCCACCAACAGTGTAAAAGTGTTCCTATTTCTCCACATCCTCTCCAACACCTGTTGTTTCCTGACTTTTTAATGATCGCCATTCTAACTGGTGTGAGATGGTATCTCATTGTGGTTTTGATTTGCATTTCTCTGATGGCCAGTGATGGTGAGCATTTTTTCATGTGTTTTTTGGCCGCATAAATATCTTCTTTTGAGAAGTGTCTGTTCATGTTCTTCGCCCACTTTTTGATGGGGTTGTTTGTTTTTTCTTGTAAATTTGTTTGAGTTCATTGTAGATTCTGGATATTAGCCCTTTGTCAGATGAGTAGGTTGTGAAAATTTTCTCCCATTTTGTAGGTTGCCTGTTCACTCTGATGGTAGTTTCTGTTGCTGTGCAGAAGCTCTTTAGTTTAATGAGATCCCATTTGTCAATTTTGGCTTTTGTTGCCATTGCTTTTGTTGTTTTAGACATGAAGTCCTTGCCCATGCCTATGTCCTGAATGGTAATGCCTAGGTTTTCTTCTAGGGTTTTTATGGTTTTAGGTCTAATGTTTAAGTCTTTTATCGATCTTGAATTAATTTTTGTATAAGGTGTAAGGAAGGGATCCAGTTTCAGCTTTCTACATATGGCTGGACAGTTTTCCCAGCACCATTTATTAAATAGGGAATCCTTTCCCCATTGCTTGTTTTTCTCAGGTTTGTCAAAGATCAGATAGTTGTAGATATGTGGCGTTATTTCTGAGGGCTCCGTTCTGTTCAAGGCAAGGCAAACAACTGCTAGCCTGAACTCTCAACTTGGTTTTAAAATGGTAGCTCCCCTTTCTGTCAGTAATTCTAATTTGAAACTAGTTCATAATGACAATTAACTTGATGCTTCAGTCAATTTCATAAAATGCCAACCACTTCCTCTAACAACTATTTCTTTCTAATCTCTACACCCTCTTACTAAAAAATCTGCTCATGTCCTCTTATTAGAAGTCAATTTTCATTATTCCTGCTGAGGGGTACTAAGATTCATTCCTCTATACCCCTGGTATTGACTGATTAGAACACAGTTGGGGCCAAGCCAAACAAAACAGATTCTCTTTGTCCTGGATTCTTAAGGGGTTTAAAACAGGGATTCCATGTAATATTGTGTCAAGGATAACCATATGTCCACCAAAGGGGAGAAAGTAACCTCTTGAGACAAGGAAAAGAATGAAGCAGACATGCAAAGAGAAGCAGAGATAAGAAACCATGTACTCTCAAAAACACAGAGGACGTAACCATTGAGGTGCTGTCTTCAGGCATATGGGAGATTCGTCTTTCTCTTGGAACCTGTGCTTTAGCCCATATGTATATTTCCTTTTGTTCCCCATTTAAGTAATCATTCCACCACACCAGGCCTCTAATCTCTTCATCCTACCACCTTTTTATTACCTCTCAACTATCTTGGTTTCCTCTCATTTCACTCTCTGTTCTGCATAAATTTCAAGGTCAATCATTAAAAGTGAACTCCTGGCTTATTTCTCACAGTGTCTTTCACCTCTCCAACTTTGCTTTTCTCTAACTTTGCCAAACACATTTTGCTGAAACTTAAGCCCTATTTAAATCCAATTATTTAGCTATTCCATGTTTATATCATGCAGATAAAAGTGGCTAGATAAAAACTCGGAGATATTCTATATGAACCTATTTAAATATAGTGATCTCTGCTATCAAGTGGGCCTTAATGCTGCCTGATGATCTAATTACATTTCCCTGGGCCATTCGCTCTTGCAACTTTAATATGATAATTTCATACCTTTGTCTTCTCAAGTTTCTGGTCTTTGTTCTCCCATTTCTCATTCTCACTCTCATATAATGATTCTGGTTTTCACAACTGGAAAAAAACAAAATAAACAATTACAGAATAATTTCACAACCTGAAAAAAATAAGAAAAAATTGCAAAACAATTTCCATAAACTCCCACTCCCACCTCTCACAACTGTGCATGTGTTCTTCTTTTCAACACAGATGTAATTTCTGCAATTCTTTTTAAGATACAGATTTCATTTGTGTAATGTATCCCATGTCTGCTCAAAAATCAAGGTCTAATGGCTTGGGTTAGTGTACATTTATATGAAGTTCTTTCTCCATCCATTCTTCGGCCTTGAATTCCAGAATCACATATCTATCTTCCCTACTCAATATCTCCTATTTCTTGCCATAAAATAAAGTTATCTTTTATACCTCTCTTTCTTTTGTAGTCTACATTCACTTTATTAGCAAAATCTTTTACAAATCAAAACAAACAGAATGCCAGCAGTTCTCTAGTTTCCATTGCTCTGAACTGCCATCATTTCTTGCCAGAATTACTGAAATAGCTTTCTGATTTGTCCCTCTGCTTATGCCTTTGCCCTCTGAAGTTTATTCTCAGCAGCCTTAAGAGTGATACTTTTAAAATATAAGTCAGATGATGGCAATATTTGTCTTAAAACCCTCCAGTATTTATTCACTGTGCTCACAGTAAAATTCAATGTACTTCTATTAACCTACAAGCTTTTTTGTGACCCAGATCTTGTCACTTCTTTGACCTCATTCCCTACCACTCACCCTCCGAGGTATTCAGCTCCAACCATGCTACAGCACTGCTGCTGCTTCTGGATCCTATCAGGAATTCACCTGCCTCATGTTTATTAAATTTGCTTTTCTCTCTGACTAGACTTGCCTTCCCCTATATATCTACCTGGGTGACCTCCTCACCTCCTACAGAATTTTGGTCAAATGTCTTTTCTCAGAGACTACTTCCTGTCAATGCTTCCTAAATTAGAAGTAGATTTGCCAACCATTCCGATTTGCCTCAGAGTATCCCAATTTTAGGATTAAAAGTTTCACACCCCAGTAACAACCTCGGTTCCAGGCAAACCATGAGAGTTGGTCACTTTAATAGCACTTACCCTCATTCATCCATCCATCAGCTATCCACTTTCATTTTTTTCTTTTTTTCAGTAGCACATTTCACCATCTTGTGTACCAAATATTTATTTGCCTATCCCATTCTGTTATTGTAGTTTCCACAAAAGTAGAGCTTTTAGTATGTTTTGTCTACTTTTGTATTCCCTGCAGCTGAGAATAGTGCCTGTAATACACCTTAACAATTTGAAATATTATTTTAAATGAATAAACAGGTAATTGAATAAAAGAAGAAATAGTTTCCATAATTCCCTGTGTTTGGTTAAATTAGATTAATTAGACTTATCTTCCTTGCAACCAAATACTCTCAGATTCTACCAACCTCCTTTGTTTGGAGCCAGAATCTAAATTTGTTCTTATGTCTGTGCTATCAGTGCTGAACTTCTCTGGACCAAATATCTCTTTAGCTTTGGTTCAGTTTATCTTTGACCCCCTTCTCTATGAAGAGATTTCCCATTGCACAACCAAGACCTGAGCAATTACATGACAGTGAATAGATAAGCCTTACTCAAATAAACGGGAAAGAGAGAGAGACCATTAAAGGATGATTGTGTCCCCCCAGATTCATATGCTGGAGTCCTAGCCCCCAATACCTCAGAATGTGACTGTCTTTGGAGATAGGACCTTTAAGAGATAATTATGGTAAAATGAGGTCATATGAGTAGGCTATAATCCAACGTGACTAGTGTCCTTATAAGAAGGGGAGTTTGGTCACAGACTCAAAGATACCTATATGAACACAACAGAAAGGAATGACCATCTATAAGCCAAGAAGGGAGTCCTCAGTAGAAACCAACCTGGTTGACACCTTGATATCAAACATCCAGAAATGTGAAAACATGAAATTTGGTTGTTGAAGCCACCCAGTCTATGATACTTTGTTTTAGCAGCCATTGTAAACCAATACAGGTACTCAACTGGAAACAGTGGCTTGGAAGAAACTTAGGTATATAGGTTCTAAAAGTAGAAAATCCAAGGCTAAATCTTACCAGTGATATTTTCACACTATGATACACAAAAGTCTCCAGATATATTTAAAGCACAGTTTGGCTAGTAGAATAAGAGATCTGACATCTCAAGAATTGGTCCAAGTCCTGGTTCTGTGTTTTCATAACCCTTCAGAGCCAATAATCTACTTTAATCATTATTTCTTTTTCATTCATTATATCACAATAGTGAAGTAACATTACCAATGTTCAGAGTTGTTGAGACTATTCAGATATGGCACATAATGATAAAAGGCTTAACATAAATATTGAAAGCAACTATAACGATAATAATAGGTACCAATATATGAATTTTTTAAATTGTTGATTTAAGTGTCATTTAATTTCTATGACAGTGTTTGATTAATAACCATTGTGATGCTTTAATAAATAATTTGTTTCGTTTGAAAGCATCTAAATTAGTTCTACTCAGGCATTATCTCCAGCTTCCCACTCATTAATAATAGGATAAGTATTTAAATGTTTTATTATACACCTAGTAAATTAACTCACCTGTAAGTGTGCAGCAATCTGAATGTATAGGATAGAAAATCAACGGAACAGAGTTCTCATGGTTATACCTAGCCAGGTCAGATCTAATTTTATGAAAGCCAATTGTGAATTTAAGCTTCTTCAATGGACTTAAACATACATTCCTACTTTCCCCCGGGTTTACATTGATGTCCAGTTGTTATTGTACTAATTTTACATAAATAAAAAACTAAAAAACAGAAGGGTTTAGTCATTTGTGTACCAAGGACTTACTGTTAGAACCTAAATCCCAGGTTTGTTCTATTCTTCCTTTACCAATGGAATCATTCTAAAAAATCTTTGCTTTGGAATTTTCTTTCAGACTCTCTATATTTTTCCACTGATATTTTATTGCATCATTTTTTCTCTTTATCTCATCTGTCTTGTATTACTCCTTTAAATTCCAACATTTGCTTCTATTATTTAATTCATGCTAAGTGGATGAGAGGAAAGGCTTTAATAATACATAAAAAAGATCTGAAATGCAGAAGTGTGGAAGGTAAGAGAAAGGAATAACCTGACATTTGCCAGATATTAAATTATATTCTTTACATGTGTTACATCACCTTTACTTCCAAAAGAACCACAGAGTAGGTGTCATTTTCATCAACTTGTTCTTGCTGCCTCTCAGAAAGTAGGCTTCTGAGAAGTTAAAAAGTAGTAAGAGATGAAACAGCCATTTCTATCAGGTCAGGGTGACTCCTAAGACTATATTCTCCCCACTACACTAAGCCTGCCCTCGAGTAAAATGTTACTACATCACACCTATCCTAGTCTCTTATGTGCTTCCTTTGGCAGCATGTACCCTCCTAGGAATTCCTTTCTAAGCCTTTAAGTCTTTCCAAGTCAACATTCTTTCAGAAGAGATTAGTTACTCGGGGCTCCTCCATGTTCCCTTCTCTCTAATCTCCCCTGCTGAGGTCTCTGAAGTTAGTATCACACATGCGAATGTTTCCACCAGTAAACCTTTTATCTCTTTTGATCTGTGGCATCAGATCTTTGGGGCATGCCTTGTGGACCCATTCAACTATCCCCCCACAGTGTAAAAGAACCATTTATATCAGTTTCTTTCTCCTCTTCTTAGCTTTATAAACAGCTCTATGCTCTTAATTTAAAAATATGTATTAACACCTTAGGTTACTTAATCATCGTTCTTATCTCTACTTTCCAGTCAGCCCTAAAGCTCCTTAAAGCATCGGTATTACCTGACCCCAAATAAATCATTGGTTTGTAAAATGTGAGGCTGTATTTTTAACTATTTTCCAATTTTGTCCACGGATTCCATTATTCTATTCTGCAAATGTAATTTAAATTGTTTTATATCTCTTTAACCTAAATGTATCCAGTTATCTCCTTCTTCATTCATCATACTCAAAAGAGGTTTTTAAAAAAGTGGCAAAAACAGGAAGAAATACAACTTGCCAAATAACACTAGTGTTTCCTTTCTACAGAGAAATTCATTTAGTGCATTCAACTTCCAGAGATAAGTTAAACAACAGTTTTGGCCTTAAGGAGTTCAAATCTATTATGCAAAACAAATCATTACACAGAATATGGAGAGGAAATCGAATGGCTATCATAGACAAGTTGCTTTAGGAGCACACTGGGGAAACAGATAACTTTGCCCAGATCACTTTTATGATACTTCACAAAAATTATGACTTTAGTACAGTCATTAAAGATAAAATAAGAAGCAGAGAGGAAGTCAGAAAAAGGTGATTTACTAAGATTCATTTGGGATATAACACAGGTTTTCTGTTGGATGAGAGGAAGTACAAGGTTTGGATTCAAAGAGATGGAATTCCAGATCAATTAATTACTGTACAACCTGTGAATATTTTGAAAAACTACTTAATCTCTACACCATGATTTCCTCATTTTAAAAAGAGTGATTCTTTCTACTTTGAGTTGATTAATATTAATCAGGGAAATATGTATTAAGGTTTCAATATATAGTGGTATTCATCCAAAGATAGAGTTCTTCCTCCAGGACCAAATGCAATGAACAGCTCCCCTGGAATATAGGAGCCCCAAAGTGAGAAATCATGCAGAGCCAAGTCTTCTGTGCACTAATACTGCAGTGTGAGTGGCAGAGCAAGAGTCCATGGGCAAAGATTGGGAATCTGGACTCTTTCCTTAGCTGATTGAATTTGGGCAAGTTATTCAATCTCCTCTAAACCCTGTTTCTCATTTATAAAGTATGAATCTCCACGGAATTGTCATGGTTATTATTATGAGAGAACACACACACACACACACACACACACACACACACAGATATATATAAATTCAAGCACAAAGAAATACTTTTCCCTACCTACAAATGTTCTCTATCTTTTCACTACGTGACCTTAGTTTCCCTTTTGTATAGTTGCAGTAATAAACTTCTCTCCTTTTCAGTACTTCACCCAGCCTTTCCTTATGTATGCAGACAAATTTTTGAGGAACGCTTTCTTTGGCCGATGGCCTTCTAGGTTTCACTTGCTCACCATTTATGTTTGATCCTCCTATCTATTTGAACTACCAACTAATTTATCACACATGCTGCCGTTACACTGAAATAAGATCATCAGGGCAAGAACTTTGTACACCTTCGTTGCATTCTATAAATCAACATCTTAGTTTAGTATCCCAAATAAAAAGTTACATATGGGTTTTTTAGGGCAAAATGAACATATAGTCACATGTAGTTTTTATTTGAATTTGTTTCTAGACTTTACCTACTGTTACTTGGTACAATTTGTTCAAAGCATGTCTGAATAAATAATATTCTAAAAATTCACTATTTAAACATGTGCAAGTCTTCCTTTGAGCTGAATTCTCCAATTGTAATTCTCCAATTGTAATATTAGGATAATGATACCATGAGGTCCTCAAAGTTAGGGGCTATGCCTCCTATATATTTATATTATCATAATCCAGAAGATCATAGATGAATATTAGGCAATATATATGGAGGCAAAATAACATTTTCTGAATTACTTATACACATCTAGGGGTTGTCCTGTAGTTTAAATTAAAAAAAAACACTAACATTAATTTAAAATTTCAAAATAACCACTATTGTAAGTAGTTTACATATGTTGTGTCAAACATTAAATAAATGTTTGAAATAATACTATTATTATCACCTTTTTATAAGTTAAAAATACTTTAAAATCATATGGTGATTTTCCCAAGATTCCACTGTTAGCACCAGAGTCAAGATCTAAACCAAAAACGGACACGAAAGAAGCTACAAAATTTAATGATGATGATAAATGGCAAATGAGATAATAAAACTAAATTATTAATGCCCAAATTTAGAGCTCCATCCCAGACTTCTCCCCAGAATTTCAGATTTACATATTGACTCATCATTTCCACTTGGATATTTAAAATACATCTCAAAATAATATGTCCCAAAGTGAACCCTTGCCATTACCACATTCACATCAGCTCCTCCTCTGGTGAATAACATTCCAATCCCCCCATTGCTGAGGTGGAAAATGTGGATTTGTCACTTTCCTCTCTCATCCTATATTCAAGTCATCAGTTACTCCAAATAGCTTTACCTTCAAAATATTTCCTTATTTTGATTACTTTGCATGCTTTTACCACTATTTCTCTAGTCCAATCTACCTTTTTTATAACCTATTGCCATAGTTTTCTGGTCTTTTTGCTTTTTCCCTTGCTTCCCTGCACTATATTATCAATTAAATAAAGATCCCATCAAATTAGAAATTAATATCCTCACTAATTCCATACTAAGGGATACCATGAAGCATTAAAAAGGAATGAAAATATCTCTATATACTGAAAAGAAATAATCTCCAAGATATAGGGTTAAGTGAGAAAAGTAAAGTACAGACCAGTATTTATAGTATTATGAAGGTGGCATGGATATTTGTATGTGCTTGCTTCAATTTCAAAAAGAACAATTGATGTATAAATGAACAAAAAGTTACCCAAAGAAAGACCAGAGATCAGGATGGAAATATCAGAGATAGATAGAAACAAAATTGCTCTAAATATACTTTGTTATATTTATTTGACTTTGGAAAAATCTAAATGTTGCACAATTTCAAAATTAAAATTGGATCAAAGATTTTAAAAAGCAATCTGTAGGAGAGAAAATAGAAATCAATGAACCTAACTATCAAATTGGTGACACAATTACATAAAAAATAATTTTCCAAGTGACCTCAAAACACAGTACTTTGTCTATACACAGTATTTTGGATATACGTGCAAAGTGAAGTATATCCAAAGGACAAACAGAGATGGAAGGAAATCTCAAGTTTAACTCAGTGGTCTCATTTGGAGTATTAATATTAGAATTTTTATAACTATTTTAAACATTATGGGATAAAGAAAAGTAGACAGTATTTATATAATTTAGAAAAATTAATTTCTAGTTAAGAGGAAAGAGTTGTAAGTCTAAAATAAATAAGGTAGAAATAAACTATTTTACCTTTATTTTGATACAACTGTATGAATTCTGATTTTTTTCTCTCCAAAGATGTATTCTCTAATTCTAGCTACTGAAAATACCAATAAGCAAAAATGAAGCCACAGCAATGAATATATCTGCTGTCCTGACAGTGGTTTCTACCATTTCTCAGTAATAGAACTCAGCTTGTTGGGAGAGTTGACTAATTCCTAGATGGGGTAGGAAATGTATAAGATGCAAAGAAGCACTTTGTTGTGCTAGAAAGTAAACAAGCTCAGAGATAAGTAAGGTTATGTTAAAAAGACAAGAGTCAAACTAAAGGGATTCCCAGACAAAAGCGAACATTTTGAACACCAAAAACAGTAATGAATACAATAGATTGAAGCATATTGAATATATAAAATCGATGAATTCATATTAATATTCCAAAGAGACAGATACATATATTTGTTTTATATGTATGTATATGTGTGTGTGTGTGTGTGTGTGTGTGTGTATAGAGAGAGAGAGACAGAGAGAAAGAGAGAAATATCATTGCTAGTAAATAGGAAACAAATTTCTTTCTCTGAAAATTCTCATTCAAGAAAAAGACTTCAGTATTTATCTTGTCTTTCTCATGCAAAGCGTATTTAAGAGAAAAGTAACACTTGATATTTAGAGAATATTATTTTACACATAATTCCTGCTGATAAATACGGAAAGAATGACAGGATTCAAAAATTGCCATTTAGTAAACCCTAATGAAATAATTGATTCGGGCAAAAATTATCAATGAATAAGATGAGCTGTCGATGGAGGATTTTACAATGAAGAAATCAGACTGTCACCCTAGAACACACAGACCAATCATAGGCTCACTAATATTGGGCAACCAGACACTCTGTGTCTCCTACTGTGATGTAATCTGTACTATAAAGCCTTTTTTCTTTTGAAAAACATCTAATCAAGACCTCCTAGCTAATTTCTAGTATACACAAATACAGACAAAGAAGCAACAACTCAAGGGATATCACCAAAAGTAAACAGAAAAATCCTGCATATGGGACAAGATGCGTTTAAAAAATCAATGACATGTTGAAAATATGATGGTGGAGGGGAGAAAGACACTTTCAAACTAAAAGATATGTAAAAGAAATAATAATTGAATACAGTGTGTGTAACAAGTTTGAAACTTCAGTTCAATGTGGTAACATACTGTGTTTAAAAGAGAAATCTGAATCTGGACCAAGTAGTATGTAACGCTAAGGAAAGATTCATTGTGTTGAGTGGAATAATGACTGTGTCTATGTAAGAAAATGTCTATAATTTTTGAAGTTACAGTTTCAGCAAGTAGTAGTGATATGAGATCTGGGATTTTCATTTCAACAAAACCAAGGTAGGGTGCGGTGGCTCACACCTGGAATCCCAGCACTTTGGGAGGCCAAGGCAGGTGGATCACTTGAGCCCAGAAGTTCAAGACCAGCCTGGGCAACATAGCGAAACCCTGTCTCTGCAAAAATCACAAAAATTAGTGGGGTTTAGTGGTACATGCCTGTAGTCCCTGCTACTTGGGAGGCTGAGGTAGGAGGATTGTTTGAGCCCAGGAGGTCGAGGTTATAGTGAGCCATGGTCACACCACTGCACCCCAGCCTGGGTGATAAAGCAAGACCCTGTCTCGAAATAATAATAATATATTAAAAAATGAAAACAATAAAAAATAAATATATAAAAATAACACAAAACCTAGGATGGATAAATTGTGAGCATGGTAAATTTTTAATAATTATTAAATGTGTGTGATGGGTATATGTGTGTTTATCATAATATTCTCTCCACTTCTGTGCATGTTTGAATATTTTCATATAAAATGCATAAAAATTCTAGAATATTAAATATTAGATGCTATCATCTACTTGCTCAAAACTCTCTGATAACTTTGTGTTAGGATAAAAAGGAAATCCCACGTTCTTACTAGGCGTTGTATAATCTGGCCCTTGACTTCCTTTATCACCTTCTCTCTCACACTCCTTCACTGATTCTCCCTCCTCTAGCCACTCTGGTCTCCTAGTTTTTCTTCAAACAATTACCCACGGATTCATCTTTTTCATGCTTTCCTTTCTTAAATGCTCTTCTCTTAGTGTATTGTTGATTCCACTTGATTCTGACCTTTATTCCAAAATCACCTCCTTAGTGCCCTGTCTCAGTTGTCTTTCCAAAACAAACGTTGTATCAAGCAATTATTTTGTATTTACTTAACAGCACCTAGATTAATCCGTTTTTCTAGCCACCCCGTGGTCTGGAACTGTATTCATTGCAGGTGCTACATACATATTAATTGAATTAATATGTGGATTTAAAAATATGCCAAATGCTATTATATCATCAAATAAGAAGGAATGATAGTTTCTTAACAATGATGAACTCTGGGTAATAATGTTTGAAAGATTTCTCTGTCTGGGACAAAGAACTATGCTATAAATAGGCTTTGCTCAAATCAGAATTTGACTTTTGAGGACAACCTTTAATTTTACCTGGCATTATTTACTATTTGTTCATTCAAAACTGGTCACATCAGGAGGGCATTCTGCTTCTAATATTTACATTTTACGTCTTTTGAAAGGCAGAGAAACTGACATTTAAATAAGTTTAAATGAAATTGATAGCACTTATTTTTTTCCAAATAAGGTACACAGGATTTGAAAGCAGATTCCCAGAGACCCTAGATCTATTTTGTTCCTTGTTTCTTTCTTTCTGTTTTTCATTGTCCTTCAGCTCCAAGGAGTGATGTTGCTGCTTCTTTTAAAAGGCACCTAATCACTAACCAGATTTTCAGTACTGACGTGGTTAGGAATAGAAAAGGTGACACATTTTTGCCTGCAAAATAACAATGGCTCCCATTCAAGGAACAGGTTAATGTCCTGAAAAATGGACATTGCATATTCTTGGGGTTTTTGGTATTCTAATATAAGCAACATTCTGATTTAAAAGCGAACATATATTTTAAACAAAGTGAGTAGCAACTTTTTGAGCCCTAGAATCAGTGCATGTCCCTAGATGCACACCATTCAAAGGGCTGCAGTTATCTATGTCAAGGCAGCTGGGAAACTGGACCTGCAACATATAGTGTTTTTTCCAAAATGAAAAGATATTATAATAAAAATTGTGTGTGGCATTTAGAAGTTCTTCTTAAGTAACCTAATGATTCTTGAAATAGATAGATCAGAAAGCTCAAGTAACGATGAATGCACAAACATGATCTCTTAGCTTCAACTGCTTGTAAGACCTGGTATTCCATACAGCATTATGATTGCTTTGCATTTCTCATCATTTGTCACACGCCCTATAAATCAATAGAAGAGATTTTCTGTAACAGGGGTTAAGAAACTTGCTCTCACCGATTGAATTACTCTATGAGAATCTATTCTTAAGCTATTATAAAACCAAGTTAATAACATTGACTAAATGACAACTGAATATGAGGCAACTTTGTGATTCGTATTATTATAACCCACTTTTCTTTTGGGAAAAATGCTTCTCAGCTCCTTTTATATATTCTCTGAGAAGATAATACATTTTCTCAAATTAAAATGAATGAAAGATGTAGCTGTGACACTTCTTTCTCATTTTTTAAAATTAAATTGCCATATTGCTAAAGTTCTAATTCCCTTTAATTAAGTAACCATTAAAAAAATTGAAGTTGACTATTCAAAAAATTCTAGCAGTTGTAAAACTGGTTCTTTAATCTAGAGATCAGCACTAATGGCCATGCCATTACCATCATTTGTATTAATTTGCCATTTAAAATTAGAGGAATGTCCACTAAAGTTAAGTTCTGAGTAACACAGACCCTCCTTTATCTGCTACTGTGAAAGTGACAGTTGGAATTGCAAAGAGATTGTCAATTTTTTTCTTTGAAAGCAGTTAGCATATGGTGCCCAAAGATTTTTATGGATTTTGGTCTCATCAAAAGTAGCACCAAAGTTACAAAAATATTTATTGGTCCACAAATAAATGTCTGTCTGTGATGACGCCAGTCAGCTTACCTGCCATAATTACCTAAAATCTGTTGACAACGAATCTGTGGACTAGCATGGCCTACTCCCACAGCCGTTCAAGGCCACCTCATTCCTTGTAGATATAACCAAAGAGGATGCACAAAAGGTTCAGAGTCCTCTGCAAAATTAGGCTCTGTCTGGCAATAGTTAGAGATTGGAGAAAGGAAAGACACCTAGTGTTTCATCAAAGTCCTGATTTCTCTTCTTTTGTATGACTTTATTCAGAAACAGATAAGCAAATTATTTAGTATGGATTATATAGCTGCATGGAAAAGACAGATTTTCAAATTCACTTTCATTGATTGTCAGTAGGTCAGGAGTTTTAAAATGGATTTACATGAATGTCTGCTGAAATGGATGACAGAGCGAGACCCTATCGCCCATCATGGACTGATACAGGATTGCTGCTTGTAATGAATTGAAGGGATTTCCTTTCTCGTGTTCTAATATGTATTAATATTTCATATATAAAATCTAATGTAGTACTGTGTAAGCGCTGGCTTTTAGAGTCAGACTGAGTTTGAATAGTGGTTCTACTACTTTTTTTTTTTTCAAGTAAAAATTTTTTTTATTCTTTTTATTTTTTATTTATTTTTATTTTTTATTTTTTTCGAGATGGAGTCTCGCTCTGTCACCCATGGTGGAGTGCAGTGGCGTGATCGCGGTTCACTGCAAGCTCCGCTTCCCGGGTTCATGCCATTCTCCTGCCTCAGCCTCCCGAGTAGCTGGGACCACAGGCGCCCGCCACCACGCCCTGCTAATTTTTGTATTTTTAGTAGAGACGGGGTTTCACTGCATTAGCCAGGATGGTCTCGATCTCCTGACCTTGTGATCCGCCCGCCTTGGCCTCCCAAAGTGCTGGGATTACAGGCGTGAGCCACCGTGCCTGGCCTTTTTAAAAAATTTTTTTAAATTTTATTATTGTACTTTAAGTTTTAGGGTACATGTGCACAACGTACAGGTTTGTTACATATGTATACATGTGCCATATTGGTGTGCTGCACCGATTAACTCGTCATTTAGCATTAGGTATATCTCCTAATAGTATCCCTCCCCCCAACCCCACAACAGTCCCTGGTGTGGTAATCATTAAAAAGTCAGGAAACAACAGGTGCTGGAGAGGATGTGGAGAAATAGGAACACTTTTACACTGTTGGTGGGACTGTAAACTAGTTCAACCATTGTGGAAGTCAGTTTGGCGATTCCTCAGGGATCTAGAACTAGAAATACCATGTGACCCAGCCATCCCATTACTAGCTATATACCCAAAGGTTCTACTGCTTTCTAGTGGTGTGTCTTAGGCCTTAACGTCTCCAAGCTCTAAGTTTTCTCATTTGCAAAATGGGCATTGTAAAAGTGCAAATAACTGTATATGATTGTTACAGAAATTAAATAAATTCATATAAATCTGTTAGCACAATATTTAGTATATAATTGCTTAATAAAATAGAGCTGCTTGTTCTTTGTATATATAAAATATATCTGAGAAAAACATATTTCATCTATATTTATTCCCATATTTTTCTAATAGGTGGAAGGTGAGAAGAAATCCTGCCTTATTATCAAAAAGAAGTCCCATGCATTCTCCTCCATAATGTCTTCATCAACTATCCCAGGGAGAAACAAGCAATTATTGAATCTGCAAGAATTCTTAGATAGGATATGTCACCTTTTTTTCTGGTAATACTTCACCTCTTTTACTTATAGTTATGAGTCTCAGGGATATAGACCTTACTCTCACCTCCAGCAGTGGTTTAAGGGTAAATAAAACAAACTGAACATGAGATCTACCTTCTTACATTTGTAAGTGCATGACACATTATTATTGACTATAAGTACTATATTGTACAGGGTGATCTCTGGAGCTTACTCACTGTTGCTTGAAAATATATGCCTGCTGATTAGTCATGCCCATTTAGTCCCTTTCCTGACCCTGATAACCATCATTTCACTTTTTGATTCTATGATTTTTGACTATCTTAGATACCTCATATAAGTGGAATTACACCATCTTTGTCTTTCTATGACCAGCCTATTTTACTTAAAATAATGTCTTCAAGTTTCATTCATGTTGTCACAAATAGTATTCACAATCTTTATCCATTCATCTGTCGAGGGACATTTAGGTTGTTTACACATCTTGATTATTGTGAGTATGCTGCAGTCAACATTGGAATGCTGCAATAAACATAAGGATCTTTTTCGAGATCCTGATTTAATTCTGTTGCACAAATATCCAGAGATAGGATTACTGGATCACATGGAGTTCTATTTTTAATTTTTAAAGGGACCTATATACTGTGTTCCATAGTAACTACACTATTTTACACTTCCGCCAGACATGTTCAATGGTTCCAAATTCTTCACATCCTTGCCAATATTTTTTTTTATAATAGCCATCCAGACAGGCTTGAAGTAATATCTCATTGTGGTTTTAACTTGCATTTCATTACTGACATTGAGCAAAAATTTTGTTTACTGTTTGGCCATTTGTATGTCTTTTTTGGAGAAATGTCTATTCAAGCCCTTAGCCCATTTTTTTTTATTCATCATTAATTTTATTTACTATTTAGTTGTAGAAGCTCCTTATAGGTTTCACTCAGATTAATCCCTTATAAAATAGGTAGTTTGTAAATATTTGCTTCCATTTGTAGGTTACCTTTTTATTCTGTTGAATGTTTCCCTTGCTGTGCAGAGCTTTTTAGTTTGATAGAGACATTTATTTTTGTTTTTGTTGCCTGTGTTTTCAGTGTCATATCCCTGAAGCTATTGCTAATACCAATATAGTAAAGATTTCCCCTGTGTTTTCTTCTAGGAGTTTTACACTTTTGATCTTTAACATATGGTGAGATGATTTGAGTGCTAATGTTATTTAGGGTAACCCATTCCCCCTACTTACACATGAATCAAAAGTGACCACACGACCCATTTTCTGAAACCTGTAAGGAAAGTTCCTTTGCTTCTAACATAGAATCATATGAAAAAATAAGTCCTTATTTTTCTAGATGGTAGTCTAGCCATCAAACTTGGGACCATCTTGCTCTTAGCCTGAGAATGAAGATAACTCTGAGGACATTGCACAAAGATGTTTGTGTTAATTCGGTTCATCTGGCCTAGGTGTGCTCACTGACTGATGTCAAGAGAATTCATAGTGAATCAGTAGCCAATTATTGTACAATCAAATTCACAGATTTTTGCAAAGCCTTCACACACCACAAATCATCAATTAATATTGAACACACAGTCGGTAATAAAAAAGGGGCTAACAAACTACAGTGATGGCTCAGGGGGCCAGCATGCCAACAGAAGCGTCAAGTGTGACAAGAAATTCTTCAGACACCAATCGACAGGGGAGTCATTTCTTCCAGAACCTCTGGTGGCAGATGCCAAGTTGGGAGAAGATTTCAAAGTTCTCAGGGTCAGAGACTCCAAAGCGGTCTCAGACAGGATCAGGTCCTCCTTGCTGCTTTTAGGATTCTCTGCAGTTGTGTATATTCTCATTATCTTAGCCACTTTTCTGGATTTACTTTCTATAGGTCGTTTCAGGTCTTCTGTGGGACTGGGCAACAGCAGATGTTATCTTCTCATTTTGGTGCATTACATATATGTTTACTGCTATGAAGGGTAAACAACTTCACTGTGGGCCTAATGCCTCTTGATATGAGTGACTCCATTTTGAGATATTAAGATCACAACTCATTGTGATATACTAAAGATTAAAATAAACAGGGTATTTAATGACATAAATAGGCTACTTGATATATCTGTCCTGGATCTCACCCTATCAAAGATAATGTGTCTCCTTACAATTTGTGTCCATTTCAGCTAGGCTTTCTATTCTAATTTAAATATCAGTCATTTGGCACTTATCATATGCTGTCTTACATCTTTTTATTTATAACTTCTACCCCCTCCATCCTAACTGCCACCATCACTAGATTGTATAATCTTTGGGAAAACAAATTGGCATGATAAATACATATAGGCTTAGAAGTTGAATAGGTCTGGGTAAATATCTCCTCTCCACCACTTTTACGATGTAAAATCTTGAAAATGTTATATAAGCTTTCTAAGCCTCAGTTTTTTCATCTCTAAATTAGAGGGAAATAATATTCACTAAACAAAGCTTTGTGAGCACTAGATGATGCAAAGGTAAAATGCCTACTAGTGTTTGGTCCTGAATTGGCACTGAAAAAAATAGCACTTCTGTTTTGCCTCTCCCTTACAATTTTCACTTTTCCTTGCCTCAATCCTTGTAGATACTCAAATGTGCCTTGCAGCTACCACTGTTGTTTCTAATTTTTACATAGAGTAGGACTGCAATAATTGCACTACTAATTTCAGAGCAACATTCTGTGTGATATGTGAAGCTTCCTATCAACTAGGCCAATGTGGTCCAGAGTAAGAATTCAGTTTCAAACATCTCAAAACATCATGTTCAGTTTTCTCGTTGCTTCTGAATCCTCCTAGCAATTAAGACCCAGTTTCCATAATTTCTCCTTGGTGGAAATTTTTTCAGCTCCTTAATTCACAATTCTCTTGCCTGCCTTGGAATTCTGGAGTGGCTACATTTCCAGTTACATACATCCTAGCAACTGTTGTCTCAGTTAATTAGATATTTCTTAACATGTGCACAGCTTATATTCACAATTAGAAAAGTTTGAAGATGCATTTTCACTTTGCTTTTTATTTCCTGATTATATTTAGTACCAATGGATTATTTACTCAGCAATAATTGTTATGTGTATAGAATGTTGCTGTTATCCTGTATTACACACTGAACTTCCTGTGTGGAAAGCAAGTTGGTAGAGTTGTTACTATTTAGTAAATGAAACCATTGAGACAATAAGCAACTTCTACATGGTTATACGTCTAACTAGAATCCCAGGTGTTCACCTGGGAACTTGGTGTTCTTGATAATGCATAGGCTAAGCTGCACACATACCACATTCCTACGCATCCTTTGTTCCCACCCCAAGAAGCATAACAGAATGCAAGAATGATGTTGAATCAATTCTAATTATTTTCAGCCAACAATTCATAAACTGTAGTATTGTATTACTAACAAATTATTATGACTTACCTTACAAGTGACTTCAACATTGCAATGTCTCACTGCACCTGTTTGGAAAACCACTGGTTAGAAAGTATCAGTAAGAGACATGTATTTATGTCATGAGTTGGAAGGAGGTGCTAATTTCTGTCATCTGGAAGGCCACGCATTAATTTCCTTACTTTGCCATTCTTGGCATTCCTTTCTTTTTTTGAGTGATTATTTGAAAGCCAATTATCTAGTGATAAGAATAGTCTGAAGGTCCATGTTAGATTATAGGGGAATACAATGATAATCAAATTTAAGCAGTTTTTGATCAAAAATCCCTCTTGATATAATAAGCATAAAATTTGCTCCAGCTCAGCAGAGGATTTTGCTTATCTTAATAATGCAAGGTCTTTATTGCATTATTTTCTATTCACAATTAGAAAAGTTTGAAGATGCATTTTCACTTTGCTTTTTATTTCCTGATTATATTTAGTACCAACGGATTATTTACTCAGCAATAATTGTTATGTGTATAGAATGTTGCTGTTATCCTGTATTACACACTGAACTTCCTGTGTGGAAATCAAGTTGGTAGAGTCATTACTATTTAGTAAATGAAAACATTGAGACAGTAAGCAACTTCTACATGGTTATACGTCTAACTAGAATCCCAGGTGATGAACAGAGGACCCACCTCCACACAGGCTTTCATGGTTCCCGCAGCATAGGCAGAGGACAGGGCATGTTGCACAATGACTCTTCATGCTTCCGCATGTGTAACAGCCACAGTGCTGCTCACATTGCATAGGCTAAAGCAAGTCATGTGGATTCACCTAATATCAAAGTTCCATGGAGGTTCAGTTATACATATGACTGGAAGGAAACTCTAGTATTGTGAACATCCCTAAGGACTATCTGGAAGGCATGCTTAGTATCAATACCACTCCTGTTAAAAGTTGTACAGATGACAAGAGGGACAATATCCCTTGTACAGATGACAAGAGGGACAATATAAAGGTGATAATCATAACCAATAGCCTTGGCTATGATAATATAAAATATTCGACACATATATATGTGTGTATACATATATATAAAATATATGTATTTCTACCTCCTGACTAGGCCATGCCTATAATCCCAGCACTTAAGGAGGCCAAAGTGGGTATATCACTAGAGCTCAGGAGTTTGAGACCAGCCTGGGAAACATGGCGAAACCCCATCTCTACCAAAAAAAAAAAAAAGACAGGTGTGGTGTCACATGCTTGTAGTCCCAGCTACTTGAGGGGCTGAGGCAGGAGCATTGTTTGAACCCTGGAGGTTGAGGATACAGTGGGCTGCGACCACGCCACTGTACTCTAGCCTGGGTGACAAAGTGAGACCCTGTCTCAAAAAGAAAAAAAAAAAAAAAAATATATATATATATATATATATATATATATCCCTTTTGTTAGATACTTTATCACACATACATTCACGTGTGTGCATGCATACACACACACAATCTTTAGTTGCTCTATGGTCCCTTATAAATTGCAACTTTATCTCACTCATTTTACATCCTTTCTATTTCACTCAGTATTTGTAACTACAACAACTTTCTTTCAGTTTCTTGGGCATATTCAGCTACTTTTTACTTTAGAGCCTTTACATATTATGTGTTCTCAGAATGCTTTTTACAAACACATTTATCTAGCTGGTCTCTGTTCATTCTTCAAGGACAAACTTTGTGTTGTTTTCTGTAGATTCCTTTAGCTTCTAAAACTAGATTATGTTGCTCTGTTTAACATTTTTATTGAAACCTGTTTTTTTTTCATAGCACTCATTACAACTGTTATTATGTGAGAATGCAACATTCTGTCTCTTCCTACACTTTAAAAAAAATGTACCACAGCAAGTCAATATCTAGTAAAATACATAGCACAAAATTAAATGCTAAATAATTAACTGAACTAAGATTTCTTGGCCACCCATGAATACTACAACTTGTGGAGTAAAATCCAATGTAGATCTTTGTTCTCTACCCCTTCCCCTACTTTTGGGTGTTTTGAAGAAACCATCTATGCAATTAGAACCAGCTCTTTGGAGGTACTAAAGGCTAAGCTTCCTCTTGAACCTGGTGACAGGAATTTCAGGTGATTAGGGTTTTATATTGCATTTCGCGAGAATAACTTTCAAATGATTTATATTCTCAAGCTCTCAGGATAGACACAACAGGATTACATTTCCCTGTTCTTTTTTCACTCCACTGATGTTTGGCAAATGATTCGGCATATCACCATAACTACCAACTCCCCTGTCTCTTTCTTGGCTAGGCGCTGAGCTGTGTTCACTTTAAAATCTAATCCCAGGATTTATACAGTCCCTGACCTCTTCATACACATTTCATTCTGCTGATCTCACAAAATCCGGTTTGGGATGGGTTGCTTGGCTCCTTGATTTTCTTCTCTGGAGAATGTCCTTGTTACACTGTAACTCCCAAACCTGAGTATGGACAGCTTGGAATCTGTGCTTCCCTCTAAATTCTAAATTTATTGTGCAAATCGGTATGCTAAACAAATTCAAATATAGCAATGTGGTGAGCCTTCATTAGCTAGCACAGGACAGACCGTACTTCTTCCCTGCTTCCTCTGAAAAACGCAGAGGAGAACTAAATTTAATGTGCAATGTTCCTGGCATCGATTTCCCATCTAGCCTACTTCCCTCGTCCATTTTGTTTCTTTGCTGTTTTACCTAATGCCACTAAATTAATTTTCCTTGGGTTGAATTTGTTAACCCAATCACAAACAATAAAGAACAGAAATTTGCCTATGCCTACAGATTAGGTAATGCAAACCTCTCTTTGTCCTGAAAGTCCAAAATCTAACCTAGCACCACAAGTCCCCAATTACAATGCCTGTTTACCTCTGACAACATAGACCTTGCTTAAAGTGTGTAGTTCACTGCTCAGTTCTTCTCTAAAGTCCGCATTCCTTTCTCTGTCACTGGTTTGGTTTTCTCCTCTGGTCCTGCCTATTTATTGCGGCCATGGCTCAAGAGAGAAAATCGTAAACTCAAATGTTAATTTATTCATTTAATATGAGAAAAAATGCAACTTGTGGAAAACATCCATCTATTTCCACTTCGGAGAAATACCTGCCCGGCAGCCAGGACCTCTCCCTGGTCAGGGTGTAGAGAGCCTGCAAATCTATGACTCTGTGGCTCCCCTTCATATGAGCTCCATGAGGGCTGTAACTACATTCCTTTAGTTTCATTATAGCTAAACGTTACTCTGGCTAAGCATATATAATTTTTAAAGTGACTCACATATAATAACTGATATTTGTTTTTATAGTTTACTTTCTTTGAACTATATTAGTTTTTTGACCTTTCAGATTCTTATGTGGGTAGGTGAGGGCTGAAGTGAGAATACATGGGGATAAAACTGACAGCTTCTGGGTATTTTACTTTCCTCTTTGTATTGGTTTTCTTAGAACGTCTATCCACTCCGTCCTATATTATTGTAATAGCCTCCTAAACTACAGTGACCTTCTATATTAGTTCATTTTCACACTGCTATAAAGAAATATGTGAGACTGGATAATTTATAGAGGAAAGAGGTTTAATTGACTCACAGTTCCGCATTGCTGGGGAGGCCTCAGTAAACTTATAGTCATAATGGAAGGAGAAGCAAGCACCGTCTTCACAGGGCTGCAAGAGAAAGAGTGTATGCAAAAGCAAGGAAAACCGCCATGTAAAACCATCTGATCTTATGAGAACTCACTCACTATCACGAGAACAGCCTGGGGGAAACCACCCCCATGATCCAATCACCTCCCTCCCAGTGTTTCCCTCAACATGTGGGGATTGTTGGGCTTACAATTAGAGATGAGATTGGGGTGGGGACACAGAGCCAAACCATATTACCTTCGTTGCTCTGATCTATCCTACAAAAAATATTGATTTTGTGTCGCATCACCATGATCCAGCCATTTTCTTGCTCATAAGTCCTTTCTAGATGACCTTTGTTTATTGCATTGGTTCACAAACTACTGTTCTGGACCAGCAGCATTGACATCACCTGAGAACAGCATTGGCATCACCTGTTAGAAATTAAAATTCTCAGGCCCCACTTCTTTTTTACTGAATAAGAAACTCATGAGTGCGGACCAGAAATGTGTGTTTCAACAAGCCCTTGAGGTGACTCTGATGCTGGAAACTCCTAGACCATTGAATAATCGAAATCCCTAAAAATGCTATTTTTATGGATTGATATCGTGTCTCCAAGACACGATATCAACCCACATGCCAGCTTTATTTTATAAACCCAATTGCACATTTTCTAAGTCCCAGTAAAACCACAAATCTTACTACTTTTAAAATATGCATTATAATATCTCATGTCACATATTTTTCTTACACTGTTCCCTCTTTAAAAGGTTTCCTTATCACACCTCTCTTCCAACCACCGCTAACAATAACTCTGCTGCAATCCTCTTTATTTTTCAAAGCCCTGTCTGAAAAAGTACCCTGCTTTTTAAACATTTCCTAATTTCCTATCAAAAAATAGGATACTTTCCTCTTTTGAGTCTTCAGAATAACTTCATTTCATCACTTTAATGCCTGCATCACAACATAATTTCTAACATATTTTAATTGTGAATGTGATGACTGATGACTGGCAACCTCTTTCACCATTTGGCTAGAAGGCTTTGGCAGGTAAGGACTAGATCCTATTCACTTTGATTCTACTGCAGTTTCTTGTACATAGTGGTATTCAGCATGGGTAGATTAGTTAAACGAAGCAAATACCTTTTTTTCTATAAAGAACAATGCCCTTTAAGCCTCTTTTTGCCGACTTTAAATCAAGTGCTTCCCTAGAAACCCTCTAGTTTCCAGCTGAGTAACATTATCTAGTGATGGTACTATGGAATTAACTCTTGACTTTAACTTGGATAGACTTTCATTCAAGTCCCAGACTCACAGCCCCACCCTGGTGACTTCAGGCAAGTCCCTTATCTCTTTGCACTTCATATGTATGATGGGGCTACTATTACTTGCCTTATAGGATTGTGTGAGGGCTATACTCCATGCAATGCACGCATATCTTATAAACAAAAACTACTAGTATAAAATGTGTACATAAGCCACAATAACTTAACAATTATCTAAATCTACATAGCTTATATATTATCAAGACAAAATTGAAAATTAAATATTATTTTTGTACTTTATTTCCATCTTCTATGTAGAAAAAAAATACCTTAGGTTAAAGAAAATTGAAAGGACAGGCTTCCTAATATGCCTCCCTTCTGATCTAGAGGCTAGTTCTTCCCTCCTGGGTTCTCACCTAGAAGCTAACCTATTTGTCCAGTGCCACATACTCACCTTGCTCTTACTCTAAACTAATTAATTTTTTCTCTTCACTGAATTGCTCTATGATTTCCATGGTTACCTGCCATGTTTTGATGAAGTAGTCCTTCAAAATATTGGAAAAGATAAAATAGAATTTGGAACACATTAATGAATAGACTGCTTCAGTAACTTACATGACAATGAACATCAATTTTTAGTTAACTTAAATAAACCCTCAAGGGGAAATACATTATTTCTCTGTATGTGCATGCATGTGCATGTTTATATAAAAAGCCTTAGGAGAATCTACTCTGTCAAAGCCTGTGACAGTCCTAACTTTAATGTCCTGTAGAGCTTCTTACTATATTATACTATGGCCTCTGCAAGTCATCATTTGAAATTAATTAGTGAGGATTCTCTCCCAATTACATCACGGTGATTGTATTGCATTCTGTTTTTCCTAATAGATTCAGACATTTCTGGGATGTTGATTAGTTCTGCCTTCCATCACTTTTCTTACAGCATTTGTGTCAACAAAATTGTGAAGTATAGGTTTAGAAGTTACTTAATTTTCTTTTAGCACTTTAATTCACAGCTGGTTGTGGCTGTATGCAGTAACCATAATTTTACATATTTGATTCATCAGATACATATTGTAGTTCACTACTATGCAAGTGAAAAGTGAAGTTCTGTTCTTGAAACTTGGCTTCTCTTGTATGGCAAATCTAAGAATAGGAGGATTATAGAAGCCTAAAGAATTTTAGGCTGTGTGTATGTGTGTGTGTGTGTCTGTGTGTGTGTGCTGTACACACACACATAGTTTTGTATTACCACTGGAGTTACTGCAATTTTGTGACACTGAAGACTGAAACAGAAATGTCAGCTTATGCTCTGGGACAGTTAGCTATGGGAGCATAAGAAAATCACCCTAAAATTTGGAGACTTTAAATAACAACTATTTATTATTATTATTAATATGTCTGCAGGTTTGGGTGAATTGGTTGATATAGGCTGGCTTCACCTGAATGGCTCTGCCTCTAGCTATGGATCTGGATGAACTTGGCTTCTTGCTGAGGTTTCAGTTCAGGTATGCTTCATGTCTGGCCATGTGGGTCCAGAATGAGGAGGAGCAAATCTTCAGTTTTTTCAAGCACTTTTCAAGATGAAAAGCAAACGGAAAGAAGGAACATGAGGTTTCTTAAGATCTGGGCTCAAAAGTGTAACACTGTTACTTTTACCTTATTGTATTAGCTCAAGCAAGGTACATGGGGAAACCCAAAGTCAAGGAATAGGGAGATTCATTCTCTGCTCCTTCAGTGAGAGAAACTACAAAGACTCATGGCAAAGAGCATGGATAAAGGGAGGGTTGAAGAGCTGTGACCAGCAATGAAATCTATCACCTGTTCTCATATGTTGATTTGATAATGATAAATAGTGAATTTGTCTAAACATATTATGTCTTGCTCCTAAATATGGTTGTCTTCTTGTTTCATATAACCAATAGCCTCTGAAAATAGATCTTAAAAGTTTTTTTAGTTAAAAAATGGCTACAATCTTGTATTGGTGAAATGAAGATAAATCTTATGGCACATTTATCCCTGTTCATTATTTGATGGCAGATATCATACCTTATGTTTCTTTCTAGAAGTTTGGCCCTAATGGTGAGAGATTAGAATTCAAATCTATTGAATAGGTATAGTCTTATTTTAATGTATTACATAACAACAGAGATGCATGATTTCAAGTATTAGTCCTACAACCTACCAGGTATGTGACCTTGACTGTTTAAACTCTCTGGTTTCAGAGGATTCATTTGTAAAATAAGTATTATGATACACACTTGGAAAGTTACTACAAGGATTAATGAGATAATTTGATAAAGCAGCTGGCACAATACCTGGCATGTGGTAGTATTCAATAAAGATAAATGTTCTTAGATTGAAGCAAATGTTACCTATCATGAGAAACCATGAAAACTCTATACTAATATGAATGTAGCAGGTGCACATTCTGAAGCCATGTACTGAAGTATATAATAAAATTTCCTTCCATTCTCAATAACTTACTTTGTTAAGTCATTTATTCTACAAATGCATTTTGAGTGACTTCTATGTGCCAGATGCTATGTTCCAGGCATTGGACATACAACAAAGAATAAAACAGACAAAAATCTGGCCCTCAAAGCAGAGGAAACAGGTAGTAAACAATAAATAATAGTAAGCATATAACAATAAATAATAATAAACTAATACATATCTAACACACACACATAATATATAGTTTCCCCCCACACGCCCCAAGAAATCAGTACATGATTTGTGTGACTACCTGCCATTTGATAAAATAGCCCTTCCAAATATTTGAACAGATAAAATAGAACTTGACACATGTTAGTGAATAGACTGCTTTGATGCCTACATGACAAATTTTAATTAACTTGAACCTTCAATGGAAATTATATATATATATATATATATATATATATATATATATATATATATATTCTTGCTGATGTTTGGATCAGGTTTGCTTTGTGTCTTAGTATATATATATGTATATGAGAAAAAATGAAATAGGAAAGAAATATATAAAATTGTTGTGACTTACATGTAATTAGATAAATTGACTAGAGGAAAATTAACTTCTTGTTTCCTACCAAAGGATTGGATTAAGGGTTCCCAATGTGATGTTCATGGATCTCTCAGAGGATACATCAGTGGTTTTCAATAGCTCTAGGAAGCCTCTAAAATTGAATGCAAGATTTTGAATGCTTGTGTCCTCCCCAGCCCTGGGGGGAGATTACATAGCTTTCATGAGATATTCAAAAGGTTTCTTAAGAAGGATTCATTTAGGCAAAAGTAATAGAGGGGAATCACTTTCAGGGGGTAGGTTATGAGGTTAATTCTTAGTTTAGTGTTCTGTGTCTGATCATATAATAGGCAACCTACCCTGTTCCCCAATCATTCCCCTGCAGGAGGGTTTACATAAAAAATCATAGAGGCTTTCAACTCACCTGTAATAAGGGCTTACAATTGCAGGGTTCTTCCTGCACAGGAGACCTTACCTCTACCCTCAAGGAAAGATTGACACTCAAAAATAATTGGAATTCAATTTTATCAGTGCCAAAGTTAAAAACAAGGAGTTACAGACCTTTTGTTTATTCAACTTACAAATGCTGATCCTAATTTTTTCACAAGTTCTTAGGTAATACAATATATGTAAGTATTGTTTATGCTTTCTACAATAAGAGTGTCCAAATAAGTCTTGGACTAAATTCATAACAGCTCACATTTATATTGAACCTTATTATTTACAATTTCTTTAGATATATTGCCTTATGTGGAAACCATGACAAGAAAATCCAAAAAGTTCCACAAGATGCATGTCAAAATCATGAATTTAAGAGACAGGAAATACCTCCGGGATTATGTAGTCAAATCTGAATATTTTTTAAAAAGTAGCTTTGTTATACTTTACCTGTACTTTCAGCATTTAGATGTCCTTTGTATAGTAGTTTAAAATGGTTAAAAGCCTGCTAGACTGATGTGATCAAAACAGTTTTCATATCCATTTACCACATTCTCTAGCATGAAAAGTACTGTATTATTATTTAGGATAGTTTCTCTTTTCATAAGCTCTTCTTCTCAAATGACTATTAATATCTCCAGGTTATTCTTATCCTGAAATCTCAGACATCTGAGACACTGATTTCTTTTCTTTGATAATTTTCTGAGTATTTTCTTTTATCCAGATTGGTCTGTTTTTATTCCTGCTACAATCATTATGAAGGGAGTCTTTAAACATATAATAATTTTTTTGACTAGCCTGTGCCATCACCCATTCTAGTACCTCATCCTACTTAATTACACTTAGAAAATCTGTCAGCCTTTCAAGTTTAATATTTTTATCAAAATTCAGGGCTTTATCCATCCCAGGCTTTCTTAGTTTTATTGGAAAAGGGATGGGAGAGAAAAAGCAATGGGTGAGATAACTGTGCCTTCTTTTAAGAGACCCAGTCTCTCAAGTATTGCTCATTTTATAGCCTATTGAATTTACAGGTGCAGCAAGCAAAATTAGGAGCGAATATTTGAAACCTAGGAAAATCTCAGAAAAAAAAATCAAGGAAAAAAGAGTGGAGATCCTTCTACATGCTTTTACCAGGCTAATATTTTTTATTTCCATTTTTCTTTCATTTCAAGTGCAGCATTTAGTTTTCTAGACTGATATGATATCTCACCTTGAATTGTAGTTTCCATAATCCCCACGTGTCGTGGGAGGAACCTGTTGGTAGGTAGTTTAATCATGGGGGCGGTTTCCCCCATGTTGTTCTAGTGATAGTAAGTGAATCTGATGGTCTTATACGAAGATTTTCCCCCTCTGCTGGACACTTCCCTCTCATGCCACCCTGTGAACAAGGACATGTTTGCTTCACCTTTTGCCATGATTGTAAGTTTCCTGAGGCCTTCCCAGCCATACAGAACTGAGTCAATTAAACCTCTTTCCTTTATAAATTACCCAGTCTTAGGCAGTTCTTCTTAGCAGCATGAGAATGGACTAATACAGAAATAACTCTATTTATCTTTGAATTTAATATTTATTTGCAATACTCAGAACGATGCTCTTATGCAAAAGTTGATAGCCCAATAACTAATGCATCTAATCCAGCAATAATATCAGGTGATTTTAGAGTAATAATTATAATACTGACAACAATGATAATAGTGATGCTATATGCCAAGCACTGGGCTAAGCTTGTTACAATAATTATCTATCTAATCTTTACTAAAACATGAGATAGATACTGTTAAGAATGCTGTCATGCATAAGCCTCCGGAATTTTAATTTTTCTGATGTAATCAAATTTAATCACAACTGATACGTTTTACATGAAGCCACCTAGAACTGAAAATACCAACACATGAATTTGTTATGGATACATTGTAATATACATCCTAAATATTCTCTATCAGTTTGTTACTATCACTGTAAAATGTTCGATATTCACTTGTTAAATTTTCAAATTTTAAAATATGAGAAATATTATATTGTGAGAAAAACTTCAGGTTGGATATACAAAGCATATTAACATGATCATCCCTGATGTAATGGGATAGAAGGGAGTTTCGTTCTCATTTGTATCTTTTTTTCCTCATTTTTTATGATAAACATGGATTAATGGTGTAAATTTATGTATTTACATATTCACTTATTTATTTTTAAGGAAAATACTTCTAAGTAAGCCGAACCTAGGATATGACCTAGAATATGAAGAATCAGTCCCATGCAGTGGTTATGAGTATGACTTCTGAGGCCATGCCACCTAAATTTGAATCCCAGCTTTGCTTTTTGACTTGGTTCATTTTACTTCATCTTTCTGTGTCTCAGTTGCTTATTCACTGAGGTTAGTGAAACTATTAATACCTATCTTAGGATTCTTATGAGCTAAAATTAGATAAATTAAGCATGCAAAGTGTGTGGTACATACAGATTGCACTATAAAATCAACTGTCATTATAACCTATAGACAGTGGGTTCCAGTGCAAAGAAAGCTCAAAATTTCCTTCTTACCTCTTGTCTCTTTCCCATCTACTTCAAAGTAGCATCTCTGTAAGACTGTCAAAACATGTCAGATATTTGGCATTAAAGCTGCATTATATTGATATTAGATACTGAATTGCTAAGAGGTGCAGCCTTGCAAGTATTGCTAAGAAGAAAACATGTTAAATCACCCATGGTTTTATACAGTGAAAATCAACCCAGCCTTACAAACAGAAGTTACGGAATTCAGTTTCAAAGCTGCCCTTGTTTAGCTGGGAAATGGAAAGCAAGTCATGTTATCTCAAGACATTTCAGTACCCTTATCACTCAGGAAAGTAATTCCTGGGTCAAAGGGTTATATTTGCATCATTTTTGTAGGTATTTACAAAGCAAAATCTTAGATCCCAAGATAGGAATATATTTCTTTAAAAAATATAAAAATCACAAATCATAATAGTAAAGACTGCTACATTTGTTCATTTGAATAAAAAATATTGTGTTTTACAAATGACACCAGAAGTGAAATAAAATGTCAAGCTACAGATATGGGAAACTGCATAGCCAACCAAAGATTGAATACAACATAAGTGAAGAGTTTTTCACATAAATAATAAATAGATGAATATCACAGTTTCTAAAAAATGGGCAAAGCTTGTGAATAAGCATTCTGTAAAGAACCCAATTTGTCATTTTAACACAGGTATTATTAGTAATTTCACAAATATTTAAGTTTGAACATTAATAGCAAATAATACCATTTCCAGTTAGTTTTTTAATTAATAAAACTGATATCACCAAATTTTAGTGAGGAACTGGGAAAAGGGTTGCTCAGTTACTGCTGATGGTAGTTGCTACACGTTGTAGAGCAAATTTACAACATGTGAAGCAGAAAATACCCACAAACCATCAACCTAATTGTTGTGCTTAATGAAAATTGAGCATGAAAAGATACACACAAGGATGCTCACTGTATCTCTCTATAACAAATAAAAAAATTATCTATCTCTTTCTCAAAAGAATTAATATATACCATATGTTTGATTTATAAAATGGAATATTATAAATGAATTAAAACATGAACTATACTACCAATGATGCTAGCCTGGGTAAATTCATAATATCGAGTGGGGAAAAAACAAATTTCAAATAAATAAGTAAAATATTGCTTTGCATGTAAAAATTTGTTATAAAATATTATTTTCTATATATAAAGACATGTTAATATAATGAAAGTATAAAAACAAGCCTAAGAATGATAGACATCAACTTCATGATTGTAGTCACTTCTATACATAGCTAGATTGAATTATGCCTGGTTTGCTAAGAGGTATCTTTTTTATTGTTGTTTTATTTGTATAACCGTAAATTTTTCAAGTGCTTTTTTGGTCACTTGTAAGGATAATAATGTAGTATTTTTTTCCTTCAGTTACAAATGAAATTAATTGTTCTAACACGAATTTCCCAAAGTTAAATAGTCCTCATATTTCTGTGTTAAGATAAAGTTGGTACTGAAGGGTATTTGTGTGTGTTTGAGCGGTTGAACTATTAACTTTCTTTTGTTACAGGCTGTTGGCTTAGATTTTCTAAAATTTTAAGAGATATTTCTGCATTAACATTAATAAATGAGATGACTTGTGCTTTTTCTTTTTTTCAATTACCTTTATCTAGGTATGGTAGCACATTGATGAAAGGTTCCTTCTTTTACTTTTCTATTCTGTGAAATACTTCATATCAAATAAAGGGTCATATTCTTTGAAATTTTGATAGCATTGACCTATGAAACTCTTTGGTTAAAAATAAAATGGATAGACAAAATACAGTATATTCATATCAAATCATACTCAGAGTAAAAAGGAACAAATGGTGGATACATGTAACAATGGATGAATCTCAAATATGTTGATGGTGAGAGGAAGAAATCTTGTACAACAAAGTACATAAAGTGTGATTCTATTTATATTAAATATTCTATGGTAGGAAAAAAATCAAGAAGGTTGTTACCCCTGGGGAAATGGAGATGTGTATTTATCGGGAAGAGTCATAAACAAACTTCCTGACTTGATGGTACAGTTAATATTCTATATCCTGTTGGGAGCTGGGTTTCACAGTTGTATTCACTTGTCAAAACTCAGTTTAAAAATGATGCATTTTATTGTATGTACATTTTATATCATCAAAATTTAAAAAGTCAAAAACTGAATTCTGATTAATATTTATTCTGAAATATTTAGGATGAAGTATACTGATGTCTGGAATTTACTTTGACATGCATCAAAAAACAAAAGGTGTTTGTACCCAAAGGTAGAAGAATGAATAGATGGATGGTCTATTAGTCTGTTTTCAAACTGCTCTAAGGAACTGTCTGAGACTGAGTAATTTATACAGGAAAGGGGTTTAATTGAATCATAGCTCAGCATGGCTGGGGAGACCTCGGGTAACTTACAGTCATGGTGGAAGGCAAAGAGGAAGCAAGGCACTTTCTTTACAAGGCAGCAGGAAGGAGAAGTACTGAACAAAGGGGAGGAGCCCCTTATAAAACTATCAGATATCAGGAGAACTCACTCACTATTACGAGAACAGCATGGGGGAAACCACCCCCATAATTCAATTACCTTGACTTGGTCTCTCCCTTGACCCATGGGGGTTATGAGGAGTATGAGAATTACAATTCAAGATGAGATTTGGGTGGGGACACAAAGCCTAACCATATCAGATAGATATGTGAAAAAAGCAAGTATTGTAAATGTTAATGGAGGAATATAGGTGACAGGAATATAAGTGTATCCTCTAAGATTTTGGTGTGCCATTTCTATCTTGAAAGTTTCAAAACTTTCACAATAAAATGGGGCAAAGAACTTTCTATTTTGAAAATATTAAAACTTTTACAATAAAATGGGGGCAAAAAAAATCTTGGCATTTTTAAACTCCCCACAATAG
This sequence comes from Pan troglodytes, assembly GCF_028858775.2. NCBI lineage: Eukaryota > Metazoa > Chordata > Mammalia > Primates > Hominidae > Pan > Pan troglodytes. Next base: position 93,487,011 of record NC_072407.2, read on the forward strand.
TAGAGCTTCATATTGATTTGAAACTCTGGTATTAGCTGTCTTTTTCTGTGTGCATCCCTGAAAACTTCCATTTCTTTATTTCAAAGACAGCTACATGTTTTAAAAGACCTTTGAATTTCTTTTTACGGGAAGCATGAACGAATTCTGCAGTTTGAGGAATTTTCAGATAATGTAGCCTCTCGTATTTCTGAAACGAAACAATATTAAAGATTTAATTTAATTTTATTTTTTTACATTTTACTTTAAATTCTGGGTACATGTGCAGAATGTACAGGTCTGTCACATAGGTATACATGTGCCATGGTGGTTTGCTGCACCTATCAATACGTCACCTAGTCTTTAAGCCTCGCATACATTAACTATTTGTCCTGATGGTCTCCCTTCCCCCACCAAAATGGTCTTAAATGTACACATTGTGTAACCTCGATTTGATGTATTCATTATATGCTACCCTATTGTTGGAAGTTAACAAGGCTATAGCCCCCTTTCAAAAAAAGTATTAACTTACCTTTGTAGGTCCTCTCCACTAATAAATTTTCTTGCAGGCTGGATTTCCAGTGTGTCTTTACTATTTACTGTTTCCAGACACTGAAAGGATATCTTTGATGCTAATGTTAATATAGTAATCTTCCCTTAACCGTGGCTTTGCTTTCTGCAGCTGTAGTTACTTGCCGTCAACTGAGGTCTGAATATATTGAATGGAAAATTCAGAAATAAACAATTCATACGTTTTAAATTGTTAAACATTCCGAACAGCATGATAAAATCTTACACTGTCCCACTCTGTCTCATCCAAGACATGAATCATCCCTGTGTCCAAGGTATCTATATTGTATACACTACCTGCCTGTTAATCAGTAAGTAACTCTTACTTTACATAATGCAGTTGGCCCTGGCCCTATGTTTCTGCAGTTTCCACCTCTGTGCATTCAACCAATTACAGATCAAAAATATTTGAACAAAAAAGTACAATAAAAATAGCAATACAAAAATAAAAGCAATATAAATAAAAACAATACAGGATAACAACTATTTATACAATATTTACATTTACATTTCATTATATAATTAAGATATGATTTAAAGTATATGGCGGGAAGTGCATAGGTTATATCCAAAATACACCACCATTTTCTAACAGGGACTTTAGCATCTGCAGATTTTGGTATCTGTAGAGGTCCTGAAACCAATCTCCAAAATATACTGTGAGGGCCCACCATAATGGCCCCAAAGCTTAAAAGTAGTAACAATGGCATATTGTTATAATTGTTCTATTTTATTAGTAGTTATTGTTCATCTCTTACAGTGCCTAATTAAAAAATTAAACTTTATCACAGGTATTTATGTACAGGAAAAAGCATCATATGTATAGAGTTCAGTATTATCCAAGGTTTTAGACATCCACCTGGGGTCTCCACACATGTACCTTGTGGATCAGTTGGGGGCACTACTGTATTTATGTTTATCTGGACCACTCCATATGGGTAAAGTAAAACCCATGTGAAATATCAGACTTTGATTTTGATTTCTCTGGGAAAGTTTTTGTTTTTGTGTTTTTTTCCTTACACCATAATATGTGGTGATAAACTGACTTTCTTATCATTTTCCTGTGCATGTGTGTCTGCCATTTCTACTTGATCCTTTCACTGAGATATAATCCTTCCTAGATTCTAGATTTATGCAAGTGTTTTAATATTAGCTCACCAAGTTGGAGGCCCAAATACATTTTCCTAACTTTTAAATTCAATGTACTGTCAATGACAGCCTCCCACAGGGCCAGCTCAGAATCAATTCCTGCACTGACCACCCCGTGTTTCAGTTCTCAGTACATTACTGGCAATTGGTGACTTTTGTCCTTTGTTTGAAGATCAATGATGCTTTATAATTAATGCTATAAAATATAACTTTTAGGAAATTAGTCATTTTAAATGTTTTTCAAAGAAAAGCTGTGCATTACCTTGATTCGTCATCTTTTCAGATCTACAAGGCCCAGTCCCTCTTTAACCAATTCCATTGTGGCCTCTGTCCCAGTCATTCTACAGAAAATACTTCTGTGAAGAGTACTGATGATGCTTAGAAAACTACACCACACACAGGGTGGTGTTTTGGTGTGCTGAGTACTTTGCATTGAAGGACATTGGAAGGGCCTCAGAAGCAAAGTTTATTCCTAAAATTCTCCTATCTTTCTTTTTTTTGAGATTTCTTTTTAAATTTTTTTTATTTTACTTTAATTTCTGGGATACATGTGCTGAACGTGCAGGTTTGTTACATAGGTATACATGTGCCATGGTGGTTTACTGTACCTATCAGCCTGTCATCTAGGTTTTAAGCTCTGCATGCATTGGGTATCTGTCCTAATGCTCTCCCTCCCCTTTCCCTCAAGCCCCCCTACAGACCCCGGTGTGTGATGTTCCCCTCACTGTGCCCATGTGTTCTCATTGTTCGACTCCCACTTATGAATGAGAACATGTGTTGTGTGGTTTTCTGTTCCTGTGTTAGTTTGCCGAGGATGATGGTTTCCAGCTTCATCTATGTCCCTGCAAAGGAAATGAATTCATTTTTTATGGCTGCATAGTATTCCATGGTGTCTATGTGCCACGTTTTCTTTATCCAGTCTATCATTGATGGGCATTTGGATTGGTCCCAAGTCTTTGCTATTGTAAATAGTGCCACAATAAACATACGTGTCAATGTGTCTTTATAGTAGAATGATTTCTAATCCTTTGGGTGTGTACCCAGTAATGGGATTGCTGGTTCTTCTGCTTCCCTTCTTCTCCCACCACAGGCCATAGAAACTAGAATCCCCCTTTCACAAGGCAGGTCATAGGAACCAGAACCCCTCCCCCACAAAGCTAGCCATAAACCTAGAAATATTAATTTATCCTTCGCCTGCCTTTTATGTAAGAAGTGGTCATAAAAAATTATCTGATCTACCCTTGTCCCATAGTAGTTTATAAAAACCTTATTTCAGATGGGTCCTGTACTATACACAGGAGAAAGGAATGCCACACAGAGGCATCAAGACTAATCAAAATATACAGGTGTTGCTAGGTTTCCCCACTCAGTCTACTATTATTAGAACATTCTCTTTTGTCAAATTACATTTCTACGCAGCTGTTCACTCCTCATTGAATCTAAGCATAAAAATGGACAGTTTTCTCCTGGGTCTTTGTGTCTTCCTTTTTGAAGGCTCCCACTGAAACGAAGTCGTTCGCTTGGGGTGATACCCGAAGTTCCTTGTCTCACAGCCATGGAAAACTAAGACACAGACACACAAAGAGTGAGGTTGACAGCGGGACTTTAATAGGCAAAAGAAAGAAAACAGCTCTCTCTGCTGCAGAGAGAGGGGTCCCAAACAGGTTGCCATTTCCGAGGTGAAACACAAGCTTTTTAGAGATGAGCTCGAAAAGGCAGTGTCTGATTGACATAAAGAACAAAATTGGTTGTACCAGGTCTGCCATTTGCTTAAGGTGTGAAAAACTGTTTAGGATTAGGTGTGCCATTTGCATAGGGTGCAAAAAACTGGCCACCCCCACCTTAAACTTTTATATGCAGATGTGTTCTCTGCCTGGCTGGCACCATGTTGCCCATTTCTTTACTGTCCGTGTGGTAACAATAAAAGGGAAGATGGAGTCTCCATGATGGACATGCCTGGCCCCCAGGTACCCCTTTTCTATTAGCACAGATGCTGGCACTTCCCTGTGCAAGCTTCCATCTTGCTTATCTATGTTTGCAGCTCAATTTTTCAAGTTTCTCTTTGTTAGAAAAAAAATAATTTTGTGGGCTGCTTTGTGTTAAAGGGGAAGCTCTGCTAAGTACTCTTTTACCCTCACTATCTACCTAAATAATTTCTTTCTAGTTCCTGTATCACCATGTCACCTAAAACTTTGATTAAATAAATTTGTTATACTTTTCTTTTCTTAACCTGTTGTTATAGAAATGCCGGCAGTGCCCCTTGCAATGAGTGAGAAAAGGTATTACACCGTTATACCCCTACAGTCTCGGGTTGATTGATGCTATGGTCATTTTCTTCGCTCATCTGGCCACTGAGTAACATTCTACTGAGTTGACAGAAATGACCATGCTCTCCTTCTTGAGACACTTTCATCTCTAAGCCTTTGTGATATCCCTTCTCTTTGTTTTTCTTTCACTTCACTCTGGCTGGCCTTTCTCAGCATCTTTTGCTGACTTTTTTATCTTTCCCACTTCTGAATGCTGAATGGTTCCAGGACTCATTCCTGGACCTTTTCTTTTTATTTGTCTATACCCTTTTTAGGTGATTTGAATAAGCTAACTCACGAATATTGTATCTAGCCCTGTCCTCCTTCTTAGACCCAACTCACCAACCATCAAATTTATACCCATATTTATATATGTATAAATAAATTCTAAGCAATTTATTTATACATATTTTCACTGAAACTTTTGCTGCATACTCCCAATCTTATTAGATGACAATCCATTAGGAGTCATCCTTAATTCATCCTTTTCTTATACTTCCCACATGCCATTCACGCACTGCCATGTTCTTTTTTGCCTACATCCAAGATATTTTATGTCCAGAATCACATACTTCTCCTCATCTCCACAGACATCCTGCTGGTCTAGGTAACAACACCTTTTATCTGAATTACTGCAATGGATTGCTAACTGCTTTATTGCTATCTTTTCTCCAGTCCACTCTCCACACAAGAGCATGAGTGAATATATACATCCAAAAATTAGCTTATGTCATTCCAATGTTTTTATGTTCTTCAAATCATTATTTATTGAAATGAGAGAAAAATATCCATGGTCTACTCCACTGTCTCTGGTTTCATGTCATGCTACCCCTCCTCTCTCTTTTATGATGCTTCAGGCATGCAGGTCTTATATTGCAGAAATATACCACCTAGCTTTTCTCTGCTTTAGGGATCTCACAGTGGTTGATCCCTTTTACTAGAGTATTCTCTTCTATCTCCTTAAGTAGTTGGCTTCTTCTCCTGCTTTATGTTTTAGATCAAATTTTACATGTGTGCCTCTATCTATAAAGTTGTGCTCTAAAAATTAGTGACTTCTAAGAAGATTACCTACCTCTCCCTGACTGATCAGTTCTGCATAACAGTTGATTTTTAGAGAAGCAACACTTTATCAAGTTATACAATATAAAGTTGAATATTCTTTCCAAGAGTCTTCTATTTGCATAGTTAAGAAAACTGACTTTTTTGATCCCCTCGAAACAAAAAATTGCTGCCTAACAATGACTTTTCTTGTTTACTTACTGGTGTTTCTTATCTGGGAACATTCAGTACTTTGGGTGCAGCAATCCTTCTTTGTATGGGACTGCCACACACATGACAGCATCTAGCTTCCTGTCACCAACACAAATAGTGTCTCCTAGTTGTTATGGTATGTTAAGACCCCTACACATTTCTACCTGTCCCCTATGGAGGTAGTAGTGCCCCCTGTTTGAGAACTGAAGAAGCAGCTAATAGATCCTGTAAAAGAAAAAAAAAAAAAAAGAAAGAAAAAAAAGAATTTTACCTCTATAAACACCCTGTATGTGTTAAAATACATGGAGGCTCAGAAAAAAACTAATAATTTGCCTAATGAGGAAATGGTCAACGAAATATCAAAGATTTGCCAGACTCCAACTTCCCCCTATATTAGATTACCTCTGCACAAATCCCCATAATATAAAGCAAATGTTAAAAGCCAAAATATGATTATAACCAAAAGGTCATGGGTATTACATGAGCATGAGATATGAGAGTGAAATAACAATTGATTCCAGGGTTCAGGCAAGGCTTCCTAGAAAAAGGGGAATTTAACAGGATTCTTTAAGAAAAATGTCTAAGAGTATAGTTGGTAGAAGGGTGTCAATCAGGCAGACAGAATATCACAAGCAAAAAGAAATATGGGAAATATCCATGTTAGGTTCTGAGAATAATAAATTATCCAAGTTGACTATTGTAGGCAAGGGAGTACTGGAAGCTTTCTGAAACATTGACTGGAGCTATGTTATGTAAAACCTTCAGGAATTTGTACTTGATTCACTAGGCAATAGGGACCCTTTGAATATTTCGGATATAGCAATGGGCTGACCAAAGGGAAGAGAGAAGTCAGAGGAGAAAAGAATTAGGCAACACCTGAACACTAATCACCTTGACTCCCCTAGAGGTAACTGTCTTACTGCTTACCCCTCACTTTACCTCTGCAGGTGAGATGCTCAAGAGACCAGGCATTGGACTCAGGCAGAATATATTTGAATTCCTGTTTATTCACTTCGTTGCTGTGTAATTCTAAGCAATTTATGTAACCCTTTCTCAATCCCAATTTATTTATCTGTAGAATGGAGTTTGTGAGAGTTATATGATAATTTAATATACTGATGGGCACATAAAAATCACCCATTAAACTACTGCTATTATTATAAGTATTAATGTTAGGTTATTTGTTTCCTGGAGAAAACAAATATTTCTTTTCTAGATGGCAGAATCCATTAATGATTTTAGATCTGTGGAGCATGCAAGAATTCAAGGCTTTGCATATGAATGCTACGATGCCACCTCAGAGATAAATAAGATGCTGCCAATAATTGAGACCTAATACAGTGTCTATGTGTACTTACGTACACACACACATGTTGGAGTGCACCTATCAACTAACTACAGTACAGTCTAGCTTTTTTATGCTCTTCAGTGCTGCCTGAGTTGAAATACATCCACAAAAACCTCCGAGTCATGTTGAAACCATGAACCAACCCCGATAGAACATTCTCTACATATTACCTTTCCTGAATGCTCTTGACAACTATCAGGAAAGCTAATAGCAAAGTAAGCTCTGTTGTGTTTCTTCCACAGCCTCAGTTATGTAGCCGGATGTTCTAAGCTAAGCCATTTTAAGGAAGAAGAAGTGAAGTAGAAGGCTGATCAATTATACAGTAAACTTAGGCTAAAGATTTGTGTAAGTTTTCTTCACCAGTCAAATTTAGGTACTGAACTCTCTAGATTATACCCATTATCCAAATTCCACTTAAGTTTTTCCAAAATAATCTTGGGCTAGGTTCTACCTAAAATGTAAGATAAGCAGAGGATAATTAATAACTATAAGGCCTCAATTATACTCCATGTCTTTTGCTTAAACATCTTTGTGTTTCTCATTTAATACCTAAGTATCCACACATGCTTAATGAGATAAATCGACTTAAAGTAAGGGATGTTCCTAGCCCTGCGCTAAGTGCTTTAGGAGGTCATGTGGCTATTGATCCCTGGAGCTATTTTTCAAATACGGATCTCTTTACCCCCACTATGCCACACTGACTCTCCATTTTTCCTCAAGTGGGATCTCATTTATTCATTTCAAAATCAACAGAATAGTATTTACCTTACAGGGGATATTTGAAGAATAAGAAAATAAATGTGAAAAAATTTAACTATTAAGCCTGACCTATATTTGAAAGTGAACTTGTTATACATCAAATTTCCAAGTAACTAAAAATGCTTTTCAAAATATTTCTAGTAAAAATGATTTACTCCCTCACACATCATTCTCACCCCTTTCCAAATGTTGTCTACTTCTGTTTCTTATTTATTATCAAATTGTGAAACATTGCACAAAGAGAGGATGCTGATAAGTACTACTAAATCTCAAAACTATTACTACCTATTAACAATCAAGGACTTAGCTGCTATTATTGAGCACCTACTGTATATCAGATGCTTAGCCCTTATTTTCTAAAGCCTGCAATGTGGATGCTATCTTTTTTTCAGATGAAGAAATTGAGTCTCAGGGAAGAAACTGCCATTCTTTTATACAACGTTACTGGTAATTGTTACCAGGTCCGCCTAGCTGCAAAGCCAGACTCTTTTTATTGTACTTGTTGCCTCCCCATGTCTGTTTTAAAACATTGACTAGAGCCATGTTATGTAAAACCTTCAGGAATTTGTACTTGATTCACTAGGCAACAGGGACCCTTTGAATATTTCGGGCGTAGCAATGGGCTGCCCAAAGGGAAGAGAGAAGTCAGAGGAGAAAAGAATTAGGCAACACTTGAACACTAATCACCTTGACTCCCTAGAGGTAACTGTCTTACTGCTTACCCCTCACTTTACCTCTGCAGGTGAGATGCTCGAGAGACCAGGCATTGGACTGGTCTCTTCACTTCTTTCATAACTAGGGCCTAACCTTATTCCAGGTTATTCCAAAAACTTTGTACTATGCATCACCAGGCTTGGAACAGCTTCCTTTTCACTATACTGACTACTTTCCTGCTTGCATCCATCATCATTGAAGTCTTAATGCAGATCCCAATGAGATCCGTATAATAGGCCAGTAAATACTTTCTTCTTCTATTATGAGCTTCATAGATGGCAGAGGCACTTGGTGAGGAAAATATCCTTAGAAAACAAATTGCTTCCAAAACACTGACACTCATCCATTTAATAGAAATTATTGTATATCAAATACACAAGTCACTAAGAATGCCTTCAAAATATTTATCCAAAAAATGACTTACTCCCTCACACATTGTCCTCACCCCTTTCCAAATGTTATCTATTCTTTCATCTTGAACAACTCATTGTATATTCAGGTTAACACTATCTCCTATGATACCTGACATTTCTCTCATGGTAGCCCTTATTTCACTATTGGATCAGCTTCTCTGCTTGTTTAAATCCACCCCCATAATTTAAGCTCTGCAAAAGCAGTGCCTATGTCTGTCTTATTTGAGTTATAACACTAGTAACTCAGATTTTCTGACTTCTTTCTGTTTTTGAAATGAATAATCACAGTCTCACAGATTACCGAAAGCCCTAAATGGTATTTGCATAACGGCATTTCCTAATTCAAACTTACTAAATCTAGGTCATAAATGTTCCTGTTTCTTATATGCTGAGCTCCTTCCATCTGACAAATTATAGCTACAGCCAGGAAGATATCAAAAAGAACATGTTCTATCCCAATAGTCACATATAGTGCTGTCTTATGTCTACCATTTACATCTATTAAGTGAGAAGAATAGTCATTCCTAATAGAGTAGACTTCAAAGAAGACCAGCTCATTGTGGTCTAACTAACTAGGGAGTCTGAATTTACACTAAGTAAATTCCATGTCTATTCTGATTTTCTGTTCTTAAGGCAGTATACATTATTATATAACAAAGAGAAAGAACTAGATGAAGAATCTCTCAACAATAATTCTCTATGTTGTTTTATAAAACACATTCTTTGCTCTTCTCCTAACAGAAGAATTTCTCTTTTCTTTTAGCATTTGTATATTTTCCATCTTTTAAAACTATTAATTACATGCCTTAATTCTGCTCCTTTCAGAATTTGACCAGGTATCTCTGGCCAGCCAATTGGCAAACCACTTCCCATTGGATATGATCACTGATGCAAGAATGAGACAATGTCTGGAGGTCTTGGGGTTCGTTTTTGCTGCCACATTGCCATGGGGACACAGTCTGTAAAATAAAATAAAAAATAACAAAACAATAGAGTCAAGATGGAAAGAAAGGGTGAGAACTGATAACTTTTTTGAACATACAGAATAATTATGCTTGATTCCGGAAAGCCCCATGAACAGTTTTGTGAACTAGTTATGGTAGTAAATTTTTTTCATGTTTAATTGGGTTTCTATCACTTTCTAGCCAAAAATATAAACTAATCTTCCTGTCTGTCTTTTCCTTTTACCATACTTATGTTAAAATGCTGTCCAGCTATTCAACCTTAGGTCTTTATTCCCTGGATTCAGTTAAATATGGGATAATGTCAAAGGGAAATACTTTTATAATACTTGTCCCAGGATTTGGGGCCAAAGAGGATAAAGAGATTAGCAACCATGGTTCTATCCTTAAAGAGCTTCCAAACTAAAGAAGAAAACCAGACTTACCTGTGTAACCTAAACAGAGAAACATATGAGAATTTCAAGGGAACATATTATAGATCATGAGTGATAGAGAATCTAGCACCAGGAGCGTTGCCATTCAATACTTAGGAAGAGCAATGAGCTCCTTGCCTTGCAAATATGTTCTTATTGCCTCTTTATGAACTGATAATCATCTATAAGGAACTGAAGATTTTTTTCAATAAAAATTCAAAATACTTCCGCAAGAAAATATCATCTAGTTTTTGAATTTATTTTTTATTTTAGTGAAAGATTAAAAAATAGATTTCCTCCTCTGACCAACTATGGTCAAGTGACAGGTTTTGCCTGAAATATTCAGTTGGAAGGGATTTTGAGGACACAAATACTATGAGTTATAAAAAGTATCAAGATTGATGATAATGTCTGGAAATGGATAACAATTTTTATGGTAATATTTGTTATTCTTGCCTTTGTGTGAATGAATTTGTCAACTTGACTTCAGAGAACAAGTTTTGATTAATGAAGTGAAAAACACAGTGAGAGGCCACTCTGGACGGACATACCTAAATAAAGAGAGGAAGACAGTAAAGTTAAAGTATATGAATACAGAAAAACTGTATTTCATAATTTTTTTCTTAGGCAAAATATTTGCTTAATTTCACAATTCTGAAAAGGAAAAAAAAATCTTTAAAAAGGAAAAAATGTTAAAAAAAGAATGATTTATATTTTTAGGTATAAGAGAAGGCATGTACTTACTTTTGAAAGACCATATTTCCTTTTCCTTCCCCATCTCTCTCATTCTAATTTTCTGGCAAATGTATACCTTCCTTTTCTCTTTCAATTTCTTGTGAGCCTTCTGAAGAAAACTTGAATATAAACTGCTCCTGGTTCAAAAAAAATTCCCCCAGTCAACTTGGATTCTAAAGCAGAAAACCAAAAATTAGCAAGTTTTTAACTGTGAATAAAGGATAAAGTAACATTGACCGGAACACATGTTTGAATACTTACTTCATTGCAGCTTTACATTCTCTTCCTTTGTCAAAAATTACTGCTTTTATGATACCAGCCCGGTAGCTTTAATTTTTTAAATAAAGTTCTTGCTGATAGAACCATAAAAAATTACAAAAACAAAATACTGGATGAATTAAAGAGAGCAATTTTTGTAATTGATTTTGTAAAGGTAAAATGATTACCCCAATCATCTCTCAATAATTAATCATCTTATAATCTGACACATCCTTGTCTACTAAAGGAATGGGGCAAACTTTTTAATTCAGAACAGCAACTACTCATTTATACAAGAACACTATGAAAACACTGTTGTTATGACAAAAATATTTATATTCCTCCCCAAAATAGCTCTAGGAAATAGTTGTGATAAAAAATAAGGCCATATGCATTTTTCCAAGATTCCCTTTTATGATGTCTGCCAAAACTTGCATAAGTTTCAAGAAGTCTCAAATTCTCTTTGTCATATATATTTTCTATTAATTTTTCTAGCCAAGGTATCTGATGAAATCATTCTTTTCCTACACCCCCTAGTTAAAAATAGAAATATAAAGAAACATAACAATGAAAGTAATTATTGTAAACAGACCAATAAGTATGTACAGTATCAAATTAAATATTTTATGTGACCATAATGAAAATTAAGTCTACATAAGTACAATAGCAAAATTAGGAGTGTAGAATTTTTCTGGGTGAAAAAAAATCATTGCTTATTTGATTTATTATGATTTTCTTCAGCTCCTGTGGCTAACCAAATTACATATAGTATCCTCTTAATTTTGTTTAGCAATATACCTGGAGAAGCCAGGTTTGATTTTCTAAATAAATTAACAATATTGCTTTACAATTTTTTAAAAAAGCAACTAATACATATAAGAAATGATAGATTTGCCTTTTGGTAATTGTTATTTATTTATTTTTTGTTGCTATAAAAAGTTACAACAAACTTAATGGCTTAAAACTATATGAATTTATAATCCTGCAGACTTGTAAATCTGAGGTTTGACAGGGATATCACTGGGCTAAAAGTCAGGTGTTAGGATGGATGGGTTCTTTTCTGGATGCTGTAGAGAAAAATCTGTCTTCTTGTCTTTTCCAGATTTCAGATGGAGCCCACATTCTGCAGCTCATGGCCACTTCCTCCATTTTCAAAAACAGTGAAAGCAAATATATTACTTATCACATAATCCTGATGTTCTTCTATTGTCACATCTCCTTCTGTCTGACTCTCTCTTCTGCCCCCCTCTTCCACTTTGAATGACCTTTCTGGTTAAACTGGTTTTACTCACGCAATCCAGGATAATTCTATTTTATGGTCAGCAGATTAGCAACCTTAATAACACCTTCAACTTTAATTCATCCTTATCATGTTAACTAACATATTCTTAGGTTCTAGGGATTAGAACATGGACATCAGTTGCAGGGAGCATGATTTTGTCTATCACAAGAGCCATCATAAGAATAGTTTATTCAGGCAAGAATCATCAGTGAATGCTTAAACTAGTGGGAGCAAGTTGCTGAAGGAACAGGATACTAAGGTATCTCCTCTCAGCATACTTTAATTATACGGTGGAAAATAGTAGCTTTAAAGTGGAGTAACCTGGCAGATACCAACAAAACTCAAATTAACAAACCAGCAATTAGACATACGAACATCATTGTCTCTGTTTATAGAAAATATATACTGAAGAGACTTAAATGTCCCTGTCTGAGAGCTTTGAAGAGAGCAGTGGTTCTCCCAGCACGCAGCTGGAGATCTGAGAATCGGCAGACTGCCTCCTCAAGTGGGTCCCTGACCCCTGACCCCCGAGCAGCCTAACTGGGAGGCACCCCCCAGCAGGGGCACACTGACACCTCACACGGCAGGGTATTCCAACAGACCTGCAGCTGAGGGTCCTGTCTGTTAGAAGGACAACTAACAAACAGAAAGGACATCCACACCAAAAACCCATCTGTACATCACAATCATCAAAGACCAAAAGTAGATAAAACCACAAAGATGGGGAAAAAACAGAACAGAAAAACTGGAAACTCTAAAAAGCAGAGCGCCTCTCCTCCTCCAAAGGAACGCAGTTCCTCACCAGCAACGGAACAAAGCTGGACGGAGAATGACTTTGACGAGCTGAGAGAAGAAGGCTTCAGACGATCAAATTACTCTGAGCTATGGGAGGACATTCAAACCAAAGGCAAAGAAGTTGAAAACTTTGAAAAAAATTTAGAAGAATGTATAACTAGAATAACCAATACAGAGAAGTGCTTAAAGGAGCTGATGGAGCTGAAGACCAAGGCTCGAGAACCACGTGAAGAATGCAGAAGCCTCAGGAGCCGATGCGATCAACTGGAAGAAAGGGTATCAGCAATGGAAGATGAAATGAATGAAATGAAGCGAGAAGGGAAGTTTAGAGAAAAAAGAAAAAAAAGAAATGAGTAAAGCCTCCAAGAAATATGGGACTATGTGAAAAGACCAAATCTACGTCTGATTGGTGTACCTGAAAGTGATGGGGAGAATGGAACCAAGTTGGAAAACACTCTGCAGGATATTATCCAGGAGAACTTCCCCAATCTAGCAAGGCAGGCCAACGTTCAGATTCAGGAAATACAGAGAATGTCACAAAGATACTCCTCGAGAAGAGCAACTCCAAGACACATAATTGTCAGATTCACCAAAGATGAAATGAAGGAAAAAATGTTAAGGGCAGCCAGAGAGAAAGGTCGGGTTACCCACAAAGGGAAGCCCGTCAGACTAACAGCGGATCTCTCGGCAGAAACTCTACAAGCCAGAAGAGAGTGGGGGCCAATATTCAACATTCTTAAAGAAAAGAATTTTCAACTCAGAATTTCATATCCAGCCAAACTAAGCTTCATAATTGAAGGAGAAATAAAATACTTTACAGACAAGCAAATGCTGAGAGATTTTGTCACCACCAGGCCTGCCCTAAAAGAGCTCCTGAAGGAAGCGCTAAACATGGAAAGGAACAACCGGTGCCAGCCGCTGCAAAATCATGCCAAAATGTAAAGACCATCGACACTAGGAAGAAACTGCATCAACTAACGAGCAAAATAACCAGCTAACATCATAATGACAGGATCAAATTCACACATAACAATATTAACTTTAAATGTAAATGGACTAAATGCTCCAATTAAAAGACACAGACTGGCAAATTGGATAAAGAGTCAAGACCCATCAGTGTGCTGTATTCAGGAAACCCATCTCATGTGCAGAGACACACATAGGCTCAAAATAAAAGGATGGAGGAAGATCTACCAAGCAAATGGAAAACAAAAAATGGCAGGAGTTGCAATCCTAGTCTCTGATAAAACAGACTTTAAACCAACAAAGATCAAAAGAGACAAAGAAGGCCATTACATAATGGTAAAGGGATCAATTCAACAAGAAGAGCTAACTATCCTAAATATATATGGACCCAATACAGGAGCACTCAGATTCATAAAGCAAGTCCTGAGTGACCTACAAAGAGACTTAGACTTCCACACATTAATAATGGGAGACTTTAACACCCCACTGTCAACATTAGACAGATCAACGAGACAGAAAGTCAACAAGGATATCCAGGAATTGAACTCAGCTCTGCACCAAGCGGACCCAATAGACATCTACAGAACTCTCCACCCCAGATCAACAGAATATACATTTTTTTCAGCACCACACCACACCTATTCCAAAATTGACCACATACTTGGAAGTAAAGCTCTCCTCAGCAAATGTAAAAGAACACAAATTATACCAAACTATCTCTCAGACCACAGTGCAATCAAACTAGAACTCAGGATTAAGAGTCTCACTCAAAACCGCTCAACTACATGGAAACTGAACAACCTGCTCCTGAATGACTACTGGGTACATAATGAAATGAAGGCAGAAATAAAGATGTTCTTTGAAACCAACGAGAACAAAGACAAAACATACCAGAATCTCTGGGATGCATTCAAAGCAGTGTGTAGAGGGAAATTTATAGCACTAAATGCCCACAAGAGAAAGCAGGAAAGATCCAAAATTGACATGCTAATGTCACAATTAAAAGAACTAGAAAAGCAAGAGCAAACACATTCAAAAGCTAGCAGAAGGCAAGAAATTACTAAAATCAGAGCAGAACTGAAGGAAATAGAGACACAAAAAATGCTTCAAAAAATTAATGAATCCAGGAGCTGGTTTTTTGAAAGGATCAACAAAATAGATAGACCGCTAGCAAGACTAATAAAGAAAAAAAGAGAAGAATCAAATAGACGCAATAAAAAATGATAAAGGGGATATCACCACCGATCCCACAGAAATACAAACTACCATCAGAGAATACTACAAACACCTCTACGCAAATAAACTAGAAAATCTAGAAGAAATGGATAAATTCCTCGACACATACACTCTCCCAAGACTACACCAGGAAGAAGTTGAATCTCTGAATAGACCAATAACAGGAGATGAAATTGTGGCAATAATCAATAGCTTACCAACCAAAAAGAGTCCAGGACCAGATGGATTCACAGCCGAATTCTACCAGAGGTACAAGGAGGAACTGGTACCATTCCTTCTGAAACTATTCCAATCAATAGAAAAAGAGGGAATCCTCCCTAACTCATTTTATGAGGTAAGCATCATTCTGATACCAAAGCCTGGCAGAGACACAACCAAAAAAGAGAATTTTAGACCAATATCCTTGATGAACATTGATGCAAAAATCCTCAATAAAATACTGGCAAAACGAATCCAGCAGCATATCAACAAGCTTATCCACCATGATCAAGTGGGCTTCATCCCTGGGATGCAAGGCTGGTTCAATATACGCAAATCAATAAATGTAATCCAGCATATAAACAGAGCCAAAGACAAAAACCACATGATTATCTCAATAGATGCAGAAAAGGCCTTTGACAAAATTCAACAACCTTCATGCTAAAAACTCTCAATAAATTAGGTATTGATAGGACGTATTTCAAAATAATAAGAGCTACCTATGACAAACCCACAGCCAATATCATACTGAATGGGCAAAAACTGGAAGCATTCCCTTTGAAAACTGGCACAAGACAGGGATGCCCTCTCTCCCCACTCCTATTCAACATAGTGTTGGAAGTTCTGGCCAGGGCAATTAGGCAGGAGAAGGAAATAAAGGGTATTTAATTAGGAAAAGAGGAAGTCAAATTGTCCCTGTTTGCAGACGACATGATTGTATATCTAGAAAACCCCATTGTCTCAGCCCAAAATCTCCTTAAGCTGATAAGCAACTTCAGCAAAGTCTCAGGATACAAAATCAATGAACAAAAATCACAAGCATTCTTATACACCAACAACAGACAAACAGAGAGCCAAATCATGAGTGAACTCCCATTCACAATTGCTTCAAAGAGAATAAAATACCTAGGAATCCAACTTACAAGGGATGTGAAGGACCCCTTCAAGGAGAACTACAATCCACTGCTCAAGGAAATAAAAGAGGATACAAACAAATGGAAGAACATTCCATGCTCATGGGTAGGAAGAATCAATATCGTGAAAATGGCCATACTGTCCAAGGTAATTTATAGATTCAATGCCATCCCCATCAAGCTAAAAATGACTTTCTTCACAGAATTGGAAAAAACTAATTTAAAGTTCATATGGAACCAAAAAAGAGCCCGCATCGCCAAGTCAATCCTAAGCCAAAAGAACAAAGCTGGAGGCATCACACTACCTGACTTCAAACTATACTACAAGGCTACAGTAACCAAAACAGCATGGTACTGGTACCAAAACAGAGATATAGATCAATGGAACAGAACAGAGCCCTCAGAAATAATGCCGCATATCTACAACTATCTGATCTTTGACAAACCTGAGAAAAACAAGCAATGGGGAAAGGATTCCCTATTTAATAAATGGTGCTGGGAAAACTGGCTGGCCATAAGTAGAAAGCTGAAACTGGATCCCTTGCTTACACCTTATATAAAAATCAATTCAAGATGGATTAAAGACTTAAACGTTAGATCTAAAACCATAAAAACCCTAGAAGAAAACCTAGGCACAACCATTCAGGACATAGGCATGGGCAAGGACTTCATGTCTAAAACACCAAAACAATGGCAACAAAAGCCAAAATTGACAAATGGGATCTAATTAAACTAAAGAGCTTCTGCACAGCAAAAGAAACTACCATCAGAGTGAACAGGCAACCTACAAAATGGGAGAAAATTTTTGCAACCTACTCATCTGACAAAGGGCTAATATCCAGAATCTACAATGAACTCAAACAAATTTACAAGAAAAAAACAAACAACCCCATCAAAAAGTGGGCGAAGGACATGAACAGACACTTCTCAAAAGAAGACATTTATGCAGCCAAAAAACACATGAAAAAATGTTCATCATCACTGGCCATCAGAGAAATGCAAATCAAAACCACAATGAGATACCATCTCACACCAGTTAGAATGGCGACCATTAAAAAGTCAGGAAACAACAGGTGCTGGAGAGGATGTGGAGAAATAGGAACACTTTTACACTGTTGGTGGGACTGTAAACTAGTTCAACCACTGTGGAAGTCAGTGTGGCGATTCCTCAGGGATCTAGAACTAGAAATACCATTTGACCCAGCCATCCCATTACTGGGTATACACCCAAAGGACTATAAATCATGCTGCTATAAAGACACATGCACACGTATGTTTATTGCGGCATTATTCACAATAGCAAAGACTTGGAACCAACCCAAATGTCCAACAAGGATAGACTGGATTAAGAAAATGTGGCACATATACACCATGGAATACTATGCAGCCATAAAAAATGATGAGTTCATGTCCTTTGTAGGGACATGGATGAAATTGGAAACCATCATTCTCAGTAAACTATCGCAAGAACAAAAAACCAAACACCGCATATTCTCACTCATAGGTGGGAATTGAACAATGAGATCACATGGACACAGGAAGGGGAACATCACACTCTGGGGACTGTTGTGGGGTGGGGGTATGGGGGAGGGATAGCATTGGGAGATATACCTAATGCTAGATGACGAGTTAGTGGGTGCAGCGCACCAGCATGGCACATGTATACATATGTAACTAACCTGCACAATGTGCACATGTACCCTAAAACTTAAAGTATAATAATAAAATAAATACATAAATACATAAATAAATAAATAAAAAGGTAAAAAATGAAGAGTACAACTTGTTTGGAACAATGCCTGCTCATAAAAAGTGCTTACCACGTAATGATGTTGGCGGTATTGGCACGGGCATAACTTGTATGTTTATAATGAGTTTACTACTAACACAACATATTCTTTTTTTACTGAGTCGGCAGTAAGTTCTATTCTTGGTATTCGGCCTCTAAAGCCTCTCTTTCCTCTGTGAAGTTTGCCTTTGTAAGTATCCTAAAATATTATGAACTTGTTTTAACATTTTTCAAGGTGTTTAAAACAAGTACTTGGCTATATTCCTCAATTTGCATCTGACTAAAGTGTATCATTGTAAGATTGACCTTGGTCCACAATTGAGATTCAGAAATCGACATATTTATCTAATAGAATCTTACTGAAACGTTTCAGTCTCATCTAGGGGGAAGAAATCTATGTCTTATTATTTAGCAAAAAGAAGGAGGAAAAATGATTTAAAAAAAACCTACCCATGCTTTAATAAAATGACATACGCAAATAAAAAAAAGAAAGAAAATATATACTGAAGCAATTAAGGATAAAATAAAATTTTGTCTTCAATTTATTCCCAATTAATAGAGAAGACAATTACTCATATTATATGTGTGTATATATAATACAACATATGATATTAGCAGTCATAGAATCTGAGTGAAGAATATATGTGTACTATTCCTGTAATAATTCCACAAGTCAAAATTATATTAAAATAAAAAGTAAAAACACATCTGACAAACGACTAATATCCAGAATCTACAAGTAATTCAAACAATTAGCAAGAAAAAAACAAACAATCCCATCAAAAAGCGGGCTAAGGACATGAATAGACAATTCTCAAAAGAAGATATACAAATGTCCAACAGACATATGAATAAACGCTCAACATCACTAACAATCAGGGAAATGCAAAATAAAACCACAACGCAAAACCACCTTACTCCTGCAAGAATGACCATAATCAAAAAATAAACAACAACCACCAAAAATAGATGTTGGCGTGGACGCAGTGAAAAGGGAAAACTTCTACACTGCTGATGGAAATGTAAACTAGTACAACCATTATATAAAACAGTATAGAGATTACTTAAAGAACTAAAAATGGAACTACAGTTTGATCTGGCAATTCCACTACTATCTACCTAGAGGAAAAGAAGTCATTATGTGACAAAGTTACTTGCACACACATGTTTATAGAAGCACAATTTGCAATTGCAAAATCGGGAACCAGCCCAAATGCCCATCAATCAATCAGTGGACAAAGAAATTGTGGTATATATGATGAAATACTACTCAGCCATAACAAGAAATGAATTAATGGCATTTGCAATCTGGATGGAACTGGAGACTACTATTTTAATTCAAACAACTCAGAATGGAAAATCAAACATTGTATCATCTCACTCATAAGTGGGAGTTAAGCTATGAAGATGCAGAGGCAAAAGAATGATACAATGGATTTTGGGGACTCAAGGGGAAAAGGTGGGAGGTGTGTGAGGGATTAAAGGCTACAAATTGAGTTCAGTGTATGCTGCTCAGGTGATGAGTGAACCAAAATCTCACAAATCACCACTAAAAAACTTAATCATGTAACCAAATACCACCTGTTCCCCAAAAACCTATGGAAATAAAAAATTAAAAATAAAATAAAATGAAAAGAAAATATATTTAGAGTGTAGATTTGCTGGCACTTGTTAATACATTAGATGTGTGATTAAAGAAATAAAAAAAAATTGGGAACCTAAAAGTTGTATAAATAATTGTATGTTTACTGAGATTAGAAGTACTGCAGATAAGGCATCTTTCAAGGAAAAATAAGTATTTGAATATTCAGCGTATAGCTGTATAGGTGGTATTTGAAGACACAGGACTAAGTGAGACCATTTAAGGAGAGTTTTAGAGACAGATGAGAAGTAGCTGAGAACCACGTTCTAGGGAACAACAGCACTGAAAAGTTTAGAAACAGGAGGAGGAACAAAAGTTCCTAATGAGAAAGATTGAATGGTCAAGAGGAGAAAAAACAGAAGACGATAACAACTTGGAAACCAAGAGAAGAAAAATTTTCCCCCAGATAAGGGACTGATCCAAACGTTACTGAGAGATTGAGTAAAATAAAGATTGAGATTAACAACTAGATTTGGCAGTATTACATTGCATGGTGACCTTGACAAATGAGGTTTCAGGAAAGTAGTGGAGTTGAAGGACTAATTGGTGTGCGTCCAAGAAAGAAAATATGGAAATAGAGAAAATAGAAAACAGAAAAAAAGATAATATTTGGGGGAGATTTATTATGTAGGAGAAAACAGACATGAAGCAGTGACAGTCTGCTTGGGCTATTAGAACAGAACGCCACAGACTGAGTGGCTTAAACAACAGACATTTGTTTTCTCAGAATTCTGCAGGCTATGAGTCCAGAAACAAAGTGCTGTCAGGTTTGGTTTCTGGTGTGTCCTCTCTTTCTAGCTTGGACCTGGCTTCTTTTTCACTGTGTCCTCACATAACCTCCCCTGTGCACTCATAAAAATAAAGAGATCTCTGGCATTTCTTCCTCTTCTTAGAAGAATACCAGTCCTGTTTGCAGACGACATGATTGTTTATCTAGAAAACCCCATCGTCTCAGCCCAAAATCTCCTTAAGCTGATAAGCAACTTCAGCAAAGTCTCAGGATACAAAATCAATGTACAAAAATCACAAGCATTCTTATACACCAACAACAGACAAACAGAGAGCCAAATCATGAGTGAACTCCCATTCACAATTGCTTCAAAGAGAATAAAATACCTAGGAATCCAACTTACAAGGGATGTGAAGCACCTCTTCAAGGAGAACTACAAACCACTGCTCAAGGAAATAAAAGAGGATACAAACAAATGGAAGAACATTCCTTGCTCATGGGTAGGAAGAATCAATATCGTGAAAATGGCCATACTGCCCAAGGTAATTTATAGATTCAATGCCATCCCCATCAAGCTACCAATGACTTTCTTCACAGAATTGGAAAAAACTACTTCAAAGTTCATATGGAACCAAAAGAGAGCCCGCATCGCCAAGTCAATCCTAAGCCAAAAGAACAAAGCTGGAGGCATCACACTACCTGACTTCAAACTATACTACAAGGCTACAGTAACCTAAACAGCATGGTACTGGTACCAAAACAGAAATATAGATCAATGGAACAGAACAGAGCCCTCAGAAATAACGCCGCTTACCTACAACTATCTGATCTTTGACAAACCTGAGAAAAACAAGCAATGGGGAAAGGATTCCCTATTTAATAAATGGTGCTGGGAAAACTGGCTAGCCATATGTAGAAAGCTGAAACTGGATCCCTTCCTTACACCTTATACAAAAATCAATTCAAGATGGATTAAAGATTTAAACGTTAGACCTAAAACCATAAAAACCCTAGAAGAAAACCTAGGCATTACCATTCAGGACATAGGCATGGGCAAGGACTTCATGTCCAAAACACCAAAAGCAATGGCAACAAAAGACAAAATTGACAAATGGGATCTAATTAAACTAAAGAGCTTCTGCACAGCAAAAGAAACTACCATCAGAGTGAATAGGCAACCTACAACATGGGAGAAAATTTTCGCAACCTACTCATCTGACAAAGGGCTAATATCCAGAATCTACAGTGAACTCAAACAAATTTACAAGAAAAAAACAAACAACCCCATCAAAAAGTGGGCGAAGGACATGAACAGGCACTTCTCAAAAGAAGACATTTATGCAGCCAAAAAACACATGAAAAAATGCCCATCATCACTGGCCATCAGAGAAATGCAAATCAAAACCACTATGAGATATCATCTCACACCAGTTAGAATGGCAATCATTAAAAAGTCAGGAAACAACAGGTGCTGGAGAGGATGTGGAGAAATGGGAACACTTTTACACTGTTGGTGGGACTGTAAACTAGTTCAACCATTGTGGAAGTCAGTGTGGCGATTCCTCAGGGATCTAGAACTAGAAATACCATTTGACCCAGCCATCCCATTACTGGGTATATACCCAAATGACTATAAATCATGCTGCTATAAAGACACATGCACACGTATGTTCATTGCGGCATTATTCACAATAGCAAAGACTTGGAACCAACCCAAATGTCCAACAATGATAGACTGGATTAAGAAAATGTGGCACATATACACCATGGAGTACTATGCAGCCATAAAAAATGATGAGTTCATGTCCTTTGTAGGGACATGGATGAAATTGGAAACCATCATTCTCAGTAAACTATCGCAAGAACAAAAAACCAAACACCGCATATTCTCACTCATAGGTGGGAATTGAACAATGAGATCACATGGACACAGGAAGGGGAATATCATACTCTGGGGACTGTGGTGGGGAGGGGGGAGGGGGGAGGGATAGCATTGGGAGATATACCTAATGCTAGATGACGAGTTGGTGGGTGCAGCGCACCAGCATGGCACATGTATACATATGTAACTAACCTGCACAATGTGCACATGTACCCTAAAACTTAAAGTATAATAAAAAATAAAAAATAAAAATTAAAAAAAAAAAAAAAAAAGAAGAATACCAGTCCTACCCTTTTGACCTCAATTAACCTTAACAAGCTCACTAAAGGCCCTATCTCCAAATGCGCTCACATTGGTGGTTAGGGCTTCAACATATAGATTTTGGGAGAGCACAATTCCATAATACATGTAGGATATGAGGAATTAAGGAAACATTATGTTTTGCTTTGTTTTTAAGTTGGGTGTTATTTAAACTTTTTTTAAAAATTTATTTTAAGTTCTGGGATACATGTGCTGAACGTGCAGGTTTGTTACATAGGTATACATGTGCCATGGTGGTTTGCTGCACCTATCAACCCATCATCTAGGTTTTAAGCCCTGCATGCATTAGGTATTTGTCCTAATGGTCTCCTTCCCTTTGCCCTCTACTCCCCAACAGGCCCTGGTGTGTAACGTTCCCCTCCCTGTGTCCATGTGTTCTCATTGTTCAACTCCCACTTATGAGTGAGAACATGCGGTATTTGGTTTCCTTTCCCTGTGTTAGTTTGCTTAGAATGATGGGTTCCAGCTCCATCTATGTCCCAGCAAAGAACATGAACTCATTCTTTTTTATGGCTGCATAGTATTCCATGGTGTATATGTGCCACATTTTCTTTATCCACTCTATCATTGGTGGGCATTTTGGTTGGTTCCAAGTCTTTGCTATTGTAAATAGTGCTGCAATAAATATATGTGTGTATGTGTCTTTATAGTAGAATTATTTATAATCCTAAACTTCTTTTTAATGATGACAATGACCAAATAGAGACAGAACACTGATAATGCAGGATAGAAGGAGACAACTAGAAAAAAGCATCCACTTCACCAAGTCCCACTGTACAAGGGAACAGTTTGAACTAAGACAGGAACAGTTCATTTGTTCTATAGAAGGGAAAGCAGAGTTTATGGGAACAGTTGTAAGTAAGTAGGTCAGCATATTTGGTGGTAAGAAGGTAAGGAGATTATTTTCTGATTATATTTTTTCATGAAATAAAAAGTGAGAGGACAGGATTACAGTTAAGACTTTTTTTAAAATGAAGAAAATTAGAGAAGACAAAAGAAAGTATGAAATGGCCTTCTCAGGAGGTAGACAATGAATTGGCTGGTGAAGTATAGCAGTATTCCTAATGAGGGCCAGGGCATACTTCACTTTTATGGTCATAAATGTAAAGTGACATCAGTCAGTGGGCATCCATATTCAGCTGTGCTCTGCTGATTTCGAGTATAGTTAGATTTAACTACGGTGGGATTTTACAAAGGGAGAACCAAAAAAGGAGATAGGGCGTGAGCTGAGGTTTAATCTAGGGAGTAGATATGGTGGCAGACGAACAGAGTTTAATCTACATGAAAAGAGAAAAAGAACCTGAGGGACTAGAGAGTGAAAAAATGGAAGGGGCCAATTGATTTCAGGTCAAGTTGCAAGTTAAATAATCATTAAAATTGGAGAACTGGAAAGATAGGTGGTAGAGACAGTGGGTGGGGAGCTAGCATATCAAGATTTTTGGCAGTGGTATTTTTAATAATAAGAGCCAGGGAATGACCATGGAGTAGGTGGCTGGGTGGGATAAACAAAGAGATAATAAGAAACTGAATATGAAGGAGCTGAGAAGCTGAAGTGTTGGATTAGTGGATGGTAAGATCATAATAGATACAATGAAGAAGGAAAAGCGTCAAGTGAAGTGTCGAAATCTCTTACGAGTGAAGGTGTGACTATGAGGGTCATAGGTAACTAAAATATCTACTATCATCAACTTCAAAAGAGCCAATATTTTACATATACATGTATCTCTCTGTTTTTATAGAAAGGTTAATTAACAGTGGCCTAGACATAGCAACAGGAAGCAATATGAAGCCCTACCTCACCTCTGACCCTCTGTTCATACGGGAAGTGAGAAAAGACAAACAAACAAGCACCTTTCTCTCAAGTGGACTGCAGGGAAAGCAATGTGTTCTGGGCACAGCAAAGTTAGAAAAAGATGAAGGAAATATATATGCTACCTGTAAGC
Source organism: Pan troglodytes (assembly GCF_028858775.2). Lineage (NCBI taxonomy): Eukaryota > Metazoa > Chordata > Mammalia > Primates > Hominidae > Pan > Pan troglodytes. The sequence continues at coordinate 93,511,563 of NC_072407.2, forward strand.
CCTGTGCTTTGAGTTCTGAAAACTGAAAACTTTCTAGACTTGGAAATTTTACCATTTTCTAAATTAGCACTCCACGGAAGCAGAAAGAGTGCATTCTAACCAGTACATTTTTGCTGCGGAATATCCTTTTCTTTCTAACCTAGTAGACTATAGAGGGCGACTCTACTATCAGCCTATTTGTCTTGCTGTGTGATGGAGATTCCCCCCATCCCCCCAGTTTACTTTGTGGGAATCGTTTATAAATGCATACTGGGAACAATTTTGATTAAATCCAAATAAATGATAAATAGCATGCTTAAGTCCATTTATATTTATTTCTCCTTTGTTAACTGTGTTGGCAACACGTCAAAATTTAGTGCTATCTGCAAATTTCATTAGCAGGCAATTTATTCCCCCCTGGAGATGATTAATAAAGATGGAAAATAAAACCTGACCTCATGCCAAAGCTCCCGCAGCCCCCCTGCTAGCCACTTCCTCACAACTGGACGCGCTCCCATTTATCATCACCTTCCTCTGCACTGGCTCAGCCAGGCTGCCAAATGATGTGACAGTGTTCATGTCCAAGCCAACCTGAAACAGGTTAGAATACTAACTTTTCTGAGACACAACATTAAATGCTTCAACTATTCCCCCAATAAAACACAGACCGCATTTCCAAAGTTACTAGCTTTGTCCTCCTGCAAACATATACATGTTTGCCATCATTTACTATTTTATAAGCCCATGTAGCCATATTAAGGAGTCCATTGTTCCCTGGGTGTTTATAGATTCCCTTTCAATATCTGGGGCTTAAAGAAAAAAAGTAAATACTGACATCACACATATCATATAACTCCAACAACTCTCTTCTGTTTGAAGTTTTGCAACCTGTCTGCTTTTTCTCAATGTCTGGCATAATTCCAATCCTTAATGATATTTCAAATATTCCGCTAAGTAGTTTAACAAATGTCGGCCCACTTTTCCTGCTCCTAAGTGATTGTGAGATAGACTATTCTGATATTAATATTCTCTGAGTTTAACTTTAAATGTAACCATGGGATTAAGTAGATTTGGGTTGCTTTTACTTTCCCCCCCACCCTGTTCATATCCTTTGTTGAAGAATTATTGCATAATTGATATAATCATTTGGACAATTAGTCTGATTTGGCGATTAAAACTTAAAACGTTAGATTAACTTTTATTTTTAAAGCCTGTTACTTCTTATAAATAGTATAGTCTGTAAATTTATATAAGTCAAAATTCAATTTGAACTTTTACCCTGCAAATCTGATTAAAAAATCAGTTTGCCATAGAAAACACTTTAATAGCTGGGATTTTGGTTTAATTTTTTTTAGCTTTCTTTTTTTGTTTGTTTTACATATTTCAACATCAGAGTAAAATTTTACTATTATATATATATAAAATACATTATATAATATATATGTGTAATATATATATATTATATAATGTATTTTATATATATAAAAGAAAAAATGAGATCAAATCCAGTCTTAGAAAATATTTGAAACCTCTATTCATTTTATGTAAACACTCAAACTATTTCATCAGAATATTTTGTAAAATGCCTAAAATATCTGCTTTAAGGAAAACATAATTACTGATAAATAGCTTTTCAAATTCTCATTGGCAGCATATATTTAACAATTTTGGTAGAGATTGAAAGAATTTGAATGTTGTATCATCTGTGAAATTTAATGCAGTTTTAAAAAAATTAATCACTTAAAGAATACTAGAGTGAATACTTTATATGTCCCCAGAGCACTGTAGAAACACCTTGTTATACTATAAATATATGTATTGGACATCCCTACTGCTTGTTGGAATGTAACTAGATTTTTCCAGGTAAATGAGAATTTTAAAAATCTGTCATTTTAGCTAACAGAATAGCAGTTAGAATATTTACTATATATATACTGTTGTACGTGAGTGTTTTAATACATTCTCTTCATTTTTCTCATAGGCTAAAACCACTAGCATGCTGGAAGTAGGGGTATTAGTTACCTAATTAGTCATCATTCAGTTCCCAACAGTTACAAAATTGCAAGGGAAAACCAAAGTCATCATGACATGAAAAAGTTTACTAAATAGTTGACTACTTGTATAATTAAGTTTTAATAAATATACCTTCATACTTGAAATAACACTAATGTTGAGCTGATAGAAAGGTTTTTATTTGGTTTTTAGGCAATGATATCTCAGTGAAGTCTCGTCAAAGTAAAAAGAATACTTCTGTGGTCAGTGTTAGTTTCCTGCAATGAATTACCAGGAAATAGAAAGATTTGGGGATGAAAAGTCAGGCAGAGGTTATTGAAGGTGAGTCATGGTAGCCATGACTGAAAGTCAAGCTTAGAGTTCAAACATGAAGCATTTAGGTAGCATGCAGAGAAGTTGGACTTTTTGTGATAGAGAATGTGACGCTATTGAAGGACTTAAGCAAAATTCTATACACAGAGTTGGACTACAGAATGATTTATCTGCCACAGCATGGAGGCTTGATGACAAAAGGAACAGATTTAAGGCAGGGAAACTTGTTAAATGAATATCGCAAAAGGCCATGGCAGAAGTAATTAATATACTAAACAAATATTTACTGAGCTTCTATCTGCCCAACACCCTTCAAGGTGATCAGAACATGAAGTAAACAAAAGAGAACACAATCCCTGATCTCATGGAACTTACACTGGAGCAGTAGGAGACAGACTATAAACAAAACAATAATAATTAAACTGTACAATGCAGTGGGAGGTGTTAAGTGATTTGGAAAAAATAAACAGTGAGAGAGGATCAGGAACATGGGCACAGTTACAATTTTCAATAAGGCAGTCACAGTAGGCCTCATCGTGAAGGTGACATCTGAGGGAAATCTTGAGTGAGTAAGTGACATGAATATCTGGGAAAAACGTGTTCCAGGCAGAGAAAAGAGCTAGGAAAAGACCTTATGTTAAAACTGTGTCCAGCATATTCAAGACAGGATCTAAAAGTCAGTGCAGCTGGAGTAAAGTGAATAAAGAGAAATAGGAAGTGGAATTGGAGGGAATGGGTTTTGGGATCAGTTAAGGTTTTTCAGGACACTCTAAAAACTGTCTTTTGCCCTGAGAGAAATGAGCTAGCACAGGGTTTGAGCAGAGGAGTGACACGATGTTATTTTAGTCTTAAATAAATAATTAAGTTTTCAAGAAATAATTATGTTTTATATCTTTAAAATAGAATCTAAGACAGGGGGCACACAAATTAAAAGCCAGGATACCTATTGCAATAATAAAAGGTTGAAATATCAAAGTGACTTGGTCTATGGTGTTAGCAGTGCAAAGGATAAGTGGTAAGAAAGACCCGGATGGGAATGGAATAGATATAGAAATGTCTAAACCGAGTGAAGATTGATAGGTCTTAGTAACTGTAAATACGAGTGATGATAAGGGACAATTTAATCACTATTCTTAGGTTTTGAGTCAGCATAACTGACAGTATGGTGTTGCCCTTAATGGAAATAGGTAAGTTAGGAGGTGAAGTTAGTTTAAAGGAAGAACAGCTGGTTTTAATCATATTAAATATGAGAAGTTAGTGAATTATATTAGGTCATATAAATCAAATACAGAAATTTAAAAATTACATATTAGTGTGTGTATGCATATATATGCTTATACACTATTATGCATGTAATTATATTATAAATTTATAAATTATATATATATAAATTATGGACATATTCATTTGTGGAATCTAAAGCATATAAATTTGAGAGGTCATCTTTAAGAAAAATAAAGCAATATGACAAATATTTGATTTGGGATCTTGGAAGTGGCTCATAAAATTGAGAGGTGCAGAAGCTTAAATTTCATAATAAATTCATTTCTGGTGATACTATAGAAGGCTCAAATTTCCAAAGGAATTAGAACTGAATATCACTTTTGGAGATAATAGGAAAAGATACTCTTTAAATGTAGAGAAGGTGAAAGAAGAATCAAGATAAAACAGCATCATAAAAGTCAAGGTTTGTAGCTTCAGGAAATAGAAGTGACTGGATGACCAAATATTTGTAAATATCTGACAGGCAACATGCTAGATGCTGGAAGCCTGTGACCATAGGATATGGTGATGTGGAGCCTTTTTCCATAGGCTCTACCAGATTGCAAAGGGTGGTAGCAAGTGATCCAGAAGCCAAAAAAGATAAAGAACACTCAATTGAGAAACATAGCCACATGATTAAATGATTTTCTTAATTTTCATAAGTATAGACCTGTCATCAAGCTAATCACAGCTTTAGTGACTGAGTATGAAAATATACTAACTCTGTACATACATTACATTCTTACCCATGGGAGGAAACTTAGCATATCTGAGGACCAAGGACTCTCTAATATCCTTAGAGATCTTTATGCTTAACTGCATCTATGTGTCTTTGAATAATTCCTTTGAATTTATGCATAACCTCTTTTTTTTTCAGCCAGCATATTTATTTCTCACTAAGAGCTCAAGAAAGTTAAAAAAATCCTCTATTGTTTTTATGTAAGCAATTACAACATTTTCACTAAGTGTAAATTCTATTAATTGTCTAAATTCTCTAATTGTCTAAAGTGCTTGGCTTATAAAAATGAAATATATATCTTAAAGCTATAATATGCGATTGTATTGATTTTCTTGTATTTTAGCAGTGGTTTGATAACTTTACAGATACTTTTGTCTGTGCTTGTGTTTTAATGTGGGGTAATTTAGTAGTTATTTTTCCATGTACAAATCAATCAAAATACATATTACATTGTAAAGTCTAAAGCAAAGTGGTGAGAAGTTAAATAATTTAGCCACAGGTCTTAGTTGCAGAGCTCAAAAAAATTAAAATATATATGATTCCAAACATTATAATCTTTAATCCAAACCTTCTCACTTTTATATTCTAATGACTCTTTTCCCCCGATCTGCCACCTTTTCTGTCACTAGATGGTCCTTATATATTATACATGCTTAATTCCCTCTCATTTAGTGACAAAAGATAGTCCCTTGACCCCATGTCATCTCTAAACACTATTTAACCTCCTCTTTCCTTTTCACAGACCATTTTATTGAGTTTTTATCCTTACAGTTTCTACTTCCTTTCTTGTCTGCCATTTATGCATAAACTTAATACAGTCTGATTTTCATTCCCCTATCACAAATAGAACATTTTTTTTTTTTTTGAGACAGATTCTCGCTCTGTCCCCCAGGCTGGAGTGCAATGGTGCTATCTCTGCTCACTGCAACTTCCGCCTCCTGGGTTCAAGTGACTCTCCTGCCTCAGCCTCCTGAGTACCTGGGATTGCAGGCATGCGCTACCATGCCAGGCTAATTTTTGTATTTTTAGCAGAGACGGGGTTTCACCATGTTGGCCAGGCTGGACTCGAGCTCCTGACCTCATGATCAGCCCACCTGGGCCTCCCAAGGTGCTGGGATTACAGGTGTGAGCCACAGTGCCTGGCCATAGAACACTATTTTATAAGTATATTCAATGATCACTAGCTAGTTCTTATTCATATGCTTGGGACAAAAAAAAATAATTTCTTCTCTAATTAAATTACGTCATTACAATTACAATACAAGTATCATAAAAGTTTGGAACTAAATACAATCAACTCTTAATAGGCATTCAATATGATATGGCTGTAAGTCAGTTTATTTCCCCAGATGGTGAGAGTCTGTTAACAGGGTGGGTAAGTTTAGAGTGTCTTACTTGTAGGCATTCCTATTTTTTCTGTCCCAGTTTATCAGAAGTTTACACTTGCTTTACTTGGCTCACTGATCTAGGTACAAGGAATAGAAGTCCAGAAAGTCTAATGTTAAGTGGGCAAGAGAAGGAGGTAAACACTCTGTAAAGGAAAGAAAGGAAAGATGGACTAAGGTCAAAGAAATGGGCCAAGAGGAATGTGTTTGTTTTTTTTTTTTCCAGCAGCACCACTTAAGATAGGATTTTATTAAGTGCTTTTGGGGGAATATAATTTATTACACAGTATATAAACCTTCAAATTAAATTTCCCTTTGTTCCAAGTTTATGACCCGGAACATCAGCTGCCTTTTTTTAAATTTTATTTTACTTTAAGTTCTGGGATACACGTGCTGAATGTGCAGGTTTGTTACACAGGTATACATGTGCCATGGTGGTTTGCTGCACCTATCAACCCACCATCTAGGTTTTAAGCCCTGCATGTCTTAGGTATTTGTCCTAATGCTATCCCTCCCCCAGACCCCCACATCCCGACAGGCCCTGGTGTGTGATGTTCCTCTCCCTGCGTCCATGTGTTCTCATTGTTCGACTCTCAATTATGAGTGAGAAAATGCGGTGTCTGGTTTTCTGTTCCTGTGTCAGTTTGCTGAGGATCATGGCTTCAGGCTTCATCCATGCCCCTGCAAAGGACAGGAACTCATTCTTTTTTACGGGTGCATAGTATTCCATGGTGTATATGTACCACATTTTCTTTATCCAGTCTATCATTGATGGGCATTTGGGTTGGTTCCAACTCTTTGCTATTGTGACTAGTGCTGCAATAAACATATGTGTGCATGTGTCTTTATTGTAGAATGATTTATAATCCTTTGGGTATACATTCAGTAATGGGAGTGCTGGGTCAAATGGTATTTCTGGTTCTAGATCCTTGAGGAATCGCCACACTGTCTTTCACCACGGTTGAACTAATTTACACTCCCACCAACAGTGTAAAATCATTCCCATTTCTCCATATCCTCACTAGGATCTCTTATTTCCAGACTTTTTAATGATTGTCATTCTAACTGGCGTGAGATGGTATCTCATTGTGTTTTTCGTTTGCATTTCTCTGATGACCAGTGATGATGAGCTTTCCTTCATATGTTTCTTGGTCACATAAATGTCTTCTTTTGAGAAGTGTCCATCCATATCCTTTGCCCAGTTTTTGATGGGTTTTTTTTTTTGTAAATTTGCTTAAGTTCCTTGTAGACTCTGGATATTAGACCTTCCTATACACTAATAATGGACAAGCAGAGAGACAAATCATGAGTGAACTCCCATTCACAATTGCTACAAAGAAAATAAAATACCTAGGAATACAACATACAACAGATGTGAATGACCTCTTCAGGGAGAACTACAAACCACTGCTCAAGAAAGTAAGAGAGGACAGAAACAAATGGAAAAAAATTCCTTGCTCCTGGATAGGATGAATCAATATTGTGAAAATGGCTATACTACCCAAAGTAATTTATAGATTCAATGCTCTTCCCATAAGCTACCAGTGACTTTCTTTGCAGAATTAGAAAAAAATAGTATAAATTTCATATAGAACCAAAAAAAGAGCCTGTATGGCCAAGATTATCCTAAGCAAAAAGAACAAAGCTGGAAGCATGATGCTACCTAACTTCAAACTATACTACAAGGCTACAGTAACCAAAACAGCATGGTACTGGTACCAAAACAGATATACAGACCAATGGAAAAGAACAGAGGCCTCAGAAATAACACCACACATCTGCAACCATCTGATCTTCAAAAAACCTGACAAAAACAAGCAATGGAGAAAGGATTCCCTGTTTAATTAATGGTGCTGGGAAAACTGGCTAGCTATATGCAGAAAACAGAAACTGGACACCTTCCTTACACCTTATACAAAAATCAACTCAAGATGGATTAAATACTAAATATGAAACCTAAAACTATGAAAACCTAGAAGAAAACCTAGGCAATACCATTCAGGACAGATATGCACAAAGACTTCATGACTAAAACACTTCTGCTCAGCAAAAGAAACTATCATCAGTGAACAGGCAACCTACAGAATGGGAGAAAATTTTTGCAATCTATCCATCTGACAAAGGCCAAGAGGCCTTTGTCACAATATAAATATATTGTGACATACTGTATATATATACATCTATGTATGTGTGTGTGTGTATATATATACACACACACATATATATGTATATATGTCTGTTTATGTATATATATGCCGTATGTCACATATATAGTGACATACATACTGTATATATACACATGTACACACATATGTATGTATATATGTATATGTGTGTGTATGTATATGTGTGTGTGTGTGTGTGTATACTGATTCAAGTATGTCATCTTTTCTTTCACATTCAGATCATTAGAAATGCTTTTTCCACTGCCTGGACCACTCTCCTCCCTCTTCTACCTGGAATGGTTAATTCCTATTTTTCCTCAGGCTCTACTTGATCTTTGAAAAATATCTTGCTGTCTAGAACATAATTAATTTCCTGAGAGACAGTGAACATGAACATTTTGAAAACGTTGCCCAAATGAACTATTCATTCCACACCTCATTGAAAATTTCTGTTCTAGAAAGACCATGGGAAATGCATGGTGCTTCCAAAGACGGCAGTGATGGACTTCTAGGTAAAGTGAATCATGGTACCTATCCTCCTACTGTTAGCACCAGTGACTCCAAATGGATCCCCCAAATTAAATCATATGTAACTAAACATAGCTCCTTGTTGTGGAAGGGTTTTGTAAGTTTAGGTGCATCGGCAGTTACATACATTGGTTTTATTTTGTGAAGGTTTTTGCTTTACTTGACATTTTACTGTCTACAGAGTTGCTGTCAAAAATATCCATGCTAAAACTATGATGTGGATTTGCATGATGGCTAACTGTTATTTATCTCATTTGAGAAATTAATTAAATAACCTGCTTCTCTGAATTCTGAGTAATTAATGAAGTGTTTAGGAATTAGCAGCTGGAGGTAGAACACTGATTTTTTCCTCTATCATTGTCCACAGTAAGTGCTTAAAATACGCAACCATCATTCATTATTTGCTCCATTTTAGAGCTTTAATTTTAATAAATACTAAACAAATAGGAAAATAAAGTGCCTCAGTTGTGTTTGTTTTAACTTTTCTTTTGTTTTACTTTAATTTTTAAAATTCCTGGTTTAATAAAGATTTGCATTATCACATGAGAGGAATTCTATATTGGTGAATAACTGAATAGATACCATCATCATAATGTGCTGAACTGGCAGACTATGTACCATAGCAAACTGAGAGATTTGCCTTCTTCTGTCATAGATTGACATCAGAAGTGGACGCTTTCTGTATCTAAGTTGTTAGTTCTCAAAATTCTCTGTATATGCTGGCTGAAAATAAAGGCAAAGTCAAGTCACATCGCAAAAGCATTATCTTAGATGTATATGGATCTTTCTAATTTATAAGAACTCTAAATTCTCAGTGTGCCCAATAGAATTCAGTATGACTGGTGTTTAAAAACTGTGCATATCCATCTCCATTTTCTGTGTCTGCAAAATTCCTGCATTTCAAGTCTCATTTCCTATCAAGATCCCATACCTAACTCACTCACTTTCTTAAGTGAATCACTGCTCCCAATCCTTTCTTAAAAGGTTGTGTTCATGACATAACTGTTGTGAGATTTCTTTTAGAAATTAATTTTAATTTTGCTTGTTGTGGTCTATCCAAAGAGATTTTGCTCATGAATATCCTCATTTGAAAAATCTTACAAAAGTGTTCAATTGTAAGGGAAACCATGAATAAGGCAATTTTCTACTGTCCTCTGCAAACCACTTTGGGCCTAGGAGTGTTACACTTTTTTAAAAATCATATCACTGTCCAAAATATGTTGTAGATCTTGTGAATTCTAAGTGTTCAAAGACATTTCCATAGCAGAGAACACTAAGCAGGGAACACTTCCAAATGGCAGCTGCCTAATTTCTATTTTTATATATAAGTGAAACAATACAGCACTCCCCCTCACCAAAAAAAAAAAAAGGTTGAGTTGAAGAGAGCAATGACCCAAAGATACCAGAAGTCCAACAAAACTGATAAAGTGCTCTAATTGACACAAGGTGCCTAAACGTTTATGTTAATATTAACCTCTTAGCATAAAACCTCAGCTCTGCAAATGTCACTGCTTTCTAAGGTTCAGGAAAGTTCAACACACAAAAAAAGTAGATTGTGTTTTAGAAATAAAAGGCATCATAAATTACCTATGATTGAAGAACCTTTTTCTCTGTCTTGAAAATTGCTGAAGCTCCTCCCTTCAAGGAACTGCAGTTGGCTTCCCGTCCTTCACTTGATCTGATGTTAATTATATACCTGTCAGCCTACCTACTCTATTTAGAAGGCAAGTTGCACATTTTTCCAACAACCCACCACTTAGTTCTCTTCCAATTTTTAAATAGTGCTGACTGGTACTTTTTAATTAAGATTTGACAGTTGAAATTTGCATTCCAAAAGCTCATTGAATTTTATGGAATTAGCTTGCCTATTTTATCCTACACACACACCCCACAGTAATTTCTAGGCCATTTTTTTCAACATATAAACAAGCTTTCCTTTTTCTGGGTTTCAATAGCATAAGTTCTGTAGACTGTAGAAAATTTCACTTTTAAACTATTGTAAATTAGCATTTGCCATTTGATGTTCTGTTAATGTAGTGTAATTTGGCATGGCAGGGAATTTGTGTAACTGTTAAAACATTCTTCCCTATTCATTATTAATTTATATTAACTACAAGCAAAGGAATTCACTGGAGCTTACTGGACTTTAATCTCATAACTCTGTGGCTGATGCTCAGATTTTGGTACGTTTAAGTGATAGAAACTACATAAGTAGAGTGTTAAATTTTTGGTTCACAGAAGAAAAACCTAGTTCAGCACAAAATTATATTAGTGTCCACTTGTTATTACTAGCCACAGTCATATTTTTAAACAACATGTATCCCAGACAGAAGCTTATTTATGAACATAAATGAGCTTATTTTCTAAATAGTTTAGCAGCATATAAAATGAACATCAACTAGCAAATATATTACTTACCTGTTATGTGGATAGTAAAAATGACTTTCCAAACCTACAGGATTAAAAATACATTAAGTTATATAGAAAAATATTATGTTATATATACAAAATACTGCAATGCTACATATGACAGAATTAAATATATTTTGGGGGGAATGCATTTGTGTTATTTATGTAAAAGGAGAGTTATCTCTAAATTGTATACAAACATATAGTTCTACTTATGACTTAAAGAAAGTGAATTAAAATCACTAAGCTGTTAGTCAAACAGATTTTGCAAATCATGATGGAGTGGATTTATCTCAAATCACAGAAATTTTTTTTTGCCCCAATCTACCAGATTCCAGTAATGGTAGGAAGACTGGATTTGTATAGAAAAAGAAATTTTGTTTTCTAAATCAACTTTATTTATATCAGGTGAAATTATTCAATACAGGTCAAAATATTGTTCCTAATATGCAAACTTGACATCAAAACAAATATCTTAGGTGTGCCATTCCAACATAATTATCAAACATAAACACATTCTACATGAAATTCTGAAGATGTTATTGAACAATAAAATTTTCCTAGAGCATTTTGAGCAGATTTAGAGTCTACATAACATAATATTCAGAATTTCCAGAATACATTACAAAAATTTTTACATACAAAGAACCAGAAACACCTCAAGCTAAAATGCAATCAACAGATGGTAGCCTTGAGAAAATGTTAATGGTGAATTATCAATGTATTAGTCTATTAGGGATGCCATAGGAAAATACTAAAGACTGGGTGTTATAAATAACATGATATATTTTTTTAAAGTTCTGGAGGCTAGAAATCTAAGACCAAAGAATCAAAGTTGTTGAATAGTGAGGCTTCTCTTGCTATCTTATAGGTGGCTGCCTTTTTGCTATGTCCTCATGACACAGGATTTTTTGGTGCTGTTTTGCCAGCTGGAGACCTAGGTGGCCAGCAATGCCCTTGCCTGGGCCTTGCTCAGCTCTGGGCCCCCAGCTGGAAGCACTCTGCCCACTTAGCCTGAATCACTCCACTTGGCTTGCACTCTGGCCCATATCTCATGCTTGCTGCAGGATCCATGCTCAGCCTGCAGCTGGGCTGGTCATGTCATGTCATGCTTCTGCCTTCGGCACCAGTGGCTGGACAAGGTGAATGCGATGGTGCCTGAAAAACTCAGAGATACCAGTGATCCCAAAGCCCAAAATGGGTGCTACAGGATGATATAGCTTTAGTTTGGGGAGCCCTGAGATCTACGACCCCAGAAGGTTCAAAGCTCCCTTCTTTTTCCTGCCACTAGCAGAATGGTGAATGGGGGCTGGGGGCCATGTTTCAGCCCATTTGTTTTACAGTGCATTCATTCCCTCTGCCCTGCTCTGGCCAATGGCTCCAGTGCTGGCCCAGCCTCACTGCTACTTCCTGTCCCATGGGGCAGCTGCCTGGCACCAGCAGAGGGTGGAGAGCTACAGTGTTACAGCCTTTTTTGTACCTGAGTTCTGTGGGTCCTGAGTACTTGTCCCACATCCAAGAAGAATGAGGTTACTGACAACTGAAGGGTGAGCAAGGTGGAGAGTTCTATTGAGTGACAGCTCTTAGTGGAGAGGAGACCCATAGGGGATAACCCACTACCCAAAGTTAAGTAGTTCTCAAAATGTAGCTGAAATAGGGGCTTTTATGTGCTCAGAATGAGGGAGTGCATGCTAATTGGTTTTTGAGTATGCAAAAAAGGCTAAAAAACACACCACTCAAAGATGGGCACAACAGTGTAAAAAAACAATTAGGGAAGGATAAGTATGTATAAAATAGGTGAAGGGTGGGGATCAATCAGAGGAAAGTGTGCCAAACAGGAAGAGAGGTTCTCAATCTGATCAATGGATTTATGTGAGATTTGTAGCTTGATTTTCAGGCCTTAAACTGTCTTTGATATGAAGGTATGGTTTCACTGGGGACTCATCCCTGTCTGCATAGGGTTTGTCTGCCTCCTGCCTCTATCACAAACATGGCCTTTCTTCTGTGTGCACACAGAGAGATAGATATCTCTGATGGCTCCTCCTTTTCTCATAAAGACACTAGTCATTTTAGATTAGGGACCCACAATTATAACCATTTATTTTCCTCCTTAATTGCTTCCCTAAAGGCCTTATCTCCAAATACAGTCAAAAAGGGGGTTAGGATTTCAACATATGAAGTTTACGGGGAGACAGTTCAGTCTATAATAATCAAGCAAAAGCCTTAAAACAGCTATAAAGACTATGCATCATGAAGTAAAGGTAAACATGCTGGAAATAATTGGGAAAATATGTTAAAAAGTATAATTTATAAAATTTAAAAACTCACAGGCAAAGTTTAAATGATAAAATAGAAATGACAAAAAAATCTGTCAAATTGAAAGTAGATTGAGATTTTCCCAAACTAAAGAATATGAAAAAAATTTTTAAATAAATAAATAAAGCTAAAGAATTGTGACATTTTTGTCATTAATGTCTCAGAGTGAGAGAAAAATTTGGTATAATATAAAATTTTGAAAAAACAATGGTTGAAAGCTTCTCAAACTTACTGAGATTTAAAATTTTAAGAAGCTCAAAAAATACAAAACAAAATAAAATCAAAATAAAATCAAAATAAAATCAAAGTAAAGCACTACAGAAAACTGACATGCTACATATTGGGAAAACAATTTTAGTACTATGTATTTTTCACACAAAATCCAAAAGTTTCAGAACAATAGTATCTTCAAAGGGCTTATATATAAAAAAAGAAAGTGTCAACCCAGAATTCTATATCTAGAGAAAATATTCTTTCAGAATGAAGGAAAAATGAAGACATCTTTAGACAAAAGAAAATTAAGAAAATATGTAGTCAGCAGTCTTGTTCTAGAAAAAATGCTGAAAAAGCTTTTTCATGATGAAGAAAAATGATACAAGAGAAAACATGGCATACCAAGAAAAAAAGAAGAGCAAGAAACATGCTAAATATCTGAAAAAATATCAAGGTCTCTCTTTCTCTTCTTATTTAAAATGTACATGAATTCAGAATGTATACATGGTAACATTTTCTGGTAACATTTTCAAGGTATGTAAATGCAATACATACGATAATTTTTAGCATAGGAGGCAGAAAATGTATAAAGAGGCCTGTAGGATTCTAAGTTAAACTATATTTTACTGATAACATTGATAAAGTATTATCTCTAAATAGAATGTCGAAATATGAATATACATATTGTAATCCTTACATCAATGATAAAAGAAATAAAAAAGTCCAAAACCTAATGTAGTACTACAAATATTCAAATAATCTAACAAGTCATTAAAGCAGAACAACTAAAATCAGAGGAGGGGAATAAAAAAATAAAAATTTTAATCATATCAATAATTAAATTAAATATTTTAAGTAAAACAATTGAAATAGAGATGGTAGGTTGGATTAAATTAATATATATCTATCTATAAACCTATTTTAATATAGGGGTAAATTAAAAGAATGAAAAAATATAACATGAAAACAATAATCCAAAGACAGTTGAAGTGGCTAAATTATTATCAGATAAAGTAGACTTCATAAGAAAGATGATTACCAGAAAGAGAGTTATGTTGTATAATAATAACAGATTAAATTCAACAAGAAGACCTACCAGTCATAAGTGTGTATATATCTAGCATCAGAGCTTCAGAATTTGTGATACAAGAAAACAGAAGAACTCAAAGGAGAAACAGACAAATACACAAACATAGTTGAAGGCTTCATCACTCCTTTTACTAATAGACAGTTCATGTAGAAAGAACATCAACAAAGATAAAAACACATGAACAGAACTTCCAGCCACCTTGACTTAATTAATATTTGTAGAACAATCCAACCACAGAATATACTTTTTTCTCAAATGCATCTGGAATATTGACCAAAATAGACAATATTCTGGGTCATAAAACAAACCTTAGCAAATTTAAATACATTTAAATTATGGAAAATATCTTCTCTGACTATGATATAATTTAATTAGAAATCAATAAAATAAAGATATCTAAGGATTTTCCAATATTTGAACATTAAAACACATGCTTCTAAAAATCTCATGTGTCAGAGGGTTTTTCAAATGATATTAGAAAATATTTTGAACTGAATGATAATACAACATATCAACATTTATGAGGTGAAGCTCAAACAGTACTTAAAGGAATATTTACAGCATTAACTGCTTATGTTAGTAAAAAAAGAAAAGTCTCAAATCAACAATCTAGGCTTAAAAGCTAGCAGAAAAGTAACTCGAATAAAGCAGAGAGAGAGAAATAAGGAAGAGAAATCAATTAAATATGAAACTAAAAAAATTATAGAGAAAATCAATGAAACAAAACAGTTTATTTTAAGATTTATAAAATTCATAAACCTCTAACCAGCAAAGAAAAAAAGAGAGGACACCAATTACAAATTTTAGGAACAAAATAGAGGATATCAGTACAGACCTTACCGACATGACAAAGATGATAGAGGAATTTTATGCCCATAAATTCTATGTCCATAAATTTAATATAGATGACATGGACCAATTTCTTGAAAGATACAAGCTATGAAAATTCACTCAAAAATTAATAGTCTGGATAATCTTGTACTTATTAAATAAATTACATCCATACTTAAAATATTTTATCAAAGAAAACTCCAGGCCCAGATTATTTTATTTGTACATTCTACCAAATTTTTAAGTAAGAAATAACAACAATTATGCCTACACTATTCCGGAAAATAGAAAAGGATCATATAATTTCCAACCTATTTTATAAATCCAGTATTTTCTTTCCACTAATGTCAAATACATTACAAGAAAAGGACAGCAATGACAGATCCACATCCTTCATGAGTATAAACATATATCTTCTCAAGTTAATATTAGTAAATCAATCTAGCAATATAAAAAGGTTAATGTTTGGATCAAATGAAGTTTTCTCAGGAAGAAAAGGCTGTTTAAAAATTCAAAACCTATCAATGTAATTTACTATATGAACCAATTAAATATATATATGATCATCTCATTATGCATAAATATGATTTAACAAAATTCAACATTCATTCATGATTTAAAAACCACTCAGTAAACTAAGAATGAAGAGAATTTCTTTAATCTTATAAAACATATCTCATAAAATACAACAGGTTATAGCTAGCATGACATTTAATAGTTAAATGCTGAATGTTATTCCCTTAAGACTGGGAAAAGGCAAGAATATAATTTTTCACAGCTCCTACTCAACATGACAAGAAAAAGAATTAAAATTCATAGAGGCTAGACAGAAATAAATAAAACTCTCTTTATTTGTAGAAGACATGTCTATCTACACAGAAAATCCCATGGAATCTACTGAAAATACTCATAGAATTAGTATACCTAAGTTGCAAGATACATGATCAATATAGAAAAACTATTTTCCTATATACTATAATAAACAATTGGAAACTGAAATATGGAAAGCCTACTATTTAAAGCAGCATCAAAAGCATTAACTACTAAGACATAAATCCAACAAAATAGGTGCAGGATATGAATACTGAAAATTACAAAGCAAGGATAAAAAAGAATCAAGATCTGAGTAAACTGAAAGAATTATTGTGTCCACAATTTGGAAGACTCAATATTTTAAAGATGTTAATCTCTTGGGGGTCCAGGTGTGGAGGCTCAAACCTGTAATCTCAGCACTTTGGGAGGCCAAGGAGGGAGAATCACTTGAGGTCAGGAGTTTGAGACCAGCCTGGCCAACATGGTGAAACCCTGTCTCTACTAAAAGTTCAAGAATTATCCAGGGCTGGTGGTGCCTGCCTGTAATCCCAGCTACTCGGGAGGCTGAGACACAAGAATCACTTGAACCTGGGAAGCAGAAGTTGCAGTGAGCCAAGATTGCACCACTGCATTCCAGCCTAGGGGAGGGAGTGACATTCTGTCACAAAAAAATAAAAAGAAAAAAAGAAAAATCTCTTGGCTTCTTCAGAGAAACAAGACTAATAAAATACACACACAGACACACATAAACACACATACATATATACACACATGTGTGTATACACCCACACATATATATACATATACATATATACACACACATATATATATAAATACACACACATACACACATATATATATATATGAGAGAGAGCGAGGCAGAGAGGCAGAGAGAGAGTGATGCTAAGGAATTAGTTCATGCAATTATGGACGTTGGCAAGTCCAAAACCTCCATGGTGGGCCAGCAGGGAAGAGAGATTGTTGTGGTTCAAGCCCTTAGGTTATCTGCTGGCAGACTTCCTTCTTCCTTTGTAGAGATTATACTTTTATGCTATTCAGGCCTTCAACTGATTGAATGAGGCCTACACACATTATGTAAAACAATCTGCTTCATTGAAAGTCCACTAATTTAAATGTTAATCTTACCTAAAAACAGCTTCAAAGAAACTTTCAGAATAATGATATACCAAACATCTGGGTCCCATAACCCTTCCAACTGACATATAAAATAAACTATCATGTCTCCCAAACTACTCTACAGATTTAATACAATCTTAATCATTTTCCCAGTAGCTTTTTAAATCACAAGATTGTTGTAAAATTTACATGGGATCAAAGAACCTACATTACCCAAAATAAGTTTGAAAACAAAGTTATTTTGGAGGATATATGTTACATTATCTAAAGATTTAATGTAAATCTACATATTAATTTGGACAATGCAGTATTTGCAAAAGGATAAATACATATTTAAATGAGTCATAATAGAGTTCACCAATAGAACCACATAAATGCAAGTCATTGAGTTTTAATAAAGGAGCAAAAGCAATTCAATGGAGAAAGAAGAATCTTTCTTTTTTTTTTTTTTTTTTTTTTTTTGAGACGGAGTCTCGCTGTTGCCCAGGCTGGAGTGCAGTGGTACGATCTCGGCTCACTGCAGGCTCCGCCCCCTGGGGTTCACGCCATTCCCCTGCCTCAGCCTCCGGAGTAGCTTGGACTACAGGCGCCCGCTACCTCGCCCAGCTAATTTTATGTATTTTTAGTAGAGACGGGGTTTCACTGTGTTAACCAGGATGGTCTCGATCTCCTGACCTCGTGATCCACCCACCTCGGCCTCCCAAAGTGCTGGGATTACAGGCGTGAGCCACCGCACCGGGCCGAAAGAAGAGTCTTTTCATCAAATTGTACTGGAGCAATTTGACGGCAACATGCAAAAGAAGAAGAAGAAGAAAAAAAAACTAGAAAAATCCATACTTCCTACCTTACACAAAAATTTAACCTCAAATTGATTATAGATCTATGTGTAAAACCTAAAGATTTCTAATGTCTCAAATAAAATATAAGATAAAATATCTGTGACTTCATGTACAACAAATATTTCTTAGATATAACACCAAAATCATAATCCATAAGAGAAAAAAATGTATATAAATTGGACTTCATCAAAATTAAAAAGTACTTCATAAAATCATAGTTAAGAGAATGAAAACGGAAAGGGAAGGCCACAAAATATGAGAAAATATTTGTAAAACATACATCGGACAAAGGACTTTTTACCAGAATATACAAAAACTACTTAAAACTCAATAATAAAAAGAAAACAAATTTAAAGATAAAGATTTGAACATAAACATCAAAGAAAATATATGGATGGCAAATAAACACATAAAAAGACATTCAATATAGTCATTAAAGAAAAGCAAATTACAGACATGCGTCACTTAATGACAGTGTTATGTTCTAAGAAATGCCCTGTTGAATGATTTTGTCATTTTGTAAACATCATAGACTATGATTACACAAACCTAGATGGTGTAGCCTACTACAAACCTATGCAACGTGGTATACTCTATTGCTTCTAGGCTACAAACCTGTACAGCATATCATTATACTGAATATTATAAGCAATGGTAATACAATAGTGTTTGTGTATCTAAAAATAAAAAGGTGCAGTAAATATGTGGTATTACAATCTTATAATGCCATTTACCACAGGTAAGTGATTTCACTTACATATGGCATCACCATTATGTAAGTGGTTCATCATTGACTGAAATGTTGTTATGCTGTGCGTGATTGTACATCCATAAGGATATGCCAATAAAACCTATTAGAATGAATAATATTAAAGAAAAAAAATAACTCGACAAAACTAAGTGCTAGGAAGGAATCTCCCCTACTGGTGCAAATGCAAAATGCTACAGGCACATAAGAAAATAGTTTGTCCTGTTGGACTAATCCTTATATCATTATATAATGTTCCTCTCTGTCTTTTTTTTTTTTTTTTTTTTTGAGACGGAGTCTCCCTCTCGCCCAGTGGCTGGAGTGCAGTGCCTCAATCTCGGCTCACTGCAAGCTCCACCTCCCGGATTCACGCCATTCTCCTGCCTCAGCCTCTTGAGTAGCTGGGACTACAGGCACCCACCACCACTCCCGGCTAATTTTTTGTATTTTTTTTAGTAGAGACGGGGTTTCACCATGTTAGCCAAGATGGTCTGGATCTCCTGACCTCGTGATCTGCCCACCTCGGCCTCCCAAAGTGCTGGGATTACAGGCGTGAGCAACTGCACCTGGCCCCTCTCTGTCTTTTTTAACTGTTGTTGCTTTAGAGTCTGTTTTGTCTGATATAAGAGTAGCAACTCCTGCTCTCTTTTGGTTTCTCCAAAAGGAGCCCTCAAAACTATACAAATACATGGAAATTAAATAATCTGCTCTAGAATTATCCTTGGGGCAGAAATGAACTCAAGATAGAAATTAAAAAAATATTTGAACTGAATGATAATGGTGACACAACCGATCAAAATCTCTTGGATACAGCCAAATAGGTGTGTATTAGTCTGTCTCATGCTGCTAATAAAGACATACCCAAGACTGGATAATTTATAAAAGAACGAGGTTTAATAAACTCACAGTTCCACATGGCTTGGGAGGCCTCACAATCATGGTGGAAGACAAAGGAAGAGCAAAGGGACATCTTGCATGATGTCAAGCAAGAGAGCTGTGCAGGGGAGCTCCCATTTATTAAACCATCAGATCTCAAGAGACTTATTCACCATCACAAGAAGAGCAAGGAAAAGACCCGCCCCCATGATTCAATTGCCTTTCACCTGGCCCCTCCCACAACATATGGGGATTATGAGAACTACAATTCAGTATGAGATTTGGGTGGGGACACAAAGCCTAACCACATTAAGGTGCTAAGAGGAAAGTTCATGGCATTAAACACCTACAACCAAAAGTCTGAAAGAGTACAAATAGACAATCTAAGGTCACACCTCACAGAACTAGAGAAACAAAACAAACCAAAACCCAGCAGAAGAAAAGAAATAACAAAGATCAGAGCAGAACTAAATGAAATTGGAACAAACAAATATATAAAAAAATAAATAAAACAAAAAGCTGGTTCTTTGAAATGATAAACAAAATCGATAGACCTTCAGCAAGATTAACCAAGAAAAGAAGAGAAAGATACAAATAAGCTCAATTTAAAATAAAACGGGAGATATTGCAACCGATACCACAGGAATACAAAAGATAATTCAAGGCTACTGTGAACACCTTTATGTGCATTAACTAGAAAACCTACAGGAGATGGAAAAATTCCTGGAAATATACAACCCTCATAGGTTAAATCAGGAAGAAATAGAAACTCTGAACAGACCAATAACAAGGGGCAAAATTAAAACAGTAATAAAAAAATGCCAAAATAAAAAAGTCCAGAACCAGATGGATTCAGAATTGAATTCTATCAGACATTCAAAGAAGAATTGGTCCCATCCTACTGAAACTATTCCAAAAGATAGAGAAAGAGGGAATCTTCCCTAAATAATTTTATGAAACCAGTATTACTCTAATACCAAAACCAGGAAAGAACATAACAAAAAAAGAAAACTACAGAACAATATCCCTGGTAAACATAGATGCAAAAATCAACAAACTACTAGCTAATCAAATCCAACAGCATATCAAAAAGATAATCCACCATAACCAAGTGGGTTTCATACCAGGAATGCAGGGATGGTTTAACATACACAAGTCAATAAATATTATACACCACATAAACAGAGGTAAAAACAAAAACTATATGATCATTTCAATAGATGCAGTAGAAGCATTTGACAAAATCCAGCATCTCTTTATAATTAAAACCCTCAGCAAAATAGGCAGAGATGGGACATACCTTAAGATAATAAGAGCCATCTATGACAAACCCATAGAAAACATTACACTGAATGGGGAAAAGTTGAAAGTATTTCCCCTGAGAACTGGAACGAGACTAGCATGCCCACTTTTAACATTTCTATTCAGTATAGTACTGGAAGTCCTAGCCAAAGCAATCAGACAAAAGAAAGAAATAAATGGCTTCCAAATTGATAAAGTGGAAGTCAAACTGTTGCTGTTTGTGAATGATATGATTGTATACCTTCAAAATACTAAAGACTCATCTAAAAAGCTCCTAGATCTGATAAATGAATTCACTGAAGTTTCAGGATACAAAATCAATGTAAACAACTCAGTAGCACTGTTATACACCAACAGCCACCAAGCTGAGAATCAAATCAAGAATACAACCTCTTTTAAAACAGCTGCAAAAAAAAATATTTAGAAATATACCTAACCAAAGAGGTGAAAGATCTGTACAAGGAAAACTACAAAACACTGCTGACAGAAATCATAGACAACACAAACAAATGGAAAACATTCCGTGCTCATGGATAGATGGAATCAATATTGTGAAAATGATCATACTGCCAAATGCAATCTGTAAATTCAATGCAATTCCCATCAAAATACCATCACCATCCTTCATAGCATGAGAAATAAAAATCCTAAAATTCATATGGAACCAAAAAAGAGCCTGATTAACCAAACCAAGACTAAGCAAAAAGGACAAATCTGGGGGCATGACATTACCCAACTTCAAACTATACTATAAGGCTATAGTTAACAAAAGAGCATGGTACTGGTATAAAAACAGGCATGTAGACCAATGGAACAGAATAGAGAACCTAGAAATAAAGCCAAACACTTATATCCAACTGATCTTTGACAAAGCAAACAAAAAACATACAGTGGGGAAAGGACACCCTATTCAACAGATGATGCTAGGATAATTGGCAAGCCACATGTAGAAGAATGAAACTGGATCCTCATCTCTCACCTTACAGAAAAATCAACTCAACATGGATGAAAGATTTAAATCTAAGACCTGAAACTATAAAAATTCTAGAAGATAGCATCTAGACATAGTCCTAGGAAAACAGTTCATGACCAATAACCCAAAATCAAATGCAACATAAGCAAAGATAAATAAGTGGGACTTAAACGTAAAAGTTTCTGCATGGCAAAAGAAATAATTATCAGAAAAAACAGAAAACTTGCAGAGTGGGAGAAAATATTCACAAACTGTGCATCCAACAAAGGACTAATATCCAGAATCTACAAGGAATCCAAACAAATCAGCAAGCAAAACCCGAACATTTCCATCAAAAAGTGGGCTAAAGACATGAATGGACAATTCTTTAAAGAAGATATACAAATGACAAACAAACATAAAAAAATGCTCAAAATTACTAATCATCAGAGAAATGCAAATTAAAACCACAATGTGATACCACCTTACTCCTGCAGGAATGGCCATAATCAAAAAATCAAAAACTAATAAATGTTGGCATGGATGTGGTGAAAGGGAACACTTTTACACTGCTGTTGGGAATGTAAACTAGTACAACCACAATGGAAAACACCATGGAGATTCCTTAAAGAACTAAAAGTAGAACTGCCATTTGATCCAGCAATCCCACTGCTGGTTATCCACCCAGAGGAAAAGAAGTCATTATATGAAAAATATGCTTGCACAGACACATTTATGGCAGCACAATTTGCAATTGCAAAATCATGGAACCAGCCTAATTGTCCATCATCCAAGGAGCCGAGTGGATAAAGACAATGTATATATCACAAAAATATATATATCACAATATATAATACATATCACAAAATATGTATATCTATATACCATAAAATACTACTCAGCCTAAAAAGGAATGAAATAATGGCATTTGCAGCAGCCTGGATAGAGTTGAAGACCATTATTCTAAGAGAAGTAACTCAAGTATGGAAAGCCAAATATTGTATGTTCTCACTTATAAGTGGGAGCTAAGCTATGATAACACAAATGCATTATGATAATATAATGGACTCTGGGGTCTTGGGGGAAAGGGTCGGAGTGGTGTGATGGATAAAAGGCTGCACATTGGGTGCAGTGTACACTGCTTGGGTGATGGGTGCACTAAAATCTGAGAAATCACCACTAAAGAACTTATCCATGTCACCAAACACCACCAGTCCTCCAAAAACTATCAAAATAATAATTTTAAAAACCAGTTTGTCATTCTTTTAAAACTCTAAAACTTTACCTATGATGCAGTAATCCCATTCTAGATCTTTGCCTAAGAAAAATGACCTGTACATGAATGTTTGTCATAGCTTTACTCATAATCACCCCAAAGTGAAAATGACCCAAGTATACTTCAGCTATGAATGAATAAATCAAATGTAGCACAGTCATACATATTCATCAATAGAAAAGAAGCTACTGATAAATGCAAAATATGGATGTTCCATAAATAAAATAAGCTAGAATAAAAAGGCTACATGTTGCATGATTCCCTTTGTATACTACCTGTAAAAGTAAATTTATGGCAAAAGGAAATAGATCTGTCGTTGCCAGAGGCTGAGGTTTGGGAAAGGGATTAACTCAAGGGCACACCACAAGGATTTGTGGTAGCAGTTACAACCATTGGATAAATTTGTTAAAACCATAGAACTGTACCCCCCAAAATATACATTTTACTCTTTTAAAATAAGAAATTAAATATATTATAATAGGAAATAAATCAATGATAGAATCTGTCCTCCAGATAGTTATTCCAATTTAATTGGTCTAGAGGTGTGCTTGGGCATTAGTATTTTGTTTTTATATTAACTCTGATTTCTTGATTTTCACAAGAATTCAATGGGGAGTTGCTACCATTTCATTCTCCTTCATGAAATCTAGATTGGAACCACAAAGTCCGTGAGTCCATGTCTGGAAGCCAAGAGCACAAATATCAAAAGTTTAAGAATGTGATTTTTATGGGACCACTGAGACTTTCTGAGCTGGAACCCAGAAGACCTATGTTTGTAATTCTGGCTTTGTCACCTACTTGCTATTTGTTCTTGGGCAAGAGAAATGGAATCTTGGTAGTATACTTAGCTTTAGTTATAACATGATGGGTTTGAACAAATGAGCTCTACACTCTCTTTCACCTCTGTCATGCTAAGATACAAGAGCTAAAAATTCTAGACTGGTCTTTCATTTGCTTTCAATATAGTAACTAATTCTTCTGAGCCTCAAATTCTCTGTGTATTAAATTGGAAAAGACAATGTAATCAAAAAAATTAGTGAGTAGAGGGAAAACCATACACTGCCTCTATCTGTGATCTTACCAGCCAATAAAACAGAAACTTCGATTTTCTTAGGCATAATCAGCATAAACTACTAACCACCCCCTCTCCCATTTTTACACCTTCTACCCACAGGAGTAGAAATTATTTATCTGTTTGCTAAAATGGCAAGAGATTGACAGTCATTCATATTTCTCTACCGAGGAAAAAATGCATATGCCCAAGGTCACTCACAAAGGGAACCTTTCTCTGAAGGGCTGTCTGCCCTCATCTACATATGCCTCAGGTCAGTCCTCCTCTCAGCTCACTGCTCACCTAATTCTCCCTACAGGCAGATCCCAGATTTGAAGTTGAAGGTAAAAGTTGGGGAGTATGAGGAAGCCCATTTTGGTCACAAATAGCTATGGGCTAGTTAATGTTTAATAACTGCCTTTCTGCCTTTCTGGCCGGGACAGAGGATGGGAAGGGGCAATACATTGTAATTTTATCCTTTTTTAATATTCAAAGGGTAAGTATTCTTACTGTGGTAGATTTCAAAACTACCACAGTGATGTCAACGCATGCAAAGTTGGAAAGAGATGTGCATAATTGAATTTTGCTCTTGCAAATCAGCAGCTCCAGCATACCCCTGGCGACAGACACACATCTAAGACATGTAGCCTAGTCAAATTTCACAAGCAATAAAGCTGATAGTTGGAAACAAATTACATTAATATCATTTCTTACTAATCAGATTTTCAAATACAAAAAACCTTGAAAATATAGTCTCTTGGTAAGGTTTGTCTCATAATTGTTGCTGGGAGTGCAAACTATTCACTCCTATTGAAGTGACAGTGTCTATAGAGAATATACACATGTTTGCTCTAAAGTAATCAAATTCCTTAACTAATCAGTAGATACCAAAACACAGAATGGGAAATTGCTGGCCAGCAGAAATTCACACTACTCAAAGTATGACAGATCATTTTTTAGCTATAAATGGAAAAAGTTACTTTTAAAATAGGAAAAGCATGTAGCAAATACCACCTTAATTAAAAGATCAAATTGATGTTTCCATTTATGGGAGAAACTGATATTATGTATGCATTGGACTGAGAAGGACACCTCTGTCTTTATAGTATTGCTGCTAAAGAAAGATAAGAATAATTAGAATAGTGTTCCTGTTGCATCTGGGTTTTCTTTAAGCCATTAAGGATCTTATTTGGCCAATTAGTTTTTTTTTTTAATTGCCTTTCTGAATGTAATATTTGTATTGTGATCATGTAGGAGAATAATCCTTGTCCTTAGGAGATACATACCGAAATATTTAGGGGGAAGTGTTATGATGTCTTCAACATTCTCTAAAGTGGTTCCAAAATAATAGTCTAAACCTATATGAATGAATGGTAAAGTGAATGAGAGATATAAAACAAGTAATTTGTTAATGATTAGCAAAACTAAGCAAATAATATACATACTGCTGTTCATTGAACTATTATATTCAATCCTGACACTGTATAATAAATGTTTTCAAAATAAAAATGAAAAATAAAAAATTGGATATGAGGTTAAATATATATATATTTACAAGTATGTTTTTTATGGTGTTGATGCAACACAGTGTTGCAAACCAATTCAATTTTAATTTTAGGAATGTGATTAATTAAATTTGTGATATCTATATGATAGGTACAGAAGTTAAATTGATGATATACATTGTTCATTTACAGAGGTTGCCTTTGGGTGTTGGGATTCAACCAATTTGATTCTTTTTCTTTTCCTTATCTCTTTTCTCTGGCTTTCTTTTTGTTTAAGTTTTGTTTCATTGCAAAATTTAAACATTAAAATATATCAAACACAGCAAAGCTTAAGCAATTTTTTTTTTTTGAGAGGGAGCCTCGCTTTGTCGCCCAGGCTGGAGTGCAGTGGCGCGATCTCCGCTCACTGCAAGCTCCGCCTCCCAGGTTCACGCCATTCCCCTGCCTCAGCCTCCTGAGTAGCTGGGACTACAGGTGCCCGCCACCACGCCCAGCTAATTTTTTTTTTTTTTTTTTTTTTTTTTTTTTTTTTTTTAGTAGAGATGGGGTTTCACTGTGTTAGCCAGGATGGTCTCCATCTCCTGACCTCGTGATCTGCCCTCCTCGGCCTCTCAAAGTGCTGGGATTACAGGCGTGAGCCACCACGCCCAGCCAAGTAATATTTTTTTAAAAGACAAAAATGTAGGTTCTCAATCGATATCTACTAGATATGTGAAAATACACTTCCTGAGGTTTCAAATCTCTTTAAAAAATGTTCTATCACTTCTGGAATGTAAATGCTTCTCAGTGATTTTTTCCACAAGTCTATTTCTTGGGGAATTTTTTTTTTCTTCATAGCTGTAATATTTTGATATGTGATATGTAAAGAGTTTCTTAATTAATATGCATTTTGTAATTATTGCATGCACCTATAACCAGGTTTTTTAGAATTGTGTTTTGGAGGCATGGTGGTATTTTACTAATGAAAATAGTATGTAGGTATTTTAAAAATAATTTTTGTAAATAAAGGAGCAAGTGAATTTTTAAGTATCAGAATATTACTCCCCTTTTCTTTTTACTTATATATATATATATATATATATATATGTACAACTTACACTCTTTTGCCATATTTTTGTACATTGATTCTCAAATGCCATCAAGAGTCACATATAAAAGCAACAGTGAAAACAGTACCACAATGGATGGAATATGTTGATGATTATTAACTGCATAAAAATTACATTGACTGCTATCCCTCAGCAATTCGCTCACACTCACTGCATTAATACTTTGCCATTATTTTTTTCTTAATATGAATTTTTGCTTATTACAGTTATTTTTACTGAAAACTACTATATATTTACTTTACTGAATATTACTTTCCACAAAATATTCAATTGTCATTGACCATCCTATAGAAGTTCAAATTTCTTCTTAAAAGTTTTCTGTCTCATTTAATTTTAAAAATATAATGATTCTGTGACACTAGATACTTCAAAAACCCCAGTCAGAAACAATCTTTGGTAGATCTAAGTCTATATTTTGGGGGTAAAAATATGCCCTGACCTCTTGCGCCTCTTGTGATGAATTGAGGACATGGTGTGTCATACTGTTATCTTGGGCACACCTCTGTTTTCAAACTTTCTAAATCCCTGAATTATTTTTAAAGCATCAGAAAGGTTAAAATTCAAAATCTTTGAAATGGTCCTCTGAGAGATAAGTCCTGTATACCCTTAGTGCCCTGTACAGTAATCTCCTTTATGCTATTTGGGCTCACTAGAAATAGAATCATCGTCATTATAAAGCCTCCCAAGATCAGGAGGCACAGTGTGGAAGCAAGGCCATTAATGCAGAGCTCATGTGTCTGCCACTGATGGCTCTTATAACTTCGTTTCTTACAGTGCCCCAAGCAGCAGGTGTTGCAACAGCTGTTTTGCTTCCTCTGCTGGAAGCACCGAGCTCCAGGATGATTCCCAGTGGCATCATTTTAGAGCTCAGTGTACATGTCTGTCTATGTTCCATGGTCTGAGCAACAGGATCATTAAAATCCATTAGAAGCCAGTGACATGGGGTTCCCAGCAGACCATAGTTTCTCATTTGCCTGTGAAGGCTGAAACATGAGAACCAACATGCAACCAGGGCTTGCAAAGCCCTGGCAGATCTAAATTTTACTTTTCAAGGTATTGCTGATGGTAAAAATCTTCCAAGAGCTCTCAGGGCATAGTGCAAGAAACTCTGGGCTTGGATTCCAAACAGCAGGGGTTAAATTGACTCAGATCCAAGCCACTCCAAGGAAAATACTCAGTTTTATTATCTCTGATGTATTTGTTGCAAAAATTAGAAAGATGAAAATAGTTTGGCATGTTTATTACAATGTTAATACATATGAGTATAATAAAATAAGAGTGTACTTTTATTTAAGAAAAACCTTTAAATATATTTGGTAACTTAGAGGAAGAGGAGATGCCATGGTGAGTTACAGTTAGGGGCATCCTGTTGGATGCTGGGCAGAACAAAGTGCAAGACAGGCCTCCTAGTGTTTCTGGCTTCTGTCACCAAGATTTTTAAAAGAAGTAAGTGAGTATGGGGTACGAGTTGAAATAAGAACAAAAAATTTTAAGACAGTTTTCATTCTCTGGCACTTAGTGGTCTGCCTGGCCCCATGGTAGGTATTTAAGGTGCATTTCCTCATCTTCATGATACCCCTAAGGGATAGGTATTGTTAAACACCATTTATGGAAGAAGTGACCCATGTCTGGAAAAAATAACTTTTTCAAGTTCTTACCTCATTAAGTGGCAGAACTGAAGTAGGTCTCTGTCACTGACTCTACATTCTGTGCTCTGTTATCTAGTAGGTGAGGGACACTATTGTCACTGATAGTGGAGGTTCTCTGAACAGTTCTGAAGATCTTTAAATGGTTTGTGAAATGGTACTCAATTCAAGGCATAAAGTAGTGAAAATAATCTGTTTTAAGCAAACCATAGATTTTGATGATAATAATAGCTAGAATTGCGAATGCTTACTATGCTAGACACTATGCTGAGTTGTTATATATACTTCCTTAATTCTCACAGTCCGCAAAATTTAATGTGAGAGACATGGAAATGAGTAACTCAGATTTCCATTCAATCAAGGACCAGCTGCCCCAGTTGTAGGGAGTGAGATCGGCAGACAATCTCCAGCTGTCATCTCTTTCAGGTTGATCGCAGATGCAAACAGCCCCAAATCACACACTACCAAGGTAGCCTACATTCAGTAACTGAGCAAGGTAAGTGTATTGATTCTTTAAGCGCTAGATGCGACACTCTGATGGACAATTGTCTCTCCAGAGCCCCAACCTAGTTGGTCAAGACTGTGAGGCCTGCATCTCAGTTTGTTTTCTTCATCTGCCCAATCCTGCCTCCCAATCTCTCCCCACCTATTTTTTGGTTATAGTTGTTGACTGTTACTAAGCACCCTAAATCTCAAACTTTGACTTAGCATCTGCTTCTAGGGATCCCAACATGCCACAACTAACGATGCTCAAAATATTTTTGGAGTTTATATTTGGAATTGCCTTTACAAGTCACAGAAGAAATTCTTTTTTCTAACTTGACTTCACTTGGTTATAATAATGGTATTATTCAATTTAAATGACAAAGTAGTTTGATATGTTGACTTTGAACAATGGTTGCTCATTTTTAATTACAACATCAAATGTTTATTCAATCAAGAGACATTTATTAAGCATCTCTTATGTAACAGAGATTATTCTAGACACTGGGGGTTCAAAGGCAAATCAAGACTGCCCTTGGGGATATATAGGCAAATAGAGCAAAAAGTGAGGCATTTAAAAGGATGTGAAATACTTGAGAGAATTTTGTGGGAGGGTTTGGGAGAGAAGTTCTCCATCCCCATCGAGATAAAATGTGAATTTTAAAGGATTAGTAGATGTGAAATACATAACACAAACTTAAAAGATTTTAGCTTAGGCTCTGAATATACTTCTAAATTTGAATTTTACAAATATATTTGAAACAGTGAAAGCCTAATTAGAATAAGCATATTGTCTCTCTTTTCTTCAGTTTTGATTGGCATTTCCTTTTTATTTCTTCTAAAAAACAAACAAACAAACAAACACGGGATACATGTGCAGAATATGCAGGTTTGTTACATAAGCAGATGCGTGCCATGGTGATTTGCTGCACCTATTGACCCGTCCTCTAAGTTCCCTCCCCTCACCCCCCACTCCCCACAGGCCCTGGTGTGTGTTGTTCCCCTGTTCCCATGTGTTCTCACTGTTCAACTCTCACTTATGAGTGAGAACATGCAGTGTTTGGTTTCCTGTTCCTGTGTTAGTTTGCTAAGGATGATGGCTTCCAGCTTCATCTATGTCCCTGCAAAGGACATGATCTCATCCTTTTTATGGGTGCATAGTATTCCATGGTGCATATGTACCACATTTCCTTTATCCAGTCTATCATTGATGGGCATTTGGGTTGGTTCCATGTCTTTGCTATTGTAAATACTGCTGCAATAAACATATGTGTGCATGTGTCTTTACAGTAGAATGATTTATATTCCTTTGGGTATATACTGCTGGGTCAAATGCTATTTCTGGTTTTAGATCCTTGAAGAATCACCATACTCTCTTCCACAATGGTTGAATTAATTTACATTCCCACCAACAGGGAAAAAGCATTCCTATTTCTCCACAGCCTTGCCAGCATCTATTGTTTCCTGACTTTTTAATAATGGCAATTATTAATTATTATATTGCCATTCTGACACGTGAGATGGTATCTCATTGTGGTTTTGATTTGCATTTCTCTGATGATGGGTAACGTTGAGCTTTTTTTTTCTATTTTCATGTTTGTTGGTCGCATAAATGTCTTCTTTTTAGAAGTGTCTGTTCATATCCTTTGCCCACTTTTCGATGGGATTGTTTTTTTCTTGTAAATTTGTTTAAGTTCCTTGTACATTCTGGGTATTAGACCTTTGTCAGATGTGTAGATTGCAAAAATTTTCTCCCATTCTGTAGATTGCCTGTTCACTTAGATGATAGTTTCTTTTGCTGAGAATAAGCACATTGTCTCTTAAAGTGACTGTTTTTAAAGAGAAAGTACTTTTTTGCAAATACACATTTTTATATATTTAGGCTTCTTTAGAACACCCATTAATGTATGTATCCTATATTTTAGTTTGTTAACTATTTACTACTTTAAGTTGCTTACTTGTTTTGCTGTACTTGTTTGTCTTCCTAGCTAAATAATGAAGTCAATTGGGGTATTTCTTGTCTGTGAAGGGTAACATGTACAAGTAAGAGAACTATATTAAAGGAGACAGGACCTGAGCTGACCCTTAGTAGCTGTCATCATATTCCCCTGTGCTAATTAGGGGTTGGAGAATGACACCATGATCTGTTCAACCCATTAGTTAGAGTTTCCTTTTAAAGATAAGTTTTTTAGGTTCTGTGAACAGTGACAGCCCATGGCCTCTGATCATTCCACCATACATCTTTGCTGTGATTTTCTTTTCTTTCCCTTTGTCCCTCTTCCTCAGTACATGCCCTTCCTAGTGAAAGAAGCCAGCTTTTAGAATTATTCTTTTTTCAAGTCTGAGGGGAGCAGATTAAAATATCAACTTTGACTTCCTATCTCTTCCACCCCACCCCCTCTTCTCAAACTTATAATTGCATCCTCTATTCTTGGAGAGTGTACTGACAGTAGTTTTATGACCCAGGATTTTTCAATTTCTTATCCAAAGCCAACTTCATCTCAAGTTTCCAAATTTATGGGCGCAGGAGATGACATATGGGATTAAACTCTTGATAGATTTTCAACAATGACCTGCCTTTGGCAGTAGGCAAGGCTTTCTGAATCTGGAGGAAATGTGGGGAAAACATGCTGTCATGGTGCAGTGGGGTATCTTGCTTCCTTTTCAGGCCATTCTCTTTGACCCTTCCTGCTCTTTATCCCTCACCACCCTCCACTCAAACAACTACTAACCCTGATGAACAATTTACACTAAGAAGTAGACTCACTCATTCTTTTTTTGAATAGCCTCAATTGTTAAGAGTTAGGAAACTTTGAAGCTCTCATAAAAAATTAACAGCGACCGACAGAAAATAAAATGAAACACTTTAGACTGCTGAACCTGACTAAATGGCCATCTGCTTTCCTCAATGCTTTCTGGGTTTTGTTGTTGTTCTAGATATTTTATTGTTTGAAGAATTACCTCTCTCCACCTGTGCATTCCTTCAACATCCTCTCTAGGGTTGTCTTCTGGTAAAGACAAATTGCATTGTTTTTCTTCATTTTGCTTCTCATGGTTTTATCTTGGAGATTCCAAAAATCTCTTTCTTTTACATGGTAATCCTTATTTGGCTCGTTTGTCATAATCTGTGAAGCATAGCTTCTCTAAATGTATTCATTATTCTTTCCTGGCCTTTATCCAGTTTTCCTGATTGGCTTCAGGAGAACTTTACTCTTAAAAGTGCGTCAGGAATGGTAAAATCACGTCAACAAACAGTAGTATAAACAGATGCCTCACATTTAGGAGATTATTTGATAACGCTCTTTTCAGCCCAGTATATTTTAAGCATTTATACTTATTATCTCACATTGAATATTATACACATAATTTCTGAATCTGTCATCTCACTCGGGATTAGAAGAACCAATTTATTATTTGAGGGCTCAGAGGTAACTAAAATGTTACCCAAATTTTTAAAAATAAGTTTTATCTGGTAGTAATAAATATGGTATTTTTTTATGCAAGTAGCATCCTTAATTTACTTCTTTTTGAGAGCAGAAGCACAGTATTAATTTATTCTAAGATTTTGAGAATTTCTTTTGAAATAAATTATTTTCTCTGCTACTGTATTACTACACCTAACACAGATTCATACATTTCATCATTATTAGCCTAGGATAACTAAGTTTAAAAGCATATTTAAATGCATATATATTTTAACAATATGTCTTGGATGTTGATTCACATTCAGCATGGCTAGACATATAGATTTTAGATCATACATCTTAGCCTCAAAATGATTTTATTTTTTCTGTAGTAGTTTAATTCTGAGGAGACAAAGTCTTCGCCTTTGATAGGTAAGAAAGCTTTTGTTTTTGTTGGATTGTTGCTTAGTTTCTTTTTATCTTGGATGAATGCTTGCAAAATTCTTTTTGATTTTTAACACCTGAAATTCGTCAATGCCAGCTTTGCATATCTGGGTGTTTGTTGTTTTATAAACATCACATGAGTCTGATCTACAGATTCAGGTCCTTCAGTTCAGCTAATCTTTTCTATTAGTATACTTTTGTTCTGTTTACTTCTTGGTTGCATGTTGGGTGTCAGCTATCTAGAAGAGTTCCCTTTCATCACTATCATTGTCTTTGTCCTCTGAATTCTGAGAGAATTTTTAAATCATGTTTTAAATATCTGAAAGTTTTTTTCTAAATATTGTTGATTGGCTTTATGTAGTCTAGATTCTACTCATATTTTCAATTCTGTTGTGACACCATTTCTTAAAATTTTCTTCTTAAATTGATAATTAGCTCATGCAATATGTTATTAACATCCAATTTTTATTACATTTTAAATATTTATTTTTAATTATAAAAAAACACACAACATAACATTATCCTCTTAACCATTTCTAAGTGTAGATTTAGTACCACAAGTATATTTACATTGTTGTACAACACAGCTCCAGAAATTTTTCTTTTTTTTTTTTTCCTTCAACTTTTATTTTAAGCTCTGGGGTACATATGCAGGACAAGTAGGTTTGCTACATAGGTATATGTGTGCCATGGTTATTTGCTGCACAGATTAACCCACCATCTAAGTATTAAGCCCAGCATCCCTTAGCTATTCTTCCTGATGCTTTCCCTCCCCCAACCCCAACCTCTGTCAGGTCCCAGTGTATGTTGTTCCCCTCCATGTAGCCATGTGTTCTCACGATTCAGCTCGCACTTATATGTGACAATATGTGGTATTTGGTTCTCTGTTCCCGCGTTAGTTTGCCAAGGATAACGGTATCCAGCTCCATCCATGTCTCTGCAGAGGACGTGATCGCATTCCTTTTTATGGCTGCATAGTATTCTAGGGTGTATATGTATCACACTTTTTTATCCAGTCTATCACTGATGGGCATTTGGGTTGCTTCCATGTCTTTGCCATTGTGAATAGTGCTGCAGTGAACATATGTGTGCATGTATCTTTATGATAGAATAATTTATATTCTTTGGGTATATACCCAGTAATGGGATTGCTAGGTCAAATGGTATTTCTGTCTCTAGATCTTTGAAGAATCCACACTGACTTCCACAATGGTTGGACTAATTTATACTCTTAGCAACAGAGTAAAAGCATTTCTTTTTCTCCACAACCTTGCAAGCATCTGTTCTTTCTGGACTTCTTAATAATCACCATTCTGACTGGCATAAGACAGTATATCGTTGTGATTTGTACTTTCCTAATGATTAGCGATGTTGAGCTTTTTTTCATGTTTGTTGGCCACATGAATGTCTTCTTTTGAGAAGTATCTCTTCATGTACTTTGCCCATTCTTTGATGGGAATAATTTAGTTTTTTTGTGTGTGTAAATTTGTTTAAATTCCATGTAGACTCTGTATATTAGACCTCTGTCAGATGGATAGATTGCAAAATTTTTCTCCCATGCTGTAGGTCGTCTTTTCACTGTGATGATAGTTTCTTTTGCTGTGCAGAAGTTCTTTAGTTTAATTAGATCTCATTTTTAAATTTTTTCTTTTGTTGCAATGCTTTTGGTGTTTTTGTCATGAAATCTTTGTCCATGCCTCTGTCCTGAATGGCACTGCCTAGATTTTCTTCCAGGGTTTTTATAATTTGGGGTTTTACATTTAAATCTTGAATCCATCTTGAGTTAATTTTTACATAAAATATAAGGAAGGGATCCAGTTTCAATTTTCTGCATATGGTTAGCCAGCTTTCTCACCACTATTTATTGAACAGGGAATCCTTTCCCCATTGCTTGTTTTTGTCAGCTTTGTTAAATATCAGATGGTTTTAAGAGTGTGGTTTTATTTCCGATTTCTCTACTCTGTTCCACTGTTGTATGTGTGTCTTTTTGTATGAGTACCATGCTGTTTTGGTTACTATCCCCTTGTAGTATAGTTTGAAGTTGGGTGGTGTGATGCCTCCAGCTTTGTACTTTTTGCTTGGGATTGTCTTGGCTATTTGGGCTTTTTTTTGGTTCCATATGAATTTTAAAATAGTTTTTTCTAATTCCATGAAGAATGTCAGTGGTAGTTTAATTAGAATAGCGTTGTGTCTGTAAATTATTTTGAGCAGTATAGCCATTTTAAAGACATCCATTCTTCCTATCCATGAGCATGGAATGTTTTTCCATTTGTTTGTATCCTCTCTGATTTCCTTGAACAGTGGATATAGTTCTCCTTGAAGAGGTTCTTCACTTCCCTTGTTAGCTGTATTCCTAGATATTTTATTCTTTTTGTAGCAATTGTGAATGGGAGCTCATTCATGATTTGGCTTTCTATTTGCCTGTTGCTGGTTTATAGGAATGTTAGCAATTTTTGCACATTAATTTTGTATCCTGAGACTTTGCTGAAGTTGCTTATCAGATTAAGAAGATTTTGGGCTGAGGCAATGGGATTTTCTAGAATATAGGAACTTGTCATCTGCAAACAAAGATAATTTGGTTTCCTCTCTCCCTATGTGAATACCTTTCTTTCTTTCTCTTGTCTGATTGCCCTGGTCAGAACTTCTAATACGATGTTGAATAGGAGTGGTGAGAGAGGGCATCCTTGTCTTGTGCCGCTTTTCAATGGGAATGCTTTCAACTTTTCCTCAATTCAGTATCACATTGCTGTGGGTTTGTCATATATGGCTCATTATTTTTATGTATATTCCTTCAATATCTAGTTTATTGAGAGTTTTTAACAGAAGGATGTTGAATTTTATCAAAGGTCCTTTCTGCATCTATTGAGATAATCATGTGGTTTTTGTCTCTGGTTCTGTTTATGTAATGAATCACATTTCTTGATTTGTGTATGTTGAACCAGCCATGCATCCTGGTGATGAAGCCAACTTGATCATAATGGACAAGCTTTATGACGTGCTGCTGGATTTGGTTCATTTGTGTTTTATTAAGGGTTTTTGCATCAATATTCATCAGGAATATTGGCCTGAAGTTTTTGTTGTTGTTGTCGTTGTATCTCTGCCAGGTTTTGGTATTGGGATGATGCTTGCCTCATAAAATAAATTTGGGAGGAGTTCTTTCTTTTCGGTTTTTTTTTTGGACTGGTTTCAGTAGAAAGGGTACCAGCTCTTCTTGATACCTCTGGTAGAATTTAACTATAAATCTGTCTGGACTTTGACTTTTTTGTTTGGGAAGCTATTTATTACTGCCTCAACTGCAGAACTCATTACTGGTCTACTGAGGCATTCAATTTCTTCCTGGTTTAGTCTCAGGAAGGTGGATGTTTCTAGGAATGTATCAGTTTCTTCTAGATTTTCTAGTTTATGTGCATAGAAGTGTTTATAGTATTCTTTGAAGGTTGTTTGTATTTTTGTGGGGCTAGTGATAATATCCTCCTTTTCATTTCTAATTGTGTGTATATTATTCTTCTCTTATTAGTTAGCTAGTAGTCTATTTTATTATTTTTTAAAAAGGAAAAACAGCTCCTGGATTTATTGAGTTTTTGAAGGATTTTTTTGTGTTTCTATCTCTTTCAGTTCCACTCTGATCTTGGTTATTTATTGTCTTCTGCTAGCTTTGGGGTTTGTTTGCTCTTGGTTCTCTAGTTCTTTTATGTGTGTTGATAGGTTGTTAATTTGATATCTTTCTAGCTTTTAGATGTGGGCATTTAGTGCTATAAATTTCCCTCTTAACACTGCATTAGCTGCATCCCAGTGATTCTGGTAGGTTGTCAATTTGTTCTCATTAGTTTGAAAGAACTTCTTGATTTCTGTCTTAATTTCATAATTTACCTAGGAGTCATTCAGGAGAAGGTTGTTCAATTTCCATGTAGTTGTGTGGTTTTGAGTGAATTTCTTAGTCTTGAGTTCTAATTTGATTGTGTTGTGGTCTAAGAGACTGTTTGCTATGACTTCTGTTCTTCTGCATTTGCTGAGGAGTGTTTTACTTCTGATTATGTGATCAATTTTAGAGTAAGTGACATATGGTGCAAAGAAGAATGTATATTCTGCTGTTTTGAGGTAGAGAGTTCTGTAGATATCTATTATGGATGCTTGATCCAGCACTGAGTTCAAGTCTGGAATATCTTTGTAAATTTTCTGTCTCAAAGATCTGTATAGTATTATCAGTAGGGTGTTAAAATATTCCACTATTGTTGTGTGGAAGTCAAAATATTTTTGTAAGTCTCTAAGAATTTGCTTTATGAACCTCAGTGTTCCTGTATTGGGTGCATATATATTCAACTTCTTGTTGATTTGAACCCTTTACCATTACATAATGTCCTTTTTCATCTTTTTGTAATCTTTGTTAGTTTAAAATATGTTTTGTAAGAAACCAGGACTGCAACCCCTACTTTTTTCTGTTTTCCATTTACTTGGTAAATTTTCTTCCATATCTTTATTTTGAGCCTATGTGTATCTTTGCACATGAGATGGGTTTCTTGAAGACAGCATACTGACGGGGCTTGACTCTTTATCCAGCTTGCCATTCTGTGTCTTTTAGGTGGGCATTTAGTCCATTTACATTTAAGGTTAATATTCTTATGTGTGAATTTGATCCTGTGATCATGACGCTGGCTGGTCATTTTGCAGACTTGTTTATGTGGTTGCTTCATAGTGTCACTGGTCTGTGTACTTCAATGTGTTTTTGTAGTGGTTAGTAACAGTTTTTTCATTTCATATTTAGTCCTTCCTCTGGGAGTTCTTGTAAGGCAGGCCTGGTGGTGACAAATTCCCTCAGCATTTGTTTGTCTGAAAAGAATCTTATTTCTCCTTCACTTATGAAGTTTTATTTGGCCTAATATAAAATTCTGGGTTGGAAATTATTTTATTTAAGACTGTTGAATATTGGCTCCCAATCAGTTCTGGCTTGTAGAGTTTCTACTGAGAGGTCTGCTGTTAGTCTGATGGGTTTACCTTTCTAGGTGACCTGGCTTTTCTTACTGTGTGCCCTTAGCACTTTTTCTTTCATTTCAACCTTGGAGAATCTGAGGATTATGTGTCTTGGGGTTTATAATCTTGTAGAGTATCTTACTGGGTTTTCTGCATTTCCTGAATTTGAATGTTGGCCTGTCTTACTAGGTGGAGATATTCTCCTCCATGATATCCTGCAGTGTGTTTTCCAGTGTGGTTCCATTCTCCCCATGTTTTTTAGGTAACCAAATCAGTTGTAAGTTTGGTCTTTTTTCATAGTCCTTAATTTCTTGGAGGGTGTGTTCATTCCTTTTCATTTTTCTTCTCTATTATTGTCTGACTGTCTTATTTCAGAAAAATAGTCTTCAAGCTTTGAGATTCTTTTCTCCTCTTGGTCTATTCTACTATTGATACTTGTGATTGTATTGTGAATTTCTTGTGTTGGGTTTTTCAGCTCCAACAGGTAAGTTATGCTCCTTTCTAAACTGGCTATTTTGGTTATTAGCTCTTGTATTGTTTTATCATGATTTTCAGCTTCTTTGCATTGGCTTACAACATGATCCTTTAGCTCAGAGAAGTTTGTTGTTACCCACCTTCTGAAGCCTACTTCTGTCACTTCAGCCATCTCAGCCTCCACCCAGTTCTGTGCCCTTGTTGGAGAGGTATTACAGTAATTTGGAGAATAAGAGGCACTCTGGCTTCTTGAGTTTTTAGTGTTTTCACATTGATTCTTTTTCATCTTTTGGGGCTTATCTACCTATGATTTTTGAGGTTGCTGACCTTTGAATGGGGTTTTTTGGGGTGTTCTTTGTTGATGTTGTTGTTGCTTCTTTCTAATTGTTTGTTTTTATTGTAACAGTCATGTCACTCTTCTGTAGGGCTGCTGCAGTATGCTGGGGGATCACTCCAGAACAGTTGCCTTGGTTTTCCCTTACCTGGAGGTATCACCAGTGAAGGTTGCAAAACAGCAAAGATGGCAGCCTGCTCCTTCCTCTGGGCACTCTGTCCCAGGGGGCACTGACGTTTTGATGGCCCACATGCTCCTGTAAGTGGTGCCTGGAGACCCCTGTTGGGGGGCCTCACCCAGTCAGGAGGGACAGGATCAGGAACATGCTTAAAGAAGCAGTCTGGTTGCTTTTTGGTAGAGCAGGTGTGCTGGGCTGGGGAGAAACCTTCCTTGTCCAGACCGCCTGGACTCTCCAGAGCCAGCAGGCTGGAAGGGCTGAGTTGACTGAACCACAGGGTTGGTAGCTGCCCCTCCCACCATGGTCTCTGTCTCAGGAAGAGATTAGAGTTCTGTCAATATAACCCTGGCTAGAATTGTTGAAGTTCCCACAGGGAGGCCCTGCCCAGAGAGGAGGGATAAATGGGAGTCCCACTTAAAGAAGCAGTCTTGTCACAATGTGGCACAGCAGTTGTGCCACATTGTGGGGGACTCCTCCTCATTTGGACAGCCTGAACTCCCTGGAGCTAGCTGGCTAGAACGGCTGAGTCAACCTAACCACAGAAATGGCAGCTGCCCCCACCCCAGGAAACTCATCTGTCTCAGGCTATCTCCAGCCTACTGAACTGGCCGGCTGGAATTCCAAGCCAGTGGGTCTTAACTTGTGAGGTGCCATGGAAGTGAGTCTCACAGAACAACATTGCTTGGCTCCCTGGATTCCTTCCTAGGGGACTGTACGGATGGAATTCTTGTCGTGATGGGATTCCTGGGACCAGAAAATGTAAAACTCCTGGGTCTCTGTGTGAGCCCGAGTGACTGCCCTGCTGAGACTCCAAACAGCTCTATGTATCAGACCCAAGGCCCTGGTGGTATGGGGATCTCCTGATCTTCGGGTTGCAAAGATCAATGGGAGAAGTGTGGTTTCCTGGCAGGGCTGCACCATCACTCAGCAATTCCTTTGACTGGGTGTGAGTGTTCCTTTGGCTCCATGCCGCACCCTGCTTTCCTTTGTTCTCCATGGGTTGAGTCCATTGCCTAGTTAGCCCCAATGTGAGAATCTGGATAGTTCAGTTGAAAGTGCCAAATTCTTCACTGTTTTCATACCTCTCTGTGAGTGCTACAGACTACAGTTGCTTCTAATCAGACATCTTTGCCCCTCCGAAATTTTTCATCTTGCACAACTGAAACTCTATATCCAATTAATGACAATTCTCCATTTATCCCTTCTCCTAGTGTC
Organism: Pan troglodytes; assembly: GCF_028858775.2. Classification (NCBI taxonomy): domain Eukaryota; kingdom Metazoa; phylum Chordata; class Mammalia; order Primates; family Hominidae; genus Pan; species Pan troglodytes. Next base: position 93,551,560 of record NC_072407.2, read on the forward strand.
TGAGTTCATTTGTGTTGCTATGAAAGAGTACTTGAGGCTGGGTAAATTATACAGAAAAGAGGTTGATTTACCTCTTAGTTCTGCAGGTACAAGAATCTTGTCATCAGCAACTGTTTAGCTTGTGGTGAGAAGTGCAGGCTGCTTCCACTCATGGTAGAAAGCAAAGGGGAATCAGCATGAGCAGAAATAACATGGTGAAAGGGGAAGTAAGAGAAAGGGAGGGAGGGAGAGAGAGAGAAGATGCCAAGCCCTTCTTAACAACCACCCCTTGAGGAAACTAACAGAGCAAGAGCTCACTCCTTTCTGTGAGTATGGCACCAAGCTGTTCATGAGGAATCCACCCCTATGAGACAAACACCTCCCACTAGGTCCTACCTTCCAACATTGGGAATCAACTTCCAACATGAAGTCTGAAGGGTCAAATATCCAAACTATAGCACTCAGCCCATAGCAACCACGATTCTACTATTTCTATGAATTTGACTAATCTGGATAGCCCATATAAATGGAATTATATAGTATTTGTCTTTTTGCGACTGGCTTATTTTACTTAATATAATGTCCTCAAGGTTTGTTTATGCTGTAGCATGTGTTAGAATTTCTTTCCTTTAAGGCTAAATAATATTCTATTGTATGTTTATGCCAAATTTGTTTACTATTCATCCATTGATGGACATTTCATTTACTTCTACCCTGGGCCTGTTATGAATAGTGCTGTTATGAACGTGGATGTGTTATTTTATTTTAATTTTTTTGAAAATTGAAATTGCTTTCACAAACATTTCTAGTTAGCAAAATAGTTAAAAACATGCCTAACATATTTTGAATATATATATTTAATGTTGCAACTTTTTTGAAAAAAGTAACCCCACTTTATTTACCCGTTTATTTTTCTTTGAATAAAGATAGGTCTACCCAATTTGCTATGTGAGAAGATTCTCAGCAAGTCCCTTTCCTATGACATAAACAGCATTTGACACTACCTTTAAAAAGGTTTATAACGCTATAAGATGACTCTAATTAATAATAGCCTATATTTTCAAAAAGCTAGAAGAAAAGATATTTATATATGCCATAAATATGTACAGTTATTATGTGTCAATTAAAAATAAATTTCAAAAGTAAGCCCTAGTGGGGCTGATTTATATATGCAAATTAACTTCATCATTCAGTAGCATGAGATTGTTGGTAGAGAAGCACAGAAATTTGTCTCTGTAATTTTTTTCCCTTTGTTTATTAAAATGGCTGAAGGATGTACTTGTTTTCAATACCTTTTCCTGTATTGCCTCCCTTCAGGCATCTGATATGATTATTTCTAGTCTCCTTTCCTAAAATGTACTTGCCAATATTTGAAATATTGACCAACACCAATTTGTGCAGATACTCTGTATTTTTAGAAAATACTCCCTGTATTGAAGTTAAATAAAAATATCTTATTCATATTTTAATTAAATATGTACTTGCCCCTCTGAACAACACAGTTTAGGTCAACCTAAACTCCGTATTTCAAATAAAAAGTACATAAATGTAGAAGCCAGTTTTAGCTGCTTAGAGTGATAATGAAGTTTCTTGGCATGAGATAATTTTATGATTGGTAAAGTAGAACCTCCAAACAATTAAGACTTTGTCATAAATAGCTGGAACATCTTAGAAATGGATAAGAACTGTTTTACAGCTTTAAGATACAAATACCCTGTAATTCCTTAGTTTACTTCAAGCTAAATTAATATGGTCTAGAGAGTTCACTTGTCAAATAGAGAGAAGGTCCATTGCCACAGGGTGTCACTATTGAATACTAGTCCTCCACCATCTGACCTGCTGATTGATACGAGCTGCAGGCAAGCCTCTCTGGCCTGGTTCCCGAGGCACATAGGCATTGTCTTTTACAGAAGGCTATTTGGTGGAAATTGTGCTTTTTGAATGTGTGTTCACCCAGCTGTCCCCGCTGTATTCCCCAGACCCTGATATTTAGTGCCCTCTCGCATCTGAAACATACAGCCATTCTCCTTACGGGTCAGATTAGTTGCCTGTGTGTCCTTTAAGGGCTTACATAATTTTCCACTTTCTCAGAGTCTAGCAACTCAACCAGGATACAGTTGACTGCTTTCCTTATCAGCACCAGTAGATTAAGAGGAGTGATTCCATTTACACTCAAGCAACAGATCGCTCTGCATCTTCCTCCAAGAAAGTCTTAAATTATTTTCCAAGTTAATCCATCTCTTCCGTCTGACCCTCAAACAGAAAAATTTAATATTGCCCCTTGCTGCAGGGAACTTGAGCACCTTGAAGAAGAATCCTTCTCTGGTGAAAAAAAAAAAAGAAATCTCTTTTTTCTTTACTGGGGTGTCTGTGTGTGTGTGTGTGTGTGTGTCTGTGTGAAGGGATAACTTCCATGTCTAACAAGAATATTTGCTCAAGATCTCCCCATCACTTTTCCAGCTGTAGAAGAAAAAATAAAATGTGTGAAAAGACAGGCTGTTGCATACTTACTTGTGTATATGAGATGATTACTTTTGTACAGAAGTAAGTACCACATGCTATTTGAGGAACTTGGCAAAATTATCCTTTTGAAATATATCTCACTGATTGATTTCCTACAGAATGTTTATGATTTATTTACATTATTTAAGTCACAGTACCTTTTTAAAGAGAACTCTTTTAGAATGAAGGTACCCTTGTACTAATAGTGGTAGTGTCAGTAATAGTTGAACAAAGTTTGTTATTTTTTTTTTCTGGACAGTAGGGATCCATTATTTCTGATGAAGTCATACCCTAGAATCAAAGGATCATCATTTAATATAATAGAGGTCATGGGATACTTTTCATGCCTTGCCAGGGGACAACTTACAAAAGGGGGCCAATGTGTATTAATTTAATCCAGTAATATAATATGTGCATAGAATGAGTGGAATTAAACATTTTTCATACATAATCTCATTTAAACATCTCAGTAGTCCCACGGGCAGATAATAGTATTCCAAATAACAAGTTAGGAAAAGAAGTCCCAAAGACATTGAGTAGCCTGCCATGGTCCACATGACTTGTAATTGGTGGAGGCAGGGTTCAAAACACTGGTCAGACTGATCACCTAGCTCATGTCCTCCATCACATGCTACACTATTTACCATGAGAAATATTTCTTTTAATAACAATTACTAAGGATTCTTATTCCTTGGTGGTTTATAAACTGCTTCTACATAACTAATTAAACTTTCCCAACTGTTTGAGATATCTATAACTATTATGGTCTTCATTTCACAGATAAAGAAATAAAAAAGTTCTGAGAAATTAAGTAACTTGACTGAGATCCCTTAGCCAGTAGAGTGGAAGACCAAGGTCCAGCTGCTGCCAAAGCCTTTGTATATGCACACTTGAATAGACCAAGTCCCACGTGAGACCTCCTTAAAAAGAGGGGGCTTCGCAAAAGAATTGGATCCCTCAGGCTATGCCAACCAGATATGGTTAAATGGTAATTGTATAAAATTAAGTAGCTAGGAAATAATTCTGATTACAATTGATGTAGTCAATTGTTTAATGTAACTTCCTTTTTTTTTTTTTTTTTTTTTTTTTGAGACAGAGTTTTGCTCCTGTTGCCCAGGCTCGAGTGCAATGGTGTGATCTCAGCTCACTGCAACCTCTGCCTCCCGGGTTCAAGCCATTCTCCTGCCTCAGCCTCCCGAGTAGCTGGGATTACAGGCACCACCACCATGCCTGGCTAATTTTTTATATTTTTAGTAGAGCTGGGGTTTCACCTTGTTGGCCAGGCTGGTCTCAAACTCCAGACCTCAGGTGATCCACCCACCTTGGCCTCTGAAAGTGCTGGGATTACAGGTGTGAGCCACTGCACCCAGCCTAGTGTAACTTACTTTTTAATAGACCGATGATATGTATAGACCACCAAACAACAAAATGAAGTATTTGGCAACATGAAACAACCATGGATATTCTGTCAAACAGGAAATAATAAGATAAACATGAAACTATCTCTTCAGAACCATGAAAACAAAGGAATTGTTGCTATGAAATATACCCCGGGTTTTTTACAACTTAAATCTCAATTCTTGACCAGTATTTCGGGACAGCATGATGCTCTTTCTGATCTAGTTTTGTCCATTAACCAAAGGGTTCTATAAAATTATTTTAACTTTTTCTTTTTTTGGTTTTGTGGCTAAAATTGTTATAAACTTGCCATGCCTTCAAAGCAATGGCAATCCACTAAACTACAAGTGCTCTGGAGCTATTTCCTAGTTTAGAGGGCAGGTTAGTGGATCATTATTCTTGAAGTCATATAGCATGCTTCATTAGCTTGGAAAACGATAGCCACTACAGCACTTGCACTCCTCCTCTTGAGCAAATAAAAGGAGGAAATGAGGCATACGATTTTCTCTATGGTTGAACAGTAGCTGAAGCAATGGAACATCATGGACAACAGAACTAGAAAATTTAGTTTACATTTAATGGGGATTTCATAGACATTTAGTAAGCTATGCCACCTTCCCAGCTCTACCACTAACACTCTACATGCAAAGAGAAACAAAAACAAGCACGTGTGTATTGCCAAATACACCTGGATTTAAAGGGAAATCAGGAGAACATGCAACAGGGATAATCCTTGATCCTACAGGGCCTTTTATTTCAGTCAGCAAATCCATTCTGTAAGGTTTATGAAGGGTCTAATTTTCCCTTCAAATTCACGTTTCCTGATTGAAAGAGTCAGAAGGAAATTTCCATGCCATAACACTGAACAGATCTCCAAATATGAAGACACTTGCTTTCTTCTCCAAACCCCTCTAATGGACTCCCTATAAGTCTGCTCCTGACCTCCATGTTGCCAAGCCAATTGACACCTTTCTGACCTTCTTTTGCACACTTAGCACCATGCCATTCTCCTTGTTTTCCTTCAATCCTTCTAACAGTTAACGTTCAGCTGACATTGCCAGTTCTTTTCAACACAAATAATAAACCAGAATCACTCAGGATGTGTTCATGGACTCAAATTCTCATCTGTAATCCTGGCTATTTCCTCCATCCTTGTAAATCCACCATTTGTATGATTCACAGCTCTCTCAAACTGAATTCTTAGTCTCCCACAAGCCTTCCTCTATTGTTTTCCTCCTATTTTGATCATCTCAGTAAGTGGCAACTTCATCAATCCATTTGCCGAATTCTGAAAACAATATTATTTCCTAACATATTCTCCTCATTATATCTCACATCCATTTCACATGACTCATCTACAAGCAATTCATGTTTTTTAATATAACCAGTTTTCTTCATTTCCCTTGCACCTACATTGTTACATTTCTAGTCTGAGAGATTGCAAAAGCCTCCCATTTGGACATAATGCTTCAATTCCTTCTTAATTTTGCATCCTGAAATTTTTTTTATAAGGTATAATTTATAACACTTCCACTCTTCCCCACATTAAAACTCATCCGGACAGTAAACCTCTTTTTTTTTTCATTCTTACCCTGGATACCTCCAAGTCACCTTTCCTTTCTCGGATCAAATCTTGCATCTCCAAAAAGACCTTTTGCTGGTCTGAATATATAAATTAAATCTCTCTCATCATAGTGTAAATGTAAATTATGATTTATTTACATTATTTAAGGCACAGTATCTCTTTAAAGAGACCACTTTTAGAATGAAGGTACCCTTGTACTAATAGTAGTGCTATCAGTAATAGTTGAACAAAGTTTGTTATTTTTTTTCTGGACAGTAGGGCTCCATTATTTCCGATGGAGTCATAACCTAGAATCAAAGGAGCATCATTTATTATACTTACTAGAGATCATAGTGGGATGCTTTTCATGCCTTGCCAGGGGCCAACCTGGCATAGAACTTTTATGACACTTAAATACAATATAAAATTAAGTTGAATATCTTGAAATTTAAGCTCAAGACTAAAGCTGAAGATAGAACTGAATCATCTCTTCTAAGGAGAGTTGCAGTACTTATCAAAAGGTGCTCATACTAATTTTTCAATCATCAATTCTTATCACGAAACACTACGGGAAAAAAAGAGAAGAAAATAAATAAAAGAAAGAAAAAAATATTTTAAAATTCACTAAGCAGATATTCCTTTCTTTGTTTACAAAGAAGCAGAAATTTTGCCCTTACCTCACTTTAAGTAAAATGAAGGGTTAAAAGACCATTTAATCACATCTAAGATTAATACAAATAGTTACTCTGAAGGCACTGACCACTGCAATGCAACTAAAAAATATAACAATTTAAATATATTACTATGCTTTAAGAAACTAATTTTAATGGTGAATATATTGTTTTAAATACCAAGAAGAGTATGAGCTTAAATCAGAGTTATAGGGTGGTTATTAGAAAACCAAAGTGAAAGTCTGTGTTTCTATATGAATTCTAGTCCTAGAAAATTAGCCTTGGAACCTCAGAAACACAAGTGAGTGAAACCTTACACTTCTACAGAGGAATAGAGCAGGATGTTCAAGTGGTACTGTATTGATTGTTCCTTCCTGGAAGAAGCCAACAAAATCTTTGGAGAAAAGCATCCCACAACAGAGGAAACCAATGGCTCAATTACAACATCTCTAGTCACTGAACACATTCACTCTTCATAATGCCTCTCTCATAGCTAGACAATGGAGGATCCAGAAGCAAGAGAGCAAACTGAAAAAGATATATAGATGAGCAAAGATGGGGGAAATATTGTATTGTATATGCTGTTGAACGTAAGATTTTTAAATGGATGTGAGATTTTGCTGGGACTAGATGTTTCAATGTCAAAAATGAGATGATTCCTCTTCCTTAAAAAACCCTGAAACCTATGCATCTGCCTGAGACACTCTTAATGACTGGAGAAGGGAATTCAACAGAGTATGTTTAAAGTCAGGAGCAGGAGAAGAATAAAACTTTATCTTAGTTATGCCAAACCAAGTTCTGTCCATTTAATAAGCTGTTACATATATTCCTGAGTATTTTTCTTTAATATTCACCTGTCTTGTTAGATTATGTATTAGTTCATTCTAACACTGCTATAAAAAAACTGCCTGAAACTGGGAAATTTATTTTTTTTAAAAAGTTTGATTTACTCAGTTTCACATGGTTAGAGAGGCCTCAGGAAACTTACAATCATGGTAGAAGGTGAAGGAGAAGCCAGCACCTTCTTCACAAGGTGGCGAGAGAGAGAGAGAGAGACAGTAAGTGCCACTTTTAAAGCATCAGATCTCGTGAGAACTCACTATCATGAGAACTGAGAACACCAGTGAGGAAACTTCCCCCATGATCCAATCACATCTCACTAGCATCCTCCCTTGACATATGGGGATTACAATTTGAGATGAGCCAAACCATAATACTCTACCTCTGGTCCCTCCAAAATCTTATGTTCTTCTCACATTTCAAAACACAATCCTGCCTTCCCAATAATTCCCCAAAGTCTTAATTCATTCTAGCATTAACTCAAAAGTCCAAGTCCAAAATCTCATCTGAGACCTGGCAAGGTTCTTCTGGCTATTAGTCTGTAAAATAAAAAACAAGTTAGTTAATTCCAACATACAATGGATGTATTAGTCCGTTTTTATGCTGCTGATAAAGACATACTTGAGACTGGGCAATTTGTAAAAGAAAGAGGTTCAACTGGACTTACAGTTCCATGTGCCTGGGGAGGCCTCACAATCATGTTGGAAGGCAAGGAAGAGCAAGTCACATCTTACATGGATGGTGGCAGGCAAAGAGAGATTGTGCAGAAAAACTCTCATTTTTAAGATCATCAGATCTTGTGAGACCTATTCACTATCATGAGAACAGCATGGGAAATGCCCACCTCCATAATTCAATCATCTCCCACCAGGTCCTTCCCACAACACATGGGAATTATGGGAGCTACAAGATAAGATTTGGGTGGGGACACAGAGCAAAACCATATCAATGGGGATACAGGAATTGGGTAAATGTTTCCATTCCAAATGGGAGAAATTGACCAAAACAAAGGAGCTACAGGCCCATGCAACTCTGAAACCCAGCAGAGCACTCATTAAATTGTAAAGCTCCAAAATAATCTCCTTTGATTCCTTGTCTCACATCCAGGAGACGCTGATGCAAGGGGTGGGCTCCCAAGGCTTGGGCAGCTTCACCGCTGTGGCTCTTCAGGGTACAGTCCCCATGGGGTGACCACTTTCATGGTCTGGCTTTGAGTGACTAAGGCTTTTCCAAGTACATGGTTCAAGGTGTTGGTAGATCTACCATTCTGCTATCTGAAGGATGATAGGCCTCTTCTTACAGCTCCACTAGGCAATGCCCCAGTGGAGACTCGGGGGGGCTCCAACCCCACATTTCCCTTCTTCATTACTCTAGTAGAGGCTCTCCATGAGAGCTCTGTTCCTGTAGCAGACTTCTTTCTTGATATTCAGGCATCTTCATACATCCTATGAAATCTAGGCAGAGGTTCCCAAACCTCAACTCTTGTCTTCCTGCAAGCCTGAAGGCCCAACACCGTATGGAAGCTGCCAAGACTTGGGGCTTACACCCTCTGAAGTCATGGCCTGAGGTGTACCTTGGCCTCGATTAGCCATATCTGGAACTAGAGTGTCTAGGACACTGAATGCCATGCCCTGAGGCTGCACAGAGCAGTGGGAGTCCTGGTACTGGTTCACAAAATCACTTTTTCCTCTAAGGCCTCTGGGCCTGTGATGGGAGGGGCTGCCATGAAGATCTCCGAAATGCCCTGGAGACATTTTCCTCATTGTCTTGGCTATTAACATTTAGCTCCCTGTCACTTATGCAATTTTCTGCAGCTGGCTTGAATTTCTCACCAATGGATTTTTTCCTTTCTACTGCATTGTCAGTCTGCAAATTTTCCACACTTTTATGCCCTAGTTCACTTTTAAACATAAGTTCCAATTTCAGATCATCACTTTGTGAATGCATATGACTATATGCTTTCAGAAAAAGCCAGGTTACATCTTGAATGCTTTGCTGCTTACAAATTTCTTCTGCCAGATACCCTAAATCATCTCTTTGAAGTTCAAAGTTCCACAGATCTCTAGGGCAAGGACACAATGCCACCAGTCCTTTGCTAAAGCATGGCAAGAGTGGCTTTTGTTTCAGTTCCTGATAAGTTCCCCATCTCCATCTGAGGCAACCTCAGCTTGGACTTCATTGTCCATACCACTATCAGCATTTTGGTAAAAACCATTCAACAAGTCTCTAGGAAGTTCCAAACTTTCTCATATCTTCCTGTCTTCTCCTGAGCCTTCCAAACTGTTCCAACCTCTGCCCATTACCCAGTTCCAAAGTAGCTTCCACATTTTCAGATTATCTTTATATTAGTACCCCACTATCCCGGCACTGATTTTCTGTATTAGTTCATTCTCACAGTGCTATAAAGAACTACCTGAGACTGTGTAATTTATTAAAAAAATAAAAAGGTTTAGTTGACTCAGTTCCACATGGCTGGGGAGGCCTCTTGTAACTTACAATCATGGTGGAAGGTGAAGGAGAAGCAAGCACCTTCTTCACAGAGTGGCAGGAGAAAGAGAGAGCAAAGGGGGAAGTACCACTTTTAAACCATCAGATCTCATGAGAACTCACTCACTGTCATAAGAAGAGCAAGGGGGAACCATCCCCATGATCCAGTCACATCCCACCAGGTCCCTCCCTCAACATGTGGGGATTACAATTCAAGATGAGATTTGGGTGGAGACACATAGCCAAACTATATCAGATTACAATTTCCCATAAGAGTGGAAGTCATGCTTGACATCTTCATCAAAAAATATTGAGTTGGTTATCATTTTTTGATACTTCCATCTCAGATATCAATATGTTGGTAAAGATGGCCCAAGAAAACTATTAGGAAAAAAAGGTGGCCTTAAGTCAAATTCTGATAAAAGTGGCTTTTCTCATTTCTACTTCTCCAATTAGTTAAAGAAGATGCATGACAAAACAGTAATATAATTTAAGAATTAAAAAATTGAGATATGGGTTGTTTTCTCTCTAATATTTTGAAAGTTAAGTGGTAATCTTGACTCACTTATAGAAGTTAAGTCATTTGAACAAACCTACAGTTTTAGTCACTTATTGCTATAAGTCACACTAACTCCAAATCTTATGCCTTAGAATGATAATGGTTTATCAATGTTCATGCTTCTGAATATTGGGAAAAGCTCAGCTGGGTCATCCTGCTATTCTCATTTGGGGTCTCATGTAGTTACAGCCAGATGTCAACTGGGGCTTCAATATCCTCATGGTTTTCCAATATAACTAAATAGACTTGAGCTTCTTTGCAGAGAGGGTGGATTTTACGGACTACCACCCCCAGTATTCAAGGGCTTATGAAGACTCTGCTGGTGTCCCACTTGCTAACATTCCAGTGAACAAACCAAGTCACACAGCCAAGCACAGAGTTAATGTAAGCAGGGATTACTCAAGGATCTAGATATCAGGACATATGTTCATGGGAGACGATGAAGAAAACATCACAACACAGTTACACAAAGAGTCAGAGGCAGAGGTAAATTTGACCTTGGGTTTCTCTGACTCCAAATCTATAACTTCACAATAGCACAATGGCTTCTCAGTTATTATATGCTACTTTCTCATTATTACTTGAAAATCTAGGAATAATAGGGGAGAGTAAAAAGATGAAAAATATTTTTCCCTAGGCTATCACTGCTTTCTTCATTTCCTACAATTCTGCTTTCTTGACCAGTGGCTTGCATACGACTCCAAGGTAATTTTTATTAAAATTTTAGTGATTATGTTCTCCTTTTGTATATTTATTTTGTGTCTATTTTTATTCTCCAAGATTCTACTAATAGAATAGATGAGAAGTCATATTTCTCTAGATCCACGTCCACTATCACGTACATCCTCTATATTACATAAACTTGTGCATGCACATGTTTGCAAAGTTACACACACAGACACAACATTGATACCCAAATAATTATTTTGTTAGCAAATTTCTACATTTCATGAATATATGGTTATAATACTGTATTTCTCTTTTACAAAAGGACTAGATATGTTAAACTTAATGTTTAGAATACTACTGCACAAGGTTATTTCCATAACTAGTTTTAATTAAAGCATCATCACTGAAATGATTTAAATGTACTCTGTTATAAATTACTGTAAGGATGGTAAAAGTTCATACAAGCAAGACAGTTCAGAGCCACTCATAAAGATACCATTTGTATATAAAATCATGAAGAAAGAAAATGGTGGGGAGGGCCAAGATGGCTGACTAGAAGCAGCTAGTGCACACTGCTGTCACAGTGAGAAGAAAAATTGGTGATTAAATAGTATATTTTCAACAGAAACATGCAGGTGGACACATTGTAAGTGTCCTATGTGGAGCCCTATGTGGAGTCTGGCAGAACCACTGCTCAGGCACAGATGGAGTCCCGGGAGCCTTGGATCCCTGGGCATCCCAGCATTAGCGGCTGCAGCTCTGGCAAAGGGGGAGGCTAGGATTTCTTATATGCCACCAAGAAAGGGGCTGAATCCAGGGGACTGAGCAGAGATGGTCTGTAGCCCTCCTGTCCACTGCACCTTGCAAGAAAAGTCCCACTGCCCTGGGACTCCAGCCATCCCTCCCTGGGGCTCCAGCCATCCCTCCCTGGGGCTCTCAGGCCAGTAGCAGCTCTACACCTCCCTTGGACAGAGCTCCCAGAGGGAGGGGTGAGCCACCAACTTTCCTATCTTGCAGTCTTCGCCACTGCTATCTTTAGGCTCTGGAGAGTCGGAGGTGACAAGGAACAGGTACAGACCTCCAGGACAGTACAGCTACCCCATGAAAAAGTGGCCAGGCTGTTTTTAACATGGGTCCCTGATCCCATTTCTCCTCACTGGGTGGCCAGCACCTCCATACCTGGTACTCCATCCAACCTCCGCTTGGGTTTTTGGGCTGGCTGCATCTCTGCACTGGCTTTGGAGAGTCCCCAGGGACTAGGGACTAGTGCTGACCCCCAGCACAGTGCAGCTGCCCCACAGAAGAGTGGCCAGACTGTTCTCCATGCAGGTCCCTGTCCTCACTTCTCCTCCTAGGCAAAACCTCCTGACCTGGGACTTCAGCATGACTAACACACCCCTGGTTAATATTTCAGTCAGAGGCAGCACGACATTTCTCTGGGGAGGAAAACCCAGAATCAATTGGCAACGCTTCTGCCTTTGCAGCTGCACTTGTACCACCCTAAATGCCCTTGGGCTGGGAAAGAACAAAAGGCCTAGTCACTATCCTGGCACCCCCAGCATGCAGCAGTCACCAAATGGAGAGGAATCCAACTCCTCTTCCCTGGAACCCCCACCCCCCAACTCGTCGCCAGGCAGAGCAACCAGCTCAGGACCACAGAACAGCTGCCCCACCCACGGATGAACACAACAACTGGTAGAGGCTCTGAGTTTCCCTGGAGAGAGGCTCCCAGAAGCAATAAACAGCCCCTCAGCCACTGCCACAGGAGTGGTTCTGCCCCTGATGCACTCAGCCTAGGAAAGAAACAAGGCACCGGAGGGCTTCATCCAAGCTAACAGCATGCCACAGCCACCATACCAACAGGATCCCAGTCTCTCCTCCCTGTGAGCACTTAACCCCTGCTTCCCAACAAGCAGAACCCCTAGCTTGAGCCAGCAGTAGAGCTGCCCTATCCCCTGGCTGAACACGCCCAGTAGCAGTGGCTCCTAATTTATTGGAAGTAGCGCTCCCAGGGGCAACCAAAAGCCCTCTGACGCTGCCTCTGCAGTGGAACTGCCGTTTCTGTCCTTGGACTGAGGAAGGAGCAAAGATCCTGAGTGCTTTATCTACACCTCCAGCAAGCTGCAATTGCCCTAAGAAGAGGAGGTAAGTTTGTCTCCTATGAGTTCCACCCACTCCCACTGCTCGCCACCAGGCAATTTAAAAAAAAAAAACTATTTTAAAATTCATATGAAAGCAAAAAATGTGCCCTAATAGCCAAGGCGATCCTAAGCAAAAAGAACAAAGCTGGAGGCATCATGTTACCTGATTTCAAACTATAATACAGGGCTACCATAGCCAAACCAGCATGGTACTGATACAAAAACAGATACATAGACCGATCAAAGAGAATAAACACATAGACAAATCAAACAGAGAGCACAGAAATAGGCCACACGCCAACAACCATCTGGTCTTCGACAAAGCTGACAAAAAAAAGCCATGGAGAAAGACTTCCTATTCAAGAAATGGTGCTGGGATAACTGGCTAGCCCTATGCAGAGGATTGAAACTGGTCCCTTCCTTCCATCACATATCCAAAGATCAATTTAAGATGGATTAAAGACATAAATGCAAAACCTAAAACTATAAAAAACCCTGGAAGATAACCCAGGATATACCATTTTGGACACAGGAACTGACAAATATTTCATGACAAAGATGCTAAAAACAATTACAACATAAGCAAAAATTAACAAATGGGATCTAATTAAACTAAAGAGCTTCTGCACAGCAAAAGAAACTATCAACAGAGTAAACAGGCAACCTACAGAATGGAGAAAATTTTTGTAAATTATGCTTCTGACAATGGTCTAATATCCAGCATCTATAAAACACTTAAACAAATGTACAAGCAAAAAGACACCCATTAAAAAGTGGGCAAAGTGGCCGGGTGTGGTATCTCATGCTTGTAATCCCAGCACTTTGGGAGGCTGAGGTGGGCAGATCACCTGAGGTCAGGAGTTTGAGACCAGCCTGACCAACATGGAGAAACCCTATCTCTACTAAACATAAAAAATTAGCCAGGCATGGTGGTGCATGCCTGTAATCCCAGCTACTCCAGAGGCTGAGGCAGGAGAATCACTCGTACCTGGGAGGTGGAGGTTGCAGTGAGCCGAAATTGTGCCATTGCACTCCAGGCTGGGCAACAAGAGTAAAACTTCATCTCAAAAAAAAAAGGCGAAGCAGATGAACAGATTCTTTTCAAAAGAAGACATACATGCAGCCAACAATCATGTGAAAATTACTCAACATCTCTGATCATTAGGAAAATCAAAACCACAATGAGATACCATCTTACAACAGTCCGAATTGCTATTATTAAGAAAACAAAAAATAACAGATGCTAGCAATGTTGTGGAAGATAGAGAATGCTTATACACTGCTGGTGGGAGTGTAAATTAGACCAACCATTGTGGAAAGCAGTGTGGCTATTCCTCAAAGAACTAAAAACAGAAATACCATTAGACTCAGCAATCTCTTTATTGGGTATATACCCAAAGGTATATAAATTATTCTATCATAAAGACACATGCACTTGTATATTCATTTCAGCACTATTCACAATAGCCAAGATATGAAATCAACTTAAATACCCATCAACAGTAAACTGGATAAAGAAAATGTGGTACATATATGCCATAGATTCTATGCAATCATTAAAAAAAGAACAAGATCATATCCTTTGCTGCAATATAGATGGAGCTGGAGATCATTATCCTTAGCAAACTAATGTAGAAACAGAAGACCGAATACCACGAGTTCTCACTCATAAATGGGATCTAATGATGAGAACACATGGACACAAAGAGGGGTAGAACAGACAATGGGGCTTACTTGAGGTTGGAGGGTGGAAGGAGGGAGAGGATCAGAAAACGTATCTATTGGACACTATACTTTGTACCTAGATGACAAAATAAACTGTACTCCAAACCTCCATGACACAAGTTGTCCTATAAAAAAAACCTGCATATGCACTCTGAACCCTAAAAATGTTAAAGGAAAAATTAAGAAAATGGTAAAGAGTTAATTTCTCCCAGCACTTTGGGATGCCGAGGCGGGCGGATCATGAGGTCAGGAAATCGAGATCATCCTGGCTAACATGGTGAAACCCCATCTCTACTAAAAACAGAAAAAATTAGCCGGGCGCGGTGGCGGGCGCCTGTAGTCCCAGCTACTCGGGAGGCTGAGGCAGGAGAGTGGCGTGAACCCAGGAGGCGGAGCTTGCAGTGAGCTGAGATCGCGCCCCTGCACTCCAGCCTGGGAGACAGAGCGAGACTCTGTCTCAAAAAAAAAAAAAAAAAAAAGATTGTATTTCACCAGAATCTAGCCAGCGACATGACAGATTTATATTTTAGCATACTCGAAGTTTGCAAAATGGGAAAATGAGAGAATTCTGGCAAGATTTTATAGTCATTATATATTTTTTCCAGTGTGAAAGACATTAATGGAAACAAAGAGGTGTGGACCAAATTTTAAACTTGAAATGATACTCAACTTCATGAATGTGTCACATTAAGAATAATTTCAACTTGGCTTTAATTTCTATGCACTTAGCTTTAATGCCCATTGAAATTACAGAAGCATAGTTTTCTCTATCCATTTTCATTTCTTTTAGATTGATATTCCCATTGTGCCACTGATTATAATAATTACATAGATTTATGTTTTAATCTATGACCCTTTCATATCAAAGATCACGCAATATGCTTCTTAAAATAATAATTACATAACATAGAAGTCTGCTACAACACCTTTAGATTGCATGATAGTTGATAGTTACTAATGAAGTAATTAACATTAGAGCACCTCCTTTGTTATATAACATTGAGTTAGTGAAACAGCTTACCTAGTCTCCAGTGCTGCAAGTATACAAGTTACATTTGCGAGCAGAGTATCTGCTAGGCAAGCTTTCATTATTTTTTCTAATAATCCCAGCTCTGCCCCTGGGAGTGTGTTTCTGGCATATGTTAGAAACTCAAAAAACTTAGCTGATCTATTTTTTAAAAAAAATTTTTACAATGTTTTTTAAACATTCCTGGGGAAAAATCATTTCAATGGTAGGAAACAGAAGATCTGCACACTTCAGAGATGGTCCAGTTATGTTCTATGTATGAGACAAAAGGTTCTGATATTTAATCAGGAAATGACTTTATGGCCTTTCTTGACTATGGGCAACATAATTTTGGAAAAGCTAGAAAGAAATGAAGCCTGATAACATCACCGCTTTTGTTTATCCACAAAGCTATTTAATGAATGTCAGTTAAATAACTAATTTTATATAAGATGATATCCCATATAAAGAGCACTGCCTAAGTGAGAATTGTGCTTGTCAGCTTTGCAACCTGCCTTCTATTGGTAACACCTGGTGAAACAGACATATTATCAGCTTAATATCTCAAGAAAAAACAATTTTATTAACTGATAAACCGATTATAGGCAGATGTCTATGATTACCTATTAAAGAGACCATTGAATTTCTTTAGTTAAGAGACTAAAAACATCATCAATCGCTCTGGAAGTATTCAAGTATGTTAGTGATGGACAAGAAGGGTCATAAATAAAGGCCAAATGAACCTACCTATCAGAGTTTAGTCATGTCAACAAGGAAGTCATTAAAATAGCCCGTATTTGAAACTTCAGAAAATTAAGAGTTTTCCTGGACCTGTTTGTCAATTTATAAAAATATTCAAATATTTCTGCTCTGTATTTTGGCCTCCAGATTCTACAATGGCATTGTGACCCAAAACATTTTTTTTCCTTCAATTTAGATTTTTCCGCTACTAAGATAGTTACTTTAATTCTGGTTATTTTAAAGTATTTCCTGAATAATCAATTAAAAAAATCCTAATATCATAAATCCTGCACACAAAGCTAAATTTTTAACGTAGTTTAAAATACATATTTTACTTTTTCACAGACTTCTTAATGTTTTTGATTTCTTATTTGAGTAAAGATTTAGGATTTTTTAAAAAAATTTACCATCCAGTTTTATTCTATTCTGCTACTGTCAATAAAGGCATTTTAGCTTAATCTTTTTCATATCTCACTCAGTGTGTTAACATGGCACTGGAATATTTTGATAATTGAATTAAGCATTTGTGATAAGAAAATTGTAGTAATTCTACAAACATGTATGCATGTTTGTCTCCCTTTGCCTTGTCCACTGACCATATCCGCATTACCATCTCCTCACTTATTCTGGGCAGAATAACCCTCGGATATTTTTTTCATCAGCATCTGACTAAAACTCATCGGTTTTCCTTACACTACAAAGTGTGCTTCTTTGGCATGCTATTAGTCTCCTTTTTTAGATTTCATCACACCTATTTGAAGTCGGTAGTTGCCCTCATGAGGAGAAAAAGGACCGTATTTGTCAATTGCCTCTAAGAAACAGGGGCTCAAAAAAAGCCTAAAAAGGCTTTACTGTCTCTGACCAACACTGGGGAGGATAAGATAAAATAATAACTTTTCTCTTCATGACGCACCTCTTTTACGCTTTTCTTACATCGCACCCCTCTTCAGACAACCTGAAATTCAAATTAATAAGACAGATGTGACATCATCCTGGCATTTCTCTCTTAATCTAAAAGTTCACCACTCCAGTAGGAAAATGGCTAATTAATTTGGCCACTTGACAGATTAAGATTAATTACACAAAATGTAAAGCTGTTTGTTACCAAGCAAACAGACCCCCTCAAGCAATAGCTTATTTTACACCAACCTAGAAAAAAAAACCTATTTTGACTTTTAAAAATAGATACTGAACAAAGGTAGAATAATTTACTGTACAAAATCATGGGGAAAGTGTCTTCAAATGCTATTCTAATACCATGATTTTTATAAAAAAAGCCTTTCTCCATGTTGTTGTTTTAAAACTCTATAGCTATTATTTATTTTTCACAACCATCACTTTTTATCTCAATAGTAATATGATTATAGTGCTTTAATGAAGACTTTTTATACTTCAGCATAGCATAATTGCTATTTCTCAAGTCATATTCTTCTTAAAAAGACAGTGATTTCTTTTAAAATAAAGGCTTTCTCTGATCAAATTAATTATTACATATCAGGGAAATATTATCCTTTCTTTTTTCAGGTCAATGTAGAGTTGTTGAATTCAGATGCAAAAAATAACTAACTTTCTGACCATCCATCCACCTGAGTATTCTGAAGAAGGCACTATTGTAAATTTTAGAAAGGACATCAGCTTTCCAAATTTCCTCTCATTTCTGCTTCACTCTGGAAGAAGAGCCTCCAGACATAGGTAGCCTGTTGACTTAAGATCTTAGTGATTTGATTTGTTTTTGGAGCTCACCAAAGACCTGCAGGTTATTTCTTTGCCTAGTAGGAGGAACATCAGGTTTCTATCATTTTATTTTGTCACTTGTAAAAGATAGAAAATACATCTATGTCAAAATAACTGACTAGTGCTCTTCAAAAATGTTAAAGTCATAAAAGGTGTGGAAAGCCTGAGGGACTGTCACAGATTGGAGGAGATTAAATGCAAGATGGGATCTTGGAACAGAAAAAATATTTTAATCAAAACACTAACGAAAAATCAGAGTAAATTATGTAGTTCATAGCACTATACAGATAATAATTTCTTGGTCTTGATAGTTGTATGACGGCTGTATTAGATCTTAACATCAGAAGAAGCTGGATGAGGATATATAAGAACTCTATGATGTTGTCACTTTTGCATAAGTCTAAAATTCATTTAGGACAAAAAACCAAACACCGCATGTTCTCACTCATACGTGGGAATTGAACAATGAGAACACATGGACACAGGAAGGGGAACATCACACACCGGGGCCTGTTGTGGGGTGGGTGGAGTGGGGAGGGATAGCATTAGGAGATACACCTAATGTAAATGACGAGTTAATGGGTGCAGCACACCAACATGGCACATGTATACATATGTAACAAACCCGCATGTTGTGCACATGTACTCTAAAACTTAAAGTATAATAAAAATTTTAAAAAGTTAATTTAAAAAAATGGCAAAATATATTTTTTCAGAATGAGCATTTCTCAGTATTATTATAACATCTTTTTCTAAAGTCAGTTTAAATTACTTTTTAATTGATAAAAATTATAGTTTTATTTTACTCTGTACAAATGCTTGATTTACAAGAATGTGCTCTCGAGAGGAGATCTATTTCAGCAATGCAACATAAAATAGATTTGTGAATTTGTTTTTTTAAACTTCAGATATTACTAAAAATCTAGTTTCACACTGATATTTCAAAAAACATGGAATTGTCATTTTTACAGTTATTTTATTTGATATGAAATATTCTAGAAGGTGAGAAAAAGAACAGTAGCAATGGCTTTCAGGACTTTGCCTCTCTAACCTTCTCTCAGTGGGATAGAGGAAAATGGGTAGAAACTGGCCAGTTGGCTGACCAGAACTTTGTCAACGAAAAAAGCTAGAGGGCATTTCCTGCTGGTGGCAACTGTCACTGGGGATGGGCTGCTAAGGATTCTTATTCCTCAAAATGTCACAGTAAGGAAATTACCTAATTAATCCCCCAGACTCAAGAATCTGCCCTTGAGACCCACTAAGATGCTATAAAAGTAAGAGTCTCTATTCAGAGACTGGCAATTTGTTCTCTAAAGAGACAACCAGTAAATATTTTAGGCTTACAGGCCATGGGGTCTCTGTTGCAACTACTTATCTTTGCCATTGCAGACTGAAGTAGCAATAAACCTAAGGAAACACATGGTTGTGGCTGTGTCCCAATAAGACTTTACTTACAAAATAATGTAGTGGGCTAGATTTGACCCTTTGGCTATAGTTAACTGTACCCAGCTCTATTTCATATTCGCTTTCATACAAAAATACATCTCACCACATGGAAATTCTGAGTAAGCTGTAAAACCAAAACACTTCTTGCAGATTTTTAAAAATCACTGTAGCCAGAAAAGTTGTCTAGAAAATCTTCTGAGACAAAATTAGACGAAAAGTCATGGAAACATTATCTGAGCACTTCTTTACATACCCTCTATTATAACGTGCCTCTGTTATGCCATAAGTGAAATTAAAGGATAGTTTTGTGTAACAGTAAAAGCACTGACTTTTTAAACAAGCCAACTTGTACTCCAGTTCTGATTATCACTTACTAGTTGGGCAAGTTCTTAAAATCTTTGACCTTTCATTTATCTTATCTATAAAACAAAAATAAAATATATTTCTTAAGGGGTAAGAATGATGTCAATACATAAACAGCTTGTATATGAACTAAGGACCTGAATTTTTTGGAATCAACTTGAGGTAACTTTTAAGAAAAATTATTCCAGCATTTCTAAAGTCATAAAATACTGTCAGCCTTCTATATCTGTGGATTCTGCCTCTGTAGATTCGACCAAACACAGATCAAATATATTTGGAAAAATAAAAAATAAAAAATAACAATACAGTAATAGAAAATAATACAAGTATAAAAAGCAATACAGCCTAACAACAACTTATATATAGTTTAAATTGTGTTAGGCATTATAAGTAATCTAGAGATGATTTAAAGTGTACAGGAGGACATGTGTAGGTTATATGCAAATACATTCTGTATAAGGAACTTAAGAGTCTGCAGAATTTGGTATCCACTGGGGGTCCCGGAATGATTTCCCTGACACATACTGAGGAAAGGCTGTAATGCAATCTCTATTTTAATCTCTTAGAGAAAACTGAAGGCAATCCACTTAATAATATTCAGGAACTCTTCCTACCAGCCCCTTTTTTCTCTTCCAAAATTCGCTTACATATAGCAAATGGCTTGGAGCTTCCCTCATAATAAATCTCCAAAACTCTCCCAGGTTATTTTTCTCTTCCCTCCTTTTCTCCCAACTCTTTCTTATGGACGTTGATTTTACTTCTCTGACTTTTATTTTTTTTCCCTGATCTATACATTTCTTTCTACCATATTATTAAATTTGCTTATTTTCTATGTTAATTGATTAATGTTGATATCTCTGTTGAAGAAAAACTTCATGAGGAAATGGTTTCTCTTTTGTTCACTTGATACATCTCACAAGCTCAGAATAGTGTCTAGCCATGGAATAGGTACTTAACAAATATTTGTTGAATAAATAAATGAAGAATACATTCTTCTAATTTTATATTGTAGCAGCCTTTGGAGTCAATTTGGGAAAGAAATTCTTCTTCTGTTGGAAGGGGAATAGGAAAGAACAGAAATTTAAATTGGAAAATTCAAATTTATTTTGGGGTCACTGAGACAACTTTTATGCTACAATATGTTAACTTCAGTGTTAACATACACTATTTGACATATAGAAGCCTCAAACATAGGAGTTTTTCTAACATAGTGTATATTTTTATTACATAGATTTATGTTATTTTTTAGTCTTTTTATAAAAATTTTACTTATCTATCACATCACTACTGCATAGCTATGTAAAACTTTAGTCTGACTTTTTTTTTCTTCTGGCCATGGTGGAATTATAAGGATCTGGTTTACCCTCCTACCAGAAACAAGTGAAAAACAAGACTAAATGTATGAAACAATGGATTTTAAGTCATTGAATACCAGGTAAGTAGGGACAGTGATCCTTGAGAGACAGGAGAAGTCCTGACAAGTTAAGCCCTAAGATTGCCCTAACTTGCCACCTAGAGAAGGTTTGCAAGAAATGGCAGAGAACAGAACAACCCAGTTGGAGCCAGTAGTCAATTTCCCTGAGTTCAGGAGATTGAACTAGGAGTCCAGGGAGACCAAGCATGTTGGGCAGAGTAACAGAAAGGATAAGGTGTACAGAGAGAGAACGTTGGAGACTTGAAGAAGTTATCCCTAGAGTCTTTAGCTGAGGATTTATCAATGTATTCATGTGAGAAAACTACCCAAGAAAGAACCATTTGAAAGGATTAGGGGAAACAATTGCCAAGGCTCACATATGAGGAATGGTGCCTATTCCAGTCAGCCATACTGGAAAAAGTTACATAATTATAAGGCATTGCATATAGTGTTTAAAAAAGTCCTGTCTCAGTAGTGGGGCAAATTTAGTCTTAGACTAAAATGTTTCTGCAATTCTCCCTAAAAAAAACTTAAAAGGCAAGAACAAAACAGATCAAGTTTTCATGTAACTAAATTGTATCCCAGATAAAAAGTTTAAGGTTTATTGAGATGAAAAAAGGCCTAGTGCCCAACAATTTAACATTTGTAATATTTATTATAAATTAAAATTACTATTTATGCAAGGAAGCATGAAAACAGGACCTATAATTAGGAGAAAAATCAACCACTTGAAATCTACCCACAAATGACACAGATAAAAGGATCAGAAGAAAGAAAAACATTAAAATAGTTATTATAACTGTACTCCATTTGTTCAAGAAGCTAAATGACAGATTGAGTATATTAAGGCAAGACATGGAAAATATTAAGAAAAAATCCAAATCAAACTTCAGGAAGTGAAACTAAATGTTTAAATGAAAAATTTACTGGGTGGGATTAATGGCAGATTATATATTACAAAATAAAACATTAGTAAACAAAAAGGTATAGCAATAAAAATTGTCTAAAAGGAAACAAAGAGATGAAAAAGAGAGTAAGAAAAAATGATCAGTTATCTGTAGAACAAGTTTAAACATCCTATCAATGAACTAATTGAGTCCCTGAAAGAGAAAAGGAGAAAAGGGGATGGGAAAATATATAAAGAAATAATACATAAATTTCCAGATTTGATGAAAATTATAAAGTGACAGATTCAAGAAGCTCAATCAACACAAAACACAATAAATATGAAGAAAACTATACAAAGGCATACTATAGCCAAATTATATAAAACCAGATAAGATCTTAAAAGCAAACTTAAAAGGAGGACTTTTTTGTAAATATGGAAGCTTAAAAATTTAATCACCAGCAAACTCGCACTACAAAAAAAAAAAAAAAAAAAAAAGGAGACTTCCAAGCAGAAGGAAAGTGATACCAGATAGAAATCTGGATAAATATTGGGTAAATATAAAAACCATTTCTCTTATGATTTAAATATTTTCAAACAAAACTTCATAATCCCTTGTTAATTTGGATTCTTCTTTTTAACATATCTTTGTGTTTTTTTCTGTCTTTAGAATTCTGAGCTACTCAGAAAAGAATTTAATGTGAGATTGCTCCATTCCATGTAACTAAAAATCATCTGAAAAAAATATTTTGTGGATACAACATTAATGAAATTTGTTAGTTTGAGATACAAATGAGGCATCACTTACCATGCCTTAGGTCACTCTGGGTATTACCCAGTCTGATTGTCTTCCTTCCAATAAATACAATTTTAATTAGCCCATGTTCATCTTACTAGATTACTTTAGGTTCATGAATTTCTCCAGAGAACAGCTTTGTCTCTACTTGTTTTATTATTATTGGGGCTGATTATACATCCTAACATAAGGAAACTGTGAAGCTAATTGACATTCTACTCCCCTTATTAATCAAATTATAATTGAGGTGGCCATACTGAACCAGACAACAGCACTAACCTTTAAATTTCATCCTCTGATCCACATTCCCACATGAAGGCTTTCCATTTTTCATTAGTTTTTTTCTGTTTACATCTTGAAGACACTTTTATATTTCTGTGACAGGCTCCATAAAAAGCCAGTTTGCATTTTAATTTTAGCATTGTATTTTGATACATCGGGGAAAAACAAATAACAAATACTATATGGAAAGAAGTCACAAAAGCATAGATGAGAGCTGATCTCTAATAAGACAAGATATTAAGGTCATGGAAATGTTTAGACTTCCAGCCTCTGACTGACATATAGTATCTGTCTCACATTGCCTAAGGCATTAAAACTTTGGGACTGCACAATCTGAAGTGATCAGCAAAAATCATTGAACAGAGCATTAGCCACAATTCATAGAAAATATTCTTCCAAAGGTATTTTACACAAAATACTTCTGTATTATTTGCTATTTATCAGTCATTGAACAAAACATTTTGTACACCAACAATGTATTGGTCTTTGTGCTAAGCACTATGGTGTCAAGCATGAATGAGATACAAATTTTCCCTGAAGGAGCTCCCAGTTTTCAAGGGAAATTTAAACAAGTTGTCTTATAAGGAGGACAATGAAAACACATTTAATAAGTGCTATAAATCATTTATGCACTCCATGGTTTCACAAATACCTATTATTTGCTATGAGTTGAATTATAACCCATCATATTTAATACCTTGAAGTTCTAAGTACCTCAGAATGTGACCTTATTTGGAGATATGGTCTTTACAGTGGTCATCATGTTAAGGTGAGTATATTAAGGTTGCCCCTAATCCAATATGGCTGATGTCCTTATACATCATTTGTGAGCAAAGCAGCAAGCCTGGAACAGATTCTTCTCTCACAGTCCTCAGAAGGAGCCAACCCTCCAAAGACCTTGATCTGAAACATCTATCCTTCAGAATAGTGAGATTATAAATTTTGTTTTTCAAGTCACCAAGTTTAGCTACTTTGTTATAGCAGCACTAATAAACTAATACATATGCATTAAAACTATGTGATGGAGCTACTTGGATTGGGGGTGGTGGAGAAGACAACATGCCTTTAGAAAATTTAGACTTAATGAATAAAACAGTTTAATAAGAAATTATAATACAGAATAATAACTATTATAATAAATATCAGCAGAGAGTGCTACTGGAGCACAGGATAAATTAAATCATGCTAACATGATTGGAGTGATATATCAAGTGATACATTACTGAAGGGACATAACAAGAATCAATTGAAGTCAACTAGAAAAGGACAGGAAAGAATGGTCTAAACAAAGAATACTACCTATTCAAAGGTGCAGAGGAGTGAAAGAATGCAGCACTCCTCTGCATTCACAGAAAAGGCATAGATGATCATTTGGTGATTGGGTGTGTACATCTTCTTTCCCTTAACACAATTATTATTTTCTCTAAATTTTTAAAACTTAGAAGGTATGACAATATAAGTTATCCCAGAACTTGTGGCAAATAAGTTATATGTTTATATTTATGCAGCACCAACCTGTCAGATCTTATTACTTATCTACATTATGGTATATGATTTCTGCTCAGTAACCCAGGTGCAACCAACCCTATGGCATTATCTCTTTGCTGTCATGCTAACACCTGGAGTGACATATCAAGGATCAATAGAAGTAATTTCTATCAGATTACTCTGCTTTAGGAAATATCCCATGTCTATGTTTTTGCTTATTGCATCATTCCTAGAGTTCTCATTCACCTCTCTGCTATTCTAATTGAGCTAACTCCTTATTCAGCTCAATCTTGTTTGTGATTTTCTCCAACAACATGTATCTACAATATTCATTATCTCCAGTGCATTTCTAAAGAACTTAAAATAACGTAATTTATAATAAATCCATACAGTTCACTTGGTATCTAGTATTTATCTCAGAGATAGAGCTGTATATATAGAAATAGACATTTAGACATACAGATATAAACATAGAGGTACAGATAATAGATGCAGATATATCTGTTGCTATATCATCTTGTCTCTAACTAGATTGCAAACTTCTTAAAGTCTGAATTAGTCTGTTCTTATGCTGCTGATAAAGACACACCTGAAACTGGGTAATTCATAAAGAAAAATAGGTTTAATGGACTCACAGCTCCACATGAGGAACTGGGTAGATCTCTCAATTATGGCAGAAGGCAAAAGGCATGTCTTACATGGCAGCAGGGAAGAGAGAAACTTGTGCAAGGAATCTTCCCTCTATAAAACCATCAAATCTTGTGAGACTTATTCACTATCATGAGAACAGCATGGGAAAGACCCGCCCCCACGATTCAACTACTTCCCACTGGGTCTCTCCCAAGACACATGGGAATTGTGGGAGCTACAATTCAAGATGAGATTTGGGTGGGGACACAGCCACACCATATCAATGTCCCGTCTGATTATCCTTCACAAGCTACTTATGCCTGACCTTAGGCCATCTTGCTTTGATGTTGATGGTTTTCTGTGGTTGAATGGTCAACAATAACAGCATACATACACACACATATATATGTATGTAACAAATATATATTTATATAAATAAAATAAATTATTCAACATTTTTATTTGTCATTCACTCATATTTTTACCAGAATAAAACATAAAGCTATTTGCTAATGATCTTCAAGGCTATTTCATTTTTTGTTGACTCATAAAAACATCTTGGTGACTCATGAAAAGTCTCATGAAATGTCTGAATCACTCAGCAAGTGGTTCTTCATAGACAAAGAAAATCTGCCATCTGAGAAACAAAATATATAAACAAGGTATATAATAGCAGTGCTCAAGATCAATTTCTGCATGAACTATAGTAACTAGGAAATTCACCATTTATATCCTTTAGGGAACAGCCTTCTAAGGAAGAACTTAGTGGGATTTAGTTTGTGAGATGTACCAAGTTTCGTGACATAAGAATTTAAGATAAAGATACATAAAATAGTTCTAATGCTAGTGTGTCAATCTTCAAAAATGTTATTTTCATAATATAAACCTGGAGACATCCTCTGTAAATATTTTGATTTTAAAATTATTTTTATTGGGCAGGTGCAGTGGCTCACGCCTGTAATTTCAGCACTTTGGGAGGCCGAGGTGGGCGGATCACCTTAGGTCAGGAGTTCGAGACCAACCTGGCCAACATGGTGAAACCCCCGTCTCTACTAAAAATACAAAGTTAGCTGGGCACTCCTATTTTATGCAATCTACATAACATGTTTTGTGGGTGTTTGTATTAGGTGCCCATAACTGGGAAAAATATAACTCAGACTCTGCATAATGAAAACACTGGAATAAAGTGTTGACTTAACTATAACTGAAAAAGAAAATCACTAGAAATGGTGAAATAAACAAAGGAAACTTCAGTTTTGGCTTGATTTATATATATATTATTACAATAATTTTCTACTTTCAGTTTGCTATTTTCAATATGACAGTTCAAATAGAAGATAAATTATTCATTCCCGTACTTTCTTTTAATTTATTTGAGGATAACAAATCAAATTATGGAATAAGGAAATGTACTGACTTCTGCATGTCTAAATAAATTTTTCAGGACTAGCATTAGGCTTTGCTTATAGTAGATACTTTAATCGTTACCTCTTCAATTGAATCATTTCTGCCTGCTTTTTTCTTAGGCAACCTCTTGTGGAGATTGAAGTCTACTGCCACCTGAAAAAACCCCCTCTTTAATAAGGGCTTATTGGAATGGCCTCCAAACAGCCTGTGTTCAGGCTAGGCACATACAAGAAAAGTCTTGCTTCCTCTGAAAAACAGGAATATACCTTTCTTGGTTAATGAGAACCAAGTAAATTTCTGTGTGACTTCTAGAATTCTCAGGTGGCTCCACAAACCTCAATTAAGCATAGCTTCTGTGGGCCACTGTGCTAGATGCTAGAGACATCAAAGGTTGGTAAGTATACTACTGGACTCATAGAGTTAATTATACAAGGAAATAAGCCAACATAAAACCATAATAGTGGGGTTTAAAATCAATAGTGCTTTACTTTGTCTGCCTTCTAGCTACTACTACTGGTGCTAGTGAGCATAAGAATAGTAAAATAAAGTTGAGAGAATAAGAAAAAAATTTAAGCAAGAATAATACAGAAATAGAGCAATTTATTTAAAGAGTTTTGGCTATTTGATTATCAAAAATGTCATCCAGAGAGATCTGTTCATTTAGAAAGCTGACAGTGGAAATGACTAAATTCTAGGAAGCTCAACTGAGGAAAGTATAATTTACTTTTTCCTTTCTCTTTTTATCTTATTCTTGTTGCACTCATTTTCAGTCATGATGAATCCTACAACTATAATTCATTTCGTAGAACTGATTATGATTCCCTTATCATTTTATAGAATATAAATAGACCATCTGTTTAAATAGCACTGCCACTTAAGTTATCATGGGGCAATTGCATTTCCTCCATTGGTAAATTCACTGTTAACTCTCAGTGAAGAAATGAAAGTGACCAATAGCCATTTTTTTGTTTGTTTGTTTTTTGACTTGGAGTTTTGCTCTTGTCACCCAGGCTGAAGTCCAAAGGCATGATCTCAGCTCACTGAAACTTCTGCCTCCTGGGTTCAAGCTATTCTCCCACCTCAGCCTCCTGAGTACCTGGGATTACAGGCGCCCACTACCATGCCCGGCTAATTTTTGTGCTTTTAGTAGAGATGGGATTTCACCATGTTGGCCAGGCGGGTCTCAAACTCCTAACCTCAGGTGACCCACCCACCTCGACTTCCCAAAGTGCTGGGATTACAGGCGTGAGCCACCACACCCAGCCCCCAGTAGCCTCTTAATGCAGTCTTATTAATGAGAAGAAGGTGATGGGTCTTTCTGTAAACAAATCAAATGTAATGAGAGTTTGCATTTGAAGAAAAGACTGCCAGATTCCAACTATGCATTCTTACTGCTTTCTTATATCAGCTTCTACTATGTTAGACTGTCTCTAGAACAATCATATCAGAAAAAAAATTTATGAAAAAATAAATTTCTACCTCTATAAACAAATTCTATAGTGTATATTATGCCTCTTATTATCACGTAATTTAATTTTTATAATTGCACTCAATATGTATACTGCCTTCCAAGATATATATTTATTTCAGCTATATCATTCATTCTCAATTTGTGCATAGCTTTTGCATGTCATTCTAATGTCAATATAATATTCCTTTAATTTAACATAGGACTGTCTACATAACAATTTTGTCAGAATTGTTTATTTGGACCTTTTTTTAGTTTTCAGTAAAAATATATAATGTAGCTATAAGCATTTTTGCACAAACAGGCTTTTCTTCACCCTTAGATTTTTCCCATAGGATAGTTTCTGAAAATAATAGTAGTATTAGGTAAAAGAAGATCATTTTTATTACTTATGTCATGAGTTATCAACTTGCTCTTCCAAACTATTGCACTACTTACAGTGCCATCAGTTGTGTATAAATCTACTTGCTCCCAACAACCATGTTCATATTAAGTTTCTGTCAATTAAAAATATTTTTTCTTATATAACAGGGCTGACATAATATCTCCTAATTGTGTCCTTTAGCATTTTACTAATTTGTTGGTGAGTTGACTTTTAAAAATGTAGTCTTTTAGTGTTCACAGCTCTTTGTACTGTCTATCAGTGCCTGGCATATAGAAAGTGATCATGAGTGTTTGTAGAATGATTGAAAAACAAATGAGTAGTTCTTTGACCATTTATCAACTAGAGTAGTGTTTTATAAATTTGATCCAAATCTAACCCCCACATATTTTCAAAATTAAACGTGTTTGTTATAACTTTGAGAAGAGTATATCCCATTATTTTTCTTTTATAATTATTACCTTATATACATATAATATTTAATTTTTATACGTAATGAGCGATACACATGTTTTATTATGTCAATGGTCAATGACTATTTCTTCTTCACCCTTAAAATATAAAATGTCATTTTCTTACTGCAATTGGGATAAGTATAAATTTTATATTATTCTAGTGTTTTATTGTTTGTAAAATATTTAAATCTGTAATGTATTCAGAATATATTGAAAAGCATTATATCAGATTTAATTGGATATATTTTTTCATGATTCTCATATTTTCCTAATATTGTTTACTAAATATCATTTTAGAAACTTGTCTTTAAAACTTATCAAAAAACACTCACATAATGATTAAAACTTAAGTACATGTGTTGTAAAATATGAATTATTTTATTGAAATTTACATTGAAACAACTTAGTTTTTAATGTGTAAATTGAAAGTATACAACATGATGCTTTGATATGCATACTGAAATGATTACTACAGGTAAGTAATGTAACATATCCATCACTTTCCATAGTTAGGGTTTGTGTGTGTATGTGCATGTGTGTGTATGTGTGTGCTAAGAACAATTAAAATCTACTCTCAGCAAATTTGTGACATAGAATACAGTATTAGTGACTGTAGTCCTCCTCCTATACATTAGATCAAAAGACTTAATTATTCTACAAAACTACAAGTTTAACCTCCATCTCCCCATTTCCTTCCTTACCCTGCCCCTGGTGATCACTTTTCTGTTCTCTGTTTCTATGAAGTTGACTTTTCTTTTTAAGATTCCACATGTAAGTGAGAACTATTCCAATACAATGTATTCCAATACAAAGTATTTTTATTTCCACAAACATGTCTGCTCTTGTTTCACTCCTTACTAGCTGTGTAACCCTGGCTAAGTCAGTTAATGTTTTTAACTCTCATCTATAATATGAAGAGAATAACAGAACTTGCTTAATAGGATTGTTATAAGAATTGGAAGAGATGACGCAAATAATATTACTCACTGCTTAATACAGTGAGTAGGTGGCTTTCAGATAGAGCATAGTGTTAGTAGTTATCTCTGCTTCAGCAGTATCATTTAAATCTTCAAGCAAGTTCAATAAACCATTACCCTTTTGTTGTATTTTTCATCATATTTCTATATCTCATATGCTTTAACATAATGTGGGCTATTCACTATGAATAACATATAAATTTCTTTTTAAATTAATTTTATTAAAATATAAACTCCTTATATCATTATATAAATCGACATTTTCACACCTGTGTAGTGGTCAATAATCAAGAAGCACAATATATTGCTTAAGCATCACTTTGTTATTGAGCATTTAAGTTGTTCAATGGTTCACTATTAAGGTAAATCTTCAGTGATACTCCTTGCACACGTATCCTTGTCTCCATCTCTTATTTCCTTGGGATAAATTGCTACAAGGAGAATTACTGAGTTAGATTTCCTAACACATACTGAATTGCTCTCAAGAAAACTTCATCTGATTTATGATATAAACAGAAGTTCCTGTCTCACTATAACTTTGCCTGCCTGCATCAAATATATATGGTTTTGTTTTGTTTTGTGGTTTTTTTTTTTTTTTTTTTTTTTTTTTGAGACAGAGTCTTGCTGTGTCACCAGGCTGGAGTGCAGTGGCGCGATCTCGGCTCACTGCAACCTCTGAGTTCAAGCGATTCTCCTGTGTCAGCCTCCCAAGTAGCTGGGACTACAGGCGCACACCACCACCCCTGGCTAATTTTTGTACTTTTGGTAGAGACGGGATTTCACCACATTGGCCAGGATGGTCTTGATCTCCTGACCTCAT
This sequence comes from Pan troglodytes, assembly GCF_028858775.2. Lineage (NCBI taxonomy): Eukaryota > Metazoa > Chordata > Mammalia > Primates > Hominidae > Pan > Pan troglodytes. The sequence goes on from NC_072407.2 coordinate 93,582,390, forward strand.
GATCTGCCTGCCTCAGCCTCCCAAAGTGCTGGGATTAAAGGTGTGAAACATGATGCCTGGTCACATTAAGTGTATTTTTAAAATCTCTGCCAGTTTGCTAATATAAAAATGGTATCTCATTGATGTTTTAATTTGAATTTGACTCCTAGTGAGTGTCAATATTCTTGTGTACTTATTAACCATTTGATTTTCCTCTTATGCAAAGAGCTCCTATAGGCAACTAGTGAGGATTTGTATTTGTCTTTTTCTCTTGTAATAATTCTTTAAATATAAAAAATATTCTAGAGTTTGTCTTCAATTGATTTTATGATACATTTTAATACAGAGATCCTATCATTTCTAATGAACCCAAATCTATCAACATTTCCTTAGAATTTCTATAAATTGATTGATGTTTTTAATGTCTTTTTATATCTAAAATTCACTTGAATCTTCAACTGGTTGATTCATTTATTTTTATACATATAATTTCATATTAAGAGGGCAATTTATTTTTATGTATTATGGAATATGAGGATCTAATTTAATTTTTCTCATTTTTTTCACTGACTGCTTCTTTTTCTACTCTCTTAAGATGATACTTTTGTAATTTAGAGACACATTTTATAACTGTGTCCTCTTATATATGCTACAGTTTGAATGTGTTTCATAAAATTCATATGTTAAAACTTAAATGCCAATTTAACGTCATTAAGAGGTGTGGCCTTTAGGGGGTGATTAAATCATGAGGTCTGAGCTCTCATGGCTGAGACTGAGACTCTTTAAAACAACATGAGGGAGTGGGTTTACTCCCTTCTGCTCTTCTGCCATGTAAGAACATAGTATATGCCCCTACTGCCATGAGAGGATGTCGCAAGAAGACCTCTCTGGACGCCTAATGCCAGTCCCTTGATGTTGGATTTCTCAGCCTTCGGAACTGTAAGAAACACATTTTTGTTCTTTGTAAGTTACCTAGTTTGTGGTATATTCTTATAGCAGCACATAAAAACTAAAGCAATATGTTAATCATAAAAATATTGGAAAAAACCAGTTAAAGAACAGAATCAAATTTTCTGTAATCTTATAAGACCTATGATAGTCTATCTAACAATGCTGGTATATATTTTTCTAAATATACAGATGTAGTTATAGACCTATTTTGCCCACAAATACAGTACAATAATGTGCATTTTAAGCTTTTTATTCTTCATTGGATAAGTATTTATTTTCCTTCTATTCTGTTTCAGGCATTGTGCTAAGTGCTAGGAATACAATCAATGATGGGGTTGATAGAAACTACTCTCATAAAACTTATCAACAAAAACTAACAGTTAAAAATAATTTTAAAATTACATAAACAGTGTATTATTGCATTTCTGGTAATTGGAACAAAGGAAGAAAAGAGAATACCTCAAGAGAATGTAATAGAAGAACCTTAGATTTTTCCGAGTATTCCAGGAAGGTGTCTCTGTATTTAAGCCCTAAAGGATGAGCAAAGTTAGATAAACCTTTCTAGGCTATGGTGGTTTCTTTTAGACCTTAGGAAAAAAATAAAACTAAAAGCAAAGAAACAAAAAGAAACGTCACTGAACTTTTGCCAGTGCCCTGGCAGGGAATATTGATCCATTGATTAAGATTGCCAGTTGTAGTTATTAGGTATATTTGTAGATATACCAAAAAGACCTGACTTTTAAACTATTATACCTAATAAACTACTTGGAAAAAACATTTTGTGGTATTTCATTTAAAATTTGGAAAAGAGGTACTTGCTTTACAAAGGATTTTAAATATTTTAAAATATATTTTTAGATCTCTAGAAGCATTTAAAATAGAATTTGATTTACAAAAATATAATGAATTTGAAACTCCCTGAAACCACATTTCTAGTATAAATAAGGTAATTCTACATCCAATATTTATAAAAATATCTTTTATGTTGCTTTTATCTCATTCTACCATGTTTGGCATTCTAAATTGTGCTCATGTTTTAAGAAACATCAATACCAGCAAAGAAACCTATATAACCAGAATATTGTTATAGCAATAAAAATAAAACATGCCTTCTGGTAATATGTGGTCAAAATTTATGTGGTAGTGGAAAGAGTAGTGGCCTTAAAATAAAGTAATCCAGTTTTGAGTCTCAGCCACCTTGCCACTTATTACCTGAGTGTCCTTAGGGAAGTCATCTTACTTTTCTGAATAAATTATTTTATTACTTAAGATACTCACCTAGTCCACAGCAACACTGTGAATTTTACATGAGATTTATAAAGGCAGTTTGCAAAGCATTCAGCTATTTGTTTTTTTTTTTTTTTTTTTTTTTTTTTTTTTGAGACAGAGTGATCTCACTTTGTCACCCAGGCTAGAGTTCAGTGGCACAATCTAGGCTCACTGCCAGCTCCGCCTCCCGGGTTAACGCCATTCTCCTGCCTCAGCCTCCGGAGTAGCTGGTACTACAGGTGCCCGCCACCATGCCCGGCTAATTTTTTGTATTTTTAGTAGAGATGGGGTTTCACCGTGTTAGCCAGGATGGTCTCGATCTCCTGACCTTGTGATCCGCCCACCTCAGCCTCCCAAAGTGCTGGGATTACAGACGTGAGCCACCACGCCCGGCCAGCTATTTGCATTTTTATGTTCTCTATGCTTTATGATTAACTTATACTGGCCATATACTTTTTAGTACAATTGTTCGCCAAATATTTGGGAATTAGACTTGTTATCTTTAGTGAGATCAACAGCTACAAACCCCAATTTCAAAGTTTAATTGTATGCCCTGTGAATTAAATCCAAGTCACTTTTGGTAAAAGTGCTATTTTTATTTAGAACTGTATATGCAATCTTGATACTGCTTAGTAGAAAAGGTGCTGTAAAGGCAACCAACCAAATAGACATTTTACCTCCCCCGTGGTTCACAATTATGGAAACACCTGGGCCAAAAAAGAACTTTCTATTGATTCACTATGATAATTCATGAGACTCAAGGGCCCTCCATATTTTAATCCTTCCCAGAAAGTAGAGTTATGATCTTCAAGTGACTACAGAGTAAAGCAAGAATGAACTCACTTAAAAAATACGTCATACAATAATAGTTTTGAAAGAAACACTGCTCATAGTGAACAGCTGTGTTACTTGACTTTAAAATATTTGTATGTGTCCTGTTAACCCAGTTTCTTTAGGAGTGCAAGGTGGAGCTTTGATTATGCTAGGAAATTAAGAGAAGCTTCTGCTGGATTGATGGTTTAAATTTCTATTGATCTAGGAAATTATTTTTCTAAAACAGTTAAATATTGTTTCTTTATGACACATCTCAGTGAATAGCTAATGTATCTCAGGAATGTACAAATGCTCAGATTTGTACATTGTTGATATTTAAAATAACCTAACTGCAGAAGTAGATAAATTACCACGTTTATCAAAATCTCAAATACATTAAGCCAAATGAATAATGCATCATGAATTTTTGCTTATGTATATTAAGATTTTAGACCATGAGAATTACAATCTTCATATAATACATTGCAGGATTTAGAAATTTGAAGATTAAAAAAATAATATTACTACTTACTTGTATATTAGACATATCTTAGGTACAGAATAAATAACCAAATTCTCAAGAACCCTCTTTAGATCCATTTTTTTCCTAAGTCTGTTTAAAATTTTATTTAGTGACATTGTTTCAAGCTATTACTATGTGGGAGACACTCAGACACTGTTCTGACTTCTTTCATTTATTATCTCTTCAATTATTATCACAACCCTGTCAACTGGGTAGTTAGGATCTCTATTTTACAGATGACATATTAAGGTTATAAAAATTAAGTAATTTGTGTGGGCACAATGGCTCACACCCATAATCCCAGCACTTTGGGAGACTGAGGCAGATGGATCACTTAGGCCCAGGAGTTTGAGACTAGCCTGGGCAACATGAAAAAACACTTTATCTACAAAATAAAATAAAATAAGTAATTTACTCAATGTATAAAAATGGAATTCATAACCAGATCTGACTCAAAGTCTAAACTATTTTGTCTATGCTGCCTGATGCGAGAAATGAGAAATAAAGATGCGATGTGCTAAAAATAGAGAAAAGAACCTCAAATAATTGCTGGGAATAGTCCTTTTTCAGATAAGTCATTTTACTGATAAGTCACTAGAGTTTCTCTAAAAGAAGAAAAGATGAGTTATTGTTACAAGCTGTTGTACTTAGTACTTAAAAGATTATGCAGCAGTAATACTTACAGATAAGAAATTAGATTAATCTGAGATTCTCAAGCCAATAAAATCACTAGTAGAAAGTATTTATTCTTGATTAAAATCTGTAAATAGTTTACCCTGAACTGTATCGTGGGGATTTTATTATAATAAGTAGTACATATCATGAAAGCTGGTGAGAGACTACAAATAGCTTTGCCACTAGAATTTTAGTTGCCATGGAAGTCACCTAGTGAAGCCTCAGGTTTGTTCCATGCGGGAAATAATGGAAGATGTACTAATGCCAATAGTAAAACTACCCAGCTTCCACTCATGGATTTGAAGGTTATTGAAGGATGCCAGGACGGAGGCAGTTCAGTCATTATATTCCTCATCTTTAGGATTTCCATTTTTTTAAAATTATTTGTATTTCTTTGTCAAACTTTTTATTTTGTTTATTCTTTTCCAAATTTTATTTAATTTTTATCCATATGTTTTCATAGTTCAGTGAACTTCGAGAGGATTATTTTGAATTCTTTGTCTATCATTTCATAGATCTCCTTTTCTTTAGGGTCCATTGTTGGATTATTGTTAGTTCCTTTTGGAAGTGTTGTGATTTCCCGAGACATTGTAATCCTTGTCTCCTTCTTGATGTCTATATATTTGAGGAGACATTACTTTTTCTGTCTTTTACAGGTATTCTTTGGCAGAGATAGACCTTTACTATTTACGCTGTGATTCTGCATGAGCCAGCTGTTAACCACCCTAGTCAGACAGAGCTTGCTTTAGGTTTCTCTACATACTGGTTCATTGCCTTTGCTCTAAATTCAGGTGGGGAGGCTGGCTAAACTCTGCAATTAGACTGAGCTGCTGGATGGGCACTCCAATTGCCTCTGAATAGGTTGGGCAACAAAATACACTCCCTGGCCAGATTTTATTGTTATTTTAGTTCAAAAGTTTAACAGGGTTTTGGGAGGGGCCCTGAGGTTAGGTGGAGTTGCTGATTGAGATGAATGAGACCAGTTGCTATGCTCAGTAGAAATGCATGGTTAATTTTTGTCTTCCTGCCTAGGTGGTGCCTTGGGGTGGGCATTAAAGCTAAACTAATTACTGTTTCTTGGGGGTGGTAGATCTATCTCCTGTTCTTTGAAATTTCCTGCATTGGTCATTTATCTTCCTGGGAAGGCCTTGGGCTGGGCTTTGAGGCCAAGCAGAGGCAGTTAGACTCCTAAGTGTGGTGTAACTAGCTTCCACCCTTTACCTAAATTTGCTGTAGTTGTCATTTCCTTCCATGGTTGGGTCCTTGGGGTAGAGTCTGAGGCTAGTCCTAAAGGCTGGCTGCCTGGGGATTAAAGCCCAGTAGAACTTCCACCACTTCTAGGAGTGACCAGCTCAGTTTTGCAGGTGAGCTATGCTATTAACTGATACCTCTGATTGAGTGTTACTGCTCACAGGTACATAGAGCTACCATCAAGAACTGTCTACTGGCCATTATGGGCTATCTTTCCACCTGATTCCAGGTGAACTAGACATGCCATTTCTCTTGGCATGGCTCGTTTGGTGAGACCAGAGTGGGCTCCATGGAAAGCATCTTGGAATACTAAAAAAGTTGAATGTTTGCCTCTGGTTCTCTTTTCCCTTGGCAGAAACCATCATCCCTGGGGAATCCTCTGTGTGGCATGATGCTGACTGGGAGGGGGAAGGGGGAAGGTTGTCAGAATGAAGCTGTTTGTTTTGCCCTTTCCATGTGGTTTTGTGAACTATGTAGGTGATTCAGGCTTATTCACAAATTTGGAGGTTTCTACCAATGTAATGCTTGGGTCATTTTGTAAGTATATACTTCAATGCTTAAGGAACAGTCAAAGTCTTTACAAAAGGCATTGCACCATTTTATATTCCTACCACATTCTTGTCAATACTTGCTATAGTCTATTCTACTACTTGTGTATTAGTACACCAGTGAGATTTGATTTTGATTTCTACTGTGAGACAAAGTATCAAACATAAGAAGTCACATTTGCTAATTTCTGCTTGCCAGCACAAATTCATAAGCCCCTGACTGTGTGACAATGTGCTGCTCTCCGAATGGATGCTTTGAAGACAAAACAGGATAAAGCACATGTCCCTCTCTGCCACATCTCTTGCCTTATATTCCTCAAAAGAAAAATGACCCTAGTTCTTGCCTTTTCCTACAAATAAGATAATGTATTATGGGGTTTGTGATTATGCTTCTGTAATCTATAACCAGATGAACACTTATACCCAAACCGTGATGTGATTTAAGGTAACTTCTGAGCAAGTGTAATATGATTTTTTAAAGGTACTGAACTCCCACCACCTGCATAGAAGCAGTGGGCTGAAATATATTATAGAGCAGTCTGATAGAAGCACTCTAAAGAGCTACTTCCAGGCAGTAGGTCTCAGTCTGCCCACATATATTTTGAGTTATTTTCTAACCCAAAGTAGAAAAAATAAGTTCTATATTTTTGTGATAGAAATGTTTTAGTTTTAACATAGAAATTTTACTCTCTAAAAGTTTACTCTTAGGTCCTATGATTCATTTTAATTTTAATTTTTGTGTACAAGTGAATTAAGAGTTGAAATTACATTTTCTCCATATGGATAACCCATTGATCTGGCAGCATTTGTTGCAGATACTCTTCAACATTGAATTACTTTGATATCTTGTTGAAAAATAATTAACCATATATATGCAGTCTCATTTTATGACATTTTATAATCTGTTTTTTACTATTATTTTAAGGTCAGGGGTACATGTGCGGGTTTGTTATATTATAGGTGAACTCATGTCATGGGGGTTTGTTGTACAAATTATTTCATCACCCAGGTGTTAAGCCTAGTAGCAATTATTTATTTTCCTGAGCCTCTCCCTCCTCCTAACCTCCACCCTCAAGTAGGTCCCAGTGTCTGTTGTCCCCTTCTTTGCATTCATGTGTTCTCCTACTTACAAGTAAGAACATGTAGTATTTGGTTTTCTGTTCCTGTGTTAATTTGCTAAGGATGATGGCCTCCAGCTCCATTCATGTTCCTGCAAAGGATATGAACTTATTCTTTTTTATGGATGCATAGTATTACATGGTGTATTTGTATAACATTTTTCTTCATGCAGTCTACTACTGTTGGGTATTTATATTGATTCCATGTCTTTGATATTGTAAATAGTGCTGCAATAAATATTCACATGCATGTGTCTTTATGGTAGAATGATTTATATTCCTACGGGTATATGCCAGTAATTGGATTGCTGGGTTGAATGGTATTTCTGTTTTTAGGTCTTTGAAAAATTGCCACACTGTTTTTCACAATGGTTGAACTAATTTACATGCCAGCCACCAGTGTATAAGCGTTCCTTTTCTCTGCAACCTCACCAGCAACTATTATTTTTTGACTTTTTAATAATAGTCATTCTGACTGGTATAAGATAGCATCTCATTGTGATTTTGATTTGCATTTCTCTAATGATCAGTGATGTTGAGCTTTTTTTCATAAGATTATTGGCCACATGCATGTCTTCTTTTGAAAAGTGTCTGTTCGTGTCCTTTGCCCACATTTTAATAGTGTTGTTTTTTTGCTTGCACATTTGTTTAAGTTCCTTGTAGATGCTGAGTATTAGACCTTTGTCTGATGTATAGTTGCAAAATTTTTTTCCCATTCTGTAGACTGTCTGTTTAATCTGTTGATAGTTTCTTTTGCTGAGCAGAAGCTCTTTAGTTTAATTAGATTCCACTTGTCAATTTTTGCTTTTATTGCGAATGATTTTGGCATCTTCATCACAAAATTTTTGCTCATTCCAATGTCTACAATGGTATTGCTTACGTTGTCTTCTAAGGCATTGTATCTAAAAGTTCTAATTCTCAGGGTTGGTTTTTACCCATAAAGATGCAATAGTAACTACGACAGACACTAGTAGGTTTTTGTTTTGTTTTATTTTTGTTTCTTAGACAAGATCTGGCTCTGTCACCCAGGCTGGAGTGCAGTGGTGCAATCTCGGCTCACTGAAACCTCTGCCTCCTGAGTTTAAGCAATCCTACCTCAGCCTCCCAAGTAGCTGGTACTATAGGCGTGCCACAGGGTGTCCAGATAGTAAATTATGTAAATTATATAAATATATTCAAATAATATTTTTTAAAATAACTGTATCCCTAGCAAACAGCTTGACTGCAATTTTATGCAAGATCTTGACCTGGAACTGCCCAAATAAACTTTTCCCAGATCCCTAACCCATAGTGACTATGAAATTATGAATGTTTACAGTTTCAACCCTGGAAATTTGCTGTAATTTGTTACCCAGAATCATTGTAAGTAGAATTTCCTCTACTTGATAAAGGAGATCTATGAAAAGCATATAGTTAATAGCACATGTAAGAAAATTCAATGCTTTCTCCCTACATGAGGAACAAAGCAAGTGTCTCTACTCTTACCACTTTAATTCAACAGGAGACTTACATGGTTTTTTTCTACTTTCTCTGGCTATAATCAGTGCAATAATGTAAGAAAAAGAAATTTTTAAATCTACATTGTAAAAAAAAGTTAAACTCTATTCAAAGTTTATTTTCTCTGTAGAAAATCTTATGAAATATTTCAATAAGCCTATAACTTAATAAGTGAGTTGATCAAAGTTGTAGGATGCAAGATTGACCTACAAAAGTCCCCTATATTTCTATTACTAATAATGAAGATAAAAAGTTGACATTTTGAAAATATTATCTATAAGAGTATCAAAAATATAAAATACTTAAGGATAAATGAGACACAAGGTATTCAGACTAGTACACTGGAAATCTCAAAACATTGCTGGGGGAAATTAAAGAGGACTTAAAGAGGTTGAAGGATATATAGTGTTCCTGGATTGAGAGACTTAATATTTTTAAGGTTCTGTTAAGATAGAATTTTTCCCTTAATTACTTTATAAACACAATGGATTCTCAGTCAAAATCCCAGTAGATTTTTTTTTTTGGCAGAAATTGACAGACTCTTCTAAAACTCATATGGATATTGAAAGGACCAACAAAAGCAAAAACAACTTAGTAACAGAGAAATAATGATAGAGGATTTACACTACTTAACTAAAAAACTTACATAGAGCTTCTGAAATCCAAAATTCAAACAGTGTGGTATTGGCATATAAGACAGAAAAAAGGATCACCAGAACAGAATAAAATACAGAGGAATACACACATACACACACACAGACACACACAAACACTCAACTGATTTTGACAAATGTACAAAGACAATTCTCTGAAGGATAGACTTTTAAATGTGGTTTCAGAATTATTGGATATCCATAAGCAAAACAATAAACATCAATCTATACCTTACAAATACAAAAAAAAATCAAAATGTATTGGAGTCCTAAATGTAAATCCTGTAGTTCAAATACTTCAAAAGTAAAACATAAGAGAAAAATGTAATCATGGGCTAGCTAATGGTTTCTTGGACATGACATTGAAAGTGTGATCTATAAAGAAAAAATATATAAATTGACCTTCATCAAACTCAGAAACTACTTTTCTTTGCAGACACTGTTAAGAGAATAAAAAGACAAGTGGCAAACTGGTAAATTACACATTTACAAATCACATGTCTAATAAAATAGTTATGAATATTTAATAAATTATCAAAACTTAGTAAGGAAACACACAACTCTATAAAAGATGAGCAAAAGATTTGAGTAGACACTTTACTAAAGTTATACAGATTGTCAATATGCATGTGAAAATAAACTGAACAACTTTAGTGATAAGGGAAATTCAAATTAAAACAAAAACGAAGACATACTGAAAAACTATCATAATACCTAAAATTAGAGGGAGCCAAGATGGCAAACTAGATGCAGTCAGGAAGATTATCTCCCACCAATTGACCAGGGCTTCCAGAAGACTGACACATTATGAGCAGATCTTCGAAGGAAAGGTATTGAGAGTGGACGGGAGGAAGATGTAGACTCTGGGCTCAAAGAGGAGGAAGCTAAAAACCTTGCAAGCGGCTGCTGAGCACTGGGACTCATTCCTGGCCCCCAGTGGCTTCTGGTGAAAGAGTAAAAGGTGTCAGGGGCAGGATTCCAGCCTGAGCCTGTGTAGAGCCCAAACGGTGTGGGAATGGTTGCATGGAGGATGGCCAGGGCCACCCATCCCCTAAAGCTCGCCATGCTCCTCTTGGTGGTTTTTAGTCTTTGGTGACTGTGTGATCTTGCTCATGAAAATGGGCCAATCTGATCTGAGTGTTCCCCTCTCTGCTGGATTTCCCTGAGGCCCCAGTCTGGTTGTTCTTGGGGGCCATCATCCAAGGTCCTTCACCAGCTGACGACACTTAACTATCAGAGAGCACCACAAAACCAGTCTCCACTAACATGTACCCATCCACGTGCAACCCCTTCCCAACACAGCCTTCTCTTACATGCACTCACCCAGAGTGCCCCCCATACTGGTTTGCCAGCATATATACCTTGGAGGATCTTGCCTCCTCTCCCCTGCTGGCACACATGCCTGCTGCTGATGTGAGACTATATGCATGCCCACTCCCACCTCGGTGTCACCAGCACCCTTTCCCACTTTCCCCAACAATGCACAGCCTCACTGCCACACTACCACTGATGCTGGTACACATGAGCGAGCACCAATTCCACTGCCACTGCCCTGATGAAGCACTTTGACCAGCACGCCTCATCAAAGTCTTGTTGCCTGTGGACTGGGAACACCCCAGACCCTCCAGCACAGCAAGTTTCTAACTCTGGGGGGCCAGAGAACAAAGCTGAGTATCTAGTACAAGTCCTGCAGAGTTAAAGCATCCAGCCCAAGAGTGCTGAGTTGAGGCGTGCCCCTCTGAAATCTTCCAGAAATGAAGCCAGTTAACTGGACCCAACTTACACCACAATCAAATCCTAAAAAGGGTCAAAGAATAGAAAAGAAAAAAACTCTACTCAGGAGGCATAAACTTCAAAAATTAAAGGAAAATTAGCCCATATAGATGAGAAAGAACCAGTGCAAGAACTCTGGCAACTCAAAAAGCCTGAACTCCTTCTTACCTCCAAATGACCACACTATTTCCCTGGCAATAGTGCTTAATCAGGCTAAAGTGGCTGAAAAGACAGACATAGAATTCAGAATCTGGATACAGATAAAGATTATCGAGATTCAGGAGAAAGCCAAAACTCAATTCCACTAATCTAAGGAATACAATTAAAATAATACAGGAGTTGAAAGGCAAAATGGCAATTTTAGGAAAGAACCAAACTGATCTAATACAGCTGAAAAATCACTTCAAAAACTCTATAATACAAATTGCAAATATTAAGAGCAGAATCAACCAAGCAGAGGAAGGAATCTCAGAGCTCAAAAACTTGTTCTCTGAAAGAACTCAGTAAGAAAAAAATAAAGAAAAAAGAATGGAAAAAAAAAACCTCAGAGAAATATGAGATTATGCAAAGAGACTAAATGTATGACTCATTGGTGTCCCTGAAAGAGAGGGTTACAAAGCAAGAAACTTGGAAAACATAATTGAACATATTAGCCATGAAAATTTTCCCTAACCCTGCTAAAGAAGATAACATTCAAATTCAGGAAATGCAGAGGACACCTGCAAGATACTATACAAGAAGATCACCCCCAAGACACGTAGTCATCAGATTTTCCAAGGTCAAAATGAAAGAAAAAATATATTAAAGGCGGCTAGAGAAAAGGGTCAGCTCACCTACAAAGGGAAATTCACCAGGCTAATGTCATACATTTCAGCAGAAACTCTACAAGCCAGAAGAGATTGGGAGCATTATTATAAAGCATTATTAATGAAAAGAAATTCCCATCTAAAATTTCATATTCTGCCAAACTAAGCGTCATGAGTGAATAAGAAATAAGATCCTTTTCAGACAAGCAAATGCTAATGAAATTAATTACCTGCCTTAAAAAAGTTCATTAGGAAAGTGCTAAACACAGAAAGGAAAGACTATTACCGGCCACTACAAAAACAAACTTAAGTACATAGACTATCGACATTACAAAGCAACTACTCAATCAAGTCTGCATAATAACCAACTAACAACACAATGACAGGATAAAATCCGCACGTATCAATATTATCTTTGAATGTAAATGGGCTAAATGCCCCACTTAAAAGGCAGAGTGACAAGCTGGATAAAAAAAAGAAGACCCAATGGTATACTGTCTTCAAGCGATCCATGTCACATGCAATAACATCCATAGGCTCAAGGTCAAGGGATAAAAAGAAATCTATGAAGCAAATGGAAAATAGAAAAAGGTAGGGGTTGCTATTTCAATTTCAAGCAAAACAGACTTTAAACCAACAACGACCACAAAAGACAAAGAAGGGTGTTAGATAATGGTAAAGGAATCAATTCAACCAGAAGACCTAACTGTCCTGAATATATATGTACACAACACAAAAGCACCCAGATTCATAAAACAAGTTCTTAGAGACTTCTGAAGAGACTTGGATAATCACACAATAATAGTAGGACACTTCAACACCCCACTGACAGTATTAGATGAAGACTAACAAGATATTTGAGACTTGAACTTGACATTGGAACAAATTTGTCTAACAGGTATCTACAGAACTCTCTACTTCAAACAACAGATTATATATTCTTCTCATCTGTACATGGCACATACTCTAAAATCGGCCAGGCAATTGGCCATTAAACAATGCTCAGCAAACTAACAAAAAAAAAAGAGAAATCATACTGACCCATCCTTGGACTACAGCACTATAAAAATAGAAATCGATACTAAGAAGATCACTCAGAACAGTAAAATTACAAGGAAATTAAACAACCTACTCCTGAGTGGCATTTTAGTAAACAATAAAATTAAGGGAGAAATCAATAAATTTTTTGAAATTAATGAAAACAAAGATACAACATACCAGAATCTCTGGGATACAGCTAAAACAATCTTAAGAGAAAACTTTATATTAATAGTTCTAAACACTCATATAAAAAAGAAAGATTCACATTAACAACCTAACATCACCACTAGAGAAACTAGGAAAATAATTGTAAACCAACTACAAAGCTAGAAGACAAGATATAACCAAAATCAGAGCTGAATTGAGTAAAATTGAGATGCCAAAAAAAAAAAAAATACAGAAGATCAACAAAACCAGACTTTGGTTTTTTGAAAGAATAGATAAGATTTATGACAGCTAGCTAGACTAATAAAGAAAGACAGAAGATCCAAATAAACACAATTAGAAACGACAAAGGGAACATCATCACTGACTCCAAAGAAATGCAAAAGAATCCTCAGAGACTATTAGCACACCTCTATGCACGCAAACTAGAAAACCTGTAAGAATTGGATAAATTCTTGGAAACATACAATCTCCCAAGATTAAAACAGGAAGAAACTGAAATTCTGAACATATCAATAACAAGTTCCAAAACTGAATTAATAATAAACAGCCTGCCAGACAGAAAAAAGTCCAGTGCCAGATGGATTCACAGACAAATTCTACCAGATGTATAAGGAAAAGTTGATACCAATCCTACTGATACTATTCCAAAAATGGAGGAGGAGGGACTCCTCCCTAACTCATTCTACAAGGTTAGCATCATTTAGATACCAAAACCTGGCAGAGACACTACAGAAAATTAAAAACTTAGGGCAATATCCTTGAAGAACGTTGATGCAAAAATCCCCAACAAAATACTAGCAAACTGAATCCAGCATCACATTAAAAGTGAATCCATCATGATCTTGTAGTCCTTATCCCTGGGATGCAAGGTTGGTTCAACATATGCAAATCAATAAGTGTGATTTATCACATAGGCAGAACTAACAACAACAAAAGAAGATCATCTCAATAGATATAGAAAATGCTTTCAATAAAATTCAACATTCCTTTATGTTAAAGAACCCTCAACAAACTAGGCATTTTGAGGAACATGCCTCAAATAATAAGCCATCTATAACAAACCCACTGCCAGCATCATACTGAATGAGTAAAAGCTGGAAGCATTCCCCCTGAGAATTGGAACAAGCTAAGGATGCTCACTCTCACCACTCCTATTCAACGTATTACTGGAAGTCCTAGCCAGAACAATCAGGCAAGATAAATAAATAAAAGGCATTCAAACAGGAAGAGAAGAAGTCAAACTATCTCTGTTTGCAGATGACATGAGTTTATACCTGGAAAACCCCATAGTCTTTGCCTAAAGGCTCCTAGATCTAATAAACAACTTCAGCAAAGTTTCAGGATACAAAAATCAATGTACAAAAATTAGAATTTCTATACACTACAACATCCAATCTGATAGACAAATCAAGAATGTAGTCCCATCCACAATAACCATATGAAAATAACTAGAAATACAGCTAATCAGGATGGTGAAAATTTTTTACAATGAAAATTACAAGACACTGATGAAAAAAATAAGAGATGACAGCAATAAACGGGAAAAAAAATCCATGCTAATGGATAGGAAGAATCAATACGTTTAAAATGGCCATACTTCCCAAAGCAATTTACAGATTCAATGCTATTCCTATCAAACTATCAGCGATATTTTTCACTTAATTAGAAAAAAAATCTAACATTCATATGGAACCATATAACTATAAAAATGCTAGAAGAAAACCTACAAATATTCCTGATATAGGCTCTAGCAAAGATTTCATAACAAAGATTCAAAAGAAATTGCTACATGAACAAAAATCGACAAATGGGATTAATTAAATTAACAAGCTTCTGCCAGCAAAAGAAACTATTAACAAAGTAAACAGATAATATTTAGAATAGGAGAAAATATTTGCAAACTCTGCATCCAAAAAAGGTCTAATATCCAGAATCTGTAAGGAATTTAAACAAATTAACCAAGCAAGAATTAAACAACTCCATTAAAAAGTGGGCAAAGGACATAAACAAATAGTTTAAAAAAGAAAACATACACATGGCCGACAAGCATACAAAAAAATGCTCAACATCACTGATCATAAGAGAAACATAAATCAAAAACAGAATGAGATGCCATCTCACAGCAGTCAGAATGGTTATTATTAAAAAGTCAAAAAATAACAGGTGCTGGTGAAGTTGTAAAGAAAAGGTAATATTTATATCTGCTGGTAGAAATCTGAATTAGCCAGTGTTCAAAGCAGTTTGGCTTAAACTGCTACCATTTGATCCAGTAATCCTATTATTTGTACATCGTCAAAGAAATAGAAATTGTTCTACCATAAAGATGTGCACGCATATGTTTATCAAAGTACTATTCACAGTAACAAAGACATGCAATCAACCTAAATGCCCATCAGTAGTGGACTGGATAAAGAAAATGTGGTATATGTACACCATGGAATACTACACAGCCATAAAAGAGAATACTGTATGTTCTCACTTTTAAGTTAGAGCTAAACATTGAGGACACACGTTCACAAAGAAAGAAGCGGTAGACACTGGGGCCTACTTGAGGGTGAAGGGTGGAGGGTGAGGACTGAAAAACTACCTATTAGTTGATATGCTTATTATCTGAGTGATGAAATAATCAGTATATCAAACCCCCATGATGTATAATTTATCTATATAACAAACCTGCTCATGTATCGTTAAACCTAAAATAAGCTTAAAAAATAGAAAGGAAAAAAAAGATGAATGAAAATGCATTCAAAGACTAACACAAAAATAATTTAAATGAAAAAGACTGACCAGATCATGTGTTGGTAAGGATATAGAGGAACTTCAACTCTCAAACTCCATTGATTGGGATAAAAATAATATAAGCACTTTGAAAAACAATTTGGTACTTTTAAAATATTTAAATACATATCTGACATGATATACACACTATCACTCATCAATTTCACTTCTCAACATGTATATAAGAGAAAAATAGTCAAAATTCATGTGTAAGAATGTTCATAGCAGCATGATTCATAATAGCCACATGTCAACAGGATAACTGACATATAAATTTTCTTAATAAAATCCAATAAGGTTGAATAAAACAGTCAAAAGAATTAACAAATCCAACACATAGATAAATCTCGCAAACATAATGCTGTGCAAATTAAACCAGAAAAATGCACATATTGTATAACTAAATTTATACAAAGTTTAAAAATAGATGTAACTAATCTATGGGGTTAGAAATCCAGATACTGTTACCTTGGTGATATGCAGGAAGATAGTGACTGGGAGGAGACAGGAAGGGGACTTCTCTGGTATAGGTAACATTCTGTTTCTTCATCTGGATGCACATTACACAGATCCATACATTTCAAAACAAAACTTATTGGTGTGTAACTAGCTTATAACAAATATAAATATTTAAATCATACCACTTAATAAGTTTTGACATATGTACAGACCAATGAGACTATCACTACACTCAAGTTAGTGAATGTACTCTTCTCTCCTACTTTTCCCCTCCATTTTAAAGATAAGCACTTACTGATTTTCTTTCCATCACTATAGAGAATCATTTGCATTTTGTAAAGTTTTAAGTAAATGTAATCATTGAGTATGTGTTCTTTTCTGACTAGATTCTTACCTTCAGTATAATTAAGATTTACCTATGTTGTTGCATGCATCAATACTTTATTGTTTTGTAGCAGGACGAGCCACAGACAAAGCCTCTCAGACACTGAGTTGTAGAAGGAAGGGCTTTATTCAGCTGGGAGCATTAGCAAGCTACTGCCTTAAAATCCGAGCTCCCCGAATGCACAATTTCTGTCCTTTTTAAGGGCTCACAACACTAAAGATTTCACATGAAGGGGTCATGATTGATTTGAGCAAGCAAGTGGTACGTGACAGGGGCTGCATGTACTGGTGGTCAGAGAGAAACAGAACAGGGCAGGGAGTTTCACAGTGTTTTTCTATACAATGTCTGGAATCTATGAATAACATCGGTTTCTAAGTTATGAGTTGATTGTTAACTACTGGGTTTAGGCCAGGCAGGCCCAAGCCAGGATTCGGGCCTGGCACCAGGCTGCCTATCTTTGGTTTTACTTCCTTGTTGTTTTTTCTTAAAACAGGTACTGAGTATAAAACAATATAAAACAATATGAAAGGGTCTCTCTCTCCCCTCAGTTTTATTGCTAAATAGTACAAGGTATACTAGGTACATTATATACTAGCATTTTGTATATTAGTACTATATTAATATAATAGTATGTATGTATGGACCACAGTGGTTTATACTTTCATCTGCTGATAAACCTTTGGAGAGTTTCCAGTTTGGTCTATTACTTAAAATAAAAAGCTGGTATGAACATGTGTGTACACATCTTTATATGGATGTATATTTCCTTTTTTCTTGGGTAATTCACATTCTGAAAATTCAACTTGCAGTGTGCTTATAATTCATGTGACCCTATGTATGTTTTATTTTAATTAAAGTTTTATTTTTAAAAATAAAAGGCTTTATGTGAGGGAAATCAGAATATTTCACATAGAAGTAGCAACAAAGACATACTTTTAAAAATTCCAGAATTAGAAAATAAGAACAAAAATAGCTGAGTATAAAAGTGAAAGCTATTTCATTTCAATGGACATTTTCTATAGAAAATAAAAATTATGCTTTTGTCTATTAAAATTATAGCAAAATATTTTAATTTCTCCAGTAAAGAATATTCTACAGTTTTATACCAAACAAACATAACAAAAATACACTAGAGAAGCCACAATTAGATACCCTGTTATATAATTTCTGTTGACTCTAGCCTTTTAGTCATTTCTGCCAAGCACCCTGATGTGTGAGTAAAGCCATCTGGATCCTCCAGACCAGCCAACGGCCAGCAGAATAACCCCATGTCATGTCTGCGATGTTACATGTAATGAAAAATTCACCCCCTTGAATACTGTCCAAATTCCTAACCCATGGCACACTGAGATAGAATAAAATGATTACCAATTTAAGATACCAAATTTTGGAGTAGCTTATTGTAATAGATTTGGAACAAAATACTTAGACTGGATTTGTGAGATGCCTTGAAAAGGACTGCAGGAAACCTGAGAGAGAAGAGGAATTGATGCTTCTCATAGCAGAATATTGAAATCACTTGAGGAATTTATTTTTCTTTTTTCTTTTTTTAAATTTTTATTTTTTTTTCAATAAGTTATTGGGGTACAGGTGCTATTTGGTTACATGAGTATGTACTTTAGTGGTGATTTGTGAGAATTTGGTGCACCCGTCACCCAAGCAGTATACACTACACCATATTTTCTTTTATCCCTTGCCCCTCTCTCACTCTTCCCCCCAAGTCCCCAAAGTCCACTGTGTCATTCTTAAGCCTTTGCATCTTAAGCTATAAAGCTTAGCTCTCACATATCAGTGAGAACATACAATGTTTTTTTTCCATTCCTGAGTTACTTCTCTTAGAATAATAGTCTCTAGTCTAATCCAGGTCACTGCAAATGCTGTTAATTCATTCCTTTCTATGGCTGAGTAGTATTCCATCATATATATACACCATAGTTTCTTTATCCACTCGTTGATTGATAGGCATTTGGGTTGGCTCTCCACAATTGTGCAATTGTGAATTATGCTGCTATAAACAAGCATATGCAAGTATCTTTTTCATATAATGACTTCTTTTCCTCTGGGTAGATACCCAGTAGTGAGATTGCTGGATCAAATGGTAGTTCTACTTTTAGTTATTTAAGCAATCTGTACACTGTTTTCCATAGTAGCTATACTAGTTTATGTTCCCACCAGCATTATAGAAATGTTCCCTGATCACCACATCCATGCCAACATCTACTGATTTTTGATTTTTTGATTATGGCCATTCTTGCAGGAGTAAGGTCGTATTGCATTATGGTTTTGATTTGCATTTCCCTGATTGTTAGTGATGTTGAGCATTTGTTCATATGTTGGTTGGCCATTTGTATATCTTCTCTTTTGAGAATTGTCTATTCATGTCCTCAGCCCACATTTTGATAGGATTGTTTGTTTTTTTTCTTACTGATTTGTTTGAGTTCATTGTAGTTTCTGGATATTAGTCCTTTGTCAGATGTATAGATTGTGAAAATATTCTCCCACTCTGTGGGTTGCCTATTTACTCTGATGACTGTTCCTTTTGCCATGCAAAAGCTCTTTAGTTTAATTAGGTCCCAGATATTTATCTTTGTTTTTATTGCATTTGCTTTTGGGTTCTTGGTCATGAAATTCTTGTCTAAGCCAATGTCTAGAAGGGTTTTTCCAACGTTATCTTCTAGGATTTTTATAGTTTCAGGTCTTAGGTTTGAGTCCTTAATCCATCTTGAGTTGATTTTTGTATAAGATGACAAATGATTATCCAGTTTCGTTCTCCTACATGTAGCTAGCCAATTATCCCAGCACCATTTGTTAAAAAGGGTGTCCTTTCCTCACTTTATGTTTTTGTTTGCTTTGTTGAAGATCAGTCAGCTATACCTATTTGGGTTTATTTCTGGGTTCTCTATCCTGTTCCATTGGTCTATATGTCTATTTTTATGCCAGTACCATGCTGTTTTGGTGACTATGGCCTTATAGCATAGTGTGATATCAGGTAGCATGATGCCTCCAGATTTGTTCTTTTTGCTTAGTCTTGCTTTGGCTAGGTGGGCTCTTTTTTGGTTCCATATGAATTTTAGAATTGTTTTTTTCTAATTCTGTGAAGAATGATGGTGAATATTTTGATGGGAATTGCATCGAATTAGTAGATTGCTTTTGGCAGTATGGTCATTTTCACAATATTGATTCTACCTATCCATGAGCATGGGATGTGTTTTCATTTGTTTTTGTCATCTATGATTTCTTCCAGCAGTGTTTTGTAGTTTTCTTTGTAGGGGTCTTTTGACTCCTTGGTTAGCTATATTCCTAAGTATTTTTTCTTTTTTTTTTTTTTTTTTTTGAGATGGAGTTTTGCTCTGTCACCCAGGCTGGAGTGCAGTGGCACAATCTCAGCTCACTGCAAGCTCTGCCTCCCAGGTTCACGCCATTCTCCTGCCTCAGCCTCCCAAGTAGCTGGGACTACAGGCACTCACCACCATGCCTGGCTAATTTTTTTGTATTTTTAGTAGAGACAGGGTTTCACCGTGTTAGCCAGGATGGTCTTGATTTCCTGACCTCATGATCCGCCCACCTCGGCCTCCCAAAGTGCTGGGATGAGCCACTGTGCCTGGCCAGGGTTGAGTTCTTGATTTGATTCTCTGCTTGGTCGCTGTTGGTGTATGGAAGAGCTACTGATTTGTTTACATTAATCTTGTATCCAGAAACTTTGCTGAACTCTTTTATCAGTTCTAGGAGCTTTCTGGAGGAGCCTTTAGGGTTTTCAATGTAAACAACCATATCGACAACAAACAGTGACAGTTTGACGTCCTTTTAACCAATGTGGATGACCTTTATGTCTTTCTATTGTCTGACTGCTCTGGCTAGAGGAGTTGTGAGAGTGGGTATCCTTGTCTTGTTCCAGTTCTCAGAGGGAATGCTTTCAACTTTTCCCCATTCAGTATTAGGTTGTCTGTGGGTTTGCCATAGATGGCTTTTATCACATTATGTCCCTTGTATACTGATTTTGCTGAGAGTTTAAATCATAAAGTGATGCTGGATTTTGTCTAATGCTTCTTCTGCATGTATTGAGATGATCATGCGATTTTTGTTTTTTATTCTTTTTATGTGGTGTATCACATTTATTGACTTGTGGATGTTACAACATCCCTGCTTCCCTGGTATGAAACCCACTTGATCATGGTGGATTATCTTTTTGATGTTGTTGGATTTGGTTAGCTAGTATTCCATTAAGGATTTTAGCATCAATGTTCATCAAGGATATCAGTCTGTAGTTTTCTTTTTTGGTTATGTTCTTCCTAGTTTTGGTAGTAGGGTGATGCTGGCTTCATAGAATTAATTAGGGAGGGTTTCTTCTTTCTCTATCTTGTGGAATAGTGTCAAAAAGGATGGGTATCAATTCTTTGAATGTCTGGTAGAATTCTGCTGTGAATCTGTCTGGTTCTGAACATGTTTTTGTTGGTAAATTTTTTTTTTTTTTTTTTTTGAGATGGAGTCTGGCTCTGTCCGCCAGGCTGGACTGCAGTGGCATGATCTCAGCTCACTGCAAGCTCCGCCTTCCATTCGGATGTTCGCGCCATTCTCCTGCCTCAGCCTCCCGAGTAGCTGGGACTGCAGGTGCCCACTACCGCACCCGGCTAATTTTTTGTATTTTCAATAAAGACAAGGTTTCACCATGTTAGCCAGGATGGTTTTGATCTCCTGACCTCGTGATCTGCCCGCCTCGGCCTCCCAAAGTGCTGGGATTACAGGCGTGAGCCACTGCACCCGGCCAATTGGTAATTTTTAAATTATCATTTCAATCTTGCTGCTAGTTGTTGGTCTGTTCAGGGTATCTAATTCTTCCTGATTCAAGCTAGAAGGGTTGTATTTTTCCAGAATTTATCCATTTCTTCTAGGCTTTTTTATTTATATGCATAAAGGTGTTCATAGTAGTCTGGAATGATCTTTTGTGGTGTCAGTTATAACATCTCCTGTTTCATTTCTTAGTGAGGTTATTTGGATTTTCTCTCTTTTTTTCTTGGTTAATCTTGCTAACGGTCTATCAATTTTATTTATCTTTTCAAAGAACCAGGCTTTTATTTCAGTTTTTTATTGAGTTTTTTGTTTCAGTTTCATTTAGTTCTTCTCTGATGTTGGTTAATCCTACCTTCTGCTGTGTTTGGGTTTGATTTGTTCTTGTTTTACTAGTTCTTTGAGGTGTGGCCTTCGAATGTCAGTTTGTGCTCTTTCAGCCTTTTTGATGTAGGCATTTAGGGCTATGAATTTTCCTCTTAGCACCACCTTTGCTGTATCCCAGAGGTTTTGGTAGGTTTTATCATTATTGTTATTCACTTCAAATAATTTTTTAATTTCCATCTTGATTTTGTTTTTGACCCAATGCTCATTCAGGAGCAGGTTGCTTAATTTCCATGTATTTGCAGGATTTTGAAGGTTCCTCCTTTTGGAGTTGATTTCCAGTTTTATTCTGCTGCGGTCTGAGAGAGTGCTTGATTTAATTTCAATTTTCTTAAATTCCCTGAGGCTCATTTATGGTCTATTATATGGTTTGTCTTGGAGAAAGTTCCATGTGATGTTGAATGGAATGTGTATTCTGTGGTTGTTGGATAAAATGTTCTGTATATATCTGTTAAGTCCATTTGTTGCAAGGCATAGTTTAAATTCTTGAAGTCCCCCACTATTATTGGGTTGTTGTCTATCTCATTTCTTAGGTCTATTAGTAATTGTTTTATAAATTTGGGAGGTCCAGTGTTAGGTGCATTTATGTTTAGGATTGTGATATTTTCCTGTTGGACAAGACCTTTTACCATTGCATAATGTCCCTCTTTGTCTCTTTTAACTGATGTTGCTTTAAAGTTTTTTTTGTCTGATATAAGAATAGCTACCCCCACTCGCTTTTGGTGTCCATTTCCATGAAATGCCTTTTTTCACCCCTTTACTTTATGTGAGTCTTTCTGTGATAGGTGAGTCTCCTGAAGGCAGCAGATAGTCAGTTGGTGAATTTTTATCCATTCTGTGTTTCTGTATCTTTTAAGTGGAGCATTTAGGCCTTTACATTCAATGTTAGTATTAAAATGTGAGGTACTGTTGCATTCACCATGCTATTTGTTGCCTGTGTACTTTGGTTTTGTTTTATGTTCTTGCTTTTTAAATTGAATTTTTGTTTTATGAGTCCTGCGTGATTTATCCTTTAAAGAGGTTCTGTTTTGATGTGTTTCCAGGATTTGTTTCAAGATTTAGAGCTCCTTTTAGCAGTTCTTGTAGTGGTGGCTTGGTAGTGGTGAATTCTCTCAGCATTTGTTTATTTCAAAAAGACTGTATCTTTCCTTCATATATGATGCTTAGTTTTTCTGGATACAAAATTCTTGGCTGATAATTGTTTTGCTTGAGAAGCCTTAAGATAGGGCCTCAATCCCTTCTAGCTTGTAGGGTTTCTGCTGAGATATCTGCTGCTAATCTGATAGGATTTCCTTTATAGGCTCCCTGGTCTTGCAGCTCTTAAGATTCTTTCCTTCATCTTAACTTTGGATAACCTGATGAAAATGTTTTTAGGCGATGACATTTTTGCAAAGAATTTCCTAGGTGCTCTTTGTGATTCTTGTATTTGGATGTCTATGTCTCTAGCAAAGCCAGAGAAGTTCTTCTCGATTATCCCCCCAGATACGTTTTCCAAGCTTTTAGAATTCTCTTCTTCCTCACGAACACCGATTATTCTTAGGTTTGGTCGTTTAACATAATCTCAGACTTCTTGGATGCTTTGTTCATATTTTCTTATTCTTTTTCTTTTGTCTTTGTTGGATTGGGTTAGTTTGAAGACCTTGTCATTGAGCTCTGAATTTCTTTTTTCTACTTGTTCAATTCTATTGCTGGGACTTTCCAGAGCATTTTGCATTTCTATAAGTGTGTTCAACATTTCCCGAATTTTATGTTATTTTTTCTTTAAGCTATTTATTTCCTCGAATATTTCTCCCTTCACTTCTTGTGGCGTTTTTTGGATTTCCTTGTGTTGGGCTTCACATATCTCTGGTGCCTCCCTGATTAACTTAATAACTAACCTCCTGAATTTTTTTTTCAGGTAAATCAGGGATTTCTTCTTAGTTTGGAGCTATTGCTGGTGAAGTAGTGTGATTTTGGGGGGGTGTTGAAGAGCCCTGTTTTGTCATATTACCAGGGTTGGTTTTCTGGTTCCTTCTCATTTGGTTAGGCCCTGTCAGAGGGAAGGTCTGGGGCTGAAGGCTGTTGTTCGGATTCTTTTGTCCCACAGGGTGTTCCTGTTATAAAATAAAGTTTTGGTGCCACAAAAGAAATAGCACTTGAATATAAAATTTTATTTTTAATTATCAGCAAGGCAAGTTACTTCTATAGAAGGGTGCATCCTTACAGATGGAGCAATGGTGAGTGCACACTTAGACAAGGGAGGGGAAGGGGTTCTTATCCCTAACACATGTGGCCCCTCCTGCTGTGTCATTCCCCTATTGGCTAGGGTTAGACCACACAGGCTAAATGAATTCTGATTGGCTAAATTTAAAGAGAGTAATGGGGTGAGTGGTTTGGCAGGAAAAATGGTTATGATAGAGCAGGTAATTGGAATGAGTCAGGGTAGAGCAGGCAATCAGAATGAGTCAGGGTGGAGCAGGTAATCAAAATGAGTCAGGCTGGAGCAGGTAATCGAAAAAGGTTGCTTTATGAGGGAGTTAAGTTTAAAAGTAGAAGGCAAAGAATTGAACATACTGACATATTGATCCTTTGAAAAGAAATTTAGAACTCATATCAACATTCCCTTGATGTAGTACTCTCCTCTTTTTCCTATGGATGTGGCTTTCTGTGAGATGAACTGGAGTAATTGCTATTTCTCTTCTGGGTCTACCCACCCAGCAGGTCTACCCAGCTCTGAGCTGGTATTGGGGGTTGTCTGCACAGGGTCCTATGATGTGAACCATCTATGGGTCTCTCAGCTGTGGATGCCAGCACCTGTTCCAGTGGAGGTGGCAGGGGGGTGCAATAAACTCTATGAGAGATCTTAGCTTTGGTGGTTTAATACTCTATTTTTGTGCTGATTGGCCTCCTGCCAGGAGGTGGTGCTATCCAGAGAGCATCAGCTGTGGTAGTATGAAAAGGAACCACTGGTAGGTGGGGTCCTAGAACTTCCAAGATTATGTTCCCTACTCAGGGTAAGTAGGGAAGGACCATCAGGTTGGGGCAGGGCTAGGTGTGTCTGAGCTCACACTCTTCTTGGGCGGGTCTTACTAGGGCTGCTGTGGGGGATGTGGGTGAGGTTCCCAGGTTACTAGAGTTGTGTACCTCGGAGGATTATGGCTGCCTCTGCTGAGTCATGCAGGTTGTCAGGGAAGTGGGGGAAAGCTGACAGTCACAGGCCTCACCCAGCTCCCATGCAATCCAAAGGGCTGGTCTCACTCCCACCAAGCCCCCTCCTAACAGCCCTGAGCCTGTTTCCAGATGGTGGGTGAATGGGGCTTGAAAACCTGCTCCAGGCTAGGCACCTCCCAGCTGTGAAAGAAAAGGGCTTGGTTCTTCCCCAACCTGTGGAGTCTGCATACCAGATTTGCGCGCCTTCCCCCAAGTTCTGGCCAGGAGGTTTCTCATCCCTTTCAAATTGTCACACAGTTCAGCTAGAGAATTCCTTCTCCCTGTGGAGTTTTACCCCGCCCCCCAGCCCCCTGCTCCTCGATGGATTCCTGTGGTGCCAGGCAGAAATGGCCTGCTTGGGAACCCAGCAAGCTCCTTCCTCTTTCTGCTCCTTCCTGTACCCCTGAATTCACTTGGCTTTCTAAATTGACTCAGCTCTTAGGTAAGGTAGGAAACTTCTCCCACAAACAAACCTTCAGTTTCTCCAGTAAGGGTGTGTGTTCGGGAGAGGAGGCTCTCCCTTTCCCACCTCTGTAGATAGTGCACTCACAGTATTTGAGATGTCTTCTAGGTCCTCCAGGAGCCATCCAATTCCTTCAGAGGGTTTGTGGGTCCTTTCAGGATTGCTGGTTTGTTCTTGCAGTCAATCTGGAGATAAAAATCACAATGAGAACCTCCGCATGATACTGCTCTGTCAGGAGCTGCAATCTAGTCCTGCCTCCGGTCTGCCATGATGATCTAATTCTCTCTCTCTCTCTCTTTTTTTTTTTTTTTAATGTGGATTCCTGGCTTCCACTCTCAAATGTGTGATTTAATTGATAGGGGATATGGCCAGGGCGTGAGGATTTTTAAAAGCTTCTGAGGCGATATTACTAATCAGCCTATGTTTGCCATCACCAGTATAGAATATATTAATTCCTCAGCTTTGAAGAAGAATAAAAATATATATATTATTTTCTTATTTTGACAATCAGAGAATATAGATTCAACAATGTTTTGAAAACAAAGAAAACTCTTGATATGTTCAAAAATCCCTGTGAAAATATAAAAAAGCATGCTTTTTATTAAAAATTATAGAAAAATATGAAAAGAAGAGTACAAATATTTAACTAAAGTAAAATAAAACATGTTAAAACCAAAATATATTTCTTTAAAATGTTATTGGTAAATGACAAAGATTCTCATAATAAATGATAAAAACAATAATGCATCAAAGAAATACCTAGCACATCTTTTTCTTTTGCAAATAGAGGAAAAGAGAAAAAAAGCATTGATTTTTAACAATTTAGAAAATTTGGTAAAAATCAGAGTATTATTTATAATAAATGAAAGTTACAAAATGAAATATTGCTCCCTAAATAACAAAGAAAAAAGAAACAGAGTCTTGAATACATCTTGATTTTGTCCAAAGAAGTAGACAAAAAATAAGTGATAATGAAAAATTTGAATATTCAGGCTAGTAAGTTTAAATTAATAGATAATACATTAAACTTTATATGTAAATGACTTCAACTGACCTTTATAAACCTCAAATCAGATATACTGAAGTCATATTTTAAACCTTCCTTATACCCTACACCCTATCAACCACCAAGCAAAATGACTTCTACAACCCAGACATCTTTCAAATGTACCTGCTTCTTTCCACTTCAAAGTTATGAGCCACTAACTGCCACCACTGCAGTCAGCTCTTGCATGAACTACTTATTGCTTATGCATTCTCTCTGGTCCCTCTGCATTTTGATTTGCTCCTTGCCAAATTATTCAACATACTGAAGCCAAAATGATGTTTGAAATGAGCAACTCCTATGCTAGCATCTCACTGCCATTTTCCCATGATGCAGTTACTGACACAAACATACATATATGACATTTTTGTGTGTCTGTTTTTCTTCGAGTGAAAAAAACAAGAGCTAGACTGATTTTCACTATATTTTAAAAATAAGTGTTCTGATACTCTGACTTGAAAAAATAGGCTCCATGAGATATACAGAACTCATTGTTAGGAAGCCCCTGAGGGCTTAAAATATAAACAGTCATTCTCCACGGCAGCTTGGAGCATTGATTTGCTATTGAACTAATGCTACATATTGACTTGTGAATACACAACTCTAGGGTGTGAAGCAGCAGGTTTATGGCTCTGCTCAGCAATTCCACTTACATTGTATGTCTGTGAATATAAGTTAAAATATTTGAATGGATCAAAATCTACCAAATATAGCAGGTAAACCAATGTTTGAATTTTAGAGTATATTCATATCATAATATGTACACACAGTGAGTGCATTAAATGTTACAGAAACCATCCTGTGGGAAACAAGAGAGATTTATTCTTGCCCTCATGGGATGTGCAATCTAGGATGACAGGTTAATTATAAACAAATAATTCTATATACAACTTCTTAAATTACAACAGTTAAGAAAGGCCCTCTTTTATTGAAATCCTGATTCTCAGCGGTACTCTGCTAATGTAATTGCTGCATAAGAAATCATGGCATGGTCATTATTGTATTTGTTGTTGATGCTTAGGTGGTACCAAGGATTCTGGGCTTTCAAAAAAGAATGTTATAATTAGCTCTTTCTTAGCCTTATTATACCTTGTATCTCTGCATTTGACCCACAGTGATACGTCACATGGTACCATCAGAACAAAAAATGCTTAAGAGTTACATTCTGAAGAAAGCGAACTTTGTTCCAGCACTTTCCAAAGGAAATTATCTAAAATTTTAGAACTAGAAGAGACATTCTAATTCTAATTATCTTTTCCTCCCCTTTCATGAAGTAAATGAAGCCAAAATAAGTGAAATGGCTTGCCAAAGCTCACTGAGCTATTATGTAGCAGTGTCTCTTGATTCTACCACAATAAAATGAAAATCAGGTGCGTTTACTTTTAGAGAGCAAGAGTGTGAAAATCAGATAACTACTTCTGAGAATCTCTAAATTAATCTTAACTCTTTAGTCTGTTCACTCCATAAATAAATATTTCCTGAGCAACTACCAAGGAAAATTCTATGAAGGCTACGAGTTGAATAAGACTTGCTCTATGCCTTTCAGGAGATTAAAATGTAGTTCAAAAGATAAATCAAGCAAATAAATTGTTTTAATAAACTTGTAATTGAGTAATTAACACACAGCTTGTCACCACTGTAAACTTGGGCTCTTTTTTATTTAGTATCGTTATCAGTTAAATGAGATAAAATATGTAAAAGCACCTAAAATCGTAGATAATTATCAAATGTTTTTTAAAGTTGTTAACTTCTACAAAACCATTAAAAAATAAAACAAAAAACAGTCATGGTAAAAGATCAAAGAAGTAGGTACCTATTCATTTTAAGTAAAATGCGGAGTTGAACTTTTTCTCTGGATAGTTAAGCAGAATGATACAGAAATCTATGTGATCTGGTCCATTTCAGCCTTTGAGGCAGCAGTTTCCCTTACCATTGAAGTCTCAAAGCCCCAACCTTCATTGTTTATGATTCAGCTGATGGACAGGGCCTGAGCTCCCACAGTAATGCACTGATTGCTATTTGCTTCTGGAAATAAATGTGGCTTAACTGAGCTTTATTTATTGATTAGTTGGAATGGGCCCAGACTGCCAATGAAGTCTATAGGAGGAAACAAAGTATGTCTGCTTTGAGAAAGATGTTAAAAATGCCCCTCTAGTTGTGTTGGTGCTGAAACACATCTTCCAATGCCAGGGATGTTTTGGGATGTCTCCTTTTTTTTTCTATTTAAGCAAGACTATAGGGTTGTGACAAGAAGAGGGCAAATAATACTTGATACCAAACAAATAAATGCATTCAGCAAACTCTGTCTCACAACTTTGGAGGCAGGGGGAATAATGCCGCAGATGGCAAATTGCCTGACACGTATAGAAGCTGACAAGGGATCCAACCTTCAATGATTATACAGAATTATTTTCTCTTTAACGCAGAATACCCAACCCAGAACTTCACTTTATATTATTATTTGCTGTAAGGCTACTGTCAGCTTCAGGGCAGAACTGTTTCTGAGACTGCAGTGAGCCGCTTAGCCACAGCAGCTGCTTTCAAAACTGGAAGATAACATAAAAGTGAGGAATAACTCCATGTGATTAGGGGAAGAGCTGTGGGTTAGTTTAAGAGAAAGAACAATCTATGTCAGGAAACCTTACATCTATCTCTCTATTTTAAATGTTCCTAAGTGGACAGTAGACAAAACAATAACAGCAGCATTAATAACCATCATATATTGAATTTCTTAAGTGTGAAAAGCTTTATATCAATTATTTCTGATTCTCACACAACTCTGTGAGATAGGATTTTTCCCATTTTGTACATGAGAAAACTGGAGCTCAAAGAAGTTAAATGACTTGCCTCCAGCTATGACATGGTAGATCCCATATGTAAACATAGCCTGTCTCATTCCGAAGCGAATGCTCCTTTCAAACATCATATTTTTCACAAACATTACTCCTCTCAATGCACACCAAACTTAGGGTAGTTACTACCTCTCAGTGGAAAAGGAAGAGTATAAAGTTTCAGCTACAATAAGTATAGAGTTTTATTTCTTAAAGGTAATAATGTAAAGCAAATATGGCACAATGTTAACATTGAAATTGATTTTTGTTAATTTTTTCCATAGTTTTATGTGGGTTTGAAGTATTTCATTTAAAAAATTGCTCCCACTAATAAATTATAAAGTTGAACTTACTTTTTAGCTAATGAAATTTTGCCAGGAATCCAAAACATTACTCATAAAATCAAAATAGGATAGCTTCAATAAGAAATTAAACCCCCTCTTTCCTCTTCCTACCAATAGAGATTAATGACTGTCATGAATACAGTCAGCTCCCTTTACAGAGAATAAAGACTTTTTTTGATAATAATTACTACACGTTAGAAAGTTCTTACTTTGAACAATAGTGAGAGATCATAAAGAACACCTGAAAGCTGAAACCATGTGAATGGATCTTAACAATCAATGAGAAAAGTTATCATTTAAATATGTTGTTCCTCAACCTTTTAAAGTTTTGCAAAACATTTAAAACTCTCTTACTGTTGATTACAAATATATAAAGATTTTTAACCTAAAAATATATTTAGCACGTTCCAGTTTAAGCTATTAAAACATTGAGAATTAATATATTTATTTCTTTGTGAAAATCTGATCAAATTTATTTGAACAGTGCTTGCCTTCTTCTTAGAGAATAACTTAACAATATGGGATAAACATCTTTTCTACACCTTGGTGAACTGTCATACTTTTTTCTAAGTTTGTATCAGCCTCCAACATGTGATCTTTCACATTTTCAATGTAAAAAAAAAAATCTCCTAGAATTCCCTTAATGTGAAGTTTTTGTCAGTGTCACGTTCTGAGAAATCTTCATCCTTATTGTAACTATCATATTCATCATTTTTGTTGATAAATTCATCTTTACTCAGTTCTTCTTGAAGCATATGTAAACTTTCTGAATAGCAGCAGTATAAATATCACCAGTCAGCTACTTATTCTATAACTTCATTTATATTCCATTTGAATTTCACTTCCAGCATTATGACTTTTTATTTCTTTGCTGCACTTTCATCTTTGTTGACCAATTTCCTCTTTCAATTGTGTATTTTTGTAAAATTTCATGTGGGTTTGCCACTGAGAGTCAAGGAGGCAGAACAACTGTATGCTTTGCTGTCTGTGTGTGAACTGCATAACCAATGTGTTGTGACCAGTTACTGGCTGACCCAGAAAAAGGGTGATGTGATTGGTCACTGGGTATGTGTACAACTGGTATGTAGATAGTGACCTGTAAACTGGACACCTGGCAATTATTCAGTTATTCACATTTATAATAATACACTGTTCTAATTGAAATTTGAGCCATGTTACTGGGGGCACTGATTATTTAGCTAATTCTGTACCTATAATTTATGCATTCTGGAAGCATGCAAAGGGAGGCCTGCCCATATTCTTACTGGAAAATAATATTTCTTATGAAACACAGTAGTGGTATATAGGACATGGGGATAGTCTGAGCATTCCACTCTAAGCAGAAGAATTTTATCATTGACATTGCACAGAATTTCCAACAGGTGGTGATAATAAAAAGCAGATTAACTAAGTTGCTTTGAATATTTAACACAATATATTCATTTTTTGCTAGTACTAAGTGTGGGTCACTCCCACTGCCCTCTACCTTGGCATGCTACTGAAACATGGTAACCCAAAATGTCACAACAGTTGAAGCCAAGGCTGGAGACCATTCATGTCAGGGTTATTATTTTTCTGTGCATCAATTTCTACATCTATATAAAGAAGAAATTAATACTTTCTCATCTTATGAGCTTACTGGTGGGGATAAAATACAATTATATATATATATATATAAACATTTGCTTTAGTATATTAAATGAAGTACAGAAATGTGTGGTGAGAAGGCCTAGATTCAAGACCCAATCTGCAGCTTATTTACAGGGCAACTTTGGAGAATGCAGTCAGCTTTATGAGTTCCAACTTTCAGTTTTGAAAAAATAAATATAGAATTAGTATCTAACTCACAAGATCACTTTTACACCAAATGAGTGCTTTGTTAAAAGCAAAACACCAAAGAAAAGTTCATTGCTCTTATGGTGTAATTGTTATAATAAGACATCTTCCATTCACTCTTACTGTGCAATATTTTCTTTTCAATACTCTCTAGTGGAACGTTAATACCAGATGAAGATTATCTGGGACCACTGTACTGAAGTATGGTCCCCAGACCAGCAGCATCAGGAACACCTGGAAACTAGTTATAAATGCAAATAATTGGGTTCTGCACGTCTAAATTTCTACCAAATCTGAAACTCTGGAGATTGAGCCCAGAAATTTGCATTTTATCTAGCCCTCCTGATGATTCCTTCACATGCTGAAATTTAAGAACCACTGCTTTGGGACAGCTTTGGTTCTAAGACTTGTCTGTATGTTGGTATCAACTAGAATGCTTTAAACAACATTGAGTAATACAGCCATATTTTATTTTAACTTAGGTGGAACCAAAGCAGAAGGCAAAACTTAAGTACATAAAATGACAAGATAACAAACGCTAGATCTCAATTTGCCTAATTGCATAATTATGAACATATCAGGGTACAGACATGGTGAAAACTTCTTTAGCTTCTTCAAAGAAGTCGAGATTCAGGATATCGTAGAAGACAGGACAAATTATTTAAGTAAAAAGAAATAGATTTATATGGGCAAAAAGATCATTGACACAATAGCGCTATGAAATCACTCTTGAAAGAAAGTCACAAGGATGTGAAATGTATAAAGATAAGCCTACTAGCCCAAAGGAATACAATAGTTGATTGAATTTATTCTGTATTGGTGAAGAGGGATTCTCTCTTACTTTGTTTTTTTTTTTTTTTTTTTACAAAGATGCTTATAAAGCAACAATCTAGAAAATGTAGTATTTTTCTCCAACAGATGTTGAACCTTTTGGGATTATTCCAGGTATGTGAGGATGGTTTAATATTTTAAAATCAATTAATGTTATTCACCATATTAACAAGATAAACTAAAAAAGTACATGAACATTTCACATTTTTCAGAAAACGCATTTGAAAAAATTCAAAACTTAATCATAATATAAAAACTTTCAGAATACTAGAAATACAGGGGAAATTCTTCTAAGACATAAGAAGTATCCTCAAAAATCCTACAACTAAAATCATATATAATTGTGAAAGTCTGAATATTTCCTCCCTCAGATCAGGAAAAATGCAAAGATGTCTACTTTCACTAGTGCTATTTAACATACTAATAGAAGTTCTGATGAGCGTCATAATGCATGAAAAAGAAATAAAAGGCTTAGAGATCAGAAAGAAATAAAACATTCCCTATCTGCAGTTGATGTATCTATGTAGAAAATCCCAAGCAATCTACAAAAAAGATCACAAAATGTTACAATAAATTCTAGCCAGGGTTTTAAGACAAATAAAGATAAATGAAATGTATAATACTTGAAAATAAAGAGGTAAATATGATCCCTATGTGCACAAAATACAATTTCTATAAAAATGTCAGGATAAGACAATAAAATTTAGTGCATTCAGCAGTTTTTCTGGTACAAGTTCAACCTTCAAATAATGATAGCATTTCTATAATTCAGCAATAGGTAATTAGGAAATGTTATAATAATAAAATTTTCCTATTTACCAGTTGTAAGTCTAATAAAAGATATACAGGCATTATTCAAGAACAGAAAAATACCTGACCCAATGAAGATACAGATTATGTTTGTGGAAAAAATAATTTAGTGTCACAAAGACAAAATTATTTCTAAACTAACCTATAAAATGAATGCAATTATAATCAACATTTTAATGTTTTCCATTTTTTTGATATAGACCCCACCATAAACTTATTTAGAAATTGGGGATATATATATATATGTAATTATATATTACATATATTACATATATTATATATGTCATATATTTATAATATATATTATACATAAATTTATATGTAATATATGTAATATATATCATATATTATATTATATATTATATATGACATATATTACATATTATATGTAATATATGACATATATTACATATATTATATAATATATAGAATATATTATATATTACATGTAATATATGTCATATATTACATATATTATATAATATATAGAATATATTATATATTACATATATATGTTATGTATGTACATATATGTACATATAATATAATATAATATATAGTATAATATATGTTATATATTATGCTATATATAATATATGTAATATATATTACACATATTATGTTATATTATATGTGTAATATATAATACATAACATTATATATGTTATATATAAATATATGTATGTTATATATGTTATATATAATATATGTAATATATAATATGTTATATATTACATATTACAAAATATGTTATATGTTACACAAT
Source organism: Pan troglodytes (assembly GCF_028858775.2). NCBI lineage: Eukaryota > Metazoa > Chordata > Mammalia > Primates > Hominidae > Pan > Pan troglodytes. Next base: position 93,616,361 of record NC_072407.2, read on the forward strand.
ATATTAACTATATATATTACATATATAATATGTATATTACATATATATGTAATTTGGAAGAAGAACAAGATAGTAGGATTTACCTTACTAAATAAGAATAGTGACTCAGAAAGAGAGATATATTTATATACAAATTTGATTTAGGATAGTAGCATTAAGAATGAGTAGGAAATCCTAGATTACTCAGCCAATGGTATTGGTTAGTGCTGTGTAAAATATTAGCCATACATTGAAAATAATGTATGTCAGATGGGCTTAAATATTTAATATTTAAATTTTAATACTTTAAATTTTAACAAGTAAATATAAGACAACATTTTTATGACCTCAAGATGGAAAAATATGTCTTAAAGAATTTATGAAAAACATGTTATATAAAAGAAATAATGATAAATATGAGTGCATTTAACTTTCTGTATGCAAAAAAACAATTTAAAAGTTTTCAAAATCAAGTCATGAAACATATTTGCAAAGAAAATTACAAATGAAGAGTAAGCATCAATAATTATTTTAAAATACTGGTAGTACTAACTATGAAAAGGTATATAATTTAGTGAAATATTGGCGAGGACTATAAAAATGCAATTTATAGAAAAGGAAACCAGAATAGCCAAGAAATTGATTAAAATATTTTAATTTCACTCTAACCAGAAAATGCAAATTAAGCAAAGTGAGATTTTCAAAAGAAATACATGACAGATTGACAAAATTTAAATATTGGAACATTCAATTAATGGTGGAGATATGAAAAACTAAGAAATCGTATGACACCCTGTTGGGATAATAATAAAATCTCTTTGGAAGCAATTGGTGAGTAAAGATAAAATAGAAGAGTATGTGTTCTTAGAGCAGCCTCTCTACCTATGGAAGTGTGAAGAAGTTCTAACACATCTTCGTGGAAATATAAACAGAACTGTTCATATAATTGATAATAAAAAATAGAAAAACCTTGAAGGCTCATTAGAAAGAAAATGAATAAATGATGTCATATTCATACCTGCAATAAAATAGTTATCTGTATCTGTACAGATAATTTCCATCATCATCATTTAAAATGAAAGTCTAATATCAGTTTTATAAATTACATAAACATTCATTCAAAGGAAATTATCAATATGCAATGTAAAATGTCATATTGTATATTTTTATATGTAAATACGTAGAAGTTATATGTTGCCATAAGCATTGTCTCTCCCTCTCTGTGATGAACAAAGTGAATATAAGGTACTAAATTTCTCAGAGAAAAACAGGAATAATATCAAGGTGAGTATCTTGCATGTTTCACTTTGATCTGTAGTATTTTGCTTCTTAAGAAATTAATCTGAAGTAAACCTTATAAATGTTAATATTTTTAAAATTGAATAGGATAAGTGTGATTATTTGGCTTATTACTCTCTATTCTGTGTTTTATATATTTTATAATAAAATATATTAAAAGAGAAAAAATGATAATTTAAATCTCTACCATGAACATGTTTCTTTAAAATATGTTTTCAACATGTATACCATATCCTTTCTTCCTCCTGCAAAAGTTCACCATGATTAGGAAGTGTGAGACTGAAAAGAAAAATTTCCTTTCTTTTCTAGAGGCAATTAAATTTAACACCTGGCCGCCTGTTAATCAAAGCATTGAGATCACTTATTCTCTTGACAGATCTTTCTTCTTTTTCAGGTTTCCCATTTCACACAGCAGGGAATCAGCTTTGCTGAAATTCACAACTAATTTCCAGAGTATAAAAGAACTACTTTGTCCAAAACGCCATATAACCACATTTTCTAATGCACCACAAAAAACAAAAAAACACTACTTTTTCACTACAGCTTCACTGCAAAAATACATATAAACCCAATATATGAAAAGTGTGATAAGCAAATTACCTTTCTTAAACAAACTAAACACATATTTCAGCTCTAGGATTTAATTTTTAATACTGCACCTATCCTACACAACCCATAAAGTTTTTACAATAAATTTTGGATTCTAAATTCATAAAAGCAGGCTAGAGGTATTAGTGGGATCTCTGGGTTTTTACTCCCTTCTATTCTTTTATCCTTTCTGTCACAAAGTCTAATAGTAAGGACTTTCTTCAGTATGGGTTATGTCAACTTTACCAGTCTCAAGCTAGAAGAAACCTCAGAGAATTTGATGATGAAGACATCATTGTGAAGATGAGCTAAATCCTAGAGAAAGCAAATGGTTTGCTCTAGGACATACTTTCAGAGCAGACAAGAGCCAGGGCTATAATCCAAATAACTCTCCTGGTCCAAGAACTGCTCATGACATGACAGTTCGTACGGTCAGGGTCCTTCAATACTCACAGCTATCACCATAAACCAAAATAAGTGTTCTTATCTCATTTTTAAACTTCTAGATGGTCTGCCTAACTTCAGGCTCTGCTTCAATATTATTTTTGTGTTATTTTATTATGTTTTTATTATAGAATAGGCTCCTCTGTTAAACTCTCACGGTCCTCTGTAATCTTGCCCTAACTTTATTTCCTTCTTTTCCGTATTCTCCTTCATTTTATATTAAATATCCTCTTTAGAAAGGATTAACTCATGTGTGACTTTCAATTATATTGACTGTCTTTTCTCCTAAATTCATAAAGTCCTACCCATTATTCTAGACACATATTAATTCCTATCCAATCTATAAAATTTTCTCAGACTACACTCACCCATAATTTTACTATCACTTGATTACCATACTTACATTCTATTTTGCAAAATTAACTATTTAATTGTTTACTGATTATCTCAAATGCATTGTTGGTTTCATCACCAATTATTTTCCAAACTCCCTTAAACCTAGTAATATATCATATGATTGCTTTGTAATCTCCACAGTCTAACACAATGGTAATTGATGATCCATAACAAGTGCTCAGAAACTACTTGTAATTGACTAAACTTAATTTAGAAATTCAAATTACAGATGATGACTAGTACATGAAGTAGACAGTAGATTGCTAAATGATTTGGATTAGCTGCCTGCAATGTACCAGATCATGAGGGTCAATTGTTTGCCCCACATAGCTCCCAGAAAGGGCAGCACACATGACCACACATTTTCACTGAACAGGGCTGGAATATACAATCCATGGACACTGTAGATTTTTCCACTTGGGAAGTTTAAATGGAAGACAATATTAACCCCATAGTGGAATGATTCTTTATTGATAAAAATCCATGCAGTTTTGAGACCAGAGTTTACGTTAAGACAAATCATAACCATATTCAATATATAGTTTTAGGAAAGATGATACAAAGAGTGAGCAGAGAAGCTGGTTTCCAAAAAGGAGAACGCAATAAACAAGCTGATCAAAAAGGGAGGCACGGAGGGAGGGAGGGAGAGAGGGAGGAAGGGAGGGAGGGAGGGAGGGAGGAAGGAAGGAAGGAAGGAAGGAAGGAAGGAAGGAAGGAAGGAAGGAAGGAAGGAAGGAAGGAAGGATTTCCTATTTCCTAAAAGGAAGGAAGGGAGACCATGGTGTGTGTGGGGGTGTGTGTGCACGTGTGCATGCATATGTGTAAGAGAAAGATAGATAACCTGAGAAGGATGAGTTCCTGACAATCTATTTCCAATCTCATGAGACCCAGTTACACATTGTTACTTGTTCTTCATGTTAATGAGATTGCTTGTCAATTTCACGTAATAATTAAAATTTCCCTCCACCCACATTTCAGCAAATTTTATTTGGTTTATTTCCCTTGTAATTCATATTCTAATTTATGTTTATTTCTGTGAAATGAAAACTAAATTTGAAGTCTTATTTTCTTAGCTAAAATCTGATATTTAGGTGGATCTTCAGTCAATGACCCTCAATATTTTATGATTCTACATTTGTTTGCAGCTAATCCTTTACTCCATCCATCTCTTTACTATACCTTACGTCTATGTAGTTAATAAAGAAGAAAATAAACAGAAATCAAAGAAAAAAATGTTATGCCACTTGATATCCATTTGCGTTTCTGAGGAAAATATTCTATTTATCTTACATTATTTAAATTTTACTCATTGAAATAATTTTATTAAAATTAATTGGGTAGAATAATTTCCAATTCAGGTCTTTTATCAAACCATTCTAAACAGCAGGTTTAATTGCCGTGAACTGGTGCATTTAGAAGCAGCATTCACTACATAAGACGTTAGTCATTTCTGGTGTTTTGTTTATTAATACTATGTCAGTAATACACTAACATCAGTTTCTAAAATAATATTAACACACATTGGCTCAAATTAATATGCTTATCTGTGTCGTTTTGAAATTAAAGTCTTCACATGTTAATAGAGGAGACATAAACTGGACCAAAGAATGGAAGACAGTACAAGAGACACTTATTGATAACATATTAAATGTGAGTGTGTATAAGCATGTATTATTTATAAATGTAGATATATTTGCATGCATATATGGATGTATTTAATCATGTTTAATGTGTGAGTATAGATGTGCACATATATGCACATACACAAAATCTTACTGGCTTTTGTAACTTCTTATACTCCTATTATTTCAAAAAGGCCAGCATCTTCCAAAAAAAAGTAGGTGAAAACACTTTATAAAGAATAAAAAACTATGTATACATATATGAGAACTATGTATAAATATATATAGCTATGATGATAAAGAGGAAGGGGATAATTATGAGGAGGACGAAGAAAAATACGAAGAATATCTGCTTTGGGTCATGGGAGAAGATAGCTCCCTTTACATATGATCAATTTATCAAAAAGTAAAAGATTGCTTTTCCATGAACTAAAATCTTGAGCAGAGCTACTGTCAAGAGAAAATGACTTGATACTCTCTAAACATATCAACGTGAACTGAAAAACAGATAGATAGATGGTATCTGAGACCTGGGAGAAGAGGGACTGACTGTCTCACTAATAACTCCATTGCCTCTTCAAGCAAAATGTTTAATAAAATATCTTTTGAGACTACATGTATTCTAACTTTTGAGTGGAGTCTGGTCCTTTTGAAATATTACATTTAACAGATTTTCTTAATTTTAACCCAGTAACCTCTTACTGTTGCAGAATCCCATCCAGGATTACATATTACATTTAGTTATTATGTCTCCTTGGGCTACTCTTGGTTCTAACGGTTTCTCAGACTTCCCTTGGTTTTGATGTCCTTGACAATTTCGAGGAGTACTGGTCGGTATTTTGTAGGATGCCCATGAAGTGGAGCTTATGTGATTGGTTTTCTCATTATTAGATTGGGGCTTTGGGTTTTTAGAGTTAGACCACAGGGGTAATGTGCCACTTTCATCAAATTATCTAAACTGTATCAACTATCAACATGATTTATCACTCTTGGTTTTGGCCCTGATTATCTGGCTCAGGTAGTGTTTGTCAGGTAACTCCTATGTAAAGCTACTCCTTTTGTTTGTTTGTTTCTTTTGCTACTTTTCATGCTATATTCTGTAGAAAGAATCACTATGGCCAAGCTACACTTACAATGTGGGAAATTTTGATTTATCTGCTTATGGTCAGAATATGGACATACATTATTTGGACTCATGCACAGATTCATCTCTTCTTATTTAGTTATTTATTCAACCATGTATTAATACAAATATGAAGTCATACATATTCATTTTATATTCTGGATTACAATCCAATATTAATTTGTTTTGTTGTTCAAGTTATTTCCACTTTGGTGTTTAACTCACTTATGCCTAGTGTTCCATTATTGGAACGCTAAGCATGTGGGAGTTATTTGTATCCTACTGCTCAAGGTCATCACCAAAGTCTGATTTTTCACTCATGCAAAAATTCAAAAAATTACAACCTCCAGCATAAATGGGTTAAAAGCTCTTTCAGTTGGCCCCTGTGTCCCGCTGATACACCCCATAATTGTTAACATTTTCTTCCCAGAACTTTCTTATTTCCAACCATATCTTTTAATGGCTTGATAGCTCATTCATTTCTATCACTGAATAATACATATTTTTTATTATACTTTAAGTTTTAGGGGACATGTGCACAATGTGCAGCTTTGTTACATATGTATACATGTGCCATGTTGGTGTGCTGCACCCATTAACTTGTCACTTAACATTAGGTATATCTCCTAATGCTATCCCTCCCCCCACCCCCCACCCCACAACAGGCCCCGGTGTGTGATGTTCCCCTTCCTGTGTCCAAGTGTTCTCATTGTTCAATTCCCACCTATGAGTGAGAACATGCGGCGTTTGGTTTTTTGTCCTTGCGATAGTTTGCTGAGAATGATGGTTTCCAGCTTCATCCATGTCCCTACAAAGGACATGAACTCATCATTTTTTATGGCTGTATAGTATTCCATGGTGTATATGTGCCATATTTTCTTAATCCAATCTATCATTGATGGACATTTGGGTTGGTTCCAAGTCTTTGCTATTGCGAATAGTGCTGCAATAAACATATGTGTCCATGTGTCTTTATAGCAGCATGTTTTATAATCCTTTGCGTATGTACCCAGTAATGGGATGGCTGGGTCTAATGGCATTTCTAGTTCTAGATTCCTGAGGAATCACCATACTGACTTCCACAATGGTTGAACTAGTTTACAGTCCCACCAACAGTGTAAAAGTGTTCCTATTTCTCCACATCCTCTCCAGCACCTGTTGTTTCCTGACTTTTTAATGATCGCCATTCTAACTGGTGTGAGATGGTATCTCATTGTGGTTTTGATTTGCATTTCTCTGATGGTCAGTGATGATGAGCATTTTTTCATGTGTCTTTTGGCTGCATAAATGTCTTCTTTTGAGAAGTGTCTGTTCATATCCTTCACCCACTTTTTGATGGGGTCGTTTGTTTTTTTCTTGTAAATTTGTTTGAGTTCATTGTAGATTCTGGATATTAGCCCTTTGTCAGATGAGTCGATTGCAAAAATTTTCTCCCATTCTGTAGGTTGCCTGTTCACTCTGATGGTACTTTCTTTTGCTGTGCAGAAGCTCTTTAGTTTAATGAGATCCCATTTGTCAATTTTGGCTTTTGTTGCCATTGCTGAACAAAGCTGGAGGCATCACGCTACCTGACTTCAAACTATACTACAAGGCTACAGTAACCAAAACAGCATGGTAGTGGTACCAAAACAGAGATATAGATCAATGGAACAGAACCGAGCCCTCAGAAATAATGCCACATATCTACAACTATCTGATCTTTGACAAACCTGACAAAAACAAGAAATGGGGAAAGGATTCCCTATTTAATAAACGGTGCTGGGAAAACTGGCTAGCCATATGTAGAAAGCTGAAACTGGATCCCTTCCTTACACCTTATATAAAAATTAATTTAAGATGGATTAAAGACTTAAATGTTAGACCTAAAACCATAAAAACCCTAGAATAAAACCTAGGCAATACCATTCAGGACATAGGCATGGGCAAGGACTTCATGTCTAAAATACTGAATAATATTTCATTGTATGAATGCACCACAGTTTATTTATTCATTTCTCTTATTGAAGGACACCTTAGTTGTTTGCAGTTTTTGGTGATAATAAATAAAACAGCTATAAGTAGTTACACTGAAGTTTAAGTTTTCAAATCAATCAGGCAAGTAGGCAAGTACTTAGGAACATGATTACTACAGCATTCCACTTTTAAATTTTAATCTTTAATATACAATATAAAAGTAATTATTATTACATAAAAATGTAAAAATAGAAAATTGTACAAAAAGGTAGAAATCTGCAATTCTATTTTCCCAAACAAATACCTGTGATACCAATGAAAAACTTGTTATCAATTTCTTTCTGATTTTCATACAAGTTAAAATCCAAATAATATATTATTTTGCGCAACTTGATTTTTGTTTGTTCGTGTATCAGTAGGCCATCAACTTCTCCTCATGTCAATTTACATGGCTTCCTTCATTCTTTCCAAAGGCTGAAATGTATTCAGTTACAAGCTGCAACAGAAATTGCTAAGTTCCTCCTAGGGTGAATGCCATTAAGCTTTGGTACTTCATAATTTCAATTTTTTTAAATTCTGTAATTTTTATCATATAAAACTCTATGCTTAATCTATTTCTACATGCTATATTCTTACAATTAGAATTTCTAGTTAATTAAATAGAATTTCTAGTTAATTAAATACATTTCAAAGTTGATATATGCTGTGTGTATTAGTCCATTTTTATGCTGCTCATAAAGACATACCTGAGATTGGGCAATTTACAAAAAAAGAGGTCTATTGGACTTATAGTTCCACATGGCTGGGGAGGCCTCACAATCATGGCAGAAGGTGAAAGGCAAGGAGGAGCTAGTCACGTTTTACATGGATGATGGCAGGCAAAGAGAGAGAGATTTTGCAGGGAAATTCCCCCTATAATACCATCATATCTCATGAGACTTATTCGCTATCATGAGCACAGCACTGGGAAACACTTGTCCCCATGATTCAGTTACCCCCCACCAGGTCCCTCCCACAACAGGTGGGAATTCAAGATGAGATTTGGGTGGGGACACAGCCAAACCATATCATTCCACCCCTGGCCCCTACCAAATCTCACGTCCTCACATTTCAAAACAAATCATGCCTTCCCAACAGTCCCCCAAAGTCTTAACTCATTTCAGCGTTAACTCAAAAGTCCACAGTCCAAAGTCTTATCTGTGACAAGGCAAGTCCCTTCTACCTGCGAGCCTGTAAAATCAAAACAAGTTAGTTACTTCATAGATACAATGGGGGTAAAAACATTGGGTAAATATAGTCATTCCAAATGGGAGCAATTGGCCAAAATAAAGGGGCTACAGGCCCCATGAAAGTCTGAAATCCAGCAAGGCAGTCAAATCTTAAAGCTCCAAAATGATCTCCTTTGACTCCATGTCTGAGATCCAGCTCATGCTGATCCAAGAGGTGGGTTCCCATGGTCTTGTGCAGTTCTGTCCCTGTGACATTGCAGGGTACATCCTCCCTCCTGGCTGCTTTCACTGGCTGGGGTTGAGTGTCAGCAGCTTTTCCAGTGGATCTACCATTCTGGTTTCTGGAGGGTGATGGCCCTTTTCTCACAGCTCCACTAGTTGGTGCCCCAGTAGGGACTCTGTGTGGGGGCTCCAACCTCACATTTCCCTTCTGCACTGACCTAGCAGAGGTTCCCCATGAGGGCCCTGCCCCTACAGCAAACATCTGCCTAGGCATCCAGGCATTTCCATACATCCTCTGAAATCCAGGCAGTGGATCCCAAACCTCAATTCTTGACTTCTGTGCACTTGCAGGCTCAATACCACATGGAAGCTTCCAAGGTTATGGACTTGCACCCTCTCAAGCCATGACCTGAGCTCTATGTTGGCCCCTTTCAGCCACAGCTGGAGTGGTTGGGACACAGGACACCGAGTACCTAGGCTGCACACAGCACGGGGACCCTGGGCTTGGCACACAAAACCACTTTTTCCTCTGAGGCCTCCAGGCCTGTGATGGGAGGGGCTGCTGTGAAGACCTCTGACATGACCTGGAGACATTTTCCCCATTGTCTTGGGGATTAGTCTTCAGTTCCTCTTTACGTATGCAAATTTCTGCAGCTGGTTTGAATTTCTGCACAGAAAATGGGATTTTCTTTTCTATCAGATTATCAGGCTGCAAATTTTCTGAACTTTTGATTTGCTTCCCTTATAAAACTGAATGCCTTTAACAGCACCCAAGTCACCTCTTGAATGCTTTGCTGCTTAGAAATTTCTTCCACCAGATACCCTAAATCATCTCTCTCAAGTTCATAGTTCCACAAACCTCTAGGGCAGGGGCAGAATACCACCAGTCTCTTTGTTAAAACATAACAATAGTCACCTTTACTCCAGTTCCCAACAAGTTTGTCATTTCCATCTGAGACCACCTCAGTCTGGATTTCATTGTTTATATCATTATCAGCATTTTGGTCAAAGTGATTCAATAAGTTTCTAGGTAGTTCCAAACTTTCCCACATTTTCCTGTCTTCTTCTGAGCCCTCCAAACTGTTCCAACCTTTGCCTGTTACCCAGTTCCAAAGTCACTTTCACATTTTATTTTATCTTTCAAGCAGCAACTTGCTCCTGATACCTATTTACTATATTAGTCCATTTTCACACTGCTTATAAAGACATAAGTTGATACTGGGCAATTTACAAAAGAAAGAGGTTTATTTGACTTACAGTTCCACGTGGCTGGGGAAGCCTCACAATCATGGTGGAAGGTGACATGCAAAGAGGAGCAAGCTACATCTTATATGGCTGGTGGGGGGCAAAGAAAGCAAGCTTGTGCAGGGAAATTCTCCCATATAATACCATCAGATCTCATGAGACTTATTCACTATCATGAGAACAGTACTGGGAAAGATTTGCCCCCATGATTCAATTACCTCCAACTGGGTACTTCCCACAACATGTGGGAATTCAAGATGAGATTTGAGTGGGGACACAGCCAAATCATGTTACCGTCCAAATAGCTTTCAAAAAGGGTCCCAATCTACATGGAGGTTTTTAAGTGTAAGTTATTATCTTAAAAACCTGTAAGCACATTCTTTGTCTTAAGAGGACAATGGTAACAAAAATGTATAAACTGAAATCACATTTTACCCATTATGTATATATAGATGGAAATGTTTAGCAAACATGTATAAGTAACAAATAATTTTTCTTTTTCTGTGTAGCTCTTTAAAAATTGAATTTTAAAAGGAAAAATGTGTTAAGGTCTGTGAAGGGTGAATTGTGTTCCCCTTAAATTTATACATTGAAACCCTAACCATCAGAACCTCAGAATGTGACTATATTTTGACACAGGATCATCAAAGAGGTAATTAAGTTAAAATGAGGTCATTAGGGTAAGCCCTAATTCCATTTGACTGCTGTCCTTATAAAAAGAGAAGATCTGGACACACAAAGGTACCTAGAGATGTACACACAGAGGAATGTTGTTTAAATCACCCAGTCTGTGCTATTTTGATATGTAAGGCCTAGCAAATTAATACGAGATTTGAGATGACTAAAACACCATGAAAGAAATTTCTGAAGTTTTATATCTTAAAGTTCTATAGCAAAGACTTATTTTCACATTTTCAGGATAGTACATTTTTGAAAGAATTGTTGAGTTTGTCAGGCAGCCAGTTTTCAGCTGATGAATAAAAGTCAGTAAATCACTTGGAAACACAATCCATTGATGATTCCGTTCTAAAATTGTAGTTTTCTAGAGTATGAGACAATGTCAGGTGAAGTGAAGTTAGTGTCTCAGTGATCTCCAAGGCCCTCAATAACCCAGCCTCAGATTCTGCATTTATCCACTCTCTAACCCTCCTTCTTTTAAAAAAGATCACAATGCTTACCTGTTTCTGTGTAGCTTTCATAGCCACCCACATCCACAACCCCGCCACCACCTCCGCTTCTACCACCTCCTCATTAATGTTGAGCTTGGCTATGTGGCATGATTTTATCCAACTGAATTTTGGCAGATATACACCCCCACAAAACACAAGCTTTTAGAGGCACCTCACATTTTTGCTACCTCTCTTTTCTCCCTCTGCCATGAAAACGTTCTGTCTCAGGTAGATGATGTTCCTTTAGACTGAGGTTAGGAATGAGATCACACAGGGAGCATTTCTAAGGGGGCAGACCCACAGCTGTAAGCTGGGCTCATGCCTCTAGTCCCAAGACTTTAGGAGGTCAAAGCAGGCAGATGGTTTGAGATAAGGATTTTGAGACCAGACTGGGCAACATGGTGAAACCCTGTCTCTACAAAAAATAAAAACAATTAGCCAGACATGGTAGCTCATGCCTATAGTCAGAGCTACTTGGGAAGCTGAGGCAGGAGGATCCCTTGAGCCCAGGAATTCGAGGCTGCAGTGAGCCAAGATCATGCCACTGCACTCCAGCCTGGGTGACAAGAGTAAGACCCTGTCTCAAAAAAAAAAAAAAAAAAAAAAAAAAAGAGAAAAAGAAAGAAAGAAAGAAAGAAAGAAAGAAAAGAAATAAATGTATACTAGATTTTCAGTTGCTAAGATTTTGAGATTGTTATTGCAGCAAGGCTAATTAATAAAATGAACTTAATAGATTAAGTGATTTTTTCTAATATAAGAAATTAAATCATAATATTTAATAACTTAATAAAAGTGTATAAATCACTTACTAGGGAAGGTGAAGAATACAAAGATGATTAAAGTTGTCTTTAAGAAGTCAGATAAGTAAATAACTAGCTAGAATTCAAATGTGAGTAAATCAAGTGCTATCCTAGCTAAAAATTTATTAGGGGAACAAAATGAGGAGAATACATTAATACCAATTTTGGAAATTATCTTAAAATATCTTGTTTGAAAGTAAAACAAATGAATTAATTTCCAATCAAGGTATATTATCTAAGGATTAATATTTAACAGTATGATTTAAGATTCTCAGGCTTAGAATTCAATATACATCAATATCACTGTTTCTTTAAGGAGAACACATTTCCCTACCAGAGGATACAGAATTGGAAGTCGTTGTTCTGGGTAGTTTGCCTGTATTATTTTTTAATCCATATTGCACTCCTATAAGGTAGGTTATATCATCCTTATATAACAGAATGTAAAAGTGAAGTCCAACTTTATCAATGATAATCCGCCATAATTGGTGAAGCCAGAATGATATTTATCTAGCCTCAAAATATACTCTTATAATAGCCACAGTATATTTCACTATTGAGGATTAGAGAATGTTGCCTAAGGAAATCCTAACATATATTTGATTGCCCTTTGTTTAGCTCTGACCTCCATCAGAACAAACATCTGCAGAACTGTGATTTTGTTCACTTTGTACCTGCTCTTGTATGTCTTCTTTTCTGATTCTCATAATTCTTGCTCCTTTAACTAGAGTTTGTCTATATTTTCCCTCTAAGTGTAGCATTGCTCTCAATATCTTCTAAACAAATGCAGTGTCAAGTGTATCTCTTTGTTCAATCTTTATAATCCATATTAAATTCTTTTTGGAAATAGGATAAAACTTGATGTATGGTACACAGATGAGAGATAGATAAATGACAGATAGATAATAAACAAATAAATTTCTAATGATAGATAGATTAGATGAAAGTGCACTAGCACCAAATTTTTTATTATAACTACCTCCTGTACATATTTGTTGTATCATTGTTGGCTTCATAACTGAAGAATGATGATGGCAAATCACAGTAAATTATGACATTTTTAATAGAAGGGACCTGTTTTTGGTCATCTTAACATATTTTATCACCCAGGCAAAAGATTATCTACTACATGTATAGCATTGTAATAAGGATTGGCTACATAAAGACAAGTAATATATGAAAATTGTGCTGACAAATGAGCTGGAGATCTAGCTCTACAATATACAGCTCAATGAATAATATCTGCTTAGGTATACAATGAAAGTAAAAGAGAAAGGAGAGTTTTCCTTTCAATGACTTTCTTCCTTTTGTCCATACAAATATTATTTTTATAACTTTATATTCTATTATTTAAAAAATGTCCAAAATTGTTTAGGTTTCAGTTATCACTGAACCTAAAGTAAAACTCCCAATAGTAATTTGTTAAACTGACATTGGCAGAAGTGGAAATTAGCACAACTCATTGACAATATCTGCTAAAGCTGAATGTACACTTAGCCTCTGACCCAGGAGTTCTGCTCATAATATAAGAGAAATGAGTATAATTTTCTAGGAATAGACAAGTACAACAATGTTTATAGAAGCACTATTCATCACAATCTCACTGGAAATAACAAAAATGCCCTCCAACTGTAAAATGGACAAAGAAATGATAGCATATTCACAGCAATGGAATTAACAAACTACAAGATGTATGTACATGAGTAAATCTTCCAAATGAAACATTGAGCTAAAGGAGCTAGAAGCAAAAAAATACCTTCTCCATGATTTCATTCATATAAAATTTAAAAACAGACAAAATTAATCTGTTGTGTTAGAAGTCAGAGTAGCAGTTAACACTGGGGAAAGAAGTGTTTGGATGGGGGGATGAGAAGACTTCTGGGGTGCTGGGAAAGTTGTTTCTCATCTGCTTTCTGGTAACATGGATGTGTTCATTTTGTGAACATTTATGCAGCTCTACCCTTATGCTTTGTGATTTTTAAATCTATGCTACACAGCAATAATTAATTTGATAAATGAATTTTTGTCTAATGCTATAAAATTTGTTGCAGAGAAACCAGAGAAAATGATAATAGGAGAATAAGTCACAGAAGAAAATGCAAAAATAATAACTCAGATATTACAATATGTAAAAAGCTGTTATGTGTGTCTACTGTGATAGAAGTAAATGGGAATGTGTGTGGCAACACAACAATAGTCAATAGATACAGGAATAGATTTCTTCAGGCTACTGTGGCATTTTCTCTGAGAACTTTAAAGAACTTACACACCATCAGCAGTACAGAAGGCTTGAAAGTGCAGATTGAGAACACTGTACCCGACTGCCTTGAGCATGCTTAGCCCCTTCTAATCACTGACATTAGGTAGAGCTGGGTCTGGGTAGCACTCTGATAAGATGCTTAAATTACAGGAATCAAGCAGCTTACTTTACAAGATTCCTTCACTCCTGAGATGTCGGCTTCTGTAGCAGTAGGTTTCCTTTGTACTCAGAAGACAGACAAAGGTGGCTATTTGGCTATTTTCTCTTAAATTGAGTCTTAACCCATAGAAATGAGGCTTAAAAAAAAGTGGCTGACAAGACTTTGCAAATTATATGAATTAGGTTAATAATGCAGCAACATGGATTACATAATTGAATGGGATCATGTGGAATGTTCTCTGAGAATGTGGTTCTCTCTGAATGTGGGTCTCTGAATGTGCAGTCTCTAGAATATGGGTCTGCAACCTCCTGAAAGGCCTAGAGCCTCTGATTTCTGCATATTTTTACACATTGCATAAGTTTTCAGATCTTTGATAAGATTAATAGACAATCGTTGAAAACTCACCTTTGTAACTAAGAGGCTATAACTCAGAGATTTTGCTTTAATTTTCTCTTTAGGGTTGCTCTGTCTTTTGCTTCCTGCAATCCCCCATGCATTCAGAAAACAGTACAGGAAGAAAAAAGAAATACTAATGAGGTATACTTCTCAAAGGATGATGTACTCAGAAACACATAAATCCTATAACTAAATAATTTAACATGTGAGTGAAGTGAGAAACAGTCTTAATACATTCATGAGAGTCACACCAAAACATGAGGAACAATGCTAGGATTTTCTTCCCAAATATGTCAAAAAACAACCCATTTCTATTTTTACCACTCCACACTGCCACCCAAAGGAAGTTTTATCACTGAGTGGTACTCACACTGATGTTCCCAGGAACAGAAAATTAAATTAGAGCCCATTTAAAATTGCCAAAAGGAGTGCAGCAAATCATCCACTTAGTAAAAAGACACGTATGCCTTCTGATCAAGAAAAGGATATATTTATGACAGAATATCTGTACTCACAAAATATGTGCCTCTTATTTTTTATTCAGAAATTCATTTGAACATAAGCTGCTATGTTGATATGTAGGCAGTTGCATTCTTCTGATTAATTGTACATATCTTGCATGAAATCGATTTCTTTGTTTTGATGATGATTTTATTTAAAAGGAAACATATATGAGCTGTAACTACTAGGTTTTTTTTTTTTTTTAATAGAAACGAGTCCTGTTTGGCAAATAGGAACAAACAGGCTCTATTAATACCTCAACTCTAGGAAGTCACTCCTAAGTCACAGAAAAGCTGCACAAAAGCAGTAGGTACCCAAGTTGAGGTTGAGTTCCTACCTTCAACAAAGCTGCCATTTAAAGATCCTGTATGATCCAGCCTGTAGAATTTAGGTCAGCACTGCTATTTCCTAGCCTTCTTCTACTGTAAGACTTACATAGCACTGAAAACAGCTCTGCCTTTTTATTTAAACTTAAAAAGACCAAACATGTGACAAGAAACCACAATCTTAGAGGAAAGATAATGCAAAACTATTTGTTTTAAGAAAATTGCAGAGATTAATTAAATTAGTGTGGCTGAATAGCGCTCTCATTGATTTGCTATTAGGGGTGTGTGTGTGTGTGTGTGCGTGTGTGTGTGGGTGCTTCTGTCTATATGGCATATACAGGTAAGCAATGATTCCAGACAACAATAAAATAATAACTGTTACCATTTATTGGGTACTGCGTACCAAGTCTATGACAAACATAGATTTTATGTCATTCAGATTTGGACATGAAGTTTAACTATTCCTGCAAGCTCTTTGGTTATGGGTAATTTTCTCAATTTCCATGAGATTTAATTTACTCTTTCTTAACATAGGCATAATAATACACTTCTTGGGTGGTTATTGCAAGGTAAGCGAAGAGCTCACCTTACATAAATTATTACCTGTTTCCTGGCCCTTTTCTTATCCTATAATGGTTATTTGTGTTATTTTTGTTTCCCTACTATAGTACACTTTTTCTGAAGTAAAGACTGTGAAGTTATTTTTTTCATTTTTCTTTCTCAACAGCTTGTGATTTGCCTGATATATATTTATTGAAGAAAACAGAAGAGAAAAAGTCTTCTGATTTAATTGCTGCTAGTAAGGAACATTCACAAGGTGACAATGGACTCTGAACAGACTTTAATGTTCTATCCAGTACACTAGAAGCATGAACATGAAGAATACCTCATCAATATCCCTTTTTTCAGATATGTTGTCAGGATAACATGAAATAATGTTTGCAAAATGCTTATCTCAGTGTCTGTTGTACTGCAGGCCCTTAACAAATGGATTTGCTTTTCTCTCTCATGAGAAGGCTCCATGCCCATCTCCACATTGGTGTTTTTACTTTTATTTTTCCATGTGACATAAAAGTCAGTCCCTCTCTCTAAAGCAGACCTTATCCCAGCTTCCCAAAGAGACGTTGTGAGAAGCTGCCTATTTATCTGAACTCCTACACCATTTATCTCCAGAGCGTGGACTGAGCATATGTGTGGCACGGCGTTGATACGCTTGGCTCTCTGTCCTAGCCTGCTTGCTGTACACCTTTGGATAATTTATCTGTTTATCTGTGACTCAATCTGATTTTTCCTGCTTTTTGATGCAGTCTAAAATTTTAAAAGTCTTAGGGTGCCTGTGTTATTCATTTTTTATATGTACTGATTTTATTTCTAATTATCTGCTTCTTAATCGTCAGATTCTGGGTCATATTTACTTATATGTGCCCTTCACAATGCCAAACTGATTGATACTTTAAAAATACTACTGATTGATTCAATGGGAAGAGCAGCTCTAACTGTGACTTGGTGAGAAGTTCATCAACTCTACTGGTGGCCTTGGCATTAGATAGAGGTGCTGGTCCCAACATCATGGATAACCTCAAAATGGGGGTCGTAACATCGGAACAGAGATCTTGGAGCCCAGAGAAACTCAGGCATAGAGAGTGTAGGGCAGCTCTTTAGAGTCCTCATTCCGGGACTTCTATGGAAAAAAAGAAGGTTAAGTCTTTTGAGATATTTGGAAACTAGTCTTTAAGAACAAGTTTGCCTCAGCATTTCACAAGCTTCATGACTTTGCTCAAGTCACATCACTTCCCTAAAATTCGATTTCCACATACATAAAATGTCATAATATGTCTTTCTTCAGCAAAGATCAAAAAAGAAAATATACAGAAAACACACATGAAAACTGTAAATCACAAAATACAAACTATAAACTTAAGCAGTTACATGATTTTTCAGCCAAGGCCTAGCATCTACATAAAATATGAGTACTGAAAATACCACTAGGCTAAAGGGTTGCAACTCCAGGAATAATGATGTTAATGTTACCAGATAAAAATTAACTTTGCAGTCAAAGTGCTTAATAAAACATGTATATTATATAATAAATATTTTAGAGTGAAAATAATTCACCATACTATTTTAAAGGAAAAAACGCTGTAACATGTTTAATAGTTTGCAGCTGACATTGTGAAATTGGAATTCAGTGTTCACTAACGGTAATTATGGGAAAACTAACTAAATTAACTGTGTTATACATTTTCATGCTTGAGAGAAAGTCACGAGGACATTATTTACTTCCCTTCCAAGTGAAGTTTTCGTGGGATCTAAATGAACACGCATATATTCACATGAGAATATGCACACACACATACACACAGAAACACAGAAAAGCTAAAGCAGACAACTTCAGATTTATAGACTTTTTAACCTTGCAGATAACAATGTGGTCAAAGTTCTCAAAAGCAGCCTTTGTAGTATTTTAGGTAATGAAATCCCAGGCATTGAAAAAATTCTCATAATTAAGGAAGACCTGGGCATGAGTTGGGCTCTGCCTCAGTAGTGCTTATGGCATGAGGTGGGGGCCGAGGCTGAGTGAAATTTGAATTTAACACCCAGAAATCATTCCTGTTGTTAAAGAGTAGCTGGGCATCACTTATTGGATGAAAAGCCCAGTTGGAGCAGCAGTTTTTGTCCATCTTCACGGAAAGGAAGTGCAATCCAGTAAGCAGAGCCTGTATCAGAATCTTCTAGGTCCGAATTCAGGCAGAATAATATTCCAGGTGGTCAGTTCATTTAAAACATTCTATTCAATGGATATTTATTACATGTTTACAATGGATAAAGGATGAGGAAAAACAGATATAGCCTTGCCATTATGGAGCTTACAGTCCAGTAGGAGAAATGAATATTAATTTCATAATCACACAAATAAGTGTATAAATGAAAAATGGGGTAATTGTTATAAAAAGAAGTAAATACTTTTATGACAATTTATAGGCAAGAAATTAGGCCTTGTGTGTGTATGGGGAAGGGGTCAGATAGACTTCCCTGAGGAAATTATTTATTTAATTAACAAGTGTGAGAAAAGGTTGAATGTTATTACAAACAACCCCGATTGATAATGGCTAAGCCTACACACATCTAAGAGGAACATCCCTTGTTGAGAAGCATTATTTTGGGGCAGCAGTCCTCCATAAAGCCTCCCTGGCAGCCATGCTTCTTCAATCTACTCCTTCTGCCACCTTCCACAGTGGCACCCACAAAAGGGAAAGGGAGAGGCCGTAGGAAGAACACACACACACTATGAGTTGCCTCTGCCCAAGAAGGGCATTGGGTAATTCAGAAAAAACTGAATTTAGCGTTAAGTGTGTTTTAACGGTATTACCTTAGGATAACTATGATGAAGCCATACAGAAAACAGAAGAAACCAGATGGCCCCGTGTTAATACTCAATGTAAGACTACTTGAGGGGAGCACCTGAGACAGATAGGTGGCAGAGGGAGAATGTGGAACTGTGGGCAAGTGCGTTTATTATAATTTCCAGGGGAAGGAATGGCCAAGACAGGGTAAATGGGCTTACGATTAGTTAGCTATGTTTGAAAGTAGTACCCTCATGAAATTCATGGTCACCGTGACTGTTAAAGCATAAAATTTAGGGCTGTCTAATGTCTCCAGAAGTTTTCGGGTGAAGCAGGGTTTACTTGAGAAGAGCTAGTAACCATTTTGTAGACTTTAAAGCATTAGTTTGCAGGAACTAATTATGGTTCATAAAAGTGATAATAACTCCAAGATACATATGTCTAACACTGATTATTTCACTCAGCTCCAGGCTAATGGATTCACATTTCTTTAAGACAATAACAGACATTGAAAAAAGTAAAATATTCAGAAATAGCTCCTGATTCTTACCACCCACCTTAATCTATTTCTTTCCTATTCTGTTCTATATTAGTATGTATCATCCATATACACCTCTTGTTTAAGCCTAAAACAGAAGTATTTGCTTTGATTTTTGCCTTTTTCTCACCCACCATAGGTAATCCAACAGTAAGTGGCATCAGATCTACCTCAAAATATATCTCAAACCCATTTGCTCCATTTTATTCTGAAGGTCTTCACTGCTGTTATTCTACTTCATATCACTGGTCCCAGCAACATTACTTGTTTGCCTCAGATTACAGCTGAAATTAAATTGAAACTCATTGATGTGGTGTACAAAGCCCTACACATTCTAATCCTTGCCTACTTCTCCAACTTCATCATCCTCACTAGTTCACGTTGCACCATCCTTTCTGGCCATTTCTGTGCCTTGAACATTCAATCCCTCTCCCTCTGAAGGGTTTTTGCATTTGCTGTGCTCTGACTGGAAATGCTTTCTGACTGGAAATGGATTCTTTCCCCCAACACTCATCATTTGGCTTGGTATTTCCATCGAAATATCGGAGAGATTTCCTATAACTAACCTAGCAATGATAAGCCCCACTCCCATATCTATCACTACAGTTACTGTCTAAGTTTGAATTCCCTGTAAAAAGAGACTGAGACTGAGACAATGATTTGCATGCAGGTAATTTACCCAGTAGCTATCTCAAGAAGAAAGAAGAAAAAAAGGAAGAAAGAAGAAAGAAGGAGGAGGAGGAGAAAGAGAAGAAGGAGGAGGGAGGAGAGGAAGAGGAAGAAAGAAGAAAGAAGAAAGAAGGAGGAGGAAGGGGAGGAAGGAGAGGGGGAGGAGGGGGAGGAGGAGAAGAAATAAATAAGGAAAAGGAGGGGGAGATAGAGAAAAAAGAAAAGCTGTCAAATGTGTTTTACCGAGTCGATATCATCTGGGGCGCATGGGATTTAATTCCTCTGGAGATTCCTAGAGAAATAGTGTAGTATAAGCCTCACAAATTTTTTGTCTGCAAGAAAGAAGGTTGGACATTTATCTCCAAACTTCCATCCATCAAAAGTTGAGGGTTTTCCTATGGATATTAATTCTCCTGTTTTACCTGTATCCTGGTGAAAGACCTCCCTGGTTTTTAAGAAAGCCCTGTGGGGGCGGGGGAAGGCAGAGAAATAAAAATCTTATTCAGATATGCTGGTGTCATATCTAAGAATTTTCCATCAAACTTGATGCTGAATTCAGAGGTAAGCTGAAGGAAAGGTGATGCAAAGCAGCAAAAGTGCTGGCCACATTATCACTATGACTACTTAAAACTTTTTTTGATAAATCATAGGAAGTATGGACAATTAAAGGGAGACTAGTGACATGATCTGATATATATACTTTTTGTTTTTGTTTGTCTGTTTGCTTATTATACTTTAAGTTCTAGGGTACATGTGCACAACGTGCAGGTTTGTTACATTTGTATACATGTGCCATGTTGGTGGCTGCACCCATTAACTCATCATTTACATTAAGTATATCTCCTAATGCTCTCCCTTCCCCCCACTCCCCCGACCCCACGACAGGCCCCGTTGTGTGATGTTATTCACCCTGTGTCCAAGTGTTCTCATTGTTCAATCCCCACCTATGAGTGAGAACATGTGGTGTTTGGTTTTCTGTCCTTGTGATAGTTTGCTCAGAATGATGGTTTCCAGCTTTATCCATGTCCCTACAAAGGACATGAACTCAGACATGATCTGATATTTAAAAATGATTGAACCTAGTTTGGATTAACTATTATTTTGATTCATAACATAATCTTGCTTGGTTACCTGCATGACCTACTTTCATCTAGTTATTTAATGACTTCTTTGTAATCATATTATAAATAACCATACATTAACCATTCAAAATAGGAGTTAAAATCTTGACAAAACTATGGACTCCACCACCAATTTATGTTCCACACTCTCAACCCCTATGCAGATACGCGCTATCACGAATCCAGTGTTTTTAACTACTCCCTGTCCTCTGCCATCTGTATGAACTCCTAAAATGTATGCATACATTTAGATTCATTGTTTTTACCCATATAGAAGTTATATCATGATTGAAATACTTTGAAACTTGTATCTTAATTTATTACCAGATTTTTAAAAGACATCCTTGTCACTATAGATCATTTTTTTCTGATAGCTATATAATATTTCATTGTGTGAATATAACATCCATTATCCTTTCGAGGGTCACTTGAGTACTTAAAGCATTTTACTGTTGTGCACAGTTCTGCAACATACATCCTTATATTCATATTTCCTGTTAATTACGTGCAGGAGTTCCTCCTGAGCCTATACCTAACAGTGAAGCTGCTGAGTTACAAGATACATGATATTTAATTTTAAGAGGTAATGCCAAACTATTTTCCAATATGGTTGCACCAGTTTATACTTCTCACAGCAATGTTTGAGAAATCCTGTAGGTCCACATTTTCTCCGACTCTTAAGTTACCTGTAGATTAATTTAAATAGTCTCATCAATGCTTTCTGATCTTACTTCTAACTGTTTTTATCTGAAGTTTTAAACTATCTCCACCTATGTTTTCTGTAAGTCTTAAAAATGTATTATGTGATATTGAAGTTATTTGTTCTTCTGGTGTTTATCTTTTCAAATAGTTGATGAATTAGATCTAATTTTGTCTTCTTCTATATTTATTATCACTTTTGCCAGTTTCATTTATTGAACAATACTTTCTACACTGCTTTTTCATGCTACCTGTCTTTTATACAAAAATTTCATGGCAAGAGGCTTAGATTCTAGGTTTTCTGTTTCTTGTCCACTTTTTTCTATCCTTCTGCTAACACCATATTATGTTTAGATAATTTCATAATAAATACTGATATCTGTTATGTCGTGTTCTCCCTCCTTGCTTTTCTTCCTCAGAAATGTCCTAGGTAGTCTTGATCTTAATTATCCTTATACATTTTAGTACCATCAAGCTTCATTTAAAAAACCCAATTGAAATTTTGATTAGATTTTATCTATAAATCAATTTGGGAAAAGCTAACATCTTTATCATATTGTCTTCCATTCAATGAACATGGCATGTCTCTCCATGTATTTCAGTCTCTTGTAATATCTCTTAAGGAAAGTTTATATGTTTTTCTGTAGAAATTTTAAACAACTTTTGTTAAATTGATCTCTATATACTTCATATTTAAAGAATATGTTGATATATGTTTGTATTTAAAGAATATATTGATATATATTTGTATTACATGTACATTTTATTCTGTACCAATATTAACATATTCTTTTCTTTTCCTTTGACTCTCTATATGTTTTAAGACAATGTTACCTTTTACTCAGGTATTTGATCACTTTTACTTCATATGTCTTTTCATAAATATACTAAGTTGATCTTCTTTTTAAGAATTTAATTCCAAAATATTTCTAATGTAGATGTTTGTCCAAAAAAATTCTGAGACCTTGTATGCCTAAAATATTTTATGCCCTCATATTGTTAGTTCAAATTTTCTTACATTCAGTGGCTTGTGTGGGTAAAGAGGCTATTCTATTATATTCAAACATAAAAATTTGGCTTACAAATTCAAAATAATAATATGTTTATTATAATCAGCTCAGAGGAATAAGCTTTGGGGTATAGAGACCCCCAAATCAGAAAACCACAATTAATCACTCTCCACCTCATAAAACATTTTCTTAGGTCAAATCTTTACTCTTTGCCCTGTAGAAAAAAATATCATTAGGAGAAGGTGCTATTTAAATTATAATTCTTCAGTCTTAAGAATTTGGAAAGGGGGAGTTAGAGAATAAATTATTACCAGGTCAGTTATTTGCCAGCAGTTTTTTCCCAGCTCCTCACAAGCACAGGGCTCTGAGCTACCCTGATTTTTCTCTTGGGAACACATGGACAAGAGACCTGTGTAAGCAGGTGTAGATGTAGACATAGTTTATTATAAAGGAAAATGGAGGGAAGGGATGGTAGAGAGAAACAAATGCAGAATGCCTACATTTCCCCTCCCCTAGCCTAATTGGACTGTTTCCTGTTCCAAGACAGTGGCATCACTCTCTCCATCAACCTGCATTGCCACTGCCTCTCCCTCCATCCACCTTTCTCCATCATAGAAACATACCAATTCACAATAGCATTTGTCTATGTAATTCCTGGTTGCTTTTTCTTTCTAAAAGGTTTTTTCAATTTTCT
This sequence comes from Pan troglodytes, assembly GCF_028858775.2. NCBI lineage: Eukaryota > Metazoa > Chordata > Mammalia > Primates > Hominidae > Pan > Pan troglodytes. Next base: position 93,640,148 of record NC_072407.2, read on the forward strand.
GTCTCTTGCTTTTCTTTCTAGAGTTGATATGGTTCAGAATCCTGATTGTACCTGGAGTCCAGTTATCTAATTTTATATCTTAAATGCTGACCTTGGCTCCTGTGTGGACAATTTATTGTGGTCTGGCAGCTGAAAGAAAATGGCAGCTTGAGCCAGGGTGGTAATAGTGGAGATCAAGAAGCAGGTGTTATGCATTTTGAAGTTATTGCATTACTCTACGGAAGTCAAAATGGGAACTATGAAAAACACTAAGCCAAATAGTATAATGTGTTAACCAGTTCTAGGTTAGATATTTTTTCAATAGGATGACAGAGAAGGCACCTCTGAGAAGAACAGAAGTAAATTCCAAGAAGAAGGAAGTAAATAGCAAGAAAAAGTACCTAGAGAAAGAGCTTAAGTTTATCTAGATTAAGGTGGTCATTATGAAATTGTAGAAAAATGTAGATTCAGGATATACTTGGGAGATGTCACCAACATGAATCACTGATGGATTTAAACTGAAAAAAAATGGAAAGCAAAGAATTTTAGATGACTCTAGGTTCTAAGTGAGACTTATCTGAAATGTTTGTGTTCAATGTATTTACTCGTTTACTATTTATTTTTTCATTAGTATTTAATTATTCATTTTTTAGAGGAATAAAAACTCTTTAAGAAGAAGTCTTTGTTATGACTTTTACTATTCTACTCTCAGCACCTAGAAGAGTGCTTGGAATACAGAAAGGCTTAACTGCATTTGTTGAGTGAATAAATGATGCAACCACCCCCTGCAATTCTTCCCAGATAACACAAATAAGACTATTTCTGCCCTCATGGCACATTTTCTATTTATTTATCTAACATCACATTTGCCAAGTTATATTGATATCATCTACTGCTGTAAGTATATTCCTTAGTAGATTGTAAAATTATTGATGACAGGGTCAAGTATTTTTTATTTCCCTAGCACCTAATCATTTGTTAATTTGTTGGATAAATATTTCTTGGGGACCTATTATGTGTCAAGCACTTCTCATGTCAAAGGAATGCAGCAGTGAAGAACCCCAATGATAACTGCCTTGGAGCAAACTGCATTTTCACACGGGGAAGAGAAACCCATATAAGTAGGAAACGTTAAGAGCTACATTTAGGATATGGGTCTCAACTCATCCAATGTCACTTAGAGGGCACTAAGTACAGTTTATCAAGCTGCTTAAACTTGAAACAATGGAGGAAATGAGCGATTGTCAAATGCTATGGAGGATATTAAATGAATCTTTCACTAACATTGATAATGGTTATCAACTGACCAGTTAAAGAAGGAAATGAGATAGTCAAGGACTAAGAGTAAGATTTCCTAAGAACCAAAGTAATATAAAAGATAAAGAAAAAGTTTTGCCAAGATATATAATAGAAGGTGACTCTTGAGTGGACTTACCAAAGGTCAAAGTATAAAAAGGTGAGGAAAGTAACCTCTCATTAAAGCAGGGACTTGACCATTACAGTTAGATAAAAGTATAAGTAAAACAATAAAGTCTAGACAGGAGACAAGATTGGATGCCCAGAATCCTGGGGAGACAACTCTAGAAAAGAGAGAAGATAAATACATTAGACATAAAGGAAACTAGAACAAAATATATGAGAAGCGAGGAGCAATGTTAGTAGGTAATAAAAATCTGTCACTTTGAGAATTCTGGTGGGGACTCAAATGAAAAATAAATTTGGCTTTGGTGACTTTTCTAAGGGTGATATATTGAAACTATTGCCAGAAGACAAAGAGAAAGCAAGCAAAATACAGTTAATTGGCATAAAACAGCATAGCAAATTTTTAGTCCATGATTGATTTTTCACAGGACTCTGATAACCACAATCTTATTAATTCACAAGTTCTGTTACCAAAATCCAATGACTACTATTGTTACTATGCATTGGAAAGAAATTACTGTCTGTTAATAATTATTTTTCAGTATAGTGTTTTCTAAAAATGTTTATTTATTGCTGATTACTATCATATTATCTGCCTAATTCCAAAAGTAAATAATGGTTTTCTGTTAAAAATAATTTACAGTGCAACCAAATAATTTTAAAAAGCACAAATACAAGAAATTATAGAAAGTAATAAAAAATCATTAGATCACAAGTCCTAGACTAGGAGAAGCTATTGAAAATTAGAATTGGGTAGATGGGGGAGCTTAGTAGCAACTAAAACTTATTCTAAGAAGAAAAATTACAGAGTGAAACTTAACCTTGAACATGTCTTAAAAATATTCCTGGATGACCAGAACCTGGATTCTATAAGGTCAAAATTTAATATTTATTTTTCTCTTCCCTAGCTCTCATTTTCTTAAACACCTTAGCTGAAAAACTTTTCCTGTACTCCATCTTGGCCACTATTCACATTAATATTATACAAACTCTAAAAGCTACTTATTAGCTATCCCCTTTCCAGTCACTTTCCCTAATGCTCCCACCACTCATACCCTCACTTCCTACCTTAACCGATTACATCCTACAATCCCTTCTGTAATCATTATAGTAGAATAAATACTTATTCTATCCATTTATTTCCAACTGTTATATCTATGTGTGTATGTGTAGAGTTTGCCTGGGGATATAGAATTGGGATGTATGTACAGTATTAATGTTGCCACTATGACCATAGCATGTAAACTGACCATGTGACTATTTAATTAAGTCCTGCTGTTAATTCCTAGGATTTTCCATAGTTAACTTTATTTTCTCCTTTGACTTCTAACCACTCAAATTATTTCTCTTTTCTAATAACTAGATTACCTTAGATCTCTCAGACATTTTATTTTTTCCCTCCCCAGACAAATCATTTGCATAGTTGATGGTTTAAATAAATTTCACCTGACCCCCCCAAAAAGAGAGGCAAGGTAGGAGTGTAGTGTCAGAAGCACTTAAAATTAAGAAAATAAGTAGGACAATGCACAGAAACAAGAAGTCTATGATGTATTGAGGAGAGCATTGGCACAGTGAACTTAAGGAATCTACTCCTTTACACAGAGATCTACATTCTCTGATTGTATGGAGAGCTTAGCACTAAGCCACACATATTCTTCTTGTCCCATAAAATGAACTGTCAAAGTAACTGATCATTATTATTGGAAATTAGCGTCCATTTTACTCAATACGAGAAAAGCAATTAAAATATTTGCTAACCCAACATTGCATCCTATCAGATGACAAAAATGCTTGCCTTAAATATTAAGGATATTTTATATTCTTAATATTTAAGGAAATGAGCATCAGGAAAAAAATGAAACATAAAAGGAATGAGTTGCAGGGTAAAGTGAGTAATAAGAATTGTTATTGAGGATTTTGTAACTATCATTCACCTTCAGTGCTATTTAGTTCTTTTCAAATCAAATAATAAACTGGCAAAATCAAAGTTCTATTTATTTATTTATTTATTTCATTTTTATTTATTTATTTATTTTTGACACAGAGTCTCGCCTAGGCTGGAGTGTGGTGGCGCGATCTCGGCTCACTACAAGCTCCACCTCCCGGGTTCATGCCATTCTCCTGCCTCAGCCTCCTGAGTAGCTGGGACTACAAGTGCCCACCACCCCACCCAGCAAATTTTTTGTATTTTTTAGTAGAGACGGGGTTTCACCATGTAAGCCAGGATGGTCTCGATCTCCTGACCTCCTGATACTCCCTCCTCGGCCTCCCAAAGTGCTGGGATTACAGGCGTGAGCCACTGCGCCTGGCTATTTATTTATTTTTGAGACGGAGTCTCATTCTGTCGCCCAGGTTGGAGTACAGTGGCATGATCTGGATCACTGCAGCCTCCATCTCCCGGGTTCAAGCCATTCTTCTGCCTCAGCCTCCCCAGCAGGTGGGACTACAAGCGCGCAACACCATGTCTGGCTAATTTTTTTGTATTTTTAGTAGAGACGGGGTTTCATTATATTGGCCAGGCTGGTCTCAAACTCCTGACCTCATGATCCACGGACTCCAAAAGTGCTGGGATTACAGGCACGAGCCGCCGTGCCCAGCCAATTATTTTTTTCTGCTGGCTTTAACTTCAGCTAAAAATTGAACATTTATTTACTTATTATACTCAATCACTGGAGTCTCTGAATTACCAAAGCTACCATGGAGGAATAAAAACATAATCTAAGGAGTTATGAGTATTTTGTCCCTTTGCCCTCTTTCTGCTGTTGATTTTAGAATCTACAAAACTGAAATTGACATACAAATCAATTATATTTGAAGCGTTCTCTACTAGTGTTACTCAGAAAAAAACTATATCTTCTTCAGTAAATTACTTAAATGTTATTCACCAGGAAAGTAAAACAATTCATTTTTCTCGTAAAATTACTCTTGATAAAGACTAAACAGTAAAGCACACGCAGTTCGTATTCCTAAATAAAATATACAATGTTTTTGAATTTTTATTCTCAAAGTTGCATACTTGGTATTATCTTGCCAATGCCTCTATCAGTGAGACAATTTATATCTACCAGTTTTCACCTTTAATTCAGAAATCCCTCCTACTCTGTATCAAGGAGACTGCTCTTTTATAGAATATATTCCTTGGATTATCTGATTTCCTAGGTGACCTGTTGATATGTCTACCTCCAACAGCTACATATTTTCATTGATTATATGTTTAAACCATATGTTCTCATTTTCATTCAGGTATCTTTCTTTTAAAAATAAATCCTGGAGAGTGGAGAGGAGGTATAGCAAAATGGCAGAATAGAAGACTCCACTGATCATCCCCCAACAAGGACACCAATTTAACATCTATCTACACAGAAAAAACACCTTCATAAGAACCAAAAACCAGGAGAGCACTCATAGTACCTGATTTTAACTTCATATTGCTGAAAGAGGCATTGAAAACATAGTAAGAATAGTCCTGAATCACCAACACCACACCACTCTTTCCCAACTCCCTGGCAGCAGCAACCAGGGAGGTACAGAGAACATCTTAAGGCCCTGGGGGAGGGAGAGCACAGCAATTGTAAGGCATTAAACTCAATGCTGTCCTATTAGAAGAGAAAGAAAAAAACAGATCAAACTCAGCTAACTCCTACCTGCAGAGGGAGCATTTAAAACAGCCTTAGCAAGAGGGGAATCATACCACAAACCTCACCACAGAGGGCTAAATTGCTCTGGGTCTCTAAGTAATAAATTGTAAGGCAGTCTAGGTCATAAGGACTGCAAGTCTTAGGTGAGTCCTCTTGCTAAACTAGGACAAGACAGTGGACTGTGCGGGGCATGCAACCTCCTGAAATACCAGCTGGGTTGGCGAAGGGAACACTGGAAACACACCTTCCCCAACCCCAAGTGGCCCAGCTCAGGGCTTCAAAATAGACCCTTTGCTTTCACTTGAGGAGTGGAGCAGGAAAAGTGGGGAGGACTTTGTCTTGCATTTTAGATACCAACTCAGCCACAGCAGGATGGGGCACCAGTCAGAGTTGGGAGGCACCTCTTTTAAGAGCTAGTCCTGGATGACATTTCTAGACATATCCTGGGCCAGAAAAGAAACCACTGACTTGAAGGAAAGGACCTAGTCCTAACAGCATGTATTGCCTGTTAACTGAAGAGCCCTTGTGCTCTGAATAACCAGCAGCAATACCAGGTGCTATGTTGAGGGCACTGGGTGAGCCTCCGAGACTTAGATAAATATGTAAGAACAAGAAGGTTACAAAACACCATTCAGATTTAACCCAAGGAAAACTACCTCAAGGCATATAATAATCAAATTCTCAAACATAACAGATAATAGAAAGGATCCTAAGAGAAGCAAGAGAAAGAAAACAAATAACATACAACAGAGCTCCAATATGTCTGGCAGCAGACTTTTCAGGGGAAAGCTTACAGGTCAGGAGAGAATGGCATGACATTTTTAAAGTGCTGAAGAAAAAAGAAAAAAAAACCTTTACCCTAGAATAATACCTGGTGAAAACATCCTTCAAACATGAAGGAGAAATAAGAACTTTCACAGACAAACAAAAGCTGAGGGATTTCATTAATACCAGAATTTTCCTACAAGAAATGCTAAAGACAGTACTTCAATCAGAAATAAAAAGACATTAATGAGTAATACATAATCTCCTGAAGGTATAAAACTCATTGGTAATAGTAAGTACACAGAAAATCATAGAATATGATAACACTGTAATTTTGGTATATAAACTACTTTTATCCTAAGCAGAAAGACTGTATGATGAGCCAATCAAAAATAATAACTACAACAACTTTTCAATACACAATAGTACAATAAGATATAAACAGAAACAACAAAAAGTTAAAAAGTAGGGGAACAAAATTAAGGGTAATTTTTCATTAGCTTTCTTTTTGCTTGTCCATTTATGCAATGTTAGGTTGTTATTACACTAAAATAATGGCTTCCATAATAGTGTTTGCAAGCCTTATAGTAATCTCAGACCAAAAAACCTACAACAGATATACAAAAAGTAAAAAGCAAGTAGGTAAATTATATCACCAGAGAAAATCACCTTCACTAAAGAAAGACAGGAAAGAAACAAAGAAGGAAAATAAGGCTGCAAAACAACCAGAATAAGTGGCAAAATGGCAAGAGCAAGTCCTTACTTATCAATAATAACATTAAATGTAAATGGACTAAACTCTCCAATCAAAAGACATAGAATGGCTAAATAGATTTTAAAAAAACAAGACCTATTGATCTGTTGCCTAAAAGAAACATACTTCACCCATAAAAAGACACATAGACTGAAAATAAAGGGATGGAAAAAGACATTCCGTGTCAATGGAAACCAAAAAAGAGCAGAAGTATCTACACTTATATTAGACAGAATATGTTTCAAGACTAAAACTGTAAGAAGACACAAAGAAGGTCATTACATAATGATAAAGGGTTCAATTCAGCAAGATGATATACAAATTTTAAATATATATGCAGCCAACACTAGAGCACCCAGACATGTAAAGTAAATATTATTAAGCTAAAACAAGAGATAGGCCCCAATAAAATCATAGCTGTAGACTTCACCACCTCGCTTTCAGCATTGGACAGATTTTCCAGACAGAAAATCAACAAAGAAACATTGGAATTAATTTAGACTATAAACCAAATGGATCTAATAGATGTTTACAGAACATCTCATCCAGTGGCTGCAGAATACATAATCTCTTCCTCAGCTCATGGATCATTCTCAAGGATAGATCATACGTTGGGTTAACAAACAAGTCTTAAAACATTCAAGGAGTTGAGATAATATTAAGCATCTTCTCTGAACACAATGGAATAAAACTAGAAATTACTAAAAGAGGAATTTTTGAAACTATACAAGTACATGAAAATTAGACTATTTGATCCTGAATGACCAGTGGGTCAATGAAGAAATTAGGAAAAAAATTGAAAAAATAATTGAAACAAATGAAAATGGAAACACAACATACCAAAACCCATGGGATACAGCAAAAGCAGTACTAAGAGGAAAGTTTACAGACATAAGGGCCTACATCAAAAAAGAGGAAAAACTTGGAATAAACGATCTAACAATACATCTTAAAGAATGAGAAAAGCAAGACAAACCAAACCCAAAATTAGCTGAAGAAAAGAAATAATAAGGATCAGAGTAGAAATAAGTAAAATTGAAATGAAGAAAACACTACAAAAGATCAATAAAACACTACAAAAATCAATGAAACAAGGTGGTTTTTTGAGAAGTTAAATGAAATTTACAAATCTTTAGCCAGACTAAGAAAAAATAAAGACAAGATACAAATGAATAAAATCATAAAGGAAAAAGCTAACATTACAGCTCATACTGTGAAAATACAAATAATTATCAGGGGCTACTATGGTATCCATGTGCCAATATATTGGAAAATATAGAAGAAATGGAGAAATTTCTAGACACATACAAATTTCAAATTTTATCCCAATACATCTAATATAGAAGGAGGTTGACAGTCTTTAAAGAAATATTCCTGAATTAAATAATCAACTGAAATAACAAAAACAGAATTCCAAGTATTTTAAAATTTGGGGGGAAATAGGTATATTTAATGTTTTTAAAAGTATGAAGCTTTTCTTAATACTAATAACCAAAATCTTAGTAAGCTGTTTGAAGTATTTTGGAATTATGATAGATTTTTTAAGATTAAATATGCAGAAGTATACATACAGAATATATTAGAATGAACTTAAAATCATTGATGTTGTTAAAGCCAACAGATTTGGTAACATCCTAACATTATCATTTTGCCTAAACAAGTTAATATCTTTTCTGCTTTCTGTGAGAGGAGGCAAATATTTAAAATATGTATCAAACACTGGGCCACTCTAGATTGTATATTATCCAGAGACATATTTTGTCCGACCAGATTAGTGTTTGTTTGAATAAGTTACAAACAATTCTCTATCAAGAGATTTTGCATAAAAATCTGAATTTTAAATATATTTTTACAATCAGAAGATTTTACCACATTGGTCTGCATTCTTATGTGGCAATAATTGCAGGCTCCAAGGGCAGCTGTTCACTTTAAGAAGTGCAAGTACTGTCCAGAACCTAATCTACCCATATACCTGACACATTCATGTATGTGGCTGACCACTGTAGGCATTTCCATTGTGATCCTGTAACAAGGTGTTTAATACACATCAAGATACTTGCTGCTTTTAGACCACATTGAGAAACTACTGCTTTCCTTTCTCTTTCAAGGTTGGCAGTGAGAGGGCTTTGGGAAAATTCCACCTGACATATAAGGAATAGATATTAAGGGATCAGGTATAATGTTTTTAGTAGATCTGAGGGATCTCTCTCTCTCTCTTTCTCTCTGTCTCTCTCTCTGTCTCTCTCTGTGTGTGTGTGTCTGTCTGTCTGTCTGTCTGTCTGTCTCTCTCTCTCTCTGTATTTCGTAAGACTTTTAGTAGGCAGTGGAATCATAAATAGATGCAGACTCGGGGTGAAAGAAGTCTAGGCACAAGGTGGTTTCTAGTCTTCTAATCTGATTCAATGTAGCTCACACAAGCTTCTAAAAAATATCTTCAAGTTGTAGGGAGTGTTTAGTCTGGAATCTGCCTCCATATTTGTATAAAGATTACATAGGTGATGGCAGAACAAGATTCACAATTCTTTATCCAAGCCAAATTTCATCATTCTGGCGCAATGTAAAGTTGGTCAATTTATGTAGATATATGCACATAATACTCATAAGTGTGACTGATGGTGATAATTCAGAATTATTTATTGTTAATATCCACTTCATCTGAATTACACATCCCTATAATGAAGAATTTTGAAGAAGATACCTGGTTCTGTCAACTTTTCTCAAGAGAATAGTAAATTTGGTAGGAAAATAACATAGTGTTTACAAGTAGACTAGAACAGCATTTTCATCTGAGACAATGAATAAGTAAATATGTTTTATACTAAAACAAAAAAGAAGTATGAGAAAATCCTGGGGCAGAAAATTTAAGAAAGTGACAGTTGAGATAACTTCAAAAGGGGAAGAAAACTGGCATAATATATGCCAGCCACTTTACATGAGACATCTCATTTAATCATCACAACATTTCTGGGAGGAAAGTATCATCACCATTTTAGAGATGCACACAGAAATTAAAGTGATTGACCCATGGTCATCAAGCCATTACATTAAACAAATGAAATGCAAATATTTAATTGCCTGACTCTTGAATGTGTTCTTCTTCCAGTATACTATGATGGAGCAAGCAATAAAGTGGCATTATCAAGAGAGTGTTTTCCTATAAATGAGTAAATTAAGAAATTGCTGTATGTGAATGAATGAAATTTTCTCTAATTTATGTGACAATGAACACTATTTTTAGTCTTAAAAATTCACTGAATAAACTTGACTTTTGCTTATATACTCCAAAATTTCTCAATTTACAGAAGTGGAAATGGGTAAATTTCTGCTTATCTAACACTCAGAAAAGAAGGCAAGTACTCTGGCCATTGGTAGTGGAACAGATGTAAGAATTTAAGTTATCAGATTTGCTTTGAAAAGTGCTTTCTGTATAATGGTTGGCTTTAAAGTCATGAGCACCTTTTATATCTTTATCTGAAATTATACTAGAAAGACCAGACTAGATATGGTTAGAATTAAAGATTGTCAAGAAAAAGAGAAATTTTTTGAAGTCTCAAATTGTTTTCTATAACTTACAATATAAAATTAGAATAATCCGTTACTTTTCTTGTTTCATATTAGAACTCTGATCAGTCTTACCTATTAGGAGGAATTTATTTGAAATTCAAGAGTTTTTGTCTACAGAAAAAAAGATACACAAATTTGTTGGAGACAGAAGATTATTAATTGGAGTCTGTATTAATGACATAAATTGTAGGTATAATTTACTATGTTTAGAATAAAACAAAATAATTTAAGTCACAAAAGAAAAATATAAAATAATAGAATAAATATATATTTAAAGAAAGGGGAGATGTAAAGACTTACTGAGAAATGCATAGCAGTTGATTCATGGACATCAACTCCCCAGTTTCTTGGTAATTAAGGGAAAATAAGTCCAACTTATCAATGTACCTTAGTCATTTGTTTGCTTATAGAATTTGCTTACCTCTTCCTTTAATTTCTGTGATTCAACTAGCTTCTAGTTCTACCCATGAGTTCTACCCTATAAACTTATTATTTCTCCTATATAAGGGAAAATCATGAATAGGAATGGAAAAATGTGGAACGAAACCTTCCAGGATTCAGATACAGTGCAACTGATATGGTTTGGCTCTGTATCCTCACCCAAATCTTACCTTGAATTGTAATCCCCATAATCCTCACATGTCAATGGCAGGACCAGGTGGAGGTAGTTGAATCATGGGGACATTTTCCTTCATGCTGTTCTCGTGATAATGAGTGACTCTCATGAGATCTGATTGTTTTTGTAAGCGTCTGGCATTTCCCCTGCTTAAACTTGTCCTTCCTGCCACCTTTTGAAGAAGGTACCTTGTTTCCCCTTTGCCTTTCACCTTGATTGTAAATTTCCTGGGCTCTTGCTGGCCATACTGAATGGTGAGTCAATTAAGCTTCTTTCCTTTATAAATGACCTAGTCTCAAGTATGTTTTTATCAGCAGTGTGAGAATGAACTAATACAATACATTGGTACTGGGAGTGGGGTGCTGCTATAAGGATACCTGAAAATGTGGAAGTGACTATGGAACTGGGTAACAGGCAGATGCTGGAAAAGTTTGCAGGGCCCAGAAGAACACAAGAAAATGTGGCAAAGTTTGAAACTTCCTAGAGACTTGGAAAGCTCAGAAGACAGGAAGATGTGGGAAAGTTTGGAACTTCCTAGAGACTTGTTAAATGGCTTTGACCAAAATGCTGATAGTGATATGGACAATAAGGTCCAAGCTGAGGTACTCTCAGATAGAGATGAGAAACTTCTTGGGAACAACTGTAAAGTCACTCTTGCTATGTTTTAACAAAGAGACTGCTGGCATTTTGCCCCTGCTCTAAAGATTTGTGGAAGGTTGAACATGAGATAGATGAGTTAGGATATCTGGTGGAAGAAATTTCTAAGCGGTGAAGCATTCAAGAGGAAGTATAGCTTAAAAGTTGGGAAAATTTTTAGCCTGATGCAATGGAAAAGAAAAATCCATTTTCTGGGAAGAAATTCAAGCCAGCTGCAGGAATTTGCATAAGTAACTAGGATCCCAATGTTAATCACCAAGACAATGGGGAAAATGTCTCCATGGCATGTCAGAGACCTTCACGGCAGCCCCTCCCATCACAGGCCTGGAGGTCTGGAAGAGAAAAATAGATTCCTGGGCCAGGCTCTGTGCAGCCTGGGGACATGGTGTCCTGCCTGGATGCTGCTTCAGCTCCAGCTGTAGCTAAAAGGGGCCAATGCTCAGGCCATTGCTTCAGAGGTTGCAAGAACCAAGCCTTGGCAGCTTCCAGGCAGTGTTGAGCCTGTGGGTACACAGAAGTTTGCTGCAGGAGTGGAGACCTCATGGAGAATCTCTGGTAGGGCTTGAGGAAGGAAAATGTGGGGTTGGATCTTCCACACAGAGTTCCCACTAGGACACTGCCTAGTGGAGCTGTGAGAAGAGAGCCACCATCCTCCAGACCCCAATATGGTAGATCTACCAACAGCTTACACTGTGTGCCTGTAAAAGCTGAAGACACTCAACATCAGCCTACGAAAGCAGCTTCAAAGGGAGCTGTACCCTGCAAAGCCACAGGGGTGGAGCTACCCCAATTTAGGGGAGCACACCTCTTGCATTAGCACAACCTGAATGTGAGACATGGAGTCAAAGAAGATCATTTTGGAACTTTTAGGTTTGATGACTGCTCTTTTGGATTTTGGAGTTGCAACGGGCCTGTGGCCCCTTTGTTGTGGCCAATTTTCCCCACTGAATGTGGGTGTATTTACCCAATGCCTGTACCCCCATTGTATCTAGGAAGTAATTATCTTGCTTTTGATTTTACAGGCTCATAGGCGGAAGGGACTTGTTTTTTCTTAAATGAAACTTAGAACTTGGATTTTTGGGTTAATGCTGGAATCAGGTAAGACTGTGGGGGACTGTTGGAAGGGCATGATTGTGTTTTTAAATGTGAGGTCATGAAATTTGGGAGGGGCCAGAGGTGGAATTATATGGTTTGTCTCTGTGTCCCACCCAAATCTCACCTTGAATTCTAATCCCCATAATCCCCATGTCGAGGGTGGGACCAGGTGAAGGTAATAGAATAATAGGGGCCGTTTCCTGTATGCTGTTCTCATAATCAGTGAGTCTCACAACATCTGATGGTTTTGTAATCATCTGGCATTTCCCTTGCTTGCACTTCTCCTTCCTGCTGCCTTGTGAAGAAGGTGCCTTGCTTCTTCTCCACCTTCCTCAATGATTATAAATTTCCTGTAGTCTCCCAGCCATGCAGAACTGTGAGTCAAATAACCTCTTTTCTTTATAAATTATCCAGTCTTGAGTATGTCTTCATTAGCAGCATGAGAACAGACTAATATAGCAATTAAAGAAGAGAAAAAGAAAGAATCTACCACTGGAAGTAAAATATCAGCTCAATATCTTTCCTCTTTTATTCCATTATCAGAACATGAATTTTCTTGTTTCAGATCAGAAATAAATTGGAGAGAATAGTTATTCCATTTAAAAAAAAAATCCCAGACTTGGAAAGAAGGCAAAAACATTATGGTGTATCTTAGATGACATACTAGAGCTTTGTCTAAAAAAAATACTAAAATAGTGCACTATGGAGTAAGATAACTACTTAACTTACTATATGTTATTTATTTGAGCCAAGGCTCTAAAACATTAGATGCTAACTTTTAGAAGATGGATGAGTTACAGATAATTTGTATCTTATAAAAATGTAAGTGATTTATGTCTGGGATAAAGATAACTCAAAATTTTAGATTTATTTTTCCATAAGAATTCTATTTGCTTGTCTTGTTCTTGAACAGACAAGTCAAACATCACCATTTTGGGGAATGTTTAACCAGTCTGAAATCTAAGGATCTCCTAATTTGCCCATTGGAAATGCCTTCAACTTTCTTCTCATTGCCTTCTTCTGAATAGTTATATGAAAATAATACAAAACCTTATTTTATTTAGGTCAAAGTGATTTGATTTTTTTCATTATTAAGATACCTGATTCCAACTTATGAAATAAGCTTGTATTGGCTCCTTGCACATGTTGAACCCTATACACGATAATAAGATACAAAGATGAGCTAAACTTTCAGACATCAAGGATTTCTCAATCAAATGAAGAAGATAGACAAAGAAATCAACAAAATCAGATTAAAGACTATGCAACATGTGTAGAAAAGGGCCTATAAGTGAGTCTGGGAATCAGGAATATATTTCCAAAAGTGGTGACATTTAACTGGTCTGTTGAAGAATGAGTAGGAATAAGCCAAGCAATGCAAATTCTTATGGAATGAAAATTCCAGGCTGTGGGAAAAGTGTGAATATAATACTAAAATACTTGCTCAGAGAAAAGAAAGTAGATCAAAATGTCATGAAAATGTTTTGAATAGCTGAGGTCAGAAAGACAGCCCAGGATGAAATCCTAAAATGCCTCATGTTATGGTAAACTATGAACTATGGTTGAACTATGAACATATCATAAAGGATATATGCAACAACATGCTGTGAACAGATGAATATTTCAGAAAGTTTACCCTGACGGCCATAAGGATAAATTATTTGAAGAAGGCAAAATTAGAGATAGAGAAACCAAGTAAGAAACTTCCAAAGTAATTCAAAAGAAGTAAGGGAGCTTGACATGGAAGATACTGGACAGTCGTCTTAGAGATTTTTAAGGGTAAAAATAATCAGTTCTTACTGGTTGATAAGATAGAGGAATGAGGGGAACTAGGAGTCTATGATCGCTGTCAAAGCTGATTCATAGGCTTATGTGGATAGCTACACTTCATCAAGTCAAAAGGACTGCAAGGTGATGAACACTTGGTATATTGGTTTTTCTATTGTTATGTAACAAATTAGCGCAATTTAGATGAAAACAATACAAGTTTATTACCTCACAGTTTTGTAGGTCAGGAGTATGTCATATTTTAGCTTCGTTCTCTGTTTAGAATCTCACGAGGCTGAAATTAAGATGTTGGCTAGCTGTATCCCCATCTTGAGGCTTGAGTAGGAAAAAAAAATCATCAACAAGCTCCCTTATGTTGTTGGTACAATTCATTTTCTTGAAGCCATATGACTGACTCTGTTCTCTTGTTGTCAACTGGGGAATGCTCTCAGCTCCTAGAGCAGTTTGCTTCTTCAAGGCCATCAGGAGCGTGTCTGCTGCTGCATTGAATCTCTCTCCCTTCTCTCACAGTTGTAATTATGTCAGCCTCACCAATAATCACCTTTTTTTGACTAACTCTACTGATTAGTGAACTTAATTACATCCCTTCTGCCATACAAGGTAACATGGTTGCAGAAGTGATATCCCATTGTTCACAAGTAATTCTCATGCTGAAGGGGAGGGGATTACACACAGTGTTTAAATCAGGAGGAAGAAATATTGGACAGCATGTTAGAATTTTCCCTTTCACTTTGGGGAGAAAGATAATGAATGAGAATCAAAACCTATCAGAAGATGTGATTTCCTAGGAAGAAGACAAATGAAAAAAGAGGCAGAGATAAGATAGTGCATAAAAATAGAAAAATCAACGATTAGACATGACACACGATTTAATCAATCCTATGGTACTCATGGTTTTAAATATTCATTGTTTAAAATTTACATCTATAGAAACCTAAGTTTTAAGTTTTATACAACTTTCTTCAAAAATAAAAGTAGCAACAAATATACCTAACAAAGGCAATACAAAGAAAATAAAATTATTTCTCCATTTCGAATTGCACTACCCCTTTTCTTTTTATTCTTAAATAAGTTTTTCTAACACTCTTATCATTTTTTTCTACATTCTGTTGGAGACTCCAAGCTTCCCACATTACACTACAGTTGTGAGACCCTCAACTGTCATAACAGTACAATAAGTGCCTGATAGCTTCCAAGTATAGAGAATTGTCTCACAGTTTCTATAGAAAATTCTCTTATTTATACACCCTGGAATTTCAACCTCATTTTAAACAACAGCACTGTTATGCACTTGCTAACCTGTCCCAAGTGCCTTTCTAAACATTTCTTCACTGTTATTTTTATAATAATGTCTTTACTTAAGTCAGCATTTACATAACTGAAAACATTTACTGAAGCAGTGGCTTTCTAAAGCTATACTTACAGAGATAAATTCAGTTTGGACTCAAGGAGAGACAAATTCATAGAGATAAATTTATTGGACTTGAGGAGATCTAAAAGAGGTCATATAGATCATCCTCCTGTTTCTAGGCAACCCAAAAAAGATAACCATCTTGTTTCAGAAATCTCTCCATAAAAGGAAATTCCACAGTCTTTTCTCCAGCAACCTTTTCTTGTGTCTAATTACCATTGCAGTTAGGGACTTCTTGTTCTAATCTCTCTGGACATGTAGAACAGCTGGTAACCACACTCCTTATAATGACCGTTCATAAATCTTCAGATTTGTTTAAGTCATCTTCATTATCTTTCTTCCAGACCAACTGTATTCCATGTTTAGTAGTTAATTTTATATATTTTCAATATTCAACGACCAGGTTCGTTGCATATTCATTAATGATTTCAATTTCCCAAGTTCTTATGTATTTAGAAGAAATAAATACAAATTTAAGATGAATTAAGATGATACAAATGCCATGAAAATCAACTGTTTTCCTAATTATCTGTCTTTTTAGTGACTCAAATATACAAGGTCACATTCACAAACTGTTTAAGGAAGGCAACTGTATATCCTCATCCTGATAACTATATTCACTTCTTTTCTACAGTACTCCTTCTGCAAAGGATCTGAGTTGCAAACAAATATGGTCAATGTGACACTGGGATTTACCACTTCTATGCTCTCTTTAGATTCTGAGTAAGTAATCAGTAAGTTAAAATAAGATGGCTTCATTCCAATATTATCCAATCTGATCTTGAATATGCATTTAAGAGACACTATACTTTTAGTTTACCTCTCTGTACAATAAAATTTTATCATTTTTGTGCTTTCTATTTTTGTCAATATTGTAATTTTTTACACATAATAATCATTGTAGCCTATTATCAGCTCTTCATAGAAGTTATTACATTGACAGCCACATCTCAGTTTAAACATCTTAAATATTATTTTTGGGGGGCTTGGTATCAACACCGTACATTTCTCATGTTAACTCTGAACAAGATAGCAAAATACTAAAATTCAGTCGATCATGGTTCTTTTTTTTTTTCTGTAATCAGATACTAACATTCTCATCAATATGAGACAGGGAAAAAAGCATAACAAAATTAATACTGTATTTTTGCTTAGGCACAGGATTAGTATTTAAAATTCTAAAGTTCAAATCCTTCTTTCAAAATAGAAAGTTGCAAGTGATATCAGCAAGATGAGATAGGAGTTCTCTACCTTGACTTCCCTGTTCCCCTCCATTTACATGGAAAACTAACTAGCAATTATCCACGTGAGAGAACATGTTCACGAACACCCAAGAACTCAGGAGTAAGGCTGAGATATTATCTTGGATTTTAGAACAGATAAAAGGTGCATTCTAAAGGTAAGAGGAACTGTTTCTCTTTGACTGCATTACCCATCCCACAAGCCAGCACAGTGCCACATACAGAGGATTTCCCTGGGCTCAGACTTTTTACTCTGGGAAATGAAAGTTGGAGGCAGACATTCAGCTTCCCCATCATTCTGAAACTCTTCACAGGAGGCTCACTGCTGTCTCATTCTACAGGAAACATAGGGAGCACCAGCAGGACTATAACATCAGTTATAAAAAAATAATGGGAATGGAGCTAATGGGAATGGAGCTCATAGTATCCAGAGCATTAATATTGATGGTTGCTCTGCATTCCCACTAACAGAGAAGCCATATAAGAGAGACTAGCGAAAAGCCTCATGCTGCAGGAAGAGTGATCCATAGATCTGCCAGGTTCAAGTCACTAGCCAGCTTTTCCATAAGCTGAAGTACTCTCTTTAAGCTTCCCTCTGACCAGGAAAAATATCAGATCATTATTTACCTATGAACAGAGCATCTGGCCCTGCCTAACCCTTGTAGAAAAGAGGTGATACAAAAAACAAAGCTTTTGTAAGTTCATTGAGCCTTCCCCAGGCCTGAAGACAAGTGCAGATCAGAGTTTACCCAGGAAGGTAACATCTGGGTCTACCCAACATCAGTGGCAAAGTGACAAATACATCAAGCTTGGTGTTGTTTAAAATCTATTATATGTTAGGAGGTAAGCTCAAACTCATGCATATCCATGGAGCATGGCCTCTGGTCCTGTCTACCTCATGTAGCCAAGCACTGACCCCCAGAGACCTCACACAGCCTTAAAACCAAGCATGTGTCTCTGCCTAACGAAGGATTCCAAACTGTATTGGCTAGCAAGAGAAGACTACCTGGAACCCTACTTGATCAGAGATTATTATGGATCCAAGCCAGCATCTCTGCCAGACTGTAGAGTCCAACTAGTGATGTCACTGGATTGTGGTGCATAGCCAGAAGTACCATCTGACTTGAGAGCACAAGAAGCAACCCAGTCCAGCTGGCAAGATCAACACCAAGGTCTGCCTGTTTGAGGTCACTACCAGCTGGTCCATCCAGAATTCCTGGCTAGATAAAATGGTGAAGGTCTATTACCACCAAAGAACATCTGAAAAGGCCAAAAAAGATGGCTGTCTCCTCCAATGTGCAGACACCAACACAAGGATACAAGGATTTTGAAAAATCAGGAAAATATGACGCCAGCAAAAAGACCCTAATAAAGCTTCAATAATGATCTCAAGAAGAAATGGAGATCTATAGTGACTGATGGAAAATTTAGAATTATTCTCTTAAAGAAGTTTAGAAATATCCAGAAAAATATGGATTACAAAACTAAATTTGCAAAATAATTGATGAACAAAATAAATTTGACAAAAAAAAAGAAACAAAAAGTTCTAGAGGTAAAAAACCAGCAACTTCACTGGAAAGTATTATCAGCAGACTTTATCAAGCAGAAGAAAGAGTCAGTAAATTCAAGCATAGAATATTTGAAATTATGCAGTTCAAGGGAGAACACAAAGAATTAAAAAGGACTATGGAAATTGTGGAATACCATCAAGCTGGCTAAGCTTTGAATAGTAGGAATTAAAGAAGGAAAAAAGAGAGGAAAAGACCCAGAAAGCCTATTTAGGGAAATGATGGCTGAAAGATTTCCAAACCTGGGGAAAGATAACAACATCCAGGAACAGAAAGATCTGAGGTCTCTTATCAAATTCAACTCAATGAGGGGTTCAACAAGACGCATTATAATAAAACTATTTTAAAAATCAAAGACAAAAAAGACTACTGAAAGCAGCAAGTTCAAGGGAGCCCCAGTGAATTTCTAAGCAGAAACCCCGCGGTCTAGGGAAGTGGGAGGATATATTCAAAGTGCTGAAGAAAAGAATGAACTTCCAACCAAGAATTCTTGACCCTTCAAAGCTGTACTTCAGAAATGAGGGGAAATATTTTCCCAGACAAACAAAAGCTAATGGGGCTCATTGCCACAATATCTGCATCTCAGGAATTGCTAAAGTGAAATTATTTAAGCTATGATTAAAGGCTACTAATTAATAACAAAAATCAGATAAGAGTAAAAAACTCAATGGTATTAATAATACATAATCACACTGAATTCTTAAATAGTGTAAGGGTGATACATAAAGCAATATTATCCCTACTATGAGAGATAAAAGACATAGCTATTAAAAATGATTGTAGCTACAGAGAATTGTTCAGAAATATAAATTAGCCAAAAATATGTACATTTTGATATCAAAATTATAAAAGATGGGGGAGAGTGAAAGTGAAAGCAACAGTAGAATAAACATTTTTTTCACACACACTTGGAACATTCTTCAGGCTAGATCATCTGTTAGACCAAAACAAGTCTTAACAAATTTAAAAAGACTGAAATATCAAGTATCTTTGATTCACAATGGCATGAAACTAGAAATAAATAAAGGAAAAAATCTTGAAAGATACATAAATGTGTGAAAATTAAAACAGCATGCTTCTTAACAACTAATGTGTCATATACATTTAAAATAAAATTTTAAAAAATACCTGGGCAAATGAATTTGGAAACACAACATACCTAGATTTATGGGATGTAGTGAAAGCAGTCCTACAAGGGAAATTTATAGTGACAAATGCCTATATCAAAAAGAATGACCTCAAACAATCTAATTTTATAATTTAAGGAACTGGAAAAAAAAATACTGAGCCCACGTTACCAGAAAAAAGGAAATAATTAAAGATGAGAGTAGAAATAAATGAAATAGAAACTAGAAAAAGAACAGAAAAAATAATGGGGAAACTAAGCATTGGTTTGTTAAAAAGGTAAACAGAATAACCCTTAGCTAGACTTAAAAAAAGAGAGAGAGAGAAGACTCGAGTAAATAATATCAAAATGAAAGGCTGGGCGTGGTGGCTCATGTCTGTAATCCCAGCACTTTGGGAGGCCAAGGTGGGAGGATCGCCTTAGTCCAGGAATATGAAACTAACCTGAACAACATAGAGAGACCCTATCTCTACAAAAAATTAAAATATCAATCACATGTAATGGCATGTGCTGTGGTTCCAGTTACTCAGCAGGTTGAAGTGAGGGAATGGCTTGAGCCCAGGAGGTTGAGACTACAGTCAGCCAAGACCATACCACTGCACATCAGCCTGGCTGACAGAGCAAGACCTTGACCTCCGCCTCCAAAAAAATAAAAAAGAAAAAGAAAGAAAGAGGAAACATTACATGTGATACCAAAAAAATACAAAAATCAGAAGAACCTACTATGAACAATTATATGCCAACAAATTGACAACTCTAGAATAAATGGATAAATTCATAGATACAGCCTACAAAGACTGAATTATAAATGAACAGGAAATAGAAACAGACCAGTAATGAGTAAAGAGATTGAATCAAAAATAAATCTTCCATCTAACAAAAGCCCTACACCAGAGAGCTTACTGCTAAAGTCTACTAAAAATTTAAAGAATTAATACTGATTCTTCCCAAATTCTTTCATAAAATGGAAGTGGGGAAAATACTATTTTATTTCATTTTATTCTTTTTTTCCATATTTATATCTATTTATCTATCTATATATATGTGTGTGTGTGTGTATATATATATATATAACTTAAGTTCTGGGATACATGTGCAGAACCTGCAGGTTTGTATACATACCTGTATACATAGGTATACACGTGCCCTGTTGGTTTGCTGCACCCATCAACCTGTAACCTACATTAGGTATTTCTCCTAATGCTATTACTGCCCTAGCCCCTCACCTCCCAACAAGCCACAGTGTGTGAAGTTCCCCTCCCAGTGTCCATGGGTTTTCATTGTTCAACTCCCACTTATGAGTGAGAACATGCAGTGTTTGGTTTTCTGCTCCTGTGTTAGTTTGCTAAGAATGATGGTTTCCAGCTTCATCCATGTCCCTGCAAAGGCCATAAACTCATCCCTTTTTATGGCTGCATAGTATTCCATGGTGTATATGTTCCACATTTTCTTTATCCAGTCTAATATTGATGGGAATTTGGGTTGGTTCCAAGTCTCTGCTATTGTGAATAGTGCTGCAATAAACATACATGTGCATGTGTCTTTATAGTAGATGATTTATAACCTTTTGGGTATATATCCAGGAATGGGATTGCTGGGTCAAATGGTATTTCTGATTCTAGATCCTTGAGGAATCACCACACTGTCTTCCACAATGGCTGAACTAATTTACTCTCCCACCAACAGTGAAAAAGCATTCCTATTTCTCCACATCCTCACCAGCATCTGTTATTTCCTGACTTTTTAATGATCGCCATTCTTACTGGCGTGAGATGGTATCTCATTGTTGTTTTGATTTCCATTTCTCTAATGACCAGTGATGATGAGCTTTTTTTCATATGTTTGTTGGCCGCATAAATGTCTTCTTTTGAGAAGGGTCTTTTCACATCCTTTACCCACTTTTTGATAGGGTTGTTTGGTTTTTTCTTTTACATTTGTTTAAGTTCCTTGTAGATTCTG
Organism: Pan troglodytes; assembly: GCF_028858775.2. NCBI lineage: Eukaryota > Metazoa > Chordata > Mammalia > Primates > Hominidae > Pan > Pan troglodytes. The sequence goes on from NC_072407.2 coordinate 93,661,731, forward strand.
GATATTAGCCCTTTGTCAGATGGACAGATTGTAAAAATTTTCTCCCATTCTGTGGGTTGCCTGTTCTGTCTGATGATTGTTTCTTTTGCTGTGCAGAAGCTCTTTAGTTTAATTAGATGCCATTTGTCAGTTTCGGTTTTTGTTGCCATTGCTTTTGGTGTTTTAGTCATGAAGTTTTTGCCCATCCCTGTGTCCTGAATGGTATTGCCTAGGTTTTCTTCTAGGGTTTTTATGGTTTCAGGTCTTGCATTTAAGTCTTTAATCCATCTTGAGTTAATTTTTGTATGAGGTGTAAGGAAGGGGTCCAGTTTCAGTTTTCTGCATATGGCTAGCCAGTTTCCCCAACACCATTTATTAAATAGCGAATCCTTTTCCCATTGCTTGTTTTTGTCAGGTTTGTCAAACCCAGTGTATCACTATGAAACCAAAGCCAGATAAGGACACTACAAGAAAGCAAACAAACAAACAAACAATACAAAACAAAACAAAAATCCACTACAGCTTGAAATTCCTCATGAACAAAAATCTTCAACAAAATTAGGGAGCCAAATTAAAGAACATCTTGAAGGAATCATTCACCATGATTATGAGGGGTTTATCCTTGGGATAGAAAGATAGTTCAACACACACAAATCAATAAATGTGATACACCACATTAACAAAATAAAGGATAAAAATTATATGATCATCTCAATAGATGCAGAAAAAGCACTTGACAAAATTCAGCATCTCTTCATGATCAAAACACTTAACATATTAGGTATAGAGGGAATGTATGTCAATACAATAAAAACCATATACAACAAACATGCAGCCAAAATCATTCTCAACAGGAAAATTAAAAGTGTTTCCTCTTAGATCAAGGAAAGAGACAAGGCTGCCCATCGTTGCCACTTCTTTTTGACATATAACTGAAAGTTCTAGCAGGGAAATTAGGCAAAAATAAAATAAAATAAAATAAAAGGCATCACAATAAGAAAGGGAAAAGTAAAATTATCTCTATTTTCAGATGACATGATCTGATATGTAGAAAATCCTAAAGACTCTAGCAAGAAACTGTTAGAAATGGCATTCAGTAAATTTGCAGAATACAAAATCAACATAGAAAAATCAGTAGTGTTTCTATGTACTAAAAATAAACTATCTGAAAGGGAAATTAAGGAAATAATTTCATTTACAAATATAAATAAATATAATAAAATACTTAAGTATAAATTTAACCAAGGAAGTGAAAGACTTGTATGCTGAAAACAATAAAACTCTGACAAAATAATTTTTAAAATAATAAATAAATGGAAAGATATCCCATGTCGATGGTTTGAAATAATTCATATTGTGAAATATCCATACGACTCAAAGAGATCTAAAGATTTAATGCAATCCCTATCAAAATTCCAATGTTATTTTTCACATAAAATTTTTAAAAAATTATTAAATTTGTCCGGAACCTCAAAACAGCTCAAATGACAAAACAATCGTGAGCAAAAAGAACAAAGCTGACAGAATCACACTGCCAGATTTCAAAACATATTAAAGCAATTACAATAAATACTGCAAGATAGTGGCATGAAAACAGACACATTGACCAATAGAACAGGATAGAAAGTCTAGAAATAAACCCACATATCTATGGCCAATTGATTTTTCACAAACGTATCAATATTACACAATGAGAAAATATAGTCTCTTCAATAAATAATAGTGTTTCGGGAAAATTGTCCATCCACATGCAAAATAATAAAATTGGATTCTTATACCATACAAAAACTCAATACAAAGTGGATTAACGACTTGTTCTTATAATATTCATCTTTAAATAAAGGAAAAGAATTATGTCATTTGCAATAACAGAGATGAACCTGGAGGCCATTATGATATGAGAAGTAAGCCAGGCACAGAAATACAATTACCACATGATCTCATATGTGAAATCAAAAAAAGTTTAACTCATAGGAGTTCAGAGTAGAATGATGGTTACCAGAGGTTGGAGGATTAGGGGGAGGGAGGGAGGGAATGTGGAGTTGTTGATCAAAGGGTACAAAGTCTCAAATAAAAATATTAAGTTTTGAGATCTACTGCAAAGCAAGGTGACTATAGTTAAAAAATATATATTGTATATTTCAAAACAACTAAGAGTAAATTGAAAATGTCTTACCATAAAAAATTATAGGGGAGCAAGATAATGGATATATTAACTATTTGGTTTAATTATTACACATTTCATATATATGTATATATATATATACACACGCATATATCCAAACATCATTGTACCCATAAATGTATTTAATTATGATTTGTCAATTAAAATAACATTAACAAAAATATTTTAAAAACTTTATTTTAAAGGTAAAAAAAGAAAAAATGTTAAGTTGTATATTTTGAATGAACCATGGATATCAGAGTAATATTATTTTCTGTTGTCCTTTTTTGCATTAATTTGCATATTCTTGAATACTAGTGTGTGAACATTAAAATATACGTACATACACAGACACATATATACACACATATTATATATTGAGTTATTATCTTGTTGATTTGCTAGAGCTTTATCTGTGTTATAGATATTTGTTTTATGTGGCATCTATGTCGTAAAAATGCTTTCCAAATCTTTTCAATTTTCTATTGATTTTGCTTATAGCATCTTTTGCCAAAGTTTTAATTTTATACACATAAATATGGATTTTTTATTACAGATTCTGAATTTCTTGTTTGTTCAAGAAAATCCCTTCCATGTTATATGATGTGTGTGATCTAGATTTTCTTCAAACATATCTATCTAGATCTATAAAACCTAGAATTTAGAATGGTGCATGATTTAAAATAGGCATATAATTTTATTTTCTTTTGATAGATGATCATTTATTAAACAAGTCATCATTTTCCCATTGAGTCTCAATCATATTTTAAGTACTCAAATATATAAAAGTAATTTCTGGAGTCCCTATTGTGTTGCATTATTTCATGTTTTGTTTCCCCTGCTATTGCTGTTGTTTTCTGCTGATTCCCATGCCTATATAATATTAATTTGATTGTAATGTATTTATAAAATATTTCAATATTGAAAAAAACAAGTTCCCTTTCATTTCTCCCTTCTGCTTTGAATACATTTCTTGGTTGTTCTTCAGCATTTGTTCTTCCAAATCTTCAAGTGATTTTAAATACATTTAAAATAATTTGATATATTTCAAAGATAATATTTCTTCCCTAGAAAATCTCTTTTCTAATGGGCAGATAACTAAATGTGTATATTAATTTTGACTGAATAGACATTTAAATATTCTTATCCATTAACATAAATATTTTAGTTGCTTTAATAAAATTATGTATTTTTTATCTATCCTTCCCATTTCATTCATTGTTAAATATATATTATCTTTGTCACTGTTCTGAATAGATTTTTCTCCATGTCTATTTTTCTTGGTTTTTACTTTAATAAAAAATCACCTTTGATTTTTGGTTATTCTTTTTATGTGCAATCACATTGGAAATTTGTTTATTATTACAAACAGCTTTAAACTACAGTTGCTTGGATTTTGTAGGCATAAAATATGTCAGTAAAAATAGATCATTTTACTGTCTCAGTTTTTTGTCTTAAAATGATGATAATAATACCTACTTTATAACATCTCTATGAGGAATAAATGAATTAAAATACCTAAAACATTTTGAAAAGCACTTAGCATATTAGTACTTAATGAATGTTAGCTATTAATAGTAATGATAGGCATTCTTGTCTAGTTTCTTATTTTAGTTAAAATGACTTACATGTATTTCCATGTACGAGGATATTCTAGTGCCCATTGCTTTTCTCCTTCTTGGCCAGATACAGAAATACTATGTACTTTGATTTTAAGCTTGTTTTAAATGCCAGTGTTCTGAAAGAAAAAAGAAAGGGGTTGTCTAGTATCAATTAGATCTGGTTGCGAATCAAAATTTAGTATCTCTACAATTTTGGTCGAGCTACTTAAGCTCTAAATTTGAAGCTCTGTTTTTATACACACAAAATGGGGCTAGATGCTCCTCATATTTCTGGGTTTTTTGAGTATTAAATGAGATCATAATCACAAAATACTGACTACCGTCTGGTAAAAAGTAGATGTTCAGCTCATTTTAATACTTCCCTTTCCCTTCATTTCTATCATTTTAGGAAGGGCTTTTGTATGTATACAACTTTCAAATGATCAGTAAAAATATTGTATTGCCTTTTACTACCAGCACTTAATCATGATCATCAGCCCTTACCTGACTGAATAAAAACAAACAACACCCTTTAATTTATTACCTAAACATATTTCTATATCTTAATATAACACCTGCAATAGACAAATTAGATCCAATCAACTTCTGAGAGCCTATGCTTAAGAAATGTCAGACCATAGAACTATACACAGGGTTTTTGACAGATTCTCTAAAATAAAAATACATTAGAGGCTAGCATTGATGGTGGTACCAATACTTTTAGTAATAGAATAATCCAAGCATTTAAAATCCAGTTCTCCAAAATCCCATGTTTGCACATTTAGGATGCATGTTTAAATAATATATTATTTTAAAATTATATTTATACACAAAGAAATGTTCATTCATCACAAATGCAAAGACAACTCAAAACCAGAGTGCCAGAGTTAGCATCTTTTAAATAAGCATCTCTATTCCATATACTGAGAGTAGGATTACAATCACTAAATCATCTTGTCTCTGGGAACAAACATGAACTACAAACTAATGAGGAAAGCATTTTTGGTTAATTAGAATCAATAGTATCATTCTTTAATTAAACTATATTGATTGCATTATACAGAGGGCAGCCTTTTGCAATGATATGGCCTTATGCAGTAAACCTTTGCCTTACAAAAATATGCCAGGGGCAAGTTTCCTTTGACATGGACTATCCCCTTTCTACACATGCCAATATGATAGCATTTTACATTTATAAAGTCAGAACTGAAGGGATGTCCAAACACTTATTATATGATATTTGATGCTGCAATGTGTTATTGAAGTTTCTTGTGGACTGACACCAAAGTCTGTTTATGAGAAAGATATTGTCTAGTCATAAAGAGCTTAATTTATTCTGGCTATAATTTAAAAATGTGATGAAGACTTACTTTATTATATAGTAAGATTTTTAAAATAAAATTTTACCTTTAATTATCTCAACATTTTTAAAAAGTATGATTTTTGCCCAAATTCCCCACTGTTGCAAGCCTTGTGAAGGCAGAAATTGTGTCTATTTTGCTCATCATGGCTTATCTTTTGCTGAACACATGCTTAGTATAAAATTAGTATGCAATGAATATTAGTTAGTTAGCAAGTTATTTTCTTCAAGATCCCATCTGAGGGATGTGGACAGACAGGATCTAACAGACAGGAAGCCAACAGAAATCTTTAAATGCCGTGTTACTATGCTCACATTTTGCTTGATTACATGGAAATCATAAGGATCGCTCCTGTTATTAAAGACCTACTGCATTGTCATCCTAAGTCTACCACTTAGTTTTGCACTATTCACCATTCCCACTTTCAGAAAATCCTTTCTTACATGTGTTCTAAATATCTCATGGTATAGTTTTAAGTATATTTCCTAATGTTCTCTCAGTGTTGGAAATGGAGGATAGCTGAGCATTAAACCTATATCTGTTTTGAAACCATTGACATGAAATCATCTTAGAAAGAGGAAGAAGTTACCATAATGTCTTAATATGTTACATTTCTTTGGTAGTAAATCAGGAAATTATGCATGTACAAAAACAGGACAAAACAAACAGGAGAACACTTTAAGAGGACTCATTTCCTTCAGAAGATGAAAAAAATTATCCCAAATCCTTTATAATTTCCCCATAAGCTTCATGTTGCAATTGTTTGAACTGAGTTTTCAATAAATGAAATTTCACTAAGAGTAACTGAATGCCAGATTTGAATTGACTCCAGGTCAGGTACTGTGAGAAAATCCAAAGAAATGGAAGTATAGCAGCAAAGTTGAGAAGTAACAGAGATAGGAATTTAAAAGTCAAAAGACCAATGCCAAAGTCCTGGCAAGAGTTGCTACTTGCAAAGCATATGACTTTGAGCATAATATTTGACTTCGTGAGTTTCAGGTATTTTATTTATAAAATGGGGATAACAAAAAACTTATTGGTTTATTTTTTGTAAGGATTAATTGGAATATTGTGCTAAAGGTGCTTAGTACATCGCCTGGTATGTTATTAATCTTAGCTATTCTTATTAGCCATGATTCCTTTCCTCAAAAACATTATTTGGAGATACAACCCTGTTCGAATGGCCCTCAGTTTGAAGATATTTCTATTATACCTCTCAGGTTGTTATGCAGCTACTTGTTCCATTTCATTTCATAAACCTACTATATCCACAATTGGGTGGGGTGGCTATACCTTATAGATCAGCAGGGAAACATGTACAAATGCAGTTTGTACCACCTTAAGCTAAGGTGAGCAGTTCATTACCAAAGTTAGTAGCATGTACCAAGAAATTTTAGTTGGTCAAGGCCTAGAGTTATGATGTAGGTAAGTTATTGGTTAATGAATGTGACATCAGCAAAACTGTCTAGCTAGGTTGTTTGGACCCTCAGCTGTCTTCAGGGCATAAGGGGAGCAGGAGGTTGATAGCATGAATTTGCCTTTTCCCTCAAACCTGAAAAATGAGGAGGTAATGCTTATAAACAGTTGTCCCTTAACACTGAGAGACAACTGAGGTTAGTGGGTAAGGAAGCATGGCAAGGTATGAAAGTGCAAGTGTTGTAGCTTTGTTCAATTTATTAAAATGCACCCAGGTAGGGGCATTGCTGGAATTTGGCCTATAGGCCAAATTATTTCATTTGAGCTAATGAACCAAAAACCCCAATTTTAAGATGTAATAACCCTGATAATGCCATCTGCTACTTGGGATAAATGAGAGTGTCTGTAGTTACTCTCTTAATGGCGGCTACACAAGATAGAGTTCAGTGGCATAAGGAGCAGGACATAGGTATGCACTGATGCCAGAAAGCACATTCCACACTACAAGGCCCATGCCATAAATAAGAAGGTGGCACCATCTGACATAATATTTGCAGGGCTCCTTTGAGATTACTCCCATGAAATTGTGTTTCAAATCAAATGAGAGTATTCCTGCCATTTTGTGGGTGAAGAAGGAAAGATGAAGAAAACCCACTGCTATGGGTGAAATGTTTGTTCTCTCCAAAACTCGTATTAAAATTTAATTGTCATTTTAACAATATTAAGAGTGGACTTTGAAGTGGTGATTAGGCCATGAGAGCTCCTCCTTTATGAGTAGATTAGTGGCATTTTGGTGAGAGTGGAATCCTTATAAAAGGGTGAGTTCAGCCTCCTTTTCTCTCTTTCTTTCTTTCTCTCTCTCACTTTCACATTTTCCCCTATGCGATGGCACAGGAAGAAGTCCTCACATGATGCTACTGCCTTAATCTTGGGCTTCCCAGCCTCCAGAACTATGAAAAAATAAATTTTAAATCTTTATTAATTACGAAGTCTGTGGTATTCAGTTACAGCAGTAAAAAATGAACTAAGATACCCACCCTAAATGTGTTTTTCTTGCCCCCAAAGAAGAATAATATCTAATATTGCCATATTCAAAAGCCAAATCACACCTTGGCTCAAAAAACTGAGATTTTGGGGTCCTGGATTTTATTCCCAAGATCTTCCCACCAGGTAAGTTTCCATGTCATCTCTCATGTGTCTATACTATTACTTCTAGTAAACCAAACTTTATGATTGCAAATCAGGAGAATAAAATAATAATGACAAAGTATTCTGATTTTAATTAATACATGTTGATATACATGCTTTAAAAATATATTCTCCAGTGAGTTTTAATAATTGGCAACATCTGAATTTTATTGAGATCCCTACAATAGGCAAAGCTCTTAGAGAGTTTGAGGTCACATAATAATGAGCTAACATAACACATAGATAGCAAACTCCATCTTTCATACAACTCACGAAAAATGCAAATATAAAACTTAACACACCGCAGTCTTGCAGCCACCACTGGTGATTTTCACTTCAGACCTTTTGATGACAAGTTCTCACCATTACAGAGAACACAACAGGAATAAATCATTTATGTCCAAATGTTTCACACCCTTCTCATCACAGACAGATTTATACCATTTTAGGTGCCAAATGATAAATTTACACAAATTCTTGTTATTGAGGGAAAAAAAAAAACAAAGTAACTACTGAAGAATATTCAGTTATATAGTTTTCTGAATTATCTCTCAGGGATCACAAATCTTTTGAAGAAACTCACTCATATAACTGTCGGTGAGCATCCTAGGAAAAATAAGGAAAAATACATGATAAGTAACAATGTCTACTTTGATGATGATGTCCCAATCTGCATCATGGTTGAAGGTCTAATACTTTGAATATAAATATATTTGCTTTTATTTGCAAGAGAAGTAAAATATTGTTCAAGAAACGCTTCTTATTTCTTACTGCTTTGTGTAAGGCATTATTCAAGATGTTGCAGGGATACCAAGGAGGCCTTCTAAATGTTAAATATGAATAATTAGATTGAGGAGGTTACAAATAGGAGTTTATGTATTTAGAAATGATTTAATTGGGCTCAGCATATTGACAGATGTGATCATCAGGAATACATCAAAGATAATACCTTAGCAAGATGAGTTGACAGAGATCCTGAGAGTATTTCCACTTTTGTGGAACAGGGACTACCAAACAAATAAGCTTTTCCTGTTGGAGTCTTTAGGTTTCCCCAAATATAAGATTATATCATCTGCAAACAAGAATAATTTGACTTCTTCGATTTCAATTTGGATGCTTTATGTCTATCCCCTGTCTGATTACTCTAGCTAGAACTTCCAGTAGTATGTTGAATAACAGTGGTGAAAGTGGGCAACCTTGTCACATTCCAGATCTTAGGGGAAAAGTTTTCAGTTCTTTCCCATTTAGTATGATACTAGCTGTGGGTCTGTAGTACATGGCTTTTATTATGTTGAGGTATGTTCCTTATATGCCCAGGGTTTTTTTTCTTTTTTTCTTTTTCTTTTTTTTTTTTTTTTGAGACAGTCTCCCTCTGTCACCCAGGCTGGAGTGCAGTGGTGCGATCTTGGCTCACTGCAAACTCCTCCTCCTGGGTTGATGCCATTCTCCTGCCGCAGCCTCCCAAGTAGCTGGGACTACTGGCACCCACCACCACGCTCGTATAATTTTTTGTATTTTTAGTAGAGACCAGGTTTCACCATGTTAGCCAGGATGGTCTCGATCTCCTGACCTCGTGATCCGCCCGCGTTGGCCTCCCAGAGGGCTGGGATTACAGGCGTGAGCCACCATGCCCTGCCTTATGCCCAGTTTTTTGAAGGTTTTTATCATGAAGGGATGTTTAATTTTTTTCAAATGCTTTTTCCAAATACCTTTCTTAATAGTAATTTCTTTCATTGGTCAACAGTTACCAAAAAAAATTTAACGTTACATATCTTTGGAAGTGAGTGGGAAATTACGGATATATAAACAAGACAAAACAAATTGAACATTTTAAGAGCAGACTTTCTCTTTAGTACACTAGAGTATCCGAGATTCTTCATCATTTCTCAAAAGCTTCATCTTTCAATTGTCTAAAATGAGTCTTCAATAAATGCAATTCAGTCGATAGTAACTGGATACCAGGTTTGAACTGGCTCCAGGTTATTTACTATGAGGAAATACAAAGAAATGAAAACAGCAAAGTATAGTAGTGATTGGCATAGGAGATTAGTCTCCTACTTAGATGATGTCTTTTAGGCCATTATTAATAATTAAGATGGCACACTTTTATTATAGTTCAGTTTTTAGAATGTAGGTATATGTCTATATATTAATTTCTAGGAAACATTTGGTTGTTAGGAATATGCTTTAGAAATATTGATGCATTACATGTGCTAAGAAGGAGGGGAAATTCATAACTTCTAAATGTTACAAAAAGATTTATGACTGCAACAAATTTTTTTATATAGTCCAGAGAATATTTTGAAGTTATCAAGCACACCTTTTGTTTTATGCTGCTGTTGTGCCAGAAAAGTTTGGTAAAACTTCTGTCTTTCCCTTGAACAGATAAGGTGACCAATCTTACTAGCAGAACCATGGCCAATCCCTTCTCTATGCACTGTACTTTGTCAATAACAATAATATCTATAAAGTCTGCTTGTGCTAGGAATACACTCCTTTCTCCTCATCTGGATGAAATGTAGGTATTTTAGTTTTACTTTCTCCATTCATATGAGTAGGGAAGGAATATTTTCTTTTAAATATAACTCTAGAACACTAGGTAATCACATTGTTATTTGAAATAATGAATTAAACTATCTACTAAACAGTAAACTGGGTAGAAAATGAAAACAATTAGTTTATAATGCTGTGTTTTATGACTATTGGGTTAAATAAAAACTACTGTAAGCATTCATTTGTAAATGGGGTATATTGTACCTTATTTTCTAACTCACTGAAACATCTGCAACATCTTTATGGATCAAGAAAATTACAAAATAAGTACATTATTTGTGAGATGAGACTATAGACATTTCATAAATAGAATATGAAGTGTATGAATGCATGTATATATGAAACTATTTAAAGCATAACTGTATAATTACAGCACTTCTTATCTGAAAGTAAAACACATCATTTGTTTATATTTACTAGCCACCTTCTTTGAGGTTTTTTGTTTCTTTGTTTGTGATAGAGTTTTGCTCTGTCACCCAGACTGGAGTGCAGTAGCGTGCTCTCGGCTCACTGCAACCGCCACCTCCCACGTTCAAGCAATTCTCCTGCCTCAAAGTAGCTGGGATTACAGGCGCCCGCTACCACATCCAGCTAATTTTTTCTATTTTTAGTAGAGATGGGGTTTCACCATGTTGACCAGGCTGGTCTCGAACTCCTGACCTCAGGTGATCCACCAACCTCGGCCTCCCAATTGCCGGGATTACAGGCATGAACCACTGTGCCTGGCCTGAGCTTTAATTCCTTTTTCAATTATAGCTCACTGGAGGTTTCTGGGTAAAATGTTATTTTTCTCACCTTATAAACAACTTGTCTTACTTTGCAAATTTATCTTAATAAGAGATTGAGTTTTAATATTATTCATCATTATTTTTGTGTCAACAAGCATCAACAAACAATGTAGGCAAAAAACAACGTGCAGATCATTAACAGTCTGTAATATTTTGAAAATTTCATGGTAATATTAAGAACACATGAGAAAAAAGCTGGAGATCTCCCATTCATTATACTTGTCATAATGATACTGTCATTTTTATGTTATTGCTGTTGTTGTTTTGGCACATATAACAAACCACACTGCAAACTTATTCAAGGATGGAACTATTAATATTTCTTAAGGATTTATGTTAAAGGGTTGTACCTAGTACAGTATGTTTCACATAGAATGTGATGTAAAATGGCTTATTGAGCTTATTGATAAATGTTGCTTATAATATTTTTGAGAATTTTTGTTAGTTTTAAATAATAGCTTTCAACCTAATTAATATTAAAATAAATATCATAAAGACAGTTATGAATGCTATGCATTATGTATGTATTTAAATTGTATGAATCAGCCTAAATTCTTTTTTTTTTTTTTTGAGATGCAGTCTTGCTCTGTCACCCAGGCTGGAGTGCAGTGGCCCAATCTCAGCTCACTGCAACCTCCGCCTCCCGGGTTCACACCATTCTCCTGCCTCAACCTCCTGAGTAGCTGGGACTACAGGCACCTGCCATCACGCCTCTCTAATTTTTTGTATTTTTAGTAGAGACGGGGTTTCACCATGTTAGCCAGGATGGTCTCGATCTCCTGACCTCGTGATCCGCCTGCCTCAGCCTCCCAAAGTGCTGAGATTACAGGCGTGAGTCACCACGCCAGGCCATGTCAGCTCTAAATTCTAATATTCCAGACAAACAAGAATCATTAAGAACTCTGCTTCCATTATTTGCATAGGTACTCTTATTTTCATTAAGATTCCATGCACTGATTAACTCTGCTAGTGGCTAACAGCAAAATAAAATGTTTGGATTTCTAAGTTTATTTGAATTTCATTTGGCACAAACCCAGCCATGCAGCGTACATCTTTTTTTTTTTTTTTCATTTTATCTTTTGGTCTGGAACATACAACTGAAGCACAGGGTGTTCATATAAATGTATAATCAGAATCAAGTTTAAACTATTAATTATCCTTTCCTGAAACAAACAACTGGAATTCAGTATTCATCTGGACTCAACTCAATTCAGTGTACAAACACTGAGAATCAACAATGGGCAAATCACTGTTACAAAAGTGGTGGGAGATAAAACATTGAGTAAGAATTTCCAATCTCCAGGAGTTTACCTTCTAATAAAATAAACATTTATACCAACACACACACACACACACACACACACACACACACACACAATTATTCAGTCCTACTTAAGGTTGAACTATTTTTCTAAAAATTGGAAGGGTGTTGTTTTATCAGATCATAGTTGACATCCAGTTGGTGGGGAATTTTTAGATACTTCACAAATATACTGTTTAAATGTGTTATTTGTTGTAATCATTAAATCCCAGTTACTCTTTCTTCACTTTTGTGCTCTCTTGCTCTTGCTCTCACTCTTGCTCTCTCTCTTTTTCAAACTCACTGTCATTCACACTATGGGAAGATGAAGAAGGCATTCATTGAGTATGAATATTAATACAGAGAGGCAGTGCCACCAGTTAAGATGCCTCAAGGGAAAGTGATTGAAGAGGTGAGTAAAACAATAGAAATGTATATAATATGGAAGTGTTTTGTCTAACTCTTCATTTTCTTCTACTTTCTTTGTTTCTGAGTTGTATTTTACTGAGTGTGCTCTTTTTTTTTCCATTGTGCTAACCTGGAGAAGTTTTTTGTGCTAATTAAGCAACAGCTATTGAAATGTGTGCAACTTTCATTAAAGTTTTTAGAATACACTAATTTTAGAAAATGTGTAGATTTTACAGCTTTAAAAATAATTTGCTAAATGAATTGACATGCATGTCATTTCATAACAATTATGTTCATGGAAAAATTGCTTGTAAATTTGATGATTTTTCTTTGGCTTCATTTTGTAATAGGTGTCTTGAAAGCAGTTTTTCTATTATTTCTCTATAACATCACAATACATTTCTTTGCTTCACTTCCCACCATCCCTATCCTAAGAAGTAATTGAGAATTTTTAGCACTATACAAACTATAGAGATCACCCAGTTCCAAAATTTGCAGTCTTTTGCCATTAAGAACACCTTTCATTATTTTAATCTATGAAAGTCACTTCTAAGAGAATACTGCCTACCAAGCAGTGCATTAATAATTTTTTCAGATTTTTGTCAAAAAATTCTGAAACATAAATAATAAGTGCAGTATATATAAACTGAGCTAATATTACATCAGGCAAGAATAAATGAAATATTTTTATGTTAGACTATGTAGTATAAAAATGTTTAAATATAATTACTAATAAGTTTTTTTAAAGCATTGCTAGTATTTTGAAATCCTTCATTAATTGTTACAAAGAGAACCCTGATGTATAGAAAACCTCAGCTGCAGAACTTCTGATCCATCTATCCAACTCATCTGTCCAAAAATTAGAAGTTCCCAGATTAAAATATAATCTGGGAACTCAAATAAATGACATAACTCTGGAAAATGATCTTACAAGGCATGATATTGTTATATTTAAATTTTTTTAATTATAACACATTCAGAAATTAAACAAACATAAATGTATGTTGGTGCACTGAGACAGAAGGAATGCCTTTGTAACCACCAACTATTATCAATAAACAGAATATTTCTAGTACTTAATTTATGCCCCTTCCAATCACTCCCTTACCCAGGATCAGAAGGCATGTGTACTCTCAACTTTAGTGGATAATGTAAAACTATTTTCCAAAATCATTATACCCATTTAAACTCTGAAAAATGGAAGATGATATTTATCTTCACATCAAATATTTACTCATACATGGTATTATGGGTGTATTTAATTACAACACAGAATAAGAACTTATTATGAGTTAATTTATATTTCCAATATTACAAATACAGTTTGTAACTTTTCGTATGTTTAGTGGGCCCATTTTTAAGTGCTACTCCCAGATATACATGCCACAAAAAAGGTGTTTATGCACCAAGAGGTATGCATTGGAATGTTAATGGAAAGATTCATAGCCAAATGTGAGAAATTACCAACAAGTCCATCAACATTAGAATAGTTATGGTGAGTCCATGCAACAGAACACTATAGATAAATAAAATGAATAAAGATAATGTAGCAAAAGAATACAGTCTTTTGCCCATTTTTGTATTGGGTTGTTTGTTTCTTTACTGATTTGTAGGCATTCTGTATGTATTCTGAACGAAAGTCTTTTGTCAGTCTACATGTTGCAAGTATCTTCTCCCATTGTATGGCTTTCTTTTTCACTCATTAATGATATCTCTTGATGGACATAAACTTGTCATTTCAATGTAGTCCACCTAATCAATCTATTCTTCGTGGTTATGACATTTTGATTGTGGCTTAAAATCTCCCCCATCCCCAGATCTCTTTTATTGTCTTATCAAAGCCTTATTATTTTGCCCCAGTGTGCCAGACCATTTTCCTTAGTTTCCCAGAGCAAAGTTACGGACAGCCCCCATCTTCAAGATCCAGCCCACCACACTGCTATGCTGATGCTGACAAATCAAGAGGTGCATTAAGATCCTCTGCCTCATGATTCAGATTATCTGGGAATTGTCACCTGCCAAGCCCAGAAACAAATGCATCTGCTATAAATCCTTCTCTCACATTGCACCCTATTCTTTTGTAGTAGCATTGAACTGATGCTGTTTTTTCTTATTCCTTGGGCACATATTATTTCTTCTCTTTAGAATCCTTTGCTCTAAATGATCAAATTAGAAATCCTACCAATTCTTAGTGTTAGTCTCCTCCATGTTCCCAACAAAATAATCAGATTCCATCCTAAATAAGCAGATCCCTACCCAGCAGGCCCTCAAACATTTTATCACAAATACAGTATTTTATAGTCACATGGTATTTTAAACTCATGTCCCCCTTTGTCTCAAACCTCTCAATGATTTCCCATTATCCTTAAGGTAAAATCTAAAAGAAATCTGCACAATTTGCAACGCTCTGCATGATCTGATCCAGGACTATTTTACCAGCATAACTTTTTGTTGCTCTTCCCCTTGTTATCCGTACTCTAGCTGTCATGGACTTCTTTCTGTCCCCTGAAAAAGTCAAATGCTGTCTCACTTCCTGGTCCTTGCACATGGGCTTTCTTCTGTCTGGAATGTTCTCCCAATCTAATATGGTCCCACTGGTTTAATTATAAATCTTGAAGTCAATTCTTGCTGGAGTCTGTCCATATTCTCATGACCACATAAGTCCTGCTCCTCTCAAGACTATGACAGATCTACCTATAATACTTTCTCATAATCTATATTTTCTCATAATCTATATTTTCCTTTATCACAATACTTACTTTTGTCATTAATTATTTTATTTATATATTTTTTTTTTGAGGCAGAGTCTCACTCTGTTACCCTGGCAGGAGTGCAGTGGAGTGATCTTGTCTTATTACAACTTCTGCCTCCCCAGTTTAAGCAATTATCGTGCCTTAGCCTACCAAGTAGTTGGGATTACAGGTGTGTGCCACCACGCCTGGCTAATTTTTGTAATTTTAGTAGAGACAGCGTTTCACCATGTTGGCCAGGCTGGTCTTGAACTCCTGACCTCAGGTGATCAGCCCACCGCGGCCTTCCAAAGTGCTGGGATTACAGGCATGAGCCACCATGCCCAGCTGTCATTAATTATTAAATGTCTGTGTTCCCTGATTCTCTGAGTCTTAAGCTGTGCTACTAATATCATTATTAAAAAGGTAATTCTAAGATTATAAGGAAATAAATACTAAAAATGATCTGTAATCTGCACAAAAAAAGTCTCCTTTTTAGTTTTTAAGTTCGGAGTATATTTGCATATTTGTTATATAGGTAAACTCGTGTCCTGGTGGTTTGTTGTACAGATTTCATCACCCTGGTATTAACTCTAGTACCAATTAGTTAATTTTCCTGATCATCTCCCTCCTTTCCATCCTCCACCCTCCAGTAGGCTTCTGTGTCTGTTGTTCCTATCTGTTTGTCCATGTGTTCTCATTATTTAGCTCCCACTTATAAGTGAAACCATGTGGTATTTTGTCTTCTGTTCCTGTGTTAGTTTGCTAAGGATGATAACCTCTAATTCCATCCATGTTACAGCGAAGGACATGATCTCGTTCTTTTTCATGGCTGCATAGTATTCCATGGTGTATATGTACCATCTTTTTTACAAATTCAGTCTACCATTAGTGGGTAGTCTTTGTTGCTAGTTACATCAAGCTCTGGAGGATAAGGACTATCTTGTGTTTCCATTTTATTCCCTTGATACTTAGCATAGTAACTATTCAGTAAGAATTTGCTAATGTACTAATTGATTTTTTCAAATAGAAATATTAAAATAGGTAACAGTCTGGAAAAATCACAAAATGAAATAAACATCCTCCATTCCATTCCATACTACTCATTAAAAGAAAGCTTGGAAAGAACAAAGGATGGAAGGATGGAAGGAAGAAAGAAAGGGAGAGAAGGGAAAAAAAGACAAAAGAAGGGAGACTGCAACTATGGACTACCAGCCTTTTTAAGTCACATGTTGCACACATCACAAGAGGCACAGCAAAAACAGAAAACAGCATTTTAAATTAGTCTGCTCTCTACCTTCTAATTTTCAACCATTAAAATAGATAGCCTGGCCTTAATATACCCAGGTCTCCCTTTACACTCAAGAAATCAATGTAGCATTTCAGTGAGCCATTAGAGAACTCTTGGGTTTCACACAGTCTAGGAAATAAAGTCTCCAGGCCAGAACTTACATAGGTAAGGATGTGGCTCATTTTTCAGAATCCAGAAAAAACTTCATCATCAAATAACTATCTTTCCCTTCAGCTTTATCTTAATATGAATCATAACAAACAGTCTTCTTATTGTGATATGACACTTACAAAGCCATTTCTTGAACAGAGTCTTAGAGCACTACAATAACCAGAGAGGAGGTAAGGTGTTACTATCTCCATCTTATAAAGCTAGAGCCTCGAGTTATTTAAATAGCCAAGAACATATAGAGAAGTGAAAGAAAATTTGATTGACTTCAAATCCAGTGATCTCTGCACAAAGCCATGATCATAATTTTGTTTCTACTATACTATTTGTCCACTGATTTTCTGTAATGTTATTTAATTATTTCTAAAAAAGAAAGAAATTATCATCTTAAAATCAACAGATACTACCAAAATCTTAGAAAATGAACTAAAAAATTATTTTCCAAACAGCGAGCAGAAACCAAAGATTGGTAACAATATAGCTAATGCTTACTGAGTGTCTACCCATTGTTCTGAATAACTGAAATGTACTATCTCCTTGAATCCTCTTAACCCTATGTTAGCTATTATTGCAAGTTCCACACTGCACATCAGGAAACTCAGGCATGAAAATTCAATAACTTCACCAAAGTCACACAGTGAGTAAATAATAGAGCCAGGATACAGGCCCAGGCCAAAATATTTACCCTTTCTCTTGGAAGGGTACCACATCCCACAAAGAACCTTCGTGTGGCTTCAAACATATAGCAAGCTCAGAGTTCACAGCCATATGAAGAGTTACTTTTCAAGAACCTTGTTGTGACATTTCCAAAGGCTATAAGACTATGCCCAACAGAGTTTCAGTATGAGGTCAGTCCTTTGGTACTTCAATTTTATCAGATTTATTATCCATGGGCATTTTTTCTCCCAAGCACATAATTTCTCCTAATGAGAAAGAGACAAGAAAAACAAATTGTGAGTCCCATACCAGAAAAACAATTGTTTTGGAATAAGTGAGTTTAAAGAGGTATCTTTGAAGCACTTTAACCTTTAAAAAAAGCACATGAGGGGCAATAATACCTATTTCTTAGGTTTATGAAGATTCACATTTAACCCTCAAAGCAAAACAGCTACTAATCCACATATACAACCAGTAGCAGACAACAGCATAAAAGAATGGAACAAGCATTGGACATTGAATAAAATGGCACAGTTACAGTCACATTAGTTTCCTGCCATGATGCCATGAAAATGGAGATAATGCCTACTTTGCCTTATTCAGGTGTTGTAAGAACTAAGTCAATTAAAGGACTATATAAACACTATATAATGTTAGCAGTACCTGTAGCAATATTTGAAGGATCAAAATTTATAGCAAATGAAAAGCAAGATTCAAGTTCATCTGAAATGATTATGGATCAAAGTGAAATCTTAACACATTCAGATTGTTAATGTAAACTAAGCCAACTGACTGACAGCTGAACTTAGTGATCACAGGTAATTGTCGCACACAGCTGTGCTGAGTGGCAGGACCAGATGCACCTGGCAGCTCAATCGCTCTCCAGTAGTTTTTTTTTTTTTTTTTTTCAGTTTTTCTAGCACATACATCATTAGTAGTTTTGTCTAAATAGGGCCAGAGATAGACAGCAGAACTGCCAACAGAAGGCACACATCAACACTTTAGAAGTAAAAATTAAATGAGGGGCAGAGGGTCAAGATGCTAGAAATCAGAATGTTTCATTTCAAATTCCTCTTATATTACAGTCTCCATCCATGTCTATAAGAGCTCACCCTTTCCACCAAGTCTAGCTCTCTGATATCCACTTTTCCTCTATTAGCTTAATTGGAGGCCTCTCAAGAAAAAGAAGGTGCACTGACAACAACACTTAAGCTTCTTGCAACCCCTCGCAGAGGCAGGGGTAAAGATGATGACAGTAGTGGCAGAAGTTGCAAAGAAACACAATAATATTAGAGAGAGAAAGGGCAAGTATCATGCTCATGCTTTAATTTCCTTAGTGTCTGCTGACCGCCAATGTATTTTCTTGCCTTGGGGAATATCTGTTAGGCTGAAAGCTTGAAATTATTCCCGCCATTCCATGGATGGGATTGTGGCCAAATGTTTCCATGACATTGACAGGAAATCCAGAATTCCAAAGCTCACCAAAGACCATTCATACCTTCTTTTGGGAAGCCATGCTAATGGATTCCTAGGCAAAAATCATGTTAACTCTACTCCAAGAGGATGACTAACTCTCCTCCTGGCCAATAAAATCCCATTATAAAGAGGAAAAATATTTTTCTTAACAATTGTCATTCTTGTAACATTTGTAAAACTTGTCATGTTTGAGAATTCATTGTTCTTGCCTGCTTTCACGTGTCTTTCTAACCTCAAAGAGGGCTAGGGCTTAGTTATTTGGAAAGACAATGTCACTCTGGGTACCCCATGTGCCTACAGGCTGAAATGGCTCATCCTCTGTGGAGTGGAGAAATTCCTTTATCAAGTCACAGTACAGTACACATTCTATTCAACACCAAATTTTGATTCCTATTACCTTTCTACTTCTATTTATAGCTAGATAAGTGTGAACATTCACCACTGGAAAAAACTACCTAGAGTAGAATACTGAAATGCAAGAACAATATACCAAAGAAATGCATGCACCATCAAAGGAAAACCTAGAAGAGATCAGAACCAGAAGCTGGGTGCAAAGAAAATTATCAGTCTAGAGTTAAACCACCATTTCTTATTTTAGTCATTCTGACACACATGTAGTAATATCTCATTGTGGTTATAATTTGTTATTTTTGGCTAATGATGTTGAACTCATCATCATGTGCTTATCTACCATTGTATATTCTCCTTGGTGAAATGTCACTTCATGACTTTTGCGTATTTTCTAAAACTTCATGACTTTAGCCTATTTTCTAAAACTTATTATTGTTGAGTTGTTAAAGTACTTATATCCTAGAGAGTAATTCTTTAAAGTAATTTTTAAAGTACTTATATCCTAGAGAGTAATTCTTTGTTGAATAAGTGAATTGAAAATATTTTCTCCCACTCTGTAGCTTGTCTACTTCTACTTGTCAATTTTTTTTTCTTTTATCAATTATGCTTTTGATGCCAAGGCTAAAAACTGTTTGCATAGACCTAAATTGACCAAATTTACTTTTTTTTTTCTGAAGACACAGTTTTATATTTTACATTTAAGTCGGTGTTTTATTTAATTTTGATCAGGTATAATGTTTAGGTGAAGTTTACTTTTACCCTCTGGATGTCCAATTGTTCCAGCATCATTTGTTAGAAAGAATGTCTTTCCTCTATTAAATTGATTTTTCATCTTTGTCAAAAATTCACTGGGCATATATGTGTGGGATCTCTATTCTGCTCTACAAATATATGTGGGTATACCCCCCCACCAGACCATGCTGTCTAAGTTACTGTAGGAAATTTAATAAATATTTAGGTTAAGAAGACTGATTTCTTTATTCTTTCTCAAACTTGTGTTAATTTTAGTTTTTTGACTTTCCATTTAAACTTTAGAATAGTATTGTGTACAAAACATCTTGCAGAGATTTTGATAAGAATTGAGGTGAAATTGCATATCAATTTGGGAAGAATTGATGTTTCACATCTTTCTTATCTTTAGCCTTCAAGTCCATGATTTTGGAGTAATTTATATCTTTTGTTATTTCTTCCATCAACTTTATGTAACTTTCAACAACAAATTCTGTATTTTTTTAGATTTATCCATAATTCTTTCTTGTTTTTGGCAACTTTAAATTGTATTACATTTTTTAAATTGGTAAACAGCTGGGCGTGGTGGCTCACGCTTCTAATCTCAGCACTTTGGGAGGCCAAGGCAGGCAGATCACTTGAGGTCAGGAGTTCGAGACCAGTCTGGCCAAAAGAGTAAAACCTCGTCTCTACTAAAAATACAAAAATTAGCCAGGGGTGACGGGGGCATCTGTAATCCCAGCTACTTGGGAGGCTGAGGCAGGAGAATCATTTGAACCTGGGAAGCAGACGTTGCAGTGAGCAGAAATCATGCCACTGCACTCCAGCCTGGGCGCCAGAGCAAAACTCCATCTCGGTGGGAAAAAAAAATGGTAAATGCATGCTTATTGCATCACTGCAAATATATAAAAATATGATTGATTTTTGTATGTTTATCTTGTATCCTACAACTTTGCTGAACTCACTAGTTCTAGGGGTTTTTGTTTGTTTGTTTGTTTTTTATTCTTTGGGATTTCCTATATAGACAAGTAAGTCTTCTGTGCAAGATGGTTTTATTTCTTCCTTATCTATCTGCATTTCTCTGTTTCCTTTTTTGATTATTGGACTCACTAGAACATCCAGCACTGTATTGAATAAGAATAATGAGATCAAACATCCAGGTCTTATGCCCAATTTTAAAAGGACAGCATTCACCATTAAGGAAAACATTAGTGAAAGTTTGTAAAAACATATTCCTTATCAATTTGAGAAAGATTCCCTTCAATTTCTACTATTTCTAAAAATTCTTAGAGTTTTTATCATGAGTAGGTGGTGAATTTTGTTAGATACTCTCTACATCCTCTACATACTCTACATACATTCTCTACATTTACATTTACATACACATACACATTTCTCTACATATACATTCACATATTCATATACATTTCCACATAATTGTGTGATTAGTTTTATTCAGCCTCTTAATATAGTGAATTTTATCAATTAACTTCTTTTTTTTTTTTTTTTTTTTTTGAGGCTGAGTCTCCCCGTATTGCCCAGATTGGAGTGCAATAGTCTAATCTCAGCTCACTGCAACATTTGCCTCCTGAATTCATGCAATTCTCCTGACTCAGCCTCCTGAGTAACTGGGACTACAGGCATGCACCACCATGCCCAGTAATTTTTGTATTTGTAGTAGAGACGGGTTTCACCACGTTGGCCAGGCTGGTCTTGAACTCCTGACATCAAGTGATCTGCTGCCTCGGCCTCTGAAAGTGCTGGGATTACAGGCATGAGCTACTGTGCCTGGCTTCAATTAACTTCTGAATATTGAACAAGCTTTCATTAGTGAATAAATTCCAATTGGTCACTATTTATAATTATATATATATAGAGAGAGAGAGAGAGAGCGCTAAATTTCATTTGTTAATATTTTATTAAATCATTTTTCACCTATATTTATAATTAATATTGTTCTGTAGTTTTCTTACTTTGTACTGTCTTCTTCTGGCTTCGATATGAAGATAGGTTTTATAAAATCAACTGGAAAATGTCCATTCTTCTATTTTCCAGAAGAAAATATGTAGGATTACTGATCATTCTTTTTTAAACACTTGAGAGACTTTTTCAGGAATACCATGTAGGCCTAGAGGTTTCATTTTTGAAAGTACAAAAATAATACATTCATTTTCATAAACGAATGACATAACCATCTATTTTATATTGTTTGAGTTTTGGTGTTTTGTGTTTTTTTAGGAATTGTACCATTTATGTGTGTAGTTTCTCATAGTATTTATTTGTTATGTTTCTGATATTTGCACATTTATACTGATATCCCATGTTTCATTCTCAGTGTTAGAAATTTGTGTCTTCTTTTTGTCTTCATCATTCTCATTAGAGGCTTGTCAATTTTGTTAATATTTGCAAAAAATGGCTTCTTGCTTAATTGATTTTCTATGTTGTTTTTCTGTTTTTAATTTTACTGAATTCTACTTTTATCTTTATCACTTCCTTCTTGCTACAGATATTTTCTTCTTCTTTTTCTAGGTACTGAAGGGATAGCATTGATTATTGATTTTGAATTTTCTTTTTTTATAATATATGCATTCAGTGCTACAAACTTCCTCTTAGCACTGTTCTAGATTTCTCCCACAAATCTGAAAAATTGCACTTTTGTTTTTATTCTATGTATTACATTTTTTAAAAATTTTCCTTGAGACCCCCTCTTTGACTTGTGAATGATTAACAAGTGTGCTGTTTAGTTTCCAAGTATTTAGAGATTTAGCTGTTATCTCTCTATTACTGATGTGCTTTGAATCTATGGTAGTCAGAAAGTATACTTTGTGAAAAGAAGATTTAGTTTATTTGTTATATTTATTATTTATGATTGAAGCATATTATACATCGAGAAAAGTTTACATATAATATTTGTACAGTTTGATTAATTCTCATAAACTGAAAACATTTATAGGAACCCAAGTGAGAAGCAGCCCTCCTTAATCTGTTCACTTAACCCCTTCCATTTACAACTCCCAAAGTTCAACCGCTTTCCTAACTTTTAAATGTCAAATATTTTTGTAAATACTCTTTATCAGCCTAAAGCAGTACTACAGTTTTACTAGCATTGTAGAGTTTCTGTTTTTATTATTGTGTAAAATACAACATAGATTAGTCCCCTTCTGGATGGGATATGTTTAAGACCCTCAGTGGATACCTGAAACCACAGATAGTAGTGAACCCTATAAATATCATGCTTTTTTTCTATACATCCAAACCTGTGAAAAAGTTTAATTTGTAAATTAAGTATAGAAAGAGAGCAACAATAATGATAAAATAGAATAATTATAATACAATTATGACAATATGCTTTCATAAAAGTAATGAGACCTCTGTCACTTTCTCTCTCTCTAAGTATCTTAATATTTTTGGACCATGGTTGACCACAGGTAACAAATTATAGACAGAAAACTGCAGATAAGGGGAGACTACTGTAATATTTATCTTTTTTAACCAATACCTATGATGGTAATCATTATACATGTGTTTTATATTCCACGAAACTCTCTATTTTGGTATATGTTTCATGAGCACTCAAAAATTGTGAATTCTGTTGCTATTGGATGAAGTGTTCTACACACTTTTATGAAATCTTCTTGCTGATGTTGAGTTCTATATCCTTGCTGATTTTCTGTCTAGCTGTTCTATGAATTGTTGAGAGAGGGGTTTTGATGTCTCCAATTCTAACTGTGGATTTATCTGTTTTTCCTTTCAGTTCTATTTGTTTTTATTTATGTTTCAGCTCTGCTGATTGGTGCATACACAGTATTGCTATAACTTCATTGAGTAACCCATTTATCTTCTACAATTCCCCCTCTCTCATTGAAAATATTCTCTCTGAAGTCTACTTTATATGATATTAATATAGCTATTGCTGCTTTCCTTTGGTTACAATTTTCATAATACATCTTTATGCATTCTTTCATTTTCAGCCTACTTACAGCCTTATATTTGAAGTTTTGTTTTTTTTTTTTTTTTTTTTTTTGGGTTTTTTTTTGAGACAAAGTCTCGCTCTGTTTCCCAGGCTGGAGTGCAGTGGCACGATCTTGGCTCACTGCAAGCTCTGCCTCCCGGGTCCACGCCATCCATTCTCCTGCCTCAGCCTCCCGAGTAGCTGGGACTACAGGCACCCGCCACCACGCCCGGCTAATTTTTTGTATTTTTAGTAGAGACCAGGTTTCACCATGTTAGCCAGGATGGTCTGGATCTCTTGACCTCGTGATCCACCTGCCTCGGCCTCCCAAAGTGCTGGGATTACAGGTGTGAGCCACTGCGTCTGGCCAAGTTTTTTATAAGACAGCACATAGTTGTATTATGTTTATTTTTTTAACTCCCTCTTCCAGTCTCTGGATTATAATCGGTTTACATAGAAAATTTATATTTAACGTAATTATTGATGTATTTGGGCTTAAGCCTGGCATTTTTTGTTTTCTGCTTTTTGTTTCTCTTGTTTTCTTTTTCCTGTCTTCATATGAGTTAGCTGAACATTTTTACAATTCCATTTTGATCCATAGTGTTTTTGAGTATATCTCGTGGTAATACATCATATATGCATAATTGGCCCACTTATGTCATTATTTTACCTGTTCAAATGAAATATAACTTTAACTCCTTTAAGTCTTTTTTTTCTTTCCCCCATTTATTCTTTTATTAGATATTTTCTCTGCATGAATTTAGAAGCACATCAGACTGTGTAATAATTTTTGCTTCAAAGAAGAGAAAGCTCATTGCATGTACCTATTTTTGTGGTACAAGTTTCTTTCTTCCTTTCTGTTGTTTGAAGGTTTATACTTTTATAAATTCATTTCTGTTGGGAATATTTCTTTAGCCGTTCTTTTATAGTAGTACTATCGATGACAAATTCTTTGTTTTTCTTCATCCGAAAATGTCTTGATTTCCCCTTTATTCCTGAGGGATATTTTCACTGTATACAAAAATTGAGTTGACAGTTCTTTTATTTCAGTTCTTGAAAAACATTATGCCACTTTCTCTGGCCTCCAGTTTCTGAGGAGAAATCCACTGCCTTTTGAATTATTGTACCCTACAAACAAGATGTTATTTTTCTCTGGCTGCACACAAGATATTTATTTGTTTTCAGGTTTTACAGTTTAATTATGATGTGTCTTAGCATAAATATCTTCTGATTTATATTCTTGTGGCTCACTCAGTTTCTTGAATCTGTAGCTTTGTATGTCTTGTCAAACTTGGGAGATTTTAGGCCATTTTGATTTTTATCCTTATCCTTCTTTTTTCTCTCTACTTCTTGCTGCTGGGGAAATGGGTATTAGATCTATTGTTATAGTCCCTGTGGCTCTGTTCATTTTCTTCTCCTCTATTTTCACTCTGTTGGTCAGATCAAATTATCTTCCAATGCACTGATTCTTTTCTATAACTCCATGGTTACACTGTTGAGACCATCCACTGAGCTTTGTATTTTGATCATTCTATTTTCTGGCTCTAAAATTTCCACTTATTCTTCTTTATATCTTCTATTTCTTTGCTGACATTTTCTGTTCCTTCCTAAGGCTTTCCCATTTTCCATTTGTTCTAATCTTGTTTATAACTGTTCATTAAAGCATTTCTATCATGGCTGCTTTAAATTATTTGCCAGATAATTGTAACATCTCTGTTACTTCATTTCTCTATTGGCTTCTATTGTGTCTTATCATTCAATTTGAAATTGTCGTAGATCTTATTATAACAAGTGATTTTTATAGAAACCTGGACATTTTTGTATTATGCTATGAAACTCTAGATATAACTAGATATCTGACTTTCTCTGATACTGCTCAATCAGGAGAAGGGTAAGTATCATCTTGTTTCTGCAGGATCGAAGGAGAATTCCAAGACTCTCATTGACATCTGAGGAAAGGGAGAGTCCTTTTACTGACAGGCTGAGTAGGCCTTGTTTCCCATGTGGTTTATATTGACATTATTCTGGGGGTGGCTGCATTACCTCTGAATGATGGTGAAAATTCTCACTCCCACTAGATCTCCTCTGATACCACCTAGTAGGGAAGAGGAGCGATGCCTCATTACTACAAGGCAAGAGTACAAATCCAGTCTGTCCACATGAAGTCCACTAACACTGTGGGAGAAAGGAACCTTGTTACCAGTGAGTGGGAAAAGATGAAAGTCTCGTGTATCTACTTGATCTCCTCTGACAACATCTGGCAAGATTAACTAGTATCTTGTTACAACCTCAGAAGGGTAGATAGACGTCGAGGCTCCCCACTGTCTTTGCTGTCATGGCTGAGATGGAGCCAGAGTTGTTCTGTGGTGTTTGGCTACAATACAGAAGATGCTGTCTGATCTTTTCTGTCTTACTAGGTTGCCCTTTTCTTGATCCTTTGACTAAAAAGAGTAGGCTTTTGTTTGGGCTTTTTGTTTGTTTGTTCATTTGTGTTTGTTGATGTTTTCACATCGCAAATTTTGTCAACTCCAAGTCTGGAATATGAGTGGCAAAAAGAAAACCCAGGGAACTCACTATATGTCATTACCTGGGTCCCGAGATTTCTAGCTG
Source organism: Pan troglodytes (assembly GCF_028858775.2). Classification (NCBI taxonomy): domain Eukaryota; kingdom Metazoa; phylum Chordata; class Mammalia; order Primates; family Hominidae; genus Pan; species Pan troglodytes. Next base: position 93,688,452 of record NC_072407.2, read on the forward strand.
CTCTTTCATCCTAACAATTTTCAGGTTCTACTCATGTTTGTTTTATGTATAATGTCCAGGATTTTTAGTTGTAGTTAACAGAAGGAATAGGAAAAAGTACATCTACTTCATCTCCCCTGACACAGAATTCCTCTCTTTTTTATTTAGAATTACATTTTATAAATAGATAAAATGTATTAGCATTTGAATTTCTTTATCTTTATTTCCTTTTATAGCTTATAACGTTGTTTAACAACATAGTTTAATATAGTTAATATAGTTTAATAATTCTCCATATGGTTACCATCTCTAACAAAAAAAACACTGCTTGTTAATTAATGGTAATATTGTAATTGGACTTATTAATTCAAAAATAATAAAAATAAAATCATTTTTAGAAAAAAATTAGATGTAAAAGGTAAAACCTATACAAAGATATAGCAAAAATTTACCAAGCTATAACTCAAAGTACATGTTTTGAAAACACTGATCTCTTTGAAGGTCCTTTGTCTTATTGCTCATAACAGGGTTTCAGTTGCTTTGGTGTCAATAGGTACATAGTGGGACTTGAACTGGGTTTCCCTGTTTCAGACCTCGGTCTATTAAGTCTTAACTTTGTCACTGTAACCTTAACATTCAAAGACCTAACATTCAAGAATCTCTTTTGTTTCTGGATATCCCAGGATTATTGGAGAAATACTTTACATTTTATTGTCAGACATGCCAAGACATGCTGTGTCCCCTGGTAATAATTTTTGCAGTTTCTGATTTTCACTCTCTAGGGGTGTCTGCAGTTCTGGAACAATTAAGGTCAACCTGGCACATAAACTGAAACATGTCTTGCATACATGAGGTACATGTGGTGATCACAGCAAAACTCCACATTGATTTCTGACCTAATGACCTCCAAAGAGTGTCCCTGATCTCCCACGGGTGAAGTTTCACTAGGGAATGTTTGATTATACTGTAAGATTAAAGAAAATTCAAGTGGTTGGATAGCTCCCTATTCAGTACATAATTGGGGAGTCTTGAAAACATGTGTTATTTTTTAAAGTTGGTTATAAATTAGCTCTCTAAATTGCTTCCAGATCAGTCTTTTCAGGCAAAGCATTAAAATGATGATTCTATCAGCCAAAACACTAATTTTTGTTTCGATCACACATACTATTATAAATTCTCCTTACCCTAATATAGAATAAGAAGATGTCAATTCAACCAATCATCCTTTCTCTCGGTCAGCAGATGTGCTGTCTAGATTAGGAGCTGCTGTCAGCAATTTAGCCACATAATTTAGCTCAGATTTTTTAAGAGATCAGTTGTGTGTCTCTGTGAAAAGATTTTGGCATAAATTTCAAAAATAGTCTTCTTCAGAACTCTGAATATAATATCAAATGAATGTAGGATATTCAAGTTAAACAGAAGTTAAATTTCTGACAGGAAAGTATTTTATATTTTTTCAGATTAGAAAATAAATTGTTTGATTATCCTATTTCAAATATATGTAATATTTATCTCTGAGTCTTCTTTGAGGACTCTGGAAAGTAAGTAATAGCAAGCAGATTGAAGACAAAGACCAGAATTCAGCGTACTGCCAAATTAGTGCTGAGAACGCCTTTTTGGTTTTGGTGTTTTAACCCAGATACCCTTCAATATCCTGAACCTAGATGCAGTGAAATTCTGAAATCTAAAGTGGGCACAGGGTGCAGATGGAGATGTCTACAAGACATCTCTCTAATTCCGACTCAAAGAGTAATAAAAGAAACATGTAATGTTCAAATGGAGTACAGAAAACACTTTTTTTGTATTTTTCCCTGGTTTTTGGGCTATTCTTTTGTACTCTATCCCCTAGTAAAAACTTCAGCAGTGGCAACAGAAACTCATAGGAGCCAAAACTATGAAATAGGTGAGCTTTCCTTCACCATCATTGAAACTGTGGTCTGAAGAAGCTGCAGTGATCACATGTTGCTTTTTTTCCTCACTCTGTCCTATCTCTGCTTTGTCTTAGAGGCAGGTATACTTGTAAAAGGGCACAGGAGAGAGGAATGAAAAAGGCCCAGCTTTCTGGCCATGTGATTCAAAATGGGAGACCCAGAGAACCAGCAATTTCTGGAGAGACCACAAAGAGGGAGGATTTGAGGAAAGCAGTACTATGCAAGTATTTATTAACTTCTTGGTTACTATGAAGCTGTGTATGTGTAGATCTGACGTTAGTGAAAATATCAAACAATTTAAGAATTAAGAGATAGACCACATACCAGGTGGGAAACAGATCCAAATAACACTATAAATGCTTTAAAAAACTGAATTTATTATAAAACAATAACTGATAGAAGATGGACTAGAACTAGCAGTCTGAACCTAACCAAGTAGATTCCCTGCTAAAACAAACGTATCAGCATTGTCCATAACATTTAAACAAGACTTATACACTCATAATATTATATTCATAATGACTAGGATGTGATTCAAAGCTTCTAAGCAAAGAATGTCAACTCTCAAGGAAAAAGAGAATCAACAAACATCAATACCAAGATAACATAGATCTTGAAGTTATCAGAGAAAGACTTCAAAGTAGGTCCTATAAAATTATCTCAATAAGCAATCATAAACATTAATGAAATGAATAGAAAAATAAAATTATCAGAAAAAATTAAAAGAACAAGAAGGAGGAAGAGAAAGAGGAGAAAAAATAAAGAAGAATAAAATGGAAATTTTACAACTAAATATAAAACAATTGAAATTTTAACATCACTAAATGGATTCAATAACAGAATGGAGATGACAGAGAAAGGAGTTCATGAAATGAGGACAGATGGAGAACAGATCAGGGATTGCCTTAAGGTTAGGGGTTGGGTGAATGAGTACAGTATGAGTGGTTTTGTGGGGGATGATGGAATATTTCTGTATAGTTACAAGGCTAGTAATCACACTAATTGTTCAACACTAATTGTTTAACATGTAATACGTGTTCAAATTTGCTGAACTGTATGCCACAAAAGCCTATTCTACCATATGACAATTTAAATGGTATTTTAAGTTGTGCATGATAATTTGACAAATGAAGAAGTGAATACATTTAAATTTGTTTGTTAAATGTAAAGGATATTCTTGTCCAGTAGCACACATTTGGTGCTTCCAGGGTAGTTTGCTTTATTTAAGATTTAATCAAGATCACTTTTCATTCTATGTGGTTATACCATGGCTTCTTGATGGTCTACTAAGCTGGTAAAACTCAGAAAATGCATCAGCTTCTCCTCGAAGCACCTCAGGAATCTTCTTTGGGTCTCTTCAGCAAATTTACCCAGCCCCTCATTTAGGTTACCTCTTTGTCCTCTAGATACTTTTATCACAGCAACCATAGTAATTTTTTTGGTAAACTATAAATCTCATCAAGGAAAAAATCATGTCTTAAATACCTTTCATCATCATTTTGTAGCAAAGACTTTGGTATACATTAGATATAGAATAAATAGGTGTTGAATAAATAAAGTGTCTAAATTAGTTTTACAATATCTTAATTACAACTTACCAAGGAGTATTTCATCCCTTCTATATTAAAGTTGCAATCTATAACTATTTATCTCTAAACAAAGAAAGGAAAGAACCACTTTAATGATATATCAAACCACTGATCTGTTTATTGCCTTTTAGTGTAAATCACCTTCTCTATATATTATATATATGAAATTCATTTATATCCTATACTCTACACTAATAAAATACCCTTTATTTAAATCTACTGGATACTAATTAGCATGCAAGAGAAACTTTAGACAAGTTAATACTAGATTATTTTTCTAAAATGGAGATCATGGAAACATTTATGTTGAGAACATGTAAAATATGTTATGTTTTCTAGAATGGAAGCATTATGCCTAAAGCTTGAAATAGTCTTACTCTGTAATACATAAGGGGAAAGTGCAGTCAGAATGAGCAAACCTTAGCATAGTGACAATGGTCCCAAGAAAACATATTGATATCTAGCCTACATCAATTGCCAATATTGTCTTTTCTCCCAATAAGAATAGAAAAGTAGAGAAAAGGTAAACATTCTTAAGCTTTGAAATCAATAATTTGCGTTTTAATAATAGAAGTTAATTACTGTACTACCCTAAAACAAGAGTTCATCAGCCACCCAGAGAAGCCCACCAACCATATGAAGGTGGATGGTTGTGTATAAACATTGCAAATGTGACAAACCCCTCTGACCTTGGATATCAAATCTATAAAGGTGGAAATTCATGTCAATGGTATGATGTTATGGATCAACTGTAGACAAGTGACTACTAGGGCCTTATCTCTCACTGAATCAGGAAAACCTTGCCTGTTTTCTAAATAATAAGAATACTTCAGTTCTTATCTGTAAAAGGGAAAACGATGATGGATGAGGAGAGAAAGAAGCAATTGAAAGAGAGATTGGAGAAGAACTAAAGAGCAAGAGTCCCTGATACTTCCAAGAAGACTTAACTGAAAGAGGCTCGGGGGAAGTAGACTGAACTGCAGCAAGTAAATTAATAAGCAAGTTGTAGTGTATTATGACAGACTAGATCCTTGATGTCCCTGGCATTAAGATAATATGCAGAGCAGAGATGCATGGTCTGTGATTATGCAGGAGTACCTCAGCTACCACGAGTACTCTGCAGTGATAATGTCGGCATAAAAATGACAACATAAGAAAATACTTAATGACAGATTTATCCTGTTCTCTGAGAAAGTCACAGAGTTGGATGATTTCTAAAATGTTAAGCAGGACATTTCTAATAATGTCTCTGTGCAAATATTCCTGAAACCCAAATGTGACTTCTAGTCCTGTGTCTACATGTTGAAGTGTAAAAAGAATAGACAATCTCGAATTGCCCTTTAATCCCAGGACTAAACAGAAGCTTCTGCAACATGAGGACATTGAAAATAAGATGAAACTCATCTACATAAGAGATGGGGTTGGGGCGGGGGGCAGGGGGGTGGCATTCCAAGATGGCTGAATAGGAACAGCTCTGGTCTGCAACTCCCAGCATGATCAATGCAGAAGATGGGTGATTTCTCCATTTCCAACTGAGCATCCACTGGTGATACCCAGGCAAACAGGGTCTGGAGTGGACCTCCAGCAAACTCCAACAGACCTGCAGCTGAGGGACCTGACTGTTAGAAGGAAAACTAACAAACAGAAAGGAATAGCATCAACATCAACAAAAAGGTTATCTACTCTAAAACCCCATCTGTAGGTCACCAACATCAAAGACCAAAGGTAGATAAAACCACAAAGATGGGGAGAAACCAGAGCAGAAAAGCTGAAAATCCTAAAAATCAGAGCGCTTCTTCTCCTCCAAAGGATCACAGCTCCTTGCCAGCAATGGAACAAAGCTGGGTGGAGAATGACTTTGACAAGTTGGCAGAAGTAGGCTTCAGAAGGTCGATAATAACAAACTTCTCAGAGCTAAAGGAGGATGTTCAAACCCATTGCAAGGAAGCTAAAAACCTTGAAAAAAAGATTAGATGAATGGCTAACTAGAATAAACAGTGTAGAGAAGATTTTAAATGACCTGATGGAGCTGAAAACCATGGCATGAGAACTTCGTGATGCATACACAAGCTTCAATAGCCAATTCAATCAAGTGGAAGAAAGGGTATCAGTGATTGAAGATCAAATTAATGAAATAAAGTGAGAAGACATGGTTAGAGAAAAAAGAGTAAAAATAAATGAACAAAGACTCCAAGAAATATGGGACTATGTGAAAAGAACAAATCTACATTTGATTTGTGTATCTGAAAGTGATGGGGAGAATGGAACCAAGTTGGAAAATGCTCTTCAGTATATTATCCAGGAGAAATTCCCCAACCTAGTAAGGCAGGCCAACATTCAAATTCAGGAAATGCAGAGAACACCACAAAGATACTCCTCGAGAAGAGCAACTCCAAAACACATATATGTCAGATTCACCAAGGTTGAAATGAAGAAAAAAGTGTTATGGGCAGCCAGAGAGAAAGGTTGAGTTACCCACAAAGGGAAGCCCGTCAGACTAACAGCGGATCTCTTGGCAGGAACCCTACAAGCCAGAAGAGAGTGGGTGCCAATATTCAACATACTGAAGAAAATAATTTTCAACCCAGAAATTCATATCCAGCCAAACTAAACTTCATAAGTGAAGAAGAAATAAAATCCTTAACAAGCAAATTCTGAGAGATTTAGTCACCACCAGGCCCGCTTTACAAGAGCTCCTGAAGGAAGGACTAAACATGGAAAGAAACAACTGGTACCACCCACTGCTAAAACATGCCAAATGGTAAAGACCATCGACGCTATGAAGAAACTGCATCAATTAATGGGCAAAATAACCAGTGAACATCATAATGACAGGATTAAATTCACATGTAACAATATTAACGTTAAATGTAAATGGGCTAAATGCCCCAATTAAAAGACACAGGCTGGCAAATTGGATAAAGAGTCAAGACCCATCAGTGTGCTGTATTCAGGAGACCCATCTCACATGCAAAGATGCACACAGGCTCAAAATAAAGGGATGGAGGAAGATCTACCAAGCAAATGGAAAGCAAAAAAAAAAAAAAAAAAAAAAAAACAGGAGTTGCAATCCTCATCTCTGATAAAACAGACTTTAAACCAACAAAGATCAAAAGAGACAAAGAAGGCCATTACATAATGGTAAAGGGATCAATGCAACAAGAAGAGCTAACTATCCTAAATATATATGCACCCAATACAGAAGCACCCAGATTAATAAAGCACATCCTTAGAGACCTACAAAAAGACTTAGACTCCCACACAATAATAATGGGAGACTTTAACACCCCACTGTCAATATTAGACAGATCAACGAGACAGAAGGTCAACAAGGATATTCAGGACTTGAACTCAGCTCTGCAACAAGTAGACCTAATAGACATCTACAGAATTCTCCTCCTCAAATCAACAGAATATACATTCTTCTCAGCACCACATTCCACTTATTCTAAAATTGACCACATAATTGGAAGTAAAGCACTTCTCAGCAAATGTAAAAGAACAGAAATCACAACAAACTGTCTCAGACCACACTGCAATCAAATTAGAACTCAGGATTAAGAAACTCACTCAAAACCACACAACTACATGGAAACTGAACAACATGCTCCTGAATGACTAATGGGTAAATAACGAAATGAAGGCAGAAATAAAGATGTTCTTTGAAACCAATGAGAACAAAGACACAATGTACCAGAATCTCTAGGACACATTTAAAGCAGTGTGTAGAGAGAAATTTATAGAACTAAATGCCCACAAGAGAAAGCAGGAAAGATCTAAAATCGGCACCCTAACATCACAATTAAAAGAACTAGAGAAGCAAAAGCAAACAAATTCAAAAGCTAGCAGAAGGCAAAAAATAACTAAGATCAGAGCAGAACTGAAAGAGATAGAGACACGAAAAACCCTTCAAAAAAATCAATGAATCTAGGAGCTGGTTTTCTGAAAAGATCAACAAAATTGATAGACCACTAGCAAGACTAATAAAGAACAAAAGAGAGAAGAATCAAATAGAAGCAATAAAAAAAGATAAAGGGGATATCACCACCGATCCCACAGAAATACAAACTACCGTCAGAGACTACTATAAACACCTCTATGCAAATAAACTAGAAAATCTAGAAGAAATGGATAAATTCCTGGACACATACACTCTTCCAAGACTAAACCAGGAAGAAGTTGAATCTCTGAATAGACCCATAACAGACTCTGAAATTGAGGCAATAATTAATAGTCTACCAACAAAAAAAGTTCAAGACCAGATGGATTCACAGCCGAATTCTACCAGAGGTACAAAGAGGAGCTGGTACCATTCCTTCTGAGACTATTCCAATCAATAGAAAAAGAGGGAATCATCCCTAACTCATTTTATGAGGCCAAAATCATACTGATACCAAAGCCTGGTGGAGACACAACAAAAAAAGAGAATTTTAGACCAATATCCCTGATGAAGATCGATGCAAAAATCCTCAATGAAATACTGGCAAACCGAATCCAGCAGCACATCAAAAAGCTTATCCACCTCAATCAAGTTGGCTTCATCCCTGGGATGCAAGGCTAGTTCAACATACACAAATCAATAAATGTAATCCATCACATAAACAGAAACAATGACAAAAACCACATGATTATCTCAATAGATGCAGGAAAGGCCTTCAACAAAACTCAACAGCCCTTCATGCTAAAAACTCCCAATAAACTAGGTATTGATGGGACATATCTCAATATAATAAGAGCTATTTATGACAAACCCACAGCCAATGGCGTACTGAATGGGCCAAAACTGGAAGCATTCCATTTGAAAACCGGCACAAGACAAGGATGCCCTCTCTCACCACTCCTATTCAACGTAGTGTTGGAAGTTCTGGCCAGGGCAATCAGGCAAGAGAAAGAAATAAAGGGTGTTCAATTATGAAATGAGGAAGTCAAGTTGCCCCTGTTTGCAAATGACATGATTGTATATTTAGAAAACTCCGTTATCTCAGCCCAAAATCTCCTTAAGCTGATAAGCAACTTCAGCAGTCTCAGGATACAAAATCAGTGTGCAAAATCACAAGCATTCCTATACACTAATAATGGACAGAGAGCAAAATCATGAGTGAACTCCCATTCATAATTGCTACAAAGAGAATAAAATACCTAGGAATCCAACTTACAAGGGATGTGAAGGACCTCTTCAAGGAGAACTACAAACCACTGCTCAATGAAATAAAAGAGGACACAAACAAATAGAAGAATGTTCCATGCTTATGGATAGGAAGAATTGATATCATGAAAATGGCCATACTGCCCAAAGTAATTTATAAATTCAATGCCATCCCCATCAAGCTACCAATGACTTTCTTCACAGAATTGGAAAAACTACTCTGAAGTTCATATGGAACCAAAACAGAGACCACATTGCCAAGACAATCCTAAGCAAAAATAACAAAACAGGCAACACGCTACCTGACTTCAAACTATACTACAAGGCTACAGTAACCAAAACAGCATGGTAGTGGTACCAAAACAGAGAGATAGACCAATGGAACAGAACAGAGCCCTCAGAAATAATACCACACATCTACAACCATCTGATCTTTGACAAACGTGACAAAAACAAGAAATGGGGAAAGGATTCCCTATTTAATAAGTGGTGCTGGGAAAACTGGCTAGCCATATGTAGAAAGCTGAAACTGGATCCCTTCCTTACACCTTATACAAAAATTAATTCAAGATGGATTAAAGACTTAAATGCTAGACCCAAAACCATAAAAACCCTAGAAGAAAACCTAGGCAATACCATTCAGGACATAGGGATGGGCAAAAACTTCACGACTAAAACTTCATAAAAGCAATGGCAACAATAACCAAAATAGACAAATGGGATCTAATTAAACTAAAGAGCTTCTGCATGGCAAAAGAAACTACCATAAGAGTGTACAGGCAACCTACAGAATGGGAGAAAATTTTTGCAATCTACCCATCTGAAAAAGAGCTAATGTCCAGAATCTACAAAGAACTCAAACAAATTTACAAGAAAAAAAAACAACCCCATCAAAAAGTGGGCAAAGGATATGAACAGACACTTCTCAAAAGAACACATCTATGCATCCAACACACACAGGAAAAAATGCTCATCATTACTAGTCATCAGAGAAATGCAAATCAAAACCACAATGAGAAACCATCTCACACCAGTTAGAATGGCGATCAGTAAAAATGCGGGAAACAACAGATGCTGGTGAAGATGTGGAGAAATAAGAACTCTTTTACACTGTTGGTGGGAGTGTAAATTGGTTCAACCATTGTGGAAGACAGTGCAGTGATTCCTCAAGGATCTAGAACTAGAAAGAACTAGAATTACCATTTGACCCAGCAATCCTATTACTGGGTATATACCCGAAGTATTATAAATCATGCTACTATAAAGACACATGCACACGTATGTTTATTTGCAGCACCATTCCCAATAGCAAAGACTTGGAACCAACCCAAATGTCCATCAGTGATAGACTAGATTAAGAAAATGTGACACATATACACAATGGAATACTATGCAGCCATAAAAAAGGATAAGTTCATATCCTTTGCAGGGACATGGATGAAGCTGAAAATGATCACTCTCAGCAAACTATTACAAGGACAGAAAACCAAACACCGCATGCTCTCACTCATAGGTGGGAATTGAACGATGAGATCACTTGGGCACAGGGCGGGGAACATCACAAAATGGGGCCTGTCTGGGGGTGGGGGATGGGGGAGGGATAGCATTAGGAGAAATACCTAATGTAAATGATGAGTTGATGGGTGTAACAAACCAACATGGCACATGTATACCTATGTATGAAACCTGCACATTGTGCACATGTACCCTATTTATTTGTTGTTTATTATACTTTAAGTATAATAAATATAATATACTTTAAGTGGGTAAAAAAAATAGAGACAGGGTTTCACCACATTGGCCAGGCTGTTCTGAAACTCCTGGTCTCAAGTGATCCACCTGCCTCAGGCTCCCAAGGGGATTACAGACATGAGCCACCATACCTGGCCGAGTAAAGTTTTAGGGAACAAATTGAGGAAGGAAAATGGCAACTTTTCATGAGACCTGGGAAAATAGATAGAAAGAGTGGATCAGATGAGATTTCTATGGGACCTTGGTCATCCCATCCCCATAGTAATATATACCAAGGAAGAGCCAGAGTGAGGTCCTTTGTTAATTCAGACCTTTTGGTTGCAAGTAATAGAAACCTAATCTAAAATAGTTTAAGGGCTGGGCATGGTGGGGCGTGCCTGTAGTCCAAGCTACTCAGGAGGCTGAGGCAGGAGGATCGCTTGAGCTGGGGAATTCGAGACTAGCCTAGGCAACACAGTGAGACTCCCACTTCTAAAAATAAAGAAAATAGCTTAAGGAATCAATCGACAAACAAATGCATCAGATTACATTTATACACATATATTTACCTAACAGGAAATTCCAAAGCATTCAGCATGATATGCTTTGGTCATCAGGACTGTTTTTCTCCATATGTTCTCTGTGTTAGTTTTATTTTCTACTATTCCTAAAAACCTATAGCAGTCTCATCTGCAGGATGAGAAATTCCCCCAAAGGACTCTGATTCACCCTCATGAGAGCACAACTGGACCTGTCCCTGGCTTCTGGGGCTTGGAGGGGTCTGTTATTGGGAGACTTGGGAAGCTGACTGGGCAGGAGAAAGCAGATATGGACTACACCTGAGAGCCCTCTCCTCAATGCGGTGCTTTGTTGATCTCCAGTTTAGGAATCTCCACATCCTACCCCACAGACTCAGTTGCCCCCAAACTGAATGACACCTTGTTCCTTGCCCTCCCACAGATTACTGACTCTCCAGATTATCTCTGTAGAGCCAAGCCACTCGGTAAGTGGTAGATTTAGCAAGATATTGCTCTGAGGACATTAAGTACTTGACTTGTCTCTACTGACAAACTTGATCATTTCTTGTTTTCACCAAGGGGAAGCCATTTCTAAATATCTACTTCTAGAAATTAGCACAGTAGTGCAGGAAAGGTCTGATCAGGAAGAGACTCATGTTAACATCATCTCACTGCTTCATTTCAAGAGCAAGAAAACCTCTGAAGCAATGACTGGGTAGGGGGATAAATGCAACATGCTATTCTGCCATATATGATAATTATTGAGAACTTGTTTTGTCTTTCCCAGTCATTTGTAAACTTGTTGTAAGTTCAATTTTGTGTTCTGTTACATGGTATTACATAGAAGGGGGTCAATAAATATGTGTCTATTGAAAAAAAAGATAATAGACAATCTCATGGATTATTAAGCAAAACTCTTAACCTAAAAATTAAAATGACTTTGATATTCAAGCTTGGGAATTCATTCCCCTCTGTTTTCACTTACCTTCATTATGTGTATTGTCTCTCATGGATATCTGGTCTATTTGTATCCCACTCTGCTGTAGAGTCCTTTATGTCTTTTTATTTTATTTTATTTTTTGAGATGGAATTCCACTCTTGTTGCCCAGGCTGGAGTGCAATGGTGCAATCTCAGCTCAATTCAACTGCCACCTCCCGGGTTCAAGTGATTCTCCTGCCTTAGCCTCCTGAGTAGCTGGATTACAGATGCATGCTACCAGGCCCAGCTACCTTTTTGTATTTTTAGTAGAGATGAGGTTTCACCATGTTGGCCAGGCTGATCTCAAACTCCTGACCTCAGGTGATCCACCTGCCTTGGCCTCCCAAAGTGCTGGGATTACAGGCGTGAACCACCTCGCCAGGACTTATGTCTTTTCTAAAAAGTATGATAGTCTTACACATAAGTGCTCATGAATGAATGTATGACTTTGGCATCAAGATCATATGTCACAAGAAGATAAGCCAAGCAGAATCAAATCAGAGAGAATGCACAGAACCACAAAATATTCATGAAAGGCATGCCCTTGGGGGTTAAAGTAACTTCCTCATTATACAGATGCTAAATAAAAGCTCAGACAGTATTAGTTTCCTGTGCAGCATACTAAAACTAGTGGAAGATGAAAATCAAGACTTGAAGGCAGTTTCTCACTTTTTTGAAACCTACAGCTATAAGTTCTCTGTTTCAAGACCTTGTACAATGTTTCACAGGTTTATTGCTTTTCCGGCAGAGGATAACTCCAAAAATTCTAACTAACAGTATTTTCTCTTCAAGCTAACTCATACTCAGAAAATGGATGCCTAAAATAAGGGGAATATTGCTCTCTAGAGAGAATTGGTAGAAGCTGCTCTGCACATAAACTGTCTAAGAAATGAATAAAGCAGACAGAAAAAGAAAGGAAACACTTTCTGCACCTGCCTTTTTGTTCTGAATGTTCCCCAAACTACTTCCTGCCAATATCTTAGAGTGGGAGGGTAGATAGTAACATTGAAGTACCAGCACACTGTCTGGTAAATATGTGCATCTTCACTTCAAGCTTACTTTCTGTGCATTGTCCCTGTATTCCATCGTTCCTGTATTCCAAGTCCTGGGTTTTGTCCAAACTTTATCCTCTGTTACAACTTCTTGAAGCCACTTATCACAGTAATTCTAAGAATTCTAAAAGTTCTATGACAGCAGCCTATTTTCTTTTCGGCTAGAGAAATCAGAGCAAGGAAACTTTTTTTTTTTTTTTTGCTTAAACTTGCCTCACCAATTTTCATTTCAATAAGAAAAGACACCCTTGGCAGATGTCCCCTTTATTGGTAATCTAAAAACTTCATTGCAGGCTGAAAAAAAACACTTTGGGGAAATAAAAACCTGGCACTAAAAGGCAATTTTCAATTTGAAAGAAATATGATTCTTCACTAGATCTGATAAGTCTGACCTAATGAAGAGAGAGGGAAATGAGACACACTTGACTGCAAAGACAACTCTGCACCTGCGAAGGAACGAAACATGGGAGGAGGAGGAAGCATACCATACATGAGCAAATGAAATATCCTGCGAAGGAGCAGAAGCCAATTATGACACAGAGAATGCTACTTCATAGTCCAGGGAAACTTTAAGGGCATATAATAAAATTTTTGAGTGCCTACTATATGCTAGAATACATTTATTCACTTATGATGTTTTTTTAAAGGCACAACAAACAATGTATTGAAAAGTTTAAAGGAATTGATTATGATCTTCTTATGTATGCAGCCTCTTGCTGGGGTCTAAATAAAAGTACTCTCAGTGGAGACTAAAATTGGTTATCAATGGAGATTCTAACATGTTAGTGTTTGTTGGGCAGGGTGGACCCTCCAGTAATTGATTTCTAGATGTGCTTGGTAAAGGATTAGTCAGAAGAGAAGAGGTTTAGAAGACAGCACCACAATAATCTCAGATATGAGATCTCAGCTGCTCTAGATACCTGTTATTAGTTATCTTTGTGAATGGAGCTGTAAAGAGAAAAGGGAACTCCTCAAGCAGCACTATCTATGGAGACATTGGGAACACTGTGGTTATAGTTGCATTACTAGTAAAGTATGTTATCTCAAGCAGTCATGTTAAGTGTGTTATCTGAAGAGATGAAGCATACAAATGGGTATAGAAATGTTAACCAGAGAACCTTGTGTTCTATGAGCTGAGTTTATCTATAGACATTTGTTTTGCATTAATTCTCCTGCAGAGAGCTAAAAAATAAACAAACTGGAATGTGTTTAGAAAGAACGTGTCTGTCCTTTCTAGTTTTCCCAAGTTCCCACCTCTTCTACTGTCTTACAACTAGCCTGTTGCTCTCATTTATGCTAACTGCCTAGTCCCTGGTTGAACTCAGTCTGTTAGGAATTTGTGATCCCTATTTTAGGCAAATCAATAAATGACAAAATTTAAAAGGGTAACACCAGAGATCAGAAGTAATCTGCAACCACAACTCTCCCAACCCTCCCTTCTTGACTTTTCATATCTATTTACTTTATTTATACCTCACTACTTCCACACACCCACATACACCTATTTCTCTAGGTAAAATTCACAATTTCAACCATTTGATTGTCACCCAACACTAAACCTAATTAAGCTCAGTGCTTTTGTTGTCTTTTATTTTTATGTATATCTATTTATGGGGTACACGTACAATTTTCCTACATGCATAGGTATCATAGGGGTCAAGTTGAAACTGCCTTTGCAAAATTATGACGGAGACAGTGAAAGAGATCTAACTTAATCGACTTCGTCTTGCCTTTAACCTCCAGGCTATCTTTGTTCATTCCTGGGAGTAGGCTGAACTAACTTTGGGAGAAATTTAGTTCACAGTTTATAGTTTAAAACAAAGACTGTAACAGCCCTTTCCCAAAGCAGACCTACTTCTTGCCTGGAGACTAGATTGCCTCTATAGGACTAACATTCACCACAAGATTAGAAATTATGTTTTAGGAGTCATGCTGCTGGAGGCTATAAGATTTTGACCCTCCCTAAACTGTTCCTAAGATCAGTGCTCGAGATATTTTGCAGACCCTGCACTTGATGGATCAGCTGGCACCACCTAGATTGATAAACTGGCTCATCTGATCTTGGAGCCCCCAGACGCTGGAACTGACTCAGTGCAGGAAGACAGCTTCAACTCCCTATGATTTCATCCCTGACCAATCAGCACTCTTGGCTCACTGGCTTCCCCTCACTCACCAAGTTGTTTTTAAAAATTGTGCTCCCAGGATGCTTGGGGTGACTGATTTGAGCAGTAATAAAACTCCCGTCTTCTGCATAACTGACTCTTCCTGAATTACTCTTTCTCTATTGCAATTCTTCTGTTGTGATGAATCTGCTCTGTCTAGGCAACAGGCAAGGTGAACCCCTTGGGCAGTTACAAAATAAGATCTTTTAAGGTATCAATCATTCGAATAATGTACATTGTAATCATTAACTAATTTATTATTATCTACCCTCCTGTCACCTTCTCACACTTCCAAGTCTCCATTGTCTATTATTCCACTCTCTACATCCACTGTACACATGTTTTAGGACCCACTTATGAGAACATGTAATAATTGACTTTCTCTTTTTTTAGTGAGGGGCTGGGCTCACTCTGTTGCCCAAACTGGAATGTAGTGCCCTGGTCTCAGCTCACTGCAACCTCCGCCTCCCAGGTTCAAGTGATTCTTGTGCCTCAGCCTCCTGAGTAGCTGGAATTACAAGCGTGCACCACCACTCCTGGAGATGGGGTTTCACCAGGTTGGCCAGGCTGGTCTCGAACTCTTGGTCTCAAGTGATCCACCTGCCTTGGCCTGCCAAAGTCCTGGAATTACAGGCATGATACCAGATAACTGACTTTCTTTATCTGATTGGTTTCACATAAAATACTGACTTCCAGTTCCATCCATGTTGCTGGAAAAGACATAATTTCATTCTTTTTATGAGCAAATAGTATTTCATAGTGTGCATATACAACAGTTTCTTTATCAATTTAAGTGCTGATGAACACTTAGGTTGATTCTATGTCTTTGCTATTGTGAATAGTGCCCCAACAATCATGAGCACCCTTATCTTTTTGATATATTGATTTCTGTTCCTTGGGTAGATACTCAGCAGTGGGATTGCTGGATCAAATGATAGTTCTAGTTCTAGTTCTTTGAAAACCTCCATACTATTTTCCGTAGAGGTTGTCCTAATTTACATTCCTACCAAATGTATATAAGCATTCCCTTTTCTCTTCATTCTTGCCAAAATCTGTTTTTTTTTTTTTGTCTCTAATAATTGTCATTCTGACTGAGTTAAGTTGTATCTCATTGTGATTTTAATTTGCATTTCTCTGATTATTAGTGATGTTGAACATTTGTTATATACCTGTTAGATACTTGTATGTCTTCTTTTGAAAAATATCTGTTCACGTTCTTTGCCTACTTTCTAATGGGATTGTTTGTTTTGTGTTTTGTGTTTATCATGAAGTTGTTTGAGTTAAGTTGTATATTCTAGATGACAATCTCCTGTCAGATGCATTGTCTACAAATATTTTCTCCCATTCCACAGGTTGTCTGTTCACTCTGTTGATTATTTCTTTTGCTATGCAGAAGTCTTTTATAATAATTAAGTTGCCCATGTTTATTTTTATTTATGCTGCCTGTGCTTTTCAGGTCTTAGTTGTAAATTTATTGCCTAGACCATTGTCCAGAAGAGTTTTCCCTAGGTATTTTCCTAGCATTTTTACAGTTTCAGGTCTCATGTCTCAGACTTTATTCCATCCTGGGTTGATTTTTGTACATAGTATGAGGAGTCCAGTTTTATTTTTCTTATTTATCATCCATATGGCTATCAAATTTTCTCAGTACCATTCATTGAAAAGGCTGTCCTGTCCCCAAGTTCTGGTTGGCTGTGTCAAAGATCAGTTGGCTATAAATAGGTGGCTTTAATTCTGGGTTCCCTATTCTGTTCTAATAATCTATGTGTCTATTTTTACACTATTACTATGGTATTTTGGTTACTATAGCTCTGCAGTATAATATGAAGTCAAGTAATGTGATGTCTGTAGCTTTGTTTTTATTGATTAAGATGTTTTTGGGTTATTCAGGGTCTTTTTTGTTGCATATGAATTTTAGGATGATTTTTTTCTAATTCTGTGAAAAACGATGTGGGGTATTTTTATAGAGATCATATTGAATCTGTGATTGTTTTGGTAGTATGGCCATTTTAATGGTCCACAATTTTTGTTTGTTTTCTTTTTTAATGTGTCCTTGTTTGGTTTTGGTATCGGGGTGATATGGCCTTACAGAGTGAGTGATGCAGAATACCCTCCTTCTTATTTTTTGGAACAGTTTCAGGTGGATTAGTATTAGTTCTTCTTTGCATGTTTGGTAGAATTTGGCTGTGAATCCATCTGGTCCTCGGCTTTTCTCTATTGGAGAATTTTTATTACTGATTCAATCTCACTGCTCATTATTGATCTGTTTAATTTTCTACTTCTTTCCCACACAAGCTTGAAAAGTTGTATTTTTCCAAGAATATATCCATTTTCTCTGGATTTTCAGTTTGTGAGCATGTAGTTTATAAAAACTTCGGATGAGCTTTTGTATTTCTGTGGCATCAGTTTTCATGTCGCTTTTCTCATTTTTTATTATGTTTATTTGGATCTTCTCTTTTCTTTATGTGGTTAGTCTAGTTAGTGGTTTATCAAGTTTGTTTATATTTTATGAAGAATCAGCTTTTCATTTCATTTAGTCTTTGATTTAGTTTTTTAATCTCTATTTTATTTAGTTCTGCTCTTACCATTGTTAATTCTTCCATCTGCTATTTTTAGGTTTGGTTTATTTTTGCTTTCCTAGTTCCTTAGGTGCATCATTATATTGCTAATTTGTAATTTTTCTACATTTTTTATATAGGCATTTAATGCTATAAAAATCCCTCTTAGCACTTCTTTTGCTGTGTCCCACTGGATTTGGTATTTTTTTTTTCATTTTCATTCATTTCAAAAAACATTGATATATTTGTCTTAATTTTTGTGGCCCAATGATCATTCAGTAGCATGCTGTTTAAATTTCATTTGTTTAGATAGTTTCCAAAGCTTCTCTTGGTATTGATTTCAAGTTTTATTCCACTGTGGTCTAAGAATATGCTTCATATAGCTTCAATTTTTAAAATTTGTTGATATTTGTTTAGTGGCCTGGCATATGGTCTATCTTAGAGAATGTTTCAAGTACTGATGAAAAGATTGTGTATTCTACAGTTGTCAGATATAGCGTTCTATAAATGCCGGTTGCATCAATTTTTGATCTAAAGTCTATTTTAAGTCCAATTTTTTGTTGATTTTCTCTCTATGTGACATCTCTAATGGTCTGAGTGGGCTATTAGAGTTCACCCTCCCCTATTACGGTATTTATGTCTATATTTCCGTTTAGGTCTAATAACATTAGTTGTATAAATCTAGATGCTCCATTGTGGGTGCATATAAATTTAGCATTTATATATCCTCTTGCTGGACCAATCCCTTTATCATTATATAATGACATTTTTGTCTTTTTTAATTGTTTTTGACTTAAAGTCTGTTTTATCTAATATAAGTATACATGCTATTGCTTGCTTTTTTTTTCCATTTTCATGAATACATTTTTCACACTTTGACTTTCTGTCTATATATGTCTTTACTGGTAAAGTGAGTTTTTTATAGCAGTATATAGTTGGAGCATTTTTTTATCCATTCAGCCAATCTAAATCTTTTAAGTGTAGCACATAATACACTTGCATTCAAGGTTAACATTAATATATGAGCTTTTGTTATTGTCATATTGTTAAATTTTTTAGTTGGTTTATATCTTCTTTGTTTTTTTCTTTTTTCAGTTTGTTATTGTGGTTTAGTGGAATTCTGTAGTGATGTCAAGTGATGTCACTTGATTTCTTTCTCATTCTCCATTGTGTGATTTCTTTATTAGTGAGTTTTATACTTTTCTGTATTTTCACAGTTGTGAATGCCATTCTTTCATTTCCAAGTTTAGAATTTCCTTGACCATTTCTTGTCAAACCTGTTTAGTGTTGACGAATTCTCTGAGCATTTGCTTGTCTGGGAAATACTTTACTTCTCCTTTATGTACGAAGGTTAACCTTGCTGGATATAAAATTCTTGTTGGATAGTTTTTGCTGTGTTTTTTTTTGTTTGTTTTGTTTTGTTTTGTTTTTGTAATTTTATCATGTTCAATATGTTATCCCATTCTCTTCTGGCCTGGATGGTTTCTGCTGAAAGTCTGCTGTTAGTCTGATGAGGTTTCCTCTATAGGTGACTAAACGCTCTTCTCTTGCTGATTTAAGAACTCTTTGTCTGGTTATGATATGCAGTGTGGAAATCTTTTTTGCATGGTATTTTCTGGGAATCTCCGAACCTCCTATATCTGGATGTCTAAATCTCTTGCTATACTTGAGAAGTTTTCATCTTTGATTTTGTTAAGTACACTTTTTAAGCCATTTTATCTCTCTTCATCCTTAGGTATACTGACAACCCGTAAAATTGTTCACTTCATGTAGTCCCAAAGGTTTTGAAGTCTCTGTTCATTTTTTTAATGATTTCTTCTCTATTTTTGTCTGACCAGGTTTTTCAAAAGACCTGCCTTTGTGTTCTGAAATTCTTCCTTCTGCTTGGTCTGGTCTATTGTTGAAGCCTTCAAACATTTTGTATTTCATTCAGTGAATTTTTCAGTTCCAGAATTTGTTTGGTCTTTTTTGTTTTAACATATCCATCTCCTTGGTAAAATTCTCATTTATGTCCTAAATTGATTTTCTTATTTATTTGAATTGGTTTTCATATTTCTCTTGCATCTCATTAAACTTCTCTAAAATCTATATTTTGAATTCTTTATCTGGGATTACAAGAATTTCTTTTGGGTTAAAATCTATTGCTAGAGGATTATCATTTTCTTTGGGGTGTCATATTCCCTTTTTTTTTATATTTCCTGTTTTTTAATGTCGATTTCTGTGCCTCTGGTTAAAAAAAAAAAAGTCACTTATTTTTGAATTTACTTTAAACTGGGGGTGGGGTTGGGGGGGATGGGAGGTTTTTACTGAAGTTTTGACTATGATGTTGGTTGAGTAGAGCCTTATGGCTTTGCTTCTGCATGAGCAAAGCAGTGAAGTCTCTGTATGATTTCTTCAGTTACATATCATTAATGGTGTCTGTGGTTGTCTTGGTGTGTTATTGGTGAAGCCTGTGGTGAAGTGCTGGGGACTGGAATGCCAGATGTGCATGTCTTCAGATTTTAGTGATAGCAGTGGTGGGATAAGCATGTTTATTCATTTCCCCTAGGGCAGGGTATGTTGACATCTGTATTGGCTGATACAGGTACGATCTAGGAAGTTGATCCTTGGGCCTCTCAATGGCTTTCTTAAATCTCAGTTTTAATAACAATGTACTGGACAGGTGAGTGGGCTCTCAAGTTCCTAGGCAGCTAGCATGACATAGGAAATGGAAATAGCAGTGGTGATGAGATGCTCTTCTGGGTTCCAAGCACTGTGCATTCGTGTTTGCAGAGGTTGCAATGGGCTCTTTGGGCTGGCCTGCATGCCAATAAGTGGTTTTCACAGGTAAAAGCTTGCTGAAGTGCTAGCAGTATTGTGATTCTACCCAACCTCTCTCCCTAAGGAGGAGTGCTTGGGTGTCGCAGGTGATGGATTGAGTTGTGGAATCCCCAGGAACCAGGATGTCATACTACGACTTAGAAGGAGTAAAGCCAGGTGGAGCTGTACCAGCCATGTTTGCGCTCAAGCCACCCAATGGTAAGTGCATGCATCAGCTATGGTGAGTGAGAGCAATGTGATCCTCAGCCACTGGCAGAATACTAGGGTAAGTGTTGAGGTCCTGCCATGGGGAAGGTTGGTCTGGTCCCAGCAGCCACATCCTTGGCTGGCTGGTGGTGGACTTATGTCAAAGTCCTGGTCAGGGCTTGGTCCATTGTCCTTGCTACTGCAGCCAACCTGGCTTTTCTGTAAGAACTTGCACTTCATGCTTAGATTACAACTCAACCCCAGGCCACAGAAGCCCCCACCCAGCTCAAGACCAAGCTTCCCAGGCAACTCTTTTCTTGCTCAAGTCCAAGGGGCAGTGCCCACTTCTAGGGACAGTGATTGTAACCCATACCATGCTTGCTTCGCAATCTTGATTGCAGGAGTCCATCCACCAATCACACCTCAATTCTACACAAAGAAGCCTGCATTTCCCTTATGCTGAGGTCTGAAGCTACTAGTTTCCAGGACTGTCCACAATTTAAGAGTTAGGATCAAGAACGGCATCTTGCTCTAGCCACTTAGACTTTAGAATGGGAGTGGGACCCACAGTATGTTTCCTCTCTGGGACAGTTTATTTTCATAGTCTCCCATCTACTCCCTAAGTTAGATTCAGGGCTTGGGAGGGTCAAGGTGCTCTCTCATGACCTGAATTCTACAATTCTCCAGTAGGAAAGTGGAACTCAGATTCACTCAACCTCTCCTGCTTCCTGGCCTGTCCTGGCCATGCAGGCTGCCTGTTTTCCCTTTTCTTCCTAGCTGTGGGTGTTTCCTGTTATTTTCTGTTGAACTTTCTTGTTTCTTCTTAGGTAATGTAATCAAAGTGGGATTGTATACACACTATTTTGGTTCTTCTATGTGGGTGAGGCATGCTTGAAATGCTTCTAGACAGACATCTTAAAACAAAAACAAAAAACAGCACAATACTTTAATTGTTGTGGCTCTTCTGGGTAAGAAGTGAAAGAATCTTTTCATTTTTCTTACACCAGTTAGTAATAGGCAGTAATTTTACAATAGAATTTGCTGAGAAATAAAGTCATAAAACAAAAAGAAAAATATATGATGGTAGAAATTGTGGCAACAAAGAACTAATTCTCCAACTTAAAATATTGCCTTATTAAATGGTTTGTTCATCCCACATACTTCATGAACAATAACTCTTAGCCAGCACTCTGCATTAGAATAATAGAAGAAGGAGATAGGCAATTTTGTTAGTGTGATGTTTAAGAGGAGATTACCACAGTCTAGGTGTAGTTTACTTTGGCCAAAATTACTTCTTACACAAAATTCCTATTTTAGCTTCAACTCTGTCTGAAAAATTCACTAGAAACGCTTTAGCTTTTCATTCCCTACTTTCTGGAGAGGTTGTCTTCCCTAGTCAGGTTCCCCTGTAAAACAAATTATAGGTAGTGGATGGAAAAAGAGAGCCCCCATCCAATTCTCATGAGCTTAAGAAGACAGGAATAATCAACAAAAGATATCTGATTTCCCACCCCCTCAACCACATCAATGGTTTTCCAATGATGGTGTTTTATGCCATAGTAGTTTCTAAGAAAATACGTGAGAGAAAAAATAAATTCTAAATATCTGAATGTTTATATTATTTAATTTACTTGGTACTGTGCCACTGATATGGTTTGCCTCTGTGTCCCAACCCAAATCTCATGTCAAATTGTAATCCTCATGTGTCAAGGGAGGAGCCCTGTGGGAGGAGATTGGATAATGGGAGAGGTTTTCCCCTAGCTGTTCTCAGGATAGTGAGTTCTCACAAGATCTGATGGTTTAAAACCGTTTGGCACCTCCCCCTTCACTCTCTCTCTCATCTCATGAGAAGACGTACTTGCTTCCCCTTCGCCTTCCACCATGATCACAAGTTTTCTGAGGTCTCCTAGTCATGCTTCTTGTACAGCATGCAGAACTGTGGGTCAATTACATCTCTTTTCTTCATAAACTACCCAGTCTAAGGTAGTTATTTATAGCAGTGTGAGAATGGACTAATACAGCCACATAGTAGTACTGGTATTTTCCAGGTTCTAGAGACAGTACAATGAAAGATAATTACCAGTCCTTGAGACTCTTTGAATTCAGTGTTGAAGATCAGTAAATCAAGTGTTATAAAGATAATTACTAATCTCTATTGGAATACAAAAGAATCATGCCAGACTCAGACTGAAGAAAAATAAGTGGATTACTGGCAGAGTGGCTGGGTCTTAGAGGGTGAACCAGGTTTACAAAGTTCCCCACATCGTTTTGCATGCTGCAGGGAACTTTCTCACAGAAAATTCCATGGTACCAATGTCAAAAATGGAATACTAGGTTGATAGTCTTGGGTCAGACTAAATGTGGCACTTAAAACTTTCAGGTATGCCAAGGTAAGAAGTTAGTGATAAATGCAGTTTAATATACCATTAAATCTGCATGTATCAAGCCATCAGCACCCACAGGTTAACCCTCAAGATAAATGACACATCTGAATCCTAAACTTGACAGGTTTTAGACAGCTAAGATATATCCAAGAAGCTGTATCAGTTAAAAACCCTCTTACCTTTGGGCTTGGAGTACCACTATTGACACACTTACCACTCAGGTACACATGATATGACTACTAGCAAAAGACATATAATACATCTGTTTAAATATGTAGGTATGTCCCTTACATAGTATCATTTATAATAGGAATAATTTTAATAGGCTGTTCCTAAGATATGAAAACATTAATGTGTTACTGTATTAGGATTTATCAGAGAAACAAAACTAATAGGTTATATCTGTCTGTCTATGTAATCTATCTAAAAGGAGATTTATTATAAGGTATTAGCTGACAATTACAAAGGCTGACAAGTCCCCAGTCTGCTGTCTGCAAGCTGGAGACCAAAGAAAGCCAGTGGTGAATTTCTGTCCAAGTGTGAAGGCCTGAGAAACAGGATAAATTGACATCTAAGTGTAGGAGAAGACCGTTGTCCCAATTCAAGTAGGCAGGCAGAAAGAAAAAAAAAGGTGCATTTCTCTTTCTCTGCCTGTTCTTTGTTTATTTGTTTGTTTGTTTGTTTTATCCAGGCCTTAAATGGATTGAGTGAGGCTCACCCACATCAGGGAGGGCAATGTTCTTTTCTGAGCCCACTGATTCAAATGTTAATCTTGTCTGGAAACACCATCACAGACATACCCAGAACTCACGGTTAACCAGATATCTGGGTATCCCTTGACCCAGTCAAGTTAACACATTAAATAAACTGTCATGGTGCCTACAGCCAGGATAGCTGGACTGAATAAAGAGCCTCTAATCTCTGAATCTGTAAGTAATGTCACCTTATAAGTAGTGGAATAAATTGTGTATCAGATAAAGTTTAGCTAAGCAGACAACTGGTTCTGCAAATAATGTTCATGGCAGACAATCTATTTATAATGCAAAACACCAATATAATAAAAAATATTACTGTGGCCAAAATAAAATGAAGCAAACATTAATAATAATCAGGATAAACTCTGAAGTTGACTCACATTTAATCTCCAGAGGAGATCTTCAGTGAGCTGGCTAAGCCTGTCCCCCATTTAAGTACATGATTTTGAATGCTTGTCTTTTGCCAAGCACATTTGTAAATAAATATATGCAGCAGTCGTGGATCCTGACTCAAGAAGCTTACAGGATAATATGACTAACATGACATACATAGATGATTTAAATAGACAGTAGATTGTAATGGTTAATATTGAGTATCAACTTAATTGGATTGAAGGATGCAGGAATTGTTTCTGGGTCTGTCTGTGAGGGTGCTGTCGAAGGAGATTAACATCTGAGTGAGTGAACTGGGAAAGGTAGACCCACCATCAATCTGAGTGGGCACAATCTAATCAGCTGCCAGTTCGGCCAGAATAAAAGCAGCCAGAAGAATGTGAAAAGACTAGACTGGCTTGGCCTCCGAGCCTACATCTTTCCCCTGGGCTGAATGCTTCCTGCCCTCAAACATCAGACTCCAAGTTCTTCAGCTTTGCTAGTCAGACTGGTTTCCTTGCTCCTCAGCTTGCAGATGGACAATTGTGGAGACTCACCTTGTGACTGTGTGAGTTAATACTCCTTAATAAACTCCCCTTTATATATACCTCTATCCTATTAATTCTGTCCCTCTAGAGAACCCTAACTAATACAGATTTCGGTACCAGGAGTGGTTCTAGAGGAATAGAATATTAAGGATGGAGTTCTTTCATTGGTTTTGGGGTTTCTGGAGTTGGCTGCTTAATATGATTGGACCCCAAAATGCTAAGGACTCTATTTCTAATAGTATGGAGAACTCTGACCATCCTTGGCATGAACTGTTTAGAGAGTTATGCAAAATAAATGCATTTGATACTCCCTATTCACCGCTTGTGAGAGGCATGGAGTTTAGTGACTCTATGCATAATACCTTTGTCCATACATGGAGAACCAAGGAATATGATGAAGCTGGTTGGTTGCTCCTAAGTTCATTGGATAAAGCGATGAAAGAAAATGATGAACTCAGGGATTCTAATTCACAGATTCAGAAGCAGATACTGAGCCTTCAGTCTTCTAAGATCATCCTGAGTGAGAGTCTTATCTCCTATAGAGAAAGAGCTGAAATTGTGGAAAATAGGACACAAGCTCTTATCTTGGGAGTGGCTGACCTGCAATGAAACATGCATGCACAGCCTTACCAGGTGTCTACTGTTAAAGTGAGGCCATTGATTAGAACAGAATGGGACCCTGCAACTTGGAATGGGGATGTATGGGATGACCCTGATGAAGCTGGGGGCACTGAGCTTATAATGTCTGATGAGACATTTTTGTCAGAAGAAACACCTTTCCCATCCCAAGCGAAACAGCTTCCCAACACTCCTCCCTGACCCATGCTGCTATCAACCTTTCCACCTTTGTCTGAGGAGATAAACCCTTTGCTGCCTGAGGCAGATTTATATAAGCAGAAATCTGGAGAACAGGCATGGGAATGGATATTAAGGGTGTGGGATAATAATGGAAGGAACATAGAGTTGGATCAGGCTGAATTTATTGATTTCGGCTGAATTTATTGATTAATTTCCTAAGCAGGGATTCTGTATTTAATGTTGCAGCTCGAGGAGTTAAAAAAAAGTTCTAATCGTTTATTTGCTTAGTCAGCTGAAACATGGATTAAAAGATGGCCCACTGTGAGAAAGCTGGAAATGCCTGATCTCCCTTTGTTTAATGTAGAGGAAGGATCCAAAGGCTTAGGGAGATTGGGATGCTGGAGTGGATTAGTCACTTTAGACTTATTCATCCCAGCTGGGAGGGTCCAGAAGACATACCCTTGACCAATGCTTTGCGAAATAGATTTGTGAGGGGAGCACCTGCATCTTTGAAGAGCTCTGTGATTGCTCTTCTCTGTATGCCAGATCTAACAGAGGGAACTGTGGTTACTCAACTACAAAATTTAAATTCAGTGGGAATAATTGGATCCCGAGGTGGTAGGGGCCAAGTGGCAGCACTCAGCCGTCAAAGGCAAGGTGGGCAGCAGAGGCAAAGCAGCAATCAGAATAGTCTGACTCTTGTAGAGCTCTGACATTGGCTTATTAATCACGGTGTTCCTAGAAGTGAAATTGATAGGAAAACTACTGCATTCTTACTTAATTTATATAAGCAGAAAACTTCAGGTCAAGTGGAAAAAAGACTTATTTGAATTATAAAAACAGAGAATCATGGCCCCTCAATCAATTTCCAGACTTGAGCCAGTTTTCAGACCCAGAACCCCTGGAATGAAGGGAAGGCTGGGTCCCCTTGAGAAAGAACCACATTATACTACCGACAATTTATCCTGTTAATCTTTCTCTGATCCTTCCCCAAGGAGACCTCTGGCATTTTACCAGGGTAACTGTGCACTGGGGAAAGGGAAATGATCAGACATTTTGGAGATTACTGGACACTGGCTCTGAGCTGATGTTGATTCCAGGGAACCCAAAACACCAGTGTGGTCCTCCAGTTAAAGTCTTGTTGAGGTCAGGTAATTAATGGAGTTTTAGCTCAGGTCTGACTTACAGTGGGTCCAGGGGGTCCCCAGACTCATCCTGTGGTCATTTCCCCAGTGTCAGAATGTGTGATTGGCAGAGACATACTTAGCAGCTGGCAGAACCCCCACATTGGCTCCCTGACTGGTAGGGTGAGGGCTATTATGGTGGGAAAGGCCAAATGGAAACCATTAGAGCTGTCTCCACCTAGAAAAATAGTAAATCAAAAGTAATATGGCATCTCTGGAGGGACTGTGGAGATTAGTGCCACCATGGAGGATTTTAAAGATGCAGCGGTGGTGATACCCACCATATCCCTGTTCAACTCTCCTATTTTGCCTATACAGAAGGCATAGGATCTTGGAGAATGACAATAGATTATTGTAAGCTTAACCAAGTGGTGACTACAATTGCAGCTGCTGTACCAGATGTAGTTTCATTGCTTCAGCAAATTAACACATCTCCTGGTATCTGGTATGCAGCCATTGATTTGGCAAATGCCTTTTTCTCCATTCCTGTCCATAAGGCCTCCCCAAGGAGCAATTTGCCTTCAGCTGGAAAGGCCAGAAATATACTTTTACTGTACTACCTCAGAGTATATCAACTATCTTTTTGTCATAATCTTGTTCAAAGAGACTTTGATCATGTTTTGCTTCCACAAGGTATCACACTGGTCCATTACACTGATGACATTATGCTGATTGGATCCAGTGAGTGAGAAGTAGCAAACACACTGGATTTATTGGTGAGACATTTGCATGCCAGAGGATGGAAAGTAAATTCAACTACAATTCAGGGACCTTCTACCTCAGTAAAATTTCTAGGAGTCCAGTAGCATGCAGCCTGTCAAAATATTCCTTCTAAGGTGAAGGATAAGTTGCTGCATTTGGCCCCTCCTACAATCAAGAAAGAGGCACAATGCCTAGTGGCCCTATTTGGATTTTGGAGGCAAAACATTTCTCATTTGGGTGTGTTACTCCAGCCCATTTATGGAGTGGCCTAAAAAGGTGCCAGTTTTGAGTGGGGTCCAGAACAGGAGAAGGCTCTGCAACAGGTCCAGACTGCTGTGCAAGCTGCTCTGCCACTTGGGCCATATGACCCATCAGATCCAATGGTGTTTGAGGTGTCAGTGGCAGATGGGAATGCTGTTTGGAGCCTTTGGCAGGCCCCCATAGGTGAATTACAGTGGAGGACTCTAGAATTTTGGAGCAAGGCCTTGCCATCTTCTGCAGATAACTACTCTCCTTTTGGGAGACAGCTCTTGGCCTGTTACTGGGCTTTGGTGGAAACTGAACATTTGACTATGGATCATCAAGTCACCAGTGACCTGAACTGCCTATCATGAACTGGGTGCTTTCTGACCCACATAGCCATAAAGGGGCTGTGCACAGCAGCATTTCAGCCTCAAACGGAAGTGGTATATACGTGACTGGGCTTGAGGAGGTCCTGAAGGCACAAGTGAGTTACCTGAGGAAGTGGCTCAAATGCTCATGGTCTCCACTCCTGCCACCGTGCCTTCTCTCCCCAGGCCTGTACCAATGGCCTCATGGGGAGTTCCCTATGATCAGTTGACAGAGAAAGAGAAGGTTGGGGCCTAGCTCACAGATGGTTCTGCACAATATGCAGGCACCACCCAAAAATGGATAGCTTCAGCACTACAGCCACTTTCTACAACATCTCTGAAGGACAGCAGTGAATGGGGAATCTTCCTAGTGGGCAGAACTTCCAGCAGTGAGCCTGGTTGTATGCTTTTGATGGAAGGAGAAATGGCCAGATGTGCAATTATATACTGATTAATGGGCTGTTGCCAATGGTTTGGCTGGATGGTCAGAGACTTGGAGGAAGTATGACTGGAAAATTGGTGACAAAGAAATTTTGGGAAGACGTATGTGGATGGACCTTTCTGAGTGGTTAAGAACTGTGAAGATATGTATATCCCATGTGAGTTCTCACCAGTGGGTAATCTCAGCAGAGGAGGATTTTAATAAGCAAATTGATAGGATGATTCATTCTATGGACACCACTCAGCCTCTTTCCCGAGCCACCCCTGTCATCTCCCAGTGGGCCCAGTGGCCATGGTGGCAGGCATGGAGGTTACACATGGGCTCAGCAACATGGACTTCCACTCACTAAGGCTGACCTGGCTATGGCCACTGCTGAGTGCCCAATTTGCCAGCAGCAGAGAGCAACACTGAGCCCTCAATGTGGCACCATTCCTCTGGGTGATCAGACAGCTACCTGGTGGCAGGTTGATTATGTTGGACCTCTTCCATCATGGAAAGGGCAGCTGTTTGTCCTCACTGGGACAGACAATTACTCTGGATATGGGTTTTCCTATCCTCTATGCAATGCTTCTGCCAAGACTACCATCCGTGGACCCATGGGAAGCCTTATCCTCCATTATTGTATTCCACACAGCATTGCCTCTGACGAAGGCACTCACTTAATGGCTAAAGAAGTGCAGCAGTGGGCTCATGTTCATGGAACTCACTGGTCTTACCATGTTCCCCGTTATCCTGAAGCAGCTGGAATGATAGAACAGTGAAATGGCCTTTTGATGTCATAGTTACAGCACAAATTAGGTGACAATACTTTGCAGGGCTGAGGCAAAGTTCTCCAGAAGGCTATGTATGCTCTGAATTAGCATCCAATATATGGTACTGTTTCCCCTATAGCCAGGATTCACAGGTCCAGGAATCAAGGGGTGAAAGTAGAAGTGGAAGCAGTACCACTCACCATAATTGCTAGTGATTCACTACCAAAATTTTTGTTTCCTGTCCCCAGGACATTATGTTCTGCTGGTCTAGAGGTCTTAGTTCTTGAGGGAGGAATGCCGTCACCAGGGGACACAACAATGATTCCATTAAACTGGAAGTAAGGATTGCCACCTAAGGTAGGGGCTCCCCCTACCTTTAAGTCAACAGGCTAAAAAGGGAGTTACAGTGTTGGTTAAGTTGATTGACCCAGACTACCAAGATGAAATCAGTCTACCACTCTACAATGTAGGCAAGGACAGTATGCTTGGAATACAGGAGATCCATTAGGAAATCTCTTAATATTACCATGCCCTGTGATTAAGGGCAGTGGGAAACTAAAACAGTCCAATTCAGACAGGACTACAAATGGTCCAGACCCTTCAGGAATGAAGGTTTGGGTCACTCCACCAGTTAAAAAAAAACATGACCTGCTGAGGTACTTGTGGAAGGCAAAGGGAATACAGAATGGGTAGTAGAAGAAGGTAGTCATTAATACCAGCTACAAACATGTGATCAGTTGCAGAAAAAAGGACTATAATTGTCATAACTATTTCCTTCTTATTTTGTTATGAATGTGTTTGTGCACGTATACACTTGTACTAAGAAAATATCTTCATTTGATTTCCTTTTTCCTTTATCATGTGACATAAGATTTACTGACTTCGTATCAGCATTTAAGTTTTGTTAACTTTATGTAATAGCATTTGGGTTGGGAATTTGTGCATTTCTAGTTATGCAAATGATAGTTGTATTATGTTAGGGATAATTATGATCTTATTATTATCTTTATTTAAAGATTATGTATGATTTCAGAAGATGTGTATGGGTTCAAGTGAACAAGGAGTGAACTTCTGATTGCTAATACTGGGTGTCAATTTAATTGGATTGAAGGATGCAAAGTATTGTTGCTGGGTGTGTCTCTGAGGGTGTTGCTGGAGGAGATTAATATTTGAGTCAGTGGACTGGGTAAGGCAGACCCACCATCAATCTGGGTGGGCACAATTTAATCAGCTGCTAGTGTGGCCAGAATGAAAGCAGGCAGAAGAACGTGAAAAGACTAAACTGGCTTAGCCTCCAAGCCTACATCTTTTTCCCATGCTGGATGCTTCCTGTCCTCGAACATCAAACACCAAGTTCTTCAGCTTTGGGAGCTGGACTGGCTTCCTTGCTCCTCAGCTTGCAGATGGCCTATTGTGGAACCTCACCTTGTGATCATGAGTTAATACTCCTTAATAAACTTCTCCTTATATATACATCTATCCTATTAATTTAGTCCCTCTAGAGAACCCTGACTAATATATAGATCATAGTAAGTGTCACAGGGACAGCACGTATATACTGTTATGGGAGGTGTTGTGAAGGAAGAAAGATTTTTTTCCAGATGACACATCTAGAAAGACTTCTTAATGAAAGTTTATTATTATTTTTTTTTTTTTGCTGCACTCCAGACTTGCATATCCACCTGGCTTCTGATATTTTCTACTTTTATGTCCCATTATGCTCAAAATAGAATCCAGCACATTTTGCCCCAAATTTGTTTCTTTTTTCAAGTACCCAGCTAACTCAATGACACCATCCATCAAACCCACCAAGCTAATGTCCTGGCAGTCATAATGAATCTCTCTCTCTCTTTCCCTCTCTCTCACGCATGCCACTATTGCATTTCATCAGTCGCTTAGTCCTGTGCATACTATGTGTTTAATATTTTTGGAGTCACTCCTTTCCATTTTCACACCCAGTATTGAGTAATGTTCTAATTATTGCTCTTATAGATTCCTGCAATGGTCTTTAATTTGTTTTAGAGTCTAATCTTCCATTTCTCTGCTTAAAATCCCACAAAAACTGTGTATTTCAAGATAAAGTTAAAACTCTTCAGGTCCCTTGTAATCTAGCACCTCCTAAAGTACCTGTTGTATAGTAGGCACTCAATATTTTTAAAATAATAATTGAATAAATGGATTATTGGACAGACTGGATAGATTTTAACCTAGAAATAAGAGGACATTTTGACATGCTTATGGAGTAAATAGAATTCCAACTAGAGAGAATGTGCTCAGAGGATCTGACCTAGGGGACTAATTGAAAGAACTTAGGGCACTATGTCCAGGGACACTTTCTGTCCTTGATAACCTATTTCCAATGAGAGCAGGAAAATAACTCCAAAAATACCATTGCACCCTCTCCAGAGATAAACAAGCAAGGTCAAGATATAGTTGGAAACCACTTACCATCATGCAGAAAAATAATGGTAGTGGCACTGACTTGATTCATTGTTCTTACTTGCTTAAGAAAAAGATGAAAGAGAACAAGAGAAGGATGATGAAGAACAGAGTGAGAGAGAGAGAGAGCAAAGAAAAAGGGTGGGAGGAAAGGAGGAAGGAAATAAAAAAAGAAAATCTTATCTTTTATAAAGTTGCTTTCTGTTTTTCATATTCCAAATACATTAGAAAAATATAGACTGAAACTGTTCAGCCCAATGCTAAATTTTAATTGAAATTAACTGAAATTTAATTCTTCATGAGATATCATCTTAGACAGAAAACTTGTTTAAAAATATTTTTTTAGAGTTGGGTGTGGTGGCTCACACCTATAATCCCAGCAACTTGGGAGGCTGGGAGGCAGGAGGGTCTCTTGAGCCGGAAAGTTTGAGGCTGCAGTGGGCAAGATTGTACCACTGCGCTGTATCCAAGGTGACGGAGCAAGATCCTGACTCAACAAAATAAAATAAAATAAAATAAAATAAACTCTCTCTCTTATACTACGAGTAAAATATTAAAATATACCTTTAAAATAATTTTATATCTTGAATTCATATACCTGTATATATAATCTCATGAATTTAAAAAAAAAAAACAGGCTAGTATTCTGTTCACCGAATCTGTGTATGTCGCCAAAAGTTCTAAAATGAAGGTTGAAGAGTTAGATGTAATTCTTCAAACTAGCCAATTTTATACTTTACTATTTGAAGTCAGGAAAAGGGATGATCCAGGGCAATGCTAGGTCCTTCTGCTACCAAACTTAGACCTTGATCTAGAAAAGCCACTCTTAACCGTTTTGTATATTGAGACTATGCAAAATATCTTACCTTTAGAATAATTTCAATGAGGCCGGGAGCTGTGGCTCACCCCTGTAATCTCAGTACCTTGGGAGGCCGAGGCGGGCAGATCATTTGAGGTTAGGAGTTAGAGACCAGCCGGGCCAACATGGTGAAACCCCATCTTCACTAAAAACATGAAAATTAGCTGGGTGTGGGGGCGGGCACCTGTAATCCCAGCAACCCGGGAGGCTGAGGTAGGAAAATCACTTGAGCCCGGGAGGTGGAGTTTGCAGTGAGCCGAGACTGTGCCACTATACTCCAGTATGGGCGACAGAACAAGACTGTCACAAAAAAAAAAAAAAAAAGAAAGAAAGAAAAAAATCCAATGCAAATAAAAAACAAGCGTTTTAAAAATATGGCTAAGTTTTCCCTTTTGCTTATTCCTCTTTTCTCAAACTTTTGAGGTAGGGGAAGGAATATTCCAGAAATATAATACTAAACCTATTTTTAAATATATGTTACTCATAGAACTATTAAAAATTTTTGTGAAATTATTAATTGGTCTCCAAAAAAATGGTAAATTATCTCTACTTATTAGAGATAGTTACTGTCTCTAAATAAGATATTAAGTAAATAAGATGTACTTATTATTTCCGACTCTTGAATATCCATTACTCCCACAGTAGAGAAGACTCTGGAGGCTCTCACTTATCCTATAGATACTCTGATAACCTTTCAAATTATTTTCCTGGTGGTGACCAGAAACTTAAGCTTTCCTCAAGAGGCCACTTTTCTTCCCGTATTTATGCGCATTACAATTGCAAAGATGTCTTTTCCACCAGGGACATTTATTTACTGACTTATTTAATGCAATGTGTCAGCAAAAAACAAAAGGAGTTCACATATTTTGTGGTTACATCTTGGCTATAGTAATGTTGTGTTTGTTGTAATTGATGTTGTTGCTTTGGTTTGTTTTCTTAACCTTTATCATTTTTATTCTGGTCAAAATAATACATTTTCGCATTTACACAATCAAATTGTCCTGAGAGGCTCATAATGAAAAGCAGCAGTTCAAGTGATAGACCTCCAACTCCCTCACCAGTGAAAACTGCACTCAATTGCTCAGGCTCTTCTGATATTTACCTTCCCTTTTCTCAATAATCTACTGATTTCTTGATTTTTGTCAATTTAGAAATTATTAGCAACCCCCTGTGTAAATATGAGGATTTAATTATGTTACACACTGCACATCTAGTATAGTTAGATGACTGTTTTTAGAAATGTCAATGTTTATATGAAGATGATATATATATAAATTATTATATATATTGTGTATATAAATCATTATATATTATATATAAATTATATATTATATATATAAACTATATATAATATATAAATTATTATTCACAGAAATGAAAAGTAATGCTAAATATCTATATAAATAACTTTAATTTTTTCCTACACTCCATCAGATACCATTTACCTCTCCTCTGACTCCATTTTTCAACCAAATACTACATTATATTAGATCTTTCATTGTGTTTTCTTTTCCATCCTGGAAACCTTTTCCCAGATCATACCCAACTGGTCCCTGGGCCTTCTGTGAGCTACCTTCCAAAGACTTCTCCTTAACTTCCTCCTGAGATGGATAACTTGTTTCTCAGACACCATAATTTCTCTTTCTTTACTCTCTAGTTTACTTGCTAGTTTCCTGAAGCATTTATTTAAAAAGTGAATGAAAATGAAAGTTTTTGTGATCTGACATGAATATGATTTCATTCTATAATTACACTTGACTGATTTTTTCGAGTATGAAATCCTAGGTTGAAGATAATTTTCCATCAGAATTTCTGTTTTCTTTGTCTTCTATTCTCTATTTCCAGATGTCACATTAATAAGATACTGAACTTTCTAGGTAGATCTTCTGGGTCTACCTGTCTTTGCCTCATCTTTTCTCCAACACTACACTTTGGGTCTATATTGTAAATGATTTATTTGCCCTCATCTTTCCATTCTTCCATTGATTTTCTATTGTACTCTTCATTTCCAAGAGCTATTTATTTTTAATTTGCAGGTGCTTTTCTGTTTTTTTTTTTTAACTTATGCAACATTTTCTTCTATCTCTCCTAGTATATCTACTATAGCTAGGTTTTTATTTGTGAACTTAAGGGTGCCCTGGGAAGAAGCAGACAATTTTATTCTTATTTTATTTTACTGTTTTATTTTATTTATTTATTTTGAAATGGAGTCTCTCTCTGTGGCCCAGGCTGCAGTGCAGTGACACAATCTCTGCTCTGCCTCTGAGGTTCAGGTGATTCTTATGCCTCAACATTATGAGTAGCTGGGATTACAGGTGTGTGCCACTATGTCTGACTAATTTTTTTTTTTCATCTTCTTAGTAGAGATTGGGTTTCACCATATTGGCCAGGCTGTTTTCAAACTCCTAACTTCAAGTGATCCTCCTACCTCAGCCTTCCAAAGTGCTGGAATTACAGGCGTGAGCCACCGTGCCCAGCCCCAGCAGACCATTTTCTAAGGAAATGGCTGTATATGATGATATTTTCCCCAGTACTGTTTACTTTCTCTAGAGAAGTAAATCCTAGTTTTGCCTGAGGATTTATATTTACTACCAATGTGTTCTGTCCACAAACTGGGGAAGACAGACATTTAAAATTACTTCCTGGCCCAGCTCCCAAACTCCTGCTTGGTAAGGGTAAAAAAAAGAACCCTGGCTGCTGGTGACATGGCTACATCACTGCTCAGGGTTGTGCTTTTTGCCCAGTGCCCATGTTGTTTCCATCCAGTACCTCATCTTCACCCTTCACCATGTTCTCCTCTTGTTTGTATATTTCACTAGGCACAGTTTAAGCCCTAGCTTAATCTTGCTGTCTTCAACTTTTTTGTGTTGCAACTTCCACAAATTTATGGATATCTCTAATTTATCCCTATTTTCTATATTCTCTTTGTTCTTGAAAATACACACACATACACATGCACACACACACACACACACACACACACACACACACAGAGAGAGAGAGAGAGAGAAAGAGAGAATCATTTTAGTTTTCCCTTAGGAAAAGATGAGATCAATGTATATGATCTTCTTACAATCAGAAGTTTCTTGGCTGTGTTTCAAGTTTATGAAAAGTATTTCTTTTAATTCTTGTTAAACTACTGTATCTCTCTAACCCAATTACATACTTGTTCCAACTCAGTAAAATACCAGAGAAAAATTTTTCTAAGAGACATTTAACATTTTTCCTATTGATAACCAAATTTATTTTCATTGCCTATTTTTAGTTATTGAACTCTGTTTCATTATAATATTAAAACTTTAAACATGTCCCTTTCAATACACATGGCAATACAATGCCTTAAATGGAGAAAGGATTATAGTAATTTATAATGATCAACCAGGTATCATCTGTTATAGTGAGTATTTCTAAAACAACATCAATTAGGGGCTTGATGACCCCCACTTTACAGGAGACTTTCTTTGAACACAAAAATTTTTCCTAAATTACTAAAACTTATAGTCTGGAGTGTGCAATGAAATTATAACACAGTAGTTTGATATTAGCATTTATTGTTGTGTTTGAAATGTACATGCATGATAGGTTTTAAACTGCTATTTGTACTCGGATAGCTGAGGCTCTGTATGAACTCAGCTGTCCTCACTAATAGAGAGCACCTAGGAGCCATCTCTCAGGGACAGTCTGAGATTACACATTTAGGCAATGTGGCTTATATTATTTCTGCCAAAGCCTCCTAGGAAATGTTGTTCCTTGCCTGAATACACAAGAAAGTACATACTCTTCAGGAACTGGCAAGCTACCAGAACAAATTCATCCCCCTTTTGTCTGTTGTCAGTGTACACCTCATCCTTCCTGGCATGTTGAAAAACAGTAGGGCTTTACTCTCCCCTCTGGCTAGGGTTCATTCTCTTGTTTCCCCCACTCCGTTTATTAAGAATAGCATATATCACTAAAACATACTTTAGTTTTACTCATTGCATCAGTGAATGTCCAGTTAAGAAAAATGGAGACCAACCCAGCTATTTTAATGATAACGAAAGTCATAATACAGAGAATTGTTTAAATAAGTATTGAAGGATTGAAAGGGAGAGAACATAAAGCTAACACAGAAATAGTAACTATGGAAACTGCTACTATCTTTAAGACTGTTGAAATGATGAAGGTTACTGTAATTTAGAAGCTTGAAGCCTTTATTGAGCTGGGTCTCAGATCCCTGAGGAGGGACCACATCACTGCTACTTTTGATACTCAGGAGTTCTGAGGAGCACTCCTTTCCCCAAGCTGGGACTCAGTCTCCTGAGGAGGACCTGAGGCCTGGCTGCTGAGCTGAAGATTAAAACTAACTGCTGCTACTGAATCCAATAGCTGCAGCCAGGGTGGAAAACAATAGTTGGAGTAATGGAAACAGGAATAGGAATCAAACAAAAAAGAAGTCTCTTCTCTCTCTCCTTTCTTCCAATCTCCTTTTGATGTTCCCTCCAGTGAAGCCCAATAGAGAGCAACCTGACCAAGAAGAAAAGTAGTCTGCAGACTCCCAGTATCACAAAGCAAAGTATGGAAGGGTGAGCTTAGAGCAGACAGGCAAGAGCTTAATAACCATCAAATCTACAACCGTGTAAAAACTCCTCTTTCAGGACAAAGGGAACTGACTTCTAGTATAACTACTAGAAGTAGTTACCTACGCAATAAGTCCTTAAAAAGATTAATGCATAATTTCAGTCTTATACTAAACTTTACAAACACTATACTCATGCCCTCCAAATTTGGGCAATTCAAGACATTTTCTTTGCCTTACTAATTTTAAAAATCCAGGGTAATGCTAGAAATGATTTCAATGGCTCCATTATCAGACTGATGAATTACTGAACAATGTATGGTCTCCCACTCTCATTCTCAGGTGAGCAGAGCCACGGTCCTAGTTCTTTGTGTTCTACTCAATTCCTACAGATTGTTGTTACCTTACTTACCCTCTGGACTGAGTTTTCTTCAGCATACTAAGTATACACAAAGTATTACTTGCATTACTTGAGATCTTTAAAGAGAAATTTTTTTAGGTTCTTTCAAAGAGTTCAAAGCAAAAGTAATATATTTTGTGCTTCCTTTGGCTCAAGTCTTCTCAAGAAGGACTTTTGCCTTCCATTTGTTTACCAATTTCTACTTTTATTCTTCTGCCTTTCTAACAGGATGGAAATTTTGTTCAAGATACTGATGTAGTCAGGTTAAAACTACATTTTTCAGCCTTTTCTTTTCAATGAAGAATCGTTATGTGTCATCATTTGAAGGCAGATATCTGATTTCCTGTGCTAGTCCAGGAAATATTTTCTTACTTTCCTCTTTTTTTTAAGTTCCTGCCTGGAACACAAATGGAAGGCTGGAGCTAGAGCTTCCATCTTATAATGGTGAGATGAGCAGGAGAGAGAAACTGGTATTGAAAAAAAAATTAAAGAGTAAGAAGATGGAAAAAACATGTCTGCCCTGGACCACCAACATTTGTTGCCGTGTGATAAAAATAAGCTTCCATACTTCTTTGATAGGAAACCTGAACCTTCATAATTGATACACCATCAAAAATATTGCATCAATATTATTCTAATTCAACCATTTCTAGTGGAACTTCTACTGTGTGTAAAGTACTACCCTTAGCAATATAGATATTACAAGATGAAAAATAACTACAAGAGTTTACTGACCTTAGGGACCATATAATATGCTGGAGGAAGCAAACATATAAAAATACAATTACGATAAAATATTTATTACCAAAACACATGTATCGTTTTTGTAGTTTTGGCCCCTTGAGGTCCTGAATGGTTACAGTCTATGCTAGGTCCCAAATTCCCTGGAGGGTTTGATGGTGGCATAATGCCTGCCACACCTGGGGAAAGGTAGGCATTTATCTACTGGCCAATCCCAATCCAGAAACATTTAAACAAAGGACTTAAAAAAATCATTCCAAGCTAGCTAAGCTTATATGGCATAAAACCATGATGCCCAGTTAATAAGTAATGGAGCTGGGATTCAGACCCGGTCAGTCTGTTTCCAACTCTGTACTTCCAAATATACTGCTATATTATTACTCACATGGCTATTGCAAGGGAAGACCCTTGCCTGGTTATGATGTCATATTTTTCTTGTGAGTTCTCAGTATCTTATGTTCATCTGCCCATGAACATAGCAACATTTACAAATAAAAGAGGATTTATTCTGCTTTTGCTCCAAGAATATAGCTTAAGATTTTTTCTCCATGTCCAACATGAACAGATCAAATGAATAGCAAATATACAAAAACTCCAACATATTGATGGGGGAAAGATGAAGGTAGTATGTTTTAAGATAAAAGACAGTGCGGGTTATAGCTCTGATAAATAGATAATGAAATACAGGATTACAGAGAGCTGATACAAGGCCTAAAACTAGAGAATAAAATATTAACCAAACCAGATGTAACTTCAAACACCAACTACTTAATCATAAATTCCAGTGTAGTCCCATATCTGGTTGAGGGCTCCTGCAACACAAATGGAAATTAAATGCTTGCTATAATCGAGATATAAGCTGTGGGGCATGGAAGAGAAAGTAACTTATCCTGAATGAGAGGTCAGCTTCAAGAAGCAAAACGCATTCGAGTCTAGCCTTTGAGCACAGGTAAGATTTAAACAGAGAAGATACGTGTATTGAGGCAGTCAAAAGATAAACTGGCCTTGAAGCATTCAGCAAAATATTTATACTTTCAATGTTCCATGCACTGTGCTAAAAATGAGATTAGTAGTACAGAAAAG
The DNA here is from genome assembly GCF_028858775.2 of Pan troglodytes. NCBI lineage: Eukaryota > Metazoa > Chordata > Mammalia > Primates > Hominidae > Pan > Pan troglodytes. The sequence continues at coordinate 93,727,728 of NC_072407.2, forward strand.
AAAAGACAGGTTCACGCAACAGATGATACTTGTATGGGTTTGTAATGTAGGGTGGCAAGCATGAAATAGAAGCAGATGAGTTTGGAAACATAAAGTGACATCAGATTATGGTTAATGGATTTTCTAGTCAATACAAACATTTTCTCTTTCGTGGGTTGAATTCAAAAAATAAAATGTGTAAAGATTTTTGAAAGTTCACAATAAGCCAAGTAACACTGTATAACAGAAGAAAACTGCCACTGCCAAACCCTCTTCTTTCTTTAGAAATGCACTTGTATGCAGCAATGCATCTATAATATGAACCATTTCTATTTCCATTGAAATAAGGAGAGAAGCACCACCTTTTATGAAATTTATAGTTTAAAATTCGATAAATACAATGATCACAATATTACATGTTCTCTCTTAGCCAAAAAGCAAAGCCAAAGTTTTGTCTGCAAGATTGGCTTATATTTTATTTATTGGAAAACACATTGACTTCTCCCATTCCCAAACCTCTATGGTATTAAATACTATTCAGCTCATTGCTCAATCTTTCTGGAGTCTTCTCTGTTTTCTTTTTCTATGCATTTCATTTACTTATGGAATTTAACTTTCATAAAATTATAGTAAACGGTTCCCATTGACTGCATTCTGAACATGCACAGCTACATTTTAGGGGTCTGTATGTCATGGTTCATACGGTCTATAGTTTATTGTTGTTCTTTGATTCCAGTGCTAATTATGTTTTGTAAGTCCTGACTGAGGTGTGGCTTGCAGAAGCAAATGACCAATAATGTGTGATAAAAGCACTGGGGAGAAACACTGAGCAATTTCAATTGAGGGCTTGACTTGGCTGGTCCCATTCTTACAGAGAGAACAGCAGAATTTGAGAAACACTGGCTACTATGTTTACTTTACTTCCATTTTTAACCCTCCTGGACCAAAGTTATAGAGGAGAAATATTCGAAGAGAGTGTAGGGCTAAAGAAGTTAAATAAGTTAGAAATTGTTTATGGTTCTCACATGTACCCTAAAAAATATGCTTCTATAAGCTAGCAGAGATGTCATATCAGTGAAGTCTCATCTATAGAGTTATTCTTTTTGAATTAAGACAATATGCAAAGTATAAAAATGTATTATACAATAAGGTAACACTTGCACTTATTATATTAGAATATATTCTTTTATTCAACTTAGAGAATGGGGACTTAAGGAGAGGACAAATATCAGACAGAAGTTTGGGGCAGGGGTGATGGAAGGAAGGGATATATGTCCAGAGCATGAGAAGGGGCCAGAGTTGAGATTCAGGGTTAATAGGACTGTGGGAATTTTGGAAAGTCAGCGAGGTCAGAGAAATAAATGTGGACCTAATGTTTCCCTATTTGTTCTTTAGTCTAATGATGTAATAGTAAGAGACATGTTTCTGGAGTCAAATTTGGATTGGTATGTAGTCTCTGGAAGGGACTTACTAGCTGTGTGACAATGGAGAACTGACACCATGATTTCTACTTCCTGGGATCCATGCATATATAATCCCCTCTCTTTTAATGTGGGAGGGGACAATGGCTTGCTTCTAATCAAGGTAATATAATAAAGGTGATGGGATGTACTTCCATGAGAGCATTACTAAGATTGTATCCCATCTTGCTAGGAGAATACCTCTCCCTTCCAGGATTTGAAGAAGCAAGTAGTCTTGTTAGAAAGGCCCACATGGCGAGGAAGTGAGGGTGACTGCTGTCCAACAGCAAGAAAATGAGATCCTCGGCTCACCTAGCCGTGAAGGGCTGAATGCTGACATCAACCACATAAGCTTGGAAGTGGATTATCCCATAGCTGAGTCTCTGATGAGACTGCAGCACCAGCCAACACCTTTATTTCAGCCTAGTGAGGCCCTGAAGGAGGGGATTCACTAAGCTATGCCCTGACTTTTGAGTCACAGAAGTTGTGAGTTAATAAATGTGTGTTGTTTTCAGCTGTTAAGCATGTGGTTAATATTGTTATATGCAGCAATAGAAAAACAGTGATCTTGTGGTATGTTACTTAACATCTCTAAGCCAAAGGATTTTTTCATCTCCTTATAATGTTCCTCAGTGTAGGCTATTTGCATATCATCAAAGTGAGGTCCATTTAAAAAAATCTACACATTACTAACGCCATGAGGTTCAAGATTGCAGCTCTCTGACTCAAGTTCACGAAGAATAAAGTACACTGGATTCAGAGTATCATTTTTTCAAGTGTTTCTCAGAATACTAATTTTACCAGATATTTATACTTGTTACAAGAAAAGTGTGTCTAGTGAAAAGTAAGTCTTAAAAAAGTAGGCTAGCTACAGTTAATTGGATTCCTTTATTTCAGCTTTTCAGATTCTCTAGTGTGCATTGAGAATATCTGAAAGGGGATGGAAACTAAGAATTTGACCAAAAATAGTCTGAGAAAGTACTCAATGAAAAGACATTAACTTCCTAAGGAAACCATTTGGCATCTGTTTCAACAGAAAGATAAATGGGTGACCTAGGTCCCCAAAGCTTACAATATAGAACACATCTACAGAAATTTCAGGATTTGTGTAATGCAAAAAAATTTCTCTACATTAATGCTGACCATCCTTAACTGCTCCCAAAGCTGAGCACACTAACAAAGCTATAATACCAACCTGATGCTACCAAGGAAAGCGGTCCCAGGATACAATTTCAAAGCCACAATTTTAGTTGCACATAGCTGACTTAGCACTTAATGTAAAAGGTGGAGCCTTTAATGTCACCTCTCACATCCCAGGACTAGCCACTCCATTCTTCTAAAACTGCCTGGGACATCTAACAATGGTGGGCAGAAAATCTGATGGCTGCATTTCATAAATGATAGTTGCATAATCCAGCAGAGTCCTTTAGTATCTGGGAGGTCATGTGAAATCATCTGAATGAGAAGGTACATTTTCAGGTAGACTTAAGAGGATCAACCCCGAGCAATTACCATTGGTAATCAAACTTGGCCCTCTTTTAACCTTGCCTCTTCTAAGCTGATTAACTTTGCCCTGAGGATAAAAGCATCTCTGAGTAACTTTCCCTGTCAACTTTACTCCATAAACACAAAATAATTTGAATAACCCAGATTTAAAATGTATCCAACAAAAGCATATATATTATTTCTCCTTATAAGCATATGCATTACTTTTTCTCATTGTAATCTCATTATTCACAATTAAAAAGCATAAAGAAGAAGTGGTAAAATTACTTTGTAATCCCACAAGGTAGAGATATTTTTATAGATTAGATCAATGTTTAATGATATTATAAGCTTTTTCCTAAGTCATTAAATATCACTTAAAGGATAAATTTTTACATGTGCATAGTATTCCATTAGGAATAAATCTGAGGATTATATTTTGTATTTAGAATTTAGTTAACCATCCTCCTACTGCATACAACTTAGACTATGTCTGATTATTATATTGCTATAAATAACCCTATCAATGTTGTCTTTCTCCTGAAAATTTGTCTGTACCTTTTATTATTTATTTTGGGTAGTTTCCTATGAGTGGATTTTCAAGGAAAAGGACATAAGTTTTATAAAATTATTTTAATTTTTAAAATTATTGTTTTTAATTGACAAATCATAATTGTATACATTTATGCGGTACAATATGCTGTTTTGATAAGTGTATACAATATGGAATGATTAAATGCAACTAATTAACATGGCCATCACTTCAGTTACCTGTTGTTTTTGGAAGTGAGATGTTTGAAATTTACTCTGTTATTTTGATGTATGCAATACATCATTACTAACTATAGGCTTGCTGCTGTGCAATGTATCTCAAAAACTATTCTTCCTGTATAACTGAAACTAGGTACCCTTTGAGTAATATTTCCCCATTCTCTCTTTTCCATTTGCCTCAGCCTCCGGTAACCAGCATTCTGTTCTCTACTTCTACCAGTTAGACTTGTTTTCGAATCCAAATATAAGTGAGATCGTGCGGCATTTGTCTTTCTGTGCATACCTGACTTCTTTCACTTAACATAATGTCCTCCACATTGTTGCAAATGACAGGATTTCCTTCCTTTTTAAGGATTAAAGATAACAAGGAATAGCAAAAAATGTGAAGAAAGAGTACAACCAGTATATTGAAGAGATACCTGCACTTCCATGCTCACTGCAGCATTATTCAGAAAGCCAAGACAAAAGAATCAACCTAAGTGTCTATCAACAGATGAATGAATGAAAAAACAAAAGTGGTATATATACACAAAGAACATGAGCCTTTTGAAGTCTTTGTATGTGTACCTATAAATATATACTAAATAGTATATATTATATGTAATATATATTTATACTACATATAGTATTTACCAATCTCTCTGTATATATTATATATATTTATCAAACTATTAACAGAATGTTGTCAATTTACCCTCTATTACTAAAGTATGCAAATATTCCTTTCACTGAGATCGAAACAGCAAGGGATATTTTCCCCAATTTAAGATGATAAATAAATAAATAATCTTAAATTTGCCCCAAATTTAATTTTTAGATTACTAGTAAAATTAAACATAGGTTTATGTTTACTGGCCATTGATATTTCTTCTAACTGGATCAACCTTTTGTTTCTTGTATTTTCATTAATTATCATGTACAGACTTGATATTTGGAACATAATTTTGCTTCAAAGAGTATTCCAGGCTTATCAATTACCTTTACATTTTAATATGATATAGTTTATATTATTATACATACATATTTTTATACACATTTAAAACATTCTTATTACTTCGAAAACAGGCATGTCTAAATTTTTTTTAATTTTTAATTATTACAAATACATGCTAGTTGCCCATATTTATGGGGTACATGTGATATTTTGATACAAGCATACAATGTGTAAGGATCAAATCAGAGTAACTGGGGTCCCTGAAGCATTTATGATCTCTTTGTGTTAGAAACATTTCAATTCTACTCTTCTAGTTATTTTGAAATGTACAATAAGTTATTGTTAACCATAGTTGTTTTATTGTACTACCCAAAAGCTATATTTTATTTCTTCTGTTATTTTTGTACCATTAACCATCCCCTCGTTTTTTCTCTCTCCCCACCGCCCTTCCCAGCCCCTGCTAACCATCATTTTACTATCTTCATGAGTTCATTTTTTTCTTCTGACTCCCACATGTTAGTGAGAACATGCCATATTCGTCTTACTGTGCCAGGCTTATTTCATTTAACATAATTTCCCCCAGTTCCATCTGTGTTGTCGCAAATGACGGATTTCATTCTTTTCAGGGCTCAATAATATTCCATTATGTATATATACCACATTTTTTTAATCCATTCATCCATTGATGGACACTTAGGTTGCTTCCAAATCTTGGCTATTGTGAATTGTGCTGCAATAAACAGGGGAGTGTAGACATCTCATCAACATACTCATTTTCTTTCGTTTTGATAAATACCCAGCAATGGCATTGCTGCATCATGTAGTAGTTCTCTTTTTAGTTTTTTGAGAGACCTGTATACTGTTCTCCATCGCGGCCATACTAATTTACTCTTCCACCAACAATGTGTGAATGTCCCTCTTTTTCTACATCCTCACCAGCATTAATTATTGCCTGTCTTTGGGGTAAAAGTTATTTTAACTGGGGCGAGATGACATCTCATTGTAGTTTCCCTTTGTATTTATCTGACAATTAGTGACGTTGAGTATTTTTTAGTATACTTGTTTTTCATTTGTACGTATTCTTTGAAGAAATGTCAGTTCAAATAATTTACCTATTTTTAATGAGATTATTTGATTTTTTAAAAATTGGGTTGCTTGAGCTGCTCATATTTTCTGGTTATTAATCCTTTGTCAGATGAGTAGTTTGCAAATATTTTCTCCCATCTGTGGGTGATTTTTTGACTTTGTTGATTGTTTCCTTTGCTGTAGAGCTTTTTAGCTTGATGTAAGCTCAATTGTCTATTTTTGCTGTGGTTGCTTATGCTTTTGCAGTCTTACCGAAGAAATCCTTGCCAAGAAAGATGCCCTGTAGTGTTCCATCAAAGCTTTTTCCTATTCATTTTACAATTTCAGGTCTTATATTTAAGTATTTAATTCATTTTGATTTGGATTTTGTATGTAGTGAAAGAACTAGGCCTAGTTTCATTCTTTTGCATATAGATATCCAGTTTTCCCACTACCATCTATTGGAGAGTTTGTCCCTTTCCCAATGTAGGTTCTTGGCTCCTTTGTCAAAAATAAGTTGACTGTAAATGTGTGGAATTACTTATCAGTTCTTTATTCTACTCCATTTGCATGTGTTTCTATGTCAGTACAATACTGTTTTAGTTATTATAGCTTTATATTATAATTTTAAGTTAGGTAATACAATGCCTCCAGTGTTGTTCTTTTTGCTCAAGATTTTTTTTTCCCTATTTGGAGTCCTTTGTGATTCCACATGAGTTTTAAAATTATTTTTTCTGTTTCTGTGAAATATGTTATTGATATTTTGATAGGGATTGCATTGACTCTGTAGATCACTTTGGGTTGTATGGACATTTTAACAATATTGACTTTCCTAATCCATGAACATGGAATATTTTTCTATTTTTTGAGTCCCCTTCAACATTTTTAATTAAGCTTTTAAGATTTTCATTGTAGAGATCTTTCACTTCTTTGGTTAGGTTTACGCCTAGGTATTTTATTTTATGTGTAGCCATTGTAAATGATATTACTTTCTTCGTTTCTTTTTCAGATGATTCATTGTTGGCATTAGAAATACTAGAGATTTTTGTATGTTGATTTTGTATCCTGCAACTTTACTGGATTTATCAGTTCTAATAGTTCTTAGGTGAAATCTTTAGGATTTCCTAAACACAAGATCAACGATACAAAGAGGAACAATACAAACAGGAACAATTTGACTTTCCAGTGCTATGGATTTCCAGTACTATGTTAAGTAACAGTGATAAAAATGGGCATTCTTTTCATGTTCCAGTTCTTGTTTTTTTGTTTGTTTGTTTTGTGTGTGTGTGTTTTTTTTTTTTTTTTTTTTTTTTTTTTTTTTTTTTTGAGTCAGAGTCTCACTCTGTTTCCCAGGCTGGAGTGCAGTGGCACAATCTCGGCTCACTGCAAACTCCGCCTTCCAGGTTCAAGCGATTCTCCTGCCTCAGCCTCTCAAGTGGGATTATAGGCACATACCACCACACCTGGCTAATTTTTGTATTTTTAGTAGAGACGGAGTTTTGCAATGTTGGCCAGGCTGATCTTGAACTCCTGACCTCAGGTGATCTGCCCACCTCAGCCTCTCAAAGTGATAGGATTACAGGTGTGAGCCACTGTGCCCAGCTCATGTTCCAGTTCTTAGAGGAAAGGCTTTCAGCTTTTCTTCATTCTGTATGATATTCGTGGTGGATTTGTCATATATGGCCTTCATCATGTTGAGGTATGTTCCTTCTATACCTAGCTTTTGGAGAATTTCTTTTTTCTTTAATAATGAAGAGATGTGAGATTCTATCAAATGCTTTTCTAGTGTCCATTGAAATGATCTTACGGTTTTCATCCTTCATTCTGTTGATGGGAAGTAGCATGTTTATTAATTCATGTATGTCAAATCATCCTTGCATCCCTGGGATAAATCCCACTTGATTATGATGAATGGTCTTTTTAATGTGTTGTTGACTTGTGTTTGCTAGTATTTTGTTGAGAATTTTTGCAGCTAAGTTCATCAGAGATATTCAGCTATAGTTTTTTGTTTTTGTGGTTCTGTCTGTGTCTGGTTTCAGAAAATAGATCTAAAGACAAAAACTATAGAAAGAGATGTAGAGGGTTATTATATAATAAAAAAGCGATCTTTGCAGCAGGAGGATATAACCATTGTAAATACATATACACCCAATACTGGAGCACTCAGATATATAAAGAAAATATTATTAGAGCTAAAGAGAGAGATAGACCCCAGCTACAATAATAGCTGTGGATTTCAACACTCCATTTTTATTATTGGAAAGATCTTCTAGACAGAAAATCAACAAAGAATTATCAGATTTAATGTTACATTATCAGATGAAATGTTAGAGAACATTTTATCTAGCAGGTGTAGAATACACAATTTTCTCCTCAATACATGTAACAGTCTTAGAGATAAACCAAATATTAGGCCACAAAACAAGTCTCAAGAAATTCAAAAAAATCAAAGTCACATCAAATATCTTTACTGATCACAGTGGAATAAAGCTAGAAGTCAATAACAAGAGGAACTCTGGAATACAAACACATGGAAATTAAACGATATACTCCAAATGACCATGGGGTCAATGAAGAAATTAAGAAGAAATTTTTAAAAATACTTGAAACACCATCCTGGCTAAAACAGTGAAACCCCGTCTCTACTAAAAATACAAAAAATTAGCCAGGCAAGGTGGCGGGCACCTGTAGTCCCAGCTACTCGGGAGGCTGAGGCAGGAGAATGGCATGACCCCAGGAGCCGGAGCTTGCAGTGAGCTGAGATCATGCCACTGCACTCCAGCCTGGGCGACAGAGCAAGACTATTTCTCAAAAAAAAAAAAAAAAAAAAACTGGAAACAAATGAAAATGGAAACATAACACATCAAAACCTGTGGGATATAGGAAAAACAATACTAAGAGGGAAGCTTATATAGCAATACATGCCTACATTTAAAAAGGAGAAAAATTTCAAATAAGTAACCTAGCAATGCATCTGAAAGAACTAGAAAAGCAAGGGCAAACCAAATCCAAAATTAGTAGAAGAAAAGAAACAGTAAAGATCAGAGCAGAAATGAATAAAATGGAAACTAAAAACAAATGTAAAAGATGAATAACAAAAGTTAGTTTTTTGAAAGTATAAAATTGACCAACTTTAGCCAAATTAAGAAAGAAGGAAAGACCCACATAAGTAGTGGGAGATCAAAGAGGAGACTCATAACTGATACCACAGAAATTCAAAGGATTATTAGAAATTCTTATGAGGAACTATGTGCCAATAAATTGGTAAACATAGAAGAGATGGATTAATTCCTAGGCATATAAAATCTACCAAGATTGAGCCATGAAGAAATCCAAAACCTGAATGGTCCTATAGCAAATAATGAGATAGGAAAAGGTCACAAAAATGTCCTTTCCAAGAAAAACCTTGTGAACTTGATGGCCGAACTGCTAAACTCTAACAAACATTTGAAGAAAAATTAATATCAATCTTGTTCAAACTATTTCAAAAAACTGAGGAAGATAAAATACTTCCAAAGTCGTTCTAAGTTTTATTTTATTAACTACTTTATTTCTTCTACACTCAAAAGTTCTTTGGTAATACTATGTCTGTTAATACTAGATCTGTTAAAAATATGCTTATAGTTTCTTTTACTTTTTCAGTTCTTCACTATTTCATCTTTTATATTTTACTTTTTAATATACCTGAAATTCATGTTTCTTGACAATGTATAATTGGCGACTCTATCTTGAATTTTTTTTTTTTTTAAGATGGATTCTCACTCTGTTGCCCAGGCTGTAGTGCAGTGGTGCAATATTGGCTCACTGCAACCTCTGCCTCCTGGGTTCAAGCAATTCTCCCACCTGAGCCTTCTGAGTAGCTGGGATTACAGCTGTGTGCCACCACACCAAGCTCATTATTTTGTATTTTTAGTAGAGATGGGGTTCCACCATGTTGGCCAGGTTGGTCTCAAACTCCTGACCTCAAGTGATCTGCCTGCCTTTGCTTCCCAAAGTGCTGGGATTACAGGTATGAACCACCATGCCCAGACTATCTTGATTTTTTAGTAAAGCACTCAGCAGTAGTGAGGATTGGTGAATAGGACATATTCATCTACCAGTTTCAGGAGCATAAAATCTTATATCTATACTTAAAAGAAGTTTTGAAACATATGTTTGGAACCTTAAAGTATCTATGTATTTTATAATGCAATGCCATGCCTAGTAATATATTACAAAGAATTAACACACATTGTGTGTTAGTCACACAATGTTGTTCTTTATAACATATTACCTATTTTGTAATTGCATAGAGCTTAAATGTCCAACAGACAGGCATATTAAAGCTACATAAAAATAACAAGAATGTTCAATTGTTAAAAACAATGCTTTCAAAGAATATCATTTTGTAGTTTTATGCCTAATGACAATACTTTCAGAGATTTCACTATTTTCATAGACAGTCTCATGATATTCTTATAAAGGAGATATGACCAGCTACCTGACACATAGTAAGGGCTCTCTAAGTAGTAACTATTATTATTATTATTGACTTTAAAAAATCTATTGTCTTCACGTGCAACTCAAAAATTTCTATCAGGAATACTATTTTTCCCCAAATACTTTCCACAATGTTTGTCAAAATGGCTAGAACCTATTTAAGACTCATTTATTTATGATTTGATCTTTCAATTTCAAAAATTCTTAACCAACATATAAAATAAAATAAAATAAAATAAAATAAAATAAAATAAAAGCAATGCCTCATTCAGGAACCCATATATCCCACTCTCCTGCCCTATCTTCCTCAACCTACCTAGTTGTCTGCCTGGGAAGTAATTTTTATGAAAAAAAATTGAAGAACGGCAAAAAGGCAGGAAGAAAGCATTAGATTATTTGAGCAGTTGTTATTGATATACATTTTTACTAAAACCAAAATATCTGTATGAATTTGTTAAAAGATGGAATAGATCATACAGGCATTCTCCTACATAATTTGGGACATTTGGTTAGAAAAAAATGAGAAGTATAAGTTTAAGAGGCTTCCAGCTGCTGTCTTAGCTGAACTTGGCTATCGTGTTCTCCAGCTGAGCTGAAAGTCAAAGACAGAGGTTAAGGTAGAGCAGTAAACCAAGGAGGGCACTAGAGCACAGGGGAGAATGCTGACAGAGGCTTCCTATCATTCACAATCTCTTCAACTTGCAAATAGGCATCAAACCAAATTCCAGTTAGCTTCCACTGTGCCTAGCAGAGTGCTAAAGACCTAGAGGCTGCTCCTGAAGTGGTAACCTGAAGAATGAATTGCTATTTATAAAGAAAGCATGTAATTAAGTACTTTAGCTTCCAAGCACAATAAGCTACTTTTCAATGGACAGATAATAGCTGCCAAGTGATTGTTCCCTCCACACACACCCCCATCCCTTGAAACCCCTCACACCCCCTGCCAAAATTTACCTGTAACACCTGCTAGAAAAAACACTTTTTTTGAAGCATGTTTTAAATCTTCAAAACAGATATATTCTGGACATTTAAATGCTCTTTTTTACTTTTTACTTTTTTGGTTGCATACACACACCACATAAAAATAAGTTCAAGCAATTAAGCCTAATAAAAAGGCCTTTTCAAGAAAAAATAGATAATTGAAAACAAAGCAGGCTATTTATTTTGTTTTATTTTGCTTTAATTATAAGGATAAATACTTCTGTTTCAATCTTTATTACAGAGAATAGAATCACTAAGTCGAAGATGTTTCTATGAGTCTGACAACATGTATTTAAGAAAACTTTTATAAAATAGTAATAATCTTCCCTGTGTTTGATTTTTCTAAAGGAGGTTAATGATGATGATTACACAATCATGATACTGAAGCCGCCAGTCCTCCTCTACACACCATCAACACTTTAATGGCAAATCGATTTGTAACCAGTTAATAGTTGTAAAGTTTATTGCACGTCTCTGTTGACTTCTCAAGTATATAGGCTATTAAAAATAGGGCATGGGTCTTCTGAACTATAGAAGTATTAAATTGATACTAACAGAATGCCAAGATGTGATAAAACATTCATATATGTATGTGTGTGTGTGTATGTATATATGAAGATTTTATATATATAATCTTCAGTCAAAGAGACTGTCTTGAATAAAATTTATATGAGAAAAATATCTCTTTTTAAATATATTGGCCCATTTGTAATCTGAAGCATAGAAAGGACAAGCAACTTGATCAATGTACCACAGTTATTAAGATGCAGGAATGGGATTTAAACAGAGATATGTCATACTTCTAGTTTATATATTTAAACTCTACCTTATGAATAGTTATATATAAATGTACAAGCATAAACCATCTTTCTTCTTTTTTCTTGCTGTTATTTTAAACTTCTTCGACAGGCAAGCTGTTTTCTTACTCCTGGATGAAATCTCAGGCTAATCTGAGTCTTTCCAGTCATAAATGTTAATCATTTCTCAGGATGCCTCTCATCCAAACAATAGTTTTATGCCATTAATCAAAATGTTCAATGTGGTATTATCATCAAATCTTGAAACTTAGCCAGCTCTTTCCTTATTGCCTCTGGTCTATGAGATACAGCAATCTGGGCCCGGTCCTCAGAAGAAGTACACCTGCCTTACAAGGCACCGCCACTCTTCTTTCACTACCAGCCGCAAGGCTGAGGCACCGTCTACTGTTTCTGAGTTTTTCATGTATGAGTCAAACACCAGTCCCTTATATTCCTCCAAGCTTCCTGGTTCAAATATTGAGATCAACTTTTAGTTCTTTAAGGAGTCTCCACACTGTTTTCCATAGCGGCTGCCCTAGTTTACATTCCCATTAGCAGTGTAGAAGTGTTCCACACCAACATCTACTACTTTTTGATTCTTTGATTATGGTCATTCTTACAGGAATAAGGTGGTATTGCACTGTGGTATTGATTTGCATTTCCCTGATCATTAGTGATGTTGAGCATTTTTTTCATGTTTCTTGGTCATTTGTATATCTTCTTTTGAGATTGTCTATTCATGTCCTTAGCCCACTCTTTGATGGGATTGATTTGTTTTTTTCTTACTGATTTGCATGAGTTTGTTATAGATTCTGGATATTAGTCCTTTGTCAGATGTATAGACTATGAAGATTTTCTCCCACTCTGTGGCTTGTCTCTTTACTCTGCTGACTCTTCCTTTTGCCGTGCAAAAGCTCTTTAGCTTAACTAGGTCTCAGCTATTAGTAGAACTACCATTTGATCCATGAATCCCACTACTGGGTATCTATCCAGAGGAAAAAAAAATCAGTATTCGAAAAAGATACTTGCACATGCATGTTTATAGCAGCACAATTCACAATTGCAAAATCGTGGAACCAACCCCAATGCCCATCAATCAATGAGTGTATAAAGAAACTCTGATAAAAGTTTCTTTACCCTACTCAGCCATATAAAGGAATGATTAAGAGTATTTGCAGTGACCTGGATGAGATTGGAGACTATGATTCTAAGTGAAGTAACTCAGGAATGGAAAACCAAACATTATATATTCTCACTGATATGTGGGAGCTAAGCTATGAGGATGCAAAGGCTTAAGAATGATACAATGGACTTTGGGGACTTGGGAGGAAGAGTGGGGGGGGGCAATGGATAAATGACAACAAATATGGTGCAGTGTATACTGCTTGGGTGACAGGGCACCAGCTTCTCACGAATTTCCACTTAAGAACTTACTTATGTAACCAAATATCACCTGAACTCCAATAACTTACAGAAAAATAAAATTAAAAAACAATTGAGCTCATCGATTATTTTTTCAACATATATTTGCTCAGTATCTACCATTTGGGAGCCATTGCTATTGAACCATGAACAAGACAGACAAAAATATTAGTTCTTATAAATAGGTTAATCAAACCAGGACATTTTTGAGAGTAAAAGTGAGAGTGAAAGTGAAAGAGAATGTTCTTTGTAATTGTATCATGACATCAGGCATAAACCAACCAGAACACACGGTCACCTACAGACAGGAAATTACACGACATGTGATTAATGTTATTTTTAACTGTAGTATAGGCTAAGAGAGATGGAAAGAGCCAGGATGAGTATAGAGCTTGTCATTTTAAACATGACAGTCAGGGAAAGTCTCACTGTAGAGGGAATATCTGAGCAAACACTCTTAGGAGGGAAGGGAGTGAGCCATGTGGATAAAAGAGATAAGAGCATGCAGGAATTAAATGAAGGGTCCATTGTGGGTGTGTGCCTCCCATGTTTAAGGCAGGGCAGGAAAGCAGAGTGACTAAGGAACTTCAAGTGAACAAGGGAAGGGCTTGGATCAGTGAGGCAAGAGAGAGAGGCAAATATTTATGGCTTCATAGGTATATGTAGATTGTTGGCTTCTGCTCTGAGTGAGATAGAAGCACACGGTTTTTGAGCAAAACAACGACATATTCTGACATGTTTTAAAAGGGCCCAATTGGCTTTTGTGTTGATATAAATTATATGAGTAAGTTTGGAATCAGAAAAATCAGACGAGGCTTTTGCAGGAACCCAGGTGAGAGATGATAATGGCAGTCTTGGGGAGGCAGCATGATGAGGAGAAATGATCAGATACTGGCTATCTTTTGTATATGTTTCTATCAGAATATCCTTATGGAATACAGGCAGGATATGCAAGGGAAAATGAAGACAAACTTGGAGGGATATCATTGATGGTTTCCTCAAAGTTCCTCTCAGTTTATTTGAAATGAGAAGGGATACTTTGCAGGGTATAGGAGAGAGAAGGGAAAACACCACCACACTCTAGCAAATTTCTTCAAATAGATTTCCTCTCTAAACCTCTTTAACTTTAATTATTTTATAATGGTGAAGAAGATATTGGGATGAGGGTCATAATATTGAGGCTGTGAAAGTACTACGCAGATGCAGTGGCACCTAATTTTGGAATACAAGAGTATTAGTCCACTATTATTTGATTATCGTCCTTTTGGTAACTCAGCTAAATAGACAAATACATAAGCATGTAAACATGTACAAATGCACACACAGACACACACACACAACAAAATCAAGATCATATCTCTGATATAAATTTTAATGTTTTTTATTTGTACCATCATGTCATTAAATACTTTTGAAAGCCTGAGTCTTTCACTGTTGCATTATTGTATAATGTTGCTGAAATATGTATTTAATTATTTTCCCTCCATTAGACATTTAGAATTCTATATTTTGCTATGATAAACTTTCCTGTGTATTAATCTCTGAATATTTTCTTAAGAATTCTTTCTAGACATAATATTAGACCAATACAAAACATTATTATAGTGCTTGATACAGTTTACATAATTAATGTTCAGAAAAGTAATTCCAAGTTATATTCTCAACAGCAATATATTAGTAGTTTATTTCATTGTCATATTAGCATCACTGGGTATTATCTTTTCTTAAAACTTGGCATTTGCTTGCATTTTTTTTTCATATTCAAGCTGGTTCACTGAGGTATAGCAATGAAAACCTACAGCTGTATGGTATGTTATTATAAGTTAAAATATATATTAAGTAGAACTAATAGGTAAGTAAACTTAAAAGATGTATAGATGTAGCAATGTATAAAGATAGGTACAATACATATATCATTTTTAATATCCTTTCCAGACTTAAAATTCCATGCTCCATGATATATTAAGGAAAAAGTATAAACTGTTCATCTCAGATAAAATCCTATATGATGCTAATTCTTGACAAAGTCCAAGATTTAAGTATAGCTAGACGCAGTCATGTTGTTCATTTTAAAGCAAGATCAACTCTCCATTAAGAAATGTAATTTCTGAGCAGATTTCAATGAATTTAGTTTTATTTATCTTCCTTGGAGGAAAACCTAACATTTCAAATATAGGTAAAAACCAGACAAAATTAGGAAATAATTACTGACATACTCAGAGGAATAGTTAGAGATAGCTGAAGGACTTGGAATTTTAACCATCTAGATTAAAAAAACAAAGGCATTGGAGAGGGATTCCTCTTTCTTTTTTGAAATAAATCACTGAAAAATTACCAATACTATAATATTATTACTATTATTAGTATTTCTCAAAACCTTATCAATTCTGGTCTTTCCTGGTCTTTGGAGACTTCCTCATATCAATGGCTATTCATTTGCCACAAGTACTTATTTCTGCTGATTGGAGGTATATTCTTTTGTTTCCAGGGGATTTAGTTTCCACTATTGCACTAAGGTTCACATTTCCCCACTTTTCATAGCTTATTTTTTTCTTCTAGAAGAATATTTTTTTAAATAATATGGTACATCAAGGTGAAGCAGTGACATTTTAAACAAACAAGGATACATGAAATCTTTCCATAGAATTGGGTGGGAGGGTAATTTGCTTTAGTTCACTGTCACTCTGGAAGCCAGGAATAAGAACCATCATCATTTTTTTCCTCTGTGAGCATCAAGTAGGAAGAGGAGAAATTTTAGTTATAAGTTAGTAAAGTGTTAGGATTTAAATTTTATTTAGAAATTAAAACTTCTCCAGGGAAATACTTTTCGTTTGTTTTGTTCTGCATCTTGTGGAAGTCCTGAATTCAGAGATGCTATTACATTTACCGAGTTTGCTTCTTCGGGTCAGTTGCAATGTGGTTTAGAAGGAATTTATTTTTTCCTATCCTCCCCATAGATTTCTCAATAGAATAATTTTCTAAGGGATACCTGGCTCATTTTGGGAATTTTTGAAAATTTTTCTTATTATTTTTAAAAAATATTCACAATCTAAAATTTCTGACAAAATTTAAAATACACTACCAGAACCAGCATTGTATAATAATGATTTATTACTATGTAATAAACAACCACCTTTAGACTGGCCATGAAAATAAAACCAACACAAATATGGTAGATCCCTATTTTCTAAAGAAATATATCTTTATTGACTTTTTCCATTTTCTTACAAAGCAGTTAAAAACTCATTCTTACCCTCACATGCTATTTAATGCTGTGATGGCTGCCTCCTTATGAGACTGTTAGTGGAGCTCTAGTAAGTTTCCTCAAACAAGTCTTGTAAGTGCAATTCTTCTTATAAAGTCATTATCAGGACTAAAAGAACATATTGTGAACCTGGGGATGTATAGGGACCTTCTGCACAAGCTCTGTGTTAAGATTGACAATAATAGTGGGAACATTTTCATTTTAGTCTTTTATAACAGTCGACCACAGGCATTTAAGTCAGCCAAAGAATATTGTTACCTTAAAGCACTATTTTATTTATATATGTATCTAGTGCATCTACATCTCATAGCTTATTTTTAATAAGCAATTGCTAAAGGCTGTCAATTAATTAGAGCTTATTACGTGATCAATATATAAAACAGGTTCAATAAGTGCATCACCAGAAATACTTTGTCTCAAGCATTATTGCCCTCATTTTAAACACAAGTCATTTGAGACTTTAATAAAAGAATTATATACTAGTTTTAATTAATTGAGAAAGTAGGCTGAGGTCCCAACATTGAAGTCAAATTATGTGTCCTCAGTCACACAGCTAGTCATGGGAAGCATGCGATCTATATCTGTTCCAGGGTTGAAAATATAACGTCACATTGCAAATCGCCTCCCATTAAATTATTTCTCTGTGAGTTCTGATGCCTGTGAAATGTCAAATTTAACATTTTAAATCAGGAAATCTAGAAATTATCTGGGTAAGAAACAGGAATTACAACATTTTAGGTGGGAATTTTTGCCTACACTTAACTGAATCTAAAAGTAGATTTGGAGTGGGGATGAAGGGTACATCTCAACTGAATTTTGTTACTGTCATGTTTTATATGTTTTATTTTGAGTGTGAATAAGATGCCTCTTATCTGAAAATTATATAAATTCAAGAGCCGTTAAACCAGACACATCATTCATTCACAGATCTATTTGATAATATTTATTGAACACTGTGTAAATACAATTAGGTACAAGAATATGTGCCAGGTGCTATGGAAATTACAAAGATGGAAAATATAAACCCTGATCTTAAGGAATTTGAAAGCCACTAGTGGAGACAAAGCATGTACAAATGATGAGCTCTAAAGCAGAATATACATTTAAGTACAAAGCTGATAGTTCTGAAGTGTGGTTGTCAACAAAGTGGTTAGGGGAAAAAATATAGAAAACATAGCAATTAAATTGAGAACAGAAAAAAAAATTTTTTTTGGCCACCTAAAACATGCCAGGGATTGTATTTAGGGTTTTAACAGTTTTTCTGAAAAATTTAATATTCTAGAATACTTTCAAGTATGTAAACTAAGACCCATTATACAAAGATGGGAGGGACCAGAACATGGAGGAACTCAATGCTGCACAGATGGTGTTGGTGCTTGGCATTATCCTTCACAATCTATAATTTCTGAATGTCCTGATGACTTCCAACTGCCAGCGCATATGCATCTCGGTGCCTGGGACCTTTATTTGAAACTAATGATGGCTACTCTATGGCTGGCTGAAAACACCAGGGACTAACATGTCTACAACTAAAAGTGTCATTTTCATTACAATTACATTCACTTAATTGTGTTTTTTTATAATTACAATTAAGTGAATGTAATTGTAACTATAAAAAAAATTCCACTCCCTTTGATGAAAAGTGAATATCCCATAATAGTAAAGTGCCTTAATAAAATAACTTATGCATTTTCTATTATAGCAGAAAGGAACACCTAAGATCTGGTATTATATAGTATTTTACAATGATAAGTTTATTTACTTATTTTATTATATGTTTTAAAGTCTAGATCAAAATATTAGATATAATACTAATATGACAATCTTATGCCTTTGCTATTTTGCCTCCATCTTGGTCACACAGCACACATTTGTAACCATTTTCCCAATAGCCTTACATTACTACTGAAAAGAAACAAAGCTATTGTTTTAGAATGTAACAAGTTTTACAATGGAATCATGTAGAACTGCTGTTTCTATTACTGCTATTGGTCACAATAGAAACTAACCCAGTGAAGATTTCTTGAAGGATTATGACTTATTTAGCAAAGCCTTTGGGGCTGGCTAGTCTATATGTATATGGAAGAACTTTTGTCCTCTGGAGTTTACAATCTTAGTAAGGCAACTCACAGAAATAAATAATCAGAGAATAATAAATCATAACAATAATAAACAATTTAATAAATATTATTGCTAACACTTGTTAAAGAAAAATATTGTTGATATTTGCTAAACACAGTGTAAAGTTTAGCTTTAACTTGCCTCCTTACATATTTTAAGTTCAGACTAAAGATTTCTCCAAACATTGTGAACTATGACCTAGTTGGATGTATGAAAAGACTAACCTACTCCTACACCAATTACTGAATTTCAGCCAATTCAAGACAGTTAAATGTTCAAATGCCGAGCTGTAACCAATTCTGCTGTTTCTACACCTCACTTCTGTTGGCTGTACATCACTTTTATTTTCTGTCCAGAAATCCTCTCAAACCACATGGGAGTGCCCCAGTTGCTCTGAATTTGTTCTGGTTGTGGTGGGGAAGGCTGCCTGATTCATGCATTCTTCTTTCCTCAGTTAATCTCTGTTAAATGTAATTTGTCCAAACTTTTTCCTTTCAAAACCAGTAAGAAAGACTTTATTCAGTAGGGGGGACTATTGTGCTAGGTGTAGGGGCCACTGCAATTGGGTCTTGCAGAGTAGGGAGAGATTGGACACAACTGTAACTCCAACAACGACAAGTGGAGATTTATAACCAAGGAGTAGGGTAGGATTCAGTGAATGGAAAATTGCTAAAAGGAAAGGTTGGATTAAAGGGGATTCTTGTTAGACTGAATCAACAGAATTCTTGCTGAAGACAGGCAGTCAGGATAGTAAAATATTGAGGATGGTCAGATAATAAGTGCAGGGGATTTAGTCACAATGACTTAGCAAGACTCTTGCTCGACCTAGATTCTACAAGGACAAAGAGAGAGATCCAAGATCAGGCCCACGTCAGAAAGAGGACTCTGATGTGTTACAATGCCTACATGCTGCTCTACCAATCATCCTTCCTTCCTAAGAGGGATGCGAGGGAGACAAACACATGAGAAATAATGCAATGTAAAGCACAGTGACACTCATTGTGTGCCTGGATTGAGACAGGCGGTCTAGATTTGAAGCACAAACTGTTTATGCTCTCTAACAAATCTAAACCTATTCCTTACATTTTCAGGCCAGTGTTTGGAAGAAAAGACACTGAGGAGAGAAGTATGCCACAAGGATGAGCAGAAGCAGGCCCCGCATCATCTCTGCTCCCAGAGCATGAGTGGGAGAGAAAAAGGAGAAAGCCGACTGCATGTGAGGACACAGGGACAGTTGTGGCCCAATTAGGAGTCTGGGATATGACCAGTCAATAACAGGTCCTCACACGACTGAGTGGTGGGAGAGGGAGGAAACTTGAGAGCTTCACCAGTGAATCTTGCAAGAGACATGTATTGGGCAATTTCATCTGGAAATTTGAGTGATGTCCTAATTTAAAAAGAGGTGTTCTGCAATTCACTTTGGAGGACGGGTAAGAATGAAGGATACCAGATAGGAGAAACACACATATATACACACATGCACACAATGGCATTTCATAGGAATTAATCATGCTCATTTTTAAATTTTCTTGGCAACACCATAATCCAAGTCAGAAAGCCAGAGTCATCCTCACTATCTTCTCTCATCACTACTCAATCAACTCCTAGATCCTGTGGGTTCTACCTTGTATAATTCCTCCACTCCATCTCCTCCTCTCCTTGCCCAGTTCCTTAACTCTGACCTTATCTTGTCTCACTGGGATTATCATAACACACTATTAGCCCTTACCATAGTTTCTGACACACAGTCGATGTTTCAGCTATGACTTTTGTGTCCATTTTTTGGAAAGTAAAATATATTTTCCACTTAATACTAACATAAACTTTATTCCTAATGAATATTTTCTAGCAATGTTCTTTTTCTGTCAAAACATTTAAATTATGAATAAAATATGGTGCATATACTTTCCAAGGAATTGTTGCTGTGGAAGAAAAGGTGTCTTCAGAGACCAAAAATGAATAAAGACCTGGTATCCATAGTGGTAAGAAAGTAGTGAAATGGCAGACAGGAATTCAGCAAGTTGGGATATATAGAGCCAAATGGAATTCAGAAGAAAAAGACTTTGACCCATAAAAGGTAGGGAACTGTAACCCACATGCAAAGCTTGGATCTATGAATGATTATACTCTCAGTGAAAGAGTGATTAGAAAAAAACAATTCTTCCCCATTCCTCCCCACCCCAATGAACAAAAATAGATAGCAAAGGAATTTATCTGATCTGGTTCTAGTTTTGGGATAAGGAAAATACTAAGATTGCAAATACACCAACTGGCATTTGAGTACACTTAAGGTTCAAAATCACACTATGTTCATGGTCTGAAAAACCACAAGCATATAAAGTAATTAAAATAGTCTCAGAATAGTTTGTTTTGGCAGAAATAACTCAAAGCCTCTCATAAAAATAATTTCTAAAAACTTCTATACAGAAAAGACTTCAGCAGATTTGCACCAGTAATGTCACAAATATAATCTTATTTTCAAAAATCACAACTAAGTCAGTAGGAAAAGCCAACACAAATGAGATCCAAAAGTAGTAAAAAAGCCAAACCAAACTTAAATACTGAAAGTATATAAAATTTACCTCAATATTGAAAATGCATCAAGTATTAAAATACTGGAATACAGAATATAAAAGAATATTTCAACATAATTTCAGAAATAACAAAGAAAATTAAAATTGTCAGCCAAAGAAAATAATATAAAATTTATAAATTTATAAATTATTCATGATTATTTGAAAAAGTAGCAATTGGGTGTAGAAGTAAAAAATCTAATTGTTTCAATTAAAAGATAAATGAATATCCAGTCCTAGTTGTTCCATAAGAAAAACTGAAACTATGCACAGCAAAAGATTTATACATTAATGTTCATGGCATTCCATCTCCATCAAAAGGAGAATCACTAAATAAATCGTGGTATATAAAAAAATAGAATACTACTCTGCAATAAAAGGCACTAAACTACTGAAATATGCAAAAAGATGAGTAAAACTTGAAAACACAGAGTTGAGCTTAAGCTAGACATAAAGGTGCACATTTTGTATATTTCCACCTATACCAAGTACAAAAACAGACAAAATAATATATTATGATAAAAATCAGATCAGTTGTGGGCAGATTTAGAGGGCATAATTGAAAAGAAGGACTAGACAACTTTCTGGTGGATGGAACTTTTATATTTAAATTGTGGTGGTGTTTACATAGTTTTTATAATTGTCAGTACTAACCTATCTGTTCTTTTTATTTATCTAAATTATGCCTAAAAAATACATTTGGGGGCAATTTTTAAAACCACTGAAGAGCAATTATTGAACTTTCAATAAGCCCTACTCTATTTTAAACATAGATTAACTTTGTTGATCCAATAAGGTAAGGATCATTATCACCACCACCCCCAGTTTTCCGATGAGGAGACTGAAGCACATAGAAATTAAGTATCAATTTGTACAAACTTTCATAGCTAGTAAGTAAATGAGGAAGGATTCTAACCTAAGAAATTGGACTTCCTAGCTCATACCTGGAGATGCCTCCTGTACTAATCCCAAGCCATCCTCAGACTAAATAAATCAGAATATCTGAGGTCAGATTCAAGTCAACAGTGAAAACTACTGCTGTAAGGAAACTTGCAGACTTATACCCTGGAACATTTACAAGAATGTTTGTAGAACATTTGTTTGTGTGAACCCATAACTGGAAACAACTAGAAATAAGAAGTTGAAGAATAATGCATTCTATTTATATAACGTAAGACTTTTGAGTAGTGAAAATAAATGTCCTACAGCTATTCTCATGGATTTGGATCTCACAAAATATAATATAGAATGAAAACAGCAAGTTGCAGAAGATTATATGTGGTTATGATGTCATTTATATTAATTTCATAAACATTTAAACCTGTCAATATATTGAGTAGGTGGAATAAAACTACAAAGAAAAGCAAGAGCATTATAAATTTTAAAAATTTAAAACAGATGTTGCTTCAGGGAGTCTGGGTAGAGAAATAGAGAGGGTAAGTACACGGGATCTGCAACTATATTAGGATTATTTTATTGCTTAAATTCAGTCATAGGTATAGGTGCTTTAGTTATATTATTCTTTGTACTTCATATATATCAAAATACATTCTTTTGTTATTATTAAATATGTATGCACAAAATTTACAGTAGGAAATATAACCATTGTAATAGCACCCAGAAGGGACTAGGTATTTTTTGAAAAAATTGAACTTGCACTATACAGGCACACTTCAAAGAACAGATAACATATTGTAATTCATAGATTCTAGGCTGAATTTTATTTAACTAAAGAACTGCACACTGCACTCATTTATTATTTCCAGTTTAAAATGAGGAATACTCAAAAATAGTTTTTAAAAAGCAAATATTCCTACTTTAGTTCCTTGGAATTAAAACTGCCATTATGTTGCTTTATTCAACACAAATTTATGGAGAGTTAAAAACATAATTATTGCAGATTATTGCTTAGGTAATGTGATCAACTTATAGAGTAGTTGATGTAATAACTAACACTTGCACGATGCTTATCATGGGTCAGGCACTATTCTATTGCTTTGCATACATTAATGCATTTAATCTTAGAACATGCTTATTATCCTCATATCCTAATCTTAGATAATGCTTATAATCCTAATTATGTAGTGGTCCAACTAAGGGACAGAGAGTTTATGTAACTTGCTCATGGTAACACCTCTGGTTGGCAATAGAGCTAAAATTTAAATCTAGGCCTTCAGGCTCTGTTTCTGGGCTTTCAATCTCCAAGCAATACCAAGTAAGAGTTATTGATAAAGGCAGTGAGATATAATCACGTGCCTCCAAAGTACTGGAAGAAAGCAAACATTTAAGTAATTGTTGTATGTTATCAACAACAGATTCCACCTGCATTGAAAGGTGAAGGTCATGCACAATAAGTAATTGACCTGCTGTTAAGGAGAGCAGAGAAGATAGCAGAAAGGAGACCCTAGAGTATACAATCCATGCACCTTCCCAATGGGGGCCTACACTGAACCAAGGAAGGGACTGAGTGCTATATTTTTTCAGACCTTAAAATCTGAGACTATCTCTTTTCTTAGCAAAATAAAAAAAAAATTGGCTTGGTGTGAAGTTATGGGTTCTCTGTTTCTTCTCTATCTCCAAATTCTGTTGTCATTGTTCTAACATTTAATGTTTCAAGAGACATCTGAGTTAAACTTCTTATTTTTCTCTTTAGTGCTGGTTTCTCTTTTGTAGGTTTTCTTTCTTTGTAATTATATTTCAAAAGTCTTTGTGAAATAAGTCTACATATGATTTCTTTACGTTGACTTTGTTTGACAAAATGAGTATACATTTGCATATTTACACATCTTTCCAAGGCTGAAAGTGTTCTTTATTCATGTTTCATAATTGATTTATTTCTGATTATTCTGATTATAAACTGAGGAAAATATGTAATTCTTAAGTTGAATCCTGTTTTACTTGTTTTATGTCTTCTAACTATCATTTTCTTTTTTTTTTTTTTTCATCTCCTGAATTCTAGGCAAGTTCATGTTTCACATCATTGAGTTTTCCAAGGTAAGTCTTCTTTGACTCCACTGAAAATGTTATTTCTGTTATTACATTTTTGGTTTTCTTATAAGTCCTCAATATCTTATCTATTTTTCTGTTTTCTAATCACAATGGTCTCCTCTTTATGATTTTCTGAAAATTTTTCAAATGAGTCATATATTATGATATCCTATTGAGAGTTCTATATGTTTCTCAAGAATTTTTGCTGGTTCAGGTAAGTTGCAAAGGTCTTGTCGTACTCTGAATGTTTAGGATGACAGTGCTTTTCTCTTGTTTTTCAATATTTTCCTGTAGACTATTTTTTTCTTCCCTGAGGGTGAAGTGGGAATAATCTATTCTAACAAAAGAGAGCTCACATTTGCTTCCCACTGTGTCAGATTTGAATTATAAGCTATTTGGCAAGTCAGTTTGAATAGTTATTGGTGAAATTACCAAGATCTCATGGGTTTTCATTGACTTTGGCTCTGTGGCACTAAAATGGCTTAGTCCTTTGTATTAGTCTGTTCTCACATTCCTCTGAAGAAATACCCTAGACTGGGTAATTTATGAAGAGAAGAGGTTTAATTGACTCACATTTCTGCATGGCTGGGGAGGCTTCAGACATGGTGGAAGACATCTCTTGCATCAACGTGACCTGGATGTGAAGCATGGAGTCAAAGGAGAACATTTTGGAACTTTAAGGTTTAATGACTGCCCTGTTGGATTTCAGACTTGCGTGGGACCTGTAGCCCCTTTGTTGTGGCCAATTTCTCCCATTTGGAATGGGTGTTTTTACCCAATACCTGTATCCCCATTGTATCTAGGAAGTAACTAGTTTGCTTTTGATTTTACAGGCTCATAGGCAGAGGGGACTAGCCTTGTTGCAGATGAGACTTTGGACTTGGACATTTGGGTTAACGCTGGAATGAGTTAAGACTTTGTTGGCACGATTGTATTTTGAAATGTGAGGACATGTGATTTGGGAGGGGCCAAGGGTGGAATTACATGGTTTGGCTCTGTGTCCCCACCCAACTCTCACCTTGAATAGTAATCCCCATAATCCCCATGTGTTGTGAGAGGAACCTGGTGGCAGGTAACTGAATCATGAGGGCAGTTTCCCCCATGCTGTTCTCATGATACTGAATGGGTTCTCATGAGATCTGATGGTTTTATAAACGTCTGACATTTCCCCTGCTGGCACTCATTCTCTCTCCTGCTGCCCTGGGAAGAGGTGCCTTCTACCATGATTTTAAATTTCCTGAGGCTTCCCCAGGCATGTGAAACCATGAGGCAATTAAACCTCTTTTCTTTATAAATGTTAAATGAGGTACCCCTTCATACTATGAACATAATAAATATATGGAAAATAAAATCTTTAGGCTAACAGGGCCATGTTCTGATCTTGACTCTTGATATTTTAGTTATGGGAACCATACCTCTTAAGGTGAATGGGTAACCATGAGGACTCAACACTCCCCCAATACAGCCAAAAAACATAAAAAAGAGATATTGCTGCAGAGAAGAGAGCAGCACTCTGTCTCCCTCAAAGCATTGCTGCCAATCAATAAAGTTGTTACTCAACTCAGAATCTGCCATTGTATTCAGGAAAAAGAAAATCGAAAAGGAAACAAAACGTATTTCTACATATTTTGAGGCAGGTGGACTCATTTTATGCTCATGAATTAAAATTTGTAACCCATTCCCGCAGTTCTTGTAGCAAGTAGACATTTATTTCAAATTCTAACAATAAGTTGACTGTGCAAGCAATAGTTAAGTTGTAAGTTTTCATCTGACTCTGTGGATATATTTTAGTATAAAATGTGGAGATATTGTACCTGATATTGTTATCCACATAGCATCGAATCATTTCTGGCCTCATTACTATGGGACTTAAATAACACAGGCTCCCTCAACCCCACCCTACCCCATACCCATGTTATTCAGCTGGATGGTGAGTTACAGCTTCCTACCCTTTCTAACTTACCAATAACTGGGGAAAGAGGATCTTATTCTTGTGTTTGTTATTTATTGTTGTTTCATGGTGTCATAGAATTGAGATTATAACATTGTTAATCAGGAATTTCAAAAACTAAACATTAAAGGAGACACTAAAGGGCCATTTCATCTACTTTGCAATAAACTACACTTTCAGAGGAAATCTCAACTAAGACTGAAATATATAAAAGACATTCCTGGCCCGGCGCGGTGGCTCACGCCTGTAATCCCAGCACTTTGGGAGGCCGAGGCGGGCAGATCACGAGGTCAGGAGATCAAGACCATCCTGGCTAGCACAGTGAAACCCCGTCTCTAATAAAAATACAAAAAATTAGCCAGGCGTGGTGGCGAGTGCCTGTAGTCCCAGCTACTCGGGAGGCTGAGGCGGGAGAATGGCGTGAACCCAGGAGGCGGAGCTTGCAGTGAGTTGAGATTGCGCCACTGCACTCCAGCCTGGGCGACAGAGCGAAACTCCATCTCAAAAAAAAAAAAAAAAAAAAAAAATCCATTGCATGCTATTAGTAAATATCAGTTTATTTTCTCTTTAGTCCTTTGGTGCTTGTCTAAACCGATAGGCTTTGAGGAGTATCTTAAAAAGTTTCAAGTGTCATTTTTACAACCTGGACATTTCATGAATGAAAACAAATATCATCTAGTTAAGTAATTACCTGTGCTTGTGTCCCTTTTTAAAATAAAAAGAATATTTGGGATAGTTCATTGATTTTATTCTGTCATTAATGATGAATGCAACTCATTTCAGTAAACATTTTCAATAGGTAGCTTACGCAGACAACCAAAGCAGTCATACTGCATTCTGAGCAGAGAAGAAAAAGGGTTAGGGTGAATGGAAGCCAACATCTCAGAGAGAAATGTTATACCAGCCACTGCTTAGCATGGAAGGGAACCTAGTCGTCCTGAGGGACAGCAAAGAACACTGGAAACAAAAGCACAAGTTTGCCCAGGGCCACACATGCATCACCTAAACCATTACAGAGCATCAAGAACAGTGAGCCAACAATGCCATCTCACAGCTCACCTTCACGAGGTTTTCCTTTCTCATTAGTGTAAATCTCTCATGTTAAAAACTGCAACTTCATTGTCCTTTCCCAAACTCAATTTGAGGTAAATATCACATCCCCAACATTTGTAAAATAAGCTGTCTTGTTGTGGGAAGAAAACAAGAGTCACAGAATCATAGGAAGTGATCTCAGTCCAACAGCCTCAAGTCCACAGAAAGAGAATCAAACACTTCAGGCCAAGACTATGCATCAGTTCACAGAGTAGCTCATGGCAGAGTCACCAATAAGATATGTAGTAACAATGGGGACATTGCTGACATAGCAAACGGTGCATCTGGTTTCACCATCTTGAAGAACTGTGCACCATTTACCTGAGCAGGGCATTTAGGCCTGCTGCTATGTCTGTGACTTCTTACTGTGACTTGTATTTCGTACTCTATAAAGCAAAGGAGTGTTTTTATTTTCTTTTTAGTTTTTGTTTTGTTTGTTTTTTATCAAACTTGGTAAAGTTATTAGCTGCTTAAGTTTGTCCTAATGTAAGTACAAGGTGTCCTTCTATAAAGTTAAGATGTTCCACTGAATACACTCAGCTTCTAAGAAAATAGATGTTTCCTAAGAGTTACACATTTCCTCTAAGTGTGAAACTAGCTTAACGTTAACTAATTAAGGTGTCAGCTTTCACAATAAAGGCCAAGCTTAATAATGAAAGACTTTTGCATTCCAACTAACTAGCCTATTTCAGACTTTACCAGAGATCAGTGCTGAGCCAACAGCTTTCTAAAACAACAACAACAACAAAATTCACTAGACTCACTAAAAGCAAAACATGGGGGAAAAACTCAAAATTAGCATTTCTATAAAAGAAAGATACATTTTTAGCTCTTATAGAAAATAGTTCTGGAATGTGCTTAAAAGGAGAGCACCATGTTTGGGTTGTGAAGTCCCTCTTTGGACTTCAAGAAACATTCCAGAATTCACATAAAAAACTTTACTAACAATTTTTTTTGGAGAATTCTAAGTATAACGCATGAAGTGTGCTGTAAATACTCTGAGCAAACATCCATCCTATATGGTAGTATTTTTATTTTTCAAAAATTAAAACATGCACCATTTAAGATATAAGAAAAAGTTAATGCTTATCCAAATGTGAAGTTGGACGGATCTCTGCTTCATTTTTTCACCCATGGAAGCATGTAGTTAGGATTGAACCAGGGTTATTGAATTTATTCAACTGACCATGCTAGCCATGGTTCTAGGGATTACAAATACAGCAGTGAACAAGACAGATAAGGATACTGCTTCATAGAAACTACATCTTATGGGGAAAAAAAAAAGAGCAACTGAGAAAAAGTTAGATGGTAAAGTGCTAGGAAGAAACAGAAACAGGGTAATATAACACAGAGTGACTGGGGGCTCCTTTAGTGTGGATGCTTAGAGAAGACCTCTCTCAGGCTGTGGCACTTCACCCGGCCTAAATGAGAAGGAATAAGCCATGTGAGGGTATGACTGAAGAACATTCCTGGGAGGAACAAGTGCAAAGAACTAAAGGCAGAAATTAATTTATCATTTTAGGGCCCAGGAAGGCATAT
Organism: Pan troglodytes; assembly: GCF_028858775.2. NCBI lineage: Eukaryota > Metazoa > Chordata > Mammalia > Primates > Hominidae > Pan > Pan troglodytes. Next base: position 93,756,630 of record NC_072407.2, read on the forward strand.
TACTTAAACCCAGTGAGAAGGAAAGAGTAGCCTGTGAAGAGGTCAGAGTGGTGGGCAGGCCGGTGCCCCACCGTGCAGGGCCCCCGTAGTGGTGTGCTGGCTCATGTTTAACAACCTGCTCACCAGATTTTTAGAGCTCACCCATTTCAATGTTCATAGTATAAAAAGTCATCTATACCATGGATTATTTCAAGCTATCAAATGTTTCAAAGCTGGCTCACAAAATTTCTGAAAATGTAACAGTGGTATGAGTCAATCTTGTAGAGTAAGGACACTGGCTTGTATTTGTCTGGAGGAAACTCAAAGATTTTTCTTCAGGTTTTACCTTTCTACTTTCCATTGAATGGACAAGAGGAAAATATTCAACCGACTTCTCATAGGATAAACATATGCAGGAACAATTCTAACTTTTCTCTGCCTGCTCAAGAAAATATGATTGGTGTGTCTGGCAACAGGAACCAGGCATGAAATGTAGTGACCCTCCAAGGCACTCTCTTTTTCACATCTGTGTGACCACAAGCAGAGAGCATGTGGACCTGTGCATGCAAGCAGAAAAATGTTTGCAGTTGCCTTTGTCTGAAAAAGAGATAAGCCTGCAATTCTGGAGGATAAGTTCAGGGATAAGAAGTCACAAGTCCACTGGCACCTCACAACCCAGACATGTTCTCCAGTTATCATCACCACTAAAGGTGATACTTGGATCTCCATCTCTCTGTTGTGTAGACCTCTCAGTTCTAAAGACAATGAGGAAAGAGTGTCATTTTTCACCATTAGATCACACCGGGATTTGCTGAAGAGCAAAATGAACTTCAGCATGAGAATGATCTAATCTGATTTACACTTTACATAAACAAAATGTTATGTCAGAGAGAATGCCAGAGAAAAAATGAAAAATAAAAGTTATCTCTAAACAGCATTTAACAGACTATAGGATGAAAAGAAACCACCATTTAAAAGATGAGGAATAGTGCTTCCAGCAGAGAGCATACATCTTCTGGTGGGAAAGAGCTTGGCAAATTCTAGCCACTGACAGAGGCCAGTATGATTGGCACAAAATGGCTGAAGGAGATATTGGTACTTGATGAGGTAAGAGTTGGGTGGGGCATTGTCAGGGTTGTGTTAACACATTTAGCACCTTTGTGCAAATTGGAAAAATGTACCTCCTCTGAGCAGATAAATTGGAAAAAAATGTTCTCTATGGGCAGGAAAATTAAAACAAGGTACTCCATCTACTTTGTTGTTATAACCCTAATTCCTGGGACAGAACTTGGGTAGCAGCAAGCTGGCTGAGGATATTCAAACTGCGCCACCTACCATATGGAAAGGAGGGAGACTTTTTATTATAAGTACTGGAGAACGTGGATGAAGAGTTTGAGGAGGTAATTGAAACAACAGAATATACCCATTGAGAACACCCATCTGCTTGAGTTTCAGTTTGGCTCCTCTACTTAAGGTACATATTAACCCTCTCTGTAAAATGGAGTGAGAACAGGGCCAAATTAATGAGATTGCTATTAATAATCAATGAATAATATATGTAAACACTCACAACAGTGCTTTACACAAAGTGTGTCATTTATAAATGTTTGCTAAGATTATTCTCTGAATTATATGTTTAAAAGATTATCTGGCTACTGTGTTGAGGATAAACTTTAAGGGACACGGAGTAGAAGACAGAAGACCAACAGGAAATCCCTTGTATTAGTCCAAGAGAAAGATGGTGGTCCTGGGACCAGAGTGGTGTTAATGGAGATATAATTATGTAATATATGATGTTCAAATATGGTAGCAGACATTATACAGACCATTTTATCCATGAATATTTTATATGTATCTCAGAAGATGAAAAATCATATTAAACATAGGCATAATACCATTTTCATGTCTTAAAAGATTAACAGTAATTTCTCACTGTCATCAAATATCAAATATGACTTCAAATATCCCAAACTGTCTCATGATTTTTACAGGTACTGAAGATGCAATCAAAATCCATGCATTGCAGTTATTTGCCATGTCTCTTAAGTGTCTTTTTTACCTAGAGATTGCCTCCCTGTCAGCCAGCCTCTCTTTCTCTCTACATACATACACACACACACACACACACACACACACACACACACACACACACACACACACTTCCCCCCTCCCCTTACTTTACTTGGTGGAGCAAGCAAAGAATTCTTATTAGGAGTGTTTTAAAGTCTGGATTTTGCTATTGAGTCCCTATACCATCATTCAATGTTTATCTTTCCCATGTTTTTCACATTTATCAGTACTTTCAGCAACATTCTTGGTCACTTTGGGTTGATTTCTTTTTCAGCAGCGTGTCATAGGAGGTGTGTATTTCCATAAGAAAATACACACATACACCTAAGACCTATATATTTTTTCTTAACACCATCTGTTTTATTTGCTCTCTAGTAGGTGCCTCAGGAAAATCTTATAGTAATATGATTTTCTAAGATATTAAATGCTCATAGCATACTTTATGGAGCTTTTAAATTTAAAGTTTAGTTTGGATGACTGTAAAATTCTAAGCTCATATTTTCCTTCTTTGCTTATATTTCTATTTTGGCATAATATATTGCTGTTGAAAGGTTTGATGACAATTAAATTTCTTCCCTTTATAAGTGACTTTATTTTTTTTCCTAGATGCAAAGGGATTTCTTTTTTTTTTTTTTAATTTATTTTTTTAAGTCTTCCAGTTTTACTAGGGCATGTCTTGGTATTACCTGCCCCAGTTAGATTTTTTCCAGGTGTGTTTTGTCCCATTTTATTAAAGTATTATTTTATGTCTTTATTTCAAAAAAGTATTTTTGATTATAGTATTTAGCTTTTGTCCGCTCATTGCTTTGCTTTTCTCTTCTAGGGGCAGCTACCTTACGTATAAAGAGTTTTCTTTGCTCATCTTCTCTATCAGTCTCTCTTGAAATAATTTCATCTCTTTTTAAAAAAATTTTCTCCTTTTATATAAATATTATTTTAAACATTTTCTCCTTTCCCTCTTTTACTTCTCATAAGACATTTTTCTGAGTGTTTATTTGCTCTTCCATTAGTTTAGGCTTCATCTCTGAAGCAGCTTTTTCTTTCATTTCTACCTCCTTTCTGAGTTCTGAAATTCTGTCTCCAATCACCTCATATCTGAGTAATTCCATTTATTATTTTTATGTTGCTTGTGTATAGTTTCTATTACTTTTTAATTTGTTTTAGTTTGTTTTAGAATATTAGTTCACTGTGTCTGACAGTATTTGTCTGTTTTGTGGACCTGACTCCTGAAATGCCTTAATTGTCTGTAGGGGCTGATTCTTCTTCTTTCTCTCTCTCATGTTCTCACTGTCATGCTATTTCATTTTCTAAAAACTTAACATATGGGATTCTTCTGCCACCATTTTGATTCTGATGGCTTTGTGAGACGAGTTTTCCTGTATTTTTAATAGGAGCATGTGGGCCACATTCTCTTTTCATAGCTCTAGAGGCCCCTCTCCTGTTATGTTCATTAAGTGTTCAGAAATAGGGCCTTGCCCCTTCTGAAATCTGCATCTGCTGTTTCCTCTCCCACTTTTATCTCTTTTATCTTATTCTTATCTTTTCTTCTCTTGTAGCATTCATGTTCTGTTATCAATTTAGGCTCTATTTCTGGCCATTTCTCCTTACTTTGCAGTTTTATCCTGGAAAATTGCTTTGGCTTATTCTTAGGGTCTAAACTGCTCCAGTGCTGTCAAACTCTCACTCTCACCAGTAAGTTTAAGCCGGCAAGCTTCTTTCCCAGACTCAGCTGCTGTTTTCAGGTTGAACTAGACATATTCCACTGAGAACCTATGGGAAATTTGAGAATTCCCTGGCTTTTGGTGTTGTCAGGTCCCTTTGCCCTTCTCCTGTTACTGCGCACACAGTTACTGATAACTCATGAGATGCCGTGGCTGTAAGTGGTTTTTCCATGTCCCCATATGCTTATATTTTGAAGGTTTTAGAGATACCCTATATGTAGGAGATTTGAAAGAGATTTGATAACCATGCCACAAACCCACAATCTCCTCCTGTACCCATTTCCAATCATCAGGGCTATTCAGAAAAACTCCAAAGAAGCTTTATTAACCCCATTGTATAGAGTTAATGGAGAAACTAAAGCTTGGAGAAATTAAGAAACTTAAACACACTGTCAAAACCAGAAAAGGGCAAAGGCAAAATCTGAACCCAGGTCCACTTGACTTTCAAATTCATATTTTCCCACCATGAAAATATTGTTTCTCTTAGCATTTGAAGTAAGACTGCACTAGATTTCTCAGTTTTTTGGTATAGAGAGAGGTGAGGATGACCATAAAGATACGCTGAGCAATGGGGGCCGGGGACTGGGTCATAAGACAAGGCTATTCAGGCTGTGGCTCCTCCTTACATCACCATGGCTGAACTAAACTTCCTCATATGCAAAAAGAACTCTAACGCAAGACTTAGCATCCATCTGAGAATACATACATTATAAAGTTGAAAAAGAAAGTATTTAACATCTTGAGTAATTAAGACAGATTCTATCTGGATGGTTTGCGTACAGCCCTGAGCAGAGCACAGAGTGCAATGCATGTTCTGTTCTAGATGTTGTTTGTTTGGTAAGATTGTAATTCTATCATGGCATAAGCTCACTACTTCTATCATTTAAGGCCAGTGAGTTTAGGCTGAGTGGGTCTAGGTTTAAGAAGAGACAGACTATGTCCTCATTGACTTCGGGAAAGAAATGGATAGCTGATTGGACCCCTCATTTGTCTAAAGGAGATCACACAAGTCATACATGAGAGAACAAGAACAACACACTATTTTTCCTCTGCTAAGGAAAAGCCAAAGTGAAAAAGTTGATCAGAGTAAGAGTTACTTAGTTATAATAGTAACAGGTAACCGTGAGCGCATATGGCAATCAGAATGAAGATCTACTGCAGGAACTGATTCCTGCATCAGGAGAGAATTTAGCGTGCACAAAGATATCAAATAGCAGTCAGGGATTCTATCTGGAATACAGATTAAACATAGAAAATTTGGATTACATGGAAAATCCACCAAGTCACATGTTGTAAACATTTACTGGTATTATTTTTTAATTCTCTTTTAGTTAGAAAAAAAAGTTGGAAAGTTTTGTACCCACTTTAATCTACTCCCATTAATGTCAGATTAATTATTTATATTTAATTTGTTAGAAGTTCAATATTTAATTTAAAAAACCACTAAATATATTGGTACCATTTTAATAAATAATATCTAATAACTATTAAAGATTACTCAAAATGTACAAGATATTTAATTTCACAACACAACCCTTTTGTGATCTCATAAACTGAAACACAATATTGCCTGTAAGCAAACTCAAAACTCTGACATATTCACAGCAAAATCTATGTCCTTGACTCCTTCTGCACCGTTGGTGCCTGTTAGAATCTATGACTTGGAGAAATTTTTAAGGAAAGAATATCTGAAGGAAGGACAGCTCAACTGCCAAAGGTAGAAACAGCATGCTACCTGCACATTCATATCTTAGTTCCAACAGAAGTTTGAAGCGACTGTATAGGATGGTTAGAAATTAGTTATATGATATTACACACTAGTAAACACGGCATCTCCCATTGTCCCATCTCACTGACTTCCCTTATTTCTCCATAGAGCTACTGCAAAACAAGCTTTTTTTTCCCTACTACATTCTTTTCCCACCCTAGTTTGTGTATAAATTCTACTTTCCTTAAAGACTTAGCCAAAATATAATTCTTTATTGAGCAAAATTAATTCCCTCTGTTCTTGCACACCACTCCTACACACAGCACCTGGCAGATACCTATTTTTTAATAATTAACTGATTCTACTGTCCTTATTTACATATGTCTCTCTCGCTAAATTATAAGCTCTTCTCCCAAAGTAACATTTTCCAATCATTGCTGTATCCCTTGCTAATTCCTGGTACAGGGATTGCATTCGTCATCCTTTCTATTTATCTCTTTAAGTGAAAATGTTCTTGGGTGAGGTGTTTTCATTCATTCATCAAGCTGTCTACTTGAAATTCTTACCTGAATGTCTAATTAGATGCTCAAAAGAGCATAATTCTCCTACTCACCTCTCCTGTCCAACTTGGTCTTTTGCATTTCAATAAGTAGCCCTACTCCATAGAAATCTAGGAATTATATTTAGTCCTTGTCTTTTCCTCAACCCAGCACCTAATATTTCAGAAAGTTCTGTTGGTTCAGATACCAAAATAAACTTTGAATCCATTACTACCTATATCATGCTAGTCCAAGCCACTATCCTCTTTCCCACGGAATACTACCATAGTCTCCAAAATGACAATCATCAGTCTTTTATCTTCTTCTAATCTATTCTCTTCAAATAACCAAAGGATCTTTTAAAAATGTAAATATGATTATATCATCCTTCTTTTTAAGTTTTTTTAAAACAGTATCTTTTTATATCACTTATATTAAAATTTTACCTACCTATCATGCATTACAAATACGGCTGCCAGATTTAGCAAATTATAATAGAGGATACTCAGTTAATTTGAATTGAAGATTAACAATAAATTTTTCTTAATATAATTATGTTCTGTGCATTATTTGAGACATACTTATACAAAAAGATACAAATTGTTATCTGGAATTAAAATTTAACTGAGCATCCAGTACTTTATTTAGCAACCCTAGTTATAAGGCCCAATAAAGTCAGGGTTCTGACTGACTTTCTCACTTTATTTAATATGACTTTCCCCTTATTCACTATGCAAAATTCACATTAACATTCTGACAGTTTTTATAATATTCTAAGTTCTTACCTACCACACTGTTAATGCAATTTTAGTTTTCTCTGCTTATAACATTTTTCCCCAGTCTTTTTGATTCCTGGCTCCTTCTGATCACTAAAGTATCAAGTTTAAATTTCATTCCTCATAGGCCCTTTCTGATCACCTTATTTAATAACAGTCCCTTTCAATTTTGGGTGGTAGCACGTGGAAAATACTCAATGTTAGCTACTACTATCATTCTTGTTGTTATTCCAATTCTATGAGTAACCTAGTTTACCACTGAGTCTTTTATACAACATAAAGATCCATAACACATTCAGCGAAGTTTCCATTTAAGAAGAATGGTGAAAAATAAATATGTTTAATAAGAAGTAGTTTGAGAACAAGGTGGATGTGAAGAATACCTATATTTTTCTCTATATATTCCTGAGTAGACAAGAAACAAAGTCAAGAACAGGTAGGAGAGTAAGGTAGTAGATGGGACTTGACTCCAGAGGTAGGGCCCTGACACTGGAACAGATTCAGGACTAGCTAAAACCAGGCCAGGGTGAAAGCAGCTTTCAATCAGACATGCCCACCAGTGTGCCATGGCAATTTACCACTGCCATGGCAACACCCGGGCGTTACCACTCCTTTCCATAGCAATGACCCAATGACCCAAAAGTTACTACCCCTTACCTAGAAATTTCTGCATAAACAGCCCCTTAATCCACATGCAATTACAAGTGGGTATAAATATGATTGCAGAACTGCCCTGAGCTGCTACTCTCTGCCTACAGGGTATCCCTGCTTTATGGGAGCAGCCACAGAGCTGTAAAACTGCCTCTTCAATAAAGCTGTTTTCTTCTACCTCTGGCTTACACTTGAGTTCTTTCCTGGGCAAAGCCAAGAACTCCCTTAGGCTAAGCTCCACTTTGGAGCTCACCCACCCTGCATCAAAAGGACTATCTGGTGCCTGAGCTTTTAGTACACTTCTAAGATTGAAGTTAGTAGCACTGAAGAAAAAGTTAAAAGGAAGGAAAAAAAATAAGTAACCAAAAGGCATTAGTATATGGATGGGCAAACATTGTAGGGCCACCAAGATCTGCACATCTGACTTCTACTAACTCACTGGATGGTCATCAGGGTAGCCTTTCTGATGCAGAGAACCTGAGGTTTAGCAAATAACAACTGAAAACTCTGAACTATTCTTGTATGAAATCTAAAACACAGACCTCATATTAAGTAAATCCAAGGAAATTTTGAATGCATTCTATTTTCTTAATTGTATTCAAAATAAACCCCAGAACCCAGATGCTTTGGTATAATCTCAAAGTTAAATAAATTGCTTTTGCAGATACACAGGTAGTGATTTTAAGAGCAATCTTCCTGCAGAACAGAGTATTTTTTTTCTTCTAAAAAAAGAAAGAAAACAAATAAAATGTCATTATGAGATGCTAATTGTTGGAAAAATTTGGGTTTTGAAAACCAATCTTTTCTTCCCAGAATGGAGAGAGAAGAAAAGCTTTTAAAAACCACTCCAAACTATTTTTGTTCCCTCATACCAAAACACAAAGAGGCTTGTTCATTTTCAATTGAATTAAAAATAAAGTCACAGGGATTGAGGAACAATATATCAACTTTCTGTTCAAAATGCATGTTTTTACTATTAGATGTAGTGTCATAAACATGATGCCATTGTAACTGAAATCAAGCTTTAAATATTCTGCCAAATGCATGTTTTTCAGTCGTGCAAATAGTGTCCTTTTGAAACATGTATTTATAACTTACTCTGAAAAAAATATTCAAAAGAATTCTTTTATTCTTTTTTAGGTCCACTGTTTGTATAACTAACCTCATCTCAGGAATATTATTGAACTAAACATAAATGTGGCTTTCATTTGATGAGCTATGGACAATTATACTGCAAATTCCAATGGCTGATCTTGAGCAGACAAATCTACTGGGAGAAAAATGGGATAATGTCAAACAGAGATTTTTTATCTCAAGTAATTAAACAGCATTTACAGTTTCTGAAGTTCTTTCAAAATCAGACATTTAAATGCAATCATATAATAGAAGGAGAAAGATAGTACAGAGTGAACCTCAAAGTAGCAGTTAAAAACACAGGCAGAAATCCTGTTCATTATTAACTGGATGTCTGAGGATATAATACTTCCTACACACTCCTTTCAAATTATACCCTTTATGTCTATGGAAGATAGTCATAATTGCCTGAGAAATTTAGTGAAACTATCCAGTTAGATAATACCAGCAATCATGTGGCTTGGAAATATTTTCAATGGTGTAAATTTATAATCAAATGATGGGTATCATAACTGGCACAATAAGAACGACTCATACATCTATATATCTATCAGTTATTTGTCCATAACTAAGACTATTTTTAAGGCAATTCACTAATAACTGAATATAAAGAACTTGTAGCTATCAGAATATAATTAGAAAACACTGAATTATATATGTAAACTTGCAGGTGTATTCATATGCATCCAAACATGCATTACATTAAACTGCACAGGAAAATGTTTGAATTTGCAATCATGCACATCATCTGGTAGCATGTCATTAAAACTGATGATTTATCTTACATATGTGAAGGATTCATAATTACTTCAATGGCCTAAAAGGCACACTCGTAATTTGAATTACTTGAAATCTCCTATTATATCCATAATATAAAAAATTACAAAATAAAATATTATCAACTATGCTATGTCTTGTAATGCAAGCATGACTGACAGTCCTCTTCACAATCACTATGTGAAAAGAGCTTTTATCACAAAATCAGGCAAGATAATGAACATCGAAAGCAGGTTTCCCTAGCTTCATATCTAGGCATTAGCAATATGAACTTGGGCATAAGATTTACCATCACTGTGACCCAATTAACTTGTGTGTAAAATAAAGATGACAACTTACCTCATGTAATATCTTTGAGGAATAAATGTGGAAACAAGTAAATACCACTGGCATTTGCCACATGCTCAACACATGTTAGTTTCCTTTAACCAATTTAGAATGAAGCAAGGGTGTCACCTTCTGCAAAATGAGGAGCCAGGTTTGACTTCTTTAAAGGACATTGACAGTCAATACAATCTTGGTTTTGCATATAGTATGATTCTAATCAACATTCCAGACACTTCCAAAATGAACAACTATCCTTCTTTCTCAATTATAATGCTCCACGAATTGCATTAAAGCCTGAAAAAAGACTGAGCTGATAAAGACGTAAATCGGCTTAATAAACCCTTTCTTATCAGTTGAAAATACTATTACATTGAAATAATGCTTCAGACATTATTTGCGGCTCATAAAATCACATGTAGATTGCGGCAGCTTTCTCTGCATATTATACCTCCTTACCAACACCATCACTGTCTTCTCCATCATCAACTAACCATTACATGTTCAGGGCACAGCGTTGGATGCTAGACATCTGTTTCACATCAATGTGGAATGTTGAGGTTATCATTTATTTATAATAACATATCAAGTACAATCTAAACTACATAACCTCACTATTTTATTATTTCTCGGTCAGTCTATGGAGCACACTACAGACCACCAGACTCTTGGAGATCTTCAGGTTGACATAGATACTGCCTCACTGACACCAGATTCTCCTTGTCTATATTAACTCTCAATTTATGGTTCACCTTACAGAGAAAAAGTAGCTGCTCTTTCCCATCTATGATGCCATATTTAATAGCACAGACCAACAAAGACCAATACGAGGGCCTCATAGGCTAGATTATTGTGTGAAAGCATTTAATGTAGAATTCCTTAATTTGGAAGGTTATGCTCTACTTTCTGTAGTTTTCCCTGACATTCCCTGGACTAGATAGATATTCCTATTATGAGCTTCTACGCAAGATTGAGATTTCCTATGATCTCCCTCTAATAAGTGATTTTAACTCTTGGTTTAACTGTTGTTCTTCACCGTCAGGCTGTATTCTTTGCGGAGGCATGGGGTTTACCTATCTTGTTCTTCATTGTACGCTAAAGAGCTGGCATTTTTCTTGGTTTATAATCATTACTCAAGCATATTTGTGAAATACATTAGAAATACAGTACTTTTTCTCAAATGATTTCTCAATGATTAGAAATATCATTCCTCACACAGGATAATGTTTTAACCCATGTGATTATTTTACAAACACACACCCAAGCTTATTACTAGAATGTTTTATGTCTTACTATGTGCAGGAATATACCTGCATAAGTGCAAAGCCTGATATAGAGAAAGAATATCTTTAATAATTTTGAATAAATTAATTGGTTAATAAACTGATCTTTATTATTTTTATTCCTTTTTTATTTTCATGGCTACATACTAGGTGAAAATATTTATGTGGTATATGAGATACTTTGATATGGGCAATAAGTACTTATCACACCAAGGAAATGGGTACAAAAATATATTGTTAGAAAGAATAAATAAGACTTAATATAGAATTTTTTATAGAATTGCTTGAGCTCCTTATGTATCCTGGTTATTAATCCCTTGACAGATGGGTAGTTTGCAGATACGTTCTCCTATTCTGTGTGTTGTTTCTTGACTTTGTTGATTGTTTCCTTCACTGTGCAGAAGCTTTTCAACTTTATGTGATCCCATTTGTCCATTTTTGCTTTGGTTGCCTGTGCTTGTGGAGTATTACTCAAAAAAATTTTGCCCAGATCAATGTCCTGGAGAGCTTCCTTGGTGTTTTCTTGTAGAAGTTTCTTAGTTTGAGGTCTTAGATTTAAGTCTTTAATCCATTTTGGTTTCATTATTGTACATAGTGAGAGATAGGGATCTAGTTTCTTTCTTTGGCATACAGTTAGCCAGATTTTCCAAGACCATTTCTTAAAAAGACTGTCACTTTTCCAGTGTATTTTCTTGGCACCTTTCCTTCAGGGTGGCAAGCTCTCTCAGGCCCTCAGATCCCCCAGAGATGCTGTCTGGGAGCCAGGTATTGAAGTAAAAAACCTTAGAAGTTTAATTACAGTTCTATTGTACTGTGGCTAAACTGGCACTCAACCACAAGACATTTCTTCCCCATGCTTCCCTCCCCTTTCCATAGGCAGAGGAGCCTCTCCCTGTGTCAACCACCACCAGCAACTCACAAGGGGCTGTGCCAGGCTGCCACCATTGATCACTTAAAGGCCAAGGGCTCTTCAGTCAGCTGTGAGGAATGCTGCCAGGCCTGGACTCACCCTTCAGGGGCAGTGGGCTCCCCACTGGCCCAGGGCAGGACCAGAGATGCTGACCAAGAGCCTATGCCTCGAGTCAAGGACCCCATGAGTCTGCTTGGTGCACCACTCAACTTTGGCAAGCTGATACCTAAGATGCAAGATGGAGTCCCCTTTACTTTTCCCCCCTGCTTTTCTCAAACAGAAGGAATCTTTCACCATAGCCACTACAGCTGGGAATGTGCTGGGTCTCATCTGAAGGCAGCATGTCTCAGATCCCAACACCCACAGCATATTACCTGAGTATTGCTTTTGGTTATTTAGGGTCCGGAAACTCTTTAGTCAGAAGATAACGATTCTTGCCAGGTCTCTGCTGTGACAGGGTAGCATTGAGTTCAATGTAAAGTCACTTAGTCACTGCGCTCTCCCTCTCCCAAACATATGATTTCTCTGCACTGCACAGCCACTACTGGGGTGATGGGGAGAGGTGATGTAATCACTCCCTTAGCTGCCCTGGCTGATGTCTTGGTAGCTTCCAGTCCACTGGCTCTGAGCCCAGCTCAGCACTAGAACCTGCCTAGGACTTGCAGTCGTTGTGGCTAGACTGCCCCTCAGGTTCATTTAGGGCCCCACAGCACTCTAGCCTGCAGTGGTAAGGCTTGCTGGAACTCAAGCTCTCACCACTGGGATGGGCAATTCCCCTCTGACTAGGGCTGGTTCAAATGCTCTCTGCATGGACAGACATTAGCTGAGTAAAACCTGGTTCTGCTTTCCACTGTGACAGGGCAGCACTGAGTTCATTGCAAAGTCTCACAATCACTGTACTCTTCCTCTGCCAAGCACACAGATTCTCCATAGTGTGCAGCTACTGCTAGGGGATGGGGGAGGGGTGGTATCTGCAATTCAAGACTGTCTTTCCAGCCCTCTTCAATGTCTCTTTCAGCAATATTAAGTGAAAACCAGGTACTGTGATTGCTCACCTGATTTTTGGTTCTTGTGATGGTGCTTTTTGTACGTAGTTAATTGTTAAAATTTGGTGTTCCTGCAGGGTGGGTGCGGGGGTGAATGGTGTAGACTTCTATTCGGCCATATTGCTCTGCTGCTCATTTGTTTTTTTTTTTTTTTTTTTTTTTTTTTTTTTTTTTTTTTGAGACGGAGTCTCACTCTGTCGCCCAGGCTGGAGTGCAGTGGCGCAATCTCGGCTCCCTGCAAGCTCTGCCTCCCAGGTTCATGCCATTCTCCTGCCTCAGCCTCCCGAGTAGCTGGGACTACAGTTGCCCGCCACCAAGCCCGGCTAATTGTTTTGTATTTTTAGTAGAGATGGGGTTTCACCGTGTTAGCCGGAATGGTCTCGAACTCCTGACCTTGTGATCTGCCCGCTTCAGCCTCCCAAAATGCTGGGATTACAGGAGTGAGCCACCGCACCCAGCCTCATTTGTATATTTTAATGAAATTTTATTATCAGTAAAAGCCCCTATGTCATGCAATAGATTTCCATTTTGTTCTTGACTAAAGTTAGAGGTTCCAGTGGTCAGAATGACTTTTTTTTTCATAATTTACATTACATAGTCCATAAAACTTGAAACTATAAAGGTATGAGAAGGTTACTCTACGTCAATGTATTTTAAAGGTGAGTTTGGGCTTACTTTGTTTCTTGTTAAATGTTTATGGAATATTAGCTCATATTTAACATTCTCCTGTTAAAGTAGATACTGTACGTGATTTAAAATAAACATTTCTACTTAAGTGCCATGTATTAATAGTTTTCTTCTTAATAGTCTTCTATTAAAATGCAACTATTCTAAGACATCTCCTATATCTTCAAGGGTCATTTCACAGTTTTGTTTTGCTTTTCCTTCCAAGTTGATTTTATTTTCTCATAGGCCTACGTTAAAAGAAACCAGAGATTCATAACAGGTGTCATAGTTCATAGAGTCACATTAACAAAGCACAGAAAGAATATCCTTCCCTGGTTTAAGAGGCCATTTGTGTAAGTTTCTATTTGTTCAGACATTAAGAACAACCAGGTTATCTTAATGTTTTTTAGTTGACCACAGGCACTATGATAAGAATTTATGCTCAGATTATTTTTTTTACTTTGAGCTCCAGATCTTTTATGGCCATTTTTACATACTCCATCTGGTTCTGAAATCCAAAACAACCTTCTATATTTGAACACAGGAATTTGTGTTGAAAGTATTTCCTGCTAAGACCATGTGGGAGACGAAATATCCAGCCCAAAGATTAGAGTCCATCAGGCCCAGCAGCATGAGGAATCAACAACCTGACCCACAGAAATGGTAGAAAAATCAAAAGAAGCTGACTTAGCTAAGCTCTAAAGTAATTCTGAGAAGTTGCCAAAGGAAATTTATGAAAAATAAATTTCTGTAAATTATTTATGTCTGCTTTCTTCGATATGCCTATGCAGTTTTAACACAACACAATACTTTGTCACTGAAATCTGTAGCTTCTATACTATTTTAAAGGGTTATCTTAACTCTGCTGGGTTAAAGTAATAAGATGCCTTCTGTTAAGCAAGTTAGATGATCATTCTAGGACCTACAAGTTAAATCTGTCTAACTCAAGGAGTAATTAACCTAAAAAACAGAAAAAGCAAACTTTGAAAAAATGTCCAAAGTCCTTTGAGGAAACATTCTTTGATTACGTGTAGATAACCATGAAGCTCTTCTTGCTAGTTATGTTAAACATAATCTAGTAGTCACCCCCCAAATACCTTCTTTTGTGCTATGAGATCTGTGATTTGTATTGAAAAAAAAAATGTGTTCAGGGGTACAGGGGACCAAAATAGCAGATTCCAGTGAGTGGGATCTGAAACATTTCTTCATAACCAACTCTTCTTTTTTTTTTTTTAAGTTATGGTTTAAGCTAGGCAAAGCTAAGCACCTGATGCTTACTAACCAACTAGGAACTGTAGATTAATATTAGTTTACCTTTCTTTATACTCAAATATTCTGTGTGTTACCACGAACAGTATGTCTGTTTAATACCACATTTATACAATTATCATTCCCAAAATCCTTAGTAGAAACCCTACATATGTATGCAAAGGTCAGTTCCTGCCAATTATTAAATTTTCCACTGATTCACTTGAGGCATTCAAAAAGACCATCCACTGGTTGTATTCTCAAACCTGAAAGGCAACATCCGACCTCAAGGAGGCAATAGTAAACTCTTCGAGCAATTCCTACCACTCTGGTGCCATTGCACTGGGCTCCTGGTTCCTAAAACATCCTCTAAAGGTTTCTTCTGTTATTTATCTTTTATTGTTTTTTCTCTCTCTCCTGTTATTGCATTATTACCCTTTTCTGTATTTGCAAAACAGCTTCTTACCCCACCATTCACTTGGTTCATAAAAATGCTTGAGCTCCATAAGTCTTAGTTTATAAAGAGTTTCTTCATTTGCTTTGGTAAAGTGCCTACTGGCATTTGTTAACTTTTGAGTCTAATTATGTGGCAGTTTACTGACTTTTATTGAATGTGCTTAGTTAATCTTATTTTAGCTTTATTAGGTAGTAAATTTGTTAATTTGGCACAACCTTTTGCTTTCTTGGCTTGGCATCCTGGGTTAATAATTGCTTCCCTATAATCAATGGATTTATTCATTTACTAATAAATGCCCCTTTACCCTCCTAATTGTAGATCTTCATCTTTATTTAAAAGCCAATTTGGAAAAATGGCTTCCTTGCCTCTTTAAATTTGGACACTTAGTAGAAAATGGCATTTCCTTCATCTAATAAGCATTACTGAGTGCGTAGCTTGTTTTTACCATTGTGCTAAGTACTATGGAGAAAACAAGGCAGCCTCAGCCAAAATCTACCTTCAAAGGAAACTTTAAGCTCCCATTCTCAATGCTTCATTGGTGCTATGCCCTGTATCTGAAGTATTTTAGCTCTCCGGGGTGCCTACTTGGTCAACCTGGCAGATGTATCTATTCATCCCTCTCCACCTTCAAGGATCAAGTTCATATCTTACCTTTAGTGTTGTGTACCCTCCACCCAGGGAAGGTCAAATTAATTTTCTCTCATAAACTATATTCCCAAACCATTTTCTAAATACCATTGACCATACTGAATAATAGTTATGCATTAGGTATAGGTCCTCATGTATCTATCTCTTTCAGTACGTAAAATATCTTAAGTGCAGAAACTGTCTTTCTGTGAATGTCAGCATTCCCAGGGCTTAGTTCAGAGAAAATACATACCTCTGTAAGTCAGAATTCCAGAGGCTAAAACTCCAGATTCATAAAATTTACAGTAAAGCTTCCACTACATTGGAGGAAGAAAGGAAGCATGATCATTGGGCTTTAAAGCAGCTCCTGGTGGCACATAGCCCACACTGAATAAATGATGGCTATATTTTAATGATCAGCCAAGTAAGACTGGACCAGGAGGTTAAAAGAGATCTGGATCCAACACTTTTGGGTACTTTGACCTGAGTTAAGTTAACTTTTCTGGGTGTTAATTTTTTATGAATATCAAAAAAGGAACAGAATTAATACTTGCTAAGGGTAACTTGCAGTGAGAAGACCCTCTGATTCCATTATATGGGATTGGTAAGGTATACAAACATCTACATAAAATACAACAAGTCTTAGTAAATGTAAAAATTTCCTGATATAGGGAACACACATTAGATAAATTTAGCAAGGAAAGAGTTTGGATCACTTGAGCCAAAAAGTCAATTACAGTTATTGTAAAATTATCTAGATGATCCAAAGTGATGGACTGCAACTATAAACTGCATATGCGACATGAACAGTCATTAACCTTCCTCAAGCAGACAGGTCCCCTGGCATATTAACACTGACATAAGTGATCCTGAAGTGAGCATTTACATCAACTGTTATTCCTAGAACATTCCTAGACAGTCATCGCCAGGTGTGTTGACTTCAAAGTTACTAGATATTACAATGCATCAGACTGAGCAAGAGAAAAAGTAGGTTCATGGTAAGGATATAGAGTGTAATCATCTTTTCTCCATAAGATTTTCTGAAAAAGAAAAACATTATAGGCAGATTAATTATCAAAATTGTTCTAATATAAAGTTAGAGTTGATGAGAAAAGTAGTGAGAAATGAGTCAGTGTCTAAGGGAATAGGAAACCTTTTCCAGATGAACTGGAAGATCAAAATACCTTCTAGAAATTACAGTTACTCAGGCAAATGTGCAAATCAGTACTCTCTTTTGGTAATGTCATAAGTCCAAATTTTGAGGCCAGAATCTGAATGAAGCTAGAGAAATATTCTGGGAAGACAAATGGCTTTACAATTGTGATTCAGACGAAATCCTAGAAGAAATGACGATGGCATTTTGTCTTCATAGCTCAGGCTGGTCTCCATGAAATGAATGTATGGAAGTTAAATTTTGAAAGAGGCTTTTCCTTCCACGCACTAGCAATTTATACCTGAAAACACCCATGACCATGGGCTCAGAAGCTGTTCTAAAGATGGTCCAAGAGGTCACTGGGAAATTAAGTCAGCAAGCAGCTAATTGTTCTGTTTATTATCCAGTTAGGAACACAACAAAACTACAATTCATTTTCTGCAGTCTTTAAAGAAAGCAAGAGTCATGAACTGCCATTATCATAAAACAAAATTAAACATGCTGTGCAACTGCAAACAAAGAGAAAAACAGATTCTTCAATAGGCCACAAATACCTTTTAGCACTTCCTTTGTTCCTAGTAGGCAAGACTTGGCAGCACTACTTTGACCACTAACTGATAGAAGTTTGCATAAGAGATTAAAATACTTTCGGCCAGGCGTGGTGGCTCACGCTTGTAATCCCAGCTCTTTGGGAGGCCAAGGAAGGCAGATCACGAGGTCAGGAGATCGAGACCATCCTGGCTAACACGGTGAAACCCTGTCTCTACTAAAAATACAAAAAATTAGCTGGGTGTGGTGGCGGGCACCTGTAGTCCCAGCTACTTGGAGGCTGACGCAGGAGAATGGCGTGAATCCAGGAGGCAGAGGTTGCAGTGAGGCGAGATCGCGCCACTGCACTCCAACCTGGGCGACAGAGTGAGACTCCATCTCAAAAAAAAAAAAAAAAAAAGAAATTAAAATACTTTCTTACTGGGACACCTCAAATAAGAATTAATTTCATATGTGAAGAGTCTTTCTACTACAAAATGTTTCCCCAGCGTGCTACATATCTTAGACACTTAAGCACTTTTTTAAAGACACAGATTTCCAGGTCCCACTTCAGAACAATTGAATAAAATCTCTGAAACTAGGACCCAGAAATCTGCATGTTTCAATGTTTTCCAGGACTTTGAAGCCAGCAAGTTCAGCACCAGCTCAGCACCAGAGCTCTGGTGACTGCTACTGATCTATTACATTAAATATAAAATGCAAAAGAGCTATGGTTGATTACGACAATGTTCATTTTATTTCCCATCTATATGTGTGTCCAAACTACCCTACTGTAACATAAAGAGTAAGAATGAATTTCTACTAAGTTACAGAAATAAAAAGTCCATGTAGAATTCTCAAAGATTTGGAGCTCTCTTTTAGAGAAAATTAAAATTGGAGACACCCTGCACATAAGCAAAACAATAAGATGATTGACTAGAGCAAAATATAAAATATAGTCTCAAAAAAAGTAACAATTCATGTGAAAAAGAGAAGCGAACATAACCAACAAAAAGTAAAATAAAATGCTACAAAGGACACTTTGTCCATGGTTTCACTCTATCATGCCAACTCTTCTATTGCATCCTTGGATGTCTGCCTTTGTTGGGGTAGAAGAGCAATAAGTAGGCTGCCTAATAGAATGGTGTTTGAATTGGAAGCATGGATTACTTCTTTAAATAAACAATACTCTATGCCTACTATGTGCCATGCTCCATGCTGAGTGATGAGTATAGACTAGTGGTTTCAACTAGGAGCAATTTTTTTTCTTTCTGGGAGCATTTGGGAATGTCTGAAGAACTTTTTGCTTACCCTAGCTATGGGTAGTGGAGGGTGGGGTGCTACTGACATCTAATTGGTAAGACCAGGGATCCTGCTAAGCATCCAGCAGTGCAGAAGATGAGCCCATACAGCAAAGATTTACTTGGCCCTGAATGTCAGTAGTGTTAAGGTTGAGAAATCCTGGTATAGGCTGAATAATAAGCAGATATGTTATTTTCCCTTAAGAAATTTATTTAAAATAGATCTTAAATAAAAAATATTGTCAAAAGTGCTTTGAAGAAAAGAACAGAAATTAGTAGCACAGAGAGGTAACACTAGAACTAGTTGTTCATCTCGTCAACAAAAAAGGAACAGAGTCCAACAGATGATAGGTATGCAAATTTTTGTTGAATTAATATAACCCTTTCTATTATCCATTAATTATAACAGCCTATAATATGAAGATATGTTTCTTCTAACTCTTTTTAACCACCTTTTTCTTTGACTGCTATCAGCCTGTGTGAGAGTGGCATACCTAAAATGTCCTTTGAACTTCACCCCAACTCCAGCTTCAGCAGTCATTCCTCTGTCTTGAACCATTAGGCTGCTATTACAAAATACCATAGACTGGTTAGCTTATAAACAAAATACATTTGTTTCTCAGCATTCTGGAGGCTGGGAAGTCTAAGATCAAAGTGCTGGCAGATTCAGTGTCTGGTGAGGGCCTGCTTTTGGCTTCATAGATGGTGTCATCTTGCTGTGTCCTCACTTGGTGAAATGGGCTAGCCAGCTGTCTGGGGTTTCTTTTATAAGGGCGCTAAGACATCACCTCCAGATACCATCACCTTGGGGGATAAGATTTCAATGTAAGAATGGGGATGAGGGGACAAACATTCAGACAACAGCACCCCCAATATCTTCCTTGACTTGCTGCTCATGCCTCTCTACAGCACAAATGGGGCTTTGGCCATGTAATGTGGTCTTTTCAGAGTAAAGGTCAGTGGCTGAGAGTTGGTGAGGGAGATATTCTCTGATGACATTAAGGTGATATATGGCATGTATAATGACACTAGCAGAAGAGACAGTCAATTACATGGCAGATGTCTGTGTTCACATAGGGGCCTTTAGCACCTTCATCCAAAGATGACCTTTGGACATCTTCTCACACTTTTTCTGGGTAGAACACTTTCATTTTCCTACAAATGAACTGCTTCTTCAGTGTGGGTCTGAATTTTCTGGCTCTGGGGGGTGCAGGTCTCAGCAACCAAAGCCAATGGTACTCAATTCTGTAACATTGGCTGGGATTTTTGAAAAAGAAGCATTTTATTTTCATTGTCATTGCTGACAGGAAAACATAGAAGCCTGGATTTGCTGGTAATTGTCTTTCCAAAAAGAAAGGAGTGGCTTCCTGAAAATAGGACCATCCAGAGGGAAATAAAGCAGGGCACTGTATCAATGACATTATTTAACTCCCAGGATCCAGCAATGCCTAATGCCAGATAACCTGGGTGAATGTGTCAATTTGACTTAAATCATGACATAAGTAAAATTGGACACATGTAGTCTTTAGCTAAGCTCCAATCAAGCTTATAGATAAGTAAGACATAGTCTTGCCATTTATAATTTCACATTTATTAGGGGAAAAATTGTTGGTTGTGATCATCTACCATGTCTTAGTCGCTATCCCTAGATATTGCATATCTTTGTTTTATTGGATACTATGCTTAGTATCTCCCCCGAGGTAACAGAATAAGTAAATGGCCAAACAGAATTCGAACCCAACTATTTCTGATTCTGGAGCTCTACTTTGCTCTATGTTATGTTATACTTTTGTAGCTATCATAAAAATATTTA
Source organism: Pan troglodytes (assembly GCF_028858775.2). Classification (NCBI taxonomy): domain Eukaryota; kingdom Metazoa; phylum Chordata; class Mammalia; order Primates; family Hominidae; genus Pan; species Pan troglodytes. The sequence continues at coordinate 93,777,341 of NC_072407.2, forward strand.
CTTGCAATAAGATTAATACATCTCCACTGGTACACAGAAGGGAAAATTTAACTCTTATTGTGAAAATGTTTCACAGACCAAGTGTTGAAGGTTAACAGGGTGTAGAGGGGAGGAAATTTGAAAAAGTATCTTTTAAGGAGACTATGTGGTGTTTACTGGCCCTTTGGGCCAGGCATTGTTCTAAGACTTTTACTGTATTAACTCATTTATCTTCTCAGTAACCCTATCAAGTGATCACTCTTATTATCAGCATTTTTCAAGATAACATAGGGCATGGAAAGGTGAAGTAATTTACCCCAATGAGCCTTTTGCAGGACTAGGATCTGAACTCAGAAAGTCTAGCTCCAGAGCTCACAGCTTTAACTGCTTCACTCTATTGCCTCCCATATGACTGTTCACAAGTGATAATAAGTGATAGGGTCATCAAACCATGACAAAAAATAAATATGATGATTGGATATCAGTTCAATATTTGCTTATATACAAATCCAACTCATTTTTAAATTGCTCACAGATGGCTTATATAAATTTATTTTTCTGAATACTTCATTTTGGATTTCTAATTCTACACACTGTAGATTGCACATGTTTTGATAGAATAAGGACAATTATAAGAGTTAATATCATGTAGCTAAAGCTTAATGCTTCAATAAGGAACAAAGTCAACTCTTTGACAAGGAGTTTCAGTTCTGTCAAATGAAAATGTAAGATAGGGTTTTTCTTAAGTAATATTATATATATATATGTCTGTGTATACATCATGAGTATATACAAGCATATACATATTTATATATAAATAGATATATAGAGATATATACACACAGAGATGTAATTTCCATTACCCTTTTATATAAATAGACTACATTTGAAAAATGAGAAATAAGTTCTAATGATTTCAGTTGAATATGCTTTTCCTCAAAATATCGCACAGAAATAGTTATACTCCATATAAAAGCCCTATAGACAAATTCCAATCAAAAGAACTAAAATTTTCACATTTAATTAACTCTGCTATTCCTATAACACAAAAGTTTTACAAATAAATAAGTAGGTATAAATAAAATAAAATGCAAATTAATGTAATTATAATATTTGGGATTTATTAAGAAAGAGTATTGGGTGCTATAAGTGGCTGTATCACTGTAAGAAAAAAGGCAAAAAAATATGATGCTTGTTCTGACTAGTTATCTAATAAGCATTAGCAATTAGGATAAGAAACTGCATCAAAATGCAAACTGTGTGTCTACCTTCCTGCAGTGATTCTACTATTCAGGACTTACATGTAGAAATTTGCTCAAGTACAAAAAGGTATATGTGCATGTATGTTACATGTACATGTGCTGTTGCAGCACTGCTTTCATAGAACCATATTGGAAAGATTACCAAATTATGTTTCATTTTGATGCTAATTATGTAAATAAACTATGTAAGAAATTTAAACGGCATACAATATAGTAAAAATAATGTTACATGTCTGCATACAGGGCATCAGAAAGATATCCACAATATATTCATCACAAGGAAAAAAATCAAAGTACAGAATAATATGTATTTTTTGAACTTATTTATATAACAATCTACTCATGAATCTGAATGTTTATAGATGGATAGGGCAATAACTGGGAAAGATATGTTAGAAGTGATCTAGTTTGAATACTAGAATGTTAGGTAATTTTTACATCTCCATACTCCTCTCACATTTGTGCTTACATTGATCATATAATTGAGTATTTTTATTTAGTAAATATGATGTAAAACTTCTTTTGAAAGATGCAGAACTTTGATTTTTTTGTGCCTAAAGTGAAATTGTATTGATTTTGATACAGGGAGAAAAGAACAAACGTCTCTTAAGTAGCTATTCTGTGCTTAGGCACTAGCCCATGATCATTTCATATGCTATCACAGTCAGACTTCACATCAATATTCTGAGAAGTGGAGGATTACACCTACATTAAAATGAGGAAATTAATGCTAAGAGAACTCCAGTAAATTAGTCAAGTTCACACAGCTGGTAAGTAGGCAAAGATACCAAAATTCAAACCCAACTTACATTCTCTTACCAATATACCACACAGAGAAGGAAATATATAAAACCGAACTAAACCTAATCATAAAGCTGTTTTTTTCTATCACTTGATTTGTTTGTTTTTTATTTCAGCTTACCAATTATTCTGAAAGACTACGAAGAAATGTATATGGTTACTGTAAGTTAAGATTTTTAAATATTATATGCAATAATAATAGTAACCAGCACTTATTAACCAGGTCTTTTTCAGAACACTTATACGTTTAAACTCGTTAATTTTTTACAACCAGCTTATGAGTTATGTATTATGTATAATAACTATTCGTGCTGCATATTAAGGAAACTGGGGCATAGAGTGGATAAGTAACCCACCAGGTCACACAGAAAGGAAGTATTAAAGCCAGGATTCCATCCCAAGTAGTTAAACGTCATAGCCTGCACTCATAACCCTGTGCTCAATTCATACAACCAGGTAAGTTCTGACCCTTTGGCAGGAGTCATTTTTAAGAGCTATGTGTTTATCTCATTATGCTACCATTGTTCAAAATAAGTTTAAAATATCTCTTTAGAAATGACCCTCAGGGAGCTGGGTGTCGTGGCAAGTACCTGTAGTCCCAGCTCCTCTGGAGGCTGAGATGGGAGGACTGCTTGAGGCCAGGAGTCGAAGTCCAGCCTGAGCAAAATAGAGAGACACCATATCTAAAACAAACAAACAAATCAAAAGAGAAATGACCTTCAGGGTTATTTTACTAGCTGCATAATGTCTCCTGGGTATATACAGGGTCTTTTGTGCAGACTGATGATTTGGAGTTCTTTCTTACTTCTCCTTTCCATTATATGCAATAATGATAATAATAACCAGCACTTATTAACCAGGTCTTTTTCAGAACACTTATACGTTTTAACTCGTTAATTTTTACAACCAGCTTATGAGTTACGTATTATGTATAATAATTATTCATGCTGCATATTAAGGAAACTGTGGCATAGAGTGGTTAAGTAACCCACCAGGTCTCACATAATATATAAGAGTGAAAGCACCATGGGTAGAGGTGATCTGCTGTTGCTGCTGGCTTTTCACCGCCAGTCGGTGGATGTATGGGCTGAGCAGGGGGGAAGGAACCTCACATGCAAACTCAGAAAATAATAGGCCTGAGGTTAGTTCATTTGCCCACTGCCTGCTAGCCTACTGAGTCATCATGTGTGACCTGGGAAGAATGAAAACTGTAGAATGTCACAAATTGAAGACTACCTATGACCAAGCAGAAAATACCAATTTACATGTGAAAAGATTATCCTCTGTTGACACTTCAAAACAAGACAGTAATTGTTCCGCTAAAGACTGTGTGCACTTAGGAGGCATTAGCAGCCATTAATAAGTAACACTCTCCTTGTATTTCTCCTGTACACTGAAATTTCATACCAGGAAGCAACACTTAGCTCCTTCAAATAAATTCCCATCTAATTTGGAACTTACACCAATAAATATTTAGACTGTATATTTAGGATAAATGTAAAGAATATTTTAGGACATACATATTATAATTCTGTGTAATGCTCATATATTAAAGTCACAAAAGGTAAAAAAAATAATAAAACAATTTTAGATTTCTGAGTTTAAAAAATGTATAAGCCCTACCTTATCAGTGGTTTTACTTTCAGTGATTTCTATTACTTGCAGTAGAGTACAAGATATTTTGAAAGTGACCACATTCTCATAACTTGTATTATAGTATATTATTATAATTGTTCTATTTTACATTATTTAATGTTGATCTCTTACCATGCCTAATTTATAATTTATAAATTAAACTTTTTTATAGGTATGTATGGATAGGAAAAAACACTATATATATAATATATATTATATTATATATATAATATATATATAGGGTTTTCTACTATCTGTGGTTTCAGACATCCACTGGGCTCTTGGAATAAATGCCCCATTGGTAAGTGGACACCACTGTACTCTAAATGAATCATTAAGTCATATTTGATGTTTTCATATGACAACAATATTGAAATCTGTAATAAAAATTTTCTATACATACTGATAGCCACAAAAGGACATATCTCCAGAATGAACTCCTATCAGAAAAAGACATTCTCAAATGCATTTCCCTTTAGTATTAATCTAGTAAGTACTCATGGTGTCCTGCTGTGCCTAGTGGGCTGGAAGCCAGGGCTGACTTCTCTAGGGGGAGTGAAAGAAGTATGGGCAATTTTTGACACTCTGTAGATTGGACCATGGGACTCAAAACACCAGAAGCTTGCCTAGGGATGCAAAATTAAAATGAAGGAAGCAATTACAGAACTGCAGAAAAAGTATGTAATTAACCTTAGTACTCCTTCTCTCCATTTGACTTATTACCCAAATGGTTAGCCAGATTGAGCTAATGTTATTTTAACCAGAAATGTTGAATATATCAATCCTATAGCATGACTAAAAATCTATTCTTTTCTTAAAGGCATTACAAATTATTTTCTGATTAATGAATTTTTTAAAGGGTAATATAAAGGAATTTGCCAAACTCACTACATTCTGATGAACTAACTAGTATAAAAATTATTAGATCAGAGGAAAAAAAAGTCAAATGATTTCATTTATCATCTGCTTTATATATAAAGCTTACTTCTTTCTGCATATATATATATATATGAGTGTGTGTGTGTGTGTGTGTGTTTTGACAAAGTCATGTGTCTCGTAACAATGAAGGTATCTTCTGAGAAATGCACAAACCTACATGCTATAACTTACAACACACCAAGGCTATACGGTATGGCCTATGGCCCTTAGGCTGCAAATCTATATAGCATATTACTATACTGAATCCTGCAGGCAGCTGTAACACAATGGTATTTGTGTGTCTAATCATAGACGGGGGAGACTGGCCAAGATGGCCCTTTAGAAGAAGCCAGTGTGTGCTGCTCTCACAGAAAGAAATAGAAGGGGTAAGTAAATACAGCAGCTTCAACTGAAACATCCAGGTACACACACTGGGATTCATCAAGAACACAATCCAACCCAAGGAGAATGGAGAAAAGCAAGGCAGGATGACTGCCCACGTGAGAGAGACACAGAGCCAGGGGGGCTTCCCTACCCAGGGAAGCAATGAGTGAGTGACCAAGTGACCCTGGGGACCCATGCTTCTCCCATTGATCTTTGCAACCCTCAGGTCAGGAGATCCCCACATGAACCCAATCCACTAGGGCCTGCAGCCTGACACAAAGACATACATGGTGTCTTGGCAGAGCAGCCACTCAGGCACAAGCACAGCCCTGGGAGCTTTAGATACCCAAACTTCCTGGCAAAAGCAGTCACAGCTCTGGCAAAGTGGGAGGTTAGACACCAAAGGGGCTGAATCCAGGAGGCTGAGTGCTTACAGTCTGCAGGCCCTGCTTCTACGGCACTGCTCAGGATAAGATCCCCTGGCTTGGAACTCCAGCCAGCCACCAGTAGCAGCATTACACCTCCCTGAGATGGAGCACCCAGAGGAAGAGGTGAGCTGCTATCTCTGTGGTTTTGCAGCCTTAGCTATTGTTGCCTTCAGTGAAGCTACCCTATGGAAAAGTGTCCAGACTTCTTTTTTATGTGGGTTCCTGACCCTGCTTCTCCTCACTGGATGGGACCTCCCAACTTGGGTCACCAACTACCCTCACCAGTGTTTTCCATCTGGCAATGGTTCTGAGCCTCCTTGGGACAGAGGTCCCAGGGGGAGGGACTGGCCACCATCTTTGCTGATTCACAGGCTTAGCTATTGTTACCTTCATGCTCTAGGGATTCCAAAGAGACTAGGGACTGAAGCAGTCCCCTGGCACAGCAGCTCTATGGAGAAGTGGCCAGACAGCTTTTTCACACAAATCCTTGATTCCATTTTACTTCACTGAGTGACATCTCCCAACCAAGGTCTGAAACTACCCCTATTGGTGTGTTCAGGCTGGCAACAGGTCTGCACCTCCCTGGGATGGAGCTGTCAGAGGGAAGGGCAGGCCGACATTGTTGCTGTTTTACAGCCTTCACTGCTGATACCTTCAGGTGCTGGAGAATTCAAGGTGACTAGAGACTGGAGCAGACTCCCAGCATACTGAACAGTCCTACAGAAAAGTGGCCAAACTCTTTGTTATGTGGGTCCCCAATCTCATATCTCCTTATTGGCAGGTCCTCCCAGCCTGGGTCTGCAGCCACACTCACCATGGCTATGGAGCCAGTAACATCTCTGCAACTCCCTGAGACAGAGCTCACAGTAGGAAGGGCGAGTTTCCATCTTTGCTGTCTTATAGCCTTTGCCCTTGCTGTCTTGACTATGGAGAATCCAAGGGGACCAGGGACTTGTCCAGACTCCCAGCACAGGCCCACGTCATGGAAAAGTGACCAGTCTGTTCTCCGCACAGTTCCCTTTCCCCATTTCTCCTCATTGGTCAGGGCCACCTGACCTGAGACTGAAGCACAACCACCCTGCCCCCACCTGAACACTTCAATCAGAGTGAGCCCAGCAGTTAAAAGAACGCTCACATGCAGAGATGAGAAAGAACCAACACCAGAATGCCAGCAACTCAAATGGACAGAGTGTCTTATGTCCTTCAAACAACATCAGTTCAACAACAGGTTTCTTAACCAGGCTAAGTTAGCTGAAATGAGAGAAATAGATTTCAGAATATGGATAGGAACAAAAATCATTGAGGTTCAGAACAGCAAAATCCAATCCTAGGAAACTAAGAACCACAATAAAATGATACAGGGGCTGACAGATAAAATAGCCAGTATGAAAAAGAACCTAACTGATCTAATAGAGCTGAAAAAATATTTCACAGTGTAATCACAAGTATTAACAGCAGAAGAGACCAAGCTGAGGAAAGTGTCTCAGAGCGTGAAGACTAGTTCTCTGAAATTGACAGCTAGACAAAGATAAAGAAAATCAAATAAAAAGGAATTTTTAAAAACTTTGAGAAATATGGGATTATGTAAAGAGGCCAAATCTACAAAACACTGGCATCCCTGAAAGGAACAGAGAGAAAGCAAACAAATTGGACAACATATTTTAGGATATCCTCCATGAAAACTTCCTCAACCTCACTAGAGACCAATAGTCAAATTCAGGAAATAGAGTGAACCCTTGATGTATTCTACAAAAGACGATCGTCTCCAAATCACATAATCATCGGGTATTTCAAGGTCAAAATGAAAAAAAGAATGTTAAAGGCAGCTAGAGAGAAAGGGCAGGTCACCTACAAAGAGAATCCTGTCAGTCTAACAATGGACCTCTCAGCAGCAAACCCACAAGCCAGAAAAAATTGTGGGCCTATATTCAACATTTTTCAAGAAAAAAATCTTCAACCAAAAACGTCATATCTGGCCAAACTAAGCTTCCTCAGTGAAGGAGAAATAAGATCCTTTTCAGATAAGCAAATTCTGAGAGAATTCATTACCATCAGAGTGCCTTACAAAATATCTTAAAAGGAGGACTAAATACAGAAAGGAAAAAGCATTACCAGCCAATACAAAAATACACTTAATTACCCAGACCAGTGACACTATAAAGCAGACACATAAATAAGCTTGCAGAATAACCAGCTAACAATACAATGACAGGATCAAATCCACACGTATCAATACTATCCTTGAATGTAAATGGGCTAAAGGCCCCATTTAAAAGGCACAGAGTGGCAAGCTGGATAAAAAAGCAAGACTGAATGGTAAGCTGTCTTCAAGAGACCCATCTCACACACAATGACACCCATAGGCTCAAAATAAAGGAATGTTGGAAAATTTATCAAGCAAATGGAAATCACAAAAAAAGCAGAGGTGGCAATCCTAATTTCAGACAAAACAGACTTTAAAATAACAAAGTTCAAAAAAGACAAAGAAGGGTGTGACATAATTGTAAAGGTTTTAATTCAACAAGAAGATGTAACTATCATAAATATACATGCGTCCAACACAGGAGCACCCAGATTGATAAAGCAAGTTCTTAGAGACCTACAAAGAGACTTAGACTTCCACATAATAATTGTGGAAGATTTCAACACTCCACTAATAGTGTTAAACAGACCATTAAGGCAGAAAACTAACAAAGATATTCAGGACTTGAACTCAACATTGGACCAAATGGAAATGACAGACCTCTATAGAACTCTTTACTTTAAAATAACAGAAAATACATTCTTCTAATCACCACATGGCACATACTTTAAGATCAACCACACAATCAGACATAAAAACATCCTCAGCAAATTACAAATAAATATATATACACACACACACGCACACATATATATATACACCAAACACATTCTCAGACCACAGCACAATAAAAATAGAAATCGAGACTAAAAACAATTACTCAAAACCATACAATTATACGGAAATTAAGCAACCTACTCCTGAATGAGTCTTAAGTAAATAATTAAATTAAGGCAGAAATCAAGAAATACTTTGAAACTAATGAGAACAAAGACACAACATACCAGAGTCTCTGGGACACAGCTAAAACAGCGTTAAAAGGGAAATTTATAGCTCTAAATGCCTACAACGAAAAGTTTTAAAGACCTCAAATTAACAACCTAACATCACAGCTAAAAAAAAAAAAAAAAAAATAGATAAGCAAGAGGAAACCAACCCCAAAGCTAGCAGAAGACAGGAAACAAACAAATTCAGAGCTGAACTAAAGGAGATTGAGACACGAAAAGCCATTGCAAAGATCAATGAATCCAAGAGTTGTTTTTTGAAAACATTAATAAGATATATAGGCCATTAGCTAGACTAGTAAATCAGAAAAAAAGAGAAGATTCAAATAAACAGAGTTATAAACAACAAAGGGGATGTTAACTCTGACCCCCACAAACAGTGTAGCATAAATTAAGAACAACAACAACAACAAAACCGTCAGAGACTACCATAAACAGCTTTATGCACATAAACTAGAAAATCTAGAAGAAATGGATAAATTTCTAGACACATACACTCTCCCAAGGCTGAACCAGGAAGATATTGAATACTTAGAGACCAATAACGAGCTCCAAAATAGAATCAGTAATAAATAGCCAACCAACCGAAGAAAAACCAGAAACAAATGGAGTCACAGCCAAATTCCACTAGATGTACAAAGAAAAGTGGATAATATTCCTATAGAAATTATTCCAAAAACTGAGGAGAAGGGATTCCTTCCTAACTCACTCTATGAGACAAGCAACATCCTGATACCAAAACCTGGCAGAAAGACAGCCAAAACAGAAAACTTTAGGCCAATATCCTGATGAACACTGACGCAAAAAATCCTCAACAAAATACTTGCAAACCAAATCCAGCAGTGCATCAAAAAGCGAATTCACCACAATCAAGTCGGCTTTTTCCACGGGATGCAAGGTTGGTTCAACATATGCAAATCAATAAATGTAATTCATCACATAAACAGAACTGGAGAGAAAAAAAACCCACTTGATTATCTCAATAGATACAAAAAAGACATTCAATAAAATTCAACATCTTTACATGGTAAAAACTCAGTAAACTAGGAATTGATGGAACTTACTTGAAAATAATAAGAGCCATCTATGACAAAACCACAGCCAACATCATACTGAATGGGCAAAAGCTGGAAGCATTTCCTTTGAAAATCAAGAGAAGACAAGAATGCCCTCTCTCACCACTCCTATTCAACATACCATTGGATGACTTGGCCAGAGCAATCAGTCAAGAGAAAGACATAAAGAGCATCCTAATAGAAAGAGAGGAAGTCAAACTATCCCTGTTTGCAGATGGCGTTGTTCTATATCTAACAAACTCCATGATCTCAGCCCAAAAGATCCTGTAACTGATAAACAACTTTAGCAAAGTTTCAGGATACAAAATCAACGTACAAAAAACACTGGCATTCCTATATACCAACAACAGCAAGGCCAAGAGCCAAAGTAGAAACACAACCCCATTCACAATTGCCACAGAAGGAATAAAATACCTAGGAATACAGCTAACCAGGGAGATGAAAGATTTATACAATGAGAATTACAAAACACTTCTCAAAGAAGTTCGAGATGACACAAACAAATGGAACAACATTCCACGTTCGTGGATAGAAAGAATCAATATCATTACAAGGGCCAGACTGCCCAAAGCAATGTACAGAGTCACTGCTATTACTGCCAAACTACCAATGACATTATTCACATACTAGGAAAAAAACTGTTTTAAAATTCATATGGAACCAAAAAAGAGCCTTAATAGCAAAGGAAATCTTAAGCAAAAAGAGCAAAGCTGGAGATAACACATTACCCAATGTCCACCTGTACTACAGGGCTACAGTAACCAAAACTGCATGGTGCTGATACAAAAACAGACACATAGACCAGTGGAATGAAATTAAGAGCCCAGACATATGGCCCCAGACCTATAACCATCTGATCTTCAACAAAGCTGACCAAAAGAAGAAATAGGGAAAAGACTCCCTGTTCAATAAATGGTGCTGGATAAGTGGATGGTCACATGCAGAAGATTGAAACTGGACCCCCCCTTACACCATATACAAAAATCAATTCAAGGTGGATTAAAGACTTAAATGTGAAACCCAAAACTGTAAGAATCCTGGAAGACCACCACCTACGCAATGCCATTTTCGGCAAAGGAACTGGCAAAGATTTCATGAAGATGCCAAAAGCAATCACAACGAAAGCAAAAATTGACAAATGGGATCTAATTAAACTAAAGAGCTTTTTAACAGCAGAAGAAACTATCAAAGGTTACACTGACAGTGTACAGAAGAGGATAAAGTGTTTGTAAACTATGCATCTGATGAAGGTCTAATATGCAGTATCTATAAGGAATTTAAATTTACAGGTTTGATCCTAGGAGGTTGAGGCTGCAGTGAGCTATGATCATGCAACTGCACTCCACCCACCAGCCGGGGCAACAAACAAAAGACCTTATCTCTAAAAACATAATAATAACAATTTTTTTCAAAATACAGTACTATAATCTTGTGATACCATGATTGTACACACCCACACATATATGTATGTATGTGTGTGTGTGTATACATATACACACTACTATTGTCGAATGTTTGTGTCTCCCCAAAATTTCTATGTTGGAATCCTAATCCCCATGGAGATTGTGTTAGGAGAATAGGAGGTGGGGCTTTGGGGAAATAATTAAGTAATTAATTGGGGAAATTATTAAGTCATGATGGTGGAGCACTTATAATTGCAATTAGTGCCCTTTTAAAAGAGGTCACAGAGAGCTAGCTAGCTACCTTCCACTATGGGAGGAGATGATAAGAAGGTGTTATGTATGACAAAATGGGCCCTAGCCAAACACTGAGTCAGCCAGTACCTTTATTTCAGATCACCAGGCCTCTAGAACTACAAGAAATAAATTTATGTATTTATGAGCTACCTAGTATACCATTGAGGCTAGTATTTGTTATAGCAGCCTGAATGGGCTAAGATATATAAGATATATATCTATATCTACATATTGATATACATATATATATATATATGTATATCCTTGAATAGTAGGAACCATATCTTACTCATGATTGCATCTTCCAAGGTCTACTTAGTATAATATAATGTTTGATTAACTGAATTAAATTGATTTCCCTTTGAATATGCTCATTTTCACATACTCCATTGAGCTTCACTTCAGTCCAGTGTGATTAGTCAGGTAACCTCTGTGTTCCTGATCCTGTGCTGGACCATGCTGTGGTGGGGAAAAGAAGGGTGACTTGATAAAAAGCACATTACTCCAAAATATGGTGCCTTGACATGTTGACTATTTTATGCTAAAGGAATTTGGGAAGTAGCAGGTGCAGGAATGACTCTCTGACCTCCCCACTCCTCCCATGAAGCAGGTCATGAGACTCTCTTGTGAGAGGTGCCCTTGCTATACCTGTAGAAAAGGAATGTCCTTATTTCCAAAAATAGACACCCATCAAGAGGAATCTGAAAATACAGGCCTTGCTAAGTTTTCCCCAATTTATTGCTCTTAGCTCATACCCTTTTTTCCTGTCACATTTTCCTGCAACTTTCCACTTTTCATCAAATCTAGTATAAAAATGCTTGGACTTAATTGTTTCTTTTAGTCTTCATTTCCTTATGAAGACTCCAGTGTCATGTAAAAATTATATTAAATAAATTTGTATGTTTTCCTTTTATTCACCCATCTTTTGTTAATCTAATTTATAGAGTCTCAGTCAGGGAACCTAGGAATGTAAAAGACAAGATATTTTTCCTTTTCTACAGGGATTAAGAGAGGACAAAGTAACTGTCCCTAAAAAGTACAGCATGTGAATTATGTAACCTAGTCAAACACAGAGAAGTCAGAGAACCACAAAAGTCAATGTGCCAGGATTGACGAAAACTGTAAACAGAAGAATATTGATCATTAAGAGGCACAGGTTCCAGCCCTAGATTTGCCACTAAACAGCTGTAGGAGAGCTTTGAGTTACTAGCTTGTCCTCTCAAGATCTCACTTCCCATCTCCCAAAAACATATGTGAGCAAACCCATGAACCTCTAAATTGGGCAAGTTTTTCTGAATCATATCGGCTTCATATGTATATTTAGCTAGCAACAATACCTGCACTAGATGCACTAGTTAGATGCTTAACTGCAAGCAATAAAAATTAACACTTAATGATTTGAGTTGAAAAAAAGAAAAAGAAATTTAAGTGAATGCTTTGGGCACCTGACAGAGTAAGTCACCAACAGGCCGAGAAGACCTAAATAAGAAAATGGGCAAAAAACAGAAAGAAAGAAAAGACCATGACAGATGAACCGCAGCTCAAATAATGCCACAGAACCTGCTGCTACTACTGACCCTGGAATTCCATGGCTTGTATGACTGTGCGCCTTCAGTGGGGGCAGAACAGTGCTGCTGATTCTGAGAGTGCTGCGGGTGCTGCTGCTCCCACTGCAAGAGGCTTCTCCACTGGCCCAATTTCTTGGAAGATGGAGCCCCACAAAGGGGCCAAGCCTAGGTCAGAGTCCACAGGAGCTGTAAATCTGGTGGGAGGTTATTTATTGGGAAGTATACACTTCCTTCTCCATCCAACGCCTCAACTTAATGATAGAAAATTATCCAAACACAGAAGACAGTTCTTGTCCTGGGAAGACAATAAAATGAGCCTCATTCAAACATGAAGAACTCAACTTAATTTCTCACACTTACCCGCACAAAGAACATCATTCAGATATGGTGGAGTATTTGAGCCAACTTTAAATGAATGTTGAGTACAAAAACATATTCTCAGCACATTGCAATGTGATTCTTTTTGTTCCATCAGAACAATGTATGCATAATTTTCTCATTAATACATATCACATTTTAGTATGGTTAGTAATGTATTCTGTCTTACCCCAACAAGACTATGTGTTGGTACACACCTTATTCTTCTTTGTGTTCTTGCCACATTTTAGCGATAACATACATATTTTGCTTTGTGTGGTTTTGTTTATGGGAGATTTTAGAAAAAAAAATGTATTTAAAGGATATATAATAGTCAGTTTAATTTTGTTAATGGGTAAAGAATTTATGCAATCAATAAGAAAATTACCAATACTTCAATAAATAATATAGCAAAGGACAAACACGGGCACTTCACCAATAAAGAAATATAACTGAATACCAAAAATGGGAAAATGTCAATAATAAAAGAAATAGAAAATAACATGAAAACCTTTTTTACTTTCAAATTTGCAAAAATTTTCCAACTCATAATATATAGCATTTATAATATACAACATAATATTGGTCAAGGATTAAGAGAAAGTAGCAGTTGCATATATTTTACAGGGGCATACATTCATAATATTTAAGACAAAATTTCTAATATATATTCATATAGTCTGGCTGTGTCCCTAACCAACTCTCATCTTCAATTGTATCTCCGAGAACTCCCACGTCCTGTGGGAGGGACCCGTGGTTGGGGCGGGGGAGGGGGGGTAATTGAATTATGGGGGCAGGTCTTTCCTCTGCTATTCTCATGATAGTGAATAAGTCTCACGAGATCTGATGGGTTTATCAGTGTTTCGACATTTGCTTTTTTCTCATTTTTCTCTTGCAGCTGCCATGTAAGAGTGCCTTTCACCTTCCACCATGATTCTGAGGCATCCCCAGCCATGTGCAACTGTAAGCCCAATTAAACCTCTTTTTCTTCTCAGTCTTGGGTATATCTTTATCAGCAGCATGAAAATGGGCTTATACAGTAAATAGGTACCAGTAGGGTGGGGCGTTGCTGAAAAGATTCCCAAAAATGTGGAAGTGACTTTGGAGCTGGGCAACAGGCAGAGGTTGGAACAGTTTGGAGGGCTCAGAAGAAGACAGAAAAATGTGGGAAAGTTTGGAACCTCCTAGAGACTTGTTGAATGGCTTTGACAAAAATGCTGATAATGATATGAACAATAAGGTCCAAGCTGAGGTGGTCTCAGATGGTGATGAGGAACTTGGTGGGAAGTGGATCAAAGGTGACTCTTGTTGTTTTAGCAAAAAGACTGGCAGAATTTTGCCCCTGCCCTAGAGATTTGTGGAAATTTGAACTTGAGAGAGATGATTTAGGGTATCTGGCGGAATAAATTTCTAAGTAGCAAAGCATTCATAAGGTGACTTGGGTGCTTGTTAAAAGTGTTACATTTTAAAAGGGAAGCAGGACATCAAAGTTCAGAAACTTTGCAGCCTGATGATGCAGTAGAAAAGAAAAACCCATTTTTTGAGGAGGAATTCAAGCCAGCTGCAGAAATTTGCATAAGTAGCAAGGAGCCTAATATTAATTCCCACGATCATGAGGAAAATGTCTCTAGGCCATGTCAGAGACCTCCATGGCAGCCCCTCCCATCACAGACCCGGAGGCCCAAGAGGAAAAAGTGGTTTCATGAGCTGGGCCCAAGGTCCCCATGCTGTTTGCAGCCTAGGGACATGGTGTCCTATGTCCCAGCCACTCCAGCTGTGACTGAAAGGGACCAACATAGAGCTCAGACTGTGGCTTCAGAGGGTGGAGGCCCCAAGCGTTGGCAACTTCCACATGGTGTTGAGCCTGCAGAGGTGCACGGAAGTCAAGAATTGAGGTTGGGGAACCTCCTCCTAGATTTCAGAATATGTATGGAAACACCTGGATTCCCAGGCAAAAGTTTGCTGCAAGGGGGGAGCCCTCATGGAGAACCTCTGCTAGGGCAGTGCCAAAGGGAAATGTGGGGTCAGACCCCCCACACAGAATCCCTACTGGGGCACTGCTTAGTGGAGGTTTGAGATGAAGGCCATCATCCTCCAGATCCCAGAAAGGTACATCCATTAGCAGCTTGCACTGTGCACCTGGAAAAGCCACAGACATTCAATGCCAGCTCAGGAAAGCAGCCAGGAGGGAAGCTGTACTCTGCAAAGCCAGAGGGACAGAGCTGCCCAAAACCATGGGGATGCACCTCTTGCATCAGCATGACCTGGATGTGAAACCTGGAGTCAAAGGAGATCATTTTGGAGCTTTAAAACTTGACTGCCCCTCTGGATATCGGACTTGCATGGGCCCTGTAACCCCTTTGTTTTGGCCAATTTCTCTCATTTGGAACAATTGTATTTACCCAACACCTGTATCCCCATTGTATCTAGGAAGTAACTAGCTTGCTTTTGATTTTACAGGCTCATAGGCAGAAGGGACTTGCTTTGTCTCAGATGAGACTTTGGACTTTTGACTTTTGGATTGTTGCTGAATGAGTTGACTTTGGGAGATTGTTGGGAGGCATGATTGTTTTTGAAATGTGAGGACATGAGATTCAGAGAGGCCAGGGGTGGAATGATATGGTTTGGCTGTGTCCCCACCCAAATCTCAACTTGAATTTTATCTCCCAGAATTCCCACATGTTGTGGGAGGGACCCAGGAGGAAGTAATGGAATAATGGGGGCCAATCTTTCCTGTGTTATTCTCATGATTGTGAATAAGTCTCACAAGATCTGATGGGTTTAACAGGGATTTCTGCTTTTGCTTCTTCCTCATTTTTCTCTTGCAGCCGCCATGTAAGAAGTGCCTTTCACTTCCTGCCATGATTCTGAGGCCTCCCCAGCCATGTGGAACTGTAAGGCCAATTAAACGTCTTTTTCTTCCCAGTCTCAGGTATATCTTTATCAGCAGCATGAAAATGGACTAATACATATACCATGAGTCTTACAATTTTAATATCTATTGACTTGGCAATAACCTTTCCAATTATTTATGCCAACAGAAAATGCAGAATAAAACATTAAAATATTCACTAGAGCATCATTTATCATAATATAATATTAAGATAGAAACATTGATTTACAATGGTATTATGCCACCATTGAAAATGATGCTTCTGAAACATTCATACTGACATGGAAAATTTTGCCACATGTATTTTGTATAGGCAGGCATTGCAACAAATCACACTTCTTACGATTTGTTCTTTACATGTCTGTCTCTTTCATGAAACCACAGTCTCTTCAAAGTCTAGTATCTTATGCTATTTATCTTTTAATCAATAGTACCTAGAACATTGTTACCTAATTTCAGTGCCATATATTATTAAATAATAAAATAAATAAATAAATAAATAAGTGAGCAAATAAATACGTATATATCTTCTTTACAAAACTGTTTCCCTGAATCGTCTCTACGTCTGTTACTTGGTATATTTTGTGACATATAACATTGCAATAGAAGACAATTAATATTATGCAGAACCTATGCTCTAAAATCCTTTTGGAAATTCAGTGCCTCATTTGAGTAAAAGGCATTCTTTTTCTCTTTTATTCAGAAGGTATAAAGCTAGATACCACGAGTCCCTGATAAGCTACAATACTGACTGGATTTTTAAAGGGCCTCTATAATATAAGCGAACAGGTAATTTCCAAAGTCCTTGGACCATATGATAAAAATTACACACACACACACACAAACAACAACAACAACACCTGTCAAGCTATCAGTGCCTGCCTCTCATGAACCCCTAGCTCATTCCTACTAGCTCTGAATATTGTCTGCAGAGGATGCCAGAGAATGAAGAATTGCCAAGCCTGTAAAGTGAGCACTGACACTGACGACTTTCAGATATAAAGGAATGTTCGATGGCACCCACTGGAATTACGTTCATGTGTGTTGTACCAGTTGTTTAATCTTCAGATCAGGCAAATGATAATACCAAATAAACGAGGTCAATTGCCAGAATAAGCCTGTGTTTCCAAGACCACATAATGACTAGGACATGTGTTGGTATCAAGAAATTTTCATTGAAAATGTAATCATTCTCAGACTCTCAAAAATAACTAAAATACTCTGACCCCCATAGGTAGCACAGGGATTTACCTACATATTATATCAATTATTCATGAAATGTTTTATTCATAAAGAGTTTGTTCCAAGGTTATTTATAGATATAAATAGGAAAATTTCATAGAAGGCACATACCTAACTCTATCACAAGATTCTTATGTCAGACACATGGGCTCCTAATGTATAATGTTGCCTGGGTTATGAAAGTAAATGGGGGTTTAAAGGGATGCAGAGTTGGAGAACTGAGTCCGGTGAGTGAAAGCATAGGCTCCAGAGTCAGAGACAGAGTTCAGCTCATTACACTGGGCTTATTAACTGAGAGTCCTCAGTTATTTAATCACTCTTGTTGCTGTTTACTCATTTATAGATAGCAATGATGACAATGATGAGGATGATAATGCTTATCTCATAGATGCATTCTGAGAATTAAATGAGCTTCAAGCACTTGGCACATTTTGTAGCTTGTGCCAAATACTGGTAAAGACAATTTAATTAGGTAAAATTACAAGAGCATATTAAATGGTTAGTTTTGTATGTCAATTTGACTGGGCTAAGGGATACCCAGGTAGCTGGTAAATCATTTCTGGGCATGTCTGTGAGTGTGTTTCTAGAATAAATTAGTATTTGAGTCAGTAGACTGAGTAAAGACTATCGCCCTCATCAATGTGAGCAGGCATCATCCAATCCAATCCATTGAGGGCCTTAATAGAATAAAAGGTGAAGAAAGGGTAAATTCTCCCCCATCTTGAGCTACGGCCTCCATCTTCTCCCATCCTCAGACATCAGAGTTCCTGGTTCTCTGGACTTCAGACTCTGGGAATTGTATCTGCAGCCTACCCATACATACTCCTTCTTCTTTCAACTTTTGGCTTCAGAATGAATTACACCACCAGCTTTCTTGGTTCTCCAGCTTCTAGACAGTATATCATGGGACTTCTAGGCCTCCATAATCACATGAGCTAATTCCCATAATAAATTTCCTCTTCTATATTTATCTATATTCTACTAGTTCTATTTCTTAAGAAAACCCAGACCGATAATACACAGTGAGTTGGTTATTATTAATATGTCAATAGCACCTGATCACAATAGAAAAGACTTGCCAAACTGAAAAGTAAAATGGGTTTATTTATATATTATTTTTCTGATACAGCCTCATTAACAGATCAGGGAGCTTTACTTAACACAAATTGCCAGCAAGTTAAAGTTAAGAAGAATAAGTACTAAGAATCTCAGGATTATCTTTCAAAATGCTAATCATCATAGAAATATCACAATGTAAGTGAAAGAGAAAATTTTCTTCCAGGGCACTCAGGTCTGGTTACTTGCTTATCATGGGGGAAGAGAGAAAGGCAGTAGTTCAAGTGGTCCTTCGAATTCATTCCCAGTAAACGTCAGGCACCAGAGAGAAAAGTAGAAATAGGACACAGCTGTAGGGTGTCTTCAAGACATAAGAATAAGATCCTAAACAACAATCAGCAAGGAATGGTGAATTCTTACAATATGTGTTTTGCCTAGAGTCCTAAATAGAAATTCTAACTAGAATTCCATATATCATGGTAATAAATCTCAGAAAACATAGTTTTTGTAAAAACATGACAAAAGACATCTCAAAAGTTTTTAGTGACCTTACAAACATTATTAAAATAAACTTCCCTGATATTTAAGTTCAATTTTCCTGAATATAGCATTTTAAAGGTATTGTACCTTCAAACATTAGTTTCTTCAAACATTTTTGTTACTCCTTTAGTTTTTTATGTATTTATTTTTATTCTTTAGTTTTTTGCAAACACATGAAATGGAGAGGATAAGTTACTTCTTAATGTGGTAGCATTTTGTCACACTTTATATACTGCTAGAAATTGCTAAAATCTATCCCCAGCTTTTGTGAAAGACCACTTTTCTCATAATGCCATGACTAGGACAAGAAAGTGAAATTTTTGTTAAAATTATCATTAAGAATCTATGAATAGCTGGCAAGAGAGACTGTGTAACAGAGATGCAGAGTTTGCAGTCTATACTTTAGTATCCTCATCCATAAAATAGGAATAATGTAGCATAAGTTTACAAATCAAAGGCTATTCTAGGCCCTGTAAATAATTTTATTTACAGAATTAATCTATTAGGTAAATAATGTTACCACCCCCATTCTGTAGATGAGAAAATTGATATAGAAAAAAGACAAGTCACATGCTTAGTAAGTAGCAGAGCCAGAATTCAAACCCAGGATTCTTAAACCTGCCTTCTTAGCCACAGTGCTATATTTTGGAGTATTACAAAGGAAATTATCAAAAGACATACTGTATACGGAGATATATAAACCTTTCAAAACATCAAAGAATTTAAAAGAACTCTAAAATTAGGCATTTCAAATGATAACATTCTCCAATCTATGAAAAATTTCCAATAGAAATCGACATTGTTTTTCGTAACTCTGTAATATTCTCTTGTGTTTTGAAAGAAGCTGAGATGAAAATCAGTACTGGCATAAGGATTTGTGACAAGATCAATGTGTAATTATGTCTTTGGTATAAAACTCTCCTAGGGAAAACTACTTTTAAATCTTCCTAAGAGACTTAGCTCAAGCTTATGGGTGATTGGTGATCAGTCACATTAGGAAGAGAAAGGAAGTAGTGACAAGACACAGCACACCACAGAAGCATCTTTCTGAGGAATGCCCTGTTTCAGCCAATGTGGCAGGAAGTCTCAAGTCAAAAGGAGAATCAGATCTTGTTTTTCCATTTTGCTAGTGATTAAACCAGTTGAGCATAAGCTTGTAAGAAGACTCAATCTCTGCTAGCTTTTGAATGTGTAAACCCTTCAAAAAATTAATGAATCCAGGAGCTGGTTTTTTGAAAGGATCAACAAAATTGATAGATCGCTAGCAAAACTAATAAAAAAAGAGAGAAGAATCAAATAGACACAATAAAAAATGATGAAGGGGATATCATCACCGATCCCACAGAAATACAAACTACCATCAGAGATTACTACAAACACCTCTACACAAATAAACTAGAAAATCTAGAAGAAATGGATAAATTCCTCGACACATACACTCTCCCAAGACTACACCAGGAAGAAGTTGAATCTCTGAATAGACCAATAACAGGAGCTGAAATTGTGGCAATAATCAATAGCTTACCAACCAAAAAGAGTCCAGGACCAGATGGATTCACAGCCGAATTCTACCAGAGGTACAAGGAGGAACTGGTACCATTCCTTCTGAAACTATTCCAATCAATAGAAAAAGAGGGAATCCTCCCTAACTCATTTTATGAGGCCAGCATCATCCTGATACCAAAGCCAGGCAGAGACACAACCAAAAAAGAGAATTTTAGACCAATATCCTTGATGAACATTGATGCAAAAATCCTCAATAAAATACTGGCAAACCAAATCCAGCAGCACATCAAAAAGCCCACCATGATCAAGTGGGCTTCATCCCTGGGATGCAAGGCTGGTTCAATATACGCAAATCAATAAATGTAATCCAGCATATAAACAGAACCAAAGACTAAAACCACATGATTATCTCAATAGATGCAGAAAAGGCCTTTGACAAAATTCAACAACCCTTCATGCTAAAAACTCTCAATAAATTAGGTATTGATGGGACGTATCTCAAAATAATAAGAGCTATCTATGACAAACCCACAGCCAATATCATACTGAATGGGCAAAAACTGGAAGCATTCCCTTTGAAAACTGGCACAAGACAGGGATGCCCTCTCTCACCACTCCTATTCAACATAGTGTTGGAAGTTCTGGCCAGGGCAATTAGGCAGGAGAAGGAAATAAAAGGTATTCAATTAGGAAAAGACGAAGTGAAATTGTCCCTGTTTGCAGATGACATGATTGTATATCTAGAAAACCCCATTGTCTCAGCCCAAAATCTCCTTAAGCTGATAAACAACTTCAGAAAAGTCTCAGGATACAAACTCAATGTACAAAACTCACAAGCATTCTTATACACCAATAACAGACAGAGAGCCAAATCATGAGTGAACTCCCATTCACAATTGCTTCGAAGAGAATAAAATACCTAGGAATCCAACTTACAAGGGACATGAATGACCTCTTCAAGGAGAACTACAAACCACTGCTCAATGAAATAAAAGAGGATACAAACAAATGGAAGAACATTCCATGCTCATGGGTAGGAAGAATCAATATCATTCAAATGGCCATACTGCCCAAGGTAATTTATAGATTCAATGCCATCCCCATCAAGCTACCAATGACTTTCTTCACAGTATTGGAAAAAACTACTTTAAAGTTCATATGGAACCAAAAAAGAGCCCGCATCGCCAAGTCAATCCTAAGCCAAAAGAACAAAGCTGGAGGCATCACACTACCTGACTTCAAACTATACGACAAGGCTACAGTAGCCAAAACAGCATGGTACTGGTAACAAAACAGAGATATAGATCAATGGAACAGAACAGAGCCCTCAGAAATAACGCCGCATATCTACAACTATCTGATCTTTGACAAACCTGAGAAAAACAAGGAATGGGGAAAGGATTCCCTATTTAATAAATGGTGCTGGGAAAACTGGCTAGCCATATGTAGAAAGCTGAAACTGGATCCCTTCCTTACACCTTATACAAATGTCAATTCAAGGTGGATTAAAGACTTAAACGTTAGACCTAAAACCATAAAAACCCTAGAAGAAAACCTAGGCATTACCATTCAGGACATAGGCATGGGCAAGGACTTCATGTCTAAAACACCAAAAGCAATGGCAACAAAAGCCAAAATTGACAAATGGGATCTCATTAAACTAAAGAGCTTCTGCACAGCAAAAGAAACTACCATCAGAGTGAACAGGCAACTTATAAAATGGGAGAAAATTTTTGCAACCTACTCATCTGACAAAGGGCTAATATCCAGAATCTTCAATGAACTCAAACAAATTTACAAGAAAAAAACAAACAACCCCATCAAAAATTGGGCGAAGGACATGAACAGACACTTCTCAAAAGAAGATATTTATGCAGCCAAAAAACACATGAAAAAATGTTCATCATCACTGGCCATCAGAGAAATGCAAATCAAAACCACAATGAGATACCATCTCACACCAGTTAGAATGGCAATCATTAAAAAGTCAGGGAACAACAGGTGCTGGAGAGGATGTGGAGAAATAGGAACACTTTTACACTGTTGGTGGGACTGTAAACTAGTTCAACCATTGTGGAAGTCAGTGTGGCGATTCCTCAGGGATCTAGAACTAGAAATACCATTTGACCCAGCCATCCCATTACTGGGTATATACCCAAAGGATTATAAATCATGCTGCTATAAAGACACATGCACACGTATGTTTATTGTGGCACTATTCACAATAGCAAAGACTTGGAACCAAGCCAAATGCCCATCAATGATAGACTGGATTAAGAAAATGTGGCACATATACACCATGGAATACTATGCAGCCATAAAAAATGATGAGTTCATGTCTTTTGTAGGGACATAGATGAAATTGGAAATCATCAATCTCAGTAAACTATTGCAAGAACAAAAAACCAAACACCGCATATTCTCACTCATAGGTGGGAATGGAACAATGAGAACATATGGACACAGGAAGGGGAACATCACACTCTGGGGACTCTTGTGGGGTGGGGGGAGGGGGGAGGGATAGCATTGGGAGATATACCTAATGTTAGATGAGGAGTTAGTGGGTGCAGCGCACCAGCATGGCACATGTATACATATGTAAGTAACCTGCACATTGTGCACATGTACCCTAAAACTTAAAGTATAATAATAAAAAAAAAGAAGACTCAATCTCGCTGAAGTATGTTTATATATTTTGTGTGTGTGTTTCAAGCTAAGAATGGATGGCATGCTGAAGATGATCTTATCAGTCATCCAATCTCTATTGGCATAACTATCTTCTACTTCAGAGGACAACAGCCTGAAAAATATAAATAGGAATCTGTTTCATTTTCAATTAGGAGTATAAATGAATACAGGAATTGAAAGCACACATGGCAATAAATGAAAATAATAGTTGGCTCAGGGACCCCACCACATTCCTCACTATTCACAGTGATAATTTATAATGTAAATAGTGCCGTTCAGAATCGTAAAACATCATGGCAGCAGTGCTGGGCACTGTTCTCATCACTTATTATGTGTCAACTCTTTTAATTCTCAAATGATTCTATGAAGAAGAGAATACTGTGTACCCATTTTACGAACTTTAATAGGGCAAAGTCCTACTTTACACAATAAGCAGGGGAGCCATATTTCAAAGCAAGGCTTTCTGACCCTAGGACTTACTTGTAAACATCACTCTCTGCTGCCTCTAAGAAAAAAAATAAGGGAAACAGGGTCTAACTAGTAATAACCACACTTAACAGTATAGTCCAAGATGGACTAAAAAATAATACACGAGATATAGGCAAAAGTTTCCTCATTTCTCAGGTCAAAACGGTTCCACTTAGATTGTGGGTTTGTTTATATTTTATGTTCTAATAATATGAACCTATTAATATGAATCTCATTCCTAAGAAAAGTAATAATTAGATAAGTATATTTTAATATGACTAGAGTTTAAGCTATGCCCATCTTATTGAAAAATGCTGTTTTTTGTCTCACTCAGACACAAGCAGTTCCAGCTGGTGTTTTTGTCGTTCCCTAACCCAGTCTTAAAGCAAGGCCCACTGAAGCTCCCACTGTCCAGAAAGAGTCCATAACCCTAAAAACAATGAGCTACTAGATTTTATTAAAGAGAGAGTGTATAGGGAGAGAAAGAAGCATTTGGCACAGAACATCATGTAACACAATGTCTTAAACAGTCCATTTTTCTCTTCTCCCAAGTGTCTCTGGACTCAAAATTGAATTATTCCTTCTTCACCTACCCCTGTGAGCAACCCCAAACAGTCCTAAACCAGCTTTCCAGGAAGTAGAATTTTTCTCCAATATTAATCTCTCACTAAATTCTTACCTAGTGTATTTTATTTTATTTTATTTCATTATTATTATTATACTTTAAGTTTTAGGATACATGTGCACAACGTGCAGGTTTGTTACATATGTATACGCTCCTACCTATTATTGCACCTGTGTGTAAATGTGGTTAAGAAATTCCAACGAACAGGTAAAGACAGCAATCACACTAGAGTGTTTTGAGTAATTAACAGGAAGATGAAGAATAAGAGGAAATGACGAAAATGTAATATTAGAAAACAACACTGAATAAAGAAAACTTTTTACCCATGAAACAACCACGGAACTTAAACCAAAGCATCAACGAAAGTGTTAAATTTGGCTTAGTTAAGAGATAAAACATTTCAAAGACGAAAGAATTAGGGTTGTTTTTGTTTTAATCAGTAAAGCAAATCTATTGATTCATTAAATGTCTATTAGGTATCTATCTCAGGCTTATATTATGAACAATTACTGCCACTCCCAACTCCAACCAGCACATGCACACACACGCACACACACACGCCAATACACCAATATATCAAGTGCATGAATCTGTCACATAATAATACAAATAGAATAATTAAATCACTACTAGTTTATGGCAGAACAACAGTACTTTCAACTGCTGGTTGGCTAAGAACAGATTTTTCCCTTGGAGAAAAATGATATTGCTTCCAGATGGAACAGAGATGTGGCCAAAAGAGTTGTCTCTCTTCCTTTGTATTATCCACAGTCTTGAAAATAGCTACATCTACAACTTATGACACAGAGTAGAGGCACAACAATTTCTATTCACTTCAAATAAAAAATATCAGAGTTTTGTCCTTTCAGGCTTAGACTCAGGAAATATTCATTAGAAAGAAAAATATTTGAGAGTTTGAGAAAGAAAAAAATTGAGACTCATCAGTTAGAAAATTGTCCTGAAATAATATTTGTCTCCTCCTTGCATCATAGGGAGTCTAATTGAAATTAATGGGATACAATAATTTAAGTCATTCATTCAGAAATTTTCACTGAGCACCAATTACGCACAATGCACCACAAAGCAGGTAAGTGAATAGAGGATGTAATTTGACACCACGTATTGTTATGACAGAGAGAGACAAACTACTGCCTGTTTTTATAAGTAAGGCTTGGAACATAGCCATGCCTATTTGTTTATGTTTTATCTATGACTGCTTTTGTGCCTCAAGAGTAGGTTTAAATTATTGTGACAGAGATCATATGCCAAGAACGCTAAAAAAAATGTACTATCTGGCCCTTTATTGGAAATGGAACAAAATATTTCAATGTTTGTTTTCTATGTGCTTCTTTGGAATATATTTTGAAAGTAGAGCAAGAAGGACTCAGTGAAGAATTGGATGAGGCAGATGAAGAAAAAAGAAAAATCAAAAGTGGTTCAAATTTTTGACTTAAGCCATTAGGTGGAGCACGGTACGATTTAATGAGACAGGGAAAATTGGAGGGAAAAGTAAAATTTCTTGTGCGAGGAAGAGGGGATGATATAAATCAATAGTTTTGTTTTCAGATATCATGGTCTACAGAGAGTAGTATTTATTCGTAGTACTGTATGATATTCTACCATATGAATAGATCACTATTTGTTTATATATATTCTAATATTGATAGCAATTTTAACTTTTTTGGTTTTGTGGTTATGATAAATAATGCTTCCATACATTACTTTTCATGTCTCTCCATGAACATGGTATATATGCTTCTGCAGGTACGGTCATTCCCAGAAATGGAATTACATTGCCATAGGGTGTACCTATCTTTAATGTATTAGACAAAGCTAAATTCTTTTTCAAAAGAGCTGGGCATGCTGGCCCATGCCTGTAATCCCAGCATTTTGGGAGGCTGAAATGGGTGGATCACTTAAGGTCAGGAGTTTGAGACCAGCCTAGCCAATATGTGAAAACCCCATCTCTACTAAAAATACAAAATTAGCCGGGCATGGTGATGGGTGCCTGTAATTCCAGCTACTCAGGAGGCTGAGTCAGGGGAATCACTTGAACCTGAGATGCGGAGGTTGCAGTGAGCTGAGATTGCACCACTGCCCTCCAGCCTGGGTGACAGAGCAAGACTCCATCTCAAACAGTAATAATAATAATAATAATAATAATAATAATAATAATAATGTAATCATACCACCAAAAGTATATGAGAGTCCCTTTGCTCACATACTAATCAATGCTTGGTATTATTTTTCATTATAATTGTAGCCATTTTGATGATTAAGAAGTAGTATTTAATTGTGGTATAATCTGAATTTTCCTATGTTTTTTACAAGCTTGTAGTAGACAGAGAAAGAAATTGAGTGAGAGGGAGATGTACTTTTAGAGTCAAAATCATGATGCAATGCTTATAGCAGAAAGATAATGGATAGCAAGAGACTGAAGCTGAAAGAAAAAAAAAAGATTGGATGGAACAAAGGCTTGAGGAGATAAGAGAAGAAGTCTCAAATTGAAGGAAAAGGATTATCCTAGAGCAAGAAAACATCCTAAGATGGAAGTGAAGATGGTCAAGGCAGGGAATAGAAGCAAAGACAGGGAGGGGCAACATAAAATTGCAGGATTTCCTGACTTGAGTTTTCTATTTTATTTTTAGGAATTATTAAACTGCCTGCTCAGAGTCAGTATTGAGGTAGATGATAGATATAGTTGAAATAAAATAGCTACTATAAGAAACTGGAGAGAGAGCTCTACCGTTTTATATCCAGGACATAATATGCACCTAAACAATTTGAATATATTTATAATAGAACTTATGAAACAAATCTTAAACTGTTAATATGTCTACATATTTCTCCCACTATACTGTAAATTCCTTTAAGGCCGAAGCTATATTTTCCTTTGTATGACCAGGTTCTATTAACAGTTCTGCTATCCAGTAGTTATCTAATACATTTTTTGAAAGAAAAAATGTTTATAAAATATAGACAGTTCTATATTAAATCTCTTCTTTAATTAGCCTTGACATCCCTGGACATTTCCCAAGAAGGGATAAGGAAATGCTACCAAGAATGCACTTGCTTGAGATACTAAAGAGATTCCTTTGACTTGAGTGAAATCTGGGCATCCAGGCATTGGAGCTGAACTAAATCAAAAGAGGACATTGTTCTTCAAATTGCCATCAAAGGTAATGCAGGGACTGTTCTACAGTTAAATGAGAGAAGAGGACATGATAGGTAGTTGAGAGGATTCATCCATGAACATTTATAAATGCCATCTGGGTACATTCAGACTTATTTTGTGGAACTAGCAGAAATGGATTTTACAGATTAGATAAGAGAAGGCCCCGAAAATCCTTTTTTAAAAAACGTACATATTATCAACTTATTTTTTACTTTCAGGCTCATTTTTTGACACTTTTCAAGTTGCATAAATTATGAAAGGGCTCCTGAAGAAGAAAACTAGCATGTACATGCTAAGCACTTTACAGAACTCATAGTAGACTTTCTGCTTTCTCTTCAACTCTATATGCCATCCGTCAGAAAACAGTGTAAGCTCTAATTAAAATATAATCAGAATTTAACCATGTGCCACAGTATCTTCCATTCCAAGACATCATCTGGTTTCCGGATTAATGCAACAGCCTCTGCTCTTTCCTGGCTTTGACTCTTGTCCTTCTACAGTCTATTCATGATAGAGTAGCCAGAGTAATCCTTTAATATTTAAGTCTGATTAGGTCCCCTTCCCTAATCATAACCCTCTAATGCCTTCTAATTGCACTTGAAATAAAATCCATGACCCTTGTAATGGTATATGACACTCAAAAGATGCATCCCCTGTTCCTTCTTTTGTCCCTTCTCCACTTGTCACTATATTCTGTCCCACTGGCTTCCTAGCTTGGAGTCCTTCAGGTTCCAAACCCAGGGCCCTCACTCTGCTTGAACTTCTCTTTTCTCACATGTTATTCTTATTTCTCTTTCTTCACAATGCAGGTGACTGCTTCAATGTCATTTCCCAGAGATGCCCTCCCTGGCCACTCAGTCTTAAACAGCAATTCCTATCACTTTCTGGTCCATTATTGGGCTTTATTTTTCTTTATAACACATCACTATCTAACATAATATTATAGAAAATCTGTTTATTTCTGTTTATCTCACTAAAATGTGAAGGCCATGAGGGCAGAGATTTTCCTTGTTTCTCTTTTTTTTCTAACGCCCTGTATGGCAGAGTAAGTATGTAAAATTATTCAATGGATGAATCAATTGTTCTCATTTAATCTTTACCCAAAGAAGTTCCAATTTTACTAGTAAAAGGAAACATGTTAGGCCAGGTGTTGTCCCTCACACCTGTAATCTCAGCACTTTGGGAGGCCAAAGCAGGAGGATCCCTTGAGCCCTTGAGTTTGAGATCAGCCTGTGTAACATAGTGAGACCCTGTCTCTAAAAAAAGAAAAAGAAAAGAAAACGAAAGAAAAGTAAAAAGGGAAGGGAAGGGAAGGGAAAAGAAACCATATCAGGAAGGTTGAATAACTTTTGAAGATCACTAATTTGAAAGTTCAGTCTAATATTTAAACCTAAATAAATCTCTTTGATTATAAAACCAATAATTTTGAGATTTATTTCATAATAAATGTTCATTCAAGTATCTATGTAGATACATTGCATGTCATCCAAATGAGTTTTTCTCTTTTGAAAAACCAATCTTATGGGTATTCAGTTGTGGTAACATGTTGAATGTAAAAATAACTCCCTGTGTTTAATTATAACTAATAACTGCATGTATTCTATTTCAAAGTAGCTTCAACCTTGCTATAAAAATATACCCTCAGTCTAGTCTCCAGCTGGACCTTAACGATGCCACCAACATATTAATAATATTCTTTATAATTCCATAATTTCATTTATACATTTATACATCTCAAATCAACTCTATGCAAGGCACTGCACAATACTTGATGGGAGATACAGAAGTGAAGCAGAACTAGTTTTCCCTAAAATCTCTTGATAAGAAAGATAAGGCAGGTGCATAAACATCTGTAGCACAAGATATGGTGTAATGAGACATTTTTGTACTTAGACTCCCTTGTATAGGAGCTAAGTTATTCTAACGTGTTTCTATGACCTTCTCATTTACACCTCATTTATCAGAATGCACCATAAACCACATTATTTTACCTCATTTCAAGATTTTCTTCATTCAAAATAGGAGTGTATGACACAGGCCATATATATTACCTTCTAAAAATAGATCTTCATAATTAGACTAAATACATTGTCTTTTTATGCCTTTTTCCCACCTCAAGGACTTCATAGCACTAATATACAGATATTTATATACTTGCCACAAATATTTCATATATAAGTAAGCATGGAGCAATATAACTTCACAAGTTGTGTCTTCCACTTACCTTTGAAAAATTATATACAGAACATCTTACAAAATGATTTTAAAGAGTCTAATTTTTCAAGAAATCTAAATTGACAATACATCCTAATGATTAAATGACCCTTTTTTGCCTGCTCACAAGATATTGGAAGTGCGGTTAACTTGAACGCATCAATGCATAAACAATAACTAAGATATACAAATAACTTCAGTACAGTAGAATTGCTATGTTATTCTGTCCACAAACATCACAAGCAAATTTAATACCGGGTGTTCAAATAGCATTGACATAATATTTTAATGTTTTATTTGTTTGAATTTAGAAATATAATTCATAGAAAATCTTATATCACAGATTTACCTTTATTGTGACTTATAAATTCTCTTAAGAAAATAAATTGTCCAAAATCAACAATGACTCATTTTCAAGCTAAGAGTTAGGTTCTAGGCTGCTGATTCTTATATTCTTGTATTCTATTTCAAATGGACACAGTGGCAGGAGTACGGGGCTTATAGCAGGAAGCCCCGTATGTGAGTCTTACCAATTGGCAACTCCAATAGTTTATAGAACCAGAGCAAATAGACTGGCTTGACAGAGTGGTAAGATAACATTTCCTTTGGTTAACATCAATGAAGCTTTCCAGCTCACATTCAAAATCTAGAACACTTAGTTTGATAAAAATGTCACTAACGTAGAGCATGGGAAAAAATCAGACTGAATCCATATAGTAATATTCCATGATATTAAAAAAATTACAGGAGCTTAATTAGGAAACAGCATATTTCTCTGGTTTGTATGTGTAAATGTCAGAAAATAGGTATTTAAGGGCTTCCACAGTTCAGGAAATTTCTCTGAGTAAATACAAGATACAAATCTGGACATACAATATTTCTAATATACAAGAAGTAGAAAGTTCCTAAGAATGGTGAATCATAATAACACAGAGAGAAATTCAACCAGGGAACCTTGTTTTATTGACTAGGAAGAAACAAAGCAATGGTTACAATAAACGAATCACAGTCCGTATGTTCCCTCACCCTCTGTCATTTATTCAGTACAGAGAAACTACATTTATTCCGCACATAGGACATATGTAGCCCCTCCCAAAGAAAAATGTTCATTATATTAAGAAGATAAACATTTTACTATCTCTTTGGTTATTTGCAAGACCACCCTGCCAACATCAGAGTTAGCTTTTAAGAAAATCATGCAGAGCAACACAGAGCAGAAATAATATTTCTTTCTTTTCTTCCACTTCTCCATCCAATCCTTGCTCCACCTCATCTTTTAAGTAATCCTTGCTGTACATAACAATAAATTAAGAAATAAGCATGTGACTAAGGCATATATGTCCTAATGGCTGCTCATTAGCTATACAAAAAACTCACCTGAAGCATTGAAAATGAACGCTCAAAAATGGGTACAATTATAGGCTTTATGCTATATACATTTTACCACAGACACACACACACACACACACACACACACAAACTTACAAGGTGTTGTTGCAAGTTATCACTTTCCTTCCTAGACTGAGGAAAAAGGGGGGAAGGGAGATGGTTTTACTTAGCCTAGTAACATATCCTTCATTTTTTGTGTTATTTATTTCCATTACAGAATAATCTCCCTTATGATTGACACATTCTTTCTTTAGATATGTTAATACCTTAATGCTTACAACAGTCTAGTTTAGCTGGCCTGGAAATCTTCCCTTTCAGAGGACGCTCAGAGGACATTATTATTCATGTTTTAAAGTTATTTGGGGATATTGCACCATTATTCCAGTGCATCACCTGCTTTTACATTAGAGCATATTTTTGGTAATTTAACTTCTTATATATAACTTTCTGACTGTATTCATTAAGAACATGGATTCCAGAGCCAGATTTCCCAGGGTTGAATTCTAACATACTCACATATTAGCTGTGTGACCCTGGACGAAGATTTTGATCTTTCTGTTTCTCATTTTCACAGCTGCAACACAAAGACAGTAACATCCTCCTGATAGTTTTGTCATGAGAATAAATTACTTAATACATGCAAAAAACTTGAAACAGTGTTTGGCACATCACATATTATTTATTGATTTTTGACAATGGCTGGACACTAAGAATACAATGGAAAAAACTAGAGATACAGTACTTCTCTCAATAGAATATATGAAGCTTATATTCTATTCAAAGGGACAGACCTAAAACTCCAATCAGAAAGGCAAAGAAAATAACTGAATGTTACAATAGGGCTTATGAAGGGAAGAAGAAAAGGAGCTGTGATAGAGAGAGATAAAAGGAAATTTGTTAAGATAGAGTGGTCGGGGAAATCTTCCCCGATATATAAAGGGAAAATATAATCTAAAAGGTAAAGGATTACTCCTGAGGAGGCTGGAGGGCAGAACATTCCTGAAAGGGAGTAACAGCACATACAAAGGGTGCGGGGTAGTGAAGAGCTTGGTGTTTGAGGAACTGAAAGAAGTCAAGGTGTTGGGAAAGGTAGAATGCTCTATTTGGTGTTAATTCATAAAACCAGTCATCTGCAAGTATCAATGCAAAATTTCTTATGTTCATGAGCTGTGTAGCCCATGCCTGATACTCAGTAGTTTCTTACGCTGTTCTTTTTTTTTCATATTTCAAGACAGAATTTAGCAAGTTCTCAAATGGAGGGAAAAATATATAATCATAGGCTTACAGAACAAAAAAATAATTTTGAAAATTTACTGTTTTGACATGTATTCCAAAATAACCTAACATCCAAAGTTCCTAGTGACTCTGCAGTTTTAGTCCTAACCCTGTATTTGCATTTATAAAAGACTCTGAATCTGAATAAAAGTGGCAAGACTGCACATGTGACACCATAAATGGCACATAAAGCCAGATGCCAATGATCCTGTGTGAAAAGCAGAGGGAGAGAGTCTCAGATAGAGCCAGTGAAAGAAGAAAATAAAGAACAAAAGCACAAATGGTCCGAAACCATAGGGTGCCAAAACCATGCAGGTATGAAGAAACCTAATGATTTAAGAAAAGAGAGAGAAAAACATACATTCCTGAAGGGCCAGAGAAGGTCATCTGTCCTGGATTTCCATCACCACGTTATTCTTTGATATGAATGTCCCAGTTGTAACTCTAGCATATTTTCATGTGAGTAATGTAACCTGAAGTTTCTTGCAGAAGAAATTCTGACAGATGGAGCCAACTTCAATGCATAAGGTAACCCCAAAAGCAACATCTGGTTGAGCACCAGAAGTTAGTAAACTCCGAAGTGTCTCACAGGTGGATTGCTTATCTGATGAGGTCACAAGGAAAACACAAATGTATAGGAGGAAGCACAGCTGCAACAACCACAGGAACTGCTCTGATACCGTGTTTCTCATCCTTGTGATCATGCACAGGTTCTTGCCTTAACATCACAGGCAGAAGTGTCAGCCACTTCCTAAAATAAAAGCAATCAACAATGCTGGAAACCAATTTTACAACAATCTTTCATTGAAGTGGAGAATGTTGATAGTCAGATATTGATAGAGTAATAATTTTTGGGACGTCATAGAAGAAGAAACCTGGCAAAGGGAGTATCCATCTTCAAATTCACAAATTCATTCTTTCAACAGATCATTATCAACTGGCCTACTACATGCAAGTCATAACTGGGGATACAGCAGTGATATCCTCATGGTCCTTAGATGATTTCAACTGATATTTTCAAGTGCCTTCTCTGTGTCAGATACCATGCCAGAGTCTCAGGACACACAGTTAAAAGTCACAGTTGCTGCCTTTAAGGAACTCACAGTCTAGTTGGAAAGGCATGCAATTCAGGAAGTAAAGCATAAACAGTGCTACAATAAAGAATTGCACAGAGTGCTAGGGAGCCCTGTCTGGGGAAACGCATGTTAAGAAAATCTTAAAAAGTCAGGAAACAACAGGCGCTGGAGAGGATGCGGAGAAATAGGAACACTTTTACACTGTTGGTGGGACTGTAAACTAGTTCAACCATTGTGGAAGTCAGTGTGGCGATTCCTCAGAGGTCTAGAACTAGAAATACCATTTGACCCAGCCATCCCATTACTGGGTATATACCCAAAGGACTATAAATCATGCTGCTATAAAGACACATGCACACGTATGTTTATTGTGGCATTATTCACAATAGCAAAGACTTGGAACCAACCCAAATGTCCAACAATGATAGACTGGATTAAGAAAATTTGGCACATATATACCATGGAATACTATGCAGCCATAAAAAATGATGAGTTCATGTCCTTTGTAGGGACATGGATGAAACTGGAAATCATAATTCTCAGTAAACTATCACAAGAACAAAAAACCAAACACTGCATATTCTCACTCATAGGTGGGAATTGAACAATGAGATCACATGGACACAGGAAGGGGAATATCACACTCTGGGG
The DNA here is from genome assembly GCF_028858775.2 of Pan troglodytes. Lineage (NCBI taxonomy): Eukaryota > Metazoa > Chordata > Mammalia > Primates > Hominidae > Pan > Pan troglodytes. Next base: position 93,811,331 of record NC_072407.2, read on the forward strand.
ACTGTTGTGGGGTGGGGGGAGGGGGGAGGGATAGCATTGGGAGATATACCTAATGCTAGGTGACGAGTTAGTGGGTGCAGTGCACCAGCATGGCACATGTATACATATGTAAGTAACCTGCACATTGTGCACATGTACCCTAAAACTTAAAGTATAATAAATAAATAAATAAATAAAAAATAAATCCAAAAAAAAAAAAAGAAAATCTTTCAGGTCACATGAAGACTGAACTGAGTCTTCAATGATGAGGAAGACTGACCCAAGCTGAAACAAAAAGAAATTACGTTCTGAAAAAGCTAATTAACATGAATAAACTCACGGAACTATGAAATATAGTAATAGCTAATATTTATTGCATTTTTACAATGTATATGTCAGGCATAAAATGAGTACTTCATAAATGAATAGGATAATATATTAAACTCATTTTTCAAATGAAGAAACTGAGGCTTAGGGAAATTAGGTCCCTTAAAGTAAACTTAAACACTTACTTAGTAAATTAGAGCTAGGATGTGGTTCTATACATGAAACTCCAGAGCTAGAGCTCTAGATCGCTGTGCTTGAATGTCTGGTATGTCTGCAGAGCATGTTTGAATTGGGAAACACAAGTGTAAAATTGGGAAGAAGCCAGATTTTGCAAAAACGTGTAGTACTTACTAAAGGCTTGGATTTAAATTTGAAGGTAAATTACCAATAAAATATTTTAAACAGAAAAGGATCACAATTAGATTAATGTTTAAATGTCTTTTTACTTTAACTATAGTTTACAGAATAGATTTCAGGAGACAAAATCAAAGGCAGAGGGAACAAAGTAGGACACTAGAATAGTACAGAGAGAGATGGCGATGTCCTGAAATAGGGGAGTGACAGATGGGTAGGAGACAGATATGAGAAATGGGATGGGGCATTACTTTGAGGTGAAGGGTGAGAGAGAGAAGAAAAAAAGTGTCTACCCCAGATTGACTGGGAAAATGTGGCTGTCCTTAGCCAAGATTTAAAGACGGGAGGTAGAGAAAGCTTTTCTGTTTTGCACAATTTGAGGTTGACACTCTCATGAGGCATTCAAGTGGAAATTTCTAGCAATTTGAATACGAGTTAGACGTTCAGATTAATTCTGAAGACAAGTTAGCTGATTTTAACCACCAGAACAATCATTTAAGAGAAATGTTAGTAGAGTAATCCAAAATGCAGCATGTTCAATTTCAAGGCCAGCTTCTGCCATTTACTAACCATGTAAACTTAAATCAATCATTCAGACTTTCTGGTCCATAGTTTACTTTCCTTTAAAATAAAGCAGACAGTACTATGTGACCTCTAAAGCCCATTCCAATTCTAAAAGTTCTAATATATTTTTCAATGTGTTTTTATTTTGATCTTACACCTTAAAGAGTTGACCATCTAATGAGTGACAATGAAATGCTGGAAAGAGATGAGAGAGATGGATCAATGTCATAATAAGAAGGGAAGAGGATTTAAATGAGAGTAAGTTAAATTTGAGTAAAACTTTATTCTCTTATTTATTCTACAAATATATATTGAGTTCATGCTATGTGCCAAGCGCTATATTATTCTCTATAATTAAAATAAACATGGTACTGTCTTTGTAGACCTATATGTCCTTGAGGAAGTCACTTCATCATGTTTTTATTTTAGGTGTAAACTAAAGCTAATAATAACTCCACTGCTATTATGCTAATCAAGTGCCATAATGTACTGAAGAGTCCTTTATAAACTTGATACAATTGATATGTTAACATTATTCTCCTGTAAGAATCTCACTATCCCCAGTCTCAGAGCGTCATACTCTGCATACTGAGAGCATTAAAAAACTATATTTTGTCAAATCTTCATGGACTATGATTCACCGTTATTATATTCGTTACTAAGAAAGAAAAACTCTGCCAGTTAAGCTATGACACAATGATGGGATGTCATCAATTATAAAATTTACCCTGACTTCATAAATGTTAAAATATGAAAAAACAAATAAATTGTATAAAATTTGTGAGTTAGCAGCCAACTAGCTGAGTACATAATTAGCATGGAGATAACATGACCTTAGGAAAAGGATGTAGCAGACTAATTTAATTAGTTATTATCATTAAAAAAATAAACTCTCTAAATAAGGAAGCAAGAATAGACAGAATTTGTGGGATTTCATCAAGCATTTGTTTACTTCTCAAATGATATTTTCAGCAGTAATCTGTGCAGATGTAGTCCAGACCATGCTATTCTGACATGATTTGTTGAATGGTCTGATGTTCCTTTTATACAGACATTCATTGAAAAGTGTCATATACAGGCACTGTGCATGGATTTTAGGTGCAAATAGGACAATATTCACAATCCCCACACAAGAACCTCAAAACTTGGATTGACTCTAAAGATTGGTTATTGAATGAATAGGGCTACTTTGAAAAGAATTTTTAGAAGGAGAAATGGAGGCAGAGACCATCTGGTATTTGTGTTGCTTGAAAATTTTATCAGTGTTATCAATAAAGGACGCCTTCATTAAGTTTGCAGATAGTGAGAATTTCAGAAAAGTAATTAAACTGTAAAAGAATGAAACTAAATGCAAAGCAGACTTGAGAGAGTAATTATCTATTCAAACATGTTAATAGTCAATAGCTGGTAGTATAAGATGATATAGTCTGGGAATGAAAAACAGCCATCTAAATACAGAATTAGAAACAATATGCAAAATAACCTAGATGGGCCTAGATACTGGAAAAATAGAGAACATGAGTTCTTTGCTATAGCACCTGCTTTAAAAAACCTGGAGAAATCATGGGAGAAAAAGAAAGGCTAAAGGGAAATCTTAAGGGGGTGGAAGGGTTATGAACTAATGTCTAGAGATAACCCAAAGGGAGAACCCACCCCTGAGTTCAAGGCAAGAAGGATTATTATGAGAAGCAGTGGCACAAACAAACAATGCCTTTCATAGGGTCACAAATAGAAAATGCAGCACACATTACCCATCACAGAGAGAAGAACTTCAATGATTCAAAAAGTAGCTATAAAATTATCAATTAAAGGTGTGACTCTACTGCAAGTAATGAGGTAAATATAAACATTCATTCTCATATTCCTGTAGCCTATATATCAATGTTTCCCAAAGTGCATTCCACTGAAGGATAGTTCCATAGGGTGACATTATATTGGTGTGAGAGTGTGGAGAATTAAGTTATATAAATATGTTTGGGAAACATCAGGTTAAACAATGGCAAACAAGTTACTTCATGAAGAAATTCTTATAAATTTTATGAGATTATATGCGTGTCTCCAACTTAGTCTCTAACTGAAACCTATGATACAACTTTTTTTTTTTCCTCACAAAGCATATTAAGGAGCACTTCGAGTGCTACACTGGTCAATTAAGAAAATTCCAGGCCGGGCATGGTGGCTCACGCCTGTAATCCCAGCATTTTGGGAGGCCGAGGCAGGTGGATCACGAAGTCAGGAGATCGAGATCATCTGGCTAACATGGTGAAACCCTGTCTCTACTAAAAATACAAAAGAAAAATAAATGAAAATTAGCTGGGCGTGGTGGCGGGCGCCTGTAGTCCCAGCTACTTGGGAGGCTGAGGCAGGAGAATGGCATGAACCCAGGAGGCAGAGCTTGCATTGAGCCCAGATCATGCCACTGCACTCCAGCCTGGGCCACAGAGCGAGACTCCGTCTCAAAACAAACAAACAAAAAACAAACAACAACAAAAAATAAAATTCCAGTGCAGGTGAATCTCTACCATAAGAGAGGCTTGAGAAGATATTTTCCTAAAACCCTAAAATTTATTTTTTCTAAAAAATAATATAAAATCATTATTTTTTCAAGCCATGAAGGTTTGGAGAAGAATCTTCTTAAGGAAACGGAAGGAAGGCTGCATTATTAAGACGTCCTAAAGACTAAGCCAAGCAAAGGACTGCTAAAGTAGAAGTCATTTTTACTTGTTGTAGATATAAGAATTTTCCAACAACAACAAGTAAAACACTTTAGAATCTAGGCACACTTATAATTCCCTAGGAACCTGATGGCTTTAGTAGACTGTAAACTCTTTTTATTTATTTTCTTTTAAGGAGATACTTCATAGACATCACACTTAATTCCAAGTGTAAGATTAAATCACATCCTTCCAGCTGAACTTTAATCTACAGACTTTGTCTTCTCAAATGGAGCAGGCATAAAATTTTATTTATTGGTGTATCAGGTAGCTCTTCTAGGGGGTGATGAACACGGGCTTTAGGGCTCACTTGAGCGGAATACTATGTCAGGGGCTGCTGCCTGCTTCTGTTTGTAAAGCATTAGAGCAGAGATAAGAATTGTGTGTGATACACATCTTGCAAAGCCACCATTTGGGTCCTCCCACAGATTTACAAACTGTATCTGGTGAAATGATATGGTATATAAACAATACGTCTCTTCCAAAGTCAGGCAAATTAATATTAGAGTCTAAAAAATAAATGTTTTGTTAATTTAGGTCTTCAAACAATACTTTGACAGATTCTAGCTGCCCTGCTCTTCTTTGCCTAGCACAATTATTTTCTTATACAACATTCAAAGAGGCCATGTTCACACTCAAAGGATGAAATTCTTTGTTTATATAATAATCTATTTTTTTATTGATTCTTACTATATATGTCAGCTACTTTATTGGTTTTTCATTTAATCAAAATACTAATCCTATGAATTATTATTGCCATCCTAACATAAAGTGTTACAGTTTGGAAGGGGTTAAATCAAATGCCCAAACTTACAGTCTTAATAAATGGCAAAGCTGTGTGTATAATAAAATTACATCTTTTTCACTTTAAAGTCCATTCTGTTTTGGTCTGAGCAATGGATCTTCAGAATATCAGCACTCTGCTGCTTTGCATGCTTAGCTTGTTGGTTTGGATGGACAAATACATGATATTAATGAGCCCTAAGTCACAGACTATCAAGATTGCTACTACTTTCACAAATGGCCTATGAAAAGATCAATAGGTGAGCAGCCAAGGGCAGCTGTGACTGAAAACCAAAAACAACCCTGGGTGTACAGGCGTTCCTGATCATCACTACACATACCTTTAAGCATTTTATAGTGATTTTTGCTGGAAGGTTATTTGCAACTACAACCTGTAGTCAATTGACCCAATATAAAGATGCCAAAGCTACATGTGTAGGGTTAAATATTCCTATCTTCATGTTTTGTGTTTCCTCTCAAATAGCCTATTCTGCCCAATCCCAAGGAATCTTTAGCCTTCTTACATAATCTTTCTTCTACTGCTTACATATATGTCACCTTTTTAAAATGATCATTATTGTATACCATATTATTATATATAAAATGTACATATATACATTATTATATAAAATAATCCCTATGTATATATTCACACTCATTCTGGATCCATGCCCTTGTTAGTCCTTCCTCCACATAGCATTTCAACCCAAGATAGCTTATCTTGCTACATTCTTCACCTTATGATTATGGTTTTCTTTATGTTTTATCATACTTACAGTTCCTAGAAAGAGCCTATAAAAATATTCTCTGGCCTATATCTTGAAGGGGGTGTACAATTATTCATGGTTTATCTGATTCCCCCAATCCCTAATACTTCTCTCTCATACACTTACAAGATTCTGAGAGGTAGATACTTAATAAAAGTTTTTATTCTCATAAAATCCTCATCTTGGGCTGCAAACCATTTTTATAAAGATGCCTAGGAGACTAACAAGGAACTGAAGCAATGTGTTAATTCAGCCATAATTTGCTAATTAAGAAAAGAAATTTTTAAAAATTCAGGATGCCTCTGTAAAGACAATGCTCAGTTCAACAATAAGAATATAGAAGAAGCTCTGCTAAACTGTTTATCACAGTCTTCTTTTCATTGAAGTGTCAGGTTACAACATTAAAACACTGTCTCCCAAGTAATTCCATTAAGCAAAAGTCACTGTGTGCGGTTGCGAGATTATTGTGTAATTACCTCTATGCATTTAGCATTCATTATCATGAAGAGATTAATCTGTGCAATCAACATTTGTTTAGACACATTGTTTTGTCAGTACTTGGGTGGCAAATGTCACTAAGCTAAATAAAAGCATCTCTTATATATGCTTGTGCAATAGGAAAGACAATCGGGAAGTTAATTCTGTCCCGTTACTGATTTTGAATGTCAGCTCTGACAGCCACAGTAACAATTGGTTCAGGTAATGTTGACAGCTGGTGAGGACAGGCTAGATCAAGAAATGCATTGTAGATTCAGATTCTTACCACTGTAGTCCTTGAGTTAGGAAACTCAGGTGACTGATGTGTAATTCAGTAAGTGCTAAACTGAGTTATGGCACACTTTTGTTAAATTGGTTCAGATTTTTGGATGACACAAAATAGCAAAATATAATCCTCTCATGTCATCTAGACACCTTGATAAAGCTCTTCAATGCAATATCTTAAACCACGAGATAAAAGCAGAACAACTGATAAAATGTTTTCAAAGACTGTCATCATAGACCATTTACATGGAGAAATGACACCAAATTTCATGCTATACTACACCAGAAATCAGCAAACATTTCCTCTAAAAGGCAAGATAGTAAATATAAACAGCCATTTAATCTTTGTCACAACTACTCAGTTTTGCAATGGTAGCATGAAAGTAGCCATTTACAAATACATAATAAAATTAGCATGGCTGAGTTCCAATAATTTACAATAAATACAATAATTTAGGCAAAATAGGCAGTGAGACAAATTTGACTTGCAGGCCACAGGCTGTTGACCCTGTGCTACATTATGATTTGCCAGAAGGCTGCTGGTTTTTGTGAAAACAGCGGTATTCCCTTAGCACAGGTGATCGTGTGAGAGAGATCCTTCTGGTAACCTTTGAAAGACTCTTAAGCTCTGAGTCTATCTGGGTTTAGACTCGAGTGATACAAGACTAAGATCAGCCTTGATAAGGACAAGGAATCAGAGCGGCAACCATGCATCACAGGAATGACTCATCATGTGTGCCCATCATAGACCCTCCTTCCAATTTAAAAAAGAAAATCTAATCACCTAATACTTTAGCTTAAATATTTTGTCCAGGCCAGTATTCTATTTAAAGGTTTATATTCCTATGGAGTAGGGAAAACTACTGAAGAACAAATTAAGATTTCTAATTCTGGTCCAGGCTCAGTGATAAATAAGAATGCGACATTGTTTATTTCACTTTATATCTTTGAACCTGTTTTTTCTGTATGATAATGACATTGAATTGATTATTACTAATGCTTCATCCAGGTCTACTATTCTATGATATATACACTCAACTTTCATTATTCTCAGTAGTTATGTTCTACAACGTTGCCCTGAACACTGAATTACCAAATACCAAATCATTTCTTCAAAGGAAAAATAGGGATGGGTCCCTACAAGTGTGTGGTTATGACATTGTTGTCAAGCTATCAATATACAACATTATTTTATTTGTGTCTCTGAAGACACCATACATAATAGTATTAATTCATTAGCATTGAACTCATGGTCAACAGCACTAAAACTCATGCCTGAACAAAGCTTCTCCAACATACATATTTTCTCTGTGAGGCATATTGCAATCTTCTTGCACCTTAGAACACTAGTCAGTGCTTCAGCACTAAGCTTGAGCACCATTTTAAACAGTGAAATCAACAAAAAGCACAAAATGTGAGAAATGTAGCACTAAATAGACGGTAAAAAGGACACTCATGTATAATACGAGAGCTGAAATAGAGCTCCTCTGTGTTCCATTTCAGCTGGAAATATGCACTCCAGAAACTCAAATTTTTTGCCAGTCTGTGCATGTCTGTGAATGACTCATAAGTGCCATTAGTATTGATTATGGTATTACAATAAATTTCATAAGTAGATGAGTTTACAAATACAGAATCTGCAAGTAAGAATTGACTATGTTATGAGTAAAGTGATTGCATATCTCTGTGCTCCAATAACATTATTTTGTTTCTTTTACTTTTCATAGAATTTCATCTACTATCACTCCTCAGGACTCTTCCATATTCAGCCAGTCTGGATCTCAAGCCATGTGCCCTAAGCCTCTGTGCCTAGATGAATATAGCAATCTTCAGTTTCTTGTCATTTTTGAAGTTAGTCCTTCTTCCAAACTGATTCCAGAGTTATCTTGCTAAAAGCAAATCTGAGTATACTGCTTCACTGCTTAGCTATCCCTGTGAATTCCTCATTGACCATAGAATAAAACCCTGAAGTTCAAACTTTTGGTTTGCTGTGTAGCACCTGCACAACTTAGTCTAAACATAACTCATCTTCTGCCTCCACTCTCCTTATATTTTACATATTAACCACCCTTACATTCTTCTTTATCCATCCTTGTTTTTTCATAGGCCTTTATTTGCTTATAGCTCAAAGTCCACCAACTCTGTGAATTCATTTTTTTGATTACCTTAGGGGGAACCAAAAGAGTAACTTACAGCATTGAAATTTGCTCTTTACAAGAAGATTATGCGCACATCTTATCTCCTTAGGGACAAAGAAGTTTTCCTATAAATATTTTATGTTCTGAGACCTCAGCCTGAGACCATGGCATAGCAGATACTCAATAAAACAGTGTAACACATACAGAAGGAGTATGCATTTATTATTCACTGAAAATACTTATATACTACCTACTCTTTATCAGGTACCATTCTAGGTGTTAGGGATACCACATGAATAAGACAAAACAGGTAGTATTTGAGGCTCAGGGGCCAGTTATTTAATCCCTTCAAGTCTCAATGTTTTTTCATCTATTAAGTGAGAGTAAAAAATATTTCTACTGCATAAGTCTGATGTGAGGATTAACTGAGATAATAAAGAAGCAGATACAATACTCAACATTGTGCTTAAAAATAGTAAGCACTCAATACATGTTAATTTTATAGGTTTAATATGGAATACATTATCAGCTATTTCCAGTGGTATACAGTAAAAATTCCTACAATGGTTCTTAAAATCTACTAAATTCTGACTTAGAGTTATTTTAGATCTCACTTCATATTCCATAATTATATGCTGAAACTTCCTTTTTGAAAGTTTTTCCCAATTATTGAGGTAAGATGTCCTTTCTCTTGGTGAAATACATAATCTCCTGCAGATATTTATGATCAAGCCTAGTCTATTATCTGGCTGTAAACTGCAGAAAACATGACTATATTAGCTTTAAAATATATATGTTTATTTTTTTCATAAAACTAAAATCTAGAGGAAAGTGGCTACTGACATTGGTGCAATAAATCTCATTAAATTAGGACAAATGTATCTGTGATTCTCTTGGCCTTCCTCTTATGATTTCTAGATGACTGCAGCAGGTGAGGCTATCATGAGTGCATTCAAGGCAAGAAAGGAAAGGAGGGAAAGAAAAGGGGACAATATCTGCATCAGGAAAATCAGTCTTCTCAGAAAACCAGTTTAATCCCATCTACATTTCACTGAAAACAATTATAACTCTTAACCACCCCTCTGAATCCAAAGAAGACTGGAATAGCAAGGATTTTTATTTGACTCATTCATTACCATCTCAAACATTTGATTTCCGTTGGTTTGGAACAAGAGGGAAAAATAAATATTGTAGGCACTAGTACTGTTCACCCCACAAAGGAAACAGCCTAGGGTAGGTTTCACAAACCCAAAAAAGGTTAGTGAGTAATCAAGAAATATGGGCCTCTCAACACATTTTGTAATAAATGCATAATTATATTTCTTTCTAAGGTACCATTATAAAAAGTAAAATATAAACTATCTTTTTGTATTATGGGAGGCATATCACAGCCTTCTTGCACTTAAGAACAATATTTGTGTAAGTAAAAAAAGGGTTGACTCACTTCTAATGTTTTCTAAATATTGTTTTTCCTTCATTTCCTCTAGGACATTAATTCTCAAGCCTCATATTTCAAAATAGAGAACAGTCCCTGAAAAACATAACTTATCCCACAAATATCTTCACTTCAAAGGAAACTAGGTGTGAGAGATAGACAGAGTGGAGCATGGAGAATGCATCATGGAGGTGCTAGAAGAGACTGGATGAACCTACCTATAAGGCCTGCTAGCCAAGGTGCTAACACCCATAGCTGTGATTAGATCAATATATAGAGTAGCAATAACCTATAGGTTTCAGCACTTAGGTCAGTACAAGTATATTAGCAACAGTGGCCTGGAGCATTGTATTGAGAAGGAGTTTGAAGCTACATCTGGAATCAGAGGGAAAGATCCAACTAATTATTTTGCAGTATCTCTTGTGAGTAAAGAAGGAAGTACAAGAGTACCAAGTATGTGCTGTACTTCATATAAATTAATGTATCCAAGACTGTTAAAATTGGAATTGAAAGATTGCCTTGTGCAATTATCTCCCTTTGAATATGAAGTAATATACATTAGACTAGAACCTGGTCCCCTGCCTTCACTTCCTAGTGAATTCCAGGGAGATTTCAGACACCAAGTGTGAAAAATAACTGGGAATGTCAAACCATTGTCATCTCTTGACAAGAAACCCCATACACCACTACCACTCCTTCCCACATCACGAAAAGTGAAGTAACAGATAAACTCCAAGGACAAAATGGCTTTTAGAAATGTAAATAATTATTCATTTGCTTAAAGTTCAGTTGGTTGCAGGGGAATAAGGATGTTCTGCTCCTTGGAGTTATTAAGGTATGCAGGCTCTTTTATCTTGTTTAGCCCTCCTCTAGGCACCTGGAATGTTCTCATCCAGTTCCAGATGGAGAAGAGGTGAAGGATCACTTAGACGGTTTTCAAGGACCAAGTCAACGAGGAACATATATCACTTCCAATAGAATTTCATTTGCTAAGACTTCAGTCCAATGACCACACACAATTACAAGAGAGGATAAGAAATGTAGTCTAGCTGTATTACCCAGAAGGATAGGAAATAGGGACTACAGAAACAATTAGCCAGACTGCCACAGAAGTCAATCACCCTATAGAACCTCAACTAGGAAATAGCCACTGATGGGTTGCTGTTGCTTATCTGTGTGTATTTCCCACCAGTCTTTTCATATAGGTTAGGGGTCATAAAGAAAACAGATTTAAAAGAAGACACATATATTTGCCTTGAATTTTTTTATAGAGTCTACCTTTATTTCACATTTAAAAGGGGAAATAATTTATTGGCAGTCAACTTGAGAGCAAAAATTTAAATTTGTTATAAATGTATTTCTCTACTTTAACTTTTTGCTTTTGAAATAATTGCACATTCATACGAAGTTGAAAAAATAGTAGAGGTCGGTCCCATGAATATTTCATCCATGTTTTCCTTAATGGTTACAGACTATATTATTATAGTACAGGAGCAAAACCAGGAAACTGACATTGGTACAACAGGCTGAACTGCAACGGGCGTTCCATCTCCCTGTTAGGACACCACTGATACCTCCCTGGGTCAGTGATAGGAGTGTCCTCTAACTGTTTTCCATGTAATTTCCACAGATGTACCTTTACCATGGGGCCATGGTGAAAACCCTGACTCTCCCCTAGCCCTTTCCTGACAGTACTCCAGCAGGCAGAGAGAGAAACTACTCACTTTGCCAGCCTCCCCACATGCTCTCCACTCTTACATCCTTGGGGAGGGAGTTTAGTACCACATGGCAGCATTGTGTTGAGAAAGGGTTTGAGGATACAACTGGATTAAAGATGAGGAAGACTCATGTAATTTTTTTTCTTAGCTGTGGTGTTATAGCCTGGCAAGAGTGGATTTCTAAGTTCTTCATTTCATCTTTGCTGGTGCATGTAGAGTGGGGCCAAAGTTTTCTCTGTGGTGTTTAGCAGCAGTAGAACAGTTATTGTCTAAAAGTTTTATTTCCCTTTCTGGTCCTTCAGCTAGAAAAATCAGACTTTTGTTGGGCTTTTTGCGTGTCTGCACCCATTGGAGTTTCTGGATTTTGCTTTTTTGAGCTCTACGATTAACATACAGGATACCAAAAGAAAGCCTAGAGAACATACCACCACGTTGTCTCTTGGGTCCCAATGTCCCTGTCTGGTCTGACTTCTTTTCACCACCTTTTAGAGTTTTTTGTTTGTTTATACGTAATGTTCAGGGATTTCAGCTATACTTAGCAGGAGGAAAAGAGAAAAGGACATCTAACCCATCTTCCTAGAAGCTGAAGTTTCCCTTCTCTTGAATTTTTTTTTTCTTTTTAATTTCACAATGATAGTCACCATGAGAAAAGCTACAGATCTGGAGATGCCATGTAAAACTCTCCTAGGTTTCAGCACAGCCTGGGCATCTGTTCTTTAGGGAAGCACTTTTCTCCTATGAAAATGCTTACAAATTAAAGTTATTAAGCACTTTTTCTGCACAGATTTCATGACTTATATAAAATAATGCAATATCTTTATGTGCTTATCTTTATAGAAACCCAGCTGTCTATACATACTATAATGAAATTTTCACTTGTAATAGGTGCTCGATAAATCTTGAATGAATGTTCAAATAAATTATTCCATTAGTGAACTACAACTAATTTACATAAACCCAAAAATAGATAACAAAACTTTTTCTGATAGATATTTAAGCCATTAATTTTTCTCAACCCATCAGAAAGGGTATGCAGCTGACAGGGTATTTACTCTCCCTACTACCAACAAAATGATATCAAGAACTAGGTGGCTTTGCTTCACAAAATATGCTTGAGGCTACATGTCATAATAAAATAACAATAGGAACTGTTAGTAAGAAATCATAGGAGAAAAATTCCAAATTGGGAAAAACTTGGATCACAGCAGAAAAGAAGACAATGTGCATTAATGATAAATTCAGGTAAAGGCACTCAATAGAGCAAGGAAGCACTAGTCATTCTAGAACTTTCACTCTGTTTCTCCAGCACTGTGCTTTTTAAACGTCAAATACAAGGTTAAAATGACAGTTGTCAGCTGAGAAGAATTACAGACCTGCAAAACCACTCACTCAATTCCAATGATTTAGCCCTCTTCCCTCAGGGAGAAGTCTAAGTAAACAACACACTGTTAACATTTACCTGACATTTTCTCTGTCTTCACCTTGATTGGTAATTCTGCAGTAATTCATGTTCCCTTGGGCACACCTCTTGGGATCAACATAATTCTCAGAAATCTTGAGAGAAAGAGAGAGAAAATAGACAACTTCCTCATGCCTCCAGCCTTTGCTAAGATTCTGCTCACTAACTGACCTCACTCTTACCTTGGGATAAGAAGACTAAACATGTCAGGGAAGGATAGGCCAACACAAGCAGACCAGTGGGGTCTCAGAATTCACGAGACCCAGTTGACAAAATCATACAATTGCCCTGACTTGTGTGTCAATTGCTGTGGCCAATTTTTTTTCTGATGGGAACAAGTAGCCTGTGTCTTATCTGGACAGAAAATTACATCACCATGTTCTTTTTCTTAGAAATCTAAACATGTGGGAATCCCTCAGCACTCATCTTAATTATTCCCATGAGAATGGCAAGCTGATCAGTGAACAAAGTATTCCTGAGAAGCTCTGTCAGAAACCACTTGACTTGGGACGAAAAGCATTGTCTTAGGTGTTTCTGCCTGCTCCACATCACTATCTTTAAACCAGGCCTACCTCTTCACAAACCCACACTGCTGCTGCGAACTGCTCTCAAGAATAGTCTTGGAAGCTGTACCTTTCTGCTGCTTTCGTTCTGACTCTGAACTCCAATGCATGTCACCTGGCTTTGAAGCTTGTAACTGCTTTGTCTCCCATTTCTGACACCTTACTCATTCTACACATTGACAGCTGACCTTGATTTCCTTGCTTTTGACCCTATGTCTCTGTAAGAACTTGAAACTTAGCCTGTTTCTAGTTCTTTCTGCAACTGACCTTTTTGGGTAAAAACCTACCAGAGTAAGCTCTTAAATTTTTAACAAGGGTCAGTGCTCTAATCAGACTTTCTGCCCTCTCTAGGATGAGTCAAAATATATTTAATGAAAATAATTACCTGAAATAGGTAGTATCTCCACTAATAAGCTTATATTTTTATAACATTCTTCTGTATCATGTTTTGCCATTAATTGAGTTTTTTAAAATACTAAAAACAACACGAATAAATTACTAAACATCCAAAATTTTTTAAATGTTGACTTTTTTTTACTTCCAATTTAAAACATAGAAGAAAAAAATTGAAGTTTCCTCTATTTCTCTACTCATTTCCATTCTACTCCTATCCTCTCCAAAGGCAATTGCTTTCATTAAGAGAGGTAATCTGTTACATGTACGCATGCATATTTGTAAATAAAAACATGTAGCATTACTTTCAATGTTTTTAATAAGATAAATAATCTACATTATGTTTTATTCCAAAATGTGATGTTTTAATTTAACATTATGTCTTCAATAACTGTCCATCAATCTATCAAGACATCTATCTATTATCTATTAATCATTTCTTCAAATCAATGGACACTATTCTATCATATGAATAAATAATATATCCTGTACCTATTTATCTACTGAGAGTTCTTGAAGAAGTTTCCAAATTTTATTCTTACAAACAATGCTTCAATGGAAATTATAGCACTCTTCTGTACCTATGCTCCATATGTGCTGACTTTTCTATATTTGCATTTATCCAACTGTGCATTAAACCTATTGGAGTGTTATCAAGTCAATTTACCATATCAAGACCACGATGAAAAGAAATCCATCTAACTCTTCTGAAGAGCCCACTGAAGAGAGAGAGTCCCATCTATTCCAGCCATTTCAATTGAGGTGCTGGACATAGGACCAAAGCCAACTTTGATCATCCAGCCCAACTAACTTCCATATAATGCTTTTCCATGAGTGACCTAGAAGGCCAAGAAATAAACTTCCTTCTGAGGCCAGCCTAGAATACAGAATCATTAACAAATAAATGTTTTTATTTTAATCTGTGAAGTTTTAGGTGGTTGCATTAACTCTTACACATAATAAAAGTAGGAATATTGTAACAGTCAGTATGGGCTATGCAATTCTGCAGAATAAAAAACTCCTAAATCTTAGTGGTTTGTAAAATTGAAAGCCTATTTATCAATCAGTCTATATGTCCATTCTGAATTGACTGTGTGCTCTGTTCTACAACAAACACCTCACTCCAGGGTACAGGTGGAGAAAGTAAGCACCATCTTAAAAGCTTCTAGTTGCCTTGGCAGAGAGAAAAAAAAATACAGAAAATCTTGCACTGGCAATTAAATGCTTTAGCACAAAAATGAAACACATCACTCGTTTGTAACTCATTAGCCAAAATTTTTCACATGACACAATACTTGGTGAACTACGTTATGTCCAAGTATGTCTTCTTTGATGTAACATGTAATTTTTTTTACTGTGTGTTGTGATTTTTTAAAAGTTTTAACAGAAAAGCAGCTCTATAGTATATTTCTCAGAGTGAAATTAATAGATCATAGAGCAGGCACATTTTTACCTTTCCCAGATATTATTAAAACGCTTCTCAAAGTGGATATACCAATTTATACTCTGGAGTCATGCAATGCAGCCTGGCCTACCAGTGCTCTCTGAGAGTTCTCATTCCCTCATATTCAACTAAAACTTAGTATTGTTAAATTTTAAATTCAGGCAGTTTGATAGTTTTAAAATATCTTGTTTTCCTTTTCATGTATATGCCCTTAATTATTAGTGGAGTAGCATTTCATATATTTATTAGTTATTCCACTTCAATTTTCTGTAATTTTCTGTAATTTGTCTGCTCACATCCTCTGTTTATTTTTACCGAATTCCTTGTCATTTTTTATTGGAGTTCCTTATGTATTCTCGATACTAATTGTCTTATTCCACAAGGGTATAATGCTTTCTTTGATTTTATACCAAGATTTCATTCATGTAAATCCTATGGTTTAAGTGTACCAAAAAATAGAACAATGGGTGCAGCTTTTCCTAGCAGGAGGCAGGAAGATGATACATTATTGATGTAATTTTAAAACAATAATTTAAAATATTTTTAAAACAATTATAATTTTTTAAAAAAATTTATTTGAAAGAATTTGATAAATTTGTGCATCTGTGAATATACGTGAAAGTACCTCATTGCTTAAATTCTAAAATTCCTAATAAGTATGATGTCTGAGAAGACAAATTTCCCTTCCTTGTTTTTCTTAAATAAGTCTTATTCTTGACCTTTTACTCATCTATACTGATTTTGGCGTCAGTTTCTCTAGGTCCACAAAAATAATGCTTGTTGAGGTTTTGATTGCATTGAATGTAGAATTTGGATAATTGTGCTCTTCTCATTTATCAAGTATTTTCATCCACAGATCATTTATCTTTTCTTTTTTTTCTGTTTTCTTAAATGCCCGTGGTATTATTTTCTTTCTTTCTCCAAAATAAGTCCCAGTGCCTTGTTATAGAAATTCTTTAACTCCATAGCCTTTCTGTTATTATAAATGGGATTTTTCCTTTTATTTATTGATTATTAGTGGCATATAGGATTGCCATTGATATTTGTATAATGAGTTTATGCCAGGAACATTGCTGAACTCTATTTCTGAAGTTTGTCTACACATTCCACTGTGTCTGAACTGTATCTTCCTTTCAGTTCTGTGTTTTCATTTTTCTTGTCTAACTGCAATGCCTAACTACTTCATTACCATGAATAGTAATGGTAATAGCAGGCCATTTTCTGATTTTAAAGAAAATGCTTCTTATGTTTCACCATTGAAAATGACAATTGCTATAGACTATATTAAATACTCATTATCAGGTTAAGGATATTTCCTTCTAACCCAGATTTGTTAAGACTTTTATTATTAATAGATTTTGAAATGATTGTTTTTATATATGTATTTAAAATAAGATAATGTTAAAGTAGAAAGTTAAAATACTAAATTTTCTTACATTAATAATATTTCTGTATTCTGTCTTATTTGGTTTGGGCTGCTATAACAAAATACCATAGATGGGTGGCTTATAAACAACAGAAATTTATTTCTCACAATTCTGGAGTCTGGAAGTAATGATTAAGGTACCAGCATGGTAGGCTTCCAATGAGGGCTCCCCTTCTGGGTTGCAGACTACCAACTTCTAGTATTATCACAAGTTGGAAAGAAGGTGAGAGAGTTCTCCAGAATCCTAATCTCATCCATAAGGATTCCACCCTTATGACCTAATTACCTTCCAAAGGCCCCTTCTCTTAACACCATCACATTGGGGTTAGAATTTTAACATACAAATTTGGGGGGAACACAAACATTCAGTCTATTACCCACTCCTCGTATAAACCCAATTTCAATATATTTTTACTTTTTTTAGGATTTTACATCTATGTTTGTTGAGTGAGTTTGAACTGTATTTTTCTTACTTGCACTCTACTTGTTTAGTTCTGCCCTGAAGATTTTATGAGTCTGATAAAAAACAATAAGGAGTGTTCACATTTTTTTATTCACTAAAAGTATTTACATTACATTGAGATTATTTTTTCTTAAAAGTTTAGTAGAACACTTCTGTTCATGTTAAAATTAAGTTTTAAAAATATCAAAATATACGCTTTTGTGCAATCTTTTTCATTATTGATGTATAACTTAATGGCTTTAGGGTCAGAAAATACAAATATCAAAACAATATTTTTGTTTCCTACACCTTGCTTTATGGCACAGAACATGACATATAGTTTTTTGTTATATTTAAGCAAAATGTGTGAAATATTCTTGGGTTAAATGTATTTTCTACATCTTTTAAAGTTTTTTGATCTAATTTTTTTTACACTTATTAATGATTCTATCTACTTGATCTATCCATCACCTGAGAGAGCTATGCTTAAATATCCCAATATTAGAAAACAAATGGTAGATTTATTTTATCTTTATATACCTGTCAATTTTTGCTTTCTATATTTGGAAACTACATTACTTGGTGCATATCATTTAAAATTGATGGTGTTTCCCAGTGATACAATCCTTCCAAATAATGTTTTTACTTTAAAGGCTGTTGTCCTTTAGTTTACGTACCCCATCTTTCTTTTGCATAGTGTATTTTAGAGCATTACAGTTATGCTCCGTATCTAGACTCACAGGTGAAGCAAGTTAACCCAATAAAACATGTAATCATGATTCTAGAAAGATAATAAGACTTTATGATTCTCAATTGCCTCATTTTCATTATGAGGGCTTTGACTGTGGTGATCTTTAACGTCCTTACAACTCTGACGTTCTATGATCGTCCCCCTTATCTATGCCAAAGTCCTACATTTACTCTAACTTACATTTTGCCAGCCTATGAAATAGCATAAATATGCATCTATTCCAGGTAATTCTATATCCCAAAATGGAAAGGAAGATCAGAAGGTCCATGCTATTCTTTTGAAATTATTTAAAAAAAAAAAAAACAGGAACTTTTTTTGTGTGTGAATTTATTTTTACAACTGTGATTTCATCATAGTCCTGCTAACAAAATACTCAAGCCAAAATCTGCTTTGGATGTTAGTACCTTCTACATAATTTTTGGGTGATCTAACGGCTAACTAGAAACAAGGAGAAGACAGTTCAAGGAGAGGAAAACAAGAGCAGAGATAATGCATTTATCTCAGCAGGAAAAGGAAATTTATAATAATTTGTACATGTTACCTGTATCCAAGCCAGACACATTTTATTCAAAGGCTGTTGGCCCAGCAGCCTTATCATCAAATATGACAGAACATAGTAAATAACTATTAATACTATTTTGTCTATCACAAAGTGTAGCAGAAATTTAAAGCCAGAAAGGACATTAGAAGTCATCAATTCTACATTTCTTCTTTTTAGAATAGAAAATTACGTCTCAAGGAGTGATTTACCGTATTACCTGTTTTACCATAGTATGCTTCTGATAAACACGTATTAATTACTTACTTCTTATAGTTAGAACCTGCCAGAGATATCTGACCATACGTCTATGTAAATGTACAACTCCCTTTTTACTACCTTAGTTACATTGTATGTTTTGCATTATAAGAACTTCATAATTTTTAATAATGTATTATATATATCTTAAGGAAGACTGAAAAATTATGTTGAGACAGAAGAAATACTTTGACTCAGAGATTTGAAATGATTTTTTATATTAATTTGGAAATGTTTCTTCTTAAGTCAGCTGCTCTCCTTTCCTTGGGGCTGACAGACATTGGATATTTGTTCATTATAATTGGGTATATAAATTCAATATATATAATTAACAATTATGACTAAAAATAACTCACAAATTTATCTACATTGACCCTACTCCAGCTGGATTACCACCAAAATACTTTTTCAAGACCTTATTGGTTCAAGGATTTGAGGAATACATATTGTTGGCATTGAGTTCCATGGCTTGAAAAATCATTCCTACTAGCTTAGAATAAGGTTGGAATTATAAGATAACCAGAACTTTTAAAAAATCCACAATAAAGTCACTACATAGAAGAAGATAGTTATGAAAATACTAAATTCTGGAAGCTTCTTCAGATAGTCCTATTTCTTGCAGTACATAGTACTTCATAGTTCCTCAAGGTCATCTAGGCCAGAAGTTCACCAAGTGTGATCTCAAAGCCAGAATCATCAGACTCACCTGGAATCATTTTAGAAAAGCAAATTCTCAGCAGGCCTAGAGCTACTCAATAAGAAACTCTGTGCAGAAGGTAAGGAGATCCATCAACCTGTGTTTTAACAATCTTCCAAGTGACTCTAATGTACACTCATGTTTGAGAACCATTAAACTAGGCCATCTCCCACACTCTCTGTCTGCATTTTTTAAATGGGGAAAATAAAATACAGAAAATAACTACAATCCTTATGTCTTGAATATTGTGATTCTCTGGGTTTTCTCAGATCACACAAATAGTAACAAATCCAAGATGAGAACATGTAACTCCTAACTTATGTAAAACTAAGGTTAGAATGATAAAATTTTAGAGGCCAAAGAGACTTTGAAATTGAATCGATGTATTTTATGCTCTCATGTACTTCTAAATAGTTATTACTCTTAGGATTTCTTATTTGATGTCTGACTCTTCTACTGAATTGAATCTCTATGAAGCAATAGACTATACTTTTTGATCATTATTAGTTATACAATGCCTTTACAGTAATTTCAATGTAGTAGCTGTTTAATAAATATCTACTGACCTAATGATTGTTGACTATATAGACATAAACATACATTATATAGATCCAGAAACTGATAATAACACCGAATTTCAATTACATCCTCTTTCTAATCTGGTAAATTTTTAACAAAATCCATCTTCTCTGCTGATCCATATACATACATAAATTGACAGGTTTAGAAAGAGTTACTGGAATGTGGAGAGGGATGTTTACATATTCAGAAGGATGTTCTGATGTGTCTCAAAATAGAAAATCCATGACATATTTGATTTACCTTTGACGCACAGAAACACCTGGACAAAAATGAGAATATTATCTTTCCATAATAAAAGAAAAATTCAGAATAAAAATACCAAATTTTTTAAATTTCTAAATATGGACCTCTAATTTATAAGTCCAATAACCTAGGGAATTTACAAAAATATATTCCCTCTTTAAGTAACAAGTAAATCAATTATAATTCATCTTGACACTAATATGAATGTCTGTATACATTTATTCATTATACGTTAATTTCTCCTTTGGGTTAACTGAAAGCTATATACAAAAAAAAATAAAACCTGAGACCTTATAAGAGTGCCTAGAATAATGTTTTGCTTATATGAAGACATAAAGATAACATTTCTACCAAAAAGCAAAGCATCAGAGTTTAGACAAGAGGAAAAATATGGGCAAGGCTGTATGGGCTAGACGTCTGTATTCAAATTACACCTCTGTTATGTACCAGTTGTGTACTCTTGGGCATATCTCTTCCTTTTCTGTTCAGTAAAATGTTGAATAATAATAGTACTTTCCTTGTAAGGATAATAGGGTTTAATGCATTAATACACATAAAGTACTTAGACATAAATGTTAGCTATTATTATAGAGAATAGAGTACTAAATTAGGACCTAAATCAGGTCCTATATATTTCTCTAACAATATGCTCTTAATATTAAAAGTAATTTGACAAAAAAAGAAGTTTTGTAAGTAACTAGAGATGGATGGATGGATGTTGCAAATATGGACAGCCCTCTAGTCTCTCCTCTGATTATTCAAACAAACTCACAAGATCCAGGTGAATTAAGTGACATTTTATTTGTGAATGTACTTTGAAAATGGTGAAATACTCCAGAGATGAAAAGTAATGGCAAAATGACAAATATTCAAATTATTTGCATAGTCTCGAAGGCTTTTCCTTGACTTTTTGGCCTCTTCCCTTGCTCCTGTCTTCCCTTCCCCAACTAGACATAAGCCTTCAATGGACCTGTGAACATGTTACCCTCCTCCAGGCTTAGAAAGTTACTTCCAAGCAAATGTCCTAATCACCAATTGTGTGTCCTTCAGGTTTTTCTTAAATATTATTTCCTCAGAGAAATCTTTCAACCAGAAAAAATAGAAAAATAAGCCCCTTGTTAATGCTATTATATTAGTTGTACTCAGGCTATAAACTGTGTACTATGCCAAATATCAAGAGTATTGAAAGTGAGATCTCTGTCTACCTTGTCTTGCTCACAGTAGGAACTTAAAAATAAAGTTGACTCAATGGGTGAATTAGTCATCCTTATAATCTGGTAATGAACAAAGTAAAATATGTTAAAGAGAAAGACTGATTCCCTTTGCTGCTCAATACAATTCTTTTATTTCATGGACCTCAGTAAAAAAGCTCCCTGTGAGTTTCATGGGAAAAGAACATGTTTTTGAAGTTAGTCCATAGTAAATAGCTGCAAAATAAGACTGATGCTGAATTTTTCCATAAACATACTGAAAAATTGAGCTGCTTCTGTATATACATATTTCTGACTTTGTGTAAATACACAATGAGGATGTATTTTCCCTTCTTGTTCCTAGCTTAACTCTAAATATTGTTTTTTAAAACTAATAACTTAATTACTAAATTAATTTTAGACACTAAAAATAACCCACTGGTCTCCATTCTCATCAAAATCCTAGTGGAGTTTTGCAACTATGTCAGACCCACCACACTTAGCAGATGTGACAGCAACTGCCAAAAGACAAAGCAAGGATCCAGGTAGCTTCTTTGGTTTCTTTATATTTTAATGACAAAGTTTTCTATTTGAATTTTGTCCAAATTCAGAAGAAAGAGCAAGAGTGTTTATTTGAAATACTCTCCCAGGCCCAAATACTATCTTGCAGGAGAAACAAAACCATTTACCTAAGAAAGAACTGAATGTACATTTTATCCTCAGCAAACCTTACAATAACAAGATTTAGCTTGGGGAGTGATGATCGGTGAAGTAATCTAAAACAGAGCTAGTCAATTGCTGTAAAGAAACTTGCAAACAATATCAAGGAATAAAACATGAGGCTAGTAACAGGGAACAAATAGATAGTAATTAGCAATAAGACAAAACAGGGTCTGCAGGATGTCAATTAGGAAGAGCTGCAGAGCCTCGGAGAAGTGAGGAAATGCCCAGAGCTAGGCCCTGCAGCCACTGCTCCCCTCCAACATGGCCCTGAATCAGCCTGCACCTCTGTTTCTTGCTCTGCCCCTCTGCATCCTCATTTTGCAAAGTATCCCGCATCTCTTTGGTGTCTATGCTTCAGAAAGTATAGGTGCAGGAGAGAAGAGTGGTGAAGGATAAAGGGGGATGATGGCAGGAACAAAGCCATTGATCTTTTATATATCAATTTTTCTCATCATACTCCTCTGAAGTATATGTGATTACATCCATTTTACAAATGAATACATTGATATCCATAGAGGTTAAATGAGTTACCAGGGTTTCACAGCTACTAAGTTTCAGCACCATGATTCCAGTATGTAGACCATGCATTTTCCACCATCTCCTCCAGCCTCTTTTTAGCCTTTCTTTATTAGTCCTTTCTCTGTGTAAGCATGAAAATATGCCTTCCAAAGGCTCCCAAATGCTTTCTAAATCTTAGGACCTCAGGGTCTCCCCAGAGTCCCTGTTTTTCCTAACCTTCTTCCTTCAGCACCACTCTTATAGTATGTACACTCCATCTAAGAATTTTCCTGAACCACTCTAGCGTCTTATTATCTCTTTGGAACATCACCACCTCCCTAGGCATATTCTTACGTACAATTGTGTTTATGACACTTATCTGTGTAACGATGCCAGCCCCATCTCTTTTCAGACATTCAGTACTAACTCAACCCACTTCTTGCTTTTATATCCATTTGTAGTGCTAGTGCCCTCACCTGGAGAACAAGAACTGAAATCTTTATTTTGGTTTAGTTCAGGAGTCTTTGTCGTAACTACTGAACTCTGTTGCAGAAAGTAGTCATTGACAATATGTAAGTGAATGATACTACTATACCTAAGGGGTCTGAACACCAGCATTTAGCATATGCCAATAATAGCTGTTTAGAAGGCCAAGGCAAAGTAAAGAAATTAAAAAATAAATAAAGCCAACCTTTGTAAACTAGGAAGTTCAAATTTTCAGAGACTCTAGTGAGTAGTGTATATGCCCATGTGAGTATGAAAGTATTCATATCTATGACTCAAAGGGTCTTATCAAACAAGGTCTATTGGTTTCCACTTCTTACAATAACCTTAAAATAACCCCTACAGGATCTGATCCCTAACCCTCCAGCTCATTTACCTGTTTCTGTTACTTCTCTAACAAATATTCTATTACTTTCTTCTTCCTCCCTCATCACACTGGCATTCTGACTGAAACTGTGTATGGCTCCCAAACTTCAGCTCAATCAGAACTACCTGGAAGACTTTTTAAAACACAGATTGCTGGGCCTCACCGGGGTTTCTAATTCAGTAGTCTAGGATGGGGTCTGATAATTTGCATTTCTAACGATGAAGATATTGATGCTGCTAGACTTAGAACCATACTTTGAGAACACTAGATTAAAGTCACTTTTCAACAGAACACAAAGATTCAGGTCAAAGAAACCAAGTGTGAGATTTTCCTATCAAGGCTGGCAGCCCCAAATTTCTGTAATTAGAGGGAGAGAAAGAGGGAGACAGAGAGGGTGATACAAACAGACACACAGGAAGAAAGGCAGAGAAGAAGGATCTGCATATCTAAAAAGTATGTCTAGAAAAGAGTTGTGGCTGTGGCAGTTCACACATGGGAATTAGATACATAAATTTTTTGCCTTCCAAAAAATCTAAGAGTATTTTACAGGCAAAGAAACCACAGTATTAATTTTTAATTACATAATTAAATTATTATTTATTAAAATAAATAGTAAATTATGTAATTGTACAAGATTTAATACTACCCTTGCAACCTCAGTTATTTATGAGAAACAATATTTCAAAGTTACTAAGCCCTAGTGACTACCATGTGACTCTCATTTTCATCAACTCTGAATGATAAGAATTGTGCTATACAAGGGCCCGCGCTTGTATCAGGTCCAGCTGTGTCTGGAGAAGATACACATGAAAATTCGTGATAGCATTTCTCCTTTAGGAAAAGGCTAAGCAATTTAATATGTATGAGGGACAATGAGCCACATACTTGGTGACCAAATGGCACTCTGGACTATTTTACCAAATATCTCAAGACTTCTCTTCCAGATGAAACTGGACCTCTCTACACACACCCCAAACTTAGTTATGTCCATATGGCTTGCCCCCTATTAGAAGCACTGTGTGTTACTTCTGGGTAGAAGTTCTAGGAGTACAATGACTTTCCATTTCCCACGTCAACTTGCAATGGTGGCTTTCTATCAGCCTGTGCTTCTGAGTGACTACGATGCATAGAGTTCTTTGCTGACCCTGCTGGATGGATAGCTACAATAAGAAATAAATGTTTATTGTTTTATGCCACTGAGATTTGGGGATCATTTTTGACCCTAACATCATCGTGCCTTTTAAATTTTCAGGCTAGTTAAGCATGGGACTCTGGAAAATAGCGATCAACTGATGATACCAGTCTTAGTACTGCTAATTACCATTGCTACCTGGAAATGTATTTTAAAATATTCAATAGTTGTAAAGTATTGGGCAAGACACTTTTCTACTTATAATTTCTTCTGCATAATGAAGAGTTGAGCTATATGCCCAAGAACCCATAAAATCTATGACTCTACAGGAGAAAAATTAATCCATAACTTACTAAGTACAGGCTGTTACTACAGGCTTTCTATTTCATATCTTGAACCCCAAGTTTAATACTATCCTTTGAAGATTATCTGATATACACTGTGAAGAATATTCAAATAAGGATGTTCAGGAGGGTTATTTAAGAGATTTGTGGTACAATGTCTTGTTGCAGTCCAACCAATCATGAAAATAACTCTTGGAAAATGAAGAGAAGCAAGAGTCTTGGAAAAGTTGCTGGATTTCTTAAATTAATTTAGTATTAGAGAAATGGCAGTGGAGTCATACTGGAATACAAAAGCATGAGTTCTACTCTATTGTTTTTGCCTGGAACCCTTGATTCAGAGAGAATGTATACAGAAAGAACTTTATGATTCCTTGTTGTTAGATATCATCTGACAAATTGGAACTAAGTGCTGGTGTCTTTTCATTTTATAACAGCATTAATCCCATCATGAGGGCTTCATTCTTATGACCTAATTACCTCCCAAAGCTCCACTTTCTAATACCATCACAGTGGGAATTAGGATTTCAACATAGGATTTTGGAGGTGTAGGGAAAACAAATATCCAATTCGTTAGAGAAGAGAAAGGAAGACAGAAAACAAAGGAAAGGGAGGTAATAGAAGAAATGTATAGTCAACAAAAGTTGCCACTTTGTGTAATGAGAATTAACATAAACAATACCAGCCCAGATTCTGTGTAATTGACACATGTGGAATGGCTATATTAGGTTGCTGCTAATATTAACTGGGATATAGAAAAATCCAGTAGTATTTTTTAAGGCCTCCAGCAAAATCATAGAAGTGATTGTCACATTTTTTAGAACAATCATTCATGGCAATTACAATCTTCATTAACAGAAACATTTACTTTTGTTTTTGTTCAGCATTTTTAGAGAAGAATATGAATGAAAGCTGGTAGAGAGAAAATGCTTGAGTTCCCACTCTGAAGCTGTGAAATCTGAGCTCTCCATATTTCTTAGGACTCGCAGAACTTCAGGGCCTCTGAATGCTCTCATTTTCTCCCAAGCAGCAAATAATTCCATGGCTAAATTGAAATTTATTACATAATGTAAATGTGGATGCGAAAGAGAACTAAAGCAGAAAAAAGTTCTGATTTATTTTGTCTCCCTTTTAGTTCACATTGGCCTATAAACTTGGAGAAACACAACTTCAAATTCAAAACCCAGGCCCTACAAATCCCTGATCTTATTTCTGTCTCTACAGATTTTTGGTTGGTTGGTTGTTTGTTTTTTTAAACGAAGTCTCACTCTTGTCCCCCAGGCTGGAGTTCAATGGCTTGATCTGGGCTCACTGCAACCTCTGCCTCCGGGGTTCAAGCAATTCTCTTGCCTCAGCCTCCCAAGTAGCTGGGATTACAGGCGTCTGCCACCACGCCCAGCTAATTTTTGTATTTTTAGTAGAGACGGGGTTTCACCATGTGGGCCAGGCTGGTCTCGAACTCCTGACCTCAGGTGATCAGCCCACCTCGGCCTCCCAAAGTGCTGGGATTACAGGCGTGAGCCACCGTGCTGGGCCTGTCTCTATAGTTTTGCATTCCCAGACTTTCACATTTATAGAATTATACAGTATGTAGTCCTTTGTAACTGATTTAGTTCACATGGTATAATTCTCTGAGATTCATCTATGTTGTTTTACGTATCAGTAAAGTTGACTTTCAAGTTCGTTGACTTTCATTATTAATGTTTCACTGTATGGATGCACCATAATATGTTCATTTATTTGCCAGTGCATGGATGTTCGAGTTGTTTCCAGTTTGGGGTGATTACAAATAAATTGGCTATCAACAAATAAAGGTCTTATTGTAGACAGATATTTTCCTTTCTGTCAGGTAAATACTTAGGAGTGGGATCACCGAATTGCATGGTAAGCGTATCCTAAACTTTACAGAAAACTGCCAAAAGCTTTTCAAAGTAGCTATACCATTTTCCATTTGTAATGTATGAAAATTTCAGTTGTTCTGCATCCTTGTCAACATGTGATATTGTCAGGGTTTTATTTTATTTAATTGTTTTTGCCTTTTTTTTTTTTTTTTTTTTTTTTGAGATGGAGTTTCACTCTTATTGCCCAGGTTGGAGCACAATGGTGCGATGTCAGTTCACTGCTACCTCTGCCTGCCTGGTTCAAGTGATTCTCCTGCCTCAGCCTCCTGAGTAGCTGGAACTACAGGCAGGTGCCACCAAGCCTGAGTAATTTTTTGTATTTTTAGTAGAGACAGGGTTTCACCATGTTGGCCAGGCTGGTCTCAAACTCCTGACCTCAGGTGATCTGCTCCACTCGGCCTCCCAAAGTGCTGGGATTACAGGCATGAGCCATCATGCCCAGCTGTTTTTGCCATTTTGATTCATGTGTAGTGGTGTCTCATG
Organism: Pan troglodytes; assembly: GCF_028858775.2. Taxonomy (NCBI): domain Eukaryota; kingdom Metazoa; phylum Chordata; class Mammalia; order Primates; family Hominidae; genus Pan; species Pan troglodytes. The sequence continues at coordinate 93,838,807 of NC_072407.2, forward strand.
GTTGAATACACATTTTCTAATGACCAATGAAATTGAACATATTTTCATATATTTATTTACCATCTGTATGTTTGCTGTGGTAAAATATCTGTTTCAATATCTTGCTCTTCTTTTAAATTGGTATCTATTTTCAAAGTATAGAGGAGTAAGAATTGTTTATACATTTTAGGTAGAAGTCCTTCATCAGGCATGCAATCTGCAAATATTTTCTTTCAATCTAAGATTAAAATTTGATTTACTTAACCTTGTCTCTAAACAAAAAAAATTTATAATTTTAATGAAGTCAAATTTAGTTCTATGCAATGTTCTAGAAGTTTCATAGTTTTAAGTTTTATATTTGGATCTGTGATCCATTTCTAATAAAATTTTGTGCATAGGAGAAAATACAGGTTGAGGTTCATTTTTTACATGTGACTGTCCAATTATCCTATCACCATTTGTAGAAGAAATTATCTTTTTTTTTCACTGAATTGCCTTGCCAGAAAATGTCTGTCAGAAATCAATTAATCACGAGTGAATATTTCTGAATTTCTTTTTCTGTTCCATTGATTAATGTATCTATTCATTTGCCAATAAAATGCTGTCTTGATTACTATGGCCTTGTAGTATGTCTTATAATCAGTTCATATGAGCCCCCCAACTTTGTCATCTTTTTAAAAAATAATTTTGGTTATTCTAGGTCATTTCATACTCAATTTAATCTTTAAAATAAGCTTGTCAGTTTCTCTAATGTGTCTTCTGGGATTTTTATTGGCATAGCATTGGATCTATAGGTCAATTTGAGAATAATTAATATCTTAAAATGTTGGATAAATATAAACATTTTCCTTTGTTTAAGTCATCTTTAAATTATATCAGCATTGTTTGTACTTTTCAGCATTCAAATCTAACACATATTTTAAAAGATGTATTTCTAGTTTATATTTTTTGATACCATTGTAAATAGTATTTGTGTTAGTCCATTTTGCATTTTGGGTAATTTATAAGAAATAAGGATTATTTGCATCACACCCTACAGGCTATACAAGAAGCATAGTACCAGCATCTGCTTCTGGTGAGGGCCTTGGGGAACTTTCAATTATAGCAGAAGTGGAAGGGGATCCATGTGTCTCCAGGTGAGAGAGGGACAGAGAGAGAGAGGAGGAGGAGGAGGTGCCAGACTCTTCTTAACAACCAGGTCTCACATGAATATGGGAGTAAGAACTCATTTAATACTGTGGAGAGGGCATCAAGACATTTATGAGGGATTTGCCCTCATGGTCCTCATATCGCCAACTAGGCCCCACCTCAAACATTAGGGATTGTATTTCTACATAAGATTTGGAGTGGACAACTGTCCAAACTGTACTACTATTTTATCAAATTTCCAATTGTTAATTTCTATTATGGAAATTCAGTGGACTTTTATGTATAGACCATGTATCCTGTGACCTGTTAAACTTAAATATCAGTCTTAACATCTTTTTGTAAAATAGTTGGGATTTTACCGATAGACAATTATATTGTTTGAAAAGAAAGATCAAGTTTTTGTCTTTCCAATATTTATTTTATTTTTTCTGCTTGATAATTCTGCTAGTACATTGTTAAATGGAAGTCTCAGGAATGGACATCCTTGCTTTGTTCCCGATCTAACAGGGAAAGCATTCACTCTTTCTCTACTAACTATGATATTAGTGTTAGTTGTATTTTATAGATGCTATATATCAGGTTGAGGAAGTTTTGCTCTTTTCCTCATTTATTGAGTGTTTTTAACATGGTGGATATTTTTCTGCATCTATTCAAATTTTTTTCATGTCTTTTTACATAGTAAATTATATTAATTGATTTCCAAATGTTGAACCAACCTTCCATTCCTGAGATAAGCCCTAGTTGGTCATAATTTAGTATTTTTTTACATGTTGATACATTTTATTTGCTAAGATTTTGAAATGGATTTTGTGTCTATGTTCATGAAGAATATTCTTTAGTTTTTTTTCTCATATATTTGCCTAGTTTTGGTATCAGAATAATGATGAACTCTTAAAATTAGTTGGACAGTGTTTCCTCTTTTTCTGTTTACTAGACTAGTTTGTGTAAAATCAGAAGTTTTTCTTCTTTAAATATTTGTTTGGATTCACCAATGAAGGCATCTATATGTAGAACTTAATTTATGGGAATGTTTTAAATTATGAATTCAATTTCTTTAATAGATACAGGTCTGTTCTGGCTATCTGAATCTCATTGAATGAGCTTTGATAGTTGTAGCCTTTTAAAGAATGTATTTCTTTCATATAAACTATCTAACATATTGGCCTAACACTGTTAATTCTTTTATTAGGTTTTTATATCTGTAGCATCTCTAGTGATGCCTCATCTTCATTCCTAACATTGATTATTTGTAACTTCTCTTTTATCTTGACCTAGTTAGAGTTTAATATAATTGATCTCTACCAAAAATACCCATTGATTATATTGATTTTTCACTATTGTTTTGTTTCCAATTTAATTGAATCTGCTCTTTATTATTTCAATTTTTTTGCTTCCTTTTGGTTTAAATTGCTCTGCTTTTTCTAATTTCTTAAGATATATGCTTACATTATTGATTTGAAATCTTTCTTTTTTCAAATTTATGGCCTTGTGTTTCAGTCATCACTTTAAAATTTATATCTGTTGGATTAAGAGTGTGGAAGTCAAGCCTTGAATTGTAGAGTATATCCCCAAATTAAACTTTTGTTATGTCCCTTCTCAAAGTTACATCAGATAAAAATTAAATAAAGATACTAACTAGATATCTCATTTCTGAAGGGAGTAAGGAGGAAGAGTTGAAAAGTTCCCAAAAAGGACTTTTACATGTCAGCTGTAATATGAGGGCAGAATCCATGAGGTTATTCTTAGCCTTATTATTTTTGAAACCCAAGAAATGATTCAAGAAGGAGTTACTTAGTGTTTGGGAGTGCTAGCCACCTCCTTCTCTCCTATTAACTATTTCCTATGTTACCATTTCTTTTCAGCCACTGTCCCCACATAAACACACCATTAAAAATTAACATAATTGAGAAATGTTAGAATATTTATAAAATTGAAACATAAACACAGGCATTGAACTTCGTAGCATCTCTAGCAAGTGTTCATCCAATCTCTATTTAAAAAATTTCCAAGGCAAAGGTATAAACACATTGGCAGGCAGCCACTGTTTATTTTAGATATTACCTAAGCCACTCACTTTTTCATTCAGCCAACATTAACACCTTTACATGCTAATGAAAATGTATAAGGCATGGTTCCCTCTTTAAAATATTCAATCAAGTAAAGAGAGGCCTATAAATAACTAAAAGTAAAAATGCGCAACAAAAGTCATGATGAAAGTGTATACGGGATACACGATTTAAAAAAAGCTTTACTTTTAGTATTTGTTGTAGACGAGGGTGATAGCAAGGATTTCCCCTTTTAATTAATAAAGAAAGGAAGTAAGAATTAAATAAAATGATTGACTCAAAGACATTCTCACAGACACATTTTAGGACCAGGAAAATTTAACATCAACCTTACTTAATGGATTAACATACAAAAGATTATGTCAATCAGAAAGAGGTTTGATGACACTTTTAAGGTCTCCACTTAAAGGTTGGTGGAGTTTCTTAAAGGCACTATTCAAATGAGCCAATTTGATTATTAGGTCTTTCCGGAAAGAACATGTCTACATCCTTACTGTTTCCGTAGATATATCTGGCTATCACAGCCTTCTGTCGTTAAACATTCAAATCCTATAATTAATTCCCCTTGTTGATTTCATGCTCAAACAGCAACCTTCTGATAATTTGGCTTCCTGAGTAGCTTGCACATGGAGAATAAAGGTGAAGCTCAGACTGGTACTATTATCTATTCCCTTGAGAAGCTACAGTTCTTATTGAAATTTAAGAGTCTGTCATTCTGATTAATAAATCAGACTCTTGAGAATATTGTTATCACAAGCCACTATCCCAGAGGGAGACCACCTCTGGAACTCTGATATGAACAACTTTTAAACATGAAGCCTAAATTCCAAACCCCATCCAATAGGGAATTCCCTGAATAAATACATGTAACACTGTGGAGTTACAGGTTACACCAATGAGAGGAATCTGGAAACAGAAGGAATTGTTCTTTTGACAAACTAGTATGTATGTAGACTTTACTTGTGTGAAGTTTTGCAGTGCCTTACAGGCATCCTTCTATGTATCATCCTGTTCAATAGTGTTGGCAGGTGAAATATCTATTGGAATTTGCCATTGATTCCTGAAATTATCTAATTTCCTAAACTCTGGTGGGAAGCTTCCCTTTTCCTTCATAGACATAGCAACAACTTTTAACAGCCAATTTTTACTTGAAATGCCTAGAGTAAATTTTCTTTTCATTATTAAACCTAAGCTGATACGAAGATATTTTTGTGTTTGGTATCCTTAAAAATAAGTTTAAAGTATGTTCAGCTGAGCTCATTGAAAGTATAGTATTTCACTGTTGGGCAAAATAAATATCTTAATAAAACAAATTTATTTCTAACAAGTCTATACCTAATGAAAGTGGATGAACAAGAAGTCTTCCTAATTTTTATGCAAATATATACAAATAAAAACACATCGTAACAAGTAGCACAGATGAACACTTAAGTAATACACAGTTTTGGTTGTGTACTTATGCTGCTTTCTTGAACACATCTATTATTTAATGATACATGAGTGTTCCTATGATATAACATAATGAAAAATGGACTTTCCTTATTGATCCTGTACTTATCAGCCTCCTATAATGCTACCCCAGTGGACATTTCACTACTACAGAAATCCTATTTCAGTGCAAAGGCAATGATCGTTATGGGAAGTGGGAAAGAAACTGACATGGGCATAAGAAAAGTTATAAAAGGGAGTGCATAGGTAGGCAGCAATAATTGAGGTTTAGCAACAATAGAAAATTAGGAATGGCACAGGTAGAGTAGACCTGCTCAGAAATTCAAGGATAACTAACTGTTTTGGTTGGAGAGACGAAGAAAGGGTAGGGTCCAATCAGTGAGCCAGTGGAAAAGGAAAGGGCAGTCATGATGGAGAAAATAATTGGTCATTACAGAGGCCATGTTCAGAGATTAGCTATGTCTTTATTTACATCTTCACATACATCTTCCAGGTAGCACTAGGTGTTATAAGTAGTGTAACAGATTGTAAATCTTCACATTTGTTATTGTCATAATTAACAAAGTAAAACATATTTCCTGGGGGGAAAATGCTTATGAAGAACTTCAGTACAAATATAGTAAACTAAACCCAAGATCTTATGTTTGTTTTCTTCTAAACTCCACTAAAATTAAACTAAAGATAAAGCAATGATATAATTCTGTAATAGTAAAAACAGCAGAAGAAGATAAGGTAGCAGAGTGCAATATTCAACAAAAGTTTGAAAGAAAAAAAAAGCATAGTTAGCATTTACCTTTTCTTGAATCTGCTGTGTGCAAGAAGGTAGAAAGCTACCACGAAATATTTTTTTTTCTGCTAAGTACAGAAAAATCCAGGAATTGAAGGGTTCAGTCATATTTCAATGCAAGTAAATATTATGAGATTGTAAACAGAATATGTTGAAAATAAGAAGTTGTTGGAATACAGATCTCCTCTGCCACCCTGGGTGAAAAACAGAGTTAATTCTCTCCAAGGTTATGATCAGACAGACTAGGGACTAGGTAATGCCGGGTATCATGGAAAGCAAGAGAGACAATACCTTATTGAAAACAGAGGCAGTCATTGAAACTCTGAATAATAACTAGTGATGCTAAACCACTTCCCCCATTCTAGTCTTGAATCTCAGGCTGCCAGCTTTTTAATATGTTTCTTAATCCCAGGTAGAAAATTGGAGGACTTCTCTCAAGTAAAAATACCTACAGATATATTTAGAAGTGATGCAATAAACAAGTCTCCACCCATTTATTCACTGTGAAGCCTACATGTCAAGAAGCATTGTCAAGTATAAAGATATTACAATCACCTTTTAACAATTTTTAGCAGTTCAATCTTAACTATAAATAGATATTTTCTAAATTCTTCAAGAAAGCCACTAACCTAAAAGATGAAAGCTGAAGCAAACAGGAAAACGAATAAGAAAGAATCACAAAATATAGAAAGGTGGAGATAACTTCCAAAATCAATCAATATAGTTCCAGATAGATATCTTTAAATTAAAAAGAATATACTATTTTTAAGGGACACAAGTAAGAAGGAAGAACTAAAACTGAAAGTTATGAGAGCAAACCATAATAATCAATAGAGTGTTGGAAGACAAACTTCAAGAAATCTCCCAGGAAGCTTCCATCTCTTGATGGAAGCTAAATAAAAAAGTAAAGGCTCAAGTTGAGAGGCCTATTATACAACTCAAATAAGAATTCCAGAAACAGAGAAGATATATAAACATATATATATATATATTTCTTTTTTTCATGAAAATGTTTCATTACTGAGACATATTCTTTAAGAATAAAACAGCTACTGAAAACCCAACATAGTAAATGAAAGAAAGATTACAGTAAGATGCGCTATTATGAAATTTCAGAATGCGAAGATCAAAAAGAAGATTCTAAAGATTTCTGAGCCACAAACAAAAGATTATGTGCAACATATCAGTAACTATAAGGCCACTAGATTTCTCAACAACTAAAAACTGTATAGTGTTCAATACCTACATCAAAAAGTCTGAAAGATCACAAATTGATGACCTAATGTCACACCTCAAGGAACTAGGGAAACAAGAACACACTAAGCCCAAAACTAGCAGAAGAAAATAACAAAGATCATAGCAGAACTAAATGAATTTGAAACAAAAATTACAAAAGATCAATGAAACAAAAATTAGATATTGGAAAAGACAAAGTTGATAGACTATTAGCTAAATTAATCAAGAAGAGAGGATTCAAATAAGCCTGATTAGAAATGAAACTGAAGATATTACAATTGACACCACAAAAATACAAAAGTTCATTTGAAATTACTATGAACACCTCTTTGCACAGGAATTAGAATATCTAGAAAAAATTAATAAATGCTGGAAGCCTACAGCCCTCCTAGATTAAATTTTGGCAGAAATAGAAACCCTACATAGACCAATAAAAATCAGTGAGACTGAATTAGTAAGAAAGAAAAATTCCCAACAAAAAAAGTTTAGGACCACACATATGCACAGCTGAATTCTACCAGACATCTGAAGAAGAATTGATACCTACCCTATTGAAACCATTCCAAAAGATTGAGAAAGAGAGAATCCTCCCTAACTCATTCTATGAAGTCAGTGTCACCCTGATACCAAAACCAGGGAAGAATATAACAACAACAAAAAACCTACAGACTAATATCCCTGATAAACATACATGCAAAACCCCTCAACAAAATACTAGCTAACAAAATCAAATAGCATATCAGAAGGATACTATACCATTATCGAGTGAGTCTCATTGAAATGATATAGGGGTGGTTTAACATATAAGAATCAATAGAGGTTAGATTAAGATGGCAGATAGGAGGCAGGACTAGCTTGCCCCTCCTGCTCTGACAGACAGAGCAGCATGTGGAGACTCACATCATGAACTTTTGCTCCAAGAACTACCACAGGAATATACCAGGAAAGCTGAGAGAATCCACAGACCTTTCAAAGGAATTAGATTGCCCCTGCAGGCTCCCCGAGATGCCAGAAAACTGTGAGTCTGCTTGCTTTTGCAATGGGGAGGCCCATGGTCTGGGAAAAATTATCAGCCCTGGTCAACAGCTGCCTGGAAATAGACTCAGTGCTGTTGTGGGAGGAAGCACAGTGGGAGTGAGGCCAGCCTTTTGAACTGTGGGCCGCATGGAAGCAGGGTAGTCCTGTGACTGCCTGCTTTCCCCCATTTCCCTAGCAACCTGTATGACTCCACAGAGGCAGCCATAATCTCCCTGAGAATGTAACTCCATTGAACTGGGAACCACAACCCTAAAGTCCACAGCAGCTGCAGCAAGCCCTGCCATAGGAGAGGCTGAGCTCAGACATATCTATCCCTGTCCCCACCTGGTGATCTTTCTCTACCTGCCCTAATAGCTGAAGACAAAGGTTATAATTTCTCTGGAGTTCTGTGGCCCTGCCCACGACCTGAGAAACCTGAATACTTAATCAGGTGTCCCTAGGGTCTCCCTATAGGACCACAGCTGATGCATTCTTGCAAGCACAACCTCCTGGCTGGAGGTCAACCAACACAACACCAGTGCACTAAAAAAAATACAACCAAGGACCTCACAGTGTCCACTTCACTCCCCTGCTACCTCCGCTGGAGCAGGTGCTACTATCCGTGGCTGCAAGACCTGAAGACAGATCACATCACAGGACTCTGAAGACACTCCCCAGTACCAGCCCAGAGCCCAGTAGCTCCACTGGGTGGCTAGATCCAGAAGAGCAGAAACAATCATTACAGTTCGGCTCTCAGGAAGCCCCATTCCTAGAAGGGGGAGAAACACCACATCAAGGGAGCACACCATGGGGCAAAAGAATCTGAACAGCAGCCCTTGAATCCCAGATCTTCCCTCTGACATAGTCTACACTAATGAGAAGGAACCAGTAAAACAATGCTGGTAATATTGTAACGTCTAAGATTCTTGCGTAGCCACACCAAAGAATTGGTGTGGTGGCTGACCATGGCGAGTGATAGAGACACAGACCGAGGAGAGAAAAAGCTGTAGGCTTTATTGAGCAGAGTAAAAGTACAAAGCTTCCACAGCACAGAAGGGGTCCTGAACAGGTAGCCAGAGTTAGATTATGTGATTGCCTTTTAAACTCTTTAAGGCGGGAAACACCTGTGGTGAGAAGATGTTACCAGAGTGAAAAACAAAGGCAATTAATGATTTGTGACATGTCTTAGATCTTGAGGAAAACCGGAATTGCAACTTAGGTTTTATCTACTTTATGACCTTGCAGTGGCAAGGCAAAAGAGACAGGACTTTACAAAGTATGTTCACAAGGAATTGGAATTGGGAGGACAGATAAGGTCTGCTGATAACAGAAAAACAGGCAGTTAACATTCCTTTTAACTTTAGTTTTGGGAGATGGGGAAGGGAGAGAGGGAGAGAAGGACACAGGGAAAATTACAGCAAAATTTTCGCTGTTTATAGCTTTCTTGGGGAAGAAAACATGCACAAATCGTGGTGCTAGGAATATTTTAAGCATATATCTTCAATATTATTCATCCAGGACTGAAGTAAGTCCTGATGCAGGAAATGAGTGAGTTTCACAGCTTTCTGAGCCCCTACTCAACCCAGGAAGCCCAGCTGGCACCTCCTCTCAATATGACAAAACAAGATTCTTTAACACTCCCAAAAGATTATACCAGCTCACCAGCAATGGATCCAAACCAAAATGAAATCTCTGAATTGCCAGAAAAATAATTACAAAGGTTGATTATTAAGTGAATTAAGAAGGCACCAGAGAAAGGTGAAGTCCAACTTAAATAAATCAAAAACATGATACAAGATATTAAAGAAAAATTCTTCAGTGAAATAGAGAGATAAATAAAAAGCAGTTACAAGTTCTGGAAGTCAAGGCCACACTTAGAGAAATGCAAAATGTACTGGAAAGTTTCAGCCATAGAATTGAACAAGCAGAAGAAAGAATTTCAGAGCTCGAAGACAAGGCTTTCAAATTAACCCAATCCATAAAAGACAAAGAAAAAAAATAATTAACAAAGCTTTCAAGAAATTTAGTCCTATGTTAAAAGTCCAAACCTAAGAATAATTGGTGTTCCTGAGGAAGAAGAGAAATCTAAAAGTTTGGAAAACATATTTGAGTGAATAATCAAGGAAAACTTCCCTGGCCTTGCTAGAGATCCAGACACAAAATACAAGAAGCTCAGGAAATTCATTGCAAAAAAAAATCATTGCCTAGGGAAATAGTCAAGACAAAGGAACAAATCTTAAGAGCTGTGAGGCAAAAGCATCAGGTAACCTGTAAAGGAAAACCTATCAGATTAACAGCAGATTTCTCAACAGAAAGCCTACAAGCTAGAAGGGATTGGGGTCCTATTTTTGGCCTAGTTAAATAAAACAATTATCAGCCAAGAATTTTGTATCCAGTGAAACTAACATTGAAGGAAACATACAGTCTCTTCCAGAGAAACAAATGCTGAGAGAATTTGCCACTACCAAGCCAGCAGTATAAGAACTGCTAAAAGGAGCTTTAAATCTTGAAACAAATCCTCAAAATACACCAAAATAGGATCTCTTTAAAGCATAAATCTCACAGGACCTATGTAACAATAACACAATGAAAAAACACAAGGCATTCTGGCAACAAATAAAATAGTACTTCACATCTCAATACTAACATTGAATGTAAATGACCTAAATTTACATTCACATGTAATTTTGTGAGCATTCACATCTCAATACTAATATTGAATGTAATGGCCTAAATGCTCCACTTGAAAGATATAGAATGGCAGAATGGATAAGAATTCACCAACCAAGTTTCTGCTGTCTTCAAGAGGCTCACCTAACATAAGGACTCACACAAACTTAAGGTAAAGAGATGTAAAAAAATATTCCATGCAAATGGACACCAAAAGCGAGCAGGAGTGGCTATTCTTATATCAGACAAAAAAAAAACCTTAAAGCAACAGCAGTTAGAAAAGACAAAGAGGTACATTATATAATGATAAAAATACTATTTCAACAGAAAAATATCACAATTCTACATACATATGCACCTAACACTGGAGCTCCAAAATTTATAAAACAATTACTACTAGACCTAAGAAATGAGATAGACAGCAACACAATAATAGTAGAGGATTTTAATATTCCACTGACAGCACTAGACAGGTCATCAAAACAGAAAGTCAACAAAGTAAAAGCGGGCTTAAACTATACCCTACAACAAATAGACTTAACAGATACTTACAGAACATTCTACCCAACAACTGCAGAATATATATTATATACATCAGCACATGGAAAATTCTCCAAGACAGAAAATACAATAGGTTGCTGTATTAGTCCATTTTCACACGGCTGATAAAGACATACTCAAGACTGGGCAATTTACAAAAGAAAGAGATCTAATGGCCTTACGCTTCCATGTGGCTAGGGAGACCTCACAATCATGGTGGAAAGTGAAAAGCACGTCTCACATTGGGGCAGACAAGAGAAGAGCACTTGTGTAGGGAAATTCCCATTTGTAAAACCATCAGATCTCATGAGACCCACTCACTATCATGAGAACAGCATGGGAAAGACTCGCCGCCATGATGAAATCACCTCCCACCAGTTCCTTCCTACGGAATGTGGGAATTGTGGGAGTTACAATTCAAGATGAAATTTGGGTGGGTGGGTACACAGCCAAACCATATCAGCCACAAAACAAGTCTCAATAAATTTAAGAAAACTGAAATTACATCAAATACTCTCTCAGACCACAGTGGAATAAAATGGGAAATCAACTCCAAAAGGAATGCTCAAAACCATGGAAATACATGGTAATTAAATAACCTGCTCCTGAATGATCATTGGGCTAACAATGAAATTAATATAGAAGTTAAAAAATTATTTGATGTGAATGATAAAGTGACACAACATATCAAAACCCCTGGGATACAGCAAAAGTAGGATATACCAATCCTACTGACACTAGTCCAAAAGATAGAGAAAGGAGAAATCCTCCTTAAGTCATTCAATGAAGCCAGTATTACCCTAATATGAAAACCAGGAAAGGACATAACAAAACAGGAAAACTACAGACCAATATCCCTGATGAACATGAATGCTAAAATCCTCAAAAAAATGCTAGCTAATCAAATCCAATAGAATATAAAAAGATAATCCACCATGATCAAGTGGGTTATATGCCAAGGATGCAGGGATGGTTTAATATATGTAAGTCAATAAATGTTTTACACCAAATAAACAGAATTAAAAACAACAATCACATGATTATCTCAATAGATGCAAAGAAAGCATTTGACAAAATCCAGCACCCCTTTATGATTAAAACCCTCAGGAAAATCGGCATAGAAGGGACATACTTTAAGGTAATAAAAACCATCTAAACAAACTCACAGCGAACATTGTACTGAAAAAAGAAGAGTTGAAGGCATTTTCCCTGAGAACTGGAATGAGACAAGGATGCCCACTTTCACCACTTCAATTCAACATAGTACTGGATGTCCTAGCCAGAGCAATCAGACAAGAGAAAGAAATAAATGGCATCCAAATCAGTAAACAGGAAGTTAAACTGTTGCTATTTGCTGTTGATATAATTATATACCTAGAAAATCCTAAAGACTCAACCATAAAGCTCCTAGAACTGGTAAATGAATTCAGCAAAGTTTAAGGGTACCAAATTAATGTACACAAATCAGTCACTCTGCTGTACACTAATAGTGATCAAGCTGAGAATCAAATCAAGAACTCAACCCTTTTCATAATAGCTGAAAAAATATAAAATACTTAGGATTTTACCTAACCAAGGACATGAAAGACCTTTACAAGGAAAACTACAAAACACTGGTGAAAGAAATCATAGATGACACAAACAAATGGAAACACATCCCATTCTCATGGATTGGAAGAATCAATATTGTGAAAATGGTCATACTGCCCAAAGCAGTATACAGATTCAATGCAATTCCCATCAAAATTCCACCATCAGTCTTCACAAAACTAGAAAAAAAAACCCTATAATTTATCTGAAACAAAAAAAGGGCCCACATAGCCAAAGCAAAACTAAGCAAAAAGAATAAATCTGGAGGCATCACATTACCTGACTTCAAACTATACCATAATGCCATAGTCATCCAAACAGCATGGTACTGGTATAAAAGTAGGCACATAGACCAATGGTACAGAATAGAAAACTCAGAAATAAAGCCAAATACTTACAGACAACTGATATTTGACAAAGTAGACAACAACATAAAGTGGGGAAAGAACATCCTATTCAACAAATTGTGCTGAGATAATTGGCAAGCCACACGGAAAGGAATGAAACTGGATCTTCATCTCTCATTCTGTACAAAAATCAACTGATGATGGATCAAAGACTTAAATCTATGGCCCGAAACCCTAAAGATTCTAGAAGATAACATCAGAAAAAAAACCCTTCTAGATATTGGTTTAGGCTAAGACTTCATGACCAAGAACCCAAAAGCAAATGCAACAAAAGCAAAGATAAAAAGATGGGACTTAATAAACTAAAAAGCTTCTGCACAGCAAAATAAATAATCAGCAGAGTTAACAGACAACCCACAGAGTGGGAGAAAATCTTCACAATCTATACATCCGACAAAGGACTAACATCCAAAATTTACAAAGAACTCAAATCAACAAGAAAAAAACAAACATTTTCATCAAAATTGGACTAAGGACATTAATAGTCAATTCTCAAAAGAAGATATAGAAACCACCAACAAGCATATGGCAAAATGCTCAACATCACTAATGATCAGAGAAATGCAAATCAATAACACAATGCGATACCACCACCTTACTCCTGCAAGAATAGCCATAATCAAAAAATAATAGATGTTGGTAGGGATGCATTGAAAAAGGAACACTTTTACACTGTTGGTGGGAATGTAAACTAGTACAACCACTATGGAAAACAGTGAGGAGAGTCCTTAAAGAACTAAAAGTAGATCTACCATTGGAACCAGCAATACCACTACTGGGTATTTACCCAGAGGAAAGAGATCATTATACAAAAAAGATGTTAATACTTGCACACATTATTTATAGCAGAACAATTTTCAATGGTAAAAATATAGAACCAGCCTAAATGCCCATCAATCAATGAGTGAATAAAGAAAATGTGGTATATCTATACCATGGAACACTATTCAGCCATAAAAAGGAATGAAATAATGGTATTCGCAGGAACCTGAATGAAATTTGAGAGTATTATTCTAAGTGAAGTAACTCAGGAATAGAAAACCAGACTTTGTATGTTCTCACTCATACATGGGAGCTAAGCTATGAGATGCAAAGGTATAAGAATGATACATTGGACTTTAGGGACTCAGGGGAAGGTATGTGAGTTGGCAAGGGATACAAGACTACACATTAGTTACAGTGTACACTGCTCAGGTGATGGGTGGATGAAAATCTCAGAAATCACCACTAAAGAACTTATCCATGTAACCAAGCACCTCCTGTTTCCCAAAAACTTATTAAAATAAAAAATAAACAAAATTTTAAAAAACATAAGTCAATAAATGTGATACATCACATTAACAGAATTAAAAACAAAAAACATGATCATTTCAATTAATGCAGAAAAAGCATTTAATGTAATTCAGCATCTCTTTGTGATAAAAACCCTCTACAAACTAGGCAAAGATGAGACTTACCTCAAGGTAATAAAAAGTCCTATATGGCATACCCATAGGCAATATTATACAGAATGGGGAAAAGTTGAATTCATTCCCTTTGATAACTGGAACAACAAAAGGATACCAACTTTCACCACTTCTATTCAGCATAATACGGGAAGTCCTAGCCAGAGCAACCAGGTAAGAGAAGAAAATTAAAGTCCTCTAAATTGGAAAAGAGGAAGTCAAACTATCATTGTTCACCAATGTATATGATTATAAACTCCTAGATTTTATAAACAAATTCAGTAAAGTCTCAGGTTACAAAATCAATATAAACAAATCAGTAGCATTGCTATACACCAATAATAACCAAGCTGAGAATCAAATCAAGAACACAATCTCTTTTATAACTGTAAAAAAAAAATACTACAAATATGCTTAACCAAGGAGGTGAGAAATCTGTACAAGGAGAATCACAAAACACCACTGAAAAAAATCATAGATGACTCAAACAAGTCGAAACACATTCCATGCTCAAGGATTGGAAGAATCAATATTGTGAAAATGACCATATTGCCCAAAGCGATCTACAGATACAATGCAATTCCCATCAAAATACCAACATCATTTTTCACAGTTAGAAAAAAAATCCTAAAATTAATATGGAACCACAAAAGAGCCCAAAGAGTCAAAACGATCCAAAGCAAAAAGAAAATATCTAGAGGCATCATATTACCAGACTTCTAATTATACTACAAGGCTATAGTTACCAAAACAGCACAGTACTGGTATGAAAGTAGACACATAGACCAATGGAAGAGAATAGAGAACCCAGAAATGAAGCCAAATACTAACAACCAACTGTTCTTTGACAAAGCATACAAAAACATAAATTGGGGGAAAGAACACCCTATATATTAAATGGTGCTGGGAAAACTGGATAGCCTTATACAGAAAAATGAAACTGGATCCTTATCTTTGACCTTATACAAAAATCAACTCAAGATGGATCAAATACTTAAATCTAAGGCCTGAAACCATAAAAATTCTAGACAATAACCTAGGAAAACTCTTCTGGACATTGGCCTAGGCAAATAATTTATAACTAAGATCCCCAAAGCAAATACACTTAAAGCAAAAATAAATAAATGGTACCTAATTAAACTAAAAAGTTTCTGTACAGTAAAAGAAATAATCATCAGACAACCCACAGAATGGGAGAAAATATTTGCAAATGATGCATCTGACAAAGGACTGATATCCAGAATCTACAATGAACAAAAACAAATCAGCAAGGAAAAAATAAGTGAGCAAATAACATGAATAGACATTTCTAAAAAGAGGATATATAAATGGCCAAAAAACACATGAAAAAAAACTCTCAACATCGGTAATCATCAAGGAAATAAAAATGAAACCACAGTGAGATACCAGCTTACTCTTGCAAGAATGGGCATTATTAAAAAGTAAAAAAAAAAAAAAGAAAAGAAAAGAAAAAACATGTTGGCATGGATGTTGTGAATAAGTAATGCTTATACACTGCTGATGGGAATAAAAATTGGTACAATCTCTATGGAAAACGGTATGGTTATTTCTTTCTTTCTTTCTTTTTTTTTTTTTGACAGAGTCTTGCACCGTCGCCCAGGCTGGAGTGCAGTAGCACGATCTCGGCCCACTGCAAGCTCAGCCTCCTGAGTTCACGCCATTCTCCTCCCTCAGCCTCCCGAGTAGCTGGGACTACAGGCGCCCACCACCATGCCCGGCTAATTTTTTGTACTTTTAGTAGAGACGTGGTTTCACCGTGTTAGCCAGGATGGTCTCGATCTCCTGACCTCGTGATCCGCCCGCCTTGGCCTCCCAAAGTGGTGGGATTACAGGTGTGAGCCACTGCGTCTGGCCATTTCTTAAAGAACTAAAAGTATACCTACTATTCCATCCAGCAATTCCACTACTGAGTATCTACCCAAAAGAAAATAAGTCATTATATCAAAAAGACACCTGCATGAGCATGTTTATTGCAGCACAATTCACAATTGCAAAGATATAGAACCAACCAAAGTGCCTATCAACCAATCAGCCAATACAGAAAATGTGGTATATACATACACATATACCGTGGAATACTAACCAGCCATAAGAAAGAATGAAATAATGTTTTTTGCAGCACCTTGACAGAGCTGGAGGCCATTATTCTAAGTGAGGTAATTCAGGAATGGAAAAGCAAATATTATATGTTCTCACTTATAAGAAGGAGCTAAGTGATATAATGGACTTTGATGACTCAGAGGCAGGAGGGTGGGAAAGGAACGAAGAAAAAAAACAACATACTGAATACAATGTATACTAATAGGGTGACAGGTACACTGAAATCTCAGACTTCACCACTATACAATTCATCCATGTAACCAAAAACCATGTGTACCCCCAAAGCTATTGAAATAAAAATATACTGTAAAAACACATGTAGTATATACATATAAAAATTAAAAACTGAAAGACACTTAAGTATTGCCTTCCAAGTTCTAAAGGAAAATTATTTCAACACTCTGAAATTTCATTCCCAGCCAAACTATCAGTCAAATACAGAAGCAAGATTATATTACCAAATAGAAATTGTTTTAAGATATTTACATCCTATGTGTTTTTTGACATAAAGTAAATAAATGATGTGCTTTACTAACACAATACAGCAAACTAATAAATTGAAAGAAGAAAAATCAACTAACTATCTCAAATAGGAGATAATTTTTCTAAAAATCCAGGATAATGATATAAAGAAGTTCCAGGACAACAGCCATGAATAATCCCAACCAGTTTATAAGAATACAGGAAGAATTCCAAAAGATGACCACAAGAAAAAACATAAAACAGATAAGTTATTGTATCTGATCATTTAGAGAGAAGGCTTGTATGTCTATCATGGAATTTATGAAGATTAGACTCATTAAAAGTTAAGAAGCAAACACAACAATTATTAGATTCAAGAAAAAATATGAGTAATAAAGGAAATGTAATCACAGTAAACTGCACAGTTCAACAGTAAACTTATTATTTAGCTATAATAAAATCCTGAGCATTCAAAGTTTATTACATAAATATATTGGTAAAGTTGGTGGAGGAGGAAGTGTTTTTGATTGTTGGAGGAAATATAAGGAAGCTAAATCCTACTATGATATTATGAGAAGTCAATAATCAACAATAACAACAACAAAGTAAAGAAATAACAAGTTAAATAGATTATATGGAAGTGACCATAAAGAAAAAGAGCTTAAAAAGTTGAAAGTGCCTGGATAAGGGGGTGAGAAAAGTGAATCTTTTTTAAATCTTTTCTGCTTACAGCATTATTTAAAATTTCAAATTATAAAAGGTTGTAAATTGATAGAAATCAATGTTTAATTTACAAAAAATAGTTGAAGATAGAAAAGAAAACATTATTTGTAATTCCCTGCTCATTCATAACAGCAGTAAATATTTTGATATAAATCCTTTTGGTCAATTTTGTTCAATGTGTGGATGTTGTTATATATATATACAAAACAACTTTATATATATGTGTGTGTATAGATATATGTATATATATATGGAGAGAGAGAGAGACAAAGTGACAACAGTATACAATATATTTTTAAAATCAGAATATTATGATACATTTTATATCATACAAATTTATTCTGCATTTGCATTGATTGCATATCCTTCCATTGCAGGATTGTCCAACAATTTATTTAATTGTCCGCTATTTTTGGAAATGTGGGTCTCTTTCAATTACTCATTATAAACAACATTACTACAAATATCCTATTAGCTTTATGTTTGCAAATAATCTAGATACTTTCCTTAGAATTAAATTTCTACAATTTTCCAAAAATTATTATACTTGTTGGTTTATTGGCTTAAAGGGTATATGATATTATAAAATATATATTTATTCTGCATCTCTGTTCTCTAGCATACAACTCCTAAAATTCTTAGAATCTCAAAAGTGATGTCCTTTCCTATGCTAATGAGTTTACTGGTGGCTAACAGCTCCTAGATAGCTTCAGGATGAGGATTGGTCAATGGAAAGACCTTGGCATGATTACAGGGTTGGGACTTTCAGCCTAACATCTGGGTAGGGGAGAGAGGATTAAAGGGTAAGTTGATCACCAATGCCAATTACTTTATCAATCATGCCTATGCAGTGAAGCCATGTATAGAGCATCTTTGACATCAGTAAGTCCATCTTAAAAATGACTTCACTTTATATTTCATAGAAACATGGTTTGTTTCTTCCTCTGAGGGTGTAAGCCAGTGTTTCTCTCTTTTTTTTCTATCATTACTCTCCCACGAAGCTTTTTTAGCCTTTTTATCCTAATCACCTCCTCGTGTAATTTTAATACCACAAACATTCTGTATATATGTATATATTTCATATATATGAGATTTTTTAATGTGTAAAGCTTAGATATACATATTTCATATATATACCTATGTATGTACATATGCATATACATATGAAATATGTATATCTATGCTTTACACATTAAAAGAATGAGATTCAATGCCCCAACCAATCTGTCAACCTCTTATGGGTTATATCACCCCTGTTGAGAATGTATGTTGTAAATATTCTTTGATTTTTTGTACATTACCAAATTCTCCTTTTGAAAGATGTTACCAATTTTAATTTTCATCATCAACATAAGGAGACATGTTTCCCCACCTCCCCAGAAAACATGGTGTTTGAAAATAAGTATGTAAATTTTCTTAAAATGAGAGTTTCTCAATGCAAATCTTAAAATTACATTAGTTTGCTTGTAAACATTTCTTAGTAACAAATGCCAAGAGTAAAAATATTTATTTGTTTCAGACTTTGTCCTACTATTATGAGACAATGGCTTATTTCAAACTTTCAAGCAATTTACATTTAGAAAGTATGCTTCTGTCACCATGGTTCCCACTACAATTTAGGCTGTTTTTAAGTCAATTTGTCATTGATTCAACCAGAACAGTCAATTATATCCTGTACATCTTCAGTTCTCAAATTATTGACCTGGTCAAGTCAATTTGTAATTAGACAACTTCTAAAAAGTTATTTCTCTCTATGACTGTTATGCAGCTTTTGAACTTCTGAATTCTTCCAAACTTGGTGATTATCTTGGTCTGATACTGTTTTTACCTACAGCAATTACATGTTATAGAAGTACATCTTGTCTTTGTAAAAGAATTGAAAGAATTGCTTAGAACACTTTAACACTGGACAGGGTTTGTTAGCTCAGTATTAGGTAAGAACCATATGAAACTGTCATTTTTGAAGTCAGATGATTAAATATTAACAATTCCATAGGATTCAATCTAAAAGTTTAGTCTCCTTTTACGTACCTTAGAAAAGAAATGAATATTTATAAGGTATTGAGACTACTTATACCCTACCACATGGACTTTAAATATTCTACTGAAATGTATAGTTTTTATAAAGAAGCAACAGTTAAGCTGACCTAGCCATAGAAGACTTGATGTCCTATTTATATTTAATAAAAACACCTCACAGCCTCCTTCTCCCACATCAGGAAAGCAGTCACAGTCCTGACCTTGTACAGGGAGCAGAGTATTAGAGCAGGAGTCAGGGGACCTGAATTGCATTCCGTACTTTTCCATTTCCTGCCCGTGTGAATTTGAGTGAGGCGTCACCGCTCACTCATTCTTCAGGTCCCAGGAACAGTTTAGACATAAACTCCTTACTAAGGTCAAAATCTCCATAGCACTCTTTGCTCTCTCATTTGTAAAAGCATTTATCATACTAAAAATCATTTAATTAATGTCTATTTTCCTCACTAAATAGGCATGATGGCAGGGAGATGTTTGTCTTATTTATTCTTTTATCCCTGATATCTAACACAATACCTGATACACATTAAATGACCAATGTGGTCGGGCACAGTGGCTCATGCCTGTAATTTCAGCACTTCGGGAAGCTGAGGTGGGAAGATTGCTTGAGCCCAGGAGTTCATGACCAAACAGGGCAACATAGTGAAACCCATCTCTCCAAAAATAAAAATAAAATACATTAGCCGAGCATGGTAGTATGTGCCTGTAGTTCCAGCTACTTGGGAATCTGAGGTAGGAGAATTGCTTGAGTGCTAAAGTTCAAGGCTGTAGTGAGGTATCATCACACAGCTGCACTTCAACCTGGGCAACAGACAGAGACTCCATCTCGAAAAATAAAAAAATATGTAAATAGAGACCAATGTACATTTGTTAGATGAATAAGTGAATAAAATAAACCTACTAGTTCAAAGCTTCAGTTTTATCATTTGTAAAGGACATTTAGCACCTGTGTTGCCTGTCACAGGGTTGCTATGTTGTTAACATGAGGTGGCTAGGTAGATTCAAATGAGATGGAGGATGCATATTTCACCTCTCCATTATGAGACCGCTCCTCAAAACCAAGAGGGGTAATGTATGTAAAAGTGTTTTATATGCTAAATAGCTCTTTACAGGCAAGATTTAACATTATCTTCATAAAAGTAAAAACTTCATTATATCCATGACAAAGATTTGCTTAAAGCTTCATTCCACTAGACTAGGCTTCTTGTGGCTACCTGTAACTTTGCTTTCTCCCAATTTATCACATGTAGCATTTCATGCCCGTCCCCTAATCTGTACCTCCTTTGGTGACTTTTTTTTCCTCTCCCTGGGAACACATCCAAATCATAAAAACCCTGTATCAACTAGAGTTCAGGCAAACAAAAACTAGAAGCTACTCTATGTATTTCAAGTAGAAAGGGTTTAATACAGGGAATTTGAGGCTTATACAGCCACTTGAACAGCTGGAGAACAAAGATCAGAAGAAAGTTCACCAAAATCTTAGCTGCCTATAGCATCAAAGTAAGTGATTCCCAAAAACTATCTAGTAAGGTATTGGAAATGTCAAGAACTTCCTGGAAGCAACCACCGAAGTCCCCAGTGGTACAAAATACTAGTGATTTATAGGATCTTGTCAGAGAAGCTACTGAAAAACTCATGCAGTTGCTCACAAATCTGCCTATAATTTCTCCAGGACATAATGGCTTCTCCTTCTAATAAGCCTTAAAACACCATGAAGACAGAAATAAAACGTTTGCAAGTGGATCAGTTATGGTTCCACTCCCACCTCTACCTCTTGTTTCCTAGATCTCTATATTTTGGCTTTGGGAGAAATGATTTCATATGTAGGTCGCTGGGTCAGAGTACTATAAACAGCATATAAGGATAACATCACAGCCCTGCAGTGTTGTTACCCCACCTGAGCTGTAACTACATCTTCAAAAGTTATTTTGGTGGAAAAGAATATATATAAAACCTATGAATCTTGTAGGCCTAGACCTAAGGTCTGCATCTGTTCCCTCAGTGTTATTTGGAATGCTAACAGAGAATAAAATATGGTGATGCTGGCCAGAAAAAAAAAAAAAAAAAAAAAAGCACGTGTGCAAAGGAAAAGCCTTCTTCTGAGTAAAAAGCTATTCCAGCGAAAACAAATTGATTCCCCTTCTATGGTGAAAGGTATCTTGTGTTATCAATCTGCTATTATATGGCTATCTGGTTCTCCTCTAAATCCCAGGAAAATGTGTAGCCTTGGACTCCATTGTTGGCTGATTGGGCATTCAGCTATGGCAATATCAGCCTATGTTATATCAGCCTATGTTGTTCCCTCATACATAATTTTCCTTGCTTCCATCATAATCATATCCACCAACTGAGTGTTCTTGTCCAACTGACAAGAAAGTTACCTTTCCTCATAAATCCATTGAGGAAACACTGGGATGGTTGGAGAAGGAGGCTTACTGACACCCACAAAATAGGACATCTGATCTACCTCATTATTGAGCGCCTTCTTTGCAATGGATGCCCTTTGATTAGCATTTCTATTGACAAATATATATTGTCACAATTCATGATCATTTCCCCAGGCCTCCTTGTCATCAACTTTTCCACCATGTTTCTTCCAACTGCCTGGAAGATGGTGATCTGGCTAAACCATTAGCTACTATAAATTTGTGTAGATCTTTACCTCTGGCCACCTTTCCTTACAGGCAAAGAAAAAGACTAAGTGTGCTGCTTGAAATTCTGCTTACTAGAGGGATTTTCTTTCCCCACTAACCTTCAGAACCACCCTGATGAAGCTATGCTGCAGCATTTCACTTTCAAATGATGCTCACATGTCATATGGAACTATCTGCATGAATATTTTCTTCCTTTATATGTTGTTTAGAGGGAACTTCCATGAAACTAAAGTGTGTCCAGAAGACAGATGACAATGCAGCAAAAGTGACTGAAGTGGAAGTATTAGCCACTTGCTCAGGCAACTTACTACTAGGTATATCGACTTGATCTTCGTTTAGAAGAGGCTATTCTGACCTGCCCTAGATTACTGTTTTCCAAGAAAAACTGCCAAATTCATATAAAGTATGCAAACAATTTCATATTACACTCATATTTTAGATACTATTGCTTGCTGTGTCTAATACTGATCATATTAGTTTTCTGGGTCTGCTGTAAAATATTACCACAAACTAGGTGGCTTAAAGCAACAGAAATTTATTCTCTCACAGTTCTAGAGGTTATGTCTGAAGTCAAGGAGGCATCAGACTAATGCTTATTTTTAAATTTTCTTAAAAATATCATTCGAAAGAATAGATGTTCTTAATACTGATAATTTCCAATCTACCAATTTGCTCTTTCATAGTTCATGTATTTTGTGCTCTACCTTGGAAATGTTTGCTTGATTGAGGTCACAAATATTTTCTTTCATTTTGTTTTTTAGAAGTTTCATAGCACAGGCTTTACTTGTAGGTTTATGATCCATATCAAGTTAATTTTCATTGTATTTTGAGGTCCATATTTTGTAAGTGGAGGTTGAACTGCTCTTGGACCATTTGTTTAAAAAGACTGTCATCCCTTTTGAATTAACTTGGAAGTTTTGCTGAAATTAAATTGATTTGGGTCTATCTGGGCTTATTTCTAGGCACCCCTTTCTATTTTATTGACCTATATGTCTATTATTTTGACAATATCAAACTGTCTTGATCAGTATAGTCTTATAGTAAGTCTTAAGATCCAGTAATATAAGTCTCCAAATTAGTTATTTTCAAATATGTTTTGAAAACTCTAGGTATTTTGTTTCCCTCATACATTTTAGAATCAGCTTGTCAATCTCCATAAAAACATGCTGAGATTTTGACTGGATTTATATTGAATCTACACATCAATTAGAGAAAAGGTGACATATTATCAATATTAAGACATTCAATCCATGAACACAATATGTCTCTTTGTCATTTTTAACTTCTTTCAGCATTTTATGAATTTTTGCAAGAATCTTATAGCCCTCTTGCCATGTAAGGATGCAAAATAAGGAAGGAGCCCTGGCCTCACAAGAAACTAAATCTCCTGGCACCTTGATCTTGTTCTTCTTTGACTCCAGAATTGTGGCAATACATTTTTATTATTTATAAATTACTCAGTGGAAACTCTTTTGTTAACAGCAGTCCAAACAGACTGAAACAGTTGCCTTGTTCCTAATCTTAGGAGGAAAACAGTCTTTTGCCATTAAAAGCAATATTACCTGAAGTTTTAAAATAAATGCCCTTTACAGGTTGAGAGTTTCTGTCACGAAGCCATCTTGAATTTTGTTGAATACTTTTTCCGCATCTATTGAGGTGATTTTTTTTGTCTTTTAAAATGGCAACTGATATTGTTTGATTTGCTAATGTAGAGTCAATCTTAAATGTTTTTATTTAAAAAAACCTAGGCCTGGAGTGATGGCTCACGCCTGTAATTCCAGCATTTTGGGAAGCCGAGGCAGATGGATCACGAGGTCAGGAGTTCAAGACCAGCCTGGCCAAGATAGTGAAACCCTGTCTCTACTAAAAATACAAAAATTAGCTGGGCGTGGTGGCAGGCACCTGTAATCTCAGCTACTTAGGAGGCTGAGGCAGAGAATTGCTTGAACCTGGGAGGTGGAGGTTGCAGTGAGCCAAGATCGCGCCACTGCACTCCAGCCTGGGCGACACAGTGAGAGTCCGTCTCAAAAAAAAAAAAAAAAAAAAAAAAAAAAAAAAACCTAGACATGATAAATACTTCTTTTTATTAATTGTTGGGTTTCATCTTCCAAAATTTTGTTTAAATTATAAAGTCTATATTCATGAAGTTCGTTCTCACTTAATAATAATAATACGTTTTTGAGATTCTTATATTTTTTGTCTGAATACCATAATACATATATTATATGTAGCAGGACAGTAGGGATTGAGGGAAATAGTATTTAGTCCTGAAAATGGTTGTGCTTCTTTTCCTGTGAGGTCATTTGTATGTGGGATTCATCTGTGTTCAAATATGGTTATTAGTATTAGTATCCTCAGTGAACCATAAACTGTTATAGAACTGAACTGGGGGCCACTTGCCTGGCACAATAAAATCAGATATCCACAATGAGGATTTTTGCAGCAATAGAAAGGTAGGCACTTATTTGCAAGGTGCCAAGCAAGGAGAACTAGCCAGCTAATGCTCAGTCCTGGCCTCTCCAGTGGCTTGCAAGTAAGGGGACTTAAAGATAGGGTTAAATTTCAGGAAAGCAGAAGCTATAGCCAAAATAAAAAATCAATGCTGGAAGTTACACATTGATTTTGGGCTAAAAGGGTGAAGTACCTTGAAATATAGGGCTTATAGGTCATAGGTAGATTCAAATATATATATATATATATACACACATATATATATACTATATATATATATATACACATATATATATATATATATATATACTATATATATATTTACATTTGGTAAAAGAAGAAAAACTTTGTTTAAATATTTGAGGCCAGGAAAAAAAAAAAGTTAACTGACTCAAGGATGGGACTCCCTCCAAGCCCCACAGGAAGAAATGTAGAACAGAGAATGGTAGTCAGAGTTCAGCTTTCAATTCCTTCTTATCTGAGGACTATGTGCCAATGGATCTGTTTGGTGGGGGTCCTCTGTGGAGGCTGTGGGGGCTCCATGTTTTTGAAAGACAACTCAAGAATATAAGTTAAGATGTTATCTTTATATAGATATCTATATCTATATATCTTTTGGTTTCTATAGGGAAGCCAAAAGTTTCTGGACTCTACCTTCCTTGGCTATTGTTTTAGGCTACTATTACCTTCGTATTTAACAAGTTACTTATTTACTTCTCAGGGCTAGCTAGGTGCCTGGAATTTCTCCTGAAGGAATTCAGGATTTTCTTTTATTTGCATGCCTGGGAAGCACTTGCAGGCCTCTAAAAAACAGGTCCCTGCTCTATCTCAAGTTCAAATTATTTCAATGATGGGAAGAATTTTCCTGTCTTCCTGCCCTAACTTCAGTTTTCAGCAACCCTGATATCATAGAGAGTATCTCTATTCTTACTCTTTTTCCAGTGGTAAACTGTTCTTGCTTGTTTTCAATATTATTCTCATAGTGGAGACAGTGGGCACTACTTGATTTTCTTGAATCAAGTTCAGTCTTACATGAGGCCTGTGCACCTAGGATTCTGAGTTGAGTATTTCAGCTTTCATGTCTCTCTTCTCAGTGACAACCAAACTCTCCTGTCCCTCCCCTAGAAGGAATAGACCTCTGCTTTCTATCATTGCAAGACCCTGGGCCTGGGTTTTCAAGCTCTTCTTCTATGGGCAGATCATTTTGCTTCTAGTCTAGTTTCCCTAGAACCAATGGATCTCTGCCTGTTTCTTGCGGTAGGCAGGGAGGGCAAGAGAGTTTCTTATCCCTCCCCAAGGCACACTGGTTTTTCTTCTACCATCCCGCAATGGCATGAGGGGTGGGAGGATGTTCCACTTTTCCCCCAGTGGCTTACTGCTTTTGTTTCTTATGAAAGGAGAGTCACTGAAATAGTGTTAATTTTTACCATCTCCAGTGTCAATCAATCATGTTTACTATACCTGCACCACAAAGGTCGGGGCTATCCCCAGTCTTCAGGGGAAGGATATTTGTGTTTTATTCACATCTGTATTCCTAGGACCTAGATTACCATTTTGATGGTACATGCTAGTATGTGACTCTGATAATTGTATAGATACATATTAATTAAGAACAAAGGCCATAACTCAGATGATTAAATTTAACTCCAGAGAAAGTACCTTAAGTTTGAAAATATTTAGAAAATCTGCAGTTTTCTCTGTTCTAATAATGAAATCACCTTTGCAAAATTATAACAGTAAGAGAAATATGACATAGTTGGCTCCATCTTGTTTCTGACCTCCAAGCTGTCCTTAGTCATTCCTGGGCATAGGCCAAGCTAACTGTAGGAGGAATTTAGTTTATAGTTTAAATTGAAAACAAGGTTAATAACAGTATCTCCCTTAAAGTAAGTCCCTCCTTGCTCAGGAACCAAAAGGGACCTTATGTAAGACTGATGGAAGGCCACAACCATCTGATCATGTGAGGGGCCTGAACTCTGCTAAAATACAAGTGAATTTTCTGTATTCCTTTACTTCCCAGGAGTCATGGAGCTAGACGTTACAAGATAGGTGGAGTTTCTATAGTCCTTTAGTGCTCAGGAGTCAGAGGTAACAACATTTGTGACTTCCCCAGTTTCTCCTATAGATAACATCACTAATGTAGAGCCCAATAATTTTTTTGAGATATCTTTAAGAGTGACTCCACCTGGACTCCTAACTCATGACTCATCTGATTCTGTGGCCTCCACCCAGAGGTAGACTCAGCACAGGGACTGTTCTCCACACCCCTGTGACTTCATACCCAACCAATCAGCAGCAGCTATTCCCTAGCCCCCTGCCCACAAAATTGGCCATAAAACCTTAAGCTGCATGCCTTCAGGGAGACTGATTTGAGTGATAATTCCAGTTCTCCCACTGGCCTCACATCAATTAAACTCTTTACTACAGTGACATGGTCTCAGTGGATTGATTTTTGTCTGTGCTGCAGTCAGGAAGATTACAGTACTGATATTCTCATGACCATTTCCCCTCAATGTGAATATCATCACCAAACTATCCAAAATATATTATTTCTTTAGGAATAAATTTAAGTTAATGGCGTTCACTAATAGCCCAACCCAAGTATTCTCAATGCTATTTTAATCGGAAACCCAAAATTTGACATTTATTCACCTTGGCAGAAGTTGCATTATTGGCCTTAGGCAAACTTGGATTTGAATCCCATGCCTTTCATATACAAGTTGCGTAATTTTGGATAAGTTATTTAACTTCTTTTATCTCATTTTTCCATCTGTATAATTAGCTAATGGCAATGTCTCCTAGGGTCACTATGATAATTATATACCTAAGAGAATGTGGATATGTATACATACATACATGTATGCACATCCATAAGAGCTTGTTCAATATTTATCAGTAGTGCTTAATAGGCAGTAATGATTATTTATCTGATGTCATTTTTATAATTCCCTGTGATCATGTTTTATCTCTGTAACAAAACTGTAAACTCTTCAGGATCAAAGATCAAATTTTGAGACTGTGTAAAGTACCATTAGTAGAAAAACACACTGTGTATTGGGTTCATAATTCCTTTAAAAGTGAGTCATATTAAATTGGAAGTAGTTGGGTGTAGGTATCATGTAGTGACGTGTAGTCCCAGCTACTTAGAAAGCTGAGGTGGAGTAGCTTGAGCCTATGAGTTTGAGGCTGTAGTGAGCTATGATCATCATGCCACTGCACTCCAGCCTGGGTGACAGAGTGAGACCCTGTCTCTAAAAATAAAATAAAACAATAAAATAGAATAATTTTTTAAAAAGAAAAACAAGTAAATATGGGAATATTAACACAGAAATAAAAGTGTTTCTTTTTGCCTTTTTTCTCTAATTTTTAAAAAATTTTTTATTTCCATAGGTTTTTGGGGAACAGGTGGCATTTGGTTACATGAGTAAGTTCTATAGTGGTGATTTGTGAGATTTTGGTGCACCCATCACCCAAGCAGTACGCACTGAACCCAATTTGCAGTCTTTTATGCCTCACCCCCTTCCTT
Source organism: Pan troglodytes (assembly GCF_028858775.2). NCBI lineage: Eukaryota > Metazoa > Chordata > Mammalia > Primates > Hominidae > Pan > Pan troglodytes. The sequence goes on from NC_072407.2 coordinate 93,867,116, forward strand.
CCCTTTCCGCTTGAGTCCCCAAAGCCCATTGTGTCATTCCTTTGACTTTGCATCCTCATAGCTTAGCTCGCACTTGTAAATGAAAAGATATATTTGGTTTTTCATTCCTGAGTTACTTCACTTAGAGTAATAGTCTCCAATCCCATAAAGGTTGCTGTGAATGCCATTAATTCATCCCTTTTTATGGCTGAGTAGTATTCTATTGTGTGTGTGTGTGTGTGTGTGTGTGTGTGTGTATAATATGCCACATTTTCTTTATCTACTCATTGATTGATGGACATTTGAGTTGGTTCCCCCTTTTTGCAATTGCGATTTGTGCTGTTATAAACATGTGTGTGCAAGTATCTTTTTCGGATAATGACTTATTTTCCTCCACTACCCAGTAGTGCGATTGCTGAATCAAATGGTAATTCTACTTTAAGTTCTTTAAGGAATCTCCACACTGTTTTCCACAGTGGTTGTATTAGTTTACATTTCCATCAGCAGTGTAGAAGTGTTCCCTTTTCACTTCATCCATGCCAACATCTATTATTTTTTTTATTATGGCCAATCTTGTGGGAGTAAGGAGGTATTGCATTGTGGTTTTGATTTGTACTTTCCTGATCATTAGTAATGTTGCTCATCCATAGAGTAAAATGCATTGCACTCCTCCCACTTCCTTCTCTCAAAAATGTGTCATTGATTTGCAAGTCCAATGACAAATAAAGTATATCCTAATTTAGGAGAAGAAACACTATGATTAGCAGAAGGGGAGAAGCAGATGTAACCAGTATCAGGTCAGAGATTAGAAGGGATAACATGGTGTATTAGGCTATTCTTGTGTTGCCATAAAGGAATATCTGAGACACAGTAATTTGTAAAGGAATTACGTTTAATAGGCTCGTGGTTGTGCAGTCTGTACAGGAAGCATGGTGTGGGCATTGGCTCAGCTTTTAAGAAGCCCTCAGCGAGCTTTTGCTCATGGTAGAAGATGAAGCAGGAGCACCACATATGGCAATAGCACAAGTGGTGGTGGGAGTTGTGGTGGGACCAGATCTGGCAAGTACTCACTCACTATCATAAGGACAGCACCAAGCCATGAGGCATCTACCCTAATGACCCAAACATCTCCCACCAGGTCCCACCTCCAATATTCAGAATGCCATTTCAAAATGAGATTTGGGTGGGAAAAATATCCAAACCATATCACACGATATCAGGCAGAACTTGAATAGGCCCAGCCAAGGAAGAGGCTATAATCAGATGAGATATGACAGTGGAGGTAGTATTATTTTTCCTCTTTGTTCATCCTATCATCTAATAAATATGTATTGACTGCTTATCATTTACTATGCTCTCCTTAAGGTGCTGAATCTGAGACTACCTTATTGCAACCAGGTGGTGATGTCTGAGAGGAACTTAGGATTTATTACAAGCCATGGCTTAAAGGTAAAAGATTTCAGATACCATTACCAATCCCCAAAGTCATTTAGTCACCAGTATGAGCTATAATGGATTATTGATCTCATAGACTATAAAGGCTCTCAAAGATCTATCATAGGCTATTGGGTTAATCTAGCAACTGAACATGCATACTTATTTGTCTATTGTCTGCCCTTGTTCTCATGTATAATTCCTCCTTCTGGAGTTAATGGGAGCTATGTGCCTGCTTCCAAGGGGAAAGAAATACGTTTTTAGGTTTCATGCTTCAAATCCCAATGAAATAATAGCTCAGAGAGTGAAGCCTCTGAAGGCTTAAATTTAAATCCTTCAAATGTTATATTCATGTATGTGTCCATCATCATTAAACCTATTCAGAAGTAAGGCCCTGGCAAATTTCATTTTAATTTTGATTCTTTTTGAAGCTATAGCATACGCATGTATTAGCTCTGTCGTTCACAGTGGATACAAGTCTTTTTGTTTTATTTGTTTAGGGGTGTGTATTTGTGTGTTTGTGTGTGTGTGCATGTGTGCCTGTGTATGTGTATGTGTGTGTAAAAGGAACAGAGAAACAAAAGCACCAGGTGACTTTCTTCAAGCATTCTAAACTAAGACCCTCACTCATCTTCATGATTTGCCAAGGATAGACCCCAACTAGAAGGTAGAAATCGTTGAAACATGAGCTACATAATGGACATACTTGCATAACTATTACTGTAAAGCTACAAACATGCATTGTCACCAGTGGGTTTGCATTATGTGCACCAAAGAAATATATCAATAAATACAATACAATACAATGTCACAGTAAACACATCTTTCCTTCTGCAGAGAGTCAATCATTTGGCAAATTCACTGGTTTAAATAAGAAAGATTACTCACTAGGAATGTGTATATATATTTCTCTGAGAAATGCCTTGTGCAATATCCTAGACACTCAGGAAAATTATATGAAGCCATATCTCCTCCCATAGATGACAGTCTGAAGAAAAATATATAGTCTATAATTTTAGAGTCTAGATATCAAAAATTCCAATTGCATCAACCCTCCGGGTATAAATCAGTAAGAATGTACTAAAGGTATCCCATGATAGAGGATACAGCACCATTTCACTGATTGCCTTACAAGTCCTATGTGCTTCTCAGGGTTTATCTAAATACTTCTCACCACTCAAAGTCAAGCATATGATCCATCTTATACATGAAGACTTTCCTGACTTCTAATCATCCTTATCTGCCGTCTACAATGTAATTGCATCTACAGCTCATGAGTATAGCGTGCATTTAATAGTTTTTCAGTTGTTCATAAAAGTTCCTTTTGCTTTTCAGGCTAGTGTGATTTGGAGGGAGAAAATGTTTCCTGAAACTCAGGGTCTGTTAATCTTCATCAACTCTATATCACAAGAAAAGCACCAGCAAGTGAATTAGGCCTGTTAGCACACCGCTGGAATGAATATGAGAGACACACTTGCTGACTCTCTTTCTGGACCCAGATATCTTGCTTGTTTTGACCAAAGCCCATATTCTCACTATAGACTAATGGGTTGTGATTTTATTCACCCAAGCATGGGTTTAATTAGTTGAACATGCAGTAGAGAAGAAATTAGCTTGGAGAAGCAAAGAAATAATCATGATATTAACAATGTCTTACACTTTTACATTTGTATTCATTCTAGAGTTTAACAATCAAATTCACTTTCATTTTTCACATTTACATATCACAATTAATACTTGCAATAGCTTGTTGAATCAGTATTGTAAAATAATGGTTAAGATTATGAATTCTCTAGTCACCGAGTCCCTTATTTGACTATAACATTCCCTGTAATTTTAGTTTCTTCAGCTCTAAAGTGGGGAGAATAATGACCTAGCCTTAGTTTATTGTAAAGGTTAATTGAGATAATGCATATTAAACAGTTAATTCTTGGCAGTGAGAAAGTAATCAGTAGATATTAATTATTATTATTATTTCAATTATGATTATTTATCTATTATTATTAGTGCAAAGTCATTAGTGCCTCCATACTATCCCTCTTTATTCATGTCACCTGTCAAGGTGTATTGGTCTACACTAAACAATTTCTGCAATTATCTTGGATGATTGTATTTTCCACCCACACTTCTCAGTTTGTTGACCTTATCATGCCCAAAGACTTCTGCACTTTTCCCAGCCACCCACTTCTACAGTCATAATTGTGCTTTTCTCTCATCCAAATCTCTCCATCCCCCAAACTGTTCATTCAAGTTTCTTGCTTTCTCACCATGGTCTTCTATCTTCCTACCTTGCCCACTCAAAATCATGTGGATTACATCAGCACCTCTATTTAATTAACTTCAACTATAAATTTTTCCTCTCCTCCTGCATTTGTTTACTTTCACCCCAAGCTTAGGACTCATAGTCTTCAATTCAAAACTCTCTTGCCAAACCTTACTTTCTCCCACCCCTCCTATTTTTTTTTCAAATAAAACTCATCTAGCATCATCACATCCCTGTTTAAACTTGTTTTCTCTGTTCTTGTACCTAGAAAGTCAAACATTGCTTTGAGAAAATTACTTAACATAATGGATTGAAATTGTTTTAAATTTTTCATCAATAACCTCAGTGGGCTTTCTAAACCCCTAAAGAGCCTTACTCTTTCTTTTTTATTTTTTTGTTTGTTTGTTTTTGAGATGGAGTCTTGCTCTGTCACCAGGCTGCGGTATAGTGGACCGATCTCAGGTCACTGCAACCTTGGCCTCCCAGTTTCAAGCGATTCTCCTGTCTCAGCCTCCCGAGTAGCTGGGACTACAGGCAGCACTACCATGCCCAGCTAATTTTTGTATTTTTTGTAGAGACGGGGTTTTACCATGTTGGCCAGGATGGCCTCGATCACTTGACCTCGTGATCCGCCTGCCTCAGCCTCCCAAAGTGCTGGGATTACAGGTGTGAGCCACCGTGCCCCAGCCTCCTTTCCTTTTGAATACTACAAAATACCCTTTTCCAAGCTATCTCTTTTGAGCCCTAAACTTGTATTCCAACTTACCTCCTTGACAAATCAGTGGCATCTCAAATTCAACATGATGAGCACTGAATTTGTCTTCTACTTAAAACCTAGTTCTCATTATTTTCCATCTCAGAAAGGTCAGGATTATCTATCCATCCCACTGCCCAAGTCAGGAATCTAGAAGTTTTTTAATTTACCCTTCTCCTTCAACAAGTCTCATTCATGTTACCTCAAATCTTTTAAACCCATCCATTTCTCTCCACCTTCAATAACATCACCATTACCTCTGCCAGTCTCCAGTCTACACTATCATCACCTCTCACTATAACTCTTTGCTGACCATGTGCTTCCTCACAGTTCAGATCTAACCTGAACCACGTGTATGTAAAATACAAATTGGATTGTGCCATTCTTATGCTTAAAATCTTACAAAGGTTTCCCATCCCTGTTAGAATCAAGTTCCTGTCTTTCCCTCCAGCATCACCTTAACTAGTCTACCCCTCATTGCCTATGCCCCCTAGACTAAAATTTCCATGAGGGAGGTTTCATGCTATTTTGTTCACCATCTTATTCTTAGTGCCAACCAAAATGACTCAGACCTCATTCATGCCTAGTAAATAAAACCCAGTAAGTGGCTTGCCCAAGGGCACACAGCTACTAGTTCCAACCTTTATGCTTTATTATTGTTTTTACTTTTATTTTAGGTTCAGGGGTACATGTGCAAGTCTGCTATATAAAGTGTATGTCACAGGGATTTGGTGTACAGATTATTTCATCATCCAGGTAATAAGCCATAGTACCAGATAGGTAGCTTCTTGATCCTAATTCTTCTCCCCCATCCACCCTCAAGTAGTCACCAGTGTCTATTGTTCCCTTCTTTGGGTCCCTGTTTATTCATTGTTTAGCTCCAACTTGTAAGTGAAAACATGTGATATTTGGTTTTCAGTTTCTGTATAAGTTCACTTAGCATAATGGCCTCCATCTTTATCCATGCTGATGCAAAGGACATGATCTTGTTATTTTTCATGGCTGCATAATATTCCATGGTGTATATGTACCAAATTTCTTTATCCAGTCTATCAATGATGTACATTTAGGTCAATTCTATGTCTTTGCTATTGTGAATAGTACTGCAATGAACATACATATGCATGTGTCTTTATGGTAGAAGGATTTATATTCTTTGGGTATATGTCCAATAATGGGATTGCTAGGTCAAATGGTAATTCTGTGAAAGCAGTTTGGCAATTTCTCAAAGAATTTTATGCTTTAGATAGCCTCTTAGTACAACAATAGAAAAAAGGACCATATTAGGCTAAGTGTGGTGGATCATAACTGTAATCCTGACACTTTAGGGGGCCTAGGTGGAATGATTGCTTGAGCCCACAAGCTTGAGGCTGCAGTGAGCTATGATGTGGCATCTGCACTTGCACTGCATCTTGCAGTGTACTTCAGCCTGCAAGACAGAGTAAGACCCTCTAAAGAAAAGAAAAAAGAAAACCCAAATCAAGAAATCAGAAAATCTAGCAAAGAGTCTACACTATTCTCAACATTAATATTAACATATTAGGGATAAGTTAATCTGACTATGGAGCAAGAGAAAGGAAAATTAATAATGTCTTTCCTGCAAGTTGCATTTTGAAAATCTTTCTTGATCACTAACCCAGATTAATCACTGGTTTGAAAATACCACCTGAAAAGAAAGGGGAGGAAGAGAAGAAGGAGGAAGAGGAGGAGAAAAAACAAAGAAGAAACCTTTTAAAGCTTTGTAAAACTTACATCTCATCTATCATTACAAATTTTCATTAGAAATAAAAAAGATGACTGTATAGAAGAGAGCTTATAAAATGCAAAACACAGACCATTTTGTTTTCATCTTTGCCCCTTAAACTGCTTTACTTTCATTTTCCCTTCATTGTGATGGGTCTTGAAACATCATTTTTAGCACTGCAAACTAAGCAAGCTCCTGGCATTTCTGATACAAAGAGGAGCCATAATTTCATGCCTTTGCAAACACACACTGTGAGCAATCAAGAGAAAAAGGAAATTAAAAACTAATTCTGCTGTTTATTCTACTCATTTATTTTATCAGTCATCTCAGTCTCACACTGAATAACAATCAACAGAGTTTGATAGACACACCTAGGGGAAGCCAGACATCTTCTCTCACAATCTCCAGAAAGCTGGAAAGGAAAGTCAAATAACAATGCTTTGGGGAGTCATCTCTAATTATGTAATCAAAAGTGTCAGTGCTAACATTTCCAGTCAGAAATGTAGTGGAATAAGAGACTGCTGTGGGATATCAATGATTTAAAAAACTGAAATTCTTCTATCACATATTCAAAATATTTGGCATCCCAATATTATGATAAGGAAGACTGTCCCCAGAGCAATATAGGCTTAGAAGAAAGGTGACCAATTACTAACATCAATGTCTTACTGTATCTGGCTACACTTACATGATCATCCATTTTTGAGTTTTGGTAGTTCAGGGTTCACTGAGAACCACAATGGTTCCTCTGGTGTAAATTCCACCATGCCTCATGGAAATGCTTCATAATGCATGAAACCAAATTTTCCATCAGAGAAGAGTTTGTCATTTGCTGCTTCTGAAACTTTCTTTAAGAATTTGGGATGGAGACTGAACAGGATGGGAATAATTAGCTTTAATTATTCTTAAACATCAAGACCTATGTGTATAATTACATGTAAAGGAGGAGCTAACTTTCCTCAAAACAGTTAGAAAATGCACAACAGAGCACATTACATGAATGAATGCTAATGAGGCATATGAATCCTAATCATAACAATGCTACCTCTGATATTTGCAGCCATCAATAATAATTATCAACGTATGGTGTATTGCTCTCTTTATTCCTGAATACATCTCAGGCAATCAATCAATAAGTTTTTATTGAGAATTGGTCTTAAGTCAGGTTCCCTGGAAAAAAACTCTAAGGTTGATCGTTTACATGCAGGAATTTATTGAAGACCAACACCTGTGTGGGAATGAAATAAACAGGATTGGACAGAGGAAGAAGCTGAATTGCGATGAAGTCACAACGAAGGCTGTACCCGATAGTATCTCCTATAGCTTGCTCTGAAACTGGAGAAACCTTCAGATGGAGGCAAGGGAACTGGGCCTTTTGTACTCTCCCCCCAGCCCATCCTCTCTAATTGACCATTTACTGGATACAGGCTCTCTTCGGTGAGAGAATTTACAAAAAAGCAACTCATTTTCCTGGTGTTGACTATTTCTAAGTGATACAATACATCATCAGCTAAAAAGCCTATTGTGTGTCTGTTCCATGAACCCTCTGGTATTAACTAAGAATAAATAATGCAGAATTCAAACTTAACAAACTCCTATTTATTTTTCATGTCCCAGCCCAAATAATTGTGAGGTCTCTGGAGATTTTCCAGAGTAAAATTAGTTGCTCCTACCTCTTTGTTCCCTCATCACTACACTCATAGATTTGTAGTAATACTTGTCAAATTGAATTATATATTATTGCTTTCTGGTCTACGTCCTACAACAAACTATGCATTCCTTGAAGGCAGGTTGCAATTTAAATGTCACTTTCCTAACTAAAATCTCCCACCCTAAGTACCCATACTCCATTTGTCATTCCTAATCACATCATGCTTATGTTTTTTTCTTAGCATTTATCCTGACCTATAATTATTAGGTTTGCTTGTTTACTTGTTTGTTTTTAAACAATTGATGAAACTATTGTTTTACAATCTCATTTAAATAAGAGTAACCATGTATATAGCCAATGGTTTTATATGTGACTAATTAGTCATATATAATGACTAACGTAATTGTTTTATGTATGCTTAATTAGTGACATATGATAAATATAATTCTGTTTATGTATTTTAGTAACGTTGGAATTTAACATGCCTTGTTTTTTTTTAAACCAAGAAGCCAGTTTCTATCATAAATCTTGTTTATTTCAAAACCCTAGTTTGTAGTACTTTTCTATGCCAGTTTTTTTAAATCACCAACATCTCAGTCAAATTCCATAATCAGTATTATTATCCAATATGCATATGTACAATGTAAAATAGATCAGCAGGTTGCATGTTTTTATGATCTGTCTAATCTAAGAATATACTAGGCATTGAATGTATATTTTATGACTTGAGAAGTGGAAATACCTCTGAGTTTGGAGTTGAGTTTAATTTCTACTTTTCCTATCCATGGTTTTAATTTGGTATACCTAGAGTTGATCCTCCACATCTATCTGTAGATTCTGCATTCATGGATTCAACCAGTCTCAGATCAAAAATATTTTTTAAGATGGATGGTTGCATCTGTGCTGAACATGTCATTATTTTTTGTCATTATTTCCTAAACAATATAGCATAACAACTCTTTACATAGCACTTACATTGTATTAGGTATTACCAGTAATCTAGAGATGATTTAAAGTATACAGAAGGATGTGTTTAGACTATTTGTAAGTACTACACCATTTTACACAAAAGACTTGATTATCCTTTGACTTTTGGTATCCAAAGGGGGTCCTGAAACCAATCCCTCATGAATACTGAAGTATGACTATATATGTATACATGCATATGTTTACTCAAATGAGTTCAATGAAAACCCAGGGGAAATAGTTATTGTTCAATAGCATACATTTTGTAACTAATTAGACTCAAGCAGTATTATAGAGCATGGCAAACATTCAATAGAGGATTACATGGGAATATCTGAGAAATTTTACCTATAAAAATTTATTACTCTTTTACTGGTGGGTAACAGTTGACTATCATGTGGAACTGGGGGGTCTGAGTTGTATTAATATTTTAGTTAGTGATGCATTCTCTCAAGTCACTGGCTTTGATCTCCAATTAGTACATCTTTGTATTGTGAAGATTGGAATAATGATTGACAAATTGCCTGGATTTCTATAGCTCAACATTAATTTTCTGCAATCAGGATTTATAGAGCTTCCTAAAGAGTAATGTTTGTTTCAAAGAAGATCAGAAAAACCCATAGATGTATAAAGCGTTTTCTATTAAGTTTTGTCTCTCTTATAGGTGATTTCTCCTTTAACCATTCAAAGGAAATTAAAAATCATAAACTAAATGTAGTTAACACTTAATATGAGCATTAGAAATTTAGAGAGGCAAGATTGGAGGATTTATTTTTCCAGCAGTTTCTCATTTCTCCTTCCCATTCTGCTACAGTAATAGGGTTTGTCTGCGAAAGCCTCCATCTATAGAGTTTCATTTTCATCCAGGTAAATTAGGCTGTTCTATTATTAAATACATCCTCCACAACTGTTAAGAAGTCTCTAAAAGTACAAGAAGATTTAGTGATATAATAATTACTCTATTTGAGATGTAGGACATCAAAGTTGGGTTCAAAGTCAAAACAGGCCAATTTCCAATTTATAAACATTCATTTACACAAAAAACTTTAAAAAGGATTTGATTATCTCACCTCAGAGCTCCTACCAGCCCATCATTGAAGCTTTGGAAAGAAGAGTTCTTTGAGTTCAGAAGTGAAAAGGGAGGATATAAAAACAGGAACCCCAAAAGGCAGTTGACCCTGAGATCTAGATCCAGGCTGAACCTAACACATCTTAGCCCATATACCCCAAAATTCTTTCTCCAATCTGCCTGACATGTATAAAATGATGATTTCTTCAAGAAAATCAGCCCCACTCTGAAACACAGCAGGATAACATGACGGTTAAATGCATTGGCCCTAGAGTCAAACAACCTCAATCTCAGCTCTACTATGTAAGCGATGCAAAAAACAAGTAATTTTCTATCACTCTGTATTAATTTACTCACCTGTAAAATGATAATAAAAGTAGAATTTACCTGATAGGATATCTGTGAAGTTTTAAAGCGATTTACTCTATGGAAACTGCTTAGAACTATGCCTGGCACATATGAAGTGTTTTTAACGGTAGTACTGTGAATTAGTTTTCCGGTATCACTCTTCTATTAACTCTCTAATAGCAAAATAACTGAGGCAATAAGAATTCTAATAGAAAGAAGAGAGGAAAAATTTCCTGGAGTGCTGTAGAATGAAGAGGTATTGTTTAAGTGAAAGAAGACATAAGGTTTCAGGAAAGAAAGGCACTAGAAGAGGAGAAAAACAGAGTGAGATATTGGATGATGTTAAGAAAATATTTGACCAGGTAATTAATATGTTGGCCACAACTGACATTATATGAAAAAAGAAGTAGTCATTTTCCCCCTCTTTTACATTTTCATTCTTTTTGCACAGAATGGTCTATGGTTCTTCGAACTCAGAACCCAATCTAGCGCTAAGGCCTTCAAAGGCCTCTAAACTAATCTGGAAACCAACTAATTCTAACCTTCTTTTTATTATAAACAGAGCTCTAAATTCTAACCAAGACTCTACAATTGAGAGTTTGAATATAGTAATTAACCAAGCCTTTTGCAAATATGTACCAGCAGAAACCCAAAGAGATAGCTTCCATATAGAGCCCAAGTGTAAAAATACAAAGAAAAGGAGCAGAGTCCTGATGAGGATGGCTGATACAGAGTTCCCGAAATGGAAATATAGGAACCATCTGTTAAAAATGCATACTTGATGAGTTGTAAGCCACCAGGACCTTTTAAAGTCTTTACCATGTTAAGTACATCTGGAATCACACTGGTTATTGGGTGCTCAGAAAAGGAAGCAGGCTCCAGCTGACTCTGGGCATTAGTAGCCAAATGGAAGTTAGAACAAAAGAAAAAAAGACCATTAAGTAGCCCTCCTCAGGGAGCAGCACAGGAAAAAAGAGGCAGGAGGCAGGAGAGATTTATTTCCCTAAACACTCTACACAAACGCTGCAGATTCTGACTTCTTGGGCCAGGGCTGGAGGTTTCCATGGGGAGAACTGCTTCAAAAAAGGTCATGTTAAGGTAAGACGAGAAATTCTTTTTCCAAAAATGACATAATTCAAGCTTTCCCAGAACGTCCAGTTTCTTACATTGAGCACTTACTCTGCGTCAAAATGTGGGCAAATCACACATAATATCTTATTTCATCTTTATTTTAAAACCCTATGAAGTGAGTGATGTTATTACTCCATTTGATAGATAAGGGAACTGAGAATCACAGAGAATAAGGGAGTAAGTAGTTTGTACAAGGTCACAAAGCTAGTTTGTGGTAAAACTTCAAATCCCTCACGAGAATTTATAAAATAATATGGGTTACACGAATGAGAGAATATTCCATAGACTATTTGGCTTTCTATTTCCTAAAGAAAGAAAGGGAAAGTAATAACATCAATTTGGAATTACACCAAAATCTTTAAATTTGCTTTAAATATAATAGACTTTTACAATTTCAGATACATACATGATTTCTACAGGCGAATGATTGCTTCTTGCATATATAATTTAGTAAATCAACTGGTCTAAGTAGATTACATTACAAAAGTCTACTAACAGATTATTAAAGTTAGTAGAAACAGAAGAAGAAGCATTCATTGCCCTTGGGTGACATTTCTATTTGGGAAATGTTGGAAGTTTATTTCTACAAGATTAAGAGCAGTACAAGAATATCCCATTAAATGAGATCCTATAAATCTAAAATTTTCTTAAAGGAAAAAATAAAACTACTTGAAAATAAATTATATTGTTCTGCTTCCTTACCAACACACATTATTTCACACACACACTCACGCCCAAACACACACACACACACATCCTTTTACACCATCTCATCTCCTCGAGCAGAGCCAATAGTGCATTATTAACATGCTACATTAATTTAGCACTGTTTTTTCTATACCATTAACTTTTTTTCTGGCTCTCTATATGTCAGTGTACATTAGTTTTTCATAGAAAAGTTACAATATCTGTTCTAAAGCTTAACTAAACTTCAGCGTAAATCTTCCTTGTCAAACCCAATCCTTTGACCCATCTTTAATCTGTGTTCCAAATTTACAGTTAGAGAAAGATGTGAGAGGGTGATATCAATGTAAAGTAAAAAAGTGTTTTGCCTGATAAATTTCAGTGTATAAAATCAGTAACTCCAGGAACCAAAATAGGACTTAAAATGTCATCTTTTAATATTTTTAAAGATTTTGCAAGCCAGCATGAAAATAGGAATGGTGTAAGGAAACTGATGGAGACATATTAGATATACAATTAAAGCTATAGTTGTGCAGAATACTGTTAGCCGAGACATGTATTGTCACTGATAAAGAGAAAAAAGAAAAGAGTTGCAGGGTTTTAGAAAATATTTTGCCAGTTAAATATACAAAAATATTCCCCATACTTTGGAAATGTCATACAATATGTGTCAAAGAGAAGTCTCATTCTCTTTGCAGCTCTGCTCAATGTTTTATGTTTCCATCATTTCTGTTTCCTCCTCTTCTGGTGATATGCATGTCATGTGTCTGTGGACCTAAAGGGAAAACTCACATAAACACAATGTCTGCATTGACAACTTTACAGTTCATCTGCAATAAAGACATCCATTGAGTATGATAAAATTCCATTGCAGTATATCATCTAGAGACTTTATGAAAGGAAAGCCCTAGGTGCTCAGCACCCATTGTGGCTACTAAATTATGTATACTGCTTTATGTTTCCTTAATTTCCAATGTCCCAATTAGATCACAGACTAGCATATTATGCCTTCTTTATAAATGCCAGGATTTGATTTGAAGTTATAGAATGGTCATTTATTACTTTTGGTTGAAATTCCCATTTTGGAAATATTGGAAGTTAATTTCTACAACATTAAATGCATGCAGTACAAGAATACTTCATTACATGAGATTCTATGAATCTAGCATTTATAAGGAAGGCAACAGGGATAGCAAATATCTGATTAAAGTAAATGACTAACAGGACTCTTATCAAATTTTTAATTCTGAAGATGCAAGGCAGGTTTGTATATTTATGGGATATATGGAATGTTTTGATGAATTATACAATGTGTAATAATCACAACAGGGTAAAAAGAGTATCCATCACCTCAGGCATTTATCCTTTGTGGTACAAACAATGACATTATACACTTTGAGTTACTTTAAAATTTACAATTAAAGTATTACTGACTATAGTCACCTTGTTGTGCTATCAAATACTAGATTTTATTCATTTAATTTAACTAATGTTTTGTGCCCATTAACCATTTCCACTTCTCTGCCTACCACCCTAACTACCCTTCTCAGCCTCTGGTAATCATCCTTCAACTTTCTATCTTCATAAGATTAGGTGTTTTAATATTTGGCTTCCACAAATGAGTGAGAACATGAGAAGTTTGCCTTTCTGTGCCTGGCTTATTTCACTTATGATGACCTCCAGCTCCATCCATGTTGTTACAAATGACAGGATCTCATTCTTTCTTATGACTGAACAGTACTCCATTGTGTGTATGTACCACATTTTCTTATTCCATTCATCTATTGATAGACGTTTAGGTTGCTTCCAAATCTTTGCTATTGTGAATAGTGCTGCAGTAAACATGGGAGTGCAGATATCTCTATATATTTGTATTACCTTTCTTTTATGGATATATCTAGGAGTGGGGTTGCTGGATCACAAGATATCTCTATTTTTAGTTTTTTGATGAATCTCCCAACTGTTCTCCACAGTGGTTGTACTAATTTATATTCCCACCAACAGTGTACAAGGGTTCCCTTTTCTCCACATCCTTGCCACCATTTGTTATTGCCTGTCTTTTGGATAAAAACCATTTTAACTGGGGTGAGATGATATCTCATTGTAGTTTTGTTTTGTATTTCTCTGGTGGTCAATGATGTTGAGCACCTTCTCGTATGCCTGTTTTCCATTTCTGTGTCTTCTTTTGAGAAATGTCTATTCAGATCTTTTGCCCATTTTTGATTGGATTATTAGATTTTTATCTATAGAGTTGTTGGAGTTCCTTCTATATTCAGGTTGTTGATCCTTTGTCAGATGAGGATTTTGCAAATATTTTCTCCCATTCTGTGGGTCACGACTCCTTTGGGTGGAAGTGACAAAAATTCAATGGAAGATAGCTTAAACTATAACAGTAAGAGCAATAATTAACATTCACCAAAAACTTACTGTGTTCCAAGCATTTAGCTAAGTATTTCTCACACATGTGCTAGGTACTCTCTTTGTCTCATTTTTGACACATGAGGAAATGTGGCTCAGAGAACTCAAGGCACTTGTCCACACCAACAGAACTGGTAGATCATGGATTCAGATAGGAATCGAGCCAGTTTGACACTTAATTACTATGCCACTGGGAAAGAAAAATCCATTTATCTGAAGAAAACAAGGGGTGGTCACAAAATTAAAGGAAGAACAAAACAACACCCCAAGTCAGGAAAGAGGGCAGAAAATAAAACCAAGAATTATCTTATGTTAAAATCTTGCATCTTTTTCTCCTACACAGTAACAGTCTCCATGTGGCAGAGAATATGGCTATGAACAGGTCAGATTCCCATCTTTACCACTAAAGTTGAAAGGACATAGCATCAACACAACCAACACCCAAGACTGAAACATTCTGGGGAAGAATTCTGATGCATACCCACCCTCAGACCCAACAATGGGCTGGCGAAGTGCTGCAAATGGTCCACCTCCTGCTGGTTTGAAGGGGATGGAAAGGGCTTAGGATCCATTACGGAACCACATGGAAGGATTTGAGGAGTAGTTTTCCAAAGAAAGGTGCCATTAACAGAAAAACCTAAAGGCAGTTGTATTATAATGGAAACAACAATAACTGTTTATTATTCTTAGATGCAGAGGTGTGGACTCAGACTTCGCTCAAGTGTGGCTGAATCAGAGGCCCTTGGGAATGTCTGCATTTCCATGTGACTTCTAATTCATTTAAAAATAATCATTTCTGCCCTACCATCTTTATGATTCTTTCAAATGTGGTAACAATTTTCAAAAAATTAAAATTCCTCGATAAGATTTGTGACTATTTCAAAAGGCAAAGCTTTGTACTATTTATAAGGACAAATATGTATACAAGCTAAGTAAATTGTATGCAACACTTTGACCTTCTAAAGAGAAAAAGCACTTTTCAAGTGTTTCAATAGTAGTACTTTAAAAACCAAACTTTAAGTGTGAAATATATACTAAATATAAATTTTTCAAGTTATTTATTAAAGCAGATATAAAAAGCCTTTGGCTGGTAGAAAATTCTATTAAGATTTTTCATGCTCCTATAACAAAACAATTATACCAAAATCTTTCATAATTCACTTTTCACTAATTAGATTTACATTTTTGCCATTCATTCTTAAACTCATCTATTCATGTACTTGTACATGCAAGGTAATTCTATCACAATGTGTATAAATTAATTGGCCTGACTCTATCAAGAAATCAGCAGCCACTTAATGACTTCATTCAACAAATGCTACAAGAAACATTAGCCTCAAATTTTCCCTCTTCACTGAGTCTAACAATCAAAGTCCTGTTCCACCATAAAAAAATGACTTTTTTCCCAAGGTAATGAGAATTTTACAACAAAATTTGAATTGTCTAGAATCACAAGTAGCCTCTTCTAAATTTTGTTTTGCATGTTGTTTCACTATTCTTTCCAAAATTTACTAGCTCCCTAACAATTCTGTCAAACTAGATATTATGGAATGGTTTGGCCCTCATTAGACCACTAGAAGATATAAAACATGTTTTAAATTTAACATGAGAGAGAGAAATATTCTTCCCATGTACCTGAGAATTTCCAGAGATACTTGGATAACAAAACTTCCTGCAAAGAACTTGAAACTCTTTGAACCATCTCATTCTTCCAAACCCTTAATCTACTTTAAACAATCATGAGAGCAAAATCTCTTCACGATATCTACTCAAAGAGCTAAAGTGAAGAGAAAGCATTCCTTATTATCTGAACTAGTAATACCAAAATAGAAATAGAAATAAGAGCAAAAATGTCTTTCATGTTTGTCTAATGCATGATCATTAAGCACTCATAATTATTTTTGCTCAAGCATATTCTATCATATTAATAAATCTGTTTTTACATGCAAATGGCCCACAGAAATTCAGTCTTTCTTATTCCTGAGTGGTTCTAAGAAAGACTTTATATCCATGAACAATTCTTGCTTGCATGTCACCATATAAATAAATAACTCCTAAAGGTTATCTTAAATGTCACTAAGCAGACATTGCATATCTAGCAAGAATGGATCTAAATATTGAGGCAAACTAGGTCCGAATTTCCAGAGAATCAAAATAGCAATTAAAGAAACTTCTTATAAAATTCAGAAAGTTCAGCACTGATTTCTCCACTGCTGATGGGAATCAGAGTAGCCAATGCATCTTCCTGTCTTTTAGAGTTGTTTTATTCAATGGCTGGAAAGAAATTACAAAAAGTACTTTGAAAGCCAAAATGATTTTGAAATAAAAAGCCACCACCCAAATGGATTAGACTATGAAATCTCTTGGTCGATTTAACAGAGTGGAAGCCTTCCACAAAGATTTGGCTATCTCTGAGACAAATCCCTCAGGACAGTTCAATCTATGCTCCCAGAGCATTTAAATTTAGGATATCATTTACACAGAAACCCTCTAAATCTGATACATTCACAGACCCTCACTAAGTGAAGTCATATTTGTATTCAGTGCTAGGTGATACTAGCTGCTACTTGCGAAAAGTGGTGTCGTTTGCTGAAATTTCTATTTTAAACCCAACATTCTTTGTGAGAATAGTTAGTCTATGATGTTGTGTCCTCAGCTCCCTGCCACAGTTGAGGGAAGGGCAACCCTCATTTTCTGGAAGTGGGTGACAGATGTTTCCTTCATGATAGAACCAAACTGTCCATCAGTGTGTTTTTGAAGGTCTTCTGCTGACACCTGGAAACCATCAGTTGTATTCGCAGGTAAAGAATTCTCCCCAACAAGGGAGAAATTGTAGTGGTATAAAGAAGCTACTGGAGAAGACAAAGAACACACTGTCTTCATCTTGCAGTTGGAAACTGGTTATGTTTGCTCCAGCTACTCCAAATAGCAGCTGAAATCTAAAAAGAAATGTGAAAAAGAAGATATTTTTCTTAAGGTGTTTCAAAACCATAATAAGCAGAGAGGAAAAAACTGTCACTCAGGATAGGATCTCCGTATGACTATCATATCCTTTCTAAGAATATTCTCTGGTTGTGGTCTGTCTCTACCTGGATACTCACTATCCACCTAACCAAACTACTTCTCTTGACTATTTAGGCTTAAGAGATACAAAGAAAGCCCTGACTCCAGCAAAACTAACAGGAGTGAGGTTGTCCATAGGCCTTCAGGCCTGAACTGAAATTGGCTTTTCCTTGGAGAAGCTTCCCCTGACACCCAAACAGGATTTGGTTTTCCCCACTATTGATTTTACTGGAATCATCCACTTTTTCTTCATAGTATTTATTCCAGCTGTACAAACATAATTAAATTATCATTTATGATATTATTTGTTTACTGTAGACTGATTAGGGGAAATGAATAAACAGATGTTACTAAAATAAAAAAAATTCTCAGTTAAACCATGAGAAAATTTAATTATTTAGAATTCTTTGTTCCAAAACACTTAATTGGAAAAAAAAAAAAAAGGAGGAAGGGAGAAAGGAAGGAAAAGAGGAAAGGAGGGATGGAAAAAGGGAGGAAGGGAGTGAGAATCTTAGTGATTCGCCTGAGGGAATAGTCCAGAGTAATTGTAATTTCAGATGAGACTGAATCTGGAGTTCAAACAATGTCACCATATTGTTTGTGACCATCTTTTCTGAACTACGTTTTCACAGGCTGGCTTCTTTCAATGGCCTTGCTTCAAGGTTACATGCTTATTTGTTATGCCTAGTGGAGAATAAAAGAACATTTTATTCACTAACAACTCAACTAAAGTCAGAGAATTGAGACTTTTTGGTCATATCTTAACTTGGCAGTGTGCCCATTCTTAAGCCAATCAATGTGGCGGGATTTGTGGACAGGCTCACTTGCTTAAGCCAATCAAAACTCATTCTCAGAGCCAAGCACAAGGTTGTTGCTCCCAAATCTCATCACTGAAAAATCCAGGGTACTATTCAAAAGGCAAAAATTAAGAATGGATGCTACAGAGACAAGAAATAAATGTCTACAACAAGGACCAATGAAATTTTGCACTCGAAGCCTCAAAGGGGTTTTCAGTAGGGAAATAGCAAAACCTGATTTAGGTTTGTAACTGCTACCAATGTGGAATTGTTAGATATAAAGGGAATTTTTAAAGCAAAACAATAAGATTTGATGACTGGATATAAATGATAAGAGAGGATATCATAAGGAGGATGGCTCTGAATTTTCTAGCTTCCATGAATGCATAGATGTTTCTACCATGGATTAAGATAAAATATACAGGAGAAGTAGCAAACAGTTAGGACTCTTAAAATCTCTGTATTATTTTTTACATTCTGTAGCAAAGGGCTTTTACACAGATAGAACATTGGAAACTACAGAGGAATGTGTTAATCAGTCACATGGTGAGCTTAATAGGCTACCACCTCCCAAGATCATATTAAAATAAACATTGAGTTACAATAAATTACAAACACATTGCCTAACTCTATTTTCTCATTTTTTTAGAGATAAAATTATATCTCTATTTTAGGTACCAAAACAGGATATCCTACAACTTGAATAGCTTTTTACTAGAATAAAAGCTGAAACTCAACTAGGAGTATCCAGTGAATTCCAGTACTATTTCTGCTAAACACAGTGGAGGAATTTTTACTCTCTCACCTGAACTCACATCAGCTAAGAGAGTTTATTAATTAGTTTTGCTGCATGACAAACCACCCCAAAATTTAGTAGTTTAAATTACAATGAAATAATTTAACTCATAATTCCATCAGTAGGCAGTTTGGGCTAGGCTCAGCTAATCTGGGCCTGGAAAGCAGATTTCAGCCAGGACTCAACCAGGGTCAGTCAGCTGCCAGGTCAACTGGAGTCCCTATTTTCTCCTTAATAAGGTCTATCAATACCCAATAGTCTAGCCCAAGTTTATATAAAGAGTGACAGTATGGTTCCAAGAAGAAGAAAAAGCAAGACCCAATGTACAAGTGCCTTTTAAGTCCTTACTTATATCACATTTGCAAACATCCCATTGACCCAATTAAGCCACATGGCCAAGGCCAGAGTTACTGTAAGGGGGCACTACTGAAAAGCTTGGAAAGAGGAATGTGTGAACCCACTGGAGCTTTTATGGCAATTAATCCACCACAGTGACCAACAATTTGACCTACACAAAGTATTAACCACAAAATACTTTCTTACTCTTAAACCTGAGGGAGCATTATATCTATATTAAAGCTTCCTAAATTTTTAGAGTTGGGAAAATTAAGAAAGTATTTTTTATTCTTTTCATTAGACAATTACGTTAAGATTCTTGTTCTGGAAAATTGGGGTGATGAGTTTTTAATTTGCTGTCTTACTTAAAATCACCCTCTCTGACACAATTATTTATAACTACATTGACAGTAAAATTCATAAGGCTTTATTTAACTAAAAAAATAGAAATTCAAATTAGCAACAGTTTAATTTAGTTCTGATCTTAATATTCTCATTGCTGTTCTCATTATTAATCTGCACCAACCAGTTTCAATCAGTTCTCAACAGTGAATCTCTATCCTAAGGCTCATGATGGTCTTTTTCAACTTTGCAAATCAGGTATGTGTAAGTTCCTGACAATAAAAAGTCTGCTAAAAACATAGTTTTGGGAAATTATATCTGTAATAATGAAACAGAAAAACAATTAAGACATTTAAAAATTCAACTTGTTTTTAACCATGAGGGAGCAACAAGGGCCAGACTTACCACTTGAAATAATTGTTGTGTTTTTATTATCATATGTTTCAAAAAATTTTTCAGTTTCTTTCTTAATATCTTCATGGATCAACTGGTCATTCAAGAGCATATTGTTTAATTTCCATGTGTTTATATAGTTTAAAAATCCTCTTGTTATTGATTTCTATTTTACTTCCATTGTGGACAGAAAAAATACTTGACATTATTTGAATTTTTTGAATGTTTTAAGAATTGTTTTGTGGCCCACCATAGGATCTATTCTTGAGAATGATCCATGCACTGAGGAGAAGAATGTGTATTTTGCAGCCATTGGATGGAACGTTCTGTAAATATGTATTACGTCCATTTGGACTATGGTGCAGTACAAGTCTGAGGTTTCTTTGTTGATTTTCTCTCTGGGAGATTTCTTCAATGCTGAAAGTGTAGTTTTAAAGTCTCCAGCTATTATTGTATTGGGATCTATCTCTCTCTTTAGCTCTAATAATAGTTGCTTTATATGTCTGGTTGTTCCAGTGTTGGGTGCATATATATTTACAATTGTTATAACCTCTTGCTGAATTGACTTTTTTATCATTATATAATGATCTTTTTTTCTCTGTATATAGATTTTTTCTTGAAATCTATTTTGTCTGATATAAGTGTAGATACTTCTGCTCTTTTTGTCTGTTTATTTCCATTGGAATGAAATATCTTTTTCCATCCCTTTATTTTCAGTCTATATGTGTAGAGATTAATCCATTTACTTGTAATGTTATTCTTGATAAGTAAACACTCACTCCTGCCATTTTGTTATTTGGTTTTTGGTGGTTTGTGGTCTTTTCTTCCTTGTTTCCTTCCTGCCTGCCTTTCTTTTAGTGAAGGTGATGTTCTCTGATGGTATGATTTAGCTCCTTGCTTGTTTCTTTAGTATTAGTCGTATATTTTTGATTTGAGGTTACCATGAGGCTTGCAAATAAAAGAGCCCATTATTTTAAACTGATCACAACACTGATTTCCTAAAAAAAAAAAAACTAGCCAAAACACAGGCAAATAGAAAATAAAAACTCTACACTTCAACTTCATTCCCCCAGTTTTTAACTTTTTGTTCTTTTCTACTTATATCTTACTGTACTGCCTATGTCAGGAAAAGTTGTGTAGTTATTATTTTTGTTTGTTTCATCTTTTTGTCTTTTTAAGATATGAGTGGTTTACATATCATGATTCCAGTGCTATAATATTCTGTGTGTTTCTGTGCACTTACTATTGCCAGTGAGCTTTGTACCTCAAGATAATTTCTTATTGCTCGTTAACATTCTTTTCCTTCAGAATGAAGAACTACCTTTAGCATTTCTTGTAGGACAGGTTCAGTGTTGATGAAAACCCTTTTGTTTGTCTGGGAAAATATTTCTCCTTCATGTTTGAAGCATATTTCGCTGGATATATTATTCTAGGAAAAATCTTTTCTTTTCCTTCAGCACTTTAAATATGTTATGCCACTCTCTCGGTCCATAAGGTTGCCACTGCAAAGTCTGCTGCCAGACATATTGCAGTTTCATTGTATGTTATTTGTTTATTTTATCTTGCTTCTTTTGAGATCCATTCTTTATTTTTGAGCTTTAGGAATTTGATTATTAAATGACTTGAGGTAGTCTTTTTTGGGTTAAATCTGCTTGGTGTTCTCTAATTTTCTTGTGCTTGAATGTTGATATCTTTCTCTAGTTTGGGAAATTCTCTGTTATTATCCCTTTGAATAAACTTCTCTCTCTCTCTCTCTCTCTCTCTCTCTCCACCCTCCCCCCCCCCCCCACTTTAAGGCCATTAACTCTTAGATTTGCCTTTTTGAGGCTATTTTCTTTTGAGGCTATTTTCTAGATCTTATAGACATGCTTTATTCTTTTTTATTATTTTTTCTTTTGTCTCCTCTAACTGTGTATTTTAAAATAGCCTGTCTTCAACCTCACTAATTATTTATTCTGCCTCATCTATTCTGCTATTAAAAGACTCTGATGCATTCTTCAGGATGTCAATTGCATTTTTCAGCTCTAGAATTTATGCTTGATTCTTTTTAATTATTTCAATCTCTGTTAAGTTTATCAGACAGAATTCTAAATTTTTTCTCTGTATTATCTTGAATCTCTCTGAGTTTTCTCAAAATAGATTTTTGAATTCTTTGTCTGAAATGTCACATATGTCTGTCTCTCTGGGCTTGGTCCTTGGTGCCTTATTTCACTTTTTTGGTCAGCTCATGTTTTTCTGGATGGTCTTGATGTTTTCCAGTGTCTGGGCATTAAAGAGTTTCATGTTTATTGTAGTCTTGGCAGTCTGGGCTTGTTTGTACCCATCCTTCTTGGTAAGGCTTTCCAGTTATTCAAAGGGACTTGAGTGTTGTGATCTACATTTTTGGTCACTGCAGCTATATCTGCATTAGGGGGCACCCCAAGCCCAGTAACACTGTGCTTCTTGCAGCCTCACAGAGGCACCACAATGGTGGTCATGGATAAGATCTGGAAGAATTCTCTGGATTACCAGGCAGAGACTCTTGTTCTCTGTCCCTATTTTCTCCCAAACAAATGGAGTTTCTCTTTCTGTGCTGAGCTCCCTGGAGCCGTAGGAGGGGTGACACTAGCACCCTGTGGCCACCACCCCTGGGACTGTGTTGGGTTAGACCTGAAGCCAGCACAATACTAGGTCTCATCTAAGGCCCATTTTAACCACTACCTGGCTATTGTCTATGTTCGCTGAAGGCCCCAGGGCTCTAGAATCAGCAGATGACAAAGCCAGCCAGGCTTGTGTCCTTTTTTACAGGGCTGGGAGTTCCCCTGGGAACTGCTGGGTCCAGAGATGCTGTCAGGGAGCCAGGGCCTGGAGTCAGAAACCTTCGAAATCTACCTAGTACTCTATCATACTACAGCTGAGCTGGCACCAAAACCACAAGGCAAAGTTCTTCTCACTCTTCCCTCCCTTTTTCCCAGATACAGGAGTCTCTCTCCATGTCCAACTACACCCCAGGCCTATAAGGACTACTGCCAGGCTACCATTAATGTTCACTTCAGGCCCAAGACCTGAAGGAGCTAAAGACTCACTACTCTGCCGAGTGCCCTATCCTACTGTGGCTAAGCTGGTATCCAAGTTGTAAGACAAGGTCATCTTTACTCTTCTCTCTCCTCTTCTCAAGCAGAAGGCAGGGGTCTCCTTCAGAGCTGCAAGCTGTGCTGATTGAGGCTGGGTTAAGGGTGGTGCAACCACTCCCTTGGCTGACCAGCCAGTAACTCACTAGATCTTTTGCCCCCCAAGTCCAATGGCTCCAAGACCAGGACAGCACTAGGACTTGCCCAGGAGTTGCATTCCTTGTGGCCTAGACTGCCTTTCAAGTTTATTTAGAACCCCCAGAGCACTTCAGCCTGTGGTGGCAAGGCTTGCCAAAACTCAAGTTCCAACCACTGGGATGGTTGACTTCCCTCTGGCTAGGGCCGGTCTAAATGCTCCCTCCATGGGCACTGGCTGAATTCTGACTGGTGTTGCTTTCCACTACATTAGGGCAGCACTGAGTTTCAATGAAAAGCCCTAAAATCGCTGTGCTCTCCCTCTCTCAAACACACAAATTCTCTCTCAGCACCACAGGATGCTGATGGTGTACAGGTTAGTGTTAACAATTCAAGACTGCTTTTCCTACCCTCTTCAATGTCTCTTTCACTGATATGAGTTTAAAACCAGGTGCTGTAATCACTCACCTAATTTTTGCATTTTATGAAGGTGTGTTTTTTTGTGTGTAGATAGCTGTTAAATTTTGTTTTCCTAAGAGGGGATGAGTGGTGGAGGCTTCTATTGAGCCATCTTGCTCTGTCTCCTCCTCTATGTTCATTATCTTGATGTGGTAAAGGTTTCACAGTTAATAGATATGTCATAACCCTTTGAAAGCTAAATATATGTAGTACGTTAATTAAACTTCCATAAAGCTGTAGAAGAAAAAAATTTAAAAATCTAATAAACAGTTTGAATTTTGAAACTAGTATTCTAGTTGAACTTCGATATGTTAGTGATCATTTCTGAGTCCCAGTTTTCTCATCTATAGAAAAGAAGGGTTGGATCAAATGACTTCTAAAGTTTTTTCAAGGTGAAATGCCTAATTCTTTTGTTTTATGTGTTTATTATCTCAGGCATAATAGATTGTATATTTGTTCACAAATATGTGCTACTTCATCTCATGACCTCTCCCCTTATGGTAATTTCCTGTGGGTAGATTATATTCACAGTTGCATGACAGATTGGCTTGGCCATGTGATTTACTTTAGTCAATGAAAAGTAATTGGAAGTAAAATGATCAGAAGCTTTAAGACTATGATTGTGCCCTATCCGTTACCCTTTTCCATGTGATTAATAAGTCCAAACAGGAGCTGCTCCTTCAGCCTGGGTTCCAGGATGAAGAAGATGTGGAGCAAAGCTGAAGACCTGCATGGGCATTAATGTGAGCCAGAAAGGAATATATTTTGATAAGCCTCTAAGGATTGAGGAGCTTTTGTTAATATTTGGTAAAACTATCACCTGTAATAAGTTTGAAGTAAATACTGTATGTAATAAATTTTGGGCATTAAGCAAATAACATGAAAAACAGAAGGCTCATAAGAGTGAGTTAGTTGCATGTGCTATTTCTCCTATCTGACCTTAAGCTTCATGAGGATGAGCAATAGAAATTGTTCATTTAAAAAGAAAATGATGAGCTCAGAAAAATATATATATATATGTATGTATATATATATTTATATATATACACCTATTTTTTGGCTGGTTTTCAAGTAGCACTTAAAGGGAACATAGAAAGTCTGGGAATTCTAGGTTGGGAAGATTAAACTAATTCTTAATTCTAACTAATGAATTATAAATTGGAAAGAACCACTGGGCAACCAAATGTAATTAACACTCAGCCTCTAAACCAGGACCAAATCAACAATATGCTGAAAAGCTTCTTTTTTTTTTTTTTTTGGATTGTTATCAGTGCTCTTGTCTTATTATTAATACATTTTAAAAGAAAAAACTTTGAATGGATTATGTTCTCTGAGGCCACAACAGTAGGAGATCTCTTCCTACGGCTGGTCTAAATACTCCCTCCATGGGCACTAGCCAAGTTCTGACTGATGTTGCCTTCCACGGCATTAGGGCAGCACTGAGTTCCAATGAACAGCATTGTATTTGATTGAGGTTCTACATGTATAGCACACATTTATTACAGAGTTTTTGGTTGGCTTACTTCCTTCATGAGATGAGATTATCCACTGTGATACCTTCTCAACTGGAAGGCCTCTTCCAAATAATCAACTGGCTTCTACCATTTCTGTGGCCTTTCTTATATCAAGAGTTTCTACTAATAATGTCATCAATGTTATCCCAAGTGAGTTCCCTGAAATACATATTTTGTAAAATGTTAATGTGTTAGGCAAAAATGGGTTTGTGGTCAAATTAGTTTAGAATGCACACAGTTAAACAAAATTAAACAGTTTTATCTAGTATAGAACTTCTCGCAGATTTTAAAATGCCAATGGATATGGTGAATCTCCAACGAGGGACTTGATATGCAACATTTGCCAAACTTATTTGACCACAGAACGCTTTTTTTCCCCTAGTGCATTTTGCATATTTTATATTCTATGGAAAACACATAGAATTTAATATTCTATGGAAAAACTATTTCAACACTGTGGGAAACACTAAATGTATGTTAACATCTACGTTTTAGCCCAACTTTACTTCATGTGGTGACTTCCATGATACTAAGAATAATTAGAAGCAATGATGACAAATCTTAAATTTTTGCTTCAGGTTCTTTTCTATGCATTTCTATATTCCATAAGGACTTGAATAATCAATACATTCTTTGTTCCTTCATTGTGCCATGTTTATAGTTCAATTACAGCACTTCTTTCCAGCTGAGAAACTGCCTTTTGTTGTCCCCAATGCAGCAACACGTGGCCCTGGTTCAATGGGAAGGAAGCTAATCATATCTAGTTGCTGGCCCAATGCCTGGCACACCAATTGTAAGCTACGTATGAGCATGGAGCCCTAAAAAGAGTTCTGAAAAAGTGTTGAAAAGTTGCTTATCTTGCTGGTCTCTCCAGCCCCTTCCCCTCCTTTTCTGTTCATGCCATTTTCCAGCATCTTTGAGATATGCTATTGCCCTTTGTTCGTTCATTATTCCCATTAACTCTGCTAGTTAATCCCCTCAATGTTCTCCAGATATGCTCTGTGCTTTCATTTCCTGCCTCTGCTCTGGTTGTCCCTTTTTCCCAAATGTCTCTTATTTCCACATAGGCAAGACTGCTTATCCTTCAAGGTCCAGTTCAAATGAGCTATTGCCTTGATTCCCTAATTTTAAGAAAGCTCTCTCTTGAGAATATCCACAGCATGCAGTTTTTGACATGAAGCATGCTCTTTCATATGGTAATTTATGCACATGTGTATCTCTTCTGACCATTAAGTTCCATGAGGGTGGATGGTACAATTTGCTCACCTTCAGCTCTTCCTGTGCACACACTTTCCTCGCCTATAATATGTTTCAGAAGACAGTGATGTGTAAGACATTTATTGAAAGTCTTCCACATTGACTGTCTCTATCTTGGTGCAGTACATACATCAACATTGACTGGCTTTATCTTGGTGCAACGTACACTAGTATATAAACTCAATACCCTTTTACTTCCCTAGAAAATAATTATTTGCAATAAATATGCTAGTAATATAGATTTTATAAATATTTTATAGAAAAGAAGATTTACGGCCAGGCACGGTAGCTCACGCCTATAATCCCAGCACTTTGGGAGGCCGAGGTGGGCAGATCACCCGAAGTCAGGAGTTCAAGACCAGCCTGGTCAACATGGTGAAACCCCATCTCTACTAAAAAATACAAAAAAAAAAAAATTAGCCTGGAATGGTGGCATGTGCCTGTAATCCCAGCTACTCAGGAGGCTGAGGCAGGAGAATCACTTGAACCTGGGAGGCGGAGGTTGCAGTGAGCCGAGATCATACCATTGCACTCCAGCCTAAGCTACAAGAACAAAATTCCATCCAAAAAAAAAAAAAAAAAGAAGACGAAGATTTACATGCCACACTCCACAACACCTTCATAATTTTTATGTGTTTGACACATCACTTCGTTAAGTCCCTGTAGACCTACTGGCCATGAGAGCACTTCATCATTTTCTCTCTCTCATAGCCAAGCACACTTGCTTTTGGCTTTTCCATTCCAAGACCCTCTTCCCCAGCCATGAACTCCCTTTCTTCCTTTATATGCAGAAAAGATATCTCCATATCTGAATCAACATACTCTCAGGAAAGGTGTGTATAATCACTGTCTGCAATTTCTCTCCTTCCACTCAATCTTCAACATACTCCAATTACACTTTTGCTACCATTACTCCACCAAAAATTACTCCCATCAGGGCCAAAATACTTCCAAACAACTAAACCCTTTGATCAATTTTGGATGAAGCATTTGACTACTAATCAGTCACTCCTCCTTAATACTTTTGTTCACTCAGCCTCCTACATAGTACATTTTTGTGGTTTTCCTTTTACTCAACTCTTTGCTTCCTCTC
This sequence comes from Pan troglodytes, assembly GCF_028858775.2. NCBI lineage: Eukaryota > Metazoa > Chordata > Mammalia > Primates > Hominidae > Pan > Pan troglodytes. Next base: position 93,894,852 of record NC_072407.2, read on the forward strand.
AGTCTCACTTGGTGATTTTACTTCTTCTCCTTGGCTTCTAAGTATGTACCTTCTAGGAACCAGTCATTGCATATTTTCTCTTCACTATCCTCATTTGTTTCATTAGAGATCTCATCCAGGCCCACAGCCTAAATGTATGTTCGCTAGCAACTCCTGAATTTATTTCTCAACCCAAACTTTTTCCAAAGTCCAGATTCCCATATCCAACTTTCTACTCAACATTTCTACTCAACTGGTTAACAGCCTTCTGTACCCTCACACACCCTGGCTGTTACTCCAACCCCTGCTCTATCCACAGCCTTCTAAGTCTCACTGATGGTAATGCCTTTCTTCTAGGTCACAGGACACGAACCTTGAAGTCATCCTTAATTCTTCTTCTCCTCACACTCATCAACCAATCTATCAGAAAATTATCCTGGCTCTACTTTCGTAGTGCATCCAAAATAAGAAGTCCTCTCACCCCATTCATTGCTACTCCCCTGCTCTGAACCACAACCATGCTGCCTGGATTGCTGCAATATCCACTTAACATGTTTCCCTACTTCTACCCTGGACCCACTTAAATCTGTTTTCAGTTTAGCAGCCAAAGTGACCATTTAAAATGTGAGACCATGTCACTCCTCTGCTTAAAACCTTCCAATATCACCACTCTGCTCAAAACCTTATGAATTGTACTCAAGGTAAAAACCATTTACAGAAGCCTAAAAACTCTACATTTCTTAATACTTCTCTGACCACCTCTCTTTCCCCTTTCTTTGTCAGTCCTTCTTCTCCAGCTGTACAGCTACACCAGCCACCTGGATGTTCATCAAACACCAAGCATCCTTCTGTCCTAAGGCCTTTGCTCCAACTGTTCCCTCTTTCTAGACACACATGAAGACACAAAGAGACCTGTTCATCTTTGCTTAAATCTCACTTACACTAAGCATATTATTTAATACTAAAACCTGGCATGCAGATGTGCACGCACACATAAAAACATACACTTAGCATTCCCAATCCACCCTACCCTATTCTAATTATTTTCCATAGCATTTATCACCTTCTGCCATAATGTATGATGTGTTTACTTATTACTTCTTGTTTTATTAAGTGTTACCACAGATGGAATATGAGTTCCATGAGAGGAGACATTTTAATCTGACCTATTTGTTTGTTTGTCTTTTACACTGATATGTTCCAGATACTTAGAATAGTACCTGGTACTCAGTTGATGCTCAATAAATATTTATTGAAAGAATAAGTAGCCAAGTGTTAAAAAAAAAAAAGTTCTTGACCTGGACCTACTTTCTTTAGTATACAATAGGGACAGAATAATAATTGTCACTATTCCCTTTATAAAAGATTTATATATTTTATTTCCTTTTTAATATGAAAATACTAGCAATTCCTAATTGTTTATTCCAGCAGTCCCCAACCTTCTTGGCACCAGCAACCAGTTTCATGGAAGAAAATAAATCAGAGGGGTGGGGTAGGTGGTTTCCGAATGATTCAAGCACATTGCATTTATTGTACATTTTATTTCTATTATTATTTACATACCCACCATAATGTGGAGTCAGTGGGAATCCCGAGCTTATTTTCCTGCAACTAGATGGTTCCTTCTGGGGGTGATGGGAGACAGTGACAGGTCATCAGGCATTAGATTTTCGTAAGGAGCGCGCAATCTAGATCCTTCGCATGCACAGTTCACAATACAGTTCACAATACTATGAGAATATATTCCCACCATTGATCTGACAGGAGGCAGAGCTCAGGTGGTAATGCTTGCTTGCCTACTGCTCACATCCTGCTGTGCAGCTGGGTTCCTAACAGGCCATGGACCAGTAACAGTCCATGGTCTGGGGTTTGGGGATCCCTGGTTTATACCTTTCACCTCTTCCTACAGTGTGATCCTCCATGTACAACTGACCTTTCTAGGCTCTTACACATTATTAAGATCAGTCCTTCTTCTTCCTCTCTACTTACCCCAACAATGCCAACTCTAATATTTTAGCAGCATATAGACAATATTCAATAGCATTTTTATAAAATTATAAGAGAAAGTTTGTTTAGCCTTATTAATCATTGTCTATCATGTTTGGATTTTTAAAATCATTCTTTTTATTGCATTATAATGCAATGAACATAAAATAAACTGCACATATCTTACATGTTCTATTATATAAAATTTGACTATTGTAAATATCAATGAAATCTATCATCCAAAAGAAGTTATGGACTATTTCTATTATAAATGTAAAGTTCCCTCAGGCCACTGTCTTTCAACTGTCTCACACCCATTCATAAGAGGCAATCATTGTCCTCACTTCTATCCACAGAATTGTTTTGCCTGTCTATGAACTTTACATAAATGTATATGGTATGTATTTTTATGAGTCTTAGTATTTTTAATCAACATATGGTTTTGAGACTCACTCTTTTTATTACATGTATCAGTAGTTTGTTTTTTATTGTTGAGTATATTCCACTATAGAAATATACCACAATGAATTTATCCACTCAACTTTTTGACAGAGAGGTATTTCCAGTTTGGAGTAACTAAGAATAAGGCTGCTATGTACATTCTTATGTAAGTGCCTCTGTAGATAAATATTTTCATGTCTCTCAATAAAAACAAAGAAGAGGAATTTCTGGGCTGTAGGTATGTGGGTTTTTTTTAAATCTTACAAGATATCACTAAAAAGGTACCTGAAGTTGTCATAACATTTTTGTCCTCATGAGAAATATATGAAAGTCAGTTACTCCACTCCTCATCAACATTTAGTGCTGTCCATCTTTTTCATTTTAGCCATCTTGGTGTGTGTGAAAGGAGATTTCACTGTGATTGTAATTCATATTTCTCTGTGACTGATAATGCTGACAACTTTTCATGTGCTTAGGAATCATTCAAATGTCATCTGTTGTGTAGTCCCTGAATTTTTTTGCCCATTTTGAGTGGAATGCTTGTACTTTGATAGTAAATTTGTAGGAATTCTTTACATATTTTTAATATGAATTTTTTGCCAAATACCTATGCTACAAATATTTTCTTAAGGATGACTTGCCTATTTATTTCCCTAATGGTGTATTTTGGTGAGCTAATATTTATAATTTTGATGCTACCTAATCTATGAGTTTTTTTTCTGTTACTGCTAGCTCTTTTTGTGAAAACCTAAATAGAGAGATACATCCCGTTCATGAATTGGAAAACTAAACGTTGTTAAGATATCAATTATTTCTATATAGCTATATAGGTTCATTGCAACTTCAGTGTAACACACAGCAGGGGTTTTAAAGAAATTGACATGCTAATTCCAAAATTGTATAATAAAATGTCATATATTTATAAGCATTAGACCAATATATTTAAAAATATAACCACTTAAATGAACTATGCTACCTTATATCAAAATTTGTGAAAAAAAATCACAGGAAATAAACCAGGATGGTATTTGTATTAGGGTAGAAAATAGATCATGGGACATAATAAATTGTCTGTATTTAGACCCACTTGAATATGGTTAATTGATTTCACTACAGATAATTAATTTAGTCAATTAAATGTAAAAAGAAAAAGGATTTTGAACAAATAGTGTGTATTAGTCCGTTTTCACGCTGCTGATAAAGACATACCTGAGACTGGGCAATTTACAAGAGAGATTTAATGGACTTAACAGTTCCACATGGCTGAGGTAGCCTCACAATCACGGCAGAAGGTGAAAGTCATGTCTCACATGGCGACAGACAAGAGAAGAGAGCTTGTGCATGGAAACTCCTCTTTTTAAAACCATCAGATCTCATGAGATTTATTCATTATCACAAGAATGGCAGGGAAAAGACCTGCTCCCATAATTCAATTACCTCAAACCAGGTCCTTCCCATAACACATGGCAATTCAAGATGAGATTTGGGTGGGGATGCAGCCAAACCATAACATTTTGCTCCTGGCCCCTCCCAAATCTCATGACCTTACATTTCAAAACAAATTATGCCTTCCCAACAGTCCCCTAAACTCTTAACTCATTTCAGCATTAACCCAAAAGTCCATAGTCCAGTGTCTCATCTGAGACAAGGCAAGACCCTTCCACCTATAAGCCTGTAAAATCAAAAGCAAGTTAGTTACTTCCTAGATACAATGGGGGTACAGGCATTGGGTAAATACAGCCATTCCAAATGGGAGAAATTGGCCCAAACAAAGGGGCTACAGGGTATGTGTAAGTCCAAAATCCAGGAGGACAGTAAAATCTTAGTTCTCCAAAATGATCTCCTTTGACTCCATATCTCACATCCAGGTCACGCTGATGCAAGAGGTGGGTGCATGGTCTTGGGGAGCTCTGCCCCTGTGGCTTTGCAGGGTACATACAGCCTCTCTCCCAGCTGCTTTCGCAGGCTGGCATTGAGTGTCTGTGACTTTTCCAGGTGGATGGCGCAAGGTGTTGGTGGATCTACCATTCTGGGGTCCGGTGGATGGTGGCCCTCTTCTCATAGCTCCACTAGGCAGTGCCCAAGTAGGGTCTCTGTATGGGGGCCCCAACCCCATATTTCCCTTCCACACTGTGCTAGCAGAGATTCTCTATGAGTGACCTGCCCCTGCAGCAAGTTTCTGCCTGGGCATCCAGGCATTTCCATACATACTCTGAAATCTAGGTTGAGGTTCCCAAACCCCAATTCTTGATTTCTGTGTACTTGTCAGCTCAACACCATGTGGAAGCTGCCAAGTCTTGGGGCTTGCACCCTCTGAAGCCACAGCCAAAGCTCTACATCTTTCAGCCAAGGCTGGAGCTGCTGGAGCTGCTGCTCTGAAGCCACAACCAGAGCTCTATGTTAGTCCCTTTCATCCAATGCTGGAGCTGCTGGGACACAGGGCACCAAGTCTCCACACTGAACACAGCACAGGGACCCTAGGCCTGGCCCACAAAACCATTTTTTCCTCCTAGGCCTGTGGGCCTGTGATGGGAGGGAGTGCTGTGAAGATCTCTAATATATCCTAAAGACATTTTCCCCACTGTCTTGGAATTAACATTCAGCTGCTTGTTACTTATGCAAATTTCTGCAACTGGGTTGAATTTCTCCTCAGAAAATGGGATTTTATTTTCTACTGCATTGCCAGGCTGCAAATTTTCTGAACTTTTATGCTCTCCTTCCCTTATAAAACTGAATGCCTTTAACAGCACCCAAGTCACCCTTTGAATGCTTTGCTGCTTAGAAATTTCTTCTGCCAGATACCCTAAATCATCTCTCTCAAGTTCAAAGTTTCACAAATCTCTAGGGCAGGGGTAAAATGCTGCCAGTCTCTTTGCTAAAACATAACAAGAGTCATCTTTGCTCCAGTTCCTAACAAGTTCCTTATTTCCATCTGAGACCATCTCAGCCTGGTCTTTATTGTCCATATCACTATAAGCATTTTGAGCAATGCCCTTCAACAAGTCTCTAGGAAGCTCCAAACTTTCCCACATTTTCCTGTCTTCTTCTGAGGCTTCCAAACTGTTCCAACCTTTGTCTGTTACTCAGTTCCACATTTTCAGGTATTTTTTCAGAAGTGCCCCACTCTACTGGTACCAACTTACTGTATTAGTACATTTTCATGCTGCTGATAAAGACATACCCAAGACTGGGTAATTTACAAAAGAAAGAGGTTTCATGGACTTAAATTTCCATGTGGCAGGGGAGGCCTCAAAATCATGGCAGAAGGTGAAAGACCCATCTCACATGATGGTAGACAAGAGAAGAGAGCTTGTGCAGGGAAACTCCCTTTTTTAAAACCATCAGATCTTGTGACACTTATGCACTATCCTGAGAAGAGTATGGGAAAGACCTGCCCCCATGATTTAGTTACCTCCCACCAGGTCCCTCCCATGACATATGGGAATTCAAGATGAGATTTGGGTGGGGACACAGCCAAACCATATCATTGTGCCAGCAAAATTACATGTACATAGGGGGAGAAAAAGAAACAACACTGATCACACTTCATTCCCAAGCAGTAATTTAGGGTGGATAATAAAGCTAAACTTAAAACATGGAATAACATTTTATGAAAAAAAATAAGAGAAAATCTTTATGATCTTAAAGTAGGCAAAGCTTTTTTGAAAATAACTTTTTTACTCTACTTCCAGGTTACTGAATGAAGCCAATCTGATTCCTTTATCTGAGCTCATTTGTTAATGAAGAGCAAAAGGTGTAAAATGTAGCCTATTTCAGAAAACACAAGGAGAATATTTGGAAAATTCAACCTTAGGAAGAATTTAGTACATAAGGTTGGAAAGAAAATATTTTTTGAGCAGAAGATACCCTCTTCAGATGCCTCTGTAATAAAAAGATAGCCCTCTTATTTGTAATATGTACCTTGTTGTATAAACGATTACCCTATGGTGACTACTCTGTTATAGAGACATGCAAGGACAGGCCTGCATTCCTATCATTAATGGGTGGTCCTTCCTTGAGAAAGTGGCCATTTCCTGGGGTCAGTCATCCTGATAGTGGTGGGTCTTTGGGTAGAAAACAAATCATGAGGAATGCTAAATTTTCTACTTCTTTTGGTCTATATTTAGACCAAAAATTTATCAAGGATGGCAAGTACCTGGCACATTGCTCCTTACCTTTAGAAGACACAATTAACATAGCATAAGCAACTACCTCCTATTTATTAGAATTGTCATTTAAGAAAACAATCAAGGTATTCTTAATCTAAATGATTAGAAAAGGTACCCTCAATGGTATGTTTTAAGATGGTGTTTGTTGGGTGAAATCCATCCTGGAATAAAAAGGGAGGGACATAGAGATTTTTTTTTCTAGGGCTCCTCATAGATGGCACAAAGACTAAAAGCTCAGGGAAATAAGTTAAAATACATTTGGAAATGTCATATGCTCTAGATATCTGGCATTCTGTATTTATTGGCTTTTCATTACCTCTAAGATTTTTATGCATGTATGTATGCATTTAATGTATGTATTTATTTATTTATTTTTGCATTTTGACTTTGCCTATGAAAATCAATTTCCCAGCTACCTTCTGCTTTTCTAACAAAACTCTGACTTTGTCTTATACTTTTGTCATACTTCCATGTGTTTCGGGGGAGTCTCAGGAATTGAGTGCTGATTGGTGCAAGCTAGTCATGCAGAGTACCATTTTTGTTACGGGCAATGAGTGCATGTATAAGGCAATGCTGGCCAAAGAGACACAAAGGGATGTCTGAGGGGTTTTAAGAAAGACTTTCTTGCTCTTTAAAACACATGAAAAGGTAGCCTTCCTCTTCCTCTGACCATCATCATGACTGGAAATAATGCCTGAAATTGCTGTAGTAATTGTGTGTCTCTAAGTGGCACAAATATAAAGAGGATGGTGAAACAAAAAGATGGAGGAAGCCAAAACTGGATGACATCATTGAATTTCTGACCATGTGGTGCCAAAGATCTGCTTTCCTCTGATGTTCTTGATAGAGTCCCATAAAGTTATATCAATTTAGTATAAGATGTTTTCCATTACTTGCTACTAAAGGCATACTAACTAATATGCTTTTTTTGTTTCTTTAAAAAGCTTCGGCCTTTCCTTCATTTGAGTAGTTAGGCTATAGGGATTTATGAAAATGGTTTTGGTTCATGTTTGACCTAAGTTAAAAATGGAGGAGAACAGTTCCATGCCCTCGTGTTCCCATAATCACCCTGCCTGGAAAGAGGTTGAGTGCCAACTTTGAAGAGTTTGAGTTTGATTTTAATTAGGAAAGATGTTATTCTTCTCAGACCTTCGAATCACACTAAGGAAATCACTCTCTGGCAGTTGAACACTTGTACACAGAGCCATTATGCTCAGAGACACTGGAGAAAGAAAAAAAGGCTGCTTGGATGTCTGCTGGCTCAGTGGGTACTTGTCCAGGAAAAGGCAAGAGTCAAATTCTTTGAACAATGATTACCAGACTCCAAGAAACCACTTCTGTATTTACTTTTCTTTCTATTTTACAAGTTAGGACATGTTTAGGAGGCAAGATCGTTTTTATTCTAAGTTTTCTTTTTTGATGCTAATCACTTAATGACATTTTCTCCTTCTGGGCTGAGGTTTTCCACATTTGGTCTCTGTCTTCTTTTTGGCTTCATTAATTGGACCATAATCCCCTTCCCATCTGCCCTGCATTACCACTGATTTTCAGAGCAATCTCACAAAGGTGGAACAAGTACAAGAATGTGGCTCTTTGCTGGTGATGATGCAGCAGACAAGGAAGTGAAAATATGGTGGCAGAAGATACATCTGGGTAGAGACTACATCGTGAGTATTCACAGGGTTCCAAAGGATTCTCCACACCACTCACCCTCCAAACTCTGGTTTGTCACAGCACAATAAAGTAACCACATTTGAGCATGTTTATAAATCCTAAGCTTAACCCCCTTACATAATATATTTTGTTCACATTGTTTCTTAAGTGCCTTCAATTCAGCATTTCATTTACAATAATGGTTCTCATCTTTGAATACTAAGTATCTGCCAGGCACTATGATACCTGATTTGCAGATAAATCTTATTCATTCCACGCAGTTATCTAGCAAAGTTGGTATTATATATTATATGTGAAGAAACTGATTAAAGGAGAATGATTTGCCCAGAGTCCCCCTGTATGTAAGTGCCAGAACGTAGATTCATTCTAGTCCTATCTGACTCCTGTCAATTCTCTTAAGCACTAAACTGATTTCTCTTTTTCTTTGGCATTCACCTTCCAAATATGAATTTCTTAAGGGTATATGTACAATTCACCCAGACCGAGTATACACATAAGTGCTCATAAACAGCTATTGCTATTAGTGTAGAATACTGTGAATAATATAGGCAAAAGGAATTTTATTGATTCAGAATAAAATTCTTGGTGAGTGAACATCAACTCTGAAGAAATTATCCTAAGTGTGGCACTTAGCTCAGTTATTTAAGATAGTTCTTAGTCAAGCTAGGTCTAAGATTTGGTGGCTATAATAGCTATTTAGCCAAACTCTTGGTGGTAAGAATTGGGTCTGATTTATCTCTATTCCTCCAAGAATTGACACACAGTGGCAGGCACATATAAAATATTAAATAAATGTTTGTTAAGTTGAATTAAAACACATTAAAGTCCAGGCGCGGTGGCTCATGCCTGTAATCCCAGCACTTTGGGAGGCCGAGGCAGGTATATCACCCAAGGTCAGGAGTTCGAGACCAGCCTGACCAATATGATGAAACCCCATCTCTACTAAAAATACAAAAAAATTAGCTGGGCATGGTGTTGTGCACCTGTAGTCCCAGCAACTTGGGAGGCTGAGACAAGAGAATTGCTTGAACCTGGTATGCGGAGGTTGCAGTGACGGAGATTGCACCTGCCCTCCAGCCTGGGTGACAGAGCTAGACTCTGTCTCAAAAAAAAAAAAAAAAAAAAAAAAAAAAAAAAAAAAAAAAAAAAAAAAAAAAAAAAAACACATTACATAGAGGGAAGGAAAATATATTTTAGTTATACATTTAAATAAATACAAATAAAAGTACAAAAGACCCTTTAACTGCCTCTCTATTTTAAATATATTTTGTAACCCTGATATTAAGAGAAAACATGGAGGTGGAAAGTCAAAGAAATATTTGCTCAAATCCTTCTCCTTTATTAAAAAGTTATATGATTCTGGATAAAACAATAAACATTTAAATTCTCAGTTTTTTCTTCTATTAAATTGAAAATCATATTCAACTCATGGAGTTTTTAAGAATATATATATAACTTATAAATTACATAAAAAATTGTTATATGTATTACATATATAAGATACGTATACAAACATACATATACATGTAATGCAATCATGCAAAGCTTAACAGGGAGATACATTCTGAGAAATGTGTTCTAGGTGATTCTGTCACTATGTGAACACCACAGAGTGCACTTACAGAAACCTAGATCGTGCATCCTACTACATGCCTAGCCTACATGATATAGCCTTTTGCTCCTAAGCTACAAACCTGTACAGCATGTTACTGTACTCAATACTATAGGCAACTGTAACACAATGGTATTTGTGTATCTAAACATATCTTAACATAGATAAGATATACACTAAACATACAGAATTTTATACTTATGAGACCACTATCTTATATGTGGTCCGTAATTGACCAAAGATGGATATACGGCACATTACTATATATTTAATATGTAAGATATATATCATATATGTAACATATAGTATGTATCACATATGTATTACATATTACATACATATGTGATATATACTATATATTACATATTTTTTATCATAAACTTATGAGTATTATTTTCTGTATCATATATAAATATGAAATATATGTATGTCACATATATGTGACATACATGTTATATATAAGGTAATCCGTCTATGTATTAGTTTTTGCTGCAGTAACAATCAACTGTAAAAATATCAGTGACTTATAAAAACAAATGTTTATTTCTTGCTCTTTTTACATAAGGGCTGCAAGAAGTGTGCTGCAGCTCTGCTCTAGACTGCAGGTGGGTGTAGACCTATTCCATGTTTCTTTTAATCTAGGACCCAGAAGGACCTGCTGACTCATGGAAGAGGGCAAAAACACAAAAGTACTGGTAGAAACTTACAATATCTCTAAAAGCATCTCACATTCTATTTCCAAAGTTAGTCACATAGCCAAGTCAAAATAAATGAGTCAGGAAGTATACCCACCTACAAAGAAAGTGGGTAATATAATTATTCACAATTATATCACCAACCACCATAGAGATATTTTTAAAAATTTAATTTTCATTTCTGTTAAAAAAAACAAACAAACAAACATTTATGGAATACTAGCTGTGTCCCATATATTGTGCTAGTGGCTGGGAATATAAATATGAAAAGTTTTAGATCCTGACCCTAAGGAGCACAAAATATCATAAAATGATATTTTTTAGAATCTCATCAGTCTAATACTGTTGCATCCCAAGCTGTATAATTCATTGAACAAAATTTTCTATAGTTAATACCTGTTATAAAGTACATGTATGTATACATATATCCAGTCTGGGTGACAGAGTGAAACTCTCTCTCTCTCTCTCTGTGTTTCTCTCTCTGTCTTAAATAAATGTTTATTAAGTTGAATTAAAACACATTACATAGATGGGACAAAAATACATTTTAGTTCATATACATATATATACACACATCTATATATGTGTGTGTATGTGTATATATACATATATATATAGAGAGAGAGAGATAGATAGATAGATAGATAGATAGATAGACAAATAGATAGATAGATACAGACAGACAGAGAGAGAGAGACTCACTCTGTCACTCAGGCTGGAGTACAGTGGCGCTATCATGGCTCACTGAAGCCTCGACCTTCCCAGGCACAACCGATCCTCCCATTTCCACCTCCTGAGTAGCTGGGACTACATGCATGCACCACCATGTCTGGTTTATTTATTTATTTATTTTGTATTTTCTAGAGACAGGGTTTCATTATCTTGCTCAGGCTGGTCTCGAGCTCCTGGGCTGAAGTGACTCACACACCTCAGCATCCCAAAGTGTTGGAATTACAGGTGTGAGCCACGGTGCCCAGCCTAAAGTATATATTTTTTTACTAAGTTTTCTAACTTTAATATTTTTGCTTATCTGAAGAAAATTATGTTGCTGAAAAACCATCCAACATTAAAGATGAACAGTCAGTATCCAAGTTAAGAACTGAATAGTCACATTAGCTAGTGCAACTTTTATATATTCCACATTTTCAATTGCTATCTTGTTAGAAGAAGTTTGTGGTCCTATCTGTTAAATATGGCCATATTAAAACTGACATGAAAGAGTCTCTAGTTTGTTATTTTCTGTTTATAACTTTTAGCCTAAATGTTGTTCATAAAATACACTTTCTTACTTAAATTCTTAATGAAAATGTATTTTAAAAAACCCAGAAAGCTGGCAGAACCTTTCTGCTAATTGTAAATGTGGTCAGGTTTTCTATGAACTTTCTGTCTGAAAGCAGCGCTGAGCTTGGAAGTGCACATGTGTATTTTTTCACACATGCAAAAACTTTTAGCAAAAAAAAGTTTTAGACAGGTCTTGCATCAAATTACTCAATTTTAAAGGTTGCCATGGAAACAGATTAGCCCTCTGGAAGTGCAAAACCATGCTTGAGTCTAATGCAAAGAACAATCCATAGTATGAAAGAGAAGAACAGCTGGGAGCTGAGGTAGTGTCAGCTGACATGTCAGACAGTAGCCAGACAAAGTGAGCCAGGCACTGTCTGGGAAAAAAGGGGAGTGGGGGCTGGGGACGCAACTGAACACTGGCTACAGAGTGAACAAAATGGCCCAGCTGTTCACTCTCATCATAACTAAGAAAATATAGAGAATTCCAAGGACGAAGATTAAATTTACTAAGAGAATGAATATTTAAAATAAAATGGATTGCCCAAAGCAGCCTCCACCAGATGCTTTTGACTAGAAAGTGCAAGCAGGACTCTTCGTGGTAGGCCCAGTATCCTGGTTGCTAATGTGTTTGGGATATAAAACTGAGTGTAATCTCTCTCTTCCTGGGATATTGCCCTTCTTGCTTTGTGGCTGTTGGAAAGTTGCTTTCTTCTAGCAAGTTATCATGTAGCACTTCTCTTCTTGCACTGTCCCGAAGGGGAGGGGCAATTCCTAGACTGAGATGGATTCAAGGAGACCTCTCATGTACATGGTATTGGTAGCATGATTTGGAGGAATGGCCTGGGAGACAAAATGTCTGGAGTCATCTAAGACACTTGTTTTCTCTGAGTTGCAGTTGTTGGGCAAAGGTAAGGCAGTATGTTTCACATAAGCTGAGGTCAGAAAAGATGTTTTAGGAAACAAACAGGTTGAAAGACACTGTGTTTTTGAATCTTGAGGACTCACAATCTTGTCTTGTAAGTCCTCACTTGATGTCATCAAAGGGTTCCTGGAAACAAAGACCTTAAGGGAAATGACGTATAACAAAACCAGTTTTACCACAGGCTACTTGCAATAAACAAGAGGTAAGTTTCTACAGCATATTTCTCATCACAAGACCTTCACCATTCTAAGTAAAGACGAAAAACACTCTTAATATTAAATATTGCAAGGTGAGATATATAAGCATTTTTAAAAGATTAATAAAAACAAGCAGGATAATTAGTTAATAATATTTTCAGTTAATGATCATGAGTTGCCAGAAGTGCCAGAGCCTATCCTGGTAGCTCAGGGTGAGTGGCAGGAACCAACAACCCTGGACAAGAGGCTATCCCATGGAAGGGCACACTCACACCCACACATACACTCGCTCAGATGAGGACCATGTTAGGGACCACATCACATAATATAAACATCTTTGAGATGTCCGAGGAAACCAGAGTACCTGGAGAAATCCCACACAGATGTGGGGAGAACTTGCAAACTCCACATAATAGCCCTGGCTGGGAATCTATTTTTTTTTTATAGCAAAACAATGTTGAATAAAATGATGTTATTCAAAGATCTGCTATATGCTAAATTCTCTACGAAATCCCAAAAAGGAGGAAAAGCTGTCAACTACGTTTAATCCAATGTTTCCCTCATTATTTGGCCACAGAAAACTTTTATCACTTAACACTTGTTAAGATCCCACAGTGATGGGACCTTACAGTTCACTTTGGAAAACACTGGAATAACTGTTCCCAAGGACATTTTCAGCTGTGAAATCTGCATTATATTCCATATTTTTCAACTTTGTTGACATAGGGTCAATGCCGGAAGCTCAACCTTGGCTAGCACCTGGAAAGGAAAGATTAACTATCTTTAAAATCATCATTAAAACACAGAGGGTAGCTTCTGTTTCATATATAAAGTATGGTCAAGTAGTAACTACAGGCAAATTATTTTTAAAAGTGGGTGCTCCCCTGGCCTCCAGAGTGTAATTAAAATGCAAGGCAAGTTCTTATCCACAGGCAGCATCAGGATAATGTAGTTTAAAAATAGCATAAAGAGCAAACTCTACAATCTCACAGTTTAAAACTCAACTTTATCACTAATTAACTGTGTGCCTTCGGGCAAATAGTTTAACCTCTCTAAATCTCAACTCCTTTTTTCTATAAAATAAAGATAACCACAATGTTCACCAACACAATACCTGACAAATAATAAGTGTTCAATAAAGGTTAGAAAAAAAAATCAGTAAAAGGAAATTAGGACGGCCTCAGAAAAACCAGGCAACTTCCCTAAACAAAAAAACAAAAACAAAAAAGCAAACAAAAAGAATCATCCTTAGGTCAGGCCTTTTAATGACATCCCTATCATTTTAAATTAAGAAGGAATAATATCTAAAGTTAACTGAGTCTAAACACAAAAAAGGGGGTTTCTTTCTTTAGTTGTACCTTCCTGAATACTTAGGTGATACTTTTTCCAAAATACAAATACAAGCATGTCATTTGCCTACTTAAAACCTTGCTGTATCCTAGGAAGCCACTGCCTGCGCAGTGACTCATCCCACACATTTATCTCTACAACACAGCCCTAGCCCTAGCTCCAGGTTGTGGATTTACTTGTGATATTGTAAATGTACCCTGTTGTGTCCTAAGTTGATGCCTTACACTAGTTGCTCCCTTAGCGTGAAACACCCTTACCCTCACTTATCTGTTTGTTCCTTTATTCCACCCCTGGTTCATGTCACCTCCTCTATAAGCCTTCCCTAAATCATCCCCCAGTTCCTGACTCACCCAAGTTCCTCCAGAGAGTTGGCTCTGTCCTCTGGGTGCCCTCATAGTTCACTACAGTGTCCCTGGGCTGCACTGAAATGATTTGCTTCCTCACCAACTCCCCAGCTCCAGCATGCTTCGTGCTAGAGACGCCATTTGTCTCTGTGTCCCCAGAGTCTCACAGGGCTCTGGGCAAACATCTGTTAAAGGAAGGCATGAGGATATAGGGAAATGTTTCTGGAAACTGTTTTACCAAACAAACACTGTTGTGGCATGGAAAAGGTATTTTTTCCCACCAAATGTTTTGTTTTGTTTTTTAGCTACATACCAAAACAAACAAACAAATTTGTATACCTCAGGAACCACAAGCAAAATTGGGGTGCAAATCACAAGTAGAAAAAAACAAATCCGCCACAGACATGAGAGTTAGTATCTTTAGCTATCAGAAAAGGCAAATGTAACAAATGCCAATAAATACCTTGCTCACCTTCCTCAAATGATGGGCTTTAGGATAGTGAAGGGTACTGGTTTCAGTTAGAAGGTGGTCTGGCATTCTCAGATAGGACTCTGAGATAGGATCTGGAAACCTGACGGTACATTTCTTTTTTTCTCTTTTATTATTATTTTTAGTTGACACATAATAATTATACACATTTATAGACTACAGTGTGATATTTCAGTATGTGTATACATTGTATAATGATCAAATCAGAGTAATTAACATATCCATCACCTCAAACATGTATCATTTCTTTGTGTTGGACGTTTTAATGTTCTAATAATGATCATAGTGGAACTTGAGGCTCTAGAGTTGCCTGTGTTTAAATCCAGGTTCCACTTCTTTCCAGCTCTGAAAATGCGAGAAAATTTTTTCATGTCTCTGAGCCTGTTTCCGCTTCTGTGAATAACCATACACACTCCAGTCCTTAGAACAGGGCCAAGCATATGGTAATGTTACCAGTGGAGGTTCTTGACTACGAGTCGTCCAGGTTCTTGGTGTTTTGAACAAAGAATTGAACAAAATGCACAAAAAAATGAAGGAATGAAGTAATAAAAGCATAGAATTATTGAAACAAAAGTACACTCCACAGACTAGGAGTGGGATTGTGCAAGTGGCTCAAGAGAGCTAGTTACAGAATTTTCTGGGGCTTAAATATCCTTTAGAGGTTTCCCACTGGGTATTTGATTACACCCTACATAAAGGAAGGAGTGGCCCACCGCGTCATATTGGTTGTGGGAGACAACCAATCAGAGGCTGAAGTGAAGTTACAAAGTTACACAAGAAGAATTGGCCCTTGACCAGCCTGATTGGTTGCAGGAGGGGACCAATCAGAGGTACCTTCCATTTTTCATCTGCAGCCCAGTGCAAAGGTAACTGATCGTTTTGTTACTTGTGTGTGGAGAGGTGGGGTTTTCCTTTTGATTCAGTTCTAGGAATTCAGCGTGAATCAGCCTTAGGTTCCTTGTCTCTGGACCCTATTCTCCTGCCTCAGTAACTGCTTGTTAATTGTTATTGGATCATTTTACTATTCTTTGCATCATTATAGTATTTGTTGTTGTTGTTGTTACATAAAGTTATTTAAGTGTGGTGCCTGGAGCAACGTGTTCATTGTGTGACCTTAGCCCAGGGGAATCTCACACTTTTTTATATGTAACAATAGCAGAGAGGAGGGCTGGAGTTAACACAAAAGATTAAATACGATAATCTCAAAAGGAAATCATTTGTAAACTGTAAAGAGCGATTAAGTCGTTAGTTCGATATTGTTTATCTTATTTAAACTCAATTAAATAAAATTTGGCCCGTTTGAACCTTCCTCTAGGTGTGGCCATTTGGTTGGGGACCAAGTAATATAAATAATGTGAGCTAATTAGAAACTATAATTGTAAAAGAATTTCTGAAACCTTTCATAGACTAAGTTTTCAGTGTGGAAGCCTACGAATTCTGCAGCCTCAAGACTACTTATTTTCCCAGATGGCATTCCAGATATACCTAAACTTTTGCAAAATCCATCCTCTTTAAGATGATGGGTAATTGAATAAAAAGAATGAAACTGACTCTGCAAATATCTGGTTAATACATTTACTCACTGCTCAGTACTTCAGTAATATAACAGTGAGCAGAAGCAGGTTGAAGGAGTAAGTCCTGAAACTTCATTCACTAGCAAATGGCTGTGACCTTGAGAGAACCACAAATTGGGAGTGAGTCCATGTATAACAAGCCCTTTTTTGGTTTGTTTGTTTTTACTTTCTCTTTCAGTAATGATATGGATCTGGAGAGATTCTCTTAGGAGAGAATCTGGCTAAGTGTCTAGCAGGATGATTGATTAACAAGATGTTTTGTTTTCATCATCTCAGAGATAAGTACAACTATTCTGTCATCTAATCTGCTAACTCCTACATTATCAATACGGTAGTAATAAATTATGAATAAACATAAAATATACAGAGATAGAAACTGCAAATTTATTTCAGAGAGCACAATTAAGGGACTGATTTTATTATTTACACTGAATTATAAGCACAATTATTTCCTCCAACTATAACCACAGAAAGCACTTTAAATTAGGATGCTTGGGCAGAACAGCCCCGAAAATCTACTAGCCAGAAATTGAGATGAGCCTGTGGATAGAGTTTTAGGTCATGCTTCCAGTTCACATTCCAGCAGAGATAAGTGTGAGGCCTGGGCAGCATTTAGATTTTGAGGTTTTTCACTCTTTGTTTTTTCCTTTGACTTTTAGCAGTAGCTAGCCATGATGAATGACTATCAGTTACAATTAGGGTTGCCAGATAAAATATAGGGCTTCACGTTAAACTGATTTTCAAATAAACAATAAATAATCATTTAATATAATTTGGCACATATACTAAAAATTTGGGTTATACTAAAAAAATTCATTGTTTATCTGAAATTCAAATATAATTCGACCCTCCATATTCTTTTTTAAACAGCTTTATTGAGGTATAATTGATATGCCAAATAACTGGACACATTCAACTTGTGCAATTTGATGAGTTTGGAGATACACATACATCTGTGAAACCATCACCAAAATCAAGGTAATACATATATCCATCACCACTAAAAGTTTCTTCTTTCTCCTTTTTTTGTTATTTTGAATTTTGTGGTAAAAACACTTACCATGAGATGCTATTAAATTTTTACATGTACAATACTGAATTGTCAACTAAGGGCACTATATTGTAGAGTAGATCTCTAGAACTTGTTCATCTTAAAAAACTGAAGCTTCAAACCTATTGAACAACTCCCCATCCCCATCTCTCCCAGGCTCTGGCAACCATCATTATACTCTGTTTCTGTGACTTGGACTATTTTATTTATTTATTTTTTTTTATTTTTTGAGAGTGAGACAAGGTCTCACTTTGTCACCCAGGCTGGCATACAATGGTGCAATCATGGCTCATTGCAGCGTCAAACTCCTGGGCTCAGGTGATCCTCCTGCCTCAACCTTTCAAGTAGCTGGGGCTACAGGCATAACCCATCATGCCAATTTTTTTTTTTTTTTTTTTTTTTTTTTTTTTTTGTAGAGATAGGGTCTTACTGTGTTGCTCAGGCTGATGCTAAACCCCTGGCCTCAAGTGATTCTCCTGGCTCAGCCTCTCAAAGCACTGGGATTATAGGCATGAGCCACCACACCTGGCCTGGTTGAACTATTTTAGATATTTCACCATGACTGCAATGGTACAATGATAGCTCACTGTAGCTATTAAGCCAGTCACAGAAGACCAAATATCTCACTTACATGAGGCATAATCACATTTAGTATAACGTCTTCCAGATTCATCCATGTTGTTGAATTTTTATTTGCCAGCTCTGACAACCTTAGTTACAATCAATTTCTGAGAAGGAATTATCTGTCTCCCTACATACATTTCCCAGTGAGGAGAAAATAAGTGATTCCCTCAGACACAGAGGTCCCAGACAGCCCCACTAGCTACATTTTCCTCTTCCAGGTACAGAAGGAAATAGCTCCTTTAATGTTAAGAAGGTACCAGTTGCTTCCTTTGCCTGACTAAACTTTTTTCCTGCCTTCCCCGTAACTCTTATTTAAGTGGGAGGAGAGAATGGAAAGGTGATTAAGCATTTCAACCCAATGCCAAAATACACAATTTGCTAAGCAAATGCTTGTAAAAGAGAGGCTTGTAACAGAAAGAAATTGTTCATTAATTTCCTTACACCCTTTTCTTTCATTAATGATTAATCTATTTTGGCAGTTAGCAGAAGACACTTCCCTCTCTTCTAGGGTATTTCTATGAGTCATGTTGGAGGGAAAAACAGGGGTTTGGGATTCATACAATGTAGTTTCAAATTCAGCCTCCAGGACATACAAGTTATATGAGCTCTGTTTCTTCATATTTTTATCTGTAAAATGGGGCAATAACACAGTAATCACCCTTACAGAACTATTGTGAGAGTTAAATGGTTTGAGGTAGAAAAAGACACAAAATGTTGGGTTGGGATTTTCCTCCTCCTTCTCTTTCTGAATTTTTAGAAAGCTTTGAAAGGTTTATTCATCCTTTCATCTTTTTATTTTTTAAAATGTAAAGAGTCAAGGCACTGCCTCCTCTTCTCTCCACCAAGTGTATTTCCCTTGGCACTGCTTGAAGGTTCAGGATTATCTGCTTAGGAATCCTCTCTGTGATCTCTATTTATAATCACCCTTACCTTCACATGTGTCTGCCATACAAACTTTATCTTTGGGGTAAGAATACTTGTAACTTCAAATCTGTAGATAAAAAAATAGTCTATTTTTATACATGCCTAATACTTTTTGGAAGAGACCATCGAAAATTATTAAGTCACTCTCTGAGTTTGGAAGTAATGGTTAATGTTCACTAAATGTTATAAAGCTGTGAATGTTTCCAAATTTTGAAATATAAATATGCATTATGTTTATGATAAAAATAAAATTAATTGAGTATCAAAATATTAATAAGTTACTAAAGACCTCATAACCAGTCAGAGGCAGAAAAAAACCTTGAATTTTGTTCTTCTGACTACAAATAGGGGCTTATTTCCTTCTAGTATGCTGTCTCCTTGGTATGTCCCACTTGCCCTGGTGATCTTACAATGGATAATAATAAATATTCAAAAGTGAACAAACCCTGTCTTCCCCAATAGATCATAATGACCTTGAGAACGGGAGCCATGCCCTGTACTTGCATAAAATGGTGTCATCTAGATCCTAAGTGCTTATCAAATGTTTATTGACTAAATGATTTCCTACTCACAATAACTTTTCATTATCTTTTTAATGGCCTGGTGGTCTGTCTGGAGTGGCCACTGCGAGGACACCATAAGCAGCGGGGTAGGTGCAGCTAGGGCTGCGCACTCTGTAGAGCCAACGGGGCCCAGAAATAGGTGATCCCGGCAGGAGGCCTGCACCCTACCAAGTTGGGAGTGGCAGAAGCCTGTGCTCCCAGGAGTGACTGCAGCCACCCAGCCATGGCTCCAGACCCAGGCCTCCCTGTACTCTCAGGGGCCTGGACAGTACCCTGTCCCCACAGGCTTGGAAATGCTTGCTTCCAATCCCTGGCCTCTTCCAGCCCCTGCCTCACAGTGGAGCAAAGTTGTGGACATGTCCCGATAACCGAGCCTGGGCACTGTCGTGACCTGACTGGGTGTGCATGTGGTTGGGGCAGCACTGATATGCCAGCCTCCCCACTGCCTCTGCCCCCTCTGGAAACTGCTTCTAAGGCTAAAACTTTGAGCACCAACTAGCACAAGAGTGAGGATGTGACCAGGGGTGGGAAGGCCTGAGGGTGGCTCTGGGCCTGCAGGCACCCCTCAGCACAGCCTGTGCACTGTGGACAGCATGTTGATGGTGGTGGGAGGCAGAGAGGTTCCTAGGTGGGAATGTGCAGGTACCCAGTAAAACCCAGCCTTCCAGCCAGGGACAGCCTGAAGCCTGGGGGCTGGGCTGCCCTTTCCAGGTGAAGTCCACAACCTGGAGTGATAACTTTCTTGATGCTTTTCAGCCAGTCGATTGGTGCTTTCTCTGGGCCCACTCATGGACTGATCAGCACACGCTTTCTCCTGCTTATGTGACCAATCAGCATGCACTTCCTCCATTCTGAGCCCATAAAAACTCTCAACTCAGCCAGACTCAGACAATGGTTGGGACTACCTGCCTGTGGATAGGAGCTACCCACTTCAGGTCTTCTCTCCACTGGGAGAAGTTTGGTCACTCAGTAAAGCTCTTCTCTGCCTTGCTCACCCTCCAGTTGTCTGCTTAACCTCATTTTTCTGGGATGTGGGACAAGAACTCAAGACCTACCAAATGGCAGTAGCAAAAGGAGTTGTAACATGTTCCTGGCTGACTTGCTGAGATGTAGGTGGACTGCAGAAGTGAAGAGTATTTACTGTATTAGTCCATTTTCATTCTGCTGATAAAGACGTACCCAAGACTGAGCAATTTACAAAAGAAAGAGGTTTATTGGACTTAGAGTTTCACATGGCTGGGGGGTGCTCACAATCATGGAGGAAGCCAAGGAGGAGCCAGTCATATCTTACATGGATGGCAGCAGGCAAAGAGAGAGCTTGTGCAGGGCAACTCCTGTTTTTAAAACCATAAGATCTCGTGAGACCCATTCACTATCACGAGAATAGCACAAGAAAGACCCACCCCCATAATTCAATCATCTCCCACCAGGTCCCTCACACAACAAGTGGGAATTATGAGAGCTACAAGGTGAGATTTGGGTGAGGACACAGAGCTAAACCATGTCAGTGAGCCTTCTGGGGGCCCAGACCTTGGGATTCCCGAAGCCAGAGCTTAACAATATAGACCTCCCACCCTATGCCAGTAACAGATGGCTGCCCCATATGACAAAAAGCAGCAGCAGCAGGGCCAGGCCAGGCCAGGAGCCATGGGCCAGAGTGGGATGGTGAGACTGAAAGAGCTGCAACACAGATGGGTTGAAACATGCCCCTCCACACATGGTCCCTGCCCACCCCACCCCACCCCTCATCCCCGGCTGGCCAGGCTGCAGACAAGAAGAAGAACAAGAAGGAGAGAAGAGCTGTGGCCCTTCTGGGAACCCAGATCTAGAGGATCCCTGAGCCAGGGTTGTAACATGTTGTAACTTGTAACATCCTCTTTGGGGCTTTGCAGTTCCTGGCATCTCCAAACTTTCAGGCATCACTGTGTTTCCCTCATCCAGATGCTGGTGCCTGCAGTGGAAGCTGCTTGAGATACATCTGGTCCAGTCACAGCCTTGATTGGGGCCAGTGCCTGTGCCAGCACCTGGAGCTGCCTGCCCCACCACAGCAGCCAGCGTGCCTGGCTGTGCACAGAGGCCAGACCTGTGCTCACTCACTCACACGCCCCTCACCACTCTGTGCCTGGCTCACCCTTGGCAGGCATGGGATCTCGGCCAGTAGCACGAGCCAAGCACAGCCTGCTGGGCCAAGTGGGTAAAACGAGCCCAGTGGGTGCGAGCAAGACTCAAGCAGAGGCACCACCAGCTGCCGAGGCACCACCAGCCACAGAGGTTTCTGGCTGGTGAAGCAACACCTGAAGAATCCTATGGCATTTTCCTGACTTTGAAATTTACCCACTTAGTCAAGAAAATATGAAGCTATTCATTCCCTTTACTTGTCTAGCAGAATATTTCCACATAGAAGATTTTAGTCTTTGTCATCAAGACTGCGTAACATTTAACACTCCACCACATCAAAATGCTACTTACACATACATAATAAACACTCAGAGAGGAATGCTGCCTTAGACATCATCTTTTCTTCACTCTGTCTAAAGCATGAATGTCCTTAGATGTTCATTCAAAATTAGTGCCAGGAAGTGCTATTTGGCAAGGCCACTTAGAATATAGTAATTAATTATAATGCATTTATTAAATTAAGCTGAAACTATCCTCTCTAACTTTCACTGATGATTCATATATAAGCCATGTGGACCCAAATAAATTTTCATCCTTTCTACTTTAGAACTGCTTTTGAAGTGCTTTTAGATATATTTGGACCTCCTAAATATTCTTTTTTCCTTTCTTTTGGCTGGATATTTTTTAAAAAATTAAGCCCCCTCCTCAAATTCTAGAACATCCAACTTTTAATTTCCTGCCTTGCATTTGATATCTTAAAGTAATATGAATAGATGAGTAAGGGTAATATCAAGTGTAACAAACGGATTCAAAAAATATATAATGTCTTAAATACAATAGAAGTTTATTTATCACTCATGTTATTGGTGGGCAGCTCGTTTTGACTTGGTGTTATGGACAGCTAGGAGGTTCACATCCCTTGGCTCTCTGATCCCCCAAGGTTTCATTATTATTGTTTGCATCCAACAGATAAAAGGAGACAGAAGAGTGTGGAAAAGAAATATTACTTAAAAACTCTTTTCTAGATACTCATCACTTATGTTTACACTCTAAGACCAAAAAAGAAAAAAAAGAATCAATCACATGGTTATCTCTGAATGTAAGGAGGCCACGGAGGACAACACTGGGAAAGATGGTCTCCTCTTTGGTTGTCACTTCCCTGGAACAACCTTACATTATCACTAAAGGGGAGAGAAAATTGTGTGTGTGACAGTAACCTTATCTGCCATAGTGTGAGGGTAGATCAGATTTAGCAACCAAGTAGCAAAGTGCCAGAAGCCTCAGGTTAACAAGAATTTCTCCTTTATAGGTTTTCTTCTCTCTAAGGCCTAGCTGTGCTACCCTCTCCATTATTCTCACCCTCTCCCATGACTTTCTACTCTGATCAATTAAAAGACTCACCCAATATTTTGTGTGACCCTATGAAAGGAAAAAAAAAACACTGCTGATTATTCTGACACCGTTCTTTCAGAGCACAGTGACTGTATGATATATCCCAATATCTGAAGTTTTAAAATTGGGAAAAAAAAGCATCTTAGAATCACAATGTATGGTATCTGCTGTCTTATACAAACACATACATGCGCACACTGCAATGCATAGCTTGTTCTATTTTCTTTCTCCTATTTCAGAACTTCCAGGTATTACTCCTTTAATATAATATACCTAAAGCTCATAGGAGATTGTTTTAACAATCTGGGAATCTCTCAATCACAGGACACTTATCTATCATGCCCCTTGTAACATGTTGTTACAAAGAGTGTAGCTCAAAACCTTGCTTTTTGAGTTTTCTGAATCAGTCTGAAAATCATACTGCTTGTAACACAGTATGAAACATACTCCTTGTATCCCAGTCTGAAAATGATACTCCTTGTTACAAGTCAGCAGAGACATGAAGGACAGGAGAGGCAATGGAGTCTCCAAGGCTCTAGCCACACCCAGCATACACTGAGGGAGACAAAACGAAAACAAAAACAAACAAAAAAACACACAAAGAAACGATTTTCTTTGTATTACCCACAGTTCTCAACTTTATTGATATGGATTGAAACTTAAAACTAGAAAATCTTCTCCTCTTTTTTGTAAAGAGGAGAGAGATGAGTACAGTTAAATTCCCGGACTTTTCCTCTCACCAAGTCACAATTTCACTGTCCAGCCACACCAACAGTTCAGCGCTCTCTTGGCAGTAGAGGCCAAAAGCTTCCAAATAGACTCTGAAAGTGGCTATGCAGCCATGGCAAGTGACGGGAACCCCTTGTTTCTGACAGGAAAACAACTCAGGAGCTGCTTGCCACTTTCACTGGGGCCTTTTGGAAAGCCTGACTTCGATGGGCCCTAGGGGTGCATTGTTGAGGGGGAAGATGAGAGAGCTCAAGAGGCTTGTGGAACGTGAGCCATGGCTTTTGAAATTACTTCTTCCTGTGGGCTGATTTTGCAGTTTGATTTTACTTTTAAGAGAGGAAATACAGAGCCAGTCTCCACTAACACTTCAACTCATTTGCCAGAAGAAAATCATATCAGAAAGCAACAGAGTTACCCCAAAGGCCCTGGAGTGGGCGGGGGGTGGGAGAATCAGAGGCAATGGGGGAGGGAGAAGAGAAGGAGAAGAAAAGAGGGGACTGTGGAACTGCAGCCCAAGAAAAACCTATATACTTTTAATCCCTTATGCACTGCAAAGTGATTAAACTCACCTACCTCACACCTGCCTTAGAAAGAATGCAGATATATGGAAGAAGAGAATATTTGCAAACTGCGCTTTGGACCCATGAAAAGTTCATTTGGAATTCAGAAGGCTGATCCCACTTAGGGTGTGAAATATACACGGGTTCTGGCGCAAAATTGGAGGGGAAAGGTATGAGCCATTATGAACCAGAAACCTGTCTTGTGTTTCTCCAGAGAAAGTGGACTATGAACAATCCAAAGAAAGTGGTGGATGGTTTCTGGAAGGACAAGTCTGCACCAGAGAATAAAAGGGCATTCCTTAGGGTTGCTGAGGATTTTCTTCGATTGTATTCTGCTAATGTGTGTGCAAGGCAGATATAACACATTTGTGGAAGGCTCTAGAGACATTTTCTACAAATTTTACCCTGGTTTCAGGTATTCTTCTTCTCCCCTCATTTTAATGTCATTATTATAAATTGGACTTAAAAAGTTGACATAAGAGTTGTTTGTGTCTTTTATAGAACTTTTTATACAATACAGAGTTAGGTGAATTCACTACATTTGTTTCTTTTTTGTGTATAATACATTCATTTTATTCTCTAACAATTTCAATATGTGTTTCCAAAAAATTTGGAAATGCCACTCAGTATAATCTTATCACTCTTCTTTTACTTTTTAAACTTTTAAAACTATTTTTCAAGTGATAGGGTAGTTAATATAATTGTTCCAATAGATAATTAGTCACAGAGTACAATAAGCATCTGGAAACTCAATACATCAATGACAAAAGAATATGATGAAGGAAAACTAAACAACTGCCTGGCCAATATAAGTATGCAGTAAAATTAGGATTCTTAAATGGTTTTGTGCAAGAATAACAATCCAAAGACTTTGCATTTCTATAGTGTCATTATCATCATCATCGTTAAGATTTTTATTATTGAGTCTGATCTTATGAAAAGACAAACAAAATAATCTACTATCTGGGAGTAATTTGTTCCCCCATATGATGTGAATTAACTTTTCCTGGAGAACAGGGTTCTGTTCCAAGCTCTGAGAAGAGATAATCTCTGGGGAGCTCATGCTAATGTGAATGCAGCAGCAGAGGCTGCAGCCAGGAAGCAGAAGATTGTGAGGCCATTCTTTAACCAAAAGGAATCTGTCTCCTGCAGCTCACAGAAGCTCCCCGCTCCCCGTCTGACTTAGTGCACATTCCCAAAGTATTGCAATCCGTCTGGGCCTCCTGATGAGCTAGATTACTCCAATACATCCTGCAGAGATTGCAGAAAGTCTAGTTTTCCCAGGAGTGACACAGCAGAAACAGCAGGGACTTGATATTCTACCTATGTTTCTGACATGTTACCTGATCACACAGTAGGGAAGAGGGAAAGAGTGGTTTCTTTTTTTTTTTTTTCCAGCCAGTCTTTCACTTCCCTTAGTTTCCCTAGGGACTTTCACGACCCTTGATGCCCACTATTTTCTTTATATATGCAAACCAAGTCAACACAAATCATATCACAACCCTATCTCTGGCACAAATGCTATCAATTCATGACTGAGAGAATCTAAAGTTCAAGAGCAGAGGATTTATATCAAACCAACACCCTCACTTATTAGCAATGTCACCTTGGGCAAATCAGGTAACAGCCTTAGTGATACAATGTAAATGCCCAATAAATGGTAGCTTTTAATATTATCTAATGCTGTATTAAGGAATAATATGTATGTTGTTTTTAATGTTTTTATTTTTTACTGATACATAATAGATGTACATATTTGGGGGTGCATGTGATAATGTAATACATTTGCATAATTAATAAAGATTAAATCAGTGTAATTGGGATATCCATCACCTTAAATATGTGTCTTTTCTTTATGCTAGAAACATTTGCCAGCTATTCTGAAATATACAATAGATTATCCTAAACTGTAGTCAGCCTACTATCTATCAAACACTAGGTCTTAATTTCTTCTATCAAACTGTATATTGTACTCATTAATCAACTTCTCTTCATCCTCCCCTCTCTACCCTTCCTGGCCTCTGATTACCATCATTCTAATCACTATCTTCATGAGATCCACCTTTTTTAGCTCCCACAAATGATTGAAACCATGTGATATTCATCTGTCTGTGTTTGGCTTATTTCACTTAATGTAATGACCTCCAGTTCTACTTAGACTGAGTCCATATTTTGGCTATTGTAAATTCAGTGCTGCAATAAACACGAGAGTGCACATATCTTTTCTGTATATTGATTTTCTTTCTTTTGGATATATAACCAGTAGCAGAATTGCTGGATCATATGGTAGTTATGTTTTCACTTTTTTGGAGAAGCTCCATACACTTTTCCATAGTGGCTATACTAAGTTACATTCCCACCAACAGTGTAGAAGGGTTCCCCTTTCTCCACATCCTCACCAGCATCTGTTATGCCTGTTTTGTTGATAAAAGCCATTTTATCTGGGGTGAGGTATTTCACTGTGGTTTTAATTTGCATTTTCCTGATGATTAGTGATGTTTCATAGACCAGTTGGCTATGTGTATGTACTCTTTTAAGAAATACCTACTCAGGTATCTACTCAGATATTTTCTATATTTTCTCCATTTTAAAATCAGATTCTTTTTTTTTTTTTTTTGCTATTGTGCTGTTTGAATTCCTTATATATGCTTGTTATTAGTCCCTAGTCAGATAGATAGTTTGCAAATATTTTCTCCCAGTCTGTGTGTTGCCTCTTCACTTTGTTGATTGTTTTCTTCTCTGTGTAGAAGCTTTTTGGCATGTTGTAATCCCATTTATCATTTTTGCTTCAGTTGCCTGTGCTTTTGAGGTCTTACCCACACACACACACAAAATTTGCCTAGACCAATGTCTTAGAGTGTCCCCTAAAGTTTTCTTCTAGTAGTTTCAAAATCTCAAGTATTAGATTAAAGTTGTTAACATATTGTGATTTGATTTTTGTATATGATGAAAAATAGGAGTCTAGTTTCATTCTTCTGCATATGGTTATCTAGTTTCCTCAGTACCATTTATTGAAGACACTGTCCTTTTCCCACTGTATGTTCTTGGAAACTGTCAAAAATGAGTTGGCTCTAAATACATAGATTTATATCTGGGTTCCCTATGTGTCTGTTTTTATGCCAGTATTATGCTGATTTAAGTTTCTACAGCTTTACAGTATGCTTTGAAGTCAGATAGTGTGATGCCTTTTGCTTTGTTCTTTTTACTCTAGATTACTTTGGCTATTTGAGGTCTTTTGTGGTTCCATATACATTTTAGAATTTTTCTTTATTTCTATGAAGAACATTATTGGTATTTTGGTAAGTATTGCATTGACTCTATAAATTGCTTTAGGTACAATTGTCAGTTTAACAATATTGATTCTTTCAATTCATGAACATGAAATATCTTTCCAGCTTTTAGTATACTCTTCAATTTCTTTCATCAGTGTCTTATAGTTTTCCTTGTATAAATCTTTAATTTCTTGGGTCAGATTGATTGCTAAGTATTTTATGTTCTTTGTAGATATTGTAACTGGGATTGCTTTCTTGATTTCATTTTCAGATTGTTTGTTGTGTATATATAAATGCTACTAATTTTTGTACGCTGATTTTTAATCCTGGACATTTACTGAATTTGTTTGTTGGTTCTATTTGACGGAATCTTTAGGTTTTCGAAGTATAAGATCATGTTGTCTGTCAACAAGCTTAATTTGACTTCTTTCTTTCCAATTTGCATTTTTCTTTTTCTTTTTTTTTGAGATGCAGTTTTGCTCTTGTTGCCCAGGCTGGAGTGCAATAATGTGATCTCAGCTCACCACAACCTCCGCCTCAAAGGTTCAAGTGATTCTCCTACCTCAGCCTCCCAAGTAGCTGGGATTATAGGCATACACCACCACACCTGGCTAATTTTGTACTTTTAACAGAGACAGGGTTTCACCATGTTGGTTAGGCTGGTCTCAAACTTCTGACCTCAAGTGATCCACCCACGTCGGCCTCCCAAAGTGCTGGGATTACAGGCGTGAGTCACCATGCCCAGCTGCATTTTCTTTATTTATTTCTCTTTACTAATTACTTAGGCCAGGACTTCCAGTGTTATGTGGAACAAAAGTAGCAAAATTGGCTTTCCTTGTTTTTTTCCAGATCTTAGGAGAAAGGTATTAAATTTTTCCCCAGTTAGTACAACGTTAGCTATGAGTTTGTCATATATGGTCTTTATTATGTTGAGGTCAGTTCCTTTTACACCCAGTTTGATAAAAGAATGTTATAACAAAAGGCTGTTGAATTTTATCATCAAATGTTCTTTCAGCATCTATTGAAATTATATGTCTTTTGTTCTTGGTTCTGTTAATGTAATGTATCACATTTATTGATTTACATATGTTGAATCATTTTTGCATCCCGGGGATGAATCTCAATCAATCACGGTGAATAATTTCTTTAATGTGTTGTTGAATTCAGTTTGCTAGCATTTTATTGGAGATTTTTGCATCTGTGTTCATCAGTGATATTTGCCTGTAGTTTGTTATTGTTGCTGTTCTGCTCTTGTCTGGTTTTGGAACTACAGTAATGCCTGACTTGTAGAATAAGTTTGGAAGTATTCCTTCCTCTTCAGTTTTTCTGAAGAGTTTAATTAGGACCAATACTAGCTTTTCTTTAAATGTTTGGTAGAATTCAGTAGTGAAACCATCAGGTCCTAGGCTTTACTTTGGTGGGAGACTTTTTATTATGGCTTCAATTTTATTACTTATTATTGGTTTGCTAAGATTTTCTGTTTCTCAAGGTTCCATCTTGGTAGGTTGTATGTGTCCAGGAATTTATCTATTTATTCTAGATTTTCAAATTTGTTGGCATTTGTTTATGTTAATGATGATGTCTAATGATTCTTTGTATTTCTGTGATCTCAGTTGTTTCGTTTCTATTTTCATTTCTAATTTACTTATTTGGTTCTTCTTTTTTTTTTTTTTTTTGTTAGTCTAGCTAAAGGTTTGCTGATTTTGTTTCTTTTTTCAAAAAGCCAAATTTTTGTTTTGTTCATCTTCCGTATTGTTTTTCTAGCCTCAATTTCATTTGTTTCTGCTTTGTTCTTCATTATTTCCTTCCTTCTACTATTTTTTTTCCCTCCAAGAGGTACACCCTTAAGTTGTTTATTTGAAGTCTTTCTACTTTTTTGATATAGCTGTTTATTTCTATAAACATCCCTCTTAATAGTGCTTTTGCTGGGCCCTTAGATTTGATATGTTGTTTTGCCATTTTTATTTGTTTCAAGAAATTGATTGATTTCCTTTATAATTTCTTCATTGACCACTTGGTCATTTAGGAGCATGTTGTTTAAGTTTCCCGTGTTTGTGTATTTTTTGAAGTTCCTCTTGTTATAGATTTCTAATTTTATTCCATTGGGGTCAGAAAAGATACTTTATATGATTTCTACTCTTTCAAATTTCTTGAGACTTGTTCTGTGGCCTAAGATTTGGTCTGTTCTGGAGAATGTTCCAATTGCTGATGAAAAGAGTGTGTATTCTGCAGCAGTTGGAGGCAACATTCTATAAATGTCAGTTAGGACTATTTGGTCTACTAAGTAATTAACAACAATATTTCTTTGTTGGTTTTCTGTCTGGATGATCTGTCCATTACCGCACATGAGGAGTTAAAGTCCCCTACCATTATTGTATTTCAGTCTATCTCTCTCTTTAGATCTATTAAAGTTTGCTTTATGTACTTGAGGGCACTGATGTTGGGTGCATAGATATTTATAATTGTTACATCCTTTTGCTGAATTGACCTATTTTTCATTATATAGTAACCTTGTCCCTTCTTACAGTGTTTGATTTGTAGTCTATTTTATCTGATATAAGTATAGCTACTCCTGCTCATTTTTGGTTTCCAGTTGCATGGAATATCTTTTTTAACTCTTTCACTTTCAGTCTCTATGTGTCCTTATAGGTAAAGTTGGTTTCCTATAGACTTTTTAATTGGAGAATTCAGTCCATTTACATTCCTTGTTACTGATGAGTAGAGATTGACTACTGCCATTTTGTTGTTTGTTTTCTGGTTGTTTGTAATCTTTTCTTTCTTCTTTCCTTTGACACTGCCTTCCTTTGTGGTTAAGCAATTTTCTCTGGTAGCACACTAGAATTCAGCACTTTTTATTTTTAAGTAATCTATTATAGGTTTTTTTTCACTGTGGTTATCATGAGGTTTACAAAACACATCTTATGGATATAATAAGTTATTTTTAACAGGTGACAACTTAGATCATAAAGAAAAGAATAGACACAAAGTAAACATTAAAAAAATACTTCTATAATTTAACTCCATCACCCCCAAGCAAACAAACATTTTGACTTTATTTTGTCTTCATGTATATATTTCTATATTACCTATTTCTTAACAGGTTGCTGTAAGTTTTATTACTTTGATACATTTGTCTTTTGGGCTTCATACTAGAGTTATGAGTGGATTGCACATCACAATTATGGTATTACATCTTTTTGTATCTGCTCATGTACTTAATTTTACTAGTGTAGGTTTTGTACCTTCAAGTGTTTTATTTTGGCACGTTAGTAATTTTTCTTTTAGATTTAAGAACTCCCTTTGACATTTCTTATAAGGCAAGTCTGGTGGTAGTGAACTCTCTCAGGTTTTGTCTGGAAAAATCTTTCTCTCACCTTTATATTTGGATACCTTTGTTGGATACACTATTCTTTGATGCCAGGTTTTTTCTTTGAGCACTTTGAAATGTTTCACTCCCTCCCAGCCTCTGTATTTTCTGTTGAGAAGGCTGTTGCCTGATCATTGGAGCTCCTTTATATGTTATTTGCTTCTTTTGTTTTGGTGCTGCTGCTTTTAGAATCCTCTCTTTGTCCTTGTCCTTTGAGAATTTGCTTGTTATATGTCTTGGGGTTGTCCTATTTGTTTTGAATCTGTTTGGTGTTCTCTGACATTCTGGTACCTGGATATTTGTCTCTTTCTCAAATTTTAGAATGTTTTATGTTATTATTTCTTTGAATAAGCTTTCTACCACTTACTCCTGCTTAACTCCCTCTTCAACACCAAGATTCTTAGATTTGGTCTTTGAAGTAATTCTCTATCTTGCATGCAACCTTCATTACTTTTTACTCTTTTTTCTTTTCTGAATGTTTATGTTCAAGTAGCCTATCTTCAAGCTCACAGATTATTTCCTCTGCTTGATTCGTCCTGCTGTTGATGTCTTCTAACAAATTTTAAAGTTCAGCAAGTGCATTTCTCAGTTCCAATATTTGTTTGATTTTTTAAATTATTTTAATATCTTTGTTAAATTTTTCTGATAAATTTCTGAGTTGTTTTCTTTGTAATTTTGAAGATCACTGAATTTTCTAAAACTGTTAATTTTAACTCTTGGTCAGAGAGTCCACATATTGCTGTCTCATTTGAGCTAGTTACTGGTTCCCTGTGTTGTTCATTTGAGAACGTCATGGTTCCCTGTTTGTTGTTGATTTTTGGGGATCCATATCTGTTTATTTGTATTAAAGGGTTAGTTATTTGTTCTAGTTTTCTCTAACTGGCTTGTTTTACTTTTTATTGAATATCATTGCCTAGAAATTCTTTGTAATTTACCTATTCTTTTCTTTTTTTTCTGCTAGGTTGCTGCCTCCTTTTGAGTACTAGATGGCATTGGCATCTTAAACCCACATTGGCCTCAGTTTTAGTAAACAGAGTGCTGCCCATCCTAAATGGGAGAGGTCCCAAAGGGAAAATCTTGATAGTGTGGGAAGGCTGGCTAGTGGTTTCTGTCCATGGTAACTGTGGATAAAACCTCTTATAGTATGGTGCTGCCAAAGAGCCACTCTGATTTGGCTATGGCCTAGTTACAGGGCAGAAGTTCCAGGGCTCTGGGTGATACATCCACCTCCCACTTTGTCTCTGGCTATGCTCAAGGATATTTCTCCCTTTAGTTGCTCTCAATGCTTCCTTTGGGTTGAAGCAGGGACTGGTCCCCTGACAGGGAATTCTAGATAGTAGGAAGCTGCTTGTCCACCTCAATCTCACTTTTTCCGGTGTAGAAACCGTGAGTCAGAGGGAAGAGTCCTGTGCATTTTGTGCCAGACATACTGGAAGAAGGGCCACTACAAATATGAAATTACAATTATCTTACCATCTGCTCAGAGTTGCTTCACTTCTCTGTGGCCCTAGAAACTATCTCATTCCCATATTTGACTTCTGGGATATTGCTGGTGATAATCTCGGGCACTGTATATTTGTTTTTCATTCTCTTCGGGGGTAGGGATGAAGCCAACTTGCTTCTACACTGCCATTTTAGAACCAGAAGTCTGAAGGGTAAGGTCTTTAGCTCTGGCAAATTGTCATATTGAGTAAAATTTTTCCATTGCATGAGATATTATAAGTTAGGCATGTGGAAAGGGCTCATTGTTTTATCAAGAGTCTTTTTTTGCATTAACTAAAACCAACTTGATTTAGGTTCAGCAAAAGAAAAATAAGGTAGAGTAGAGGAGTGTGATATATAGGTATCAGTATTTCTTAGAATCAAAGTAGCTGAATCTCTAGAGCACCAGTGTCTAATAGAAGTCTAATAGATAACACATTAATAAGGTTAGATTTCCTAGTAGCCATTTTAAAAAAGTAAAAGGGAATAAAGTTAAATGATTTTAACCCAATATATCCAAAATATTATCATTTCAACATGGAATAAATATAAAATATTGATGAAATTTTAAAACCATTTTTTGCACCAAGTTTCTGAAATCTAATGTATATTTTACACGTACAGACAACTTAATTTGGACTAGCCACATTGCAAGGACTTAGTAGCCACAGGTGACTACCATGTTGGAAAGCAGCTCTAGAGATTCCTGAAACCAAAAACTAGACAGCTGTCTGTAATCAGGTAGTAGTTTCTCTGCTTGATTCTCTTCTGTTCTCTACTCATATTCTTATTCCTTTGCAGAACAACTTTCTCTGATCTCTGTGGACATGCTTAAAATGGCTGACTCACACAGCAAGAGTATTTAACTGTGCCTAAAATCAACCCACATTCAGATGCTAACTGTAATCCTATTCCCTGATCCATCAGGAAAAAGAGTCTGATTGACATAACTTGTCAAGTGTTCGTCCCAGCTTCTATCAACTATGGGGAAGGAAGGGCCAGAAGAGGTGTAACCATCATGGCTACCAGGATTTGAGATATTTAGATTACATACTGCATTTATTAAAATACAAATTAAATCTGCAATAAAACACTAATTGACCATTCTCTGGGATTCCTCCTATGGGTAATATTTTCTGCAGAAAATGTTAACCTCTCCCGTAATGGTTAAGCTAAGTTGGTGCTTGATATTTATTTTGATTTTTTGTTTGTTTATTTTAGCTGTGAACATTGGACAGTCCATGAAATTAATATACTGAATCAGGGATCAGCAAATGTTTTTTTAAAGGCCAGGCAGTAAATATTTTCAGCTGTATGAACCAAGAAACACAACTGAGGATATTGCATAGATATAGTGTAACCATTTTAAAATCTTAAAACCATTCCCAGCTTACAAGCATGCAAAAAATAGGGGACAAGCCAGATATGCTGTACAGGCATAGTTTGCAGACCCGTGTCCCACATATTTCTGTTCCTATCATCTATAGGTACTAAGTGATGGTCTCCAGGTATAAGCCTGGCTCTTTCACTGCACCATGAAAACCTGTAACAGACCTTAATGTGAGCAGCATGATGAAGTTCAGCTTCACTATTCCAAAATTAAAAAGAAAGAGACTGTTCTGTGATGAAGCAAACTCATTCCCAATACTAAATGGGCCACACTCCCTCCTGCTGCTTTGCTACTTTTAGGTTTCCTATAGTCTGGGCCTTTGAGGGGGCATTTGTCTGACACACACAGAGATGGCAGAGCTTTTAAGGAAACTCACCTCCTAAGAGGGCATGCTTCTGAAATGCCCAGTCACAGATCATAGCACACCCCCAGGTGAGCTACTGTTATAACTTTTTTACTAGCAATTATTCTCACCAGTAATATGTCAAGCCACTTTTCAGGACAGTTAGATACAGAAGACAGTATTCTATATTTAACCCTGTTATCTTGGGCACATAACCTCTTTAAGCCCATGTCCCACTATATAAAAATTAGAGTTGAATGCCTACCTCACAGGGCAGCCATTAGGACTAATGCAAATAAAACACTTAGCACTGTGCTTGGCATATATTCAACCACTAAATATATGCAAGCAGTGATGATGATGATATGATGATGGTGATGATGGCAGTAATGATTAAGATTCAGAAGGCCAAACCAAGAGTTTCTCCTAGAAACACATGAAGTTAATCTTCAGGAAATCTAAGTTCCAAGTGCCTTAGTCCCAGTAACAGACATGCTGATATTTGAAGCTTACTGATATGATCCAGATTTGGAATTATCACATTAGTCACCACTCTGCAATTTCTCATCACTCCAATTTCAGATATTTTAGTGAGGGACACAATTTCCCAGCAATGTGTTCTGTGAAAAACAGAACAGTTTTTGGATTGAATAGCTTACATACACATGTGCAGAAACACCATACATACATAGGTTCTGTGGACAAACAAGTTTGAGAGATACTGAGCTAAATAAAGTTAAACACTTTTCATATCAGTTATTTTTAAAGCACATTTATGACAATTTACATAGTGACTCTCTACGAAGAAACTAAAGAAAAAGTAACACTTCCCAAATTCATTAATAGAGGCAGTCTTTTATTCAGTGAGCTGCTTGTTGTATCAGCTTTCTATGGAACACATTTTCAAAATGATGACATTAAAAATGAGCATTTATTGATCAATTAATATATGCTATACTGTCTGCTAAGAACTTTTATTTAACTTTCAAAATAACCTTATGAGGTAGGTACTATTCTAGCACCAATTCACAAATGAGGAAACTTCTCAGGAAAACTTAAATTTCCCACATTCAGACAGCAGAATCTGTATTTGAACCAAGTAACCTGAAGTCAGAGCCTGTGCTCTTGATCCATGTAAGTAATGAAATATGGAGAAAACTGATACATCATGTCCTATAGTCTAGATTAGGAATTGGATGGAGACAAATCAGAGGGGGAAAGTGGATGTTTTACATTCCTAACAATAACTCCCAAACCTGCTTCTCCTTTATTTTAAATGGAAGGTTCCCCTCCATCCATTTTTTTTTTTGCCAATTTGAGAATTATCTCACTTTTATCCTGAACCATTAGATTTAATAATACTGGATTCCGATTCTCAGAGTGAATGTTTCTATTTTCAAGGTTAACTGTCTGTTGGAGTGTTTATGGTATAAGATCATATTCTTAGAAACATAGGATCCTGTCTTTGATACTGGCTGTTCCATTCAATAGCTCTGAGACCTTGAGCACATTATAGGACTTCTCAGAGGCTCAGTTTCCCCACCTATAGATCAAGAATAATGAGACTTTTAAGAAGTGATTACTTACACGTAGAAATTTATGTAATTTAATAAGTTAATATTTGTATATGGCTTAGTGGAGAATCTGGTATGTAAATAGGAACTATATCAGTGTTCGTTAAATAAAATAAACAAACCATGTAAAGTTTTAAAATGGTATACATTAACCATTCAACAATGTTAGTTTTTATTATTATATTAGAAAATTTGGAAAATATTATCAACTATAGGTCATCAGGAAATTTACAATTATCTTCCGTGATGGTTAATATTAAATGTCAACCTGACTGGATTAAGGGATGGAAAGTATTGTTTCTGGGTATGACTGTGAGGGCATTGCCAGAGGAAGTAAACACTTGTGTCAGTGGACTGGGAGAGGAAGACCCACCCTCAGTGTGGGTGGGCACCAACCAATCTGCTGCAAGTGTAGGTAGAAAAAGCAGGAGGACGAAGGTGGGATAAGCTGGCTTGCTAAGTCTTCCGGTTTTCATCTTTCTCCCATGCTAGATGCTTCCTGCCTTTGAACATCAGGCTCTAGGTTCTTCAGCCTTTGGACTCTTGGACATATACTGGTGGTTTGCCCAGGGCTCTCAGGCCCCTGAAGGCTGCACTGTCAGCTTCCCTACTTTTTTTTCTGAGATGGAGTTTCACTCTTGTTGTCCAGGCTGGAATGCAATGGCAGATCTCAGTTCACTGCAACCTCTGCCTCCCAGGTTCAAGCGATTCTCCTGCCTCAGCTTCCCAAGTAGCTGGGATTACAGGCATGCACCACCATGCTCGGCTAATTTTTTATTTTTTAGTAGAGACGGGGTTTCTCCATATTGGTCAGGCTGGTCTTGAACTCCTGACCTCAGGTGATCCGCCCACCTCGGCCTCCCAAAGTGCTGAGATTACAGCTGTGAGCCACCACGCAAGGCCAGCTTCCCTACTTATGAGGCTTTGAGACTCGAGCTGTGGCACTAGTGGCTTCTTTGCTCCTCAGCTTGAAGAGGGCCTATCACGGGATTTCACCTTGTGATCATGTGAGTGAATTCTCCCTAATAAACTCCTTCACTATCATAAGAACAGCATGGGGAAAACTACCCTCAACCTGGTGGGATTACAATTTGAGATGAGATTTGTGTGGGGACACAGCCAAACCATATTAACAAAGTATGCCTGTATCCCCAAATCCTTTGTATTTTTGTTCTTTATGTTCCCAGAAATATTTTTTTCTGGAAATTTTAATTATTATCAGAGCAGTTGAGCACTCAGAAATAAAGAAAAAAAAAAGCCCCTAACTCCTATAATAACTGCTCAATTCCCTTGCACTAAAAGTTTAGTATTTTGTGGAACAAGAAAATAGTCTCTTCATTTATACACAAGAATAAATCTCTGAGTCACCTGAATTCTCATAGCTCAGTAGATCAGAAACAGTAAATTCGGAGACAGATGGCCACATGAACCCTGGGAGGGGTAGTTGATGGCTGGACAATGAAAAAGAGAAAAACAAAACCTACCAGAATAGAACTTAATGCAATTGCCAGTAGCCATCATGCTCTTTGCAGTTACTGAGAAAGTGTCACATTATAATCCGTATTTTTAAGAAAGTAAGAAATTATAAAGTGTAGAAAGAGTTATTTCAAAAACAATTGAAAATGATGGTTAAAATAGTAAAACTTCAGTTATACAGAAGCTTCACTTCTATGATCCCAAATTTCCACATAATAAAGTGTCATAGTATTTGATTTGGATGACTAAATTTATGAATGATAACTTTTTGTTTGTTTTTGAGACGGAGTCTCGCTCCGTCGCACAGACTGGAGCG
This sequence comes from Pan troglodytes, assembly GCF_028858775.2. Classification (NCBI taxonomy): domain Eukaryota; kingdom Metazoa; phylum Chordata; class Mammalia; order Primates; family Hominidae; genus Pan; species Pan troglodytes. The sequence goes on from NC_072407.2 coordinate 93,932,750, forward strand.
CAATGGCGCAATCTCGGCTCACTACAACCTCCGCCTCCCAGATTGAAACAATTCTCCCACCTCAGACTCCCGAGTAGCTGGGACTACAGGCATGTGCTACCATGCCCGGCTAATTTTTGTATTTTTAGTAGAGACGGGGTTTCACCAGGTTGGCAAGACTGCTCTCGAACTCCTAACCTCAAGTGATCCACCGTCTCGGCCTCCCAAAGGGCTGGGATTACAGGCGTGAGCCACCGTGCCCAGCCGGTAACTTATTTTTTATTAAACAAAATAATGATTGAGTGCTTATGCCTTGGTAAAATTCTGTTTGGGTATTATTTTGAAAATAATAAGATTTCCCTAGGCACAAACCAAACATTTATAAAAGGTGATCTTACTAGTAATAAGCTCCACAGAGATGGTAAGTAAAATATATCAAGCAATGTGTGTGGAAGCCCATTCATTAGAAATTAAAATTTTACAGTTCTAGTGAGTTGCTATGAGGCTGAAATGACGATGGATTAAGTTGCTTTATTAATATTAAATTGTTATGCAATAATTTTAGTGCAGATAAAACTTTACCCTTTACAAGACATTTTTCAGCCATTATTTATTTCATTTAATTTTCACATAATAATTATAATGAAAATAGCAACAACGACAATGGCAATGTGTAGAACATTATCTTAAAATTTTATTTGATTATCTCACTTATTAATTCAAAAACTCCTAATGGTAAGTATCATTTTACCTTAGAAGAAAATGAAGTTTAAAGAGGTTAGGTAACTAGTTACGCAGGTAATAATTTACAGAGAATGCAATTCTAATATAAGCACCATGTTCTAAATCACAATGCACTGTTGCTTCCAAAAACTCTAAGTGCTGGAATTTTCTAGGACTGTTATGTACAACAAAATTAATCTCCGAGTAATTTCCAAGATTTTTTCTCAGCATGTAAGTCTAGGGTCAGATTCAGGCCTTCTGATGATTGATTCCATGCTATTGCTACCAGGCTTACCCCATCCATTTTACTTTCCTAGCTTTAGGAAGCACATTACGGTTCAAAATTCTTAACTCAAAAAACTCCACACAAATCAATTCCCTCAGTATAGCTGCAAAGTGCCAAACAAAGTGTTCTCTTGGGAGCATAGGGGAAAACCTTCCATAGAATCATAGTGAAGAAGTGACTTGGTCAATGGCAACTGGTGAGTCAGGGTTCCTCCAGCTAAAAATCCTGATTCACACCCTTTGAGACTTTTGTGACCTTGTCTCAAATCACCTTTCATGAGTAAAATGGTCAATGTCAAAGTATTACTTAGACAAGAGTGGGAGGGAGTTGTGCTTATTATTTGGGGGTCTATTCCTCCTGCAGCAAACATGAAGGAAAAACTGCTACTCTCTGAGGGGAAATTTACAGTCTAAGGACATGGTTTGGAAGCAGTAGAAAAATTACAACATAAAATATACTCCTCTTTCCCTTTGTAGACACAAATGTCTGTTCTGAACTCATGGGTTGCCTTGCATGGTGCATGAGATGGATGGAGTCAATGGTGGCCCAGGGTTTTGCAGGATTTCCAGTAATTCACAGCCTGTATTCCACTTGCCCAAAGTTTCTTATTAGGCAGCGAAGATAATATACTCACAAAAATCAAGGTGGCTACGAAGTATGTTTCTACTTCTAAAGAGGTATTTCCTTATCATTCTATGTAATTAAGACAAAAAAAACTGGGTTGTTTATCGAAAAGTCCACTGTGATATGTATGCTTCAATGTTTAATTGTAACATTCATCATTATTTGCCTTTGACTAAGAAAAAGCTTCAGTTGAAGGCAACGAAATCCCAAGGTTATATTAAACAATGCCTTTGGACTAGCTAAAAACAGCATGGACTCTGGCTTTCTTGGGTTCGTTAAAGAGCTCTTCTGGCAGCTAAACAGCAGGAGTGGGTGCTGTGGCATTAACAGTAACAGTGGTGTGCCGCCATTGCCTGTGCACAGCCATGTGTGATGCATGATGGAGAAATAAATAGAGAATCCTTTTTTTTAAAAAAAAGGCAGAGAGCAAAGAAAGGAAAGAGAAGAGGCTTCCAAATGTAGAACACTATCTTATTTTCCTATATTCAGCTCTTCACAGGGGCAAGTGCGGGAGAGGAAGACACGAAATTAACTTTTCAAAATATAATTGTTCTGCAAATTAATGACTTTCATGATTCACTGGAAGAAAGAGTATTATTTTATTTAAATTAAATCCAATATGTAATACCATTTTTGTCATACTGGAACTACTTACTGTGAATTCACAAGCTGCCTTATGTTAACTTCTGTTATCTTGTTATATCTCCTGTTTTGATTTTAATGAAGATGAGTTTCTACGAAGTACTTACAAAAGATCCTATGTCCAGGTTATTGGGATTTTTGGACATTGAAGTATACTCTGGCTATTCTTACCCTAAGTATTTACTCTGAGGTGTTCTTTTGGTTTAACAGTGTTTTTCAAAAAGTGTTATGTTCAGTATAGAGAGCAGTTTTAAGTAAACTGAATTCATTATGCAACATCTCAACCTTAAATTATAAATATGGTTTTTGTTAAAATCACAGTTTATTGAGTTATTTTGTATAACATCTAGCCAAATATAGGTACGGTTATATGTTTATTGTATATTTTTCAATAATTACGATACTTTAGTAGCCTTTCTCACATTCTAAAAATGAAAAAAATACATACCTCTGTATCAAATATTTGTAGATAATCTTAAATTTTAGGTAAGTAAGTTTATCAAAAAAATGTTATTGAAAAATTTTACCACCTTAATTGACATTGCTTAGGACTACACTTTAGGATGCATTATAAAAACACTGAATGTAAGCCCATAAGGGCAAAGAACTTTGTTCATTTTATTCACTGATGTATCTCAAGCCCCTAGAACACTTCCTGGCAAAATAAATTGTCACTCATTAAATACGTTTAATTGAATTATTATGTTTACCATTGTTATTCAATCCAGATACAAATACATTACTTTTAACAAAACACACACTAAAAAAGAATTGGAGTTTTTCATCCAGAGGGATCCCTCAGAGCTACTCCGGAAACTGTTCTGACAACTGTTATTTTAAGCCTTTTCTTTAGTCATCAACTACCTTCATAGCCCTCTGATGACCCTTTTGTTGCTCAAATTAGCCAGAATAAGCATATGTGGCTTGTATCAAGGAATCTTAATGGAAATAATAGTTGTATCTTGAATTATCAGTCTCATAAGTCTATATAATAAGTGAAATAACCCATGTCATTGTTGAGAAGAGGTTGTGTGTGTGTGTGTGTGTGTGTGTGTGTCTGTGTTTGTGTGTTGTGGGGAAAGTGGTTGCTTTGTGTTTTGTTGTTTCACTTTCTAATGCCATCCAAATCAGATTGTATTGTTTACAACCACCTGGATGTGAAGAGAGCAGTCTTGCTGAATAATATCTAGTTATTGCTTAGACTTTTAGAAATGTGCCATATGGCTGCTCATTAATTGCTCATAACGATGTTTTAACTACAAATAATTGGAGTAACTGGGCCTTGGAGCTCTCTTAATTTACCTTTCAATGGCTCCAGACATTCTCCCTCATTTCTCTCCACTCACCCTCCAACCCCTACTCCCTCATCTAGGCCAGAATTCCAGAGAAAGGAAAAAGAAAGCAGTGCCCAAACCACTTCCATTTTCCTGCTTATCCTTTGTAAAGTAGCTAGCCATTCCCCTTCCTGAGAGGTCAGTCCCACAGGAGGTCACCAAAGCCAGCCCACTTGAAAGGCCAGTGTCCTTTTATGAGCAGAAAGCACATGCAGAATAGCCACATGAACTAAATCCTCCACTTGGATCACCGTGTTCTGTTCAGAATTATTAAAGGCTTTTTATACCAGGAAAGCAACTACAGAAACTGCTGTGTGCACAGAGGCTGGGTTTTCCTTGAGTAATTGGATATTATTACCAGTATCAGGGCTTTTGAACAATGGATCATGAACCATCAGTGAAGTTTAAAATCAATTTCATGGATTGAAGCAAACACTTTTTAAAATGTAACTAAAATTTTTCGAATTATATTCTGTTGCTCTGAAAAGAGAATTCTCAATTCATTTAATTATCACAAAGTAGGCAAAACTGAAACTAGCTATGTAGGTGTTCTGAGCAAACAACATATATGAAATATGCTATGAAGTCAATTTTATAACAGATGATACAGTCCACAGACATGTATTAATAATACTGTGTGCCCTCCAGTGGCACCATACTCTTAGAAATTATTCTTGCCGAGTAGGTGGTAGACTCAATTGTCCTGTGAATGGGTAAATGTGCTATGAGCATGTAAATCTAACTCTAAAGTGATAATCTTTTGTATATCATTATTTACATTTTTGTACCCTAGGGTAAGTATTGGATTGGCTCTCTCTATGTATGGATCTGGAGATGAGTGTTAGTATTACCCTTATTTTTATGAATGAAGACACTGAGCTTCAAGGATTTGGATAACTTCGCCAAGGTCACACAACGAGTAAGTGGGAGAGCTTAGAGAAAGTTCTCATCACCACAATAGTGCACTGCCTCTTCTTGAAGCCTGGGAAGTAGAGCACCCTGCTCCACCCAACTGTACAAAACTGCTACAGCAGTGCGCCCTAAGAAACCGGTCTCCACCCAAGAGCAAAGTGGGAGAAGGAATGTGGGTGAAGCCATTTCATTTCTATTTTGTTCTTCCTGAGCTGCCTTTTTGTCAACTTCTCCAGAAAGAGCAGCCTTGCGCTGAATAACCATAATTTTATCTAGAAAGTTTTGCTGAAATGCTATCACCTTTCTTTATTCCTCTGTGTAGCTTTCATGACGTCTGCTCTATTGAATTTTCGGATATCTTTTGTCTGTTAACTCCTCCACTCTAACATCATACTATTCCTTCTCTACTTTTAGTCACACTGTTTCAGTTATTATTCTATTTTTAATTTACCTACTGAAAGCATTTGTCTATTATATCTTAAAATACCATGACTTAACGCATCTAATAGACTGAGAAAAAAATTAAATCTAAACTATTGAAAACAGTCAGCTTTTTAAAAAATATATATCATAAAATCACTTTCTGAGAATGCCCTGGAGAGCAAATTATAGATGGCTGGAGCTCAATAAAAACAACTTTGAAGGTATTGGGACTGGGTTATTACATGCTTCTGCTGCTTATAGCCAGCATATTTCCTCTTTATTGTAAATCGTGAGTTCAAACTACAAATACTTCCTATTGACCTAAACTTAGTTGCACTTCAGGATCTTTCTGTCCTGCCTGCCAGCCGCCTGCAATATCTGTTACAGGGATTTGGTGAGGTTTTATGATGACCCAGAATTTTTTTCCGCCAACATAAGCTATATTTTATGTTGGACAAGTGGATTTTATTTGATTATATTATCAAGATCTTGGAGTAGTAAGAAAACAGAAAACACAAGCAAAAGGGTGATGTGGCACAAAGAGAATCAGCTGGGTCAGAAATGCTAGGAAAGTCAGGTTCAAATTTTTGTTTTCTTGGTACAATCATTCTACTTCTCACCTCCATTTGGTTGCCTTCTTTTCTTGGCCAATTTCAGTGCTGAGGTTGAAACTAACATTCCAAGCTGAGCACTCCAATTAAGATTAGAATTGCAAAAATGAGACGAAAGCAGAGAATGACTGATTTCAGTCCTTATGTCAAGGCAAACATTCATTTGCCATTTAGACTTTCTTAACTGTAAGACTGGACAAATTGTCAGCCGCATGATGCTATGGTTCAAGATGTCAAAACATCAGTATGGCAGGCTATTGCAGATAAAAGTTCTAACTTTGGAATCAGATGGACTGCATTCAATCATATTTCCATTAATTACTAACAATGTGACTTTAGACAGATAACTTCCCTAAACCTCATTTATAAAATAAGGAAAATAATAATATCTACTTTATAGAGCTATGTGAAAATTAAAGGAGGTTATGGATATAAAATGCCTAATGGAGGATGCCTTGTGATCACTCAGTATGTTATTTTATTATTGTTACACTACACTACTTTTACACCAAGCCCAAGTTGAGAGGTAGGAAGAGAGTAAAGTTAGGTAGAATTGCCCACATTGGGAAAACCACTGCTGGAAGGCAAGATAGAGATAATTATGGAAGAAGCAAAGAAAGTTTGAGCCCAGAGAGTGTACATGTTTGTGGGTTGCAGGGCAGGTAATAGTGGTGGAATGAGAGAACATTTGTATGAGAGGGGCTTAGAGAAAAAGAAGCCTGGATTCTTGCTCTGGGTCAATACTAAATGGTTATGTGGCCTTTGGCAGGTCACACACTCTCTGCCTCTCACAAAACTCATCAGATGTAAAATGAAGAAATTGGTTTAATGCAGCTCTAATGCTCCTTCAAGCTATCAACGTATTTTGGCACATAGTTAAGAGTTAGTTAGCAAAGAAACAGAGAATCCAGGGGCAGAGGAAAGAGGCTTACTGCCAGTGGGGAGATGAGGCAGATGAGGCAAATTACTGTAACTGCCTGACAGGTTCTTCCTGCAAGCTGCACAAAGACAGACCACAGCAAAGAAAGGCCGGCCACACCACATTGGAGACAGAGTTATTACTCAGATGGATCTCCCCGAAAATTCGGAGACTGGGTTTTTTTAAGGATGATTTGGCAGGTAGGGCCCGGGGAGTGGGGAGTGTTGATTGGTTGGGTCAGAGATGAAATCATAGGGAGTAGAAGCTGTCCTCTTGCACTGAGTCATTTACTGGGTGGGGGCCACAAGATCAGATGAGCCAGTTTATCTACCCGGATGACATCAAATAATCCACCGAATGCAGGGTCTGAAAAAATATCTCAAGCCGCAGTCTTAGATTTTACAGTAGTGATGATATCTCTATGAGCAATTGAGGAGGTTTTGAATGTTGTAGCCTCTAGCCGCATGATACCTAAACCATAATTTCTAATCTTATGGCTAATTTGTTAGTCCTACAAAGGCAATCTAGTCCCCAGGCAAAAAGGGGGTTTGTTTGGGGAAAGGGGTGTTATCATCTTTGTTTCAAAGTTAAACTATAAACCAGGGTCCTTCCAAAGTTAGTTTGGCCTACACCCAGGAAGAAATAAGGACAGCTTGAAGGGAGGTTTGGAAGCAAGATGGAGTCATTGAGGTCAGATCTGTTTCACTATCATAGTTTTCTCAGTAATGATTTTTGCAAAGGCAGTTTCAGCACAATGAAGGATGGGAAAACATAGGAGGGAGAGAGAGAGATCTAGGAGAAAATAAAAATTGAGTGCAATTTTTCTATTTTCTATTATGCCAGAACATTTATAGTAGGAGTTGTTCCACATGGGGACATTGCAGTTATTTCCTCAATATCCTGATAATACGTAAAAAGCTTACATCATACTACCCATTACCCTCATAAAGCAGTTCTGTGGGTGTCAAATATGTTATCACTCAGTAGCCTCAGGTTAAGCCACAGCAAACAGACAGACAGACACACACACACTTCTGAAAAATATGCTATCCCTATTCATATTCCCAATCCCTGTCTCCATTAAAACTTCTGATTACTTAATTTTTCTGTATAAATACAAATAAGATTTAATACTAATTAGCTGTCTAGTTTTTTAGATTGTTATACTACAAAATAACCCTGCATAGTTCTTTATTCCTATAACATGCTGTAGAAGATCATCTTCCTGAAGTAGTCTAATTACAATATTAGATCATCAGTGCCCTCAACTATTTGTCTTTCCCCCTTCTCTTTGTTCCTCTCACAAATACATAAATAAAGTGGCAATAGGAATACCCTGAAGATTCTTTTAGCTTGCATTATATTTTCTTATATTTTTATATATGTATACCTACATCTATGTGTGTGTGTTTTAAACCATTCAGCATTCATACACTCTGTCTTATATCAGCTGTTTACAGGTATACTCTTCTTTCATTTATAGAAAATATGGGTCCCAAACCAAATCCAAGTGGAACACATAAACTAGGTTAGAAAAATTAGCACATTATATAACCTCTGGCCACTGCGACTGGTTCTTTAAAGGACACACAATTCAATTAGAGTCACTGAGATCCAATGAGAACCTTGCCTGAATGGAAAGCTGGGACCACCTGTAGTTATCTTCACTCCATGAAAGAAACTCTTCCAGAAATAGTGAGCTAATCCAGAAGCAGCAGGACTGAGGGATGAAGCAAGAGATTAGCTGAATCTGTTTCTACCATTTGAGGCCTTACATAAAGCTTAAACAAGGCCATTCTTACCTCTGAGCTTTTTAACATACTAGTTTTTTTTAAAGATATTGTTATTTTTAAGAGATCACTACTATGTATATGCATATGTAAGCTCAGTCAAAATTAGGTAAAATGCAGAATTTACCTTTACATATTAAATAAAATCACTTTTGTTCTAAAAGGAAGATGTACTGAAATCTGGCATTAAACCTGTACACACATACACACACACACACACACACACACACACACACACACACAGTGAGCTAACTTTAAACTTGAAAAGGACCTGTGATATTTTATTATTTCAAGTGTCACTGAAATTTTATTCTTGCTCACTAAAGCCTTTCTATTCTATCTTCAAACTGGCTTTTCATAGATATTCCTATTTCTTAGCTTACCAATGAAAATACAGCATTCTGAGATATTCAAAGCATGGCACTTTCAGCCCATAAAGACCTCAGATTTCAGGAGCTTAAATTTTCAGTTCACCTTATACTTCAACAAGAGCTTTATTTTGCCAGTTATAGTTCCTTTAAAGAAATAGCTCAAACTATTTCTATCCAGTGTTTAAAGTTAAGTGTTTTTCAGATGGATCATAGGGATAAATTGCCTCAAATAAGAAAATTGTTCATTTTGAGAGTAATTACAGGGCATTTTTCTTTTCCAAATGATTTTCTCTTCCAAATTTGTATCTCTCTAAATGAGCTGTCTCTGGTGACTAACTGCAGCTAGGATGTACAAACATGTCTGTGAGCAAACACGCACATTTATTCAGATATGTGGCATGTCCCAGATACTATCCTTGGCCTTCTTTCTCTTACGCTATGTCTCTTTTTGAATAATATCATCCATTCTCACGGTGTCTACTACCACCCAAATACTGATGATTTGCAAATGCATTTTTCCAACTCACTTCTATCTTCCAAAACCAGTGATGAAATGTCTGGGGTGTCCCAGAAGATGCCAGACTTAGTTGATTCAAAGCTAAATTCATCACCTTCCAATAAAACCTCTCTACAGACCAGGCAATGGATTCCTCTTCTGGGGCTGCCCATAACAAAGTACCCCAGATTGGGTGGCTTAAACAACAGAAAATTATTTTCTCACTAATCTGGAGGCTAGAAGTCTGAGATCAAGGTATTGGCAGGGTTGGTTTCTTCTGTATCTGTCAGTGTCCAAATTTCCTCTTCTTAGAAGGGCAGCAGTAATATTGAATTAATGCCTTCTCTAATGACATAATTGTAATTTAATAACCTCTTTAAAGATCCCTTCTCCAAATACTATCACATTCTGAGGAATTGGGAGTTAGGACTTCATATGAATTTTGTGGGGGACATAATTCAGCTTATAACAGAGTTGCACTTTAGGAGCCTCCCAGAAAATAAAGGCATTGTGTTTGGTATAGAGTGAGTGCTCTGTAAGCACCATAATACCACAACACCCCAGGCATAATAAACCTCATGCAGATTTCAAAACATGCCATGTTCTCTCATATGTCCAGCCCTTTATTCAGGTTCTTCCCTCTGCCTGGATTGTTCCCTGACGCCTTCATCCCCTACCATTCTGCCTCAACCTTTATACTCCCACTTAGCTCATATTTACCATTTAAGACTGAGTCCAAATATTACTTCCTTCTCTGAAATGCTATTTTCTACTTGTGATGAAAGAATTCATCACCTTTTCCTTTACAAATATTTTGTAGCTGGTATGCATATATATGGACTAATTTTATCTGGTGTCATTGTGGCAAGTAACATAAATGCCTAAATCCTCCTCTAAATTTCCTGCTTCTCAAAGCCAGGGGTTGTGTTCTTACCTTTACTGATCAAATTTTAGCAAAGTGCCTGGTGCATAGTAGTCACTCAGTGTATGTTTGTTAGATAAATAAACATAAATAAGCCCACGAATAAAGCCATCATGTGTGTAACAGCTTGCGTCTTACAAAGTACTTTTATGTACATGATCTCCTTTGAAAAGCTCAATAAGGTACGAGAGACAGAGTAGCATAGTGCAGGGGACAGCTAGCTATGGTTTCCAGGCCAAATCTGAGTGACCTCTGAGTAAAGTTTTTGTTTGTGTTTTGTTTTAGGGAGCATACTTACAATATTTCTTAACATTTAATAAACTTCCTATTTCCAAAATTTTATATTTGCAGAAAAGTTGCAAGAATACTAGAGGTTCCCTTTGTCCTACCTTCTAATTTCCTCATTGTGAACATCTTACGTTACTTTGATGCAAATGTTACAACTGATGAACCAATATTGATACATTATTAACTAATGTCCATACTTTATTACATTTCTTTTTTTCCTAATGTCCTTTTTTTGTTCCAGAACCTCATCCAAGATACCACACTGCATTTGGTCATCATACTTCCTCTAGGATCTCTTGGCTGTGATAGTTTCTCAGACCTTCTTTGTTTTTAACAACCTTGGCAATATTGAGATATACTGGTCAGATATTTTACAGGGTGCCCTTTACTTACTTTACATCCATGTTTTTCTCATAGAGTTTATAGGTTTTGGGAAGGAAGACCATAAATGTAAAGTGCCATTCCCATCACACATATCAGGGTTACTGATATGCTATTAACATAATTTTCACTGATGATATTAACTTTGAACACCTGGCTGAAGCTGAAGGATGGCTTTTACATTATGAAGGTTGAAATATCAAAAGAAGGTTAATATTTTGTGATGAGACAATTCTATGAAATTCAAATTTCAGTGTCCATAAATAAGTATTATTGCAACACAACCAAGCTCATTTATTTGCATATTGTCTAGGCTGCATTGACACTATAATGGCAGAATTGCAAAACAGGCTCATGGTCTGCAAAGCCAAAAATATTTACAATCTGGCCCCCTGGTGAAATGAAACAAGAACAAGCTCAAATCAGACATGTCTGAGTTTAAATCTCAGCTCTGGCATTACCGTCTATGTGACTTGCAGCCAGCTGCTTAACATCTTGGAAATAAGGTTCTCTCATCTGTCAAATGAGGTTGTCAATGTCTGTTTCAAGGTTCTAATGAAGATTGTGATAATGTTTATAAACCTTTCAATGATTAATATCAATTACTAATCAAACAGATAAAATTATCCTCATTAAATAGAGAAAATAGATTCAAAGGGGCAAAGTGATTTGCATACCACTGGTAAATGTCAAAGTGGAGTTTCAGTGTGCATTTGTAGGTGCCGCAGCATGAGGCATGCCACAAACTTTGAAACAGGACATCTTAGTGTGACTTTAGGTTCTGCCTGAGTCTTCCTAACTGTGAATTCTTGGGCAAGTCACTCACTCTTCCTCCCTGAGGCTGAGTTATTTTTATGTACAAAATGGGTCTCATGCACACTATTTACTACCGAAGACTGATGTGAAGAATAAGTGAGCAAAGGTATACAAATTCACTGTTACACAGGATGGAGTCCAGAAACATGAGTTCAATTTTTTACTACATCAAGCTCTATTTATGGGAATAAAACTTATTCAAATAGTACTTTGAGAAAAATATTAAAAGGAAGGCAAAAACACAAAAGGCAAAAAAATCAATAATCCTCTGATTATCTCTTGTTTTGAATCGTCTGCTTTGTACTTTCTTCTATGAGTCCAGACACTAGAGCACTTGCCAGGTCTAAAACATGGTAGACAGATAAATGAATGGGATGCAGCTACTGACTGCAGGAGTTATAAACCTGATGGATAGCAGTGTAAGACTAAGATGTTGTACATTCTATGAAGTAAGAAAGCCATGACTAAGCTATGCTAATGAATGAATTTTCTCATGTTACGTTCTCAGTTCTTTAAGAAGCCTCACAATTCCTATTGCCCTCACCACTTCCAAGCTCTCTCCAAATTATTTATGTAGCTTGACTCAATTCACACATACCCATGCTCTTGCAGACTCTCCTTCTTTACTCCCATAAATGCTTGGGAGAAAGCCCTATCATGGTTAAGAAGCTAACTTATAGTATCTTAAAGAAGTTTTGACATCAAGACATTCCTGGAGCTTCTCTTGGATGTTGGGGGCATATGGAGTGTTAAAAATAATTTGAAAAATGTAATATGTAATATTCTACAATATTATAAATACTTCATGAAAAAACAGAAATTAAATTAACTTTTAACTCTTTCTCATACACTATTTAGAGTACATGGTTTCCAGGCCAAATACCACAGTGTTCCAGGCAAGGATGTGGTCAGTTTCCATCTCTGCTGGATCCCAAAGCCCAGGGCAGCTCTTGCACATAGTAAGAACTTAATAAATATTTACCAAATGAATATCTACACAACAGCCAGAAAGAAAGACTGCCTGTACTAAGTGATTACTATATGACCTAATCAAAATATATTCATTTTATTTTCATTTTTTTAATCCTTTTCTGAATATTTAGAGTGTCTACTGTGTCGTGACAGATGCTAAGTGCCGGAATTCAAAGATGAACAAAACAGACACAGGCCTAGCCTTTATCGGTATTACAGCACATTGGAGGAAGCAGGCAATTATAAGAGCATTTACAATATAACTTGGTAAATGCTATGATAGGAATTATAGAGTGCTATAAGACTAATCTAGACTCAGAGGTCAGAAAAAGCTTCCCAGAGAATTCAACTTGGCTTAGACTTGAGGAATGAGTAAGAGTATTATAGGAACATAAATTGAAACCTTATGTGGTCCAGTTTCGTCATGGAAAACCTTGTAGTATAGTTTGAAGTCAGGTAACATGATGTCTCCAGCTTTGTTCTTTCAGCTTAGGATTGTCTTGGGTATACAGGCTCTTTTTTGATTCTGTATGAAATTTAAAAGTAGTTTTTTTTCTAATTCTGTGAGGAAGTCAGTGGTAGCTTGATGGGGATCGCACTGAATCTACAAATTACTTTTGGCAGTATGGTCATTTTCACGATATTGATTCTTCTTGAGCATCGAATGTTTTTCCATTTGTTTTTGTCCTCTCTTATTCCTTGAGCTGTGGTTTGTAGCTCTCCTTGAAGAGGTGCTTCACATCCCTTGTAAGTTGTATTGCTAGGTATTTTGTTCTTTTTGTTGCAGTTGCAAATGGGAGTTCATTCATGATTTCGGTCTCTGATTATCTATTATTGGTGTATAGGAATGCTTGTGATTTTTGCACATTGATTTTGTATCCTGAGACTTTGCTGAAGTTGTCTATCAGCTTAAGGAGATTTTGAACGTATTTTATACATTAACAATGAATTATCCAAAAAGGAAATTAAGAAAATATTCCCATTTACAATAGCATCAAAAAAAGTCATAGAAATAAATTTAACCAAAGAGGTGAAAGACCTATACACTGAACACTATAAAGCATGCATGAAAAATTAAACAAGAAACTGAAAAATGGAAAGATATCCTATGGTCATGGATTGGAAGGATTAATATCATCAAAATGTCCATACTACTGAAAGAAATCTATTGGTTGAATGCAATGTCTATCACAATTCAATGACATTTTTCACAGAGAGAAAAACAATTCTAAAATTCATGTGGAACCACAAAAGACTCTGAATAGCCAAAGCAATCTTGAGCAAAAAGAACAAAGCTTGTGGCCTCACACCACCTGATCTCAAAATATACTGCAAAGCTATGGTAATCAAAATAGTATGGTTCTGGCATAAAAACACATACACACCAACCAACAAAACAGAATAGACAGCCAAGAAATAAACCCAAGCATAGATGGGCAACTAATTTTTGGTAAGGGCACTAAGAAGACTCCATGATAGAAGGATAATCTCTTCAATACATGGTATTAGGAAAACTGGCTATCCACATGCAAAGGAATAAAATTAGATCTTTATCCTACACCATACACACACAAAAAATAAATTCAAAATAAATTAAAGACCTGAATATAAGACTCAAAACTATAAAACTCTTAAGAGAAAACATAGGGGAAAGGCTCCTGAACATTGATCTTGGCAATTATTTTTTGGATAGGACACCCAAAGCACAGCCAACAAAAGCAAAAATAAACTAATGAGACTACATCAAACCAAAAAGCTTATTCGCAGCAAAGGAAGCCATCAACAAAATGCAAAGGCAGACTACAGATTGGGAGAAATTATTTGCAAATCATATTATCTGACCAGGGGTTAACATTCAAAATATATAAGAAACTCACACAATTGAATAGCAAAAAGAAAGAAAGAATAACCCACTTAAAAAATGGGCAAAGGACCTGAATAGAAATTTCTCCAAAGAAGACATAAAAATGGACAACACGTATATGAAAATATGTTAAACATCACTAATCATCAGGGAAATTCAAATCAAAACTATGAGATATCTCATATCTGTTAGAATGGCTTTTAGCAAAAAGACAAGAAGTAACAAGTGTTGGTGAAGGTGCAGAGGAAGGGAACCACTGTACACTATTGGTGGAAATAAAGACTGATGCAACCACTGTGAGAAACAGTAAGGAGGTTCCCAAAGAAATTTAAAATAGAACTACCATAAGACCCAGCAATATCCCTCTTCTGTATAAATATCCAAAGAGTACTTACTTACTTCTGTGTATACACCCAAAGGAAAAGTGTCCATCAATGGTTGAATGGATGAAACTGTGTGTGCGTGTCCCCTTTGGTGCTCTTGCTAAAAATTAATTAGCGATATATGCTTGGGTTTACTTCTGTGCTCTGTATTCTGTTCCAGTGGTCTGTGTATCTGTTTTTGTGCCAATACCATGCTGTTTTTAATACTATATACATATGTACAGAATAGAATATTACTCAGCCATAAGAAAGAAAGAGATCCTGTCATTTACAACAACATAGATGAACCTAGAGGGCATTATACTAAGTGAAATAATCCAGATGTGAAAAGGCAAATAATGCATGGATCTCACTAATATGTGAAACTTTTTTAAAAAGAGAGGAAAATGGTGATGACCAGGAGCAGGGGTGGAGGGAAAGTTATGGGAAGATGTAAGTCAAAGGGTACAAAGCTGCAGTTTTATAGGATGATTAAATCCAGAGACTTAGTATACAGCATGAGAACTATAATTCCTAATATAGCATTGTATGCTGACAATTTGTCAAGAGAGTAGATTGTAGGTACTCTTACCACAAAAGAGTAAATATATGAGATATTGGGTATATTAACTTGCTTGTCTCTAGTAATCACACTACGAATATGTGTATCAAAACATGTTGTAAACGTTAACTATATACAAAACAAATTAAATCACCTCCTGATTAATAATTGGGTACAACAATGCCTTAGCTGGCTGTGATCAGGAGCCCTAGCCCTTTCTGGCTTCCTTCCCTCTACTTTGCTTCTGTGCTGCTCACATTCTTCTCCACCAGCTTCTCTACTGGACGGACCTACAATTTCCATGTTGGTTCCAAATGGCCTTTAAGGACATGGCATGACAATTGATGAAAGAAGCAAAAGTGCTTTACAAATAAACTGAGCAAAATTAACTCAAATAGTAGTTTAGTCATTAAATAACTTAAAGATATTACATAAACATGAAAGAACTCTTCACAACTCACAGTGTATGCTCAGAGTCCAATGATGTCACCACATAGTATCCCTCTTACACGTTCCATATATTGTATGCTTTCCACTTACGCTTCTTATTTGATCTGTGGTGTTTGTGTGTAGGTACGGGGGTGTGAGCACATATGAACATGTACTTGTTAGTGGCCCTATGTGCACAGAAGCCCCATTCTTACTAACTGGCTAATCTTAGTCAAGTCTTCTAAATTTAGTTTCCTCACCTAGAAAATGCAGATAGCAACACTTAACTTGGTTATGAAGGTTGGTTGTAAGACCAGAATGCAATGATAATTATGTAATAATTGTAGTACATGAAAGACCTTAATAACAAAAGTTATTAATAAGTGAACACTGAGGATATGCTAATTCCCTCTCTTGGTCTTTTTGATTGGTGAGAGAAGCAAATCGAACCCCATCTGTCTCTTCCTCATTCTTGGTAAAAAGAACAAAAGTCTGATGTTGACCTTCACCATGGGGTAATTCAAAAAGTCTGAATGGGACTGTGAACATGCCAGATCTTCCAGGGGTAAACTGTCTTTTGCCTGGACAGCACACACACTTTAAAATAATGTATTGTTCTAAAATGCCACTTTTCACCTCCATTGTCAATTCTGAATATTTGTTGCCCTCAGAAATTGAAACACAACAGTGGAGTCATTCCCATCTATCCATTCATCTTAGTAGTAATGGATTTGTGAGAGGAAACTGGCTGGAGTTTAGCAAAGGCAAAGCTCCATTCAGCTTCCAAAGGCCAGGGAGAAAGTCCAGGAGAACAGTGGGTTCTCAGGTCCTCTTATCCATTCTGCACCACATCATGATTCATGTCATCTAATGCTGTATATTTGGAGCACACATAGGGTGAAAGACTTCATAAGATTTCATCTGTGTCTTGAAACATAGATGGGACTTTGATAGCAAATGGCAGGAAAGGGCAATCTAAGTAGGCAAGAGAAAAGGTCTAGAGGCATAAGAAAATAAGAAAGTACCTGAAGACAAATATTAGATTAATACAGCTGTAACACATGGTACAGGGGAGCTACGTTTATAAGGAGCAGTGAAGAAATAGAATAGCTATTCTGAAAAAGGAACACAAAATTGGAGAAATAATACTACTAAATTTTAAGACTTACTATAAAGTTATAGCAATCAAATCAAAACAGTCAATAAAGCTTTAGCATTAGCAAAGAGACACAGAATAATGGAAGAAAATATAGTGTCCAGAAATATACCCATACAAATGTGGCTGTTTGAACCTTAACAGAGGGGCAAAAGTATTCAGTTGAGAAAGGATTATCTTTTCAATAAATAGTATTGGAATAATTGGATATATGTAAAAAATGGACCTTGAACTTGACCTAAACCTCACACATTTTATAAAGGCTAAAAATAAATAATTATTCTACCTGTAAAAGAAAACCATGCAACTTTTAGAAAAAAAACACAAGAGAAAATCTTCAAGACCTGGGGTTTGGAAGAAGGGAGAGGAGGAGGGACGGAGGAAGGGGAGAAAAGGAAGGTGGGAAGGAGGAAGGAAAAAAGAAAGAGGCAGGCAGGCTGGACAAAATGTGGGTAACTTTCATGACATTACAAACAGCTAAAACTGCTGATATATACGGAGCTCTTAAAAACTTGTAAGAAAAAAAGACTAACAGCTTATACAAAACAGCAAACTATATGAAAACTTAGTTTACAGAAAAGGAAATACAAATGACCTTTAAGTAATAAAATGCTACTCCTCACTCATAATAAAAAACAGACAAAAATTACATTGAGATCTAATTTTCACCTATCAAAATGTCAAGAATATGGAAACATTTTCATAAAATACTTCTGAAGATGCTGATGAAAATAAGAACCCTCACACACCGCTTGTGAGAACATTCTTGGGAAAATGCCTATGAAGGGCAATTTGATAATATCTATCAGAACTACAAATAAATGTGCTTTTTGACCTAGCAATTTTACTTGTGCAAATATATTCAACATATATTCCACACATACATGTACAAGTTTGCAGCATAATTCACAATGTAAGAAATCGGAATGAGTCACATTATCCATCAATTGGCACTGGTTCAATTAATTACAGTATATCCCTATAATGAAATATTATACAGCTATGAAAAGGAAAGAGGAAGCTCTCCATACTAGCATCCATAATACCTATTATCCTCTTAATCTTCACAGCCTGCGAGGCCACTGTAGGTTTAGCCCTACTAGTTCAGGCATAGAATGATTTCCGAGAACTTAAGTTAAAAAGGAAAAGATCTAGATACAGAACACCATGTGTAGTATGCTACATTTTATGAGTAAGAGTCCGAAAAGATCTTTTATGTGCTGCATATGCATAAAGCAATTCAAGAATACATAAGAAACTAAAAAAAAGTGGCTCTCTCCGTAACACTGGGGAAATTTGGAAGATCAGTGACAGAATGGGAGAGAAGCTTTAATTATATTGTTTTCCACAATTTAGAAATATATGAACCATATGAATGCTTTATTGAAAGTTGAAAGAATTGATTCATAAGTTTTTCAAAGTTTTCCTAAATTGGCTGAGTAGTTTAGTCACTCATTTACCCAAAACACAGATATTTTAAGGTGAAATGTATATATTCCTGTAGAGCAGGAGAAAACAAATTGCCATGGGCATCAGCCTATCTTTTTCAAACTCAGAATTTAAAGCCTCAAACTATGGGAATAAAATATCTAAAAATTACTGACATTTTCACACAACCTCATACTTGTACTTTTGCTAAGACTTTGATCCTCAACTTTTGTTCCTAAGCACCAAGAGTTAATAGGAGTTCCTCATGGCCATTAGTGGATGGGCTTAGTTGTATGAATAATGCAACAGAAGAGGCCTTGCTGTCTTCATCTCACTCTTCCACTAAGCCAGCTGCTGGCTTTAGTTGTCATTTCCAAGGACCACAAGATCAGTGAGGATTATACACTCTGGACTTCCTGACTACTAGCAGTGAAAATCAATAAAAATGATTGGTCATTTAGCATAATATATCTTGGAATAATGGGAAATTTCCCATTTGGTAACAGCTTGATTTTGAAACTCTGGTTTTTCATGCAGCTTGTTGAGATGTATCTCAGGAGCTGTCTTCTTGGATGACCAAATATATCATGGGTCAGAGAGACAAGGATTTATTTTAATATATCATGGACGCTTAATGATGCTTTGGCACTGTGGTTCATAATGAGCAGCTGTTTGCAGTGGCATTGCCTGCAGTCCTAATGGGGCCTTCATCGGGTTTCAGAGCTGGTTGCTAAGTAGGTGTTGGTGAATACAGATTTTGAAGTAGAAGACTTCCATCTGCCTTTAAAACTTTTCAAAAAATTATGCATTCCTTATCCTTGCCCAAACAGGAGGCTCACAAATGGAAATTGCTGATTTATTTTTAAGCAAGTAAAATATAAATAAATAGACTTATTTTTCCAACATTCTGTTACTAGGAGAAATTTCAGAGTTTGCTTAGCCAGATTTTCCCAGTCTCTACCCCATTCTCAGTTTGCATGTATGAGGAAGCCCTTAGAGAGATAATGTGATGAAATCAAAAGAGCAGAAGCATCTCTGTTTGAATTCTGACTCTATGCTTAGTAGCACTGGAGTCCTTGGGCGAGTTACTTACCTCTGAGCTCAGCTTTCTCATATAAAGTAATAATGATAATACTGCTTTGTACGGTAGTTCTGAGGATAAGAAAAATGTATATTAAAAGTGGCTGTTACATCAAAGACACTCAAAAAAATACGTTATTATTTTATCAAGGGTCATAACTTCCAGCTTTTGCAAACCAGTTAAGGTCTAGGAGTAGTTCCAGGAAATAGGTGAGCCATTCCTTTTGGCAGGACATTCCCTCTTTCTCTTAGTTAATTAGGTGAAGATACAATATACTCCAGAAGGTTCACTCCATTTTCTTTAGGTGGCCAGGTTAGTGACATTAAATGAGAAAGTGTCATTCTTATTCAAGACTTTTAAAAAATAAAATAAGCTTCCTGTTAGTTTTCTTAAACTTAGACTTCGATATACTCAATTCAGCAAGTCTCCAATCAGTTTCATCTCAATCTCAGACCCTTGCATTAATGGTGAAAAAGACAGACATAATTATTGTCCTTGTGATTCCTAAAATTTAATGAGTTTTAGGTAAAAAAATTAGCAGGCAATTAAAAATGGTGTGATACATGCTACAATAGAGAATCTACAGAATGCTGTATCAACAAAAACGTAGAGCTCGGCAGAGCGTAGGGGAACAGTCAGATAAGGCTAGCTTCAGAGACCTAATGGGTAAATAAGAGTTACCCAGAGGAATGTGGTGCATGGTGTTTGGGTGGGGAATAGACAGAAGGAACAGAAGTAGGTGAAGACTAGTGAAAAAATGAAGGGGCTAAAGAGTTGAGCAGTGAGCATACCCTGCAGGGTCATCTGAGTGAAGGTTTGTACACTATCCGAAGAGCAAAAGGCAGATTTCGTGTGCTTTAAGCAGGGGCAGGCACCATCAGATCTGTGTTTTAGAAGTATCAGTGACGGTAGGCTGCAGAATGGATTCAAGGTAATCAGACCAAAGACAACAAGCCACTAGCAAGTGGTCGCAGTAAGCCAGGTGAGAGATGAAGCTTCACTAGAGAACTAGCAATAGGACCTTGAAATAGAAAGGATTTTCTGGGTAATAACCTCATATTGCACATAAATCTTAGCAAATTTTACCAGTTAAAGTAAACAGGTAAAAATTTCAACTAATCGCAAACTTTGTGAGTTTAGTTTCAACTGGCAAAGCATTCCTACACAAACAGGCTCTAGCCATGGAATCATTTACTTTAAAAATCTTCAGGGACTGGCATGTGTACAAAGCACTCTGGACTTACAAAGCTAAAACTGCCACTGTTGGTCCAGTAGGGCAGATACAACAAATAGAAAAATAACTTGAATAGAAGGTATATGTCTTCTGTAGCATAAAAAAAAAAAAAAACATTTTCAACAAACATTGGTCAAATAAATTTTACAAATAAGTCAATGATGTTAGTTTATGTTAGGCCTTAAAGATTGGAGATGGGAGGACAGTTTTGGGAGGATCTTACTTTTGCAGCTTCACTCACACAGTCTCCTTAAGGTGGATATTAAGGTGGATATATGTCATATCCACTTGCATCATACCATATTCATATCCACATTTAGGAGACTCTGAGTGAAGATGCAGAGATAGGAAAATAGGGATTGTTTTCTGGGAACATGAAAGAGTTTCACTCAGTGAAGCATACAATTTCTGCACAGGGAGAGGCTGTAGTAAAAAATGGTAGTAAAGAACACACAAACAAGATGTAGTGAAGAATAACAAAACGTAGATAAGAGAATGCAGACATTTGAAAGACGGATATTTTGAAATTCTTTCAAAAAGAGGAAAACATTGGAGGTTCTGGGTATGAAAGTAGATAAGCCAGTGTCAGACCCGTTGACTTAATTGATTAATTTCTTGTCTTTACTCTCTTTCGTGCTTTATGTTCTACTATGCAAGTGTGTGTATGCATATGTACACATATTATAGTGGGTTGGTGAGTCTGTAATGCAAACATTTCTTTTAGGAATTTGGAGCCCTCCATGCAAATCCTTATGCTAAGTCCCTTTCCACCTTGTGCTCTTTCTTGTCTTTTTCTTTTCTCACAGATGCTTCACTTCAAACTTCTCCATCCTTTCTCTCCTATTGTGTGGTTTGCAGCTCTCTTACCATGCTGGCTCTCTCTGTGGTCAGACATGACTCTGCCATCAGGAACAGCTGGCAAACTCTCTGCAGAGCCTGCCCTCCCCTGCCACTCCTTCTGACCCCAGCCCCTTTCAGAGACCAGTATTTACCAGTACAGGCTTCACCCTCTAACATCCAGAGCAAAAGCTGCATTCCATATGGAGGTGACAACTGTAATTCTGTTTTAACTAGGAGTAGTAAGAACTGGACATCTACTCCTTGGGAAACCCTGGCTTTGAAGCAAAAAGACTGTTCTATTTTTAATCCTATTACAGATCAGCCTTCAGGAGCTAAAACATCTATGCTGCCTATGGTGTTTTGGGTTTCCTCCAAATGTCTCAGAAGCATCTTTGAGCATGATTGCAATGGGTTCTTAATTTATGGAGATTTACACAGCAGGAGATGGAATTTTAACTCTGCCAGCCATGTTCATTGGTTTCACACGGCCTGGTCTGGAGCAACTCTGTCTGTTGGAGACTAGGGTTGCATCTATCCCCACACCCAGCCCACCCCCACCACACACACCCATATCTAATAACCTCATTAGAAGAGGGAAAAATCCTCATGATATACAGGTGTGGTAGAAGAGGGACTTAATAATTTTTGACCTCATTCAAATCAAGAGCTACACAGCAATTTTTTTCTGGTCCACATCCTGGTATAGAGCTTTACAATTCCCATCAGTTCAGCAAATATATACCAATAATTCCCCAGGTACTAGGCCTGGAAAATCACCAACAATTGGGAAATATGTAACCTCTTCTCTCATTGACCTTATAATCAGGTAAAGGAAAAAGGTAAATGGAATAAAATGATACTATATTGTGACAAGCGCTCGACAGATGTGCTGTGGGAGCAGGGGAAGAATATCCTTTCATAAATAAGTAGCACAGATGCCTAGAGCCTTGGAACACAGGCAGACAGACAGGGTCAGAATCCCAGCTGGAGCACTTCCTACCTCTGCAACCTTGGGCATGTTACTCAACCTCTCTGTGCCACAGTTTCTTTATCTGTAAAATGGAGATAAGGAAATACTTTGCCTAATGGGATAGATGTGAGGATTAAATGAGAAACTACATGAAGAGCAACTGGCACAAGGCATGGCACATAGACAATGCTCAGTAAATGTTGACTAATATAGGAGT
Organism: Pan troglodytes; assembly: GCF_028858775.2. Taxonomy (NCBI): domain Eukaryota; kingdom Metazoa; phylum Chordata; class Mammalia; order Primates; family Hominidae; genus Pan; species Pan troglodytes. Next base: position 93,955,382 of record NC_072407.2, read on the forward strand.
TTTGTTATTTGCACTCCAAACAGATACCCATTTAGTATTGGTCCAATCACATCAGACCACTTCTTGGATCCTAAACATGCTCTGTCCCCATGCATTTATTTACATTGTTCTCTCCATCTAGTTGCCCTTCCTCTTTCACTGCATATATTAAAACTCTACCCATCAGTATTAGTTTCCCATGACTGCTGTAATGAATTACCACAAACTAGGTGGCTTAAAACAACAGAAATTTATTTTATCATAGCTCTGGAGGCCAGAATTATGACATCCAAGTTATTGGCAGGGCTACACCCCATCTGAGTGGAATGAAGCGATCTCGGCTCACTGCAACCTCCGCCTCCCGGGTTCAAGCAATTCTCCTGCCTCAGCCTCTTGAGTAGCTGGGATTACAGGTGCCCACCACCATGTCGAGCTAATTTTTTGTATTTTTAGTAGAAATGGGGTTTCACCAAGTTAGTCAAGCCAGTCTTGAACTCCTGATCTCAGGTGATCTGCCCACCTCAGTCCCCCAGTGTCAGGATTACAAGCGTGAGCCACCATGCCCGGCCCTCCTCCAGGTTCTAATGACTGACCACATTCCTTGGCTAATGTCCCCACCTCTCCAATCTCTGCCTCTGTGGTCACAATGCCTCTTCCTATCTATCTATAAAATCTTTTTCTGTCTTATTTTTATAAGGATCATTGTCATTGGATTTAAGAGGGCCTACCCTGATAATACAGGATAAACTCCTCCCAAAACCTTTTCTTCTCTCAGAATCTTTTGGCAGGTAAGGTAATATTTACTCTTTAAATATAGAAGGTAATATCCATAGGTTCTGGGGATTAGCACATGGACATATCTTTTGGGACCACCATTTAGCCCTCTGGGCCATTTCTTAAGAACCAAATAAATGTCCCTTTCAGCATGAAGCCTTCCCTGACAGTATCCAGCTCAAAGTAGTCTTTCCACAACTTGAGACTCCATAACACTATTTTTATATCTCTTAACACCTTACTATGCTTTAAATTCTTAAGACAGTTATTTTTCTGCAAATCTAATTTTTCCTATCAGACTGTTTCTTATAAAGATAGCTAGACCAAAGGATCTTTACTTATTCTTCCAAACTGAAGATTGTATATTTTTCTACTTTAAGTTCTTTGACTTTAGGGACCGTGATGTTTTAACTTTGTATGCCTATTGATGTCTACTAAACTCTTCAGCAAATAATAGACTAAAGTAAATCTTTCTTGCATGGATGGATCACAGGATAGAAGGATGTATAGATGATTGATGTTTTTCAGCCTTTAAAAGTAGTTTTGTTTCAGAAGCATACAGAGGCAAATATGTTTCACCAAAATATTTCAAACAGTGGCCCTGTGAAGATTCTGTCAGAACAGCTTTCTAATATTAGGCGGGAATATTTTGATTCTGAATCATTTCTTCACACATCCTGCAGAGCAGGGTATAAGTCTCTTGTATAGCATTTTCTCATCATGTCATGTAAAGTAGGGAAAGCATGTTCTTCCTCACAGTAGCTGGAGACTCTTTCTTGGGCAATGACAGTGAACATGCTAGGCTTTGGCTTATAGTTAGGGAAATTCACTTTGCAGTTGGCAGGACACATAACCAAATTACAGAATTTGCCATGCCGCCCTGCTAGCTTCTAATTATCGATGATCATGTTGAAGTCTGGAGGGCAAAGTGTAGTTATAAAGTATGGCAATAAAGTTGTCCTTGGTTGTACCATCATTTTGTAATGTGCAAGCAGTGACTGATGTGACAGGCTACACCACAGGCCATCCGCAGTCTACCGAAAGGATGTGTCTGGCTCCAACACCAGGCTCAGGCTACTCTCGAACTTGACATTTTGCCTGAACAGCTGGAAGGTACACAGGCTTATGGTGCTATGCTCCAGCTTCATTTTCACTCCATAAGCTCCTCTGAATAAAACTAAATATGCAGATTCACATCCATCTGCTAACCAAAACCTCCTCACTGTTGAAGGACTGTCTCAACACTGCCTAGTATTTGATCTTTTAGGCATTAAAACTTGAGCAGGGGATTTGGAAATACCAGGGAGAGAAGCCTTGCTAGAATTCTAGGAGCTCCACATAGAACACAGGGAGCTTAAAGCTAGAGTATCTTACTATGAATATCAGAAAGAAGGCAATAAAAGCTAAAACACAGAAATATCTTGGATTTCCCCCAGCGCACATGTGCAGATGCCTGCCTGCTAGGATACCCAGTGTCAAGACCAGAGTTCCATCTCTATCTCTAGGCTCATCCCATAGCTTTAGATACAATTCCCCTTCCTCTCTGACTTTGTTTTTGGATTACTGTTTTTCACTATGTGTTCAGTGGTGGGTAATATTATTGTACTCTATTTTATGGCTTTTTATGAAACCATTATTTTGGAAATAAGAAGTATTTAGGAACACAAGTAAATAGAAATAGAAGGAAATAAAAGATCATAAACTGCTTATCAAATATTAAAATGTGGGACAATTACATTTTTTAAAAAAGAAAAGAACAACAGATTTCCCTGCTAGGAAAAGAACTGTCCTTGGCTTGGAAGAAATGAGCTATAGTTCAAACTTACTAGTAACTGTGGGTCCTTAAATAAGTCACTCTTTTGCTCCATGATTTGTGTCTTATTCCACCATTTAGCAAACACATTCAAGCATCTTCTACATGCCAAGAACTTGCTGGAAAACATCACAAAAGTTAATATTTTGTGGAGATCAAGGAATGAAACTCAGCCCTCTGCAAGTATGATTTCATTTGATGTCACACCAGTTTAATTAAATTCGTGCTATAATCCCTCACTTTATAGATGGGGAAACTAGTATTAAAGAGTTTGCACAGTGGTAAGCCGTGAAACTGTAATTCAAATCAGACTCTAGGGCTCTAAAACTCTGACACTAACACAACAGACTGCTTTCAAGGAGCCCAGGATACAGACAATTGCAACCCTGCTTGGAACAATAATTAGACAAAAAATAAAAATAAAAGAAACCCAAAATAAGTTTTTGAAAACATATTTTAGTAAATTGGAAGAAGAGAGACTAGAAAAAACATATAATAAAAAGGAAGAGGAAATAAAACTTATCAAGATGATGTTGTCTGAAGAGTCAATTAGAATATTCTACTCTAGATGCTGAATGTTTCTCCCATATGCATAATGATTGCCCTTTTATTGCTTAGGTCTATGCATGATCTCCTCTAGTACCAGCAAGAAATTTCCTGAAATATTCTTGATTATAGCATGGCCCTGACCTGAACATAGTTCTAAAACGTACTCTGGCCATCAAAAGAGAAGATGTTTGACAGCTTTGCCTTCACTGTGTGACAGGTCTATATTCAAGATTTGCATGAGAATATTTGTACTTTTCATTGGGAACAGATGGACCATCAGTTTAACATGAAAATGAACCCAGGCATAGCAGTCAGTAGTAGAGAGTTGAAAGCAAAGAAGGCAAGTCCCAAAGAAGCCTGGGAAGTGATGAGCACTGGAGCTAAGGGAAGGTGCATTCACTGAGCACATTCCTTCATCTCAACTGTTTGTTTATTCATTTAAAATGTAAAGTTGGCTTAATACACAAGACCAAAAAGTTTCTTTAAATCCACCTCTCATTTAAGGATCAATTTGATGATCACCTCCACACTGCTGCCTTTGCTGACTAAAAATAGATTAGGCCCACAGAGCTTTGTACATTTTATTAAAGCATTTATATCAGTCACCACATTTAATTCTATATTTACACTCTGCCTCCTCAGATGGAACACAAACGCCTGGTACATGGATGCTACAATGAAAAGAATATGGGTGCTGAAATCAGAGAGAATCATCCAAGGTCAGAATTGAAAGTGACAGAATTAAGTTAATTAACCTTATAAGCCTTCTTTTCTTCATCTGCCAATTGGAGATGATAATAATGTCTACTTACTAGAAGCCATGTGAGGAGAAATTAAGAAAATACATGGAAAATATTAACACAGTTCTCGTCACTCAACAAAGCTGAAATGTGAAAGTATTTTTATTAGTCTCATCTTCCTGATACCAAATCAAAATGCTGATAATTAACTGGATGAATACTATTTTGCCTATGGCTTATAATTAGAATAATCAATATAGTAAAACCACAGAAACCATGGAAAATAACTAGAATTATCTGTGAGAAACACTGTGGGTATTAATGAAAACTGTCCTGAAAGATTTTCCATGTCTTGGTGGTCCTCTTATGTCTGTCAAGGGTACTGAAGTAAAACATGAGTCCAGACCCCTCTTCCCAGGCATCCAATGCATTCATAATTTTCTCCCTTTATCCCCAGGGTCCCAAATTAAGGTAAGCACTTACTAGCAAGTTCCTCAGGCTCTAGACTGCTCTGGAGTGGCTCTGTGACTTTGAGCAAATTATTCTATTTCTGCATTTCTAAAGGAGTAATAATAAACCTACTTTATAACAATCTCATGAGGATTACATTTGAAAATATGCATAAAGTAACTCCATAAAATATACTATAAATGCAATTTTTTTCTCCCTCCTTTTCACCCTCCTCACCATTCTGATAAAGTGTCCTGATAATAAAAAGAGTAAAATGATAGATTCAGTCACACCTAGGTATCAATGACTAAAGTCAAAGCTTTTCCTCTGCTATTCCCAGCCTCTTTGGCTTGCCTTTTCCCACAGCTGGGACCACTTAATTCCCACATGCAGGTTTAGACCTGCTCCTCCCCCTGGGAGTGCTTTGCTTTCATGCCACAGGCATTTAAACACCTTCCTCCCAACATGGGCAAGGGAGAGGAAAAGAAATAATTCACAAATCCACCCATCCATTCACTCATGCCATCATTTAGTAAACATTTAATGAACAGATATCATGTGCCAGGCTCTGAACTAAGTACTAGAGACATGAAGACAACAACAAATCATAATGATAATACATGGTCCATGCCCTCATATTGCTCACAATTTAGTGAGCAAGACAGAAATGTAAACAGAACACTGCAATGCAGCCTGATGAGTACAATGCAAGATGCAGAAATAAGCTCCAGTGGAGAGATGCTTGAGTTGTGTCTGTGTCATTAAGAAAAAGCAGCAGCTCATGTATCTCTATCTCAAATGCTAATTCTGGTTTTTCATTACCTTTCTTGGCAACCCAGTACCTCCAGGGCGGGAGTCCTGCTTTGCCCTAGTCAATGGCTCTCTCAGAGACCCAAGTCCTTTCTTTGCACCCAAGCCAATGATTAGGGCCCACACCATGTTAGTAGGCTGCTCTGATGTTCTCACCCATGCCTGGATTCCTGAGGTTGCCTCCCCAGGTGACCCACAAGCCTATTGGACACATGTCTAGGCTCTGCAGTATTCTCTGAGTTACCATAAAATAGAATGCATGCTGTCTTGCCAAACAAGAATTTCTCTCTGCACCTACAGGTGGGTCTCCTCTGTCCTTACAATTTCCAGTCACACCTTAACCACTTTTCCAGATGATCCTTATGCATGCTGAACTCTGAGAGCCACCAGTGAAGAAGATAAGTGACCCATCTACCTGTAGCTGGAAAATAAAGGCTCTTTGGGATTCTTTCCCGTGAGTCTTCATTTCACCATATTGGTGAGAGAAGGCATTCAGGCCAATAATTAACTGAACATTAGCTGTGTACCAGACACTGTGGTCGACATTGAGATATAACGGTGAGTGAAGGCACAGCACATGGGACTTCCTATAGTCACATATGTGACCCATACGCTAGAACAGTTTTACCCACGGTGTGAATGGTGATAGGTATGGAAGGAATAGCTGTATGTTTGTCTCCAGTGTCCCATGGTTCCAAAAAATGCTATGTCTGCAGAGGTCCCAATATCTGAAGGTAATAAAATTAAATAAGTGCCAATAGCCAGGTAGGTCTCTTTCCTGTCTTAACTCTCTTTGATTCTCACAGTCTCTTATGAGAGCTATACATTAAACATAATTATATTAAAAACACACTTTTAAGAACAATTGAGATAGGGCTAAAAATAAAAAGTAGCTACAATATGGCAGGAATTGTTCTGCATATAAAGTCCAAGAAAAGGTAAATTAGAGACAATTTCTGCTTTAAGTAGCTCACAGTAGGGAAAGAAAATAGTATAAAAATTACCATGAAATATAAATTATAAAATGCTTTATGTTCAAGTGATTGATTGATTGTGCATGTGAAGGATGATTTTTACAAGTGCCTGAAAAAACTGAGTTCCACATTTTATAGACTATTGATTTGGAATTGTAGATGCCGAGTCACCTCCACCTAACTATCAGATTGACAACTTTCTGGATGTATTTCAATGGTGAAGCATTTTTCAAGAAAGGTACATTGCAATGCCCTCACATACCTGATGACAAGAGAAGATTATGCAGTTATATAATAACAGCCTCCATTTGCTAGTCCTAACCTTATGCTCAGCATCATGCCAAGACACAGAGTATTATAAATAATTCTCACAAGTGTCCTATAAAGTCAGCAATATTGTTGTTGCCAGTTTTCAGATGAAGAAACTGAGTTTCAGAGACAACACTTAACTTGCTAGATCAAGGGCCAGGCAGTGATAAAACTGATTTGGACCCATGTCTCTCTCACTCCAGCACCCAAAATCTTTTCTGCTATGGCATGCTACCTTGAATACACCGTATCCTCTCTAAATTTTGATTTTATTTTTTATTTTGGCCTACCAAAATAAAAAATTTTTCTGAGTTCCTTACATTCACATTTACTGCCTGCTTACTCATGCCAGATGCTGTGCCATGGATACTAATGCAAACAAAACCTTCATCCCTAAAGGAATTCAATCTTCCCACACCTTTTGATTAGAAAATTTGGTGCTATTAATTATCACGTGTTCCATAGCCTTTCATTTAACATATTATGCCCATATGAAACACCTACTCATACAAGACACTAGTGGCTTTGACCTCAAGGGACTCCTAGTCTAGTAGAGGAAGAAAAAAGGATTTTAAGCCAACATAATTAATACAACTAAATATAATATTAGAGATATGAAGGAGGTGCTATGCAAACTCAGGTGGGTGGGAGAGGTCAGAGAGAACTTCTTGGAAGCAGAATGGAATCCTGCATGAATTCCAGAGGGTGAGTAGAATCAGGGTAAAGTGAAGAGTGGATTGTGAGAACATTTGAGGCAAAAAGACTACAATCTTTTTTTCCAGAATCAGAAGGGCAACCACACCTAAATCAACATTAATTTTCCTAACTCATTATGCAAGCACTAAGTACAGGGTTATGCCAGAACACTGGGGTTGGCATTAGGCAGATCCAGTTTCAAAATTGGCCATCTCTATTCCCTCACCTATAAAATGGGGATAATACCTATTGTGAGGCATGAATAAAATAACGCATAGCCACAGAGTTTAACAGTGGTAAGCATTATTCGTGTTGTTATTGGCATGGCTATAGCACAGAGTGACAGAGCAGGTCTGTCCATTACCATCTGATTAGGGGCTTATATTATACGTTGTTTCAAGCCATAAAATACTGTTGCAGAATCTCCCTCATAGTCTCAGAGGGAGGATATGGATCAATGCTGTTTATGGTATGAGAGCCATAATTCTCCTGTGATCAGGCCAGACACGTCTATGAACAACACATACAGGAGAAAGCAGCAACTGACATCCATTTTTGCTTTGTTTTCTAAGAATGGTAGTGGCCTCAGCTTCCTTCCTTCCTCTCAGTGAGCTTGAGCAGAACAAAAACAGAATTTATTTTATTATACTGCCAACACTTCATTTCATTTCCCTGGAATAATTCTCTGGGTATATCCTTGGCTGTTTCTTATTTGTCAGTCCTTTCCCAGTGCAGCTTAGGACATCTTAGAGGAGAGATGCTGAATCAATATTTGAGCTTCGTGTGGGTCCTGGAAAAGCCCTGAGTACACAACAGTGAGTTTATGCAGAGTCCAAAGCTGCCTTGAATGGAGCCCTGTCCAACTGGGTTAGCTCCTGACCTAGAAGTGAAGCCTGGCTACAAAGCTACTTCTTGTATTTTGCCCAGGGCCCCAGAAGAGTCCAGGACATCTAGCTTTCAGAGGTTATGATATGGCTGTCTGAGGGCCACAACCACCACCTCCATACCGACACTTGGAATTACCTTTTCAGTTACCAGCTCTGAAATGGGTATTAGTGAGCCTGAGATCTAGCCTTAGCTCTGCTGTGTGACTTTAAGCAAATCATTGACTTCTCCTGTCTTTGTTTTCTCTTCTACAGATTGAACTAATTGGGCTAGTTTCCAAAGTTACTTCTAGTTTCATGCTATTTAGAAAAACCAGTATGCTCACATTTAATATTTTAATAACAGGGTACTCATTCAGTCAGTTTGTCATGCATTCATTCAATAAACATTTATTGCACACGTACCCCTGCTGGGCACTCTGCCAGGAAAACAAAACTACTTCATGATCTTTTCACTCTTATGGTCTTTGCCCCTCTTGCTGTCTTGCCAAAGATTCAGACACTAACACAATCACATAATTGCAAATTTTAGGAGTCTTAATAAATGGCAAGGGAGAAGTAGTGGATAACTCCTTTCTGTCCTTCTCAGAGCAGATCAGTCTTGGAGACCTGTATACAATGTTGAGCATTCCATTTAAAGACTCTTGAAGATGCAGTTGAGTATGTCTAGATATGAACAACCTGAGGACATCTCATTGAGATGCTGAGACTGGGCCACATAAAGTACTAAGAATAAATACACAAGAAAGAGAAGATTTGGGAGAGGGGGGTAGATATTTACCAAAAAAATGTACTTCAAATAATGAAAGTCATGTGGAAGAAGGATGAAACTTGTCCTAGATGGTCTTATGAGCTAAAATTATGACCAATGACTGCAAGTTGGAGGAAAATAGATTTTTGCACAACATAACATATATCACAACCTAAATATACAACAGAACAGGCTGCTTCAGGAAGTAGTGAATTCTCTATCACTAAAACTATTGAAACTGAGACTAGAAGGATGACAATACAGGCAGAGCATATTTAACTATGGTGAGCGAATAAAGGAATGGCTAAATGTATCAATGCATCCTAGGCCCAGAACATATATTTCAGCTTTGCCCATGTAGATGAAAAAAATTACCTATAAAATTCCTTTCATTCTGAAAATCTAGAATTTTTGTATCTATGATTCTAAGAGACATGTATTGCCCCAATAGAGTGCTTTGAGGAGCATAGAAAAGGTGCCCAGCCTAACAGATCTTTCTCACCTAATTGGAATTGCAAAGGACTTCATTTTCTGAATCTATAAAATGGCAACAATAACACTTATTATAGGCTGTGTTTTTATTATTATACTTTAAGTTCTAGGGTACATGTGCACAACATGCAGGTTTGTTACATATGTATACATGTGCCATGTTGGTTTGCTGCACCCATTAACTCGTCATTTACATTAGGTATTTCTCTTAATGCTGTCCCTCCCCCATCCTTCCACCCCATGACAGGCCCCCCTGTGTGATGCTCCCTGCCCTGTGTCCAAGTGTTCTCATTGTTCAATTCCCACCTATGAGTGAGAGCATGCTCATAGGTGTTTGGTTTTCTGTCCTTGTGATAGTTTGCCAGAATAATGGTTTCCAGCTCAGAATAATGGTTTCCAGCTTTATCCATGTCCCTGCAAAGGACATGAACTCATCATTTTTTATGGCTGCATTGTATTCCATGGTATATATATGCCACATTTTCTTAATCCAGTCTATCACTGTTTTATAAAAATTAAAAGAGGTAACATATGAGAAGTATCCATACTATGGGATTAAATAAATTAATCCATGCAACATATTTGGAATAGTACCTAAGCAGGTATTCATTGTAGCTTTGAGCAATAGTATTTGTTCCTTTTATACTTTAAAGACCACTTTAGATGAAGGGCACATTAACATGATCATTACACGGACCCTAAGGGAGAAAGCTGGCTGGATAAGGAGTGAAAACTTGAATTGTTGAATCAATTGGACTGGAGCTAGCTATCTGAACACTCCCAGATGAGAGAAGTGTCCATAACATCAGACCCAAATGAAAATTCCAGGAGCTTGGGTTTGGATGAGAAGAAATTTTTAAAAATAAAGACAGGTTACCAAAATATCTTCAAATGTTGGTCAGTATGTGGGCTGAGTGGATCAAGCTAACAAATACATTTGTTGGCTGTTTTAAAAATGGCTTTCAAATCTTTCTTTCCTATTTGTGGTGCTAGTGCCCTTAGGACAGAGAGAAACAACACAGGTAAAAGCAATGAAGCAGGAGCCAGACACAGCAGGCAGGATCAAAGCAGAAAGCAGAAACCTGACATGATTCCCTAAGGGGTTAGAGTGTAGCTGCAGACCTTGTGGACTCATCCCTTGAGGAAGGAAAGGGAAATGGTGTTAAGCTGGTTGAAACTAATTGTAAAATCTTCCTTTCAGTACCCCGCGTCTGCCTCAGTCCATCCTCCACACCAGAATAATCTTCCAGGGAAACAATGCTTATTATGTCTACTAAAACCTTCAGTGAGCTCCCCATGGCTATAGGATGTAGCACAAGTGCCTTGGCATCAACCAGCCCAGTTCCCCTCTTGGGCTTCATGTCCCACTTTCAGTGTATGTTATCTGTGCTCTGTCATCTGGGCTTTTACACCATCCCAAGACTTTTTGTGGTCTCCCTGCCATTACATGTGCCATTCTGGCCTCCTGATACCATTTTTCTGCCCCACAGATCCACCTCCCCACCCTGTCCTACATAAATCCATCCTTTTTTTAAACCCTTCTTTCCTTAAAATCTTGCTATACCACTTGAGAAGCCTTTCTCCAATATTTCCACCACCTGAATGCAATCCCCGAGCTCAACAGGGTTCATTTTTTCCCAGAGAACTTTTCTTCACATCTCTACAGAGTTTTGAGAAAAAGTCAAGTCAAAGTCTCACTTCCCAGATCGATAGTGAAATCTTCAGAGACTATATTATTATATCCTGAGTGCAGGGCAGTTAGTAGGTGCAGCTAATTTGTTTAATAAATAACTGATCAAACATTCAGCTTGAACTCCATGGAAGCAAAGATCTTGATAAAACATGAATGCCAACATATCTGCCATAATTCAGAATCTGTCTTATTTGCCCCTTCCCTGTTCTTTCTCTACCTTTTTATGTTCTTTTTACATTTGTGCATTTATTTCAGCCACACCAGACACTTATTTATCGCTTTTGATTTAATTTCTCCCTCCATAGATCTGCTGTGCATGGGCATCTCAGCTGCGAGCCTTATGTTCATAAATATCTGCCGGATGGCTTTCTTGTTCAGATGCCTTCAGCGTGTGAATGGAAACTGTCGACAAAGTCTGCTCAATAAGCTGCATTGTTTGCTCACACTCAAACAGGACTGAGATGTGTCCATCAATAACAATTCACATTGCATTAAAATATAGATGAAAACACATACAAGGAAAATAAACTTCATTTAGACTTAATGAAATTTAACGCATTTTACAAGAGTGTAAAATATTTTAAAAGGTGGACACTTTCAGAAAGAGCTTCTCTGACAGGAATACGTCCCTCTGGTGGTTTGCTATTGGGATACAGGAACAGTTAGTGTCTATGTTCTCATCATTTTATGATTTCGTGTGCTTAAATGGACAGCTCTATTTCTGTATTTTTCAAATGGGCAGCAGCATTCCACAAAGGAAGGAAAAGCCACAGGCACATCTCAGGCCTGAAGGATCACTTGGGTCTTCGGTGCGCCAAGTCTTAATTGCAAGCTCATGTTAATGAGAGAAGCAGGGCAGGCAGGCAGGGGTTGAATTAGAAGAAAGGAGTGCTTATATGCCATTCAGACCAACCTCACTCTCACCTAATTTAGAAGTGGAGCTGTTTCTGGCTTCCCCTAGTCCGGATGAGCTGACATGTGGATTCCCTATTAACTGTTGCTGCCTGTGAATTTTGTGATTTAAGAGAGGAGATGACTATGTTTTTCACCACATTAATAGCAATGAAACATATGATGAAGTGCCATGCTCTTTTCTGGGTCCAGCTGCACTTCCAGCCAGACTCTGTGGATTGAGAGCCCCGCTTGACTTAGTGTTCAATTTCTCTCCCTATAGATAGTATTGCATGGCCAGCAGCTCTCTGCCAGTCTGGAGCACAGAGACCCAGTCATGACCACACTGGTGACTGGAAGAGAGATAAATGCAGGCTTTGCAAGCCACTAGGTGGATTTTCCAGGAAGACAGAAGCACTATTGTAATTCCTAGCCTCACTAACTTATTTTTTTCTTAATGTTAGGGTTTAAGAAAGACTTTGTGGCTATGGTGGCTTCAAATCACTCCCGAGGCTTTAGAAGAATATAATTGCAGTTCTAAGAAGAATCTGAGGCCTCTAGGAGATCTGCCAGTAGTGGCCCCAATGTATAACAGCACTAGCTCAGTGAAGAGAGAGAAAAGATCTGAAGAGAGTGGTTGCAGGTATTCGTAGGGGTTTTCTCATACTTCCTCTTGTTTCTGGTGCATAACAATTCTTTATGATTTCTGGATGTTGCAGTAAATGAGGCCTGTGTAAGAGTTTTTATTTTTTGGTTTTGGTTTTGTTTTAAGGATGTGGACATCTACATATAATCATCTATGCATGTGAATGTATACACACTTATACATACATACACTTGTGTGTACGTGTATTTCTTCATGGGTGACAGGAAAACCAATGATCTTTCCAAACAAGCTTATCATTTTCCTTCAGCATACTTCTAAGGGTTGAAATTACATTGTGGCCTCATCCATTTCAGTGACCACAGCCTGAGTCTAGCCATGAGAACCACTCAAACACTTAACATGTCCCAGCCATGGACAACACAATTGCTTTGTCATGCTTGTTACTGTAAAGCCTGAATAAAGAGAAGCAGAGTCTGAATCCCTCTCTTCATATTTCTTGAACTTTTTGTTGCACAGAAAGCAAAAGATCAGGCTGACGTTTCTAGAGAAAAGTGGGTAGGTTAGTTTGATGGGGCTGCCATGGGAAAACAACACAGACTGGGTGGCTTAAACAACAGAAAATTATTTTCTTACAACTCTGGAGACTAGAAGTCCAAGATCAAGGTGTCAGTGGCTTTGTTTTCTCCCGAGGCCTCTCTCCTTGCAGGGGGCCACCATCTCCCTATGTCCTCGCATGGTCTCTCTGTGTGTGCCTGGGCTATCTTTTTCTCCTTTTGGAAGGACTCCAGGCCCCATGTTATTAGCCTTATTTTAGCCTCACTACCTCTTTACAGATCTTATCTCCAAATATATTCTGCAGTAGCAGGAATTTGGACCCCACATAGGAATTTTGGGGGACATAATTCAGGCTATAACAGTAGGCCTCTTCAGTGAATATCTCTACAAACATTATTATCAAGATTTTATTCAACTTGGGGCCCTCAGCTTCCAGAGGCTCTGCTTTTTGACAATGATATGCTTATTTAAGTCATTCTGTGGATGCCCTGTTTAGAATAATAGTCACTGTCTGTTGTTCATGGACAAAACAAAACAAAAGACCAGATCTGAGGCTTAACTCGGGTTACATTTGGTAAGGGGAATATGCCAAGTAGCATCATTTTTAATGAGACCTTCGGAAAACATTGCACGTGACTAAAATAAGGTAAGAAATGCCGGCCTTCCCTAGTATAAAATTGGAAGAGCTCTCAGGGCTGCATTGCTCTGACTCATTGAAATTTCTTCATCTGTCATCATATCTGCTTCTTTACTCCCAATTCACCTGTGCTACTATAGAAAATAACATATTTAAAAACCCTTCTGCCACTTGCCCAAGTCTCCCTCAGACATTCAAGGTTAGATATATGCACGATTGTTAAATAAGTTACAAAAGACTTCTTGGGATATTTCATCACTGTAAGATGTTCTCCTCCTCTGCAATTCCTTAATCATAATAATAATTATCATTACTAATGTCATAATGATAAAAACAAAAGCAGAGCTGCTATTATCAAGTTACAAGAATTTTGCTAAGAGCTTTGTATTTATTATCCCAATTAATTTTCACAACAGCCCTGTGAAATATGGACTATCAGTATTTCCATTAAGAGGATGAGAGAACTCAAACTCTATTCATCATCAAGTTCTTAACTACTTATTTTCTTCTTAGTCCTGAATCTCTCCAACTCCTGATGTCCAGCCAATCAGTCCTCCACTGTATTTGGTTTGGCAACTCTGGTGCTGATTTTAAGCATGTTCTAGGTCATAATTGCTCAAAATCTCTGACTCCCCTAACACGATCCAGCCCAAAGTCTAGGCTGGTCCTCTGGGTTGGTATTTTGCTAACCTGCCCCATCTCCACACCTGGGAATGTCTGAAAGCTCAAGTCTTATTAGGGTCATTTTTAAAAAGCCCTGCAGTAGCTGAGTTCAAAAATAATTCTGATAAATGAAGATGCTTTTCACCATTTAGGTTTGAAAAACGTTGCTATAAAAATGTGTAAGATAATCAGCTGATTAAATTTTGTGTATTTCACCTTTCTACCACAAGTGTCTAAATTAAAAAAAAAAAGAGCAGAATCTTTTACAAGGGCCAAGATATCATCAATAAAATAAAGACATTATCTATAATCTTAAGGCGCCATGAGGGCCCTTTTTTTCTCTGAATTCTTTCCAAAAGGAATTATAGCTTGTGTCCACACCCTCAACAACTCTGATACCGCCTTTTTGTGAAGACAGCACTGTGCTGCTGTCTAATAATTTCAAGAGATATCATACTGAGCATTTTCTCACCAAGAGACTTAAGATCACCTTCTTTCAGGACAACCTGATTGACATTGTGACCTCCTGTTTGTTTGCTTGCTTTTTGGCTTATGATTTTTTTTCCTTTGTAACAGAAGTGATGCCATCATTCATTCTGAATCCAGCATCCCCTTGAATTAAGATAAAGTCTGAGGCCACCTTTGTGACATGGAGTTATGCAGAGGGGCCTATATGTCAACTAAAAATCCCTACTTCCTTTCTCAGTCTAAAAGAACTAGCTAAAAACTGTATAGGAATTCCATCCATTTACTTCATTCCAGTCATAGAGTAAATTCCAAACCTGGGCAACTTTGTGCTGGCTAATTGACTTTATTCAGTATCTTGATCTAAAGGTTGACTGAAGGTGGAGAAGAAAAAAATACGAATTTATACAAATGACTTAACTGCATGTAATACAACACGAGGCACAGGCAAGCTCAGCATACACCAGGTGCATGGCAGATGGGGGAGTATTCCTTATTGCTAATAAATTCAAGTGCATGTCTTCAGTGGAAAAAGTGAAAATGCAGGCCCCATTAGTATTAATATAGTTACTTACCTCACATCTATACAGACTTTTTTTTGCATTATCCCAAAGCTGGTAGTCATAGCATGCACATTTTGCATCATTTTCATAGACCCTCTTGTCTTCCCACACACATCTATGAAATGTCCACTCACTCAGAATTTAATTATTATAATGCATTTGTCTCTTAACAAGTAATCCAGTACCTATAAATCAATGCTGGGCACCCCAAACTGATACAGGATGTGCTGTTGGAGTCTTGCTCTGCACATATGGCTGGGAGAATTCAAGAACAGAAAGAAGCAGGCTGTGATTCTGGCTCATTAGAAATATCCCCACCCTACAAAACCAACATATATGCTATGTTCCAGATACTTTTCTAGGTGCTTATGTTATTTCATTTAGTCCTTGCAATGACCCAATGGGAAAGGGATTATTATTATATCATATTACAGATGAAGAAATCAAGGCACAGAGAGGAACAGTAACTTACCCAGGGTCACCACTGTGACTGGTGGACCTGTGACCGAGCTAGAGCCACCTAACTGTGGAGTTTGTGTGTTGACCACTCCAGCCTATAGAAATGGGCCAGGACAGAGTCACTACTCATCTGCTTGGAGAGCCTCATGCTCAACAAGACATGAGAGAACCATTCTCCCAATAGAACATCTGAGCTATGTTCCTAAATCTGTCACCGACTTGATCCAAGACCCTGGGAAATGCCTCTTAAACTCCCTGGTAATTAGTATTGTTATGTGATTGCATGGTGGGAGTGAAACTATTTGGACAGCAGTAAACACTAGAGCAGTAAAAAGGGTCATGTGTGTTACTGTTGTTTATAAAAACATAAAAGTTATGGAGAACATTTTCCTTTCCCTTTTCTCAAACTTCATGTATTGTCCAGCATTGTCTTACCCTTATTAATATGTCACTAATATTTTCCTGGAAATTACTCTTTCTTTTAAGAAATAGGGTCTCATTCTGTCACCCAGGCTGGAGTGCAGTGTGCGGTCATGGATTGCTACAGTCTTGAATACCAGGGCTCAAGCCATCCTCCTGCCTCAGTCTCTTGAGTAGCTATTACTAAAAGTGTGCACCACCACATTCAGCTACTTTTTTTTTTTTTTTTTTTTTTTTTTTTTTTTGGTAGAGAGGTGGTCTCACTTTGCTGCCCAGGCTGCTCTCCAACTCTTGGCCTCGAGCAATCCTCCTGCCTTTGCCTCCCAAAGTGCTAGGATTACAGGTGTGAGCCACCATACCCAGCTGAATTTTTATATTAAATAATTAATCAAGTTCCTTTGTAAGAATGTCACCTAATCACCATTAAAATACATACAAAATAAGTAAATAAAATGAAGTTACCCAGATATCACTTAAAATCATCTCACATACCACAGAGGAAAATATAGCTCTTCCTGATAGTCTACATATATAAAATTTTCATATTTTCTTCCTGCCTTGCCTTGTCTTTTTTTTCTTCCTTCTTCCCTTCTCTTCACTAATACTTAATGAGTATATTCTATGTGCCAAGCAGCTTTCTATAACTAGAGAGAATCCAAAGTAAGTCTCTGTTTTCATAAACCTTTCTTCCCGCCATGAAAATAATCAACAAATAAACAAAATTTAGCATTGAATAATGTCAGAGTTTCTAAGGAAAATAAAACATGGTAAAGAGGCAGAGAGCAGAGCAGGTATGAAGAGATCTTCTCTGTCCCATCCAGATCACTCTCAATTATTTTCCACACCCTTTTTCCAGTTTGAGCTCTCTCAATGGGACAGTCCTGGGCAGGAGACTAGGGAGAAGAGGCGGCTTGCTGGTTTTCCTGAACCACTTCCTCCCTGAAAGGTCAGTGGATGGGGGACTGGGTCTCAGCACTTTCAACTCTCTTTCTGAATTTTGGGGCTTAGGACCCTGACTGTACGGGGAATGGAATTCTATTCGAGATGGGGTGATCAGGGAAGTCTTCCCTGAGGCCCTTTTACTTTTTCTTTAAATCAGAGAACATTACGAGACACCAAATAAGATAAACACAGGCCTTTGGTAACCTACAGCTCCCTTAGGGCCATCTGACATAAGAAGATTTTGGAAATTCAAATCAGATCTTTTTTCTTTTTCCTTCTAGACTCCTTGCATACAATCATCAGAGAAGAGCCATGGGAACCAAGAACCATGAGCAGGAGAACCATGAGCAGTAAGCACCTACAGGGACTGTGGAAATGGGAGAGACACTTGGACAGAAAAGCAGCTGAAGATGGGATGAGAAAGCAGACAAAGGAGGGAAGTGCTTCTGAACAGAGTGCCAGTCTATGGGGCCCAGAGCTAAATCCTCAACTTTCAAATCTGTGAAGACTGGGGATTCTTAATATATGATGATCTGGTTTATCTGCACATATAACTAGCATTATGTTACCCTCACATTAAGTTATATTCTTAGTTTCAGTTTTCCAAGAAATGCTGCTTGAAACTACAAACATCGTTTAAGTATTTTTGAGCTAAATGTATTCTCTTTTTAATACTCTTGCTTTAGTTTCTCTTTTTGCTTAATTTTTTATGGCTGGAAGAGTATAATTAATTCAACATGGTTGCTTAGAGAGACATTTTCCAGGCCCCACTAGGCACACTGTAGTCATTTATTCAAAATTAGGCCTAGGGAATAAGAATCTCAAGTAAATAATTTATTATATTTGATGTAAATTCATCTAGATTTTCTGACTTTTCTGAAAAATATATGCTAATGCCCTTAAACTGTATGAAATATTTGTAGTATACTTCTGGAATATCTTTATCACCCCACAACTTTGTTTAGACAAATACCAATTGGAACTCAGAAATTCAGTGTATTACTCTGAAAGTGTGCTCATTGGGCAAGATTTTTTAAGCCTTTTGGACTTTAACTGGAGCATAGTGAACTGCACTTTCTAAGATGTGAGAAAAATATATTTTTCATATTATTGGTATCAGAAACTTGTCTTCTGGGAAGCCCTTCACCCCCAAATGGGCCCTAACTCACTTCAATCACTTATGGTTTATCTGAAATGTTAAAATGTATGTTTTGCTGAATTCTGATACAGCAAGAGCTCTTTATTTTTCTTAAATAACTACTTTGAAAGAATGATTTTGCAATCCTATAACTAGTATTTATTACTTCAGATCATTCTAACATGACTCATAGATTAAGTCCTTGCCACTCACTCAACTTTTGGCAAGCATGAACATTACCTCCCCAAAATCTACAGAAATGTTTATACATGCTATGTTAACTGTGGGCTCTTCTGAGGATTGACTGGAAATTAAATAATATATGCGTTTTTTTAGCTTGGATTCCTATAAATTAAAGCAAAAATAGAAATTGTATTTATAGAATAAATGAGAGTTTACTGTAAGAAATATGACAACAAAAAAATCTTTTTGTCATGTTTCTCAATTTAACAAAATACTGTTAACAAATGTGCCAATGTTTCTCCGGGCAGCTTATATTTTATCTGAAAGTTGTCATGTAACTAAGTAATCAAAGAAAATGTGTCTTTGCTTAGCTCAGACTTTAGAGTTGGAAGGGGCCTTAAAAATTAATTGTATAAACTTTTTTATTGACAAGAATGCCCAGAGCTTGAACAGAGAAGTAAGTTAGCTAAGAATGGTTTAATCTTTTCTGAATTCATACAGAGGCCCCCAGGAGCTTCTTTCTCTCTGCCCTCCTTGCTATGCTCCTCTGAAACTTCAAGGAGGCTAACTGAGATTGGCCAGGCCAGGAAAAGTTACTGCCAGGAACGTTGGAGATCTTCAGCGACCAGAAGAAAGAAAGAAATTATTGAGGTTGATGTTCTAAGGAATTAGGGCCCAGTAATTACTGCTGGTCATTGTCCTATCAAACCTTAACAGGGTTCCACAGTTGCAGTCACTTCCTGCATGAATCTGATTCTCTGCCTGGAATTTAGATACATAAACCAGTGTCTTGTTTGGCCTCCAGTGCTTCTACATGTATCTGTGCTGAATGGTCACTGTACCAAAGTCCCCACCCACAGGGACAGATGGGGCTGAATTTTACTTAGCCCAACCCTGCCACTCATCGAGCCTTGCTCTGTGGCATACCAACATGTCACACCACCCAATGAAACAGATACCACTTTCTGGCCTTACAGGAGAATTACCCACTCATTGAATTATCCATCTCCCCAAAGGGGGTGCCCTAATGCACCTCTATAAGTCATGTGGACTGGTGGCATTCTGGATACTTTACCATTTGAATGTCTTTTGGAAATCTGCTTTTCAAGTGGGTAGCTTAGCTAGATGAACTTCATTAACAATAACTCTGACTTTTTAGTTCTAAGAGCAACAGAGAGGGCACCTATTCCTCCTTTATGCTAATTCTTCATAAAATTTCTACAGAAAGATTTAGCCAATTGGCAGCACATACAGGGTCCTCTGTGGTTATTATGAGCAGTCACCCTTGAATTTATAACTGGGAGCCATTTTTCATATTCTAATAATGATCAGTTCTACGCAATACATATACTATGGCATTTTCTTAAAGAAGGCGCTTTTCCAAATCTGTGCCCTTGGATATGTTTTAAGGCTTCGATTGAGTTTTGACATTTTCATGTCTTCATTAGTGAATTCCAGCAAATCTCTTCTCCTTGAAACCACTGCCTGCTCCCACCACCTCTCTCAGAGAGCCATTTGCTTACTGAAGGTTTAGGGCAAATTTTATTACTCTGGACAATAAAATAACATCCATTATTCTTACATATCCTCCCATCATATTGAGAATCCAAGTTTTAAAAAATTTTACTTAATCTATTGACTCATAGAATGTTAAGCCTGGAGTAATGCATATTAATAAGGTACCACGCCAATAGGCAGGACATTTTGTCCTCCGTGTTGGCCACCAAGAAGCTGCACTTTCCATTTTCCCTTCCTCTCCCCTTAGCTGAGGACTATGTCTGACACCCAGCAGGCCCTCAATGGACAGACAATGGATAACACAGTGAGTGTAGAAAGTAACTTCTTTTTTATCAATGGCACCTTCAATAGTCCCAGTGTAAAACTGGAAGCATGTGGCACAATAAAACACATGGGAACAACAGAAAAGATCAGGAAGAATTCTCAGAGCCACATTCTGAGTGATTCCAAGCTCTTAACTCTAACACTTAACTGTATCCCTCTGTTTCTCCAACTGGACCACAAAGCCTGTAAAGTGATTCCTGTCACTAATCTTGGGGATCCAAAACTTTTCCCTTTACATCTACCATTCTCCCCTTTCCCACAATCTAATAAGCCTCATGAGTGATGATCACAGCCTTGCTTTCTTCTGTTTTCACCTCTACTTAGGTCTCCAAAATCTTTATAGTCCAGGATCTACTTACTACAATCTATTGGAAGGAAATACATTATTGAGTTAAAGCAGAGATCTCAACTAGTTGAGTAAGGGTGTTGAGAAATGAGGTGGAGGAGAAGAAAATGAAATAAAATTAGTAACAGATTATTGTCTAAGATCCTTTTAACATCTTATTTGGAATGAATGTGAGGGTCTGTAACACTAGGCTTCTGAGTCCCTTCTTTACCAGAGCTACTAATGTAGTCTGCAAAGTAATAAGAGCTCCATTGGCCTGAGGGGATTTGTCCTGCTGCCAGACCTACCACCAAGAAGGCATACAGGCTTTCTGAGTGACTAACCATGCTCAGCAGATTTTATTAATGGTTGTGATGACTATCTACATAATTCCCCCCATATATAAGATTTTTAAGGGCACCTGTGTGGAGACAATTCTACCAATTTCTTTGGTAATCCCTTTTTCTGGTCATGTAACCAATGTAAGCCGGGGCTTTCCCACAGGTCTGAGATAAACTGGCCTGCTGAAGCTCACCCCCTTTCCAGAGAGTCTATTCTGGCCCCTCCACTTTCCTCTTCCACATAGATTTAATAATCTGATTTACTGCACTTTACTTTCATGGGGGTGTAGGGGTCTCTGAACCAGCCAGAATAATTGAAGACCCTCTTTCTCACCTGAGTTCTGAATAAATTGAGAAAAGAATAAAAGATGGCGATCAAAATATCCTTTTATGACCACTAACAGCTAAGGCAGAGGATGCAGCCTCATATGGCAACTAAACAGGCTTCTTAACAATAAACCTTTGAATAGATAAGACTTACTCCTCTGCCTGCCAAGTCCCAGGCCCATGCAGCTAAGATTTGCAGAATGAGTGAACAAAGAAGAGACCCTGCTCCCTGTGGGCACCTGTTCCCAACAGAAGTTGCTGAGCTGAGCTTTATTCTTCACAAATTTATTAATCATGTGAGGCACTGCCCCCTCCCCTCTCCTCAGGTTGCTGAGTGCATAGGGTGGAGAAGAGCCAGAAGTATTCAGGGAAAATCCCTTCTAATGTAAAGCAGAGGTTGGGAAGAGTCAACCTTTACTTAAAAATTAACCAGTGGGGCCAACTCTACTGAAATAAATTGAAGCTTTAAAACAATTTTTTTTTTTTTGGTCTACTTAGTCATTCCAGGAGCAGTCTCTGCCATTTTGAGGATAGGTGCAGCCATGGGTAACAGTTTTATGTCTCCTTCAGTAATGTTTATTTCTGAACATTCCTGGCTAATTATACTGCTTGGTCAACCAAACCAGGCAGGCCAAGCCTCCAATAAGAGGCTCTGTGGGAATTGCCTGGAGACTTGATTATTCATTTCAGTAGCCAGAAAGTTGATCCTGAGTCGCGGCTGAGTGCAGCCGTCTGGCTCAGTGTGCAGAACCCTGCCCTGGCTGAGCAGTTAACTTGTTCAGAGCCATGTCCTTAGCCTGATTCCAACAGTGCCACTAATTCTCACTAATCCTCCTCAGCTGAGACAGCCTGTACATGACACTTCATTTGGCACACTCATACCTCCATGGTTTTCCAAAGAGCCTGCGGGGAATGATGGCAGGGCCATGGTGATCAGTACCTGGGAATAAGGTGGGGTGAGAAAAGGTTATACTGGCATCCTCATCAACATGGTCAGTCTATGTCAGGTGAACATGGAGTGGCAGCTAGAGACTTGTTAGTCATCATCGCTATATGTGCTTTAAACCATATTACACATTTTTTGAGGGCAGAAAGGGACATTATTTCTCCAGTGTTTTCTTTCTGTGACTTGAATGTTTTTCCATGGAAAAGATCACCATGTGTCCTGGAGGAAACATGGGCCTTAGAGCTTGATGACCTTAAAGGTGGGGTTCAGCCCTCTTGGTGCTCTGGGGGGACATGTACCTTTATCTCATTGAACCTCAGCTTTCTCATCTGCAAAATAAATGCATAATAATTACCCCATGTATGCATGGTGAGTATTGACTGGGATTACACATGTGAAGTGCTCAGCACACCTAGTACTAACACATAGTTGCATAAAAGTTGATCCAACTAAAATTATCTTATGATGACCTACCACACAACAGAAAAAATAATCTTCAGATACATGCTTTTGGTATTTTATGAGGCAAGAATTTTGACTAATGAGATTACCCTTCAAATAATACATATTACTCTAAGTTTCTAGGGTATAATTCATTCTTTCCCTTTCCCTGTTTTCTAATTTTGACTCCCTTTTGATGGCATTAACCTAAAATGGTGTCATTTTACAACAAAGATAGAAATGGAAGTCATGTAAAGGTGAGGTTTCTACAAGGGAAATAAGGGAATAGAATTGCCTGCCTTAAGAACCTGCATGAAATGAGATGCCATCTCACCCCAGTTGAAACGGCTTTTACTCAAAAGACAGGCAATAACAAATGCTGGAGAGAATGAGGAGAAAAGAGAATCCTGGTACACTGTTGGTGGGAATGTAAATTAGTACAACCACTATGGAGAACAGGTTGGAGGTTCCCCAAAAAACAAAAATAGAATCACCATATAATCCAGCAACCCCACTGCTAGGCATATGACCAAAAGAAAGAAAATAAGGATATTGACTAGATATCTGCACTCTCATGTTTATTTCAGCACTGTTCGCAATGGCCAAGATTTGGAGGCAACCTAAGTGTCCATCGACAGACAAATGGTTAAAGAAAATGAGGTACATATACACAATGGAGTACTATTTGGCCATAAAAAAGAATGAGAGCTTGTCATTTGCAACAACATAGATAGAACTGGAGGTTATTATGTTAAGTGAAATAAGCCAGGCACAGAAAAAGAAACTGCATATTCAGAGTCACTTGTGAGGACTAAAAATTAAAACAATTGAACTCATGGAGACAAAGAGTAGAAGGATGGTTACTAGAGGCTGGGAGGGGTAGTGCAGGGCTGGGGAGAAGTTGGGAGGGTTAATTGGTACGAAAATATAGCTAGATAGAATGAATAACATCTAGTATTTGATAGTATAATAGGGTGGCTACAGTCAACAGTAATTTATTATATATTTTAAAATAACTAAAAGAGTATAATGGAATGTTTGTAACACAAAGAAATGATAAATGCTTGAGGTGATGGATACCCCATTTACTCTGATGTTATTATTATGCATTGTATTCTTGTATCAAAATATCTAATATACTCTATAAATATATACCTACTAGGTATGTATAAACATATAAAAAATAAAGAGCCTACATGAGACAGGTGCTCACATCCACTCAGTTAAAAAGTAGCAGAGCTATAATTTGAACTCAAAACTGTTTCCTTCCAAAGCATTTACCCTTTCCACTGAACCATTTTCCAGTCTAGTTAGTAGACGTCTGTCAGATAAGGACATGGTGAAGTACTTATAAGCTAATTAGTAAGTCTAAGTAACTGTACTGAACAATAAACTCTTGCTTCATGATTGTCCTCATTAGGAAGGAATATCAAGAAAATAGACTACAAATAAATTTCTTTTATTTCTACTTCTTCAATATATATTGTAACATTCTTCTTGCCAACTGATCTTCTTGCCTCCAATTTGACCCCTCTGATCCACCAAGTATTGCATACTACTGTGTTTTGAGACATAGTAAGTACTTGTAGGATGAAAATTCTATCTATTGCTTACAGCAGCATATTCAAAATTAAAATGTTACATTTACTCTCATCCTTATACCTCTTTGATAACTTTTCCTTGCCTTTCCTCGGTTGAAATGGACAGGTGTGACATACAAGAGCCTTCATGATTTGACCTGTTTCTCTCTGCATCTTTGTCTGTAACCACACATTTATGTTCAAATCATACTGAACTATTTGCAATTTCTCAAACATGTTCTGATAGCCATGTATGTTCTGATAGCCATTCCTTAAGATCTTTGCACATTCCTAGTCCCTGAAATACTCTTCCTACAATTTCTTTGCCTCCTATTTTATTTTTCATGTCTTAATACAGAAGGAAGACTTTCCTGACA
Organism: Pan troglodytes; assembly: GCF_028858775.2. NCBI lineage: Eukaryota > Metazoa > Chordata > Mammalia > Primates > Hominidae > Pan > Pan troglodytes. The sequence continues at coordinate 93,979,998 of NC_072407.2, forward strand.
TCTCATAAGACAAAGTTAGCTATAATTTTTGTGTTTCCTTGTTAAATTCTGTGGTGGTATTTATCAATTTCTATCCTGTCCTAGCTACGTATCTCCACTAGATGATAAGCAGTTTGAGAGCAGCTATTCTTTCTGTTATATTCAGTGTTGTATCTTAAGGCCTAGAACTGTGTCTAAGCTCAAAAAAGGTTTGTTGAATGAATAAATGAATCAGACAATTGAGACAGAACACAGACATGAATTTGAAAGTGGTTGGGGGAAATTGGGCAGATAGTATATGTATATTTCAGAGCTCATAGTCCAGAGTCACCTTAATAGTGCCCCTAAAGTCTTCACCATTTTACATATGCATCTCCCAGGGAACTCTAGATCATTTCCATCTTTGTCCATAAGAATCAAAATCAACCAAGATAAACATGAAATGTATTATTAAACTAAGTTTGAATTAAACAAGCAGGAGAGAATATTTTCAAGTCAGTCTTCATATTCAACTGTGTAGCTAATTTTATATATAAGTAACAGACTACAGAGATTATCTAAGGAGACATTTATTCAACAAATATTACTGAGTGCCTACTCTGTGCCAACAGAGTGCTAGGCAATGAGGTTATGGAAGTGAATGATACTCACTGAAGGTCTCTGAGCCTCAGTTTCCTCACCTTAAAATGAAGACTTTTAAAGTAACTATCTCATAGATTTCATATAATTGCTTAGAATAATGGTTGGTTTATAGTAAGTACTCAATAAACATTAGCTTTGGTAAAGTGATGATAAAGAGGAGATGATGATTGTGGTGATAAAACAATTCAGCTACCATGTGGAACCCACAGTCTCACAGGAATGACAAACACATGAAAGGTATGTGTTCTACCACATGATAGGCACCATGAAAGAGAAGTCAAAAAGGAACAGCAGCGTAATGAGGGGAATAATTAGCTCTGTTGGGGGACAGCAAAAGAAAGTGGAACCAATCATAACAGCTTCCCCACAGAAGAGACAAATCTGAAGCTTAAAGAATTAGTTGTTCTCTGCAAGCATTTTAACCCATGTCTTACTTAACGATCTCAATCCTATGTCTCATTCTTCCTGTAAGTAACTTTTCCATAAATGATGGTCTTAATACCTGGGCAATCTCATCAGGAGAAAGTCAGATATAGAGGTACACTCTAGAGGGTTACCTCCTTAACTAAAGTTTATTTATCTACTTCAATTTTTTGGAAAAGAATTTTAAAGCATTTTAATGAAGTATGTTAATGAGATTGAAGTCTGAATATATTTTAAATTTTAATTTTTTTAATAGCTCACCTATCAAAGGGGGATTATCTATCTAATTATTTTCATGGCACCTATCATTGGTATCTTTCTGCTTTGACAAATGCATTCATTTTTAGGCAAAACATGTGTGCCAAGAAAATTACAGTGTCTGTCAAGCTTGGAGGAATCTGATGTACACACTTTGCTATGAAAATTATAGAATATGGAGTCTTAAGAATGTGGCCACAGTCCTAAGCTGGAATTGTAGATCTTCATGAAAAATTTTTTGAAAGTACCCTTTTAACCACTAGTACTGAAAATCAAATTGATATTGAGGGCACCTCACTCCATGTTGCTCTCTCTCTTACTCGTGAAGTAGGGATTGCTTTAGCAGGCTTCATACCCCAGGAATGAGCCTTTCTGTTGCTACAGCAAAAAAAAAAAACTTATTTCATCTTCATTAGGCATGGAAATCATCATCCAAGTAGATCTCCCTTTTCCAGGAGTACAGATAGACTTATGAAGCTATGTAGGTTTTAATTAGCCCACAGTATCTTCACCCTTTCATTTGGACCTCCTCAGTAACTAAAGTTTGATCTCTCTCTTTTTTCATTTTTATGATGTAAAGCCATTATAAATCTACAGCAAATAAACTAGCAGGAGATTAATACCAATAGCAACAATATAACAACAGCAGACATAAAAAATACAGCTGGACTCTACCATAAACAGATGAAACTGAGCTACAAAGAGCGCTTCACTATTCAGTTCATAAAAGGCTGAATGCTGTCAGCCCAGCCACAGGAGGACAATCAAACTGGCTTTCCTGGACAGGCACGGCAACTCATTGATCAACCCCGCCACTTCAGACAGAGTTAGCAAAGGGAAATAGATCTCTCTCCTTCCACTCCTGCAGTAGGAAACAAGGGGAGACAGGGAAAGTGAAGGGAGGAGGGCAGGATGTGTAGATGTGAAGTCAAGCAACCAGGCTTGGGGAAAACAATGGGGAAACCTCAGATGATCCTGCCCTGGAGATCTCAGCATAATCCACCATTCATTGAACATTGAACGATGCAGCACCCCCAAAGCCGATGTCAGAAGTGATGCAGCGTAGAGATGATGAAAATGAGGACCATATTTTTAAGCTGATAATCAAATATAAAACATATGTTCATGGGAAAATTTGAAAACTTACTGAAATTAGGATTGTTCCACAAAGTCTAGACACTATGGTTAGCAGACCTTTGAGATACACACACACATACGTATGTATAGTCACACACACATATATAATCATGTGTTGTGTAACAATAGTCAATGACAGACTGCATGTACAATGGTGGTTCCATAAAAGTGCAACACTATATTTTTGCTGTACTTTTTCTATGTTTAGAAATGTTTAGAAATACAAATACTTACCACTGTGTTACAGCTGCCTACAGTATTCAGTAAGGTAACATGCTATAAAGATTTGTAGTCTAGGAGCAATAGGCTATATCATATAGCCTAGGTGTATAGTAGGCAATGTTGTCTAGGTTTGTGTATGTATACTCTGTGATGTTTGGACAAGAATGAAATTGCCTAATGACACATTTCTCAGAATATATCCCCATCATTAAGTGAGATATTACTGTGTATGTGTGTGTACCCTATTATGATGTGTTAAGTCTTTTTCTAGGTATAAAAGACAGGCTTCACACAAAGTAGAATGAAAATGTTGCAAAATAGAGATGACCAATGTGTTTTGGTATTCACTCAGGCAGGAAGCTTGAAGGAAGACAAGGCATTTAGGCTTGATCTTAAAAGCTAAGTAAGATTTGCATAGGCAAAGTAAGAGGCAATAGAATGCTACAAAAGAAGAGCATGAAAGATGACATGATGGTGGTAAAGGTGTAATGGTGTAAATGTGTATTAAGAGTAAAGGAGTAAAGCTAGAGTGTGAGTACATAGAAGGGGAAAACAGAAAGGTAGGGTATGAACTTCATGGCGGGACTTGGACTTTATCCTTTAGCCAGTGGAAGCAATTCAAAGTCTATGCAAGAGAACGTGATGTGTTTTAGAATGATAGGTATACATAGGTCTGAAGGATCAATTATAAGAGAAAGACTGCAGTCAGTAATATTTCTTAGGAAGTTATTTTAATATTCCTGAGAGAGGGACTAAAAGACAAAGCAGAATTACCTACCTATTGGGTATGGAGTTTGGAGGAGAAGAAAGTTTTAGATCTGTGCTTCTCCTATGTTGATATGCATATAAATCATTGTTCTGGTTAAAATGGATATTCCAATTCAGTAGGTCTAGTGAGGCATAAGATTCTGTATTTGTAAGAAGCTCCCAGATGATGTCAATGCTGATGAATTGTACGTTCAACAACTAGATTTGAGACCACTCCAGGTATTTCCTTCTTGTGAAACTGGCTATGTGATGTTTCATTAAATGAGATAGGCTTGGATCAGGGGAAGATACTGACTGCCTCCACTACTGGACACATTCAATGTGAGGCACACCAGTCAAGAGTTAGAAATTGGATTGCTCTTTTAGAAATGAGGCTAAAGCTGTACTTACAGAATTGGAAATTACTAAAGGAGAGAATCAAGGCAAAATTTAAGTGGATAAGACTTCACAGAAAAAAAGGAATTAAAAAGAGTCAAAAATAGTATATTACCGAAGACCTGGAACAAAATGGGCACTTAATAATTACTTGTTGAAGGAACAAATGAATGTGCCCCTATTTAAAAGGCAAATGAGAAAAAAAAAAGGGAGAACAATGGGTGACTGAGAAGGAGCAGTCAAGAAGGCCAAATGACAGCTGAGTCACAGAAGACATAAGAGAGAAGCCTTTTGCTGAATGCTGAATAGGGAATGCATACTGTGAGATGTCGCTGTGAGTTTGCATGGTCTTTCTAAGATGTTGTAGTGGGTGATGTGGCATGCCACCCAGATGCCCTCCAGGATTGAGAAAATCATTCTCCCAACTGCTGGGAGAGTTGGCTGCAATGAATCTCAGCCAAGTTCTTTTCCAGAAATGTGCCTTCCTCAAGAGCAGCCTCATTCAAATTCATGCTCCCTTTCTACAGGCAGCTCAAGTCCAATGACTGGCCCATGTGGGGATATAAAGGCTTAGTCCCTTGCCTCAAAGTATGATCCTGCTGAAAAGGCATCTCAGCTTAAGACAGTCCGTGAGATCAGCTGAGGTCCTGTTTATACTATTTAACAGTCCAATTCCTCCTTCTGCCCAGCCCTACTGCCTTCATTCCTTCACAGGTGTTGTTTCTGGGAGAACTCCCCAGTAAAATTCCATCTGAGTCTGTTTCCCGGAAATCTGACCTAAGACAGATGTTGACTTTATTCCTAGAGATTAAATTGCAAAAGCCATTCATATTTGAGGCTGTGTCTCCCTAGGCCCTTTTCTAAACTGAGATCGCACTTCTCTGCCTCAATCTTCTTTTGCTTTTTTGCTTCTGAAACTGTACTGGTAGGTACTGCCACACCATCTGTGCATAACAGCCCAGCAAATTTTGGGGGCATCTGCTACAGTAAGGTCACATTCCCAGCTGTTGTGTCATGTCTTCAACATCTTCTTTGATTTCTCTCACTCCTTACTTTGCAGAGAGCAGTTCAAGGTACAATCTCCCTCCTTGTTTGTTTCTATTATCCACCTGCTGTTGTAGAGAACTGACATTATCTTATGTACTCTTTAAAATGGAAAGACATGGAACTCACTAATTAAATTTGCAGATCAAGCTGAAATAAAAGTCATAGCAAAATCACTAAGGACAGGCACATTATATAAAGTGGCTTCAGTGCTTAGAAATATAGTCAGGAAATGACCAAATGAGCTTTAGCAAGGAGACCTGAAAATTAATACATCTGGAGGAAAGGAACCTGAAACACAGCTATTTAAATTTCCAGGGAGAAAACTGGAAAGCAACAAGACCAGCAAGAAAAAAAAAGAATAAAAAGAACAGGAAGGTGATATTAGACACTTCAATATAAGCTTATGGTGCAGTGAAACCGAATAAAAAACAGGGTGCATTTCTTGGCTGTATTTTAAGATGCGTTACTGCACATGGTTGCAAGGTGATCCCTATATGGAGCTGCCACGTGGTAGACCATGTTGGTTTTCAGGTGCTTGGGTAATAGCATGAAATAGACAAATTGGGAGCAATTGGAAGACAGCTATAGAAATAATGAATAGGAGTGACTGAATTACAAGAAAAGGAGATAAATGGGTGTAGGTAATTTCCTCCAGTGCCAAGGGAGAGAGAAGATGAAGGTCAGCATGGGAGCAACATTGCTCTAATGCAGAAAAGCCTGTGCTGGAGTGTTACCTGTCAAAATGGGATTAAGGCTGAGAGAGGAAAGGGTAGTTTCAAAAAGTCGGCAAGTACTTCCAAATGCGCAGCCACTATGGCACAGTCATCAAAAAGGAGCTGTAAAAGAAACAGCACCACACTTGTAGACGAGTCTGTGAACACTGGGCTTCTTGGCATGAGTCTGAACCTGAGGCCAGCTTCAGCAGTGGACAAAGTTGCAGCTCCATTCCAGGCACAGAGTTGGTCAGTTCAGATAACTGTTCTAATTTCTCATTTTTAATTGATTCAAAATAAAAATAGATGAACAAGTAGAAGGTGTGTCCAAAAACAGAGTTGATGTTCCACCAGCCTATAAACTCATTAAGAGCTGAGCACTTGTCTTATTCATCTCTGTGTCTCAGGTGTCTGGTGCAACAGAACTGCTTATTATATGTTTTCTGAATTAGTTAATGAGGGAAAACTGAGAAAAAAATATTCCTGCCGTGAAGTTCCGGGCCACATTTCTGGCAGACCACAGGCTCAGCACTTCTGGGGATCTTTGGAAACTTTCCCCAAAGGGCTTGCATTCAAGAAAGAGATTTGTACCTCACTGGCTGTCCTGGGCTCATAGTATCCTTTTTCAAGGGGAGAAAATCCCTCAGCATGGGGTCAGGCAGGCTCCCACATTTAAAAATTGGATAGCTTCATTTTTTCTAAAGTCCAAGTGTGAAACGGAAGAAGGTGACAGGAAGTGTTCATTAATATATTGAACAAATGTTAGGACTCTGTATAGCTTAGCAGTTAAGAGCAGCTAAGAGCCAGATGGCCAGATTTCAAATTTTGGCTCTGCTACTTCCTAATTGGGTATATCCTTTGGCAAGTTATTTAACTTCCCTGTGCTTAGTTTCTTCATTTGTAAAACAAGGATAATAATAGTTCTTGATGAATGGAGTTGTACTGGGGATTAAATTAAATAATCTATGTAAAGCATTGAGAAGAATGCTGATCAGTAAATCTTTCATCTCTCTCTCCCCACTCTCTCTCTCTTGCTCTGTGTGTGTCTCTGTGTGTGTGTGTCTGTGTGTGTCTATGTGTATGCATGTATGTGTGTGTGTGTGTGTGTGTGTGTAGCACTTATGGGCTAGGCATTCCTATACATTGCAGAGACAATGGTAGGAAATAAGACTGGCAAGATATTTTCCTATATATGTCCTGCTCTCATAGATCTTCCCTTCTCATTAGAGAGTCAGACTCTAAGTAAAAAAGTAAGTAAATAAGGGCCATAATTTCAGATGGAGATGAGTTCCATGAGAAAATAAAATGAAATGATGTACTAAAGAATGACTTGGGGAAGAACAAGGTGCTGCATTAGAGCGTCCAGAAAGAGATGCTTTCAGAAAGTCAGAGCTGAGAACTGAATGACCAGAAGTAACCAGCCATGTGAGAGCACAGAGAAGAAATAATACAATGCATAGATGTCACTTTAAGATGGAATAAGTTTGTCATTTTCAAGAAGGCAGAGTAATAAGTGCTTTGCGGACAAGACAGGGCAGAGGTAGATGAGCTCTAGGAGGTAGACAGGGACAGATCATGCTGAGCTTTGTTGCCCAGGGCAATAGCTTTTAATCTAATTTTAATGCAGTGGGAAGCCATTGGAAACATTTGGGCAGAGAATGACATGATCTGACTTCAAATTTATAAAAGATCGTTTTGACTGGCTTCTGTGTAGAGACTCAACTACATGGTATTAGAGGAGAAACAAAGGGACCCATTGGAGGCGATTGGCTATTGCAGAATCCCGATGACAATTAATGCCACTTGGACTAGGGTTATAGCACTGAAGATGGAAAGAATGTGATGAGTTTAAGTTATGCATTAGAGTAAAACCAGTCAGACTTCCTCATGGATTAGATGTGGAGGAAGTTGAATCTGTTAGTTTCTTCAGTGTCTGGCACTTGACTAAGCCTAGAAACAAAAAGGTTAAAAACAATAATTATATACAGAGCCTGCCTTTAAGTAGCTCTTTTGAGCTGTATTTTGTAGGGAACAGAATCCTACTCAGACTTCAAGGAATGGATTATCTACAGAGGCATGAGCAACATTAGACAAGTCAGCAAAAATGGTAGAGAACATAGAAACTATCAAGAATCAAAAGCCACCACTACCTTAGGCTTAGAAAGGCAAGGCAAGGCAAGGAAATAGTACTAACAAAGCCCAGTGAACATGGGAATCTTGGAGAAGGGCTGCCCGGCAGGAGACGTATTCCCAGAGGGACATGCTCTGCCACAGAATGTGTCCAGCATAGAAAAGAAGTGGGGAGTGAATACCTCTTCCTTGTCCCACCCTCCAATTTCTTACGACTGCCTTCCATAAGCTAAGCCTCATTGGAATCCAGGCAGCAAAGGAGGTGTGATCATCTGAGGTGTCAGCCCACTCAGCGTATAGGACAGGACAGAGACAAGCAGAGGAGGAAGCTGGGTGAGTTGGGAGGGACAGGCAAATGGAAAATGAAAAGTATACAAGCATGCAAAAGTATTACAGAAAAAAGAAAATGTCATTTGGAATCAAGTGCAAGACTAGCTTCAGGGTTTTCACACAGGTTTAGCTCAGAGACAGTGCCCAGTTCAAATTCTTCTATGCAAAAAACCTGAGAATACAACCCAATTTCCCATCTTCTCAAAGTAGTCACTACTCTCTCATTTCTTTCTCCCCCCACAACAGGGAGGAGGAAAAAACCATGGCTGCGGAGGTGATTTAATATCCTGTTGCCTCTGAAGAAAAATACACTTCTTCATTATAAGAGTTTTATTGCCAATGACTAGAAGGAAATGTAAAGGGGACAACACAAGATGACTAACACAGGAAGTTATAAAACTCACAGCTCTAACTGTCATGGCCCTGGGCCCATGGTGCCTGAATCCCTCTGGGAGTATTAAATGGAAGGCCCCCTGGTACCTGAATTTTGTTTTAGTTTTCTCTCTCCATCTCTGTGATTACACATAAAATCAGCCAAGCACCTGCTCCCCTCCAGCCTAGATAACACATACCTCCATGCTATAAAGGGACAATTTGACCAAGAGACACCCACCTCACCTGACCACAGAGCTGGAAAGTCTACTATGTCAGACTTCCATGCAACCGCTGGTGGGAGAAAGTTTTCACGAGTCTCTGTGGGCCCTTATCCCTCTCCCCTGTATTCCCATCCTTATCCAAATCCACATTTCACCAAACTCCCTAACGCTAAGCAGCTGTTGAAGTTCAGATCACAGTCTCTGAGGAGCTCCTGGTTTCCCATGGAATGTGATTTGCCTCATCATCTTACAGCCTGCCTCCACTTTGCTTTCTTATCACTTCAGAGGCTTGGGATGCCTGTGTGCACAATAAATCAATGGCATTTTAAGCTTTCCCTGTGGCCTCAATTACTATGCGCCTTGGTGCAGCTTGCTGTGCTGATCACGTTTATGACTTCACCTAAATTCTTAATGCTCTATCTCATTGCAAAGAAAGGGGATTATTTTTTATGAAAATGTAACTTTTAGCTTAGCCACCAGACAATTTCCAATATGCTATGAAAAGAATAAAATAGCCCCCAAAAAGCCATATCTCCTAGAATTTACCCCTCCTATAATCTAGATTATAAACTCAATGGAGATACAGATCATATCTGAATTGAACATTACTGTACCCTAGACCCTATTGCTACATCTAGTGCACAATTTGTGCTTGGTATTTGTTGATACTGAATAGCACATTGTTTTGCAAATGGAATTTTTTAATTACCACCTCTTCCTGTGCCACCCTAAGCATGCACATGTATATGCATGCACACACACATGCACTTTACCTTCATACACGCATGATGCTCTCAGTGATAAAGTCATGTGTAGCTCAAGGTGATCAAAAGAGGTATTTGTATAAGAAAGCGGAAACAGTTCTTTATAAAAACAAGACAACAAAGATTACTGTTAGCAGTGGTCCCAGGAATGAGACCGCCCCCCATCCCCCACTGTCTCTATCTGTGCCCGTCCAGGGAGTCTGTTTTTAGAAAGCCCTTGTCTGTTTGCTTCCTCTCCACAATTCAAGAGAGAAACTCAGTTAGGTCTCTCTCTCTTCTTTTTTTTTTTTTTTTTTTAACTATTGCCTTTACTTCACCAAGTTTTCTATAGAGTAGAAATTTCCCCCTAGAGGAATTCTGGACTTTTGCATTTATATTAGACATTCTGGAATAATCTTCAGTATTTCTTTGTTCAATCTTCTTTGTCCATAAGCCTTTCCAGTGTCTCTCCCCCAGCACCATACAACAGCCTGCTTTGTGTTTCTTCTGCCTACCTCTTCCCCTAACTTCACCTCTTGTTTAGGTGCACATTTCTTTCAAAACTAGACCATTAACTTCTTGAGGAAAGCCCTAAGTCTTTTCCTTTTTGTATTACCTCATACATATACTTTACCTCCAATCAGAAAAAAATTGTCTTCTCTTTGGTCTCATAGCTGTTATTTCTTTCCAGCTTTGGTCTGTCAAAATTAATGTTATTTGGAAGAAGAATATAAAAATAGAAAAACACAATAGTTGAGTCAAGCCCATGAAAGCAAAATGCTCTCTAAGAGGAACCACTTTCAGGGCTCTAGGCTAAATGCTATTTGAATCCTGTGAACTGGAATTCCTCTGAGAGATCTTCTCTGCCTTCCTCAGGCAGTGGCCAGTCTTGGCCAGACACCTCTGGTTTTGCCAAGAAAGCACAGTTCCTGTCTGCAAACGGCACAAGCATAGTAGGTCAGCAGACAGGCAGAGCTGGCTCAAATTTATTAAAAGCATCTTCATATTGTAGCTCAAGAATACACTGCTGTTTTTACTGGGTGATGAAGATATTTGGTGAGGTTTTTAAAAGAATAAAAGAATAGAAAAGATAAACCTGACGTTTCTATGTAGCTTAGGGTCAGAGCATTTCATATTCATGCATCTAGCGGATTTTCACAATATCTCTGTGAAGCAGGCAGGGCAGTTATTATCCCCCTTTTATTGATGAGGACACTGAAGTTCAATATTTTAATTACTTGCCTAAGGCCACATCCAGCTCGTGATGTACCATCTACCATCTGGATGGCAGCACTCAGTCTCCAAAATAGACCTCCTGACTCCTGGAGCCAAAACTACCACACAGGTTTCAAACTTTTAGGCAAGTGTTGAGGAAAGAAATGGGATTTTTGTAAAGAAAAAAAAAACAAAAAACTCTTCTTTCCAGGTAATGTAAGTTAGCAAGGAGAGTTGATATCATAGAAATAGCACTCCATGGGAGAGAATATTAAGAAACTTCTTATTCTAAATTCCAAGGTTAGGCCTCTGAGATTTACATTGCCCTTTTTTTTTTTTTTTTTTTTTGAGAAGGAGTCTTGCTCTGTCACCCAGGCTGGAGTGCAGTGGCACGATCTCGGCTCACTGCAAGCTCTGCCTCCCAGGTTCACACCATTCTCCTGCCTCAGCCTCCCAAGTAGCTGGGACCACAGGCGCCCTCCATGCCTGGCTAGTTTTTTTGTATTTTTTGTAGTAGAGATGGGGTTTTACCGTGTTAGCCAGGATGGTCTCGATCTCCTGACCTCGTGATCTGGCCGCTTCGGCCTCCCAAAGTGCTGGGATTACAGGCGTGAGCCACTGCGCCCGGCCTGCATTGTCATTTATAACCAGAAGCATTTTCACCTGATTGCTTCCAGTTTTCACCTGATCCCTGATTACTCTGTATAGACAAAAGCTGGCCTACAACAATGGAAAGCTGCTTGCAGCATTAACTAAAGTGCAGGTGCCCACAGGAGAATACTCCTGTTCTACCCAGACCTCAGCAGTAGAGGCCAACTTACTCCTCTTTTGTCTTTAATGCTGTCATGGCATCATGCATCTGCTTCTACAAAGCCACTGGTAATTTATGCAGTTTCCGTATGTGAGATCTTGAAGGATTTCTAATGTAAACCTGAATATTTCCAGGCTCTGCTGCTTAGAAACATAAATTATTTACTCGTTTGCGTTTGATCTGTTGTTATTATATCTTGTTTGTAACAATTGGGATTTCCTATAAGAGAAGATTATACATCTTTCCTATGAAAATACATTTTAATAAAGCATAAAAATTTTCAGTCTCCATTATTCATAGTTGTATAGGGAATACTTAAGATTCTCTTCACCAGAAAGTATCTATACAGAGATGTATGCATGTATTTTGTTGCCCAGAGGAATAACAAATGCAGGCCTCAGATCTGTATAGACATACAGGTTGCTAGGTCTGAGACTTTAGCCCTCTTCTTCAAATTGTCTCAACCTTCTAGCATTTAAAAACAGTTGTTATGTGTGTGGATCTGAAATAAGGATGAAAAACTTCCTCATGGGGTCGGAAGTATGCTGTTTGCCAATCTGAAAGGCAAAACAACTGGAAGTTACAAACAATTGATTCGGGTGATAAACTGTACAAAAAGAAAATCAGGAAAATATTTTAGATTCAAAGAGTTGTAGAGAAATTGCTGGAGGTTTGGGACCATGGCCAGGACACCTTATATTAATATTTAATCTCTGAACATCAAGCCCATGAGAGAATATATCTTAATAATAATTCAGGCCAGGCACAGTGGCTCACACCTATATTCCCAACATTTTGGGAGGCCGAAGCAGGAGGATTGCTTGAGACCAGGAGTTTGAGAGCAACCTGGGGAACATAGCGAGATTCCCATCTCTACAAAAATATTAAAAATAATATTTCAAAAGTCGAAGTATGTAGAGCAGCTGAGGATTTGAAATAAGCCATTTTGTGATTCTTTTGCCTTCATTCATTCAACTGTTTCTTTCTATGGAGAAAAGACAGGATAAACAAATACTTGGGCATAGGAAAGCCCAGAACAAGCATGCCTAAAAGGAAACCATTATATATGAATGAAAAGTTTGGTATATTGAGCAAGATGTGAAAGTCATGCCATACCCAATCACCCTCAGGTTTTCTTGTTTTCAAAAAGGACTCATGTAACTCAGAAATTTGCTAAGCTCTGACTTTTTTATGTTGCCCAAATTCCTATCTCAGGGGTCTGGGGAGTCACGCCCTACAAACCATAAATTCTCATCAGATGGGTTTTATTTAAATCTTTATATTATGACTTATTTTCCAATCTGACTCTGGCATAACATAACATGACAAAGAAGAAAATCAAAATATTTTACCCCAAAACATGTTTCTTTGTCATATTTTGAAATGGTCCTGCAAAGCCATCCTTTGTGGGAGCAAATGTGCATCTGTAAAGAATCTCTATTTAAATAGCTAGATCTTTTTCTTTCAGGCCTTCCCAATCCTGAAGAGATTAACTAAAAGTCTAGTACCTTTTAAAGGTCTGAATAGGAAACATCTGTCATCTAATGTCTCTAAGGGCAGCCATTATGAGACTTCAAAAGAAACTTGGTTTCCACAATCTTTTATCTTAACTTGAACATTTCCCTTCTCTTAATTCCAGGCCTTTAGACAAACTCAATAAATTGTAAACCAGAAAACGTTTAAATTTACCTACAGCCTGGAAGCTCCCCTGCTTAGAATTGTCTCACCTTTCTGGTCCAAAACAATATATTTCTCAATATATTGATGTCTCATGCTTCCCTAAAACCAAGCTGCATCCCAAGCACCTTGGGCACATGTTCTCAGGACCTCCTGAGGGCTGTGTCATGGGCCATGGTTGCTCATATTTGGCTCAGAATAAATCTCTTCAAATATTTTACAGAGTTTGACTCTTTTCGTTGACATACTCATGATTTCAGTTTATTACAAAGTGTTACCAAATAAAATCAACAAAGGTAAAAAGTGCATGGGGCACAGTCCAGTAGAGACTACATTCAAGCTTCCAGTTGTATACTCCCAATGGACTCCTACCAACAGCACTTAATTTTCTCAGCAATAATGAGTGACAACAGGTATAGAGTATGGCCAGCCAGAGAAGGCCACCCAAGCCTACATGTCCATGGTTTTTATTGGGAGTCAGTCATGTAGGCATGGAGCATCTGCATGGCTGACTACTTAGTTACTTAGTCTCCAGCCCTTCCAGGTGTGCAACTGATACAGCATGGTCCAAGGCAGCCACCACAAATCACATTGTTAGCATAGACTATCTGGCATATCTCAAAGCTTTAGGTATATAAAGACACTCTCATGAGGCAAAATATTCCAAAGGCTTACTGGTCATCTCAAGGAGGTATCAAGAGTCAGTTTTCTCTTTAGAATGAATGGGGTTTCAACACCCCAGATCACTTAGTTCATCCTTCACAGCACAGGGACTAAACCATGGTGGGCTCCATGGGAAGCCTTGAATGCCAGGACAAAAGTAGACAGCTTAATCTAGTAGCAGAGTTTACAATGGGCTAGACAAGAAAAGAGTAGAAACTAGAGAATCAATTCCAAACTTTTTGTACTCATCCAAGTAAGATACTGAGGTCCTGAGAAGGCATAATAAATGAGGACAAAGGAACATTTTTGAGCAGAGGAATTATATGAAGAGATTTCTTTAAAGTTAAATCAGGCAGCAATGTGCAGTATTGCACTAAACCTTCAAGAACAGGAAAGCCTGAATCCCAACATTAAAACTTACCAGCCAAGAAAACACCTTGAACTCCCTAGATAGCTCTTTGTCCATGTGGATAGATGATCCCTACATGTGGTGGGAGGCTTTCACAGTTAATCTCTTGAAATGATTTCCAACTTGGTGTGTCTAAAACTATAGTCTACTCAAAACAAATGTTGAGGTAAGATAATAACATAAAGCAATAATTAAATATTTTTCCAGATTTTCTTTTTTTTTTTTCTTTCCATTTGGCATTTCTCCCCATTCCAGCAGTCAGGCTTTCTGTGTTCAAGGATTTAGAAAATGAATGTGACGTCTCACACGGAGAGAGAGTCTCTCCCTTGATTTTTGTGCATTAGAGGTTCAGGCACTTGGGAAAATACAAAGGGTATACAGCTTAGACAACAAACTGACAAAAATATCATAAAAACAACTTGGCCCGCCCTAGCTTTCACCCTCAAGGGTATGCCATTGAAAGGGAAGGCAGAGACTAAAGGACAGCCACAGAGGTGTTTTTACGTGTGTCACAGGGACAAGCCCAGAATGAACTCTGGGAGGCAGCATGTGCTATGGAGGGGCATTGGGCCCTCCTCCTGGGCGCATCCTCAGGAATGAGGCAGAACTCCAGAGGAGAAATCACTCCATCATACGTAGATGCGTACAGATAGAAAGTGCCTTAGAGAACCTCACCGGCCCTTAAGGTATAGGAGAATGACATGCATGCCCCCAAGAATGACTGGAATATGGCAAAGCTAATATGGAAACAAGTGATGCCTCCAGGGACTCCTGTGTACACTGACAAAGCAACGGATGGGACAATAGGGGTCTCAGAGGATGCTAGCATGATTACTGACAAAGAGGACCCAATGGGTTCCATCCTAATATGTTGTTAAAAAATAAACTTCCTGGCCAGGCGTGGTGGCTCATGCCTGTAATCCCAGGCACTTTGGGAGGCTGAGGTGGGCGGATCCCGAGGTCAGGAGATAGAGACCATCCTGGCTAACACAGTGAAACCCCGTCTCTACTAAAAAATACAAAAAATTAGCCAGGCGTGGTGGTGGGCGCCTGTGGTCCCAGCTACTCGGGAGGCTGAGGCAGGAAAATGGCGTGAACCTGGGAGGCGGAGCTTGCAGTGAGCCGAGATCGCGCCACTGCACTCTGGCTTGGGCAGCAGAGCGAGACTCCGTCTCAAAAATAACTAACTGACTGACTAAATAAATAAATAATAAATAAACTTCCTGAAATGTAATGAGATTCGGGGAAAATGTTAGAGTGTGATCCACAGATTGACTGCAATTAGTTTTTCATCAGCCCCTAACGGAAATAAGAAATTTTCAAGTTATAGAAAAAAGTTAAGTTGTATTTTTCACACTTTCTGGATCCAGAGATATATCCTTGATGTGATTTCCTTCCATGCTGTCCAGTGTGTCTCAGCTAGTTTGAAGTATGCTCCCCTAGCACCCTGGCCTCACCTGCCTTCCTCACATTGTATTTAATAGTTGTTTGTGCCACTGTCTCACTGAGGTGAACACCTTGAGAAAAGAAATTAAATCCTTTACATTTTTAGATCTTTCCTCATGCCTAGCACTGTGATTAGGACACCAAAATGCCCTAGTAAATTTGACAAATGGGAGAATATTATCTTAAAAAATGACAAATATAAGAAACTGAGGATGATAAAGACAAACCACAATGCTTCCCACTATGCAAAGTTATCCTGTCAGGTTTCTGTCAAATTGCCAGTCAGAATGTTTTATGCAATTTGACAGATCTTTTCAGTGACTCTATGAATCTATGAGCTGCTCTAGATTTGTGTGGACACAGTCAGAGGACCAGCCATAAAGTGAGCCTGACAAAGAAGGAATTTTTACTTTTATGATGTGGGAAATACATGCTGGGAATAAAAGGCCCTATTTCCACTAGAGTATATGGAAAATATCCTTTGGGTTGCCAGGAGTCTCACTTCTACAGTGAGATATTTCCATTTTTTTTCTCCCTTACATATTTGCCTCTCATAGGTTTCTAGTATAAACAATATCAAACACACATGCACGTTTCATCGCAGCTCTGTATTCAGATAGGAGATTTACCAAATGTATGTTAATCAAAGAAGAAACACAGAAAAAGCCAAAGAAAGGAAATAAATGACCCAAACCTATAAAAACAAAGCAATGTCCAACCTTCTTTTGAGGAGCAATTGTTTTCTGCAAAAGGAAATGATGCAGTAATCCTTTGCCATTTTCCAGATTGCTAAAAGGCAAATGTATCCTTCCAAAGTTAAATATTGCCTTTTTTTCCCCTTTGAACCTATATTTAACTTTAATTTCTGATCAAACTAACTGCCTGTGGAATGACAGAAATTCATTATCCTGTAAAAAGCATTTATCTTGGTGTCAGGTACCTAGGGGAGGAAAAAGAACAGTTGCATGAAAACGAGAGGCTCAGGTTCAGGGTGACTTGTGCACATCTCACAGGCTTGTGACTTATGCATATATGCAAAATGCCTCCATAATTTGTTAGATATATATGTAGCTGGAAAAATTAAATACTGCCACAGAGTGTTATTTAAGGAGTGATTGAATCCGTTCTGATAGAGTTAGAATTGATATGTGCACTTCGCAGAATTTTAAATAAATCTTGAATCAGGCATTTCAATCTTCTCATGACACAGTTCAAGCCCATCCCAAAGCTGTCCTTCCAGGCCTGCATGCAGAGGTCGAGACCTGACTTCTCTTATCATTTCCAAAATCCTGGCCTCGGGCTCAGAATCCTGTTATCAGAAATGATTTCTTCAGACCAAGAAAAGAAGGTGCAGTCATAAGCACATCACAATGACATTATAGTGTTGAAAGTGACATGAAAGATAAGTTAGTTCAACCTCCTATCTGAACTAAAAACCTTTCTATATTGTTACTTCCAAGTAGCCAAGCAATTTCTGTGCTGCTGGATCACCGGAGCTCTCAGTTGAACAAGTAGCCCATTCAATCTCTTAATAGGGGCCATTTTTTTTTCTAACATGTAAGTATGACATAAAAATCCACTCCACAGATTGTAATATTTGGAGAAACCACTTTCCAAGGATGTTATAACAACAAGAACATTAGTATTTATTTATTGCTTTCAAAGTGCCTGGCTAAATGCTTCATATTTTACATACATCCTTGAATAACTGTCAAAAATGCCATGAACAGAAGTGGATCCAGGTTTGTGTCATCTGAAGCATATTCTCTTTAAGAAAGAGAATGAAAAATAACAAATCCAATATTAGGTGCAAAGTAAATGTGTATTTCACATGGGAAAATAAATCTCAAAAAGGTACCAATTTTGAAAAATTGATATCAAATACATGACAAAAATCTAGAAAACATGCTGTTTTGGTTCTTTCTAAGGCTGCTATGAAGAAATACCTGAGACTGGGTAATTTATAAAGAAAAAAGGTTTAATTGACTCACAGTTCTGCATAGCTGGGGAGGCCTCAGGAAACTTACAATCATGGCAGAAGGCACCTCTTCACAGGGTGGCAGGAGAGAGAATGAGAGCCGAGCGAAGGGGGATGCCCCTTATAAAACCATTAGATATCTTGAGAACTTACTCAGTATCACAAGAATAGCATGGGGGAAACTGCCCCCCATGACTCAATTATTTCCACCTGGTCCTGCCTTTGACATGTGGGAATTATTACAATTGAAGGTGAGATTTGGGTGAGGACACAGAACGAAACCATATCGCATATCAAAAGTGTTTCTTAAGTGCTTTATCACACATCTCTATAGTACTTTTATCTTTTTTTTCAACTGCATGCTCTTAGATCACCTGTTAAAGTGACAGTGATTTTGAAATATTAATAAGATTTCTCACTGCTAAGATAGAGGCTTTCCTCTGGTAAGGCTGATTAGAATTTGTTTTTATTATTTATAATTTACAAAAACTTTCTCATAACTCTACAATCCATTAAAGCCAACATCATAGACAATTGTAGAATTTTAGCATTTATATTTGTAGAAACTTGTAGAATTCACATGTGATAAAACCAGGATCAAGTTATTACCTTTAATATTTCAGCAGCTGTAAGATTCCAGTCTTTTCTATTCTCTGAAAAAGTTGGTGTAAGATTGATGTTATTTTCTCCCTAAATGTATGGTAAATTTCACCAGAAAAATTACATTGTACCTGGAATGTTTTGTGGAACATATTTTAACTATGAATTCAAGTTCTTTAATCATTATTAGACTACTCAAATTATGTGTTTCTTCTTTCATCAATTTAATAGGGTTAAGTTTTCCTAGTAATTCACCCATTTTATCTACACATTCAAAAATTTTGGCACAACTTATTATAAACTCTCATGATCTTATGTCTATAGAAATGGTTAATTCCTGATATTGGTTATTTGGGCCTTTTCTCTCTTTATTGATAATTCTTGCCAAGATTTTATCAAATTTATTCATCCTTTCAAGAATCAAGCTTTGGCTTATTGATCCTCTTCATTATGTTTGTTTTCTATTTACATTAATTATGTTTATATTTATGTGAATATTTGCTCTTATTTTCATTTTTTGCCTTTCTTCTACTTAATGATTAGTTTATGCTTCTTAAAGCATTTTCTCGAGATGATATCTTGTTTTTAATTATCCCACATTATTTGCTATTGGTGTTATTTCAGTTAGAGCTTATTTAGTTTTAACCTCATATTTATGAGTAAGTTCTGGCTTCTGATATTCTAGACCTTTTTCCTGAAGTATATTCTTCAGCAGTTTGTTTCAGTGAAGTTCACTGAGTGGATTATTTTCTCAATCAGTTGTGTCTGAGAAATATCTTTATTTCACTCTATTTCTTTGGTCATGCACTGAATCCAGATTGACAGTTACTCAATCTCTATGAAGATAATATTCCATGATTGTCAGGCATCTATTTTGCTCCTGGAAATCTGTTCTCAGCTTAATTGTCAATCCTTTGTTATTTAATTGCCTTTCTTCTTTGATTGCTGAAATGGTAATCTCTTTGTTTTCATGTTCTATAGTGTCACTACCTGGTTTTTTATATCCCTTCAGGACTTTGTATGCTTCTTTAACCTAAGGACTGATATTTCTGTTATTTGTACTGGAAAGCTCTTAGCTAAAATTGTTCTGAATATTGTTTCTTCCCCCACGTTTTCTAGTCTCCTCTTCAAGGATTCTTATTAGATTTACATACGCTTAATCATCCTGCCCTCTCTTTCTCTAACACCTACATCAAATCTACGGGCAAATGCTGGCTATACCTTAAAAATATACACAGAGCCTGGTTATTTCTCTCTACTTCCACTGCTACACCCTGGTTCAAACCATCATCATTTAGTTCCTAAGAATTTGTAGTAGGCTTCTCATTGATTTATTTTGACATTTTTCTTCCTACAGTTTATTCTCCAAGCAGTGGCCACGATAATCCTGGTAAAGATACTTTTCAGCTCATGTAATGCCTACTCAAAACCCTCCAATAGCTTTCCATTTCACTTCAAGTAAAACTGAAGGTCCATTCAGTCTCAAAGGCCCTAAAACACCTCCACGCCCCACTGTCACCCTCAGCTACTTCTATGACTTTTTATTCCACTGCTCTGCCCCTCAGTCCACTCAGAGCCCACAGACTTACTTGTTGTTCCATGAACACACCAACTACTCTGCTCCCATATACTTCCCTTTACCTACAAATCTCTTTCTTTCCCAAGATCTCTGCACCACTCACTTGCCCTCTTCTCAGGGGTTTGCTTCAATATCAAACCTTCCCCCCGGTTATATTTCCCAGTACACTTAAAAAATGCTGCACACATCACAGGTACTCAATTAATATTTTATAGATCATAAAATGTGTATATTTATTTTTATTTCATAAAGTTTTGTCATTTTTTTACCCTGAGATTTTTAAATAGTAAGTTTTATTATGATTTATATTTTTTGTATCTTCAGAATTATTTTAAACATAAGTTTTTAGAGCCCTTTCTATTGTTTTATTATCTGAAATTCTTCGATTGCTAATCCTCCAGTTTGTGGTGTAGTATTTGATTAGCAATATTTATTGTGAGCCTATTTTCACTGTGGGGTGTTTCACTGTGTAGTCCCTGTGTTCCCTGTCCTGGGAGCATGCCTACCATGGATTTTGTGTTTGCTTCTGCAAGGATCCCTTAGGTTTTTTTTGCTCAGTACCAGATTTACCTTAATGTCACCTCCTGTCATTCCTGCACCACACCAGTTTCTCATGGGCAACTACTGTCTTTTTCTTGTTCAGAGCCAAAAACTCACACTCTCTACAGCTTTACTTTGACTGGTGGGAAGAGTTTTTCCCCTCATTTGTTTTCATAAAATGGTAGCCTTTCCAGGGCTTCAGTTATGTTCTGTGCAACACTCCCGCAGAGTCACCACACTTCCAACTTTAGCACTTGTTTGGTTTTAAATTTTCTCTGTGTTTCCAATTTGTGAAAATTTCTCCTTGTTTTTCATTTTAAGCTTACATGCTTTGCTTTTTGGTCATGTTTTAATCAGAATTTATAAATATTTGTAGTAGGTGGCATCTCTGTTAGCTCAATCCACTATTTAGAATTAAAAGACACCTGTTAAAATTTTTTATTAATTAAAAATGTGTAGAAATAAATTCTAAAATAATTGTAAAACTCAACCTTATTATATTATATTCAATATCAATTAACATATAGGTCTGGAAGCAAACCACCTGGTATCAAGTCCTAGTTCTTCTACTGTCTACTTGAGTAAATTACTTAACTGTCTGTGCCTCCATTTCATCAATGTAAAATGGGGATAATATTAGCACCTGAATTTTAGTTTCTTTAACCCCTTAATGATTTTAATACTCCTAGAGAACTCAGAATAGCATGAGGTGCATACATTAAGTGCTTGAAAAGATTTAACTAATATAATCCTCTTCATTATTATTGTATTAAGGTCTGCACGTGAATTCCATCCCATATATTTTGGTTAACCATTTATAGTCAGATGTCATATTCTTTTTGCATTCCCAGAGCCTATAATAATTTCTGGCAAATAATTGGTATTTCTAAAACATTTGTTAACTGAGAGTTATTTTAAAAAGCATTTCAGTCTATTAAGTTTTGAAATGCATGCTAGAAAGACCCAAAACTTTTACACCTTAGATTGATTACAAATACACACACACACACACACACACAAATATATACACAAATGTATGTATATATTCAGGAATTTTAGCAGTTGCTCAATTCATACTTCTCCAGTTCCTAGGTTTAATTATATTAAAATAATAAAACCTTCCTCAAGGAATTACTCAGAGAAATTCTATACCCAACCTGATGAAAAATCTAATTAAAAAATTCAATAACAGGGTTATTATGGTTACAAAGAACTGGTGGTAAGCATTTAAAGCAATTAAATAAAACAAGAATATACATTTGATATTAATATTGTCACAAAAATAATACAGATGACAACACTGAAATATGCATCTAATATAAATAATATGTTAGTAATACTCATTCTACCTAAAATCACCTATTACTAGTAATAAAAATTAGGATGTTGGCAGGGGAATATTGACAAAAACAGAACATGTTAACTTTGTCAATTTTTATGGAGAAAAGAATCAACATTCTTCAAATTATTCTGACTATAACTCATAATAAAAAACCCTTTTTAATTTTGTATTACTATCCAGCACAAACATCTTTTTTATCAAACATGTTATTTTATATTCATACACACACACACATATATGTGTATATATATATATACACACACATACTTGATTGTTAGGTAAAATGAGTTTTTAATGTGCACCACAGCTAAAAAGGGCTTGAGACACACTGTTCTAAGTTGGTTTTATGACCTACTATTGTATTGTAGCCCACAATTTTAAAAAATAGTTAATTTGTCTTTGCGTTTTCTTAATCTTGACAAATAGATTAGCTTAAATATTATTTTACAAACACATCTTCAAAGTATAGTTTTAATAAGGATGTGTAGAATCCACAGTCCAAAAACACACTTCAGTAAAAGAAATGAATCAACAAGAAAGCACACAAAATCAGAATAAACAAAAATGTAAAAATAAAATAAAACACCTGGACGCGGTGGCTCACGCCTGTAATCCCAGCACTTTGGGAGGCCGAGGCGGGCGGATCACGAGGTCAGGAGATCAAGACCATCATGGCTAACATGGTGAAACCCCGTCTCTACTAAAAACACAAAAAAATTAGCCGGGCGTGGGGGTGGGCACCTATAGTCCCAGCTACTTGGGAGGCTGAGGCAGGAGAATGGCGTGAACCCGGAAGGCGGAGCTTGCAGTGAGCGGAGATCGCACTACTGCACTACATCCTGGGTGACAGAGCGAGACTCAGTCTCAAAAAAATAATAATAAAAATATAAAAATAAAATAAAATAAAACACATTTGCTCAAAATAGATAAAAAAGGTTAAACACCCTAATTATAAGTTGAATAATCTGAATGCAGTTTTCAAACAACATGATCATATGCAATTAGCAACAATAAAAAATTAATACAATTTTATAATTATAAGCTTTGATCAAAACAATTAGAAAAACAGACAGAAAAAAATGGTTTACTATATCAAAATCAGCTCTAGTAGAATTCCAGAAAATGTTTAGTTGGAAAGACAAAATATATTTTGTATAAGAAAGCAGTACAAATGAGAAAATTTTTACATGTATGATTAATAACAGTTTTTTATACTTTTATATTTGCGTATGAGAAGCTTTTATAAATCAGTATTCTATCAGTTTTCTATTGGTACATAAATTATTTCAAAACTTAGCAGCATTCAAAACTAAGCAACAAGCATTTGTTATCTTTATGTTTTTGTGGTTCAGCAATTCAGGAGCAGCTTAGTTGGGTGGCCCTGACAGGGGCATCTCATGAGGTTACAGTCAAGATATTGGCTGTGGCTGCAGTCATTTTAAGCCTTGACTCAGGCTGTAGGATTCACATCCAAGAGGGCTCATTCACATGATATTGACAGGAAGCCCTCCTTAGGGCTCCTAGAGTGTCCTCACAACGTGGCAGCTAACTTTCCATAAAGACAGTGATCTAAGAGAGTCCACAAGGCACAAAATTGTGTTTTATGACCTAGGCTTGAAGGTCATATACCATCACTTCAGTTATATTCTACCAATCACACAGGAAAACATGAAAACAATGTAGAAGAGGATTACATAAGTGTATTAATACTTGGAAGCTGAATCACTAGCCCTTAACTTAGAGCAACTACAACTTAAAAAAAAATTGCCCAAAATGCACAAAGACTGTGAATGTCAAATCACCAAGTAAGACATACAAAAATTAAATGAACATGAAAAAGCTGACTCCTAATTCTAAAAGCAAATAATATTTAATATGTATTAAGTTCATGCATAAGTAATTGTGGTTTTTGCCATTACTTTTAATCACTTTAATGGCAAAACCATAATTACTTATTCACCAATCTAATAAGCCTGAAAAGTCAAGTGTAGATGAGAATTAAGAGCAATAGAACCCTTACATTGCTGGTGGAGTACAAATAATTTCAGCCACAGTGGAATTCAACATTATCTACCAAAGGTAAAGTTGTGAATATCCTGAGATCTAGCAATACTGCTCCAAACAACTTTTTGCTCTACTCTAGGGAACTTCTTTCACATGTGTACCAGAGAAAATTCAAAAATGTTCTTAGCAACATCATCTGTAATAGCAGAAAAAAAAATACTAGAAATAAGGTAATTGGTGTTTGTTATCTCTGAGTTTTGAGTTGTGATAAAATTTTAAAGTTTCTTTTTTTCTATTTCTGTATTCCTAAATTTACCATTACAAATAATGTCAAAAACAAAAATTCAATGGCTAAGACAATAATATCTTAACAATAAGGTGAGTGAAAGGGAGAGAGAGCTAGAAACAAGGGCTTGATATAAGCACTTTCAGATACAATGTGAAGAATATTCCCCTTTAGCTTCCTGATCACATATTGAAACGTAAGAATGAAGGACCATGTTTAAACCCAACCTAATAGTGCTCAAATGACTACAGTGACCTCATTTAAATGTTAGCGCTGGGTATAAAAGGGCAAAATATAAATGCAGCTTTGTGATGACCCTGGACCTAATGATGAGATTGATGCTAAATAACTAAACCTTTCCCAGAAGGTATAATATTCACATACTCTACAGTTCTCAGGAGCTACTTTGACCCAGACATCCGAGAATCTAGAATACATATAGCTATTATTCTAACAATAATTCTCAAACACCTCAATGGCTTATAAAGTGTGGTACCTTAAGGCAACACACATCTGTTGCTGCCATATGAAGTGGCTGGATGGGAAACGGTGAGGTGAATCAAAGTTTACAGTATTCTCCCTGCCTTCTCGGCAATCTTATTTCCCAGGCTTTCTCCCACACCCTATGCCCAATCTCTCTTTTCTCTTGCCAGGGGCCTAAGGAGATTAAATCAGTACAGTCTTTCTTGCCTGATCACACCTGAAGCTTTTGACATGTGGACCCGGCAACTCACGGGCCAACATCAGACCTTGCTTTCAGAGCATGTCAGCCTGTCTTCCTCTCTTGATCACTGCAGCCCACTTCCAAGACAGGAGGTACTTCTCCCTCTTGGGTGATGATGGACCTTCATGCAGTGAACCTTGAGATTCACTCTCCTACAATGTTTTTACTGATGTGATTATTGTTTTTAAGACATTATTCAAAATAAATCAGATTGTAGTTTAACAGAGGATATAGATAAGCAAGCCCACAATTATAGTATATTGTGATGATTACTTAATAGCTAACACTTTCAGAGCATACGTTCTGGCACTGTTGTAATGGGCTTTAAATATATTCACTCAGCTAAGCTTACAAAAATCTCCCATTTTATAGGTAAGAAAACTGAGGCATGGAGAGATCTAACTTCTGAGTCTCTGCTCTTGAATTCTACCCTATATTGCTAGGAGTGCGATGGAAGCACAGAGGAGGTGCACAAACTCATTCCTGGGTTTCCTTTAGAAACTGGGAAGAAAATACAAGCAACAGGATTTGAAGAGCATCTGTCACTCCATAACCTCTTCCATACCTTTCTCTAGCTGTGGCCCAACTGGAGTGCCTTCCTCCCTTTTCTGTCTGCCTGAACCAACTCATTTTTATGGATTAGTTTAAATGCATTTTTATGGATTAGTTTTAAATCCCAACAGTCTCGTTTTGGAACTGATTGCTTACTATCACACACAACCATTGCATTTTAGGTAAGCTGATATTTTGCCCGTGTAACTGTGATATGCATGCTAATTTAGAGTTATTTATAGATATGCCTATCTTTCTTACTGAATTTTAATCTCCTTATATAAATGTCTGTGTGTTTGTGTGTGTGTATTTCTTTATTTATTATTTTACTCTAGGACCTCTCACAGTTTCAAGATCTCATAGCTAGAAGATGGCAGAGTGATATGATGCCTGCATTGAAGTGCTCCTCCAGGTTTATGACTACCCCTGACCCATAGAATACTCAATGTATAGGCCTTTAGTAAATATTTTCATTAACAGCAGAAAACCACTATTTACAGTACATTTCATTTCCCATTCTTGTCACAGGAGACCTGCTTTACTAAGCTCTTTCACATCCACCACCACTCAGAATAAAATAGTATAAAGAATTGTGACAACGCTAGAAGAGAGAAAAATAAAAGCAGAGTTGATAAGAAAAACACTTCAAGACACCTCTGGGTACAACAGAATTGGAAAATAAACTTAGACCTTACCATGTATGATTCATCTCCAACAGAGTATGATTAAACATATTCAACTGACAAGAAAAGTATTTAAAAGTAATAAACCTCCCCCCCCCTTTTAACAGGTGTAAGGGTTTTTAGAACATATTATATTTTCTTTTGGGTATTTTAAGAAATGTTTCTTATCAGGTCGGAAAAACCTGATTACTTAGATCATGACCTTAGCTATACAAAGAGAAATAGGGATTTTTGATTAAATGCTAAATCCAGAATAGAAGAATTGCAAAGATTTGACTTTATCAGTGCTCATGAGAAGGGTTTTATTTTTGTCTGCCATCTTTTTTTGGGGTCCCTCTTCATCATATTACACACACCAGTGCTTTACTTCCTTTCAGTGCTTTGAGGTTAAGAGTTTACCTTTGGGACTTTCTGAATGCAATATACAAATAGATTCTCACCTTAACCACCTGTGGTAGCTGTTTCCAAGATGATCTCCAATGATTCCTGCCTCATAATATTTATGCTCTTTCTGTAGCCACTCTCCTCCACATTGAATATGGCTAATATGTAGGCAATAGAATATCATGGAAATGGTAGAGGGTGACTTCAAAGACTAGGTCATAAAAGATCTTGTGACTAACATCTTGCTTTTGTTTTTATAACTTACCCTGGCAGAAAGCAGCTGCCATGTTGTGAGGACACTCAAGCAACTCTATGGACAGGTGCATGTGGCAAGAACCTGAGGCCTCCTGCCAACAGCCAGCAGGGAACTAAGGCCTCATGCCAATAGCTATGTGAATACACCATCTTGGAATTGGATCCCCCAGCCCAAGTCAAGTCTTCAGATGCCTGCAAACCTGGCCAACTTCTTAACTGCAACCTCATTAAAGACCCACCCAGAATCACCTATATCTGCTCCTTTTTGACCTACAGAAACTGTACAATAATTAGTGTTTATTGTTTTGAGTCACTAAATTTTGAGCTAATTTGTTATATAGTAGTAGACAGCTAATAGAAAATTTAGTATTGATGATTAACTTTGCCAATGCCTTTCTACCCATTATCACATTTTGTCCTCTCAACAAGTCTTGATGATGATACTATTACAGTAAATTGAGGCTAAGAGTAGTCACACATGTATGAAGTGGCTGGGTTGGATTTGAACCCAGGACAGTCTGCTCCCAAAATCCAGGTTCTTAATCACTATGCTGAATCATATAATGCTCTATTTTTGTTAAAACACCAAAGTAACTCTGCCAGAACAGATGCTTATCAGTCCAGTAATTAATCTACAAGGGTTTCCTAGGCAAGGAAATTAAAACTGTTTTTAGAGTATGCATTATTTCAAAAGATTGTGTTGGCTTTCTATAGCTTATTAACTACTGAGAAAAAATAAGTAATAAGTACTTAACATAGCCAACATTAAATTCATATGGTCGGTATTATGTGATGGCTTACTGAATAACCTTCACTCTCCATAGTCACTATGGGGCTTTTATGTAAGGAAGTCATAATTATAAGACTGTACATTCAGTCTACTGTTTAGTAGACTAAACCCAGGAGTTGAGATTCAGCTGCCCATAAGAGGGTTCTTTTCACCACCATACTTTCCCTTATTAAACCCAAAGCAACACCAACTGGCAATCATCATAAGCAGTGTGTAGTCATTCAGATGCGAGAGCTGATTATCTAGCAGGATAGTGAGACTTCCAAAAAAGATATTC
Source organism: Pan troglodytes (assembly GCF_028858775.2). Classification (NCBI taxonomy): domain Eukaryota; kingdom Metazoa; phylum Chordata; class Mammalia; order Primates; family Hominidae; genus Pan; species Pan troglodytes. The sequence goes on from NC_072407.2 coordinate 94,007,576, forward strand.
AGGTTTTTCTTTTCTAGGTCACTACCATCTGTCCCCAGGGTTGTGAAATTCCAGAAAAGGCAGACTGATAGGGGAATAACTTGTAGAATGGCACGTTCTATGAGACAAAGTTGTTTTAAAATAATAATAACAATGAGCAACAACAGTCCTTTTAAATTTATAAATCTTTTTACATATATTTGCTTTCAGGATCCTTAGTATCCTATAAGAAAAGATGACAATGATGATGACAGTGTCAACTATTAGTGCCCCTATTTTACAGATGAAGACTTCGAGGCTCAGGGAAATCAAATAATTCATTCAAAATCATTGAGCTAGGAATAGGACTGGAATTAAATCCCAGGCTTCTGATTTCATCCTGAATGACTTTCCTAAAACCTGAATTTCTAAATCTATTTTGTGCTGCTATAACAAAATACTGAAGACTAGGTAATTTATAAAGAACAGATCCTTATTTCTTGCGGTTCTGGAGGATGGAAGTCCGTGATCAAGGGGCCAACATCCAGTGAGGGCCTTCTTGCTGCACCATCACATGGCAGAAGACAGAAGGGTAAGAGAGAGCAAGAGACAACAGGAGGGAAGAGGGCTGAATATATCCTTTTATTAGACACCCACTCCCATAATAACCCAGTCTTGAGATAATGACATTAATCCATTAAGAGGACCTAATCACCTGTTACATGTCCCAGCTCTCAACACTGTTGCATTGGGAATTAAGTTTCCCATATTAACTCTGGGGGATACATTTAAACCGTAGTACTGACCGATGTGTCAATTATCTTTGTACACTTCACTGAAGGTGGCATGGTGCTTTGCCTACAGTAGACCCTCAATATGTTTTAGTTCTACTGAAACTGAGATGGAGCTTACATTGCAGTGAAGGAGGAAGGGGAAAATGGATTTTTAGGGAGCCAGTTCTATTGGTTGTTTTACTTCCCTTCTTTGTATGCGTATTGAGCAAGGATGTTAAGATGAGAGGCAAATGAATTTTGATGGAGCTAGATTTCAGGATGATATCCCAAATTGAGACACATTTTCTAATCTGCCTTATTTCATTCTTCCTCCTTACAAATCATGTGACTGATTCATGGGGAATCTTGTTCATTCACTGGATAGTTCGCTATAGGCATGAAGGTCACCTTGATACCCGCTTCCTCCCTCCCCTGTCTGTATATTATCATTTGAATAATCAGAATGAAAGGTGGGCTTTAGAAGCTTGGATTTCCCAAGAAATCTCTAGCTGGGCCGGTCCTTTCTGACCACTCTCATTTCAGGTCAGCACAGCTTTGGTAATACATGGCTCACTAAAGAGGTTGCTTTCATTCAATTCAGCTGTGTCCAGGCCCATTAATTAAAACCAGATTCCCAGATAATCTCATGATACTTATGTGAAGACTAAGTCAGAATTCTATTTCAACAGGCAAATGCTAATTTAAAAAAAGATGTGAGCCTTTATTTTTCTCTCCTCCTTCCTCCCTCTCCTTTTTCCTCTTTTACTCTCTCTCCCAGAAGTAACGAAGTCATTCTTAAATGTCTCTCTGCTCACAAGAACACCATTTCATTCAAAGTGCTTGCTCTGTATGTCTTTTGTCAAAATTTGTTTGCCATGATTAAAGGCTTTAGGAAGAGTTAATAAACACTTTAGCTGTGTTCTCATCATAGAAAAGTAATATCTGAGCCAAAGTGCAGTGGTTGTCTCATTCCTTTAGCAAGAGGTTTTTGTTGCGGTTGTTGTTGTTGTTATTTGTGTGTGTGCATGTGTCTTTCCAAATGTACCAAAATGTGCATCCATTTCATTAATGAGGTTACTAATGGAGAGAACATTTACCTTTTTTATTCTTTCTTACTTTGGAAAGCATTATTCTAGTACCATGCTTTTTCCACAAGAGGAAAATAATTGCATTGTGAAAGAGATCTTTGATTTACATTACTTCGTGTGGATGGAAACATAGGCCGATAAAGGAAAAAAAAATCTACTCACATTTCCATGAAAATATAAGCCTAGAAACCTGGACAAGTTACTAAGCTTGAGGATCATTCTGATTGATTAGTGAACTTAAGTTTTCTATCTTTTTTTTTTAATTACTCCTTAAAGTTGGCCTATTCATCTAGAAACCAAATTGTGTCTTTTCTCTAAGGGATTTAGAGTTTTGGAACTATATGTTCAAACTGTTAATATCCAAAGAACTAGCGGTGAACTACACAACAGGTAGTTCTGATATAAATTCTACTTCCCAGGTAAAAATTTAGTGTTCAGCTATTAAATACAATGGGTGTGGTTTCTGAGTGTGTGTCTAAAATGATTTAAATGCCTCATAAGTCTGAACATACATGAATACACTTAACATACTGCAAGCACATTCATTAATTGCAGTAACCTTTAAGCTTCTATTGTTAACTAGAACCCCATTTTGAAATTTGGACTGAATTTGTCATAGATTATAGTCATTACACTGAGATGTGATATGCTGAAACTCCATAGCACACATAACCCATTGTACAGTCCTAATTTTCTCAAAGAAGACCAATATCTGTTAGAATTTTCATATATTTTTAAACAGCCACTATAAAAGCAGAGGATTATACTAACTTTAACCAATGTTATTTTTTAACTACAGAACTAAAAACAGGACTCTACCAAATGGGCTCTGTTTGTATACTAGCCTACATTCTGCGATAATGTATATGAGATTCATATTATTGTCTCCAAAGTAACTAACATTTGTAATTACAGTCAAATGATGATATAGCTGTAGAATATTTACTCATAAAAATACTGTTTTCTGAAAATCCATTGTGTGTCAACAAATGGGCACTTAAAGAATTTCTTACAGAATTAGAATTGATCATGAGAGATCAGTAGAAAATGAGACTAGAATGTATGTCAGAGGTCTAATGAAGCTGGCTTTGTGGCTTCACTATTCTCATCAAAAGGAATAAAATAAAAACTCACAAAGATAACTTATCCAGGTGTTTGAAACAATATTTCAAAAGACTAAGATTCACTCATTTGTAATAGTTTACTTGAGTATATTGATTTTACATCAATACAATAATTTCATTAAAATTATCTTTTAAAGTCCTGGTACCCTGTTTTTTAAAGGGGATAAGACAGTTTTATAACTTTAATAAATTGAATATCACTGAAACATTCTGGGGGGAGGGGATGTTGTTTGCTCAGTGAGTGAATATTTGAGCTTTGGAGTTAGTGAGACCTTGGTTGCACTTGGATTCTTCAATACACAAGGTGATAAACTTGGAGCAAGTTGCTTACTCTTTCTAAACCTTTATTTCTTTAGGCATGAAATGAGGGTACCACAAACTTCAAGAAGTTACTAAGGGGATTAAATAGAGTGTGGTATGCAAAGGCTTTAAGTAGAATTATTGACATATACTAAAATACAAAATAGTAATAATTATGATGGTGCTGATTCTACCTACCAATTTATAGGCAGCCCAGTCATTAAGAAATATTTAAATATGGGCATTTTAATTTTGTTTCATAAATAACATTAATTCAGGCATCACAAAATCCATCACAGAACTCTGAAAAGGCAATGTCTGGTTCACTAAGGAGTTATCCAAAATATAAAACTAAGAGATTCCATTCTTAGAGGAGGTTATCAGACACACACACACACACACACTCATACACACACACACACACTCACACTCATACACACATGTTCTTATATCATATTAGGATATGTCCTAATATCATATAAATGCACAACTATCCCCAAAAGAAAATCTTAAGAGCTTATAAACAGAATTTGGTGAGGGCACTAAAAATTGTAGATTCTCATCTGCTAATTCATGTTTCTTACTTGCTCAAAATGTAGGTTGGCTATCATATCCCAACCAACATTGATTTCTCCTCTTTCCTAAAGTTCACTTATAATTTAAGAAGGTAGTTTGGGGTTATTTTCTATTACTCTTAAATGTGATAGACTTCAGAGTCAGCTCTGAATTCCAGTTTTGGCTCTCATACTATCTTGATTTGTGACTTGGGGCACTGTTTTTTCATTCATAAAATGGTACTATTATTTCAAGGGTTATTATGAGAGTTAAATAAGAAGCTCAATTTAAAATGTGCCCCAGTTGCTTGCACAGTAAATTATAGCCTCATTTTCTTTTAATATCTGCAATGGCTTCATGGTGTGCCAGGTTGACCAAGCTAACCTACATCTCCCAGAATCCCCCTTCTGGCATGTTTCAAGATAGGTGAGCTATGAAAGATATTTGTTTTTCTTTTGTGAGACGGAGGATGGAGAGGAAATAGCAGCCAGTTTGTAATAAGCAGGTACCTTATCCCGCTATTTAATCAAACTCTAGATGCTACTGTGAAGGTATTTTAGTGATGTAATTAAAGTCCCTAATCAGTAGCCTTTAAATTAAGTGGATGATCCTCAGCAGAGCTGACAATTTATTGGAAGCCTTTTAAAAGACAAATTGGTCTTTAAGAGAGAGACTCCACCTATGGATAACAAGCTCCAGCTTGTGTCTATGGGGTCTCTGTCTACTCATTGTCTGCCCCAAAACTAATTGCATAAGCCACTGTATCATTACATAGATGGGTGCATGTGATAGATAAATAGATACTACATAGACACATAGATGATAATGTGTGTAAATATGTACACACACACCCTACATACATGCACATATATAAACCAAAGTTCACCCAGAGAAACAGAACCAGCAATACACACACACACACACACACATTTCAACCCAAGTTCACCCAGAGAAACAGAACCAGCAATACACAAACACACATATACACATGTGTATAGGGTGTATGTGTATGTGTGTGTTTTGCTGGTTCTGTTTCTCTGGGTGAACTTTGGTTGATACCATGCCCAGTTTGATTACTATCCTTTTCATTTTATTTAGACTTCACCACTCTGCCTGGTAGAGAAGGGTAATGACAAATAGAACAAAGAACTATAGATTTAGATTCAAGATGAGAGAGTGTCCCAAGCCCACCACTTCTTGCAGTACGTAAATGTGGCCGAAAACTTAATCTCACAAGGGCAAATGTGAGTAGAATTGCCATCACATTTTTTTAACCACATAAAAGACTCAGTAAATATTACATCCCTTTCTCTACCCACAGCTCACAGAATTTAGGAAGAATAAAATGATTATAGAATGTATTTACTTTCATTAATTTCAGAAATTGTTTTTTAGTACTTATTATGTACCAGGCACTGTTAAAAGTTATTTACACCTGTAATCCCAGCACTTTGGGAGGCTGAGGCAGGTGGATCACGAAGTCAGGAGATCGAGACCATCCTGGCTAACACGGTGAAACCCTGTCTCTACTAAAAATACAAAAAATTAGCTGGGCGCGGTGGCAGGCGCCTGTATCCCAGCTACTTGGGAGGCTGAGGCAGGAGAATGGCGTGAACCCAGGAGGCGGAGCTTGCAGTGAGCCGAGATTGCACCATTGCACTCCAGCCTGGGTGACAGAGCAAGACTCCGTCTCAAAAAAAAAAAAAAAAAAGTGATTTACAAACATTAGCTCATTTAATCCCGATAATAAGCCTCCTAGTTAAATAACACTATAATCAACTCCATTTTACAGATGAAGAAACTGAGGCACAGAAAGGCTAGAAAACTTCCTAAGGTCACACAGAGGGTAGATTAGAGCCCAGGAGGTCTGGCTCCAGGTCAATACCCTTGGCCACTAAAAACAACATGAATTTTACAAAAGTATAAACGTAATACAAATTTAAAATATTACTGTATTAGGTTCTGGGTATCTCATAATGAAATATCAAAGATAGGGTGGCATTAAAAACAGAAAATTTATTTTCTCAAAGTTCTGAAGGCTGGATGTCCAAAATCAAGCTATTGGGAGGGCTGGTTTCTTCTGAGGCCTCCCTCTTTGACTTGCAGATGTTGCTTTCTCTCTGTGTCCTCATGTGGTCTTTCCTCTATGCATGTGCATCTCTAGTTTCTCTATGTCCAAATTTCCTCTTCTTATAAGATCACCAGTCAGATAGGACTAGGACTCTTCCTTACAGCCTCATTTCAACTTCATGACCTCCTTAAAGACCCTATCTCCACATATAATCACATTCTGAGATACTGAAATCTAGGGCTTCAACATATGAATTTGAAGGAGGAGGACACAGTTTATTCCATATTAATGACTATTGTTAGTATTTATATTACTGCTAAAACATTCTGCCTACATTAGGCACTGAGTGACTGCATAGTGAGAGATTGGGTAAACAAACAGATAAATGTGGAATTGCTCATTATAAGCTGTGCTGGGGACTCTGATTATTCTTTTATGTCCTAAATTCTTGAAAATTCTAGACCATTGTATTTCCTACATTATTATCATTTCTTGTTTAGGGAGAGTAAACTGCAAAACTGGTTATTAATTATTTGGCTTTAAATTCTGCTGCATTACTAGCCAAAGTGCTTTTTCACCCAAATAAAACGTAAATAAAACTACAAGTTTCAAAGCTGTCATAAGAGAAACCAGTGTCTTGAGGAGGCTGAGAAATGTTCTCATAAGAAAGAAAGAAATAAGGCTAGGGATAACTAAAAAGAAAGATAGCACCCAGAGGGTTTTTCAAAATGTGTTTGAAGCTGGGACGAATAGATTGGGGTAGGCAGGGTAGCTTGCAATTTCGATAACTAGGAGACTGTACACATTTATAACTGCTCTAAAGAAATGACACTTTCCTTCGGTCTTCAAATTTCCAAGCCTTATATTCAAAAGAAGGTAATACCTAAAATCAGCAAATGATCCTCTGTTTTGTAGATGAGCAGCAAAGATGTAAGAATTGTTTTCTCCTATATCCTAAGAGTTGCTTTGCTTAATATATGAAAGAGACACTCTGAAGGATTATTTGCTTAAAATAAGGAAGAGAACCTGACGATGCCTACAAGAAGGAGGAAAAGTAGAGCAGTTTCTATTTATTGAGTGCCTAGTATGTACTAATCAATATCGCTAATATTTACTGCACATTTAATATTTGCTGGTCAATGTGTGTTTTCACTTATTTATCTTCACAAGAAGGTTATAAGGTAGGTGCTATTATAATCTTCATTTCATGATGAGAAAAGGATCTTAGGCAAGTAAATTATCTTCACAAGAATATAACCAGGATTTGGTCCCATGGAGTATAACTCTAGAACTCCTGTGCTTAAAGACAAATGCCACCATTATACCACTGGATCCTCTTAACAACTGTTGGAATACACAGGCATTAACCCCATCACACCAATGAAGAAAGTAAAACCTAGAAAGACTGAATAATAATTTGCTCTAGGTCATGCAGCTACCAGGTCACAGAGCCAAAGTGGAATTCTAGGTCTTTGTAACTCCAAAATCTTTTTCCAAGAATGCCACACTGCTTTTCCCTGTGTTTCTCCTAGGAGAGGTGATACAGGAACATAACAGCAATATTAAAGCTTTCTTTCATTCTTTAGCTAAGAAAGCACTGCATCTTAAATAAAAGGGTATTTCCGTTTAGAATATTTATAAAGGTTAATGAGAAACAAAATGAACTGAAAGCCAGCAGGGAAATATTCCCAGCTGTAAACACCAAACTTTTACATTCTAATTATACAAGAAAATATCCCAAACAGAACATCAGATTTTTTAATCAGATGCAGGTGAATCAGCTGAGCAACATTTTCACCATTTTTTATCTCTATTTTGAGGTCACTACTGACTAAACATTGGCAACATCACTCTGTTCAGGCAAATGTTGATGGATGAAGTAGGTGCTTAAAAAGGGAAAGGTGGACTCAAGTCCTACAATGAGGAATTTCCCATAAAAACAAGGAAATTAATACAGGATTTCTTTCATCTTTTCCCATTAAAATTATGAGGTCTTTTTTATCATTTTTTTTCAGAAGGTGGAAAAGGAGTAAAAAGACACGGAGTCAATTGTGCCTTTATTTTAGTGGAAGTAGGCTTTTGGGAAGCTAACAGCATATATCTTATAAAGGCCTCTTTTTCACTATATGTATACATGGTCCAGAAGGCAAAGGTTCTGGGGGCATCTATGAACATCAACTTGGGCAATCTTGGTGATCACGGGAACAGCAAACCTTCTTTAAGTTTTGAGAGAGACCATAGTGAGATAGCAGGGTTGATCCAAAGCATGTAGAAAATCTAGGACAAATTCTTTTGGCAACTGGTTCCAAACCACTTCGTACCTGCCAAAGGGTGCATCAATCTATTAAGCCAGATTTTACTAAAGCCAGTTCTCTCTTATACTGACAAGGAAAATTAAAACCAGATGGGGTCAGATAATAACTTGCCCTAGGTCATAGAGCTGGCAACTAACAGAACTACTTGTCTATCAAACTGACGGCATCCTCTTTATTAGCCATATCTGCCTATGTGACAGTTTTTTACCTTAGTAGACCCAAGAGGTTTCCCAGCATCTCAAATACCTAAAAACACAAACATTCAATGTCACTCTCTTTCCTCCCCCCTTGCCTCCCTGTGCCATTTCTCATGCTGCCTTTCCTATTTCTGCTCATACCACCAACTTTTTTTCCGAATCATGCAGGCTCAAAACCTTAGAGTCATGTTCAACTCATCTTTCTTGCCAAGTTCTGCTAATTCTGCTGCAACAACATCTCCCAAATTTGTTCACTTTCAAGCATCTCAGTGGTAACATGAAGTGTAGGATACCATCATCTGCCTTTCACTTAAACTATTCAATGGGTTCCTAACCCCTCTCCTGCCTTCTAGTCATATTGTATTCTAATTCACCCTTGTTCAAATCTATCCTTACACCACTACTGAATTAATCTTCCTAATGTCTCATTATGTCACTCCCCCGATCAAAAATTTTTTATCTCAAGTCATCCTGAGTAATTTCCACCTCATTTTCAAACCCATATATCAAATATTCCATGAATATGTTTCACTTCATATAAATTGGGTATGACCCTTTAGATTCATTGGTTTTTATTTATAACTTTTAGGTAGTACAGCATACTTTTCTTAATATTCTTATTTCCCACCCTATTATTTGTGAATTTTTGAAGTACACAGACTGCATCACACTTTTCAGTTTCTGGTGATACTTAATAATTTTGCCAAATAAATAATCAGTAAGTTTTTTTTTCACTTGGGTGCAAAATAATCAAATAGACTGCAATTAAAGTATGTCAAGGTCTGCCTAAAGCAAATCTCTCAAGTTAAAATGAAATAAAAGAAATTTATAAGAACATTCATTCCCTACATTTCCTTGTGTGTATCTATTAACTGTAGGGCACTGAGTTAGGTGCTTGGGAAGAAAAGGGAGGAACATGCTGTCAAGTACCACCCACTCTAAGGGGAAATGAATGAGGCGATGACTATTAGACAGGGTTGGAGTACTAATAACACTCTAGGAAGGAAAACCAAAAAAAAAGGACGAGAAAGAAGAGACAAATGAATGTCTTAAGAACTGCAAGCTGACCTCTTTAAGGCAGCTCCCTAATAACTGCCTGGGCTATTATTTTGTAAGGATGTGGAAATAAATAGTACTAGACCTCTCTATTTTTGAGGCGGTTCACACAGTTTATATCTTCCACATATTTGCTTCATGTGAATAGTATAAAAAATGGCATTCCCACAATCACCTTAAGCAACATGCTTCCATCACATGGGCCCTTTGTAGGAGAAATTACAGGGGAGAAAAAACACTTTTCTAATGTAGGTAATCTCACCGTTAACAGATAATACAGTGAGAGCTCCTGAGAGGGGATAAGAAAAGGAGCAGAGCACAAAGGCTACAGTATTTCAAGTAATTTGAATAGTTGTGTTAAAATGGAAATCACATAAATATTAGACTTGTGCTTTTCAGGGTAAAGCCTCTGCAGACCAAATTGCCAACAGGAATGAATTTTAATGACTAGTTTATAACCTCTGAGATGCTTGAAAATCTAACACAGTTGTAGTTAAAATGTAATACTATTATAGCATCAGTGCAATTAAGAATTCTGCAGGGAACATTCCCTGCTGGAAAATTTAAGTTGGCTTCACATTGGGAAACGAAGCTATTCCTGATCATTTAAGATGGAATGTGTCTAATTTATTGATCTGTGAATGTTACCAAAATATTTGACCCCCAAATATTAAATCACATTAATAAACAATTCAGTCTCTCCATGGAATGAATGTAAATATCAACATAAAAACTGACATTTATGCTGGTTTACAGTTTCCCATTTTTATGAATGCAGTCGTTTCATTTAAAATCACTTGGGTCTTGAAAGCACAGTTAGGAAAACATTACAGACCCGAAATGCAGGTGCCAATAGAAGCGTTAGGTCATGGAACGGCTGCTCGGTGGCCTATGTACAGCTCCACTTTCTACATTCAAATGTGTTGCAGTCAACTCTCTCGGTAGCACTGCAATTAAAAAGTATGGTTTTGGTAATAATTTGCTTATTACTAGGGGAGCAACACCTGATATTATGAACGCTTATAAAGAGTTAGTCACGACCGCTCTTAGCTTTCACTAAGATCAAAAACTACATCTCACAAACCCCTGGACAATAGGGAGTGAAAAGGAAATGGCATTTAAATCTATAACTCAAAATATCTTTTCTTCTTAGAGAACATAAAATCAATGCTTCATATAAAATCAAAACTACATTTATTCCTTACCAAGGCTGATCCTGCACAGAGGAAACATATAGAATAGTATATTCTTGAAATCCCAAATTTCCACCATTCAGGTTATTACTTGGTTAAAGCAGCATGTCTTCAAATGTTCTGTCTTAAAATAAAATGTTATTTTCTCTGGTGAGTCGCCCTTCTATGATTTAACATGTTTTAATGTTGATTTGCCTCTCTGTGACTAACTCATGAGAAAGAAGGGCTGTAAGAGAATGACCATAAAACAGGGAAATCTTATTTCTAGGCAAAGAGGGAAAAGGAAGTAGCTGGACTGAGGCAGGGGAGCAGGCCAAGAAGAAGGGCAGTCAAGTTAGGGCCATTACAGGTTAAGGCTTGAAAGTGGAGAACTGCCTAAGGAAAAGTGGTGTCCATGGGAAGATGGGGTGCAAAACCAAAAGGTACCCAATTTGTAATACTGCCCAGAGATAACCCTGTTAATGTCTCCATGAAACCTTAAGAAGCTATAAGGAGTAAAATGCACATACAATGTTAGCTACATCATGATAAATCAGTTAAAAAATGCCCCTATTAAAGTATTTGGCATTGTTCCTGGAAGATAGTGTTGGAAGAGGCAATATGCCATGAGCCCTGAGCCTTGCACTTGTTGCTAGGTGTGCCAACAATGCAAAGCCCTGAAGGCTCTTTGTCAGGGCCATTCTCAGAGTTGTGTTTGCAGCAAGCAACCTTGAAAGATGAAGGAATGTCTCCCTCTGGGACTAAGAGCATACTTATTTACTGTTTGCTACAAAATGGTGAGTGCCTGAGATCTGGTGTTCCCTGGCTACAGTGAAATCTGGTTATGTGCACAGCATCCATGTGGGTCCTTATCACAATTAACCCTGTGATATTTTGGGGCCAAGGAGAACTGACACACGTGTTGATGCTCATGATGCTTGCTCTACTATGAGTTATAAAATATTCTTTGTCTCTGATTTAGGAATCTTGTCTCTTCTCAGCGTCCATAAAACAGACTAACTTATCACCTAACTAGTGGGGTTAATTCTTAGACTTGATACCTAGGAATTGCTCAAAAAAAGTAGCCATTCTTATTAATGAAAAGTATGCATTTCAACAACTTACTAGAAGAAGATATAATATGAAAGAACTAGGGATGCATCCCAAGATTTGAAATCAAGGGGAAGGTTTTAAAATACAATCATTATGCTATAGTATAGTAAAATTTAATCAAGCAATTAGTGACTAAGGATTATTCCCTCCTCCAGGCTGTCCAGAAGGACAAAATCTGGCTAATGTTTAGAGTTAGCTTTATACATAGCTCTTGTACAATTCAAGACTCTCTATGAATCTAAAATTTTGCTTTCTTAATTAATATATACAGATTTCTTGAAATTCTTAGAAATAATAACAAACAGTAAAATGGTTTTCAACACTGTTCTAAGCAACTTATAATTGTTAATAATTCACTATACAGAAGCTCTATAAGTTAGGTACTCGTCTTATTATCCCAATTTTACAAGTCAAGAAACTAAGGCACAAAAAGGTTAAATAACTTGCTCTCAGCACCCAGCTGGTAAATGGCAGAGCAAGGATTTGAACTCAGGTAGTGTGGCTCCAAAGAGTGTGTTCTTGACAAGCACATTGTAAGTCTTTATAGAAAATAATGGTAAATGATGGACAGAAAAAAAGACTAACATTTTTGAACACCCCTTGTTGCCAGACATTTTGGCAAAATTATCTCATTATCTTTTTTCTTGCAGGGAAAATATTGTCATCATCATTTTTACAGATAAGGAAACTGGAACTCAGAGAAGATTCATAATTCAGCCAAGGTCACACAAATAGAACATTGGAGAAATACAAATTAGAATTCAGTTTGATTTACTCTAAACCCTGTGTTCTTTCTATGACAAAATAGTGTCTACAAGACACTTGAAGGAAAGGCTATGAACGCAGAAGACAAATTTTCCCAAATAAATATTTTTCTATGTCATTTTTTACTGAAATAGAAATGGAAACAAATAGGAACTGCCCAAGGAGGTAATCTTGTCACTAGAAACTTTCTATATAATTTGAAGGTATAGTTTGTTTGCTTTTTAAATAGTCCTGATTTTTGTATAAAAGAATTACTTTATTTAAGTATTTGTCATTTTTTAGTATTTGTGTGCTTTTTAAAAACTCTTATACTTTAGCATCATAAAGTTAGCATTGGACTGGAGGCTAAGACTAACTCTCTACTAAATATCTAAATTATTTTCGTATTTTAACCTGTCTGAAGATCATTTAAAATGATAGAGCAGTGGAGCTTGAAGAGATTCCTACAGCAACTTAATTTCTTTGAGGAAGAACTCCTAGAGAGGCAGTTGACCTACCCAAGATTATATGCGAACTTAAAGGCAAGAATAAGTCCAGAACCTGGGTTTCTAATAAACAGAAGGGCTAAAACAGCTGATCACTAAGGTCTCACAAGCTGTAAGTTTCTGTACTTTTTTGAATCTGGGAAATTAATTGTCACAAAAAGCCTACATACATCATAAAATCCTCAAACTTGCATATTTTTCCTCAACATTTTAAAAGTGTTCTATCTAAAAAAAAACTAAGCATAGTACAGTGAACAGTCAGAAATCTTGTACCTAGATTCACCAACTGCAAAGATTACATTTGAGCTCACTTGCTTTTGCTTTATCTGTTTGTATATGAGTGTTTGTGTACATATGTACATGTAGGTGCATATACAGTCAGTTTGCATTACTTGAGGTAGCTATGTTCTATAAAATCACTGCAAACAGTGAACTGGAGAATATTAGGCCATTGATCCAAGGGAAAATACAAGATTTTTTTCTTAAGAGCCTATCATCAAAATATTTTAATTAACCAATCAAGATATAACCTTGTTTCATATGTATTTCCATTTAAAGACATTTTATTTATTATTATTGTTAATTAACTAACCTTGAACTCATAGACACAGCACCATAACTCATGCCTAAATGAACTTTATCTAATGTATGTATTTTTTTTGTAAGGCCCAACACAACCTTTTGTGCTTAGAAATACTAGACTGAACCAGCAGCATTACTCTTGGAGGCCATTTTAAGCAGCAAAATCAACAACAAAATGCACACATACAAAAAAAGAATGCTAAAGACGTGGCACCACGTACACTGCAAAAAGAACACTAGTTTACAGTGTGAGAGCTGAAACAAGAAGTCAGGGTGTGGCCTCATTTGACCTCAGCTGGGAATGTGTACATCAGAAGACTCCAATTTTTCACCACTCTGAACACGGCTGCAAATGATTATGAAAGCAATATGGGTATTGATCTTACAGTTACAAATAAATTTTAGTGAAGAGGTGAATTTGAAAATACGGAATCTGTAAATAATGAAGCTTAGTTGTATATATAAACCATGTAATTTAAGTAGCAAGCCTCATGACATTTTACACTAAACACATTAAAGATGGTAAAATTTGAGTATATATGAAGCAAAAGTAAAAATAAGTAAATAAAAACATTGTAGAAATGTTTGCAGCCTGAGGGTACCCTAATTTCACCTTGTTGGAAATCATATTTGCCTTTTTTAGGCCTACCTGAACTACCAAGCCAAAGCACACCACTCTCAAGTTAATAATCATCCTAACAGAAAGAGCCAACTGGAAAACATTATCTCAGAATATTCCTGGAATTACCAACAAAACAATGAAGTATCTCACTTATCTCCATCTGCCAGTGACCTTTATATGTCAGTTATGGATTTCATCATCTGATCTACAGTATTTCCTTGAGCTAATCTCCAATGAGCATGGAACTCACACTTTTCACAATCACTCTGCTTGTAGCAATGCCGTGGACTGCAGTGAACCAGGAAGAAGCTATGACTGTGCCTCAGCATTGAGCATTATATTTCTATTTGTGCTGAGCGAACAATGTGACCTCATGTCTCAGAAGTTAGGGCCAAAAGCAGGCACAAAAGCATCAGTTTCAGCTTCCAATCAAGGCCATCTTATACGTTTAGTGAGAACTTGATCATTTTTCATCTCACCAAGATTTTGTATCTTCCCCCATCCATCATCGAGTACCTGGTATGCAAGTAACTATTCGAGGGAATGAGATGAAGCATTGATCTTGAGCTAGAAAAACATGTATTACTAAGAGAGAAAGGAGGACTTTGGGATTTTAAAGTACCTAGCTTTACTTTCAATTATTACAAAAGTCATGTAAGTTTTATATGCCTTGTGCTTGGCTTTACTGGTTTAAAGGAAGTTTCTGAGAGCCACTTGCACCAGAAAAGAAACCTATCTTTGCCCAAAGACTTTTATAAGGAAAAGTGCAAACTAACCACCTAGCTGTTGTCTCCTCCAGCTCCATTTCTTACAGATGCTCACATCACACTGTCTGATTTGGACACACTGCAGTTCCCCTCATTTTAGTGGTCGTGACATCCCTAAGCCCTTGCACAGGCTGTGCTCTGCATCTGAAAGGCCTTCCTCTCCCTTCTTAGCTGGCCATTTCCTCGTTGTCTTTCCAGTCCTAGCTCCTGTATCATTTCCTTGGGAAAGACACCCTGGACTATTCCTCAGAGTGAATTAACTTCTCTCCTCTGTTCTTCAGCATTCCAAGCTTTCAGTGCTCCTTTCTGTCACAGCACCCTTCACCCTGTTTTGATATCATTCGTCTACAATTCTGTCACCCACATTAGACTATGAGCCTTTTGAGGCCTTCCAAAGACTGTATCTTGTTCATCATTTCATCCTCTGTGGCTGGTGCAGTATCTAATACAGATGAGGGCTCAAGAAATATTTGTTGCATAAAAGATTGAATAAATGAATGAATAAATTTGAATTTTCACTTGCTCTAATAAGAGGTACCATTTGCCCCATTTGAAATGCCTAACCTCTTATTTTATAAATTGGGAATTCCTATAATTAATTCATACATTCAGTTTTTTAATATTTCCTTTTTTTTCTGTCTTCTTAGTTTGCCTCAGTTCCCCTATTTAGGAAAGAGGCCAGAAATTCATTTAAACCAATTTACTTTTAATTATCTGCAAAGTGCGAATTTTTCACAGTGCCATAACCCCCCTGTAGGGAAAAGATGCTCCTAACAAGCACAGCCTCTGAGGTGCACAGAAAGAAAACGTGAGGAAATGACTGCTAATCAGCTCACAAACCTTCATTGCTCCTCAACTGACTTGGAGGAGTGTGCTCCATGCTGACTTCTCCTCCCAGGAGGCCACATATGTCCTCTCAATCCTCTAAGCATCTGAGAGCATGTGTGCCTCTCGGGGGATGTTGACACAGGTCCTAATGAATCAATTTGTTGTGTGGAGGAGTGAGGGAGGTCTGTGTCCCATCAATTGACTTCAGCCACACTTCATCTTTCATGTATTGCAAGTGAGCGGAAACAGACTTTTTTTTTCAATAAATTAAAAAAAAAATGGAGTGCCTTGAACCATTCTGAACAAATTGTCTCACCAGGCTCCAAAGTGCTCAAACATTCAGCTCATTTCTCCTAATTCATAATTAAACCCAAGACCTACCTGGAATGATAAAGAATGATATTTGTATATGCTAAGCCACGTTAGCATGGCAAGAGTAAACAGGGAAATTGGATACAGCAAACTCAGCATTTTTGGTGAATAAACATATGGAATGACTTTTCTGGCCAAGCATTTGGAGCGAATGGCAGTTAAAAACTCTGGTGACACTTACCTGGTTTCCGGAAACTCTGAGGTGAGAATTAGACGTATTAAGTAAAAAATACATTGTAAAATAATGAGTAAATTAAACCCAACAGAGTGATTCTCTACTATAGGATACTTCATATATATTTTTTACAGAATAGGTTTCAATAGATAATTGACGATAGTGATCATTCACTTCGACCTGCATTTTCAGATGCTGCACAAGGAAACTGGATAAATCCTATTTCATGTGATCCTTACAGTAATTCTACAAAGTAGGTGTTATTATTATTCTCATTTTACAAATGAAGAAACAAGCTCAGAAAAGTAATTGACTTGTCCATGATTGAAACCACATGTATTGCTTTGTCATATATTGCATGTACTTTATCAACTTTTGTTGAAAATGATTTTACAGTTTCTAAGGATAGGAAGAGATTTTTTCAGGATAGGCAGACACCAAAAGAGCAGACACATCCCTCGGAGATATAACAGGGATGCAACAACTGAATGCATTAAGATATAGTAAGCGCAACCATTCTCAAAGCATCCACTAACACCTATAAAGGGACCTTTACTTACCACCAGGTACACCTCCGGGTGAGTTCCAACTGCTTATAAAACACCTCTGTATGCATGTTTGCCCATTTCCTGAAGTTTGACATCCTTAACCAGGTAATATTCTTTTTTTTCTTTTGAGACGGAGTTTCGCTCTTGTTGCTCAGGCTGGTATGCAATGGAGTGATCTTGGCTCACTGCAACCTCTGCCTCCTGGGTTTAAGTGATTCTCCTGCCTCAGCTCCCCAATAGCTGGGGAGCATCTGCCACCATGCCCAGCTAATTTTTGTATTTTTAGTAGAGACGGGGTTTCACCATGTTGGCCAGGCTGGTCTGAAACTCCTGACCTCAGGTGATCCACTCACCTCGGCCTCCCAAAGGGCTGGGATTACAGGCATAAGCCACCACACCTGGTCCTTAACCAGGTGATTCTTAACCGCCTCACCCTGGAGAAAAAAAGGTAATCTGCGCATTTAAGGATTAACCTGAGTAAGAGTCAGGTGGAGAAAAACAGTATTGGGAAGACCAGTTTTTAAGATGTAAGGCTAACTGTCCTAGACTGGAGAAGTGCCTTTTCAAACCTGCCCTGTTTCTGCCAAGTATCTTGAAAAGAGAGAAAAAAAAAGGTACATTACCTACTTTTCCACACTCTGACCTCCAAGGCATCTGTTCTGGCCTTAGGTGAAACACTGATCTTTTGTGTGCTCTAACCTCATTTCCATCTGCTGTCTGTTTCTGTGATGAGCTGATCATGAGCTGATGGCTCCCTTCCCACATAATTTGTTCTGAATTCAAAACACCTACTTTCAATTAAACCTCTTCTACCTCCTGACCTCACCTACCTTCAATTAAATCATCAGAGTATTAACAGATTATTGTTACTTAATGCTGCTTCTGTGCCAGACAACAAGCTGAAATCTTTATATGTATCATAATATTTACATTTTCCAGATCTTAAAATTGAGATATGAGGATGTCAAATGATTTTCCCACGTCACAAAAGTGATAAATTCAGAATTTAAACCACCCCACTTATTCTGTGGCTACAGCTCACACTAGTAACCACTACACCATAACACCTCCCAGTGCAGTTAAATAGAAAGACACTCAAACTTTTTCCCATGCTACAAATTGATGGCTATAATAAAATCATTTTTCCAGCCTGGTGCTGTGGCTCATGCCTGTAATCCCAGCACTTTGGGAGGCCGAGGCGGGCGGGTCACGAGGTCAGGAGATCGAGACCATCCTGGCTAACACGGTGAAATCCCGTCTCTACTAAAAATACAAAAAAAAATTAGCCGGGTGTGGTGGCAGGCAACTGTAGTCCCAGCTACTCGGGAGGCTGAGCCAGGAGAATGGCATGAATCCTGGAGATGGAGTTTGCAGTGGGCCGAGATCACGCCACTGCACTCCAGCCTGGGCGACAGAGCGAGATTCCATCTCAAAAAATAAAAATAAAAAAATAAATAAATAAAATAATTTTTCCAGGGTCCCAAGCTAGAACTCTTTAAAACATCTTTGACTCAAATCTCTTCATCCCCTATAGTTATTTGTCACCCTGTACTATCAATTCTTCCTGTAAAATTTCATTTCATTCTTCATTTTCTTTCTACTTCTCCCTAACCATAATTGTTGCAATAGCATTCCAATGGGTATCCCCAAATTTAGCATTTTTTTATTCCTGCTCTCATCCATGTTTGCCAAACTAACCTTCTTAAAATATCACATTCAACACAAAAGATTGAAGTCTGAAGATGTTTAGCCTTTAAGGAGAAGATTTAAGTGGGATATGTTAGCTGTTTTCTAGCACTTGAACGATTAGCTTTATTTCGTCTTTCCAGAGAGCAAAATAATGATGACCCATATGGCATGGGGAGGTGTGATTTTAAAAAAAAAAAGTAATTTTGATATGAAGACACAATTTTATCAATTAGAGCCATTCAAAAATGGGATAGCTGGCATATCATATTGTGACTCCCCCACTAATGTGTTCATGCAGAGCTAAATGACAGCTTGCCAGAGGTATTGTAATGCCAAGAGATTGGAATCAATCAGCTCAAATACATCTTACAACTTTTGGGGTTTTTAATTTTATAATGAGTCTCTGTTCAAAGGCCAAAAATGGCTCTCAAATTCATATTTCACTATTCATCTAACCTTGCACCTTAATATTTTCCAGCATGAATTCCTATTCCAAGCTACACCAAGCTTATTCCTCAACTCTCTACTTTTGTTCAAGTAGGTTGAACCATCCAGAATTCCTGTCTCCAAACCCTCAAGCCTGTTAAATAATCTTCTTGCTTTAGCAATGTAATACTCCTGTAGAATTTCATATATATATATATGTGTGTGTGTGTGTGTGTGTGTGTGTGTACATTTTGTGTTCTCTAGCCTTCCTTTCATTAAAATCCTAAGTTATTCATCAAGCCTACCTTGAAGAAAGTGTTTTATATTGAATTTTTTAAAAAATCTAAATACCTACTATATAGGCTCTTAACCTTAGTGCCATCAATAAACTTAAGGATTTCCCTGAAATTCTATTGAAATTCTTATGTGTAAATGTTCATGCACAATTGTCTAGTGGATATAATTATCCTTTTAATTTACTAGCACCTCAGTGAGATCTTTGTATCCAAAAAGGTTAAGAAAAATTTTGTTTGCATTTTCAGTCATGCCTCAAAAGTTTAGCACTTAGTTCTTCTTTCTCTTTCATATTTTTTCACTCATATTCTTTCCTAGACTGTAAATCTCTTGAGGGTAGAGGTCATTTTTTTTTTTTTTTTTTTTTTTGCTTATTAACCATAGGCTGTGAATACTTTTATAAAGAACAAGATAGTATCATGTCTGTAAGTAGGAGGTCATTTAGAAAAATTTGTGAATGAAAGAATTAATGTCAACATCTACTACTTGAGTAGTTTTAAGTCACCTCTTGTAGTTCTTTAATATTCTACTTTGGGACTCGCAATGAACTGAATGTTTATGTCTCCCCAAAATTCATGTGTTGAAAATACTAACCCCCAAGGTGATGGTATTAGGAGGTGGGGCCTTTGCAAGGTGATGAGGTCATGAGGTAGAGGTCAAACCCGTTAATGGGATTAGTGTTCTTCTAAAAGAGATCCCAGAGAGATCTCTTGCCTCTCCCACCAGATGAGGTTACAGTGAAAAGTCAACCATCTGTGAGGAGAGGGGATCTCACCAAGCATCAAATCTGTCTCTACCTTAATCTTGGATTTCTGAGTCTCCAGAACTTTTAAGAAGAAAATTGTTGCTGTTTATGAGCCACTCAGTCCATGGTATTTCATTATAGCAGCCTGAATAGACTGAGAAAGATGCAGAATTTTCAAAATAATCACTAAGAAGTCAGCTTCTTAATTCCTAACATATCATGAGACATATAAATATTTCATCATGTTTTGTCAAATTTGTCTGCCACAGATTATCTGAGACTTTTTGCCACGCTAGAAGTAATTGCATTCATTTAATTTCCTGGTGCTTATAAGGAAGCATCTTCAATGTACTGCTGATTATTAGATAGCTGGCTCTTGCTTATTATGCAAAGACTCTGGATATGGAAATGTACAAAGAAGCTACAAAAGGAGCTAATGATCACACAACAAGACCACAGAAAGAACCTCCTGGAGGCACAGCCCTATAAGAAAGTCATCTGAGCATACACTGGCTGGCAGAGTGGAGGCTACCTGATACTTACCCTGAATCTATTCTACTCTCTCATTTGCTGGTTTAAAAAAAATGATAATAATGAAAATAATCTGGTTTTCCATTCTTATATAGGTGCTCAATTGAAAAGCAGTTATGAGCTTGCCCTTTCAGAACCCCAGAGAGCTCTGGCGACCTATCAGTTAGTTTTATCTTAAATGTGGATGATGAACTGAATGAAAATGGGCTCCAGACATTATCACTGCAATTCCTGCTAAATATGCCATCCGAGGTTTTAAAGTGTGCTCTCTGTTCACTGAGAATATTTGATGCAATGAACTCATTTTAGTAGCGATTCTTTAATAATCGTGTCTGTATGTTAAGGAGAGAGAATAGCTGACTTTTGTTAAATGCTTTTTCTCCTTACACTAGAAGCTGTTCTATTTTAAGTATCTAATATCAACATTCATTGAACACCAACAGTGAGGTAGAAACTGTATTGCGTATAGACATGTTCTTATTATCAGTTGCTGCAGTATACTGGTCAACAATGGAATAATTAAGCAAATAGGAGGCTCACAATCTGAATTATATACAAAGACACAGGTCAGGTTAAGTCTGAAAGCACTCTCAAGAAAAAGCAAAGTGGCTAGCAACAAATCACACGTTTGAGCACTGAACCTATTCCTGGGAACCTGGTGAGGTTGTTTTGGGGATTTTGTTTTGTTTCTTTCTGTTATCTGATTTTCAGCATCTGATGATGGCTTCTAGAGACCAGATGCTCCAACGTAATATATACTTATTGATGATGCAATAAAGTCTTGTCTGTTGTTTCAGAATGGCAAGAAAAATGACTGCCATTATCATTAATAAATTTTGCACTATGCTTTCCTATGCATTATATTATCTAAATCTTCCAAATCTCATTTGAGCTAGGGATTGCTACAGATAAGGAATTGTAGACCCATTAACAAGAAGTGACTTGCCAGGGATCACACAGTCAGTAAATGACAGAGATGAAATTTCACATTGGGTCTTATGAATCTAAACCCTGTGTACTTTCTACAATATTAAGGATCCTCAAGAAACATATATTTGTTTTGAGCTCTTGTATGAGCAAGTCACCAATTTTGTTTTGGGAACAGAAAAGCATAAAATTGAATAATAAATAATGGCTTCTCTCAAGAACCTTAGAATTTACTAGGAATAGTAGGAGAAATAAGGCATGACCATAAATACCCATGATAGTGGGAAGTGTGGAATAAATAACACCTAAGCTATTCAAGCCAGGAGTCCTGTGCATTCAGAAGAAGTGCTTAGGAAAGGCTTCCTGGAGAATGTAGCAGATAAACTGAACGATGTTCGGCTAATGCATAGATAAACAGGATGGAAGCATAAAACAAAGTAGCAGAAACCTCAGAAGGATAAAAATATTTTTCCACCTACTGTGGAAGGATGTAAGAAACACCTAAGATATATTGCCTGTGCTCAAGGATCTTACAATTAATTTGAGTAGAAAAGAACTATGCACTCCACATAATTGAAGAACAATCTAGAATATCACATACAGAAATTGAATGGTGAATTGTACAGCACAGAAAATAGAATACCGATGGTACTCAGAGAATAGGTTTTGTAGGTCTTAAGGCAGGGTTGTCCACTGCGAAAAAAGAATGAAGCACATGTTGCCAAGGCAAAGAGAGCATGAGAATAAGGACTAAAACTACTTTGGGGATTATTTGTTTGAAGATTTATTAAGTTTCAGTGAACTCAGTGCACACAGAACTAGGTACACATTTATAAGTCCTACAGATAGTTATAAAAGTGTGACTGAAGATAAAACAGCCAGGAACCACTGGGGACAGATTTACCTAGAAACAAAAACCACAGCATGTAAGCTGAGTGAGGAAGGCCTGAAAGGAAGTTAGAGCTCTCCCACAAGTTGTGTGGTCTTGCTCAGACAACTCATTTAATCCCTGGTACTCAGTTTTATCATCTATCAAATGGAGCTAATAATAGCTTTCCTGCTTCAATCTTAAGTTTGTCATGAGAATTTCATAAGGCTTATTGATTGTATCAATCAAGTGTCAAAGCACTGCCTACACTGAAGATGTAATGTCAGATGCTAGGTAGAAACGCAGAGATAATGAAACACTTCAATCTGTGCCCACACAGTCTAGCCAAGCATTGAATACATCTAGTCATTAATTCAACCAACACTTTTTGAGAATATACTCAATTCTAGGCACCGTGCTTCTCACTGGAGATCCTAAGTCAAAAAAAAAAAAAAAATAACACAGAGTTAGAAAAAAGCGTAGCTATAAATCCTCATTACCTTGGATTGGCAATGGTTTCTTATATATAACACCTAAAGCACAAGCATAAGACATAACACCTAAGCACAAGGTAAATTAAGTGGACTTCATTGAAGTTAAAAACATTTGTTTCTCAAATGACTCTATCATAAAAATGAAAAGACAATGGAAAGAGTGGGAAAAAATGTTTGCAAACCATATATCTGATAAGGGTTTAATATTCAAATATGTAATTAACTCTGATAACTCAATAATAAAATGACAAATAACCCATTAATAACGGACAAACGATTTGAATAGATATTTCTCCATACAAGATAAACAAATGGCCAAAAATCATATGAAAAATTTATTAATATTATTAGGTATTAATGAAATGCTGGTCAAAATTTCAGCGAGATACCACTTCGCATTCACTAGGATGACTACAATCAAAAAGACAGACAATAAAAATTGTTAGCAAGGATTTGGAGTGTCTTAATTCATTTGGGATGCTATGACAAATTACCATAGACTGGATAATTTATAAACATCAGAAATTTGTTTCTTACAAATTTGGAGGCTAGGAAGTCCAAGATCAAGGCACCAGCAGATTCAGTGTCTGGTGAGGACTTACTTTCTCACAGATGGTACCTTTTCACTCTGTTGTCATATGGTGGAAGAGGTAAGCTAGATCTCTGGGGACTCTTTTATAAGGGCGCTAATCCCATTAATTCATGACAACTCTGCTCTCATTGCCTCATCACCTTCCAGCAGTCCCACCTCCTAATGCCACATGGATAATTTGCTGTCAACATATAAATTTTAGGGAGACGTAAACATTCAGAACATAGCATTCTGCTCTTGCCCCTCCAAAATTCATGTCTTTCTTGCATGCAAGATACATTCAACCCATCCCAGTAGCCCTAAAAGTCTTAACTGGCTCCAGCATTAATTCAAAAGTCTAAAGTCCAGAGTCTCATCTAAATGTTAGCGAAAACACATATGGTGAGATACAAGGTATGACTCATTCCGAAGTAAATTTTTCTCAGTTCTCTCCAGTCATGAGCCTGTGAGCTCAAACAAGTTACATGCTTCCAAAATACACTGGTGAGACAGGCATAGGATAGACATTCCCATTCCAAAAGGAAGAAAATAGGAGTAACAGGTCCCAAGTAAGTCCAAACCCATTAAGACAAGCAACATTAAATTTTCACGCTCTAGAATAACATTTTTTGACTTGATAGCCTGCCTTCCAGACATAGTGGGACAGAAATTGGGCTCCCAAGGCTTTAGGAGGCCCCATCATCATGGCTTTGCTGGGTACACCCTAAGCCACGTCTCTTACGCATTGGAGTCTGGTGTCAATAACGATACTGGGCTGAAATTGCAAGTCAGTGGCTCCACTGGTCTGGGGTTTCTGGGGTGGCTCTGCCCCAGGCTCTGCTAGGCATTGGCTTAGTGGAAACTCTCTGCAGAGGCCTTACCCTTGTGGTGGCCCTCTTCCTGGGTTACCTGTCTGAGGTTCTAGGAGGCTCCATTCTTCAAAATCTAAGCAGGACCAGGAATGGTGGCACATGCCTGTAATTTCAGCACTTTGGGAGGACGAGGTGGGCGGACCACCTGAGGTCAGGAGTTCAAGACCAGCCTGGCCAACATGATGAACCCCGCCTCCATTAAAAAATACAAAAATTAGCTGGGCATGGTGTTAACGCATCTACTTCCAGCTACTCCGGAGGCTGAGGCACAAGAATCAGTTGAACCCGGGGGGCAGAGGTTGCAGTGACCGGAGATCGAGCTGCTACACTCCAGCCTGGGCAACAGTCTGAGACCTTGTCACAAAAAAAAAAAAAAAAAAAAAATCTAGATGGAAGTAGCCACACTACCACAGCTCATGCACTCTGAGAGCCAACAGAGATATCAGCTTGAGGGTGCTGCCAATATTTACTGCCTCAGACTTCCAAAGGGGCAGCCACTGTGATGTGCATCACCCCTGGGCCCACTGGAGCTGAACCTGGGACAGGGAAGTAACACTGTGCAAGACTGCAGGGAGCAGAGCTTTGAAATCAGTTTGTCACCTCAGGCTCTGGCACTCTGGGCATGTAATAAGAGGGATAGCCTAAATGATCTCTGAAATGTTTTTGAGATCACTCTTGCATTGTGTTGGTGAATAGCACCTTGCTGGTCCATACTGATCTCCTTATCAAAGAGTTTCTTGGTCCTACCATCGATGTTCTTTCCAGAACACTGTTTCTCAGTTTTTACAAGATGGGCAAACTGAGATTTTCCAAATATTTAAATCCTGCTTCTTGTTTGATTAAAAGATTGAGGCAATAATTAATAGCTTACCAACTAAAAAAAGTCCAGGACCAGATGGATTCACAGCTGAATTCTACCAGAGGTACAAGGAGGAGCTGGTACCATTCCTTCTGAAACTATTCCAATCAATAGAAAAAGAGGGAATCCTCCCTAACTCATTTTATCAGGCCAGCATCATCCTGATACCAAAGCCTGGCAGAGACACAACAAAAGAAAGAGAATTTTAGACCAATATCCTTGATGAACATCGATGCAAAAATCCTCAATAAAATACTGGCAAACCAAATCCAGCAGCACATCAAAAAGCTTATCCACCATGATCAAGTGGGCTTCATCCCTGGGATGCAAGGCTGGTTCAACATATGAAAATCAATAAACATAATCCAGCATATAAACAGAACCAATGGCAAAAACCATATGATTATCTCAATAGATGCAGAAAAGGCCTTTGACAAAATTCAACAACGCTTCATGCTAAAAACTCTCAAGAAATTAGGTATTGATGGGGATGTATCTCAAAATAATAAGAGCTATCTATGACAAACCCACAGCCAATATCATACTGAATGGACGAAAACTGGAAGCATTCCCTTTGAAAACTGGCACAAGACAGGGATACCCTCTCTCACCACTCCTGCTCAACATAGTGTTGGAAGTTCTGGCCAGGGCAATGAGGCAGGAGAAGGAAATAAAGGGTATTCAATTAGGAAAAGAGGAAGTCAAATTGTCCCTGTTTGCAGACGACATGATTGTATATCTAGAAAACCCCATTGTCTCAGCCCAAAATCTCCTTAAGCTGATAAACAACTTCAGCAAAGTCTCGGGATACAAAATCAATGTGCAAAAATCACAAGCATTCTTATACACCAATAACAGACAAACAGAGAGCCAAATCATGAATGAACTCCCATTCACAATTGCTCCAAAGAGAATAAAATACCTAGGGAACCCACTTACAAGGGACGTGAAGGACCTCTTCAAGGAGAACTACAAACCACTGCTCAATGAAATTAAAGAGGATACAAACAAATGGAAGAAAATTTCATGCTCATGGATAGGAAGAATCAACATCGTGAAAATGGCCATACAGCCCAAGGTAATTTATAGATTCAATGCCATCCCCATCAAGCTACCAATGACTTTCTTCACAGAATTGGAAAAAACTACTTTGAAGTTCATATGGAACCAAAAAAGAGCCCGCATTGCCATGTCAATCCTAAGCCAAAAGAACAAAGCTGGAGGCATCATGCTACCTGACTTCAAACTATACTACAAGGCTACAGTAACCAAAACAGCATGGTACTGGTACCAAAGCAGAGATATAGACCAATGGAACAGAACAGAGCCCTCAGAAATAACGCCGCATATCTACAACCATCTGATCTTTGACAAACCTGACAAAAACAAGAAATCAGGAAACGATTGCCTATTTAATAAATGGTGCTGGGAAAACTGGCTAGCCATATGTAGAAAGCTGAAACTGGATCCCTTCCTTACATCTTATACAAACATTAATTCAAGATGGATTAAAGACTTAAACGTTAGACCTAAACCATAAAAACCCTAGAAGGAAACCTAGGCAATACCATTCAGGACATAGGCATGGGCAAGGACTTCATGTCTAAAACACCAAAAGCATGGCAACAAAAGCCAAAATTGACAAATGGGATCTAATTAAACTAAACAGCTTCTGCACAGCAAAAGAAACTACCATCAGAGTGAACTGGCAACCTACAGAATGGGAGAAAATTTTTGCAATCTACTCATCTGACGAAGGGCTAATATCCAGAATCTACAATGAACTCAAACAAATTTACAAGAAAAAAACAAACCCATCAACAAGTGGGCAAAGGATATGAACAGACACTTCTCAAAAGAAGACATTTATGCAGCCAAAAGACACATGAAAAAATGCTCATCATCACTGGCCAGAGAAATGCAAATCAAAATCACAATGAGATACCATCTCACACCAGTTAGAATGGCGATCATTAAAAAGTCAGGAAACAACAGGTATTGGAGAGGATGTGGAGAAATAGGAACACTTTTACACTGTAGGTGGGACTGTAAACTAGTTCAACCATTGTGGAAGTCAGTGTGGCGATTCCTCAGGGATCTAGAACTAGAAATACCATTTGACCCAGCCATCCCATTACTGGGTATGTATACAAAGGATTATAAATCATGCTGCTATAAAGACACATGCACACGTATGTTTATTGCGGCACTATTCACAATAGCAAAGACTTCGAACCAACCCAAATGTCCATCAATGATAGACTGGATTAAGAAAATGTGGCACATATACACCATGGAATACTATGCAGCCATAAAAAATGATGAGTTCATGTTCTTTGTAGGGACATGGATGAAGCTGGAAACCATCATTCTCAGCAAACTATTGCAAGGACAAAACAACAAACACTGCACGTTCTCACTCATAGGTGGGAATTGAACAATGAGAACACATGGACACAGGAAGGGGAACATCACACACCAGGGCCTGTTGTGGGGTGTGGGGGAGGAGGAAGGGATAGCATTTGGAGATATAGCTAATGTTTAATGACGAGTTTCTAGGTGCAGCACACCAACATGGCACATGTATACATATGTAACTAACCTGCACATTGTACACATGTACCCTAAAACTTAAAGTATGACAGAAAAAAAGGATGTTTAAATAGATTTTCTCATCTTATAAGCATTCAACAGAAGCCATACTGTACCTTCAGCACTTTGTTAGAAATTTATTCCACCAAATATCCTGTTCGCAAGTTCTACTTTCCAGAAAATACTAGGACATGAACACAATTCAGTCAAGTTCTTTGCTACTTTTATAACAAGAACTGCTTTTCCTCCAGTTTCCAATAACATGTTCTTTATTTCCAGCTGATATGGCATCAGAATGGCATTTACCATCTATATTTCTACAATCTGTTTACAACCACTTAGATATTCTTTAAGAAGATTGAAATTTTCCCTACAGCTCTCCTTTTCTGAGTCCTCACAAAAATGGCCATTAATGGTCCATGGATATCAATATAGGCTTTTTCTAGCATGAACCTCCAAACTTTTTGGCCCCTACCCATTACCCAGTTCCAAAAGCACTACCACATTTTTAGGTATTTATTATAACAACAAACCCACTCTCGGTACCAATTTTTGCTTTATTCTTTGGGGCCTGCTGTAACAAAACACCATAGATCAGGTAGTTTATAAACATCAGAAGTTTACTTCTCATGGCTCTGGAGGCTAGGAAGTCCAAGATCAAAGCACCAGCAGATTCAGTGTCTGGTGAGAGCCAGCTTTTTCATAGATGCCAGCTTCTCACTCTGACCTCATAAAAAAGCAAGAAAGATCTCTGGGGACTCTTACATTTATATAAGGGTACTAATTCCATTCATGAAGGGTCTGCTCCTCATCACCTCCCAAAGGTCCTGCCCACCTTCTAATACCATCACATTTGTGATTAGGTTTCAACATATAAATTTTGGAGGGACACAAACATTCAAACCATAGCATAGAGAAATTAGAGCCCTCATACGTTGCTCGTGGTAATGTAAAGATAATGTGGCCACTTTGGAAAACAGTTTGGTCGTTTCTTATAAAGTTAAATATAGAGTTATCATATGATTCAGCCATTCCATTCCTGGGTATATACTCAATAGAACTGAAAACATATATTCACACAGAAGTGTTTACATGAATATTCTTAGTAGCATTATTCATAATAGACAAAACATGGGAAAAATAAGTGCTCATCAATTTATGAACAGATAAATATGAAAACATATCCAGCCATTAAAAGGAATGAAACAGTAACACATATTACAATATGGATAAAACTTGACAATATTATACTAAGTGAAAGAAGCCAGTCACAAAAAGCCAAATATTGTATAATTTCATTTCTATGCAATGTCCAAGATAGTCAAATCCATAGGGATAGAAAGTAGGAATAGCAGTTGCTAGGTAGAGGGAAGTGGAAATGAAGAGTGACTATTAATGGGCATGGATTGTTTTTCGTGGTAGTGAAAATGGTCTGGAATTAGGCAGTGATAATGTTTGCACAGCCTGCTGAACACACGAAAGTGTCCATATTAAAAGGGTACATTTTATGATATGTGAGTTATTTCCCAATTTTTAAAAAAGTCAGAGTTCCTTCTAATCAAGGAGTTTACAACAAAATAAGAAGAAAAGAGAAAAAATTGCTATTTGCACTATTACCGCTGCTTGCAATGCAAAACATTTTTTGTTCAATATAATTAAGCATTGGTGAGTTGTATCATACATACAGAGAGATATGAAATAATAGTTAATATTTATTGAACATTTGTTGCATGCCAAGTATTGTTCTAAGTATTTTACAGGTTAGAAACTCATTTTGTCCTTATAAAAAGCCCTTGAGTTAGGTACTATTATTGCCTCCATTTTCCAGATAAGAAAACTAATGTGTACAGTGGTAAAGAAACTTGTCCAAGGTTGTATTAGACATAAATAACAAAGCTAGGATTTGAATCAGGAAGTCAAGCTATAGTATTGCTATATTTAACTAGGCAATATTGTTTCTTTTCTCTTTTCTTTCTTTCTTTCTTTCTTTCCTTCTCTCTTTCTTTCTTTCTTTTTCTTTCTTTCTTTTTTTTTTCTGGACAGAATCTCACTCTATCTACCCCAGGCTGGAGTGCAGTGGCACGATCTCAGCTCACTGCAACCTCTGCCTCCCAGGTTCAAGCGATTCTTATGCCTCAGCCTCCCAATCAGCTGGGATTACAGGCGCCCGCCACCACACCTGGCTAACTTTTGTATTTTTAGGACAGATGGGGTTTCACCAGGTTGGTTAGGCAGTCTTGAACTCCTGACTTCAGATTATCCGCCCACCTCGGCCTCCCAAAGTGCTGGGATTACAGGCATGAGCCACCATGCAATATTATTTCTCTAGGAAATATAAGGCACAATATGCATATAAAAACTATTATTAACAAGTGTCAGTTCCTGGAATCTTTGAATCTTAGGGATGAGAGCTCATCTAGTACTACCTTCTAGTTTATGCCTGAAGTTTCCATACAATATCTAATTTTTTTTTTTTTTTTTTTTTGAGACAGAGTCTTGCTCTGTCCCCCAGGCTGGAGGGCAGTGGCACGATCTTGGCTTACTGCAAGCTCCGCCTTCCAGGTTCGCGCCATTCTCCAGCCTCAGTCTCCCGAGTAGCTGGGACTACAGACACCCACCACCACGCCCGGCTAATGTTTTGTATTTTTAGTAGAGGCAGGGTTTCACTGTGTTAGCCAGGATGGTCTCAATCTCCTGACCTCGTGATCTGCCCTCCTTAGCCTCCCAAAGTGCTGGGATTACAGGCGTGAGCCACCATGCCTGGCCACCATACAATATCTTTGATCTTTGTTCCCAGCCTATATTGCATATTTCCTGGGAGAGGGAACTCAGTATTGACCCAGTTTGTTCTCTTTGAATAGCACTGGGCATTTTGAACGTTCTTTCTTGCATTAAGACTATATGCTTCTTAGACAAGGAAGCTGTTCCTTGGCAATACCCCTATCTTAGGTTAGGTTGTCTAGGAACGAAGTTTAAGATGAGGATTTAGATGGACATTATTTATTGACAGAGGATTCTTAAGGATAAACTTACAAAAGAAGAGAGAGATAGGAAAGTGGAAAGATCAGATAAAGAATTGGTCCCAGTCAAGTACATTCTTGGCCCCATATAAAAGGGTAAGGCTATCAAAAGCATAAGCCATTCCACAGAGTTGCCAGGCTTAAGCATCAACAGGTCATGAGCCACAATGGTGGTAGAGGAATGAGTAACTTCTTAGGGAAGGCAGCCAGGAAAAGGGGTCAGGGCAGCTGCAAGCCACTGGTGACTAACACAGCAGCTAGGTGCAGGGCATGCAGGCCTGTAAAGGAATGTGGGCAGGTGCCACAGCACCTAGCAAAGTAGATGAGCACAGTGGCAGGGGTCGCAGGACACAGAGTAGAGCCAGTTTTAGAACTTAAGTCAATTCTGAAGTCTACTATCTGTCACAGATTAGCTGTGTGACCTATGCCACTTATTATCCCTAATCCTGTTTCCTTAGCTGTAAAATGGGCATAATAATACCTGCTTCATAGGAATATGACAAGGATCAAGAGAAATGACACCTAAAATATATTTAGCATTATGCTTAGTGCATAGTTAACATTCAGTAAAAGTAGTTTCTATCATAGCAAGTATGCATTAAATACTTGTTGATACGAAATGTTGCCCATTTCTTTCCAAGGTGAAGTTAAAGAAGTTGAATTACTTGTTTAGCCCATCACCAATTTCAAACCTTACAATTTCCTTTTATTTCCAGCCTCTATAATATGTCAGCATTTTCTCACCATAGTCTGAATTCACACTGTGAAAATGTGAATTTTGTCCTGAAATCCACTTGTTATTCACTAAAGCCATCACCTCCAGAGGAATCGTCTTTCTCTTAGCTCTGCGTTTTTGTCCCATCTGAATTGTTTTCATTCTGTACTATCATAAATCCATCAGTGTCTGACTTTTTCCTTTGTGGTGGTGAATACCTAAGTCTGACTATGAATCCATGTCCTGCTGTAATGATTTCAAATGCATTCCAGGTTACAGGGTTATCCCTGTTAAAGGCATTTTTGTAAGAGTCTGGTATCTTGCCAGAAGAAGGTCTGTGGTCCAGATGCCAAAACACATGACAGCAGGCATCAGACTGAAAACGAGTGATGAGACCGTCGGCTGCCAGACTGGCAGCTCTGTCATTGACAGTGGTACTAGACAGATTGGAACTTGACACTGGACAGGATTAAAAAAACTAGGGCTGTATATCATGACAAGCACAGAATGCACCTGAGAAAGCCTTCTCATTCACTAAGGGGAGAAAGGTCCATCCCATTAGGGAAGCAGCTGTGCTGGGCAGAGCACTGGGAGTTCACACACCATCCCCCAAAACTACAGCCAGTCACCCCCTGGAGATGACCTCTAGGGGGAACATCTTCCTACCCAACACATCCTGTCCCTCCAAGGGACTTTCAGTAATGAATTGACTTACCATTTTACTCTCCTCCCATCCTCAGCTTCTCTCCACTACAACACATGCTAAGATGAGCATTCCTCACCAGCTGTCTTCCAGAGAGGGCAGCAATGTTCTTTTGTTCATGCATGCATTCATTCATTCATTTATTCACTCAATGAATATTTAGTAAGTGCTTAGGAGGCACTAAGGATACCAGATCAGATTGATGACAAATTTAGAATAAAGAAGACCATGGGTGACTAAGTTTAACCTCTACACAGTACAAACTCTGCTCCACCCCTCTAATATATGACTTTTGAAAAGAGAAATTTTGGAGAAAACCTCCTTACTTCAAATGTTAAGTTAGTAATGGCAGACACGTAGGCAGTGCTGCATAGACAATTGGGGCCCTTCCTGGTCCTGAAATCACACCACTTACATAGCTGGCTATTCAGTCTAGAGAAAGGTTGGGCCTCTCTCTGCTTTCACAATGTAGAAAACAGCTACAATGAAATCCCAATGCCTGAAATGAACTCTTATTAGTACCCATTTATGTTCAAATCCCACCCCATGGAGTCAGTGTCTCATGACTCCATTTCTCACTTGGCAAAATGGGGATGCCGTCACATGCAAGAATGGCAGCCACTGAGGAGGGAGAAAACACTGCTATTTGCATTATCTAGTGGATTCATTTCCAACTGTTAGTTTTTCTTGTATGTTTGAAATACTCAGACAATAATAATGAGATGGGATATGACAACTAAAACTCTCCAATTTAGCAAGATTCATTTTGCAAAATCATCACAGAGCATCTGAATCACTGCCTAGCAGAGTAGAACAACATCTGGCAAACAAGTGGTGATGTATTATAATGTTTTAGCACCATATGGCAATATGTCTTCAAAGTCACCTGCAGGTTGAAATGAAAAACCCACTCTATAACTACCTCAGGAAAATGGGGGAGGGGCAGGGAATCAAGAGGTACATTGGGATAATACTACATGGGCACCAAGAGCATATACTGTTAATATTAAAGCAAATATTAATATAGCAAGACATTACTTAGAAGCTCCAAAACAAGTTGCCCAAAACCCTAAATGTCATAAAGTTTAACAAACTGAAGACCCATCTATTGAACTACAAGATTATATTATCCAGGCCCAATTAAAAGTGATTAAAATTTGCTGTGATCAGCCTTAATTAGGATTCTTACCCTTCGATAGGAGAAACAAAATCAGAAGCCAGTGTCAAATAGAACCTTAAATGTTAGATGAGTTTATTTTCTCTTGTTTTTGTTAAATAGATACAGCCATTCTAATATTTTTTTTCTTATGATAATAAATTGTCTTGCCCACCTTGTGGGGTGGAGAGCACAGACTGTACTATTGGACAAATCTCTCTGTTCCAGCTCCTCCCTAGACCTTTCCCTGCACCCTACCATCTTCCTATGCATAGTTCTGGACATCATAATTTCAATGCAAGCATTGGTGTCCCACATCACACCAGCTCAGGGAGTGAGGGCAGGAGGAGCAGGGACAAAAGGGACAAGAAACAATGACTAAATAGTAGAACACTGCCTTCTACCCCAGCTTCCTTAAATTCCTCCCTAAAGTTTCCAAAAGTCCTCAGAGTTGACGTACGTGTGCTTTTACGTTCTCCCTTCAGCCTGCTGCCTTCTACCGTTTTCCTTCCCTTTTAGGCATGACCATTTGATAAATGTTTACTGCAATGATGCCTGCTGTAGGACCTACCTATGTCCATGACAAAGATGCTAAAGTATCATGTCATTTTCTTTGTTCCAAATGTGATGTCTGTAATCAGTGGCTCTGACCACTGGGTGCCATGTCCAATGGGCTTCAATAGCCTTCATGGCCATGTTCCCTGTCAGTCTCTCCCATGATCCACAATGTTGTGGTTGGTCCCTTGTGCTCACCACACCTTGTGAATTTTCTCTTCTGTCACATCGTTCTCTGGTCTCAGGCATTTATCTTTGGGATCGTATTACCAGAAAATACAATTGATCCGTATTTTTTCACCCTTACCCTGGCCCAATGTCCTTAAACCAAGCATAAAAATGATAATCCTAAAAGTAATAATAGTCATAATTTATTTAACATGTGAGATTTTTCAGGTTCTCTATTAAGTACTAACTATACGTTATGCCGATCATTATCTCAATCACTTAGAGAAGTTGCATAGCATAAGAGCTAAGAAAGTCAGGATTCAATTCCACGTCTGACTTCGGAGTTTTATCCACTACACATACTACCATTAATTTCTCAACTCCTTTTTTTTTTTTTTTTTCCTTTAGAACATGTTTGTTTCCAAGAAAATCTTTAGGAGCTCATGGAAATAAATTTCAGAAATCAAAATATGGTGAGAACACACACTGAATTCTAGATAAACAGCGCAATTTAGTTTCTCAAGCTGAGATCTGACTGAATGGGAATAATGCCTTTTACTTTTACTTTTAGCTCCATTCTTCTGAGGGCTTTGCTCTCTTTAAGACCTCCAGTGTCTCCCGGGTACCCATTGGCAGTCAAAATAGACCCCAAATATAGGTTTTCAGGCTTTATTCCCACCAGTTCCCTACATGTAGCCTCTGCTGCTGCCAGAATAGACTCTGCTATTCCCCTCTCCATACCTCCCCATACCTCTGTGCTCCTGCTTATTCCTTCTTGCTAGCATGTCCCTTGCTCTACTACCAATCCCAAATCCCACTTGCCATGAATGTGGTCTCTTCTGGACTCTCTAATGTGTGAGGGTCCCCTCTTTCACTTTTTTTTTCTTTTTTCTTTTTTTTTTTTTTTTTGAGATAGAGTCTTGCTCTGTCCTCCAGGCTGGAGGGCAGACGCGGGATCCTGGCTCACTGCAAGCTCCGCCTCCCAGGTTCACGCCATTCTCCTGCCTCAGCCACCCGAGTAGCTGTGACTACAGGCACCCGCCTCCACGCTCAGCTAATTTTTTGTATTTTAAGTAGAGACGGGGTTTCACCATGTTAGCCAGGATGGTCTCCATCTCCTGACCTCGTGAGCCGCCCACCTCGGCCTCCCAAAGTGCTGGGATTACAGGCGTGAGCCACCGTGCTCGGGCCCCTCTTTCACTTTTATAGGATGTTGTGTGTCCCCTTGGGTGGGTGATAATTCTGAATTTCTGGTTATTGTGGATATTTGAATACTTGTCTTATCATATCCACCATTTAGATTGTAAATTTCCTCTAGGAAAGGACTCAGCCTTACGTCCTTATGCCCCTTCCAGTACCTAAGAGAGTGCTCTTTTCCCAGAGTGGACACTTAATAGCTATTTATTGAATTAAAATTAATTTGTGTTCCTTCATAAACAGGTTATATTTATAATCAAATACAATACATTCCTTTTCCACTTGGGAGTCCCCATATTTTCCCTAGAAACAAGGGCACTTTGAAGTCATTCAGTGCTTTTAATTTAC
Organism: Pan troglodytes; assembly: GCF_028858775.2. NCBI lineage: Eukaryota > Metazoa > Chordata > Mammalia > Primates > Hominidae > Pan > Pan troglodytes. The sequence goes on from NC_072407.2 coordinate 94,043,172, forward strand.
TTTTCCCTTAATGGAGTTTGCTTCCTAGTTGGTTCAATCTATTCTTTAGAAGTCTATTTCCCGATAGATTTATAGCCTCGAAAAACTTTTTTTTCTACCTTAAAAATCCCTTTGATTATTTATTGGGCCTGATTCATCTCAAGGGCATTTATATTGTTTTCTTATCAAAAGAGAATGTCCTATTACATTTTAGACAAAATATCTTGTTTTCTTCAAGCTCCAAATGATTTATGGTGTATATTGTATATTTGGGAAAATTAAAGTTTTCTATGTAAACTCTGTCTCAAAAACAAAAATATTTGGCATGATTATTTCATAAGGCCAGCATGTCCAAATTGTTTCTGCCTAGTTTTGGCTTTCTATGCTACGTCCAGTAGCAGCAGTGTGGCTCACAGCCAGGAAGGGTTACTTAGGAGCTGCCTGGCAGACTCCTGCTCTTAGCCTTACATGGACCTCAGCCTTATGTGGTCAATTGGTTATTCTGATGAGAGCTGTTGGTTTGCCAGTACATAGAGTTTAGAGAAAGACTACATGGAGAAAAGTACAGTCTTTCAAAACCATATTGCCAGACTTTGTGTTTTTAATACATATTTATTTTATTTACATGTTAATTCATGCTGATAAACTATCTATACCAAAGCCTGTATAGAGAAAAGTGTGCTCCTCTCCCACTTACGTCCTAGCCCCACAGTCCAGAGACAATCACTGTTAGTGTTCTTTCTATATTCTAGACTAAAGGTTTAAAGAGGAACCAGAGAAATTATAATGAGACACAGCAACAGTCAACCAACAGTTACACATTGAGTACCTCCTATCCTCTGGGTACTATGATAGGTGCTTCTGCTAGGCCCCTTCCTGCTTCACAAGGTTTATAGCTCAGGGGAAAACAGTAAGCAGGGCGTTAGAACACAGTGCTGTAATTGTACAAGTGCCAGGTGCTAAGGGAAATCGCAGACGACCCAGAGGTGGTAAAATCCTTTATGAGGGCTCCAGAAGGCAGAGTTTTGTCAAGCAGAGAGAAAGGAAATAGTGATCCTCAAGAATAGCTCTGAAAAGTCAGGAGGTAAGAGAGAATGCCTGGCAAGTTTCACACTGAAAAATGGTCAGTTTAGTTAAAACTTGTGTTTGAAGAAAGATGGCGGGGGGGTGGGGGGTAGCGTGGGAAAGACTAGAAAGGAGAAAGTAACTCAATGATCTCCTTCCCACTGTCCTTGCTGTTGTATCATAAAAAGAATACTGCACATGAAATAAGAAACCCAAGTTTTAAATACTTGCTAATTACCTGAAAACTGTAGTTGCTTCATGTGTAAAGGAAGAGAAATCAAAAGCCATCTCACAGAGTTATTGAAAAAATTAAAGTCAATTATATAACTTATGCAAGGATGCCTAGAATAGTGTCAGGCAAATACAAATAGTGAAATCTAGCAAATGTTAAAAGCAAAAAAAAAAAAGAGAGAGAGAGAAAGAACTAATCTAGACCACTGGAATTTCTTCTGGCACAAATGCAACCTTCTGAACTGCCAGGACACTAATCAAGAGGGGGAATGGCCTTCCCAAAGCCCCATCCCATGTTCTCCTACACTAGCCTGGTCCCATCTTGAAGACTAGACTACTTGAAAGACTATCCAAAGTGTGCTGTAAGACAGTACACATCTGCCTCCTAAGGCCTGATATTCTTCAAAATATCACTGAATCAAACAAATGAATATGTTGTCACACTTTGATGCTGGAAAATAACTCTCTATAGTTTGGGAAGCAAATTGAGCTCTTAGTCATTTATATGAATTGCCTATTTTTTCAGGCTGAAATTGTAAAACTGGCAAAGGAGTAACATATTAAAACATAATTTGCATTCTTGTTTACTTGCTTGCCTTTATAGCCACAAATAAATGAAGTCCTAACTGAAAGGTTATTTGAAAATGGACCATCCCCAGAGTAGCAGAGCACCAAAGTTCTTTAAATGGTGGTGCTTGATTTCGCATATTTTTTTGAGAATTTCTACATAGCAACTGGTATTGTGCAGAAGACTGCAGAATCTCAGTGTTGTATATTTTTGCCCTCTAATTACTATTTAATTTGCACTTCAATGCTTTCAAAATGAGTGTGAAAAATAAAAATTAAGTAGCAATTAGAGGGTAAGAGACACAATTGTATAATTTCTGACATCCAGAACAAAGTTTCAATAGTAAGGGAAATTAGCTATGGCAGTTCAGGCATCTGACCCACTTTGGGCCTATGGCTGAAGCATTTGAAATGCCAGGAGCTATGGTCTTGAAAGAGTAGAATTGAAGAGATCAGACTTGACATTGGAATATATGAATCTATTGTCAAGTCCATAGGTTTTCCACTGATAGAACCGTATAAGTCCTTTATAGAATTTTGTAGGCATTTTCTAAGCATACCAAGGAAAATGCAAACCTCTGCTTAATTAATTGTGTATGATCTGTAACATATTAAAAGTCACTAAGGAAGAATCTTGGCCATGCTAGAGATAATAATACATTCATTTCTTTATTTATTCAATTCATGGGCATTTCTTTCATACCTACTAAAAATCAAGGGAAATACCAGCCCCTAAAGTTTCAAAAATAAGTAAGACGTGGTCTCTGACTTCAGGGAATTCATAATGTATTGCAACAAGTGTTAAAGGAAATAATAATCATTACAGAAAATAAGTTTGTTGCATAAAGAAGGGGAGAGTTAAAATTTGATCTGTTCTGGGTGTCAAATATACTGGGTACACTGTTGGTGGAGATATAAAATTAATCAAATAATTCTGATTGCCAATCTTACGAAAATTAGACTATTGCCCACCTAAATTGACCAACAGAAAAGAAACAGCTGATGGAGGTGGATTAACTATTTAATGACTTGCAGATTTAGCCACATATCCAATCTGAATTAGTCAAGGAAAAACTGAATTTATTCTTTAAGAGACAGTGTTTGGAGTTTAGGGCCCCATATTCGTGGGTATGTGGAATTGCTTCAGCTACAATTGTTTCAGCTACAACTCTTTTAATATCTGTAACCCAGGGTTCAGCCCTTTATATATATATGGCCATGGCAGAGGTAGGCTGCTGCTGATTTTCAAAAGCTAAGATGAAAGAGGAGATGAGGAGCACCTGTGCTGGATAAACAGCTGTTTAAAAAAGAAAAACCCAGTATGACTGCAAGGACGTATGAAAGAGTTCAAGACTAATTAGTAGTGTATAGTCTTTTAACAGGCAGGTATCTTAGAAATTGCCCAAATAGCTCATTTTAAGAATGAGGAAACTTAAACCAAGGAGAGAAAAATTAACGCTTTGTCCAAGGTCACATATTTCACAGCACAGATAAACTAGAACTAAGTCTTCTGATGCCTTGCATAAGACACTTTACACTCCATTATATCACATGCTTAAAGAATAGTGATGTTTAGGGATGATATATTTTAAAGCAACCTCTAAATATACAAGGCCAAAAGCCACACATCTAGCAACAGAGAAATTCAAATAGAAGATCATTAAATGATGTGGGATAATGAAGCAAGATTACACAAAGAGAATGATTGTCTTTGTGATCAACCTTAAGAGACCTATAAGTGTATACTGGTGAAAGAGAGAGAAAAATTATTCCAGATGAAATCAATTCAATTCTATTCAGCAAGCATTTTATTGTGCACTTATTCTATGCCACATACTATGCTGGGAGCTAGAAATACATAGCCAGTTAAGACAAGATCTGAACCTTTAAATAATCTAGCAAGTGAATACACTATGGATGAAATTCCATTAGAAGGATGTGGGACGAAAGACTATTCAGGGTATTCTGGAACTGTAAAGCAGGGATAGGTAAATGAGACATGGGATCAGAGAAGACTTCCTGAGGTGATAATGTCTGGGACTAGGTTCTGAAAGACAAGTGCTCTTTAGCTGGGCCAGGAAGGTAAGAAGGGAATTACCAGCAGACATAAACTATGAAGGCACAAGCAGGAAAATCCACTTATCACTGGGGAACTCCAAAAACCTCTACCTGTCTGCAGCCAAGTGTCTATGTGGAGAGAGGTTGGAACAGGGACCACAAACATGGTGCTCTGTAAGTGTGGCAGAGATGGGATCCAGGAGCAAATGGTAATTTATTTGCAAATCTTTCCTTACCCATTTTTCTGTTTTCTATGATGCTTAAATGAGCTCAAGAACTAAAAAGGGACAACGTACAGTGAGGAGAGGGAAAGATGGGCAGACCCTGATGAGGCTTGGGTGCCAGTGTGCCAATTTTGAATTTAATTCTGAAAAGCATGAAAGCCACTGAAGCATTTGAAGCAGAGAAATGGCATGATCAGATTTGTGTTTTAGAAACATCAGCTTGGCAGAAGGGTGGAAAATGTACTGGCAGGAAAAGAGACTGGAAACAGAGAATCTAATCTGAAAACTGTGACAGGAATCCAAGTTATCAGAGATTTGGACCCAAAGTAAAGTCATGGCAATGATATACAGATGTGGGAGATAAACGCCACAGGACTTAATGGCTAAGGAAATGTGGAGTAGGAAGGAAAGGATGAAAGAGGGGGAAATGAATATGTCCTGTCTAACTTACAGGTTTTTTGTTTGAGTGACTGGGAGGATGGCATTGCCATTAACTGTGAAATGGGAAGAACTTAACTTACCAGCATATAGATGCCATGGCAGTGGATGGAGCCTTCCAAGGAGTGTTTTGGGTGAGAAGAGGACTAAATGGAGCCACTTGAGGGAACTAGCTTTAAGAGACATAAAGGGGGCTGTGAAGAAAACTGAAAAATAGAGTTGTTTGGAAAACCAGAAATAAACTATGGAAAACATGAAGAGTGCAGAAAAGTAGGAATGAGGAAAATGTGATGTGGAAAGAAGAATCATCAGAATAGCTTAACTGAACCAAAGACCGGGTAAGGTATACATAATCCTTTCTCACAAAGATAGAGTGCAGTTGAGAGAAGGACTTGAAGTCTGGGTGAAGAGTTGGTGTTTGAAATAGAAAGCATTGTGGTGTTAGTGATTCAGTAGATTTTATTAGCACCAGTGATAACAATGTCTTTCTCTTGCGCTTCATACTATTTTCAAAGTGCTTTCACACTCATTAATGTTCTCATTTAGTACTCATCATCTCTTTGAGAGAGATAGGGCAGGACTAATTATTCTTACTTTACAGATAAGGAAACCAACTCCCAGAAAAGTCTGAGTGATTTGACCTCACTTACATAGCAATTAAAGGCAGAGCTAGGACTGGAATTCTGATTTCCTATTTCTCCATCAGGGACTCTGTAATTTGTAATTCTGCCCAACCTCGGACCTCGGAAGCTCAGATGAATGCATGTGACTATCCTGGGCCCCAAGTAGGGCCACCTCCCCTCTGCCACCTTCCTGCGTTCTCCATGATGGGCAGAGTTTTGTGAAGCCATAACCCTCACTTGGGATCTTGAGAGAAACCCAGCAGAACCTCCCTGCAATGCTGTGCCCTCCTCCAGCTGCACTGGATGCCCTCCAGGAGGCTTGGGTTTGCAGCCACTGCTGCCGGTTTTCACATCCTGCCTAATGAGGGGCAGACAGATACTAGACCAGACGCGTGGTGAGCAGGTCTGTTTTAGAGCTCGCTTCAGGCAGACTCACGATTCTATCCAGTGCAATTAACAAGGTAAAAACAAAGCTCAGCTCTTCAGCACAATTCTGCATGGTCCAGTTACTCCAGCCTTGCCCTGTGGCCACTCTCAAGTTAACCTCTATGCGCTCAAATGCTCGCTTGGTCAGAAAGACTGATAGGTGAAGAGCTAAGGGAAGGTTGTTACATGCATGAAAATCCTTTCTCACCACGATAAAACAAAAGTACACAACTTGTTTAAAGTGTTAGAACTTTTGGAAGGAATCCAGAGCTCTGTATGTCAAGAGTTTAAACCTGGAGCAAAAAGCCCTAAACTTTGCCTTCTCTATTTTGAAACCACAATGAAGTAACTCAAAATCTGGAAGAGTGTGCTCCACCAATCCGGTTTCTCCTCTGTGTGACTCACGGGCTAATAAATCTGGAGAACTAAATGGATTCCATTCCTGAATCTCCAATTAAACTTTTTAATGGCTCAAAGCTACAAGCAACAAGTCCAAGTCAATTTCAAATAACCAATGAAATACAACCAAACTTTAGCTACAAAGTAAATGAAAAATATACAAAAATATCAGCTGGAAATGCAAACAATATTAGTTTATATCCTGCTAACCAGAATCAACCAGATAAGGAAAAGGTGGAATCTGGAGGGTGGCTCCATCGGACAAGTGAATGCCTTTCCCCACATTCTGCCTCATCTTTGTTAATAGTTTCTTGATCAAAATCTCCTCAAACTATTCAGTTTTAGGCTGCCACTTATTTCCTGTTAGAATCCTAACTGGTATGGTAATTGGCATCAGGATTTTAGGAAACAGATGCAAAGTATGATATTTGGAGATTGGATTGCCTACATCATTGAGGAGCACATAGATAATCTCCAGTTGGTGGCAACTTGGACTTGAGTAATCCACAAAATTTGCGGCAACAATATGACTCAAATTATCTCCAATGGTGCCATAGATGAAAGTACCTTTGGGACATCAAATGGGTTATGGCCCTTAGTTGCTATAGTGATCATAGAGATTATGGCATTATGTAACTTCCTTTTATGGCCATAGAGAACCAAAAGAATAAACATAGAAAACAAGAAATTGAAAGCTATGTAATCTAGAGTACAGTGAGAAAAATCATAAAGCCTTATAGCACCATAGCAGGATTCTTTCATCTCCTGTAGGTAGTCACAGAATAGCTATTCTGCTATCTCAGGGCTTGATCATAAGGAGAGCAGAATAACATTTCAATTTAGAGCTGAAGTCTACCATATCTCTTATGCACTGACAGGGAAAAAATAAGACCCTGAGACAGATCCTAAATCTGCTTGAACAATTTTACTGGCCAAAGAGGCCCATCCCACCATGAAGGAACCAGATTTTCCCTCCTTGAAAGTTGTTCAATGACTTAAAGCTAGGACATGCTTCACCACTGATCCCAATTTTTCTGAAAGTCCCAACACAACATCTGTTAATACCTCTAGGTCCATACTTTAGAGTTAAATTTAATAGAGTTCAAACTGAGGAATGCACAGCCTTATTTGAGACAAGATAACCTATATACAGAAAGATTTATAGAACCAGTCCATTCTGTATCACCATAACCCTGGAATTTATGTTGTGAGAGTGAGTTCTAAGTTCAAAAAATGGAAGACAGATTAAGGTCATGATTAGCCCAAATTCATTGAGATGAATTTATTCACCTAATTTGGCTCAAATGTATGAGATTGGCATTAACTAACTACTAAGTGGTCTTACAGCTAATAAGATCAAAATTCCATAACTTTTCTAGTATGCCATAGAGAAAAATGATATTAATTGTGTTTTTTTTTAATTTTCTATATTTTATGATGCTTTGACATCTTAATGCCTTGCAGACCCAAGGAGGAATTGCACCTCCCCAGGTTAGTTCATTTCTAGAGATAGCAAATAACTTGCCTATGAGCACACCTTTGATATGCAAACCACCCAATTTAGAGCCCATACTCCCAATCACTTTATTTATCAAACTCACACACCCAGCCAATATTCCCCCTGCTGTAAATCACCCCAGGGCTAGGTATCTGACAACCTGGGACCACCCCTATTTCTCAGTGCCCCTTGAATTATTCAGACCACTTAATCCTAAACTTACTCAATGTACCTTCTCTACCTTGCTCATTTCCCCTGATGAAATCCACAATAAAGACTTGGGCCCCTGCTTCTGTCCCTTCTCTCCTTCTGCCTCCTGGATGACCTGAGTACTTTCCCCATATAGTTTTGCATAGAATGGCATTTCCCTTCTTTTGGGAATTGTGGATAATAAATTCTTTTTTCAAAGCAGTTGTTTCCATATCTGTCATTTTGCCATACTGAATTAAAACAAAATCCTGGGTACATTTTAGAATAAAGACCCAAGTATTGAAGAAAGAGGAGCAATGAAATGAATCAATTGTGTGTCCATTCATCCACAAACTACGTTTCACTGGAGGAACCAGAAAATACTTCTTTCCTATTACAAAAAATATTGGAGTGGTGGCTGAGGGAGAATGGCAGTTTTCTTGAAGAGCTCTATGCAGCTGTCCTCTATAGTTTGGTTGAGATCACTATATTAGCTGGCCCTTGACTTCAAGGGGAATAATGGGATGCTGGACTATTGGGCTAGTTTGTGGCACTTAACTCTCAGAGTATAGGTAGGTGCAATTACCACAATAAGACATGAAAGAGTGGAAATCAGAGTGTTTTGACCCATAGAGATCCATGACAATGGTTAATTGATCACAAGTTTCCTAGAAAATAGGAAAATAGATATGCAGCCCACTAAGATACAACTTAAAGGTCTAGTGGACAAAAACCTAATTCAAATATCAGTCATGAGAATTTACAGCCTTTAACACAACTTCCAGAACTACGTAAGTCAATTCATGTACCTGGGTCTATTCAACTAAGGGAACGCTGGATGCTTTAATCATGAGGCAATGCCAATTACAGGTGTGCTTTGGAATGTGGAATTTTTATCGAATAAATCCACACAGTCCGTGGCTTTTGATATGCAACTTTTAACCCAGCAAATGCTTTTCCCCTATTCCTATCAGTATTTTTTTAAATTAGAAAAAAATTTGCCTTTACCTAGCAGGGACAGCAGTACATATTTGCTATCTTGTCTCAGGGCTGTATCAATTTTTTTTGTTTCTTATCACGTAGGTTGAAGGGAACTTTATTACCTTAATAACTCACAGAGCATCAAAGTGGTCAAATACATCAGTTGCATTCAGACATGATAAAGTGATATCATAAATATATATTTATTGACTTGGAAGGGACTTCTCAATATATCAAGTGGAAAAGTAGATTATAAAACAGTTTCTATATTATGATAGCATTTTGTCATAAAATGCTTTATTTAAAGTCTAGAAAGATATACACTAAATGTTAATAAAATTTATCTTCAGGTATATTATGGATGATTTTTCATTTTCCTTTATCCTTTATGTTTTTCTGTTTTAATAAAATTTTTATAACTGTATTTGACATTTATAATAATAAAAATAAATAAATTCCAATTTGGTAAAAATGAAAGATCCACCTTCCAGACCTTGAGTTTAACATCTGAGAAAGGCTTGCATCAAAGCTGAGCATGCTGAACCTCCAAAAAATTTACCAAGTTTTATATAATCTCCCTAATAAAATATCTAGACCAATAGCTTGAGCTAAATCTGCATGTGATGACTAAGAAGATGCATCTCGGACAACTGGAGTATGCAGGAGCAGCGAGGGAGGGAGGAAGGCATGATATGTCCTTGCTTCATATCTTCTAAGGTGTATAAATAGGACAGTATACCAGCAAGGTGAACAGAACCATGAGGAATTGAAAACTGAATGAAAAAAAGGGAAAAGGTAGATAAGCCTCCCTAATTTAATGACTCTTGGCTATCAAACAAATGAAATATAAAATTATTTCAACGTGTATACATACTTCATTAAGATTAATTTCATTTTATTATGTGCCAGGCACGATACACCAGGTGAATAAGATAGAAAAAAGGGACAAGTTCCTGTCTCCATGGAGTTCATAATCTAGTGCAGAACAGTCAGGCCAAAAGAGAGGTGACTGTAAAAGACCTAAACAAAGAAGATTTATTGGAGTATTCAGGCCAAGGTTTCAGAGAGGTAATATTTAGGCTGAGATCTGAAGAGTGAATAGAAATAACTAGTTTTAAAAAGAGAGGGAATAGAAGATGATGTTAGAATGGAAAAGGAGGTGAGTCTTTTAAGTAGAAGAAATTTGTAGTTATCTAATAAAAGTCTTATTCTGGTATATTACTTTTCTGTGTAAGTACTTATACTTGAATATTTTTAGGGATAGTAAATCACTTCCTCCCAAGATAGTGGATTCAATATTGGACATCTCTAATTGTTTGAAAGTACCTTATCAAGTGGAGGCCCACATTGCCTCTATAAATTCTATTCATTGATCTACTTCTTCACTTAAATGTGATACAGAATGAGCAAACCTCTCTTCCACGTAATAACCCTTCCAATGTTTGAAGCCCACTGTCTGATCCTCTGCTTTCTACTCCTCCAGCAGTGCTTCTTTTCTCTTGCTTCTTCATGATGTAATTTCAAATTCCTTCAACATCCTAGTCATTCTTTGCCAGATATGCTATACGATTCCAAGATCTTTTGTAAATATTAAAAAATAACAACCATAATAATTCAGTAAACATTTATTGATCATCTTCTTCAGGAAAGGCAATTTTCTATGCTCAGGTAAATACATAGTAAATCAAATGGATAGAGTCACTGACCTTGTGGAGCTTATACTCTAGTGGGAAAAAGGGAGATCAGATAGATAGATAGATAGATAGATAGATAGATAGATAGATAGATAATAGATACAAAGATACATAGTAAATAAACACAGATGCAGACACACACACACACACACACACACCCTTCAGGATAGATTCCTAAAAGCAAAATTCTTGGGTCAAAAGGTAAGCAGCTTTTTAGGACTTTTGATACATCTTACCAAATTATCTCCTAGAATTTTCCCAGTTTTATTTCCCATTGGCTATGTGTGTGATTTCTAATTTCCCCCTAACACAGTCTCCCAAAAATCATTTCAAAGTATTTCCAGATTCGGAGGTAAACATCTATATCTTGATTTGCAGCTTTTATTACTAGTGAGCCTAAACATTTTTGCATTTTGTGACTTGACTTATTTATGTCTTTTGCTCATTATTCTAAAAGTATTTTTCTTCACGTCAAATATTTGTAAATACTTTGCCATGTAATAAGGACACTAATCTTTTGCCTCTCCTATATGTTAAAAACAGTTTGCCATCATTTCCCAAGTTTCTGAATTGTGTCTTTTTGTCAGAGAAATGTTTATAAGCTTTAGTTTCTTAGTAGTAAAATCTACTCATCATTTTCTTCACACTTTCTGGATCTGGCTTTGATTATAAGTCTTGGAAAATCCTTCCCTATTGTGTCATATAAATCTCCATCTATAATGATTTCTGGTTCTTCTATGAATTTTAAAGCCTAACAGTATTTAGCATTCTACAATTTATTTTGGTCCATGGAATAAGCTAGGGGTCACTACAGCTTTCTCTTAGAAAAAAATATTTAATAATTTCAATAACATTATGTTCCATTTATTTTAAAATTCTGTTAATCTGTCTGTCATTTCATCTGAACAGATAATACATAAACCCAGATTTTAAAAAATAATTAGAAAGCCCAGGTGTTTTGAGGTCCTGGATGGATTTTTAATAGGGTTACAAACCTTGATGATTAGGAGAATGTTATGTGGCAGAATTTCAATCTCATCTACCAGAGCCCAGAATGGTAAGTCAATTCGTACAGTGAAGGGAGGACTTGTCAAATTGGAGGGCTTATACAGAGGCAGCCTCAAAGACATGGAGTAAAGAGTGCCCAGCATGGCCATTTTTTAGTGTATATTTTTTAAAATCTCATTTATATATGACCTGTTCAGAAGAAATAATCAATAGAATTTTTAAATAAATGGGTACATAATTTTGAGATGATTGGATTATATATATATATATATATATATATATATATATGAAAAAATGGTGACACTGGGCACGTATTTCTTCATAGCTCTATATAATTAGTAAAATGCCAAAACTTCTGACAGCAGCAGCAAGATCTATAAAGCTAGAGAAGAGCATTTTAGGTCTCAGGTAGAACTGCTTGCTCCTGTGTAGAAGTGGCTGCCCAAATTCAAGTAGCTTCTGAAGAGGAAGGAAGGAATCCACAGCTGCCAAAATGTCAAGCTGCTGAAAAATGCAGGTGTCTAATTTGATTCTACAGAATCAAGTGGGGAATATAACTAGATAAGAATTTCAAGTTGGAGAGTTTTCCCCTTATTTGTTCATGTGTTTCCCTGTGGATGCACCCAGGGTCTGCTGTGATGTATTGTTTATCACCCCAGACAAAAAAGCAGCACACTTGATGCAGGCAATCATTTCCAAGTTCTGGGGCGACTCAGAGAGACATAGAAGAAAGTTAGATTATGGTCTTCACAGTGATAATCAGCTATGAGGATTAAGGAAATAAATGAAAAAGCAAATGGAAAACCAGGCTCTATCTTCAGGATTGGCAACCTAGGCACCTCATGTATTTGCTGAGCTAATAAGTGTCATCTGAACCTGGCATGAGCCCATGCATACTCTCTTTAAGAGCAAAATAAATGGCATCGTAGGTGACAGATGTTTTAGCTAGATGCCTCCAAATAGCCCATTCTCATGAATTACAATTGAAAGCAGTTAATTATACAGTTGATGGTGGGGAGGAGGTTGTGGAAAAAACCTTCACTCAGAATCCCTCTCTTTAACCTGCCAAACACATCAGCAATTGCACCATATAAAATGCATTATCCAGGAATCCTGTTAAAGGGGTGTGATGGTTAATTTTCTGTGTCAAAATAGAAGGTGCTTTTAGACTAAATTAACATTTAAATTTGTGAACTTTGAATAAGCTTATTTCCCTCCATGTTGTGGGCAGGTGATATGGTTGGCTCTGTGTCCCCACCCAAATCTCGTCTCAAATTTTAATCCCCACGTGTCAAGGGAGGAACCTGGTGGGAGGTGACTGGATCATGGGGATGGTTTCTGCAATGCTGTTCTTGTGCTCATGAGTGTGTGATAGTGAGTTCTCATGAGATCTAATGGTTTAGAAGTGTTTGGCAGTTCCTCCCTCATTCTCTCTCTCTAGCCACCATGTAAGGCATTCCTTGCTTCCTCTTCACTTTCTGCCATGATTGTAAGTTTTCTGAGGCCTCCTCAGCTATGCAGAACTGTGAGTCAATTACACCTTCCTTTATAAATTACCCAGAGTCTCAGGTACTTCTTTATAGCAGTGTGAAAACTAACACACTGGGCCCCATCAAATCAATTGAAGGCCTGAATAGAACAAAAAGACTAGCCTTCCTGAACCAGAAAGAATTCTGAAGCAAATTGCCTTTGGACTTCATCTGTACCATTGGCTCTCCTGGGTCTTCAACTGCCGGACTTCAGATTGGAAATGCACCATGGGATCTCCTGGGTCTCCAGGCTGCCAGCCTTTGGACTGAAACTGCACCATCAGCTCTCCTGGGTCTCAAGTCTGACAGCCCACACTGCAGAGTTGGATTTTCCAGTTTCTATAGTTGTATGAGCCAATTCCTTATCATGAGTCATATATATATATATGTATATATATGTGTATATATATGTATATATATGTGTATATACATGTGTGTATATATATGTGTATATATATATATGTATGTGTGTGTATATGTGTATTTTTGTTCCTATTGTTCCCATTTCTCTAGAGATTCCTGATTAATACAAAGGACAAATTTTGTTAGGAAAAGGAAAAAGAAGTCAGCATCATTTATTGCCACATTCAACTCCGTAGACTCTGAAGGAATGATATACAAGATAAATAAGTTTATGGAGAAGGCAAAAATAAATAAAATAAAATACAATAAAATCAGTTCCCACCCAGTGCAGACATCTGACCATGTGAAGGGCATTGAGAAACGATGGGCATGGTCATTGAAATGGAGAACATGGAAGAAAACAAAGACACCAAAGGCAAACTGTTTTGTATCATTTTTCCCAGAACAAGGTCTCATGGTGGGAAATAAGAAGCTGAAATGCCTCAGAAATCACTTACTACTGCATGGTTCCATGGCCCATCAATAAGAGTGATGTGAGTCACAGACCAGAAAAGTCACACATTTTTGGTCTAAGAATAGGACCACTGGATATGAACAAGACTGCTAAAGAAACTGAGGAGAGTGTCAGATGTAAAATCTTATATTTTAAAACATAGAAAAGAAAAATTAAGAAAGGAGCAATGATGGGCTATTTGGTGATCTGAAGTGTGCTGAAATTAGAGGAAAAAAATGATTCTGTCATTTACCATTCATGTGACCATGGGCAAATTACTTCTCTCATCCATAAATGACAATAGGAAAATAATGCCTACACAAATACATACTACAAAGTAGACAAACTTACCTAACACTAAACAGTCTTAATAAACATCAGATTCCTTCCCTCTGATCCCAATATGAAAACAATTTCTGTGGTATGTCCCTTCTGAAAATAGCTCTAATTTTCAACTCATTTTCTCCTAGCCTAAGAACAAGTTCATTTTGAACCTTTCAGCAATCAAACAATTGGTACATCATACCTTTCCTAGGGTGAGTAACATGGTGTATCCCCAACCCCACAAACTTGACTACTTGCTACCAAAATGACTATCTGATAGAGATCCATTAATGAATATATATCACTGTTATCTTTCCAGTACACTATAGGTTCAAAGGCCCAAGAAGATTGACAGCACTATCCTCACTTATCACTGATGTTTGTTTAGGTACTAAGTCCTACTGATGTTATTCCCACTATGTTGCCTGCATCTGCTCCCTTCCCCTTCATTCACAAGCAAGGTCAGGCCTTCATTACATCTTGTCTTGACTATGCTCCCAAATAAACCTTTTGAGAGCATAGGTTAAATAACGTCACACTGCTGTGCAGTCTTCTCTGCAAAATGGAACTAATATAGTGCCTATCTCATGGGATTTTGTCTTTATTTTGTGTGTGTCTGTTTTTTTTTTTCTTTTGGTGAGGACTAATTGAGATACTATACAAAAAATTACCTAAAGGATTTACTCACGCATAGCTCTCATCATTGTAATTATTTATATCATCATCATATTACAAAACAAAGATTAAAATAACTTAGCCTGTTATTTAATGACCTGTAAAAGTAAGTCTCACCCTGTCTTCTCACCTGGAAAGCAGAAGTTTTCTGTTCACATACCCACCCCTGGAACCAGCACTTAATAAAGATATATAGAGAAGTTCCAGGTACCCTATTAATTCATGAAGAACAGTGCCAGGTGTCAGATAGACCAGAAAGGAGGGTGCAGAAGTGTCAATGTGTCTGTGCTCAGGCAAAGAACATCTACCGATTTCTGAATCCCACTTGTCAGTCTGGTGGCATCAGAGTGCCATTGCTATTCTCGGAATGGGTCTATAAGTGGATCAGAAGAGAAGGTGGGGTAGCCTTCACAGAGCCTGAACTCTCCAAAGCCATGACATCCTGCCTGCCCATCTGTACAAGAAGTTAATTAAGGCAGGCCCTACACACACAACAAGCTCCAGAGCCATACTACCTGGTTTTGAATCTGATTTCTGTAGCTCATTATTTGTGTGGCTCTGGAATATTATTTAACCTCACTGTGACTCAATTTCCTCATCTGTACAAGATCAGCAATAATAGAAACTATTTCACAGAGTTTTGTAAAAAATAAACAGCTTTGTACCACTAAAAATCATAAAGCCAACTGCCACATGGCCAGAATTCAGAGCTGTTAGCTGTTACTGAGAGTATGATCAATGTCTAGAAGAGATTTTGCTAGATCCAAGGGCATGTGCACTTAACATTTCAATGTATGCTGCTGAATTGACCACCATTCCTCCTCCAAATAATTGTACCAATTTATATCAACAGTAGACAAAAATATTCCTCACACCATTGGCAATGCTAAAAGACAATCAACTATTTTAATTGTGGTAAATCTGATAAGAAAAATTATAACTTTCTGTTTAATCACACACTTAAATTAGGAGATGTTTGTATAATCGTAAATTGGGTGTGTACGTGAATTGATGGCTCAAGTTAGTTAGATTTTTATCTACCAAAGTTCTTACTGTTGGTTATGTTCTTGTTTCCACTACATGAAAGTGGATTCAATATCTCTCTTTTCTTTTGTACTTTTCCATCACCGCAGGTTGAAAAAAATGGTGAAAGGACATTCAGAGCATGCCTTCAAACTGTTTTCATGCTGATGGAACAAGAGAAGTCTATTGGTCCCGGTGACCTAAGGTCTAGCTGCTAAACTCTCAGTAGCAATACAGTGTGCATTTTCCAGATCTATTTTCCGTACTTATATCTCAAGAACAAAGCAAGGCAGTAGCTGAACCAGCCAGGAATTCCAGGTCTTTACCATCATCTCTTCTTCTGAAATACCCGTTATGCATAACAACATCTGCCATATGTAACTGAGCAATGAATAGTGATGAAATAAATTAAATTTGCACAATTATTCATCCAGTCATTCATTGATTGACTTTGCTAGCTATATACTGAAATAACAGCACAGTGTTTGACATTGTTCAAGAAATGAAGCAAGTGTGTAAATACACTGCCTGCTCTCAAAGGAGATTATAACAACACAAAATGAAATGACCAGAATACACTCACTTCCCTTTTGCTTCTAACTTAGTCTCACTATTACCCTCCATGATGGTCTGGAGGGTCTTAGCCCTCGTACCTGTCTGAATTTTTAGACATGAGAGCTCCTCCTTTGTTAGTGAGAGTAAGGCCCTTTTAAAAGAGACTTTGTGCAGCATTTGGCTAGCTTGCTCTTCCACTCTGCTGCCATGTAAGGACTCCGTGTTCATTCCTTTTGCCCTTCCACCTTCCATCATCCCACAGCAAGGAGGCCCTCACCAGATGACGGTGGCTTGATATTAGACTTCCCACTTGTAGAACCATAAGAAATACATTTCTACACTACAAATTACCCAATCTGTAGTATTCTACCATAGCAGTATAAAAGAGACTGAGACAGTGTCACAACAATAACTCAGACTATTGCATCCAAACTCAAATCTTTACCAGGTCCCACCCTGCCCCCAACTTGACTGGCAGTCACTGTCTCATACCTCAAGGGATCTTATCACCATTCAGTCAGCAGCACAAACAAAGCAGCGGTTGTCAGCTTTGATTTTCCTCTCCCTCTGCCCCATATCCACTCCACCATCAAATTCACCCTTTGAATCACATTCAGATAGACATCCCTCTCTCCATCTTCACCACCATTACCCTGTGTTTCAACCTCCTCTCCTATCCCTTAGCTTCCCTTATTTTTATAGCATTCTAGTTTGTATATCTGCCCCAATTCAGGTTTCTCTCTGATATGCCTCCCATAAGAAAGTCAGAATTACCTTTCCAAAAGGCAAATTATTCCTATCTATGCATAAAAATGTCTAAAGCTACCCATTGCTCTTGGGATAAAAAGAAAACTAAAAATGGACTTCTAGACAGCATGGTTCATCCTACACACTTAGTCTCGGGCCCACATTCTTTATAAGAGCCCTTTACTTGGGGTGCTGTCCAAAGAGGTCTTCTTTCAATCCATCATGTTCCCTACATCCTCTCTCTGCAAGGGCCCTCTACAGTGTTGTCACCTCCCTCCCTCATCCTAACTCCCTCTGATGGGCTCTGTAGCTCTCTGTTTATACTTGTCACTCTTGTACTTTTTAATTTGTATGTTGGACTATAAGATTGTCCATCTCCCTAAGTGTATTAGTCCATTCTTGCACTGCTATAAAGAAATACCTGAGATTGGATAATTTATCAAGAAAAGAGGTTTAATTGGCTCATGGTTCTGCAGGCTGTACAGGAAGAGTGGAAGCATCTGCTCAGCTTCTGAGGAGGCCTCAGGAAACTCTCAATCGTGGTGGAAAAGGAAGGGGAAGCAGGCATGTCTTACATGGCTGGAGCAGGAAGAAGAGAGAAGTGGGGAAGGAAATACACACTTTTAAGCAATCAGATCTCAGGAGAACTTAGCACCAAGGAGATGGTGCCAAACCATTCATGAGAAACCACCCCATGATCCAATTACCTCCCGCCAGGCCCCACCTTAAACACTGGGGATTACAATTGAATGTGAGATTTGGGTGGGGGCATAAATCCAAACCATATCACTAAGTAAGTTTCATTATAGCAGGGACCATTGGCTTTTCATTCCTTGTTGTACACCCAGCGCCTAGTCCATAGTAGGTGCTCAGAAAATACTGCTGGAGAAACAAAGGAATGAGTGAATGAGGAAATCATAAAAATGAGATAATTCTTAAATGTACTCTGCCCTTTTCTGTTATTTGTTAAACTAAATGTGCTCGTATAATAGGAGTTTGTGTTTCTCTTCAATGTTTTCCTCAGAAAATATACAGCATTTCTTAATCTGTGTTTGTAACTTTTACCCATGTTAATACATAAGTAGTGTATATTTTTGTTTAAAAGTAAAGGAATGAAGGTAAACATAAGAAATGTAAAAGATCACCCAAATACAGTACTCAGATTATTAGTGGTATTTTGATATGTATTTTTCTTTTTGTCTGTGTGTTTTTAAGCAAAAAGTGGAGACATACTATTCATTTTTTGTAATCTGCTTGTTTTTTCTATTTATCAGGAACATCTAATCTTTCCATATTAATAAATAGTTTCTACAACATTGTCATATCATTTAGTAACTACCTTGTGTTGTTTTACTTTGATATATCATAATTTGTTTTCAGAATATTGGAATATTTTTTCTCTCTGGCAATTACAACAATTTCTGCTGACAGTCTTTGAGGTTATATCTTTATGAACATACTTAATGATTTTTTGGAATAAATTGTCATATTTGGAAATGCTGGGTCAATGCTTGTACAAAATTTTAAAGTAAAAATTAGCGAGGCGTGGTGGCACGTGCCTGTAGTACCAGCTACTCAGGAGGCTGAAGCAGGAGAATTGCTTGAACCCAGAGGTGGAGGTTGCAGTGAGCTGAGATTGCGCCACTGCACTCCAGCCTGGGTGACAGAGACTGTGTCTAAAAAAAAAAAAAAAAATTAAAGCATTTGGCATACACTGCCAAATTGCCCTTCAGAAAGGTTGTACCAGTTTATGTCTCAGCTGAGATAGCTGTGAATGCCTGCTTTCTTGCCCCTTTGGCAATAGTAGCTATCATTTGTGTTTTAAATCTTTGCCAATTTGACAGATAAGTAAATATTGCCTTCATGTTTAATTTTCATTTTTTGCTAACCTGTGGCTAAATATTCTCATGTTTATAAGCCATTTGCAATTTTTCTTTTGTGAGTTAAATGGATTCTCTTCTTCTTTTTTTTTTTTTTTTTTTTTTGACGGAGTCTCGCTCTGTCGCCCAGGCTGGAGTGCAGTGCCGCGATCTCGGCTCACCGTAAGCTCCGCCTCCCGATTCACGCGATTCTCTTCTTAATGATACAAGGTTATAGCTAAAAATGTAGAATATTTTATGGAAGGTCTTTGAAGGTGAAGGGGATGTAAAGGTTTCTCTCTTGATATTCTCAGTGGCTTAGCCCTGGCTTTCACACTTGCTATGTCTGCTCATTTTAGTACCTCTCTAAACTTCACATCAGCTATCACCTCTTCTTACCAATCTTACAAATAGTTAGTGCTTGCATTGTATTTACCTTCTTATGTTCCATGAGCTAAAAACACAAATTAAAAACTAGACAAAATTGAAAGATAATCAAACTTGCCAAACAAAATGTAACATTAACTCTAAAATTAACTCTGGGCAAACTTCGGGTTGTTAAGAGAATGCGGTGACCTGCTTCTGGGTCTTGACTATGCTACAGGTAATAGATACCCCCATGTAAGTTTCTCTGAATAACTAAGAAGCAACTGCGTTTGTACTTTATCTTTTCCTTATCATGGGAAATATCTGATCTCTTCAGCAAATTTTTGGTAACAGGCCTCAATTAGAGCCAGGAAGTCCTGGGAATCCCCCTGACAGCTTGTCCACAAAAACCATCTGGCCCAACAGGGAAAATCAAAATAAGTCCTCTCTGCCTTCATCATGAGCCCAGACTAGCAAAGAAGAAAAAATTTCCTTCTCAGGAAGACTTACCATTAAATTTAGTCACTGACTTTCAGACACCTTCACTGCATAAATAGGCTAAGACAGATTGTTCCCAGAGTTTCTGAAAAAGAAAGTCAGATAAACTGTAACAAATTTGAAAAGGAGCCAAAATAATTAATAGAAACTGTTTCATTGCTGTCTTGTTTCTCTTCCTAATTAATATTTATGTGCACACATTCCAGAGACATTGCTGTTTGCTTAAGAACACACTATTGCAATATTGTTGGCTACAGCTGTTTTTGCAATAAGAATTCATTGAGCAGCCTAAAATTGACAGATTAATACCCTGGTTCTTAAATTTCCTAAATGAGAAGAACTATTTCTCTCCTCCTAAAAAACAAACAAAACAAGTATAGTAAGAACTAGGGGTGCAGAACCATTATAGATCCTAAAATACCAAAAGGAGTTTCGGTCAGAAAGATGTGTGAGATTTTCATCTTCAAAGAGCTGTAATAGGTTGAAAAATCACCAGACTCAGGTCTCATTTCTAGGGGCGGGAGGGGCAGGTGGTGCAGGTGGCTATGAAAAGTCAAAGCCTTTTGCAGAAGGCAGTGTTTGTGTTGGTGGTAAGTGCTGAATGTCTTTACAATGACTTTGTTATGACAGCTCTACACTAATAAATTACAACCAGTGCAACCCCTAATCGGGAAGTTTCATTCATGCCAATGAGTCATGTGAGCTTGTGCCTGTAGCAGGCCAGTTTTAATGTAATGGCAAAGGATCCAGAAGAGTCAGGAGGGGCCACCCCTGGATCATAATACTCCTAATTACAGCACAGTTAAATTGCATCTGAAAACCTTACCACTCCACCCCACCCCATCCTGTTCCCACCCTGCCATACACGTGGGAAATCCAATTGTGGTTTGCAGTGAGAGACCAAGAGTCACCCAGACCCTTCTCCAAACAAATAACTTCCCCAGCTTTCTGCTGGCAGGCTAGATTTGGCTGCAATCATCAACTAAATTCCAACATTTTTGTTATTTAACATTTGTGTAAAACTTCCTTTCTTCCAAGTGCTTTGCAGTCATCGATCAGTTATTAGCCAGCTTGTGATGGATGAGTGTGCAGTTCCTAAACTTTACCCTGCACCAAATAAAGCAGTAACTCTCTCTTTCCCTCTCTACCTCTTTCACTTCCCATCTCTCCTTCCTTTTCTCTCCCTCTGTCCCTCTCTCCCTCTGCCCCTCTCCTTGTCTCTTCCCCTTTCTCCTCCTCTTCCCCTTACTCTCTCGCTTCCAGTCAACCCCATCAATCCAGTCAGGCTCTCAGTCCTGTGAGGAAGCTCTTTATCTTGGCAAAGGTGGGCCTCCCAGAACCTCTGACCACCTCCACTCAGCAGAACCACATCTCTTAAACCACTCCCTGATGCTACACAGTAAAGTCCCTTTTCATCACCAGGTCTGTCAGTCACACTAAATTGGTAAATCATTTCTCTTGTCAGATGTTTCAGCCTGGCCTCCCCTGCCCTTCCAGACACTGATAGTTGAGAACAAATAGTGTGTTAACTGCTTGTTTATTAATAAAACATTTGACTCCCCTAATGCAAGCAGCAAGTAATTTGAAGTGACATGGCTGTT
This sequence comes from Pan troglodytes, assembly GCF_028858775.2. Lineage (NCBI taxonomy): Eukaryota > Metazoa > Chordata > Mammalia > Primates > Hominidae > Pan > Pan troglodytes. The sequence continues at coordinate 94,064,585 of NC_072407.2, forward strand.
ATGTTCACAGTTATTTCTCAGTACCGCTGAGAAATGCATATATTTATCTCTGTTTTGGGAAGCCCAAATTTACACCTTCAGTTTTTCATTAAAGGCACACATCTCCCCTTTGTAGTTTGTCTGCCTTTCTCAGCTGCCTGTTTTGGTTTGTGTAATGCCCATAAGTACCTGTCACTGGGAAGACTTGGGGAAACCCAAAGAGAAACACTGGGCATTTTGAAATCCGGCCAAAAGCACTGCACCATCTTTCACTCCCTGTTCAAATGCGATCTCTTCATCACAAAAAGATGCCAACTCCTAGTCAAGGTATTATTTCATTATGTACTCTCAATGATCCTTGATCTAATTTCACTCTTTGTCTAAAAATTGGTTTAGTACTGATTGTACTTGCTTGCAGCACTATCAAGGGAGACTACTGACTCCAATCCCATCGTCAATTCTCAGCATTCAGGCTGGTTTTAGCTATCTGTCATGCAACTCCTGTTTATCCAGTCACTTCCTCTAGGTTACTTTACCACCCTCAACTCAGTTAGGCCTAATCCAAGGAACAATTATTTTTTTTTTTCCTACCAAATGTTCAGGCTTTCGTTTTTCCCCTTTTCCTAGCTAATACTAACAGTTGAACTCAGAGAATATTCCTGCAGCATTCTCACTGACTCCAAGTAATTCACATGCATAAGAATCTTACTTTCTAGCATCTTGACTAATTGCTTATACCCAGTTTCTACTTGAACTAGGCCAAAAAAGAAATTAAAGTATCATAAAGAAAACCTCATCAATGTTTTCTGTTTGTGTTTTTTAGCATACTTGAGCTTCTGAATTACCCCCACTGTTAACCCAACACAGGCATGCCCACAAGGAAAGGTTAAAAAAAGTAAAAGGAACTCGGCAAATCTTACCCCGCCTGTTTACCAAAAACATCACCTCTAGCATTACCAGTGCTTTTCCCAGAAGGATTGAAGACCAAAGGGATCACCCTTAAAGCAGAGATCAGTTACATCTATAATACCCCTGAAAGGACATGCATTAGTAATGCTGTCAACTAATTAGCCAGGGCTGTACAGCAAGAGCACATGTTGTTGCTTCAACCGCAGACAGAATAAGCAACTCTGCTCCTCTGAGTAAACTGATTAACCTTTATCTCCCAATTTAAAAGTCTAGAATGATGTTACAAACAATTACCTCTCAAATCAATCATAATTAGTCCATTTGTGTGGTAGTAAAACAACACCTCCAAATTCTGGTATTTTTGATATTTACTAACTTTTTCAAAAATATTTATTGAATATTCACCATTTTTCTGGAATGGATTAGACACTGGACTTGTCATAAAATTGATTAAGCAAGGCTAGTAAGTAGTTTAGAGCAAAAGGTTTACATAAGGAGGATCAAAAGGAGGGGTGACAGTAAGAATAATGCCCCTTCCACATCCATGTTTGTGTCTTAATTTGGGGACTAGGGCTTTTTTTTTCTATGGAAATGAAAATGATTGAATAGAGGTGAACACACAGCAAGTGCACACGGAGTAAGACATGGCTATCATAGAACACGCTGTGAGTGAATGAAAAATTCACACCTCTTCCACCCTTCACTCAGTAACAGAATGCTCCAGGCCACCTCCTCCTCGGCCCACTCCCCAAACTCTCCCTCCTGCTTGCCCATAGCATCCTGATATTGTTGGGACTCAGACATCAGGTCCTTCATGTTGCTCTCAGCCTCAGTCAACTCCATCTCATCCATGCCCTAACCTACGTACCAGTGCAGGAAGGCCTTGCACATGAACATGGCTGTGAACTGCTCTAAGATACACCTGAATAGCACCTGGAAGGCTATTTTGTTGCTGAAGAAGGTGGCAGACATTTTTAGCCCCCAAAGTTGGATATCACAGACAGCTGTTTTCACATTGTGGAGGATGGGAATGTCCCAGTGAACATGTTGTTTTACATAGCAAAAGGGACTTTGCAAATATGATTAACAACCTTGAGATGTGGAGATTGTCCTGGATCCAATCCACTTATATGAGTCCTTAAAAACTAAGAACCTTTCCAATCTATGGTGACAAAGAGATGTGCTGATAAAAGCAGGGTCAGAGAGATGCTGTGTTACTAGCTTTGAAGATTTGAAAAGAGGCTACAAGTCAAGTAATGCAGGTGGTCTCTAGAAGCTGGAAAAGGCAAGAAAATTAATTCTTATAGAAGCTTCAGAAAGGAATCATGCTCTGTGGATATCTTGATGTCAGCCCAGCAGGGCCCATGTTGCATTACTAACCTACATAACTGTAAGATAATAAATTTTATTTTTCCGTCAGTTTGTGGTGATTTCTTATGGCTGCAATAGAAACTAGTACAGGAGTTTGGGCTATTTGTACAATTGTACCCCTCATTAGCTAATTTGAGCATATTATTTAATCTTTTCAGTGTCTTGGTTTCTTTATCTGTAAATCTGAGAGAATAATATCTGCTTTATAGTTCATGATGAGGAAAACAGGAAGGTGAAGCAGGTAAATGCTCTGGCACTATGCTAGAAGGTAATGGGTGTTCAGCGAATAGTTGCTGAACACATTGTAGATGCATGACTCTGAAAGTCATCTCTACCAAGTCATCAAAGGTTTACATATAACATCTTGCTGAGTAGACTAAGAAGCTCACCAAGTACAAGTCAGCAGCAGAGATGTAGAAACACTGCAGAAATCGGAAAAGGGGAACCTCCCATGAGTCCAATAGAGATTATGCTTCAACATCCTGCCCGACTAAGTCCTATAATAACTTTCCTCATTTTACCTCTGTTGCTTGTGCCAGGTACACCATTACTCATTAGAGCTTCCAGTCTATATTCAGCTGCATCCCTGAGCATGCACCATAGTTAAAACATGTATCTAGCTATACTGTACTGCTGGTTTCTTTCCATTCACATTAATTATGACCAGTAATGGGATGCAACTGAGGCAGTGTTGCAGATAATCCCACAGTAAAGAAAAAGCTCTGGATCTCCCAATTATCTATAAGCATCTTCCAAGGTTGGTTAATCCTCTCACAGAGTAAGATGGTTACATAAAAGTCTAACTGTGCTCACAGACTACAGGCTTCCGATTAACCAGAGAGCTTTGGGGTTGGCAGAGATCTTAGAGATCACTGGGCTCAACCTCCCATGGGTAAGCAGGGAGGTTCACAACTGTTCAAGAGAGACTGGTGAATCTACAAGGTCCAAGCTGGTGGTAAAATTTGCTATAGCTTTCCCTGTAAGTAATTTGAGGATTAATAGTTCAAACTTTACTAAGCTCATAACTTTTAGGTACCTGTGAATGTCAAATTTTACTAGAGTTGCCCCAAATGGAATGTACTACTTGTAAAGAATAGGAAGTAGAACATTTAATCAAAAGAAAGATGAAGAATGCAGAAAAGTGGCCAGGCACGGTGGCTTACACCTGTAATCCCAGCACTTTGGGAGGCTGAGGTGGGTGAATCACATGAGGTCAGGAGTTCGAGACCAGCTTGGCCAACATGGCGAAACCCCATCTCTACTAAAACTATAAAAATTAGCTGGACGTGGTGGTGCATGTGTGTAGACCGTGCTACTTAGGAGGCTGAGGCAGGAAAATCACTTGAAACCAGGAGGCAGAGGTTGCAGTGAGTCGAGATCGTACCATTGCACTTCAGCCTGGGTGACAGAGCAAGACTCTGTAAAAAAAAAAAAAAAAAATGCAGAAAAGAGTACTGAATGGATAAGACGATCAGACAAGATGATATCTTAGATAACTTCCAAAGCTAAAATTTGATGTTACACTGAATACATCTTCAGCCTTTGAGATTCTGTGCCTAGAAAAGACTCAACACAAAGAAGAAAAGAGGTGTAACCTAGTGAGATGTTTTCTTTTTTTCTCTTTTTTTTTTTTTTTTTTTGAGACAGAGTCTCGCTCTCTCTGTTGCCCAGGCTGGAGTGCAGTGGTGTGATCTCGGCTCACTGAAACCACCATCTCCCACGTTCAAGAGATTACCCTGCCTCCACCTCCTGAGTGGCTGGGAGTCAGATGCGCACCACCATGCCTGGCTAATTTTTTGTAATTTAGTAGAAACAGGGTTTCACCCTGCTGGCCAGGATGGCCTCTATCTCCTGACCTTGTGATCCGCCCACCTTGGCCTCTCAAGTGGCTGGGATTACAGGCATGAGCCACCGCGCCCGGCCGAGATGTTTTCTTAAGGAACAATATACGACTTTAAGCAGTCTTTATCATTATCTGTCACTTTAACATTAACTTCCAGAAGTAAAAATGTGGCTAGTGTCCAGATACTTTAGTGCATAAAAGAGTTCTAGCAAAAAATGTTTATTTTAAGGTCCATTGGAAAAAGAGGGAAATAATCAATATTGTCCAAACAAAGAAGTACATACCTGATGGAGAAAACCCATCACAGAGGCTGGAAATAGATTGTTTAAGGAAGAATGCACAAATTTTGCTTTTTTAAGTGGCATTAATTATGCAGCTGAAGTGCATCCAGCACGCACCTTCTATTTATCTCAAATATCTTTACAAACTGTCTTCTATGATCTTCACAAAAGAGCTTCTCTGAATCTCCTCTTCCAACAGTGCCCATGTTCCCTGCACAGAAATAAAAATCTATCTTTCTATTTCTTTAGTCTCTTCTCCCCATCTTAACCTTTAATTCAAGCTATTCCCAATCTGGAGAATAATTTCTTTTTCCAGGTGGCAAGGTATTAGAAATCTTTATGACTTTACTTAAAGAACATCATTTTTGAGGTTAACATAAAACTATCTATAACTGAATTGAGTTCTCCTTAATTCTCTCCACAGATGTTAAACTGTTAATTCAAAGCAGCCTATGAATGAATTTTAGTCAATGTGCAATTCAAGTTTCAAAACTAAGTATTTTTACTGCCTTTGTTTCTAGTAATTAGACCCTTGAATATGTCCATAGGTTTGTCTGAGTGATTTCCAGGTCACCATCTCGAAAACAATTTCCCTGTGTTCCTTGATGCATCTCCTCTCCGCCTTTTGGCAGGCCACCATTGACTGTCTTTGCCGCCAGTAACAGCTTAGGGCTCACTTCTTTGATGTAAACAGCCACCCTTGCTGGTTACCATACTGCGACCACCAACTCTAGCCTCAGGAGAAAGGGCAGAGCTGCTTCCTTTCTTTTCTTTTTGTTTTTTGAGACAGAGTCTCACTTGGTTGTCCAGGCTGGAGTGCAGTGGCATGATCTCAGCTCACTGCAACCTCCACCTCCCGGGTTCAAGTGATTCTCCTGCCTCGGGCTCCCGAGTAGCTGGGAGTACAGGCACCCGCCACCATGCCCGGCTCATTTTTGTTTTTTAGTAGAGACAGGGTTTCACCATATCGGCCAGGCTGGTCTCAAACTTCTGACCTAGTGATCTGCCTGCCTCAGCCGCCCAAAGTGCTGGGATTACAAGCTTGAGCCACCATGCCTGCCTTTTTTTTTTTTAATTTGTTCCAAATATAGAACATACCTTCCCCTTAATCCCTCACAAAACCGGAAAGACCATCACACAAATTTTATGAGGGTTAATGGATGATTCAGAGACAACGAAATGGAAATAAGCAAGATAGATAATAATTTATAGCAAACTGCATATGCCCAGGTAACTCCTGGTGTTCCTTTACGGGCTGTCTCCCTGTAGCCAAATGTGGTTCCCCATTCTCACTTCCCAAAAGGCTCAGGTCATCTCTATGGCTCAGTACCTGAACCAAATTGTCTCTCAGCAGTAGGGAAAGGAAAAAGTTTTTCCCTTATTTTATCACAAAGCTTGTCCCCTTAGACATCAAGTCCTGTGTTAAAATTCACTACCTTCCAGAATGATTAAAAATGGACAGTTTAGTCCTTTGGAAACCAAAAGATGATCATGCAGTAATCTCAAATCTGTACATTTACTGAGGTATTTGTTATCATGTTTAAATAATAAAGCCTTACTGGGGGATGAGGGTAGTGTTGTGCCAATGTCAATCAAGTTTTTTAAATACTTTCCTCATTGCTGATTCAAAACCTCTGAACCTCTGATATCATGCATACACAGGGTTATCTTGATACATGAGTAAAGATCCAAGGATGACTTCTGACCAGACTGTAGGAATCATGTTGGAGCCATGATTCTGACAATGAAAGTATACTTTTTAATAACATTAAGAAAAATGCCAAATGGTTCAATTCTATCTGTACAATTTCAGTCATGTGTTTTCATGCCAAAACTTTAAAATGAAACTGACATTCAGAAATTCTATGAATTATTAAACCAAAGCCAAAGTACAAGGTAAACTCTTTGGTGATAAGGCTGAATAAGCTGGGTTCTAAAAATCCAACAGATTTTATAAGTCATTATTGAACAGCATATATCAAAGCTAGAATGAGAAGGTGGAAAGGGAGTTAATATTTGATAAAAGCCAAGAATGAACATTTTTACGTAAGCTATCCCATTTAATCGTGACACACACCTGAAAGGTGGGTGCTGCTATTTCCATTTAATGAGTAAGAAAAATGAGATTCATAAAGAATATGCAACTTGGGCAATGTCATGCAGCTTGTAAGTGGAAAAGTTGGGATTTTATTAAGTTCCCTCTGGCTGCAAGGCCCATGGTCTGTCTTTAAAAATGTCCTAATGAAAACCTAGTAAGACTTCAAATGAGAACTACAGCAAGGGATAGCTAATTTAAACTTGCAAAAAAACATTTTTTTTTCTTTGAAAAACCCCTATTGCCAGGCAAGTTACAAGTAACTTAGGCTCCCATGTAACTTGGTCAATATGGGAAAGTCCACTTGTCCAACTGCTAGGGCAGAGATGGCCTAAAGGGCTATGAGGGCTCTCTCCCCAAGAGCAGATGAATTAATTGCAAAATAAACATTAAAAAATTATTTGATAAATCAACTCTGGTGAAAATAGGACCTATTACTTCCAAGCTTCCTGACAGTTAAGTGACTAGAATTTGTAGAGAATTATAAATACCTGATACTAGCTAAGAGCTCCTACTTTAGCTCATAAATCCTCTGAGTTCCCCAGTGGCAAAGGATATTTATTATCTGAATTTTACAAGTGAGGAATCTGTGTTTCAAAGAGGTTACACAGCTTGCAAGCAATGAAGCTAAGAATCAAATCTAGGTTTCTCTGATTCCACGTTCACTGAACTTTCCACTGTGTCTTACAGAATCAGAAATTTCAAGCACCATTTAAAATTTGGTATGGCCAAGAACAGGAGCTGTGTAAATGTGTATCTGAGAGAAAAATTTACTAGCAAAGCTGAATGACCATTGGTGTGGCACTGAGTCAGTGTACCATGAATAGATTTTTCCAGGAGCATTTCAGGACAAGAAGGTTTACTGGTTTGTCAGTTAATGGACTCCAGAGCCATTTATCTTCTAGGAATGATGAGGAAAGTACCAGTCTGAGTGGTATGCTAAGAAACCAGAAGCAAAATAGTTATATTTAGAAGTGGGGGGAAACCCCATAAGCCACAATAATGAAAACTAATAACTTGTAACTGTTGTTTGTTAAATTTTTTTTGCCCAAAGACTTATGGGAAAATATAAAATATATATAATATGAAGCAAGACATACTAAATTCAAAAATAGCACTATTAGCTCTAAATTTACAAAAGGAGTAGACCACAAACACCACCAGCAACAAACAGACATACTGTGCTATGCCTTGGAAATCAGCTGCATAATCAAGTATTACCTGATTTAATATTTTAAAATAAACAGACATTTTTCTCTTTTCAGGCATTGCTCTTCTAGAGATGACATATTCTTAAATAGATGGGTCCTTCAAATAACTTGTCAGAAGGTAAAACGCCTTACATCTGATTTTGAAACTGATTTGGTTGTTCTAAAATGTATTTAGTTATATCTTTGAGCTAGTAGAAAAGGTAGAATAGAGTATATAAGGAAAAGATAAATAAAGCAAATTCTATATCAGTATGTATTGAAGGATTCTTTTAAATACAGATCAAAAGAAGAGGGGAAAGAAAAAAAGTTAAGTAGTTTATATAGACTCCCAGTTTTTAAGATGTGAAACAACATTTCTCTTTTTTAAAAAAATTTCTTTTCTTGGCTATTCACAATGAGCAAAATGAAATAATTTCTCCTGTGATAGATGACAACACGTATTAGCCATTTCCTGGCTCAATCCTGATTGTGTATGTAAAAATCTTATCTGTCACAGAGTGAAGTTGATTGTATAATCTGTAAATAAAAGAGACACAATCTGAATTTGAAAAAAGAAATCATATTGACTACAAAAAAGAAATCCAATTAGTCAGTAACAAATATTTTTAAGTACTAACTATGTACTATATACCCATATCTTTGAACTAATATTGAATCATCTACCCTGTAACTCTAGGTTTGCATGTAACAAAATGGAACATGAAATACTTTTTCAATAACATTTATGTATATTCCTGTTATCAAAGATAGCATTTTCTTGAAGGATTCCTTCTTCCTGTGATAATGAATTAACTGGTACTGAACTGACCTTCCTGCCATAAACAAACTAAAACTGGAAAGAATGTATAATGCTACTGCCTTCAGGCTCTGGTTAATGCACAGCACAGCACTGCACTCACTGAAGGCAAATAGAAGAGGCATGCTCCATAATCTCCTGGTCATTGCCTGGATACATACAGTTTCCCAACCACAGTACAGAGAAATATTACCCTGCCCCTCACAACAGCCAGGGGGTCTACTGACTTAGGAGTCAAAGATCAACATGCAGGGCTCCTGAAGTATTAATACTTGGAAGTTGCAACACAGATTACCAGAAAGGAGAAACTTACACAATGAGAGGCAACAGAATGCCATGGGTGGACAAAGGGAGGAAATGCTATGGATCATTGGCCAAGGTCTAGGCTGCACATATGCAGAGTGAAATTCTGTAAGGCTTATCAGAGTGACTTCCATAAGGTGGAGGTCTGAAGATATTTTAGGAAATGTTGAAACATTGGCCCAGTCAGAGTGGAAAGACATTAATACCCTGAACGTGCAGCTGAAACACCAGAATGGCAAAATCTCAGGGGTAAAAACTATGTCTTAGGATAAAGCCACTCCAGGCCTGCCCTTACATACTAACCAGAACCTCAATAGGATGAATGAGAACTTCTAGTAATCAATTGCTTGTCAGAATAAAATGTAAGGCTTTTTTAAGGAAGAAAACATAGTCCAAGCATTCCCTGATGTATTATTCATAATGTCCAGCATTAAATATTTTTTTTAAAATTCCATACATAGGATATAAATTCTATGCATGGAGCAAGAAATTAATCCATAATCAGGAAAAATATCAAAGTAAAATTTAAGACACTAAAATACCCTAGATATCAGAATTAGCAGGTAATGACTTTAAAGAAGCCATGACATAGATTAAATGATTTAAACAAAAATATGGTATAAGTAAATGAACCTGATAGGTAATCTCATCTAGGAAATAGAAACTAGAAATTACTTCTTTAAAGCCAAATAGAAATACAAACTCTGAAAATTACTGCTATGGTAAGAATGTTTGCGTCCTCACTAAGTTGATATATTGATACATAATCCATAATGCAATGATTTTTAAGAGGTGGAGCCTTTGGGTGGTGATTAGGTCAAAATAGCAGAGTGCACATGAATAGGATTAGTGCCCTTATAAAAGAAACCCTGAGGGGGCCTATTTGTGCTTTTCATCATGTGAGGACATGCTAGAAGACACCACCTATGAGGAATGGGTCTTAACCACACACCAAATCTGCTGGCACCTTAATTTTGAACTTCCTAGCCTCTACATTGTGAGCAATAGTTTGTGTTGTTTATACATTTTGTTATAAACAACAAAATTTTGTTATAGCAGCCTGAACAGATAAAGACAATTACAATGTCTAAAATTTTCAATTACTCAGTGTTTGGCATTAATAAAATATTATGAATAGCAGTAGAAGGGACAATAAACTTTAAGATAGACCCACAGAAATTAACTTCTCTGGCAAAAAAAACAAAGAAACAGGATAGAGAAAGTGATAACCCCTTATTAACCTACAGTAAAACATTAAGAAGTTGTTTTTCTGCTGTTGTTGTCGTTGTTGTTGTTGAGACAAAATCTCACTCTATTGCCCAGTTTGAGTGTAGTGGCATGATCTTGGCTTGCTGCAACTTCAGCTTCCCAGGTTCAAGTGATTCTCCTGCCTCAGCTTCCCAAGTAACTGGGGCTACAGGTGCATGCCAGCACACCCAGCTAATTTTTGTACTTTTTAGTAGAGACTGGGTTTTGCGGTGATGGCCAGGCTGGTCTCAAACCCCTGACCTCAAGTGATCCACCCACCTTGGCCTCCCAAAGTTCTAGGATTACAGGTGTTAGCCACTGTGCCCAACCAATAAGTTAAATATGTATGTAACTAGAGTCCCATAATAAGATGAGAAAAATAGGAAGAAAAACAATTCAAGGGAGCCATCAAATTTTTCCTACCTTTGGTGAAAAATATCAATATATAGACCCCAAATATTTATCTAAGCTTGATCAAAATAAATAAAAAGGAAACAAAACCTATTCACATTATAGTCATACTATGTATGACATCACAGCCATACTGCTAAAAATTAAAATTAAAGAGAAAATGTTTGGAAGCCCTCAGAAAAAAATGGAACATCACATACAAAAATGTGACAACTGACTCCTCATTAGAAACAATGGAGTTTGTAATTCAAGTAAATGATATCTTTAAAGAACTGGAATGGTGAGGGAGGGAGGACAAAACAGAGGATTGTTCACAAAGGATTATAAGCCCAGTGAAAATATCCCACCAAAGTAACAACAAAATAAAGACATTTTCAGATAAATAAAAGCTGAGAGAATGTGCTGCCAAAAATACTATTGGAGGAGGTAAAAAATGGCAGTAGGAGACAGGACTAAGGTGCAGTTCCTGCTTAGACAGACAGAACAGCATCTGGAGACTCATGCTGTGAACTTTTGCTACAAGAACCACCGCAGGAACATATCAGGAAAACTGAAAGAATTCACAGACCCTTTAAAAGAAGCAGCTTTGCTGCTGCAAATGCCATGAGACAACTGCAAAACTGTGAGTTCCCAAAGTGCGAAAGAGGAAAAAGTTGGCCTCCAAACACACATTTTTACTGGGGAACCTGAAAATCCAGATCGCAGGAGAAGGATTTAAACTTACCAAGAGCTGAAATGGATTTAGGGAGTCAAGCAAAATATAAAAGTAGAAGAAGCAGTAGAAAGAGCCCTGTAGGCACTCCAGGTCCTTAGTTCGAGCCCCAGGGAAGCTATCCTTGGCTTTATCCCACAGAGGACCTTGGGAGAAGGGAAGGCAGTCAGCAGAATTGGGGAGGGGCCACAAGGTGAAGGAAGCTCCTAGCTGATTTTGTAATAACTTTAACTGAGCACAAACGTTCCTGAGCAGAATCAGTGGGGTTGGGGATTAACGGGAAGTGCAGATAGGAACACAGAAACAGCAGCCAAAGGTGAGGACAGGTGGAGAGACAAGGCCTGAGAGCCCTGCTTGCTTTCTCAGCCTGGGGAAAGATCTCGGCCCTGCTCACTGGCTGCCTGAATAAAAACTCAATGTGGTTGTGGAGGCACAGAGGGAGTGAGACTGGCCTTGCTGGCTGTGTGAAAGCTGGGTGAGACCTGTCTCTTCCACTTCCCTGGCAACCTGTATGATGCAGCAGAAGCATCCATAATGCCCCTGGGAACATAACTCCATTGGCCTGAGAACCACCATCCCCTCACCCATAGTGTCTACAGCAAGCCCCGTCCAAAGATAGACTGAAGTCAGACTCACCCAACCCTGCCCCCACCTGGTGATTTGTCTCTACTCTCCCTGGTAGCCAGAGACAAAAGACATAATTTTTTGGAGCTCGATGACCCCACTCATCACCTGAGAAACCCGAGTACTCATCCTGGCCAACCTAAGGCAAGATTATATCACCCTTCTACTACTGCAGCTGGCACTCTCTTAAAATTGCCACCTCCTAACTGGAGGCCAACCAACTCAAGCCAAAACAACAACTCATAACAAAACAACCCTGGTCCAAAGAAGGAAAAAACAATAGCTAATTACCCTACTACCAACATCCTAGCTAACCAGAGGTCCTGAGTCTGTCCATGTGACAACTCCACTGCTAGCATAACCAGCATTCGAAAAAACTAGCACACTAAACAAAACTACAATGAAGGACTCCCACAGAGCCACATTTACTCCCCTGCTACTGTCACTGGAGTAGGTGCTGGTATCCATGATTGGGATACCTGAAGACGGATAACATCACAGGACTCCTTGCAGACATTCCACAGCACCAGCCTGGAGCCTGGTAGCCCCACTGGGTGGCTAGACCCAAAGGGGCAATAACAGTCACTGCAGTTTGACTCTCAGGAAGCCCTATCCATAAAGGAATGGAGAAAGCACCACATCAAGGGAGCACCTCATGGGACAAAAGAACCTGAACAGCAGCCCTCAAGTTCCAGATCTTTCCACTGAAACAATCTACTCAAATGGGAAAGAACCAGCAAAATAATTCTGGTAGGATGACAAAACAAGGTTCTATAACAGCCCCGAAAGATCAAATCAGCTCTCCAGCAATGGATCCAAACCGCACCCCCACCACCCCCCAAAAAAACTGAATTGCCAGATTAAGAATTCAGAAGCTACTAAGAAGGCAGAAGGGAAAGGTTAAAATCAACTTGAAAATAATTTAAAAAACAATACAGAATATGGGTGAAAAAGTCTCCAGAAGAATAGATATCATAAAGAAAAGACAATCACAACTTCTGGAAATGAAAGACACACATAGAGAAATGCAAAATACGCTAGAAAGTTCCAACAATAGAATGGAACCAGTAGAATAAAGAACTTCAGAGTTTGAAGAGAAGTCTTTCGAATTAACCCAATGTGACAAAGAAAAAGAGAAAAGGATTTTTTTAAAAATGAATAAAGCCTCCAAGAAATGTGGGAGTATGTTAAATGACCAAACCAAAGAATAACTGGTGTTCCTGAGGATGAAGAGAAAGCTAAAGGATTGGAAAACTTATTTGAGGGAATAATTGAGGAAAAATCCCCCAGTCTTGCTAGAAATCTAGACATACAAATACAGAAAACTTAACAAAACACCCCAGAAATTTATCACAAAAAGATCTTCACCTAGGCACACAGTCATCAGGTTATCTAAAGTCAAAACAAAGGAAATAATCTTAAGAGCTGTGAGGCAAAAGCATCAGGTAGCCTGTAAATGAAAACCGAGCAGATTAATGGGATATTTCTCAGCAGAAATCCTACAAGCCAGAAGAGATTGGGGTCCTATCTTTAGCCTCCTTAAACAAAATAATTATCAGCAAAAAATTCTGTATCCAGCAAAACTAAGCTTCATAAATGCAGAAGAGATAAAGCCTTTTTCAGAGAAACAAATGCTGAATTTTCCACTACCAAGCCAGCACTGCAAGAAATGCCAAAAGGAGTCCTAACTCTTGAAACAAAAGCTTTAAGTACTCCAAATTGAACCTCCTTAAAGCATAAACCTCATAGAACCTATAAAACAATAACACAATGAAATGAAAACCAAGATATTCAGGCAACAACTAGCATAAAGAATACAATAGTACCTCACATGTCAATACTAACGTTGAATGTAAATGGCCTAAATGTTCCACATAAAAGATACAGAAGGATAGAATGGATAAAAATCCACCAACCAAGTATCTGCTATCTTCAGGAGACTCACCTAACACACAAGACCTCACATAAAAGTAAGTAAAGGCATAAAAAATGATATTCCATGCAAGTGGAAACCGAAAGTGAGCAGGAGTAGCTTTTCTTACATCAAACAAAACAAACTTTAAAGCAACAGCAGTTATAAAAAAGAGAAAGAGGGACATTATATCATGATAAAAGGATTAGGCCAACAGGAAAATATCATAATCCTAAATATATATATGCACCTAACACTGGAGCTCCCATATTTATAAAACAATTACTGCTAGATCTGTGTAATGAGATAGACATCAACACAATAATAATGGGGGATGTCAATACTCCACTGACAGCACTGGACAAGTCATCAAGACAGAAAGTCAACAAAGAAACAATGGATATAAACTATACTCTAGAATTAAACTATACTGTAGAACAAATGGACTTAACAGATATTTACAGAACATTACACCCAACAACTGCAGAATATACATTCCTTTTATCAGCCCATGGAACATTCTCCAAGATAGACCATAAGACAGGCCACAACACAAGTCTCAATAAATTTAAGAAAGTTGAAATTATATCAAGTACTCTCTCAGAACACAGTGGAATAAAATTGGAAACTAATTCCAAAAGGAATCCTCAAAACTGTACAAATACATGGTAATTAAATAACCTGCTCCTGAATGATCTTTAGTTCAACAATGAAATTAGGATTGAAACTAAAAAATTCCTTGAAGTAAATGATAATAGTGACACAACCTATCAAAACCTCTGGGATACAGCAAAAGCAGTGCTAAGAGGAAAGTTCATAGCATTAAATGCCTGTATCAAAAAGTTTGAGAGAGCACAAATAGACAAGCTAAGGTTATAACTCAAGAAACTAGAGAAACAATAACAAACCAAACCTAAACCCAGCAAAAGAAAAGAAATAACAAACATCACAGCAGAACTAAATGAAATCGAAATAAGTAATCAAAAAAATACAAAAGATAAATGAATCAAAAAGCTGGTTCTCTGAGACGATAAACAAAATCAATAAACCATTAACGAGATTAACCGAAAAAAGAGAGAAGATGTGAATAAGCTCAATTAGAAACAAAATGGAAGATATTACAACTGATATCACAGAAATACAAAAGATCATTCAAGGATACTATAAACACCTTTATGCACACAAACTAGAAAACCTAGAGGAGATGGATGAATTCCTGGACATATACAACCCTCTTGGATTAAACCAGGAAGAAACAGAAACTGTGAACAGACAAATAACAAATAGTAAGATTGAAACAGTAATAAAAAGATTTCCAACAAATAAAAGTCCAGGACCACATGAATTCAGAGCTAAATTCTATCAGACATTCAAAGAATTGGTACCAATTTTACTAAAACAATTCCAAAAGAGAGAGAAAGAGAGAATCCTCCCTAAATCATTCTATGTAGCCAGCATTACCTTCATACCAAAACAAGGAAAGGACATAACAAAAAAAGAAAACTACAGACCAAGATCCTATCCCTGATGAAGATAGATGCAAAAATCCTCAACAAAATACTAGCTAATAAAATCCAACAGCTTATCAAAAAGATCATACACAATGATTAAATAAGTTTTATACCAGAGATGCAGGGTAGTTGAACATACGTAAGTCAATAAATGTGATACACCACATAAACATAATTAAAAACAAAAATCACATGCAGAAAAAGCATTTGAAAAAATCCAGGACCCCTTTGTGACTAAAACCCTTGGGAAAACAGGCACAGAAGGGACATACCTTAAGGTAGTAAAAGCCAGCTATGACAAAACTACAGCCAACATTAACACTGAACAAGTATAAGTTGAAAGCATTTTTCCTGAGAATTGAACAAGGCAAGGATGCTCACTTTTACCACTCCTCTTCAACAAAGTACTGGAAGTTCTAGCCAGAGAAATCAGACAAGAGAAGGAAATAAAGGGCATCTAAATTGGTAATGAGGAAGTCAAACTGTCATTGTTTGCTAATGATATGATCATATTCCTAGAAAACCCTAAAGACTCTTCCAAAAAGCTCCAAGATCTGATAAATGAGTCCAGTAAAGTTTCAGGATACAACATCAATGTACACAATTCAGTAGCACTGTTATACAGCAACAGTGACCAAGCTGAGAATCAAATCAAGAACTCGTCTCCTTATACAACAGCTGCAAAAAAATAAAACACTTAGAAATATACCTAACCAAAAAGGTAAAATATCTCTATAAGGAATACTTCAAAACACTGCTGAAAGAAATCACAGGTGACACAAAGAAATGGAAAAACACCCCAATATCATGGATAGGTAGAATCAATATTGTTAGTATGACCATACTGCCAAAAATAATCTATAAATTCAATGCAATTCCCGTCAAAATACCATCGTTACTCCTTACAGAACTAGAAAAAAAATTCTAAAATTATATGAAACAAAAAAATAACCTGCGTAGCCGAAGTAAGACTAAGCAGAAAGAACAAATCCAAAGACATGTTACCTGACTTCAAACTATACTACGAGGCTGTAGTTACCAAATCATCATGGTATTAAAATAGGCACATTGACCAATGAAACAGAATTGAGAACCCAGAAATAAAGCCAAATACTTACAGCCAACTGATCTTTGACAAAGCAAACAAAAAGATAAAGTGGAGAAAGGACAGCCTACTCAACAAATGGTGCTAAGATAATTGGTCAACCACATGTAGAAGAATAAAACTGGCTCCTCATCAGTCACCTTATCCAAAATTCAATAACAGATGGATCAAAAACTTAAATCTAGGACCCAAAACCATAAAAATTCCATACAATAACATTGGAAAAACTCTTCCAGACATTGGCCTAGGCAAACATTTCATAACCAAGAATCCAAAACCAAATGCAACAAAAACAAAGATAAATAAATGGAAATAAATTAAACTAAAAAGCTTCTGAACAGCAAAAGAAATAATCAGCAGGGTAAACAGACAACCCACAGAGTAGGAGAAAATCTTCATAATCTATACATCCAACAAAAGAGTCATATCCAGAATCTACAAGGAACTCAAACAAATCAGCAAGAGAAAAAACAAATAATCCCATCAAAAAGTGGGATAAGGACATGAATAGACAATTCTCAAAAGAAGATATACAAATGACCAGCAAGATATGGAAAAATGCTTAGCATCACTAATTATCAGAGAAAAACAAATAATAACCACAATACAACACCACTCCTGCAAGAATGGCCATGATTTAAAAGTCAAAAAATAATAGATTTTGGCATGGATGTGGTGAAAAGCGAACTCTTTTACGCTGCTGGTGGGAATGTAAACCTGTACAACCACGATGGAAAACAATATGGAGATTTCTTAAAGAACTGAAAGTAGATCTGCCATTTGGTCCAGCAATCCCACTACTGGGTATCTACAAAGAAAAAAAAAAGGCATTACATGAAAAAGGCACTTGCACATGCATGTTTATAACAGCACAATTCACAATTGAAAAATATGGAACCAGCCTAAATGCTCATCAACCAATGAATGGATAAAGACAATGTGGTATATATACCCCATGGAATACTACTCAGCCATAGAAAGGAATGAAATAATGGCATTTGCAGCATTAGACCATGGGAATAATGGACTCCTGGATGGAATTGAAGACCATTATTCTAAGTGAAATGATTCAGGAATAGAAAACCAAACATCGTGTTCTCACTTATAAGTGAGAGCTAAGCTATGGAGATGCAAAGGCATAAGAATGACATAGTGGACTCTGGGGACCTGAGGGGAATAGTGAAAGGGCAGTGAAGAATAAAAGACTACACATTGGGTTCAGTGTACACTGCTCCAGTGATGGGTACACCAAAATCTCATAAATCACACCTAAAGAACTTATCAATGTTACCAAACACTACCTGTTCCCCAAAACTATTGAAATAATAATAATATATAATAAAATCAATAAATAAGAAATGCTACAGGAATTTCTGCCAGCTTAAACGTTGTAAGATAAAAACAGATCTACATAAAGAAAGGACGAACTCAGAAAAGAATAAGTTGTGGCCAAATAAAAAGGATTGGCTTTTTAAATTTTAATTTATTTGAAAAGCAAATGACTGAATCAATAATAATATTACTACAATATGTATCTATTAGTATAGAGAAATAAAATATATGAAAACAACAGCACAAAGAATAGGGTAAGTGGAATTGTACTATTGAAAGTTTTGTATATTTGTGAAATATAATTTTGGAAGGGTGAAGTGTAAAATATTTAATTATTAATATTCTAAGAAGACTCTGATAATTTAAGACTGTGAATACCATATGATAATCACTAGAGTAGCCAATTAAAAGTGAATTTAGAAAGCAAGAAACAATAGAAATATCTGATGATAGATTAACGGGTAACTATTCTATTCAAACTATTCTAACAGGGAAACAGCAAAGGAACTAACACAACTAAATACATTTTTGTTTAAGAAGCCTCTAGCCATGCCTACATGTGGGCTAGGGTAATTTTAGAGCACTGAGATAATATGCAAAAAGACAATCACAGTTTTTAAAACTAACTCTGGGATTAAAGGGAAAGTGTGTAAAACATGTAAACAACTCTTTTGTTAAAGATTTATAGGCGCACTGGGACCTGACCAAGAAATTCCCAAACTCCTCAGGTCCTTGCTCATGCCCAGATGTCTGAGGTCATGGGTTAGCTCTTCATCTCAACCCCTTTCTCTTCCCCCTGCCCTTAACCTAAAAATAGCCTAACATTTATGTTGACTTAACATTGTACTTTAGGATGATAGTCTACCATCATCTTGGTTTGCTGGCTTTCCAAATAGACTCGCTTTTCCTCCCAACAACTCTTGTCTCTCCAGAGCTTTATTCTCAAGTGGCAAGCAACCAAACCTGGGTTGGGTTACACTATGATCTATTTATATAATTGAATAATAGTTAGAAATTGAAAATAAGTAAATTTCTGACACATAAAGCACGATAGATAAAATCCACAGACACTATTTTGACCCAAAGAAAGTAAACACAAATTCTAAAAAGTCTATGGTGATAGAAATAAAACCTGTGTTTTTGTGAGGTGAAGGGAGTATTTCAACTGCAAGGGCACAAAGAGAATATTCAAAAATATTTATAGGAGTAATATTTTATGGTTTTATAGAGCAGTTCTCAAAAAGTTCAGGAAAATGCATATTATAAAAAATTATGCATGAATTTTAATAATTTTTGCACCAAAATAAACTCATAATAACTTATTATAACATGTCTGAACAGATTCTATCTAGAGGCACTAAGAAGAATAAGACACCAGTTTGAAAACAGCCCCTATTGAGCAACATGAATTCTGCTAAAATTGAAGCAAGAATGAACAGCAAATATATTGTGAAACTTGGATGGAAGATTGGTGAAATCATTGATGCTTTACAAAAGGTTTATTGGGACAAAGTCCCCCCAAAGTCAGCACTTTACAAATGGATAATTCATTTTAAGAAGGGATAAAATGATATGAAAGACAAAGCCCACAGTGGCAAACCATCCACATCAGTTTGCAAGAACAAAAATTAATCTTATTCTTGCCCTAATTGGAGAAGACTGATGATTAACAGCAGAAACAATAGTGACCACCATAAAAATCTGAATTGCTTCAACTTACACAATTCTGACAGAAAAATTACAGTTGAACAAACTTTCCATTCAATGGGTGCCAAAATTGTTGCATCTGGATCAGCTGCAGAAAACAGTAGAGCTTTTAACAAAATTTTTTAAAAAGTAGTATTAAGATCCTGCAGCATTCTTTGAAGAATTATAACAGGAGATAAAACATGGCTTTACCAGTATCATCCTAAAGACAAAGCACAATCAAACCAATGACTACCAAGACCTAAAGTGGTCCAATCAAAGTAAAGCCTAATCTAGAGTGAAGGTCATGGGAAGTTTTTTTGGATGCTCAAAGCGTTTTGCTTGTTGACATTCTGGAGGGGCACAGAACAATAACATCTGCTTAGATGAGAGTGTTCTGAGAAAGTTAGCCAAAGTTTTAGCAGAAAATGTCCAAGAAAGCTTTACTGGAGTGTCATTTTCCTCTATGACAATGCTCCTGCTAATTCCTCTCATCAAACAAAGGAAATTGTGTACAAGTTTTAAGGGGAAATCATTAGGATTCCACTGTACAGCCCTGATTTGGCTTTTCCTGAATTATTTTTATTTCTTAATCTTAAAAAATATTTAAAGGATTCCCATTTTTCTTCAGTTAATAATGTAAAAAAAAAAAAAATACTGCATTGACCTGGTTACATTCCCAGGACAGTTATTTAAGGATGGACTCTGGCTGATGTCACTGAGTACAAAAGTGTCTTGAACTTGATGGAATTTACGTTAAAAAGTAAAGTCTATATTTTTTATTTTAATTATTTAATTCCATTTCTCCATGAACTTTTTGAGGTCCCCTCTTAAACTTGTCAAAGCAGATTAAACTGTGCACCTAAAATCTTTGCATTTGACCATATGTAAATTGCATCTCAATAAAGTTGATTTTTTAAGATAACACTTTTTACATGTAAGGGAAACTAAAAGAATCACAAACAAAATGGAAAAATTACTCATAATTCCATCTCCCACAGATAATGATTTAAATTTTGATGTATGTATATTTTTATACTCACTCTTTCCATAAATTTCTCATATAGCATTTTGTGGCCTTTTTATGTTAAACTTTAGCAATGGTAAAAGTGTTTTGTGTAAAATGTTTTCTTCCAGTATTTTTAAAATGATTACATAGTGTAAATATAGCTAGATTAAACATTCACACAGATGTACAAAAATATTAAATATAGCAATAAATCTCAAAAAGATTTTTTTATTTTTTATTGCAAATCTCTTTTTATTGTTGAGCTTTCATATTTACTGTGGATTAAGCTTTAAATTTTGCCAATTAAAAATATCACCATCCTCCTGTTTAAAACACTCATGTCAGAGTAATTTCTCTGTCTTAGGGTTTCATCTTGCTGCTCTTAAATTCTCCAATGGTAACAGTCTTATGGCATTACATGGGGGAAAATGGGCCTTTTGATGTATTTTCAGGTCCTTGCAGTATTCACTAGAGTAGAGCTTAGCCTAACTGGCCACTGGTTTTTCTTCGCCAGAATCTGGTATTAGGTACAGCTAGTACCATCTGGCCTTTTGAGAATCATGCTATGACCAACTGCTGGGGACTGTGGACCTTGCCCTTGGATCCTCTTTGTTACTCTTTTATTTTCTCTATAATCAAGATTCTGGACATTGGTATAAAATATATTAAATCCTACCTATATGAGTTGAAAGTGTAGCTACTAATTTTAAGATAGAATTTTTTGAAACTCAAAGCAATGATTTCTTCTGTTTCTTTTCTTTCCATAGGCCTTAAGCTCAACCAGAAGGCCTGGCAGTAATGGAGGAAGGGTTTCAGGGGCAACACCAACCAAGAAGAGAAAATACATTTGATCAAATGTCAAAACAGCATCTGGTTTCAATAATATTCCATTGTACATCTGTATCAAAATGTGTTTAACCTACTTCCTATTGTCGTACATTTATGTCATTACCATTTTTTAACTATTATTATCTTAAATTCTAAAAGGGAATTTTGAAAAGACAAGCAATCAGGGCTTATAGAGAGGAGGTACAAAGGTATGGATAGAAGAAAGCCCCTACCACTGCTCAATCTTCTTTTTCCTCCGGATGACTCAATATTCTTACTCTTGAGCCTTTGGCTTGCTTCACAATTAAGAATTCAGGGTAGAAATGTGTTTATCCATATTCCATCACAAGCTCTCTAACAAGTTTATCAGTGCTCCTGATATTGTGCCCACTTCCTCAGATACAGTGCCCGAAATATCTTGGCAGCTTAAGTCAGCAGTTCCCTATCTAGAAAAAAATATATATCTTCAATCCAAAATGACTTACTATTTTTAATAAACTAAATGCCAAGCATAGACTTCATAGACATTTTTAAAGGCATTTCAGGCATTTACACTTCCTCTTATTAAAAACCTAATATCTATTCTTTTTCCCCTAATCACCACACCTAATCCCTCTCCAGGTCTCGTAAGCTCTGCTTTCAAACTCCCCATCAAATCTTGTCCACTGCTCTTCATATCCAATCCCTTTATTCTAGTGTCAGCCACATCTATTTCTTCTCTGAACTTTGCAAAGCCTGAAGACAGCATGTATTCTTAGCCCCTACAACTTTCACATAGCAGCTACTCATCTTTTAAAAATAAGGTAGATGATGTCCCTCTTCTGTGTCAACCTGCAGTGTATTCTGAATAAGATCCAATTTACCAAGGTCTGTAAGGCAATGAGTGGCCTGGCTCCTGCCTACCTCACTTTATCTCTTATTTTCTTTGCACAAAGTAAGGTTTCCTTGCTTTTCCTGGAACACTGCAGGTTCTGCCCTGCCTCTGGGACTTCATACTTGCTTTCCTCTCTCCTCAATCCCCTGTGGTCAACATAGACTCCTTCCCGTCCTCAGGTCTCAAATTGTTACTACAGTTTGGACCCCGGGTTCTTTGGCTCTGGTGTAAGTAGAAATGAACACCAAGTCAAACAAATTTTTCTCAGGCAATGTTGCATAGGTATTTGTGGCTCAAATACAAAAGGGAGCGGCATACGGGAAAGAAATCTGGGTACCAGCTCCCTGAGGGGCTCAGCTCTTGTCATTTTAAGAAAAGTGAGGCTGGAAAAAGAATGCCATCCAAGCATGTTTAGGCAGGGTCTTTCCTGTGCTTGCACAGTGGGATATCATGCTTTAACATGCACCACAGGACCAGAAAGTAGCAGATGAGCCCTGCCTTGGGCTGAAACTGTAGTACTACAATGAGATTACAATGAGGAAAAAGTCAGTGAAAGGTTGGCACTGGAGCCCATCTTGTCTTCAGGAAGCTGTATCTGGTGAGGTTCTTATCAGGAATGCCAAAGTCTTGCTTCAGCAACCTTGGAAGGCATCACTGAAAAGCTAGATGGTTATGTTCTTCCTTTTATGGCCAGAAATTCAACCTGGCCAGCTAAGTTAGGTAGAGGTCCCCCTTCCTGATCATGTGAGTTGGGTCAGCTTGTTAAGGGAGGCCAAAAAGTAGTGGAGGAATGTAAGAGCCATCAGGACATTGGTTACCCTGTCACTTGTCTACCAGGACTCAGTCTCTTCCTTGTACTGTCTCAAAATCAAAGGTCACCTTCTCAGGGAGGCCTTTTGTCATCAACCTAATCATTGGCCCCCTAAGAAACTGTCTTATCTCCCTCACATTGATCCTAAGTTATTTTTGTTGGTTTTGTTGTTTATTGTTTTACATCTGTTTCCAAGAGATTTTTAAGGTCTCTGAGGAAATGAAATTTTACTTATTCACTCCTGTATCCCTAATGCCTACCCAGAGCTGACACATAAGGGTCCTTAGTAAATACATGTTGAATGAATGTATGAACCACTTGGTTGTGATGATTCACAAGGTGTTGTATTTCTCACCCTGCGCCCCTTGACCAGCAGCATCCGCATCGCCAGGGAACATATTAGAAATGTAGCTCTTGAACCCCACCTCTCCCAGATGTACTAAATCAGAAATCCTGGTAGGGTCCAGCCATCTGTGTTTTAGCAAGCCCTGCAGTCATGATTAGCTTTTCTATCTTCCCCATTTACAGATAAAGAATCTAAGAAAGTTTGAGTAATTGCCCACGTCAAAAAGTTATAGACCTAGGCTGCAACTCTGATTTCCTAGACCTTAACCACTGAACCATGGTTCCCTAGGGGGCTAAATAATTTAAATATCAATAGAATGAGATTTTTGCCTTCAGGATCAGTGCAATGTGTGAAATACTTTGATCAATAATTGTAGAATTGTGTGAAAATGGCTATTATCTGAGTTAGGTACAAAGTTGTATGGGAGAGGCAGGACAGGGAAACTGCCTGGAGTGATGAGAGAAAGCTTATAAACCAAGTTTCATTTTATGCATGTCTTTCCTAATAAGAAGAGGACAAGTTAAACAGAAAAGGAACGGAATATGTAATTCCAGCCACCTTGAAGTAGGGTTTGAGGTGAACTGGGGAGAGTGACAGAAGAATTCTGAAAGACCACTGGAGTGGCCAGCCTCTGAGTGCCCCTAAACTATATCAGTCAGCTCAGGCAGCTATAACAAAATACCATAGACCAGGTGGCTGAAACTCTTCCCACAGTTTGGGAGGCTGAGAAGTTGAAGATCAAAGGGCTGGCTGATTCAGTTTCTCATGAGGGCTCTTTTCCTGGCTTGCAGATGGCTGCCTCCTCACTGTGTCCCCACATGGCCTTTCCTCAGTGCACACACATGGAGATGGAAAGACAGAAAGGCCTCTCTTTCTCTCTCTCTCTTCTTATAAGGCCACCGATCCTATGGCATTAGGACACCGCCCCACCCCCACGCCCTGCTGCCATACAATCTCATTTAACCTTAATTACCTCCTAAAAACCATATCTCCAAATACCATCACACTAGGGGCTAGGGCTACAACATATAAATTTGGTGGAGGGACACAATTCAGACCATAACATTCCACCCCTGCTCCCCAAATTTATGACCTTCTCATGCACAAAATACAATTATTCCACTCCAGTAGCCCCCGAAGTCTTGACTAATTCCAGAGTCAACTCTAAAGACTGAAGTCCAGAGTCTCATCTAAATCAAGTATGGGTGAGTCTCAAGGTAAGATTCATCTTGAGGCAAAATTTTTCTCTAGCTGTGAAGCTGTCTTTCGTGCTTCCAAATGACAGTGGTGGGACAAGTAAAGGATAGAGATTACCATTCCAAAACCTAGCAGGGCAAATTTCATTAGATATTAAGGCTCTAGAACAACCCTCTTTGGCTTGGTGTCCCACCTTCCAGGCCCACTACGGTGGCAGCATCACTCCCACAGCCCTTTGAAGGCAGTCTCATTCCTTCAGCTTGGTGAGGTGCCACCCTGCTGCTTTCTGCTACAGCATCACCCACACAGTTTTCCGCAGTGGCGCTTCTCTCTGAAACTGAACAGGAAACAGCCTTGCCCTGTGGACCTGTGAGGGGGGTGTCAGCTCTGATGACCTTTGAATTGTCTTTGGGGTCATTTTTTCCTTTCCTTGAAGAATAGCACACATTCACAGCCAAATAGCTCTGTGGTACATTCCCATAAAATCCAGGTCCAATGGCCTTCCTTCATTCGGTCTGACTTTCTCTGTCCACTTTAGTTCAAACTGGCAGTGGCCCTGCTGGCACAATTCCATGTGCATTCCTGGGTTCTGCTGAGATGATTGATTAATATTGTAGTTAATCCCTGTATGGAGTAATTGTCCAGCTACACCTTTGGTGTTCTCTCTAGAATAAGCTTCATCATTTTTTGTAATATGGATTGGCTGAGAATTTTGAAAATCTTTAAGTTCAGATTCCTTTTGGCTTAACAATTCTTTCTCAATACATCCCACTCCTCTAACATTTTACTATTATCAATCAGGAGGAAGTAAAGGAACTAAGCTGTTTCTTCAACACTATGCTTATAAATCTGCTCCACTAAATATCCAATTTCATTGCTGACAGTTTTACCTTTCACAAAACAATAGAACAAACACAAGCCACGTGTTTTTTTTTTTTACTTTATGATAGAGATTACCCTTTCTCCAATTTCCCATAACCTATTCCTCATTCCTGTCTGAGACGTCAACAGAATAACCTTAAACATTATTTTTATCAACGTTATGTTCATGACAATATATGCTTTTTCTAGCATGCACCTCAAAACTCTTCCAGCCTCTACCCATTCCAGTTCCAAAGAAATTTCTACATTTTTAGTTAATTTGTTCCAGTAGCACCACTACTTCTTAGTACCAAAATCTATAGTAGTATGTTAGGGTTGCCATAACAAAATACCACAGACTGGGTGGCTTAAACAACATTTATTTCCTGCAGTTGTAGAAACTGAGAAGTCCAAGTTTAAGGTGCCAGCAAGGTGGGTTTTATTCATAGGCTTCTTTTCTGCCTTGCTTGTAGGCTCCTTCTTACTATGTCCTCACATAGTGTGGTGAGAGTAGAAGAGAAAGAGCTCTTGTGCCTCTTCTTAGAAGAATATCCATCTTATTGAATTAGGACCTTAGTCTTATGATTATATTTAACTTTAATTACCTCCGAAAGACTCTAACTCCAAAATACTGTCACACTGGGGCTTAGGGCTGCAACATATGGATTTGGGGAGGTCACAATTCAGTCCATAGCACATTCCTACTGAGTTTGCCCTTGATCTCAAGGAAAATAGGAAATTATTAAATAATTTAGTAAAAGGGCAAGGACCAACAATTCTTTTTTTTAAATTCCTTCCCACCGAGGATATAACATTTACATTGTTAAAGTGTTCAGTATAATTCCAAAGAGAAGATTATCCAGCAATGCAAACATGAAGACTTTTTCCCAGCTGGAGTATGAAGCAAAGTTCCCTCTGTGGCACCCTTCAGGGGTACCTTCATACTTTCAGTCCTTGACCACTCTCTCTCTAGTTTTTATTATGCCCTGCTCTTAATTGGTAGACATATGGTATTTGGGGGTTAAGTTTGAATTAAATATCATTTCATAATAAAAGTGAAAACTGTTGATAAAGGGAAAGCTACCATTCTAAATTATCTAGCACTTACTTGTGTGCTAAGGCAGATACTAGAGACTAACTTTTCCAAATGGGCTTGGCATGAGATTAAGAATTTTTTTCCTTGCAATCATAAACTAATAGTTTTAAATATGTGTGTATAAAGAATTATATGTCCTTTGAAGATCATTTGACAAATATTTGAACTTGCACATATAGACAAATCTTTAAGTGCCTATTTCTGGTTCTTAATATACAAATTTAGTCTATATAAGAAGCATCTCATTAACATATATTGTATGCTCTGCCAATTAGAGAAATATCACACTATCCAGAAAATTGCTTGAAAAGATTTTGGAAAAACTCTAAACACACAGAGGATTTAAACATCAGGCATTTCTGTACTCAATGTATTCTTCATAGATCACAGATCTCTCTGGTGCACCATGATTATGGCTATATACAAATTGAGAAAAGAAATAACATCATCTGATAGAAGTAAAAATATCTAATTTATGGATATTCAATTCAATTGTAAAGAGAAAGCAATGAAAGACATTAAAGTATCTGGGACTCGGGACTGCATTGGCAATTGGAACACAACCATAAACCTATCTAAAAATTACAAGAAATTTCACCTCTAAATGCTGCAAAATACATGTTTCATCAAAGGCTATCCTCTTCCAAGGAGAAGTTCTTCAGATTTATACTAAGTTTCAATGCAATATGCTCCCAAACTGAATAGCATAAACTTAAAATCAGTTTGCATGTGGACATTCTTGGGAATTTGCTAGTCTCTTGCATTGCTTTTTCATCTCATCCATACAACTTGTATAATGAGCAAATATATAATTGCTGATAGAAATTGTGTATGTAAATTATTGATTTTCAAATGTGTACACTTTAAGTGGAGATGTACTAACTGAATAAAATTTACATTTCTCCTCTCTAAATGTAAAATGAATCCAACATTGGTTTTAGGGGGAAAAAAAAGAAGCAGCAAAAAACCCTGATACATCTGAAGGACTCTATTTCCAGAGCAGGTTATAAGGATACTACAAGTTCAAAAATCAAGCAGGTGCCCATACACTTTCCTGTGAGAGTCTTTTCATTAGTCATAAAGCTTCATTTTATTCCACTGCCATGCTTAAACCTTTTTTTTTTCTCTTTAAGTTTCTAAGAATAAGAGCCACAGTGTTAATAGCATGAGTTTAAACTGAATGAGAACTTGCTTTGTACCAGCCCCAATGCTAAGCTCATTTAATCCTTTAAGACATCCCTAAGAAGTTGGTGCTCATATTATAATATTTAACTGAATCTAAGATGCAACTAATTAATTTATGCACCTCTGTACTGAACCCAGCTGTGCTCTTCACTAGATCTAATATGTCTCACTGGTCTCCCATGTCTAGACTGCTTGTCCTCCTTCCAGCTCCAGTAACTCAAGCAGTCCCCTGGTTATAATGGAAGGGCCACCTAGGCCTAGGCCTTCCAATGTGCAAACAGCCACTGTATTCACTTAATAGTTGGGGGCTGTGGGGAGTTCCACAGCATCCAACCCACCCAAATCCTTGTAGGCTCTCTCTTTCCCAGTGGCTTCCTGGAGGGTGTCAGATAACACAGCCCAGAAGTGGGTGAATTAAACCAAACTGTGACCAATGAAAGACAGGCAATGAGAAGGAAATTGTTCACCATTTTCCCACAGACAACAAAATGTTCTGAGACACGGTGATTTCTTATAGCTTTTCCAGACATATCCTTTCTGGCTCATAACTGGCTGCTTTCCTCATGAAGTTGTGGCCAGCCTGGCAATACATCTCCCATTTTTAAATCTCTCCTTTCATGATCCACTTGCATTTTCCTGTCACTCATTGGGAATGCAATCTCCGCCTCACACCCCCACCCCTCAGTAAAGCATCAGTATGCAATCTTGGCCTCAGGCTCTGTTTTCTAGGATAATCCAGCTAATATAGATGGACATGTAGTTGATTTTAACATGTATCCTGAGTTCAGAGATGTTAACATCCACTAATGCTTATATAGTTAATGCCAGGATCTGTTCTGAGCACCTTGCATATAATTAATTGACTCTTCAGTCTCCCTCACAGACTGTTTTCCCTACAGTCTGCCAATTTTACAGGTAAGGCAGCTGATGCTCAGAGAATTTATGTAACTTGATCAAGATCGCACAGCATGTAACTGGTGGAGTCAGATAGGAACCCAGTTCTTTCTGATGCTAAGGCACAGGACATTAGTCTCTACACTATGCTTTCTACGTCTGCCTTTACCTCTACAAAGCTGGATTGACTTTAGGAAACAGTGTCAGTGTCTGCCACTAGGAAAGAGTGCCAGTGTCTGGTCAATGGGGCCCTCACTTCTTTCAAAGATATATTCAAAAAATGTACTTATGTAGACCCCATCTTTCTCTTTTTAAAGCCCCACATCTTTAGCAAAGCTTTTTCTGACTACTTCATTATACGGAAATCTTCTCTTGAGCACCTTCAGCAATTACCATATATTATTTTACATTGCCATTTAAAAGGGTGAAGAGAAGTTAAGTTTACTAGATATCAGCCACTATATGGATGTATAGATACATTGCTAAATGAATTTCAGCAAAAATCTTATTAGGCATACATTTACATCCATTGACAGACAAAAAATCTGAATATTGGAGAGGTTAAATAATTTGCTATGATCAGCGAGTTAATAAACACCAACAATTTCCACTGGTCTGTATATCATTTTATTATCACTCTTTTTTTCCAGAGTATAAGAACCAGGTTTTATGCACTTTTGTTTGTTTGTTTTTGTTTTCGTTTTTGTAATGACAGGGTCTTATTCTGTCCCCTAGGCTGAAGTGCTGTGGTGCAATCATAACTCACTATAGCTTCAAGCTCCTGGAGTCAAGTGATCCTCTCACCTCAGCCTCCTGAGTAGGGTTTTATACTTCTCTACGTTCACCACTGTGCCTAGCAAAACATTGTTTATGTGAAAGACACTCAACCAATGGAAAGAATAAGGAATGAATATATAATTGCAAGTATGCCATCAAATATATTAGTGAAGGGGAAAGAAACATTATTTCACTGCAATAGTGATTCTTTTACCCACAAAGTTTTCCAGTGCTCTATTTTTTTAAATGATCTAAAACTGCATTCTCTGTGATCACTTTTCTTGTATAAATGGGAATCCTTGGAAAGATTCAGTATGTAACTGCCTTACTATATTTTACCTTCATAGAAAAACTGTTATTATAATTCTTATATTTACATATAGTCAATCCTTCAGACTCTGAAAAACAATTTTTATCCTTATTAAAGCACCCATATATACCAGAAAGGACCTAATAAAAAATCATTTGTAAGTAATCCATTATTAGGCATAGTCTATGGATATCAAGGTACAGTTGACAAATGATTTACCTGATTTTTTAAGTCAAATCAGAAGTTGGGAATTTCAATTTTTCAAATGCAGTTATTAATTTCTTAAGAAGGCAAGAGCACAAAATCAGTGATTTTCAGACTCTTGTCTTTGCCACACACACAAAATCCTAAATCTCCTCCTACTGCCAATTGGCATTCAAATGTACATGCAATGTATATGGGCTCATGTTGAGTCTTCTATGGAAAATGATCTTTTCCTACCCAGGATAAGGATATTTCTTCACATGTAACCTAGTAGGAAAAAGGGAATTACTTACTCCTGAAAAGATGGTTTTGCTTTCTTTTTTTTTCTTTTTTTTTTTTTAACAATTAAGTCATTTCTATCTCACTAAATGATGTATGTAGCTATGTAATGAGATGTCCCTAAAACAAAACCCCACACTCTGCAGGCCTCTCTCATACCACACTGGCAACCTTTCTTTCCAACATTACAGCAAAATCCAGGGAAGTGGGGCTGCTTAGATTGGGGAAAAGGGAACAGTAGGATAAGAATAATAGTTTGTTTGTTTGTTTTTTTCAAAAAAAGACACTAGATTTATATCACAAATAATATGGCACTTAACTTGGCCTCCATAGCCAAAAATAGCATGAGCTCATTTAGCGTGCCCATTATAAACCCAAATATAATTTGTCACCCTAAGCAAGACTCCAATGTATTTTTCACCATCAGAGCTTTCCAGGTTTTTCTAATCCATTTAATATCTGTGTTTCACATTATTTTGTCCCATATGTATCAAGTTGCATTTGCCAAGACTGAATCTCATTCTATCAGTTCCTGCTCCTGTTACTGACCTTTTCAGATTCCTTCATATGACTTTTTCCAGATAAAGCCCCCACTGCATTCTAGCACAAAACCCCTCTCCTTTTTGTTATACTGTAATGTGTTTGATGAACAGTGACTCTGTATAATGGTAAGTATAATAGTAATTCAGCCTTTATACACACACTGAAATAATTCAAGTCCCTGGGTGCACATCACACATACAGAAATTCACCCTAGGCTATTTTCTTCTAAACGTATGCATGGGTATGCACCCTGGAATGAATTCTCTGCCAAACCACAGGGATTATTGGAATTGCAGTGCTCAGTTACAATCACTGACCTTGCAGACACATTAAGCTGAAAAAATAAAATGACTTTATTATAAGTTCCAAAATCCCAAAATTAAATATTCTACAAGCCTTCTAATTCAGGTCTCAAGTCTCAGTCCAAGTTCTAATACTGATTACAAGTAAACATTGACTTAAATATTTCCTTTCCACCCCACCCAAATATTAACTATGCAATACTCATAAAAACCAAATGATCTATTGACTACAATAATCTGTGAGCATAATAGAATGATTCAGGTGATCTGACAAGCTGGTACTCTGCAAATGCTCTAAATATAGCAAGTAATGTAAAATCTCCCAAATGTAAAAAAGTGTATCTCCACCACAGATACTTCTTGATTAGTAGGTATCTTGGGGGGTGGAAAACAGCATCATTTAAAGGGAAAAAAAAAATCAATACTGGGATTCAGGAAACTGGGATGTATTCCTAACCCTGACATGAACCTACTATTCCCTGCTGGGCAAGTTAACACTTCTCTGGGCTGTATTTTCACCGGTAGCTACAAAGTAGAGCTAGATCATCATAAAAACAGACAATAGTGTGGTATTCTACAATGTATTTTCGATTTATTGAATTCCAAAATAACTCAATAAAACTGGATAATTAATTTTTCTTATACATGAACAATGAGAAGTAAAAGTATCTTCAAAATGTAGGCCTATCATCTTGTTCATAAAGCGTTTGGCTTGTTTTATTAACCTAATTTTATAAGGGTAAATAATATTAATTTTTTAACCAGAGTGTAATGTGCTTCTGCTACACATAAAAGGTTTTTTTTTTTTTTTTTTTTTACTATTAACCAAACTGCAGATTTTACTAGGATATTCTTTTTCTTTTTTAAAAAAAAGTTTTTTTATTGTGGTAAAATATATATAACATAGAAATTACTAATTTAATCATTTTAATAAATGTAAAATTTAGTGTCAAGTACATTCACACTGTTGTGCAATCATTACCACCATCCATCTTAAGAAATTCAGAAAAAATCTCGACTTTAAAATGTTCCCACTGATGAAACTTTCCATGTAAAACTCTTACTACAATTGATATTACAGGAACATGTTAAACATTAAGAACCAATATACCGTGCATCTATTTCAATTAATGACAGCAAAAATATTCCAGCTATACTATCTGTGAATTGAATAACACAAGATTAATTAGCATATAAGATTTATGTTATAGGCCGGGCACAGTGGCTCGCGTCTGTAATCCCAACACTTTGGGAGGCCGAGGCAGGCGGATCACGAGGTCAGGAGTTAAAGACCAGCCTGGCCAACATAGTGAAACCCCGTCTCTACTAAAAATACAAAACTTATCCGGGTGTGGTGGTGTGCACCTGTAGTCCCAGCTACTTGGGAGGCTGAGGCAGAAGAACCGCTTGAACCCAGGAGGCGGAGGTTGCAATGAGCCGAGATCGTGCCACTGCACGCTAGCCTGGGTGACAGACAGAGACTCTGTCTCCCACTCTCATATATTATACTGACAATTAATTATAAACTGTCATGTTTCTAATGGAGCCATCATCTAGTCCCTTACTGAATACTGAAAGAGATCAAAAAATATTTGGAAAAAAAACAACATCTTGCTGTTGTTCTGGACCTTCAAAGTAGACTCAATGGAAGACAGATCAGCTTGAATGTGATCCCCTTGTGTTTCCAGGTTCTATAGAAAAAGGAGCAAATCTAGTGGTTGGTGTTGAGATATTCCTTACTGCTAATGGCATATAGTGGGTAGGCCAGGGAGAACCCTTGTTGGGAAGGACTCTGAGGGAGCTTTGTCTCACTTTCCAGAATAGAAGGAAGCACAGGTGTCTTCTTTTCAAGGAACTCCTGTCTGGGACCCCTCTCCACATCTGACCTCTGACTGGAGGACAATGCAATGGACCAGAGCCTGGGCTGGCTGCCCCACTATCTTGTGGGGAGATTGAATCAAAGGAAGTTATTGAGCTTCTGCTTGCATGAGAAGCACCAAGATGAGCTGTCTTGCTGTCATGGTATACCTAATGACTAAGGATGGAATTGGCCAGACTGGAGGGACTCCAGGGGCTGACAACAGATCAACAATGGTCATTGGGCCATTTGCACCTGCAACATCACAACATCACAACCCGATGGTCTTTCTTCCTCAGGGATCTGATCATCCAGGAGATTCTAGATCGTGCTTCTGCCAAATGTGCCACTTAGCACATCAAGAATGGAAGGATATTTTTCAGAACCTTCAAGTTCCTCCTCAGTCAACCTTTGGACATTTTCTTTTGTTATGTTGTCAAAGTTTCTCAGTTGACAGAACTCTCACTTTGAGATACTGTAAGTCAGTAATTACACCACATTCCAAACTCCTCTGGATCCATTATGTAAGAAGTCTCCATTAGATGCCTTCAGTATATTCAAATCCAAGTTTTCATGATCCATGCTGTATTCCCCTGAAAAAAGCAGCTCAATCACTCACCATTAGCAAGTGTTCATCTAAAACGTAATCTGACTGTCTTTATTATTAAGAACTAACTCCATAGGCAGTTTAGGGTTTTCTAAAGTTTTTCTTTCTCTTTAAGAATTGAGTCCATTCTTCCCTTCCATTTTTTTTTAGGTTCTTGTGAAAGCAGCTACCTGCTTCTCTGAAGACTGGAATTTTACTGTCTGCCAAAGCTGTTGTCCATTCTTTTGATGGGTTTTGAAGGACATTTTCTTTGTAGATACTTGAGGTTGGACTTGCTTTGTTGAGTCTTCTAAGGACTGAGTCTTACCAGTAATGTCAGTCACCAGCCAAACATGCGAACATTTAAATTTATCTTTTTTCCATACTTTTAATAAGAGTTTAGGACAAAGTAAACAGCTATAAGATCTTTATTCTTGGTCATTACATTTGCTGGACCTCATAGTTAATTCTCAGTCTAACTTCCAGTACAATTGATTTAAGGTCTGCAAATTCACTTTCAATTTAGCTAAACCTCTCAAAAACTTGATGTTTTTCCTCCAGAAGGGCAGAAACTCTAATGGATAGTTATTTGAATCTCCTTGCTTTGTAATAAAATGTGTAAAGCACACAACCCCCCACTATGACTAAAAAGGTCAGCATGTTCCACCACATTCTTTGGATTTCGGCCTGGGCTAAGCTTCCCTGAAAGGGCTGTTACTGCCTGGCACTGAGCCTTCAAGAATGGTGTCATACAGAGCATCATGGCCATTAATGGACCCTCTATGGCTCCATGGCCACTGCTGAGTCATTTTAGGTTACTAGGATCTTGTGCCTACAATAGACAACAAAGTGCTATGGTGAGTATTTTTCACAGAACCTTCCTAGTGCCTGGCAACCAGAGCAGACCTCAGTGGAGGTGAGGGAGGGGACAAGGAAAACAGTGCCTCCCAACCTTCTGCACTTCTTGACCTACAAAACACTGATCATGGCACACAATCTCTACTATGTAAGCCAAAGGGATGATCTGTGGTTCTGGCCACCCTCAGCTCTTCCTGGCTGCCCCAAGAACTAAGGAGTAAAAGTTTTTCTACATGTATAACCATTCAGGGTCACTGGTTGGGAAGCTCCCTGGTGGATAATTTGCAAGCCCCCGACACTGGCCACTGCGCTTCTTTCTCCTCAATAAACTTTTCATTCTGTGGCCTTGGAGACCTAAACCAGCCCACAATGATTGGAAAAGACTCCACCTCTCAGCGCTCTTTTTTGTTTGTGTCTGGATTAACTTGAGTTTGTGTGAGGAAGTATGTGAGGAAAAATTATTAGGAGTTCCTCCATGCTGAACCTCCAGCTGAAATGAGATTCTGGCTCATTTTACTAATTTCACCTTTAAAAGATGAAGAAGAAATACACAGAATTTTCAAGTCTATTGCTGTTTTGCAGTTGAAGAGTAGAAAGTTCAGAGAGGGTAAGTGACTTGCCTAAAAATACGTGGGTATAGTAGGAACAGAATCCTACACTCAGGTTCAATATCTGTGCCTCTGCTCATCAAATAACCAAATTGTCTGCTGTAATCTCCTGTTAGCCATGTGATAAAGAAAAAGGAGCAATGAATGCTTTATGTTGATCACCTGGCTGCTTCCTGCCAGACTTATCCCAGAATTTAACAAGAGCAGATTCTAAACTAAATCCAAGCACCACGCCATAAGATTAACCTAGAAAATAGAGGGTCCAAACGTAGTGAAAACTGCATTGATTATAATTTAGAGTCCCTGAATTGATATCCCAGCTCCATTATATACTTATTTTAACTCCCACAAACCTCTTGCTTTGCTTATCTGTAAAATGGGACTATTGTGAGGAGCACCAGGCCTACAATTGGTCTTAAATGGAATTTAGCTTCATTCCATTATTCACTTTTATACAAATGGAATCTGCGCAAGATGGAATTTTATGTGCTAATAATACATTTTTACAGTCATTCTCATTCTTGTTCACATGTTAGAATCACCAGGGGAGATTTTTAAAAATACTGATATCTGCATCTCCAATACCAGAGGTCCAGACGTGATTGATGTCGAGTGTTGCCTGAGTATTGGGATTCTTTTAAAGCTCTCCAGGTCATTCTAATGCACAGCCAATCTTGAGACTGTGGTCTGTTAAAAACTATTATCAAATGATCATTTGTAGATACTAAGCATTGTCACATTGTAAAGCATTAATCCACACAACTACACAGCAAATACTATTATTCTACCCATGAAGAAATTGAGGCTCAAAGAGAGAAAAATTTTTTCTAAGGTTATACAGCTAGAAAATAGTGGTGGAGAGATTTGGATTTGGGTCTCTCTGTCTTTGAAGTCCATGCTAATAGCTACCAGCCAATGCTGTGAAGGCAGAGCTTCCACAGGTCATTTCCATGACACTGTGTGGCACCTTTTTATTCTTCTCAGTCAACCCACTGTTTCTCTGAATTTTTACCATCACATTCACACTATAGGGTCAAAAGTCATCCCACTTTGCTTTTAAAAGGAGCTAAGCCAGACAGCAGAGATTAAAATCCTAGCCCTGCTAAGAGTTAGAGGTGGAAAAATTTTCAGCTATTCACTAGCAGGGAACCCAACAGAAGCAGATTTTCTCCTAGTATTCAGCACGTTCCTCAGACTCTACTTGCTGATCACCTTTGACCGCCACCTCATTCCTCGTTCAACCACATTGCCAAATAGATCGATGGAAAATTACCACTTGGATTCACTCAATGTCACTCCAACTGTACTTGGCAGGAGGGAGGGCAGGGGGAAGGGAATTGGTGGTAAATGACATTAAATGACAGACAGAAGCCTTGTCAGAGAGGCTCAGAACCAGGAAGTAATTGATTAATATCCAACTCTGGCAAGAAGCTAAGAGTAGAAGACACATTGCCTGACAGCGTGCAATAGGTCCTCATTACTTGCATCACCTCCCGTTAAGCATCTGAGTCTCTCATGGGCTCACTCTTCCTGTTCATTTTCTAACACAGAGTACAGTCAGGGAAATTATGTTGTGGATTCAGCCACATTCAAGAAAACTTTGAGGTTTTCTCTCAGCAACTTATCTCTTAATTTCTAACTGTGCCTTTAGACACCATTGTAAGACTAAATTAAAAACTTGCTAAGAGACAAAAGGCTACATCTGAAACCTGAGAGTTGTCAGGCTGGAGGTTAAACCCTGAGTTACTGAGGCTTCCTTCTCACTAACATTTGTATCCATCAACAAGAGAGAGAAAAAGGACTCCAATTCATCAGAGTACTGAATCCATTGAAAGGCTGACAGTCTTTAACAACTTTTATTGGTGAAGCCAGCATTAGTTAAAGAAATAATCTTCACCTTTGTCATTAGAAAAGGGTGAGCTGCATCCCAGCTGACTACATGCTAGTCCTGTGCGCTTGGGCAAGCCACTTAAATTTCCAAGCTTCAGCTTCCTTATAGAAATTGAACATAAAATTACTTCTTCACAGGGTTGTTGGGAGAACTAATGTTTTAGAAGGTCCTTGTAAAGCCCTTGCCATCAGAAAGATTAGCTGGCTGTCCCCTGTTGCTGGTGAGAATCATTACCTGTAGTTAAATTAAAAATCCCTGCTGCTAGTCACCCTGGAGCAGGCAACACAGAGATGTCCAATTGAGAAGCAGCCTTGACATAAATCAATACTGACTATTTAAAGCACCTACCCCAGTGGCCTGACTTTCACTTTGGGGCTCTACTTGAAAGCATGCTCTGTTTTCTCATACATATGCCATGTCTCTCTGGATCCAAAGTCACAGGGGCTCTTCATTGATCTTCAGTTTCAGCAACTCCAAAGGATGACTCGTTGAGTTTCTTACTAGGACCCCCTTCAAAACTAAATCTTGCATATGCTACACATTTTTTAAAATTTGTGTCATACCATTCCACACGTATCATCGAAAATTTGTAAAAATTCATCTAGCCATTTTTTATGTGCTATGACCATTGTCAAGGTTTAAAAAATATCTCAACTATGTAGACATTCTGTTAATTTTAATAAAACTCAATTGGTATCTCTGTGCTGGACATCCATTTTAAGGGGCTCCCAGTATAGCAGAGGACACATACAGGAAGAGATGATTTCATGCACTGTGGTATATTCTAGATCTATGTTCATCCAGGATGCTATGAGAACACTTTGGTGATCAGAGAATACTGGGACAGAAAAGGAGCCAGCCTGGATTAATAAGTTTTGCCTCACCTATCTCTGAACACTCTTTGAAGCACATAGTTGGGTACATCTAAGATTCTGAGAAAGTCATTTACTTCCAAAATTTCAGGCATTTTTCTGCCATTTCCTTTTGCTTTGCTTTTTTTCTTTTTTTCTTTTTTTTTTTTTTTTTTTTGAGGCAGAGTCTCGCTCTGTCGCCCAGGCTGGAGTGCAGTGGCACGATCTCGGCTCACTGCAACCTCAGCCTCCTGGGTTCAAATGATTCTCCCGCCTCAGCCATGCCCTGCTAATTTTTTGTATTTTTAGTAGAGATGGGGTTTCACCATGTTAGCCAGACTGGTCTCGATCTCCTGACCTCGTGATCCTCCCGCCTTGGCCTCCCAAAGTGCTGGGATTACAGGGGTGAGCCACCGTGCCTGGCCTCTGCCATTTCATCCACTCATTCAATAATAATACTGAGGATCTGCTAGGTGCCAGGCACTGTACTAGATCTGAAGGTAAAGAGAAATATAGCACTTTTCTTGCCTTCAGTGTCTTACTGTCAAAAGATAGCATGTAGTATAATAATTGCAGTACAGTGTGATAGTGAAATAATAGAGAAATATGCAAAGAACATACTTGGACCAAAGAATTTTAAGATTAAGTCAACTTTGGTCAGGAAAGGCATTGCTGAGAAAGACACGTAAGATGGAGTGAGGAGCAGGACAGGAGGCATAGGGAGCAGAACAATGAAAGGATCAGAAACAAAGGCACACAGCATTTCCCAGGAAATGAGGGCCCCCACTCCAACAAGAGCATTTCTTTCACTCACCTCACTCTTGGTAGCACTTTCCACTTTTCTAAGTGCATAACAACAGATCTCTTCCACAAAGCCTAGAAAAACTATTTTGAGCATTAACACTTGTGAGATTGTGTCCCTACTTTGACGTGGTCAGTAGTGTGGCATAAAATGTCTCTTTCCCCTTCTGAGCCTCAGTGGCTGATCATCCCTGAGACATCCTTAACTCTTCAACTCATCAAGTTTTAAAACAAATGTCATATTCTTAATAGATTGGAAAATGAAGGGCAGAGATACATGAGTGCATGGGTAGTTAGTGGCAGAAAGACTGGAATCCAAGTCTCCTGACTGATAAGGCAATACTCTTTTCACCATCCAGAGGTTATCAAACTGGAGTGCAAGCATGACAAATATTCTCTGTTCACCTTCCTTGATCTCCCTCTACTCTGCTTCACTTTGCTCTCTCCAGACAGGCTGATTTCTATGGATGGGATCAGCCAGGTTCCCCTGATGCCAGGCTTCTGTTTGGCTTCAATGGGTCATGCAGAAAATATTACAGGATTGAGGTATCTGCCTCCCCCACTGCACTCCACCCCAATCCCTCCTCTAGCAAAGGCCATAGCACTTGTCAAGTAGTCTTCTCCTAGGGCTTCAGCTAGGGCTGCAGCCACAGCGCTGGTAGCCACTCCCTCCCTCTGACAATTCAGGCCTGATATAGGTAATGGCCCTTAGGATTGCTAGCCCAAGGGTGCTTATATTAGTTTCTTGTAGCTGCCCCCATATTGCCATGACATTGAGTGGTTTCCAGAGGACTTACGAAAAAGTTCCTCCCTTCCCTTTTCAAGCTTCTGGCGGCTGTCTGCATTCCATAGTTTGAGGCCACATTATTCTAATCTCTACCTTCGTCTGTAAATTGCCTCCTCCCCTTCTGTTTGTGTTATCTCCTTTTGTTTCTTTCTTATAAGGTAACTTGTGAATGCATTTAGGATTCACCTGACTAATCTCAGATGATCTATTTATCTCAAATTTCTTAATTACATCTGTTACCATGTTTAATGGTATTTAAGTGAATACCATACTTATATTCACTCTTCTTCCTCTTAAGTAAATAGTCACAGTTCTAGAGATCGAGACATGGACATATTGTGAAGAAAGTTGCCATTCAACCCATTGCAGTATGTTACTAATCTGTGATGGTTTTCCTTAGCTCTGCCTACTCCCATTTAGAATATAATCACACTTGTAATAGCCACAAAAAAATAAAATACCTAGGAATACATTTATTCAAGGAGGTGAAAGATCTCTACAAGGAGAATTACAAAACACTGATGAAATAAAGCGTAAATGACACAAACAATTGGAAAAATATTTCCTGTTTATGGATTACAAGAATCAATGTCAATAATATGGCCATACTGCCCAAAGAAATCTATGGATTCAGCGCTATTACTATCAAGCTACCAATATCATTTTTCACAGAACTAGAAAAAAAAAACTATTCTAAAATTTATATGGAACCAAAAAAGAGCCCAAATAGCCAAAGCAATCCTAAGCAAAGAGAACAAAGCTGGAGACATCACAACACCTGATTTCAAACTCTAAGGCCACAGTAACCAAAATAGCATGGTACTGGTACACAAACAGACACATAGACCAATGGAACAGAATAATGAACCCGGAAATAAAACCACATGTCTACAGCCATCTGGTCTTCAACAAACTTGACAAAGAAAGTGATGGGGAAAGGACTCCCTAGTCAATAAATGGTGCTGGGATAACTGACTAGCTATATGAAGAAGAATAAAACTAGATCCCCACCTTTCATGATATACAAAAATTTATTCAAGATGGGTTAAAGATTTAAAGGTAAGACATCAAACTATAAGAGTGCTAGAAAAAAACCTAGGAAACACCATTCTGGACATCAGCCTTGGGAAATAATTTTTGACTAAGTCCTCAAAAGCAATTGCAACAAAAACAAAATTTGGCACATGAGACCAAATTAAACTAGAGAGCTTCTGCACAGCAAAAGAAATTATCAACAGAATAAACAGACAACCTACAGAATGTAAGAAAATATACTTAAACTATGCATTTGACCAATGTCTAATATCCAGAATCTATGAGGAACTTAAACAATTCAACAAACAAAACACAAATAACATCATCAAAAAATGGGCAAAAGACATGAACAGGTACTTCTCAAAAGAAGACATACAAGCAGCCAACAAAAATATGAAAAAATATTTATTATCACTAATCATCAGAGAAATGCAAATCAAAACCACAATGAGATACCATCTCACACTAATCAGAATGGCTATTACTAAAAAGTCAAAAAAACAACAGATGATGGCAAGGCTGCAGAGAAAAGTAAACAGTTATTAACTGTTGGTGGGAGTGTAAATTAATTCAGCCACTATAGAAAGCAGTTTGGAGATTTCTTAAAGATCTTAACACAGAACAAACATTCAACCCAACAATTCCATTACTGGGTATATATCCAAAAGAAAATAAATAATTTTATAAAGAAGACACATGCACTTGTATGTTCATCACAGCACTATTCACAATAGCAAAGATATGGAATCAATCTAGGTGTTCGTCAGTGGTAGATTGGATAAAGAAAATGTGGTACATATACATCATGGAATACTATGAAGCCATTAAAAAATAAAATTATGTCCTTTGCAGCAACATCATGCAGCTCAAGGTCACTATTCTAAGAGAATTAATGCGGGAACAGAAAAGCAAACACTACATGTTCTCACTTATAAGTGGGAGCTAAATATCGAATAAATATGGACATAAAGATGGAAACAAGAGACACTGGGGACTACCAGAGGGGAGAATGAATGAGGGAAGCAAAGGTTAAAAAACTACCTATTGGGTACTATGCTCTGTGCCTGGATGATAAGATCAATCATTCCCTAAACTTCAGCATCGTACAATATACCAAGGTAACAAACCTGCATATGTACCCCTTGTATATCAAATAGAAGTTGAAATTATAAAAA
Source organism: Pan troglodytes (assembly GCF_028858775.2). Classification (NCBI taxonomy): domain Eukaryota; kingdom Metazoa; phylum Chordata; class Mammalia; order Primates; family Hominidae; genus Pan; species Pan troglodytes. The sequence goes on from NC_072407.2 coordinate 94,105,880, forward strand.
CAAACAAAAAAAAGGTGTATTTTTTAGAACCTCCTCAATTACTCTATTTGACTGTGCCATGTTTTATACCCAATCTAATACAAATCCCCTTTGGGTATACATAGCAGTATGGGTATAGGAAGCCACTGAAAACACATAATGTATGTACCGATTTTATCCATTTCACTTAATATTAGGTTAGTGCAAAGGTAACTGCAGTTTTTGCCCTTAAAAGTAATGACAAAAACTGGGGATTAGAGTTCAACATGGGATGTGGAGGGGACAATTATCCGAACCATATCACATGGTGACAGCAACACCTCCAGACAATTTTACAAAAGGCTCCCTTCATTGCTTTACCATCCTCACTGAGAAACACTGATGGGAGGCCTGGAAAGCCATTTCAGAGGTTTTGGCATTTACTAGGAGCGATATGGAAAGCTACTGGAAGATGCACACTTTTAATCATCACTTTTAATGGCAAAAAATGCAATAACTTTTACACCAACTTAATAGTAAGTAATTTAAAATATGACCTTTCTATTAAAAATAATATAAAATAATAGAGAGTGAAATATAAAATTTACATGAATTTTATGGATAAAATAAGTAAATTACACACTGAAGGTCATTTTTAGCTATAATTCCTAATTCTTATATCCAACCACTGGGACAAGTTGATTCTTCTCTGCTGTAATGCTGTTATGTCCTTTGCAGCAACATCATGCAGCTGCATGTGAACAACAAAAATGTTCACTTTAAATTGTTGTTATATTTTCTGTTTTTAGTAATTAGTCTCTATGACTGAAGTTTTCTGTCCATGAAAAACAGAGGATTTGTGCAGCTCTCACCCTATTCCCTTGAGGACTAGAAAACTCATTTCACCTTTTTCTTTAGTTTACCAGCTGTGCAATGGTAAGATGATCAGGTGGAATGAATATATTGGTCAGGTTAATGAGATTTGCAGTATTAGACCACAAGCAAGGCTTTATTAAAGAAATCCAGGAAGATTAACCATTCTAATGCTATAGTCAGAGCTCTGATCTCCAAAGAAGGCTTCTGGGTGACAAGTGAAAGGCAAAAGTGAAGGCCTTACAACCTTCCAGACTAGTGACAAGTGGAAGACATAGTTTCACAAAAACCAACAACTTTGGATTGGCCTTCATGCCAAGAAACCACTACAAAAGAATCATGGACAGTGCATTAGAACACTGCCTCAGAGAAGCCCAGTACCTAATATTGCCGTTCTTGAGTCATCCCTTTTTATTATTTTTCACATGAAATTCATCAGCAAATCCTGCTAGCTCTGCATAAAAAGATATCCACAATCCAGCCACTTCTCACCAACTGCCTGAGCTACGGCCACTCTGGCTGATTCCAGAGCCTCCAAACAATGCAACTGCTTCTGCCCTTTCCCCAAGTCTATTTTTAACACAACTAGAGAGGTCTTTAAAAACATGAGAAAAATCATATTTCTCTGATGAGCATCTTCCAGTAGCTTTTCATATTGCTCCTAGTAAATGCCAAAAACATCTAAAATGGCTTTCCAGGCCTCCCATCAGTGTTTCTCAACGAGGATGGTAATGCTATGAAGGGGGTCTTTTGTAAAATTGTCTGGAGGTGTTGCTGTCACCATGTGATATGGTTTGGATATTTGTCCCCTCCACTCTCATGTTGAATTGTAATCCCCAGTGTTGGAGGTGGAGCCTGGTGGGGGGTGTTTCAGTCAAGAGCACAGATCCCTCATGAATAGTTTGGTGCCGCCCTTGTGATAATGAGTGAGTTCTCATTCTGGTAGTTTACATGAGACACGGTTGTTTAAAAGAGCATGGCACCTCTCCCCTCTCTTTCTTGCTCCCCCTCTTGCCGTGTGACATGTCTGCTCCCACTTCACCTTCTGCCATGACTGTAAGCTTCCTGAGGCCCTCACCAGGAGCCAATGTCAACACCATGTTTCCTGTACATCCTGTAGAAGCATGACTCAGTTAAATCTCTTTTCTTTATAAATTACCCAGCCGAAGGTATTCCTTTATAATATCGCAAAAATGGCCTGACACACCATGAGTGCCACTCTTCATCTCGTGAGCAGGGCAGGGTTGCTAGATATTCTGCAATGAGTGGATGACCCACAAAGTGAAGAATCTTCTTGTCTCTTGCATGACTTTTTGGTGTCCTCTGTGGACATCATATATCACTTCATTTTTAAAAACTTTATCAAACATTGTTCTCTTCACAAATGCCACTCATATTTGAGTCACCACTATATCACACTTGTATCAGTCAACATTTTTATGTCACATTTATGATGATTCTGACTAAGGGTAAAGAACTTGACTACTTCATTATATCTTCCACCGTAATCATACACTAGGGTTTACATATCTTTTTAGTAATTTCTTACATATATTACTATTATAGGATAACATTAGGTTTTTTTTTTTTAGTTATGTGTGTGTGTAAGTAGGTTCTATTACCTATGGATTTCATTTCAAGGTAATATAGGAAACATTGCAAATTATTTGCTATGGTATAGGCCACTGGGTCTGATGGGTGCACTTTACAAAATCTGTACTGTGTCACCTCTATGTCCCCAAGGCCCTATCACTTCCACCTCTACAAGCTTCCTTGTCTAGGAGCAAGGCACAGTCCCACCTCAGGACATTAGCACTGGCTTTTCCTTCTGGCTGGAATGCTCCCCGCTCAGAAATCCATGTGGCTTACCATCTGAATTACTTCAGATCTCTGCACCAGTGTTACCTGATCACTCTTTACAAAAAAACAACCCTACTCCTGGTGCTCTTTCTTTTTCATCCCACTTTTCTTCTCCATAGAACTTGTCAGCCAGCTGACAGTCTCTCTGTTTTACTTGTAACTGCATTTGATTATGACCTATCTCTGTATGATGCAATGTGAGCTGCCAGAGGGCAGGGCTTTTCATGTCACCAGTGCCTGGCATATAGCAAGCATTTAGTGCATATTTGCATATTTCTTGATTAAATATATCTTAATTTCCATTTAAAATGTTAATTTAAAACTTAAAATTTTATTTTTAGAAGCTGTTCTTTGCTAAACGCTTGGGAAATTTTGTTTTTTTTTTTACAATATCTTTTTCTTGTTTCATGAATGCAATATATTTTCATGTTTCTTTAAATATATTAATGGTAGATTTTATTTGTTTTTTAATATTTTGTTCTTTCTACATTTTCTCTCTCTCCCTCTCTCTTTTTTCTTTGAGACAGGGTATCACTCTGTCACCCAGGCTGGAGTGCAGTAACACGATCATGGTTCTCTGCAGCCTCAACCTCCCAAGCAAAAGCTATCTTCCCACCTCAGCTTCTCGAGTAGCTAGGACCGCAGGTGTGCACCACCATGCCTGAATAATTTGTTTTTTAAATTTTTTTGTAGAGAAGGGGTCTCCCTATGTTGCTCCAAATCTCTATCCTGTTTATTTTATTTTTAATTTATTTATTGGCTACCTTAATCTCTTTGTTGCATGTTAGAGGCTTCCTTACATACTAATGACACCTGCCAGATTACATTTTCTTGAACGAGACACTAAATTGCAGACTGAAGGTTCTGGGTCTAGGAGTGAAGCAAGGCTTTTGACTGCCATGTGTCAATATGAGGTGACCTGATGGCCAGCTGCCTTTCCCAACAGGGATGCTCCCAGTCAGTACCTGCTAGTCTTTCCTGTTGGTGGTGCTAGCTTTCCAAGGAAGTCTTCTCTCAACTCTTTCTTGAGAAGTACCAGCATGGCTGATAAACTCTGGAACTGGGCACTGTTCAATCAGAAGACTTGCACTTGGTCTACTTATTTTCGGTTCTAGGCCTCAGTATTCCATTTCTATGTGCCTGCCATTCCCTCTAGTTCCTCTGGTTCCATTCTGCCAGGTTTACTAGCTTATTCTCAGTAAGGAGTGAGTATCTAGGAATCTAACTGCTTCTTAAGTAAACCTTAAAACAAATCCCTGCTACACACACAGACACATAACACTTTATCCATAACTTCCTCAATGCTTGCAGCTTCCAATTCCATGACTATACAAGCTTGTGGGGTAAATGGTAGTGTTTCCCATTGGCGTCACAGTCTGCAGACACTTTAATTTTCTTCTGTGCCACAGATTTACTTACCATTCTTCCATTTATCATAGAGTTTCATTGAAGATGTTTGTGTTTTGACTTTTGTTCTCCTTATTTTGGGAGTGATTTTTGAATATAGAAAAAAGTGGAAAGATGTCTTCTCTATCATGAAATTGCTTATATTCTACAATTATTTATAATGATACAAAAGGGTTTTTTTGTTTTAGTTTTTTAACTAATCAAATCTCTGTCTTGGCTTGATGTGCTGTTTAATTCATTTGGCCTAATAGTTTTTGAGTGGCCAATGTGTGTGAAGCACTGCTTAGACACTAGGGTAACAACAGTAAACCAGACAGACATGGCCTCCACTCTCATCTACATTGCGGTGCAATAATTAGACAGACACCAACTTGTAGTTATATGTGTGAGGATTGTTATGAAAAGAAAAGTTCAGAATGTTGTGTAACCATACTGAAAAGGTATTTAACATCATATAAAGTAGAGTAGTCCACTCTTATCCATGGAAGATACATTCCAAGACCCCAGTGGATGACTAAAATTGTAGATAGTACCAAACTCTAATATGCTATGCTTTTTCCTATATATACATACCTATGGTAAAATTTAATTTTTTAATTAGGCACAGTAAGAGATTAACAACAATAACTAATATTAAAATAGAACAATTATAACAATATGGCAGCATCACTACCCTTTCACCTTGGGGCCATTATTAAGTAAAATAGGGGTTACTTGAACGCAAGCACTGTGAGACCACAACAGTCTATCTGATAACTGAGATGGCTACTATGTGCCTAGTAGGTGGGTAGTGTAGAAATTGTGGAAATGCAGGACAAAGGGAAGATTCATGTCCCAGATGGGTCAGAACAGGACAGTGAAAGATTTCATCCTGCTACTCAGAACTGTGTGTAATTTAAAATTTATGAATTGTTTATTTCTGAAATTTTCTAGGTAGTATTTTTGGACCATGCGGGTACCTGAAAGTGTGGAAAGCAAAACTGCAAATAAGAGAGAGCTACTATATAAGAAATGATGATTAAGCTGGCTCAATAAATTGGGTTTAGAGATTGGAGAACGGGGGTGAGTTGGAGAGAAGAAATAGGCCTTTGACACAAAGTAATAGCAAAGGCAAGCCAGCAAGCAGGACAGAGCATAGCATATTCTGGGAGATGAGAGAGGTCTGCCTATACCAGGGCAGGGCAGGCAGCAGTGGGAAAATGATTCTGGATGAGAATGAGAAATAGGAAGAGACCAGAAAATCTCTTGAGCTATAATAAAAATGTTAGACTTTTGCTGAAAGGCAATGGGAAGTCATCTCTCCAATCAAAGATCAGATATTTGATCAAATGTGTTATCTTGTGTATGTACTTATATATATGTTTAATATTTGGATCTTAAACCACAGGGATTGTATTTTTTACAGGCTTTGAAAAAAAGAGCATATGTTGATTTTCTCATCCAAATTGCAAATTTCCCAATACAGTGTAATACACATTCTATTCTTTCTTTGTTAATGTATGATGCTTCCTTTATCACATATGAAGTTGTTATATAAATTAGACACTGAATTACTCATTCTGTTTTATTGATCTATTCAACTATTCTTGCAGTAATATCATAAGTTGTAAATTGTTTTGGCTCTGTAATATTTCTTCATACTGATAGAACAAGTTTCTCTTCTGTTCAGCTTTGAATTGAATTATAAAATCCTGATTTGGATGTGCATATATATATATATATATATATATATATATATATGAATTTTCATTCTGTTACCAGAAGACCTTCAGTGCACATACAAAGTGAAATTCTGTCACAGTCAGTTCCATTGCAAAAAAATATAGAAACCAATACATGTCAAAGAATCATCTTTTTGGATGGTAACAATAGCAAACACCTATTCAATACTTCCCATTGTGCCCCAGTACCTAATACTGTGATTGAATTTCAGTGGCGATAAGTAAACACTTATTGATGGACTTAACTGTTTACCTTTATCTAAGCTGTACCAGAAGGATGAGAAGATGATGATGTCAGTCAAGATCAGGTATAATGAACAGCAAGAACAAATAAAATTTAACATCTTCTACACAATATTACCATGCATAGAATTGATTGGCCTAACTCCAGCAATTCTGACCCCAGTCTCATCTCCATGTTTTTGGTGGAAGTTAAGAAATGAGCATCATCCACAGAAAGAGAAAGGATTGGAGAAGCTTCTTAGGGTCAACATTTATGTGTTCCTAACAGCCAAACCTGAAAAGCAAAAGGAGACTTCATGTTGTGACAGTTCAGTTCTGGCCAACACTGGGAATGTCCTGTGATTGGCAGCTGCAGGCTGAGAGTTTATCTAAGTTTAAATCCTAGGTAATGTTACACCCTTCATGAATCTCTGGTGCCCTACACAGCTGTGACCCACAGTGAGAAAGGAACATATTATCTTCAGTTTAGATGTGTGAGTTACATTAGTTTCAGAGGTTGTTTTTACAAAACTTCCATTGCCTCGCAATCACAGCCACTTTATCCCCTCTTCAGAGCCCACCATTGTCCTATTAAAGCCAATTATCAGTTTTGATATCACAGGAAATCTCCATCAGCTCAATAAATATTTGAGGGGAAGTTCAAAGATGGCATCACATTTATTTATTTCTAAGAATATTTTTCTATTCAGTTCAGACCAGAAATCAAATTTATGGATAAGGGGAAATTACTATATGAAAGTTAATTTCATCTGTCTTCCTGTTTCTGATTTTTATTAATATGGCTAGTAGAAAATTTAAAATTACAAATATAGCTCCAGAGATGACAAGTATGAGTACAGAGATGCCCTCCAAGTTGCCTTGCAGCCCAGGGAAGGAGATGGGGCTGTACAATGCAGTACAATCCAGGACAGTATGTGATCATTTCCAAAGGAAGTGCATAAATACAGTTATTTAAGAGTTATCAAGAGACACGAATTCCTTCTGACTAGGATAATTAGATATTTCTACTGGCTTGGTTACAACTAAATTTTCACAGAATTCCAAATCTAAGTATTTTCTGTAACCTGCAGGTTATCTTGGAAATATGACGAAGCCCCAGTGCCCACAGGAAAATCTCTGATTATGAATTCTGAGGCCCAATCAGCTACCTGCATAGAGACTGAGAACCAAATGGGCTAACAAAACTCATGGCAACTCCAGAACTCAGTTAGTCTAGATCTGCTAACAAATAGCAGATTTCCTTTATCTGGCAAATATTTCATAAATGACTACCAAATACCGAGACTAAGATCTTAGATTACAATGATAGCTAACTTACTGGGTCATTTTTCCTTCTTTACCCATACATTACTAAAAATAGTTAAGCAGGGAATTGACCCAAAGGTTGACAGTTGGGTATATGAGGGAAAGCAAGGGCCCTGAGAAGTCCACAAATTAGCAAGTAGCCTCTGAATAATCAGAATTAATTACATCAACATAGCCTCATTGGGACTCCACTGGATTTTCATTTCTGATTCAGTTTAAGAATTTAAATCTATTTTATGAACCAGCAGGATGTTTTGAAAGATAAACAAAGCTGTCTGCAGTTTGAATTTCTCCTGACTTTGTCTAGCTCCAATTTCATATTTACCTCATTCTCTCAATTGTTATGGACTACTTACCCTTTGACAACTCAAAGAACCAGATGTGTTTCAAACCAAGAGGCCAAATTCTTCTCCTGAGAATTCTCTTCCCCGGGAATTTCTATAAAAGGTGCTATAAAAAGTGAATCTCCCTGGCAGCATTTTGAAGGCGAGCTCTTTGCTCTGCTTGGCATCAAGTTACCTGGAGGCTGTTCAGCATTTATGGTTCCGGAGCTATAACTTTCAAATGCAAATGTGATACAAGCAAGACCACTTGAGACATGAGAACATATTGAGATGTCATTGTAATTACACAGGACTCAGACCTGGCCAGCAGGCCAGGACTATGTACGTGCAGGGGTGATTTGCTTCAAGCCAGTTCTTCTTTCTCCTCAACTCCCAGAGGCCCAGCCAAGATACAGACAAACCAATATGCTATGAGAGCCATTCTGGAATTGTAAACACTGACAACAAACTTCCCAGTGGATAAAGCAGCATTGAGTCTCTAACCACATGCCAGACACACTGTTAACTTCAGTTCTTACAGCAGTGATCATTTAAAATTATTAATTTCCATTTACAAAATCAGAAGCGGAGGCACAGAAGGACCAGGAACTCACATAGTGATTAGCAACTAGTATCAGAACCAGATGAGTTAAGTCACTTGCCCATAATGAAGCAAGGATTCAAAGACAGGGTTATCTGAATCCACATCCTCGTTCTCAAATTCCATGACACACTTCCTACCATAGAATATTTTATTTTAACAATGTATAATGCATCTTCTCCATCATCCTTCAAAGTATTTGATATAATTGGGCAAATCAAGCCATGATTAGTAACCATGTTTTCTCCTCTGTAAAATGAGTTAATGGTAACAGTATCACCATAACATCTGGTTATTAAGGGGTGATATGGGGTGCTTTGTAAAAGTCATGTTTTACTTTGTCTAATGACTGCCCACTTCATTCCACAGAGGATTTGAAATGACTTGGCCCAGTAAATAACTCCTCTAGACATCCATTTATTCCTCAACAAATGAGGATAATAACATCAGCCATGTGCTGATTGGGGTTTAATCCAAGCAGCATGGGGTTGCTGGAGTGAAAGGGTGGATCTGCAAACACTATTTATTGCTAGGTGCTATAACAATGTGACTTTGCAAGTACGAGAGCAAAAGAAGAGTTACAGAATCCAGGACCTTGTTATGTTTTGTTTTTTCTCTTAACCCATATAAGGGTATAGTGAAAGGAAACAAAACACTTCATTTTCTTGTTTCTTTCTGTTCCCCACAAACTTGGGACCTGCTTATTTTAATTAAGCCATCATGTTCCTAGTACTCACAGCTTCAAGGGTCCAAGGAAAGATGGCAGTGGCACTCATCCCAGAACTTGCTACCTGGGAGAATGTTTCTGGAAAGGAGTGCTCCGCTTTTGGGGATACTTAATAGTACTCTCCAAGGTATCATTTTCTGGACAGCTCCATTCTGCAAGAAAGGTCAGAGGGCAAAATGAAGCCCTCACAGGTAAATATTGAACCAGGTGTTTAAACACCACCAGACACCATACACAAATAGCAGCTGCTAGAGGGAATGTGAATATCTCATCACCTGGCAACAACTCTGATGAAGGCTTCTTCATGAGAGATCGTAGGAGAAGGAAAATCAAGCATCCATGGTGTGTAACCAGGCCTCTATGTATTCACACATCAAACTTTCCTGAGCAAGGCAAAAGGGATTACTCAGGCACTTGACAGTAACGGAAAAACCATGCAAAGGAAAGTGTGGTTCTTCTGAAAGAGGAGGTGGCAATGGAGTTAGCCTAGATTCTTTTCCTGCAATTCTAATCTTCGTGTAATTGTTCTATGGTCCACAGATGTCATCTGGGGAATATTTTACAGATATGTCTCAGACTTTTATGAAGTGTAAGCCAGTGTCACATATACAGAGAAGGGAGGAGGAGGGAATTAGCATTTATCATCTACTGTGTGCCATGTCATGTGCTGGCTGGTTAGTTCTCATTATCTCATTTGATTCTCACAAGAGCCTCACAATTACTCCCAATTTACAAAGCAAGAAATTGAGACTCAGAGTTATGCTCAGTTTATATAACTAGTAAATGATCAACCCAGAATTCAAATTAAAATTTATGTTATTCAAAAACCATATTTTTCTGATTTACCATGATCCAATGTGTCTCAGTAGTGGCTATTACTAATTGAACTTTCCCAGTTCTCACTCATCTATCATGAAATACATGATGCTGGAACTAGACTCAGCACTTGAACTAAAACCTAGTAAGCCATGAGTTCTGGTCCCCTAAAGGTTTCCACTGGTGCAATTCAAGTCTCTATTTACTCTATTTTATTTATTTGTACCCAAATAAAGGTTCAAGTAGAAGTTCTTATTCATAAGCTTTATATGGACACAGAAGACTAGTACTTGAATGGGTTGTTGAAAGCTAATAGCCAAAATCTCCTAATTTTACAAATTAGAAAACTGAGATACTGAAGAGTTGAGCATTTGCTTAAATTCACACAGTTCGTACTGAAGCCAAGAAGAGAGCCCAAGCCTGTGTCTGTCTCAGGTTATCCAAAAATTGTGGATCTTGTCATCTAAGAGTCATATAAATTATTTATTTATTTATTTATTTATTTATTTATTTATTATTATTATTATTTTGAGACAGAGTCTCTCTCTGTTGCCCAGGCTGCAGTGCAGTGGCGCAATCTCGGCTCACTGTAACCTCTGTCTCCCAGATTGAAGGGATTCTTCTGCCTCAGCCTCCCAAGTAGCTGGCATTACAGGTGCACATGACCATGCTAGGCCAATTTTTGTATTTTTAGTAGAGACAGGGTTTTGCAATGTTGACCAGGCTGGTCTTGAACTCCTGACCTCAGGTGATCCACCAGCCTCAGCCTCCCAGAGTGGTGGGAGGATGGATGTTGATATAGTTCTTCATCCCAGAACCTACTACAGGCATGAGTCATTGCCCTGGGCCAGAAATAAGTCTCAAATATGTGTTACATATAGGTGTAGGGGTGTGTGTGTGTGTGTGTGTGTGTGTTATTTCAATCAGATAATGTTGTTTATTGTTCCCATCTAGAGGGATGACAAGATGAAGCAAGCACTTACAATAGTAGAGAAAGGCCTAGAATGTAAAGACAAGGAATATGAATTCATTGCTCAGCTTTGCTTTCTTTGTGACCTTGAACGACTTATTCAGTCTCTCAAAACTTTGGTTTTCTTACCTATACAATGGAAATGTTAATCCCTACCTTAAAAACTTTAAGGATTTAACAAATAACAGGCAAAATACCTGGCACAGACTGACATATACTAGCCATGCAGTAAGAATTAATCTTGTCCCCATACTTCTTACAAATTATAAAAATAAAAGAACAAAAACAGTAATGGCACTGCCACAGTGATTCTTAACTCATTTTTGGGGACACATTTAAATTCTAGAATTACGGGTACAGACTTATAAACAACAACAACAACAAACAACAACAACAACAACAACAGAGACTCAGCACAAAGTTAGACCTGTAAGCAAAAACTGCAACCCAATCACTACAATAGCATAAAAATGCCACATTAAATCACCCACAGTTGTCACATTATTTATTCACACTGTCATCTGCACATCAGCATCATGTCTATGTGTAAGTAAAACTGTTCACTGCTCTGTGCTCATCCCACACTCACAAGGCCGAGGTCCCACCTGATGCAATCAGTGCCACTCTTCCTTTGGTACCAGTTTGGTATCTAACTGTGCCTCTTCTTTCTTGCAACACATTGCACCCAACCCTATACCATGTCCTAAAACAATATCCATATCCCTAAAACTATATATATATATATATAATATATGTATATATAGAATTATATATATTCAGTTGTAGCAAAAACAAATATGCATTAGTTAAAATGCAGCAGTGCACCCATGAAAGCAACCAGGTACATGACTATGACCAAAGCCCTTGCATTTAGGTAATCTGCAAGCTCAGCCTGCTGCTGGGCTCCAGACAGCTCAAGAGTGAGAAGTCTTGTGTATCCCTGATGTTCCCCTTGAAATCTTAAAGTCTGAGTCCTAGCTACCCAAGCTGGAATCCAGGAAACGCATCTCTTCCTCACTTCCTACTTCCTTTTGGAGTGAAGGAGAATCTGTTGTATGATTAAATAAACATTCCAAAGACAAAGTTTTTTAAGGACATATTTTAGAATTAAGGTTTAAGATTTGTTTAGGATTATTATTATATGGATTATATCTCCAATTGACACTGCCTTCTTTAATCAGAATCTCTGCATTTGACTCAGAAAGTGGCAGGCCACTCTTTGCATTCTAGGACATTAGTTCAAATCTGTCAGTGCTGATAATGACAAGCAATTGTCTCCAACCGTGTGTGCTCTGTCTGTTGGTTTTAATTGAGTGTATGTTGAACAAATATTCATTGTCACTAAGCTAATTCTGCTCAAGCTTTCTGAGACTTTCAGCAGGGGGAATAGAGATAAAAAGAAAAACAGGTAGAGGGAGAAAGGGAGAGAGAGAGGGAGGGAAGGAGGTGGAGAAAATGAAGGAAGGAGGGAAGAAAGGAAAAAATTAAGTTCTTCTCACATGCCAAGACCCACAAAATGTTGGATGTCATCAGGAAAGATATTAGAAATGAAATGGAAAGGGCCAGGCATGGTGGCTCACTCTTGGAATACCAGCATTCTGAGAGGCTGGGGTGGGAGGATTGTTTGAGGTCCGAAATTTAAGGCCAGTCTGGGCAACATGCGAGACCCTGTCTCTAAAAAAAAAAAAAAATAGCTGGGCATAATGCTGCATGCCTGTAGTCCCAGCTACTCAGGAGGCTGAGATAGGATGACTGCTTGAGCCCAGGAGTTCAAGGCTGCAGTGAACTATGATCCCACCACCGCATTCCAGCCTGGGTCACAGAGTAAGACAAGTCTCTTAAAAAACTAAAATTAACAACAACAACAAAAAGTGAAATGGAAAGCATGACCCTGCATTGTATACAGGTGACTACAGGCCACTTTATAGGGATATTGTTAGTCCCCCAGCTCTGCATCACCTGTGCCCACCAACCTGAGGGCATTGGGGTCCACCTTCAGAGCCTCCCTTCTGGGAATTTAGCATTAAGGCAAATCACTGTAAATACTCTCATCTTATATCTTAGTTATAGAGTTTATTTCTTCTTTCTATGATTAAGTCCCACCCTTGTCTTCTAACCCTAGAATTAAGATTCATATTATTTTTCATGATTAAGCCCCTGCCCCTTCCTTACTGTCACCCAATATGTCATTTATTTCAAGAAACAATTGAGTCATTATGAACTAAGCATCAAGTAAACTAAATTTTCACACTTTATTTTAATCCTCACAAAATTCATTCATACAGGTGTAATTATCCCCATGTTATAAATAAGGAAACTGAGATGTAGAGTGGTAACTCACCTAAGGTCATGCCACAGCAATTAGTAAAATGAATTTTGATATAGTTTTTTACCCCAGAACCAATTCTTTTAAAACAAACTAAACACTACACAGGAGTGTTCAGTGTTTGGATTTTTTTAACACTAAATACTCCTGAATTCTTGCCTTTCAGGTATTCATAATCTAGCAGTGTATGGAGACAAGAAAATTAATAGCATTGGAACATGATGACAGAAGCAAGTAAACAACGTTACATTAGCAGAGGAGAAAACAGTTTATTCTTCCTGAGGCTTATCTGTATAAAGAGAAAGAGGAAGTGTGGGGATGGGCTTTCAGAAAAATGAAAATGCATGAATGGCCAGTAGTAGCTTATAGTCAGAAATAAGGTGTTTGGTAGGAACATGGCAATAGAAAAAACTAAAATATTGTTAGAGATTGATTAGAGAAGAATTTGAATGCAAACTAGTAAGTTAGGACATTGCCTTTGGACAAGTATGCTTTCAATAAAAGTTTTATTAGCACCATGCTCTAACCAACTGAGCTAACCGGCATGGCACATGTATACATATGTAACTAACCTGCACATTGTGCACATGTACCCTAAAACTTAAAGTATAGTAATAATTAAAAAAAAACCTTAGCAGAAAGAAAAAAAGTTTTATTTTCCCAAGTTTGAAAAATGGATGAGAGCAGAGAGAAGCAGAAGCAGAGAGGATTTATAGTCCAGACTGAGATGATAAAAAGTCTGATCCAGGTTTGTATGGCATGGCAGAAAGAGCTAAGAAGTAGGATTTAACGTTCTATTATTGGTAGCCAGTCAGGTTATGAGGATTGAGAGTAAATAATTAATTGAAGATTCCAGTTCAGGGAACGGTTCCAGAAATCTCACTGACTTCCAACTAAGGTGTATGACACCATTCTTGCATTGCTATAAAGAAATATGTGAGACTGGGTAATTTATATGAAAAGAGATTTCATTGGCTCAGAGTTCTGCAGGCTGTATAGGAAACAGTGGCATCTGCTTCTGGAGTGGTCTCAGGAAGCTTCCAATCATGGCATAAGGCAAAGCAGGAGCGGGACATCACATGGCTAGAACAGAAGTAAGAGCCAGCGAGTCAGGGCAGTGGGGTGGGGTGGTGGGGGCGGGAGGGAGTGCTGCCATACACTTTTAAACAACCAGATCTCATGTGAACTCAGAGCGAGTGTTCACTTATCACCAAGGAGATGACCCAAGCCATTCATGAGGGATCCACCCCCATGATCCAAACACCTTCTACCAGGTCCCATCTCCAATTTGGGGGCTTACATTTCAACATGAAACTTAGGTAGGGACAAATATCAAAACTATATCATAAGGGATACATCTTGAAGCATTAAAAAAGTAAAATTAGAATAATATGAACAAGTACTGAATAGTCACATAATATGCTTATGATATGTATAAGCTTGTGAGCAGATAGTCTAAAACAATGCTTCTAAAATTTTAATGTGCATTCAAATAACCCAGAAATCTCATTAAAATGCATATTCTCAGTGAAACCCCATCTCTATCGAAAATATAAAAAATTAGCCGGGCGTGGTGGCACATGCCTGTAGTCCCAGCTACTGGAGAGGCTGAGGCAGGAGAATCGCTTGAACCTGAAGACCAAGAACCTGCATGTATAACAAGCTCCCAATGATGTTGATGCTAATGCTGGTCCATAGACCACATTTTCAGTATAAAATACAAAAAATGACCAGGTGCAGTGGGTCATGCCTGTAATCCTAGCACTTTGGGAGGCCAAGGCAGGAGGATTCCTTGAGCCCAGGAGTTCCGCACGAGCCTGGGGAACACAGTGAGACCCTGTCTCTATGAAAAATAAAAATTAAATAAAATACAAAAAAAGGAGATCTTTAAGACACTCTTAGACAGATCATAACTGTTTAATAGGTCAATAAAAAAACTGGCAATGGAGGATTTGGGGGTGTGAAAGGGGATAGAATAAATGTTTTAATTTTTTTTAGAGTGCTGCTTGGAGGCTAGCCATGCCTTCCACAAAGTGTCCTTGGTGTTGCTTGTAAAAGCCACATGAACCTAGGATGTCTTTGCAGCTCTTCCTTGGAGGTCTTTTCAATGCGCTAGATAGAAAAAATGAGCCCCATGTAACTGCAGAGTTTCTTCCATCACAGCCAAGAATGTTCACCTTCTATAGAGTAAAGAGTCCCTTGGCTTTTTCCTTTGCCAAAACTTAAAGACTCACACTAGAGATGGGGATGAAAACATTTAGCAGTTAGCTCCCTTAAAGAATGTAGAAAATATACACCAGAGATCTTCATCCAAAAGTAAATAATTACTGTTTGGTGAGTACTGATTGGAACATACTTAAATCCTGTTAGCTCTCTTCTTACCAACAACTGCCTGCCTATCTTAACTTGCAGGTGCTGTTGCTGTTGTTTGCTTGTTTGTTATTTTAATCTGGTTGCACATTAAAGGTATCCAAAAAAATTATTTTTTAAGAAATGTATGCTTTCACACACTAAATATACTGTTGTTTCTACAAAATTAAGGCTCCAAATATTGAAGGGAACCTTAAAAGTTAGCTACTAGCATTTCTGTACCAATATCCAGCTAGGTGGTCAACTACGCTCTGCTTGAACACCTCCAGCGCTGGTCAGCTCACTGCCACTCGGAGATCTCAGTATACCTTTAGACAACAGTGTTAGAAAATTCAAACTTACTTATTCCAACCTGGCTTCATACCCTTTCATTTATTAGTCCTACTTCCACTCTATGAATACAAAGAAAAATGTAACTCTTTTTCAAATAATCGTTCTTCAAATGTTCGATACCACTAGTATGGTCCCCTAGAGTCCTCATTTGTTCCAGGTCAACAAATCTTTGTTCTTCTGACTGCTCCTCATATAAAATGAATTCAAATCTCTTCTCTGTTTAATTACTTGTACTCTAAAATTGTTCCTTTTTTTTCCTCTTAAACTGTGGTATTCTCAATCAAAGGTAAAACTGCAAGTGGGACTCTGAGTAGCTTAGATAAAAATGTGCCTATCACATCCCTTACATCAGTTAATTTTCCACCTTAATGTATTCTGAGGTCATACTTGAGAGGTAGAAAGAGAAAAAAGAATATGGATTCAGAGAGAAAGAGATCTGAGATTGGTAATCCAGCTCCAACACTCACTACTATGTAGGCAAGTTATTTAACCTCTGAGCTGAAAACTTCAATTTCCAAAATGAGAAAATTAAATTTAAAAATTAAGGATGTACACAAGATTTACAGATAAATGTGCACAAAGTCTCTAGCAATGCCTGACACATAGTAGACATTCAACACGTTACTATTATTTTTGGTATTTTGGTAATGCATATTAGTGATTAATCTACATTGCAATTGTTGTGACCTAAAAATCCAAAATCCATTATATGACACATTTTAGTAGCACAATTATTTTATTGTGAAACCAGTGACATAAATATACCTTCACTTATATGCCTTTACTTCTTTCAAAAATTAATCTATTGTTTCAGTTTCTTGAGTTCTTTATGGATAAAAATTCTGGAACCAAATATTTTAAATAATCTTCTCAATTTTGAACAAGGTAAAATTCTTATGAGCATGACACTTGTTTAAATAAGAAACACGGGCACTCCCCAGTACACACACAGGTTGAAGGAAGAGTCTAATGTCTCTAGATAAATATTGCCAAAAGTTGATCCTTCAAATCCAGCCCTTGGACTTCCTGTGAATTAGCTTATTTATTATAAATCATCTTCATATTGTTCCACCTAGTCAAAAAGATGTCGTAAGAGACTCTGTCTCACATCATGTTGAAATCCAAACATGTACTGTCTATACCTAGCCCATCAAAGAAGGAAATGATTGCAGCATTGGTGGTTCATTCTTGATGAACCCCTGAATTCTAATAATTATGATTACTTCCTTTTCTAAATGCTTACAAAATGTCTTCCTAATAATACTTTTCTATTCTTGCCTAGAATTTCAAAAAGCAGGTGTGATGGTTAATACTGAGTGTCAACTTGATTGGACTGAAGGAGCAAAGCATTGATCCTGGGTGTGTCTGTGAGGATGTTGCCAAAGGAGATTAACATTTGAGTCAGTGGGCTGGGGAAGGCAGACCCACCCCTAATCTGGTGGGCACCATATAATCAGCTGCCAGTGAATATAAAGCAGGCAGAAAAACGTGAAGGGGTGAGACTGGCCTAGCCTCCCAGCCTACATCTTTCTCCCGTGCTGGATGCTTCCTACCCTGGAACATCGGACTCCAAGTTCTTCAGTTTTGGGACTCGGACTGGCTCTCCTTGCTCCTCAGCCTGCAGACGGCCTATTGTGGGACCTTGTGATCATGAGCCGAGGAATGCTCCACCAATTTTCTAGGATGGAGACTAACAAAATCTGGCCTATGTTTACACACTTTACTCAAACAAGATCACAGCTATGCAAGCCAAAGATGCATATTGACCTTGCCCAGTGGAAGAACCAGGAAGATGTGGTCATTCATTCAACTCTGTGTGTAGTATTGGTGCTGTGTCCAAATCAGAAGCTAGCTGAGGCAGCTTGCACCATCTTTTCTAGTTGAAATGGTGAACTGATAGCAAAACTAATGAGTAGAAAGAGTTCACAAAGAGGCCCTCCTCTGCCTTTCAAAAGGAAGGTCACCTGCACATGTTTAAGGTGTCTCTGCACATGTCTCCACCCATTCATAAGAAAGCAAGTACAGTGTGGATTTCAAATGATGGGTAACTTCAGCTCCAGCTGATTTTTGACAGCTGTGTTGTTGCTGTGGTATCCTTTTTTACACATGACGGTGACGGTTTCTGCTTCTCCCCATCCCCACAAAGGCTGTTGAACCACAGCACCAGGAAGCCTGAGAATGCTTAGGGCTCTAGCCCAGGCTTTGTACCAGGCTTTCTGGTGTGTGCCCTCCTGGTGACAGTGAAATTGAAGCTACTTATTCTCAGTGGTTTTTTCCTCTGGTCTTGAGTGAATGTGTCC
Organism: Pan troglodytes; assembly: GCF_028858775.2. Classification (NCBI taxonomy): domain Eukaryota; kingdom Metazoa; phylum Chordata; class Mammalia; order Primates; family Hominidae; genus Pan; species Pan troglodytes. The sequence goes on from NC_072407.2 coordinate 94,124,013, forward strand.
ACAGTTCATTATTTTCCAGTAGGAATGATTCCTTTTCTGCATTCACACTCCATAGAGAACCCTGACTAACACAGTAGGACTGTCTATTACTATGTACAACTAAGGGATGATGAGAAAATGGTTTCACATATCCCATTAACAGAATTTCTAATAAAGTAAGGAAGTATTTTTCAAACACATGTTATACAGAAAACTATTCCAGGACGATGCACATTTTTAAAACTTTTTATGTTTTTCAAATAAATTTGGGAATGGCTGAAACCATGAGAATGTCTTGAAGATTTTAGCAGAGTTTTGCAGTTTTGCTTGTAGAGATCTTTCACCTACTTGGTTAGGTATATTCATACTTTTTGTTTATTTGTTTGTTTGTTTGTTTTGCAGCTGTTGGGAAGGGGCTGAGCTCTTGATTTGATTCTTAGCTTAGTCACTGTGGGTGTATAGCAGTGCTACTAATTTTTGTACATTAATTCTGTATCCTGAAATTTACTGAATTTATTTATCAAATCTAGGAGTGTTTTAAATGAGTCTTTAGGGTTTTCTAGGTATCAGATCATATCATCAGAGAAGTAACAGTTTGATTTCCTCTTTATGGATTTGGATGCTCTTGATTTCTTTCTCTTGTCTGATTGCTCTGGCTAAGACTTCCAGTACTATGATGAATAGAAGTGGTAAAAGTGGGCACCTTTGTCTTGTTCCATTTCTCAGGGTGAATGTTTTCATCTTTCACCATTCCCCATAGTTGGCTGTGGGTTTGTCATACATGACTTTTATTACCTTAAAGTATGTCCTTTCTATGCCGATTTTCTTGAGGCTTTTAATCATAAAGTGATGCTGAATTTTGTCAAATGTTTTTTCTTTGACTATTGAGATGATCACGTGATTTTTGTTTTTAATTCTGTTTATGTGGTGTATCACATTTATTGACTTGTATATGTTAAATCAACCCTGCATCTCTGATATGAAACCATTTGATCATAGTGTGTGATATTTTTGATATGCTGTTTGATTTGGTTAGCTAATATTTTGTTGAGGATTTTTGCATCTATGCTCATCAGGGATATTGGTCTATACTTTTCTTTTTAATTATGCCCTTTCCTGGTTTCAATATTAGGGTAATACAAGCTACATAGAATGATTTAGGGAGTATTCCCTCTTTATCTTTTGGAATCATTTTAGAAGGATTGGTACCAATTCTTTGAATGTCTGATGCCATTCTGTTCTGAATTCATCTGGTCCTAGACTTCTAATTTTGGGAAATTTTGTAATTACTCTTTTAATCTTGCTACTTGTTATTGGTCTCTTCACAGTTTCTATTTCTTTCTGGCTTAATCTAAGAGGGTTGTATATTTCCAGCAATTCATCCATCTCCTCTAGGTTTTCTAGTTTGTGTGCATAAAGATGTTTATAGTAGCCTTGAATGATCATTTGTATTTCTGTGGTATCGATCATAATACCTTCCATTTCATGTCTAATTGAGCTTATTTGCATCTTCTCTCTTTTCTTGGTTAATGTGGCTAATGGTCTAAACATTTTGTTTATCTATTTTAAGAACCAGTTTTTTGTTTCATTTAAATTTTGTATTTTTGGTTTGTTTCCATTTCATTTAGTTCTGCTATAATCTTTATTTCTTTTCTTCTGCTGGGTGTGGGTTTCATTTGTTCTTTTTTATTTTTTATTTTATTATTTTTTTTTAGATGGAGTCTCACTCTGTTGCTCAGGCTGGAGTGCAATGGCGTTGGTTCATTCTTGTTTCTCTAGTTCCTTGAGTTGTGACCTTAGATTGTCTATTTGTGCTATTTCAGACTTTTTGATGTAGGCATTTAATGCTATGAACTTTCCTCTTAGCACTGCTTTTGCTGTATGCTAGAGGTTTTGATAGGTTCTGTCACTATTATCATTCACTTCAAAGAATTTTTTAACTTCCATCTTGATTTCTTTTTTTGTTTTTATTACACTTTAAGTTCTAGGGTACATGTGCACAATGTGCAGGATTGTTACATATGTATATATGTGCCATGTTGGTGTGCTGCACCCATGAACTTGTCATTTACATTAGGTATTTCTCCTAATGCTATCCCTCCACCTGCCCTCCACCACATGACAGGCCCTGGTGTGGGATATTCCCCACCCTGTGTCCAAGTGTTCTCATTGTTCAATTCCCATCTATGAGTGAGAACATGCGGTGTTTGGTTTTCTGTCTTTGTGATAGTTTGCTCAGAATGATGGTTTCCAGCTTCATCCATGTCCCTGCAAAGGACATGAATTCATCCTTTTTTATGGCTGCATAGTATTCCATGGTGTATATGTGCCACATTTTCTTAATCCAGTCTATCATTGATGGACACTTGCGTTGGTTCCAAGTCTTTGCTACTGTGAATAGTGCCACAATAAACATACTTGTGCATGTGTCTTTATAGTAGCATGATTTATACTCCTTTGGGTATATACCCAGTAATGGGATGGCTGGGTCAAATCGTATTTCTAGTTCTAGATCCTTGAGAAATTGCCACACTGTCTTCCACATTGGTTGAACTAGTTTACACTCCCACTAACAGTGTAGAAGTGTTCCTATTTCTCCACATCCTCTCCAGCACCTATTGTTTCCTGACTTTTTAATGATCACTAATATAACTGGTATGAGATGGTATCCCATTGTGGTTTTGGTTTGCATTTCTCTGCTGGCCAGTGATGATGAGCATTTTTTCATGTGCCTGTTGGCTGCATAAATGTCTTCTTTTGAGAAGTGTCTGTTGCTATCCTTTGCCCACTTTTTGATGGATTTGTTTGATTTTTTTCTGGTAAATTTGTTTAAGTTCTTTCTAGATTCTGGATATTAGCCCTTTGTCAGATGGGTAGATTGCAAAAATTTTCTCCCATTCTGTAGGTTGCCTGTTCACTCTGATGGTGGTTTCTTTTGCTGTGCAGAAGCTATTTAGTTTAATTAGTTCCCATTTCTCTATTTTGGCTTTTGTTGTCATTGCTTTTGGTGTTTTAGTCATGAAGTCCTTGCCCATGCCTATGTCCTGAATGGTATTCCCTAGGTTTTCTTCTAGGGTTTTTATGGTTTTAGGTCTAACATTTAAGTCATTTATCCATCTTGAATTAATTTTTGTATAAGGTATAAGGAAGGGATCCAGTTTCAGCTTTCTACATATGGCTAGCCAGTTTTCCCAGCACCATTTATTAAATAGGGAATCCTTTCCCCATTTCTTGTTTTTGTCAGGTTTGTCAAAGATCAGATGATGGTAGATGTGTGGTATTATTTCTGAGCACTCTGTTCTGTTCCATTGGTCTATATCTCTGTTTTGGTACCAGTACCATGCTGTTTTGGTTACTGTAGCCTTGTAGTATATAGTTTAAAGTCAGGTAGTGTGATGCCTCCAGCTTTCTTCTTTTTGCTTAGGATTGTCTTGGCAATGTGGGCTCTTTTTTGGTTCCATATGAACTTTAAAGTAGTTTTTCCCAATTCTGTGAAGAAAGTCATTGGTAGCTTGTTGGGGATGGCATTGAATCTATAAATTACCTTGGGCAGTATGGCCATCTTCACGATATTGATTCTTCCTATCCACGAGCATGGAATGTTCTTCCATTTGTTTGTGTCCTCTTTTATTTTGTTGAGCAGCGGTTTGTAGTTCCCCTTGAAGAGGTCCTTCATATCCTTTGTAAGTTGGATTCCTAGGTATTTCATTCTCTTTGAAGCAATTGTGAATGGGAGTTCGCTCATCATTTGGTTCTCTGTTTGTCTGTTATTGGTGTATAGGAATGCTTGTGATTTTTGCACATTGATTTTGTATCCTGAGACTTTGCTGAAGTTGCTTATCAGCTTAAGGAGATTTTGGGCTGAGAGGATGGGGTTTTCTAAATATACAATCATGGCATCTGCAAACAAGGACAATTTGACTTCCTCTTTTCTTAATCGAATACCCTTTATTTGTTTCTCCTGCCTGATTGCCCTGGCCAGAACTTCCAACCTATATTGAATAGGAGTGGTGAGAGAGGGCATCCCTGTCTTGTGCCAGTTTTCAAAGGGAATGCTTCCAGTTTTTGCCCATTCAGTATGATATTGGTTGTGTGTTTGTCATAAATAGCTCTTTTATTTTGAGATATGTCCCATCAATACCTAGTTTATTGAGAGTTTTTAGCATGAAGGCCAGTTGAATTTTGTCAAAGGCCTTTTCTGCATCTATTGAGATAATCAAGTGGTTTTTGTCTTTGGTTCTGTTTATATGATGGATTATGTTTATTGATTTGCATATGTTGAACCAGCCTTGCATGCCAGGGATGAAGCGAACTTGATTGTGGTGGATAAGCTTTTTGGTATGCTGCTGGATTCAGTTTGCCAGTATTTTATTGAGGATTTTTGCATCAGTGTTCATCAGGGATATTGGTCTAAAATTCTCTTTTTTTGTTGTTGTGTCTCTGCCAGGATTTGGTATCAGGATGATGCTGGCCTCATAAAATGAGTTAGGGAGGATTCCCTCTTTTTCTATTGATTGTAATAGTTTCAGAAGGAATGGTACCAGCTCCTCCTTGTACCTCTGGTAGAATTCGGCTGTGAATCCATCTGGTCCTGGACTTTTTTTGGTTGGTAGGGTATTAATTATTGCCTCAATTTCAGAGTCTGTTATTGGTCTATTCAGGGATTCAACTTCTTCCTGGTTTAGTCTTGAGAGGGTGTAGGTGTCCAGGAATTTATCCATTTCTTCTAGATTTTCTAGTTTATTTGCATAGAGGTGTTTATTGTATTCTCTGATGGTAGTTTGCATTTCTGTGGGATCAGTGGTGATATCCCCTTTATCATTTTTTATTGCGTCTATTTGATTCTTCTCTCTTTTCTTCTTTATTCGTCTTTCTAGTGGTCTATCAATTTTGTTGATCTTTTCAAAAAATCAGCTCCTGGATTCATTGATTTTTTTGAAGGGTTTTGTTTTTTTTTTTTTTTTTTTTTTTTTTTGAGACGGAGTCTCACTCTTTCGCCCAGGCTGGACTGCAGTGGCGCTATCCCGGCTCACTGCAAGCTCTGCCTCTTGGGTCCATGCCATTCTCCTGCCTCAGCCTCCCGAGTAGCTGGGATTACAGGTGCCCACCACCACGCCCGGCTAATTTTTTGTATTTTTTGTAGAGACGGGGTTTCACCGTGTTAGCCAGGATGGTCTTGATCTCCTGACCTCGTGATCTGCCCGCCTCGGCCTCCCAAAGTGCTGGGATTACAGGCGGGGTTTTTTAATCTCTATCTCTTTCAGTTCTTCTCTGATCTTAGTTATTTCTTGCCTTCTGCTAGCTTTTGAATGTGTTTGCTCTTGCTTCTCTAGTTCTTTTAATTGTGAAGTTAGGGTGTCAGTTTTAGATCTTTCCTGTTTCTCTTGTGGCCATTTAGTGCTATAAATTTCCCTCTACACACTGCTTTAAATGTGTCCCAGAGTTTCTGCTATGTTGTGTCTTTTTCCCATTGGTTTCAAAGAACATCTTTATTTCTGCCTTCATTTCATTATTTACCCAGTAGTCATTCAGGAGCAGTTTGTTCAGTTTCCATGTAGTTGAGCGGTTTTGAGTATTTTTCTTAATCCTGAGTTCTAGTTTGATTGCACTGTGGTCTGAGAGACAGTTTGTTATGATTTCTGTTCTTTTACATTTGCTGAGGAGTGCTTTACTTCCAACTATGGGGTCAATTTTGGAATAAGTGCAATGTGGTGCTGAGAAGAATGTATATTCTGTTGATTTGGGGTGGAGAGTTCTGTAGATGTCTATTAGGTCTGCTTGGTGCAGAGATGAGTTCAAGTCCTGGATATCCTTGTTAAACTTCTGTCACCTTGATCTGTCTAATGTTGACAGTGGGGTGTTAAAGTCTCCCATTATTATTGTGTGGGAGTCTAAGTCTCTTTCTAGGTCTCTAAGGACTTGCTTTATGAATCTGGGTGCTCCTGTATTGGGTGCATATAGATTTAGGATAGTTAGCTCTTCTTGTTGAATTGATCCTTTTACCATTATGTAATGGCCTTCTTTGTCTCTTTTGATCTTTGTTAGTTTAAGGTCTGCTTTATCAGAGACTAGGATTGCAACCCCTGCTTTTTTGTTTTGTTTTGTTTTCCATTTGCTTGGTAGATCTTCCTCCATCCCTTTATTTTGAGCCTACATGTGTCTTTGCACATGAGATGTGTCTCCTGAATACAGCACACTGATGGGTCTTGACTCTTTATCCAATTTGACAGTCTATGTCTTTTAATTGGGGCATTTAGACCTTTTACTTTTAAGGTTAATATTGTTATGTGTGAATCTGATACTGTCATTATGACGTTAGCTAGTTATTTTGCTCGTTAGTTGATGCAGTTTCTTCCTACATTGATGATCTTTACAACTTGGCATGTTTTTGCAGCTGCTGGTACCGGTTGTTCCTTTCCATGTTTAGTGCTTCCTTCAGGAGCTCTTTTAGAGCAGGCCTGGTGGTAACAAAATCTCTCAGCATGTGCTTCTCTGTAAAGGATTTTATTTCCCCCTCACTTATGAAGCTTCATTTGGCTGGATATGAAACTCTGGGTTGAAAATTCTTTCTTTAAGAATGTTGAATATTGGCCCACACTCTCTTCTGACTTGTAGAGTTTCTGCTGAGAGATCCGCTGTTAGTCTGATGGGCTTCCCTTTTTGAGTAACCTGACCTTTCTCTCTGGCTGTCCTTAACATTTTTTCCCTTCATTTCAACCTTGGTGAATCGGACAATTATGTGTCTTGGAGTTGCTCTTCTTGAGGAATATCTTCGTGACATTCTCTGTATTTCCTGAATTTGAATGTTGGCCTTCCTTGCTATGTTGGGGAAGTTCTCCTGGATAATATCCTGAAGAGTGTTTTCCAACTTGGTTCCATTCTCCCCATCACTTTCAGGTACCCCAATCAAATGTAGATTTGGTCTTTTCACATAGTCCCATATTTCTTGGAGGTTTTGTTCATTTCTTTTTACTCTTTTTTCTCTAAACTTCTCTTCTCGCTTCATTTCATTCATTTGATCTTCAATCACTTATAATCTTTCTCCCACTTGATTGAATCAGCTACTGAAGCTTGTGCATGCGTCATGTAGTTCTCATGCCATGGTTTTCAGCTCCATCAGGTCACTTAAGGTTTTCTCTATGCTGTTTATTCTAGTTAGCCATTCATCCCATCTTTTTTCAAGGTTTTTAGTTTCTTTGCGATGGGTTCGAACATCCTCCTTTAGCTCAGAGAAGTTTGTTATTACTGATCTTCTGAAGCCTAACTCATCAGAGTCATTCTCTGTCCAGCTTTGTTCTGTTGCTCGCGAGGAGCTGCGTTCCTTTAGAGGAGAAGAGGCACTCTGGTTTTTAGAATTTTCAGCTTTTCTGCTCTGGTTTCTCCCCAACTTTGTGGTTTTACCTACCTTTGGTCTTTGATGATGGTGACCTACAGATGGGGTTTTGGTGTGGATGTACTTTTTGTTGATGTTGATGCTATTCCTTTCTGTTTGTTAGTTTTCCTTCTAACAGGCATGACCCTCAGCTGCAGGTCTGTTGGAGTTTGCTGGAGGTCCCCTCCAGGCCCTGTTCACCTGGGTATCACCAGCGTAGACTGCAGAACAGCAAATATTGCAGAATAGTAAATGTTGCTATCTGATCCTTCCTCTGGAAGCTTCATCTCAGAGGGGCACCCAGCTGTATTAGGTGCCAGTGGGCCCCTACTGGGAGGTGTCTCCCAGTTAGGCTACTCGGGTTCAGGGACCTACTTGAGGAGGGAGTCTGTCGCTAGCCTAGGCTGTCCATTCTCAGATCTCAAAGTCCATGCTGGGAGAACCACTGCTCTCTTCAAAGCTGTCAGACAGGGACATTTAAGTCTGCAGAAGTTCCTGCTGCCTTTTGTTCACCTATGCCCTGCCCCCAGAGGCGGAGTCTACAGAGGTAGGCAGATCTCACTGAGCTGTGGTAGGCTCCACCCAGTTTGAGCTTCCCAGCTGCTTTGTTTACCTATTAAAGCCTCAGCAATGGCGGACCCCCCTCCAGCCTCGCTGCTGCCTGGCAATTCGATCTTGGACTGCAGTTCTAGCAGTAAGCAAGGCTCTGTGGGCGGGGACCCACTGAGTCAGGCGTGGGATATAATCTCCTGGTGTGCCCTTTGCTAAGACCATTGGAAAAGCTCAGTATTAGGGCAGGAGTGTCCCAATTTTCCAGGAAGCCGTCTGTCACAGCTTCCGTTGGCTAGGAAAGAGAATTCTCTGACCCCTTGTGTATCCCAGGCAAGGTGATGCCTCGCCCTGCTTTGGCTCACACTTCTTGGGCTGCACCCACTTTCCAACCAGTCCCAATGAATTGAACCCAGTACCTCAGGTGGAAATGCAGAAATCACCCATCTTCTGCATCGCTCATGCTGGGAGCTGTAGACTGGAGCTGTTCCTATTTGGCCATCTTGGAACAATCCACCTCCATCTTGATTTCATTGTTGACCTAAAGATCATTCACAAGCAGAATATTTAGTTTCCATGTATTTGTATAGTTTTGAGGAATCCTTTAGAGTTAATTTCCAATTTTATTCCACTGTATTCTGAGAGTGCACTTGATAAAATTTCAATTTTCTTAAATTTATTGAGAATTATTTCGTGGCCTATCATATAGTTTATCTTGGAGAATATTCCATGTGCTGATGAAAAGAATGTATGTTTTTCAGTTGTTGGGTATAATATTCTGTAAATATCTGTTAAGCACATTCATTCTAGCATACTCTTTAAGTCTAGGGTATAGTTTAAGTCTACTGTTTCTTTGTTGACTTTCTGTCTTGTGACCTGTCTAGTGCTGTCAGTTGAGTACTGAAGTCCCCCACTATTATTGTATTGCTGTCTGTCTCATTTCTTAGGTCTAGTAGTAATTGTTTTATAAATTTGGGAGCTCCAGTGTTAGGTGCCAATATATTCAGGATTTTGATATTTTCCTGTTGGCCTAATCCTTTTATCATTATATTATATAATGTCCCTCTTTGTCTTTTTTTAACTTTTGTTGCTTTAAAATTTGTATGGTTGATATAAGAAAAGCTACTCCTGCTCGCTTTTGGTTTCCATTTGTATGGAATATCTCTTTTTATCCCATTACCTAAGTTTATGAGAGTCCTTATGTGTTAGGTGAGTCTCTTGAAGACAGTAGATACTTGGTTGGTGGATTTTTATCCATTCTACTTTTCCGTATCTTTTAAGTGGAGCATTTCACCCATTTATATTCAATGTTAGTATTGACATGTGAGGTACTGTTCTATTCATCATGCTAGTTGTTGCTTGAATATCTTGGTTTTTATATCATTATGTTATTGTTTCATAGGTCCTATGATGTTTATGCTTGAAGGGGGCTCAATTGGGTGTATTTTGAGGTTTCGTTTCAATATTTAGGATGCTTATTAGCATTCCTTGTAGTGCTGCCTTGGTAATGTTGAATTTTCTCAGCATTTGTCTGAAAAAGACTTTATCTCTCTTTCATTTATGAAGCTTAATTTTGCTGAATACAGAATTCTTGGCTGATAATTATTTTCTTTAAGGAGGCTAAACTTTGGGCCGATACTTTCTGGCTTGCAGGGTTTCAGCCAAGAAATCTGCTGTTAATCTGATAGAATTTCCTTTAAGGTTGCTTGATCCTTTTTCCTCATAGCTCTTAAGATTATTTTCTTCACTTTGACTTCAGATAACCTGATGACTATGTGCCCAGGTGATTATCTTTTTACAGTGAATTTCCTGGGTGTTTTTTGAGTTTCTTATGTTTGGATGTCTAGATACCTAGCAAGACCAGGGGAGTATTCCTCGATTATTGCTTTAAATAAGTTTTTCAAGCTTTTAGATTTCTCATCTTCCTCAGGAACACCAATTATTTTTAGGTTTGGTCATTTAATATAATCCCAAATTTCTTGAAGGCTTTGTTCATTTAATTTTTTTTCTTTGTCTTTGTCGAATTGGGTTAATTCAAAAGCTTTTCTTCTAGCTCTGAATTTCTTTCTTCTACTTGTTCGATTCTATTGTTGGAGTTTTCCAGTGTATTTTGCATTTCTCTAAATTTGTCTTTCATTTCCAGAAGTTGTGATTGTCTTTTCTTTATGATATGTATTTCTCTGGAGACATTTTCATCCATATCCTGTATTTTTTAAAATTTATTTAAGTTGATTTTCATGCTCTCTTTGAGTAGCTTAATACTTCACCTTCTGAATTCTTTATCTGGCAATTCTGAGATTTCTTCTTGGGTTGGATCCATTGCTGTAGTGCTACTGTGATTTTTTGGGGTTGTTACAGAACCTTGTTTTGTCATATTACTATAACTACTTTCCTTGTTCCTTTTAATTTGGGTAGACCATTTCAGTGGAAAAATCCAGAACTCAGGGGCTGCTGTTCAGATTCTTTTGTTCTGTTAGGTGATCCCTTTATGTGGTGCTTTCCCCTTCCCCCTAGGAATGGGGCTTCCTTAGAGCCAAACTGCAGTGATTGTTATTGTCTTTCTGTGTCTAGCCACCCAGCAGGGCTACCAAGCTGGTTTAGGGGAGTGTCTGCAAAGAGTCCTGTGATGTGATCCATCTTCAGGTTTCCCAGCCATGGATACCAGCACCTGCTCTGGTGAAGGTGGCAGGAGAGTGAATTGGACTCTTTGAGAGTCCTTGGTTGTAGTTTTGTTTAGTGTACTGGTTTTCTTGATACTGTTTATGCTAGCAGCGATGTTGTCATGTGGACAGACTCAAGACATTTAGTTAGCCAGGGTGTTGCAAGCAGTGGAATTAGCTGTTTTCTCCTTCTTTGGATCAGGGTTGTTCTTTCATGAGTTGCTGTAATGGCTTGAGTTGGTTGGCCTCCAGCCACGAGGTGATGCTTTCAAGAGATCAACATCTGCAGTAGTTGAAGGGGAATATAAACTCACCGTGCGTGCGTTGGCCAGTATAAGTACTCAGGTTTCTCAGGTAATGGACAGGTTCATAGAGCTCCCAAGATTTTATGTCTTTTGTCTTTGGCTACCAGGGAGGGTAGAGACAAACTATCAGGTGGGGGCAGAGTTAGGCATGTCTGAGCTCATACTCTCCTTGGGCAGGCATTGCTGTAGCCACTATGGGGGATGGGGAGGTAGTTCTCAGGCCAATAGAGTTATGTTCCAGGGGGATTATCGTTGCCTCTGCTGTCTCATACAAGTCATCAGGGAAGTGCGAAAAGCTGGCAGTGACAAGCCTCATGCAGCTCCCAGGTAGCCAGTAAGGCCAGGCTTATTCCCTCTGTGCCCCACCACCAGCACCAAATTTACACCTAGGGAGCCAGAGAGCAGGGCTGGGATCTTGTCCAAGGCCACAAGCTTCCAGATAAGAAAGCAAGCAGATCTCTCAGACCTTTCCCCTCCTTGCCTTCCAGCACTGTCAGCTGTGGCTTCTTTGCTAATATCTGCACTTGCAATTCACCCCTGCCCTCAACCCCAGATTTTGCTCAGTAAAATTCATGCTTGGTTGAAATTATTACAAAGTTCAGTTGGAAGCTTCCTTTACCCTGTGCCCCTTCCCCAATTCTCCTGGCTAACTTTTCCAAGGACCTCTTATCCCAGGGATGGCTTTCCTGGGGCTTTAGTTGGGGACTGGAAGTGCCTACAGGGCTCTTCCTACTGCTTCTTCTACTTTTATATTTCACCCAGCTCCCTAAATCTGTTTTAGCTCTAGGTAAGATTAAATCCTTCTCCATGATCTGGATTTTTCAGATTTCCCAGTGGGAATGTGTATTAGTCTTCCCGAGACTGGGTAACTTATAAAGAAAAGAGATTTAATTGACTCACAGTTTCACATGGCTAGGGAGGCCTCAGGACACTTGCAATCATGGTGGAAGGAGAAGGGAAAGCAAGGCATGTCTTACATGGCAGCAGGAGAGAGAGAGAGAGAGAGAGAGAGAGCAAAGGAAGCCACACATTTTTAAACCATCAGATCTCATGAGAACTCACTCACTATCACCAGAACAGCATGGGAGAAATCATCCCCATGATCCAATCACTTCCCACCAGGTCCCTTCTTGACACAAAGGGATTACAATTCCAGATGAGATTGGGATGGAACATAGAGCCAAATCAAAGATGTGTGTTCAGAGGTGGACATTTCCCCTTATCACACTTTGGGAACTCACAGTTTTCTACTGTCTAGTGAGTTTGCAGGAGCAAGCCACTCCTTTCAAAGGGTCTGTAAATTCTTTTGGTTGTTCTAGTATGTTCCTTCAGTGGTTCTTGGAGCAAAAGTTCACAATGTGAGTCTCCACATGCTGTTCTGTCGTCCAAATGGGAGCTGCATGTTAGTCCTGTCTCCTATCCATCATTTTCCTCCTGTCTTGAAGATTTTTAAATTAACAATAGCCTCCTACAGATTCTAAGAATTCTTTTTTCTTTTTCTTTTTTTTTCTGAGACAGAGTCTCACTCTGTCGCCCAGGCTGGAGTGCAGTGGTGCGATCTCGGCTCACTGCAACCTCCAGGGTTCACGCCATTCTCCTGCCTCAGCCTTCTGAGTAGCTGGGACTACAGGCACACACCACCATGCCAAGCTAATTTTCTTATTTTTAGTAAAGACAGGGTTTCACCATGTTGGCCAGGATGGTCTCGATCTCTTAACCTCATGATCTGTTTGCCTCGGACTCCAAAAGTGCTGGGATTACAGGCATCAGCCACCGCATCCAGCGGATTCTAATAATTCTTACTAAAATATTTGAATTTGTTGAAATTGAAGGTACTCGATATCTGGCCACAAAATCATATTATTTATGTTAACCATAGAAGCACCATTAGATTTCTAATTTAATTTTGTTTGGCTAGATAGCATACTCTGAAATGTTTTAAATCTTGTAAATTAATTGAGGCATTTTATGGACAAGCATATAATCTATCTTGGTAACTATAACTTAAACAACTGTAAAGATATATATTCTGCCTTTATTGGGCGGAGTGCTCCATAAATGGCACTTAAGTCACATTCAAGTCTTCTGTATTCTTTCTGATTTTCTTTCTACTTTTTGTCTGTCAGTTACTGAGAGAGACTTTGAAGTCTACAAATACAGTATTATCTTTAATCTATTTCTTTTTTCAGCTCTGTCAGTTTTTTGCATTATGCATTTTGAAGCTCTATTATTAAGTGCATTGAAATTTGTTCTGCCTTGATAATGATCTAGTCTCTTAATCATCAGGAAAATCTCCTTATCATGAGCAATAGTCTCTATTTTGGAAAATACTTAGTCTGATACTAATAAAAGTCATTCCTGCTTTCTTTTGATTCATATTTGCTTTTTCATTTATTTTAAAATCATTTTAAAATTCATATTTTAGTTTTATTGTACATAGCATATTTTTAATCCAATAATCTCTGCTATTAGATAGTCTGATAATCTCTGCTTTTAAATGGAATGTTTAGACAATATATAGTTAATGTAATTATCAAGATAATTTCTAACTATAATTTTGTTTTCTATTTATCTCTTCTATTTTTAATTTTTTCTTTTCTTTTCTGCCTTCCTTCAGATTAAGGGAATTTTCTATGATTTAATTTTATCTCCATTATTGTTTTGATTGGTTTGTTAGCTACATGACTTTTTTTAACATGAAAGTTTTAGGGTTTACATATTCATCTTTAACTTATAATGTTATACCACTTTACATATAATGTAAACATTTTCAGCATATCTTTTTATTTTCCCCTCCTTTCTTTATGTTAACATTTTAATATGTTTTGCTTCTCATGTTATGGCCATATAATATACTGTTATTAATTTTAAAGAAACAAAAAAGAAGAAAATTCTCTAATATTTACTGTTTCTGCTGCTTTTATTTTTTTTTCTGTAGATATATGTTTCCATCTGGTATTGTTTTCCTTCTGTCTGAAGAACTTCCTTTCATATATTTTATAGTACAGGTCTGCCAGCAATGTATTCTCTCAGCTATTGTTGTCTAAAGAACTTTAATTTTGCATTCATTCGTGAAATACAGTTTTGTTGGTTATAGGTTTCTAGGTTGAAAAATGTTTTTTCTTCAATCACTTTTAAAATGTCTTTATTGTTTTCTGACTTCCTTTGTTTGGGATATAAAGTATGAGGACATCCTTAATCTCCCCACCCCCATGTAATTTATCTTTGGTTAGTTTTCTGGGATTTATCCTGCTAAGAGTGTGTATGTACAGTTTTCTTGAAATATGGAAAATTTTCTCCTCTATCTTTTCTAATATATTTTCTACCCTCCTCCTTCTGGAGTTTCAATTACTTATTGGTAAAGTTAGACTCCTTCATTGTCCACCAAGATGCCAAGGCTCTCTTAAATGTTTTGGAATGGTTTTCTCTCTGTGCTTCATTTGGATGTTTCTATTTCTATGATTTTCAGTTCAGCAATCTTTTCTTCAATAGCATCTAATCTTCTGTTAAGTACCTGATCTGAATTTGGCATTTCACAACATAGCAAGACCACCATGCTCTACCTGCCCTCTACCTCTCATAAATTGCTTCCAGGCCTAAGGCCAACATGATTGATTCTAGAGCATATATGTGGTCCCTTCACTCAGGGATCATAGCCCTAATTGGCTTCTTCTTGTACAATGTCAGAAAACAGTTATTATTATTATTTTTAATACTTTAAGTTCTGGAGTACATGTGCAGAATGTGCAGTTTTATTACATAGCTATACACGTGTCATGGTGGTTTGCTGCACCCATCAACCCATCACCTACATTAGGTGTTTCTCGTAACGTTATCCCTCTCCTAAACCCCACCCCCTAACAGGCCCCAGTGTGTGATGTTCCCCTCCATATGTTCATGTGTTCTCATTGTTCAACTCCCACTTATGAGTGAGAACATGCGGTGTTTGGTAGAAAACAGTTATTTCATGCATTTTCCCCAAGGTTCTAGCAGTTTACAGTGGAAAGGCAAGTGTCATATTAGTTTCTCCATGATCAGAAGCAAAAAATTTGTCCTGTGTAATTTGAAAAATTCTAAACTAGAGAAATTGTGTAGATGTTTCAGACTTACTTTTATACTTGAGTCATTAATTTCCAATAATTTATTGAGAGAATGATAATTAATTCATAAGAGTTTAAAAAATTATAAGTCTCTAAGTTAAATTGGTATTTAGTATCCAGGAGACAAATAGTATGCAAATCATTTGAGAAGGAAGAAGCTTAAATTAAGTAGAATATTTTAAATACAGTTGAATCAAGACACAATGAGTAATATTATATTGTGTTTAATTTAGCAAAAATTCTTACTTGGCTATTAAAGAAATGGTCCTTACCTAGTTCCTCAATTAAAACATTAAAATCAGGCATCAAAAAGATCATCCAATATTAGAACTGGAAGAAAAGTATATATCATCCTTGCCAACGCTCACATTTTACAGCTTTGGAAACGAGAGTTGGAAAAGTCAAGGAATTTTTTTCATTCACCCAAAGAAGCATAACTTGTTATTGGAAGAGCTGGTGTTACCACATTCCTAGTGCTGTGAGCCACATACTTTTCCCTTCTCCCTCAGAATTCAAAGTGTGCTGAAATATACGGTGCTACAAAACTAATCAATATCAATAAACAGGATGTTATCTTTCTAAAAATTAGATTTTTTAATTATCTTTATGTCATATTATTTTTAAATTGTTAATTAAGCAAATACTAGATTAAATTTTACTACATATTGCATTATTTGTGGTCAGTTATTACTTTTCTAAAAATTGAGCAGCCAAATTATGATGCAAAGGAAGTGGGGAAGAGTTATAACTTTCTGAAACCATTTGTTTCACCTGTCTACTCTTTAGCCCTGTGCAATATTATATTGAGTTAATGTCTTAGAAAATAGTTATTATTTGAGCTCATGGAGATTTTGTAAAGAATCGTATCGCTTATCAAAAATCCCAAATCCCCATAACATATTTGATCACCTCAAGAGTTCCCTTAAGGTTTTATTTTTACGACCTTACTTAGCAAGCATTTAAGCAAATAACTCATCTAAGTTGTCTATAGAGTTGAATTGAATCTTCCACAAGCTTGTGTTAAAATAACATTTTGAATGATGTTCAAATAATTTTGAATTAGCTTTTGTAAAAGAAGTGTATAATTCCTATCACTTACTACTAACACTGTTATGTACCTTCCCTGCTTTAAAAACTGGGCCTTGAGTTCAAAAAGAGGAAGTACCATAATAGATGTAAGCTATAAAGTGACCCAAATCTTCTGAACTCCAAACTGCTTCGCACTGGCTTTATCTATGCTCTATTTCAGTGTCTCCCTCTGGTATAGCATTAACCAAATAACTGTTGTTAAAATGCACATTTGCAGCAAAATACATTAGTTCAAGTGAGTTATCAGTTGGGGAAAGCAGAATGTTGGCCTAGAAGAAAAGGGTTTTGAGATATGCATTTATACATTTAGTCAGCAGATAACTATTGAGTACTTACTGTATGCTAGACATTGTGTTAGGGGAATATACTGATAAACAAGCCATAGCAAGCATAGTAATCTTTATAAATTGTCTGTTTGTCTATTTCATTGTTGACAGTTTCCCCCACCCATTATCACCAGCAAACACTGCAATTGAAACTCCATTAGGACCTCATGTCTTGTTCATCACTGTAGCCCTACCTACTAGATTGATTCCTGCCATATAATACAGACTCAGTAAATATTTTTAGATTGAGTGAATGATTGAATGGATGACACTGTCCCTGCTCTTAAAAGAGCTTGATGTTTGATAGATGGTTGGGAGAGTTGATGGCATGAAATAGTTCAAATGATGGAGTAGTTGGAAGATTTCAGAATGCTTTTACTGATGTATCAGTACTATAATTCTGAATTTTCTAGTTCTTCAGGTCAGTAGTAAAAATAGAAATATTTATTTATCTATATTTATCAATTTATATTTTAGTGGTTTCTCCACATCTGTTCATTTTATTTCATTCTTACAGCAATAAATATGCCAGAAAGATATAATCTCAGAACCTAAGAATTAGAAGGGGAAAGACGAAGAATCTAGTACAATCTGAATGGGACCAGGCCCCTGTGGCAGTCTCTGCTCGTACATTGAGCCCACTTTGAGTTCAGATTCACCAGTGTGTTCCTCCTCCAAAAACAAACAAATCCAAATTCAAGAGAATTGGAGGCTAATATAGTGTTGGTTATTTGGAGAAAAATCAAAAAAGAAATATACATGACACAGCAAAGCTTCATCACCGTTACCATCATCACTTAATATAATACCTCTTCCTTTATGGAAAGTATTCCTTCATCCAAGATACTCATTGTCCTGACCCTGCTGTTTTTCTTACCTTACTCAGCCTCTAAAATGTACCCCTTCTATTGTGCTGGGTCATTCATTTTTTTACCCTCAATTTGCATGCCCACTAAAACAACAAAAACATCTGTTTACCTGAGGATCTTCTTGGAGAATATTCAAGTAATTTTGCCGCATGAGAATATATGGAGAACACATTAGGGCAATGTTCTACATATTTGTTTTCATATTTCTTACTCTAAACAGCCTTCTAAAATAATAACTATTAATATCTGTACTTTTGAGCTAAGGAAACTGATGCTCAGAGACCATAGGTAACTTAGTCAAAATGGCATAACTGGCAAATAGTGGTGGGGATTCAAAACCACATGTACCTGTCTCCAAATCCTGTGCTATTTACAGGTCGTATCTGCCTCATAATATAGTAGTAGCTACTATTTATTGAACACTTGCCTGTGCCAGTTATTGTACTACACATTTCACAAATATTGTGTAATTTCTCACTGT
The DNA here is from genome assembly GCF_028858775.2 of Pan troglodytes. Classification (NCBI taxonomy): domain Eukaryota; kingdom Metazoa; phylum Chordata; class Mammalia; order Primates; family Hominidae; genus Pan; species Pan troglodytes. The sequence goes on from NC_072407.2 coordinate 94,141,743, forward strand.
GAGTCAGCTATGAGTACTGTGATTATTCCCACTTTATAAATGAAAAATCTGAGGCTCAGGAAAAATAAGTCACTCGCTCAAAATCACATAACAAGAAAGTTGTAGTGGGAGAATATAATCAGGTACACCTGGCTGATTTGTCTGTTTCTTTCCACCATGTCACACTATTGAAATGAAACATATTGATGCCCCAATTCAATATTCCTCATCAATATAACAGGTCCCTTCACAGACATTAATAAAAGATGATTTTCTATTCTTTATTTAAACACATCCAGTGACAAAGTGCTCATTACTCCATGATCCAGCTCATTTCCAAACTGGATACTCTAGTAATAAGAAATTTGTTCTGAACCAAAAGCTGCCCTTCTTTAACATTGTCTTATGCAGTCTATTGTTTTGTCCTAAATAGCAACAAACCATTTTTTTCTATATAGGCTCTCGTCTATAGGATAGCTCTTCAATTATCTCATTTATTTTAAACTATTTATGATATATTTATCATATGATAGGCAGTGTGCTAGATGCTGGATATACAATTTATAAGAACATAATGACAGTCTCTTACAGCTTACTGGTTGAAATAGGCACTAATGAAATAATTATACAAATAGATATATAACTGCAAAATGTGATAAGTAACAAAGTGAAGAAAACTATACAGGATGGCGAAAGTGTATACCTTGGTCTAATTTAAGTTAAGATGGGTATATTGGAAGGCTCCTCTGTAAAGAGGATATTTAAAGAATAAGTAGAAAATAACAAGGCAAAAATGGTTAATGAGTAAAGGCAATGGGGATAAAAATTTAGTAAAGACTAGAGTATGCACATGTCTTTGAGGCTGGAGGGAGTATAGGGCCTTCTAAGAATGAAAGGAAGAACCGTGAGGCTGAAGCCCAAAGAATAACTGAGATGATCGATCAAGATAAGCTGGAAAGGAATACAGGCTCCAGTTCATGCATCAAGATCCATACATGTCATGGCAATATTTCTGATCTTCAGTAGTAACGAGTACACTTAGCACACAGATCTTTGACTCTAATACCATTTCCCATAAAAGGAACCAGGGCTTCTTGGACAAAGGAGTAGGGTAGAAAATATATAAGGTAAACTTGTAGCATAATGTAATTCCGAAAAGTAAAAAAAGTGCTAAAACTAAAACAATATTAAGGGTGTATCAAAGAGACACAGGAGGAGCTAAATAAAAGAGCATCCAGTGACCAAAGCTGGAACAATCTGAGCAAAAACAATCAACAAAATGTCATTGGATCATACCCCAAAGCATAAAACAAATATCCATGAGTCCATACTGATGTAAATAAATGATTTGATAAATAAATACGTAAATTGGAGAGAATAAACAAATTTCCCTGTACACAATAATTTATGTCGATATTTTTTCCTCAAGGAGATGAATCATAACTCTCCAGTCTTTAAATTTGTACTGCACATAATAACTTCCTTTTAAAGAGTTCAGCAGGAAAAGAAGAAACACTTTACAGAGCAAAACCTGACAAACACTACCTCAGCCAGGTGACTAAGGTCAACATTGACAGATATAAATTATATTGATAATAGGCACCCTTCATGTGATGTGATGAGAATATTACTTTTTTTCTGTGATCTTCCTCACAAAAACCCATATTCCTAGTTTAATAATGAAAAAGAATCTGACACATCACAATAGAGGGACATTTTACAAAATACCTGACAAGCAATCTTTAAAATCATCAGGGTCATCAAAAACAAGAAAAGTCAGAGAAACTGTCACAGCCAAGAGGAGCTTAAGGAGCCATGATGAGCAAATGTAATGCAGGATTCTGATGTGGTACTAGAACAGAAAAATGATATAGTGTACAAAGTAAGGGGAGGAGCCAAGATGGCCGAATAGGAACAGCTCTGGTCTACAGCTCCCAGCGTGAGCGACGCAGAAGATGGTGATTTCTGCATTTCCATCTGAGGTACTGGGTTCATCTCTCTAGGGAGTGCCAGACAGTGGGCGCAGGTCAGCGGGTGCGCACACCGTGCGCGAGCCAAAGCAGGGCGAGGCATTGCCTCACTTGGGAAGTGCAAGGGGTCAGGGAGTTCCCTTTCCGAGTCAAAGAAAGGGGTGACAGATGGCACCTGGAAAATTGGGTCACTCCCACCGGAATACTGTGCTTTTCCAAAGGTCTTAAAAAACGTCGCAGCAGGAGATTATATCTCGCACCTGGCTCGGAGGGTCCTACGCCCACGGAGTCTCCTGATTGCTAGCACAGCAGTCTGAGATCAAACTGCAAGGCGGCAGCGAGGCTGGGGGAGGGGCGCCCGCCATTGCCCAGGCTTGATTAGGTAAACAAAGCAGCCGGGAAGCTCGAACTGGGTGGAGCCCACCACAGCTCAAGGAGGCCTGCCTGCCTCTGTAGGCTCCACCTCTGGGGGCAGGGCACAGACAAACAAAAAGACAGCAGTAACCTCTGCAGACTTAAATGTCCCTGTCTGACAGCTTTGAAGAGAGCAGTGGTTCTCCCAGCACCCAGCTGGAGATCTGAGAACGGGCAAACTGCGTCCTCAAGTGGGTCCCTGACCCCGACCCCTGAGCAGCCTAACTGGGAGGCACCCCCAGCAGGGGCACAATGACACCTCACATGGCAGGGTATTCCAACAGACCTGCAACTGAGGGTCCTGTCTGTTAGAAGGAAAACTAACAAACAGAAAGGACATCCACACCAAAAATCCATCTGTACATCACCATCATCAAAGACCAAAAGTAGATAAAACCACAAAGATGGGGAAAAAACAGAATAGAAAAACTGGAAACTCTAAAAAGCAGAGCGCCTCTCCTCCTCCAAAGGAATGCAGTTCCTCACCAGCAACGGAACAAAGCTGGATGGAGAATGACTTTGACGAGCTGATAGAAGAAGGCTTCAGACGATCAAATTACTCTGAGCTATGGGAGGAAATTCCAACCAAAGGCAAAGAAGTTGAAAACTTTGAAAAAAATTTAGAAGAATGTATAACTAGAATAACCAATACAGAGAAGTGCTTAAAGGAGCTGATGGAGCTGAAAACCAAGGCACGAGAACTACGTGAAGAATGCAGAAGCCTCAGGAGCCGATGCGATCAACTGGAAGAAAGGGTATCAGCAATGGAAGATGAAATGAATGAAATGAAGTGAGAACGGAAGTTTAGAGAAAAAAGAATAAAAAGAAATGAGCAAAGCCTCCAAAAAATATGGGACTATGTGAAAAGACCAAATCTACGTCTGATTGGTGTACCCGAAAGTGATGGGGAGAATGGAACCAAGTTGGAAAACACTCTGCAGGATATTATCCAGGAGAACTTCCACAATCTAGCAAGGCAGGCCAACATTCAGATTCAGGAAATACAGAGAATGCCACAAAGATACTCCTCGAGAAGAGCAACTCCAAGACACATAATTGTCAGATTCACCAAAGTTGAAATGAAGAAAAAAATGTTAAGGGCAGCCAGAGAGAAAGGTCGGGTTACCCTCAAAGGGAAGCCCATCAGACTAACAGCGGATCTCTCGGCAGAAACCCTACAAGCCAGAAGAGAGTGGGGGCCAATATTCAACATTCTTAAAGAAAAGAATTTTCAACCCAGAATTTCATATCCAGCCAAACTAAGCTTCATAAGCGAAGGAGAAATAAAATACTTTACAGACAAGCAAATGCTGAGAGATTTTGTCACCACCAGGCCTGCCCTAAAAGAGCTCCTGAAGGAAGCACTAAACATGGAAAGGAACAACCGCTACCAGCCGCTGCAAAATCATGCCAAAATGTAAAGACCATCGAGACTAGGAAGAAACTGCATCAACTAACTAGCAAAATAACCAGCTAACATGATAATGACAGGATCAAATTCACACATAACAATATTAACTTTAAATGTAAATGGACTAAATGCTCCCATTAAAAGACACAGACTGGCAAATTGGATAAAATGTCAAGACCCATCAGTGTACTGTATTCAGGAAACCCATCTTATGTGCAGAGACACACATAGGCTCAAAATAAAAGGATGGAGAAAGATCTACCAAGCAAATTGAAAACAAAAAAAGGCAGGGGTTGCAATCCTACTCTCTGATAAAACAGACTTTAAACCAACAAAGATCAAAAGAGACAAAGAAGGCCATTACATAATGGTAAAGGGATAAATTCAACATGAAGAGCTAACTATCCTAAATATATATGCACCCAATACAGGAGCACCAAGATTCATAAAGCAAGTCCTGAGTGACCTACAAAGAGACTTAGACTCCCACACATTAATAATGGGAGACTTTAACACCCCACTGTCAACATTAGACAGATCAACAAGACAGAAAGTCAACAAGGATACCCAGAAATTGAACTCAGCTCTGCACCAAGTGGACCTAATAGACATCCACAGAACTCTCCACCCCGAATCAACAGAATATACATTTTTTTCAGCACCACACCACACCTATTCCAAAATTGACCACATACTTGGAAGTAAAGCTCTCCTCAGCAAATGTAAAAGAACAGAAATTATAATAAACTATCTCTCAGACCACAGTGCAATCAAACTAGAACTCAGGATTAAGAATCTCACTCAAAACCGCTCAACTACATGGAAACTGAACAACCTGCTCCCGAATGACTACTGGGTACATAACGAAATGAAGGCAGAAATAAAGATGTTCTTTGAAACCAATGAGAACAAAGACACAACATACCAGAATCTCTGGGACGCATTCAAAGTAGTGTGTAGAGGGAAATTTATAGCACTAAATGCCCACAAGAGAAAGCAGGAAAGATCCAAAATTGACACCCTAACATCACAATTAAAAGAACTAGAAAAGCAAGAGCAAACACATTCAAAAGCTAGCAGAAGGCAAGAAATAACTAAAATCAGAGCAGAACTGAAGGAAACAGAGACACAAAAAACCCTTCAAAAAATTATTGAATCCAGGAGCTGGTATTTTGAAAGGATCAACAAAATTGATAGACCGCTAGCAAGACTAATAAAGAAAAAAGGAGAGAAGAATCTAATAGACGCAATAAAAAATGATAAAGGGGATATCACCACCGATCCCACAGAAATACAAACTACCATCAGAGAATACTACAAACACCTCTACACAAATAAACTAGAAAATCTAGAAGAAATGGATAAATTCCTCAACACATACACTCTCCCAAGACTAAACCAGGAAGAAGTTGAATCTCTGAATAGACCAATAACAGGATCTGAAATTGTGGGAATAATCAATAGCTTACCAACCAAAAAGAGTCCAGGACCAGATGCATTCACAGCCGAATTCTACCGGAGGTACAAGGAGGAACTGGTACCATTCCTTCTGAAACTATTCCAATCAATAGAAAAAGAGGGAATCCTCCCTAACTCATTTTATGAGGCCAGCATCATCCTGATACCAAAGCCAGGCAGAGACACAACCAAAAAAGAGAATTTTAGACCAATATCCTTGATGAACATTGATGCAAAAATCCTCAATAAAATACTGGCAAAACGAATCCAGCAGCACATCAAAAAGCTTATCCACCATGATCAAGTGGGCTTCATCCCTGGGATGAAAGGCTGTTTCAATATACACAAATCAATAAATGTAATCCAGCATATAAACAGAGCCAAAGACAAAAACCACATGATTATCTCAATAGATGCAGAAAAAGCCTTTGACAAAATTCAACAACCCTTCATGCTAAAAACTCTCAATAAATTAGGTATTGATGGAACATATCTCAAAATAATAAGAGCTATCTATGACAAACCCACAGCCAATATCATACTGAATGGGCAAAAACTGGAAGCATTCCCTTTGAAAACTGGCACAAGACAGGGATGCCCTCTCTCACCACTCCTATTCAACATAGTGTTGGAAGTTCTGGCCAGGGCAATTAGGCAGGAGAAGGAAATAAAGGGTATTCAATTAGGAAAAGGGGAAGTCAAATTGTCCCTGTTTGCAGATGACATGATTGTATATCTAGAAAACCCCATTGTCTCAGCCCCAAATCTCCTTAAGCTGATAAGCAACTTCAGCAAAGTCTCAGGATACAAAATCAATGTACAAAAATCACAAGCATTCTTATACACCAACAACAGACAAACAGAGAGCCAAATCATGAGTGAACTCCCATTCACAATTGCTTCAAAGAGAATAAAATACCTAGGAATCCACCGTACAAGGGACATGAAGGACCTCTTCAAGGAGAATTACAAACCACTGCTCAAGGAAATAAAAGAGGATACAAAGAAATGGAAGAACATTTCTTTGTATGTTCCTACCCATGCTCATGGGTAGGAAGAATCAATATCGTGAAAATGGCCACACTGCCCAAGGTAATTTACAGATTCAATGCCATCCCCATCAAGCAACCAATGCCTTTCTTCACAGAATTGGAAAAAACTACTTCAAAGTTCATATGGAACCAAAAAAGAGCCCGCATCGCCACGTCAATCCTAAGCCAAAAGAACAAAGCTGGAGGCATCACACTACCTGACTTCAAACTATACTACAAGGCTACAGTAACCAAAACAGCATGGTACTGGTACCAAAACAGAGATATAGATCAATGGAACAGAACAGAGCCCTCAGAAATAACACCGCATATCTACAACTATCTGATCTTTGACAAACCTGACAAAAACAAGAAATGGGGAAAGGATTCCCTATTTAATAAATGGTGCTGGGAAAACTGGCTAGCCATATGTAGAAAGCTGAAACTGGATTCCTTCCTTACACCTTATACAAAAATCAATTCAAGATGGATTAAAGACTTAAACGTTAGACCTAAAACCATAAAAACCCTAGAAGAAAACCTAGGCATTACCATTCAGGACATAGGCATGGGCAAGGACTTCATGTCTAAAACACCAAAAGCAATGGCAACAAAAGCCAAAATTGACAAATGGGATCTAATTAAACTAAAGAGCTTCTGCACAGCAAAAGAAACTACCATCAGAGTGAATAGGCAACCTACAAAATGGCAGAAAATGTTCACAACCTACTCATCTGACAAAGGGCTAATATCCAGAATCTACAATGAACTCAAACAAATTTACAAGAAAAAAACAAACAACCCTATCAAAAACTGGGCGAAGGATATGAACAGACACTTCTCAAAAGAAGACATTTATGCAGCCAAAAAACACATGAAAAAATGCTCATCATCACTGGCCATCAGAGAAATGCAAATCAAAACCACAATGAGATACCATCTCACACCAGTTAGAATGGCAATCATTAAAAAGTCAGGAAACAACAGGTGCTGGAGAGGATGTGGAGAAATAGGAACACTTTTACACTGTAGGTGGGAATGTAAACTAGTTCAACCATTGTGGAAGTCAGTGTGGCGATTCCTCAGGGATCTAGAACTGGAAATACCATTTGACCCAGCCATCCCATTACTGGGTATATACCCAAAGGACTATAAATCATGCTGCTATAAAGTCACATGCACACATATGTTTATTGCAGCATTATTCACAATAGCAAAGACTTGGAACCAACCCAAATGTCCAACAATGATAGACTGGATTAAGAAAATGTGGCACATATACACCATGGAATACTATGCAGCCATAAAAAATGATGAGTTCATGTCCTTTGTAGGGACATGGATGAAATTGGAAATCATCATTCTCAGTAAACTGTTGCAAGAACAAAAAACCAAACACCGCATATTCTCACTCATAGGTGGGAATTGAACAATGAGATCACATGGACACAGGAAGGGGAATATCACACTCTGGGGACTGTTGTGGGGTGGGGGGAGGGGGGACGGATAGCATTGGGAGATATACCTAATGCTAGATGACGAGTTAGTGGGTGCAGCGCACCAGCATGTCACATGTATACATATGTAACTAACCTGCACAATGTGCACATGTACCCTAAAACTTAAAAGTATAATTAAAAAAAAAAAGAAACAAAGTAAGGGAATATGTATAAAGTATGAACTTCAGTTAATAATAATGTACTGAAACTGATTCATTCATTCATTGTAACAAATGTACTATACTAATGTTAGATGTTAATAATGGGGAAATTTTGACGTGGGGTCTATGGGAACCCTATACTATCTTGTCAGCTTTTCTGAAAATTTAAAACTATTCTAAAATGAAATATTTTCTTTAAAAAATGGGGAGGGAGGAGACCCTGATCTTTGGTAGAATCAGGACCAACACCAGGTTTGTCTGACCCTGGCTTAAGAGTATTTCTACCAGATCACTATGCTGTAGAAAGATACCTGCTTGTTTCTTTATCTTGCCAGCCCTCTGAGATACCTCAAATTTTTATAAGTGATCCTCCTGATGCATTCTAGTCTCCCAATTCAGGAACTTGCTGAATTTCAGAGACCTCCTACTCCTCATGCGGCAACCACACATGTCCCTACCAGACAGAAAATGCCTGCTGAATGTAGACCCAGCATCTGTTCTGCTACTCTTCCCACTCTCTGAACCCAATCTTTGCCACCATAGCGAATTCCTATTCTTCTTCAGTTTCTTGTTATATCCCAATCTATCAACGGTCTTCTCACACTGCCTCTCCAGAACTTGTCTGGACCCCAAGACTCTATATTTCCATCATACCTTCAGCTTCACCTCAGGTTTTCTTATGCCCTTAGCATTCAGGAACCACAGCTTTCCTAGTCCTTATTCAGTTCGTCTTCCAGTCCTGCTCCCAGAATGCTTAAGGCTGCTGGAAAAATCTAGCCATTCGGTTGACTGGCTTCAGAATAATATCTCATATCTCCTGGAATTTTAATGATGCCCACTAGTCCCTTTTCTTTTCCTTAAATGTCCTTGTACTGTGCTAAACCAATCCTAAACCTTGTCCATTCTGTCTGAGTTCTCAGCTTCCCTCTCCCTGCCCTGCAGGAACACCTTCCCTTACTTCCATCCCCCCACCTCCCCACTTCACCCTGACAACATGCTTCCCTCTCTCCACCATCTTATATTTCAACAAACAAAAACTATCAGGGGTCCTTATTGTCCATCCCCACCTCTACCATTGTTAAAAGTCTTTCTCATTTGCCGTGGGGCCTTACCTCCTTAATTATCCTTTCTCCTAATCTCTCTCCCATGACTTAACCATATTCTATGTTCCCCTATCCTCCCTGGCCTCCAAACATTTTCCCATTCTAAAAACAAGCTTTGCCCAAACATACTTCCAATTGACAGACAAACAATGATACTGCACTCATTAATCATTGATAAATTATTTTGTTTAGTAGGCAAAATTTTTTCTAAACATGAGCCCAGGCAAAAAAATATATATATATGATAATGAAACACCTCACTATCAGTGAAACTATGGGCACCAATGAGATACTCTGTAGCTCCATTTCAGTTTTCATGTTCTGTGGTTCTCTGTAGTTTATCCCTTCTTTATTTATCTGTCTTTCCAGAGCTTCTGGATAGAAATTATGTTGCAAATTTCCCTTATCATTTCTCCTATTGTATTAGGTTGTTGACTTGTCTAAAATTTCCCTGAGAGATTTCATGTTTTATTTATCTCTAATATAGTGATTTGTGAATAATAAGAATTAATTATTATTAAAAGAACAAGTGGTGAACTGACTTTGTTCCAGGCTAATTATTGTTGGCTTTTTAAAAGCAATTTTTAATACTCTGTTTCTAAAAGTATTTGAGGCTGCTATTTTCCTTGTTATAAAACACAAAGAAATAAAAATGAGAAACACAGCCCAAGGACCCAGATAATATGGAAAATCACCCTTGCAATTCATTTGATATAGATTCTACATGCTGCCAAGTGGGTCCTTGAGAGCAGGGTCTCATTTTGATGTATGTTTTGTACAGTGCCTAGGTCAATGGGAATTTGTGGTGAATAAATTGAGGATGAAAGCAATGTGACTGATGGATGCAGAGAGAAATGAGACTCCTATCATCTATTTTCAGCTGTAGTATTGCATACATAGCCTTTGGCCTCTAACATGGGGCTTTGAAAGTTAAATTCTTCAGCCTCGGAATTAGAAATAATACCTCCACATCTAGCTGGTTTCAAAAGAGTTTTGCTTAAGGTAATGGCCACAAAAGAACAAAGTATTGCTCTATACTGAGCAGAATAAATCAGCCTAGCATTTCAGAAAGTTCTGTACAAATTTAACAAAAACACATTCTATCCGTTATCTTAGGTTCTTTCCTTCAAAATAGTTGTATTTGTATTCCCTTTAATTAGAGCTGCTGGGTTTTTCATAGTTGCTTAATTAAATTAGGGGAATATCAATTCTTGATGCCTTTAGGAAAGTAACTCCAATTACATAGCCAATCTGTCAGTAGAAGTTAAGAGGAAAAAACATTTTAATAGCAAAGTTACAGGGAACAAAGGATGCATATAATAAGTAGGAAGAATACTTAATAATTAGTCTTGCTATTAACTAAATTTTATAGAAATTGCTCAGGACTTCCACTTAAAAGTTTTCGATGCAGGCATGGGTATGTAATTTAGCACTCCCAGCTCAGATAGCTCATGTAGCTATTTGGTCTGGTTTAGGTATGATTCCATATTGAAGGCTCAGCATTGCATCTGCTATGGCAGGTTAGATACTCAGCACCAGCAGAGTCAGATCAACCTTGGTGAGAAAGATCCCATAATGTTGAGTCTGTGGATATTCTCTATCCGTGCCACCCTGACTACTCTGTCATTGACCCATTGTGCAATTCTGGAGTAACTGAGGACAGAAACTGTCTGGCATTACCTGGATGAGTCATCCTATCCATCAGGCTTTTTAATGCTGCTTTTGTGATACATGCCTTCTGTATTAGCTCTCTATTGCTGTATAAAAATTTATCCCAAAACTTAGTGATTTTAAAAGAGTACACATTTATTATCCCATTGTTTCTGTAGGTTAGGTGTCTGAGCACTCCTATCTGGGTCTTCTGCTTCAAGTATCTCATAAAGATGCAACAAGATGTCTGCCAGGGTTGGAATCACATCTGAAGGCTCAACTGGAGAAGTATCTGCTTCCAAGCTCAGGTAGTTGTTGGCAGGACTCAGTTCCTTGCAGGTTGTTAGAATGGGTATCTCAGTTCCTTGCTGGCTATTGGGTCCTTACAGGCCCTTGACATATGGGCCTCCCCATTATGGTGGTTTGCTTCATCAAAGCCAGCAAGAAAGAGAGAAACAAGACAAAAGTAACCATCTCATGTAACATAGTCTAGAAATGACATTGCATTACTTTTGTCATAATATATCAACTAGAGATAGTAGCTAGGCCAGCCCATAATCAAAGTGTAGGGATCACAGAGGACATGAATAACAGGGGACAGGGATCACTGAGGGCCTCGTTAGAGTCTGATGCCAAAATCTCTCTGATGGGCATTGTCATGAGACATAAAGAGTCACACATTTTGTGCTCACTCCTATAGCTCCATCCACATGTCTGTTCCCTAGACTTCCTTGACTCTTATCTTACACTGTTCCTCCTTCAGTCTCCTGAGCACCCAGTCAAGCCATTTGCCACTGCTCAGGAATCAGTATACCATTACCCTTACCTCTAACAACTCTCCACTGAAAGTTGAAGCCGAGGTAGCTCTTCAAAGTTCTGCTCGCTAGGATTCCCTTTCACCATTGTCCTTCAGCCCAGAGTGGGGTTGTCAGGCAGAACATTGTATTTTCAGCTCACACTAACATATAAATTAACCTATTGATGAACCAGGCCCAAGAATTTTGTTGGCTTCTTATTTTTTAGATTTAAAAGTACATATATTGCTTTATTTCTCATTGCAAATAATATATTTTAACTGCAGATATATAGAAAATAAGCCTAAAACAAAGGAAGTTATCACTTATGACACTGTCACTCAGAGATAACTATGCCTGTTTGTTTACATATACAAACATATAAATATTCATTACACATATACGCATACATGATACATGGTCATATTATATATATGTTGAGTCTGATACTTGATCTGATGCTGCTGTTTTGGTCTCATGGATACAGGTAGAAGACATGAAACTCCTGGATCATAGACCAAGAACTTTATAACTCAAGGCACAGCAAGCAGCAAGAGTATCAATTCATTGCATTAGTTCTCCTTGCTCCCAAGTCCAATGGGGATAATGGGGAAGGTCCAATTTTTGACTTTTCCTCAGACCATAGGGAATCTGCTACCAGGCCATAAGCCTGAACTGAGGGAGGAGTGTCAGAGCAACAGATGTAAGTGTCATAGGATTCTGGGATACCTATTCATATAAACTACCATGGTCTCCAGACCTGCTCAGGTATGATCCCTGATATGCCATTTTCATCATATAATGGATTACTATGTATGACTTGATGAGTCTGACAACATTCTTGATGGGCAACTGCAGTTACAAAGCTGCTTAATATCCCATGGTCTCTATTAGTCTCTGTGTATAACAACAGCATAACTGGAACTGCCCATTGAACAGTGACCAGTTTTTACTGCAGAAGGTGTGTACTTGCTCTAGAACTTAGATAGTCTGTGCTATGACTTTCTACCCAGGGGCTTACCAGAGGTTCTACGCAGCTTTCTTATCCTGGGCAGATATTTTTAGCCTCATTGGATCCACTAGGCCTTATGGTCCAAAAACAGAGCTGCTTTTATCACAGACTTACTCTGTTGTAAAGCCATCTCTCGCTCTGGGTCTGGCTCAAAACTGTCAGCTTTCTGAGTCACTTTATGAATAGGTTGGAACACTATTTTCAAGTGTGATACATGCTATTTTTAAAATCCAAAAATGCTATAAGCTTCTATACTTCATTCTTAATGATTGAAGTTATAGGAGAAAAAAGATATTCTTATTCTTGAAGAGGATGTCCTGACCTGCCATAGACTAGTTTACCAATGACCAGGTTCCTAAAATGTTGTAAGGTTTATCTCCCACACTCTGGTGCTTTACCTAGGAATTCACACTGCTTGTCACTTCCTACTCACCATATCAGATTAACCTGATGTCATCACTCTAGTAGACTAACATGATGCTGGGTTGGAGCAAGCATGAATGGTCAGTGCCAAAGGAATACAATCAGGGCACTAGAGATAGTCTCTAGTCCAAAGATACTTTAACTGAGGAGCAGAGAAATATAAAAGTCAAATAACAATAGAAGATTTTATGTCATACTTACCAACTTTATGGTAGAGGCAACAAAGTGGTATGACAGTGTAAAGAAAGGCAAGAACATTTTAAGCCAGGTGATTACTATAAGCCAACACATGGACTCAGAATTGTACATGGGCTAAAATACAAATAAATGTATTTATTATTCATTTATACTATATATACAGTCCAAAGGGTTTCCAGATCGGCTGGAAGGCTCTTTACCATGCAGCCATTAAGGAATCCAGGCACATAGAGGCTTTATCATGCTTCCTTAGGTCACCCTAGACTTTGATAAGTCATTAGTGGAAAGGAAATTTCCAAGTATGCAATAATTTTATGAATCTGGAAGTGAAACTCATCACTTCCTCTCACATCCTATCACCTGGAATCAGGTCACATAGCCACAACTAGCCATAAGCCCAAAGTTGAGAATTGTATTCTAGCTGCAGTGCCTGATTACATAATTAGTAGAACCCTGTTCAAAGTGAAAATATGTGGGACTCTTGTTCAAAAAGAAGGAAAAATACGTACTGTTCTTAAATATACTTTCTTCTGGGTTCTCACTGTCTTTTCACATAGTGCTTTTTAAAATTTGATATTGTCATTCTAAGTAAAAAATTAAAATTTTAAAGTATCAACATGAATTTTGCCATTCATGTTTGTGCAATGCCAAATTTAAATGTCAATATGAGTATTTAATTCATATGCGGAAAGACTAAATTTATAAAATTTGCTTTTGTAGCTTGTATATGTATGCATATTTTGTTCTTACCAGAACAGTGGAAACACTGTACAAAACAAACTCAACTATTTTTATTTCACTTCTTGATACATGCACATTCTGCCAATACTCTCTACCTTTAACTTTCGGAACAGTCAGGAAGAACTGAAAGGAAAAGGCACTGTGAGTTATCCTATTATTCCCTTTCTTTCTGTGTCATCATTTTCAGGGGAAGAGGTTGGCTAATACAGGAAATAACAGGAGTAAGAAAGGATGTGATAGGGTTTCTTGGTGTTTTGTATCTTTAGAAGACTACCATTGCCATCTACTTTCAAAGCAATTTCAGGTTGGAAGGGAAAATGTGGCTCCTCAGGGCTGTCAGTGCACCTACTTATTTTGTCACAGATGCGAAACATTTACCTTGTTCCCTCTTTGAGTCTCACTGAACTTCCACATCTCATGGGTGCACAGAATTCTGAACTGATTGGACATTGCAAACACTATGCACAAAGGGGGCAAAAACAGTGGATGCACATATTGTGTACAGCTCCTCTGTTCATGCACGTGTTCTGCTGTCCCATTGCACTTCACTTATAAAACACAAGACCAAAAATAAAATTATTAAGAAGTTTTAGGATGGCAACAGGAGAGAATCAAACCAAGCATCAGGCTCTTCTGAGCATGGTAAGCAATGTAGCTGCACAGGGTACATACTCATGAGGTCAGCCTTGTCTAGCTGTTTCCAGAAAAAAACATTAAGAAAAACTATTTTCTGAAAGAGTTAACACTTGAGAAAACCAGGTACATAAACAGGATGGTTCCTGTCCTTTGTCATTTACAATTATGGTGGTCACATACCAAGCACCTAATATTTGCCAGGTATCAGATCTTTGCAGGAACTATCTTTAACTCACACAACTCTGAAAGGCATATTATTATTATTATTATTTCTAACTTACAGATGAGAAACTGAGGCTCATTCAGGTAAAGTGATTTCCCAGGGCTACAGAGCTATCAAAATAACTAGAGCAATGTCCATTTCATGCCAAAACTTTTGTTATTAATGCTGATATATCTGCTCCATATAGATTACCAGTAATCAAATTGTTTTTTAAAATATCTTTTTCATTACCTACAGTATACACATTCTCTTTATCATTTTTTTCTAATCTGTATTTAACTGGTCAAAGACAAAACCAATAAATCTTATAGTTTGAAGAAACTTTTGGTCTAATCAAACCTAACTTCATACAGGAAATGCGACTCCTTTCTATAACATCACTAAGTGGATATCCATCTGTTATTTGACAATTCCAAGTGTTGGAAAACTCATTTACTCTCACACAGGCATTCCATTTTCACAAAGTCCTCAGTAAACCCAATCTGAATCAAATCAAGTGCTATAAAATGTTAGACTGTACATTTTGATGGTATAAAACACTGTTCCAAAATAAAATTAGGCTAAGAAATGTTATATTTTAGGAAACATCTAGGCAATAGTATTATTGTTTTCTAGGCATGGAAAAATTATTTTTCTTCTATTCATTATTACTGATATACAGTTTAATAATTTTCCAATGAGAAAATAGCCTGGCTCACAGGAACCTGGGGGACAGGTGAATGAGCCTGCTAAGACCAGTTTCTGGCCTATCGTCTCTTGCATTTTGATGGGCTGGTGAGAGACAAAGTGAGTGATCAGAGAACTGAGTGTAGAGTCTAAAAAGTATCTGGATTCAAACCTTTGTTCCACAACTTGTCCCAAGCCTCACTAGCTATATGAAGTTAAAGTAGAAACTTAAGTTTTCTGAATCTCCATGTTCTCATCTGGAATCTGAAAATAATAACCAATACTTTACAGGATTGTTAAGAGAATTAGGTGAAAACAGATGAGCTCATATACACAAATGTTCTTTACAAATAACAAGGTGATACACAGATATAGATGTCATTATGCCCTCCAGTACTTAAAGTGTGTGAGTAAATGTGAAAATAAGCTAGGATTGAAAAATTGACTAAAAGCAAGCAAGAAATAAGAAGAATGAAGAAAAAAGAGAACAACTAAGAGTGGGAAAACAAATGCTGGAAGAGGAGAAAGCCTGTCCTGCAGTCTAAATTTGGAGACTTTTTATTGATACATAATAATGGTATATATTTTGGAGGTACATGTGATATTTTGATACATGTATACAATGTATAATGATCAAATCAGGGTAATAGGGATATCCATCTCCTCAAAGAGTTATCATTTCTTTGTGTTGGGAGTATTCCAGATCTTCTCTTCTAGCTTTATGAAATATACAATAAATTAATTACTATTAACTATAGTCACCCTATTGTTTTATTGAACACTAAAACTTATTCCTTCAAAACTATGTAGCCATAAAAAAGAATGAGTTCATATCCTTTGCAGGGACATGGATGAAGCTGGAAGCCATCATTCCCAGCAAACTAACAGAGGAATAGAAAACCAAACACTGCATGTTCTCACTCATAAGTAGGGGTTGAACAATGAGAACACATGGACACAGGGAGGGGAACGTCACATACTGGGGCCTGTCAGGGGGTGATGGGCAAGCGGAGGGAGAGCATTAGGACAAATACCTAATGCATGTGGGGCTTAAAACCTAGATGACGGGTTGATAGGTGCAGCAAACCACCATGGCTCATGTATACCTATGTAAGAAACCTGCATGTTCTGCACATGTATCTCAGAACTTAAAGTGTAATAGTAAAAAAAAAATTTTTAAGATATTCACAAAAGATGATTACACATTATTTTAAAAACATTTTTTAAATCAATATTTGTCTGAGACTGAATACACTGAAACTATTTTGATCTTATGTTATCAATCTCTGAGTAAGCATTAAGAATACTCTAAAATTATATTAAATTACTCTTGGCTATCTCTTTTATACCAGAATAAATCTAGTTCTTTTTCAGGCTTTGATGATTTTTAGGTGTCAAGCAACCTGCAGTTACTTGACTGAACATATTTTTTGTTAAGAAACTGATATGGTTTAGATGTTTGTCTCCTTCAAATCTCATGTTGAAATGTAATTCCCAATATTGGAAGTGGGGCCTGGTGGGAGATGATTGGATCAGGGGGTGGATCCCTTGCTAATGAGATAGCACCATCCCCTTGGTGATAAGTGATTTCTTGCTCAGTTCATGCAAGATCTGGTTGTTTAAGAGTCTGGGAACTCCCTCCTTGCTGTCTTGCTCCCACTCTCTCCGTGTGATGCTCCTGCTCCTGCTTCACCTTCTGCCATGACTGTAAGCTTCCTGAGGCCCTCGCCAGAAGCCAGGCAGATGTTAGTGCCATGCTAGTAGAGCCTGCAGAACTGTGAGCCAATTAAGCTAATTAAACCTTTTTTCTTTATAAATTATAAAGAAACTTATTCCTTCTATCTAATCATGCTTTTATACTCATTGACTAGCTTCTCCTCATCCATGCTCTTCCTTCTCTTCATCCAGCTTTTCCCCTCTACCCTCCCCAGACTCGGTAACCACTACTCAACTCTCTATCTCCATGAGATCCACTTTCGTAGTTACCATGTGATATTTGTGAGAACATGTGATATTTGTCTTTTTGTGCTTACCTTTTTTCACTTAACATAATGACCTCCAGTTCCATCCATGTTGATGCAAATGACAGGATTTCATTCTTCTTATGATTGAATAGTATTCCATTTTGTATACCACATTTTCTTTATCCATGATGGACTTTTCAGTTAATTCCATATTTTGGCTATTGTGAAGAGTGCTGCAGTAAATATAAATGCTGGCAAGGATGCATAGAAGATTGAACTCTGGTACACTGTTGGCAAGAAGGTAAATTAGTAGAGCCATTATGGAAATCTGTATGGAAATTTCTTGAAAAAACTAAAACTAGAAATACCACATGATCCAGGAATCCCATTGTTGGATATAGAGCCAAACAAAAGAAATTCGTATATTGAAGAGATCTCAGCATTCTGAATTTATTAAACATCTTCATATCCAGTATTGTATGAAATAATACTGAAAATTTTTTGAAGCAATCATAAGGCCAGGCATGGTGACTCATACTTGTAATCTCAGTGCTTTGGAAGGCTGCGGTAGAAGGATTGCTTGAGGCCAGGAGTTCAAGACAAGCCTGGGCAACATGGTGAGACCCCACCTCTACAAAAAAAAAGTGTATATATATATATATATATATATATATATATATATATATATATATATATATAAATTACCCAGGCATGGTGGTACACACCTGTAGTCCTAACTACTTGAGAATCTAAGGCAGTAGGATCAGTTGAGCCCAGGAATTTAAAGCTGCAGTGAACTATGATCATACCACTGTACTCCAATAATAATAGCAATAAAAGTAAACATAAAGCAGTAGAAAAGATTATTCTGATCACAAGTGCTTCTCATTAGAATTTGGAAACAGAAGACCCGGACTTATTATTTATGTGACTTGTTCTGTGATTTTGGTTAACGATGTGACCAATTAGAGTTTTGTTTTCCTCATCTTCGAAATGGGAATGATAAATACACATCTTTCTAGATTGTTGATGATCATTAATTGAGAAAGCATCTGTAAAAATATATCATGAATATATCAGTAACTGGTGTGATTTTGTTAATAAGCATAGAGGGGCTGGTAAAAATATTGATAGGATAATAATTCAGTAGGGTATGGAAAAGCTAATTAAACCTTTTTTCTTTATAAATTATAAAGAAACTTATTCCTTCTATCTAATCACAGCTGAAAAGCTGTGCTGTTACCTAATGATATTTGAAGCACTAGTCAGGCAGCAGTAGAACAATGATCAGAATAAAGAATATTTGGGAAATCATATTCATTTTCCTATAAGAAGTTATAGTTAGGAATTTTGCCCAAGAAGAGAGACAGAGAGGTGTCATATCATCAGACTATGTTCCAGAGTTTCATATTCCTAATCCACACTTCAAAGTCATCACCTGTTTAACAAACCAGAAAGAAATCTGAAACAGGCCAGTCCCTATTTAATAAATGGTATTGAGAAAACAGGCTAGCCATATGCAGAAAACTGAAACTGGACCCCTTCCTTACACCTTATACAAAAATTAACTCAAGATGGATTAAAGACTTAAATGTAAGACCTAAAACCATAAAAATCCTAGAAGAAAACCTTGGCAATACCATTCAGGACATAGGTATGGGCAAAGACTTCATGTCCAAAACACCAAAAGCAATGGCAACAAAAGCCAAAATTGACAAATGGGATCTAATTAAACTAAAGAGCTTCTGCACAGCAAAAGAAACTACCATCAGTGTGAACAGACAACCTACAGAATGGGAAAAAATTTCTGCAATCTACTCATCTGAGAAAGGGCTAATATCCAGAATCTACAAAGAACTTAAACAAAATTTAGAAGAAAAAAGCAAACAACCCCAATCAATAAGTGGACAAGGGATAGGAACACACACTTCTCAAAAGAAGACATTTATGCAGCCAACAAACATGAAAAACAGCTCATCATCACTGATCATTAGAAAAATGCAGATCAAAACCACAATGAGATACCATCTCACACCATTTAGAATGGCAATCATTAAAAAGTCAGGAAACCTCAGATGCTGGAGAGGATGTGGAGAAATAGGAACGCTTTTACACTCTTGGTGGGAGTGTAATTTAGTTCAGCCATTGTGAAAAACAGTATGGCAATTCCTCAAGGATCTAGAACTAGAAATACCATTTGACCCACCAATCTCATTACTGGGTATATACCCACAGGATTATAAATCATTCTACTCTAAAGAAACATGCACATGTATGTTTATTGTGGCACTGTTCACAATAGCAAAAACTTGAAACCAACCCAAATGCCCATCAATGATAGACTGGATAAAGAAAATGTGGCACATATACACCATGGAATACTATGCGGCCGTAAAAAAGGATGAGTTCATGTCCTTTGCAGGGACATGGATGAAGCTGGAAACCATCATTCTCAGCAAACTAACACAAGAACAGAAAACCAAACAACACATGTTCTCACTCATAAGTGGGAGTTGAACAATGAGAACACATGGACACAGGAAGGGGAACATCACACACTGGGGCATGTCAGGGAGTGGGGGGCGGGAGGAGGGACAACATCAGGAGAAATACATAATGTAGATGACAAGTTGATTGGGGCAGCAAACCACCATGGCACATGTATACCTATGTAACAAACCTACATATTCTGCACATGTACCCCAGAACTTAAAGGATAATAAATAATAATAATTAAATACTAAGTAACTGTTCTGTAACAAGAAACAAGTTTTTCTTTTTTAACTCAAATAGCCTTAAGTGTTTGAGTATGGCTCAAGGAGATTAATATAGGAATATAATTCACGTAGAGAAATGATGACTTCAGTGGTTTATCACCCTTTCAGTTCCTTCTGGATCCAATTATTTGACCTCAGGATCCCCCTGTTGAATAGGTGCTAATTGCAAATTCACAGCACATGTACTTGGGTTTCATTTGTTTGTTAGCTGCATAGCATGCCTCCTTTCTCTGCAAACAGCACTTTTTATTTCCTTTGATAGAATTGGCTCTTTAACTTCATGTGGTCTTGACAGACCATAAATAAAGTTATTATTTCTTTCTTGAGGAGAAGGCTGAGGGTATCATGATTCAAGACTGGCCAGTAAGACACTGAGTTCAAAGACAAAGGAAGTGAAAAGATGGTTAGAGCTGACTCATCCTGTAGCATTATCTGATAAAACTGTGATGAACTCTTCCAACCTGGATTTCCCAAGAGCTCCCCTGTTTCCAGACCCTAGTGACTGTGATTCTGAAAATGTTCCTTTAGTTTTCTGAGCCAACTTATACACTTCCACTAAATCACTTCTTTGCTTAAGTTAGGAAGAATGGGTTTCTGTTGTTTACAACCAAAAGCAAGCAAAGTATACAATGAAAGCCTAACCTGTAGTGCTGAGAGGGCATTATCGCAGCCAATTATAAGGCTTGCAAGAACAAGTAGTGTTCAGATTTATTTTTCCATTGTTCCATTAACATAGGAAAACATCTGTAAGTAAAGCTATTCATTCTTGCAAGACACAAACCCTAGCTGTTTCATAGGTCACTATTACATATAAAAGAGAACCCTTCAGACACAAACAGAAATTTTGATATAATACAGTTTATCAATTTTTTTATTTGGTTGCCTCTGCTTTTGATGTCGTATCAAAAAGAAATCATTGCCAAATCCAATGTCACTAGGCTTTTCCTTGTTTTATTCCAAGAGTGTTGTTGTTTTAGGTTTTACGTTTAAGATCCATTTTTAGTTAACTTCTATATGGTGTAAGGTCACAAATATAAATTTAAGATCTAATGAAAAGCATGGCAACTATCATTAATAACACTGTATTGTATCCTTGAAATTAGCCCTCATACTACATCTTAAATGATCTCACCACACCAAAAAAGTAACTATGTGAGATGATGAATGTGCTAATTAGCTTGATTAATATCTAAGTAATAGATCAATTCTCTTAATAGATCAATCTCTTAATTAGATATTAATCAGGGAGCTTAATATCTAATATGGAAGATAGAGATAATACAAGTGACTCATTAAATATTTTTAAAGAAATAATTGAGAATGGTAGCTAATTTGATATTTGGGAGCAAATAAATACTTGGCCAGAAAATCTTGGACCCATATCTCATAGAATCCTTCTCATGAGTTCAGTCCACATTCTACCAGTTCATTTATAACACATTACAGATATGAAGTCAAAGTATTTGGAATTTTGATTAGATGGGACACCAGATGGTATAAGAACAGGCAAGAGGAACACCACACTGTCCCCTGTGGTATCCAATGGCAATTCAATTCAATGGTATCTCATTTTTATCTTTCTCTCCCTCTCATTGAAAGATGACTGGACTGTCCATTAAAATCCAATAAAACAAATATAGAAGGAAGTCCCTTCCTTTGTTAACTACAGACTGAGCCACTGAATTTACTTGTGTGCATGACTAATAAATTGCTGACTTCCCTAACCTTTGCAGCCATGACTTTATCCAAACACCTTTCAGTTGCCATCTCAGACATTATAAGAAGCTATCTTGATACTGTTTTTATTTTTTATTGTTTTTATTTCAGTAGCTTTAGGTCTATAAGTGGTTTTTGGTTACATATATGAATTGTATAGTGGTGAAGTATAGGATTTTAGGGCACCCATCAGCCGAGTAGTGTACATTGTACCCAATAGGTAGTTTTTCACTCCTCACCTGCCTCCCACCTTCCTCCCTTCTGAGTTTCCAATGTCCATTATACCATTCTGTACACCTTTGCATATCCACAGCTTACAGCAGATGTAAATTTACAATGTAACTGAATATGGTTTCATGAAGATTTTTGCCTGAGATAGAGAGTAAAAATTCACTTTTATACATTGTTTAAATATTTTTAAATTGATATTTTTTGTTAGTCTTGTTGTTCTTATTCCTTGTTTCTTTTTATTGAGGTGAGCATTTCATTTTTGTTTTATTCTGTTTTTGTTTTGTTTGTTTATTTGTTTGTTTTTACTGGGAGTGTAGATTTTTTCTCAGAAGTCTGAAAGTCCAACACTAGGAGGTAACGTCCTTCACCATTTACCATATAACAAACGATAAGTAAACTGTCAATTGAGAAAGGACAGCAAATTAAAACTGAGCCCGATGATTCATTTTTATCAGAAAATGGGCTACACTTTAAGCCTAACTGCTCTGCAACTCACCTGAAAAAGGGAAGGTAAAATGTCTGTGATGAAAGGTTTCTTAGAGACAACAAAGAGATATCTAAAGTGGATCGACAGGACAAACATACCTATACCTCGTGTTTTCTGACACGAACGGACACTTTAGCAGTACAATAGCTTGTATTCACAAGATGTCAGGCTATTGAAAGCTTTCTTCAGACTTTTTGAAATATCTTTCTAATGAGAAATTAAAGCTAAAAGAATGATAGTATCAGAGAGATTTTTTTCCCTGTACTTTCTTTAGTTTGGGGAACAAAATCCCTGAATACTCTTTTGTGACTGGACTTATTGACCATTTCTGGAGGGTTGGAGGAATTTCTTTATGTGGCCATTTAGAAGACTCAATTCAGGTGGGAAAGTTTGGGACCTGTCAGCTAATCCATCCTCCCTTGAGGAGAGTTCAAAAGGAAGAAGAGAATGAATACCTATATACAGCATGTAGGAAGTGCTATTCACCTGGAGACAGAGGTTACTTTACTTAATATCCTATTTTCATTTATTGAGCAACTGCACTTCACTAGGCATGTGACCAAGCATGGACCCAACTGAGATTTCTGCTCCTGAATCGAAAGAAAGAAAAAAAGAAAGAAAGAAAGAAAGAAAGAAAGAAAGAAAGAAAGAAAGAAAGAAAGAAAGAAAGAAAGAAAGAAAGAGTAAGCAAAGGCAGGGAAAGATGAAAACATGTGAATCCAGTCTATCTAATCATGCAGGAATCTTAGGTAAGCCATAGAGAGCCAAGCTTTTGTCTGCTTCCTGAAGAAGCAAGAGGCAAAAATGAACAAAGGTAGAAACACAGCAACTCAAAATTTAAATTACTTTTCTTCCAAGTAAATAAACTGGCTACCAGAGAGCAGCCTGATTTGTGGAAATCTAACACATTAAAACTCAAATGTATGTATGCTCTCAGAATACATTTAAGATTTCTGAGGCTTCTTGTCTTTGAATCAATGGTATGACCTAGAGCCTGGGGCCCACTTTGCAGCCAGCAGAGATCCTGACTAGCTCATTAATCATTTTGTCAAACCTGGCACCGTGCCTGAAACACAGTAGCCTCTCAATAAATAGGTGATGAATGAAGAAATGACAGACAGAAAATAAAATAAACCCAAAGTTATTATCACCATATGCTCTGGGTCACTTATTTCAATTTAATTAAAATTCTGGTTGTTTCTTCCTGTTTTGACTTTCCATGTTATCTAATTTGATAGACTGGAAGTTCAAATGGTGGAAAAGAAAAGAGAATTTACTTTGCATTGTTTTTAGATCAAGGCTGAATGCAGACATTATGAATGTGGTATTGTTGTCCTTCTCACTGCTAGCCTTCAGTGGGACTTGGGGGTATTTATTAATCCTCCATCTATATTGTTTCCTCTCTCTGCCCCAAGGATGTAGACATGCCCATGTTTCTAGGAAGAAGAGCCCTGAATAAGAGCACAGCAATCAGCCTCTATTGGGCAAACACCTCCATGGGCCAAAGCGATAGCAGTATACAAGGAATGTCCTGGCCATCATGCCTTCTTGTTTCTGCCCTGTGGGGACTCTCCACTCTTATAAACCCTAAGGGAATAAGAAAACTGCCAGAGACTGCTTCCTCCTTTCTTATCACATGCCCCCTACCCTCCTCTCCCTTACTCCACTTTTTCATGCCGTTTTTCCTTTCTTCTACTTTCTCCCTCATGGCCAAAGTGACTGCATCTTTCTTCCTGTTCCCAGACACTCTCCTCTTCCCAGAAAGCTAGGAAGCACAAGCCGGTGCAGCTCCTTCTCTAGAGTTCCACGGATTACACTGCCTAAATTGTTCAGCCCATTCAGATCTAAGCATGGGTGAATTAGGCAGCTATCTTCAAGATGCAATTTAGATTCCCTTAAACCTCTCCTTCATAAAAATCACTATTCAGCACTCAGCAGGCTGCCATGACAGCAGGCTTTCCTCCTATCCTAACTGGCTCACTGAGGTAAAAATGTAATAATAGAAGATCATTATTAAAAGTCCATGCTCTCTGTGATGGAAGAATGCATTGCTTATCAAGGTTGCAGTGATTATTGAACAAGGATGGATGGATGGATAGATAGGAGAGAGAGAAAGAGAGAATGCAAAAGAGCAGCCCTTGACCTTTGGAAGCTGGCCTGGCACTCGTAGTCACATCATGTTATTCTCCTCTTGGGCATAAAAAAATACTCAGAATACCAACATCAGACAAGGTTACTATGAGGCCATGATAAAGTAAGACAAAGCAAAGCCACTTCATAATTTTGTCTAAGAACAGACAAAACCAAGGCCACTGAACAGCCATAAAATACCAAACACCCCTCTCTCTTGACTGAAGTGAGTAATTGCTACCCGTTTACAGCTTTAACCTAGCTCTAATCTCCCTTCCCATAGATAAGATTTAATCAGATATTTAGTCATACAGTTGCTCCTGCTTTTTTCAGCATTCAAAATATATTCCTACTTCCTTAGACCTTTCTCCAAATTCCTCAGTTAAACCCAATATCTTTATTGTCTTCTTTCTAACACAGTTACTGAAACACTCTCACAGTTCCCTATAACGTATGTTCTCCCTCAAAGCAACTAGTAATAAACTCAACTTGCTCAACTTCTGGTGTTCCCGTGGTCTTTGGCTGAAGGGTATTGGTGATTGATAGATAGATACATACTTATATACATACATGCATAGAATAGTGCCTGACATACAGTGTTTGAAAAGTCTTTCCTATCATTATTATTATATATAGCTTGAGAGTATTAAGTAGAGGACAGGGAAATCATGTGAAACATAAGAACCGAAAAGGAGATTCAGAAGGTCAGGCCTATCAATCAAACAATGAGATTCAGTCATGTGTTAATAACAGGAAGTCAGTCCCTAGACAGTGAGACAACTGGGTTAAGTGCCAAAGAACTCACATGGGTTTGTGATCAGTAAATAAGGTAACATATTAAAGCACCAACACAATGCCTGGCTCATAGAAGATGTGCAAAAATTTACCTATTCTTTCATCATCTTCATCAAATTTTCAGGAAGCCCTTGGGAATAAGAGGACGTTTACTCTCTGTTTATACAACATGAGTCCATAAAGCACAATAATACTCCTTCTACCCTGAAATAGCACATAACAAAGTACTCTGAGGTTCTACTTTCAGAAAGCTTTTGACATTCTTGTCTATAACTGGAAAGCACAAATATGTTTTTGCTCAGCAATCATACACTGTAATTTGGCATTCTGTGGTACGGCCCCATGACAGTCATTTGCAGTGTAAATTCGAGTCACATCCCAGCAATTTTGCTATCACTCTTACTGTAAAGTCACCTTGCAGGTTTTCTCTATGAGGCTGTATTTTTCAAATTTATTGCTAAGCTGATTTGTTTTCCATTTGCTTATTGATGAATTTTGCTTTAACCAGAGTATTTGTTCAGTGGTTAGTAATAAGACCAGGAAATTCTTTACAAGGCAAACCTTATGAGCCAGCAAGGATAACAGGTAAAACTGATGGGGATCCAGCTCTCATTGTTCATTCTGCAGCTTGTGTTCCAGGCACTTATCAATTTATTCCACTGATAAGAATGGCTAGCTAAAAACAAAGTCATGGAGAGTGAAAAACCATACATCTGTGTCCATTATTTATTCATGCACAAGTCACATGAATGAAAAATGTTAACTATTAACACCAGGAGAGCAATCTTTTATGATAATTGTGCCATTGCTTTCTTTACCATTCACCCTCACAGAGTGCTACATGCAACAAACAAAATGGGAGTTTGGTAACAAGTTATTAGTGGCTTCTCCTCCAAAGCATAAGTTTAGGGACCAGAGCAAATATTTTCTGACTTCTCAGGCCTATATAGTTGGAAGGAAATATACACACAGTATAATTCAGTTCAAACTAGTCTACATATACAAATGTGTTCTGTATACAAAGTTTCATGAATATGTTTCCATGGTTTATATTCTAGGTTTTAAAGGTTGTGTACCATTCTAAAGTGATACAATATTAAGAAAATATATAAAATAGAAAAAAATATTAAAATGCTTATTGTTTTACATCCCACCAAAATATACTCACTGTTAATATTTTAGTGTATTTTAAGTGCTTTTTTTAATGTCTGAGGTTTGGTTCACACACACATTTATATATACAGTTGAGTCTTGAACAATGTGAAGGTTAGGGGCACCAACTCAGTGCAGAGATGAAATCCATGTATAATTTTTGACTTTAAAAAACTTAACCACTAATAGCCTAGTGTTGACTGGAAGCCTTACTGATAACATAAACAGTCAATTTACATATATTATGCATGTCATGTGTATTATATACTATATTCTTATAGTAAAGTAAGCTAGAGAAAAGAAAATGTTAAGAAAATCGTAAGAGAAAATATATTTACTATTCATTAAGTGGAAGTGGATAATCATAAACGCCTTCATCCTTATCATCTTCACACTGAATAAGCTGACGAAGAAGAGGAAGTGGAGAGGTTAATCTTCCTGTCTCAGGGTTGTCAGAGGCAGAAGGAAATCCACATACAAGTGGACATGTGCAGTTCAAATCCATGCTGTTCAAGAGTCAATTGTATATGCACACATACATGAGTGTATCTGTATGTGTGTGGTTGTATTCACGCTGTACATACAATTTTAGAAAGAAAATTTCTCTATCTGCATTTTCTGGTCATGTCTTCCTGATGGCTTGGTCATATCTTTCCAGTGTTTACTAGAAACTTGAAGAATGCACTTGTTCTACCCATATTTTTAAGAAATTTCACTCCCTTTTCATACATTTATTCTTCTTACTGTATATATAATGCAGTAGAATTTTATTATGTCTTTAATATTACATATGTCTCCCAAACCCACGCAGTATTATTTTTTAAGTAGGTAACATCCTCACATCAGTTATAGATTCTGTTTCTGAAAAGGCATGATTCAACAACCTTGAAGGAAAAATCATTCACGTTATTGCCTCCACGGTAGTGGCAACTTCAGTTCTAAGATTTTGCATTTCTGTGTGTGCCATTGTTTAAAGGAGTAGAGTGTTGACTAAATCTCTGTGTAGGTAGACACTCATAAGACTCACAGAGCTCCTGTGAGGGGCACTTGGAGAATCACTTGTATCAATCAGGTATAGATTGCGGTGGGAGATAAACAGGCAAAGAGTGGAGGGGAGCACAAGGAGAAAGGTAGAACTGAAGGAAAAATTCTCAGAAAGAAATCCAACAACCCAGAGGAGTACAGCTCATTACGCAGATTCCCATGACTGGAAAGGATTAGAAAAGTTTCTGTATAATGAGGGGGCAATTAGAACGAGTTTAAAACAGCCTTGTTATTTATGATTGAGCAAGGTCAACGTTATTAAGTCTTTTCCATTATTTATAAGTTTGTATGTAATTACTGTAAATTTCTAAGTGTTTTGTATGTTATAATAGAATTCATGGTAATGTTATTTTGGGTCCTCATGATGAGTGCATCTGTTTTCCCCCCAAACTTCAGTCACTGAACCAAAAATACACGCAGCATGCTCTGATATTAATCAAGAGAAAGAGCAAAATAATTTTCGGCATACTGAAATTTTTTTAAAAGAGCATAGGATAATGAAAAGCATAGTCACTTTTATTCTCTATCCTTTGCTTATGGAAAACAAGCTTACATCACACTGTTGGCTGGGGTCTTTTTTGAAATGTCTCGTTTGGTGGCCACTTATAATTAAACACACAGCTCCTATGATTAATGTCAATGTTTGTGGTTAAATGGGCTATAGCCCTGAAATGTAGGAATGAACAATGAGTGAATGCTGTCTTCTAAATTTGCATGACTAACATTTCCACATTGATGGGGGAGATCACTTATAGCATCTGTTTCAGATACATGAAAATTCAATTAAAATATCAGCTATCAGAATTACCATGGAGCAAATATCAACATAGGAAACCATGACCTAATTATATTATGAATTTTAAACCAGAGATAAAAGTTACATTCCAAGTCAGTCACACTGACTAATGTCTGAGAAAGCTAACAAATATTTTAAAAATAAGATATTCCCTGGAAATATAGGTATTTTTTACTCATTTTTATCAAATTCATCTAAAATACAATTTAATACTAACTCAAAAATAAAAGTTTTAGTAAAGAGGATCCAAAATTCAGGTAAGAGATGGGTAAAAGGTTTTATAATTCTGCCCTAGGAGATAAGATGGAAGTTGAATAAAAAGTTGCACAGCCTTGGAACTATATTCCCACCTGATCACTGACTACGAAGGAGAAGAGATGAGATGTTCTATGTGACTGTGAGGGACACAGTCAGGTCAGAAAATCATTCAGTTCTGCCGTGAGGAAATCTACCCTGAAAGAGCTAAAGCTAGGTGACCCGTAGGAAGGGCTGGTAGCTCAGAGATACACCACTGTTTCTGCTCTTTGGAGCTTTTCTCGTTGGAGCTAAGCTAAGAGTGTCAAAAAGAGGTCATTCAGCACTCTTCCTAATTGAAGTATAAATGTAGCAGTGTTTACAGAGGCATGGAGCAATACCGAGAGGTGGAAGCTTTATAGAAAAATAGAGTAACAGATGCCAGCTGCCACTGTGGCCAAGGGTATACCACCCTTACAGAATATGCCGAGTAGGGCCTTACCTCTCAAGTCTCAGGCATGGTGTACTCTCCTCTTACTGACCCACAGTGCTTATGAATTGTATCTCCTTTACTGATTGATACAAAAAAAATCTATCTCTTGCTAAGCAAATGACTAATAGAAGAGGAAAAAAGACAAAATTTTATGGCCTAACAATTCAAGTCTCAACCAGATGAGTCTTGCTGTATTAATCTAACAATAAGACCATGAGTGTCACTGCTGCACACATTTATCCTTCACCCCCAGTAGTCCAGACACACTGGATATTTTACATTGCTCAACCACATATACTCATCTGCACCTGCAAGAATGTATTCATGCTGGCTGCTGGTCCTATTGCCAGGTGTGTCCCTGGAAAGTCTCTTTGTCCTCCTGGAAAACTCCTAGACTTGCTTTAAGATCTAGCTCAAATGTCTAAAAGCAGATTAGTAACTCCTCTATTGTCCCATAGTATTTTCACACACAAACTCTATCACAGCCCTTAGCATACTATATTCTGACCTATTTATGTATCCATGTGCTCTTTCAATAATGAATTCCATGACAAAAGAGACCTTGATAAGAAGACCAATCAATTCATACCATAAGGTCTTCAATAGAGGTATCTTTAACTTGTCTTGCCTTTAATTAGATTATGAGTGGCCTGAGGGATAGAAAAGGACTTAATATTTCTATTTCCTTGCACAGATCCTTTTCTTGAGAATGAGTAAACAAAGCTCCCATTCCAGCATGGAAGGGGAGTGAGTAACAAGACAGCCCATTAAACAGACTGGACGCACATGATGGAGAGACCATAATAGTACTCATAGGGACATTCATGGGTTCAGTTTACTTCTAGGGACCCTGAGCAGTGGAAATGAGGACTGCAGACTGATTTCAGACCATTCAATCTGGACAGCTAATTAGAATTTTAATAGGTAGGGACTAGTACCTTCAACAATATCTTAAGGATAAAATCCCAGTCCTGGGTCAGGTAGAATCTTTCAACTTCATATGCACACAAGATCTGATAGCAAAAATATGTCCCTCTTTCAGAACTGCTACAAAAGCTAATGAAAACTCACAGTATTTTTTCATTCTGTAACAGTTTATATTGTCTTCTCTAGGCCAAATAAGCAAAGAGAAACCTTTACTTTATTGTATAAAACATTAAAAGGAAGTGAACTGACACAGAATAAAGCAGTTAGTTACTAGATTTCGATGGAAATAGACTAGGGAAAGTGAGAGGTCTGTAATCTTCAAAACAACACTCGGTATTTTTTTTCTGCAGATATGCCCATGGAATATCCCATTTAAAAGAAAATTCCTGTAACCAGCAAGCTTGTAGGTGGGTTGCAGTGTTCTTAGCAATCCATATACTCCATATGCTTTCCCACTGCTGCTCATCTACATTGTTTTTTTGTTACCAGAAGTTTTTTTTAATTGAAGGAAAGTGACTCTGCTTCCAAGGAACTTGTAATATGTGAAAATCCAGAAAAGGATCATTCAAAACTGGGTCAAAAATTCTCATAAAGATGTGGAATATGGATTATAGAAAATTATCTATGCTCACAGTCTAGAATTATTTTCCTCCCAGTCTCTGTTAAACCCACTCCACTCAGGATCTTGCTCCTTCCTCTCCTATTCTTCTCTAAGGCACCAATGACCACCACATTGCTAAAGCTGAGGGTCAATATCAGTCCTATCTTGTGGGTCTACCAACAGTATTTAGCACAGCTGATCCACTTTCTTTACTTCACTTCCTGGACACCACTTTCTCCGGGTGCTCCTTCTCCCTCACCAGTCTTTCATTTTTCTGTGCTGGCTCCTCCTCTTCTCCAGCCTTTAACATTAAGGTGCTCTAAGCCTCAGTCCTTGCTCCTCTTTCCTTCTGCATTCACATTCACTTATTTGGTGATCTTACCTAGTCTCAGAGCTTTAAGTACCATTTATGTGCCAATAAGTTTCACAACCATACGTCCTACATTGATTTCTCTCCCCAAAGTACAGACTTATCTACATCCTACCCATTCAACATCTCATCTGGCATGTGTCTAATAAAAATGTCAAACGACTTAACATGCCTACAGCTGAATTCTGATATTCTCCCCAAAACCTATTTCATCTTCAATCTTCTTTCTCCCTGTTGATAGCAATACCATCTGTCCAGTTTCTCAGGCCAGAACTTACAGGCATCCTCAACTGATTTCTTTCTCTGACTACCACATTCAATTATTCAGCCAATCCTTTTGGCTCTAGAATCAAAATATTAATCCAGAGAACCAACCATTACAGAAACATATATGGGAAGAAAACATAGTTTACTAAAATATAATTTAAGCATCACCTCATGGCCTGCCTCACATAGATTTCCATACCATCGGGTGAATCCGTTAAATAATTTGCATTTGCCATCTGAAACAATTTTCTATGAGTTTCTTCTCTGAACATACTAAACAAAGAAAATTAAGTTTTGAGTTAATGTCTGTATTATTATTTTCAAATATCTTTCTCCACAGATGCTAATGTTTCACAGTTAGTTCATTATTAGAAGGTGATTCCCCCCGCACCCTCTCCCCACCAGAAGGGCACAATACTATTCATTTGACAATCCACAGAACCTATTGATACAATTTAAGGTATGTGAGGATAATCAAGGGCATACCATTTTTAGCCTAATATGCCTGCATGGAAATTAGTAACAAAGAAATCATTTATTTATTTCCATTTCTTAATACTTACATATTACTCTTTTCTCTCTTTCTTTCTCTTGAGTAATACAGTGCATATTTACGCTCGAAAATAAACACATACCCCTGTTTTTTCTGTACATATAAAACACATTTTACATCAGATAGAGATGCAAAATTGGAAACAGTGCACAGTAATAAACTCAACTCCATGTTCTATAAAAAAGAGTGAAACAACATAAATAATTTTCTTTTGTTTATTGCATTTATTAATCCATTTAACAAACATTTATTGAACATGTTTAATGTACCAGGCACTTTGCTAGAGACTGGTAACTCAGCAGGAGTAAAGGTAAATAAAGTTTGCATCCTTCAATATAACTCACTGTCTAGGGACAGTTACAGACAAAGACATAGTCACTACACTACATGTAAAGCCTGCTGAGATGGGTGAGAAACACGGTTTCATAAGAACATTAAGGGGGGAGACCTAGCACCAAATTCAGGATGTCAGCGAAGACTTCTTAGAGGAAGTAACTTGCAAGTTACAATCTGAAGGATGACTAGGAAGAACCAGCTTGTCAGAGAGGGGAGACCAGTGTTTGAAGCAGAAAGAATATCTGGTACAAGGATTTCAACGTAAAAAAACACCTTCTTACAAAAACACCAGAAGTCAAAGTATTCAAAAAGGAAAGGAGGAGTGAGAAAATGAAGCTGAAGGGATAAACTAGAGCCAGGTCTAAGCCATGGCAAAGAATCTGTGCTTTATAGTAAAGGCAATAGAGAAACTTTAGGCATGAAAGTGAACAACCAAATGTGTGTTTCAGAAAAATCACTTTCATTGCATTGTGAAGACACTAACAAAGGGGAAAGAGCAGAAGCAGGAAAACAGATAACAGTTGACATAATCTTGGAGAGAAATGATGGTCTGAACTAAGAGAATGAGACTAGGAAGAGAGAAAACAGATAAGAAAGAATCTGTAAGTCTGGATCATTGCCAAATAGAATTTTGGCAGCAAGAGAGATTTTAAATTCTAACAACACATTCGCTCAACAGTACTTGTTGAGTATCTATTATCAAAGTATGCAAACCATCATCTGGAAACTAAGACCCAAAAAAGTTAATTAAATTAATTAAGGTCACATAGATAATTACTGGCATATCTGAATCTAATATAGGTCTTCCAGTCCAGTGATTACAGTTCAGTATTTTATATGGAAGAATACTCCAGTTATCTCAATAAAATGAATTCCTATCCATTCATCTAAAATGCTACAATAGTAAAACGTTATGAACTACAGTGTTTAAAGTGAGTTTAATTCCAATCCCTACAATTCACATTTTAGAAATGTAATTTGGCTGAGTACCTTCCTCCCAAATAGTTTAAGTCCCTTTGAATTAGTCGGTACATACATAGAATTCATGCAATTGCATCACCAACCAAGAATAGCCTAATACTGTCTGCCAGAGACTGCCTCCAGCCATGACAGTCAATTGTTGGAGCCATTAGCAGAGAAATTTATCATATACATTAACCTGCTGCCTTGAATGGACGATTACTGAAATAATGACTAGGAGTATCAAAATCATGAATAAAATATGGGAATCAGGATTGCAAGTTATAAAGTTCTCTTATCGAGCCTACAGACTAAATGTGTTCTCAGAGGTGGTGCTCCCACCTTGGGTGACACAGATAAATGATGATGCTGATTACAAAAACGAGTGAAGAGCAGATTAACACCTTTGGCCAAATTCTGTTGGTGTTGTTACCAGTTGGATCCAAATAAAATGTGTTAATTTTTCTGTTTTTTCAGTTTAGCTGTGAAAATTAAGTGTCTTGTAGAGCAGAAGATAAGGAAAAAGTGAAGATAAAGTAGGTATTTTCAACAAAAGAAGTATGGTAAATGAAGAGAGAATACTTTGGTTAAAATAAGTTTTTCTTAGGACCAAGATGACTTGATAATTTGCTTAAAGAGAGTGAGGCACAGAAAATATGAGGTAATTTGTCGGGCTTATGTGGTAGGTGGAGGAAAATTGGAGTATTGCCCTATAAAAGGGGAGTGGGAGAGAGTGGTGTAGTGTTTAACGTACTGAATATATGTTTACACTCCTGGGTTGAATTATCTAGGTAAGACTTGATGAAGCCATAAATTTTTTTGAGTGGTTCAACTGAATCTCTACAAATTCAATGATAATTTAAACACTACAGAGAAGCCAGCAATTTCAAAACTGAACCAACTCTTACTGAAAGGGTTCAAAGTAAGCAGACACTCCCTGACCAGTGGCCTAAGTATTGCACTGAGGTTTCATTCTGAAGATTTGCTTTAAATGACCCCGTCTCCTGAGCAACTCACAGGGTACAACGTGGCACTTTAGTTGGGAATCACATATTTCGTTTGCAGGTAACTGTTAAAGAGAAAGCAAAAATTAACTGATTCCTCACTTATTTTGATAGTGTAATTACTCATCTTTAAACTGGTATGTTTGAATTATGCAGGGGAAATAATTAGGTTCACAAGACAACAATGAAGAATTCTTATATTTCTTTAGGGAACTAAATCCATGCAAGCACTTTAAAAGCACACATTTATAAGAATGATAGAGTGTCACAGTCAACTCAAAGAGGAATGGCCAGTCTCACTCCTAATGGTGGTCCCGAATAACAGACAGGAAAAGAATACTTGCTCCTTCTGACATAAGCCTCAAAGGTTACAGATTTAAACACACACAAAAAAGTCCTAGATCATCCTTATAACTCACTAAGAATTTACTTCAGCCCTTTAAGTGTCTTTTTATATTTTCTTCTATAGCTAATCATTCGATATTTTCATTTAATTTTTATAGCAACTCTAAAAAGTAGGATTAATTAGCCTCAGTCTGAGAAGCCAGATAGTTTCTTCTTGGAATTTATCCATTCAGCAAGTTTTTGTTCAGTATCTGGTTTGCTGGAGGGGACACAA
Organism: Pan troglodytes; assembly: GCF_028858775.2. Lineage (NCBI taxonomy): Eukaryota > Metazoa > Chordata > Mammalia > Primates > Hominidae > Pan > Pan troglodytes. The sequence goes on from NC_072407.2 coordinate 94,176,568, forward strand.
TGAATAATTGGTGGCACTGGAACTGTTTTGAGGTCTGATTTTTGAAAGCTTGAGTAAGACAGACTTTTATTAGAATGACCAGAGTTTACTAACTTTATGAATTGGGCAAATTTCTTGAACTCTTTGAAACTCAGTTTACTCATCTATAAAATGGGGCTATTAATAGTACCCACTACACACATGGTAAGATAATGTATGTAAAGGGTTCTGATGCTGACCTTCAGGCAGAATTCTTTATGTCCTTCCCTTTGCTGCATCTCACGAGGAAGAAGACCGACTAAAGTTGGATCAGGTTTAACAACTTTTTGGCAATAAACCATTGAGTGGAGTCATTTAAAATTTAATAATAATTGTATTTAGTTTGACCTCATTCTCTTCCTTATTTTGTCCATTGTATCTGCGTAGGAAGGATACTCAGCATTTGTTTGCTCTTATTTTGATTCCTTCTGTGTGTGTGTGTGTGTGTGTGTGTGTGTGTCTTCCCTCCCCTACCACCACCTCCCCATTCTCCTGGATGCCATGGCAAGGGGAGGGCGAAAGGCTAGGCCAGTCAGCTCTGGGCATTGGTGAAGCCTTCTCTCTTGATCTGTCTCTAGCACCATTTCCTGTACCCAGCTAATTTGGGATGGCCTTTCCTCCAGCTAACAAGAAAGATAATAAGCTCTGGTTTGGGCTTTGGGAAAGTAGGAAGAACTGGTCTTTAATTATTTTGTTTCTGGGTTATTTAATCCTAAATACCCCAGGAAAATAAAACAGCACTCCCTGTGGTCCAGCTTAAATTACTGGACCAAAGTCCCAAGTAAAAAAGAGTTACCATGAGCTGCTTTGACTTTTTTATGCATGGACCACCCTCAGGGACTTCACACCAAAGAAGCAAGGCTGGACCAAGCCTGAACTCATGTGTCTGGCCTAAGAAGACCATAATACCCTGTCATTATGATTTCGATGTCTGTTATAATTATTAATAAATTATTTTTCCCATTTCTAATTTCTGTAATATAGGAAAACACCAGTTTTGAATATCTACATATTTTATTACTTTTGTGACTATTCCACTTATAGGATCAATGTTGTAAAAAAATTATTTTACATTCCTCTTTCTGATGATCAAATAATTTCTAATCTAGACCATATCAAAAAACTACTTTTGAATGAGTGATATTATATCATTGAAAATAATATCATATTTTATAATACATATTTAGACTGTTTATTAATTTACATTGACTTTTTCCTCTAGTTAATCCCAAATAGTGTTGTTTTGGTTTGTGTACTTGTCTTTGATCTGTAATTATTTTAATCTCAGACTCAGTTTTTAACTCCTAAAATAAGAATAAAAAAATAATGATTATTTGCTGGCACTTAGAATTTTTGAAATTAAAAATGCTGTTCAAATAAGATGCCTTACAGTTAGCATTTAATGTGACTCAATGAAGAATGAAAAAATACTCGCATACTTAGACCATGAGTAAACACAATAATGCAGACATTTCAGTTAAAATTACCTTCTCATTAAAGAAACTCTGCTGACATAAGCTCCGTTGCAACTGTGGCAAACTTGATTTTATAATCAAGTATTAACCTTATGGGTTTTCCCAGCAAGCTGCAAGATGTCATAGTATCACTTTTAGCTGCATAATCAAATGGCTATAACCCAAGACAGCCAAGCAGTTTTAAATGGCATTCTTAATACAAAGTCTTTCTAAATTATAATTTTTTTAAGATAACAGCTCTGGAAATAAAGGAGACTTAGGAGTTAAGATCTAATCTGACAGTAAAGAGATTCAAATGTCATTATAAAGTCATTGAGGTGTTTGACATACAGCAGTAATATGCTATTGAGATATCCTTTAATTTAACAAGCATTTTATTAAGTGCCTACAACATGGCAGCCCAGAACTCAGTTAAACTTGACAGATAAAAGAACACATTGGCCACGACCTCAGCCCTCAAGAATTCCTAGTCTGGTGGACAAAGCCCCTTATGATACATTGGGACAGAGATAACCTCAACCACCCATGGTCTATGCATAAGGCTGGAAAATATCCATGAGGCATGGACCCAGTTCATGAGGATTTTATATGATAATTCACATATTTCCAAACATGCTTTCCTAGGTAGCAAAAGAACTGACGTGAAACTGAGCAAAGGCTTGAGGTGTGGAGAACTCACATTTGTTGAATTCTAAGAGCTTTGTATGCATTATCTTATTTCATTCAGCAGACCTCACAGGGAAGACATTGTTGCCCTCCTTCTATAGAGGAGTAATCGAGGGTCTGTGCCTAAGAGTTGTTCCTCATCACCTGTTAGTCTATGGCAGGCCCAGGGTATACCTCAGATGTATCTGATTTCAGAACATAGTTCCTCCCATTGCACTACACAGCTTCAATTCATACCTCAACAGTGTTTGGGCTTCCAAGAAGAGAAGCTCTGACTCCTGCTTCAGAGACTAGACATCATAGGTTGACCAGATTGGCTACAGAGAAAAGACAGCAAAGTGGTTCGAGTGGCTCAAAAAAATATGGGACCCTGGTACTACTAGGTGTATGTTAGAGGTTAGCTGATGGAAGAAGGACCATGTTTGCTAATTTGTTATCTCTCCTTGCCCAGAGTGTTGCAACACACAAGAGTAACCGATTAGACACAAGGGCAGATCAGTGGCCATTACAGTTACACATTATATTGTTCATTACATGAATCACAGCAGATAACATGGTGGCAAAATACTGCGTCTCAATTCTCAGGTCTGTATACAAGCACTGCTGTCATGTCCGGTTCACTAGTGTAAGCTCAGCACCTAGCAGTGTCTCCATGCAATAGAGTCTCAACACTTGTTGAAAGAATGAATAAGTGAAAGACAGAAATGCGCAAAAAAACGCTATCTGCCTTCATGCAAATTTCAAGCCAGGCCTTTCTTACTCACATGATCTGAAGCCAGAAGACGGGCCCCAGGAGTAAGCCCTGGATTCTGATGCAGAAGTTCCTATTTACCTCCTTTGGGACACTCACTGTCTTCTGAGTGAATTCAGTATTTCATGTAATTTCCCCATGGCTCAGCTGTAGCACCTGTTCAAAGAGCAGCCTTGATGTGTGCCTCAGAATTTAAATGCCCAGTGGACTCGACTACATTTTGCAAGCTCATCTGGGTTTTATTATGAGGAGGCACAGCTTTCTTTCTACTCATACACGTCTGCATAGATGAATAAATGATGTAGTGCATTAGTGCAGTGATTCAGAACCTCCATTAGCACATGTCTGTCCATTTTCATCAATTCCTAGGAATCAATCTAATTATCACAGGGAAGAAGAGAAGGATTCCTCAAAGGACCCACCCCACATGAAGGAGAACAGGGAGGGAAAGAAGAGGGCTGTGACAGGCCGGGTTTATATGTGTAAGGAAGGTTACCTGTGTGCATTGGCGGAGTGTGTGTTAATCTCACTGTGGTCAAGAGAAGTCAAAAGATAAAAATAAACCTGTCCAGAAGGTAGTGTGATAAAAAAGTTCATGGACTTTGATGGCCCACAGACTTGGGTTCAAATTTTATCTCTTACACTTGATTTGTCATACGGCCATGAAAAAGTTACTTTCTTTCTCTGAGTTTAAGTGAACTCATTCATAAAACAAAAACAATTGCAAAGACCTCCGTGGGTTATAACAAAATTTGAGAGAACTACGCGGCCGGGCGCGGTGGCTCACGCCTGTAATCCCAGCACTTTTGGAGGCCAAGGCGGGCGGATCACTTGAGGTCAGGAGTTGGAGAGGATCCCGGCCGACATGGTGAAACTCCGTTTCTATAAAAATACAAAAATCTAGTAGGGCATGGTGGCGGGCACCTATAATCCCAGCTACTCCAGAGGCGGGGACAGGAGTATTAATTGAACCCAGGAGGCGGAAGTTGCAGTGAACCGAGATCTGAGATCACTCCACTGCACTCCAGCCTGGGCAACAGAGCAAGACTCCGTCAAAAAGAAAAAAAGAGAGAGAGAGAGAACTATGCAAATCAAATGGCAAAGTTCTCAGCCCATAGCAGGCACTTCACAAACATTAATGTCTTTCTTTTTTCTACCTTTGATAGGAGGGAAGCATCACTTGCTGGCATGCTCCTTAATTTGGGGGCCCTCTCATTTCCCATTCACTTAGATCCATTTTTGCAATTACCTGGGTATTAAGAACTAAGTTAGCAATCCAAACAATCAGGGAAACTTTTCTGATTAGCTATTACAGACATCACCCATTTTGCCTTTACTGTGTCACAGATACTGACAAAACTCCTACCAGAAAACAAATGCCATTATCACTCAGGTTGTCAGTGTACCTTTAGGTGAAGTTGGTCATAATAGTAGCAGCTTCCATGTATGGAGCACCCACTAAGGAGGCAGAATTTCATGATAATTCGGAGTATGGGTTTTGAAGTCAGAACATTAATAAAATCTCACTCCATCACCTAGTATATGACTGTGGGCAATTCATTTTGTCTCCATTATCACAGGGAGCTAATGATAGTAACTACTCCACAATGTGAATTATTCTGAAGATTGAGATATTTATATAAGACAGCAGTTAGAGTAACATTTGGCTCATGATAAGTGCTCAATATTTGTTAATTTTTATTGTTATATACCTGATGTTATGAAGACATTATCTAATTTACTCATTTCAACTCAGTGCAGTTAAAGCCATTAAACTTCGGAGAAGTTAAAGAACTTTCCTGGCCCCCAAACTGTTTAATTTCTTTATTGAATGTGCCTTTCTCTGTAGGGTAATTTCTTCAAATTTGGCTAGAGCAGAGAGATCCCTACAGAGTGGAAAAAGCACTAGACTAGGAGCTATAAGAGAACGTTTAAGCAGTGGTTACTCCACTTATCTGCTGCATAAGCACCAATTCACTTCACCATTCTGCAAATGAGAAGGTCTGACAAGGTGTTTGCTAAGGTCACTCCTGGCTCTGACACACAGGTTCCATGTGACAGACTTGGAGACTAGAAGTGCGTGCATCTCAGGGGATCTTGGTGGGCCTAATTGATAGTGACGACATTACTGGAATCATCACACCACTTCCTTTGCTTTTCCATTCACAAAGATGGCCCTGTCATCCTTGTTCCCATAGGGAACTAAAAATGAGGTTCATTATATTTCAGCTTCCTCATCTGGTAAAGTATATTCCCAAACAACAATCCTGTTTTCATATGTAGCAAAAAAAAAAAAAAAAAAAAAAAAAAAACTATTCATGTCCTCTTTTTGCTTCCTTTGATTTGTCATCTTTAGTTTGGGTTGTCACAAGGTGGGCTTCCTTGGATATTTTCAGAGAATTTATACTAAAAGTGATCACAAGAGTCAGGGGACATAAATATTGAAATCCCAAATACTATTTTGAATTTTAATTCTAAAGGCAGACTTGGATTACACTGATTCTGTAGAAGGGTTCCCATTTTAATACTAAGATAACAATGTAAAAATAGTCTTAGACAAATTTTACTGAAGTTAAAATGCTGACCATCTCATCAGACTGAAATAAATATATTACTGCCTTGCAATATTTAACATTTATTGATCTCTTGCTACATGTCAGACACTGTTCTAAGAACTTTATAGGACAAATCTCATTTAATCCTTAGAGCACCCTGATGATATATGAAATACAATTAACTTTATTTTACATATGGGAAAACTGAGCCTTAGGACAGTTAAGAAAAAAATTCCAGAATCACACAGAGAAGTTTTTGGACCAAAATTTGAACTCAGGTCTGTCAGAGTCCAAAGGCCAAGGTGTAAAGCTAAGCTATTCTGCCTCCATTTGTAATCATTTTTATTTTTATATAGTTGCAACACTGTGGGAATCACTTTCTACTACTTTTGCTTAATACTGTCATAAACATTTTCTAGAATCATTTGAATCACTGTGTAAAAATAAACATAACAATCAACATCAACATTGCCCAGCCCTGTACTAAGTGATTTACCATAACTATTTTATTTAAGTTTCAAAACAACCCTATAAGGTAAGGAATTATGAATGTCTCTGTTTTACAGATAGCAAAACCAGTTCAGGTAAGGTTGTTCAAGTTGTTGTTATGGTCAGAGAGCTTAGAAGTGGCAGAGCCACAATTTAAACTTAGATCTGCCTGACTGAAGAGACCAGCTCTTACCTAATACAATATATTGAATAATATCTTGATAAAACTAAAATATTCCCAGTTTTCTAAATAGTACAGAGACAAAAAGAAGTATCAGAACTCCCTCTTAGAAATGATATGTCTTTCCATTTTCACCTGGTATTATTGAAGAACTCTGAGCTTTCAAAAAAGGCCCAGAACCTCTGCAAAACCACAGATAAAATTATAAGCAGCTTGGTTTGAAAGAGGCTTATAATAAGGCATGCATTTCTCCATCAATGATAATCCCACCCATAGTCATCCACATGGAAGCTCCATGAAAACCAAAAGAAGGCAGAAAAACGTGTGATTTCTTGAATTTGGATTTTTAATAACATCACCAATACTAGGTAAGCCAGCAGCTGTCCCCATGGACTCCATGTGGTCCTTCCATATACACCAATTGTCTTCATCAGCAGAAACGGCTTTCCAATAATTTTCTCCAGCAATTTAACAGAAGGAAAAAGTCAACAAATGCCCAATGGTGGAATCTTGAAAATGTTCATGGAAGAAATGATAAAAAAACTCATGAAGTTACATAGATGGATTTTAATCTCTGTTACATCACTTCTAGCCATGTCAAGTCACCCTTTGTATACCAGATTTCTCAACTATACAATAATGCCCCTCTGAAGACTTTTTAGAGATTAGTACAAGAAAGCTGGAACATTCATTGCCAATAATATACAAAGAACATAAATTCAGTGCACTATTTTATACCCACCCTTCCTCATGGACACGCATCCCTAAAATCAGAAGACAGCTTCGTCCAAAAGAGCAGAGGAGCCGATTCACAGCACTGAGAGCTGCTTAACCATACAGTGGTGCTGCACAGCAAATACAATTTTATGGCAGGAAGCATGGCCATATTCTTTGTAAAGTCATCAGCTTAGAGCCTCTTGTCCACCTCCTGTTAATTTTCTTGTGCAGACAGTAAAACTTAACCAAAGAGAGCTCAGTAGTGCCAAGGCTTCAGAGTTTGCCTCTCAGCTGAATTTACTTATACAGAGATTATGCTTAAACACTGGCCATTATGCAAGCCTAGATAAGATTTCCAGATGTGCACATTTGGGAGACAAATCCTGTGTGTTAGAAGGCTGAAGGGAATTTTGTTTTTACTGATGATGGATGATCTCTTCACCCATGGAATATCTCTCCAGGAAGATAGGGACAATCATGTCTGGTCACCACAGGGCTAATCCCCAGTTTTTAGGCACATGTGAGGCTCCTATCATGGCTAAGGTAAGATCTTCATCCATCATTGAAAGGAAATATATGCTCTCTAATACTTTAAGTTACTTATGAGACTTGGAATGCAGGCTGATAGGGTGGTTAGAATTCTGGACCAGAACCTAGTGCTCTCGCTTTTTGTGCAGACTCTGAGTCATTCAAGGAATAAAACACGACCTCTTTATCTCCCCCGCTCCTTTTTTCCCCACTAATAAAAATGGTGTTGTAATACTGATACCTGTGTCTAATTATAGCAAGGACAAGAGTTATATAGCACAGTTCAGCCAGGACGGTAAAAGCACTTTTCAAAATACAGTTCAGCCATCCTCTCAAGCTTCTTCCGCTCTCCTAGGCCAATTCCTGAATGCTAAAATTATTTTAATAATCACAGAGCATGGTGCATTAATAAATGATCAAAGAGTGTGCATTTTCTAATGTCCCTTTGGACTCGATAAAGAAACTGGCAAATATTCCATTAACCACAAGCCAAGAAGTCATTTTTTAAGCTTGAAATATATTTCCCCATCTCATGTTGGAGGTGGGTCACCAGGATTGCTTAGTTTATGCACTTAAAAACTGACTTCTTAAAGAAAAAGGTTGAGATGGATTATTTATGAACATGCATAAATTATGTAGTAATTTCATTGAGATTTCTCGGACTTCTATGAAGTAGAATATCCCCTGTGGTGGCCACATCTCATTTAATCCATTTGTTTCATCTTTTCCTCCACTTCAGAGGCTTCCCGTATTTTAAGGTTCACTTTGATACAATAGCTCACTTTGAAATGTAATTTTACGATATATTTATTATGTGTTCCTGTGTCTCACTAAACATTGCCTTACAAGAAAAGAAACCCATGTAACACACACAAACAAAAAGGAAATTATACCTAAGAGAGTCATCGTCATTTATGATAAGATGGATGAGTAGAAGAACTAATGCCAAACAAAATTACAATAAGGAAGAACAATGAGAAAAACTAGAAAATAATAATCTACACGTGATTTTACTTCTCTCGGTGCTTAGATATACTCTCCTGTCTTCACCATGGAGGATTGAGGCAGTATTATAAGCTCCATTTTACTGGCAAAGCATTGAAAAGCATAAAGTTACATGACTTACCAACCCCACATAAATGAATCACTTGCAAAATCACCACCAAAAATCTACAAATAAGTATTATTTTCATCTTAGCTACAGAACTGGAAGACATGAATCATTGTGGCCCTTTATTTGTCAGTGTTTTCAAGGGTTATATCCACAGAAACAAAATTCTAAAATGTAATTGCACACTTAAACCCTACACTAATATATGTAAATAAATACCCCATCACACAAACTACCTAAATAGATAATATAGCAAGAATATGTACATAACAATTTCATAATAATTTTTGGAAACTTCGATGATTAATAATAAAGGGTTATAGTCATACAATAAAACACCAAGCTGAAATTAAAAATAGCATTAGAGGGAAATCTTTATTTCCTGGAAAAATGATGTTCTTATATTGCTAAGAAAAAAAATGAAACAGACCTCAAAACAGCAAATTGTAGTATTGTTGTAAAGAAATATCATGGAAAATTCTGGCAGATCATGCACCAAATTTTAACAGTTGTTATCTTTGGTGGCAGAATTATGGCTGATTTTTGCTTTCTTTCTCTGTATATTTCCATGCTCTCTGATAGTACCCTATTGATTTCTACCACAGTTATAATTAGTGGAAAATTGTAATCTACTTTTTTTTAGTAAAAATAAAAATACTTTATGAAGAGGCTGCGCCTAGTAATACTGATTAAATGAACATATGGATTCTGGGGATTCTACTCTTGAATGTGTCAAGTTTTACATATGATTAAATATCTGCTTAAGACTTTGATACCTTGATCAGCAAGTTAAAAGTGGGAAGATGAGGATCTGAAATCTTCCTCCTTAATTTCCAAAATACAGCTGGAATCTAACATAAAGAAAATTTAATGGGGATTTATTTATAGAGTTGAGTTCTGAAACATATAAGGAGATAGAACATAAGGCTTTGAGGTTGTTATCATTCAGTGTCTAAGCTCGGCAACTGTTTAGCTTAATTTGACCAATTTTTATTAAACACATAATATATGCTGGGCACTCTGCTGGTTGAAAGAAAAATGAAGGTGAATAACAAATGTTTCTTGAAATTCACTGTCCATTGTGGTAAGCTTGTGTGATGCAGCAAAGCACTATGTTAAATTCAAGAATAGGCGTATAATCTTACCAAGAGTTGAAAGGCAAGAAAGATTCCCTAAAGGAGGTGATGATGAACTCAGTGTAGAAGAATGATTAGAAAATATAGCAGCTAGGGACTTCTGGTTCCAAAATGGCAGCATAGAAGCAAGCTTGCTTTACTCCCCTCCACAGAAAACCAAAAACAAATATGCAGCACCAAGATTATCACCAGCAATATCCCAAAACTCAAATAAGAAGGTGAAACACTTTTCAGGACCACAGAGAAGCAGAAAAGACTCCAAACAGACAGTAAGAGAAGCAGAGTTCCATAACTGCAGCGCCCCTCTTCACGACCTGCCCCACACCAAGCATGTGGAAAATTTTCCCAAGTAACTGAGACTACACCAGCATGCCATCATGTCTGGCTAATTAAAAAAAGTTTTAGCAATGGGGGTCTCACTATGTTGCCCAGGCAGGTCTCAAGCTTTTAGCCTCAAACCATCCTCCCACTTCAGCCTCCTGAGTAGCTGCAGGTACAAGTTTTGGGTTCTATTGGATATTTTTGCTTAGAAATTATTTTTAATTTAAGTATTTCTTTTTTTTCCCCCACTAGGTTGCTGCCTCCTTTTTGGCACTAGATGGTGGGGTAAGCCCATGTTTACCTTAGTTTTAGTAAACAATTTGGGATAGGGAAAATTCACACAGTTTCTACACTGAAAAAAAGTAGGACTGAGGTGGAAAGCCAGCTTCCCCACCTTGACTTTGCTGGCAGGAAACTCAAGTGAATTCCTTTGGGTTGTCCCTGTTTCAACCCATAGGAAGCATGAGAAGTGCCTGAAGGGAGAAATATCACTGAGCACAGCCAGATAAAAAGTGGGGAGGTGGAACTTCCATCCCCAGCCCTGGACTCTGCTCTGTAACTCAGCCAAAGGAGACACTAAATCAGAGTAGCTGTTCAATTTCACCATTCTATGGGAAGTTCATTGTACAAGACCACTAGGCATAAACCTGCAGCCACCTTTGCTCCACTACCTGGATATTCCCTTTGGAACCTTCCCCATTTGGGACAGGTGGCACTCCCTGTCCTAAATTGTTAACTAAAACTAAGGTAAACATGAGCTTACTACACCATATAGTGCCAAATAGGAGGCAGCAACCTAGCGGGGGGGGAAAAGAAAGAAACACTTACATTAAAAAGAATTTCTAAGCAAAAATATCCAATAGAAACCAAAACTTGTACCTGCAGCTACTCAGGAGGCTGAAGTAGGAGGGTTGTTTGAAGCTAAAAGCTTGAGACCTGCCTGGGCAACATAGTGAGACCCCCATTGCTAAAACTTTTTTTAATTAGCCAGACATGGTGGCATGCAGCTGTAGTCTCAGTCACTTGGGAGGCTGAGGCAAGGGGATCCCTGGAGCACAGGTGTTTGAGGCTTCAGTGAGCTATTATGATCATGCCACTACACACAGGCCTGGGTGATAGACTAAGACCCCATCTCTTACAAACAAACAAAAGCCCATACCAAAAAACAGTCCAGACATACATGACTAGAATAAATTAGTAATCCATCAATGCAAAGACACAGACATATATCTACAAGAAACAACAGCAAACAGGGAATCATGACCTCCTCAAATATACAAAGCAACAAACCTGTGACGGACTCTAATGAGACAGTGATATATGAATTCTCTGATAAAAAAATTCAAAATTGCAATTTTAAAGAAACTCAATGATTTTGAAGATAACAAAGAAAACCAATTCAGAAATTTATTAGATAAATTTAATGAGATTGGAATATTTTTTAAATGAACAGAAACCTTGGAACTGAGAACTATATTTGCTGAACTAAAAGATTAATTAGAGGTTCTCAACAGCAGAATGAATTAAGCAGAGGAAAGAAGCAGTGATCTTGAAAACAGGCTGTTTGAAAATATACAGTCAGAGGAGAAAAAAGAAACAAGAGTAAAAGGAATAGGATTGCCCACAAGATAAAGAAAATTATCTAAAAAGACTATATCTAAGACATGTTGGTATTCAAGAGGAAGTTGAGCAAAAGCAAGGGCTAGGAAGTTTATTCAAAGAGATAATAACAGAAAACTTTCCAAAATTTGAGGATATAAATATCCAGGTACAGAAAGGTTAGAGAACACCAAGGTGATTCAACCCAAATAAGACTACCCCAAGACATATAACAAACAAACTCTCAAAAGCCAAGAACAAAGAGAGGATCTTAAAGGCAGCAAAAGAAAAGAAGCAAATAGAATGTAAAAGTGTTCCAATTCATCTGGCAACAGACTTCTCAACAGAAACAATACAAGCTAGGAGATAATGGAATAATTCCAAAGTATTGAAAGAAAAAAATGCCATTCAAAAATAGCATATCCAACAAAGCCACACTTAAATTTAAATAAGAGATAAGCCTTTCTCAGACAAACAAATGCTGGGAGAATTCACTACTATCAACCTATCTGAAAAGAAATGCTGAAGGAAGTTGTTCAATCTGAGAGAGAGAAAAAAACATTAACATGAAAAAAGAAAACATTTAAAGCTATAAAACTGCGAGTAAAATTAAGTACACAGAAAAACCCAGAACACTCTAATACTGTAATTGTGATGTGCCATTCTCTAATAACACTAGTGTGAGGCTCAAAAGACAAATCTATCAAAGGCAATAATTGCTACAGCAACCTGATAAGAGATAGGCAATATAAGGTATATAAATTGAGTCAACAAAGTCAAAATGTGAAGATGAAGGAAAAAGTTAAAATGTGGAGCCTTTAAAAAGTTTTTTCTTTGCTTGTTTGTTTTCAATGTAAGATAAGTTGTCATCTATTTAAAATAACTTCTTATATCTGTAAGATAGTTTTTGTAAGCCTCATGGTAACCACAATGCAAAAACCTATAATAGATTCACCAAAAATAAAAATATATATATATCAAAACACACTACTATCTAGGAGGGGGTGGAGCCAAGATGGCCGAATAGGAACAGCCCCAGTCTACAGCTCCCAGTGTGAGCAACGCAGAAGACGGGTGATTTCTGCATTTCCAAATGAGGTACCGGGTTCATCTCACTGGGGAGTGCCAGACAGTGGGTGCAGGACAGTGGATGCAGTGCACCATGTGTGAGCCGAAGCAGGGTGAGGCATCGCCTCACCCGGGAAGCACAAGGGGTCAGGGAATTCCCTTTCCTAGTCAAAGAAAGGGGTGACAGACAGCACCTGGAAAATCAGGTCACTCCCACCCTAATACTGTGCTTTTCCAATGGGCTTATCAAAGGGCACACCAGGAGATTATATCCCACACCTGGCTCAGAGGGTCCTACACCCACAGAGCCTCGCTTATTGCTAGCAAAGCAGTCTGAGATCAAACTGCAAGGTGGCAGCAAGGCTGGGGGAGGGGTGCCCACCATTGCTCAGGCTTGAGTAGGTAAACAAAGCAGCCGGGAAGCTCGAACTGGGTGGAGTCCACCACAGCTCAAGGAGGCCTGTCTGCCTCTGTAGACTCCACCTCTGGGGGCAGGGCACAGACAAACAAAAGACAGCAGTAACCTCTGCAGACTTAAATGTCCCTGTCTGACAGCTTTGAAGAGATTAGTGGTTCTCCCAGCACACAGCTTGAGATCTGAGAACGGGCAGACTGCCTCCTCAAGTGAGTCCCTAACCCCTGAGTAGCCTAACTGGGAGGCACCCCCCAGTAGGGGCGGACTGACACCTCACATGGCCAGGTACTCCTCTGAGACAAAACTTCCAGACGAATGATCAGGCAGCAGCATTTGCGGTTCACCAACATCTGCTGTTCTGCAGCCACTGCTGCTGATACCCAGGCAAACAAGGTCTGGAGTGGACCTCCAGTAAACTCCAACAGACCAGCAGCTGAGGGTCCTGACTGTTAGAAGGAAAACCAACAAACAGAAAGGACATTCACACGAAAAACCCATCTGTACGTCACCAGCATCAAAGACCAAAGGTAGATAAAATCACAAAGATGGGGAAAAAACAGAGCAGAAAAACCAGAAACTCTAAAAATCAGAGCACCTCTCCTCCTCCAAAGGAACGCAGCTCCTCACCAGCAACGGAACAAAGCTGGACAGAGAATGACTTTGACGAGCTGGGAGAGGAAGGCTTCAGAAGATCAAACTACACCGAACTAAAGGAGGAAGTTCAAACCAATAGCAAAGAAGTTAAAAACTTTGAAAAAAAATTAGACAAATGGATAACTAGAATAACCAATGCAGAGAAGTCCTTAAAGCACCTGATGGAGCTGAAAACCATGGCATGAGAACTACAAGACGAATGCACAAGCCTCAGTAACCAATGCGATCAACTGGAAGAAAGGGTATCAGAGATGGAAGATGAAATGAATGAAATGAAGTATGAAGAGAAGTTTAGAGCAAAAAGAATAAAAAGAAATGAACAAAGCCTCTAAGAAATATGGGACTAAGTGAAAAGACCAAATCTACATCTGACTGGTGTACCTGAAAGTGACGGGGAGAATGGAACCAAGTTGGAAAACACTCTGCAGAATATTATCCAGGAGAACTTCCCCAATCTAGCAAGGCAGGCCAGCATTCAAATTCAGGAAATATAGAGAATGCCACAAAGATACTCCTCGAGAAGAGCAACTCCAAGACACATAATTGTCACATTCACCAAAGTTGAAATGAAGGAAAAAATGTTAAGGACAGCCAGAGAGAAAGGTGGGGTTACCCACAAACGGAAGCCCATCAGGCTAACAGCTGATCTCTTGGCAGAAACTCTACAAGACAGAAGAGAGTGTAGGCCCATATTCAACATTCTTAACGAGAAGAATTTTCAACCCAGAATTTCATATCCAGCCAAACTAAGCTTCATAAGTGAAGGAGAAATAAAATACTTTACAGACAAGCAAATACTGAGAGATTTTGTCACCACCAGGCCTGCCCTAAAAGAGCTCCTGAAGGAAGCACTAAACATAGAAAGGAAAAACTGGTACTAGCCACTGCAAAAACATGCCAAATTGTAAAGACCATCAAGGCTAGGTAGAAACTGCATCAACTAATGAGCAAAATAACCAGCTAACATCATAATGACAGGATCAAATTCATATATAACAATACTAACCTTAAATGTAAATGGGCTAAATGCTCCAATTAAAAGGCACAGACTGGCAAATTGGATAAAGAGTCAAGACCCATCAGTGCACTGTATTTAGGAAACCTATTTCATTTGCAGAGACACACATAGGCTCAAAATAAAGGGATGGAGGAAGATCTACCAAGCAAATGGAAAACAAAAAAAGGCAGGGGTTGCAATCTAGTCTCGTATAAAACAGACTTTAAACCAACAAAGATCAAAAGAGACAAAGAAGGCCATTACATAAAGGTAAAGGGATCAATTCAACAGGAAGAACTAACTATCCTAAATATATATGCACCCAATACAGGAGCACCAAGATTCATAAAGCAAGTCCTTAGTGACCTACAAAGTGACTTAGACTCCCACACAATAATGATGGGAGATTTTAACACCCCTCTGTCAACATTAGACGATCAACGAGACAGAAAGTTAACAAGGATATCCAGGAATTGAACTCAGCTCTGCACCAAGCAGACCTAATAGACATCTACAGAACTCTCCACCCCAAATCAACAGAATATACATTTTTTTCAGCACCACACCACACCTATTCCAAAATTGACCACATAGTTGGAAGTAAAGCACTCCTCAGCAAATGTAAAAGAACAGAAATTATAACAAACCGTCTCTCAGACCACAGTGCCATCAAACTAGAACTCAGGATTAAGAAACTCACTCAAAACTGCTCAACTACACGGAAACTGAACAACCTGCTCCTGAATGACTACTGGCTACAGAACGAAATGAAGGCAAAATAAAGATGTTCTTTGAAACCAACGAGAACAAAGACACAACATACCAGAATCTCTGGGACACATTCAAAGCAGTGTGTACAGGGAAATTTATAGCACTAAATGCCCACAAGAGAAACAGGAAAGATCTAAAATTGACACCCTAACATCACAATTAAAAGAACTAGAGAAGCAAGAGCAAACACATTCAAAAGCTAGCAGAAGGCAAGAAATAACTAAGATCAGAGCAGAACTGAAGGACATAGAGACATAAAAAACCCTACAAAAAATCAATGAATTCAGGAGCTGGTTTTTTGAAAAGATCAACAAAATCGATAGACCACTAGCAAGACTAATAAAGAAGAAAAGAGAGAAGAATCAAATAGACGCAATAAAAAATGACAAAGGGGATATTACCACTGATCCCACAGAAATACAAACTACCATCAGAGAATACTGTAAACATCTCTATGAAAATGAACTAGAAAATCTAGAAGAAATGGATAAATTCCTTGACACATACACCCTCCCAAGACTAAACCAGGAAGAAGTTGAATCTCTGAATAGACCAATAACAGGAGCTGAAATTGAGGCAATAATTAATAGCTTACCAACAAAAAAAGTCCAGGACCACATGGATTCACAGCTGAATTCTACCAGAGGTACAAGGAGAAGCTGGTACCATTCCTTCTGAAACTATTCCAATCAACAGAAAAAGAGGGAATCCTCCCTAACTCATTTTATGAGACCAGCACCATCCTGTTACCAAAGCCTGGCAGAGACACAACCAGAAAAAAAGAATTTTAGACCAATATCCTTGATGAACATTGATGTAAAAATCCTCAATAAAATACTGGCAAACCGAATCCAGCAGCACATCAAAAAGCTTATCCACCATGATCAAGTGGGCTTCATCCCCGGGATGAAAGGCTGGTCCAACTTATGAAAATCAATAAACGTAATCCAGCATATAAACAGAACCACACACAAAAACCACAAGATTATCTCAATAGATGCAGAAAAGGCCTTTGGCAAAATTCAACAATGCTTCATGCTAAAAACTCTCAATAAATTAGGTATTTATTGAGATGGGACATATCTCAAAATAATAAGAGCTATCTATGACAAACCCACAGCCAATATCATACTGAATGGGCAAAAACTGGAAGCATTCCCTTTGAAAACTGGCACAAGACAGGGATGCCCTCTCTCACCACTCCTATTCAACATAGTGTTGGAAGTGCTGACCAGGGCAATCAGGCAGGAGGAGGAAATAAAGGGCATTCAATTAGGAAAAGAGGAAATTGAATTGTCCCTGTTTGCAGATGACATGATTGTATATCTAGAAAACCCCATCATCTCAGCCCCAAATCTCCTTAAGCTGATAAGCAACTTCAGCAAAGTCTCAGGATACAAAACCAATGTGCAAAAATCACAAGCATTCTTATACACCAATAACAGACAAAGAGCCAAATCATGAATGAACTCCCATTCACAATTGCTTCAAAGAGAATAAAATACCTAGGAATCCAACTTACAAGGGATGTGAAGGACCTCTTCAAGGAGAATTACAAACCACTGCTCAATGAAATAAAAGAGGATACAAACAAATGGAAGAACATTCCATGCTCATGGGTAGGAAGAATCAATATCGTGAAAATGGCCACACTGCCCAAGGTAACTTATAGATTCATTGCCATCCCCATCAAGCTACCAATGACTTTCTTCACAGAATTGGAAAAAACTACTTTAAAGTTCATATGGAACCAAAAAAGAGCCCGCATCGCCAAGTCAATCCTAAGGCAAAAGAACAAAGCCAGAGGCATCACGCTACCTGACTTCAAACTTTACTACAAGGCTACAGTAACCAAAACAGCATGGTACTGGTACCAAAACAGAGATATAGATCAATGGAACAGAACAGAGCCCTCAGAAATAACGCTGCATATCCACAACGATCTGATCTTTGACAAACCTGACAAAAACAAGCAATGGGGAAAGGATTCTGTATTTAATAAATGGTGCTGGGAAAACTGGCTAGCCATATGTAGAAAGCTGAAACTGGATCCCTTGCTTACACCTTATACAAAAGTTAATTCAAGATGGATTAAAGACTTACATGATAGACCTAAAACCATAAAACCCCTAAAAGAAAACCTAGGCAATACCATTCAGGACATAGACATGGGCAAGGACTTCATGTCTAAAACACCAAAAGCAATGGCAACAAAAGCCAAAATTGACCAATGGGATCTAATTAAACTAAGGAGCTTCTGCACAGCAAAAGAAACCACCATCATAGTGAACAGGCAACCTACAGAATGGGAGAAAATTTTTGCAACCTACTCATCTGACAAAGGGCTAATATCCAGAATCTACAATGAACTCAAACAAATTCACAAGAAAAAAAACAAACAATCCCATCAAAAAGTGGGCAAAGGACATGAACAGACACTTCTCCAAAGAAGACATTTATGCAGCCAAAAAACACATGAAAAAATGCTCACCATCACTGGCCATCAGAGAAATGCAAATCAAAACCACAATGAGATACCATCTCACACCAGTTAGAATGGCAATCATTAAAAAGTCAGGAAAAAACAGGTGTTGGAGACGATGTGGAGAAATAGGAACACTTTTACACTGTAGGTGGGACTGTAAACTAGTTCAACCATTGTGGAAGTCAGTGTGGCAATTCCTCAGGGATCTAGAACTAGAAATACCATTTGACCCAGCCATCCCATTACTGGGTATATACCCAAAGGATTATAAATCATGCTGCTATAAAGACACATGCACGTATGTTTATTGTGGCACTATTCACAATAGCAAAGACTTGGAACCAACCCAAATGTCTAGCAATGATAGACTGGATTAAGAAAATGTGGCACATATACACCATGGAATACTATGCAGCCATAAAAAGGATGAGTTCATGTCCTTTGTAGGAATATGGATGAAGCTGGAAACCATCATTCTCAGCAAACTATCACAAGGACAGAAAACCAAACACCTCATGTTCTCACTTATAGGTGGGAATTGAACAATGAGAACACATGGACACAGGAGGGGGAACATCACACACTGGGGACTATTGTGAGGTGGGGGGAGGTGGGAGGGATATCATTAGGAGATATACCTAATGTTAATGACAAGTTAATGGGTGCAGCACACCAACATGGCACATATATACATATGTAACAAAGCCTGCACGTTGGGCACATGTACCCTAAAACTTAAAGTATAATAATAATAATAATAAAGAAGGTAATAAAAAATGTATTTAAACAAACGAACATGAAACTCAAACATACCAAAATCTATGAGGTATGACAAAAGGAATACTAAGAGGAAAGTTCATAGCAATAAATGCTTATATCAAAAAAAGAGAAAGATTTCAAACAAGCAACCTAAGGATGCACCTCAAGGAACTCCAAAAGCAACAATAAGCCAAACCCAAAATCAGCAGGAAAAAAAAAAAAGAAATAATAAAGGTCAGAGAAGAAATAACTTCAATCAAAACTTAAAAACAATGCACAAGATCAACAAAACAAAAAGTTATTTTTTGAAAAAATAAACAAAATAAAAACTTTTAGTTAGATTAAAAAAATAGAAGACCCAAATAAAATCAGAAATGAAAAAATTGAACAATTGAGACCACAGTAACACAAACAATCATCAGAGACTTTTATGAAAAGCTATATGCAAACAAATTTGAAAACCAAAAAAATGGAGAAATTTGTGAACATATATAACCAAACCAGAATGAACCATGAAGAAATAGAAAACTTCAACAAGCTTATAATGATCAATGAGATGAAAGCCATAAAAAAGTCTCTCATCAAAGAAAAGCCCAGGACCTGAAAGATTCACTGCTGAATTATACCAAACATTCAAAGAAGAATTAATACCAATTCTACAGAATTGGTATTCAAAAACATTGAAGGGGAGAAAATACTGCCAAACTTATTCTACAAGGCCAGCATTACCCTGATATCAAAACCAGACAAGGACACAACCCAAAAGGAAAACTACAATCCAGCATCTCTGATGAACATAGAAGCAAAAATCCTCAACAAAATACTAGCAAACCAAATTGAACAACACAATAAAAAGATCATTCACTAAGTTCCAGTGGGATTCATCCCGGGGATGCAAAAACAGTTTAACATACACAAATCAATAAATATGATACATCACAATAACAAAAAAAAAGCCATACAATCATTTCAATACATACTGAAAAAGTATTCAATTTAATTCAGCATCCCTTTAAGATAAAAATCCTTAACAAACTGGGAATGGAAGGAACATAGCTCAAAATAATAAAGACCATATATGACAAACCCACAGCTAACATGGTACTGAACAGTGAAAAATTGAAAGCCTTTCCTCTAGGATCTTGAATAAGACAATGATGCCCACTTTAACCACTTTTATTCAGCATGATACTAGAAGTACTGGCCAGAGCAATCAGGCAAGAGGAAGAACTAAGGGGCATTCAAATTTGGAAAGGAAGATGTCAAATTAGACTTGTTTGCATATGACATGATTTTATTCTTAGAAAAACATTAAAACACTACAAAAAAACTATTAAAACTAATAAATTCAGTAAAGTTGCAGGATACAAAGTCAGCATGCAAAAACCAGTGACATTTATATGTGACTTAGGAGAACAATCTGAAAGAGAAATCAAGAAAGCAATCCTATTTACAATAACTACAAAGAATATAAAAGCCCTGGAATCAATTTAAACAAAGAAGTAAAAGACGTATACAAGGAAAACTATAAAACACTGATGAAAGAAAATGAAAAGAACACAAAAAATGGAAAGATATTCCATGCTTATGAATTGGAAGAACTAATATTGTGAAAATGACAATACTATACAAAAAAATTTACAGATTCAATACAATTCCTGTCAAAATACTAGACGGTCTTCACATAAATAGAAAAAGCAATCCTAAAATGCATATGACCCACAAAAGACCTCAAGTAGCCAAAGCAATCCTGAGCAAAAAGAACAAGACTGGAGGCATCATACTGCTTGATTTCAAAATATACTACAGAACTATAGTAACCAAATCAGCACGGTACTGGCATAAAAACAGACAGAGATCAATGGAACAGAACAGAGAACCCAGATATAAATCTATGCATTTACAGCCAATTCATTTTTGACAAAGTTACCAAGAACATACAATGGAAAAAGACAGTGTTTTCAATGAATGATGCTAAGAAAAATGAATAACCATATGTAGAAAAATGAAACTAGACCCTAATTTTTCACCATACACAAAAACCAGATCAAAATGGATTAAAAATTTAAATTTAACTCCTGAAACAATAAAACTACTAAAGGAAAACATTAAGGAAATTCAACAGGACACTGATATGGTCAAAGCTTTTTTTTTTTTTTTTTTTGCAGGAGACCTCAGAAGCACAGGCAACTAAAGCAAAAATAGATAAATGGGATTACATCAAGTTATAAACTCCCTGTACCAAAAAGAAAATAATCAACAAAGTGAAGAGACAACCCCAAAAATGGGAGAAAATATTTGCAAACTATCCATCTGACAAGGGATTAATAACCAGAATATATAAGGAGCTCAAACAACTCAATAGCAAAATTAAATAAATTAATAATCTGTTTAATAAGTGGGCAAAATATCTGAATAGACATTTTTCCAAGGAAAATGAACATGGCCAACATGTATATGAAAAAACGCTCAACATCACTAATCATCAAAGAAATGCAAATTAAAATCACAATGAGACATTTCATCCCAGTTAAAATGACTTCTATCAAAAATATAGGGAGTAACAGATGCTGATAAGGACGAAAAGGAAGCAGAACCTTTGTACAATATTGGTGGGTGTGTAAATTAGTGGAGCCACTATGGAAAAACTGTATGAAAGTTCCTCAAAAAACTAAAAATAGAGGCCGAGGCAGGCAGATCACGAGGTCAGGAGATGAAGACCATCCTGGCTAACATGGTGAAACTCCATCTCTACTAAAAAGACAAAAAATTAGCCGGGCGTGGTGGCGGACGCCTGTAGTCCCAGCTACTCGGGAGGCCGAGGCAGGAGAATGGCGTGAACCCGGGAGGCGGAGCTTGCAGTGAGCGAATATCGAACCACTGCACTCCAGCCTGGGCGACAGAGCGAGACTCCGTCTCAAAAAAAAAAAAAAAAAACCTAAAAATAGAACTATCATATGATCCAGTAATTGCACCACTGTGTATTTATCCAAAGGATAGGCAATTACCATATCTAAGAGATGTCTGCACTCCCATGTTTATTGCAGCACTATTCACAATAGCCAAAATATGGAATCAACCTAAGTGCAAATCAACAGATGAACAGATAAAGAAAATGTGGTATATAAACACAATGGAATATTATTCAACTATAAAAAAGAATGAAATTCTGTCAGTTTCAGCAACACAGAAAGAAGAGGAGGTCATTAAGTGAAATGAGCCAAGCATAGAAAGACAAATATTGCATTTTTTCACTCATATGTGGGAGCTAAAAAGGTGGATCTCATGATGATAGAGAATTAGACTGGTGGTTACCATAGTCTGGGAAGGTAAGGGAGTGGGAAGGGAGGAATAAAGAGAAATTGGTTAATGGGCACAAATATACAGTTTAGTAGAAGAAATAAGACCTGGTTTTTGAAAGATCAGTAGCATGACTATAGTTTACAATAATCTATTGTATATTTCAAAATAACTAGAACAATTTGAATGTTTCTAGAATGAAGAAAAGACACATATTTAAGGTGATGATATCCTAATTACACAGATTTGATCTGTACAATTTATATGAATGCATTAAATTATCACATGTACCCCACATTTACCCCCAAAATATATACATCTATTATGTATCATTTTTTTAACAAAGAAAATTATGAGGGTGAACAGAGAAAAGCATAGCATTCCAGGCATAAGGGAGTGTACATAAACGAAAAGAAGAGAGGAGAACGACAACAAAAACATAAAAATACTCAAGTTGTGAGTCCTGCTAGAACAAAACTTGGATGCAGGTAGTGGTAGAAGTGAAGGCTTGATGTGAAAGCAAAGCCCAGATCTCATAGTTGTTTGGTCATTGGGGGGAGAAACAGGGGCTTGGAGATAATGAGATTTGTGATTATCTTGGATAGTCTGGCTTGTAGAAGTGATTCAGTGATATCACTGGCTGAGATAAGTATAACAACAGCAATAGTAGCAAAAATTTATTGAGATTTAAATATTTGCCAGACTCTGTGCTAAACTCTTTCATACATTGACTCATTTATCCCTCATAACCTTCCTATGAGGAGGAGGATGACATTGCAATGTTAAAAGATAATGAATTCAGGAAGGTGAACAGGCTGGAGTGGGAGGAGAAGATATTGAAATCAGTTTTAAACATGTTGAACTGGAGGTAAATATGGAACCTCCAGATGGAGAGTTCAGCAGCAGCAGGAAACTGGAGTCTGGAGTGGAGAGGAGAAGTTAGGGATAAAAAATGTAGAACAGGGAATAATTTGCACATAGAAATTTCTTAAAAACCATGCTCAAGAAATTACTAATTCAGGAAAAGCATGTAGAATATGAAAAAAGGCAG
Source organism: Pan troglodytes (assembly GCF_028858775.2). Classification (NCBI taxonomy): domain Eukaryota; kingdom Metazoa; phylum Chordata; class Mammalia; order Primates; family Hominidae; genus Pan; species Pan troglodytes. The sequence continues at coordinate 94,199,615 of NC_072407.2, forward strand.
GTTACAAACAGAGTTTTTAGAGGATGGGGGCAACAACACAGAGGAAGGTAGAGAGTATTTTTGAAGGACATTGCCAAAAAAGTGTCTGACTTAGGCGAAAAAAGGCTACCCCACAAACACCAAGGCAAATAAGTCCTAAGAAGGTGATTACTACAAGGAACCAATGCTGGCAGGAAGTTAGTCACATGAGAAACAAAATGTGCCTATCTCATTTGGCAACATGAAGTCATTACTGACTGCATTGTCAGTTCTGACATGGATGGGAGCCACATTGTTGATGATTGAGGAGTGAAAGTTAAAAAAAAAAGAAGTGAAAACAACAAGTAGAGAAGACTCACACTGCTGAGATGCTTGCATAAGAAACGGGGGAGAGAGATAAGGCATTAGAGGTAGGATAGTAGCATCAGGGAATAAAGACGCAAAAGAGCAGGGTTTCACTTGTTTGTTTTAGGACTGGAAGAAAACCGAATAGATTCTAGATGAAGGGAAAGAACTAGTCCAGAGACATAGGGTGAAGTTGAAAAGAGGAAGTATTTTTTTAGATAGACTATTTTTCAGACTAGTTTTGAGTTAACAGCAATACTGAGCAGATGGTACTGCTATAGTTTGGATACTTGACCCTCCAAATATCATATTTAAATTTGGTCCCCAATGTTGGAAAGTAGGGCCTAGTGGAGGTATTTTGGTCACAGGGAGCAAATTCCTCATGAATGGCTTGGTGCTGTCCTTGCAGGAATGAGTGAGTTCTAATTCTGTTAGTTTCCATGAAGGCTGGAGGGCTGGTTGTTAGAAAGAGCCTGGCATCTCTCTCTCTCTCTCTCTCTCTCTCTCTCTCTCTCTCTCTCTCTCTCTATCTTCCTCTCAACGTGTGATATCTGCACATGCTGTCTCCGCCTCTCATTCCGCTAGGAATGGAAGCAGCCTGAAGTCCTCACCAGAAACAGATGTCAGCACCTTGCATCTTATACAGTTCTGCAGAACAGATAGCCAGACAAACCAATTTTTAAAAATAAATTACCCAGCCTCAAGTATTCCTTTATAGCAACACAAATGGATTAAGACATGTACATGGGTTTTTCTTAAACCCCCTGACCCTTACAAATGCATGGCCTCCCACACTATCAAAATCTGACATCAGAGTAGTACATTTGATACATTTGATGGATCTATATAGGCACATCATCACCACCCAAACTTCATAGTTTACATTAGGGTTTATTCTTGGTGTTGTCCAGTTTATGGGTTTTGACAAAATGCATGATGACACATATGCACCACTGTAGTATCATAAAGAATACTTTTACTTTTCCATAAATATCCTCTGTGCTCTGCCTATTCATCCCTTTCTCTTGTCTTGCCTAGTAGTTTGGCAGCCACTGATCATTTTATTGTCTCCATAGTTTTTCAGAATGTCATTTCGTTGACATCAGACAGTATATGGATTTTTGATATTAGTTCTTTCATTTAGTAATATACATAAGCTTCCTCCTTGTCTCTTCATGGCTTGATAGCTCATTTTGTTTTAGTATTGAATAATATTCCATTGTCCAGATATTCCACAGTTTGTTTATCCATTCACCTGCTGTGGGACATTTTGGTTGCATCTAAGTTTTGGCATATATGAACAAAGCAGCCATGAACATTCATTTGCTAGTTTTTGTGTGGACATAAGTTTTCGCCTCATTTGGGTAAATGCAAAAGAGCACAGTTAATGATGCATATGGTAGGAATATGTTTAGTTTTGTAAGAAACTGTCACACTGTCTGTCAAAGTAGCTGTACCATTTTGCATTCCCACCAGCAATGAATTAGAGTTCCTAGGAAATAATTGTTAGTATAGTTCAGTGGCGTTCATTACATCCACAAAGTTGTGCAACCATCCACTATTTCCAAAATGTTTTTCATCAACCCACACAAAACCTCTGTACCCATTAAGCAATAACTTCCCATTTCCCTTTCCCAACCTCTCATAACATCGAATCTACTTTTCATCTCTATGAATTTTCCTGTTCTAGATATTTCATACAAGTGGAATCATACAATATTTATCCTTCTGGGACACTTATTTCATTTAGCATAATGTTTTCAAGGTTCATCCATGTTTTAACATATATCAGAACTTTATTCATTTTTATGGCTGAATACAGTATTTAGATTGTCTGTTTATCTGTTGATGGATGGTTGGATTGTTTCCATTTTTTTTTTTTGGCTATTGTGAATAATGCTGCTATGAACATTCAAGTACAAATGTCTCTTTGGGCCCCTGTTTTCAATTTTCTTTGGTTATATGCCTAGGAGGGGGAGAGCACTGAATCCTAACCACTAGACCACCAGGGAAATGCCTAGAAGTGGAATTGCTGAATCATATGGTAATTCTGTGTTTAACTTTTCGAGGAACCATCAGAATATTTTCCATAGAAGCTGCACCTTTTTACATTCTCACAGGGGACCAAGTTTTGAAATGCACACAGGATTTATCTGGGTGAAGAATGAGTAGAAGCACCTTCCTTGTAACAAGTAGATTTTAATGTAATCCACAAAATGAAATAAAATATGAGAAATTCTTGGGGGAAAAATGGAGTTTAGTATAAATGGTGACTGCCAGTCATCAGTTGTGAAGTGGCTATAGAAAAATGCAAGAAGCATTCATGAATGGTGTTGTGTTCTTACTAATTGTTTAATTTTTTTCATCAAAGTAAAAAGATACTTTAAAGAATATGTGGTTTAGAAATATTATTTTGTGAACTTTATAAAATAGACTGAAAACACCTAGATGGTGGGCCAGTAGACCTTTTTGAATACCTAATTTAATAATCCAGAGTTGGTTGATGAGGCTTGACCTAGAGTGGAAATGAAAATGGAGAGTGATGGACTCATTGATGATATTGATGAATACTGCAGAATTAACAAAAGATGAGAGAGAGAGATGAAATGGCCAATACAGGTCCTGAATATATGACAGTTTCTTTCATTAAAGAGGGGAAACAGGCTAAAGAGAAGGGCTGAGGTGGAGTTGGATCAGGAATAAGTTATTCGTTCTTACACAAGGAGCTTGCATATCCATGAACCATCATGCAAGAGACTTCCAATGAGAGCTATGTAGGACTAGACTTCAGAAGAACAATATGGACTAAAGATACTGGGAGTCATCAGAGTAAAGTAAGAATCATTGCTTTAAATCTGCTACTAGGCTAGTAAGTGGCAGAACCAGAATTCAAAGACAGATGGATTTGACTTCAAGTGTTACATTCTGTCTTCCAAATGCTCTAGCTCTCAGTCATGTCATCATGACCAAGAGTAACTCTTGACTGGGTGAAATCAACCCAAGGAACAAATATAGAGGGAGAAAAAAGAAAAGAAGGCAGAAATTGAAATCCTGGGAAACACCAATATTTCAGGCTGTTTTGAGGAAAGAAGATCCAAGAAAAGAAAGAAAACCAGGAAGACGTGGTTCCACAGAAAGTAAGAGTTCAGTATTTCAACAGGGATTTGCCACAGAGAGCAGCAACATAAGGATTGATGACTGGCCACAGGATGGAGTAAAACGGATACGATTAATAAGGTGGGATAAGCTTTTTTTCATGGAGAGATGGCATAAAAGGCAGATTGCAGCAGGCTGAAAATAAATACGCAAGAAAGAAGATGGCTTAGAAGTGAAGGGAAAGAGAAAAAGCAAGGAATAGAGAGTTGGTGATGCAAGGTCAAAGGAGGATTTTTTTTTAATTATATTGTTTTATCCTCTTGGAGGGATGTTAGTATTTTTTTAGTCTGAGAGAAAGGAGTGGCAGAGGTTGAAGTAACAGGATAGAGGAATAACTGATTAAATGAGATATCTTAGAGAAAAGAGGTGCCAGAGCACAGATGGTGGGATTAGCCTCCCCCTCTCGATCCCCCTCTCGGTCCCACCCTCTTCTATTGAGATGAGAACAAGGTAAATAAAGAGGCGGAGATAGATAAAACTCTTCTCAATCACACAAATTAATTGCCTCTAAATGCTACATGTGTTAGGCTATACTCATCAGACCCTTTAGGCTTAAAGAGGACTTAAAAAAACAAACTAACTAAGAGACTTTCCAATTTAAGTGTTAATAGAGCCTAGAAGATATTTAAGCAAATTTGTTATTTCCCCACCCCAGCATATTATTCTAATTGCTAATAGTCCAAGGAAAGAATCAAGAAGTCAATGTATCAACTCTCTCATTAACTCTGCTGATCTTTAAAAAACAGTCATTTTCTGAGGCCAAAACAATAATTAAAATCATAAATATGTATTGGTACATCAAGTCAAACAATTGAAAAATGCAAACTCATTAAGAATATTTTAATCATCTCATTACTTCTGTGGCATGGTTGTGTATAAATAACTTTAATTGTCCTTAGTTTAAGTAAAACATTTGAAAAGACAAGTTGGTTTGTTTTTTATTTTTTGATTTTTCTCAAGGTAAAGCTGAACTTGACTGAAATGGGGGTACTTCCTATGGGATAAACCTTTCCACAAGGAAATAGGATATGAAAAAGCATATGGATGTAGTGACATTTTGGTTTAATTATTGAAACCACTGTACAAACAAGTTGTTTTAATAACAAAACAAGTCTAATTCCAGGTTGCTGTAGACAGAGAAATGAAAAATCTCATCCACAGATGATACCTCTAGGATCTGATGCTAAAAGTGGCCTTTTCAGATTTCATAATTAAATTGGTTAATGGAGATTAACTCATAGTAACCATCACCTTGGCTGATTTACAGGCCACCACAAAAGGGGTGGAAAATATTGCCCTTTATCCAAGTTGCATCAGCCATCAGGAAATGAATGGAAGCATACATACCAATATTACCCCCTCTCCATCTTTCCTCTCCCTCCTCACTCTGCCCACTCGAGGCTGGTCATCAGTCTTTCTTTCCAGCCTCAGCCTCAGGAAAACAGAGTAGCTTTCCAAAATGACAAATAAATATTCATGCTAGAGTTTCAGATTTTAGCTTTGCGATGTGCTGCATCATGTTGCACCATTGGCCTCGTCTGGTGCAGCAAGATGTATTTTCAGAGTTGGTGGGCAGCAGCAACGATGTGAACAAGGCTTCACAGTCACCAGAGAAACAAGTAAGACATCTCTCTTTGGCAAACCAAAAAGTGTCACTGCCACAAATCAGCAGAACATCCAGTCCATGCAGAGCAAGGAAAGTATTCATAGGAGATGAGTGGTTAATATTTCACTGTGCACATTGCAAGCCCAGATAAAGGTTGTTTGCATTCATTTATTTAAAAAAAAAATGCCAGTCATCTCAGCTGAAAGACTGTTTAACAAATATGCATATTTTAAATTTGACTTTTATAGGCTTAGAGAATACATTTTATGTATGTTAAAACAAATCTGTCCATCACTTCCCCCACCACCTCCCTCATCATGCCTTTTACTAAGAAGCTAAACAAGCACAGAGGCTAGCCAACTCCTAATCAGACCAGGGAAAGTTGCTTTGAATAGAAAAATAAGTTCAAGAATTAAAGACCACTGTGTCCTAGGGCAAAAAGCCAAAAGTCAGTGAAGAAGAATGTTAGCTTCAAACGGTGAGAGGAAAAAAAAATAGTGCATATGTCAACTGGAGAGCACAGAAACAGTATTTATTCTGTAGCTGATACCATCAGACACTTTATGGCAAAGATGGCAGCTACTCTAAGATGATTTCAGGTCCCATTTTAGCAGAAGGCTGGGCCCTACTGTCCGTCCTCTCCCAATTTTTTCTCACTCTCCCTCCTGTACTGAGAGGAATACTCACTGGTCAGCCTTAGAGACAGCCCACCCAGCAAGTGCTTATCACTCCTGAAACAGGTCAGAATCACCGTCAGTCCAGCATTTTTTAGAACACCTAAGAAAAGCCAGATAAAACTTGAGCAGTGCCTAGCATTTGTTCATTCAAGCAGTCAATTAGTCAGCAATCAGTCTGAAAACATTAACAGGGACCTATTGTATGCTTGGCGCTGTGCTGAGAAGTGAGGAAACAGTGGCGAGAAAAATTGACACAACTGCTGTCTCTGTAGGATTTCAGGTTTAGCGGGATCAACAGGTACTAATCTGAAACAGTAGTTCCAGGGCTTTGAGTGCTCAAAGCTGTGGGTTCTGTTCTAATCTTGCATGGAGTGGAAGTGGGGATGCTAGCTAAGTTAAATTTGAATGAAGAGCTCAACAACAAATAAGAATTAATTAGAATTGTGGCCCAAGCAGAGAAAAGAGAATATGGAAAAGCCTGGAGACAGGAGGGAGCATGGGACAGCAACGCACTGACCCCAGTAATCAAAGAGCAGAGAGGCAGAAAAGGATCCACACTAGACAGTAGATGTTCAGTAAATGTTACAAATGAAAACATAATGGATGATTGAACAATTGAAGGAACAGGTGTCTGATTACATAACCATCCAGCATTCCAGTCATTAATTCGCATATGGACCCGTGATAATATCCCACTTGTTCATTTCTTTTGCCCTCTCTCTGTTTACCATTGTAACATTCAAGTTTAATGAAAGTGGAAGCATAAGAGGGGAATAAAACAAAACAATCATGGCCACCCTCTGCAATATGTTCAAACTGAGATCCAGCCTTGCTGAATTGCCATACCCCACTGTGGGAGAAAAGTGAATGCAGAGCCGGGGCCAACAATTCACCCAAGGCTCAAAGAGTGGAGTTTGCTGGAGTTCAAGCAACATTCATCAAGAAAACATGTAAGTATATCTGTACAACTGCCCAGTGTTCATTTTCTTTGTTATTTCATTCAACAAACAATTTTCATGTACCTACTATGAGCTTGACACTTGTTAGATCCTCTGTGACAAAAATATAAAGACAAAATTTGCTTGTTTCTGCCTTAAAGCAACTCAGAGTCTAGTGAAGAGCACAAAACATAAGCAGATCCTATTTGCAAGACAATATGACCACAGCAATCACAGTAGCTTTCATATATATATATATATATATATATATATATATATATATATATATATTTTATCACACTTTAAGTTCTAGGGTACATGTGCACAACGTGCAGGTTTGTTACATATGTATACATGTGCCATGTTGGTTTGCTGCACCCATTAACTCGTCATTTACATTAGGTATATCTCCCAATGCTATCCCTCCCCCCTCCTCCCACCCCACAACAGGCCCCGGTGTGTGATGCTCCCCTTCCTGTGTCCATGTGTTCTTATTGTTCAATTCCCACCTATGAGTGAGAACATGTGATGTTTGGTTTTTTGTCCTTGTGATAGTTTGCTGAGAATGATGGTTTCCAGCTTCATCCATGTCCCTACAAAGGACATGAACTCATCCTTTTTTATGGCTGCATAGTATTCCATGGTGTATACGTGCCACATTTTCTTAATCCAGTCTATCATTGATGGACATTTGGGTTGGTTCCAAGTTTTTGCTATTGTGAATAGTGCCAAATCATGCTGCTATAAAGACACATGCACACGTATGTTTATTGCAGCACAGTAGCTTTCAGATGCAGATGACAATCGGCTTCATAAGGGCCAGGATTATGTTGGCTTTACTCACCATTGTTTACCAACATCTCACAGAATGCCTAGGACCTGGGAGGTACTCAATATATAATATTGAATAAAGAGTAAACAAGCTCTTACATGTGCCAGGCACTTTGTTAGGTGGTTCTACATGTATTATCTTATGTAATCATTACAGCAATCCTATAAACTAGCTATTACTATTCTCATTTTTGAAGATGAGGAACAGAAAGATTAAGTTACCTCCCAAGAGTCCTAAAACCTGACTTCCACAATGACAATGTATGGAGATACTTTTGGTTGTCACAACCGGGTTGGTATTACTGGCAACTAGTGGGTAATGGCCAGAGATGCTGTTAAACATCCACAATGCATGGAGCAACCACTCACAACAAACAATTATCAGGCCCAAAATATTTATAGTGCCAAAATTCACATACCCTGCTTTACACCATTCTGCCTTTAAAAAATTATTTCTTTGCATCTCTACTGAAGCACTTACTAGTGCCTATAGCGAATTGTAATAGCTACTTGTTTTATTTCAAATTTATTCTTATTTTTCCCAGTAACAAGCATAGTGCATGGCACACGGTAGATGCTCAGTTATTATATGTTCTTACTGCTACTGAAATTAGATAGTCCAAATGTGATAAATGGAAGCCGTAACTTCTCAGTGGAGGAAGAATACAAGAAATAGTATCAAGGCAGAGTACATGCAGGAGCCCAAGGACCTGTTTCACTCTTTCATCTAGGTCTTTTCTCTTTATAAACTGCCTGTAAGTGTTCATGAAGGGGACTTTGCCAAAAAAGAAGATATAGAGCCAGGATGGTAGGAAACTATACCCTTTAAAATCCTCAAAATATGGTACATTTTAAAAAATGCAGCTATAAAGACAACATGGTCTCCAGGGCCAAATAAACTTCCTTATCTCTGGAAATTAAAAAGATGTCATTTATCTCCCCACCTCCCCCACCCTTCAACTACTGGTAACCACCTTCTACTCTTTATTTCTATGAATTCAACTTTTTTAGATCCCACATATGAAGATCATGAAATATTTGTCTTTCTGTGCCTGGCTTATTTCACTTAACATATTTTCATCCAAGTTTACCCATGTTATTGCTGATGGCACAATTTCCTTCTTTTTTTAAGGCTCAGTAATATTCCATTATATATGTTTGCCACATTTTCTTTGGTCATTCATCCACTGATAGACACTTAGGTTATTTCCATATTGTCACTATTGTGAATAATGCTGCCATGAATGTAGGAGTGGAGACACCCATGTTGTATGCCTTAAATATATATAATTTTTGTTTGTCCATTATACCTTAATAAAGCTAGAGGGAAGACATTATTTACATAAAATGCTACAGCTATTTTGAAAAATAGTTTGTCATTTCCTTAAAAGCTTAAATATAGAGCTACCGTATGGCCTAGTAATATCACTCCTAGGTATATACCGAAGAGAATTAAAAACATCCACACAAAAACTTGTACATAAATGTTCATAGCAGCACTGTGAATAATAGCCAAAAAGTAGAAGAAAACCCAAATGTCTGTCAACTGATGAAGGGATAAGAAAAATGTGGCATATCCACACAATGGAATCTTATTCAGCCACAAAATGGGAAAAGATACCAAACATGCTACAACACGGATGAACCTTGAAAACACCACAATAATTGAAAGAAACCAGATGCAAAAGGCCACATATTGGATGATTTTATTTATATAACATTGCCAGGATAGGCAAATCCATGAAGACAGAAATAGAATCCTGGTTGCTGGGAATTGTGGGGAAGGGGAATGAGGAGTGACTACTAATGGGTGTATTGTTTCTTTGGAGGGTGATAAAAATGTTCTGAAATTATATAATTGTGTTTTTGCATAACTTTGAAAACACACCAAAACCACTGAATTGTATACTTTAAGCAGATAAATTTTATGGTATATCTGTTAAAAATTTTTTAATTCAGAGGCCATTAGGCTGGGAAGGCTGCAGTGCTTTCAATTTCTACACATGCGAACCAAAGACCTAAGAAAACAGTAAGAACAAACTAGAGACCTTACCAATCAGTAATTACCAAGCATCCTCTAACTAGGGTCTTTCCACTCAAACCAATTAAATGTTTTCTTTGTCTTAGTGAGCTCACTGCCCACACTCTTACAATGGAGCTCTCTGAACCTCCCTTCCAGTTTTGAGTGCTGCCTGACTCATGAATCATTCTCTATTCAAATGAACTCTGTTAAATTTAATTTGTTTAGAGTTTTTATTTTAATATATCTTAGTAAAGCTGTTCCTTTTTTAAAAAAAGATATTATTTATTTGACTTTCTTCAGTGATAGTATTCACTAATTTCATTATTCACATCATTGTTGGTACTGTATCTTAAAAGTATTATTGTTTATCTTTAAATGAGAAGCAGAGTTATTCCAAATTCACTTGGAGATTTCACCTCTAAAATACACTGTTTCTAAAGATGATTTGCCTGCTGCTTTTAGATTACAAGCCCTCAGAGACCTCTCCCACTGCTATTCACAGAATTGGCTTCCTCTGCTTGCCCTGGGAATCCACACCTTCAGTGATATTATCCATTATGAACTGACCTGGGGATGTCACAGGATCAGATCAGATGGAGCTGAAAACTAATAAGAAGTTTTGCTCCCACCTAAACTGAAAATATGTTATCTAACCAAAAGTCTTTAGTGTTTTGCTAGCAATTTTTTTTTTAATCCCATGAGTACAAGTCAGAGTACATGTTTCATTTTTTTGTCAATGCTCAAATCCTTTTAGGGTTACCAGGAAAATTGTATTTTGAAAAGGTCCATCTAGTCTCAATTTCAAACTACCTCTAACCTTTCAATGTTTCCATCCTGGTGTTCATTAATTACATCAATGAGAATAACTTTAAAGATTCCATTTTAAAACACATTAAGATCATCGCAACATTCACCCTTTCTCACCAACCACAGCCCTCTCTTCATCCTTAACATCACACCCTTTTCAGCCAAAATCTACCAGAGAGGAGAGAAAACAGGAATAGACTTTTTCTTTTTCCCAACATACTTTCCTGGGCTCAGAATCCTCAGTCATTTTACCCACGTAGCAGGAAAAAAATACTAATGTAGAGAAGATGAGTAGATTCTGAGATCTGAATTGACTTCTATCACCAAAATAATGACCACAGGTAAGCATCACAGGCAACGGGTTTTGAAGATGCTTGGGCAGCTTCATTATACCATCAGGAGTTCTGGAGTCTTTACCACACCAGTGGGCTCAGTGATAACTGGAGATGTAAAGACTTTTTTTTTTATGAAAATGCAAAATCTAGAAGAAATGGATAAATTCCTTGACACATACACCCTCCCAAGACTAAACCAGGAAGAAGTTGAATCTCTGAATAGACCAATAACAGGCTTTGAAATTGTGGCAATAATCAATAGCTTACCAACCAAAAAGAGTCCAGGACCAGATGGATTCACAGCCGAATTCTACCAGAGGTACAAGGAGGAGCTGGTACCATTCTTTCTGAAACTATTCCCATCAATAGTAAAGGAGGGAATCCTCCCTAACTCATTTTATGAGGCCAGCATCATCCTGATACCAAAGCCTGGCAGAGACACAACAAAAAAAAGAGAATTTTAGACCAACATCCTTGATGAAAATTGATGCAAAAATCTTCAATAAAATACTGGCAAACCGAATCCAGCAGCACATCAAAAAGCTTATCCACCATGATCAAGTGGGCTTCATCCCTAGGATGCAAGGCTGGTTCAATATATGCAAATCAATAAAAGTAATCCAGCATATAAATAGAACCACACACAAAATCCACAAGATTATCTCAATAGATGCAGAAAAGGCTTTTGACAAAATTCAACAACCCTTCATGCTAAAAACTCTCAATAAATTAGGTATTGATGGGACGTATCTCAAAATAATAAGAGCTATATATGACAAACCCACAGCCAATATCATACTGAATGGGCAAAAACTGGAAGCATTCCCTTTGAAAACTGGCACAAGACAGGGATGCCCTCTCTCAACGGTCCTATTCAACATAGTGTTGGAAGTGCTGACCAGGGCAATTAGGCAGGAGAAAGAAGTAAAGGACATTCAAATAGGAAAACAGGAAGTCAAATTGTCCCTGTTTGCAGATGACATGATTGTATATCTAGAAAACCCCATTGTCTCAGCCCCAAATCTCCTTAAGCTGATAAGCAACTTCAGCAAAGTCTTGGCATACAAAATCAATGTACAAAAATCACAAGCATTCTTATACACCAATAACAGACAAACAGAGAGCCAAATCATGAGTGAACTCCCATTCACAATTGCTTCAAAGACAATAAAATAACTAGGAATCCAACTTACAAGGGACATGAAGGACCTCTTCAAGGAGAACTACAAACCACTGCTCAAGGAAATAGAAGAGGATACAAACAAATGGAAGAACATTCCATGCTCATGGGTAGGAAGAATAAATATCGTGAAAATGGCCATACTGCCCAAGGTAATTTATAGATTCAGTGCCATCCCCATGAAGCTACCAATGATTTTCTTCCCAGAATTGGAAAAAACTACTTTAAAGTCCATATGGAACCAAAAAAGAGCCCGCATCGCCAAGTCAATCCTAAGCCAAAAGAACAAAGTTGGGGGCATCACGCTACCTGACTTCAAACTATACTACAAGACTACAGTAACCAAAACAGCATGGTACTGGTACCAAAACAGAGATATAGATCAATGTAACAGAACAGAGCCCTCAGAAATAATGCCGCATATCTACAACGATCTGATCTTTGACAAACCTGACAAAAACAAGCAATGGGGAAAGGATTCTGTATTTAATAAATGATTCTGGGAAAACTGGCTAGCCATATGTAGAAAGCTGAAACTGGATCCCTTCCTTACGCCTTATACAAAAATTAATTCAAGATGGATTAAAGACTTGAATGTTAGACCTAAAACCATAAAAACCCTAAAATAAAACCTAGGCATTACCATTCAGGACATAGGCATGGGCAAGGACTTCATGTCTAAAACACCAAAAGCAATGGCAACAAAAGCCAAAATTGACAAATGGGATCTAATTAAACTGAAGAGCTTCTGCACAGCAAAAGAAACTACCATCAGAGTGAATAGGCAACCTACAAAATTGGAGAAAATTTTCACAACCTACTCATCTGACAAAGGGCTAATATCCAGAATCTACAATGAACTCAAACAAATTTACAAGAAAAAAAAAACAATTCCATCAAAAAGTGGGCGAAGGACATGAACAGACACTTCTCAAAAGAAGGCATTTATGCAGCCAAAAACCACATGAAAAAATGCTCACCATCACTGGCTATCAGAGAAATGCAAATCAAAACCACAATGAGATACCATCTCACACCAGTTAGAATGGCAATCATTAAAAAGTCAGGAAACAACAGGTGCTGGAGAGGATGTGGAGAAATAGGAACACTTTTACACTGTTGGTGGGACTGTAAACTAGTTCAACCATTGTGGAAGTCAGTGTGGCAATTCCTCAGGGATCTAGAACTAGAAATACCATTTGACCCAGCCATCCCGTTACTGGGTATATACCCAAAGGATTATAAATCATGCTGCTATAAAGACACATGCACATGTATGTTTATTGTGGCACTATTCACAATAACAAAGACTTGGAACCAACCCAAATGTCCAACAATGATAGACTGGATTAAGAAAATGTGACATATATACACCATGGAATACTACGCAGCCATAAAAAATGATGAGTTCATGTCCTTTGTAGGGACATGGATGAGATTGGAAATCATCATTCTCAGTAAACTATTGCAAGGACAAAAAACCAAACACCATATGTTCTCACTCATAGGTGGGAATTGAACAATGAGAGCACATGGACACAGAAAGGGGAACATCACACTCTGGGGACTGTTGTGGGGTGGGGAGAGGGGGGAGGGATAGCATTAGGAGATATACCTAATGCTAAATGACAAGTTAATGGGTGCAGCACACCAGCATGGCACATGTATACATATGTAACTAACCTGCACATTGTGCACATGTACCCTAAAAGTTAAAGTATAATAATAATAAAATAAAAGAAAATAAAAAAGAAAATATAAAATCTCATAGTTGAGAAAAAAACAAACATGAAGTTTGATTCTCTCCTCCAAAAGTAATTATCTAGCCCTTATTTTCATACATCACTAATGGAAAGCTCACTATGTGGACAAAAGGTCTTCAACTTCATTCCTTGTTTCAAGATTAGTTCAATCAAAATGCAGAGCATGATTTGTTCTAGAATTCAATTGCATTTTTATCACTTACCAACTGTGTCATCAGTATTTCTATTGTTATTTTTCCCCACTTGCCCTTCCCATCATTATTCCCATCCTCCGGCTCATAGGCCTAAAGCTCCTAAAGCCTCATGGGCATCTCCATCTCAGAACTTGGACTTTTGCTGGGACTCTACCATAAGTTGCTCTGCTTGCAATGGACATAAAATGGGAGACCTTGAGGGAACCAGGGGTGGCTGATACAAGTTGGCCTGACTGGTCCTGCAGCACTGGAGAATGCTTCAGTACCTGAACAGATTTTGGGGGATAGACTCAATCCCTGGCTTCATTCAGTTCCACTTTCCAGGTTCAGTTTTTGCTTTTGTACCATGTCACCTCATGAGTAGAAAAGACAGAAATGCTATGTTAGAGTCTCTTCCGACTTCAAGTCCTGAATTGAGGTGCCCAAACAATAAAGCAACATGGCTGTTTAGCAAACACTAAAGAGCACTACACGTTCTTCAGAAAACCAAGCACGGAGCTTGCTCCCACCTAAAACTTATCCAAAAAAGAGAAGCTCCATGTGGTGATTGCATGGCTTCAGTGTCATATTCAGAAGTCCTAATGTGCTCCAATCATTGCCCTTTATAAGAAGGCTGTAAGTGGAAATATGAAAGAGCATGCGTGAGCATACAGAGGCAACACTGAGCGACAGCATCAATACATAGTACTGTTCTTCAAGATTTCATTTGGATTAGTGGGGGAAGGAAGGTTGTTTATATATTTATATTTTATATTAAATCATGCTAAACTGAATGAAAAATGGGAAAGGAAAAGGAATTAGTCTGATTTTTAATGAGAAACTACACTATGCCAGGCCCGGTGCCAGACACAAAACTATTGAGTCCTTACAAAGGTAGCAACTAACCTGGGAGGTGGAACAGAAGCCAGGGATTGAGCCTATCTCCAAAAAGAAGCTCAGATATGAAAACACTCCCCAGTGCTCATTGTTCAGGTACTGAAGCATTCCCCAGTGTTCATTGTCCCCGCAGGACCAGTCAGACCAACTGGTGTCAGCCACCCCTGTTTCCCTTGAGGTCTCTCATTTTAAGCCCATTGCAAGCAGAGCAACTTATGTAAGAGTCTCAACAAAAGTCCAAATTCTGAGATGGAGAAAACCAAGAGGAATTCCTTCTACATGCTTATAGCACCAAAATGAAGCACAGAACCTCCTAAAATTCTCAATGAGCCACTCCTTGAATCCAGCAAATACAGCACCACTGCAAAAGTCACTGTTCTGTCCCTGGAGCAGCCTATGTTCAATAAACCATTCAGTAAACATATGATTGGGTTCTACTATGGGTCAGGCACTGTGATACAAATGAGACATTTAATTATAAATAAAAATTATTGTCTTAAGGAATTCATATTCTTTTAAGCCAGGTAAGAACATGGAGCTAGCTCTGTGAGTTGAGGTGTTGTGGAGTGCTTTAAGAGTATGTAAACAGGGTGATAAGGCAACTTGAAGGACAGAGAGATTAATTCCTACTGCAGCAATCCAGAAAGATTTCCCAGAGCTTGCCCTTAAAAGAGGCCTAAGATTTCAAAGTATCGTAGAAGGACATTCCATGTAGAGAACATAGCATAAGAAATTAATAAAATAGTTTGGGAAATTATGTACATAACGATTATAAAGGGTATGCCTTTTCATTGAAGAAAAGGTGCTATTAGATTACACCAGATGATATTAGTAAATTTAGTTACTGCCACATTTTGATGAATTTTAAAAAGTCATACTAAAATACTTAGACTTGATTTATCAAGGAATGAGAAACCAACAGTGTTCTTGAGAATGTGTTAACATAATCAACACTATAGTCAAAGAGAGATAATGAGATGGGAGAGCTTAACAGAGGAGGTGACATTTCAGCTGGGTCATGGATACAATTTCAAAAACTAAGGACACTAATTCTAGGAAAGGCAAAGACTTTCTCTCAAAGATAAGTAAAGATACAAAGCCAACAGAACCCAGGGCACATTTTAACAGCACCCTGAAATCCAGTTTATCCAGAAATTAAATAGTACATTTGATAGGAGGGTTTGAAGCAGATCATGAAATGCTTTGAATACCAAAGAAACATTTAGATTTCTCAGAAGATGCTGAAAAAGCTACCAAAGCTTTCGCTGATTTTGTTGATAAAAGTTTTGCTTAATGAGGTTGAAACTGTTAGCCAAATATAGAAGAATTTAGAAGAATGGAAAACAGAAGATCAATGGAATATTGTAATAATAATAGCTAACTTTTACTAAGTACCTAATTACCTTTACATGTATTATTTCATGTTGACTAGCAGGTCAAAGCTTATTTTATCTGCATGGAGGAAACTGAGTGTTTGAGAGATTCAATTTTATTACAGCTCACAGTTAGAAAAATAGTAGAGCTGGCACACAATCCCATTCCATCTGAAATTGTTATCTCTAGCACTAAGATAGTTTCTGACATATGGTTAGTATTCAGTGAAAAATGGTTGAACTAATTTTATTAAACCATCTCAATTCCAAGGCCTAGATACACCATCTATTCAAAGAATGTTTTCATGATCTTTGCAAATCAAAACTGATATTTTTTCTGTATTCCAAGTTCTGTAGATTACATTCATTTGAGAGTATGTCTTGCTCCAAGTTTATGGGGGTGGCCAGGAAAGGCATCTGATTCATCTTTGTATTTATCATAGGACATCTAGCATATTGGCTACCACAGAAAAATGGTTTGGCAAATATGAGACGAATTAATGGATGGATGAATAAATGAATAACATTGGCTACGTGGTCTCTTCTCCACTTCAGCACAGGTGAATTTCAATGAGTTTTCATGAAATACCCAAGGCATATAATTGACTCAGTGTTCTCAATCAGATAATTCCTTCCATTTTCATTCTGATGAGAATTTTTATTGGCTGTGAATTAATTTAATCATTGCATTCATATTCTCTGTATAGAAGCCCAGGGGCTCTAAGGCGATGGGTTCTGTTAATTAAATTAAGTCAAATAATAATGATCTTTAATTTCCTAAAATCAGGATCATTGAACATATGAGAAGCATCACTTAATGCAATTTTTATGATGTTCTTATTTCTGTGTTAACAGAGACATTGGTAGACTGTGTCCTCACTATTGGGAGATTTGGTGGCCTTAAAACATCTCCTTACTTGAAAATAACTCTCACACCAGCCTGCCTCACTCTCTAAGATTCTACCATCAATATTTTATTTTGTTGGGTCAATAAGAGATCCCTTTTAAAATGCAAATAATATACGTCAGGGAAAGCAAAACCTTATGTGATTCATCACATCCCTTTTATCTTTTTTGTGAAGGCTAAAAAGCAAGCCAACATCTATTGAGGAACATCTACACACCAGGCATTGTACAAAGAATTTTACATATATTATCTCATTGAATATTCACAACTCTATGAAGTATTTCTTCATTTTCACATTAGAAACCCAAAACTCAAGGAAGTTCAAAGACAAACAGGAAACAGCAGAACTGAGATGCTGGATTTGGTTTTAGTAACATCATTTTCTACTTTATTGGGCTGCTTCCTCTCTAAGAGAATGGAATTATGAAAGAGATGCATAACGTGAGAATGTAGAAATACAGGGAAAACAGGTAAGGCTATATCAAGGGCTATAATGAAAGACTGTAAACTTCTATTGGACAATTGGGGGTACTGAAAGGATTCCAGGAGAAAAGGAGGTGGTTTCAGAACTCACTGTCCATAAAATATCTAGGCAAACTTACTCTATAGGATAGCTGATTGATAGTTAATTTGGAAGGAGGTGCTTGCTGACAAATGTCATTTCTTACATACATAATAAGTTAAAAATAGAAACTGGAAAAATATATACAGTAAGGTACTACTTTATTTGCATGTAACTTTTTATTTAAAAATCATATATTGAGAGATTTTTCAAAATTTTTCACGTTTGTACACCATTGATTATAAAGCATTTACAGGGAAAGACTACAGAGATCTATAGTACAGACTGTGAAGACAGAAATTACAACAGTCCAACCATATACCTTTTTCACCAGTCTTTGACCTGACTTGGAATCATATACCTTTTAACCTGTTTCAGAATATGTGACATTTAGTCTGAGTCTTACAGATGAAATGTGCCTCACCAAAAGACTGGCCTACGTAAAATACACATGATGTTATAGCTACCTGTTCAACTTTAGTGCCTTTGTAGAAATGAGTTAAATCAGTCTGCATTTTTGCCAATTGCAATTTCTTGGCAGCTTTTCACCTTCAATTTTAAGAAAAGTCACTTTGGGAAAAGCTGTGATTTTATATTTTTCAGTGTAAATTAATTCTTCACTCTTAATTTTTATACTCATTAATAATTATCATAGGATTGGGATGGCAGGGGGAGTGTCAAGAAACTAGTGAAATCAGCAAGTTTAAAGAGAAAGGGTAACCTAGATTTTAAAAGGCATGATTTCACCCTTGACTTACATTTTACATCTGAATGAAATGCCTCAGCCGAAGTCCTCCTACAACCTACCACTCTGAGTGGGAAATGGCTCCCTTGAAACATGTACATCTTTTTGTGGCAAATGCACTGTGAGTCGCTGCTTATAGAGACACCACAGGATCAATATTGCAGGGCACCCCAGTGTACTGTATTATTGTTAAGATCCTGCTGGCTAGAATTCAGATTTCCATTTAATTGTGTTCTTATTTAAAATGTCTGCTGCACCTGCAGCCAACTCGATCACTATTAGCTATTTGCCTGGTGTTATGTACATCTATGAACAATAAAAACTTTAGAAAAAAATGTCAGCAGAGATGCATAGATCATAAATCACAAGACGATAACATTTCACATGAAAAGAAAGTCTTCAAGAAAACAGTCCCAGTGATATAAATATTGAATTTACCACCAATGCCATATCCCTATGGAGGGTGGACAATAGGCCATTGCTTAAATGGCAAAAGGGATGAGCTTTCTTCTTTATCTGTATTCACTTTTCCTTTTATTTCATTCCTAGGAAAGAGAAATACCAGAGGAGAAGCTTAAAACAGATTAGCCTGTGAGCACTGTATATAGGCTATTACATCATAACTGTCTTTGAAAACTCTCAAACAGCTGACCTGTTTATATTACAAGACAGGGTCAATTTCCATTCTAGTGACTCTTTTGATGTTTGTGAATACTAATGCTCTCCCCAGAATGCTGGCTTTAGAATAACGGCAATTGAACCATTAAGCCTTCTCTGATGCAATCTTTCTGCAGCTAGATAGGATTCTATACATGGATTTCCTTGAGCCACACAGCTTGGCATGATCAAAAGCTTTGCTGGAGCCGTCAGTAAATAATGTTTCAAATAACAGAGTCACATTGATGCTTACATTTTCTACTCTAGTCACTGAGGATGTGTGTGTTCGTGTGTGTGGATGTATGTAGGTAACACAATGCCGCAGTTTTGCTTCTGTTGGAACTCTGATGATAAAACATCAAAATGATACAACAGGGTCATTTTTATGGCAAATGTCTGAGAAACACCAAAGGGTTCCACAGCTGCATAAAGTACCAAAGAAACTGTTGTGGCTGTGATGTGAGCAAGACACTGGTTTAACTTTCATTTCTGCATCTTGCCAACTGTGGAAACTCAAACAATTTACTTGACCTAGGCTTCTGATGCCCTATTTCTAAAATGGAGAGGACATCATCAACCTCAGAAGGTTATAAGGCAGAATAAATTTACATTTGATAATGACAACAAAAATAACAACAATCATAATGGTTAACATTTATCAGGAAATTAATAAATGTCAGGCATTCAACAATTTATGCACATTATCTCCAACTGATCTTCACAATAGCCTCATAAAGTAGGCACTATATTTATTCTATTCTACATATAAAGAATGTAAGACAGAAATAAGATATACAGCGATGAGTAAAAGGTTTTTCATGCATACCAATTGACTTAAGACAAACTGAATGAGCAAATCGTAATTTTCTGCCTATCAGACCTAAGCCAGTACATGTTTTTAATGGAAAGACAGTTCAAATCAACATATTATAGTTTAATATTAGCAATGGATGAGTCTTTAGGTTTTGTGACATCCAACACAACACATTCTAAAGTAGAAATTCAGACATCAGCATCTCATCATCCTGACCACCACCTTTCAGCACCAATGATCCCTAGCTCAAAAACAATTCTGATCCATGTTTAGACAGGGCTCCATGTTAGAAAGGATTTTAATCTGCTTCCCTTTATATTCCAACCATGGGCCCCCTCTGGAGATATATCCTCCCATTACTGACAAATAGTTTTCTTATTTCCCCTAAGCCTTCACTGGGCTAAGCATCCCTGGCTTCTCAACTATTTCTCTTACAACAGTGTCTTCACAATCCTAAGGTTTGCCCCTGGTTTGTCAATATCACACTGAAAATATAGCAACCAAATTCTAGTCTCACCATAAACCCTGCATCCTCTGTGCATTTTAGTTTTTAATTAAAGTAGTTTTTAAGAGTAGTTTGTAGATTTAGTTTTTGAAAAGATAACAACTTTTCTTGTCTGCCATAATCTACATAGAGAAGCAGATTCTGGGTATTCTTTCCCTCCAGAACGTGGTCTTCTGTTGAAGGCTTCACTGCTACCTCTTCCACTTGCACAAGTGCAGACTTGCTATGCAGAGGGAGGCACATTATAAATTATTTAAATTTTATTTAAATACCTTTCTAGAGTTTAATCTTCTTCAGCCAGCTGGGCACCAAGTGTTTGATAGTTTCAGTTTTGTACTGGCAGGTGAATCAGACACAGAGTCTTCCAATGGAAATACTGACTCTAAAAGCTTAATCACTGAAATTATAATTTGCTCCCTTTAGGGCAGGAAGGGGACCTGAATTAAAGACAATTTTTCTGCAAAGTAAGGGATTCTTTTTTATGGCAATGGTCCCAAGGTTCAAATTGATTAAACATGTATAGTATTTTTTATTCCACTTTGAGATAGTGGAAGAATGTTTCAATTCTATTATTATCTGGCCATATTACTTTGGGCACCTCTGTGTGTCAAATCCTCATCTGTGTAACGGGTATAACATTTATCTAACTAGATGTGTTCCAAAGATTAAACAAAATATCATATATGAAAGCACAAACGTTGTAATATAATTATCACTGAAAAGAAGGGGTCATGAAGTAGGAGAAAGAGGTTGCAAGAGGAAGAAGAAATTAATACTCAGGAAGAGGAAAACCAGTCTTTTAGGCAAGGTAGAGAACCACGAAGTTAATTTCTTAATTAGCAATGAATTCTATTTGTATAATTATTGTGCTTTCACCTACAGTTCCCTTTGAATCTCAAAGCTGTCCTGTAATGTACGTAGGGCAAGTGTCATTGTTACCATACTTTATACATGTGAAAGGAGAGGTTGGGGGAGATAAAGTACCAAATCTTCAGGATCATTCAGTTTTATTTTCTATAAAACTCTGATAATAATAATTACAAGTTTTTCAGCCAAGCTTCCTCAGAGAAACAAGAGAAAGAGAGATTTCAATAAATTGGCTCCTAGGATTATGGCTCACAAGTCTGAAATCCACAGGATAGGCCAACAGGCTAGAAACTCAGGCAGGATTTACATACTGCATTCTTGAGGCAGAATTTCCTTCCTCTCCAGGAAGCCTCAATTTGGCTCTTAAGGCATTCAACTGATTGGATGAGGTCCACTCACACTATCCAGGATAATCTCCTTCACTTAAAGCCGAATGACTGTAGATGTTAGCCACATCTACAAAATACCTTCACAGAGACATACATACTAGTATTGAACCAAACAACTGGGTACCAGACTCTAACCAAGTTGACACATAAAATTGACCATCACACTGCCTTACAGAGTGTTAGTAAGATGTAGAAGAAAACGGGTGTGCTGATTCAAAGTGGTGAGTGCTATAGATGAGCACAGGTGGAAATTGAGGAGTTGCTTAACATAGGCATGGGGTATCAGGGCAGAATTCCAGAAGGAAGCCATGCTTTAACAGACCTCTTCACCTCTCCCCATTGTCCACAGTCAGGAGTGACTCAAGGTGTGTGAAGTCTGAAGCTTCTACAACTTGGCAGTCCTTTTTAAATTAAAACCACTAAAAACTAGGCATGGATGTATATTTTTATTTACAATAATAAAAAATCATCATCGTTACAAATTTAAAGCAAGTGAGAAATTCCATACTTAACAATTTGGACAACATGAATGCGTATATTCTTCTGTCTTATATTTCCTTGTTAAAGAATAGAGAAAAATCAAATTAAAAGTTAATGAAATATGAAAGGAAAGTTAACAAGATAAGTACCGGAATCAATGAAATTATTTTGACATGGAAAGGAAAATTGTAAAAAATAATTTTTTCAGATCATACCCAAGACCGTAATTTATTAAGAGAAAGAGATGGATTTTGAATAGCAGTAACAAATAGACTTCTGGTTTATTTGATAATCCAATTAATGAAAAAAAGTGACTCATATGACCACACTGTCAAAAGATTTTAATTCCTGTTGATTTGATACTTAAATAATGAAAAGTCATGTTAATTTTCTGGATTTTGTAATGCTTGAGCTAGTCATCAGCTTTTAAAATTACATACAATGCCCCACTGAGAATCTTCCTGACAGGGGAGAACTTCTCTTTTGACCAGGTAGCAAAGATACAATTTTACATGTCTGATATTCAGAAGAATTTTCCATACACCAGCTTCTGGCTCCTACATAGCAAGGCCTGCCTCTCTTCCCCTACCCATGCACTTCCAGCAAGTGCTGGGCATATAGAGTGTTCTCTTATTATAAGACAACTTCTGGTGCTAAACTTTAGTTCATGACACCAGTTGAGTCAGCCCAGAGTGTAGCAGGAGTACTCTTGAAAACTTGGTACATCAGGATTACTAGCAGTGACTTAATTTTACAGGGAATTAACTGTGAGTCACATAAATGTGATCCTCTAAATTTAAACCAAAAATATCCTCAACTTAACCTCCTCAATGCCAATGGTTACTCCAAAACCACCCAACAGGAGTGGAAGAGGGATGGAGGGGAAGAGGGATGGAGGGCAAGCTAGAGTGGAAAGAGACATCAGTTGCAAATTTTAATTAAAATATCTTACTTTACAAATTATACTATATACATATAGTATATAAAAATATATAATTTGTATATATACACTATATATAAATATATATAATTTGTGTATATATACACTATATATACAAATAAATATAATTTATATATATACACTATATATACAAAATATATGATCTGTATATATAGACAATATATGTACAAAATAATTAGTATATATAAAATATATATATTTCTGTGTGTATATATATATATATAAAATATATTATTGCTACATCAGCACTGTGCTCACTCAGCTGGTATCACAAAATAAATTTAGGACCAGAAGTTGTCTTGAGATAAGACAATACCTCATATGCCTAGCACCTGCTGGAAGTACATGGGTAGTGGAAGAAAGGCATGGTTTGCTATGCAGAAGCCAGAAACTGGTCTATGGAAGATTCTTCTGAATATCAGATATGTAAAATCGTCTCTCTCTGCTATAATATTATATATATGTATATATAAAAGTTATTTTATATATACACATTATACTATAAAGTATATATAATTTGTGTATATATACGCTATATATAATTTGTAGTATAAACATCATATATATCAATATGTAGTATATCTCACTATACGTCTATATATTTTATATAGTATAATTTACAAAGTAAGATATTTTATTATACAGTATAAAAATATTATAGTATAAGATTAAGGATGCTTTATAGTATTTATATGTGTGTGTGTGCCTGTGTGCGTGTGCAATACCAGGTGATCACAGCCAGGGCATTGAAAAAGACTTATTTTATAAGTGAAGGACTCTGAAGCTTCATTAGTTTTCAGGTAAATCAGCCTCTACCTAGTGCAAAAATACTTCTGTTTTTCTCCAAAGGGAGAAGACGAAAAGCCTTTCAAAACTGTATGGCACCTCTGTGTCATGTGTTAACTTGCATCTTAGGCTCCATTTGTTCTTCGTATACATTTAGGGCGCACCTCCCAACTGAGCAGTGAAGTTTCATGAAGTCAGAGACTGCTATTTCTCACTTTGTATCCCTTGCAACTAGATCAGTTTGGGCAATGAGTAAGCACTTAATAAATATTTTACTTATTAGCAAAATGATTAGGATTTTATATTAAAATTTGATAGAATTGTAAAGAGCATTTTTGATCATAAAACTTTAAAAAGCACTTTTGATAGTAAAACCACTTATTAACAAGATGATTTTCAACAAAATGAAGGGAGAACACTTTTTAAACAATTATAGTGGCAGCCTTCTCATCAAAGCACCTGTGGCTGCACAGATGTTCACAGTTTTTATGGCTACAAACAACTTACCTCCAAAATTTATCAGCTGAAACCCACAATGATCGTTTATTTTTGCTCATGGTTTCTATGGGCTGAAAATTTGGTGCAGCACAACTGGGTGGCTCCGGCTTTAAGTCTCTTGAAACTGCAGTCAGATGGCGGCTGGGATGAGGTGATCTCAAAGGTCTCTTCTCTTCACTCAGCTGTCTGATCCCTGGGCTGGAATACTCCAACGGCTGGGGCTGAAACAACTGCAGCTCCTCAGGAATCTTTCTCTGTCTCTTTGTAGTCTCTCCACATAATCTCTTTAGCAGGCAGCTTCTGGGGAGCTGGACTTCTTATATGTTAGCACAGGCTCTCAAGGTGCATTTACTAAGACAGAGAGCTAGTAAGAAGCAATTTTGCCCGTCATGACACAATCTTGGAAAATATGTAGCCTCTCTTCTACTGCATGCATGCTATTGGTTGGGAACATCTAACTCACTTCCTATACAGTGTCAATGTCATATTGTAACATCATCTGGGACAAGATACGCCCTGGTGTGGCCATCTTGAGAAAATACAATCTGCACAATAGGGGACAGAGGTTTCTAAATTTATAAGCCTTTTTTTGAAATAATAAAAGTTTGTATACACTCTTGCTAATAATTACCGTTCTTTATGTATCTGATCTTCAGGTGGCCCTGCTTATGAAATAGCGTGCTGCACATGCACACTTGTGGTAGCCTTACATTCAAGGTGCACACTAGTGGATGAGGCTACTTTGAAAATATCTGATCCATTCAGTCTGTTGTGGTTTTAGAAGTGTCTTCTATTGTCTGGGCAGGAAGGTATAAAAAAGAATAAAAAAGAAATGTCTTCTAGAGTTCCTCTCTAACAAGCCCATCTCCTTGTTTCCACCACTATCCAATATGGTGGACAAAATTTAATAACTAATATTAGTACAGCCCTATATCTGATTGTACACTATGGGGACATAACAGGAACCTCTTTTGGCCCTATTCAAATTCCTAAGCCTCTGGCCACTTGGCCCTCACTTGGCCACTGCCATAGCACAGACGCACTGTGCAGAGCTGGGAAGTTCTGCCTCCTTGAGCTGAATAGCTTCATTCCTGTAGTATCCAACTCCTTTCACCACTCCTACTTCCAGATTTCAATGAACTGCCATGCAATAGGATATGGGATCTGACTTTCTGAGCAGCTGTCAAAGTAAATTTCCCTGTGGCACAAATTGTGATCAATTGCAGACAGGATACAGAAGGAAGCCAGCAGATAAGTGCCCTCTGCTTGCTCCCAATGACAGTTAGTCTGGAGGAAATGTGTTATTTGTCTGGAGACATCCTGCAAGACCAAGCTGGTATACCTACCAAGTGACCCACTATTTCTCTGTGTGCCTCAGCATGCCACAGTGGCCAGCATGGTACTACATCCCATTACATAATTTTTCTTTCTTACCTGTTACACTTCCTTTGTCACTTTTAATGCTGTGAGATGGCCACTCCCCAAAAAAGCACCAGCAATTAATTCTTTACTCAGACTCTCTGTTTTAGAGAACCTAGGTCAAGCCTGAAACTATTGATATTAGTATCATTGTCTTCATTTTAAACATGAGGAACCTAAGATTCAGGGAAGTTAAATGACTTCTACAAAGTCTCATAGCTGAATGAAAAAACACTGAATTTGAAATAAGATATTGTTTCAGCTACAAAGCCCACTCTGTTTTTCCTTCTATACCTTATTGCTTTCTCAAGGACTATAGGACCTAAGGAAGCTAGAAAACAGCGTTGTTGCCCTGAGGGCAATAGTGGATTAAATAAACACTGAGAGGTAAATGTAATATAACATAATATAATATAGTTATTAATTAAATTAAACAATAATAGTGTTTAATATTAAATAATAATACCTAACATTTGTTGAGCCCTTACTCTGCGCTAGGCTCCATTCACAGTAACATATATGAGTTAATTTAATTTATTTACAAATCTTTATAATTGAACTAGTTTATCATCATTACTTTTAGATAGGAAAACTGTTGCACAAAACGGTTTTTTGCACAGGTGCCAGGTGGTAAAGTCTTTGTATTTCTCAGTATCCTTTCCTTTGAAATGTAGACATACTTCTTCTCATGCCTATCTCACCACATTCTTGTAAAAATTAACATAAAAATGCTTAGAAAAAATGCAAATATAAAGCATCTTTAAATTAGATCTGTCATTTTGATAAACAGAGTGGGAGACAAATCAATGCACAGGCAGCAATCAGAAAGCAAATCCTAAAGCGTGAGCCTCAGCCAACAACAGGCTGTACCAGTTAGAGCTACATTCCCAAATAAGCATTGGCCAGGCATGCAGATTCACACTGTGGAAAAGTTCACTGCTCTCCCTCCTGCCTCCAGATCTCACCCACAAACATGAACAGAACTCATGAGCCTTTTGCTCCTCCTCTGAATTCAGCGTATGTATTTCCTGCCAATTTCTTCTTATTCAAAGATTACATTGTATCAATAAAATTCATTTAGAAGGAATCACAAGTCATCCTCAATCCTACAGCCTAGAAGATTGGCTAATTTCATGGGTCTGATTTCCCTTTCAGTCCCCATCATTATGTGTGAACATTTTTTACATGGCTGTAACTACAGTGTTGGGGTGGAGGGGAAATTCCATTTTATTTTACTTAATATTATAGGATAAATTTTTAACATATTTCTAAAGAATCACTGCTGTCCAGATTGAGCAGCTACCTAGAAGAAGATTTCATCATTAAATGTAGTTAATTTTCACTATAAACTTGATAACAGACAAGATCAAGGCAACGGGTAATCCTTCACTGCTACCCTTTCTAAATCCCTTAATCTGGCCCCACTATTATTGTATTTTCCCAGCCCGAGTTTATCACTGGCTAATCAACCTCACCCTAATTTCTATCAGGTCAGAGACATCTCTTTCTTATTCGACTCTGCTTCAATAAATCACCTACGAGTATTTGGCATGCAAAATATTCCTCCCCTGTGTCTCAGAAACCACACAAAATTCCCATTATACTACGTTTTACATGGAATTTCCCAATCAGCTTCATCTCCCAAGAGCACATAGAACAATGATCAATACAAATTAAAAATAAACAATGCAGGCTGATTATACTTGAAAAGATATTAACTTTAAAATTACTGTTAATTGTATCCCCAAACTCATGATCTGGCTTTGGTGAGAGTTGCTATAGTTAACTTCTAAAAATTGAAAAATGTAACATTCAAATAACATAAATTGTTAAGCTTTCTTAGGGCAGAGACTATTTCTTTGCTCTAAAGTCTACCTTAACTGAAGCTCCTATAACCACTGTGCTTTATTTTTAAGTAATGTTTCCATAGTATAATTATTTTTTCATTCTCTCACTTGAATAACTTATTTTATTGTATCTGAAGTAAGTTTATTGTAGATAGCATATGATTGGATCATGTTTCTAAATCCACTCTGGGTTTTAGGGGCTTTTTTCCAAGACAGTGGATTGGAGGTATTGTTAGCATGCATCTCCCACTTTGAAACACAAATACTGTGTAGATATTCACACTGTGAATTTTTTCCAAGAAGCAATGCACCAACTTAACAGGAAAACTTAAAGAAACTACAGACCCTTTGAAAGCAGCAGCGGGCTGCAGCCTGCATTATGAGCCAGGTAGAAAACTGTAAGACCCCAGAGTGTGAGAAACGGATAAACTGCCTCTGGGATATACACTCCCACTGGGGAACCTGGCAATCCAGGCCACAGGGGAAAGCATTAACCCTACCCAGCACTGGAGCTGATTTAGGCAGCAATGGGAAGTACATGAGAAGGAGTAGTATCGAAACATGCTTTGCCTAGGCTTCTAGTCTCCAGTGGGATGGAGGGAGCCATTCCTGATCCTACCTCACAGGGGACCCCCGGAAGTCAGTCTGCTAAGTCAGGTGGCCGTGGCAGTTGGTGAGAAGCTCCCAACTGAGACTTGCAATACAATCTCAAGTGGAGATGAAATCCCTTGGCCAGAAGCAAAGGGCAAGTGGAAAGTGTGCTGCAACCACGAGTGCAAGAACTGGTCGCCCCTACTGCGTAGGCAGACCAGGAAGGGTGTGGCCTGAAAGCTGAGGTTGCTGTCTACCCAAGGAATGCTCATGGCCTCGGGCAGTTTTGAGTTTTAAACCCAGATTGCCTGGAACTTAGCTAGCTGCTGCCAGTGGAACACTACGAGTGTGAGACCTGCCTTGCCAAGTGCATGGGAGCTGAGTGGGGCTTACTGTCACCTGCTACTCCATACTCCCCATGTAGACTCCTCTGTACAGCAGAGGCAGGTGCACTCCTCCCTGAAACGTTACCCCAGCAACCAGAGAACTGCCTTCCATTCTCCACTGGGACCATTTCTTGCTCTACACATGGAGAGCCAGAGCAAGGACTTGCCTGACCCAGACCTCACGTGGCTTTGCCCCTCCACCCACCCTAGCAGATTAACACAAAGGACAGAAACTTTTGGAAGCTTTATGTCCCAGCCCAATGCCTGAGACAACAGAATACCTCTCCAGGTAACATAAGGTAGGCACAGATTCCATCACCATCACCACAGCTGGTGATCTTTTCTAAGCACCACTGACATAGTCCATTACAGCTTTGTCAAAACACAGCATTCAGGAAGGAAAAATCTTGTGTGTGACCTCAACTGTCACCATTGCCTACATTACTCTGGCTAACCAGGAGGTCCTGAGTCTGTCCATGTGACCACATCATTACTACTATAACTGGCATTTTAGAAAGCCAAAATATTAAGGCTATTTATAAACAAGGAATCTCACAGAGTCTACATCACTCCCCTGCCACCCCATCAGAGCTGGTGCTGGTACCCGCTGCTGGGAGACCTGAGCACAGGTCACATCACTATCACTAGATCCTATGCAGACATTCCCCAGTACCAGCCTGGAGTATGGCAGCCGCATTGGGCAGCTAGACCCAGAGGAGCAGAAGTATTCTCAGTAGTCTTTCTCTCAGGGACTCCTACTCCTAGGGAAAGGGGAGTATACCACATCAATGAAGCACTCCATGGTACAAAAGAATCCAGAAGGCAGGTCTTGAGTCCCAGAACTTTGTGCTTGTGGGCATTTCTTTCAGCAGAGGCACAGGTGAAATGCTGGGCTCAACAGGGAATTTCTGTGTCTCTACCCTAATAATCAGGAAGTCTTGGTGCTTGTGAAGGGTCTTGGAGAGGTGACTTTTTTTTCCCTTCATCCACCACTGTAGACACAGCTGGAGCTTTGCTCATGGGAGCTCATGATGGGTGCACCTGTAATTAGCCTTTCTAGAGTACTTCAAGATGACTGTATCCCCACAAGAAGAGCAACCCCTAGGTTCAGGCTTGCATGAGGGGCAGAGTGACAATGCCTCTTTACATGGAACATCGGTATTCTTGCAGATAAAAGAGAGGCCTGTCTAATCTGAATAGATGGAATAATGGATCAAGAGTGTGACTGGAAGGTGGATCACCTTTCTGCTGGCCAGGCAGGGGAGCTGAGGTGGCTCCCTCCCTCCCCACTGAAAAGACCTCAGTGTGTTTCACTGAGAGATTCTCTAGCCATCTCTGTCAAGACTGGGATCTCTGCCCACCATTAGGGTTGTATTTACCCACCTGCTATAGCCACAACTAGTTTTTACCCATGGATACCTTCCCTATTGGCCTGAAGCCTGAATAGTTCAACCCAGTAAATAAACTACTCAAAAAATATAAATTTTTTGTAATGTACAACACTGGGGAACAAGACAAGCTTCAAGATACTTCTGCCATTCCAACCCCAGAGGAGACAGTGAACCTGCTCAAAAACCAAGCACATTGCTACTACAACCATCAGCTGAGAAAGCCATCATACGAAGAGTCTGTATAACCAGGGAACTCATATACAGCCTTCACCCTGAAAGCACCAAAAGCCAAATGAGGGTATAATAAATTATAAACACTGTATTAGTCTGTTTTCATGCTGATGATAAAGACATACCCGAGACTGGGCAATTTACAAAAGAAAGAAGTTTAATGGATTTACAGTTCCACGTGGCTTGAGAGGCCTCACAATCATGGCTGAAGGCAAGGAGGAGCGAATCATATCTTACTTGAACGGCAGGCAAAGAGAGAGCTTGAGCAGGGAAACTCCCATTTTTAAAACTATTAGATCTCTTGAGATTTATTCACTATCATGGGAACAGCATGGTAGAGACCCGTCCCCATGATTCATTTACCTCTACCAGGATCCTCCCTTAACATGTGGGAATTGTGGGAGTTATAATTCAAGATGAGATTTGGGTGGGGAAACAGCCAAACCACATCAAACACTAAAGTCACATCCTCAAGGAGGAAAAGCGTTTTTTTAAGTCAAATCGAAAATAAAGTCAAAAATAATTAGAATAAATAGTCTACCCAAATGAGAAGAAACCAGAAAAATAATTCTGACAATATGACAAAATGGGGTTCTATAACACCCCCAAAAGATCAAACTAGTTTTCCAGCAATGGATCCAAACAAAGATGAAATCTCTGAAATACCAGAGAAAGAATTCAAAAGGTTGATTATTAAGCTACTCAAGAAGACACAAAAGAATGGTGAAAAACAACATAAATTTTAAATGTAATTCAGGAATGAATGAAAAATTCTCTGAAGAATTAGGTATTTTAAAGAAAAACTAATCAGAACTCATGGAAATGAAAGACACATTTAGAGAATTACAAAATGGAGTGGAAAGTTTTAACAGTAGACTAGACCAAGTAGAAGAAATAATTTAAGAGCTCAAAGCCAAGGCTTTCAAACTGACCCAATTAGACAAAAATAAAGAAAAAATAATTGAAGAAATAAAGTCTCCAAAAAATAGCCCCGTAAATGGAATAACTGTCAGCCAATAATGTTATATCCAGCAAAAACAAGTTTCATAAATGAAGGGGAAATAAAATCTTTTTAAGACAAGCAAATGCTGAGGGAATTTGTCACTACCAGACCAACACTACAAGAAATGTTAAAAGAAGTCATAAATCTTGAAACCCCAGGTCAATATGCAACAGAATAAAGCCTCTTGAAAGCATAAAACCTATAAGGTTTATAAAACAATAACAATGAAGAAAACAATAACAATGAAGAAAACAAAGCATCTAGCTAGCAATCAACATGATGACTGGAACAGTACCTTTTACCTTACTGTTCATATTGCATGTAAATCGTCTAAATTCTCCACTTTAGATATGCAGATTGACAGAATGGATTTAAAAAATCACAATCCAAATATTGCTATCTTCAAGTGAGTCACCTAACATGTAAGGATTCTTATAGACTCAAGATAAAGGAGTAGAAAACGATATTCCATGCAAATGAAAACCAAAAGTGAGCAGGAGTATTTAAGATGAAACAAACTTTAAAGTAACAACAGTAAAAAAAAAAAAAAAAAAAGAAGAAGGTTATTATTCAATGATGAAAGGATCAATCCAACAAGGAGATATTAAAATCCTAAATATATATATACATAACTCTGGAGCTCCCAGATTAATAAAACAATTACTACTAGACCTTAGAAAAGAGATAGACAGCAACAGAACAACAGTGGGGGATTTTAATACTCCACTGACATCAATAGAAAGATCACTGGGGCAGAAAGTCAACAAAGAAACACCAGACCTAAACTACACTCTAAAAACAAATGGACCTAACAGATATTTACAGAATATTCTACCCAAGAAATTCAGAATATACATTCTCCTAATCAGCACATGGAACCCTCTTCAAGATAGTCCACACGACAGGCCATAAAACCAGTCTCAATAATTGTTTAAATATCAAAATTATATCAAGCATCTTCTCAGGCTACAGTGGATTAAAACTAGAAATCAATTCCAAAAGGAAACCTCAAAACTACACAAATATGGGGAAATTAAACAATCTGCTCCTGAATGATTTCTAGATTAACAATAAAATTAGGATGCAAATTTAATTTTTTTCAAAATGAATGATAATAGTGACACAAGTTATCAAAATATCTGGGATATAGTAAAAGAAGTACTAAGATGAACATTTATAGTGTTCAATGCCTACATCAAAAATTCTGAAAGATAAAAAATCGACAATCTAACATCACACATCAAGGAAATAAAGAAACAAGGACAAACCAAACACAAACCTGGCAGAAGAAAATAAATAACAAAGATCAGAGTGAGCTAAATGAAATTGAAACCAAAAAAACATTACAAAGATCAACAAAACAAAAAGTGGTTATTTGAAAAGATAAAGAAAATCAATAAAACATCAGCTAGATTAACCAAGAAGAGAGAAGATGCAAATAAGTTCAATTAAAAATAAAAGTGGAGACATTTCTACCACCACCACAGAAATACAAAAGGTCATTTGAGACAAATATGAACACCTCTCTGCACACAAACTAGAGAATCTAGAGAAAATGGATGAATTGCTGGAAAGATACAACCCTTCTGGATTGAATTTAAAAAAATAGAAATCTTGAACAGGCCAATAAAAAGCAGTGAAATTGAATCAATAATAAAAAATTAGCAACAACACCACCAACAACAAAAACAAAAACAGAAACAGAGGGAGTTACAGCCAAATTATACCAGAAATTCAAAGAATTCAAACCAATCCTACTGAAACTGTTCCAAAAGATGGAGAAACAAGGAATCCTCCCAAACTTGTTCTATGAAGCCAGTATCATCCTGATACCAAAACCAGGAAAGGGCATAACAAAACAAACTACAGACCAATATCCTTGATGAACATACTCAACAAAATACTAGTAAACCAAATCAAACAGCAAATCAAAAATATAATGCCCCATGATCAAGTGGTTTCATCCAGGGATGCAGGGATGCTTTAACATACACAAGTCAATGAATGTGATACATCCCATAAACAGAATTAAGAACTAAAACCATATCATCTCAATAGGTGCAGAAAAAAGCATTTGATAAAAATCCAGCATTGCTTTATGATTAAAAGCCCTCAACAAACTAGGCCTAGAGGGAACATACCTCAAAATAACAGAAGCTGTATATGACAAATCTACAGCCAACATTATACTGAATGAAGAAATGTTGAAAGCATCCCCCCTAAGAACTGGAACAAGACAAGGATGCCCACTTTTACCACTTCTATTCAGTATAATACTGGAAGTCCTAACTAGAGCAGTCAGGCAAGAGAAAGAAAGGGCACCCAAAATGGAAAACAGGAAGTCAAACTATCTCTGTTTGATGACAATCATATACCTAGAAAACTCTAAAGACGCCTCCAAAAGATTCCAAGATTTGATGAATAAATTCAGTAAAGACGCAGGTTACAAAATCAATGTACACAAATCAGTAACAATTCTAAACACCAACAGTGAACAGGATGAGAATCAAATCAATAACTCAGTCCCTTTTATGATAGCCTTAAAAATAAAATGTGTAGGATTATACTTAATCAAAGAGATAAAAGATCTCTACAATGAGAACTACAAAACACTGCTGAAGGAAATCATAGATGACACAAACAATCAGAAATACATCCATGCTTATGAATTGGAAGAATCAATATCATGAAAATGACCATATCACCCAAAGCAATCAAAAGATTCAATGTGATTTCTATCAAAATGCCAACATCATTTTTCACAGAATTAGAAAAAACAATCCTAAAATTCATATGGAACTAAAAAAGCCCAAATAGCCAAAGCAATCCTAAGGAAAAAAAAATCTGGAGGCATAACTACTGGAGTTCAAATTATACTACAAGGCCATAGTTACCAAAACAGCATGATGCTGGTATAAAAGGAGATACATAGGCCAATGTAACAGAATAGAGAACCCAGAAGTAATGCCAAATACATATAACAAACTGATCTTCAGCAAAGCACACAAAAACATAAATTGTGGAAAGGACATCCTATTTAATAAATGGTACTGGGAAAAATGGATGGCCACATGCAGAATAATGAAACTGGATCCTTATCTTTCACTGTATACAAAAATCAACTCAATATGGATCAAAGACATAAGTCTTAGACCTAAAGCCATAAAAATCCTAGAAGAAAATGTAGGAAAAACTTTTCTGGACATTGGCCTAAGCAAATAATTTATGACTAAGACTCCAGAAGCAAATGCAACAACACCATAAATAAATAAATTGGACTTCATTAAACTAAAAAGCTTCTGCACAGAAAGAAATAATCATCCAAGTAAACAGACAACCCACAGAATAAAAATAAATTTTTACAAACTATGCATCTGAAAAGATTAATATCCAGAATCTACAAGGAAATCAAACAAATTAGCAAGAACAAAACAAATAATCCCATCAAAAATAGGCAAAGGACATCAACAGACAAGTAGACGTTCCACAAAAGAAGAAATACAGGTGTTCAACAAACATGAAGAAATGCTCAACATCACTAATCATCAGGGAAAATGCAAATTAAAACCACAATGACATACCATCTTACCCCAGCCAGATGACCATTATTAAAAAGTCAGAAATCAATACATGTTGGTATAGATGTGATGAAAAGGGAACACTTACATATTGCTGGTGAGAATATTTTCCATACAAGTACAACTTGTATATATTGTATATATGCAGATTTCTTAAAGAACTGAAAGTAATCTACCATTCGATCTAGTAATCCCACTACTGAGTATCTTCTCAAAGGAAAAGAAGTCATTATATCAAAAAGACATGTACATATATATGTTTTTCGCAGTGCAATTCACAATTGCAAATATATGGAACCAACCTAAATGCCCATCAATCAATAAATGGATAAAGAAAACTATATATATGCACATATATATACACTATATATATACACATGTATATACACATACACACACACACACACACAGCATGGAATACTACTTAGCCATAAAAAAGAACAAAATAATGTATTTGCAGCAACTTGGATGGAGCTGGAGGCCATTATTCTAAATGAAGTAACTCAGGAATTGAAAACTAAATACCTTATGTTCTCACTTATACTCATAGCTGAACTATGGTTCTGCAAACTAATATAGTAGTATAACAGACTTTGGAGACTCAGAATGGGGAAGAGTGGGAGGGGGTTGAGGGATTAAAAAAATACAAATTGGGTACAATGTGCACTATTCAAGTTACTGTGCACTAAAATCTCAGACTTTACAACTATATAATTCTTCCATGTAACCAAAAACCACTTGTATCCTAAAAGCTATTGAAATAAATGAATAAATATTACACACACACACACACACACACACACACACTGCAATTTTTTTGTCTTCTAATTGGTGTGTTTAGACCACCTAGTGTCATTATTGATAATGGTAAGGTTTAAGTCAGCCATTGTATTATTTGTTTTCTTTGTTTCCTACGTTCCTCATTCCTCTGTTTTCCTTTTCTATGACTTATTTAGGATTTCCTATTTAGGAAACTTATTTAGGATTTCTTCATGATTTGTTTGTAGTATTTTTTAGTATTTCACTTTACAATGGTCTTGGTGTTTTTTCTAAATAAAACAATATGTGTATATAACTTAAGGTCTACTGGTAACTATATTTTATTCCTTCAAATGAAGTCTAGAAATTTATTTTCATATACATCTCTTTACCCTTCCTACTTTTTATGTATATATATTTTAAGTATTTCCTGTACATACATTGAGTACCATAACAGAGATGTTTATAATTTTCATTTCAATCACCAAATATTAAGAAATTCCCATGAGAGGTTGGATACTCTATTATATTTTTGCATATTTTTACCCATTCCACTGTCTTTCTTTTCTGAAGTTTCAAGTCCTCTTCTGCTTATTTCCTTTCTGTTTAAAGAACTTCCTTTAACCATACTTCAAAGAGATATTTTCCAGCAACAAATTCTTTTTGCTTTCCTTCATCTTAAAATATCTTTTTCTTTTCTCTCCATTCTTGAAAGATTTTTTTCACTGAATATAGAATTCATGCTTAATAGCTCTTTTCTTTCAGTGACTGAAAACTGTTGCACCACTTTCTTCTGACCTCCATGATTCCAGATGAAAAATCTGCTATCATTCTAATTGGTGTTCACCTATAAGTGATACATTGTTTCTCTCTGGCTGCTTTCAAGTTTTGTTTTCTCTTTAGTTTCAGAAGTTTAAATATGATGCCCTTTTGCATTGATTTTTTGGAGTGTATCTTATTTGGGATTTGCTCACCTTCTTGAATCTGTAGGTTTCTTCTTTTGCCAAGCTTGAAAAATGTTCAGCCTTTCCTACTTAAACACTTCTTTAGTACCACTCTTTCCTCTCCTTCTGTAAGTTCAATGATATAAACACTAGTGGTTTCATTAATGTCCCACAGAGGTCTCTGATCCTCTGTTCATTTTTTTTTCAGTCTATTTTTTCTCTTGTATCCAGGTAGGGTATATTCTATTAATCTGTCTTCAAGTTCACTGATTTCATTTTTTGTCATCTCCATTCTACATTTGAGCACATTTAGTATGGTTTTTTATTTCATTTATTATATTTTTCAGTTCTCTAATTTGCATTTGGTTGTCTTTTTAAAAGATTTACTTCTTTGCTGATACTTTCTGTCTTTTAATTTGTTTCAAAGTAATTATTGAAATAAATTTATGGTGACTGCTTTAAAATTCTTGTCAGATAATTCTGATTCATCTTGATGTCATTACCTGTGTATGGTCTTTTTTCATTCATATTGTGAGATTCCTGGTTATTACTACGACAAGTGATTTTCTATTGTTATATATTATATATATATATAACTATATATATATTATATATATATTATATTATGGTTATATATTATAGTATGGTTATATATTATATTATGAGGCTCTGAATCCTATTTACTCTTTTTATTTTTAGCAGTCACTCTCTGTTTAGGTGTAGCATGAGACCCAGCATCCTGCTGGGATGCCGAACACCAACACCCACTAGCACCTTCTGGCAAAAGGACACTAACTTACACTGCCTCATTACAAATGTATAGAGTTGAAGTTCAGCCCCCTCTTAACTCTGCTTACTTCTTCCCTTGAAAAATGGAGCACCAGCCATCATACTGTCTTACTGTCTTTAAGTGGGAGTAAAAAATGGCTCCCACTCTGTGCCCTACTGCCACCCAAGTGGAGTGTAAGCACAGGGCTGATTCACAAAACATTGCTGCTGTGGGGGTGGAGGCTCAGCCCCTCAATGGGTTCCACGAACATGGAGTTGGTAGGAATGACGTACTTACTTACCCTAACTTTCTCCATCTTGCTCAACCTCATTGATACCAGGTAGTGGTGGAGGCTCAGCTTCTCACTGGACCACAATGCCACTAAGTTGGTAAGAGAATCAGAGTACTGCCTAGTTCTTCTGGGTGGAGAATAGAAGATAGCTGCCCACTCAGCCTTACAAAACTATTGGTGGTAATTGGGATGCTGCCATCTGCTTCTTCTGGGCAAAGAATGGCAGAGTAGCTCCCTGCTTGGCCCAGCTGACATTTACCAATGGAGAAGTGGAGAATAATATTTGCTTCTACATGGCAAGGGGTTGGGAATTGGGATGAATGATTAAGTTTTCACTGGTGACCTGCAACTGTGAGGTAGGGGTGGTATGGTTTTATTTTTCTCATAGTGTTTGGCTTAAGTAGGGTGCATATTGTCAAAAAGTTTTCCTGTTATTAGGCCACTTTTCCCATTGTCCTTTTTCTAAGGGGCAAAGTCTCTTTTCTTAGAGATTTTTGTCTGTGCCTATGTCTGTTAGCAGTTCTGAGCTGGACGCTTCTGTAGCTTCCGTCAGAAGGCAATACACTTATCACCTCATGACCTAATATCCTTAAGCAGCTCATGTTCTTTCCATCTTTCAGAGTCTTCCTACTCTTGTTATGTTAGGCTTGTGGTGTTATGGCCAGGGTTTCTTGGTTGTAAGAGGGAGGACCCAAGACAGAACCCCAGAGACTTTTGTTTTGAAAGATTTTCCTGTATATTAGCAAGTGTCTACCAAATATTAGTAATTTTAATAAATATGTAACTTATAAATGAAGAAGTTACTAATGCAAAGATGAATATAATACAGCATCTCCCTGCAGTAGCTCAGATCTGGATTCTTTCAATCCTAAATTCACGTTCTGGATCTGCCACTTACCATCTTGGGCAAGGTCTTAAACTCTAATATTTATTATCCATAAAATTTATATTATAATCATTCCAGTTGGGAATAAGCAGTCTTCTATAATCTTGACATTTCTTTCCATGTCAAAGTGACTCCATTAACATGTCGATCCTGGCATCTCTCCCAGCTTCTTTCAGTCCACCTCAGGTGAGTAAGGTGACCTACCTGACTGGTGAGTTTGAAAGAAGCTGGGCAGGTATGCTGGACTTCTGAGTTGTTGCAATTTACCCACACTGGCACCAGCACACTGGATGGGAGCACATCTCTTCCCAAAGCACCAGATTCACACCCTAACCTGGAGGATCAGAGAAGAATGTATGTATTATCTAGACATCTCACATTCAAGAAGGAGAGAGGAAGAGGGTGGGCTCTGGATGCCCAGTCCCATTAAATTATGAACTTCTGCCTTTCTCCATTCACTGTTTGCTCCTTGCATCTAGGAAAGAAGCATTCAATAAATACCTCTTGAGCAATGACCAAAGGCCAGATGTTGCGTTATACAGAGAGGAATATGTTAAGGTGTCTCCCTCACACAGCACATTGTCTATTTGGAGAATCAGAAATATATATAGTAACAGGAAACTAGCCTCTTAAATGGTGTAACAGAATATGAAAAATATGGTGAATTGAAGCAAAAGTGTGGAGCATATGTAAACTTTCACATGCATTACCTAATTCAACCTAATACCCTCCCCCTAAAAGAGCTCTGGGAAGTTAATTATAATAATAATCACAATCATATAAACTAACATTTATTGGGTCCTTACTATGGTAAAGTGCTGAGGGCTTTACATGCATTATCTTCTTCATTATCACAGTAACCCTTTAAGTCAGGCACTTTCCTACCTTTAGTTCATGGCAGAGAAAGCCAAAGCATAAAGGAGTGAATTCGCTTTCCCAGGATCACACAGGAAGTTGATGATTCCACTTGCCTCAAAGTCTATTATCTCATTCATTAGGCTACACTGCCTCCTCTGCAAATGAAGAAACTGAGGCTTAGTTGTATTCATTTTTGCATGTCCAGAACTTTACAGTGTACATGGAAAACACTGAACATTTAGTAGCTACTAAGGGATAAAATAAAAGCTGGAGGAAAGAAAAGAAGGAGGGGAGCTCTTTGACTTAGAAAAAAAAATCAGCCAGGAAAGCAGAATAATACATTCATATAGTAAGTGGTAGTGGTAGGACTATCACCACCAGGAAGCAGTTGTTGAAGGGCACCATATTTGCAAATATTTAGAGTTCTGATTTATCTTGAAGAAGGCAGACTGTATACACAGCTGTATTCACACCTGGGTATTTGTTTGTTCTATAAATAATTGCAATGTGTTGTGTTGACAGTCCAGAGCTATGCAGAGAAACCACTCCTGGGTTACTTATCTCACCCCCAAATATCCCAGGATTCTGAGGCCAAGTCTTCATCACAAAGCAAGGGCTTTCTATTCTCTCGTCCTGGCCAGAGAGTCAGGGCAACACAGACACTTATTAGAGGAATGATCAAAGAGTTAGAAAATAGTAACAATGGTCAATTCTTGATTATCAATAAATAAAAAGTACATTAACTTCATAGATTCATAATTTATAATTATTTACAAACGTGATTTGAACTTTTATGTCTTTCAAAAATGTTATAATGCTTTGATATTTTTCATTGCCTTTTTTAAAAAAACATGCACTATTTAAGGTTATTCTGATATGTGTCTGTCTGATTCTGAATATACACACTTTATGAGCAAAGGCTACATCTTTGTGGCTTTTTAAAAATTTCTTTATCCGCAGTTCCTAGCATAAACATATAAAATGACACATAAAATTTCTCAGTAAATTACTGAGAAATTCATAATTAATCTGTAAATCTTCAGTTTCTCTGTATACCATCAAGAGATTGAGTGTTTTAGTCAGAAGAGAAAATAGGATTTCACCTGTTGTCAGCTTTCTCTGTCTTTTCCATTCCAGTTCATCCTATCTTCTACATCTACTTTCTGCTCATCCTTAAAAGCAGATTGGACTGCCTTTTTTTTTTTAAGCTGTGCTTTCCATTATGGTAGCCTCTAGTCACAAATTTCTATTTACATTTAAATTAGTTAACATTAAATTATGTTAAAATTTTGATACCTCATTCACACTTGCCACATTTCAAGTGCTCAATAGCCTCATGTGACTAGTGGCTACTGTACTGGATCCAAAGGTAAAAACCTTTCCCTCTTCTCACAAATTTTTCTTGGATAGTGCTGCTGAAACCACTTCCTTTTCTACAGCTTTTAATGGAAAGATTTTATCAGGAGTCTGACTCAAGCTTCTCTCACCACACATCTATGCTTTTAAATGCACAAACATGACTGCTACAATTTTTCAGAATAATCTGGAGGCAAGCACAGAGCTTGTAGGAAATGTCTGGGGGGCTATTGGTGAAGGAGTAGACTGATGAAAGTGTCTGAGCTATGACCGTGTTCCACATGTGAATCAGCTTTCTCTAGGACCTGTGTTATTTGAGCAATTACATGTCTAAGGCTAGATTGTTTGCCTTCTGATAAAGTCGAGGGGTCAGGTCAAAAAATACCATATTGCTCCATTCTTTTCCTAGGATGTGAGGGAGTGAGTGTGAATCATTTATGTATTTCCTATAAATATTCATGGAAGATTATATATATGTATAGACATATGTATATATTTACTCTGTGTATGGTTAAAATTCATCTACATTATATTTGAAAGATCTGATGTTTACCATGCTAGAACAACTGTTGTACAACTAGAAATCACTTTGAAGGAAGAACAGTAAGGAGGATGCCCTTGCTAAGGAGGAGCATCCTGGAGTGGGCAGCTTGTGAGCAATATGCCTTTTCCCCAGGGATATTGTTTTCATCCTAATACTGCTGGTATAGAGCCCATTGCTGTGACATTACGGGCCTGGCTGTTTACTCTATCAGACGGTCTCTCCCATTGTCAAGCTGCTCTCTCCTACCCATTCCCACTATGGGAATGAGCCAAACCACTTCTTTTTATCCACTCATTTAAACACAACTGCAATGAGAAATTTTTTTGTTAAAAATGGTTGGTTTTCAACAAGCCTTTAATCTATTAATTTATTGAATGCTTACTGTATGTTGGGCCCATTATGGCCATTAGTTTATTTGATCATTGGTAATACCCTGTGAGCGCAATACCAGTAACATACCCATTTGACAGATGAGGAAAGATATATTGAAGCTGAGGGAAGTTAAGCATCTTTCCCAAGGTCACATAGCAGATAAATTTAGAGACTCTGATTCAACATGAAACACATCATTTCAAACAGTTGGAAAAGTGGGTGAATTAGGATAAAAGGAAGAGGATTTCATGTTGTATATTCTAGTGATTTATGTTTGCAACAGAGCTGCCACTGTCTAGGGATCC
The DNA here is from genome assembly GCF_028858775.2 of Pan troglodytes. Lineage (NCBI taxonomy): Eukaryota > Metazoa > Chordata > Mammalia > Primates > Hominidae > Pan > Pan troglodytes. Next base: position 94,241,400 of record NC_072407.2, read on the forward strand.
TTCCCTAATGTGGAAAGGCCATTCCTGCCCCGGACTTGACACTTACACTACAGTGTGCATTCTTGCTATGTTATTTCCCCATGGACATGTTCATTTTCCAACTACAGTCTTCCTTCTCAGCCCTGAAACTGCACAGTTGCAGGCCAGCACACTAGGTTTTTAGATTGGTGAATTCCCTGTACACTTCCCTTAATTTCCTCAGCTTTCATTTTCACACCCGTAGAATGAGGCACTGACAGATACCTAGGCAGAGCAACCAAGCACAGGAGCAGCTCTTGTTTCAGATAAGATTATTCACAAAGACAAAAGCCCACAACATTTAACAAATGCAGGTACAAGCAGCCAGTTCAGCCTACCAGGGGCAAGGAAAATAGATTGCAGTGTCAACTTAATCAATGGTTCATCACTGTACTTTTTCAGTGCTTGAATCTTATTAGGATTGACGCTGCATTGCCCAGCTGAAAATCAATCTTGAATTTTTCAAATGGCTCCCAACTGCAGAAATACAATTGTAAATAATTTTACAACTTTTCCAAATGCCTTGGAAAAATCCATGCAGAGCTAAATGAGGCTGGTACATGAATGTGCCTCTGACTGAGGTTTGGGGGCAGGAAAAGAGGATGAAGAAATCAGCAGGGTGCATGGTGGAGTTCCAAATCCAAGGCAAATTGACTAAATCCAGTAACTGAGGTCAATTTGGAAGATGCAGTGACTCAACACAGCAGTATGATGGTTAGGATCTCTCAATACAGAAACTGACTGCAGGCTAAGATTGGAATAAAGATCCTATACTAGAATTATTGAGTTTTTCTTTGGAACCTGACTCAGCATGTAGAAATGGCTTCAGGAATAATATGAGTTACCAGGACAAAGGGAAAGATGCAAAGATACAGTGACACATTAGCTAACCTAAAGAGGTAAAGAGGGCATAAGATGGAATCTTAGAGAACCTAAACAGGTCTATATGTACAGCCTCAAGTTGAGGCTAAATATATGACAGATTAATGTTCAGTGCAGACATTAATAAGGAGTTTCTAAGTTATAGGACATAAAAAAATCCTAAAATAGCTAATAGGCTCATGAATGTTAAAAAATTAAAAAAGAGAGTGAGCAAGAGAGAAATGTTTGCATTGTGATTAAGAATGTGGACTTTCAAAATTAGTGAGATCTAAATGAAATTCTGGCTCCACCATTTAGAATATGACCTGGTGTAAGGTACTCAACCTCCTTGAGTCTCCACTGCACAGCTGTTAACAAGCCTAGCACTTCCCACCTCTCACGGCTTGTTGAGAAGATTAAATGAAATAATTGAATGCTGAGCACTGTGATTGGCACATAATGCATGATTCCAAATGGTATAAGTTGATACTATCATAGTTAAAAAGAGAAAAAATAGGATTTTGGTCTTGGCCATTCTTATAGATTAATTGTATGACCCCTCAAAATGTTTGCTGAATTCCTAACTCTTGATATCTGCAAATGTGACCTTATTTGGAAGCAGGGTCTTTGCAGCTGTAATCAAGTTAACATGAGGTCTTTAGCATGGTCCTTAATCCAATTTTCTTATATGATTTGCATCCTTATAAGACAAGAAGAAACACAGAGATAGACATGCCAGAATGAAAGATGATATGAAGACACACAGAAGATAGCCATGAATCCCGAGGCAGGGATTGGAGTTATACAGCCACAAGCCAAGGAGCACCTGGGGATACTAGAAGCTCTCTGGTGTATCCTCCAATAATGGCATTAATGGCATTGGACAAGGGTCTCACCTTCATGACCTCATCTGACAATTCTTACTTCCTAAAGGCCCATCTCCAAATACCATCAAGTTGTGGGTTGGGGTTTCAACATGTGAATTTGGGGGGGACACGAACATCCAGTCCATAACATATGTTTTAAACTAGTAAGGTATATATTATCATTTTCTCTCCCAAATATATCATGAGATATGGTTAAAGCAGTTCAAATGACATTTTGGGAGAAAGGGCAGAATATGCCCAGTGATGAGTAAGACTTAGTTTCTGCCCCCAAAGCATCTTACAGACTAATGGAAGAGACAGATTGGTAACAAGACATTCCAACACACTACGGTAAGTGCAGTGCTGGAGGTGAGCCTGATGGGTAGCTCTGGTTGAGAAAAACCTTCCTGCAGATGACCCCTAAGCTAAGGAAAAATCATGTGTCTCATTCTTTTTCATCCATAAGAGCACCTAGCATACTGCAACAGATATAGTTGGCACTTAATACATACTTCAATGAATGAATGAATTAATTAATCAATCATATTGCCACTAACCAGATCATCCAAAACCTTACCAAGTTCAAGGATGCTCTATGTTAGAATCTCATTATAATATTCTAAAATGTAAGTTGATATACTCTAGATAGTGCATAGGAAAGAAACACAGAATTTGGAATCTGAGGAATAATTTTTAGTCCTGACTTTGCCTTCACTTAGCCCTGGGACTTTGGATAAGAAAGAGATGGAGAAGGACACATCTAAGAGCAAAGGAAGTGGTTCAGCCTGTCAGCTCTAAAACTGTGATTCTGGGATTCCCTCTTTAGATCTCATCTATGGAGCATTATTTATAACATCCAGAGTGCTAAAAGGAGCTCATTGTTCTATATAAGGTAGTAATTCCTGAAAAGGGCCTAAAAATTCTAATAATAACCACAAAATAAATGTTTGTTGAATTGAAGGAGTAGTATAATGTAGAGGTTCCAATGAATTTTATTCATTCATTCAAAAGTATTATTTAACTACTACTAAGTGTCAGGCTAGGGGCCAGGTAATGATATATTGATATCTATATTCAAAGGAACGTATACATGTATATATTTAATTTTTTAAAAGTTTAAATATATTCCTCCTAAGAACTTTCTAAAAGGCTTTTTAAACTTTTCAACCTAAGTGCTCTGTTGCCACAGTCTCGTGTTAGCAATGTTCTATGGAAAGGAATTCCATCTAATGCTTTTAGTGCTAGGCTCTTATATCTGAACCATGTGGTTATTGTAGTTGACAAAACCCAAAAATAGCTTTATAAAATGCAGCCTCTTTATTCCCCTTAGAATTTGAAATGTTTTAATATAGTTTATACTTCACTTCCAGCTTTGGGGAATGTAAGTATATTTTACAATTCTCTCTGAATTCAAGCCCATCTCTGTATCAATCCAGGTTTCCTTCTTAGCCTTTTCTACAGCCTAAAAGATAATAGAGTTCAAATATATAAAAGAATGTCAGTCCAAATCTCTCCTCTCTGCCTTGGCCTTAGTTTCCGAAGAATCATAGAATATAAACAGTAAAATGATCACAGCAGTGATTTAATCCAACTCGTTTATTTTACACATAAAGAATAAGGCCTAGAGGCATGAAGTGATTACCCAATGTCACTAGCTAATTACTAGTGGGGTTGAGACCATAACCCCAAGTCTCCCTCTGTGCCAACTACTCACCTCTGCTGTGGTAGTGCAAAAGCAGCCATAGACAATATATAAAAAAAGAAATGTGCCTGTGTTTCAATAATACTTTGTTTACAAACACAGACAGTGGGTCAGATGTGGCCAGTGGGCCATAGTTTGCCAATTCCTGGTCTAGACTTGTATTTGCTATTCCTGATCCTAGAAACCCTCTTCCTCTGATTGTCAGGGTTGAGAATGAAAGCTACCATCCTTCTTCCCTTGTTGTAAGAACAACATCATGTGAAAGCTGTACATTCATTCCACAGATACCTACTAAACACCTACTTGATGGGAAAAAAAAAACAATGTAACAAAATTAGCTGAAATAATAGTAACAGTGTATTTTATCTGTTGAGTACTTACTATGTCCAAATTACCAGGAAAAGTGCTTTTGTGTATATGCCTCTCATTATTCTTATAAAACCCATGTTACTTCCAAGGAAAGCAAGGCCCAGTAGGGCTAGGAAACTCATGTAAGAGCACTCAGGCCGAAAGTCCTAGAGCTAGAGCTAGGATTTGAATCCAGATCTTCATGGCTCTTACCACTGGCATCTACTGACTTCCTGAGATTGGGGGTGTAGGAAGGAAAGTTATATCCCTGGGTTGCCTTCAGTTGGTACCAGGGATCCCTCTCTCTATTCCTGAACTTCTCTCTTGTTTGGCAGTAATTTGTGTACACATAGACAACCAAGAATGATGCGGGTTATTGAATCAAAGTAATTACAGAAAATCACAGTGGTATATTAGCCTAGCTTTCAAAAGAGGGTTGAGAGCCAAACTATAGACATGTTTAAAAATAAGATAGCAATCAATCTCTCAATATGTACGATTCATGCAGTCTGACCAGCACAGTGCCAGGTACCGCTGCTCACACAAGCAAGATTTTGGAGCCCTGAGATTGAGGGTTGACTCTTCAGCTACTTAGCTGAAAGAATTTAGACCACTACCTCAGACTTCAATGGTTACATACTCTTTTAATAAAATAAGAACATTTTATTAAACTCTCACCAAGGCCCCTTCTGGCTGCAGCAGTCTAGTTAGTGAGTCTACCAGAAAGGTGAAGTGCAACACAAGCAGCCCATCTGGGGTTGGAAAGGTCTTTAAAGAACTACCCCTGCTACATAAGGTTTTTGTGAAGGATCTTTCTAGGGAACAAAATTTAACAAGGAGCACCTGACTTTGATGCAAGGGTATGCAACTGCATTTGCATGAATACACATATGTGCATATTTGCCCAACACTATAATGTTGCTCCCTGAAAATGGAGGGTAAAAGTGGACTGAACAACAGGTCTTCTCCAGCTAAGACATAAGGAGGGAAAGAAATAGAGGTGAGTACATCAGGGGCACCATTGAATAATAAACTAAAACACCGCTGATTATGGGAGAAATGTCAGATTCATATACATTTTTAAAAGAAGATGAAATAGAATGGCTGTAAGCTCACTGTCCGTGGAAAGATTCAAATAGCAGCTGGACAATAACATTTTTGAAAATTATGTAAAGGAAATTCAGGTACCAGATAACAGTATAGCCAGATAATAACCAAGATTCCTTCTGCCTCTGAAATTGTGTGACCCTAGGAAGTATGAAGAGATTTGTTGGCTCATTCCCTGCACTGACAAATCAAGTGTAGAAGCATTCCAGTGATCATCTGGGTTTAGCTCCCTCTCCCATGGAGTATCATGAGCACTTAACACAGCCTTTCTACAGTCCCAAAGGACATTTTCTCCTGCCTTAGGGCTTAGGCAGCTCTACAATTATTTATTTGTTCAACATGTGTGCAGTGACCTTGAACTCATTGTGTTTTTTCACGTAAGATAGATAGTGCCTGAGAGCTACAAAGGTGGCTCCATGGAGTTCCCAGCCCAGTGCTCTCCAACTTCCTGTTCACAATCCACAAATCCTTTGATTGCCATTTGGAGTTTTCCTCTGAGTAACCAGAACCCTCAGTAAAATGACTTACCTCCCTTGTCACTGAAGTGTAAGAGGCGGATTAAATATTCTTTCACTCATTTAACAAATTGTATTGTACCTTTCATGTGACAGGCATGGTGCAAACCACTGGGAATACAGGAGCTACTTGCAATTAGCCTTACCTATCCTTGCTTCGCAACATTAGTGTTGTGATTGATAATGCCTTGCATCTGGATCTCTGTGTACACAATGCCAGGACTCAGACATCATTCCAATATTCAACAGAGAGAAGTATCACTGCAGGAGCCAAGTGTGATGAGATGAAATGGAATGCAGTGTCAGCAGTAAGAGTCTGATCACAGGAATGATTTAATCCAACTCCTCTATTTTACAGATAAAGAATAAGGCCTAGAGGAATGAAGTGATTACCCAATGTCACTAGCTAACTACTAGTGGGGTTGAGTGAGACTATAACCCCGTGGGGGTTACGCTCTCCTCCACCAGGTACATCTTTGTTTCTAACTCTTTTATTTAACTGCTTTCAGAGGATTAGCAATAAGTTGCCCAACTTTATCTGTGACTAAGCTCTCAGATGTCTTTATTAAAGTCCATTGTTTGGACTCTATTTTGGAGCTTGTCCATTTCTCCATGCAGATTATCCAACTGAGCATCCTACTCGAAACTTTCTAGAAAGGCCATGATGCCCACCTCCAGTTATCATATGCTCTGACTTCTCTCTCAGTAGATTTCCCTTTACACAATTCCTAAAAGAATAAAGCTGGGGTGAAAACCACAATAATAGTAACAATAACAACAGCGGCACATATTGTCCATTGATACTCAACACATCATACCTGTACTTCTAAGCTGTCAACTCTACTGCAAGGGCCGAAAACCCAGAACCTGTATTTTCCACATTTGCTTCCTCCAATATTTGTGTTTGATCAAGTGGGCACTTGCACAAGATTTATAAAACATAAAAGAAAAAGGAAACCATTATTTTCAGCTATGTGCAGGCAAGTGTGCATTAACAGGTAGAGTGTTTTTCCAGAAGATTTCTGACATATACTTGATAATCACTCACTTCCATGATCCTGGCAGTCAAGACCACAGGCAGAGGCTCCTCTGTGATCCCTGGACATCTGTATATTCTGAAATCCAACAGTGATCTTCCTAAGTATCCTGTCCCAGGCTGTTCCAAGTTGTGTAAGTCTCTCTCTGTGTTAAATCCCTTCCTTCCTGAATGTCCTAAGTGGCTTCAGTTTCCCTAACAGAACTGCATGGAAGATTATAACAACTAACTCACATAAGTAGATCATATTATTGAGTCATACTATTTGTCAGGCAGTCTTCTAAATGCTTTATGAGTATTTTCTTGCTTATTCTTCATGACTAATTATTAGCCTCATTTGTTGATGAAGAAATTGGGAACAGAGATGTGAAGCAACTTCCTCCACAAGGTCTCCCAGGAGCTGAATGGAAAAGCCGAGAGGAAGCAAAGGGTGTCTGAAATCTAGACAGAGCCAGATTAGTCACCTAGACTGTCTGGGATGAACCATCCCCTGGAGAAGGTGCCGGGAGAAAGTCTAGGCAGGCAGACAGGACATAGGATCCAGAAAAGTGTAGTCCAGGAAGAGGTACAAGGGTCAGTTTCAGAGGAGGTAAAATGGAAGATACAGATAGGCAAAGAGGCAGTTAGCATCAGTGAGGCCTGGCAACATGAAGCAAGACACCAATTGCTAAAATAGGACATAGGGCTGGGACTATAGATGCCCGCAGGGCTCATCTAAACTATCAAAAGTCTAAGTCTCAAGGAAACTTTGGCACCAGGCCAGCTAGCCAAGCAGGGACTCAATACGGGTAATAAGACTATAATTTGAAGTGGAACATAGGGTCAGAGCAGAACAATGCCTACTGGAAGATAGGAAGCCTTCAAAATATAAAATGTGATGTCATGCCTTAGCATGTTCTTAGCTAGCTCTCCTTAAACCATTCTGAAATTAAACCAAATTGTTATCAGTGTCAAGTAAGAAAACGGGCTTAGAGGTGAATGTCAAGAGGTCTCTATTTTGGAGTTTATAAAAATGAAAGGATAGGAATTAGAGAACTTATTCCTGTATCATGCTACCTTACTCTTTTCCCTTATCTTCCCTTACCTTTTAGCCATTCTCTTGTCGTAGAAAGAACCATGGCTACACAAGACCTAAGGAGTGGAAGCTACAACAGGGTGTATTATGTGGGGTTCCTGCATATTCATTCAACTGCTTTACTCAGGAGGTGTATGCAGGAGAAGGAAGTGAGTGAAGTGGGATAAAGCAATGAGGGGGAAGCCAAATGGTCTCAACTAGAGACTACCTTCATTTTGGTGTCACAGAGAAGCTCCGAAGAACAAATTATACCACAGACTTAGTCCCACCTTGAAGTGAGTGGGCTGGACCTCTTCATCACTATACCAGTGAGTCTTTAGCTGAATGTTGTCCCTAAAGGAGTGAGGAGGGATAGCTTACAAGGTGAGGTGGGTTTTTTTTAGTCTAATACAATTCTACAAAGAAAGAGACAGCTGTAAATTATTTTCAGCCAATGTTCCCAGCAGGTGGGTTATGGATACACTGGTTAATTTAAAACATCTGAGCAACCTCAAGGTTGTGGAGAAAAAAAATGCTTTTAAACTGTTGGTGGGAGTGTGAATTAGTTCAACTGTTGTGGAAGGTAGTGTGGTGATTCCTCAAAGATCTCCAGGCAGAAATACCATTTGACCCAGCAATCCTATTATTGGACATATACCCAAAGGAATACAAATCATTATACTATAAAGACACATGCATGCATATGTTCACTGCAGCATTATTCACAGTAGCAAAGACATGGAATCAACCTAAATGCCCATCAATGATAGGCTGGATAAAGAAAATGTGGTACATATATACCATGGAATACTGTGCAGCCATAAAAAGGAATGAGACCATGTCCTTTGCAGAGACATGGATGGAGTTGGCAGCCATTATCCTCAGCAAACTAATGCAGGAACAGAAACCAAACACTGCATGTTCTCACTTATAAGTGGGAGCTGAATGATGAGAACGCATGCACACATGGTGGAGAACAACACACACCGGGGCCTGTTCAGTGGTGGAGGGAGGGAGAGCATCAAAAGAATAGCTAATGCATGCTAGGTTTAAAACCTACGTGATGGGATGATCTTTGCAGCAAACCACCATGGTACATGTTTACCTATTTAACAAACCTGCACATCCTGCACATGTAGCCCTGAACTTAAAAGTTAAAGAGAAAAAAATCTGAGCAAGGCAAGAGACCACTACATGATTGCAGCCACTACAATCGACCCCTTGCACCACTTAGATCCATTTGTTTCTTCCATTAAATTCACTCTATTGAGGTATAGCTTCTCCAGAATTCTGATGATCCCAATTTCTTTGGGATCGTTTACAAGAGGATAGTCAACTGGGATAAACTACAGCCTTTGCTGCTGCTGTTAAAGCATAACTGATATTAATTACCCCTAACTTCTAAAAACATTTTAAATTTCCCTCCCCTTGGGCCAGCACCTCTACCAGTCTATGTGACTTGTCTGATGGGTTCCCCCAAATGTTTAGCCCTAGGGTGTCTGAAACCCTGGTTACTATGCTCTCATTAGGCCATGATTATTCTATTTTCCAATTTGCACTTACAAATAGTCATGAGAGTATCAAGAGATGCCCAAGTGAATTATCTCTATGCTAAATATATTTCTCCTTGACTTCATTATGTAGGAGCAACTCTACAACCTCATGATAATCAGGGTTAAATATCCCCACCACTACAGCAACTCTTTTCTTTGGTTGATAGTCAACAGGGTTGAGGGTAGCTAGCACAAGGTGGAAGCCATAGCTTTACATTAGGAATACATTTACTGTGTCCCCTGGTGGAAGCATCCCCCTCTTGGACCTAAGACCTCTAAACCCGCAGCACAAACATTTTCAAAAATTAGATGTAAAAACATCATAATTTTTAAAATATTGGGAGTGAATATTAATGGTGCCACTTCTACTCTCACCCCTTGTTTCTGAGACTGATATATTCTACTTATTGGTTATTATCATGCTTAATGGTTTAAAATGTACACCGACAGCTCCTTATCTTTTCATGGTATCTTCTCAAAGCTAGTGCTTCAGCTGTGGCAGCAACAGGTTATTTCATTGCTCTACAATGTCATCAATTTCAGGATTAAGATGTGAGCTAGGACCAATGGATGCCACAGCAATTTGCTCACAGCCACATCTCCTTTTCTGTAAAGTGGGCAATGTTATATGGGATTCCATGTTGTTAGATCAGTTATCCCATTTTTCCCACTTCATCGTTTGATTCACATGGCTCTTTCTCTGTACTTTTCGTCCCCAGGTGTCCAACCTTGCTCCTTCCAAAGTTTCAACTCTGACCAACTAACTAAGCCATTTACCATTGCCCATAAGTCTATGTAGATCCTTAGTCCAAACCACTTTTCTGTACACAGAAAGTGGAAAATCAGGTTCAATTACCTGAGCTCTTCCCATTGTCCCTATGGAATTGTGGCACTGTTGTTGCATGTATAGGCAACAGAAATCAATGGGAGGTTTGCCTGACTTTTTCAGTGGCATTTTAGGGCCTGCTTCTATTTTCTCTCTCTCTCTCTCTCTCTCTCTCTCACTGTGTGTGTGTGTGTGTGTTTGTGTGTGTGTGTGTGTGTGTCTCCGCCATTTTCCTTCTCCCGCTTTATCTACTTTCATTCAAATACAGTAAATGGAAAGGGTTTCCACTCCCCACTGTATTTTAAGGGCTCTCCTGATTGAGGCTGTCATGCAGCAACAGCTCATGTGTGGTTCATATCCACATACTATGCCAGCCCATCCATTAACCAAATTCGACTTTTTCCCCCTTCATCAGCTGGTCATGGGGAGCCCCCAGCATGAGGGCCTACATGTGAGCCAAGGAAACAGCAGCAGTACAAGATGTGACATTGGGGTCTGGGTCTCCTGTTGTGTAGTTTACTTGTGCCCTTTGGGCCTTCTCAAGCCTGATGCTAGAGGCACCACTTCCATTTAATGACGAAGTATATCTGGGCTTTCTCATCTCAGCATCTCACAAAGGACAGAACACATCTCTTGATCTATAGCTCTGGCCACACGATCCCTTGATAAATCATAGTCAGATAATCAATTTCAATCAGGTCCTAAAATCTTGTCAGGAGAAGTTTTAGAATGATATAGCTCTCTGCATATCTTTCTCAACTCTGCCCCCAACCAAAGCTAGAAATATAAGAGTATTTCCATGTTTGGAATATGCTACCTCCAAAATTCAAAGGGGACTCTGAAGTGCTCTGCTTCTTTCTTAGTGGAGAAGGAACAAGGTGAAATAATTTGTCCTTTACTTTCATAGAGATGTACTCGCATGCCTAGACCACTGGGTTCCTATAATCTTCTTCAATATGGCAGATCCTGAATCTTTGTAAGATTCAGCACCCATCTTCTTGGGTGCATGTTTCATTCCAAGGCATCCAAATTACTTGCCACTTACTGTTTATCAGGTCAAATTAACAAGGCATTATTAATTTTGTAGACTAATATGATGTTTTCAATTGTCCAGACAGTTCAGGCCACATTGGAATAAATTATGACAGAAAACATGAGAATTTAAAGCTCTGGAACTACATTGTAAATGTATATTTTTGTTTTTAATGATCGTTCTTGATTAGTATGGAAAAGAACACAACTGCCAGATCAATAGCTTCACACCATGCATCAAAGTCTGTGTTAATCTTCTCTAATAAATCTACCACATCAAATATAATGATTGCAATTGGGACTGCTTTTTGTTTACATAAAGATGGTTCACTGTTACCCATCATGATCTATTGGTTTTCATAGGGTCCAGGATGATGAAATAAAAAGGGATATGATGGGGACTGCCAATAAGGATGGCACTAAATGCTGTTATTCCAGGATGTGTTCCTATTTTTATTTACTTGAGGAGGCAGTTTTGGGACCTTCAACTTGACCTTTCTTTTAACAGTTCTTAGTTGTACAGAACACAGAACCAGTGTAGGGATTCTGTCAACTGCTAAATGCCTCTTCCAATTATATATTTGGGAAACAGTGACCTGATCAGGTGAGCCTGTGGATCTCAGTGAATCTATTTGTTTTCTAACATCCACCACATGCCCATTCTATCAGAGGGACCATGACAGCAAATATCAATGTCAACTCAGAGTCTCTATCCGAAAGCTCTTGAAAGATCTAAACATTCCCCTTGTTCCACTATATTGTGTATACTCAAGTGAATAGCCGAAGACCTGCAGGAGTTATTACTGTGTACACTTGCCATGATGTTTCAGATTCTTTATCATGGGGACCCACCTATTCATCAACTGATTGTCTTGGAGCATGAGAACTATCCCAGGTGTCAAAAAAGAGACTATGACTTCTGTTGTGGCAGCTGACGTCAATCTTTTGCTCACCAATTTATGATCTCTTAATTTTATCTATTAAGCAATATATGTATGGCTGACCTCCTTTCATACCTTTGAAAACACCATATTCTAGAACTCTCTCCACAGATACATTTGGGATAGGTCTCCTATCGGCTTGTCCAATCTTGTTCTCCATGACAGCAATTACACCTACCTTGCTTCTGATTGCAGATGCTGTCACCTGCCTGTTATACTATGATCCTATCATCTCTGTTGCTACCACAGAGCTCAAATATATAACAGGATCATCTACTGTTTGTTCCTGTCTGCATAGAGCAGCCACTAGGAGGCTATCAGGGACGCTGGTGCCTCCCTCACCAGCACATTCCCTATCACCTGGTAAACAGCGTCCTCTGGGCTTTCATGAAGAACATGGTCAGCTATTGTAGTCTCCTGTAGTGGTTCTATTTTAGCATACTCACTTAGCTGGACATTTTTATATTCCTGTTTCCACAGAGAGCAATAGCAGTTCTGGCATTCCTATTTTGTCTGACATGAACCACTGCTTACTTCCAAGGTTTTTTAGCCATCCCCACACTCAGGGTTATTGCCAAGGTACTAAATACTGTGTCACAGTAAAGTGCCACACACACCCCCTGTCCTAACAAACTTTATATTGTATGCCCTTGATCTAGCTTCTTTAGGACCCACTCACAGATATGGTCTTTGATTCCCAGCCTATATATATTAGCATAGTCTTAAAGCTATTTTGGCATATAGTCTCTCTCCTACCTTAGTAAGAGAGTTGGGTTATACTGTAACTTAACTTCAGTTATGCACATAGCGACCAGAGGAGGTAGGGCAGATCATGAGGCATCTTGAAACGCAGGCAGGGGGCCTCATTTATGGCATCTCACAGTATTTAAGTCAGGAGGCAGGGTAGCAGTACTCTATCGCCAACAAAGTGAAGAAAGCTATTTCTGCAGGGCCAGGGAGTTCAGGGGAATTGGGGGATTCAAAGTTCTCAAGGGCATCTACCAACTATCCCCATCCCAATTCTCAGAGTCCCACTCCTTCCCCATGAAGACGATTTTGGCATAGAAGACTTAGCTAGGCAGGGATTTCAGGCTTCTCTGAAGATCTGCTCTCTTCTAATTAAGTCCTGTTTTGACTCTCAGATGTACTTTCCCTCTGCAGGAGATGAGGGCTCTTTTTAAAAGCTTCCAAGGAAGTTTTCTGCCACTCACTTTGATTTAAATTGTTGTTATCTAGATCTGAAACTGTCATTATCTGTCTTACACGAATCAGTGTTTCTTAGGACAGCCACTTAATGCCATAGTCCTTAGAGTTGTTATTTACTGATACATCTCAAACACCCATCACGTTGCACTAGATAGCACATCCCTTCCACTTGGATCTATCCCACTTGACCTCAGGAGAACATCTTGGCAATTACACTGCTACTGCATGCCAGAGACTCTCAAGACTCCACTTAGCACAATGATGGGGTCCCCATTGCCATCCAGCCAGTGGGGGATCTAATTTCAGAATACCATCTCAGCATTGTTTGTGATACCAACTGTCCTATGTCCACAAGCAGAGCCTGAGAGGGGAAATGGAGTGCTCTCAAGAGAGGGAGAGCAAGGGAATCAGTGACAAGGACAGGACAAATGCTAAGCAAGTATCTGACTTTGGACACCACAGAATTAGTCCTTCCTTGAGGCAACTGGACTGGCCTTTTTTTGCCAGTCTGTCACCATCTGAAGTCTACAGTAGGTGAGGAGGGTAGCACATAGCAATTTCTGCTCTCATTTACCAATGTATAATTCCTTAGAGAGAGAACAGCTGTAAGTTGTAATCACCAGCACTCACAGTAACTTGGGAATGATGTGCAGCAGAGAAAGGGAATCTAGGCTGGGCATCAACAGTAACCACTATATAAGAAAGTAGGATTCTGTGCAACAAAATTTAAAAGCTTCTAATATAATTAATCAATTGGTTATTAATAAGTAATCATTAATGATTGATAAATAAAATAATAAATGTTTTAAAGTCAAATAAACAGTTGCTGGTATGGGATAAGTTCCTTGTCACTAGAAAAGTGCAATCAGCCCTGGCTGGTCATATGGAGCGGGAAAGAAGCAGGTTCAGTGGGCTTCAGGTCTCTTCCATGTCCAAGATGCTATTACTAAACTTCAGTTGCCAGGAAGAAAAATTAGAAAAATGAGTGAGGAAATATGAAAAATTGAGAAGGGAAAAAAAAACAAAATCAAAGCCCTAAAGAAGAGGGTATTTAGCTAAAGTCATTGGCCATGGTCTAGGTTGGGGGTGCTTATAAACCCCGGAGATGTTATGCTAAACTGTGTATAAAGGGAACATGGGCCAGGCACAGTGGCTCATGCCTGTAATCTCAGCAATTTGGGAAGCCAAAGTGGGTAGATCATTTGAGCTCAGGAGTTCCAGACCATCTTGGGCAACATAGCAAGACCTTGCCTCTAAAAAAATAAAAACAAAAAATTGGTAAGGTGGCATGCACCCATGTTCCCAGCTACTCAGAAGGCTGAGTTGGGAGGATCCCTTGAGCTCAGGATGTTAAGGCTACAGTGAGCTGTGATTGCACCACTGCACTCCAGCCTGGGCAACAAAGCAAGACCCCGTCTCAATAAAAGTGAGGGAGGGAGGAGTGTGCATTTTGGTAGAAAACCAACCCATAGTTTTCTTCATATCCACAGAAGTGCAATGTCTGTGCAATAATCAGACATTAAGGGCACAGTGAGAGAGGAGATCTCTCTTAGAGAAACAAAATTCTTCATTGGGAACTCCCCTCACTTTCCATACATCAGGGCTGGGCTTCCTTGCATTATTTGGAACATGTGTTGATTGAATTTCTATAAGAGAAGATTGAAATAAAAATGTCAGAGAATAAAGACTCCACCTGAAATTCTGCATATGGCTTACAAGTTTTAGACTGACATTTTGCAGGCCTAGTTTTCTAATGGAGAAAAGACCGAAGTGATTAAGGGCACTTCATTTGTCCTAAATCTGAAATGAAGCCATTCTTGGTGACTGCCCCCAACCCCTGCTATAACCCATTCCCTTGCCACATACGTTTTGACTCTTACTGGAGTGAGAGAAAGTTCAAATTTGGGAATAAAATTATAAGGAAGAATTGCCACAGAGAAGAGAAAATTTGTATTGTATAGATAACACATTTCTCTGGAATCCAATAAGCCCCAGCTCTGCGTCAACACCACACAGAAAGAGGAAAAGATACTCAGTCCTTGTTACTCACTGAGCAGCTCCACTTCATGATTCATTGGTGAGCATGGGCCTGACCTGCAGGACATGCCCTTCTGTGATTTTTATTAGGACAACATTGATTTGGTCTATTGGATAGACTCATGGAAGGGATTTTATGGTTAATCTAAATGACTTCCTCATTTTACCAATTAATAAGCTGAGACTCAGAGCAGAGAAGTGTCATGCTTGAAAATGGCAGAGGTGAACCTAGCCCTAGATACATTGTATGGAACTAAGAGCAAAGAGTCCGCAACCAGATTGCCTGGAGGCAAATACCAACTGCCGTTTATTGGCTGCATGACCAGCAACAAGCCGGTAACCTCACAGTTTACTCCCATGTACAATGGAGATAATGTTATTGTAGACACAACTGAGTGCTTGGAATGGCTTAGCACAGGTACGGTACATGGTGAGGGCTAAGTTAATGTTAGCTTTATTGTTGTTATTTGGATAAAGGTCACCAAGCTCCAGATTCAGTATTTTGTTCAATAAAGAACACTGGATTCAAAATTCTGGATATTTCACCTACTAGATGGGACACTTTGGACATCTGACAATCTATACGAGCTCATTTTCTTATCTGGAGGGTGGAGGTAATAGATCCTACTTCATGGAACTGTGTAAGTACAAAAATAATGAGTGTCAAGCACCTCATATTGAGAAACACAAAATACTGCTTGTCCTGCCCAGCTATCCGTGACTTCTTTCCTAAGGGCCTTTATTTAGAACTTCATATTCGGAGAGAAGAAGGTAAACAGTAGAGATCTTACAGAAAATTAATGACTATATCATTTTTATGCAGTCTATGCAATTTTACCTATGTAATCTTCATTATCCTCAATCCAAAACTGTGTCTACTATTAGCCCCATTTTACAGAGGGGGGAAGAGGATCAGGAACATTAAAGACCTTCCTCAAGCCTACAGTGTTAATAAGCGCTAGAGTAAGGATTCCAACGAAGGTGCCGGGAAGCACCGCTCTTGCCATTCTCCTCCTCCGCTCTTGCAGGGTGGGCAACTAACATCACAGTCTTAAGCCACTCCCGTATGTAACTTTCTGTTCTAGTCTCTAAGGTGAATATAGATGTAGGAAAAGGAAGAGAAGAGTCATTTATTGGGTGCTCCTATATCCAGGCTCTCTGCTATTGCCTTTACTGATATTACCACAATTTAGCAAGACACGACATCCCATAAGCCTGGAAACCAACTTTAAAAAGAGAGTGCAGTGTTTTGTCTTGTCTTTCACCACTATGTGATTTTTTATTTCAATACTAAGATAAGCAACATCGGTGAAGAGGCCTGTGAGTCTGTCCACACAGGTATTTACTCAGACACCTTTCTTCAAACAATTGCATTAAGTGAACTGCAAGTTGAGGAGCAGCCAAAATCAATTGCAGTAGCAGAGTCCATAGGGGTTGTTATCTGCACAAATATTAAAACGCCTTCCATGAATTTAGAATTACTTCTAATCCAATAAAGAGTGGTGTCTGGAATTCATCAGCTGCTGGTCCAGAAGCTATCACTGTGGAAGCACCAGCACTGACACAGACCTGGCTGTGGATAATTTGAGTTTAGGAAGTCAGCTTATCTGAGCTGCGGGATTGTTGCTGCCACTGTAGCCATTTCTTTCTTTCTTTTTTGTTTTTGTTTTTGTTTTTGTTTTTGTTTTTGAGACAGAGTTTTGCTCTTGTTGTCCAGGCTGGGTGCAGTGGCATGATCCCGGCTCACCGCAACCTCCGCTTCCAGGGTTCAAGCAATTCTCCTGCCTCAACCTCCCAGTAGCTGGGATTACAGGTGCCCGCCACCACACCTGGCTAATTTTTTTTTTGTATTTTTAGTGGAGAGGGGGGTTTCACCATGTTGGCCAGGCTTGGTCTTAAACTCCTGACCTCAGGTGATCCACCTGCCTCAGCCTCCCAAAGAAACCACAGTTGTTAACAACTGTGATGATTAGGCTGACACATTCCTAGGAGCTCCTTTCTTATCTTTATTTACATATTGCCAACTCAGCATTTTAAAAACTTAAAAAGCATTATAACCAGACCATTGATGATAATTTTAGCTATACACATGGACATAACTGACTTATTACTATATTACTAGTAATTAATATGGTATTAGTTTTTCCAAAGTGTATGTAAATATTTTCTTTTATGCTTACAAATCTGGGAAATGGGCTTGAATTATTATTATTGTTCCCAATTTACAGATGAGAAAATAAGAAAGCAGAGAAATTCAATGATTTTACCCAAGATTACACAGCTGAAAATTCAAGCATTCTTAGATAGTCCTGAGTGTTTTCACCTAAAAGATAGCTACTATCCCAAAAGGCCAGATGCTGAGGTTACATTAAATTAAGTCAAATCCTAGCTCTCCCATGTAAGAACTGTGAGCCTTTGAATAAAGTACTAAACATGTTTAATCATGTTAAGATTTTTAATCTGTAAACTAGATTTTTAATCTGTAAAACCTAAATAATATTACTTACATAATATTGTGAGAATTAAAAAAAATCATTCATGTAAATCCCTTAGAACAGTGCCAGGTATATTGCATGCATTTACTGAATTTTAAATGTCTTAACCTTTCATAGACAATAGACTAACAATATTTTAGCAATAGACTAAAATAACAATTTTGGAAATAGTGTTAAAAAGCACCAATATTCAAACCCTGACCTAACGCTTCCAACAGCATAAGTTTGCATAAGTGTCTAAATATAATACGTCATGTGGGACAAGGTTATTTTTGCCTTACCAACCCCACAGGATGCATGACAAAATATAAGTGGAAATACTTTGAAATTTGCAAAGTGCTTTCTAAATATCAGAAGTTGTTATGTTGGTATAATACAAACTCTTCAGGCAACAAATAATACTAATGAACATAATATTGACTCACTGCACATATCCCATACGCAGTGTGCCCCATGGGTTTTTTCCCAAATGTATTCATGTATAATTGACAAATAAAAAATGTATAAACATAAGGTATACAACATAATATTTTGATAGATGTAAACATTGTAAAATGATTACCACAATCAAGCTAATTAGCATCTTCATCATCTCACATGGTTACCTTCGGAGGAGGTGAGAACACTCTAGTTCATAGCAAATTAAAGCTACACAGCATAATATTATTAAATAGTCACCATTCGGTACATTAAATCCCCAGAATTTATTCATCCTGCAAAACTGAAACTTTGTACCGTTGGATCATCATCTCCCCATTTCCCTTACCCTCTACCACCTGGCAACCACCATTCTACTCTCTTTGAGAAAGTATCATTCTATTATCTACTCTGCTTTTATGAGTTCAACTTCTTTAGATTGTGCATGTAAGTGATCATGAAGTACTGGTCTTGTCAATTTTGTTTATGTTTTGGAAAATACCAGCTCTTTGTTTTGTTGTTCTTTTCTATTGTTTTTCTTGCCCATTTCTCCACCTATCTTTATCGTTTCCTCCTTCTGCTAGCTTTTGACTTAGTTTGTTCTTTTTTATTTTAGTTCCTTGAGGTGTAAAGTTAGATTGTTTATTTGAAATCACTGTTCTTTTGTAATATATACAGTTATTGCCATAAATTTCCCCCTCTTATGTGCTTTTGCTGCATCCCATGGGTTTTGATATGTTGTGTTTCCATTTTCTAAAGATTTTATTTTATTTCTCTTTGATTTCTTCTTCGACCCATTGGTTGTTTAGGAGTGTATTGCTTACTTTCCACATATATGTGAGTTTTCCTATTCTCCTTAACATTGATTTCTAGTTTTATATTATTGTGATTGGAAAATATACTTGATATGATGTCAATCCTTGTAAATTTGTTTAAAATTGTTTTGTGGCCTAACATATGATCTCTCCTGTAAAATGCATGAGTATGCTTGAGAATGTGTATTCTTCTGCTGTCAGAGTGAACGTTCTGTAAATGACTGTCAGGTCTATTTGGTCCACAGATGATTCTTGGCTTTACACTGATTCAGCTTACAACTTTTAAATTTTATAATGGATTTATGGTGAAATAACCCGATCATAAGTCAAAGACCATCCATATGGTGTTGTCTAGTGTATGCTTTCCTTGCTGATTTCCTATCTGGATGATGTATACATTGTTGAAGTGGGGTCCCCTACTGTTATTGTATTGCTGTCTATTTCTCTATTTGGTTCTGTTAATATTTGCTTTATGTATTTAGTTGCCCCATCCTTGAGTGTATATATATTTATAATTGGTATATCCTCTTGATGAATTGACCCCTTTATCATTATAACTGCCTTCTTTTTCTCCTGTGACAGTTTTTGACTTAAAGTCTATATTGTCTGATGTAAATATAGCCACACATGCTCTCTTTTGGTTACCATTTATACGAAATATCCTTTACCATGCCTTCACTTTCAGCCTATGCATAATTTTAAAGCTAAAGTGAGTATTTTTGGACACAGCGTATAGTTGGATCTTGTTTTTATGTTTTATCCATTTGGCCACTCTTTATCTTTTGATTGGAGAATGTAATTCATTTATATATAAAGTGGTTATTGATAGCTAAGTGCTTGCTATTGCCATTTTGTTAATTGTTTTCTATTTTGTAGATTTTTATTCCTTTCTTTCTGTCTTCCTTTGTGATTTGATGATTTTCCTAATAGTACACTTTGATACCTTTTTCTTTATCATTTGTGTATCTGCTAAAGGGATTTTTTTTTGTATTACCACAATGTTTACATAAAACATCTTACAACAGTTGATTTTAAGCTGATAATTTATTTTTGATTGCATATCCTCCCCACACTTTGTTATTGATGACACAATTTACATATTTTATATTGTGTAGTCATTAACACATTATTATAGGAGAGTATTTTAATACCTTTGTCTTAAATTTTATGCTAGTGTTAAAATTGATTTATATGTCACCATTACAGTATTAAAGTGTTCTGAATTTGACTATTTTTTTTACCAGTGAATTTTATATCTTCCCATGTTCTCATGTCCTGATTATTGTCCTTTCATTTGAACTTGAAGAACTCCCTTTAGAGTCTTGTAAGGCAGATCAGGAGATGAAGAACTTCCTCAGCTTTTGTGTGTCTGGGAAAGTCTTTATTTTGCCTTCATTTCTGAAAGACAGCTTTGCCAGGTTTAGTATTCTCGACTGGCAGGGTTTTTTCCTTCAGAACTTTGAATATATTATACTACTTTCCTGGCCTGCAAGGTCTCTGATAAGAAATCCATAGCTTTATGGAGGTTCCTTTATATGTCATGAGCAGGTTTTTTCTTGCCGTTTTGAAAATTCACTCTTTGCTTTTTACTTTTGATACTTTGATTATCATTTTTCTCAGGGTAATCTTTTTGGAGTTGATCCAGTTTAGGGACTTTTGAGATAAATGAAGCTGGATGGCTACATCTCTCCCAAGATGTAGGAGGCATTCAGCAATTGTTTATGTAGATAGCCTTTCTGCCCTTTACTCTCTTTTCTTTTTTTTAAATAATCATGTAATGCATACAGTGATTTTTTATGGTATTCTATAAGTCTTAGAGACTTTCTCTACTCTTTTTTATTCTTTTTCTTTATTCTCCTCTGATTGGATAATTTCAAATGACCTGCTTCTGAATTCTCAAATGTTTCCTTCTGCTTGATCAACTCTGCTATTGAAGTTCTCCACTGAAGTTTTCATTTCAAACAGCTCCAGAACTTTTTGGTTCCTTTTATGATTTTTATCTCTTTGTTCAACTTCCTGTTTTGCTCAGGTGTTGTTTTCCTGATTTCAATGAGCAGTCTGTGTTCTTTTATAACTCACCGAACTCCATTAAAATAATTATTTCAAATCGTCAGGCAGTTTATAGATCTCTAATTTTGGGGGTTAAGTTACTGAACAATTACTGTGTTCTTTCAGTCATTGATTTTTCATGCTCCTTGAAGTCTCCTGCTGCAGTATTCACAGCTGAGGAAGCAGTCACCTCTTCCAGTTTTTTGTTTGTTTGTTTTGGTTTTTTGTTTGACTGGCTTTGGGAGAAAAAGACTTTCATCAGTCAGACTGCCTGGGTATTCCTGTGGTCTTTCAGGATCTTTCTATGGATGTACCCTCTCCACTCCTTTTGTTACTTTTGGGAGGGGAAGTCTTAGGATTGTATGCTTTTTCTCAATTCCACAAAACTAGGCTGAGTGTGGAGAGTTTACCATTTCATTTCCCTAAGGTAGTATCTTGAAGTGGTCAAGGTTAAGCATCTTTTTTCAAGCCAGCATAGTTGGCGCTAGTTGTCTGTGTGTACACCTGCATGGTCTGCAGGGGCATACTCACAATAGCTATGGTAAAAGGGGAGGGCACACAGAGCAGTGGGGCATGCATGGGTGTGTTGGTGGGAAAGATGCAGATGATACATCCTACTAGATAAATGGGTAGGCCTCTTGGTGAAGTCATAAGGCAGTTAGTTGAAACCATGGCCCTTTGTTGTATTCCATGCCTGGTTGCTGTGAGGCCCCACCCCATTTCCCTGCTCCTACCTGCCCCCAGACTATTCAGCCATGCTGATCCCCTCAGTATTCTGAGTGCAGAGAGAAAGAAGTGGGCCTTTGGGCAGGAAGCTGCCTGGCTAGAGAAGCAGGCACTCAACTACTCTCTCACTTTCCCTCATGGATAAATTCATAAACTGAGGGGATCTGTATTGGCAATGAACTGTGCTACCTTGGGGAGGAGTGATGTGGGCAGGGTAAAACTGTTCTTATGCTCTTCAGTGTGCCTACTCACAGATTTGTTTCTTCCAATAGAGTGCCAGGACCTCTCTGCTTAACTCCTGGGCTTTCTCCACGGATGGTTGTCAAAATCAGTGTTTCTGTCAGGATACAAAGGTTGAAAATTCTGATTCTGCCATCTTTCTGACATCCTCAATGCCTTATATGCTGAATCATATGTCATTTTCACAAAGACCTTACGGGGCAAATATTAATATCCACGTCCTATGGATGAATATAGTGAGGCTGAAAGCAGTAAGTAATTTGACCAAAGTCACTCACCTAGTAAGTGATGGATGAGATTTGACCCAAAATAAAATATAGGGAAATATAGGTGTTGAGCTTAAGCTCTTAAACACTAGAGTATAAAGATGAGCTAGTAAGCTGTGTAATGGCAAAGTAAGAACCAACAATAAAAGAATTTTTTTTTTTTTTGAGACGGAGTCTTGCTCTGTCACCCAGGCTGGAATGCAGTGGCCCCATCCTGGCTCACTGCAAGCTCTGCCTCCCGAGTTCATGCCATTCTCCTGCCTCAGCCTCCCGAGTAGCTGTGACTACAGGCGCCTGACACCACGCCCGGCTAATTTTTTGTATTTTTAGTACAGACGAGGTTTCACCATGTTAGCCAGGACGGTCTCGATCTCCTGACCTCATGATCCACCCACCCAGGCCTCCTAAAGTGCCGGGATTACAGGTGTGAGCCACCGCGCCCGGCAAGAACATACTTTTATAAATGCAAATGCTTATGAGAAAATAATAAATTACCTCTAGCTTGTAGATTTTTCATCTTCATATATGGATACTGTCCATATATGAAGTATCCCAAGTGATGATGAATCCCAAGTGATCTCTAATCAAATATACTTAACTGTTTGTGACTGTTTCAGCTAGAATCCACCACTCAAAGAAAAAAAAAAAAAGAAAACCAGAAAGCATTTAAAGATAGTGACCCCCCACCCAAGGTATTCCAGGGAAGGAAATTGAAATGCCATTTCAATGGAAAAAAATTTGAATTTATAATCTTGAGTATTTCAATCTGTTATTTTGGAGCTTGGCTGTATTACAAATTTATTTGCATCTTTTTAAAGGAAAATACTGTCAGAAATTTGATTGCATTTATTTTTACCTACTAACCCTATTTAGAAGAGGCCAATGTTGAAGGATATTTCTTTTCTTTAACTTAAAAACAGATCGAAATAATTTTTCATTCTTTTTCCCAAAAACAAAAAAAGTTTTCAATGCATTTTAATAAGACTCAAACTGTCTCTCTCTGTGCTTTCCCTCAAGTTATCCATTTTTAATTGTCTTCAGATCTTGGCATTTTGATGCCATGGATAGGAATTGTGGCTCTTTCCAGTCTCCCCCACCCACTTCCTCGTATGTTCACTGAAATAGGCTTAGAAGCCATCTGCATCTCTGTGTGGAGGCATGCTAAATGTCAGTCCTCCCATTGGCTCCACACAGAAGAGGGCTCCAAAAGACCTGCTGGTCTCATGCCCAAACTGCTGTGACCCCTGCCTTGCTGGGTTTTTTTTTTTTTCTATTAATATTTTAACACGTGGGTTGCATGAGCTTGGGAAGCACTTTTGTCTCAGTAGGGAGTAGAAGACAAGCTCTAGTGCACAGATTTTTTTTTTTTCTCAGAGACAGACAGAGAACTGGTACTTAGGATCTGACTAAAGAGCAGTCTCCACTACCTCTCTTTTTTGTAGGTTAGAGGGAGTAAGTGTTAATGTTAAACTTTAAGAAAGGCAAGGGAGAAAGAAGAGAAAAGTATAGGTTAGTTCAATATTGGATAGAAGAGAAGAATAGAAAAGAGGAAAAGGAGATGGTAAAGAAAAAGGCTAAAATAGAGAAAGCTGAGAAGGAAGGAAACATTAAGAGGAATGAAGAAAGAAAAAAATGTAAGTCCTATGCTTAGCACTGAGGTTGCAATGATAGGTAAATCTACAGTAGGAAGAAACTATTAAGAAGAGAAGATATGGAGGGAGAAAGGGAGAAATGAAGACTTCTCTAATGTCTACTGTGTACCAGCCATGTGGTAAAACTTTGATATCCACTATCTCATTCAGTCTTTACCACATTTGTATAAAGTGCATATAAAGAAAGTTAAGCTCAGAGTAATTTTGAAAGTTACATAAATTTCAAAGCTAATCACAGAATCCAATCTTCACTGGTCTTTACATTATAGAGTAAACCCTTTTTGAGCATCTTCTGAACAGGTGTCATATGCTGTGTCCGTTTTCCAAATGAGTGGTACAGTCTCTGCTTTTCAGAACCTCACAATAAATAAGAACAGACTTTTTTGACAACAAATGGAAGTCTAACCACAGGTCGATATGGCAGGGCTAAGAATCTGGAGAAGTCTATACAATACAAACCCATCTCTGAGTTTTAAGATCCAAATTAGAAGCTCAAGTTTATTCTAGCTTGGCTGGAATGATCCTAAACACTTTAGACTATTGGTGGAAACTCCTTGGATACAGAATTCAGTTTTACGACAGTTGGAGGAGTTTGCCTGAGGCAAATGCTTCCCACCTATAGTAGGATCAGTCTTGAAAAGATCTCAGTCTAGAATATGGTATGTGGAAGAACTGCAAGCACTAGGCTTTAAGGATTGTCACGTGCCAGCAGAGAAACAAGTTCAGAATGACTGAATCTAAGGGAATAGGGAAGAATCAGAAGGTAAGCAAGGGTTATAAATTGGGCAAGGGTTTTAGATTTTATTTTCAGGGTGAAAAGAAGCCACAGAGGGTTTTAAGCAAAGGAATTAGTGTAATCTTATTATGTATTACAAGGATGATTTAGGGAGGGGATGAGAAGAGTAAGTGGACAACAAAGGAAGTGAGAGACCAGTTTGTAGATGAATTCAGTCATCTGGGTAATTAAAGATGATGACAAGAACTGGGTAGTAGCAGTGGAGATGAAGAGAAGAGAGTCAGATTCGAAATACATTGCAGCGACATGGTCGATGGGATTATCTGATCTATTCTATGTGGTAGGGAGGGCAGAATAGAGAAATGAGAAATGCCTCCTTTTTCCAGTTTGGGCAGCATATTGGAAAGTGATATATTTACGAAGACCTGGAAAACTGAGTAAAAAAAATTTTTCATTGTGTTTGTTAAGTGGTATTGCCATACAGAAACAGCAGTTCTCTCTTGGGCTTTTTCGTTTTAGACACATATTAAATACACAAGTGAAGCAGTCTGTAGATATACAGTCAAGTTTTAATGGAACAATCAGGGGAAGAGGCACAAATTGGGGAGTCTCCAGCATATCCAAGAAACACAGCATAGAAGGAGAAAGGAAGAGACCAAGATCTAAGCCATTATGTATTCCAACATCTAATAGGCCAACCAAGAAGGAACCAGCTCAAAGGTGAAGAAGGAATGACCAATGAGGTAACAAGAAAACTGTGGGAGGGTGGTATCAAGAAAGACAAGAAAAGAGAGCATTTCCCTAAGAAGGGGATGGTCAGATTATCTAGATACTGCTTAGAAGTCCTGTACAATGAGAACAAGAAGTAGCCATTGAATTCAGCCAGATAGAGGTCGCTGGTGATCTTGAGAAGAGGAGTTTCAGTCGAGTGTTTAGTGTGGAAAACTGTATTGAGTGGTTTGAGCAAGGAAGGAAAAAAGAATTAGATGCAGGAAGACTGCAAAACTGTTGTGAAAGGGCGCAGAAAAATGGGGCAGTTCTTTGAGATGAACCAGGAATCAAGAGAGAATGCTTTTAGGTTAGGGTTTTCTGAGATGAGAATAAATACGCAATGGAATTGGGGAACAGAATGGGACAAGAAGCAGCTCAGCAAAGGTGAGATCCCTGGCAAAATCCTGCTAAGAGTAGCTAGCTCCAGACTGAAGCCTTAAGGAAAGTTACTACCAGATTTCCCTTACCTTAAACAGTGAGATCTGGACTCTCACAATCCTGCCTCCTCCCCACTTAGGAAATAAATTCCAGGCACTTCTGGACTTCTGAGAGGACATGAGAAATGAAGTATAGTAAAAGGAAACATGGGGGATCTGAGTCAAACACCATCTAAGAGATTGACCTACTTTCCTGAAAGAGAAATTTTAGTAGAGACTTGACATATTTCTTTCGGGACACTTGTTTTTATTTTGCAGCACAGATTTTCCTTCAGAAGATCTTTACTGAGCACCTACTATGTGCTTGTACTGAATCTGTGCTGCTGTGTTATGTGGTTTGCAGCAAGGGATGGAATTTGGGCCTTTCTACACTAAGTTGTATGGTTCCTTTAATGGGTGTGAGTGTATATACAATCCAAAGATGAAAATGTGCAAATAATGAAGGTCTTTAATCATGCCTTCAATATCCATTTAACAATTACCTATTTCAAACTCAAAGCCTGAGTATTTACCTGAAGTGCAGTTTATAAAAACAAGTGGTTTTCATCCTGCCTCTGACCAGAAATAAAAATTTTGCAATTCAAATTCTGATGACAATTTAGTGTTAACATGAGTGAGATAACAGATTCCTCCTCTCCCACTGTTCTGTTAATGGAAGAAGAATGTAGCTAATACCCACAAGTTGCATGAAAAAGACAAGAGTGTCATGTAATCTGATTTCATATACCCCCTGGCTCTAAGTTTTGTGGGTGACAACAAAAAAAAGCTTCTTCAATCTCCAGTGTAGTTCATCCTGTTAGTGTTGAGACGACAGAAATAAGTCATAGAGACACATCACCTGCTTTTGTAAAGCTATGCAAAATCCAAAGATGATACAGAAGATGCATGTAGTCCTAGCAAACATCGACCTGAAATGATTTGAATTTATCCCCATTTCTCTTCTATCCTGAAGGAATTGCTCATTAAAAATTTACTCTGGGCCGGGCACGGTGGCTCATGCCTGTAATCCCAGCACTTTGGGAGGCCGAGGCAGGTGGATCACTTTGAGGTCAGGAGTTTGAGACCAGCCTGGCCAACATGATAAAACCCTGTGCCTACTAAAAATACGAAAATTAGCTGGGCGTGGTGGCGCAGGCCTGTAGTCCCAGCTATTCGCGAAGCTGAGGCAGGAGAATCGCTTGAACCCAGGAGGCAGAGGTGGTTGCAGTGAGCCAAGGTTGTGCTGCTGCACTCCAGCCTGGGCGACAGAGTGTGACCCTGTTTCAAAAAAAAAAAAGAAAGAAAGAAAAACAAATTTACTCTGAACAAGATTGTGACACAATTGCTTTCTTTTTTCTTTTCTTTTATTTCTTTTTTCTTTTCTTTCTTTCTTTCTCTCTCTCTTTCTTTCTTCTTTAGAGACAGGGTCTTGCCATGTTGCCTAGGCTGGTCTCAAACTCCTGAGTTCAAGTAATCCTACTTTCTCAGCCTCCTGAGTAGCTGGAGCTATAGGAACATGCCATTGCACCCGACTTAAAGATTTTTTATTCTTTATTTTTGGTACCTCCTTCCTTCTTCATAGCCAGGACTACTGATTTGTTCAAAATCTCATTTCCTTGAACAAGCTGTTCAATAGAACAGTGGTAGTAAGCCCCAAAACAGTCCTAGCCTGACTTGAAACCCTTCTCTATAAATATTCCTCTTTTCTAGGGCACTTCAGAGTAAGTATGTTTCCTGAGCATGTGCAGATCTTCTCCCTTGGTCAGTTTCTAAAGACAGGCTCAAGACAACCATATATGGCTGAGTGTTTCGTTGCAAGGAGGTGTGTGGACATCAGTAGGTGAAAGAATGTGTCAATTTCCTAGGTAGTAGAAAAATACGACCCGGCATTGGTCCAAGCTGGGACCTGAAGACTTTATCGCTCAAGCACCATGGAGCTCCCTTAATAACTACTGTGGTGTGCCACCAGATGGCCTCACTTCAGGACTGCAGCACCGATGGCAGGCTGCTCAATGTGTTGGCAACTGCATTAGTTTCCCAGGACTATCCTAACGAAATACCACATATTGAGTGACTTAAATAACAAAAATGTGTTGTCTCACAGCTCTGGAGGATAGAAGTTCAAAATCAGGGTGTCAGCAGGGTTGGCTCCTTCTGAGGGATGGGAGGGCCGAAAATCTGTCACATGCTTTTCTCCTTGTCTTGTAGGTGGCATTCTCCCTTGTCTTCACATCATCCTCCCTCTACAGATGTATGTCTCTGTGTCCATTCTCCCCTTTTTTGTTGGATTAGGGGACATCCTAATGACAACATCTTTATTTGATCACCTGCAAAAGCCTTATTTCCAAGTAAAGTCACATTCACAAGTTTCAGGGGTTAGGATTTCAATATCTTTTTAGGGAACACAATGTAGCCCATAATGGCAACTAAGAGCTCACAGATAAATCTCCTCCCAAGCTTGCCCTCAGCTGAAGAGAGCCACCTCTCCCAAGTCATTCCTTTTCCCTGTGTTAACCCGCATCCTAAAACTGGTCACTGAGTGTGATATCAAGGCCTGAACACTCTACCCTGGTTCGGGACAATTCTGCAGGGATATCCCAGCTCCAAAATTTCATATAAGCTGGTACAGACATCTGTCTGGTCCTTCTTCTTTCACCTTCCCCATAGACATTACTGGAAAACATACCCCAATAAAGTTTCTGCAGGCAACTATCCAAATCAGAATCTGCTTCCTGAGTCACACCACTTGTAGTAGCACTTCTCTGAGCTTGCTCTGTGCCAGATACTGAAGACCAAAAACAACAAGACATATCCTAACCTCTGAAGCCTTCCACAATATCAGAAGACATTATTAAGTACAGAAAGAAAGGTTTTTGTCACACATAATCTGCCTTTGAAACCTTTATTTCCTATTGTATGACTTGTTTATCTTACTCCCTTCCTCTCCCAAATCTTAATCAATAATCATATCCTCCATCTTCTTTTTGCAAAATCTGCTTCTTGAATGAAAAAATAAAGAGGACAAACTATTGTCAATTAAGCATAACTATGAGCTAGACATTTTGTATATGTGATCTCATTTAATTCTCTCAACAGCTCTATTGCCTTCACATTACAAATGGAGAAACGGAGATTCTAAGAGGATCAATAAGGACTCAGCTCATCTGGCTTATAACAGACCCAGCAAGGATGAAAACCCCAGGGCTTTTGATTCCAGAGCGTGGGCTCTTTCTATCACACCAGTGGTTCCCAGACACATATGCCACAGGCCAATCAATTAAAAGCAAACAAAAAATTGGCAAACAGAAGTAGAGCTAACAACTTTGGATTTTGCCAGGAATATAAAAAAGTAAAAGCTTCAGTCTTCTACCACCACCATTTCATAATAAAATGAACACTTCAACCCAGAAAACTTTGCAAATATCAAATCTCAAAACAGAAGATTAACACTTACAATTGAATTAATTCAGCTTCGTGAAAAATATACCACATTGCACTTCATTTTACTCATTTTGCAACAGACTTGTGAAATTTTTTTCAAGAACTGGTAGAGCTCTTGGAAAGGAAAAAAAAAAAATTTGGACATCCCTAAAAGGTCTGGGTTTTATTCACACTAAAGTGTAAATGACCTCTTCAGGTTAGTTAGCAAAATATGTTGAATATCTAAGAAGATGTATCTAAGTCAGTGTTGATATGATCCAACATAACTAAAGACTACATGGGAATGCTATTATACTTTTCAAGAAACAAAGCAAAAGTTAAAAAAAAAACGTATTTTTAACTTCGCTATTTTTTCCCCAGACTTCAGATCTCTCTTAGAAGTCAAAAGCTGGCAAGGGTCCAATTTCCAATGAGAAGGTTTTTCTTTGGCCATATCCATTCTCATTCAAATTCCCTATAAAAGTTACATTCAACAATTTTTATTTTACCATCAGTTACCTTTGGTAGGGAAATAGTTAGAATTCACATGCTAATAACTGAAACCTTGTAAAATGCCAGCTCTGTGTTTGAAATGTACACATTTTAAAATGCTTGCTGCACATACTGTCTAATTATTTGGGAGAGGTATAATGAGTTAATATATTCAGTAGTTGCAATGAATATGTGTTGAGCAGAAACCCTGACTTATATATTCAAGCATCCTTTATCCAGAAGGCTCCCAACGCACCGCATAGATGATCTAAAGATCAGCCACCCACCAGTGAAAGGCAGATGCCTTAGGTGAGGAAACGCTTGTGCCAGAGGTTTCAGTAGCACAGAGAGCATACTGCAGCATTACACAGGGTGAGGCCCTAATTCCCCAAGTATTACAGATTTAGAACTGATGTGAGGTATTTCGTTTGAAGAACAGAAGTATTTTAAGAAGGCTGAGTGCAATTTTGAAGTGGCAATCATTCCTAACAAGCAGCTTGTCACTGTCAAAAGAATGAAGCCTCGCGAGTTCATCAGAGCTAAGCTTGAACTCCAATTCCATTATTTATCCCACTTCCTCCTTGTAAATGTGGAGGTGATAACGGTACCTCCTACAAGCTTGCTAAAAAATTGAATACGAGATTGCACTCAAGAAATGATAGTTTTTGTTATTATTTTATCTCTAAAATGGTAATATCTATGGATCTCAAACTGCTGTGAGAGTAATTAAAAAAAAAACTATAAAGAACATTTAGTGAGGAATTACGATGTGCCAGGGAATGTGCCTAGTGCTTTACATGTATTACCTCATTATGTCCTCACAATAATCATATTATTTTACAGATGTAGAAACTGAGTCACTTGAAGAGACTGTAATTTGTCCAAGTTTGTCACACAGTTAACAAGTGGCAATATCCAAATTTGTAGTGTCTGAGTATATGGTTGGTACCAAACAAATGGTATTTAGTTGATCTCTTTAGAGAATGACCTGGAATGCCCAAGCCATTTCCCTACCTCCATTTATTTTTCTGAATGTACTCAAAGAAAAAGCTCACACTGTACCCCTTTAATCTACCTTCTCCCAGAAAACTCCTTCAATTCTATTCAATGCACAAAGCCATTAGGAAGCTCCTGAAGAAGGCAAAGACTCTTCTAGGTACTGCAAGCATACAAATGTTTTCAGGATGCAGGTCCAGTCCTGTCTTACAACAAGGCCACAATCACAACTAATTATCAAACAGATTAGTCTGTGATCAGCCTTATAAAAAAAGGATTAGCAAATTTTATGAACTCAAAGGAAAAAGTCATTAATTGCACTTGGGAGGAGAGAGCAATCTGCAAAGACGAAGGGCATCTGAGTGAGCCTCACAGTACTCTTTCTAGGCAATCTTTGATGGGGTGTCATTCCTTGGGTTAAGTAGCCCTCTTCTAAAATATAAACACTTCTTCCCAGAAGAGGAAGGCATTGCAGTTTTTACACAGTAATTTTTTAAGATCATTGTCAGCTGTGGCTGGCTGACCTTATAATGTCAGCATGCTGGGCCTTCAGAGAAAAGGAGCAGTAGGACAGGAAGGAAGCAGAAAGCAGTACACGGGTGAGATGCTCCGAGGACATGCTTCAGCTACCTCCCCAGTGTGCAGGACTGTTGACCAGCCGTGTCATTGGCAGGAGCACACTGCCCTTCCCGAAAGGGATGGGCAGAAATATCAGAGAGAGGATTATAGTTACACACATGACAGGACATTTCCACACAGCACGTAAATGAACAGTTCTAGAGTCAGTTTCCAGTACTTTGACAGAGCCAGAGGCTAGGACAACGGATAGCTTGGGGGCTTCTCAGCCCTCTTCATCTTATTCCATAAAGGTGGCTCTCTAAGAAATTCACTTTAATTCCAGAGGGTGATCAACATATCCAGAGGAAGGAAGATATCTTTTTATTTGAAAATCTATCTGAAGTTGTAATGATGTTGTAGAAAATATGAATTTGGAAACCAAACAGATCTGAGAGTCTCTTACCTACAGCAAGACTACAAATTTCTAGCTGTCTAACCTCAAGCAAGTTAACCTTCCAATTTAATAAGGTTGATGTAAAATAACATGCCACACTAGAATATACATTGCATAACAGCAGGGATACTCTTTAATTTTAGCTGCTATGTCCCCAGTGCCTAGAACATTGCTTAGCATTTATTGAATGAATTTGTGAATAAGTGAGTAAATAATAAATCAACAATTATTTTCATTCAAAGCCTACTATGTGCTAGGTATTGTTCTAATAACTAGATTTCTATGAATACTAAATGAGATGTTTGCTACACTAACTGCCTGACAGATTCTTCCTGCCCACTGCACATATAAAAATTAACTTACCAAGATCATGTCATTGCAATAAAGAAAGAGTTGAATTAGGCTGAGCCCTGTGGCTCACACCTGTAATCCTAGCACTTTGGGAGGCCGAGATGGGAGGATCACTTGAGGCCAGGAGTTTGAGACCAGCCTGGCCATCATGACAAATCCCTATCTCTACTAAAAATACAAAATGTAGCCATGCATGGTGTCACACACCTGTAATCCCAGCTACTCAAGAGGTTGAAGCATGACAACCACTTGAACCCAGGAGGCGGAGGTTGTAGTGAGCTGAGATCATGCCACTGCACTCCAGCCTGGGCAATCGAGCAAGACTCTGTCTCAGGAAAAAGAAAAAAAAAAGAGTAGAATTGACACAAGGCCATGCCATGGGAGACATAGAGTTATTACTCTAATCAATCTCCCCAAAGGCTCAGAGGTTAGCAGTTTTTCAAAAATAGTTTGGTAGTCAGGGGCTAGGGTAAGGGCCATGCTGATTGGCTGGGTCAAAGATGAAATCACAGAGAATCCAAACTGTCCTCTTGTGCTGAGTTGGTTCCTGGGTGCAGGCCACAGGAAAGGTTGGCAGGTCTGGGTGGGGCTGTACAGTTGTCAGAAATGCAAAAACCTGAAAAGACATCTCCAAAGGCCAATCTTCCATTCTACAGTAGTAATGTTATCTGCAGGAGTAATTGGGGAAGTTGCAAATTTTATGACTTCCGGAATAATGGCTGGTAATTACTTAGAATTCAAACCCCTTTCATCCTCCTAACTTGGTGGTGTTTCATTAGTTTTAAGTTCAGTGTGGAGGAAATGCTGTTATTATTTAAACTGTAAATTAAATTCTCCCAAAGTTAGCTTGGCCCACACCTAGGAAACAGCAAAGATAGCCAACATATGAGGCCATAAGCAAGGTAGAGTTAGCCATGTCAGATCTCTTACTGTCATAATTTTGCAAAGACAGTTTCAGTGCAATGCCAGTGCATAGTGTATGGGTAAATAAATATTGTTTCCTTTATGACATTTTAAACAAGAGCAGTGGACAACAGGGGAGAGAGTCAATCCAAGCATTACTAACCACTCATCAGTGGCCCTACACCCTCATACTGACATTCTGAGTTGATCTGAAGGAGCCTCTGTTACTCTGCTCCTTGCCATTAGTTTTTTCACCAGAAGCTGTGCTTTAACCACCAGCTTCAAATCCCCAGATCTTTCTAATTCAGAGACTATCAAGGTTGCAAATCAAAGTGAGCTTCACTTAAAGCAAATGCTAAATATCTAGTCCATAAAAGTCTTCCCCTAAAACAGCACTGGTTTTCTGCCAATGCATATTTTGAACACACATATATTTAAATCTCCTCAGGTATGTCTTTAAGTCTCCAGTGTCCATAAAGAATTTAGCAGTATTTTTCACACAATGGGTCCCCAGTGAGTAGAGTGTTTATTAGGTGAGAGAGAGAAGGCAGAGGAAGAAGAGCAAAATATGGAGAATGAAAGGAGGAGAAGAGGAAGGGAAGTAGAGAAAAGGGATCTTACCCTTGCTTTGTACCTGTCTGGTCCATTTAAGCATCCTTTAAGGTGGTGGGTTTTGAACACCAGTGCATAAAAGAATCATTAGGGGACTTGTTGAAAATGCAGATTCCTGCTCCCCACTCCAAAAGATTCTGACTTGCTCTCTCCTCCCACCACCCAAGATGCTGAAAGGAAAGAGGGGCAAGGGAAAGAAGGTGGCCTAGACCCTGCTGTTGTGAAGAAGCATGAGGCAAAGAAAGGGGTGAATCCCTGTTTGAGAAAAGGTGAAGAATTTTGGCATTGGACAAGACGTCCAGCACAAAAGGGGCCTCACCTGCTTTGTCAAATGGCCCCACTATATCACATTGCAGCTGGCAAAGAGCTAGCCTCTATAAGCAGCTGAAAGTGCCTCCTGCGATTAACCTGTTCACCCAGGCCCTGAACTGCCAAACAGCTACTGACTGCTTAAGCTGGCCCATGAGTACAGACCAGAGACAAAGTAAAAGAAACAGAGCCTGTTGGCCTGGACCGAGAAGAAAGCTGCCAGCGAAGGGGCTGTCCCCACTAAGAAACCACCTGTCCTTTGAGCAGGGGTTAAAACTGTCACCACCTTATTGGACAACAAGAAGTCTCAGCTGGTGGTGACTGCACATGAAGTGGATTCCATCAAGCTGATTGTCTTCCTGACTGTCCTGTGTTGTGAGATGAGGGTCCCTTACTGCATTACCAAGGGGAAGGCAAGAGTGGGATGTCTACTATCCCACAGGAAGACCTGCACCACTGTTGCCTTCGGAAGAAGACAAAGGAGCTTTGGCTACGCTGGTAGAAGCCATCAGGACCAATTACAATGACAGATATGTTAAGAACCATCCTCACTGGGGAGGCAATGTCCTGGGTCCCAAATCTGTGGCTAGCATTGCCAGGTTGAAAAAGGCAAAGGCTAAAGAACTTGCTACTAAACTGGGTTAAATATACACTGTTGAGTTTTCTGTACATAAAAATAACTAAAATTATACAATTTTTTTTCCAAAAAAAAGGTGGGGGGATTCTGATTCAGTAGGGCCCTGGGAAGGTACATGTTAGCAAGTGTCCCCAGTCACTTCTGATACATAGGTAGCCTCTGCAAGCCCTTTTGAGAAACATTGCCCTAGGGAAATAATGATGAAGACTACTGCAAGGAAGGTTAAGTAGTTCAGGAAAAGGCCACCTACACACCGAATTCAAAATACTTTGAAATAAAGGAGTGGCCATTTTCTCTGAACTCTTATCATTGTAGGGAACAGGGTTATAATGTCACTTTTACCATGTTACACTCTTGCTAAACATCCCAACTAGTTCTCACTGCCAGCAAGACAGAGTCACAATGTCAGCAAGGCCTTTCATAAATGAATTCCACTTATTGTTTCCAACTTGGTCTCTTTACTCATGCATATAGCCTTCATTCCAAGCAAAATAATTTATGCATTGTCCCCAAGCACGCTATAAACATCGTCTCTACATCTATGGTGGAGTTTCTAAAAATCACCTAATTTCCACAACTTTGAGTGATCTAAAGCTTAATATTTCTTCAAATCCCAGGACTGATAGCACCTCCATCTTCCAGATGGTTCCTGCAAACCTGCTTCCTAGGTCCTCCAAGTTTGTTGTCCCCAGGTCTCCAAGCAAGACTCTTAAGAATTCCTGGCCGTTCCTAAAAGTCTTTGAATAAATTATCTTTTTCTCAAGTTTTCAAGAGCATTTTTCTGTTGATTTGAGTTAAAGAATCCTAAGTCATACACAATTTTTTTTCTTTAACCTTTACTCTTTCTACCTTACATTGGGCACTTTACCTACATTGCCTTTTTTCATTTATTTTTCATGCATCTCTGTATTCTTTCCCCAACTAAACTGCAAGATCTTTTGAAGCATAGACTCTCTTATAAATTGTTTATGCATTTCTCCAAAGGCTTAGGAGAGTGTCTTAAACAAAACATAAGTGGGTAGGGGTGGGGGTGGGTAATTGACTGCCCTCAGAAGTTCAAAGTCGCCTTTCTGGCCTCAGCATAAAGTGTTGTTAAAATTCTGATATCAAACTAGTTATGGAATTTTCCAAATCATTACTATCTAAACTGTGATGGACAGGAAGCATTCTTGTCTGTAACATTTCCCTGGTGCTGTTGTTTAATAAAGATTGCAGCCCTGTGAACAACTGCTTAAAAACAAAAACAAAATTCCTCCAGGGTAGCTTGATTTCTGATCTTCATCAGGAAATGTCTGACACTCTAGCACTCATAAGAGCATTTGTAAATCCCACACTGTAATTACAGAATGCAAACCTACCTTTTTCCCTGTGTTTAGGAGGTAAAGGTTGGGCTTCAGAGTCACAAGCCCTCCCTGTAGCTCACCAGGCTCCACTGTCTTGCCTCTTTCTTTCTAATTATCCAAAGTATATACTCTTCTGCACGAAGGCTGCTTTTCATGAATGAAGGAACATTGCTCAATCAAGTGAATTTACTATGAATCTTGCCCTTTTAATTTCCACATGAAAAACACACAGAAAACATACTATGTAACTAAAATATTTTTAATTTGCTCATTGCAGTAATTTCGTATATACTTTAAAAGTACCTATTCCTCAAAATAAGTTGAAATTTTGAAAAAACATGGTAAAAAGATTTAAGCAAGAGCATTTTTTTTTTTTGGTATTCTGTTCATATAGCTAAAAGCTTAAGAAATTTCTTTGCAGAAACTAAGGGATATACCAAGTAGGCACATAGACATTATCAGTGTACTCAGTCTTGAAAAATACTGTTGACCATTTTTAGTATGTTTTCAGTATAAAAATAATCTCTTCTCCTACTTCTAATCAGGCCACCTTTTAGTTTCTGGGGACTTGAAAGAAAAGTGATATATATGCAAATAGTAATAACCTTCAAGATTGACAAGAAAAATTATGCTCAAGTCTGAAGCAATCTCAAGAATATTTTCTACTTTCAGGTAACATTTCTTCTATGATAATCTAAGAGAATTCAGCCTGGGGTTACATTAAGAATAAACAAATTATCTTCTAAAGATCTTAATGCTAAAGCTCAGACAGTGAGTGACACAATTTAGATTTCACATGAAATCTGTCTCCATCAAGAATTCCTTAGACAACCAAGTACCACATTTAGAGCTCTTATTCTCTCCAACACAATTGAAAGTGTCACATGCAAAAGAAAGCCAAAGTTTTTTCAATCATAAGAAAACAATGTGACAATGTCTTGCCTTAGACTTCAACTGAATTCCTCACTGCTTATTACTATGATTATTGATAATAGGCATTTCTGTGCCATTAAAATATTCACAGGACTCCTTACCATCACTGTATCTAAAAGCTGCTCCTCAACCCCTGCATGAGATGAATTAGTTATATTCTGACTTTTACTAAAAGTGAAACAAAGACCTCAAGTAAATAAGTAATCTGAGCCTTATAAAATGTTTTCACTTAACAGTAATCAGAATTCATAAGTTTTTATTACACATCAACATTCTAAAACACTATGAGATGAAAACACACACACAAAATCCACCAACTATGGAGAGAATCATTTAAACAAAAATAGCTCAAAGGGAGCTCCATGAGTCTACAACTTCATTTTCTTTGCAGTTTCATCCAAGAAAGCATATATTAACCTTGTACCCAGTCTTAACTAATTTTTCCGAGCAATTGCCAGAAGCTTTCTTAGACGTGCTAGTTCTTGTTCTAATAGTTATGATATCTAAGTTAGTTCATGTGTGACAGAAACCTTGTTTTACTAAGAACAAGAGAGCATTTTAGTCATGAAACCAACTTTCTTGCCAATAAACTACCACAATACAGTCACCATACAGTTGCTTCCCTGGCCAGTCAGTAATGCATGAGGTACAATTTCAAACTAGGATATTTATCAGTTGTTTATTCCTAATGAAGCCCACAGTGCTACAAGCAGAACTACTGGGTTATTTTTCCTCTTTATAAATGTCAGCTCGTATTTTCTTTAAGCACAGAACTTTGAAAGAAAGAGATAAGAAAATAAAGGAAGCAAGCTTTGTTTTGAATATCTCTTGCATAGCCAGTAATGACAAACACTTTACTCCAGCAAGAAGTAATGCATGGAAGCATTTAACACAGCGTATGCCTTACAGACAGTTCTTAGTAACTGATAATTAAAACTAAGATGAAAAACTCAATGAGCCCTTTCTCTGATTGGCATTTACCTGATGGGAGATAGGCATTTCTTCTTTCCCTAGGAGTGATTATTCCTAGAAGAATCACAGAAAGCTCAATGTACCAGATTGAGTTGTTAACAGACAATCTGTTGTCTCTAATTTATCAGAATGTTTCAAACAACGTAAGCAACACATCAAACATATTTCTTTTAAAAAGAGGAGTCTCATTATTTGGAGTTGTTAACAAAGAGGGGAGTTGCACCACCTCCATGGCCCCACAACCCTAGTCCTATTGCCAGCATTGAAAATCAGGGCTATCCCATGGCTACATTGTTCATGGCCCAACTCCTGGAACTCTCCAATGATCAGCAACGGGAGTGGCCCTGCCTGCAAGCTTGCCATATGGTAGCCCTGAAAGACTCTTCCTTAGGCATGTGGGCCCTCAGAATGAATATGGCTTAAAGCAGATGTAGATTTGATGACTCTTTCTGAACTGTGGTTCAGCTTTGGTGTTTGGCTTTTCCTGTCCTAGGTAGAATAGAGATGTAATGTTAGGTCTCAAGAGATCATTTTAGTGAATGTAGTGACAACTGCAGATAACAGTCCCAGGCTATGACAAGGGCTCAGACTTCATAAAGGGCTCAATCATCACCTCCTAGCTTAGCTGGTCCCTGTACCCCAAGGCCATTGCCTCAGACATGAGTGCTTTCCCTTGAAAGTTGTCTCCTTTGAAACCTGGGACAGAGGGTTAGGATCTTACTAGTATTGGCTCAACAGCTATTTCTTACTTAGCTAAAAAAATATAGTAAGCTAAGGCAGTCTTCTGACTGGGTCATGCTGATCAATATGAAAAAATCTCTTTCTTTTCTATTTATTTCAAGCCAAGACTCTAAATATGATAATTATGACTTGTGTTTTTCTTTGTTTCCAAGGAAGATCATAATAATAAATGTATAGGAAAATTTCCAATATACAGACTGATACCTACATTGTTTTTTCTCATCCTCCAAGTTTAAATACCTACAACAGAACCTTAAAAAAAATCTAAGAAAAATGTGTATATAACACTACATAAGAAACATTTATTCATTCAATACATAATAAACACTTTTGAAGTATCCCAGTGGTGCACAAGATAGAGACAGCCACTGCCCTCAAGAAACAAATAATCTGTCCCCAGGTTCTTAAAAGGACTAAAAGATTTTGCCAACACGAATGCCTTCTATAAGGAAAAAGCATCTCATCTAGTGTTATTCCCAAAGTAGGGGCTCAGCAGTGGTTAATTAATAATGATGAAGAACAATCAGTCCCTCATGAAACTGACTCAGTATTCCAGAAGTGTCACTATTTAAATGTAGCCTACATTTTCCCATCTTTTCTTATCAAAGTGACACTTTGTCTTAGCACGTTGGCTGCAATGTGCATACAGGTACCTTACTGAAACTGTAAAAACTCATCTCTCAGCATGCTAGGGATGTAGATGCTGACATTTATTTTGCCTGTACTTTCAGGGTGGCATTACAGTTCCATAGAGAAGGAGAAACAAAGAAGTTTGGGCTTACTCTAGATGAATATAAGCTTACAAGTCATGAGCAATCGATAACCTACCAGTACTTAAGTATATGACTGTACCTAAGTAAAAAGTGAGGAGGTCTCCACTGGGGTCTATGTGGGGCTTCAGCAGTCTCAGCTCCCAGATCCTTCACAGTCAGAAGTCTATTATAGCTTCATGTATTGCTCAATAAGTTATAACTTTATAAGTTGACATTTTCCCTAGACCTTCCAACAGGGCTGTAGGAGTTAAAATTCTTTGAGGCCCAACTGTTCAGTTGAAATTGCCAAGGAGAGGTCTATTGCTATGGTCAAATGCTCTATGCTCCTATAACACTTATCTTCTCAATACCCCATTCTCTCTTACACTTCAGGACTTTTAAACATGTTGGGTTCTACCAAACCCCATCCCCTCCCCACCACCATCGACACACACACACACACACACACACACACACAATTTCTTCACTGTGGAAAATTCTTAGTTATCCTTCAATTCTCAGACCAAAAATCCATTGTCCTATGTCAGTGTCATAGGGACAGGACTCCTGTAGGATGGTGTTCATAGTTCTGTTCTGAAATTTAACATAAATTGTAATACATCTATTTATATACAAGTTCCCAAGTTAATCGATGAAATCCTCAAGTATAGGGATTAAAACTTATTTACCTTTATCTTCACAGGATCCTTGGAACACATTAAGTACTTATTAAATAGTTAAATTTGATTAAGTGCTTATTAGATGAATAAATACATGGATGAATGAAACAAACCCAACCCATCCAAGATTATTTCATAACCCCACCACCAAAAAGGTCTTTTGTCAGGACAACCATTCTCAAGTAGATCCAGGTTTACTTTAGATCTCAAGTTAATCCTTAGCGAGACATTCTGAGAACTTCTGACCCTCAGTGAGATTTACGCATGTTAGCAGAAGCCATAAGTTTTTTTTTTTAATTACAGCTGAAAATATATATGAATATTAATAGTTATTACAAGAAGCTCTGGAGCTTTGG
Source organism: Pan troglodytes (assembly GCF_028858775.2). NCBI lineage: Eukaryota > Metazoa > Chordata > Mammalia > Primates > Hominidae > Pan > Pan troglodytes. The sequence continues at coordinate 94,281,594 of NC_072407.2, forward strand.
GGGAAAATATGTGGATTTCAAGGAAAAGAAATATTCTATCTCTGGCACAATTTCAAGTACCAAGAGCAGAGTCTTCTTAATGAAGTGTTAACGAAGTGTCAGCATAGACCAGAATGCTGCTGATTTGCATACTCCTTGGTTAATAATGTTAAAATAGGATTGTGTGGATGTTAAATCCTATTTATTTTATAGAGCTAAAACGCCTGTTAAGATTATTGATTCCTTGTGACAATTCTTAGTACAGAATAGTCTAGTAAATTAAAAGAGGATTCATTTGGTTACTCTGGAATGGTTATAATTCTAATTTTCAAGTAATGTATTTCTTTATTATATTCACAAAGTAAAAGATTGTATGCCCTTGAATTTCACAGACAAACTCGTGGTCCTGAAAATCTAAGATTTTGTGTACTAGAGAAAGAGTTAATGATCACTAGGCTCATAGTTACTAAACCCAACCATTCACTCTCCTCCACAGAAGTATTGGAGGTAAGGCATAAGTGTCAATGACAAGATTGTATCACTGATTTTTGGAATATAGAGCAATTACTTTCTGAAATATATACCATCAGCAAAGTAGCTTAAATATATACACACACAAAAAATATATATATATTTATAAATAAGTATATGTTAGTATATTTTAATGTCTATATATTTAATACATAATGTATGAAATATAAATTAGTTTATATAAGCATAAGCAAAATTTATAATGTATATGTATATAAAAATAAATGATAAATACATTAATTTTGATAGTTATAATGCTTAATAGATAAAATATATAATATAGAAATATATTTTATATTAATGTATATTTATGTATTAATTATATATTTATTATATATATAAAGTCATTTCAACTTGACCTTATAAATGTTTTCCAGAAAATATTTTGTTCTATTGCTAGTATGTTCCTGGTTTTAAATCCTTATTATTTGCCTTCTGGGCCACTCGTGCAACTCCTTAAATTCAGTATTTTCTCTCTTAAATTCATCCTTCTATCAGCCACCATCATGATTTATCTAAAATCTAAATGTTTCCTTGGTTTAAAGCCCTTTAATAACCCACATTACTTACACTACAGGCTTGAGCTCCTTAACAAAGTAATAAAGAAGTAACTCCTGCTTATCTTTTAATCTCATCTCCAATAACTTCATGCCTTGCTTTTTAAACTGCAAAATACCTAAGTATAATAGTTTCACTCCTTTACATAGAGCATGATGATGTTGTTTGCTTGCTTGGGGTTTTGGGGATTTTTAAAACCTCTATGGCTTATAATCAGAATTTTCTTCTCACCTTAGGCTTCAAGATTTCAAGACTAAGCTTGGGTGTCACCTTTTCCTTAAAGCTTTCTCTCATCCCCCAAGACGGTGGGAGTGCAGTAGTGCAATCATGACTCACTGCAGCTTTGAACTCCTGGGCTCAAAGGATCCTCCCACTTCAGCCTCCTGAGTAGCTGTGATTACAGGTGTGAGGTACTGCACTCAGCCCCATGCATTCTTTAATGCCTTCTACTTAGATCTAGTCTTATTCTGAATATTTTGTTATACATTTTTGTCTGTCCACTAGACAGTGCACTCCATGAAGGCATGAACTATGTTGTAGTTATCTGCCAATCTTAACACATTGCTTGGTGGATAGCTGTTGAATGGATGAAGGAATGGAGACATTCTGGATCACTTCTAACTGCTCTTAAGAAAAAAATTTGTTGGGGGGAGGAGCCAAGATGGCCGAATAGGAACAGCTCCCAGCATGAGTGATGCAGAAGACGGGTGATTTCTGCATTTCCATCTGAGGTACCGGGTTCATCTCACTAGGGAGTGCCAGACAGTGGGCGCAGGTCAGTGGCTGCAGCACACCGTGCGCGAGCCAAAGCAGGGCAAGGCATTGCCTCATTCGGGAAGTGCAAGGGGTCAGGGAGTTCCCTTTCCTAGTCAAAGAAAGGGGTGACAGACAGCACCTGGAAAATCGGGTCACTCCCATCCGAATACTGCGCTTTTCCGAACGGGCTTAAAAAACGGCACACCAGGAGATTATATCCCGCACATGGCTCAGAGAGTCCTACTCTCACGGAGTCTCGCTGATTGCTACCACAGCAGTCTGAGATCAAACTGCAAGGTGGCAGCCAGGCTGGGGAGGGGTGCCCACCATTGCCCAGGCTTGCTTAGGTAAACAAAGCAGCCAGAAAGCTCCAACTGGGTGGAGCCTACCACAGCTCATGGAGGCCTGCCTGCCTCTGTAGGCTCCACCTCTGGGGGCAGGGCACAGACAAACAAAAAGACAGCAGTAACCTCTGCAGACTTAAATGTCCCTGTCTGACAGCTTTGAAGAGAGCAGTGGTTCTCCCAGCATGCAGCTGGAGTTCTGAGAACACGGGCAGACTGCCTCCTCAAGTGGGTCCCTGACCCCTGACCCCTGAGCAGCCTAACTGGGAGGCACCCCCCAGTAGGGGCAGACTGATACCTCACACGGCCGGGTACTCCTCTGAGACAAAACTTCCAGAGGAAGGATCAGACAGCAGCATTCGTCACGAAAAACCACTGTTCTGCAGACACCGCTGCTGATACCCAGGCAAATAGAGTCTGGAGTGGACCTCTAGCAAACTCCAACAGATGAGCAGCTAAGGGTCCTGTCTGTTAGAAGGAAAACTAACAAACAGAAAGGACACCCACACCAAAAACCCATCTGTATATCACCATCATCAAAGACCAAAAGTAGATAAAACCACAAAGATGGGGAAAAAACAGAGCAGAAAAACTGGAAACTCTAAAAAGCAGAGCACCTCTCCTCCTCCAAAGGATCGCAGTTCCTCACCAGCAATGGAACAAAGCTGGACGGAGAATGACTTTGACAAGTTGAGAGAAGAAGGCTTCAGATGATCAAACTACGAGCTACAGGAGGAAATTCAAACCAAAGGCAAAGAAGTTAAAAACTTTAAAAAAAATTTAGACGAATGTATAACTAGAATAAACAATACAGAGAAGTGCTTAAAGGAGCTGATGGAGCTGAAAACCAAGGCACAAGAACTACATGAAGAATGCAGAAGCCTCAGGAGCCGATGCGATCAACTGGAAGAAAGGGTATCAGCGATGGAAGATGAAATGAATGAAATGAAGTGAGAAGGGAAGTTTACAGAAAAAAGAATAAAAAGAAACGAAAAAAACCTCCAAGAAATACGGGACTATGTGAAAAGACCAAATCTACATCTGATTGGTGTACCTGAAAGTGACGGGGAGAATGGAACAGAGGGAACATTGTGTTCCATCTGTTGGAAAACACTCTGCAGGATATTATCCAGGAGAACTTCCCCAATCTAGCAAGGCAGGCCAACATTCAGATTCAGGAAATATGGAGAACGCCACAAAGATACTCCTCGAGAAGAGCAACTCCAAGACACATAATTGTCAGATTCACCAAAGTTGAAATGAAGGAAAAATTGTTGAGGGCAGCCAGAGAGAAAGGTCGGGTTACCCATCAGACTAACAGCGGATCTCTCAGCAGAAACTCTACAAGCCAGAAGAGAGTGGGGGCCAATATTCAACATTCTTAAAGAAAAGAATTTTCAACCCAGAATTTCATATCCAGCCAAACTAAGCTTCATAAGTGAAGGAGAAATAAAATCCTTTACAGACAAGCAAAGGCTGAGAGATTTTGTCACCACCAGGCCTGCCCTAAAAGAGCTCCTGAAAGAAGCACTAAACATGGAAAGGAACAACCAGTACCAGCCGCTGCAAAATCATGCCAAAATGTAAAGACCATCGAGACTAGGAAGAAACTGCATCAACTAACGAGCAAAATAACCAGCTAAAATCATAATGACAGGTTCAAATTCACACATAACAATATAAAATTTAAATGTAAATGGACTAAATGCTCCAATTAAAAGACACACACTGGCAAATTGGATAAAGAGTCAAGACCCATCAGTGTGTTGTATTCAGGAAACCCATCTCACATGCAGAGACACACATAGGCTCAAAATAAAGGATGGAGGAAGAGCTACCAAGCAAATGGAAAACCAAAAAAGGCAGGAGTTGCAATCCTAGTCTCTGATAAAACAGACTTTAAACCAAAAAAGATCAAGAGAGACAAAGAAGGCCATTACATAATGGTAAAGGGATGAATTCAACAAGAAGAGCTAACTATCTTAAATATATATGCACCCAATACAGGAGCACCCACATTCATAAAGCAAGTCCTGAGTGACCTACAAAGAGACTTAGACTCCCACACATTAATAATGGGGGACTTTAACACCCCACTGTCAACATTAGACAGATCAATGAGACAGAATGTCAACAAGGATACCCAGGAATTGAACTCAGCTCTGCACCAAGCAGACCTAATAGACATCTACAGAACTCTCCACCCCAAATCGACAGAATATACATTTTTTTCAGCACCACACCACACCTATTCCAAAATTGACCACATAGTTGGAAGTAAAGCTCTCCTCAGCAAATGTAAAAGAACAGAAATTATAACAAACTCTCTCCCAGACCACAGTGAAATCAAACTAGAACTCAGGATGAAGAAACTCACTCAAAACCACTCAACTACATGGAAACTGAACAACCTGCTCCTGAATGACTACTGGGTACAGAACAAAATGAAGGCAGAAATAAAGATGTTCTTTGAAACCAACGAGAACAAAGACACAACATACCAGAATCTCTGGGACACATTCAAAGCAGTGTGTACAGGGAAATTTATAGCACCAAATGCCCACAAGAGAAAGCAGGAAAGATCCAAAATTGACACCCTAACATCACAATTAAAAGAACTAGAAAAGCAAGAGCAAACACATTCAAAAGCTAGCAGAAGGAAAGAAATAACTAAAATCAGAGCAGAACTGAAGGAAATAGAGACACAAAAAACCCTTCAAAAAATTAATGAATCCAGGAGCTGGTTTTTTGAAAGGATCAACAAAATTGATAGACCGCTAGCAAGACTAATAAAGAAAAAAAGAGAGAAGAACCAAATAGATGCAATAAAAAATGATAAAGGGGATATCACCACCGATCCCACAGAAATACAAACTACCATCAGAGAATACTACAAACACCTCTTCGCAAATAAACTAGAAAATCTAGAAGAAATGGATAAATTCCTCGACATATACACTCTCCCAAGACTAAACCAGGAAGAAGTTGAATCTCTGAATAGACCAATAACAGGAGCTGAAATTGTGGGAATAATCAATAGCTTACCAACCAAAAAGAGTCCAGGACCAGATGGATTCACAGCCGAATTCTACCAGAGGTACAAGGAGGAACTGGTACCATTCCTTCTGAAAATATTCCAATCAACAGAAAAAGAGGGAATCCTCCCTAAGTCATTTTATGAGGCCAGCATCATCTTGATACCAAAGCCGGGCAGAGAAACAACCAAAAAAGAGAATTTTAGACCAATATCCTTGATGAACATTGATGCAAAAATCCTCAATAAAATACTGGCAAAACGAATCCAGCAGCACATCAAAAAGCTTATCCACCATGATCAAGTGGGCTTCATCCCTGGGATGCAAGGCTGGTTCAATATATGCAAATCAATAAATGTAATCCAGCATATAAACAGAACCAAAAACAAAAACCACATGATTATCTCAATAGATGCAGAAAAGGCTTTTGACAAAATTCAACAACACTTCCTGCTAAAAACTCTCAATAAATTAGATATTGATGAGATGTGTCTCAAAATAATAAGAGCTATCTATGACAAACCCACAGCCAATATCATACTGAATGGGCAAAAACTGGAAGCATTCCCTTTGAAAACTGGCACAAGACAGGGATGCCCTCTCTCACCACTCCTATTCAACATAGTGTTGGAAGTTCTGGCCAGGGCAATTAGGCAGGAGAAGGAAATAAAGGGTATTCAATTAGGAAAAGAGGAAGTCAAATTGTCCCTGTTTGCAGACGACATGATTGTATATCTAGAAAACCCCATTGTCTGAGCCCAAAATCTCCTTAAGCTGATAAGCAAATTCAGCAAAGTCTCAGGATACAAAATCAATGTACAAAAATCACAAGCATTCTTATACACCAATAACAGACAAACAGAGAGCCAAATCATGAGTGAACTCCCATTCACAATTGCTTCAAAGACAATAAAATACCTAGGAATCCACCTTACAAGGGACGTGAAGGACCTCTTCAAGGAGAACTACAAACCACTGCTCAAGGAAATAAAAGAGGATACAAACAAATGGAAGAACATTCCATGCTCATGGGTAGGAAGAATCAATATCGTGAAAATGGCCATACTGCCCAAGGTAATTTATAGATTCAATGCCATCCCCATCAAGCTACCAATGACTTTCTTCACAGAATTGGAAAAAACTACTTTAAAGTTCATATGGAACCAAAACAGAGCCTGCATTGCCGAGTCAATCCTAAGGCAAAAGAACAAAGCCGGAAGCATCATGCTACCTGACTTCAAACTATACTACAAGGCTACAGTAACCAAAACAGCATGGTACTGGTACCAAAACAGAGATATAGATCAATGGAACAGAACAGAGCCCTCAGAAATAACGCTGCTTATCTACAACTATCTGATCTTTGACAAACCTGAGAAAAACAAGCAATGGGGAAAGGATTCCCTATTTAATAAATGGTGCTGGGAAAACTGGCTAGCCATATGTAGAAAGCTGAAACTGGATCCCTTCCTTACATCTTATACAAAAATCAATTCGAGATGGATTAAAGACTTAAACATTAGACCTAAAACCATAAAAACCCTGGAAGAAAACCTAGGCATTACCATTCAGGACATAGGCATGGGCAAGTACTTCATGTCTAAAACACCAAAAGCAATGGCAACAAAAGCCAAAATTGACAAATGGGATCTAATTAAACTCAAGAGCTTCTGCACAGCAAAAGAAACTACCATCAGAGTGAATAGGCAACCTAAAAAATGGGAGAAAATTTTTGCAACCTACTCATCTGACAAAGGGCTAATATCCAGAATCTACAATGAACTCAAACAAATTTACAAGAAAAAAACAAACAATCCCATCAAAAAGTGGGCGAAGGACATAAACAGACACTTCTCAAAAGAAGACATTTATGCAGCCAAAAAACACATGAAAAAATGCTCACCATCACTGGCCATCAGAGAAATGCAAATCAAAACCACAATGAGATATCATCTCACACCAATTAGAATGGCAATCATTAAAAGTCAGGAAACAACAGGTGCTGGAGAGGATGTGGAGAAATAGGAACACTTTTACACTGTTGGTGGGACTGTAAACTAGTTCAACCATTGTGGAAGTCAGTGTGGCGATTCCTCAGGGATCTAGAACTGGAAATACCATTTGACCCAGCCATCCCATTACTGGGTATATACCCAAAGGATTATAAATCATGCTGCTATAAAGACACATGCGCACGTATGTTTATTGTGGCACTATTCACAATAGCAAAGACTTGGAACCAACCCAATGTCCAACAATGATAGATTGGATTAAGAAAATGTGGCACATATACACCATGGAATGGTATGCAGCCATAAAAAAATGATGAGTTCATGTCCTTTATAGGGACATGGATGAAATTGGAAACCATCATTCTCAGTAAACTATCGCAAGAACAAAAAACCAAACACCACATATTCTCACTCATAGGTGGGAACTGAATAATGAGAACACATGGACACAGGAAGGGGAACATCACACTCTGGGGACTGTTGTGGGGTGGGGGGAGGGGGGAGGGATAGCATTGGGAGATATACCTAATGCTAGATGACGAGTTAGTGGGTGCAGCGCACCAGCATGTCACATGTATACATATGTAAATAACCTGCACATTGTGCACATGTACCCTAAAACTTAAAGTATAATAATAAAAAAAAGAAAAAAAGAAAAAAATTTGTTAAGTTCTTAGGCAAGAGTGAATGAGCTAAAGTCCTCTGACCTGCTCTTGCTTCATTCTTTTCTTCATTGTTCATTTACTTTACCAATTCCACTTTTCCCCTTTTTTAGAGTTTTTTAAACTAATTCTTCTTCAGAGGTTTTTTTTAGAGTTTTTAAAATTAATACCAGAAATTAATGATTTCAGGATGATCTTCATCACCTTTATTTCTATAGCTCCAAACATGCTTGTATTTTATTTTCTACTGGAAATGTCTGTGCAGTGCAAGAACATAAGGGTTTCCTCTCCAATATAAATATGGTGAAATTGTTTGCTTTAATTTTCTGTCTTACTGTTATAAAATGGAGAGGGATAATAAATGCATCTTGGATTCTTGATCTTTTGATATAATTTCTAACTTTAATATTACCTTAAAAAATCCTCCCCCACTGGACAGAAGAAATTACTTTGGCATTTCTTCTTGCATTACAATAATGCACAAGGAACTGAAATACAGTGAATAGGATCTAATCCTGCCCTCAAGAGGTTTATAGACTTGTAAAGAAATAAGACAAGAAACCAGTCAACTACAATTCAGTTGTGAAAAATGTTCTCTCACTAGAGAGTTACTTTTTGAGATCAGATCCCAAGCACACGGAGCTGGAGTGCAGGAGATCTCCTGAGAATTGGCATCCCCACCACTCTAATGCAGTGCCACAGCTCTGTCAATATGGGGAATGTCCATCAGTGTCCTGGCAGGGATCAGCAGATACATTTTAGCTCTTCAACCGCAAAGCAAAATAAGCAAAATGTCAGCACTGTCTTAACAAGATTGCCTGTTAAAAGGGTGTTTAATTCTTGGGATAGAATTTCAGTTGACTCAAATGGCAGGCACACCCTCAAGTTCCCAAATGTCCATGTCTAGAAGAGTATCAGAATTATCATGCCCTGGTTCAATTTGGCACATAGCTCGGACAATAGCTCTCACAACCCCACTTATGAGTCAAATATGGGAATGGGTGGCTGACTTTAAACTTTCAAAGCCCATTCTGTTCTCCAAATCTTGGAATTATGGTCTCTTTCAAGAAAGACCATAAAAAGGCATGGAAATATTTGTAAGAGCAACATAAATAATGTGAAATCGATTTTTTAAATCAGGTCCACTCTACATGCATGACCAGGCCAAAGTATTTAAAAACGTACATTGACATCATGGCAACTAGCTTAGTGTGAAAAATCTCATCTATGGAAACACACAGGTTTCTGTGACATGAAATGAGATTATTGACCATTTATGCTACAATGGATTGAACAAAAGGAATGGAAGAAATAATATGCTAAATTAGAATCATGATTAGCTTGTTTTACCAGCTTAGGCAACGCATACAACTGTAAACCACTCTGGTCCAGGAAATCAGATATAAGAGTTCTAGTGATGCCTGTCCTACTAACTGCTGCCTTAGGAAAGACCCTTCACCTCTCTAACATAAAGATGATACTTGTCCTTTATGCATTATAAGGCTCAGAACTTGAGGAGTGCAACCAAGGTTTTCTCACAAATGCTTGAGAAAAGTCAGAGCTCTTTTTTAAGGGAAATCACAACCCTAACCACGTATGTTCCTGTTCCCCAAGCCTCTACGGAAATGGCTTGGCCCTCCAACTTGGCAAGAATGTGAGTAAAGCTCTTAACATTCATAACATAATGATAACTCTACCTCCCTCATGTCTGGTGTCTAAAGCACATGGCTTTCACATTAGCTAACATAAAAGAATAGCTGTTCCATGGGTTGTAAGAGAGGCATGAATTGTCTGTGAGCCTGCACCTGACAAAGACTAGCTTGAGACATCTGATATTTGAAAAAGACAGTCTAATGGATATGCCGAATATCCTTCCTTCTAGGTTCTAACATCTTGAGTTAGATCATCAGGAAGCAACATACCTGGGTGAAATTATCTCAGTTCTCCATAGAAATGCCTTCACTGACTAGTGATAAAGGATTTTTTCCTGAGCCTTTACTGAGGGTCGATATGAAAACTGGCTTATCAGTATTTCTATTGTTTTTGGAAAGCTGTTGCCAGGCAGTGTCCACTATGCCTGCAAATAACCAGTTTTGAAAGGGAGCACAGAAATTCACATTTAACTTAATTTCAAGAAGAGGTTAGTTTCTGTCTGTGAGTGTGTATGCTTTCTTTGGTGTGCAGTGAATATCAAGTAACTAATGAGCTTCCCTTTTTGCACAGGTATGAGAAAACTCACAGCTAAATTCATACATACCTTAGAAATTCACGTACCTCAGGTTATGGCACTTTATTTTTCATGGTTTCTAAAAATAGTCTTTCTTCTATTTCAATTATCAAATACCCATTTTACATGTTTGACTTGGGAGCTACTTTCTATATTTTTCAGATTTCAGAGGTATATAGCTGAGGGTAAGCAGGAAAGGAAATAAAACTCAAGGAACATGACTCTGTTACAGGGAGTTTAAATACATAACCTTAGGTATTTATCAGCAACACCCTTTCCTAATTTAAAGATGAGGTTCAGATATATCAAATAACATAATCAACATTACAGAACTAGTAAGAGTCACAGCTGATATTTGAACCCAGTTTTTTCTGATTTAGTCCAAAGCCTGTCTTCCTATTTATGACCTACTACATATATATTAAACATTCATTATTCATTTTTATCATAAGCTAATTTGGGGCTTGGTTATTAAGTTGATTAACTAATTAAATACCCATTCCCTTTTGTTGTATTGTTGTGAGGATAAAATAATACTAAATACATGAAAGCACTCTGAAAGAATTTTATTTTATTTTATTTTAATTTATTTATTTTAGATGGAGTCTTACTCTGTTGCCCTGGCTGCAGTGCAGCGGCACGATCTTGGCCCACTGCAACCTCTGCCTCCCGCATTTAAGTGATTCTCATGTTGCAGCCTCCTGAGTAGCTGGAATTACTGGCACCCACCACATGCCCAGCTAATTTTTGTATTTTTAGTACAGACAGGGTTTCAACATGTTGGTCAGGCTAGTCTCGATCTCCTGACCTCAGGTCATCCACCTGCCTCGGCCTCCCAAAGTGTTGGGATTACAGGCGTGAGCCACCAAGCCTGGCTTTGAAAGAATTTTAAAATGGTATACAACTGTATTGTATTATCTATTACTCTCATATTGATAATTATAAGTCTTGAATTATTATATCAAAATTTAAGGACTGTACGTGAGTATGTAATTCTAAATCTTGAGGGCTTCCTTGCTTACTCTATTAGTACTCAAGAATGATTTTTAACCAAGTGGTGTGCCAAGAAGAGTTTTGGTAAAAGTCCCTAGGATGTAAAATTCTTTACAGAAGTTCACCAACAAATGACATTCTAAAGTAAACTTCAGCTCATAAAATTGCTATTCTAGTAAAGAAATTATTCTGACACAATTCCATCTTCCTGCAAGCCATCTGAAGCCATCCATTTGAAAATCCTACAGTGGTTCTCTGACCTGCAAACAGGTATTTTCTATTTGTGAGTATGTCAAATAAAGAAGGATAAACTGTTTTTTTTCCTACAGACTGAGAAACAGCCTCAGACTTTAATGAAATGATCAACTGTCTCTAAAAACAGACAAGAACAGTCTCTGCACTCTTCATCTTAGCCCAAATCCTCAGCCAATATTAAAGTGCAACCTCATCATACTTGATCCTATTTCATTAATAAGTTTCACTCTCTCTTCTCATTCCAGCTCTTTATCCTTCCAAAAAAAAAAAAAAAACACTTTTACTGCTTCAGCTTTTGAAACTAGTTATATTTTTCATTTTGTGTGTTAGTCCTATTTCCTTTAGCTTGTCAGTAAAATATATATATATATGAACAAAACATTCTACATTAGAAAGCACAAATATTCTTCTAAGCCCCAACAGCAAGTATCACACAATGAAAACATCACTGTAATGGAAAGATTTCAGTGCCGCTTCATTATTAAAAAGATAAACAACTCAGGAAGTAGACTGCAGAACTTGGTGCTATTTAAATAAAGCTTAATTCCTTCGGTGAACATTTAGCAAACTGCTGACAAAATATTTTCTCTATCTTATTTTTAAATTAATGAATTGCAATAATACCCTCATGTAACCCTTGTCTAGACATTATCATTGCTGGTGGTTGGGGTGCATTTGTTTTAAGAGCCCAGAAATAAGCCCCTACATCTATGATCAATTGATTTTCTTTTTTCTTTTTCTTTTTCTTTTTTTTTTTTTTGAGTTATGCTCTCACTGTGTTGCCCAGGTTAGAGTACAGTGGCATGACCATAACTCACTGCAGCCTCGACCTCCCAGGCATAGGACACTTGCTCACCTCTGCCTCCCAAAGTACTGGGATTACAGGCATGAGCCACCATGCCTGGCCGGGGTGCATGTTTTTTTCTTACTTTTATTTGAATTACCAAAGATCCTTGGACATTGACAAAAGCGTATAATGAGAAATGTCATCTAGGCTTCTGGTGCCCTATAAATGATAAAGACAGATGAGATAATAATAACATGTGACCCTTGGAACCAACATAACAAAGACTGTTCCAGGCAGTCACAGAAACACTATTAGAGAAGTAGCCAAAAGAAAAACTGGGGGTTGCAGAAATAAGAAGTGTCATCCCTTCCTGAGAAGAGTAGCTCTGACCCAAAAGATCAACTAGGGGGGAACTGCCCATGGAGCATCAGTACAGGAAGCTTCAGGGCTCCCTTAAAGCCAAGGCTAACACAGAAACAACAACAAAAAATCAGCATGTGAGTATTATTTCAGGTTTCCTGGAAGCAGAGCCTGGTAGAGATTAGGCAAGCAATCTGTAAAGGAGGGAAGGAAGCAGAATAGAGAGGAGAGAGAATGAAGCAAGGATATAGTCAGTGATATCTAGCCTTGGCCTGATGCTTTCAGATAGGTGAGGCTCTAGACCAAGATTGGGCAGGCTTTTCATGTAAACAGCAGGATAGTGTGTCTTGCACCTACTCAATTCTGCCATTGTAGCATACAACCAACCACAGATAATAAAATAAATGAATCCAGCCTTGTTCTAGTAAAATATTACTTACAAAAGCAGGCAGTGGGCTGGATTTGGCCAAGGGGCTGCAGTTTGTTGACTCTTTCTCTAGGGTATAAATCACACCGTGGAGCTGCGACCTTCCCCCTACCCCAGAGGAAGGGAATTTGGCCTTTTGTACCCTGTAACAGTCATCAGCTGTGGCGGTGGGGTGAGGGTGGTGTCTGAACTCTCAGAACCGGTTCCCACCAGCCAGGACAGTGTTTTTCAATCCTCACTGTGAATCAGTATCACATGGAGGGCTCATTAAAACACAGATTTCTGGGCCCAACCCTAGAGTGTGTGATTCAGTAGTTCTGGGATGGAGCCCAAGAATTTATATTTCTAGCAAGTTTCTAGATAATGTTAATGCTGCTTGTTTGGGAGCCACTCTTTGATACCACATAGCTCAGATGGTTCCCCGGAGGAAGGGACAGCTGTGAGCCCTTTGCAATCAACACTCACAACAACTAGAGGCAAGACCAGTAAAGAGTGTCTCAGCAGGGCATCCACAGCACCCAGTACAATGCTATGTCCAACTGGCAGGGTAGAAAGATACAGATTTTTAAAATATACCTCTGAATAAGAAAATATTTTTATTCATACTACACTCTGTTTTTGATGAGGCTGCTTATTCCTGAACTGTCCTTCTTGCCTAACCTACTCTGATCCAGCTACTTCTTAACACTCAGTTACAACCTTCTGAATATCTATATGTATTTATATGTGTTTTCTACTATGTGTTTATTAATGCATTCACTGGTGTTCATTGGCATACTAATCTTTGTTAGGTTCTAATCTCTTTGAAAGCACAGACCATGGTTTTTTTCCTAATTTTATAACTAACACTATCAAGGGAAGAGGATTCTATGCACGTCAAGCTGCTTTAAAACAATATTTCCCTAGGGAATATGAAACTAGTAGCATGTAGAAACTAAGAGTTCCTTCATTTAGTTCCTCTCATCACTCCTATCTTGTTCTTTGCCTGTATTTCTGACATCATAAAATATACTCCCAGCCAACTGACAATAAGGGCATAAATATTGAATCTTTCACTAAATTTGTCTTCATATGTATTACAGTCCCACCAATAATGCCTTTCCATGGGCACTCTAATCTTGGTTCATAGATTCATTTCTTTTTTTTTTTTTTTTAATTATACTTTAAGTTTTAGGGTACATGTGCACATTGTGCAGGTTAGTTACATATGTATACATGTGCCATGCTGGTGCGCTGCACCCACTAACTCGTCATCTAGCATTAGGTATATCTCCCAATGCTATCCCTCCCCCCTCCCCCCTCCCCACCACAGTCCCCAGAGTGTGATATTCCCCTTCCTGTGTCCATGTGATCTCATTGTTCAATTCCCACCTATGAGTGAGAATATGCGGTGTTTGGTTTTTTGTTCTTGCGATAGTTTACTGAGAATAATGGTTTCCAATTTCATCCATGTCCCTACAAAGGATATGAACTCATCATTTTTTATGGCTGCATAGTATTCCATGGTGTATATGTGCCACATTTTCTTAATCCAGTCTATCATTGTTGGACATTTGGGTTGGTTCCAAGTCTTTGCTATTGTGAATAATGCCGCAATAAACATACGTGTGCATGTGTCTTTATAGCAGCATGATTTATAATCCTTTGGGTATATACCCAGTAATGGGATGGCTGGGTCAAATGGTATTTCTAGTTCTAGATCCCTGAGGAATCGCCACACTGACTTCCACAATGGTTGAACTAGTTTACAGTCCCACCAACAGTGTAAAAGTGTTCCTATTTCTCCACATCCTCTCCAGCACCTGTTGTTTCCTGACTTTTTAATGATTGCCATTCTAATTAGTGTGAGATGATATCTCATAGTGGTTTCGATTTGCATTTCTCTGATGGCCAGTGATGATGAGCATTTTTTCATGTGTTTTTTGGCTGCATAAATGTCTTCTTTTGAGAAGTGTCTGTTCATGTCCTTCGCCCACTTTTTGATGGGGTTGTTTGTTTTTTTCTTGTAAATTTGTTTGAGTTCACTGTAGATTCTGGATATTAGCCCTTTGTCAGATAAGTAGGTTGCGAAAATTTTCTCCCATGTTGTAGGTTGCCTATTCACTCTGATGGTAGTTTCTTTTGCTGTGCAGAAGCTCTTGAGTTTAATTAGATCCCATTTGTCAATTTTGGCTTTTGTTGCCATTGCTTTTGGTGTTTTGGACATGAAGTCCTTGCCCACGCCTATGTCCTGAATGGTAATGCCTAGGTTTTCTTCTAGGGTTTTTATGGTTTTAGGTCTAACGTTTAAATCTTTAATCCATCTTGAATTGATTTTTGTATAAGGTGTAAGGAAGGGATCCAGTTTCAGCTTTCTACATATGGCTAGCCAGTTTTCCCAGCACCATTTATTAAATAGGGAATCCTTTCCCCATTGCTTGTTTTTCTCAGGTTTGTCAAAGATCAGATAGTTGTAGGTAAGCGGTGTTATTTCTGAGGGCTCTGTTCTGTTCCATTGATCTATATTTCTGTTTTGGTACCAGTAGCATGCTGTTTTGGTTACTGTAGCCTTGTAGTATAGTTTGAAGTCAGGTAGTGTGATACCTCCAGCTTTGTTCTTTTGGCTTAGGATTGACTTGGCGATGCGGGCTCTCTTTTGGTTCCATATGAACTTTAAAGTAGTTTTTTCCAATTCTGTGAAGAAAGTCATTGGTAGCTTGATGGGGATGGCATTGAATCTGTAAATTACCTTGGGCAGTATGGCCATTTTCACGATATTGATTCTTCCTACCCATGAGCATGGAATGTTCTTCCATTTGTTTGTATCCTCTTTTATTTCCTTGAGCAGTGGTTTGTAGTTCTCCTTGAAGAGGTGCTTCACATCCCTTGTAAGTTGGATTCCTAGGTATTTTATTGTCTTTGAAGCAATTGTGAATGGGAGTTCACTCATGATTTGGCTCTCTGTTTGTCTGTTGTTGGTGTATAGGAATGCTTGTGATTTTTGTACATTGATTTTGTATCCTGAGACTTTGCTGAATTTGCTTATCAGCTTAAGGAGATTTTGGGCTGAGACAATGGGGTTTTCTAGATAAACAATCATGTCGTCTGCAAACAGGGACAATTTGACTTCTTCTTTTCCTAATTGAACACCCTTTATTTCCTTCTCCTGCCTGATTGCCCTGGCCAGAACTTCCAACACTATGTTGAATAGGAGTGGTGAGAGAGGGCATCCCTGTCTTGTGCCAGTTTTCAAAGGGAATGCTTCCAGTTTTTGCCCATTCAGTATGATATTGGCTGTGGGTTTGTCATAGATAGCTCTTATTATTTTGAAATACATCCCATCAATACCTAATTTATTGAGAGTTTTTAGCATGAAGGGTTGTTGAATTTTGTCAAAGGCTTTTTCTGCATCTATTGAGATAATCATGTGGTTTTTGTCTTTGGCTCTGTTTATATGCTGGATTACATTTATTGATTTGCGTATATTGAACCAGCCTTGCATCCCAGGGATGAAGCCCACTTGATCATGGTGGATAAGCTTTTTGATGTGCTGCTGGATTCAGTTTGCCAGTATTTTATTGAGGATTTTTGCATCAATGTTCATCAAGGGTATTGGTCTAAAATTCTCTTTTTTGGTTGTGTCTCTGCCCGGCTTTGGTATCAGAATGATGCTGGCCTCATAAAATGAGTTAGGGAGGATTCCCTCTTTTTCTATTGATTGGAATAGTTTCAGAAGGAATGGTACCAGTTCCTCCTTGTACCTCTGGTAGAATTCGGCTGTGAATCCATCTGGTCCTGGACTCTTTTTGGTTGGTAAACTATTGATTATTGCCACAATTTCAGCTCCTGTTATTGGTCTATTCAGAGATTCAACTTCTTCCTGGTTTAGTCTTGGGAGAGTGTATGTGTCGAGGAATTTATCCATTTCTTCTAGATTTTCTAGTTTATTTGCGTAGAGGTGTTTGTAGTATTCTCTGATGGTAGTTTGTATTTCTGTGGGATCGGTGGTGATATCCCCTTTATCATTTTTTATTGCGTCTATTTGATTCTTCTCTCTTTTTTTCTTTATTAGTCTTGCTAGCGGTCTATCAATTTTGTTGATCCTTTCAAAAAACCAGCTCCTGGATTCATTGATTTTTTGAAGGGTTTTTTGTGTCTCTATTTCCTTCAGTTCTGCTCTGATTTTAGTTATTTCTTGCCTTCTGCTAGCTTTTGAATGTGTTTGCTCTTGCTTTTCTAGTTCTTTTAATTGTGATGTTAGGGTGTCAATTTTGGATCTTTCCTGCTTTCTCTTGTGGGCATTTAGTGCTATAAATTTCCCTCTACACACTGCTTTGAATGCGTCCCAGAGATTCTGGTATGTTGTGTCTTTGTTCTCGTTGGTTTCAAAGAACATCTTTATTTCTGCCTTCATTTCATTATGTACCCAGTAGTCATTCAGGAGCAGGTTGTTCAGTTTCCATGTAGTTGAGCGGCTTTGAGTGAGATTCTTAATCCTGAGTTCTAGTTTGATTGCACTGTGGTCTGAGAGATAGTTTGTTATAATTTCTGTTCTTTTACATTTGCTGAGGAGAGCTTTACTTCCAACTATGTGGTCAATTTTGGAATAGGTGTGGTGTGGTGCTGAAAAAAATGTATATTCTGTTGATTTGGGGTGGAGAGTTCTGTGGATGTCTATTAGGTCCGCTTGGTGCAGAGCTGAGTTCAATTCCTGGGTATCCTTGTTGACTTTCTGTCTCGTTGATCTGTCTAATGTTGACAGTGGGGTGTTAAAGTCTCCCATTATTAATGTGTGGGAGTCTAAGTCTCTTTGTAGGTCACTCAGGACTTGCTTTATGAATCTGGGTGCTCCTGTATTGGGTGCATAAATATTTAAGATAGTTAGCTCCTCTTGTTGAATTGATCCCTTTACCATTATGTAATGGCCTTCTTTGTCTCTTTTGATCTTTGTTGGTTTAAAGTCTGTTTTATCAGAGGCTAGGATTGCAACCCCTGCCTTTTTTTGTTTTCCATTTGCTTGGTAGATCTTCCTCCCTCCTTTTATTTTGAGCCTATGTGTGTCTCTGCACATGAGATGGGTTTCCTGAATACAGCACACTGATGGGTCTTGACTCTTTATCCAACTTGCCAGTCTGTGTCTTTTAATTGGAGAATTTAGTCCATTTACATTTAAAGTTAATATTGTTATGTGTGAATTTGATCCTGTCATTATGATGTTAGCTGGTGATTTTGTTCGTTAGTTGATGCAGTTTCTTCCTAGTCTTGATGGTCTTTACATTTTGGCATGATTTTGCAGCGGCTGGTACCGGTTGTTCCTTTCCATGTTTAGCGCTTCCTTCAGGAGCTCTTTTAGGGCAGGCCTGGTGGTGACAAAATCGGTCAGCATTTGCTTGTCTGTAAAGTATTTTATTTCTCCTTCACTTATGAAGCTTAGTTTGGCTGGATATGAAATTCTGGGTTGAAAATTCTTTTCTTTAAGAATGTTGAATATTGGCCCCCACTCTCTTCTGGCTTGTAGGGTTTCTGCCGAGAGATCCGCTGTTAGTCTGATGGGCTTCCCTTTGAGGGTAACCCGACCTTTCTGTCTGGCTGCCCTTAACATTTTTTCCTTCATTTCAACTTTGGTGAATCTGACAATTATGTGTCTTGGAGTTGCTCTTCTCGAGGAGTATCTTTGTGGCGTTCTCTGTATTTCCTGAATCTGAACGTTGGCCTGCCTTGCTAGATTGGGGAAGTTCTCCTGGATAATATCCTGCAGAGTGTTTTCCAACCTGGTTTCATTCTCCGCATCACTTTCAGGTACACCAATCAGACGTAGATTTGGTCTTTTCACATAGTCCCATATTTCTTGGAGGCTTTGCTCATTTCTTTTTATTCTTTTTTCTCTAGACTTCCGTTCTCACTTCATTTCATTCATTTCATCTTCCATTGCTGATACCCTTTCTTCCAGTTGATCGCATCGGCTCCTGAGGCTTCTGCATTCTTCACATAGTTCTCGAGCCTTGGTTTTCAGCTCCATCAGCTCCTTTAAGCACTTCTCTGTATTGGTTATTCTAGTTATACATTCTTCTAAATTTTTTTCAAAGTTTTCAACTTCTTTGCCTTTGGTTTGAATGTCCTCCCGTAGCTCAGAGTAATTTGATCGTCTGAAGCCTTCTTCTCTCAGCTCGTCAAAATCATTCTCCATCCAGCTTTGTTCCGTTGCTGGTGAGGAACTGCATTCCTTTGGAGGAGGAGAGGCGCTCTGCATTTTAGAGTTTCCAGTTTTTCTATTCTGTTTTTTCCCCATCTTTGTGGTTTTATCTACTTTTGGTCTTTGATGATGGTGATGTACAGATGGGTTTTCGGTGTGGATGTCCTTTCTGTTTGTTAGTTTTCCTTCTAACAGACGGGACCCTCAGCTGCAGGTCTGTTGGAATACCCTGCTGTGTGAGGTGTCAGTGTGCCCCTGCTGGGGGGTGCCTCCCAGTTAGGCTGCTCGGGGGTCAGGGGTCAGGGACCCACTTGAGGAGGCAGTCTGCCTGTTCTCAGATCTCCAGCTGCGTGCTGGGAGAACCACTGCTCTCTTCAAAGCTGTCAGACAGGGACATTTAAGTCTGCAGAAGTTACTGCTGTCTTTTTGTTTGTCTGTGCCCTGCCCCCAGAGGTGGAGCCTACAGAGGCAGGCAGGCCTCCTTGAGCTGTGGTGGGCTCCACCCAGTTCGAGCTTCCAGGCTGCTTTGTTTACCTAAGCAAGCCTGGGCAATGGCGGGCGCCCCTCCCCCAGCCTCGCTGCCGCCTTGCAGTTTGATCTCAGACTGCTGTGCTAGCAATCAGGGAGACTCCGTGGGCGTAGGACCCTCCGAGCCAGGTGTGGGATATAGTCTCGTGGTGCGCCGTTTTTTAAGCCGGTCTGAAAAGCGCAATATTCGGGTGGGAGTGACCCGATTTTCCAGGTGTGTCCGTCACCCCTTTCTTTGACTCGGAAAGGGAACTCCCTGACCCCTTGCGCTTCCCAGGTGAGGCAATGCCTCGCCCTGCTTCGGCTCGCACACGGTGCGCGCACCCACTGGCCTGCGCCCACTGTCTGGCACTCCCTAGTGAGATGAACCCGGTACCTCAGATGGAAATGCAGAAATCACCGTCTTCTGCGTCGCTCACGCTGGGAGCTGTAGACCGGAGCTGTTTCTATTCGGCCATTTTGGCTCCTCCCCCCAGATTCATTTCAAAGAGACCAAAGCGGGAAGAAAAATTTTAATTTGTGCTTTATGAAGTCAGCTGTCTAAGACTCCTATAGTTTGAAGGCAAAAAAAAAAAAAAAAAAAAAAAGAAGTAGATCACTTTTCCTGAACTGTGTATTTAAATCTTGACTTGATCTTTCTTCATACCCTTGAAAGCAAAAAAATGTGGGTTGTAGTTGTAACTAGTTAAATAATCAGGTCAATTTCTACAGTGAAATTAAATCTATCTAAAGAATAATGACTGGCCAGGCATGGTAGCTCATGCCTGTAATCCCAAAACTCAGTGGGGACCAACACAGGAGGATCTCTGGAGCCCAGGTGTCCAAGTCTGCAGTGAGTTTTGACTGTACTCCAATCTGAGTAACAGAGCAAGACTCTGTCTCAAACACACACACACACACACACACACACACGGTTGATGGAGTGACTTTGACTTCAAGTGTTCAGATACTAATACACACACAAATGCACACATATACATATACATATACATACACATACAGTAGGCCAAGGAAAAATACCTAGTCATTACACTGGCTCAATTGGCCCAAGCTTGAGATTGGAAACTGAGGGGATGAATAAAATGAGTGGAATTATATTCTATAGAGATCAAAGCAACACACACTCTAGTAGCAAGGCCAAGCCAATATAGTTTAGAAAGCACCGAGAGTCAAAAATCAGGCAAATAAAGTAATAACATAAAGACCGGAGTGCAAGAGCTAGATCATAAGCCACATATGAATCCACAATCCAAACAAAAATCCAGGAGCAGTTCGGACATAAGAGATCATAAAAAATGGAAGGATAAACAGGTGATAACCGAAAGGAAAGAGGATAAACATACTTGATATGTTTGCTTTTTCTTTATTGCTCAGAAGGTGTGGAGGCATACATGAAAATTGAAAGCAAAGGCATTATTTTGTAATGTTGAACAATAGCATATTTATAATCCAGCAATACCTCCTAGGTATGGAAGTTAGAGAAACTTACAAAGGCACACCAACAGCTATAAATAATAGTTCAAAGCAATGCTGTTCATAAAAATAAATAACCAGAAACTGCCCAAATGCCTATTTATAGGAAATAAATAAATTGTGGTATATACACATAATAGAATATCATATATTGGGGTAATAAATAATCTTCAGCTACATGCAACAACATGAATGAATCTTAAAAATACAATGCTGTATCAAGAAAGTAAGTCATACAAACCCTGCTTCCACTTGAACTATGGAAATCTAGAAGAGATTGTTGTTCCCATCCTAATAACAACAGCACATGTCAGATAATATATAAAATCAAAACTTTTATTGAACCTATCAGAGATCCGAGGTCATAAGGCAACCATAAGAAATGAATTCCAGGAACAGACAAGTCCCTCCAAGGAGAGACAAGATACAGGAATTGTTTACCCTTGTCAAGGCACAAAAGAAATAGGAAGGTCACGCTAGATGAAGGTAAGAAGAAATCAGCTAAAATTTTAATAAATTTGTAAAGGTCAAATATGGGCTAGCATATGCATTTAGGATAACTAGTCACCCAGATACAAGAGTAGTTCATACACACAAGCTCTTCTCCATGGGCCTCCAACAGGTGCTCGCTCTCAAGAAAAACTAGAGTTAGAACAGAAAACCAGAGAGATTGCCTTTTACTGGTGCAAGTATGCAAAAGGTGAACAGCTGCTTGGATTCAGGCCCCAAACACCACCCACTTCCCTGGACTCATCTCTCATAAAAAAAAGCAAAGCCTTAAGCCACTTGGGGAGGGACAGCAAATCCTCTTGCCCCCAAGGTCCCTGGAGAAGGAACAGAAGCAAAATGTATCAGCCTCTGGGGAAAGGGTATGGTACTCTCCTTCCTGCCATCAGAATCTTCTTGAAAGATAGAAACAAAGCTATTTTCTCCAAGGGGAGAAGAAAAAAAGTCTTTATGTCCCACCATTCTGCACCAATACAAAATGGAGGTCTGCTACCCTAGGGGAAGGTCAGAAAACCCTTCTACCCAAGACCTGCCACAGATACAGGGCGGTTTGGCTGCCGTAAGTGGAAATGGCAGGAACACCGAAAAAGCCCTCCTTCCAAGACCAAGGTGCATAGGTCCTGGCTAAGAAGAAGGCTGGCTCAGGAGAACCAAGTTATCCCTTGTTTCTGACAAGGAACCTAGCAGTAAGTAACGAGCAATAGCAATCTACCTCTGGGGAAGGGGCAATCATACGGAGAGAGAACCTTGTGACACAGGCATACAGGGACTTCTGAAAGCTCCGGGTAGGGCATAAGCACAGACAAAAACTTCAGTACTCTAGGCCCCAAAACTGTTCACGGCTGGAGCAACTTACAGCCTGTGATACACTGAGAGTAACTTTAGCAACAAGAAAATCAAAACCTAGTTGAACTACTGACTAGATGGACTCAACTTTACATGCTAGCAGACTGAAAAAAGAGGCATGCCCATTTCCAGGTATAAATGCTATTTACTTCAGTCTCTACTCTCCTTCTACAAATGATATCCCATACTCAATCAAAAATTGTGAGACTAGCAAAAAAGGCAAGAAAAAAAAGAACCATTGTCAGGAGATAAAGCAATAAACAGAATCAGACTCGGAGATAATTCAGGTTTTAGGAGTATCAGGTAGAGACTTTAGAATAATTATGATGAATATGTTAAAGATTTTAGGAAAAAAATTGATAACATGCATAAACAGATGAGACATTTCAGCAAAAACATTGAAACTATAAAAACAAAAAATAACAAAACTAAAAATAAAAACTGGATATCAGAGATAAATAATTGTTTCAACAACTTAACAGTAAACTGCACATAGATGAAGGAAGAATCAGTGAATTTGGGGATAGGACAGTAAAAATTAACCAATCTTAAAGACAAAAAGAAAAAGATTGAGCAATGTTGAGAGAGGAGAAAACAAAACCAATCAGAGAGTCCCAGACCTATGGCAACATCATCAAATCTTCGAAAATACATGCAATTGGAGCTCCAAAATGAGAAAGACAGACTTCTCAACAGAAATTTTGTGAGCTGAAAGACAATGGAGCTTCACTGTTAAAGTGCTGAAAGAAAAATTCCCAATCCAGAGTTCTATACTCAGCAAGATTATTCACCAAAAACAAAGTTACAATAAAGACCTTACCAGAGAATCAAAAGCTGAAACAATTTACAGCCAGCTGACCTGGACTGCAAGCAGAAAGAGGATAATATCAGATTAAAATTTAGATTGAATGGAGAAATGGAGAGCAATAGAGATGATAGAAATGAGAGTAAATATTTAAATGTTTTAGAATTTTAAATAAATGTAAAAGGAAATTAGATATCCAAAATGAGAGTAAATATTTAAATGTTTTAGTATTTTAAATAAACGTAAAAGGAAATTAGATATCTAAAGCAGGATTTATAACATACAAGAAAAATTTGTGTGACAACAATAGTACAAAAGGTGAGAGGGAGGAAATGGAAATATCCTATTATAACATTCTAACATTACATATGAAGTGGTATAATATGATATAAAGTTAGACTATGATGAGTTGAAGACACATATTATAAATCTTAGAGCAAGCACCTAAGAAATTAAAAAGATTTAACAAAAAAGGCAAGTGGGGGTAATAGAGAATCATAAAAAATGTTTAGTTAATCCAAAAGAAATGAGGAAAAGCAGAAAAAAAGGAAAAAAGAACAGATCATAGAAATAAAGGATAAGATGGTATGTTTCAATTCAACCATAACTAAAATACATTAAAGATAAATTGTCTGAACACCCTAATTTTTAAAATGATAATTCATGAAACTTAACTACAGTATAATAGCATCTTTATAAGCCTCAAAAATGAGCAAAACTGAACAATATCTTGCTTAAGGATGTGTGTGTATATAACTATTTGAAATCTGAACGATAAGATTCGCAGCCAAGATTACTTCTGCAAGGGAGATGAGAATGGAGGGTTTAAAAGGAGCACAGCAATTTTAGTGATTTATTGTAATTCTGGTTTTTGAGTTGGATGTTGGGTATATGTTGCATTACTATGCTTTAATACTCATATATATATTACATAGATATTTTCTCATAGATATTTAATACAATACTTCCAAAAACAAGATTGAATAAACAAGGACCTCACAATAAACTAGATTGATTTTCAAAAAGTAAAGGGAGAAATGGTTTCTAGAACTGCAAGATATTCCAAAAATTCTAGTTCAATAATAATTTATTGATTATATATGTTATGTATAAGATGCCAAGCTAAGCAGTGGATATAAAATTATGAAAAAGTCACCATTTCTAACTTTGAATAGCATGGCAGACAAGTTTAATGTCAAATCGCTGTCTGAAAATAATGTTGCTTGGATTTGCTTTAAAATTACATAGTGATGGAGGGCACAAAGAGGGAGTAGGTGGAGATACAGGTGAAATAAAAGGGGCCACGTGTTGATAATTTTTGAAGCTGTGTGGTTGGTACAAAGTGTTTATTATACTATTTTTCCACATTTGTATGTATTTTCAATTTTTCATAACAAGAAATGGATGTGTTTCTTTTGTATAAACTATCTGGTATACTTTTTTCCAATTTTCTTATTTTTAATTTTTGTGGGTACATAGTAGGTGCATATTGGTTCAGTACTTCTAAATGAAAAATAGGAGGAGGAAATTGATGAAATTTGACAAACAATTAAAAAGCTAAGTGACAGTTTCATGACCCAAAGTTTTTGACAAGCTAGAAAAATGGGCTAAATAAAAAAAAGAAAAATACAATAGAGATGCAAGAAAAAGAAATGATAGACATAGGCATACTAATTGAAAAAGGAAGACAAAAACTGACTCTATTTGTAAATGACATTATTGTCTATGTAGAAAATCTCAAAGAGTCTACCAAAAGGCTATTACAACTATGCATAAAATGCATAAAAGTTTAAGAATACAAGGTCACTATATAAAATTTAATCATATTTCTATATACTAGCAGTTAATCAGAAATTTAATTTTTTAGTATCATTTTTGATAGCACCAACAAATGAAGCATTTATGTAAAATCATATAAGCAGAAAATCTGTATACTAAAAACTGCAAAACCCTAATGAAAGAAAGAAAAGACAACATAAATAAATGGAAATGTATACCAGTTCATGGATTGGGAGATATGATATTGTTAAGATATCAATGTTCTCAAACTGAACTATGGATTCCCCATAACCCCAGTCAAAATCCCAGGAATTTTTTTTTTTTTTTTTTTTTTAGAAATTAAGAAACTAATTCTAGAAAGGCAAAGAAACTAAAATAGTGAAATCAGTTTTGAAGAAGGACAACAAAGTTGGAAGTTTTATATTACCTGATTTTCAAACTTACTATAAAGCTATAGAAGACAAAATAGCCTGGTGTTAGAAAAAGCACAGACATATAAATAAGTGAATAAGAATAGAGCGTCTAGAAATAGACTACACATATGCTGTTAATTAAACTCTTATGAAAGTGTAAATGGAGAAGGAAAGTCTTTTCAACAAATGGTTCTGGGACAATTGTATAACAGTGGAAAAAAAGTTAATAACCTTCAGTTCACCTCTCTTACTCTACACCAGTATTAATTCAGACTGGATCATTGACCTAAATGTAAAACCTGAAACTATAAAATTTCTAGAAGAAAATATAAGAGAAAAACCTTTGCGTTCTTGAGTTAAATATTATTTCTTAGATATGATGCCACAACTGCAATCCATTAAAATTTTTGATGAATTGGTCTTCATCAAAACTAAAAATATCTCCTCTTCAAAAGACAATGTTGGTAGAATGAAAAGACAAGCCACAGAAAAGGAGAAAATATTTGCAAATCATATAGCTAAAAAAGAAATTATATCCAGATTATATAAGGAGCTCTCAAATGCAATAATAAAATAAACCAATTAAAAATGAAGAAGATGTCACTCCTGTAATCCCAGCACTTTGGGAGGCCGAGGAGGGTGGATCACCTGAGGTCATGAGTTCAAGACCAGCCTGGCCAACATGGTGAAACTCCATCTCTACTAAAAATACAAAAATTAGCTGGGCATGGTGGCACCTGCCTGTAATCCCAGCTACTCGGGAGGCTGAGGCAGGAGAATCACTTGAACCCGGGAAGCAGAAGAGGTTACAGTGAGCCGAGATGGGGCCACTGCACTCCAGCCTGGGTAGCAGAGTAACACTCCGTCTCAAAATGAAGAAGATATTTGAACAGAAACTGTGTCAAAGAGATAGAAAGGCTAAGAATAAACACCTGAAAAGATGCTCAACATCAATAGTGACTACTGAAATGCAATTTAAAATTACAATAAGATATAACTGTATACTTATTACATGATAGAATAAATTTGTGAAAATTCATAGGAGTATACATTATAAAGAACACATTTTACTGTATGCAAAATTTACCTAGATTTTTTACGTGAAAAAAATCCTTCCCAAATCTAATAGAAAATTATATAATACTTTATTTGGTTCACAAACTACACACATAGTTTAGTATGCACACATGTAGAAAAAGTATGAGAAATAATTATGAATTAAATACAGATAAACACTTTGGCATAGTTGACCAAAAAGCCAATTCAATCTTAATATATATACATAGAATTCAAAATAAAGGAGGGAAGAGTACCCTATTCTTCTTCTTTTTTTTTTTTTTTTTTTTTTTTTTTTTTTAATGGAGATGGATTCTCGCTCGGTCACCCAGGCTGGAGCGCAGTAACACGATCTCGGCTCACTGCAACCTCTGCCCTCTGCCTCCAGGATTCAAGCCCCTATTATTCATTATTAC
The DNA here is from genome assembly GCF_028858775.2 of Pan troglodytes. Taxonomy (NCBI): domain Eukaryota; kingdom Metazoa; phylum Chordata; class Mammalia; order Primates; family Hominidae; genus Pan; species Pan troglodytes. The sequence goes on from NC_072407.2 coordinate 94,308,515, forward strand.
TGGTACCATACATGAGGCAATAATTCATTTGGATCTGGGCCAGATACTAAGAAGGATATCAACCATGTACGACCCTCTGCAAATGGAGTAAGCTTTTTCCAGCCAGTATGAATTCACCATCACTGAAGGCACTGAAGCAAAGAATATCGAAGTTAATTCTGAAGTGACGTAATGAAGTCAGAGTGTTAGGAATTGTTTTCTTCATCCAAAACAATATTAATAAAATACCTACTCTGGGCCAAAGATTATATAGACATGGGGATATGACAATGGAAAAGGTAGATGTGTATACAGCCTGGCAAAAACTTGGTTAAAGTTATAAAACTAAACATTCTTTTCTCCAATCTGTAGAATCTATACTTAGAGAGATAGAAATGCAGAGAGCAAGATGTCCTGAGTTATTTTAATTATGCTCTGGAAACCCTCAGGTCACCATGATCATGAGTAATCAGTCCGATTCTAACTGACTGTTTCTACCTAGAATTCAGTTCTGTTCTGTTTTTGTATTTTGGATAATAAATCTGGACTTCCTCAGCCTGGTTGCTTGTTACCTTACCTTAAACCTCTCTCCAATTAGTATTTGAAATGATGCGAGTACAAAAACCAGAGACAAGCAGTTCATCATACACCTCTGCTTTTACTGAGCTTCCATATCTGCTAGATGGTTTATAGAACACAAAGCTAATAATGGCCTTGCACTATAGTTTGGTACTCTGGACAGGAGTGTTTTCCACCTATGACCCATTCATTATATTGTATATTAACATGTTTTATACATGTGGCTATGACTTTACCTTTGGAAATGTGCACACTCTCTTTAAGCAACTTCTTAATCACTTACAATTCATTCACTCATTTACACTGATTAGCTCACCTGCATTTTCCAAGTGCCTACTATGTACCACTTAACCTGCTGGGCATTAGAGGTAAAAAAATGATTTTTTATAATTATCTCACTATAGTTTAATTTCATTTGGCTTTTATAGCTATCTGTGAACAAAGGAAAATAGCTTTCAAGCTGATAGCTTGTATTAGTATAATTCACACATCTCACCCAGTAACACATGTACACGCAAGCACTTGCATACACATGACTAAAATGACTTGTTCTTCACATTGTCTTGTCAGAATCTGCTTTATTTTATAAATCACTTCATTCCTGAAGTTTTCTCTAACTCTCTTATTTCGCAATGATCTTTCCTTTTATATTTTATTAGTATATTTTACCTTTTCTCATTTCTTGGAATACTTTAAAATATCGTGTCTCTGACTATGTTTGTGTGTGTGTACCTTCCTTTTTTCCTTCCTTTCTTTTTTTTTTTTTTTTTTTTTTTTGGTCAAGGTGGAGTCTTGCTCTGTCGCCCAGGCCAGAATGCAGTGGTGTGATCTCAGCTCACTGCAACCTCCGCCTCCTGGGTTCAAGCAATTCCCCTGCCTCTGCCTCCCGAGTAGCTGGGACTACTCCACCACGCCCAGCTGATTTCTTTCATATTTTAGTAGGGATTGGGTTTTACTGTGTTGCCCAGGCTGGTCTCGAACTCCTGAACTCAGGCAATCCTCCAACCTCAGCCTCCCAAAGCGCTAGGATTACAGGCGTGAGCCACCGTGTGTACCTTTTTTATTAAGTACCAAGATAATGTAACCGCATCACATAAGCACATAATAATGATAAAACATGCAGAACAAAAGAAATCATCTTGCAGAACAATGACTCCCTATCTTGTCTTGCGAGGCACCCCACCAACACCAAGGGGGCCCAAACTGATTACTCTCTTTGTAATCATCAGTAGATGTTAGTATTTGTAAGTATTCGCTATTTTTGAGTTGTAAATTGGGGGTATTATATCTTAGTTGCTACTCTTAAAGAATAAATTTCGGCTTATTTACCCTGGTTTCCATATTGCTGGTCACTCCCTCCTCACTTTTAGATTTCTGTTCACCTTGTTTCATCATCTTGGGAATGGACGCTCTTCTTTGCCAGAGACAGTCATTTTAAAACAGCTCTGGCAGATTCTGTCTCTTGATTTGTCTACACCTGCTTCTCTGGCAACCCATCCTTTGCTCAGACAAACTTTCAGGGGTTCAGGCTTCCTTCACTGCCACCTCTCATCCCTCTGCAGTGAACATGACTAATCAGCCATAGTCCCCAAACCTAACCTTTGTAGGTTTGGCCGAGGCCTTCAGAACAGAGCTCAATCTTTCCCAATGGTTTCACTGAAGCTCCTCTCACTCAGCTTGGGAGGAATGTGGACAGAGTGGGTGGTGATATGAATGAAAATGCCTCAACACTTCAACAACTTTTTCCGTGTTAATTCTCTAATTGCCTCCTCTCAATTCTTTTATATGTGAATGTTGATTCAAGAGTATATTCAAGATTGATTGAAACTGGAGTTTGAAGCCTCTTTTGCAAATCCTGCCTAAGTGGCCTGGTACCTCACTGCATTGTACCAGAGCACTTGCACCTGCTGAGTTGGGGCCTCAGCCAAAACCAAGGCAGGAATAGTCTTTTGTAAAGATCCTGTAACCCTTAGTGATGACTCAATAAATGATAGTTCAGCAGCAGTTTTTGTGGGCAAAAGCTTTAATACCATATAAGATAAGCAGACACCATGGAATAAAGTGACAAAAAGATAAAAATCTAGTAAGATACAGGAAATAAGGATTTCAACAAGTCTCTATCAGGGAAGGCTTGAGATAAGCAACAGAATGTCAAAACTTACCTTAGTGAATAAAATATTAATAGTTACCAGCTATTAAGTGTTTATTCTATTGCAAAGACAGTGTGAAACATTTTGTAAACAGGATCTCTTAATCCTCAAGCAACTATATTATTTAAGTATTATTGTCCCTACAATTCACATAAGGAAACCAAGGCTACAAGAGGCTAAACATCTTTTCCAAGTTTATACTGTATGACATTATGTGTAGTTTGCTGAATACCTATATAGTTGAACAGAAGTATTGGACGTCCTCCTATGTCTCCTGTGGAGAACAATTTAAGATATTGTTAAAGAAAAGTATTTTAATTTGTAGGACCCAAATCGCAATCGTAACCAACGTTCTGGAGCCCACATTGCCCGGGTCAGGGACAAATCACCCGTAACCAGAGTAACTAAATCAGATCTCTTCATACGTGTGGTGTCACAGTACAGACGATTCGTTTTGTAGAAATGAAACTAAAAATACCTTTGTAACTTATTCAGAGACCTCATAACTCAGATCTTCTAAGATATAACTTCAATATAAGCTAATTCACTTACAAACAGATTTCTCCCCACATATGAAACTATTTAACCCCTAGCATCTTTTCTGGTTTAAGGAAAAGCCATTTTTAATAAGTAGGATGAAAATCACATACATGAAACTTACAAGCTTCCCATCTTTTTTTGCTAATAACTAGGTTGTCCTTACAGAATTTCATAATGTGGTATGTTTCCAATGACTCTTTGTGATTTGACAAAAACTCCTTTGATTTTCCTTCTCTCTTCCCTATAGTAGTTTCTAAGGTTCTTTTGTTTTTTGTATATCTTGTTGCCTATCATGTATTCTTTAATTTGCTCTCTGAGACTTTAAATTTAATTTTTATGTTAGCCATCAGAAAAGAAAATAAGTAGAGAGATAAACTTCATCTTACCATACTTTGAAGTACTAAATATGTTTAAATTAAAAAAAAAACAAAACGAAAAAAACCCTGAACCCTTGACATTCTATTGAGAAGCACCCACCAATCCTTGAAGCCTGTTCCTCCTCCACTTTCTTATTTGAGCAAGAAATGTCTCTATCCACCTACATGCTCAACCCCCTCCATCAAGTCAGCTCCACATCCTGTAAGTTCTAACATCAACAGATATCTCCAAAGGCTCCACTTACCAATTCCATCACAGAAACTGCCCTGGTACAAACCACTAGCTTCTTCTCAGCCTCAGAAGTGATCCCCCTACTCTTGATCTTGCTCCCACCCCAACCACCCCAAGTTAACAGTCACAGAGAGCTTTTAAAAACGCAAACTGCATTTAATTACCTCTCTATTAAAAACCTTCAAAGGCTTCCTATTACTCTTGGAATAAAATCTAATCTTAAAATGGCCTAAAAAATCCTTTATGATCTGCCTCTGCTAATTCCTCCAATCATATGGTGACCTTCCCCGCTGAAGCTTTTATCCCAATTTGTAAGTATTTGTGTGTTTGGTGTAATGTTTTTCTCCCTTATTGGACTGTGAGTTCCATGAAGTGGGGCCATGATAGTTTTATGCGTTGTTCACCAATTGCGTGTAGCAAAACACCTGGCATGTAGGTTCTCCATAAATTTTGTTAAATGAATAAATGAACTTGAGTAAAAATTACTATAATAAGTAGAAAGTATTTTATGTTATAAGCAGCCAGTAAAATGGAAATCACAAACATAATAGGAAAATGCTTATCATATATTATATGAGTGAAGCAAAATAGGAAATGTAAAATAGAATGTACATAACATTTACAATATGATTACCATAACATTTACAATACGTACATGTTATAGATATATATAACATATACAGTGTGATTGAGCCTATTATAAAATAGTGTAGACATATATTTTTAAGACGCGATTCTGGTTTTTTAGGAGAGATCTATTTTAAGTTATAAGCAGGGTCTGTCTTGTAAGGTGAAAAACAGGGTTTGTCTTAGGAAGACAATCCCTGTGTCTGGAAGGGATGTTTTGGTGGCTCTTTGGTTATACTAGGTGAAGCAAAAACCCTCTCCACAATGCAAAGATATGTGGCATTTAACTATTCTGAATAACAGTAAGTTTGTCTTTAATGTAGGTAGAGTTGCACCTCTGTAGATACTGTTTCCTTTTTGAAAAATAGCCTGTGCCTCTTCTCCCTTTCCCCACTGTGGGTAGCAGTAGTAGACCGGGACTTTCAAGAAGCTTGGACTTGAACTCTGTGCAGGAAAAGCAAGGGGCAGGAAGTCCCATGCTGCAGACAGCTCATGACAACTCTGAAGACACAATTGCTAAATTTTCAGAAATTCTGTTGGATGATTGTTAAAGGCAAACATTATTTGAAAGTAAAATATTTAATATATACTTAAATAAATTTTATTAAAAATAAAGGCAACAAGTATGCACGATACATCACTTACTAATTATTTTATTATATTTTGCTATCATCTATGTTATGTCTCTTAAATCTGTAGGGCGGAATTTTTTTTTTTTTTTTCTCAGACGGACTCTGGCTCTGTCACCAGGCTGGAGTGCAATGGCGTGATCTCAGCTCACTGCAACCTCTGCCTCCCGGATTCAAGTGATTCTCCTGTCTCAGCCTCCCAAGTAGCTGGGATTACAGGTGGCTGCCACCACACCCAGCTAATTTTTGTGTTTATAGTAGAGATGGGGTTTTGCCATGTTGGCCAGGCTGGTCTCGAATGCCTGACATCAAGTGATTTGCCCACCTCAGCCTCCCAAAGTGCTGGGATTACAGGCGTGAGCCACGACGCCTGGCCAGAAATATTGTATAAGAGTATGTTACTGCACAGCTCTTCCCAACTCCATGTTTGATGTCATGGTGATAGCTCGAAGTCAGCCATGGCAGTTGTATTTACATCACTGAAACCAGCAACTACTACCAAACAGGGCTCTATTTATTGTTTTGTTGATTTTCTAGATTTAAGAAAGTGATGCGGAATATGTTAATAATGCAGATTAAATCTTAAAATGTGTCATGTCTGTCTATTACATTATAAATAACGCAAAACAGGAATAAACTTCTAGTCTTCAAAAACGATTATTCGATTCAGTGAAAAGTTGCTCTTACTCTTGATGAATGAGTGAGGTTCTGACATATGGTTTCATTGTTTCACTTTTACTGTATTCTATAATGTAAACCAAATATCAAACAGCATTTTTGTCAGGACCATACTTGTTGTCAATTGCAACCATGTGTTGTCCATGAACACTAAGTTTGGCAAAAATCAATGAAAGCAGTCTGTGAGTCTGTGAAAATCAGTTGCTATATGGAATTTATAATGAAAATACTGTATATTTTATTATTATTGTAAATTCTGTGTTACACATATTTTATATCAGTAAAATTAATTATACACACACCTACTCTGATTCAAACTACACATTTCTTTCTAGAGAGCCAGCTATTGAATGAGCACATCCCTAAGTCTAGGCTACTTCTGTAGCAGAGTGAAATTTGTGAAACACTTAGCTTTCTTTGGGATACACAGAAACTCTTGGGAAGGAGGGCCTAATAACAGGCTGTCATTCCTGCAGCAGAGCAGGATGAGGACTTGAACTATTCCTATTATGGAACAGAAAGCGAGAGTAATCCTGAAGCCTGTGACTGTTGGGTGCATCTATATTACATACATGTGAAATATACATGCATGTAAACAAGGGCTAGGGAGTGATAAGCACCATGAAAAATAGTTACAGTGGTGTGCTTATGAGCAATTCTCTTTACCTTTATTTTCAATATTTTTTATTATTTTGAAAAAGTTAAAACCTAATAAATACATGGTTGTAAAGAGCAGCTCAGTTCAATAAATTAAGAACTACACAAATTCAGAAGATCTGCAGTCTAGCTCTCAATTTATAACTAAACCTGGTTCAATAGTTTGGCTTTATTGATTGTGTTTTTCATCTCCAAGGGGTAAAATAGCAACCTGGTGCACGAGGTAGCAATGAGGAATAAGTAATACAGTGGCTTGACAACATAGTTTCTTAAAAGAGTGATAGATGGGGCAAAGAACACTCTACATTATAGAAATGCTAGAGGTAAAGCTAAACTGTACTTAAATATATTGTTTCCTTGGTGGTCAGCTGACATCCTTTACCAAATCTGATATTATGAAATATCTATAATCTGTATCTGAACAATTCTTCATTAATTCTCCTAAGCAGCATCTCCACCATTAACTTGGAAAAATAAGAAATATATTCTAATGAGAGTGTTAATTGTAAAAAGTGTTTTATTTCCTATCTTGGCAATCTTATAAATCAAATGCTTTGCACTGTATAGCAACAGAGTTGCAAAGTTGTTCATTTTGCAAAGCCAAAAGTGACAAGCAACATTTTCAGAAACATCAGTAGATGATATGGGGTCCTAAGGCTGCCCCTGATAATCTGGAAAATCTCTTCTACTGTGATTTGATTTCTCACATAAAACTTTACATAAAATAAATCGATGATAATATTTAAAGATAATTGCTGTGCTAGATGAAGATAGGGTCAAATTGACATTCCTATAGGTAAAAAAGGATTGCAATTCACCAAGGAATATGTTATTTATTTTAATAGGTGGCCTTTTACCCCCTCATTATTTTTGTTACCTCTAATTGGTGTCAAAATGAGATCAATACCACATCCGCATCTCATAGGATTATTGTGAGGATTAAATGATATATAAAGTACTGGCAGGGTGCAGTGGCTCACGCCTGTAATCCCAGCACTTTGGGAGGCCAAGGCGGGCAGATCACGAGGTCAGGATATCGAGACCATCCTGGCTAACACGGTGAAACCCCGTCTCTACTAAAAATACAAAAAATTAGCCAGGCGAGGTGGCGGGTGCCTGTAGTCCCAGCTACTCGGGAGGCTGAGGCAGGAGAATGGCGTGAACCTGGGAGGCGGAGCTTGCAGTGAGCTGAGATGGCGCCACTGCACTCCAGCCTGGGCAACAGAGTGAGACTCCGTCTCAAAAAAATAAAATAAAATAAAATATATAAAGTACTTAGAATAGGCAAACAAGGCACACTATAGATATACTGGTATTATTATATTATATTGTTATGCATGTTGGCTATGAAAATTTGATTTCAACTCTGTGCTTGCCTGGTGTAGTCCTATGGTACATTTTTGCTGTCTGTCTCATAACTGACAGGGCATCTTCCTCAGTAATATTCACTTCTCTGATTTCTTTCTTGTAGTTTCATCCAGATTGCTCCAAGATTCTCTGGCCACCTCATAGAAATCAGAGACAGATAATTAATCTCACTAGAGGTGTAGAGGTAGCAGGTCTCCTAGGACTTTGTGTAGTTAGATTCTTATAAAGCCCAATAGATGGACTGTGATTGCTTCTTAGGCTCTTGTCTCATGGTCACCTAGAGAATGTTATTCCTGGTAGTTTGTTTCTTGTTTTTTTTTTTTTTATTCATTCTTCCCAATACTGAGTATATAATATTGTTTCTACATGGTATATTTTTAGAACATATGACTAATCTTTTACAATTATGGAATTAAAGAATGGGAAGATTCTTTAAGTAGATGCTCTCATTAAAAGTTGTATATAGCATTCCAAAACTTCCATCTTGAATCTCTCTCATCTCTCCACCATTGATATTTGTGTAATGGACACCTTTTGGTGTTGTTGATGTTTTTCTTCTGTCTGCCCTTCCCACCATAGATAAGAGTGGTCAAGTGACACAGGCTGGTCATACGCCCTTAATATAAAATGACTGAATTTTCTTCCAATCATTACTTCAAAAAAATAAAAATAAAAAACATCCTCCCATCTAAATATACACACACAATAATAACCCTGTTTCTCCTGTCTTTATTCCCCTATCTTCTCTTCATGACACGAATTCTTCTCGACATTGCCTTGTCTATAACTCTGCTTACTGGGCTTTCCTGCCTTCTGCAGAGCACTGCTAAGCACATCCTAGTGGCATAAACCAGGGGAGACCTTTGCCCTGTCCCGCTCTGCAGCCCCAGACAAGCCCTGACCTTGGAGCCGGCGTACAGCAAGCCAGCAGCTTACACCAGATTTTCGCTTCCAAAGAGAAGGATCATTCTGTTTCCCCTGCTCAGAAAGCTCCTTTGAAAAGACATTTTCCAAAGGAGATTCTCAGAGCTCTATCTTACCTCCTTCAATATTTCATCCCATTTCAACATGATCATAAATGTCATTTCCCGGCCTCTCATTTTCTTAATCTGCTACTTTATAGTATTGAGGCCTTTCTTCTGTTCCCATAAGAGATTCAGAGTAGACTATGCAAGCAAAATATGTCCTAGCTCTCAGGGCCATACACATTTGCCCAAGGGCACTCTGGACCAGTGCTCCCTGTGCTAATCTTTCCTAAAAATCTTTCCCACCTACTAAAAATCCTTCCCACCTACTAAACTATAATTGGGTACTTTCCAGAAGTCAACCACTGGCTAAGTAATTGTGCTAAGTATACCATCTTGGGAGACTGTCAAAGTGATCTGATCACAGTTTTGGAATTTGCAGTTGAGGAATTGATGATTATAAAGAGAAGCAACTTTGGCAAGGTGCAGTGGTTCATGCTGTAATTCCATCACTCTGGGAGGCCAGGGCAGGCTAATCACTTGAAGCCAGGAGTTTGAAACCAGCCTGGCCAACATGGTGAAATCCCATTTCTACTAAAAATACAAAAATTAGCTGGGCTTGGTGGCACACACCTGTAGTCTCAGCTACTCGGGAAGCTGAAGCACGAAAATTTCTTGAACCTGGGAGGTGGAGGCTGCAGTTGCTCCACTGCACTCCAGCCTAGCCGGCAGAGAAAGACTGTTTCTCAAGAAAAAAAAAAAAACAGAAAGAAAAGCAATTTAATCTAGGTCACAGAGCAAGTGACATTGTTTAGACTCAAATCTCAGACTGTCTGATTCCAAAGCCTGTGAGTTTTTTGTTTGTTTGTTTGTTTGTTTGTTTAAACTGTGCAGCTTACTGCTTTCCCAGGGAAAGACTAGAAATATGACATCAGAAGGCCTGAATTAACACCTCTGCTCAGCTGTTCATATGTGGACTTGGATGTCATTCACCTCCTCAATAACCACTCCCTCCTTCTGCAGGACCTGCAGGTCTCCAAGTCAGCCATGCCTTTGTTGACTTTGCTCCTTCTGTCTGGAATACCCCCACCTACACAGTGCTTGGCTAAGGACTACCTGCCCTTCAGCCCTCAGCTCCAATGTCCTTCCTGTAGGTGGTTTATCCTCCTCACAGATAAGCTCGCATATGGCCCTGTGGTCACCTCATCAGAATGCACTGTAAGCATCTGCTGTCTTGCACGGGCTCCATATTTATATGATACCAGCTTATCAGTGAACCATGCTTGGGTGTATGGAACCAATAAATGTATAGTTATTTATAGACATTTACAGTACTATATTTATGATATATGATGTATATTATAAATCATATAGAAAGATACAAAAATTTTAATATAATATGGTGTTTAAAAATGATACTCTTAATGTCTTGATAATTATAATGACTTGAGACTTTCATTACTGCTAATAGTGTAGAATACAATTTATACTTAGGGGAAAGCTTACTAAGAGGGTGGTGATAATCAATATTTCAAGTCGTCATCTTGATATATATTTTTATCTGACTTCTCTGCAGATCTGATTAGAATAACACTGTTTTTACCTCATAACGTGGCTGACAAAAATTGTCTACCATTCTATACCATTTGTTTGTGATTGTGTTACAAGCGTTACCTTCCATCCATTATTTCTTGGAAGGGAACTTTTTAAGCCATTTCTCCATGTTGTCAGAGCTAGTTATTTACAAATCCATTTAACAGAAACCCATAGGACACAGCAAACACAGCAAAGGGCAGGGAATGTGAAAAGAAGGAAATCTTCCTGCTCCCTTGTGGGTAGTAGAACTGCTACTCTCCTCAAATCATGCTTCACTCTCCCTAAGGGACAGAGAGCCCACAGACGCCCACACAGCAACTATTGTGATATCCTGATAATTTCCTTTATAAAGATAAAAAACAAAAATAAATGAGATTTCTCATCTTGATGATCTTGCTCAACCCGAGGGCACCTGCACCCAACTCTAGAGGACCACTGCTCTGGACAAGTTCATGGAGGGCAAGGATTATGTTTTCTTCATTTTCTCTGTTTAATTCAATCAGAAAGGCTCTTCCTTTTAATAATAGTAACAATGAATACCCAAATACTGCTTAAGCATTTTACCTTCATTACTTAATCTTCATATGACACTATGAGGTGGATATTGTTATTACCCACAATTTGTAGATGACTAGAGCATCTGAGCCCATGTTCTTCTCAGCGATTTTATTCTTCCTCATCTGAGGTGTGTATGTGTGTGTGTGTATGTGTGTGAGTGTTTGTGTGTATGTGTGTGTGTGGTGTATCAGTAGGTAAATCTAATCATGTATCCATTCATTTACTCAATAAATATTTATTCAGCACCAAGCAGGGACAAGACACTGCTCTAGGCACCAAAAATACAGCAATGAATAAAATAGACCAGTCTTTATGAGATGCACTGGGGAGAGACAGAAAAAAAATTTAATACATAAGTGTGTTAAATTTTGTAATACGTTAGAAGGTGGTAAATGCTACAGGGAGAAAAAACAGGGAATTGAGGGTTGAGAGTATTGTGGGGTATAACTTTAAAGACAGTGGTCAGAGAAGGCCTTGCTGAATGGGGAACGTTTGAGCAAAGACTCAAAGGATTTGAGGCAGGAGCATGTCCAGGATGCTGGAGGAACAGCCAGGAGGCAGCATCAGTACAGTGTGGTGCGTGTGATAGGGAGAGCAATGGCTCCCCAAAGATGTCTGCATCCTAATCCGATGAATTTGTAAATGTGTGACCTTACATGGCAGAAGGGACTTTGCAGATATGATTAAATTAAGCACCTTGAGATGGGAAGATTATCCTGGATTAGCTGGCGGACCAGATGTAATCAAAAGAGTCCTTATAAGGGAAAGGACCAAGATCGTGAAGACAAAAGCAGAGGTCAGAGCCTCTGCTGGAAGAACAACATGAGACAAGAACTGTAGGAAGCTCCTAGAAGCTGGAAAAGACAAAGAATGGTTTCTTCCCTAGAGAATTCAGTAGGAAGGCAGCCCCACCAACACATTGCATTTAGCCCAGTGAGACTTCCCTCCTCTAAAACTGTAAGATGATAAGCTTCCTATTGTTTAAACCACTAAATTTGTGGTAATTTGTTACAGCAGCAAGAGAAAACTAATACAGTGAGGAAGAAGAAGAGCAGTAGGAAACACGGCCAAGGAAACAACTGGAGTCAGATCATGCAGGACTGTTTGGGCCATCCTAAAAACTTTGCCTTTTACTTCAAGTGAGATGGTAACCATTGGAGAGCTTTAAGCACAAAAGGAAATTGATGCAAATTACATTATGTTTTTGTTTTTTAAGAGGCAAGGTCTCACTCTGTCACCCAGGCTGGAGCAGTGTAATCATAGCCCATTGCAGCCTGGACCTCCTGGGCTCGAGCAATCCTCCTGCCTCAGACTTCTCAGTACCTAAGACCACAGATGTGTACCACCACACCTGGTTAATTTTTAATTTTTAATTTTTTTATTTTTATTTTTTTTGTGTGTGGAGCAGGGTCTCACTATGTTGCCCAGGCTGGTCTCAAACTCCTGGCCTCAAGTGATCCTCCTGCCCCAGCCTCCCAAAGCATTGAGATTACAGATGTGAGCCACTACAGCCAGCTGAATTTTTAAAAGGATTCTTGTGCCTGATGTCTGGAGAAGGCCTGTGGCGTGGGATGGGGGATAGAGTTTGAGTGGCAGCATGTGAGAAGCAATGGCCATGTGGAAGCAGGAGGCCACTTAGGAGACAATTGAAATCATCTGCAGAAGAAACCATGGTGGCTTGGCCCAGGACTATGTCAGTGAAGAAGGTGAGAAATAATCAAGTGCTGGAAATATTTTCAAAATAGAGTCCACAGGATTTGCTGATGGATTTGACGTGGAATGTGAGATACACGCCATCAAAGATTTCAAGGTTTGGCCTGAGCAACTGGAAGGACAGAGTTGCCATAAGTAAACTAAGGAATACCTTAGATTTTGGGTAGGATTGGGGGGTGAAGATCAGGAATTCAGTTTTAGATGTGTTAAATTTCTCATTTGAGAAGGCACTTAGAAATGTATCCATTTATATTTGTCATGATTTCTGATATAATTGAATTTATTCCTACCATCTTCTAGTTTTTGTAATTTTCATTTGCCATATATTTTTGTTGTTGCTGTTGCCGTTGTTGTTTTCCTAGCCTGCCTTATGTATGAAGTAATATATTTTGCTATATCCCTTTTTAAAATTTCTCTGATGGCCTGGAAGTTGTAGGTTAGACTTTTGTTCTTTACTGCTTAAATTTTTAGCATATATTTATAAATACTTGAAAGAATGTCTTATTTAAGGCCAGGCGCGGTGGCTCACACCTGTAATCACAGCACTTTAGGAGGCCAAGGCTGGTGGATCACCTGAGGTCACGAGTTCAAACCAGCCTGGCCAACATGGTGAAACCCCGTCTCTACTAAAAATACAAAAATTAGCCAGGCATGGTGGCAGGCACCTGTAATCCCAGCTACTTCGGAGGTTGAGGCAGGAGAATTGTTTGAACACAGGAGACGGAGGTTGCAGTGAGCCGAGATAGCACCACTGCACTCCAGCCTGGGTGACAGAGCAAGATTCTGTCTCAGAAAAATAATAATAATAATTAAAAAATATAATAATAATAATGTCCTATTTAGTATTTCTATTTCATTCCCAAACAACTTGAGACTCTTAGAATGTTTAACCTTTTAACTACACATTGAAGGTCTTCTCTCAACTTGTCCCCACTCATCTTCCTTATTAGAGTTAACTGGAGTTTTCATTTTAGTCTAAAAAAAAAAAAAAACAAACAAAGTGAGTTTACCAAAAACTTAGCAAATTTCCCAACATTTTATCAGCTTCTGTGCCCACCAGGATTTCAGTCCTTCCCTCTTGTTTCACTGTTCTATTTTTTGGAATGTCTTATTGATGAGTCTGAGGGTGATAAACTCAGTCTTTTTATATCTGAATATCTCATTTCTTTGCTGTTATTCTTAAATGATTGTTTATTTGGGTGTATAAATCAGGCTAGAGAGTGATTTTCCTTCAGAACTTTAAGTTACTGTTCCATTAGACTTCTGGCAAATAAGTTAGCTGCTGAATAGTCCTATTTTGGTTTGGTTATTGTTCCTCATATGGAATCTTCTTTCACTGATAATTTCAAAGATACTCTCTTCATCCTTAGACTTGTGCCTACGTATGTATTTTTATTCATCCTTGTCATCGTTCAAACTATACTTCAAATCTGAGGGCCCCTATAATCTTTCTGTTATAGAAAATTTCTCGTCCTCTCCTCAAGTATTGGTTGTAAGGCATACATAGCTCAGGGCTTTCATTCCCCCTCTGGCTCCATTCACATTACACAATGTGAGTTCCAGAACACAGACTTATTTTTCTCCACTCTCTACTTCCTTTTTCTGAAATTTTTATGAAACATATTTTGGAGCCTCCCAGTCTGTCTTCTTTGTCCTCTATCTGCTTTCTTTTATTAATTTATTATTATAATATCATACATACAAAATAATTTTACCATTTATTAAGTATAATTACTGATACTCATATGTCAAATAATCTGCTCAAGAAATTACACGTAAACCTTTAAAACTTCTGCTATAGCTTTCCCCAGTTTTTGCCTACTTACCCATAAGAAATAACTAGTATTCTGAATTCTATGTATATAAGGGCCTTGTTTTTCATAACAGTTTTACTAAAGATTTATATATCCCTAAAATAGTTTGATTTTCTACGTTTTTAAATGTATGTAAATGGTATGCCGGTATACCCTATGTATTCTTCTGTATTTTGTTTTTTCACTTAACATTTGTGACAATTATCCACATCAGTGAGGGCATCATTAGTTCATTTATTGCTACTGCTGTACAATATTTCATTATTTAAATAAATCACAATTTGGGGCCAGGCCCAGTGACTCGCACTGTAATGCCAACACTTTAGGAGGCCAAGGCAGGAGGATCGCTTGAGCCCTGGAGTTCAAGACCAGCCAGGGCAACACAGTGAGACCTCGACACTACAAAAAATAAATAAAACAAAATTAGCCAGGTGTGGTGGTGCTCACCTGTAGTCCCAGCTACTCCAGAGACTGAGGTGGGAGGATCACCTGAGCACAGGACTTGGCGCCACTGCACTCCAGCCTGAGTGACAGAGTGAGATCCTATCTCAAAAAATAAAAAAAATTTAAAAATCACAATTTATCCATTTTCCCATTAACGTACATTTGGGTTAATAATCTACTGCAAACAATGAACAATGCTGCTATAAATATTGTAAAAGTATGCTGGTGGACATGTGAAAGAATTTTTCTAAGATAAATATGTATACACATAGATGTAGATATAGATTTAGATTTAGATGTCTTTGAATTGCAATAGTCATAGCACTAGTATGTAAGAATTCCAGTTATTGATATCCTCACCCATACTTGGTATTCTAAGAACATTTTTAAACTTTTGTTAATATGGTGGGTGTGAAATCATATATTTAGCATTTCTCTGATTACTGGTGAGGTTGACATCTTTTCATATGCATGTTCTTCACTGATTGATTCTTTTGCAAAATGCCTGTTCAATGACTTCTGCCCATCTTTCTATTGGAGATTTTTAATTGATTTATAAGAGCTTTTATTGATTTGTAAGAGTTTGTTTTAAAATATTCTCAATTTTAGACCTTCATGGGTTTATTGCAAATATATTCTCTCAATACATAGTTTGTCTTTTCACTTTTAAATGCTATATTTTGATTCAAAAGATAAGTTTTTAATTCTAATACTTTTTCTCCAAATCTTATTTTGGTGGCTGCAATCTTTAATATTATGTTGAAAAGAATTTATTATAGTGAAATATCTTTTGTATTCCATATTTTTTAAATGTCCTTAATATTTTACTGTGAAGTATGATATTTGCTATAAATATTTTTCATATCTACTTATTTTTGTTTTATTTCTACTTTGTTTTAAAAATATTTCCTGATCTTTCCTATTTAATGGAAGTATTTGTTTCTCTAAAAACAATAAACATACTTATTTTATACTCTTTACTCAAATTCTTCTATTTTATTTATTCTGTGGTACCTCATCCTCTGTTTATGGACTTTTTGGACTTCCTTATTATTTGTTCCTTTTAAGTGTACTTTGGATTTGGGGGTGCAGATTTACCTTGTTAGAAAGGTTTCTCTGTTTCTCTCTTTCTCTTTCTTATTTCCTTCTTCTGCTCCCTAGCTTTTTTCCTTTCCCTCCTCTTTTTCCGCCCCCTCCCCTTCAAACTTTTGAATTTGCTTTCACTCATCCTTTTGCAGAACTAGAAGCCAGTATGGTTCACTTCTCTGTCCTGAGGCTGGGACTATGCCCTCCAGCTTTCATAGCTCTATAGCTACATATCAACTCTAATCTAGAAGCCACTTGGCAATACCCTTTTTACACATCATTTCACCAGTGGGAATTGCAACCCTGGCACTAGTTTCAAGAAGTGAGCCTGGCTCAAGTCCACATCCCACTTGGGAAACACTTTCAGTCCAGTTATCTTGCATAAACTCAACTCCTGGCTGACTTTGACTATTTCTGAACAGGGACGGAGCCAGGAGACCAGCAGGACACCCTCTCAGGCTTGCTTTCTCTTTTGCATTTCTACTTCATCTGTGATCCAAGGAGATAATTGTCTTTTTTTGTCTGTTTGTTTTTTGAGTTGGAGTCTCACTCTGTCACCCAGGCTGGAGTGCAATGGCGTGATCTTGGCTCACTGCACACTCCACCTCCTGGGTTCAAGTGATTCTCTTGCCTCACCCTCCCTAGTAGCTGGGATTACAGCTGTGTGCCTCCACACCTGACTAATTTTTGTATTTTTAGTAGAGACGGGGTTTCACCATGTTGGCCAGGCTGGTCTTGAACTACTGACCTCAGGTGATCCACCCGCCTTGGCCTCCCAAATTGCTGGAATTACAGGCATGAGCCACCATGCCCAGCCAGTTTTCTTGTTTTAAGGCACAGAAATCTCTTTTAAAATTTATCATTATATGTTTTTTCCTCTGGTGTGATGGGGTAGTACTTAAGCTCACAATTTACAACATTGTCTTAACATAAGGTCTCTTATCTTTGTATCCAGTAATGAGCACAGGTTATCCACAAATGCTTGATAAGTCAATGCAGACATAGACAACTTCATGCACAGAAATAATAATGCCTATCTTACAAGACTGTCTTGAGGCTTTGTTAAATAAAATGTATGGGGAGCCACTGTTTTGAACTGAACTCCTGCACTAGAACCCAATAGACCAAACCCCTTGATAGGGTTTGGCTATGTCCCCACCCAAATCTCATCTTAAATTGTAGCTCCCATGTGTTGTGGGATGGACCCAGTGGGAGATAACTGAATCATGGGGGCAATTTCCACTGTACTGTTACTGTGGTAGTGAATAAGTCTCATGAGATCTGATGGTTTTATAAGGGGTTTCCCTTTTCACTTGCTTCTCATTCTCTCTTGTCTGCTGCCATGTAAGATGTGCCTTTTGCTTTCTGCCATGATTGTGAGGCCTCCCCAGCCACATGGAACTGTGAGTCCATTAAACCTCTTTTTCTTTATAAATTACACAGTCTCGGGTATGTCTTTATCAGCAGCATGAGAACGTACTAATACAACCTTCATACTAAGTACTACATAATAAAACTGAAACTACAAGGAAGAAGAAAAATCTTCCAACGGACCAGTTTTTCCTAAAAACAGGAGATTCAACGACACCCACTGGGAAAGATCCAGTCAACCTGAGCCAGCATGATGTGAAAGTCCTCTGTGCTTTAATCATTACAAGGAAAGTAAACCGATATTAACCAATCTCCTTTTTTTTGTTGTTTTATTCTGTTTTCTTGTTATTGCTCAAGCTATGTTATAACAAAAAACTCGTTCTGCCATGCCGAATGGAGCTCTCTGTAATTTTAGATGAGATGCTGCCTGATTCATGAATTACTAATAAAGCCCAATTCTATTTTTAAACTAAAGTTGTTGAGACTTTGTTAACAACTTTAAGTAGTCAGGTCTGACTGTTACTTTTTTTTTTTTTTTCCAGATAGTTTTGTACTATCTCAGTTAATACCTTGAGGATCTCTGATTGTTATACAGGAGTTTGTGGTGGAAAGAACATTGCATAAAACTTCCAAAATCTGAAAGCCTTTCGCCTGAGGGCAGATTTGGGGAGGGGAGTGAAATAACTTCATAATTGGAAGGAAGGCATGAATGCTGGACTTAGGAAGGAAGCCACTTGGCTCTGGATGGGAGAAGGTGATGTAAGGAGACTAAAGCCAGATCTCTGGACTAGGTTAAAATGAGTTGTGGGATTTCACAGTCAGGAGAGACTTACTTAACCTCTTTTTAATCTGTTCTCCTCACACACAAATCAGGGAAAAAAAAGTTCTGTGCTTTCCATAACCCACAGCATGTGTTAAAAGTTGGCTAAGAATGTTAGTGAAGCACTTTTAGCTTCCTGGAGGGGAAAAAGGGCAGCACTGTGTGTATTAATTTTTAAGTGTTTTTGTATTGATATTATTAGCAAAAGATTCAAAATATTCTTTTTATGAGCCCTTCTGATTTAGAGGTGTTTATTAGACATGCTGTACAATTCAGTTATTTATATGGCTTTTCCTTAACTTTATTTTTCTCATATGTAATTTAAACAATTTAATAGGAGAACTTGGTTAGGAAAGGCACTAAAACTCCCATTCTCTTTGTTACACACAGTAAAACTTAAATCTCCAAGGGGAAATACATTTTAAACATATTTGTATTCACCATAAGGCAAAAGCTCTATCTATTCCCTCTTTGAACCTGAGAAGAACCTCCATACAAGAACCCCCAACCTCCTTGGAGTTGGCCCTTTTGAATAAAGGTTGACCCAAGACTGTAAGAAGAGGCATGTCAAATACCTGGCGTACCTGCCAACCTATTACTGAATGTATATTTAGCTGCCAAAAAGTCTCTTCTAATAAATAAAAATAAACGTATACATGAAGGAACCAGATGCTATGGCAATAATTTTGCTCAGTTTGAAGATGGTTTTCATGAACTGCAATTTTCAGAAACAACAATTTGCCTCTGAACAGACTTTAATAATGGAAATTGAAGCAGTTTTAAAGACGAAAGGAAGGTTGGTGTGTTTGAATAACCACAGAATGATGTATTTCCTAATATGAGGTGACAGGTATGAAATGAGACCACGAAATTGTTGGCATTTATAAACACATTATTTATATTCTTTCTTGAATCCAGGTATCATACTTTGATTTTTTTTATCCAAAAGTTAAAAAGCTGTGAACCCAGATAAAATTTAACCAAGAGTTATTGTTCTTGTGTCATTACCAAAAAGGGACCTCTTTGATTGCTTGAGTGTAGAGTAAGTCCACTTTCATTTTAACCCTGGTGTCTGTAAGTTTTTCATCTGTAAAACTGTATAAAGGGTTGAAGTTGACATACATTCTTCAGAGTTGTAGGATTTGCATCAATATTTTCTCTCCTTTAATGACTTTCACATATTTTACTGTGATTACTACAGGAAAAACAAGTTTGATCTGAAGATCAGAATCCTTTAATCACTTGCCTGTGTTGCAAAAGAGAGAACATTCCCATTCTGGGCTGAATTATCAATTGATTAGACCTAAAGCAGGGAAGTTGACATTTCAGAACACATATTATGCACCAATCTTTTTCAGATAGTGTGTATTATCTGATCCTTGTAACAGCCTTATAAAGCAGAAAGCATCATTTCCATTTTTATAAATGAGGAAACAAAGTCTTAGAGAGGTAAAAGAACTTTCCAAAGGTCACACAGTAAGCAGGTGGAACAAGAGAAATTCCAACCTAAGTCTTCCTGGCTTCAAAGGCCCTGCTCATTTACATATTCCTCAAAAAGATCTTAACGCTCCAAAATGAGGGCTCTAAGTGGAGTGGTTGGAGGAGGCTTCCGGCTCTATTCATTCTTTTTCTTTAAGTTTATGAGCTTTCAAAGATGATAAGCAGATGTTAAGTATGTAGGCTCAAATCAGAAGTATCCTTATCTTGCATCTTTGCTGTGGAGAGAATTGGGTTCTCCCTTCAGAATGAGCTTAAGTAGCTATGCATACTCTCCTTTCAGCCCGCCTCTTCCATCACCATGGAATACCTTCTTCTTATAGACACCAATGCCCTCTTGCCAGCAACAAGCTGTCTTCTGTCTACATCTCAGGTCTTTATTTCCAAAGCAACACCTCATCCTTCAAACCTCTTTGGTCAGTCAGCAAGCATTTCTCAAGGGCCTATATCAGCCCAATAGTAGAAATAAAGGATGTAAGTAGAAATAAATAATACACAGTTCTTGCCCTCCAAGAGTTTATAGTCTTGCAGGGAAAAAAGGCATCCAAAAAGCTAATTGTAGTACAATGTGATAAATACTATATATAATACATGGGACAAATACTCAGGTTTATTTACTGAAGCACAGAGGGAAAACACAGAAGGAGAAATTAACCCTGCCTGTGATATTTGGATCAGGCATCTCAGAGGAGATAAGCTTTCTGTGGTGTTTTGGAGATTGAATAGGAAGTTACATAGCTAAAGAAAAAAATAAAAAATAATTCCAGAAAAGGCAGATTGTATGTATAAGGGCCTGTAGGATTAAGTAAATGGCCGTGGGAGAGGCTTGGTATGACTCAGATAATAAGAAGAATTGTGAAGTGTATTAGTTTCTTGTGTCTGCCATAATAAAGTACCAAAAACTGGGTGGCTTCAAACAACAGAAATTTATTTTTTCACAGTTCTGGAGGCTAGACATCCAAAATCAAGGTTGACAAGGTCATGCTCTTCCTGACAGCTCTAGGAAAGAATCCTTCCTTGCCTCTTTCTGGCTTCTAGTGGTTACCAGAAGCAACCTTAGCATTTTGTGGCTTGTAGGTGCAACACTACAGCCACATGGCCACCTTCTCCAGTGTCTTCACTTTGTCTTCCATATATGTACATATGTCTCTGTGTCCAAATTTCACCTCTTTATAAGGACACCAGTCCTGTTCGAGTCCACCCTGATGACTTCATTTTAATTTGATGATGTCTGTAAAGATCCTACTTCCAAATACGTTTATATTCTGAGGTTCCAAAGGATAGGGCTTCCACATATCTTTTTTGAAAGACACACAGTGCAACTCATAATAAGGAATTAAACCGGGAAAGGTAGCTTGGGAACAATTGTGAGGAAACATTTATTCAAATGAATATTATAAATAAATCACATATCACATGACAAATATTTTGCTACTAAAAAAAGTTTTATAACATAAATAAATGGAAATGAATTTAGGATATAGAAAGAGAAACACTATTGTATCAATGCAGAGAAAGAGCTCTGCAATTAATCGTTCTAAATTTAGTGGCTTGAAACAACCACTTGAAACAACCAATCATTATTCTGATTGTGTACCTATGGGTCAGCTGAAGGCCATCTGATCTAGTCTGCACTCGTCTGAGGAGGCTCAGCTTTAAGAATTGCTCATCCTCCTTGGATAACTGGGCCAGTTGGGGGCATGTTCTTATGACAGTGTCAAAAGGGCAGGAGAGTAAATGGAAGTAACTCAGGGCTATCACTTCAGCTCATATGTAATTAGTAAAAGCAAGACTTACGGCCGAGTTCAAAGTTTAGAGGGAGCAACTATAAAGTTACATGGCAAAGGGAACAAATACAGAGAGGAGTGATGAATTGGGAGCCATCTCCCTATGAACTTTGCAGTCAAACAGATCTAAGGTAATGTGAGATACAAAGATAGATATTTAAAATTATTTTGTTACCTATTACATAACCCCTTTACTCCCTTTATAGCAGGCAATAGCTTGTTCCTGTAGAGTATCTGTAAAATTCTCTCTTTTCTTTACTCATTATCTTTTAACCTTCTCTTATTTTATGGTTAAAGAAGGAAACAGTCGATATTCAAGACAAAATAAGGACTAATAATGGTAGAATATAATATCTTCCCAGGAACACACTGAGGGACTCTGCCAAACCTAGGTAGGTTTTGCTTACTCCATCACAATGAGGTAAAAGTGGTGGAATTTCAGTTATATTCTGAGGTTTGGCACAATCTTCCCACTGTCCTTAGGTGATTAGGGGCATCCACCTAATTCAGCCATATGTAAAGTAATTGTGGTGCTAAAGGATACCAGAAAAGCCTCTCTGCCTGTTTCTCCTTATCAATCATCACCAATTGACAGTGATGCCAAGGGCTGTCAGGATGCCTCCTAGAAATGTGGATTAAATCTTGACCCTGAGACCGTGTCCAACTCTGTGGTCTGACAACACCTTTATGCTGTCAGTACTCAGTCAGTGCTCTTCCCCTTCATCATTGTCGGTAATATCATCCTCCCACCAGTAAATGTGCACTCTGCCTCACAGCCATGGCAGCTCCCACAGACCTGAAGTGTGAACCCATCTCTGGGCTTCAGTTGGCAATTGAATTGCAGCAGAAACCATACCAACTCCTGATGTGTGAAAAAGACGAGGATCTGAACGGCACTGTGCTTTATCGGCCAGAAACACACAGTTTATGAAGAAAAAAACTTAAAGGAAGGAATAAATGACTCTTTAGGTTCACTACTAATGGCTATTCTTTTTCTCTCTAATTTTAAAAGTAGAACGTGGTCATAGACAATTGGGAAAATTACAGAAAGGCATAAAGAGAAATACAAAAACGACCCATAACAGCACCACGCAGAGATAACCACAGTTAACATCTTAGTGTTTCTCTTTCCTGTCACTCTTGCATACAGATAAATACATATTTTACATAAAAGTAGATCACAGAAAATAGATGACCCACTTTTTATTCATCTTTAATATTACGGGCACTAACCCAGATCATTTTCATTAAATATTATTCAGAAACATGATTTTTATACATTAGGGTAGTCCACTTTCACATTTCTCTCTGTCCTGTTTGGCATCCATGAGTCCAAAATAAGGACCTCATATTAAGGATAGTTGTTGCTAAGACGTTGACTTTCCATCCTCAATGTTTGTCATACACTGGATCCTCTAGAAAGTGTCTGTGAGAGAGGTTATGTGGGCTATTAACTGATTGGAAACACAGTTGAAGGAAGCAGTAGCAGAGGATGAGGGGAGAGAGGCTGGGAAGGATGGAGAGTCAATACAATAAAGCATTTTCCAGCAGGTTGCCACAGGACTGCCTGGGAAGCTCTATAATCAGAATTGAAAGATCATCCATAGGAAGACGGAAGGAGACTATCCACATGCAACCATCTGCTGCTGGACGAAGATTCACTCCACAGAGTGCCAGTGTTCTTGCATTTCTGGGTTGCACATGCACGAACACCAGGTGGAGTCTCTTGCCATGGGCCTGAGGCAAAGCCCTGTCAGGCTGGAGCTGTGTGGAGTCATGGGAGCTGGTGCACAGCAGCAGCTGGAAAAGAAACAGGCGGGTCTGATGTACTGCAAAAAAGGTGTCTGATTCAATGCCTTGTATACAACTTTATGGCTATTTTTAAAAAAAGAGACAAAAACCATAAATGTTTAAAAGAAATATTTCATTGTTATTTTGACAATGTTAGGCCACAAAGAGAGATAAGAGAGACTAAAACTGTAAAAGTTTTCTTTTACAGGAGAGCAGAGTTGGTGCATCTTATCCAAGTAGGACAGTCACAGGAACCTGCAATTCCTTTCCTTCAAAATCCTCCTAGTAACAACTGCTCTGGGATGTCTTTCTTTATTATTCCCCCTGAATGAGCATTGTCTAGTGCACCCATGGCATTTTTGTACTCTCTTCCCTCTGCAGTCACCATGACAGTATTGTAGGGTGGGTTCTCCACTTAACAGAGTAGAAATTGCTAAATACAACTGTTTAGCCTTTTGTATCTATGTATGTACTCAAAATTGTGAAGTAACTTCAGTCAGAATTTTAGAGGTAAGAACACTTTATTTAAACACATAAATAATATCAAATTCCCATTCTGTAAATAGCAATACTTTAGGCAAGTTCAGTGGACATGGAGATTAAATGAGGTATGTCAGTGAGGCTGCAGATAAGGTAGCACAAGTATACGAATGTCTTGTCCAACAAACACTGCTCAGTCACCCACTTATTCATGCCAAGCACAAATAAGAAGTAAAGAGGAATCAGATACAACCTTTTATTTATTTTACAGGTAAAAAAGGAGCACTTTATATTTGTTACAAGCTGAAAGTGCATTTTTGTGTATATTAACTAGTTAGATGTTTATTCTAACCCTGGGAAATGGAAGTTAAGGCCCCAGGCTCTGGATTAAGAGAGATGTCATTTCAAGTCTCACTTATGTATAAAACAAAAAGAATAATGATAATATGAACTTTACTGGGTTGCTGTGAAAATAAAATAAGATAATGCATGTAAAGCACTTAGTACATTGCCAAGCATAAAGTAACTTAATAAATATTAGCTGTTTGTTATATTGTTCCAATTTCGCAGTGAGTTTAAATGCATTGTTCAGGATCCCATGTCAGGGTGGAGCTAGAAGAACACTTGTTTTCTGTCTTCTAGGCTAGCAATATTTCTTTTGAGGTACAACACTGAGAAGCACAGTTGCTAGTTTCAGACCTCCACCCCTAACACTCAGAGCAACTTTCTGCACTAATGGACAGTCAATAAACACGGTTGAATAACTAAGAGGTGGAAGACTGTAAGTCAAATTATATAGTTGCTAATGTATAAATAAAACAAAATGTGTTTCAGTGCTTTGCTTGGCATTGCTGGGGAGAATATTAAAGATATCAAACATTATCGGTTCCTTTGGTCAACTGCCTGGTGAGAAAAGATTTAGGTGCTCAGATCAAGAACAAATCCTTCAGAGATAGGTTATGTTTTAGCAGAGTTGGCCTGAGCACTCAGCATCAAGATATTCAGGAGATAATTCAAGTTCTCATCATCTTGTCAGGTGAAAAGCAGGGCGTGGTGGTACTGACTGAGGAAAGGAAAGGCTTTTTGCTTCTCACACAGGAAAGACCGGGGGCAGAGACTTCCATGGCCCAGGCATCTCAGAAAGGAAAACAGTTCTGGATCACCAAAGTCTAACTCAGTGTGTTTACATCAAGAATGTTAAGTGCATGCAGGCGTTGAAATGTTCAAGTTATTGAAGCCCAAGCAAACTGGAACAAAAGGACAGCAGTTGCATTGAGAAAGAGCCAGTGGGATGGAATCCACATCCTGAAATGTAAACTTGTGCTTGTTCTCCGGAAACTAAAGGCTTTGGAAAAGAATATTGCAATTTTTCTATTTCATTACCTGACTATTACTACAGTAGACTTTCTAGTTACCATTTATTGAGCATCTACTATGTATCAGGAACATACATACATTAGCTCATTTAATTAGCTTCCAATTCTCCTATATCCATAAGGGATTGGAGCTCAGGGAAGGGGCTTTATTCATTTTGCTCACCTCCATATCCCCAGTGCCTAAAATAGTGCCTAGCAGAGTAGGTTCTCAGTAGAAGAGGATAAATATTATTATTATCCAAACCTGAAACTCAGAAGGATTATATGGCTTACCTAAGCTAAGAAATGGAGGGGCTGAGTCTGGAATCCAGATCCATCTAACCCCAAGTCCTGCCTTCATCCCCTGCATTAGTTTCTCTTACCAGTTGCCCCACCTCTAGGTTTCTCCCTTTTCAAAGATCATGTCACCACATTTAGTCCCCTAAAACACTGTCCTTATGTTTTTCAACTGAAAATCCTCGAGGTCTCTCAGCTGCCTTAAGATGACATTCAAACTCCCTGGCCTAGCATTCCAGGCCCTATGAAATATGGTCTTTACATCACTAGTTTGCACTGAAGCTTGAGTGCAATATTCTTGCTCTTGCTTGAGTAGGTCTTGTGCACTTCTGCCCTCTATCTCTCTCCCTTTACATATGTCATTTGAAATGACCGATTGATTCCATCTGAATCCCTCCTACTCTTTAGAATTCAGCCCACATTGCACTTCTTCAATGATGCTTTTCTATTCCAGCATGTAATAATTTCTCATTTCCCAGAAATTTCAAATCTCTTATTATGTGCCCCATTCTCTAGGTCATTAGATAATATTTCTCACAATAACTGGTCTTCGTTAGGAGTATAAAACTTGTCTCCACAACTAGAGTGTAAGCACATTGAAAGCAGTAATCATGGCCAGAACTAATTTGTAAAAGACAAACACTACATTTAGCATATAAAAATTATTGGTTGAATGATTAATGCAGTTAAGCATTTTGGGTTAGACTAGCTAGATGGCATATGTTAAATACGTGTGTGTGTGTGTGTATGTGTGTGCGTGCGTGCAAGCGTGTAATTATTGGTTTAGATACAAAAAAGTGCAAACACTAATATCTTGATACTGTAAGATGTCCCCTGCTTTTCCTCTTTCTTTGCTCTTTGGCCTTTGCTGTTGGCAGGATCCTTGTGTGTCTCTGTTACATGACAGAGACTGCCAATTCTGGGAGACATCCTGCTGAGAGATAAATCCAGAGTCACATCAGCCTGGCTGGGCTGGAGTTCAAAGATCCTGGCCAAGATTTCAAGCTGGCTCTATTCAAGAGCCACGAAGTTTTGAGTGGCAGATTTTGCTGCAAGATTACTGCAAGATTGCTGATGGGGATTCTCAGTGACTTCAACAGGGACATGATCAAGTTCTACCCAAAATGCCAAGTCAATTAGAGACTGGCACTGTGAAAAGCAAGAATTAGGAAAGATTATTATTTATTAACCCTTGTTAATGCAAAAAAAAAAAACCACAATGATACACTTCTTAGCTTGGGAGTATCATTCAGACTAAACACTACTGTTCCTTCCAAATCAATCAGTTTTAAGGGAAATGCTCATTTATCTGACAAAATGTTTGCCATGTTAGAGTGGAGGTAGGAGAGAAGCTGTCTCCTTCCTGCACTGGCACATACCACCACAATAAAGAAATACAAAGCTGCCTAAGTCCATTCTCAAAAGGGCAGTTTCTCATCCTTTTAGGGTAAGAGAATGAATTATACTGAGCAGTCTCCCATCAGTAGCTGTTCCTATTCTCAAAAGAATTCAGTTGTTCCCCCCCAAAAAAACCAACTACTATTTGGAACAATCCCCTGGGAACTATTGAGGAACCAGACTGGGGTCTCTACATCATGTGGAGCAAAGACTAAGATTTGAGCTCCTAGAAGCTGCTCTGGAAATATTATTCAAATAGTTGTTCACTTTAAAAAAAATTGTTTCCTTTTTTTAGAGGTATTCTGAAAAGGACAGCCACTCTGGAAAGGAAGCAAGTATATGTATTACACTAAATTACAATTACTATTGACTTGTCTTCCAGGGTACAATGGAGATAAGTAGAAGCAACTAGAGAAGACGGAAAGCTCCTTGAGGCAGGAGCTGTCATGTTGACCTCTAGGCTCTCTGCTTCTGGAACATAATAAACACTCAGGAGTGTTTATGTGATTTACTTATGCTTGCACAAGTAAATAAATGGGCTAGGAAATGAATAAAAGTAGTAGGTTTCTTTTCTATCTTGGCTCTTATTGAGTGGATTATTCCCAGGTTATTAGAATATTACCATTTTTAAAACTCCTCTGCCATAAGTAACACCTAAATTTGCAGTAATTAAAACCTAATGTTTCCTTAATTTTCTATAGCTTCCAAATATTTAAACCATAGTGGGCTAAAATATGCATATCCACTCAGAATGTTCCACTGGACACATGTCCCAGCTAAAAAACACTAAACATCAACTATGGTGTGATCTCTAAATGTCAGTATTGGGACTTGACCACCTTCCTTGACTCTGACCACTAATGAAAACACTCTGTGCTATGTTCCAGAGCTGCAGGATGCTTGACAGATTTGCTGGAAATTTTCACACTGCTCTGACCTCTCTACTAGCTTCCAGGAACACCGCTTCAATACCTTGTAATGCCATTACTGTCACTCCCAAACAGGCTCAGAAATATGTGCTGAGAAATGAAATTTTCTTCAGACATTTCTTCACCTAAACCTTCCAACTCTGAAAGAGAGAAGACTCTATCAAGTGAGTCAATTTTGTCTTAAAGGCAAACAAAAAGTTATTGGTACCAGGTTTCAAATATTTAATAGAAAGTATTCTTGAAGCATGGCTAAAAAAAAAGTTACTGCTTTTAGGCGCAACTTGAAGAAAATGAAAATACTTTCTATGTCACTAGCTCCTGAAGCATTCTTTTATTTTTCAAGATGTGTAATCCTTGTAAGTAATCTGATTATTTCTTAATACCAACAAGGATTGCTTGTAATTACTTGCCTCAAAATTCTCATCCCAGGGTTTCAGAAATAAAGTGTGTCCCTGTGACTATGATGGCAATAACATTCAAAAGGTGCACAAACTTCAATTTCAGTTCACATTCA
Organism: Pan troglodytes; assembly: GCF_028858775.2. Taxonomy (NCBI): domain Eukaryota; kingdom Metazoa; phylum Chordata; class Mammalia; order Primates; family Hominidae; genus Pan; species Pan troglodytes. Next base: position 94,336,746 of record NC_072407.2, read on the forward strand.
TGCAAAATGCCACTTAACAGGAAAATCAAAGCAGCTGAGACAATAGACAGCTGAACTTCCTCCAGTTACTTCCCTTCTTCTATTATGATTCCAACTATGGGGAGATGCTCCCCAAGTGTGCTTGACTATATGGGAAAGCACTTCCTTCTATGACTCACAGGCCAGACCTTAGTAGCATAAGATCAAAAGAACCAGGATGTAGAAGAAAGAAAACTGTTAACGTGGCCAAATAGGTGCAGATACTGGCTCTATTCTCTCGCCAAGTGGTTAATTCCCCCTCCTCAGCAGGTCTGTAGTTGGCGTCAACCTGAGGGGAAGAGGCTGGAACACCTTTAGGATACAGTGGATGCTATTACCTCCAGCTGTGCCTACCTAAGCGAAATAAATTGGCTAATTGAAGCAATTATTTGGGAATTCAATCCCAAACACCTCACCATCGGGGAGCAATGAGGATAATTTGGAGTTTTTGCCAAAGTAGGTTAACTAATGACTTTCTTTGCATAGATTTAAAAGTTGGGTTAAAGAAGTATGGTACTTCCATTTTTGAAGACATGGGATCAGGGTGCACCTGGGTTTACACTGAACTGTGAGCAGTGTGTGCATGTTAGGAGTGGGAAGATCTAGGTCAGTGGTTCTCAAATTTTAGCATGTATCAGAATCACCAGGAGAGCTTGTTGAAATGCAAATTGCTGGGCTGCACCCCCAGAATGTCTGCATCACTAAGTCTGGGGCCTGGGAATTTGCATTTCTAACAAGTTACAAATTGATGCAGATGTTGCTGGTCCAGGCACTACATTTTGAGAATCACTGATTTAGGCTTCACTCTTGAGAAATTTAAGACAGTGTAGATGTATGATAACCTCATTCTCTCTGATCTCTTGAAAATCCAAATATATAAGGTTGGCTAATATATTTATTCATTCAACAAAAAAATATTTTGTTGAGCACTCAACATGTGAAGCTCACCTTGGTAATACAGAGATAAAAGATCAGCCTTTATCCCAAAGAGGCTTCTAGTCACTGGAGACACAAAAACAGATAAAAGATGAGGATGAAGCTGTGTGAGAAGTGATATCACAGAGGTAAAGACCAATTGCCAGGGAGAACACAGAAACTAGACCCAGACTGGCAGTCACCAGAAAATTTCCTAGGCCTGCAGGGTAGCAAAGAACGGAAAATAAAGGTAGTATGGTTGAAGAGTTTATTGACATCCCTTAGAGCCAGTGTTCCTAAGCCCAAGTGCAGTGCTCCACTCGTGGGTAAGCTTCTTGATGTCAAGAACCATTTATACCACAAAGCTGCCCAACACTGGCCACTAGGCACATAGTGGGTTTCAGTGTATGAATGATGTCAGCACTCCATTAATACTAATGACTCCCCCAGTGGAAAATGTACTAAGATAAGTACGTTGTTTCAAACTGACTCCTAAAACAGTACCAGAGGAAAAGAGCTATTAATCACCAAAAATCTGATTCAAATTTGGAAGAGCAAATGTTGAAGGGGAAAAAACTGAATCCTATTATCAACTCCTTGAACCCACTACTTCCTCCTAATCAGTAGTTGTTTCACTTTACTGAAAGTCAACCATATTTGGTAACTAATTATTTACAGGTGAACAAAGTTACCAGATTTGAAAGAAGATGATGAGGGCCAGGTGCGGTGACTCAAGCCTGTAATCTCACACTTTGGGAGGCCAAGGTGGGCAGATCACCTGAGGTCAGAATTTCCAGACCAGCTTAGCCAACATGGCAAAACCCCATCTCTACTAAAAATACAAAAATGAGCCAGGCATGATGGCACATCCCGGCAATCCCCGCTACTCAGGAGGCTGAGGAAGGGGATTTGCTTGAACCTGAGAGGCGGAGTTTGCAGTGAGCTGTGATCGCACCACTGCACTCCAGCCTGGTGAACAGGGTGAGACTCTGTCAAAAAAAAAAAAAAAGAAGAAGAAGAAGAAAGAAAGAGAGAGAAAGAGAGAAAGAAAAAAAGAAAAAGAAAGAAAGAAAAGAAAGGAAAATAGATGATGTTTTTGCAGTTTCTTTTTGACAACACAACTGCAGGCAGCAAGGTACTTGTTCACAGTGATTTTTTGTTATGCAAACAGTTTGATACAATTCACTTTTGAAAAATTACATTAACATTCATGGCTAACATTTGCCCTGGTGAAATGAAATGGGTATTAATTCGTTTAGCCAAAGTATTCAAAAATAAGAGTAAATAGCCCTTTTCATGAATTCAAAATGAAAAGGATGTCGATGTTCCTTAATTTGAGGCAACATGCCAACATTTATTCTTAATAGTACTTCCCTACTTTAATTAAGATCAGATAAAAAACAAACTGCTATAATTTACTCACCAACATTTTGGTAAGGCTTTTTTCCTTCTCTTTGGTTTTGGGGCTCCTTAGTTTAGATGTATTTCTTTCTAATTTTTCTTTTCTCCTTTAGTCAACGAATAAGGAAGAAGATTGTGTATTTTTTCCTTTTAGCAAGTAGACAAAAGTCTTCATTCTACGCCTAGATTATTTTTGGAAGTGGACTAGAGAAGTAACTAGGGAAAAGAAATAGCAGCTATAATGTAGGCAAATCAAAAGGCAGTGAAATAGATAGATAAGCTTTATCTTCTTTTCTAACTCTAAAACTTCATGGTACCTATTGATACGGTTAGGTTTTGTGTCCCCACCCAAGTCTCATCTGATTTATAATCCCTATAATCCCCACATGTCAAAGGAGAGATGAGGTGGAGGTAATTGGATCATGGGGGCAGTTTCCCCCTGCTGTTCTCGTGATAGTGAGTTCTCACGAGATCTGAGTTTTTCAAGTGTTTGGCATTTCCTTCTGCATTCATTCTCCCTCCTGCTGCCTTATGAAGAACATGCCTTGCTTCCGCTTGCCTTCTGCCATGATTATAAGTTTCCTGAGGTCTTCCCAGCCTTGCAGAAATGTGAGTCAATTAAGCCTCTTCCCTTTATAAATTATCCAGTCTCAGTCAGTTCCCTATAGCAGTGTGAAAATGGACTAATACACCTATAATAAATTATCACCTCACTTTTAGATTACATTACAACTTCCCCTTTGATTGGTAAAGAAACATCTTCATTTGCAAACAAGTCATGTTTCAAAAGTCTGTAAGCCAGTTATTTTAAACATGGAAGGCTTTTGTTCCAGAAATATGTTATAAATGGCAAAGTACACTAGTTATCTCATAACTAGTGTACTCACAAATGGCAATCAAAGTACATAAGCATATCTCATTCATAATATAACTTATCTATTGTACTAAAATATAGGGACACCAATAAGAAATCATAAATTACATGTAAGATTAAAACAGAGGTTTTGAATGAAAAACTCTAATATTCCATCCTCTAGACACTTGAAGAAAAGCAGGTTTAATCAGAGGCCAAGAGGGTGGATGAAAATTTTGCTAAAGATGATGAAGTGGGATCCTGGTACTATTCATAACTTGGTACTTGATAACATTTGCCCTTATTTATAACATTATGTCAAAACATATAACAGGTGTAACACTAAATATCCTTTATGCTCATTAGTCATTGTTCGTGTTGAACTTTAGCTTGTAAATAAATTAGAGAGATGAATAAAAATTCCCCCTCATTGGAACGGCAGTGGTGCTAACTAAACCACTTGAATCATGCAGTTGTAGCCCTTCTCACTTTTGCTTTTCTTTGTTTGATCATTTGATTAATGACTTCTCCACTGGCCCAAAGATCTATGAGGGTAGATATCTCATCAGTTTTTACTAATCATTACATCCCCGACACTTAGCAGAGAGCCAAGTACACAGCTGCTCAAAAATAATTTTTGAACAGATGAATGGGTGAGTGAATGAACAAATGAGTAAGAAAGAGAAAAAGGAGTGGCCTAAAGAACATAGAATTATGGATGTGTTAAAAATGAGTCTCTGACATTACGTTTATTCTCTGTCTAGCCAAAGAGAAGAAAGCAGTAGCCAAAACAGGGGCATAGAAGGAGTTTCCCAAAGGATAAAGACAGTTAGTAGGACAATTTGCTTGCCGAAAATAGAGTACTTCAGTGTGTCCAAGTTTGGTTTGGTTGCTGTTCCAAAATAAGAGGGATTGAAATTGATCAGCCTTAGGATAGTTGAGTGGCAAAGAAGGCCACCTGCAAGTACAATTAGTGGTATACCAAGGGTGGGCCAGTAGGAGAGGTCTGCACAGCAAGCAGGCAAACGGGTGGGTGGGAGCACTATCTGTAGAGAATTTAAAAAGAAAATCAGTCTTTTTTTTAGTATTACTTTGTAGTTGCAATTCTAAAAAATGTCAGTGATAAAATATTCCTCTGTAACAAGATCATTTTGGTCTAAGTTCTAAAAAATTCCTGTAGTTACTGTTTTGAGTTTTAATTACATATATGTAAATTCAAAATTAGCATATTTTAATTACTTACTTTTTAATAAACCTTTCAGTCTAAGTTGAAATTGATTCAGAAAACTTCTAGTTGTACAACAGGTCCCCAACACAGGTGTCCTTGGGTACACGTTTGTTTAAAAGTAAAATCCTCATAGGGCAGTTTGAAAAATCATTTGGCCGTCGCTTGACGTAAGTATTTAGCATTAGTCGTAGGTGTTTTAGCCTGAGATTGCCAGAAAATAGAGCATGATACAAGGACTTGCTGAAAATATTTTATTTGGGAAGTGTGATCCCAGGAAGCATGTGAGGAACAGATGGGGAGAACCAGGGAAGGATGGAGCGCCAGTACAAGGTTGTGTTATCAAGCTGGCCATTGCTTCAGGAGAACGGCTGCTTTGTTTAGCAAAGACCACCAGAGAAGCTCCATGGAACACATTTCTGAATCCTTTCCTTGCAGATGGAAAGAGGAGTATTTTTCCATGGGCTCCCACCATAGGCTCTTTAATCTCTCATGCTTCTAGGTTTTGGTTCACATTGTAACTTCAACTAAAAAGCCCTGGGTGGGGATAAGATGCAAGGGGAGCCCAGAGCAAAGCACTTTCAAATTATACCTGTGTGAAGCTGGTTAGAGCCCACTTAGAACTGGCTGTTCCTGTGGTGGCTAAAAGCAACAGGTGAGGCCCAGATGATCTGAAGTGGTATATGGAGGCTGTGATAAATGGCAAGTAATATGATTTTATTATAGATCTGCAATTTTTTATAGGTTCCTTTCCTATGAGGACTTCAATGTCCTACATACAATAATCATTGGGTCTGATAGAAAATTCCCAAGTTTTCACCATTTGTTAATTATTTGAATATTTATTGAATATGTACTAATATTTATTGAGTGTGCCAGGCTTTATGCAGGGATAGAAATGTAAATATGACAGATTCTTGACTTTCATAAAGCTCACTGTTTTATCAACTCTGTGCCTTCCACTGTAGTGACACAGTGGCACCCCTCCCCCGAGCCACATCACCTTTTTTTAAAGAAAGAGTCTTAATCCATCAGCCAGGCTGGAGTGTAATGCGGCAATCATAGCTCACTGTAACCTGAAACTCCTGGGCTCAAGTGATTCTCCTGCTTCAGCCTCCCAAGTAGCTGAGTCTAAAGACATGAGACACTATATGTAGACACTACACTGGCCTAATTTTAATTTTTGAGGAGGTGGAGTCTTGATATGTTGCCTAGGCTGGTCTTGAACTCCTGACCCCAAGTGGTCATCCAGACTTGGCCTCCCAAAGTGCTAGGATTCCAGGCATGAGCCACTGTGTCTGGCTGGCACTTTAAAAAAAAAAATACAGTCTTCTTATACAATCAGAATTATTAGCACAATGAATAGTAAATGCTATGCAAATCTAAAATGACCAGAGGAGTGTCCCTTTAGATAAACCACTCTACTATTTTTGCAGGAAGTCTCTTACCCACAGGCTATAATAGCTTATGTCAGCCCTGGGAGTAGAGACTGTTTACTTTATTATGTATGTACTGCCTAGGGATGGGGAGGCTGAAATTTAGACAGATTTCTGTACTTATCTCTAAGGCACCTCTGAGGCATTAAAGAACATTTGGGGAAGCTGAAATCCAGGAGCTACACCAGCAGCAGAAGTGGCCACTCCTCCAATCACCTGGCAGTCTTCCCAGGCAGAAGGTAGAAGATGCCTGGCCTCCTTGCCAGCACTCCTTCCTTGAGCATCCCAGTGGCCAAACCACCACCAGCCGACTCTACCCAAAGTGCCTGGTTGCAGGAGCCAGCTCGTTTCAGCACATCCCTAGAAACACTCAGGTGGGAAATACCTTGATTGTTTAAAACCTTTGATGCAAAGTTAGCTGCATTCTGTCACAAGGAAAATGCCATGCCAGGGACATATTTATATGACAATAAACTTTTAGTGCCTTAGAAAGCTGCTGAATAAAACTAAAATCAGAATAAAATTAATCAGATGCTAACATTTTGGAGAGCAGGTAAGTTTTCCTAGCTCTGTTAGTGGTTTCCTTCACTCCAGACCTATCTTCTGGCCTTCCGTGACAATGAAGCCCTTGGTAACATCATGCTTATTACCCCCGAATTAGCTGATGTATGAGGAGCTGTCACCGTTCTTTAGTATTCACATTAAAATCTCAGGGCGGAATGACCAGAGCATGCCGGGTGCTTTATGTGGCAGTCAAGGCAGCGAGGCTGCTGGAGGCTTTCAAGGGGAACTTTCCACCCGTGGGGCGTGGCGAGGCCTTTGTGTAACTGTGAACAGGGCAGAGGTCCCAGGCTGGGAGCGCGAAGGCCAGAAAGGTAAACTCAATCGGCATTTTAAAGCGCTTGCTCTAGTGATTGAGCACATAGCTCTCTAGAAGCAGCCCTACTTCGCCCTCCAAAGAGAATTTTGTGTTTCAAAAAAAAGTAACGATTTCCTCTGGGGAAGAGATCTGCAGTCCTGGGGTCCCTTTCTCCTGGTGCCAATGGTAGAGTTGGGGAGAAAGTTCCCGATAGAGCGCATAGGAGGAAATGCGCCAGCTGTGCTTGCCTTAGAGACAGATGTGAGTTGAGCTCTCTCTCTCTCTCTCTCTGTGTGTGTGTGTGTGTGTGTGTGTGTGTGTGTGTGTGTGTGTAGGTGGCGAGTGGAGAGGGCTAAGGCTGCTTCTTTGCTGGGGGGAAAAGAAAGGCAAAAGTGTGAGGATACACAGAGCAGGGAACGAGTGGAGTCCCCTCTCCACCGGGGCAGTGTGGGAACGGAGGGCGTGCAGTCAGGGGGTCCTAGGATTTGGGTGGGTGCTGCAGAAGTGACCAGGAGGGCTGACAGGGTGGAGATGCAATCATCAAGCTCCAAATCAATCATCCACCCCTTCAGAGTCCCTGTCCTCCATTAAGACAAAAAACGTTTAAAACATATTGGGGGCAGAGGAAGAGTGAAGAGATTGGACCACGTTAGCTGCTTAGTCTAGTTCCCTCCTCCACAAGGCAATCGGATGACCCCAGGATCTCAATGTTTAGGAAAGTCGTAGGAGCCCTCACTGGGAGGCACATTTTTAGTCCAGAGGCAAGGCATTTGATGGTTTAATCTTCACACTACAAACTAGCCTTGGGACGTTATATAAACCATGTTAACCTCGATGTGCCTCAGTTTCCTCTTTGTCCCAGGAGAGTAACGCGTTCTCTGTCTTCACAGGGATGTGGTGGAGGTGAGACTCAATGCAGTGTGCGAAAGCTCTCCCAAGCCAGCAAGCACCACGCTCTCCCCGCGGCAGGAAAGTACGTTGGTGTTATCCTAGAGCCCCAGAGGGCTGAGGGAAGACTCGAGCTCTAAAATTAGCCGCTTCCAGGCCCGGCGCCGGGAATGCCCTCCAGTTCGCCGCGCCTCCTCCGCCGCCCCCTCCCGCGCGCCCCCTCTCCCCTGCGCCACGCTCCTAGATCGCTAGTCATCCCCGCCGCCGAGGCTCCTCTCCCCCTCGCCCTTTTCGCTCGCGGTTTGGGAGGAGGAGACTGCGAGAGAGAAGCGCGAGGGGGAGACGGGAGAGGGGCTTGGCCGTGCGTCGGCGTCGGCTGTGATGGGGAGCCCGGAGCAGCCAGGCGGCGAGCAGTAGCGGCGGCGGCTGCAGCTCGGAGCAGACAGGAGAGCCGGCGCTCCTCCCCGCAGGCTGCGCTGTGAACTGGCCTGCGGATTGGGATCTCGCGCCCCCCGTCCCTCTCCTCCCGCTGCTGTTCTCTTCCCCTCCGCTCCCCTCCTCCGCTTGCGAACCCCCGGCGGCGGCGGCGGCGGCGGCGTCCCGAGCGCAGAGCGCTTCTGCTCGCGGCCTCAGTCCCGGCTAGCGCGCGGTGGGCGCTGCGGCGGCAGCAGCCGGGGAAGCGGCTCGCCCGGAGCAAGAGCGCCGAGCACCGGGTGAAGAAGACCACGGGGGAAGCGCCTCGTAGAGCCGTGGATCGCCAGCGGAGGCAAGGGTGCGTGGGGATTTGTAGCGTGATGATTTGGCTGCCTGGTGCACCGGCTGGAGCGCGCCTGCCGGAGCACAGCCTCAGCTGCTGGGTGCAAATGGGCTGCGAGGTGGGCTTGGGAGGCGAGAGCCGACGAAGCGCGTGGGGGAAACTTTTCACCTTGTAAAGTTCCAACCTCCGCGCAGCCCCGAGCCGCCGTTGCTACCGCTGCAAACAGAAGAGGGTGGCTTGGCCCCGCGGCGGGAGCCGGGAGGTTTACACGGAGAGTTGGCCAAGTTTGGGGCTGAGGATCTGGGGAGGGGTTGCGAGGGGGGTTGCGGATCAGTGCACCCATCCCCGGCTCCCAGCCGCCCCTGCAGGTGGATGAGAAGGTTCAGGTGGCGAGGCTGCTTGGCAGCCGGTGCCTCTCGGGCGCAGTGGGGGATGTTCAGATGCCGATGGATGATGCACTTAGGGGACCCGGAGGTGCAAGTTGGGTCATCGCTGGGCGAGGCGCGGCGCAGAGAGGGAGCCCAGCCTCCACTTTCGCTAGGAAAGGGAAAGGGTTACCAGTCTGCGGGTCCGTTCCCCACGCCTGACTCGGGCTTGCGGGGCTTGTGGTCAGGGTGAGATGTAGTGAACGGCGGCGGCGGCTCTTCGACTGGGGACGACATCGTTTACGGAGTGGTTGGGGACAGAGACTGTCCCTGCTATCTTGACAAGGAGAGGGAACCGGAATGCTTTGCGAGAGTGCATGATTTTTGGCGGGCGTGTGGGAAGGCTGCTTGTCTTTGAAAAGAAAGCAGCGCGGGTCTGACCATCCCAGGAGTGCGGAGGAGCTGTCTCCGGATTGGGGGCGAGAACGCCAGGGGCACCAGCTCCGAGCTCAGGCCCCACTCCCGGGCGGTGCGGGGCGAATCCCCTCTACAGGCCAGTGTGTGTGCAGGGCAAGTGTAGGGGGCTGAGGGGCGCTGGCGGGGAGGCAGTAGAGGTGGCCTGGACCATCTTGGCGCGGCGCGCGGTGAGCGCGAGGATTCCGCCAGTGGGAGTCGCTGAGCTAAAGTGCATCTGGCCCCCCGGCTTGCATGATGGCGAGCCCGGATATTTTTAGCTGTGCTGTGATCTGAATTCCCTCCTCTCCTCTCTCGTTGACTTTTGTCACATGTGCTTTCCGAGATGGTTTAACATTGAACATGATTAGGCTTTGCGGAAAGCAACTTTTATTCACTTTCCACCGTTCTCCTCTTGTGGGCGGGGGGTGGCGGGGGCGTGCTTGGGGCAAGGATGCAGGGGTGGCCGGAGTTTGGCTGCGAGCTAAGAGAGCCATTTGGGTTGCTCGGGATGAGAGGTACAGGGGCGCTCCCGGGGTGTGGGTGTGCTGGCGGTGACATCCTGAGGCTGCAGCTCGCTGGAATAATGGGCTCAAACCAGGCGGTGGAGAGGGGTCCCCGGAATGGACGTCGGGGGCGGGGAGGCTGCAGAGACCCTGCGAGGTCTCCGTGAAGGACTAGGAGGGGCTCCCGGGAGGGAGTGGCGCCTGCGGCCCGGAGCGTGGGCGGCCGGTGGCTCTGGCACGCGGAATCTGGTGGACTCCTAGCGCCTCGGCCGGGAGCTCCAGCTCCATCCCGCCGCCGCCGCGCGCCCAATGGGACTCAGCTTCGGGTTTGGGCGAACCTGCAGCAGCCGCGGCGGGAGGGAGGGACGCTGGGACCGCGGTAATGATTGAAGTCTTTCCCCTCACTCTCCCCTCCTCCCGCTCCTCTCCGCCCCCAGACTCTGGCGCGTTTGTTTTCCAAGTTGGATCCCACTTCCATTTACAAGTGTCAGACAAACCCGCGAGAACCTCCCCCAACCCGCCCCGGCCCCAGCCAGACTAGGGAGGGCGCCCAGGGGGAGGGGGCGAGCTGTCTGGGCAGTGCCTGGGGAGGTGCGACGCGCCCACCCGGGGCTTGAGCTCCTGGGGTTCCTGTGCGTGGGTCCTTGATGTTTAAAAGATACACATGAACAGCAACAAAACCCAAACCACTCGTGGCCACTTGTTTTCTGCCGCTTTTCTCCCACTTGCCTCGGACATATTAATTTTCTGGCCCCGACGCTAGTCTTTTCAAAGGCGAGTCCGGGGTAGTGGGAGGAAGGGGCGGGGGAGCAGGCCGACCAGTTCATCACGGTGGATTTGTGCTCCTGGCTTTGTTGCTAGGATTAGATTCTCTGATTGTGCCCAGGCTAAGTTAAAATAAAAGCAGAGAGACAGAGAAGCGGCCAGAAAGACTGCAGACGACTTTGCCTGGATCCAGGCGGCAAACTCAGGTGGTGGAAAGGGGAAGCCCGCCATCTAGGAATTGAGGACCGAGGTGCCCACATCTCAGTATCGATCAAACAGAGCCCAGATTTCTTCTCCACCAGCAGACGCTGAACTTCTCTTCACATTTACTGAATGCTTGAATGATGTTCTGGTGTGACTTGGAGATTTGAATCTGAGAAGGAAAGGAAGGGAGGAGGGGATGGAGGAGAGAAGAGAGAAGAGATTTGAGAGACTGAGATTCTTCAGAATCCTAGAAATTGCACAAAACCAACTGCTTCTGCTTTTTTTCTTTCTTCTTCTTTTTTTTTTTCTTTATTCCTAAATTGGAGCAATTGAACAGTGAGAGAATAAGGAACAGCCAAGGAAACCAGGGCTCTAAGAGACAAAGACAAAAAAAAGCATAATAACTTTAGCACTTTGATGTGCTTCTTATTTAATAGGGTTGGAGTGGGGGAAGTTTTTTTTTTTTTTTTTTTTAACATTTTACAAGAAGAAAAGTTGTCTCTTAGAATTAAACCGAATGTTGATATTCAATCATGAATCTCAGTTGTTGCCTTTTTGGAACTTGAACAATGAGTGATACTGGGGCCAGTTTCTGTGCACAGTGCACTGGGATGAGAAAGTTCCCAGAACTGTCCAGTTATAATGTCTTCATATCATCTGAATCACACAGAGAACTCCACATGAAAGGCAGCTGGCTCAGAGATCAGAAATCAGTCAGCTGCTGGGCTGGCTCCATCTCTTGTGGCTGCAGGATTTTCACAGCCAGGGTTTGTTGACCAGCGACTGGCTCTCAAGCCTTTTAGAAATCTTTCTTTCAAATTTTATTTATTCTGGTCTCTGGCGGAGTCATTTTGGGGATTTTTTTAATAGGACCCAGTCTGTCTGTTAACTAGCAATTACAGTTGTGCTGAGCTACTCAAAAATGAAATGAGTAGCAATAAACAGTGGATACCCACTGACCTGTATGCTATACGGTTATTTTGCTAACCCACAGCTTTTGTAAAGCTATGGCTCTTCAGGCTGCTCATAGAAGAACATTTTGATGTGTCAGGTTATGTTATCATCCCTGCTTTCTTCTTCATACGATCCTGAATGACCTTAGCTAATCTGGCTGATGAATTATGTCAAATAGAAAGAAGTAGGCAATTACCAGGCAGGAGAGGGTATTTAGTCATTACCAGCAGGTCTGAGGAGTGCTCCTGGTGGCTGTTGCGTTGTTATGCTATATTAATAGCTCACAAAGCATAAAGGACCATTGTGGCTTTATTTTACCAGTTGTGGCATTGGGGTATGGCATTCCTTCATAGCCCACATCTGTCCAGTTGCCTGGTGGGTTGGCTTTTTCCTCTAGGGCAAGAAGGAGAAAGATAGTAATGAGGATATTTGATTTTTTTTTTCCATTGTGGGGTCATCCCCAGGTTTTTCTTTTTTTTCCTTCTGCAGGAGCCTTGAGTAGGGAATCATCTGATGGGAGCAGGTGGGCCTGTCCATTTGAATTGATTTCCTTTGATTGCTGAAGAAGGACTATTGATGAACCACTTCTTTGCTGATTGTGGCAAACATTAGAATTGGAATGGAAATTTAAAAGAAAGGGATCTGACAGACTTAGAGTGAAGGATTTGTGTTCTGCCCAATTCCTTCCTAGAGTTAGCAGAGCCTCTGATTTCTACAGATATGCATGGTCTTAAAAATATTAAAGGAAGCACAACTCTTGTGTATGCAGTTTTACTTATTGGTGAAATTTTCTGCAATGCTTTTTTGATCTCTAACTGTTGAATATGTCATTTTAATCATCTTTCTACCCAAATTGTGAGGAGTGGGTCTTTGTTTTTTAATATATCCTGACCTCTTGAGGATCACCACAGTGTGACAACTTTCTCTGGGAAGACTCAGAGAGTAAATATCTTTTCTGTGTTTTGGTCAATTTAATTCTACAGGCTTCTCAAACTTACTGAGTTTTCTGTCAATTGCAGGGTATCTACTCCTTTAATAAGCTTTATTCCTTTCCTTGTTTTCTTTTTTTGTTTTTTTGTTTTTTTGTTTTGTTTTGTTTTGTTTTACATTGCCTCCCTTTCTCCAAATTTCTAAGAATAATTTTCAGGAAAGGCTGCCTTTCCTTGAAAAAGAAATTCAGCTTAATGACACAGACTGCATTTATTGAGAACATATTTGACACTTGTCTAGTGGCTTCAAGCCAGTTTCTGGTCTACCAAAATAGGCTATCAGTTACATGTAATAGTGACAAATGACCCATTCTAGCAGTTCTGAATTGGAATGGCATTTTCAGGTTAGTCTTAATTTTAGCATATTCCAGGACTTAGATTTTCTTTTTTTTTTTTTTTTTTTTTTTTTTCTGCTAAGTGGAAGGGATGAAAATTTGAGAATGGATTAACTGGCATGATGATAGAAAATAGAAAACAGATTTCAGAACTTAATCAATTAAACTCTTCACATAAACAAAATATTACTTCCTTCACCAGATAGATATATATGAATGTGGAGAGCCTAGAGGAGGTGTGAGGAGGGCCACAGCATTGTCCTTCCTTGAACAATGCATTATTGAAGGTGTTGCCTACCCTGGGCGGAAAAGTCATACAGAGGACCCTGAGAGGAGTCCTTGAGCAGTTGTTAGTATTTCAACGTTCTGCTCTTCCAGGGTTCCAAAACTGTGAATTATAGACTCTTTAATAAAGGAAAGTTGTTTCTTTAACTTTTGCCTTTGTACATCTGAAATATATCCCTTTTTAAAATTCTGTAAAGTCACATGGAATTTAAAATAAGTTATTTTTTGTCTTTAAAAAATGTCTTGCTTTCTCCTCTATTTTCCCTATTTTATTTTTGTTATTTATTTATTTAGAAACAGAGTCTCGCTCCATTGCCCAGGCTGGAGTGCAGTGGCGTGTTCTTGGCTCACTGCAACCTCCGCCTCCTGGGTTCAAGTGATTCTCATGCCTCAGTCTCCCGAGTAACTGGGATTACAGGCGCACACCACCATGCCCTCTTAATTTTTATATTTTTAGTAGACAGGGTGTTTCACCATGTTGGCCAGGCTGGTCTCGAACTCCTGGCCTCAAGTGATCCACCCACCTCGGCCTCCCAAAGTGCTCGGATTAGAGGCATGAGCCACCGTCCTCAGCCCTGTTATTTATTTTTTTAAAAAATTATTTTAAAGTTCTTTTCAGCGATATTTACTGAATCTACCTCTTTCACAAGACAGTGGGCAAGATTCAAAGAATAGTAAAATATATCCATTGCTTCTGCTTCGTGCTGTTTATTGAGAAAATGAGAGATGCCTGTGTGTGTACACTAGAAGTCACATCTAAAAATGTTTATTAATTGACAAAAGAATGTCTATGAACAGGAGCCTCAAGGAGGAGGGAGAGATTAATGTGAGGTGGAGTAAACTTTTAAGAGGAGTGTAAGTTATTAAAGTGAATATAATTCCATTTAATAATTCTTACTACAGCCCTAATGTATGCAAGGCACTATGAAATAAATTAATTCCTTCATTTGTCAGGGGGCAGTGCAGAGCTCCTTTTTGGAAGAACGTATTCATGGGGCAGGCCAAATGGGCTGTCGGAATGTTAGTTAATATTTTGAGAAGACTTCAGAATTTATTCATGTCCTTTCTCCACTATCCCCTTGTGGTCTCCCACCCCCCAATTTCAAAGGTAACTTTTAGGATTTTTGAATGTGTCTGGGAGCCTGCATGCAGGTGCACATGGTGTATTCTTAGTCCTCTGTTTTCCTATGTTTGAGACTTAGTTATGAATCTCAAGGTTAACTTTGTCACAGAACACTCTGAGGTGTTCTGTCCTTTAGGTATTCATCATTTAGATCTGTTGCTTGGTTTTTTACCTTAAAAATTTTTTTTAAAAAATGGCTTACAAAGTAACATAGCTTCCAGAATGTGAGTGAAAAGGCAGACTTTTACCTTGGACGTTCTCTATGACTTGATCCTACTTGTACTTTTCAGAGCAGTTGCAAATAATATTTCAGTTAATTCTTTCTTTCTTTTCTTTTCTGAGATGTTGGAGATAAGCCCAGCTGTTGAATGAGGCACAGTTACGAAAGGTTAAGTGGAAGTTTAATTGTAACTTCAGGACTTCAACTAAATTAAATTCCAAACAATCTGATAAAAATTGTAGCCTTTTCAGTACCATGGAAGGTCAAAAAGTGAGCACTCTGGAGCAGCTATTGATGTTTTATATTTTGAGATAAACCCCAAATTATTAATGCTACTAAATATCACTGAACATTATTTGATAATTGTAAACATCTAAGAGTATGCCAGATGACACAGATTAAATTTAGTGACAAATGTGCTTAATGACAGTATAAATATCAGGGTTTTTTTTTTTTTTGTCAGATAAATTCTATGTAAGTCTGTGTGTGTTTTCTTTCAAAGCAAAATGAGGCTATATCTTGGTAGCAGGATCAGCTTGGTCTTTTTTGAAACCTAGAGCATTTATCACACATGACATTTTGTTGATTTTTTAAGTCTATGTGATCAATATTTTGGACCTCTGAAATCTATTTTTGATTGTGGTTTGAAATTCTCTGTTGGTTCTAAGTGGTGGCTTAATGATGGCAGTTGCTGTTGTGATTGGGTGAGCAGTGTGTTATGTGATTCATGTGGTACCGTCCCATGCTAGGGTGGATTTTGCAGCTAGGGTTTTATCAGATCGGCCTGGCTATGGAGAACTTCACTGCAAAGAAATGTACACATGAAAGTGGGCCAAATGCAGATGACTTTAACATTGCCCATGTTATGGATAGAATGGGGTGTGAATCTTTCCCACACTTTCCACTTAAAAAAAAAACTTTGCTAATAACAGTTTCAATCAAATGAATAAGAATTCAGAAGTGTGTGGTAATCTCTCTTGAGAATTTGGTACCTATCTGATAGGACTGTAAAGGCATTTCAGAATGTCAATTAAATGGAAAAATATGCCTGGAATTGAATATAATTAAGAAATGTTGAAGTCTGGTGTCTACATATTCAGACACTGTATAAGATGGTTTAATTAGTGAACAAGGATTTGGATTTATTGACAGAAGGTCTCTTTCTCATGGCATGTTTCACTCATTAAAAGCTCCTAATGTCTTGGATCTTTTTAGCTGTTGGAACTTGACCATTTGTCATTTTGTGCTTCTTGACTTCAGTGATGTCGTTTTTTTTTTTTTTTAACTGTGCAACTGATTAGGATGATGTTGCTTCTCTCATTGATGATTATTTCCATGGAGTGGGCGCATGGTGTCTTGTAAACATTATGAAGCATCACCAAAGCATTAGGCAAAACTCAGTACCTCTGAAAAACAACAATTGGGAGGTAGAATTATTATTGTGGAATTTTTGGCCTAGCAACTTAGAAGTAATTAGAGTAACTTCCTCTTTATAACTACTAGCTTTATATTATGTTTACCTGATGGCAGAATTTACATTTAAATTCACATTTCTCTACATCTCTTTCAGTTTTTCAGTTAATGGTTTATTAGTTTAAATCCTTTTTATTCCTGACTGTTGGGCTGAAACAGTTTCTAATCATACAGAAGACTGAAATTCTTTTTTAATATTCTTGTTGTTGGATATATTTCTTTTTGAACTGCATTTGATGATTATAAGTGCCTGAAAGAACTGCAGTTAGTAAAGAGAGAACTTGGGAATGTTGACAAGTGAGGTAGGGAGAAACATGGTTCAGTTAGTCCTTGAGGATTTTTCATTACCTGTTTATAACTTAGATTTTGGCTGTCTCCTATACTGGTACTAATGTGAACAGCTACTTTATATGATTTTTTAATTCCTCATCTTCATAGGTATGTTCTCTAAGTCAGAGCTATTTAAAGTAATCTAGCGTTCCATCTTTCCTGTAGACATAGCAGATCATTCACAGTCTGGTTGAACTAAGTACACATTACATTGTTGGTCGTTTTGGTCGCATGTGCTGGGTTCTTCAGGCCCGTGTCATTGTTGGCAAAGTGTACTAAGAGTGCTACTATTATCTTGGACTAATTTTTTCATGGAGCATATTAAATAAATGTGGTGTCTGACCCTTCAAAAGTTAGCTTCCTCACCTGAGTGATGTTCAGCTAAATAAGTATAAGTCGTAATGTATGTGTGATCCTAAGTCAGTAAGATGGTGAACTGAAGTGACATCATCTGCTTGGAAGTCCCTGGATTAACAATGGGACTTATATTTATATTCAGAAGACAACTACTACAATGAGGAAATTGGGCAATCTAGGCAATTGAACAATTGAATGGGAAATTTAAGACAAAACATATTATATTGCCAGATCAGTTCCCTAGATCTTGTTGAATTATACGATAATTAGATAATCTTCTTTTATTTGGAAGTGTACATTTTGTAAGTGTAATAACTTGCATTAATCACTTTCTTCCTAAGTTGTATTCAGCAGTGCACATGTTGTGTTCAGTTTACATTCTGCATATTTTTGTTAAATAGGTAGTATTAATAACATATTTTACCTCATATCCAAAGAGAAAGAGGGAGATGCAGGTATTTTGAGATTTATCACTTTCATACAGCTCATCAGTGGTTACTATAATAATTCAAGTGAATAAACCTAGATTGTTCTTTATACAATAGATATGTTTTTAAACATTGAGTGTAAATGACATTTTTCAAAACAAATCACATCTTAAATGCTTTCAACTAGGGAAAATACACTCTTTATTTAAACAGATGTGGCAAATTATTTTTATAAAGTAAAGAACAATTTGTCTCTCTTACATTTATCTGTTTTTTAAGTTTAGATTTTGTATATTAAATTTCTCAAAGAGATGCAAGAGTGTATACATATTGGAAATATGTTTTTGTTCAAATATATAATAAAGTGAAAGAGTTTGACCTTCTCCCTCAGTACTGCTTTGACGAGAAGTGGCATCAGAGGGGAAAGTAAAGGGAGAAGATGGAACTAGAATGAGAAAAAACAGAAATGTCCACCTAGTTTATGGAGATGTTGAGGAAATGTTAAAGTTTAAGAATTTCTGGGCCAGGAATGGTGGCTCACGCCTGTAATCCCAGCACTTTGGGAGGCTGAGGCAGGCAGATCACCTGAGGTCAGCAGTTCGAGACCTGCCTGGCCAACATATAGTGAAACTCCGTCTCTACTAAAAAATACAAAAATTGCCGGGCACGGTGGCTCATGCCTGTAATCCCAGCATTTTGGGAGGCCGAGACCAGTGGATCATGAGGTCAGGAGTTCAAGATCAGCCTGACCAACATGGTGAAACCGTATCTCTACTAAAAATATAAAAATTAGCCAGGTGTGGTGGTGGGTGCCTGTAATCCCAGCTACTCAGGAGACTGAGACAGGAGAATCTCTTGAACCCAGGAGACGGAGGTTGCAATGAGCCGAGATTGTGCCATTGAACTCCAGCCTGGGTGACAACAGTGAGACTCCGTCTCAAAAAAAAAAAAAAAAAAAAAAATTAGCTGGGTGTGGTGGCACATGCCTGTAGTCCCAGCTACTTGGGAAGCTGAGGCAGGAGAATCGCTTCAACCTAGGAGGCAGAGGTTGCAGTGAGCTAAGATTGCGCCACTGCACTCCAGCCTGGGTGGCAGAGCAAGACTCCATCTCTCAAAAAAAAAAAAAAAAAATTCTGGACAGAAGGGCCAGGCCAGTCCAACCCAGAATCATACCTCTGACAATGTCAGTACTTTTGCTGACACTCCCATTTCTAGCCTTTGGAGCATCCAGAGAAGTGCCCCTCATCTCTCAGGGCCTCTTGTCTTCTGCAGCCCCTCTGCCTTTTTCTCTCTTTGGTACTTCTTGGCCCCTTTATCTCTCCCAACCCTCTCTAGTTCCTGTAGTCACTGGTTGCAGCTCCATGCTGTCCTGAAGGTATTGCTTACACCTGACCTCTTATATTGTCTCTTCATATCTCTGCACTCAGGTCCCCCTACACTTTGTGGTATTATTGCAGCACTGTTCACATGCCTTGTAATGAAATTACCTGCACGGGTGTCTCTTTCTCCCATAGGCCATCATTCCCTGGGCTCAGTGGGATAACATATTAACCTTTGGTCTCCCACTCTTATTGTTAGATCTTGCTGGTATTTAATATTTAAAATTGAATGACTCTATTTGTTTATGTTCAACTTGGTTAGTGATTATGGACTTCCACAATTGACCATCTATGACCAAATATTGAAAAATATCCCTTTGAGCTGTTAAGACTGCGTTATGATTCTGGTACTGCAAAGATATATTACTTCTGAGGTCCACATTTCACAGTTGGAGGAAAGATCCTCTAGGCATAAATACGCATGCTCTTTATTGGCTGATCTGCTCAAGCTCTGGATCTTTCCTGTATGTTCTAAGCAAGTGTTGGGAACACATCAAGAGGGCATGTTGGATGCATCCAGGTGTCCAGCCACCTTTCAGTAGCATCACTTTGTCTTCAAGGAATGTATGATAAGGGTGTTATGTACCTAATAGTACATTCGCATGGCGTTTGATGTTCACAGTCGAAGGTAAAATAGACTGGGAGGTAGAAGCATATCTCAGTGCTGAGTTCTTTGTGTCTCAAGAAAGCATAGAACACATAAGTAAGAATGTTATTATTATAAGAATCCTTGGAGCCTTTCTCAATTCTATTTAAAAATTAAATTATTCATAAACACCTGTGCTGTAACTATTATTACACTAAGTTACAGTCAACACACCTCATAAGGGATTGAGTCTTTCCAGTATATTCTGAGGCCCAGATGCCCACTGGGGTATAGGTCACTCCATAGTGACCATTGTGGGCAAGAAGATCTTTCTTTAAAAGTTGGAGGTACAGTTTCTGGTACATAATAAAGCTTGTCTATGTAAAGCGAATGTATGAAGTAATGTGACAGTTCATAATGGAATAGACAAAAATGCAAGTCTTGTAAAATTTAAATCCCCCTCTCCTTTTTTTTTGTTCAATTGCACTGCACTATATGCATTATTTGAGGGGCAGGCTGGTGAAATCAACACGTGAGCAGGTGCGTGTCTTGGGAATGTCCTGCTACAAAAAATATTCAATGACTATTTCCTGAATGAATAGAAATTGGAAAAGGCTGTGTCTGTCTTTTAGACACTTTGTTATTCTGTGAGTTTAACAAACAAAATCTCATTAACACCAAATCCACAGGAGCATGAGAAATGTGTAATGCTCTTAATTTCTTATTAAGTGATCTGTGTTTATTAAAAATTGGCTCGGAGGTACACTGCACATAATTCATAATATTGGAGTCTATATCCCTGAATCTTTCTTGTACTTAAAATTTGCTCACAGTTCAGTGTTGGAATCTTGGGTAGGAAAAGGGATATCTTATTTCTGGCGAGATTTACTGAAATGGGAAGATGACGAGTTAGACTTTGGAGATCCTTTTTTCATGCTCCCATGCCTTTTAGTTTTGTGTGATTGTTTTAGGCCTTTATTTCTCCAGGCATACTTTGTACGTGTCTATAAGCTGATGAGAGGGAGCAAGGGCACATAGGGGCTGATAGAGGCAAATGTAAATCCCGTTTTTTCCCTATTAACTCATGAGGCCTGCTGGGTAGCAGCAGGCAATACCAGACATTTAATTGTGTGCAAGGTAAGGCTGGCACAATTCCAGCATCATGGTGGAGCAAGAATTATACTAATCAGCTGGGATATACTGCATATATTGATTAGAGTTGGATTTTGTTATGCAAAAGAAAAAATCCTTATAAATAGTGGGAAAGTAATTGAGAGTAATTAAAAAGGCAGAGAGTTAATTCACAGTTCTTTAGATGAAAGGGTATTTTGATCCTTTGCTTCCATGCAGATTTCCGGGCAGGCTGGAGCAGTCTGTGAGTGCTGAGTGTAAATGGTATGATCGATGTTACCATTCAACTGGATAGTAAACAGGCAAGCTGTGTAGATGATACACTGGTGACCAATTTCGAACAGTTTCTACTTGGTGACTCTCCTTTGTTTGGGACTAGGGACTTTTCCTTTATTTTTCTTGGACTTTTATATAACTTTTAATCATTATTAATATCCCTGATGAGAACTAAATGTGGACCCCAGTATCCTAGTGAACACTGGTGAGAATATTATACCACTCTGGAGTTACCTGGAATTCCAGCATGTTTTAATGTTGCTGCCCTCCTTCTTCCAAACGAGAAGGCTTTATAGCCTTTGGTGTCATAGAAGACCTGTCATCTGTGAATGGTGACCTGAAATAGTGTATTCACACACACTTTCTTGCCTCTTGAGCCCTTTCACTCATAGACAGTCCTTCCAAAAAATACTCAGTGAATACTGGTCCAATGAATGAATGAGATATTTTAGATTTTGGATGGTAGAAGAATTTAGCATCTTGAAGAGAAATTATAGGTGGTATTTGGTGGAGTTCTGAGTATTACTATCTGAGATCCTGAATAACATGTAGGAAAAGGGGAATGTGGTGTGGGGAAAGAAGAAAATAGCTATGATTTATTGAGTATCTACTTTATCATACTCTTTGCATACGCACTTTTGTTCTGGCATCACCCATGTCCTATGAAGTAGATATTAATATCATCATTTCACAGGTGACAAAGATACGGTTAGGAGCAGAAACAAGGTCATAGGCCTTAATTGGCAGGGTTGGGATTTGAATCTAAAGCTCTTGTTGATAATAACATCAAGAGTAGCAGCCCCCATACTGGGAAAGGAGGAGGGTTTCATATTCTCAGAATCTGGGTGTGGGCCCAAAGATAGAACATGAGTATCAGGTGGATTTCTTTGAGGGCTGAGTATTTTTCTTCAAAAATTATGCTAATTTTACAGTCTGTTCCATAATGTGTTTGTTTAAATGTGAAACATATTAACTTACTTAGTCATCAAAGCACTTAAATTTTCTCCCCTAAATCTTTAAGTAAAATTGACCACCCAAAAGTTGCTCCCAGTATATACTCAGAGACACCTCTGGAATGTCCACATAGGGAATCGGA
Organism: Pan troglodytes; assembly: GCF_028858775.2. Classification (NCBI taxonomy): domain Eukaryota; kingdom Metazoa; phylum Chordata; class Mammalia; order Primates; family Hominidae; genus Pan; species Pan troglodytes. The sequence continues at coordinate 94,358,353 of NC_072407.2, forward strand.
GGGGGCAATCTGGTTGGAAGAGGAACTGAGGGTATCTTGAAATTTCGTTTGTATAGCAAGCAGGTTTTGTTTGTTTGTTTTGTTTTTTGTTTTTGCTTAGATTGCATGCTTACTTAGGGTGGCCTGGGGCTGTTACAGATGGGGAAAGGGCTCATGCTCCAGATTTCATCTTTGTTTACCTAGGAACTTTAGGAATCATTATTGTAACTGCTGTCAATCCAAGTTTGAGAAGCCTGCACAGAACTATACTGCCCTAAATTATTTGAATAATAATAGTAATGAGAACAAATACTATGCATGTGTTTAATTATGAAGGGCTGTTTCTGTTATCTTATTTTTACCATAGAGATGATAAAGTTTATGTGGGAAACTTGAGAAAAAAAGAATGTGGATAAAGAATCCTGAAAAAAACAGAGTACTTCTAAACTTCCTGCTGGTCAGTTGGTATTGAATTGATAGTAGACTAACAAAAAAGAGTTCTTGACAATGTTAATAACAGTAACGTGCATTCGTTTGTAACTTTGCCATTTGCAACTTTTCATTCATTTTTGCGTTTGTTAATAACAACTAACATTGCTGAGAGCTTTACATGTATTATCTCATTTATCCCCCAACAACTCTATGAGGCAAATACTATTATTATCTCTACCAAAAGAAATTGGTATTTCTCTACTAAAGAAATTGAGGCATAGAGCTGCTAAGTGACTTGCCCAAGGTAACATTGTTCAGGAGGTGTCAGAATAGGATCCTAACTCTACAACCTGTGCTCTTTACCCCTCTGCCTAAAAGAGCCCCGTGGGCCAACTGCTATTTATTTTCTTACTGGATTCTGGGTTTCTGGCCTGTCTTCAGCCTTACTCATAGTGATCCTATAGTGATCCTGGAGAATCATCCAGCTTCTCCAGGTTGTAGTACCCCTTCAAACATCTGCACGTGCATGGCAAATATGGTTTGAGTTTCTAAAACTTGAGTGTGCACCTAGGAAGCAAAAAGCAAATGGAGCATCTCCTGAGTCAACAGTGCAGATGCTCCCTCTTGAAAATGACTTTTCCTTTCCAGGCTCTCTGACTCCACAAAAGGAAGTGGAAAAGTTAACCAGTGCCCACTAAATGTGGGTTATTGCCCCCTGCCTGAGTAATTTATCACTTGCTGGAACTAACTTCAGAATTGCTTTGAGTCCATGTCATGTTACTCCTGGGAATGGGCTATTATAAGATTCTGAATGACTGTCATGCGGTTCCCTATGGCTGTGCTTGCACAGGAGAGGTTGAATTAGGAAGTTGGAAATCTACTGTTTTCTGATTTTGGCTTCTCAGCTGAATGTAAATAAAAAGATGGAAGATAAAATGTAGAAAACGGCATTAACTTGATTAGGGGTCTTATTTGCATAAAAGAGTCTTTGAATCACAATTACCCTCTGGCTTTGGACCCAGCTTTTCTTGCCTTTCCTATTATCTGGTCCAAGGTCATTACTAAAAGGCTTCCTGTTTCATGGAAGAGGACTTACTGAAATATTAATTTCATTGCCTGAAGTAGATTCATAATGTCTGGTGAATAACCTGAGGTTCTATCAAAATCACTAAGGTAAGAGTTATTTTTTATGCCTTTCGAAAGATGGTTCAGGAATTTGAGTAATAGGCAGCTAAAAGTTCAGTTTCATTTTGTCTGTCTTTATGACAGAAATGAGCAGATATCTTTATGTCCTTTGGTAATTACTGCAGTGAAACAACTAACTGGATAAGCTGCATGTTCAAGGAGGTTTTTTAGTTTTACATTTTTTTTCATTTAATTGTACTGTGACTGAGTTTGAATTTGATGTATAAGACTCTAGGAAAGAAGTGAACTTGTGACATTTAAAGCTTGGAAACATTTTCCTTTTCTTCTCCTTTTTTAAAAATACAGATAGAACTTGAATATTCAAGATTTTCTTGAATGTCTTTTCAGTTTGTAACTGCTTGTAACACAAAAGCTTGACTTACAATGCTGTTTTTTCTTGTTCTTTTGCAGCCATGGCTGTATGTGTAATTTAATCCAGTGTATTTAAAAGAAGTTGCATTCTTCCATGGTAGAGGTAAAAGCCCCCACTCTCCCTTAGTAGTAACTAATAGTAATACTTGCAAGCACAATTACTTGAAACAAAATGAAACCAAAAAAAAAAAAAAAAAACCCAAAAAACCAAATCCCAAACTGTAATTGAAGGTTTTTGCGTCAATGTAGACAACAGCCTATACAGCCTAAGGTTGTAACAGATACATTTTGAGTGAGTTTGGCTCATTTTATTGACATATTGTTTTGTCTGTTGTGAGTAGACATGCATTATTCTTGGCTCAAATAATACGTATCCATTGACAAAAGCCAGCAACTTACTTACCTGGTCTCATTTTTGGAAATGTCCTGGGAAGTTATTATTTTATTGTTCTTTTCAGCTGGTTTTGCTCAGTTACTCAGTAGCTTTTTGCAGAACTGTTTTCCAGTCTATTTTATAATCCACATCCTTGTAGAATCCCCGCCATGCCCCCCTTCCTGCCACATTGCTGGAATCATTTCTGTTTTTACTTTGTAAAGCAGTTTGCTTAATGTCACAACAAAATAAAGCATGGATTAGAAACAGCATTGCAGTTTCAGACTTAATGCCTTTGTGACATCTCATTGCTATGCAAATGAGATTCAAGGAGGTCATCCCTTTAGCAGTTGCTCTAGCCCTGGTATCTACTTTATATTCGTTGGCCAAACTTACTAAGCATTCATTACTGAGCTATCCTGGGTGTTTAACTCTTTGTTAGCTTTGGACTTTCTATCTGAGGCTGCTGAGCTTAACAGCTCCTTCTTGGGAGCTCCTCCTTATGAGTAAGGCTTTTCATTTCAGGATCTCCTTGCAACTCTCTTTTGCTTCTTAGCATTGCAGGCACCTCAGGAAATGCAGTACTCATATTTAAAAGATACACTTAATTATATGCCAAGACAGTATTGCAAAAGCTCATTTGTGATGTGTTTCTTTGCTGTTTCAAGTATTTTTATGATTGCAAAATACTCTGTTTTTAGATAGATATTTTATTTACCTGCATCTGTGATGAGTTCTTAAAGATATTTCACAGAAAATGGGTCTGTGCTGGTAAATGTTCATGTAATACTTATTTTAAAATTAAATTTTCTGTAATTCAAATTTGATTTCATCTGACTGAGCAGATGTATTAATAGTTACTGAAGGTGGAGGGGTCCAATTTTAATTCAGTAAGAATCAACTACCTTTAATGAATACAGAATGTTGCTGGTGTTTCATTTGCTTAGTTAAAGGGTATTATTTATTTATCAGTCATTAGTCTGATAGATGTTTTTATTTTAAAATATGCTTGTAAAAGTAAAATTTAAAAAAATCCCATTTGAATGAGCCTTTTGCAGTTTGAGAAACTTGCCATGTTTTAAATGGTTAACTAATTGAGTAATTATTCTCTTTATATTATTTTGGCACAATGGAGTTATTTTTACACACCTGTAGATACAAAGCTGTCAAGACACTGAGTCTGCACTAAGAGTTTGGCTAAAATCACTGCTAACTCAAGGAAAGCACACTTTACACTCTTACACTTGATATAAGAAAGCTTAGGAACCAGAAAGAAGGACATTCATCTTACACCGTGATCTCCTACACATTAAGAAATAGAATGATGACATTGATGGCAAAGGTGATTTGAGCAACTATTGTGTTTAACATTGAGAACTCTAGGATGAGGATTTGACTGTTTTCAAGGATTAAGAACACAACCCTGGATTAAGGTATCGAATCAAACACAAAATTCTTTAAAGATGCTACTTTAGACTTTTATAAAACAGAACTTTTCAAAGTGTCTTACCTGTCTACTGATGGTAAGGGACTCAGACATCTGATAAAGACAGGTTTTCTTGAATTCTGCTGAGAGGCATTAATCCTTCACAATCTTAATAAAGGACAACAGAAAACTACTAGTGGTTAAAATAGGGGAAGAACATTTGTATGGCAACTTAAGTGCAATTTTTAAAGTAAAAGCTTAGAACCACCTTTTTTTTGGTAGGATCTTTCATCTCCTATGCTGTTCTTCACTGACTCATAAATGTTCTCAGGAGCCTATTATACTGAGGCAGCTTGCTGGGTGCTAGGAGGTCAAGGAGATAAATAAATCACTGTTCTTGACCTCAAGGAGTTTAAGATCTGTGGATGAAATGAGACCTATAGGCAATTATCAAGAAAGAAAAATTGATAGTGCTGTAGTTCATGTGTTCTGCTTGTTCGTACATGAAAGTGTGTTTCTGAACTACCAGGGAATTGGTTTCATATCTGAATCTTATGGTCACCCCTGGAAATAGGACTTATATTCAGTGCTGGCACATCCTGATATAGGAGCTGGGCATGGATTGTTATTCAGTAACTACTACTTAAGGAGTCAGAGTTCTGAGCTTGATGCTCTTGATCTATCCTGGCAATTCGTATTTATCCAAGGAACAATTAGAAGGAAATGTTATTTTATTTAGTGGATGTGTTCCAGGGAAAAAAATGTGTACTTTTCGGAGGACTGTTTTTTTTTTAATTGTGGTAAAATCTTTCACTTAAACTTTGCAAGTTATTTTTTGTAAAGAAACAAGTATAATTTATGAGTTGTACATTTGGGATTATGAAACAATGCTAGAAATGTAAAATTGGGTAATAGTTGTATTGAATTTGTAGATTATCCTAGTGCCTGGCAGCTGCCTGTTTCCTATTGTCTTCCTTTTTCCACCTAAACAAGTGTTGAGTACAAGAGCTGTTGAATTGAAATCAACCAATATTGAATAAAATGAAAAGGGGAGACAAAGTTAAAGAGTATGTATTAGCTAAACTGAGATAAAGTCTGAATTTCATTTGTCTCTGCTGTCATTGTTTCCATTACCACAGATGATTCAATTGAATGTGTGCAGGCGTCGGTGAATTATAATAGCAGTTAAGTTTTCTTTTGGGGCTTTTGGGAAAAGTTTTAAAAATGAATTTCCTCAGAGTTAGATGGAAATGTTTTTTGTTGAAAGCCTTGATTTAAAAAAAAAAAAAGACTTGCTTTATGTTTTAGAAACTTGTCTTTTTTCTAAATAGAAAACTTTCAGAAAACTTTAAAAAAATTAATAGGTTAAATATTTTGCACCCTACCAAATTTATTGTTTTAGCAATCTGCTTTCTTGTTACAAAGCATACTGGTTAATAGAATGCTTCACACTGACTCTTGTCATCAGTGTTTGCAAATGTAATGTTAGAGTTCTCCCTGGATCCTTGTCCTGATAATAGGATAAAATGCTACCAGATGAGCCACAGTACTTTGGTTTGTGGTCTGGAATTTGAACCATAAGCCAAGGACTTTAGTTTTAGATCCAGATTCCAAACCATGAAATTTTGATTTGGGTATCATTTTTAAACAATGGAACCAATCTTTATTAAAATATTTTAAAATAGCTTCAACTATGTTATTACCTTTTGCATATAACAATTGATAAAGATCAAAATTTAAGGAAAAGAGCATCCAAATAAATTTAATATCTTTCTTATTATTCATTATGATTCATATTCTAGTCCATTTCTTATATGCACGCCTGATTAGAATGTTACTCTCTGCCTTACCACTCTTTCCTCAGCTCCAGAGTCAGAATCTCTTTTTTGTGTGGGTATTTAGAAGAGAACTTTGAAGTAGCTTAACTCACAAAGACCGTGCAGCTGTTAAATAGCATCAGAACAGGGAGGTAAATTTTTGAAAGGTGAGATTTTGAGATTATCATATTTTCTTTTACTGTGTTTATGTCATTGGTTCCCTGGCTGAACTTTGTGCTTCTTTTGGGAAGAAACCCTTTCAGTGCTCCTTTTATAACCCCTTTATGGGATTGCTAGATTGAGTACATAAAAATCCGGACTCCCAGTTAAATTTGAAAAACAACAACTAATTCTTTAGCACAAGTGTGTCCCAAATGTTGCATGAGACATATTTTATCTGGCAACTTGGCTCTTGCACAGATCACAGCTTACCCTATAAAAGGTATTGAGAAAGGTTTTGCTGAATGACTAAAAGAGCTTGCAGGTAGAAATATCTGGTAGTTGGAAATACTAATTTACAGCAAGCACAGTAGAGCTTTAATCAGGAGTCACCAGTGCAGGCATCGGTGGTACCTAAAGTCCTGGGGATTGTCCAGGGTGATTGTATAGACCAGTAATTCTCAAACTTTAATGAGCATCAGAATCACTTGAAGCATTTGTTAAAACATAGATTCCTATACCTAGTCTCATAATTTCTGATTTAGTAGGCTTACGGTGGGGCTTAAAAATTGTATATCACATTGTGGTTTTGATTTGCATTTCTCTAATGACCAGTGATGATGAGCATCATCTCACACCAGTTAGAATAGCGATCATTAAAAAGTCAGGAAACAACAGATGCTGGAGAGGATGTGGAGAAATAGGAACGCTTTTACACTCTTGGTAGGAGTGTAAATTAGTTCAACCATTGTGGAAGACAGTGTGGTGATTCCTCAAGGATCTAGAACTAGAAATACCATCTGACCCAGTAATCCCATTACTGGGTGTATACCCAAAGGATTATAAATCATTCTACTATAAAGATACATGCACACATGTGTTATTGCAGCACTATTCACAATAGCAAAGACCTGGAACCAACCCAAATGCCCATCAACGATAGACTGTATAAAGAAAATGTGGCACATATACACCATGGAATACTATGCAGCCATAAAAAAAGGATGAGTTCATGTCCTTTTCAGGGAAATGGATGATGCTGGAAACCAGCATTCTCAGCAAACTAACACAAAAATAGAAAACCAAACATCGCATGTTCTCACTCATAAGTGGGAGTTGAATAATGAGAACACATGGACACAGGGAGGGGAATATCACATACCGGGGCCTGTCGGGGGGTGGCAGGCTAGGGGAGGAACAGCATTAGGAGAAATACCTAATGTAGATGGCGGGTTGATGGGTGCAGCAAACCACCATGGCACAGGTATACCTATGTAACAAACCTGCACATTCTGCATATGTACCCCAGAACTTAAAGTATAATAAAAAAGAATGTATATCACACAAATTCCTAGATAATGTCAATGCTGCTGCTCTAGGACCACCCTTTGGGAGCCATTATGCAAGCTCTCTGGAGAGGGATTGTCCAACATTTTCTATAAAGGATCAGACAGTAAATATTTTAGCCTTTGTGGGCCACACTGTGTCTATTACAACTATTCAACTCTGCCTTTGTAGCTTGAAAGCAGCCATAAACAATATATGAATGAAGGGGCATGGTTATGTTTGAATAAAACTTTATTTGCAAAAACTGGCTACTGGCTGGATTTGGCCAGTGAGCTGTAGTTTGCAACCCCTGCTTTAGAGTAAGAAAAGATGATAGTTGAGGATAGAACTTCAACATTTAGGTTTAAGAAATGGGCAGAGGAAAATGAATCAGAGAAAGAACAATCTGTGCAATGGGGGAAGACCCAGGGGAGGGGAGTGTCATGGAAGCCAAAGAATCAGATTTTCAAGAATGAAAGCATGCGTCACTCTCATCTCCTGTCAGCAGGGTGATTAAGGATGAGGAAGTGGATGAACGCTGAAAGAGGCCATTGGACTTGGCAGTTAGGATGCCATGACTGACTGTCGACTGAGCAATTTCAATGGATGTAGGGAGGGACCTCTGCCAGATGGCAGTGGATGGAGTGAAGAGGGAGGTGGAGGCAGCAAGTACTGAATACTCTTTTAAGAAGTTTGGCAGTAAAGGAAAGGGGAGGTGGTTGAAGTTGAAGCTTAAGGAGAAAGTTGGGCCCAGGAAGGTTTTTAAGAGGCTACGAGGAAAACAAATATGCATGTAGGCAGAGAGGAGAGGGCTGGTAGAAACAGGAGCCTGAGCTTCAGATGCATTGTCTCCTGAGTGGTACCCCATGAGTTGTGCACCATGCACTGAAAAGGGAGCCCATGAAAATGTAGGAGAGGAGGGATAATTAAATGAGAAAAATTCTTCAAAGAAACAGGACAGGAAAAGGATTAAGACAGTGTGCAGCTGGTATACCTTGGACTGGAAAAGGGGAACTATTTGCTCTAAGACAAAGAGGGGATATGGATCATTTCAGCAGGAGGAGGAGGAGAAGAAGGAAGAAGGTGAGAGACTTTCCAACTGATTAAGTAGGCAGCTAGGCTAGACTGACATGATTGTGGAAAAGGTAGAGATTCTAAGGAAATTGATGAAGGTTTGGAGTAGACAATGTGGCAGCAAGTATGCCAAATATAAGTACAAGGCTTACCAGGCAGCACCAGGGGCTGTGTTGGGGTTAGAGCTCATATATTAGAACACATACATCACACTGTTATATGGAACTTCCTGTAGTCCACAGCAACCTGGGTGCTATAGAAAACAAAACATAGGCGTTACTGAGAGTTGCAGGTTGTCAAGAGATGTGAGTCAGAAGAACATGAAATGATGTAATTTAAGATGCTCATGAATAGGAATATTAAGGAAAACTAGGTGGAGAAAGAAATGAAACTAAGACTGATACATTTGTCACAGGTCAAAGGACTAGAACTCTTGGTGAAAGTGAACCAGTTTAGAGGGAGCTCTAAGGGAATTGGAGAGACAGAAGGATTGGAAATTACTAGAGAGGTTGGGATGTCTCAGTGATTCCAGAGATGTGGCAGTTCCAAGGAATGACAAGGGTCTGGGGTGTGGCTGTGGAATTAGGCTCCTAATGTGGAGCTGAATGAGTGTAGTCAGGAATATAGGTGAGTGTGTTGGGTAGGTTAGCAGGGTGGACCTTGAGCTCACACACAATGGCAAAATATAGAAGGCTCTTGCCTTACCTGAACCTGTATCTGCCTTAACTTTGGGTACATGGCTGAGCCTTGAAACCATGTCTTTTTTTTTTTTTTTTTTTTTTTTTACTTTTGTAGGGCTCCCAAATCCCTGCTCCTTTTTGTCCTCTTTTGCTCTTGCTTGGTGTGACATGCCTCTTCTGCAACTGCTGAAGTAATTCACTGCACGTTTTCACTCTTTCCTCATTTTTTCCACCTGGCAGAAGCGTGAAGAAAGATTACAGACACATGGGATACCTCTGTGTTGGTAACTTAAACTTCTGTGACTATCCCTTCCAAATCAGAAGGGAGTCATTTTTCAATTTCCTCTATAAAAGAGAGAGCAAGTCTGTCTTCCTACCAAGCATTACCAGTTGTTAGGCATTGACGAACATTTGCTGGCAAACTCAACTCTGTATTATGGCTGACTTCTTTGAGGAAGTCTGCCTATTGTAAGATGTTTAGGTTCACCTGTTTTTTTTTTTCTTTTTTATATTCAAGCTTCTGATTTCAAGTTTCAGATTACCTCCTAAAAATGAACTAGATCCCTTTCCATTAAAAAATGCAAGTTCTTAGGGCATTGTGGCATGAGCCTGTTGTTGCAGCTACTCAGTAGGCTGATGCTAGAGAATCCCTTGAGTCCAGGAGTTTGAGGCTGTAGTGTGCTGTGCTCCTACCTGTGAATGGCTACTGTACTCTAGCCTGGGTAACATAGCAAGACCCTGTCTCAAAAAAAGCAAGTTCATGTAGATAATAACTTTAAAATTAAATAAGAATAACATTTAAATGAACATTTAAGAAGTATTTAAAAGAAATGATTAAAATGGTTTCCCCATAGAGGATTCATCTTTCAGAAGGAGTTATCTTCCTATTGCCCTAATCTTTTTTTTTTCCCTCATTCTTACTATGCAAACATTTTCTTTCACCCACAGAAAGAATGTTTTAAATTCATCTTTGAAGACTATTTTTTGCAGGAATGGCTGCATTTATATCTCATACTCTCATGTATCAGTTGGAAAAATCAGATAAAATGAATTGGAAGAGTATATCATTTTTAGTATTTGAATCAACACATCTCACACTAGATTTCATGTCTCATACAGATGGCATTCCCCTCTGCATATTTTTCCTCCAGTTTGGAATTGCCAAAGGAAAGATGTAAATATGAAAGGTAATGGATGTTGGAGAAAGATTATTAGAATAGCTGTCAGGTGTTATAAATACCATATCTGTATTGCTAGAATGCATGAAAGTTTACGCTTTGACTAAATCTGTGCAGAAAAATTTACCCTGTACTTGCCACCCATCAGCACTTTGAGAATGCAAACATTAAGAAAACAATTTTAAATTTATTTTAAAGTTACCCCCAATTTTCTTTGTTTATATTGTCATTGTAGAAAATAGTAGATATTGGAAAAAGAGAAAGAAGCAATTGATGGGAACAGTACTTGGAGTTCAAACATAAGATTTCAAAACTTAATATATCAAAATGACACACTCACATGTATTTTAGTAAGGCATATAGTTTCTGTTAAAATTACCTGGCCCATACAGACAATTCCCAAGGGGCAGAATAAATTCCAAACACATAGCTACATTAATGATCCAAAAAAGATATAAGAATCATGGAACTTTAGGGCTGGAAGAAACTTTAGAATGAATCTGGTTTAATCTTTTCTTACAGATAGATTGAGGTTCGGAGAAAGTGAATGGATTACCTACAATCACATAACTAAGTAGGACTAGAATCCAATATTCTAACATCTGAATTCTGTGGTCCATCACAAATTGGCCATCTAAATTTCAGCATTTTAATATTTATAACATTTAAGGGTAAATTTTAAGGTTGGGGTGGCCATTTTAAAACACTTATTTGTTATTTAAAAGTAAGTTAAAGTACCTGCATTTTGTTCATGAAATATGGTAACATTTTGACAGCTGCATCACTCTGGAAACAGACGTCATTACCTCAGATGAACTTGCAGGGAGTAATTGAGATGGAAACGATGATCAGAAGGGGAATGGAAGATTGTGATAAGGCAGCCTGTGTTTGTGTATACAGACTCACCACCTGTGACTTAGGAGAAGGAAAACGCAGAGGCACGTGCAATCTGAAATGTGTCTCTCACTCATCAATCAGTGTTTATCAGAATTGGAGGTCTTAGCAAGTGAACTGAATGCTTTCAATCCATGCATGTCAGTGATTGCCATCGACCAAGCGTTCTGTCACACCTGCCTGCTTTTCTTTCTTTTTCTCTTTACTTCATTGCATATTGATTGACTTGGGTTTTACAAGTTCATAAATCACCCTCTTTTAAGAGGCTTCTTGGCTTTTGTGTGCGTAGACTTGAGAGTACTGGGAAAGACTGATACTCATATCACAGTAACAAAGAACTTCATATTCCCTCCTTCAGCTTCATATGCGAAAGTGAAGCATCAAAAGACAGTGTCATTATGAAGAAATAGATTTCAATACAGTGCAAACACCTTATAAAAACCTGAGATGCCAGCAGCAAACCCTCTTCCATCTGATGGAAGCTCTTGTGTTGCACCCATGAAGTCATTGGAGAGAGCTTGAGAGACTTTACAACCAAGAAGAGGATTTAATATTAACTACATAATGAGATGCCACTCTTGTAAATAATTGCAGGTATTATTACCTGATTGCAAATCTATAATTCTGGTGCAAGATAGAACACACTTTCATCTGTCATAAAGTGCTTCCCTGTGGTAGAAAAATAGATGAGGTGATACGTACGATTTCTTTCACTCTTAAAATTTTCTGGTTGTAATAATTTTATGAGTTGAAGTCTTATTGTTATTATTTTTATTTAAAAAGATTAATTGCTCTCTGCCCCGGACATTTTAAATTCTTTTATAGATGAATCCTAAACCATTTGTTTCTTATTGTTTACAGATACGAAGTGGTACATAAATTCTGCAAGGATATTTTTCTATTTTTAGCATCTAAGTTTTTAATTGTAATATAAACCAGTTATATGACATTTTAAATTCTTGTTTGATAGGTGGATCTTAAAACATTCATTTCTTGCTGTTTACAGACACAAACTGGTATATGAACACTGAAGGGAGAGTATTCTATTTTTAACATCTAAGCATTTTTATTATAATATAAACCAGTAATAGAGTTTCTATTTTTTATGGAAAGGCCTAAGCAGTTGTACAATATTAATGCCCAGCGTCCTCTTAAATAACAAGTCAGTCAACTTTGTAGGTTGGTAGTCCAGTATTAGCAACAAAAAATTATATTCCAAGCAGTGTTTAACAGCTGATTTAATTGGGAGGTATTTGGTTATTCCTTTCTGAATTAATTTCTGACAGCAAGTTTAATACATCAGAAGGGAAAAAGAAAGCAAAACTGCATTCAAGAATGTCTGTAATTAATAGAACTGACTTCTGAAGAGCTGCTAAATTCTTACATGTGAGAAGTGGCTTATTCTGGAGGGACAGTGCTTTGAAAGAGAAAAACAATTGAGGCTTGGGAAGGAGGTCTCTCAACCAATTTCCACTTCATTGCTTGAGAACCATTTTTTGTATTTTCTCTATAAGGGTAAGGCAGGAAGAGGACAAGAAATGTTCTGGGAATAGCTGTCGTTTCTTAGTGGAGTTTGCAAACAGAATTTGCAGGCATAAGTGTGTCTTTTGCACCAGTTTAGTAAAATGGCATCCGCTCTTACAATGTTGCTACAGAAAGTCAAATCAATGGAGTGATGTGATAAAGATAGTCATATTTACTGTGGATCAGTCAAATTCTATGGTACATGTGGTGTTTTCTTAGGATACTTTTAGTAAATATACAGATTCAGAAAAGTTCCCTTTAAGCCAGAATAAAAACATTCAAGTCCTCCAGCAATAATAAGCATTACTATTAATTAAAAACTGACTATTCACCAGACACTGTGCTAGGTACTGTCTAGATAGTCTGATCAGTTTCATTGCTTCCGAGGTAGGTTCTGTCATCCATCTTTACAGATGAAGCCCTTCAACCTAAGGGAGGTTACCTCACTTGTTGGTGGGCTCACACAAGTGATAGAACCTAAATGTGTTTTAGATCCTTGTCTTCCTTAAAAACTATAGTGTAAGTAATGTTATATATAGTGCATCCAATTATTTGTCTTAATTTCTTTAGGAATATTTAGAATGTGACAGGCAAAAAAAGCGGGTACTTAATTCTTAAAACACTTGAAAATAATTGATGAAGTTACTGAAATAAAATTCCCTCATGACGATCTGATTGTAGATTTTTCTACAACCAGTTATTTTTCCTATTCTAGTTTTCTTACCTTTCACTTCTCCAATAATATGCTTATAAACTTCAAATTTATTTTAGTATTAATTAAAGTAGAAATATAGTTTAAAAATCATCAATTTACTGGGAAAAGACCCATGAGTTATATTTTTTAATTATGAATGACTTTTGTATTGATTGAATAAATAAGAAATTTGAGTGCCTACTTCTAGCCAGGCTTTCTCAAGCCCCAGGGGTATATGATGAACAAGACAGATAAGGTCTCACCCTCATGAAGCTTATTGTTTTTTGAGGAAAGAGATAATAAATGAGTAAGCAAGATCTTATTTACTTTTATCCATTATTTTAAGTTACTGATGATCCAGAAAGGCTCTATCAGCAAGCTGAGTGTATGTTGAAAATGCTATTAGTATGCTTGGGAAACCATATCTTTTCTTCTATTTTGCTTTAACAGGCCTGAAAGTTCTACACAAGCCAACTTTTGGTTACTTTTAGAGATGTTTAGGTTATCTGGGCCTCTGTGTTACTCCATTTTCAACAGTTACCACATCATGACTTAGCAAGGCTTGGAATGCCTTGAGCTGTTAAGAAATGTGTGAGGAATGGAAGCTGCTTGGCATGATGGAGCTTCTGCAGAGGCCCTCTGGAGTCAAAACCCACACATCAGAGAAGAATGAAGTGTCAGAAGGGAAAATGCGGAAAACTAATTTAGCAACTTTGCCTAACACTAGCTTTTTGCACAACCCTTGGAATTGAGAGCTCTTTCTATTAAGTTGTGTGTCTGCATGAAGCAAGGTCAATGGAATGGAATGAAAAGTGAAATCCTTTGGGTTTAACTACTTTTGTTTGTGAGCATCTCAACCACACTAACAAACCATACTGGTTAGTGTGACCAATATGACATGGTTATACTGGCATGGTTAAACAGCTGTAGAGCTAGGACCATTATGACCATTTCATAGGAGTCCTATGCTTACGGTTCTTCTTTGAGATGACATCAAAGAGAGAACAGTCTTTCTCTAAATCATGTTAACAGAGAACCTCAAACAATTTACTTGGCTGCAAGCACTGTATTGGAACCATGTATCCTTTCCTTACATTTTCTTTTGTTTCATTTCCTTTTCTTTCTACTGTTGTGCCTTGGCCCTGTCCACAGTCACTTGCTGGTATGAAAGCTGTTTCCTAACACATAGTTCTCTATGCTGGCTGTGCATCAGAATCAGGGGAGCTCTAAAAGACAGATTCACAAATTCCACTGACTTAGGCCACTTACTTGGCAAAGAATAAGCAGGTAACTGCAGCTAAACCTTCCTCCAGTAGCAATATGACTAATTATTTCTCTATGAAGCCCCACTAGCAAAACTGCTGAAAAGACATCTCTTCATCAGGCCCCCATCCTCCCCTCCTGCCCTCTAGAACTTTGGGTAGGGAGGAATACATTGCAGATATTCCATTTTGCTTTTCCTAGGCAGCTTGACTATCACACTGAGACCACTAGTAAAGCTTGGGTACCTCCTGCTCCTGTTACAATTATTGCCACCCCTTCCTTTTACTGCTGCCTTTTGCTTGAATCAGGCACTGTTTTGCAGGCTCACTTGCCTCTCTCCCATTGCCCAGGGTGCCTTGCAGTATGCCTTTTCTTTCCTTTGGGCAGTGCTGGGAGGCCCTAGGCAGGACCCTCACAAGTCTGGCCAAGTTTCTTGCTGTAATGCTGAAGCTGGTTCTCCCTTTTCCCTGTTTCTGAGTGGAGCTAAGAAATGCGTCTACTCAGAGGGAGCAAAACAAGTTCATCACACCATGTACCCAACCTTCCACTCTTCCATCTCTGGGATGCCTTCTGCTCTCCTTGCTCTTACCAATGTACTTTAGATTTGAGCCCTCTTCTTTTTGGAGGTTCTCTTCAGTTGATCTATCGTCAACTTGGTATATTTAGTCATGTAAAACACTAACTTCCTAGTGATCGGCATTGCCCTTTGTTCTTAATATGATTTGCATATTTCCTGGGTTTCTGCTCTGAGCTGTTCCTCTGTGGAATGGGCCTTGGTGCTCTCACTTGCCAAGAACACCTAGGACATATTTATTGGCTCTTTGGAAAGGAAACCAACTGGAAAGCTTAAGTATGTGGGATTTATAGAGAGCATTTCTTCACAGTAACTCAGGTTTCTTTTAATATGAAGCAATACTATTTTTAGTCAAAATTGTGACTATGGTTTAGTCATATTTTTTCTCCCCAGTACTTTTTTAAGAGGTGAGTTTTAAGAAAGTCAGATTTTGTGAGGAATTTGTTTACTGCAGAAACATCCAAGGTAAATGGTCCGGGATAAAAGCAGATTCAGAGTTATAGAATCTTCAGTTGGAAAAGATCACATTGCAAATTCCTAGATCACTTGGAGATTTGATTCACTTGGATGTGGATACTTACTAATTCAAATCAGTTATCAGTAGTTTTCTAAACCTGTAAAGAAATGGCATCGTTTATTTGCATTGAAATCCTCCACAGAAGCTCCAAATTCAAAGCAGATAAAAGCAGAACTTCTCTGGTTGCAAGGGAAGGAAGCACCACACTCTGATGGGCTCTGGGTTAAGAGTTCTTGCATCATCCTCTTGTTCTTTCTCCCCAGTATACTGTGCTCCCTAGAAGACAGAGGCCACATAGAAGCCCAGCAACGCTGCCTTCTGTCATCTATTGAAATTGTACACCCTCTTTCACACCAGGGGCTGTGTTCTCCACACCCAAATATGGACAATGAGACAAGATTTAAGAAATGTTGATATCCTGAGAAATCTCACAGAAGGAGCCAAGATTCTGAATTAATCAGAGATAAGTTTTATTTTACTCACCAGACTGTTACAAAGATAAAAAAGCTGTATTAATGCATTTTAGAAAGATTTTAAGGGGCAATGTGCATAAAGAAGTTTCAAACAGTTTAAGATCCTGCTGGCTGGAAATATTAACCCTCTCCACTGAACATTTGAGAAAATTAGGACATTTTTATATATTAAAACTTTCAAATCATTAGGTAGTGGGGAGACTTGGATAAATTCCAAACTAATTTTTGATGTTAGGCTAGAAAGTAGAAAACTACTTATGGCATGTTACCCTATGGAAATTTTACTCCTAGGAGTCACACAGAGCCGTGGTGAGGTCAGGGGAGGGTTGGTAGCCATCTTTCATTGTTATTATTATTATTATTATTATTTGAGGTGGAGTTTCACTCTTGTCACCCAGGTTGGAGTGCAATGGCATGATCTCGGCTCACTGCAACCTCCCCCTCCCAGGTTGAAGAGTTTCTCCTGCCTCAGCCTCCCGAGTAGCTGGGGCTACAGGCACCTGCCACCATGCCCAGCTAATTTTTGTATTTTTAGTAGAGGTCGGTTTTCACCGTGTTAGCCAGGCTGATCTTGAACTCCTGATCTCAGGTAATCTGCCTTACTCGGCCTCCCAAAGTGCTGGGATTACAGGTGTGAGCCACCTCACCCAGCCACTCATTGTTATTTTTTAACATCAGCAATTGGATCAACATTTCTACTGAGCAGGAAACATATCCAAAATTTATAGCAGCAAATATAATAGCTACTTTGCCTTTGCGGAAGCTACAGCTAAAGTTAACTCTGACTAATGTCCCTATGAAGAGCATGAGAGATCTGTACCCTGACCCTTCAGACCCAAGTGGCTACCTGTGCTGTGTCCCCTCACAGGCCCCTCCCTGGGTTTGTAGCAGTGATCCTAACTTTATTTAATAATTATTTGCATACTTTTAACTTTAGTTTAAAAATGTTTTAATTAATTAGATAATTTTTTATTTTAGGGTATTTTTAAAAAAAAAAAAAAAAGGAAAAACTCTCAGTAGCTTACAAATACCTCGTGGGCAGATACATTTGTCTACCTCATTGGATACTCATTCCCTAGCACAGTCCTTGCCATAGAGTATGGACTCACTACATAAAAGCATATTAAATATATGAATGACTGATTGAATCACTGAGGAAACAAGCAGATTTCTACATTTTCACCAGTGGAGAGGAGCCATTATGGGCACTCTGAATATTAAGGAGGCATTCTAATAGAGTACTTAAGAACATATTGCTCTGAACTGGGTCCTCCTGTGCCAGTCTTCAGCTGCTGTGATGTTGGAATTTTCCTAACCTTTCTCTGCCTTGGTGTCCTCTGCAAAGAGGGGATAAGAGTAACACCTGCCCTATAGAATTTTATGGCAATGAAACAGAGTCTGGCGCAAGTGCTCAACATTTGAGGGAAAGGGTCTATATGAATGAACCTGCTCTAAAACTAAGTAAAGGAAAAATTCCGTGTCATTCATAATTCACACTGTTGCGAATAGGTAACAGGGCCTTTGTTATGACAAAGATATCAGGAGTGGCTGAAACCAGAAACAGCATTCATTGCCCAAAGAGTCGAAATGTGGAGGTGACATCTACCCCATGACACAGAAAATTAAGTAAAACTAGAGTGTTGCACTCTGCTGTAAGTATCCTTAGCTTTTTGTGAAAAACTGTCCTAAAAAGCACAAAAATCTATCATTCTTTTCAAGATATTGAAGTCTGATAATAGAGAAAACTTTGTTGCTGAGTCTAAATAACACTGAATATCTTTGGCTGTTTTTTTCAGCTCTCCTTTTATTGTTTCTCTTTGATTTAGGATCTATCTTTTGGCACAGTAAATAGGTCCTTTATGGAATAGGACGTGGAGTTCCAGGAGGCAAATGGGTGTCCAGAGAAGATCGCCGTTAAACGAGTATACACTATTTAATCTACACACATTATTAAATGCTCCTGATTTCCCTCAGCAACAGAGGGAATGCTTTAAATATTTGGAATTTAAAGTTTAGGAATTTCCAGTGATCACAATTGTTTATATATATATATATATATATATATATATATATATATATATATATATATGAAAAAATGTGACTCATTTATAGAGTTGATAAAACACTTGGGTCATAAGATAAAATTAGAGTTATTAATATTATGAACAAATAAGGAGATAAATAAAAGAGAGATAGGGAATTAGAAAACCAAAGTGTGAAACCAAAAGAAAATCCATGTATCATTTGGCATGTGTAAACCAAGCCCTTTCTAAATGCAAGGTGCTGAGATTCTTTGAAGCTTAATCATAATTTAAAGGTTTGTATCACATTAATATTTATTATGGATTTACTCTGGGCCGTAGGATGTTTTGTGAAAAGCATCATGCATATGTTATGTTAAGCTCATCACAATTCTATGAGGTAGGTATTGTTAGGTTCATTTTTAAATTGAGAAAATAAGTTTAGAGACCTGACTGAATTTGTCTGAGATTATATAGCGAATAAGTTGTGCAGCCAGGATATGAATCCAGATCTTCCCTAATCCCAGTGCTGTGTACTCTTGACCACAATTAGGCTGTAAATCATATAATCTCAGATGTTGGGAAGCTTGGATTCCTTGTAACAGTAGCAACATGTCCTATGTTGATGAACAAACTTTGCTCCTCTTCCTTACTGAATTTTTGAGGGTTTTAGAACTCTGTAACCTGCTCTTGACCTTTCTGGTGTCAGCTTAAAAAAAAAAATCCAAATAAACTCTTGTCGCTACCTCAGAGGTTGTCACTTCTTTTAAGAATGACAGGACCAAAAAATAAATTCCCATGTGCTAAGACTTGTGGGAGAACAGGTATGCTGAGGCTCATAAATGCATAAAAGTCTGATGTGATCTTTTCCATTTGTACCTAGGATTGTCTTGTCTCCTTGCAAAAAACAGAGATCCTGGTTTTAATGGCTGTTTGTAATTTCAGCTCAGGTCTTGTTATAAAGTTTACATTTAAAGCTTTGCAGTGGTACCAGGTTTAGGGTAAATTTGAAAGTAGCTGTGGGGGAGATGACTTTAACATTTCCCCAGGGAAGTAGACTGCAAAACTGCTGGAGAGTGAACTATAGGGAACAATCTTGAATTGGTCTCTTGGGTTGGACATAATTACCTAATGGATTTTCCATCTTTCAAAATTTTAGGCAGGAAAAAATTGCCTCAAAAAATATCGACAAAATGTGAAGCGTACAACCTGTTCCAGTTCTCTTCAAGACTGTAAACTCCTGGCCTTCTCTGGAGCCTTTGAAGAATGGCAGTGTAGTGGAGTAAAGACAGGCAAGGGGAAGACGTGGAAGAGAAGAAATCAGACTGATGCATGATTGAAAACTCAGAATTACATAACTCGATTTGTCCCTTTTAAGTCATTACTGACTGCTGATTCATCTCCATTCATGAATGTTTTGGGTGCAGTTAGAACTACATTTTAATGAACAATATAACCTAATTATGATTGAGCATTTTACTTTTCCATGGACTGTAAAGGTATTTGTTGAGTGGCTTAGAGGTTTGCATACCAGAGTTTCCTGGTCAAAAATGTGCATTATGCAATCAGTTTTTACCCCAAACATTCACATATGGATTCCCCTATCTTGCTTGGTTACTTTATTGGTACCAAGAATATGAAACCTCTTTCTTTCTTGCACCCCCAGGTATATCCCAATACATGTTCTGTTTTAATGTAATTTACTATTATTCACATTGCTTAAGGGATGACAAAGTATCTACTTGTTCTCAAGTTTTATTACTGGCTGATGTATGTCAGACTAGACTTGGCTCTGTATATAAATATACTCCAGTAGAGAGACCCAGCCTCTGTGATCCCAAATACATTCATTGGAACAATAAATGTGAGTGCTTGCTATGTGCCTAGCATGTTACAGCTGAGATGTACCCACAAGTGAAACAGACACTGCTGTGTTTCTTTCTTGAGTGGGAGAAGTAAGTCATGGACTGGAGAAACTAAAGCACTAGGTATACAAAGGCAAGAGCTCCAAGGGATCAAAGTGCTGTCATATTCAAACAAGGGGTCTGCCTTGAGGGATCGTGGGAGAGGGCATTTGCACTAGCTGCAGTCTTGATTGTGCCAAGAAGGAGATGTTCCAACTGGGTATAGGAGCATGAAAGAAGCCCACAGCTGGGGAACACAGAGATGCACTGGGAGGGAGCTGTGTATGGTTTCATTTGATTGGAGTTTTGGTTGTGTGGAGGATGGTAGTTGGAGATAAAATGGGGGCCAAATTTTCAAGATTCCTGGATGTTAGGAAGAGCGCTAGAACTTTGTTAGGCAGTTGTGCATCCCTAAAAAATGTGAGCATCTTAACATTATGATGAGAACCATGATTAGTGGAGAGTTACCTGGAGGCAGGCCGTGTACACAAGGAATTGGAGGCACATGGGGGTTAGAGAAAGAGATGCAGTAGAGGCTGGTGAGTTAGGAAGAGTGGTAATAAGGGATGGAGCAGGTGGAATGAAGACACAGAACTAGTGACCAAGGCCTTGTGGAAGAGCCAACACTTTAACCACTGATTCAGAGTGGGATGGAGAGGAAGATGAAGGATTAGGGGTTAGATGGCAAGGAGAAAGATGGTGGCATTAACAGAATTGGATAGGAAAGGAGGAATGTGGTTGGGCTGTGTGTGGGGGGCGGGGGTGGAAGTTGTTGGGCAGGAAAGAGCTATAGCCAAGCTAGTTTTCTTTCTAATCCTGATCTGACACTTCCTTAGCACTGCAATATTAAGTGGTTGTGCCCCTCTGAGCATGCTCCTGCATCTGTAAAATACACCTTTAATTCTTAGGATTCTTTATTTCAATTATTTAAGAGAATTAGAGAATGAAATGGTTCAAGCAGTTCTCAGAAAGTAAGAAAAGGAAAGAGCAGGAAATACAATATGGAAATATGAACTTTCTCCTGCTGCATAAGATTTAAACTCTTGACATTTAAAGCGGAAAAACACAATTTAAAGAATGACTGAAGGGTATGTTAATTATTTGTGAAGAGGCAGAAGATTCTTCTTTGACACTTAAGATGGCAATAATTTTGGGCAGCACATACATTGGCCATGTTTATAATTATGGCTAATTGTACAATGAGTAGTAAATAGGAAATGGATTGAAATTTCCAAAAAAAAGACATGAATGGATTTAAATGAATATTACAAGCTAACAAAAAATAAATAAATAAAAATAAAAATAAATTTAAAAAAAGGAGAGCTGTACAAAGCCACAAGAAGAGTTCCACCTTGGATTGGTGGTATGGATGTGTTTGTGCTCAGAACTTAGAACTTCAAAAGAACAGAAGTCCTGCTCTACATCTAACAACTTGTAAATAATTACATGGCTTCTAAGTTGCTTGAAATGTTATTGAATTGAAATAAATTGGAAGGAAACCAGACCTGCCATTGAAAACCAAAGGACCGAACTTTCCCCAGTGCTGGAGGGAACCTAAACAAAATCCCCAGCTTTTAAAGGAAGAGATTTTCAACCTGCTTTCATCTCCTCTTCCTTTTGGTGTTTTTCCTATATGGGATGGAGAGCAAAAGATGTGGCTGGGGTGTTTTTAAGATGGAACTGAGTTTGCCCTCAAGTCTTTCAAAGATAAGACAGTTTTACTTACCAGGGAGAGGATCTATTACACCCTGAACAGCTGCTATTTTTGAGGCAGGAAAGTGAAGCTGAAGAGCTTTGTACAGCTGTCATGTAGAATTCTAAGCACCCATTTGATAAAACCTGTCAGCGTGACCCGGTTTCTTGGGCAGATGCAGCCCTTGGCTGTAGCCCCTTTCCTCTCTACCCCTTTCTGTTCGTCAGTTTTGTTTTTGTTTCCTGTTAGAAATATTCCAGATTTAGCAGCTTAAAGTGGTGTGTGTGTGTGAGTGTACAAGCATGTGTGTGTTTTAAGAGCGGTCATTTGTATGATTGAACCCAAACTCCTGTTTCTCTTTCAGGAGTTATATTAAAAAATATTTGACCCAAGGCTCTAGAAATTTTGCCCTACGGGGAAAAGGAAGAGAAGAAATCTTTATCAGCTTTCTTACTTGGTTATAGAAGTGGTAAGGCATGAAATTGGAACAGATGGCTTAATAATAGCTGGACTTACATCCCTTAGTTGAATTTTGCTGACAATTTCTTTAAAATCTTTATAAACTCCACTTTCAATAGTTCTTTAAGGCCATTAAGGCTCTGTGAGTAAATGCACCAGTGTAACAAGGCTTCATCCAGGTATGTTACAGGAAATGGGCCATGAACTAATTCAGGACTCATGATGTAGACCAGGAAGCCTATTTTATGTATCTGTAACAAATAGATTGTAAAGTTAATATTATCACCTGGTCCCTTGTCTATCTTGAAGTTTACACAGTGTTGTTACCATCTTAGGTTGTACCTGAGGGGGTATGTGTAGTAGCCGGCCTCTCTTTAATAAGTCAAAGTGGACTTTAGAACATCCTTTAATACAAGAGTCGAGACAATTTTGAGAATTGCAAGCTGACTGAGTATGCCAACATGTAGGACATCAGACAGACAGTAAAAAAACTTAAGTGTGGGTATCCTGTTTGCTTTTTGTCCGCAGATGTTAAGCAGTTTCAATAGCTGGGGGAAAATTGTTGTATCATTATCTGTGGGTAGTGTGCTGATAGTTTATTATAGGGCAGAGTTATTGAAAGAGAAAGAATTGTATCATCATTCATATTTAAAAATGCTGTGACAATGTACTACTTCAGAT
This sequence comes from Pan troglodytes, assembly GCF_028858775.2. NCBI lineage: Eukaryota > Metazoa > Chordata > Mammalia > Primates > Hominidae > Pan > Pan troglodytes. Next base: position 94,381,051 of record NC_072407.2, read on the forward strand.
GAGTGTTGTCCCCATAAGTCATCCTAGATCCCTGTGCTCAGGAAATCTGTGAGAAGATAGTATTTTCAGAGGCAAAATTATTTCAGTTTCTTCACGGGAGGAATTTTAGAACATAAGGAGGAATTCATCCAAACAGGAAAGCCATCTACTGAGCTTACATCATTAAATAGGAAAGGTAAGGAGGGCTACACCCAGTTTAAAGATATCTTTAAGCTATTGTCTCCAACCTGGGGCCTTAGACCTCTGAGTAATTAGAGTATGTGACTGACATGCATTGTTTGTAGACTGAATGAATTAAAACTGGATTCCTCACTATACTTTGGGTATTAAAAGGGCCTCTTATGCAAAAGGATTGGAAACTGTGCTGTAGGGTAAGATATTTTAGGAACAATGCTTTAGTTTTCTCTTGCTCTTTTTGTCTTTTAACTTGGCTATTTTCTTATATATAGAATTTCTGTCCAAAAATCTAACTGTGTGATTTTTTAGCTCAGCTCAGAGTAGCACAACAAAATTACAGCCACCAGTTGGACCCAGTTCGGTACAGCATTCAATCTAAGGGCCTTGTAGCTTCCAAACATTTGTATTATTCCGATCCCTGGGTGGCATTGTAACATATATTTATTCTTGATTGCTCCAGAGGTTTATTTTAAAAATTAGAATAATAACACAACTAGGTTAAGTGCAATGTACTTTGAAATTCCAAACCAGTAGTTCTTTAACCTATTCATGCTGGTTGGATGACAAGGCATTTTACCATTCTTTTTATTTAAAATTACCCATATTTGTGGCTTTTAATTAATTATCTAATTAAATGTATTTTATTTTCTTTTGCCTGCATTCCAGGTTTTCTTATTTCTATGTTGTTTCTCCTTTATACATATTTACTCTCTCTTTTTTTTTAAATTCTGAGGTCTCTCGAAAAATAAATGGACTCTAGCATTGTTCCCATGTGACCTAAAGAAACTACCATATTAGAAGAGGCTACCATATTAGATTAGCTTTCACTTAACACAGAGGGATCTGAAAAGATGGAATAGTGGTAAGAACCTCCTAAGAAGTGACATTTAATTGGAAATTGGAAATTCTATTGACTAAATCAGGAAATAGAAGGAGACCTCCTCAACTGCCCTTGATTGGTAATTACAGCTCATGGGTAGTTTTAATAGCCTTCAGAATTCCTCATCTTTCCTTCTCATATGTTTTCCTGTAAGTAGTGTCTTTTTCCAGAAGTTGCTTCAATGGTTCTTTTGAGGACTGGATAGAAAGACTTTACTGAGTTCAAAGGAGTTATTTGACATATCAAGCTTTCCCATTGGCTGAAGAAACCTTAGCTCAGAGTTGGTAGACCCAATCCCTGAGCCATTATGAGATACCAGTGATCCTTGGCCTGGTCCCTCAGGTCAGAACTCAGAAAAGAGCAGCAGATACATCCAGAGTCTCAGGGAATTAGGCAAGTTTCTTTCCCCATCCAGTGGAGTTTTTGCTAGACCTCTGTGAAACAGGATACAGCATGATATATTTTTAGTAATTTACAGAAAGAAAATGGAAACAAGCTTTATTTTGATAATTATTTGATATTTTAGTACATATCTCTTGAGAAAACTAGAACGTCCCACATGGGACTGTGATAAGACCAGAGTTAGGAAACATTCTCAGAATACGGGATGGGTTGACAATGCCCATGTGTCTGAATTTACAACACTTGTCCAAAATGCAAGTGGTTGCAAATGCCTCTGAAGGATGCTTGCCAGTGCTATCATATAACTAAAAGAATACAGAATCATAGAGGCCATTACTGTGGTCAAGGTGGCTACCGAAATGTAGGTATTTCTCTTTAGCCCCGGTTCCCTCATAATAATCTTTCAGTTTTCTCTCTTTTTTTTTTATTCCTCATTACTTTGTAGCTGGATGCTATACCACATTGTTGATTCTAATAAATGACATGTTGATCTCATCTACCTGGGAATCCTTGGTTTCCAGTTTTCACAGCTTTGTTTTCAGTATTCACAGCTCAGTGCTGGAGAGTTGACCATTTGTGTAGTTCAGCATTTCTCTGTGTTAATCCAGTGAGGGTTGAGTGTTGTCGACAATTCTAGGCATTCTGTCCATCATTTTTTTTTTCTCGATTCACTTATTCTGGTTTTCATCAGGGTTTTTATGTCATAGCAGAGTCTGGAATTTGGTCTGGAATATATATACACACACACACACCACACACACACATATTATATAATGTTTGCCCTTGTGTTACATTAGACAGTTGTATATAGAAAATTGATTTCTTGAAAAAGATTTCATATCATCAATGCTATGGGAGCAATATCTGTATCATTGCTTTATAAAGATTTTTAAGGATTTGTGAAAAACTTTTCTTCCTTCCTCTGAAATTTTCTTTCTGATGTGAAGATTACAGGAGATGTGAATATTGGATCTTCTGAGTAAAATTTCATTTATTCTAAAATGTTGAGTGATAAATGTGGTATTTGAATATAAGTGTGTTTGTGTGTGTATATATATATATATATATAGAGATGCATATATATTTGCATGCTTATAATTTTAACTTTAATTCAAAATGATTAAAAATGAACAAATTATGAAGCATTTGCCCATTGTATCGTGTCAGCATTGATCATGTCCTACTTTGTGTTGCTTTTAATTTTTTCCCTCCCTTTTTTCATCTTGATGTCTTTTGTTAGCCATATTTCTAGAAGCCCCAAGAGCAGGGATCTGCATTTGATATTAGCCGTTAGTGGAAAGAAAGCTGACATATACTGAACAACTACTGGGTTCCAGGCATTACGCTAGTGAGGCAGTGCTCTGAGAAGTGCTATAAAGTAGATAATCATTACCCTCATTTTACAGATTGAGAAATTAAGCTGCAGAGTAGTTAATTTACCTATAGACATGTAGTTATACTTGAGCTATTGACCAATCACTGCCAACCCCATCGTCTCACGTCGACTCTATCTGTGTGCCTCTTCTGCTTTGTGCATTCAAGGTCTCATTTTGTTGACTTTGGCTAATTTAATGATATAAATGATAAATAATAGAAATCAGAGTAATATAACATTTTCCTTGTCTCATGACAAACTAAGAGACATGAACACTGATACTAACAATTACTTCAGATGTGTATCTGGAATACTTTGAGACTCCAATTCTAAGGCTTGTTTTCTTGTTGTATATGTTTCAGGAGAGTAGGGGCTAACTGCATCAGTTTCCACATTTGAAGAAGAGATACAAAATAGTTATCTATAATGTAAGTGAAATGTGTATTGAAATGGTTAAATTGAAGAAACCAATCTTGGGTTGGTTTAAGGACACTAAGAGTCATCTCTACCCTTTGCCTTGTAGAGCAAACTGTGCATTTAGAGGGAGCTTAACTAGTAATTCAGAATAACCGCTATTGCATACCATGCATTTAAACTGTGGGGGAATCTAGGTTGCTATGACAATGGAAATATTTTCATTTTCTCCATTTTTAGAGTATAAACACATGAATCCTGAATATTGCTTTGGTTTGCACTTTATATTTATGTTTTCTGACTTCGTGAGAGAAGTGACAGAGACACCAGCCATGCTTCTTCCCAGTGATGCCATAGATTCTGTCTTTCACTCCAGGCTCCTTGTGGAGGTCCCAGAACTCCGCTTGGCCATACCTGGGCTTCACTGACATCTTTTCTTTAGGGCGGTCACAGTGAGAGATAAGACACCTTTCCTACTGTTAATCATTCAAAGAATAACATGTATTTATTTCACCTCGGATTTGAAATCCACATCTCCTTGGGTAAAGAGGATTCCAAGTCAGAGACACCCCATGCCCACCTTTAAGATCATAAGGACTGAATTCTGTGAATATTCTGTTGGGGGCTTTTTTAGCACTCAGTAAAGGAAAAAAAAGGTTGAAAAAAAAACCCAAAATAATTGCTAAGCCGAGTCTAGAAATCACCACAGGTTCCCTGGAGCTTTTTATATTAGAGTATCTTCTTCAGGACTCAGTATGTGAATTAAGAGGACCACTGAAGAGTCAGCTGTAGCCAGTTCACTTATTTTTTAGCGACCTGGGCCCTGAAACTCTGTATTTGCATGATAGAAAACACATTGCCTTCTGCTTGACTAGACTAGGAACAAAAATTGTTAAGGAAATTAAAAACAAATACTTTTATATATCCTCTCCTTCTACTATGCTGCCTTATGGTTTTTCTTCTCCCTCCCTTACCCTTCAGTATTGACTGCGTTCCAAGCATGGTGTTGGGAGCTGCAGATAAATTGGTGAATGGGGAAGACGTCTTTTTCTGTCTCACAGCATCCCAGTCTCTGGGGAAGGCAAATGAGTAAACAGGAAATTATACTATGGTACTAAGCCTTCTCTTAGAGGGCAAGGGGAACACTTCTGGTGTGGGGTTGGGGGAATCTGGGGGATTACTAAGGTTGGGTGTCTTAGATCATTTGGGCTGCTATAACCAAAATACCATAAACTAAGTAGGCTATAAATAACAGAAATGTATTTCTCACAGTCCTGGAGGCTGGTAAGTCCAAGGTCAAGGCACTGGCAGATTCGTTATCTAGTGAGAGTCCATTTCCTAGCTCATGGACAATGTCATCTCCTTGTGTTTCAATATGGTAGAAGGGGCAAGGCAGCTCTCTGGTGCCTCTTTTGTAAGGCACTAACCCCACTCATGAGACTCTACCCTCATGATTTAATCACCTCCTAAAGGTCCCACCTGTTAGTACCACCTTGGGGTTAGATTCAACACATACATCTTTAGGGAAGACAAGTATTCAGATCATAGCATTGGGGAAAGGGCAGGATGCTCCAGACCTCTTTTTCCCTTCCTTCCTTTCTACCTTGGCCTTTTCAAGTCCATCATTTCTTGCTGTTTTTTGAACTTAACTTTAACATTTGTCCCAGCTAAAATTATGGCTTCAATAATTACTTTTTATTATTGAACATAGGATACAATTTGTAATATTTTCCTCCAAGACTTTGACTTGCAAGGAGATTTATCTTAGGTTCTAAATGCCTCTTTTAAAGGAATACCGACTAGTGTTTCATTAAGGGAAAAAGACATTTCTCTTCGAAATTCATTGAAGTAGCTCTCTGAGCCATTCATATGGTTTATTTCATTCTCTAGTTTGAGAACCTGGCCTCACTATGAAAAAGTATGTCTAAATACCCTCGGCAATGTATTTTCTTTTTAGTATGGGCAGGAGCTGAGGAAGTGTCTTCAGGACCAAAATGCTATTTATTCCGTGTTTGACACGTACAAATCCTCTTTGATAAAATGTCATTAGGGAGGCATATTGAGCTGTGTGGCCTCAGTTGATAGGTACTTTTCAGCTTTTATCACTGTCTGTGTCAGAAAATTAAGTGTAATCTAGGGTGTTTTCATTCCTTTTATTAACTCTAGCGGGTATATTTTATATTAGGGAATTTAGTAGAACATTTTGCCTTTGAGAAATACGCATCCCTTTCCACTCTAACAGCCTCAACCTTCTCAGTCTGGAGTGTCTGTGGCTGAAAAAGCCTTTTTGCCCATCCTCGAGTAGCAAGCTCTCTGCTCAGGGATGGCAGAAATTGTTTGCAGAGACTAATTCCTTGTTCCATTTTGCAGAGAGAGTGTTTCTTCTGTTTGTTGGGATGGTGAATATTTGCCAGAAGTTTTATGGAAATGCCATTAGAAAATCTAGGCTTGGTTCTTGGGTGCCTTTTCCTGATTTCACCTGATGATCTTCATTCTCTGTGATTCATGCTCCATAATTCTCAGTTAACTCTGGCATATCACCCATGGAGTTACATTCTGTGAGCAAATGGCCCATTAGCATGTGTCTGTGTGCTGCTCTGGGCTGATATAAATCTTCTGAAAGAACTTTGGACTTTGCCACTGCTCCAGTCTGGTGTGGAAGGGCATTGAGAGGCTGCCTGCCTGACACTGCCTTGCCTGTCACTGCCTTGCCTGTCACGCGGGTGTAGCTTTCTCAATTCCCATCCTGCCGACTTTTGCACCAACTCGCTTATTGAAAATGCTTACTCAAAAAGAAGCCTATTTGGCATTCATGACTTTATCATGTTCTTTATTATTCAAGACAGAAAAAAATGGGGGCAAAGACAAGTTCTTATTTATTTGTATGTGCCTACATTTCTTAAAGATGGAAATGGTGTTGAGATTGCTAATTTTGGGCACATTCCTTCTTGTTCTTAAAGAATTTCTAAGTAAATGCTGAAACCTTTTCCCAGAAATCTAATTAGGTAATTAGTTCTGATTAGTTAACTTTAAGCATAAGAAGAGAATGATGGATACATATTGACTCCGGACATGGGGAAGGAGACCACAGAAGCTGGAGGTCTCCTTAGGAACCTGGAAAGAGCACAGAGTTTGGCGGAGGGTCCTTGGGCCAAGAGTGGCAGCTTGGCAACAGTAGCTTTTAGAAAGGAGCAGCTCCAGGGTTTGGAAGTATGGAAAAAAAAAAAAAAAAAGTGGTGGTGGGAAATGATCCCAAAGAAAACGATCTACCAGTTAGACTTCTCACCTCCTATCCATTTTTTATATCCTCTGATTTAAGTTGCTGAAACATAGTTTTACCTAGAAGAATATTAAAGGAAAATAAAAAGAAATCTTTAATTCTGTTCTCATCGGAAGTTATTGCTTATCATTATTTATTTGCTGATACTCTTTTCCTAAGCTAACACCTTAAAATTAAGTAATTCAAATCTGTGAAAATCCTTTGTGGAACTGCGTAAGGCTGTGTCCTTTGCAGGATGACATGTATTAACACTTATTTATTAGGCTCTGGGGAGTTGGTTTTCAGATTGAATGAAGTAGCGCTTTGTCTTGTAGGTGCACAAATTACTGAAAATTGAGGTTTTTCTTCCTTCAGTGTACATTACCAGCATTATAGGCTTTTAGAGTATTAAAGGAATTTAAGTTATCTGCCCTAAGTCCTTCAAAAAAAAAAAAAAAACCTAATCAGTTCAGAGAAGGAAAAGGAGAAAGAAAACAAACACTGGTCCCAACTCTGTGCTAATAGCTTTCAGTACCTTATCTCATTTAATCTTAGCCCTGACGGATAGCTATTATCCCCATTTCACATGTGGGGTAACTGATACTCAGAGAGGTTGAGGGCCTTGCCCAAGGAAACACAGCAAGAGGCAGAGATAGGTTTTGAATTTAAGCCTTTGTACTGCCAATGCCCATACCTTTTCCACTACCCCACATTAAAGCCACTCAGCTCCTTAGTGATGAAGAGAATGGACCTAGCTGCCTTAACTTCCCTAAACAGAGATCTTTTCCATAGATTATACGACGTACTTTGGAAAAATCTGAACATGTTTGACAATTGTAACAGAAATTGGTATAGATTTCCTTTTTTTTTTAATTTTTAAAAGATAAAAATAATTTTCCTTGAGTCTGTAATTTCAAAATTAACCCCCAACCTTCCCCATTCTTTGTAAAAGTTTGGTTCCTTGCATAGATAGAAGCTAATTGAGCTTTGAGACACATCACTAACTTAATTTTAATCTCTGGTTGCTCTTCTATATTTACTTCTTTTCCATTCAGATGATAATTATGCAACTGTGGTTACCCTGATTAATGTTTTACATATTTCCCCAGGCATTCATGGAGATTGACTAAAATATAAGTTACCATTGGCTTCAGAAAACTTCTGATTGGCATTTAGAAACATGTACAAAACATACCCCTTGGTAAGCAGTGTTCCAACTAACAATTTTCCTCCTTTTAAGGAAAGGGGAAGAAAAAAGAAACATTTTCAAGGGAGATTTTGGTTGCAGTAAAGGGAGACTATGGTTTGAAGCTATTATTTTTTCCATTTCAGCCTTTTACTTTGTATGGGAAAAAATTTAAAATGGATGTATTCAGGTGTTTTTAACATGATGAGCTGGAATGGAATGCAGAATCAGCTCTTTTTCCCTCTTCATCTCAAAGGAAAAATATCACATATCTCAAATTGCCTTGGGTCACAACACTATTTTTTGAATTATTCAATAGTTTGAACTGGTAGAATTAGAAGATTCATTAGACTGAAGGTCAAAAGTTAAGTTAAAAACATTTCCTCATAGTTATGATATGACTCGCAATGTTGACAGATTCCAGAAATGCCATAGAAGCTGAGAGATGTGTAGTCTTAATGAGCTAGAAACATCCTTTCGCCTGGCCATTTAGATCCCTGACCACTCAGAAGTGCCCTGACTTCAAATCATTTAGGTCTGTGTTCACACCAGCAAGCAAGTATGTAGTGGGTCAGGTAGACACTGGTTCCTTTCACAAAGTATTTAGATGAAAGTGAAAATTATCCTATTGATTTAGTTTTATTCTTCTAGTTTTATCTACATCTCATGAAAAAGTGAAGCTGGGACATATGCTTTGAACAAGCAGAACTTTTTTGCTTTTCAACTGATCTTTATGCTATCTGTTGGAAGAGCCTGTAGTTTGAAGTTATAATATGGAAACTGTATTAAGAGGATTTCTCATTAGAAGTGATGGCAAAAGAAAGGGTAATAATAAAACTGTGCATGTCTAGAGTGCCAACCTTTCCTGGGCAATACAATATTTACCTACCTTCTTTCTAATTTATTTTTATGTCATGAGTACTTAGTGTTGAGTATCACCATATTCAAAATGGGAGGAAATAATTTTCAGAATAAAGTCCCAAGAACTCCATTATCTTGTCAGCAATGTAGCCACTGTACCCCACTTCCCCTTCCCATTCAGCAGCCCATCTGGAAAGTTGAGCTTTGAGAAGTTTTCTATTCTACATCCTCTAGGGCCACCCCAAAATTCATTTTCTTGCTGTCTGTTGAAGCTCACTTCTTTTTAAATGCATTAAGTTATTAGTGTGGACACTTCAGAAATAATTGATGGTGAGGCATCTGAGGAATCAGATGTCTGCTTACTGTTTTGGCTGTGGTTCCTGTCCTCTCCATTAAGGCTCTCTTTCCAGGTGATTGATGACATCTTGTTGATCTGAACTTTAAGATGCTAAGCTGCCAGAGAGGGTGATGTCTCTCAGCAGCGTTTGGTACATATGACTACTTCCATCTTCTTAAAATACTTTATATTCTGGACTTCAATTATATTACCTTGCCCTGGTTTTCCTCCCACTTCACTGGCCTTTCTTTCTCAGTCTCCTTTATTGATCCTCCTACCACCCTCTAAATATTGAGAGTGTTTCAGAGCTTGAACTTGGGTCTCCTTCTCTTTTTGTCAACATTGTTCTCTCCCACTAGTGATATCATCTAGTCTACTGGTTTTAAATATCATCTACTGGGGCCAAGTGCAGTGGCTCACACCTGTAATCCCAGCATTTTGGGAGGCAGAGGCGGGTGTATCACCTGAGGTCAGGAGTTCAAGATCAGTCTGGCCAACATGGTGAAACCTCGTCTCTAATAAAAATACAAAAAGAAAATTGCTGGGCATGGTGGCACATGCCTGTAATCCCAGCTACTCAGGAGGCTGAGACAGGAGAATCACTTGAACCCAGGAGGCGGAGGTTGCAGTGAGCCGAGATCGTGCCATTGCTCTACAGCCTGGGGGACAAGAGCAAAACTCCACCTCAATAAATAAATAAATAAATAAATAAATAAATAAATAAATATTATATATTGGCTACTCTTAAATCTATATATCCAATTGGACTCCCACTTAGATATTTGAGAAATATCATATACATACATGTCTAAACAGAACTAATGTTATTCCACTATACCCCTAAACCCACTTTTACCCCAATCTTTCCAATCTCCATAAATGGCACCACCATCCATCCAATTTCTTAGGACCCAAAGTGAGGGGTCATCATCAATTCCTCTCTTTCTCTCATTTTTTACATCCAATCCATTAGCAAAGCCTGTCTCTTTGACTTCCAAAATATATCCCAAAGCAGGCCACTTCTCGTCATCTTTGTTATTATAACCCCTGTTGAAGCCATCAGGATCTCTCCCTTGTGTTCCTGCAGCAGCCTCCAAGCCCTGCCTCTAGACTCACACTCTACAGTCCATTCTGCATACTGAGCCAGAGTATTCATCAGGCTGCCTCACTTCCTTGTGCCATAACACCTTCCAGGGGCTTCCCATGAAGACCAGTGTGACATGTAGACTCCTTACTTTAGCCTCAAGATTCCATGCCTGCATCTCTGGTTTCATCTCTTTCCACTGAATCCCTAGTCTCTGGGCCACACTGGCCTTCCCTCTGGACCTTAACCCTCCCCAATGTCCCTATGTGCTTCCTTGTCCTTCATGTCTTCCCTCTGCTGCTTTCTGTCTTCATTTACTCACTCCCTTCCAAGCAGCCATTCCTGACCACCTTAGCTAATGCTGTCCTTCCTCTGCCACTCCCCCTTAGGATGATCATATCTCATTTATTTCATTTTCTTCACAGCATATTTTAGTACTTGAAATGGACTGTTTATATGTTGTATTCTGTGTCTTCTACTGCACAAGCTTAAGGTCCTTAAGGGTAGGAAATCTGTCTGTTTCACTGTTCTCCCTCCAGTGCCCAGAACAGTGCTTGCAACATAGTTGTTGCAATAAATACTGATTGACTGAGTGACATTTAATATTCTTCATTTGTCTCTTCCCTTCTGTAGCTATTTTGATTTATCTTTTAAAGAGAGAGGTAACAATTTCCTTTGATATGCTGGGCTTAGTAAATTGGGTTTGCCCCATTCATCTGAAGAAGCTATGCTGCCAGATCCCATCAATCTTTTAAATGTGACTTTTGTTTTTCTGCCTTCTTCTACGTGCTGGAAGTGGATTTATTTTATGTTGCAAAACTGTTGTCCCGTTTTTTAACCCGTATGTGACAACTCTTGGAATAAGTCTATACTGATTCCCTTCACTTCTTTCTTAGTTTGGGGGTAGTTTGTGTGAGACTGTACTCTTTTCATTATATGGCCCTATAAGAACTGAGACCAACTCTGTCAAGCAGTCATTGTCCTCCATCTCCCTTCTCTGGGATTGCAGAAGGAAAAATCCCTAGCTTATGCATCAAGAAACTCTCTATTATTGATGTTGTAAAGTTCTGCACACATCAGATGGAGAGGTGATGGAAGGAACAGCAAAGCTGCTGTAAAACCTTGAAGGGGAAATTGAGGAGGGGGTTACCAGTGTTCATTTTGCCCTGCTCCTTGGGAGTCACACCTGCATGGAAAGCTCCAAGCGGAGTAGAAATCAAGCACATAAGGCCGAGTGGGCTATGCCAATTTCTGGTTAAGGATTCTCTGTTCCAGCATAAACTTTGCATTCTCATGACAGAATTAAACTACTGTCTGAGTTCCTAGTAAATGCATGACATATTGTGAATTACTAAGTAGTGGTGTTGATAGGTTAGAGGACAGGATGGTCAGGGAGATAAATGAGACATGGGTTCTATTGCTCAAGGAGCTTCTAATGAATAATATAATATAACCCACATAAAAGGGAGAATATGAGTTAGGCCAGTAGAAAGAAAGAAGCAAAATGTGATGGATATTTAAAGGGGGGAAATCACAAGTAGGTTGAAGGGAGGATGGGAGAGAATGAAGAGGGAAAGCTGCATGGGAGAGGGGCCGTTTAAGGAGAACATGGGGTGTGGGGTGTGACAACCTGGGGAAAATGTGCCCCAAATGACTGAAATGTTACGGACAGGGATCCTCAGGCCATCCTTACTTCTGTTATGCAAGACTTTGAATAGGCCTGTTAAGGGAAGTATTGCCAAGGAAGCTTGCTAGACCTTTTGCAAAATTAAGAACTGTTGAGCAAAATAAAGTATTCGTCTGCAAACCTGCTGTCCAGCTGACAGATGGAGCTCTGGCCAGGAGCCTTGCCCGGTGTTGTGTCTGTCAACAGGGAAACTGGGAAAAGCTTACTCCAAGGGCCCTGGAGGACTATGTTTTTTCATAAACAGATTTTTCCTAATAGCACTTTCAACCAGGTTGGCCTTGCTGGGCATCCCCCATACCACTACTTACCTCACATTTTTCTATAAATCAATCCTCTATTTTACTTAAATGAATCTCGGCCTATTCTAACAATAGTATCTGTGAAATTACGAGTCTGATCCACCAGTTTTTATGTTTTCCCAAATTTTACACCTCCTGCCATTATCTCATGTATTTTATAAAAGTGATGCCAAATCTGTTTCTGGGGAACTTGTATCTCTGCCTTTAAAATAGCTTCAACTTTTGGGGAAAAGTAAAATTACTTCTTTAACATCCTTGTAGCAGTCCTATTAAGTCCTTCTCCCTCATCTCCCTCCTCCCTCCTATCCCTGCCCCTTTCTAGATTCTGTAACATTCTGAGCCTGCAGGGATTGTAGAGGACATAATAAAAAAGATCTTGGGTATTTTAGGATTTGAAGTGCAATGAAAGGAAATTACTGACACACTGAATTGCCATTTAATGGGAGATGGTGATATCGATCTGGTAATGTTTCCTGTGGTCCTAGTTGTAATAACTGTATAATATCATACACTTTATCAAAATAATTTAAAAGCTGGCAAATGAAGTTGTTACAGAGCCTCTGAGTAAAATGGAATGAAAGTCAGAGGGTCCAGAAGATGGTGAGGGAAGAAGAATGGAAAGGGCTACAGGACTAAATTAGAGGAAGACTATAAATCTCTGTGGTCAGAATAGATTTCTGAGGATTAAGTTAATGTCTGCATGGGGCTCTAAGTCTCTTGGACCCTGTTATTCTACGAAGATACAAAATGATGTCCTTATCTCCTCATTTGCTTTAACCATTCTTCTTCTGAGCTGATGTAAGTTAGCATGTACACTTGCTTGATTTGTAGAATATGATTACGTTTATTAGAATATTTCTGATAAACCAACTTTATGAGGGGTTTGTTTATCAGCAGGTTGCAAGTTTAGTGCGGGGCTTAACACATTGGTTTTCATAGCCCATAATGAAATGTCTGCTGTTACCAAAAATTTAATGAAAATTATGATAGTATTCCTCAGCTTCCTTATTAAAAAATTAGGTCCTAATATTTCTGAAACTTTCATTATTACTTTAATCAGTTTGTATCCTCAATATCCTTTTTGAGCACTAAGGTTCTTGAATTTTCAAATTTTCTTCTGTGTTCTTTCTTCACTGTTTTCTTCACATGCGTAATTTAGAACATGACAATAGAGAATTGGTTGAGCATAATTAAGGGAGATTTCTCTTTTTTTGAACAAATAAACCCCTACTTACTACTGAAATAATACATATTGTAAGCCTTCTTGATTTGGTCTTCATTTAAAAATTTCTAGTAACTTGGAGAGTCACTGATATTTGATTTTGTATGAATGACAAAAGGGTGTTTTCTAAGAAATTAAATAGTATAAATATGTTTTAAATGGTAGCTTTAAATTTAAAGACCCAGGTTTTTTAGCACTTCAGAAGTATTAATTTTCTTGACCATTTCAGGTTTCTTTTCAACTCTTGTCTTCTGTGAATACAATAGGTCAATTTTAAAGGATTTTCAAGTAATTAACCTATATGGGACCTCTTCTAGAGAACATCTTGGCCGAGAGTGTACAGATATTTTTAAACCTTTGAAAATATTTTACATTTAGTTAAAAGCTTTATATTTTTCTATTTCTATGTTTTCTTTACTAGTTTAGGGACAGAGCTATATTATATTTATCTTAAATATCATCTTAATAGTCTCATTTTACCTTTTTTAAAATGGAAAAGAAAATAGAACACTGAACTCTTGACCTTCTCTATGAGTCTGTGGGCACTTTTTCTTATATGTTTATTTTGCTGTGCTGTTTACTTCTACAGATGTTTACATAAAGAGCTTTTCACAGATTTTGGAAACTTTTAGGTTCCTATGAAAGCACGGCAACTTTGTAAATGGGGATGGTTAAGAGACAGTTCTAAAAGGTGGCCCTATTTGCACACATACACAGTAGTTACTTCGATATTTTAGCTATGTTTGTCAGGTATTTAGCGCAACATGCAAACCATAGCAGCAGTAACAGGGAACTTCTGTTGTAGTGTGTGCCATGAACGCCAAACCTTGATTCTCTAGTCTTCCCAGGTACCACACTGAAAGTAGGAGCCTCTCCATCCATCTCTTTGTCACGGGTGCCATAATCCTAGGCCAGACCCTCATCTTCTTGTCTCATGCTGGATTAGGGATGCAGCCCTCTCCAAGACGTTTATCTCTCTTTTCTTTCTCCCTAGCAATCCTTCCATGTTGCCAGAGTAATTTCCCACTTTTAGCCACTTACATTTAACACCCTTACCATATGAAATCCAAACTCCTGTGTCTGGATTTCTAATGCTGCAATAAATGGCTTCAACCTTATTCAACCTTATTTTTTTTTTCTAAATGCGAACAGGCCTCTTGGCTCATCTTTGGTTCTACTGATTGGCAAACATAAGAATAAGCATGCTTATTCTTATTTCCATGACTTGATTTATGACACCCCTCCCCCAGCTTTTCTGGAATCTGTTTCCTTACTTTCTTTCATTTTATCCAACACCTATCTGCCCTTCAAAGTCCACCTTGATTGTTAGGTTCATCATGTTCACCATCTCACTACTCCTCTTCACTTCAGAAGACCACACTTAAGTCTCTACCAGCAATGTAACATGTAGCTACCAATTGATTGGTTTACTTTTCAGAAGCACATGAGTTGTGTAAAATAAGAAATACCTCTAAATGTTCATTTGGATGATAATGATTCTTAAATGCAAGACTTATGTACATTTATGCTTGCTTATAACCTTTTATTTTTCATAATTCCAGTTTTCTAGCCACTCTCCTAGGTTAAGAAATGAAGAAGTTGGATTAGGTATCTCATCTTTAGAATGTTTTCACCATTAAGATTTGAATAAATTTTAAGAGTGCATAGTTGATCACGTTTATGATGTCATATGTGTGTGATACATATAAAGTAACAATATTTTTAAAAAAGAATCTCATATCTTATTAAATCAAGTACTGAATATGAAAAAGAGGCCACTTTGTTGACACATGACAGAATACTTTTTCTGCCAAATTGTAGTTCTTTGTGCTTGAATTTGCATGGGCAAATAGTCCCGAACCAAAATATTTTCTTTAGCACAAACTATTTTACAAAACAATGGCTAATACATTAACCCTTTTTTATTTGTATTAATATTGCCAATCAGCCTAGCAGTATAATACATTTTTATCAAATGAGTCACAAAATTGTAAAATCACAGAAGTTAGAGCCAAAAGTGACACTGAAAATTAGTTTTAAGCAGAATTTTACATATTTAGGACTGCAAGTAAGCATTTTATCTTGGTACATGAGGTGGAAAGTTGAAAATATTCACTTGCTTCCCCCATCTTCATGGGAGGAGTATATTTACTCACGCCAGGATCTTGACCTTGGCCTGTGACTTTCTTTGGCATCTAAGATGGTGGTGTCTACTACCTGTCCCTTGACTTCTGGTATGGCTGTGTGACTCCCTTTGGCCAATGGAATGTTAGCATTCATGACACTAGGTTTAAAAGGTGTGTTGTGCTTTGCTATTGCCAGGGGAAGAACTTCCCCAGGTAGTTGCTGCATCTTTGGCCTGGGTGCCTGAACGAGTATGTATAGAGTAGACATAGCACAATCTGTAGTGGGGAGTCAAGCTCAGTTAGACCTACTGTTTGAAGCAGAGCCACTGGCCTACTTAGATCACAGCTGAGTTGGGAATCCAGGAGCATGAGAATAGAATGCTTATTGGCGTATGCCGTTGAGTTTGGGGTAGTTTGTTATGTGGCATTACTGTGGCAATAGCTAACTGGTATAACCTCATAGGACAATCTTATTTTTAATAACATAATTTCCATTTCTAGTACTAACTTTCTTAACTAACCCATTTACGTTCCTTTCTGGCTCCAAGACACACTGTTCCCACTCTAAAACAATCTGACTGATGCCTGTGACTCACTGATTGCTTGCAGCTGTAGCTTATTTTTTAGTGGGCC
Organism: Pan troglodytes; assembly: GCF_028858775.2. NCBI lineage: Eukaryota > Metazoa > Chordata > Mammalia > Primates > Hominidae > Pan > Pan troglodytes. Next base: position 94,396,993 of record NC_072407.2, read on the forward strand.
CACATACTTTTGCACCTAGCAGTTGCTAGGTGTTTAGAAGAATCAATTTTTGTTGTTTTCAAACTTGCTGATACCAGTTGTACTTATATGTTTTAATTAAATATTATGTAAATTAATGAAATGTGCCTGTGTAAAGATAGTTGCTTCTGGGAAACCAAGCTAAATGCCAGGAAAAAACTAGTTTCCAGAAAGTTTCTGCCAAGATATAACATCTAGAAGGTTGTTTTTTAAGTATTCCTAAGTTATTGCTTTATTTTTAGAGAATGCCTAAATGGAAATCACAGACAATTAACTCTATCTGCTGTTTCATGCAAGACAGAGCAGATCATTACTGGGTATATACCCAAGGAAAAATAAACTTATCTATCAAAAAGAAACAAGCACTCAGATGTTTATTGCAGCACGATTCACAACAGCAAGACATGGAATCAACCTAGATGCACATCAGCGGTGGATTGAATAAAGGAAATGTGCGTACACACCTTGGAATACTACACAGTTATAAAAAAGAATGAAATCATGTCCTTTGCAGAAACATAGATGCAGCTGGAGGCCGTTGTCCTAAGTGAGATAACACAGGAGTAAAAAACCAAATACGGCATGTTCCCACTTGTAAGTGGTAGCATTGGGCATACATGGGCGTAAAGATGGCAACAATAGACACTGGGAATACTAGAGTGGAGAGAGAGAGAGGAGGGCAAGGGTTGAAAAGCTACCTGTTGCTTACTATGCATAGCACCTGAGTGACAGAGTCACTTGTACTCCAAACTCAGAATCATACAATATACATTTGTAACAAACCTGTACATGTAACCCCTGATTCTAAAAAGTCAATCTTTTTTTTTTTAAAAAAAGGTAAACTTGGGCAACATGGCAAAACCCCACCTTTACTAAAAACAACAAAAAAATTAGCTGGGCCTGGTGGCACAAGCCCATGGTCCCAGCTCCTCAGGAGGCTGACTGATAGGAGAATCAGCTGAGCCTGGGAAGTCAAGGTGAGTTGTGATTGCACCACTGCACTCCAGCCTGGCTTATAGAGTCAGACCCTGTGTCAAAAAATAGAACACTAAAATTCTAACCCACAGAAATTCCTGAGGGGAGGAGGAGTGGCTGGGTAAGAGGGCTTGACCTTTCTCAAACGATTAGTGAATGAGCTTATAGTTATGTATTTTATGTTAAAGTTACATGTTTAAGGTATGCATTAATCCTTTAATAAACTTTTATGAGTAATTAATCAACTATTAGGGAGTGGCTTTGTTAGGGATATCTCATTAGGGTTTGCTCCCTATAGAATGGTGTTGAGACAATCATAAAGAATCTTGACTTTGGTGCAAACATTTTCTCATTTTTGTGCTTTGCCATGGTAGTTATTTTTATAGGTAGGCCTGTGTTTGGATGTTCTATACCTTTGAGTTTTGCTGGGCCTTTTTGGGTTTCCTAAGTGCAATTTTTGGATTGTATTTTTTGGTGGTTAAATCTAGAAATCTCCCTATGTAATATATAGTGATGGAAGTTGCGTTGTGTAGACAACTATTTAAATATGTATTCTTTATGAAGTATATATTTTATGAAGTTTATATGTATACATATATATACACACACACGTAATTTTCCTATATAAGCAAATTATAAGAACCTGTCAAAATAAATAGAAGAATAAAAACAAGTTGTGAGTCAATTCTTTAGTTCTTTAGTTTTGAATCCTATTTGCACATAGTTAATTTGGAACATGCAGCAATTCATCTTAGGTTTCCTGTCATTAGTAGCGATTAGTAAAGGTATGGAGCTAGAGGGAGGGATATTTCTCTGGAGACCAGCCCATCTCAGGAGACAGTGTACCTGGAGTAGGATATGTTCCATGCCTGTTGATCAAGTGTGTGCTGTTCACTCTGAGTTTACAGCATGAGTGGCTTCTCCTCCTCTGGTGGTGGGTGCTGTTGGATTCTAAGGACAGGAATGCCAAGAGGAGATGAGGAAATGAAAACAGTAACTCTTAAATAGGAAATGGCCGTACCAAGTGGGTGAAATCCCAGCATGAGTAATGTAAATGTGGGTCCAAGGAAAAGAAATATTATTTAAAATTACATTACTAAACCTTTTATCTAAGACTTTATAAGCCCTGTGTGCTGTGCATACTATAATGACCTTAGGATATGCAGTTTTATTTAAATATCCATCAGGGCTCAGCTGCTTCTGTCCATGGAGTGATCAACCCCAGTGTGTGGCTCAGCCTCTCTCTTCACTGACTGCTGCTGCAGCTGTTATGCCACCCCTGCCTCTTATGTGGGAAGTTATAGGGGTTCTTTACTGTCTTTGGAATCAATCACCAAATCTTGTAGATTCAAGCAGCTTAATATCCTTTGTATGTATCCCTTTTCTGAATAATTATTATAATTATTTAATTTATTGAACACATGCTATGTATCATTCATTTACTTTTCTAAGTGCTTTACTTGTATTAACTCAATTATCTTCACACATGTGTGAGTGCATGTGCACACACATGTGTGAGTGCATGTGTACACACACACACCCACCAAAAAAAGAGGTACTTTGTTCATCGATACATAATATTTTACATATTTATGGGGGCATGGGATATTTTGTTGCATGCATACAATGTGTAGTGATCAAATCAGGGTATTTGGGACATTCATCACCTTGAGTCTTTATCATTTCTATGTGTTGAGAACATCTCAAGTCCTTTCTTCCGGGTACTTTGAAATATGCAATATGTTGCTGCTAACGAGTCACCCTACTCTACTACAGAACATTAGAACTTACACCTTCTGACTGTATATTTGTACCCATTGACCAACCTCACAAAAAGGAGGTACTTTTTAAAATCCCCACTAAAAGGATAAGATAACTGAGGTTCAGAATATTGCTCCAAGTCTCATGCTAGGTTAGTAGTGGAACAAGGATTTGAAGCCAGTCAGCCTTAAGCCATGATCTCAGTCACCTTGCTCTATTGAATCATTATTAATTGACTTAAGTTTCTCAAGCAAATGTGTTTTCTAGTAAAAATAAAGTTTTTCAACTAATCTTTTCCTACAAATCTAGTATAAAATCATAGGTATCCATAGATTACAACAACAACAAAAAAGACTATATTGTTGAACTAGTGCTAAAGTGTCCTTCCAAGGAAGAGGGAACATTAGTGACTTGCTCAAGAATGATCGAAGACATGAGCTGAGGTACTTTGACTCTCTGACTAGCTTTTCCATTTTATCATACAGATTTAATATGACAAAAGCCTGTTCTTATAGCAGCTATGAACATTGGGTATAGGAAAGAAAGTGATTTGAGAGGCCTGGATGTAGGGGTTTAGAAAAAGTTTTTAAAAAATGCTCAGAAGATTTTGGAATTAATTGAAAAGGTGTACTTTGAAACTGGAAATTGACATTTAAGAAATACAGCAGTAACTAATTAATGGGAATGCAAATGTTGAAAACACATATGTATTCCTTTTTGTGCATTACTGCTATCCTGCTTAAGGTAATTTTTACTTTGCTCCTGGATCATTGCAGTAGCCGTCAAAAATGTCTTTTCTGCCAGCTGCAGCTATCTGTCATTGCTGCAAGCATTACCTTTCTAAATCACAAACAGGATCATGAACCTCTTAAAATATTTCAGAGGTCCTCATAACTAACTCTGTGATCAGTTAGATCTCTATAACTCAGCTCCCAAGGCTGTTCATGCTTTATTGTCTGCCCATTTCTCCAGCTTCATCTTTATTAGGCCACTCCCTCACCCAGCACACATATACCATTTGATCTAGCCTTACCAAATGACTTGAATTTCCTGAAATTTATCATGCTGTTTCATGAGAGACCTTCGTACATACAATTTCTTGTGTCAACCCTGTTCTTCCGTTTCCTAGTATTTTATTTTTATTTGTTCTTCAAAACTCAAGCCAACTTCTTAAAATCTAGGTTCTCTTTGACTTAATAATTCCACCTCTAAGAATCTGTTTTAGTGAAATATATATTTATGTGCAAATATGTTTATTGCTACTACTTATAATAGCAAAAAATACTGTATTTGAAGCAATTAAATATGCAGTAAGGGATTGATTTAATAACTACTGTGCAATATTACATAGCTATTAGCTTTGTATTGTCAAAGATGTTTTGATAAGATAAAACCTATAATATTAAATGACAAGAGTATGAAACACAAACACATGTATATGTTTTCCCATTTGTACATTACTCTCTGTATGTTAAGTGGGGAGTGGAAGAGAGATTGCAAAAGCTCACTGGAAGGAAATATCTACAAATTAATAGAAGCTCTTTAGATGATAGGATTATAGGTGATTTTTATATCTTTATATTTATAATTTATTTTATTTTGCAAGTTTCTACAAGTATAGATGTATTTTGTAATCAAGAAAAGAACAATTTAATTAAACACATGTAAATGAGTTCAAGGATCTGGCTGCCTGGAAAGCCTTCCACAAACTCCCTTGCTGATCAGGATGCCTCTCTTCTGCATTTCTGCAGGGCCTGTGCTTAACTCCAGTTGTGCATCTGTGGCACTGAATGCCAATCACTGACTCATTCATCTCTCCCTGGTCCTAAACTATGATATTCTTAAGGGCAGGCATGAGTCTTAAGTGACTTTTCCTCAGAGCCTAGCATAGTAACTGCCAGATGGTGAGTGCTCAATCAAAGGTATTGAATCAATAAATGAGAAACAAAGGCTTCTCTGGATTTAGTCAGCCACCCTAATCGCTCACTGGTCCACTGCATGAGAACATTAGACCTGGATTTCAGTGGGACCTGGGAGAAATGATTGTATGTTTGGATTACTCCTTTTCCTAGTAGCTTAAACTAGAGTTCTCATATTCAAGGATCCTACTCTTCAAATCTCCATCCCCACCATCTGACTTGTGTAAACATTATCCCTTCTTTTTTTTTGAGACACAGTCTCTCTCTCCCGCCCAGACTAGAGTGCAGTGGTGTGATCTTTGCTAACTGCAGCCTCCACCTCCTGGGTTCCAGCGATTCTCCTGCCTCAGTCTCCTGGGGAGCTAGGATTATAGGCACACACCACCATGCCCGACTAATTTTTGTATGTTTAGTAGAGATGGGGTTTCACCATGTTTGCCAGGCTGGCCTTAAACTCCTGACTTCAGGTGATCTGCCCGCCTCAGCCTCCCAAAGACATTGTCCCTTCTTTAAGATCTGTTTCAAATGCCTGAAGCTCCTTGAGGACCTTCCTGATGTCCCTAGTCTGATCTGAAGATTTTAAATCACTTTATCAGGACTTATTGTCACCTGCCTTGTATTAGCCATTTTTTTCTGCATCTTATTCCCTTATGAGACTTTAAGGATTTAATAATTTCACAGTGTATTCATACATGAAAGCATGATGTTGGCCAGGCGCAGTGTCTCATGCCTATAATCTCAGCACTTTGGGAGGCCGAGGCGGATGGATCACCTGAGATCAGGCGTTCGAGACCAGCCTGGCCAACATGGTGAAAACTCATCTCTACTAAAAAGTAAAAAATCAGCTGGGTGTGGTGGAGCACGCCTGTAATCCCAGCTACTCGGGAGGCTGAGGCAGGAGAATCACTTGAACCTGGAGGCAGAAGTTGCAGTGAGCCAAGATCACACCATTGCATAAAGAGTGAAACTCTATCTCAAAAAAAAAAAAAAAAAGGATGTTGTAAATCACACATATATGTAATTTATGTCAATTAAAATTGTTTTTAAATACTTTAAGGATCCTAAGTGTACGAAACATCTTGTTTTGATTTTAGTACTTGACAATGCCTAATAGTATTTTTGTACATAGCTTATGCTCTGTAAATGATAGTTTACTTATATCACCAATTCTGATTTATGCATTTTTTTCACTTGGGCCTTCCCTGACCAGGCAATTGAAAATTGAAAATTTTCTTTGCCCTTGAACAAAGAAAATCTGTGATCCTGTTTTTATTTTATTTTGCTCTATAGTAATCATCACCAACAGATATACTAAATTGTTCACTTATTTACTTATCTATAACCTTAAACAGATAGTAGAGATGATTATCTCTTTTGCCTGTGGCTGTATCCCCAAAGCCTATGACTGTGTCCAGCACTTAGTAGGTGTTCTGCGCTCTGTCTACAGCCCAGCCCGATTGTCTTAATCCTTGGAAAAATCTTCCTCCATAATCCTGGTGTTATCCTTCCAGAAAAGGTCATACTACTAACCATTTTATTTCCACTAAAACAAAATAAAATCTGAGACTTATTAGTCAGTGACAAGTTTTGCCCATGACGTGTAGGTTGGAACATTATAAAGTTCATCAGTCAAAGTTTTTGACACCAAACCACCACTTAAGAATTAAGCTTTAAATCATTTTCCGACACATCCTGGGTGCTGTGACAGTTAGGTAATCCTGGTTCTATCGGTACACTGGCTCTGTAACACCTCCTAGATTCTCTGCTCATTAGTTTTCATGGTTTGGGTTTCAGAGACTTTTGAGCTAGCAGCTCAGTGAATGCCCAAAGAGTTGAATCCAGTTTCTTTGGCAGCTTTTACAGTTAATGATGACCTGTTCACTTGAATGGCTTCTAGTTTCACCTTCAATTCAGGAACAACTAAAAGCTAAGTGATGTACTTGTCTTACCCCTTCTCAGTGGGACTGGAATAGCATATCTTCATGTTTTCTGGAAGCATTTGTTAAAGTGGCCCGTGCATAAAGTGAGATCCACAGGGTGAATTTGATATGTCATTCATTCAAGCATGCATTGATTATTTTATTTTACAGTTTATTGTGTTAGTGCACCTTGAGATGCCTGCACCAGACATTGACCTGCCCTTCAAACACCTTAAATTTTAGAAGGGGTGATAAGTCCCTCTTCCTGACCCACCCAAGGAGGTGATATTGTATCTTTTGTGTCTCGGGACACAAAAGAATTCTGGGAACTTTATTAAATCTCTTATCTTTTTGTATTGCATTTCTATATTTATGTGTTTCTGCAAGTTTCCTGAGGGCTTGGAGCAAATTATATTCATTTATTTCTACATCCTCAGAACCAAGCACAGCATAGGATAAGCCTCAATAAATGTAGGGTGAATAGAAAAGAAAGCTAGGTGCAGAATAAAGTGCACCTTTATTCAGATGAAGGTGGTATAGGAGGAGACATTTGAGCTGACTTGATGGTTGGACACATAGAAAAGGGAGGGAAAACATTATGGCAATGGATGCAGCATGTCAAAGATAGGAAAGTGTAAAAGGGTAACGCCTCTGAGAACTACGGGGAGTGTTTCCATTTGGGTAGAGGGTGGGGTTCACAGTGGGAGAAAAGTAAATTATGTCAGTAAAAGGCTTGGGATCTGATATGAGTATTGCAAAGGAGGCAGTGAATACCTAATGCCATTACTACTCACTGGTTTTTGTTCCAACTCTTAGGACTCCATCTATTAGATTTTAAGGTTAAAGAAAAGATAAAGGGGTCAGAAGGAGAATATTATGTTATAAGAGTCCTGGAGCACAGGACTCAGCAGGATTAGGGTGGGAAGATAGTCAGGGCTCTAGAAATGGGCCCCTCCCACCCTCAGGTTCTTGCATGTTGAATTCATTTGTCAACCTTAGGGCACACTGCGTTTGAAAACCCTGTGTTGGATTTTTTAGATGAACTTTGCAGAGGTTGAGTACTAAGAAGACTGTCGCTCTTGACCCTAGCTGTTTGCACATGCTTCCAACAGAGTACCTCACATAGTGCCCGGGGAATGCTGGCAGGTCAGCTTCTCTACAGGATGGCCAGACTGTCGCATGCTTCTTTGTTTCCCAGAGCCAAGTACAGTGCTGGCATGTGGAAGATCCTCTATAAATATCTTCTGGGTGAAATTGCATTGCTGAAATATAGCCAAAGATACTATTACCTCAGGGACATCAGAAACAGGAGTTTTCGTCTAGATTGAAGTTAGATGCTCATAGCTCATGGGTGATAGAATTTTCTATTAGGAAAATGACATTATAGGTATTATTTTTCTGGTTCCTTCCCTCAATGGGAATGAGAGGTGAGTGGAAACACAGGAGGGCAGTGAATGTCATTAAATCAGTGAATATATCTAGAATATGAATTAGGGAGTGTTCAGAGAAGTTGAGGCTGCATGCTGAAGACAGAAGACTGATGTCTTCCATTTTTAATAGGGAGGAATGAGAGTGCAGAGTGTAAGAGAGCTCTGCAGACTCTGCTTATGTGTTGCATGTGCACAGCTAAGATTACAACTTCTAAAAACAGTTTATTTTTCTAGTTAGACATACAATTGCATGTACATCTGATTTTTGGTAAGGACAAGCTATTACCTATTGATGTATTATTATTAATATTGTTATTATTTTGCTAAATGGTTAGTCGTTCTATTGTGGAAAAAAGCGAATATGCTGTGCAAGCTTTTATGTGTAGGAATGGGAAAGAGGATACTGGGAGAAGTAATGCACGTTTCAGATGGTTAAGTGCTGAACATGTTCTATTGAGGGGAGTATCCCATTCTTACAACACTACTGTAGCTCATTTGAGGGGCAACACAAGTGGCTATTGATCATCTGTGTGATATTTTGGGACAGACACTTAGGTCTCTGTTTCTATGAAATAACCTTAACCAACTTCTAATGTATTCCCTTTATGCTTAGGAAAAAACAGTTATCTTGGCAGAAGAATCATCTATCTGGTTCCCTTGCGCATGTCCTGTTTTGTCTCATAAGAAGAGGCATTTGTATATTTTAAATTTGGTGCCAAAATTAAGAAGAAGTATCTGTAGTCCTTATGTATCTGTCTATATATGTTGAATTAAGGTAGCAGAGGGTAGAAATGGCAATGTGGCTTATTTGGAGGATTGTATATTTTGTTTTCTAGAATGTTCCACCTTGTTTCCTACTTCTCCTCCAGGACGTGGGGTGTGGCCAGAAGGATGGCAGGCAGTGGGCACACAGCTTGGCAACAATCTTGAGTGCCACTGCTTGTGCTTTTCCCCGAGATGAGAGTGTCGGTAAATACTGCTGCTTAAAACAGCGTGACTCCCTCTCTCTCCCTGGAGGCTGACTGCCTTCCCTTTTCTGTTGACCTGAAGCTTTAGATCAGAGACAGTTCCTAATGCGAAACTCTCCCCAGTTTTGGCAGTGGGGATACACATTGCCGCTGATGCTTTGTCATTCTGGCAGTTGATTTATTGCAGAGGTTCAGTATGCAGTGTCTGTGGATTGGAAAAATTCAAGGTTCAAGTCTTTTCTATCGACCTCTAGGCAATCACTGCCAGTGATGGGATCAGTCCAGGGTTTTTGATTATTCCAAATTTCATGTTGCAGAAGCCTGGATAATCAAGCAGTGAGTAATGGGATGTGAATGCCGAAGTCCTGGAAATAGCTTTGAGAACCTTCTTATATGCACGGAGGGAATGACTCCAACTTATCCCGTTTGTTCATTCAGTTCTCCATGTAATCTGCACGTGGTAACTGAGTGGACTGGATGGTGTTATTCAAATATAGTATGTGCTTTTGGTGTAGTTGTTTTCCTGAAGGACCATGCTTGAGTTAACAGTAGTCTCTGATAACTAGTTCACTTAGAAAAGCTTCACATTTCTCTTGTTTTAATAATACATAACACATTTAAGCCACAGTTAAGAGCATTTTACCATAGGATAGCATAGAAGAAAACTATAGCTGTTGCCAGCCATCTTTTGGTTATACACTAAGAGCTCATTTGCCTTTTGCTATTAACGCTTGTGGCATCTGTTAGAGAAAAGCGACTCCTGGTAGTTTAGACTGCATTAGGTGTGTAGCCTGAAGTATTCAATGCATCAAACTGACTTCAAGTTGACTCATTACTCCCTCTTGAACAAAAGACAGTATGTGTGGAATTCTGATTGCAGCTTAGATCTTCAGCTTTAAGAAGTTGCCCTTTGAGCTTGCTCTGTAAATAGTGATTAGGTGCAAACCTTGGATTTTGGTCCTTCACCACCCAGAATGGTGCCTGGGTACTGAAGAAAAGAGCTTTTCCCATTGCAGAAGCACTTTAAACAGTAGATTCTTTAGCAGGGAAACTAAAATAGGTTTCCTATTCTTCAAATGGGTATTTTAAGTGCTTTGCAGGTGTATCTTAGAGAACGGAGGTATTTATTTTTAATGAGAAGAACTGAAGAATAAAAACAATCACAGCCTTGGAGAATTGCAGATCAAAGCTTTTTTTTTTTTATAAAACAAATGAAGGCCTCCATCCTAGGAGCTAGTAAATTCATTAATTTTTAATAGAGGAATAGGCTATAAATGGTAATTTAATTCTTTTGGGAGAAGATCGTTTAAGTGGTGTTTAAAAATCTACATACTTAGGTGGTTTGGAGTGAAAACCTGCTGTGATATCTAAGGCAGTAAATGTGCAGTGCAGCTGAAAAACTTGTTCAGAAGCACTATGGGTCCTTTATAACTACTCTGTTTCTACCTAATGTACAGTATAATATTTTGTACTACAGCCATATTTAGTTACTTTAGAGCTGGGTTTCCCATCTTGCTGTTTGGGTCAGAAATGCTACTGTCAAGAAGGAGAGTTGTAGGCAGCAATAATAAGAAAATCCCAAGCCTTTCAAATCTTCTATTTCATGTTTCTCCTAATTGGTCAGGATCTCCCCTCACCATTCCAAATACTTGTGCTCCCCTCTTAAGTTATCCCTGTGGTTTCTTTCTTTTGCTCTTCAAATAGCAGCTGTAACATTTACCGAAGAAGCCAAGTTCAGCTCTCCAAATATGGCTAGTTCCATGAGAAAGCCAGTCTGCTTGGAAGTGCCAGAGGTTCCCAGGTAGCAGCTCTTCTAGAACTGTGCTGCTGTGAAATGATCACATTGGAATGGTCATAGAACTCAGGGAAGCCACATTTGTTAAAGTGGCCTAAGTTTGGAGCCGTTTTGCAGGCACAGAAAAACTGCAGAGCAAATGAGTTGTCTATGATATAGGTGTGTGTATGGAGGCACGTCTTTGTAAAATGGAAGTTGTTGCTTGGCTGAGAAGTACCTTTGGGAAATAAGATAAATTGTGCAGTTGAAAAAGGTTAAGGCATGTTCATCAATAAATGATTGGATTAAAAAACATGATATGTACATACAGTAGAATACTATTCAGCCTATAAAACAAAGGAGATTCTGCAATATATGACAACATGGATGAACCTGGAGGACATTATGCAAAGTAAAATAAGGAAGTCACAAAAAAACAAATCTAAAGTAGCCAAATTTATACAATCAGTGACATGATGGTTGGCAGGGTCTCAAGGGCAGGGAGAGTTTGAGAGTTACTAATCAAAGGACATAAAGTTTTAGTTGAGCAAGATAAGTAAAGATCTGCAGATTCTAAAGATCTGCTCTACAGCATTGCACCAGTAGTCAACCATAGCAGGTCATCTGGGTCTCTCCTCTGTTTTAGAGATGAGGAAACTGGCTCAAGGGATATCTCTTGAGCCTTAAACCAGTCAGTACCTGAGTCCCCTTGTTGCATCTCCTGTCGTTTAACTCTATATGCTGGCTTATTTATGCCTTTCCTCATCTTAAATCCTCTCCTGGAATACAGCAGTGTGTAAATAAATGGATGAATGTATGCCTTCTGCATTTTAACTGCTAATTCTTATCAATCTGTTTATCTGTATTATAAACTGACATGTGTTTGCCTATCTTGCTTGCCTTCCCTCCCCTACTCCTAAATTTAGAGTTGTATGAAGACAAGGATTTTGTTTAAACTAAAATAAACCTATGGTATCTAAAATTCTGTCATGTGTCAGTGAGTATTCAAAAAACATTGCTAAAAAGGAGTATCATAAATGAAACATTTGCATTTTTTAATCTTCTAGGCTGGCTGGACCACACTTGGTTGGTTCTTTGGTGATGGACAGTTAAACCTGATCTGGAAAAAAGAAAGGTTTCCCATTGCATTGCCTCCCCTTCTATTCCTTGTGAATGTGCTGACAACACCACCTCAGAACTGCTGGAGCCTAAACAATAATCTCCCCTGAGCTTCAGGCCCTGCTTGCGGGACTCACCATTGGCTTGGGGTCAGAGGACTAGGTTAGGCCTTAATGCACAGACTTGCAGGGCTGTGAAAAGAATCATAAATATCCCTTTTTTGGCTCATCTATGAGCAGGTGTTCTGTAAGTTATCTGTTTGGTGGTTTTAGTCACACATGTTGGCTGGCAGTTTAGAAATTTAGTTTTTGAAGGGTTAATCTCTTGGGTCGGATGATTCCAATTCATGTCCACATTAAGGTGAACAGTTTTCCTTCTCTCTAACCTATATTTTAGTACACTTATGCTCCAGAGCCTAATATATTCAGTGATTTTTCTCAGCATCCTGAATAGGATCTTTAAAGGGCATCTAAAACGTCACATGTCCAAGATGGATGTCCAGTTCTTTACCCCACACATTTGCTGCTTCTGCCATCTTACTTGTCTCATTTCAATAAATGGTAGCTCCAACCTCCCAGCTTGGAGTCTCCATGATAGATACACACACACACACACACACACACACACACACACACGTATGCACATTTTACATATATATGTGTAATCTTTCATTCAATTTGTCAGCAAATCCTGTTGGCCGTATCTTCAGAATATTTCCAGAATCTGACCACTTTTCATTGTTACTACCTTGGTCCAAGTCAAGAAGACAGGGTAAAAATGTTATAGATCACATCTTTAATGTTTGGGATGGTATCTAATCCATAACCCTCAGCTTTGGGGCCCATTATCTGTCTGTAGGATTATTGCAGTAGCCTCTTTACTGGTTTCTTTGCTTCTGCCCTTCTTTGCTGTCATCTGTTTGCAACACATCCGCTCAGTAATGTTGAATATTGGTCAGATCCTATCCCTTCTCTGCTCAAAACACTAAGGGTTTCCTGTCTAACTGAGAGTAAACTTTGCAAAGACTCTACAGAATCTGACCCTTTGTTTTTCTGACTTTATTTTTTACCATTCTCTACTCACTGAGTTTTGACACACTGTCCCCTCTTGTTCCTTGAGTATACAAGGCCTGCTCCCACCTGATGGCCTTTGCTTTGGCCGTATCTTCAGCCTGCTGTGCTCTTCCCCATCATCTGTATGGCTCACTCCCTTACCTTCTTGTCTTTATTCAAATGTCCCTTTCTCAATGGGGCCTTATCTGAATACCCTATTGCCTGCCTATCCCTCTTTCCTGCCTTCTTTCTCTCTATAGTCCTTTGCATCATTTGACTTTATATATTATGGTTATTTTCTTTCTTTTCAGTCTCCCTCCTCTAGAATATAGCCCCTTGGGGGCAAAGATTATTGTCAGCTTTTTGTCTGAGCCTGTATCACTAGCTCCTTAATGGTGCCTGTCCCATAATAAGCCATTGAATAAATGAATGAATGCTTTCCAGCACAATCTGCTTTTTCATGGCCAAAAGGTTCTGTTTTCTGTGGCATTAATATTTAATAAGAGAGGCCAGACGTAGTGGCTCATGCCTGTAATCCCAAAACTTTGGGAGGCTGAGGCAGGTGGATCACCAGCGGTTAGGAGATCGAGACCACCCTTTCCAACATGGCGAAACCCCATTTCCACACACACAAAAAAATACAAAAATTAGCCGGTCTTGGTGGTGGGCACCTATAATCTAAGCTACTCAGGAGATTGAGGCAGGAGAATCGCTTGAACCTGGGAGGCAGAGGTTTCAGTGAGCCGAGATCATGCCATTACACTCCAGCCTGGGCGACAGAGTGAGACTCCATCTCAAAAAAAAAATAATAAATAAATAAAAATATATTTTAAAAGAGGTATTCTGAGAACACTAGCAGAAGGAGTAGATTGAGTTTATGTGGCTTTCTTTAGCTGCACACCAGCCACTTGTAGCACCAAGTTACTTCTCCAACTAATTGGAGAATTTCCACATAATTAGACTGGTGATATTTTAAATACTAATTTGAAAGGCTTGAGTTTGCAAATACATATGAGAAGCTAGAAGCTCCTTAGCTGTCCTCTTAAGGTATCAACCATAGCAAAAATATCTAATACTAATTAAGCTCTTACTCTGCTAAATGCTTTTTATTCTACACACAAACACACACACACACACACGCGCGCGCATGCAGAAGTAGGTGGGTATTTTCTCCATTTTTCAATTGAGGACTCTGAGGTTGAAAGAGCTTATGTAACTTGTCCAGTACAAAGATGTGTAGGTGGCAGAGTCAAGGTGCTGACCTGAGGTATCTCAAGCACTCTATCCTGTTGGAGGGGTTGATGCTTTAAACATGTTAACGAAAGGGATCTTTCTCTCCTTCTTCCTTCGGTGGGAGCTTGACACTTGTACTCATGAAATCAAGCCCAGCAAGGAGTGTAGAGAGAAGACAGGGTAAGAATGTTATAGATCACATTTTTAATGTTTGGGATGGTATCTAATTCATAACCCTCAGCTTTAGAGCCCAGCTCTGTGCTTCAGGATGTAGAGGGGAGGAACACTAGCTAGTTAGAAACTCAGTTGGAAAGAGGAGCCCAGAGTCTCTGTCTTTGCCTTACAGATATATAGTGTGTGCCTCCTTCCTCTGGACGAAGAGAGTTGGTCTAAATACACATTGTATTCTGGTGGCCAAAAGTTATTTCTGCTTTCCTAGGCCTGAGCCACAGATAAAATTCCAATCTACTCGGATCACCAAAATCAGAAGATTTCAGAGCTAGACTGGATTTTGGAGATTTGCAAAACTTTTCTCACCATTGGTGCTCCAGCCATTCAGAAAAGCATGCAAATTCTCCAACACATGATTTTCTTTATTGCCCTGGATCTTTGTGTGTTCTGCTTCCTGTCCTGTTAAAACTTGCCTTCCATGTTCCTCTGGCCAACTCCTTGTACTTTGGGATTCAGCCTAGAAGAGAGAACACAGTTAAAAATATTCAATTATTTTTTTCAAGGAAAAAATATCACTTTTAGCAATATCATGTTTTTTTAGTGCTTGCAGTTTAGTTCCCCAAACAAAATATTTATGTAAGTAACAGTATATGTGGATGCTAGCATATGAAAGTTTGGCCTGTCCTTCAACCTCTTTTATCTAAAAAAATGGCAAAATTGAACCACGGATGTGAAATCCAAACAAGTGTATTTATTAATGGATATTGGTTGCCTGTAATCAAGGCACAGCATTTTGGTTAAACCTAGTCTTAGATTAATGATAAACAGAATAATAATTTTTAAAATATGCTAAGTGTATATCTTTAGCATAAGTATGTGACTACATTAAGTATGGGCTTATCATTATTAGCCTTAGTGAAAGAAGGCATTAAGTTATTTTTTAATGAATCCAGATGTCCAGAACTGTATTTTTCCTCAAATTTTAATGTACCTCCAGAGTACTTTCAAAGCTAGAGTTGTTGAACATGACCATGGGGATGGGAAGTGAGGTGAGACAGCTGCTTTTGTTTGTGAGGAAACTTAATTTGTGTGACACTTGCCTTCTGTCTTCCAGAAAATTAGCATGTGTAGTTTTAAAACACGGAATGAGGATGCTACAGTGTTTATTAAGCAAATCCGGTTTATGTCCCTGCATATTTTTGTGATAGTGTATAAAAATTTGAGGTTATACTGCATATAGCAAATTCTCCCCACCTGGAATGACACTTCTATTTAAAAGAGGCGTTTAGGTGTAAGGTTCAGTAGGCAGAGAGAGGATTGACATTTATTGAGAATCATCTGTGTGTCTGGCAGTGGGCTAGAAGCATGCATTGTGCAAATGCTGCATTTCCCACTGGACTCTGATATCACAGATATTTTAAGAAGGGTAGAGTGATGAGGATGGGACATCCCAAACACTTCTGAATAAAATAAGCTCTCAGTTGGATTTGCTGTTTCTCGCTTGTAGTCACTGCTATTCAGGAGGTCAAGTCAGAAGGATTGCTTGAGCCTAGGAGTTGGAGGGTGTAGTGGACAATGATTGCACTTGTGAATAGCCACAGCCTGGACAACATGGCGAGACTCTGCAAAGGAAGGAAGGAAGGAAGGAAGGAAGGAAAGGAAGGAAGGCAGGCTGGCTCTCAATGACCTGAAGTGATAGAGGACAACAACAATGTGGGAACCTTAGCATGTAACCTCCCTGAGCCTTTTTGGTTTCCTGTAAGAGGGTGGGAGCTAGAAGGCAGAAATGAAGGGGAGGCCATGGAGGAGGGATGAGCTTTCTTTTTACTCCAAGCGCTACTCTCTTACCTTCTGCTGGGGGTAGGGGCTTTCACTTGTGAGATTGCCAGGCAGATCATCAGTCTTTTCTTCTTTTTCAACAGTTAAATTTTTCTTTTCCTTAGTATAAAAGTAATTCAATTATTTGCTGAACATTTAGAGAGTGTATGTCAATATAAAGAAGAAAATTATAATCATACTCATGATCACATGACCCTGATATATAACCACTATTTTCAATTTGAAGCAGAACCTCAGATTATATATATATAAATAAAATATATTCCTTCCAATTTCAATATACAATGCATATTCTTTTATTTAATATATTAGTGATCAGTTTTCCTAATTGAGCAATTAGACAATGATGGTCACATGGGTAGAGATGGGTCTCAAGAAAAGGATCAGGAGGTCTTCTAGCCCTCATAGCTACAGGAGACCCATGTTGAGAGCACATAGAAAAGGACTGCAGGTATGTTGATAGTAATAGTACATCACAGCTTTGCTTTCATAAGGATCTTTTATTACTCAAAGGTACTCAGACCCTTCCTTACACTGCCACTAGGAGTAGAGAAAGGAAGTTTTATGTTACCCAGATTTGAGAAGAGGAAAGGCAGTATTGGGCTAAAGCCACTTGCGTGCAAGTACACAATTGGATAGAGATTCAGATTTCCAATGAGGCAGATTTTCCACATTATTAAATATGTCAGTTTCCTGCCATCTTAGTCATCTTGGGCTGCCATAACAAAATATCACAGACTGGGTGAATTAAACAATGGATATATTTTCTCACAGTTCTGGAGGCTGGGAAAATCCCAAATCAAGGCTTGGGCCTATTTGGTTTCTGATGAGGGCTCTCTTCCTGGCCTGTAGACAATTGCCTTCTTGCTTTGCCCTCAAATGGCTTTTCCTTGGTGCATGCATGCAGAAAGAAAGAAATAATTCTCTGGTGTGTTTCTTAAAAGGACACTAATCCTATCCAATCAAGGCCCCACCCTTATAACCCCATTTAACCTTAATTACTTCCATAAAGACCTCATCTCCAAATATAGCCACGCTGAGGATTAGAGCTTTGGCATATGAATTTGGGGGTGGAAGGGACACACACATTCAGTCCATACCACTTGTCCAACAAACACTGCTAGGTGCCGACTTTTGTTGTACTGCTAAGGAGCCTAAGCTACAGAGATGAGCCATTGCCAAGTCGTACTATAGTGGAGATAAGTGTGGACCTATGTAGGGCAAGCTAGAGAAGGTATCCATTGGGAAGTGATTTGTGAGCCTTGAGAGACAAGTATAGGTGTCATGCAGAAAAGAGGACAGCCATCAAGAGTTCATTCTATGTTGCTGTCTATTGCTAACACAAAGAAAAAGACAGAACCTGATTTTGCCTTTTTTTTTTCTTATTTTGTTCTATTGAATATCATCATGCTGGATTATATGAGCCTTTTGTAAACCATGGAGATCCTTCACTCCATCCCTCTTTTTCTTTGGAAAGGTGGAAAATGAACAAATAAAATGAAATGTAGAACCTGGAGTCAGGTATTTGTCAGAATGTTAATTCCAGGCATGCATTCCTCTCTGTTTCTCTTTCAAGTCTTGTGTTTTTAAAGACATAATTGAAAGATTTAGTAGTGCTTGTGTAATCTCTGTCAATCCCTACTGATGTATCCTAGTGCAGTTTGCTTACTTTATTCACTGGCCATTGGCATGGTTTTTCCTTTCAAGGTCTTTCTGATCACCCTATCATGAGCAAACCTGAAATCTTAATTTGACTGCTAAGAAAAGGACATGAGAAAGCTGGAGGTTTTCTGTAAAATGCATTTCTTCTGTCATCATCTCATTTACTCATTCAGCTCACATCTACTGAGCATTTACTACTTGCCATAAACTCTTCTAGGTGGAACTATTGGGTACAAGACAGAATAAGATAATTCTTTACCCTGGAATGCATGTAGGTTCATGCAGGGATGAAAAATATTGTTCAATTCAGCCATAGACTTGGTTCACAGAGGCTGCCAGAGCACTTATGGAAGAGGTTTCTAAGACTGCATTTAAAGTGACTTGGCCAGGAGGCCATGATGGATTATTGGGAGGCACCATGGACTTTGGACAGGGAATTGAGGAAAAGGAAGTAGTGACTTGCAAATTGCATATTTGCTATCCCGAGCTGTGCCGTGTCCGAATACAATTCTTTCACTGAATTATGGATGCAGGGTCAAAAATGCATTATCTTCAGTGGGATAAAAAAAATCAGCCTCCCACAATGATCAGTTATCTTGTATTTAAATTTTGTTAGAAATACATTTTAGTCTTCTAGAAATTTTTTTCTCCGTGGCTTTTCCTCTCTTTTCTCCCAAGATTTTAAGTTACAGTTGGGAAATTGTTCTCTTCTTAAGGGAATGATTCATCGTCGGCAGGCATTTATTAATGTTTTTCAGCAAAAGCCTGGGATGAAGCCAGCTGCTTTGCTGACTATGGAAAGAAGGGGCCTCAAACCCTTGACTTTTTCTTTTACACAACAATGTTCATTCTTGGATGCACAATAGAATCACCTTAGATGCTTTTTAAAAGCCCAGGACTCACCCTAAACTATAGAACTTCCAGGATGGGACCCAGACATCAGATTTCAATGTATAACCTTGGAGAACCAGTGTCTGACCAGGGCACATGCAGCCGCCACCAGGTTTTGGTCACTTGGATGGCTGGTCTGGCAGCTGTTCTGGTAATTGTGGAGATAGAAGCTAAGACTAGAGGGAGGAGGCCACCTTACAGGTTTCCCCTGGCTCAGTGGTGTTTACTCTGGGCAAACTCAAGGTATACAGTTATGGTTGAGATATTCTGGTCCAACTCTGGACCCACAATCTTTATGCTTCCCCCGGGGGTTAAAAATCTCAGAATTCCACTTCTAATTCCTACACGGTCTTTGGGAAGCGGTACACAGTTGTAGCTAAGAGTGTGTGGTTAAGACCATAGGCTTTGGAGTTGGAAAATACTGAAGTCAAATCCTGATCAAATGTGTGGCCTTAAGCAAGTAACATAACAGTATCATGACTCAGCTTCCATCTCTGGGAAGTGGTGGAATAATACATGCATTTAAGGATTGTTTAAGGGCTAAATGAGACAATGTACACAAAGAGGAAACACTTCATTATACTAGGTATAAAGGGAGGGCTCCAGAAACGTTGGCTGCCATGGTAGCTGCCAGTGTGAGAATCAACCATAGGTATTGGGCCACTGCTTGTCATCCATCTGCTGACCTAGGAGTAGGAAGCAAGTTCAGGAAGCTGCTGGTGGCCACGTGCATGTCAAGTTCAGCTTGTTATGGCCTGTCTGTTTCATGGGTTTTTGACAATCAGTGGAATAAATGGATGAAATATTTAATAGATGTCTCAAAGCACTGTGAAAAGGCTCAGCGCGAAATGGAGCTGATCTCAGTGGTTAGCCTGCCTTTTCTATCTCATCCATGACCTCCCTGTTTGCGGATGGTGCCTGAAGTGATAGCCATTGCGCATGCTGCCTTAAATCATGGCAGTCCCTTTGCTCTAGCATTCCCCAGGCTCAGAACCTAGACAAGAGTACTGACTTTCTTCCTGGACTTGAATGTACCTTCTGTGCCATTTAAACAACATAGTGATCCAGAACAGTGAGTATTAAGTGATCTCTAGATTTCATTTTATTAATTAAAGCCTCTGTATGCATCCAATTACCTTTCAAATAAGCAGCAAAATTAGAGCTTGACTTTTAGTTATCTTGCTTCTACCTTACACTCTAGTAACAAGCAAAGCAATATGTAAGAGAAGAAGAAGGAACAACCGAAGAATTAGATGGTTCACAGCCCTGGAATATTGTAGTTGACTGCCAGGTTTAGTTCATCATTGGTAGTCCTTCTCTTTCATGAAGCCCTCCTTAAATTCCTGTTCTCCTCCAGTCAGCTTCAAGATCTTGTTTCCTCTGAATTTTCATAGTGTTTCATTGACTTTTTGGTGCCAATTTTTCTTTTATTAAAATTGTTTATGCAAATATTTTACAAGCTCCTTATGGGGAAGGCCTTGTATTAGTTAGTTTTGTATCACCCCTAGTATCTAACACTGAGCCTTGTACCTAGTAAGTAAACATTTGTCAACTAAATGGTTACATACTTTGTAACAGTCACAAGAAAGAAATCCATACAATAAAGACTCATTATTATTCTGACCATCAAATGACAACTGTCATTTATTTTTCAGGTATTTATTGGTAACACGGATATTATGATCTTTCAGACTCCTTTTAAGAATATTTTGATGCCTTAATCCATTCTCCAGACAAAACTCATGACCAAGAGCAGTAAAGAGCTTCCACCATTAATTTTCCCCTCCAAATCTATGACAATTTTGTAAGCCTGCATTTGCAAACATATTGTTTCTGTGTTGCACGGTTTCCAAGTGAGCGTAGTTATCATTTAGAATTCTCCCACCTGCTTCCAGATGTCAAAGGAGTGGGGGATTGCTCCTGAGAGCTCATCAATTCTGCTTCAGTGGACTCTGTGAGGATGCAGAATGGATAAGTTTGCCTGTAAATTCTCTTTTGAAATCTTAAATTGTCCACAATCTGTGGCAACTCTTGTTTTATTTGAATATTTTGGGAAAGTGGGATGGCAGTAATTTGAAAGAGAAATTCTGTCCAGCATTAGCTGGACATAATAAACCAGCATTGGCCTGTCTGGTGGTAAGCTCTTTTTGGAAGAATAAGCTTGTTTCTGTGAGCACAACAAGGAAATGGGGGTGGTGAGGACATCCAGGATAAGACAAGTGGTGATTGACAGCCCAGCTGGTGGAGATGGGTAATTGGAAATTCATGGCACATAAATCTCCCAGTACTTATCTTGAAGCACAGGAAGACAGGAGATCTGAGCAGGGGAACATTTAGCTCTTTCAAAGGGATCTAATAAGGTAGCAAATCTTTAAGTTCTTCATTTTAACTTTAATTAAATTATGGTTTTCTGTCTTGGAGAGATAAATGCATGCTGCTTAAGGAATGACTCTGTGCGTAGAAAATGGAAATGTGCAGGACTGTTGGAGGAGTTCTTTGTTTACACAGAATATGCAATCCTTTCCCATGGGTCCCATTCCTTTGGAGAGCAATTGTTTCTTTCTCTTGATGGGTTTCTGGTTTCCCTATGTACAGTGACATCTCCTTTATGTGTCTTAGCTTTCTAGTTTCCAAACTAGTATTTAAAAAAAGAAGTGTTATTAGATCATTATGAAGTAACAAGAATAGCAGCATAAAGGAAGAGATGTTCTTCCTATTTGTTGAAGTCTCATGCTTTCTGTGCTGGTTTGGGTCTTTGGTTCAGCATCTCTGAGTGGAAAGTCACCTTTCATTGTCTTCTTCATGATAACCCATCATATTAGTAAAGATGGTCGTTAATCAACTTCCAATTTTTTTTCCTCCAGGCCAGGCAACCTGTTCAGCCTAAATAACTAAGAGTTTTCAATCTCAACAAAGTTGAGTATTTTGAACTTGTCAGCATATGAGTGAGATTAGGACTCTCACTAAACCTGACAGATGGAGCTCCCTGGCTCCTTTCTGTAAGTTGGATGGATCTCCTGAAGGAATGGTTCTTTTTTTTCAGCCCAGCTTCCACTGCCTCTGCCTCATTGCTGTTGAAGTTCAGAACACTTATCTAATCTTAGTGCCCTGTGTGTGTGCAAAGATCTTTTTTTCTGGTTGGCAAAACATTTCATCTGTTGCAATGCCAGAGTTCCTGCTGGTGAGTGGAGCTACACAGAAGAGGGGTAGCTTTCTGTGGCTTTGGAGCTTCCATAAGCATCATGCCTAACATCTGGCTGAGGTCTGGAAAGGAAGAAGAGATTGGAGGGGTACACCAAAGTCCAGAGACAGAAGGAAAAGTACTTATAATGGTGGGGTACAAGATGGATTAATCAAACTGAGCAAATGCATTGAGCTTTGGAAGTGCTGAGCACTTGTATTAGGCATCCTGGAAGTACCCAAGAAAGACAAGATTTGCTTCCTGATGACCTGGAGTCAGGAAATTCACATTATCATCTGAGCTCTTCCAAGAGCCAATCTAGTTACCTGGGTTGGACTAGATCTTAAAGGTAAGATGAAAGAGTTAGTCTAGATAATAGGTGCAGTAAAGACGAAGATGCCATAGACTTTCTTGCCCTTTCCAAAGGCCATTAAGGCTGCTTTATGCTTCTAATGTGTGCAGTATGTGTTTTCTCACTCCATGCTCCTTGCTGTGCACAGAGGAGGAAGACAATAAATACATATGAATTAACTGATCCGATGTCAAGCAAGGTAACAACAGAGGGGTGGGTCACAGAGAATGGGTGAAGACTTATATTTGACAATCACAGCAGGAAACCTTTAGTAGAAGTGATTATCAAGCTTTTACAACTATGTCTCATATCTTAAAAAGCACTGTAATTAATATGTGTGTCTTCAGTGAAGGAAACAAAAAGCCATATCTTCATTTAAACAACATCAGTAGCAGCTGTCAGTACTACCAATATAGGTTTTGCAAAAGAAGCTTCCGGGTTCACTAGTAGGTTAAGTTCACTTTTGTCATCCTGAAGATTTGTTATGAATTGTAAAGCCTTCCATGGCCCCCATAGCTCCAGAAAGAAATCTATCTCTTCAGCAGGGCACATTCTGACTTTCACAAACTGACATTAACCTTTCTTTTTCCTCCTCATCTCATACATTCAACAGACATTATTAACTAAATCTCTGTGCCAGGTATTGATGCTAGATGCTCACGATTCAAAATGAGTTAAGTCTCCTGTTTTCAAAGAGTGTGCATCCTAACAATTGGGGGAATCATGAAACAAATTAACACAATTAAGTGCATATGTGTTACAAGAGGAATTTCAACAGGGTACAAATGTAGGCCATAGACATGTCATGCACTTACATGTCATTATTCCTTGGCTCATTATATTTCCTGTGCTCAAGATTTTGTTTTTACCAGGTCTTACAGCAAAGTACAGCCCTTCAATCAAATTCATGCTCTGAGGTCACTTTCATGGGCTGTTTCCATTTATGTTCCTGTGAGAGTTTGGGTGTGCATTTATCATGTTGCTGTGTCTGTGTTTTCTGCTAGACCATGAGAACTTCAAAGGCTGGGGCTTTGTCTTACACACTTTTGTAACAAGTAGGTGCTCACTGAAACTTTACAGGAAGGCAGATAGGCTGTTATGTCAGACTGCAATTACTGTTTCCTCTGTCTGGAATACTTTTTCAGCAGATCTTTTAATTAATGACTTGCTTTCAGAGAGGCCTTCCTTAACAATCTTATCTAAAATAGACCCTTCTCTTTGTCTAAGTCTCTCTTGATCACTTTGTCAAGGTGTGCTGTCTTCATGGCATATGTCACTATGTGAAATTTCATATTTGTTTTTGTCTGTTGCCACTAAATGCAAGCCCCCTGAGTAGAGATATTGCCTGTCTCATTCACTGCTATATTAGCTGCAGCTAGAATAGCACATGGCTCATAGTAAAAAACCTTCAGTATATATTTGTCAAATACATGCATGACATTTAGTTTCTGGTATTTCCGGTCTAACACACCTTTATATTATTTTAAAAAATGAGCTCTTCACAGTTTTTCATAGTGTTTTCGTCTCTCTCTGGGATTGTTTCGTTGTTCTGGTACCTTGAAGATAATGGCAGCAGGGTGGCATTTAACTTCTTCCACATTTGGCTTGGTGCCACTGACCTTTCATGGAGTTTTTCTCAGCAGATGCTGCACAGAAAATGAGCTCTTTCTCAATTATGGGGGCCTGAGGCCTCTCCTCATGTGCTTTTGGTGACGGGCAGCATGGGGTCAGACTTTGGCTTCTGATCTCCTCTTTCTCAGCTGTTTGTCTTCATCTAGATAGTCAGCTGGGCTACACTCACATAGGGGTTACATTTGAAAGGGAAGAGAGCCCAGTTGGTTTTTCTCTTCTTCATGATTGCTGACATTTCCAAATGTAGTAAGGACATGCAGTTGAAGGAAGAGGATAGATAGGTGGCGAAAAAGAGAGGGCACTACAGTGGATAAGCTTGTGATTGGGAAGCCCTAGAGCTTCCACCACTTGAGTGCAGAGGGCCCTGCTCACTGGGATGGAGGTGGCTGGGGCAGCGTTTCTCTCCCTTCCTCTGTAGGATCTGCTGCCCCTTCCGTTAGGAGGGAGGGGGATGGAACAGAATGCCTTATTTCTGGGCCCATAGCTCTCTGTCAACAAGTCACCTTTACACTTTGATTATCCTTTTCTATGTTGTCTGGGGAATGGTAAATGGGGGCAGAGCCAGCTTTGCTAGATGACAAGTGCAGCACCACTCTTTATTGGGGACACTTATACCCATTAGTCTCAACTTTGGGGATCACAACAGCCAGTTACATTATTATTATTGTTCCTTTATTCCGAGTGAGCTAGTGAGCTTGCAATTTGTTTCACAGTTATTCCAGGGGAATAGAGGGTCTCAATTATTGAAGGATCAAATGTCCAAACTAGATCATCTCGTGTGCCTCATAGTGGGTCTAGAGTTTTGTTGCTGTTGTTTGTTGTTTGTTTAGGTGCAACTGTAAGCACAAGAATCCATACAATTCCTCACCTCTTTCCAAAGGGCTTTGAGGGGCCCTGAATCATTCGGTATACAACCTAACTCTTCAGAATGTCCCAGAATTCTACTGACATCATACTAATGAAAGGGCAAGGGGTTAACTGCTGAAACTCTGCTTCAGGGATGAAAATGTGTATGCATACATGCATGCAGATACACACACACACACTCACACACACATATACACTCACATGGTAAATATGTATATACATACTCATGGTTATGGTATATGACCTACTCCACCATAAGGAGCACATGGTTGCCTTGTTTTGATTGGAGATTATTAGTGTAGGTGCTAGAAATGGCCTAAGAAAAGATGTAAAGTATTTCTTTGTAATGTTTTAAAATACTGCTAGGTAATAATATTCAAACCTCCCAGTGGTTTTACATTACAGAAACCGAAGTTCTAAGGAAAAAATAGGCTTTTTTTTCCTGTAACATGGCTACATAATGAGCTAGACTAGCATTTAGTCAGCTGAAAAACTGGCAGTTTATTGTGTCGATATAAATTGTAATTATCTACCTTTCCTTTTTTTCTCATGTTAAGCTTGCTATTCAAAAGGTTGTTTTATTTCCTAATTTTTTTTTTCTTTCAGCCTTGGCACCATTTATTTGTATATTAAGTTTAATTTAGGGAAAAGAAGAAAAAATTGCTAAAACCCATTGGTAGAAATCACCCATTTGTGGAATATTATCTAACCTCTATAGTGGCATAGAAGGCGATGCATTTACAAACAGTCTCTGCATTTATAAACATTTTTTTTTCATACTGGCAGAAAAATCCAAACAGAACTCATAGTCCTACTTTGAATGAGAAGTACTCTCAATTTGGAATTATTATAATCACTGTTTTTATTAATCATTTAACAATTGTATGGTGTTGATTAATTTTCTGGTAGTGTTATGTTAATAAGATTTCAAGGAAGGGAAATAAGTCATTTCATGTATGTGGGTTTAGTTTAATTTTATTCACCAAAATGGTATTTACTTAATAACGACTGTGGAAATAAGCACAGATTCAGGCTTTGTCATCTTCTATTTTAGTGCATAGCTAATGAACAGAGCGGGTGCCTGTGGAAAAATAGGTTGGTAGCACTATTCAGGGTATGAGTCACAGGGGCCTGCTCCGACCTCATTAGAGTTTTTTGCGGTGTGAATCAAAGATGTTTAGCATCTACCGAAGTAGGCACTAAATAGTGATGTATCGATGGATGTTTGGTTGATACAATTAATGAGGAGGGTTGAAAGCCTCTGTACAGTTTTACAGTTTTAAATCTGTGCTCATTCATAAACTCAAGGAAAACTTTTAATTTTTCCAAAATTTCCTTGGGAAACCATTTTCCCAAAGAATTTATTTTTAAATTTGGAGGTAGCATTTAGGATCGCTTTATTGGCACTAGTTTTTAAATTTTGTTGCGTTGCTTCTCTTCCATTTCCCCTCTATTGCACATGATAAGCGTTATTTTCTCATTTGTCAGGAAGGAAATTCCCATCACACTATCTAGCAGCTCTTGAGGCTGTGAATGTCTTATAATTTTAGAAGGTTCAGATCAGAAAACATACAGTTTCTGACTCTTAAAAGTACAACCTAGATATGTAACACATTGAAAGACTGACTAATCCAGTCTTGATCACTTAAGGATTTGAGGAGTCGAGTCCTGCACTTTCAACCAAGTGGCAGGCATTGCTTCAGTATTTAGCTCTTCTTGAGTCTAGAAGGTCTTTGAGATTCTGGCCATAAAAATGAACTTAAGAGCAATAAATGTATTGTTGTAGCTTAGAGTTCCAGGAGCACAGCTTAGGTGCTGAACTATCTTTTAAATTTTTTCCTTTGTGAAATGTTTGTAGCTTGGGATGGCTAGTCAGAGGAACAATGGTGTTATAAAAGAGGTGGGTTAGATTCGCCTCACCACCTGATCATTTCATTTTGGATGAAAATTTAGCAGCTGACATTGCAAACCTTGAGAAAGTGTTGACTGCCTATTCAAATGTAGTTTAGAGGGTTTTAGATTCTGATAGTAATAAGTGCAGAACCTTGTTTTCACAATTGTGTGGTTACAAAAAGATTTCAGTTGATGGCCCATGAGATTTGACAACATATTCTGTTTGATATTTTAGTGGTTTGAAAAAGGATTTTTAGAATATGTATCTGGAAACTAAGGAAACTGT
The DNA here is from genome assembly GCF_028858775.2 of Pan troglodytes. Taxonomy (NCBI): domain Eukaryota; kingdom Metazoa; phylum Chordata; class Mammalia; order Primates; family Hominidae; genus Pan; species Pan troglodytes. Next base: position 94,423,935 of record NC_072407.2, read on the forward strand.
GTAATGCAGTTTTCAATCTACTGTGTAACCTTTCCATTACAAGACTTTTTCCCTCTTAATCCTGTCCAGTGGATTTCTGGTCCTCTGAGGAGTGTGCCTCAGTACACCTCTCCATGAGTGCTTAGGAAGGGCTTTAGGTGGCTCCTTTGTGGCCTCCAGCTTTCATTCTGCATAATGCATCAGAGTTCCTCCTGGGTCTGCATCTTACTTCCTGGAGTGGTTTCTCTGGGAAGTAATTGACTCAATGTATTGCTTCTTAGTCTTCCCCTTGCTCTTTATGGCAGGGTCTGATTGATACAGGTATAAACATCAGGGCTAGCAGCTGCTTTACAGTTTCAGGGAGGGATAACTGATGAAGACTTGTCCATTAGTTGGGAGTTGGGAAAGCCCCTGTTTTGGTAGCAGTGTGGTCATCTCCTCTGGAATGAATACTCATCCTTCCTCTCACAGAATCTCCTCTTGCTTGAGTTTATTTGCATTCATGTGATTTGCATGACAAATTTCGGTCTAATAGCTTATACTCAAACCACCTCTGCAGTTGTCTGTCGGTTGTTTGTAGATGTGAAGAGGCAAAAATGACTGGTCTCTGGGTCCTGTTCTAACTGGAAGGGCATTCTTTGATGTGTGAAACTTAAGAGGACAACTTACACCTGGAATTCACGAAACTAGATCCTGCATTGACCTGGAGGAGGTGAGGTGAGACAGGGCACAAATGAAGCACAGGCATGGGGTCCAAGAATAAATGGGGAGCTGGTGGTAAGCTGGTGTGAGGTCTGGATTGTGGACCATCCTATGGGTCCTTTTGGGAGGGACAGTTGCATCATGCTGGGTGGGGATGATCCTTTAAATGGGTCAGACCAACCCAGGCATGAAAACTAAATGCTAAATTCTTTCTGAATTCAATTCTGGACCAAAACAAGGACATAAATGAGACCTGCTGGATATGTCTCCTTAATAGACATTTGTAAGAAAAGTCACCCATTTGCTTCAAAGTTCTCTCATTATAAGCCATAGTTGCTGTTGGGAAGCTGATGCCATTTCTCAGTCCCTCTTTGCTTCTGCCCTTCCCTTTGTTGCAGTAGATCTGCTGAAGAATCTTGAAATGCCAGCAGAAGGTTCAAAGGGAAGACCTTGGAGTTTTCACATTCTCAAAAAATAGGTGGCACTGAGAGGTCTTATTTTATAGATAAACCAGCTATGTTGGTTTCAGAGTAATTCAATTTTCATAGTTGTTTTTCTTTTAAAAGTCACTATTCTAGAAGGTACACACCCTCCTTACCGTAGAATTCTAGTTAATAAATGTAGAAGAAAGGATGGGAAATGGAAAAGCACCATTTGGTAAACACCACGGCAATAATTGTTGCAAGCAAGAATCATCAATGGATGCTGAAAATAGTAGGTGAAAAGTATGATGAAACAGGATATTTACTTAGTCCCAAAGTATCTCCCCACAAGAAATTTATAAGCTAAAAGGAGAAAATAGTGGTTTTAAGGTGGAAAACCTAGCAAACACCAGCTTAAACAAGTGATCAAAGTTAGTATCATCAGCACTAATACATATCAATATTGTATACCTCTTGATATGATACAGGTGAAAGAACATCACTTCTATGGTATTCGTCCCAAAATGCACACCACAAACTGATAGTGAGGTGATATCAGATAAACCCAAATAGAAAGTCAGTCTGCAAAATTGCCAGCTAATACTCTTCAAATGTCAAGGTCACGAAAGACAAAGAAAGACTAAGGAAATGTCCCGGATTGTAGGGGACTTAGTAGAAATGGCATCTAAATTCAGTGTGAGTTCCTGAATTGAATTCTAGACCAGCAGAAGGACATAAATGGAACAATTGGTAAAATTGAGTAGTCTGTTAACTAGTTAAGATTATAGTATCAATGTTAATTTCCTATCATTGTTATGTAGTTACGTAAAATGTTAATATCTGGAAAAGCTGAGTAAAGGGTATGTGGAAACTCTTTGAACAAATTTTTCAACTTTCAGTTTTTTTTGTAAATTTGAAATTATTTTTAAAAAGCAAATGTCTTTTTAGGAGATATTATGCTTTATTGAATTAATGGATTCATTAACTCATTCATGCCCTGTCTATGTATAGCTAGTTACGCTCCTAAGAAAATGAAAGCCTGTGATAGATTTCCCTTTGCTGGTATCATTTTACTTCAATATTTAGACTAAATGTTTTTAGCTTCTCTAGGTGACTGTCTCCTCCCATTACTACCAATGAGAAAATATATTCACAAATCTACTGTGGAATACTGGGGGTGCTCTTAGTAGAGTCCATAGTGGTGCTCTTAGTAGAGTCCTAGTGAAAGTAGAGGCCTATTTACTGTAAAGTTTTTGTAGCTTCAGTTTTAGTACCCTTCCCCTTCATGAGCTTTTTCCAAGGCTCTCCACTTTATATATATATAAACTTATATATATATGTTATATATATTTATATTATAGATTATATATATTTATATTATGTATATTTATATTATATATAATATATATTATATTTATTATATATTATATTATATTTATATTATAAATATAAAATATATTTATATTATAAATATAAAATATATTTATATTATAAATATAAAATATATTTATATTATAAATATAAAATATATTTATATTATAAATATAAAATATATTTATATTATAAATATAAAATATATTTATATTATAAATATAAAATATATTTATATTATAAATATAAAATATATTTATATTATAAATATAAAATATATTTATATTATAAATATAATATATTATATATATCTAAAGTGGAGAGCCTTGGAAGAGCCTTGGAAGAGGCTCATAAATATGTATTTATATATAATATATATTATATTATATTATATATTATATAATATATGATATATATTATATTATATATCATATATTATATATATTATGTTATATATTATATATATTATATTATATATTATATAAAATTTATATAAATAATATATATATATAAATTTGAGATGAGTCTTGCTCTATTGCCCTTGTACTGCTGGAAGGCAGTGGTGTGGTCATAGCTCACTGCATCTTCAGATTCCTGGGCTTAAGTGATTCTGCCTCCTTAGCCTCCTGAGTAGCTGGGACTACAGACATGTGCCACCATGTCTGGCTATTTTTTTTAAAATTTTATTTGTAGTAGAGACAGTTTCTCTATGTTGCCCAGGCTGATCTCCAACTCTTGGGATCAAGTTATCCTCCAACCTCAGCCTCCCAAAGTGCTGAGATTACAGACATGAACCACTGTGCCTGGCTTTCCACTTAAGTATGAATTCATAATGTCATATACTTAAAGAGAGTCCTCCACATGGAATCAGCTTCAGGCCCCCGCCACTCCATACCTGGATCTGTTCCTGCTTAATGGGAATACTTTGCCTGAGGCAGTTCCATACAAGATAACACAGCCCGTTTACATCCTGGCTCATTTTCAAAACAGCACAGAAGAAAACAACATCATGTTGAAGCTGGAATAGAATATTTCAAAAGTTTTCCTTTGTTTAATTTGGCTCACTACCTGGCTAGGCAGACATGCAATCAAATGAAACAAAAGTAAATGCAAATGGAAAGCATTCTTGTATGCAGACTGAAATTGAGCACATTTAGTCAGAAGATCAGATTTGCCTCATCCACAAGATCACTGTCCAGAGGAATACCCTTTGGTTACTTGGAAGTGTCATTGCTTAGACTTTGCCTTGAAGCTGCAGCTGTAAACAGCATCTAATACTTGGAACCAGTGCTCCCAGCCCCTGCCACCAGTTCATCCCGCTTCATTGTATCTCTCAGATAAGCTCACAGCCCAAGGTTCTTCAACCTTGTACAAGACCTCACAAGAAGAGGCAAATTTTGCATATGTAGAAATCTGTGTTAAATAAAATACAGGATCAAGCCAAGGAGCATGAAATTTGGAGTTGGTGCTGACAGCCCCTCATTCCTGTCACTTATTAATTTTATTTCCCTCCTCAGCTTGTGTCATTGCCTAAAAATTATTTAAACACAGGTTTTCATATGCTGTGATTTAACTCTTTATAACCTTTAGTACCACATGGGAATTAGTAATCTCTTTCTTTATGAACATTTTTATTGAGCTTATTCTTATGGAAATTTGATCTTTAGTAATTTTATCAGAGGGATTTTTTTTTTTTTCTTTTAACCAGATATAAACCTAGCTCTAGTAGTCCTGAACTTAACAGCAACATTTTTTCCTGGTCACACAATTCTGAAATCAGAGGATTAGTAGTACAATATAAGAAACATGGCACTCACTTTGAAGTTGCCTTCCAGGTTTTCACAGGAGTGTGTGTGTATGTGAGTGTGTGTGCATTGCCATATGAATGCATGTGCTTTTTGGAAAGTTTTATTGCCATCTCTTTCACAGGTTGTTTGATTATCTGTGTTTTCAGAGTAAGCAGAGAACAGAATGTAGAAGTAGTTTGAAATTACAAATTAAACTAGTTGCACTAGGAATAAAATATTAGTGAATGAAGAGTTTGTTGGGAAAGCCTCACATGAGAATGGTTTCTTTTTTTAATTAATGAAATGCTGAAATATACCAATACTGCTTTGGATGTTGTTTTATCTCTGGGCTATGAAGAAAACCAGTTGTTTGATTGTGAAATGAAATCAAAACCGGAGAAAATAATACTATTTTTAAGGAAGACTTACTATGAAAGTTATTGTGCAAACTAAGTCCTGTTTACCACAGGTTAGCTAACATGTATATGAGTCAATCATTTGCCAAAACACTAGAATTGTGTTATGAAGAACCTAGCAATCATTAGAGCCCCTTGTGAGTTAAGCCCAGAAAACCTCATGTGTGGAACAGCTCTCTGGTCATCAAATACCTGAGGATACAGAAGAGATTATTTAATTGACTTCAAAACTTTATTAGACCTAATGTTCTTAAATATGTTCAGCCAAGTCATGCCCTCTGTATCCTTTCTTAATGTCTTAAATGTGTGTGGCTCCTCCGCCCCACCCTCCCAATTTGGCTGTCGGTCTACAAAGGAAATAAAAAAAAATAGCAGACCCAGTTTCCGGGCTGTTTTGTTTTATGGAGATGCTAAAAGGCAGCTTATTTCATATTGATCATACCAAGGAACTAGCCAAGTATGGTGTTAATTGGGTCCTCTGGAATTCTACGCCCCCGGGACCAAAAGCTTTCTAGTAAGGAGGGGAATAAACCCACAGGCTGCATAAAAATGAAATCCAGGAGCCCAACATGTCCCGATTGCTGATTACTGGTGATTTGGCCAGCTCGTTTTGTATCCAGTTGCTTATTTCAATTAGCTTGTTTTGTGTTATGTTTCCCCACACCCCCCTTTCCTGCAAAGCTGTGAAGCCTTGTTTTGAAAACTGCTGCCCCAGAGTGCACCGGCTTGGCGGTCCTGTCCTCATTGTTCTAATGCTCATTCCATATGTGGGTCACATCCTAGAGCTCTCCCCCCAGCCCTCCCCCTCACTTCTCCAGCCATCTCTCCTTCCCTTCCCTGTCCATACATTGGTGCTTGCACTCTCGCGCTCTTTCACACACACGCATGCACACACACACACACACACACTTTTCTCCTAAGAGGCAGAGGTAGGGCAGATTCTTCAGGAGCTTGCAAGTAGGATCATTCAAACTTAAAACGCTGGTTGCTGTGCATTTAGTTTATGGCAAACACTTCACCTTCGGGAAAGTAATTATTCTGCTCCTCTCCCTGTTTCTTTCCCACCCCTTGCCCTTTTCTCCTCTCTTCTTCAGGACAAAGGTTTTTAAGAAACTGAGATTGCCACTTCGTGAGGCCCTTCTTGTTACCCTGGTAGCTGGTATCTCAGACTGTGAATGAAGGATGGATCAGACAGGCTGGAGTTTTGATGCACAGTTCTTTGGGTACTGCAGGAGGAGCCCACTGAGAAATGTGCATGGCGGGCATGCCTGCTGAGTTTATTATGCTGGTTATCTGTCACTTACTCTGACTAAAAGGTAAGGGCTTCTGTAATTTGTTGCTGCAAAGAATTGGTACATTGTTCTCTTTCTAAGGCTTCCAACTAATTGGCTCTTGAGGGAAGATTGGAATGAGAGTTAGTGCTCGACTTCTGTAGCTTATCCTGTTAGATCTCTGTTTTTTTTTTTTTTTTTAAATATGTGAAGGAAAAATAACCTTGGCAATTTTTTGACTATTGGTGGAATGTCTATTCACTTGTTTTCAAAGAAAAACAACAAAAAACACCCTTTGATTCATGATGTTTATTTTAATTTAAAACTTTTCCTGGACCAGTAAAGAAATGTAGTGTATGTGTAGTCAACCTTTTCAATGATTTCTGTAAACTGTGGGAATAGGAGTTGTGATCTTATCCCAAGATAAGAATATTTTACTTTAACAGATTGCATTTTTACCGATTGAAAATTACAGTGCATTTTATTTAGTAATCAGAGTGAGGAAAGTTAGAGACTATTTAAATGAAGTACAATAGTAACATTTACATTAATTGGTCAGTTACTGTAGTGTGGGTATACACATGTTGATAAATATACATTACTAATTATGCTTCTTGTTTTCTGTATACTTAGAGGAAAGTTTTGTGTCTGTGCAGAATTGAAATATGTACTGAACCACAGGCAAAAGAATCTTAGTAATAAGAATTTTAGCAAAAGAATCTTAGTAGTAAGTACTTAGAAAACTATATAAATTTTTTATTTGTATAAATTTAAGAGATACAAGTGTAGTTTTGTTACATGGATATAATGTGTATTGGTGAACTGTCGGCTTTTAGTGTATTCATTACCTGAAAAGTATGTGTGTATATACGTGTGTGTGTATATATATATGTGTATGTTTGTATATGTATATACATGTATATACACATATAAATTTCTGTAGTTGACAGGTAACACATGACCTGAAAATAACCTTAAGTTTCCACGACAATATTTATTTCACATGCTAAGCATTTTTTTCTGTATCATGACAAGTAGTTTCATGGATAAATTTAGGTAATAGCTATTGGAAATCATCTGATGCCACCAAGCAACTGTCTTGCAAGACCAGAGATGTTTTGAGTGTAGGGTACAACCAGATTTTTTTCCATTCTTTTTACTTTAATTTTTTAATTTTTATTTAAAAAACTTTTTTTGAGATGGAATCTCACTCAGTCTTATATGTGTATGTATATATATACACGTATATGTGTGTGTATGTATATATACATACACACACATATACGTGTATATATATACACTATATATGTGTACACGTATATATGTGTACACATATACACATATGTGTACATATACACACATATATGTGTACATATACACACATATATGTATATATCTTAAGGTTATGCTTTTAATCTGTCCTACTTAAAGTAATTAAAACTAGACTATCAGTTGATTGTTATCTCTCGGAAAAATGTACCTTTGGTTAAGAATCATTTCAAAAACAGATTGCCCATCACTATGGAATTTATGCAGTTGGAAACCAACTGAGCTTTATTGAAAAAAATGATTACGTCTTATTTTCTTAAGCACTAGTGATTTACAAGGACCCTTTGGTAGTAGCATAGGATGTATTTTATTGGGGACGGAGATCCCTTTAATGATATTTTCTTTATGGCTGCTGTACAACACTTGTGATGTGTGTTACAGTCTATCTCTATTTATCACTCTGTCTCATGAGCCATAAATGAAGGAAAGGTATATGTTGGGATACCCAATTTAAGTCACCTTATTTTATTTATTACGTTATAGAATTTGCTCCAAAGAGCATGTGAGAAATGTTTTCTTCAAAAAGAAATATTGATGCATCCACTTAAACAACCTAGGGATATCAGCAAAACAAACTGGGTTTCTTTCATGTTAGACTTTGAGAAGAGACAAGAAGCAATCTGGGTGAAAGGAGGACACTATCAGTAAAAGAGAAGACTGTTATTTTCTTGACCTTGGCTCAAAGGTTTCTGTCAAGACTGCTGGAGGTTGAATAGGTAGAGTAGGGCCCAGATTTAAAGCTGGTGTCTCTCCCATACCTAACCCTCATCCCAGTCCCTCACTGTCCAGTGTCTTTGTCATTCAGTCTCCCCTGTTTTAATGTGTCAGCAGGAGGGCTTTATCTTCTTTTCAAAATCAAAAGGAGATGGCCCAGTGTGGCTCATACATACCCATGAAAACCTTAAACATTTCCCCTTCCACATTTTATCCCAATCATCTACATTGAGTAAAAATAAACAAGGAAAAAAAAAAAACAGATACTTCGCCTTCATAATCAATTTTTCTTCTCTTCCAACTTTTCAAACTTTGTTACCTAAAGTGTCAACTGTATATATCCCTTACATAAAGCATAACAGTCTTAGGATACCTTTTCAGGTACAAAATCAGTGACTCTCAACCTGGGCGTATTCAAAGGACTCCCTTGTGGAGTGTTTGAATAATGCAGGCTCCAGCTACTGCCTACAGGAATTCGTGATTCTGTAGTCTTCATTAGTGCTTGGTATATGGGAGTTGTTTAGTAATATTCACAGAATGTTACACAGTGAAAGGTTTTCGCAGTAGTCTGACAGGACAGTGGATAAGTGCATTGCAAAATCTTTTCTGCTTCCTCTTTAGTTGAATTTGGAGAAGGGAAATTCCCTCCCTCTATGCTTCCTACATGTATATTAAGGAAAATGGGGCTTCTTTTGCAGAGGTTTCCAAGCCTCTGAAAGTAGATGAATCACCCTTAAAAGGCTAATAGGGCCCGCTAATCATTTTGCACCACACAAAACAAATAGTGACTTCTGTATCAGTAATACTAGTAAACAGTTGTCCTAGAAATGACTGTGAACATTAGTCCTAGGGCTCTCACGAACCTCAAAGTGATATATGGAGAGAACCCAGCAAATTGAAAACATTCTCTTTTTGTGAGTATATTTTAGGTGTATCTTGTCACTTGAGCCAGTAGGAGTGTGCTTCTTGGATAATAATATGGGTTTCCCAAACAACTCTTGAAGCACCTAGATCCATACATGTCGGATGCAAAACCATATCCATGGACCTGGAACTGGGCTGTGACCTAAGTGCTTGTTTTTCCCATCAAAGCGTCTTTCCTTTGGTACCTTCGCTAGTTTAGGCTGGGTCTTGAAAATTTGTTAGTTTCCCTGAAGCTATAGGGGCAAATTCTGGGGAAAACAAAACAAAACAAAACTCAAACAACATGCTGATATCTTAATATTATCTGTAATATGAGGACTTGAATTATGATAGCTGTTCTTTAAGTACTTCCCAGCTTTCTAATCTCTAAATTTTAATCTTTATGACTATAATCAATTCTTAGTAAAGTCAGTTCTGCTATCACACTTGTTTTGAAAAGGCAAATTTGTTCCAAAGCAATTGATATATTCAAGACAAGCATAAAACTAATGCTGTATTTGCTTATGTGTGATTTCCTCCCAGAGAAACACTAGGTAAATGCAGAAACTGTAGCCAGCTGAATGCCACATAGGAAAACCAAAAATGCACCCATGTTTTAGGAGCCCCACCCATCCACATCTGGGACTACCAACTTTCTGTCTGATTTCAGAACACCCTTCTTCCACCACTTCACAATAACCCACAAGCCTCATTCTTTAACCACATTCACTTCCACAGCAAATCCCAGTTTTTTAATGTGATAATATGCCATGTTTATTGTTGTATTTGTATATTTCTCAACAATTTAATACATGTAAAACTGTGCTACCATTTTTATTATGTTTCTGCTTCTTTTTAACGTGTTACTGACAATGTTTTTGATTGTTGTACCTCAAACCCATTTTTTGTTTTGTTTTGTTTTGTTTTGAGACAGACTCTCACCCTGTCGCCCAGGCTAGAGTGCAGTGGTGCAATCTTGGCTCACTGCAACCTCCGCCTCCTGGGTTCAAGCAGTTCTCCTGCCTCAGCCTCCTGAGTAGCTTGGATTACAGGCATGCGCCAACATGCCTGGCTAATTTTTGTATTTTTAGTAGAGATGGGGTTTCACCATGTTGGTCAGGCCGGTCTTGAACTCCTGACCTGGTGATCTGCTGACCTCGGCCTCCCAAAGTGCTGGGATGACAGGCATGGGCCACCGCACCCGGCCTCAAACCTAATTTTTCCAGTAAGCCACTTGGTTTTTACTGTGCGATTTTGCAGAGCACAAAGAATTTCAGCAACACATACATTCTACTGGAGCAGAGCTGACTGTATGGATTTTGGTATGATAAAATTCTCAGAGGCTAAGTGCCAAGGATATTTTGCATGCTGTAGCATTGTTTGTTATGAATGTGGTCAACTTAGCCTATTTTCTCCTACTGTATATTTTTTCAATGACTCTATAGAACTGCCTCAGAAAAACCATTTATCAAACCTTCAAACTTCAGGGAAAGTTGTGTGACATTCTCAAAAGTGAAGACTACAAAAGATGATTAGATACTTGGTCCAATCCTAGGAATGAAGTTTTGTGGTTTTGGCTAATTAATAATTAAGGTCATTGGATCATTTGATTTTTAACAGATTCTAAGGTTCAGATGAGAACATGGAGATGTATTTCTTCAGGTATGCAACTTAAACAAATACAAATTTGATAATTTTTACATTTGTAAAAAAAACATATGAAGCCCCTCATTGCATGAAACAAGGAAAATGCTGGACTGGTTTGGTAGAAGGGAAAGAGAATTTTAATCTCCCGAAGCAGTAGAGGGGTAAGTATATACTGTAGGCTTTTTTGTTTGCTTTTAGTGTCTGCTTATTGTGGGTCTGGAAATTGGAGTTTGGGTTTTTGTTTCTGATTCTCCTCAGGGTTCTGACTTTTGGCCACAAGCAGTTACAGGCTGCCAGTACTCTGAGTATCCTCTTGCCACTTCCTGCTGGGCTAATGTTTATTTCACCACTGAACTTGCCTTCCAGAACTTTGCAGAAATTCTCCAGGGAACTGAATGTCCCAAGACCTGAGTTTGAAGCCAGAATTGGGACCCTGGAGTTGTCCTAAGGCTCGTTTTTAGCTGTGTTATCTTGCAAACTACAGGGCCAAGCTTTTTTACCCTCAGTTGCCAAGTGGAGCTCTCCTCCCACTCCTTCACTAGAACTTTTCCTTTTAAAGTAGAACCATTTGAAACCTTTCTGGGCACAGCAGTGATAGTGAGGGAAGGTCACATGATCATGCTTTGAACTTGGCTGCTTGGGTGTGTAGTATGGTGCCTTGGGTATGTGGCATGGTACCTGGGTATGTCAGCTCAAGCCTTTTTTACTCCTAAATATACATACAGCAGTTTAATTACAACCTTCATGGGCTTCTGGTTGAAGAGAGGAAACATAAGAAACATTGATACTGAAATACACAAACAAGTTGGCAAGGAGAATAAAAATGATAATCCTGTGAATAACCTTGAGATTTTCCTAAGCAGATCTTCAAGCTGACATGATCAGGGTCCTTCTATAGCACATCAGGTGTTAAAAATGTAAAAAACAGTGCCTACTAGATCCAATTTGGCTCTTTATTTACTGAGATTAAAAATTATTCATACTCACTCTATGGTTATTTGTTGAGAGACACTTGCAAATCAAAGCCTGAAACCATGAAAATTACAAAACAAAAGTTAAGTTTTTTGAGGACATGATGCAAACATTGCACTATAAGGTCACAAAGTTTACTGTTAACACAATATTGGTTAGTCAAACCTCAGTGTGTGTGTGTATATATATGTGTGTGTGTGTGTGTGTGTATATATATATATATATATATATATATATATATATATATATATATATATAGGGGGAGAGAGAGAGAGAGAGAGAGACTGTGTTGCCCAGGCTGGAGTGCAGTGGCACGATATCAGCTCATTGCAACCACTGCCTTTTAGGCTCAAGTGATCCTCCCGCCTCAGCCTCCTGAGTAGCTGAGACTACAGGCATGCATCACCACACCTGGATAATTTTTGTTTTTCATAGAGACAGGGTTTCTCCATGTTGCCCAGGCTGGTGTCAAACTTCCGGTCTCAAGTGATCCACCCACCTCGGCCTCCCAAAGTGCCAGGATTATAGACGTGAGCCACCATGCCTGATCCAATCATAATTTTTAAATAAAATAAATTTAAAGTAAATTGAACAGCATATATTACTTATTCAAAGGGGAAAGGTTGAAATTTGTCTTCATACATAATGAATATTATTAAAATTGTATTAAATGAACTTTCTGATAAAATCTTTAATAATGCATTGATCTCAAGTGAAATGCTTTATTTTAAATCTCTTATATACCATGCAAAAATGATGAAATCATTAAAAGATTTCCTAAGGGATTTCCAGTGATTATATGTTTTGGTGAAAAAAAGGATTCAAAAGTAAAAAATGAATAGAAAATACTAGGCTCAAATATCACCCAGGTCCTCTGTGGAGTCTACAGCTCTGACATGCCTTGAGCCAAGCAGAACTAGGGATAAAAAGAGAAATAGGGGGACCAGCTTACTTTGGAAGTGTAAAAAAGACACTCCACTTGAAGCGCAGTAAATACAGAAGGTTTCCTTTCACTGAAAAGGAGTGAGATTTCAGTACTCAGACGCAATCTGTGCCCTAAGATAACATGCTTGTTGGCAGGAGTATAACTGTTGGTTGTTGAAGAAATATATACAAAATGCATATTTAACAGTTGCTTTGATTAAAAAAAACTAATCTACGAGTCTGTTTTTGTATTGACAATGGTTCTCCTAATGGCATGCCAAAAATATACCCCCAGCTATCCATGCTTAACAAGTTGAATTGGAGATGGATTACCTCTTGAGTACTCTACAATTGACTGCTTCCGTTAGTCTTGGCAAATTATACAGCCAAATTGTCTATCTGTTTTCTAATATGTCAGCAAAATTAAGCTGAAAAATGCATACAAGAATAAATTGCTGCTGGAATTGCATGATGCCCACCTTTTCTTTGTGTTGAGGAAAAAAAATGATTAAATCACACTTTGGAATCATTCTATTTCAATCAACTCTATTTAGATCCTAGGTCTGGTTTAGGGAAGGTCTGTGAGACCTTTAGCTGCTGGGTATTGAGCTCAGTAAACTATTTAATAGCCACATTGTAGCTTTCAGTCAATGATTTTCCACATTCCAATCTTTCTCCACTTTGGAGCCAGCCTTTTTGGGAAAACGGAGACCCATGGTTTCATTTCAACAAAGAAGGAATAACCAATCATGGAACATATTGGCTGTGCCACCAAGGAGGTGGCAGATGAGGATTTGGGGACTTCAGGACTGATGATTCTGAATCTTGACATGTTATTAGACTCATTGCAATATGGCCAAAATTTTGAGTATCCTGGTTACTCAAGGCTACAGGCAAGAATTATTTTGAGTGTAGCCGTCAGAATTAAAAATAAAGGAAAGACTGAATGAATGAATGAATGAAGAAAACCAGGACATGGATGATTAAAATATTTCTCTTCTCTCCCTGCAAACATGTGGACAGGGAGATTCCATGTAAACTCTTTCTCTCTTTTAATCATATTCTTTTGTTCTAAGGAATATTTAGATTATTTTTTCTCCAGTGGAAGTTCTTTCAGTTTTACCTACTACAGCTCAGTGATTGCAGATTGCTAATTTTGCTTGAAAACCAAAGGATTTGGTTGTTTTCACTTCATTAGCATCAGAAAGGGGGATTGGCTAAAGTGCTGGCCACGGTAGCCTTGCAGAAGGAGGCAGGGTTGGTTTGGTAGGGAGAAAAGATTGTTCTTTGGAAATGTATAGAACTGGCTGTGCAAAAAATAAATAAAGCCATTCTCTAAGGTATTGCTGAATATCAAGTTCTCTTTGCTGGGTTGGAGTGAAGTCTATTGCAGGTATCTATGGCTTTTTCATGGTTGTCAGTAAGTGTATGCCGGAGACTAAATAGTGATGCCTGGTGCTTTTTTAGCACTCATAACTTTTACAAAGGTGTTTTCTACCTCCAAACTCCTAGAATTACATAATGTGTAGGAGACATAGGGGAAGGAAGAGTTCTGGCCAGGATCAAAGTGGGGGCACTGGTATAATCATTATTCTGAACCTGCTGGTCTTGAGCAGTTTTCCCCAAAGCGGCCTCAGCCCTATCAAGCTTTGAAACATAGTGCCTTGATTCTAATAGTCGTTATTTTTTTGTTTGCATTTATTCAGTACAAAAGTCTCCAGCTGTGATGGAACTTTGCCCACAGTGACAGGAGGGAGTTATTCTCAATCTTCTGCCACTTCTAGGTTGCTTTTTCTTTAGCAGAAATCATATGTCTTCACTCTGAAATTATATGTCTTTACTCTGAAAATATTTTGTAAAGTACTTCGTAAAGTATTTTGTAAAGTACTTTGCAGACTCCAACTCCATGGTGTAGAGGAGACACCATATCATAGTGTGGATTTCTAGAAAGAAGTAGACTGAGATATAGACAGGTGATGTAGCAGCCTTGATATCCTATCCCATAGAGACCTAGTGGTGAAGCAGGAAGCAATCAGCTTCACACTATTTGGAGAAGAGGAAAAGTTGTGATTTTCCTCTTCTGTGGGAAAAGACCCCCACAAAAGAAGATAGGACCATTTGTGCCTCCAATTTCTTTTTTCACATAGTCATTTCAAAGCATTCTCTCATTTTTGTAGCTCATACAGTTCTGGGGGTTAGCAATGGCAGTATGTTTTGAAAATAAATGATACTCAGAAGGGAGAGGTAATAGGGAGAGTTCTAATTCAGTGAGATTTGTACTGTAAAGTAGGTATGGTTCTAGCACCAGAATCCTCCTCCTTTTCAGATTATTTAGCCCTAATTACTTATTTCCCCTTTGCTTCCTAAACTCCTAGGAGATAAACTCCTTGAAGAAAAACTCCAGCTTATGGAAATAAATATTTTTGCTCAGAGAACACAGGAATCATAATTTTTTGGAATTGAAATACCCATAAGAGTAAAAGCATTGTTTTTCTTAAATATATTCAATACTACTGGCCAATCCAGAGGTCTTTCCTGAATTAACACAAACATTAAAAAGTTGAAGTTTAATGCTTGGGGAAGATACCAGGAGAACTGGTAGGCACAAATCTTGCTTTGAGACACTGGCCAAGGAGGGTGTTTTGGTAGATGGTACAGGCAGACCCTATGACACGAATGCTGGATTCTGTAACTGCATGTGCTGAGTGCAGCAAAGAGTCCATGTGCTGAATGTGGAATTCACTCATTCATTTGTTCTCAACTATTTATGGAGCATATTCTATGTGCAATAAACACAACAAACATCCTCCTCTCATGGAACCTTCTCGTGGGAGAGCTTTGATCAGTTGCTTATATGCATGCACTCATACACAATCTAAACAACAACAACAACAATAACAAAAAGCCCAGGTGATTATTGGACATCTCTATGAAAGGCACTGGGCAATAAAATGGCAAGCAAGAATCTTTTCCCCTAGAGTAATCAGCGTGTTTCACAATTAAGAGGTAAAATATCATAAAAGTCTTCCCCTACGTTTGTGTGTGGTTTTCTTTCGTTGTTCAAGTTGATTGGGATATAATTGGTTGATACTCTTGAATAAGTCAAGGTTGCAAGCAGTGGACAATATGTGTTCAACACTGAATGATGGGAAAAATACAAAGTGGTAGAATTCATATAACACTGAATGATAGGAAAAATACAAAGTGGTAGAATTCAAACATTTTTTGGTAGCCCAAGATTTAAGGCAACAATAAACCATTGTTTCTTCAACTCATGTTTTAAAAAGTCGTTATAAACTACTTTAATCTCTCTGTGTGTTCAGTAAGTATAATAGTGTGAATATTCCTTCCATCAGCTCCAACAACATTGATGCATCTTATGTCCTGTGCAAAGTGTTGCTGATAGAAAAATGGGTGAGACATAGTTCCTACCCTTAAGGAGAATATAATATTGAGGATTTGAAATATTATGGGAATCTGCTTCTAAAAGTAATTTTTTCTTATACAGTTTTGTAGATGCATGTTTAGGAGATAAGGAAAACTGAGCTATGAATATAAAGTACCCAGTATAAACACAAGCAATCCTCTTGCCATTTCTAATCAAGTATATATAAAAATGACATTCTGAGAATGCTTGTACTAGTGTTTTTCAAACTGTATTCAGTGAAAACGTGTTAATAGTTATGGGAGAGGAGTAGGGATGAGGAAGACAGAGGGAGTTTTTATGGTCAAATCAGTTTGTCAAACACGGGTAAAGGAAGTAAGCAAGTTTTTCTTATGCATGCTTCTCCCAAAACTTTAATTTGCTAGTGTGCATTGTGACACTCCAGGATGGGTTATTGCAGTAGTTCCCAAATTTAGCATCATAATCACAAAGTCCTGGGCTCCAGAGATTCACTGAATCAAAACTCTGGCAGGTGAGAACTGGGGATTTTCATTTATTAGGTTGGTGCAAAAGTAATTGCGATTTTTGCAATGAGTAATGGCAAAAGCTGCAGTTACTTTTGCATCAACCTAATAAAACACATTTGGGAGATTACTTTTAGGTAGTCTGAGTTACTTTTAGGCAGAGTCAGTTTATTTCAGCACTGGTCCCATGTACCATTGACATGCAGGAAGGAGCCCTCCCTGATTTGCATAACAGCAGAACATCATTTATCCAAGAAATGCATATTGACATTTATGGAACTAACAGTTTGGAAATGCTGGCCCATGCATTCTTTTACCAAAGGCCTAAAGAAAAAAAAATTATAGGTAACAAGTTCACTAGTTTGGGACTTAGAGTTAATGTATATTTTGTGTGTGGGGGTTAAGATAGCACTAAGGATCAAATTCATTTTTTTGAACCCACATTGATGGTAATTTATTATTTTTAAAGTGGTGCTTATGGCTGGGTGCAGTGGCTCATGCCTGTAATCCCAGCATTTTGGGAGGCCAAGGCGGGTAGGTCACCTGAGGTCAGGAGTTTGAGACCAGCCTGACCAACATGGTGAAACCCCATCTCTACTAAATACAAAAAAAAATTAGCTGGGCATGGTGGCACATACCTGCAATCCCAGGTACTTGAGAGGCTGAGGCAGGAGAATCACTTGAACCCAGGAGGCAGAGGTTGCAGTGAGCTGAGATTGCACCATTGCACTCCAACCTGGGCAATGGAGCGAAACTCCATCTCAAAAAAAAAAACGGGGGGGTACTTATTTATAATGTCCTTAGACCATTTTCCCCCTTTTTTCAGCTAATATTCTCACACAGTTTGAATTTAATTTATAGTAAACTTTGCTTTGTTCTGTCACTTTCCTAGAGAACAATGCTTAAAGTTGTTGGATATATAAAACTCAAATTCCTAGAGATAGGAAATTGTATAATTAGGGTAAATTTGATAAGGTGTTGGCATGAAATAAGATAACTCTTTAAAGAGAGAAGAGAGTGAAGGATCTTATTTATATAACTAATTCTTGGCCGGGCACGGTGGCTCACTCCTGTAATCCCAGCACTTTGGGAGGCCAAGGCAGGCGGATCATGAGGTTAGGAGATCGAGACCATCCTGGCTAACACGGTGAAACCCCGTCTCTACTAAAAATACAAAAAAAATAGCCAGGCGTGGTGGCGGGTGCCTGTAGTCCCAGCTCCTTGGGAGGCTGAGGCAGGAGAATGGCGTGAACCCAAGAGGCGGAGCTTGCAGTGAGCCGAGATCGCGCCACTGCACTCCAGCCTGGGCAACAGGGCGAGACTCCGTCTCAAAAAAAAAAAAAAATTGTTCGTTGTTTTTAGGTCTGTACTCTAGATTATTAATTTATTATTCTGAGAGGGGTTACAGTGGCATAATTAAGATGATCTAATTAGACAAAAAAATTTACTGGTCCTGAAAACAGATCACTTTCCTGAGAAAAAAAGAAAAAAAAATTGGAAAAACCTTCAAAGAGGTTTGCCTTTCTCTTCATAAACACTATTATGCAGCATTTCAGAGCAAGCTACGGAGCTGGGCTTGGGCAGTTAAATCCTGACTTTGTGGTTTTGTGTAGACTTGGGGGTGCAGCTGTATCTTGAGTGGAGATAATAACCACTAATGGCAACCCCAGACACAGCTATTAGTGTCAGATTAAATCTAAATGCAACCTTCTTTTCCTTTTGAATATTCTCTTTGGTAAACTGTTTTTCGTAAACTCCTGTTTGAGTCTCTGCTCACTTACTTTGTTTCAAGAGAGTATAAACCAGATCAGGGTGATTGTTCAAGTGAAAGTGACTGAGGCTCAATGCCATGAACATTGAGATTATAGGTGTATGAAAGGGCTTTGAAAATTTGTGTATAGTCATCATTGAAAACCTTGATTGCTGAAAATCAGACTCTGGTTAGATGTAGGCCTTGTCTTAAGGTCCAAGAAGAAAACATGAATGTAAGATAATGAAATACCACACCAATACAGCCCTACCTTGGAGATAGTGTGGGTTCAGGTCAAGACTACCACAATAAAGTGAAAATAGAAATAAAGCAAATCATGCAAAATTTTTGGTTTCCCAGTGCATATGAAAGTAAGGTTTACACTGTAACCTATTAAGAATACAATAACATTATGCCTTAAAAAATATACATACCTTAATTTAAAAATACTTTATTGCTAAAAAAAATGCTAAGGGTCATCTGAGCCTTCAGTGAGTCACAATGTTTTTGCTGGTGGAAGGTCTTGCCTCGATGTTGATGGCTGCTGCTGACTAATCAGAGTGATGTTTTCTGAAGTTTGTGGTGGCAGAGGCAGTTTCCTAAAATAGGACAACAATGAAATTGTCCTCATTGACTCTTCCTTTCACGAAAGATTCCTCTGTAGCATGCAATGCTGTTTGATAGCATTTAACCTACAGCAGAACTTTCAAAATTGGAGTCAGTCCTCTCAAACTCTGCTGCTGCTTTATTAACCAAGTTTATGGAATACTCCTAAGTCATTTGTTCTCATTTCAACAAAGTTCACAGCATCTTCACCAGGAATAGATTATATCGGAAGAAATCACTTTCTTTGGTCATACTTGAGAAATAACTTCTCATCTGTTAAAGTTTTATCATAGATTGCAGCAACTCAGTTACATCTTCAGGTTCCACTTGTGATTCTAGTTCTCTTGCTGTTCCCACCACATCTGCCGTGACTTCCTCCTCTGAAGTCTTGATCTCCTTAAAATCATCCATGAGGGTTACAATTAACTTTTTCCAAACTCCTGTTAATGTTGATATTTTGACCTCCCCCCAAGAATCACAAATCATCTTATTGACCTCTAGAATGATGATTTTTTTCTCCAAAATGTTTCAATTTACTTTACCAGATTCATCAGAGGAATCATTATATATGGCAACTATAGCCATTTGAAATGAATTTCTTAAATAGTAAGACTTGAAGTTGATCCATGGGCTGCATAGTGGATGTTGTGTTAGCAGGCATAAAAACAGCATTAATCTCCTTGTATATCTCCGTCAGAGCTCTTGAGTGACCAGGTACATTGTTAATGAGCAGTAATATATATATACATATACATACATATATATGTGTGTGTGTGTATGTGTGTGTATATATATATTTGAAACAGGGTCTTGCTCTGTCACCCCGTTTGGAGTGCAATGGCGTGATCATGGCTCACTGCAGCCTCCGCCTCCTAGGTTCAAGCAGTCCTCCCACCACAGACTCCCAAGTAACTGGGACAGAAGTGCATGTCACCATGCCTGGATAATTTTTTAATTTTTATTTTTGTAGAAACAGGATCTTTCTATGTTGCCCAGGCTGGTCTCAAACTCCTAAGTTCAAGTGATCCCCCCATGTTGACCTCCAAAAGTACTGGGATTATAGGCATAAGCCACTGCACCTGGCACAGTTAATACTTTTAAGGGAATCTTTTTTTTCTTTCTTTCTTTTTTTTTTTTTTGAGCAGTAGGTCTCAACAATGAGCTTAAAATATTCAGTAAACTATGCTATAAACAGATGTGCTGTCACCCAGCCTTTGTTCTATCGACAGTGAACAAGCAGAGTAGATTTAGCATAATTCTTAAGGGCCCTAGATTTTCAGAATGGTAAATGATCAGTGGCTTCAGCTTAAAGTCACCAGCTGCATCAGCCCCTAACAAGAGAGTTAGCTTGTCTTTTGAAGCTTTGAAGTCTGGCGTTGACTTTTTTCTAGCTATGAAAGCTTCTTCTTTCAATAGAAGGCTGTTTTGCCTACAGATGAAACTGATTTTCAAATCAGTTGCTTCAGCGCTTGCTGCCTCATCTTGCACTGTTATGTTATAGAGATGGCTTCTTTTCCTAAACCTCATGAATCAACTTCTGCTAGCTTCAGACTTTTCTTATGCAGCTTCCTCAACTCTGTCAGCCTTCATAGAATTGAAGAAATTTAGGGCCTTGCTCTGGATTAGACTTTGGCTTAAGGGAGCGTTGTGGCTGGTTTGGTCTGCTGTTCTGACCACTAAAACCTTTTCCATATCAGCAATAAGGCTGTTTTGCTTTCTTATCATTCTTGTGTTCACCAAAGTAGCACTCATAATTTCCTGCAAGAATTTTTTCTTTTCAGTCACAACTTGGCTAATTGATGCAAGAGGCCTAGCTTTCAGCACATCTTGGCTTTCAACATGCCTTCCTTACTAAGCTTAATCATTTCTAGCTTTTGATTTAAAATGAGAGATGTGTGACTCTTCCTTTCACTTGAACACTTAGAGGACATTGTAGGGTTATTAATTGGCTGAATTTCAATATTGCCATGTGTCAGGGAATAGGGAGGCCCGAGGAGAGGGAGAGAGATGGGGAATGGCTTATTGGTAGAGCAGTTAGACCACAGTATTTATCAATTAAGTTCACCTTCTTATATGGGTGTGGTTCGTGGGACCCCAAGACAATTACAATAGTAACATCAGAGATCACTGATCACAGACCACCCTAACAGATATAATATGAAAAAGTTTGAAATATCATATTCTGAAATGTGACATAGAGACATGATGTGAGAACATGCTGTTGGAAAAATGGCGCCGATAGACTTGCTCAAAGCAGGGTTGCTGCAGATCTTCAATTTATAAAAACATAATCTGCAGTGTGCAATACAGTGAAGTGCAATAATATGAGGTATGCCTGTCCATGAATAGTGGCATCTAATCTATTTCATGACTATTATCATTAATCTAAAGATACACTGATGAAAAGACTAATTACTGCTGACATTTCTGCAAGTTGGAACTCTGTATATTCACCAGAGGACTTAACTGAAGACTGACACCAGGAATTTGAGGATGGATTCTAGCAGAGATATTCTAGGAACCAGGACCTTTAATCTGATCACATTTAAAACCCGTTTCAAACATGCTAGTTAAATTATGTCAAGTCTCTGGGGAGATATCTCTGGAATCTGAACATTCTCTGGGGATTGTTGTTTGACATGTGGAGCAGGTGAGACTCATACAGCATGTGAAGTCATTAAGGTACAATTATGACAAGCTTGACTTGATCCTTTCTGATTTGCCTGCCAGCCTTGACAGCTCCAAACAGTTGGTGGGGACCTGAAGACACCACTTCTCTGGTTCCTTACAGCACAAACAGGGAATATATTCTGCTTCCTTTGGCTAGAGCTACATGAAAGAAATTTTTGCTGAGAAAGTGTAGAAAGCCCTTAGGTTGATGGTTAAGTTAGAAACTTTGGCCTTATTATCAGTGACTCCCTAGGTGTACACGATGAGTATAACAGTTTTTTGTTGTTGTTGTTTGTTTTTTGTTTTTACCTTAGTCTTCTTCCTCTTCATTTTTTTAACTCCTTTTTAAACCTGTGCTTTAATTGCAGGCAGACATTTTCTCATTCTGACAGGCAACTCCTTACTTTAGCCCTCATTTGACGTGTGGCTAAAATTGTGTCTGTGCTTTGGAATGCAGGACTTTGGCATGTCTGCAGTAGCTTGAGTGACATAGATTAAGGGACATTCTTCTTTTTTTGAGATGGAGTCTCGCTCTGTCGCCAGGCTGGAGTGCAGTGGTATGATCTTGGCTCATTTCAACCTTCACCTCCTGAGTTCAATTGATTCTCCTGCCTCAGTCTGCTGAGTAGCTGGGACTACAGGCATGCATCACCACGCCCAGCTAATTTTTGTATTTTTAGTAGATACCGGGTTTCACCGTGTTGGCGAGCATGGTCTCGATCTCTTGACCTCGTGATCTGCCCGCCTGGGCCTCCCAAAGTGCTGGGATTACAGGCATGAGCCACCACACCTGGCCGGGCCATTCTTTATTTGTGGGGATGTGTATATTTCTTTTATGCATTACTAAGCCCTTTCAGCTTATGGTCTAGCTCTCAAGCCATATCCATGTTGGTGAGAAAGTTTAAAACACACAGTAATTCTTGGGTAGGCAACATAATATTGCAGACAACCAGTACTGAACACCAGAGTCATGGAGGCTCCATCATATACTAGCTATGTGATTCTGAGCAAGTAGTTTTTCTTTGAAGCTTCAGTTTACCTATCTGCTGAAATGTGAAAAGTGGCTAATTAAACCTACCTCATAGAGTTGTCGTAAGTGAAATGACATGGGGTTGGACATATTTGCTTTCTAAAGAAACGTGATGTTATTTCAGCAATACCAGGGTAATGAATATTGTGTAGGCAAAAACAATCCGTAGAATATTGCAGACTTCAGCCTAGTTTTTGTGCAAGCTGCTTTCTGAATTAAAGGCATTAAAAACCAGGGAAACAGTTGATCCTAATCCTTCTAACCCCCTTCCATGTGAATTGAACACACTTAATGTCTGTATTACTTATTGGATGCGGTAGACAAAGAAGGAAACATTTCAACCAGCCATCTACCTGTCCGAAAGCCCAGCCTTTCCTTTAGGACAACATCTCTTCCTGTCATTGCCTCCATCAGGATGGTTGTAGTTGATGGTGGATATAATAGATGTGACCTTATTTGACCATGGCTGGCTCTCCACCAAAGGGCATCCAAATAAATAAGCATGAAGCCTGTTGCTCCTAACCCACTCTGCTGGGACCAGGCGCAGCCCGCTAGTGTATTTTCCTTGTACAGTCTGGAGGAACCCAGCCTCTATCCCTGCTTCATCAGAAACTGGAGTCTTATTTTCTATTGGCTATTTACTCTCAAGACTTAGAAATAGGGACCTATATTGACTCACTTCTTATTTAGATTACTGAGTAAAAGTATAATAATTCTTTAATAATTCTGGGAACTGAAGCTTTCTGGAGTCAGCATTCACTGGCCCAGTGCAAAGTAACTGCTTTTTTATCCTACTATTGCACTTGAGAGGCAACTTGAAGTTTCCTTTCCTTTACTCAGTCACTTTTCAAGGGGAAATAGGAATAATCAGAATTTTAAGATATTCTGTATGCAGTATAGGTGCATTTTAAATAATATTTATTAAAAGACATGGAGTTACTTTTGCTTATCATGCAACTTATTACTGAATTTTTCTTTTTTGTCTGTGTTGAAAAGAAAAAGGTGGAAGAAAAAGACTTATGTAGGCTTCCTATTAAAAGGCACCTAGACTGAATAGAAGATTCCCTTTTATTTTTTTTTCTACTTGCAAAGCCAAGAGTCAGAGCCATGGAATCAGAGAATTCAAGTTCTTTATAGTTCAAGCAGAATGAAGCAGGGAATGGACAGAAATAGGTCATATTGTGATTGCAAAACTAGGACAATGAGGAGTTTCTTGGAGGATTCAAGCTCTGATGGATTCTTACTTTGGGGCAGAGCATTTCAGAAAATTCAGAAGCCAAGAGATATAGTATATGGCAGCCTCTAAAATATTTTAAAAACGCTTACTAGTCTGCATATTCTTTTCTTGTAAAAAGAAGTTAAAAGATGCGTTTTCTTTAATCACTTGTCAAGACAGTGGCTTTCTCCAGGATTATAAGACAGTGGATTAAATGTATCTTTCCCATTGCTTGTAGCCCTTGAATGATTTTCAGACATCATTGACTCCACACATGTTTAAAACGGAGTCAGCAGCAGCAACCCTTTCAGTAGCTGAAAGCTCCGGGTCCCATCCACTGGGTCTGCAAATAAGTAGCCATTTGGCAGTGACTCTGAGGAAGTCACTTAACCCAAGAGAGTTCTCACCAATAAAATAAGGGGGATAGTTTGCCTTTTTAACTTCTAAAATGAGTATGGTATTCTCACTTTGGAGTGCAGTTTCAAGGTAATCTTGGAATTCTTGAACTGTTGCTCTTGATCTAAACAGTTACAAAAAGATGGAGAGAGAAGAGGCAGAAATTTCCATGAGTCCCTGTGTCTACCTTTCTTTTTCTCTTTCCAACAAGAGGATAGGGTGGTGCCCATGAAGGCTATGATTTTCAGCCTTGCAGACAGCTCTGGGAGTTGTTTGGGCCCCAGTTCCTGTCTTGTTCCTGCTGCTCATCCATTTAGGATTTGAGTGTCTCTCTCATTCCTTTTTCTTCTCAGTTCTGCCTGGACATTAAGTGCTTTTGACTCCCATACCTTACCCACTCTTGCCCTCCTGCTTCCAAATGCAACTCCCTACCTCCTGTCAACTCCTGCACTCTGAACACGAAATCATACTTAGCTAGTTGCCAGATTATTTGATTAAAGCAGTAGAAGCTAGGGTGACAAACGATGCTATACTTCAGGGATATTTGCATTTTTAACATCTGGTCCTCCTGAAAGGGATCTCCAGTTGGTGAAATATACACAGGAGATAAGAATAACTGAAATGCTTTTGTTCTATATAAAAGGCTTCATATTGATCATTGAGTTTTCTGTAATCATCGTACAAGGTAAATGAACTAAGTAGTGATATCCTCTGGGTATTTTATTTTATTTTACGGCTGAACCTCAGGGATTAATCAGAAATTGTTCAGGGTTATCTGCCTAGAAAGTAACAGAGAAAGAACTTGCACTCAAGTCTTCCCATCCAATGCTCTGGCTTCTCTGTAAGAGCCACTACTTCGCAAGTGCCACCTTACGAGGCACATGACAGCAGTGTGTATAGGGGACATAATGACTTTAGAAGTTGACCACTAAGTTAGATGTAATTCAAATCCATGTGCCCTCAGGTTTGCAGCCATAAAACATCGATTACCACCTTTTTGGCTTTCCACATATTTTAAAAAGTGGATTCATTGAAGACAGAGGTGATGAATTGTGTGGCATAGAGAAGTGGGGATATTTTTTAACTGTGACTTCAGCTGTTGTCCACCTGGGGAGGGAGGTGGGGTGATGTGACAGTGGGGTAAAGCACTAGGCCGCCATCGACTTTGAGGCTTTAAAAGACTGTTTAAATTACCAGATTATAAATAATTACTTAAAAACCTTCAAACAATAAAGAAGAATATGAAATAAAACATACTATCTTTCTCTTTCACTATTCTAATCCCTCTTCTTTTATTTTTGAGTGTGTAATCATCCATACTTTTTTTTTTCAATACCATACAAAAATTGGTGCTATAGTTTCAGCATGCCTCTTTTGCTAGGTATTACATGTGGGGGTGCTATGGTCCGCTCCAAACCTCATGTTGAAATTTGATCCTAATGTTGGAGGTGAGGCTTAATAGGAAACCTTTGGGTCATGGGGGTGGGTCCTTCTTGAAAAGATTAATGCCCTCCCTCCGAGATGAGTGAGTGAGTGCTCTGTTTGTTTCTAGGAGAGCTGGCTGTTAAAAAGAGCCTGGCATCTCCCCTTTTGCTCTCTTGCTTCCTCTCCTGCCACGTGATCTCTGCACATGCTGACTTCCCTTCCCCTTCCATAGTAAGTAGAAGCAGCCTGAGGCCCTCACCTGATACAGATGCCAACACCATGCTTCTTGTACAGCCTGCAGAACACTGAGCCAAATAAACTTCTTTCCTTTATAAATTACCCAGCCTCAGGTAGGCTGTTAATTAAGTTTATATTCTGCTAGTCACTGGAATATGTACATCTTTTTATAGAATTTTTTTTTTCTCTTTGTGAAGACACACTACTGTGAAGGTGTAGTTCCTATCCTTGTCCCAAATTTTTTAAAGCTATTTGTGTTCCACTTAGTTTTTATTTAATAAGAGCTCTTTATTTATTAGGGACTTTAGCTCTTTGTTATAGATGTTGAAAAGGCTTTTTCCTAGTTTGTCTTTTAATTTTGTTTGCAGTATGTTTTTCTGCTCAGAGCTTTTTATTTTATATGTAGTCAAATCTGTTAGTTTTTTTCTTTAGGGCTTCTATAAGGAAGACTTCTCCTCTGCCAGGATTATAGAAATATTATCAAATGTTTTTCTTTCAGAAAGGTTTTTTGCTTTTGTTTTAGTGTATTCTTGATTTTTGTATGACTCCAGGTAGACTTCTAATTTTGCTGTGAAGTTCCAATAGTTAACAATTAGTTTAGGAGAAAAATAAGATATAAAATTTAGTGGGAAAACCAAGTGAACTCCTAGTGATGTTTTTTCTGATCTGGAGACCCATTCAGGGAGGAATTGGTGACCCAAACTATCTATCTGGCACAGGCATCCCCTGCAGCAATTTTCCCAAGCTCTTAGAAGCTGTAAACTAGAGCATGCTCCTGTTTTAAATTCATCAAGGTGTGTTTCAGGCCCAGTTCACCAGAGTGTGATGGTTCATGAGAGAGTGAGTCAGTCATTTGAACTGGTTCCTCAGTAGATGGTGCAAGAGAACAACCCTGATGAACAAGAAGATCCTTACAAGGAGAAACATCCTGAGATGAAGAGGGTTTGTCAGAGTGCAGCAATGCCCCACATGCCGGCTGGATTTTGGAATTTATATTTAATTTAACTCACCAGTAAGCAGATTCACATGTTTCCAATGCAGAATGGGAAGCCAGCAGAGAGAATGGTAAATGTATTCAAATAATATGAGTGTCAAACTGACTTAGGGAACACACATACATACTCAGCTTGGAGGATTGCTTGTAGAAGCAATGAGGTCAGGAAAAGATGCATGTAGAAGAAATTCATCCTAAGAAAGTCTTTCTTAGAAAACAAACAGATCTTAGATTCTTAGGTTAGGAGGATGGTTGTCTGCAAGGCAGCTGAAAAGAATCACTTGTGATCTTTTTCATCTATTTTGAGATGGCTGAAAATAACTTTATATCCATGAAAGGGAACAGAAAAGGATATCAGGATATGAAGGATGTGGTCCTCCTGTGTCTGGAATTGGTGGGTTCTTGATCTCACTGACTTCAAGAATGAAACTGCGGACCCTCGCGGTGAGTGTTACAGTTCTTAAAGGCAGTGTGTCCGGAGTTCCTTCTGATGTTTGTATGTGTTCTGAGTTTCTTCCTTCTGGTGGGTTCGTGGTCTTGCTGGCTTCAGGAGTGAAGCTGCAGACCTTCGCAGTGAGTGTTAAGCTCTTAAGGCGGTGCGTCTGGAGTTGTTCCTTCCTCCTAGTGGGTTCGTGGTCTCGCTGGCCTCAGGAGAGAAGCTGCAGACCTTCGCAGTGAGTGTTACAGCTCATACAGGCAGTGTGGACCCGAAGAGTGTGCAGCAGCAAGATTTATTGCAAAGCGCGAAAGAACAAAGCTTCCACAGTATGGAACAGGACCTGAACTAGTTGCCACTGCTTGCTGGGTCAGCCTGCTTTTATTCCCTTATCTGGCCCCACCCACATCCTGCTGATTGGTCCATTTTACAGAGAGCTGATTGGTCTGTTTTACAGAGAGCTGATTGGTCCATTTTGATAGAGTGCTGATTGTGCATTTACAAACCTTGAGCTAGACACAGGGTGCTGATTGGTGCATTCACAAACCTTGAGCTAGACACAGAGTGCTGACTGGTGCATTTACAATCCCTGAGCTAGACATAAAAGTTCTCCAAGTCCCCACCAGATTAGCTGGACACAGAACACTGATTGGTGTGTTCGCAAACCTAGAGCTAGACACAAGAGTGCTGACTGGTAAAGGTTCTCCAAGTCCCCATTAGACTCAGGAGCCCAGCTGGCTTCACCTAGTGGATCCTATACTGGGGCCACATGCAGAGCTGCCCGCCAGTCCCATGCGGTGCGCCCACGCTCCTCAGCCCTTGGGCGGTGGATGGGACGGGCGCTGGGGAGCAGGGGGTTTGCCTCGTCTGGGAGGCTCCGGCTGCGCAGGAGCCCAGGGGGCGGAGGGGGCGGGGGGAGGAGGAGGGGGAGGCTCGGGCATGGCGGGCTGCAGGTCCCGAGCCCTGCCCCGCGGGGAGGCAGCTGAGGCCGGGCGAGAATTCCAGTGCAGCGCGGGCGGGCTGGCATTGCTGGGGGACCCGGCGCACCCTCCTCAGCTGCTGGCCCGGGTGCTAAGCCCCTCACTGCCCCGGGCCGGCTGTGCTGGCCAGCCGCTCCTAGTGCGGGGCCCGCGGAGCCCACACCCATCCGGAACTCCGGCTGGCCCGCGAGCACAGCGCGCAGACCCGGTTCCCGCTCGCGCCTCTCCCTCCACACCTCCCCGCAAGCAGAGGGAGCTGGCTCCGGGCCTCTGCCAGCCCAGAGAGGGGCCACCACAGCGCAGTGGCGGGCTGAAGGGCTCCTCCAGCATGGCCAGAGCAGACGCGGAGGTCGAGGCTGAGGAGGCACTGAGATCAAGCGAGGGCTGCAAGGGCTGCCAGCATGCTGTCACCTCTCACTCCCAAAGGTCAGAGGGGAGATTATTGAGGGAACCTTGGGCTTAGCCTATTCCCTGAGCCAGGCTAGGCCTCTGTCAGGGGGGAACAGCCACACATAAATGCCTGACATGTCACAAAGGGTGTTCAAAAATTTTCTCAAAAGAAATTTCCCAAGATTAAATTTTCACTAAACCAATTATAACTTAAAATCTACTGAAGAGGAACAAACCTCTTCAGTATTAATGCTTGCCTTCTCTGTCTTGAAGTATAGCTGAAGTAATTTTGTTTGGTGTCTATAGTAGTGCAGGCCACTGTGAACCAGAAACCTGTGCTGTGAGTCCTTGCTCTGGGACCATAAGAGCTGATTGATTTGCCCAAGTCTTAACCTCGTTGAGCTTCAGCTTCCCCATCTGTAAAAATGAGGAATAATGCCTACTTTAAGGAGTTGCAGTGAAGAAAAAGCTAGGTAGTACATTTTAAAATTACCTGAATAATTTGGAAAACCTTGTACAGATGGCAAAGATTTTAAAACATATTAGTGCTGTAAGTGATTGGGAACCTTTTTTTTTGGATTTCTTTCTGATATAGGTCAAGTTTTTCTGAGAGGAGTAAAATTTTTAACTTGACTCATTGTGCCCTGAAGCATCTGGCATTGTAAATACATTTTAAAGAAATATGACATTGGAAGAGAAATTTGAATTGCATTTTTCATATGGTAAAGGGTGGTGTGGTGAGTTAAGTTTTCTAAGGCAACCATCACATTGTCACTGTTTATCCCGTGTCCAGCTAACAAGGTGCTGTGCACAGAGAAAACACTAAGCAGAGACTTGCTGATCACAGAGAACTGAACTGTTCTCCAAATTTAACTGCAATACGTAGAGTTGGGGTATAAATGTCTCTGTTAGAATCTCATAGTGCTTCTGTGTTTCTTCGGCACCTGCTCAAATTAAAATACTGGAATTCCAGATTGGATATCAAAAAGTCTCCCCACTCCTCAATTTGGGTAGAGGAAGGGCAGGATAGAGACAGGCATTTGTGCTTTTAGACTTGTGCCTTAAGTCCACATTGTCACCTACCTGCCACAAAGGCCTGTGACTTCTGAATTTTTTCCAGAACTCACATTTCCAAAAGCTGAGCCTTGGAGAACTCAATGGTAAGGAGATCTCGGCAGGCAGTTCCTGAGGAGGCGCTAGTCGTTCTCCTTTCTGCATTCATACATCCATAAAAGTTGTTAAAACCTCAAGCCTGCTGAGTCCTGAGGGTTCAAGGAGTTGCTGAAAGAAAACTGCCCCTGTTAGCTAACTTGTTTTAACCTCAGCTTCTGAAAGTTGGGGGCCAACCTAAATTCTTCCTGCTACACTTCTGTTGCTGGGCGCCTATCTTTCTTTGTTTCTTGTCTGAGACAGTAAACAGAGGGTAATGGTTGCACAAGCACCAGCTCTTTTGTGATAGCCTGGGAGCTTCATGCAAGGAGTTCTGAACAGGTTGCAAAAGAGAAGCTGTTGCTGAATGCCAAAAAAACCCCCAAACCGAAAACAAACAAAAAAACCCTCTCTCCAGTTCTAGCTTGTTAGCTTTTTCCAAGCCTTTGGGAGCTTGCCTTACCAATCAATGAGTCAGAAACCTTGACAGTTGCTGCAGTAAGAAACTGTCGGGGAGGAATGAAGTTTGCACACTGGGTGATACCAGAGGAAGATTTGACCTGTACTTAGTACACTTCAGCTTTATTTGAATGTTTTTCACAGTCATTAGAAATCAGGCAAGTTTTTAAAGGCAAACATTGAAATGACTTTACATTTTTAAAGTGAAGGTTGCAACACTTAGCATGAGAAGAAAGCTAACAGACAAACCCAAAAACAGTTGAAATGTAGTGGAAAGAGAACTGAAGCAAAAACATTCTCTTCCTAGAGACTGTTTAGGACCTTCAGATGCACTAAACATTGAAAGATGATAACGTGCCCATCTATGTAAGTCAAAACAAAATGAGACCTTTTTGAAATATTACAAAACTCCATGTATGTTGAAACTAAAATAGTGTGTTTCTAGATTTTATGATTGCAGAATTTGGCATTAATCCATGGAAGCTGCCCTATCCCCCTCTCTGCTTTATTCATGTCCTAACAGTTTGCCTGCCTGTTGGAGAATCTAGCAGAGCTATCTGTTGCCCTCTGCCTTTTAACTCTGAGCAAGACATTTTCATTGTCTTGTCCTTGGCTTCCTCAGCGGTACAATGAAAGATAGTTTATACGTTAAATTTCAGGATGCTTTCAGGAACATGATTTTATAAATAGCTCTGTGAGGTTGGGGAGAAGGAGCAAAGTCAGAGAGTTTAAGTGTTTTGCCCAGGGTCCCAAGACAAACAGAAGTACAACTCAGGTCTTCATGTTCTGAGTGTAGTTCCTTCAGCTGTATTGCGTGGGTTTTGAGTTTTTAATAAACTCTAAGGGCATTGTGTTGGGTGATGGACAAAAATATGCAAATAAATGGAGTACTTTATTGCTTCATTATTATTTATTTGGGTAAATATTCATTTGAATGTTGCTATTATGCCTACAAAATGTGTAATTGTTTTATTTTTTAGAATATTAGCACTTTGGAAGGAAAGGCTTTAAATACCTGATAAACACAACAAATATTGAATAATGTGAAGTATTTTAATGAGTTCATATTGACTTTAGTTTGCAAGTTATGGTAATGGAGTAAAGGAAGGGATTTCTTGTTAGGGAAATTGACAGGAATAAAGGGGGTGTGTGTGTGTGTGAGAGAGAGAGAGAAACATTTACAGCTTTTCAGATGTTATTTAATGCTATACACAGTTGTTTAAATGTTAAGAAAATAAAACCTGTAATGAAATACTTTATCATGTCAGATAAAATATATAATTAGGATGGCTGTTTGAGATAAATTTCAGCCTATCTTTAAGATGTGGTAGATCAAGAGTAATTTAACATGATTTAGCGCTGCTATTGCACAGTTAAGTATTGTCTGTGGTTGAATAGATAATGAAATGCAGTGCATATAAGGTATGTTTTATTTCTTCTTTTTTTTTTTTCTAAATGAGAGTTTCATGAAAACCTCTCTGAGGTATTAAAAGTCCTTTTCTGATCTGAATAAATATTTTCTCTTCAGGCAGGTCATATATTATAGTTTGTTTAACAAAATAAAGGCTTGTGGCAGAAGCACATGAAATGCAGATAATGGTAAAATGACACTAAACATAGCCCCTCAGGGCAGGTGTGGAGTGTTATTTTAGCAGTAAACCCCTTCTTATTACAGTGTCTGTCATGGGTGTTTTGGAAGCAGCTGACCTTCTTTCTTACAAAGTGGCTATAAAACCACATCCTGACTTCTTTTCCTTTATCATGGACTTAGATACTCCAGAACTGAGGTACTAACCTTCTTGTCTTTGGCTTTGTGAATGTCCTAACACAATGTAATCTAAAGTAAATGAAAAACTGAATTGGAACTCAGATTTTCTTGTTTTTTAAATGGAATTTTCTGGCCTATGTTCTTGATACCCACTCATTTAGAAAATTTGTTGACTAAAAATAGTTTTGGCATATAATCATGGGGATTTGTAAGTGGAAAAATAATACATTAAACAATAATACATATATAAAGTACTAAAGCTGGGATAAATTAACTTGACTAAAGGGCCATGATATTTTCTTAAGATAGCCTTTTTCAGTTTAGGGTTCCTTATCAAATCCTTCTGCTTCTTATCTATCTACTCCCCTCAATTATATCTCACACATGTTAGCTACAAGAGCCATCATTTTCCTGAAGCAGCTCTTCCATCATGGTGCTAACCTGATCATTAAAGGAAAAAGCAGGTAGGGAGGGGGCTCCTGAAGTGCCCAAGTTTAAAGTTCATGGTCTTCATTTTGACATTTAGGGCTTGTGCTTTGTTCACCCTGTGTATGAGCTTCCTCCAGTTGAACTATACTGGGTCACTGATTCTTTCTCAGACAGTTCTTGCACTTTCCCACATCTGTGTTTTTACTTCCTCTGCTCCATCTGGATTTCGGGCCAAAAAGATTCCAGTTAATCATTAGAATTGTTTCTGTCTTCTGTGATCCACCTCAGATGAGAGCATAATAACATGGTGGGTAAGAGCCTAGGCATTGGAATTAAATACACTTAAGTTGGAATTATAGCTCTACCACATATGAATGAGAACATAAGCCAAATACCTTAATTAACCAAGCTTGTCTAACCTGCCTTATTTTGTTGTTGTTGTTCTGTTTTGTTTTGTTTTAGGCTTTTAGCAGCTTGAAGACATGGTTTTTGGGTTCTGTCTCTAGTGATAAGCGGAAGAGAGGGTTGAGGAAGGGGCTTTACTGGCCCAACCAGAAACAGAAACTGAAAACCCATGACTGTATTCTCTCCCTTGGGCACCCTTAAAACTCAGTTTTACCATCCATAAAATGGAGATAATGATACCCACCGAGTTTATTGTGAGAATAAAATAAAATAATGTATTTAAGGCATACATGATTACAATATCTGGCAATTGGTAGGCACTTAGTAAGATACTATTTATTGCCTTCTATTCCATAGAGTACCTCCATTTTCTTGCTCCTACACAGCAATTAGTCCCTGCTCTGTGTCCTCATAGCCCTTTGTTTCCTTGCTTTATAGTATTTGCTATGTTATGTTAGTATTTTCCCTCCCTTAAGTTCCTTGAAGTTGATCTCTGCTAGGTATTTCATAAATGTTGGCTGAATTAAATTGAGTTACAGAACCAGTGTACTTAACAACAGTGGGGTTTAAGTGATCTCAGCGTTAAAAAAGTAGAAATTTTAGATAATTGATGGCTCCAAGGTCATGCCAAGAACCCAAGCACCATATTTTTATGTATAAAAACTGGACAGCAAGCTGAAAATCAGCAGAATAGAAGGCCAGATACTTATAAGTCCTACCCAAATGACTGGGGAGGAATGAAGAGGTCAAATAGCTGTCTTAGGTCATTCAACTGCTTTGCAATTCCACATGTGGAATCATGTTAATGGTATTTGGGCTTCAGCACCATTGGTCTGATCCTTTGTAAAGTTACAAATATTTATTATAATAGTGATTCCTGTGTGTTTCAGATTCTCCTTAAGTCATATTAGTAATTTAATTCTCTGACTTACCCTGGAATCATTGAAATTCTAGTATAAGAGAGTCAAGGATTCAAGTAAAGCAGCAGCTGGCCCTGGGACCTGGGACCAAGAGGGAGGTTTAGTAAGTCATCAGTGTCTGTCCAGCTGTCTCTCTGCACCTTGCCTTCTTCTCTTCTCTATACAAGTGTGTTTTCTCTCAGAATCCCCTTATTTGGTGGAGAATTTGAAGCTGCAAGTCCTGTAACATAATCAGAATTCTCCAGATTCTAGCCTTGATCAAAAACTAGAAAAACCATGGAAGTTTTTTTATAAGCTCTAATTATGTTCAAATTACCATTCTCTCTACTTCTGCCTCATAAATATACATCTTACCTTAAAAGTATTTTTTTTTTCTCCATGAAAACAGTACCAAGGCATTTTTGAAGGAAGGGCGGGATGTTTGGTACTCTCCTCAGTTATATCTCATACACAGGAGCTACAAAGCATTTATACTCTTCCTAAAACATCTCTTTAATCAAGGCCCTTCTTTGATTCCCCCTCCCCATCAACAAAAGCTAAAAGGGAGAAAAACTTTTGCATTTTCTCCTCAGTTTAAATAGATTACAGTTAGTGAGAAAATTGAGGGTGAAAATTGAATTGGTAAGCAATGTAGTTGACCAGTATTCAAATATTTACATTTTGCCATGTCTTCTCATTTAAAGTGAGATCATGAAGAACGGAGACTAATGACTTAAAGGGGAAGGCTGGGTGTGGTGGCTCACCCTGTAATCCCAGCACTTTGAGAGGCCAAGGCAGGTGGATTGCTTGAGCCCAGGAGTTTGAGATCAGCCTGGGCAACATGGCAAAACCCTGTGTCTACTAAAAATACAAAAATTAGCCAGGTGTGGTGGCATGCACCTGTGGTCCCAGCTACTCAGGAGGTGGAGGTGGGAGGACCCCTTGAGCCTGGGAGTCAAGGCTGCAGCCATCCATGATTGCACCACTGCACTCCAGCCTGGGTGAAAGACTGAGACCCTGTTTCAATAAAAAGGGAGAATAACATCATTCCATTTGGTAGATCTTTAAAAGTAAGAGTAATGCATTTTTAATTTTAACAAAATTAAAATTTAATGAATTATGCCTTATGACTTGACAGGTTCCGCTTTTATCAGGATCCATTTTATACCTTCTACAAAAGAGACTGATCTATTGCCTAGGGTTTTTCTTTCTTTCTTTCTTTTTAATTTTAATCATCTATAGTGGGATTCCAGAAAATACTGTCAACAAAGAAGTGATTCTGCCCATGAGTTAGGAGGGCACACCCCACTTGCAAATAATGCCATTCATTCATGTCTAGCTTATCATTCTTTCCCTGGTAGAATGTGGAAACCCTACCTGGAGGAGAAAAGATAGCTGCCTCAATTATGGAAGATGCCAGTTGAAACAGCCCCAGGCCAGCATATGTGAAACCTGTTCAGAGTTTCTCTCTTCTATGGGTGAAGAGCTGACTCAGATAAGAATTGGCCACAATTAAATTAGGCTTACGTGAGGGAATGTCAGGCTGGAGGCACTGCCCTGCGTGTTCACCATTGATTATACCTGTGGAAATTCTTATCCAGAAGGGACTGGTGTCACCAGGATCTTGATGAGCTCTGCATATATTACAAAGGAGAAATGCTTACTACATTAAAAGTCTGATGATGTCGCCACAATGTTTGATGATGCCGCAGCAGGAACATTAGACATGAAACCATCTTTGTCCTCTGCTGACTTTGAGTATCTTTGGGAGTTACCTGTAGTCCATTTGTCCCCATCTTATGTGTTAGATCTATCTTCTGTTGGTCTACATGAGAAACCTAAACACTTGTTTTTGTTAAAAAAAAAAAAAAAAAAAAGGGAAAAATAATCCCCACCTATCTTTCCCTCCTGACTTAGACACCGAATGTATTCAAAGTTCCTAAATGATTTCAAATTGAAGGTTTCACTCTTTGACTTGTTATTTAGGTTAAGTGGCTTTCTTGACAGGCAAGAGTTTTGCAATCGATTAGATGATGGACAGAAGGTGATGTATTGTAATTATTGTGCATGTCCTTGGGTTTAAGTGAGGTAATTGTATGAAATTATGTAGTCAATAGCTACTCCCTCCCACTTTCATTCCAAAAATATTGTGGCTCTGCTGTAAAGCTCAGGTGTTCTGCACCTTACATAAAAAACCTTAAAAGTACCATCCCTAAAGAAGGCTTATTTAGAAACATATATATATTTTTTATTTTGAATTGTGTAAAAAAAGAAACATGTAAAATTGACCATCTTAGCCATTTTTAAGTGTACAGTTCAGTAATGTTAAGTATATGCACATTTTTTTTTGCAGTTGTAGGTTAGTGGTTTTGAGGTGGCCCTAGTCTAGGATCAAGGGGACACTGTGTGTCACATCAATTATGAACATGTTATAAAAGGAAATTGAAAATGAAATTAAAATGGAATCAGTGGAGAAGGAAGAAGGAGATATAGTAGGACAATTATTCCAAAATCAATCCCAAAATCAAACAGACACAACAAAGTCCAAAGTTTCAAAAACATCAGATTGGTATGCATTGACTCCTATGGATTTTTTTTTCAGACTTTCAGCCCCTTTAATTAGGTCAGAATGGCAGGCAAGGGTTGGGGAAGGTGGTGCTTCTTGAGCTCCACTCAGCAACTGGTCAGTTCTCATCCTCTGGCAACTGGATCGTGCTGGGGTCGAAGCAGTTGGATTCCATGATGGGAAGGTCTTTGGCCTCTCGGTATTTCACAAGCATCTCAGCTCTGCAGTGGGCCCACTCTCGCATCCTGTAATCAGGCAGATAGGCCACAAAGGTGCTGCCAAGGACCAGGACAATGGAGACGCCAAAGAAGAAGACAACTCACATGTTCCAGATGTCCAAAATGGGGTCCTTGTCATAGCAATGGGAGTCTGGGTTCTTCTCATAGAAGTTTTTGTCCTCAGGATCTGGGTCCTCCTGCCAATGTACGGTCAGTTCCGGGGGCTGTTTTCCCACCACAGCAGACAGGGCGACCACAGTCCTGGAGAAGCTGGATTCCCAGCAGACGTGGGTGGCCAAGAGCCTTTGCGTCGCCACTGCCGCCAAAAGACCGGGAGCGCTCAAACTTAACAGCCCAACTGCCATGACAGATAGTCCTACAGGGTCTCC
Organism: Pan troglodytes; assembly: GCF_028858775.2. Taxonomy (NCBI): domain Eukaryota; kingdom Metazoa; phylum Chordata; class Mammalia; order Primates; family Hominidae; genus Pan; species Pan troglodytes. The sequence goes on from NC_072407.2 coordinate 94,460,693, forward strand.
AACTCCTATAGACTCTGTGGATTTTATAATACAGATGATAAAGATTTGATGCCTTTACATGAACTGTAAAGGACAAAATTATACAAATAATTAATTTATCTGCTTCATGTTTACTTAGTGGAGAGATCAATATTATGATGGCCTAGAACAGAACTGAATTTTTTGGCCATTTTTAATAAAACCAAATAACCAGAAGGTATTTGATTAACAAAATCAAATAATCTGAAACTATCAGATAATTTTTCTTGATGGTCTGGTAGTGAAATGTTGAATCCAAGTAAACTCGAGTAGGAGAAGTAGAGTCCTAGGCTATATGACTTTCATCTAAGATTCTGTGAGAGGATGGCAAATAAGCATGTTCTTTGGTCTTCCATTAAAACCCTTTTAAAATATAATAGTATTATAACCACTTACTTTTGGTCTGGGGCTTGGACCCTCATTTTATTGTTGCCATCCGCCAGCCTGTGTGACATATACTCAGCCCTCAGAAGCATTGTTTTACTTCCCTGGTGAGGCTGCTGCTGTAAACATCCACTGAAGTTCCTGCCTCTTAACATCCCTGACTCTAGAAACACAAACCTTTAAGTTAGCTTAGATAACATAGCAATGATGTGTAAGATCTTGCAACCTGGTAAGAACTTATTCTGTGTTAGCTATTTGCTACACTGTTTCCCAATTCAACAAATATTTCTTTAATGCCTGGTACTTGATCTTGCAGAAATATGTGTGAGGCAAAGGGTAGTTGATACCCAATTTCTGGTTCAGGACATTTAGTCTAAGTAATTTTTTGCCAATTTTATCATTTGTTCTTTCTCCCAAAAACATAAAAGTAATGGAAGGATGGTATTGTTAAGCCACATAAGGCTGGGAGCTAACATTTTTCTTTTTGATCTGGAAAACAGTTTTTTTTTTTTTTTTTTGAGATGGAGTTTCCCTCTCATTGCCCAGGCTGGAGTGCAATGGTGAGATCTCAGCTCACTGCAACCTCTGCCTCCTGGGTTCAAGCCATCCTCCTGCCTCAGCCTCCCAAGTAGCTGAGATTACAGCTGACTGCCACCACACCCGGCTAATTTTTGTATTTTTAGTAGAGACAGGGTTTCACCATGTTGGCCAGGCTGGTCTCGAACTCCTGACCTCAGGTGATCCATCTGCCTCGGCCTCCCAAAGTGCTGGATTACAGGCGTAAGCCACCGCACTTGACGGAAAGTAGTTCTTGAAAACAGTAGTATAGTCTATTGGATTATTCAAGTTCAAACCTCGAAGTACTTGTTGTACAAGCTTTTCTGTTGCTAAATTCCTTATTAATATCATTTACTCTTATAACATTTGTTGCCAAATCATGGGCATTGAAAAGCACGTTTCTGGGCTTACATTTGTAGTGGCTGAATGACATTTGTTCATAATGGTCAAATCACTAGAGCCTCTTCTTTAGATTTTTTTTTAAAAAACGAGGAAATAGGAAAGGCATGTTAAACACAACAATAGAAATCTATTCTAAAAGAAAATTCAGATCTGAACTCCTTGGGTGGAATAGTTTGGTAAAGGTTAAACAAACTTTCCCTGACTCTTGTGGGACATTAAAATAAATTTCATCTAAATTCTTGTCAGCTTCCCTGTACAGCTGCCCTAAACATCTGCTGTGGATGCTCAAAATTGCTGCTTTCCCCATTTCACAGTTTACATATGCTGTGTAAACTATTTATTTGTATTACATAATTAGTGGCAACATGTACACTTGGTTTTTAACAACATATACTCAGGGGTGGCCTAGAAGAAAACTATCTACTTACCTACATGGAATGAGGCTTCTTAGTTTAAGGCTTGTCAAAGCAATGATCCTATTTCCTTTGCAGAAGCTGTTGATATTAAGGAGAGGCATTTAAAATCTGTTTAGGTTATTGTAGCTTGGGGTAGAATTATGGGGATTGTGCTTGATTTCACAATGCAGGGCAGGATTTGACAGCCGCTGCCTCGTAAACCATGCTGCAGAGTAAAATGATTTCCTCAAAGCCATGGAAAAGTGAGGCCACTTGAAGGCCTGGGAGGCTGTGGTCTTGGTAGTCATGCAGAGAAAATTATGCGAGCCTCTGGAGAGGTGGCCCTGTGTTGACTTGAGAAGATTAGTCTTCTGGGGTCTTGATTTTGTTGGCAGAATAAATGCGTCTGTAAAGAGTGAGATACGAGTCAGGTTGGCCAAAAACTAGAGAACATTAGTCTTTGGGAACAAACGGGGATTCTAGCTGTCAAGGTTGACTGATGGCCTTGCTACATGCGAACAGTTCCTGGAGAAATCTTGGTTCTACCACCAAGAGGTGATGGATCATTAATTCTCTGTTGTGGGTGGGGACCTCAGAACCCAGTCAGGTTTACATTGTAGGGATGGAAGTCATCCCAGCTCCAGTGGAAGGGAACCCAGTTTCTAACCTCAGCCATGCAGAGCTGACCTTGCATGGAGCATGATCCCCAGAACCTCTCAATGGCAGCAGAAGAGCTCTATGCAGTGCCTCAGCTATGTAAAAATTCCTTTTGGGAATTGTTTTTTTCTATTAATATATCATTGGCTCTATCCTTCCCAATGTAGTTGAATTAGTTCCGCTAATCTAGGGTTTCTCAATTTCAACAATATTGACATATTAGGCATGTAAGTTCTGTGTTTTGGGGGCTGTCCTAGGTAGGACATTTAGTAGCATCTCTGGCCTATACCCACTAGATGCCAGCAACATCATTCTCATTGTGATAACAAAAAATGTCTATAGAGATTGCCAAATGTCCCATGGGGGTCAAAATTGCCCCTTACTCTATGGGAAAACACTGATCTAATCCTATGTTTTCTTGGAGTTTCATAAGACATTTGTAGTTCATTACACAACAAATATTTATTGAGCACCTACTATGTGCCCAGTAGTATGTACGTTTTGTGTGGGGTAACTGATGTCCAAAGAGAAAGTGCCTTTCTTCATTCGGTTTATAGTCAAGTTGGAGTAACAGATATTAGTCAAATAGTCTTACTAAAACATATTTAGAATAATAGTAAGTATTGCAAATGAAATGTTCTGTGTGCTCTGAGGACACATGACAGGGGCCAGACCTAATTGTGGAGATGACATAAATCTGTCCTGAGGAATATGGAAGCTGCAGTGACTCTGTGCATGTTTTTATGATGGGAAATCAGGGAAGGGGAAGCCAGCTGAACTTGGGAAATGTGCAGACTCCTGAGGTGGGACATGCTCTACTAGGATCAAAAAAAGGCCAGTGTCACTGGAAAGCAGAGAGTGGTTTGAGATAAGCCAAACAGGAAGCCAGGGGCCAGGCGCGGTGGCTCAAGCCTGTAATTCCAGCACTTTGGGAGGCCAAGACGGGTGATCACGAGGTCAGGAGATCGAGACCATCCTGGCTAACACAGTGAAACCCCGTCTCTACTAAAAATACAAAAAATTAGCCGGGCGTGGTGGCGGGCCCCTGTAGTCCCAGCTACTCGGGAGGCTGAGGCAGGAGAATGGCGTGAACCTGGGAGGCAGAGCTTGCAGTGAGTGGAGATGGTGCCACTGCACTCCAGCCTGGGCAACAGAGCAAGACTTCATCTCAAAAAAAAAAAAAAAAGCCAGGCTCAAATTTGGCAGAACCTTTTCAGCCACAGCCTTGTCAGTTTTGGTCTTTATTATCCTGAAAGCATGGGAAAGGCATTGAAGTGTTTCTGCAGGGCTAGGATTTGTGTAGGTTTCAGCTAAGTGGCTGGTTGGTTGTAGCAGGAGTGCTGTGGAGGGGATGAGAGTGGAGATGTCAGACTGTTAAGTGGCTTAAGGCTGTAGGGTTGCTGTCATCTTTTGCACAGTCAACTGATGCCTGGCCCCTTAATTGTTCTCTCATTCACCTCATTGGCTGTGAAGTGTAATCTGCTGTGTCTCCACGGCCTTAACTGTATTTGAACTCACTGAGTTCATATACATTCATGTTCTGTTTGAACCGTCTGCATTGGATTGCTTTCTGACTCTGGCTTTCAGTTTCAAAAATGATACCAGGATCCCAAAGAGGGGATTGGAGGAGCAAAACAAGCTGATTGTCCTTGGTAACTTCATTTCAAGGATACAACATGTCCTAGGAAGTCACTTCATTGGCCATACCTTACCCACCCTGAGTTCTAATTCTTCCAAAGATCCATGTTGACCTGTTGTTAGGAATATTCTGTGGGTAGTCCCATGTGGTGATTGAAGGGGTGACCTTGGTCTCATTAGCACTGAGTACTAACTAATCCAGGCAATGTGGGCTTATATGCACCAGTCAATAATAAATAACTTTAATGGGGACTATGGGAGAGCTGAAGGAGCCAGATTTGCATTTCGCCTTCTTAGCTAAGACGCAGTTGTCAAAATTTGGGATGTGCAGCAGGATTTGCGGAGATCCGGAAGACTAGTTTTCTCTTAGGATGAGCTCCATCAACTGGCTTTGTCTTAGTCTCTGTGGCAGCACCTCTAGGGGGCAGCATTCTACTCAGGCCAACTCTGAAGGGCTGGGCGATGTCACACCTGGTCTATTTGTGGTTGCCTTGGGATAGTAACCCTGTCCTGGACCTAGAATGTTAGGCTGAGGTTGCTTATGCTGAAATAACTAGCTGGAGGTTCTTGGACACTTTCTTTAAGGCGTGTCTACAAAAATGTCTACAGATGTCCTGTCCCTGTAAGAAAATATGTTTTCTTAAGTGAGCATATAAGAAGAGGACCCCACTGACTCAGGATTCTGCAGCCTCGGGCTCTTTAGTGGAGATGGAGGGTAGTTGAGAGGTGTCCATGTTGACCTGTTCTTAGGAAGAAAGACTCTGTGAGTAGTCCCCTGTGGTCATTGAAGGGGTGACCTTGGTCTCATTAGCACTGAGTACTAATCCAGGCAATGTGGGCTTATATGCACCAGTCAATAATAAATAACCTTAATGGGGAATACGGGAGAGCTGAAGGAACAAGATTTGCATTTTGCCTTGTTTGCTAAGACACAGTTTTCAGTGATGGTAATATCAGGAGACAAGACTGACAAGATTTCTGGATTGTCAGCAAACTTTTGGATTGTATTCCTTGACCCACATGCAAGCTCTTTTAAATCCTTGGAATTCTTATTGCTGCCTATTTCCAAATAAGCTTCTTTTTCTCATCCCATGTTATAATTTCTACCTCTCTGCAGTATGTTCATCCTTCTATTAATATATGTTAAGCTGTTTGGTTTCTTCTTTTCCTTTTTGAGTTCATTCAGATTGCTGCCTGAAATACTCTTTTAGAGTCTCAGCCATTTCGTGATATATTGTTTCTTTATTTCTTGCATAATTATTTTCTCCCTTCTCCTCTCCTGATACTCATCTGCTCATATCCCAACCTTCATGAAGGCAGATATAGCTAATGTTATCCCATTTTAGAGAGCTGAGTGTGTATCACTCTTCTCATTCAATTCATTTTAGCAAGTTTTCATTGTCTACCTACCATGGATGAACTCAGTGTTGCTGCCTTACATTCTTGGGAGACGTTTAGCCAAATAGACAAGCACTTACAAAACCACCTGCTTGAGCCTGTGTCTGCTCTGTCTAGGGCAAGAACTGGTCCCATGTGTAAACGTGGTAAGATTTGGAACTGAATTATTATTCTCTCATAAGTCCTCCACAAACTTCATGATGTCTTATCATTTATTACATCTTTTCTTGGAGTTTCCATTCTTTGGAAAATGGTCACGTGATGCCCCTTCACCTCAGTGATGTATGGCAGCTCTGCGTATGCCCAAGCCTCCCCTCCCCACCATGCACTGGCTTTCCCCTTGCCCTACGTTACCATCTCTTTCTCAACAGGAAAGGGGTGCAACAAGGGAAGGTCCTCTATCTTCTGCTTTCGTATCTTCCGATTTTACTTTGTAGATTCTCTTTTCCTTGAAAGAGACTCACTTTTAAAGAGGAATGGCAATTGGGATGGCTAAAAAGATGTTAACTTTTGGAAATATAACAGATGGCAGGAACTTGGCAGAGCAGTAAAAATCCATTGTGTCAGACTGTAGCAATCAGAGGCTCTCCAAGCACTTTTTTTTCTGAACTACATTTTGCCCCCTGACTATTGGAATTAACACTATTTATTTGTTCCATTTGAAATGATTTGGCCCCTTTTCTCTTCCAAGCTGTTTTTCCAGAGTAAGTGCTATTACTAGAAAAGGTTTTCTTTTTTTTCTTTCTTTTTTAAAAATTGTAAGCATGAGAGAATACTAATATATTTACCCTTTGGTTTCTGTCAGCGAGGCCTACAAGAGAAAAAATGAAATCATGCATTTTTCTGGCACATTTTTTCAGACAGCCAAGCATAGGAGCAAATTATATCCTCTCCTTACTTTTTTTTTTTCTCTTATACCATGATGAATTTCTTTCTCCAGAGAGAGAAGTGATTTTTAAAAGGCTTGAACAACATGCTAATCTTTCCTTCTGATAGCCCCTGGTTGAATTACTCCTGAATTTGAAGCATTTAGTGATGAAATGATACTTGACATTAACCAGTGTTGTATGGAAATATTTCTAGTACCTGGGGAGAAAATAAAGGAGGGTATTCATAACACTGCCGCTGTGTGGCTGAATCTTCCATTTTTCTCAGAATCAACTTGAATTACTCTTGCTGCATGCTGACTGACTTCTTTCCTAAGAGACCACTCTTAGACAGGAAGATTTGCACCACTGGAAAAAGTTAGAATTTACAGTATTATTATAATGAAAAAGGTTGGGTTTTGGTCGTAGTCTACTTGGCTATTTGGCAGAACCAGCTGAAGGCTTTGGTTTGGGATTTTTTTTCCCTTGTGCAGAATGACAAAGGTGATATCATATCCCTGTAAATAAAATACTCTTCTTGTTATAAAGCCATACTTAGACTTAGAGCTCAGGGTAGACAAGCAGAGTTTTCCACATAGAGGTGAAATATGACCTTGGCTTTTGGTTTTATATCTCAGGATATTTTTGACTTGGCCGACTACTTTTGGCCATTGACTAAGTAAAACTAGATAAGAAAAATTATGAAAATATATGGATGATTATTCAACCTTGAGAAGATTCTTCTCTTCGTGTTAGACCTTTTAGCTCACAGAACTGTGCAAATTCTCTAGTTGCTTTTTTTCTAGTGGGAAAAAAGTTTAGCACAGCAAATTATGGAGCAGTTGTCTCATTCTTCAGTCGAAATGTGGGGATGTGTTTATATGACAAGTATTGGAACAGTTTCTTCAGGGATAACACTCAGCTTAGTTAACATGAGAATTTGTACCCTATGATATGGTGTAGGAGGAAGGAGAATAATGAAAGAGTCTTCAGAATCTTGGGATTGATTATACCTCACTTCCAAAGCTTTCCAGGCAGCTAGAGCCACAGTGTCTAGCTTAGACTCAACGTTGACCCAATTCTATTTCACAAAACACTCTTTCTTTAAGACTTTGCAGTATAGGTGTGGGGTATAGGGGGAAAGAAAGGAATTCATGATCAAATAGATTTTTGAAATTGTACATATTATATCCCTTGGGATCCCAAATTACATAGCATGATTGTGCATGTAACAAGTATTTACTGAATTCTGACTATGCACCATGGAACTTTATTTCTAATAGTAAAAGTAGACAATAGGTGCTGTAGTCCTCACTTATCCATGGTTTCACTTCCCAATGTCTCACTTATCTACTGCCAACCACGGTCCCAACATATCAAATGGAAAATTACAAAAATAAACCATTCATAAGTTTTCAATTTCATGCCATTTTGAGTTACCTGATGAACTCTCAGTTCATCCCTCACTATTCCTCCAACGTCTTGCTGGGTTGAGAATCCTCCCTTTGTCCAGCGTGTCCATGCTGTGCATGTTTTCCGCCCCTTAGTCACTTAGTAGCCATTTTGTTATCAGATCACCAATCCTGGTATTGCAGTATTTGTGTTCAAGTCACCCTTACTGTACTTAATAATGGCCCCAAAGCTCAAGAGTAGTGATTCTGGCAATTTTAATATGCTGGAAAGAAACTGTATACTGCTTCCTTTAAGTGAAAAGGTGTAATTTCCTGACTTCATAAGAAAAGAAAAAAATGCTGAGATTGCTAAGACCTAGAGTAAGAGTGAATCTTCTATCCATGAAGTTGTGAAGAAGGAAGAAGAAATCTGTGCTGGTTTTGCTGTCACACCTGAAACTGCAAGAGTTACAGCCACAGTGTGTGATAAGTGCTTAGTTTAGATGGAAAAGGCATTAAGTTTGTGGGTGGAAAACATAAACGGTAACACAGCCCGATTGATGGCAATTGGGTTTGGTTTCAGGCATTCACTGGGTGTCTTGAAAGGTACCCCCCTCAGATAAGGCTGGGGGAGGGCACTATATCTACTGTGCTTTCATATGGAGATTAAAAAACAGAGTAAATTTTTAGAGATGACTCAGGCTGGGAGATGAGGGAGGTTTATTTTGGAGCATATTAAAGGCTCCAGGAAGTTCTACTTTAAGAAACCTCTTTATCTTTGTTCAACTAGTGTTTCCTAAAGAGTATTTTAGTTGCCTGCCTATACAGAATTAGTGTGTCATGGAACACAGTTTGGGAAATAGTGGGCTAGCTATTTCCACAGCGTCTCTGTGTTTTATGATTATAATTCCTATTTGGACTGATGTTCATTTCATCTTCTCCCTGGAGCCTGCTGTAGAGTTAATGGTGTATGCTGACTAGCCCAGTCTCCCTCACCAAAAATTGATTCAACTTTTACCATTTCAAGGCTGTTTGTTAGATACTGTAAGAAGAAATAAGGCCCATAACTTTTCTTCAAGGAGCTTATGGTCCAATGTATACTTTAAAGATACACATAAGTAACTAATCTAAGGAAGACAGTACTATCAGAAAGGTAGGTAGAAATAAAATACAGACAATATTTAGAGCAGTGGTTCTCAAAGTGGGGTCCCAGGACCAGAATCTCTTCAGAACTTGTTAGAATTTTAAATTCTCAGGCCCCACCCCAGATCAACAGAGTCAGAAACTCTGCAGTGGTACCCCCAAATCTGAAATTTAACAAGCCTTATTATGGTTCTGATGGTCTCTAGAGTTTAAGAGTCATAGCTTTAGAAGAAGTGGTGCTCACATTTGAATGGGGAAGCTCCAAAATAGCTTCGTAGAATTGGTGGGTGGCATTTTATCTAAACCTTCTGAGTAAAACTTGTAGGTGCAGATGGGTAGAGACCTGCATTCCTAAAGGAGGCAAGAGCTGTCAGAGTCAAATTCACAGCGGAGATCTCAGGTCTAGTTTTGGCTTTTTTATAGGCAAGCTGTGTGACCTTGTTCAAATCACATAACCTGTCTCAATCTGTTTCCTCAATGGTTAAACTAGGGTGTTGGGGTAGATAAGCTTATGATCCCTTTGGCTGTAAAACTCAGTGACTTTACATGGCTTTAGCTCAGTATTTCATTATATAATGTGAATAATGGCATAACCTAAATTATTGTGATTCAAATACTTAGTATATTATCTTATACATTCTCTAGCTACAGTGGTTTGTATTTTAAAGAAATAACTTGCATCAAACCCTTTTTCTTCTTTTCAGGCAGCCATTAGCACCAACCAGGGAGTAAAACTTTATTCCCAAGTATGTCATACGAGCAGTCTATAACTGATTTCAGGAGCAAGGACCCAGAACATAAAGTAGCGCCATGAGAATGGTAATTTGGGTGGTATCAGAATAGGCTGCTCTAGAAGATAGGGCTAAGCAGTATCTGGCTGTTCTGGGACTCATCATTGCAAGGAGAAATCTTGCTTGAACTCCCCAGGAATTAAATGCTAGGTCTAAGGAGTAGTTCCCTAATGCAGCTGTAGTTTTTGGAGTTTGAAAGTGCACACACGGGAATTGGAATCAATTACAGAGCTCTGGCAATAGCTTTTGGCTATGTCACCATGCACAGGACCTCTCTGTGGCATTGACTCTGACCCCTGGCACAAGTTTGTGATCTGTGAAAGGGTAGCTTTCATATTAGGTGTGGTCCCTCTCTGGACCCTTTATCCTTACCTCAGTTTTACTTGTTTTTTGTTTTGTATCCCTGCTTCTGAAAACCTTAATAATTATGTCAGTTAATATTCACGGAATATTTACTATGTGCCGGACACTATGTTAAGCCTTTTACCTGAGAGTGTGAACTCTTATACTCCCCATTTTAAAGATAGAGAAACTGAGATTTAATGAAGCTTTCAATATTAGCCCCAAAGTCACCCAGCAACTAGATGGCAAGTCCTGGATTCAACTCAGGTTTCTCTGACCTTTGAGGCTAACATAGTGTTCTTCCTTTGCTTTTAGTAAAGAAAGGACATTCTTTCCTTTACCTTTGATGTGTGTTTTTTTCTACTGGAAAATAAAACGTAGGGTAGGTTGTAAATTTTACTCCGTGTCTTGTGATTCCCAGATTTTGTCTTCTCTAAAATCTGGCTTTATTAATGATAATAGCTAACAATTATATACAATGTGCCATGAAGTGTTTTAAGTATTTTCCATTTATTAACTCAAATCCTATTCAGTAGGCATTATTGTTCTCATTTTATAGAAGAATAAACTGAGGTGCAGAGAGGTTCAATAGCTTGCCTGGGGATGTAAAGCTAGTAAATGGCATAGATAGGATTCAAATGCAGGCAGTCAAGTGCCAACGTGCATGTTCTGTAACCATTGCATGCTCTGCCTTTGTGTTGGCATTGGCTCTGGCACTGCATACACTGGAGCAGAGACTGATCTTCCATTTGCAGTTTGAACACGGGTCACCTTCCTCAAGGACTCCTGTCAAGGGGACTCTATATTGACTTTGTTCTTTGCTTTACAGCCTAACATAGCAAATTTCTTGAGTATCCTCCCGATTTGGCTAACAAAATCCCCTCAAAATAGAAAAGATAGGAAGAGAGGGAATGAAAATGAAACATATTTTTAAAATACCTTTGGTAGTGTTCAGAAGTCTCACCAATTTAAGCAGACCAGATTAATGTTGGCAGAAAACAGCTTTATCAGGTTACCAAAGCAAGCATAGGTACCCTACAGAGCCAAGGCTGTCCCAGAGAGGTAGTCTCTGTGATTGCTGTTCCCTGCCCCCAAGGTCTCTGGTATTTATTCATCCATGGAAAGAAAAATCTGCATGCCCTTCTGAGTCCCACAGTAAGATCCATCCTAACAGAGCAGAAGGGCAGGATGGGGAGGCACACCAGGAATGCCTCTGAAAAATAAATGTCTCAAAGATTGATGGCTTGATGATCTCTTTGGAGATTATATCAAAAATTATTGATTATGTTAGTAAGTCGTAGAAAATAGGCTCTGAGGTTGGGAACTAAATGCTTTCTTTAAAATAATCTAGAAGCAGTAGAATAAATCAATGTGCAGAGCATCTAAAATACTGTATCATATTGGCTTCACAAATAGCTTGGCTTCAATGTGGAAAAGGCAATATTATTTTTAAAAAAACTTTAACAGTTGTCTTGGCATGCTAAAAAGAAAAGAAGACAAAATTCAATTCTATTATTTGCTTTGCAAAATTTTACAACATTCCTAGCTTCTAGCATTCATTTATTTCCTAATCAGTGGGAAAACTGCAAGGCTTTTTAAAATAATTTGTGCCAGATAGGGCTTTTTTTTTTTTCCTTTGCCACAATAAAGATACAAAAGCCTTAAAAGATATTTTGTTTTCAACAACTGAATTTGACAAACTTAGTCCTGCTCAGTTTTTTGGTGGTAGGTCTAAATTTCAGTATGTGATAATACTACTCCATTTATGCTTGTTTTGAAATATTTTCTATTTGCATTTAAGACCACCGATTCCGGTTTATAAGAAAACAATTCCAGCAATGTATCTTGCTGAAAGAAAAACTCACTATGCAAAAGCACCAATTTTTGAATAGTTAAATTGAATGATACATTTTCATATTATGACAGCATTCTTTGCCTTGAAAGATTCACAGAAAGATGTGTAAAAAGTAACTATCCCCTTAGGGCACTTTAATGTTTATTTATAAACAGTTAACTACTTAGAGGAAGAAATAACACCAGGGAGAGTAATATGGTGTCAGAAAAGGAAGATGACTCCAAAATAATGATAAACCACAGCTCTAAAATTGTAATGTAACTCAATGAAAACTAATTCAATTGAAGCGTGTTTCAGTTTGGTATTAGCTCTGAACCTGGGAAACTTGAGTCCTGGCATTAGGGGAATCTCTTCATTTTATGGACCCCAGTTTCTTCATCTGTAAACTCAGGAGATTGGAACAGATGATCTTTAAGGCTCCTTTGAACCTGTATAATTTCTTGATTCAGTTTCCTGAAGTAAGATGTGCTTTTTGTTGGGGAATAGGAAACGGAGTATATTAAAGGCATCTGGGCCTCTGGTTACATTAGTACTTGGGGTTCTGTTCAACAAACCAGTGTTGTTTGCTTCCTGTGTGGTGGGTGCTGTACTGGATGCTGGGAATAGAGTGATGTACTTCCCATCAGGTTTCCTTAAGTAGAAGTTCAAAGTGTGAATGAGGGGGCAGACTCAGAAAAGTTCAGTTGAACTGAATTTTTCATGGGGAAAGTTTTCCTCTCTGATGACCATGGAGTCTAGACTCCTTGGGCTAAGGATCGGCAAAATTACTGTTACAAGAAGTCTTCTCAGCACAGAATAGTGAGTGGGAAATAAGGCAGAAACTTTATTTGTATTTCTCTGGAGCATTCTGGGAGTGATCCCAGTATTTCACCTTGAGAGAGTGTAACCTAACCTTCACATTCCCTTACGAGAGACTCGCTTACTTTACCGTGTTCACATGTCCACAGTGAGCCTAAAAATGTCTCCACTGCTTTGGAGCCTTTTGAGATGATGAAATAGAGACTCCTGAGGCATACAAAATACTATTAAAGCTTCTGCTAGTGTACTTCCGTGATCACTACAGAGAGGTTCTTTTGCTCCCATATTTCAGCTGACTGTGCTCCACAAAGTAGACACCCCAATCACACTGTGGGCTTTGCCACTCTGCTAGGTAGGACATTTGAACCTACTGCATCCAGAAAACCCCAAATGTATCATTTTCTTAATAAAGTTTCCTTTGAAATGACCAGCAGCCCAGTGATGTCTTTCTAGGAACTTACTGAGCAGGGTCACCAGCGGCCATCTGACTTGGTCCCTGCCCTAGTTACCAGAGCTGCTGTCCACAGGCTGCCTGTTCCACTTACTTAGCATATGCATGTCTCTAAAGAACTGCATGTGAAATTAACTTCCTTTATAGACGCTTACTCCCTTTTTCAGCTTTTCATTTTTGCTGTCTATTAATGCCTGTAAAGTCCCTAAATTAAACTTGACTTTTTCTATCTGTAACTCCATGTTTTCTACGGGATACTTCAGCAAATGATAGCAGCAAGATATCTTACATTCCCAGGCAGAACCAGCATTTGCATGCTCAGGGTTTCACTTCAGGAGATTCTCCTGTAAGGTGGAGCTGAAAAAAAAAAAAAAAAAGAAAAGCCTTGTGGGGTATGGAGAGAGCCTGAGCTCTAATCTAGAGTCTGCTAGACTCTATCAATGACTATTAAATTTAGACAGTTTCCACAGTTTCATGACTATGTGGGTTAAAAGGTAAAAACTTTTTCCTATTTTAGCCAGTAAAATTAATCAAGGAGAGGGGAGAAAGGAGGTATTCAAAAAGAAAAAGTTAAGTCTATTTAGACTTAACTAATAAAGTCGAGATAGGAAAATGAGGTTTTATATTCTCATTAACAAAAAGGTTATAATAATATGTGCCTTGCTAACCTTGGATATGAAAGGGTTTTTATAAACCATACAATTTGTAATATTTTAATATGTTAAACTCCTGTAGGGTTTTTTTTTTTCAGTTTGCAGCCAATAATTAGAACTACATTAAAACCAGAGAGGAGATAACCAAAAAGATATGCTGGGGGCAGGGATGGGTTGTGCTTTTTAAAATCAATGACATATGTTGACTATTTCATTAGAATTAAATTATGTCATATATGCTTCTAGGATCCTTAATTATTTCATTCTTGCTTGCAGGTAATTTTGAGAGAGTGATTGTGTGATGGGGAAAAGCATGGATTTTAGAGAAAGATTAAGGTCTGAGATCCTGCTTTGCTACTTGCCGGCTAGGGAACATTGCTTGGGCAAATGTCTCAACTAAATAGATTAACTTCTCTGACCCTCAGTTTTCTAATATGTCATTGGGTAAAATAGTACCTATTATTTAGGATTATCATGAAGATTAAATACAACAAAGTGGAAAAATGACTGACACAGTGCCTACATCATTGCATGCCTGCAAAGAAATTCATTTTCCATCTCCTCTCATCTTCACGTTCCCTGTAAAGGAAGAAAAGGAGAATGTCAAGGGCTTGCAGAGTATAAGACTGGATGGAAGAACTCATATTTGGGGGTTCTAAAAATCTGATCCTTTGGGTATGAATAGACTTAACTTTTTCTTGTTGAATACCTCCTTTCTCCCTTCTCCTTGATTGATTTTACTGGCTAAAATAGGAAAAAGTTTGTATCTTTTAACCCACATAGTCATGAAACTGTAGAAACTGTCCAAATTTAATAGTCATTGATGAAAGTAATTGGAAGTATCTCTTGTAATTTCTAAAGTTTTTCTTGCAAGTAATCACTCTTACCTCCCTTGTTCTGAATAGTTCTGTATATCACTCCAGTCATATAACTCCTTAGGGATTATTGTCTCTGCTTTGTAACTTGACACTTTGTTCATTCTCATGGCATTGCATTATGCATAAACCTTCATCAGTTTAAAAGTAAGCACAATAAAAGATGGTAATACCTTGAAGCATTTTTAAAAGATTATAATTATAAAAGTAATTATGTAACTATTGATGAACAATGTTCATTGAAGAAAAGTTAGAAAATGCAAATATGCCACCAAATCCCAAAACACAGTTAATCCTTTTTAAATATAAAAATTCAGTTGCACATATAGATGTTTATATAATAATAGAACTCATGCTATATATACTGTTTGATGACCTTTTTTCCTTAGCATTACATCTTACTGCATCTGAAAATGCACATCTTTTATGTCTCTATTTTTAATGACTGCATAATATTTTATTTTATGAATACACCATGAATTATTCAGTCCTCTATTGATAGGCATTTAGCATCTCTTCATGTTTTTTTTTACTTTAAACTGTGCTATAACAGATAATTGTCTAAATGTTTCTATAGGATAATTACTGCAAAGGCAGTTCTAAGTCAAAGGTAAATGCACTTAAGGCCTCCAATATATCTCTAAATTGACCTTCAGAATGTAAGAAATCTTGTACCAATGAACAACCCTGTCAGTAGTATAAAAGTGTTATTTAAAACAAAGTGTCACTTGAAAACAATTCTTACAAGATTGGGCTAAATTCTAGTAATCTTGAGTTCCTTATTACCTAGTAGTGGCAAGGTTTCTAATTTTTTCTTATATTGCTGTTTTAGTAAAAAGATTTTATGATAAAGTTTTAAAAAGCATGGCTTCCTAATAGTTATTTCCCACTCTCCCCCTTCTTCTAGGATGGTTAATTTATCTTTTCTCTCTCTCTTTCTTCCCTCCAGGATGGAAGTATGATGTGATGGATATAATTATGGGACACTGTGTGGGCACACGGCCTCCTCCTTGTTGCCTCATCCTCCTGCTTTTCAAGCTTTTGGCCACTGTCTCCCAGGGGCTGCCAGGGACTGGACCCCTGGGCTTCCACTTCACACATTCCATTTATAATGCTACCGTGTATGAGAACTCAGCAGCAAGGACCTACGTCAACAGCCAGAGTAGAATGGGCATCACCTTAATAGATCTATCCTGGGATATCAAATACAGAATAGTGTCCGGAGACGAGGAAGGCTTTTTCAAAGCAGAGGAAGTCATCATTGCAGATTTCTGTTTTCTCAGAATAAGAACTAAAGGTGGCAATTCTGCCATATTAAATAGGGAAATCCAGGATAATTATTTATTGATAGTAAAAGGTTCTGTCAGAGGAGAGGATTTGGAAGCATGGACCAAAGTGAATATACAGGTTTTAGATATGAATGATCTGAGACCTTTGTTTTCACCCACAACATACTCTGTTACCATAGCAGAAAGCACACCTCTAAGGACTAGTGTCGCCCAGGTGACTGCAACAGATGCAGATATTGGTTCCAATGGAGAATTCTACTACTACTTTAAAAATAAAGTTGATCTCTTTTCAGTTCACCCCACGAGTGGTGTCATCTCCTTAAGTGGTCGATTAAATTATGATGAAAAGAATAGGTATGATCTGGAAATTTTGGCTGTGGACCGGGGAATGAAACTGTATGGGAACAATGGAGTGAGCAGTACTGCAAAGCTTTATGTTCACATTGAGCGCATAAATGAACATGCCCCAACAATCCATGTAGTCACTCATGTTCCTTTCTCATTGGAAAAAGAGCCAACATATGCAGTGGTGACAGTTGATGACTTAGATGATGGAGCGAATGGAGAGATTGAATCTGTTTCCATTGTGGCTGGGGATCCTTTAGATCAGTTCTTCCTGGCTAAGGAAGGAAAGTGGTTGAATGAGTACAAGATTAAGGAGAGGAAGCAGATTGACTGGGAGAGCTTTCCCTATGGCTACAATCTCACTCTTCAAGCAAAAGACAAGGGATCTCCTCAAAAATTTTCAGCATTAAAGGCAGTCTACATTGGCAACCCCACAAGAGACACTGTCCCCATTAGATTTGAAAAAGAAGTGTACGATGTGAGCATAAGTGAATTTTCCCCTCCTGGTGTCGTGGTTGCTATAGTAAAATTAAGTCCTGAACCGATAGATGTGGAATACAAATTATCTCCTGGTGAGGATGCAGTGTACTTTAAAATTAATCCTCGGTCGGGTCTGATTGTTACAGCACGGCCACTGAATACTGTTAAGAAGGAGGTTTATAAACTGGAGGTGACAAACAAGGAAGGAGATTTAAAAGCACAAGTCACCATCAGCATAGAAGATGCGAATGACCACACCCCAGAATTTCAGCAACCACTGTATGATGCTTATGTGAATGAAAGTGTCCCAGTGGGAACCAGCGTTCTAACAGTTTCAGCTTCTGATAAAGATAAAGGAGAAAATGGGTACATCACCTATAGTATCGCTAGCCTGAATTTGTTACCATTTGTCATTAATCAGTTTACAGGTGTTATTAGCACAACTGAAGAACTGGATTTTGAATCCTCCCCAGAAATTTACAGGTTCATTGTTAGAGCCTCTGACTGGGGTTCACCATACCGCCATGAAAATGAGGTCAATGTGACTATTCGAATAGGAAATGTCAACGACAACAGCCCTCTCTTTGAAAAAGTGGCTTGCCAGGGAGTTATTTCATATGACTTTCCAGTTGGTGGTCACATCACAGCAGTCTCAGCGATCGATATCGATGAACTTGAACTTGTAAAGTACAAAATCATTTCTGGAAATGAACTTGGCTTCTTTTATTTAAACCCAGATTCTGGTGTTTTACAGCTTAAAAAATCACTGACAAATTCTGGCATTAAAAATGGCAATTTTGCCCTCAGAATTACAGCAACTGATGGAGAGAATCTTGCAGACCCCATGTCTATTAACATTTCAGTCCTACATGGGAAAGTGTCTTCAAAGAGCTTCAGTTGCAGAGAAACTCGTGTGGCTCAAAAGCTGGCAGAGAAACTACTCATTAAGGCAAAAGCAAATGGGAAACTGAATCTGGAAGATGGATTTCTTGACTTTTATTCAATTAATAGACAGGGACCATATTTTGACAAGTCTTTTCCTTCTGATGTGGCTGTAAAGGAGGATCTGCCAGTTGGTGCTAACATTCTGAAGATTAAAGCCTATGATGCCGACTCCGGCTTCAATGGAAAAGTGCTATTTACAATATCAGATGGAAATACGGATAGTTGCTTTAATATTGATATGGAGACTGGGCAGCTTAAAGTCCTTATGCCCATGGATCGAGAACACACAGACCTCTATCTCCTTAATATCACCATCTATGACTTAGGTAATCCACAGAAATCGTCATGGAGACTGCTGACCATCAATGTGGAGGATGCTAATGACAATAGCCCAGTTTTTATTCAAGACAGTTACTCAGTTAACATTCTTGAAAGTTCAGGCATTGGTACTGAAATCATTCAAGTGGAAGCCAGAGACAAAGACTTAGGTTCTAATGGTGAAGTGACTTACTCAGTCTTGACAGATACACAGCAGTTTGCCATCAATAGCTCAACTGGAATCGTTTATGTAGCCGACCAGTTGGACCGGGAATCCACAGCCAATTATTCTTTGAAAATAGAAGCCAGGGACAAGGCAGAGAGTGGTCAGCAGCTGTTTTCAGTTGTCACTCTTAAAGTTTTTTTAGATGATGTCAATGACTGCTCCCCAGCTTTCATTCCCAGTAGCTATAGTGTGAAGGTTCTTGAAGATCTCCCTGTTGGCACTGTCATTGCTTGGCTTGAGACCCATGATCCAGATCTTGGATTGGGGGGTCAAGTGCGCTATTCTTTGGTCAATGACTATAATGGGAGATTTGAAATAGATAAAGCAAGTGGTGCTATCCGCTTGAGCAAAGAGCTTGATTATGAGAAACAGCAGTTCTATAACCTTACTGTGCGGGCCAAAGACAAAGGGCGGCCTGTCTCTCTGTCATCTGTTTCCTTTGTTGAGGTGGAAGTGGTGGATGTCAATGAAAACCTCCACACTCCCTATTTCCCAGACTTTGCTGTTGTTGGATCTGTAAAAGAAAACTCACGCATTGGAACAAGCGTGCTGCAGGTGACTGCTCGAGATGAAGACTCCGGAAGGGATGGAGAGATCCAGTACTCCATCAGGGATGGCAGTGGTCTTGGAAGGTTCAGTATAGACGACGAGAGTGGTAAGTGTAATATTTTGTGCCAAGAGTGTTGTTTCACCTCTTTTAAATGGTCAACAATGGAAAAGTAAAGGGATGTTAGGACACTAAAATAGAATGACAAATGAGGTTGCATTTGGTGCAGAGACGACGCACATAGATGCTTTGTCTTAGGATGTTCTGGTTTGTTAGAAGATCTGTTTATAAACTAACAGCTGTGGTTTCCAGTGGGAGTCCTGGTTTGTTTTGTTTTGTTATTTTCTTGCTCAGCGCTATTGCTACCAGGTCATCTTTTGATAAGCCTAAGTAATTGTCACTTCTGTTGATTGTACTCCTGACCCTCTCTAAATGAAGGACTCTGATAAAGTAAATTACATTTGAATTGGCTTTAAGTTAGAAGTGTGAAATGGATTTTCAAATGGATCTTATATAGGAATCTTTCCCTTTACAGTAAGGCTTTGCAGAAGTGATATTGCATTAGTTGCTTGGTCTTTTATCTTTCATGGGTTCATCTGGTCCTTGAATGATGGGCATTTGCACTCTGTAGCTCCATTAATATAAGGAGGTTTGCTTCTACAAATGTTTTCTTAATGGAATAAATGAGTCTTGCTATGAATTTTATTTATAAAAATTGATATTAAGAATTTATTTGTAAGGAGATATTTACAAAACATTAAAAAATATGGGGCAACATTGTTCCAGTATTTTCATCGCTTCTGACTTACTTTTTAAATTATTCATTCATAGATAGAGATACAGGTTTTTTAAAATACTTGTTATTGTCTCTATTTGTCTTTAAAATGTTCATGTGCCTGGACACATGCATCTGTGTATGTGTGTGTTTCTGTTCCTTTGTTAGCACTGTGCATTTTTCTAGATTTTAGATTGTAGACATCTCAAGTGAGGGCCTGTGTCTTCCCTGTCTTGTTTAAATGGTAATATTAGCACCTTAACATTTTCAGAGCACATTTACATACATTAGATCCTTGTCCATAATATTCGTAGAGTGCTTTTTTCCCCTTAGTCAGCTCAAGCTGCTATAGCAAAATACCACAGACTAGGTAGTTTAAACAACAGACATTTATTTCTCATAGTTCGGGAGGCTGGAAGTCCAAGATCAGGGCACCAGCACAGTCAAAATGAAGGCCTTCTTCTGGGCTTGCCAACTACCAACTTCTTGCCATGTCACATGGCAAAGAGAGCAGGCTTTGGTGCTTTTCTTCCCGTAAGGGCACTAATGCCATCATTAAGGCAGTACCCTCATGACCTCATCAAAACCTAACTTCCTCCCAAAGACTCTATCTCTATATAGCATCACATAGGGGGTTAGGGCTTCAGAGTATGAATTTGTAGGGGACACGTACATTCAGTTCGTAACAGTCCCAGTGATGATGATGATGATTAGAACAGGTGGTAGGAAGGTATCACTATAGACATACTAACTGTATATCCACAATACCAGAAAAAATGATTTAAGAAACTATATTAAGTATTAGGTAGCAAGAAAGCTACATGTACCATCTCAAGTTTAAACTATAACTTTTGTATACATAGGCTCTAATTATGGCCAGTGTAAATTATAAAATTGGTCTCCGTGGCTATAGTAGATTAAAAAGTCAATATTAGGAAATTTCACCCCTGACTTTGCCACATACTGTATGTTATTATGTATTCCTTATAATTTAGTTGGAATATATTTCTGCCTTTTAAGCACAAAATGATAAAAGAGGGGAACTAGCCTTTACCGAGTGCCTACTCTGTACTAATACTTTACTACTAATAACAATGAGTTCATCGAGTACTTACAATGTGCCAGACACTGTACAGAGGGTTTTATAGACAGATCTTATTTAATTCTTCCAACAGCACCATGAGCTGGGGCTGATAATTACCAACTCATGAACTGAGGTTCAGAGAAGACATAGAATGTGGAGCCTACTTTCAAACTTAGCTTTGTGTAACTGCAGTATACCTTGCTCTCACTCATCTAAAGATAAGTTGGAATTTCCCTGCATGTACCCAACTACACTGAAATTTGGTGTTGAGCTAAAATCTGTAAGTCAATAAAGTATTAAACAGGTTTCAAAATCCTTGCAACCCTGGACTTATTGACTAATGGTGCTGGTCATTGATTAACCTTCCTGTTTTCTTTATAGCCCCATTTTTTGTATGGCTTTCCAGTGATGAACTTAGCTTTGAGACTCAGGTAAATGTGGGTAGGTAGGTCATAGGAAAAGTATGAGCTGAACTGAATCATTCACCACTGCTATACAGATGACTACATCAAGCCATACTGAGGTTTTTTTTTTTTCTTTTTTCTTTTTTAAATCAGGAAGTTGCATTTTGGTTTACCTGATACAGTGAAAAGTTGGAACAATTTGTTATTAGTGGCCTAGATTTTCCCACAGGTAACTTGCTATAATGTTTCTACCTTGGGTGTTATTTAGAAAAGATACGTATTTGCATTTGCTCCATTGTATTCTGAATTATATATATATTAAAAAAACTTTTATTGGCCAGTCATGGTAGCCTATGCCTATAATTCTAGCACTTTGGGAGGCCAAGGCAAGTGTATCTCTTGAGCTCAGGAGTCCCAGACTAGCTTGGTCATTATGGTGGAATTCCATCTCTACAAAAAAAAAATACAGAAAATTATCTGGGTGTGGTGGTGCATGCCCGTAGTCACAATGACTCAGGAAGCTGAGGCAGGAAGGAGGATCACTTGAACCCAGGAGGTCAAGTCTGCAGTGAGTGGTGACCGCACCACTGCACTCTAGCCTGGGTGACAGAGTGACACCCTGTCTTAAAAAAAAATAATTAAAAATAAAAATAAAAACTTTTGTCATCAATGATACTAATGCCACTTACATTTTGACATTGCTTTGTGACTTAAAAACCTCTTTCCTATAAACATTAAGTCCTTTGAGTTGAAGAGTAGCTAAGTGAGTTTATAAGGTCACATAGGCTTTAAAGGATATAAGCTGTATCTTGAAACCACATCTCCTCAATCCTAATCCATTGCCCTTTCCTTTCAATTCTTTCATGTTTCTGATGTTTTTTCATAGTTTTAAAATTATAGTAGCAATGTCTTTCCTCCTTTATTATTTCATTCTGTTCCCTTCTCTTAGAAAACACAACTGGGTTTTTTCTCTGTATTACAGGAAAGAAGGTTTGGGCTTGTTGAGATTTTTTTTAAGAAGACTACAGTGTCCATACAATCTTAACCATCTTTCTTTCTCTCCTCTCAGCACTTGTAGATTTTAGAATCTAAGTCCAAGGAGCTGATGAGGAGTGACCATCTGGATTTGTTTCCAGGTGGTGCTAACACTGAAGAGAAGTTTGGCAATTGTATGTCCAATAAGAGAAGGTGTCACCTTGGTGCCATTGAATTTTTACTACTGTTGAATGATCCATCAATTTTTTGCTTCCAAGTGCTAAAAAAAATATGGTTTGAGTTGCCAGCAGAATGAAAAGCTGTTTAGTCCTGTAGCCATTACTGAGTCTCAGGTATAGACTCTGTTGTCTTTATTTAACCTGTGGGCATAGAATGGCCTAGACTTGCTTGGATTTAAGTCTTTTAAAACCTTTAAGTTGGCCGACAAAGATTACCCAAGTGTTTGCATTGGTTAGCAGCTCTCAAACTTAGAGTACACATGAGTCATCTGCAGGGTTTGTTAACAAATGCAGATTACCAGGCCAAATTCCCAATTATCGTCATTCAGTAAGTCTGGAGTGGGAGCCCAGGAATCTTCATTTAAGCTTTTCAAGCATTTCCTCCTCATGTGGTTTGCAAACACTACCCTAAATTTACTTGAGCTCCTCAGACAGTGGCTACCAGATTATATATATCTTTTCTGTAAAATATTTTTTCTTAGTTTTTTAAAAGGCAGATACTTGAGCTCATGTCTTAGATAAATTTCTTTTCTAGTCAAATTTTACAATTCAAATAATCTTTTATTATTTATTAGTGGTGATATTTTTCTGAATGCCTTCCGAATGGATAAAAATCTATTTCTATGCTTCAGTAATTGTAGTGCTTAATGTTTTGTGGAAGTGTGTATGCTGGGATTAGTTGATACATTTAGTAGTTTTATGTTCTTGACTTTCTTAGAGCTCTGCGAATCAAACCATACCTTTGAAATTCTTTGCTATGCACAAGCATTTAATATATGTTTAATAATGTTCACAGTAAATGGATTAAATGGGGGCCTCCCCAACTATAGTGGATTTGATCACAATTTAAATCACTAGTCTGGAAGATGCAATTTAATCATTTTTTTCCTTCACAAAGAATGCATTCTTATTCTTTGACACAACAGGGATTCATACTTTTGACTACTCAGAGGTTTTACACCATTTTAGAAAGAGCATAGTATATATCTCAAAATGTAATTTTCTATAAATATTTTGGAAGGTACAAACTTGATCAATGGTTTCACCCTTTCTATTTATCTGGTTAATTAAAGAAATATTTAATTGAGATGAAAAATTTCCAATTGGCACTTTAATCATGGATAATTGGGAAGATATTTTGCCATCCTTTATTACTAATTGGATTATTTCTTCCAGTTATCAAGTACCTATTATGTGCCAGGCACTGTGCAAGGTACATTTTAGGTACTATTTCTAATTGTCACAGTAATGCAACAAGGTAGGGATCACTGAGGCTTGCCCAGACAGGGTCACACATCTGGTAGCTGTTCAGAGCTGAGATTTGAACTCTAGTGTTATGGACTCAAAATTTCATGTTATTGTCCTTCTTTTCCAGTCCAGCATGCCATCATAACCTTGTTACACATATGTATTTGTCAGATTTTTCTGGGTTATTGCTATATAACAAACAATTGTGAAACTTCACTGGCTTATGGAAATATTTTTTTCTTGCCCCAGACTCTGGGGGAACAGCTGAAACGGCATTGTGGCAGACTGGATTGACTTAGGATCTGATCCACATGTCTTTTCATTCCAGAACCCAGGCTGAAGGAGTACTCACTATCTGGGATATGATGTTCTCAAAGTGAGAGGCAGGAGCTCAAGAGGGCTGGTGCAAACTTGCAGTGCCTCTTAAAGTATCTATTCAAAACTGGCTCACTTTCCATTGGCCAAAGCAGGTCATGGGGCCAAACTCAGCACTGTGGGGCAGAAAAGAATATTCCTTGTTATGTCCTAAATGTTTGTGCACCCCTCCCCCACCCCTATAGCTCATGTTAGAACCTAATAACAAATGTATAGTCTTAAGACGTGGGGCTTTTGGGAAGGGATTGAATCACGAAGATTCCACCCTCGTGAATGGGATTAATGCCCTGATAAAACAGGCTCCAGCTAGCTCTCCTGCTCTTCTGCCATATGAGGACACCTAGCAGGCAGCATCTGTGAGGAGCAAGCCCTCTCCAAACACTGCTGGCACCTTGATATTGGACTTCCCAGTTTCTAGAACTGTAAGCAATATATTTCTGTTGCTTACAAATTACCCAGTGTAAGGTTGTAAGGTTTTTTTTTTTTAATAGCAACTTAAACTGACTATGACACTCCTCCAACAGGGGAAAGGGAGAGAGGAGTGAATAATTACTGAACAATAGAATAGCATGACATAGCACGTGACAGCTCTCACAATTGTCTTCATAAGCTTACATTAATCGAGCACTGCCTATGTGTAAGGCACTGCACCAGGCACTAGTGACACAAACAGGCAGAAGTGTAAGAAATGGGTATCTGACAGGTCAGAATGCAGATGCAAGAGATGATGCTGGTAACAGTGGCAGCAGTGGTTAACATCTACTGAGCACCATCTGTTTGTGTGCCAAGTTCTGTGCACACTGCTTTAAACAGATGATCTCATTCAGTCATCCCAGGAGGTATGGACAGTTATTTTCTTTTTTTTCTATATCTGGTGTTATGAGGAAAGACTCACAGGCCCCGTGCCTATGCATTTACATTTACCTTTCTTTGCACTGAGGCTCTTGAAACATTTCTCCAGCATATCTGAGCACAGAATGCTCTTTATTCCAAATGTTTTGATAGACCTAGCAGAGGCTTAGGAGACCTAATGTACACTTTGAATTCAGATAGACAAACCGAAAAGGTATTTGAGACACATTAATTACTGTCAAGCTAATTTCTATATATTGTGAACAGATTATTCCAATAATAAATAAGTATAACTTTATAATTGTGTTCAGAGTTGGGCTAACTCTCTCCCATTTGCCTCTCTGATCCATTCTCACTCTTCTTTCTGCTCTGTGCCCAGAGGCTTTTTGGCCAGTGGGCTCTTTTGCTGTCTGACATCTCTTGGTTCCACCAATGGGAACCTAAGAAAGAAGGAGAGCCAGGTCAGGATATTCATCCCTTTGACTCTTTCTACAGTGGTTACTGTGGGCTGGGTGCATCCCTCCACAGATGGGTGGAACAGTTCCTTGCTGTTACTAGCCCTAGATTACGACACTATTTTTGTTTTGTTTTGTTTTACTTCTTTAAACTCTGCCCACTCCTTTGTAAGTAGTCTATTTATTAAATGTTCCTCATTACCCAGTTTGAGTGTGCCATCTGTTTTCTGCCAGGACCTTGACTGATAAAATATTTTTCTTATTTAAATATTTCTAAAACAGATTTTAAGTTTTAAAATATTTTGAATACTGATATTTTCTAGCAATCTCTACTACAGTTTCTGTAATACTGCTTTGATGTGTTGGTACATTTCAGTACCAACAGTAGAGAGATAATAATTATCCAATGCTTTTTTTACAAGGTAAGAAAGTGAAACCAGAGGACCGTATCTTCCCATCTAACTTATGCTCTCCACATCTTTTCTACCATAAAAGAACAACTTTTGTTTTGCTAAAGAACCTGTGTCCTCAGACAGAAAAAAGAGGGGTTTGGCTGGATGGTAGGGTACCAGGATCTTTCAAGCTCTCAAACATTGTGATGCTGTACTTTGATCTTCTAGAGGGAGAAGGATTTATTTCAGCTGGTGGCCAAGGAAAGAATAAAGGCAAACAATTGAGTAGCTTTTATTTATTTAGTTCAATTGAAGAACTGTTCACTAGCTGCCAGTGCTGAGTCTAATATTCTTTGTCCAAAGCCTCTAATCATCATAGTCAAGAGTGGGTGAGTGAAAACCAAGAAATGGAAGAGCTGTATTGTTTGAAAAAATGAGGAGCTCTTTGTCATTGAAGAAACCATTAGCTTCAGCCCAGATATTTAAAAGGGTGATTAATTCCTATAGTAGCATATCTCTTGCATAATGTAATATAATATAAACTTCCTTTGTCTCATATTCAGAAGCACCAGAAATCATATTTTATCTTATAGCTGGTTGTTAATCTTTCCAACTTCTTTTTCCCAAACTTGCCTGGCAACTTCTCTTTGACATGTTGAGGAATAAGACAGATGCTATTTGGTGGCTTTGGTTTAATTCATGACAAATCCAGACTAAATGGCGTCCCTGTCCTTATTCTTTTTTTGAGATGATATTTTTACTCTCGCCCATCTAAATCAAAAGAGGCTTGTTGCATTTTGGCCCAGGCTTGCCCTTAAATTTTCCCCATGAGACCTGAGCAAGCAAGGGAGAGAAATGAAGTTATGATCAAGTGACAGCAGAAACTTTTCTTGGCTCTAGACTTTTTGACCATAATTATTTGAGAGAAAAAAAATAATGTTTCCCTGAGGAGTCCTGAACACTCCACAACATTCTGATGAACTTTGTAGTTGTCATGTAAGCCAGGTGGGAGAAAGGATTAGAAGCTTCTGGAAAATAATAAACAGCATGTTTTTATTACTCTTTTCAGCAGGTGTCTTCTTCTTGACCTTTTTTTAACTGTGGGCTGAGGGCAATTTAGGTTTTAATAGAGGACTGTTGGTTCAAATCTGTAATTATGTCTTCATTGTGTGTCAGGCTTGAGCTGCTATTGTCTCTGTATAACTAGTAAATGATAAAAATAATGACAGTCATAAAGAGGTAATCCAAATAGGTTGGCAAACCTACAACCTGGAAACTTGTGTGGTCTTTTCTCTGTATGCAATCTTCCTTTTATATTTAATAATAGACATTTTCAATGGCTTACCGGCCCATCAGGTCAGGGTCCTCATTTCTCCAGTGCCAAGTGATGCTGTGTTATTTTTATTTCTTCAATTATCAAACAGTGAAATTTCAGAAGCCTAGTAAGCATAGATTACCAAAACTACCAGATGATTGCTTCATATATTTGTGACTCTCCAGAAGGCAGTGGGATAAATTTATTGCCCTTCATGACTTCAGATAGCTTGCATCTCATTTCAGTCTTCTAAGAATGGTTTTCTGCTAGTGTTTTGTACGCGCATTGAAAGATACTTTTATTTATCATTACAGTTGGAAGAATTATAGAGTTTGATAAATATTTATGTGATGCCACTACATTCACAATGTTTCGTTGAAAAGAAAATGAAATGAAAATTAAAATGGGCTGTAGTCTGCATTTTTCACTTGCCAGTTTTTATGAAAGCATGTCTTATCGACAGACAGAATCTACAAAGAGTTGTGTGTAGGATTCAGTTCAATTTATATTAAATTGTGGGCATTGGTATACAAGTTATTGAATATAATAGGAGTCTCAAAATTTTCCCATTGGATGTTGTAGGACTTAGTGGCTCCTCTGGGCCACTCTTTGTGATTAAATTCACAGATTTTCATTTGCATAACATAGTTAATATTCTAGTTGGTTTTAAAAAGCAGTATACTGGTGAGAATAATACTGAGTAAGATAACAGATTGAATATGAAATGTCTTGAACTGAAAGTGAATAAAAGTTGAAAGAATTAAAATAAAAGACCAAGCACAGCAGCTCATGCCTATAATCCTAGCTCTTTGGGAGGCCAAGGCAGGAGGATCGCTTGAGTCCAGGAGTTCATGACTAGCCTGGGCAACAAAGTAAGATCCCATCTCTACCAACAAAATATAAAAATAAAAAATTTAGCTGGGCATGGTGGCATGCACCTGTGGTCCCAGCTACATGGGAGGCTGAGGTGGGAGGATCACTTGTGCCTAGGAGGTTGAGGGTGCAGTGAGCCATGTTTGCACGATTGCACTCCAGCTCGGGTGACAGAGTGAGACCCTGTATGAAAAACAAACAAATAAAAAATGAATTAAGATTAAAGTTTGAGGTACACACACATACCCTAAAAGATATGGCAAATGGTAAAGAAACAGACTTTGTAGTTACCTTCAAGATGTGTAAAACAGAGTTTAAATCATTTTTATGATTTTTTCTTCCACTTGCTTCCTTAAAAGCCTGCCTCTCTTCCTTTCCTCCTTCCTTTTTCCTTTTTCTTGACCTCTACTTCTTCCTTCTCTCATTTCCACATCTATCATGCACCTGTTCTCTGTTGTTATGGAGCTTTGCACTGAAGAGGATGTATAGATGATTTTTTAAATTGCATATCATTCCTTTATTATACTGATCTGGAAAAAGGATTTAGTACAGTTATGCTCAAATGAACACTGGGCCTATGTGGCAGGGCCAAGCAACTAGAATATGATTCAGAAGTCAGTCAGTGAAAGACACACTTGGACAGGACCAAGAGGCATTTCACTGCCTTGAAACAAGGTGGGGGAGAGATTCTAAAATACACAGCAGGAGGCACTCCTACCCCTCATAGGTCAAGGAGCTTATCCCATATTGGTGTGAAGAATGGCTTATTTTCTGATGACCACATGTGGGGCTATTTCAACTGCCATGAGAAACCCCAGAAAGGTTATTGTTTTGGATTATTTATATACACTATACTTCTATAAAAGTAAATGTAACACATACACTAAAGTCAGGATTGATCTCAACCTGCTAGAGCCAGCTCTCTGGGGTGAGGGAGGAAGGAGTTCTTTGTCACATCACCATGCAGGTTGCATTCATCTTCCACTGGAGTGACTAGAGCCCCCAGGCAATGGCCTGACTCTGAAAAGCACAGGACTGGCTCTAGGAGCAGATCGGCTCTCTTGCGTCTCCTTATTGGTCATGGCTTAGCGTGGTTCCTCCCCACAAGTCCTTAGTAAACAAAGCACTGGCAAAAACCCAAGTCACTACCTTTCGACTCTCTTGGACAAGGAGAGCTTTTTCTCAGCTTGGACTGAGAACCTGTGCCCTAGAAGCATTATTCTGACTAGGTTGTAAAGAGAGTGGCTACAGGAGACAAAATGGCTAAAATGAAAATGGGAGCCACTGATCCCCATCTGCAGTTACAACTTAAGATGCTTACAGATGTGGTCAGTGTGACATGTCCAGGAGGGAGGTGCACAGGGGGATGTGACAGACAGGGAGGGTGCTCCTGGGGACAGTAGCTTGCCCGCCAGCCCTCACTTCTTGGCCTTACCCTCGGCAGCCGCAGCTTCCATGGCTTTACCCATCATCCCCCAAGAACTGCATGCGCCTGATGGGCTTCAAGTCCTTGTCCAATTCATAGACAATGGGAATAACCAGTTGACAGGTTCAGCTCCATGATAGCCTCTTCAGAGACCTTCCACATGCTTGACAATGGTTGGAAGGCTATTTCCATGGGCTGCAATCAGTACTCATTTCCCCTCCTTGATCTGGGGAGCTATTTCTTCATTCCAAAAGAGTAGAGCTCTGGTGGTAGTGTCCTTCAGATGCTCACAGGAAGGTAGCTGATCTTCAGTGAGGTCTGCATACCTGCCATCCTTACTGATGTTGCTGTAGAAAGGATGGTTGGGCTTCATTAGAGGTGGTGGGACATCACAGGTGCACCTCCAGATCTTTACCTGGGCCTCGCCATGCTTTGCAGCAGTTTCTGCTTTATTGACTCTGGTCAGACACCCATAGTGCCCTTATTGAGGTGTCAAGTCCTCATTACTGGCAGCCACATCTGATCAATAACATCTAGCACTGTCCGGACGGTCCAGATCACTCTCTTCTGCACTGAGGTGAAGCAGGTGTCAAATTCAGAGCCAGTGTCTCCCAGTGCCTGCCTGTAGCACTTTGCCTCCTCGTGGCCTGCTGGGCTCAGGTTGGCATTGTACCACTCACTGAAGCAGTTCTCCAGGTTCCACATGCTCTCTCTGTGGTGGATCAGCACCAGCTTGTAGGCAGCCATGGTGGCTGTCTGGGCATGTGATGCCAACTGGTACAGATGATTAAATGAAGAACTGGTAGTAGAGGCTGGGCATGGTGGTGCACACCTGTAATCCCAGCACTTTGGGAGGCCAAAACAGGAAGACTGCTTGAGCCCAGGCATTCAAGATCAACCTGGGCAATATAGTGAGACCCTCTCTCTAAAAATAAATTAATTAATTAAAAAGTAAATAAAATAAATAAATAAGGTGGGCATGGTGGCACACTCACCTGCAGTCCCAGCTAGTGGGGCAAGGGAGGGCTAACATGGGAAGTTCACTTAAGCCTGGGAAATTGAGGCAGCAGTGAGCTATGATCATGCCACTACAATCCAGCTTGGATGACAGAGTGAGACCTTGCCTCCAAAAAAACAACAACAAAAAAAACTGATAGTAGAGACAGAAAAGCATGTAATCTAATTGTACACCATGTGGTACAACATAAATGAGTGTCTTCTACTGATCATTCATCATGTTCCCTGTGGCCTTAGGCCCATCCTTCGGCATTGTGGGATGAGTTTTACAAATTCCAATTGGAGACACAACAGTATGAAGGATAACTAGAGCACTGAGGTGAGTTGATAATGCTATCTAAGCAAGGGTTAATTGTCAAGGAATGCCTAATCCCAGAAATGAATCCCAGTTTTGTGGGGCTTGAAGTTCATACTATTGCGAATGCCTGCTTTGAGAAAAAGAATAAGTTATAAGAACAAAATTGTGTTTGTTTAGAACAAGGAAAACAATCACAGCAACTTAAAAGTTTGAAAGTCAACAAATATGACAGATACCACAAAACTCAGAAGAATAACATAGTATTTTTTAAATGTCTGACACACCTCTCTAATGTTTTTTTTCTTACATTTTTGGGTTGAAATTTTGCTTGATTGCCTTTCCCTAGGATAACAATTTTGTAATCATTGCCATAGAAAATAAGAAAGATTATTTAATTTTTCTCCAGTGTGGTTGACTGAAATTTGTGTTTTTTATTATTGAGAGTTTAGAACCATTTCTCCAAAGTCACAACTTGTTATTTTTAATGACATGCCAATTTTTAACATTGTGTAAAATTTGGAAAAACTTCTATCAAGTTTCTTTTTCATATAAACTTTTACAGATACTCTTGCTATTAATAATACTGCTGCAAGTCTGTGTTCCATAAAGAACAACAACAAAAAAACTAGTAATTTCTTTGTCTGTGAGTTTTGTCAACAAAAGAAAAAACTTACAGTGCATTTTTAACTTGTATGCTGCATCATCCAGGAGAGAACTTTCATTTTGTCTCTGTATGCAAGAACCACATCTTCTAGTGACAAGTTTACATGTCTAATCATTTGGTAGTTTTCCACAGAGTAGCTTCTGGCTCTGTTCATTTTAGCCTAATTTCTCCTCCAAAACTGCTGTAATTCTAGTGCCACCCACCTCAGGTTATATTCATATGGTGGTACCAGTTTTTGTCTTACTTCCATGCTAAAATGCTGGGTGTCTCAGTGCAATGGATAGTGGGAGTGGTTTTGGAAGCCATTTCTACACTGGAATGGCTAACAACAGTATGTTTGTGTGTATATATATATATACATACACATATATATACACACATATACACATATATATACACACACATGTATATATATACACACATATATATATACACATATATATATATATATACACACATATATATACTGTTGTTAGCCATTCCAGTATGTGTGTATGTGTATATATATGTATGGAATTGAAGATGAGTCATATAAATAATCCCACTAAATGAAAACTAAATGTATCCTCAACTTAATTCTCTTTTAGACAGATCTCTATACTGGCTGCAACCACTTCACCTAATGTGATGTAAAATGTAATCAAGGGGAAAGAGAATAGAAATTTTGAACTGATGCGGTTAAAATATATTTTGCAAAATTTATAAAAATGTAGGACAATGTGAATCATTGTTAGGATCCTCCCTGGGGCTCGGGAGTGTTGGCTTTAATAGCTTCGTGTTAAATCTGCATCTGCCCAGCATTACTGGTAAATGAACATTTTTCTGAAAGAAGTCTTTAATGTTATTGCAGGAAGTGTTTGAGCTGGGCCAGGCCACAAAGTCTAGTCCTGATTTTAAGGTTGATGCCAAAGAAACCTGGTTAGACCAGGTTTTAGGTTGTCACTTCTCTTGTATATTACTGAACCAACAGACAAATGTTGCAAAGGACATAGACCAAGTTTGTATGTGAGTGGATCTGGCTCTTTGGTGTCTCTGTATTGCTTGAGGAGGTGCCCTGGAAATTCTGTAGCCAAAGCAGCCTTTGAAGAATAAGAAATCTGCAAGGTCTTGGTAGGTCAAGGCGGGCAGATCATGAGGTCAAGGCGGGCAGATCATGAGGTCAAGAGATCGAGACCATCCTGGTCAACATGGTGAAACCCATCTGTACTAAAAATACAAAAATTAGCTAGGTATGGTAGCACACGCCTGTAGTCCCAGCTACTCGGGAGGCTGAGGCAGGAGAATCGCTTGAACCTGGGAGACAAAGGTTTCAGTGAGCCGAGATTGCGCCACTGCACTCCAGCCTGGTGACAGAGCAAAACTCTGTCTCAAAACAAAAAACAAACAAAAAAAACTGCAAGTTCAATAAGTGTGGAGCTTTGGTCTCACTGCTTTTTCGGAGCAGTTGGCTGTTGAAAGAATTGCATTTTTTCTTGGGCCTACTCCTTCTCATAAAATATCTTTGGGAAATCACGAGTAACAATATACCAGTATCCAGGAAGCACACTAAAAGGGCTTTTGAGAGCTGCGCTAATAACTGTCTCAGAGTTCTTTCACTCAGACTCATTCTCCATATTCTAAAAGTGTAACTTGAGGGATTTCCCTAAATTATAAGAAGTTTCAATTAATCATAATATGCACATTATTGTTGTAATTTACTATAAATAATCTAACATAATCTCTATATTAGTAGCGTATCTTAGAATCCATAATTTCCATCCCTGTGGGCCATTGGTTTGGTAGGATGTTTCTGATTTCATTGACTAAACCCTAGATAAAGCACCATGATTCTTAAAAAGAAACATTATTTTGAGGTTGGCTTTGAAAGGAAATTCTTTACTCGGTCTATCCAAGTATGAGATCTGAGGTTGTGAATGGGGCTGTGAAGATGGAAAGTAAGGTTAGTCTTCTTCATGCGTGTTGGTCCTCTGTCCTCATACGTATCACACATCTCTCCCTGATACTGGGTAGAGTTAGGTATTTCTTTCTTACACCTTGAGGATACTTCTAATAGAATATTTGGTTAATAAAGGAATAATGATTAAACTGAATTAGCCTTGAAATAAAAACAGTTATTAAATATTGGATAACCATTTTATACAATACTGCTTTAGATGCTAAAATATCACATGTACTCTTTCTTTCATCTGACTGCTAATTTATCCTACACTGATATTTATCCTAGAAGGTAAACCATCAGAAATGGAGTGAGTTTGAGTTTGGTTTATGGTCACTAAATTCTTGTGTTTCACAACTGAGATACTGTAGGTGCTCAAGGGTGATTATGCTAACTCAAAATTCTGTATTCTGTAGGAATACAGCATGACTCAAACATAGATAATGATACTTTAGCTCATTTAGAACTTCATAATTTGGTAAAATATGTTCAAGAACCAGGATGTAAGCAATAATGGCTATTGGGAGCTTTCTACAGAGTTTGCACTAATATACATTAACTCTGTGGTTTTCATTCAGTCCCTACTTACTTTCACTTTGCACACAATTCTAATAAGATGGATTTCCTGATATGTAATCCTATAGCATTTTAGAAATTGCGAAGTGGAGATATTGCAATAGATGGTCATACTTACAGCAGTGGGAAATAACCCCGTAAATCAGGCAGCAGGAGAAAGAGTTCACTAACTCTCATTGTGTGTTTTTCTGTGCCAGGTGTTAAATAAGTATTGACATATTTTCTTTTCATAAGGATTCTATGGGGTATGTACTCTGATTATCCACATATTATGGATGAGAAACAAAAACTTGATTTTAAATTTCTTGTCCAAGGTTTCACAGCTTGTGGTGGAGCTGAGATTTGAATGAGGTAGGTCAGAACTAGAATCTGAAGGCTTAATCTTGGGACTTCAGACATTTTCAGGATAAACAGCCCTAAGTACCTCCTTAGGGGCTGTAAGCCCAGGCCAGGTGCAGTGGCTTATGCCTGTAATCCCAGCACTTTGGGAAGCGAGGCGGGTGGATCACTTGAGTCCAGGAGTTTGAGACCAGCCTTGCCAACATGGTGAAACACCATCTCTACTAAAAAATACAAAAATTAGCCGAGTGTGGTGGCGCACACCTGTAATCCCAACTACTCAGGAGACTGAGGCAGGAAAATTGCTTGAACCCTGGAGGTGGAGGTTGCAGTAAGCAGAGATCGTGCCACTGTGCTCCAGCTTGGACAACAGAGCAGGACTCTGTACACCCCTCCCTGCCCCGCAAATGGAGGCTTTAAGCCCAAAGAGCTCTCATCACTTCATTCATTCCCATGCAGCATAATAGCTAGGTGATGATTGTAATGAAGTTGGGATCATTGTCAAGGCCCAGGTTCCCTAGAAAACAGAACCTAAAGGAAAAGTTACAGTACATGCTAATGTTTTACTAATCACAGGGGAGCAAGAGTGAGGAAGAAGAAGTCATATGGGATGAAATGGAGACCACATATAAATTCGTGTGTTTTTAAGTTGGTCACAGCTTCACAACAATACTCAGCCTGTTTTCAGTTGCTCTGCCTGTCTCCAGAGAGGGCACTGAGAACCACTCTATTTTGGACCATTTACCTGGAGTTGGAAGGAAGGGTAAGCCGTTTCTCTGCTGCCTCCTGCCCATTTCTGGCCTTTTATTGGTCAAATCTGCCACATAGGCCATTAAGTCACAAAACTTCTGGGAAGTACTAGTGGGAAGCTAGTACTTCTGTGGGTACCATCTGGTCAGTGTTCACATTACTATCTGTCTTTTATCAATGAGTACTGGATTGGGGGGCTTCCTTTTTCTGTGGTAGGAACAGAGAGTTCTTATCAGGGAGTAGGGTGAACAGTCGATGTTTAGGTGTCTGTGGTACAGGTTGGCCTGAGCAGATCTCGGTGGTGCACAAACTGGACCTGGAAAGAGAATTGTAATGCACTTTGGAAAGATTTTTTAAATCAAAAATAGAAAATTAAAAAAACAAAACAAAGCCCATAAAATTATGATGACCATCTGACAGGCTGCTCAACTACTTGGAAAACTGAAGTGTGCAAAATGACACATTTCCCAAGGGTTCTGGTTTATCAAGGTTTTGTGATCCCTCTGTCTCTGGAACCTGGACTGCTTAGAACTACAAAGAGGAAAAGTAGCAGCACTTTGCGTTCTTTGATTGACATGGGCAAACAATTTTTTTTTTTTTTCTGAGACGGAATCTCACTCTGTCACCCAGGCTGGAGTGCAGTGGCGCGATCTCGGCTCACTGCAAGCTCTGCCTCCCGGGTTCACGCCATTCTCCTGCCTCAGCCTCCCGAGAAGCTGGGACTACAGGCGCCTGCCACCACGCCCGGCTAATTTTTTGTATTTTTAGTAGAGATGGGATTTCACCGTGTTAGCCAGGATGGTCTGGATCTCCTGACCTTGTGATCCGCCTGCCTCAGCCTCCCGAAGTGCTGGGATTACAGGCATGAGCCACCGTGCCCGGCCAGCAAACGATTTTTTAAAAATTACCCATCCTTTCTTGCAAGTATCCGAAGTCAGAGCGCTATTTTATGGAATGTACGTGTATGAATTCATGAGCTGGAAATCGGGAGGGAAGTAGAGGGGCTGAAGTGAAGGAGTTTGGGAATTTAATCTGCTGGACTTATTTTTCCATCGTCCTTCCTAGTCACAATCATCTTTACTTCCTCTACCTTCTCCTCCTCCTTAGCACCATCACCACCATCGTCTAGTACTTACTGAGAGCTTGCTATCTGCTAGATACTCTGTAAGTTGTTTAATGTACTTGAGCTCATTCATGCCTCACATTAAACTTATGAGGTAGGTACTCTTACTGCTCCAGATTTGTGGGCATGGGAACTGAAATTTAGAGAAATGAAATAATTTGCCCAAGTCCACAGAACTACTAACAGAGCCAAGGCTATAACTCAGCCTCGTCAAAATCCATGGTTCTATCTCTTGTCCCGACCACATACTCCTCTTGGAGTAGGTATGTTTGGATCTTTTTGTGCACATTTTTGTGTCTATCTTGTGCATTCTGTTTTCTCATGTGCCTTTGTTGTTAGGAGCTTAAAGGGAATATCTGTAATATTCATGTATTCATTACAATATGTATTATATATTATGCAATATATAGTATATAATGTTATAATGAACGCGTGATGAACTCCTACAATATTCTAGGCACTGAGTTAAAAGAGTGATCCAAATAGGCAAAAATCTTTATCCTCGTAACATTCTGTATTAGGCAGGGTTTCCAGAGAGACAGAACCAGTGGAGATATGTATGCACACACACACACACACACACACACACACACACACACACACACACACACAGAGACATAGATAGATATGGATATAGATGTATGAGAGGGGATTAATTAGGGGGATTGGCTCATGTGATAATGGAGGCTAAGTTCTATGAGAGTCCATCTGTAAGCTGGAGAAGGAGGGATGCCGGTAGCATGGGTCAATTCAAGTTCAAAAGCCTCAAAACCAGAGGAGACTATGGTATAACTCTCAGTCTGTGGCCAGAGGACTCTCAGACAGAGAGAGGGAGAGAGAGAGAGAGAGAGAGAGAGAGAGAGAGAGAATTTGCTTTCCTTCTGCCTTTTTGTTCTATCTGGGTCCCTCTCTAGGTGTATGGTGCCCAC
Organism: Pan troglodytes; assembly: GCF_028858775.2. Classification (NCBI taxonomy): domain Eukaryota; kingdom Metazoa; phylum Chordata; class Mammalia; order Primates; family Hominidae; genus Pan; species Pan troglodytes. The sequence continues at coordinate 94,497,503 of NC_072407.2, forward strand.
CCACATTGGATGAAGATGAATCTTCCTTACTTAGCCCACTGACTCAAATGTCAGTCTCTTCCGAAACACCCTCACTAACATACCCAGAAATAATGCTTTTTCACCTATCTGGGTATCTCTTAATCCAGTCAAGTTAGCACCTAAAATTAAGCATTGTATATTCTAGTGGGGATGTTGCACTTAAAACGGTCTAACATATCACACATTATGCATGTTTTCCTTGATTATTATCAAGCGCTAAGCAGAAAAATAATGCAATTGAAGGATCAATAAATTGTACAGGTGGTGGTGGGTTCCAAGAAGGCCTCACTAGGGAGAGACAACCTCTGGATAAAGTCCTGAAGGAATTTTAGATTTGTTACCTGGTATTTTAACTTGCAGGAAGGCAAGAAAGATGGAGAAGAAGTTTGACTGATTGCCACAAACTCTGATAACTACTCTTTGTGATTTAAAAACCCACTATGAACTGTAGGAAGAATGTAATTTGAAATACACAATTATAAATGCAGATTTGTTAAGCATAGAAGTAGCCTGTTTAAAACTATTTAAGAGTGAATCAAAAGTCGTGATGTAAATGGACCCCATCTCAAACTTCCCTTCACTCCATCACGCCTGTACCATAAGAGGAAAAACACTACCTCCACCCTTTACTGTTGTTAATTGTATGCATATATCCCATCTTCCTTCTGAAATTCCATTTTTCTGAATACTGTCTTACAGCAGTTTTTTTTTATTGTACAATGTAACATCCTTAAACATGACTTAAAATTGAACTGAAGAGCTGCTGTGTCAGGCATGTTGTCTGAATTGCTGGACATGGAGCTATCTCCCTGGTTTAGAGGAATTCCATTCTAGTTGGGAGCATAAAACATTCACGCAGAGAAAGTGGTAGTATGCTGACCTGTTTAATAAAACATGCGCACACACACACACACCATACCTAAATTAGTAATTGTCAAATAATTAGAGTAATTTAATATATATCCTGTTAAACTTATTATATAATTGGATTTTTCTGAGACAGGGTCACCCTGTCTCTGTCTCCCAAGATGCAGGCTGGAGTGCAGTTGTGGGGTCATAGCTTACAGCAGCCTCCAACTCCTGGGCTCAAGTGATCCTCCCACCTCAGTCTCCCAACGAGCTGGGACTACAGATGCATGCCACCACCCTCAACTAATTTATTTTTATTTTTATCTTTGTAGAGATAGGGTCTTGCCATGTTTCCCAGGCTGGTCGTGAACTCCTAGGCTCAAGCTATCCTCCTGCCTTGGACTCCCAAGTAGCTGAGATTACAAGTGTCAGCCACCACACCCAGTCTAGAATTGGATTTTGTAAAAAATATTTAAGGATTCTTTGGAGGCTTGAGCTCATGCCCATGGTTGACATTTGAGGAAGATGAGACTTACGGAGATGAAGTTATTTTCCCTTAGCCCCAGGGATAGTCAGTGGCACAACTGACCCTTGAACCCAGGACTTGTAAACATGGGTACTATTTTGTTCAAGGCTGTCTTGATAATTTAGCAGGTGCATTTGAGGTCTTAGGTTTTCATTTTTAGCTGTATTTATTACTGAGACATGGAGTTACTGACATGGCTGTAAGTAAGCATCACCTTTTATTAGATGCCGATGCCAGAGTTGACTTTGTTTGCACTTTATACTTATATTGTGAGATGTTTGGTGACCATCCTTTATGGTATTTTACAACTTAGTAGTTCACATTTTGTTGTTTACTGACCTAAAAAAATCATAGCTAACATCTGAAGCAAAGATGAAAGCACATTTTCTTTTATCACACATCTCTGCTTTTACTCACAGAACTCTTTAAATTAAGTCATTAACATATGCAAACACTTCTTTTCCCAAAGTGTTTTTCTACTCTGCAATTATTATGTTGTTTTTGGTAAGATAAATAAGCCCTACATTAAAACGCCAGATATTAAAATGAGAAACAGTAGCACTTTATAAAATATTAGAAAGCTTTGAAAAACACAAATAAATAGAAAGCATCCCCTTGTGGCTTCAGGCAGTGCATGTTAAAGAGTTTGTCCCCCTGTACTCTGTCTTCCCGTGGGCTGAGTACTGGGATGTGGCAAAGTCTCCCCTGGAATTGACTGGCAGACCACTTTGCTGGGGGTGGATGGGGAAAGAGAGGCTTCTGCATTCTTTTGTCCTGATCAAACCAAAGCAGTTTCTCCAGCTGTGAGGTCAAGTTTCTAGCCTTTTAGTAAAATTAAATTGTTTGCTTTGTCTGATATCAGTTCGGGTTTCAGACAGAGGGAAATAACAGTGGGAAAGCAGCCTGTGTGGGGAACGCAAGCAAATGTGCTGTGGGCTCTCAGACGAATAGTGAATCATTCTGGGGATCTCAAATGCTCACTTAACATGCAGAGCTTGGTAACCAGCTTAAGATAGATGACCTGTCACTTTCAAGAACATGTCAACTGTTTGTTGCAGGGGAATATTTCCTAGTCGGTTCATGGGATTCTTAATAAAGATGTTGGAACCAGCAGTCCTGCTGTGTTTCGGCTTCTAACCAGAAGCTGAATAAAGGTCAGAAGGGTTACTGCCCCTCTCAAATGGATCCCAGAATCTCTCACTTTGGATAGTGGTTGTGGTTTTATCTGCTTTGGTGTTTGTTGTTATTATTTTCTGTCTTCTTAGTGCTTCTGAGTTGCTCAGATTTGGCAAATTTTGAATAGACATATGTATGAACCCCAAATAATTGTACTGAGAAATGCAGAAAATATTGAGCAAGACGCTGCTGAATTTCCATGAGTAAGCAAATATATTCTAAGAGCTCACAGGTGAAAATTTCTTTTTATTTAATATGTCATTTTTATTGGAAGGTAATGATTATGTCCAGGCCATAAATACAGTGTAAATTCTCTTCAATAGACATTAAAAAGATGACTTTCAATTGGAAGCAGCTTTTTAAAGGGCTTAAAGGATACTGAGGTATAAATTTTCAGACCTGTACAGTCTGTACGTGTAAGACTAGGAAGAAATGAGTGAAACCCAATACAGGCTCATGCATGGGAACACATGTTTATGACCATAAGCTGTAGTTTCACAAAACATGTTGAAGAAGGACATATAATGGACATATAATGGCTAAGAGTTTTAAATGTATTGTTGTGTGTGTTATTTTATAGTTATATAAAAATATCCAATGGGTTATCAGCCCTATCATCATTTTTCAAATGAGGATACTGAGGTGTGGGATAATTTCTTAAAAATAGAGCTGTGCTTCACAAATACCCAGGAAATAAACACTTGTTCAGTCACTAAGTTCTGACTCCGTGTTGTGTATTTTGTCTGTATTAAGATTCTGTTCAGCTGCCCAGATAAAAAGTGATAAAAGTTTTCTAGCTGATATTCCTACTATAAGATATCTTACTGTCTGTTTCCAACTAGCTCTGAAGGGTCAGCTAGTTTTATTAGAATCATTGAGCATGCCCAGGATGTGGTTGTATAGGCTCAGCTTAAATTTACATCAATTGGCAATACTTTCTCTTGGTTCAGGATCAGCTGTATATTCCTCTCATTCCTTATTTCTGCCTGATTGTAGGCTCCTTGAAGGCAGGATTTATTTCTGATGCACTATTGGGTCCTGTGTCTGGCTTAGTCAGAACCTGGCATATGATCACTGCTCAGTAGGTATTTTTGGAAGGAAAGGAAAAGAAAGAAGGGCTAGCTATGTAGATGCAACAGCAGCTCAGCGTCTATCTCTGATTCCTTTCCAAAGGTTAAATTAGATGAGGAAGACATGTTTTCTGGGCATCAGCTTTACCTCCGAGTACATGGGGGATCTGTTCCAGTATCTTTGTTCTTTTGTGGTTCAAAGCTTTGAATAATGTATGTTTTGATGAACAAAATGGACACTGTGGCTCTATGAAGAACTTAACTACAAACACTGCAGTTTGTGTCATTTTTTTCAGCCATTTAAGGTGGTGTCAAAAATTACAGTAGCTTACATTTTTAAAAATATTTGACTTTTAAATAATGTTCACTGTGTCATTGACCCTAGGAAAGATTTTAGCTTACATTTATGGCTTCTTACTGCTACTGCAATAGAGCCAACAACCACAGATCTGCCCATCACTTTCTTATAAATGTGGTTATTTCAGATTTCCAGTGTGTTCTGGTCACCTGGCTTGCTCTTCTCTTAAAATGTGTTTAATGCTCTCTTGGCCAGTGGTTAGGCTCATACTTCTTATATTTCTATTATCCAGGAGACTTTATCATCAAGATAGTTATAATCTTTCTTCTATTTTTCATTAAGATCTTATAAGCCTATTATTGGTGACTGAAGCTCACCAAGACCTCCATACCCTTGCCTCTCTTCAGCAGGTGCTATCTCTTATACCCCAGTTGGAAATGTAGGTTCATTTCAGACAGCAGTTTTCACATAAGGCATTACATACTATTTTAACTCTATCAAGGGCCTTGATTTTCACCATCCTCTTAAAGATTTTTAAAAATATCTTCATTCTGAAGTCTCCGAATTTTTATTTTATATGCATTGACTTCTTCTGTTATTTCCTTGCAAAAATACTTTGGTGTTTGTCTTAGTCCATTGGGATTGCTATAACAGAATACCATAAGCTGAGCAGCTTATAAATAACAGAAATGTATTTCTCACATTACTAGAGGCTTGGAAGTCTAAGTGCAAGGAGCCGACAGATTCAGTGCCTGGTGAGGACCTGCTTTCTCATTCATGGATGGTGCTTTCTGGTTATGTTTTTACATGGTGGAAGGGATGAAGCGTTTTTCTCAGGTTGCTTTTATAAGGGCACTAATCCCATTACTGAGGACTGCTGCCCTGTGATCTAATCACTTTCCAAAGGCCCTGCTTCCTAATATTATCACCTTGGGGGTTACGAATTCGACATAGGAAATTTGGGTGCACAAAACGTTCAGACAATAGCAATGTTTTTCCAATTTAGATCTTTGGCCTTGTCATCATACCCCCTGCCACTCCTCTCTCCATATGCTTTCTGTAAGAAACACTTTTCCAACCTCTTTAAAAATATTCTGTTTTCCTCCTTCAGCTTGGAAAACCAAGTTTTAAGCTTGTTCCACAAGTGATTTTGTGCTTTATAATAAGTGAGTTATTTTACATATAGCACAAAGCACATTGCCTAGATTCTTATATATTTATTTCACTTTTCTCGATCCAAAATACGTTCATAAATTTGAACCACAAAAGCATTAAAGTGTCAAACATTTCTGTATTTGCCAAGCCATAGCTTTGTTTCTCTTCTGGAAGGTAGCAGAAGTTACTTTTGATGGAGTTATCTTTTTTGACTGGACCAGGAAAAAGGTCCCCATGATGATGAGCAGGAAAACATCTTTTCTATCTATACCAGGCAGTTCTAAGGTAAGCCAGACCAAAGCCGATGATTCTGTCCCTGCCTCCACCAAAATCACTGTTGGATTGTAGATGAGAAAAAAAATGACTTAAACCTTGGACTGGGACAATTCATTTTCTGACAGCTGGAGGCTCTTATGAACAAGTGAGACCAATATTTGTGGGTTATCTTGGATTTGGCATACTCATCTCTTCACAGTCAGGAGCAGAGTCTTCAGAGATGTGATCAAAAACATCATTAAGTACTAGGGGGAAAAATCCATCTTTTTACATTTGGGTTTGAACTTTATGTTTGTCACTGTTTCAGAATTGCTGAAATTACTAGAACAGGGTCTTTGGAGTGGAAGAATTTTGGTTTCTTCATTCTATCCAAATAAGTACAAAAGAAGGTCAACAAGGAATCAGGCCATAGTCTGGAAGACTGATATCCCAGAGTGGCTGTGAGGTAGATAAGGTAAAAAATCAACCTAAAGGGACTGGTTAGGTTCTGAGCTGGAAGAATGTTTGGAGGAAGTAACCGTGAGAGACAAGATGGATAGTTCTCTTGCTTGATGATGTCGTTGAGTCAGAATGCCATCATGCAGACTGATTCGTGTGTGTGTGTGTGTGTGTGTGTTCAATGAAGGATAATTGATGTTACGTTTTATAACAGGGATTTTGTGTGAGGAAGGTTAAATTTGAAAACAAATGCGAATGTACTCACCACATGACCGAGTGTCTCCCACCTTCAAGATTCCCATTTGCAGTTGACCTTTGACATTCCTTGTGCCTCTTGCTAATGCTTGGAGTGAACACTTTGGACCTGGTATGTGAAATTCCACTTGCTCTGTGGTTCTCAGTGCTTTGTGGTCTTTAATCAGTTCTGTATGCCTGCCCTGTCTTCCTCTTCCAAGACAACAAGACTTGGCTGTCAGCTTGATCTGTCCATTGTAGTTTATACAGATGTTTCTTTTGTTTTTGTTTGAACGCCCTCAAAGAAACCATGTTGACTGTGCTCCATCACGTGAGGCGGTGCCCATGTGTCCTTCATAGTAACACTGTGAGGCATAATTATCCACACTTCAGAGATAATACACAGCCAACACAATTTAGCTTGCTTTATAGAGCTGAGGCAAATCATTTCCCCTCACCCTCAGGCCAGCTCTCTAGTGAGAGATTACCTCTTGGTGACACTTCAGTCTTTGGTTTAGCAGCTAGAATTCTTTTATAGTTTGGGAAGGATATGGGATCACATTTCTATGAGTGGGTGCTGGAATATAGACTCCCATTTTTCACCCTTATACCCTCAGTTAACTTCTCTGTGTGAGTGAGCTTCTGATGGGATAAAGTCTTTGGAGAAACCTTAGAATTCTGGTTTTGTTTTTGTTCTATTAAGGTCAAACTCACATAGTATAAAATTCCCCATTTTAAAGTGTACCTTTCAGTGGCATTTAGTACATTCACAGTGTTGTACAACTACTACCTCTATTTAGTTCCAAAACATTTTCATCACCCTACCATCACCCATACCCATTAAACTATCACTCCTCATTCTGCCTCCCCTCATTCCCTGGCAATGACCAGTCTGTTTCCTGTCTTTTGTTTTTGTTTTTATAAGAATAGATTATAGCCATATTAAGAATGAGATGCAACTTGACTCATTTATCCAATGACTCATTTATCCAAATGTTAAAAGAGAAAGTAAGAACTTAGGCACTGGAACTTCTTTTATATTCTTATATATCTAGGAGTTGGGCCAGGTGCAGTGGCTCACGCCTGTAATCCCAGCATTTAGGGAGGCCGAGGCAGGTGGATCACTTGAGGTCAGGAGTTTGAGTCTAGCCTAGCCAACATGGTGAAACCCTGTCTCTCCTAAAATACAAAAATTAGCTGGGTATGGTGGCATATGCCTGTACTCCTAGCTACTTGGGAGGCTGAGGCATGAGAATTGCTCGAACCTGGGAGGCGGAGGTTGCAATGAGCCAAGATCACGCCATTGCACTCTAGCCTGGGTGACAAGAGTGAAATCCTTTTTCACCACTTTTTTTTCACCACTCCTTCCATGTGGTGGGTGCATTCACATTTGTTTTCAAATTTAACCTGTTATAAAACGTAACATTAATTATCCTTCCTTCCAAAACACCTTTGATCTGACTTTTAAGAAATAAATAGATATATTTTTGTTTAAGCAGGTATATAGGTAGTTAAAATATAATTATTCAATTAACTTTTTCATTTTAAAATTTGGGTTTTTTTGGCGAATTATATTAACAGTCCAGGAAAAATGAAAAATTTATTAATTACTATCCTATTTTAAGTACTTCCTTTTTTTCTTAAAGGGAAATATTTTTGAAATATTGATTGAATATTTATGAGACGATGAGTGTACCAGGTGTTAAAAAGAAAATGAAGGAAATATGAGATGTCTTTTTCTCAAACATTGGTGGGTAGTTTTTGTCCTTTCAGCAGGATTTTTGCTTCAGGAGTTTTTGTTGGTTCTTCATTGCTGCATTAAAGTTACTTTCAGAGGGCTAAATCTCATAAAATGCCAGGATATCAAGGAGAAAATTGAACTCTGGCTCAAATCAATTGCATATTATGTTAGGAGAGAGAGACCTCATGAAAATGCTTCATGTTAAGGGGCAGGAGCTGGATTTTCCTTTGATTCCAGATTTTAATATCAACTGTCAGTATTTAATAGTAAAAAGACATGGCTTCACATGTATTTTTAATTTCCTCAAATTTGAAAGTTGCGTGAGTCTTAAACTGGCCCTTAGAAGTGGATTTCAGAATTGGTGTTTAAAATATAAAATTCACAGAAACTCCTAGTGGGGGGTCAGCTGGAGTGTCATTTTCAGGAATAAGCAATATTTATATTGTTCTTTGTTCAATATTTTGTACAGTTTTCATTTGGTAAATCTGGTTGTTATTAAAGTGACAAAGCTAATGGAATCACCTGCTGAGGCGCTGTCTCCCAGGAAGGCACCTCTAACAAAACCTTTCCTTTCCTGACGGGAGATCATTATGAGATCCTGCCTCGTAAGAGGGACCCCTAAAGGTAGATCTGGAACATTCCTCCATCCTACCTGAGTGTCACTTGGCTTTAATCCTTCTGCCACCATCTAGATACCCATCAGCCTCCAGCTTGGATTCCTTTCAAAAGATACTTAGAAAAAAAAGAAACAACTTTCAGGTTTTGCTAATCTTGAGTTATCTACAGTTCTATGACTTTTTCCATGTGTGTATAGAGAAGGATGTGATTGTGTTCCAGTTCAATCTATCTTAAAGAGTGGTCCGCATGGAGTCAGCAGGTATGGGTAGGCCAGGCTTCTGCCTTTTTAAAATTTTTTTTTCTTCAAATTTTATTTTAAGTTCAGGGGTACATGTGTGGGATGTGCAGGTTTGTTACATAGGTAAATGTGTGCCATGGTGGTTTGCTGCACAGATCATTCCATGATCTAAGTATTAAGCTCAGCATCCATTCGCTATTCTTCCCGATGCTCTCCCTACCCCCAGCCCCTGCCTACAAGCCTCAGTGTGTGTCGTTCCCCACCATGTGTCCATGTGTTCTCATTGTTCACCTCCTGCTTATAAGTGAGAATATGCAGTGTTTGGTTTTTTGTTCCTGCGTTAGTTTGCTAAGGATAATGGCTTCTAACTCCATTGATGTCCCTGCACAGGACATGATCTCGTTCCATTTTATGGCTGCATGGGATTCCATGGTATATATGTACCACATTTTCTTTATCCAGTCTGTCACTGATGGACATTTAGGTTGAATCTATGTCCTTGCTATTGTGAATACTGCTGCAATGAACATACATGTGTGTGTATCTTTATAATAGAATGAATTATACTCCTTTGGGTATATACCCAGTAATGGGACTGCTGGGTCAGGCACCAGCATTCCAGATGATTCTAATGTAGGTGATGTGCAGACCACAGTTTAAGAACCACTGTTCTAGCCCCTGAAATCATTTTGGGCCTGATTTTGTCCCCCAGTGTATTTGTTTTCCCTCCCAGTTTTGAAGCATGTGAACATTTGGCTAGAAGGCCATGACCTAATCCCAGCCATTAGGAAAAATGTTGACGGATACAAGAGTGAATCAGAGCCCTGAGGCAAGCCACTGGAGATTTCTCTCCAAGTTGACATTCTGCCTTATGAATACTGAAATTCAATCCGTTTTAAACCCCTTTCTTTGGCTTGTCATTTGGCCCACATTTTTCCTGTCTTATCCTCTAGGATCTCATGAGAGATTTTGTCAAATGCCTTGCTGACATCCAGATATGCCAGATTTGCAGAATTACCCTGATGTACCAGTTCAGCAAACACATTTCATTTTTTTTAAAGGAAAGAATTAAAAAGAGTGAGAGAGAGAGAAAGGAAAATAACATTTAAAAAGGAAAAGAAAAATGAGATTTAATTTGGTGTGATATTCCTTTTCTTGCTAATCCAAAGATATAAATTTGAACCCACAATTTTTTTTTGGTTATTTCATCTGGAATCCTGAGATTATAAGATATATTTCACAGTAGTCTCTAAAGCTCAGCAAAGAAATCCATGTGGATTTTCCAGGGAGGTTTCCCCTCCCCAAAGGAACATGTGCAGACTTAAGTGTGCTAAGTCATTAATACTAGCCTCCTTCTTTGTGTGATGGGAAGGGGGTGGTCATTCACCCTCAAGCAGTGATTTTTTTTGGGGAGCAGTGCAGAGAGGGGCATTTCCCTGTATAAATCTGAAGGCTTCAAAGTGGTCACTTCATACCATCTCATTTTGAGTCAGACCACCCTCATTACTGCTAAGAAGCCTTAATAAGTGTGTCTGTTCTTCTTGTGTATTGGAGAGGAAACAGGTAGAGAGTTGTTACCCTAAAGAGAAGGGAAAATTCTTTGAGCACATTTGAATGACAAAATTATATTTCTCATCGAGTTTCTTTTTAGAAAAAGAGAAGAAAATAGATGTGTCTTGGAATTCTGTCCATGAGACCACAGAAAAGAACTTTGACTCATAACTTCTTTAAGCAAATTCCTCCCCCAGCCCTTTGCCCCATGATGTGTTGATTCATTGTGAAAATCTAAAGCAAACCAAATTTCAGCACATACAGAAGCCAGAGTAGTCAGCATCAGGGAGATCATGCACTGCTATCATCCCTGGAAGACTGATGTTTCAAAGGCTCAGCTACTGTGCTTCCTGATGTATGGGTTTAAAAAGTGGGAGAAGCAAATTAATTACATTCAAAAGGAATTTAAAGGAGACTAATCAGTGCAGTGGAAGAGACCAGGAGCTGTTTACAGATGTGCCAAGATGTAGAGAAATCAGTATTGGCTTTGTCTGGAAGAAGGAGTGGGGCTCCTCTTCTCTAGCTAATTAAAGCAAGCTTTTCTGTAAATTTAGTTATTCATAAAGCTTGCTTCCACAGAGCTGCTGTTTTTCTAATAGGATGGGAAGGCTGGGTTTCTGTAAATGTGGGTCAGTCATGTGATTAAGTGACCCAGATTTCCGCAGACAACCAAAAGAAAGAGCAGAGAGAGGATGTGCCAGCTCCTGACTGCACAGCACAGCATGGGCACACCTAATGCCTCCTCCATATGCTAAAGGCAGAGATTCAATGTGAATGTTTTCACTTGAAAATTGCATCATAGTATTACTCCTATAAGAAAGCAGCACCAAGCATCAGCTCTTTCTATTTCTTTTCAATTACTTCTCTTTCTAAAGTCAGGAAGAGACCTTTTAAGCATTTAAATTACGGTACATCTTTAAATGCTGTAGCTATGTTTGAGTTATCTGGCATCCCAGGAAATGGGCTGGTGTTTCCAAGTGTCCGTAGGTAGAGAGTCTAGAAGTGGACTCATGCTGATTTTATTTCATTTTTGAGACAGAGTCTTATTTTATTTTATTTATTTTTGAGACAGAATCTTGCTCTGTTGCCCAGGCTGGGGTGCAGTGGCACAATCTTGGCTCACTGCAGTCTCTGCCTCCTGGGTTCTAGCGATTCTCGTGCCTCAGCCTCCCAAGTAGCTGGGATTACAGGCGTGTACCACCACACCCAGCTAATTTTTATATTTTCAGAAGAGATGGAGTTTTGCCATGTTTGCCAGGCTGGTCTTGAACTCCTGGCCTCAGGTGATCCACCTGCCTCGGCCTACCAAAGTGCTGGGATTATAGACATCAGCCACTGCACTTGGCTACCTCTTGCTGATTTTAGACACCTCATCTCATCAGCATTTTCTTATCTGTTTTTACATTTTCATTATAATGTAGCAACTATTTTCATTGCATGGTCAGCCAGTTTTTTACCTCTTATAAATTATATTCAAGATTACATGGTTTACTGGAGGAAAAGTAGAAAACATGAATATGCAAAACACAAAAGAAAATAAAATTGGTCAGGTGCAGTGGCTCACGGCTGTAATCCCAGCACTTTGAGAGGCCAAGGTGGGCGGATCACTTGAGTCCAGGAGTTCAAGACCAGCCTGGGCAATGCGGTGACACCCTTTCTCTACTAAAAATACAAAACCATTAGCTAGGCATGGTGGTATGTGCCTGTAGTTCCAGCTACTCAGGAAGCTGAGGTGGAAGGATCGCTTGAGCCTGGGAATTTGAGGCTGCAGTGAGTGCCACTGCACTCCAGCCTATGCTGGAAAGAAAGAAAGAAAAGAAAGAAGTTAAAAGTGAGAAAATAAACTCATCCTTTCTACCACCACTCAGAAATAACCATTCTTATTATTTTGGGTCAACAACCAAGAGGCAGTTTTGTTATCTAGCTTGAAATCACAGCTCTGTCACTGTTCACCTATGGGATTTGGGCAAATTACTTGATCTCTTTGTATTTCAGTTGCCTTGCTGATAAAATATGGACATCTACCTCAAGAAAATGCCTAGGAACATATACAAGACTTCAAACATAGTGAACATTCAATAAACGATTGTTGAAAAAGACATTGAATGAATGCATACATGAAACGTTTCCCATGTAGTATAAAGTTGTTCATGTATCTGGTCCCTAGTTCATTGCCTACTGCAATCATAAAAGCATAAAGGAACTTCACCCAGTGTGTGAGCAATAAGTACGTTATAAATGTTAGTTATTATTATTGCCTGACGCATCATTAATATTCATTAGATAGTTGTTGAATGAATGGATGTCAGTCACTGCCCTTGGGTAGTTTAAACTTGAGAGAAGACAAGAGAAGATTCATGAAACAATAAATAAGTGGTGAGCCATTTGGTACTCAGTTTGAGGGGAGAGCTCCCCAGGGGCTGTTATATTTGGGGATTTCCTTGGAATGTTCAGCTGATTAAACTGCTCCCATTACAGCTTGAGTGACACTGGGTAACAGATCTGGGACCGGATCCTACATCATCCCACCACGTAAGTGGACTATATCATGCCTTCATTCATTCATCTTTTCCCATTCCTTTTCAACAATGCTTACTGAGTGGCAGGAGCTGTGTGGGATTCTAGACAGCCAAAGACGTTTGCTGTCGCCACCGTCTTGTTAGGAGATCTGTGGCTCAGAGGGGATTCATAATGTACTGTGATAAATGCTATGAGCCAGCAATGCCCAAGGATTATGGGAGCTAGTGTGTGTGTGTGTGTGTGTGTGTGTAAGTGTAACAGAGGGAAGGAACGTCAGAGCGTCCTTTCCACAAGGAGGTCCAGTTGGAACCAGGTCCAAATAGAGAAATAGGTATTATTCTAAACCAGGAACACAAGAGTAGCATTTGCAAAGATTAGGCAGAATGAGAAAACTGGGAGGTGCATACAGCATGGCTAGAGCTCTGAGCTGCAGAGAGGCACGAAGGTTCTTTCTTTTAGTGGTGAGTGGGAGTGGTTACATTAAATGGTTTTAGAGCTGGGAGTGACAAGATCAAATCTGCATTTTGGAAAACTAGCCAAAATCTGTGTGTGTTGCAGGGTGAAGGAAAAGGTGGTGGGATAGACTGGGGCCAGGAACACTAGTTGTTGGAAACCAGAAAGAAGGGACTGAAGTAAGGGTAGGGGAGAAGGGATGAATTGAAGCACCCAACTCAAGATATTAGGGAGGGACAGTTCACAGAATTTGTTAACCAGTGATTGTGTCTGTGTCTGTGTGGCTGGATGTAGGGGTAAGTGACTAAGAAGGAATTAATGATGCTTCTTACGTTTCTGGCTTGTCGTGGTGTGCATGGAATGGTGAGACCTTTTATCTAGATTAAAAATATAGGAGACAGAGAAAGGTTAAGGCGAGAAGATCCTATAAGTGGATTTTGATGAGCCATTGACACATCAGGCAGAGCTTCTGAATGGGAGTGGTGCTGAGGAGGAACAGCAGTGGAGGAGAAGCTGGGAAGCATGGATTTCTTCATGCAGATCATCTCCTACTTGGGTCAATAGATAGCTCTTGATTTTAAGTAGCTTCAAGAGCTAAGTTCTATCTTCTTACAGTAATTGTCCTGTCAATACTGAACCATGGTATACTGTCCTTGTTCTAAATACAGTACAAAGATCTTTTCTGGCGCAGGGACTTAATCTGAGCCACTAATTTCCATTTTGGGGCTTTTGGCCAGGCTATTTGAGGCAGCATTTAGAAGCAGAGAAAAGTAGATTAGCACTGACTATCATTTTTTTATGTTTAGACTCCAAGCTGATAAAGCCATGACATTTTTATTATTTCAGCATGGTTTTGTGGATGTGTCACAATTATTTATATAGTTTTTTTTTTAGGTAAAGGAAATTAAATTATTTGAGGAACTGTGCCCTCACCTTGTGGCTGAATCTATCTGGTGCTGCTCTTCCTTCTCCTTTCCCTCACTCCCTTACATGGTCAGGTCATTTTAAATATGTCCAGTCTTCAGAGGAGATGCCTCCTGATCTCCCAACCATCACTGAGGGGTGGAAGGTAGTGCTTATTCCTCATTTGTTTGATAGTGCTCAACACCTTGTGTTAAGATCTTTCCTGGAAGAGAAATGGTAGGGAAGCAATATGCAAAAGATGAAGACATGGCTATAATTTAATTCTTAATTGTTCTAAAGTGACGTATTTCAGACATAGCAGGATAAAGACTTGGGTACATGTTTCAACAGAATTTATTTAGGATTTAATATTTTATACCAGATGTTAGGATTTCCTTGTGGAGGGATAAGGGATTGCATGTATATAAGCAACAGGGCCTGGTAGTTCTGACCTGAAGAAGCTTATTCATTTCCTGGGGAAGATGGATTTTCAAGGAAATATATGCAAATCAATGAGAAAAGTACTATAATAAAAGAATATCCAAAATAGTATGGAGATTCAGAGCATAACTGCCTGGAAAATGCTAAGAAATTCTTTACAGAAGAATGCTTCGTGGGAAGTCTATAGGCTTGTCTGTCTTGTTTGGACCAGATGGCAGACTTGTTGAAGGTCATGTCCCTTTCCCTGAACTGGACTTTCTTTCCATTTTATCTGTGCTGCTTCAAATGCATTTGTTGCTTGGCTTTCTATGGCAGTTTCTTAGGCATAAGTCTTTTTCCTATACTCTCCTGGAACATCTTCAGGGCAAGACCCCTGTTTGTTCAGCTCTCCATCCCCTGCCATACCCAGTAGGTGCCATAGCACACATGAAATCTTACATTTTATTCTCAGAACAGCACTGTAACATTGATGTTATTATTAGCACCATTTTTAAAGGTAAGAAAACTAACACACAGAGCATTGAAAACTTTTCTCAAGGTGTCTCAGTCAGTTTGGGCTGCTTTAACAAAATGCCATAGACTGGGTGGCTTAAACAACAGAAAATGGATTTCTCACAGTTCTGGAAACTAGGAAGTCTAAGACCAGCTCGTAGATGAGTTTCTTGGGAACCTGGCTTTTGCCCATAACGGACCTAACAATGGTGACTACTGTTTTCTGTCCTGATGTCAGGCTAAGTATTCATAAACACCTTGACTTGATGTTTACAACTTCATAAGGTAGATTATTTGTATTCTTGTTTAAAGGTAAGAAAATAAGTTGGCAAATTTACAAGTTTGGAGGAAAAGGCTTACATGCAAGGAAAGTTAAACAAAAATAGATTTAAATGGTAAAGACTAATGATATTAGAATATCTTAAGGCAGAACGGACCTAGTTGCCAGATGCCTGGTACTTAACAATAACTACCATTTATTGTGTTGTATGGATGTGGCTTATTTTTGGTGAAGCACTTTACAATAATCTTCACAGTAGCAGTTAGAAGTGAGGAAAATGGACTTTTCCTTTTACTGATAATAAAATAGAGGCACAGAGAAGGTAATTGCTGATGATCACATGAGCGTCAGGGTACGTGTCAGGTCTGTTTCCACTATTTATTCCCTTAAATACTATGGAATTAGAGCAACGTAACACACTGAGATGTTAAACCTGGAGTTTTTCTTTTTTACCCTGTCTTATGTATGGTCTCTGTCTAATCAACCAGTGTCTTCACATTACCTTGTGGAAAATCAGGGGCATTTTAGGCAGGAGCACAGTAGGTGGGAGGCACGTCTGTAGAAAAGCAGTGGAAGCAAAAGAAAAAAGCCTGTTTTTTTTTTTTTTAAACTTTCAAAATAGACTCTTGAAGTCCACATCAAAAATGACAGTTTTAAAAGCAAAGTTTTTGATCTTAAGAGCTAAGTTTTGTTGAGAGAAGAAAGGGCTCCTGAAATAAAAAATAAAGTTCTTGTAAAGTCAGGAATAGAGTTTATGCCATAATAGATTAGGAAAAAGACTAAAGGAAGATCTAAAAGCTTTCCTCCCTATATAATCCTCCCAAGACTAGGATCCTTAGGCTGGTAGACAAGGAGAGTTAGGTAGGACTTGAGTAGGGAGCAGTCTCTTGGGCTGCTGTGATGGGACTGGGCCTGGGCTAACCCACAGGGAGAGAAGCAAAGCAAGTATGGAGAGTTTGTCCAGCACTAGCCATGACCATCTCAGGGCACCCAGCCTAAACCTATTCTCCTTCACTTTTGAAATGAACATCTGAAGTCACTGGGGTCAAGGAGCCATAGTGGTTGCTCACCATCACTTACCATGCCTTCCGAGGATGGATGTCTGCCTGCTGCTAATGGATTGACCACTAGAATCCATAGTCCTCCCAGTGCCCCAAGATTGTGCTGAGCTTTGACGTGAACCACTAAGTTTGGGCATTCTCCTTTTTCTATAAGGAGAATGAGGAACAGGATTGCCCTGCAAAGAAAACCAGTTCTTGTCTGAGTGAGAATGACTATTCAAAAGGAGAAGTGAAGAATACTCTAATATGGCCTCCTGGAGCAGGAATGACCAAAACAGGACCTCCAGGAATGGGTAGAAGCTGGGAGGACTGAGGGTGAGAGGAGCCTGAGAGGTCTGGGAGCAGGGTGAGCAAAAATGTAGTCCTGGAGAAGCACAGTTAGAGTTGAACAAGTGCTTCTTCAATCTTGTGGTTCTGGATTGGGGCCACATTCTGGCAAAAGAGCCTTTGAATGGCAGATTAGGGTTTAGACATCAGCTTGTGGGCAGTGGGAAGCCATCAAAGCTGTCTTTTGTTTGCCTGTTGATTTGTATGACTTGATAAAATCCTCTACTGAGCATTTCTCATAGTACCCACTTAATTTTTAAAAACAACTCCAGAGAAGTTAACAACTCCAAGTAGCCTAAGGCTGTGTAACTGAGAAGAGGTAGAAGTCAGCAGATTTGATTTTATATCCAAGTGAGACAAAATTGTGTGCTTGTTCAAACCTTTCACTCTGTCTTCTGTTCCCTCCCCGATGTTTGATAATGCCAGAGCCCAGAGTGGACAGACTCTAAGTGGTATCTAGGGGACAGACCATCGAAGACCCAGATGTGTTCCTGCAACCTTGCCAATAAGTATAAGTCCCTGACAGCCCCACCTCCCCAAGTGTTTCTAGCTTGTTTATTCCCAGGTTAGGTGTCCCCTTGTTCTCCTAATTTCTACCTCTCTGGGAAGCAAAATGAGTGTCAATCACCCCTAAGCCTTGGCCCCAATGCTGCAGGCAAATAGTTCTTTATCTCAAACTCTTAGTTCCTAGGTCTGTACTTTACACAGGATCAGTGTGTGTAATCTTTTGTTCTTTTGTCTTCACAGTAACTTAATTCCTGTGGTAAGGGAGGATCATGTGTATTCTTAAGTGTGGGTCCTTATTATTTGTATGTAGTTTGCATCTGTATTCTGTCAGCTCATTAGTTTGTCCACTTTTCACTCAGTTAATGACAAATGTGGAGTATGCAAATGTTTGACATTCAAAACAGACAGCTCTGCAGTTCTGTGCTTTTAGATCATTTACTCATTTCTTCTTAGAGATTTATCTAAATTAGCATGACAGTGGCCATGTTTCCTCATAGTTGTACGTGTCCTTTATGGAGTTATATTTGGCACCCCAGAATTAGGAATGAGATCGTTAACATCAACAATTCATTGAGATAAACAGGACCAGTGTCCTTGTGCTCTTTTCATAGATGAGGAATCCACAATACCCAAGAGTTGCACTACTGTCTGGTGAGGTGGTGGTGGTGGCTCAGAATGCTCACTTGTGTTCATTCCTTTGGCATTCAGCTTTACACTCAGGGTAGAAGCAGCTATGATTTCTCCCATAAGAACAGCCAGGTCTGTGCTGGTTTATCACATGCAGTTCTGTGCTTTTAGGTCATTTACTCATTGGCCAGTTCATGTCTCTGGGGAGACATGCACGCACGCACACATGTTATATTCCAGCCAAATCGAACCATGCTTATTTTCCAGAATGTTCCATACATTTTCCTACCTCTAAGTATCTGCAGACATTGTTGTTCTTGTTAATAGTATTACAAAATAATAATAATGATAAAAATAGCTATCAATTATTGAGTGCTAATATCTTAACTCACATTTTCTTATTTAGTGTTACTATTTTCATGTTTAAGAGATGAAGAAATAAGGTTTGGGGCATTTGGTGAGCCAGGACGTATTTCTGTCTCACTCTAAAGCTGCTCCCGCTGCCTCAGCGCTGCTTTCTTCCTGGTCACCTGGCTGACCGCAATTTATCCTTGGGACTCAGGGTATCTGTCTCTTGCTCTCTACCCCTCCCCCCAAATCCCCAATCTATACTAAATGCTGCTCCCTTGAAGTGTCTACACCACCCTATACTGTAATGTAGCACATTGCACACTGCACTGCATTGGATAGCTTATCTGGCTAACTCCTTTACTACAGAAAGGGACCACCACATCTGTCTGGTTTCCTGTTGTATCTCCAGGCTGAGTAGTGCTAGACTGTCATTGCTCAATAAAGGTGAAATAAGTGGCTGAAAATGACTTGGCAATTGTGGAAGGAGAAAGCTCCCCAGAACCCTTCAGCTATATAGAGATTGTTGCTCTTGAAGCCCCTCCTCTCCTAGCCCATAGCAGGTGATCAGCAAATATTTGTTGATTGACCGAATGAATCTGATGAAGAGGAGTCTGAGCAATTAGTGACAGGGAGCTTTGGGAATCTGGCAGTGCCTCAGTTGCGGGTTGGAGGAGTAGGAGGAACTAGGGGCAGTGGGACGGTTATGGGTGTGAGTGTCTGATCCCATCTCTGAGTTGCTAACAGGCCATCTTTTATTTGGTTTTTGTGAGTTTCTGTTTTCTAAGTGGAACCTAAATGTCAGTTATGTAGGCAAAGAACAAAATAATTCTCTAGCTGCTATTTCTTTTCCAGCTGGCTTTATACCTACCATTAGAGACAGATGAAAGAGACCTATGGAAGGCAGACCTTACCTGGTTTTACATGCACATGTGTACCTGTGTGTGTGTGCCTGAGTGTGTGCACACACACTCATGTGTGTCTCTCTGGGGACTGGGGAGAGGTTCTGTTTTGCCACCAGCCTCTCTTTGAAAGGCATTGCTGTCATCACAGTGAAACATGTGGCATCAAAGCAGCAGCAGCAATTATGCCACCATTTGGATGTCTGTGCTATGGCAGCATCTGCTGATGCTTTGAGACTCTTCTGCCAGGATTTCGCCGCCAAACCATCTGAACCATATGTTCTCATCAGCAGGAATACCAGCATCCCAAGTCTTTCAGGGGTGAGGCATCATAGATCAATGACCGACATCTCGATCTGGATAAGCACAGCTTGTGTTTGGCTTAGATAGCGGAGGGGAGGGGATGGGATGTTTTGCAATTTTGATTTTTGAAACAAAGGTATTAAAAATAATGTGGAATTTACTTATGATCCACAATAATTGGCAGTGTAATTAATGGATTAATTAATTACGAGTGCAGTATTTTTCCAAGACCTAATCTACTGGCTCGTTAGTGAGAAGCATCATTAAGCAGAATAGCATGAAGGGCTTCACTCAGAAGCAGTTGTTTTTGTAAGTGGCACTAGAGTTTCTTTAACTTCTGGTCAGGGAGGGTCTCACTTTCTGTTGACACTAACATGGGGATTTTATATGCTACTGACTTGTTATGTTGTAATATCTCAAGAATTGCTCTTGATTGCTTTCTAATTGTTACAGATGTACGTGTTCTATTATCTATCCCTCTTTCTCCTAAAGAAGAGAGATGCTTGTCAAGGGTGGGGACTGCATCTGCTATTCCTTTCCACTCCTAGAAACCCACCACAGCACTGGACATGTAGGAGGTGCTCAGTAATTCACTCAAGGAAAGAATAACATTGGCAAGTAAGACTTATTTAGGAGGCACTATAGTGTGGTTAAGTCACTGATAGATTATAAAAATTAAAACTTTTTAGGCCTGGCACAGCGGCTCACACCTGTAATCTCAGTACTTTGGGAGGCCAATGCAGGCAGATCGCTTGAGCCCAGCAGTTAGAGACCAGCCTGGGCAACATGGAAAAACCCTGTCTCTACAAAAAGTACAAAAACAATTAGCTGAGGGTGGTGGCATGCACCTGTAGGTGGAAGGATTGCTCAAGCCTGGGAATTGGAGGCTGCAGAGAGCCGAGGTTGTGCCACTGTGCTCCAGCCTATGCTGGAAAGAAAGAAAGAAAAGAAAAAAATTAAAAGTGGGAAAAATTAAAACTGCTGGTTATTTCCACCACCAGTTAGAAATAACCATTCTTGTTATTTTGGGGCAACAAGCAAGAGGCAGTTTTGCTATCTAGCATGAAATCACAGCTCTGTCACTGCTCAGCTGTGGGATTTGGGCAAATTCCTTGATCTCTTGGTATCTCAGTTTCCTGAGATACAAAAAAAGAAAAAAATAAAACTCTATCAAAAAACTCTGTATCTTATTTATATATATAACAAAAATTTAAAGGAAAAAACTCTCATTTTAAAATTGAATCTACAGTCTTTCCATTTTCTTGGACAATTTAAAATTAATAGGAAAAAATTTCTTATTATAGATGCCATAGAATATTCGTACTTACCAGTTATACAGATGAAGGCTATTGGAGTCTTTAAAACTGGTAAAAGTTTCTAGTTCTTTTCCTACACTGCCTAACTTTTAAAATTAAAGCACATTAAATGTATCCTCAGAATTCAGTTCCCATTAAGGCAGGGATGTCTGTTTTGTTTTCTGCCACACCCATTGGCTAGGAGAGTAACTGGTATATAGTAGGTGTTGAATATTTGCTGAATGAATGAATGAATCCAAGGTCCTTTCCAGCCCATTTGAGAGTGAGTAGTATAAAATAACCATTTTCCTGCTTAATAACATTAGCTAAAATATTTTCAGGAGTACTAAAGACATTTTCCTACAATTTTTCCAGACATATTCTCTTTTGGTCCTTTACCAATTTCTCACTTTGTCTTCCTGTAATGCTGAACGACTTGAGTTTAAATAGGTACTTGAATTGATTGACAGTATTGACATTGTTCAGCACTTAAGAGTCTCACCTATCATATATAGTGGGTGCTCATTAAGTATTTGTAGGAACAGTGCAGCTTGTCTGATTACCTATCAGGTCTCCTCTGTACATGGCCACCTTTTTGCTCATTTGTATTTATAAGCCAAGGCTGTATGCAATTATGCCCAGGTCTTTCATACCAGCCTCATCTCTTACCATGCCTGTCGAGAGTTCAGCACTACAGCCTCATCACAGTTCTCTCTGTTCTACAAAGATGCCCTTTTTTGCATGCCTTCTTTTTCTTCCTTGCTTTGCATCCCTGTGACCCAGATTCAGTGTCACTTTTTTTTTTTTTGAGATGGAGTCTCGCTCTGTCACCCAGGCCAGAGTGCAGTGGCACAATCTCAGATCACTGCAATCTCCGCCTCCCAGTTTCAAGCTATTCTCCTGCTTCACCCTCCCGAGTAGCTGGGATTACAGGAGGCTGCCATCACACCTGACAAATTTTTGTATTTTTAATAGAGACAGGGTTTCACCATGTTGGCCAGGCTGGTCTCGAACTCCTGACCTCAGGTGATCCTCCCACCTTGGCCTCCCAAAGTGCTGGGATTACAGGCATCAGCCACCACGCCCGGCCCAGTGTCACCATTTTTGATGTCTTCCTTGGGCATCCTTGGCTCCTTTTTTCTCCTTCTATGTTAATATTTAGCCACTTGTACTGCAGTATAAATTCATTTGGGTGTCTTTCCCCTTAGGAGAAACTAGTGTTTTACCCTGTCTCCTCTCCCCTACAGCCATTCCACTCTAACACCCAGTCAGTCATGGGCACATCCAGACCCTGTCAATGTTTACAGAAGAAGATAATAGCTTCCTTCACCTACAAGCGTAGGAGTAAATAGGTGTTACATCTAATAAATCTGAAGGGAATGGTGCACTTTCATGAGCCAGGCATTTTACAACTTTAATGCTCAAAACTTTCTGAGATGAATATGATCATGAATCTACTTTGTTCTGAGGAAACAGACACTTGGAGCAGCTGAGTATGGCGTTAAAGTGTAACTAGTCCCAAACCAGGATTTGTTTACTTATCTAAACCTTGGTAGCTCTGCTTTCCTGGCTGCCTCGTTGTCTCATATACAGGTGTTTTATCTAAGCCAGAGGGGCAGAATTTACAAGTGCATACACTTACTCTCATACAGCCTGGCAATGGAAGATCCCGTCTACATGTATGGATAAAATCATGGGGTGGTTTATTGCCAGTAGGAATTGGGTATTGAGGTATGTGGTATGGATCAGTGGCCTCTCCTGGCCCATTGGTGGAGAACATCCAGGGACCCCGTGGAAGTGCAAGGCTGAGATGAGAAATCACAGCTCAGAAGTCAGCCATGGTGGGTCTCCCCATCTCATCATACTGTTCTTAGTAACAGAATAAGTCACTAAGTTGTGTTTTGTTGGCCCTTTGTTATTTATTTATTTTTTTTTTGAGATGGACTTTCATTCTTGTTGCTCAAGCTGGAGTGTGGTGGCGCAGTCTTAGCTCACTGCAACCTCCACCCTCTGGGTTGAAGCGATTCTCCTGCCTTAGCCTCCCAAGTAGCTGGGATTACAGGCACCCACCACCACACCCAGCTAATTTTTGTATTTCTAGTAGAGACAGGGTTTCACCATGTTGCCCAGGCTGGTCTTGAGCTCCTGACCTCTGGTAATCCGTCTGCATCGGCCTCCCAAAATGCTGGGACTGCAGGCATGAGCCACCACGCCTGGCCCTCTTTGTTACTTTCATGGGCCACACACCTTTATAAATAAATGAGATTTGGTGATAGTGCAGTTTTTATCAATTAATGATAGTACAATCCTATCTTACAGGAATTTCATGACACCTCACTTGTGCCACCAATGTGTGCTACACTGTAGTGGGGCTAAAACTGTTAACAAAATCCTTTTTGGTTTGGTCTTTATATATATAAAAAAAATTAACTGGGATTTTTGGGGGGAATTGGGCACTAAGCAGTACATTTGCCCAGATGTTAAAAGTTAATTTCTAAGGGATGGGGAGATTTTGTTTATGGTATGGGAAGGAAGCTTAAAGGGAATTAGTTTAATTGTGTCAGAATATTAAGCAATCTTCTGCCGTCTGCTGTCAAGCAGCGCATGGGTCCCCTAAGGTTCGCTTTTCCATTACTCTGACTTTCTCCCCATCTAGATGGAGTTCCCAATATCATTAACATGCCTCACATAGTTTCTTTTGAAGCTTTGGCTGGGTTAAATCGCTTTTACTTATGCAAAGTGGATTGACTAAAACCTTTTCCCCAAACACCTGCCAGCCCAGCTATTTTTGTTTCCCCTTGCAATGGACTCATAGCAAGTCTCACGCATGCATCACCAGATCACCAGCTACTCCGTTTAATTGTGCTGCTCTTTCCACTCATCCTCAGAGAGAAGCTCGCTTTTTCCAGAAACTGCCTTCCATCCCCCGCTTGCGAACACGCCACCTCTTCTCCTTCCCAGAATTTTTTTTTTTTTTTTTTGCCTGCCTTCTGTCTTAAGGGGATTGCCCAGATAGATATCAGTGACACTCTATTTGCCTGTGTTATGGAATACTGTTTTACAAACTTTTTTTGACTGTAATCTACAGTAGGAATTAGAGTTTACATTATGACCCATAATACACACAAATACACACATACACACATACTTATGTACACAAGGACCACCATACCAAAAACTGGGGGGCTTCAACAACAGAAATGTATTGTCTGACAGTTCTGGAGGTAAGAAGTCTAAAATCAAGGTGTTGAGAGGGCCACACCCTCTCCGACTGTTCTAAGGGAGAATCCTTCCTTGTCTCTTGCTAGCTTCTGGTGGTTGCCAGCACTCCTTGGCTTTCCTTGGCTTATGGATGCGTTACTTCAGTCACATGGCCATCTTCTCCCCCTGTCTTCACATTGTCTTCCCTCTGTGTGTGTCTGTCTCTGTCTAAATGTCACCTTTTCACACCTGTAATCCAAGCACTTTGGGAGGCTGAGGCAGATGGATCACCTGAGGTCAGGAGTTCAAGACCAGCCTGGCCAACATGGCATAACTCCGTCTCTACTAAAAGTACAAAAATTAGCCAGGCATGGTGGTGCATGCCTGTAATTCCAGCTACTTGGGAGGCTGAGGCAGGAGAATTGCTTGAACCTGGTAGGCGGAGGTTGCAGTGAGCTGGGATCATGCCATTGTACTCCAGCCTGGGCAAAAGAGTGTAACTCCATCTCAAAAAAAAAAAAAAAAAAAAGTCATCTTTTTATAAGGACACAAGTCATATTGAATTGGAGCCCACCCTATTAATTTTATTTTTAACTTGATTGCCTCTACTACAGACCCTATTTCCACATAAGGTCACATTCTGACATATACTTGGGTGGGGGATACCTACCCAGCTAGGGCTCCAACCTATTGTGTTTAGGGAGACACAATTCAACTTATAATAAATAACTCACCTTAAATAATGCCTTCATGTTCTGTTCTGTTCTAGTTTATTCTATTCCATTCCATTATTTTGTTTAGACATGTTTGTTGCTTTTCACTAACTTGATTTCACATTGATTTGAAAATACTGTTTGGGACAATGTTCTGAGTATGAATCCTGGCTTCTCTGATTTTCAGTTTCTTCACATAATAAACACAATCTTACTTCAGAGGATTGTAGTGAGAATGAAGGAGAAATAAGAGAAAGTACTTGGTAAGGTAAATACAGTAAGGACAAGTAAAAATGAGCAGGAAATCAGGAGCATTAATCTGTTCAATGAAACTACATAGAATCCTTTATATCTGATATGATCAGGACCTTGAGTTGTTTGTTAACCAAATAATTCAGTGAAAGTGTGGGATTATTAGCAATTACATACACATATATACACATATTAAGATATAAATAGTTCATGAGTTCTCCAGCCTTTTAATGTAAGACTAAGAGTTTTGTGGTTTTGTTAAGAGTCCTGTGATTGATATCAGACATCATGTTTCTTGCATAAAGCCCATATCATCTACTGACCATTTCCTTTGGAGTTTCTTTATAATGGAGTGAAAATTTCAAAACACAAAATAACCTGAGGATAGAATTCGGACTAGAGATTCCTTTACCAGTAGAGGAAATAGTTAATGATATTCCTGTAAAATTTTAAGATTCTTTTGTCCACATCTAATTTGATGGGTGATTTTTTAAAAATTGATTCTCATTTAATTTTCTTTCTGTGCACACTCATATGAAATATTTAATTAAATTATAAACTGTTGTTAACAAGTAAAACTGGCATACCTAGTTTGGGGAACAAACTTAGTTGATTCTTGACACGCCCACAACTTGGTTGGTGGGAGCAGAAGAGGAAATATCCTACAGAAATGCCTATTTTCCATGACCCTTTATTCCAGCTATGGGCATGGGTTCATATTTTACAGAGGAAATGGAGAGCAATGGTTGATTTGGTGAGCCCCTTAAGTGGCAGTGGATTAAGGGAGCTTTTACCTTTTAACAACCACTTACGCAAATCAGTTGTCAGCCACAGACAGCCTAGATGTTTTAGGAGACCCTTGTGTAAACCTTCTGTAGCACTAATATCTGTGTATTCACCAGGGATCCAGGGTATGTGACCAAAAGGCAGATCTGGCCAACAGGAGGTGCAATACAGACAGAGTTGAGTTGTTCACTAAGTGTTTTTCTTCCTGCCTGCTATACTTCAAGAGTCTGTTGGTGTGGGCTTGGGATGTATATATTCTTATTGAGGCACAGACTATTGGCTTTCCTTGGCTCTTGCCCAGCACCTCTGAGATTGTCAGGAAGGGAAAATACACTTCGCAGTGGAGTAGCTTTCTCTATTAATGTGGGTGACTTTTTGCCTGTGTTAGTATTTTTATCTAGCAAAATGAGTTGAAGCTGAACTTTTAAAAAGACATATGCATAATTTCATCAGGTATTTATTATTAAATGTCAAGTGATGATATATTAACTTAGTGATGTAATGCCAAAGAAATCCACAGAAGGCCTGAAGTCTGGCTGTAAACAGCTGAGAGCCATTTTCTTTGTAACTGTCTTAGGTTTGGATCACTTATCCACAAAATGTATAGGCTTTGCTTTGATTGTGTCCTTCTAAGTGTTTTCTCTGCAGATCACAGTCCTCAAAAAATAGACCTAATCTTCAGAAGATAAGGTTAATGAGAAATGGCGAGTATTGTAAATGGACCAAATTATGAAAGAAACCAAAATAAAGACAAAGATTTCTGAAGTTAAAAGTACTGTAGTTTGGCAATAAAAGGTCATATCATTGCATATTTGTGCATTACTTACTTCCTGTCAGATGCACATTTTCTTATAAACAGCGCTATGAAGGAGGTACTTTCTATAAAGTTTTTTCTCCAAAGAAACAGACACTTGGACATTTAAATACTAGATAAGTAACAACAGGGTAAGCCACCTAAATAGAAGGGAGATAAATATCAAAATTAAATATAATACATAATAAAGTTATGAAGTAAGTTGATATGAACAGCAAATGAGAGGAAGCACAGATCAATAATATTCAAAAGAGTATATAATTTCATAATTAAAAGATTTATATAAGTATGTACAGATACTCACTAAGAGAATACCATAAAAACAATCTGCTGGTAATTTACAAAACGTAAATGAAATGGAAAAATCCTGGAACAAATATAGATTATTAAACTTGACCTAAGAACAAATAGAAAATCTGAAAAGATTAAAACCATAAAGAAGGAGACACCTTGTTTCAACCGTGACATATATGGAGTTTAGAAGTCCTTATTGCCATTCTTACAACAAGAGAAAAATGAACTAACTGGAAATTTACTTTTCTTGAGATTTGGTTACCTGGAGCAGAAACCACCAGATGCCATAAGCTGGCGGGGATACTTTACTAGTTATTTTGATGAATTGCTGGAAACTGAGTGCAGGCTAGTGGGAGATTAATAAGCTCCTGGGAGTTGCTGTCTAAGGGGGTCTTCACACTTTCACAGGCTTTTCCCCCTGGAACTCTACCAGGTGCTCAGTAAGAGGACCCTCATGGCTCTGGGACAGGGGCTTGAAGGGGAGTAGCCTTCGTGAAACCCTTCCTGACTCTTCTCCCTAACAAAGACCTCATCTGTAGGAGGAAAGACTTCCCCACAGGGCAATTCTGAAAACTTATCCCAGCTGGGAGACGAGAATTTGGTCCAAAGAAATAAAAACCGTAGTCAACAGGGGAGCTTCAAGGTAATAACCAGGAAAGGGACTAGAGCTGAAGGTTGGGCAGAAATAAAGCTCTACCTGTGAAGAGGGACAGAAACACATCTGAAATTCACACCCTTGAAACACAGCCTCACTGAAAGACTGAGGCTTAATTAAGAAGACTTGCTGTCATAGATAGCTCTTATTATTTTGAAATATGTCCCATCAATACCTAATTTATTGAGAGTTTTTGTACCCTAAAACTTAAAGTATAATAAAAAAAAATAATAAAGTATAATATAGCACATAAAAAAAAAAAAAAAAAGAAGACTTGCAACACCATCCTCCCCTACACTCCACCACAATGACAAGGCTCCAGTAATAATAATAGGGGAGCCCAGCTGAAAAGCTGCAAGGAACAGACTCTCTGTGAGAATCAGTACAAAGGTAAGCCCCAAAGCTAGGAGGAGAGGAACAAAGAAGCCTGTTATAGGAATTTGAAGACTTTGGCACCAGTAGCTACAATAAACATTAAACACAGCTCATCTCAGATTAATAGAAATTCTCACACCAATGGCCTATTTACTTCAGTGCCTATTATCCTATAGAACATGTCTGGCTTTCAACAAAAATTTACAAGGCATGCCAAAAGGCAAAGAAACAAAAAACATCCAAAGACATAAAGCAAGCTTCAGAACCATACTCAGATATGACACAGATTTTGCAATTATCAAGTAATTTAAAATAATTATGTTTAATTTGTTAAAGGTTCTAATGGAAAAAGTATACAACATGCAAGCCTATATAGGTAATGTAAGCTGAGATATTAAAACTAAAAAAGAATAAAAGTAAATGAAATTAAAAATTAAAACCCACAATAATGGAAATAAAGAATGTTTTCAACAAGTTCATAGGTAGATAACACAACCACGGGAAAAAATATTGATGAACTTGAAAATAAGTTAATAAACCTTCCAAAACTGAAATGTAAACCAAGAAAGGATGGGGAAAAAAGAGACAGAAAATTCAAGAGCTGTGGGAAAGCATAAATGATGGATAATGTTTTCAGGGTGAGTCTTTGTTTATTTTCTGTCCTAGGGGAGAAAATAATTAGAGTAATATTACTCAAGAATTCTCGGTCTGGGTGCAGTGGCTCACACCTGTGATCCCAACACTTTGGGAGGCTGAGGCAGGCAGATCTTTTGATCTCAGGAGTTCCAGACCAGCCTAGGAAACATGGTGAAACCCTGTCTCCACAAAAAAATACAAAAAAATTAGCTGGACATGATGATGCGTGCCTGTAGTCCCAGCTACTTGGGAGGCTGAGGTGGGAGGATCACTTGACCTGGGAGGTTGAGATGGCAGATAGCTGAGATCACACCACAGCGCTCCAGCATAGGTGACAGAGTGAGACCCCATCTCAAAAAAAAAAAAAAAAAAACAGAAAGAAAGAAAAGAAAAAGAACTTTCCAACATTAATAATAGACACAAAACCATAAGTCCAAGAAGCTCAGGGAACACCAAGCAGAATAAGTATCAAAAACCAAAAAAAAAAAAAGGCCAGCACCAAAAACCCCATAGCTAAACATGTCATATTTAAAACTGCAGAAAACTAAAGGCAAAGAGAAAAAACCTTAAAGGAAGGTGGGGGCAAGGGACATAAAGAAGTGGAATTAGAAATCAAAACTTGTCCACTCTCCCTTTCCACCTCCACCCAACCATGCCTCCTTCACTAACAAGATACCAGGCCCATCAGTCTTACAGACAAGTTTAATTGCAAACTTGGTAGTACCATGGCCTCAGCTTACATACCCAGAGCTTGAGCTCCTCTCCACCATTCTGTCTCCAAAGAAAGAAAAATGAAGATGGATATGGGGGGACAAGTAGATGTAATGTCAACAAGAAGAAAAAGTCTGTGGTACCTGAGCAAGATGTCTCTTTACATTGATTTTGTATTTGAGGTTTTCTTTCTTCTTTTTACTTTACCCACTCTTCTAAGTTCCCACACTCAATGTCTTCTTAAATTGTTTAATTCAAGGATTTTTCACTTACTTGCTGTGTTTCCCTGAGCCAGTCTTATTTGCTTATTTTTCCCTATAAAGGAATGTTCTTTGTAACATTGAGAAGGCTCCCAGAAACAGTGAGTTAAATAAAATTCATTGCAGTATGTGATTAAGTGCCAGGTGGATATTGCAAAATGTAAATGTGATAGGAGTTTAGAGATGAGAGCTGGAGGTACAATATAGGAAGATATAAAAGAGTTAGATTTGAGCTAGGCCTTAAAATTTGTGGTTGCTATTTACAGAGGTGGAGCTTATTTCCAGGGGTGTTCTAGGCCAGGACAACTGCACTACTAAAGGCCCAGGGTGGGGGAATGTGTAGGACAATGCACTGGCTCATTTGCTCCATCAGCAGAGAAAAGTTTATATTATGGAGTGTTACAAAACAAGTATGGGGGCCGGGTGCAGTGGTTCACACCTGTAATCCCAACACTTTGGGAGGACAAGGTGGGAGGATCACGAGGTCAGGAGATGGAGACCATCCTGGCTAACATGGTGAAACCCCGTCTCTATGAAAAATACAAAATATTAGCTGGACATGGTGGTGGGTGCCTGTGGGCCCAGCTACTTGGGATGCTGAGGAAGGATAATTGCTTGAACCTGGGAGGCGGAGGTTGCATGAGCCAAGATTGTGCCACTGCACTCCAGCCTGGGCCACAGAAGAAGAGTCCGTCAAAAAAACAAAAAAAACAAAAAAAAACAAAAAAAGAGAGAGAGAAAGAGAAAGAAAGGAGGGAGGGAGGGAAAAGTTGTATATCCTACCCTGAAGAGAAAAACAACTAAAGGTTTTGGAACTTTCATCCATAAACTCATTCATTAGTTCCTCCATTCAACAAATATCAAGGATCTGTATATGTCAGTCCCTACACTACCACAGAGAGTACAAATATTAAAAAGACATTATTCCTGCTTCCAAGGAGCTTTACTTCTAGAAAGACAGATGTGTTGATGGCTAAAACACACTGTGACAAGTGCTGTACTAGTGGAATGTATGCTGGGTACGGGATAGCCAGAAGAAGGATTGATTAATTCTGTCAGGTAGGAAGAAGAAAATAAAAAGAACTGGGAGAATGGAATCCCAAGTAAACTACCCTGGATAACCTAGTAGCTAATCCACCTTTGTCAAATTCTCAACATTATTTCTCAGTGAGTGTTCATTTGACCTTTGAGGTCTTCTGCTTGTCTTTGGTCACAGCCTAACTCCATTGTTTGAAGACCATGTCACCATGGTACAATATGGCAGGTGGATGAAACTGACCTACTGGCAATTTCCCAAGGTACCTCTTACTTCCCATGATGGTTAATTTTATGTGTCCACTTGCTTGGGCCAAAGGATGCCCAGATAGCTGGTAAAACATTTCTACATTTGTTTGTGAGGATGCTTCTGAATAGCATTTGATTCAGTAGACTCAGTAAAGAATGCCCTCACCATTGTGGGTGAGTATCACTCAACCCAATCTATTGAGAGCTCATGTAGAACAAAAAGGCAGAGGAAGGGCCATTCACTCTCTTTGCCTGAGCTGGGACATCTATCTTCTCCTACCCTTAAACACAGATGCTCCCGGTTCTTGGGCCTTCAGACTCAGATGGTAACTTATACCATTGGCTTCCCTCGTTTGCAGACCTTTGGGTTTGGTATGGAATTATACCACCGACTTTCCTGGGCCTCCAGCTTGCAGACAGAACATCATGAGACTTCTCAGCCCCCATAATCATGCAAGCCAACTCCTCATAATAAATCTCTTTCTGTATGAACCCAGTTGGTTCATTTTTTTCTGAATAACACTGATTAATATACCACCCTATCCTGTGTTCTTCCTCATGACCATTTTCTCCCAAGCAGATCTCTCCTGTTTGACAGATGTTTCACTTTGGGGCATGGAGGTTGCTTCACTCTGATCATGGAGGATACTTTTCCAGTGCCTTCTCATGGTGCTCTAGAGGATCATAGGCATCATGGAGGGTGCACCTGGGAGCATCCTTACAACAGCATCTGCTGCAATATGAAATTCATTGTGGCACAACCTTTCTCAAGCCCTTCTCCAAAGAGGTTTATTATTCAGCAAGAACTTGCTGTAATATGATCTCATTTAATAATCTTTCCAGTGGCTTCTAAGGATGGCATTCAAATAAGGCTCCAGTTTATACATTAAGATTCATGCCTGTAATCCCAGCACTTGGGGAGGCCAAGGCGGTAGGATCACTTGAGCCCAAGAGTTTGAGACCAGCCTGGGCAACATAACAAGACCCCATCTCTACAAAATAAATTAGCTGGACATGACGGCATGTGCTTGTGGTCCCAGCTACTCAGGAGGCTGAAGTGGGAGGGTCACTTGGGACTAGGAGCTTGAAGCTGCAGTGAGCTGTGATTACACCACTGCACTCTAGCCTGGGTGACAGAAGCAAGACCCCGTCTCACAAGAACAACAACAATAAAAGATTCATTCAACATTTGGAGGACTTTTAGAAAAATATGTATTTGGAAAGGAGGCAATAAGAAGTTAGGGAATGAGAATGGCTAGAAATTTTGTGTCCTTAGGCAATTTGTAGAAATTTAAAATTTTCAGTGAGCAGTGAAATTCTGCTTTCTTTAGCAAAATTGTTTTGAGCTTTCCCCCAACTTCCTAGTTAAAACTGTGAACATTTTGAAACTGTGAATATTTCAAGACATATTCTTGAAATTTGAAATGTGTCTTGTTATTGTAAAAGCTGAGAAGAATCTTCATTCCTTGGTTCATAAGTATGTGTGCTTGATTGATACAGTGTTCCTTATATATCCTTCCTAGTTTCCACTATGAGTTCAGTTTTTGTTTTTTAATCTGGAAGCAGCAGAATTTTTAAAAAGAGACTCTTTTACCATTTGAGCCATACTTTCTATCACATTGTCTTAACATTCCTATGGAGATTGTCTTGCTCTCTGGGAAATAAGCTATTTTAGGAGTTATTAGAGAACTAGATATACTTTATTTCTGATTCCTTGTGTTACCCCAGGCTCTGATAAAACTGTATTTTAGTAGCAGTTTATACACTTCCTCTCTGATTGTATTTTTAGCACATAAAGAGTCCTTAAAAATTCCTTTATAAGTAAGTGTTCCTTTCTTAAATAAATGCCTTAGTGCCTCCTAAACTGGAGTAACCAAGGGAACCAAGGTGTTCTCCTCTCCCTGAACTAATCTGATATCTTTGCTTCGTGACCTGGATTAATTTGCTGCCACGAAAGCTGTGCAGATGGTGGTAGACTTCCAGAATTGCTTCAGAAGGATGAGGTGACTCAGATTCTTCCAGTGAGGTGCTCTGTGTGCACTTGGCCTGGAGGAACATTTAGATTTCAACTCCTTTCCAGGAACCAGTAACAGCAAATCATACTAGTTACCCAGTGTCCAGATTGCAGGTATCTCTGAAACCCAGGTGACTGAAATCTCCCAAGGTGGATCAGATAAAGGCATCCTAGCAGGCAAACACTAGACAGATCCAGGTTTCTACCCTCTTCCTGGCCAGATGAGGAATCCACTCTACAGAGCATGAAGGGTACTCTGTTTTTATCATGATACTGTCAAGTCAGTGCCTTTTAAGGTTTTCTTCTTAATATCTTAGAAGGGTTGACCCATAAAGACCACAACAGAAAGGGGCTGTGAGAGGCTAAACTTGTTTTAAGGTGAAACTCAATTGTTCTAGCTGCCAGATACCAACCTTGTGCTATCTCTGCTTAGGCTTAAAGCCAGGTGATTTTATTAGATAGGAAAATTCTTTAAGGAGGTACTACAAGAGGGTAGTGGGGGCAAACTATGTTAACAAGAGAAAGCCAGGGAGATGGAGATTGACTTTGAACAGTTACGGGATATTTTTGAGAGAATGGGTTTATTTTATTCCCCATTGTGATGGAGGCTCTGGTATGCTAAAGGCTGGAGCTGCAGTAGTGAGGGGGAAGGCAAGCACAGTTCTTGAAGAGATTCTTAGAATTATGCCTTTTCACTTCATACATCTCTTAAACACCGACAACACTGACTACAACATAGTAAGTGTTCTATAAATATTTGTTGAGGGGTAACATGAATAAATATTAAGAATGAATTTTCTAAGCTTTTCAGCACTTGTACCTTTGCTTCAGTTCATGCATTTACTGTAGTTTGCCTGTGTAACTTTGGTTTGATTTGAGAGGAAATGCCCTTGATTACATAAATGTAACTAGTCAAGACTGATCAGACTGAAATCTAATGTAGGCGCCTAATTTAATGAGGAGAGAAAAAATTACCCAAACAAGAGCATGTGTAATTATGCTAAATTTCATGACTTTGGGGTCATAAATGGATTTTTCTTGATGTTCATCTGACACGAATTAATTCCAGTTGTTGCTGACTATTAAGCAGCGGCTTGTAGGGTCCTTTATAATAAGAGGACATTAATTCCTGTTAAATTATGATGAGCCTCCTGCAGCATCATACATTTCATTCATATGGATGTCACTAATAAGGAGACAATAAAAGACGAGGAGGATCAAAAGGAAGCTTTTGCTGCAGAAATTGATGGGGAATGAACCTTCCCAGCCCGTGAGGCAAAGTGGTGGCAAAGAGCTTTAAAATGGATGTGTCAGTCAGCTGGGCTGCTGTAACAGAATACCACAGAATGTGTGGCTTAAACAACAAACCTTTATTTTCTCATCATTCTAGAGGCTGGAGAGTTCAAGATAAAGATTCCAGCAGTGTTCAGTTTCTGGTGAGGGCTCTCCTTCTGGCTGCTAGATGGCTGCTTTGTCCCCATGTGGCCTTTCCACTGATCACATGCGAAGACCAGCATGAGAGATCTGAGGTGTCTCTTTTCCTAAGGACACTAATCCTATCAGACCAAGACCCCACTCTTATGACCTCATGTAACCTTAACTACCTCCTCATAATTCCAAATGTAGCCACAAAGTGGGGTTAGGGCTTCAACATATGAGTTTGGCAGGGGTGTAGGGAGGGTATCATTTGGCCCATAGCAGGGGGATAGCTTCGTGTTTAAACTCCAGTTCTTTCTCCACTCAGCTTCTTGACTCTGGCCTGTTGCTTAGGCTCTCCGAGCCTTAGTTCCCCCACCTGAAGCGTGGGAGCAGTAATCACAGCCTGGGTTGGAAGATGACACTGAATTAAATAAGTGTATGAAACACCTCACTTAAGGCAGGGCACAGAGTGAACACTCACCAAATGCCAGCCCTCACTGGGATTTTGTCCTTCTTTGCCTGTTCAGGCTGGGTTCCAGGTTTGCAAGGACATTTCTGATGTTGGGACTCCTCTTAGTGATGAGTGGATCA
Organism: Pan troglodytes; assembly: GCF_028858775.2. Taxonomy (NCBI): domain Eukaryota; kingdom Metazoa; phylum Chordata; class Mammalia; order Primates; family Hominidae; genus Pan; species Pan troglodytes. The sequence continues at coordinate 94,532,158 of NC_072407.2, forward strand.
TATTCTGGGAGAGCAGAAAAATCTTCAGAAGCATGGATCAAATATGGAACATGTGCCTATGTGAATAAGTGGTGATGTTGAGAAAATGAGAGGATTAGAAAGCATATGAACTCCTATGGAAATTACGGCATAGCGATGCAAAGGAAGGCATTTTTAATGATTTGAGTAAATTAGAGAGTGACCTTGATTCTGTTCTTTCAAATTATAGGATTAGGTAAAGGGTTTGCTTTGATGAGAAAATAAGATGGAATAATTTTCGGCAAAAGTTCGTTTTAAAATTATGCCCATATTTAAATATTTTTCTTTAATAATCCTGTAAACTATTAATGAATTAAACATTACGTATAGAAGTGTTGTTTTTATTTCTTCTGCTGCAAATAAGTCTCATGAGGAAAGACTATACATCTTCTCTGGGCTTTCTTCTCGTGATATTTAAAATTAAGTTCCTCTAGCCAAGTGTTATATATAATTCTTATTCATGATTTTAGCACAGATGTTAATAAATGTCACCACAGTATATTTGCTTTCTTTGTTAACCTGAATCAGTGAAGCTTTCGTGTGTGTGTGTGTTGTGTGTGTGTGTGTGTATGTGTGTATATAAACACATGAGTAGAGCCTGAACAGCAACACTTTTAAAGCGATAAGCATATTTTTCTCCTTTTGTACTTGAGAAAAAAGATGTCATCCTGTGTCGTTCCAGCTGCATTTCAATACATTTGTAAATTTTCGTTAAATATGCTGCTTGTGCCCTGTGTATTAAGCCCTCTAATGAGCTAATATCAGCCCTCCACTACAGTTTATCTGTGGAATTTCCTCAGCTCAGCAAATGCATAATCTTTCATTCATTCATCCTGTAGAGCACTTGTCAGTTGGTGCTATTTAATGTGACAGGAGGAGGAAAAAAAGCTGTGTTTTAAAGTGCTGTCAAATTATTATCATTTTTTTGGTCCCAGTCCTTGTATTTGGCATTCAAAAGAAACCCTTTATTTTAGGGCATTGAGCACGAAATTAGATCAGTTCCATAAGATAATGACCATATTTCACAGTTAGAAGCCAGCATGATTGCAGGGTAGTGCTTACAGCTTAGAGTTGTTTCTTGTGGTTCCTAGAAGTGAACTTGTAGATTTATTTTTCTTTTGTGTTTTGCCAGCCTCAGACAGCATTCTATACCAGTGGTTGGGAAAACAGAACTTTAATTTTTCTGAATTCAGTGTAGTGGAGTGGACATAATCTTTTTGACTACTAAAGTGTCCTGATGTGTTGGGTTTTTTTTTTGACTCATTTGTAAGAAGAAGTAAATAAGAAGTATACATTGTTCAATCCTGGGAAAAGAAAAAAATGCATGAAATGAACAAGGGTCAAAAATGTCAGGAATTTTAAAAAGAGTTTACTTTTTACATTTCTTTTACCTGAGGGTGTTTTTAGGATTATGACTATACCTGCTATGTGTGTGGTGGTTGGTGATTTTTTTTTAAATCATCAGATGTGCTGCAGCTGTGGAATTCTACAACTCCAGAAATACTTTGTGCTATTTTCTGCCCTGCCTTTCTCACCTGCATGCTATGTAGCCACTTAAAAGTTCACTTGAATTTTTTTATAGGTGTGTGTGTGTATGTGTCTGTGTGTATGTGTGTGCACGCGAGTGAGAGAGACGGAGAGAGAGAGAGAGACCATAAAAATAAAATTCAAGTACAGTGGGGAGCGGGGAGAGAGAGTAATTACTCTGGGACCATTTTAGTTTGTGGAAGGGTGGAGCTTTAACCTTGCTTCTGAGACATCTGAGAGATTATGATGCGATGCCCTAGTGCTGGACATACAATCTGACAATGTCTTTGTTGAGTCAACTTGAAGCCCAAGAGACATTCCCCAGTTTTTCCATTAGGGGGTCCTTATTTTTGCTGCTGTACATTCTTGTGTCCTTTTTTTTTGCTTTTTGTTTTTAGCTAACAAGTAAGCTTAGTAGCTAATGAGAAGAGGGAGTGAGTTTACGGAATAATTTTCCAGATCAGTTTCTGGCCCAGACTTCAACTGCAACCAGCATGATTTCAGATATGCCAGGTCCTTATTTGCTCATTGACCTCCCTGGCCTCCCTGCCAGAACCAGGCAAAATAAACAATAAATAAAAAATATGGCTCCTTTCCTGCCATTTTCTTGGAATATAATCTTGGGGACATAAGCCAAAGCTCTAATAAGGAAAAATAAACCTTATGGGGTGGAAATTTTTATATATCATACTCAATTTTATTTTTATTTTGAACATTAGGTACTGTTGGTTTATGGGACAACTTCAAATGCATACATCAAAGGTCTTAAAGGTGTGGAGTCTCTTAGGCAAGGAAACAGGGTAAAATGTATATAACATATATATAAATATATAATATATATATAATATATATAAATATATGAGAACTATATAAATTATATATATTATATATAATATATATAATTTATATATATAATTTATATATAATATATATAAATTATATATATTATATATATTATATATATAATATCTATATAAATATATGAGAGATGATAAAATCAGTGAAGGCCTCTAGGCAAGTTAGACTGACCTTACTTTTCTAGGAAAAAAGTTAAAGGTAATGTTTTTTGAGCCCTGCCATGTTAGTGTCACCTGCTAGGCATTGTAGGAATTTCAAAGTCTCATCAGACCAAAATCTAGTAGGGAATTATATAAAATACTATGGTGTAAGAGCAGTGTCGAGTGCCCAGAGAAGTACAGATGCATTTTCATGAGAGGTAAGTGTAGGGAGAGATTGTGTCTAGTTCATTGCTTCTGAAAGTGTGTCTACATACCCACCACTTGTAAGAAATACAATTTCACAGGGCCCACCTGAACCTTTTCTCAGGGCAAGACCCAGGAATCTGTATTTTGACAAGCCTTCTGGTGACACTGAAAAACACTGGCTGTGTTTAGCATGGAAGGAGAGAATCCAGGGATTCTCAGAGGAGGTGGTGATTAAGTTGGGTGGGAGGGACCGACAGAATAGGAGTAGGCCCTGCAGGAAAGCAAAGTTCGCAAAGTCATTAAGTTGCCACCTATTTTAGTGCCTCCAACTCTTACAATGAAAGATTTATTTTTTCTGAATCTAAATTCATCGTGTCTTCTCATAAGCCTGTTTCCTCTGTTTGCATTCTCGGTGGAATTATGAATCATGGTGATCATATTTTGTATAATAGCCTTTGCCATATTTCAAGGAGGATATTAAGTTCCCCACAGTCTTTTCTTCCCCAGGCTAATTAATCCTCATTCATCAGCCTTTTCTCTTATATTCCAACCCTTTCATCATTTTCATTGCTCTTGTCTGGGCTTTCCCTAAATTTTTCAGATTTCTCCAAAGATATAAAGAACCAAACTAAACCTGGTGCTGTGTTGATATCTTTACCTCTGCAGGAGTAGATGGGCATCTTATTCCCCACATGTTATTATTATTATTATTATTATTTATTTATTTATTTATTTTTTGAGATGGAGTCTCGCTCTGTCGCCAGGCTGGAGCGTAGTGGTGTGATCTAGGCTCACTGCAATCTTTGCCTTCTGGGTTCAAGCAGTTCTCCTGCCTCATCCTCCTGAGTAGCTGGGATTACAGGTGCGTGCCACCACACCCAGCTAATTTTTGTATTTTTAGTAGAGACAGTGTTTCACCATGTTGGCCAGGATGGTCTCAATCTCCTGACCTCGTGACCCACCCGCCTCAGCCTCCCAAAATGCTGGGATTACAGGCATGAGCCACCAGACCCGGCCTATTTTTTTTTTTTTTTTTGAGAGTTTACCTAGTGAAGTAGCAGAATGTATGGTAGGATTTGTAACCTGTTACCCTTCAACTCATGGAAGATTGGAGATTGTTCACATTCACATGGGATTCTTAGATCTATATAGGTACCAACCATTGTCTGGAGACTCCATAACTATTATGATTCCCACATAGATACATTTTTTTCTAACATATTTAGCTGTAATAAGAATTAGCAAAATTCAAAATCTGTAATTTTATCTTCTTATGTTTTCTCAACAAAGAGTAAAAGTCCAACTATGATGGTGGTGATATATATATATATATATATACACACACATATATATACACATATATATATACACATATATATATATTTAATGTAAGACTTTATATTTTTAGAGAAGTTCTGTGCTCACAGCAAAACAGAGAGGTAAGCAGAGATTTCCCATATACCCCCCTACACACACATGCACAGCCTTCCTCATAGTCAATATCCCCACCACCAGAGTGGTATGGTTATTACAACTGACAAACCTACATTGACACATCATAGTCACCCAACTCCTATAGTTTCCATTAGGGCTCACCCTTGGTATTGGACATTCTGTGGGTTTGGACAAATGTATAGTGACATTTATCCACCATTATAGTATTCAGACTATTTTCACTGAGCTAAAAATCCTGTATTTGGCCTGTTCTTCCTTCTACACCCCAACCCCTGCTAATCACTGATCTTCTTACAGTTTCCATAATTTTGCCTTTTTCATATGTCATATGGATGAAATCATATTCTATACAATTTTTAATGTCAACAAAGGAATCCTTCTGTGTTTGAAAACATGTTTGTTGAAGCATTAGGCCAGACAAGTGGGGCCCATGATCATCTATAAAATAGGGAGAATAGCATTCCTCTTTCCTGAAATTTACTGTGCTGATAAGGTGTTATATATAAAAGAACGTAGTAGGTGTTTAGCAAATGGTGGTTATTATTTACATGTTGAGTATTCTGTCTCATATGTACCTTTTAATCATCATGATCATTTGTTCAAAGAGCCCTAGTTTATTTAGATAACACCTGTCAAATGGGGTCACATTTTTCTCCAACTACACCTCTGTGTTCTTATCATTTTCTTGTTTTTCTGTTTCTGTGGGAAGGGGATAAAGGAAAGGTTCAGTTTTGAGAGCTTCCTCTGTCTGAATTGGCTTTCCCTATGCTGGATCTTGCCATAAGAGGCCCCTTCATACTCAACTGAATGTCTAGAATTTCAGCTTTCCCTGCTTGAACGAAAAGCCATAAAAAAGGAAATAGTATCAGGATGGGTTTGCTGAACAGCACAAAGTTGAAAATTTAAGACACTTTTCTATATAATCATTTGAGCTTTCACCAAGAATATTATTTCCATATATGTTGACAGGCGGGAGAGGAAAGTTTCTTAGCAGAACTGAGATGAAGGCATGACTGGTCTCAGTGAGTCCTCTCATGAAACAGACACAGTTTTATTGGTCCAATTCTGCCCCTAATTCTGGGATCTGTGCATGCGTGTTGGTGATGCTGGCACAGGTTGTCCTTCCAGGAGTTGCTATAGAAACAGGTAACAGCCACACCCACTTTCTCTGTCTGTTTTGCATTTTGCATGTGGAGGTCTGGCGGTGCTGCCTTATGCGCCCTTCTTTGGTGGGTTGCTGCTTGGTTAATGATGCTCAGTCCTTAGGATTTTCTCTTGTTTGGCATACTGAGATATAATTTCCTATCCTTGTCACTTTTGGCTTCACTCCTTAGGCTTTGCTTTGAGTTATCTTGCTAACAAAATTCACATGTCTAAAAACAAGCTGAGAGAGATCACGGACACCTGCCCCTTATCCCCACCCAATTCATGATTGAGGAACTAGAACCTTTCATGAAACCACAACTGCTCCAGAAACTAGAGAACAATTAACGGTTTGGTGCTTAAAAAGAGAACTAGAAAAATACCCCACGGATTTGGTGATCTGGTCAATACAGAGTACTTTAAGTCAATTAGAAAGTTATACTTCCTAGGTCATTCTTCTTTTGCCAAACTCAGTCATTGGTGGCTTTCCATTGCAAAATAAAATGTAGTTACTTTTGTAAAATTTTAAATGTCGTCTGTCATTTCTTATTTTACTTTTTTAAAGCATTGCATTAGTTTTGTATTTCTCCACTACCTCTGCCTAGGAGAAATACAACACATGGGCTTGGATGATTTTCTTTCTTGGAAACATGCTTGACAAAGCTGTATACAATAAAAGGATAATTTTCTCAGCAGGAGAACAAAACACACTACCCTCTTGTCACTGGGCTTTTAAAAATCTGAAGAATAGGCCGGGCGCGGTGGCTCATGCCTGTAATCCCAGCACTTTGGGAGGCTGAGGCGGGCGGATCACGAGGTCGGGAGATCGGGATCATCCTGGCTAACACGCTGAAACCCTGTCTCTACTAAAAATACGAAAAGTTAGCCGGGCTTGGTGGCAGGCGCCTGTAGTCCCAGCTACTCCGGAGGCTGAGGCAGGAGAATGGCATGAACCCGGGAGGCGGAGCTTGCAGTGAGCTGAGATCCGCCACTGCACTCCAGGCTGGGCAAGAGTGCAAGATTTCGTCAAAAAAAAAAAAAAAAAAAATCTGAAGAATACACTTACTTAGATACATTTGGCTTGTATTTTAATATTTCTGCAGTGACATCGCTGCTTCAGGACCTTCTGAATTGAAAAATACCAAACTTTCTTGCCCTGATGTGCTGGGAAAAGAAAGATAGATTTTCCTGCCAATTTCAGTGTGGATAGCCATGGTGCTTGTTTAACTTGTTCTCTTTATAAGTTACAAACCTAGAATAATCCTGCCATTTCAGAAATTAAAATGTGTTCTCGTTTGATCTAGTTTATTCAGCAGTGAGTGCTGAGGACATTCCACAGATTGATCAGCCTCTTCATTTGTTATATGCCTTGGGTTTTACGTTCCTAGATGTTTGTGTGTTCTTGGCATGTCTGAATAAGGATGGGCATGGAGTCAGGATCCTTGGAGTGGGAACAGATGCTTCAGGCCATTAGCTAATCTGTCCTCCTGCATCACTGGAGCAGCAGGATTGCATTTGATTCACCTCATGTTGGCCATCGTTTCGGAAATGTGGGGCCTTATTAGACTGTACTCTACCTCTATGCTTCAGATGCCAGTGGCTGTGGTTTAAGAAGACACTAGATTGCTGTGGTTGGACAAATAACATTTGTAGTGTTGGAAAGGACAGTAGGCATAAATACATTTGCCAGCAGATGGTTCAAAGCATCTGACACCTAGGACGAATTTTGCAGGGTTTCCCTGTTACTAGCTTTGCAACGTGCAAATGGGGACCTGAAATGTACTTTATTATAGCTCCTACCACCCCGAAGTTGATAAATGTGTGAATAATTGTATTAGAAAAAGTACCAGTCTTTTAGCATAAGCATTTTTGCTTTTTTTTTTTTTTTTTAAGAGATTAGGTGTCTGTGTAGCCTAGGCTGACCTCAAACTTCTGGACTTAATGGATATTGACTTCCTCCTTAGCCTCCCAGGTAGCTGGACCTACAAGCAAGTGCCACCATGCCTGGCTATCTTTTGTTTTGTTTTAAACCCTGTTCCACGTGATTCAGAGCCAATCATCTCCACACAGGCAGTCTCCTGGAAGCCTAAAAAAAAAAAAAAAAAAAAAAAAAAAGTCAGGCATGGTGGCTGGTGCCTGTAATCCCAGCACTTTGGAAGGCTGAGGTGGGCAGATCATGAGGTCAGGAGTTCAAGACCAGCCTGGCCAACATGGTGAAACCCCATCTCTACTAAAGATACAAAAAAAAAAAAAAATAGCCAGGCGTGGTGGCATGCGCCTGTAACCCCAGCTACTTGGGAGGCTGAGGCAGGAGAATCACCTGAACCCAGGAAGCAGAGATTGCAGTGAGGCAAGATCGCTCCATTGCACTCCAGCCTGGGTGACAGGGTGAGACTCCATCTCATAAAAAAAAAAAAACCTTCCACGTTAACATCAATCAATGATAATTAATTTATATGGCACTCAAGTTAGTGTATTTTATACATTATTCTCTAATTGGGAAAATGGATAGTGTATTTTACACATTTTTCTCTAATTGGGAAAATGGATATGATGTTTTCTTAAGCGCATCTAAGAAACCACTTGAAGAGCCACTTGGTTCAGATTATTTCCAAACTTTGTCAGTGCTTTATCGACTAAACAGCTCTGACTTACTTGGGATGTGAAAACAGTTCAAATAGAAAGTCAGTCCTTGGAAAGCAGTTAACATCTAAGTAATGAGATTTTAGTGGGGCGTGAGGTCACCTGTGAGATGCCCTTGTGTAGCAGGCTCCAGTTAAGAGGGTGAACGCAGACAGAAATTGGTGAGACTCTCTGGATGGCTCCTCTAGCATCCTTTACAGATGCAGATCTGTCCACATCCTGCTGGGAAAGATTGATGCATTTGACCTTTGGTTGGAGCAGATGATGATGAGCACCAGGACAGATGTGGGAAGTTAGGCAGTATCCTAGGGCATTTCGCCAGGGTAGCTTGGATGTGTGCTTTGGAAAATACCAGTCAGACAGGACAAAATCAGGGCCAGAGTAGAAGAATAAAGGATAATGAAGGTATTGAGGCAACTGTTTGATTCTATAAGCTCTCCTTTTGGGTTTAGAGGTGAATTTCTACACATCACTATTTTTGCATAACCTGCTGTTTTGATAGTTCTTAAGAATCCATGGTGATTTTGTTGTGGTTCATTTCCTATTTTAAAAATGCTAACCTATTATGCAAGTTTTTTCTAAATCACAGCTGTGGGGAAGAGTTCACTGTCAGCTGGTAACAGGGTTGTGTTTCTCATTAGATAACTAAACTCATTACAGGGACTCTATTTTAAATTGTACACACTCTCAGATTCAATATAATATGTATTGGATGCCTCTTAGGTGCATTGCTGAGTTATGGGGATAACAAAATGAGAAGATATGGTCTCTGTCCTCTTGGAACATATTATATAGTCAGAAGGCAGGTGTATAAACCAATAAATACAAAGTAGTGTAATCAGTGATTGTAGCCACAGAAATATGCTTAAGGTAAATAATAAGCCTGGGAGAGGTCATTGTTTTCATTCCTAGAGAAGGAGTGTATGAATCAGGGAAATCTTCAGAGGGGAAGTGATATCTGAAGCCATTTGACAGGTGGATCAGAACTCAATAGAAAGGGAAAAAATACACAATGGAAAATATACTGGGCAGAGCCATAGCATGGGCAAAGTTTCATAGGTGGGAATTTTTTTAGTCTTAAACCACTCTTGATGAGAGAAAATTGACTAACCAAACATTTAAAAGTAAAACAAAACAACAAAACACATAAAGTAATAGACCCTGACTTTCCTGATTATTAACAGAACCATTGCAGCTCACTGTGGATCTCCAAGTGATGGTTGTCCTTAAGCTCAGGTGAGAACTATTCTCCTTAAACTTAGGAGAGGACAATAGCAGTAGATATAGAAGGTGCTTTACCCTTAAACCTGCAGGTGCTTAATGAATTCCTGTTGAGTCAATGGGGGTGGAGGGGTAGCAGGGATGATTTTCAGGTGGGAATTCTAGTGTCCTCCTCACTGATTGGGAATGTGACCTTAAGCAAGTCACTTGTTGAAGTCCCACTTGCCTCTTGATCAAAATGAGTTTTCGTATGTAGATTATCTAAATTCTCTTCCAACTCTATTCCATCAACAATCAAAATATCTTTTAATTGATTTCCGCAAATGAAGGAGAATAATTCATGTGTCTGGAAAATTTCCTTATACTGGATAACCGAGGTATTTCATGTCACTTAGCAAATCTCTTAGTAAATCCATCATTTAGTGAATGCATTTTAGGTAATGGTCCCCTTTGACCTTAAAGAAGCCAACTTTTGGTAGGCTAGAAAAAAATACTTTAAAAAATTATTACGTAGGAATAATTACAACAACAGCAACAAACTTCAGTGCAAAAGTTAAACACCCCCCCACCCCACACACACACAAAGAGAAAACAAAGATTTCATCATAACAATTTTTGGCATCAATTAGACTCTATGCCTTGCTGTTGTCCTGGTTGTTATCCTCCAAATGTGACCCTGCTGCATGCCAAGTCATCAGAAGGCTATGAGCACCTTTGGTAAGGATGCTACTTACAGTGAGTCTGCCTCACTGTACTTGCCTCCCCAGGACCCATCTGAACTGCATATTGGCCCTACCACTCTGGGGATGATGCCAAGAGGGTGCATACCTGTGCGTGCTCATTTCTGTCTGCAGTAGTGACAGATGCATAAAGTAGTTTGCTTAGGGAATTTGCTTGGATTCTTTTCTGAATCAAAGCTGTTTCCAAAAGTTGGTTTTTATGGGCATATCTTGCTGGGAATTGCCTTGGTGCTGTTGGTAAATAACAAAGAGAGAGCCCTGTCCTTACAATGCTTGCAGTCTTTCCAAAACAAAATTTTGCCTATGATGGCTTTTAGGAAATCACTGGGCCTGGAGAGAAAACATTTTTTAGTATCTGGACCTCCAAGCCAAACAACAATCTGTCTTTTAAATATTACAGATGAAGCAAAAGAGTTTTCAAAAGGAACTTCAGTGTTTCCCTAGCCCCCTCTCCACCAGACCCCTGACTTACATTCCCTGAGTGAAAGCTCTTGGGCACAGGCTCCTTGTTCTCCTACCCCCAATTCATACGCCATTCTCATTTATTAGTGCTCCTTTGGAAACCAGAGGTACTATGTGACCTCTGGATTTTATTTTCCTTATGTAAGTGATCAAATTATAAAACAGCTTTCTTAAAAGCTGAATGTTTGTGTTGCTATTAACTTTTAATGTTTCATGATGTGCTATGCTCCTATTTTCATCTTTGTGTAGCATTCTTAAATGTGGTTTAAAGGACTTCCACATTTCTAAATAGAAATGGCTTCTGGGGAACCTTGTAATAGATTGCAGGTGAGAGGGATCTAATTAACTTGCATAGATCCAGACTATTCATGGGGCTCCAGTTTTTGTTAATTCTGGTATAGGATGCCTAGAACAGAGAGTTAGGGGCTTGAAAAAACTGAAGATTCCCATGAAGACTAATTGGAGGATACAGAGAAGAGATAGCGAAGTATCTTTATATTTCTTTTATACCTCAGCTTTCTTTAATCCTTAGGTGTGTTGTAATAGCGCTTATCTTCATGATTGGATTGGTATTTTGAATGTCCACTTTCTGCTTTTCCCATACTTTATATTGCTTACTGGTGTTACTGATTTATATTTCTTAACCTCCAGCTGTGTACCTGTCACTAAAGCCAGGGACCCTGACTAGTCTTAAAGGAGATAAATGAGAATCAGGATCTAGTGAGTCGATTTCAGATGGACTCCTTTTATCTGCAAGACTTCCTGCCATTTCTCAGGCTAAATGACAAAATCATAGCCTGTTGGCTCATAGGATACTTGCCATCTTGAGAGGATAACCTTTTAACCTCTTAGTGTCTTCGGGAAGATAGGAAATTTGGTTTATATAAGAGATCATTTCCTTAAGGATAACCAAGACAGGAGGAACACAGAGAGTCCATTTAGATTTTATGCCCGTTCTTATTTCTGTAGGTGATTGTCAGGGCAAGGGTCAACAAAGTAAAGCCTGCCGGCTGGCTGCCTGATTTTGTAAATAAAGTTTTAACGGAACACAGGTTTTGTCATTCAAGGGCAGAGTCTAGTAGTTGGCACAGAGACCATCTGACACACAAAGCCCAAAATATTCACAATTTGACTCTTTACAGAAAAACTTTGCTGACTTCTGCCTTAGAATTTTACTGGTGTTTAATATATATTCGGACCACTTATGGATGATAATTATAAATCATAAATGGAAAAGGTCTTTTTGATAAGTCCATACATCATGGTTTCTGCTTTCCCAAAAGTGGCCACACTTTTATAGATTGCTCCATGAGGATGCAGTGGTAGAAAAGGCTGAACCAAGTTTGCATGTGGATAGCTATGCTCAGTCTTAGTTCAGGGGGACATCCTAAAATCCCTCTTCTTGTCTCCCACTCAACTTAGTATCGAGTGGGATTTCACATCAAAGTTCTTGTCCTGAAGGATTCAGCAGTTCCAGAAGACATGGCAAGAATCAGCTCTCAGTCAGCTTTTCAACTCCTTGATGGGGGGTTAAGAGTAGAGAGAACTATCCATCATAACTAAATCTTTACTAATAATTTAAATTCCACAGATTCCAGGACTATGGCATCTTGACTCAGTAAATCTTTCTTGCCTTTCCTTTTTTTAAAACAAGGGAAAAATATACAAACAGATTAAAGTGCACTTACAAACCCAGCTGGCTTGTTTTAAGCTCCCAAAGGAACACTTGATTCCCAATTACACTATTTTTCCTTTTTATCAAATTGCTAAGAAACAGTAACTCAATTGATTTAAATGATTTCTATCACACATAGCCTTTAAGACTAGTAATAGGTTTATTATGCTTAGTCATAATGATGATATTTTACTTCTATGAATGGTATTTTCAGCAGGGCTCATAAAATACCCAGTTTGATTTTGTTTATTAACTTTCTCATTTTCCATTAGCGGATGTTTTCCTGTCTCAGATAATTCTCCTGCCTGTTGATATTACACTATTCAATAGAAATGTGTGTTTCAAAAGAACAGACCATATACTCTTTCAGGTTTGGATTGGATGCTTTTATTTAAATACATCTCAAAGAATAATTCTTCAGTTTTTTGTCAAATACCACTTTTAATGTTGTAACTTGACTATCACTTGACTATCACTTTGAATTTAACTCTTAATGTTGGTGGCTTGCTATTTAGTAGTTTCATATTGCTGAGAGCCTAAACATTAATAAGTAATTTTTTTCTATTTTTTGACAAGAAAATATTCAGTTTCCATTTATTCAGTTTTTATTGTCTGCAAAATTAGAGAAGATGTCTGGTTCTGTATTAGGAGGTTTTAATTTGTTGTTTAAATATCTGTTGAGCCTCTTTCAGTCTGTTTCTGCAGTGATCTAAGCCTGCATAAGGCATCTGAATTATTTTTTCAGCTTCCCCCTGTTTTATTGGCAAGTGACCGTGTGTATGGTAATTGAGCAATTGTGTGCTTACATGGATTTATGAAATTTGCATGAGCAACTTTTAGAGATCTTACATTTTTGTCTCTAAGCAGACTTGAAGAGGAAGCTTTCTGAAATATTGTCTTTTGCTTAAAATTATATTTTTGCTTTTCATTGAGAGACAATCGACCTCAAAACATTGAAGATTTGTTTCCCTTTCCTCTTGGCTATATCTTCTGTTTTTGTTCTCTTGAGGACTGAGTCAACTCTCCGTCTCTAAGTGGGGTAGGTGAAATGCTAAGGCAAGGGATAGGTCATGGGCTGAGCCCCAGGTAGAGGACCAGGCAGCAGGCTGAGCCCTCATAGCTCCTCCTGATGCTCAGCTGCTATTTTTTCCTCCCTGTTTGACAAATGAAGACACTGACATTTAGACAGTGAGAGATCCTTTGTCTGAATCAGCCAACAAGTGTGATGGAACAAAGTTGTGAACGCAGGTCTGACTGGCATTACAGGCTGTGAGCTGTACCTGGTGCCCCTTTGTCTATAAATGAGCAAACCTTTAAGTAATGTATTACTGGGCTCTCTGGTCAACTTTTTTTGACTGTGCCATCAGGGAGACGCACATGTCTCAGGGAGTTTCCTTTGCCTATACTCCATAAGTCTTTGGAGTACATCTAGTTCTCCTTCCAATGACCAGTGAGAAAGACAAGTTTGCTTTCTTTATTTCACGACCTCTTTCCACAACAATTTTTCTCCTTGTTCAAGTTCCAACTCACTTATTCCTGAAATGGGCTCTACTAGCCCCTGGACGTTTTGCCTGCCACTTCAAATTCTATTTCTGCCCCTGTTTCTTGCTCATACTTCCCTGAGCCTCCTTCAGTTTTTCAGTGCCTGGAGCAACTTTTGATGGAAAAGTGCTTGTGTTGAACTTGGGCCCCTCTAGGTTGAGCCAAACTCCATCTTGAAGCTATAGTTCCTTTTCAGTAACTGACAGCACCTGTGAAGGCCCTATGAAGGGGATGGGGTTAAAGGGCCTTTGAAGAGGAGAACTGTGGCAGGGCACATAGGATGGAGGAGACAGGAGAGAGTTCTTTCAAAGGAGGTGAGTGCTTGACCAGAGGCTGAGGGCAGGAAGCAAGGGTGTATAAGTGTCTATAAATGTTGTGTTGGGTGTAGAAGGGGGTGTAGTAAGAGGAACAAAAGGCTGAAAAGAAGGCTGAAGGTGGGATGTAGAGCCTGGAATGTGAACATGGCTTTGGACTTTCTTCTTTTTTTCAGCAAAGAGCTGCTGGGACTTGGTGGCAGGGAAAACTTTGCCTTGTATTGTGGCTGGCACAGTCTATCAGTAGATATTCGTTGCATGGCTAGTGGTCAAATCAGTTGTCTTGCAAGGGACATTGACCAGACTAGAGGTAAATGACTGGAGGCAGCATCACTGAATAGGATATTAGTGTTATTCATTCTTCCCCCTTCTCTATGTCTGTCACTCAAAGGAAACTTGAGATTCACTAAAGGACAATGGCTCTGGAATCATATTTCTATTTGATGTGTTTACACTAAAAGCATTTCATTTATATTTAGGAGAAATAATAGCAAAGACTGTATGGAGTATAGGCAGAGGAAAATCTCTGAGACATGCGTATCTGTCTTCCTCTCTTCCTGTCTTTAGTGTGTCCTGAGACAATAATTAGCAAAATACACTGGACAGCCATGGATTCCTCCAAGTCAGTACTTTGCAAGCTGAGTTATGACCCTATACACGGATCATGCCATGAAGTTAGTCGGTTGCAAAGAGCATTGGAAATGACACATAATAAAATATAAAACAGCTCATTGCATTGCCATCATAAGGGTCAGTTTTGTGACATAAAATATATTTATTATTGTGAGTCATGAAGAAGTTTGAAAAACAAGGGTGAAAGGAAAAGGATCTCATTACTTTGGAATACCATAAATCTATCTTTAGCTCTGCATGTAAGGAGATCCTGTAATTTATCATCCAGGATGTGTTTCTGAGGGAAAGGGCTACCTCTTAATAATTATATCACAACAACTGGTGTAACCACACTGCCTCACGCTAATTAGGAAATATGGTCACTTTGCCTGTTTTAGTCAGGGTTCTCCAGAGAATATGAATATATTCTCAGCATCCGTGTCTACCTATATCTGAATCTATGTCTATAGAGAGAGGGTGGGGAGGGGGATTTAATTTAAAGAACTGGCTCACATGATTGTGGAGGTGGAGAAGCAGGCCAGCAGGCTGGCCAATCAGGTAAGAGCTTATGTTACAGTCTTGAGGATTCCTTCTTCTTTGGGAAACCTCAGTTGTTACTCTTAAGATCTTCAACTGATTAGATAAGGCCCACCTGCATTTTGAAAAACAATCTGCTTTACCCTTAGTCTACTGGTTGTAAATGTTAATCATGTCTAAAATATACCTTCACAGTAATATCTAGACTAGTGTTTGATCCAACAAGTGGGTCTCATGGCCTAGCCAAATTGTCATATAAAATTAACCATTAAACCATTTAAAGAGGACAAATGGAGGGTGGACACCTACAAAGGTTTTGTTTTGTTTTGTTTTTTGCTTTGTTTTGTTTTTTATTGTCCAAAGGCCTTTGCTGAAGCTGACCCATTCTTCCTGATTGCTTTGGCACTGTTTGCTTTCATTCATAGTAATAGCTATGAACTTGTTAAATATTGCTATCGTGACCTTGTGGTTTCTTAAAATAATAATTAACAAAAAGGGGTTGACGTCTCACTTTGCTAATTTTGATAGTTTTTGAATTAGATGGGAATTATACCTGCTTACTTTTATTCAAAGCTGTTTTAATATTTTACATAATGTTTTTATGAAATGACTGGAGGAGAATGCTTCAGAATAGCTTGTCTGCCAAGGCTACAGTGGTTCTCCTATGGACCTTGCCACAACAATAATTTTATAATTACTCAACAACTTGCTATTTCTCTTGCTCCAGAATAAACCATGAAGGGTTGGTAAAATGGCCAGAGAATTTGTGAATGTTTTGATTCTTGGGAAGCTGCAAGGACTGACCACTGATCACTATTGCAGTCTAGTAGTAGACTGCAATAGAGTAGCTGCTATATCCCAGCAGAAATTTAATTTTGGCCTTGTGAAGATATTTGAAGAAGGAGGAAGAACTCTGCAAATTTCCATGCTGAAAAATGTCAAAGTGAAACATTTATCACTTCTTTTCTATTGACCTGATATTCAACCTGATGCATACCTCCTTACGTTTTGAATTTTTTTCTAATTTTGGAAGGATTACTTGCTGATTATAGAAACTATAACTTGGAAAACACTGAAGACATATGAAGGAGAATAAATTGAAAATGATGACTATGATCAGATTGTAATGTGATTATTAACTTTTTAGCATTTCCTTCCCCTCTCCTTTCTGTGATTTTTTTAAGTAATGGAGATTGCATTGATTACATACTTTTATGTCTTGCATTTTTGTTAGATGACTTAACAACACTTTCCAATGACAATAATCACCCTTTATAAATGTTATGTTTATTGTCTGTACAATATTTCATCATATGGATGTGTCACATTTAACTTGTTTTGAGTTATTTCTTTTTGGAATCTTTGGGTTGTTTTCCATTTCTTTTCCATTGTAGTAAATAATGCTGTAGTGAACAGCTCTGTGAATGAAGCTTTTCTGTTTCTTCAGAGTGATTTTTTAAAAAGGTATTTTTCTGGTCGCTTTTGAATTCTAGAATTATAGCATTTTCACTGGGCCCTACATGCTTTGGGTCCTGAGATTGGTCAGAGAGGGCCCAAAGATCAGCAAACCCTGAAGATCTTCACGGAAGGCTGAGCTACTTGCAAAGTAGCAACAAAGAGCCACTTCCTTTTTCTTATTTTTTTTAATTTTTATACTTAAGTTCTGGGATACACGTACAGAACGTGCAGGTTTGTTACATAGGTATACATGTGCCATGGTGGTTTGCTGCACCCATCAACCCGTCATCTACATTAGGTATTTTTCCTAATGCTATCCCTCCCCTTGCCCCCACCCCCAACAGGCTCCAGTGTATGATATTCCCCTCTCTGTGCCTAGATGTTCTCATTGTTCAACTCCCACTTATTAGTGAGAACATGTGGTGTTTGGTTTTCTGTTCCTGTGTTAGTTTGCTGAGAATGGTGGTTTCCAACTTTATCTGTGTCCCTGCAAACGACATGAACTCAATTTTGTATGGCTGCATTGTATTCCATGGTGTATATGTGCTACATTTTCTTTATTTGGTCTATCACTGATGGGCATTTGGGTTGGTTCCAAGACTTTGCTATTGTGAACAGTGCTCCAGTAAACATATGTGTGCATGTGTCTTTATAATAGAATGATTTATAATCCTTTGAGTATATACCTAGCAATGGGATTGTTGTATCAAATGGCATTTCTAGTTCTAGATCCTTGAGGAATCACCACACTGTCTTCTACAATGGTTGAACTAATTTACACTCCCACCAACAATGTAAAAGCATTCCTATTTCTCCACATCCTCTCCAGCATCTGTTGTTTCCTAACTTTTTAATGATCGCCATTCTAACTAGCATGAGATGGAATCTCATTGTGGTTTTGATTTGGATTTCTCTAATGACCAGTGATGATGACCTTTTTTTCATATGTTTGTTGGCTGCATAAATGTTGTCTTTTGAGAAGTGTCTGTTAATATCCTTTGCCCACTTTTTGTTGTGGTTGTTTTTTTCTTGTAAATTTGTTTAAGTTCCTTGTAGATTCTGGATATTAGCCCTTTGTCAGATGGATAGATTGCAAAAATGTTCTCCAATTATGTAGGTTGCCTGTTCACTCTGATGATAGTTTCTTTTGCTGTGCAGAAGCTCTTTAATTAGACCCCATTTGTCAATTTTGGCATTTGTTGCAGTTGTTTTTGGTGTTTTAGTCATGAAGTCTTTGCCCATGCCTATGTCCTGAAAGGTATTGCCTGTATTTTCTTCTAGTGTTTTTATGGCTTTAGGTCTTACTTTTAAATCTTCAATCCATCTTGAGTTAATTTTTGTATAAGGTGTAAGGAAGGGGTCAAGTTTCAGTTTTCTACATATGGCTAGCCAGTTTTCCCAACACCATTTATTAATTAGGGAATCCCTTCCCCATTGCTTATTTTTGTCAGGTTTGTCAAAGATCAGATGGTTGTAGATATGTGGTGTTATTTCTGAGGCCTCTGTTCTGTTCCGTTGGTCTATATATCTGTTTTGGTACCAGTACCATGCTGTTTTGGTTACTGTAGCCTTGTACTATAGTTTGAAGTCAGGTAGCATGATGCCTCCAGCTTCGTTCTTTTCACTTAGGGTTGTCTTGGCTATACAGGCTCTTGTTTGGTTCCATATGAAATTTAAAGTAGTTTTGTCTAATTCTGTGAAGAAAGTAAATGGTAGCTTAGTGGGTATAGCATTGAACCTATAAATCACTTTGGGTAATATGGCCATTTTCACGCTATTGATTCTTCCTATCCATGAGCATGCAATGTTTTTCCATTTGTTTGTGTCCTCTCTTATTTTCTTGAGTGGTGGTTTGTCGTTCTCCTTGAAGAGATCCTTCTCATCCCTTGTAAGTTGTATTCCTAGGTATTTTATTCACTTTGTAGCAATTGTGAATGGGAGTTCACTCATGATTTGGCTCTCTGTCTATTATTAGCATATAGGAATGCTTGTGATTTTTACACATTGATTTTGTATCCTGAGACTTTGCTGAAGTTGCTTATCAGCTTAAGGAGTTTTTGGGCTAAGACGATGGAGTTTTCTAAATATACAATCCTGTCATCTGCAGAGACAATTTGACTTCCTCTCTTCCTATTTAAATACCCTTTATTTCTTTCCCTTGCCTGATTGCCCTGGCCAGAACTTCCAATACTATGTTGAATAGGAGTGGTGAGAGAGGGCATCCTTGTCTTGTGCCAGTTTTCAAAGGGAATGCTTCCAGCTTTTGCCCATTCAGTATGATATTGGCTGTGGGTTTGTTTTAAATAGCTCTTATTATTTTGAGATATGTTCTATCAATACCTAGTCTATTGAGAGTTTTTAGAATGAAGGGGTGTTGAATTTTATCAGAGGCCTTTGTTGCATCTATTGAGATAATCATGTGGTTTTTGTCTTTGGTTCTGTTTATGTGATAGCTTATGTTTATTGATTTGCATATACCGAACTAGCCTTGCATCCCAAGGATGAAGCAGACTTGATCATGGTGGATAAGCTTTTTAATGTACTCCTGGATTTGTTTTGCCAGTATTTTATTGAGGATTTTCGCACTGATGTTAATCAGGAATATTGGCATGAAATGTTCTTTTTTTGTTGTGTCTCTGTCAGGTTTTGGTATCAGGATGCTCTTGGCCTCATAAATGAGTTAGGGAGGAGTTCCTTCTTTTCTATTTCTTGGAATAGTTTTAGAAGGAATGGTATGAACTCCTCTTTGTACCTCTGGTAGAATTTGGCTGTGAATCCATCTGGTTGGTCCTGGTCTTTTTTTTGGTTGGTAGGCTATTAGGTACTGCTTCAATTTCAGAACTTGTTATTTGTTTATTCAGGGATTTGACTTCTTCCTGGTTTAGTCTTGGGAGGGTGTATGTGTCCAGGAATTTATACATTTCTTCTAGATTTTCTAGTTTATTTGCCTAGAAGTGTTTATAGTATTCTCGGATGGTAGTTTGTATTTCTGTGGGATCAGTGGTGATATCCCCTTTATCATTTTTATTGTGTCTATTTGATTCTTCTCTGTTTTCTTCTTTGTTAGTCTGGCTAGCAGTCTATCTATTTTGTTAATCTTTTAAAAAAAAAAAAAACAGCCCTTGGATTCATTGATTTTTTTTCCAAGGGTTCTTCATGCCTCTAACTCCTTCAGTTCTGCTCTGATATTGGTTATTTCTTTTCTTCTGCTAGCTTTTGTAGTTGTTTGCCTTGCTTCTCTAGTTCTTTCAATTTTGTGATGTTAGGATGTCAATCTTAGATCTTCTGCACTTTCTCCTGTGGGCATTTAGTGCTGTAAATTTCCCTCTAAACACTGCTTTAGCTGTGTCCCAGAGATTCTAGTAGGTTCTGTCTTTGTTCTCATTGGTTTCAAAGAGCTTATTTATTTCTGCCTCAATTTCATTATTTACCCAGTAGTCATTCAGCAGCAGATTGTTCAGTTTCCATATAGTTGGGCAGTTTTGAGTGAGTTTCTTAATCCTGAGTTCTAATTTGATTGCACCGTGGTCTGAGAGACTGTTTGTTATGATTTCTGTTCTTTTGCATTGCCGAGGAGTGTTGTACTTCCAATTATGTGGTCAATTTTAGAATAAAGTGCTATGTGGTGCTGAGATGAATGTATTTTCTGTTGATTCGGGGTGGAGAGTTCTGCAGATGTCTATTAGGTCCACTTGGTCGAGAGCTGAGTTCAAGTCCTGAATATCCTTGTTAATTTTCTGTCTCGTTGATCTGTCTAATAATGACAGTGGGGTGTTAAAGTCCCCACTGTTATTGTGTGGGAGTCTAAGTCTCTTTGTAGGTCTCTAAGAACTTGCTTTATGAATCTGGGTGCTCCTTTATTGGATGCATATATATTTAGGATAGTTAGCTCTTCTTGCTGCATTGATCCCTTTACCATTATGTAGTGCCCTTCTTTGTCCTTTTTTATCTTTGCTGGTTTAAGGTCTGTTTTATCAGGGACTAGGATTGCAACCCTTGCTTTTTTTTTTTGCTTTCCATTTGTTTGGTAAATCTTCATCCATCCCTTTATTTTGAGCTTATGTGTGTCTTTGCAAGTGAGATGGGTCTCCTGAATACAGCAAAGGGATGGGACTTGACTCTTTATACAATTTGCCAGTCTGTGTCTTTTAATTGAGGAATTTAGCCCATTTAAATTTGAGGTTAAGATTGTTATGTGTGAATTTGATCCTGTCATTGCATTGCTAGCTGATTATTTTGCCCATTAGTTGATGCAGTTTCTTCATAGTGTTGATGGTCTTTACATGTTGGTATGATTTTGCAGTTGCTGGTACTGGTTTTTCGTCTCCATATTTAATGCTGCCTTCAGGAACTCTTGTAAGACAGGCCTGGTGGTAACAAGATCCCTCAGCATTAGCTTGTCTGTAAAGGATTTTATTTCTCCTTTACGTGTGAAGCTTTGTTTGGCTGGATATGAAATTCTGGGCGGAAAATTCTTTTAAGAATGTTGAATATTGGCCCTCACTCTCTTCTGGCTTATAAGGTTTCTGCAGAGAGATCTGCTTTTAGTATGATGGGCTTCCCTTTGTGGTAACCCAACCTTTCTCTCCGGCTGCCCTTAACATTTTTTCCTTCATTTCAGTCTTGGTTAATCTGATGATTATGTGTTTTAGGGTTGCTCTTCTCAAGGAGTATCTTTGAGGTGTTCTCTCTATTTCCTGAATTTGAATGTTGGCCTGTCTTGCTAGGTTGGGGAAGTTCTCTGAGATAATATCCTGAAGTGTGTTTTCCAACTTGGTTCCATTCTCCCCATCACTTTCAGGTATACTAATCAAAGGTAGGTTTGGTCTTTTCACATAGTCCCATATTTCATGGAGGTTTTGTTCATTCCTTTTCATTCTTTATTCTCTAATCTTGTCTTCACACTTTATTTCATTAAGTTCATCTTCAATCTCTGATATTCTTTCTTCACTTGATCAATTCAGCTATTGATACTTGTGTGTGCTTCACAAAGTCCTCATGCTGTGTTTTGCAGCTCCCTCAGGTCATTTATGTTCTTCTCTAGACTGGTTATTCCAGTTAGCAGTTCTTGCAACCTCTTATCAACGTTCTTAGCTTCCTTGCATTGGGTTCTGAAGCCTACCTCTCTCAGTTCGTCAAACTCATTCTCCATCTAGTTTTGTTCCCTTGCTGGCGAGGAGTTGTGATCCTTTGGAGGAGAAGAGGCATTCTGGTTTTTGGAATTTTCCGCCTTTTTGCACTGTTTTTTCCTTATCTTCATGGATTTGTCTACCTTTGGTCTTTGATTTTGGTGACCTTCGGATGGGTTTTTTTTTTATATATACTTTAAGTTTTAGGGTACATGTGTACAACGTGCAGGTAAGTTACATATGTATACATGTGCCATGTTGGCGTGCTGCACCCATTAACTCGTCATTTAACATCAGGTATATCTCCTAATGCTATGCCTCCCTGCTCCCCCCACCCTACAACAGGCCCCGGTGTGTGATGTTCCCCTTCCTGTGTCCATGTGTTCTCATTGTTCAATTCCCACCTATGAGCGAGAACATGCGATGTTTGGTTTTCTGTCCTTGCGATAGTTTGCTGAGAATGATGGTTTCCAGCCTCATCCATGTCCCTACAAGGGACATGAACTCATCATTTTTTATGGCTGCATAGTATTCCATGGTGTATATGTGCCACATTTTCTTAATCCAGTCTATCATTGTTGGACATTTGGGTTGGTTCCAAGTCTTTGCTATTGTGAATAGTGCCGCAATAAACATACGTGTGCATGTGTCTTTATAGCAGCATGTTTTATAATCCTTTGGGTATATACCCAGTAATGGGATGGCTGGGTCAAATGGTATTTCTAGTTCTAGATCCCTGAGAAATCGCCACAGTGACTTCCACAATGGTTGAACTAGTTTACAGTCCCACCAACAGTGTAAAAGTGTTCCTATTTCTCCACATCCTCTCCAGCACCTGTTGTTTCCTGACTTTTTAGTGATCGTCATTCTAACTGGTGTGAGATGATATCTCATTGTGGTTTTGATTTGCATTTCTCTGATAGCCAGTGATGATGAGCATTTTTTCATGTGTCTTTTGGCTGCATAAATGTCTTCTTTTGAGAAGTGTCTGTTCATATCCTTCATCCACTTTTTGATGGGGTTGTTTGTTTTTTTCTTGTAAATTTGTTGGAGTTCATTGTAGATTCTGGATATTAGCCCTTTGTCAGATCAGTAGATTGCAAAAATTTTCTCCTATTCTGTAGGTTGCCTGTTCACTCTGATGGTAGTTTCTTTTGCTGTGCAGAAGCTCTTTAATTTAATTAGATCCCATTTGTCAATTTTGGCTTTTGTTGCCATTGCTTTTGGTGTTTTAGACATGAAGTCCTTGCCCATGCCTATGTCCTGAATGGTATTGCCTAGGTTTTCTTCTAGGGTTTTTGTGGTTTTAGGTCTAACATGTAAGTCTTTAATCCATCTTGAATTAATTTTTGTATAAGGTGTAAGGAAGGGATCCGGTTTCAGCTTTCTACATATGGCTAGCACCATTTATTAAATAGGGAATCCTTTCCCCATTGTTTGTTTTTGTCAGGTTTGTCAAAGATCAGATGGTTGTAGATATGCAGAATTATTTCTGAGGGCTCTGTTCTGTTCCATTGGTCTACATCTCTGTTTTGGTACCAGTACCATGCTGTTTTGGTTACTGTGGCCTTGTAGTATAGTTTGAAGTCAGGTAGCATAATGCCTCCAGCTTTGTTCTTTTGACTTAAGATTGACTTGGCAATGCGGGCTCTTTTTTGGTTCCATATGAACTTTAAAGTAGTTTTTTCCAATTCTGTGAAGAAAGTCATTGGTAGCTTGATGGGGATGGCATTGAATCTATAAATTACCTTGGGCAGTATGGCCATTTTCACGATATTGATTCTTCCTACCCATGAGCATGGAATGTTCTTCCATTTGTTTGTATCCTCTTTTATTTTGTTGAGCAGTGGTTTGTAGTTCTCTTTGAAGAGGTCCTTCACGTCCCTTGTAAGTTGGATTCCTAGGTATTTTATTCTCTTTGAAGCAATTGTGAATGGGAGTTCACTCATGATTTGGCTCTCTGTTTGTCTGTTATTGGTGTACAAGAATGCTTGTGATTTTTGCACATTGATTTTGTATCCTGAGACTGCTGAAGTTTCCTATCAGCTTAAGGAGATTTTGTGCTGAGACGATGGGGTTTTCTAGGTATACAATCATGTCATCAGATGGAGTTTTTGAGTGGTCCTCCTTTTCGTTGATGTTCATGCTATAGCTTTCTGTTTGTTAGTTTTTCTTCTAACAGTCAGGCCCCTCTTCTGCAGGTCTGCTGGAGTTTGCTGGAGGTGTACTCCAGACCCTGTTTGCCTGAGTGTCACCAGTGGAGGCTGCAGAACAGCAAAGAATGCTGCCTGCTCCTTCCTTTGGAAGATTTGTTCCAGAGGGTCACCTACCAGATGCCAGCCAGAGCTCTTCTGTATGAGGTGTCTCCCTGTCAGGAGGCATGGGGTCAGGGACCCACTTGAGGAGGCAGCCTGTCCCTTAGCTCGAGCACTGTGCTGGGAGATCTGCTGCTGTCTTCAGAGCCGGTAGGGAGGAACATTTAGGTCTGCTGAAGCTGTGCCCATAGCTGCCCCTTTCCCCAGGTGCTCTGTCCCAAGGAGATAGGAGTTTTATCTATAAGCCCCTAACTGGGGCTGCTGCCTTTCTTTCAGAGATGCCCTGCCCAGAGAGGAGGAATCTAGAGAGGCTGTCTGGCTACAGAGGCTTTGCAGCACTACGTTGGGCTCTGTCCAGTCTGAACTTCGCAGCAGCTTTATTTACACTGTGAAGGGAAAACCGCCTACTGAAGCCTCAGTAATGATGGATGCCCCTCCCCACATCAAGCTCAAGTGTCCCAGGTGGACTTCAAACTGCTGTGCTGACAGCGAGAATTTCAAGGCAGTGGATCTTAGCTTGTTGGGCCCCATGGGGGTAGGATCCACTGAACAAGACCACTTGGCTCCCTGGCTTCAGCTGCCTTTCCAGGGGAGTGAACGGTTCTGTCTCACTGGCATTCCAGGCACCACTGGGGTATGAAAAAATACTCCTGCTGCTAACTTGGTGTCTGCCCAAATGGCCGCCCAGCTTTGTCTTGAAACCCAGGGCCCTAATGGTGTAGGCACCCAAGGGAACCTCCTGGTCTGCAGGTTGCAAAGACAGTGGGCAAAGTGTAGTATCTAGGCTGGATAGCTCTGTGCCTCATGGCACAGTCCCTCACGGCTTTCCTTGGCTAGGGGAGGGAGTTCCCTGACCCCTTCTACTTCCTGGGTGAGGCGATGCCCCACCCTACTTTTGCTCACACTCCGTGGGCTGCACCCACTATGTAACCAGTCCCAATGAGATGAGCCAGGTACCTCAGTTGGAAATGCAGAAATCACCCGCCTTATGCATTGGTCTCACTGGGAGCTGCAGACCAGAGCTGTTCTTATTCGGCCATCTTGCCCAGGAATCGAAAAGCCACTTCTTAAAAAGAGCCATCACTGGCTGGGTGTGGTGGCTCACGCCTGTAATCCCAGCAGTTTGGGAGGCCGAGGCAGGTGGATCATGAGGTCAGGAGATTGAGACCATCCTGGTTAACATGGTGAAACCCCATCTCTGCTTAAAAAAAAAAATACAAAAAATTAGCTGGATGTGGTAGCGGGCACCTGTAGTCCCAGCTACTCAGGAGGCTGAGGCAGGATAATGGCGTGAACCCGGGAGATGGAGTTTGCAGTAAGCCGAGATTGCGCCACTGCACTCCTGCCTGGGCGACAGAGCGAGACTCAGTCTCAAAAAAAAAAAGAAAGAGCCATCACTGTGGGGTTAACATGGTGAAACCCCATCTCTGCTTAA
Organism: Pan troglodytes; assembly: GCF_028858775.2. Taxonomy (NCBI): domain Eukaryota; kingdom Metazoa; phylum Chordata; class Mammalia; order Primates; family Hominidae; genus Pan; species Pan troglodytes. The sequence goes on from NC_072407.2 coordinate 94,557,589, forward strand.
GAAAAATATGAAAAATTAGCCGGATGTGGTAGCGGGCGCCTGTAGTCCCAGCTACTCAGGAGGCTGAGGCAGGATAATGGCGTGAACCCGGGAGGTGGAGTTTGCAGTAAGCCGAGATTGCGCCACTGCACTTCTACCTGGGCGACAGAGCGAGACTCAGTCTCAAAAAAAAAAAAAAAAAAAGAGCCATCACTGTGGGTTGAGAGGGTTGAACTTCAGAGGATGCTGATCAGAGGAGAAGAGTGTCTCATCTCATAATGGATTAACTATGGCTTAGTTAATCCACCATGAGGCTAGTGGATCTAGCACTCAAAGAACTCCTAGTCCGGGAAAGTAAGGTAGTAGTGAAATGGAAATTGCCTTGCTTGGGGTGTTCATGTTCCTCATTGGCAGTGACCCCTAGCAAGGAGGATGAAAGCAGACTGTTGCTATCTTAGAATCTCCCATGTACAGCTGTTAATACATCATTTCTACTCATAGCCAAAGTATAAAAAGGGTGCATGTCTTACATAGTTCTATTTACTCTTTAAAATAAATCAGTGGTAAATATGCTCTTCATCCATTAGTCTGAAGAATCCTCAGATCGCCATATTTCTGCATAAAATGTGGTGAGGCAAGCTTGTCCTCACCCCTGAGAGGTGTCATTACTCTAGAAACCTCTGATCAGGATGAAAGTGGGATTTAGGGGACTGAAATATCTCCTGCACCTGACATTTTCCAGTCTAGCAACTTTGGTGCTGGTTCACAGTGTTGGTTCTAGAGCAGGCAGATCTCAACTGAAAGTCATCTGCCACTACTGATTAGCTGTGAGGACAGCTGCTTGACCTCACTAGGCCCATTTCCTCCTCTGTGGCATGGATATCTAATGCCTGCTTCACAGAGTTGTTTGAGGATTGGATAAAGATAATGTACTTATAGTAGTTTGCACATTACTTGATATGTAGCAAGTTTCATTAAATGCAGGTGTTTATTTTTGTTAATGTATTGGGCCCATATGATCTGAAAATCAGTGTCCTCATATATGAAATTTCAGTGCAACATTGGGTGGCTCTGTCATGCTGAATGTGTATCAACTCCAATGGGAATGGAACCACGTTCAGCTGACTGAAGAAGAGACCTAAAGACATGGGATTTTATTAGGGGCTTGCATACAGCGGGAAGAGTTCCGTGGTGGCAAGCTGGGCAGAAAAACCACAACTGCTTGCAAACAGCATGGAGTTTATGTAGCATTTTCACCTATATCCTCCCCCTTAACGACCTCCACCTGGCAAGAGTGATTTAATTCAAAACTCAGGACCTCAAGCCCCTGTGCAACCTGTGTTCCATGGGACTGGACAGGGGCTCAGATGTTGCTCATAGACAAGGAATGGATCTCCTGATTGGTCACTCCCAGATTCCCTAGCTCAGAACTCACATTCAGGGATGTCAGCCAGACAGAGTCATTCTCAGGGTATGCTTAAGCTATTGCTATCAGGTGCATTTACCATACAGGCTTTTCCCTGATGTCTTTACTGTGACCACTACTAACTGGTGTTAGAATAACAAGACACAGCTAGAGGTGATATGATAATACAGCTCTTAAAGACTTTATTCGTTAGGACCCTCCCTCTCTTCTTATTTCTTCACATTTTCTTTTATTTATCCTTCCTTCCTTCCTTCCTTCCTTCCTTCCTTCCTTCCTTCCTTTCTCTTTCTTTCTTTCCCTTCCTTCCTTCCTTTCTTTATTCTTTCTTTCTCTTTTTTTTTTTTTTTGAAACAGTGTCTTCTTCTGTTGCCCAGGCTGGAGTACAGTGGTGCCATCTTAGCTCATTGTGACCTCTGCCCCTGGGTTCAAGCAATTCTCATGCCTCAGCCACTTGAGTAGCTGGAATTAAAGGTGTGTGCCACCACACCCAGCTCTAATTGTTGTATTTTTAGTAGAGAGGGTGTTTCACTGTGTTGGCCAGGCTGGTCTTGAACTCCCAACCTCAGGTGATCCACCTGCCTCGGCCTCCCAAAGTGCTGGGATTTCAGGTGTGAGCCACTGTGCTCAGCCTCTTCGCATTTTCATTACCTATTCTGTGTCTAGTACCCTGGTAAGTGCTGGAGATATTAAGTTAAACACCATTCGTAATGTGAAATCATCCATGTGGCCAATTAGTTGTCACGTTACTAACATATATACACATGAATTAAAGCACATGTGATGATGCTCTCTCATTCATCTGTGCACATCCTAACAATTCACAGGCCAGAAGGGCTCTTTATTCTCTCTTTAGGTTGTTTTTTATTTTCTTGCTTTTTTAGATTTTTCTTTTATTTTTTTGAAACAGAGTCTTGCTCTCTCACCCAGGCTGGAGCGTAGTGGCTCTGCTGGATCTGCTGGAGTGCAGATCACGGCTCACTGCAGCCTTGACCTCATGGGCTCAATCAGTACTCCCACGTCAGCCTCCCTATTAGATGGGACTACAGACATGTGCCACCATGCCTGGCTAATTTTTAAAATTTTTTTCTAGGGACAGGGTTTTGCCATGTTTCCCAAGCTGGTCTCCAGCTCTTGGACTCAAGCGATCCACCTGCCTCAGTCTTTCAAAATGCTGGGATTACAGGCATGAGCCACTGTGCTTGGCCTCTCCCTTTAGTTTGATACCCAAAGTCCTGTTTGCCTTGCTACAGATCCCTTTGTTAAGGGACAGGTTTCTACCCTGTAGACTTCAGACACTCAGCTCAGTATCATTCCAAGGACCTAGCTCTTCCACTGGTCCATAGCGCCAGTACCTAGCACTCTTTCTTCAGTGGTTTGGTTGGCATCAGGGACCACTCTTCTTATGTGCAAATATGAAAATCTCCATCTCAGATCCTAAAGCAAGGTCTCATCAAGACAAGCCTCTGGCTTGATGCCCTGTGCCAGCTTTGGGGTCCATCTGTTCCATTTTGAACTCTGAGTTTCCAATTTCTGACAGGCCCACTTTGATATTCTGGTTCCTGCTCTGTGTTGTTTTGCTTCCTGAGCACAAGCCAGGGTGGTGTGACGTGTTGCACAGCAGCCCCAGAAAGAAATATCAAGATAAGACCTACTGATTTATTTTACACTTGCCATGGAAGCCTCTAGAAATTTTAGTCTTCCATGAAAAAGTTTTATGACATTTTCCTAGTGCTGTCTCAAGCCCTGTCTTTGGATGTTTAGTTAATATTTATGCCGGCATTCTCATCAATTGATTGATCCCTGAGTAGTAATAGCAATGACATTTATTCAATGTGTTGTGATTTTTTATTTCTGTCTCCAGTGAGACAGAAATAGGATGAAATCTTGAAATGTTATTTACCTAAATAATGTTCTAAGTAGGCAGCAAATAAACTCTCATCCTTCTTTTGAAGGATGCAAGGGCCTTGAAAAGCAACATGTGAAATATTTAAGCTACTCTTAACATCTTGTGGAATATCAGAGTTGAGTATGTTTTGGTAGTAATTTAACCCACCTTCATTCATTTTAAACGTGAGAAAAGGCCAAGTTAGTTTTTGCCCAGTATTAATTACACAGTATTAATTGTCAGCAGAAGGACCGAATTCAAATCCATCTCTCCTTATTCACTGCATGACCTTGGGCAAGCTATTTAACTTCTCTAAGCTTATGTGTCCTCATCTGTATTAAAGGGGGAAATTATCTCAATCTAGTTTATAGAGCTATTTTAAGTAAACAAAATGAGGTTGCCAGTGATTAGTACACTTGAAATATACACTCAATAAACATTGTTATGATGGATTATGGAAAGGACATGGAGAAATCCACTCTGAGCTAGGTTTCAAAAAAGGAATCAATTTTCAACAGGTGTCAGTGATGGGTTAGGATATTCCAGTAAAGAAGACACAGAGGCAGAGAATTGAGGGTCTTAATGGGAACACTGGGGGTAATCCAGCTTGGCTTTTCCGTGTAATGCATGAATGGAAGTAGTAAGAGATGAGATCTCAAACAGCAGTTGAAATTTGATCATGGTCAGCCTTGAATGCCAGAACATGGAAACTGGATTTCAATCATTAGTCTGGGGATCAGCATGGGGGTCACTGATGGCTTTAATTGGTGGGAGGGAGAGAGACACAGTGACAGAGACAGAGACAGTTAGACCTGAGCTAAGGAAGGGTAATTGGATGATGGCATACAAGAGAGAGAGGCCCTTGTTTTTAAAAGTGGATGTATGGAAGGTATTCTCACAGTTGATGCTGAAAACTTGAAAATGTACCTGCCTCTGCTGTCCTGGCAATTGTGATTTTAGAAAACTTTGCAGATATAATGATTAAAAAACAAGAATAATGTAAATATCTAAAAAGGGGGACTTGGTTAAGTAAATAAACACATGTTAAATAAGAATTTAAAAATAAAATAAAGACATGTTAAATAATTTCATGTCATCTAGCCATTATGGATGATGTTATTTATCAACATAGATCCTTTGTGATCTATGATTTTAAGTCTAAAATATTATAATAGTGTGATCTTATTTAAAAAAATGTGTACTTGAGAGGAGTTATTTCTTCATTCAAAGAAGTCCACAAAGGGTATAAATCAAAATGTTAAACAATAGTTATCCTTGGGTGGTTATGTCACAGAGGATTCTTTTTATTGTAGTAAAATATACATAGCATTACATTTACTATTTTAACCATTTTTAAATGTGCAATTCTGTAGTATTACGTACACTCACATTATTGTGCGACTATCACCAGTTTCCATCTCTAGAATATAGTTCTTTTTAAATTCATTTTTGATGTATTATTTGAATTTTATAATCAAATAGATTTCATAATCGAAACAATTTTGGTTAAATAATACAAAGTAGAGATTTGAGACTAGGATATTACTGCTGTGATGTGGGAAATTACATGCTAACTCAAGGTCAGGACAGTTGCAATAGAAATGGAGTGTAAGAACAGAGAGAAGACCAAGTTGTCTAATGTTTCTATTTACAATATTTTATCCCCATGTAGTAGATGGTGCTTTTCCACAAGGTAAAGTGTGGACTCCAAGTTGAAAGTAACTGGATTTAAAAGTTATTGGGGACCTGTAGGCTTCTACTGTGCACCAGTAGATTGTAGTACCATGAAAGGTTTGGCTACACCACCAGATCCATGATCAGGTTTGGTGTTTACACAATCATTCCATCTCAGGCATCCAAGTGGCACAGATCTGGTTAAGGTTACATGTGTGAGGAAAACATATAGGCAGAAATTCTTGTGTTGGCAGATCACTGACTATGGGAGAGGCTTACTTTGTTTTTGCAAAAGCGTCAAGAATTTGAAGATCAATTTCATTCTGTGTATTATTGGATTCTCTGATGTCTAAATTCCTTCACTTACAGGAACTGTTGTTGCACAAATATTAACAGAAGGCCACAAAGTAATAAAAAAACCCACAATTTTTAATGCTCTTTTAAAAAAACAGGCCAGTGCCTCTGATCTAAAACAGAGAATTGAGAATATTTTAGCATTTTCCTCTCATATGCCATGTCTTATTAGGTACACTTACTTTCATATTCCACAATATGAAAGCCAGAACTCTCCCTATAAGATAAGAAGAAAAATTCCTAAGGAAGCATCCTTCAATAAGAAACATGTGGTTTTATTTAGGGCTGTTTTTGAAGTTTACCTTTTTTCAGCAGACATTTAATGAATGTCTACCACAGAGAAGCACGGTTGCTCTGGTGAATGCAAGAATGGATATGACAGGGTGTCTGCCTTTCAGGAGCTCACAGTTTAGTCCCTGGATTGCAGTGGAAGTAAATATATTAATACATGTCACTATCCTCCTACTAGACCTGCTAAAGGCCAGGCATGGTGGCTTACACCTGTGATCTCAGCACTTTGGGAGGTGGAGGCAGGAGGATCCATTGAGCCCAGGAGTTTGAGACCAACCTCGGCAATATAGGGAGACCCTGTCTCTACAAAAACTTTAAAAAAGAAAATTAGCCAGGCGTTTGTGCCTGTGGTTCTAGCTATTCAGGAGGCTGAGGCGGGAGGGTCACTTGAGCTCAGGATGTCGAGGCTGAGGATGAGCGTTGAACGCACCACTGCACTCCATCCTGGATGAGAGAGTGAGACCCTGTCTCAAAAAGAAAGAAAAAGAAAAGAAAGAAAGACAAAAAAAACCTGCTGAAGCTGGCAGGTATCAAAGTGAAGCCTGCTATTAAAGAGATACACAACATTCTCCCTGGGGATTGGCTAAGGGTTACTGGTGGAGGGAAGGTTAGTATTGAGCACTGCAGGATGGGTAGTTTTGAGGAGGTGGATCTGAGTGAGAGGTGTGTTCTAGATGGAAAGTACCGAAGAGTAGGAGTATTGGAGATGTACAGGATGGTGTTGGGTCTTACCTTGGGTTCTGCCAGATGCAGAGGCAAGGATTGGGTGCAATTAGTTTATTAGGGGATGGTCCTGGAAGCATTAGTAGGGGAGTAAAGGAGCAAGGCAGGGAAAGGAAAGGAGTCAGTAAATGGTTTGTTATTAAGCCAATGACCACTGTGGGCAAGTGGAGCCAGTGCTGCTGGGAGCTCTGTAAACAGTTTGTAACATCCTGCAGATTTATCCCAACCAAGGGGCAAGAAAGCCACAGCCTGTAACTCTCAGATCATCGTTGGGTTGAGAACTACCTCTAGGAGCGTTACTGTGGCCCTTCCAGAGTGCCCTGAATAGTCAGAGTGTGCTTCTGTGGCTAGAATTGCAAGCTCTCATATGTGGCGTACATAGTTAGAGCCTTCAGCCTATAGAGAAGAAAGGGAATAGAATGTTGAGGGCTGCTTCCATTCAATGCATGGTCAGTGGTGGAAGTGTCAATCAAAGAAACCAAGAAGGAAGAGGACAGAGATAAAGTAGAATGTCATGAAGTGTTTTGGGAGGCGGTGAAAGGGAGAGTTTCAATAAGGAGGGAAAATTGAAAGGAAGATAATATTTTACCAAAGGTTTAGTAATAATTGTGCTTTCCAACCCCAAACTTTTTAAACATGCATTAACCTGAGAAGTATAATGGAATAGGCTTGCCTTTGTAAGTTGGTTGTAGGGTCGTAGTTCTGGCTATGCTATTCACTAGCCATGTGCCCTCAGGTACATTCCTTAACCTGACTGGGTCTCAGCCTCCTGTGGCATAAAACAAAACCATTGTTTCCAATCTCTTGCAGCAGTAAGATGCAATTCCTGTGAGTTCAAAGATGTGACATGACTCCTGTCTCACTACTTGTCATTTATTAAGTTCATAAGTGTATTGCATGTTAAACAGAGAAGTAATCTAATTTCACAGTTAAATATAATGCTGATTTAAATTACTTTTGAAATTAAAATGTTAATGGAATAAATAGGCTGTCCTCCCGGCTTCCCCCACATTCTTTGAATTCTCTACATTGTATCATCTCTATCTGCTCCTGTTTCTCCACCTCATCTTGGACTCTAGAACTATTTTTATTTAGTGTTGGTTTACTTTTATCTGTGGCTGTTTTGGCAGCAGGAATTATGTCCATTTGCCTGACACAGAGTTTTACGTGGATCATGTGTTTGAAAGATTAATATAAGCAGTTGCTTCTGAAACAATTTAATCTTGCTTTCCATAGTAATGAAAAATGAATAATCAAAAGCAGTAAATTGTGTCTGGAAGATAATAAATACTTCTTATAGCATTTTAGCACCGACTGTGAATTATAGCCGACCCCCAAATCGGGAGGGGTGAGTATGACCAACTGGAACTCCACAGTGTGTGCTGACCTTTAATATCAGGCTTTAGCTGCTTGATTCATTTCATTGCTCTCTATCAATACCTGGAGAATCTGCTGTCTGTCCCACTGATTTAAAACTAAAAACAAAACAAAACAAAACAAAAAAAACTAAACAATTAGAGGAGTCTCTGTTTAAAACACCATAAAACAGGTTTTCTGTCTTTCTCTCAACCAACACACAAGCCTAAGTGGACCTAGGTAAGAATTTCAAACGTAAATAGTAACAACCTGAATTAATTCTAGATTCAGGCACTACAGGGAAGCTCCTAGGGATGGATCTTACTCAGAACCTCATCAACTTCTTGCAAATGGTTGCTGCTTGAGTGAAATCTGGAAGGATACCCCCAAGACTTAGTCTTACCTTCAAATACCCACTTTCAGCAGACACGTTCACGACTCAGGAGCTACTCAAGAAGGGACAGCTTTTAAAAATTAGTGCATTTCTCTAATGAGGTCTCCTATTGAAGCCCTAAAATAAATGACTTCCTTTTTAAGTGCAAAACTTAAGAAATATATATTTTATGTGTGTGTATATATATATATATGTATGTGTATATATATATACACATACATATATATGTATATATATACATACATATATATGTGTGTATATATATATACACATACATATATATATATATATATATATTTTTTTTTTTTTTGAGATGGAGTCTCTCTCTGTTGCCAGGGCTGGAGTGCAGTGGCTTGATCTTGGCTCACTACAAGCTCTGCCTTCTGGGTTCACACCATTCCCCTGCCTCAGCCTCCCTAGTAGTTGGGACTACAGGCACCCGCCACGACGCCCGGCTAATTTTTTTGTATTTTTAGTAGAGACGGGGTTTCACTGTGTTAGCCAGGATGGTCTCGATCTCCTGACCTTGTGATCTGCCTGCCTCGGCCTCCCAAAGTGCTGGGATTGCAGGCATGAGCCACCACGCCTGGCCAGGAAATATATTTGAGCATGGTATTCAGATTTCTAAATAGTAATAAAAATAATAAGTATATAAATAAATAAATAAACTAATAAATAAAATGCATCTATAGCCTCCCTGCTTTGATGAAACTTAAAAATTACTTTGCAAATGTAGACTTAATGTACTCTGTAAAGTAGCAATCAGGCACAGACACCAAGAGTTTCCCACAGAGCTGATGGCAAAGGGAATTCAGGTGTGACTTGTGCAGGTCCGGCTTCATCACTATGTTTATCTGCCTGAATTGAATGTGCTTTAATGTGTTTATATTTGCCTGCTAGTCTGGTATCCAAAGGACCATATCGTCACAACCCCCAAACAGGACATTGTCTACGTCTTGTGTACTAAAAGGAACCCCAAATGACAGGTTCATTTTTTTTTTATGCTACCTATTAGTTGAGATACATGAGCTAAGGTGCTTAACCTCACTGAGCCTCAGCATCCTCTAAAATGGTGATAAAGCTTCCCTTCTTTTCTATTTCTAAAATATGTTTTTAATAACAACTGAAACCGTGCATGATATATGTAAACCCCTTTAACAATTCGACACGATAAGCAAACACAAGGGGTGGTTAATCTACCTGACAAATGCTGATTTCTCTTATGTCTGTTTTGATTCTATTTTAATTATGAACATAACTATTTCAAATGTCTAGTCAAGAGATATTTTCATGTCTTATACTTTTGCATGAGTTTGTGTTTTCAAACTTAGAGGTGCAATTAGGAAATCTAAGTCAATGAGAGAAAAATCAAGTGAGAAAACCAGTCTTTTGAGGGAGGAGAGATTCTTCCTAGTTTATTGTTTCTAAAAATAAGCTTTCCTAATTTAGCACAGCTGTTCAGGAGCAGCAATGGGATGTCAGTAGCTGAAAGTCCCCAAGCGCACACTGTACTGTATTGTCAAATCTTTGCAGAACTACTGAGAACATTCCTGGCATATGGGTTTTGTTCTAACAACTTAACACAGCTCAATTTTTAAAATCTGCTTTTATAGAAATGTTCAGGTTCTCCTGGATTCTTTTGAACTCTTGCCAGTAAGTGATTTAAGCCCTTGACTTGGCCATGAGAACAGAAGTTAAAAACCAAGGATGAATAACCATGTGGTCTCTTACACATGAGAATTGTCCAGTTAATTTTTTAAGTCGCCAAGGCTAGTCTGGCAGGAAGTATGTATTTTATTTTTGTCCTTAAACATTACATTTTGAGATATCTCCTGAAGAGCTTTTGCAAGAAACTGATCTATTCTGTGTGGAAAGATGGCTATTTCTCAGCGAGTACCTCACTTCAAATCATTTGTTCTGAAGTGTCATGGTGTAATGAAAATAATAAGAAGCATGAGGAGATGGTTACGAAGGAGGAGGTAGGAGGAGGAGTGAGGAGGAGGAGAAGAAGATAAGAAGAGGAGGAGGAAGAGGAGATCATAATGATGCCTTATAAATTGTTTATTTTTCATCATTTACAAAATGGCTTTATGTTTTAGAATCTAATTTAAAACTTAAAACACCCCAGTGGGAGAATTGATATCACAAGCGAGGAAACTCAGTTTCTTGGACAGTATTTCCTATGCATCATATAGCTTAAAAGAGAGCTGGTATTTGAACTTCCAATTCAAAGTCTGACATTTTTTTCTACCAAAATTTGATTCCAAATCTTAATTCATATCTCTAAATGTATGAATAAAATATTGTGAACCATATAAATGAGAGTATCTTCTCTATAAACCTGGGGAGGGGTGGTGGTTGTGTTCCTTTCTCATCTGTTGTTTTCAAAGGCGAGTCATTTCCAGTTTTCCCTTCCAGAAGTGACATGCTCACTGGGGATTTACTCAATCCAGTTACCCAGTTAATCAAGAAGACTGAACCCCCAGAGGTTAAGTCACATCATTATGAAGAAGAAGATCTGAACCCCGGTCTCCTGTCCTTTCATTTGTACTATTATATTGTCATGTAATTCACCTTTTCTCAACAAATGTGCAAGTGCTAAACAGTGTGAGTTTACATTATGAGCCTATTGATAAAACGTCTTGGACCAGTGTCCTGCGCAGAGTGAGTGCTATATAGAAATTTGATAAATGAAATAAAAAATTGTGTTATGAGAAGAAAGAATGAAACATGGTAAGTTTATTTAGAGTCCATCTCAGACATAGGAGGACATATCCACCAAGTTCCCAAGAAGGAAAATACTTTAATGATATTAATGGATATTACTGGGGGAAAAAAAAACATACAGTTTATATTATTTTCTTAAAAGCACACTAATTTTTAGGACTAGATGGATCAGTTTTATAGTAGTCAGGACATCTGATTGTGGCAGCTGTCAATGCATATGACCTTCTCCTTCTTCAAGACACATCGACAGGAAGTTAGCAGAAACTACACATTTGAAATGTAATGACTACACCCTTTCAATGGCTTCCATCTTAGAAGAAAAAAGTTCTGTCATTTTGATGGCACACAATAAATTCCAAAGCCACAGTTTGTTAAAGTCCTAACCTCCAGTGCCTCCAAATGTGACTATATTTGGAGACAGGGTCTTTAAAGAGCAAATTAAATTAAAATGAGGCCATTAGGGGAAAATTTGTGCTCAGGCACAGGATATGAAGACATGGGGAGAAGACAGCCAAGAAGAGAAGCCACAGAAGAAACTAAATCTGCTGACCTGACACTGTGATCTTGGACTTTTAACCTCCTAAACTGTGAGAAAATAAAATACGTTATTTAAGAAACTCAGTCTATGGTACTTTGTTATGGCAGCCTAAGCAAACTAATACACTAATACACTGTTGTACGTCAGTAGCTCTCAAGCCCAGCTGTGTTTTAGAATCACTTTAGAATTTTTTTCAACAATGCTGATACAGCTCCATCCCAGAGCAGTGGAATCATGATCTCTGGGGATGGGGTTTGGGTGGCTGTGTTCTTCAAAGCTCCCCAGGAGATTCCGATACTGTTTGGGTTGAGAATCACTGGTTTTCATTGTTCTCCCAGAAGAGTTCCCAACTGGTTCCTTTCAAGGAGGGGGAAAAAAATCTTCCATCCACTGTCTGGCTTGTTGAAGCACATTACTCAGAGAACAGAGGGAGCCAACCCATATGGATCAATAATGGTCCACTGTGACTCACCCTTAGAATCATCTGAGTATCTATGTTTAAGACAACCTATGAGTGATTCTAATGGTAATTCAGGTTAAGAAAGGCCTAATATTTGTTTTGCATATATGAGTGTATATATGTGTGTATGCATTGTCTTCAACAATGAAAAATTACCTATAAGTCCATCAAGGAGCCTGTTCATTTTTGGGGGGGTGCAGGGGAGCAGGTGGTGGTCTGTGGTTGTTTCCTTGGGTCTTTTTTTCTTTATTATTCTCTTCAATGATGAGAGTGTTCAGGACACTGGGATTGATTTTAACAAGTAGGTGTGGAATTTCACAGTTTGGTGTTTTGTAGTTATGACCTCAGGTTAACCAGTATTTTCCCTTTCTAAAACCTGCTGTTAGAGCAAAAAGTCAGATGCTAACAAATTATGTTCACAATTGAAGTGAAAATTGGACTCTTAATTCATTTGCTAATCACTCCTATTTATGAATATATTAATCAGCCTCCTTGGGGAATTTATCTGTCATGTGCAGTCAAATATACATGCAATATTTCATTGACCTAAAGTCACTGATCCTCAGCCTAAACAAGTTAAGATCATGTTGGAAAAAAGAAACGCCTGTGGCATGTCAAACTAGATGTCAAGCTAATAACTACCACCTGTTGTGAATGATACTATGTGCTTACATGCACAATCACAAAATAGCCCTAGGTGGTACTATTCCCTAGTATACATGGGAATGTGTTACTATTCCCATTTTACAGGTGAGGAAATTATGATCAGGTGAGAGATGCTGGGCAACTCAGTGATCCTGGACTGGCATGAAGGAAGAAGCCCTTTGACTCCTCAGCTCAAGCTCGTAACAATTATTACTCTCTGCTGAGCTATGGCATATCCACCAACTCCTCAATGAGATGCTTCACAGATTGTTTTATTCTCTTTTGGTCCTAATAGCAAGTTTGGTTTTTGGATTTTCTAACCAATATCAAGTTAGAATAAGCTTCTCAATAAAAAAAAAATCAAAACCACAACTTATGAAATAAACATTTTTCAAGGTGATTGATTCCTTTACAAAATTTTCTTATTTTCACTTAAAAGAAGACATACTACCATTTTCTTGAATATAAGGAGATTCTGTAATACATGTTTCCACGCATTAAATTGTGAAGATATCTATATGCCTATAGGCTATATTCATAATCCCACCCTAATGGAAAAACAGGATCTTCTAGTTTTTGACCTGTTGGTGTCTTTGTATCATTGAAAGTGGAAATGAGTATTTTTAATATTAAGTTTTACACCAAGCAAAACTATTTTCTGTAGTTCCAGGTAGTTCTAGGTAGTCATCAGAGGAAATATCTGCAAATAGTCATTTGAGTTGATAGATTTGAACTTGCAGTTTTATATCTTTGTATTTCCAACACTGTCTACCTCTTAAAATTACCTGGATTATAAGCATTCTGAGGTTGATTACCCCATCAAAAATTTACCTCTAAATCTGCAGGAGTTCACATACTACAGAACAAATTAGCCAAAAAGTGTTGATTGAATGTAGCCTAATAATTGTTATTAAATATCCTCTAAGTAACTGAAAATGATACACGTGTGTGCCATATGTGTGTATGTATGTGTACATATATGTGTGTGTATATGTGTGTGTTCATATATATGTGTATGTGTATGTATATGTGTATGTGCGTGTGCATGTGTGTGTGTGTGTACAGTGGTTTCAAGCACATTTTTCAGAGTTAGGCTGACTTAGACCAAAATTCTTGCTCCAGTTTTCACTCCCTGAGTCACCTTGGGGAAGTTACTTAATCTGCTGGAGTCATACCTTTTTTTTTCCTGTAAGATGAGAACAGTAATGCCTACTTGGAGGTGGAGATTAATGACAGAATAAAGGTGGAGCACTTCAAGGTGTGCCATCCTGGCCCGCTGAAAGTGTAGTAAGAGCTAAACAATATTATAGTATTAAACAATTAAACACCATTCTAATGAATGTTTCATTTTCCCCAAACTGAACTACAGTAATTGTACAAAGTAAGGTAACACCTGTATATTTGAGGACAATGATGGTAACAGCACAAATGAAATTTCCCTGGTCTTACTTAGAAGCGCTTTTCTTTTGCTGAATCTTTGTGAGGTTCCCCTGTGTCCTGATGTGAGCAAGACCACCTACTGCTGTGCGCCAAGACCAGTAGTCAGGGATGTGGAAATGTTTTTGGAAGAAGAAGTGGAACGAGAAGAACCAGAATGGCTTCTTTTATCCAAGGCTAATCTTGTGAGCAGTAGGAGGGAAAGTCAGGCCTGTCCAAAGCAGCCTGAACCTTTCTTTGCAGAAGGGTAGATGCTGAATAAAAACTTGCAAACACAGTGACAAGAAGGCAGGATCCAGAATTAGGTTCAAATTGACCCTAAGTTTTTAAAGGTCATTCTCTAGCTTGGGAGAGAACCTGGGAAAGGTGGCAGAGTGAAGTCACTCTGGGACCACATGGCTGGGACATTGATGGCTCAGCCCCTTACTAGCTGTGTGGCCTCGGACAAGTCTTTATGCTTTTCTGTGGCCAGTTCCCTTAATGTAAACTGTGATTAAAATCACACTTACCTTTTAGAGTTGTTGTGAAGATTGAGTACATTAATTTATGAAAGTGCTTGGAACAACATAAGGCAAAAAATATAAGGATTCATTAACTGTTAGCTGTCATAATCTACATATCTCAAAGGCTGAATGGTCAGTTTTTCTCTCTCCAACATTTTTCTCCCTCTTTTTTTCATGATTGCATCTGAACTTATGTGCATTTCTATTTAAGAGGTGACACTTGCCAGTGTGTGGTTTTCTGGGTGCAGACAAATGTATGGCATTATGATTGATAGGTCCTAAGACTGTTCTGTCATTAAATTACGGTCATGGAAACAGTAACTTTTCATATTAAGACTGACTTATCATTCTTACTAATCTTTAAGATGCAAAATCTATATTATAATAAGCATGGGTTAGCACAGAACACATTTGCAGGCAGAGAACGAAAACATTTCTGAGGTTAGAGCATGAATTAGTTTTTAGAAAAGGTGTTTGCTCAGGATTCAAATCGCATTTCTTGTTCTCTGTGATAAACTTTTTGGAGTTTTTGATAGGTCTGGACTCCCCCCCAGCCTTCATTAATTTATCTTCCTTGTTGCCTGCTGAAAGTGTGCTGGGAAAACAGAACTGGTGCTTTCACGTTTCCTTTCTCCCTGCTCTTTTGCATTCAGAATCTTAGGGATTTAACTTGTCACTAAGCCCCATTTAGAGCCACTGATCTCTGAATTCTGCTGTTTGGTTTTTCATGCTGCTATTCTAGAATATGCTACAAGGCTCACAGATGTTGTTATCCAGAAAATTCCAAAGGGCAGCATGGGGCTGCTCAGGTGCCAACCTCTGTCTCCAGTTGAGATGTGTGTGGCTGGCTGACATTTTATGCCAAGGCCTCTTGGGTTGCCGATTCAGCCAACATTTAGTGAAATCTCACACTGGCCCGGGCTCAATGCTAAGAAGTTGCAGATGCCTTCTCATTTACTCCTCACAATATCCTCATCCCTATTTTGCAGACTGCTGAGGAGCCCGAGCAATGCCAATAAAAAAGCACCACTCCTCTCAGCCTGAGTACTGAACAATTTGAGAAATAAAGTGAAAGAATACAGGCCAAAGAATTGTATTTATCAATTAGAAATGCTAAGTTGGTTGATGCAGGTTAGTGTCATGGCCAAATGAGCATGCGAAGGCTGAATCTCAGAACTAGGCAGATGTACGCACCAGTCACACAGAAGTGGAAACTTCCTCACTTGGCCCCCTGACCCAAGCAGCATCTGACCTCTGGGAGGGGCAGTGGAATTGGGTTCCCTATGAGTAGCTTAATCCCAAGACAAAGAATTGTAGAGCTGAGTGCAGTATACCTGGTTATTCTTCCCAAATGCACTAACTCAATGAGTCACCCCTCTCCCTCCTTAGAAATGAATAGAATGGGTCAAGTGTTGGGGAGAGGCCAGGAGTGCATTTAGGGAAAATACATCCTCATGAAAATCAGTGTAGGGTGTTCAGATGAGGAAACTGAAGCATGGAGAAGTTCAGTAACTTGCAAAGGTTACACACATCCTTAGCAGTGGAGCTCAAAGTTTAATACAGTCTTTGTACTTATGTACCTTATGCTGAATTGGGGCTTTTCTCAGAATTGAAAAAATTGGAATTATGACATAGGAAAGAACTGTGGAAAGTCATTCAGCCTCCGGAATTCAAAACAATATTTTATATAAATTATCCAAGAACAATAGGTAGGTATTTTCTCCCTTAGATTGGCTTCATCTTTACTTTCACTCTTAACTTTCTGTTGAAAGTTCTGGCTGCTTCCCCTTCCACAACATGGGCCACTTCCTTTTCTTGAAGTTACCATGGCCAACCATTGAACTTGCTTTTTCTGAAAGTGACTCTGACCTGGTACACTGAAGCTCATGTCTCCTTTCCCCATGACTTGTCTTGTCTAACTCTAACTACCTCCTTAGCCAGAGGCCAATGCTGCCCCTGCACCAATCGGCTTTGACAACTGTGTATACGGCCCCTGCCTGACCTGCCTGTACTCAGCGTTGGCAGCCTCGTTGAGGTTCCATTCATTGCCTTCAGGCCCTGCTTCTAAAAATTTCTCCTTCTTTTAAATGTGGTTAACATGATGTTTAATATTTAAAATTAACAATTTTGCATTTTTAACCTTGACATTGGATGGCTGAACTGCATCCTCTTCAAGGACAGCTTGCATAGCCTTCTTGAAGGGTAGGGCCCTACTTCAAATTGTGTTCAAGGTCAGGTGTCTGCTTTCCTGTGGCTGTGGGGGGTGGGGTAGGGTAGGGATTTATGGGTATGATTCCCATTAGGAGGCTTCTTGGAAGATCTTTATGAATGAGCTAGAGAGAGGGATTGAAGGAGACATAATGTCACAGCCTCTGGTTCCTACAAGGCCTTGGTTCCAACACAAGACTGGAAACAATTAGCAGCAGCAAGAATTTGCTGTTTATGGAGGAGTGGGAGGAATGAAGTAAATCTTGTATTTGGAATTAAACATGGGAATTTGGACCTGTATCTCAATCAGGTGAATCAGAAGATATGCTCCAGAAGCCATGAAATCCCTAAGTCTGTTTACATCTTGGGTGATAATTTTGGAAGCCTAAAATAGCCTTTGCCTTTGTGGCTATGCTAAACTGATACTATGGAACAGTTATAGATTATGTTCTCTTGATATTATTAACTAGATGAATTTGCATTGTTTAGAAACTAGGCTTTCAGTATGGCCCCTTTTAATTGCAATATTGAAAATCCTGGTAAACTTGGACTTCCAAACTTAGGTTTCTCTAGAAATCAAGAAGTTTTAAAACAGAATCCTGATCTTTACTGGTCAGGCTTGAAATTTAGTTTCAAGATAGTTTTCCCAGAGACTATAGAACAGCTTTAGTTTAGAATTAGACAAGGTGATTCTTTTTTTTCCCCCTCTTTTCCTCTTTGCTGAACCTCCAATAGATGAGCAGAAAGGTTTAGGTGATTTTGCAAAGTGATTTTTCAAGCACTTGACTGAAAGCTGTAGCCTTGAGGGACCTTGGAAAGAGAATTGCCTTACTGCCTTCTTCTCCAAGAGTTACCCACTCGCCTTGTGTGGTGAAGAAGGGTTTCTGATTTATGGCCAGGTTCATTGGTGGGTCACTCTGGTGGAGCTTGTCCTAAGCATTTTAATTTGGGTGGTGGAGCTAGGGAAGCCTCAGCACAGCTCCGCGGATAAGGTTGTAACCAGCCTTCCATGACCTGTCTTGTCTCTGATTCCCTTGAGCAAGTGTTATTCTTTGGACTGTCAAATTGGCACCTTTGGATATTTCTCTGACCTTGAAAATTAGAATAATTAAGTTTCCTCTTGCACAGTGGGGTTTGATATGCGTAATTAACAGCAGCCAGCATTCCCCAGAGATCACATTTTGTAAAACATTAAGGGAGGAAAGACACAAACCTTCTTGAATGAAGGGATATGGACGTTAGTTACATATGACTGTGGCAGTATTTGGATGTTCCTTTTCATGTGACTTAGATATTTCCATGAAATTTAGTAATGCACATTCCCTTTATTTATTTTTGGTAGCTCCTATCATGTGAAACAGAGGGAAGTGAATAATTGGCAACTGGATAATGAGTGGGGACAAGATCTGAAAAAGTCCTTTATAGTGAAGAAGAAAGTTAATTGTAGGCTACATTAACTTTGTTGCAGTAAAACCAATTTTTAGATCATAATAATTGTGTTTGTGCATTTCTGCATGTTATGATCCCAAGCTATGATGGTGCCCCACATCAACTGGTCACATAGGAGTAGATGCCTAAACAAGTGCAATGCATGTTTTTGAGTCCTTGTCTTTTTAAAGACTTCTTCAAATAACTCTGATCCTTTATGGCACTATTTTCTCTGAAATTTTCTTTGGGCCTTTATACATAGATAGGCAGATAGACAGAGAGAAAGAACACAATCCATTAGGAAACACTTCTGTCTGTTCATTGCTCTTAGAAATTAACTGTTTGCTTTCAGCCAATGGGAGTTAGAAGAACTAACTGTGGGTATACTGTCAACCAGTGAGCATTAGTGTTCCATACTGTGACTGCTCCCTGCTGCTGAGCTCTCCTAATTAACTCTGGATTCTGGACTCTGATTCTGGCCTTTATTTCATGGTGTGGGAACTGATGTCAAAAAGTATGCAAGTGATAGTATCTGACTGTTTATAAAGATTAAGAAAGAGCATCATTCTTGTTGCAAAAACGTGGATTTTACAGTAATTTTAGATAACTTCAAGGAAATGATCTGGTAATCCAGCAGCAGAGACCAATAGGCAATTAGAAATTAGTGGAGGTCCTTCGAAATTATGAAGGACATCATAATGTCTTGCCACTGGGGAGGGGTTGAGCAATAACTTAAGGGTGGTAGTTGGTAGAGAATATGGTAGAGAAGAAATTTCTGAAGCGCATAGAAAGGTTGTTAAAGTACTATAATGGGACCACATACCCTATAGGGATGGTGCTATTGTGACCTTATATACCGTGATTCAGTTAATGATAAATGGAACAAATGAATACTCACTCTTCGATAGAAAAGACTAAAAGGTGAGTGGGAGAGTGATTAAGTGTATCATAAGTATCTGTGACAGTGATCCTAATTTGGTATCCCTATTTTATTTATTTATATTTTTTGAGACAGTGTCTTGCTCTGTCACCCAGGCTAGAGTGCAGTGGTGAGATCACAGCTCACTGAAGCCTTGACCTTCTCCCCACAACCTGGTCTCAAGCAACCCTCCCACCTCTGCCTCCTGAGTAGCTGGGACTATAGGTGTGTGCTGCCATACCCAGCTAATTTTTGTATTTTTTGTAGAGATGGGGTTTCACCATGTTGCCCAGGCTGATCTTGAACTCCTGGGCTCAAGCAACTGGCCCACTACAGCCTCCCAAAGTGTTGGGATTACAGGTGTGACCCTCTACACCTAGCCTGATATCCCTGTTTTAATTACTGATTTTCACCCAACACCATTCATATCTTTGCTGATTAGCTGCACTTCTCTCAAAAAATAAGTCCGTATTGAAAGGATTTGAATGTTAAGAAAGTCTCCAAAAGCTGTTATCAGGGTCTGGAGTCAGTGAATGAGTCATAGCAAGACAGATTATTACTCAGATGCTGCTTTGCTTCCTATTCACCAGTAAAACCAAATGAGATCAGTTAAATGTTCATCATGTGCTGATACTGAGCTCGCTGCACTTTAAGCCAAGCAAAATGGTTGATTCCCCTTTCTTTGAGTCTTTTCCTTGTTTTAGTCAGCTTTCCAAGTTCTTTGGCCCCAAATAGAAGATTTTTTTTTGTACCTATCCAGATTTCAAATTAAGACTAGAACCATTTTCCAATTTTTTTTTTTTTGTAAAAAAGAAAGAAAAGAATAAAAGTCACGTGGGATCAAATGAGTCTAAGAATCAATGACCACTTTATTTTTTCTTTGAGAATCAAATTACATATAAGCATAGTCTAGCTCTGAGAAGTCCTTCACTAAAGAAATGTACTTTATTTAAACTTAAGCTTTTACTAACTATATTCAACAAGATAAAATAACTTTTATTAAGACTCTATTGTTTTTGGCATTATTTTATTGCCTACCCATCGTTTTTTCCCCCAAGTAACAACTGTTAATTGTCTAGGTGAAATGCAAAACTATCAAATAAATGTTCATATAAGAAAAACGCAGTGTTGTACAACCATATGTGACTTGTAGACCTCATGATCTAAATCAGTGCTATCTAATAAATATATAATGCCAGCCACATATATAAGTTTTTTCAAGGAAATTCTTTTATTTTTTTTTTAACTGAAACATATTTAGATATACATATTTTCAGGTTACAGCCACATATGTAGTTTTATATTTTCCAGTAAAAAAGACAAAAAAGGTAAAAATAATTGTAATAAAATGTTCTATTTAACTCCCTATATCCAAATATTATTTCAACATGTAATGAAAATTAAAAGTTATTAGTAAGATTCTTTACATTATTTGCCTACTAAGTCATGAAAACCCAGTGCAAATTTACACTTAAAGCACACCTCAATTTAGACTAGTTCCATTTCAAGAACTTGGTAGCCACACATGACTAGTGGCTAACATTTGGGATGATGCAGGTCCAGAGTAAGCTGCAATGCAAAAAGTATGCAAGTGATAGTATCTGACTGTTCATGAAGATTAATAAAGAGTATCATTCTAGTTGCAAAAACATGGATTTTATAGTAATTCTTCTTCCCACGAGTATAGTGCAACCAGCCTGATCTGGTCCCAACAACATCATCTGGAATTAGGCCAGCCTCTGGAAATCATTTGGTAAAAGACATATAGGAACTCAACATTTATATTTCTTTGATTTTTCTGTTTCATCCCACTCCATTGTCAAGTGTGCCCCCATGAGAAGTGAACACGATTGGTAGAAACCTTGATTACTTAATGGAAGTCAGCAGGAAGGGATTCAAAACCTCACTTAACTTTATCAGGATATATTTTAATTTTACTTATGGTAGGCCTTTGAGTTGATCTTCTATGTTTTAGAACCCTGATAGGCATTTGGATGTGGCTGAAAAATATTGAGACTTATTAGATGGAACCACTGGATTGGACTTTGAAGGGCCAGTGAAATTTTAAATGCAGTATCATTAGAGTAGACGTGTGTGCATGTGTTTATTAGGTAATAGATAATAAAATTAATACTTAACATTTACTTTTTTTTTTCCACGTGCTAAGCCCTATTTAATAGGCATCATCTATTTTAATCCTTACAATTCCATGAATAGCCTCATTATACAGATAAAGAAAATAAGGCTTAGGCAGCTTAGGGAAATTTGACTGAGGTCCCACAGTTGTTGGCTATATTCAATGCCAGAGCCCATATGCTTATAGAACAGGGAGTTCCCATGTACTGTATTCCAATAATCTGCAACCTTTGAGGATCAACCGAGATTGAGAAATCAGGATAGTAAGGCTGTAGACCAACCACTTTGCAAGAATGTGTCCTCTGGGGGAATATCCCTGAATATTTTTGACACTAGAATGGTGTTTACATAACTTTCCTCAATTCTATGATTGTGAAGATCATATAATTTCTATTTTAAAGATTGCAATCTGTCCTGGAGAGTCAAGATTATTCTCTGGGTACAGCTTTAGTTTATCCATGCCTTGCAATTTTAACATGATGACTCTCTCTGTTCCCAGAAATTGTGGCTCTGACAAGCTCCTGCTGCAGTCACTTCATTAATCTTACTCTACCAGGGCACCTGTTCACTACTGTGCAGTGTCAGCTGATATCATACGGTAATTATGTTGTTAATTCATGGGCTGATGTTTTCCAGGCTGAAGCATGGCTTCTTACAGGTAGTGATCTGGGCAATCAAACTGAGCAGACAAGAAAAACCCTGACAATTGTCTGCTTCTACTAGCTTGGTTGTATGACATGACTCTGGGTGGAACAATGGCCATTTGTTGAATATGGTCTTTTTCATGGGGCTGCTACTCAGCAGAAAGTCCCTTAGTTAAGTGGTGATATAAAACACAAACTCTTGAGCAAGATTCAACTTGACCTGAATCCTAGCTCCACTCCTTACTTTTAGATCTTAAAGTTACTTAACCTCTCACTGTCCTTATTTACATGATGGGAATAATAAAAAAGCCAGTATCTGATGCAAACTATTAGCCCAATAAACACACAATAAATGTTCATTTCTATTATTGTTATTTGGCAAATATGTATTGATGCCTAACTTTTACTTAGCAACATGAAAAAGCTTCTTAGAGAAAATGGTACTCTAGTTCAGCTTTCCATAAATAAGACCAAATAAATAGGTTGAGATAAGATAGAAGGATGTTACAGATGGCAGCTTGTGTGGTCTGTTGTGGCTTGGGTTGTTGAACGCTGAGAATCTGCAATGAGATTTTTGCCTTTCAGTCTCATGTGATATAATTTCTGAAGGACTTAGACTAGAATTTTGGCTTTACTACTTCTTAGCAGGGTGACTTGGGCAAGTTACTTGACTACTTCGTTTCTTCCAAAAGTGCAGGTAATAATGGTACCTACTTCATAAGGTCTCTCCTAGGATTAAATAAGTAAAGCCTATCAAACACCTAAACCAGTGTCTGGTCCATGGTAAATGTTCAGGAGCAATTAGCTATTGTTTATAATATTATTACTTATGGAGGTTATAGTTTCACTGGGGAGGCAGACTTAGCACATGAAATAATAAGTGACCTATGATTCATTGTCACATGTATAACATGTAGTCAAAGACAGTAGTTTTTAACCATTTCACCAATAAGAACCTCCTTATCATTCCCTCTTCCAGTGACTCTGTTAAAAAAATCACGCAAAACAGCACCACAGAAACTTTTGTTTTCTTATTATAAAAGCAGTGAATGGACATTGTAGACAAATTATAAAATATAGATGAACAAGGTGAAGTGGTGAAACCAGAACTATAATCACATTTCTCAGAGATAACAATTGCTAACACCTTGATATGTTAGCTTTTCATATCTTTGTGTGCACATATATATATTTTTAAAAAATAGAATTATACTATTCATACTATTTTTGTACTTAGTAAATTATGAGTATTTGTATCTATTAATAAATATTTCTCAGCCATTTATTAATGATTAAATACTATTCCATTGATGAATGCACTGTCATTCTTTCAAGCAGTCTGTACCGTGGCATGTGTAGGGTCTTCCATTTTTGGGCATGTGTGCCATGGTGAACAGCGCTAGGATGAGACTGCCTTATGCCTACATGACCATGGATGCCTGGGTAAAGAGGATGATCATGGGTCTGTATCTTGGAGGTAAGGGCCTAGGCAGGCCTGTTGTCCACTTCTGGGGCAGGAGAGGACACAGGCAAGGCAGTCCCAAGCGGTAAATCCAAGACTGGAGGGGAGACAGAGTATAAAATGTGATTTATGAGAGCATAGCCAAGGTAAGCAAAGAAGGGCCTGTAGGTCCTGTGGATGAAGACCAGAAAGAGCCTCCAGTTAGCAGGAGAGGCCTTTTCTGGAACACCAGTCCCCTAAGCCTCTCTTTAATCGTTATTCTATGAATTTCTGCCCTACGAGGTCAGAGAAGGGCCAACAGCTCCATGAGATGGGGTAGTTAGAAAACCTCCCTGAAGCAGATGTTTTGGGTAATAAGTAAAAATGAATAGGCAGAGATACAATGGAAGCATGCTTCAGAAGGAAGAATTGCAGGTCTAGTGTGGTGTGGCTTGGAACCTGTGAGTTCTGAGAAGGTGGCAGTGCAGTTGCAGGCTTGTGTTCACACTGGGGAGCCTCTGGCAGCTGCCCATGAGTTTCTGTGCGAAGAGAGCCATGACTTATCTTTGTTGGCAGAAAAGTGGGGAAGAAAAACAAACCAATGAACATTAGTCGATATCCTGGCTTAAAAAAAATCTACTAAAAATCACCATATCCAAATTAGCTTAATCTCCCAAAAACTGTATTTAATGTAACCATACATGAAAGTAAATAAACTGAAATAGGCTGGGCGCTGTGGCTCACGCCTGTAATCCTAGCACTTTGGGAGGCCGAGGCGGGCGGATCGCCTGAGGTCAGGAGTTCCACACCAGCCTGACCAATATGGTGAAACCCCATCTCTACTCAAGAGTACAAAAATTAGCCCGGTACGGTGGCGTGCACCTGTAGTCCCAGCCACTCAGGAGGCTGAGGCAGGAGAATTGCTTGAACCCAGGAGGGGGAGGTTGCAGTGAGCCAAAATCATGCCACTGCACTCCAGCCTGGGCTACGGAGCGAGACTCCATCTCAAAAAACAAAATAAATAAATAAATAAAAGTAAACTGAAATATCTTGGACCACTGTGTCAGAATTATGCCAGCAGCTCTCCTGTCTCTTGCCTGGCTGGTAGCTGAGCAGAAAGCATCATCTTCCTCTTTAAAGCTTACTGCTTATGCCCAGAAGAAAACTTCTAGTTTTCCCTAACATATTGCCTATTGTTAGGTTGTTTCCTTTCTTTCATGTTATGGTAAACAGTGCTACGATGAGACTATGGTATTCCAGCTCAGTTATTTTAAATATTTTATCTAATGGAATTTTACTGTATTTTTGCCCTGGAGACTTGCAGCAGTGGGCAGAACCATGCAGGGCTAAATGATAAATAATAAATGTGATAATGCCCATTAATCTGTATTTGGAAGCAGTGTTTCCTCTGCTCTTTTCAGGTTTTGACATTTACTTGTACTGTTTGCCCTGTATGTGGAGGTTTATATAGTTACACTTTCCATGGAAACATTTTCTTTAAATTTCCAGAACCTGTAACATATATTTTTCTCTACTATTAACCCAGTAGGGAAGAATGTTCATATTAGAATGAGGTCAAGCTTGTTTTCTGTAATTTGCCATGAAACTCTGAGATACCCAGTGTTCTTATCTGTACCCCCTTATTTCTGCTGTTCCCCTTCCCAGCCACCAGCAGAGTGACCTTTCTTTATTTATATCTCTGTCCTGCTCAGTTTCCATGGTGGTGTGGAGCATTGTGACTGTTTTAGAGATAAATGGCTTTTCATTGGCTTTTCCAATGACATTTTTACATGGTGAGCTTTTATAGCTTGTAATATACTATAGAGAAAAATGACAAGAGGCAGCACAATTTTGCGTGATCTTGGCCCTGAGCAGGCTGTGAGGCAGGGATGGGACCAGTCCTACAAACACCAGAGTCCTTGCTCTCTGATTTTGTGTCAGGGTTTTAATCCATTAACTTTATTCAGCAGAATTCACTAACCAGCATTGTACATGCCTTCCAGGGACCATGCACAGGTACTTGATAGCTGTTTGGTAAATTTGAACTTAGGCAAAATTTGCAACTACTTATTATAATGTGTTAAGAAAATTGATTATATTTCTCCATATCAAAAAAGGCATTCACTGACAACTTTGAGATGCAGTTATGATCCTTTACCCCTACTGCATCATGGCCTGCTGGGGTGCAATCCTCATCCATCCTTTGGCAGTAGAAAGACCCTGTGAGTAACACAGTCCATGAAGGGTGGATGCCTGAATGGTGCAGCCCTGGGCACATGTGAGCACGGTAGGATGGCCACCCTTCAGTGTGCTGTGAGAGAGCATGCTGCCAGAGAGCCTTGGAATCCATTTCAGACATTTAGAGGGCTTGATGCATCCTCTTACCTGCGGGGAGTTCCAGTTGGCCATTGGAGCTGCTCCTGTAGTGCCCAGGAGGTGAGAGAGCACGGAGTGGTGGAAAGAGTGAAGGAGCAGCTTTCAGTGCCTCATTACACTCCTTGGCAGCTTTGTAGCTTGGGTAAATCTCAACATATCTCTGAGCCTAACAGTCCACTTCCATATTATTTTAACAGGCCTACTTGTGTACCTACCTTCCAGGTTATTGTCAGGTTCCATTAAATAAACTCCTCTGGTTCTTCACAACTCTCTCCAACTTCACTGCCTATGCCTGGAAGAAGAGGTGTTTGGAAGTATTTGATGATAGAATGAAAAGTATTGCACAGATAATTTTGGTCAAACCTTTTCAATTTTGGAGCAGATGGGGTCTCATTCACTTCCTGCTCATTGGAGGGTAGTGCAAATGCCTCAATTGCTTAATTGAGGGAACAGCCAACTGTGGTTTGATGTCATGATACATTCTATTTTGCCAGTCATCAAACCCACATTTCCTTGGGGCCCAAAATAGGAATCCGGTTGTTGTAGGACATGTATTTTTGCATTGTTTCAAATGCTAGTTGATCTTTAACTTTGCATGCCTTATATACATGCCTGGAGCTCTTTCAAAGTATAATATTAAGCAAGAGAAGCTATGGTTTGTGTACGGCACAAAAAAAAAAAGGAAAAAAGAAAATGTTTTCCTTTGTTTTGTCTTTGGCCCAGGGTTTATTGCTGCCAGGGACCTATTTATTAGCCAGCTTTAAAAAGCAGCTGTTCTCTGTCTTCTTTTTTCCTCCAATGATGCCTGCCTTGGATATTTGGGCATGGCTTAGTGTTAGGCGATGCTCTGTAAAGCGAGTTCTGGGAAATGGATTTCATATCTCTTTCAGAGGGTAGAGAAATTGAAGCATAAATATTGAATCCACGTATTAAAGAGAAGGTAGATAATTAAGCTCTTGTCTGGTCCCTGGCAGCTTGTTGATGTGTTTTTATTTTCTAGTGAATGAGTGATATTCTTCAAAGGGAGGTGCCATCTGGGAAATCAGGTCTCTGCTGAAGCATAGCCATGATCCCTGCATTGCCATGTTCTGCACAGGTCCAGCTCTAACCCACAGGCGAACGGCAGGGCTGGACTAATTACGCAGCTGTCAGAATCACACAAATGAATGGACTGGGAGTTCTGCTTCCTTGTCTGTGACAGTGTATATTGGTTTGGATTTCACTTTTCTAACAGTGGTATTTTAACAGGCAAGAGAGCATTTGTATGAAATTGAAAACTTTCTAAAAACAGTATTAAGAAGTGTATCTGTGCATGCTTGCAGCCCAGTGATACAGAGCTTGCTACCAGCACAAAGCCACCATTGCTTGTAAGACAAATAGATGAAATTTAGCATCCCACTGCAAGAGTGACTTTCATACCCTGCAGAAACATACTCACATGCACAACACATGCACCTAGTACCTCTACTCATTAGATATATACAATGTTATGGACATTGTATAGCTGAAGTATAATTATGTTGTAGATATGTAACAGGAAGCTTTTTGATATAGAATGTTTCTCCTTGAATAGGGGAGGCAACTCCCTCTCCTGAATGAACCATCACCACTGCACTACAGACATGTTGTGAAATCATCCAGAAACCAAATAGAAGATCCCCTTTTTTTCTGTTCTGAGCTATGTGAACCAGGAAAATGTGTGAAGGGCCATGCCATGCCTAGCCATATTGGAGTCCATGGCTAAAGGAAAAATCACTAATACTGACTTTGTCTTTATACAAAATTTTGATATTTGGTTTATCATGGGTTGCATTAATTTTGATTTTTAAAAAAGTTTGCATTAAGATATTACTTAATAGGTTTGAACTCTTTGGGCAACCACTTAAACTTTATATCCCTAGTCCCAGCCCTGTTGAGGGTCCCTTTGTATTTCTCTGTGGATGAGAGGAGAGAGATATGGGCCTCCCATGCTTTTTCTGCTGCCTGTCACACTCTCCCCTCCTCCCTAGCATATCTGGTTATGGGATAGCAACTGAATCAGGCATAGCCTTCATTCATGAAGTTAATGGTCTGGAAGTAATGATAGACAAAATCAGATTAAACACATTTATAAAAATCAGAGTAAATACATTTATAAAAATTAGAGTTAACACATTTATAAATACATTTTTTACAAATGGAGATGGAAAAGAATGAACATCATAATGTTGAAAACAAGGGTGGGTATGGTGATGAAGAATCTTACTTGAGCAGTTAGAACAGACACACAGATGAGCTGACATTTAAGTTCACACCTGATGAAAAGAAACCACAAGACAAGGTGTGGGGAGAGACCTCCAAGTAGAGGACACTGTGTAAAGACCTAAAGTTAAAAACAGATTGGCTGGTGTCAGCAAGTGAGTGTTAAGTAAGGCAGGAGGTGAGGCACAGGGAAGAGGGCCAGAGTCAGAGGCAGGGACCAGATGACATACAGTCCTTGAAGGTTAATGTTAGATGTTCAAATAGGGGAATGACGGTGTTTAGAAGACATCTCTGAGAAACTTCCTCTCACCCTCGCCTCGACTTGCTGTACCCACAGCAGCCTCTATCATGGTACTTATTGCAGTGTAGCAAATGCTTTGTTATATGTTTGAAGGTACTCCCACCCTTGATACTGCAGATAGCAGTCTGCTGAAAAAGAGCTTTGGAGATCAGGAAAGCTCTTCGCAGTATCCATTGGGAGTCTTAGGATCAGAATCTCATACTCTGAATGCATGAATATTTTTATGTGGTATACATTTTCTTCAGTTACTTCTCTATCTCCTTAAAGAAAATACTGCCTCATCTCAGCTTTAAGGAATTATTATTTTGCTTTTTGAGGTTGTTTTTATTTTTATTTTTTCTTTCTAATTTTTATTTTAGGTTCAGGGAGTACATGTGCAAGTTTGTCTTATGAATAAATTGCATGTCATGGGGGTTTGATGTACAGATTATTTCATCATCCAGGGAGTAAGCATAGTATCTGATAGGCAGTTTTTCCATCCTCACTCTCCTCCCACCCTCCACCCTTGAGTATATCCTGGTATCTATCGTTCCCTTCTCTGTGTCCATGTGTACTCGCTGTTTTGCTCCCACTTCTAACTGAGAACATGTGGTATTTGGTTTTCTGTTCCTGTGTTAATTTGCTTAGGATAATGGCCTCCAGCAAGCTTTAAAGAAATTTTATCTAAAGTTTTAAGGAGAATCCAGTATCCTGCTGTTTCAAGAATCACAAAGGAAGGTAAAACCAAAGTGAGCAAATAGTAAAGGAAAGAGTGGAAGACCACCTAGAGAACTTCTTCCAAAGCAGAGTCTCCTTTGTTTCTTATTATCTGCTAAAAAAACATAGGATGTTTTAGGCCTTGTTTTACCAAGATTTATTTCTTTGCTCATGCTGAAGAATTTCAATATCTAATTTATTAATTAGCTTTCCATTTCAACAACCTTGTTCAGTGACAGATTTTCCTTTGTTGATGTGTTTTAGGAATTGAAATTCCTACAGTATATAAGAAGTTAATAAAAAAGTGTTTGTCTTATTCCCTGGCCAATAGAACTTCCAGTACTTCTTGTTCTCATCTGTCTCAGAGAGAAATCTCACTTTCCTGCAGTCAACTCTGTTGCCCATTGGCATTTTTTAAGTCCTTTATCCTCTCCTTCTGCAAACACACATTAGTGTCTGCTGCATGTGACTTGGAAATTGTGCAAAGAAACAAGATGCACAGCCCCATGCTCAGCGTGGAGCAGCCTGCTTCTTGATGGTGTATGGGGTGACAGCATCATTTGATGTGCTTTGGAAGCATGATGGAGTGAGAAGTTTATTTTGCTTTGCTATTACCTTCACAGAGGAGCAAATATTTATAACCAGACTCAAAAGATGTCTAATAATGTGTGGTATTGACCAATTTATATACTGTTCCTTGACTATAATTGCTGGCATGCTCTCATTTTATATCAGTCTTGTCTGAACAAGTGAGAGGCAGATATTCTTTAGCAAATTATTGAATCGTTAGTGTGTTTCTTGGAGATAATGTAACATAGTGTTTAGAATTGCTGGTTCTGGAACAAGACTACCTGTCTACAAATTCCAGGTCTGCCAGCTGACAGCGTCTGTAACCTTGGGAAACATCCTGAAACCCTCCAAAGTTCATATTTGTTACCTGTAAAATGGGGTTGAATACTACTGGAATCTACCTCATACAGTTTCTGTGAAAATAAATGAAATAATCCTTGTAAAGCACTATTTAGCATAGTGACTAGCAACTAACAAACATCCAATCAATGGTACCTATTTTTATTGGCATCAGAATTGACTTGGGGAGTTTATTAAAAACACTGGCCCTTGGGTCCCACTGAGACTCACTGGATCAGCTGTTCAAGGTAATTTTTGGAATCTGTATTTCTAACAAGCACTCCAGGTTATTTACACTGGTAGTCTGGCACTCATATCTTACTGGGGCTTGTCAACTACAGAACTGCAAAGGGTAAATGCCTGGACATTAGTTAGAAAAGCCTGAGCTTGAATTGCAGTTCTCCGACCCCTTTCTGTCGGTGTGACATTGGATGTTTTACTTATTTTTACTGACCTTCTGTTTCCTAACTTCTAAAATAGGGGTGATGTTTTTCTAGGTTTGTGATGAAACCACGTGAATGTGGTAAAATAATGAATGTTGGATACTAAGCACCTAGCACATGGTTAAGGGCTTTATAAAGCATGGCTTCTGGTCTCACGAGTGTGTGCCAGCCATGGTGTCAGATTCTGGGGATCCAAAGACAATAGACACGTTGAGGTTTGCAGCCGGAAGTGTAAAGGATGAGTGTTTTAATCAAGAATAACACCCAATGGTTGGGAGGGTCCTAAAAATCACCTAGTCCAAACTGGTGGAGGATTGTCCTTTAACATTCCCCACAAGTGGTGATCTTCTAAATGGCACACAACTCTGTCACAAGTTAGAGCAAACCACAGTGTGCCTCCTTGTGTATTCTAATTGTTGGTCCTGGCATGTAGGTCCCTCTGGGGGCCCACAGAGTAAGTTTCATCCTTGGATGCAGTTACCGTCTTCAAATATCTGAAGGCAGATGTCATATTTCCCCTGCCTTTAATTTTTCAAATCACTATCTCCGCTTACTTAAGGTGTTTCTCATATAGGGTGATTTGGGGCTTCCCCAGACCCACATTCTGCTCCCATTAGCAGGGTTTTCTTCAGCCTGAGGGAAGCTCAGGGAACAACTGTCATGGCATGGATGCCTCAGCAGAAGGGCATATAGGGCCCCTTAAATGGTCTGCATGGGAACAGCATAGGAAATAATGCTGTTGCATGTGATAATCGTACATTAACTAGTTATGCCAAAGTGGGTGGATTTGATAACTGTGGAAGAACATTGGAAGGATAAGTCGGAAAAATAAGGGCTTCTTAGAATGTACCTAGAATATCCTGAGCTTTCATTTAAGCCCAGTTTCTGTTTAAAAGTTATTCTTTTGGAATGTTAAAGTATTTCTAGCACATTAAGCTTATCTGGCTTTGCTGTGCTTATAACAAATAAAAACGCTCTGGGACCTGTTTGAGAGGACCATGCCATTTAAACTCTGCAAGCTAATGAGAAGGCCAAAGCATACATTTGATAAGCTTTGTCATCTTTTTGTCTGCAGATCATAGACCTTGCATTTTAATTTACTATACATAATGCTTCCTTAATGAGTTCCAGTGGATGGCCATTGAAACATGCTGGAGCAGCTGCTGACGTGATTATGGGGGAGAAAAAGCATTTATTTGATTTACGTGATATGCAGTTAGGGTAACTAATATTTGCAGCCGGGGTACAATAATGGCAAGGAAAAAAATTTGCAGTATTACTGTGGACAGGAGAAAGGTGCTGAATCAATTTATTTTTCCCGTACGTGTGAAAACTACTAATTGAAAGCTAATGGAATTGCATTTTAAATGTTGAGTATCTTGCTAGACATTGGTTAGCATTGTGCCAGAAAGTTCATATTAAGCCAATGCAATTATCAGAATTATTTTTAAGTGAAAATTGAATTGAGTTTCCAGGGACTGATTTTGGCTATGTTATAAAACATTGCCCTTCACAATGGTTGAACTAGTTTACAGTCCCACCAACAGTGTAAAAGTGTTCCTGTTTCTCCACATCCTCTCCAGCACCTGTTGTTTCCTGACTTTTAATGATTGCCATTCTAACTGGTGTGAGATGGTATCTCATTGTGGTTTTGATTTGCATTTCTCTGATGGCCAGTGATGATGAGCATTTTTTCATGTGTGAAACCATCATTCTGAGCAAACTGCCACAAGGACAGAAAACCAAACACCGCATGTTCTCACTCATAGGTGGGAATTGAACAATGAGAACACTTGGACACAGGGTGGGGAACATCACACACCAGGGCCTGTCATGGGGTGGGGGGCAGGCAGAGGGATAGCATTCGGAGAAATACCTGATGTAAATGATGAGTTAATGGGTGCAGCACACCAACATGGCACATGTATACATATGTAACAAACCTGCACATTGTAAAACTTAAAGTATAATTTTAAAAAATGCCTTTAAAAGTAAATTGTGGATTGGTGAAACAGGGAAAAAAAAGATTGGAGATAATTCCTAAGAGTAAAACATCAACAAAGTCACAGATGTAATTACCATAGTCATAAATAGTAGCATTTAGTATTAATAAGTGTTGAAAAGCATTTTCATGTACATCACCTGATTTCATTATCTTAATTCTATACAGCAGGTACTATTGTCCTACCTTCCAGATGGGGAAATGG
Source organism: Pan troglodytes (assembly GCF_028858775.2). Classification (NCBI taxonomy): domain Eukaryota; kingdom Metazoa; phylum Chordata; class Mammalia; order Primates; family Hominidae; genus Pan; species Pan troglodytes. Next base: position 94,589,930 of record NC_072407.2, read on the forward strand.
AGGCTTTAAAAGCTTAATTATGTATCCAAGGTAGGAATGATAGGAACAATGGTAGGAATGATCAAATATGATGTGAGCTCTGACTCTTAGACTCTAAATTTTATTTCTAGGGATAATATCTGTTCTAATACCTTCAAACATTTTTGTCTCCAAATATATATTATGAAAGTATTAGTTAAATTGTAAATTACTATCTGTATGGATGTATGGGATGATTATTACTATTAACAATCTCAAATAGTTAAACCAGGAAGTGGAAATGGAAAATGGAAAACAAGCAATCAAAGACCCAAAATTGAAGGGTGTACTTAAAAAGACAAAAATGGCTTTTAGATATTGAGTTATTAGAGTTTTATGTCTTGTTTTCGAAGCCATGCTTCAAATCTATCACTTATGCACTCAGCATCCCCATTGTCTCTGTCCACTCGCCTGGCCAGGTAGCCAAAACTTTGCCTCCGTTCCGCATATCTTTTTATTTTTTAATTTTTTAATTTTTTTATTTTATTATTATTATACTTTAAGTTTTAGGGTACATGTACACAATGTGCAGGTTAATTACATATGTATACATGTCCCATGCTGGTGTGCTGCACCCATTAACTCGTCATTTAGCATTAGGTGTATCTCCTAATGCTATCTCTCCCCCCTCCCCCCACCCCACAACAGTCCCCAGAGTGTAATGTTCCCCTTCCTGTGTCCATGTGTTCTCATTGTTCAATTCCCACCTATGAGTGAGAACATGCGGTGTTTGGTTTTTTGTCCTTGCGATAGTTTACTGAGAATGATGATTTCCAATTTCATCCATGTCCCTACAAAGGACATGAACTCATCATTTTTTATGGCTGCATAGTATTCCATGGTGTATATGTGCCACATTTTCTTAATCCAGTCTGTCATTGTTGGACATTTGCATTGGTTCCAAGTCTTTGCTATTGTGAATAGTGCCGCAATAAACACGTGTGCATGTGTCTTTATAGCAGCATGATTTATAGTCTTTTGGGTATATACCCAGTAATGGGATGGCTGGGTCAAATGGTATTTCTAGTTCTAGATCCCTGAGGAATCTCCACACTGACTTCCACAATGGTTGAACTAGTTTACAGTCCCACCAACAGTGTAAAAGTGTTCCTATTTCTCCACATCCTCTCCAGCACCTGTTGTTTCCTGACTTTTTAATGATCGCCATTCTAACTGGTGTGAGATGGTATCTCATTGTTGTTTTGATTTTCATTTCTCTGATGGAAAGTGATGGTGAGCATTTTTTCATGTGTTTTTTGGCTGCATAAATATCTTTTGACATATTTAGTAATTCTCCTCTTTTGTGAACACACAAACACACACTGGGGACTCTACTTATTATCTTGCTTTTTTTTGTTAGCCCTTCTTCAGTCCCTACTTTGTGTAAAGACAGAAACCCGTGATTAGCCCACTTGTCAGTACTCAAATGCCCTTATCCTTGGGCCTATACGTAATTTAAATAGTTTTATCATGTCTGCATATGTCTAGGGCTCATTACTCACAATTTTGTTTCTTGGTGTTGGTCTGTCATGCATCCCCAGTCCCTTAAAGCTGTGCCTGTGCCACCTGCTCTGTATAGCACCCAGAACAAACCACTTACTTGATGATGGGTGTTGCTGAGGTCTGAGCTTATGCCATGTTCTTCTAATATGGAGGCAATAGCATTTCTGTTTTTGAACATTTTTTCTGAAGTGCCATTGTTTCTCCAATCCTAGGACTGCAGCATTAATTTCCTTCTTCTATCCTGTAAGAAGAAAGTAAAATACAAATGTTAACACAGGTCCATAGCCCTATATCAAAACCATTGGGGTCAGATGTATTTTGGAATTCAGAATTTTAGAAAGGCAATTGGGAGTGAGCATATGACATAGGAGAAGTCACATGTATAACATATGCATGACATTCTCTGTAGAGCCTAGGGCAGTGCCTTGTAATCAAATACTTTAAGATGTCAGCAGCAAAACATGGAGAGTCACACCAGTGGGCTGAGTACAATAGCCTCACATTGGGCCAGGTCGGGTTTAATCATTACATGGTTTCTGATTAGATCAGGTTTTGCAGTTAAATGAGTTTTCAGAGTTTTTGAGATTTTAGAATTGTGGATAGGGCATGGATTGTAGCCCTGTAATAACAGAAAAATCACTTTATGAAGTAACTCCCCATGCCATGCATCTTGTTATAAGAATTTGAGATTCCATTCTCTTAGACAAAAGGACACATTTTCATATAATAAAATGCATCAAATTGGAATATGGTTGGCCTAACATAGTGCTTAATAAACTTGATGGAAGAAGCCTTTGAAAGCTCCCTTGTCGTATATAACCTTTTGTATAGCATCTTTAATGCACTGGCTTTTAGTATATTTTAAAGCCAGGTGTAGTGTAATTCTTCTTTTTTCTTCAGAGAAACTGTGGTAGGATCAGTGCAAAGCCAAGCAATGTTTGGAGGGTGTATTAGTCCATTCTTATGCTATTAATAAAGACATACCCAAGACTGGGTGATTTATAAAGGAGAGAGGTTTAACTGACTCACAGTTCAACATGGCTGGGGAGGCCTCAGGAAACTTACAGTCATGGTGGAAGAAGAAGCAAACATGTCCTTCTTCATCTGGCAGCAGCAAGGAGAAGTGCAGAGTGAAGGGGTGGGGAAACTCCCGTATATAACCATGAGATCTCTTGAGAACTCACTCACTATCATGAGAACACCATGGAGGTAAGCACCCCCATGATTCAATTACCTCCCACTCAGTCCCTCCCATGACACATTGGGATTATGGGAACTACAGTTGAAGATGAGATTTGGGTGTGGACACAGCCATAGCATATCAGAGGGTGTGGATAATTTTAGAAGCCCTGTGCCAATCTCTATAAATTATTATGATTTTTTGCTAATGATTTCTTTTTCTTGGATGTGAAGCCATAGCCAAACTTTCAAGGTGTCTTGTCATCTCAAAGTCATTTTCAAATGTATTCTGAATTTTGAGCCAAATCATAATTTCTCAGCATGGGTTCATTGTCTGTGAGGGTCATAACTTAACGAACCATAGGGCTGATCAAGGTCATTGTATATGTTACTGATGATTAAAAAAGAAAAGGCAGGCATGTGGGATCTTGATTGTTTCATTCAAAAACCCAAAATTGTTCAGGAACTCATAAATTAGCCCTGTTTAATGTTTATGAAGACAATTAGGGAAAGATTGCTTCAAAGTAATAACTGTTATAAAAATGAGACCTTTTAAAACCCTGATTTATAAAGCACTTATTTGCCTTCAAGAATTTTGGGGGCTGATTTATAAGCTGATTCACCATCTGTCTCTTCTTGGCAAAACAAAGGAGAAATGGTTGGATACTATTTTCACAGCTACATTAAAATATTAATTGTGTATTTTACATGAGAAAGAAATAGAGCTAGTATTGGCCTCATCCTTCTTTTAAAGCTTATTTTAAAATGTTCTAATTTGTGATTTTTTTTTTTTTTTGAGATGGAATCTCACCCTGTCACCCAGGCTGGAGTGCAATGGTGTGATCTCGGCTCACTGCAACCTCAGTCTCCTGGATTCAAATGATTCTCGTGCCTCAGCCTCCCGAGTAGCTGGGATTACAGGCACCTGCCACCATGCCTAGCTAATTTTTTTTTATTTTTAGTAGAGATGGGGTTTCATCATGTTGGTCAGGCTGGTCTCGAACTCCTGACCTCATGGTCTGCCCACCTCAGCCTCCCAAAGTGCTGGGATTACAGGCATGAGCCACTGCACCTGGCCTAATTTGTGATTATTAAAGATAAAAAATATACACTAAACAGAAAAAGTAAAGCTTGAAGCCAAATAAATTGTGTTCCTATTAGACTTTTAATCAAGACTTTAGAGTTTTGTTTCATTTACATGTTGTAACAGTTAAATATCTGGAACATATTATCCAATCATGCTCCAATTCCAAGTGCAGAAGGAACACTATATTCCCATGATTAATATTTTCATGTCACATATAGTATTTATTTTCATTATCTCTAATGGTCCAGTGGTCATGCCACACTGATACTGTGTTATTATCTCCATTCTCATGAGAAAGAATTTGAGCCCTAAGAGATTTATTGCCCGAGGCAGAACCCAGACCTATCTTACTCTGAAGGAAATTCTCTCTTCCATACTTGACCTTGATTCTTTCAAAATTTTGGATAATTATAAGCAAACGTTTCATAAACTAAAGACAATTATTCTAGTGGACTAGGCCATCAGACTTTGGGGTCAAGGTGTTTTTGAATCCGTTTTCTCATTCTGAGTTGGATGTCTTCCACCATCAGTTATATAATGTATACTTTTTATTTTGTAACTCTTACATCCAGTTTCAGCTATATTTTCTATTTAGATCTGGCTTAAATCTTCTTAAACCTGTCTTGAAATGTAAATATGAACATAGAAACCATATCCCCATTCCATGACTGGGGTACAAATTGCCTTTCCCATCTCTTGTCTGTTGATCTTAATTGTCTCATCTGTCTTACTTAGATTGTAAGTCCTTTGGGAAACACCAAGCCCTGCTGTACATGGAACTCACAGAACTTCTTGGGTTATTATTTTTCATTAGGTGAGACAGCAGTGATCCAAGGGTGATCATTTTCTGTGGGTTTGGCTGAAATGCCTGGCTTTGGAAACCCAAGTCCTGCACACATGTACACACTGGTCCTATTTGTAGCTTTCAGTGCTACTTGTAATCTGGTACTTTTCAAAATTCTGTCTCTTAGATGCATTTTATCCTGATAGTCCAATTCTTAAAGAGTCATCCCATTATTTTTATATGATGACTTTAAAAAAATTATTTCATATACTTCATAGAAATTTTAGAAAAAATAAGAATAAAAGGAAGGAAACATACTTGTAATCCCATAAACTAGCAATAGCTACATTTAGTATCATATTTTTCCTTGAGAATTTTTTGCAACCTGCTTTTTTCATTTGATATATTTTTAACATTCTTCTATAACATTAGTTTTAATGTCTGCGTAGCAGTCTATTTGATAGATATGTCCATCCCTTTGTGTTGGAGAATTTCATATATTTACTTTTTATGACTATTATTTAAGATCAGTGCTTATAATATTTTCCTATTATAAGCAATGCTTTGATAAGTATCCGAAGCCTAAATCTTTTAGCACACTTTTATTACTTCCTTAGTTTAAGTTAAATGAAGTGTAATTATTGGGGCAAAGGGTGAGAGCATCTTTAAGGGTCTTAATACATAGCACTAATTTGTTTCCTATAAAAACTCTTAACAAAATATTAGTGTTAACATATAAAAAAGAAATCCTACAATAAAGCAAATAGCTTAATAGAAAAATGGCAAATGTCTTAACTAAGCATTTTATGGAAGAGTAAACCAAAATGATCAGTAAACATGAAAAGATGCTCACCTTCATGTAATCAGGGAGACAAATTAAAATGACAAGAGCCATTTGATACCCTTCAGGTTGGCAAAAATTAAATTTGGCTATAAATAAATGGTTTTGAGGCTGTGAAGCAATAGAAACTCATACATAGATGGGGATGGTGTAAATTGTTTCAACAACTTTGGAGGACAACTTAGCAATATGCAAAGGACAGTTGAAAATGCATTTATGCTAATCAGTATCCAAGAAAACTCATCTACAAATGCAGGAAAGTTTATTCTAGCATTCCTTCTAATGGCAGGAAACTGGGAACAACTTAAAAGTCCATCTCTGAAAATATAGTGTGGTATATTCATGCAGTTGAATATTATACATCTGTGAAATGAATAAACCAGAGCTACATTTAGTAGCATAAATAAATCTCAAAAAACATATTATTGAAAGGTTAAAGTCTTCAAAAGACCCTACTTTTAATATGCTATATATATATATATATATATACTGTAAGTTACATACATAATTTATGTATGTAATTTATAGACTATTTTTAAAATGCAAAAGATTATTAGGTATTATTTTGGGAGTTCACATGGAATAAACATATCAAAAAGTGTGCATAACAGTGAGAAATATAGTGACACTGTGTGGAGGAGCTTTACAAGAGTTTCTGTTATATCTTAGTTTTAACTCTTAAGCTAAATGAGCAGTGTGTGGGTGTATATTTTTCCTCTACTCTTTTGAATGTTCTGAAATGCTATATTTAATAACAATCATATGAACAACTTTTACTTTTAGCAGTACTGTAAGTGGGTATCAGTTCCCCATACCCTGACCAACACTGACTGCCCCACTTCTGATGGCTCTTTGGTAACCTGGTTTCTGCAGCTTTATTTTGAATGTTTTTTTCTACCAGTCATCATAGGTTTGACCTGGTGGACTGATCAACACTCTCTAGTTTATTCTGTCTTGTGACAACCAGCAAGCATTTTGAGAATACAGACAAGAGATAAGGGTATATACTGAGGCATTGGGACGTAGTATTTGCAGTCAAAAAGAAAAATAAAACTGCCTAGCTCTGTGGACACCAAAGATGTTTCCAGCTAAGATAATAATTCAAGTCGACACATGTTTTTGACTGTCTTGTGTATATAGCATACAGTACCATGAGCTCTAAGTACAATGGAATATTCTACATAAAAACTGAACTACTAACACCCTCTCCATGTCTGAATTAACTTGTCAGTGTAAACACGACATAGCTGTCATGGCCTCCAGAGTGCCCACCACCCTGCTTTGCTTCCCCTTTATCCAGCTTATTAGTATCCTGCGATTAAACCCTTCTGGAGACAGTAGGCAATGTTCAGCTCTTAGCTTGGCAGAAGAGGCCTTTTATGATCTAAGCCCCCTCTGCTCCCTTGCCCAGGAACCACTCTTATAGGCCAATTTGTGGTTCTAAGAAGGCTGCTTGCTCTTCGTTTATCTGTGACTTCCAGTTTGTTCTTCCACATTTTTGGAATTTTCTGCCCTGTATCTGCTTTGCAAACCTGCTTATCCTTTAAGCTTTAGCTTAAATGTAAACTTCTGGGAAAAGTCTCCACTGAGCTGCAGCCTCCCGTATGCTCCTGTGCCTCTGTACATATCACTATCTGCACATGGCGGCCTTCACTTGTGACTCTGGGTTCACGTATCTATCTCTAATTAGGCTTATAAGCTTCTTAGAGTCAGAAACTATGTTCTTCATGTTTGTATACTTAATTGGCGCAGTACTTACCATAGAGCAGGCACTCAGTAAATGTTTGTTAATTTAATTGGAATTAGCAGTGTTCTCACTTGTGTGTGTGTGTTGGGTGGGGTTGTGCAGAGAGAGATGAAGGGATAGAGAGAGAGATCAAATCCATCAGCCACCATCTTATTATATTTTCACACCTTCTATCTGTCTTTAGCATTTCATCTTTTTTCTTTGAGACCCTTTTTTAGTTGATTACAATTATTTTGAAATTTTATCATCATTGAGAGTATTTGGAACATCACCTCATTTAACTTCACCTGCAAATGTAGTAAGTACACCCTTGATTATCTCATCTTAAGGCGTCAATACAGACTGAAATAGATTGGATTTTAGGACATATTCCTGTGAGAATGTTTGATAAATCTCTCCCAATGTTTGTGAGACATTTGCTTTCTCTGCTTTTGGACTTAAGTTAAATACCAACTCTTAAAGCCAGGGTCCCAATCACCATGTAAGGAAGAGGACTTTGGTCAGCAAACCCTCTCACAGAGAAAAAGACCTTGTGAACACAGGGACTAGCAAGAAACTCAGAATGCTTTTATTTTTCACATAGTTAAACAAAGATACTATTCCTACACTGCTAGCCCAGAATGATTTTGGCACTTCATGGGCCTTATGTGTGGAAAGATGACTAAAGTGACCTCCTCCGGCATTTCTAAGATCTGCTGTCACTCAAGGCTCTTTGTCAGGACTCGTCTGCTGCCAGCCTTCCTATGGAGCTGAGAATTACAAACACCACATAGATGCCTTGTCATTAGGTAATGTCAAATCCAACTGGAGAACGTAACTTTTGATTGTCAGAAGATAAAGGAGCAGCCTGATCTTCCTTTGAGAGGAAAGAGATTCCCTTGCACTGCTCCAACAGCTTCTTATAAACCCTGTGCTGAGGCTCACTCCTCTGGTGGTTCCCATTTCAGATGCAGTGCCATTTTGCTTAATGGCGGCTCCTAGACCAGCTAATAAGAAAGAGTAATCCATCTGCTAATGAAGAGTGGTTGTGCCAAGGACATATTTCTTCATGAGAAATTTATTACCAGGAGTATATACATTAGAGGTGATATACAAATATGCCTGGCCTGAAAAGAGTACATATGAAATAGAAAGGATAATGATGAACTCCTATAAAAAGCCTCAAGCCACTGCACCTAAAATAATTCTGGGCTTGGGAGTGGTAGGAAGGGCACAGACTCTACCTTAACTGGTTGTAATTCATGTATCAAATGTGTTCAGTGTGCTGGGCATACAGGAAGGGGAAGGGGATGGATGTCATTCCAGCCCTCAAGATGCTCAGGGTGCAGTGTAGGTGTCAAAAGGCCTTAGACAAGGGACCACAGGGAGATGAGGATCTCAATGAGAACAGGAGACTCCAGGAGCTCAGAGCCTGGGGTGACTACTGGAACCAGGGTCCTGGGAAAGCTCCCTGGAGATGGAAATCAGAAACTAGAAGGTGGAGTGGGAGTTACCAAGTAAAGAGGTGAAGGGAAGAGTGTTTCTTTGGATTTAGGTAATGCCAGGGGTACAGGCTGATGTCAGGTTACTCCCAGGCCGGTGATAAAAGAGAATTAAGAAGGTGGACAGTGGGGAAAATACTAGAGATGGCTAAAAATGTGCTTGGCTATCTTTCTAATCTCTTTTCCTTCCTGATTGTATTCATGGCTTGTTCTATTTAGAAAAATGCAAGCAATAATGGCTTTCTGATGATCTGCACCTGGCAGGCCTCATGGGCACATTGCCCTTCCCACATGCCCACTGGTTTTAAATATTTCTCCTTTCTTCGTACCCGCCTTGACACAATGGCGGTTTTGGTCTTATCATCCTGGGTCTTGATTAAAGGCTATTTTTGCATATGTGTGCCTCTTTTTCCGTCTTTTTCATGGGAAGGTCTTTGAGGGTGGGGATTGTGTCTCCTCTAGTTTCTGGGGTACCTGTCTTCTTTAGTTCTCTTGTCTGGGAAATTCTGGGATTCTCTGCATCTTTTTAAAAAATCCTTATGCTGTTTTTAATGATCTCTTCCAAGACATGTTTCTTATCTCCTGGCAGAGAACTTCATCCACATACCAGTAATGATCTGCTGACCATTTTGTTTGGGCTGTCTATTTTTTTGTCCTTGGGTCACTGATGAACAATAGATGTGGATATACTCTAGGATGCTACCCTGGCTTTTTTTCATTGTGGGATCCTAGGGTCAGAGGGAAGGTGAAACAGTTCAAAAGAACCTACATATGCTGTGAAAAGCTGGCTGTGGTTTCATGGCCCCCACAGAGACAAAGCCTTGAAACTCTCACAGTTATGTGTGGAAGGCTTCAGTTTCTAACATTAGAAACTACTGACATTCTTTGTTAGTTCTTCAGCAATTACTTATTTACCAGAGGAAGACTGGAAAAAAAAGAAATGGAAAATAACAAAAAGCAAAGAACCAAACAAAAAATTTCAGCTGATTGAGGAATATTTGAGAATATTCCAAATTTTTTAAAAGTTTTGATTATCATTGGTTCACATATTTATGAGTATGCATTTGGAGTGTGATATTTTAAATCTAAAGTTATAGACTAGAATCATAATCAAATATAAATTTAAATTTATTTGTAGGGAGTCACTTCCATACAAATCCTCATAAAAAGGCTTTATGGAGAGAGCAGGTCATAAAATCAAGTGAAAAGGAAGAAATTAAAGACCGAAGGTTAATGTGGAGCAAAGGAAGAAGGTTTAGTGATTTATGAGACAGCTCAAGTGAGAGATCACCTCCCTTTCAAGGTTCACATGTCTAATGGAGACACTGGGCTGGCCAGCAGTGAGTGTGTGAGTGTGTGTGTGTGTGCGTGTGTGTGTGTATACAAGTGTGTGCAGGGGAAGGGAGAGAGTGTCAGGGCTGGGTGGGTGGACAGTAAAGAGGTCTACCAAATACTGAGAAAATGACTTGGGTTACGCATATCAAGAAAGCATCCTTTAACTTATTTTGGATTTGGCTAGATCACCATCTTTTTGTTGAAGCCACCTGAAAGCAATTGACCAGATGGAAATGTCAGACTGACAATAATATCTATTATTTGTATAACCTAGTTTCAAAACCATTTATATAAGCCATCTAAGTACATTTGGGTTGTAAGGAAAATTACAGCAAGTCAGGTTTGCTTCTGCCCATCCTAGGTTACTATCTCTTATCTTGGAGGCAGAAAGAGAGTTTAGAATTTCCTTGGTCTTATCAGCAGAGCAGTACACACACCACCACCCTGTACACATACACATGCAGAAAGCACAAAATGAGGCAATAACATGAGATGCTGCAGAAAGCAGAGAGCAAATGAATACAGCCGTACTTGGGGGTGAATGGAAGACACATAAATGCATTGACTCTATCAAAACCTAATAAATGGGCTGTATGAAAGGTCCTGATCTCTGCAAGAACAAAAAGCTTTATAAACTAAGACACTCAGAGTGCTTGGGGAAATAAATCAACATGGAGAGAAAAGGGAGCCTCACATTTACTTAAATGCAGTGGGTACTATGAATACTCTGTATTAGAGGATCAAGTTGAAGACAGTGGTACTGAGGAACTAAAAATTAACCACATTTTTTCTGGAAAATTACAAGAAGTTGCCCATATCAGGTATATTTCCTGTGACTTTCTCCTCTACTTGCATATTTGTTCTTCCACCATGACCACCACGTGAAGCTTTGATTTGTGTAGACAGTTATTTAATTCCATCCAGACTGCCAGAAGCCAATGGTGGTAATGGAAAACATAAATAGTGTCTTTTAATTGTGTTGGAAATTTCTCCATATGCTACCTTTTAGCTTCTGAATACCTGATGGTAAGTTCGTTAATGAACTTTAGTAGTGAATCCAACGGGACCATAAATGGTCTTTCGTTTATTATTTTTAATTGAGACTGTCTGACAGCTTTATTTAAAATACTTTCCCACAGAAAAGAATGGAGATCTCTATGGTAATGTGAGACTGCTTGTTTTATAGAACAGATGACAATGTAGATTTCACTATTTTGGAGTTTCTGGTGTGAAGTGTATTTTTGTCCACGGCCTCCTGCTTTGTGTAGGTGGCAAACAGGGCATTTTAAAAATACAAACTGTCAGACTTCTAATTTAGGGAATCAAGTAATAGGTACAAAATGATATATGCAATCTAAACACAAAAATTGAAAATGTCTTTCCTTTCTTTTCTGGATAATTATTGTTTCTGTCCTTTTATAAGTACTTGTTCTTATAGGCATGTCTTTAAATGTTCTCCAGTGTTCTTTCTCTGACCTTATCTATTATCTCACTGGAATCAACTGCTCACTCACATTTTATGTCTACATCTATTCTAGCACCTAATGTTTGCTAGTGTACTTATTTATTTTACTGTCTGTGTTCTGGCTTGAGTGTGAGCTTCTCAAAGACAGAAAATGTGTTATTTCTTTTTATAGCTCTTATACTTAACAACAGCTGGTACCTGACCCTAGAGCAGGTGCCGAGTAAATATCTAAGGTTGAATGTATTCAAGGTTCACTGATTTTTTCTATGTCTGTATTAGAACACAAGACCAGTTAGACAGCTCAGGCTATGCAAGTCATAATCAGACTTGACCTTGCTTAACTTACACAAGAGTGTGCTGCAGGAGGTCTGTCAACATGGCAGCATGGCACGGGGCTAGGAAACTGTGTGCGTGTTAGAAGTCAGTAATACTGTCCCAGGTGATAGCCTTCAGTGTAGAAGCCAGAAGGCCTTGTATACCTGTGAGCAAGCTAGAGAGGCATATTACTTTCCTGACGTGTCCTTGGGGAAAAGATTCCAGCATAGAGAAGTTATTTAAGACATCTAGCTATAGGTTAAACACTGGCTATGTGAGGCCAGGCAAATATTTTCCAAATAAAATGTTTTCCTAGGCCTTGAAAACACAGTTTCAAAGATCAAGATATTTATTTCAAAGAAACTATCTTCAGCTGGTAACCGAATTCATCATCTTGCCCCTCTTGCAAGCCAGTTTTGCTCTTGAATTTAATCTTACTACGGATGACAACATCATTTTCCCAGTCACCCAGACTTAACATATTAGAGTCATTTTGTTCCCTTTTTGTAAAACCTCCTCCTGGACTTTGAAATTCTGTAGGTTTAACTTCAACATGAAGCTTGGTGTCCATCTCTTTCTTCCAGTTTTACCATCACTGCCCTTCAGCTCATTTGGCCTTGGCGACTACCAATTATTGCTTCCAACGAGTTCCTCACTTGGGAGATGATATAGGGTCTTCTAAGACTCTCAAAGGACTTGGGCATTGTCCTCATATATTAACAATTTTATTTCCCCAAACAACCTGACAACCTCCTGAGATAAACAGAAACGATGCACTTTCTATCTGATACATTTTTTTTTTTTTTCTGAGACAGAGTCTCGCTCTGTCCCCGAGGCTAGAGTGCAGTGGCGTGATCTATGCTCACTGCCACCTCTGCCTCCTGGGTTCAAGTGATTCTCCTGCCTCAGCCTCCTGAGTAGCTGGGATTATAGGTTCCCACCACCACACTCGGCTACTAAAAATTTTTTGTATTTTTAGTAGAGATGGGGTTTCACCATGTTGGCCAGGCTGGTCTTGAACTCAAGTGATCCACCCACCTTGGCCTCCCAAAGTGCAGGGACTACAGGCATGAGCTACTGCACCTGGCTGGCTGGCTTTCTTTCTTTCTTTCTTTCTTTCTTTGTTGTTGTTTTTTGTTTTTTTTTAGAGACAGGGTCTTGCACTGTTGCCCAGGCTGGAGTGCAGTGGGGTTATCTTGGTTCATTGCAACCTCTGCCTCCCAGGCTCAAACAATCCACCCATCTCAGCCTCTCTAGTAGCTGAGAACACAGGTGTGTATCACCACGGCCAGCTATTTTTTTTTTTTTTTTGTATTTTTTTGTAGCTACAGGATTTTTCCATGTTGTTCAGGCTGGTCTCGAACTCCTGGGCCCAAGCATCCTGCCCTCCTCAGCCTCCCAAAGTGCTGGGATTACAGGTATGAGCCACTGCACCCAGCCTTAAACATTTTTTAATTGACTGAAATACAACTAAAATGTTCAGTGACTTGCCTAAGGTCATGGGCCAAATACAGCGACTCCAAAGTTTTAAAATGCTTCCATTTTCACAACATTTATTCAATGACTCATTTAGCAAGTATTTGTAAATATTTACTATGTGCCTAGGATGTAGGAACTAAAATTAAGGCTCAATATTACGTGCTGCCTTAAAATCTGATAAAATCATGCAGGCCTTGAATGGCCTAAATACAAGCTGTCCTTCCCATTCTGCCTCTGTAGATAAGGCCCCTTGGTCAAATACTCTTCTTTATCAAAGGGACTAAGTAAAATTTCTGCTTATTCCTCATTAGTATGCTTCAGTTCCCTGCCCTCCTGCAAAATTATTCAAACAAGCCAATCACATTGTCTCATGAGAACCAGGGGACACTCTACCCTCTTGGAACTACAAAGCTGGCCTTTCATAGTAGTTATTTGCTTTACTCCCAAGTGTAACTCCTATATGGCCCTGTGTGGTATCCTTCTCCCCTGGACTTTGTGTATACATGACTAATAAACTGCTGTCCATCTCGTCTATCCAGTGTGGGTGTCATGTGGTCAGCCAACCCTACAGTGCCATGGTGGGAATCCCTCCCTCACCAACAGGGTGAATAAGAAGCAATTAAAACAGTGCCAAGGCTGGGCGCGGTTGCTCTCACCTGTAATCCCAGCACTTTGGGAGGCTGAGGCGGGCGGATCACAAGGTCAGAAGATCGAGACCATCCTGGCTAACACGGTGAAACCCCATCTCTACTAAAAATACAAAAAATTAGCCGGGCGTGGTGGCAGGCGCCTGTAGTCCCAGCTACTCGGGAGGCTGAGGCAGGAGAATGGCATGAACCCGAGAGGCAGAGCTTACCGCGAGCCGAGATGGCACCACTGCACTCCAGCCTGGGCGACAGAGTAAGACTCTGTCTCAAAAAACAAAACAAAACAAAACAGTGCCAAGCATGCAAACTTTAAATTGGAGTAAGTTCAAAGACAGTGTATTTCGGAGTCAAAGACAGTATATTTTGGAGTCGGCCACCTCTGTGTACCTCAAATTATGGAAGAAACATATACCAGAGCTTTTACCCATGAATTAAGGAAAGCATTGGCATCAAGGTTCTCCCAATACCACAACTGCATTGGTGAGTTTTTTTCTGGAATGCAACTCATAGGGTGAAAGGCAAGAGGAACAGCTGACTTTGTGTTCCACTACCCTAGTGAGCTTACATGAAACAAATCTTCTAGTTCTCTCTGACATTAGTAGCAAAATGTAATATGTCCATTCTCAGCAGCATTCTATGATGCATGTGGCTTTTCCTGGGAGATCAGAGAGGCTCCAGGGTTATGAAAGTGGAAGCAATGCTCTTTTTTTTTTTGTGACTGTAAGTGAACATCAATGCTTAGTTATAAGCACCTGGGGAGTTGTCCAGTTGCTGATTTTGGCTTTAGTGGAATACTTCCATTGGATGCTGCATGACCAGAAATGTCTAAATGAATCAATCTTATGGAGTGAAGTTATGATTTCATGAATGGGACAGTAAGAGAAGATACCTAAGGGGGTGCCCAGCAAACGTTTGTTGTGTGAGTGAAGCTTTAGCTGAGGAAAACTACTAATGTTATGTCCAGCCCCTTTTACTCATTCATATAAATGAAAAGGTATAGTTGCAAACTTAGAAGTTTCTGCCTCCAAAAAGATGATTAAGAGTGTACTTCATTTAAGAGAAACTGAACTGATGGTCAGGAAGGCAGAATTGAATTGTCAATATAATCATTGTGTTAATTCAGTATTTGTCCAATCTATGTCTCATATGTGAGTATGCATTGCAAGGAAAATGCTAAATCATTTCAATCAGTTAAAGGGAATTGTGCTGTTTCCACCTCTTGCCTATTCAAATAGAAATATCTGGGCAATGATGATATTTAAATTATATATAATTTGAAAAATATGTTTCTAAAGAATATCTACCTCTTTATATTATTTATTGGGATGCTAGTGATATTTCTAGCTTTGCATTATTCCCAAAATCAAATTCCAAAGCTTTTGGAAAAAAAAAACTATTCAGGATAAGCTATATGGTTATAGGAAACATAAATTCAAGAAAATAGAGTGTTACCTATATCAGTGAATATATGCATTAATCTAGTTTATTTTGTGTAGGAATTGTTTTGAAGAGGATTTCTAATTGAAGGTGGATTTGGATTTATTCTCTTGGTATTATTCAACAAAAACTAATATTGCATTGGTTCAGATAATTTCTCAGGATATTAAAAAGGAAACTAATGAAATAAATTGAGTCAACATCTAAAACATAAATGCTTTGTACTTGGTGTTCTAGTTCTCTTAATTACTGTACTTTATTTATTCTCTCCTTTGTGAGATTTCAGAGCAGTGAGGCTTTAAGTTGCTGTCTAGAAATTAGAAAAACACCAGATATTTGAGTTGTGTGGCCAGTGGGACACTGCAGCAAAAAGACTATTCGGGATAAGTTTATTTTTAAAAAGCACTGCTATCTTAAAATCTGCATATTTAAAATGGTAATAAAAATTATTGTTATAAAATGGATCGATTTTTGTGAAAGCACACATAAAGTATAATTTAGAAAATTTAAGTTTCCTTTAATTTTACTCCATAGAGATAATCATTTTAATTACTTAATATGTATATTTTTTAGATTTTTAAAAAATAACATTTAACTTGCTTACCTAGAGAAATTGGGTAAGACTATATATATGTTCTTAAACGTGGTCTTTTTTTTACTTAACCATACATTTAGACATCTTCAATGTCAGTACACATAGATTTCATTCATTTTAATATAGTAAGAATGCTCTATACCATAAACCCTGCTTTTGTTAGTGAACACTATCAGATTGTTTTCCATTTATCATCATTTCCAACATTATTACAATGAATAGTCTTTTTCACTTATGAGAACACTTCTGTGAATTAAAATTCTTGGCATGGATATTATAGATTTAATAGTAATAGCAGTAGCCATCGGTAACTCTTGGGTACTTATCACAGTGCCAGGTTTGCTGCTGAGCACATGGAGTGCTCAGCACTTTTTAATCCTTACAACAGTCCTGTTAGGAGGTGTATTTTTTATGTTTCTCCATTTTACCACTGAAGAAAATAAGGCTTAAAAAGATTAAATTGCTCCCCAAAGTCATCTAGCAGGTCAGAAACTAAATCCAGACTCCAACACAGGTCGTTCTGACTTTCCAGCCTATCACTGTCCTGGCCCCATCACATGCCAGCACCACAATTAGAATTGCTCCATCCACATGCTTTCTCTTTTCTCAGCTCCGCATTCCTCTCAGCTCTGCAGTTCTGGCAGCCCAATACAGTAACCTCTCAAAACCTCTTCCTTTGCCCTCATGCCTAGAGTCAGGCCTGAGCAGCCAGTCTCTCTCTCTCTCTTTTGTGCCGACGCCCTTCCTCAACTACATATTCGCCTCCGTTCCTGACACTGCATTCCTGGCAAACAGTGCAGCATCCCTAAGTCTGAGAAAGCGAGAGGGAAAGTTCCTTCAAGGTTTCTGGGATTTATAACACCTTTGCTGTCAGCCAGCAGATTCCAGCTGACCAGCAGTCTCAGAAGCAGTCACAAAGAGCAGTTATCATCGTAAATCAAGAAGGGAAAGGCAAGAAAAATTACTGCACGTACAATATGTAAAGAGTCATAGGTGCTCTTTGGTGTTTTCAATTACACTGGCACAGCTAGTTATTGGGAGCAGCTAAATAAATAAACTGAGAGATGTTGGCATTGTCATTTGGTAAAATGCATCACAGAAAACCACCATAGTGCTGATGCTTGGACAAGCTAAGTGAACTAGAGTGTACAGGTAACACAGTATTTGCACAGGCCCTGGGCAATCTGGAAGGAGTGCATTTGTCTGGAATTTTGCACATGTCCATCATACCCGGACTGCTTTCATAATCTTTCTGTACTTCACCTATCAAACACATCTTTTTTAATCTGTTATTTCTTTTTTTTTTTTTCTTTTCTTTTTCTTTTATTTTTTGAGGCAGAGTCTCGCTCTATCTCCCAGGCTGGAGTGCAATGGTGCGATCTCGTCTCACTGCAACCTCCGCCTCCTGGGTTCAAGTGATTCTACTGCCTCAGCCTCCTGAGTAGCTGGGATTACAGGTTTTTCTGTTATTTCTAAGCAAAGCTGTTTTCTAACATATTTTTGTATAGCTCTCTGTCTACTAGACTGTGAGATCTCTGTCGGTATGTATCCTATCTCATTTATCTTTTATCCTCACCTATATTTTCCTCTATCCTTTTTTCCATCCTTTCTTTTATCCCTGTTTATTAAGCACCTCTTCTATGCCAAGCACTGCCAAGCACATCATATCCCTGGAGGTACAATGATATGCGTGTAAGGTACAAACTCTCTCTCACTAGGTTTACAGTCTAATGAAAGTGTCAGATAACCTAGATCATTGCATAGTATCTGGCACAGAGAAGACACTCAGTTAATGCCCATTTATTGCATTTATGTATTAAATTCTTCAAAATAAGCAAACTGATTCTTAGGATTATTAACTGACTTGCTCAGTCACTGGTAGAACTCAAGTTGCAATTACCAGGACTGCCATAATGCCATTTCCCACTAGATTGCCCACTAGTTATTATGATTGTGGTACACTCACATGAGGGTGCTATGTCACATGTCACAATCAGTGTTAATGATGATAAGAATTAGCCTGTGACACAAGTAAGTGGTCAAGGGCTGCAGTCCCTTCAGTTTTCCAATGTGAGCATCTGCATGAATTTTCTAATCCATTATCTTTTGTCCAAAGGTATGTCTTCTTCTTGGCATAGGATCCGCAAATTGGCCTTCTGTCTATGCTATCTATGTAAATTATAAAAATAATTATTTCTATTTCACAAATTCCATGGTGCTGTTTTCCTCCTTAGCAGTTTTATGTTTTCTCTTATTTTATATTTTATTTACTTTCTTATGCTAGAATTGTTACCATAAAGTAAATTTTTCAGTTTAGGCACATTTAAATTATATTTAG
This sequence comes from Pan troglodytes, assembly GCF_028858775.2. Lineage (NCBI taxonomy): Eukaryota > Metazoa > Chordata > Mammalia > Primates > Hominidae > Pan > Pan troglodytes. The sequence continues at coordinate 94,608,181 of NC_072407.2, forward strand.
ACTATTTCCTAGTGTTTGACTATATTATAAGTAAAAGAAAAACCTCTGGGAGATACTGCTTAAAGAATGTCATTGATAAGAGTGCCCATTTGCACGAGGTGGATAAATGCAGGTACAGCGTGCAACTCAAAATCGTTCTGGGAGAGGGCGATGATGAAAAACTACTTCAGAACAATGGAATATAGCCTTCATTAGGCCTCCTCAGGGAAGGCAAAACAGAGCTTTAAAACATTGGATGATGGAAGATGATAATGACGATGCATCAGTTTTATCTTATGTAAATTACTGAAAAAAATAAAATCATTTAATCTTAAACCCACAGCTTATTGTTTGTAAGTTAGATGAGAAGGACTGAGTCACTCTTGCTTTCTCTCCACAGAGTAATAACTGTAAATCTCACTCTATATGTTCACTTCTACGCTGCATCTTCAGCTAATAACCACCATTAGTAATATTCTGCAATCAGGCTGCAGCGTTGTTAGACTGTTACTGTAGTGGGTCTGTAGGTGAACTGAATTTATTTTTTCATAAAGAAGTTAATTGGACAAGTAATTTTTGGGCGATGTCTTTGGAAATGTGTGCATTCTCAGAGTGTGTGAATGTATGTGGCACACATATGTATTTGTATAGCCTAGCAGTTTACTCAGTACACACTTTTTAGAAAACAAGATTTTTGGGTTAAAGAATATTGAGTTAAGCTTATGTGTGGGAACCTCTAAGGAAAAACAGGTCATTTTAAATATTTTGTTGACTTCAAATCAAACAGTTCTACAAATTAAAAAGAAGCCTGGCATGTGCCGTGGTAGACAATAATGTAATGAAAACAGGCCATTATTTAATTTAAACCCCTGGGAATTCTAGTATTGGTTTATATATGTGTCCAATACTTTCTCTCTGAAAATGGTGGCACAGCATAGGTGTTAAATAAATGCTGAAGATTAAAGACATCTGCATATGTGCCCTCCACCTCATTTGCTTATTGACAGATTTCATTTTAAAAGACCTTAGTGAGACTGAAGTGCCCCAAGCGCCCTGAACAAAGTCTGGAAGACAATTGTCTGCAAAGTCATGCTTCTCTAGAGACAGGAAAGGACCAGACTATAGCTGTATTTAGACTATTGGAATAATTGGACTGCATATTGATAGAATGGCTTATTTTAATCATCTTAATGAGGGTACCAAATCCAATAGATAACACAGAAATGAAAGGGCCTAAATACCAAGTTAGTGTCTGAACAGCTAATTCTATGGGGATGTATACATTATGTGAATGAAAATATTTGTCTGCATCTTTCTCATCACACACACAAACAAATACAGTTACAAATTCATATACATTAAATACCATAAGTCCCATGGGAATTATATCAGCTGCTAGAACAAACCAGAAAGGCATGGAAACAGTGCTCAATTGCAAAGAATGAAACACCAGCTTTTATGCAGCCTAAGAATTGTAGTATGTTAAAACAACCCCTAATGATTTGATGACAGGACTTCTGATTGGGCAACTGGGTAATTTGCAACCTTATCAAAACTCTGTGAATCTTTTTCTAGATTAATGCTGCTCATGATTAGATAATTCTGAGCATATTCTGCATGCCGGAAATAGAAAAGGGTAAAGCCATGAACCTAGATTTCATACAGAGAGCTATACATGAACAAAGGAATTTTTAGGTTGGCACTGTACACTATAGGTAGCAGATATGGGAAAGATATGAATAATTTCCATGAATTCCTCTAAGGACTCATATGTGAAATAGAGGGGAGGCTGCTGGGTTGTTTTTTTTGTTTGTTTTTTTTTTTTTGGTAGACTCATCTTTGTTTTGCTTTAATTTGCTCTCAGAATAAAACAGAGCAGAATTGTCCTTTAGGGGGCTTTTACTATGGATTGGTTAGTTACTTTATTGACTGTGTATTAACACTCTCTGAACTATGTGTTCTGCCTATTTTTTTACTAAATTATACTTTCCAATCTAGGCAGATGGTGGTGTCTGCTTTGGAGGCACATTTTGTTGTGCTTTTTTTTTTACACGTGTCTGCTATTTCCTGGGGTCATGTCCATCTCATATTTTAGTAGTCAATAATGAAAGATTAAATTACAAAGTACAGGAAAAAGAATGTAGGATTTCATTTCATTCATTCATTAATTCCTTAGTTAATTCTATAAAGCATTTATTTGTGTCAGATACTGTAATTAAGTGCAATTTTTAAAAATCCCAGATTTTTTATGCTCTCTCTTAGACCTGCCCAAATTATTCCATCCATATCTCCAGAATTAGTTACTGCAAGAAATTTTGTTTCCTCCAGACATTTCCTCATGTTTTTCTCTATTGTATCTTCCACTCTATTCTCTAAGTCTTTGTCTGGCTTTGCATGGCTAAAAGCCCATTCAAATGATTTTTCTGAACACAACAGCTTTCTTTTCACAGAGATGAACTCTGATCCTTACCTTTCTGGGCGCCAAGAATTAGAGGAGGGTTTGAAATTATTTTTCCCCTATATCCTGCCAAGATCTTGCTCAGTGTCCCACTCTCATCTGGTTCCTACTAGCAATCATTTCATTAAATGGAAAGCTTTTCTCAAATATTGGGGAGCCTAACCCTGATTGGATAAGGGAGAAAGAGGCATGAAAGAACAAGGGAGAGGAAAAGGCAGAGTTTAAAAGGGTCATTGTCTTTTTGCAGAAGAAACATCTTCTGCCCCTTATTCAGGACAGCTAAGAGCACTGGTTCCTACAGAATGGGGTCCCCACTTTGTAATCGTTTAGAAACAATCCTGAGGGTGTTGCTATAGCTTGGTTTAATCTGTTTCATATTATTTTTTTCAAAGTAGGCAGATATAGGAACTGGGTCTCTGGAGGGTAATCCATGCCTTCCAAGAGGGCCATGCAGGTGATGTTTTTCTATCAAACCAAGGAGGTTGGTAGCTGCTCACTTCTAGCAGCACAGGAAATAAAACATTTGCAGGCTGGATGTTGCTATTACTATTCTAGATATCAGAGAAAAAGTTATAATCTTCTGAAAAGCATAATTTTTTATCTATTGCATTTGAATTCTATAACTGAGTGCCTTACATATTGTCTGATCTAATCTCATTTTACGGAAAGAACTGAATCCCACAGATATTAGCAGTAGCCTATATTTATTGAGCACATCCTTAGCGTCAGACATACAGATATAATTTACTCTAGTGATCTTTTAACTCTCGCAACAACCCTAAACTCTAAAAAGTAGGTTCCTTGGGATTGCCATAATATATTAATAGATAAAGAGGCAAAAGCATAAGGTTAAGTAACTTGCACAAAGTCATACAATCTAGAAAATGGCAGAGACTTGAACCTAGATCTTAATGGCTCCAAAGCCCATGCTCTTAACCTCAATGTTAAACTGTATAATCTAATAGGGTTATTATAGCTCCCAGTTCTTATGACCCTACCTTCTAATTCTCTCTCAAATCCATAGTCTGAACTAGTGATTCTCAAACATGAGCATGCATCACAGTCATCTGGAAGACTTGCCAAACACAGGGTACTGGATCTGTGGTGGACAGACTCTAAGGTGGCCCCCACGATACCTGTCCCTTGGTGTGCACACCTTGGTATAATCCCCTTCTCTTGTGCAAGGGATCTGTGTCTTGTTTCTAAGCAATAGAAAATAGCAAAGGTGATGGGGTGTCACCCTTACGATTACAATAGCTTATATAAGACTCTGACTTGCTAGCAGATTTATTTCAGAGAGTCTTTGCTTGAAGGATGGAGTAAGTAGCCATGCTGAGCAAGCTCATGCAGCAAGGACCTGCAGGGCAGCCTCCAGATGACAGCCAGCAAGAAGCCAGGGATCACAGTCCTATAACCACAAGTGAATTAATTCTGCCGGCAGTCTGAATAAGCTTGTAAGTGATTCTTCCCATGTTGAACTTCCAGAAGAGAACACAGCCTGTCTGACACTTTGATTGCAGCCCTATAGAACCCTGAGGAGAGGACTTAGCTAAGTGGTACCCAGACTCCTGGCCCACGGGAACTATGAAATGATAAATATTTTCTGTTTTAAGCTGCTAATTTTGTAGCAATTTGTTACACAGAAATAGATAACTAGCACCGCCCCCGCACCCCCCAACCAGCCCTGAGTTTCTTACTCAGTAGACCTGGCACAAGAATTTGTACTTAAAAGAAGATTCCAGAGGTCAGTGATGCTACTGGTCCAGGGACCGCACTTTAAGAATCAGGTCCTAGATGTAGAGAATCCCATTATATCCTACTTGTCCTCCCTATACTCTCAAGTTTCCCTCCTCTGCCTAGAACCATCCCCCAGGCTCCTTTTGGATTAACTTCTGATCTCTCTTTAGATAAACTCATACTTACCTTTCAGTTTAAGTGTTATTTGCTCAGCAAAGCCTTCTCCCACCTCAGCCTGGATGAGGAGTCTTTGTTACACACTGACTAAAAGCATGGGCACTGAAATCCACCTGCCTGGGTTTGAATTTCAGCTCTGCCACTTACTAGCTGTAAAATCATGGGCAAATTTATTAACCTTTCTATGTCTCCATTTCCTCAACACTAAAGTGATAAGCACAGGTTACTTCATAAAACTAGGAAAGTTAATATCTTCCATATTAAAATTGGGCAATAGTAGTAGCTTACTCCATCCACCTAGGAGAGTCAAATAAGGTAAGTGCATATTACTATGCCTGGTGAGTAAGTTCTCAGTAAATGGTGTTGGTGGTGGTTGCATTTTGTGTTGATGTTACTCTTGTGATCTCTCATAGACCCATTTACTTCACTGCTTAGAATTCTGCATTTGTTAATGTGAATGCTTGTCTCACTTTCTAGATGATAAATTCCGTGAGAATGAGAACCATGCCCACTCTTGCTTCTCCTGTTAGCCCCAGCACTTAGGGCAGTACCTGGCAGAACAGGAATAGTAAAAAATTACAATATATATTTGATGAATGAATGAATACTCTCAGGGCTAGAGCCACACTCTGGAGGCCTATTCCCAGATCATTATGCATTTTTTCCATCTGGTTGGAATGCACTTTCCTCTGTATTTAGTCCCCGAATGTACTCATCCTTTCGCCCTGCTCTTCACTCAATTGTGGTGAGATCTTATGGAGAGTCTGTTAGGTTGGTCCTTGGTCTGGGATTGCAGCGGCCTCTATACTATAGTTTGTTTTTGCCATGGAACATACAGGAGAGTTGGTCTTGGATAATTGTACTTGGGTACAAATATTTTTAAAAGTACAAAAAAAAGCAAAACATCTTTGCTTTTTGAGATTTTCCTTCTTACTTTAATATCTTTCCAAATTTATAACAGCTACCAGATGCTAATAGGACATCATTGCTCCATATCAAACTATATTAGTTTCTCTCTGAGATGAAGAAGGGTGTATCCAGAACTCAGCTACTGTTTGTTGGGCTGGACGGAGTATGGGGAAATACATTATGACACAGCTCTCTGCAGAAGGCTGAAAAGTAGCTCAGTTCCATTCTTGATTCCAAAAAGTTAAATAAGTTTTCGTAGTTTTTTTCTTTTTCTTTTTTTTTTTAACTTTCTCCCATGAGCAGTGAAAGAGGCAGCTCAGAAAACTAGTCTGCAGGGTTCTCTGGAGATGTTTTCCCTCCCTACCCCATTGCATTAACCTTTCTTCTGAAACTACTTTTGAATGTCTGGGTTTAATTAAGAGATTCTGCATGCAGTACGGAAAGAGCCCATCTCTCCTTTTGGCTTATTCCTTCATCTGATTTGGGTTGAACATATACTTTTTTAAGAATTAGTTATAATTGCTTTTGACAAAAGAAGTAGCTCTTTTTTATGTCTGCAAATCCTTAATGCTGGCTTATGTGCAGCTAATGATGATAGCCATCGGCATAATCAGTTCTAATGGTCTCTACTGTCTTTCTAGCTTTGCATATAGGAATGTAATTCAAATTTCAGAAAGGCTGGGGCTGAATGGCTCTTTGTTCTGCATTTAAAATATTACTACAGTGTTCACTGGAAAGAGGTCTGTTATTACAAACTGGATTTGAGTCTCAACTTTACTTTGTAGCTCTGGGAACATGGGTAGATTCTTGAGTTCTCTTAGGCTGTCTCCTCTCCTTTCAGATAACTTCTTGAGAAGTGGAGACTATCAAAAGACATTGTGTATGAAAGGATTTTGTATGCTGTAAAGTGGTGGGGTTTTTGTTTGTTTGTTTTGTTTTGTTTGCTTGTTTTTTTGCTGTTGCTGTTGCTTTTACCTAGAAGTGATTATTATTTCTAATTCAAATCATCCTCCCAAAGATTTTTTTTGAATTTGTTTGGATGTTGCATTGAAGGAAAAAAGCTCAATTTTTATCCTGAGTTTTAAAAAATTAGACAGTAAAACCTTAAATTGGTTAGCACTTGCAGTTTATAAAGCATTCACAGAATTCATAAAACATTTTCTCACACATTAGCCTGTTCCCAGTCTTCTGGAGGAAAGGGGATGCTGATCTTGCTAGGCAGCTTGATGTATATATTTCATTTAATCCAGAAACCTTACAAGATAGCTAAAATTAGCTTCACTTTTTAGATAGGAAAACTTAGGATCCAGGTCCAAGGTCATAAGGTTTGAACTCCCATCTTTATAATTCATCATTTCCTTGACCTCGGTGGCATAATTCTCTTCTGTGAAGAGGATTGTAAATAAAACAGTTAGGGGCCTTGAGTTTGCCTAGAGGACCATTATTGAAATTCTTCTTTCAAATCTTGATGTTTCCCTATGTTAGCAGAGAAAAATGGGATTAGGAAGGACCTTTAATGATTGATTCCTCTACTTAGATGTCAAGAAAGGCCATTGTAACCACAGCAAAGATTTAGCACTCAAATACTATAGCTTAGTGACTCTCAGCTGGTGCCAATTCTCCATTCCTCCTGTCCCTAAGGGACATTGGCCTATATCTGGAGCCATTTATTTGCCACAACTGGCCAGGTACTATGGGTATCTAATGGATAGAGACCAGAGATGCTGCAAAACCTACTGCAATACACAGGAGAGCCCTACCTTTCACACAAAGAATTCTAAGTCCCAACATATTAATAGTGCTGAGCTGAGAAACCTTGTTGGAAGAATCAGGAAGGCTTCCTGGAGAATGGGGATACTACAACTGGAATTTTGAAGATAATTTAAAATTCTCCAAGCAGACAATGGAAGGAAAAGGCATTCCAGACAAAGCGTATGGCATTTGCAAAAGTATAGAGGCCTGAAATAGTGCTGTATATGTAGGAATTTCTGGGCTCTTTGGCATTGCTGTAGCATTTCTGGGAGGAGCAGTAGGGGGATGACATTAGAGCGATGTGTTGAGTTTCTTTTCTCCAACAGTAATTCACATTAAGAGTAGAATTGTAAATTCGTTTTGTTCCTGAGGATAATTCTTTCTGCTAGACAACCTGTGACCATTGTCACCAGTTCTTAAGAGAGTCATGCAGAGACTACTCTTGATCGATGATACAGGTGGGTAGCCTGGCCATGGCTCTTGACAGACCTGTGCTTATTTTCTTTCAGTGGGCACCTATAAGGATTGAACCACAGGAAGGTGATGTACCACCCTGAGCTGAATACTTCCTCACTAGCTTTTTTGTATCCACAGCCCCTGTATCCATCTGCGTGGTCTATATTCCAAAGTAGTTTGATGGGGCAGCATGCAGAAGTGTGTTCTTATGCAGTAATATAGTGGTGCTCAGTGTGTTCTTATGCAGTAATTGCTCTCCAGCCAAAGCAATTTGCTAGACCTAGGTGATTCTGAACTAATTTATAATTATATACGTACTCCTATTACAGAAGATTGCCCTCCTTTGTGTTTTAACACAGCTTCAATTTGGTTAAAATAATCCTATTTAATGAATGCTATTCATCAACTATATATATATTTCCATCCATCCATCCATCCATCCATTCATCCATCCATCCATCCATGCTCACTAACCTTGGTTTGAGTTTGAGTCCTGGCTTTGGCATTTGCTTGCTGTGTGACTACTGGCAAATGCTTTAACCTCTCTAAGATGCAATTTCCACATCTTTAAAATGGAGATCATAATAATTAGCAAGGTTGTATTCTGTACCAGAGATAATACGTGAATAATCTAAAACAGTGATGTATTAGTAGTAGTAGATTTGCTAAATAAATGGTAGCTTTATTATTATTGCTACTATGACAATGATGATGACAGTGTCCAGAGCACTTTAATCTATGGTTTGGAAGATAGGAAGGTTGATAAATCCCTTCCTATCTTTTGGAGTTCATACTGGGAGCTTCCCCTCTCCAGCCCACCATAATTGATATCACATGGTCCCAACATCTAAATCTGGTACCAACCCTGTGGCAGCAACAGAAAGCCTGAGCTTTGTGACCTTGGGTAGGTTATTTAACTTCTCTGAGCATCACTTGGTAATTTGCAAGAATTAAATGAAATAAAACATTTAAAATTCTTGGCACTCAGTAGATGCTGAACAAATGCTGGTTCCCTTCTCCCCGAGGCAGTCATCATCAAGATGTTCTGTGGGTTTCACTGCTGGCAAAAACAAATGAGGTTAAATAAAAGTCAGAGGTGAAAATAAGGGGAGTTAACAGAGTTTCTGTTTTGTTTTTTTCTTTACATTTTCTGCAATTTACAGAGATTCTTCTCTCCCTCAAACTTAAGTAGATTTCAAACGACTTGTCATTCTCAAGGTGAAATTTATTTTTATGCTTTCTTCTCTAAGTCTAGTCAAGACGTTTCTCATAGATGGGTTTGACCTTTGATGGAGATGTCTCAAACCTGCCTGCACCATTCTCCAGAAATGAATATTTTTTCCCCAATCCTAGCTTGAGTTCTCAGAATTTCTCCTCCAGATAAGTCACTTCTGCCCTGGCCTCTTGGTTTGTTTGCATTAGACCCTCAGATAATGGGCAGAAGTTTCCTCCCTATGCCCAGAGCTCTTGCCCTTTGGCTGTTGGCCTTACTCTGAGCTGCAGACACTGGCTCCTTACTGGCAGTGTTCCTGCCTTAAGTACTTAGAGTTCCCCTGGCGGGGACTGAACTCTGCCTAGAACTCAGATCTCTTAAATAAGCTTCCTCTCAATCTTTTGTTATTTTCACAGACACCTGCACGGCTTGCTGTGCTTTGAATACACTAACACTTCACTCATGCTGACTGGATGGGTCTTCCACACTCAAGGATGGGCTTGAATGTTCCTTCTAGGCCTCAACTGGGAGGACTCCGCTTCTTCCCATGTGTCACATAGCACTTGTAATACTTACAGTGTGTGTCCCCAGCAAGATTTTTGAGTTCCTAGGTGACAGGAGCTATGAAGAGTCAATCTGCTCTGAATCCTTTAGGATGTGGCCTAGTGCTTATAATTAAGGAGACAGAGAAGGAAGAAAAAGGGACTAACAGACGTGCTGAAGGCTAGTGGTAACAATGCAGCATGAGTTGATGGCTCAAACTTCATTCTATTAGTACCCCTGGGAATGAACCACATGGGAAGTGAAGACACCAGGAGATACAGGAGTTCCTGAGGCTGAACAGGAATCAGCAGTGGGCTGCAAGAATGACCTAGTGGAATGAGCAGAAGCTACACAGACCTGAGAGAAGTCTTAATTCTGTCATTTAACAGCTGTATGATCTCATGCAAATTGTGTAAGTTATCTGATTCTACTTTTTTTTTTTTGGTAAAAATGTGATGTATTGGTTTGTTTTCACACTGCTATAAAGAAATACCTGAGAATGGCAGGAGAGAGAGAGTGAGTGCAGGGGAAAACTTATATTTTAAACCATTAGATCTCATTGAGAACTCCCTCACTGTCACGAGAACAACATGGAGGAAACTGCCTCCATGATCCAACCACCTCACACCAGGGTCCCTCCCTCAACATGTGGGGATTATAATTCCAGATGAGATTTGGGTGGGGACACAGAGCCAAACCGTACCATGTGGCTACTATCATCTACTTAGGGATAATGCATTTGGCCCATAATAGTCACTCAATAAAATATCATTATTGTTAATTTTGGAATGGAGGATGTACATACCCAAATATATGAGTGAATTTCATGTTGTCTCCTGCATATAAGTATTACATTGTCTGAGTACACTGTAGCTTCTACTTTTATAACTGTGATCACCATGTATAAACTACATGTAACAAACATGTAGTGTGTCAATCACTGTGTGGGTACTTTCTATATATCTTCTTATTTAATTTTTAATAACTGTAGCATAAGAGTTTCCGTTATCATACATATTATAGAGATGAGGAAATTATTACAATATTTAGGTGACTTGCCCAATATTTCTCATAATTAATAATTGGGATTTATAGCCAAGCCATCCTATTTCAGAACCTGCCCTCCTTGCCAGTATCCTGAATGCTGCTTCCAGTGTTGTCAGGAAACACTTAACAGAACATGTGGAAAATGTGATTCCTACCTTATAAAATCTTATATTTCAAGGCTCCCAATATTGACCATCAGGAATGGTTCATAGGACCAGGTAATCCCAACACATTAATAACCCTAATACATGAATTATTTGTTTGAATAATGAGACCACGGAACATTATATAGGGACAGCATGAAAACTGATTTAGGAAATGAAGTTTTGATATTCTTCTTTAAAATGCTCAGGTTAGCAGATATACATACTGATTTGCAATAGAAAGAAAATCAACAACCATGTAGTGTGTTTTTTTTCTTTCCTGCTAGTCTATAACCTTCTCAAGCATATGCAGCATCTTCTGTTTAATAATAAATTATTGTATTTGCCTAGCAAATTATACATTTCAAAGAGGTTTTGTAAACTTGTCTTATTTGATCCACATAGCAAAGCAGCGAGGTAGACAGAGCAAGGGACAGTATTCTTTATGAGTAGATGAAATGGCTGAGGTTCTTAGCAAGGGTTAGTTATCCAAGGTCACACAGTTAATTAGTGACAGAGCTGGGGCTGGAATCCAGGTCTCTCTGCCCAGCGCGCATCTCCCAAATGCCTAGTTCAGTGGGATTGGACAGCTGCAACAATTTGTGTACAATGAAGTGTTCAACAAATGTTGACTGGCTTGTTTGTCTCAAAACAATTGAAGATACTTTTCACTATGATTTTCATTGTTTCTCTAAAGTAGCTTAGGAGCACATTATCTCTAGTTTGCTGGTGTGGAGGAGAGAAGCAGAAAGCAACCATTGATCAGCTTTGAAAGTTGTTTACTGAGACACCTAGAAAGTTTTCAAAGGAGAGAAGTTTGCTGTTTCAATCATTGTCACACAGACTATCCTGTCTTCAGTCATAGCTGGGTATAATCTCCCTGTACCTAGTAAAATGGAGTTCAGCTTTACATTGGAGAGAACACCCATCCAACTCCAGTGATTTCTGAGACATAACATCCAAAACAAGATCCTCAGAGAGTAATAACACTATGTACACAGTGTACTGTTTTTTCAGACCCTTGATAGAGTAATTTAACAGAGCTGTGTAGTATGAGCTACATGGGCTGGAGATGATTTTGATTCTTAATTCTCAGCTATTTGAACCCAAATCAGTTGGTTTAAATCAGAGTTGAAGAGACACTTCCAAGTGTTAGCTATTTATTTTGGTAATCTGCAAAATCTTTACTAGACCTGCATTTTCTGTAGTGTTGATCCATCCAAAAGATGAGCACAACCAATTTTCAGTGTGTAAATTTGGAGACTGTTGATTGATTAAATCTGTTGTGCGCATTTGGGTGAGGGCTTCAGTTAGGGTCACTTGGCCAGCACATAACCACCCTTTCAACCGTCTTACCTACCGAATGGACAATTAATACAAGCTGCTGGGTTTCGTAACATATGTAGCCTTTTGCTTAAAGAGTGTTCAGGCTAAATCGAGATTTTGCTCAATTCTACCCTCAGTTCCTGATGCATAAGAGTCAGTAAATATTTGTTGCATGAATACAATATAGTGTCATAAACCTTCTCCATCTGTGCCCCCTGCCTCTCCACCGCACCCTCTGCTCTTCCCCCTCCCTACTTCTAACCTGGGACCACACTTTTTATTGCTTCTTAGAAAATATCTTCTTCCATAGCCCCATCTCTTGCCTGGTGATCTTATTCATCCTGGGAACCCAGATTACATTTTCTTCCTTCGTGGGACATTCACACATGCCCAAATCAGAGTTCACAGTGACCCCCATGTGCCTCTTCTCCCCCTGCACTTATTGTCACCTATCTGGGATGGGGTTGCTCTATGTGCTGCTAGGTTGTAACCGTGACTGTGGTGAGCCTCTGTTTTATTCTCACTTGTAATTCTGTCTCTAGGGCAGTGGTGGGGACACTGTGGACACTTACTAATTCCTTGTTGGGTTGAAGGAAGGAAGGAATGATGCCTGCAGCCCCACGGTGTTAGATTTGCAAATCACTTTAGGAAAGGAGGAAAGGGGTTATGTTTTATAATATGAGAGTTGAGTTTTAAGAGACTCTCTGGTTTGGTTGGAGAGTGCCAGAAGAGGCACTGAAGGCAACACCCCAGACCTGGGAAAGGTTAAAGATTCTGGTTTTCATTCACTGCAATGATCCTAAACATGACTCCCGTGCTATTTCCACTTTACAAGCTTCACAGTGATGACTTTAACACTGAGTGCACCCCAGGCTGGCCCTTGTTTGGCCTCCTCACTTGGATCAAGTGTATTTCGAATGGAATCTGACTTAGGTCATGTGATTCAGTAGCATTTGCCTGGAGTTTGTCTGGAATTCTATAGCCTAGATTAGGTTTTTCTAGTACTAGTTTCCATAGACGCCTGGGCTTCCCCTTCCATACCTAATTTAGTGCCCAGCTAGTGTCACATTTCTCCCATCTTCTGTCCCCTTAGCCTTTCATGGCACCAGAAAAGGGACCACAAGCCCCTTTCTGCTGCCTGGCACTCACATTCTGAGCCCTTTTGTTAGATAATGAGTTTGTATCAAGAGGGTTACTTCTACAGAGAAGATACAAATTCAAGTTAATGTCTGTGCATTTTAAATGCCACCAACAGATGCGTAATGAAGAGCTCTTGGTTGGAAAAAATAATATTTTTTATGGAAAACTCTACACAAATAGAAGCTGAAGTTGATGCAGCTCCTGCACATACATTTCTCTTTTAATTTTCTTGACTCCCTTGTGAGGTGTCATTCTCATCTCCATCTTATAAGGAGGGAAACTGAGGCTGTGAGAAATGTAATAGTTGGCTGGAGGTCACACAGCTACTTAATGACAGAGTCACAACTTGACCCAAGCCTGTCTCCAGATTTATGATATGACATCAACTGATAATTATTGAGGTGACACAGTTTAAATTAGTCAGAAGCTATCTATCAATAGGACAAGGATACTATATGAAGGAATCCAGCTTGTGGTCAGTTTTGTAAGGTCTCACTTAAAAGCAAATTTGGAGGAGAGAGGGCTTTTCTAAGTCTCTTCTCTCTACAGCCCAGCAATTAGATGGAGCCTCGGATGAGGTGGTTTGTAATCTTTAATATCGGTAGCATACTTCTGGGGGAGACTTTTCTGCAAGCGAAACAGGCATAAACACAAGAGAATCTGGTTTTCAGATCCCTTTTATGTTGACTCAACAGATATTTATGATAGTCTTTGTTGTTCCAAATTCACATGCTGAGGCCTGGGGGTAGAGTGGTGTGGCAGGGACAGATGGACCTGCTCCTACTCTCAAAGAACTGACCATCTAACATTTTACTCACTGTTACTCTCTTGCTCTTATTTCTTTTCCCACAAATGGGACTTTTTATCTACCACTATTAAAAGTCTGAACTTTAAAAAGATTTTTGGGCTGGTGATCCATATCCATCAGCTTATTCAACTTAGCACCACTTTCATTCCCAGTAGCTTTTCCAGAACTTCTGCCCTCTCCATGAAGCTCCATGAGTTTTCCCAATTCAAACTTGGGCTTCTTCAGCATTTTCACTTTTCTAACAAAAACATCATGAAGAGGATAAATAGATCGGCAAGCCTTTTCTTTGTCTTTTCCAATGCTGTCTGGAATCTATTTATTGACCATTTCTTTCAAATTATTTGTCTGTACCTCTCAGGTCATGACTTCCTTCAAATTTGGTGGACTTGTTGGTGCTGAGTGTAAGAGGTCCTCTGTCTCTGGTATCTGACCATTGCATATTTTTAGTAAAACTGACACAGAACAGACAAAGCAAATAACCATCTATAGTTTTAACAGCAACATGAGCTTCAATAATGATCTGCCACTTTTTGACCATGAAACACATTTTGTCATGGGCAAGATTCATGTCATGGAAGTTTTCAGGCAGTTTTTGCCCTGAACATCTTTAGTAATTGGCTTGAATTTTCTGAATGCAATTTCATCATTCTGCACATCACCAAGACTCACCTCAATCAGTCCACCCTTGAAGCCATCAGATACAAAATCGGTTCCATGAGTCCCTATGACCAGTGCCTTTCCAATATTTCTTATACTGAACATAGCAGGTGCTTTTACATTATACCAATATATCTTAGAAAATGAAGCAACCACTTTCTTCTCAGTTCCCTTTTTGCCACCTTTTGTATGGCACTTGTTCTTGCTAACTGTCATGGTGCTGCTCAGAGAGCCAAAAGGCTATCTTTCTCTTAAAAGTAACTTTAACCTTCATGTGTTTATAGAGATGTAAACTGTGCTATTCCTTTTATTTTTTCAATTTTATATTTTGTTATGTGTTATTTTGGTATCATTCATTTAGCAAGCATTTATTGAAGACCTACTCTGCACCCTACCTTGTGCTGGGTGCTGTTGATACAGAGGCAGTTACTACACAACCTCTGACCTTGAGTAGGTATGTCAAAAGGGAAGAGAATGGTAAGTGCTTTATTAATCGTACACAAAATTTGTTTTGGAAATACAGTGGATGAAGTTACTAATTCTGCTAAGGAGAGACAGAAAAGGAATTGGCAAAGTCTCTATATGGTGTGGGCTGGCCCAATTGTCTAAGTTCATTTCCTGAGTGCTGGCTTGGAATCATGTATTTTATTATATAAAGTGCAACTGCCATTTACTATTTAAAGATTAATTAAAAGTGATTACCTAATGAAATCTTAATAAATAGTACCCAGTAGAGTATGTCTTTAGTATTCATTGATTTAATATCAACGGTTTTGATTATTCAAGAACTACTTTGTAGGTGTTTGACATAGGCAGTCCTGATTTTGCTGAGAATCTAATTTTTATCACCTGGTTTTGGGATGCTGATAGCAAAAAAATTTGCAGAGACCCTGACCCTAGCTGACTGCCCAGCATCCACATCTGAGCTTGGCTATGTTGTTCACAGTGTCATCTTGAGTCATCTATGTGAACAAAGTCTTGATTTTGTGTGTGTGTATGTGTGTGTGTGTGCGCGCGTGTGTGTGTGTGTGTGTGTGTGTGTGTGTGTGTGAAAAGTCACCATGATTAGAAAGAATAAACCCTCAAAAACTTACAAAGTCAGTTAGCTGGTGTTGGAAGTGGATACACAAGAAGTGTGACTTCCCTCAGGAAAGTGATAGAATAGAGCTAGAAGAGACTGTAACAGCATCAGAGCTTGGAGTATTAATTCTCAGGGTATCCATTCCCTTTACAAATGTCAGGGGTCTGATAGCTATAGAAATTTCTGATGTTCAGATTGGGACTGAAGTCTAAGCAATATGCTAGTGATAGTAAGGGTAAATAATGTAAAATTTAAAATGTTTTCATTCCTCCTTGAGGTTTTACATTCTCCACTGGATCTGTAGACTGAGAAAATGCCTGTCATGTAGGAGATGCTTAATGAATATTTGTTGACTAAAATTTAGAAGGCTAGGCTCATTGACATTAAAATGCTAAGACCTGTCACACATATCATATATTTATTTTTCCCTTTAAGGATGAATTCCAAAAGATTGTATTGGACCATACAGTATTAAATTAGACTATGTTATTATGTAATTTAATTTAATTTAATTTCAGATATGGTCATAGATAATCTATCAAGTACTTTTATGATCTATAAGGTATTTTTTTCTTCTAGGAATGGTTTTGTGTTGGAGATTAAAAATACCTGTATTTATCAGGACAAGATTGATGCCCTAAAATGCTGGCTAACATAATTAGGCTGATTGTAAAAGAAATTTGAAGGAGGAAAAATACGATGAAATGTTTCAAAATAGTGACATCTGTTACATCAGTGCCTAATGTGCATTTTTCCTTTATATATTTCTATCTCTCTCCCTGGAAACATCCTTCTTGGAAGTTTTCCCATTATCAGAACAAAGTGCTAAGAGGTAATTTTTTCAAGTCAGATGTGACAGAACACACATCAGCATTCAGGAATGAGGCTTTTGCAGTAGGTAATAGTGTAATCGGTTTTGCCAGCAGCAGAATGTACTATCCTATTAGAGTTGTGGAAAAGGGAAAGTATCACCTTAATTTACCTCCAGGCAATAGAGCAATAACTTGAGGTGCCTAGGGCTGCTGTGTAAAGATGCTTTAATCACATAGTAAAAACAGTTTTAGTCTACTGCCTACTTTAGATGAGGGAAGACTCTCCTAAGTTAATAAATGAATTTTATCCAGCATACAGTCTGGCAATCATGATATGCTATTTTTAATCTTTTTCAACATTAAATCTGTTAAAGAAATTTAGCAGGTTACAATGAGATCGATTTCCCCCTTACATTCCCTATGTTCATTGCAGAAAAATTGGATGACAGCTTTTGGATGAGACTGATAGTGCACAAGAAGGAATTGCTCCAAAATTAAGAGAAGTCAGAGTTTCATTCCACAAGCTTCAGATAGAAGCCGCTTTCTATTGTCTTGTACCTTTGGGACTGAACTCATTATAGTAACCATCAAACTAGAAAGTCTTCAGCTGGGGGTATTTCTCATGTTTGCTTTCTGGCTGTATGGGGAATGTGATCTTTAATTAGTTCAGGTTGTAAAATATTGCAGAGAATTTCCCAGGCACACTTTGCTTTGTGGTCTAGGTCAGCAAATGCAATTCTGTTTTAATTGTGGCTGAGCTATTGTCTTAGACTGGTATTCCTAGAGTGCCTTTTACCAATTAATGGTAATATACTACTGGGAAATCATGTTGCCTTGTGGAAGCCTGTAAATAGCAAAGCCCTAATAGGCTGTCTATTAATAGCAATACAGAGTCAGAGACCTAATGCCATTAAATGGCGGTATTCATGTGTGAAAGCCGTCTAGTAACTACTTTAAGGAATTTCAACAGTCATTTGTGTGTGTGGGAAGTGCGTGTGTGTGGGAAGTGTATGCATGTGCGCATGCCTGTTTTCCTCCTGTCTTTCTCTCTTTGTCTTTTTGTTGGGCTTTTTTCTAATATGAATTTCCATTTTCTGTCAACTCTTTATGATGGATTGGTTTCAGGGAAGCAACATGTGCCAGTCGTTGCCTTTGAACCTGTACTTCAGATATGTGGCATTTTATTTTCTCTCCTGCCTCTTGGCTTATCATCAATTCTAGCAGTGAATTTTGACATGTGCAAATTAATAATCATTCAGTCCAAATGAATACAGTGACCTCTGTGCCCACATGATGTACTAAAAGGAGAAGGATGCCGTGCTCATGAACTCGAGGAGTTCACAACTTAATGAGAGAAGCAAAAATGCACGCGCGCGCGTGTGTGTGTATTTCCACCTGTCTCTAATAGGCTGTCAAGTTACAATAGTTTAATGTAATCACATGCTTTTTACATTTGTACGTGATAGACTCCTGAGAATAATAGTTAATTTTGTGAAAGAATTAAAAATTGAAGTGACCTGTCTAGTTTGGAAAGCTGGGCCGGCAGCAAGGCAAGAAAAAATTACAGGGATAAACATAAATCTTTCACCGTAGAAATCAGTGTGGAGAGATGGTCTAAGAGTTCATTTAAAAAATGCCTTGATATTTTAGGTGACCATAACCTGGAGATGAAGCAGAGGATAGGGTAGTTTGTTCCTATGAAGTCTAATGCAGTCTCTGAGGACAGTGATAGACAAGTGTGGGTTTTAGATGAACCAGTTCTCAGGATCTAGTTCTTTGTTCTGAGCAGGCCAATGCATCAGGAGTATTGCATTAGAAGATATTTTCACTCTGAATAACATCTAGGAGAAGATGAACAGCAATGGGGAAGGCATGAGTAACAGGCATCTTATAAGAGTGATGTCCAAAGACAACTAGCAATATTGAATCCAGAGGAGGAAAAGCAGAGAGAAGATAGATTCACTTAGTGTTTTAAGACATGTGAAGCAGAAGAGGCTGAATCTCTATTCTGCGCTGTTTCAATGGGTGGAAAGTGTAGGCAGGCAAATATATGGACAGGATATGAAAAAATGTCTTCCTAACAATTGCAACTACTGCTGGAATGGCAAGGCTTGGGAAGTAGTGAGCTCAAGACTATTGGCCTTTCACCCAGACCAAAAGGATGCTAACCGTTGAGGCTTTCCATAGATGGACATTTGTATTTGATCATCATCATGTACTTACTGTGCTGAGGTTCTCAAGATGTGCCAAATGATCATGAATGCAAATCCTGCTTCTATCATTTACGTGATGTGACCTTGAAAAGGTTACTAAAACTTTAAAATCTGTTTCCTTATTTCTAAAATGGGTTTAATATAATGCCTGTACGTACAGTGAAGTAAACACTCAAAGGTAGCTTATTGCTCTAATCTTATTAGAGCACCTATTTGGCCTTGTTGGCTTTAGTCTGAGAAGTGAACTTAATTAAGACTAGCTGGTGAAGTCCTGATGTAAGGTTCAGTTCACAGTCCCTTGGTGTTGTTAGGGTTCCATTTTTCAGCTGAGTGTGAAGAGGCTGCTAGCAGTTTCAGAGTGTGGCAACAAGAAAATTTCCATCGACTTTGCTTACTTGTGTCCATAGATTTTGGAAAATAATGTTTGATTCTTGCATTTTAATAAAATACCTGATTATAATATGCATATTGCCTTACCAAAAAAAGTAGTAGTCATTTTAAAATAGTAATATTAGCAGCTATGATTAGTAATATTTAAAGAGTCCTTATTATGTGCCAGGCACTGTGCTAAGCAGTTTACATAGCAAATAGTGTTTACTATCATTATTATTATAACAGGTGGATTAAATGCATTATATTCTTTAAGTCTGAAGCAACTTTATGAGATAGTATTCCTATTTTATAGGTAAGGAAACAGGTACCTAGAAGAAGTTGTTACTTCCACAAGGGCATATCACTAATAAATGAAATAAATAAAATTAGGATCTTTCAGCTGAACTCTCATTGTGCCACCTGACTCTAGAATCAATCTCTCAACCTCTCTCTTTTGTTCTCACACAAACATAAGTTTTAAAAATTGCTATTTATTCTCATTACAGACAACACACTCTGATTTTTTTCATTTTACTAAAAAATACACGTCAGGTCTATTACATTGATTCCCTATCTTAAGTTGATCATTAGTAAATATAATTTAAAAAATAATGCACACTTGTTTCATTTTGTTCTTGTGGTAATACAAAGTTCTCTATACCTTAGATGGATTACAGTTCTCACATATGTAAAGGGATTTGCTTTGTGCTCTTTTGAGATGGTCCCGTGAAGCAGTGTCATTTTATAGTGGCAGAGGTTATGGTGAAGGAGAGGCACATTTTATGAATCACATTGTCCAAATAAATTACTGCTGTCATCTGAATTCAAAGAGATACATTGTTCCAAATCAGAGCCCTAAGTGACTTGAACATTTCCATCACAGATTGTGAATTATTATGTAATGGAAGCTAAATAGTTGTAGTTTTTCATTTCAGAGCAGCCATAACTGTCAGGTCCACATCATATGCCAAAAACAAGTTGTGCCATGGAAAACACAATGTGAGAGCCAGAAGACCACACAGATTCCATGAATGAGCCAGACTTCTTGGGAGGTCAGTACTCAGACCTGGGCATTAAAGGAGCAGCTCTAATTTGTTTTAGTAATTTTTCCACCCATCTTTTTTTCAATGGTTCCTAGCTACTACTATGCCTGTTTGTTTAAGTAGCATTTGAAACCTCTCTGGTCTCTGCTTAGCACTCAACTTTGATAGCAGAAACAGAAGGAAGGGTTTCCAAAAGACTGTTGGTCCTGAACAACTATTACTTAGGAGTTTAATATTGGTTCTCTGCAGGAAACATGCCAATGACTGATTACCCACTAAAAATAAAGCCTTTTATAGCTGATTTTAAAATCCTATGTTGCCTATGTCTTTGAAACACTCTTTAATTGCTTATGAATATATTATACTTTTGCCTCCTTTTCCTTGTTATAATTTCTCTTTCTACAAGAATAGCTATCTTGGTGGAATTTATTGATTTCCCCAACAAGATTTACCTGTTAGCATTTTCTCTGGCAGGACGTTCTTGTGACTGGCTGCAGTTCAGGAATGTTTCCCTTTCATTTGGTACACATTTGCCTAGTGATATGTGTATCAGGTACTGGGAGGACAGAAGATGAATAAGACATCGCTCTCCTATAAAACACTCATTCAATAGACATAGAAAACTGCAGAATTGTGTATTAAATGCCAAAATAAAGGTAGGTTATAAGTATGGTGGTGAAATAAGTGCATGTCTGTTTTGGAATTAATGACATGACTTCATAAAGAAGGAAGTGTTCAGTTTGTGTCTTAAAGTTTGTGTATTGAGGGGTGGGGAGGTAGGTGGTTATTTCAGGCAGAACAATGCAAAGCACTTTAGAAACATTCAGATGGTTCTGAGGTATCTGGAGTAGACAGGTGGATGGAGCAGTGAGTGGAGGGAGATGAGGTAGGACAGAAGAGAGGAAAGTTCCTGGAGGTGGTTGTGTGTGCCTGCTAGATACTGTCCAGGCCTGCCTGCTACCTCCGTTGAACCAATTCCTGATGCTGATGCAACCATCAGATCATGTATGGGCCAGCTTTTTCTGATTAAGGGCTCTTGAACTTCTGCTGGGGAGAATGGTTCTGACTGATGCTGCTTCCACAACTGTTGTTGGGCTTCTTTGAACTTTCCTGGACGACTAGATATTACACTTGATTCCTGGCTGTGGGTGTCTGTTTCCCTGGTCTGAGAGTCTGGCTGTGCAGCAGATGCATTTTGGAGGAGCTGAAGCTGAAAGTGCCAGTGTGGTGCTGGTGTGCATCACTGCCCTCTCTGGGATATCTCTGCAGCAGAGCAAGGTTACAGAGCTACATCTGCCACAGCTTTCTGTGAGTTGTGTAAAAAGACTGTGCCAACCAGTGGGGAGCTTACATTTTCTTATATGGGATTCCTACTATTTTAATTAAATATTGCTTTTAGCAGCTCTTCCTATTTCTACCCTCCTGGGACTAACTAGGTGTTTGTTTGTTTGTTTGTTTGTTTTGCCTTACAACTCATCACCACATATAGGGCATTGTTAATAGATGTGATAAATGATAATAATTCTCTGCTGGACTCTTCCTGCACAGTCAGGAGTCAAAGCCCCACTGGAAGAAGAAACATTATTCACTCATTCAACAAATATTTATTGTTTGTGTACTATGTGCAATAACTGTCAGGCACTCTGTAGGCGCTGGAGTCCATGTTGAGTAAGACAGGAAGGATCCTCTCTGCCCTGGGGGATATTACAGTCTGTCTAGTTGCGGGGGGCGGGGGGGGGATAACTATAAACACCATAATTAAGGTCACGTGCAATGACGTCTACTCCTCAGAAAGGCAGGACAGCATATCTGTGGCTACAGAGCATGCCTAAGATTTTGGGCAGGTAGCTGGTCAGAACTGACCTCAAAACCAAAAATTCCCCATACAACACACAGTCCAGAATGGTCTCCTTGAACTCTAGGGCTGTTCCTAATTTCTCTTTAAACAGCACATTTTGCATTTTTGCAAACCTTTCTGTTGCAACCTCACATAGGTAACTGAAATTTCACTTCTGTTGAACTCAAACTCTAGATATGTGAAGGGAAGAAAGGTGGTTGTAGAATGGCCCCAAGATCCTCCTTTCTGGACGCCTTTCCTCTTTTCTCTTTGCTGCTAGCTTTTCCTTATTGTCTGACCTAAATTGAGCCAAAAGCTACAAATATTGAGGAATACCTCCACAATACCATTCTCATGCATTTTTGCTTCAGTGAGCCAGCTTTCCTTTGGATATTGGATATGTTATCAGTAATGTACATACAATATAACTAGCATCAGAATCCTTCATTTGAGCCATTCACACAATTTTTAAATAGTATGTTAATATAAGGTCAGAATATTTTTCATATTATGTTGAATTTTCACAGTAGTCCAGATTTCACACTATTATTGCCTTTTTCCAAGTTCCTAAAATAGTTGTTTCTGATTATATGCATGTTACCTGCTTCACATTATGAGCAGTGCTTAAATAAATGTTCTTACAAAGGGGAAAAATTATCATGATTTTTCTTCCCCAGCTTGAAGAAACTGCATATCAATTTGTTTGCAAATCTCAATAATTTGTTCTAAAACTAACATTGACCTGTATTGGTATTTACACAGCTTACGATCACTAAGCACATTTAAATATAGAAATTTTTAAAGAACTATTCTATCTGCAACATAAAGGCAGCATGGTAACAACAGGCTAATATTAAAAACAGCCTTCTCTTTTCTCCTCTTCTTTTCCCTTCTCACTGTGAGTCAACATCCATGCATTTAACAGATATTCAAGCTGTGTGCATATGCACACTGAATTCTGTTTTAAGGAATATAGAGGAGAATTCTTTTGTTTTCTTGTCAAAGCTGGTCTAACACAGTGAGTTAGTATTTATCGACGTCTTGTCAGTGCCTCTGGTGCTGTCGACAGAGCAAGTGGGCACATTTCATCTCAATTACCAAAAGATGAATACAAGGCGGGATGTGTGTGTCAGAGGTTAGAGCCATTTAATGGGATGAAATGCGAATGAAAATTGGAGAACAATCCAAGAAATCTATAGAAGATGAGAACTGGAGAAACTCAATTAGAGAAAACCATACACTTCCCTCCTTCTGGACCCTGGTTTCTTTGTGCTATTGTAGTTGCTTCTTTGGTTATAATTAGGAAAGCAAAGAGTTTATTGTTTCCATTGTGAAGAAAAGGCAAGGTAGTTTTGAGGATTTCACTCATGTACTCTGATGCTTTTATATGTATATATATGTGTGGGGGTGTGTGTATATACACACATATATGTACACATATATATACACATGTATATATACACACATACATATATAGGGTGTATATATATACACACACATATCCTATATCTGTACACCCTATATAACATATATGTGTGTATATACGTATGGGAAAATTGGAGGAAATGTGGAATATATACATATATACACATATATGTACACATATGCACACATGTGTACATATACATGTATATATACAACATATACATGTATATGTACATATATAGGATACATACACACCCTATATATATGCACACATATACACACATCCTATATAACATATGTGTATATGTGTGCATGTGTATATGCCCCTTATAACACACACGCACACCCTGTGTGTGTTTGCATGTGCGTGTATACCCCCTATAACCGAATCAACCAAACCTAATTACTGTACCAAAGTATGACATTGGCTATGTGCTTGTG
Organism: Pan troglodytes; assembly: GCF_028858775.2. Taxonomy (NCBI): domain Eukaryota; kingdom Metazoa; phylum Chordata; class Mammalia; order Primates; family Hominidae; genus Pan; species Pan troglodytes. Next base: position 94,631,750 of record NC_072407.2, read on the forward strand.
TCAACACTGGTCAAAGGAAAAGGCAGTTTGGTGAGAATTAACCTAAAAGGATGAAAGAAAATAGACATTCTGTAGGGCACTTTTCCCATCGTAGGCTTTTATAAACTTGTCATAATAAATGTAGTTATAAGTTTTTAAGTCACACAACATACATAGTTGAAGGAAGAAACAATAATACAAAACTAAGACCCCAATCTGTCTTCCTTTGCTTGTTTTGTGTTTCACTTCCATTACCTAGAATGTGTTTTCCAGGGGATTGAATTTTGCTATTTTGGTCAAAGTTGTCTCTGTATCATATGTGCAGTTATCTTTGCAACCCCAGTAAAAATGTTTTCTTGGTAAACATAAAATCACCTCTGAAAGAGTGCATTCATTCACTTGAGAAAAGAATAAGTGAGCTATATGCTTTCATTATTTTATTGAGAAATTACTGAAGGCTGTTACTTTATAAGGGTTAGCAAGTATGAGATTTGTATCAGGGTTGATGTAGCTTTACTTACGTTTTTCAGATTCTGATACAGAAAAAATGAAAAAACGTGTTCTTTTTGCCTTGGAGAAAAAGTTATCTGAAAAGGAAAATTTCCACAGAGTTTCAGCGTAAAAGGAGAGAAGTTCAAGTCAATTCATTACATTTTTAAGAGTATATTTTGTCCTGTCTGGCATATCTCACAGAGGAAATAGTTGGGCTTTTGAGAATATGTGGGTATGGGCATATGCACCAAGGATTTGCCCAAGTCATTTCACTTTAGGGAACCTTTTTTCCAAGTGTAACTTCGTGAAAGAGAAAAGGCTTTTCTAAGCAAAATTCAAATTCTCAGCCCAAATGCTTAGAGACTCCAGATACTCTTTGTGCTAAGTTAGAGAGTCGGTATTAAATAAGTCTAAAAATTGGATTAAAGTATGGCTAATATCTGACAGCACATCCACCTGAAAATGTTCTTGCTTGAAGAGCTGAAGGTTATGTTCTGACATTTTATTTAAAAATCCCACAACACTTTTCAAGGCTGAAGAATTCAAAGTTTTGTGGACAAATTTTAATTTAAATTATGCCTCATGCAAAATCTTCTCAGCAGAATTTTCAGCACTATCTTTCTATCAACATCAACATCAATGATGTTTTATCTTACTAAACATCATGGAATTTTGTCCTTGAGTAAAATTATCAAAATACAAAAAGGAGCAGTTTAAGGATGTTAATTTATGAAATCAGTTATTATCTCTCTACATGGTAAATGATAGTATTTTTAATTTTTGTGTTTTTTCCCAACAAATAATGCAAGTCTTATAACGATTTAATCAAAATGTGATCTGAAACTGCTGGTTAAAATATAATTGACACAATCTTTCTGGAAGACAATTTAGTCAAATGCATTTAAAAATATGTATCTCCTTTGACCTGTCAATTCTACTTTTGTGAATTTATCCTAAAGAGTAATTGAAAAAAGATAGGGATACAAGTTTATTCATCTAAACATGAGTTATAATAGTGAAAAATTTTAAAATGACCTAATAAGTGACCTAGCAAGAGTGGACTTCATTAAGTAAATGGTAAACATCACATGAATATTTCAGCCAATATTTATTGCGCACCTCATGTGTGTGTGCTAGACACTCTTCTAGGGTATATGGCAGTGATGGAGGAGAGAACATTCTTACACATAGTTTACATTTTAATGTGTTATTGGACTAGTGGGCAAGTGGACATCACTACAGTCATTAAAAATGAGTCATAGAACTAAAGTTATTAATGCGGAAAGATGTTCCATGTACAATGGTGAGAATATATTAAGGAATGGTAAAAACTGCAGTTACTTTTGCACCTAAATAAAATTACAGATAAATATACTGCTTTGGGGTGAAAATAATATAGAACAAAGGCAATGCAACAAAGACACCAACAGTTATTATCTCTGGATCATGACATAATCAGCACTTTAAAAACATATTTATATTTCATATTTTCTTCTACAGTGAAGTGTTGATTTTTTAAATGCAGAGATTTGCCTAGTAATTAGTTTGAATGCTCCAAAAGTTTCTGCTGTTCAAAAGATTCATCTATCATCTACCTATCTGCTTGTCTGTTTATCTATGTATCTATCTCTGAAGCAAGAATAGAAATAAACTTCAGCTTCCTTCAGATAGCTATTTCTGTGTTCACTGACCATTATCGTCAGAAAATATTTCTAGATATCTAACTGAAATCTGTTGTGCTGAAGTTTATGTCCATTTCTTCTTCTCAAGAAATAGAATCCAGTGACCACACTTCATTTTACAACCTCCACGTTTTCAGTCACTTCACACAAGCCATGTCTCGACTTCATTTCATATATTCTCTGAGGGTGTTTTTTCCATTGCTCTAGGTTTCAACCTTCCTTTCTTTCTGTGTATATGAATCTATACCATTGTGTTGTGTATGGTGGTTATGCAAATTAGCACCCACCAGAGAAAGGATTTGAGGCTGGGAATCATCTAAGTTATAGGAGAGAAAAACAGAGTGCAAACTGTACATGTCATTCCCAGCTTGGTACTCTTTTGGCTTCCTGTCTTCAAGCTGTTGGTGCCTGGTGCCAACTACACAGACAAGAGTTTTTATAGAGAGAACAGGTGTGCATTTGGAATCCTCTAAAAATGGGTCCTGAAAAGTTTATCTTGAAAACTTCAAGAAGCAAGTATGTGTTTTCTGAACCTACAGAACATCATGGCCAAGGAGGCTTTTGAGCATGCAGCTAAGTATTCCTGAGTCCCAAACAGACAAGGAGAGCTGTCCATTTTCATTAACTCCAAATAAAAGCTTGAATTCAGCCTGAAGCCCTTTGCCTTAATCTTCCTTGCAGCTCTCCAACTTACAGCCTTGAGAAGTAACAGGCACTGAAGGCGGCTTGCATTTCAGTGCATAATTGCTCTCAACAACTGTGTTGTGGGTTTTTCTTCTCCTTCTGCAAAGATGAAAGATGCCTAATCAATGGGCATCCTCATGAGGAGGAGAGAACAGAGTAGAACAAAAGTGTCCAGGGTGGATGCAAATCTGTGGATGAGAGCCCACCTAGAGCGCCTTGCTGGCACTTTATCTGGGGCCTGAAGGCACTGATTCTGGCAGCCTGCAGTGTGTACCTGTGGGCAGGGCACCATTTAAGTGCATGATAAAATCAGCTAATGCCTTCATCAAACTATGTCTTTGCTTCTAGGCTTGAGGATATTATCATGACTCCATTTGCGTTCTAGGTAGCAAAGGGAAAACCCAAAACTGGGCATCATTTTAAGAAAATTGTCTTATTAGGATAATTCACAGATGGAGAGTTGAAATTCAGAGCTTGAATTATCACTTCTTCATATGCGTTAAAGAAGTCTGAAATTGACTATAAGCTTATTCTATCCACATTTTATTTTGTCCGGTGATCACAGGATAACAAAATATCTGGTTGACTCTTCTTCTTTTTTTTTTTTTTTTTGTTTCCAAATGCTCTTATTCATAGGGAGAGCTTGTCTTTAAAGAACCAGACATTCCAACTTGGCTAAATTTACCAAATGTTATGATGTTATCCTTCATTTACTTATTCCACATTTTTATAGTGTTCCAAATTTCTAGCCACCATCATAGGATAGAGAAAAGCAAATCAAAATGTTTCTTACTAGTGGGGAGCTCACAGTAGGATGGTAGAGGGACAGAAATAAAGTGCTAAGATAAAAGGCAGGAGGGGTCAGCGCCCACCCTGGATGGCTGCCTGGGTGACAGTGCTCTTTGAATCCTCCTTGAGGGTTGAGGAGCAAAGGAGGCCATTTGGGGAGATGGATTGAAGGAGCAGCCTAAGCAGATGTGCACAAAAGCAAAGGAGTGATGGATATTAAAGGAAGAGTTGGCCCTCCAGTTTGCCTGGTTCCAGACCAATCCAACATCTGAAAATCTTCAGAGAACATATAATATTGAATTCAAAATAATACATTTCAGCAAATTTAGAAATTGAGGAAAGTAATAAAATCATTGAATTTCCTATTACCAAAGAGCTGATACTAACCCACTGTGAGGAGCACAAGAACTTGGAATTGCCTTCTTTTTCATGATAATGGACACACGTGGATAGATCAGCAGCATACCTCATGTAATGAAAAGAGTGTGTGACTTCTATTCAGTGTGCCACATTCCAGGCCTGACTTTGCCACTTGATTAGCTGGGCAATTCACTTAAAATCCCCAATTTAAAAAAAGTGCATTAAAGTATACATTTAAGTATGTTATATCTTAATATGTGACATATAAAGAATATAAAAATATATGCACATATAATATAGAGAGAGTTGCCAAAAGACAAAATCACAACAAATTTAAAGATCTTAACTGCCTTTTATTTGTGATTCTAGAATCAGGCACCACCTCATTCTCTAAAATAGAATGGGTGCTTTGATGAGCTGAGCAGAGGAGGGTGGCTTTATAGACAGAAAAGGGCTAAGGAGAACAGAACTGGAACAAAAAGCAGATTGATTGTTTCAAAATGACTTTCCTAGTAAAGGTTAAAGCAAAGGGGACTTTCTTATCATGCTAGCTAAAACTGTCCTGTTTGGGGACATATATATATATCTCAAAAATATATATATATATTAAAATATATATAAATTATATTTTAAATTTTTATATATTAAATATGTTTTAATGTATAATATTTAAAAATATATATATTTTAAAAATAGATATATATATCTCAATATATATATCTTGATTTCTTGGAAGGTCAGATAAACAACTTAGTGTTGGCTTGGTGGCATGGAACTTAACATGAGTGACTCCATTTTGGTTTGATCTTTTGGGCCTGGTCCAGGAACTCAGTCCAAACCAGTGACTTTCTGCAAATTGTATTTAACACACTAAAATGTATTTGAAGCATTATAAACATCTAAGTTAAGATTATCTCCACCCACAATTTCTCTACTAATCTCTGTTCATGCCATTTCAATTTGTTTCAGCTGTGTCCATATATTTCAGACTGACAGCAATTACAGATATGACTATAGGAGTGAGTGGAGTGACCCTGGTTGTGCCTATGAGGATAAAATGCCCATTCTTCCTTAACTGTTACCACACACTGTGCTGAACAATGATTTCTGTGAAGGCATTAAGAATCTTATACAGGTCCAAGGATGAATAGAACAAGAAAGAAAAATAGTATCTGTATGATCTTGCTAGAGGCAGGCATGGGTTGGCTAAAAGTGGTTATGGAGCCCATGAAAGAATTTCATGTGCTCTCAGAAATAAATCTAGTTTAAAGAGTTTGACTCTTGAAGAAATAAGCAATTTAAAAATGCACTGAGATGTTAATATTAGGAAAGATTAGGTAAACAGTGCAGGGAGCTCTCTATATATTTCTTTGCACCTTCCTATGAATTTATAATTATTTCAGAATAAGAAGCTAAAAAATCTTTAATGCACTGAAAATTGAGAATTTACATTTTCAATAATTAGAAATAAGCATTAAATGAATCATGCACAAGTGAACAGACTCTGTTAGAAGCATATACAACAGATATGCCATCAAGGTATTTTTTAAGATTGTTTTTAGTGGCCTCAGAGTCTCTAATAATTATCCCAGAAGGGTGATTTTTACCATGTTATAAACACATGACCCCCAAAGCATTCCCTGATCCATACGCTGATAGGTTGTTTGGAGCTGTTGTGTTTGGGTGTCATTCTTTTGGGGCAAGATGTCATTTTAGACTTGGCATGTGGCATATGGGGATATGGCTAGAAAGTAGATAAGGTAAACAACCTAGCATGTAATATTTATCTAATTATGAACAGCTTTATATATTTCCCCTTTCATCTCACATATTTAGGACTGATTCAGTGAGCACAATGTACACATTTTTTTTCTAATACTTGTTTGTGAATAAAAATTAATTAAAACAAATATGTGTTTCATGCTGGAATTAAATAATTGAAGTTCAATCTGTGCACAGTTCTGCCGAAACAAACATACAAATAAATAAATACTTTCATGTATCTACTTACTCAATTAAATATTAAGATGCCCAGAGAATTTTGGGTCTGCTACTGCCTTTATTATACAGCAAATAAAGATAAAAACAGAAAAGAACAATTTTATAAACATAAGCATACCTCAAAAACAAAGAGCATAAAAAATCCAAACTGTATTTCTAATGAAGTTTGAAAATGACATTTTTATAAACATCAGGGTAAAATTTGAGCATCTCAACATAATCCACCTTGAGCATTTCAGTGATAGGTAAAAATGCGAGGGATAGGATACATTGCTGTCTGGGATATTCACTTGAGTCCTTTTCACTGAGCAGTACTACCTGAAACATGCTAGAAGCTCATTGTAGATGGTTTATTTTTTAAATGAGGTGTTCTTAATCACTCATTTCTACTCCCACTCAGCATGTACTTATGAATGGACAGAGGTCCTATCCTATTGAATCAGAGACAGAGATCAGAGTGAAGAAAGAACCTATATGGCACACGAGGAAGGAATTCTTAGACTGGAGAAGAAAAGCCCAGCAAAGAAATGGTTATCTTTTGATACTGAAAGAGCTGTCACAGAAGAAAGATTGTTTGCAAAGTTGTTCTGTTTTATTCTGAAATGTGAATGGGAATATAGGTATAAATCGCTTTTGAAATTACAGAGACCAAATTTTTGCCTCAGTGTGAAGAAGTTTGTGTTAGCTAAAACTGCCCAGTAAATGGTGAGGATCCTATCACCTGATTTGGAACAGAGTCTGGGTTCTGGGTCAGGGATGTTGTGGAAGGGATGCTTTCATTAGGAGAATTGTATCTAGTGTTCTTTGAGGTCTCTTCCAGGTCGGAGGGAGGCTAATGAATCGCTTCATTGATATAAACTAGCCTACTGCTGAATCAGTGTCATGGACATACACTTATTGAGTGCCTACTATATGTCAGGCAGCCAGAAACTCTGCCATTATAGAACCCACTATGAACAGATAGATGGAAAGAGACGCCTTTCTGGGGATGAATACTCCAGGACTGTGTTGGGTACTGGGTTATGAATATGTCACAGACATTTATATTCTGCCTATCTTTATAAATAAAAACAGATTCTCTTTGAAGAGAGTCAGTAATGCTTTTTAAAAATATTTATATTCTACAAAGATACACCAAGATGTACCAAAAAGTATGTTCTTATGATTTCTACATTTGGTATGGAAAACATGAGTAAGAAAGTAAAATATTAATTAAATAATGTTTGCTTAGTTAATGACACTTCTCTATCAGAGGGGAAAAATGTCTTTGGATATGATACTGTATCTGGGTTTTGTATAAATATTGATTAAATAGACAATATGGTTTTTGTTAACAACTGGTCTTGAGTCTGACAAACTAAAGTTTGAGAAGAGAATTTTATACTTACTGGATGAGTGATCACTGGCAAGTTGCTTAACCTATATCTGTTTCTTTATCTGTCAAATGGGGATAAATACAGTAACTGCCTCATGAGTGCTTACAGTAATAAATATTTGTTGAATGAATGAGGGATTTTAAAGAATTAATGAAGACTGAATTTATTGTACCTGTCAAAATACCAGGTGCACAATGATTAAATAGTGATGTGTGTGAAAGTCATGATAGTGATGATAGTGGTTGTAATACTATCTCTGTTTGGAGATGATATGATCATCTATGTACAAAACTATGGAATTTATAAAAAATTGGTTAGAAGACTAAACCAGGAAGAAGTTGAATCCCTGAATAGACAAATAACAAGTTCTGAAATTGAGGCAGTAATTAATAGCCTACCAACCCAAAAAAGCCCAGGATCAGACAGATTACAGTCGAATTCTACCAAAGGTACAAAGAGAAGCTGGCACCATTCCTTCTGAAATTATTCCAAACAATAGAAAAAGAGGGACTCTTCCCTAACTCATGTTATGAGGCCAGCATAATCCTGATACCAAAACCTGGCAGAGACACAACAAAAAAAAGAAAATTTCAGGCCAATATCCCTGATGAACATCAATGTGAAAATCCTCAATAAAATACTGGCAAACTGAATCCAGCAGCACATCAAAAAGTGTATCCACCATGATCAAGTCGGCTTCATCCCTGGGATGCAAGGCTGGTTCAACATATGCAAATCAATAAACATAAGCCATCACATAAACAGAACCTATGACAAAAACCACATGGTTATCTCAATAGATGCAGAAAAGGCCTTCAATAAAATTAAACACCCCTTCATGCTAAAAACACCCAATAAACTAGGTATTGAGGGAACATATCTCAAAATAATAAGAGCTATTTATGACAAGCCCATAGCCAATATCATACTGAATGGGCAAAAGCTAGAAGCATTCCCTTTGAAAACCCACACAAGACAAGGATGCCCTCTCTCACCACTCCTATTCAACATAGTATTGGAAGTTCTGGCCAGAGCAATCAGGCAAAAGAAAGAAGTAAAGGATATTCAAATAGGAAGAGAGGAAGTCAAATTGTCTCTGTTTGCAAATGATATGATTGTATATTTAGAAAACCCCGTCATCTCAGCCCCAAATCTCCTTAAGCTGATAAGCGACTTCAGCAAAGTCTCAGGATACAAAGCCAATGTGCAAAAATCACAAGCATTCCTATACACCAATAGTAGACAAACAGAGAGCCAAATCATGAGTGAACTTTCATTCACAATTGCTACAAAGAGAATAAAATACACAACTGACAAGGGATGTGAAGGCCCTCTTCAAGGAGAAGTACACACCACTGCCCAAGGAAATAAGAGAGGATACAAACAAATGGAAAAACATTCCATGCTCATGGATAGGAAGAATAAATATCGTGAAAACGGCCATACTGCCCAAAGAAATTTATAGATTCAATGCTATCCCCATCAAGCTACCATTGACTTTCTTCAAAGAATTGGAAAAAACTACTTTAAATTTCATATGGAACCAAAAGAGAGCCCATATAGCCAAGACAACCCTAAGCAAAAAGAACAAAGCTGGAGGCATCACGCTACCTGACTTCAAACTATACTACAAGGCTACAGTAACCAAAACAGCATGGTACTGGTACCAAAATAAATATATAGACCAAAGGGACAGAACAGAGGCCCCAGAAATAACCACACATTTACAACCATCTGATCTTTGATAAACCGGACAAAAACAAGTCATAGATTCCCTGTGTAATAAATGGTGTTGGGAAAACTGGCTAGTCATATGCAGAAAACTGAAACTGGACCCCTTCCTTACATCTTGTACAAAAATTAACTCAAGATGGATTAAAGATTTAAATATAAGACCTAAAACCATAAAAACCCTAGAAGAAAACCTAGGCAATACCATTCAGGACATAGGCATGGGCAAAGACTTCATGACTAAAACACCAAAAACAATGGCAACAAAAGCCAAAATTGACAAATGGGATCTAATTAAACTAAAGAGCTTCTGCACAGCAAAAGAAACTGTCGTCAGAGTGAACAGGCAACCTATAGAATGGGAGAAACTTTTTGCCATCTATCCCTCTGACAAAGAGCTAATATCCAGAATCTACAAGGAACTTAAATTTACAAGAAAAAAAACAAACAACCCCATCAAAAAGTGGGTGAAGGATATGAACAGACACTTCTCAAAAGAAGACATTTATATGGCAAACAAACATATGAAAATAAGCTCATCATCACTGGTCATTAGAGAAATGCAAATTAAAACCTCAATGAGATACAGTCTCACACCAGTTAGAATGACCATCATTAAAAAGTCAGGAAATAACAGATGCTGGAGAGGATATGGAGAAATAGGAATGCTTTTACACTGTTGGTGGGAGTGTAAATTAGTTCAACCATTGTGGAAGACAGTGTGGTGATTCCTCAAGGATCTAGATCCAGTGAGCCAAATAATGCTAGAAATATTACTAAGAAATTTACTAGACATATACATTTTACCCAGCAATCCCATTACTGTGTATATACCCAAAGAATTATAAATAATTCTGCTATAAATACTCATGCACACGTATGTTTACTGCAGCACTATTCACAATAGCAAAGATTTGCAACCAACCCAAATGCCCATCAATGATAGACTAGTTAAAGAAAGTGTGACACATATACACCATGGAATACTATGCAGCCATAAAAAAGGATGAGTTCCTGTCTTTTGCAGAGATAGGATGAAGCTGGAAACCATCATTCTCAGCAAACTAACACAGAACAGAAAACCAGACCCTGCACGTTCTCACTCATAAGTGGGAATTGAACAATGAGAACACATGGACACAGGGAGGGTAACATCACACACCAGGGCCTGTCAAGGAGTTGGGGGCTAGGGGAGGGATAGCATTAGGTGAAATACCTAATGTAGATGACAGGTTAATGGGTGCAGCAAATCACCATGGCACATGTATACCTATGTAACAAACCTGCACGTTTTGCACATGTATCCCAGAACTTAAAGTATAACAATAAAAAAAAAATTGGTTAGAACTAATAAGTAAGTTTAACAATGTTGTAGGATACAAGATTAACATACAAAAATCAACTGTAACTTATATACTAAAATTAAACAATTGACATTAAAATAAAAATAATGCATTTTATAATATGTCAAAAACATGAAATGTTTAGGGATAAATTTGACAAAAGATATGTAAGCTCTGTATACCGAAACTATAAAGCATTCCTTAGAGAAATGAAAGAAGACAAATACATAAAGATAAATACCATTTTTATGGATCAGTAGACTCAAAGCTGTCAAGATGCCAGTTCTTACCAAATTGATTTATAGGTTAAATCTAATCCCAATCAAAATCCTAGTGGGTTTCCTAAGTGTCTTATGGATTTTAAAGATGATTCTATAATTTATACAGAAATGCAAATCACCTGGGTTAGCCTAAACAATTGTGAAAAGAGCAAAGTTGGAAGACTTACACTTCCTGATTTCAAGATTTATAAAGCTACATTAATCAAGACAATGTGATATTGGCATAAAGGTAGTCAAACAGATTAATGGGACAGAATGGAGAGTCCAGAAATAGACCCATACATGTAGCAATTGATTTTTGACACAGGTGCAAAGGCAGTTCAGTGGAAAAAGAAGAGTCTTTTCAACACATGGGGCTGGAACAATGAACATCTACATACAAAAAATAAACTTAGATCTATATCTTTCACCATAAAGAAAACTCAAAATGGATCATAGATATAAATACAACACCTAAGACTATTAGACCAGAAGAAAACACAGGACAAAATTGTTATGACTTTGGATTAGGCAAGGATTTCTAAGATACAATACCAAAACATGACCTATAAAAGAAAAATTGATAAATTGGATATGAAAATATAAGATTTTTACCTTCAAACATTACTATTATAAGAGTGAAAAGCCACAGACTGGGGGGGGAAGTTAGCAAATCACTTATCTGATAAAGACTCTTATCCAGAATATATAAAGAACTCTTGAAATTCAAGAAAACAACCCAAATTTAAAAATAGGCAAAACATTTGAACACTTAACCTACGATAACTTCTTTATCTTAGAGAAGATATTCAGGTGAAAAATAAGCACTTTTAAAGATGCTTAACATCATAAAGATGCAAATGAAAACTTCAATGAGATACCATTATATACCCATTAGAATATTTACATTTGAGACACTGACCATGCCAAGTCAGCCACAAGTGGGGATGTGGAGCAACTGGAACCCTCCACATTCACTGCCAGTGGGAATGTGAAACGGTGCAAATATATGTCTATCCTGTGATATAGTCATTCTTACCCCTAAGTTATTACTCAAGAGTAATGGAAGTATTCTTCCATATAAAACTTTTAGATGCATGTTCTTAGCAGCTTTATTTGTAATGGTTAAAAACTGAAAGCAACTCAAATATTCACCAATAGGTCAATGGTTAAAAAAATAATGCTATACCCACACAATGGAATATTACTAAGAAATGAAAAGGAATTAACTATTGTTATACACAAAATAACATGGATCAATCTCAAAATAATTACTGTGAGTGAACGAAAACAGAAAAACAGTACAGACTATATTATTTAAGTTCTATAAAATTCTAGAAAATACAAAGTTATTTATAATGACAGAAAGGTAATCTGTGGTTACCTGGGGGTAGAAAGAGTTGGGAGCAAGGGATTGAAAATGAGAAAGAGGCTACTTTGGAGGATCATGGATATGTTTGTTGTTTTGACTGTGGTGATGGTTTCATGAAAATCAAAACTTACCAATTGTTTGTTTTAGACATGGACAGGTTATTGTATTCCAAATACCTCAATTTTTAAAAAAAGTAATAAAGAATGCATTGTGGTTGTCACAATGTTAAGGGCCCTCAAGATGTGATTTTGGCATTCCTTGGTCAATCTTAAAAGTGAGATTTGATTGATAAAAGAGGTAATGTGGATTTACATTCTTAGTTGTGACTATGTTGACTATCATTAGCTATAAGAGGATAGGTATGCAGAAATGCTATCACGGGACATCAGTGGTGTTAGCATGATTAATATTGAGTCTTGGATGAAACTCAGTAATTAACACATTTCAGACTCAGTCCTTTTAAAATTTGTCCTCAAATTTTTGGATCATAAAATTGACATCTGAACATTGTGTTCCAAGATACTCATTCACACTTCTAGTTACTTGGTAAATATAGCCATATACATCTTTTATTTTAACAGGAGAGAATTCTAATTTTTAAGGAAAATGTCTGATCCTTCATTAAGAGTAAAACAAGGTAAAATCCCACCCTTGTATTTTGATTTGTATTAGTGAAGGCATTTCATCTAAGGACTTCTCAAAATCCTTTAATGTCCAAAGGCTGTGATATACCATCTTCCTGTTTGACAAGTGGAAGAAAATAATTTAGTGACTTCCAGGAATCGCAAAGCAATTTTGTGACTGCAAATCTCTATATGTAAGTGCTTTGGTGTGTGTGTGTGTGTGCACACACACACATACGTGGAAATGTAGGCATGGCAGGTAGTCAGGCAAGGTGACAAATACAACTGAAAAACTTCCTTGATTTTATTGCTTATTGAATTATGTTCTCTTTTTAGTGACCTTACTTTGATGTTCCCCAAAAAGGCCAGATACTTTCACACACAAAAAAATTATGTAATGGGCAAATCACAAAGACTGTGAGAATGGCACATGACCAGAGAAGAAAAAACATCTGGCATGACAGTTCATCCCCAACTTCTCACCTTTCAAGATTATCCCCTGCTTTAGGGTGTGATTACCATTTAGAATGCCTATGGTATTGCTTTTGGTTCACATAGATTTAACACGTACTCAGCATGTGCTGTGCCACACGCATCTTGCCAAACTCTTGGTGTACATTTAATGATTACCACAACACTGAGAGATGGGTATGAAAACTAGATTCGCTTGGGTTGAACATCTTCTCTATGGTCAATTGGGTAGAAAGTGAAGGATTCCAGATTTGAAACTGGGTTATTCAAGGCAGACAGTCTAGGGTTCTTCTACATTTAGCTGTGGAGCCTTGGGCAAGTTACCAACATGGTGTCCTTATCTTTAAGAGATAATTATAAGGTTTATATTATAGGGAATTTGAATTACAAGTCTCACAGCACATTATGGATCCTCAGTAAATGCTATTTCCCCTGCCTCCCATCCCCTTCTTGTTCTAGAGTCTTTGGTCTTCCTAGTATATCGGTCTAAACCAGATTAGCCCTTCTGGCTGTTGGCTATGCATTTATCCCCTCAGTACAGATCTCCTTGATAAAGATCTGTGTTCTCCAAAGGACTGGGAGTCTTTTGAGGACAGAGACCCTCTCATTATCTCTGTTCCTCCAATGGCAGCACAGGGTCCAGTGGATGCCTGTAAACTGAATGGACAGGTCTCATGGCAGTGAAGAGGTGCCTTGCAGAGACTGCAGAACATTTATTTTGTGTTACATTACCTGTATCCCTCACCCCAGCTCACACCTTTCTACTCTTAGTTTCCATCCCAGAGACCACTTAGTTCCCTGTCACTTGTCTGTTCTATGACTTGCAGAGCTCCAGTCTACCTGGGTGGCACCTCATGGCACTGACTGCTATGAGAGTTCCACAAAACTGTCCATGGTGTCTGTGATGTGCTGGTGTCCTGTACTCACAGATGTGCTCACACCTGTTCAGGTATCCAACCCTCAGAGCCCTCCTTCTCTGGTCCTTAATGTCATGTTGACAATTGACTCTGTCTGAGAGACCAAAATAGATGGTCCTTTATCAACTAAGATGAATCCTAAGGTTAAAAAACAGAGTAGCCTCTGGGTTGACGGTTCAGGGCCCAGCTGGCATGGCAGATTTATAAATTCCTACAGGAAAAACCACACTCCTACTAGACTCTCTAACAATAAGTGCTACCAGGCAAATTGTCCTAACTTTGATTTACAACCCAGACCACTAAAACTCTGGTTGGACAGAGGATTTGTCTCACAAACATTCCTTTCTGATAAGCTACTGCAGACCTAAGCCAGTATCAGCTGGCTTATGAAGCCTGTGCACAAACTGTCTTTGTGTCCTATAGTTCATCTTTTGATGTAAAGAGCCAAATTCCACCTCATTTTAATGCTAAAATCCTGCCCCAAAGTGAACATAGAATGTATGTTGCATGTATGTTTGCCCACTGCGAATATGGTCAACTCTTCTCATAAATATGTATGATGTTTCTCCCAAATCTGCTGAATATGTATGACTGCATTGTGTGCTATGGGCCCTATGAGGCATAAAACCAACGTGGCCTTCCCCTCTTGGAAAAGAGAGCACCTTCGGCACACACTGGACAACATCTCTTCCCAGTTTGCAAACCGATATTGGCTGCCAGTAAAGTTCTCCTTTCCACTATTTAGTCATCCTGGTGGTCTTATAGATGGCAGTGTCAACCCAGTTTATAAAGCTGTCTTTATTCATTCAATCAATGAACACACATCACTGCGTTTATAATAGCTTTTGTTGTTGTTGTTGCTTTTACTTCTCCTCATTTTCTTCCTATTCTATTGTCTAGTACCTATTCCTCTAATGACAGATTGGCATTTCTCTTCTAACTACCAGATATCAGCCATATTCTATAGGAACCCATTGTTTTACACATTTCCATTTAAAATATTTGAGATTAACTTTTGTCCCATGGCCTACCACTATGCAGAGTTCTTTGGTGAATAACGTAGCAGCTGAAATTTCAACATCAATCAGGTTATCACCCTTTAAATATTTTATCTGTCTTGAGTTTGAGGAAATTTTGAGTATTCCAGCCTAACTGTTTCTGGACAGATGCCCTCCTCTCTCCCAGTTGCTGTACTTGGCAGTTTGCTTATGCAGGGTCTATAGGCTAAGTTATATGCCTAATTTAGACAAAAGTTTAACAGGAATACAGAGGATAGAGAATTCAGGGCAGAACTGGAGAACTGTTTCTTGACTCTTTTCACAATGTCTTTTATAGTATAAGGATTTACATGAATTTCACGCTTTCTATGAGCCTCCTGACTACTTTTACAGTTTTTATACACTGAGCCCAGAGTTTTCCCATCATGATGGGCTCATGATCCTGTCCCTGTGGTAAGTTTCTGTAGCCTGGTGATTGGGTAAGGGTTGTAAAGATAGACAAGAGCACTGTGTTTTCTCTGGCTTTTTAGGCAGACATCTGATTTCCTGGTTGGCACTTGTTTCAACCATGAAATGGGAAAGACTGGGCATTTTGTGCTCCTAATTTAAAATGATTGTCCATGAGCATCTCTCAAAGTGGCTCAGAGTTTATTAGGGCCCTCTGTAGAGTTCTTAAGGGGGATGGAACTCGTTCGAAACGTGTTTATATGACCTCTTCTCTTATTATGTTGGAATAGCTGTGACATTTGATTTTCGGGGAAAAAGTAAGAAGGAGGGTTATACCTTTGCAGGCAAAATATTTTCCACTCTAACAGGCAAAAAAAGAATATTTGAAAGGTTTTTCTTCTTTCTGTAAATGAACAGATAAAATAATTTACCCTAGGAGAGCTTTTCATTGCATAAGAAGTCAATTCAATATCAGGTCAAATGGAGATATTGACCTGATACTACACTGATTTCCCATGAAACATGGGAAGTGCTTTGACTCCTGGCCCAACCTCTTCTCATTCCTCTATATCATCTATTCTGTGTGTGTGTGCATCTGAGCTCAGGTTTGTTTGAGAGATATCTATCTCCAAAATTCAAATAAAGTATTTGTAAATGTAATTATACTCTATAAACAGTGGAAGAACTATTTAATCTGGTCCTGCTGAAAATCATTTTCTTATGTAAAGAGTGACATCTTAATTTAACCTTATGTTATGGATTTGGGTGTTTTTCATATGCCAAGATTATTTGGTGTAGTCCTTTGGAATTTGAGATTATTTATTTAATGTCTTCCCTTTCTCTGTGACAGTAACACTTCTCTTTTTTGTCTCAGGGGTCATCACTGCCGCAGACATTCTTGATCGGGAGACAATGGGGTCA
This sequence comes from Pan troglodytes, assembly GCF_028858775.2. Classification (NCBI taxonomy): domain Eukaryota; kingdom Metazoa; phylum Chordata; class Mammalia; order Primates; family Hominidae; genus Pan; species Pan troglodytes. Next base: position 94,648,196 of record NC_072407.2, read on the forward strand.
TACTGGCTAACAGTGTATGCCACAGACAGGGGCGTTGTTCCACTCTACTCCACCATTGAGGTTTACATTGAAGTTGAAGATGTGAATGACAATGCCCCGCTGACCTCAGAACCTATATATTATCCTGTTGTCATGGAAAACTCTCCAAAGGACGTATCTGTCATTCAGATCCAGGCTGAAGATCCTGACTCCAGTTCCAATGAAAAACTGACATACAGGATTACAAGTGGAAATCCTCAGAATTTTTTTGCCATCAATATCAAAACAGGTAAGGGAATGCTTATATGACTTCTTTTTAGTTTGTACTCCAGCCTTTAAATTCATCAGCCTGACACTTTCTGTACTCATTTACTTTATTTTCTAAAGAACAGCATCTTCCTTTCTGAGAATAGTTTCTGAAAAGGTGAGTGCCACTTCTGCCTATGTGGTATGTTTTAATTTCACTTGACACTGAGTGGGAGTGATCTAATCAAAATCAGAGGTTTTCACAAAAGGCCTTAGATTTGCTTTACTCATAATAATAAAATGTGTTTCCCAGGCCACTCAGAGAGCCAGCTGCTTCCTTCTCTTTCTTGAAAAAGAGTAATCTGGCCTCTGCTGAATTCTATGAGCAAGCTGGCTTTGTGATGCCTCTACCTCTAGACACTTCTCCCTTGCTGATCTCCTTAAAGCCTTCACCTCAAACTCCAGATGTTTTTGCGATTCCTGTACTACCCATCAAGGAAGCATCCATGTTTAAAAGAACTTCCAGTGTCTCAATTTTTACATAAAATATGTATAACTTCAATTTTCTGGTCTTTTGCTCAAAACGTTTTTAGAGATTGTAATAAAAACTTAATTGGTTGAGTAAGGTTAAGAAAGGTCTAAGGATCGGTAGGTAGCAGGTGTGCATTTGGCTGAATGCATTCTGAGACAGGTATGTACGTTGGAAAAGTTCTTTGCAGATCTGGGAGGTTCATTGCTTTCTTGTGATTTGCCTCTTTTAGGTCTGAACAAAGGAGTAAAATAGTGAGAGTTGTGATGGATGGGGTTTTAATTCATTGAAATTTAGAATAATTTAAATTAATTTCACCCTGGGCAAGTGAGTTGATATTGGTCAAAAAGTTAGGCTCAGTTGAGATTTGTTGGTGTGAACAAACTCAGCTCTCCTAATGAACTACTAATCTAGTTGACGGTTGTTTCTCCTGCCTATGTTTGTTAAACAGAAACATGTAGCTGACCTCAAGTATTTTATAAATGTCAGATTCCCATTAATATAATGAAAGAAAATGTCAGGGTTTAAGAAAGAAAATTATTGATTTTCTCTAATTATGAGTGGATCAATCATTTTGTTAAGCAGACTTTTGCATTCTAACAGTGTTGAATCGGGATTTGACTTGTATTTTATTGTAAGACAAAGAGAGTACTAACTATCAGTATCTGTTGAGGCCTGCTTGTACTTGCAGAAGAGGACTCAGATTTGGAGGCTTGGCCCAACCTTTCAGAGACCCATTAAGTAGATAAAATTCTCCATGCTTCTGCAGAACAGGTCTCCAACTTTCCTGGGAAGCCCTCCTGATTTACTTTTTGGTATGGCAAAGAGCTCCTTAGAACATAGCCACAGAGAAATGAATTCAATCACTTTGCAAATTTAAGAGTGAGGGTTGTGGTGGAGGGAGAGAGAGAACAAAAACAAAAACAAACAATGTCACAGTAAAGAAGTTGAGGCCACAGATATCTTCACATTTCACAACCCAGTGGAGTCTGAAATACCCCAGTCAGATTCTGCTTCTTCCATCTTGATCCCATTGCTACTTGAGTCATTAATGGTAGGCCCAGCACCCTTTTTTTAAAGAAGTTAATAAAAAGCTGCAAAAGGGAAGTTTTCACTGTTCTCATCCTTTACTTAGGAATGAATAGAAAAAATAACTGTCACAGGGAAGAGGGAAGAATTTGGGTTGGATGTGAAGTTCAGAGAAGAACATGCTCATTCATGTAACTAAAGCTTTCTTTTATATGGCTTTTAAAAGTTTGAACATAATTTTTCAGAAAGCCCTATTTTATCACTATTTGGCCTACGTTGCTAATAAGATCCTTAAGCATGTTCATAATTTCTCTCTTCTTGCCATAGATTTTTTAAAACCTTTTTTGCCAGGAATGACATTTTTGTCCAACTGATCTAATTGTCTAAAGAAATATATAGCATACCTTGTAGTTTCCAGACACATGATAAGAAAATACTGCTTTTTTATCCATTTATTCAATCACCAACCATTTATTGTACCTATTACTTTTCAAGTAAGATCTAATAAAGAGGGTTATAAACTTAAGATATGGTCCCAGCCTTAGGGACCCAAACTTATATGAACTTAACAAATACTTATGATATAGCGAAAGATATAAATGATTCCAGCAGGAGAGCTTCACTCAATATAGGGTTGGTGGGAGTGATGGTCAGGGAGGGCTTCATGGAGGAAGTCACATTTGGAGTTAGAAGTCCTGAGTTTCAAATGCTTGCTCTGTGCTTTCTAACTAGGAAACACCATAGAACACAGTGGGGGAAACAGACTGTATTGCACAGTTTTCACCAGCTTCATGAACTTACCAGCTTCGTGACCTTGGGGAAATTATTGAACCTCTCTTAAATGTAGTTTTTAGTGAGTAAAAATAGTTGCAAGGAATATAGGAGTCCTCACCAGAAATCCTTTGCACAGTGCCTGGTGCATTGAAATCCCACAAAAAAAGCTGATACCCCATTCTAACTACTTTACTGTAGTTACAGTCATTTAATCTCTTTGGACCTCACTTACTTATCTGGAAAATGAAAATGACCTTGCTTACTCTGCAAGGGTTGCTCATGAAGTCTGAATGTCATCATGATGTGTTTGAAGGCTGTTGGTAAACTACAGAGTTCTGTAAGAGTCATGTTATGCCTATTTCTAATGAGATTCACAGAACTCCAAGTCTGGTGAAATTCTTGTTAATGGTGTTGCTCTAAGTATCATGCTGCCTAGGGGGCAACCTTCAGCCAGCTCAAGGAACTCTCTAATAGAAGTCTTAATTTTTGGCATTTCTTCCTGACTCTAAAGTCATTTGTCTGAAATAGTTATATCAATATAACATTTTTCAGTAATGAAGCTGGATGTGTAGCTAACCAGTGTGTAGATAGATAGATAGATACATAGATACATAGACAGAGGCATACTAACCAGTATATTTAGGAAAGATTTATGCTTTAGATTTTTTTCTCAAATGGATGTTGACTCTAGTAAACTAAGCTTTCATTTCCTCCTCTGCTGTACAATTGGAATTTTTAGAATTTGGTTTTGTTTTGGCAATGTGCTACATAATAAAGATTAAAATGATTAACACCAACGCAAATAATGCCAAGATGTATGATATACAGCTTGTAGCAGATAACAGATGTTCCCAACCCCAAAATGGAGAGAGATTTCTTTATTGAACATCTGTTCTCTACACAAATAACTGGGTTTTTTTCTACCACATCTAGAATCACGTAGAATCAGTAGTCTGTGGACTTTCTTTAGTAATTCCTGTGGCTTAAGGAAAACAAAAGCTGTAATGCTGTGTGGTTTTTTCTGGCCGGTACAGAGAACTCTTGCTTAATTCCAGGCCAAGCAGTTAAATTCAATCAAATGCAGCCTACCCCCATGTCTGAGGTGGAGATACCAGCAGGCCGGTGTTCGCTTGCCTCTTTGAGTGAGCAGGAATGTTGCTTCCTTCCAGTTCGCTCAGTCGCCCAGGCTGGAGTGCATTGGCACGATCTCGGCTCACTGCAAGCTCCGCCTCCCGAGTTCACGCCATTCTCCTGCCTCAGCCTCCCGAGTAGCTGGGACTACAGGCGCCTGCCACCACACCCGGCTAATTTTTTGTATTTTTAGTAGAGACGGGGTTTCACCGTGTTAGCCAGGATGGTCTCGATTTCCTGACCTCGTGATCCGCCCGCCTCGGCCTCCCAAAGTGCTGTATTACAGGCGTGAGCCACCGCGCCCGGCCTCCAGTTCTTTTGAGGGAGTCCAGGGTGGCCCTCATTGGTCATCCAGGCTGAAGTGGGGAGCAGGGGTGGAAATTTCTTCTAGGGCTTTGGAAGGTTTATTTTAGTCATGTTTACACCATGGAAACCCCATAGTACAGGGCTGACATGCCAATGTTTAGTAGAGAACTCAATAAATGTTAACTATTACGATCATCATCATCATCCCGTATTTCCCACTAGAAAAAAAGTCTGTGTAAGCTACGAGCACACTGCTTCTGGACCCCACTATCTTGAGGAAGACATTTCTGAAAGGCAGCCATGTCTTGCCTTAGCAATTGCTAGGTAGCACGGAAATCTTCAACTCAGTTTTATGAAGTGCATGACGTACCGTTGATCTAGACCCCAGGTGTCAGTAGGGTGGGAGACATAACAGAAATACATTGGAAGATACTTTCTGCACTCAGGGAATTTAGTTTCATAGGAAAAACAGAACCATCATACTTACCATTTAAGGCAGCTTATTTAAAACAAAAAACCAAACAAAACAAAAAAAGAGTGGAGCTCTGTGGATTATAAGCTATGAACAGTGTAACATGTCAGAGCAGAGCTGAGTAACAGGGGATCTTTGCGGACCTGAAGGGGGCCTGAAGAATGGGCTGACCTGCAGAGACAGAGGCCAGATAACTATACAGGGAATATAAACAAGTGAAGCTTACCGGATAGCTTGAGAGGCATGATATTATTAGAAAGCGAATTTTAAGAGTCATAAATGTCAGGAAAGTGGTAAGATATTAGAAGTAGCAAATACATACATCTCTTTTCATTTGTTTCTGAGTTTGATAATAGTTAAATTTTAAAGGGCCTTGGTTTTTTTGTTTGTTTGTTTGTTTTTTCCAATCTTCCTTCTGAGAGACCTACTTCTTAAAGGAATTATTTTAAAGGGAAAAACACATACATAAAAGAGACGCCTTCATTCTTTCTTTTGTGTCTGTAAAACATAGATCCAGGATTAGCATATGCTGCATTGAGAGTCTGCCTGTGAAAGTGATTTTTGCTTAATCCAGATCTTTCAATGGTTCACTGTCCAGGGCATGGAATTTCTAAGTTTATTTCTGCAGTTGCTCTCCCTTTGACCCATGCTCCATTCACTGGCATCTCCACTTGTATTTGAGTAGAGGTGAAGTTCAGCTTTCTTTTGCTTTCTGTGAGCATCTTGAAATAAACCTGAGTAAAACATAGTTTATGTGTTGGTAGACTGGCTACCCCCACTTTAGGCGACTTAGGAGGAAGAAATCCTCTTCAAAAGTGTGTGTGCTGTAAGAATACCTCAAATTCTACCTTTAAGTATTGATTACTCCTAGGATAGACATTTCCTTTCTCTATTAAAATTGGAGGAGATAGCTTATTAAAATATTGGATGTCTTTAGTTTTTTAATCAGCTGCATATAACATCAGCATGCCTTTTGGTGTATGGTATACAACATAGTGGATAAGAGAGGGGGTAACAGGGAGAGAAATCCAGACCACACTTCAACCTGAAAATTATTACCTGGTGAGCTTGCTAGACTATAGAGTCTTAGGCCAGAGCTTGATTATTTGCATTTTTAACAAGTTTCTAGGTGATGATGATGTTGCTCTCTCCTGAGAGCCTGATTAGCAAGGTTCTATATGCAACAAATGAGGGAGGTAACAAGGTGCCCAGAGACACCTGAGGACAAGACAGCAAACTTTATGAGTTACCCCAACATCTTACGGGGCTGAGGTTTGAGAGTTAATTCAGCCACCCACTCCCAAAATCAACTCCCATATCCTTACTTATACTTTCTCTTTTATCAGGTGGAGAAAAATGAAAATCCTGTCTCTAACTATCCATGAGCAAAATATCACATGGATTCCTAAGACTTGTAGTTAATAAAAAACCTGGGTCATGTAATGTTTGGATACACTTGTATTATTTCCAAATAGGTAGAATCAAGCAGAATTTGTTATTAAGTGGAGTTCAGACCTACTTTAATGAATCAACAAACATTATTTTAATATATGATTATAAAAAAGTGTTAGTTCATAAGATATGGATGTTCAAAAATAATTTGGTATCTTAGGTAAGTTAAGCCTTGTGTTTATGCACAGTTCCGTGTGGTGGTAATCTGCTTAGAAAACCACCTTTTCTAGGAAAAGAGGAGGAAACCTTACTTTATTTACAAATATAGGGATTTAAAGGAAAAAAAAGGTGAGGTACAAGGGTCCAAATATTGGTGCTTGTTTTTCAGTGAACATTGCGGAAATCTATTGTTGTTTTTTGTTCTTTGTTTCTTTCCGGATGGCAGAGCCCCTCCTAATAAAAAGCTAAATTCTCCTGAATGGGTAGAAATGGCTGCCGGATGATGAGTTGATATTCATAACTACAGGCACAAGGCAGATAATGTAGTGAATGAGTATGTGTGAAACTGTAAATCACCCTTGCTCCTTCTTTCAGCCATGAAAGGAGCCCTTGTCCTATAGAACATTAAATTGTGTTCATTTAATCCAACAAGTCCAGTAGAACAAATCGGGCTCATGCAGATTTATCACGGGGGTTATTTAAATTCAGCGGTGACCTTTGCATCCACGTGAATGTGCTCCACATGAACAAGGACAAAGGGAACTTTTCTGCATTGTCATTATGTCCCCAGGGAAGCTGTGCAGTTCCCCACTTGATCAGCTCACAACTGTGGGTTGAGGGTGGGGGTCATGGGGTTCCAAGGATGTGGAGGGCTGGGTCAGGGTGGGCCATCAGGCATGGGAGAGTGTGGTGTATTATATAGCATAAGAAAAATGATGCTCTTGCCCTGGCTGGGACCTTATCCTGGGCAGAGGCAGCTCAGAGGTACTTCCTGGAACTACAGTTCATTCTGGGGGAATAATCGTGTTGCTCTGTGTTCCATGCTGCTTCATGTCTTGCTAACCCACTGAGAACAGGTAGCGACGGGTGTGGTATTCCCAGATAACCAGCCTTCCTCTGGGGCTCAGCTGCATTGTGTAGCTGCTGTTGGAAATTAAGTCCAGAGTGTGGACTCACTCTGCCTTCATATAGCTTCATTTTTTTTTCATATACTTATTGCGAATGTAAGTACCAACTTCAGAGTTTCTCAACCTCGATACTGTGGATGTTTTTGGTCACATAATTCTTCGTCGTGGGGAGCTGTTCTATATGTTATATAAGACATTCAGCAGTATCCCTGGCCTCTGCTAGATGCCAGGGTCACCCCTTGCTTCAGCTGTGACAACCAAAATATCACCAGACATTATCATACATTCTAGGGATGGGAGGAACTGCCCCCATTGAGAACCACTGCACTAACATGGAATACTTTACAGAACCCCATTCCATATGGCCCCTAGCAAAGCACCCTGTGCAAAATGAATGACTGACTATTGAGATGTGATGGCATATAACTATAACTATTATATGTAATACGTGTGTATGTATGTGTATATATATATGTACACATAAATATTATTAATAATAAAATGAAATACCTAGAGGGAAGGAATGTTACACAAAGAGGCCTTGCTAACTTTCTCCCAGTTTATTACCATTAGGACGTACCCTCTTTGTCCAATCATACTTCTACACAACTGACCATTCTTCATCAAACCTAAACACAAAAATACACAGTTTTCCCTTGGCTTTGGGTTTTCTTTTCTGAAGAATCTTCTGTCTTATGTAACTTCAGTTAAATACATTTGTATGTTTTTCTATTGTTAACCCGCCTTTTGTTACAAGTTTTTAAAAATTTAAAAGAGAAGAAATCCAAAGCTGCCTCTCACTTCCCTCTGACTCCAGGTTCTTTGTATTTTAAAGGCTCTGTGAATACTTGAAATAGAATCCATTAGAGAAAAAATAATAATAATAACAAAACTTCAAACAGAATACATGTGAATTAAGTTATCATTTTCTCAACTCTTAATATTTGGAGAGGATTTGGCTGGTAACGAAATTCTCCTCAGAGCCCATTTTGAACAGCCTTCTCCAGAAAACATCATGAAGGGATTAATTTCAGAGTTTCAGGGTTTCTTCCCTTGAAATGCCTAAGCAGCTCCAAATCCTGTTCCTGCTTAATGCCAGCCTTCTGACGGATCAATATGTGGATTGTTTCATCATTGGAATGAAACAATCCACATTAGATGAATCCTAGATGAAAAGGGGGGAAGAAAAATCCTTGTGACCTCAGATAGGGATTCTGCAGTCATGTATCTAGATTTAGGCTCTTTGAGGTGTTGGCATCCATATTAAGTATTCAGTGCCCATTTACAAGCCCCAGGGAACTGCAGATGCATAGGGACTTAGACCAGTGTCCCAGACCACTATCTGTTTGTTTTTTAAGAGACAGAGTCTCCTGCTGTTGCCCAGGCTGGAGTGCAGTAGCATGATCATAGCTTACTACAGCTTCAAACTCCTGGACTCAAGCAATTCTCTTAGCCTCCCAAGTAGCTGGGACTACAGGTGTGTACCACCGTACCCAGTTATTATTATTATTATTATTTTAGAAATGGGGTCTCACTCTGTTGCCCAGGCTATTATTGAACTCCTGGCTTCAAGCAATCCTCCCATCTTCCCATGTGCTGGGATTGCAGGCATAAGCCACTACACATAGCCCCTGAGCCACGTGCTGGATCCCCATCTTCCAGTACGTCATAGGATTGTGAAGCCTTGGGCTAAGTGCGAACTAGTGCCACCATCCGTGATAGGAAGTAATTTGACTCCCCAATTAAGTTAGATTCCAATGGACAGGGCAACAGCATGTGTTTTACCCCATTTATGAGGAGCAGATTTGGATCTTCGAGTTAACAGGATTGTTACTTGGAAAATGATTGCTCGATGCTGTTTCTTTATAAAACTGAATTACAGGCAGGGATAGGGAGCTTTAATAAAAGGAAGAGAGGAATCAGCAGTCATGAACTAAATGATAAGAGCATAAGATAAATGATGCTCTTGACCTGGCTGGGACCTTCCCCAATGCAGGCGCAGCTCACAGGCACTTCCAAGAGCTACAGTTCATTCTAGGAGGAGAATTGTGTTGTTCCTTGTTCCATGCTGCTTCATGTCCTGCTAACCCACTGAGAAAAGGTAGTGATGGAGGTGGTAGTTCCTATAGCCAGCCTTACCCTGGGGCTCAGCTGCATGGTGTAGCTGCTGTTGGAAATTACTGAGAATTATTTGGGAGGGTGATAGAGTCATGTAAATAGAGCAGATGATGGAGCTGTATTTATGTGTTTAAAAAAAGAGATTGATTAAGGTCATAAATTTCTCTTTTATTTCTTCTATCTGGGCATTATTTCCACAGCAGTAATTTACTACATTGCTTTATTACTTTCTTCTGTTCTGTGGGAAACAGTGAATTTTAATTGAAACCACTGCCCGCCTCTCTCCATTCTTGGATGCCATTGTTAGGGAGACTCCTAGATACTGCTGGGCTGTGTGTCCCTTGTCTATCAAGTACGAAGGGATGGTAGAAAGAGGAGCCTTAACCCAGAGCACAGGTCTACTCACTGTCTCGAGCCATGCCAACATGTTCATGTATTAGCTCATTCAGCAATAACCACAGTCCTGCCGGGGGGGGGCGGGGGGCGGGCGGAGACAAAACTCTGGGCTCTGGGCACAAAAGTGGTTTGACCAGGGTCACCCAGCTGGTCAGTGCCGAGCTAGGATTGGTCTGATTGATGGACTTAATGCTAAAAATAAATGCTATTGAATTTGAAAAACATGAGCAAACTAAATAAATAATTAATGATCCTAGAACTTTGTGGGGAAAGTCTTTCAGATGATTAAGCACACATTCTTTGTTTTATAGGTGTGTTAGGGGTTGAATTGTTCCCCAAAAAGATACACAACTCCCAGCCCACACTTGTGAATGTGACCTTATTTGGTAAGGAAGGTCTTTGTAGATGTTACCAAGTTAAAATAAGTTCATATTGGATGTGTGTGGGCCCTAATTCAGTGACTGGTGTCCTCATAAACAGAGAGAAATTTGGACACAGAGACACAGACCCAGAAGGAAGACAACGTGCAGAGAAAAAGTAACATTTTCATCACCTAAGACAAGATTCATGCCTGAAGTACCTGTAACAAAAGGCAGGCTAACAAGAGAAAAACATACAAATGTATTTAACTGAAGCCACATAAGACAGAGGAGTCTTCAGAAATGAAAACCCAAAGCCAAGAGAAAACCATGTTATTTTTACGTTTAGGTTTGATGAAAAATGGACAGTTGTGTAGAAGTATGCTTGGACCAAGAGCATATATCCTAATGGTAATAAGGGGAAATGTAGCAAGGCCTCTTTGTGTAGATTCCTCTTGGCATCTTTGTGTAACATTCCTTCCCTTTAGGTATAAGGCAGGACACCTGTCACATGAGGGTCTTTAAAAGAAATAAGAGGGTAAGATCAGAGATATCTTTATGCTTCTGTAGTTTTCCTAGTTTCCTTTAGCTTAAAATACTCCGTATGCCAAGGTGCTGTATTTGAGGTTATTGTGTTGGAGGCCCCAACAACAGCCCTGAGAAGATGGAAGCAGAGACTGGAGTTAGAAGCAGAGATTGGAGTGATGGTGCCACAAGCCAAGGAATTCCAAGGATTGCCAGAAGCTAGGAAAAAACAGGGAAGGATGCTCCCCTAGGGTCCTGATAGGGACCATGAATCTGCCAACAACCTGATTGTGAACTTTCAGCCTTCAGAACTCTATGAGAATAAATATCTGTTCTTTTAAGCTACCCAGTTTGTGGTGCTTGGTTACAGCAGCCCTAGGAAGCTAATATGAGTGCAATTCAGAGAATAGCTGTGAAGGGTGAGGTTCTCCTAAAGGAGGGAGGAAGACCCCATGGCAGAATGAAGGACCACTGACTCCTAGTGCAGTACTCTTTTCACTAGACAAAATGGTAAGAACTTTAGCAGTTTTTGAACCACTCAAGCTTGGTTTTAGCTAGATAGTTTTTTTGTTTGTTGTTGTAGTACTTATGAGCTAGTTGAATTTAACTATCTGGGTTGTTCTAAAAGGGTAGAAGTTGGATGAGAGACTTCTAAGTCTCTCATTGTTTCTAAGTCATTGCATTACTGTAGTCATTTCAAGACTTCTGAAAGATAACCCATGGATAACACCATCATTTCTTACAGGAGTGTTTTTACAGAAGGCCATGAGGTCACATAGAAGTTAATATTGACTGGCATTCAGTGTGCTTCATAAATCAGGATCTCATCAGTTTAATTCATTTTGTCATTTCTCAGTCTTTTAAAGCAATTTTCTGGAAGCACTTTTTTTAAAAAAGCATTGAAGTTGCTATCTGAATAGTTTCTATAGTTTGAAGAGTAGTTTATCCATTGATTGTGAGAACTTAAAGTCCAGTTTTAGTATTGTTACCACTTTATATTCTGATCTTGTCCTTTTTTGTCATCTTTGAGTGATTTTGTTCTTAGCTTCTTGACATTCTTATAAAAGTGTGTAAGTGTTTTAAAAATCCATAAACTTTATTAATATTGAGGTAGATAATTCTGGGAAAGCATATGGAACTTCAACAATAAAATTATAAAACCAACACATGTTGAGTTATTGATAGCAGTCCTGTTGCTCTGTAGTAGAAAGACACATTTGCTTTCTACTTTGCTGTACATAGTCATAGTTAGGCTTCATAATAACCTTCAGAGGGAAAGAAGCTAGATGGAGTAGTAATCATGAGCTTGGACATGAGAATCAAATGTCTTTGCATTTTGATCTCAGCTTCTTGGCCATGTGATGTTGGGCAAGTAACTTCTCTGAGCTTCAGTTTACTCTGTGAAGTGAATAATTATAGCAACTAATGAACTGGCTTGCTATTAACATTAAATGAGTTAAGATATGTGAAGTATTTTAAAGGGTATTTTACATGTAGTATACTCTCAGTAAACGTTCAATATTATCTGCATATGGACGGAATTTGTTTTAGCTAATTCAGTGTCCACATTGTATGATTAAGGCCTTAGACAGTTCGTGTTTTCAAATTATGAAGAACATTTTACCTGGGTTAATTACATTTCATCTTGTAAGATTGTGATCATCTGTTGATTTCTATATATGTGGTTCTCTAAATTAAGTTGTGCCCGATAAGTGGACTGTGATGGGGCTAAACAAAGGACCCTCTCTCAAACTCCTAGAAACCTCTCTCCTTGTCTTCAATATTTCAGCTTCCCAAGAGTAAAATTATATGGCACCTTGGAAAGTTCACTGGTAGTCATAGCTTATCCAGATTTTAGTCCAGACCCTATCACTATTATTAACAGTGGACAAGTTTACTTCATTTCTATAGGCCACAGAATCCTCACCTATAAATCAAGGAGTTTGAGCAACAATAAAACCATCAATACCTGCTGTGTGTACTGCTACAGCATTTCCTACTCCCACGTAGACATCATTAATCGATTATAATGGCCTTTCATACATGCTCACGCTTTGCATCCATTTCAACCTAACCCTGAGCGGGAGCTGGTTTTGCGAAATGACATTTATTTGCCATTGAGGGTCCTGAGACCGTCTCTATCTCTGACAGTCTTTGAGTCTATATATGAGAGTGGTATTGAAGTGAAGGGAAAAAGGAGACTGGTAGGAGAGATGATAGAAATGCAGTTAATCAGGTCTTGGTGACTTGGAGAAGAGCTGAACATGAGAGGAGAAGACAGTCTGAAGGGTGTAGTGAAAAGGAGCAGCAGGTTTGAAACCTCACAGAGAAGATACCTTGCTGTAAATAACTCTGGTGATATCTGTATACCCCTTAGCAGCCTCCTTTCCTGTGTGTACTGACCCCCAGTCTTTCCCTCCTTGTCTCAGCCAGTTAGATTGGGGTAGACACTAGTTCTAGGATTCTCTCTTCCAGGAATTTGTTATTGGGATTCAGAGATAATTTCTAGGTGTGGTGGAATTGTGGAGTTAGAAACCTGGGAACTGTAGGGTGCCTATGTGCATGAAGCAACTGACAGACAGACAGACAACAGACAAACTCTGATAGGCATTACTGAAACTCAGCTATGCTCCTTGCATTTAAATTCCCTAATATACCCTTGTAATAATAATACGTAATTTTGCTGTCAATGTTTGAAATAGATTTCCCTTTATTTAAGAAAAATATCTTAACAGACTCTAACTGGATCCCCAGTCAGGAGAGAGGCTCAAGAAAGAAGAGCTATTCCCTAATGTCAGTTGCTGCACAATTTTGTTAAAGAGTGGAAGAAGGAAGCCTTTAGATTTGGTAAGTAGGGGAGATATCAGGGAAAGATATTTGTCTTTATAAGTCATGTTATTGCTGGGAGTTTTCATCGATGCTATTTGGATGTTGGCCATCACTTTTTATCTTTCATTTGTGAAATTTTGTGGATCAAAATCTAAAATGTCATGATCTCCAGCATGTATGTGAATTAAGCCCTGTCTCTCTTTATTAATAGTTCTTAGATGGATATTTGCTGGTTTAAATGTTATCTATAGTGTTCTATAAAAATTGCCAACAATTCTATTAAGTGTATTATTCTATTTTAGACAATTCTGCTTATCTTTAACCTGTTGAACAAGATCTGCATGATAAACACCTGTTTTCTCAGAATTTTACCCTGTGAAATTCACCAGTACACCCACAAGAAGGATGGAATCCTCTCAGTTGGAAGCCCATTTCATTCACATACTACCGATAAGGCAATAGCCAAGTTTCTTAACTTGGTATAGCTCAGGTTCCCCATCAAGAAAATGGGTATACTAACTGAGATGCTGAGGAAATTAGGCGGGCTACTGTATTTTATAAAGCACTTAGCTTAGCCTTGCACATACAAAGTGCTCAACAAATGTTAACTGTTATAGCTATTATTAAATGCATTGCTTGTAAAGAATCTTTTCTTGAAAATCGATGAATAATCAATCTGATTAAATGCCTTGAAAGTCTCTGATATATACTACATATTCATGTTTTGTGAGTGCCTGCTATAAACCAGGTACAATGCTAGGCACAGGGTGTACAAGGATGAATAAAACAAGGACTTTACTCCTTTAAGACCTCACAGTTCAGAATAATTTCACCATGCACTGACATTTATTGCTACTGCCACACAGCTTTAAAATGAAGAGATTAAGTAAATAATATTAAGGTTCTTATGGGACCTTTTTTTCTGGCAATAATGAATGGTTATAATATTTATTGGTTGTTTTAGGAAGGAAAGCCTCTGAGAACATGAGTGAGGAGATGTAAAATAAATCCATCACATTAGAAACAGACTATTAAAGGCAGAAAACGCTCAGCCTTTGCCAATGACCATTTTTAAATGTGTGGCCTTTGCAGATACATCAGTTAACCAAGACAAATCCAATTTTACCTCCCACCACTTAAGTAAATTTCTCTTCTTTGTAAAATTTCCTATTTGATAAAGACATGCTTCATCTTGACTATGTACATACTGAATTGTTCATTTTTTACTGAGTTAAATTGTTTTCTGTCATAGTGAGAAATGCATTCTTCTGAAGAAATGATATTCATGCCCGGGAAATGGGGATTTTTATTAAAATGTTTTATTAGGAAACTAGATTTAGACATATTTCTATAATTTTCATATTTAAGTATTTTTATTGCCCAATGAAATGACTTTCAGTTTAAAATGGACTCAGATAATCAGTCTCCAAATTCTCACTTTTATACTTAATCAAATATAGTTGGTGGATTTATATTTGCCTGCATATGTTTAGAAATATTAGAGATGTTTTCAGTAGAACTCTATCAATCTTTTGCTGGGTTGTAATAGCTAGTAAATGACTTAAATTATTTTGTGCTTTCATCCCACTCTGATTTAATAAGGCTTTACGGATTTGGGATTGTGTACATAGGTGTGGGAGGAACACAAAAACAGGAAACTTCTCAGGCCTAAAGAACAAACAGGCTGTTTACAAGACAAAAGCACCTCACAGTAAAAGAAAAACCTGTGTGTAAATGTGAATTTTTGGACTTGTTATTTAAGTTGCCTCTTGGAATTTTAGTCATATCTATTATTTCCAAAGTCAGAAGAATTATCTGTGCCCAGGGTTATTCCAGATAACTGATGTTTAACATTTTGAGTGGCATATAAAACACACAAAAAAGATTATATTTCTGGATCACTTTTTAAAGTTTATTAATGTGTCTTTCAGTTTTCAAACATAATCTTTTGAACAAAGTGATAAAAGCAGGGCTGGCTTCATGGGCCTGCCATCTATGTCATCGCATAGGGCCCTGTGCTTAGAAGGGCCACATGCTTGGTGTCCTTCTGTCACTGTCTGGAAATTCTTCACAATTTTTGAACAAAGGGCTTGACATTTTTATTTTGTGCTGAGCCCTGCAAATCATGTAGCCCTGCAAATCATGTAGCCCATCATACATACAAGGTTTTCACTTGGACTGTTCATTATTGTCTAGGATATCTAGTGCAGTAATATTTGGGTCTCCTCTCTTGAGCTCAGCTTGCCAGCATACACTTCTGTTCTCAGGACGCCTCTTTCTTCCAGGGCTCTGCCTTCTAATTTGCTGCTTCTCATCTGCGGAGCCATCCCATAAATAAGGTATTAGAATAGTAAGTAGGCTGAGAATCACTAGGCTCTGAAGGGTGACCTTGAAGACTCCTCCCATAGAGTGAAAGTACCTCCACGTCAGTAGCCAAGCTTTACTGCATTTATTTCCGGGATCAGAGGCTCCTCTCCTGGATTGATTGCACTGGTGAAGTGGCCATCTCTGTATAAACACCAGGTGGGACCACACCATTCTGGCCCACTTTTATTAAAGGAAGATTGTTGTAAAAAAGCTATTTTAAAAGCCTACTTTTTTGGAAATTAATCATAGAGGGTAAGAAAGTAAGTGAGGCTTCTTTTCATGAGACTCCTGTTGGAGAAATCTTACAAATTACGAATGTTTCACTATTGACCATGACAGATCTTTTGGATTTCAGTAATTTCTGTGTCTTCAAGTTGTTCATATACCTTCAAAGTAGTGTTCATGCAAGTTGTTCATATACCTTCAAAGTAGTGTTCATGCTTGGTGCCCTTGTGCCTTGAGTCCTAAAGTGAACTATGGCATGTTTTTGTTTTTTGTTTTTGTTTTTTGTTTTTTTTTGACACAGATCCCAGTTGCTAAGTTTTCCATATAATTACAGAACTATGTTTTTCACAATCTCCAGAGACCACTACCAGCTAAAGGAAAGTGGGTGGATTCTCTGTGCAATGATTTCTAGTTTTCTTCTGGTGCATTTTTCTAGTTTCTAATATTCAAGCTACAGGAAAAGGAAATAAAAAGGGGAAGCAAAGCCAACTGTTCTGTTGTTATTTTAGGCCATCCATAGCATAAGAAATATATTGGCAATTATATTACAAGAAAATAAGATTTACCCAAATAGAGAAAAGAGTACTTCTTACTCATTTACTTACTCACTCATTCATTTATTCGCTCAACATTCAGTGTTATTTATTGAACACCTACTGTGTGCTAGGCACTGTGGTGTGTACCAGGGTGCAATGAAGGATAAGAAAATTATTATCCATTCCAAGGATGGAAGCATGTGTGTACTTTATACTCAACAGATGCTCTAAGGTAATACAGAATGAATGAATGAATAAATAAATGAATACATGCTTTGAATAATATGCATCACTGATACTGAGCAGGGATTTCTCAACACATTTTTGTAGCAAAAGATTCTTATACCTTTCTGAAATTGAATGATGGCAGAAATTTTCCTAATTGCTTTTGTTTAAACTCCTGTTTGACATTTGAACTGTTTTCAAAATGTCATCTCTGGATTCACTTGCCTCTGAGGAATTGAAGGAAATTTTATGTTGACATAGTCTGCAAGTTGTCAGAATTCACATAGTACTAGAAATTTCATAAGTATTCATAAAAGAAAATTAAGAGATCATTAGTCTCTTTTTAAACTGGTTTACCCCACATTCTCAAAGTGCTTTGGGAATTGCAGTATCAAGTTTGTGCCAGGTCTTAAACATTAACTGAAATGGTTAAAGACTTGGGCATGGTTAACACAGTGCCATGGTGCCCTCCTACCTCTGTGAAACTGTCATTTTATTATGTTTGATTTTAATGCGATTTGATATGTGGGGGGAGAAAGCAGGTAATTATTTGGAAAATGCCCTTTACTTTTATAAATAGGAGAAATACGGGAGTTGGTCTTTGCTAATAGAAATCATAATAGTAATTGCAGTCATGATTATTATATGGTGCTTCACACTATTAAAACACTTTATCTATGATAGGTTTAGAATCACCTGTTTTACATGATGAAAGTCTACCTAGGGAAACTACAGAAAAGTTCTCTAAAATTAGAATTTTGTACCTCAGAATGAAAAGCAACAGACATTATAACCAACTAAAATTTCAACAAAAATGCCAAGAACACACAATGGAGAAAGGACACCCTCTTAAGTACATGGCACTTGGAAAACTGAATATCCACATGCAAAAGAATGAAGCTAGACCCCTGTCTCTCACCATATACAAAAATAAACTCAGGATGAATTAAAGACTTAAATGTAAGACCCAAAATGATAAAAATACTAAAAGAAAACATAGGGAAAATGTTCATGGCATTGGTTTGGGCAAAGAATTTTTGGATAAGACCCTAAAACACAGGCAACAAAAACAAAACTAGACACATTGGATTATGTCAAACTAAAAGCTTCTGCACAGAAAAGGAGACAACAGAGTAAAAAGAAAACTTAAAGAATGTGAGAAAATATTTGTAAGCTATGCATGTAATAAGGGGCTAATAAATAGAGTATATTAGGGACTCAAATAATTCAACAGCAAAAAAAAAAAAGACATACATATTCTGATTAGAAAATGGACAAAAGACCTGAAAAGACATTTCTCCAAAGAAGACATACGAATGGCCAACAGGTATATGAAAAAAATACTCAACATTACTCATCATCAGAGAAATGCAAATTGAGATATCACCCCACCCCAATTAAAATGGCTATTATCAAAAAGACAAAAATAACAAATGCTGGCATGGATGTGGAGAAAGGGGAACTATTATGCACTGTTGATGAGAATATAAATTATTATAGCCATTATGGAAAACAGCATGAAGATTCCTGAAAAAAAAAATAAAATTACCATATGATCCAGCTATCCTACTACTGGATATATATCCAAGAGAAATGAAATCAGTATATTGAAGAGATATTTACACTCTCATGTTTAATGCAGCACTTTTCACAGTAGCCAAGATATGGAACCAACCTAAGTGTCCATCTGTGGGTAAATAGGTAAAGAAAATGTGGTGTGTATACAAAAAGGAATACCATTCAGCTGTAAAAAAGAATGAAATCCTGTCATTTGCAGCAACGTGGACGGACCTGGAGGATATTATGTTAAGTGAAATAAGCCAGGAACAGAAAGACAAATACCGCATGATCTCACTCACATGGTGAATCTAAAAAAGTTGATCCCATAGAAATAGAGAGTAGAATAGTGGTTGCCAGAGGCTTAGGATGATAGAGGAAAGGAGAGGATAGGAAGAGATTAATCAATGTCTATAAAGTTACACTTAGATAGAAGCAATAAGTTCTAGTGTTTTATTGCACATTGGGGTGACTTTGGTTGCCAGTATTGCATTATATATTTCAAAATAGCTAGAAGACAGGATTTTGAGTGTTCTCACCACACAAAAAAGGTAAGTATATTATGTGATAGATATGCCAATTGCTCAATTTTATTTTTACACAATGTATTCATGTATCAACACATCATACTGTTCCTGATAAATAGGTACAATTAATGTATGTATGTTTCTTTTTAAGCAGCAGAGAAATCTAGGTGACTAAACCACCTGATGTAGATTCTTTATTTTTGATGGCAGCCAATCATTGTTTTAATAGTTAAAGGGAGAGGAGTGGTGGTAAAACTAGGGCTAGATGTCTGTAAACCTTATTATAAGCAAAATATTTGTAAACCTATGCAAATAGTGCACATAGTGCACTGTATGCCTTATGGGTTTGATCTGTAACATGAACTCATCAGAAGTAAGCTAAATTCAACACTCTCCGACCTTTAATGAGTTGATGATATTGTTCTGCCTTGATTTGTATATTAATTATGGATGAATTAATTTAACAAATGGATATGAAAAACGTACTCTATGTCAGGCACCGTGTTAGGCCCTGGAATCACAAAATGAGTAACACATCTTCCCTCAAGATAGGTAAGGTCTGTCTGTCAGAGCACACTTCTGCTGACTTATGTTCTGTTTTTGCAGTCCTTCATTTCACTTTTATTGATCACTACTGAACAATAGTTTCTTACCCTTTATAGCTTTAATTTTCCCTGCATTCTAGGTTATTTGTCAAGACAGCAATGATTGTAAAACAATACTTCTATGTACTAGGGAAGCTATTTCGTGTGAGATACCTGTAGTCAGCCCTTGTGTAGAGAAGAATCTCAAATTATTGGTTCTGTTTTGGGGCATATAGTACCCAGTTAAATATTAAAATGTTTAAATTTCTAAAGTGATGTTAACTGGGAGAAGCTGATATCTTTTCAGAGATATATATTGAAGAGAGATTGATTAATGGTTACAAATATGCACTTAGATAGAAGAAATAAGACCTGGTGTTTGATAGATTGTAGGGTGACTATAGTTAACAGTAATCAATTGTATATTTCAAAATAGCTAGAAGGGAATAAGTCAAATGTTTCTAGTATAAAGAAAAGAAATATTTCAGGTGATGGATATCCTAATTACCTTTACTTGATTATATGAATGCTTCAAATTATCTCATGTACTCTGAAAATATGTACATCTAATAAGTATCAATAAATGTAAATAAACAAACAAAAGCAAGTGTTGAACTACCAGTTTGTTATAACTGCCAATCAAATGTGCCCTGGGACAAACTGTGTCTGCCATCACCTGCCACCCCCATTCCAAGTACTAAATTGCACTATAAAAGCAGGACATTTAACAGGGTCAGCTGTAGCATGGGTGCCCCAGAGCCCTGCCCCCAGTCAGGAAAGCTCTCAGGATTCACAAAGACTCCAGATGCTTCCAGGGTTCAGCATTCTCCTCTGGGAACAGGGAAGGTATCGCCAACTGCTTCAGCCCTCAGGGAGCTCCTGGTTGAGAGGGAACAGCCTTTCCTATGGTTAGGTGCAATCACAAAGAAGATACTAGTGCTCTAACAGGTTTTGAGACTTATGTGTGCCAGACCCTGGGCTAAAGTCTTACTGACTCTTCATAGCTGTTGGAGGCATGTGTTGATAATGCTCACTGTTTTACAGATGCTTAAAGAAATTTGGTGTCTGTCAAAGCCTCTAAGGACAGGTCTTATCTGCTGCCTTCCTTCCCCCTCCGTGCAACCATTCATTACCTCTCTGTCCTCTTGCTCACTCGTCTTTGCCCTCCTCATGTCCCCAAGCACTCAGGCACACTCTTGCCCCAAGGCTGTTGCTGTTCCTGCTGCCCGAACCTCTCTTCTTCTTGATGTCCATGTAACTGGCCCCCTAGTTCTCTTCAAGGCCTTCCTCAGTGTCACCTCTAACAAGATCTTCCTTGGTTACCCAATCCAATATTGCAATTCTCATTTCTTCATGTGCCCCTTCCCTGCTTTATTTCTTTTTATCGCTCATCACTATCTAACAAGGTATATATGTGACCTATTTATTTTGTTGATCTTTTATTTTTTCACAGACTGGAAGAGCCAGGGATACAGAGTTTTTGTCCTTTTGTTCACCATTGGATATAGTTTCTTGAACTGTGACTAGCCAATAGTAGGTATTTACTAAATATTTGTTGAATGAATAAATGAATGAATAGCTAAATTAGTGACAGAATAAATTTGCTAGAATTTTCTCTCTCAACGATAACAAGTAATGTGGTTCAAATGTATAGTCAGTCTACAGGCTATGCATTAATCTTCCAAGCCAAAGGGCCAGGGAGTAGGTAAGATTTGCACTTGCTCTTTAAACATGAGAGGTGTTGGTAAATTGCTCAAGGGTAGAAAAGGCAAGGCACTCATGAGGGCATGGAAGCAGAGAGACAGCCAGGCACATCCTTTTCTCTACTGTCCTGGTTTGCTTGGGAATTTGCCTTTCCAAGCATCTATTTAAGACAGCGTTATCCCATATCCAGTCATGGGTGTTTTATGCTATACAACAAAGCCCTTTCAGAGCCACCTCTGGACGTGTAGTTGCCTAGCAAATAACCTTTCCATCTTGAGTTCATAACTGATATTTGAATGTGACTGGGCATTTCTAAAATTAAGCTTTTGATCCTGGAAACATTCACAGCTCTACTAGAGAAATTGTCATTCTTTCTCTACTCCTGTCTCCACGTGCTTGTTAGATTTTTCCATACGTTGTTTATAATAACTTTTCCTTGTGGTTGAAGATAACAGATTTTTGCTTTTAATTCAAGAAATGTCGTCTGCTGTAATGTTTTGCAACATGATACTTTCCAAGTTTCAAAGCGAGCTTGTGTTGTGGGATTGTGTTTTTGCATCTGAAACTGTAGGGATGGTGATAATATCCCGATCTACAGAGTGCAGATCCTCTGCCCTTCCATTCCTGTCAGTGTGTTTAAGGGAACGTAAAGGATTTTTCTGTCATTGTAATTTAAATTCAGAAGGAGTCTATTTGTATGGTAATCATGAGCTAAGGAAAACAGTGTTTCATTTCTCTCTGGGATTTGTTTTCTGACATCTTCACATTCTCTACTACTTTAACGTGGCAACAGCATATTAACAGCAATTCATACTCTGTATTTTAACATGTAGAACAGTACCCAGAAGATTAATACATGATGAGGAGAAAGAAGTAAGAAGGGAGGTTGAGGCCATAATTAATTTTGCTTTCATGCACCATATGCTGGTGTTTTCTGATCTTAACTGAAATTAGGGTCACCACTGAGTTTTCAATATTTAAAAAAATGACCGTACATAGTGAAGCACAAATAAAATTGCCCTTCTTTTGAATATTAAGCTTCCAACTTGGGGATGCAAATTATATTCTTGTTGTTTGGATTCATTATTTTTCAACGAGGCTCTTTTAGTGGGTGGGGAACGGGGGCTACCAGTAAGAACAATCAGAAAGAACTCTGCTAACTAACTGCTTGTCGGCCTGCCCTGAACAGTGGAAAGATGGATAGTTAAGAGGCTTCTCTCCCAATCTAAGTAATTACTGCATGTTCTTGTTTTAAATGAGAGAGTTGTGAGGCTAGGGGTTATATCTTCAATCACCCCAAATGACACCTCCTTGTTCACAAAACGAATTCAATTAGATTAATTTCCCCAGATGATCCTATTAGGTGAGACGATTCACATAATACGTAAGGTCTCTTTAGATCAAGGGTCTTATGCTCAGACCTTATGCTGCCTACATGAGCAGATAGGTAACATTAGGGAGTGAAATGTGGCTGGTCATCGAGCTGCTTCTCCCAAGAAAGCAGGGCATTGGCTTTGAAGTTCTGGCTGGAAGCTTTACTATAAACCAATAAAGGTGGCCAAATAGCCAGTCTCACCCTGCCTAAAAGGGGGCAGCCGCTATTTAATCCCAACAGACAATTGACTCTGGAAGGTTGCCCTGAAGTTGCCAGATTGCATTCTTCAAGAGACTCTACAAAGTACTGTTTTCTTGTAAAATCCCCTGATTATTATACATGTTAGTTCAAATTGAAAAGAAGCAATATTTTGTGCCAGCCAAGCAAAACATGCCTATAGCCTTAAAATTGGCAGGTCTGGGATCAAAAAGAGAACAAAGGGAGGCTACATACGGCAAGTGTAAAACTGTAAAATGTAATAAATAAAACTAATAAAATATGTTCTATCTTCCAACTTTGACAGATGTTCAAACCTGAAAGACCAGGTTTGAAATTTGAGTTGTTTCAGCCCTCTGAGTACCAGCACGAGGTAGAGGGAGGAGAGCAGGCCCTACCTCCCCTGCTTCTGCCCTCTCCCCTTCTCACCCCCAGCTGTGTACCACATGCATGTTTGTAGAGACCCCAGGCCCACACTCTGCTCTGTCCCTCGTCAACAGCCATCCTTCTGCCAACCTTCTGCCCTGGGTAGTATGAGGCACGGGCTGCCCTAGAGATAATGGATCAGGTGAAGAGACCCACTTGGCCCTGAAACAGAGTAGGTGGGCATTTGAGCAGATAATTTCAGAATTCCTGGAACTAGAGTTTGGTCTAGAATCTAGATTTAGCTGATGTGTGGAGGGCTGTGCAGAGGCTCTGGGGGGCACATCTCCTTGGCTTCTTGGGCTCCTGGCCCTGTGTGGAGAGGCATGGTAAAGGAGACAGGTAGACATCTTCGGCCTTGGCTGGAATCTACAAGCAGTACTAGCTTGAGCACTTGATTTATAGAATATTTGTTCCAGATGAGACCTTAGAGTGTTTTATTAGTCCCAAGGCCTCAGTATACGCAGAAGGATCCTGTCTGATGAGAAATAGAAGAATTACAGGCTTTTTAGTCAGATATATCTGAACTTAATCTATAGTCCAGTTATTTACCATGTTGGTGACTTGTTACTTAGCTTCCCTAAGCCTTGTTGTGCCCCTCAGGAAAATGGAGATGAAGTGGATTTTATACTGTCATATCAAGGGCTTTTATCACCCGTTATGCTCTTGAGACCTTTGAACAGTGGGTCATCCTGACAGAATACCCTCCCTAGGGAAAGTCTATTCCATGTAACTCTCTCTCAGGCACAGTTGTTTGCTTAAGCTCTTCTGATTAAAGACAAGGACATTCTTAGGCTGCCCTTTCAGTCCTTGAATTATCTTTTTATTTTTCATAAGAAAAGGGAGCAGCAAAGAAAGGAAATTCGCAAAATGATGTTGCTTAAACCTCAAAAAGTTCATGCCTTTTCCCTGAACTGATGATGATAACTTTTCAAATTTTAGGGCACTTATAACCATTTTCAAAGCATTTTGTAATTTTAAAAATTAATTTGTACAAAGGACTTGGCACATAGATTATTGGCTAAGTTTCCCTAGAAACCTATAGCAGTGTAACTTTTATGAATCACCTCAGTAAAAGATCTTTCTGAAAAAGTCTTTTGTTTTGCTTTGTTTTTGACTTGGGAAGGTAGGGAAGAAGTGAGAGGGGGGTATTTTCTTACTAAGTGAAAAACATATTTTAAATGTAATTTAAACCAAAGCTTATCTGAAGTGATAAGACTGGTTATTTGTGTGGAATTTAAAATTTAATAAAGAAGTGAGAGAAGTTGGCATTTGCAGTTTTTATTGACCAACAGTGTCAACCATGTATTGTTGGCATCAAGCTTATATTCTCTTATTTAGTATATTAAGTCAATTGATTAAAAACAGAAAGCCTGGCTAATCAGACTGCCAAGATCTTAATGTTAACTGTCAGATTCTAAAGCTGTATAAGCCTGAAAACACCTTTATAGATTACTTCTTCTGGGTGCCAAATGGTTCTAAATGCTGAAAAATGTCATAATTGTCCCCCCTTCTTCTGAGAAAGGTAATAGATACTATTGGATATCCACTTCCTTACAGACTCATTCACATTTTTTCTTGTCCTGGATAGTATCCCCACTATCAGGGCATTTTCATTTAGGGCCAGCAGTAATCCGTATTTTGGTTCAAGCAGAACTAGTTGTAGATTACAATATTTCAAGCCAAGGTTCCCATTCAAACTGTTTTCTGCTGCTTTAATCATAAAGGAACCATTTACTCTTACAATGCTGGAAATTAAGGATTTATTTTTCACTTACCATCATTTTCACTGGTATTTCAGCAGTCATTGAAGTACCTTTCTCTCCTCTTCGGTTACATGGCCCCATTGAGCTGGAAGATGGATTATGCAGTGAGAGTCAGTTTATGGTAGAGGAAGACATATGACAATGTTATGACTTTGGCATTTACTTAAGGTACAGGTTGATGATGATGATGATAACTTATATCTTGGTTTATCTTTGTCAAACATACTTAGCATTCATTATTTAATGCTCACAATAACACACTGAAGTGATATTATATAATGTGGCATTATATAATCACTCCAAGTTTATCACTGAAGAAATTAATGTTTAGAAATCTAACTTGCCAGAGTCAGTTAGTAAATAGAAGAATCAGGACCCAAGGCCAGATTCATTGACTCAAGATCCTGTTTTTTTGTACAGTACACCATGGATAGAGAGATTAATGGTAGCCAACATTTTTTAGTAATAGGAACTGCTTTACACATATACTCTCATTTCATTTCATTCCAATAAGCCAGAGGAGGGCATTATGATTAGCTGCATTTTATAAACAAGGATACTGAAGCTCAGAGAGTTTTAGAAATGGGCCATAATCACACAGCCTGTAAATGGAAGAGTTAGGATTAATCCCACCTCTGATATACTCTAGAGCTTGTAGAGTCTGCATTGTCTCTTGACCTGAAAAGGGAAAAACTTTCAAGAATTAAAAGCCAATTTTTGTTTTAAATCACTTTAAATGGTATTTCACAGATAATGCTAAGAAATTAGGCTGTAAAAGAAATGTCAAGGTGTATGTATTTGAGTTCCCCAAGCAAAATTTCCAAAAGGGGTCTTTTTTTCACATATATGAGCATTGTGTACTGTATTACCACTCAGTTTAAAGAAATAGAACACCAGCCAAGAGAGAAGAGCCAGCAAGCTGCTCACTGTGATGTTGTATATGTTCAGTGATTAGAGTGGATAATTATTGATATTATTTTGTAATTTATTTTGCAGAGGATATATCTATCTGCAGATTTAAATATATATACTGGCTCAAGATGCAGAATCTTTTCCAGGGAAATTTTCATAGTTGTCCTCATTCTAAAGCTGCTGTCTTGTGACTTCATTGCATTAGACTATGATGACCACTGGGAGTATTGGCCAAATCCTCCTCCCTGCTGACCTGAGTAGCCTCTCTGCAGAGTCCCCTGCTAAGACAGTCATTCACAAACAATAGGTGGCCATTGCCAGCAATTTGAGCACAGCAGTCCTCATACTTGGCAGCAGTTACCAGCAATTGGCAAGCTATTACCCAAATCTCCTGCCAAGTGAAAGCTAGGACTTTTAGAATTACCTTGTTCCTTTCACCTGGTTGCCACATTTATCTTTTTTTTTTTTTTTTTTAAAGAGAGTGTTGTGTGTGCAAGTGTACTTCTTTATAGGCTTCATGCTAAAATGTCCCTGGCATGGGTATATTTGGGTCTTTAAAGTGCTTAGCAAAAGGAGTGCCCTTCCATATTGAAATGCAGATCTTTCCTTGGGTATTAAATTTGATTTGGAAGCCCTCTTCTTCTTGATTTATTGATATCACCTTGAAATCACACCATCCTCAGTCTTTAAGCATCGCCCAGTCCCCATATTCTGAACTATCTGGCCAAGATGAGGCTGAGTCTCAGACAGAGTGTTGATAACTGTCCACCCATTCTTCACAGCCCTGATCTGATCCCTGTGAGGCAGGACTGAGGTTAGTTAGAGACCAATTGGAGGTGAGCAAATACCTCAATTACAGCAGGTATCTGGATCCTGTCTGAATTTCACCTTCTGAAAGAACCTGTAGTAGAAATACAAGGTTCAAACTTGCATTCTCTAGGGCTTTCTAAATCTCTCTACTCTGGGAAAACTATTCTGTAAATGTCTATCCATCTTGGTTGCATTTAAAATATGGGGCCTCATTCTCCTCTGCCTTCCATCTGATTGCAACTTGGGCCTAGGTGATCGTTGTCCCATGTTTTTTTTTTGTTGTGTGTGTGTGTGTGTGTGTGTGTGTGTGTTTTCTCATCAACAAACTTTTCTTCAAGCCTTCTGCTGAAATTTGGATTAACTCAATTTTCATAGACCCTGCAGTTCAACCTTCTGTATTTTACAATGACTCCTGCTATTGTAGAAATAGAAGACAAGTGAGGAATTTTTCCTTTTACACTTCTGTATTATCTTAAAACATTCAAAGAAACCATTTCTTACTGAAACGGCTGTACTTGGTTATGTTATTAGAGGAGACACACTATGGACTTATTTTGACAGTGAAATATATTTAGACTAAAATTTTAAATTACTCATCTAGCTAAGGTGTGTTGCTATTCCATAATACTTCTCAAGTGCTTTGTTTTTCAACTTTCAGGTTTCTTTAAGAAAACAAAAACAAAAACAAAGAAAACTCCATCAAGTTAGAATAGAATGTGAGAAATTTGGTGTATAAGATAAATCTGTCTTTATGTTTCTCCAGGCAAATAATGTTTTATCCTAGAGCAGGCTTCCTGCCTTTGGTATGCTCAGATAAATTAATTTGACTGTTTATGATGTTATTTAATTTTCAATAATTATTCAAGCATATATAACCACAGACATCTATGTAGTAGGCAGATGGATCAGCAATTGTGCATGTAATTACAAATAATCCTTGAAATATAAAAGTAGATTTTAATATTCAGCATCTAAAAAATTGCTAACATTACAAATTGCCCATACCCCGTGGTTGCAGCCAGTGATGTAAAAATTTAAATACAAGAATTCAAATGAAAATTTCTGCCTTCTCAGCATCAAGCAGTTATTGAATAACAGTAGAAAATTATGGACAAATCACTTAAAGAGACACATTCTTTCTCTCTTAAAATAAAGATTTGATGTGTTTTTAATGAATTACAATGTGAATAAATAAATTGTAAATAATTTAGATTGGAGTGCTCTTTGTAAAAGTCACATACTCACATGGAAAATATTAAATGGGAATTATATTAGTAAATACAAACTCACTTTTCAAAATCTTATAGGGAAAGAAACACAAAATATTCTATTTTTGGTTCTTAAAATGTATGCTAGAACTTATATTTACTATTGCCAATAAAATAGGGAATGTACTTTATTCATTTTCTGTTGAGAGAGAGGGAAAGATGAAAATGAGTTCATATAGTAAAATGAGTTATGATTTTTAGATTACTGAGTTCTGAATTCAAGTTCATGGTCTGCTATTTACAAGATAAATAATAAAGCCTTTAATCTTAAAGTCTCAGGATTTGTTGACATTTTTGCTGTAATGCCTACTGTTTATGTTTAGCACTATCTAACATGGTCCCTGACACTTTCATAATATCTTAAAAACTTAAAAGAAAAAAAAAGGAATTGTTAGCCAGGCATGATGGCACGTGCCTGTAATCCCAGCTACAGGGGAGTCTGAGGCAGGAGAATCACTTGAACCCCAGAGGTGGAAGTTGCAGTGAGCTGAGATCATGCCACTGCACTCCAGCCTGGGTGACAGAGTGAGACACGTTCAAAAAAAAAAAAAAAAAAAAAGAAAAGAAAAAAGAATTGGAAATATGGGAGGAAATAGAGGAAGATAGAGACAGAAAGAAAAAAAAGAAATTGAGAGACAGAAAAACAAGAGCACTTTTCAGCTTCTTCTCATTCCTAAGCCAAAAAAACAAAACAGGTTTTTCAAGGAGTAATATCACCACCTTATGGCCTTTTACAATAATGCTGCGAAAAATTAATATTCCAGTTGTATTTTTGCAACTATAAACATCAATTCTTTACTCTTAGATCAAAGGTCACATCTTGTTCATATGTAAGATATTTTCTATCTTTTCTTTTTGAAGTAATAATAAGCCCAATATCAGGTATCACAAATGTTTGCGGAGTTCCTGCTTAGTGCCAAAAGGTGTATCTCACGTCTCTACTTCATTAGATACAAAGATGAATAAGGCACAAGTATTAGCTTCAAAGAGCTTAGAGTTTGGAGGGCTGTTTCTTCCAGAAAGAAGGAATTCATGGTTAGTGTGTTCCGACATTGGGTTCTGTAGGTTACCGGGCATCTGTTCAACTTTAGAATGTGAGAAGGCTGGTAGTACACATTAAAACCAGATGTTTCTGTGCAAAACAATGAAGGAACCTGGGCCTTGGGCCCTTGGCCACACTGGGAGCAGACCTAAACTCCAGGGAGCATTGATGGGAAAATTGTAGACATAAATTCTAGAATCTCCCGCCTTTCCTTCCTTCCTTCCTTCTCCTTCCTTCCTGCCTTTTTCGTTGTTTCTTTCTTCCTCCCTTTCTCTCTCTCTTTCTTTCTTTCTCCTTCCTTCCTTCTTTCTTTTTTCTTTCTTTCTCTTTTTTTTGAGACAGAGTATCACTCTTGTTGCCCAGGCTGGAGTGCAGTGGTGCAATTTCGGCTCACTGCAAGCTCTGCCTACCAGGTTCAAGTGGTTCTCCTGCCTCAGCCTCCCAAGTAGCTGGAATTACAGGAGCCCACTTTTATGCCTGGATAATGTTTGTATCTTTAGTAGAGACGGGATTTCACCATGTTGGCCAGGCTGGTCTGGAACTCCTGACCTCGGGTGATCTGCCCACCTCGGACTCCCAAAGTGCTGGGATTACAGGTGTGAGCCACCGTGTCCAGCTCCCTATTTCTTTGTTATTGTGAGATGCAGGGCAGGATAGGATTTGGTTCAGGGAAGAAAGAAAATGAATGGAGGAGGCCGCAGTGGCTCATGCCTGTAATCCCAGCACTATGGGAGGCCGAGGCAGGCAGATCACAAAGTCAGGAGATCCACACCATCCTGGCTAACACGGTGAAACCCTGTCTCTACTAAAAATAGAAAAAATTAGCCGGGCGTGGTGGCGGGTGCCTGTAGTCACAGCTACTCGGGAGGCTAAGGCAGGAGAATGGCGTGAACCTGGGAGGCGGAGCTTGCAGTGAGCCGAGATTGCGCCACTGCACTCCAACCTGGGCGAAAGAGTGAGACTCCATCTCAAAAAAAAAAAAAAAAAAAAGAATGGAGGAGTTGGCAGCATTAACTGTCTATTTCAAAGCCATTACTAGAGGGGATACTGTAGAAGTAGGGAGCAACCCCTGGCTTAGTGCATGAGATCAATGCTGGTAGCAGTTATAGCCTAACTCTAATACCAATTTTGATCTCACTTCTTCTGAACATAATGTAAAAGTCAGGAGTATGTTCTCTGCCCCGCTTTTGTGCCAGGCCTTATATTGACTATTGCCCATACATGCTGGTTACAGGCAAAGTCTCCTTTCCTTATGAAGAACCGTGTGCTATCTGTGTCATTGTGCGTTGTTGCCAGTCTCTTTGATGGCCATGTGCACTGCTGTGCTTGTCACTACAGAAGTGTGAAGCATCTTCTCTGCAGCTTCTGATCCTGCCGTGTCTGCTGCACTGAAGCTCATAATCTGCGGGAGAAGATGCCACTGGGGATTAAAGCGCCAGCAGCATCATTTTATTCATTTGTCTGACTGTGCTAATTTGCCAGTATCTTAGGAAGAAAATACTACTACAGAGCAATGGTTTTCAATCCTATGGTCATGACAAAAGCTTTGAGACCACACACACCCACTATACACACCAATCAACTCTCGTTTCAATTTTTTCCCATTATATGTAGGACTAGTTGGTGCTTTCAATTGAAAATTTGCAGGTACTGCAAACCCAGAGAAAAATGTTCTCTTCCTGGAACATGAGATAACTTGATGAGATGATGCTGCGATTCTGTGATTGTCACTACAATAATGTAATAGGGATTGTATTGCAGCATTAATTATTTCAATAGCTGAGTGGGAAATGAGAAAATATGTTTCCTTTGGTTACGGTTAGGAGTAATATTATGTAACTTTGCATTGGAAATAACTTAAACTGTGTGCCTTAAAATTAGTTTTAAATTGAAATGGGAAGCTGTGGTTATTTGAAGATGTTTTTCTTTTTTATTAAGCCAAGTGCCCTCTGGGATAACAGTTTGCGTACCTCTAACTCCTGGGCCAAATCTAGTATTTCTTTAAGGCTTGTATTGGTTTGTTCATTCAGGTGTGTCTAGGCCACCTTCTGGTCATTTCCTTTTCAGCTAACACCCAGAGCCAAGCTCAGCAGAGAACTTGCTCTCTTATCACTGCCCCTTTGTGCCTTGTGTCTGAGCAGACAAGGAAAGCAGTGGCCTGTGTTGACTAATCCTGGCAGCTACTCTTCTTCCTCAAGACTGGGTCAGAGCCCTGCTCAGTCATTGGCAGAATCAGCAGGATTCACAGACTCATTCCAAGGCTTTTATGCAGTTCTGTGTTTTTAATGAAAAACACACAAACACACATAAAATCACCACACTCACCACAGACCTTACATTATGTCGTTCCTTTCTATAGCCTATTGGTTAAGAGTGTGATTTTGCATTTATATCCCAGCTCTGCCACTAGTGGCTTGTGACCAGGCAAGGTAAGCATAAACCTTAACAGCCTTGGTCTGCTCGGTTTAAAAATAGGACCGATAATAGTACTGTTTATTGTGGATTACGGTGAGTGTTATATGAGGTCATGAAGGCACAGTGCTTAATTCAGCACCTGGGACATAATAAGTGCTCAACAAATGTTGGCTATGATGATTGTTTTATGAGTTTGCTCATAGCCAACTCAGTTTACTGTAGAGGGCTGCACTTTTCTGGAAACCATATCAAGTAAAGGCTATTCTCCTGTTGTGCATAACCTGGAGGAAGAGGATTCAAGGTGACTTATGTCCAGGCTCTTCTTTTAAATTTTTGCTATTCTTTTAGCTGTTATCTACCAGACTCCTGGATGTTTTCCCACCAGTCACGTGCCCTGTGCCCTGCTTGCCGTCATCCTCTCTGTCCTTGCCCTCACCATTTGTCTCAGTGCCTACAATGCCTCCATGGGTCATTTCCATCTAAGTCGTTTCTATTCTTCAGCCCATTTCCTTGGCAAAGATGGTATGTTTTTATCAAGTCCTATTCCTGACACTGAATTCTCATAATCCTTTGGTTCTCTTTTTCTGTTTACATGCCTCCCTACCCATTGAAAAGCTGTGGTGATTTGTTAATTAATTCATGTATTCATCTTCTGATATCAGAAATATCTGTGAGGCCCTACACTGAGCGCGGTACTCTCCAAGGTGCTGGAATACTACAAGGAACCTTTGTTTCATGAACATGCTTAAGTTTCCACACCCAGTTTATCATGCTGTAACTCTGGGTCCCTGCAGTCCTTGGTTGTAACTGCTCTTTTTAGGCTGCCAAGCCCACCACAGGAGAGAAAAAGGTCACAGAATTGCTAATCAGCTCCATTACATATTATTCCTCGAAAATGCTCCATGATTGCCCAATTATAACACTCATAACACCCTAAAATGAAACGTACCATTTACATATCTGTCTCCCAGCTCTGCCCTGAGCTCCTGACACTGCCTCATTTGTTTATGCCCCTGATCTAAACCTGGCTTAGAGTAGGGATTCAATGAATATTTGTTGAATTCATATCAACTCATTCATATCTTGTTTTCAGCTTTGTAACTGGTCTCTAACTTCTGCTTGGCAAACCCATTTTTCATAGTTTTCATCTTTCTTTCGCTATCTATTGCATTCTTCCCTGTTTCTACTTGAAACTTTTCTACTTTCCTGTACAGCCCCTCCTCCATCTTCACCTTCTGCAGAATAACTTGGTTCAGATTTTATGGAGGATGTTGACTCCATCTGACGTAAGTTTCCTGGCCTTACCATTATGCTGCTTATTACCTTCATGGTACCTCACTACCACCCTGTTATAGGAGCCAGAGAAGTGACCTCAGGTCTTTCCGTCTCCCAGGATTCCCCTCCACCTGTGACTCCCACTGTGCCGGGGCTGATGACCTGTAATAAAGCAAAGACTTAAAGAGAGTTTGTTGAATCCCTTTCCAAGGAGCTGTTCAGATTACTTACCTTAGACTGACAAGATTTCGTGGTGCGGTGGCTCCATACATTGTATCGCCATGTCCCCACTGCTGTGACCAACTCTCAAGCCAGAAGTCAGCCAGATTTCTCTCCAGTTGAACCCCAGGCCACTGATCTCCTTAGCTCTGACCTTCCCAAGATGAGGTTGGTCCATTCTTGATAAATTCTGTGTCAGATTCTGTGCCCCACCTGAATCCAGCCATGCTGCAGGTATAGACTGCAGCTCTCTGCCCCAGTCAGACTGTAGGATGCCTTTAAATTCCTGAGCATTAGTGGAGGTGATAAAACTTGCACTTTTGTCCTGATGTGGAAGGGAGGAAAATGAAATCCTGTGATGTCTTAAAATGTCCTGAAATCTTGGCCTATGATATACTAGGAACCTAGAAATGTTCTGAATTTAATAAGGAAAATAAAAGAGCCAATCCTCTATTCCTGAGGGCTAACTTATTTGGAGTGAAGATTCACCAGGATTGCCTTTGACAAAATGTGAGCCTGAAGGCTCTTGCCACATATTTTATGAGCCTTATTTTGGAGTGGCTTCTTTTATTTGGCCAGGCTAGATATCTCCTGTTATCACATTCAGGCATTTGCTGCTGCCCCCTGGTTTGTGAGACATGCTTAGAGATATGAATCAGCCTATAAAGCGCATCTTTCTTTAGGAAAGTCCTGGGCTTGCCAGGCATGCAAAAGACTGTGATCCCCAGGAGAGCAGAGGGTACTTTCTGTCCTCACAGAGGCACTTAGTTGTCAGGATGCTTATTCCAGGAAGCTTAATTACAAACCACTGATAGGAATTTATTTTAGTAACTATAGAAAATGTTTATTTAGGTAAGAGGGAATTTTCCATTCCTGAAGATAAGCTCTTGCTTAACTAGCATTCAATTACTTTTCAAATGGTCTCAGAAGCCAAAGTGTGAGTGTGGTATGTGATAGATTCATATGTGCACGTGTTGTGTTTATGTGTGTGTGTGTGTGTGTGTGTATGCACGTGTGTGTTTAAGCTGCTGAGTACTTAAAACCTGCTTTTGTATTGTGATGGTTATTTCTAGTAGGAAATAAGGCTGTCCAATTTATCTCTGGCACTGAGCAAGCCCTATTTGTCTCTGGCATGAAGCAGGCTTAGCTCATCTGGTGCTGTCTCTGGTTATCATACCACTCACCAGGGGTAATTTGTTTTGTTTTATTTCTGTCCCGAAAGGTAATTAATAATACAAGGACAAAATTGTTTGTGTAGTGTTTTTATATTTTTGATTACCCAAAGAAGTATTTTTCAGGAGCCTTTCCAAATAGCTGCTTTGCACCTGGCTGGAAAACTGTACTCCTCGGTGACAAAGAGCTAACTTTTGGAACCCTTCCAGGGATCCAATTCTTTACCTTCATGCACCTCTGAGCCCCATTCAATGTGGGTCAAGGAGGATTTTTAGAGGGTATTAATATCAGTGAAAAGTCTTTGGTGCATAGTAACACTGAGCCAGAATGATTTTCTGGCTTCTGGCAGTGATTTAAAGAAATCCTTTGGAACGCTGTTACACGCTAGGTGTCCTGCTAAGTTCCTTCTATACATCTTACTTAATTGTCACAACAACCAATAAGGTTGCTATTACTATTCTCCATTTAAGAGGTGAGGAAATTGAGATTTATGATAATATAGTACTTAAAACATGCTTTTTGTTATTTGTGTGTGTGTGTATTTTTTTGGTAACAGTTTAATTAGATGTCATTCACATACCATACAATTCACCTATTCAGATTGTTCAGTTCAATGGTTTTTAGATATATTCAGTTGTGCAACCTTCACCACAATGTATTTTAGAACACTTATATCACCTCAAAAAGAACCTTATACCCTTTAGCTCTCTTATGCCCTGAGCCCCAAGCAACAACTAACCTACTTTCTCTTTATATATATTTCTTATGCTGGGTGCTTGTTTACTTATTTTCCTTTTTTTTTTTTTTTTTGAAACAGGGTCTTGCTCTGTTGCCCAGGCTGGAATGCAGTGGCGTGATCATAGCTCACTGCAATCTCGAACTCCTGGATTCAAGGGATACCCCTGCCTCAGCCTCTTGAGTAGCTGGGACTATAGGCATGCACCGCCATGCCCAGCTAATTTTTTAAATAGTTGAGAGTCTCACTATGTTGCCCAAGCTGGTCTTGATCTCCTGGTCCCAAATGATCCTCTTCCTCTGCCTCCCAAGCACTGGAATTACAGGCATGAGCCACTGTGCCCAGCCCTTATGCTGGACATTTCATATGAATTTCATGTAAGTGGAATCATGTAACATATAGTCTTTTGTGACTGGTTTCTTTCACTTAGCATAATGTTTTTAAGGATCATTTGTGTTGTGTGTATCAGTATTTCATTTCTTTTTATGGCTGAATGTTGTATGCATACATCACCTTTTGTTTATCCATTCATCAGCTGATGGACGTTTGGATTGTTTCTGTCTTTTGACTATTAGAAACAAGGATATGAATATATATAAGTTTTGTATATATATATATATTTTCACTTTTCTTACAAATATATCAAGGAACAGAATTGTTGGAGCATATGGTTACTACTCCGTGTTTAATTTTTTGAAGAACCTCCCTACTGGTTTCCAAAGCGGCTGCACCATTTTACACCCCACTATCAGTCTATGAGCATTTCAGTTTTTCCACACACTCCTTAAAACTCATCTGACTTTTTGTTTTTAGCCATCATACTGGATGTTAAGTGGTATCTTATTGTGATTTCGATTTACATTTGCCTAATGGCCAATGATGTTGAACATTTCATGTTCTTCTTAGGTCATTGGTATGTCTTCTTTGGAGAAATGTCTGTTTAAGTACTTTAAAATTGAGCTATTTTTCTTCTTATTAGTGAGTTGTAATAGTTATTTATATGTACTAGATAGAAGACCCGTGTCAGATATATGATTTACAAATATTTGGCTTGTCTTTTACTTTCTTGATAGGGGCATTTGAAGAACAATGGGTTTTCATTTTAATTTTAATAAAGTCTAGTTTTTTTTTATTTGTATTGCTTGTGATTTTGCTTTTGCGTCTAACAGCCCATTGCCAAATCCAAGGTCACAAAAATTTAACCCTGTGTTTTCCTTCTTACTTTTGTTGTTCTAAGATATATTTTTCTTTATATGGGCATATTCTCTGGTTGTAGAATCTTGGAATTTGATCACATGGCTATTTAAAACAATAAAAAGAAAAAGACTCTGTTTATGCTGTGTATGATCACAAAAACTTGTGTCATTCAGTTTTAGTGTTGGGCTTTCTAAATACCTCATTCTGCTCATCAGACATCATTTTTGTTCACTGTAGGTGCTGGCAGATCTCTGGTTGGAACTTTGTTGTTATTCATTGGTCAGTTTATGAATGAGTCAGATATTTCAGCTTCTGTGTTTTATCTGATCCTTATACTTCTTTTCTGTCATTCCATTGTTCCCTCTAATTGGCCTTATAAAAGTATTTCTGCAGAAATACCAGAGTATTTACTGCAAAAACTTTTCATACTTTAAAAATGCCAAAAGAAGCTTTTAGAAAAGGAAGAATACCTGTCAATGTGGTACTCTCTTATATTAACAACTTTTTTGACAGAATGTTTAAAAAGTGATTTAAGGCTGGGTAGGCAGCACTTATCTGTGGGAAAGAAAATTTTCAGTTACTTAATAGCCTGTCTGAGGCACTTGCAAGGAAAATTCTCCAAATTTCAGACATTTTTGTCACCACAGTACCCTAGTGAATATAGCATGGCTGATAGTTTTACAGCTATTCCTTCAGTATTGACAGTCTTTCAGATCCTTCTACTTCGCGCGTGTGTGTGTGTGTGTGTTTACCCAAAATGCTTCCATTATGATGCTTACCTACCTTATGTATTAATAATGTTCTGAGAGCTGTTTGAAGGAAAGTGTGACATTTATACAAAGAAAAGTCAATTATTTGTTTAATATTCATAAAATTTCCATAAAAGTCTAAGCATTTGAAAATACTTGAGAGTACTGAAATATATTTCTTTACATATAGGACTTTAATCCTATAAAAAATCTTGTCTCTCATACTTCTTGTGACTTCCTTCTTTCGTTTTCTCAGAGGGAGTATTGGTTTGTTTCAAACTGGCATCAACATTTTGATTCTTTTATTATCTATTTATTTATTTATCATTTATTTATTTATTTATTTATTTATTTTTGAGACGGAGTCTCGCTCTGTCCCCCAGGCTGGAGTGCAGTGGCACAATCTTGGCTCACTGCAGCCTCCACCTCCAGGGTTCAAGCAATTCTCTTGCCTCAGCCTCCCAAGTATCTGGGATTGCAGGCGTGCACCACCACACCCAGCTAATTTTTGTATTTTTAGTAGAGACAGGGTTTCATCATGTTGGCCACGCTGATCTTGAACACCTGGCCTCAAGTGATCCACCCATCTCAGCCCCCCAAAGTGCTGGGATTACAGGCGTGAACCACCATGCCTGGCCTACCATTTGGATAATTTTAAACAATAAATAAGAACGTCTCCTGCTCATGAAGTAGGAGTATTTGTGTCTACATTTATTCATTAAAGTGGGTAATTAAATTCCCTGCCTAGGGTCATTGTTACTTTCTACCTCTTTGCTGTTTTCTGGATGGTTTCACCTCCCCACAGGCAGTATTCACTAATCCCTTTCCTGACTTTCCTTAACTCTGATTATCACTTTTAAGCCCTTCAGTAACAAATATTCAGTTTTTACATATATGAATCAGTACTTGGGTGTTTATATTCATATGCAATTTATATTTATTTTCATATACAATACCTCCTATTTGTATCATATACAATACTTCCTACCATATAGAATGGGAAATTCCTTATGGAAGCTATCCTATCTTCTCTCTCTCTTTCTCTACATTCTGTTTCTCACGTATTTTCCCTTGCATATAGAAGGCCAAGATAAATACGTACGGATTTTATTTCATGTTCTCCCAGTTACTCTGATGTAAATTTCTTAACTTTGCTGAGCCTCAGTCTTCTTACCTGTAAAGTGGATATACTATCTCACAATGTGTATAGGTCAGGGTTCTCCAGAGAAACAGAATGAATAGTATATATATGAGGAGATTTATTATGGGAATTGGCTCACACAATGATGGAGGATAAGAAGTCCCATGATATGCTATCTGCAAGCTGGAAAACCAGGAAAGCTGATGGTGCAATTCAGTTAGAGTCAGAAGGCCTAAGAACTAGAGGGTGAAGGGCAGGGGCATAAGGGACTCTGTTATAATTCCTGGAGTTTGAAGGCCCAAGAACCATAAACTCTGATGTCTAAGGATAGGAGAAGATGTTGATGTTTCAGTTAAAGAAAATAGAGTGAGAGAAAATTTGCCTGGATTTTCTTATATCTGGCCCTCAACAGATTGGATGCTGTCCACTCACACAGGTGAGGGTGGATTATTATTCAGTCTACTAATTAAAACGCTAATCTCTTCTAGAAACACCCTCACAGACACACCTAGAAATAATGTTTTTACCAGCTATCTGGGCACCCTTTGGCCCACTCAAGTTGATGCATAAAATTAACCATCATACAGTGCTATAGTACATATGAATTGAAAAAAATTTTTTGAACAGCTTTGAATTTGGGGCCAAATTTAGAAAGAGCTGGAGAATGTGGCTTCTGCCTGTTATTTCTTTGTTACGTTGTACCCATGGATTCTCCTCTTACAAGTCCAGTATCATCTGTGGAGTAATTGCTCAGAAAATATTTTCTAATTGGCTTCTGGGTAGCTACTTCATTATCTGAATATAAAAATAATTCTCTGTGCATAATATGGACTATATATAAGCAACAGCAAATATGTGAGTAAGAGGGAGGGACTGTAAGCAATGCTAGTGATTGACTAACACAGTGGCCTTCCAACTTTTTGATCATGTACTTTTATAAGTAAAACATTTTGAGCAGGCATTCCCCCAATATTTTGTGATTGACTGAAACATAGATTTATATTAGTCAACTTCAGACACTACCAGGTTATTCAAATATATTATTGTAATTACTACTAACAGTAATAAAAATTATCGGTGTTCTTTAAGTTTCAGTCAAGAGATATGAATGAGGATAGGCATCATGATAACTTACTCATTTTCACTGAGAAATTCAAGAAATTCTTGAGACTGAATTTCTCTCGACTTATCCTACTTCGAAACCCAGCTTAAAATTCATACCCACAAAGGGAAGCCCATCAGACTAACAGCAGATCTCTCGGCAGAAACTCTACAAGCCAGAAGAGAGTGGGGGCCAATATTCAACATTCTTAAAGAAAAGAATTTTCAACCCAGAATTTCATATCCAGCCAAACTAAGCTTCATAAATGAAGGAGAAATAAAATACTTTACAGACAAGCAATGCTGAGAGATTTTGTCACCACCAGGCCTGCCCTAAAAGAGCTCCTAAAGGAAGCACTAAACATGGAAAGGAACAACCGGTACCAGCCGCTGCAAAATCATGCCAAAATGTAAAGACCATCGAGACTAGGAAGAAACTGCATCAACTAACGAACAAAATAACCAGCTAACATCATAATGACAAGATCAAATTCACACATAACAGTATTAAATTTAAATGTAAATGGACTAAATGCTCCAATTAAAAGACACAGACTGGCAAGTTGGATAAAGAGTCAAGACCCATCAGTGTGCTGTATTCAGTAAACCCATCTCACATGCAGAGACACACATAGGCTCAAAATAAAAGGATGAAAGAAGATCTATCAAGCAAATGGAAAACAAAAAAAGGCAGGGGTTGCAATCCTAGTCTCTGATAAAACAGACTTTAAACCAACAAAGATCAAAAGAGACAAAGAAGGCCATTACATAATGGTAAAGGGATGAATTCAACAAGAAGAGCTAACTATCCTAAATATATATGCACCCAATACAGGAGCACCCAGATTCATAAAGCAAGTCCTGAGTGACCTACAAAGAGACTTAGACTCCCACACATTAATAATGGGAGACTTTAACACCCCACTGTCAACATTAGACAGATCAACGAGACAGAAAGTCAACAAGGATACCCAGGAATTGAACTCAGCTCTGCACCAAGTTGACCTAATAGACATCTGTAGAACTCTCCACCCCAAATCAACAGAATATACATTTTTTTTCAGCACCACACCACACCTATTCCAAAATTGACCACATAGTTGAAGTAAAGCTCTCCTCAGTAAATGTAAAAGAACAGAAATTATAACAAACTATCTCTCAGACCACAGTGCAATCAAACTAGAACTCAGGATTAAGGAACTCACTCAGAACTGCTCAACTACATGGAAACTGAACAACCTGCTCCTGAATGACTACTGGGTACATAACGAAATGAAGGCAGAAATAAAGATGTTCTATGAAACCAACGAGAACAAAGACACAACATACCAGAATCTCTGGGACACATTCAAAGCAGTGTGTACAGGGAAATTTATAGCACTAAATGCCCACAAGAGAAAGCAGGAAAGATCCAAAATTGACACCCTAACATCACAATTAAAAGAACTAGAAAAGCAAGAGCGAACACATTCAAAAGCTAGCAGAAGGCAAGAAATAACTAAAATCAGAGCAGAACTGAAGGAAATAAAGACACAATAAACCCTTCAAAAAATTAATGAATCCAGGAGCTGGTTTTTTGAAAGGATCAACAAAATTGATAGACCGCTAGCAAGACTAATAAAGAAAAAAAGAGAGAAGAATCAAATAGATGCAATAAAAAATGATAAAGGGGATATCACCACCGATCCCACGGAAATACAAACTACCATCAGAGATTACTACAAACACCTCTACACAAATAAACTAGAAAATCTAGAAGAAATGGATAAATTCCTCGACACATACACTCTCCCAAGACTAAACCAGGAAGAAGTTGAATCTTTGAATAGACCAATAACAGGAGCTGAAATTGTGGCAATAATCAATAGCTTACCAACCAAAAAGAGTCCAGGACCAGATGGATTCACAGCCGAATTCTACCAGAGGTACAAGGAGGAACTGGTACCATTCCTTCTGAAACTATTCCAATCAATAGAAAAAGAGGGAATCCTCCCTAACTCATTTTATGAGGCCAGCATCATCCTGATACCAAAGCTGGTCAGAGAAACAACCAAAAAAGAGAATTTTAGACCAATATCCTTGATGAACATTGATGCAAAAATCCTCCATAAAATACTGGCAAACCGAATCCAGCAGCACATCAAAAAGCTTATCCACCATGATCAAGTGGGCTTCATCCCTGGGATGCAAGGCTGGTTCAATATACACAAATCAATAAATGTAATCCAGCATATAAACAGAGCCAAAGACAAAAACCACATGATATCTCAATAGATGCAGAAAAGGCCTTTGACAAAATTCAACAACCCTTCATTCTAAAAACTCTCAGTAAATTAGGTATTGATGGGACATATCTCAAAATAATAAGAGCTATCTATGACAAACCCACAGCCAATATCGTACTGAATGGGCAAAAACTGGAAGCATTCCCTTTGAAAACTGGCACAAGACAGGGATGCCCTCTCTCACAACTCCTATTCAACATAGTCTTGGAAGTTCTGGCTAGGGCAATAGGCAGGAGAAGGAAATAAAGGGTATTCAATTAGGAAAAGAGGAAGTCGAATTGTCCCTGTTTGCAGATGACATGATTGTATATCTAGAAAACCCTATTGTCTCAGCCCAAAATCTCCTTAAGCTGATAAGCAACTTCAGCAAAGTCTCAGGATACAAAATCAATGTACAAAAATCACAAGCATTCTTATACACCAATAACAGACAAACAGAGAGCCAAATCATGAGTGAACTCCCATTCACAATTGCTTCAAAGACAATAAAATACCTAGGAATCCACCTTACAAGGGACGTGAAGGAACTCTTCAAGGAGAACTACAAACCACTGCTCAAGGAAATAAAAGAGGATACAAACAAATGGAAGAACATTCCATGCTCATGGGTAGGAAGAATCAATATCGTGAAAATGGCCATACTGCCCAAGGTAATTTATAGATTCAATGCCATCCCCATCAAGCTACCAATGACTTTCTTCACAGAATTGGAAAAAAACTACTTTAAAGTTCATATGGAACCAAAAAAGAGCCCGCATTGCCAAGTCAATCCTAAGCCAAAAGAACAAAGCTGGAGGCATCACACTACCTGACTTCAAACTATACTACAAGACTACAGTAACCAAAACAGCATGGTACTGGTACCAAAACAGAGATATAGACCAATGGAACAGAACAGAGCCCTCAGAAATAACACCGTATATGTACAACTATCTGATCTTTGACAAACCTGAGAAAAACAAGCAATGGGAAAGGATTCCCTATTTAATAAATGGTGCTGGGAAAACTGGCTGGCCATATGTAGAAAGCTGAAACTGGATCCCTTCCACACACCTTATACAAAAATCAATTCAAGATGGATTAAAGACTTAAACGTTAGACGTAAAACCATAAAAACCCTAGAAGAAAACCTAGACATTTCCATTCAGGACATAGGCATGGGCAGGGACTTCATGTCTAAAACACCAAAAGCAATGGCAACAAAAGCCAAAATTGACAAATGGGATCTAATTAAACTAAAGAGCTCCTGCACAGCAAAAGAAACCGCCATCAGAGTGAACAGGCAACCTACAAAATGGGAGAAAATTTTCACAACCTACTCATCTGACAAAGGGCTAATATCCAGGATCTACAATGAACTCAAACAAATTTACAAGAAAAAAACAAACAACCCCATCAAAAAGTGGGCGAAGGACATGAACAGACACTTCTCAAAAGAAGACATTTATGCAGCCAAAAAACACATGAAAAAATGCTCACCATCACTGGCCATCAGAGAAATGCAAATCAAAACCACAATGAGATACCATCTCACACCAGTTAGAATGGCAATCATTAAAAAGTCAGGAAACAACAGGTGCTGGAGAGGATGTGGAGCAATAGGAACACTTTTACACTGTTGGTGGGACTGTAAACTAGTTCAACCATTGTGGAAGTCAGTGTGGCTATTCCTCAGGGATCTAGAACTAGAAATACCATTTGACCCAGCCATCCCATTACTGGGTATATACCCAAAGGACTATAGATCATGCTGCTATAAAGACACATGCACACGTATGTTTATTGTGGCACTATTCACAATAGCAAAGACTTGGAACCAACCTAAATGTCCAACAATGATAGACTGGATTAAGAAAATGTGGCACATATACACCATGGAATACTATGCAGCCATAAAAAATGATGAGTTCATGTTCTTTGTAAGGACATGGATGAAATTGGAAATCATCATTCTCAGTAAACTATCACAAGAACAAAAAACCAAGCACCGCATATTCTCACTCATAGGTGGGAATTGAACAATGAGAACACATGGACACAGGAAGGGGAAGGGAACATCACACTCTGGGGACTGTTGTGGGGTGGGGGGAGGGGGAGGGATAGCATTGGGAGATACACCTAATGCTAGATGACGAGTTAGTGGGTGCAGCGCAACCGCATGGCACATGTATACA
Source organism: Pan troglodytes (assembly GCF_028858775.2). Classification (NCBI taxonomy): domain Eukaryota; kingdom Metazoa; phylum Chordata; class Mammalia; order Primates; family Hominidae; genus Pan; species Pan troglodytes. The sequence continues at coordinate 94,691,410 of NC_072407.2, forward strand.
TATGTAACTAACCTGCACATTGTGCACATGTACCCTAAAACTTAAAGTATAATAATAATAATAATAAATTCATGCCATTCAGTCAATCCGCAAATATTTATTGAATGTCTCCTAGGCCACCTGACACTATTCTAGGCACTGAGAATATACCAAGGAACAAATCAGTAAGATGTCTGTCATTATGCAAATCAACCTGTTAGTAGAGAATCAGCAGAGTGGAGGCAATCACAATGCATTTTGCAATTTCTAAATACGTTTACGTTCCCCCAAGATAAGAAGAATTTAAATGTTACTGATATTAATATGCATATTAACATGGACATTGTCCCTTTATCCATGAATTAGATAGTGACCTACCAGGTGCAATATTTGTAGTATCCCGATGGCATGATGAGATAGTGGGAAGTAGACTAGTGAGTACATTTTTATATTTTGTGTATAACTTATAGTGAGGAAAAATCATTTATGTATGACATTGCCTCACGGGGATTGATGCTAGCAATGGAAAGAACATGAAATTTGTTCCTCTTAGACCCTAGTACACAAAACTGTAAGAAAATCTCAGGCAACATTTAGAACATTTTGATTAGACTGATTATAATGTAGTCCTTCAAACCCTTGAATGTCATTCCATTGCTAACAGAATAAAGTCCATACTCCTTCACCTGGCATGCAAGATATTCACTCTCTGCCTCCTGCCTGCTTTGCTAGTCTTGTTAACTCCTTTTTCACATTTGTACATGTCTTGAATGTCATCTTCACCCTATTTATCCAACAGTTTCCAACTCGTCCTTCAAAACTCTGCTGAAAGATCTTCCCCTCTGCAGTCTTCCCAGATGTTTCCAGACAGGTACTCACAGTGTGCTCTGACCTCAGGTGGTATCTTCATGTGGATACCTGTCAACCCTCAGGTCACTGTATTTTGATTATCTTTACCTCTCTCTTCCCCTCACTAGACTGTAAACTGGTAACACAAACCTGTCCTCATGAAAACGAAGGCAATTTTACTTTGGGAGGAATTTTAGATATAGCTTAATTGTGGGGGGTTGAAAGGTCTCTCCCAGTCAGCTGTCACATAACTGAACTTCACTGTGCTTATTTCCAAGCCCTCTGTTTGCAAGTAGAAGCTTCTCATGACTTCAGTATAGCCCAGTGGCTGAGACCAGGTGTCAGTCAGCCTGGAGCAATCCCTGCTGTATTGCATACTAGCTCCGTGATCTTATGTTACTTAACCTCTTTGTGCCTTCATTTCCTTCTCAGTAAAATGAAGATAACAAGCGTACCTATTTTATAGCATTGCTGTGAGGTGGGAATGATGTGAAAGTGCATGCAAAGCCGTCAGAACATTCAGTAAATGCTAGCTACTGTTGTTAAAATGCATAGTCTATGCAATCACACATAAGTATGCCTAGCCTTCGGCCAAAGTATAAATGACGTATCAGGCTTTTGTTTGTTTTGAGGAAGCCTGATGAGGGGGACAGAGGGAAGGAATGTTAACTCAGAAAGAAAAGTAACGAAAGTTGAGGACAAGGCCTCAAAAACACTATTGCCTCAGTTTTCCCAAGAGAAATCGGTGAGTTTGGTAGATTTCCAGTTGTACTGGTGGGAAATTGAGCAGAAACACTGGCACTCATGTAATTTTTGTTCTTGTTCTTTCTATTGTTGTTTTCTCCAAGAGAAATTGTTAACTTTGCTGTATATCCCACCGTATTCATGAGAAATGTAGTGGGAACCCCACTGCATTAAAGTCCCCCCTTTACTTGTATCATTTTGCATATTTAATAGAGCTAAGATGCTTGCTGCCTTCATTAGGAGCTTGCTGTATGCAGTGGGAATTGCAAGCCTCCACCATCTCAGTGGCTCATCTCAGTAATTGGTTGGAAAAGTGATTTCCAACAGCTCATGCTCTCTGGAGCTATGACTTTGAGCACTTCATCTCACCACAGGCCTCCTTGTCAGCCTGTGATATGTTATGGCTCTCTTTTGTCTGACCGTATGTATTCTTTCATTGTCTCTGACAGCAGGGTCTCTGAAATCCACAATTTTGGTTGGTGATGAGAACTGAGGTCAGTGTTTATTTGACAGTCATTTTGGTGCCATGTAGTAAAATTGAGCAATGGCTGTTGAGTAAAGAACACGGTGAATATGCAGCAATTGGCAAGTATGGAAAACTATAATTGATTTAAGTTGAATTCACTCCTGAGCCTCATTCCCTCACAGTGCTTTCCAGTGTCTGCCAAGTGGTAATAAGAGATTCAAACTTTGTATCTCTCCTCTAGACTGTGAGATTCTTGAAGACAAGCCAGTCCTTGGTCATCTTGTACTTGCACATAAAGCAGATTGAGCATATATGAAGTTCTCATCAAATGTCCAATGAAGGATTGTGTGTGAGGCAGGATCTAAGCATGGTGTTGGATAATCATTAATGATGTCACCTTGAGAAATTTTCATGAAGTTTTGATTATGAAAATTTGAGAACATATGCACAAGGGAAGAGAACAGTGGAATGGGCCCTTGTATACCCATCCTCCAGTTTCAACAGCCATCCATCCTTAGCCACTCTTGTTTCATTTATACTGATTTTACCCATCAGAATATTCTAAAGAAAACCTATAGGTAAGATTTGGGTACTTATGTGCAGATAATTCCATATATTAAATAAATGCACTGCTTAATTTACATTGCCAGCCTTCAAGGGATATTTGCTAAGAGCAAGCTCTATATAGCATTTTTCATGCCTCAGATTGAAAAAGGCACCATCCCTATCTGTTTGCACACTGTTTTGACCACAAAGAACCAGTCGTTTTCAGGGTTTCTCAAGATTCTCATTGCTTAATAGCTTGTGGAACTAAACTATGAGCAAGATATGATTTCAGTGTCAAAGTGTGGAAGCTTGCTCATTTGTTCCTTCGTTCCTTCATTCAGTAAACACGTGTAAGAACATGTCTCCCCATGGAATTGCTGTGGGGATGAAATGCCTGTCATCTAATGAGTGGTCAGTAAAAGTTATTACCATTTTATGATTATTCTGTACCAGAGACCGTGCTGGGTCCTAAGATTAAAAATCAAAAACAAACAAACAAAAATTTAAAATCCAAACTTTTTCTTAGTCTTTTTCTAAAACTCTTTGTCTAAAATGATTTAGGATCATTTTAGAGATCCTAAAGAGAGCCTAAATATGAAGAATGAATTAGGGGGAAAGAGGTAAGGAATAGGAGCCTAGAAAAGGGAACTGGATGGACAAGATACATATGGTTAGAGTGAGGCTCTGGTAGGATTCCTTTCCCTGCTTCTTAAGGATGGCATGTACTCTCCCAAGCCCATACTATTCCATGCTGGGGCACAGGCAGCTAGGGGTGAGGGAAGGGTGGGCAAAGGATGCCTGCTGGCCTCAGAATTAGTGACAAGCAGCAGCTATGACCGCAGGACCTGCACCTCACACCCAACAGTCATCAGGATCCTAACTGCCCTAGTGGAGCACAGTTCAGCCTGTTAGCCCCAACTGCAAAGGTCACTTTTTCATAGTGTGACTTTCACCACCATCCATTAGCACCTCACTTCTCTTTGCAGTTTTTACTATGACTTAGTATACATTTTGTGAAACATCATCTTTGGCCTAAAATTTGGGTATGTGATTCCGTTGAATACTCACTTACGTGTCTTTTGCATAGGTCTGGTAAGACTCGCATAGCCACTCACATTTCTTCTTTCTCTCTATATGTGTTTCTCTCTCTGCATCTCCTTTAGCACTTAGCTCTTCTTTCCTGGTTCTTAGTTTTCTTTATCTATATCTCCCTTCTCCTTTGTGGCTCCTTCCCAATTTTGACTTCCTTCTGCATTTGATTTCTTTCTTTACTCACTATCCTGTTTTTTCTCAGCTTTCTTCTTGGGTGCCTATGCAAGGGCATTCAGGGATGTAGCGTTTTTGCACTTCTGAAAACATCAGAGAACTTTAACATTTCACTGTCCCATATTTGGGGATAGAAAGAGAGCTTGAAGCCTCACCCTTAAATTGAGGTGTGGCTCTTACAGCCCTGACAGATGCCTTACCATGTACTCTTTTGTTCATTTGGATGCTGGCAGCCGAGTGTTCCATGTGCCTGGCACTGGAGATTCCTGTGAGTGTGAAAAAGACATGGCCCCTGCCCTTATGGGGCTCACCATCCAGTGTACCTTATGGTGAAATGCTGTGCCCCTAAAAGACATTGAATGACAGCTCCAATTGAGTGATCTTACTGGGGGACCTATTATTTTCAAGATATGTACTATTTACTTAGGTTACAGTATCATTCTATCATCAAATTTCATGGGTAATTTTTATGTACAAAAGCTGATAGATTCTGAGATGAGATCCAGCCTGAAGCCAGTCAGGATGAAATGATAACCCTGAACATGTGATGATGAAAATCAAGTGAAATGAACACTATGGATAGTTCGATATTTTCTCACCCACACACTAAATGTCAAGGGATGTTTTAAAGAATGCTGTTCTCTGTGCAACTAGAGTAGGTTTTTAATATCTGCCCACGCTTAACAAAAACTGTCAATATTGCAACCTTAATGATAGAGTGAAATGGAAGATCGCATGTAGCAATGCATTATTATAATCACTAACACATCAGGTGAGGTATACAAATTAACAATCTCACAGGAATGAAAGGATTAAAATGACTGTGTACATTGAGGTGCTTTTAACTAGTTAACTACTAATTGAAATAGCTAGCTGCTGAATGGGTAAGTTGTCCTTGTTCAGCCTATTGGGTTACCATGACAACAGAATCCTTCATCTTCCATAATATACACTGAATTTTTAGTACTTATAATTTAAGCATTTGATTTCCTCATGAGGTGACTGAAAACATGCAGTAGCTTGCTAACCAAATTTTAAAAACTGAGTCCATAAGAAGATGGTGCCTAGAATTCAAGTGAAAAAGAAAAGGCAGATTATTAGAAATATATCCATGTCAAAATTGAGAAATGCCGTGGCTTGATTTAGGCAACAATGATTAATTGTACAAAATTGAAGGGAGCCATTTTATCTTCTATCTCCTATTCTATTTTCTTTAATTTTTCTCCACTTTCCCTGCAACTTCAACTGTGTTAATTTAGCAAATTACTGTGGTTTAGGACTTATGCAGGTGCTATCAGGACAGCAATGAAAAAGGATGCCCATTTCTCATAAGCCAACATACTAGTGGGGAAGCATCATTTAAATTACCATCTTGGGTAATAAATACTTAAATAGGTGTGCCGTGGGATGACCCTGAAGGAGTGACTAACTCTGCCTCTCTTTCCTGACTCCCTGAGGATGGCTATGCTGGTTGCGAATTATGGAGGCCTCTTGAAGAGATCACCCCACATCCCAGCAGGAAGACTCTCAGTGGCCCCTAGTAACATCCCTCTGCTTTCTGTTTTATTGGATGTGAACACAAACAACACAATCATTACCGGTTGTAGTGCGCTGAATAGTGGCTTCAAAAAGATATGTCCAAGCTTCAACTCCTGGTGCCTGAGAATGTAACCTTATTTGGAATTAGGGTCTTTGCAGATGTAATTAAGCTAATGATCTTAAGATGATATCATCTTTGATTTAAGATGGGTTGTAAATCTAATGATGAGTGTCCTTATAAGGGACAGAAAAAGAGAAGACATAGAGCTACACAGAGAGAAGAAGGCCATGTGAAGATAGAGGCAGAGGTTAGAGCTATGCAGCCCCAAGCCACAGAATTCCAAGGGTAGCCAGCAGCTGCCAGAAGGTAGGAGAGAGTCATGGGACAGATTCTCCCTCAGAGCCTTCAGAGTGAACCAAACCTGCCAACACCTTGGTTTTGGGCTTCTGGCCTCCAGAACTGTGAGGAAAAAAATGTATGTTGTTTTAAGCCACTGGGTTTGTGGTAATTTGTAATGGCAGCCCCAGGAAACTAATACATTGGTCAATTTAAAAAAATGAATAAAGAAAATTGAAATCACCTAAATGAAGGTTCGCCATTCAGCCACAACTTGTAACTGGCATGTTCCTCTGAAGGCAAATTGAATAAAAGAGCAAACACATATTTTGTCAAGGCTGACATGCATCGAAATATCACAAGGGCCTCAAGAGGGAAGAGAGATTTGATTTATGTCTTCATGCTAGTTGAAAATAGTGTAGCCATGGATGAAGCTGGTTGTCACAGTCTGCCCCACACATCTGTTTAGAAGCGTTATGGTCTTTGGTGGACAAAGTTAAATACAAATGTCTGTGAAAATACTGTAGCAACAGCTTCAGGAAATAAAAATCCCACCTTAAACTCCCCAACCCCACACCAAACATACAAGAGACTGAAATGTGTCCATGGTGCCTGCCAGAGATGACAGAAGTATCTTCTCCCATGAATCCAGCCCCTCCAAATCTGTCTGTGGCTCCAAATGCCTTAACCTGGCAGCAGACTCTAGTGGAGGGAGCCCTGTGTCTTGCGTGGCCTCTGCTGTGTGCCTCTGAACCTGGGGCTTAACCTTGCAGGACTTCCATTTCTTCATTGATACAATGGGGAATAATATGAATCACTATGGGAAATGTACTCACCAGTCCCCATAACAGGGGGAGGAAGCAGCTTTATTTCTCTTCCGTGGTTGCTTTGTTTTCTTCTGATACAACCTGTCAATTAGGAAACATCATTTTGGCTCTTACCTTAATGGGTTTGAGGTCAAGCCAAATCATGGTGAGCTTCTAGTAAACATTCTGGACCTTTGACACTCATCTTCATGGACTATGTATTGATTGCTATTTTTAGTATTGATGGCTAATATTTGTGGAGCATTCCTGCACTGCAGGCACCGTGCCAAGTATTTAATATATATTTTTGGCTGCATACCTTATAGCAACCCTGTGATGGGGGTAGTGATGCTCTCATTATCTGCACTTTGCACATAAGCAAACTGAGGCTTCCAGTGTTTCCCTCATTAACTCAAGGTTCCAGCATTATTAAGGAATAGGAATTAAAAGCTGCTAGCCTGCACTTAGATTCGGGTCTGATGGCTTCAGAGCTCAAGCTCTCAGCCACACAAAACATTATGCCTTATGTCTGACTTTTTAAATATGACTGTCCTTGTTATTTCCCCTTTACCTTGATTTTTTTCCCATTTGTTAGTTAGTTGTCCTGTTGTTTCACTAATATCTTTTAGGTATTTCATGAATTTGGGGGAACAATGCATAAGACTAAGTATAGGTGATGTAAGGATTATTGAGCTAATGTAGGTAGACGCCAACCCATTATCTGGCTCACTAAAGATACACAATCAATACGGTTCTCTTGGCTTCCTATGCAATGCTCACCATCCCCTGTCCCCAGTTGTTTTCTTCTGCTTCTCAGGCAATGACATGAATTGATTGTAAATGATTTCCCGGAAACCACAACAATAATAATACGTTGTATATGAGTGTTAGTTAAATGTGTAAGATGAATCAAATTTGTATTAAAATTATTTCTGTATTAGGTCTTTTATAACTTCAACTTCATTATCTAAGTACAAAGTATATCAATCCTCTCTAACAACCTTGTAAAAGAATTGTTTTGTGTGTGTAGAGTTCACCCTTTGACAATGTTAACATTTCCTTTAAGCCTCAGTTTCCTTATCTTTAAAATGGGGCTGATAATAGTTACTTCATGGATTTGTCATTATAATTTAGTGATAAGCATATATATGAACTCCACACTTGACACTTCTAAATGGAGTGATAATGTGAATAAATATATACCTCTTTCCTTCTTCCCCTCCCTCTTCCCTGAGAGGGGGTCTTTTTTTTTTGTTTGTTTTTTTACAATTGTTTTTAATCTAAATAAGTTAATAGGCAGAAGGAGGAAGGCTTTTCTTCAGGACTGTTTTCTATTTTTTGAGACTAGGAATGGAAAGGTGGAGCTTGGAATAAAAGAAGGTTATTTAAAAGTATCAGAGATCTTGCCTTTTAAGTTGTATTCAAATGTGCCATACTTAGTTTGAGGTTTACATACTAATTACTTTGATCTAATAATTAGCTGTCATATAGTGAATTATAAATTGGGAGTTTAAAAATGTGTGCTGTGCTGATCTGAAGTATAATCTCTGCCAGTGTAGGCAATTGCTGAGGCCTGGGACTGGATTCTGAAACAGATGCACATTTTTAAGAATAGCATCTTAAGGGAGGACTTCAGGTCCATAAAGGCTAAACCCGAAGCAGGAGCAGTCTCTGTGTAGGTGCCAGCTTTGTCACCGAGCTGCATTCATTTTCTCTGGTGATTAGGGGCCTTCCCAAAGTTAATTTCTAGAGAATATTTAGTTACTTCGTTGGGTTTTAATTACTTATTGGTCTCAACCTTAACATGACCTTGACTGTGTCATTAAATAGCATCTTGCAGTGAGGTCTTTGGGACATTTTTACAAACAGGTGGATTACATCACAAGTAAATTGATAAACCTTCAGTCCAAGAGGAGAGTTAATGTTTCTGTGTTACGGATCGTGTTCATTCCCAAGCAGGATGTGTATGCTGTTCTTACTTTAGTAAGTACAGTCCTTGGAACACTTTCCTACCATTTGGATAATCGATTCAAATTCTAGCCTCTGTGATAAAATGCTAACAATTACTGATTTGGGCAAAACACACTGTTTACATACTCTGTGGAATACCTCCTCTGAAAGCCAGCAGTAACTTAAAGGCAAAGGTTCCAATCAGTGGAGCTTTGTCACACAGAGAAGGGAGAAAGATAGAAAGGAGGATTCCACCTTGCTGCACATGGTAGAAAAAGAGATTTCTTTACAAAAGGAAAAAACAGAAAAACTTTCTTCTTTACCTTAGATTTGCTTTTTATAACTACAAAGAAGAGATTAAAGCAGTATACTTGTACACTGAAGCTATTTTTTAAAATATCAATGTATAATCACATAAGAGAGCTAGATGCCAAGAATGTTACAGCATACAGGCCAAGGAGTAAGACGTTATATTTAAGGTTCACTATGCTGTACACAGTTTATTTTTCTGTATATATTTGAATCATAGACTATTATACCACAAAATAGAATTCAAATCATTCATTCATTCTTTTAGTATATATTGAAAATGTATTATGTGTCAGGCATTACCTTGTTTTTATTTTTTATTTTTGTTTATTTATTTATTTATTTTTGAGATGGAGTCTTGCTCTGTTGCCCAGGCTGGAGTGCAGTGACATGATCTTGGCTCTGCAACCTCCGCCTCCTGGGTTCAAGCGATTCTCCCATCTCAGCCTCCTGAGTAGCTGGGATTACAGGCGGTCGCCAACATGCCCCATTAATTTTTGCATTTTTAGTAGAGATGGGGTTTCACCATTTTGACCAGGCTGATCTCAAACTCCTGACCTCAGGTAATCCACCCGCCTCACCTCCCAAAGTGCTGAGATCACAGGTATGAGCCACCACACCCAGCCTATTTTTTCTTTTTAAGTATTATTTTTAATTGACAAATAATAATTGGATATATTTATGGAGTACAATATGATGTTTTAATCCATGTATACATTGTGGAATGATCAAATCAGGGTAATTAGCATACACTTCACCTGAAATGTTTATCATTTATTTGTGGGAAAACATTCAAAATAATCTCTTCTAGCTATTTTCAAATATACAATATATTATTAACAGCAGTCACCTTACTGTGCAGTAAGACTTTTAATTTCCTCAAGAAAGGAAAGCTACTTTAGAAAAAATTAATATTGCATCAGTGAGATTCCTGCAGGCCAGCAGCCTAGGGATCAGCAAAGAAATTTACGGGGCAGCAGTGTGTTGGGAGATACTTGGCCTATTCCAAAGGAAAAAAAATATCTATTTGTGATATGCATTTTTTTTCTTTTTGTGATATGTAATTATTGATTGTTTTATTTCTTTCTATTATGCCTTGTGGGAAAAAAGGGAGAGAGAGATTGAGATAGAGAAAATAAAGATAGAGAGAGACAGATGGAGAGAGAGAAGAGGAGAAAAAGCTGAACTAGAAAATACATATACTGAAAAGTGAATCACTTACAATTGATATATATTAGAAATAAGTCAACAAATATTTATAGTGTTCCTATAGTATGCACAGTATGATGGGACTCATAGCTAGTATGTAAACTCTACGTGTTGTGTTTAGAAAATATGTGCAGGCTAATAAATTATTAAAGAAATACTGAAATAGTTCCAGAAAGTAACAATTTGAGTTTTAAATGTTAAAGACCTTTTAAAATTGTATTTTGACCAACACTGATTAATAATATTCACAGGATTACTTGGTTCTCTATATTAACAGATTGTGAGTGTGCTAAATCATTTTAAATAATTATACAATGCATTAAAAATTCAGGGGCTTGAGGGTGGTTTGCTTATTTTCAGTGACAGCTTCTATACACAGTTTGGAAACACTAGTGTACTCCCTACTTGACCCTGTGGGTCATGGATTGTTATCCTGATCATTTTACCAAACAAAAACATAGAGAACATAAGTAATCTACTGGAAGTCACACATCTAAGAAGTGGTAACCTGTGTCTTCAGACTGTGTACCACGTGGGCATTCCACTGTGCCTTGTTGCCCACAACACAGATCTGCCAAAAAGATTTCCCTTTTGATAATGGACTGCAAATTTGAAAGAATTATTAAACAGTGCTATCTTCCAGCTGCATTAGGCAGCGAAGAGCGTGGAAAAAGCATCCCATTGCTAGTCCCTGAATCACCTGAATCATATAATCTTCCTAGGCCTCACTCTCCCTGTTTATAAAATAAGGGGTAATAAAACCTTCCATCTCTCAGAGATGAGTGTTTTAGGGACACATTAGATCACTTATGAGAGAAGCTTTATGGTCTTTGCAAGAAAAGTACATGGCAAAGTAACATTTTCCCCCATGATCGTCTAATATATCATTTAAAAAATGCTGGAAAGGTAATTAAGTACGTGGCTTTGACAGACGAGTTGAAAGGAATGAAAAACTGATGAAAATAAAGACAGTTGTTATCTTGGTGACTGGAATGGTATTACTTATAAGGACATTTCTAAGTTTCACTAAGACAGTTCATTATGAAAAACAAGATGGGTATCTATAGTTCCATTAATTGTGTTGTAAGCTAAAATCCAGATTAATCTAAAAGTAAAATTTGTACCATAAAAGATCAGTGGTCGGTTCTTATTAAACTGCTACATCAGGATCCTACAACAAATGAAATATTTGGGAAAGTCCAGGAATGGACCAGTGAAAATGATTCAAGAATTAGGAAGCAGAATCTGTTAAGGAAAGGTTGAAGGGACAAAATAAAGTAGAAGATAAAGCTGAAGGATGAGAGAAATATGGGAGGCAGATGGCAACTAGAGGATAGAATGAAAAGAAATTGGTTTAAATTATGACCAGAGGATTATAGGTAGTGCCCAAGGGAGACCGTGATGCTTCTGAGAGTTGTAAGCTACTGGAATGTACTATTGATTAAATTTATGAAATCTCTTTTTTTCTGGAGATATATTCAATAATAGGCCACCTTTCCATCTCAGCAAATTGCTGGAGGCTGTGGATAAAAGGGTACATTCTATCATATATTGTAGTTATGCCCTAAGATAATTAAATTTGGGGACAGAGTACTTCAATATGTGAAGTCTATCCCTAGAAGGGCTCCTTTATTTCAGGACCCCAATCAAATGCTACTGGGCATATTAATAGGCTCATGTTCCACTTTAAAGAAAAAAAATACCATTACTATTTTTCATAGCTCCAGAATTCTGGATGCCTTAGCATTGACATCAGAGAAATCTCCCTATAATCAGCACCTGTTATGACAAAATATTAGAGGTTGTAGGATTAGCCACACTGTAGCACCTTATGAAACACCTATGCACCCCAAATGGTAAAGATAATTGAATGCCTCCTTTAAAATTATCAAAAGCTTATAAAATGCAGTAATTATATAATCTCTGAATATTTAAAAATGATTAATATGCTTTAAACACACCAATAGTTAGGGTAACCTAATAATTTGTCATAGGCTAGAATATTACATAAACACAGTTATTCAGGGTACATTATAAGCTCGATGACTGCTTGAATTGTTTAAGGCATGTAAAGCATCCCAGCTTATAATCTTGCCTTTGTTATTTTTGTTAAATTAGCATGGAAAATATTTGAAAACATTAGTTTTTGTTGGTGTTAAGGAAAAGAATAGGTGAGGATGAATAATGCCCCATATCTCTTACTGAAGTTCTTACTCTTCATTTTAACCCCAGTTTTGCTTTTCTAGTCAACTCCAGAGCATCCTTACTTAGATGCCTCAATATATCCTGGACCCAATGTGATACCCAATGTCCCACTTTGTCTAGTGATGCTACCATGATTTTTTGACATTACATATGTTTGAAATGTTCTTCCCCTGACACTAGCTGTGCCTGTCAAAAGTCCTACCCATATTTAAGCTCCAATTCAGAAAATCTTTCTCCAATCCCATCCTCACCCACAATTTGGTAAGATAGTTTCCCACCTGAGCCACACCCATGTCAGCTTGCTAGTGCCCTCTTGTTGTCACTTATCAGAATCTGGCTGATGTTTTGGTTCTCTGTCTTATCTTTAATCCTTCTCCTTTTGATCAGAAGCACTTTGAAGATGTTGATGTCTTATTCTTGTCTTCTCTGCAAAGCCTAGTTATCTTGCTTATGTGGGTACTTACTAAATATCTATTAAGTTGGCGTCGCCTCCTGCCTCAGTTTTATCCATGTCGTTGGAGTCCTGTTTCATGTCTTCAAACTGAATGTTTCTGGCTATCCCCACTTTTGCCATTGTGGTCTGGCCTTCTCTTGGGGATATGTGGCTGAATTCCTGCGCCAGCCACCTCATCTGAGCCTACATGGCCTCCTTGGCAGTTTCGCCTTTTCCTGCCAAGCTTTGGAAGCCCTCTTTAAACACCAGAGTTACAATTTAGCAGCCCAGGAAATTTTTCCAACCATTGGTTTCATTCCATTCCCCCAAGTTTGATTTGGGGTTCCTAGATTCTTATTTGTTTCCACATAGTTGGGTTTAGCCTCTCTGGCTAATTCCATCATTCATTGCCTGAGCTGGACAGCTGTTGGCTTCGTTTTCCACTTCCCTTCTGCCCAGGAACTGGTTCTTGGCTGTATTTCCCTTGCTTTTGTTACAGTCCAAATACAAGTCTGGCCCTCCCCATCCAGCATACTCCAGATCCTACTAGGGTTACAGAGCTTTGCTATCCTCCTTAAAGGGGGAGGAATTATGGCCCCTGTGTAAGTAGCAAGTCACCTTCTTACACCAGTATCCAGAGCCTTCCATAACTTGCTCTCACCCTGTCTAGACAGCTTCTCTGCCATGTCCTGTCCAACGGCTCCCTCCTTGCAGTGAGGCTGTTCTTACTCTTCAGGACGACAGACTCAGACTGATCCCCCACTGGGGTTTTGCTTACACTGGGGTGGTCCCTCATTCAGAATATCCACCTCCTTACTCTCATTTTTTTTGTAACAGTTCCTTTAGATCCTACTTCAAGATGTACTCTCTCTGTGATGCTTTCATGTGACAGTTCAGATCATCTGATTTTTACCCCTTCTTATGCACACATAGCACCTATGAATTTGGCCTTGACTCATTGTTATCCTCTGATTGTTCTAGGAATGGGTGTATCATCTTACCAGTTAGCTTATAAAGGTCTGCCAAGGCGGGGGGGATTATGCCATAAACTTCTTATTTGCCATTGCACCTTGCTCAGAAAATACATACATATACACGTGTGTGTATGTATACATACACATACACGTGTGTGTATGTATACATACACATACACGTGTGTGTATGTATACATACACATACACGTGTGTGTATGTATACATACACATACACGTGTGTGTATGTATACATACACATACACGTGTGTGTATGTATACATACATATACACGTGTGTGTATGTATACATACATATACACGTGTGTGTATGTATACATACATATACACGTGTGTGTATGTATACATATACACGTGTGTGTATGTATACATACATATATTGATATATGCCAGGCATGATGTGAAATGCTGTACATAAATTATTTAACCTACATAACTAGTGTTGCTGTTACAGGAAAGGGGTCCAAATCCAGACTCACAGAGAGGGTTCTTAGATCTTGCACAAGAAAGAATTTAGAGTGAGTCCATAGAGTAAAGTGAAAGCAAGTTTATTAAGAAAGCAAAGGGATAAGAGAGTGGCTGCTTCATAGACAGAGCAGCCCTAAGGGCTCTTGGTTACCCATTTTTATGGTTATTTCCTGATGATATGCTAAACAAAGGGTGGATTATTCATGCCGCCCTTTTTTAGACCATATAGGCTAACTTCCTGACGTTGTCATGGCATCTGTTAACTGTCATGGCACTGGTGGGAGTATAACAGTGAGGACAACTAGAGGTCACTCTTGTCACCATCTTCGTCTTGGTGGGCTTTGGCTGGCTTCTTTATTGCAACCTGTTTTATCAGCAAGGTCTTTATGACCTGTATCTTGTGCCAACCTCCTATCTCATCCTGGGACTTAGAATGCTTTAACTGTCAGGGAATGCAGTCCGGTAGGTTTCAGCTTCATTTTACCCAGCTCCTATTCAAGATGGAGTTGCTCTGGTTCACATGCCTCTGACACTGCTAGATAAAATATAGGATGCAAATAATACATCCTGTAATATCCTAAAATATTATCCTAAAAATTAATTTTTGTGTATCTGATATTCAAATTTAACTGAACCTCCTATATTTTAATTTGATAATTCTAGCAATCCTTCATATAACATTTCTGAGAGGTAGGTATTTCTTATATACAGAGTTTTATAGATAAGGAAACTGAGGCTCAGAGGCATTGGATAATTTTTCCAAAATTGGACTTCAGATGAAATCTGCTGGTCTGCAGAGGCATATGCTCTCTAAGCATTATTCCTGGCTTGGTGAATGTGAAGTATGATGCTGCATACTGTGACATGGCATTCTTTGGGACAGCCTAGATTCTATCTGTTTAAAGGAGTGAATTACATGGCCTCTGGGTCATCTTCAGATCTGCTGCTCCTAAGATAAAAGTCCTATCCAATAGTTGGAAAATGCAATACTCTGAATATTATCTTAATGTAGGGATGGAACTCTTTTGAGCACAAAAGCAAAATCTGGGCCAAAAGCCTAGTCACTGTAAGTACTACTGGAAGCAGTGAAGATAAAATACATTGTACACGATAAGGTACCTTTTAAATAATCTTTTAACAGTTTTTTGTTTTGCTTAATATACTCCCCTGTAAATATTGGTTTCCTTTATTAGACTATTATAGTAAAATTAAATTAGCACTTTGCAGAATATTTTTTTCAAAAAAAAAACTACTCATTTCTTACGATAACATTAAATTTAATTCAGGCTCCCTTGTCTAAAAGAAAATATCTTTGCATTTAGTGGATCTAATTAGCATTACACAGACCTTTCCCATTAAGGGAGGGGACTTGGAATATTGTCTTTGAATAGAGAAATTCATTTACCTATTAATGAAGAAGAACAGGACAAAAGTCTAGGGAGCTTTACAAGATAGCTTTCTCCTTCTTTTGTCTTTCCCTCCTTTCTGTTGGGTTAAGGCAGGGATTTGGTGGAAAGCTTTGCATCATGTTGGTCTGTGGAAACCAGATCTAATGGGAGAAAATGGATCTGTAGCCTCTTAAAGTGAGATACCTATATATTGTCTCAGATATAAGCAACCTAAGATAACATTCCTGACATAATCTGTCTCCAGGAACCTTAGCAAAACCGCAAAGTATAAATGATGTGGTTTTTTGGCCTCCTTGCCCCCCATTCTGAGCCTTGCCCCCTACTCTGCTGTTCTCTTTGCCAATAGTTCTCTTGATGAATTTTCATCACGAAAGTTTCCTGCTTTACCCAGCCCTGCCTCTGAAGCTCCAAAAGGAGCTCTTATACCCTTCAACTGCAGGACACACCCCCATTGTCACTATAGTTGATGTTGGTGGAGCTGATGTTCTGTTTATTTAAAATTTGACTCCCTCCCAGACAACAGATGCATTGTTCTTTCATTTTAATTGGAAAAGATTTTAGGGATGAGGGTAGCTGACTCTACTCGCCTGCAGAATATGGTTTCACATAGCGTATTAAAATGAGAGAGGGAGCAGATGAAGTATTTGGATTGGGGCATCTAGGTTAGACATCTTAAATTTCTTTTGGTACTAAACGAAGAGAAGTGCATGTTCTGTGGCAATGCAAAGATTGTCCTTAGATAGAACAGCGCTTGAATTCTTTCCGGGTGACCTCAGGCAAGTTTCATAAACTCAACTCTTCTTTTCCTTGTCTAAAAGATTATGTTGAATACTGCTACCTTTCTGTGTTTTTGAGAAGATTAAGGGAAGTAACATGTCTTGGATCTTTTTGAATCTCCATAAATGACAGCTATTACTGTTGTACCTGTTATATGTGTTTGAGATCAGGTGCGCCGTTCATCCCATCAGCTGTTCGTACATAGCTTCAACTCCCCCAGGGCACAGCAACTTTGCTTTGGCAATAACATTGGTGACTGTAATGGTGCTCTTGAATTCTGCAAAGATCTGTTCTTCATATTTTTAATCATTTTTTAAAAAATGATTTATCCGTAATTCATAGAATTAATTGAAGTGGTTTTCATCGTACAGAAAGCTTTTGAGTTGGCATTTTAGCTAATTCTGCTCCTGAAAGGTTAAAGAAAAATATTTGACAGCTTTTTTTCCCCCCCTTTTCATCTTATTGTCCAAATGCCCCTTAACAATTCATACAACCAAAGATGAGAGCATATGTTGAGTTAGTGTTTCACTTTGTGGCCATATTAGTACCATCTATTTTTGAAACAGGTATGTCCAGGAATATAAAATGGAGGTTGAAACACAGGTCTTCAACAGGCTACTGACAAGATGATGGAGATGGTAGAAAAGGAGTGGGGAATGCATATATTTTAGTCCTTTGATAGTCTGTGATCTTCACTGAGGTCTGTGTGGTAACTATTTATAAATTAGAATATTTCTTCAGGGGCCACTTCATTTTCTAAACATGCTGAAGAACGTCTTCAAGGATTGAAAAAAAGAAAGAAAAATTTAAAAAGAATGATTGGTAGAAAATTAAGTCATTATCTCAGCTGGAGGGCAGTATTTTGCCTTGAGCTGTGTTTTGAATAGCCTGTGGAATTTACTTAGATTATTTGAGCTAGAGATTTGTAATATAAAATGATATCCCTTTTGTATTTATGTAGAAGCTTTCATTTTAGAAATGCTAACTGCTAAAAAAAAAATGTAACATCCTGTGGCAAGAGAAAAGATAGAAATGATTAAAGCAGTCAAAGACAAGTTATTGAAAAATTAATTAATATTTGCAAATTCTTGATAACCAAGATGTCCCAGATTCTGTTGTATGATATGGACGTTGTATAGACGTGAAGGGTTGGGGGACAAGAAGGAGTTAGGGCTGGATATGATAATAAGTTTCATCTTCAATGTTTCAAATATTGGTGACTATCAATTTAATTTTACACTTTCTGTAGTTTGTATTATCAACATTCTTGCCAGGACATCTTAAGGTAAAAAGATGAAATGTACAAAGCCACACAACAGATTTCCCACTAGTGTGTTGGCCTGGATTGGTAGATATGAAAATCTTCCTAAAAAGCCCAAAAGTTTGTCTAGGCTCACTAGTGTCTTAAAATGGTTGTCTCATCAGAGACATCTCTTGTAGTACTAGCTTAAAAAAAGAAATTATAAAGTTCCATAGATAAGTTAGAAAAGTAAACATTCAATTATTCCTACAAAGCACCGGTGCAGCTCCAAATGCTTTACATGTATGAACATGTTAATCCCTATAGCAGTCTCCTAAGATGGATACATGATTGTTGTTTTAAGATGGAGAAACAGGAGCACAGAGAGGTTAAGTCAATTGGCTGTTTTTATAGCTAATAACAGTTTCAGGATTCAAACTCAGCAAGTCTGATTCCAGGTTCCATGCTCTTAGCCATTATTCTCTGCTATTTCTTTTCTCCTTTTCCCAGTTATTTTCCTCTTTCTCCTCCTCCTCCTTTGTTTGCTTTCCTGTTTTTTTCCCCCATTAAAGGCATGGTACTTATTCCTACCAAAAAAATCTAACAATCTGTCCTCCCTTGCTCCCTCCTTCCTTCCCTCCCTTCCTTCCTTCCAGTCAAAAATAAGCAGTCTCATGTGAAGGGAGAAGGTGGCTGGGTAGGGTTAGGTCTGAGCTGGAGGAAGGAAGCTACAGAGAGGAGCAAGGACTGGTCATGTCAGGAGATGACTGATGATATACTGAATAGTGGAAATGTTTTTCCCCATGAGAGGGGAAGGATGTTTCAGATAGAAAAGGTAAAGGCTTGATTGACTCTTGTGATACTGGGTTAGAATTAGAGGTATTGGTATATTCTCAAAGTATATATTCAGCCATAGAAATAAATATATAATAGATACAATGGTGTGTGCATATCTGTGTGTATTTATATAAAAGACGTTTTATAGCTCTGCCCAGTGAGAAGTCCTGGGAGGAGTGGCAACTCAGTAGCGATGAGTATACCTATAGCACAGCCTGCAGTCTTAAAAAATACTAAGTCCATGAAAGTCAAAGAGGACTGAAGACTGTTTTCCTGATTGAAGAAAACTAAAGCCTTGTGACCACTCAGTGCCACAGATGATCTCAGGTTGGGTTCTTTTACTATAAAGGACCACTAGTCAAATTTTAAAAGGTGTCTCTGAGTGAAGGATATATGAGAGTTCTTTGGTATACCTCTTGCCATTTTTCTGTGAGTTTGAAAATATGTTCAAATAAAAACTAGAAGAAACAAATAATAATCATGGCCAGGGTAATAGAGTTGTTACCCTCTAGTTCTTTTTGTCAATAAATTTAAATTTTTGGAATTCAGCCAAATACCCAGAACCAAGGATTGCTAAACTCTACTAATCATGATTAAAATGTGTCTCTGTTAATTGCAAATAATGAGTCTAAATAATAGTAATATTTTTCTACTCTTTTTGGGGGGAACATACTTTCATGCATTGAAATATCATGCTTTTAAGAAATGGGCTGTATTTCAGCAACCTGTTTCTCTGAACTGCTTTTGTTAAATAATGTTTCTGAATGATACTAACTGGAGAGGTTTTTAGAACATAGAGTCCAGGTAATTAAGGGAAAGGTGCTTTTCTTGCCTTGTAGTAATTTCAAATGTGAGAAGCATGGCAGAAATGAGATATGCAAAGCCATGTAACAGATTTCTTATTAGTGTATGTTTACATATATAGTAGCTAATAGGAATCTTCTTATAGCTGAATTTTCTTCTCCTCACTGACTTTCTTTCAGAGAAGGCCAAATACCATTACATTTCTTAAGGATTTTTAATTTTATGTTAAATTGTGTGTACTTTTACAGCCCTCCTAAATTCAGATGAATTCAGTAAATTCTATTTAGTATTCTCACACAGAAACCTTGATCTATAGAAAGAGAGGTATTTAATCATATTAACCTGGTTATTGGTGAAATTTCATTACAGTAGATCCCATGCACTACTTATTCTGTTGCCTAAAATATCCACTGTTGGACTGTTTTACACTTTTTACCATTATTTAAAAGGTGCTATGATCAATATTCTTGTAAAGGAATCTGCTTTTACTTTCCCCTTAGAACAAATTTCTAGAAGTAGACTTGCAGGTCAAAGGAATGCACATATTTTAGGCTTTTGATAAATGTCACCAAATTATTTATAGTCGCACAGACTAAAATGTCCCCATCCATTTTAACTTTTTTTTTAACATGAAAAAGGCTATAATGTGGCATATTTAGCATAACAAAATAAAACCTTGAGTTTGAGTATTTCATTGTGTTTTTAGAATGATGAGTTTATTGAATTCAGGCTGTACCATGGGGTCTTGAGAACATAGAATTTCTCATCCTCAGGGAGGTTTCAGAGTGTATGGAATTGTAAGTGCTGGCCCCTGAATCATGTGCTAAAAGGCTAATATGGAATGTGTTCCTCCTTCCTTCAAGAAACGTTTGGTCCTTCCTGCCAATTATTTGCGTTTTTGAGGGACAGGACAAAAATTGGAGGCAAAATTTCACTTTTTCCCCATGTTAAGCCTTTTCCTGCCCTATCTAAAGCCAAATCTAAACAAAGGACAAATTTGTTCATTGTTCCTTAATAGTGGAATAAAAACAAGGTTGGCCAGCAGTGATAATAACTCTCCATTTTACTCAAAGTCTGCTGTAAATCCCTCACCACTTCTCTGAGTCTTCTAAAGACTTTCAGGTCTTTAGGTAGTCTGCCTCCCACCTTGCTTCATCCTCAAGAGGTTGACTGTATAGGTCTAAGGATCTCCAAGTTCTGACCTTTACCAATAAGTTTATGCTGTAGACTTGGAGAGCATGTGTACTTTCAACAGTGGTGTCTCTTTTCTACCATTTACCTTGGATTTTTTTTTTAGAACAACAGTGTTCTAAGCTAATGCTAGCTTCTATTGCTGCTCCTTTTTGATGTCATTTTGTCATGACAATTTTTTGTTTGCTTTTTACAATAAGTTGCTGTTCCAGGGCAGAGATGAATTTTTTTTTCAGTAACTCATGAGTGTGGTACATCCACTAAATCCAGTTACACATGTAACAGAATGTACCATTATTATTGGCAGTGACCTCATTGATTAATTACACCCTGACCCTCTTGGCAACTTCCTACTGATTTTACTTCTTGAGTGATTAGTTCCAACATTGCTTATGCAGTTGAAGTAAAGGAGGCTTACAATAATAGTCCTACTTTGGAACACTCTCTGCCCTACTGACATTAATTAACAAAACACTCCACAGAGGAAAATGGGTATTTATTCTGTCTTAGATGAAAAGAGTAAGAGACTTGATGCAGACCATTCATCAGATTGGATGAGAACAAAATCAACCATTCTTCTGTTAGACATCAGCCAGATGGGTTTGGGTGGAGAGAAGGTAGCCAAAGATCTACAAAAAAGCAAATAGTATGTGACACATTTCCTACAAAATATGCTTATCTATAGCCAGTCCACATTCTGAATTTAGATGGGAAGGTGAATTGCAGCCAAGCCTCCCTCCAACAGTTTAGGGGAAGATTTCTCTTAGGGAATTAATGAGGAATTATATTAATTAGGGTAAAAATTAAGCTGTCGTAACAAAGACACTCCCAAAATGCAGTGGCATAATGAAGACAGACAGTTTATTTCTCATTAATGTGATAGGTCTGAGGTGAGAGTACATGTTGATTGGGTGGCACTATTCTGAATAATTAATCAGAGACAATGATTTCTTTATGGTGAGCCCCACTATCTCATTGGGTATTATCTTTATCTCTGTAGTTGATGCTGGGTCATAGGCATGTCCATGTTCCAGCTAATAAAAAAGGAAAGAAAGGAACTCCAGGGCACATGGCTTGACTTTTACATTGGAAGTGACCTGGAAGTCACATTCCTTTGGCCTGAAGTAGCCATACCCATTTGTAAAAAAAGGCTGTAAAATGTGTGTGGTTTCCAGTGGGATGACCATGATTTCCCATTATCATGAAAGAAGAAAACAGATATGGGTGAGCAAGTGGCAGTCTTCACCACAGATTCATGTGTTATGGCCCTTCTTTACTACTGAAAATTTTCTCAAAGGACACATGACTAGCACTTAAAGCCACTCCATATATATGTGTTGAATGAGTTGCTTCAAGTGTGAAGAAATAGAGCAAATTTCAGTTTACAAACACCAAGTCCTGACTGAATGTAAATACACACTAAACACAAGTTTTTCCTCCTAATTTAATCATGCTGCTTACTTAAGCCTGAATTTGTTCCCTTGCTCAGCAAAGTGGATATATCATATATTTGCTTTACTCAACTAAGCTTTTTTCTTGATTGAGTTTTGATGGTGTTTCTCTCTCGCTCTCCCCCACACCCGCCCCCCACACACACAACATAAATAGCATTCTTTCCCTTCAGATCTCAATAACAGAGATATGACACATATAACTGAAGCCTAATTGAGGCTATTCATATTGTGAGGCTGCTGTCTACTTCTATATCAAGCACTGTTTGTCATAAAGGGATGCTTAAATACAGGAAATCAATCTTGTACCCACAGCAAGTACACAGAACACTAGGCTGCTACTCATGTAATGAGTAAACCAGTGTAAATGGATGTCCAGATGCTCATCTTTAGCCAAAACAGCCTAAATTAAATTTCAGTAGATTTTTAAGTTGGAACAAATTTCTCTCCTTATAGAACTTCACCTTTTTCCTCACTGTATTCTTTTGGTGTCACTGAATGTCATTCCAATAAGTTTTCTCCACGAAACTGCTAGAATTCAAGTTCAATGCATGATTCAAGTACTCAGTAGGTAAAGGCTGACACAGAGAATTTTCCTAGTCCAGGGAAGTTACTCATAAGTGGTATAATCATGGTATAAGCAGTATACTGTAGAAATATAGGGGAGGCACAGATTAATTCAAAATGAGTAAGTCTGGCAAAGGCTACTTGAGAGAAGGAAGATTTGAACTTGGCCTTTCAAACTTTAGTTGGACTCAACAATTGCAGGAAGGCTGTGTCTGACAGAAAGAAGGGCTGAGCTACAGAGATGGAGAAGTTTAGGAAGACAGCACCTGGCTGTGTTTGGAAAGGGTGGGAGGGTAAGTAAGAATAAACAACATGAGTAGGTAGAGGCCAAATTGTGGGTGGACCAAAAAGCATCTGAGAAATTATGTGAAAGGAAGAGGTCAGGCTCTCAAAAATACAGTTTCTCATAATAAAAGCAAACTCAGATTTTAGTTAATTATCACTACTTCTGTCAAACCCTAAAAATAGCTGACCAAATGTAAAGAGGCTAGAGAAACAAGTACTTAAAAACTAATGTTTATTGATTCGTAGAAAAATCCTCTACTTTGTAATCTAGTTGAGTCAAGTACAAGTGTTTCAGTAAGCAGGGGTTTATTGCCTATTCATTATATGCTGGGCATAGTTTGCTGATGCTGAGGAACAGAAAAGAAGGAGATATGTGTAGCAGGCATTTGTTATTTTTGCCTACATTTTTTACTTTTCCTCATTTTTTGTAAACAACTCTCTGTCTCAGTATTTGTGGTCAGATGAGCTGAGATTTTAACACAAAGCCTAAACTGTACTAAGTCGATTACAAGAAAAAATGGATTAGAAATGGATGAGCCAACACAGACCCATTTTCACCACTGGACAGACAATTCAAACACAAGCCTGATCAGTCTGACCTCTGTGTGTGTTCTCAGTCAAATAAAAAATAGGGCAAACTAATGGCCTGGAGGGTTTATGATGGGGTCTCAAAAATGCTAGCTCAAATAAGGGACTCTTTGAAATAATTCTATTTCCAAGCCAAATATAAATTTACCTGCCTTAGGAACAAAGCAATAAAACCCATTTAAAGTACTTAAGATGGCCCTCTGGCTTTGAAAATGTGGCTTTGGTGACCTCATCTCCTCTTAGGCTGAAGTTTAATATCCCTCTTCTCTGAAGTAAGACCAGGATAGCTGATGGTTCTTAATGGGTCCCTGCATCTGCCACAAATGAGCTTTCTGCATTGGATTGGTTTCCTCGGTATAGTCCTTACTTATATGTAGCACTGTGAGAAAAGAACACTGAGGGAGAGATGATTTTGGAAGTATTTAGGAACACTGGGATGTATTTATATATTTCTGTTAATCCAAAGAGTATATTAGTTTAACATAAACAACCACATCACTCACAGCAGAACCATGGCAAATAGGACACTTAGTGTGTTAATTACTAAACTCTTAATCTCCTTATTTTACCTGTAATGTTATCTTTCAGAAAATGTTTTCATGTCTAATGCAGTTTCACTATTGCAGAGACTAGGAGGAATACCAAGTCAATTTTTGCTAAACTATAAGCATACCAGCTATTTTACAAAGCTCATGACAGAAGCTTAAAATATTTTTACTCCCAAAAAGGCATAGAATTTTATCATTTTAGCTGCAGGCAGAATAGCAAGAATCTAGCTTTTGACATACGAATTGTTGCAAAGGAAAATGAACATTTTCTATCTTTATTTCTTTGGCTCTGTCTTGTTTCAACAGTAGTTAAACTGAAAGGGCCGACTACCTAGGCATTTATTCAGTATTCATTCTTGAGTTTGACGGATATAGAATAAATAAGACACATAGTGGATACATGACTTTGTGCATTTGTCAAAACCCAAAACACTGTATAACACGAAGAATGAACTCTAATGTAAACCATGGACTTTAGTTAAAAATAATATATCAATATTGGTTCATAGTTGTGACACATGTTAATAAAACGAGAAACGATGAGGTGGGAGTGGTGGATGGAGTATATAGGAACTCTGTAACTTATGCTCAGTTTTTCTGTAAACCTAGAACTGTTCTCAAAAATGAGGGATAGTATTAGGGGAATGAAAAAAAGGCACAGTCTCATTAGGTTTGCAAACATGTAACAGTTTTAAACTTGTCTAATCACTAACTCTTTTGTAAACAAAGATGTTGCCCAACAATGTATAGGAAATCTCCTAATTGTCTTTTTTTTTTTTTTTTTTTTTTTTTTGAGATAGAGTCTCACTCTGTCACCCAGGCTGGAATGCCATGGCACAATCTTGGCTTATTGCAACCTCCACCTCCCAGGTTCAAGCAATTCTCCTGCCTCAGCCTCCTGAGTAGCTAGGATTACAAGCGCGTGCCACCACAGCTGGCTAATATTTGTATTTTTAGTAGAGATGGGATTTCACCGTGTTGGTCAGGCTGGTCTCAAATTCCTGACCTCATGATCTGCCTGGCTCGCCCTCCCAAAGTGCTGGGATTACAGGTGTGAGCCACCACACCTGGCCCTAATTGTCTTTTTAGGAGTATAAATCACTTTTTGATACTGACTAAAACAAACTATATTTAAAAACATTTATTACATTTATAAGATAACTGAAAATTTGAGCACTAATGGATAGTTGATGATATTAAGGAATTCTATTTCTTTAGGTATTTAAAGATATGGTGCATATTTTATTTCTATTGACTTTATTTTTTCAATTGTGGTAAAATCCATAACATAAAATTTACCATTTTAACCATTTTAAGTATAAAATTCAGTAGTATTACGTATATTCACATTGTTGTACAATCTTCAGAACTGTTTTCATTTTGCAAAACTGAAACCCTATACTCGTTAAACAGCTCCCCATTCTTCCCTCCCCCAGGCCCCTGACAACTTTCTTTTTCTATGAATTTGAATTTGACTGTCCTAAGTACCCCATGTTAGTGGACTCATACAGCATTTGTCTTTTTGTAACTAGCTTATTTCTGTTAGCATAATGTCCTCAAGGTTTATCCGTGTTGTATGTGTCGGAATTTCCTTCCTTTTAAAGATTGACTAGTATTCCATTGTGTGTGTGCATACCACATTTTTTTTTATCCATTCATCTGTCCATAGACACTTGGGTTGCTTCTACATTTTGATTATTGTGAATAATGCTGCTGTGAACATGGGTGAAATCTCTTTGAGT
Organism: Pan troglodytes; assembly: GCF_028858775.2. Classification (NCBI taxonomy): domain Eukaryota; kingdom Metazoa; phylum Chordata; class Mammalia; order Primates; family Hominidae; genus Pan; species Pan troglodytes. The sequence goes on from NC_072407.2 coordinate 94,716,946, forward strand.
CTCTGCTTCTAATTCTTTTGGGCATATACCCAGAGTGGAGTTTCTGGATCATATGGTAATTTTATTGAGGAATTACCATATTTTTTTCTATAGCAGCTGTGCCATTTTACATTCCTATCTGCAGTGCACATAACAGTTGTCATATGCCATTTTCTTTTTTTTTTTTTAATATTAGCCATCCTAATGAATGTGAGGTGGTCTAATCCCATTTTTGGAGGACCTACTGATTGAAAGATCCTGAGCTAAGCTGTACTGGACTCTGAGAGTATTTTCCTTATAGTCAGTTGGCTGGTCAATAATTATCCATGGCATCAACTAATAATCAAGTGCCCCCTATATCTTCTACCTTCTAGAAGGGTAACTAACATAAATCTAAGAGTCTGCAGCACTGACCTTGTTGCAAAATGTAGTACTCTGTTTCACAAGACTTCACATGAAAGGAGTCCCAAGATTATGAGCAGATACTATTTAAAATGTATTTGCTAATCTCTTATCGGAATGCATGCCAATATAACATATGATTCCATTGCCTGGCTAGGCCAGGAAAGTCTATTGAAACAAAAAATTATAATGAGGTATGGCAAATTTTTGTTATAAAGCATTATTTCAGTCACATATGTTCCCACTTCTTGTTTGGGGTGCCAGAAACACAGGATCTCTACTCTACACTGCACACATGCTTGCAACAAAACATGAGAAGCAAGGACCCCTTCTCCCTGACCCTCCTTTTTCCCATCTGTAAACAGGGACATGTGTCATGGTGGGAGGTGTGGCACCAGAACCAGAGTCAGGATTTAAGGGGCTGCAGGTGAGAGTGCAAGACCTTGTGATATCCATCCTGTAACGTACACTGCTGCATAAGAGAATAATTTGATGGCTGGGCAGTGGCGCATGCCTGTAATCCCAGTACTTTGGGAGGCCGAGGCCGGCAGGTCACCCAAGGTCAGGAGTTCGAGAGCAGCCTGGGCAACATGGAGAAACCCTGTCTCTACTAAAATTACAAAAATTATCTGGACATGCTGGTGGGCTCCTGTAATCCCAGCTACTCAGGAGGGTAAGGCAGGAGAATCACTGAACCCAGGAGGTGGATGTTGCAGTGAGCCAAGATTGCACCACTGCATACCACCCTGAGTGACAGAGTGAGACTGCATCTCAGAACAAAAACAAAGAGAAGAACTTGATGTAGGCTCCTTTGTTCCACAGTCTTCTGAACCATGAAACAAAGGCCATTTTTCATTCCAGTGTATGACCTTAGTCATTCATTTATTTATTCAATCAGCCTGCTAGACTTTTATTGAACACATCTTTTCAGTACCTAGTATGTGTCAAGCACTGTGCTGGATACAGGGGATACAATGGTGAAAAGCACAATTTAGTCTCTGAACTCATGACACTTAGGGTCTGTTGGTATTTATTAATTATTCGTAACTCGGAGGCCTTTAGTCAAAAGACTGCCTATATGTTTTGTAGTAGTACTGTTGTAAAATCCAGCACCCACCCCCATTTCCTACCCTTGATATTTGCTGCCAAAATCCACAATATGTTTCAGAATGCTTTCTATTTTAGTAGTACATCTAAATGGGCATGAGGTAGATTGCCTACGGGAGAAAAAAATGTATAGTATGGTTAGCTTAAAATAAAATAAAGTATTAGAAAAATTGTACCTATTAAGGTGCTCATTCATATATATGAATACATATAGACTCATGAATAAATGTGTGTGTGTGTGTGTGTGTGTGTGTGTGTATCCTTTGGAGCTAGGAATAAGAATAATCATGATGCCCATGTGTACTCCACACAAACCATGTGCATGCCTTATTTTTCACTACCTCCTTTTCCTTTGTAAGATGAAAGCTTCTGTTTGGCAGGGATAATGGGATTTCAGATTGATGAGAGCCTCTCAGCTGAATCTGACTTCAACACCATGTGAGTTCAGGAGAGGATGATGGAGGCAGAGTCTCTTGTGAAGCAAGTATGGAGGAGGAGTCCACATCCCCATCAAGGCTTCTCAGAGAGTCCTCCCCTCCCCAGCCTGTGTGTCCTCTTGGCTTCACCTTAGATTGCATTTCTGAGAAGGCTGGAATCTGTTGAATTGAGCACAGGGATGTGGGCAACGGAACAAAAAGTGTTTTATTTATTTCCTGACAGGCTTTTAACAGGCTGTGGTTATAATGGGAGAGAAATGTATTCTGTCCACAACACAAATTGCTTTTCTTCCCGAACATTATGGTAGTACTTCCTGGCCCAGGATTTCCCCACTTGTTGAATTTGGTCTTTCTTTGATTGGTCTATGAACTAAGAAAGAAAAGAACAAGACCTTTGTAACTCACATAATGAAGTAATAATTAAGTCCTTTATAAAGGCAAGCTTATTCCCACATCTTATTCCAAGGTACAGGACATGCTTTCTCATTAGGAAATATTTTAAGTATTCATTGGTAGTGTATCAGGCATTAGACAGAATAAATAAATATGACCTCATTTATATGGAGTTTCACCTTCACAACTGACACCTGATAGGCATGTTCTCCAGTGCCATTCATGTTTTGCAGTAACAGTGTTGGTCAGGTGCCTGAGACTAACTCTCCCAACCTTCTGTCATGCTGTCATGCTTGGGATCCGGGTTCCTGGGACAGAAAGGGTAGTTGACACCTTTTCTTGACTAACCTGGAACAAGAGAGTACATTGGGCAATGTTTGTGAGTATGGCTCCTACAAGTTTGGAGGGGATGGGAGTGACAGAGAGCTAGTTGGAGCAAGAAAGTTTATGAAAGTGATGTTTCCAAGGTCATCCTTATCAATAAATAACTCACACAGGACAACCACTTTTTTGGTTAAGAAATACACTACATTTTTGCATGTATTTTCCTTTTAAGAATTCTTGGGGCGAGCCTACTCGTGTTGGGTAGGCACCCCATTTTTGAGGGCTTCACCATTGCATTATCTGTAGACTCTGACTACCCAGTCCCACTTTCTGAAGAACCCTGACGTCAGCTCCAGAATTTCTATATAGGATGAGTTCAGAGAAGCAGTCTGATTAGAAGGGACTCCAGGGATCTGTCTTGAAGCCACATTTGTAGAGTCGACACAATTTTATGTTCTGATTGTTGGTACATTCAAGGACACTCCTGGGGCTGATGGAGGTTATGGGTGCTGTACTCTGGTGAAGGTCTCTTCCAGATCAAGTGGCCTGCAGATACAGTGCTCCAGGCCACCACCATTCTCCCTTTGATGACAGAGAGAACTATCTCTCTGTTGACCATCTCATGCACAGACAGTGCAAGAGAGTAAACCATGGGTACAGTGAGAATGAGCATTTTTCTCCATTCTGTTGAAGCAGATAGCAGGCTCGTTGTTATCCAATTATAAGAACAACAAACCTCCTTCATACTGGCTGTGTTTATTAAAAAAGTTTTGACTAAATAATCTCTGTCAGGCTTCAATTTTGGCAGACACCGTCTATCATAGTACCACCAAGTGCTGGTTTCCTGCTTCTCTCGGTAAGGCCAATGGAATTCTGGTGAGCTTAAATGCAGTTACTGTGTAGCTCTCATAGTGGGTCCACCCAGTGTTACTAAGAGTTTGTGAATTTCTTTTCTACTTGAATGACCAGCATTCCTGTGGATTTTGTTCTCTTTCCTTTCTAGTTTAACTCTTCTTTTCTTCTCTGTACCTATCTCTTATTTCATCCCTTTCATCATCTCCACAGACCCCACCCTCAATATCCTTTCTCCATATCCCTGTCTCATTGTATTCTCCTTCATGTACTAATGGCTTGCACACTGTATTAATGAATTAGCCCAATTGTTGAAAATGTGTCTGATGTCACAAATAACCGAGTCATTTACAGGTCATATTCTGGTTGGAAACAACTCCAGGGGAATTTTCTTATGACTGTATTAGCTGTAGCTTAACTGATATCCTTGACATAATTATCTGTCACATCTTTTCAAAGTAAATGAGTACTCCTACCTTTTTTTTTGGCCAACATTTTTTGTGTACCTTACAAGTGACAGGCATTTTCTAATTCTCATAGCAACCCATAGGACATCATTATTCTTGATTCATAGCTGAGGAAATGGAAAATCAGAGTTTAGATCTTTTGCCCAGATTCAGAGAACCAATGAACGGACAAAGTCACGATGTAAACTTCGGGCTCTGTGGCTCCAGCCAAGCTCTACCATGTGCATTATTCAGGCCCCTTCATGGCTGGGGAGCTCTTGGCTCTTGGAGCCTTGGGCCATTTCTCAGGCAGCTCTTCTTTGGCTGCTTGTGTGGAGAGCAGCAGTAAGAGGTTTGCCATATTCCTTGCCTCCCTGGGAGGGTGCAGAAAATGTTGACCACAAGTACATTCTGAAAAATGTAGGCTTTTCTCTGGAACTGGCTTCTATTACATATTATTGATAACAGTATACAAAATGAAATGACCCAGGGATGCATGACTAGCCTCGAGTTTATAACTAAGTTCAACATCCAGACTGATATGAATCAAAATTAGAAAAGCCTTTGGGAAAATTTTGAAATAGCAGAGTAGAAAAATGCATCAGTAATCCATGGGAATACAAAAGTTCTCTTTCATTTAAAAGATCTGTATTTCATTTTAAGTTTCTTAAGAGAACAGTCTCTGCAGGATATCTTTTTCTTTGAAGCTCATGGTTGGAGAATAATTTTGAAATCCATATTGAAGATTCTGATGGGGATTGGGGAATGATCAAACATGAACTTGTGGTATACAATGTTGCTGGCCTTTTCTTTTTTAAAATGGTTTTCTTAGGTACGAGAAGAACATGATTTTGTCTGTACCAGGTGGGTGTTCACCCAGAAGTCATGTGCATAATCAGACACATAGTACTTAACTTTGTATATCACATAAAAGCATAAAAGTTTCCACAGGATTTTAAAAATTTATTTTCATGTATATAAATATATATATATATATACATATATATATATATATTTTTTTTTTGAGACAAAGTCTCACTTTGTCACCCAGGCTGGAGTACAGTGTCACAATCTCAGCTCACTTCAGCCTTGTATCCTGGGCTCAAGCAATCTTCCTGCCTCAGTCTCCCAATTAGCTGGGACTATAGGTGCATGCCACCATGCCCAGCTAATTAACAAATTTTTTTAGAGATGAAGTCTCACTATGTTGCCCGGGCTGGTCCCGAATTCCCGGTCCCACCTTGGCCTCTCAAAGTGTTTGGATTACAGGTATGAGCCTTCATGCCCAGCTTCCACAGAGTTTTGAAGGTATCATTTGAGCCTCACAGAATTTTATGAGTGAGAGAGTATGGATGCATTTATCCTCATTTTATAAATGTGAATACCAAGGCTCAGAAAGGTTATGTGACTTGTAAGATATTCAGCTAGAAAGTGGCAGGAACAATGGAAGCCTGATCTTTAGAGGCTTTAGAGGATTATACGCAGTGTAATTGGCAAGTTGGACTTTGGAGTTAGTCTGTAGTTGAGGCCTGGCTCTTTTATTTACTAACTGGATATCATTGGTCAGGTAGAAGCTTTCTGTCCCTCAGTTTCTCCTATGTGATGATGACAATGATAATGATTAAGACCTACTATAACTGTTCTTAAGATTAAGTGAGGTAGTGGCCAAAAGTACTCAGCACAGATCCTAGTGCAAAAATAAATACTCAATAAATGTCAGCTCCTCTCATAATTGTTTTGACTCCCAGCTTGTGCCCTTTGCTTCATGCTACCCTGCTCTGCTGGTCATAGAAGAAGCTTCTGAGAATACAGCCTGTCTGGACTGCATCAGATCTGGGGATAAGAACAGCTCTCTGCTATTTCTCAGCCTCTCTAATGAGTGTTACTATTCAGGGGAGTACAGTTCTTGCTCAAGGGAATTGTATTAGTCCATTTCATGCTGCTGATAAAGACATACCCAAGACTGAGTAATTTATGAAGAAAGAGGTTTAATTGACTCACAGTTCTGCATGGCTGGGGAGGCCTCAAGAAACTTACAATCATTGTGGAAGGAAGCAAACACGTCCTTCTTCACATGGTGGCAGCAAGGAGAAGTGCAGAATGAAGTGGGGGGTGGGGGAACCCCTTATAAAACCACCAGATCTTGGGAGAACTATCATGAGAACAACATGGAGGTAACTGCCCTCATGATTCAATGACCTCCCACTAGGTTCCTCCCACGACATGTGAGGATTATGGGAACTACAGTTCAAGATGACATTTAGGCAGAGACACAGCCAAACCATATCAGACACAGCCAAGCCATATCAGAAATTGTCTCACATCCTAGGAAGAAAGACGAGTGGGAAGATCAGACATTCCAAGTACCAACCCCCATCATTATCCCAGCCAAATATCCAATCAAACTGTTGTTTGTAACATGAATTAATGATTGCAGAGATTAAAGTTCACATTCTAGACTGGTTTCCTAAGAAAATAGTTTCATCAGTAAAAATTATATCTTAATTATACAGCCAGAATACCTTATTTACTTGACCTCACCAGAGAGGAGGTACCCCATACATAGGGGAGTTGTCTAGACAACCAAAATGTACACCTTTTAGGAGCTTAGACTTCAAAGTACTTCTTTTGATTATAAGCTTATAATACTCCCTGTGCCTTTTAAAACTGATCACAACTAAATTGAAAGGTTTAGTGATGACTACAGGTTATCATATAAAAGATCTTTGATCACACAGTGCTGTAATGAAGTGTCTTTTGTGACACTTTAGGCACAGTTGAGGGAGATAGGTTGTTGGCTGTCACCATTAAATGCTCTCTATATGTCTATACATGCTCTCTTTGCATCCCCTCTATGATCTGTGCCTTTTGATTTCTTGTATCTGTTTTTTCTTTGTATAGCTGTCCTCTTTATCTCTTATTCTTAGTTATCACTTATTGTAGTCAGAACCTGCTTCTGGCACTCCCATGCAATCCACTGTTGTGAATGGAGAAGCTGTAAAATCATAGTTGCTAAAATTATGCCTTAAAAAAGTGTATAGAGACCCCTAGTGAGGCCCAGTCAGCCTTTCCTCTGAGTTAAGTGCATAAACTTCTAATTACTCCTGATTTACAGCTACATTTGAGATGGTTGCTGCCTCAAGGAAGTTAAAAATCAGTTGGGGAGAGAAGACTTATGTTTCTACAAATGAAAAAGGACAAGTATGTTTATAATAAAGTGCTTAGTCCTGATAGTAAGTGCAATAGGAATTTAGATTAAGTGAAGTCATTAGAGAAGCTTCATAGAATAAGAGCAACTTACACTAGAACTCAAAGAAATGCTTAGAATTGTACATTAACTCATTTATTCATTCATTTGTTAATTGAGTGTCTACTATTTGCCAGGATGTGTTGTAAGTGCAGAAGATACAATAAATAAGCCAATCAAGGTTTGTGCTTTGATGGAACATGTATTGTAGTAAGGGTAGTAAGATCATAGACAAGAAAATTTTAAAAAGAAATAATAACATTTCAAAGAGTGAAAACTCCTGGAAAAAAAATAAGACAGAAAAGTAGGAAAAAGAATGATAGAGACTAGTTGATTGAGGGCATCAGTGGCTACTTTAGAGAAGATGGTTGGGGAAGGCACCTTCTCTAAAGATTAAAGGTAAGATTTCAGTTGAAATTGAATGGTGAGAAGGATCTAGCTCTGGGAAGAATGGAGGAACAGAGATCCAGTAAAAGGAACAGAAATGCAAAGGTCTTGAGGCTGGAGCAAACTTACGGACCAGAGCAAAGGCCTCTGAGACAGGAGTCGGGGGAGAGATGTCATCAGAGAAGGAGGAAGGGATGGAGCATATGGGAGTTTAGATTTTATTATAAGAGCAACAAGAAGCCAGAAGAAGGTTTTTTTTTTTTTTAAGTGGGGAGTGATATGAGTCAACTGTTTTTTAAAAGATTATCTAGCTACTATGGGAGGAGGAAGTGAAGGTGCAGGCAGGAGTGGAGATGAGAGTAAAAACAGGCAAAAAACATTCCATACAGGCATCATCAAATAAAAAAGCATAGGCTGCCAGGTGCAGTGACTCACCCCTGTAATCCCGGCACTTTGCGAAGCTGAGGCAGGCAGATCACCTGAGGTCAGGAGTTTGAGACCAGCCTGGTCAACATGGTGAAACACTGTCTCTACTAAAAAATACAAAAATACGAATATACTGTCTCTACTAAAAGTACAAAAATTAGCTGAGTGTGGTGGCAGGTGCCTGTAATCCCAGCTACTTGGGAGGCTGAGGCAGGAGAATCACTTCAACCCAGGAGATGGAGGTTGCAGTGAGCCGAGGTCGCACACCACTGCACTCCAGCCTGGATGACCGAGTAAGACTGTGTCTCAAAAACCAAAGCATACACTGCAAGGCCTGCGTGTGGTAGGGAGATAGTCTGACTAGGAGGAGGGGGTTGATGAAGGACATAAAGTTGGAGGTAGAGGCATAAATGTGTGGAATTTTAGAATGGAACCTATTATATACAGAATAAGCTTTGTAGCTCAGAGGTCTACTTCTCCGTTTGTCCTTCTGCACCAGAGTTTAGGGTTGAAATAAACATCATTCGTTCCAAGGCTTGATTCCCTCTGAAAGTTCACATTAAAAAAAATAGCAGTGCAGCCAGGTCCTGATTTCAAAATGGCTAGTACTTAACATCTACTGCCGTGTGCCTTTTGTGTATTTGGGGCTTTGGAAGACTGATGTTCCAGCCAGGTGTTTAGAACATACTTGAATCTGCCTCTCCCTCAGTAAGAGGAAGGTGACATTTATTGATTTTACATTGTGGGCACGGCATAGTCCTAACTACTTACGTGTATTACCTTAATTAATTTTTTTTTTTTTTGAGATGGAGTTTAGCTCTTGTCATCCAGGCCAGAGTGCAATGGCGCAATCTCGGCTCACTGCAACCTCCGCCTCCAGGGTTCAAGCAGTTCTCCTGCCTCAGCCTCCTGAGTAGCTGGGATTACAGGTGCCTGCCACCACGCCCGGCTAATTTTTGTATTTTTAGTAGAAGGTTTAGGGTTTTCAGTAGAGGGTTTACTTCAGAGTTTCACCATGTTGGCCAGGCTGGTCTTGAACTCCTGACCTCAGGTGATCCGCCCGCCTGGGCCTACCAGAGTGCTGGGATTACAGGTGTGAGCCACATCACCTGGCCTACCTTATTTAATTTTTACATCTATTTTTATCCCAATTTTGCTGATGGGGAGACAGGAACAGATTGGCCGGTTAGCCTGTTCAAGATGACAGATGATGAGAAGTGGTGCCAGAATTTGAACCCAGGCAGTTTGACTTTTGAGTCTATACTACTAAGAGTTCTATCTCCCTGCAGCTTCATTGGCTGATGCCATGTTCCTGAAAGAATCTTTAGGGATACAAATGTGGCTGAAGCATGCAGCAGGTCACAGAGGCACTGATGATCCACCTACTCAGTGCTTCCTGAAAGGACTTACCCTTCTGCCTGTTTGCTTTGTTGTTAAACAGCTACTGTAATCCACTCCAGCCTGAAAGTGGCTGCTTCTTTGATATCTAGATAGTAGATGTGTATTATGTATTAGGTTTATTCCAAGAAGAATAAAGTAGGGCAAGCTTTTTGTGTCCTGTGAACAAAGAATTTGGTGGAATCAGGATTGGTAAATTTTTATTTCATGTATTTGTTAGGCCTACCAGATATCAGCCAAAAACTAAAGTAGTCATCCTCGCAGCTTCTACATGCTTCTCAACAAAGATTTAATAGCCTCATGCATATGGAAGGTTCATATTGCAAAGACTTCATTACTTTCAGTATGCATACTGTGAGATAGGGTGATAAATCATTTAACCCAAACTTTACTAATCAGAATAAATGTACAGAAGTCATGTGGTGATGGCTTATGTTTTCTCAGTAATTCCTGAAGTTTGGTAAGCTTCACTGGGCTTCCAAGTCATTAGTGAGAATTACAGAATTTCTTCAACTCTCTGCCACTGCCCCCTCTACACTGTGGCTGCTATTCCTGTCATGTGTTGCCCTAAGAAAAGCATTTCTAGGGGCGTGCAATTTCATAGTAACTTCTGCTTCTTTCGGAGAAACTAGATTGTATATGAATAAGGCCAAAAGCCATAACTCACCAAAGCATAGATGAGGGAAGAATAATGAATTGTGTTCATCTGTAATTCTCAAGATTAATTGCTCGATTATTTCAATAAAAGATTTTTGCTTTTAATTAAAGCCCTATGAAATAAAATTATGCCTTGATTTCAGCAAGGTACTGGAATTTCACAAGTTCCACATGTCTCACAATTTCGATTTTGAAATTTAGATTTCATTTCAATCATTAGATATTTGGTTTTATGTCTTTGTCTTCTGTCAGAGCCCTCACTTGGGTGTGCTTCTGTCCCATTTAATTCTTTATGCTTCCATGTCTTGCTTCATCTTTGGATGGTCACAACACTTAATATCAGGCTTTGTATAGAGTAGGTGTCTATTACATGTTCGTGAAATTGAAAAGCTGTAAACAGTCCACCAGATTGCTCTTAAGTAACTAGCATTGGAAATATAGTACCAAAAACCAAAAAGAACAACAATTTGTGCTTTTAAAATACATTCTTCTTCTCAGACTTTTAGCCATTCCAGGATCTCTGTTTTCACTGGGACTGGATTCTTATGTTCTGGATCCTGAAAACAAACTGGGATACATATTTTATCTTTCCCTTCATGCTCAGTCTAAAATACCCTCCCAACTACTTGTATTCAAAATGCTGTAATGTGCACCATAATTTTCCTGTGAAGCGGGCACCAGCACAGCTTTCATTTGCACTGAAATGGATGTCACATGCATATTCTTGAGGTCCTCCTCAACATTTGGATGTGTTCAAGGGTTCTGTTTTCTTTTGTGAGTGCCCATCAGCTATGCTAATTAGTTTTCTGTATTACCAAACAGGAGGGAACTTCTTGAAAGTTTACCCATAGTAATACTGCTGAGCAGATAGCAAAATATGCAAAAGGTGCTTTGTAAAAGGTAGATACTAATATATATGGACCAGTTTGCTGAGTAGAGATTATTTTCTTCTTTTTAATTATGACTTTGTACTCAGGGAATATGGAATAACCTTATAAACTTAATTATATTTAATTAGTCCTTACTACCTTCTACATCTACAGTAGTAGGCTGTGAATTGTGAAGAAATAAATGACACAAGGATTATCTTTTCTGCAGGTGATTAGTTGATCATCCTCCCTGGGTAGTCTCCAGTCTCACAGATTATCCCCTAGGCCAACTCATGCTATCCTGCATGACCACATTACTCTTCCAAATACAGAATTTCCTTCTCCTTAAACTAGATATGGGTATTTTGGCACTCACTGCTTTTAGTAATTGACCCTAATGTCTATACACATCCTGCGTCACCTTACTCTGTCTATACTCATCCTGTATCACTTTGCCCTGTATATACCCATCCTGTATCACTTTGCCCTGCTCCCAACAGCAGCTTTGGCTTCCAAGAGGGCTGATCTTTGCTCCTCTGAGCCCCTTCCTGGCATGGCACAGCTACATCTCAGCCAAACCAAGGAAGGAGTGATATTTAGTAATGATTGGAGAGAAGAATTCAAGATCAGGCAGGTCTGGGTTCATCTGTGGGCTCTGCTAGGCATTAGCTAAGTGCCCATGAACAAATTATTTAACCATTTTGAGTTATGTTTCCTCATCTGTAAATGTAATGCCTTCTGCATGATGCTTATGAAGATAAAAACAAGATATGTACGGGAAGCATTAGGCAGTGCCTGGCCTAGGACAGGTGCTGTTCTCAGTGTATAAATCTAAAACAGATTTGTGTCCTGATGAAGCCTTCCCCAGTACCTGCAGCATCATTACTGTGTCCCTCCTCCTGCACTTAGAATCTCAGTCACAGACTTCCTACCAGGCAGGAGCATGGATTTCATCTTCTTTTGAATTCCTACACACTACCTACTCTGACAGACAAGAAGGACTTGACAAATCCTTAGTGTCTCTTGTGCAAGTGTCAAATGCAACCTTCCCTCTTATCATTGAGGCTATAAATGGGCAGCACATGTGTCAGAGGAGGCCATGATGGAGCCTCACCCTGGATGACGATCCTTCTGTCACTTCCAGGTGGGCTGCAGTGTGATGGGGCCAATGGGCATTTATCCCACAGGCACCCACTCTAACTCAGCCATGAACATAGAGGAACAGTGATTTGCAAGACAGACATGACCTCTGACCTAGGATAAGTAATTATTTGGTGGGGAAAAGGTCCTTATATAAGCATACACATTAGTATATAATGGGGAAAACAAGGGGCTTCCATAAGAAAGAGTTAAGGAGAGAGGGGACTAATATGGTTTAGAAATTCAGGGAAATTTCCTCTGAGAGGGACAAATGGAATAATAATAGTTAAAATCACTTACAGATTACTTTGTGTACTCTTACAGATATCACAAAATTAAACCTCAAGATAATGCAATAAAATAGCTTTTTTTTTTTTTTTTTTTTTACAAATGAGATTTGGGGAGAGTAATTCTTCCCCAAGTCAATCCCTATTTATTGGCAGAGACTGGTCTGCTGCCAAAAATGTTCCCAGTCTTTTGCCCCTGGTTCAGTGACGGATGTGTAATACTCCTGGCGAGGGCCCCTTTGCCAGATTGCTTGCAAGCATCTGATTTCAGAATGGGTGACCAGTCAGAAAATGTGCTTGAATGTGGCAGACAGCAAATTCAGTGAGCACAGAATGTCATCCTTTAACCAAAAACTCATGTTCTCTCCTCATTTGCAAGCTGAGCAAGTTAGGGTATTATAAAGCTTCTGTGTTTTTCCATCATTAGACTGTCAACAATTGGTGAGTGAGCCCTAGTCTTTGACTCCCTCCTGATTTATATTATACTATTTCTGTTAAGTCAGGAAACTGTGCCAGTGTTTTCTCCATCAAACTAGATATGCATTTTCTGTTACGGCAGTGTTTGTGCCTAATGCTTCTGTCACAGGAGTTTCCTTACGGGGTTTTACTTTTAAAGAATTACTAGGGAGAAAATTCTGTTGTCATTTGGAATGAAGCCACACCATCCCTTCCAGGTTGTTGGTTTGCAAGCATCCCTCCCTCTGCCTGAAGGAGAGTGCAGCATGCATGACCTTCTAGGAGAATGGAGACTTCCCCAGGTTAGGGAGCTGGCACCCTTTAGACAGTACCTGGGCTTTGCCTGCAGCTCAGGCATGCTGGAGAGGTGGACTGCTTTGGGGCTGCTTCTGCTCTCCCACCTCGTCTTTCCAGCTCACCGATTAGCAAATGTCTTCACTTGCTGAAGATGATAATAGCAATGATAAAAGCACTCTCATTTGTTGAGTGCTGTCTCAGTGTCAGTCATTCTGCTAACTTTTTTATGTGTGTGGTTTCATTTAGTCCTCACCACTATTTTCTGAGGTCGCTATAATTAAATCACATCTTAGAATTCAGGAAGCTGAGACAAAATGGCCAACTGACTTGTTCAAGGCACAAAATCAGTAAACTGTGGAACTAGCACTTAAAGCTGGTTCTGTCAAAATCACAAGCCTGTTTCTTAACTACTTTGTATAGGCTTTGGAGCAGATGAGGGTAGGAAGTGCCCACACCTTACTTCCATTTTTTATCATTTGACACACTATGGGTCCCCTGCCCAAGACAGTGAAGGTGGCTGAGGGGCAATGGTCATTACCATGACTCTGACATTTGGGTAGATTTCAGAGGAGCTTTAGTGCCTCCCTGCATCTTCAGCTTCTCTGTTCCACACCACCTCGCCATTAGCCATGAATAGATATCACTAACCATCACAACTCGTGGATGTCCTTAGTGTTCACCTAAATAGCCTATCCTAATGTTTGTACCCTTGATTGAAAGATTTCAGTTGGAAAACCAGCTCATATTTTGGTAGATTTAAGTCTTCTATGATGGTTTGAAATTTTTATTGGTGATCAGTGAAAATACTCACTGGAATCTACCTTATGATATGATTTCCCTTGTAGCCTCTCATCTCTTCATGCATCACCCTGATAGGTAAAGTAGCCTGGCTGCTGAAAGAGGAGACTAAGGAAGGGGGGTGGGGGGAAATGACTTGCCCAAAGTCATGCAGTTAGTGGACTTCATCTGTAATCCATCTGATTAAAGAAACATGACAACAATTACATTGATTTTTTTAAATGAACTTTTAGACAACTTTTAATATAGCATTTGGTTAATAACAGAAAATTTTGCCTTCTGAGGGGACTTTATCTGCCTTCCCCCACTGTTTTAAACTAGCTTTAAAGCAAATGTTTGGTAGTTTCTTAAATATATGAAGGGATAATTATTGTTTTGCTGTTCAGTTGTAAAACAAATTAACCAAGTAGAACTATACTTTAAACATGTATTTCGTAGTAGGATAAACAATTCAAATGCTGAGCATCCTTGTGAATACCATGTAATTAAAATTGTCCCCATATTTTATGTGCTATATGATATTATAATCTGTTCTTTCCACATGAGTCACATTATTTAGTCATAAAATTACTACCAATTTCTCATTTACCTTTAAAATGGAAAAGGCAACACTTTACTTTTCTTGCTGATTTATTTTGAGGCCAGTTTTCTATATACCTTTAATATTACCACTTTCCCCCTTCTATAACCCTTTCCAATTTCCTTTGTCCCGATAAGACTTTGAGCTGGCATCTATCATATCTACCTAAATTTCCTTAGATTTGTGGTCAAGTAAATAGAGTACCTTCCATTTCTTGAACTTTTTTTTTTAATCTTAAAATGAAATACTACAAATACCATGACATCTAACACTGTGGTTGAGGGTTTAAGTATGTTCAGGAAATTAAAAGCTAGGATCCCTGCAGGAACCATAAGATTATGATACACGGATAAGTGTAACAAGTTTCACATGTATCTGAAAGAGCTAAGTCATCACTGCCTTTTTGTTGTGAACAAGTATCAATTCTCTAACCTTAGAATCTTCAAACATTAATTTAATGCATTTTATTTCCATTTCTAGTGAGTTGTTTGAGGCAATATTACACACATGAGTTCTGATGGGTTTTATGTTACGAGGATATTGATACTTGTCAATGCTCAGTTAATTTACTTTTCATTTTCAACTCCTTATGGAATGATATGCTGTTAGTTGTTACTTTTCAACCTTGTGTTCATGCTTTCATATTGCAATTACTCAGTTTTTAATAGAAAACTAAATGGAAAAACCTGCTTGGGTGTGAAATATGTGAGTTTGCAGGTTATATATTTTCTGCTTGTTTCTTCTTCTTGCATCATGCTCCAGAATTTCTTCAGGCACTCTTTCTCAACCGCACAATGAAACAAGATATAGCTTTTAGAATGGGCTAGTTGATTGTATATTAGTATTCCCGGGTAATTATGCCTATGAGAATCAGAGAACTGATAAAAACCTAATAAATAGTGAGATAATATTCTCCATGAAAATATAGTCCTGAATTCAGCAATAATAATAATGATAATAATAATAATAATACTCCTCACATGCAACACAGCAATATTCCACTGCAGCCATCAATGCCTAGGGAACAGCATCTCTGTCTGGAAGGTTGGAAGGAACTTCAAGGAGTCACCAGGAAACATTGAGAACCTCCCTTTGCAGGGGCCTGCTGGGAAGACTTAGGAAGCATACTGGTGCCATGCCCAGGCTTCTGGAGGCTACAGTATCATGGCACAGAGCAAGAAAGAGAAAACCTTTGGATAAACAGGAGTCTTTCTCAGAGATACTCCCGAATTTTGCATTTCTGTGGCCATGGTTTATGAATGCTGCTGTTTATGAATGCAGCTGTTTCGCTCTTTACATAAATTTTGATTATTATACTCTTGAGCATTTACAAAGCAAAGAGGTGATTTCTTTTTTACTGATATTTATTCATGATTGCTGAATAATTAACTGTGGGTGGTTCAGTTGTCAGAACTCTAGTGAACTTGGACACTTTTGCTCCATTGTGTCTCTGTGCCACTTCTGTAGCAGAAGCAAAGTTTTAAGTCATTCCTTGATAACAGCAAAGTGCTTACAGAGGCTCAAAATGGAGGAGGGGAGTCTCTGACTAGTATTTAGTATGAATGTGGGTTAAAACCTGTTTAGAATTTGCAAGTGGCTATATCTAATTTTCTGGTGTCTTTGACAGTCTGTGTATATTTGATGTAATGCACATTAGTTTGCATGTTAACCTATGTTTTAAATGTGTACTATACAAATCCCTGGTGGAATCTGAACTTGGATTCAGTTTTTGAATTTATGAAAAACAAGTATACCAAAAGCTCATTGTAGCTCAGGTATTGTCTAAGCTGAATTAAGTGCTCAGCAAAATAATGTATTTTGGTATCAAAGCAAGTTTTGCTATTAAAAGTAACCTAAAGATCAAATATGAAAGTGAAAACCAACAAGTATCAACCTGCAAATAAAATACTTTTCATCTTGTGAATAAGAGAGTAAACTAGAAGGATATAATATGAAAGTGTGTGTGTGTGTCTATGATTTAAGCATATCATTTCTTATTGATGTAGTTTCAGTTATAGTCTACAAATAGGCTTGGAAGCTGTATCATATATTAGCATTTTGTGGAGTTCAGACATTGGATAATTTACATAAAACTACTTGAAATAGGCAGACTAAAACTATTTTTTGTTAGTAAGTAAAATTAAGATTTATTTATTAAGTTTGAAACTTCGTCAATAATTCTAGAAATAAATTCCCATTCAGGCTTCTCATTTTTGTACATTGATACTGCACAAAGCATTTTTAAGCAGATTCCTTTTGAGTTTTTTTTCTTCATAATACAAACTTAAGTAAGTCGATATTATGTGAAAATTTAAGGTAATTTAATTTTGATTAAGGTGACATTTACTAGTGCACTTGTAAAAGGGATTTGCTAACTGAATTAAATGATTAAACTAAATTAGCAATAAAATTCACATGAGAAGGGGTGTTTCAGTTACCCTTGCAGAACATTTTTATTGAGCATCTAGCCGATGTATAGCTTTCAGTCATATGCAAATTTTTCTTAAGGACATTTATTTCTTTTTAAATTTTTTAGACACAACCAGGACTTTGTCAAGTAATTCTAATAAATTCTACACAGGCCTTCAAACAGGTTTGTGTTTTATCTGAAAATTCTTTGATAATGTTTATTTATGTTGTAATACTCATTTTTAAAGTATTAAGCTGCACTCCTTAAAAACTGTCTTTAAGTTGAATCAGTTGTATAGTGTAGACCAATATTTAGGCCCAACTTCCTTTTTTAGACTTTCAAGTGTCTTTTTTCATTTTCTCCTTCTAAGTTACAGCCTTCAGATATCCCTCCTTTTACCTTCAAAATCTCAGTTTAAGCCTCTTGTCCTCAGGGGAGCTTTCTCTGGCATCTCAGATCAGCTTGGGTTCCTTTTTATATGATCCCAAAGCATCCACCATTTCTTTTTTGCACTTATCATAATTGAAATGATATAGTTTAAATATTTCTTTAGTGTTTTCTTCCCCTCACGCCTACAAGCTTCACAGAATAAAGACCATGTTCATCCTGCTCACTTACAGTGCCTGGCACACAGTAGGCACTTAGACATTTATGGAAGGGATGATTGAGTGCATAAAGACTGCAGCAGGCTGAAGCCTCTGCCTCCTCCCTGTGAGATGCTTTTGTCTGAACCCATTTAGTGTTTATAGGAGAATATCCCTAAGCCCAAGATTAAGGATGAATTAAACCCAGTTTCTTTCTTTGACCTTGAATCTTTCATTTGTCCTATTCTGCTGGCCGTTTTATTGTCTCTGATCTTCAAAAACATTTTTCCCTAGTTCAGGGAAAAATGAGTAAACAGCCGTACAAGAAGATTATTAAGTGACTATCTTCTCTCTATTTATTTATTTATTTATTTAAGAGACAGAGTCTCACTCTGTCACCCAGGCTGGAGTGCAGTGACAATCATAGCTCACTGCAGCCTTGACCTCCTGGGCTCAAGTGATCCTCCATCCTCAGCCTCCTGAGTACCTGGGACTGCACCATCATGCCTGGCTAATTTCTTTTTTTCTTACAGAGACAGGGTCTCGTGATGTCACCCAAGCTGATCTCAAACTACTGAGCTCAAGCTCCTCCTTCCTCTGACTCCTCCTTCCAAATTGTTGGGATTGCAGGCATGAGCCACTATGCCCAGCATTTTTTGAAACAGGGTTTTGCTTTGTCTCCCAGGCTAGAATATAGTGGTGTGACCTTGGCCCACTGCAACCTCCACCTCCCGGGTTCAAGCGATTCTTGTGCCTCAGCATCCCAAGTTGGTGGAACTACGGGCCCAGCTAACTTTTGTATTTTTAGTAGAGACAGGGTTTTGCCATGTTAGCCAGGCTGGTCTTGAACTCCTGGCCTCAAGAGATCTGTCTGCTTTAAACTCCCAAAGTGCTGGGATTGCAGGCATGAACCGCTGTACCCTGGCCCACCCTTCTATTTCTTGATATACTCCAGTGGTATAGGAATAATAGGGGGAGAGAGGAAATCAAATTGCAATGATCTCAATGGAGGTTATTCAGAAAATATTCTAAAAAGGCCAAAAAGGCCAAACATCTTTACAACTTATAAGAAAGAAGAATGGAGAAGTTAGTTGATACTGTGGAAGAAAACTTGACAAGCACATTTGTTTTCACCGCATACCCCTTTAGTAAGTTTCTTAACCTTTTTGTGCTTCAGTTTCTTGACCTTCCAAATGAGGGGAGAACAGTAGGACCTACCTAATAGCAACCCCATTAGGATTAAAAGAGACAATAAGATAATACATAAACAGTGCTTAATTAATGTAGTACTAGGCACATTGGGAACATTTAATAACTATTTTATTGTCTCCCTGTATTTAGAGTTAACCCAGAGTGATAGCATCTCTGTGTTTTTCTTTCCTTTTTTTACTTGTAATAGTGTTTTTCCATACAAAGCCATTTCAGTTTTATACTACACATTTTGTCTCTTTGTCCCAGAATAACTACAGAAATGACAATTGGTTACTTACCTCTCCACCTCACCCCTGCGAAAATCTCCCACTTTGCAAACTGACTCAGGGCCCATGCCCAATAATGAGAATGAGAAGAAATCATTTTATCAGTTTTGCTGGTAGATTTTTTTCTCAATTAGAAGAATAAGAGAATGTTGGAGAATACAGCAGGACTTAGAATGCTGGTTCATTGGGGAACATAGATACAGCAGAGTAAGAAAAATGGGAAGAAATAAGAACTGGGACTTCTTTATCTGAATAAAGCCAGGATTTCTATGCAATTAAATCAGAAGACCATTTTTTAAAATGTGGGGAATTGAATTGATAAAGATTGATTGAATAGAAGTAACACAAATTGAGCTGGAGAAAAATGATGGTGTTCTCTCTGCTGGAGCCAAACCCCTTGCTCACTTAAATTCTAGTGTGGGGACAGTTTATACTGTACTGCAACATATAATTAAATAAAATACGTTTCAAGGAAGTGCTGTGTGAAGTTTGCAGGTGGGAACGATGGCAGTGGATGGAGGAATCAGGAGAAGCTTCCTGAAAGATAGTGGCATTCAGGACAGGTCTGGAAGGATGGATGCAGTTTTGACATGTGGAGGTAGAACCCTGAAAGGATACTTCAGGCACAGGGAATGGGGTGAGCAAAGGCACAAAGGTGGGAAGATGTGTGGGAAATGGTGATAGCTAATTCAGTATGTATGTGTGCTATGCCAGTGTTGGGAGGAAAAGACTGAGTAATGCAGCATAATAGGTAGGACGGGATCATAGAGTAACCCTTCTTTTTCTACCTCACTGAAAATGTATCCTAAATTTGGAATCATTTAAGTTCTTTAAAACCTTCTTGGATTCTAAGATCAGAGTTTCCTATAGATCATGTTCAAGTATTCAATGGGCTCCATATATGCAGCTTTTTCATTCTGTCCATCCTAATATTGTTTAGAATAATGCCTCTTTCCCTCCTTTGGTCGAGAAGACTTTGGAACTCACCAGATGAGACCATTCACAGGTGTGACTTCCAGCCTCTTGCTTCTCCTCATTTGTAGAAATACAAATCACTCTACCTTCTATTTAGGACTTAAGAAAAATAGAGTTCATTTTAAAATGTCATTTTTGAGAATGAGACTATTGAGTTCAAAAGTAATTAAATATTTTTTTTAAAAACTAAGTTTAAAAATAACACAATTAGCCTCTAAACCAAATTCAGATTAATTTAAAAGTGATTAGAACGAAAACTGGTTCTGACACTTGTTTTAATCGCTGTTTTTAAGTATTTATTTTTAAAATCACATGAGCATATATGTATGCATATTTAATTACCCACCAACTCTCTTCTCTCTTTATTCCTCTGGGATTACCCTCCAAACCCCATCTTCTAGCCTCTGTTTTGGAGCTGGCCTAGGAAAATGAGGAAGCTGAATCCCTAAGAGCTCTCCTCATCACGGTATCAGGCAACTGTACTGGGAAGCTGATCATTGGTGTTTTGGGAGTAAAATAAGTGATAGAGGATGTGTGTTGTTCATTTGCTTGCCTTTTAAAGTGTACAGTTCAGTGATTTTTAGTTTATTCACAGAATTGTGCATCTGTCACCACAATTTTAGGACATGTTATAGCCCCAAAAGCAAACATTGTACCCATTATCAGTCACTTCCCATTTTCCTTTAATCCCCCCAGACTTCAGCAACCATATGTCTATTTTCTGTCTCTGTACATTTGCCTACTGTGGACATTTCATATAAATGGAATCATGTAATATATAATCTTATATGACCAGCTTCTTTTACTTAGCATGTTTTCAAGGGTCATTAATATTGCAGAGTGTATCGGTATTTCATTCTTTCATATCGTAGAATAATATTCCATGGTATAGATATACCATGTTTTATTTATTAATTCATCAGTTAATGGATATTGGGACTGTTTCCATGTTTTTTTGGCTATGATAAATAATACTGCTATGAACATTCATGTACAAGTTTTTGTGTGAATACATATTTTCATTTGTCTTAGGAATATACATAGGTATGGAATTGCTAGGTCATATAGTTACACTATATTAACATTCTAAGTAACTGCCAGACTATTTTGCAAAGGTGCTGGACCTTCTTGCATTTCCTGAGCAATGTACGAGGGTTCCATTTCCCAACATTTTTATCAACACTTGTCATTATCTGTTTATTTTGATTCTAGCCATCCTACTATGTTCAATGTGTTCTTATTTTGGTTTTGATTTTGATTTCTCACATGGCTAATGGTGTTGTGTATCTTTTCATGTGCTATTCACATCCTTTGCCCACTTTTTGATTAGGTTGTTTGTCATTTTATTATTAAGATATAGCCGCTCATTTGGTATTCTGGATAGAAATTCTTCATATGATTTATGATTTCCAAATTATTTCTCCTGATCAATGCATTGTCTTTTCACTTTCTTGATGATCTTATTTGAAGAAAAATAGTTTTACAATTGTGATGAAATCCAATTTATCTTCTTTCTTTTCTCACGTGTGTTTTTTGTGTCATACCTAAGAAGTCTTTGCTTCTAACTCAAGGTCACAAAGATTTAATCTTATATTTTCTTCTAAAAGTTACATCGTTCTTACATTTAGATCTAATTCATTTCGAATCAATTATTTTGTATAATATGAGTAGAGATCCAACTTCATTCATTTTTTTATGGCTATCCAGTTGTCCTAGCACTATATGTTATGTCTGTACAATATATTCCATTCCCGCTGAATTGTCTTGGCACCTTTGTTGAAATCATGTGACTATAAATGTAAGCATTTATTTCTAAAGTCTGTCTCATTGGACTATGTGTCTATTCTAGTGCTAGTACAAAATTGTTCAGAATATTGTAGCTTTACTGTAAGTTTTGAAATCAAAACGAATGACTCAATCAACTTTATTCTTTTTTAAGATTGTTTGGGCTATTTTGTTCCTTGCATTTTCATGTGAATTTTAGAATCAACTTGTTAATTTCTTTTCTTCTTATTATTTTTATTTACTTAATTTTTTTGAGACAGAGTTTCGGTCTTGTTGCCCAGGCTGGAGTGCAGTGGCACGATCTTCGCTCACTGCAACCTCTGCCTCCTGGGTTCAAGCAATTCTCCCGCCTCAGCCTCCCAAGTAGCTGGGGTTACAGGCACCCACCACCACGCCTGGCTAATTTTTGTATTTTTAGTGGAGACAGGGTTTCACCATGTTGGCCAGGCTGGTCTGGAACACCTGACCTCAGGTGATGCACCCACCTCAGCCTCCCAAAGTGCTGGGATTACAGGCGTAAGCCACCGCGCCTGACCTAGTTCTTTTAGTTATGATGTTAGGGTGTCAATTTTAGATCTTTCCTGCTTTCTCTTGTGGGCATTTAGTGCTATAAATTTCCCTCTATGCACTGCTTTAAATGTGTGCCAGAGATTCTGGTATGTTGTGTCTTTGTTCTCATTGGTTTCAAAGAACATCTTTATTTCTGCCTTCATTTCATTATGTACCCAGTAGTCATTCAGGAGCAGGTTGTTCAGTTTCCATGTAGTTGAGTGGTTTTGAGTGAGTTTCTTAATCATGAGTTCTAGTTTGATTGCACTGTGGTCTGAGAGACAGTTTGTTATAATTTCTGTTCTTTTACATTTGCTGAGGAGTGCTTTACTTCCAACTACGTGGTCAATTTTGGAATAAGTGTGATGTGGTGCTGAGAAGAATGTATATTCTGTTGATTTGGGGTGGAGAGTTCTGTAGATGTCTATTAGGTCCACTTGGTGCAGAGCTGAGTTCAATTCCTGGGTATCCTTGTTAACTTTCTGTCTCATTGATCTGTCTAATGTTGACAGTGGGGTGTTAAAATATCCCATTGTTATTGTGTGAGAGTCTAAGTCTCTTTGTAGGTCTCTAAAGACTTGCTTTATGAATCTGGGTGCTCCTGTATTGGGTGCATATATATTTAGGATAGTTAGCTCTTCTTGTTGAATTGATCCCTTTACCATTATGTAATGGCCTTCTTTGTCTCTTTTGATCTTTGTTGGTTTAAAGTTTGTTTTATCAGAGACTGGGATTGGAACCCCTGCTTTTTTTTTGTTTTCCATTTGCTTGGTACATCTTCCTCCATCCCTTTATTTTGAGCCTGTGTGTGTCTCTGCACGTGAGATGGGTCTCCTGAATACGGGACACTGATGGGTCTTGACTCTTTATCCAATTTGCCAGTCTGTGTCCTTTCATTGGAGCATTTAGCCCATTTACATTTAAGGTTAATATTGTTATGTGTGAATTTGATCCATCATTATGATGTTAGCTGGTTATTTTGCTCGTTAGTTGATGCAGTTTCTTCCTAGCATCGATGGTCTTTACAATTTGGCATGTTTTTGCAGTAGCTGGTACCGGTTGTTCCTTTCCACGTTTAGTGCTTCCTTCAGGAGCTCTTGTAAGGCAGGCCTGGTGGTGACAAAATCTCTCAGCATTTGTTTTTCTGTAAAGGATTTTATTTCTCCTTCACTTGTGAGCTTATTTTGGCTGGATATGAAATTCTGGGTTGAAAATTCTTTTCTTTAAGAATGTTGAATATTGGCCCTCACTCTCTACTGGCTTGTAGAGTTTCTGCCGAGAGATCCACTGTTAGTCTGATGGGCTTCCGTTTGTGGGTAACCCCCACCTTTCTCTCTGGCTGCCCTTAACATTTTTTCCTTCATTTCAACTTTGGTGAATCTGACAATTATGTATCTTGGGGTTGCTCTTCTCAAGGAGTATCTTTGTGGCATTCTCTGTATTTCCTGAATTTGAATGTTGGCCTGCCTTGCTAGGTTGGGGAAGTTCTCCTGGATAATATCCTGTAGAGTGTTTTCCAACTTGGTTCCATTTTCCTCGTCACTTTCAGGTACACCAATCAGACGTATATTTGGTCTTTTCACATAGTCTTATATTTCTTGGAGGCTTTGTTCATTTCTTTTCACTCTTTTTTCTCTAAACTTCTCTTCTCGTTTCATTTCATTCATTTGATCTTCCATCACTGATACCCTTTCTTCCACTTGATCAAATTAGCTACTGAAGCTCATGCATTCATCACGTAGTTCTCATGCCATGGTTTTCAGCTCCATCTGGTCATTTAAGGTCTTCTGTACACTGTTTATTCTAGTTAGCCATTCGTCTAATCTTTCTTCAAGGTTTTTAGCTTCTTTGAGATGGGTTCGAACTTCCCCCTTTAGCTCGGAGAAGTTTGTTATTACCAATTGTCTGAAAGCCTTCTTCTCTCAACTTGTCAAAGTCATTCTCTGTCCCACTTTGTTCCGTTGCTGGAGGAGCTGTGCTTCTTTGGAGGAGAAGAGGCGCTCTGATTTTTAGAATTATCAGGTTTTCTTCTCTGGTTTCTCCCCATCTTTATGGTTTTATCTACCTTTGGTCTTTGATGATGGTGACGTACAGATGGGGTTTTGGTGAGGATGTCCTTTCTGTTTGTTAGTTTTCCTTCTAACTGTCAGGACCTTCAGCTGCAGGTCTGTTGGAGTTTGCTGGAGGACCACTCCAGACCTTGTTTGCCTGGGTATCCCCAGCGGAGCCTGCAGAACAGCAAATATTGCAGAAAGGCAAATGTTGCTGCCCGATCCTTCCTCTGGATGCTTCATCTCAGAGGGGCATCCGGCTCTATGAGGTGTCAGTCGGCCCCTACTGGGGGGTGTCTCCCAGTTAGGCTACTCGGGCATCAGGGCCCACTTGAGGAGGCAGTCTGTCCGTTCTCAGATCTCAAACTCCATGCTGGGAGAACCACTACTCTCTTCAAAGCTATCAGACAAGGACGTTTAAGTCTGCAGAAGTTTCTGCTGCCTTTTGTTCAGCTATGCCCTGCCCCCAGAGGTGGAGTCTGCAGAAGCAGGCAGGCCTCCATGAGCTGCGGTGGGCTCCACCCAGTTCAAGCTTCCCAGCCACTTTGTTTACCTACTCAAGCCTCAGCAATGGTGGATGCCCCTCCCCCAGCCTTGCTGCCTTGCAGTTCGATCTCAGACTGCTGTGCTAGCAGTGAGCGAGGCGCCATGGGTGTGGAACCCTCTGAGCCAGGCGCGGGATACAATCTCCTGGTGTGCCATTTGCTAAGACCATTGGAAAAGTGCCGTATTAGGGGTGGGAGTGTCCCGATTTTCCAGATACCATCCGTCTTGGCTTTCCTTGGCTAGGAAAGGGAATTCCCTGACCCCTCGCACTTCCAGGGTGAGGCGATGCCCCGCCCTGCTTCGGCTCACACTCTGTGGGCTGCACCCACTGTCCAACAAGCCCCAGTGAGATGAACCCAGTACCTCAGCTGGAAATGCAGAAATCACCCGTCTTTTGCGTGACTCACGCTTGGAGCTGTAGACTGGAGCTGTTCCTATTCGGCCATCGTGGAACCCCCTCTGGAATGGCTCTTTAAATTTTATTTTTGGATGTTTCATTGCTACTGCATATAAATACATTTATTTTTTATACTTTGAGCTCATACCCTGCAACCTTGCTGAACCCATTTATTAGCTCCAACATTTCTTTGTGTATTCCTAAGGGTTTTCTATATACAAAATCATGTTATCTACACATGGAAATAGTGCTAGTTTTTCCTTTCCAACTTGATTTTTTTTTCTTTTTCTTATTTAATTGCCCTAGATAGAACTTCCAATAGAAATTTGAGTCAAAGCAGCAAGAGCATACACCCTTTTCTTATTCTTGATCTCAGGAACAATGGATTAAGTATTTTACCACTAAGTATAATTTAGCTGTGGGTTTTTTATGGATGCCCTTTTTCAAGTTGAGAAAGTTCTCTTCTATTCTGATTTGTTCCATGTTTTAATCATGAAAGGGTTGTTAGATTTCATCAAACTTTTTCTGAGTCTATCAGGATGGTCATGCGGTTTTGTCTTTTATTCTATTGAAATCATGCATCATATTAATTGATTTGTAGATGTTAAGCCAACTTTGTATTTGTGGGAGAAAGCCCAATTAACCATGTTGTATAACCTTTTTTATTCTTTGCTGGATTCAGTTTGCTAGTATTTGTTGATAACTTTTGCATATATATTCATAAGAGATATAACTTTTGCATATATATTCATAAGAGATATTGATCTTTAGTTTTCCTTTCTTGTGATGATTTTGGTATCAGGATAAAACTGTCCTTATAGAATGAATTGAGAAATGTTCTCTTCTCCCCTATATTTTGGAAGAGTTTGTGAAGAATTGGTATTAATTCATTTGTAAATTTGTTCCAATTCACCAGCGAAGCCACCTGGAATTGGTCTTTTATCTGTGGGAAGATTTTTTGTTTTGCTTTTAATTAATAATTCATTCTCTGTACTTCCAATATGTCTATTCAGATTTACTGTTTCTCCCTGAGTCAAGTTTGGTATTTTCCTTCTAGGATTTTTTTCATTTTTTCTAAGTTATCCAATTTGTTGTAATATAGTTATTCATAATATGTCCCTATGATCTCTTTTATTTTTGTAAAGTTAATAGTCGTTTCTCATTAATGATTTTAGCAATTTGAGTCCCCTCTCTTCTTTTTTTTGATCACTCTAGCTCAATTTTGTCAAATTTGTTGAGCTTTTTAAAAAAACACTTTTAGTTTTGTTGACTTCTTTTTTTCTATTTCATTGATTTCCACCACCACCTTTCTTCTACTTGCTTTAGGTTTAATTTGCTCTTCCTTTTTCACTGGAAGTTTAGGTTATTGATTTGGTTTTTATAATACATTTTATAAATTTATAGCTATTAAAAAAGTCATTTATAGCTATCAGTTTTCCTCTAAGCATTGCTTTACTGCATCTCATAAGTTGTGGGGTACATCTATGTTATGCTTTTATTTTCATTTATTTCAAAGTATTTCTAATTTCTCTTAGTATTTCTACCTACATTGACCCATTGATTATTTAGGAGTGTGTTGTTTAATTTTCACATATATGAGATTTTTTAAAATGTCCTTTTGCTATTAATTTCTAATTTTATTCCACTGTTACAAGGGAACACACTCTGTATAATTCCAATCTTTTTGAATTTATTAAGGATTGTTCTATGGCCTAATAGATGGTCTATCCTGAAGAATGTTCCATGTGCACTTGAGAAAAATATGTGCTCTGTTGCCACTGAATATAGTGTTATGTATTTTTGTCTTTGGTCTAGTTGGCTTAGAGCATTGTTCAAGTCTTCTATTTTATGGTTGATCTTTTGCATAGTTGTTCCATGGCACATGTACTTTCATGTAGAAATATCAATAGTATAAATCTTGTACTGATTTAAGCCCTGTGCTTGAAAACATTTTACCTTTCTCCCCAGTAGCTAACTGTAGCAATAATCTTGATTTTTTTTAACCAAATTTCAGTCAAACCATCTTCTAAGCTAATTAGGGAAACTTGTTTTAATTTATTAAGTACATTCTCATTCACACTTATTCTTCCATTATTAAAAAAATTATATTTTTAATTGATGATTAAGACTACTGGGCTTATTCCTATCAAAGACTCTTTTATTTGATTTTTTTAAAGTTATTTCTTTTATGATTATCTTAATTCAGACTGCTGTAACAGAATACTCTGACGTGGGTGACTTAAGCAACATTTATTTCTCACCATTTAAGGCTGGAAGAGTCTGGGAATTCTAAAGTCAAGGAGCCAGCAGATCTGGTGTCTGGAAGGGGCACTTTTCCTGGATTGCAGAGAGCTGTCTTTTTGTCATGTCCTCACATGACAGAGCAGAGAGAGAAGAAGCAAGCTCTCTCATGTCTCTTCTTATATCAGCACTAATCCCATCATGCAGGCTCCACTCTAATTACCTCCCAGAGGCCTCATTTTAAACTATCATGGTATTAAAGATTAGAGTTTCAACATACAAATTTTGGGGTTGGGAGGGACACAAACATGCAATCCATACAATCACCATCCCAAATCAAGGCTGATCTTGAAAACTGCCTCCTTAAATTTTGATTCCAAAATGTAACTCTGCCTTTATCGTGATCACGTGTCTCCTTCCCAGTCAGCCAAGGGGAAATAGTTACATATGCTCCGGGTTGATCAATGAATCAAGAGTATCCAAACAGATAAATTGAAGGAGTAGGAGAATTATTTATATTATGCAGAAGGTGGGGAGAAGGAAAAAAGAGTTTTAAGAAGGTCTTTGCAAAACAACTATTTCCAGTTGGATAAAATCACTAGCACTTTTTGCTTATCCTTAAGGCTTGTATTTCATCCCCAGCTCCTCCTCCTTGAGATGTTAAAGCTTATTCAACTAGATCAATTTTTTGGAGGAGTTGGAGAAAATCAAGTGCCCCACAAAGTTGCTTGGCATAAACTTCACTGTGTGATCTGGCTCACTTCTTCCAATGCCAAATGCTGCTGCAACATCACTAGGTTCCACAGCACATGCAGCTCATGGCCATCTTGTTTCTTTTAGCATTAATGATCAGGATTGTTCTTCTACTTGTTATTTTATTGTAAAGTCTTGTTCTTGTAATCCGTTCTGTTCTTTGAATGTTTGTGATTCCTAAGGCCTGTTATTTGAATTGCTTGAATTCATATATTAAGAATGGCATTAAAATTGTATATGCTTGTAATAAAAGCCAACCTCAATCAATGAATATTCACAGTGTTGTTTTTCACGCCACGATCAGCGGAGCCCTTTATCAGAACCCCCTAGGATGCGTGTTTAAAAATCAGATTTTGGCACGGTGGCTGTAGATAGTGGCTCAGGAATCTACATTTTAACAACCCACGTAATTTGAATGCATTGACATGTTTAGATCCACTGATTTAGGGGCTTGTTAAGTAGGTACTCCATTGTAGATGCAAATTCTTATCCATTAGCCCCTAGGTAATTTTCCCCCAGCACCTTAAAAAATGTGGTGGACTGGCCTAGCCAACATGGTGAAACCCCGTCTCTACTAAAAATACAAAAATTATCCAGGCATGGTGGTGCACCTGTAATCCCAGCTAGTCGGGAGACTGAGGCAGAAGAATCGCTTGAATCTAGGAAATGGAGGTTGCAATGAGCCCATATCATGCCACTGGACTCCAGCATAGGCAAGAGCAAGACTCCATCTCAAAAAAAAAAAAATGGTGGAACATAATTATGAAAGACTTCCCAAGATTAATGCAGTTAATTCTCTTAGTAATAAAATTATTTTTGTACTAAATAGTATTTATTGATTATAAACAATAATCCCAATAATCCCTTGCTAAGTAATTCTTTGGAGGCAGTAAAGTGCATACAATACTGTGTTTGTACAAGCAAATAGAGAGACAGAGGGTGAGATCATTGTTGAGTAAGATTTGATTGTGAATCCATCATTGCTGCTTCCTCAGCCTTGACTTCTGGGGAGCATCTGAGGTTTTCCCTTATGATAAGAAACAAGATTGCTATGTATATTTATATATCAACTGTCTAGCTGAAGCGTCACACATCAGAAGTCATGCGTGACCTGTTTTCATGACATTTTAGGAAGAAGTAGTGGAAAACCAGCTAAAAGATTAGGAAAGAGGGCTTTTCAATTGCACGGTCATAGAGAGTTCTCATTTGTGCTCTAGTACTTTCTTCGTAAAGCCCCAAAAGTTAATTAAAAAGAATTTAAATCTTCTGCCTGAAATGATGCTCTTCTTCCCTGAGACTCCCTATAAGACACTTGGCTGCCAAAGGAGCCTCATGTCTACCTATGCTGTGTGAACAAGCTTCCTCTTAAAGAATTATGACCCTACTCCTGGGTGGTTCCATGACAATATGTCAGCCCCTGACCACGAGATCCCCCAGAGAAGCATCTCAGCAAGCTTGGATTCAAGGCACTTCCCATAACAAGGCTGACCCCAGTGATGTCTCTGATTGTCTTTTACCCTCTGCTCTTGAAATCCTTGGCGTTCATCTCTGATGTTGTCTTAAAAGCTTAGAAAATAAACCAAATGCAAACACTTTCTATCATGCTGACCTGCCATAGTCCCATGTAGCAGCTCAAATCTGACTAAATGTTGTAGATGAAGAAGGTATGCTTCCCCCAGTGACCTGTGAGCTTACTGAAGACAAGGGCCATGTCTTACTCATTTTAGCATTTTCAGTCTTCCTCACACCACTTGCTTTTCTCACTCTCCTCTCTTGCCCCCTCTAATATCTTAATGTTCAACACATAGCAGTACTCATACTATCTATATGCTATTAAGTTAGAATTGCATTGAATTGACTTGAGGAACTGGTCTTAAATCAGTTAGATTAGCGGAGGATATGTCAACTCGAGTTTTTGTTATATATACTGAAAAGAGAATGGAAATATGCATGTTGATGTTATATGAAAGCAAGATAGTTCATATTTTTATTTACTGCCTTAGAAAGAATACTAAATGGTGTGGGCTTTTTAATTATAACATTTAGGGTGTAACAGAATTTGTATTGCCTTCTTTAAAATATTTAAACAGTGGCTGGGCATGGTGTCTCATACCTGTAATCCCAGCACTTTGGGAGGCCAAGGCGGGTGGATCACGAGGTCAGGAGATCGAGACCATCCTGGCTAACATGGTGAAACCCCGTCTCTACTAAAAATACAAAAAATTAGCTGGGCATTGAGGCGGGTGCCTGTAGTCCCAGCTACTCGGGAGGCTGAGGCAGGAGAATGGCGTGAACCCGGGAGGCAGAGCTTGTGGTGAGCTGAGATCGCACCACTGCACTCCAACCTGGATGACAAAGCGAGACTCTGCCTCAAAGAAAAAAAAAATTAAAATCGCTTACCCCGTATAACAGATATTTATGAAACTATTTTTTTGTGGCCAGCATTATGCTAGATACAAAAACAAATGGATACATAGACAAACAAAATATGACCTCTGCTCCCAGGGAACTCAGAGGCAAAAAGCTATTACAATGCAAAGACAGTTTTGGAATCATGCACACTACTATGGGAGCAGTTCAAGAAAGTAACTAAGCCCTACTGGAGTCAGGGAAAGCTTCTCAGAGAAGCCCTTGAAAGTGATGACACCTGCCTGTGGTTGTGTAGTATTTTGCCGGATGAAGAGCAAGAAGAAAAACATTCCTTTGCAGAGGTAGGTACATGAACACAGAGATGGGTGATGTCTGACGGACTTAGGAAGCCGGTTAAAGTTGGAACCATGGATTTGACAGTGGAGAAATTAGCAGGAAAAAAACTTAGGACTTGGCTGGGTCAGATCCTAAAGGGCCTGGCATGTTTAGACTAAGGACACTTTTCTCTACTCTGATGCTAGGAGGGGTGCACTGAATGTTTGAAAATGGACTTGCAATACAGAAAGACAACCTTGGCAAATGTGAGAATTGGCAGGTGGCGAAATTCAAGGGCCTTTGCTAGTGATCCAGGTGGAAGGCAATGGTGGCCTGAATTAAAGTCTAATAAGGTGGTAGAGAGAAATAACTCCAAAAATAGTAATTAGATACAATCAGTGGGACCATAGACTGCTGGGCTGTGGATTTAGAGAGAGAGGAAATGTCAGAGTCTGGCTTGGGGGTGTTTTAGTTTGCTGGGGCTGCTACAAAAAGCACCACAAACTGAGTGACTTAAACAGCAGAAATTTGTTGTCTTACAGTTCTGGAGGCCAGAAGTCTGAAATCAATGTTTTGGCAGGGTGGCCTTCTTCTGAGGACTGTGAGAGACGATCTGTTCAAAGCTGCTCTTCTTGGCTTGAAGATTTCTATTGTTATCGTATGTCTCTTCACATCACCTTCCTCTATGCATTTCTGTCTCTGTATCCAGATTTTCCCCTTTTATTAGAACACCAGTAATATTGGATTAGAGCCTACCCTAATGACCTCATTTTAATTTGATAACCTCTGTAGAGACCATATCTCCAAATAAGATACAATTTAACCCATCATGGTGGGTGTAGGGCCATTCCCTGAGACAGAGAACACGAGAAAAGGAGATTTGATGGATGCTGGGGCAAGAGGATGAAATTGGTTTCATGCTATGCTGCCCATGCCACATTTTTGTTAAATTTATTATAGTATTATGGCCCAATAACTGCTTGCTTTTGTGACTTTTATGTTATGCCTATGCAACAACTCTCTCTCTGGGTTCCTCTTGCTTTATTGGTTTAGTCTTCTGACAGTGCCTGGAGGAGTGGGGCTCTGAAGAAACCATGGGCTGTGCATCTTATACACTGGCTGTCAGATCCTATAGCCTGGAAGGCATTCTGTTTGGATGACATTAATCCATGTTTCAACTCCCCCTGCCCAAGACAGTGGTTGTTATCATCAAGAATGACACCTGAGGCCTGCAACACCAGCCTCTAGAAGCTCTCCACAATCATACTGTCAGCTGGAGCACCCAACAAAGCTCACACCGATGGCCCAGAGAGCAAAGATGTTACTGTCAAATTTAGCAGCTACATACACACAGATGCCACACTGATGACTCTTTATTTCCCCAAAGTTGTCATTGGCTATGGCTATTTGATGTTTTATGGGGTGAGGTAGGGTGGGCAGATTGTCAGCCCCCAAATCAGTAAACCAAGTATCTGTCCTTCAACTTTTTTTTTTTTTTGAACAGGATAGTCAATATTGGCCAAGTGCTAAGACACACTTAGCTAACCCCAGGCCTGAGATTTCTCTCATTTGTCACTTTGAAACACTGGGTCCTATTGAAGGCAAAGATGAATTGTGACCCAGAGAGGAGAATCACATTGGACAGGGTGACTTCCTGGGTTTAATTAAAGTACTGAAATTAATGAGTATTGTAAGTGACTTGCCAAATTGCCTGACAAAATTATTTGCACAGATAACTCCTTGTTTTCAGAAAAATGCAAGAGAGTAGCCAGAACTTTGAAGTGAACCAAACAAATGACATCCTAATGGAGGATTAGCTGGAAGATGCCTCAGGTTTGGAATGTGACCAAGTATTACTCTGGAAAACTCCCTTTATTGCAGCCCCAAAGCCTGAGTGAATTTATCTAAGGTTGTTTTTCTCCTCAGTTTAAGAAAGGCACTGGAATTATATTTGTCTAAATTATTATTGTTGAAAGTTAATTTTAAAGAAAGACAATTGAGATAATAGTTTCAAAAGTTGAGATTTACTTTGCTAGCCTGATTTAATTCCCTGATTTAATCAGGGGATTTAGAGATAACCACCTGGGACTTTTTAGGTTAGAGAGATCCAAAAAATAATTTAATGTACCGATTTTTTAGCTAAGCAGAAAGACTATTTTTTTAGATCAAGAAAAAGGGAATTTGAAATTGGCATAGCGTATCTCTTTTTTTTTTTTCCCTTCAAAAAATAACCTTGATGCTTTTCTTAGTGAGTTCATTTATAAAAGAGCCCGGTGGCATCTGTTCCTGATAGTTGCATGGGTCTTTTCGGGGGGCACTTATTGTGTTCCAGAAGACACTCAAGTGTATCCAGAATGAACTGGGGGAGTAATCTTAGAATTTTGTCTTGATGGAGAAATGGAGAGGGTTTTCATGAGAAACTTGAATAATTGTGGAGAGGTTTATATTTTCTCCCTAAACCAACAAAGAGTTAAGGAAAGCCTAGAGTAAGTGAGATGGCTGTCACAGGGCTGTCAGGGCAGATATCCTCCGCTCCATTGGATCTGCCAGCTATTAAGCTTGCTTATTCCACTTCTCATGAACTATGCATGGTGCTTGTTCTGCTATGGAGGGAGCCCCCATCATTAATACTCTCCAACCCAGTAAGAGCCATTTGATATGATGACACTGAATTTACCCAGTGATATCCTTAAGAAAAAATGAGTGAATTCTATTAATGGAGCTGTAACATTGTTGAAATAGGCATAGACTTCCTCATTCTGTGAATTTTAATCAGCCTACAAATCCCCATTTATTAGTTATGGGTAATCTATGAATGTCTTACTTTTTAAAGGCCTTCAGAGAAAATTAAATGTTGTCTAATCATTGGGGTCTTCTTTGATATGTGTGTAACTCATGTTAATATTAATGAATGTTCGTCGCTGATTAATAAGAGGGAGACCTCTTTATATAAAGGTTAGTAAGAAAGACACAGAGCAGTGATTTCAGTGTCTCTCTATGAGCAAATAAGGTCAATAGCTTGATTCATAGGTGAAGGTTCTATCGCATCAGGGAAGATAAATACAATCTAAGGATGTATGACTTTATGACGGGCTGGGGAAGGATGGATAAAGGCAGCTGCCTCCTCTGAAGTTCTCCTTATTTAACAGTTCATAGAGTGGAAGGCAGTCTTTTGTGAAAGTGTTTCCTGGGATTTAAACTTTTATCATATAATATGGCTCCTAAATCTTTTGGAATTTATAGTTGGATGGGGTAGAGAGAGGGGAAGGGAGAGGGATAGAGATGTCCCCTTAGGAAAATAATTTATTAATAATAAATAAAATGATGAAGTCATAAAAGATGTGAGCTGAGGAGAAGCTGTGGTTTGAGAGCCAGGGAAAGACAGTGATTCTAGTCTCACCTTTGTAAAAGGAATTTACTCTCTTTAGACGTTCCTTAGCAATAAAATGAGACACTTGGACAGGTTCTCTTGAAAGGCCCGCTTCCTCTAACAGTCAGTGATTACCATGTAGAAAGCAGAGGGCATGCCATTGATAAATAGGGTGATGGCATTAAAAGGATGAGTTGACATTAATCATGAAGGGATTACAGGAAAAGGTACAATATGAACATCTTTGTGAGTGAGCAAGGCTGTGCAGAGGTGACAGAGCCCATGACTGGAGCGTGGGGCTTTGAAGTCAGGAGACAGGTCCGAGTCAGAGCTTGACACCTACTGTGTGACCTCAGAAATGTTGACTCGCCCAGCCACCATTTCCTCATTTGACACACAGGTCAGTATAGTCTGCCTCACTGGGTTGTTTTATGGGATAGTTCAGATACCGGATGCCTAAGACATAGCATGATGTCTGACCATAATGGGCCATGAGCGACAGGGCCTTTACTACTGAGTAATGCACATGTGCACTGACCCTTTGGTATATTTAGCAAATAGTCCCTGAAATCATTGTTTAAGTAACTTTTAGAATGTAAATTTTGTCTTATGTTCACTAGGGGAGCTTGCTATTTCAAAGGAATCTTACTTGACTCTCTTCATAAGGGCCTTTTTATAATGTTAATTACCTCCTTATAATTTATCTGGTTTATTAAGTTTAGCTTCTGTTCTTTGTGTTTTCCTAAAGTGGAGCAAACCTGAAAGCTTACTAATATCTTACTCCATTCACATTTGCCCTTTTTTGTGAGCAGCTATGATAATATGTGATGACTGACTTCAAGAAAAATGCCTCTGCCCTCCTCTCTTGAAACATTAAACTAGGGGAAGCTTTTCTTCCAGCTATTATTCTCATAGGTTGAATGGTCTTTAAATTGCAATTGACAGAGTGCTTAGTGAAATGCTATATTTAGGAACTATTGTGTACCTATGTCTATTATCTGTGTTTCCTTTTCTTTTCCAAAAGGCGGTGTTTCCATGGAAAAAGCGCATTTGTTGCTTAGGAGATTGTCCACTCTTGTCTTTTTGCTTATCCTTCCCATTTAGCCCCAGACAGGTTTGTAATATCATTCACAGTTGCTGTGGAGACTATTATGATGTCATGTGTGGGGAGCTATTATTTAAGGTGATGACTTGGCAGCTGGATCTTCTGAAAGAAGAAGGGTGCATGCATGTGTGTGCACAGGCACACGTGCACTCATGCACACACACACACACTCACACACACACACTGCAGGACTTCTTCCTTGAAATGACCCTATCACAGAGTTTTTGAAGGGAGTAGTGCATTAAGCTTTCTTTTCATAATGTGGTAGAACTTATCTTCTGCTCTTAAGCAGCCCAGCTTTTCAGTCATTCATGATTAAAACAGTGACAAGAGAAAGAAGGATGTACAACCTTTCTTATATAAGATACCAACTAAAACTGCAGCACTCTCTAGCAGGGCCAACTAACTCATAGTATACACTGAGATCTTTCCCTGCAAGTTGATCATTCTTTATTAATCAGTGCAACTGGAAATAAATCAAGATATAGTAGCAGTGGGAAAATTCAATTACTCATAACTAAGCTAGAAATATCATTTTACTAAAGGGAAACTGAAAGAAGAGGAGGTGACTGACATTTTATCAAGCTCTTTCTATGTGCTAAGCAGTGAATATCTCTGCCTGGGATCATCTGCCTCTTCTCTGTTGGCACTATTACCTCTCCTTCCCCTACCTTTTTTTTTTTTTTTTCTTTTTAAGAGACTAGGTCTCACACTGTTCACCCAGGCTGCTAGGCTGGAGTATGGCCTCAAACTCCTGGGCTCAAGCAATCCTCCTGCCTCGCCTCAGCCTTCCAAGTAGCTAGGACTATAGGCACGTGCCACCACATCCAGATAATTTTTAAATTCTTTGTAGAGATTGATTCTCACTATGTTGCCCAGGCTGGTCTCAAACTCTTGGTCTCAAGCAATCCTCCTGCCTCAGCCTCCCAAAGTTCTGGGATTATAGGTGTGAGCCAATGTGTCCAACCTCCTTCCCCTTCTTCAGCACCAACCTATAAATATGCCTGTCTCTCCTACTATCCTTGCTTCCCACCATCATCTAAATCAGACTCCTGCCCCATGTCTCTCATTCCATTTTGTGCCAAGTGTCTTGAAATAATAGTCTACTGTTCCCAACCAACATGTACATCAGAATTCACCAGAGGAGCCTATTAAAATACATATTTGTAGGTCTCCATTCAGAGGGGTTGATTCAGAAGATTCAGGGTGTGACCCAAATCTTTGGTTTTTTTAGCAAGCTCTCTGGGTGATTCTGGTGTGCGCTCAGATATTGGACAGTAATTGGTACTCATTTCTTAATTCCTCTCATCTTAGTCACTCATCAGTCCTTCTCCATCTGGCTTCTACCTCTCTTGTGTGGGTGAAAATGCTTTTGCCAGGATCGCATGGCCCTCCCTACCTGCTGAATGAAATGGCATGTGTGTTCACTGTAGAACACTAGATGTGGCTGGCCACTCCCACTTTGGAATTCCTTGCCCCTTGATGCCTGTGACACTGTGCTCTCTTAATCAGCCCTTTGGTCTCTTTGATGATTCCAATTCCTCATCCTACTCTGTAACTGTTGGTTTTCCCCAGGATACCATGCTCGGCCCTCTAATTTTATTTCCCTACAGACCAAGCAATTTCATCCATTCCTGTAGCTTAACTACCACAGATCTGTTGATGGCACCCACAGGTACTTACAACTTTGACTGTCTCTTACCTAAGCTTCAGATTCCTAGATATCTCTGTGTGCTGAGTATATGTGTGTCTGGATGCCCTGTCAGCTCCTTAGGCTCAGCTTGTCCAAAACCAAACTTGTTGTCTTCTCACTAAACCTTCCACAGTATGTTTTCCCCCAACGGAGATCCCACTGTCAACCAAGCTAAAAACCTGAAGCCATCCTCCTCTAATTTTTCTCACTTCCAACATCAAAGAATTATCAAACCCTTCCAATTTTCCTCCTAAATATTTCTTGGATGTGTTTTCTCCTCTGTGTCTCAGCTTCAGATCCTCATCACCCCTTGTGACAGCCTTCTGGCAGGTTCTCCCAGGTATATAGCAGTAATTTATGTTCTCACCCACCCCTATTGAATGCTTAACTCCATGAATTTAGAAAGTATGGCTTCTTCATGCCATATTCTCAGCATGTAGCAGCATTCATGGTAGGTGATCAATAGAGTTAGATAAATGAAAGCATGAACCATCTAGCTCACAGCTTTTTTGGAAATTCTTATTTACAAATACAACATATAAAGCAGTGAGCTTAAGGGCTAACATGTTTAAAATGTGAATTGCCAGCAACCATATTGGTATTGGTATTAAGTCAAGAATTTTGATATTTATTTCCCTCCTTCAGGTCTTCAGCACCAAACTAGGTCAGCTGGAATCTTCTCTCACACTGAGAGGGGTGGCTATTTTGTTTAAAAGTGATCTAGCTCTAGTTTTATTGCTATAAATTTGAACTTTACAGTGAGTTCCTCAGACTTGTGTATTCTCCCCTGACCCATTCAGGTTATTGGTGAATTATAGGCATTGTCAGCATGGTTTGATTCTTCTCTGTCAAAAAGGGTCACCATGACAGTCTTCTCACTGAGTCTCTGATTTGTCTTTTGGATCTTTCAGAATGGAGGGTGATATGGTTTGGCTGTGTGTTCCCACCCAGATCTCATCTAGAACTGTAATCCCCAGGTGTTGAGGGAGGGAGCTGGTGGGAGGTGTTTGGATCATGGGGGTGGTTTTTCCCATGCCTTTCTCATGATAGTGAGTGAGTTCTCATGACATCTGATGGTTTTATAAAGGGCTCTTCCCCCTTTGCTTTCTGTCTCTCCTGCTACCATGTAAGACGTGCCTTTCTTCCCCTTCGCCTTCTGCCATGATCACAAGTTTCCTGAGGTCTCCCCAGCCATGCAGAACTGTGAGTCAATTAAACCCGTTTTCTTTATAAAATACCCAGTGTCAGGTATTTCTTTATAGCAATGCCAAAATGAACTAATACAGAGGATTAATTGCTACAATAAAATATGAGGAAATTAAAACCTATAATTCTTTTTTTCCTCAGTAAACCAGAGACAAGCAGAAAGTGGAGCTCAGAGCACTGAGCGCCTTGTCCAGTGAGCCAGTGACTTGGGAAAATGGAGAGCTTCTGTGTTCTTCGATATTATGGAAGCCACTGAGCTTCCCTTTGCCTCTATGTCTCCCTCTGTAAAGCTGCCAGCTTTTCTGGCCCTTCACTGGATAGCTGTACAATGTATAAAGAGCATTTGTAGTTTCTTGGAGGAAATATGTCAGCTTAAATAAGTGGTTCTTGATGTAGCCAGGGTGATAGGTAACATTTGGAAGTCTGTGTTTACAGTTACTGTTTTTAGGATTATATTTGTAGTATTTTTCTTTGCTTCAGCCACTCCTTCTAAAAGATCATCAACACAGAACATCTGTGAAGACTTGTGGGATAGTTTGCTGCACAACCTGCCACATACTAAATACAGCCATTCTAGCAAGACCTTGCCTATCCATGCTAATGAGGACTAGGCACAGTATGGATAATTTAAATCTGCAGGAAAATATAAAAATCTAGAGTCACTCAGTATTTTTTATCTTTCCTGCTGTCAAACCAGCAGTCATTTAAATTTCACATCCCCTTGTTTCCCAGGATGCTTTCATGAAAGGCACTAATGAGAGGCAAAATGGCCGAGAGGCAGACGGGTTACTGGAAAAGGAGCTGTATGCAGTGAGGGGATGAGCAAGGCAACAACTGGATAATCACCACCTGAAAATCGACTTCAGAAAGCATTTGTTGAACTCGACCTGACTGCTCCTGAAGATTAGGCAGTCACTTCTCTTCTGCAGGCAGAAGGTGAGGCCTCCTTGGGGCCAGGTCCTGTTCAGAGGCATATGAAAGGAGAGGAGTTAAGAAGGTAAACAAGGCAAGGCAGTACACACATTCCCACAGTGGAGCTCAGCCCCTGACCAGTTCCTAAGGGAAGTTCCGTGTGCTGCAGGTTCAATGGCAGGAGGCAGAGAGGCATTGATGGAATTCCACCTTCTGGCTAGTAAATTTGCTTGTCCAGATGTCACCTGAGATGTATCATCAGAGGTTAATTCCTGTTGCAGCCTTAGGTCAGAAGGGAAGTGCCTCTCTTCACTCCTCAGTCTTTGGAGAAACACATCTTAGAGCGTGAGTTACAGTCACTGCCCCTAACAAAGTGGCTCATGTGCTATGGAACGTTGCCCCTGATCCTTGTTCTCATCACAGTTCTCCTCATTTTGTACCTGCTAGCTTTGTGGATAATAATTAACTACAATCATGGTGTTATAATTTACTGTGTTTATTTGATAAGTGGTATGTTCCTGGTTCTTGATTTTTCTTTTATTCTCTAATGCTCTATGACATAGGTGTGGGTTGACTGTCACCAACTCTATTTATGCATAAATGGCTTTGCAAACAAAAGGAACTTTTCACTTACAAGAGGACTTCAACTGAGGAACTTTGAATCTCTTGTGAGTCAGTAATTTTTTAAATAGAAAAGACAGCTTTCACAGCCTTGATATAAGGGAGTCCTAGTTTCACTTGGGCTCAGTCTTTTTTTTTTTATCTGATGGATGTCCCCAGATAACAGAAAATGTGATGGTTATGCCTTCCAGGCCAGCATCAGCCAAATGTGTTGTCAGAGAGTGACTTTAAGAACATTATTTTGTTTGCCAACATCCTAAAAATTAGGATGATGATGCTGTGAACTTTACAAATGTCAATAAGTGGGGGTCAGCATAATCTTGTAGACTGTTGACTAGTTCCACAGTGTGTCCTTCATTCTCTGTGTCCTCAAATTCAGAGGACTGACATGGGGATTGGGATAAAAAAGCAAATTTTTTAGCATATGGATGACAAATAGTCAACACCTCTTTTTAAACAGTGCATTGATCAACAAACCGTGTCTACCAGGGTCTTGCTCATCCTGCCACTTATGGGTAAATTGGAGGCAAAGGATAGAAGGAGAAATGTATCACTTCATAAATATGAATCTGATCATTGTCAACCCCCTTTACAATGATGCAATGATGTTGTTTTAAAAGTGATTTTCAATAAGTGAAGTTAACAGAAAAAGTAAAATTGAGCATGTCAGGGTTCAGTTAGGTTCATCTTCTGCCTGCCTGTCATTATTTTTACTTGAGGATAGAAAGATTAATGTATCTGTTGTCTCTATGTACTGAGAACTGTGCTAAGTGCTGTGGATACAGATATTAAATGAACAGTTCCAAGCACAGACTGATACATGAGTATGTGCTGATCATGGTATGCACATAACTTTTCAGTCCTTATGACAAGGAAGTGAGACACCTCTGTCCACTGCTGACTAGAAGATTATGTTATAAGTAGCGATCTTCTAGACTACAGCAGCCCTACACAGAGATTCAGAAATGCAGAGATTTTTGCAGTGAGTTATTAAATGGGTAGCATCCCAAACACAACAGACAGGAACTAACATGATAGACTCTGTGTTGAGGTTCTGACCTACCAGGATTTCTTCTGGCCATTTTGGATCCCAGCCTATTCTTTATAGCTTTTGGGAACCCAAATCCCCCTTTTGTTTTCTATTTCCCTATCTCTGAATCCTCATGGTCAGTAGAAAAATTTGTATTGTCAAGGAGTCTCCCAGTGTTGTAGCTTCATCCTATTTTCTCCTGACTAGAATAAGGAACAGCCAGACAGGATTTTGTTCATAGTATCTCCTCCTATACTGAAGATTGTTAAGTCCTCTCCATCTTCACTCAGCTGGACAATTCTTGTTCTTGACTGCTTCTAATAAATCTTATTTTCTTATCTTTGAATCATGATTACTGCTCATCTATTCCAAAGAGTAGAGCGCAGGGCTTCTTGCAGACTTCAGCAAGCAGAGGTACTGAGATCCTCTGCAGGAGTTCCTCAGCTGGGGCCAGTTATGCACACTTTGAGGACCTGGCTCTCCACACAGCACAGGAACATATGAGCATTGCTCAGGAATCAATGAGCACTGTACAAGAATGAGATAAGTAGTGTTATGGACTGAACATTTGTGTTCCCCAAAAATTCATATGCTGAAGCCGAGCCCCCAGTGTGGCTGTATTTGGAGAAGGAGCCTCTAAGGAAGTAATTAAGGTTTAGTGAGGTCATAAAAATGGACCCCTGATCCAGTAGGATTAGTGTGTCCTTATAGGAGGAGACCACACAGCGTTCTCTCTTTCCACCATCCCTCTTTCCCTCTGAGCACCCACAGCGGAAAGGCCTTGTGAAGACATACCAACCAGAAAGAGAGCCCTTATTAGAAACTGGCCATGCTGATACCTTGATATCGGACTTCTAGCTCGAAGATGGTGAGAAACGATATGCCTGTTGTTTAGACTATCCAGTCTGTGGTCTTTGGTGATGGCAGCCTGGACACACTTACATAAGCAGCTCTGGGGCAGTCCTTGTGCTGCTCCCCTGTGCCTCTATCATCATGAGGTCTGTGCATTCTTGAGCATACTATGATGCTTAGATTCAGATTTTTTTTTTCTTTTTATCACTCTGACCTACTCTCCTACAGAATATTTACGACAAAATTTTCAGCAGGACATTTTTGTGTTACTGATATGGAGAAACCCATTTCATAGAAGAGTTTGTTGAACCAGGCTTCTTCTACATGCTATAGTTAGTTTTCCACTGGAATTGATTTAATCTCTAGTACAATGAAATATATTTAATAATAAGCCATATCATGAAGGCCTTCTACTTTGTTATTAAAATATCAGGAATCACTGTCTGATGAGTTCTTATGCATTATGTTTTAATTATATGGAGAAGAAGAGTTCTTAGGCTTCAACTCAGGGTGTGATTTTTTAAAAATTATTTAAATTGACTTTGAAGCACCTTCCAGCCATTTGTTCAACAGTTAAATTCCCCAGAATGCCTGCTGTTTTCTGTCTAATTTTTGACATTATTATCTTTCTGGAAACAGAGCTGCTATTTAACTCAGCTAGCACTGAACAGAAACTGATTATTCTCTTTCGATGTAACTGGAGTGACTTAAATACTTACAGTCTTTTTGTTAAGGGAAGATTAAAGCATAGGAGAAAAGTGTTCTGTCTTGCAACTCAAAATAAATATTTCAATAAGAAGTAGCCATAATTTCCTTATGAAAACTATATTGGGTCATTGGGTGTTCAGTAACAAAGTATTAGAAATTGATGTAAGCAGTTCCTACAAGGTCTTCTTTTTTGTTTTGTTTTGTTTTGTTTTTGTTTTTTTGAGACAGGGTCTCACTCTGTCGCCCAGACTTGAATGCAGTGGTGCCATCTTGGCTCACTGCAACCTCTGCCACCCAGGCTCAAGCAGTCCTCCCACCTCAGCCTCCCGAGTAACTGGGACTACAGGTGGGTGCAACCACGCCTGGCTATTTTTGTATTTTTAGTAGAGATGGAGTTTTACCATGTTGGCCAGGCTGGTCTCAAACTCCTGGCCTCAAGTGATCCACCCACTCTGCCTCCCAAAATGCTGGGATTACAGATGTGAGCCACTGCACCCTGCAGGTCTTCTATTCTTAAAAGATTCAGAGATTTCCTTTGACTTTGGCCGTGATATGTGATTGGGCAGGAAAAAAGAAAAGCTAAGGCTAAGTTATACTAGGGACTCTTCTTTCTATAAATCAGAGACTTGTCATTACCTTATCCTTAATCCATATTCCAGTCAGAGTTCTTCAGAAATTACATTCCTTTCAGTTACATCTTCTTAAAGGACTTACTGGGTCAGGGACACATGTGGTAGAATTTAGACAAATTAGATCATCTTAATTGTTGGGCAGTGAGTTTTAGTAGCTCTTAAAAAAACATTTTTAGGCAGTGAGAAACAAAGATCCAACAATAAAGAAGAAATCAATCTGTGATAAAAAAGTAAAGTCA
This sequence comes from Pan troglodytes, assembly GCF_028858775.2. Classification (NCBI taxonomy): domain Eukaryota; kingdom Metazoa; phylum Chordata; class Mammalia; order Primates; family Hominidae; genus Pan; species Pan troglodytes. The sequence goes on from NC_072407.2 coordinate 94,760,250, forward strand.
GCAAGATTCATGACAGCTATTGGGCTTTCTATTGAGTAGCACAGTTTGGAATTTACTGAAGACTCTGCTTTCACTGGGCTTCAGGCTTCAGAACTCTCTCTTTTGTTTAGGCGAGTAGTGTAGACTATATTGCTCAGGAAGCCTGTTTCTGTCAAAGGAAACATGACAGTCCAGCTGTGTTCTTTTCATCGTTAGCCTCAGCTGTGTCATTTTTCAAATAACTTAATGACACATCCAAAGCAAAATTAAGTTATCTTGGCTACAAATGTCAATATCACCCAAGACATCAGTGCTGGTCTTACATAGCCTCTCTACTTGGACCTCTGGCCATCACTGCAGATGCAGCTGTGAGTGGTTCCTTCATCCTCCTCCAACTTGCCCGTTTCTGTCAGCATTCAAAGGATCGGTCATTCAACAACAGCAGACCTTTAATGAACAAATGTTCAGTGCCAGGCATTAGGCTGGGAGAGTCAGTCAGGATCAAAATGACAAGGGAAATACAAAGATACACAAAAGGGAAAAGACATTTCCTCTCTCACAAAGCTGATAGCCTGTTGAGAATTAGTGTAAGTGAGAGAAGGAATGACTGGAAACCCACTGCCCCATTGAGTATTGGTTAGAGAAGAAGCATGAGACTTCTTGCATACTCTTTCTTCTCAGAGCCCCAGATGTGATTTGCAGGTGTCTAGCCCTATTGTCCTGTTATCTTAGAAGAGAGGATGGCTCAAAAGAGAGAATGGCTAAGAGGGGGTCAGGAAGGATGAATTTTCATTTTTGCACCATTTGTTTCAGTAACAAAATAAAGACAATGTAAACTGCCTCCAGCTTGTTGAAAAGATTAAATTCTCTCACTTTTGCAATGAATCATTCCAAAGAATGGCAATAACTGCAGAATCTCTCTGGCATTAATGGCACTGAAGTCACAAATGCCTTTCTCAGAGAAGGGCTTGGCAAATAGCAATGCACCTTTCATTTCCACTAAGTAGTCAGCTAACCTACAGGCTGACAGGAACATACGTTAAGAACTATAGTAACTTCATGACTGTATGCCTCTGTGTGGTTATGAAGATCTCCCAAGGAAATAAGAATAAGGTAACTATGAATAATGGGGTTTGTCTTTCCTTGCTGAGCTTTTGAATATGTATCCTATATACTATGTAAATGATTCTGACTCTATCATATTCTAAATAATGGCATCCCTTATTATACATGAGGCTTTGGTTTTCAAAATAAATGAACCAGCATGTCAGGCATATGGAGTTCCTGGAAATAAATTAGAATCTCAGCAAAAGCCGCATGCTGTTTGGATATTGCGTTTTTTACCTTAATATACTGCATATCCCTCCTTCAGGTGACAGATACTCTTGAGGTTTGGGAAGTCCATGTACTTCAAGTTATGTTTGGTGCATACTCTGGGATGGATCACAGTCATGTAGAAGTCTGAATGTCACTATATGCATTTTATTGACTTTACCTTCAATAAATAGAACTCTGTCAGATGCCTTTCAGAAAGGTTGAGAGGTACTCATTGGACTGGGTGATAGGGTGACCATTTGCATATTAAATTTAAGCCACATTAAGTAATGTGGAGAGCAGACAGGCATGTATATGCAAGTATGTATCTAACCCTGAACTCATACGTCTTTTCATAATCTATTGAACGTGATCTTGAACCAAATGCAGTAAAGCAGTCAGAGGCCTTTTAGGACCTTTGTGTCTTGGGCATTCTTTACTCTTGTTTCCACATGAATTTGCCTTAGCTAAGATCTCCAGTGTATTCCACTGTGATTGTCGATTTTTATAGCATCTCTCTTATTCTTCATTTACCTGTAAGTGAATTAAAATAAGCTGTATTGTGAATTTGGACTTTTGGAGCCCAGATTTCATAAATGGGGAAAGCATTGCTTGGAGTTGTATTTAAATCTAAATGAATACGAGTTCTGAAATGTGGTTCCCCTACTTTTTGCTACACATCTGGACCCACTGAATTTTACAATTGAATTGGACACTTGAAGCACGTCTCATAGGAAATGTCAGCACCAATAATTTTCAGAAGTCATGAAGACATTCCGATGTAAATTTTGCTATCCTGGGTTGTGCACGTGAAGGAGTATGTGAAACTTAGCCAATTGTGCTGAGCATACTTGATTTCCAATACCTGTTAATCCCTTCTTGTGAACTGTCAGTGTTTTTAAAGGAACCCAATGACGATTGGTCTGGTAGTGATATTAGTCATGTTTCAGACTATAAGAGTGCTTATTCACTGATTGATTATTAACCTCTTGGAGCCCCTACTAATCTCATGTAAGCCATGTCTGACTAAGAAAATTCAGATTCCATGCCTACAAGCATAATCAGCCCATTTTATTCTCCCATTTACCCACATTTCTCTAGGTTAATGCATTAATTAGTTATTATAATATTATGAGTATATTAATGCTAACAGCTAGAGGCACAGACAAAAATGAATTAAGCCAGGCTGACTTCGAGACCAAATCTTCTCTTGGTCAGGAATCAACCATCTAGCCCTTCCCATCTGAATCAGTACCTGCATGATGGATGGGAGATTAATGAGTGTAACACCTTCTAGGATCTCCAGGGCTTCATCATTAGTATCTGCCACTCTAGAGCAAATGTCCCCAGAAACTACCTTTAATGCTGTCTGCCATCTTTTTTATGTTGGGGAGCAACTAATTTTTCTAAGTCTAATAAATTATACTATGAGAACCATGCATACTCAAGAGCTGGGTGCCTCTCTCCATAGTTCAGGGAGCATCACAGAGTCCTGTAGTTCTTTACAAACAGCACTGCAATGTGGTTGTGAAAAAAACCAAGATCACTTCTCTCTTTCTCTCTCTCTCAATCTCTCTTTCTCTCCTCCCCCATGCCCCATCTCTCTCTGAGGTCCCTAACTTACCTGGCCTGCCCACTTTGCTGGGAAACATTTAATGTCTGAGCATGGTGCTTGAAAAGATACCTGAGCATAGAAATGATTCTGCAACAGAAATGCCTGAGTTGTGTGAGTCTACTCAGCCAGTGAGGAGGATGTATTTGAGGGGCCTGCTGGTTCTATTCATTGTATTGTGATTTTCATCCTTTACTAGTCAGTGGCAGTGTTTATTTATAGGTAGACTCTGTTGTTGAGAATCACCACTTAGCATTATGGGCTATCTGGGTTGTAGTCACACCTAGCCACTTTACAAGTGTGTTTTCTGCAGTGGAAATATAATTTATATAATCACCTTACAGGAAAGGGCTGGAGCTACATTGGTTCATGAGTTTGATGTCGGCGACGTCCATGGACAATGCCAGGCCAGTTTCCCTAATGGCTTATACATGCCACCTCCATATCGTTCCTCCTCAGAACATCGATTTCCCCTACTGTCCCTGGCCAGACCCTACTTATCATTTTAATACCTTTCAGTTCCTGGCAGTCTTCATTTTAGTATTCTGATTTTTTTTTGCCCTTTTTTTCTTTAAATATATTGGAACAGGGAGTTTAGAGAGGCTACATCAGGGTCCTCTAACTGATTCTGAAGACACAAGAGAATCTCAGGACAGATTTTAGGTTCTCCCTGCCCTCAAGCCTGCTGTATACTGCTTGGAGTCAGGAGCTTTTGGGCCCAGCAGCTGTGGGACAGGAGCCTCTCACTCCTGCCAACTGTGAGAACCACCAGCCAGGGTGAGGTGCTTCATCCTGCTGAACATGATGTTTGCTTTTAAATCTAAAAACAGATATGATAATACATTCCTCAGAGGAACTCTATATGGATTTGTTAAATGAAATAATGCACATAAACAGTTTAGCCTGGTGCCTGAGTCCTAAGTGCTCAGTAATTATTAATTACTGCCATTATGACTATTATTTTATTGTTATTAATAGAACAGGTTAGAAACGTGAGAAAGTTTTAGTGTAAATGCATACACATAAAAGTAAGGACACAGAGTCATAAAATAGTTTATATGAATCATTGCTGTAAGTTTCATGCCAGATAGTCCTTTAAATATTGAGCACACTGCACTTTCACCTTTTAATACTTATTTTATGAATGCAGTTAGTATGAACTCTTTCAGGTAGGCCAACTGTATAGAGTATTTAATGAATCATTTTGAGTAAAAGGTAGCCCTGTATTGTTTTCTTTCTCAATTCCCATTTTATGGGCCCCAATGTTGTGTCACTGTTTCTTTCCCCAACATAAGGCACAGTTGGTGAATGTGAATGTGGCTTCCTGTCCATCATTCAACCCAGGATGATGAAGGAATTTAGATACTACGTGATAGAAAAACAGTGTTCTGGTCTGGGCATGGTGGCTCACACCTGCAATCCCAGCACTTTGGAAGGTGGATTGTTTGAGTTCAGGAGTTTGAGACCAGCCAGGGCAACATGGTGAAACCCTGTCTCAACAAAACATACAGAATTAGCCAGGCATGATAGCATGCACCTGTAGTCCCAGCTCCTCGGGAGGCTGAGGTGGGAGGATCCCTTAAGCCCAGGGATCAAGGCTGCAGTGAGCCAAGATTGTACCACTGCACTCCAGCATGGATGACAGAGAGAGACCCTGTCCCCTACCACACACAAAAAATGTTCACCATATACTATGCATTCTCTCTCAATTTCTCTCTCTCCCCAGATACATAATATGTATTTATATATTTATTTAACATATATGCTAAATATCTGCATAATTATAAATGTACTCTAATAGCTTTTTAGTTTCCTAGGGCCAATATGACAAGTTACCAGAAACTTCATGGCTTAAAACATCAGGCATTTATTCTCTCACAGTCCTGGATGCCAGAAGTCTGAAATCAAGGTTTCCGCAAGGCCATGCCCTCTCTGAAGGCTCTAGGGAAGCATCCTTCCCTGCTTCCTCCAGCTTCCAGTGGCTCCAGGTATTCCTTGGCTTGAGGCTGCGTCACTCCAATCTCGGCCTCTGTCTTCACATTGCCTTCCACTCCATGTTCCAAATCCCCCTCTGCCTTTCTCTTATAAGGATATCTGTCATTGGATTTAGGGTCTACCCACGTAATCTAGGATGATCTCATCTTGAAGTCTTTAACCTAATTATATCTACAAAGATCCTTTTTCCAAATAGCATCACATTCACATATTCCAAGGGCTAGAATAGATGTGTCTTTTGGGGGTACCCCCTGCAAACATGCTACAATCATTTTGTCACTTTATCATTTATGTTAAGTTTAGAAACAAAGTTTATTGCTATAACTGTAAAACTCAAGCAAACAAAAACAATGGTTCTTAATAGCTGAAAAAGTATATACCAATACCAAATGCTACTGGAATGTTGAGATCTCTGCAACATGAGGTTGAAGGGAGGGACAATGCACACTTGTAGAAGCCGTTTGAGGAAGTCTGAATTTTCATGAAAGCCATTGATCCAACCTGGACCACATGTCCATTCTTCCAAATGGGAACAGCTGTGGCAGGTCATGAAATGCATGTATCTGAAAAGGGGGGCTGTGGATCTTCCTTTGTGTTCTGCCTTTCAGAACCTGAGGAACTGATCCAAGCCAGCCATGGATGCTGTTTCTGCCAGATCTTCCTGGGCTTTAAGCCTCATCCTCTTTTCCCATCTTCACCCTGTGCTGTGATTGCCTTTGGGTTCTCCAGTGCCATGACTCAGAGATGCCCTCATGTGGGAACATGGCCAGTTCACTGCTTTAGTTGTCATCCTCAGAACCCAGTAAGCTGGCAGGATGAATCAGCATCAGGACATAGAACTGATACAATTTGATATTTTAACCTCCAGTGCAAAACTGGACTGTCATCTCAATTATTTTCTGGGCCCCACACAACCATTTGACTGGCAGGAAGCCCATTCTGCTAAGTGGATATGGAAGGTATTTTGGATTTCATCCTGACCAGCGAATTCACAGACTATATTTAAATCAGCAAGAAATGCTTATGAAAATGCAGACATGGTTGCTATTGTTTTTGCCTTTAATTTCCATCATTAAACAAGGCAGATAGTGATGCATTACTGCCCATTTGAGGATTGGCTGAGCATTTCTAGAGAGCATTGAGACAGGGCTTCTTACCCTTTACTTACTGGGAGACAGCAGACTATGTCATGACTGACACTTCCCTCCAGCTGCCTTGCTGACATTTAGCCAGCAAAAAGCCTTTCTCTAGATGCCTAGAGTGCTGGGGCATTCCCATGATGGGAACTCTTAAGCATATCCTTCTCTCCTTTGCAGAGTAAAACAAAACCCACAGAAAAGTCTGACAGAAAATGGAACAGAGCTAACCCTTACTCTGCCATGCCCTGTACCTGGGCTTTGTCCATGCCATCTCATTCAATTATCCTAGTGACCCTGTGAGGTAATATGAATGAATAAATGAAGCAGAATACATTATTTCAGCCTCAGGATGCTTATCTTTTGCTTTAAATTGCTACACAACACAGACATGATTTCCTATAACGAAGCCAAATCCCAAAGAGATTAAATTATTTCATGGAGCTCATGTGGACCAAGCTGAGCCTTGAACCTGAACCTACTAACTGAAGATCTTTGTTCTTTCTATTACATCAGGTTGCAAATTAATGCAGATACTGTGGTCTTGCCCTAATTCAAATTTCCCCTGGGCTTTGGACCTGCACCGTCAGAAGCAAAGGGGCATTTAAGATGCCAAGCAGCCTAAGTCACCTAAACAAGCTGCCCGGACAGCCCTGCAGTGAGCTGCCCTGACACCCAACTTCTGCTCAGAGGCTTCAGGAAAAACCCTCATCAGCCAGTGCAGTGTCCAGAAAGTTTGTAGGTTTTTCATGTAGTGAGAAAACCTGCATGTGAGTCCTGCTTAGGATTCTTACTGCTGCATAGCTTTGGGCAAGTCCCTTAATGTCTCCCATCCATCTTGTCCGTCTGTAAAATTGGGATAAGATCACTTGTTACGCTTCCAACAAGGAGGATGATGAGGGTAAAGATACACTGTAAACTATAAAAATGACTGTACAAATATTAAGGTGCTGTTACAAGGAGATATATACACTCAGAGATAGATGAAGACAGTCCCTGGCATTATGAATTCCCCAACTGTGATCACTGCCCGTAAACACCCCAGGCTCTCACAGAAGCCTAAGATGCAAAAACTTTACCACTGCTTGTGTGCAAACACACCAAGCCACCTAAGCACTTTTGTTCTCATACGGTATTGGGTAGGGGAGTTTTATGATTGGAACCTGACAATATTTCCAAGGCCAATGTTTTGTTGACATCTGAACTTGCACAAATTGCCTCATGTGATTTATCACACTAAGTAGATGCCTAGTAAATATTTGTTGAATGGATAAAAGAATGGCTACATGCCTTCTAGATTCTTTTCAGTGCATTGCAAAGGTTACTGTCATCATATCAGGGAGAATAAAGTGCTGACCTTGCAGCCATCCTTGTCAATGCCTGGGTGCCTCTGCTGCTGCCTGCGAGGGCAGCCCAGGGCAGTCTCCAGGGCCGGGGGCCAAGGTGGCAGCCCCAGAGCCATCCTTTTGTCAGGCAGGCCAGGGGTGGGGGTGCCTCTGAAGCCTGCATTGACATATAGCATCTCTTTTTAGTAAAAGTGCCTCCCTAGTGCCAAGTACCCTGCTCAGTTGCAGGTCATGAGTTTTCTCTCTATCAATTATGTTCAGGAGTTGCAGGTCTGAGGGTTCCCTCTATCAATTATTTTTGGATTTTGACCCCTGGATCAGTAATCATAATGCTAAATTTTGAGATGTCAAGCCAACATCCTGAATATTCCTGACTTCCTCACTGGGCGATGCTGAGGAAGAAGTAGTTTCTGATACCTGTCACTGTGTTTTGTTCTATCGAGGAAGACACACATACCACCCCACCCCCCCGATAACTCTGATCCTTGGCCTTGTGCCTAAAATAAAATGTTCACTTCCTAACACCCCTTTTCACATACTTCTCACTGGAGATAGACTTTTATGAATTTTCTATTATGAGTTCACGGACACACGTGATTACGTCCCCTTTGCTTTGCAATACAGAGATGTTACCATGTGACTTGACTGTCCTGAGGCCAAAAAACCCATAAAGATGACATACCAGGCTTGTTATGCGCACTGCTGCCTTTTCATAGCTCATTGCTGGCCCAGGTATTGCACTTTGGGGGCAGAGTCAGAAGTTAATTGAAGCGGCTGCCACATCGCATCTCACAGAGAATCCTTTCTCTAACATGCGTGACTGGTTATGTCTCCATGTAGTGATTCCTCTCTTTTGCTGTGCAAAGCATAACTGGAAATATAAAGTCTTGGGGAAGAGGGACTTTCTTCTTGATTGGAGTGAAAATATGACAGAGGCGGGACTTGTTGAGGAAGTGCTTGCTTCCATGGCTGTCAGCACTTTCCTCTAACAGAGTGAGCCATTTTTTCCAAAAAGTGTTTTTTTGATAATCTTCCTGCACTTTATTTACTTCAGTCCATGTTAAGAAGTTTTCTGAGTAGATGGCAAAGAACAATTCTTAAAATGTGCGAATACCCAATGTAAGATAAAAAACATAATTGCAGTTTAGACTTCAGATTTATTTGAAAAGGGGATAATGATAGTAATTACCCAGTTTGAGTTTTGTAGAAGGCTAATTAGATCCCCAAAGCATTTGTATGCACAAGGAAAACCATAAATACAAAAGACCATCTGGTCCTTATCAGCTTACAACACTAACACTGTCTGTAATTATTTTTTCTATACTGTTTTGATGTTGACATTTTATGGAGCAATACATTCTACGCTGGTTAGGGAATAACCTACATTTCTGAAAAGCTGGGGGTTTGCCCCCTTTTTTCCTAATAAAAGTTTTAGGACTCCAAAGGCAAAGAAGACACTGCTTTTTAGAAAAAAAAAAAACAGGTAAACATCTTTTCATTATACCCATTGTACTAGAAATGTGTTGTTTATAAACCTCTCTGGCTTATCTGACTTGTCTTGTTAGTAACTTAGTCTACTAAATGCTTGGATTCAGTTAAGTTTCTTTCTTTGCTTTTTTTTAGGTAAAATTGGGAATGACACATTTAGCTGTGTTGTGTGTGCATAGAAATGCAGCCTTCATTAGTCACTACTTTCTATAGTTAGCGCTGTCCCTGGCAATTTGGATATTACAAAAGTATTTAATAACATTATTTGTTTTCATGTTCATTCTTTGTCTCCCCTACTAGTGTGACAGAGATATTTGTCTCATTCATTTCATTTTATCTCCAGCTCCTACAACATTGCCTTGTACATGGTGGGTATTCCACAGCTCTGTGTTGAAGTGAATGGGTAAATGAAGTAAAATACATGATTTAGATTTACATCATGTATTCTACTTCATTTATCCAATCGCTTCAACAAATAGCCTCTGGATGCTTATGACTGATTTGCTATCAATTGTTACATAACAAATAATCCCAAGATTTAATGTCTTACAACAATCAACATTTCATTCGATTTCAAGATTCTATAGGAATTCAGGCAGGAATTGGATGAGAATTCTTTAGTTCCGGATGGCATTGATGGAGGTCACTTGGTGGTGGTCAGCTGGTTGATGGACTGTCTAGAGAGCCCAGGACAGCTTCAGCATAGGCCTAGTTCATAAAATAGATGGATGGAAGGCTAGGCTCAGTTGCGACTGTTAACAAAAGTACCTGCATGTGGCCTTTTCTCATGGCTTAGAATTTCTACAACATGGCACATCAGGGTTCTAAGAAGTCCAGAGAGAATGTGCTAGTTGTCTGAGAAGATAAGCCTGAATTGCCATGACATTACTTCTACCATATTCTATTGGTCAAGCAAGTCACCAAGGCCAGCCCAGATTCAATGGGAGGATAATTAGACTCTTCTTCTCCATGAGAGAAGTACAAAAGAAATTGTAGCCATCTTTAATGTTTCATACCAGCTAGTTGAAGGGAAAGGCATACTTACTGAGCAACTCTAAAACAATGTTTAAACAAAAACACTAAGTTCCGTATGCAGAACTCTCACGTTAATGCAGAGTAAGAAAATCAACATGAGGAAGGAAGTCTTCATGGAGGTCAGGTTTGAGTTTTGGGCTGAGCCTGGAAGAATAGATAAGATTCAAATCATGAAGGTACTGGAGAAGAGTATTCCCAAAAAAGGAACATTTTGCTTAAACACAGATGTGCACCCAGAGTTGTCAACACTGATAACATTTATCTAGCAGCTGTTAGTTTGCAGTACATTAGTGATAAAAGGACATGGCCATCACCATTTTTGGAAGGACTCTGTAGGAAACAGCATACACAATTTCTAAATGTATTTTCTGTGAAATGCTAATTGCATCCCTCATTACAGAATCCCTTGTGAGAATCATACTAGGCATAGCTTTGTTAGACCTGTTCTGCTTGCTTCTTTCTGATAAGAACTAGGACAATTCCTATTTTCTTTTACCCATTGGCTTTTAGGATGCTCAGACCCAAGATTGAAACTGAATCAATAATGTTGAGCCTTCCATTTGGCATTTTTTGCAATATCCCCTTTTCTTTGATCTTAATACTTTAATTATCTTTCTGTTTTGCTCTTTTGTAGCATGAATGGTTTGCTTTAATCTCTCTCAAAAACTTTCCACAAACTCAGTTGAGCAACTTAGAAAAAGATATATAAAGATGAATAAATAAAAGTTTGATCCTTATTTTAAAAGAACATATAGTTTAGGTAGGATTCATATACAGGAGGATGTTATGGACAACAGAACATTTGAGGAATGGACTCCAAATGACATAATTGCTCAAAATAAGATGAACAAGGTGAATTGTGGACACTGGATTGAGTCTTTGAAAGCTAGGATGAAGAGTCTAGTCATAACTGGAAAAACTCTACATCAATATTACATAGTATTTTAAACTGATACAGCATGCACTTTTCTGAAGAAGTTAAATGTTTCAAGGATATTCTGAACTCTTCTTCATCTAGGAAACAGATGAGAATTCTTATAACATTTTTCAGCCCAATAGCATTGAGGGCTCAACTTGAACAGCAGCTTCTACCAGGGGCTCTGGGAGATGTCAAGTCCAGTAAGATCCATTTCCTACTTCCAATGAGCTTATAGTTTTGCAACCAATAAACTATCAATTAAATGGAATTTCCTCAATCATGTTTCTGGATCTTAATACCTCTGGCCCTCTAAACAAGGAACGCAGGAAACAGTAGACATTTGCTTCATGTTTGGTTGGAGAAATAGATTGCTCCAGGATAAGCAGGGTTTTAAAATAAATATTAAAAGTACAGAACAGGAAATTATCAAGCAGAATATGTGCCTGTCTTCATGGTGTATGTTCATCCAGTGAAAAAATATGCCTAGTTTTATTTCACTAGTAGACCTGGATTTCAGTAGGTTGATTTCATCTGTTAGGGATAGAAGAGCCGGAAAGAGGATTTCAGTAGGAATTCACCTGACCATGAGGAAAGTGGTCAAGGAATGAAGACATTGGAGGCATAAGGTCTTTTTCTCTTCCTTCTGGAGATTTGGTCTCTCATGCTCTATTCCTATGACAGTAGTGGTAGGTAGGGTAAGGAAGATGGCAGAGTTCTTTCTGGGATGAAGAGAGCAGATGAATTGCATTGCCATGTTTTAGTTTGGAGGAATGAGGCTTTCTGCGAAGAATGTATATGAAGATGATTACTTGAAGAAAAACTATAGTCATTGACCCCACTGAAAATCAGAGGAAGTGCTTTAATAGTTTTGCATATAAGTGGCACCTTTGACCACTCTTACCTTTGGGGATGTGCTGTGCAGGCCCCTCCAGGACTAAGTCACCAATTCCTCCTGCTTCTGGAAGTGTTGGCAGTTGATGACTCTCAGCTGATTCTAGGAATAGCGTTCAGGTGAAGAGAGCCCCTTTGCCCTCTCCAGGGATAGGTCCAAATGCCTGGCCTGCCTCCCTCATAGCAGAACAACACTGCAGTACCTTCCCAGCTCCAGAGCTCCTCCTGGATCCACTAATGCCTTCTGTCATTCATTTTCTCCCTCTGCCCAATCCTACTCCCTTTACAGCCCCACAGCTGTTGACACTTTAAGCTACATGCTCATCTCCACCTCAGTTTGCTTCCTGGAGGATCTGAGCCCAAGACATGGACCATCTATAAAATTGTGTCCCAGAACCAGGATTCAACAAACCATTGTGACGGCCATGCTCATTGCCTTGGACTGGTGCCAGGCATGAAGATCCACATTTAAATAAGGCCTGTGAAGACACTGCAGTCGGAAGCTGTCCAGAAACGAGTATGGATCACACCGGAATGCTGCAAAGTATCTCTGGATTACTTCCTCCAGAACTGAACACTGACTCCCCTCTCCTTCTGCTCTCCCTTCTGTTTTCATCTCTTGATTCTACAGCCCTGTTCTGAGTCCCCCCTGCTCCATTTATCTTTATAATTTAGCTTCAAAATGCACCTGCCCAGTGAGGCATAAATGGTGATATTTGTCTCTCATATTCAGTGTGTGGAAAAGTGTCGGGGCACGTGATGAAACAGATCTCACCCTGGATTGTGATGAAGACTGGCATTTCTCCTAATTATAAAGAATATAGGATTCCTGGATCTATTGATTTCCATTAAACTTGTGTAGAGTTATGAATCTTAAAATGGAAGTTTACAACTATAGATACCTTAGGATAGCGTTTTATAGCAAGCAGGACTCTAGAGAGCACCATACAAATCAGCATTTGATGCTTGTCTTAGGGTTTTATGATTTAAAGAATTGCTTGTACTTTACCTGCAACTATATCCCAGCCATCCCTTGTAATTCTGGCCTGAGTGAGGGAAAAAGCTATTGCCAAGGTGAAGGCAGAGCTCTAGACCTCTCCTGAAATTGGTTATTTTCTTCCTTCACTCCCTTTTCCTTTTAGCTGCTGTTGAGGACTTGTCTCCTTATCATGTTGCCAGTGGGTCCCTGCTCTGGATGTCCATCACTCATGATTTGGAAAGATTCTCCCCAAAGTTGCATAGCAGGAGTTTTGATTGTGCCTCAGCGCTTTGTTAGCCAGACCCTCATCACTGTGGGCTACACACATCGCCATGGAATGCAGGGATGTCAGAAAAATGAAACTGGGCCTTCCATCCTAATTTAAAGCCAGATGGGTCTGCCTTAGGTACGTTCTTATGTCAGCGATCTAGATATTAGATGGTGAGAGATCAAAGTGAAATCATAAGTGAATCCTCCTTTCTTCATTATCTTTTCTTATTCTTTAAGCGAGCATTTGTTAAACACCCACTTTGTATGTACATCTATCTATCTATCTATCTATCTATCTATCTATCTATCTATCTATATGCACCTTCTTTCTCTTTCTCTCCATTTTCTTTCTCCTTTTCACTTTATTTCTGTAGGAAATAATTGAAGTCATACCCAAAGAGACTGCTGGGTGCTTACCTTTGTATACGGTGAAGAAAAGTTTCACCTGTCCACCTAAGAGTTATAAAACATTAGAGAACTGATGAATAGGTCTATAGGAGCTGATTGAAATGCCATTTTTTTTTTTTTTGCCATTATGATTGGATGTATACCTTGCACCCTACCAGAATGCTGGTGTCTGTTCTTCCTTCCAGGAACCAGAGAGGGGACACTGGCTGCTCTTGAGGGTTATTTGTTCTAGCCTGTGGTGGAGATTGATGAACTATTCTTCCTTCTGCTTTACAAGATCTTAACTTCCTGATGACATGAGTCTTCCAGATATTGTATTTGTCCCCTGTATGCTGGGGATTCTTGACAAATCTTAATATTCACAGCCTCGCTACATACCTATCCTTCTGTTTGCACTCATTAATACGCACTGTCCTTCTTATTTCAACATTCAGCTATTGCTGAGTTCATGTGCTATTATTTTTCAAGTACACAGGGAGTAGTGGTTCCTTAGCACAGAGTCTTTGGAATCAGACAGCCCTAGGCAGTGGACATGCTGATAAGAATTGGCTCTTTAACAACAAAAAAGCCCTGATTGGTAATGCTTGCTGATTTTTGTGGTGTAAATACTCCCATTGCAGCCAATTTCAAGCTACCAAAGTGAAGTCATTGAACATGGAATTGAGGAAGATGAAAGCACAGTTGGTTGTCATGAGCTGGTGCCAGACACCGTCATCCCTAAGACTGAGCCCAAGATCACCCCTTGCTAGTTCTGGAGATCATTACTTAGCTCCTCTCAGTCTCACCTTCCTCATTTGTGAAAGGAGGTTAATATGAAAATACTTACCTTAAAGGGATATTGTGAGGATTAAATGATATTTCATGAATAGTACTTAGTTTAGCAGGAGGAACATATTAATAACAATCATTCAGTAATGGATAGCTAGTTAGCTAGGTATGCTAGGTACCTTAACCTCATCAGTAATGCAGCTTGCTCTCTGGAGTAAGCATTCCTTCGGATGAAGTTTTCAGTATAAACCAACTCAGTTCGTGATGTTGGTTTCAGTTGTGGAAAGGGGTTGGCCTCCTTTGGTTTGTGGATATACTTAACAAAGTAAGGCTGGTAGCCCTGCTCATCTCCTATAGTTCCAGCATCTTCTTTACTTTACAGCCAATTGTCAAATGGCTACTGTTCACAAAAGAGTCTGCTGTGCTAGATGTTGGGAGGAGAAATGCCTGAGTGTACCTAGACCTTGCTCAGGCAGTTTGTGGTTTAGTGGAAGAAGACAGGAATGTGTGCAGGTAACGTGGAATTGTGAAGACGGCTGGGCTGAAGGGAGTCAGGGAAACAAGCACCTTTGATGCTGCAGGCTACTTCCCATGAGGGCCCGTTTGGGCTTGGTCAAAGCACTCAGCTTCAGGAATAGGCACAGTATGGAACATGCTTTCCTGGTGTGTGAATCATTCCCAAGTGTGGAGTAGAAAAGGCTTGTTGCTCCTCTAATCCCTTCTGGAACTATGTGTTCCTTCAGATTAGAGTCTCCATGGGGACATCTGTGTCTTCTAATAGGAGTTGAGACACTTTTTTTTTTGTCTTAAAATAAATCCACATGTCCCTACTGCATTCTTTCTCAGTCAGTCTGAGTCAAGGGTGCACAATAAATTCTTTGAAATTGTATTCATGATGAGAGCAGACACCTCTGCCAAAATGGTCAGTCCCCTGCACACTTCCAGATTTCCAGTTTTTCCTCCAGTCTATTTTCTTCCCCCAGATTGTGTAGGGAATGCGAATCCACCAGGTCACCATTTGTCTCTGTTAGACCATGCCAAAGCTATAGTTGTCAAAATTTTATTCCCCAGCTCTTGAACTTCTAAGTGTTTGACGTTGTGTCTAACAACATCAAACATCAAGCATCTAGGGGATGCTTTTCCTTAAAGAAATGAAAATCAATTTGATCACTTGCATAAACTATTCATTTCCATTGTCCATCTTTTCCTCTGGGTGTAAACACTTTGAAGGTAAAGGATTCACTTTTATATACCTAGCCCCACAGAGAGCTGACAGTGTGGAACACATAGATTCACTTGTAATCATCTCAGCAACCCCAGGAAGGAGGTATTGTTTTATGTCTTTTATATACATATTGAAACACAGGGTTTAGTAACAACCCCCCTCTGCAGTCGTGGGATGTAACCAGGGCTGACTCCAAAGCCTCTGCTCCCAGGCCTTGGCAGCCAACACCCCCACTTTTATCCACTGGGCACAAGGCGCTACCCCTGGCCACACAAATCCATCTGGAAAAGACCTCCATTCTCATTGAAACCACAGGCCATACACGTACATTGGTCTGGCTAGTTAAGAAGGTTAGATATTCAAATAACATAATTTTAAAATATTTAATTTCACTGTTCTTTTAAGGCCATAAAACTGACTTGCTTTTAAGAATTTACAAAGACACTTTGAAGAGATAAATTTACGGAAAAATCTGGCCCACATTTTCCAATAAAACTGGTCCTGTGTTCCTCAGAGCTACAAACAAGGCTTTGATGAAAACACAGAAATCAGTAGCTTGCCTAGGATGAAGAACATGAGGCTTCTCCTACTCATTCCCAGTTCCCCAGAGACCATCTTCTTCCCATGGATATTTCCCTTTGCTTTAACTGCTCCTCAGAAACCGGCGAATGGGAGGAAAGGAGTCTAAAGGCACCGGGGCTGGGAAACGATAGCTGTTCTTTGGTATATGTATGTGTGTATCCCTGTAATAATTTCCCCTTTAAATATAGAAGCTGGGAAGATGCTTCCTGAAGGTGCTACCACCTCTTCCAGCCCTGGCTTCTTCCTCATTTCCCTTTGCTTTTGTCCTGCATTTGGGCTCACACTCTGTTTAAAATCCCCTTCTCAGACAGGCACAGTGGCTCACGCCTGTTATCCCAGCAGTTTGGGAAGCCGAGGCGGGTAGATCACCTGAGGTCAGGAGTTCGAGACCAGACTGGCCAACATGGTGAAACCCCGTCTCTACTAAAAATACACAAATTAGCTGGGCGTGGTGGCACATGCCTGTAACCTCAGCTACTTGATAGCCTGAGGCAGGAGACTCTCTTGAACCCAGGAGGCAGAGGTTGCAGTGAGCTGAGATTGTGCCATTGCACTCCAGCTTAGGCAACAGAGCAAAACTCTGTCTAAAAAATGAATAAATAAAATTAAATCCCCTTCTCTGCTTGACAAAAGTGTATGTGTGTGTGCTCGCATGCGTGTGCACACATGTGTGCATGTCCTTCGGTATCCAATTAAAATGTTCCTCCTCCATGAGACCTATTTGAATGCTCGAGCCAGAATTCGTGGAACCTACTTCTGTGTCCTGGTGGCACTTTCTGTCATGCCAGTGGCCCACATCTGCTGCCTTGTGGTATTAGCAATTATGGCTGTGCCTGGTTTCAGAATATTACTCAAAGCTGATAGATAAGCTCCTTGAGATGAGGCCTGAATCATCCATGCAGGTTGCCTTCCTACCAAGATGCTCTGTATACTGTAGTGTTCAGTAAAGGCTACCAAATCATATCTGCTTTCCAAAAATTTACTAAAATATGAATATTCTGGGGACACCCAGAACTCCCTTTACTAAAGCAATTGGTTGCTCTAGCAGTATTAAGAGACAATGGGGTTTGTTTCACAATAGAGCTTAAATCATTACATTAATTGTTTCCATATGTTGCAGTTGGAAAGTCCAGTTCCTTGTTATTCTTCCTACTGTGATCCTAATAAATTACATTGTCTCTTCTTGGCTGCTGGACTATGAGCCTAATTAGCATTCATTCTTGAGTGAATTTTAAATATATCCACTATCCTTTCCTATTTTTCACTAGAATAGATTATTTGTGCTGTCACTAAAGCAGGGTCTCTCGTGGTTCTAGAAAAGCCATTTCTACACACATTACCTGCCACTTCTCACAGCTCTCCATAAATCCCATAGCAATACCAAAATATTTGTAAGCTTTTCCATCTTTAGTTTTAAATTTTGCTTTCAAATTTTTAAATTACCCCATTATAAGGTATTGTTTATTTCTTTTTCTGTAGCATATTTTCAAATTAGCTTAACTATCTTTCTTTGCAAATAGTGGCAAAAATCCACTCAGTCAAAGGACTTTAGCTATATTGTACCCCGCTGCAGCATTCAGGAGATAAACTGATGAGAAACTAGTTCATTACACATTTCCCTCAGAATCCCAACCCACCTTTCAATCTGGTTTCCCATTAATTCTTTTCAGTTCTGTAAGTTCCAGCCAGAATGGGTACAGTTTGGAAATCAGAGAGACTAGCATCTGGAGCATCTATACATGGATGATTCACCAAAATGGACCTCTTGCCTATATGTCCCATTTTCTTCTGAACACACACATTCAGATGGCTAACAGATACGTCCAGCTTAAGATGCATATAACAGAATTCTTGATTTCTCTCTACCGGGTCCTCTTACCTGTATTACCAAAACCTGCTGCTTCTTGCTGCTTTTCCATCTCCATAAATGGTGCTACCGTCTGCCTAGCTATGCAGGCCAAAAACCAAAGCACAACAATGAAAGATAAAACAAAATAGAAATAAAAAATGTAACTCACCCATTATTTATCTCTCTCTTTTTCTTACTCTTCACTTCCAAGGTGTCAGTAAGTCCTATTGGCCTGTCCCTAACCCAACCACCACTACTATATTTACTGCTGAAACCCTGGCACAACTATCATCTTCTCACCCAGATTACTGCAAAGCACAGCAGGTCCGTCTGCTTTTATTCCTGTTTCCTTTGCTCCAGTTCCACACAGCAGCTAAAGTAATCTTTTTGAAAGAACAAGTCAGATCATATCAGTTCCTTATTTATCACCCAACAATAACTTCCTCCTGAAAAAAATAAGATTCAAGTTCCATAATATCCTACATGACCTCACCAAGTCATCTCCTTTTCCTCTCTTCTTGTAGCAGCTTCCATGGCCTGCTTTCATTCCCTCCTGTAAGTTCCTGCCTCAAGGCATTTGTAGCCCCATGGGTCTATAATGACCTCTTCCAGGTTTCTGAAAGGTTATTGCTTTCTGATAATTCAGGTCTCAGTTCATATAACACCTCCTCAGTCAGGCCTTCCATATCCCTCTTACTAAAGTAGTCACTCTCCCACTCAACACTATTCACCCAACATGTATTAGTTATCATGTGGCATTCTCCTTCTGGCCTGTATCACTATCTAGGATAGGTAAATGAATGAATGAATGAATGAATGAGATGGGTTACTTGTCTCTTCTCAGGAGAACACAATATCTTGGAGGACAGCAACAGGGTCAGTTTTGATACACTCTGTATTTCCAGCACCTAGAACAATTTTTGGCATTGTGAGGACGATAAATATTGAATGAATTAATGACTGATTGAATGAATTCAGGAATACTGGCCCTATCACTTTGGGACCATGGACAAATCACTTAATTCCTCTACATTTGTTTCTTCATCTATAAATTGGTTTTGTTGGCAGGACAGAAGGTAATCATTACATAAAACTCTCAGTAAAATAAGCAATAATCATTGTTCATTATGACTGTTGTTGTTTCTCTGTATATTTCTTTTCTCATCATCCCATCTACTTACTCCTGACTCTTTGTGCTTGGTTCCCCTTGAGGTACGCCACAAACCTTCCCTGGCCCTCCCAGCTAGAAGTGCCCTCTTCTGACTCCAACTTCCCAGTGTGTTTGCCTTGAATATGGCTCTTACCCAACCCTCTCTGCCTGTATTCAGCTATTCAACGTTCCTTTATTGCCGTCAATGGACCAAACATTTATGCTGGGTGCAAGCATTTATTTTTTGGTCTATTTCTGAAGCTTGCTTAGAAGCTTCTTGAGAGCAGATCTATGTCTGATTAGCTTTGTAACCTTGCATTGTCCAGAATTACGTCTTTCATTTAGTCCTCATTTCACAAATATGCAATGAATTACTGTAACTGAAACTTAAGCTACTGGATGCATTAAATCCATCCCATTTTGTCCATCGCCACATTTCACAGGGAAACAAGAGGGATGGGGCTGTGAGATACTTGAAATATTTGCCCATCTCGCTGCCAGAGGCCCACAGAGTTTTGGGGTTATGAGCCCCTAGAACTAGGTTGCCTGGCTCCACATTTGATTCAAACTATTGGCTCTGCTCTTTTTGACATACGTTCCTACTAGGAACTTTGATTACGAAGTCATCTTGGCTATAGAAACAAAATTATACAGTGTTCAGTGGTATAAAGATGGGGGTTGGTTGTTGACTTTCCCTTTGTCACAGCTAGAATACAGCCAGTCAGCACTTGATTAATTTCCTTTGTTCCATTAAAATCTACCATAGTGCTGATCTAGTGACCTAGGGGCTCACAAGTGAATCCTTGCCCTGGGCAAGGTCCATCAGCCTCCAATGTATAGAGGCTTTTACTACTTTACTTTCCACTTCATTCTCAAAAACAAATATGTAGGAAGTTTTTATAATTCAAGCCACCTGCTCATTGCATGTAGACATCTTCTTGATGTAATGGCACAACCAAACCACCAGACACCAACATAAACTTTCCACTACAATGGCTTAGACCACCATTAGTTCTGCTTTTTTTTGCCATCCCAGTAATGGGTTGTTAAGTTTAAATTTACTTTCTAATTCACAGCAACTGTAGTTTTGTTAATTACTTTAAATGGTTTCTGTGTAAAAAATACTTAGCATTAATGGCATTCTTTGGATTTTTAAGAGTGAGTTACTTTCATTAATTGGCCAGTTAATATAGCATATCTGGGTAGAGGACTTTATCAGCTTGGATTTCATTTTATTGATGGAAGAACTAAAGCAGATTGATGCAGACTCGACCCTTGGAACTCTTCATAAAATGTCTTTTACCATTTATTTCTTTACCACTTTCTCCTCTGCTTATTTTACCACATCTTCCCATCCCCTAAACACCTGGCTTACAGATTGTAGTATGTGTGTTAGGGGAGGGGGTGCAGGGGTAAGGTGGGGTGGGGAGAAACAGCTGTGGCACAAAAGAAAATGTACCAGTACCAGGGATTAAGCTAGAGAAGACCCTGTACTACAGGAAGAGTGTTGGTTGAAGCAGGGGTTTATATTTCCACAGGAAAGTCACATTGGTAAGCATTTTTCAGATCTCTTTGTATAAAGCATGCCCATTTTCCAGTGGTATTACCAAAGACCCCAACCCCAACCCCAGAATGGGATTGGGCTGATCCCCTATTACTCCAAGTGGTTGGTCATCCCCAAAATATATCTCCAGTAGTACATCCAGCCATCTGCCCAGTAACCTAAAGTGAGTAAATTTTGCTGAACAAAGATAATCATGAAAGGGTAAATGTAGTCATTTCATGCTTCCTGGGCAATAATTTTGCTGGCAGAAGTTCAGTCAACAGCATTTGATTATTCTCTGCATTGTGGGCATGTAGACAGGAAGTAGTGGGCACAGCCCCGGACTCTGAGGTAGCCAAGTTTATGTGAGGACTGTGAAATTAACATGTAAAGTACAGATGAGTGCCTTCAATGGGCACTGTGAAAGGAGACATCTTTACTTTTACAAATGATGGGATGTTGGAGTGTGCTGTGGAATTCACAAATCTTTGAAGCCCTCCCGGATGAGTTACACAGCATTTTGTCATTTGAACAACTAGGAATATTTATCAGATTTTCAGAGGACATAAAGATAAAAGGGACAGTGAATACTTTCAAATATTTCATCCAGATTCAGGAAGACCTCAGATGCTAAGAACGGGTTTATGAAATCTAAATTAGTAGAAACTGGATTGAAATTCAGTTCATGGCTCTAAAGCCTGGGACATGTTAGACCCAACAAATCCATTACAAAGGATAGGATACTCCTAGCACATTTTTAGTGGTCTGACAATATCTGAAATTTCACGTCCAATTCTGCATTATATAGACCAGTGCTGTTCAATGGAAAAGCAATAGGAGCCATATATGTAATTTTAAATTTTCTACTTGCCACATTAAAAAAGTGAAAAAAAGGCTAAAATAATTTAACAACATATTTTATTTAGCTCAGTATACAGGAAACATTATAATTTTGATATTTAATGAATATTAAGCATGAATAAGATATTTTACATTTTTATACTAAGTCGTCAAAATCCAGTGTGCATTTTACGCTAACAGCTCAATATGAATGTTATGTTTTCCTCAGAAATACTTCATCTGTATTTAGATTTCATGAAATTTACAGTTGGAAAAATAAGCTCACTGAAACAAGTTGTTCCAAATATATTTGAGAAGTGTCCAAAAGTGGAATTAAATATAAGTTTTTAAATTTAAGTTTGAACTATTTAAAATTAAGTGAAATTTACAAGTCGTCTTCTCAGTTACACTGGCCGCATTTCATGTGTTCGTGTGAAGATGTTAGCTACCATATTGCACAGCACAGGTTCAGACTCAGCATCATTCACAGCATGGTGAGTGGGGTGAGGCAGGGTCTCAATCAGAAACAGTAGGCAAGACAGGGCTTGCTTGGTATCTATCAGAGACACAGGGGAGGAGGCTGGACTGAATGACCTCTACCTTGCTCTGAGTTCATCCAGTTTTTCAGAATCCAGCCCCAGCGATCTTGCCCTTTTGCCTTGCTGCCTCCCTAGAGGCTGCTGACTCCGTGCTGACTTAAGTAAACAAGCCCTGAGCAGTTTTAGTCTTTCAGATATTTGCTATGCCACGTGTTTTCTCAAGTTCTTCTCTAAAAGTAGAGATGCTTGTAGCTCCTTGAGGGCCCATCACATTTTCTGAATGGATAAACTCTCCTTTAGAAAGACAGCTGGTTCAGCATGCCCCATCAGCTCAGCATAAGCCCTGTTCAATGAGCTGTCAGTGCCTTATGGATAAAGGGTGTAAAAAGTGGTTGTCCTCAATGACTCGCCTATTGTCATCATCGTCATTATCATCATCATCATCATCAATATCAACATCAACATTGCCATCATTCTCCTGGCCCCTTTTCAGTTCATCAAATCCTCACTATCTAACTGCAGGCTCCTGTTTGGGGATAGGGGACACTAAATTCTTGTACTACATGTCAAGCTGCGTAGGTTATGGAAAAGAGAAAAGAAAAGAAAATGTGGTAGGCATTTTTATGTAACCTTGCCAGAGGGAAGGTGGGCTAGCTCTTCCTACCTCTTTCTAACTGTTGAAAATACTAAAATTCACAGAGGCTAACCAGCTTGCTGCAGCTCACATGAGTGGGGCTTAGATGTAAATCCAAGTAGGGATTGATTCCCAAGTTCTTGTTATTTCTGTTATTCATTCCTACTGAAGAATAGAACTCAGGGAATGAAATAATACAGGTCCCCATTGTAATATGATTTTGTTGTACATTGAGTTTCTACAACCAAATGAAGGTGCAGTCATTAGCCTAGAAAGCTGATGGGAAAATTACTTTTTTACTGCTTTGTTATCAGTTCATGGACCTAAACTTCAAATAAGGATTCTACTTCCACTTTTTCTTTCTATGCATGCTCACAAATATTATCTTACACCTTTTCTCACACTTCTTCATAATTATCCCTATTTTGCAGATGAAAAATTCAGGAAGTCTCTGAGAGGAAAAGTAGGTGTTTCAGGTAAAAACATTTGTTTCTTGTGAAATAATATCTCAGGAGGGATGCTACCTAGGTTCAGACCCTCTAGAGCATAAAAGAAAAAAGGTGAGAAGCTGATGGTAGAAGATGGCCTTGTTTCTGTATCGTGAGTTATGAGTGCTGATTGTCAGTGATGAAGACACATTGCAGGAAGTAGCCAAGTGGGAGAGGTGGAGGTGGGTTGCCAAGAGCATCTCAGGAAACTCAGACTGGAACTCCTGCAATTGTGGACACCAACCCTGTGAATGTGTTGTTTTTACACAGTAACTCTCTGAGGGAAGTTGAAAAGGTACTAGGAAAAAATGGCTGAAGCATCAGCCAAGATTTAGAGCCCTTTCTTGTGGTTTTCGCTTAGCCAAATGTTGAGAATATGGCTGTACATTCCAGGCAGCATAGAGGAGAAACTCGAGAGTAAAACCACAGCAGACTTAGTGCAGCAGTGATACACACCACTTAGTATTCTTTTTTTTTCTTAAGCTAGTGAACTAGCAAGAGTTCTACATAATAACAATCCAAATAACTCATTGAATTTCTAGCAACATTTGTTTATTATTTATTATTATTATTGGCAAACTGAACATCTAACCTGAGAGTAAAATGCTGATATGAAACACATGACCATTTGTGCTGCTGGGACAAGGTGGGGGTGGGGAGTTTATAAAGGTGCCTTTAAATGCATGAAAGAGATGCTTTTCCTACATTGACCCTAGCGTCCCAACAGAAGGATGACACCAAGAGAGTCTCAGTGTCTTTTATAATGTCCTAGAAAGTGATGAAGGCTGGGGTAGGGGTGCCAGGGATCAGCAGGGGCTGGGCAATGAGATAAAAAGGTCTTTTAAGGCTTAGAGCCGAGGTGTGTCTGCTGAGATGTCCAAGAGCAATAACCGAACAGTCATGCTAGGTCCAGAATGCATCCTGCTCTTGCCAGTGGAATCTTGTCTTAAGCATGATGGAGTGGTGTTCCATGGTCAAGACTTTTGAGAATGGTTGAAATTAGTATAAGAGCTGGTATGATGTCAAAAAGAAAACAGGAAACAAGAACTCTGGGTCTCTCATGCTGTGATTTCAATCGTGGTCTTAAACTGTGGACATGGCCTTTTCTTGTTCTGGATTTTATGGCTTTGAGACAAAGGTAAACCACAGAGTCAGCCATTACTGACTTCATGGGCTGAAGGGCTTTCATCATATAGCTGTCACTTAGAATCTTCTCTACAATCATAAGCACATAAAATATGTCTTATTCTAGATTATGTCTTAAACATAATCTAGGTGGTGATTTATCAGCATTTAGGTCCAATGGCAATAAGAGTTGTATCAGCAGACCTAGTGAAAGTTAATCATTGAAAAAATATTATTCTACCTCTACATCTACACATAAGTATTTTAATCTGGGCAGTTCACTAGGTGAGTATTTGATTATGAAGTAACGATAGTCACAGGAGTAAGCAAAATAAATGTATTTGGTAGTGTTGGAAATGGCTCAAAAACCCAACAGTAGCCAGTAGAGCTGGGAGGCAAGGCAGGGGTGAGCCAGCAGAAGAAGGGTGGCTTTCCAGGGAAGGCCCATGTGGTCAGCTGTTCAGACACTGACTGTCCAAGTGCACATCAAACACACAATTACATCTGAGGCAAGGAAACACAGAAATATTCAGGAGATAACCTTGATTAAAGATGGTCACATGAAGCCGACAGAAAAGTGTGTGGTCTTTTGAACCCTGGCAGTGATCCATGATATATCTAGAACTGCCCCACAGCTCTGAGAGGAGATTCCATTACCATATGTGGTGAACCCTTGAAATAAATTCAATTCCAAGATCCACATCCTGCCTCTGAGGACGCCCTAGCATCCATAAAGACAGTTTCACATGTGGATTCTGAGGTGTAATGGATGGGCATTAATGTGTGTGGTGTGGAGTGCCTTTTTTTTGCACTCTGCTATAATGCACTGGTGTCTTCTTTTTTTAAGAATATGTTGACACATGCCCATTCAAATAAATAAATGGTCCCATTTCTACTGATCTGTTTGGAAGCATCAAGAAATTCATGTGGGGGAAAAAACTCATTTCTCTTTAGAAATTGCAAAGAGGAATGTTTCAGAAAGAACTGAAGAGGAGGGGCATTTAACAAATTATCAATAAATCAGCATCTAATTTTTTCCTAATATAAGCCCTGGTTATTTATATAGTTCAGGTGGAGATTGTGAGAAAGGAATTATAAGATGGAGAAATACAAAGAATCTTTGTGTTTTGTTGGAGAGCCAGAAGAGCTTCAAGCAGATGTAAGATGCATGCCTTACACATCTGTGAATGTGGGTGATTATTATGCGGAAAAGTGACTCTCTTGGTAGCCAAGCAGAAGAACTCTATTTTTTTTCTACCTCTATATTAATATTATTACGACTGTTATTATAATTATCAGAATGAGATTAACATACCAGACCAGACCAGTATAGATACAGAAGGAGTTGTGTTTTATTACCAGAGTCTAAGGACATATCCATTCCTATTGGCACTCAAAATCCAAGTTACTAGTACTGTGTCAACCAATGTGAAATAAGAACAGGGCATATTATGCCAGGAGCCATTATCAGGAGCAGGCACAAGTAAGATGTCAGCCATGAAAGCATAGAAGAAACTAGAGGTGGCATTTGGGCGTGGGGAGCGTTTTCCTACTTGTTTCTGCATTTCTAATTCTTGAGTGATGAGAGAATTAACAAAGAAGAGGATGCCTCTTCTTTGAGGTCCACTTCTCATTACTCTGCTTCCTTTCATGGAGTAACTGTGTTAAAATGGCTCAGAGGTTGAGCCATGTTGTTTTCCTGGAAGATATTAAACTGCTGACAACTGAGGTTACAGCCTGGATTTAGCCATAGTCAGTCACAGATGCCTGTGTTTTCATGCAAGTAGCAAAAATCACTAAAAACATCTAATGAGTACATAAACATCAAAACCTCACAATTAAATTGCCAAAGAAAACACATTTTCCCTCTTCTTGTGTTCTGTTCATGGAAGTCTTCACACTGTGGGCTATGCAGGAAGGGTCATGATACGTAGAGAAGCCGGATGAACACCAGAGAAAAAGGAAGGTCTAATCTTTGCAATTTTGTCAGCTCACTAAGTCATTTGTCATGTTTCATCACATCATCTTGAATTCTTTATTCCCCACTGGGAACTGACTGATCAGCCCTGAAGCTTTTAGCTGGCAATGTGATAAGAAGTCTCTGTGCTCCCATGAGCACAGCAAAGAATGTTGTATGCCGTAAGCCCAAGGAGCCATTCCACTCAGCACTCCTTTAGTTAGGATGTCCTGTGGGAATGGCCCGGTTCCTCACAGACTCCAGTTCATTGCTGGAGACTGGCTTAGGAAGACTGTGATGGGGTAGGCTGGAAGACATAAGACCATGCACCAGGGGTGTGAAGCACGTGTTCCAGAAGCCCAGAGGAAGCGGAAATTGTTTAAAACTAAGAGAGTTTGGGGGAACACTTTAAGGCCAAGCTAGTTGAAACCTGAGACAGTTCAGATTTCAGCACCTGGAGTGAGTCTGGGTAGAAAGGGAATTCCAAGCTTTGGAAATAAGAGCAAGTATGATGAGGTGTATTGCAGGAAGGTTGAGTGGTTTTTCTGTCTTGAGCATTCAGGTTGAAGGAGTTAAGGGTGGGAGAAGAGATTGAGACTAGGTCACAGTGTGCATTGAAGACCAAGATGAGTTTGCACCTGATACCACAGGCAATGGAGAAGCTAACAGAGATTACTAAGCAGAGTCAGACCTGCAGTTTAGGGAGAGTATAGTTGCTGATGGACTGAAAAATATAACCATCCCTCTCCTGAGCTTGAGACTTAAATAGCAACTGCCTCTTGAGCAGCGACTCTGTCTGGATTTTATGTGTAAAATCTTACATCCGGCATGTCCCAAAGTTCTACCAATGTAAACTTACTCCTCCTTGTCAAGAAGTAGCACATACACCTGCTCAGTTGGTCAAACTGAAAAGCACATTGAAAAAAGTTATCGCCCTTAAATGCTGTCTCCATCTTCCCACATCACACTCGTCGTCATATCTGATAGATCCAAATTCCCTCTTCATGAATCTGCTCATTTCCTCTTACTCATTGCCACCACTTTGGCTTAAAGAAGACCCACACCAGCCAATTCTATTCATTTTTTATCTTCCCAGTCCAGCTTTCATGTGACTGCCAGTTATTGTTTGAAAATAGAGATGAGCTTATGTAACTTTTAGCATCTTTTGAGATTCTAAAAATCACCACTGGTTCTCTTCTACCAAAGGCTAAAACCCTGCTCCTTAGAATATCATAAAAGAACCTTCATAATTTGCCCTTCTCTACCTTTTCTGTCTTCAATCTTGACACGACCCACCCTCCCCCAAACACACACACACAAAACCATGAATGGTCTTGTGTTTTCCAGGTGTATATGCTCATTCTCATCATCACTCTTTTACACAAAATACATCTTCAGCATGGCATGTCCTTTTCTTACTTGGCAAACTCCTACTCACCCTCAGAAATCCAACTGGATTCTTTCCTTTGTTGCCCCTTCAAAGTGATTGGCTTACTACTCTGTGCTCCAGTAATTGAAAGTACGTAAAGTGACTAGTTTAGCATTACTAATCTATTGTATTGTAATGAGCTATTTTACCATTTAGGCTTCTTCCACTAGGGTATGAGCTGCTTGAAGGCAGTGATGGTCTCATTGATCTTAGTTCTTCTTATGTCATCTGATACTCAGGAGATGGTCCTCAATATCTGTGGATTAAATGAAGGACAGAGATGACTACAATCTCACATTTTGGTGTGAGATTGATTATTGATGTACTGTTTCTTAACTAGGCTCTCAAATCTCCTTTAAGTTTGCCTTGTGTTAGATAAAACATCTAACACAATATCTGTGGTTGGCAAATGTGTCACTCCTACCAACACACACACGCACACTTTTTAAAGAGATCATTTATGACTCTTTAAAGAAAAATAATTACCAGTGTAGCTTATGAAAGAGATCATGAACTAGGTAATAAATTTGATATATGCTTTCATCCCAGAATTTTAAACATTAAATTAACTCCTGATCCTTTAGAAAAACATCTTTCTTATGCAATATAGTCAAATTTTACATTGATTGTTTACTTCTTTGCAATTTGAAGTGGATGCTTTTATGAATTCCTCACTTTCTATTTAGTGCTTCTTCCCATCCCCACTCCCAACAAGGGTGGATGGGTTATTTGTTTTGGATTTTGTTTGTGGATTACATTTAATAAAGAAGGAACACTTGTAATTTGGTCATATGTTTGGCCTGAAATATCCACCCTAAAAATCCTCAGCAAGGGGCCACATTTGTCTCATTTGTCATCCATGACAGTTGCAGTGCTGATCTGCACTCACGTTCCTCCAAGAGCTTGTTAGGTCATTTTTATCCAATTCTGTTCTACAGTCAAAATCATTTTAATATTGTAAGATGGAAGAGGTTAGAAGAATCTCTGTTTGCCTCAAAAATAAAGATTCCTTCAGAACCTCCCACAAATGCACGTTGGCATTTGGTTTGAATGCTACTGCCCCGAGTTATCTGACCTCAGTTCATCTCTGCTGTGCACTTGCCAGAGACGAACGGTTGACCAGATGCCTCTCACAACATGATGTTGTCAAGTACAGAAAAATGACTCCAGTAAAAATAACAGATTTTTGAAAATTTAACAAGCACCAACTGTAGTCATGTTCATCTGGTTCTGTTGACAGCAAGGTTTCTCTTTCTAATTAATAAAAGAGAGAAGAAACAAAATATTCAAAATAGGAAAGACTAGTAATAGCAAGAATTATATTTTTCAGAAGTCTTCTAGAGGTAGTTCTTCCAGAGTTTTTGTAACTTCCCTGAATTGAATTGTAAAGAAATTGGTGTCATCTCAGTGGCTGATCACTGAAACCCTAAAAATTATGGGAATGACCACAGATCAGTCACATGTGAACTCTTCTTTTTCATTTTAGTGATCTCAGCTCCAAACTCTGGGAGGAAAATGGTCTATTTGCCCATGTTCTCCTGTCTAAATTGTTAGGGTCCTCCCCTCCTCTCTTCTTCATGATACTTCAAGAACTTTTCTGTTCATATTATCATGTAGCCATGGTGTTACAATGACAGTGACATTTCCTGTGGTGGAAAGATAGCGGTTCCTCTAATTTGGTCTTCCTTCTCTTCTACTTAGAACTTGCTTGCAATAGGCCAGACACAGTGGCTCATGCCTGTAATCTCAGTGCTTTGGGAGACTGAAGCAGGAGGATCACTTGAGGCCAGAAGTTTAAGACCAGCCTGGACAACATAGCAAGACCACATCTCTAAAAAAATTTTTTAAATAAAGGCAAAAATAAAAAACTGCACTCTAAGCTTATATTTTTCTCTGTTTAGCACTCTGTTCATAAACACCTTAACCATCTCACTTGATACAAATTTTGTGACATTACCTGTTGGCAGCTTGCTGCTAAAAAGTGGCTCAAAAAAAGGGTTCAGTTATAAAAGTAGTAAAAGTAGTAAACTAGGAACATCAAGCTTGAGAGGAGTCAAGATAAAACATATCCATTTGATGATTTAATTGATAAAGGTGTTAATTTGGCTGAGGAGCAGCTAATACTTGATAGGTTAATATTATTTTAATTTCTAATCCATAATTATGAATCAATTTGAAGGATTTTTTTTTTTTTTTTTTGAGACGGAATCTCGCTCTGTTGCCTAGGCTGGAGTGCAGTGGCCTGATCTCTGCTCACTGCAAGCTCTGCCTCCTGGGTTCACGCCATTCTCCTGCCTCAGCCTCCCGAGTAGCTGGGACTACAGACACCCGCCACCACGCCCAGCTATTTTTTTTTTTTTTTTTGTATCTTTAGTAGAGACGGGGTTTCACCATGTTAGCCAGGATGGTCTCGATCTCCTGACCTCGTGATCCGCCTGCCTCGGCCTCCCAAAGTGCTGAGATTACAGGCGTGAGCCACTGTGCCCGGCATTGAAGGACATTTAAGACACATTCTTAAGTGGTAGGTTTCTGGTGTGAATTGTTCTGCTAAAGTGAGAGATAGCAACATGGCATAGCACTGTGGTGGGTGAAAGGGAAGGTAGGAGAGCTGAGCTATAGTCCAGCCATATTGCCGCAAGACAGTAGAAGGGGAAAGAGCATGAAGCAAGGGCATGGGAGCTTATCCTGGACCAGCCTGAGCACACATCCCATCTCCTCACACTCCATTGGTTGGAGTCAGTCACATGGTTGTGCCTATGCTGCAAGGCTTAATCATGTGAGTAACCCCAGCCAATGGGGTCTAGTCGTGAGGAGATGGGAAGTCTAGTCCAGCTTTGTTTCCAGGAAGAAGCGGAAACCAGCTACACCGAGAGCTAGGTATCTCTTGCCAGCACAGACCAGACAAAGACAGATAATTTCTGGGCCTCAGTTTACTCACCTGTAAGATGAAGGAGTGATGCCTAAGGTTCTACTTGTAACTTTCATATCTGTGACGCCAACTTGGTATTAGAGCTGATTTAGCTACACATGTGCATTTAATTCTTAAAGGAACTGTCCACCATTTAAAACATTTTTATAAGCTAGTGAGACGTGGCAGCATCCGTTTTGTTCAAAAGATGTGTCGTGTGGAGTTCTTTCCTGTGCCTGGCAAGTGGGATGAGGTAGGCGCTTCTTGCCCTTCTCCACACCTTCTTGTACCCTTTCCCCTCTTACTTAACCCCAGCAGGCTCATAAACAAAACACAACGGAAACAAAAAACCAAGAGAACATCACCACACCATCATCACCCCTCCCGTCCAAGGTAATTTTGAACATGGGCCAATTTCCTTTAGGATAAAGGCCATGCATTCTGGCAGATCCCTTTGGAAGTTTGAAGCCAGAGTGCTGACAGTCAAGATCTTATTGAATGGGCCTGCCTGCAGAGATGCCAGTGCTGATTAACGACACACACACACAAGCCGCCCAAAGAATGTTGGCTCTTGCTGGGGCACTGATGTCATCCCTAGCAACAGGTGGCAGCCCCCTTTCTCTGAGCCCTCCTCGAGGAGGTCCTAGTGTTCCCAGTCATGAATGAGGAACAATGAGGCATCCACGGGGTTAACTGCCACTTTCACTCACTCCTTTGTGGAGCTGGGGCTTTTCCCATAGAAATGTCATTGGCTTGAACTGATTTCTTTTTTTCTACTGCCCAAATGTCAGACTCTCATATAAAAGTGGATCATGTGCATCTTTTGCCACCAAGGCCTTTTCAATAGCAGCATAATGATGTGTGTGCTTTCCTTGTGCAAATAGAGGTGAGCCTGTCTCAGGGAAGGGTAACAGGATGTGAGCCTGCCTTGGGCTCTCCATTAGGAAAGATCATCAGAGCAGCATGAAAGCTGCATTGCTTGTTGAGCTCATATTTTACCTTTATTTTTGTCTCCTCTGGTTTGGGAGCAGAGCGTGTCTTTATGACTGGAAGGCAAGATACCAAAGTTGCAAGAACTTATCCAGAGTTCTTATCAGAAGTTGCCGAATGAATACAAATGAAATACAGTAGAGAATTATCAGGATAGTGGTTGGCCAAATATGACATCAATTAATAGGGCTCAATTCTGTTACAGCAGTAAGGTAGCCTTTTTGCAAATACACATCTTCAATACCTTCTGTGTATTCTGCACATAAAATAGAAGACACAAAGAAGAATAAGACATGGTCTTTACCCATAGGAGACTCAGGATAGGATATCAGAGTGGGCATGGAAATCTCTATTTCTCCAATAATCCAGATGGTTCCAATTCACATGGGCCTAACACTGTGTCACATCTTAGTAGAAAGAGAGATTGCCATGGGGATGGAGGAATAACACTGGGTGTTGGACTCACAAATATGGGCTTGTATCTAGACTCCATCACCTGCAAGCTGCGTGACCTTGATCAAGTTATTTAACTTTCCTGAACCTCACTTTTCATTATTTGTAAAATGAAAAAATAATACCTTCCTGCAGGAGCTTCATGAGATTTAGAATAAATGTATGTCAAACTCCTAGCACCATGGATGACATAATTTAAATTACTTAGCAAATGGATCTGTTTTTACACTAGGCCTCAGCTACTTCGATCTCTTATATGTAAAATGTGAGGATTGGATCAGATAACTTCTGAGCACCTTCTAAGCTTTAATATTCTGTGGTGCCACTTCAGCATTGGTGTAAACTTTCAGGATCGGTTGTATCGAGCAGCATTTAAGTTCCCCAACAAGGGAAGGAATCTCTTTCTTAGGGATTGGGTAAAATGTGGAAGTCATGAGCTACTCAGGGCACTTAGACAATAGCACCAAAGGATACCTGTGGGTAGACATAGCTGTTTTCAGTTATTTTAATTTACAAGATTACAGGGGGTCCTGTGAAGCATCCCTGGTTTTCCAAGACACCTTTGAAAGTACCATCAACTTTGACTTATCTAGATCTTTTTTCATCTTACTTGTGGTTTCACCCTGTTCCATGCTCTAGGATAAAGCATCTAAGTTAACTCTTGCAACCTCAAGTAATATGTTCTTTTTACCTGGAGAATTAATTCTTTCACCCTTGAAGGCTTGGGCTTGGCTTCAGACAGATCCCGGCTCCAAAGTTTTCTAGCTTTGTGATCTCACAAAGTCCCTTAATGCCTGTAGAGTGATGACTGCAAAATGTACACTACACAGCTATAGTGCAAATTGAATGAAATAACTGGTGCCTCTGCAAGCACATAGGGGAGTCCTCAACACTCAACAGCTCCCTTTTATTATTTCATAGGCAAGCCTGTGTGCATTGCATTTATGCCTTCATGAATATGCAGATATTGACAACATCCCTCTTATGCCTCTTGATCCCAGATCTGGTCTGTCCTACCCAGAATTTATGCTTTAAAGACAATACCAGTTCCTCAGCACTTTGCCTGTCTTTGTTATGACCCCATATGAACAAAAAGCCAGTTTTTGCATTCTGGGTTAGGGTAAGAGGGGTTGGCCAGTATATCCAGAGGTGGGGTGGTAATTAACAGTGGTTAAGAACATGTGCTTTCAGGACAGGCAATCCTAGTTTCCAATTCCAGCCCAATCACTTCTAGCCACAGGCCCTGGGACCAATCATGTACTGTCTGAACTGCTGCTCCTAATCCATAAAATGGGAATAATCATACCAACCTTGCAGTGTGATTGTGAAGATTATATGAGAGCATGGAAATTAATCGCTAGACAGCTGTTACTACTATTATTCAAAATAGGCAGCATGGACTGCAGAAGGAAAATTAATCGGAAGTCCAAGACCCAATTTTGCCACCAGTTGGCCACATGACTTCAGAGAAGCCATTTAACCCCTTTGTGTCAGTTTTCTAAGCTGTCAAATGGCACAAAAATTATTCTTGTATGGGTACCACAGTGGTGTTTTCTGGCTAGAAGAAGATAACATAAAAGTGCTGTTAATATTTTTATTAATGCTCTAATTTTTTCTTTTTGCTGCTGCCCGGAGATGGCTGCTGTTCCTGGTGACTTGGCATTTGCTTTATAAACATACTTTTGAAGCACAGGCAGCCTCTTGTTTCTCTTAAGCCAGTATGTTTGTGATAGGGAGGTTTTATTGCTTTTTGTTGAAATAACTGTTTTCCATTCTGGAGCATTCCTTAAAAGCAGACTTCACACTCACAAATTTCAGATCCTCCATGCCCATCAGCACAAAACTAGAGCCTATCCCTGTCCAATTATACAAAATCACTGTGCAGCCTTTTCCAGATAGGGATCTGCAACTGCATTACATGTTTCTTTATTAATGAAATGCTGCAAATAGCATCCTTTTAGAGGATACTCAAATTACCTCTGGGAGGAAGCACTTTGTTAATGTGTCGAACTGCCTTGTTTGGGGGGATGAGTTGTGTTGACATATCAGGTATCCTTTTGAGCCAGCTCGCAAGTGCCTGGGAATTGGGGCCAGACTTTTTCATGACACAAGTTTCCTGAATTCCATTGCCTGAAATTTTCTGTAGCAGAGTGGAAGCTAGATTATTTACCTTGTGATAACATCTGCAAAAGAAATGGCTTGAGTTTCAAAAGAGAAAAAGCATTTTATAAATGGGTCACACCTGTGGCAGGGAAGTGAGACAGGTTAGGGTGAACATATTGTCTGGACATAAAAACACTCTGTGTCTAGCTGGAGCTTATTCACAGGCTAGGGGAAGGCTCAGGAAGCCTCTGAATCCCAGGCTGACAATCAGTCATGTCACTCCTTTCCTCAAAAACCCTTAAGTAGCTTTCCATTGCTATAAAACTAAATTTTTAAAAAATCCCAAGCCTGACATTCAAAGCCCCTGCATGCCCTCCAGCCTCATCCGACACCATCACTCCTTGGCTCACGGTTTTTGCTTTTTGTTTTTTTGTTTTTTTTTTAAGACAGAGTCTCGCTCTGTCATCCAGGCTGGAGTGCGGTGGTGCAATCTCTGCTCACTACAACCTCCGCTTCCTGGGTTCAAGTGATTCTTGTGCCTCAGCCTCCTGAGCAGCTGGGATTACATGCATGCACCACCATGCCCAGCTAATTTTTGTATTTTTAGTAGGAACGGGGTTTCGTCATGTTGGTCAGGCTGGTCTGGAACTCCTGGCCTCAAGTGAACCACCCACTCAGTCTCTCAAAGTGCTGGAATTACAGGTGTGTTGACTCACACTTTGAAGCCACACTAGCCTTCTTTCCGTTTCACTAGTTCATCAAGTTTTTTCCTTACTCACCAATTTGTCACCATAATTCATTCATTAATTCATTCCAGAAATTATTTAATAATGGAAACATGCTGGTTACTGCCTAGAGCATTTGCCCCCGTCCTCAGCTTGACTAAATTGTGTCCTTCTCCCAGGACTCACCTTTAAGGTCTCTTGATCAAATGGGCCTTCCCTGTACACTGCAATCTAAGTTTGGTCCTCTTTCATCCTTTTTATTGCATTCACTAGTTTTCCTTCAAAGCATTTATTGTTTCCAATCCCATATTTGTGCACTTATTTGTTTAACATGTGTCTTTCCTGCTAGACTGTACATTCCATGAAGGCATGCATTGGATCTGTTTTGCTCTTCATTATATCCCTTTACATTTGAGTAAGGTGCTTAGATAATAGTAGTGGCTTATTAAATAACTTCTGGAATGAATGAATGAATGAATGTGGCTGGGTGCAGTGGCTTATGCCTGTAATCCCAGCACTTCGGGAGGCCAAGGCAGGTGGATCATCTGAAGTCAGGAGTTCGAGACCAGCCTGGACAATATGGTGAAACCCAGTCTCTACTAAAAATACAAAAAATAATAATAATAATTACCTGGGCGTGGTGGTGAGTGCCTGTAATCCCAGCTATTCAGGAGGCTGAGGCAGGAGAATCGCTTGAACCTGGGAGGCGGAGGTTGCATTGAGCCAAGATCATGCCACTGCACTACAGCCTGGGCAACAAAAGCAAAACTCTGTCTCAAATAAATAAATAAATAAATATTTTTTAAAAAACGAATGAATGTGATTTCTACCATGTTTAACTGCTAACCAAACAGAAAAAAATATTCAGTAGGTACCTTCTCATCCCCAGACCTACTCATCAAATCACATTTCACAGGACTTGGTATTCTCACGTCATGATCACATTTGAAAGACCCTTTTAGAGTCAGGCATCCATCCACATGCTCTGCAGCCTGCCCATTGTCAGATGGGCAGGAAAATCTAGAAGAAATATCTTTATAGCAGAAATGGACTTTGCAGTGTTTCCAGACATTGAAAATGTTGAAGTAAATATTGCTGAAGACCCTTCCCTTTGTTTTAAATGGTTGTCTCTTAGAATGGAAAGTCTCTGGAAACCATATTGTTGTTTAGGCCCTGGTGACAAACAAAGTAGCAGAATGAGGGCAGGTCTTCGTGCCAATTAGAATTGCCAAAAAAATATATCAGTCAGCATAGTGGTCCCCACCCCTTTGCATCTTTGGGTGATACACAGATACACAGATTAAGGAGCATATTTAGAGGAAGGTGACCATGATGGAACATGAACTGAAATATTTGAATCTGAGAGAGGAACTGGGACATAATAATTATCTTTGGAAGACAAAGGAGAGGTCAGTGTTTGTCATCACATATTCCAAGAGGTGCCAAGCAGAACAGGAGTAGATTTTCTTTTGTTTTGCTGGAAGGCGGAACTCAGTTAATATTATAGGAATCCATCTTTCAGTCACTGTGAGGAGGGATTTATGATTCCTCTTTTGGATTCCGAAGTAAAGGGTAACCTGTCATAAAGCTGTAAGGAGAATTCAGGTAGAGGTTGGTTGACCATCTGGTAGTGATATTGCAGAAAGGATTCATGTATTGATTCTGAGATCAACTCTAAAATTTTCCAACTCTAACGGTTAATAATTCTTATTCTGTTTTGGATTATTACTAAAAACCACTCATCAGTTTGATTTAGCTTTTAATTTAGGCTACTTTACTATAGACCTTGGGTTCAGAAGGTCAAGCTAATTTTTCATATTGATTTAAAAAAGGGAATTAAATTGAAATTAGGTTATTTCCTCAATTTTATAAGACCAGCTCATATTTGGGGCTCTGCAAAGAAGTCATAAACTACAAACATTTTTCTAAGTGTCATTTTTATTTATACTTTAACTTAAGTATCCAATTATGTTCAATTCAATAAACACTAGTGAACATCCACTATATGTATTCATCCAACGAAACTCTATTGCATATTTATCATGGGCTACATTGTATTAGATAGTGAGAATATAGCTGTTTTAGATAACTCATGGTAGAGTTCAGGCAAGTACATCAGCAATAACAGGTGTTTTGATATGGCAGTATACGAGTGCAAAGAAGACTATATAAGCCATCCTGGGTGACAATAAGGGGTTGGGGAGACTTCCTAGTGGGGGTTAACTGGTAGGCACTCAGATGCAAAGATGGTTGCCTCCAAAAGTTTACAATTAAGTTGGTATTTTGGTGTTTAGAAGATGCCTCAATGGTGCTATGCTACGTTAGTTTTTTATGGTGCACTGTTTTCTTAGCTATGACATGATCTCTATGCATTACTTTTCAAACTAGTCTGGACTCCAATCCTGCAATTTAGAAAAATTTCC
The DNA here is from genome assembly GCF_028858775.2 of Pan troglodytes. Lineage (NCBI taxonomy): Eukaryota > Metazoa > Chordata > Mammalia > Primates > Hominidae > Pan > Pan troglodytes. Next base: position 94,797,353 of record NC_072407.2, read on the forward strand.
AGGAGTCTGGAATGGAGATGGTCCCAAATCTGAACATTGGTAGGAAACCAGGTGAGTGAGGAATCCTCCTAGACTTCCAGGAGGATAAGATTGATAAGTTTCTATGTACTTATCAATAGAAACACTTGTTTTGGGCCAGGTATGGTGGTTCATGCCTATAATCCTAGCATTTTGGAAGGCCAAAGTGGTTGGATCACTTGAGGTCAGGAGTTCGAGACCAGCCTGGCCAACATGGTGAAACCATGTTTCTACTAAAAATACAAAAATTAGCCGGGTGTGGTGGCATGTGCCTGTAATCCCAGCTACTCTGGAAGCTGAGGCAGGAGAATTGCTTCAACCCTGGAGGTGGGGGTTGCAGTGAACTGAGATCATGCCATTGCACTTCAGCCTGGTTGACAGAGTGAGACTCCATCTCAAAATAATAATAATAATAATAATAATAATAATAATAATAATAAAGAGACACTTGTTAAGACAAATACTGGGTGTGATGGAGAAAGAAGGAGTTTGGAGATGTGGAGGATGGACCACTGTGATATTGGTTCCTCTAAGGAGCTCCTGAGCTTTAGGACAAGGAGAAAGAAAGAGATTTATGGGTGTATACTATGATGCACAGGAAAGCATGGATTTTAGTGCTTTGAGAAACATTGAGACCCTGGAGTCAGTAAGTTAACTACTCCCTCTTTTCCCCCTACTCACTCTAACCCTGCTTATTGGTTCTGAATTATGTTACTTTACCTTACTCCTTATTTTAATATTAATTTAATTAATTTTTTTTTAATGCAGAGTCTCACTCTGTTGCCCAAGCTGGAGTGCAGTGGCGTGACCAGAGCTCCCTGCAGCCTTGAACTCCAGGGCTCAAGTGATTCTCCCACCTCAGCCTCCCAAGTAACTAGGACTACAGGCATGCTCCACCGTGCCCAGCTAATTTTTGTATTTTGTGTGTGTGTGGAGACGGGGTCTCGCTATGTTGCTCAGGCTGGCCTCAAGCTCCCAGGCTCAAGCGATCTTCCCACTTCGGCCTCCCAAAGTGCTAGGATTACAGGCATAAGCCACTAGCTCAGCCTCTTTATCTTACTTCTTCAAGGCATAAAATGATCTAGAAAAAAATGCACATAATGAGGATTTTGGAAGGAGCACGATAAATGAGTTCTGTTCATTAGGATGTCTTCATAATTAGGCCCTCCTCTGAGAATTAGAACTGCTAGGTTTTATTCCTTGTTCCTCCTCTGAAATTGATCTTCCTCTGTCTCAGTTTTCTTATCATTTTAGTAGGATGAGAATGCTTGTTACCCTCATGATTTAAAAAGGTGCCCTGAGGATTCATTTCCTACAGCTTCAGTAGTTGAGAAATCTAATTCTCAAGCAGGAAGCATGAGTATTATTCTCTTTGTGGTCCTTGAGAAACATTTATCGTCTGTTTGCTCTACCAAGAAGCCGAACTAACAGTGAGAAAAACTTGTCTTCTTAGTTTTAGAGAGCATCTCATCTGTGCAATTGGAAAAAGAAAACAGTTCCTAAATGTATAGCTTGGTCATTTGAGAATCTGTTCTTTGCAACTATGTAGTGGTGAACTTCACAGTATAGGAGAAGGACCTAAAGTTCATCTTAACAACACTTAAACTTAAAACTCAATGGGTAGCAATTAGGAGAAATTTAAAGCATACCCAAGAGGCTCCAAAAGTAAATATTTCTCTGGGCAGATGTGTTATAGCTGAATTAACTGGGTGTTTGTGCAACTGCAATGAATTGGAGAGATAACAGTCTTTATTGCCCGTAGATGTAGCCTGTGATTTCAAAATACAAGCGGTGTTAAATGTTCCCAGTAGAGGTTCAGGCAGTTTGCTAAGCAAACCGTTTCTGCTGCCAGGTTATAATCATACTGCCTTAGGTTATTTGTCCAATTCTAAGTAATGAGGTTCCCATCACCCTCCATTTGAGGTGCGTTTATCTTACAAGAACTTGGGTCAAATTGAACTTAAATTTAACTTGATCATATTCTCCGCTAAGAACCATTCGGAGAAAAGTGAAACACAAGATTCATTTCTCTTGTATTATTTCTTGTTTAAAGGTTTTGCAGGAGAAAAAAATCATCTCCCCTTTTAGGTTGATTGGGTAACTTTGGGTGATCACTCCAGTCTCTCACTTTAGCAAGTGAGAAAACTATAAAGAGGATGCTGCTGCCTGGATGTTCTGGTCTTTTGTTTTCATCCTGAGACTGTTGACAGGAGCAACCTTCTGTGAGATCCCTGCCAACATCTAATAATAGGAGAGGGTGGCAATGAGCATAGAGATGGAGGCCACAGAGATAAGAAAAAAGAAAGTATGGATGCTTTTAAAGCAGCGAGCAGCAAATATCTGTTCTGGCTTACAATAATTGTTGTTACGTCTACTGTAATATAATACATTTAACCAAAATGAAAACTATTCCAAATGGAAACTGGTTTAGTTTGGGCCCAGCAGAGGACAGGATAAGACAGTTATTCGCATGTGCTTGTCACCTATAATGCTTCAGGCTTCATGCTAGATGCTTTATATGTATGATCATAATTTATATTTCTAATAAGCACATACAGTTGGTCTTATTCCTCACCTAACAAATAAGGAAATAGAGTCTGCTCAGTGTCACACAGAAATCAAAATAGTAAAGTTTGGACTGAAATCCAGTCTGTCTGGTTCTGGTTATCTTAAAATACAGCTAAGCCCCTCATGATTCTCACTCAGAGGTAAGAAATGGCAGGTCTTATATCCAAAGGGCCACACCTGGAAACCTCCTGAAAGAGGTAAAATTACCTGGTGCTCGGCATGAAACCGTTCCATTTCAATACATTTTTGTTGAGTGAATCAAAGAATGAGATGAAATTTAAACTGGACTCTGAAATAAGTAAGATTGAGAAGAAGTGGATCTTAGTCAAAGTGAGATTGTTCAATTACGGGATGGCTGGAGAACTTATTATTGTGTATTATTTCTTATTCATAGCTATATATTTAGGCCTGAAAGAGGAGAGACTTTAATTGCTATTTCATTTTAGCTGAAAATACTTTCTATTTGAAATAGATTATTTAAAGTTATCTTATTTGTACTCTCTCATTTATATCCATTCTCTCAACTGGCACTTATTAAAGTACTAAGTACAGGCACAGTGCAAAGGAGAGTTAGAACTGGAAAGAAAGGCTGGGATTTGGTCATAATGTGCTCTGAATATCAGGTTGAGTTGGGACTTTAGGCTACTAAAGACACAGTTGTTGAAATGTCATGGATGATGGTAAATGGATGAGCTACGTGGTTAAACTAGGTTATTATTATCCCTGTTACAGGCGAGATACTGGGTCACAGAGTGCTTGTGTGACTTGCATAAGATCATAAAGTATCTAAGGCAGAAACTTAGATGTTTAGCCTTGTTCTCTGCGCTCTAGAGCTTTTTCCATTTTCTTTTGGTGCAGCCTCTCTTACCAAAAGCCACAAAGTCCTTTACCAAAAACAGTGACATGATAGAAGAAAAGAGATACAGAACTGCCCCATTTATACAGGAAGAATACACCTGGGTAAAAGGGATATGTAAGTAAGAGATCCTTGCCCGGAGGAGCAGAGAGTTGCTCTGATAGTCTCATTTGCAAGAGGCTAAAATGAACTCTGAGATTTGAATCCAGTCCATTGATACAAATGAGATTAGATATTTTAACCTTCACACTGACCTCTTTTGTCTGATGGCAGCAGTTACATCCATCTCCCTGGAATTTTCTGCCAGCAGGATTATCTTTTGTGCTCCTATAACAGAATACCTGAGAATAGGTAATTTATAAAGAAAAGAGCTTTATTTCTTGCAGCTTTGGAGGATGGAAAGTCCAAGGTCAAGAGGTTTGCATCTGATGAGGGCCTTCTTTGCTGTCTCATCCCATGGAAGAAAGCAGAAGGGTAAGAGAGCAAGAACTCACAGCCTCAAGACCTTTTGTAATGTTACTGATGGAAGGTCTTGACTGCTAATCGTCCAGGTTCTTGGTGTTTTGAACAAATAATTGGACAAAACACACAAACAATGCAATGACAGAATGAAGCAACAAAAGCACAGATTTATTGAAATGAAAGTACACTCCACAGAGTGGGAGTGGGCTCCAGCAAGTGGCTCAAGAGTGCTGGTTACAGAATTTTGTGGGGTTTAAATGCTTTCTAGAGGCTTCTCATTGGTTACTTGGTTACACCCTATGTAAATGAAGGAGTGGTCCCAACCAGACTGATTGACTGTGGGAGGTGACCAATCAGAGGCTGAAGTGAAGTTACAAAGTTCACTTTGTGACTTCAAAGTTAATTACAATTTGTAACTACAAATGTGTAACTACAAATCACCCTGTGCAAATGTCTGCTTGCAAGAGGGAAACAATCAGAAGCTGAAGTGAAATTAGAGTTACACCCTATGTACATGTTTGATTGGTTTTGGGAGGGGATCAATCAGAGGCTGAGGTGGAATTACAAAGTTACACCCTTTGCACATGAAGACTGGTTGCAAGAGGGGACCAATCAGAGGTACTTTTCATTTTTCATCTGGGAGGCAGTGCAAAGGGAATAGCCTCTTAGCCTTTGTTATTTGGGTGTGGAGAGGTGGAGTTTTCCTTTTGATTCAGTTCTAGGAACTCAGTGTGAATTGGCCTTAGGCTCTTGACCTCCAGACCCTATTCTCCTGCCTCATTAATTAGCATCAATCCATTCATGGAGGTGGAGCCCTCATGATCTAAACACTTCCCATTAGGCCTCCCAGTGCTGTTGCACTGGGGATTAAGTTTCCCACACATGCCTTTTGGGAGAAACTTTCAACTCATAGCAAGAATGCTGATCTTGAGGCATTGCTATGAGACCAAACTTCTAATAATGACTTTTTTTTAATAGTTGGCCCCTTAAGACTCCGAGTTTTTAAAGAAAACAGAGCTCTAAGGCTTTCTTAAATATATTCCAAGCTCTCCATGTTCAATTAATAATTTAATTGCTTAGTAATTTACATCTGGGTAATTATGTGAAATTATAGAAGTTAAATATACTTTTTTAACTTTTTAAAATTTGCACAAATTTATGTGGTACATGTGCAATTTTATTACATGCATAGATTGCATAGTGGTCAAATCATGGCTTTTAGGGTCTATCCATCACCTAAATAACATACATTGTATCCATTAACTAATTTTTCATTATCCTAGCTTTCTCATCACCCTTCTGAGTCTTCATTTTTTATCATTTCACTCTCTACATCCATGTGTACACATTTTTTAGCACTCATTTAATCGTGCAAACATGTGATATTTGACATTCTTTGGCTGGCTTGTTTCACTTAAGGTAATAACCTCCAGTTCCATCCATGTTGCTGCAAGAGACATGATTTCATTCCTTTTATGGCTGAATAGTATTCCATTGTGTATATATACATTTTCTTCATACATTCATCTGTTGATTCCTTAGGTTGATCCTATAGCTTTGTTATTGTGAGTAGTGCTACAATAAACATATGAGTGCAAGTATTTTTTTTGGTTTATTTATTTATTTATTTATTTATTTATTGGAAGATAACCAGTAGTGGGATTGCTAGATCAAATAGTAGTTCTATTTTTAGGTATTTGAGAATTCCCCATACTGTTTTCTATAATGGCTAAACTAATATACATTCCCTCCAGTAGCATTTATGAGTTCCCTTTTCTCCACGTCCTCATCAACACCTAGTATTTTTTGTTTTTTTAATAATAGCCATTCTAACTGAGGTAAGATAATATCTTACTGTGGTTTAAAATTGCACTTCTTTGGTGATTAATAATGTTGAGGCCAGGCACGGTGGCTCACGCCTGTAATCCCAGCACTTTGGGACTCCGAGGTGGGTGGATCATGAGGTCAGGAGATCAAGACCATCCTGGCTAACACGGTGAAACCCTGTCTCTACTAAAAATACAAAAAATTAGCCAGGCGTGGTGGCAAGCACCTGTAGTCCCAGCTACTTGGGAGGCTGAGGCAGGAGAATGGCATGAACCCGGGAGGCGGAGTTTGCAGTGAGCCGAGATTGTGCCACTACACTCCAGCCTGGGCGACAGAGCGAGACTCCGTCTCAAAAAAAAAAAAAAAAAAAAAAAAAAAAAGTTGAACGTTTTTTCAAATACCTGTTAGCCATTTGTATATTTTCTTTTGAAAAATGTCTATTCATGTCCTTTACTCAAGTTTTAATGGGATTTTTTGTTGCCATTGTTGAGTTTCTTGTATATTCTGAATATTTGTCCCTTGTTTGATAAATAGTTTGCAAGCAATTTTTCCCATTCAACAAGTTGTCCATTCACTCCATTTATTACTTATTTTGCTGTGCAGAAATTTTTTAGTGTGATTAAGTCTCATTTTTCTATTTTTGGTTTTTTTTTTCATCTATGCTTTTGAGATCTTGGCCATAAAATCTTTGCCTCAACCAATACCCAGAAGAGTTTTCTTTAGGTTTTCTTCTAGTATTTTTATAATTTCAGATCTTCCATTTAAGTCTTTACTCCATCTTGAGTTGATTTTAATATAGAGTGAGAAACAGTGGTCCAGTTTCATTCTGCATATGGCAATCCAATTTTCCCAACACCATTTATTTTCTGAAGAACCTATCCTTTCTCAATGTATGTTCTTGTCAACTTTGTCAAAGATAAGTTGGCAATAAACGTGTGACTTTATTTCTGGGTTCTCTATTCTGCTCCATTGATCTATGTGCCTATTTTTATACCAGTACCATGTGGTTTGGTTTACTATAACCTTGTAATATAATTTGAAGTTAGACAATATGATGCTTCCAGCTTTGTTCTTTTTGCTTAGGATTGCTTTAGCTTTTGGGGATCTTTGTTGGTTCCATATGAATTTTACGGCTTTTTTTCCTAAAAAATTAAAGGGACTTAATAACTATATAAGGGAAGGGCAAGGACCACATTGAGTACTTGTTGCATTGCAAGTGCTTGCAACACATCTCATCTCAATTCATATTCACTCTTCTTCCCATGAGGTAGATACAAACTTTTTTATTGTTTGGGTAAAAAAGCTTAAGCTCACAGAGTTTAAAATCACTTGCCCAAGGTCATTTAACTGGGCAGCAGGGAGGCTTGGTACTGAGCCTGGATCCTTCTGACTCCCATTCACTGTCCTTCTTGCTAGTTCCCTGATGGGAAACATCTAGAAACTTTTAGTGGTAGAGTCAAAAATGGTACTAAAAACATTCAATATGAAAATTCAAATAGGACAAAAAGCATGCAGAATATTTAAATGCAAGGACAGGAGGGCTTCAGCAATGTTTGGAAGTATTTTTTATATAGGCATTCATTCTTTCATTCAAGAGTCATTTAGTGAGGGCCTAGTATGTGCCACAGCACTCCTAGGTGCCATGTATATGACAATGCATACAAAAGATTGAGATGAAATGCCTTTTTGTGCCTTACATTCTAGAGAAGGAGCTAGACAATAGATAAGTGAACAAATATGCCCATAGGATGACTTCAGACAGATAGGGATGGATGAAAGTAACACAAAGCAGGGGAGACTTTAGGTGATGCAACCAGAGAAGGGAAGGATTCTCTTGGGAGGTGACGTTTGAACTGGGATCTGTTTGAAAAAGAAAGAATTAGCCATGCAGACATCTGGGTAAGAGAGGAGGAGAGGAGAAGGGTATTGCCAAAGGAAGGTCAAGGGCAAAGGCTTACGGCAGAAATGAGCTTTATGTGGTCAAGGAACACGAAGAATTTCAGGGCAGCTGGAACCTGGTAATAAATTTGCAATGCTTTGGTGAATTTAGTAGAATGTATTTGAGGTGTAAAGACTTTGCTTTCAGAAGAAAGAGGTTAGCAAGTGGGAGAGCTGGAAAAGCCCATAACCTAAGAGCAGAAGCCCTCAGAAGGAAGTAGCAGAAATCTAAATGGTGAAGGTGCTGCAGAGCTCTTAAGAGAAGCATGGCATTTGAATCCCTTTAGGGTCTCCTTCAGCTAATGGGACACCACATGACATTTAATTGGATTGCTCCTATAAGAGCTCAACAGCTTAAGACAGAAAACACTGCCAGCACATCAAATTTGCACTTCTCTGAAGCAGTATCAGTGTGGGAGGGAGGAGGAGGGGGGCCCAACCTCACTGGACAATGCAAAGCAAGCTTAGCTTCTTATCTGAAGATGCCTTTCCAGTGAATGAAAGAATGAGACAGAATAGAAATAAAGTGTGAAAATGGGGAAACCATCCCTGTGCACTTTCACATATTGTGGTTACATGGTGGAGTAATTATACAGAAATAGTGAAAGATAAAATTTAAAAAGGAGTCCTGTGTCTTTGTGGTTAAGAATAAGGATTCTGGAGTCAGACAACTTGAGTTTCAAATCTCTTCTCACCTACTCATTGCAAAACCTTAGGCAAGTTACACGGTCTTGCTAAGATTCAATCTCCTCAACTACAAAATGGGGGTAAGAATAGTATTTAGCAACTTATAGTAATTTAGAATTGTTATGAGGATTCAGTGAAATTTTGCATGTAAAGTACTCAGCATACTGCGTGCCACATAGGGAATACTCAGACAATTTAATTAGTTGTTAACTATGTCAGGGAAAAGCTGTGAGTGTTTAGAAGCATGTGATTATATGAGAAAGAGAAAAAATCATAAAGCAGTTCTGAGTGTTTTTGAGCAGGCGCATTACCTAATTGGAGCTAAGCATTGTATGAATGAATCTAAGTCACTGCTCCTAGCTGGGCCTTACTTTCCTCACCTGCAAAACATTGGATGCAGAGCCAACGTAATAATCGCTGTCACTCATGTTGGTTCAGCCTTGACAATCTACCATTTGGGAAGTTAATCACAAATACTTGGCATTCAGTTGCGAACTGAAACTAGGGTGATCAACCGTCTTAGTTTCCTCGATATTGAGGGATTTCTTGGGAAGTAGTACTGAAACTTTTCATGCTAAAACCAGAACAGTCTTGGGCAAACGGGGTTGGTTGGTCACCCAACAAATGTGTTCTGAGAGGAGGACAAGGGAATGGGGAGGAAGTGCTATTTAAATGGTATCTGGGCCAGATGCGGTGGCTCAGGCCTGTAATCCTAGCACTTTGGGAAGCCAAGGTGGGCAGATCACCTGAGGTCAGGAGTTTGAGACCAGCCTGGCCAACATGGCAAAACCCAGTCTCTACTAAAAATGCAAAAATTAGCCAGGCATGGTGGTGCATGCCTCTAATCCCAGCTACTTGGGAGGCCAAGGCAGGAGAATTGCTTGAACCCAGGAGGCGGAGGTTGCAGTGAGCTGAGATCACGCCATTGTACTCCAGCCTGGGTGACACAGCAAGACTCTAAAAAAAAAAAAAAAAAAAAAGTGGTATCTGACTGGCACTCTCCAGCATTTCCTGCCTGTTTTATTGTGAGGGTTATTTACTTGCTTTCTAATGTGGTCTTGGTCCCTTTATTCTGAGGATGACAGGAATGGAGTGGGGACTTTTCCCATTGTTGCCCACAATGCTGTTTCATAATGTATGAAGACACTTCCACACTGAAAGTTAAGAGAGCTGACTGATTGCATGCCCCTAAAGGAAAGGATATTTCCTTTCTTCCATTTCCAACAATATGTAAAACAAAATTCTAGGGTTTCCCCTAAGGTCTCCTGAGGTAACTTGGGGTTGGGACCAGGGTTCTTCTTCCCTGTATGATTTTCCTTTCCCATCAGAGTATGGTAAAAGGTACTCCTTGTCTAACTGGAAAACTTCTACTCATCCCAACCCAAGAGATCCCTTCCTGGGAAGCCTTTTCTTGCACCCCCAGCTGTTGTTAAGGCTTCACCCCTCTGTCCCCCATGTTAACTTTTTGCATAATTTCACCCGATCCTCTAACCACATGTCTCTATTTATTCAATTCCCATTTCCCCTTATTCTCAGCATCCGTTGAAAGCCAACCGCCCCAGTGCCTAGCCAGTGGTAGGGCTGGCATTGTAGTACACATGATATTTTAAAACCTAAGCCCAAAATGGCCCATGAGACTGTGGAATGCAGCTTCAGTTCGTTAATACAGAAACCTTCCAACAACTTTCTTTTTCCTGGAAAACATGAAATACATTAATATAATTTCAAACCTTAGTTGAACTAGCTAGTCCAAGATTTTCTAGTGCCAAGGCATTAATGTGATTCAAAAGAATTAAAATCACAACAAAATTAAATAATCTTGTTGAGTGGATGCTAAACCCGGCACGAGTTCCATGACATGTAGCATCGACATGTACAAGTACTAATTATCCACTAATTACAACCACAGTAGCATTGAGCTGGTTTTCCCTAAGAATGAAGGACTGACACAGAGCTGTGAATGGTTTAAAAATCCACTCTCAGGCTCAATGCACAGCCATTTGTTCAGAAGATACTGAATTTTTCAGAGTGTGAACAAAGAAGATGAAAATGTCTTTTAATCTGGGTGGCATGTTCATTTGACTAGTTGGTTTTTAAATGGGTACCTCTTGTGTACCCACCCATTACAAACCCTTAGTCCCAAAGAAATACGGCTAAATGGCTGAAAATGTAGAAGAAACATTTTGCACCTATTCTCCTGGGACCATTGCTGAACTGCATGGGTGGAATGGAGATCAATCTTGGGATGAAAAGTAAAGGTGAAAGGAAAGAAAGTCCCGGGACCCTGGACATGAGTGCCCAGCAGACCCACTGCCAGTTGCAGCTCTTAATTTTAAATTTGCCATGGGGTGTGCACATTTCAGGTCTGCCACCACTGTTCTTGTTTCTGAAACAGGAGGAAAATCTGAACAACCTTCTTCCACTTCTACCAAGGGAACCAGTAAAGCCAAGCAAATACTGTAATTACAGTATACCAGTTCAGGGCACAAATTTAGGAGTCGAACAGATCTAGCTACTTAGTGATGTAACACTCAACAAATGATATGTAGTTATATTTATCCTGTGGATAACTATGGAATAAACAAGCTAGATATAGATGCTTATGGCAGTCTTTGGTGCTTCCTGCCTCTCCCCACACCCCCATACTAGCCCCTATCCCATAGAGCCGGTATTTGCAGCTATCTGATTCTTCCTGACTCTTTCAATGATTCTCTCATTTGATTTGCATTTCTTTTTCTTTTCTGAACAAGAAACTAAAATGCCACCTAGCTCATCTTTTCTATAAGAGATGGATGATATATGCCTTTAGCACATTTCTTGCTAGATTCTTAGTAGAGTTTTGGAAGGATTAATTCATCAAACTCCAGCCAGGGAGTGTGATCCTACAGGGCGCTTTGTCTTATCCTCCATCTTGATATGTATCGTGGGGTGCTTGGTGGACCTACAGAAATCAGAGACTGACTATTTTTTGTAACCTCTCCTTTCCTTTTTTAAAATGTTTTTTGAGAAATGAAACATGGGCTGAGCCCTCTCTGATAGGTTATCAATCCCTACTTATACATGACAGATTCTTGTTTAAATAACATAATTTAGTTAAACAAAAAGTAAAAACAAAAGAGGAATAAAATACATATGAAAAAGAATCAAGATAAACTCATTAGCACTGGCAATCTGCCATTTCCCTCCATTAACCTCAATTAACCAAACAGACTGCAGACTCTGACATGACACCAAAAAACATGGCTTTTTATGAACCTGTAACATTTTATGTTAAAAACCCATAGCAATAATCATCGCAGCACATAATTCGTTCTGAATTTGGAAACTTTTCCCAAAAAGTCTTTACAAGCCATAATGTAAATGCTAAATGAATATTCCCATATGTATAGACCATTACCTGCTTTGGATGGAAGCATGTGTGTGTGTGCACACGCGTACATACACATTTCATTATTATATATTTATTTGATTGTGTTTACTATATATTATATATTTAATTATATATTATTATTATTATAGTTTATTTAGTCAATAGACCAATATTTATTGATGCCCTTCATATGCCAGGCCCTGTGCTAAGCACAAAAGATACAATGAGTAGCCTGGGCTCTTAAAAGGCATTCCTTTAATGAACATTAAGTGAATAAAAATATGGTTGCCCTGGAGAAGCCACAGTCTATTGACAGAAAAAAACATGTAAACAGAATACAAAATGGTATAAAGGAATTGTTTATGAAGTCCCCTGCTAAAGAGCAGAGGGAAAATACAAGGCTTCTTCCCTGACTTATTCAGCATTTCTTCCAAGGAGTTATAAAGCAGTTATAAATAATACTAATCTCTCCTTTGTTTCCACTTAAGTTTATATGGGAAAAATATCGTATGTTACCCCTAGTGATGAAGAGATTATTTGCTCCTCCATAAAATGATTGCTGTGTTACAGAGGAAGAAACTGAGGTGCACATTTTTAAAGACTTGCCCAAAGTTGTATTGGTAAATGATTAAGCACAAATTGTATCATTCTTATGAGAGATGGTACTTCCTCCCTGAGAACAGAAAGACAGTGAAATGCCACTGATTCAGACTCTGAGGAGCACGTTGTAGCAGCTGAAAATGTGGATTTCTAGAATATTTCAGGAAACACATATTTACTGCTCTCAAATAAACACATAAGGTTAATGCTAATATTAGCATAGTGTTGCCAAACAAAAGACCTGCTTGGACAGATTCTAATGAATAGTTACATAGGCTGTTTGCAATTACAACATCAAAATGGTGGTTGTTAAAATTGAAGTGCTCTGCAAATGGTTTATCTTGAGTACAATAAATATTCCCCTGAGACCTCTTCATCCTGTTAATTTACCTAGGTAGTGCAAAGGTAAACTCCAACCAGCTTTGGAACTGTTATATATTCTCAGACAGGTGAAATGAAAACTAATGGGGTTTTACAATGTAAATATAAATTTAAGACAAAAGGGCAAGTTTGAATTAAGTGAAAATTAACTGGAAAATATGTGGGTTTTTTAAAAAAAAAAAAGCATTATCAGTCTTCTGACAGCATTCAAAGCTTTCCATACGAGTGATATTTTTTCCAGATTTTTAAAATTGAGTTTCAAAACATCACTCCTACCTAAGGGGTCTTGTATAAATTATAGAGCAAAGATGATCTTAAAGGATTGCATGCCTACAAAGCACACATGCATTTTCAAGACTTTGCACATTCTCTGAGTAATTTGCACTTTATCCATCCTCCTGATTTTATCTGTCAGATGAAAACAGATGTAGAAACAAATCATTTACAGTGACATGATTTCTAAGGGGAGTGCAGTGGCTGTTTTCACACCTCAAGTGTGTCAGGAATTACAGAACTTTAGAGTGTTCATCTGAACAAAAAGAAACTTCAACTTTTAGTTTCCTGGTTATTAAATTTTCAGACATTTTGGGGGTTGAACAATCCAGATACAATAAGGTTTTCCTTTTTAATATAGGCTAGAAATAGCACCCCAGGGCTATTAGGGTTTTTAATAAAAATAAAATATAATACACTGCTTTTTGTAGATACTGTGTCTGCTTTTTAAACAGCATCTGAGTACAAGCCACTGTGCCAAGCACCTCAGCTTTATTGTTTCTAACCGAGCCTCTGAGGAACCTAGTATTGTCCCCATTTCAGAGATGACAAGACTGCGATCAGAGAAGTTATGTAAGTTTCCTTGTCCATACAGCTAAAAAATAGCAGAGCCAGGACTTAGACCCAAGTTTACCGTTTTTGTTAAGTTTCTGTCTCGTTAATCTTAAATGGAGATTGGACATTTTGACTTTTCACAACTTCTCTGTCAGATTCTTATTAAACATTAAAGGCCCAGTACAAACACAGCTCATTCCTTTATCTTTTCTGATTGTACAATTCAGCATTAATCTTTCCTTCTTAGGGACACTCAAAGTTGTCTAGGGTGTGTGTTAGATCTTGCCTTGTACTGTAGTGATTCTTATATGTGTCTACCTCTCTCACTGGATTGTTAGTTTGATGAAGGAAAATATAGAGACTTATTGTTGTATCTTTTTATCTTTTGCCTTGTGTCCAAATGTGTTTTTGTGGGGAAGAGAAAGCATCTGTATGGAGGTGGTGTTCCACCTCTGCTAGGGAGATCTTGGTGGCCAGATGGGGCTAGGCAGTGTGTAACGCTATAGGCGGTAAAAGAAAGTATGCCTGAATGCAGAAGTGAAATTGTAGCTGATGGAAGCCAGTATAGTATGGGAAGGCAGGGCTTCCTGTCTTCCTTGCTAGGCATGCCTAGCATGCCTCAGATCTAAAGTCAAAACAGGCTGGGCAAGGTGACTCACACGTAGAATCCCAGCACTTTGGGAGGCTGAGGCCAGAGGCTCACCTTGAGGCCAGGAATTTGAGACCAGGAATTAGAGACCACATCTCTACCAAAAAAAAAAAAAATTTTTTTTTAACTAGCTGGGGATGATGGTGCACCAGTAGTCTCAGCTACTTGGGAGGCTGAGTGAGGAGTATTGCCTGAGCCCAGGAATTTCAGCCTGTAGAGCTATGATCATGCCACTGCACTCAGCCTGGATGACACAGCGAGACCCTGTCTTTAAATATTAATTAATTAATTAATTAATAAGTAAAGTCAAAACAAACATGGTAACCACATAGTTTAGTCCTTTGCTGGAAGGATTCGGATCAGAACGTTGTGGAATTCAGATGATGACATACGGGAGGCTGTTCCTGGTGCCTCTATTTTATTGTCCTGTAAATTATTTTATTTCATAAAGTTGAGTGTTGTTCATGTTAGAAAAACTAGATATTTAGATAAGCCAATAAAAGTAATTACTATAACCCCATCATCCAGAAGATAACAACTAGATATACAGTCATTCTCACCCCTAGCTGAACATTAGAATCACCTAGGAGAATTTTTTAAAAATACCTATGCCTAGGCTTCACCACATACCAAATAATTCATAATCTCTGGGTGTGGGACCCTGACGTGAGTATTTTTTAAAACTCCCCAGGTGATTCCAGGGCACAGCCAAGTTTGAAAACCAACCATGGTCTAGAGCCAGTCATCTTAAAATTCTTGTGCATACATTATCTAGGTCTGGGGGGAGCCTACAAGTCTGCATTTCTAACCAGCTCCCAAGTAGCACTCATGATGCTAATGCATGCTATGCTTCAAGTAGCAAGAGTATTATATATTATCCTCTCAAAAAAATGTAACCATGCATGGATAAAGGGATTTTTTAAATCAGTAAGTCTTTGAACAGGTTACTTATACTGTAAGCCTCAATTTCCTTATCTGTCAGATGACAGAGTGAGTATTAAATGTTTTAGAACTTTTGCTGCCCAAATATTTAGGTGGGAAGGAAGCAAAGTTAAACCATTGAACACATATGATACTCCACACACTGTTCTTAGAGCTGATAATAAGAATAGTATTATTTGGGCATGTAGTATGTGCCAGGAACCATGCTAAGCATTTTTAATTATTTAATTTAGTAAGCTTCATTTTATAGATGAGGAAGCTAAGTAAACTGCCCAAGGACATGCAGCTGCCTAGAGGTAGAACTGGGATGGGAAACCAGGCAGTCTGATGCCAGAGCCTGAGTACTGCTAGCCAGTATACTACAATGCTTCCTGGACTAGATAATCTCTAGGATTCATCTATATAGTGGAATTTAGATTGCCAGTCACTTATGCTTCTTTATTTTGATTATCCAATATTCAGAATTATGAAAAAAATCTTGGCAGAAAGGGAAAGGGGGAGAAGTGTGCCATATTGCACGTCTAAGCATGCACATCAGTGGTATGTAAATAGCACCTAAAGATGGCATCATTTCATACGACATCCTTAGTATTGGTTCGCCATCTGTGGCTTAATTTCTCTGAAGAAATCCAATATGGCATTCAAGGTTTAACTTAATAGCCTAGAGACTTCTTCAGGTGCATAAGTGCATCCTCATCTAGGCAGAATCGGAAGGCAGAACCGGAGGGCTCTGTGCAGTTGGGAGGAAGAACCATGAAGACTAGTGATGAGGAGAGGAATTGATGGAAGAACAGATGGGAGTGGGAAGTATCCAGGTATTCTGGTAAAATTAGGCATGTACACAGCATCTCTGGTTCTAACTGTATGAGTGTGTGCACATGCATGCATGCATTTGTGCATGAGGATGGCAAGACCACTGGGTACAGGAGAGGATTATACAGAGGAGGAGGACTTTGAAAGTATTGTCTACCATACAAGATCATCTTCACTACTCCCTTCCTTGTTGGCCCCACCTTACCCTTCACTCTGATGACAAGTGGACTTGACCCAAATGCTTCTAATCAATCTAGTATAGCAATAGAGTTAGGAAGCAGGGCTTGCCTGAACCTTACAACTCTCCCTCCAGGCTGTGGGCAACTCCATCTGTCAACTAGGCCTGAAGGGAAGTTGCCAGGTCTGTGCCAGCCTCTACAGTTTTCCTCTGCAGGATGGCTTGTTCCCTTTGCTACCTGTAGCGGCTACAGAATCCTGAATCCAAAGGGAAAATATTTCTGGCAGAAAAATACTGCCTGGGGTTTCCCTGCTGCTAAGGCAGAATTCAGAAATGCCATCCATTGGCTTGCAAAGAAAGAAATGAAATGTATCTGTTACAGAAAACCAACAGCCATAAACCATGTTTGACCCACAGCATCTTCATACTTTGGTTTAAAATGTACCCTCACTTTTACAGTTTTAAAGCTTCTATTAGCATCTCAGAAATCTCTATTTATGAAGAGAAGTCCAACTTGCAGGCTTAAGCTCCATGGGTGATTTCCCCTTCAACTTTTCTTAAGAAAATTTAATAGCAGCACCATGTGCTCAATTGAGCAATTCCAAGTCTTTACAAACCTGATGAAACAACCCTTACTTAAGAAGCATATCTCGTGGGGGTAGTTTCCAGAATCCTTTTTTTAACCCCCTTATAACTGATGTTGTAGCTCTTGTATATATATTTTTTTCTTTCTGGTATTTTTTCTTTTCAAATAAATATCATCCAGTCTGAGAATACATATTACTTGGTTGTTTATTTTTTAAGGAAATGTGATACAACTCTTCTCTCCAACTTTAATTTTTCCTCTACTCCTGAAAGTTGAATTTACTATGCATGCATTTCATTTCTCTCCAAATTAAGTGCACAGCCTGATGTCCATATGTAAATACTGCAGGGAATATTTTAATGCTTCTTAATGGGCTGAAGGGAAAGAGGTGGAAATAGGGGTTCTAGAAGTCAGAATCTTATAGAAGACATCATAAATGTGGGAATAACCAGTGTGTGTATTTTCCCTATTTAAAAGCACGTACTTAACTGATATTTTGACTTTCCTCCTTTTGAGAAATATGCATAGGATGTTTAATTTCATGTCAATTCTGTGGATAAATAAAAACTATAACACAGCATGTATTGTTCCCGATTGGGTGACCCACCCAGGTCCTGCACTGCCGGGCACAGAACCATGGAGAAGAAAGTGTGCTCAGGGAATAAAGCAGGGAAGGAAGAAGACTAATGATCTTCTTGTAATATTCCTTATATTACTGTACATTCTTCACACTGAAAAGATGCATTAGGACTTTCCTAGATGAAGAAACTGAGGCCTAGAGAAGGAATATGATTTCCTGTGATCTTATGACCAGTTACTGACAGAGCCGATTCTGGTACCCAGGTCTCCTGGCCCCTAGACAGATGACTTTGCCAATGCTCCACATCTTCTGCTAGGGAGATAAAAAGGAAACACTGAAGAAGCTCCAGAGTTAGTTTTATTTTTGGTTTACGAGTTTTCTTTTTTTTTTTAAAGAAAGAGTCCTCTCTCTCTCACCCAGGCTGTAGTGCAGTGACGTAATCATAGCTCAATGTAACCTCAAACTCCTGGGCTCAAGCCATCCTCCCACTTCAGCCTCCCAAGTAGCTGGAACTATAGGTGCCTGTCTAATTATTATTATTAAAGAGATAGGGTCTTACCATGTTACCCAGGCTGGTCTCATACTCCTGGCCTCAAGCAATCCTCCTGCCTTGGCCTCTCAAAGCATTGGGATTATAGGCATAAGACACCACACCTGGCCAAGAGTTGCTGGGTTTGAATTGTGGTATAGTCATAAATCACAAATTAACCTCGGGCAAGTTTATTTAACTGTTTCCTCCTGCAAATGGAGTCAAAATAATTCCTATTTCTCTGAAATTTCAGAGTTAGAGGAAAAATTAAAGTTGTGGTAAAGACATGCATTAGGTCTGTTTTTTAAAAAAGCAACCATGTAATGTATATTCTTAGACTATATGATATCTGAACTATTGTGAGATAAAATGAGATTATGTATATCAACTGTTTAATATGGTGCCTGGCACATATTCAGTACTCAATAAATATTGGATACAGCTATATTATTATTATCCTATTTTTCTCCCTAAATTAGGTAGAAATCAGGATGGGAGAGAACAATGGAATGGCCACAAATCCTTTGTGCATAAGATTAAAGATTAAAAATATTTAATCAGCTGCTGAAAAAAATTTTTAAAAGGCTATCAGGAATTGCTCTGATGACCTCCAAAAAACAGGAAAACATTAAAGTTATTCAAAGGATGGAGGAGAGCATTCAGACAGCTTTAACACCCATGCATTGGAACCATTATGGCCACTCTGTATAATAAAATAACATTGAGAGTTCTGGAAGACTACATCCACATCACCTTCATTCAGATAAATTTTGCTTGGTACCTACAATGTGCCAGTTTCTGTGTTAAACACCAGGAATACAACATGAATAAGATTTATTCACCACTCTTTTGCTTGTGCCCTATTAGGGAAGACTGACTGTTTGGAAAATAATTAGAGCAAAATGTTGTGTGCTGCAACAGTAGTATTTTATTCAAAAAATTGAGGAGGCATTGATCTAAGTTGTGGGCTTAGTTGTGTTTAAAGACCCAAAGCCTTTGCCTTTTGCAGCTGTAGTCTAGATGGAGATTCAGATGATAAATGAATTAATTACATGCAACATGCCAGGTAAGGAAAGGTCCGAGAGGGCTTCACGTAGAAAGTAACAACTCAACTGTCTGAAAGGATGGTGAAGAGTTTGCCAGATAGCTGGGTACAGACATGAAGAAGTGAGAAGCATAGGGGATGGGATGTGAAGAAC
Source organism: Pan troglodytes (assembly GCF_028858775.2). Classification (NCBI taxonomy): domain Eukaryota; kingdom Metazoa; phylum Chordata; class Mammalia; order Primates; family Hominidae; genus Pan; species Pan troglodytes. The sequence goes on from NC_072407.2 coordinate 94,816,364, forward strand.
ACAGAGGAAAGAATTAATTGTCGCTCACAAAGCTGATAATTCTAGTTGTATTTTTAAAATACCAAACCCAGCTTCCAACAGTCTTGGAGAATTATGCTGAAACAGCTAAGACCTGCATTGCTTCAAGTAGCACTTAAAGAAAATGTGAATGTCATGGCAGCAGATTACACAGCTGCGACCCAGGACACCCACAGGCAGAAAAATCAGGGAAAAGAAGTCATCCTTACAAGTATCACTTCTCTGACCATAACTACTTAGAACATTTTGAATTCTGTTTCGAACAGGCAGCCACATTTTCATGCTCAGGCTGTTTCTCAGAGAGAGGTCATTAGATTCTTCCATCTCCATAACAAAAAATCAAAAGCAGCCATTTTTAAAGTAATTGCACAGTTCCAGCCATATGTCTCCCCCGCCTCCTTATTGAGTATCATTCACTTAGGACTGGCATACTTCCCCTCCTAAATTGGAGGTTTGCATATGTAATTATATCAAATGATGTGTTTGTTTATATCTCCAAACCACATTCAAAAGCTTGCCTATGATTTATCTTTGAAATTCAATTTCATCATGTCAGTCCCCAATTTACTGTGCCCAGTGGGTCTACAGTTACATGTGTAATGCACACACCTCTCTCGTACAGATTACAGAATGGGGTTGCCTTCCCCAGTGATGAGTCAGAGTGGTTGAGGAGGGAGGTTGCTCTGTTTTGTCTTGTTCTCTATTCTCTGTATTTTGTCTTGTTCTCTATTGTCTTGTTGTCTTATTCTCTATTTGTTCCAAATGCATTCAGCTACAACAAAGTTATTATAAATGAAGAGGTAGCACTGGTCATTTTAACTAATTCCTCTGGGCCAGGAAGGATGGCTCACTGCATTCTTTTCTGACTGTAAAAAATGGCAGTGCTGCTGAGGTACCATAGCTCATCGTAAGTAGGTACTTTGAGCAGGAGGAAAGCTTTTACACCTTAGTGGTTTAGCTGACCCTGGCTTGATAAAAAGATTTATTTTATCAAGATTTTGATAACAAGGTGTATTTATTTATTTTCAACTGCAAATAACTACCAGTTGTTGCTGTAACCGTAAAATTTCAATGTTTCCATGTTCCAGATTCCCATGGACAAGCCCAATCAGCTCTATTCATTTCAACCCTTCTTCATGCCTGAGGCCTAAACTAACTAACCTATTCATTCATTCATTCATTCATGTAAATATTTTTAAGAGCCTACCTTTTCCAAACATAAAAGACTTATTAAAACCTTAAAGTCAGGGTTTATGATTTTCTAGTGATTTTTCTAACAGCTTTATTAGCATATAATTTACATGCAATAAACTTCACCTATTCAAAGGATACAATTTAATTGTTTTCAGAATATTTACAGAATTATGCAACCATCACCATAGTCTGTAATTTTAGAACATTTTCATCCCTTCAAAAAGAAACCTTGTACCCATTAGCAGACACTCCCTATCCCCATACCACCTCATCTGATTTCCTACCGATTTCCACTTTTAAGTTACATTTTATTTCTTGCCTTTTATTTCATATCTGTGAAAATAAAGGTGGTAGAAGCCAAGAGAACTGTAACCTGCAGAGGCTTTCCTGTGTCTTTTTACTCCAGGAACAGAAACTGCTTGTCTTCCTCACAGCTCCAAGTTCACTGTTGTGTATGTTGTTTCAGACTTTTCAGGAAGCCTGTCTCTCTCTGTTGGCTGATCAATATGTGAGAAACACATCCAGGTGAAGGTATGAAGGTGAAGGGGACCCTGCAGCTCTCCCAGTTACATGTAGGCATTGTGAAAACAAGTGAATGTCCTAAAGAATCGCCCTGAGAATCATCAGGAGAGGAAGCTGACCTCTTCCCTGTGCACAGCCACACCACAATGGGCTGTGGCCATGTGACCCTGGGCAAGGAGCACCTGTGATGATAGAGAGTCCCCAGGGGAACAGAGGGCAAAGGGGTCCTGGTCTTTTGTGGCCGGAAGAGCAGCAGGGTGAAGGCCAACAGCCCTTTGACTCATTTATAGCCTCAATATAACAAGCATGTCTCATTCCTATTGTGGACTCTAATAGAGGAGCCCCCACACAGGAGAGGGGAGGCTCCATGAAAGCTTCCCCTGCCTTGTGAGAAGAGAGTTACTCCCCACTTTGAAAGAGCCTCTGTGACATATGACCTTGTCCAATAGAATGGCCCAAAAATGAAGGTGTCAGATATGTGTGTTAGACATCCACTGGGGTGACCACACAGACCCTCTGTCAATGTGACTCAGAGCGATGTGCTGCCCTTTATTCCTCTCCTCACCTCCCCACAGCAGGCACTCACAGGCTATCTCCATCACCCCACCCCACACCCACACCCACTGAGCCCAATGCTCTGATCTAGACGCTAGAGCAGCTCAGTGTATTTCATTCTTGGGCATGTCTGGTCAGAAGAAGTAAGGTCAATAAAAAGTCACAGTGAGATTCAGTGAAAGATAGTGGAATTGGATAGTACTTTACTCTTAGAATCAGAGGACCGTCACAGGCCTCACCCCAAGAGATTCTGATACAGTAAATGAGGGATGGAGCAGGGAGACAAAAATCCATGTTTTTTATGTTTCCCTGGTGATTCCAATGGTCAGCTAAGGAAGGAAAGTTACTCATCCTCCTTGACCTTCTTGGTGGCAGTCTTTCCTCCTTAATCTCAGACAGTAGCTCTTTACATCCAAGAGTGCCTAGTATTGCTCATTCACACAGAGGAACTCTGCAAACTTTATGAGTACACATGTCACACAAGCCTTTCCCACCCACAAATACACCCTCCACACACAAAACAATACCCTCCTAAACAAACACATTCCAAGTCTGTAGCAAAACTGAAGAATAGAATACAGCAGATCTCTTCCAGAGCAACTTTTCATTAACTAAACATTAATGAGTTCCTATTCTTTGTTCTAGGTGAGGAACTAGGTAGGCATCAGAGTTTCCGAATCAAAAGACAGGCCCGTCCCATGAAGTAACTCTGTCAATTTGTCTAGCGAGGAAATACTGACATGTGAACAAAGGATTCTAGTATAAGGCAGAGATCAATAATGGAGAGCACTGGTTATATGAGGGCAGAGCAGATGGCCACCTAACCCTGTTAAACAGGGTCAGCAAAGGCTAACATCTGAGCTAAACTTAAAAAATCTAGCTCAGTGTAGTAACGTACAGCTTGGGTGAATATAGTTAATAATAGTGTATTGTACATTTCAAAATTGCTAATAAATTTCAAATGTCCTCACCACAAAAAAATGATAAGTATTGTAGGTGATGGATATGTTAATTCACTTGATTTAATTATTTCACATGGCATGCTTGAATCATAAGCTCATTTTTTACTATATATATATATATACCATGTATATATATATATATATATACCATGTATATATATATATATACCATGTATATATATATATATATATATACCATGTATATATATATATATATATATATATATACCTACAACTTGTCAGTTTACAATAAAAAAGATAAAGAAAAAAATCTGTGGGGCACATTCCAGAATGAATTCATGGAAAGTTAGGTCATTTATACACTGGAAACACAGGTTTTCCTCCTGTGGGCAGTGTGGAGGTGGAGAGGAGGGGCTAGCTTATAAACAGCCATGTTACTCTGAGTGGGATATTATTCTGAAGGCCGTGGGAAGCCATTTAATTTCCTGTGGTATCTTCTTGGCTTTCTCTAAAATCTCTGTGCTCCCACCCACCACTTCTGTATAAGACAGAAGCTTGAGGTCAAGAGCTCTTTCACAGCCCCTGGAAATACTTTTCCACATTGCACCTACCTCACCAGCACTGGGAGCACGCTTTTCATATGATTTTTCTCTGTTCCTCCATTGTCCATCAGCATATACCAGGAAAACAGCCCACACCATATTCTCTTTAGGGACATTGTGGAATCAAGAAATGGAACATAAATTTGACCTCCTAATTGCCATTTGACAAAAGGAATAATAAAACCTGCAAAAGACAAATTGGTGCAATAAGCTGAGAGGCCTTGAAGGTTTTGTCTTCTCATTTTCTTTTCTTTGTCTTTATACTCAAAGGGGTGATTCACTTATGAGAAACACCATTGGAAGAAAAGGTAGATATTTTTCATGTGGAACTTGTTTTGTATAAAGATTCAAACACATAAAACAAAATGATAAAATTACAGTATGAAATCTTTGGTGTGTAAGTTATTAAATATGAAATAATTATGTGTACAAGTAGCGATTACAACATTCTTTGTCAAGTATAACAAAAATTATATGTGCATATAAAAGTTAAGTAAGAAAGTACTGTTTCATAGTCTGAATCTAATCAGCTTAAACAACCCATTAATTGTTCAGGAACTCTAAAATCTTTAATGAGGTTTCTACTGTAGAATTTCAGTCATATGCAAATGAATCATTGGAATTCTTCATTATCATAAAAACAGAAGTTTTTTTAGTGATTTTTTACATCCCCAAAGTGGGATGTACCCCAACTGTGGTAGACAGGCTGAAACAATTTTTCAGGTTTTCTTTGTAAATTTTACTTTCTTTTAAGAATAATTCTTGAGACCATTCTGATTGTCATGGGGGATTGGAAAGTTACAGTTCCATACCACTTTTGCTTTTCCTTTAACTGGACTTGTTTCCCCACACTCAGTAAGCTGTTTGCCCCAGATATTTAAAAGTCAAATATTCTCATTTCTACACAGGTCTGATTACAACAACTTCAAGGAAATTGGATCGAGAACAGCAGGCAGAACATTTTCTGGAGGTAAGCACATAGAGGGAACTGAAATTCATTAAAACTGACTTTCACTAAACTTCTTTAACCTTCAACATAAACTACACCTTCAATATATTTGAACAGTGGGTATCAAAGTGAAGATATTTCTCTTGGGCCGCTATGTTCTGAATTTAGGGATTTCTAGTGTCTTCTTCTCAACATGCTCCTGTGTGCTGAGCCAGGGTGGCAGGGCAGCCTTTGCCTTTTGCTGAAGGCAATGGTGTATCACCGTCTCTGCCTTGACTTCAGGCCCTCGTGTCAATAATCAGAAAAGAAAGTTCAGGAGCAGAGCCCTGTGAGCCACTGGGGCCACAGATGTAAAAAGAGAAAGAGCGTCAGTGTACCATTTATGAGGAAGCTTTGCTTTCCTCTTTTCTTTTCGTGGGGAGAGAGTTGAGAAAAAGAAAGCTGCTGGTTGAGTCACTGCCAGAGATGACTATTGCTGAAACCATAAAATGGACTCCTTTAATTCATTAAGACAGAAACTGCAGCAAAATCAACTCTAAAAGTGTTATTTCTGGAGAGAGAATAAAAAGCTATGAGATGAGAAAATAAATATGAAAGAGCTTTGCAGAACATTCTTTCTTTAAGCATCGAGTGTCTTTATTGGGAAGCTTGAAGCCTGGGTAGTTTGTATGACACCGTGATTTAATTGTGACTGTGTGATATGAAACAGATGACGATGCTTAGAACTCAAGGCTCTGTTAAGGTTTTATAATGTGTCTATGCTTCTAAAATAATCTTTTAGTTCCTAAGAATCACTTTCTGGAATCCACTACCCCTCCTAACACATACACAAACACACATACACACACACACACACGTGCACATGCACACAAACACACCTTTCAAATCTGATGATAGAATCTCTTCTGGTCTACTCCTTTAAATTAGCTCACCAGTCATGATTTATTTAAAGAACACCGGACTAGGAATCAGGCTACCTGGGTCTTGAAGCTGCCCTGCTGTGAATAGCTTGAAGCTATTTAATTGCCTTGAACCTTAGTTTCCCCTACTATGAAATTTGGCAAACAATTACAATCCTTTATACCTCAAAAGATCACTCTTAGGATCAAACCTTCTGTTTTGTATCAACGTATTTTTAAAACTCTTAAAGCATTGGATATAATAAAGGATTATTATTATTATTATCATCATCATACAATACTATGATAATCCTTTTAAAACATTCCTATCATCTCATAAAGATAAAAGGCTCCAGGCTGCCAAAAAAAATAATTATAGTAATTCTTTTTTCAAAATCCTTTTAACAGGATGCAGTACCTACCTGGTCCAGAACTTAAATACATTTGCCAGAAAAATAAGACCTTATATTATATTCATGGGCTTCTTTCCTTTCCAGAAGACAGTGCAGGACACCTGGAAAGGCTGTGTTCTTAGATAGTTGAACCCATTACTTCCCAGAAGGAAGCAGGAAGGGTGTCTCATTATCTGAGGAGTCTGGCTGAGATCACTTATGGCCCGGTCCCTTGCAAGGTCGTCTCTGTCATCAGGAGGTTTGTGGTGCAGTGTGACTGTCACAGGACAGATCTATAGCAGAGCAAAGAGGAAGAGTATTTTCCAAGCATTTGAATTCACTCCCCAAAGAACCCTGAATGGATTCACATCTTCTACAGACTTACATAAATACTGAGTAATGTTTTAGTACCTTGGACTAACACAGATTGGGGTCTAGAATATCATTGATTAGTACAAGTTGAGTCTCCCCTTATCCAAAATGCTTGGGATGGGGTGGGAAGTATGAAGAGAAGTTAATAAATTAGTACAAACATATGGTGTGATACAAGACATAAGACTCAGTATTAAATAGATCATTAGGGTGACTAGAGTTTATAATAATATATTGCATATTTCAAAATAGCTAGAAGAATTAGAATGGTTCTAGCATAAAGAAGTAACAAATGTTTAAGATGATAGATAACCCAAGTACACTGATTTGACCTTTACAAGTACATGAATGTATTAAATTATCACATGTACCTTGAAACTATGTACATCTATTATGCATTGTTATAAAAAAAAATTTTTAAATGCTTGGGATTCGAAATGTTTAGTATTTTGGAATATTTTCGGTATTCTTAGTTGAGCATCCCTAATTCAAAAATCCAAAATTCAAAATGTTCCATTCAACATTTCCTTCGAGCATCATGTTGGCACTCAAGAAGTTTCAGATTTTTGAGCATTTTGGAATTTGGGTTTTCACATTAGGGATATTCAACTTGTATCTGGTATCATCTGCAGAGGGAAGTAGGACAGCATAGCAATTAACAACTTTATAGGGTTGTTGGGAGATTAAACTATAAAATACATGTAAAACATCCAGTCCAGTGGTGCTAAGTAGGTGCTTAGTAAAGTGTGGTTATCATTGTTGATTGTTGTGGTTTTAAGTATTATCACATGATGACATAATATCAGAAGCTTTCTAAAGATTTAACAGCACCTCCCCACTCCAGGAAAGGTAGAAGCTCCAGACCACTGAAATGCAGAAGGAGCCCCAGGTAGCAAGCCCTGGACTCACCTGGTGTACCAGGGACTGCCCTAAGTCCTGGGGACACAAAGTGAGCAGGAAGGATGGGGAAGCACATGGAAATGAATAAATGCTGTAACTTCAGAAAGAAGCTCTCTGAAGCCACTAAAAGAAAGTTCCATGATAGTGCCTGAAAGCGGGGGGTGACAGGCAACATTCAGTAGACTAGTAGACTTGTTTGCCATGGCATTTGATGACATGATGCTAAGATTCTGTTCAAGAAATAGAATCAAGACCACTGTGATGAAGAGTGTAAAGGCAGAGTGGGGATGGGAGCGGAGGTTATAGGAAAGCAGATTGGAAAGGCAAACAGAGGGGACTATGGTAAGGATTTTGAATTTTTCCTGAGTGCAGTGGAAAGCCTTTAAGCAGGGGTGACATGATGTGACTGCCATCATAAGTGATGGCCAGCTGCCCTGCTGGTCAGAGACAGGCTTGGGGTGGGGGCTGAGGGTGACCAGTGGCAGCAGGGAAATGTGGAAAGCTTCTATAGAGATCCAGGTGAGAGATGAGGGTGGTTTGAATGAGGGTAAGGGCAGTGGATCAAGTAGGTCTAACACAAATCCTATCATGATTTCAGCTAGCAACAGCACACTGGCTTTTCTGTGATCTTTAGAGTGAAGATTTTTAAACCACAGGTAATCAGAATCATACCAACTTGCCCTCCAGCAACCTCGTTGCCCTATCCAGCTCCCAAGCTCGCCACACACACCATTTCATTTAATAAATCTGCTAAGGCTTTCAGAAACCAGTTCAATCTCAATCTCTCTCTCTCTTTGTCCTCTCTCTCTTTTTCTCTCTCTTATGCACACTGTCTTACTCTCACTCCCTAAAATTGTACAATTTTGGCCACATTTTTTCTTCTATATGACATTGCTGCAGGAGTTTGAACATTTCTTTTTTTTCCCTAAATAGACCATAGAAGGAACGTTACTTTAACTTAGTCCTGCAAAAAATAAGTGAAATGGTATCACTGAGAATGTAGAATAGAGTTGTCTGTTATACACAAAATTTTGAAACTGCTGATATATTTTGTGACTTGTAAGGCCTAGGTGTGGGTAATTAACCTCCTGGAGAGTGTTTAATTGCCGAGATAACCTTATGCTCCTCTTAAACTCATATTAACCTTCTGGCTCTATTTCATATCTGTCCTTCCCAATAAAATAAAATTGACTCTTCTTGAAAGGACCCATTTCGAAGCTGACCTGGCAGGTACACTGCGAATAGATAACCAGGAGGACATTAATGATTTCTTGGTAGTTTGCTATTCCCATGGTAGAAAGCACTTTAGTTGTATACTGCTGACACTCCATCTATACATTGGTTTAAGATATTTAGCTTGATGGTGTATGGGCTGCAAGGGTTTTTCAGTCTGTAGAGCATTTGCCTAAAATCTGTTACTATAAAAGGAGGGTTGTCATTATCAGAATCCAAAGACTTGCTAAAGCAACAAGAGCAGCAAAGAACTGTAGGCAAATTCACAAGTACAGCTTATACTTCTTCAGTGAATTCTAAGTGTTAACTCTTGCCTGGTTTGGAAGTCTGTTATGTGAAAATATTGGCCTGATCATCTCTTCCTACCATAAAATGCAAAAATGTAGAATTTTTAGCTCATTTGTTCAAAGTCGTATACCTTCCTTGATACCCAGTTATGATTATAGTGGAGATAGAAGACTAATTCCAGCATACAGATGCCAAGAGTTGATAATGGACACGTAAATGAAACAGTGAATTAACGTTTTAGTTTTTTGGTTGTGACTTTAGCTCTGATTACTTCATTATCAGAGAAGGCAGCTGTGAAACAGGAAATAAATGCACTAACTCTGTCTTATTATATAATCACTTGTATGGATTGTGTTTTTTTGTTGTTTTGGGTGGGTGTTTTTGGTTTTCTTTCCTTGTTTTTTACCTATGAGATGTTTAAGCTCCCTGTGGGCATGCAACTTGATTTATCAAGACAGTGAATTAAGGTAGTGTGGGAAAGCTCAGATGTTAAATTCAGGTATGCCTGTGATTGTATTTTGGTACTGTTCACAGAGCTTAGATGGGCTATTGAACCTCTCTGGATCCCCTTTCTCTCATCTGTAAAGTGGGGATAACAATTCCTACCATAGGGTTGGTATAAAGAGTAGATTAAATGACAGGTGAAGCATGCTCAGGACGCTGTCTGTTAGACAGTACATGTTCCGTGAATGGTAGCCGTGGTCAGCATGGAATGTCTTAGTCATCTCTGTATACAAGCATCTGTTTGGCACTCAGGAAACAAGGGACGCTTAATAAGTGTGTGAATGAATGCTTACATTAAGAGACGTTATTTCACTCCTCAATGAGACCTTGAAGGGGAGAGAATTAACATGCAAGACAGAGCATGGACGTAGAGACAGGAAGAAGGCATGCTCGGCTTCTTTTCATCTGCATGAGCGTTGCCAAGTTAAATTAACTTTGATCCTCCTTTTCTTCATCTGGAAAATGGGGTTAATAAACTTGCCTCACAGATAAACTGCATGGAAGGCCTGGCACACAGAGATGCTGGTCACCTATTGCTTGCCCTTTCCCTCTTTTCCATCTCCTTCCTCCTCCCCTTGTCCTCCACAAACACACTGCCAGTTCCCTTTCTTTTCCTGGACTGGCTCCAGCAGTTTGAAAAGCTTATAGCACTTCGATTATTCTTGAAAGATACATCTACTTAAATAATCCTATAGTCCTGGCTTAATTATGTGTGAATCTTTATCTCGCTTGCTGAAGAGTATTATTTGCCTCCCTTTTGATCTTGAAATGCTTCTGTGTTCAGGGCTGGATGGGGATGGTTCTGATAAAAGTCTCCCAAAGAGAACACAGAGAGTGTTTTTATTTGCAAATCAAAAAAAAAATTAAAAAGAAGATGACAAGGCCCAGTAACCAGTGTAAAGACAGTGGATGAGCAATTATGTCGTATGTATGCATAGAATTTGGAACAGCCCAGAGAATGTGGTTAAATGTAATAGTGAAGTCAGTATGAATAACAGATTACAGAGGAATAGACTAGATCCATAGGAATGTATATTATTTAGTATCTGTCTTTTTTAACAAACTCATCCATTGTCCTCTGTAACATACAACTCATGTGAATATTTTTTCTTCCTGTCTGAAGTTCTCATCCCTTTTTATAGTTTTATTTTCTGAGGGAAAAAATATTGTTCTTTATTAAGTTTTTATAACATTTTCTCTTGCCTTAGGATGCAAATTGATTTCTTTGCTGAGAGCACACCCTTAACAGCTTCTTTCTTTGGTAAAGCATCTGCTTTTAAAATGATGATAATTTCTGGTAGAGAAGAACTGCAGGCTCATTTCAACCCATTAAACAGTCCACAGTTTCATAATTTAACTTCAAGAAAAATGGAAGTTTCTCTTCTTAGGCATCTCTTTCTGCCACCCTCAGAGAACTCTACAGGAAGTATCCATGGGCCCTCAAAAAATGGTATGTCTGTGCATAAAAATAGCAGCATGGAGCAGGCATCAGCGTCAGAAGGAGAGTTGATGACACCTTCTGTGCTCCAGAGCTCCCAGGAGGCACCACACACAATTAATGCCCTGTGACACAGCTGCCGACCTCTTTCCACTCATTCCTTCCATTCTCTCATTTGTTCACATTCTTATTCTTATTGTATCAACCTCGATAGTTAATAGATATGCACTCTTTCTGTTTTTACTTCCTTTCATAAAAGCTTTATCGAATGACTGTTCAAGGCCTGGCATTGGGCCAAGTACTAAGGTTTTCTTCTTAGAATTAGTGTGTTTTTCCCACTGGACATTTTTTCCTTTGACTTTCACAGTAAGGTCTCCTAGAGTACTAAACTGCAGATCAAGTAGGGAGCTACTTTCATTAGCTGCTGTCTTGGCATCAAGAAACTGTTATTAATTCGTATATTCCTAACTGTGCTCTCACGTTATATAGATACAGAAACTGAGACCTAGAAAAGAGGAGAGTGATCCAAGGTCATACAACTACTTCATGGCAGTACCCAGGATAGGTCTTTCTCTCTTTATGGAACAAATATGGCTACCAATATCCATCAGCTTATTGAAATGTGGCAAATTGAATCATCTTTTCTCGCTCTCATTTTGTAATAATGGATTGACCCAGGTGTCAAGTTAACCCAGCCTCAAGGATCAGTCTCTATGCATCTGAAGAGCAGGTTTTCTCTTATACTCTGGTTGTCCATCCACCACCCCCTCAGCTAATCCTCAGAGCCCAATACTCTGGCCTGCCCCATCCACCCAGCTCTGGACAAGGCTCACTCTGCTGCTGGGCCGTGCCCTGAGCTCCAAGACCAAGCCCATCTGAGAGGATGCTGTGTCCACATGGTGGGTACCAGCTTGGACTCAGCAGAGGAGTAACTGCAAAGCACGTATTATGGGCTGAATTGTGCACCACCTCCCACCACCAAAATCCATGTGTTAAAATCCTAACCTCCAGTAACTCAGAATGTGACTGGATTTGGAAAGAAGAGTCTTTAAAGAGGTCATTAAATTAAAATGAGGTCACTGGGAAGAGCCCTAATCCAATATGGCTGACTAATGTCCTTATAAGAAGAGGAAATTTGGACACAGATATGTACAGAGGGAAGGCCATTTGAAGAGAGAGGGAGAAGATAGCTGTCTGTACAAGCCAAGGAGAGAGGTGTTGTAAGAAACCAAGCCCTGTCATTACCTTCTCAGATTCCTAGCCTCCAGAACTGTGAAAAAACAAATTTCTGTCATTTCAGGCACTTTAGTCTATGTTCCTCGGTTATGCAGCCCTAGGAGACCAGTAAGCAGCCAGATTTCATCAACTGGCCTGTCCCTGCCCCTCCTCACACCACCACCTCACAAGGCTATGCACATGCATCAGACTTTATTAGGGACTGCAGCAACTACAATACAGTAGAAAAACCTCTGTCTAAATTTGAGGGTTCCCGTGCTTCATGCTCCATATTCCAAGGGACAATTATCCTCCAAGTTAAAACTCTCCACAGAAGGCCCTCTTGTGGCATACATGGGTTCCTAACTCCTTCCCTGCCTTCAAGTTTCTAGCTTCCTGAGTGCCTCCTTCCTCCATTCTTCTCAGTGAGTGTTGCCAGCGTACCTTTCTCAGAAATCCCAGTGTTTTACCTACAAGAATGCTTCTTGCCCAGGAACAAACCCCTCCTAAGCAGATTTTTTTAAATTCATGTCATTCTTAAATAATCCCCCCAAAAGGTTTTAGTAGGCTAGTTAGGGATGGCCATTGACATTCCAAGTCTAGCTAAACAAGGAGTGGTGATGGTGGTCGTGTGATGGTGGTGGTGATGGTGATGGTGTGATGGTGGTGGTGATGATGGTAGTGTGATGGTGTTGGTGTTGGTGGTGGTGGTGATGGTGGTGGTGGTGATGGTGGTAGTGGTGGTGGTGGTGATGGTGGTGGTGTGATGGTGGTGTGATGGTGGTGGTGGTATGATAGTGGTGTGATGGTGGTGGTGGTGATGGTGGTGGTGTGATAGTGGTGTTGGTGGTGGTGTGATGGTGTGATGGTGGTGGTGGTGGTGATGGTGGTGGTGCGATGGTGGTGTGATGGTGATGGTGGTGGTGTGATGTGGTGGTGTGATGGTGGTGGTGGTGGTGTGATGGTGGTGGTGTGATGGTGGTGGTGATGGTGGGTGATGGTGGTGGTGTGATGGTGGTGGTGGTGATGGTGGTGGTGGTGGTGTGATGGTGGTGCGATGGTGGTGTGATGGTGATGGTGATGGTGATGGTGGTGGTGTGATGTGGTGTGATGGTGGTGGTGGTGGTGTGATGGTGGTGGTGTGATGGTGGTGGTGAAGGTGGTGGTGATGGTGGGTGATGTCGGTGGTGTGATGGTGGTGGTGGTGATGGTGGGTGGTGCTGTGATGGTGGTGGTGATGGTGGTGGTGGTTATGGTGGTGGTGATGGTGATGTGATGGTGGTGAAGGTGGTGGTGTGTTGGTGGTGGTGTGATGGTGGTGGTGGTGGTGTGTTGGTGGTGGTGTGATGGTGACGTGATGGTGGTGGTGGTGATGGTGGTGGTGTGATGGTGGTGATGGTGGTGGTGGTGATGGTGGTGGTGTGATGGTGATGGTGGTGTGATGGTGGTGGTGATGGTGGTGGTGTGATGGCGGTGTGATGGTGGTGGTGATGGTGGTGGTGTGATGGTGGTGATGGTGTGTTGGTGGTGTGATGGTGGTGGTGTGATGGTGGTGTGATGGTGGTGTGATGGTGGTCGTGATGGTGGTGGTGTGATGGTGGTGGTGTGATGGTGTGGTGATCATGGTCGTGTGATGGTGGTGTGATGGTGGTGGTGTGATGGTGGTGGTGTGATGGTGTTTGTGGTGGTGGTGTTGTGATGGTGGTGGTGATGGTGGTGGTGTGATGGTGGTGGTGGTGGTGGTGGTGTGATGGTGGTGGTGGTGATGGTGGTGTGATGGTGGTTATGTTGGTGGTGGTGTGATGGTGGTGGTGTGATGGTGGTGTTGGTGGTGTGATGGTGGTGTGATGGTGTGATGGTGGTGCTGTGATGGCGTTGGTGGTGGTGTGATGGTGGTGGTGTGATGGTGTGATGGTGATGGTGTGATGGTGTGGTGATCATGGTGTGATGGTGGTGGTGGTGGTGGTGTGATGGTGGTAGTGTGATGGTGTGATGGTGTGATGCTGGTGATGTGATGGTGTGGTGATCATGGTGGTGTGATGGTGTGATGATGGTGGTGTGATGGTGGTGATGGTGGTGGTGTGATGGTGGTGGTGATGGTGGTGGTGTGATGGTGGTGGTGTGATAGTGGTGGTGGTGGTGTGATGGTGGTGATGGTGGTGGTGTGATGATGGTGTGTTGGTGGTGGTGATGGTGGTGTGATGGTGGTGGTGTGATGGTGCTGTGATGGTGGTTGTGTTGGTGGTGGTGTGATGGTGGTGTAATGGTGGTGGTGTGATGGTGGTGTTGGTGTGATGATGGTGGTGTGATGGTGGTGGTGTGATGGTGGTGTGATGGTGGTGGTGTGATGGTGTGGTGATCGTGGTGGTGTGATGGTGTGATGGTGGTGGTGTGATGGTGGTGTGATGGTGGTGTGATGGTGTGATGGTGGTGGTGTGATGGTGTGGTGATCGTGGTGGTGTGATGGTGGTGTTGGTGGTGGTGTTGGTGGTGGTGTGATGGTGGTGTGATGGTGTGGTGATCGTGGTGGTGTGATGGTGGTGTGATCGTGGTGGTGTTGGTGGTGGTGTGATGGTGGTGTGATGGTGGTGGTGTGATGGTGGTGGGTGATGGTGCTGTGATGGTGTGATGGTGGTGGTGATGGTGGTGGTGTGATGGTGGTGGTGTTGGTGGTGGTGTGATGGTGGTGGTGATGGTGGTGGTGTGATGGTGGTAGTGATGGTGGTGGTGTGATGGTGGTGGTGGTGTGATGGTGGTGGTGATGGTGGTGGTTTGATGGTGGTGGTGTGATGGTGGTGATTGTGGTGTGGTAGTTGTGATGGTGATGGTGGTGGCAGTGATGGTGATGGTGGTGGTGGTGGAGGAGATGACAGTTGTGACTATAGTGGTGGCAGTGGTGATGATGGAGATGAGGGTGGTAGTGACGACTGTGATGGTGGAGATGGTGTTAATGGTGGTGGTGGTAGTAATGGTGGCATGCTTATAAGATGGGAGTGAGGTTTACTATTCCTAATTTTACAGAACTGTCCAGGTTAGTATGGGCCCTTAAGAATAATCCTTTCTGAGATCTTCCCACCAGTATAAATTGCAGATGTACCACTTAAATTTCCCTATTATCTGAAGAGTAAATATTGAATCTGATGCAGAAAAACAAACCTTTCAGAGCAAATATTAATTCTCAGAGCTAGTACATTCAAAACAGAGATTACAAGATGCCATGGGTCTGGGTAGGTCAGTAATTCAGAGGAGCAGCATGTGTGGGAGTGGTGGGGATGTGGACGGGGAGGAACAGTGGATTCTACCTGCCCCTTCTTCTAAAGAGGCACAGCCAGCAGCAGGTGTGGAAGCAGGTAGGCCCAGTATCAGCAGGAAGTCTTAATTTGTTTCCCCCAAAAAAAATCACATTTACATTCCACATCTCTCTATATTACATGTTGACAACTCCATCATTTTTTTTTAAACACTGTCAGCCAACGAACCCCTTTTTGCAACATTTGATAGAAAGGAAGACTTCTAACTTGCCTCATAATTTGTAATCCTCTCAGAATGAAGTAAGTAATTCACATATTTTGTGGGATGTAATTAGTTTCTTATCTTCCCTTCACCTCATGTCTTTAAAAATGTACCCATCTTTTAAAATGTGCCTATAAAAATAAATGAGAAATGAGCCTATGGCTGAGTCTTAAGAGACTCTGTTGACATTGGAAATTACCACATATGAAGACTTGGTTGGGATCTCAGCTGAACATTGTCTGCACAGGCATTTCTATCTGAGCCAAGGAACGGAAGGGTGCTGTGGATCTTTGGGGTACCTCAAGTTGTGTGAGCATCTCATCTGGCAGTAGCTCTTCACTTTTTAACTTTGCTTTTCTGTGCTCCTGGTTGACCTACTCATTAATAAGCTGCAGGCAAACACTTATATATATTGGGAGACTGGTCTGGAATAAGTCTTTGATTCCATAAATAGCCACCTCTAATTTACCTGTTTGTGAAAGGTTGTGTTTGTTTTGTTTCTCCTTAAACCTGAACACTAATTAGTAGAGCAGCGGTAGATGAAACCAGTTCACTTGGATCTAGGGAGGTCCTTCCACCCAGTGGCTCCGCCTGGCAATGGAAATGAGCCAGTTTTGACTGCTCCGCTCACCCATGGTGCACAGGCAGATAATTGCTTTGGGCAGGTCACAGCTTGTTGAGCTGTGCACACAGGCCTTAGGGAGCTGAGACTCTGCTTTGTTTTCACTTGTGAATGGGAACGTGGTGCTATGTTGCTGCTTCCTTTTAGTCTTCTGAGCCAAGCAGCTGTAATAGCCTCAACCTCTGGCTGAGTTCTGGGGGTTGGTGGGAGGGAGCCTATTACCCTGAAGGGTTGGTATTGCACAACTGGCTTCTACCTTCTTAGAGAAGAGGTTGGGAGTTTCCTGCATGGCTCTGAACAATCATGAGAACTCCTGACTGTGAATCCCCCATCCTAGGAGCCCAGACTGGCTTCTTCCCCGTAGTGCAATGATGGTAAATTGACTCTCTGCCCTTTACTTCCATAGCTCCTTTTCCTTCTTTCCTTTGTGTTGCTTTCCTAGTTTATTTTATGGCACACACTCTCTGAGCTACAGAATGATCTGTCCAGTCTAATTTTATCGAGGCCTTCAGAAACCACTGAAGCTCATGCCTAATGTCAGATGTGTTTGACCCAGTTGAGGACTTCAAATCTGTCTGTGGGAAAATTTAAAATGTAATGACAGCAAGTTTAAAATATGGAATTCAACTCAAGTGCTTCTATTAATAATCAGGAAAAACTACTTTGGCATGCTTCCTGCCTGCAGCAGACAGCTTTGTTCAAATGAGCTGTTGTTTCAAGACCTTTCAAGTGCCTTGCTTTTGTGGCAAACTGGGGGCTACCAACCTCATCTATTTTGTGGCAATACTGGTTTACTGAAATACCAAGAGAGTTGTCAGCGTAAGGATGCAGAACATTGTCATGAAAATAAGTCAGGAGAGCCCTGCACGTCAGAGCCAAGGAAAATAGTGTAGAATCTTGGAACAATGCCAGCCTTCAAAATTGGGAAAACCTATAATAAGTTTGGTTGTTTAATTTTGGGGAGTGTAGAACTGTAAGGATGTTACACAATTATTCAATCAAACAGTGAAAAAAAATCTCTTATAAGACACTGTCCTAATTGTGATCATCCCTTTACATTTATATCAAACTAATATATTATAAATGTAGATAGAGATGGTTAATGCACAAGATATGGAGACAGACATAGTAACTCACTAGCTGTGTGACCTAGAGCCAAATTACTTAATCTAAACCTCCGTCTCTTTACCTATAAAATTGGGACAATAATAATACCTTTATAAGATTTGGTGAGGATATTTACATTGCACATGCATTGCACATGTTAAGTGTTTAATATGTTAGCTATTATAATTAGAAGCTTTAAAATTTTCCATGTGATTCCTGAAGCAGTCATCTTGTGACAAAATTCAGAACACTTAAGGCCTTGTATTATGCATTGTATTTATAGTTTGGTTCATAGTTGTTGAATATACTTATGATACTTTAATAAGATAGCATCTATGAATGAGCCTACAGAAGTTCCTGGCACATGGTATGCACTCAAAAATATGTTAATTTTTTTGGCCCTTTTCTGAAGAAAATCCCAAAAGCTTAGAGATTTATCAGCTTCCGCTGGCCACCATCCACTTAAATAAGCTGTAAACATGTAAGTTGCAATAGCTTATTCTCCTAAGACAGGCTAATGAGTCAACCGTGGGTCTGGCATTGCTATGATGAAGGTCATTAGATCTCTACTATTGGATCCACAGTCTTTCTCTCTGGCTTTCTAAACCAGTATCCAATAGGTAGACCGAGGCACCCAAGCTCCAATAATAGAGCAGTAGCATTTCCAAGCATCCAGGAGCTCCATAAATTAGTCTTACGACTAGGATGGGACAAATAACTAATTTCCCCAGGCCAGCCATGTTCAGGCCTATGCAGCCTTATCACTAACCCCTAAGCTTTCTCCCGGAATCATAACCCCTTTAAGGTCTTAAATTGTGTTTATTTGTTAATGCAGTCAATGTGTTTAACATTTAGACATCTAATGGGAATTTTTTTATGTTTCATTCAGATGTCAAAACCTCAATCGTGTAGAAATACGAAACTGGATGTGACTGTGTAGGAGATGTTCGATGGAGGTAGCCCACAGCATGGTTAATATTCAGCAGCAGATATCATCATTTGAAAATCATTGCCCTGGGTAGTTTCAAACTCCGCCTCTCCTTTAGGCTATTCTTAGCTTCATTAGCAAGCTGCAAGATGAGCTCCACTGAGATTTCTAATCCTCTGTCTTCCTGGCCCTACCTTTAGTGAAGGTCACCCATAGGAGGAAGGGTCAGATTACTCCGCTTTGTACCCCAGCACCTAAAACAATGCCAGGGATGTAATAGGCACTTGATGAATGTTGGCTGAGTGGAAGTTTAGGGCTCCAGGTAATCCACAACCCAGGTAATCCATGCTTTGCAGGATATAGTGATATGTACTGTCCAGAGATCCACAAAATATACACTAAGCACACAGAGGAGGCACCTAGGTGGGAAGTTTGAGGAGCCCTTGGGGTGCCAGCTGATATGCAGAACAGGGAAGGGCTTTCTCCTACGGCATCCCAGTCTGTACTGAGGTGGCTTGCCAACCCCAGCTCCTGTTTGGAGCCTAAAAGCAGTTCCTAAATCACATTACCTCCGATCATCCTCGGGAGATCATAAATACATAATTCAGAAGAAAGATCTTAGATTTTTCATGAGGTACCCATTATAATTCCTGGCATGCCACTCTAGAGTTTTAAAGATGCTGATAAGTCTTAAAATTAGATGTAGGGCTAAGCTCCAGGCTAACGTATACCTTGCTATTATGTAATTGAAATAAAATCTACTTATAGGTGTCTACTTTCAAAAAAAATAGAAAAATGTTAATATTTTAAAAAATGTATAAGTACTCATTAGTAGCCCTCTTAAGAAGCTTCACAAAGACAAAGCACTTTAAACTAAGCAACCAGTACCACAAAGTAGACTGACCGATCCAGTGTTCTGACTTTCCCCATATTGAGAGAGGCTTAATTTGTTCTTGCTTTGTTTTTGAATTGAAGGCTATGAAAGCAAATTTTGATCCCATAGGATACCAAATGACTGAGATTTTCTCTTCATGGTATATGGCATTCTTCTTGTCACTGCAAATAACTTTGGCAAAGTCTCAACTTTGCATGTCCCATCTTTGCCCTCCAAGGCCTAAGAACCCCTTCTCATTAGGTGAAAAAGTCAGAAAGGCTGCAGTCAAATTTAAAGCAATATTACAGCCTTGTTGGCAGGGAGACATAACCGCAGCAGACAGACTCTTGAGGTATGCAGGAATTAGAGATGCGCTTGTTTGGTATCAGCCAGAACAGAATGGGATTTTTTATTTAGCATTTTTTACAACAGAAGGTGTTGTTCTGTCTCTATCAGCAGTAGCCAGGGCATGCTTGCTTCACCTCTGAATGAAGAATTACAAATATCTCTGTGCAAGGCCGTGACAGACCCATAATGTGTGCTTTGATACATGCACAAAACCATTTACCCGTCTTCAAAAATGATGCTTCCAGAAGCAATTCATTTAAAAGTTCCTGTCATGCCACAAGGACATCAACATGTATGGAAGAGTGAACTCAGTTTCTCATGGTGTAAAGCAAGTACACACCTAGGTGAAAGGGAGAAAAAGCCTATTCCAAAACTCCTCTTTTAGAAATTACATAGTGCCCATGGTAGGATTTTTTAAAATACAATTATTTCCAATTATAGAAATATGAGAATCATGTAACTATGATCATATATGATACATGTTCATTGTAAGAAAATTTAACAAAAACAGAGAAGACAAAGATAAATGAATAAAAACATTTAATAATATTCATAGTTTTTCCATGAATTGATGATTGTGTTTTAAATTTTGGTAAATAATCTTTCAGAACTTTCTTTTACATTTATGTATATATGTATACACATATATTTCATATAATCCTGCATAAAATTTGTGAAAAAATCTATTAAATACTTTATATAGTTTCATATCCTTGCTTATTTGTTATGGACATTTTTCTATATTAATATATTTACATTCAATATGTTACTTTTTTCCATTGCATGGGATCTCATTAAATAGTAATCTAGGGTAGAGTTGCCAATGACCTTAAGTAGGAACCATCTATCACTTTTTCTAGAATATTGCATGAATATAGCCCAGCCCCCCAGGAGGCCCTAGTGATACTTCTGTAGTGTTGGTTTGGTGCCCAGTTTCAAGCCATTTACTAGCCTTCACTTCTGCCTGTGGATCAGCTAAAGGAAAGACTCTGGACATCATCTAATGTAATTTGGCAGATTATTTCCAATACTTGATCAGATTGCACGCAAATATGAACAAAAATCTATCCCTTGGCTGATCTGTAATACTCTACCTTATAGCATTTACCTACTGAAGGAAAAATTATACAGTGTAAGAAATGTTTATGTAAATATCTTTGAAACATTTGGAAAAGAGTACTGCATATTAATTCATGTCCTTTGAAAAATTATATCAAGAACCTAAACATGTAACCTAAATATGTAACTTTAGACATCTAAACAGGTTACCCACAAATATCAACTACTCTCCTTTCTTCCAGTGTAGTTTGATATTCTACCTTACAACATTTTGTCATTGAAGACAAAATGATATATTGTAAGCACCTTTTCACAAAAGTACAAATAAATCCCACAGAATCATAAAATTTCAGAGCTAAATAGTACCTTAGAAATCATCTGCTTGATGATGGATTATTTAAATCCCAAACTAAAGATCTGGATAAACATTTGCCAAATGTGGGCATGCAAGCGACATTCGCATTTGGCATAGCTGTCTGCATTCTCTACTGGTGACAAATTGTAGTGTAAAAAGAGGGAAAGGATCCAAACCAAACTGTAGCTGAGGCTTGACATGTCTCTCAGAGGGCACATATGCCTTCTCATGTTTAAAAGCAAAATCCCTTCAGATGATGCAGGTAGAATAAGGAGAAAGAAGAGCAGCCCCTGTCTCCCGCCACACATCCCCCATCAGTTCCAACTTGGAGCTATTAAGAAAAAGGGACTCTGGAAAGACTCTTATGTGCATGCCAAGAATAAGTCATCTCTGCACTCAGAGAAACCCCACTTTCAGACAACCTTGAAATGTGCTTTTCACGGAGGGAGGGCCTGAAAAATAGTATGCTTCTATAAAACATCCCTTTTTGAGAGTAAAATTTTAAAGAAATATATAATTCATGAAAATGAGTCTGTTGTGAAACCATAGATTACAAGGTCCTTAATGACTGTTTTTGTTTTCTTCCTGGTACTGACTTTGTACTTATTAGACTCTAAGTAAATATTAGCTGAATTAAAATGAAAAAATATATATTCTTACCTTCTCTTTTCATTGTGTTTAGACAGAGGAAAGAGAAAACTAATCTCAACTCAACTTTACAATTAGTTCTTACCTGAGAGGAGCTTTAGCTATCTAGGCTTTTGCCCAGATATTTCCAAAGGCATAAATGTGTAACTATAAATGCCTAACAAATGACAAGGGCAGTTCCGAAACTGTAGCAGAAAGCACCATCTATAAGGTTGCCAGTTGGTAACACAAATATTTCTGAACCACCTACAGTTTAACTTAATTATGTTTTCCACAGTAGGGTTACTTGCTCCCGGAAGGACAGAATGCATGAGGCTGAAGTTGCTTAACAAATGGTGTTATCTGGAGATGTGTACATTTCCAAAGCCCAGCCCCAGCTTACAAGCTTGAAATCAGCACTCTGACCAATACATAAAAGACACTGCACACTGCTTACCACCTCACACAGGTGTTCAGGCTTAAAGTCTGACATAAGAGATTAAGAAGGCAAGTTGGTGAAAAATACAGCTTCTGGAAGCTATAAGTAGACCCAGAGATGGACCCAGGGATCTTACAAATCATACGTGAATCTTTGAGAAGGAAGTTGCCCTTGACTACCACAACTGAGGTTTGGAGTAAGAGTTCAAAACTGCAAAGAATGATAAGCAAAGGGAAAAGCATTGTTCTCACTGCTTTTCTGTTCTCTCCTTGATTGTCATGCATTTCAATGGCATCCAGATGTTCTATTATTTTAGCTACCAACTTGGGAAATTACATTGTAGTTACTTTCAAAGTTGTCAGAACACTAAACTCAACAATGACAGTTTATAACCCATTTTCTCTAAAGTGCTCAATTTTTTTTCTTAACCCTGATGGGCTGGCATTTAAATAAAGTAAGCCAGGATTCTGAAACTCAATTAGTTTCTGGATATGCAAAGTTATTCTTTGTGCTCATCCACATGCATATTGGTTCTTACATCTTGGGTACCCTGTACTTTAATTTTTTCTCTATTTGTATCTAGATTTGTTTAAAAATAGGAAATTCACTTCATGCTTTAACTTTCAATAGTTTTCACTCTTTAAAACTAAACTATTTAAATTCTTTTGGCTTTTAAATTTGCATTTTTCAGAAAATTGAAGGCTAGTTAAAAAGGCCAATATTATTAAATTTGAAAATGCATATTTTCCCAGTTGAATCAAAAACATAATAGTATGTATATCATATTTTACAACTGATTTCTTTAAGATTTCCCAGAAAACTCAGTTCATAATTTTCTGTTGCAAAGGGATGAAGTTCTTCTTCAGTTTAATGCCTGCAGCATTCTTATGGTAATTTTGAAATTGGGAGACTTGGTCACATTCATAAATGGTAACTGTAGAAAATTGACTACCTTCAAATCAAATAAAAGCATAAAGAACCTTGAGGATACTTTTGAAAAGAGGAGACTCTCTCTAACAAGTCTAGTTACAGTGTCTATTCCTAGGGCAGATGAATGAGAGAGTTCTTATAAGACTACTGCTGTAGTTTCTTTTTCTTTTTTTTTTTTTTTTTTATAGACTGCTTGTATTATCTGTATGTACAGTACTTAGCACCCTGTTGAACTCAATAAATATGCAGTGGTGATAATATTGCTCCGAATTCACTTAGCACTTTCACATCTTTTGAGTGTCACAATGTTCTGCCTACTAGGTGCAGGGAATTTTAATTTAATGCTCATTCTGAGGCTTAAAGCTTGGAAGTGCAATGACCCATGTAAGATAATCCTCCACTCCAGTAGCACATTTTTGGAGCAAAGCCATTAGGTTGTACAAGAATTCATTAAAAAGCAGAAAAACTGTACTTCCCACACTAAAACACTGATGAGGCTCAGTACACTGTTGTTTCTAATCTCTACCCTGGAAGCCATCCACATCATATTCCCCCAAAGCACAAAAAAGGAAAAAAAAAATTTGAAAAATATGATGATTAAACAGTTCTGACCAACCTCAATCAAACTTTGATCCATGGCAGAAATTAGGAAAGAAATCAAAAGGTCCTAGAACAAGCTCTTCATCAGAACAATACAGTTTGTCCCTCAACCTAATTCAGCTATTACTAGATTGTGGAATACCTAGCAGTTTCCACGTATTTTCTCCTATGAAGTTGCATTTTTCTCTTGGCTTTTTAGAAACTATCTACAGGTAGTTTTAATACCAATAAAATCAATGGTATCTTTAGCACTAACACAGTTTCTAGCATCTAATAAGCACCCTGGAACTATTTAGTTGAATGAATGAATGAATGAATGAATGAGTGAATGATCCATGAAGGGAAATACCAGATTGTTCTGAAAACCCTGGTCTCGGTTATTTTATTGCTTCATTAAAAAGAAAAGACTGTTGGGGTTACCTGACAGAATCTTTAACTTTTTAAAACATTCCAGTAGTTTATGGGGTATGGGTTGTTTTTTGTTACATGGATTTGGGACTTATGAGGATAACTAGCCTACTTCTAAAAAAAAAAAACTAAAAGTTATCATAAATGTAATAAATGTTCTGGGAATATTAAAATTAAATTGGCCGGGTGTGTTGGCTCACACCTGTAATCCCAGCACTTTGGGAGGCCGAGGTAGGCGGATCATGAGGTCAGGAGATCGAGACCATCCTGGCTAACACGGTGAAAGCCCGTCTCCACTAAAAAAAAAAAAAAAAAAAATAGCTGGGTGTGGTGGCAGGAGCCTGTAGTCCCAGCTACTCAGGAGGCTGAGGCAGGAGAATGGTGTGAACCCGGGAGGCAGAGCTTGCAGTGAGCCAAGATCGCGCCACTGCACTGCAGCCTGGGTGACAGTGCAAGACTCTGTCTCAAAAAAATAAATAAATAAATAAAAATAAAAAATTAATTAATTAATTAATGTTAAATTGATATAAATTATCACTCATGAGAATACACAGATATTTGGTGTGAGATTTAATTGACAGTCCACAATTGATAATTAACCATAAACACACTCATGTATGTGCATGCACACACACATACACACACACGTACTTCCAGCATATAAAACATAATTATACCCAAAGTTACCCTAACACAGTTGAGGATACCAGAATAACACAGGTGAAGTACTTATGAACTGTAGGACAGCACATGATAAAATTTTATACCCAACTTTGAGAAACAACTTGTATGTGCTATAAAGTTAATGGCCTCACTTATCAGGGAGGACTTCACAGAAGAGGGGAGACTTGACCTGGGCCTTGGATAAGAAGAAGATCAACGTAAAAGATGAGAACACTGATGATTCAAGCAGAAGATATAAAGAGGGATGCATATGGCACCCTTGGGAGACTATGACAGGAGTAACCTACCTGCCAGTGGAAGTAGGAATTGGAGAGCAGTAGAGGAGGGAAACTGAAGTAGTTTCGACTAGATACTTGATGAAATACAGAACCATAAAAGGTTTTTGAGCAGGATGGTGGCATGATCAACGTCATATACAAAGACAGTTTTTCTGGGAAAAGAGGACTTTGGAGTTAGAAGGAGTCTGGGATCAGACCAGCTGGTTAAGAGGAGGCAGATCGAGGTGTGAGGGGATTGCTATCCAACTGCAGGTAGTGGTAGCAGTAAGATAAAAGATACCTGGATAAATGGGCAAAACTCGGTGATTGAATAGGAAGGAGTGAAGGAAGGAACGAGGATAGTTCTTCCTCATGGATGTCAGAAGCTGGTGTTCAGTAGCAGGCATGTATAGACATCATAAGTTTGGTTGGCTTCATTTGTGTTTCTTCCCTTTAAATGAAGTGAGGTGGTCATCCTGCTAGCAACTGACTGCCTAATTAGCTCTTTCTCATTCGCCATCAGTATATGAGCTGAGGACTGATCTACTCTTGACTTGTGCTTTGAGTTTCCAGTTCAGAAAAAAAAAAGGCTTCCATAAGAGTTTTCTGGAAAAAAATATACAAAAATTATCTTTTTACTTTTACAGAAAATTTGCATATATCTTAGTTTTACTCATTTCCATAAGGTTCTTAACTCTGCCTGTTGAAGTAATCACTATGGCAACTGCAGTGTTTCTGGCACAGGTGAGTTGGACTTAGGGTCCATATATTTTAATTTTCTTTTTACTTGCATGTGTACTTGGGGTTGACATGAAGGATTAGGCAATTCACTCACCAGGGTCACTTTGATGAACACATCATCCCAGCCTAATTGCTATGATGTAGAAATGGAATCTAAAGAGAGATTCATTTGGGAAAAGGAGGGAGGTTTCCCTTTATGATTGTAGTAGAGATTTAATGTTGTTACAGTGAATAACAACTGATAGAACATTTGCATAGCTGGAAGAAACCCATTGTTGCAGGATGATGTTAAGCCATATTGGTGGAAAGAGGCTGGGTGTAGGTTCAGGCAGACCAAGTTTTGAATCAAGATTCTGCCATATATTTGCTGAATGATCTAGAGCAAATTCTTACTCTGTGATAGTCTCAGTATCCTCAGTTGTAAAATGAAGATAATAGCAACCACCTTATCGGGTTGTTTTATGTGTTGTGTAGAAAGCATGTGTGGAGAGACTAACAGAATGTCTTGCATACAGTAATATATCAACTGTATCAACTGTTAGTTTCCTTCTTCACGTCAAAAAATCCTCCATGTTTCTTTGTCCCCAGTACCTAGCACAGTTTCAACATATTCAATAACTATTTTGCTCAATAGATGCAAATGCAGAAGGGCATTTTGAGGACTAGGAAAAGTAGCAATATCCATTGTTAAATAGACATGTTTCCTTTCCAATGGGGGTCCTAATTCAGCGCTTCAGCTAAAGGGCATATATACAATTGTGGGTGTGTGCATTGTACTTCCAAAGATGAGCAGTTGTATCCTCTCACAGCTCTGTCAGGAAGCTCATCATGACTCACCCTCCTACAGATCAGGTGGTTAATTATGTTATTAAACTGTCAGAATTATCCAGAATGGCTTTGTCATCCACCTGACAAGAGACCTCAGTTTGATACCACTGTGTTCAAATGGCTGAAAAATGTGAATGTGTTGTGAGATAATGTATGAACATATATGGAAGATTTTTTTCAAAATGTTTTATGCAAGATTTTTTTCCTTTAATTCCTGTGCTTTAGCTATTACATTGTTCTTAACTTAAAATTGATTTTAGTTCACGTCTACAGCTATCTTTCAGAGCCTAAGATATGCAGGTTCTGTGGTCAATGTGATGGGGACAAAGATGAGTAAGATTTGGCTCATTGGGACCACAACCCTCACTTCTTAAAAAAGAAGAGAAGACCTTCATCAGAATAAAAATCACCAGCCATGATCTTTATTATGATATTTTTACTCATCGTGAAATGAGTAAACTGGATGGTAGCAAGCTAGATTCAGCTAGATAGTCATGGTGGATTGCAAAAAATGGCCACAAATTCTTGCAACTCTTTCTTTCAAGAGCTGGAGGCTATTTCCATGCCCCCTTGGGTCTGGGCTGGCTTGGTGACTTGCTGTGACCAGTAGCTTATAGTAGAAGTGATGCCGAACTTTCAGAAGCTCAGCCCCAAGAGACCTGGCTTCTCTTCTTATTGTGCCTATAATCCTGAGACATTGACCAGTTTTCATGATGTGGTCACTCCCTAGTGGCAAGATAGACCCTTCAACTAAACTTTGGTTGGAAAGTCAAGACCATGATGCCACACACACACCAAAAGTATATGTAAAGGTTTATTACTTGCATATGAGCTTTCTGGGGAGAACAGGGTGGGCTTCCAAACTGGTCCACAAATGGCTTCTGAAAGTAGGAAATGGAGATGAGCTTGGGGTTATATGGTGGGTGGGGGTAGGACTAGATGAGGGTTCCTGCGCTCAAGCTGGGGTCCACGTGGTTTGACCTTCCAGCTAGCACCAAAGGAGGAAGTACCTGGGGTTTCTTAATGTGCCCACATGTGGAGCAGACAGGGACAGGATTGTGATGGGGCAGAAGGCTGTCAGCAGTCAAAATGAAAAATGGCATCAATCTTGTTATTACTCTTTCTTACTAGTGTCTTCCTAGTATATAGCATCTGAAATTATTATTTAAAAATATTTATTCTTTATTTCTCTACCCTCTCCATCCTCTACAGTTAGCTCAGTAATGACTGAAACCAAGCATACATTGTTCTCTACCAAATCTCTGGCTTCTAGATTAGTGTTTGGTACATAGAAAGTGATCAGTAAATATATATAAATGAATTTCTACAAGTGAACATTAGTTTTGCTGTATCCAGTCCTGATGCTTACAGTCTCATTACAGAATGAATGCACTCTAAGTCTAATGATCTTGAGTTTTTAATCCTAATAATCTTAAATTTTAATGACCTGCTCTGCATCTCCTAACAGTTGATACCTCTAAAGAAACGGGTAAGAAATGTTAGCCTTTGGTTCTTCTCGATGCTTTGAGCTATGTCCTTGTATCAAGTCCCATCACCAGAACACCATGTACCTGGATTAGGTTTCTCCAGCTTTCCATGGAAATATTTTTACAGTATTAGGTTCCTGATATCTATTGAAGCTATACTACACAGCTATATACACCTATCTCTGAATATTTTATAAAAGTACTGCTCAGCACATGGCTATCTATTTTAGTCACTGTTTCCTAGGACAGACCCATGCAGCAGGCGTCTCAGAGTTTAGAGCTGGGCCAGTTAGCATTTCCTCCTCTATTAGATGAGGAGTTCAGCCAACTTATAGAAGGAAACTGTTGTGTTAAACTGTAGGAGGTTCCCTTACCCTAGATTTTCTCACATTATTATCTACCAGTTCTTGTCTTTTTATCTTTCTTTTAATTTTATATGTATAGTCTCTCAGTATCTGTGGAGGATTGGTTCCAAGAACCCCCTCAGATACCAAAATCAATGTATACTCAAGTTCCTTACATAAAATGATGTAGTATTTGCATATAAGCTATGAACATCCACCTGTATTCTTTAAGTCATCTGTAGATTACTGATAATACCTAATACAGTGTAAATACCATGTAAATAGTTTTTATACTGTATTACTTAGGAAACAAAGACAAGAAAAAACAGTCTGTACATACGTGTTCAGTACAGATGTTTTTTTCTTCTCCAAATATTTTTTATCCAAGTTTGGTTGAATCCAGGACACAGAACCCATGGATACAGGAGAACCAACTCTGTGTGTGTGTGTGTGTGTGTGTGTGTGTGTGTGTGTGTGTGTGTGTATAATTTTCTGTAAATCTCCACAAACTTTCTTTGTAAGTAGATATGGTATTAATAATTAATAAATGGATGCTTGCACACTGGAAAATATTCAAGTAAGACTGTTCCATTGCCCTTCCCCTGTTTGGGGAAACCTGGTGTTTGGGAAAAAGCAAGGAGTAATGCTGTCTGGTTGCTCCAGCAGAAGTGGCATGTTCTTTACCTTTATGTCTCCTATAGCACGTTTAAAGGGATCAAGAAATGTTTGTCACATTAAACTTCCTGGATTTTTTTCTATACCACAGGGGCAGGGGCTTGATTAACGTCATTTATGACCAGAACTCATAGGATATAGGGATCTAGAATTTGAAATACATCTACTTTCCAGAGATATCCTGAAGGATCTTTTTAAAGTAGAGTAAGAGGTTGATTTTCATCTATATTTTCTCCTTAACATAGTGCCTAACCCTGAGGCTTTAAGCACTGCTGTGGAATAATTACCAATTGATCTTCACGAGCACTTTAATATCTTTGAATCTCTGGGATTGATTCTCTTCTTTTACCTAAAGCTTGGTACACTAAAAATGAAACAATAAGTCATTGCTAATACCATTGCTTTAGTCTATAATTTAAAATGCTTTAAAAATATAATTAGGTTAACCTTTTCTCAGGGAATAGATGGATACACATAAAGAGAGCTACATAGTTCGTTTCTATAAAATGAATCTGTTTTCCTGCCATTTTTGCCATACAGTTGGAGATGTGCTTTCACTGAAAAACATGTCTTAACATAGTGAACTGTGAAGCATTTGGTGAAGGACTTTTAATTTGACAGTATTCCACATTGGATGAAAGTGTGGTGAAAAGTGTTTTCTAACACTTTTAGAAGTGTGCCATGTACCCTCAACTGTTTTCATTTATCTTTCTCCTCATCCTTATTTCCAGATTTCATGCTGCAGTTTCTGTAATTTAACTCTTTTTCATCTTTTCTAATAGCAATTTGAAGTGTAGCCATCTAAATTTGCTTAATTGTTTTCATTTTTTAAAATGACTTATTATTAAACTATACCTGTGCTTCAAATTCAAAATATGGTAAATAAGGTCCCTTAATGTAAATGATATTTGAACTCAGTGTTTTTTATCCCTTTAGGATTTTTGTGTGATAGTCCAGGATTCCAAATGTTATAGCATTCATTTCTTTTGTTTGTCAACTTTTATTTAAGTTCAGTGGTACATGTGCAGGATGTTACATAGGTAAACATGTGCCATGGTGGTTTATTGCACACATCATCCCATCACCCAGGTATTAAGCCCAGCAGCCATCAGATATTCTTCTTGATGTTCTCCCTCCCCCAATCCCTACAACAGGTGCCCAGTGTGTATTGTCCCCCAATACCATGTGTCCAATAGCATGTTTGTTTAGTAACAATGTACACTGCCTGTGTTGCAATATGGCAAATCAGGATAATGCAAGAAATAGGTTATTATAAAATTAAATGAAAGGTTAAAGGGCCTTATTAGCTATTAGTAATAGAAAAAATGAAGTGAAAATCTGTGTCCTCTGAGGATATTGAAAATATTCTAAAATTTGATTATCATGGTGTGAGTGCCCAACTCTGTAAATATATAAAAACAATTTAATTGTACACATTAAACAGGTGAACTTTATGGTATATAAATTGTATCTCAGTAAAGCTAATTTTTTTAAACAGCTCTGTCCTGGTGAAGGAATGAAATAATGGATTAATTTACATACACTTACATAAACAATAATGATCCTAATAAATCCTCAGTTGAAACAAATTGCAATTGCAATATTAAAGGCGCAAACCTCAACTGCCTAAGGAATTTTTCTAAAAGTCAAATCTTGTCTGTGGCTGTGGGTGCATCTTATGAGATACAAATGTTGTATCCTTGATGCTCATGCCAATTGTGTTAAGTCCATTTTCATGCTGCTGATAAAGACATAACTGAGACTGGACAATTTACAAAAGAAAGAGATTTACTGGACTCACAGTTCCATGTGGCAGGAGAGACCTCACAATCATGGCAGAAGGTGAAAGGCGTATCTTATGTGGCAGCAGACAAGAGAAGTGAGCTTGTGCAGGGAAACTCCTCTTTTTAAAACAATCAGATCCCGTGAAACTTATTCACTATTATGAGAACAGCATAGGAAAAACCCACCTCCATGATTTAAGTACCTCCCACTGGATCCCTCACACAACACGTGGGAATTCAATATGAGATTTGGGTGGGGACAGGGCCAAACCATATCATTCTTCCCTGGCCCCTCCCAAATCTCACATTTCAAAACCAATTATGACTTCTCAACAGTCCCCCAAAGTCAACTCATTTCAGCATTAACTCAAAAGTCCACAGTCCAAGGTCTCATCTGAAACAAAGCAAGTCCCTTCCACCTATGAGCCTGTAAAATAAAAAACAAATTAGTTACTTTCTAGACATAATGGCAGTATATGCATTGGGTAAATACAGCCATTCCAAATGGGAGAAATTGGCCAAAACAAAGGGGCTACAGGCCCCCTGCAAGTCCAGAATCCAGTGGGACAGTCAAATCTTAAAGCTCCAAAATGATCTCCTTTGACTCCATGTCTCATATCCAGGTCATGCTGATACAAGGGGTGGGCTCCCATGGCCCTGGGCAGCTCTGCCTCTGTGGCTTTGCAGGGTACAGCCTCCCTCCAAGCTGCTTTTATGGGCTGGCATTGAGTATCTGCAGCTTTTCCAGACACACAGTGCAAGCTGTCAGTGGATCTACCATTCTGGGGCCTGGAGAACAGTGGCCCTCTTCTCACAGCTCCACTAGGTGGTACCCCAGTAGGGCCTGTGTGGTGGCTCTGACCTCACATTTCCCTTTCACACTGCCCTAGCAGAGGTTCTCCATGAGAGCCACACCCCTGCAGCAAACTTCTGCCTGGACACCCAGGCATTTCTCTATATCTTCTGAAATCTAGGTGGATGTTCCCAAACCTCAATAATTTACTTCTGTGCACTCACAGGCTCAATACCACATGGAAGCTGCTAAGGATTGGGGCTTGCACCCTCTGAAGCCATGGCCTGAGCTCTATGTTGGCCCCTTTCAGCCATGGCTCGGGTGGCTGGGATGCAAGACACCAAGTCCCTAGGCTGCACACAGCATGGGGACCCTGGGCCTGGCCTATGAAAACATCTTTTCCTCCTAGTTCTCTGGGCCTGTGATGGGGGAGGGACTGCCTTGAAGACCTCTGACATGCCCTGGCGATATTTTCCCCATTATCTTGGGGATTAACATTCAGCTCCTTGTTGCTTGTGCAAATTTCTGCAGAAGACTTGAATTTCTCCTCAGAAAATAGGATTTTCTTTTCTATTGCATTGTCAAGCTGCAAATTTTCCAAACTTTTATGCTGTTTCCCTTATAAAACTGAATGCCTTTAACAGCACCCAAGTCACCGCTTGAACGTTTTGCTGCTTAGTAATTTCTTCCGCCAGATACCCTAAATCATCTCTCTCAAGTTCAAAGTTCCACATATCTTTAGGGCAGGGGCAAAATTCCACCAGCCTCTTTGCTAAAACATAACAAGAGTCACCTTTGCTCCAGTTGCCAACAAGTTCCTCATCTCCATCTCAGACCACTTCAGCCTGGATTTCATTGTCCATATTATTATTAGCATTTTTGTCAAAGCCATTAAACAAGTCTCTAGGAAGTTCCAAACTTTCCCATATTTTCCTGTCTTCTTCTGAGACCTCCAAATTGTTCCAACCTCTGCCTGTTAGCCAGTTCCAAATTCACTTCCACATTTTCAGGTATCTTTTCAGCAGGGCTTCACTCTCGGTACCAATTTACTGTATTAGTCCGTTTTCACACTGTTAATAAAAACTTACTCAAGACTGGGCAATTTACAAAAGAAAGAGGTTTATTGGACTTACAGTTTCACGTGGCTGGGGAGGCCTATCTATCATGGCAGAAGGTGAAAGGCACGTCTTATGTGGTGGCAGACAAGAGAAGGGAGCTTGTGCAGGGAAACTCCCCTTTTTAAAACCATCAGATCCCATGAGACTTACTCACTATCACGAGAACAGCACGGGAAAGACCAGCCCACATGATTCAAGTACCTCCCACCAGGTCCCTCCCACAACACGTGGGAATTCAAGATGAGATTTGGGTGGGGATGCAGCCAAACCATATCACCAATCATCAGGTATTTATTGAGTTCCATTGTGATAGAGGCCGCTCTTGGAGATTCAAAGGTATAAAATACAAAACCAGCTGTATTACTTGCTATTGCTGTTTAACAAAACATAGTGGCTTAAAACAACACCATTTTATTTAGCTCACAGTGTTGTGGGTGGGTTGTTGGTGGGTTGTGTTGTTCTTGTCTGAGCTGGCTCAGCTGATCTCTGCTGGGATTTTTCAAGAAACTGTGGTGAACTGGTGAGAGGGCTAACTGGTGATCTAGGATAGACCCACTCACATGTCTGGCAGTTGGCAGGCTATCTTCTGAGGCACTTGGTTGTCCTCCATGTGGCCCCTCATCCTTTAGGTTGGCCACATGGTACTTTCAGGTTTCCAAGTACAGCAAGAGCAGCAACTATAAAACCTCTTGAGGTTCAGGATCTGGACTTGCACCATGTCACTTAGACTGTATTTTACTGGTCAAAGCAAGTTACTAAGCCATCCCAGATTCAGAGGATAGGGAAATAAAATTCACCTATTGATAGGAGGAGCTGCAAGATTTGATGGATATTTTTAGAGTCAATTTCATAGTCAATCAATTACTAAAATAAGGCTGCTTTCTAGACCTCCATCCAAGTCACTTCAACACTACAGCAATGTAGCTAAATCTGGTTTTGTGCTATCCAGTTTGTCCCTTCCGTTTAAGTAAACTAAGTCTCATGATGAAGATGATTTGGGTATGTTAAGTACACACTGACAGTATTCATGTGTATTAAATGTTGAATTAATTACCCCCACTAGAAGTGGGCAGGGATAACAGCAGCTCTTGCTAAAACTGTTTAAATTTTGCTTCAAACTTTTGCCATAGATTTACCTAACATAAAGATTGTTTTGATTTCCTAAAGTACACACCATTAAATGGGTCCAAAGCCAGAGGAGCAGGAGACCACAAGATGGGAATAAAATTACAGTGGTGTGGTTACTTCACATTGAGTAATTAAGAAGCAACTATATTATAATATCTATTTTAATTCTGGCCATTTGCCAGCTATAACTTCTCTCACAGCAATAAGAAAAGTTGAGGAGCAAACCAAAATATTCACCTGAATACAATGAGAAACACACAAGACAAGAATGGGAAAAAAAAACCCTAAATCCAATTGACTAATGTTAGAGAAGAAATTTATAAAATTCAACATATCTGGTAAGCTACCTACCAAAAGGAAAATCAGGAGCAGGTAGTGAGAAATCTCACAACCTTGTTAAAACTGTGAGATCATTATCCCATTGCCAGTTGTTCCCAAGAAATGGGCCTCTTCTTAAATATGGGGGACTGAATGCTGAGGGCCAGCCAGGGAAAACACTCCCAGCTCCACTGACATCTGACATGAATCACGTCAGAACCTAAGGCCTTTGCCCACAGCCATTAGAAATTGTGACCGTTCAACTGTGAAAATCTTCAGGTTCAAGCTTGGGTCTCAGACAGAAAAATCCATCTCCCAACTACTTCATCAAAGTGTAGTGTTCAGCTTGACTTTTCCTATCCCTAGGCATCCGCTTTCTATAAACACAGCTCCCAGCATGATGGTGTCAATTAAATACCCACTTTCAATTACCTAATAGAAGAAAAAAAAGAAAAAAAGATCTTGTTACTTAGGAAGTTTTTTTTTAACCAATTCTATGGATGTAGAAGTCTAGCATCTTAAAAGACACCTTAAATGACCATTTGCTTTCTATAAGCTGTTGCCTCAGATACAGTTGAGATTTATAAAAGTCCTAGGCAAGCTTCTTAGAAGCATACTAACATCAGCTGATAAAGAGTGATTCTATTTTCCTTTGAATTAGACATCCCTTTCTCTGCTATAATCCTCTTTATATAGAGACTCCTTTTCTATTGAGCCAAGAGTGGAATAATTGCAAAAGCCTTGTCAGGGTGCCATACTGGAGAGACTTTCCATGTCTCCATTATCCCTCTACAAGTAGACAGTTTATTTTTTTTTAGTTTTTAAAAATTTATCATTTAAAAGCATGTTTAATTAGTTACTCAAATAATGCTGCTTTCTAAGTCACTTCATCAAATTTACTAAGGAAAAAATAATTATTTAAGGTGATGGACATCTCAATGACACTGATTTGGTCTTCACAAATAATATAAGTATATTAAATTAGGACATGTCCCCTGAAAACATGTACATCAATTATATACCAATAAAACATACAAAATTTGAAAACTTTAATAAAAGATCAACTATAAGATGGAATTGTTTAATAGCTATGACAATTTCTAGAAAGTTCTACTGCAGAGTTTTCCTTTTCTATATTTATAGAAGCATTTCAAGGAATAATCAACTTCTTAAAAACTATGGATATAAGTGGTTTAATTGTTTTATTATATGTTTAATATTCAGAAAAGCATATTTATAGTCAACAGTTGCAATTTCAAGTATCCTATATATTCATCAAAAATATGAATTTGCTGAGAAAAGACACAGAACAACCATAACAATGGGAACTGGTGAAATTGTGGTTACGATGTTTTAGAAATACAAATTTTAAGCTGATATACTCTTCGAATGGTTAGTAAAAGAATGATAAAATGCCTAAAATTCAAAATATTTTAAATGACATTCAGAAGATGGAAAGATACTCAGATGCTTGAAATGACCCCTTCACACGTGACATGATAAAATTTAACATGTTGCCAGAAGCACCAAATTGTGGCTAAGTCACTCTGGTTGTTAAAGAATGGTTAAACTAAAAAATAATAGAAAGTGACCTTAAAAACAGCTAAAGAAATCTGAAATGGCCAAAATCATCCTATGTCAGCTAATTTGTTATTATCTAGTATCTGGGACATGTATTAAGTGAGATTTGTCAACTCAGTAGCAGTGGGCTGACAGATTCAACATGAAAAGCAAAAACTGTCCAAAACAATGGAAAGGAAATAAGCAATGGAAAGGAAATAAGAGAACAGGACACTATCACATTTACCTTACAGTTAAATCTATTCAATAGAAGTCCACATCTCCCTAGGATTCTTAAATCTCAATAAAATGAACATTTACTAAAATACTGCTCTTATGACAAAATGAAAAAATTGTCATCTAAAGCTTCCCTAAAATATTCAAAAGCTTTTAAAACCACTCAATCTACTATGAATTTCGATTAACTTCATAAACAGCTACAAGAAAACAATGTTTTGGTAAATTTAGCACATTGATTTTTGGCAAATTGGCTTCTGGCAAACTGGTCGTTTTATATATTGTTTATTTCAGCATATTGATTTTTAGCAGTTTGGCTTCTTTCTGATACCTGGTGCCCTCAGAGAACAAGCTGGATAATCAAAGACTTATTTTTAGAAATATATCAAGTGCCAAGAGTCACTGGTTAGGAGACTGAGTATACATGGTGATTGAGACAGACATTGCCACCGACTTCATGGGAGATACAGCCTGTCAGGGAAGACAGACATTAAGTAAAAGTGACATAAATAATTATTTAGCTAGAATTGTAATAATGCTTTAAAAAAAACATGGTATGAAATGAGAGTGTCTGAGAGGAAGACCTGGTAGATAACCTTTTATTTTTAATTGATTTGTAATTTAAAATTATATAATAGAAAATGCAGTCTGGCCTGGTGAAACAGACAGGAGGACCAGTGCTGAGCATCATCATCAGTCAGGTGTGGGTGGCATGGTAGGTTTGCAGAACCGACATAGACCATGGGCAGCACGCACTGCCTAAGGAGCAGTGACTGGCATCCATTAATGTCTCCAGTGTTCATCTTGTGCAGGGTCCTTTATGTTTTCCTCACATGCCTTAGAGTGATCTTTGTCTTTAAAGTGACAGGCTCCACTTTCCATGTGCTTCTCTCTCACGGCTTACCTGCAGGCTCCAGTCTTCTCTCAGCCTGCAGCTTGCAACCCCCGTTGCCATTTGCCATGCCGCCACTGAGGCTGGCCTCCCCAGATCCTTTTCCTTGGCTGCTTTTTATTTTTATTCTTACACTTCTTTGTTGCTGGCTGTTCTTCTCAGGGTTCTCCAGCCTTTGAGAGAGCATGCTGGCCAGTGGTGGCACTCCTGTGCCTCTGCACAAGTGTACTGAACAACTGGGTCTCTGACACCTCCCAGGGAGTGGTTTTACATAGCTGTGGTGGTCTAGAGCTTCTCATCCCAAATACCATCTTCATTAGAAATCTAAGGATTCTCGGAGGCTATTTCTGAAATCATCAATGTTTTACCTTAACTAATACCAGAAAACAAGTTGTCCATATTATTAAGAGGAGTTCTAAATAGTTAGAATTTGTTTTCTGTTTTTTGTTTGTTTGTTTGTTTGTTTAACTAGTCCTTGTGGAGCAGGGCTACCCCACAGGCAGTGTGCCTTTGTTTAAAAAAGATAAATGAAAGACGGGAGGAAACTATGTATGCCCTGTGATTAAGATGTATCTAAACAATATGTAAATAGCTGTGTTAAAAAAGCAGTCAATAGCACTAAGAGACAAAAATGTTTTTGCTTGCAGTGTTTACAAAGAAGTTTATACTTCAGCAGAACTGGACTGCTGGAATAAAAGACACAGTCCAGGTTTTGGTGGGGTTTTTTGTTTGTTTTTTTAAAAATCGGCATATTTGTTTTCTGGGGCTGCTATAAAACAAATTACCACAAGCTTGTTGGCTTAAAACAAAAAGAATTTATTCTCTCAGAGTTTTAGAGGCTGGAAGTTCAACGTCAATTTCAGGAAGATCAATGTCAATTTCACTCACCTGAAATGAAGGTGTCAGCAGGGCCAGGCACCCTCTGGAGGTTCTGGGGAAGAATCCTTGCTTCTTGGAGCTTCAGGTAGCTGGCAGCATCCCTGACTTGTGGCCACATCCCTCTAAATCTCTGTTTCTTCCTCTTCCGAGTGTAACCTCATCTGCCTGTGTCTCCTTTACAAGGACATTAGTGATTTCATCTATGGCCCACCAGGTTAATCCAGGATGATCTCCTCATCTCAAGATCCTTAACTTAATCGCATTTGCAAAGACCCCTTTTTCACATTAGCTGACATTTACAGGTTCTAGAGATTAGGATTTGATATATTTGGTTTCATCATTCAACTCACTACACAGGGGTTACATTGTTTCTGTTGAGAATCACAATTCACAGAAAGGGGCCCAAAGCTTTGCTTATCCTGAAGGTAGGGTGATTTGTTCTATGTGTTTCTTTCCAGATATAAAGTTGTTTTTTCCCGACTCTGCTACTGGTGCACTTGATCATCCTGGTAGAGGACAAGGTGCCAGCGCTGCTTTCTCAGTTGTATGCTTGCAAACAAACTGACTGACAAACGCAGAGCACTCGATAAATGTCATTGTTATTATTGGTGTGGCTACATGCAGGAAAACAGCCTGAAATTTTATTATTTTTTCACATCAGATGGGTAATAAGATTTGAGGGAGACACATCTCTCACGTGTGGGAAAACCCAGTCATCACACTTATGAACTGCAAATGGACCCCAGACTGAATTTTTTTTTTTTTTTTTTTTTTGAGATGGAGTCTCGCTCTGTCACCCAGGCTAGAGTGCAGTGGCATGATCTCGGCTCACTGCACCCTCTGCCTCCAGGGTTCAAGCAATTCTCCTGCCTCAGCCTCCCAAGTAGCTGGGATTACAGGCGCGCGCCCCCGTGCCTGGCTAATTTTTTGTATTTTAGTAGAGACTGGGTTTCACCATGTTGGCCAGGATGGTCTCGATCTCCTGACCTCGTGATCCACCCTCCTCGGCCTCCCAAAGTGCTGGGATTATAGGCGTGAGCCACTGCACCTGGCCCCCAGACTGAAATTTTAAAAAAGAAAACACTAACATGATAATGGTAGTTAGTGAATGGAAGGATCAGGTGGTCATACTGCTTTAAAAAATTACGTTGAAATTTAATTTAAAAAAACATTTTTAAACATTCATTTAATCTGAATACTCTTGAGACTACAAGACTACTCTAAAATTTACTCTTAGTAAATTCTATGCTCAGAATCTATGAGAGTCTAGTGGTTATCTCTGGGTAATGGGATCATGAGTGATTTTTTAAAAATATTTTACTTTCCTGTTTTCATAATTTTGCTACATAAAACATACATAACATATATAAAAATTGATTAAAATTAATGTATTTGGGCCAGGTAGATCATGTGTGTAATCCCAGCATTTTGGGAGGCCGAGGTGGGAGAATCACTTGAGGCCTAGAGACCAGCCTTGGCAACATACTGAGACCCCCATCTCTACAAAAACCTTTAATAATTGGCCAGTCATGGTGGCTCATGCCTGTAGTCCTAGCTACTCAGAAGGCTGATGAGGGAGGATCGCTTGAGCCCAGGAGTTCAAGGCTGCAGTGAGCCGTGATCACACCACTGTACTTCAGTCTGAGAGACAGAGTGAGATCGTGTCTCAAAAAGAAAAATTAATATATCAAAATGTTGATATATAAACTCTGAGCTTTAGAGTTTGCAATTAGTTTTATGTACATTATCACATTTACAGCTCCATGAGGTTTGACATTATTTGGCTATTTGGAAGGTGAGGACGTGAGCTGTACAGGGATCCAATCCAAGGCTGATGTAGCAAGGAAAGGAACAGGACCATAGTCCTTTTTATCTTGACTCCAAGTCTAGTGGTTTATACAGAATTTAAGTTACTGTGAAGTTGATGATACTCCTTATAAAATGTATGTTTGCCTGCTTTTGAATTTGCACTAGAAGAAAATTTTGCTCATCCAACCCCAGTCTCCATGTGGGATTCCTAGAAGTTTTCAAACCTGTTTATTAATGTATTTTTAACATGTGTCAAAATTCTGCTTAGTTCCACAATCAATCATTATTTCTTGTAATTTCTGAAAAATGCCCATTTATGTCTTGAGACTATTCCATTCAAATCTCAAAAAAGACTACTTTTAATCATGTAGTTTAAAAAAATTTTTTTTCATCCCCCTGCCTTTATCATAGGTCTTCTTATGCCTAAGAACTAAAGCAATTTCTTTAAAATGAGCACAGCAGGTTCTTTCCATGATAGCTGACCCTTCATTATGAAATCGGGTGCTAAGTCAAATTCGGTTTTGTGTTGTCTTCCCTATCACCCACCCCTTCACCCACCAACTTGCATTTATTGAAGCAAAATGTTTCACAATATTTGTGGTGCTATTAGAATGTCCTTCAGTCCAACACCCTTTATCCTCCTTCTAAAACTCGGCATTTTGCTATTGAATATGTAAATGTATGTAAGGAAGTTCATTGATGTTTTGCTTTCCAGTTACTCTCAAACCTGTAAATATTTTTGAAGCCTTGAATAGATCATTTGTTCATTATTGGTGCCAGTTTTACCTCCAGGGGACATTTAGAAATGCCTGGAGACAGTTTTTGGTTGTCACAATAGCAGAGAGCAGGTACCTAGTCAGTAGGGAAAAGGATGGTGCCAGCCATCCTACAGGACAGCCCCCACAACAAAATTATATGACCCCAAATGTTCAACACTGCCCTTGTTGAGAAATATGGACCTAGATCAACACCACCCATCTTTCAATTCCATCTTATAGATGTTCAGCTCCCCCTGAAGACCACAGAGATACAGACTTTACAAAACATGCACTTAAACAAGGAGTGGCAGCATCATTCAGCTGATCCGGGTTCCACCCTTACTTTTTCTTGGTGACCTATGCATAGCAAATGGCTTTCATATCATCTAAAGTCTAGGATAATGATAGTATCTTACTCTCTGGTGGCTGAAGGATTTCTGTGAGGCCTTAGGTTCATTCTCTTGGGAAAAAAAAAAGGCCCTTAAGGCAGTAAGAAGACCCCCCAAGGGCACAGTTAGTTATGCCTTCATCTGTATCCTCTCTTTATATCTCTAATACAAAAGTTTGTTTGTTTGCTTGGTTTTTCTTTTTTAATAATTTAAGGGAGGTGCTTTAGTCTCCTCAGTAAATTATATTGTGTCATAATGCTAGTACCTAACATAATGGCAACACATAAAAATTGCTTAATTAATGTTTGTTGAATGAATGACTTTAATTGTTCAGAGTTTCATGTTCAGTTATAGATCATGAATTCCAATTGCCTATAGTCTCCTGTCACCTTCTTCAGATTTACTCTGTATTCTAACTTCTGTTTTACTTTTTCCACTGGTTTTATTTTTGCCCTCGGGGGATATTTTTTTATTCATTAAATTTACTAATTTACTCACATCAATTTACTAATTGTTTCTTACGCTAGG
This sequence comes from Pan troglodytes, assembly GCF_028858775.2. NCBI lineage: Eukaryota > Metazoa > Chordata > Mammalia > Primates > Hominidae > Pan > Pan troglodytes. The sequence continues at coordinate 94,857,387 of NC_072407.2, forward strand.
TACTGTTAGCATTGTCAGAAATGTTTAAGGGGTGAGGAAGCAAAGATGAGTAAAGACAATGTACAATTTAATTATAATACAGAGAGTGACTGAATGCTATTAGAATCTATTTATAGAAAGATCAAAATAAAATTTGAGACATAGAGGAGAAGCTTATAGAAGCGATATAACAATCAATGCTCCTGGAAGTGGGATGAGGTTTGAACAGGCATTTTTTTCATCCACTACTCACTCACTCACCTACTCATTAATCCTGTAAGCATATTTTCAGTGCCTGCTCTGTGGCTAAGGACACAAAAATGAATAAGATATTGCTTATACCCTCAATGCATTTATGGTTTAATATTTGAAAAAATTAATGATAAACCTCTTCACAGCAAGCCATCATCCGACAGTAGAGAATCAGAGAAAAACATTGCTTCTAGATCAGATGGGTTTGCCATGAGAATCCTGGTTTCTCCATTGTTTCTGAGCTATACGACCTTGGGCAAATTTAGATTATGTCTCAATGTCCATATTTGTTAAATGGGAATAGCAATATCTACCTCACAGAGATTTTACTAGAATTAAAAGAAATAACATGTTAATTATTCAATAAACATTTATAGAGAACCCATTACTTTCCAGATACTAGGTTAAGCACTAGAGGTTAAGCACTGGGGATACAAAAACAAATGACCCTCCACCTGTCTTCCAAGGGACAGTTTGATAAGTGCTTTGGGAGAGATCACAGAGCAGGTGTGCTTCACTTGGATGGTGGAAAGGTGATGAAGGACCGCTTCCCTGTGGGATAACCACTGAGTTTGATGTTAAAAAACACTGGAAGTTAGACCCAGGAAGAAACTTCACCGCACAGGATGTTCCAGAAGTAAGAACAGCAGGCTTGCTGAGGGGCAGGTAGCTGACTGGAGCCTAGAGAGGAGGGAAGATGTGGAGTAGGGGAGACAGGGACAGTGGTTACACAAGGGTAGCAAAGACTGAGGCACAAGGCTGGATGTCAGCAGGCTACGTGTGCCTTGTTAGACAGTGTGGATCCAACTGGGAGCCACTCTGGAAGAAACAGACTCAGTAACCACTTAATACATGAGTAAAACAAGTCTACATTCTGGAAGGTTTGGGGGAAGACTCAAGTGAACTGGGCACATTCTGATGTTACTAGCTGAAGCCTTGTACATGAAAGTTTAGGAAATCAATTTGAATAGGTAATATGAGGCAAGACTGTGATAGAATTTGGTGTCTTGGTGGTCTCTTGTCTACAAAATGATTGATTGTTTTAGCACCACGTGTACAATGTCCTAGATGAGGAAAAGACTTGAGGCTTGAATACCAGATATGAGATTGTGACTTAGTTATCAAATTATAGGGTCCAGGTCTAGGGTAGAGCAATTGAAGCGTACATGCAGAGTTGGACAGCAGTCTTCTGAGAAGCATCATCAGTATGAGACAGAGAGGGTAGAGCCCACAGCTCTATAAGCTTAAGTAAATGAAAGCATGGTGGTCCCTAGGTTGAAAGGCCGATGTGACTTGAGATAGAAGATATGAGTTGAGTTTGGCACGTTATGTTTTAGATGCAAGGGGGGCAAAAAAGTGAAACTTCCTATTGAAACCTTAGATATATGGGATGAAATCTTGTGCAGGAAACTGAAGATGTAGGTACAGGTTTGGGAATCCTCACAATAGAGATGATTGTTTAGGGGTATATAAATACTTCTTGATATTCTTTATTTCCATTTTTGAAAGGTTTTCTAATATTAATTAGGAGCTTTAGTCTGATATTCCATTAACAGAGCAGTGCTTTTAAGTACACTTTCCTTTGCTGCAAAGCATCTGTTTAATATGTGCTACTACCTAATATGCCAGGAAGCTCTGGGTCCCCAATAACTCTGTTATGATAAATTGGCACCTTTGGAAGTTATAGGAAGTTTTCCAGCCTCCAAAGTCCTCTCTGAGTATCTGATGTTTTAATTCAGAGGAGTACATTACTGGTTTAATTGTGGTAAGAATTCTTAATAACCAAACCCTGAGTATGGAGGTCTACCTGCTTCTTCTGGAAAAAGGATTGTCTCTGGAAGGGAGAGAGAAGCAAGCTGTGGTTCAGTTTATGTCACCTGTGTCAGTGCGATACCACATGTTTGAGAACCTAATATGTATCCAGCACTGGCTCAGACACTAAGGATACAGCAAGTTCTTTTTGTTCCAAGTCCAGCAAACAAGCACAAGATGTGTAGAGAAGGGGTTACATAGATGTCTGTTCCAAAGGCTGTTAAGCACTAGAAGAAGCAGAGGCTGACCTTGTCCAGGGCAGTAGGATTTTTTAAAATCGCAGTATAATGGCATTTTAACTGAACCCTAAAGTCTAAGTAACATTTACTCTGGAAGTTAAATGAGATAATGTCGGTTGGTTATCGTAATAATAATGCACTAGAAAATAAAGTCAATTAATTTGTTTTAAAAAAGCAATGCTCTTATTTGCTTGGAACACTGTAAGTACTCAAAAATGAAGAAAAAGAAAAGTAGACATTTGCCAGGTAGTCAGGGAGAAAAAGGAACAATGTATATATTCCAGAGAGAAGGAACAAGGTGTGTGTAACAAAACCAGACAGACAGGAAGAGTAGGCACAGCGTGTATGTTTGTTGGGAGAGCATACTGAAAATATTGGTAAACAAATTATCATATTTGCTTTACAAAATGATCCCTGAGCCTGCATAAAGGAGCATGGCTTGTGGATAGAGGAAGATCGGATAAAAGGAGACCAGTCAGGAGGCTATAGCCCAGGTCTAGATAAGAATGAATGGGGATCTGAACTAAGGTAGGGGATGGAGAAGAGAGGATAGATTTTAGATAGTTCTAGGTGGTAGAATTAATAGAACTTGGTGGCTAATTAAATGTGATAATAAACAGGCAAAGAGGATTCTAGAACACCTCCCTGCAGGAACTCCCAGTGAAGTTTGAGCATGTCGTGTCTGACTTAGGGCATGCATATCTGAAACCACCTTGTGCTGAATGACAAGCCTGATTTTTCCAGCACCAATGCTCTTCTTGATTGTTTGCTTGACACTTTGGGAAGTAGCATTAACACTCTCAGGTCACTAGGGGGCTAATCATAGCCATTTTCATGATTGCAATGCTGAATTGGAGTTTTCAGAGAATAATCATGGCAGTTCACATAAGGGTCTTTCCTGGAAGAGGCTCTCACTGTCTTCGGACAATGTCATTTGCATTAAGACCATTCCATGAGGCTAGTGTCATAAAAATCATTACTTATATAGCTTTTGCTCTCAAATCTTTACTCATTCCAGAGGTCTACTGAATACTAAATTATTTTTTCATTCCAGCTGTAAATGTGTTAAGCTGATGGACACAAACTATTCACAAGTGAATGACTAGAAGGATGGATGGATGAGCATAGATAGATAGATAGATAGATAGATAGATAGATAGATAGATAGAAATTAATGACAGCAGTTAGTGCTCTATTTGCATGAACATGTTAACAATTTTAAAGAAAAATTAATTTACAATGATTTAGTAAAACCATAAACCTGTGTTTAAAACCTGGCTAAACGTAAAACACTGTGTTGGACTATTACATACTAGATTCAGCCCTTAGAAGACATAGGTGGAGGGTTATTTATGTTTGTATATCCAGTGCTTAACCTCTAGTGCTTAACCTAGTATCTGAAAGTAATGGGTTCTCTATATATGTTTGTTGAATAATTAACATGTTATTTCATTTAATTCTAGTAACATCTCTGTGAGGTAGATATTGCTATTCCCATGTAACAAATATGGATATTGAGACATAATTTATATTTGCTCAAGGTTGTACAGCTCAGAAGCAGTGGAAAAACCAGCATTCTTATGGCAAACCTGTCTGATCCAGAAGCAATGTTTTTCTCTTACTCTCTACTGTTGTGAAGATGGCTCTTTGAAGGCACTGTCTGATCCTTCTTGAGCTTCTGCACAGTTCCTAGTTGGGAGCTGAGTTACTCTTTCAGATCATAGAGAAGTCTCATTATTGGCAACCAAACTGTTGTGCTGACCCAGACATTTTATATCTGGAGCTGCCATTTGAGAGTCACCAGCAGAGGGTTCAAGTTCAGGTAAGCCACAGCCTACCAGTTTTGGGAAATGATAAGGATAATGACATTCCTGACCCCAGCCTTCCAAGATGCTCACCAAGCCCAAATGTGCACCTGTTCAGAGCAAGCCATAATTCCTCACCTCAGACCACGAACCATGTTCAGGTAATCATGAAGATGATTCCCACTGATTCAGTAGGACCCAATTACACTGCAAAAGAGTGAAATTGAGTAGAAGAATGGCATTTGGGGACAGAATTGTTAAGTAACGAAAAATAAGTAATGGCAATTGACCCTTGAGGTGTCTGATCAGACCCACACAAGACTGCTAGGAAAATAAATTAGTTGTAAGGGATCTATACCTTCTCTGTGAACCCCAGGCCATTAGCATTGTCCTTTCAATTTCTCCAGAAAGTTCTCAGGCTTCATTTAGCTACTGATACTGTAGAAATTTCATTTTTAGGAAGAAAGTCATAAATATAGCAACACCTATACTCTTTTGAAAAGGAAAGATTCCTAGTATCTGGGCAATAAAGTGAGAATTTGATTCATTTATTTAAAAGATCTCTCAGGTGCAAATTCAGTCACTTCTAAGGTGGTCTTTTATTTTTTTCCTTTTATGTCTGTAAAAAGAGATATGATCCTCCCACTCCAGCCCATCTCACTGATGTCTTTAGAAAGCTGGAACCAGAGTCTGATTACAGACATTTGTTGCCATGAAGACACAACGGAACATGGTTAAGGGAGAAGAAAGAGCCTTAACTATGAATTATTTTCCTGTGATGGCTAATATTTTTTCTCTTATACCTTTCCAAAAAGGTGGCAAGGTGACATCTATTTAGAATGTATTTAATTGCAACTTTCAGAAGACTGAAACAGTAATATCTCACAGAATCCTCAGTCACAATTCAAAATGTTTGGAAAAGCAGAAAATGAAGTGTACTCTCAGCAGAGGGGAAAGAAATTGAAATTTCAAGTAATCTGCCTAGTCTGCTGATTACACTGTGTAACAGAGGATATACCAGCCCTTGATTTTTGTCTCTGATTTCCATTCATCGGAGGTCCTTTCCTTATGATCAGGGACTCTGTGGGTAGCCATGGTACTTAAAATCTAAGGAATAGCAAAGAGAATTTTCTTCTATTATAAAGTGGTGGTGTCAGATGAAGTAATTGGATCCTAATCCCTATTTACAGCAATTCAAAGACAGATTAAAAACCTCACCCAAAGCATCTTCCTAAACCATAGTCAAATGGTGTGTGTATATATACATCACTGTGTACGTATGTGTGTGTGTCTGTGTGTGTGAGAGAGAGAGAGGAATGTTTATTCATAAAGAAACACACAATAAAGTCATGAGGATTACAAAAATTGATGACATAGTCATTAGATAAGAATCAACCTTGTTTAATTTTTACATAGAATTACTAAAAATAAGCAGTCAGAATTTTCCATGTATTTCAGTTAGATTTTTTTTTAATTCAGTGGAATTAATTACTGTAATTTGGGAAGAACGAACTTTGTTTTAGTTCAGAAAATGTATTACTCACATAATGGATCCCAGGAGCCATACAGTGTCAAGAATTGTTCAGTTGTGTAACAGTGTTATCAAGAAACCTCATTCCTCCTCCCTGCCATCCTTGGAATCAGGCCTCACAGAATCTGCCCCCTGATTGCTTCAAAAAAGATACCAGAAACAAATACAGCTACCGATTTTTCATTGTTCTCATTGAGACAGGGCATCAGAGTGGTAGGGAGAACTGGGGCAAATAAACTTTCCTATAAACCTTTACTTCTTACATTTCAAAAGGTTGTGTAAAACCTGTGATCTTTTCTTCTATAGCATTTCATGAGAATTAAAGGTCTTAAGGTTAAGCAGGACATTGAGGAATCCTCTAGGAAGCCCTCTGAAATAATACAAATACATCATCACTCCAGATAGATTTTAAACATCCCATTTTATGAGGAAGAATTCCGTAATCACCTTATAAGAGAACTCAATAATATAGATTTTTACTGCAGGGACATTTAATTCCCCAAGAGTAAAGGGCATTTATTTAAAACACCAGGTTCCCCAAGATACTAGAGTAACATTTAAAATGGTACCAAAACATTGATGATCCCACTGGGAATTTTTAGCCTGACTACTTTTGCTCACAGCCTACATACAGAGCTTTGTCTCGCTTCCGCATCCCTTTGTGATTTGTAATCGTGGCTGTCATCTCCTCCAGATGGGAAGCTCCTGTGGGGCAAGGACCATGTTTTTGTTCATCATCATCTCTCTCCCACAGTGCTTTTACATTGCAGGTCCTCAAGGAGTAATTACTGAACTCATAATACATAGTACAGATCAGGAATAGTGAATTCAAAGTACTCTGATATAAACAATACAATTCTTTGATGAAGACATGCTACTTCCCCACTTATGCAACAAATATGTTTAGTTAATTTTTCCTGGAAGAGTATGTACATTTTGTTGTGTTATCCACCTGGATTTCACAACATGCTGAGTCTTGTATGGCTATGCTGTCACCTATAAGCTGAGTGACTCTGGGCAAAGCTTTGGATCTTGCTGGATTCTTCATCCATTATCAAGTGGGGTTAATATTTCTTCACCAACTTTCCTAGTCAAGTCGTGGGGAAAATCAAATGTGATCACAGATATTAAAGTGCTTGGAAGTAGTATGAATGAAGGGGCCTCAATACTATTGTTGCTACTGAAGACTCAGAACATGATGAGTCCCTGTCACACTATAGCTTTCAATAATAAATTACCCTGGCAGCTGACCCACAAACTCAAAAGCACCAAGATAGAGCACTGAGACTTGGGCCAACCTAGGGATCCTAAGTCTGTCTAAGGCAAAGCTACTTAAAAGGACAGATGGATCTTACCCTAAACCTTTCCTGGATTGCAGTGATATGTCTTAGGACTCTGATTATCTGATTTCAAAACCAAAGGGACCAGAACTTGGACAACAGCCATACATCTTTGCCAAGTAGCCTTCAGCTGCTGGTGATGTAATGACCTGATACCTCATGCAATCTTTTTGTTTTTTGTAATTTCTGGAGATTTCCAGGAAAGACTGTGAGCCTGCATGTTATGGTAATGGTCCTATCCACTGAAGCATGCAAACAGATAACTCTTTATGATCAATAGACATTCCTATTGCCTTAAAGCCTATTCAAGTATCATTTTTATTGTAAGCTTTCTGATGGAATTTTTAATGTAGCAAAATTCTAATCAGTTTGGAAGTTTCCTAAACTGATTCCTCTTACTGTTATATGACAAGACTTCGCAGAACATTCTCTACATATTTTGGTGAATTATATCTTCCTAGTTTGGCTGGATATTAGAATCCCTGACATACTCTTTTCACAAAGCCAGAAGGAAAAGAAAGATGCTTATTCACAAAGTTACATGTTTAAGCATAGAATGAGGGACAGTTGGAGCAAATAACCTTCCGTGAGTGTGCACTGTGGTGTTAAACTCTCTACATGCTTGGCAATCTCTGCTGCCTGTCACATAATCTGAAACGTGGTTTGGGAATATTTCTCCCAAAATGCTTTTGCCATGAAATAGAAACAGCTTTGGCTCCCCACTAAATAAAGCTCTTATGAAGAGACATTCATTATTCATTGCTCACTTTTCTCCAGTTCTGTCCACCAGAAATCCCAGGACCTTTCACACATAGGTACTTGTGGGCCTGATCTTCTGAGAACGTTCTGGGAGAAAGTACAACTATCTGGGCAATGTCATGCCCTGCTTCACTAAATGAACAGTGAGAATATATCCATTAAGCACGAGTATGACTCCGGCCTGAATTAATTTAGCTTCTAGTAGGGAGTTAACTTTGATCATGATAATAACACTCTGAGAGTAATGTCCAAGATTGTAAATCATCATCTGTAAAAACTACTTGTATTCTACTTTCACTCAGCAAAACAACTGAGTACTTATTGGAAGTCTTTCTTTTGAAATGCTTTTTCAATGTTTTTGGCTGGGCAAAAAGACTATTTCTAGAATTTACAGATACACAACTGAGTTACACATTTTTAATTGACTCCAGAGGCAGTGTGACTCTCCTTTATCTTTCATTATTTAACACATTTAATCTATTTGGCTTTTGACATCTGCAGAAAGTTCACCAGCCACTGTTTTCACATTACTTAGACTTCATGATAGGGGCTGCCTGAGGCGGAATGACGAGAACATTCTTCCTTAGCTGTCTGCCTCCCCTGTTGAAAAGCAAAAGTGAAGAATCATTGGAGTCTTTAAATGGAACTTAAGCAGATGAATGTTAACTGGGAGTGGAGTGGAAGTTTTAGGCTTTAAAAAAAATTCTTTTAGGAGAGTATTATTCATTCTCTTAAATTATTGGATTTCTGAATCCATGTGATTTCATGGTCAAAAGATAATTGTTTTTTCCCCTTATCTCAGGGAAAGAGGATTTTTAAAATCATGTAAGTACTTAAAAAGCATTTCAAATTCTCAAGAATTTATAATGAAAGAGATATTAGAACACTCATGTGATTATATTTAAACACTCTTTACTACAGTAGTAACATTTCCAGACTTTTCATTTGATTGGTCAGTTTTATATTTTATATTTGTGATTGGTTTCATTTTCTGGATACATTGAGTTATTTCTCTGCTAATATTTTTCATGTCTGAGTTTTTCTGTCTTTGGCAATTTACCTCTTCCATACATTTCCTTTACTTATCCTGCCCTAGGCACCAGGAATAGAAAAATGAAAGACACAACGTCTGCCCTCAGAGAACTCTGAGAGAGATATATATATTTTTTTGAGACAGAGTCTCACTCTGTCACCCAGGCTGGAGTGCAGTGGCACATATCATAGCTCACTGCAGCCTGCACTTTTTGTGCTCAAGCAATCCTTCCACCTTAGCCTCCCCAGTAACTGGGACCAAAGGTGCACACCACCACATCCGGTTAATTTTTTAATTTTCGTGGAGACAAAGTCTCACCATGTTCCCCAAGCTGATCTTGAACTCCTGGGTTCAGGCAATCCTCCCACCACCACCTCACAAATTGCTGGTGTTGAACTACCACATAGGCATGAACTACCACACCTGGCCATATACATACTTTTGGGAGAGACAGACAAAGTGGTTATAATACAGGTGCATAAGTGATTTGATGGAAATGAGCATAAATTCTGAAGGAACACAGAAGAGGAACTTCATTTAGACCTGGGACTAAACATGTGTGTCTCACATTCTCCTGGAAAGCAAGAACTGGTGACTATAAATATATGTATAATAAATGTGCTGAATATACATACATGAAAAATACTTCCTAAATATTAGTTATTAATAACAGTATTCACCTTGAATTTATCTGTTTGAATCTATTTAAGTCTACTGAGTTGATCTTTATTTAAAATTTACATGTAATCCCTTTCGTCTTGTGGAAGTAATTAAAATACTTTATCCAAGATGAACCATCTTTCTGTTTTAGTAGCTGTATCCTGAGACCCATTTCCCCAGGGACTTGAATTTTATTATGTGTAAAGAAAAAATACTACCTGCTGTGTGTTGAGTACAAGAGTACACAGGGTTTTTAGTAGCTCTGTTAATAGGATAATGAATAATGTTTGTTTCCAACCAACAGGATATCTACCTAATTTATTAACAATCAAAGATCCAACTCAAAATTAAAATAACATGCTATTAGAAGTAGGAAAACAAAACAGGATAATTTCTTCACCAATGCAAGGCCTTGTTCCTGATGCCTCTTATGAAAACCAAAAGGAACTGATATTAGCTCGGCATCCGTTATGTGTCAGGACATGTGCTGGATGCTGCCAGTACAATTGGATGATATGGCATTGTCTTATCCCCCAGAGAGCTTACAAGCTAACTGAATGCAGGGGTATGAAAGAAGACAGATATGCAACAATTAGATATGGAATTGGGGACGTGTTAGCATCTGAACAAAGTCAAGTGAAACATACAAAGGAGTCATTCTATCTGAATGTGGTCTCTGAGAAGGCATCATAAAGGGACAAACAGTACAGCAGGCCTTAGAGGATTTTATAAGAACTACAAGAGTAGGGAGTAAGGGGGATACCATGCAGTGGGAACCCCAATCAAAGCAGCAAGGGCCTTGGAAGTATATGCTCCATGTTGGAAGAACAAATGGACTGTGAATTCCCTGAGGGAAAGAAGCCCATATTGCTTTACCACTGTTTACCTAGTGCTGTGGTTTGGATGTGTCCCCCAAAGTTTATGTGTTGGAAACAATCCCCAATGCAACCATGTCAGAGGTAGAACCTACAAGAGGTGATTAGGTTAGAGGGCTGTGCCTTCGTGGATGGATTGAAGCTCTTATCTCAGGAGTGGGTTCTGGATAAAAAGGATAAGCTATGCCTTCTTCCTCTCTTGCTTTTGCCCTTCCACCTTCCACCATGGAATGATGCAGCAAGAAGATCCTGGCCACATGATGGCACCTTGATGTTGGACTTCCCAGGCTCCAGAACTGTGAGCCAAATAAAGTTCTATTGTTTATCCATTTCCCGGTCTCAGATATTCTGTTATAGCAACACAAATCAGACTAAGACACCCAGTGTCTAAAACACTGCACATTGGAGGCACTGTAAATTTATGTTGAATTAAGTGATCTGATTGTGTGATTAAAACTGTAGGTGTAGCGGTGATAGACACTGGAGGCTAAGAATAGCACAGTGGATAGATGGTGTCAATACTACAGGATCTTGTATGTTAATACTGAAGAGTATGTACTTAATCCAGTAATTAAGCACTTCTTAAAGTATGTTCCATGAAATATCAGACCTACAGCACTCAGAATTCTGCCATCAAATATGTTTCGGAAACACTGGTTTAAATGGTTAAGCAGTTTCTTTTGCTTAGACTCCCTTGGTCTTTACTCCAATCATGTACATTGTAAAGCTCCAAGAGGGGTTTATAATATTCTTCAAACTTCTAGGATCCTGGCCCCTCTTTAAAGGGGAGCACCTTGTGGGCTTGGTGTTCTCCATGACACCATTTATGAAATCTGCTGTAAGCAATAAGGAGCCAGTAAAGACCTTTCAGCGGGAGATTGACGTGCTTGGAATTTCGGTCTTCTAGAGAATGGCATTGGGTGAGGCAATATTGGAGTCAGGGAGACAAAGTTGAAGAGAGATGCAATGGTTTAGGCAGGAGATAATGAGAGCTTGACACCAAGGGTAGAGAAGGGGCCAATAAATCTAACTGACATTTAAGAAGTAGCACTTTAGGGGCATTGTTATATTGTATAGGTTGTGCCCTATGCAGGGACACCTGGCCAAACGGGCCCCAGGGCACTGAATCCAGCCCACATTCATTGTTGCCAAGCTGTGCATCCAGGCAGAGGGCCGCATGTGTCCTAAGGAGGGCAGCTTGCTATGGTTTGAATATTTGCTTCCTTCAAAACTCATGTTGAAGTTTAATCCCCAATGTGGCAGTATTGGGTGACGAGGCCTTGAAGAAATGATTGGATCATGAGGGCTCTGCTATGGATGGATTTATTGGGTTAATAGATTAATGGGTTATCATAACAGGGGAACTGGGGGCTTTGTAAGAGGAAGAGAGACCTGAGCTAGCAAGTTAGTACATACAGCCCCCTTCCTATGTGATGCCCTGCACCACCTCACAACTCTCCAGAGTCCCCACCAGGAAGAAGGCTCCTACCAGATGCATCCCTCAACCTTGGACTTCTCAGCCTCTATAACTGTAAGAAACGAGTTTCCTTTCTTTATAAAATGCCCAGTTTCAGGTATTATGTTGTAAGCAATAGAAAGCGACTGAGAGACTGCCAGTATATAATTCACAGCCAGCTATGTCCCTAGTCAATGACTGATGAGATGTTGGGAGGAACAAGGAATTGTCCAAGATGACTCATATTTCTGTTCTAAACTATGATATGGATAAAGATGATTTAATTTTTTATTCTAATTTCTTTTGATTCTTCTAAAACTATACTATCTGAAATCATAATACCTAGAGAAGGAATGATGAATGTGCACCTCTGCTGCTCTGAATGTTCTCTTCCAAGAGTTACAGTTTTATCTTTACCACGCATTAAAGTGTACATACTGTCATTGCAGAGAGATTGTTATCAAGACCTCAAATCAAGGGTTACAAACTCAAATGCCCACAGAACCCATCAAACATAATAAATGGGTGATATATGTAGCAGACCATTTACATATTAAATGTTTTTCATTTACAATAAGAAATATACTCTCTTCATTTGTCTAAACATGCAGTGTTCCCCATTTATATTTTATAACCATTTTTTATAGGAACATGAGTAGTGAGAAGTACTTTTCTATTCTAAGAAAATCTTCTGCACAACCGTGATGATGAATGATAACTGACATTGCTGTAGTATTAGGGACACAGTAGAGACTGGTGGGCCAGTATTTTTTTTATTTTTAGGAGAATCTGGGAATTTGAATTTTTATATGAAATCTCTCTCATTTTAAATGTTGGCAGAAATTTTTACAATACACTGTATGGGCCAAAAAAAAGAAAGCATATTTCTGGGCCACCAGTTCATGATCTCTACCTTAGTCTATATTATACATACACATAAGCCTAATTTCTGTAAGTTGATCTATTTAAAATTCATATATTTAGGTAGGCAAGGTGTTAAATTACCTGCTAAATCGCCCAGAAATCCCTGTTGAATTGCTGAGAGGAGAAAGCAGTGTTTGCTCAGCTAGTAATTAGAGCCGTGTCCTTATTTTTGCATTAAGCCTTTACTGTGGAAAGAAAAGCCAAAAATCTGGTGCTTGGTGGAAGAGTTAGTGCTTAAATCCAAATAGCATCATCAGTGGAGCTAAAGCATGAGAATCTGCCAAGACAAAAGTAACTTAAAGCATGAAGTCCAGCACTATGAAATAGAAGGGAAGCTACCAATATATACTTTCTGTTGTAATTTATATCTGGTGGATTCTGTTTCATGGAGAGGGGAATGTGGAATAGTATATCGACTAAGGCCTTGATGTCAGGGGAGTTGTGAACTAGTGCAGAGGGATTTAGATCTGCGGCTAATATGATGTCACATCTTGGTTCATGGCAGAAGTTTCTTAACGGCCCACATGTGAGCACATAGATTGGACTCATCTGTTTGAAAGGGGGAGTGAGCACATGGGTGGTAATCACCATTGTACTAAAGAAACTTTGAGGAGGTGTTTAGTTCCTGCTGATAGGGAAGATTAGAATCAAGCAAGTTTTATGAATAGAAAATGATGAGCAGATGAGCCTGGAAGGAAATGGAAATGTGATGAGATTAGTAGCTGATGCATACCTCTCTGCGGGGAAAAAAAAAAAAAAAAAAAAAAAGCTTTAAGAGATGTCAGGCTGGGAAATACTTTATTTCCTAAAGTGCAAAGAAAAGATTTGGACAAAGCTGTAATATCAGCAGCTGCTGCCAAAGTGAATTGGTCAAGGATCTTTCTGAAAAAGCTGCCATTTAGCAGTTGTTGGGTCTAAACACAGGGAAGAAAAGATACCTTCATTGTCCTGAAATGCAAGGTTCATGCATGCATGCATTCAACCAACAAATATTTGTTGAGAACCAACTATGTGTAGTCCTGTGGTAGGCCCTGGAGTGGCTCACACACTTGTAGGAATCAGTGCCCTGCAGAAGACAGACCATGGGTACCTGGAAAGGATGGATTATGAGCCGACTTTCTCCTGGTGCTTCCCAATAATGCAATGTCTTTGGACAAAGAGAAAGCTCACCAAAATGAGTAACGTGATTCACTGGCCCCAAGGCCTAGGTTCCCTTGGTTCCATGGATCAGAGCATTTTCAGTTTGAGCATTTTCAAATTGTATTCTTTCCTAAAAGCACAACTTTTTAGGCAAAATGTAAGTTATTAAAGGCAGTTCAGAGAAAACTCTGTATTAGTCTGTTCTCATGCTGCTAATAAAGGCGTAACTGAAGCTCAGTAATTTATAAAGGAAAGAGGTTTAATTAACTCAAGTTCCACATGGCTGGGGAGAGGTCTCACAATCATGGTGGAAGGCAAATGAGGAGCAAAGCCATGTCTTACATGGCAGCAGGCTAGAGGCTTGTGCAGGGGAACTCTCATTTATAAAACCATCAGATCCCATGAAACTTATTCACTACTGGGAGAACAATATATGGGAAACCGCGCCCATGATTCATTTATCGCCACCTGGTCCCACCCTTGATACGTGGGGATTATTACAATTCAAGGTGAGATTTGGGTGGGGATACGGCCAAATCATATCATTCCACTTCTGGCCCCTCCCAAATCTCATGTCCTTACATTTCAAAACCAGTCATGCATTCCCGACAGTCACCCAAAGTCTTAATTCATTTCAGAATTAACTCAAAAGTCCACAGTCCAAAGTCTCATCTGAGACAAGGCAAATCCCTTCACCTATGAGCCTGTAAAATCAAAAGCAAGTTAGTTACTTCCCAGATACAATGGGGGTACAGGTATTAGGTAAATATACCCATTCCAAATGGGAGAAATTGGCCAAAACATAGGGGCTACAGGCCCCATGCAAGTCCAAAATCCAATAGGGTAGTCATTAAATCTTAAAGTTCCAAAATGATCTTCTTTGACTCCATGCCCCACATCCAGGTCATGCTGATACAAGAGGTGGGCTCCCATGGCCTTGGGTAGCTCCACTCCTGTGGCTTTGCAGGGTACAGCCTCCCTCCTGACTGCTTTCATGGGCTGACATTGTGTCTGCAGCTTTTCCAGGTGCACAGTGCAAGCTGTTGGTGGATCTACCATTCTGGGGTTTGGAGGACAGTGGCCCTCTTCTCACAGTTCCACTAGGCAGTGCCCCAGTGGGTAGTCTGTGTGGGGGCTCCAACCCCACATTTTCCTTCTGAACTGCCCTAGCAGAGGTTCTCCATGAGAGCCCTGCCCTTGCAGCAAACTTCTGCCTGGACATCCAGGCATTTCCATACATCCTCTGAAATCTAGGCAGAAGATTCCAAACCTCAGTTCTTGACTTCTGTGCACCCACAGGCCCAACACCACATATAAGCTACCAAGGCTTAAGGCTTGCACCCTCTGAAGCAATGGCCTGAGCTGTATGTTGGCCCCTTTTAGCCATGGCTGGCACTGAAGCAGCTGGGATGCAGGGCACCATGTCCTGAGGCTGCACAGAGCAGGGGGACCCTGGGCCCAGCCCACAAAACCATTTTTTCCTCCTAGGCCTCCAGGAAGCCTGTGATGGAAGGGGCTGCCTTGAAGGCCTCTGACATGCCCTTAGAGGCGTTTTCCCATTGTCTTGGTGATTAACATTTGGGTCCTCATTACTTGTGCAAATTTCTGCAGCTGGCTTGAATTTCTTCCCAAAAACTGGGTTTTTCTTTTCTATCGCATTGTTAGGCTGCAAAGTTTCCAAACATTTATGCTCTGCTTCCTCTGGAATGTTTTGCTGCTTAGAAATTTCTTCTTCCAGATGCCCTAAATCACCTCTCTCAAGTTCAAAGTTCCACAGACATCTAGGGCAGGGACAAAATGCCACCAGTCTCTTTGCATAGCAAGAGTGACTTCTACTCCAGTTTCCAAAAAGTCCCTCATCTCCATCTGAGACAACCTCAGCCTGGACTTTATTGTCCATATCGCCATCAGCATTTTGGTCAAACCCATTCAGCAAGTCTTTAGGAAGTTCCAAACTTTCCCACACTTTTCTCTCTTCTTCTGAGCCCTCCAAACTGTTCCAACCTTTGCCTGTTACCGAGTTCCAAAGTCACTTCCACATGTTTTGGTATCCTTACAGCAGCATCCCACTACCTGGCATCAATTTATTGTATTAGTCTGTTTTCATGCTGCTAATAAAGACATACTCAAGGCTGGGTAATTTATAAAGGAAAGAGGTTTAATTGACTCACAGTTCCATATGGCTGGGGCAGTCTCACGATCATGGTGGAAGGTGAATGAGGAGCAAATCCGTGTCTTTCATGGCAGCAGGCTAGAGGCTTGTGCAGGGGAACTTCCATTTATAAAACCGTCAGATCCCATAAGACTTACTCACTACCAGGAGAACAGTATGGGGAAAACCACCCCCATGATTCAGTTACCTCCACCTGGCCCCACCCTTGACATGTGGGGATTATTACAATTCAAGGTGAGATTTGGGTGGGGATAAAGCCAAACCATATGACTCTTTAATTCTGTTTTTCTCTTTTTCTTTCTTCCTTAATTCTCTTCCTTTCTCCTTTCTTCTCCTTCCTTCCTTTCTTTCCTTTGAACCCTCATTCTTTCTTTTCCTTATTTCTGATATTATTTCTGATGAAGACTTTCCCTTATAAACCATTCCACAAGTTTATTCAACATAGTAAGTATACATCTCCTGAAATAACTGATTTACTGAGATTGGAAATAGCAGAGACATGTGTTGAAGCATCACAGAATAAGGAAAGCAGACTGGGGAGTGACTGGAACACCTATCCATCTCTGGTTTATTTCTTAATACCAAATCATAGGTCAAATAAGAGAAACCACATGTAATGACATTAAGGGCAGACAGTTTAATACTGCCTTCTTTTGCTTTTTCTCCGTGGGTGATAGCGCAAGTTAATTTTAGTTCAATGACTTCACCTTTCAGAAAGTTTATCTTCAAGAGTTGCTGTTCCTTTGAGACCTACCCTTTAATTTACTGTTTGTGTATACTTTTCTTTCCAGAAATGGCAGGAAGCACTTGTCTTCCCAGGAATGCAGTAGTCTGAGACCATAGACAAAAAGGTCTGAATTCCAGCCTCAACCTTTATAACAGCTCCTGAGTATTCTTTGAGAAGGTCATTTCTCTATTTCTCCACCTGTAAAGAGGAGATAAAGTTTCTTTCAACCTTTTCACTATCTTGAAAGGATTAAGTATTTAAGGTTTGTGAAACATTTTGAAGATAAAAAGTGAAGAGTAAACATTACATCTACTTTAAATGCAGTTCTTCTCTTTTTTATTATTTTTAAGAGCTCAGCATTCTGGAAAACACCTAAATTAAAACTTCTGCAATATCGAGTTAACACACATACACAAATAGGCACACACACACACAGATACACACACACATACACACACACATAGATGACAATTTATGAATGCAAGCCTTGTTTGAGGCTCAAAAGCCAGCTTGGAACTAATCTCTTAGAAAGATTGAGGTTATTTCTGATAAGATGATATTAGGCTAAGAAGTACATCTGTCTGGACCTCAGTTTCCTCATCTGTAAAACAAATGGATTGAACGAGAATGATACCTAAGCTCTCATTTACTCTTGAGTTCTCTTAACATCTAGTGACTCTATGCTTTCCTGAGTATAACAGAAGTAAGGAAAGGCAGTTTCCCTTTATCCTGGGGTTCTTTGGGACATATGAGACTATGACAGAGGTAGGAAAATACTCAACAGTGGGTACCTTCATACATTTCTCTACCTATGTGGTGACCAGTAAGTAGAGACAGCCAAGCACACATAACTGGTGATTTACAGGGTCTTGTCAATAAATAGTGAAAATAGATAAGCATCTTTACTACAATTAATTTTCAACAGCCACAACATTAAATTCCTACCCATAGAGACTGTGCTCCTAGGGTCCAGTGACCTCTCTAGGCATACTGTTTTAAATCAATCAGATCCAAGAGAAGGGTAACATATTATTAGTAATTTATCGCAGGGCATCCTAACATTTTACCCATTAGGATACATACAGAAAATGATAATATTTGTATAATATCTTTAGGTAAAGGGAAAAGCTAATCCCAGCCAGAGATGACCAGCCTATGTAGATGAGTTCACATTCGTTCACCTGAGAGCTGAGAGGGTCGATGTGGCAGCACATTGGAAGCCTTCTTGCTGCGTGTGGTTGGATATTCTGCCTTAGTTTAGAAGACTTCATCTTTAGATTTCTTCCCTGCCCAGAACCTGTCAGCTTGACCCTGAGACTTTTGATAATGAGAGGGGGAGGGAGAAATAAATCTCTTTTGAGCTCTGTCTTCTACCTTAGAAGAGTATCAAGTGCTAAAATAGCTCGCAGCAATCAGGAGAATCGGAGTGAAGGAAGGTGCAGAGTACTATGGAAGAAGTCGGGGGATGGTCAGGATAGGGGGAAGGTGTGCAGTGTTGACTGACAAAATTACAACAAATTTAGTTTAAAGATTTTAGTTGGCTTTGTGATTCTAGAATCTGGCAACATATTATTCCATAAAATAGAATGAATGTTCTGATGAGCTGAGCAGAGGAGCTTGGCTTTATAGACAGAAAATGGCTGAGGAAAGCAGAAACAACAGAAAGCAGATCAGTCATTTCGAAGTTACAAAGGTTAAAGCAAAGGGACTTTCTTATTGTTACAGTTAAACCTGACCTGTCTGGGGATTTGGCTGTTCTCTCTCTCTCTCTCTCTCTCTCTCTCCTGATTTCTCTGAAGGTCAGATAAACAACTTAATGCTGGCTTGGTAGCATGGAACGTTAGCATGCGTGACTCCATTTTGGTTTGGTTTGGTTTGTTGATCCTGGTGCAGGCATTCAGTTCAAGCCAATGGCCTCCTATACATTTTATTTACTAAAGGCAACCCCAGTATAAATGTAAAAATACGTGCTATTTGGGTTGTTTCACCTAGAACAAGAAGTACGCCTAGACAGTGGCAGATTGATTGGTAGTGACAGCTGTCTGGAAAGCTCCATCTCGGAAGAGTCTGAGACCACGTTCCAGCTTTGGAATGAACAGTGAATTGTTCACGTTTCCTGTGGCCTCCAGGTGCAGCTGGCAGGATAGAGCAGCCAAAGCCCACATGCTGTATAATTGCCATCCCTGCACAGGACATGCTGAAACTGTGGTGCTGAGGCCAGGGGAAGGACATGTTTGAACTGTGTTCAGAGGAAAGAAAAGGTGGCCATGCCCATGGGGTGGGGCAAGCATTTAGATGAAAGGCAGCATAATGTGATGGTTAGGAGCACAGACCCCAAACCAGGTTGGATCCTACTATGCTTCACCCTTCTGTGCCCTGTTTCTAATCTGTCGTGTGGGGATAATAATCACATCTTACTCCAAGACTGATGAAAGGATCCATGAGTTAATATTTGTTAAGCATTTGGAAGAGTGCCTACACGTGGTTAACATGGAGTGCCTGATAAATAAGACGTAGAGAGAAACCAAGACCACCCAG
Source organism: Pan troglodytes (assembly GCF_028858775.2). NCBI lineage: Eukaryota > Metazoa > Chordata > Mammalia > Primates > Hominidae > Pan > Pan troglodytes. The sequence goes on from NC_072407.2 coordinate 94,876,630, forward strand.
GCCCTCCCTCTCGTCTCCATGATCAGGGAGAATAATTTTTGTGCAAAGAAAGGTAGAACAAATTTTGTGAGAGGGAGCTGACGATGTAACCATGTAACAAGATAGTAGGAGAGGATCTAATTGCACAAAATAAGGTTCTCAAGTCTTGAGTACTGAAAGAAGTTGCAGCCATACCCCACAACCCAGTGGCAGTTTTTAAGCATTGAGGACAGAAAGGTGCCAAAAGACTGGAGCCAGTCAAAGATGGTCCCTATAATCAAAGGAGGAAAAGGAGGCCTGATTCTAGAAGCACATCGAAGTGCTCAATGTTGATCCAAAGGCACACGTGGGAAGGGAATTTTGAACAGATGGTTAACAGATGCTTCTACATGGGCTGCGCAGGGTAGGGAAAAGAGCACGTGCTGCCACGCCAAACAGACTTGGGCGCAAACCCGTGTTCTGTCACTTTCCGGCTGAATGGCCTTGAGAATATTCTTAACGTCTAAGCCTCACCGTCTCCAGCTGCAGAATAGAAATGGCAATGCCTACAGGATTCCTGTGAAAAAGTGACAATCGTAGGTAAATGATCAAGCAGAGGATTGAGCAAAGCAGGCGTGCAATAAGTGCTATCAGTATAACCAAAGAGGCAGCAGCACATAATGTTTTAGACCAGGGGTCAGCAAACTTATTCTGTTAAGGGCACTTAACAGACTTTGTGGGCCATACAGTCTCAGCCTCAACTACTCAACCATGCCTTTGTAGCAGGAAAGCAGCCATAGATAATATGTTATTGCAGCATGGCTGCATTCCAATAAAACTTTATTTACCAAAACAAGCAAACAGATTTTGCCCTTGGGCTATAGTTTGCTGATCCCTGGCTTAGAACCAAAACTGCCAGGTTTAAAACAAGGCTCTGCCACTTGAGAATAGTGTGACCTTTGACTATACAAGGCTCTGCCACTTAAGAATAGTGTGACCTTTAACCAGTTCATAATTCAGTTTCCTTGTTGGTTAAATTGGTGTAAAAACAGTATCTATCTTGTGAGATTGTTGTAACAAAGGAGACCGTGCAGGGCTCTGCATCTCACAGTGAATACTTGATGCATAGCAAGCTTTTAATGCATGTTACCTGTTATCATTATGATTATCCCAACAGCCTAGAGTAGGGAGCCAAAGTTTCCAGTAACATGAAATTTAGTAGAGACAAATATAAAATCCTGCACTTATACCCGCAAAAGGAAACCACACACTTACAGGTGTGATTATATTATATATTGCTTTTTCTAGGAAAAGACCTAAATGCTTTAATTCATTCATATCACAGTGCTGTGTGACATGGCTGCTACCCAAAATAAGCATAGTCATCGACTGAAGAAATAGGTGTGAGATTGTCTGTAGGATAACAGAGGGGCTTTGCACAGTTCTGAGTAAGTTTAATATGCGATCGCTCTATCCTGGCCATCGTATTTTAAGAAGGAAGCTGGTATATGGGAAAACATCTTGAAAGATGTAAACAATATAATAAATAAGGACTCATTATATATAATAAATCATCTGAGAGATAATTATACAAATTAGTTTTTCAACCTGGGTTGAGATTTCTCAAATATATTTAAGGATTTTTATAAGGATGGCAGTTTTAAAACATAGCCTCCCAAATTATATGACCCTCCTCCCATCTAGAGGTGCGGTTTATGTCCCCACCTCCTAAATCTGGACTCTGAGACTCTTGGTCAGTAGAATGTGGTACAAGTGATGCTGTGCCAGTTTTTGAGCCAAGGCCTTAAGAAACTGATGGCTGCCACTTTCCTTTAGGCCGGTTGCTCTTAGAACCCAGCTGAGGTCCCAGCTAATAGCCATCATCAACCAGCAGATATGTCAGATGACTACAACCCCAGCTACCTATGACGTCAATTGCATGAGAGGCTCCAAATAAGAACTGCCCCCATTCAACCCCCAGAACCATGAAAGACAATAAAAAGATTCCAGTTATTTTAAGTCACAGAATTTTCTGTTACACAACAATAGGTTGCTGGGGCAACGTGGAAGAGGAATTTGACTTTTTCTGTATAGCTACAACACGTAAAACTAGTCTATAGGAAGCTCCAAGCACTCTAGGATAGTAAGTACAGGCAGTTAGATTTCGGTTTAATGTTAAGAAAAGCTTTGTGTAAAGTGTTGGGAGGATATGGAAAAAAGGAATCCCTTGTACACTGTTTTCCCAGTGTAAATTAGGACAGCCATAATGGAAAATAGTATGGAGGTTCCTCAAAAACTAAAAATGGAACTACCATATGAACCAGCAATCCAACCTCTGGGTCTATATGCAAAGGAAATAAAATCAGTATATTGAAAAGAAGTCTTGGATAAAGAAACTGTGGTGTGTGTGTGTGTGTGTGTGTGTGTGTGTGTGTGTGTATATATATATACATATATATATACATATATATATATATATACATATATATATATATATATATATATATATATATATATATATATATATGGTGGAATACTACTCAGCCATGAAAATGAATGCATTTGCAGCAACCTGGATGAGATTGAAGACTATTATTCTAAGTAAAGTAACTCAGGAATGGAAAACCAAACATTGTATATTCTCACTGATATGTGGGAGCTAAGCTATGAAGATGCAAAGGCATACAATGTATTTGGAGGACCTGGGGGAAGGTGGAGGAGGGATAAAATACTACAAATATGGTGCAGTGTATACTGCTCAGGTGAGGGGTGCACCAACATCCCACAAGTCACCACTAAAGAACTTAATCATGTAGCCAAATACCACCTGTACCCCAATAACATATGGAAATATAATACTAAAAAATATATTTAAAAAATAAAGACAATATTTTCCTATATAAAAACAAGAAAAGAAGTATGCATTTCCATGCTCATTGCAGCACTATTCACAACACTTGAGATATGGAAACAACGTAACTGTCCATCAACGGATGCATGAAGACTATGTTTGTATATATACACAATGGAATACTATTCAGCCTTTGAAAAGAAGGAAATCGGCCGGGCGCGATGGCTCACGCCTGTAATACCAGCACTTTGGTAGGCCGAGGCGGGCGGATCACGAGGTCAGGAGATCGAGACCATCCTGGCTAACACGGTGAAACCCCGTCTGTACTAAAAATACAAAAAAAATTAGCCAGGCGTGGTGGCGGGTGCCTGTAGTCCCAGCTACTCGGGAGGCTGAGGCAGGAGAATGGCGTGAACCTGGGAGGTGGAGTTTGCAGTGAGCCAAGATAGCACCATTGCACTCCAGCCTGGGCGACAGAGGAAGACTCTGCCTCAAAAAAAAAAAAAAAAAAAAAAAAAAAAAGGAGATAGAGACCATCCTGGCCAACATGGTGAAAACCCGTCTCTACTAAAAATACAAAAAAAAAAAAAAAAAATGAGCTGGGCGTGGTGGTGTGCACTTGTAATCCCAGCTACTCCGGAAGCTGAGGCAGGAGAATCATTTGAATCTGAGAGGGGGAGGTTGCAGTGAGTGGAGATCGCGCCACCGCATTCCAGCCTGGCAACAGAGCGAGACTTGATCTAAAAAAAAATAATAATAATAATAAAGAAGGAAATCCTGTCATTTGTGACAACATGGAAACGTGGATATACTTGAAGAACATCATGTTAACTCAAATAAAAAGATAAATGCCACATGATCTCACAAATATGTGAAATGCAAAAAAGTCAAATTTATAAGAGCAGAGAATAGAATAGTGGTTACTAGAGGTGATAGAGGAGACAGGAGGGATTGGTAATGGGGAGATGTTGATCAAAGGATACGAAATTTCATTTAGGCAGGAGGCAAGTTGAAGAGGTCTGTTTTACATCATGGTGATTATATTAATGGTAATAACAATATATTGTATACTTTAAAATTGCTAAGAGAGTAGTTTTTGTTTGTTTGTTTGTTTGTTTTTGAGGTAGAATCTCACTCTGTTGCCCAGGCTGGAGTGCAGTGGTGTGATCTTGGCTCACTGCAACCACTGCCTCCTGGGTTCAAGTGATTCTTCTGCCTCAGCCTCCCGAGTATCTGGGATTACAGGCATGCACCACCATGCCCAGCTAATTTTTTGTATTTTTAGTAGAGACAGGGTCTCACCATGTTGGCCAGCCTGGTACCAAACTCCTGACCTCAGGTGATCCACCTGCCTTCGCCTCCCAAAGTGCTGGGATTACAGGCATGAACCACTACACCCTGCCAGAGAGTAGATTTTAAGTGTTCTCACCACAAAAAAAGTTACATGAGGTAATATATACGTTAATTAACCTGTTTTAGCCATTCCAAAGTGTATACATATATCAAAACGTCATGTTGTATATCATAAGTATTTGCAATTTTTATTTGTCAACTAAAAAAATTAGGTAGAGCTTTCTGAAAATTGAATCTATCAAACCACAAATGGGCTGCTAAACAGGGCACTGAGTTCCTCTTACCAAATATACCAAAATTGAGGCCATGTGATTGCAGGTCCCAAATATTACAGAGGATTTAGGTCATGGGGGATTGTGAATTTGGTCAGAATCTGTGTTCGTTGGTTGGTTATTTGGTTGATCTCCCAGTTTGCCTAAAAAAGAGTTTGTTACCTAAAAGGTACTGGATAAATATTTCATTTATTCATTCAACAAATATTTATGGAATTCTTACTACATTCCAGGCACTGTTGTAGATGCTAGGAATATGTCTGAACAAAATAGATGAAAATTCATTCTCTGTGGAGCTCAGGTTCTAGTAAAAGCAGATATGTGATAACCACATAAGTGAAATACATAACATATTAGGTAACGATAAAGTGTCAAGGACCAATAAAGTAGTTGCCCCTTTTCCATAGGGGATATGTTCCAAGATCCCCAGTGGATGCCTGAAACTCTGCAGATAATACCAAACCCTATATATGCTATCGTTTTTCTTGTACATACATACCTATGACAAAGCTTAATTTATAAATTAGGCACAGTAAGAGTTCAACGACAATGATGATGTAGAAGAGTTATAACAATATACTGTCATGAAAGTTATGTGATTGATCTCTTTCTGTGTCTCACAAAATAGCTTATTGTGCTGAACCACAGGTAACTGAAGTTGTGGAAAGTAAATCCAAAGATAGGAGCAGACCACTGTATAAAACAGGGGAGGGGGATACGTAATATCTGAAGAATGATTTTCCATTATAAATACAATAGCCTGGAAATAATCATTTGTGGTGAATTAATGGATAAGGAAAATGCCAGAGTTTAACTCTTTGGCTTAAAAATATTGAATATATTCTTAGACACTCTTGTAATCACTGGGAACAAGGCAGTAGACAAGATCCAAGATCTCCGCTTTTAGGCAGTTCATATACTTATCTTCTACTTGGGGAAAGGAGACAACAAAAATAAATTCATCAGGCAATTTCAGTGAGTGAGAAGTGTGCCCTCCCACCAGCTTCCATAACTTCAAAATTCTCAGTGTCTGACCATTTTTGGTCCTACGAAGCTCTTGTTTCTTTCAGGAATAGACTTAAAGACATGGTTCTTGTTGTAATTGTCCTGTTTTGTAATTGTCCTGCCTCCTGGCTCTGCCTGGCATTCACAGACCAATGAACTATTTGTGGCTCCTTTTTTTTTTTTTTTTTTTTTTTTTGAGACAGAGGTTTGCTCTTGTTGCCCAGGCTGGAGTGCAGTGGCGCGATCTCAGCTCACTGCAACCTCCGCCTCCCGGGTTCAAGCAATTCTCCTGCCTCAGCCTCCTGAGTAGCTGGAATTACAGGCATGTGCCACCATGCCCAGCTAATTTTGCACTTTTAGTAGAGACAGGGTTTCTCCATGTTGGTCAGGCTGGTCTCGAACTCCCGACCTCAGCTGATCCGCCCACCTCGGCCTCCCAAAGTGCCAGGATTACAGGCACGAGCCACTGCACCCGGCCTATTTGTGGCTCCTTTTATTAGGTGATAGCTGTTATCATCTAAAGAAATTAATCTTTCAGGCTTTGGATTAATTGCCAGCACCACTGATTATTGATTGGCAATAAGAGCAGAAAATCTAGGTGAGGATGGTTCTCTGTTCTTTTGTGAGGCTGTAGTAGAGTGAGAGTACACACGGGTCACTTCTAAACAATGGTGCGTTTCTTGCATCCTTAATGAGAAATGATGCAGAAGAGGAGATGATGGGGATTTATCTCAGCTAGTTTTGCTTTGATCTTCACTGCTGCTACTCCTTTCATATGGGCTAATTCGAAGGGAGGTTTCAGGCCTAATGTATTATGAAGTCTGAAATCTGAGAATCTGATGGAATGATTGATGATGCCATTGATGATTCCATTAATCATTGATGATTAATATTCCAGGCACAAATGTGGCAGGGCAGATGAATGGGTCCAGAGAAATAATAATGAAAATTCAGACTTTGAGGTTAGCAGTGTAGTTCAGTTCAGCAAACATTTATCCAGAGGACACTAGGTTTCAGAAAGGGATGAAAAAGACAAGGTTCCTGCTTTTGAGTAGCTCACAGTGCACTGAAGGAGCCAGACATGGGAATAAATCATTTCAGGAGACTGGATGAATGTCCACAAAAGTGAGCACAGTTTGAGGAGTGGCTAAAAATCATTCTGCATTATCTTCATAATCTTTAGATTGGTAGTGTTCTCAGTTATGTAAACTGGGTATGAACCTCAGAGTGCATGGTTAAAACTGTCCACCTCTAGCTGACCCCCCATGAGTAGAATCATAACACTAGAAGCACTTGGGAGATTATATGTTAATTTTCATACAGAGACCCTCAGTGTCTGAATGTTCTTTTCACTTATTATCATAGGGAAGAGTTGTAGGTAAGTGAATTCTTGATTTCATAGAATATTTGTCACTTAGAGCTGTACCAGGTGCCAGAACATAACAATGAATAAGAGACAGTTCTCTTGACCTCAAATTGCTCACAGTCTAGAAGGATTGAATGGAGATCAACAAGCAAATGGACACTTAAAATGCAGGATGATAATTAGTGTCCTAGAACTATACACATAGTGGTATAGAAACATACTAAGGGCACCTACATAGGTCTGCAGGAGGCAGGGAATGGCTTCACAGGAATGTTTGGATTGAGGCTTCTAGAATGAGTCAAGTATATTCCCAGGAGAGGGCATTCCATGAAGACAAATGGCTGTGCAAAGGAATGGAGCTATAAGAGCATGGCATGCTCAGGACCTCCCAAGCTCACCATGTAACTGAGCATAGAGATGAGAAAGAGGCAGACAGTACAGGCTGATCAACAAAGCCAGATGCAGAGAGAATCCAGCCAGATCTTTGTCCTCAAGGAGCCCCTGAAGAGTATTACGCAAATCAGCGACATGATCAGATTTTTGAAGAAGAAATATCACTCTACAACAAAGGCAAAGGCTGAAGGCAGGGAGGCCTGGAGGCTACTGTGGCCATCCAAGCAAGATGCAAGGGGGGTCTGTAATAGGGCAGTGTGGCAGAAGAGTTGGCATGGGGCGAGGGTTGTGTGTGAGATACCTGTTGGTCCCCAAGTTCAATTGGATATAGATAGTTAGACAGAAGGATGCCTAGGATTCTAGTGTGCACCAGTGTGTGAGTAGATAGGGGTGCCATTTATTAAGACAATGGACATAGGAAAAGGAGGAGGTTTGAGGGTATTGATTTCAGTTTGTGACTTTTGGGGTGCTAGGATCCAGAAAGTAGATTACTAGTAAATAGTTGATCATGTTGGTTTGGTGATCAGGAAATAGGCTTAGGCACAAGAGATACACATTGGAGAATTAGCAGCATGTAGGTAGTAGATGAAACCATGGGTAAGGAGATGGAGGAGTAATTGGCAAAAAGGCAGGAAAAGCAGCTTGGAGCTATGTTGTTAAGGCCCTTGAACCATCTCAGAAGGTTTTGCAAGGTGAGACTGATTTGGCTAAAGAGACTGTTCAAGTAGGACCTGCATTAGAGCCTCATTTATTAAATAAGCATGAATGGAGCATGTTCTGTGACTTGACACAGGGGTGAGAGCAGTGAGAAAACAAGCACAGTCTGTCTTTGCCCTCATGCAGTTTATCCACTTAAGTGGAGAATCATGTATTTAATTAATTTCCACAATGGTAAGTGCTACAAAAGAAAAGCATAGGGTGATTTAACAGTACAGAATGAGGGGGCGGGAAAGCTGGCACTTGGTCTGTGGGGTCAGAGAAGGTAGCCTTAAGGAAGTGACATTTCAGCTGGACTTAAAGGGTGAGTAGGCAAGCTCCACAGAAAGGATAGGGACAGCTCTCCAAAGAAAAGAGGACCTGAAGGATGCCCTTATGGCCTGAGGGAGCTGGGTGCTTGCAGTAACATGATGACGAGTGACCCGCTATGCGTAGCACTCCTGAGAGATTCTTCAAGGGCTGTGCAGCTACCACACTTCCCGCCTGTAGGTAGACACCTCAAGGATTTGGGTTTGTAAATCCAGGTCCGTTTCAAAGAAAAACATTTTATAGCAGCAGCATCCTCTAGTGAGCAGCGAACTGTTGCCAAGAGGGGCTCCTTTCCCTGGCAGCCACCTGTCCCTGAAGCAGCTCCAGAACACTGTCTCAGAGCCCATTGCAGGGCATTAATTGACAAGGAGGTGATTTTGTGCACGATGAAGACATTGAGAGTTGTCTGAATTTGGACAGGCTGCTCAAGCAGAAAAGAGAGGCAGAGTAGTTGAGCAGCCAAGAAATCAATATGTTTGGTCAACACAGGTCACCTGGGAGTGTAACATTTGCGTTCACCAGCAGCAGCAGAATGTGCCTCTTCAGAACTGGCATGTCAAGGAATTAGCTCAAGAGTCAAAATCCAACCTTGGCACATTTTGGTCCCAATGTGGTTCTTTTGTGAAACACAACAAAGCAATTGGGAAAATAACTTTGGAAGGAAACTTGATTGATTTTTCAAAGAAAGCGAGAACTTGTATGAAAATTTATCTTAAGTCTATTAAAGCTATCCTCCTAGGCAGCTTGTAAGAGAAACTAAACTAGATTGCAATTCCATTTTGCAAAAAGGCTTTAATGTGTTTTCCCACATTTTTGGCCTTTGTTTCAGTTATACCTGTCAGGTTGTTTTATTAGGTGAAAAAATAGCTGACCAGCTGCTTTGATTCACTGTTGTTTTTCTCCTATTGATGTTGAGCGCATCTTTATGTTCCTTCCAGCCTCCAAGTACATATATGGAAGTAATAATCTGTTTCATTCAAGCTAATGATTTAAAGATTAAATATGGGTTCTTCATTTTTTTTGTTAAACAGAACATTAACAATTTCCAAAAGTTTAATACCTAGCTTTACCACTTATTAACAATGGTCTGTTTTGAGCCTCTGTTTTCTCAACTGTGAAATGGGAATAAATAAACCTGCTTCACTTACTGAAGAGGATATTTTGGAAAGTGAATGAGATAATGCATGAAAGAGTGCGTTATAAACTGTGCCACACTATCGACATGTTAGGTGTTAATATCATACTGATTATCACTATGACTAATAAGAAAATTATTTACACTAGGATGCAAAGTCTATATATTCTGTGAAAATTATGTATGTGCTCTTCATTACTCTTTTCTATCTCAATTTTCACAGGCACACATGAGAACAGCATCATAGTGACATGGAGAGAGGTGTACATCCCCCTCCCATTTTCCAGAGAGAAATAGAAAAATATTTTGCAATTGTTAAAGACATTGTAATGTACTTAAAATCAGACATCAAACAGTGGAACATATATCATAGTTTTCCTTTTGTTCAATGACAATGTAAAAATCAAATCTTAACATGGAGATGTGTCTTAGTCTGCTCTGGTTGCTGTAATAAAATACCATAGGCTGGATGGCTTAAAGAACAGAAATTTATTGTTCACAATTCTGGAAGCTGGGAAGTCTAAAATCAAGGCACTAGCAGATTCAGTGTCTAGTGATAGCTTGTTCCTCCTAGATGGTGCCTTCTGGTCATGTCCTCATATGGTGGAAGGGACAAGCAAGCCTTCACAGCCTCTTTCGAAGGGCACTAATCTCATTCATGAGGGTTTGATCCTCATGATCTAATCACCACCTAAAGGCCCCACCTCCTAATACTATTGCATTGGAAATTAGGTTTTAACATATGAATTTTGAAGGGTTACATTCAGACTATAGCATGAAGACTGGAAAGTCCAAGGTCAACATTCCAGCAGGGCTCATTTTGTGGTGTGGGCTCTCTTCCTGGCTTGCAGACAGCTACCTTCTTTTGTGTGTTCACATGGCAGAGAGAGATTGGGATCTCTAGTGTTTCTTTGTCTTTTATAGGGACATGAGTTCTGTCAGATCAGGACTCAATCCTTATGATCTCATTTAACCTTAATAACCACATATGGGCAGTTAGAGCATCAATATATGAATTTTAAGGGGGACACAATTCAATCTATAGAAAGATGAAAAAAGAGAAGAAAATGAATACTAAAAGAATTTGGATAGGATAGCATTGTCCGTGCATTAGAAGAAACACCCATAGGTTAACATGTAATAGCAAGAATAATTTTCTCCTTTCTGATCACATCATACTCTCTTTTTCAGGTGACTGTGACAGATGGTGGTCCCTCTCCAAAACAGTCAACCATTTGGGTGGTGGTTCAGGTTCTAGATGAAAATGACAACAAGCCCCAGTTCCCAGAGAAGGTCTACCAGATCAAGCTGCCAGAACGTGACCGAAAGAAGAGAGGAGAACCGATTTACAGGGCTTTTGCATTTGATAGAGATGAGGGCCCCAACGCAGAAATCTCCTACAGTATTGTGGATGGGAATGATGACGGAAAGTTCTTTATTGACCCTAAAACTGGGATGGTTTCTTCTAGAAAGCAGTTTACAGCAGGCAGTTATGACATCCTAACGGTAAGATCTTCCAAACTCCAGCAGCACAGCAGATGGGGGGAAGTGGTTATGTTCTTATTCAAGTATACTCCTTTGAGCAATAAATCTTTAGAGTAAAAAGTGAAGCCACACAGCTGTGGAAGGGTTCTTTCTGGGAGGCAAGTGCAGGTGAGAACTCTTGCCTGTTTCATTGATATTCTTAAATGACGAGACAATTTCCTTTGGTTGTGTCCTGTCAGCATTTTCCCCCATTCCCAGGCCACAGCCTGTTTCACCACATACTCAACCACTCTTTCTGCAGCCCTAAATCATCCTCAAAGTGCTGAACATAGATGCAAACTAGCAGTAGGGGAACAGCAGGGCAACACATCCTACCCACCACTGAACATATCTCTCAACATGTCCCCGAGACTTCCCATAGAAAACAACTTTTGAAATTATCAACAATGTGATAGAGCATGGATATAGCTGTGGAAATTGTGAGACACAAATCACAATGATGTTTATTCCATAAAAACTGAGAAAACTCAAGTATAAAGTGACTGAATTTTTTATTAAATTAGAAAAGTAAAAACAAGCACGGGCACCATGTCATGTAGAAACTTAAAGCTCCTGTATCTACAGTGCCAGTGTGCTCCCCTGACCCCAACCACTTTAGCCAGGTAGTACCTATTCCAGAAAGGCAGCTGGTATCCTTACAAGCAATGAGCATGGTCCAGGGTCCCAACAAAGGCGCGGTGGTTCATGCCTGTAATCCCAGCACTTTGGGAGGCCGAGGCAGGCGGATCACTTGAGGTCAGGAGTTTGAGACCAGCCTGGCCAACATGGTAAAACCCCATCTCTACCAAAAATATAAAAAATTAGCTGGGCATGGTGGTGTGTGCCTGTAATCCCAGCTGCTCAGGAGGCTGAAGCAGGAGAATCACTTGAACCCGGGAGGCAGAGGTTGCAGTGAGCCGAGACCACGCCACTGCACTCCAGCCTGGGTGACAGAGCAAGACTCTGTCTCAAAAAAAAAAAAAGGCACCATCCACCACTCTTCTCTTTGTCTTTATCCTTCTCTGCTAGGTCTGTCCTTTATTATTTTAAACGATGGCCTGAGTCCCTTGATTTATCCTTTCTCTCCTGTGGTCTAGACGTGGGCTCCTTGCTGTGCTCAGTTATGTGTCCAGAACAGTGGGCAGAGGAAAAAAATATAGTAAAACACCAGCTCTGCATCTACTGTTAGAAGCTCTGATGTGCTGTGTGCCATTGCAGCTATGTGAGACTTGCAGTTTGGGAATCTGAGGACTGGATAGATTCAAGTGGATACTGTTGGTGTCCTGCCCCAATCCCATTCTCAGACTGCAAGTATTGGCTGTCAATGGCTCACAGCTGCCCTGTTCTCCAGAGAATCATCCTTGGATGATTCTTGGTGAAAGAGAGTCTACATTCCAAGCCTCCAGTCTAGCAGCCCACAGCCACTGGCTGACTGACACCCAGATGCAAAAGTCCAATCCCCTTGCCTCAAAGTGGATTCAATTCTGGTGCAATTAATGGTTCAGAGCTCCCCATGGGATCCCTCTGGTCAGCCAGGACCACATCCTGGTTTAACTCCTACCCTGCCCACCCTGACCTCTATTCTCTTTCTCCTGAGAGCACTTCCCCACCAAAAAAAACCATTTGTACTCAAATGCCTGTCTTAGCTCCTGGGGGAACCTGGCTTAAGACATGTATCCTCAAGTTTTCTCACCCCACAGGGAGTTTCTAGGGCAAAGCAATCATCCATGAACACATAGCATGAGGGTGCTATGCATTGTCACTGTTTCGAAGGGCTATAGCTATCAGTTATGTTCCTATGTTATTTTTTAAACGTAATACTTGAAAGTCCTTTTAAAAATTTATTTTTATTTTTGTTTTGTTTTGGCTTTTGCTTCTTGGAGCTTTTGACCCTCCCATTTGAGTCCAGGGTTCACCTGGACTCTTCACCCTGCCCAGCTGGGCAGGGAGACTTGCTTCCTCAGCCCTTATATCAGCTAATTATGACCACAGAGGAGAGTCATTAGCCCTGTCTTCCCTTCCACGCTGCCTCCAGGGACTGTGCTATCGAGAGAGTTCTCTGTTACCTTTTTGCAGGTGGCAGAACTGAAGGGCCTCAAGGCAGCTAGCTCCAGGCTACTCCCTTTCCCAGCCCACTCTATCTTGCTCCTGGGATCCTGTGCTGCTATCAATCACATATAGCAGAAGGGAGGAGCTGCGAAACACAACCACACACTGCAAAACACAACCACACACATACACATGCACACACACACTTCTGCACGTATCATTCACACATATATAAGGTTTCACAATGCACTTTCTTCCCTTTCACATATCACCACCAGAGGTGAGGCTTAGGATCATGCTCTCAGGAATCAAATTAGCTATTTCTATTCATATAACTATTATTCAGGCCCACAAATCACCACAAACTGTAAGTGCAGCATTTGTCTTTCAAGGTCTCAATATCTGTAAAGTTGACTGTGGTCCAGAGAGCCAGAGTCAAGGTCTGCACATGACTGGGTTGTTCCCCTCCATTCCCAAGTCTTTACTCCCCAGACCTCTGCTCCTTTCTTCCCCTTGCTGACACTGTGTTGAAGATGGACTCTTGGCCCAGCAACATGAGTGACAGATCCAAACTCTACAACAATCAGAGGTCTGAGACATCTTTCTCTTCTCTCCCTGTGTGAGTAGATAAAGGCAGTGGACAATGGGCGCCCACAGAAATCCTCCACGGCCCGCCTCCACATTGAATGGATTAAGAAACCACCCCCTTCACCTATACCATTGACCTTCGATGAGCCGTTTTATAACTTCACAGTCATGGAAAGTGATAGAGTGACTGAAATTGTAGGGGTGGTGTCTGTGCAGCCAGCTAACACCCCTCTGTGGTTTGACATAGTTGGTAAGTTCGAGTCTTACAGAGCAGTATCATGCAATGTAATAATTGACTGAAGCAACTAGGAAAAAAAAAAAAAGAAAGAAAGCAAAAAGCTAACAATTAGTGCCAAGATTAAAAGATGTATAGTGCTGGAATGCAAAAGAGCCAGTAAAGTGAATAATCGACCTGTGCTTTCGTTCCAACTCTGTAGCTAAGCTGAACCGAAAGTGCTCTCTGGCTGGATTTTCCATAGTACGTTATTTACTGCAATCTTAATGTCTTTCTGTGTGTCATTTAAATTCTATTGTCACACTTGGCTAATCTCATTTCTAAATGTATTGATGGTACTAGACTTGCTGTCCTTCATTTCTCTCTTTTTCTTCACCTTTTTTCTGCATTCTGTTCTTTTTTTTTTTCTGCTCCCGACTGCCCTGCTTCAAGGTGGCAAGCATGCTCGAGAGATGTTCTATATTCTACAGACAGCTTGTGGGCAGAACTGTTCAACAGAAGGTACCCTTAGTGCAAACACATTTGCTAAAATACAGCTATCCAATCTGCCTTTTACGGTTTTTTTTTTTAAAGCAAATTGAATTACATCTTTCATAACTGCCTGTGACAGGCTGAAGTGCAGCCCACAGATTTCATATATGCCTCTAACAACTATTGCATTACTTGTATCCAATGACTTCTTTGTTTGAGGTTTGATAGGGTTTGGATTTTTTTTGGAGGGGGGGGTTGTTTTGACTTTTATTTCTTTGCTTTTGAGGTATGTGGGCTTTTTGTTGTTTTGTTTTTATCTTTTTGTAGGTTGGTTTATTTAACTGGGCCTTTTCCAATGGAAAAAGAAATTAAAATGTATTTCAGCCCCTCTGTTTTGCAGCGGTAGTACCATTCATGCACCAAAAGCCCCATCAGGAGAGTCCCCTGGCTGTCGTCCATAAGAGGAAGGGCAGGAAATGGAACCTAGATATATAGCCAGTCAGCCTCCCCCGCAAGCCGAATAGAGGAAGCAGATGGAAGCATGCAGGATAGACCCTGGGAGCCAACCTTTAAATTCCTTGAAAGAAAGCAAGCAAGCACGCCAGGCTGCAAAAGGAAAGGGCAAAACAGCCCTATGGCCCTTGACAAACCAGCAGGGAGAGGCGCTGGAGAGGAAATGAGTGCCCAGGACCAGGAAACAAAACAGGCTGTTGCTAAAACAGGGGAGAGTGTGTGTCGCCCAATCCGACACTGGGTTGAGCTAAAGCTGACTTCCCACGCTTCTCTGTGGGAGGCAGGGGATCCAGGAGAGAGTCGGTCTGGGGGAATCATTTCCTTCCCCATGGCACTGCCTGGATAGGATGGGCAGGAACCTGCCTCTCCCCTCCAGGAATGGCTGTACTTGGGAAAAGCATTTAGAAAGTTCCACAGCGGTTTTAACAAGGCACAGAAAAAGAACGCCCCATGGCCCGCAGTCAAACCTCTATAGAGAGTCCTCTGAACTTCCAAAAAGCAAAGAGCTGTTTTCTACGTGTTTCATTTGATGAAATGATGGTGGAACATTTTTGTTTTACTTACTTGGTATTAATCATGCCATCCTGTACATAGGCATCCTCACAGCAAGCTTTCACTTCTTTCTTCATTGCTACTCAACATATTTGAAATGAAACTTCTTCTGATCCATGAAAGGGGTCTCCATTTCTTTATCTTCTTAGTAATTTTCAGCTCATTAAGATATTATCTGATGCAGTTTCTTCTTTCTTGGCACCACAAAGGGTTGCACGTAGTCATGGTCTGGTTTTCTGTACAGTCACCTTTAATGATTTCTTCACTTCCACCCCCAGAGTCACAGGAAGTGCAATTCAGTTCTAACACGTGCCCTTAGTGCCGGGTGTCCAGAGACATGTGCAATAGTGATTTTTAGCCGGGCACAGTGGCTCACGCCTGTAATCTCAACACTTGGGGAGGCTGAGGTGGGTGGATCACTTGAGGTCAGAAGTTCGAGACCAACGTGTCCAACATGGCGAAACCCCGTCTCTACTAAAAATACAAAAATTAGCTGGGCATGATGGCGGGTGCCTGTAATCCCAGCTACTGGGGAGGCTGAGGCAGGAGAATTGCTTGAACCCGGGAGGTGGAGGTTGCAGTGAGCCAAGATTGCATCACTGTACTCCAGCAGCCTGGGCAACAGAGCAAGACTCTGTCTCAAAAAAAAAAAAAAAAGCCTAAAGGAGAGTGTAGCAGAAACCAAATAGGCAACAGAATGTCTAGTGTGCTGTCCTGAGATTAGATGAGTTGCTCTTTCTCATCAGCCACTGATTTTTCTCCCTCCTCCTTGAACACTCCAGTGTCCAAGCACCTCTACAGCCTGACAGTGTCACATCTCTCCCTGGCATGATCCATGCACTCAACCTGCTGACCCGTAGTACATCCCACCTACCACCCATGTGCCCTGGGATGCCCTCACTTGTACTCTGCTTTTGAAATCCTACTGGCATGCCTTTCTGTAATGGTCAGTCTCACCAGCTGCCTGACCCTAGTTATCCAGGTCAGGCTTGCAACTCTTCATCATTCCTGCATGTGTGTGTGTCACTGTCTGTAGGTAAGCATACCTAGCAGTACTGCATGTAACCTGATTTGCAAGTTTCTCATGTCAGCATGATGAGTGCTGCTGTATGTTTTCATTTGTGCTTATCCTGTCTCCACTCTTAACCCCTATGGTTAAGGCCCATGTGTCCTCATTCCTTCCTCCTGCCAAAACCTCTGTTGCTACCAACCCAGGATGAGTGGAATAAACTATGGTGAATGATGGAGATACCCCAGGCAGCCACTACGCTAACCCTACTGATGCCTCCTGGAACCTACTCAGAGTCAGTGTGACCTTCCACTGTGCTACTGGCCACGGCAACCTACACACTATGCACCTTTGACAAAATAGAAACATCATTGGTCCAAGAAGAGAGAGGCAGTTTACAGATGAGAGCTCTCCCTGGAAGGAGTCCCTTTAAGCTACCTTAAATATAGACCCAGGATCCATCATCAAGAACATGGCATCAGTTTTCATGTTTCTTCATTGGTGTATTTCTAAATGCTATACTTTTCCTAGAGACTGCCTTCAGTTTCAGTGCACTTGTAGGTCTCTGAATGAGGACCTACAGGGTTGTCCCTCTGGTCTGGATGCTTCCATCACAGAGATTTCACTGTAAATCAGGTAACATCTAGCCAAGCTTCTTTTCCAAATTGAACTTACTGGGCCAGATGCCCAAACAGAACATGATTTTATTTCCATCCCCACATCCAGCCAACAACATCTTGAAACACCAAATCTTTATTTCAGCGCAGAAGTAAAATCCTTTTCCCAGGTGCTGGTTACTTCAGTATTGATATGGTCCACGTTCCACCAAATCCTCCTTTTGAAAATCTTTCTAATCCATCAGAGTCATTTTTTCTCAATCTGCTGACAACATCTTTCCCCTTCTTTAAATACCTATTGTTTCCTTTATCATATTCAGATGTTTTATTCTCGCTCTCAAGATTTCCTGCGTATTTATCTTCAGCCATGGAAACTCTCATCTCTCTGTTCCCTTCCTCCTTACGTAAGCATCTTTTTTGGCCAAGCTAACATACAGAGGAAAGAGGCAACAATGCGCCTCAATGCTTAAGAAACATAGCAGTGAATGCCTGGAATAGGCACTAGGTATGTAATATCAGCATGGATCTGAAATGAGGTCTCAGATATAAGTATGGGCCTTGCCTAGGTAAATACTCTATGACTCTTCCAAGGGAGTGAGAATTTGGCTCCATTATAGACCCAGTGCTTGCAGACACCTAAAGAGACACTGAGTTACAGAGAAGACATCATCTTGGCATGACACTTACAGCTTACTAATGCTATAACTAATAAATTCTCATTAAGTGAGCAGAAATAGTGTTTCAGCATGCTTTTCCCCTGAGAGTAAAGTCGCCCCATTTCTGCATTTCCAAATCTAGCCAATTCTTGCTTAACTGCATTTCTTTGTCTCCCACCATGATATGAATTCACAAAAGCTGGGTAGCAAGCAAGATTTTGTTCCAAGCCTGGACCCTTGCATCGAGGATCTGTCACACACTTTCTTGTGCCTCCAAGGAGACCACTGCTTACAATGTTATGCAGTGAGACTTTTCAGCTTCCAGAAACAGAAGCCCTACTTGTAACTGAGTTAAGAAAGCTGTAATTAAAAGGAAACATAATAAAGTTCAGCTGTTCTGTGTTTAAACAGCCCAACGCACAGCATGTTCCTTCTCTGTGTTAAAAGGGAAAGAAAGTGAAGGGAACACAAATAACCCATAATCCTTTGTGGCTTTATCACATATCTTCACACTTCTCAGGGGACTATGATTTCAACTCCACAGCTCCTTGATTTACAGACTCTCTAATGTGCAGGCAATCTGGTTCACAGTTCAGTCCCTGTATCTTTATTCTGTTGGCAAATATTTCAATAGAGAAGGCCACCTTTATTACACACCTGAGACAGTTCGTCTTTACCTGCAGATGGATGGGGGGGTGCTGTCACCCATTTTTTAGCTTTTCACCTGACTTAGGGGAGAAAAATAGTTTTCTTTGTAAATAGTAAGCACCTAAAATATCTTTCTTTATCTCGCCTACTGTAAGGCTGCTCTTTGAAAATGTTTCTCTGTTGGTGAGTGATAGAACGTAGTTCCAACTCCAGTTGCAATGTCTTTCTGTGTTGCAGGAAGGCTGCTTTGACCCTTCATTTGTCATAGGTTCCTTCAAACTTTGGGCTCCAGGCTGCTGCTGTGTCATAAGCTTTTGCCTGTCTTTCTTGAACCTTGTCCCCAGTGGAGCCATCGCTTATTTAGAGATGAATGAAGTAGGCCCGTTGAAGTCTCTGGTAGGACTAGCAGCAGCCTTGTTCTTCAACTAGAGCTTGGACACCTCTGGGTCTTCCCTAATCAGGTGGCTGTATTTCTCTAGCGAAAGACTCTTACCCAGTGATATGGAGAGAAACCATATTCATATGTCATTTCTATTACAGCTGCTCCTTCATCAGGGTGACCCTTGCTCCAAGTCATTCAACTGACATCAAACACTTCATTTCCCCTATTCTGCCCCTTTTCCCTAATTTGATCCCAAGTAAGCCTCTCATTTTTCCATAGCAACAGTCTGGTCCATAGGAGCACATCTGTAGAAACTTCAGGAAAATAAGAAGAAGCCTAGAAACACTTCATATACTATTAATAGTTTTAAGAAAATGAATCCTAAACTCGATTCTAGAAGAGATTTTCTTTCCAGCCACTTTTTCCTGACCTCCACCTGGTGTCCCCTGTCTTCCAAGTAAATATCCTTTTCAGCCAGGTACTGTGCTTGCTTTCATTTCAAGGCAGAAAATTAGGGGAAAACGATAATTGGTGTTTAGCATTTTCAAGATCAAATTGTAACTGGTGTTTAGCATTTTTTCTTAAGTTCAGTGTACATGCGGAACCTGAATCAACAGCTTGTGCACAACTCCCTGAATTCATTGAGATTCGGCAGCTCCGTGTTCTGGAAGCTGCTCACATAACACCTTCCCCTTGGTGACAACTAGATGTGGGTTGGTATTTTTACAATTATATGTGGAGTGGAAAAGAATCATATGCTAGGGGAGGGACCTGGAAGCTCTCTAAAGGGGAAGCTGTGTGATTCTCACCATTGGGTGTCTTTATGGAGGGACAGAGGTGCTTCGTACCCTTCTTTAAAGAAAAACTAGACTGAATTACGGCCCAGTGCTCCAATGCCCAGCATATTTAAGCAGTAGCTGCTGGCTCAAAATATTTCCATTTATGTCCCATCTTTAAAGCCTTTTGGGACATTCCTACTTGGGATGTTTAACTTTAGAATCCAATAGAAATCCATTGTGCCTCATCTGCTCTTTGTTTACTCTATTACACCTGTCTTGACCGAAAATGGTCAAAGAGACACGTCCCTGATGTGAATTATCTGTTATGTGGGCTGTTCACAACCTCGCTTTTAACCATCTCTGCCGCACACCCCTGCAGCAACACTCAGGCTGTGGCTTTTCTAATTTCCCATTTTGTTGAAACTCAGACCAGCTCTGCGGTGTCCTCCCTCCTCCCCACCTTTTGTTGAGCCTAACGCTGCTGCACTGAACACACTCTGGCTTTGCATGTTCTGTTACTGGCTCTGAGGAAGCACACCTTGTTTAAGCGGAATGCTGCTAGTGAAAATGGACTCCTTGCATTTGATATTCTCACCCTGGACGATTTGGACGTGGTTTCCTATGAAAATGAAATCACTTTCAGGCTAAAAGGGAGCCTGAAAAATGAGACCTGGGGGAGAGATATGGAGTCGTTTATGAAATGGGATGCTTAAGTGGTAGGTTATTAAATTGTGTGAGGGTTGATGGTAAACTGCTGGTCTAGATTCTGTGTCCCTTGTCAGAAATTCATTTTAAAACTCATGGAAGATTTTGTTTTACATTAAATCTTAGTTTAACTAGGAGCAAATGTCCTGGAAATGAGCGTCCGAGGCTGCTAGCTATATTGGTAAGCTGAGAGACATAGTTTGTAGGCTCTCCTTCAAGTGCTCTTGGCTCTGCTCTTGGTCTGTCTCCCCTGTCCCTTTAGAGGTTTCTGTTCTAAAGAATTTGAGGGAGATATACACATACACATACACATACACACACAAATACATATATGAACACACACAGGAAGAGAGAGAACTGTAAAAAAAAAAAAAAAAAACATAAAATTAGCCAAAAATGGTATTTGATATGAAAAACGACTAAGAAAAAGCACACACTCTATATGCCATATGTAAATGTTATACCGCTAAGCACATGCGATGATTATGTATTTTTATACAGGGCCCTGGGGAAAATGTGAGTCAAATTCAGTGAGAGAGAGCAAATTGGACTGCCCCATTTAAACAGTAACTCAAACTGGAATCTATGCTTGCTGGTTCTCTAAATTTTATTTTTAATCATCTTTAAACTGGAGCAAACTAAAGTTTTATAATTTGCATAATCTTTATTTTGACTTGACTCACACATTTTCACATTTTAAAATAATCAACATTAGAGGATGACTCCTTCCCCCACCTCCAAATAATATCATGACCCAAAGATTTAAGAAAGTTAACATTTTGGTAAAGAAAACATTCTAAATGTGATTTAAAATGGGATTTAATACCCACTAGAAACAACCTGAGAAGTTACATTCTCATCTTTCCTTCCATACAGGACTTATGAGGCAATTTTATGTCCTTTCTTTGAAAGTTTCCATGGCAAATTTTCTCTCAGAATGTACCGCTTAATAGCAAATGATCATGTTTTTTTTCTCTTTTGCTCATGAAGATGGTTTTTCAAGACACTCAAATCAGCCTTCCATTTTATTTCATGTTGTTATCAACATGAAACATTCCCTTTGAATAAGAAATGGTGACCTAAGGCTTGCTTCCCTTTTCAGCCTAGACTCCCCGCTCTCTCCTTATCCTATCTTCAAACAATTTTTTCGGAGTTAATATTTAGTGCTCCTCATCAAATCAATTAAAGATATTAATTGGAAGATGAGTCTCTTTTTAGATGAAATTTTTAAAAAAGTATATAATCTCCAAGCAATTCTCTGATACTCTCGTATCTCCGTAACTTTAATTAAATGTCAAGGGCAATTATATTCTCTCTTGCAATTAAATAATCTTAAGTGTATATGACAGCTGCAAGCAATAAGTATTTGAAATATATATATGGCCAGGTTTTTTTTAAGTAAACCATATTATTTATTCCATGTCATTGTACATCAGATTCTAGTAATTCAGGTAAAATTCTCCTTCCCTTAACTGACTATTCATAACTGTTATATAAAAGTAATATATTGTTCATTGATCAGCAAAATGAAATGCAAAGGATGTGGAATGTAAAAATAAACCAAAGTTAGTTTTCTAAAATATGAAATTCAATAAATACATTGCCCTATATGCTGTAGTTAAATAAAATTACTGTCTGAGAACAAAATCAACACCATGAAATTTCAGGCCAAAAGAAATAGAGCTTGTGAACATACACACATGCTTAATTAAAATTGTTCCCACATACATACCGTTATTTTTCTCCCCCTCAAAAAAATCTTTCATTTTGGGAAGATCATAAACCACACTTTGGTTCCCAGAGGTAGAAACATCAGCAGTGATTTCAACAATGGCAGTGTTGTCTTAAGCAAATCACTCACAGACTGTGAGTTATATGTGGCCAGGGGGTTGAGAGGAAAGTAAAGTTTTCTAAACTTTCATGTAAATTGTTTTGTAATCTGGTGTTATATAAGCTGATGTTTTCTTCTACTTCTTTCCCAATTTTATTTTGTGACTCTCCCTAGGCTTTCTGCCTTTTTAGGAGAAAAATAATTTACACTACCAAGATGGCAAAATAAGTATTTCTATAAATATCCCAGCTTGCAGATATAGAATTTTTAATATGAAATTTTTTTGCTTTTTTTACTGTTTAGAATTCATAATTTTATTTCTGACGTTTAATTAAGGGAATCTGAATTCTAGCAGCCAAATGTTTACCATCAATCCTGGAATAGATTTTAAATGTCTACTCATTCTATTAATAATAATTGGACTATTTATTTACTTGGAATTTAATCTACTTTGGAAAAAACAAAAAGATCTACAAATTTCTAATGCAGAAGCCACAAGAAGTTGAAGGACCTTTAGGTTTCTAAATATTTAATGGAGTCAGTTTATGCTTCACTACTCTAACATTACTGCTGAGGTTTTTCTTTGCACTACATTCCTTTTTCGTGACATTTGTTATGCATTGTAGAGGCTGTGTTTTGAACTATGAATCAAGTTAGAAATAAAGAGGTCCCATTTAAGATGTACAAAATTGAGCCATAGGGATGCCTGTCAAAAAAATTTCTGTATAAGAGCTCCCTTTAAAGATATATGATATAATGCATGTAATAAGTTATCAGATTTGCTAATTTCATGTTTCTGTGAAATCATCAGGGGGGAATTTTGACAGCGCTTTTGATGCAGAGAAGGGTGTTGGGACAATTGTCATCGCAAAACCTTTGGATGCAGAGCAGAGGTCCATCTATAATATGAGTGTGGAAGTCACCGATGGGACAAATGTTGCTGTCACTCAGGTGAGATGTTAAATTACTGAATAGCAGGAATGCTGAAAGAGCTGCCAAAGTCAGGGGTGCAAGCAATGAAAAAAAATGTAATGGAAGTAGTAAATTATGTCGATGGTTTTCTAGTGTTTAAAAAAAAATCATTTTCAAGAACAAGTGAGAAAAGGGATTCTATAGATGATATCATAGGACTTAGCTGCCACTTTCAAGAAGTTGTGATTGATCATGCATGGAAAAGTCATGCGTGTTTCTTTCCTGATCATCTACTGTAGATTTATCTGTTTGACAATAAAGTCAACTTTCCTTGAATTTACAAAGAGAAGGACATCTATAATGCTTGAGTTAACACACCATGTTATTCTTTACCTCCTCATTTTTTTTAGTCACAGAAAGTTATAGCTAAAGAATACCTAAGAGTCCAAATTCATTTATAGACTTAGATAAGCTAAGTGATGTATCCAAGGTCACACAGCCTTAGTAAAGAAAAAGGACTGGGATCTAGGTGTCCTGACTCTCTTCTGCCATTCTAGCCTCTTTGTCCTTGCTGTCTGTATAGTAGAACCCCCTGGTTGTGGGGAGAGGTTTAAAGCACCCGTGGCTGGACCCCAGCCACAGAAATCCTGTGTGATTCTGACATGCAGCCAGGGTCGAGGACCGCTCCTTGTACTTTGCAACCTGAGTGCATGTGAAAGGGCATTGAGAGCAGAAGGAAAAGAAAATCTTTGGGCTTCTCATGTGGCTTAGTACATCTTTCTGAGACTAGCACAATGTTAGATAACAATATGGGGCAGACCTGTACTAAATATGAGAAGATTTTTTTTTCTTATTTTTTAGCACCAGAGACCTAAGCCAGTTATGGCAGAGAGCTGGCACACATGCGTATGCTGTAACCCCTCTCTTAGTCCCTGCTGCGCTCTGAGATTCCCCTAACCCCAGAAGGCATCACTAATTCATCAAGGCCCATTTTTCTGCTGAGCCCAGATGTGTCCTTAGAATCTTTCTGAACACAATGCTTCAGGTGGTGAAGATGAAATTTTTGCCAACCCTGAAGCAAGCAAGTCTTGATTCATCTTAAATATGATGTAAGCATTTGCAACTATGTTGTTTTATAAAGGAGAGAGGATGAATATTTCATGTGTTTGCCTAGCCAGCTGCCTCTTAGTTTGAGACTATTTGAAAAATATAATGCAACTCTTTTCTTTGAATCTGTTTATAATCATAGAATGGTAGAATTTGAAGAAAACAATAGGGTTCACTTTAGTACAACTCCTTTACTTTTCATTTGAATAAACTGAAACCTTAGAAAGGGGAAGTGACTTGCATATAATACGGGAGCCAGTGTGAGACAATTTCTGATCCTCCAACCTGTGTCCTTTCCCAGTAACTAGGATGATCATATGACTCTGTTTGCCTTAAAGAGTCCCATTTATGTCTGTGGCATTGGCATAATTATTCTCCTTCCTTTAACTGACTATTAATAATTGTTATATAAAAGTAATATATTGTTCATTGATCAGCAAAATGAAATGCAAAGAATGTGGAATGTAAAAATAAACCAAAGTTAGTTTTCTAAAATATGAAATTCAGTAAATACAGCCACAGAAATCCTATGTGATTCTGACATGCAGCCAGGGTCGAGGACCCCATTAACTCTCAAAATTGCCCCATTTGGGATGATAAATTATATGGTCACCCTATCGAAAATCATACTGTTTCAGGGTATTTTCAAGGCTGAAATATAGACACATGGAAAGAACCCATGGCTGAGGTGTTACGAGAACCACACAGTCCAAAAGCGCACCCCCAAAGACTAATACAAAACAACCCACCTGCTGTATTGCTGTCTTAAGTGTTAATTCATTTTAAATGTGAATTTAAGTTTTAAAAATTAGCCTTGTCTTAGCATATTCAACCTTAACTTTTTAGTGCCACTTAAAAACATAAGACATATTTGAGTAAAATACAAATAAAGCATGAAACCATATTCATTTCCAGACTTTTCTCCAGAGTTTCATACCAGTTGAATTAAATGGTATTCAGTGTGCCCAGAATACAATTATGGATATTTTTAAAATTGAATATTTTTAGAACAAGTGAATGAATAGTAGATACATATTCAGCAGAGTCTATGCAGCAGATATGCTGGATCTCCAAAGCACAAAACTGATTCATGTTAAAAACAACAACAAAAATTATCAATGATACTTTTACTTTAGAATTTTATTAGAACCAGATGAGAAATCATTTAACAGCATTTGTTCCACAAATATCTTTAGAGTTCATACCATAGGCTAGGAGCAGTTCTAGATGCTAAGTACTAAGATCACAGTGATTCAGAGTTTTAAATCCAGGCGACTGACATGCATTCATTTTTTTCAAGTTAATATGGAAACATGTATTACAAGACTTTGAATGTACACACTGTTTGAGTCCTGTTTTTGTTTATTTTATTTGTGACTAGTATACAGTTAGGCTTATCTCCAGGGCTGTTTAGAATTAGTTAGAGAATTAGGTGAACTTTGAGGCACCTTTTGGTAGGGCCAAGATAAGGAAGTTAATGAAGGGTGCCAAGAGATTTTCTTGTCTAAAGTATTCAAGTCACTCTGTGTCTCCAGAGTCATGACCTTTTTATGAAGTGGGAACTAAGAGTTTCCAAAGTACATACTTGTATGTCATTGGTATTGCCATCAGGAAGTCATTACTCTGTCTGCTGAGCTATCTTAGGGCCTGACCACCTCACCAGCCCCTGCCAATCCAGGCCTCTCTCACATTTACCACGGCTTTCCCAGCAGTGGTGGCAGGAATGCTTCTCTGAATTAGTCAGCACCCTCCGTGTCAAGAACACTTTTACAAAAGGACATTTTGGGAAATAAAAGGCATTCTGGATTTCTTTTGGAAACCATGAAAGCATGTTCCCATGCATGACCCTGGGCAACTTAATGATTCTACCATCAAACAGATAACCTTCACCATATAACTAAATAAATGTCCTGTAGCCCCAAAACACCTGTTCAGTTTTCCTTTGGGAACTTTGCTCTGCTTTGTTCATTTGGAATCGTAAAACATGATATGACATGGGGTTCAAGTCATCCATAAACAACATGTTGAACTTGGCTTCACAAATGTCAAATAAATCAGATCCTCAGTGATTCTGTGTCTACATGAAAACCCTTCCCTCACCTTCAGTTTTGTCCTATTCTCCCAACTCTCACAGAATTCATGTGCCTCAGAGCTACAATATCTAATGACACACATCCTTTTCTTTCCTGAGATTCCTTAGGGTGAGCACAAAACATAAGAAGGTCCTGTGGGTTTTAAGTTGTAAAGATTCCAATGAACTAAACGCAAGAATAAAGCATCCCAACACTGACAAAAACCTCCTAGCAAGATGGACAAGGGCCTCTGCATAAACTAGTTCTTTATTTTGTAAGGGATATTATTATACTTTTTATAATACAATGTTAGTATTTGGCAACATGGGCTTTGTAGCAGGTAATTTTGCATCCCAATCTCAACTCTGTCACGAAACTGATGAGTCACCTCAAGCAAGCCACCTAACTTCTCCGCACCCTAATCTTCTTGTTTGGAGGTGCCAATACCTACAACATGGGAGTTGCTATGAGGATTACATGAGTTTATGAATGCAGAGTATCAGCATGAGGTCTAACTGTAGTAAGAATTCAGTTAATACTAGCTACTGCTGCTATTATTATTATTCCTATCACCTGTTAGCTTCTCTGAGGCAAACATGGGGTTTGCCTCACATGTTGCTGTGAGAAATGAGTCTATGTTGGATCTTTTACTTCATCAGAGCCCTGTCTCTGATGAAGTGGAAGATCCAGTGGCTGCATCCCCGTCCTTTAGTGAGGACTATTCTGGATACTTTCTGACTTATCCTGGGGTGGAAAGTGCAAGACAGTGCCTTAAGGCACCCTCAGTGCACATGAGGTAGAATTTGTCAAGGGCTCTGTGGCCACACCAGGCCAAAGGTTATCTTAGTGGGTTTTTCCCAGTTCCTCACGTGCCATCCCAGGATGGCCGCCTTTAGTGGCTCTTTGATAGTCTTCTCTTTGCCTAAAACCAACTGGCATTTTTTAGTGCTTGCCATGTCCCAAGAATTATCCCAAGTTTTAAAAGCTTACCCATTCTCTACACTACTAATATTGTGGAATGATAGCAGATAGTCCATGAACTGGCACCAGAATTAGCATCTCCCTGGACTAAAGAATGACTAATGTTCACTGGAGTGATTTTAAACCAGCACCCTGATGCCTTCTTATCCAGACCCCTGCCCCACTTCAAATCCTGCTGTCTCTAACAAACCCGTGCAAATCAGGACCTAATTGTACAAACAACTTAAACCTTCCAAAACAGTTTGAGTTCCTAAGAGGTCCTTGAAGCCCATGAACTTGTTAATAAATTTTGGCATGTGTATATGTTTTTCTAGAGAGAAAGTCCATAATTTTCATCAGATGTTCAAATGGGTATGTGATCTAAAAATGGTTAAGATAAACTAACTCCTTAACACTTTTTTTTCAGCCAGTAACTCTCGTTAAAAATTTCAGCATGCAGCCCCCGACACTCCCTGGGAAACATATGCACACACCTGGGGGGATCGTTGTCCTCTGAAGGCTCCCCAGCTCTGTCACCGGGCTGCCATGGTGTTTCAAAGCACTATTGTTCTGGGTTAAGAAAGACTGTCCACCAAAGCCTTGGACAGCAAACAGGAGATTCACTCTCTTTGAGAATTTTTTTTAAAAAATAGGAAGATTCTGTGGGAGAAAGGGGTACTACCAGTCTTAAACATTACAGAAGTGTTCCTCATGTTAATGTCTTAGAAGCTCAGAGATGAGTGAGGATGTCTGAAGGGTTTCTGGCACAGGGGGAAGAAAAGGTTGAAGGAATCGGTACTGTATCTGCTTGGAAAAGAGTTGAGGAATCACAAGGAGCATTGGCTGTTATGAGCAAGGGAGGAATAGAGAGTAGCCAGGTAGAAACAGAGGCCCATAAGGAGCAGGAATAATGAAATGCCTAGGAGGATTGGGTTACCATCCCTCCAAACATAAAGTAGCACTACGAAGCCATTTTAAGAGGAATTCTACCCATAGTGCCCAGACTGTGGTATTTACATACCATTTACCTTGGAAAGGAGTCAGGATTCCTCATAGAAATGGATAATTGCAGGTTTGGGGCAGGAGCCTAGGGCATCTTTTTCTGCCAGAAAAGCCTACTGGAATCATGGTAAAGCATGACAAGAGGAGACTTAAATGGATTTCCACTGATCAAAGATGGGATAATATGAACATCAAAAAGAATAATGGGATGAGTATAACAGACTGAAACACATGAAATAGATTTAAAAAACCCAAGTGTTTACATATATTTATCCTCAAAAATAAAATCATTTAACTCTTACAGTTACTCAGTGAAGCAGGTGCTATTTGTGGTAGGCAACAGAGCTCTCCTTCACTTCCCCAAGAAGATGTTCATGTTCTAATCTTTGGATTTGTGAATATGTTATGTTACATGGCAAATGGGACTTCGCAGATGTGATTAGGGTATAAATCTTAAGACACAGAGAGGATCCTGGAGTATCCAGTTAGGCCCAGTCGAATCACATGAGCCCTTAAGCAGAAGAAGAGAGGCAGCAAAAGGGTAAGTAGGAGATTCAAAATGTGAGAAGGACTTGAGACATCATTTCTAATTTGAATATAAAAGCAGCAACATGACAAGGAATTAACACAGCCTTAAGGAGCTGAGAGAGACTCCCAGCTGACAGCCAGCAGGGAAACCAGGGGCCTCCGTTCTACAACCACAAAGAACTATATTCGGTCAAACAACCTGAATGATCTTGGGGCAGTCATCCCCAGAGCTTCCAGAAAGAAACACATCCATGCCAACCCTTGATTTCGGCCTTGAGTCCTCACCTACACAACTATGAGATAATCAGTGTTTTAAGCTTCTAAGTTTATGGTAACTTTTTTTTTTCTTTCTTTTTTTTTTTTTTTCCAGGACAGGGTCTCACTCTGTCACCCTGGCTGGAGTGCAGTGGCACAATCACGACTCACGGTAGCCTGGACTTCCTGGGCTCAAACAATCCTCCCACCTCAAGCCTCCCAAGTAGCTGACACTATAGGCATGTACCACCACACCCAGATAATTTTTGTATTTTTTGTAGAGGTGGGTTTTTACCACGTTGCCCAAGCTGGTCTTGAACTCTTGGGCTTTAGTGACCTGCCTGCCTCGGCCTCCCAAAGTGCTAGGATTATAGATAGGTGTGAGGCACTGCACCCAGCCTATAGTAACTCTTTATGATACAAATAGAAAAATAACCTACTACTGTCATGCCCGTTTTACAGATAAGGAAAGAGAGGCAAAGCAAGGTTAAATAACTAGAGTAGATCAGGGTTTATATCCAGGTTCCAGATCCTGCTCTCTTAACCACTACACAATGCTGTCTCTTAAAGGCAAGATGAAAATTTTGATATCTGTTCTAATGCAGGAAAAGAAACTCACCTGGCCCTACTAGTTATGAAGGAGACACTCTTAAGATGGCGGCTTAGGGAACATGATGCCGCCTGTGGCTGTCAGATTGTCTTATAGTCAGCCATTCAAAGAAGAGAGCAAAATACTTCAGCCTTCTCATAGCTCTCACTTCAACTCACTGAGCTTTTGGGCCCCAGAGACACACATTACCAAGGATGAGAAATTATGAATTTTAGCAACTTTCCCCATACATCTGCCAAACCAATCTGAGTTACTGCATCATAAGAGCAAGTTTAAATGAAACTAGAACATGGCTCTTTCAAAGAGTTAATGGATGAAAATACGTAGTAATATATGATACCTGGTATTTATATAATAATTATTTAAGTAATAAGGTTCTTTTTTTCTTTTCTTTTTTTCTTTTTGTTTTTTTTTTTTTTTGAGACAGATTCTCACTCTGTCGCCCAGGCTGGAGTACAGTGGCACAATCTCGTCTCACTGCAACCTCCACCTCCCAGGTTCAAGCAATTCTCCTGCCCTCCTGCCTCAGGCTCCAGAGTAGCTGAGACTACAGGTGCATGCCACCACACCCGGCTAAGTTTTGTATTTTTAGTAGAGATGGGATTATCCCCATGTTGGCCAGGCTGGTCTCGAACTCCTGACCTCAAGTGATCCACCCGCCTTGGCCTCCCACCGAGCCACGGCGCCCGGCCATAAGGCTCATTCTTAAGCTTATTTTCCCTATAACTCTGGGATACTTAAATCAGGTGTTATCATTACACTCATTTCCAGTGAGAAATTGAGGCACAGACTGCTTAGGTGGCCTGCTTAGGTATACATAGGTAAAGAGATATAAACCTGCTTCTTCTCAAAATCATATACGAGTCCAGGAACATTTCCTACACATTTATATATATGAAATACACAATTTAACTCATTATTGAAATCATCTGGTATAATGAAAGGAGCACCAACTCAGAATTAGGCAACCCAAGTTCAAGTCAGCACTTAACCAATTGCTGTCTGTGTTATTACAGAAGGCAGTTCAGTCACTTTGAGACTCAGTTTCTTCAGCATAAGGAGAATAAAACTTTACATGCCTCATAAATTTTAAGATGAAATACGCTATTACAAGAAGATTCTTGGAATCTGTGATATGCTAGACACATACAGACTTTATTAATGTTTATTTCTCAACTTAAAATTAGCTATAAAATATGTGTATGGCTATTATTGTTATTTATGAAAGACAGCAGAGACAGCCATGTCCAAATTATAATCTAAAAGTTACATTGATTTGATTCAGGGACTCATGGGATTTTGTGGTTTTAATGTTTTTCTTATTCAAGTAATCCTTTAGACTTATAAGGATAGGAAGGCCAGGCATGGTGGCTCACATATGAATCCCAACATTTTGGGAGGCTGAGACGGGAGGATCACTTGAGGCCAGGAATTCAACACTAGCCTGAATAACACAGTGAGAACTTATTTCTGCAATAATAATAATAATAATTTTTTAATTAGCCAGATGTGGTGGTCACGTGCATCTATAGTTTCAGCTACTCAAGTGGCTGAGGCAGAAGGATTACTTGAGCCCAAAGGTTCAAGGTTATAGTAAGCTATGATCATGCCCTGAGACCCTGTCTCTAAAAAAATTAAAAGGCTGGGTACAGGGGTCATGCTTATAATCCCAACACTTTGGGAGGTCAAGGCAAGAGGATTGCTTGAGCCCAGGTGTTCAAGACCAGCCCAGTATTTACAAAAAATAAAAAAAACCAGACAGGTATGGTGGCACACGCCTATAGTCCCAGCTACTTGGATGGCAGGATGATCCCCTGAGCCTGGGAGGTCGAGGCTGCAGTGAGCCATGATCACACCACTATACTCCAAAGACCCTGTCTCAAAAAGTAATTAATTAAAATAAAATTTAAAAGATAGGAAAATCAGCTTGTATCTGTATGCTCCACAGCCAAACTTGAGATTAAAAAGCTCTTTCAGATAATCTCCAAAATTCTAAAGCCTCACAAAGGCAATTAATGAAATTGGCCAGTCTTTCTGCAAAACGACCTTCATGTATTGGGGCTGGGAGGGCTGTGACCTGAATTCCTAAGGTTAGTCTTGACCTTCAATGCTTTGAGGATTTCATTCTTCCTCTCTCATCTCTAACTGCTGTGTTTGGAGTTTCTAATTGGCCTGCTTCCTTAAAAAGTAGGTTTTTACCTTGAAGATGTGGACTTTGTTTTATGGCCTCCCTTCATCCTGAACCTACTTAAAAGTGGAGAAGAAACAAATCACTTTTGCCAAAGCTGCTCTATGATTCACTAGAACAACAGACTCCCACAGGGCATCTCCCCCATCAGGGTTTTTCTTTCATCTCCTTTTGTGTCATCTGCCTCTTGGCAGTGAAAAAGGCAGTGGCTTGCCGGGTGCAATGGCTCACGCCTGTAATCCCAACACTTAGGGAGGCCAAGGTGGGGAGATCACGAGGTCAGGAGTTCGAGACCAGCCTGGCCAACATAGTGAAACCCCTTCTCTACTAAAAATACAAAAATTAGCTGGGTGTGGTGGAATGCGCCTGTAGTGCCAGCTACTTGGGAGGCTGAGGTGAGAGAATCACTTGAATCTGGGAGGCAGAGGTTGCAGTAAGCCAAGACCACGCCATTGCACTCCAGCCTGGGTGACAGAGCAAGACTCCATCTCAAAAAAAAAAAAGAAGGCAGTGGCCTATACTTCCCTTGTGTATTTAGATTAGGAAAATGCTGGAACAACTACAAATGTATATAGATAAAATAAGGCAGCAAGCCAAATCTTAAAATGTAAGACTTTCTTTTTTAATTAAAAAAAAAAAAAAAAGACACAGCAAGGTGTGTCAGCTCATGCCTGTAATCCCAACACTTTGGGAGGCCAAGGTGGAAGGATCACTTGAGGCCAGGAGTTTGAGACCAGCCTGGGTAACATAGCGAGGACTCATCTCTACAAAACAAAAAATTAGCAGGGCCTGGTGGTGCAGTCCAATTGTCCCAGCTACTTGGGAGGCTGAGGTGTGAGTCTGAAACTGCAGTGAGCCATGATTGTGCCACTGCACTCCAGCCTAGGAGACAAAGGAAAACCCTGTCTCATAAAATAATAAAAATGAAATTTTACTGTATGTATAGATCTGGGCTTAACAACTTATGAGGAGATCAATTTTTGAAAATAGATTCTAATTTTAAAGGGACCAGGGATCTTTATATTTAAAATAACCTCATAATGAATGTTCATGAAAAGAGAATGGAATCAGTTATCTATTTTGAAAATTAGGATTTCTCTATAGCAAAGTACATAATATCTGTACACATTGTATGTATAAATGTTAACGTGCATTTACTTTTAATGTGTGTGTAACTTAATGCACACGGAAATGATAGGATGGGGTGAATACAGAATTAGCTCTGTAATACCTGGGGTTGAGTCTGGCCTTGACATAGGACTTTAGGCATATCTTTTAACTTCTCTAATTCTCATTTTTCCCACTGGTAAACCAGAAATAATAAAGTCTAGGAAATGAATGTGATACAGATTTATAAACTGTAAAACAAGTACAAGCTGATGTGATTTTTCTACTTATACATTCAAAAAGAAAACTTACAAGCTTGAGGAGAATACAAGGGGCTTCACCCTTGAAATCACAACTATAGAATGTTTTAAATACGGTTTTGAAATGCCAGCAGAGGCAGAAGAGAATTTCAATAATTCAGGACTTAATTGGTTCTAATAAAAGACAGTGCCTTCACCCTACAGCTCGCCCCATGGACACTTTATACCATGAGCCTTTGTGAAGCAGAGCTTGGCATCTACCCAGACTTAGCTTAGAAGAGCCTGCAAAACCCAAAGTGTTTGTGGTGGGCAGCATTGAAACCAGCTCTGAAGAGACTTCCTATATTCGGGTTTCCTCCTGCTTTGATTTCATTGTACTTCTTTAGGCATTTCAATTACCATTTTGAACACAACATCTTTGAGAGTTACTTTGCTTTGTTTGTTAGTTCGGGAGCTCACAAATGGCCCCGACTGTGGGAAATAAAAAGTAAATGAGGAGAAGGAAGTCTTTTACAGAGAAACACTTGTTCTGACTGTAGATTAGGCGTAAGACAAAGCAAGCAAAAAGAGGCAAGCTTTTCAAGAGCACATCAACTTTGAAACTTCATGAAGGTCAGGGCAGGCTTGCTGGCCGGAAAGGCTTTTTCCTCCCATTAATATAACTGAACACAAATATTTTAGCATCTTGACTAAGTTAACTTGAACTTTCTGAATGAAAGAATTGGCATTCAAAGAATCTAGTATGGTTCTGCAAATACAGTGGAGATAAGAACAATACCCAAAACTTTACTGGCACACTTTTTAACCCTTTTTCTACCACAAACTACTACAGGGCAAAGCTTGTCCCATGTCCAACTGACTCTGAATGGCAAGTTATCCCGGCATAGAGGTGGTAGCACCACCATTTGTCTCTCCCTCAAAAAAGGCATATTTGTACCAAAGTGAGTGATAGTGCAGCCATTTATGCAGATAGCCATAATCTGGTTGCATTTATTTTTAAAAGTAAATAATGTTCTGGAATACAGCCAAACACTAGGATAATATTTAATGGAGAATAACTAGAGGATTTTTTTTCTATTAGTCAGGAATCAGACAGGGGCATCACTATATTCAGTACTATTTACTGTCATGCTGTAATAGCCAATGCAATTAGACAAGATAAACCAGTTTGTGTCATAAAGAAAAAGGTAAAACTATCTCTGTTTGCATGTAGTATAATTATATATCTGAAAAACTCAAAAGACTGAAAGGAAAAACTTCTGTAAGTGATAGGAAAATAACAGGTTAAAAATTTAATATACAAAAATCAATAGCCTACATATATATAACCAAAAAAAACAGTGAAATATATATTGGAAAAGAAGACTCTATTTAGGGTAGTACATATATAAACTTTAAAAAGTGTTCAAAACCTATTTAAGGAAAACTAAATGTTCCCAGAAAAGTAAAACAGTAGATTGAACAAATGAAAAAAGACAAACCATATTCTTGGATAGGAAGACTACATTAGAAAGAAGTCAGTTTTCTTTTATTAACCTGTCATTATAGCATAATTGCAATTAAAAATACTATCCAGTTTCTATCAGGTGCTATACAGGTTTATTTAGAAGAACAAGTGAGAATAGCAAGGAAAACCATGAGAAAGAAGAAAAAGAGAGCCTAGCCTTTCCAAACATTAAAATGTACTATAAAGCCTCTATAATTAAAACATTTTGGTACTGATACATGAGAAGTCAGATAAACCAATGGAACAGAATAGAAAATCCAGAAATATGCTAACTGCATGTGTAAATATAGAGTACAATAAAGGTGGCTTCTCAAATCAGTGGGAAGTGATGGTCTTTTAAAGAGTGGCATTGAGATAAATGGAGAGCCATATGGAAAATAATCGCAGTATGCCAGGAAAAATTCCAAGTCGATTAGCGATGTAAATGAAAGAAAAGAAAACATACAAATGCATGTTTTAAAATGAATGTGTTCATTTATAACCTGAAAGCTCGAAAAATATTCTAAACTGTGAATTAACATCCAGAAACAATAAGGAAAAAGATTGATGTATTCACTTTTGCATGGCAAAAAAAAAACACCATAAGCAAAATAAAAATACATGACAAAATTGAAAGCGTATTTGCAATTTATATCACCAAACTTCCAAAAATAAAGAATGAGAGGCCATCTAACCTATAGAAGAATGAGATGAGATACAAATAATTTAACAAAAAAAGAAATGCAAATGGATCTTAAATATATGAAAAGTTTCTCCAACCTCACTCAAAAATAAGAGAAAGGTAAATGAAAACTATACCGAAATGCCGTTTCTCATCTATCAGATTGGCAAAAAATCTAGAAGTCTTACTACATATTATGTTGGCAAGGTTGTGAGAAACAAACATTCTTATATATTATTATGGGAATGCAAAATGATAAAACCTTTGAGTAGGGGAAATATGGAAACATATATAACAATAAAACTATATAAGCACCTGTACTTTGATCCAACCATCCCGATTCTAGAACCAAATATATGCTAGCAAAAAATATTTTAAAAATGGGCACAAGGCTCTTTCTTGCACACTCTTTCTAAGAACAAAAATTGGAGACATCTTAAATGAACACCAATAGAAAACTAGTTGAATTAACTGATTCATCTGCTCACTGGAAGAGTATCTCTGTACTTCTGTGGCATTATCTTCAGGATATAATGCAGGGTTTCTCCACAGCAACACTACTGACATTTTGGGTCAGATAATTCTTTGTTGCGGGGGCTGTCCTGTGCATTGTAGGATGTTTAGCAGCATCCCTGGCCTGTACTACTGGATGTCAGTAACAGCCCTCCTCCAAGTGTTACAACCAAAAATGCCTCCAGACACTACTAAATGTCCCCTGGAAGACAAAACCGTCCCCAGTTGAGAACTGATGTTAATGTTATGTTAACTGTAACTGTAATGTTAAATGAAACAGCATGGCAGGGAAGAGTGTATATAGTATGTTTATATTAACAGAATGTTTGATGAGTAAACCATACATATTTTTAAAGTTATCTGTAGGAGAAGGGAATAGAGTGTAGAGGGAAGGTATAGAAGCTGAACTGCTTTGAATATATCTCTTTTGTAAATTTGACTTTGGTACCTTTATATATAATATTAAATTAAATATTTAAAAAGCAAGTCTAAAATTCGAACACAAGTGGAAACAAATGATGTTAGATGCATATCTAGTTGGTGGCACACCTACACAGAGAAGAACTATTCTAAGTGACTTTAAACACGCTGGTTTGACTTTATATTCCTAGTTGAATAAATTCCTGGTTATTCTTGCTTGTTCTTCTTAAACCTGTATAGCACCTGATAGAAAGTAGATAGTATTTTTAATTGCAATTATGCTATAATAATTGCAATTATTTATCCAACTAGGAATAAATTATAATTTATTTTATTATTATAATGATATAAATACATAATTATAAAATAAACAAAAAACTACAAAATAATATTAAAATTATTTTTAATAATCATAATTATAATATAATAAGAATGTTGGAATTATTCTGAGATTTTTGTGCATGTGGTTCAAATAAAGCAATGAATAATTTTGATGATGTCATTAAGCATGAGAAATTTCAGCATGAGAAAAAGGAGATACAAATGTAAAAATAATGAGATTAAGTAAAAACCTTGATGCTCTAATTTTGAATAGGAAGTAGCAATATGAACTCGTGCAATATTTACTTTTATAAAACCACAAACCTTTCCTGACTCTGTCCATTGAATGAAACCGAAACATAATAGCCACTCCAGTAGCAATAAGTATTCCTAGCAGTGGATCATGGTCTCTAAATTCTAACTAAAAAGAAAACAAGCCATTTTGGAGAAATGGATAATGGGAAAATGCACAAGATAACACTGGAAAAAATTACTGGTAGCAATTATCAGAAAGCAAGGAAGCTATCAAAGAATACTAGAGTTATGTCAAAAGATGTCAAGAACTAACTGGAAGAGGCTCCTACAGGCCAAGGTAGGGCTATTTATCATCATTAATATAATAACTGCAATAGAGAGAAACAAATCAGATGTGATTAAATTCATGAGTTCATAATAATGGTTAAAAAAGAGTACCTCATTGGTCACTTTGGGAGGAGCTAAGGAACCAACTCACTATTTCAAAAGAATAAAGGGAAAGAATTATTTATCCTAACTTTCCTATATGAAATGTACTTCACAGTAACCAAATAGTTGAGAAGTTTCTTTTTAGAGAACTATTCCAGCTAATAAATGAGGAAGAAAATAATAGAATTAGAACATTATCAATCTGAAATTTTTAATGAATTATCTGTATAATGATTGCCAGTGTCTGCTAATATCACAGAACAAGAGAGAGAACCAGATATTATGTATCTCCAGATGGAAGTACACTAAATCACTCATGAAGGATTTTTGTCAAAGAAAAAGAAACAGAAAAAAGGAAATTGAACCTTAGCAAGCCTTTTAAATCAAACAATTTATAAGAAATACAGGGTACAGAGGGACATGTAAAACAAAACCACAGCGATGCTATGAGCAAAATTCAGACTGTGGAAACTAAAGAGAAAATGGCTCAGTTTCTTCAATAAGAACAATAACCCCATAAAAATTGCAGGGAAATAGTAAGAGAAGAGTTTGAAGGAGAACCTATAAATTAAAATATAATTAACCCATTTATGGATGTATTAACTAAATGCAATGTTTGGACCTTATTTGCATATCTTGATTAAAAGATTATGAATATATATATGTGTGTATATGTGATTAACAAACAAAACATACTTAAAAAACAATTAGAGAAGTATGAACACCAAATGGGCTGTTTGATGATGTTAAGGAACTACTCTTTTCTCTGTTTAGGTGCAGCAATGGTATTGTGTGTGTTTGTGTTTATTCTAAGAGTCCTGTCTTTTAAAGATGCATACCGAAATTACATGATGGGTGGGATTTGCTTTAAAATAACGTGGGAATAGGCAGGGATGAGTGGGAGTATGATGAAACCAGATTAGCAATTGATTATTATTAAAGCTGAGTGATACATACTTGAGTGTTCATTACACTATTTTATATTTGTCTTAAAATTTACGTAACAAAATGCTTTATGAAAGAAAACAATTAGAAAACTTATTGGGAAACTTCGTACTGTAGCTATCATTAGCGCCACGTTCTTTGCTGGACCCCTCCTATCAGGACAACCACAGTGCATGGACACTGCCATTGAGAAGCTGTGACTGCTCTGAGTCCACCTCATTGGCTCCTTTGCCTCTTCTGTGCTCCTTTTCCCATTCTGTCACTGCCTCCACAGAGGTCCACCAAGAGAAACACATAATAAGAACTTAAGATAATGGCAACTTAACAAACTAAGGTCATCTTGTGATCATATACATTGTGCATCAAAGAATTCCACAGAATTATCACCTTCAAGTGGTTGTCTCAGCTGTTCAATTAATAGTGAGAATATTGGTCAGCTCATAGTTTATGTTCCTGCTAATATAAACTACTGGTTTATTGTCAACCTCTAATTACAGAATGTTTTTATTAGTGAGTTTCCTCTGTGTTGCAAGAGCTACTAGAAGCTAGGATCCAAGGACAGGGAAGCGGGGAGAAAAAGAGGGAGGGCATACTTTTATTAGCAGTGAGCAAATTGGCATTAGTCATCGTTCTTTTCTTCTTTTAACTATAGGTATTTATCAAAGTGCTGGATAATAATGATAATGGCCCAGAATTCTCTCAGCCGAATTACGATGTGACAATTTCCGAGGATGTGCTTCCAGACACGGAGATCCTGCAGATCGAAGCCACAGATAGAGATGAGAAGCACAAGCTGAGCTACACTGTTCATAGCAGCATCGACTCCATCAGCATGAGAAAATTCCGGATTGACCCTAGCACTGGCGTGCTCTATACTGCCGAGAGGCTGGACCATGAGGCCCAGGACAAGCACATTCTCAACATAATGGTAGGACCAAAATCCTAATTAGCACTCCTACAGAACCACTGACTGTTCAGGCCACACACATTAGCCTTCAGAAGTATAGGGCCCCTAAATTTTATAAGTAGTTGTAAATTTAGTCTTTTCACAGAGAGATTGCATTCATTTTTGCCTTTTTATTTCAATGAAGAATTACTGTTGTTAGATAGCAACTCTGTATTTTTGCCAAACGAAAATATTAGATAAGTTCTGCAGCAGTGGCTGCTCAGTAAATGCTCCAAACAGACTGACTTGAGAGGGAAGGAACAGGTCATGTTCCCAGGCTCTGGGGTTGGTTTGCACCCAGAAGATTTCATAGAAAAATTGAAAAGACATTCCTTAAGAAGTTAATCACAAGGGTAATCATTTACTCAGCCTATGCAATGCTCAGTCCTTGGAAGGATTTACAAAACCAGTTTATTACTTATTGTACTGGCACTGGACCTAGTAGTAAATACTGGCACACAAAAGAGATCTCAATACATGCTCAAGCCTACAGAGAGTATAAATCTGAGTTTGTGTTCATGGGGCCTCCAAATTATGTAGGAGATATTGCTTTACTTTTAAAGTAGTGTTTAGTTAGTTCACATAATTGGGAAGTAGAGATGAATAAGAAACATCGTTGATTAATTTATGGCCTGAAGTCTATCTCTTCAACCACCCAAGAATCTCTGCGGCATTGCACAGCCACTTCCTGTCAGAGTCCCCACTGTGTTCCTTTAAGACCAGGTAGAAGGACAGACTTAATCTTCTGCACTGATTGGCTTTAAAATACTACACTAAGACAGTACAAATTCCTAAGCAGCTGAAAGTAATGTTCCACTAAGTGCTACTTTTCTTTCATAAGACTAGAAACCTTCCCCAACAAGAGGAAGCTTGAGTGTCATGCACTTAGCTATGGTTTCCAGCTAAGACTCCAGGAAACAGATGGGGTTACTTATAGAGGTCTTCCAGTCATCACTATGGCCCTTCATTCATTCATTTAACATATATTTCTCAACCACTTACTGTGCACCAAACTTTCTTCTAGGCACTGAAGATACAAAAAAGACAAAGTTCCTGCACCCTAGGAGCTTACACTAAATTGGAACTGACCTAGATTTCAACAATCCCCAAATAAAGAGTTCAGCTTGGTCCTTGGGTATGGCAGACCAGTCTGTAGACAGGGAAATTCAGCATATTCACTGAGCTAATTCTGCATGTGTTTCTCCAAGGGCAGAAACCTTGTGCTAGTGACTAACTCCATTCTCATGATTCTTTAAGTCATTTCTGTTCATTCTTTCTTTAACAAACTCAGAAATCAGTTTGGTCACCCTCTACCATTTATCACTTACATAATTGAATATTTACAGCAAACAAGTGCTTTACACTGCCTTTTTCCTAGCTAAGCCTTTTAGTCATTTTGCTTATTCCTCCTAGGTACTATTTCTGAAAACCCCTTTCTCTTTGATGGCTCTTCTCGGTATATTTTCTAATTTCTTCACATCTCTCTGCAGGTATGGAGTTTAAAATTGAAAAAGCCAAGCGCACATATTTGATTAGTGCTACATCAAATGATAGCAAAACCTTGTGGTTAAAGAAATGATCATTTTCAAACTTCTGCCATATGCAAACTAAAGGAAACTTTAAAACTGCCAAGCAAGGTTTTTTGGTGAAATCAGAAAGGAGGTGCTTCAGCACTTTGAAGAAAATGACAAATGGTTGTGTAAAGTGTGACATTTTATTTAACATTTCTCTAAGTAAGAAATTAAGATTTGATTCATATTCCCGATGGTCAGGGTTCTCTCAGCTCTAGGCTTTTGTATATATTGGCTTTTTTGCCTGAAAATGCCACACACTACTACCACCACCATTTTACCACTCCTATTTGTTCTTCTTACCTTTTTCAGGAAGCTAAATGCTAGGTTAGTTTCTTCTCACTATTCTGCGAGCATCTTTAGTGCATCCCGTGAGAATACTTAGCCCTGAGCATTATACCTATCTATTGTTTGTATTCCCACTTGACTCTAAGCTTCTTGAGGGCAGGAACTGTATCCAATTCACTGCTGAACCACCAGTGCAAAGCCAAGGACTTGAACAGATAGGTGACAATAAATGTTAGTTGAATGGATGAGTGGAAATGCCTACATTGTGTTCATTAATTCCAGTCTTTAATTGCCCCTGCAGAGGAGCCTCTACCCACTATTCCGTTATCAGCTGTGTACACAAATAAGGGGGAGGCCACTATATGGGGAGAGCCAGAGCACAGTGCTGTGTTTGTGATATCAAGGCATCAGTTCTACACACACAGACTGAGCACAGACCACAGGCCAGACATTAGGCTGAGCAGTAAAGGTGTTGTAACCCCTGCTCACGATTTGCTCACAATGTTTCCTCACTTCATGATACTACCATTTATTGAGCACCTACTAGAAGCCTGGAACTGGGTCAAGCACTTTGCGTGCATTATTTCATTTTGTTTTCACCCCAAACGTAGTCATGTGAGTTCTTTGCAATTTAAAATTTGAGTCCCACCACTTCTTGTATTTTGCCTAAAGGTCAGAGATCAGGAGTTTCCTTATCGAAGAAACTTGGCCCGAGTCATTGTGAATGTGGAGGATGCTAATGATCACAGTCCTTATTTTACCAACCCACTGTATGAAGCGTCTGTGTTTGAATCTGCTGCTCTGGGATCAGCTGTTCTGCAAGTGACGGCTCTGGACAAAGACAAAGGAGAAAATGCAGAACTCATATATACCATAGAATCAGGTGAGAGCTGTTGCACTGCACAGATTTCAGCATAATGCAAGGCATTCGACCCTCAGTAGTATTTATCACCATGTAAAATTCAGATCATTAACAGTGGAACATCTCTAAATGAACTTTTTTGGCCAAGCCGCTGTCCTATTTGGGAGATGATGGTGGATAACGTTCTTGATGTTTCAGTAATAGGTTTTCCATCATTAATAGCAAGGAAAATTTCCTTTGTTGTGTTTGATCTTGGATTTTTCTGGGATAGAGAAGAGAAAATAAATATGTAATAAATTTAGTGGCTTTTACCTGTGGACCAACAAGCCAGGGCCTCAGACTAAAATAACAAAAGCCGCTGATCATCTGAGGCCTGCCAGGGTGTTCTGTGAATTGAATCTTAACAAGTCTTTGTTTACTTGTGAATAGGTGGTCTGTGGGCTTCAGAAATTCCTTCACCCTCACAGTTAGCACAAATTCACATCATTGGAGGCAACCTG
Organism: Pan troglodytes; assembly: GCF_028858775.2. Taxonomy (NCBI): domain Eukaryota; kingdom Metazoa; phylum Chordata; class Mammalia; order Primates; family Hominidae; genus Pan; species Pan troglodytes. The sequence continues at coordinate 94,918,767 of NC_072407.2, forward strand.
AGTAGCAGAGTAGATGGTAGATATGGAGTCTGAACTGCTTGCTGAACCTGACAAATAAATACAGGCTCTTGTTTTGTTAAATTTGAGATGTTTTAAAATTAATTTTAACATCTATAAGGTAAGATCATAGTTTACTGATGGTTTGAAGGCTGATTGCTAGAAAGCTTTTATGACTGAGAGATGAATGGCTAAGCAAGAAATAACCTAAAAATGACAAATATCCTTTATCTGCTCTATGTTCTCCTCCCCATTCCATCTTTTTTGAATATTCAAGCCACTTATTTTCAAAATGTTCTGCAACTTATGTCTGTCGTGAATAATGCCAAATGCAATATCCTTTCATGCCAGGGATGGAAAGACTTCTCTCCTTTCATTTAAATGTAGAGCATTTTTGAGAGGAGTTGAATTAAAATATGAATGCTAGAATGACAGTTTTGGACTAGAAATTTTAGAAAAAGAAAAGCCAACAACCTTCTAAAAAAAAAAGAGTTCTTGCATTGAATGATAACTTAAAACTATTTCTTGTATTAGGCACCCACATTTTACATGGGTCTGTGCTAAGCTCTACTTAAAAAAAGAAAAAGAAAAGACATGAGTTCATAATAGCAAAGTTTCCGGAGAGAATTTACCTATTTTTTTTCTAGGTTTCCATGGAATTTCCTTTCAATCTAAAGCCTGACCAGTATTTTTTAGAAATGCTATTTTACATCTTTTATTTATCACAGGACATTTTTATTACTTAATTATATAATCTTTGTTCTTTGGGTTCCACAAATAATATAAGGAAACTTTTCCAAAAAATGAATATTTAAATCACATCCCAGAAAATGTCACCTAACCCAACAACTCTTTTTATTCTTTCTATGGTTTTTTCCAGTGTTGTGTTTTTTTCTTTTCCCCGTATTCATTCATGCATATACATTGTTTCATGTCACTGTAATTATTTAGATATAGGGTTTTATTTCTACTTTTCTTACCATGTTCTAAACATTTGCTGTGTGTCTCTACCTGCTTTTTATATTTGTCATTAAGCCTGCTACTTATACTCCTTTTAGATAGCCAGATAATGTTTCAACCAGTTTGGAGTTTCTTAAGGAGTAATTTAACTTACCATCCAACCGAAAAGACTGCTCTGCTTATCTTTTGACCTCTATAGACTACAGCATGGTGCCCAGTCGTTTCTTTAACTGACTAAAACAAGACAGAACAGTTATTTCCTTAAAACATCTTTCATAAAGAAAACCCAAACTTCCAGAAAACCATGGGAACAATTGATATCGCAAAAAAATGACCTTTGATTGTATGTAAGAAACTATTGAGGAATACAATGTTCACAATAAATCTCAAATGGCCAGCGGGGCTCTTCACAGACAGACAGACAAACCCACACTGGTCCGCACTGGTCCTAGCGGAGCAAGTTTCTTCCCAGTTGAGGGTGGGAGACAGGCAGATCCCAGATGCTTCAGCACTTTGAAGCAAATGACAAATGGCTGTGTAAAGTATTATGTTTTATTTAACTTTTCTCACACACATCAGATAAGCAAGATTTCACTCTGTTTATTGGTGGGCTATAAATTTCCTGTCTCCTGCCTGTCCTCTAAAGTAACTACGGAAGCTTTTTATTTTGGCCTGAAGGACTGAGGCAGAATTTGAGTGCAGAGCTTCAGGTCTTATATCTAGTTTGAGTTTTGTGTTTGGTGTCAATGGTGAGTCTGAGGCAGGATTGTACAAGAGAGACTGGGACTGAGTTGAGTTCGGGTGAGGGCATATGGATCCCAAGATGCATATGAATAGAGAGTTTAAAATATTTTTTTTAGATTTACCTCTCCTCTCAATCATTCAACAAATATTAAGCAACTTCTTTGTAGCAGATGCTGTGTTGTGTACTAGATAAGGAATGATAAGAAAAGCACAGCTTTTATTCAATTGCCAAAAATCTACTAGAGGCCATAGATTCCAAAAAACAAACAGAGGCCAATTTTTCAGGATTCAAGTGTAGCAGGAAAGAATAAGCAGGAAGTGGATTCCAAGAGAATGGGTTAGTGTGTCAAAGAGGGAAAGAGGAGAAGGGCCCACTTTGGACCTGATGTATCAGCACACCATTCTGGAAGGGTGTCACAAGCAGATCAGCAGCCATGGGATAGCAGGATTATGAATTTCTACTTGAGGCCAGGCACAGTGGCTCGTGCCTGTAATCCCAGCATTTTTGGAGGCCAAGGCAGGTGGATCACTTGAGGTCAGAAGTCTGAGACCAGCCTGACCAACATGGCAAAACCCCGTCTCTACAAACATGAAAATTAGCCAGGTGTAGTGGTGCCTGCCTGCAGTCCCAGCTACTCTGGAGGCTGAGGCAGGAGAATCACTTGAACCCAGGAGACAGAGGTTGCAGTGAGCCAAGATTGCACCACTGCACTCCAGCCTGGATGACAGAGCGAGACTCCATCTCAAAAAAAAAACAAAAAATTATATTTGAGGTCAAAAGCTGGCTCCCTGCCATCCCCACCGTAATATATCTTTCTGGGCATGAAGAAATCTGCCGGGTGTGGAGTGAGGGAGGACTTACCTAGAAACTCTGCAGTCGGGCACCATAATCAGTGAACACCGAGATCCCTGGCTCCAGTAGCATTCATCAGTCAGGGTTGCATGTTGGTGCCATCACTGGAAGGTGACCATTGCTTAGGTGAAGTGATTTCCCCTTACAAAGGTCTGTGAATCACCTGTTGGATTCACATTCAATTCTATGACACTATTCATTGCAAGCTTGAAAGTTTACTCATAAGATCATTGAACTTTTTATTGTTGTCATCACAAAATGGCCATGTTTAGGTGGCAAACTAATAAATCATGCCGACATCAAAGACAACGTTGTTTAATATCCACATTTGGGGGGCTGGAATCAAAATGACCTCTTTATTAGATATACTTTGTCTTTTAAAATAAGCAAGTATCTTCTTGAAATAGATGTTACATGAACATGACCATTTTGTGTTCAGACGTGGAAAACTTTATATAATTAGCATGTAGGAAGAAGTATGTAGACACGTCTCATAACTGCCCTGAAAATCCTGGTCCCTATTTTAATGATTTTAACATTTAAATTATATACCTATCATACTACAATACTCAGAAAGAAAAGTCCAGATAGAGTTGAATAACCAAGATCTTTAACTTTTGATTGGAAAGGATCTCAACACAGAAGTATATGTGTTCTTTGAGAAGTATGAGAAAGCCTGATAAGAGAAGCAAAAAGCAACTTGGTGAAGGATGCAACTTCACACTACCCACTGCCTTTCAGCTCTGTCACCACCTACCTTCTTTACATACTCCACATTGTGTCTTCCCCATTTTTTATTCCTCTGTTATTTCTCTCATTCTCAACAATCCCAGATTTCGAACCATAACATGTTTCTGAAGCAGAGCTGTAAACTGCTACAGTGTCATGGCCAGAGCCCTTCCCCTGCCAGCTCTATCAAAGTGGAGTGCCCAGGTTTCAGTTTCACAAGGATTATGTCTCAGGTTCTTGGTTGCAGTGCTGGTTCAGATTCCCAACAGTTTCTTGGTACACTAGAAACACCTCAAATGCTTGGTGAATAGAATGGTTACAGATTGAGCAACTGCCCTGTAACTTTTTATGTTTACTTTTATGTCTAGGTGTGTGCATGTGTGTGTTCAGAAGCATGAGAGAGGGGTAGAGCATGAGTGGAGAATAGAAGAGAAGTCAGGAAAATTCATCACACTTACAAGGCAAATAATGACTTGCCAGGAATTCTCCATGCCTGACTGAACAAACCCCTTCACCAAAGTAGTGTTTTGGATAAAGTCATTTTTGATAGGGTGAAATAATACCAATTCCATGTAGCGAAGTTTGCTTTTGGGATAATCTGAAAACAACTGACTACCTTATAATGCTCTGAAACTATTCCCACAACCCTCTTTCTTTAAACCTAGAACAGAAAATATGACACTGCTACCTAAACCAGTGGCATTCATATGTGGGCTTCCCAATCTATCTGTCTTCTCACAAGGCTGGAAATAAGGAAGTCCTATACATTCTTAGCAGAAAGATCTCTCCTTCAGGCTCTCTTATTTCCCAACTTGAATGCACACAAGACTATGTCATTGTCATTGTGTTTTTAACCTGGATCTAGAAGTTACTGATCTGAAATTTACTATAATACTGGGAAACTCATTTTGGTTGCTTTTCAGTACCCCTGAAAGAGAGGCCTCTCATTTTATTTCAGAATGACACAGATGAGTACTATAATTGCTTTCTACTTGCCACATTGCAGTAAGGTACCTATAGATAAAGAGTTAATCAAAAAGATTTCAGTGACCCACATGTAACTCATTTCACCATTGATTTCTGTGTTTTAGGGAACACTGGGAACACGTTTAAGATCGAACCGGTCCTAGGCATCATCACCATTTGCAAAGAACCAGACATGACGACGATGGGTCAGTTTGTCCTATCCATCAAAGTCACAGATCAGGGATCCCCGCCAATGTCTGCCACTGCAATTGTGCGCATTTCCGTCACCATGTCTGACAATTCTCACCCCAAGTTCATTCACAAAGACTACCAAGCAGAAGTAAATGAAAATGTTGACATTGGAACATCAGTCATTCTAATCTCTGCCATCAGTCAATCTACCCTCATTTATGAAGTCAAAGATGGAGACATTAATGGGATCTTTACCATAAATCCATATTCTGGAGTCATCACCACTCGGAAGGCCCTGGATTATGAGCACACATCCTCTTATCAGCTCATCATTCAGGCCACCAATATGGCAGGAATGGCTTCCAATGCTACAGTCAATATTCAGATTGTTGATGAAAATGATAATGCCCCAGTTTTTCTCTTTTCTCAATACTCAGGCAGCCTAAGTGAGGCCGCCCCAATTAATAGCATTGTCAGGAGCTTGGATAACAGCCCACTGGTGATTCGAGCCACAGATGCTGACAGCAACCGGAATGCTCTGCTTGTGTATCAGATTGTGGAGTCGACAGCAAAAAAGTTTTTCACGGTGGACTCCAGTACAGGTGCAATCAGAACAATTGCCAACCTGGACCATGAAACCATCGCCCATTTCCATTTTCATGTGCATGTGAGAGACAGTGGTAGCCCCCAACTGACTGCAGAGAGTCCCGTTGAAGTCAACATTGAGGTGACAGATGTGAATGATAACCCACCTGTTTTTACTCAGGCTGTGTTTGAGACTATCTTACTTCTACCTACCTATGTTGGAGTGGAGGTTCTGAAAGTTAGTGCCACAGATCCTGACTCTGAGGTACCCCCTGAACTGACATACAGCCTAATGGAAGGCAGCTTGGATCATTTTTTAATTGACTCAAACAGTGGAGTACTTACCATAAAAAACAACAACCTCTCCAAGGATCACTACATGCTGATAGTTAAGGTGTCTGATGGAAAGTTCTACAGTACCTCCATGGTCACAGTCATGGTTAAAGAAGCCATGGACAGCGGCCTCCACTTTACACAAAGCTTCTATTCCACCTCAATCTCAGAGAACAACACTAACATAACCAAAGTTGCTATTGTCAATGCAGTTGGAAACCGCCTTAATGAGCCCTTAAAATACAGCATCTTAAACCCAGGAAATAAGTTCAAGATAAAATCTACCTCAGGGGTCATTCAGACGACTGGAGTCCCCTTTGACCGTGAAGAACAAGAGTTATATGAGCTGGTGGTAGAAGCAAGCCGTGAGCTGGACCATCTGCGTGTGGCCAGAGTGGTGGTCAGGGTTAACATTGAAGACATAAATGACAATTCTCCAGTCTTTGTGGGCCTCCCATACTATGCTGCTGTTCAAGTGGATGCAGAACCCGGGACTCTGATTTATCAGGTGACAGCCATTGACAAAGATAAAGGTCCAAATGGAGAAGTGACCTATGACCTGCAGGATGACTATGGCCACTTTGAAATTAACCCTAATTCAGGGAATGTTATTTTAAAGGAAGCATTCAACTCTGACTTGTCCAACATTGAGTATGGAGTCACCATCCTAGCCAAGGATGGTGGAAAACCCTCTTTGTCTACATCTGTGGAGCTTCCCATCACTATTGTCAACAAAGCAATGCCTGTGTTTGATAAGCCCTTTTATACAGCATCTGTCAATGAAGACATCAGAATGAACACACCCATCCTAAGCATCAATGCCACCAGTCCAGAAGGCCAAGGCATCATATATATCATTATCGATGGGGACCCTTTTAAACAGTTTAACATTGACTTTGACACTGGGGTCCTGAAAGTTGTTAGCCCTTTGGATTATGAAGTTACATCTGCTTACAAGCTGACAATAAGAGCCAGCGACGCCCTTACTGGTGCTAGGGCTGAAGTCACTGTTGACTTGCTAGTTAATGATGTAAATGACAACCCCCCTATTTTCGATCAGCCCACATACAATACAACACTATCAGAAGCATCTCTTATTGGGACACCTGTTTTACAAGTTGTCTCTATTGATGCAGACTCAGAAAACAATAAAATGGTACATTATCAGATTGTCCAGGATACCTACAATAGCACAGATTATTTTCACATAGATAGCTCAAGTGGCTTAATCCTGACAGCACGAATGCTGGACCATGAGTTAGTACAACACTGCACTTTGAAAGTCAGATCAATAGATAGTGGCTTCCCATCACTGAGCAGTGAGGTTCTCGTTCATATCTACATCTCTGATGTAAATGACAACCCTCCAGTTTTTAATCAGCTCATTTATGAGTCATATGTGAGTGAATTAGCCCCCCGGGGCCATTTTGTAACCTGTGTACAAGCCTCTGATGCAGACAGCTCTGATTTTGACCGGTTGGAATATAGCATTTTATCTGGGAATGACCGGACAAGCTTTCTGATGGACAGCAAGAGTGGAGTTATCACATTGTCCAACCATCGGAAGCAGCGGATGGAGCCACTGTACAGTCTCAATGTGTCTGTCTCTGATGGGTTATTCACCAGCACTGCACAGGTGCATATTAGGGTACTTGGGGCTAACTTGTACAGCCCTGCCTTTTCACAAAGCACATACGTAGCTGAGGTGAGAGAGAACGTGGCTGCAGGAACAAAGGTAATTCATGTTCGAGCCACAGATGGTGATCCAGGGACTTATGGGCAGATCAGCTATGCCATCATCAATGACTTTGCCAAGGATCGATTCCTCATAGACAGCAATGGGCAGGTCATCACCACAGAAAGGCTAGACCGGGAAAATCCTCTAGAAGGGGATGTTAGTATTTTTGTGAGGGCCCTTGATGGTGGAGGGAGAACAACTTTCTGCACTGTAAGAGTGATTGTTGTGGATGAAAATGACAATGCTCCCCAGTTCATGACAGTGGAATATAGAGCCAGTGTCAGGGCAGATGTTGGAAGGGGCCACTTGGTCACTCAAGTTCAAGCCATAGATCCCGATGATGGAGCAAATTCAAGGATTACTTATTCCCTCTATAGCGAGGCCTCTGTTTCAGTGGCCGACCTCCTGGAAATCGATCCTGACAATGGCTGGATGGTCACAAAGGGTAATTTTAACCAGCTGAAAAATACAGTGCTTTCGTTCTTTGTCAAAGCAGTAGATGGGGGCATCCCAGTAAAGCACTCCCTCATTCCTGTCTATATCCACGTCTTGCCCCCTGAAACGTTCTTGCCATCATTCACCCAGTCTCAGTATTCCTTTACCATTGCAGAAGATACAGCCATTGGGAGTACAGTGGACACCCTGAGGATTTTGCCCAGTCAGAATGTCCGGTTCAGCACAGTTAATGGGGAACGGCCAGAAAATAACAAAGGGGGCGTATTCGTCATAGAACAGGAAACAGGCACTATTAAGCTTGACAAACGCCTTGACCATGAAACCAGCCCAGCTTTCCACTTTAAAGTAGCAGCCACTATACCCCTGGACAAAGTAGACATTGTGTTTACTGTGGATGTAGATATCAAGGTATTGGATTTGAATGACAACAAGCCAGTCTTTGAAACTTCAAGCTATGACACCGTTATAATGGAAGGGATGCCTGTTGGCACCAAACTCACACAAGTGAGAGCTATTGATATGGACTGGGGAGCCAATGGACAAGTCACTTACTCCCTCCACTCGGATTCCCAGCCTGAAAAGGTAATGGAAGCATTCAATATTGACAGCAACACGGGCTGGATCAGTACCTTGAAGGACCTAGATCACGAGACAGACCCCACATTCACCTTCTCTGTGGTGGCCTCTGACCTTGGAGAGGCATTCTCTCTTTCCTCCACGGCCTTGGTCTCTGTCAGAGTGACAGATATAAATGACAATGCACCAGTTTTCGCGCAGGAAGTGTACCGAGGGAATGTGAAGGAGAGCGACCCACCGGGCGAGGTGGTAGCCATCCTCAGCACCTGGGACAGAGACACATCCGACGTTAATCGCCAAGTGAGCTACCATATTACAGGTGAGTAAATACCCCCAGTTTTCATTATATGCACTGCTTTATAAAGAAAGATGGAAGATGGCGGAGGGAAGAGTAAGAGAGAAGGAAGATGGGATAAGGAGTCCAGTGTAATGAAGCCTCTCTGGAGCTGAGTAAAGGATCTCTGAGTAGACTGCGTTTTTTGCTTGTTGGCTGTTGCTAACTCAGCCTTAGTTTGGAGTTCACAGGTTTGCTGTAAATGTGTTACCCATATTGGTAACTTGTCTTTGTGTCACCTCTTCCTATTTAAAAAGGAGTCCAGCCAAATATCTCAGTTGAAGGAATGAAAATAACAACTTTTTGGTGGAGAGGTTCTGTTTTTAAGCATGTTCCTTTTTTCTACCTTTTGCAATGCTGAGCAAAACAAATAGCTTGATCACAGTAAGCTTCACATGCACACTTCCCCTGGCCATAGCAACACATGTGCACACATGTACACACATTAGATGGAATGGTTTGATCCTTCCCTGAGAAATCCTAAATTATCACTACAAATCAAGGGGTATTTCTTCTGACAACCAAAATTTTTTGGATTTCTTTTCTGTCTTTCAGAATAGCAAGTAGCAATTCAAGAGGAAAGCCAAGATAGACAAAGTCAGTCATTAGGAAGGCACAGAAAATGTCGCTGTTGCCCTGGGAGGCTAAGGATTTCATGTCAGAGTGGTTTCCTGGGGGGCAGGTGACCTTTAACTGAAAGAGGAGAGGGTTGGCATTGTGGGAAGGTTCTCCCTAAAAACTATTTGGGGGGTGGGTTAAAGCTAATATTTTGATGTTGTCACATTCAAAGGCAGAACATAAACAAAGTGCCAAAAGATTGTAAAGAATCATCAATACTTGTAGTCAGGTGGCTTCCGTTTAGAAAAACTACATCATTCAGAGTGAAAAATGAATTAATTAGAATGCCCTTAGGACGTAGAATCTGCTTGAGTATGTTAGTAGGAAAGTTAATTAATCACTGCAGAATAAGATCCACAGTAGAGCAAATGTGTCAATGCTTGGGGTTGCCACACTTTTCAGCATGATTCCCTTCCTTTTTCTTCATGGGACTGTTCTCTTGGTGATGTTTTCCCCTTGAAACACTTTATGATCTATCTGAGACCTCCTTTTTTGATTAAAATATGTATTTCTGCAGTTAAAACATGAAAGAAGAAAGAGGTGAGTGAAGCATGACTTTAATTCATTTGCATTTATTTTCAGGAAAAAAAAAGCTTCTTAGGCATTCTGAAGAGTCCTTTTCTATTTGGAGAAACTGTAAAATACTCAGCCTTAATTATTTATAGATAGCCTCTGAATTGTCAATGGATGATTTAAAGGGACTATCCCATCAACTTTACCAAAGTAATGAGTACAGAGTAGCTTAAAGCTACTGTTACTATTAGCAGTGCCAACCACCAACTGATTTTAATTAGATTTAACTTTTGCTCTTGATGTAACACAACTTGGCTGTGCTGCCTCCAATTAACAAAGGACCATTAATCATTTTATGTAACAAAAGAACACTGTGGGCCTGCACTGAAAGCATTTAATAGAGAGGTTAAGTTTGTGTGCACTGAAATAATATTCAACTAAAGCATAATTGAATCCTGGCCAGTGGTGGAGGAAAGTGATATCCCAGGGAGGACCCTGAAGCTCCCTAGAGCAGGGTTGCTCAGCCACACCGCTATTGACATATGAGGCCAGATCATTCTTTGCTGAGGAAGGCTGTCCTGTGCACTGTAGGATGTGTGGCAGCATCCCTGGCCTCTACCCACTAAATGCCAGTAGCACATACCACCACCATCACTTCCCTCCCACCAATGTGACAAGCAAAAATGTCTCCAGACATTGACACATATCCCCACAGAGGGGAAGGGCACAGTTGTCCCCAATTGAGAACCACTGCCCCAGAGGAATAGGCAGCTCTCACCTTTTCTGCACTGTCTGGCTGATTTGGTTTCATTGTATTCCACTGTGGCTTGCCCCCACTCCCAGTGCTGAGGCCCTCAGACTGAGCAGCCCCTTGCCTTATAAGCAAGAATGCAGTCTGGCACTCAGAATCCCACCCCTTCCCACTCAGTCTCTTCAGTAGGACCCCGATATTTGCCCTCTGCTTTTTAAAGATTCATTGTAAGTGTGAGATATGGCTCCAAGTTTTCAATGAAGTAGCAGTTGGCATGCAGTATACTTCCCTTACTTGTTTATTTTCAGTCTTTCCCTCCAGAATGTGATCTCTGCTGAGACACCAGATATTTTTGCTGGTTTTGTCCACTGATGTAGCCCTGCTGCCTAGAACAATGCCTGGCCCAGGGTATATGATAAATACTTGAATGCCCAAATAAATGAAATAGTGATCATCAAACCTGACTCCTGACTTACTGCCAGTGGTCTTCTCAGTCTTTCTCGGTGTCTGAAATGACATTTTTCCCTTCTTACGGATTACGTCAAGGTCATCATCTTCTTCCTTCCTCCTCCTATCTTGTTCCCCAAGCTGCTTTTGCCCCCATGTAGCTTAATGATGTGGAAAAGTCATATTGCTGGGACCACTGTCCATGCTTCAGCATCTTAGAAAGCTGTTCCACTTCATCTGTTTTCTTTTCTTCCATGTTCCCCAGCTTCACTCTGATACATTTGGTCTAATTGCAATGCTTATCTTTGAACTGGTTTTTAAATGACCCCTCGTTAGGGCTATTTAACACTAATGGGCCCTCCTCTGTCGTGAAAACTTTTCTCCGCCAAACTCCAGTTCTTATGAGAAGAGCGCAGCTGCATGATAAAGGCTTCATTAAAAGATTCCTTAATAGAACTAACTGCCTTTCCTTGACTGCATAATCAACGGCTAATGAAATTGTCTTGGTAACAAGAGCTAGAGTGTATTACATCCTCTCTTGAGACTAAATGGAAAGACAATTGTGTCAGCCTGAGAAGACGATTGATTGTTCACAGTTTGAATTTGATTGTTCTTAAGGGGAACTAAACAAGAGATCATCTCCAGCTTCTCTAAGTGGATTTTATTATCTTGGAAAGTTACTGTTTTGCTTTCCACAGAAGCCAAGCATATAAATATCATGCTTTGTTGCCCAAGAATCAAAGGGAGTCTCAGTATCTTTGTAGTATCCTAAATGATACAGTTTAAGGAGTACCTGGATGACTCCACATGCACCTCTCAAGGTAGATGTAGATTAAGACATTTCATTGCACATCTTCAAAAGCTCTTTTGTTTTTTTAACTGCAGGAGGAAACCCTCGAGGAAGGTTTGCTCTGGGCCTGGTGCAAAGTGAGTGGAAGGTCTATGTGAAGAGGCCTCTAGACAGAGAAGAACAGGACATTTACTTTCTCAATATCACTGCCACTGATGGGCTTTTTGTCACACAGGCCATGGTGGAAGTGAGCGTCAGTGATGTGAATGACAATAGCCCAGTGTGTGATCAGGTGAGAATTGGGGATAGGGTTCTGCTTTTACTCTGCTTCTCCAAAATTAAATAAAAACCCATTTCACTTTTCTTCTTAAGGCCAGGCAAACTTCTGCTCTTATCTGCAATTGGGTGTGGGTATAAGAGGGTAGGAGGTGAAGTTTAGGAAGAAATATTGAAAACATGAAAAGAGTATAGGTAGCAAGATCAGATACCTAATTTTGTACCCTGCCCCCAACAAAAAAAAAAAAGAAAGAAACCAATGTCTTAAATAATTTTTTGAGTAATTCATAAAGGACTTTAGGACTTATTCTGTTTAAATCACTGATATCATAAAAGAGAAATGGACCACTCTACAGGATGTTAACTTGTTTATATAAGTTTACACATTTGGTTAATGGCAATGTTGGTGCTGAACACTGGTCTCCAGGCTCCTTATGAAGTGGCCTTTCTACTACTATATAAAATATAATGCCATTGCAAGGTACAAGTACTAGATTTTATTTTCTCTCATACTGAAATTAAATCACTATTTATTCTTTTCTATCATGTGGACCAGGAGACAATATTGGTGTCCTATAGATTAGAAAAGTACTGCAAATAGATTTAATCTCTCATACTAATGCCAAATGCTGGTAGTGGCTCTTTAAAGAGTTGAAGAGAATTCCTAGGACTTATTGGGGCTCAAGAGAAAAACAGACAGCCATGGTCAATGTGTGGTGTGTGTTATGGTTCCGCAAGAGTGGGGATGTTCCTCTGTTTTCTTTGCCATGGTACTCTTAGTGCCTAGAATGGTACATATAGTGGATGCTCAATAAATATTTGTTAAATGAATAAGCATGGGAGTGGAAGAGCAGCAGATATACTGTGTTTCATAATATATTGGAATATGTTTCTGTAGTGAAGGAAAAAAATAACAAAAGCTAAATTATATAAATGAATTTTTAAAGAAATCCTATATAATGCTAAATATGGCAATTGCCCCCACAAATACTAATGATTTTATTACCTTTCTTCACCTTTGTCCAGGTTGCATATACAGCATTACTTCCTGAAGACATTCCATCAAATAAAATCATCCTGAAAGTCAGTGCAAAGGATGCTGATATTGGATCCAATGGAGATATACGATACTCACTCTATGGATCTGGAAACAGTGAATTTTATCTAGATCCAGAAAGTGGTAAGCTAAAATTTATTCTTGAGATAAATGTCATTGTTAATTCATGAGAGAAGTTAAACTTATGTGGTCTCATCACTAGTAAATAGTTAGTAGTATACTTACTCTTATAGGGATGGAGAGAAATTTTCCCTTCCATCCTTTCTGAATGTTTGCTGAAATGAACTGACCACAGACAGATTAACAGGAGAAAAGGCATATGGATTTACTTATGTGAACGTGGGTACCACAGCCCCAAAAATAAGAGACCCAAAGAAAAGCCAGATGGTTAAGGCTGTTGCTAGGGGAGAGGGAAGTTGGGGGACTGTAGGCAATTTTAGAGGAGTAGTCAATGATTTTTAGGGGAAATGAATAATCTGGAGGGCATCCATTATTTTGTAAATAATTCTCCTAGGAAACTCAATGGAACTGGAAAATGTGGGGAGGTGACGGATTGAACTGACTGTGAACAAAGGTTATCTAGTTATGCAGATAAAGTCTCCCAGTTAATCTCTAGGAGCTTCCCTCAGAAGAAGAGATGAAAAATCTGTCTGGACATGGTGATGACTTTTAGTCTCTTTTCTCTTCTCTGGTGGTGAATCTTTCCCAGTTATTTGATGAGATTTCTATGGAGGGGGATCTTAAGACAAATGCATTTCTTTTGGAAAGAAGTTTTCTTAGTCAGATGAGGAAATTTCAAAGAGAGTCTTCACCTGCACTTGAGAGAAATGAGGGAAATAAGAGAAAGTTTGAAAGTTCTTGGTTCTAAGGCAGCTTTAAGGCCTTCCAAATTTTTTTTTAATTCAAGGTGCTCAGCATGTCAAAGCACCATACTTTGGGGTATCATTCTCTGTACCCCAAGAATATGATGCTCAGTATCTTGGGCTCTAAGAAATTGTAGGGGCATATCCAAATATGGGTACTCTGGACCACAGAAACTTTTTATTTCCTTTGTAAAACTTGCCCAGACTTTACCTACATTTATTAGCATCAAGTAGGCGGACATCTCTGTTTGCTTCTCTTGTTTCTCGTATCTGTAAGTTTTAAGGTATATGCTCGTAACAGGTATAAATGAAGTTATATCACAAATGCAGGTTGCCACGAAAACCAGACAGCAATTTATAGGAAGGAGAATTTTTCTCACTTTGAAATGGCTTTAGGGTCCTTTTCTGATTCTTATTAACACAGTTGTCTAGTTTTTATTAAACTTTCTTGCCTAGTTTCTCCAAACCTATAAGCCCTCAGATTTGCTTGGTTGTATATTCAGGTAAAATTGACAAGGTGCAAGGTTATGTAAGCTAAAGGCAGATGCCTGCATTGAAGGCCAGAGCTAATGGAAAAACCTTTTATATGGTAGCAAATTATTTTAGTTTTGTAGATTAGATGACCCATCCAATGACATTTTAAATTTAAGCGTAAAGATTGGCTGGCTTGCATATTTTCAGTGTTGTGTTGGTTCTAGTGAACAATAACTGACTATTGAGTCTCCAGAAAGGTAGTGGCTCCTCCCTGCCCCACTCTCGTAAGAGGTTGCATCCTACAAGGAAGCACTGACTTAGCTACATGGGAATATACTACTCAGCTATATGGGCCTGGTGATTATTTATTCAAAAGGTAACATTTATTGAGTAGCCAGTAGACATAAAAGTACTTTATGGGATATTTGTGGTAGACTCCAAGATAAACAAAATAAATCATGCCCAGGGGATATTGTAATCCAGTAGGGAAGACAGGCAAGTTAACCAATAATAAGAATCATGAAAGGCACAATGAAATGAGTGTTCAGGAGAAACATAAGGGGAGCTATATCTGGGCACAGATGAAGATGTAACTAATATTCTGATAAGAGGAAAAAGGAAACTGCTTAAAGGAAGAACTAGCATTTGAACTCAGCCAGGATTCTCAGTGGCTTAAACAGGACACTGCAAGTTATAGGAACAGCGTGAGCAGAGAGCATAGCGCATCCAGGTAATGTCATATACTAAAGTGGAGGGAAAACTACTTTAGGCCAGATTGTGGAGTGTCTTGAATGTCCCAGTGAAAATCCCTGGATGCTTTTTGAGTAGGAGAGGGAAATGATCCAACCTGTATCTGAGAACTGGCTGGCCATAGCCAGGAAGCTAAAAGATGAACTGCCTTAATAAGTATAGGTAGCTTTGGCCAGCACGGTGACTCACATCTGTAATCCCTGCACTTTGGGAGGCCGAGGTGGGTGGATCACAAAGTCAGGAGATCAAGACCATCCTGGTTAACACAGTGAAACCCCGTCTCCACTAAAAATACAAAAAAATTAGCCAGGCATGGTGGCGGGCACCTGTAGTCCCAGCTACTTGGGAGGCTGAGGCAGGAGAATGGTGTGAACCCAGGAGGCAGAGCTTGCAGTGAGCCGAGATCATGCCACTGCACTCCAGCCTGGGCGACAGAGCAAGACTCAGTCTCAAAAAAATAAATAAATAAAATAAATAAATAAATGAATATAGGTAGCTTCATCCAAATAATATCTACTAATTTTATTTAAGAGTGATAATATTTCGTGAGTCATACTTTCCACCAAATAACATTTATTCAGGTTTGTCACTGTGCTTGTTGTCATTATCTTATGAAACTTAAACAACAAAAATATCTCCACAAAAGCTGGTTTCCAGCACCAATGCAGCTATTCCAGTGGTTAAAATATAGACATAACATTACTCCATGCGGGATGCTAAGGAACTGCTTTTCCATGCTCCTCAAGTTTTCTCCGACTTGACTCCTCCCCAAGCAATGTCAGGCCCTTCCACAATCCAGCAAGTTAAGGGTTAACCCTTACACAATAGGGGTCCTTCAAGACCCTGCCGCCCTAAAGCCAGCTTCTGTTTTCATTACCTGTTTTCCTGTAAATGATAGAGCAAAAAGTTGAGTATCTGGAGGCAAAGAGACTGCCTTTCTGGGTCTATGGGTTGTTGACAATATTGACCATCAGAGAACCAGATATACTCTGTGTGTCCATTCTCTGGAGAACCAGTCCATTCTCTGTGTGTTTTCTGGACATATAGCAGAAATCCAGAGACTGATCTGCAGAGTAGATCTTGAGAGGTTTAAAGAGGTTTGAAGCTTCTCCGTGTAGCCAAAAGAAAGAGCCCCTTATACCAGCGGTTTCAAAAAGGGATTAATTAATTTGAAGGTCACACAGCTGTTTTGTTTTTGCATCTAGAATCCCATACATTTTTCCCTGACACATAAACTGTTGAATTTGCTACATTTTTAAAGTATGGGACACTTGGGCCAAATGATGTTAGTCCTTCCTATGTTGAGAATTGTTTGTATAATTGGTCCTCTGCTCTCCAAAGAAAAACAGTTTTTAAAAACTCAGACCAATCATGCTGCCATTTATTTTCACAGGCGAGTTAAAAACCTTGGCTCTGTTGGACCGGGAGAGGATCCCCGTGTACAGCCTGATGGCCAAGGCCACTGACGGGGGTGGCAGGTTCTGCCAGTCCAACATCCACCTAATCCTGGAGGATGTGAATGATAACCCCCCTGTGTTTTCTTCTGACCACTACAACACCTGTGTCTATGAGAACACAGCCACCAAGGCTCTGTTGACCAGAGTTCAAGCCGTGGACCCCGATATTGGTAAGTCAGTTGCAGGCATCTCCCTGTCACACAGTGGACACTTTGTCTTCAGGTGCTGCCATTCCTTTAGTTTTATAAGAACCTTAATCAACCCCCTTGGTTCTTTACCACGAGAACATGTACATTAAACCCCATTTCAGCTATTCAGCTAATACACTTCATATGCATGAGAAAAGTCTGCAAGTTGGCCCTCCTCTTTCTCGAGTTTGAAGAAGAGATACTAAGAAGTCTTTTACCTTTTAGCAAAGGAGTTTGGGTTGGTTTCTTTGGGTTTTGTTTTGTTGTTTTTAGATTTTGACCTTTTGAATAAAAATGATAGATTTCCTCATTGTTTTTTCCTCCTAAACATAGTCAAAAGGCTATGTTGTGAAGCAAGGAGAATTTGATTTGTTTCCATTTCTATGAAGAACTGGGTCACATGCTTTAGCTGAAATATGACAATCTCGATTTAATATAGTGCCCCATAGTGCAAAGACTAATTACTAAATGTGCTGCCAGTCCAACGTGAATTTTTTAAACTGCCATTTTCCAAAGCATTTTTGTCACATATAAACTGACATTGTATGACAGAGTGGGGGTGGGGGAGATAAGGAATTAGAATTGAAAGTTGCTAATAAAGTTTATGCTCAGATCCACTTTACATAATGAGATGGTGAGTTAGAAAAGACTGGAGTTAATTGCTAGGTAGACCTTCTGAGAATGCATAAGTTATTGAGGTGACTGCATGATGGAATATAAATACAAAAGGGCATATAGACAGCCTCTCGGTTGTGCATTTTAAGAGCTGTAAATCAGAGTACTAGGAAATGATGAGGTGTGTCTGCTATGCTAAACAGGCCTTTATATAATTCAGTGTCATATTGCTTAATTCTGAATTGAAAGAAAAATTATTGGACTAACAGAAAAGTAAATACATGATAATTAGTTGAAAACAAACGTAGAGCCTGGGGTCTCTGCATATTTTCCCTTAGAGAAATTAGTGGCTACAATTTGAATTATTGCTGTTACCTCATTAGCATAATTTTCAAGGCTGAGAACCAACCTTTTAAAAGTCTACATATTAAAGAGCTTTGTGAAAAATGATAAACAAGAAAGACCTCTTATTGATATATATTTATGTAATACCTACAAATAGTCTCTTTTTTAAAGGAGGATTAGAAAACATTCTCTGGACTCTTATTAGCAGATGACTTTGGGGAAAGAAAACAGAATTAATGGAAATGAATCACTTAATCATTTTAAATTTGATTTTGAGAATGTATAATTAGGCCATAGATGATATTTTAAAAGCTGAAAGATTGGAATTTTTCTCCACACTCCATGAAGGAATTGAGTGTACCCAGGCTTCTAGACTGGACATGGACGTCTGATTAGTGCACATGGTGTTTTTTTGAAACATGAGGGGGTGGAGTGGGGTGTTACTGACTCACAGACGGTGTGCTTGGAGCTGTTTTGCAAGTTGTGAAGAACATGCTATGTCCTCCTTTCACTTCTTTTGAGTCAGATGGCCAGGTTGGGAGTTGGGGAGGAAGGAATGTCTAGATTCTGGGCATTTAACAGGGCAGAGATGATAAAGACTTTAAGGAACCAAAACTAGAATGAGGATCTTACCAGTACCTTGATCTACTCATTTTTTGATAATGAGTAAGAGCTTATATTCAAAGCTTCGAATAGAGACAGAGATTATAGGGGTGCTGCTGGCATCTATGTATAAAGTATAGTCACCAGGCCATTGCATCAGCCACAGGAAAACTGTGGCATAAGATACCAGATTTTAGTTCATTTTCTCAGTTTTTGTAGATTTCTTTTAGCTTTAAAATGTAAAAGAACTAAGACAGCTGAGGAAGAACCAATGCATATTTCTAACAACACAGACTGAGCACCTACTGTGCCTTAGCCAGCATACTGACGAAGTGGTTATGAAGGTCTTGGTCAGAGTAGACAGGAGATTCCAGTTGCAGCAGCGTCAGTCTGAGCTGCAATCAAATGAATGCTGACATTCTTCAGAATCCCTGGGTATCAATGATTGGTACACTAATTTTCATTAGTGGCCTGATCAGAACACTTACTGCCTCAGAAGTGACCATTTCTCCATTTCCTAAGAGATTACAAACCAGTGTGAGCTGTGCACTAAGATTACCAGGTTGTTGAAGGTAGAATTTGTCTTGGAGCCAAACTGAACCTCTGTCTGGAAGCTGAGTTTGCACATCAATAGTCATTGCACACAAATCTGGCTTTCTAGTTTGGCCTCTATAGTGTTCAAAAGAGAGGCTGAAGTGGGCAGATCTCAAGGTCAGGAGTTCGTGACCAGCCTGGCCAATATGGTGAAACCCCATCTCTACTAAAAATACAAAAATTAGCCAGGCATGGTGGTACTACGCCTGTAGTCCCAGCTACTCGGGAAGCTGAGGCAGAAGAATTGCTTGAACCCAGGAGGCGGAGGTTGCAGTGAGCCAATATTGTGCCAGTGCACTCCAGCCTGGGCAACAGAGCGAGACTCCATCTCAAAAAAAAAAAAGAAAGAAGGAAACAAGGAAAGAAAAAAAAAACTTATAATAGCTGTTAATATTTAAAAGTCAGAATTTTATTAGAAATTTAGATTTCCAGCATTTTATTAAAAAAACAGCCCTCAGAAGGCCCTGCAATTCCAGGTACACAGGTCCCACATGGCAGGAGCTAAAGAGCAACTGCATCCTTGACACTGGCCACAGCACTAACCTTGCCTCCTGCTAGCCACTTTACTTGCTTATTGATATGGTTTGGCTGTGACCCCACCCAAACCATATCTTGAATTGTAGTTTCCATAATCCCCATGTGTCCTGGGAGACACCTGGTGGGAGGTAATTTAATCATGGGGGCGGTTATCCTCATGCTGTTCTCATGATAGTGAGTGAGTTCTCATGAGACCTGATGGTTTTATGAGGGGCTTTTCCCCCTTTTGTTTGGCACTTCCCCTTTCTGCCATCATGTGAAAAAGGATGTGTTTGCTTCCCTTTGACCTTCTGCTGTGATTGCAAGTTTCCTGAGGCCTCTCTAGCCATGCAGAACTGTGAGTCAATTAAACCTTTTCCCTTTATAAATTACCCAGTCTCCGGTATATCTTTATTAGCAGCATGAGAACGGACTAATATACTTGTGTTACCTCCTGACCTCGTTTGCAGATCCTTCTCTAGAATGACAAGGAAAGGTCTTATTTTTAAGCTTTTTATTTTGAAATAATTACAGGTTCACAGGAAGTTGCAAAATAATATATAGGGAATTCAAGTGCCCCTTCACCCAGCCCTTCTCCCACTGGTAACATCTTGCTTAACTATAGTATACCATCAGAGCTAGGAAATTGATCTTGGTACAATCCACAGAGTTTATTCAAATTTCAGGGTGTTTGCGTGTATATATTTCTATGCAATGTTATCACCTGTGCAGCTTCATTTAAGCACCACATTCATACATCACACGCCTCCCACTTGCTGCCCCTTTGGAGCCACACCCACCCACTCCCTGCACCTGCTTCCCAATCCCTAACCCCTGACAACCACTGACTTCCATATCTATAATTCTCTTATTTCAAAAATGCTATTTAAGTTAAATTATATAGTTTGTAACCTTTTGAGATTGGTCTTATTTTTTCACTCAGCATAATTCTCTTAAGATTCATCCAAGTTGTCTAATTGGTTTTTGATCCTGCTGAAGATTGTGTAAATGACAGGCATATTTGATTCATGAAACTTCTTTGGTTAAGCACATTGCTTTACCAGAAGTTGTAAATTATTCCACCAGTGCTATGATCTGAAATTTGTGTCCCTCTAAAATTCATACGTTGGAACCTAATTCCTCATGTGTCCATATTAAGAGATGCATCCTTTGGGAGGTGATTAGGTCCTGAGGGCTCTTCAGTGCCCTTATAAAAGAGGCTTGAGGGAGCCTGTTCTTCTCTTCTGTCATGCAAGAACATCTAGTGTCTGGTGGAGGCCCATTTCAAATAGAACGTGCCCCCACCAACACCAAATCTGCTGGTGCCTTGATCTTGGACTTCCCAGCCTCCAAAACTATGAGCAATAAATTTCTGTTGTTTATAAATTACGAAGTCTCAGGTATTTTTTATAGCCCAAACAGATTAAGACAGCCAGCAATTGACTACAAAATATACCGTTCATTGTGAATTGCAGAGAAAAGACAAGGATATAATCTGAAATCTGACTCTGTGACTTGCTAAACCTTCATATCCTGATTTAAGAAATTTAAAATATATTATTGCTTTTAGCCAAACAACTATTTTTCTATGAATCACTTATAATGAACTAACATTATTGTTAGAGTCATTGCCTGGGTCAGGAATAAAATAAAAACAGAAGAGGACAACATAATTTTACACCTATTTTATGAGTTCTAAGAAATACCGTGGCAACTCTCTAGATTTTAGCATGAAGTTCTTAGTTTTCCTGTCAATTGGAAATATCTTTGCTCCCATAAACTGGTGACATGACTTCATGACCCAACATTTATAAAAAAAGGGAAGTTAAAGGGTGAATAGTAGTAAAATGAATAGTTGTTAAAGGGAACACACATACCGTTAATAACACATGCACACAGGGAGGGGAACATTACACACTGGGGCCTGTTGGAGTGTAGGGGACAAGGGGAGGAAGAACATCAGGACAAATACCTAATGCATGTGGGAATTGAAAGCTAGATGATGGGTTGATAGGTGCAGCAAACCACCATGGCACATATATACCTGTGTAACAAACCTACACGTTCTGCGCATGTATCCCAGAACTTAAAGTAAAATTTTAAAAGAGCAAATTTCCCAGAATGAATAGGATTTCCACAGTCAGGGGTAGGAACGCATTCAGGAAGATAGGAGCCAGGAAGTTGGGAAAGTGTGGACCCAACTAAATAGTTGAGAGAACATCATGTAGTCCAAGAGGGAGGAGAGATTAATGAGATAGGAAAAGTAGACCGGGCCTGACTGTGGTTGTTTGTGAAGGCCACTTAATTAAACAGATGGAAATGAACCATTGAGCACATTTGAGAAAAGAAATAATGAATTTGGAGTTTGGGGGATGCTAATCTGATAGGAGCCTCTGAAATGAATTGGAACAAGGAAAACCAGGGACTAGGAAAGCTCCTAAGAGTGTATTAAGAAAAACAATAAGGGCCAAAATGAGAGTGGTGGCTTTGAGGTTTAAAAATAAGGAGCTGGTGGGCTGGGCACGGTGGCTCACACCTGTAATCCCAGCACTTTGGGAGGCTGAGGAGGGCAGATCACAAGGTCAGGAGATCGAGACCATCCTGGCTAACACAGTGAAACCCTGTCTCTACTAAAAATACAAAAAATTCGCTGGGCGTGGCAGTGGGCACCTGTAGTCCCAGCTACTTGGGAGGCTGAGGCAGGAGAATGGCATGAACCCAGAAGGCAGAGCTTGCCATGAGCAGAGATCACGCCACCGCACTCCAGCCTGGGAGACAGAGCGAGACTCCATCTCAAAAAAAAACCAAGTAAATAAATAAATAAGGAGCTGGTGAAAGCCAGATTGAGATTTCAGATGTGAAATCTGTAGATTTTGGCAACTGACTAGACTGAAAGCAAGGTAGGCTATTTAGTCAAAATTTCAAACATGGACACCAGGTGAAGGTGCCGCATGAGCAGAAGTAGCATAGACGGTCAACAGTACCACCTGGCATGGAGAGGAAGATGAAACATGGGGACACATTGGGAATTCAAGTGTGAACCTCCAGAAGGAAGTCAGGAATAAAGACATGTTTGCTCATCGTGACAGTCTTGCCTTCAAGGGGTTTACAGTCATAGGGAGAAACAGGCTTGCACAATAAGATTCCAAGAAAATGATGAAGAATGTGGTAATAAAATCACATCTGTAAAACTAATGATTTTGTAAGGATTGGTCAGATAGCACATGTAAAATGCTACATAGGTCCATGTGGGAACATTACAATGTAAGCAATGAATTTGCAACTGGGACAACTCAGGAAGGATTCACCAAATGGTATTAGCACTTACCAAAATGCTAAGAGTTGGGACTTGAACTTGGATGGAGAGAGATAGACAGAGGAGTGAGACAGAGAGACAGATAGATGGAGAGATGAGTGTTAGCCAGGACAGGCTTGGCAAGACTGAGATCATTTGTAGGAAGTCTCAGTGGCTTAGCAAAGCAAAAGCTTATTTCTTGCCCAGGTGAAGTACAGGTCAGTGCGAGTCTATCTAGTGACTCAGAAATCTGGTCCCTCCATCCTGTCATCTCCACCTTCTGACCTTTGGCTTCCAAGGTCACAGCAGAGGGGAAGAGAGAGATGAAGGCAGCATGCCAGCTGTCACCTGCCTCAGCCTGGGAGAGACCACATCACTCCACCACTATCCACTGCCCAGAAGGAGTCCCTCAGGCTGGCCCACCTGCACAGGAGCAGGGACACATAGGGGAGGACTGGGGAGACTTGGTGAGCACTCATTACCTCTGCTGCAATGATGAAAGCAGGAAAGAACAACTGCCACAGTGGGTCCCAAAGAGGTCGGAGAAGGTGACATCACTCATGAGCAGGGAAAGTTAGCCTCAGGGGTGTGGAGGGACCACTTGGCTTTAGAAGTAAAAGGAAAGAGCTGGGTGTGGTGGCTCATGCCTGTAATCCCAGCACTTTGGGAGGCGGAGGCGGGCAGATCACTTCAGGTCAGTAGTTCAAGACCAGCCTGACCAACATGGTAAAACCCCATCTCTACTAAAAATACAAAAATTAGCCAGGTGTGGTGACGTGCGCCTGTAATCCCAGCTACTCAGGAGGCTGAGGCAGGAGAATCATTTGAGCCGAGGAGGTGGAGGTTGCAGTGAGCCGAGATCACCCCACTGCATTCCAGCCCAGGTGATAGAGTGAGACTCCATCTCAAAAAAAATCAAAACAAAAATAAAAAAGAAGTAAAAGGAAAGAGGCAGAAAGGGAAAATTGAAACACAAAGGAAGATGCTCAAAGGGAGATGCTAAGGAAACCCACTGAGAGGCACACACCTGCCCTCAGATGTCTCTATACAGGAAGGGACTGCCATCTGAGATAAGCAGGGCAGCAGCTGGGCTGAGTGCCCTGAGGACATGCAGGAGTTTGTTTCAGGGTGAGGGGAAAGGTGAGTGGGAGTCAGTAAGAAATGAAGAAGAGAACATCTCACCCAGTGAGGGCTCTGTAGGTGCCAGATTATTTAATACATGAATGGGCAGTGGTCCCAATCAGTAATTGCATTAATAGAAAATATGAAAAATTCTGAGTCTTCCAGAATACTGCCTTTCCCCTAAAGTTAATAGTTTGATCCTCATATTAACAGAAAATTGGAAAGACACTAAGAGAACTTATCTTTTGATAGAGCTTCCCTGTTTTGCCCCGAGTGTGTGTCTCAGCTGTCCTCAGCTTCCTCCATTTTGTGCTGGCATTCACTAATAATGGTGTAAGCTTGCTGTCTATGTTGGGAATTTGTTTAGTGAGTATTTCATGAGAGAGATAGCGTCTTGAGCCCTGCACTTTGCTCTCAGAGGGAAGATACTGGAATGAACTGGGTTTTCCAAAGCATAGCTCTTTTCAGAGGAAGTGCAGGGCTGGGGCACCATTTGCCCTGACAGCATAGCTGCCTATGAAGGAGGAATGTATTTATTTGAGAGGAATGTGTGTGAAAGTGACCACTAACAATTGTTAGATGGAGATTTTTCTGACCGAACCACCTTCAGTGAATCTCTCCAGTGGTTTTCTTGCCTCTTCTGACCCATCTCGCCTTTTTTGTCTGCCACTTTTTGAGAGCCATTAACCGAGACTTAGGAAGAAAAGCTTGGAGGTGACAAAAGTCCACTGGAAATGTGGACGAGATGCTGCAACTGTAGTGGAAAAGCATCTCACATGCCCTGGGTTCTCAGTTTCCTGTATCTTCTTGGGACAGAGTCTGAGGAAGTGTTGCTCAAACCAATCTGTAAGAATCCAAAATGCTTGTCTATACCTGCAGCCCTAGACACTCCACTTTAAATTTGATAGCCAAAGCAAAGTTCCAACTCTCTGTGACGGTGTTTGATATCAAATCTTCTATCGTCAGCCTTCTGATTTCCCGAAGGAAAACAAACAAGGAAAACAATATACATTCAGCATTTACTCTCTAAAACTCCAGTCTATAAGGGACTTGACTAAATATACTACCTTTGCACTGTGCCTCAAAAGCAAAAAAAAAAAAGAGGCACATCTGACAGAAGAGGTGAATCCTGAAGCATCCTTTTTCACTGGCATCAGTATGTGAGTGTGTGGGACAGAGAGAAGGGACAGTCTGTGGCATCTGGAAGAAACTGGCTCTGTCCGTGTCTTCCATAGTGGAGGCATGCAAACATCCTGCCATTTTTCCCTTTTAGGATTTTCTAAGTAGACAGCTTCCTCGCAGCCTCATCCCTCAGCTGAGACAGCACCCCTGGGTTTCTCCAGACCCTGGAGATCAGGTCACAGGGATATCCCCAAATGTACCCAAGAAACACATCTAGTAACTGGATTGATCAAGAGCTCACAAGAGCATGGGGAAAGCTCTGATGATTAGTGACCTGGGGCAAGTCTTCAGCTTCTCCGAGCCTTTAGTTTCCTCTTCTGTAATGTGAGAATGACAGTAATGTTCCCTTTGCCGACCTCAAAGCATCAGTGTGAGATTGGCCCAAGACTGAATGAAAAGCACTTTGAACTTGTAAGGCCACATTTTCCTTCTCTGGAGTTAGATCTCCCTGTTCTGAGCTCCTACGCATGTCCTGATTATCCCGACAGAGAGCTGCATGCACGTTTCTTCTCTACTAGTCTTGGACACTCCTAGGCAAGCTCAGTTACTAAATAAGAACTTTAAATGATAATCATAATATGGCTAATAACATCTGCTTTCAGAGCTTCTGCTCCACTTCAGGCACTGTGCCAAGTGCCTTAGATACATTATTCCCATTTCTCATAATAGCCCTGCAAGTTAGCGTACTTTTTCATTCTATTTAATATATGAATAAACTCTGAGGGGTTAAGTAACTTGCCCTGAGCCACAGCTAGTTAGTTGCAGGGCTGCAGACATCATGATAGGGGCCACAGGAGGGTTGGTTAACAGACATTCAATTAATAGTGATGCTATAGTCAAGGGTAGGACAGTGGTACTCAAAAAGTCTGGACCAACAGTCTCAGTATCACCTGGGAGCTTGTGGAAAATGCAATTTCTGAATAAGACTCTAGATCAGTGGTTCTCAAACTTCAGTGAGCATAAGAGCCACCTCAAGGGTGTATTTGAACAGATTGCTGGGTCCCTCCGCCAGAGTTTCTGACTCAGTAGGTCAGGGAAGGAACCTCCTGATAGTTTGCGTTTCAGACTAGTTCCCAGGTGATGTTGATGCTGCTGTTCCCAGAACCACACTTTGAATATCACTTGCTTAGGGATTCTTAATATTTTTGTGTCACAAACGCCTTAACAGTTTGGTAATACCTGTGGATCACCTCTCAGAATAATATTTTACATCTCATAAAATAAAATACAAAAAGTTACAAATAAAATAGTTTTGTCCAAGCATTTTTTAAGTTGTTGTATAGTAATGTGAATTTCTTTTTATATATTAAATAACAAAATCTAGTGCAGTAGGTCTAATAACTCCCATATTTCAAAGTAGTGGTAAGTAGAGGCAGGTACAACAACCATAAAATAATAAGAAAATATCTGATTTATACTGGTTACAAAACCACAGGTGCTGTTCATACCACAGTGACTTGTTGCCTACATTTATTGTGGAATGTGACACTAAAGCCAGTTAGAGGTTAATGAAAATAAAGATACCAATATTCCTCCGTTATGGTAGCAGCCTCTAAGATAACCCCAGTGATTCCCCACTTCCTGATATTCACACCCCTTCCCTTGAGAGTGAGCTGGACTTACTGACTCACATCTAATGAACAGGATATAGCAGAAGTGATGATATCACTTCAGAGATTAGGTTATAAGAAGACTGTGGCATCCATCTTGACAATGCTTTCTGTATTAGTCTGCTCAGACTGCCATAACGAAGTACCTGAGACTGGATGACTTAAACAACAAACATTTACTTTCTCACAGTTCTGGAGTCTGGGAATTTAAGTTCAGGGTGTCAGCATTGGTCAGGTTTTCTCCAGGGCTCTCTCCTTGGTTTGTAGACAGCTCCTTCTCACAGTGTGTTCACATGGCCTTACCTAGGTGCACCTGGATGTAGAGAGATCTGTCTTTCTTCTCTTCTTATGGGTCACTAATCCTATCACATTAGGACCCCACCCTTAAGACCTCATTTAACATTAATTACCTCCTAAAAGCCTTATCTCCAAAGCACTCTCAGTGGAGATTAGGGCCTCAACATATGAATTTTGGGAGATCACAATTCAGTCTATAACACTCTTTCCTACTGTCTGTGGGATCACTTGCCCCAGGGGAAGACAGCTGTGGTATTGTGAGGCAGCCCTGAGAGAGGCTCACGTGGTGAGGGGTCAAGGTCTATCAACAACTGCTCTTGAAAATGGACCCACCCTCCAACCTCCATTTGAGCTTCCAGATGAGACTGCAGCCCTGCCTGACAGCTTGACTGCAACCTCAAGAGAAATGCTGAGCCATAGATAACCAGCTAAAAAATGCCTGGATTCCTGATCCATAGAAACCATGAAATAATAAATATTTGTTTTGTTATGCTGTTAAGTTCTGGGGCAATTTAGCATGGAGCAAGAGAGAACTAGTATACTAATGCAAGTTCATGGGCATCTTCAAGTCTATCCACACATCCTTAAGGTTCCCTGATCATAGCCATTATCTTTTCACAGGTTCTACTCTCCAAGGAACAAGGGCTCTTGTGCAGATCAATGGCAATTAAAACAGGGCCCACCTTGGGAAGGAGCAGTGCATCTGTGTTGGGAGCACGGCTATTTGACATAGGCAGGGATGAGTGATGGTGGAAAGCTATTGGCTGCTCCTTGTTGCTATTCTCATGGATTCATGGGCCCTCCATGGGGCACTAGGTCCACTTCTTATGGAAATGCCATCCTATTAGATCTTAGGATGTTACCACTGAAAAGACCCTGAGACAAAATCCAGTCAAATCCTGAGGTCCGGAGACAAAGAGACTTTCCCAAGATGACTTAATTAGTGGCAAAGCTGGATTGAAAAGGAGATTATCATCACTTCAGCCTAATGCTTTTTTCTATACTCCAGTAATTTCTACAAGAAAATGTTTTGAAAGAGATTGATTCCATTCTGATTTCAGCCTGTTTTCTCTTAAGTAGCATCTATTCTTTGTTTTTCCTACTGCCTTAGATATTGTTATGTCTAACCTGCATAGGTCACTGATTTAATGTATTTTACCCCCTTCCCCAAAGCTGTTATTCTCCGAAGTGTTGAATCTTTGAAGGTGGCTAAGGGACTATTAAAATGTCAGTAAAAATTAAATAATCCTCCCTAAAGACTGAAAAACATGAGCCATTTTCTGGAGTACACTGTGGTCAAAGCCTTTTGTCTGTTGTAGATATCAAAAATATCATCTTCTGTTTTAAGTCTTTCTCTAGAAAGCTCAAAAAACACGCATGTGATCTTACCAGGGAATGAACAGATCTGGATGCTCCCACCTATAGATGGAGAAATTAAGGTTCAAAAACGTTAAGTGGCCCCTCCCAAGGCATCTGTTAAATGGAGTGATCTGAGCAAAGGGCTCTGGGCTCCATAAACCCCTCCCTGAATTATTTACCTCCTACCAGTGTTAGGACACCTTCTACAGTGTCTGCAACCAGATGCAGGGCCATGACACTCTACGATTTCTGTGTCAGAATCCTCTGGAGAGTTTTTAAAAATAAACAGGCTAAACAAACAAACAAGCAAGGGCTCCATCTCCAGAACCTGATTTAGAAAGTCTGGGAGAGAGCCGGACATTTTTTTTTCTCTGCAGTTGATTATAATGCCTTTCCCTATTTAGAAGTTTTTGCCTTTGACACACGTAAGTTCTTGTTATCATTACCCTTTTAAACATCCAGTTTCTTCCAAACAGGGATCAAAACACTAGCTGTCAAAGGAAACAGCTAATTCCTTCCAAAAAGGAGGTATCTTAAGCAAGTGTTTTAGCACAGTCCCCCATTAGCAGGGAATTCTGACCCATAACAGTTGATCATAGTGGTTCTTTCGCAGAAGCTCCCTCACTCATGTGCTACCTCATTTGTAGACGCCACAGGTTGGTTAAAAAAAAAAAAAAAGCCTCTGAACTGCTAATTTGGATCAGTCTGGATCGAACACTCGGCAATGCAGAGGACGGATTTAAGGCAGTACTAATATAGCTAGGAAAATCTCCATCCACCCCTGGGCATTTTCTGCAGAAAATCCAAGGACCCCAAGCTTTGACTCCCTGCCTCTCCAGGGCATGTTGAGGCTTTGTGAAATGTGCTTATCAGCTTTGCTGCAGGATACATCCTACCACTTCACCTTGTGAGGCCTCCTTGACAGGCACGATTATGTTGTCCATCATCTGCTCGTAAGCTCTTTTAATAACTTCTCACATATTACAAAACACTTTCCACCCACGCATCCTCTCCACCTTGCTCCTTCCAATCTTTCTTTTTCTCTTTCTGCTAATTTATCCATTAACTTAGGCCCAGTTTCTAGTTTATGCTAACTATAATTGGTTATAACACCTCTGGTAACTTGCAGTTGCCTCTGAAAATGGACAGTTTCAGCTTCTACTGTTCTAAACTTAGGATTTAACAATGCTGAACCATTTATCCTTCTCTGAGTATACCTTGCAATTTCAGCATTGTTAACTTCACACATGTTCTCACCATTTGTAATGCCCTTTCTTCTTGTCACTCTTCCACCTTATTTTGCTACTGACAACTCCTATCTTTCCTTCAGGACTCAATCCATTTGTTTTCTTCTCTGAGAAACTTCCCTTGACCACTCCTCTCCAACAATCAACTCTATACATGCTTGTCTCCTGAGAAATGAGAGCCGTTTGAGAGGACATAAGTGGTGGGAGCCATCCTTCTTTGTATCCCCAGTGCCTGCCATGCAGCAGGAGTTAAGTATTTCTTGGATGAATGAATGAATGGATCCAGTGGTCACACTTAGTGGCCCATATAGAAAACCCGTTGCATGATTGTTGGGTAGCTATCCAGCACAGACATTCCATGTACCAATAAACATGGAGTTTTGAGTATTTAGTTGATGAATTAGTTTACTTACACTTAATCATCCCAGGTGTAGCTTCATGCCAAGCCATAGATAGTTGAAAAAGTTTAACCCAGATAAGCTGCAGCTTTTTAGGTATCACAGAAGGTATAACTATAATCTTATCCAGCAATGGGGCCAGTTTTATAGGTGTGCAGTCAAACAGAACTCCTTGCTTAGAAGGGCCCTGTGTTTCACTTAGTGCTCTCTTCTGGCTTGTGTTGAGTGTCTTAATACTGTTTAAACAAGAGTCCCTGTATTTTTATTTTGCATGGGAGCCCACAATCATGTTGTTGCTCCTACCCAGCAGAGCTACAGCCAGCCCAATTGGAAAGTCCTCAACAGATTTTTGGTGCAGTCATCAGGGTCTCCTGGACTCTGTGACTGATGTTACCTTCTGTGTTTTTTGACTTCAAAAAACCGAGGGGCTACTGACCCCAGGAGCTGGTATTCTGCCCATGGGAATGTGCCAGTTTTAGTCATCACCCAATGAAGAACTTTTAAAAGGCACTTAAAACAGAAGTAATTAGGGAGTCTATTTAAAATTAATTGCCAACTGAAAAAGTAATTGCTAATTCCATGGGCCTCTTCATGGCAACTTCCTGTTTTATTTCATATTATCCACAGGCATATTTCAAACAGAGGAAAAAGGAGCCATTAATTTAAGCTGTTTCATTGTAGTGGGATTTTATTTGCCTTCCACAGAGAATGAGAGAAGAATTTTAGGCTAGCCATTTTGTTTGCTTAATTTAAGTATGAAAATCATTTTTAAGGCTGGGTGTGGTGGCTCACCCCTGTAATCCCAACACTTTGGGAGGCCGAGGTGGGTGGATCACCTGAGGTCAGGAGTTTGAGACCAGCCTGGCCAACATAGTGAAACCCCATCTCTACTAAAAATACAAAAATTAGCTGGGCATGGTGGTGTGTGCCTGTAATCCCAGCTACTCCGGAGGCTGAGGCAGGAGAAACGCTTGAACCCAGGAGGCAGAGGTTGCAGTGAGCTGAGATCACACCACTGCACTCCAGCCTGGGTGACAGAGTGAGACTCTGTCTCAAAAGAAAGAAAGAAAGAAAGAAAATCATTTTTAAATCACATTTCTTTAAATAACTTTATAATGAGACCTTGACAAAAGTGATTTTCTAAGTAAAGCCAGTGTCTTTCTGAAGACAAACTATAATGGAGAATAGAAATATCCAGAAAAAGTAGCCTATACAATATGTATCTTTTCTGCAATTTCGAGTGGTATGGATGTTGACAATTAAACTGTCCTGCAAAATAAATTGAGTATTTGATTGCACTCCAAAATTGATATTAAAGAATTATTTCTCATGTACATAATTTTTATAATAGTTCTTTTATTTATTACAAACATGGTGTGTGTTTACAAACATGCTCTTAACCTAGAAGGGTAAACAAAAAAGAAAACAAGTCATTTTTAACCATGGCTACCACTTTGATAGAAATCCCTTCTGCCTTTTTTTTTTTCCACAAAACCAGGCTCATAAACTAGATATTATTTTGTAACTTGCTTTTTTGATGACCTGCAACTATATTTCTATGCCGTTATATATTCTTTTACATCTTTATTGTGACATTGTAAATAGTATTCTATATACATCATATGACCGTGGGATGATGGATTCAACCAGTCCTCATTGTTAGAAAATTGGGTAAGTACCAGTTTTTTTCACAAATGCAAACATCTATTTAGCAAAAGCTTTGTGTATGTATATGAATGTTTTATATACATTGTTAAATATTAAAAAACTAAACATTCCTTAATAAAAGAAAGCAGTTTTTTCCACATTGTCCTTTTTCAAGGTTATTTAATTCTTTCAGCACATGCATTTGCAATGGACATATATGTGTACTGTGTGCATCACCTGCATATGTTATGTTAGCAGGAACGTATACTTGCTTTGGTCCCCTAGTTGTTTCTTCTGCGGTTCAACATTCGTTGCTCTCTATGTGCCAGGGTCTGTGCTCAGTATTGGGGTTCAAAGATAATAAGACACAGTTCCTTTACCTAAAAGGTACATTAATCTACTAGGAGAGGGGATATGCATGTAACTAATGATAATGCAAAAAATAGAGGCAAAAATAACATTAAGGGAACACAGAGGAGGAAATAACTGAGGAAATTAAGGAAGCTGTTCCAGAGGAGACCCTGCAAAGCATATGTAGGATTTTGACAAGAGAAAGAGGTAAGAGAACATTCGGAGAAGAGGGCAAAGCACAAATGCAGACCAGGGAAGGAGATGTGTGGGGAGCCTTCAGGCAGCACTGGGGTAGACAGTACAGGATGGAAGTGGAGCTGGAGATGACGCTGGAAAGGGGGGTTGGGACCAGATTGCAAAGGACTAGAATGCCATTCTCAAAAGTTTTTGCTTCTGTTTATAGGAAGTTGGAAGTCAGTTACTGTCTGAGAAGCTGGGGCAAGCCTGGATCCAGAATTTTAGAAACTTAACACTGGTTAAGTTTAGAGGACAGGGTGTCAACTCTGCTGCAGTTTGCAATTAGGAGTCCCTTAAGGCAGTCTAGGCAAGAGAGAATGAGAGCCTCACCTGGCCACAAGACATTCAAGAGATATCTCAGAGGCAGAGTCAAAACAACCCAGCATTCCAATTTATGTGAGAGAGGAAGTTAGAAGGTGACATGCAGAAAAGTAAACCTCTAAACTACTATGTCCAGTTCAAATAATTCTTCACCAAGTTGCTAAGCTTCCAGAGTTAGGGGTCATGTCTTTGGGACTCCACTTACTCTCAAGTCAATGCCTAGAGTAGTCAAGCAGACAGGTGGCACTTGGCAAGTCCTTATTAAATGGAAGTGTCATAGCCTGTGTCTCCTGCAAGAAAGACAGAAACCTTTCACTTCTCAAAAGAAACAAAACACTGTCTTTTAAGAATAAGGCCATGGCAAAGGAATGCAGTGACATAGTCAAGAACCCAAGCTTTGTTGATCATTTTTCTTCAAAGGATAATTCTTACAGTTTAAATAAGAGCGTGAGTTAATCACCAAGCCTGGGTCATAAAGACTGAAATCTAAACATACTTGTGGTATTTCAAGCACTGATGAATACGTATTAATAAAGCCAGGAGAAAGTGTTGGCTCAAAACCAACTTATTAGATAGCCTGCAGCATGGGATTGAGAAACTAACTGCAACAGGACAAGAAGGAACCTAAACAGGGATTGAAATGTTCTAGATCTTGATGAGGGCAGTGGATCCATGAAGGTAGACATTTGTCAGAATGTATGAGGTAGAGATTTAAAATGTACTAATGTTATGATATGTAATTATGACACCTCAATAAAGTTAATATAAAAATTAGAGATTAGAACCCACATTAAAAGTGTTGCTAAAATATGATTGTTGAAATTGCTTCACATTATTTCTTCCCAAGATACTTGCTCCTTTGAAGTTTAAATCCCTTTGTAAAAACCAGTTTACCGCAACTTAGTGCAACCCACATTTTTTGTGTGCCACCTGCAGGCTAGATCCCGTGCAGGCAATGAGAGACATAGGAGTGAATGTCAGAGACAAGACCCTGCAGAGAAGTCAGGGCAGCTGCCAGCACAAGACACCAAACCAGGCAGCACATAGCTCTTTCTGGTTCCTTAAGTTTAGGGATCCTGATCTTAGGAGGAGGAGAGAAAATACTTTTTAAAGACCAGATCAAAAACAGCTCAGTGTATATGCTGTGTTGGTGACTCTTGCCATTTGGTTTCAGTGCTGATTTTAACACCTTTAGCAATCTCAGATTTAAAACTAAGTTATTCTGGCACCTGGTAGGTTAGATCCCCAGGGATGATCCTCTCACTGGGGGTTATTTCTCACTGAAGTGTAAGGACCTGTATAACTGTAAGCTGTATGTGTGAATTCTGAGCATTTAACCGAATGGTATGAATCTGCTGTGTTAAGTTTTCCTTCCATCCTGAAGATTCTAATAGCTTGTCATGACCCAGCTGAATGTGGATTTTTCCTTTGTTGATTCTGGCCCACTTAGGCCCAGGTCCAGCAACTTAATGAGCAGTTGCAGGGAGCATCCACTGGAAATAGAAATGAAACCAACTCCCTTTATTTAACTTGGAAAGGAGTCATAGTGCTGGAAAATAATCTTAGACCTCAACTGACCAGGCTTCTGCCACTCTAGAAATGCAGACCCAGGGAAATGAAGTGACTTGCCCAAGGACACTTGTGTAGTTTGGGCAGGCTGTGGCCTAGAGGTAAAGTCCCCTGTCTTCCAGTACTAGACCACATTGCCTTCATCTTAATGCATTTTAAACTGACTGTTATGTACAGTCCCATGTCCAAAAAGTCCAACCTTCCATTTGGCCCATTGAGAGGAACATGGACTCCATTTATAAACCTTCCGAGAGGCAGAATATAGATGTCTTTCACAACCCATTCCTGAATTTCACAGCCTTCCCTACTAGGAATTTGTATGTGCTATTTTCTTCCTCCTATCCCACTCCACAAATTGCCACTACCTATTACTTTCTTTGAGCAAAAGGGATTTTAATCATTCTCCTTTTCCTTGATTTCAATTCTCTGAAGGCCTGTCTGCTCCATTTGCCACAAATAACATGCAGAAACCTCACTTGCAATGAAAGTCACACTTCTCTTGGTAGCCTGGCATTTCAGCGTTTAAAGAAGCTAAGTATCTCCATCCTCATTAAATTAGGCTCAAATTGGAGAAGAGAATTACATAGTTAAAAACACAGAGGCAAAATGATGGATTAATGTTATACCTTAATGTAACACATCATGACATGCAGTAGGAGCATTAGACCAATTAGCAAGCAAGTCTTCTGCTTGGGTTCATCATTTCTGCTGTGTATGTAGAAAGGGATAGCAATTTGAAGGATGGCATTTATCAAATCCCTTTGGATAAAAAGTGTCCACTTTAGCAACATGACCTGCATTCCTTATAAAGATGGCACCCCATTGCCCAGGAACATGGCAAAGACCCAAATGCTATCCCAAAAATACTATTTCCAAATTGGCGACTATGCTTCTGACTTTATTTCTAAAACTTATTGAAATCCATTGCAATTGTGTCTAAATTGGAGGTTTAATATGCTACAAAAATATATCCTGCTCTTTTCTTGAGAGGTAGCAAATCCTAAGTGATGCCATTTAGCAGGTTTTTTGTCCTGGGTCTCCCCACCCCTTTCTGGTTATGCTTCCTTATCAGTCTGATTGGTAACAGAAAGAAGAGAGGAAGAATATATCTTCCAGTTCCTCCTGGTGTGAATGCCCAAGATATTGTCAGAAGGAAAACGTATGAGGAGGTGGGGGGAGTGTGGGTCAGCAACTTGCAGGGGGAAGGGATGGTTTTCTGCTATGGTAAAGTAGAAAAACCCTGTCATGGAGTTAAAATTAACAGAATCTGCCCAGAGGGGAGCCATGGTCTTTGTGTGGCTGATTAATGTCAGTCCTGTAAACGCAGCACTCCAACAACAGGGCTAGTCAGCTGAGCAGGAAGCTTGGAGAATGCAGAATCTCCTGCCTAGGGGATCACAGCCCAGATGAGTGCCTCTAAACAGGGCTGAAGAGAAAGCTGCAGGCCTGGAACAGAGGTGATAGAATTAGATTTCAGCTTTGTGTCTCAGTGAAGGAAACACAGGCAGCCATTAAAAGCACCTTCCCTTCTGGCCTTGCTGCTGCGGAGAGCGGCAGCGTGCAAATCCAGCCCCTACCTCTCCTCACTCATCTGTTCACAGCACTATGGCCTTCAGAACAGTGTGTCAGAAATTACCTTCTTCCATAACTGATCTTCAGGCCTGAAGAGGAAAAATTTCCAAGCATAGATCTCCTGAAATCCCTAAAGAGATTGGGCAAAGAGCCTAAGGAAAACAGGACTTTGCATGTTGTTCCTCATGCCTACCTAAAAATGCTGGTTGCACCAGGCAAGTCCTTGGTTAATGCATCAGTGAAATGGATTTTGTAGTTCCCAGCACATGCACTAATGGAAGTCCCTGCATGAATTTCATGCCTGCACTTCTTATTGGCAAGAGCAGCGTACCATATGCTGGAGGTGGAAGTTAATTCTGTAGGGAATGTGTGTGATTTGAAAACCTGTGTGCTGTATTTATGTCAATCGCTGATGTGTTTCCATAAATGCATTTTTGTGACTTTGAGAGGCATCCTGAGACCACTGAATCAGTGAAGGCAGCTTCCGGGGCACACAACCTATTCTGACACCCAGACAGGGCCATTGTTTTCCAGGTGCAAGCTTGATCACCTATGCAACCCCTGTGTGTATTCACCTCAGGAATTCATGTTGAAGAATTTAGTCTTGCAGCCACTCCAACAATAGCCAGAAAGCACCCCTAAATGTCTGCTCTGAAGCCTTATTTCAAGGAGACAGCAAGAAAAGAGGAAAGCTTTCTTATTTTTAATCCCAGCATCAATAAAATCACAGGTTGATGTGTATACATCACAGGGCAGTTGTTTTGAAAAAGAAATAAAAGTAAATGATGAAACTTTGGAAAAAATGGACTCTCTGGAATGGAACCAAGAACAGGCTCTCAGTGTTGACCTTTTGGTTAAAGCCACATAATGCAATTTATGTCATCCCTCAAGATATATGATTTTATTGGTTTGCTGGGAACTTGGGCTTAAGGGAAATTGTACATTGGGAAAGTAAAATGTTTAGCTCTTATTATTGCCAAATGAGGTGTTATAATAAGAAAAAAAAAAGTCTAAGCCCTCCCCTCTAAGAGCTTATATTCTAAGGTTCCACAATTCTCAAAAGACATTTTCAGATGGTTGTCATAACTAAAGACCTCTGACTAATGACCGTCTTCATTAAGGGTATTTAGGATCAGAATGGTGCTTTTTCAGCCCACAAAGCTATTACAATTTACTTCTTATAAATCCTAACAAACAACTAAAGTGAACATGAGGTTTCTAAACTGTTTTGAAGTGCTGAAATCCTCTAATGAAACCAGTTAAATCAATATTCAGAAGTAGAAGTCAATCCAACCGTTATTCAATAATTAATTGGTTGTTAATAGACATTTCCTAGTTTATATGTTTTAGCTTTAGTACATAGTAACATAAAATGGTATTTTGGTAACTAGGTACATTTCTTGAAATCATAGAGCAGGAGAGCACCCTTGGACTAGATCCTCTCCCTTCCTTGATGGAGTACTCCAGGCTCACTGACCCTTAGATTTCTTTTTTTCCCTCTATAATCCCTTATGACCTCATTCATTTGCATGGCTTTGCATGACATCTGTACACCAATTACACTCAAATTTATGGCTCCAGCTTGGCCCTCTCCTCTGAACTGCAGCCTCTTCTATCTAACTTCCTGCTTGACATCTGCACTTGAATATCAAATGCACATCTCACACTTAATCTGTCCAGAATAGGGCTTCTGGTCTTTCATTCAAAACCTAGTCTTTCTGCAGCCCTCCCCATCTCAGCTAATGACAACCCCCTCTTTCCAATTGCTCAGGCCAAAACCTAAGGGTCATTCTAGAAGCCTCTGTTTCTCTCACATCCTGTATCCTGCCAGCTCCACAAACAGAAAACACTCTCGCCACCTCCAAGTTCAGAATACATCCAGGAACCCTTCATTTCTCACCACCTGGGTGCTTAGAATAGATGTGGAACCTGACCCCTTCTCACCACTTCCGACACCATCTGCCTTGTTCAGGCCACCAAGATCATGTGCTTATGTTGCTATAGGAGGCTGCTGACTGGTCTCCCTCCTTCCTCTCCGGCCGCCCTTCCATCTGTTCAGGAGCAGAAGCCAGAGGGATCCTGTTAAAATCTACATCACATCTCATGACTCCCATCTCACAGCTCACCAGTGGCTTCCACCTCACCACCACTACAGCCCCACTATAATGTAAAATCTCTTCAAGAAATGTTGGACTTGCCCATTGCTAGACCCTCAAGCCCCTAGAAAGTGCCTGGTAGATTCTAAATACATCTGTGTTGAAGTAATTAATTAATTAATTGGTTTTGGTTGGTTTCTATTTCTCTTTCTGTGCCACGTCTTTACCCCTGCATCTATTAGCCTCAGAGTTTTTCTTAAAGATTTGTGGGGGGCGAGTTGTATATTAAGAATATCCAACTATTTCTGATATTTGTTGCCAGTATTTTCCCAGTTTCTTTGCCTTTTAATTTCATTGTCTATTTTTTCCCATAAACTGAAATTTACATTTTTGTAGAGCCACAGCTGTCTGTTTCTGTAATAACTATTTTTCTTGTTGTGGCCCTTCAAAAGTCTGCAAAGCTGTAACATTCTAGCGCAGATCATCTGGCCATGTTCTTGCCCACTCATGTTCCTGTGTCTCTCCCACAGGCATCAACAGGAAGGTCGTGTACTCCCTGGCAGACTCAGCTGGTGGGGTCTTCTCCATTGACAGCTCATCTGGCATCATCATCCTGGAGCAGCCACTGGACCGTGAGCAGCAGTCTTCGTACAACATCAGCGTGCGGGCCACTGACCAGAGTCCTGGACAGTCCCTGTCCTCTCTCACTACTGTCACCATCACTGTTCTGGACATTAATGACAACCCCCCTGTGTTTGAGAGGAGGGACTACCTGGTGACGGTGCCTGAGGACACCTCCCCTGGCACCCAAGTCCTTGCTGTTTTTGCCACCAGCAAAGATATTGGCACAAATGCTGAGATCACTTATCTCATCCGGTCTGGGAACGAACAAGGGAAATTTAAGATCAACCCCAAGACAGGTGGGTAAATAGCACTGTACTTAGAATGCAGAGCTTCAGCTTGGCACGGTGGCTCACACCTGTAAACCTAGCACTTTGGGAGGCCGAGGCAGGAAGATCGAGTGAGTCCAGGAGTTCAGGACTAGCCTGGACAACAGAGTGAGACCCTGTCTCTACAAAAATTTTAAAAAATATATTAGCCAAGCATGGTGGTATGCACCTGTGGTCCCTACTGCTTGGGACGCTGAGATGGGAGAATTACTTGAGCCCAGGAGCTAGAGGCTCTAGTGAGCCACATTCCTGCCATTGCACTGCAGCCTGGGCAGCAGGGGAAGACTGTGTCCAAAAAAAATAATAATAGTAAGAATGCAGGACTTCACTATATCCTGCTTCTCCCGCAAACACTCTGCCAGCCCTTCTTGGTGGACTCTTTTTCCTCCTCCTACCTCCTTCACAGAGGAAACAAATCTGTTAGCAGGGCCCACATTCAGACCACAGAGTGCCCTCCAGCTTCTAAAGATGGCTCCTGCTAAATTTTAAGCTCCTTGTTGTGGGCTTACTTAACAAATATCTGACCCCCAGGTTGGCTCCAGGATCTCTAGGTGGGAGGGCTCAGGGGCAGCAATGTGGTTTCTCAATGGAGAGAGGAAATAGTATTTGTATTCCAAGAACAAGAGTTTGTTTGATTTTCTCTCTTTTCTGTTTGATGTTGTTGGGTTTTTTAAACTTAAGTCATATGTGCACATGTTGGAAAATGTTCATGGGGATGAGCCTCCGTGTGCAACTGTCCACACTTGGACTACCACTCTTTCATCACCTGCATAGGCAGACACTGATAAGTGATCTGCATGGTGATATGCAGCCTTCTCAACCCAGCACCCCAAGTAGACTCCATCGGTGAGCTGGAACTGGTGCTCTGTTTGAACCCAGTTCACAATTCCTGGTCAGAACACTCATTTCTCACCACATCCTTTTCCAACTCTGGGGAACATGTAGCATCACCTAGGAAATAAAAAGGTGCTTCGAAATAAAGCAACAGAATAAGAGAGAACCCTGCGGCTTTCTCTTCACCAGCGAGTTAATAAGTATTAGACGTGCTTCAGGCAAATAAAGGTCGTAATTCTAGAAAACAAGCTTGGATATTCTTTGAAGACTAAACATACTCATCCTTGTATTTGCATAGACTGTATGGATTTCTATCCCAAAGCCCTATGGTGAATATTCTCACTTATTTCCCAATTCCCCTATAAATAGTCAAGGAAGTTCCCATTTTGCAGAGAACAAAGGTGAGCCTCTCACCTTCCAGCCTTTGCACATAGTTCCCTCATCACTCAAGGAGTATGCACCTGTTGAACAAGGTGGCAAAGGAGGTCCATTTTCCTTTGGGTAGTCCAGTAAATATAAACAAGAAATCATTATAATTAGCAATGTTTATTTAACATGGCAAATATACCAGGCTCTTATTAAGTACAAAACAGAATTTCAGAGAAGTTAAATAATTACCGCAGTGTCCACTGTTAATAAGTGGTTTATCCAACATTCGAACTCAGATCTTTCTGACTCTAGAATGCGTATTCTAATATAATATAATATAACACTGCTATACTGTAGGGATACCAAAAATGTAAGAAATACAGTCCTGGCCCATGGTAAGTATTGGAAGGTGAAAATATTGATGGAGGAATTGCATCACAGTCTCTCCTGGCAGTAACTGTTTATTAAGGTCATTATCTCAAATGAAATGTATGGGGGTTTCCCTCATTTAAATATGTGTTGTCCCTAGCCTGTCTAGTTATGGCCATTGTATATAAACACCATGGGGAAATGGCTAAGTACTATTTAAATTTAGCACTAGTTAGCAAGACTGGGATGCAAAATAAGCACTAGGGGTGGTAAGTTCCAGAAAACTTAATTATGGGGAGAAAGAGGCTCTTGTTACAGGTATGATTTCTGTGTTTTGCCTTAGGTAGAAGGAGCCTATTGGCAGTCTTAGCAACTAGAGAAGTTGCCTGTCTGGAAATGTGAATGGTCATGACCTTCTCACCAGTCCTCATGATTGTTTACTAGGTGGGAGGAAAATAAATGCCCTTGAGAAGTGTTCTGCAGGCAATACAATGACTGCAGAATGCAGGATTGGGTTACCTCCCAAGAAAGGGCTAGGATGGGAAGGATATAGCACCAACACCCAGCTAGCTGCTTTCACGTGTTCTACTTATTTAAGCAATTCTGTGACATGGACATTATCATCTCTATTCTGTAGTTGCGGGCACTAAACTCAATATGTGGCTGCTGGGCTGTTTGATTTCCAGGTAGTTCCTTTCCCATTCTGTCACTATACCTTGAGATTTCTGAGATCTTTGCCCTCTTTGTGCCACAATTGTTTTAGATAAGTGCGTTTGAACTTGGCAAGGCACCTTTGTGGTTAATTCAATTCAGTGAAGTCTGCAAGTATTTACTTGCTGACAAGAATGAGGTCATACCATCACATCCCCACATCTCAGCTCATTCTTGGTCTTCCTCTGTCCACCTGAGGAATCAGAAGACACCTATCAGGGATGCTTGTTTCTGTTCCTACTCGTTAGTTGTGTGAGAGTGAAGATGCCAGAGATTTTCAAGCTGCCTGAGAGATGTTCATAAACTGTTACAGAAACATGTAAAGACTTTTCATTTCTTCAGTGTTATGTTTGATGGATAGCTATGCTCTCACTGACAGCATTAATCAGACGTCTGTAATACTTTCAGTAAGGCATTAAATAAACAAATTCCTGAATGTTTAAATTCTTGGCTGGAGAGGATGTTAGAAATATTACCATGATTATAGAATTGCTGACCAGTGTTTTTTCCTAATGAAATATAAAGCTCCCCATTTTTCTTCAAAGGGGGTATTTCTGTCTCTGAAGTCCTGGACTATGAATTATGCAAAAGGTTTTACCTGGTAGTGGAAGCCAAAGATGGGGGCACCCCAGCTCTCAGCGCTGTGGCCACTGTCAGCATCAACCTCACAGATGTTAATGACAACCCTCCCAAGTTCAGCCAAGACGTCTACAGTGCGGTTATCAGTGAAGACGCCTTGGTGGGAGACTCTGTCATTTTGGTAGGTACCTGGGGTTGGGGATGGTTCTAGATGTTTGGGACTAGTCATCCACAATAAAGTGAAGAAGAAAGCAAAGTCCGTCTTGGGTTTTCTTCACACTTCCCCCTTTCAGTGTCCATTTGTCCCCAAGAATGGGAGCCATCTTTCTATGGCTCCTTCTGTAATTTGTATATTAGGAAGAGTCTGATAGATTAATTTATATCAAGGTGATAGTGATTGATAATCACTTATTTCCCAGGAGCATATCTTTTTTGAGAAAATAAAACAGACCATGGGATGAATTTTTAATGATGGCCCCCTACGTAGATGTGAACTTATATGACAGGTTATTAGGTGGCTAGGAGGGATATATTCTTTTTTTCTTTTTTTTGAGATCTGTTGCACAGCATGATGAATATAGTTAATAGTGGTATATTGTACATTTCAAAACGGCTAAGAGTAAGTTTCAAATGTTCTTACCACAAAAAATGCTAGGTTTTTGAGATGGTTCATGTGTTAATTAGCTTGACTTAATTATTCCACATTGTATTCATAAATCATAACATCACTTTATACCCCATAAATATATGCAACTATGATTTGTCAATTTACAATTTAAAATTATTAGATTGCTGAGGATCAAATAAAATCCCTGTCCCCCTTTCCCCCTACACACACAGACACACAGAGTTGGGCAGCTACAATTTGGAGCAAACCTAAGATTGACTAGCCACTCTTAAAGGAGACTTTTCCAGGGGGAACTCTTTCTAACAGTAAGAACAAGCCATGTATCCTGAGAACACAGATTCTGTTAGACCGCAAATTACATTTTGGAACAAAGAGTCCCCTCCTCACCATCCTTCCCCATCCCTTGGCTGGCAGGTCCCTTCCATCCAAGTCATCTCATTGCAGGATGAGGGTGGAGCCGCTCTCTGCTGGAGGACAGTACATTTCTTATACATCAGAAGTGCACCCCTCAGGCCCACTCTGCTTCCTGGAAAGTACATGACTGTTTCCATACATATAAATTTCAACATCATCAACCTGGAGCAATAGACAGAGGGGCGGTATATTTGCTGTGTGGGAAGGGGAACTTTCTTGGCTTCCTTAACATGGAAATGCATAGGCCTAGAGAATCCCTCACTCAATGGCAGAGACCATTACTTGCAGGACTGGGAAGAAATCAAAGCATTCCTGTCCATTAGCTTTGGGCTGTAACCATACTGTCTCAAACCCTGAGGAAAATCAGGCCTAACAGGCATCAGGCTGTGGGCAGGTAAAAAATTAACATAAAAATAAAATGGCAGCTGCGGGCCTGGTGCCACCCTCCTTCAGCTGATTAATCATCTCTTCTGCTGGGGGCGTGGTCACTAACATTAGAGAGCAGAGCTCCCAAGAAAACTGTCACAGCTGCACCCATTTAAACAGACCTGGGACCCTAAGAATCAACCTTTGCTGTCTTATGTCATGTCTTTTCTTTGTTTTGCTTGTTTTCCATGAAGCTAATAGCAGAAGATGTAGACAGCCAGCCCAACGGACAGA
Organism: Pan troglodytes; assembly: GCF_028858775.2. Lineage (NCBI taxonomy): Eukaryota > Metazoa > Chordata > Mammalia > Primates > Hominidae > Pan > Pan troglodytes. Next base: position 94,961,904 of record NC_072407.2, read on the forward strand.
TTCATTTTTCCATTGTGAATGGAGATCGGGACAATGAATTTACTGTAGATCCTGTCTTGGGACTTGTGAAAGTTAAGAAGAAATTGGACCGGGAACGGGTAAGCTAGTTTAGGACAGTTTCCTTCCCATCCACATCCACCCCTTTCCTAGAATCAGGGGCACAAGCTCCATGGGTGTAAATAGGAAAGTTCTCCATTCTAAGTAATGAGAGTAAATAAGGATGGGCTAAAATGCAGCATGAAATATTAGGGTTAGACCTTTGATAGAATTTTCTACCTATAATAGATGCTGGTTATGGAGGTTTTAAAGAAAAGATAAATATGTATCTTTCTAGGTGGTTTGAATTTTAGCCCTTCCTAGAGCAAAGGGACAGAAAAATACTTTCAGGGTTTTGGGACCCTGTGATCCTGACTTTATGAGCAACTTTAGCCCTCGGTGAGCAGGTACAAAAAGATCACCTGAAGGCATCTAGGTCAGAAAAAATAGTCCAAAAAATTTCTCTGTCCAAGGTTAAGTGAAGTTTCTAAACATTGTCTTTCTTGACCAAAAAATATGCATCTTCGAAGGGAAATTAAATATGGAAAAGGATGACATGGCAATGATGCTGAAAAGCAGATAGACTCTACTGGGTGATACATGCTCATAACCCCAGAAATATTAACATTGATAAATAAGACAGATCAGCGGTGACAACTATTGCATTGAGCAAAGGCCCAGAGCCTGGGTACTAACCAGGGTGGTTTTGTCCCCGAGGGATGTTTGGCAATGTTTGGAGACATTTTTGGCTGTCATAACTGGGCAGGGGGTGATACTGCCTCCCACTTGACAGAAGTCAGGGTTGCTGTTAAACATCCTAAAATGCACAGGTCAGCCCCCAACAACAAAGAATTATCCAGACCCAAATGTCAGTGGTGCCAAGAATCACCCGGTCTGGAAAATCAAACTAAAGATGGTTGATCTTTAACAAAGCACAGCCTGTAGCTCCAGTTCCTCTGTGTGTGCACAGAAGGAAGGAAGCGCTACACCTCTTTACTGTCACCTCTTTGTACCTTGGCAGGTGTCTGGATACTCTCTGCTTGTCCAGGCCGTAGACAGTGGCATTCCTGCAATGTCATCAACTGCAACTGTCAACATTGATATTTCTGATGTGAATGACAACAGCCCGGTGTTTACACCTGCCAACTATACTGCTGTGATTCAGGTGAGAAAATCTTGCCTGCCAAGCACTTGTCCCTTTGCATTCAGCTTTCTTCCTCTGCTGTGGTTTACTCATTGTGGTTTATTGCTACTATTACTTAACGTCATCTCATCCCTTCATAGGGCAGGTATGAAAAAGAACCTAGTTCTTCTACCACAGATGATTAATAAATGTAAGAGCTATTGAGGGGTGGATTTTTTTCAACTGTCAGGTGCTTTATGCACTCTGTCTCTCCCCACAACAACACTGTGAAGAGGGATGGTGGATTGGTCCCCACTTTATAATGGAAAGAGCTAAGGATCTGTGAGGTTAAGTAATTCACCAAAGATCATGCAGCTGGTAAGTGACAGAGTCAGGATTTGAACTTGGGGCTGTCTTCTGCAAAAGAATTCTCTTTCCCCAGTGGCAGGCTACCTTTAAGCAACTTTATGCTATTCTGGCAGATGACAGAGATTGATACACATTGTTTCATCAGTCAAAGACAGCTTGGGCATCAGGATAGAGCTGGTACTCATTAAAATTAATCTTCCATAAGCAATTTGTTTAACACTTTAAATCCACCTGCTCTTTAAAATCAGACTGCAGGATAGAGTAACTTACTGCTGGTATTCTGCTATAAGAGAGAGTGACTCTTCTTCCCATCTATTTCTTATTCCACGGGCACAGTGCTAGGTACTGAGCGTCCTCTACTTCTCAGTATTTCTAGGAGCTGAAAGCCCAACTTTAGGAGGATCAGGAAATCTAGCCCAGGAAAACTGTCACTGTAGAGGACTTAGAGAAGACAGAGTGATATGCATGACTTGGAGGGCCACAGGTATTCTAGAGAATTCGTTCTTGCCTGATCCAGTTTGGCCTCAGAATCACCCCAAAGGAGTCCCAGGGCTTTGTGGGTGGAAGGTGAAATGTGAGTGGGCCAGCTCTTGAGGGTCCCCTTTGGAATAACATTCAAGAATTTGAGCCTGACCATCCATAGCTGGCCTTCTCAGACCCCAGGGCCACTGAGCTGTCCAGCAATCAGACTGGGAGGCAGCTTTGAAGGAAGCAGCTGTCTGCTGGTTCCCACCCCTTTGTCAGCGAAATCTGATTCCTTCCCTGGTGGTGTTTTGGTTTTCTCCTCCTCTCTGATGCTTTTTCCAGCAGCTCTGCATTCTCACCACACTCCTGCTTCCCCAGAGCTTCGCCCAGAGTCAACACCTTCCTCCATTTCTCTTTCTCTCAGCTCACTCTTCTCCATGACTGTTGCTCACAAGGGTGCTCTCTGCCCTCATGGCCTCTGTTTGCTAACCCCAAAACAAAGTGGGTTTCTCCTACTCAACATTCAGTTTTATGACACACATCGATCAGCTTGACAGACTGTTTTCAAATGCGCAACAGGTCAACAGTGAAAGCACGGAGAGGCTCAGCCCATGAGTGATGATGGGGCCCCTATCCGCAGGGCGGGCATGTCTATGTTACCTTATACCCTTCTTCTCAGATGCTGACCCTGAGGGCCACATTGTCTCTCTCCCTCTCTTCTATGCAGGAAGCGGCCTTTAGAGAGTAAGCAAACAAATCAGTCAGTGTGAAATAGTAAATATATGTGGGGCTATGGTGGTCCCACGACTGATTCCAGAGGGAGACACTGTCTAGTTTTTGATGACCAAAAGGACACTTGTGAAAAGGAGCAAAATAAGAGGTCTATGCAGTCCTTTTCTCTTTGTTCTTCAAAAAATATGCCTCCTTTTTCCCAACCCTGAATGACTTTCTTATTTCCACACATGGTTTTCATAAGACTAATTCAACACATAAAACTTGACTGGGCCTGCCCTCCAAACTGTAGTGTATCATCGTCTCCATCTCTGCAACCCAAACTCGTTTAATCCTTAGGTCGATGGCATCAGGAGGCCTGAGCTGATACAACTGATTTCAGGCCCAAGCTGTGGTATTGCTGAAGTCTAAACAGAGTAGGGGAAAGGACAGCAATGCCTGAGCTACAGAGGATTTAATTTGCCGTTTTCAACGTGAGGATAACCTTTGACCCAAGAAGGAGCTTTGCATTCCCATTTGGGGAAAAAAGCAGAGAAGTTCTGCAAAATAATGCTTATGTAATAGAATCAGGACTTCCAAGAATTCTGACAAAATTAAGGATTCCTGTTCTGTTCATTGTCAAATGGAGGAATGTTTTACCCCGATTCGCTTCCCTAAAGGAACATGGCAAAACTGTGTTCTAGAGAATGAGGTAAGGTATAAAGCCCCATTTTCCACCAGGAATATGCCTTTGTATATTGACTAGGAAGTTGCCAGGATGTCCCCCCAAAAAATCCAATGCTGTGACATTGTATCTAGTGTTGGGCCTCAGCATAATTGTGTTGTGACATGTGTGTGTGAGGAAGTGCCTCCCCATCCCAGTGGAGCTCTTCAGGTCAGCTCGGGCATTGCCAGCTAACCCAGGACAAGGTGCACCCAGCACCATGCTCGGAACCTGTAAACCCAGGCAGCTCCAAGTCCTTGTGTTCACACCAGTAGAGGATTGTCCCATAGGTGGTTGTGGGAAGCAGCCAAAGATAAGGAACATGACACTTACAGACACCAACATGTTTTCAGAAGACAAGGTAATGTCACAGGGAATCCCTTCTGCTGAAAGCCCTGTTTTCTAGCTCAGCACTCTCAGCCTGAAATGATGGTATTTTTGATTTGTTTTGTTTTGTTTTAATGAATGTGAAGAGAAGTGTAATTTTTATCTTCCTTTTTACTATATACTCTTTTATGCAGGAAAATAAGCCAGTGGGCACCAGCATCTTGCAGCTGGTGGTGACAGACAGAGACTCCTTTCACAATGGGCCTCCCTTTTCATTCTCTATTTTGTCGGGAAATGAAGAGGAGGAGTTTGTGTTGGACCCTCATGGGATCTTGCGGTCGGCTGTGGTCTTCCAGCACACAGAGTCTCTGGAATACGTGTTGTGTGTCCAGGTATGGCATCGCACTCTGTCTCCGTCGTGCTGTCTTTCTTTCTCATGCTTGTTTCTGTCCCCTTTGGTGGATTTTTTTTCTTTGCTGAGTAAGTCAACATAATTCATTACCATGCGGGAATGTTCCCCCTTTTAATCTCAAATTCAATTTCACACCAGTAAAAGCTGCCTCTGTGTGTGAAACTGAACAGGAAGGAAGGGAAGCATCATTGTTCAGGAAGGACATTCCTGTAGAGTATGCCCAACAGATGGTCACTGGGCTTAAATCTGCATTCTAAAAACTCCTGCTGCTTTATGCTATTGCCCATCACATTACCCCACTTGGGGAAGCTACCAATCCCTGTCATGAAGGGATTTAGCCATTTCTTGCCTCTGCTTGATAGGCCTTCCCCAGTGAGGCAGGAGGGGACCAAGGACTCAGCTGGCAGTGGCCCCCAGCATGTCGGTTCCTCATGTTCATTGGCCTGTGTGACGTAAAATGGGCCAAAGAGGCAAACGTGGCAGGTATGCAGAGTATAGAAGGAGCAGGAAATGAGAGGGCCTCCAAAAGTTCCCATGTATGATTTCTGCAAATACCAAGATTTGGATCCCATCAGGGAAACTGAGTGACTTTTTCTATCCACTGTTGCCTACAGAGGGCAACCTAGACTCATTATTAATGGTGACAATAATAGCAATAGTAATTATTGGTATTGGTGTAGCATTGGCTTAAATATACATTGTCTCTTTGGATAAATTACACCTTACTTTACTCCATGAAACCTTCTAAATTAATGACTGCCAGCTCCAAGCACATCAATGAATTCTTCAATTGCCATCTGCTCCTCCAACAATATTGTGTAAATAATTTTATATCACAGGGTAGTACTCAAGGCAAGAAGAGCTTTTCAGTGCCTTCTCACAGAAACTAGGACAGTTTGCCTATCCTCTCCGGATATGGAGCAGATTTCACATCTCAGGTTTTAGAATCTTTGTAAAAGGCTCCCTCCCCCAGTTCCTTGTATTAAACTACCACTGAGTCCTGTGTTTTCTTCCTTTCTTCAGTCACATTCCCATTGCCACTGCCTCACTGTATTCTGCACAGCCCCTTCATCATGCTACTGTGGCAGGAGCCTCCTGGGTGCTTCCTCTGGCTTCAGCTTCATTCTCTTCTGACCCAACTCTTCACCCCTCCCATATTAATCATTCCACTTAGAGTACATCATTTCCCTTAGTCAGGGACCAGCAAACTACAGCCCTTAGGCCAAATCCTGCCCTCAGCCTGTTTTTAGCATTGAAGTTTTACTGGCATACAGCCTCCTTCATTCAGGTATGCTCCGTGACTGCTTCCTTGCATAGGACAGCCTGGCATGGTTGTGATAAAGGCTGTAAAACCCACAAAGCTGAAAATATTTATTATCCAGTGCTTTACAGAAAATGATTGCTGATCCCTGCCCTAAAGTAAAACTATCTGTTGGTTTTCTAGTGTTTGAAAACTTAGGCCCTGCAGGCTGACTTCTGCCCCAGACTTTCAGATTTTGAATTTCAGGACCTTTTGACAGGCAGCACTCTCCAGTCCTTCTCTGGCCACAGGTCCATTCCTCTCTCACCTTATACCCAGCAGCTTCATGCCTTTCTTTCATCTTTCTGGCCTCTGACATGTGAACGGGCGACCTCTGGCCTATAACGTCTAAACTTGTCACTCTCCTTTGAAGCACTCCACAGTTTGACTTCAAGTTCAGTCTCATCTGCTAAAGTTATATCCTTCTCCATGAATTTTACATTCCAGCATCTCTTGTTCACATCATCCATCAAATAAAGCATGTGATGATGGCAATAATAAAAATAACAACAGATGGACACAGTGGCTCACACCTGTAATCCCAGTACTTTGGTAGGCCAAGGCAGGAGGATTGCTTGTGCTCAAGAGTTCAAGACCAGCCTTGGCAACATAGTGAGGCCTCATCTCTACAAAAACAAAAACAAAAAAAGTAGCCTGGTGTGGTGGTGCACACCTATATTCCCAGCTACTCAGGAGGCTGAGGTGGGAGGATCACTTGAGCTCAGGAGGTTGAGGCTGCAGTGAGCTGTGATTGTATCACCACTGCACTCCAGCCTAGGTGGCAGGACGAGACCATGCCTCTAAATAAACAAAACAAATAAACAAATAAAAATAACAATCACATGAAACATCAAGTACTAAGTGTGTCTATGGATTAGCCTTGGGTTTAGTGCTTTGCACTGACTCTCTTTTAATCCCCACAATAGAAGGACCCTGTGAAGTTGATGCTGCTATTTTACTCATATTAAAAATACAAAAACTGAGGCTTAGAGAAGTTAACTAACATACTCAAAGCCAGATATGTAGTGGGTGACAGAGACAAGATTCAAACTCAGGTCTGTGTGATGCCCAGGCACCGGCTCTTTCACTGGCTTCCACATACAAGGACACATCTCTCCCCAGATCCCACCTGGTCTGCAGGGTTCACTGCAGCTCCACATCTTCAGATACCTGCTCCATAAACCCAGCCCATGGGAATCTGCCCTTCTCCTGAAGCTCTGCACTACTGAATACCTCCACCTTGCATGCAATGGGTGTTCAGTAAAGACCTGTTGCCAGAGTGGATGTTCTGTTAATCCTTACACATGGAGGGAAGAGAAAAAGGGTTTTATCAAGCTACTTAGCTTTTCTTTTCAGTGCATTATATTTTATTTGAAACCTAACCATGATATAATTCCCACTTAAATTATGTCATTTCTTAAATATGCAGAAAGGTGCTATCTGGGTCCAGTCAAAAGGAAATAATCCAACAGAAAACAGAAATTTCTCCTCCAAGTGGAAAGACCACTTTATGAGGTTTCCCCTGTGGTTGCTGCATACAATTAAAACAAGCTCAGCCTGTTGTGGGCATGTTGAGTCTTGTAGCCCTCTGTCCTCCTTCTCTCTTCACCCCAGCCGGCTTTATTGTGTTGATACATTTTATTGTCCATAACAGAGTGTACATATGGGGATAGAAGGTGATAAATCACTCCTCTTACTTAAACGCACATCCTCAGCATTTTTCAGAATAGTGGCAAGGAATGAAGGAAGAAGCAAACATAAAGGTACAGACGTCTTCTATCTGCGGGTCTTTAAAAACTTACTATGATTAGTTTTCTTCCTTTGTTGCCTTTTCACCTCTTGGTTGTTTTAGGCAAAGGATTCAGGCAAACCCCAGCAAGTTTCTCACACTTACATCCGCGTGCGAGTCATTGAGGAAAGCACCCACAAGCCCACAGCCATTCCCCTGGAAATTTTCATTGTCACCATGGAGGATGACTTTCCTGGTGGGGTCATTGGGAAGATTCATGCCACAGATCAAGACATGTATGATGTGCTCACATTTGCCCTGAAATCGGAGCAGAAAAGCTTATTTAAAGTGAATAGTCACGATGGGAAAATCATCGCCCTGGGAGGCCTGGACAGCGGCAAGTATGTCCTGAATGTGTCTGTGAGTGATGGTCGCTTCCAGGTACCCATTGATGTGGTCGTGCATGTGGAGCAGTTGGTGCATGAGATGCTGCAGAACACTGTCACCATCCGCTTTGAAAATGTGTCCCCTGAGGACTTCGTGGGGCTGCACATGCATGGGTTCCGGCGCACCCTGCGGAATGCAGTCCTCACCCAGAAGCAGGACAGCCTGCGCATCATCAGCATCCAGCCCGTGACAGGCACCAACCAACTGGACATGCTGTTTGCGGTGGAGATGCACAGCAGCGAGTTCTACAAGCCAGCCTACCTGATCCAGAAGCTGTCCAATGCTAGAAGACACCTGGAGAATATCATGCGCATCTCAGCCATCTTGGAGAAGAACTGCTCAGGGCTGGACTGTCAGGAACAGCATTGTGAGCAAGGCTTGTCACTCGATTCCCACGCGCTCATGACCTACAGCACGGCTCGCATCAGCTTTGTGTGTCCGCGTTTCTACAGGAACGTGCGTTGCACCTGCAATGGTGAGTGCAGTTTTGAGTGTTCCCTCTCAACTCCTGAGATTGTAGGAGTAGAATGAGTTACCATTCCAGCATGCCTGCATTCAATCATTCATTCAACTAAATATTAAATGATCAATTACTGTGTGCCCAAAAGCCATGACAGATGCTGGGGCTGCAGGAGGTACAGTCCCATGTAGCTGTGCCTAAGTGAGCAGCACAGACAGACAAACAGGCAAGCCTATTTTATACATATTGTCAAGAAACATACAAAGTCCTGTGGAGGACCCAGCCGATAGGGATTTCCCCAAAGGGAGTATCCTCTAGGTAGAGATAAGGGTCAAGTAGGAATCAGGGTAGGGGAGGGAGAGCCTTCTAGGCAAGGGGCAGCTTGCATGAGGAAGGCTTAGGGGCATAAGAGGAACCTACACTGGGGATGGAAAGAGCTTTCCTCTGGCTGCAATAAGCAGGGCTGGGATGTGAAATAAGGCTTGAGAGCAGGCCCAGTCATCACACAAGGGCCGTTAGCCAAGATGAAGAGTTTAGAAATTATCCCAAGGCAGTGAGAGCCATTGGCTGATGAGAAGCGAAGAAATGGCAGGATCAGATCTGTCTTTCACAGAGGGTGTGCTGATTGCAGAGGGGAATGGATTAGAGGAGGCCAGGCCAGAGGCAGGGAAACAAGTTAGGAAGCTGTTGCCAAGGGTAAGGGCAGTTCGATTTGCTTCAGTAAGAAACAGAGGCCAGATGTCCAGGAGCACAGTCAAGGGATGGATTCAGCCCTCAGAGTGGCAGGGAAGGAATGGTTCGTGTTTGTTGATGTAACTGGAGTCACTGAACTTTGACCTTTACTAGTCAAAGCCATAGCTGCACAGAGTCACATGCCCGTAGTGATCGATGAGAAGCATTGCCCTCTCTCTCTTTTCCTCCATCTGACATGTGGAGCCATAAATTCACTGCCCCCTTCTAAGAAAATTGCAGCCAGAGTTTTTCTAGCCAGTGTGAATTTGGTCCAAAGGGACCATGGCCAGAGGGAGGCCATTTGTAAAACATCCTTTAGGTAATTGGGGACAGGCAGGGCCCCGGCCTCTTCCCTTGCAGAAAGTTCTTGGTTGCAGTTTGGAGAATGAGCTCATCACAGGGAGGCCGTAGGGGTCATAACTCCCTCTGAGAGACACTTTGACAGGCTCCAAGCAGCCCATCAGTGTGCCAGCTGCTCTCTGTGGTATCCAGTGAATTCTGTTTGTGATTGCATCAGGTAGAAGCAGGGATGTCCAGACTTGTTTAATATGCAAATTAGCTGCAAAGTAACTCAAAGCATGCATGCTAGGTGAAATGCATTTCTGGCAGATGTCACCAACATGCAGAATTTATGAATGCCAGCTGTCTGGGCCTTATCTAGATTTCCTTTGTTGGCAAACTGATACACCAAAGCTCTGCTAGGGTCTGTATGCGGTGATTCACACCAGGGTTCAAAACGGGTTCAGGACAGGACAGGGTAGACCCTGAAGAAGAAACTATACCAGCTAATTAATCCTTGTACTCTGAGAACTCATTTATTTCTGAAAAAAATCTGTGAAGGCAGCAATGTCCTAGGCACTAAAGATTCAAAGCAAAAAAGATACAGTTACTGCCCTTAGGAGCTGACAATTGTAAAGTCAGCTTGCAAGCACCTACTTGCTGTAACAGTGCTACAGTAAATGCTAGGGCATGGAAGGGACAGAATCCCTTCTATGGTCAAAGGAAAGCTGTCTGCAGTATCTGTACACAGAGACCACCGATGTGCTAGGTCTTCAGGGATGACTTCATCAAGAAGAGACTGGGGTGGGAGCAGGGAGCAGACTGAATAATTCTTTAAAAGAAGGATTTAGAGGAGTGGTTTTGATGGAGATAGAGGGGTTGCTCTTGATTTTACATAAGACACTAATGTCTTAAATGCAATATGTTTCAAAGTGATGTTTCAGTCCTGTTCTCTAGTCTCCATAAACCTTTCTACTCCCAGTAAATTTAGAATGCCAGAAGGTTTTGTGAGTCAGGCCCCAGCCATCCCAAGAGGAGGCCTTCTGGGTTTGAAAAGCCAGCATTTGCTCAAGAAGAGCTTTGTGCAGAGTCAGGCCAAGCTCTCAGCCTTTCCTCACCTTCAAGTCACTCTTATAATTAAGCTATAAAATGAAATTCTAGATTTTAGTGGTAAAGGAGCTCCAAAGGTCATCTAGCCCAGCCCTATCTTCAGCAGGTGATATATGATCATCTTTGTTTTATAGATGTGGTAGCTTTGTGCCTTGCCCAGGGCCATACAGCTGATGAGAGTAGCATACTGATTCAAGAAAGGGCCCTCTTGGGCCCCTACTTTATTATCTGCATCTTAAGAACAGGGACTCTTCCTTTTTAAATGTGAGTCATAACCTCAGTGCTATGTACTGTATAAGAATCCTCAAATACAGTCATGCATGGCATAACAATGTTTCATCAACAAGGGACCATATATACAGTGGTAGTCCCATATGATTATAATACCATATTTTTATTATGCCTTTTCTATGTTTAGATTTGTTTAGATATAAAAATACTTACCATTGTGTTACAATTGCTTACAGTGTTCAGTACAGTAGCATGCTGTACAAGCCTGTAGCCTAGGAGCCATAGGCTGTACCATATAGCCTGGGTGCATAGTAGGCTGTGCTATCTAGGTTTGTGTAAGCGCACTCTATGATGTTTGCACAATGACGAAATAGCCCAACGATGCATTTCACAGAATATATCCCCATTATTAAGCAATTCATGACCGTAATGTGATTTTCCTAGCAGAATGATCGCCAGCCTCACAATACAATCCCAGTAAGGCAGAAGTTCTCTCAGACTCCTGTGTGCATGGGGCTTACTAAATGCCCATTGCTGAGCCCCACACTTAGATATGGACAGTTGGGGTGGAGCCTAGGATTCTACACATGTAGCCTGGATGACTCTAATGTTACTGGTCAGGAAACCAAACTTTGAGAAATCACACAGCAAGATAAAGAGGAAAGCGTTTCCTCCAGGGGCAGGAGCAGGCTCTTTGTTTTAATAGCAATAGCTTTCTCACTTCTAGAATTATCTTTCAAATAAAAATACAACCATGAATTGTTAAGGTAAGCGTTAGGCATTTTTAGGCATTTTCTTGTTTATTGGAAAGGAAAAATAATTGAATTCAATAAATGCCCCTCCCCCCAAACACACACACACACACAGACGTGCACCCACAGGTGCACACACTCACATGCAATTAGTATTGGCTGCTCTTCTGTTTACTCTCGGAGGTCGGCAGATTCATTAGATGGACTTTCCCACCACTTGGTGGAATAATTAGCATGATAAATAGAGGTAACTGTCCACTCTGGGCTGTGTAGTAATGTATAGACAAATTTGGCCTCAATATTCTATCCTCCTCCCAACTTCCAGCTCATCTTTTTCTCATACAGAGAGTTTTTGGTCCAATTATCATCATTAGCATCTTGAACCAAAATGCTGAGTTGTTTTAACAAAATGAAAGCAGACTTGAATTTTGGTGCCAAATAAGCTTATTAGACTCCAGCTACAAACAAGCATCGTGTCTGAACAAACTTCAAGAGATACAAAGGTCTGATGTTGTGAGGTGGTTCCTGGTGAACTTCAGAGGTGCAATGAACATTATCACTTCAGTAAGAAAGACTGACACCAACTTAAATTAATTGAGGATGATAGATGTCCTCGAGCCCGTATAGGAGATGTGCAAGAGAAAGGGGTGTCACGGCAGCCTATGGGGCCTTGTTGATTGTCCATTTTTGAAAAATTGCATTCAAAAATCTAATACATAAATATATCAAAAAGGACACACTTGTCCAGTTGGATGGACTGCCAGTGAGACCATCAGAGTTTACAACCAGTGTGTTTATGGGTGTGGTGGAAGAAGTGGATGCCTGATTTGTCAAGTCTTTATTAAGAAATGGAATATAGAATGGAACCTAGTGCTCCAAATGAAATGGATGGAGTGTTTGCCATGGGCGAAGCCCTGCGATGTACAGAAATGAGTCAGACACCAGCCATGCCCTCAACCAGTGGGGGATGGCACTGTCATAGGGTTTGCTCAGTGTATAAAGAGGAATCACTGGAGGTGGTGCTGCCTGAGCAAGGTCTGAAAGGATGCCTGGAATTATCTAGGTGACCAGGATAGGGGATTCCAAACCAAAGGTCATGAGAGCCAAGGCATGGAGTTAAGAACTGGTGTGCAATTCAGTGCACGGATCAAGGTAGGGACAGAGAGAACAGATAATGTTTATCAAGCCATGACCAGTTCGCATGCTGTTTTTCACATACATGTAATTGCATTTAACTCTTACTATAATCCTAAAGAGTAGGTCTCATTAACTTTTTTCAAAAATTAAGGAAACCAAAACTTGGAAAGGTCAATTGACTCACTCAGAATCACAGAGCTACAGAGCTAGTCAATGACAGAGCCAGGATTCATCCTTGACTCTCTTATTCAAAGCATTTTTTAACCACAGCAGCTTACCACTTGTGCACAGATTTGAAAGAAACTCAGAAGTTTCCTAATCCAAACTCCCACCCACAGCAGACATCCTATTTTCTATATTCCTGGCATAGTAACTCAGCCAAAGTTTGAGCACCAGTACTGGGAGCTCACAAGGCAGCGCTGAGATGATCTTCTGCCTTATAGCACACCAGGACCTCTCTCCTTGTCACATCATCTAGCTGTATCCCTCAGAGCCACGCAGACCCAACCTGGCTAACCCTGCTTCTACAAGCTGCCCTCTGGATAACTAAGGATAATTGTTATGACCCTTTGAATCCTCTTCCTAGCCAAACACAAGAAGTTCCTTTGCTCCTTGACTGTAAACAAATATGTGCTGTAAAAAGTTATAGATGGTGTTATTGGGGCACGGAGGAAGCATAAAGGAGGGAGTTATCAGCTCTACTTGGAGGAGTACAAGAAAGACATTGGAAGCAATGAAGCATGTCATAATAGGTCTTTACAAGGTAGAGGATGCATTTTAAACATCCTTTTGTTTACTTATTCTCTCGGCAGTTAATTGAATACTGTTTTGCACCAGGCCCTGGATGGGGTGCTGGAGATACAGTGGTGAAAGAGGCTGATGTGATCCCCATTCCCATGGCGAATGAAACAGCATCATGCATTGGGCAAATGACAGAGAGCTCAGTGGGGTGGACGGTAAGAAGTCAGGACAGTCCTTCGGAGGGATGAGGTAGGATAGGTAAAGCAGGCCTGCTGACAGGTGGCCACTGCACTTCTAATAAGCACCATAAAATAAAATGATGGCGGCTTCTGTGAGGTAGTCAGACACTTAAAACATGTTCGTGATGTGTTTTTATATAGCACAGAAGAATCTGAAATTGGGTTTGCACTTTGGCTGGGGTTTGTTAATGCTAATTTTCTGAGGAGAGAGCCAATCCCGGTGGCTTTGAGTAACCCTCGGTGTTCTCTATTAATCTTAACAGGTTAACTCCCTACAAACTGGGAAGTTTCTATTTTTCATTCATAAGAAATACACCTCGGCGGATCCCTCATCTCCAGTACGCATGAGTCCCACATTGCCAGGAAAGGTGTAGAGGTCCCCATCCTGGTGGTGATACCAGCTTCTCAGTGTATGTGTATTCCTTTCTACAGTCCACCCATACACAGCTGCCCCAGAGAGGAGGTCTTGAATGAAATTGCACTTGGCCTTTAGTGAAATCATACAGAAAATATGGCTGAGTCAAGCAAACACCATCTGGAGGATTCTCTGCTTCCGAGAGAACCATAAGAAATGACTTCAAAGTTGAGACTTCCGTTTTTTAAAACTTCTCACAGGCCATGAATTAAGAAGGGAGCTTATTGACTTATGTGGCATTTGCCAGGACATGGCATGTGGGTAAAGCACGTGAATTCAGGGCATGGGATGTTTACCATTAGTTATTGGATTATTCAATGTATGAGGCAGCAACATAAATCAAGAGGTTGAATCAGCTTAAAGTGGCAGCATAATAATCACAGCTAGATACTGATATATTGGCTAAAAGCAGAGACTTAATACAGGGGGCTGCGGGAATGCTGGGGAGATAGGAGAGGAGAGTCATAAATATGGTAGTGAAACCTTATAAAACCTCCAGAGGATCACCCTTCTCCTCCCTGCATGTTCCAAAGCTTTGATGCTTCTGCTCAAGTGAATTGCCTGTTGTCACCTCTACAGAAAGTGACCTAAATTTCCACATGAGCAAAAAATCAGAAGGTGGAAAACCTTTCAGGGAATGGTCACATGGTGTGCGTGTTTCTCCTGGTGGACAAGGTGCGTGAAAAAACACCTGCACCTGAGATGGAGAAGGTGGTGATGGGGTCAACACAGGTGCATGTTCCTGTGACGCGGATGAGTAACAAGCCCCAGGCTTTATTCTGTGCCTACAGTGCACACAGAATTTCATATTTCCTATCACCTACTGCGGACTTACAAATCATGAATCTGACCAAAAAAGGACAACAAGGGAAAAGTTACACCTGAGTTCAGGTCTCTGCCATGTTGCTGGCTCAAATTAATGTTTCCGGTTTTGAGACCCTGTAGTAATTTGTTTTTATAATAAATGTTTTTCTTTACAAGCTGCTTTCACATACACTAGCCCATTTCATTCTCACAGCACTATAAAGAATCATTATCTTAATTTTTCAGAAAAGGAAATCGAGACCTAGAAAAGACAAGTGCGTAGTTCAACGCCACACAGTGACTAAATTAAAAAAATTAGCCAGGGCCAAAATCCAGGTCTGCATCTTGTCAATGCAGTATCCTTTACTTATCTTACTACCCCACCTTCCCGAGAGAAACTGGGAATGGGGAACAGAGCTTACTCTGCCGTCTTTGTGACAGGAGCTAAACACATCTGATCCTGCTCTGACATACCATAAATGGCGTCAGTTGGTTTGATGAAGTGGGACCCTTCCCCCTTCATGCTTACTGTGGTGCCAAATTGTTGGATGTCGGAGATGCAGAGCATGTCAGCCTATGAGCCCACATCCCCCAAGCTATCACCAAACACAGCACAAGTTAATTAAAGCTGCATTACTTCATGATAGCTAATAAGATAAACTTTCTCCCAGAAGCCAGTAGGAGTTGATACTGCCTTCTCTTAACTGGTACTCTGAAGCCAATGGAGCAGTGTTTGCCACCAGAGAGGGGGTCTTTAAGGCTTTTAACAATAACAGGTGTATACACTTCCTGAAAAGGAGATGACAGAAACATGTGATTTCTAAAAGCGAGTTAACCCTTCAGCATCCATTTAAAGCTTACTAGCTTCTATTTAGATAAAGAATTTAGGGCTTGGGCTGGAAAGAGGGTTGCTATCCCCAGAAAAGTGTTTCCTGGACCCAGACATGGGTATATCTGAGACCAAGGGGACACATAACATTGTTCAGGGTTGGCATACAAAGGTTAAGTCTCTCTGACAATACATATTTCATAAAGGGCTTAATTTTTTACAATAGTTCATAGAGAGGAAAGAACTGCAATGTGGCATATGGGTGTTATTTCCTTTTGAGGAATCTGTTTTTCAAAAACTAAAAGTTTTTGCTGGGCATACACTGCAGTTTGCACACATGATCACATCTGTCCCCTGCTAAGGAGGATGTTACATTTACACTGGCCTGCAGATTCTAATCTGCCTTCATACTTCCTTGAGCCACAAGAGAGTGGGCCCATGAGCGGAGCAAACAGACAACAGCAGCCAGAGCCCAAATGTTTATGGCTGAGCATTTCCAGGCTGGAACTCAGGGAGGAGTCCCCAGAGGATTTTTAAAACATCAAGAGGTACAAAAACTATCCTTGCCAAAAACTATCCCCTTAATCCTAAAGAACCTATTAAAAACAGAAAGAAAGAAAAGGAACCTAGAAAAGTCATTGCTGCTGGAATGAATATAAATACTCATGATTATATATCTAATATTTATATTGATATTATTCATCTTAGAATGTACTTATAATATTTATATTTGAGTATTTTTTTACACATCCTCAAACTACAGTTTTCACAGTGGGGACTGGATCTAACATAATCCATTAATTAATGACCATGATTTAATTACATGTCATGCTATGGGTTATGACAGAAGGAAATAAGAAAAAGAGCTATGAGGCTGAGCTCCAGTTGCTGGTCTAATTACCTCTGTGCTTTAATCTAAAACAGGAGATATGGGTAAGAAAGTGAGGAACCCTGTTGTCACAGGATCCTTGGGGTGTTGCTTCTCCAGCTGAAAACCTCTATGGCTGGTGACACCTTTTGCCTGAGTATTTCTCACACCCACTGGGCTTCTTCTGCCCACTCAGCCCAGCAGACTGCACTTGACTCACACTACTGGCCCAGATCCCACACCTGCCAAGGGCAAGCCAGGCGTGGAGTAGTGAGGGGTGTGTGGGCCACTGCGCACAGCCAGGCATGCTGGCACATGAGCAAGCATGGGGTTCGGCCACTGTGCACAGCAAGGCACGCCCACTGCTATGGCAGGGCAGGCAGCTCCAGGCGCCAGCCCAGGTACCAGCTCTGTGTGAGGCTGCAGCTGGACCAGATGTACCACACATGGCTTCTGCTGCAGGCACTTGCATCCGGACATGCAGAATGCAGTGGTGCCCAGAAGCTTGGAGATACCAGGAACCACAGAACCTCAAAGAGAGTGTCACAGCCCTGACTTGGGGATCCCCTAGGTCTGGGCTTTTCTCTCCTTCTTGTTGCCCGCAATATGGAGAGCAGGGGAGGTGTTTTTCAGCCCTGTTTATGTTACAGCTCTTTCAGTCCCACCATTCCTCAGATCCTGAGTTTTTGTCCTGTGTCCAGGAAGAATGAATTACAGACAAGTGGAAGGTGAGCAAGGTGGAGAGGAGCTTCACTGAGTGACAGAACAGCTCTCAGGAGCCCCGCTGTGGGTAGCCCCTTACTGCAGGCAGGTTGTCCCAAGGAGTATCCAGCTCTCAGCAGAAAGGAGACCCACAGTGGGTAGCTCCTCTCTGCAGCTGCTAGTCTGGATATCTGTTTGAGTCTGGCAGGATCCAGGGTTTTTATGGGCTCAGAAGAGAGGACATGCATGCTGATTGGTCCATGGCTGGCCATGGCAGACCCAGAAAAAGCACCATAAGTTCTCACTCCAGTCTGTGGAATACCTGGAACTGACAGCCCAGCCCCCAGGCTTCAGATAGTCCCTGGCTTGAAGGTGGGGCATCACTGGGGACCTGCCCTTTTCTGTCCAGGAGCCCATCTGCCTCCTGCCACCATCAACATGTCATCCACCATATCCAGGCTGTTCATTTTCTGAAGGGCACCTGCAGGCTTGTGCTGAGCCACCCTCAGCACCCCCGCAGCTTCCCTCCCGTGCTCATCTATGCACAAAGTTGAGATGGGCCCAAGGTGGCAGCGGGACTGATGTGTTAGCACCACCCTGAATACATGCATATCCATCCAGGTTGCAACAGAACCCAGGTTTGGCCACAACTTCGCTTCAAAATTGGAGTGGGTGCTGGGAGCAGGGAGAGGTCAAGGAGCAGGAGCAGGCACTTCTGAGCTTGCAGGGGAAAGGGGTGGGGCTTCCTGGGCATCCAAGAGTGCAGGGATGCCCAGGTCCAGAGCTGTGGCTGGGCAGCTGTGGCTGTGCCCAGGAGTGCAGGGTTCACACTTGCCAACTCAATAGGGGGGTGGGGCTCCCACCAGCCCCATGGAGCATGCAACCCCAGCCATGCCTTCCCTGCTGCAGCTGGCATCTTCACAGTGGCCATTCCAGACAGGCTATCGCTACCATCACTGTGCTAATTACCAGGGTGGGACTGATGGTAAAAGAAAGGGCCAAAACATGTGAATAAAAGGTAGAAGTACCCAAACGCTAGATTTGTTCTGAAATACAGAGTTTAATTTTTATTGTATTCACTTATAGCTGTTTTTTAAAAATGTTACCATTATTCCTATAGGGATAAATATCTTTGCTATCATGCATCTGAAATTATCTGGCCCTTTTTTCCCCCTTTGGAACAGTGGCTTTTAAGCTGGATTTCTGATGATTCAAGGTTTCTTTGCAATGCAGCCATTACATTAGAACAGAACAGCCTATTAATGTAATATCTATAGCTGTATCTCAGAAACACAGAAGCTAATAAAGAGGTTTAGACTTAGACTGGCTGAAATAGAAGGGAAAGGGCATGTCCACAGAATAGAAAGTAACAGATTTCTTAAATACATAAGCTGCTGTTTCCATACGTACTTGAAAGGTAATGCCCAAGTAACTCAGAAGTTACATCTATTTGATGGGATGCATGTTGTGATTCATATGTGTACATTGCCACCTCCATGTGGCTGAGGTTAGCATTGGGCTCAATTTGCATTTTAAGCATAGACTACTGGTCAATATTTAGGAGCTAGCTTAGACGTGTGCAGGCTATCAGAGACTGAGATGAAGTCACATGTGAAAACAGCAGAGTCAGCTGGTAGGGTTGTGAACTTATTATGAATAAACATTAAGGCAGGCCTGAGGTTAAGCTACTAGCTGTGGTTAGCTCATTCCTTTGTTACTTAAAGGATCTCACCCTTCATGCCTGAGTTAAAATATTCCCTTCCTTTGGAAAGACTTCTGACATTCTCCCAGGAGACAGAATTGTTCCTCCTCTGGTCCCTCCATTGTGCTCACCTACCTGCCAAAGCAGTTATCTTATTATATTATCGTCATGTGTTTTCATGTTGTTTCTTGAGGCGAGAGAAAGGAGGCATCCCTTTCATCTTTACATTCCCAGGCCTTATACCTCTTTGGCCCCAAACAATTATTTGTTGAATAAATGCACCAAAAGTTATTTAAAAACTAGTTTTCAAAAGTTTCTTGAAATAGATCATGAGATGGTCACACAGCTGTTTTAAGTTCCATGAATATTGATTAATACATGGCAGGACTATAGATATGGTTGGGGAGGAAAATAGGAAGATGTATTTCAGGGCACTTAAGTATTATAGAACCATTTGTACAGCCCTTTCCAAATTTTCAGTTAAAAACGCCTTCATCTTCTAAGACTTTGTAAGCTGGATCAGTGCCAAGAGTGTCTTTTATGACTGAGCTGTAAACCAGTGGAAAATGGGATTTATGAATTCTGAGTTTGCTGGTGCTACTTATATTGCTCCTGTCAAGGATTACAGTTTTTTTAATGTTTATAAGTAGTTAGCATTAAATTCCTGCTTTCTTCTGCCCAAAGAAATGACTGTACCTTGGGACAATATGCTTTTTTTTTTTTTGAGACAGGGTCTTGTTCTGTTGCCCAGGCTAGTGTGCAGTGGCATAATCATAGCTCACTGTAACCTCAAATTTCTGACCTTAAGTGATCCTCCAACCTTGGCCTCCCGAAGTGCTGGGATTACAGGCATGAACCACTGCACTTGGCTGGGACAATATGCTTAATGATAAGGAAAGACTTAGGATGAAAAGGAGCATGATCATGGGCCAGATCTGGCTGAGGAATGAGCTGCTGGTATGCTACACATTCTCAGTTCACGGGGAAAGGGCACTCCTTTAGGCTATGCCTAACTGATTTAGGAAACCACTGTTTCAGTTGTGGGTTTTTTTAAATTTGTGTCTCCTTTTTTATAATTCTTTTACCACTGAAAGTCTTACCAGATTAAAAGAAGCCTAATTACATGTGAAATATTCAGGACCTTTGGAAAATGTGCTTCCTTCAGTGGGTTCATATTTGCACAGTTCTTAAATAACTCACTTGGGTCCTGAATTCTGCCTTAATCAGTTAATCTGCTTTCCAGGATTTCCCTTCTGAGGGATTAACCTTTCATCTTACTGTGCTGTGAACATCGAACAGGTAGAAGGGAAGCCTTCCCTTGCCAAGGATAATTCTGCTGTTTTTTTGATAGCTGGTAGGGCACATTTACAGCTAATCAATAACATAGCATGTAGTAGAAGGGATTAGGAAACAGTGTGAGTTGTGTTTCAACAACTTAAAATTAGTCATACTTTTCTTTAGAAATGTCTTTTTTTTCCCCCTCTGAAATCAACCTCCAAGTTCTTGAGGGCAGGAGGGAGGTGCAGAAGAAATCTAAACTCAAGTGATACATTCAAATAGCTTCCAATCTGCAGAAACTCCACTCCAATAAATACTACAAGCCCTTGCATTGTGATCTTTCTTCAGCTGAAGTTGGTCCAGATGTAACTTAACACATTTTAGCCTAAAACAAGGAGCTCTGTTTACTCTTTGTACCTAATCTGCACCAGTCTGGCAGTGAAATTTGGCAGATGTAGGGAAATTGGATGGACACCCACACCAGGTGAAGCCCATTCAGGTGTGCCTACTTCTGAGTGGCATCTTTGTGACTCAGCTCAGAGCCCACATATCCCAGCTCTTGAGCCATTTGTGTGTTCCCTTTGAACCTTTTCTATCTTCCCTGGAGTGCAAGGTGAATCCCTTTGTGTACTGATCATGCATATTCCACCTTTGTCACAGGAGGACTGTGTCCGGGGTCCAACGATCCTTGTATGGAGAAGCCGTGTCCAGGGGACATGCAGTGTGTCGGTTATGAAGCCAGCAGGAGACCGTTCCTCTGCCAGTGTCCACCAGGGAAGCTCGGAGAGTGCTCAGGTGCAGAGTGGAGTGGAATGATGCAGATCTAATTTCATATTCCTGAAACACTTGCCCTTGAGTAAATTACACCATCCAAGTCCTCCCAGAAAACGTTTCTTTATGCATGCAACCTTTTCCTTTAGAATGGACCACAGCTAACATCCACACTCACATTTACTTAGGATTTATCACAGCTGCAGCTTGTGCTAAGGGAGCATGTAAAGACTATGGGCTTCTTACATAATGGAGAGACTGCAACATGTGTTTTTTATCATGTCTCATGGCTGTTAAGGGTGTGAAATTGTGGAAAATAAAAGGCTGTTGGTTGGGCAGAGGAATCTGAGGATCTGTGGCATGGCCTTTGATGCTCAGGGTGCTGCACAAATCCACAGCCGCAAAACCAAGATCCACAGAAGGCATAGCTAAGCCAATCCTGTTGACCTTCCTTAGAGTCATCCCCATCTGGTGAACCAAGTAAGCAGACTCCCTACTGGAAATGTTTAACTAACTTCATGTTCCAGCTGGAGAGGTGCTCACCTCTGCATCTTAAGGGAAAAAAAAATCAGTATTTAAGTTATTTTAATCTAAATGATCCTGTTTCTGATCTTCATTCAATTTCTATACTTCATTTGATTCATATATTCTCTGCCACTTCTTTACTCAGAAAATAATATTTTTCATTTTGGGTACCAATAGAATCCTCTTTAGGTATATTTAAAATATAGGCACATTGATAACAATTTTGGGATCCAATAAATAGTTGGAATAAAAAAAATAACCATGCCTAGTATGTGCAAGGAACTTTGCAAGCATTGAGTTCTAGAAATTCAGCCTTTGCAAAGAGAAGCACTGTTCCTAAAAGTAGAAACCAAAGCTCCTTCATAGCTGATTTCAAGAATGGAGCTGCAATTAAGTAAAGGGACCACCTGGATGCTTACCTAAGTCATGTAAGGCTTAGAATTACAGGAAAATTATGCTGTCTCCTGTTTCTACATATGCACTGTGCATATAGCAGGTGGATGGGTAGGGGGATCATAAAGCCAAATCTTCTAAGTTCTGGAGTCACTTCCTGCTGACTTTTCTCCTTTCTATCTAGAAAACTTCTGATTGTCTATAATTATTGTCCATTTGGTATATTTCCACATATTCCACCTTTCCCCCCAGCAAGGCAGCTTTTCAGCCATTACTTTTCTTGTTAAAACATAAAGTTGAAGGCAATTTAAAAAAAAGAGTGAACTCAGAATTGAGCAATCGAGTTGGACAAAATTTAAGGGGAGCCTTGAAATTAATGGCCAGAAAGTGAAAGTGTGACTACACGAATTTTCTTTATATCAGTTATCTTTTTGCAACATTAGTACAAATGACATACATTAGCTATTAGGCATTAGGATACTTGGGGAACATGGATATCATTTGGAAATGGTTTTGTTTTCTTTGTTTCATGGAGCTGAAAGTTCTCGAATGCCTAAGTGATTGGGGGTTGGGGGAGGAATGAAGGGGTATCTTTTAATAATGCTCATTTTAGAAAGTGGGAGTTGGAAATTTAGTAACATTAAGAAAATCCAAGTTGTGGAATTTACCAAGTGGCTCTTGGCATGAGGCAAATAAGATGATTTGGTGGCTGACTGGTTAATATTTTTTTCACTCTGAAATTAGAGTGTGATGTGAAATGGAAAACTGGTTTTTAATCAAAAATGATTTCTCCTCAATGCCTTCATTAACTTCTCATGCATGGTCTTTAATCAACTTGGTTGGTGGTTGTTGGGTGATTTCATGTGTCTCTGTTCCTTTCTGGATGTTAAAAATATATATGTCTTCTCATAACGGTCTTTTCAGGGCACACTTCTCTCAGCTTTGCTGGAAACAGTTACATCAAATATCGGCTTTCTGAAAATAGCAAAGAAGAGGATTTCAAACTAGCTCTGCGTCTTCGAACACTGCAAAGCAATGGGATTATAATGTACACCAGAGCAAATCCCTGCATAATTCTGAAGGTAATTAAAATGGGTTATCTTTTTCTGCAGTCAGTTCTCATGTTAGTGTTTTGGCTCTTGGATTGGGGAACGGCTGAAATCATTTTGTCTTTTAAGTTCAGAAGACCAGAAGCAGACTTCTGGGCAAAGGGGAGCAGCGGCAGAACTGGGAAGGGAGCCAACATCCCATTTCCTTTTGAACATTCAGCTTCAAAATTGGCTCTTGGTACATGGGGCATCTCTCTTGAGAGCGGGTTCAAGGGCTGGCTTCCTTTGAGCTGTAATCGCTCAACAGTTCATTAGAATGTGTCTCCTAATCAATTCCACAACAGGGGTGGTCCTTTAAAAGGATTGGCTGTTTCCTTTTCTACCACATGGGTCTATCCCCACTGACTTTTGAAGGCAATTTCTGTTCTTGCTCAGGGAGGAAATTGGAGACAGGGGGTAAAGGAGATTTCATATGTCCTATCATGACCCAAGTAGCCCAATTTTTCAGTCATTTCCTAGCCTCAGAAATGCTCCTAAAGCAGCCAGATTTATTTTAGAGCAAGTCTGACATCTATATTCACCTCAAGGATTCTGGTGCCTTTGTGAAAACAACAATAATAATGGTAATGGGCCAGGTGTGGTGGCTCACACCTGTAATCCCAACACTTTGGGAAGCTGAGGCAGGTGCATCACATGAGGTCAGGAGTTCGAGACCAGCCTGGCCAACATGGTGAAACCCTGTCTCTACTAAAAATACAAAAATTAGCTAGGCATGGTAGTCGGCACCTATAATCCCAGCTACTTGGGAGGCTGAGGCCACTGCACAGTAATCTGGGTGACAGAGACTCTTTCTCAAAACAAACAAACAAAAACAAGCAAACAAGATAACAGCTTTTTGTGCATCATTTATTTTTATTATACAGCTAATATGATAAGTTTGTTTCATGTTATCCCCATTTGATCAAGAGGAGGACAGTGGTTCAGAGAGGTTAAGTTATTTACCCAAAGTTGCACATCTAATAAGTGATGAGGCCTGGATCCCACACTCTAGTCTCTCTCACTCCATGCCGTTAATCTCCATACTATCCCTCACTCTCCATCTTGCTACTACAACTCATTTATTAAAAATCACATTCTGGGCATCTGTAGACCAGATTCAGCCTTCTAGTATGGAGGAGAGAAGGCAGGAGAAGGAGGGAGACGTGTTTCATCTCATGCTATTCTCACCAGGTTGCTATGTCAGCCTGTTGTAAATGCTCTTCAGAAACATTCAGAGTCCGTCCAGTGGAAAATGCCCTTTCACATGGAAATGGCAAGAAATCTTTTTCTTCCCAAGGTTTCCGCTTGAAGAGTACATGGTGGACCTTTCCAGCTTCTGCCCTTTGATTGTTTGATATGTCAGATCCAAGTTGATTAGGTGGCCCAGGCTTTAGTTCTAAAGGCAGGTGAGGAAGGAGAGAAATAGAGAACATTAAATGCCAGTGGGCTTCTCTTAATGATCACATAGGGCTTTACTTACCCACGCCTGGTATTGCCAGGTATTATTTGATGGCCATAGTTGAGTGAGCAGGGAGTCGAAGTTTAAAAGTTGGTTACTTTTGTAAGCAGTCTCACACTCTCCTTATTCATTCAACTCAGAATTCTAATTTAAGGTCCAGAAAGGAAAGCAATATTTTTAAAAGAAAATAAGAAAAGTACTTTGATTGCACAGTTTTAGAGAATGATGCATTCAAATCAGATATTCATGGTGAAAGAAGAAAAACTCAAAAACCTAAGTCCTGCCTTTATTTTCTTCTGGCCCCGGAAGCAGCCTGCCTTGGGTCAGTAGATCATTTTCTAAATAGCCCTGAGAGTTGAGGTTTTGTATAATTGCTGGGAAAGTGTTTGGAGCATTCAGAGCTACCAGCTCTTAGGGCTCTACGTGGGCCTCACTGACCTTTCTGTCTCCTCCTTCATGCTCTAACAGGGCTGGTGGTTGAAAATAGTTTCTATTAGTAAATCTCTTATAGAGCATTAAATTTGAGAGAGAACAAAAATATTGAACCTGAATGGCTTGATCCTAAAATGGAGCTTGTGATTTGACACTTCACTGGCAAAAGTCTAAAATGTGCAGATCCCAGAGGATACGAAAGAAGAATAATTAAGCCTTTTAGGCAGCTCCAGCTCCTAAGGTATATTGTATTTCATGAAACAAGCATGTTTCTGAAAGTTGTGTAAATTGAATCTTGGTAAATGGAATTCTAATAAACTAGAGATGGATGCTATTTGAAGGAACCCTTCCATTAATCCCTTTGTGATGTGAATAATCACTCCCAATCTGTCTGTTCTGTAAGTTTGCTTTTCATATGTTGGGTTTGCCCAAAGCAGGACACAGCTGTACTAAACTATTGCAGTTATTCTCCTACAGTCGCCAGGAATATCCACTAAGGGGATTTGAATCTGTTTGCTTAACATTTTCAGCCTCATGCAAGATTTAATTTCCTTGGCTTTAGGTACAGTATGTGCCTTGCACTTTGGTTCAACAACTAAGCTGAAATGCTTTGTTTAAATTGCACCTCTTGGTTGTTTATATTTTCCCAGTCAGAGCACATTCTCTAAAAAGTACTTAAAGTACTCAGTGGGGTGAAGGGCGCCCCTTACAGACAATTAAAGAATTGCACAGAGACCTCGAGAAGTGAAAATGCTCATGGACAAAGAATATCACTGTCTCTCAGCAATAATAAAAGGCACTCATTCTTCTGTTTACCATTGATACCCTATCTTCTTCCAAAAGAAATTCAAGGCTTACCATAAGCATCCAAATGCAATAAAATTAAAGTACCATTAAGATGAAAATACAAGGTTAAGAGCCAACCAGTGAAGTTGGGTAGAGTAGAATATCATTATGAGAAAGTCTAGACCGAGGTGAACTACTTCAGTAGAGCCCAAACCATAACTGAGGTTCCTGGCAGCCAAAGCAACAATGAAAATGGTCAGATAGGCTCTGTGACTTTCCTCACACCTATAAAAGAAACATGGCATTCTTTTTCAAAGGGAGATCTGGAAAAGATTTTTTAAAAAGAAGAAAGAAACATGACAAATCACCAGAAGAGATGTAAGGAGAAATGAGTAGGAGAACACTTTATCTCTGTGTCAGTCTTCCATCTCCAGTATCATGGCAAAAGCACAAGGAGAATATGGTTGTTAATCTATAACTATCACACGTTTTATTTTCGGGGGAAGTTATAAATGATTCATTGCTACATTCTGATGATTCTCAGACATGGCTAGCTTCAGACCCCTAAACTGAAAGGAAGATAGGGAAAGCTCATTTGGTTTGTAAAACAGCCCACTTGGCATGGCCAGATCTTTCCAATATAGATCAAAAGAGTAACAAGGAAGCTCCCTACAAGATTTGAGAGTTTCAATGATCTATTTAAGAATGTCACCAAAAAATAAGTTAACCTTAATTACATTTTGTAGTAATAATAAGATACCTAAGAGTTTACAAAGTACTTTCACATACATGTAATTTCGACTCTCATTCCCCTTGCATGTAGGTATGAGTGTCTACTTTTTTTGCCTGTGAGGAAACTAAGGCTCAGAGAAAATTGAATGACTTGCTCAAAGTAACAGCCAGTCAATATCACTTTGGTTCTAGGCCTATGAAAGAGGAGAGCAAGTTGGGAGTTAGATATCTCTTGATAAACTACAGGAGTTTATCAAAAGAAGAAATTCAGAGGGCTGGGATGATTATGCATTCATTTACTCATTTAAAATACTTAATGTATACCAAATGGCTATTAATGGCAGCCTTAAAAATAGGTTTTTGTATTTTTGTTTGTGGGTTTTTTTGTTTTTTGAGATGAGATCTCACCATGTTCCCTAGGCTGGTCTCAAACTGATCACTTGATCCTCCTGCCTCAGCCTCCCAAGTAGCTAGGACTACAGGCACATGCTACTGTGCCCAACTCAGGGAAAACATAAAAAGTTTTTTAAACATCCCCTTTTCAAAGAATATTGAATAATCCTCTTACAAGTTCCATGATTATTATGCATTTGCTATAACCACACACCAAGAATCTGAAGCAGTAAGACTTCATGCCATAATTTACATTTTTTACTCAAAATCCTACTTTCCTGCAAAAGTAGGACTTCTTAGAACTCTGATTTCTTGTCTTCCAAGCCCCAAGCTACTAAAAATCCAGGGGAAAGCACATCACTGATTTCAAATGATCCTGAGAATCTAAATATTTTATAACATTAGGACAACACTCTCTCAATTATGTATTTCATTGAACAAATTACCTAGCTACACCCCTAACCCTAGCAAATCATTTCAGTATCGTTGCTATAGACATTTCTTACAGTTTCATGCACACCTCAATTTCTATTAAAATAGCTTCTCCTCTGATTTGAGAAAGCTTCATTCTCTTAAAGAAGATACTTAAAACTAGGTGAACCCAACTCTGAAGACAGAGAAGAATTAAATATGATCAGAATATATTTTCCAGTATAAGAGAACATAGACATGAAAAGACAAAGTGTTCTTTTCTCTCTCTGGAATAATATAACTGTGCAATAGCAAAAGATTATTAACTTTTCACAAGGTAACTTTTGGCATCAGTGTTCTAGTTTGTCATATAAACAAAGCTGGTAATTTCAAAGTCCTAGGATTTTGACAATCCAAATGATTTTTGTTTGTAAAAGGCTAAGAATCGTGTAGGCATCTGGCTTCCTTCATTCAGCAATGTTGCTGCTGTTATTTTTGCAACAAAAATAAAAATAAAAAGCAAGCTTAACCATGCCGTGTTAGTATGAGATAATTTTGTGTTCTTCAGTTATAGAACTCTGATATATTTGAGTACATCGGAGTCCTGTCATTTCTCCCTGGTGAATATGTAACTTGGTGATTATTCAAAGAGGTAGGAGGTGGGGGTGAGAGAGGAGAATGAACCAAGTAATATGTTAATTGAACATCTTTTTACAAAAACTTAGATAAATTGCACTCTCACCACCAATTTTTCATAATAGACTGAGGACACCAGTTTGTAGCCGCAGAGTTAAAAACAGCAGGTGGACTGTGCCAGAAGAAGATACTCCCCAAAGTCACATTTGATGATTTATTACTTACATTAAAATACAAATATGGAAATTATCCAGGAGTTGCCATAGAGCAAGTATTCTGGTATGATTTACAATATCTACTCATTCAATTTTGTGGAACCGAATAAAATAACAAAGATGATAGCATAAGATTACACGTGAGGCTGAGTGCGGTGGCCCACACCTGTAATCCCAGCACTTTGAGAGGCCGAGGCAGGCAGATCACACGGTCAGGAGATCAAGACCATCCTGGCCAACCTGGTGAAACCCTGTCTCTACTGAAAATACAAAAAATCAGCTGGGCATGGTGGCGCTTGCCTGTAATCCCAGCTACTCGGGAGGCTGAGGCAGGAGAATCCCTTGAACCAGGGAGTTGGATGTTGCAGTGAGCCGAGATCATGCCACTGCACTCCAGCCTGGTGACACAGTGAGACTCCATCTAAAAAAAAAGAAGAAGAAAGAAAGATTACACTTGAAAGCTCTCAGAGAACATAAACATTTGTCTTCAGTCTTTTTACATTTGCACATTTGCATGACAGAGCAAAGTATGTATGTTCTAACTGTGTATGATGTGGCTAACCATTCTGCAGTGGACAGAGTAGCCTTGTAAAATAAGCCATAGCAGTTCTCTCTGCTCTCCAGACCCAAACCCAGAGGGGCCAGACCATTCTCTCCAGGGTACCTGAGTGGTACATGACAAAGCCTGAATTTGATTCAGCATTCCAAAATTCCCACACCTCTGTGTGCTTCTTAAAGCCCCCTGCCTTCTAGATACACATGTTTATGTGGCATGACCTACGAAATTTTATGCAGGATGAAGAACATGGAGCTACAAAGGCAGAAATGAGAGTCCCTAAGAATTCAGTTGTCTATACTGAAGCATAGAGAAATACGTGACGTGTGAGAATGAGAGATGCTCTGATAATCCCGAATAGGTCTATTATGAGTTAAACATGTTTCACAAGGACTGCTTCAGTCTATTTCTGTGAATTCATTTTCTCTGTACTTCCTTGGCTGTTTGTGACCTGGAAGCTCTGTGTTGTCCTGTCATTTCCTTTCCTTTCCTTTTTCTTTTCTTTCCTGACAAGTATCTGTTCTCTGCACAGAACTATGAATGCCAACAGACTAGTGTTAGTTGCATGACTCAGACGCTGGCCTCCACAAGGTCTTCTTGCTGGGTCATAGACATAGGCCAGAAAAGAAGCTTTTATTTCACAATTTTTGGCTGTGAATCCCTTCATGACCAAATGTACACTTGTCTAGACAGGGGTGCAGCCCTCATTCCCTGGATCCCAAAGCCACCATGCATTTCTGAGAAATGTAGAACAAGGTGGACTACACAGGGGATTCAAAGACAGGTTTTCTTTGCAGCAGTTGAGCCTGGGGCTCCATGGAGGGCCAATCCCTGCTCTGCAGCTCTCTGCCAGCGAGGATCCTCCATAGCACATGCTTTCTTCCTGTGTGTGATGTCTCCTGGGATTGGCCTCCCGGGCGCAGTGATGCCCTTGCTACACCAATGCACTCACAGCAGCAGGCTGGTCTCTGTTTTCGCACCCCAAACCATGGCTGGGAGCATTCATGAGGGCCAGGTGTCACAAGCGATCCAGATATTCTAAGCAAATGGCCAAGCCCTGAGCACCTTGGAAGATAACCTTTACCTAAACCATGAGCATCATCCTAAAGGCCTATTTTAAGAATATGCTAGTGTTTAATATAGAGCAGCTTTTAAATCTTAAATGTAGACAAAGCTGAGAACTAGGAAATTTTTCATTTCTACCAGGCCTCTTTCTTTCCCCTGTGGAGCACTCATATAAATGTATTCAAGGAACATATATGTATTTGTGTGATTATTTGATTAATGGCCATCTACCCTACAGACTGTCAGCCACATGAGGGCAGAGATGATAACTCTGTTCACTCAGATGATCTCCTTGGCACTTAGTACACTGCTTACCATATAGTAGATGTTCAATAAATGCTAATGAGTTCCCGGAAATAATTCCTGTGGTGGTAATGACTAAGAAGGGTGCAGAGAATAAACAGACCCCTAAACCAGATATTGCTGGGAATTTTAAAAGGTAAAGACCCAAGGAGTAGAAACATTCTTAAATATAATTGTGGATATATGAAGGTGCGCCCATATTACTAATCACAAGATTTGTGAAATATAAGGCATGCATTTTCATGGCAGTTAAGGGGGAGGCACAGTGGTTAAAAATCAAACCACAACAGATTTATGAGTAGAGCAAAAGTCATGTCCACATTCCAGCTTTCTTGTGAAGCCCCCGGGCCGGCCAGGAGCAGGGTGTAGGGAACATATTCCCAGTTGCATGTTGAAAAGTGCTGCACTGTTCCTTCCCCACGCAGATTGTGGATGGCAAGCTGTGGTTCCAGCTGGACTGCGGCAGCGGCCCTGGAATCTTGGGCATCTCGGGCCGTGCTGTCAACGACGGGAGCTGGCACTCGGTCTTCCTGGAGCTCAACCGCAATTTCACGAGCCTGTCCCTGGATGACAGCTACGTGGAGCGGCGCCGGGCGCCCCTCTACTTCCAGACGCTGAGCACTGAGAGTAGCATCTACTTCGGCGCCCTGGTGCAAGCGGATAACATCCGCAGCCTGACTGACACGCGGGTCACGCAGGTGCTCAGCGGCTTCCAGGGCTGCCTGGACTCAGTGATACTGAATAACAATGAGCTGCCGCTGCAGAACAAGCGCAGCAGCTTCGCGGAGGTGGTGGGCCTGACGGAGCTGAAGCTGGGCTGCGTGCTCTATCCCGACGCCTGCGAGCGCAGCCCGTGCCAGCACGGGGGCAGCTGCACTGGCCTGCCATCCGGGGGTGAGTGTGGCTACGCAGTGGGCACTGGCCTGGGGGTTTGAGGGGAGAGTGAATGAACTGCAGGGGGATCCCTGCCCTCCCAACGCAAGGACTCTACTAGAAAGGAATATTCACACCCAAGATGCTCGCCAACCTTCTTAATCTGCTTTAGGGAAGTCTTAGCTCTTGACAATTACAGGAGTGTCCAGTTTTGCCAATCGTTTGCAGCTTCCCATAGGTGCAGTGCAGTGGCATAGGGGCCCAGAGAGGCCATCAACTCTGCCCACTCCCCTGTCCAACCCCTGGCCTTTCAAGCCAGAGGAGGTTGGGTGAATGGAACCCCCTTTTAAATATGCCCTCATGAGCCACCTGCATGTCACTGAAGAATGATAGTAGCACTCTGAGTTATGATGCCCACGCACATGAAACTGCTGACCAGACGTAAACATAAAACCTTACTAGAAGCTAAGACTTACAACCTTACTAGAAGCTAAAGCTTACTAGAAGCTGTCCCCCAGGAATAGGAGATCTTGGAACATACTTTTGCAATGTGTATATTAAAAATAAGTCTAGTTACAGCTTTACAAAGGAGTAGAAAGTCAAGAATAAGGAGAAGGGAATTTACATAAAATCTCAGGACAAATAAGCAGGCAATGAAGGTATGATCTTTACTCTAATATTTTTTTCCCACAAAGTACATCATGAAAGAGGAGAGTAGGCATAAAAAAAAAAAGCAAAAGATTTATAGAGAGTTTCTTTTGTTTGAGGGGAAAGCCAAGATTATTTAAGTCCTAGGAGTCTAGAGATAAAAGAATCCCTGACTTTACCAAGATGCAGTGTCTGTGTTAACGTAAACTAGGTCAGACATGCTCCCCGTTGAAGGCTTGCCACCTCGCAACAGCCCAACCACTGATTCCACTTCAGTCCCTTTGCAGAGTCGCTCAGCAGTCGTGTCATTAGCAAATTTAAACCTTCCTCACAAATCACTTAGAGATTCTGCTGTGCACATTACCATCTAATGTTCGTGAAATCCAACTCCAAATTTAGAGTCCATTTTATTATTAGAATGTTATAAACTGTCCATGAAATGATGCACTGTCGAAATACAGACACCAAAGTTGTTTAGACTTGCATATGTTACTACCACAATGAGGGCCAAGTACCCTGGGGGGGAAATTTCTGTCGTCTCGATTTAAGAAATCTATTTGCTGTTTTTACTGTCTCAGCAGTATATGTAAATAAAGGGTTGTTATGGTGCCATAATTCCCAAATGATGGGCAGTAACTATACTTCAGTGGTTCTATAAACCAGCCCATTATGACAAGTCATGGCTAGTTTTTCACCAGGCAAAACAATTCTGCTAGTGTGAGCCATCTACGATATATAAAAGGAGCATATAATTAAATTGGGTTGAAATAGAACACCACTCCATGTCAAATGCTGGGTACATAGCCACAAATTGTAACATACTTTTAATGATGGCAGGACGTTGTTTTTGCTGGCAGGGCTATGGGCTTCCACAATGGATTATCTTTAAAATAATAATAATAATCACTGTATGAGGGAAAGAGACTAGGGAATCTTGCTTTGCAGTGTGCATTTTAATTTTTAAAAAAATTTCATGAAATCCTTAAGCTAAGTATTCAGTGGAACTATGTTAATTAAATGGCTACGACCCACATGGGGAATAGCAATTTTCTCTATTCTTAAATCTCTTCATTTAACCATATTTCAGCACTGATGACCCACTTGCCATATACTTTTCATATAACCTAGAGAACTTGTCTTGCCCTCCCTAGGGCCCCAGCCTTGCCTATAGAGCACACTCTCCCATCTACCTCTTTGTCTTCCTGTTCCCTTCTTCCTTCTGTGATTGGGCATTGGATCAGGATTCTACAACAGGTATTCTTTCTTCCAAGGAGAAATAGCCTCTTATCAGTTCAAGTTTCTCTTTTGTCTGGGGGGACTTACGTT
The DNA here is from genome assembly GCF_028858775.2 of Pan troglodytes. Taxonomy (NCBI): domain Eukaryota; kingdom Metazoa; phylum Chordata; class Mammalia; order Primates; family Hominidae; genus Pan; species Pan troglodytes. The sequence goes on from NC_072407.2 coordinate 94,994,438, forward strand.
TTCCTAAAATGAAGATGGTATCTTTCCTCACCTTCATCTACACAGTTCCCTTCTCACAGGCCTACTACCTCTGTTCTCTGTTCTGTTGAGGGAGCCCTGCAGGAGCATCCCGCACCAAGGCTACTCCCAAGCGTAGCCAATGGGTTCTTATCTCAGTAGACACCCGGACATGTCCCAGATGGGGGAATTTGGGACTCTCATGCACAGCAGTGCTGGGCCCAAGGCTAGCAAACTCCTTGGCACTCACCAGGAGATCCAAGAAATCCAGGACTTCTGTTGCTTTCCTGGGGAGCCAAGGGCATGAGATTCCTCTTCTGTTGTGTGAGGGGGTATCTACCTCTTCCTGGCTATAGGGATGAAGCCTTGGCTTCTAAGAAAAGCAGAAAGAGAACCCATTTTCTTGTCCCTATTGTCTATACCAATAGTATATCAATACAGGAAGTTTTGCTAGAGCCTGTATCCTATCTGCAAATTCCTTAAATTCATGCCAAACGGGAGAGAAAAAAGGGAAGAAAAGAAAGAATCAAAATTTGGCCTTTACTTCATATCTGTGAAACTATGTAGCTAATTAAAAGGTTACTTAAAAGAAAAATCCTCTGAGCTGTGAGTGATAGTTTAAAAAGAACAATAAGACTGAGTCTTTAATGAAAGAATATTTATGCCTTCAAGAATTCCCTCTGGCTGCCAGGGAAGTCTAATCACAGGAAGAGACAGTGTTGTGCCCCCAGATCAAAGACTAGGCTGCGTGAAGTGTTCAAAGGGGAAATTTGGGCTAGAGGTAGTAGAAGGAGGAGCTTGAAATGAGACTGCTTGCACATGAGACTGATAACAAAACTTAATTGTTTGAACATTTTCTGTTGTTTGGACCCTCTGCTATGTGTTGCTCTAAAATTTCAGGACACATATTTTAGCATAAGCATCCCCTTGACCACTGAAGAATTCTGGAGTATTGGTCATTGGTTCTCCTGGCAGCAGACTCCACTCTCAAACCGAGGCTATCTTAGTACATTCAGAATTGTTAAAGCAGGCAACACACAACAAGAAGCATTTTTCTTTAAGGGATACAGGATTCTGCCCCAACCACCTCTAAGCCCAATCAAACCCTTGGTGTGAAAGTCAGGGAAGCCACAACTACTAGCTTGGAATGACACAGTCAGCAGGTTTGATCAGCATTATAACTCTTGCTGTCCCAGGAGCAGGCCATAGGAACCTCAGGGGAGTCAGATTCCAGAACACTGACTTGTAATGAGAGTATAAATATGACTCTATAAACCAACCACAGAGAGAAGGCTCTCTCTCGGTAAAGCCTTAAAATTATATGTATTTCATAAACATGAACTGGAAATAGCAACCACTGTGGAGAAGCCATGACTAGGTCCCACTGTGATCCCTGCATTTCCAGATGCAGTGGGCAGGGATCAGCCCAATGTCTGAATGTAATATGTCAACACCCACAGTCTGAATAAGGAGTCCTCAGTCCTCCACGCCTTATCATGCTTAGCTCAAGCCCATTAATGGAAAACACATTTGAAGCCAGGCAGTCACCATGCCATAAATAGTCATTCAGGCAGCATGGCATGAAACCAGAAGCCTAACTCCTGAGCTCCTGAGATGGAAACTTGGGGAGATTCTTAATGGTAAGAGCTACCGCTTGTTAGACTCTTACTATGTGCTTGGTACTGTGATAAGTGCTTACCTTGAAAGTGCTTATGCCCTGGGACATTTAATTCTCACCACAGTACTCTGAGGTCAATACTATTCTTCTCTCCCACCTACCCACCCTCATTTTACAGATAAAGAAATAGGCCAGAGAGGCTAAGTCGGTAGCCTAGTATCACATAGCTAGTAAAGTGGTGAAAGCACACTGGCTGGGTGCAGTGGCTCACACCTGTAATCCCAGAGATTTGGGAGGCCAGGAGTTCAAGGTTATAGTGAGCTATGACCATACCACTGCACTTCAGCCTGAATGACAGAGCAAGACCTTTTCTCTAAACAAAAAACAAAAATTAGTTTCCCAAAACAGTATGTAGTGGTATTGGTTTATATTTTTTCCTTGAAAATGCAATGGTTAAAAAGAAAACCAAAAAATATTTAAAAAGTGGGAAAGGTGGGATTTGACCCAGGTTTGTGGACCCCTTCCCCACCAGCCTGTACCCTTAACCCTTGCTACTCAAAGTGTTCCAGGGACCAACAGCATTGGCATCACTGGGAATGTTGGAAAGGCAGTATCTCAGATCCCACCCCAAATCCACTGAATCGGAATCTGTATTTTAACAAGATCCCTAGGTGATATAGTGATTTATCTCCCTGTCTCTGAACTGCCCTGAATCCTGGGGAAACTTTGACTCTTTTTTTCTTACATTGTATGTAGTGTTCTCAAACTCTGAGATGCATCAGCGTCACCTAAGGACCTTGTTAAAATGACACCTTGTTATAGAAGACCCATTTGATTGCTATTTACTTGCCTCCAGTATTTGCTGTCCACATCAGGAACTTTCTGCTATGTCACTGAATCATATTTGCACATTTCTGAACTTTCCTACCAAGAAAATTTATCAGTTGGAAGTTAAGGGGAAACAAACAAACAAACATACAGAATCTGAATTGGCAAGAGTGGAATTCAAGCATCTCTATTTTTAACAAGCCTCCAAGGAGTTTCTATGCACACCCATTGTTTAAGAACCACTGACATTTGGGAATCCTGAAAACTCTATATTTGAAGAAATGCAAGTCAGTGGATTCCAGGAAAGGTAAACAGACATAGGACATTCAGGAATTGAGAGTCGGATGCGCAGCCTGCACTTAAAAAAAAAAATTAGTATAAAGGTGGAGCTTTGTACCCCAGTCAGGAGATTTTGGTAACTCTGAGCTCCCCTTCAAAGATAAGGGTAATAATGTCTGCCACTCCCTCTAGGCAATTGTGAGTATTCCGCCTGTCAAGTTGGATGAAACAAGTTCTTGGATGTTGCAAATAGTTTGCATAAAACTGTTTTCAGTAGCACTTTGGGGCCACTTTGGATATGTTTTGCTGAATACTTTGTGTTCCTAACTTGTAAGAATCGAGATAAATTTAGTCCATCAAACTTTAATTAAGTACCTGCTTGGTGCTGAGCTCTGTGTTGAATTCTGGGTCCCATTGCTTTCTCTGTGACCAATGGATGCCACTGGTGTGGCCTCCCTCTCCTCACAGCTGGTTTAAGGGAACTGAACAGGGTTCCCCTACATGCTCCACCCACTGGCTTACTGAGCTTCGAGAAGGGAGATGTCAAACTCCCAATAAATATGCTGTGGACATAATTTGGCTGAGCTTTTCAGCTTATGGAAAAAAATTTTTCTGGATGACTGTCTTCTAAATACTGACTTACTCTTATATTTTTGGTACCTTGGAAAAAAACTTCATGGTAACAGCATTAATAATTATAGACACTAATAGAAAAGCTCAAACCCTAAAGTAGGTTATGTGCAGATACATACTAGAAGGTGAGAATTTACTGTGTGGATAATGTTAACACATTAAAGGTTTCCAGATCCTCAAAGAAAATATTAGAGGCTTGGCCCAATATACAATATATAAAATGTGAGCCAGCTTTCCTAGGGAAAAAGTCTCACCTTCAAATTTTTATTTTACAAGGTATAAAGGTTTTGAATGTACCCTGTTTGGTGAAAGAGAAAAATCGGAATGACTAAAAGTTGAAATGGCAAAGTAACTTCAACTGTAACAGAGCTCATCCTCACTCATAATTAGAATCTCACATGATAACCTATCCACCAGTTTTCTCATACTAATTGAGGCTCACATGGACTAGAGGTTTGGATGTTTCCCAGTCTTCAGCCTAAACATCAGAATAAAAAAACTCCCATGATTTCCAGTTGTTTGGTTTATGAGCAATATAGAGAGGAAGCTGATTTCAGGATCTATAGTAATTACAATAATTACAACAATAAAGCACCTAATGTTGTGTGCTGCATTGTGGTTTATGAATCCAGAAACCTTATTGTTCCCGATGAAGTGAGTATTAGTGAGTCTCATTTATCAGATAAAATAAGGACGTTCCTAGAGGTCAGGCCATGGTCACACCCAGGTAGTGGGTAACAGCCAGAATCTAAACTTGTACCCAGTGCCTCACCACCACATCACAGCCACTTCCCTGAGCCATGTAAGTTCTTGGAGTTTCTAAATGAAATCCATAACTCAGCAAGCAGAGTGGCTGATGCTGACTTCAGATCCCAGGTGCTACTTACACGTTTGTCATTATTTCCACCTTTGTGCAGCAGGCAGATCTTTCCTTATCAAGGCAGCCAAACCTGATCAGAATGATGTTTACCTACACTGGCAAGCAGGGTAGAGAGTTTAAGCCATAACCTGGATGAATCAGGTTGGAAAATGACTACTAAGTCAAAGGAGTAAGACAGGAATTATCTTGATTATTTGCCTACACAGCCCAAATTAATGCTATAATTGCTTATACCATTTCCATATTTGCATTTAATATGTTTTGCAATGCTCTTCTTTGAGCAAGGAAAGGAGGATTCATTTTAAGTTGGTCTGGGTGCAGATTTCAAAACCATCTGTATCTGCTATAACTAGAAGGATTGTAAACAGAAACACAGCTTTGAGGCAAGGCTTAAAAATACACTTCTCATTTTGCCAGGATTTGAGGGGAAAGAAGCTATGACTTTTCGGTACATGTATCTCCACACTAGTAAGACCATTTCCTTTCTAAAATCTGAGAACTGGCATGAAGTGCATCTGCCACTCATTGACTGTGTAACCTCGTGAAACCCATCTTATTGACGCTTCAGTTTTCTCATTTGTAAAATAACTATAATAACAATACTTATGGCATAGGGTTGTTGTAAGAATTAAATGAGACAGAATACACAGAAAGTTCTTAGAATTTTTCACATCACATAAGCTATTGTTCTTGCTAATTATTTCCTTATTTGATATTCTCCCCTCTGAACAAGAAAAAAAAAATCAACTTTTTAAGAATACGTTGAGATTAACCATTGATATTTTTCTTTCACATTTACAAAAGTGGTAAATATTATTTGTGATCAAAAAATGCCTAGATATCTCTTAGAATTTTGTTCACTTTGTGTTTTATAGCAACATATGATAATGCTTGGGAAGAGTAGAAACTTTTTATTCTATTATCTTTATTATTTAATGATGATTGGATTCCCAGAAGGAGTTTCTAAAATTGTCCATCTCACTGTATCTTATCTGCTTCCCAGAGACTGATGGGAAGTAACAACAAGCTCTTCTTTCTTATCCCTAGAAACTAATGAGCTTGGGCTCAGTGACAAGTTCTAATACAGTCTTGTAGAAAGATATGAGAATCAGAAAGCCTAGAGTCAAGTTTAAACTCAATCTCTTACTAATGTATGTTGAGACGGAGTTTCGCTCTTGTTGCCTAGGCTGAAGTGCAATGGCGTGATCTCGGCTCACCACAACCTCCGCCTCCTGGATTCAAGCGATTCTCCTGCCTCAGCCTCCCAAGTAGCTGGAATTATAGGCATGCGCCACCATGCCCAGCTAATTTTGTATTTTTAGTAGAGACGGGGTTTCACCATATTGGTCAGGCTGGTCTCAAACCCCCGAACTCAGGTGATCCGCCCACCTTGGCCTCCTGAAATGCTGGCATTACAGGCATGAGCCACCACACCCGGCCTAGTATATGCTCTTGAACAAACAGCTTAACCTCTCCAGCAGCCCCAGGAGTTGAGATGTTAATGAGACCTCTTCTTTTTCCTTCATAGGATCACTGTGATCCTTCATAGAATGAAAGTGATTTAAAAACACTAAAGCATTAGATTACTTAGTATCATTATGGCTACTAATGAATGATAATAATCATTATTGATATTTTTGAAAGTATTAATAATAGGGCTCATACCAGGATAATGAGATTATAAATAATATTTTGTGAGAACAGGTTAATTTTCATAAACAAGCCTTTTCACAGAGGCTGAACAATAGATATCACTCTTCTTTCACTAAAAAAAAAATCTGACCACTTTTAAAAAATTCCAATTGCTTTTCCCTCTCATTATGTTAACATAAAACTCCTCCGAATTTAAAGTTCTAAAAGCAAGACTTCTTCCAAAAGGCTCTGCCTCCTATGCCCCAAGGGTTTGCAATCATAAGATCCTAGACAGTTTGCTGCTCTTTCTGATAAACAGAATGGGTAATGAAGTGTGGTTGTTAGAAATACAGTTCAGGACTGCAGGAGCCAGACTGCCTGGGTTCAAATCCACACCAACTTCGTGACCATGACAAAGCAATCAGCTTCTCTGTACCTCAGTTGCCTCTTCTATAGCGTGCTTCTAAATGGAGTTTTTCTGTCTTTGTATCCCCAGTGCTTGCCATAGTCCCTATTCCAGGGGTGTGCTGGTAAACCAGTTCTCTAAAAATAAAAGCCCTGATTTGTAGCATTTGCTGATGACTGCGGTGTAAGTACTTCCACCATGGCTGATGTCAGGCTACCCGTGGTTTAACAACTGACCTGCCAAATTCCTGAATATTTAACAGTTACCTCTTGGGACCCTGTATGAGTTGGCACCAGCCACACCACCATCTATGACTTAGGCACTCAGTCGATGTGGATATGTTAATCAGCCAAGCTAGCTGCTGCATCAAGTAGTGCTAGATACTCCACAAAAGATGATGAAAACGACAAAATTCAGAAGGAACTGTGTATAAGTAAAATTGTGCTCTAGAGGTAGTGTCTTATTTTAAATTCTGATTTTCCAAGGCACAGAGACATCAAATTGCTTCTCTGCCATCAGATCAAAAATCAGTCCCATGACCTGAGTTAGAATCCAGTTTCCATGGTAGTGATTTAAATGTCCCTCAGATCTGGACCGCCCCTCCTTGACCCTCCCCTGCCCCCAGGTGCTTCTGATATAGTTTTATTTAAGAAACTATCAGAGGCTTGCCAAAGAGGAGCTGGAGAGGGAGTTTTCGCCAAGTTTACCTACCTTGCCTTGGACTCCCCCCATTCCTGACTTCCCTCCCCATCATTGATGTGCTTTTCAGAGTCCTGTACTGTGGTTGTCTAAGATTATATTCTAAAAAAGAAACTAATTCCTCCTCCCAAGTTACTGTTTGTCTAAAGACATGCCATCATAGCCAACAACTAGCCAGGTGACACAAAGAAGCATTTTTCCCAATCCCAGCTGCCTTCAACAATTTTCAATTCTATTAAAGTGAGCAATTTCCCAAAATGAAAAAAATAACCCCAAGTCAACATAACTTCAAGCAAGCATACCTCAGACTTCTGCCTCTACCCAGAGACCTCAGGCTGGCCTTCTGTAGACATAGCTGGCATCAACAATGGCCTTTCCTTAGGAGCTCCTTGGTCTTTCCTTGGCTTTGCGTTTAAGGGCATTCTTTTTCTAATATGTATGTGTCACTCTCTGAGCCTCAGTCTCTTTCCCTCTGTGTTTCTTGCTGCCAGGAAGGCTGGGGCTGCATAGTCTCCTCCACTTGGAAATATATAGATTTCTCTCTTGGCTCCTGCATCTGTCTCTTGAAGATAAGATTTTCTCTCTGTGAACTTATGAACACACAATCATTCTTCCTTCTGTACATGGGAGTTATCTGTAATGGGGATTCAGCAAAACATCCATGAGAGCATATGTTCATTTCAAACTATTCATTTTTAACTATCTTGTATCTGTAGAGATCAAGCTTTATAATCCCAACATCAGTCACTGACAAATTTGGAAGAGGAGAAACCCAAGAGTCCTTCAAGTAAGAGTGAGAATGGTTCCTTGCAGTAGTTACAAAAGGTCTTAGATATGGGGAAAGCCTTTTTTGGCCACTTCAGGGTAAGGGTGGCAGCTTGCTGTTACAACCCCACTGCTATGGAAGTAAAGTTATTTTTAAATGAGTCATAAGCCCATAGAAGTGAGGAGAATGGGGAAGTAGACAACACCAACACAGGTTTGGAGGTGGAAGGCAGAGAGACAGGTGATAAGGAAGAGAGAGAGAAAAGAAGCTCTTAGAGACCTAAATTCCAGCTGGTAGAAGAGACCGAACTCCCAAAAACTCGGGGGACTGAATCCCCAAAAACTCAGGAACTGGAGGCACCAGTCACTTCTGAAAGGGGAGAGATGGGGAAAAGAGCTTAAAATAAGAATTGCTCAAAACGGTTTAGAGGCAGTCAGGATTCAATCTGGATTCCCACCTTCCCTCTGCACAACCAGGCAATTGTTCCCCCAATGCTGTGGCAAGGCCTGCAGGTGATGTTGAAATGCAGGGTCTCAGGACTGGAGCATGCCAGACACTGTGCTGTACAGGGGTTAAAGTAAATATGATGTGCTTATTGGATGCTGAAACTCACAACCACCCCTCCTCTGCCACCACCCAACCTCCCAGTATTAGAAACCAGGCCTTTACCTTCCCTCTGAACAGACGATAAGATGAGCTGTTGCTAGGGAAACTGACCATGCCAAAGCTACTGACTCAGTTTTACAGTTGCTGAGCCCCATTAATGTGCTCAGAGCTTCTCATCAGATTTCTAGTTTTCTATTGCTATACTCTTCAATGTGAACTAATAAGTAATGGTTACAAGTAAAGAAATCATCTCATTTGGAAGATAGAAAATGTATTAGAGTTCTTCAGAGAAGCAGAACCAATAGGAGATATATGCAGCTGCTCCTCAACTTATGATGGGGTTACATCTCAATAAACTCATCATAAGTTGGAAATACCTTAAGTAAAAAATGCATCTAATACACCTAACCTACCAAACATTATAGCTTAGCCTAGCCTACCTGAAACACATTTCTACTGAATATATATTGCTTTCACACCTTCATAAAGTCAAAAAATCATAAGTTGAACAATCATAAGGCAGAGACCATTTGTGTATATACATGAGCATGTGCACATACATATATGTGGAGAGAGACTGATTTCAAAGAATTGGCTTATGACTGAGCAGGCTGGCTGGTTGAAAATTCATGTAAGAGTTGATTTTGCAGTCTTGAATTCAAAATCTGCAGAGTAAGCCAGCAGGCTGGAAATTCGGGTAAAATTTATTCTATGTTACAGTCTTGAGGCAGGATTCTTTCTTCATAAGGCCTTGAACTGAATAATGAGGCCCACCCATATTATGGAGAGTAATATGTTTCATTTAAAGGTAACTGATTATACATTTTATCGTACCCAAGTGAGACTCACAGCTAAAAATAGAAATAAATAAATAAATTTATAACATCCACAAATACCCAAATACCTTCACTGCAACATCTAGACTAGTGTTTGACCCAACATCTGGCTACCAATAGGCTACCCAAGTTGACACATAAAGTTAAATATCACAGAGACCAAAACAAAGAAACAGAGAAAAGCAACTTGGAAAAAACTGCAGGGAGAAAACTTCATAAAAGTATTATTAATATCCTCAGACAGATAAGAGAAGATACTATAACCACAACACAGGAGCAGGATGTTATGTGTTAAAAAAACAAAAAACAAAAAACTCCACACAAAAAAAGTTCTTGGAAAATGACAAATTAATGAAATCTCAATAAAAGTGAAGGAGATAAGAAACTGTCATAAAAAGTAAAGCAAAACCTCACAGAGATGTAACATAAGAGAGAAAAAATAAAGTTAGAGGAAGGTCCAGGAGATCTGAGATCCAAAAAATAGAAGTTCCATAAAAATAGAATAGAGAAAACAAAGGAAAATAAATTACCAAAGAAATAATAAAAGAAATTTTCCTAAAGTGAAAACACAAAAATTTCCAGATTGCAAGAGCCCACTGAGTATCCAGTATTGGCTGAAAATAAACCCATATAAAGTACATCACTGCAAAATCTCAGAAAATTGGAGGCAAAAAGATCCTCCAAGATGTTAAAGAGAGGGAGAAAAAAAAACAAGTTACATACAAACTCCAAGAGCCAAAATGACTTTGGATTTCTCAAAAGCGACATGGAGGGATTGCTTATAATTTTTTACACAACCTAACTGTCAAAGAGGTATCAGGGTGAAGTAAAGACATGTTCAGCTATGCAAAGTCTCACAAGATTTCCTTCCTATAAACCCTTTTGGAGGAAGTAACTGTGGAATGCGTTCTAGTGAAATGAGAGAGTAAACCAAGAAATAGGCAGACAGGTGATACAGGAATCACCAGATCCAACACAGGACAGCAGGAAAGCAGGGCCAGAGGACAACATTCAGGGTGAAGCCAGTCAGAGGGCCTCAGGAGAGACTAATTCAGGGGATGAAAATACAGGGAAGCAGAGGCAACTAAACTCGGAGAGACCGGGTTGGTGAAGAGTTTCTAGTTAAATTAACAATCAATATTCAGAAATAAGCAAGCAAAAACACTGGACATTTTTTAACTCCAGGGAAAACCAGTTATGCATGAATATAAAAATACAATCGAGCTTACTACATGGCTTAGCTGCAAATAACGTTTCATTGTCATCATAATGCAAACACTGCATTGACTTAACCAAAATTATAATACTATAATATATTGTGAGATAGGGGCATCACAAGAGGTGTTCCTATGTGGTGAGGCTGAAGGTTTGAAATAAAAAAAAGCATAGTGGAAAGCTAATAGAAAATGCCTAACACTAAAATAATCACACAAATAGTCAAATACTATGGAAGGAAATATTGAAATACCAAAAGGGATAACCAGGTTACTTTGGAGGAAGTGTAAATGGGAGAGAAGACTGCTAGTGGACAAAATAAAACTTGTAGAACTGCCTTCCTCTTTACTATGTGCATGTATATCTGTAATTTAAAAAAACAAATCTTACAGTTTTTTTTAAAGGAGGGAAGAAAAAACACCCTTACTAGTTATTCATCCCTTCCATCTCAAGAGATAATGCATCTCGAGAGGTCGATAATGCCTCTTTCCACATCTGATATTTCATATTCTCTGTAGTGAGGATATTATATTACTACCAATTTCTGCATGATGGGCTTATGAGGGGAGAAAGTGAAAAAAATGCAAAAATCAGGATCGGACCAGGGGAGCTGGGCAAAGGCTGGAATTCCTTCCATTTCCCTGTGCCTTTGCCAATCTGGGGTTCATTTGAGTTGACAAATATCCTTTTACCTGCTCTCCCCTCATTCCCTCTCTGGGTGGGATTTCAGTACTTGGCTAAGGAGAAGGGGCACACGAGATAGGACAGTGACTCAGGAAAAGAGGTAGCATGGTATCAATAGTAAACCACTCCTGTCTGGAGGCATCTGCCTTGTGCAGTAATAGTGCCGGGGAGAAAACATCTTCCTCCCCATCTTGGGTTCTGCTCTTGAAATCTGTCCCTTGGGTGGGTCTTACAGTTCTCACTAGCATTCATGTATGTGGTTAATTAGGTGAATTTTTGTGGGCTAGCAGGAAATCCCAACTGTAACTTGGCATTTTTGTGGCAAGATGTTTCAAGCAATCAATTTGCTAACCACCTTTGGAATTTGGGCCCTTCCTATGATACGGTTCAACAAAGAATTAGGAGGACATGTTATAGCTGAGTCCAAGCACTCAGCCCTAGCAGTGGCATCCATGGCTCATGAGGTCCTCTGTTTCCCCAGGCTATCAGTGTACCTGTCTCTCACAGTTTACGGGGAGAAACTGTGAATCTGAGATTACAGCCTGCTTCCCAAACCCCTGCCGGAATGGAGGATCCTGCGATCCAATAGGAAACACTTTCATCTGCAATTGTAAAGCTGGGCTCACTGGAGTCACGTAAGTGAGATTACATAAGTGTCTTTCTCTACACTGTTCTTTATTGCTACAACAAACCAGTAAACAACTAATGAGGGTAAAATATTTACCACTAATAGTACAGGCAAAGGGTTAACATCTGCACGATACATATAAGGAGTGCTTTACAGGTGACTAAAATGTTAATAGGAATTATCTCTGGGTAGTAGGGTCATGAGTAATTCCTATTTTCTACTTTATGTTTCCCTATATCTTCAAAATTGTGTATGATTACTATGTAGTCTGTAACTAGGGAGAAAAGAAAGTCATCTAGGCCACCTAATATTTCTATTATAATTCGGAGGCAGACATACTACCCATTTCCGCAGAATCCATTAACTGGACTCTACGGCCTATTGTTTTTTGATCATTCTGAGATACTGAAACTTACCTTCCCTTTGCAAACCTTTCTTTCATAAGAAAGAAACAAAATTAAATATTTGCCAAAAGGAAAGAGACCGTTTTAAATTCCTAGTAAAATGCCACTTTCAGCCATCCTTGATCGTTTTAGAAGTACATGTATGTAATCTCAAGCAAGTGATATTCTAATTACAGATCAGTCTTACGTATTCATTAGAGCAAATCTCCCGAGGACTTTACCAGGAAATACTTAACTGATTTTGAATCGTTGGATGTAATTTAAAGTAATAAAGCGGCATTTATTTTTAAATACTCTGTGATTCTGACTAATTTCCGGCTGACCTCACCTCTATCTGTTCAAATTAAGTTTCGTTTGGCTACATTTTAAAAGGTAGATTACCAAAAATATAGGTGATTGGACCTTTTAAATATCAGAAAAATTGCTGAAATAGAGAAAAGTGAAAAAGGTCTATGTTCTCAAATGATACTAAGCTAAGAAAGAATAAGACTGAAACACTTGCCTTATAATTATACTCAAAGTGAGTCATGGATTGCTTTAAAGAGAATAAAATTGATTTAATTATTTTTCATTAGAATACTTTAGTCATTCTTCCTGAAACTCTACATGAGTATTAGCCTTTAACATAAGCACAGAATGTTGAAGACATGTAGCCCTTCACCCACCCACCTGCAGCCCCCAGCTTCCCAGAGGGACCAAAAATTACTGTAGCCATTAGAGGAAAATGTCAGAACCAAAGACTTTCCTCTGGGGAAAACCTATAACCGATATATAGATTCACAGCTCTTTGTCTGCAATTCTACAATCCCAAAAGCTCTGAGAACTTAAAGGGTTTGGAGTATGTTAGTGGCAAACTAATTTGGTGGCAAAACCTGTTCAAAACTGTTTTGAGGCTCTTTCTACTCTTTATTTCTCTCATTTAGTGTGAATATCCATATGTTTCACTGCAGAAACACTGGTATTTTTGATTATGGGATACTACGGCCAGCACCAATTTCTGTGAGGGGGAGGAGTATTTTACATAATGTGAAAGATATGTGCTGCATGTCCTTGCTAAAACTGCACAATTTTAAATTCTGAGATGCATCTGCTTCCGCGGATTTGGAGTCCAGTACCTTTTCAATAGCATCTGTTATTCTTTCTCTTTCTCCTCCTCTCCTCTCCCACCTCAGTCTCTTCCTTTCCCCCAACCCAGGTAGGAAAGGAAGACCTGGGAGAGATTGGGTTGGGAGGAACACCTTAAGGCAAGGTGATGACTTGGGGACCACAGTGGCCACAGAAATGCCTAAATTAGCTCCCCCTCCCCCCCCCCACCAACCATCTTTGTCCTGCTTCATCTGTACCCTTTAGGTGCATCGTTTTCTTTTAAAGATGTCTGTGTTTTCTCGAGCTCCCGTATACCAACGTGTGTGCACTGGTCCTGACGGTGGGGAGGGGCTTCTGTGTCGCCGCAGGTGTGAGGAGGACATCAATGAGTGCGAACGAGAGGAGTGTGAGAACGGAGGCTCCTGCGTGAACGTGTTCGGCTCCTTCCTCTGCAACTGCACGCCGGGCTACGTGGGCCAGTACTGCGGGCTGCGCCCCGTGGTGGTACCCAATATCCAGGCTGGCCACTCCTACGTGGGGAAGGAGGAGCTCATCGGCATCGCCGTGGTCCTCTTCGTCATCTTCATCCTGGTGGTTCTCTTCATAGTCTTCCGCAAGAAGGTCTTCCGCAAGAACTACTCCCGCAACAACATCACGCTAGTGCAGGACCCGGCCACCGCCGCCCTGCTCAACAAGAGCAATGGCATCCCGTTCCGGAACCTGCGCGGCAGTGGGGACGGCCGCAACGTCTACCAGGAGGTGGGGCCCCCGCAGGTCCCCGTGCGCCCCATGGCCTACACACCCTGCTTCCAGAGTGACTCCAGGAGCAACCTGGATAAGATCGTGGACGGGCTGGGAGGCGAGCACCAGGAAATGACCACGTTTCACCCTGAGTCGCCCCGCATCCTGACAGCCCGGCGGGGCGTGGTCGTGTGCAGTGTGGCCCCCAACCTCCCCGCCGTGTCACCCTGCCGCTCCGACTGCGACTCCATCCGGAAGAATGGCTGGGACGCGGGAACTGAGAGTGAGTAGGAAGTGGTAATGCTCACCCCTCGGTGCTTACAGGGAACCTGCAGGGGCGCTGTGCGAGGACGCTACGGGAAGGGAGAGAGACCCCGCGTGCAGAGCATTCGCTATGACATGTGCTGATGTCGAATGTGCACACCAGCTCTGGAAAATTGTCCTGGTTCTGGTTCCCATTTACAAATGGGAGAAATGAAGCTCAGAGAGGGTAACATCATGAGCCCAAGGTCAGGCAGCTAGTAAGAGGCAGTCAGTACCCCAACTCAAGTCTTCCAGGCTCCAAAACCCATCCTCTTCTCACAATAGCGGGCCACTGGTCAAAGTGCAAAAGAAAAGAAGAAAGTATACTAGTTATTGTGTATAAATTATAATAGTGTGTGTGTGTCTGGGCCTATGTACAAAGTGCAAAAAGCCACTTGAGTGATGTCCAGAAGTGTGCTCTGGAAGGCTGGAAGAAGAGAGTATTTCCAGTCTTAGAATGAAGACTTGAGAGAAGCAGAGGGACACTTCAATTGGACCATGATGAGTTAAAAAGTCTGGGGAAAGGAGAATATTCCACCGTAGGGGGACCCATGTGATCAGAAGAAAAGCAAGTCATTTCTTCCTGGCTGGAATGTAGAGACCATGAAACAAGAGGGGGATCCACAAGGCAGAAAGGTGGTCTGGGCCAGATGGAGGTGTTTGCCTCTTCACTTGGCCTCACACAGCAACACAGGGAAGAGCCACAGGTGCAAAAGTCCTGGGGTGGGAAGGAGCTTGGTGTGTAGAAGAACACAGAGGAGGTCGGTGCAGTTGGAGCTTGCGAGCACCAGAGAACGGATACATATTAACAGCAGCACTATTGCAGGTTTTTAAGTAAGTGACTGGCATGATCTAATTTACATTTTTTAAAGCTGGCTCTGGCTGATCCTAGGAGAAGAAATTGAACAGGCTTTCTTCCCAAAAAGGGAAGAAAGCAGAGAGCCAGTAAGGTACTCTCTGTGAACATCTCTGTGAGAGATTGTTTTCCCTGCTGTAGTGTCCATCACAAGGAGACTAAAGGAAGCTTTGCTGTAACCTATGACTTAATCAGGACAAATGGCTTTGTATCGCAGTAGCAGCTGTGTCCTAGGTAGCCTAGAAAGCTATGGTTATAGTACTGTGGCATATGCTGAGGGAGAAGGAGGAAACAGGAAGGTTTCAGATGGAGCTAGAGACCATGGGCAGCCAGGGAGATAAAGGTTTTCTTCATGGAGGAAGGGGATATTCCTACTGATATCTTTAAGCATGAGTAAGATTTCAGTAGGAAACTTTGGAGATGCCCTCCCAGGAACAGGAAGCAGCTCAGTGTAGAGGACAAGTAAAGGGTTACCCGAGAGATGTCTGGCTCTGTTGTTCAGGTGAGAGGTCAAGGTTAGAAGTGAAAGTTTGAACAACATCTGCGTGTAGGATGGTGGACTCTGTAGGAGGGTGAACTCACCAAGGGAACAAGAACAGAAAGGATGGTCAAACCAGGCCTCCAAAAGAACCCTGGAGATGACTACATGTGGGCTTTGGGCAGAAGGGGGGAAGCCAGGCAAGGAGACAAACACTTGCCAACAAAGAGGAGGGAAAAGGAGAGGACCCCTGTGCAGAAGCCAAGAGAATGTCAGTAAGGTCATCAGTGTTGAATGCTGTGAAACCGCCAAGGAGGACACAGGCTAAAATAGATGTATAGTGAGCTTGATGACGAGAGGAGTCAGCATCTCAAGAGCTTCTCAGTAGAGCCATCAAGGCAGAAGCCAGAATGCAAGGGTTGAGAACCAAGAGGTTTGATGAGAAAGTCAGGGCAGCAGGTGAATGTGAAGCACACTGCTGTGTGTTGCATCATCTCCTTAAACCATCATAGTGCCCCCATGTTGGTACCATTACCAGGCCATCATTCCACGGAGGAAAAAACTCCCTTCAATGGGTGAAATACACACCTGAAGGCACCTAACTAGCAAAAGGAGAAGTTAGGATTAAAACCTGTGCTCTTACCAGCACTGTTCTTGGGAGCTTTGGCAGGAAGGAGGGTGAGCGGTATTAGAGGAAGAGGATTTCTTGGTGATAACAGAGGGCCAAGAATGAATTCTTTCTATTCTAGTGCTGCCCCAACATGCTATCTGCTGATTGTCTTTCTGTAGACACATGTATTTTAAGCAGTTGCCCTTGAATTTCAGCCGTAAATATACTCCCTCTCAAATTATCTGTTGAGTTAGACTCCACTGTAATCTTGCCAATCCACTAGCTAATAGGCTCTTTTTTATTTAGCAATAAAAAAGGGGGGAGTTAATAAATGAAGGAGTGGAGAAAGGAGTTTTATGCTCAGCACTTCATTCACCAGAGTGGATTATTTGTCATTTCCTTCCTTGTGTTCAGGGCTAAGCTTGTGCACACCTTGTGGTTTTCTGAAGCTCATCGTCATATTTTCTGCAACATGGCTGTTAGGAGGTGAATGTCTCCCTGGCATATCTCTCCACTTACATCGGTCGTTTAGCCAACTCCTGTGGCCTCAGCCTCTGACAGCAGATGCAGAGCCACCATGCCTGTTCCTGACACCACCCTTTTTGGAAGAAACGTGATTTCTGTGGCCACGGAGAGGAACAAATGTTCCCTTAATCACAAGTCTGTATCTCTTTGTACCATTGCGTTACATGATGATTTGCACCTCTTCCTGGTGATCACTGCCCTCACTCCTTGCTGATGTGACAGCTTTATTTCCAGAATTCACCTCAGGCCAAAACTCACATTTCCCCCCAAAGTATTGTTGGGTTGTATTGAATACATTTCCTTCTTTGTTAAGCAAGGCAGAGTTAGCTGGTGAGACAATTTCTGGGCTACTAATTCATTTTGCACTTGACAACCTCAAGATATAGGCTGTTTTTATTGCTTCCTTTAGTCCATCAAATAAGAAAGTAGCCCTGGTGTGTGTGTGTGTGTGTGTGTGTGTGTGCACGCATGTGCATCTGTGTGTTTCTGACTGTCTTTGTACGGTAAAGAAGGAGGACATATGTGGTTAAGGGCATATCCACACCACTGCCAGCCCTCCTACCTGACACAGGGTGCAGAACATGGTCACTCCCAAAAATGATACAATGCTGCCCTCTAGAAGGCAAAGCTGAAAATTCCGCTTACTGTCCAGAGATGGAAGTTAGGATAAATGTAAAGGCATTCTTGCCTATAAAATATTTATATCCCATTTTAAAAGTTATCTCATTTAACCTGGTGTTGACACCTCATCAGTTCATGTAAATGATGTAAATTAACTCTGAATGGCAAAGAGCAATGCAGCCACTTCATCCCCATTTCACTCTTCACTCAGTTGCTTCACTTTGAGGAAGGAACAGCTACTTTTGGCTGTCAGCTGTTTGGAAGCTCATTTACTATGGGCTAAGGGTTTCGAATCCATAATGTAAATCACTTGATTGACAGACCTTTGCCCCCAGTGGCACAGTCAATTTTCTACTGTGGAGCTAAATTATTTTCTCTAAGCAAATGAAAGTGCCTCGAGAAGTGAACTAGCTGGGAGGGGGTGGGTGGGACTGGAAATAGGCACAAGGTAACCAGTGTAATTTCTGCTTTCTCTTTCACTGTCCATGAAGACAAAGGGGTTGATGACCCGGGAGAAGTGACCTGCTTTGCAGGTAGTAATAAAGGCAGCAACTCTGAAGTTCAGTCCCTCAGCTCCTTCCAGTCAGATTCTGGTGACGACAATGGTAAGAAGTCATCAGATTTGTTCGGAGCGGGTGGGTTCTGCTTCCTGTTCTGGAAGACCATGGTTGGGAGGAGGGTGGTGAAACTGGCTTTGTTTCTCAACCTGTTCATGGGCTTTTGAGCGTGTTCACCAGGTCCCTGGTTTACTCCATTGTTGGGTGTCATTGCCAAAGGAGCCCCCATTGAGCTGTAGCTGTGAGCAGGCCCAGAGATCTGTATCAGGGGTTGATGAAGTTACCCTGGGCCTCCAGTAGTGAGTCCTCTTTTATTTGGTTTGTGGTGGAACTACTTCATCCCAAATGATATTCTCTAGCAGACAGAGTAATTTCTTTCTTTTTTTATTTTACCAGTGATCTCTTCCCTCTTCACTGTACATCCAACATCCCCATCATTAGAAATTAGTTCAGAGACAAAAACCTTCTTATAGAACCAGTGGAATCTTCATTCAATTGAATCCCCCTTATAATCATTTGGGTTATGGGCTGTTGGAGAATTTATTAAAAACTGTGAAGCAGCTCCTTAGAAAAATGCACATACACCCAAAATGTTGCATGCAATTTCTCATGGTTCACAGACTTTGTTGACACTCCAAAGCTGCTACCTCTACCTCTTGTGAACTTATGCTTATGGAGAGGGTGCTAATGTTGGACTGGGTTTTCTGAGCTGAGGAACCAGCTTCGGAGGATGGGTTGTTCTCCCCAGGGCAGGGGAGGGAAGCAGGAACAGTCATAAAACAGTGAGTGTTTTCAACCTGCTGGGTAAACTAAGAATAATTTCAAACAGTCATCTACAGAGACAAGCAGCCTTACCTTAGGTCATTTTCCCATTTGTCAGCAACTAGCAACAAATGGATACTTATTAATTTATGTAATCATTCAATCTATAAATCCTTGCTGAATTTTTTTGCATGTGCTGAGTCCTTTTCCCAGAGTACAAAATGAGAAAGGCATAGCCCTTGCCTTCAAGGCAAATACAGAAACAGGTGAGCTCCAAGACCATAGAAGCAGTCATGGAAGTAAAAGAGCCTATTTTCATCACCACTTTCAAATGATGGCACTTCTGAGAAGTGCAGATGCCTTCAGTGTATCTGTCTACTGGGACAACAAATCACCTAACAGTGGATTTTTTCTGACCATTATCGGAAGGTCAAAGACACACTCCCAGATCTGTCTGCCTTGATGTATCCTCTTTTCCTCCTCCCTAGCCAGAAGAAAAGCTGTGGCTAGTTTGCACTTTATATAGAAATACCTAAGAATATAGAGTCCAGACTCCAGGCAGCAGCTCCAACAATGATGCCTAGTTAACTGTTCTCATGGGCTCTTCTGCTGTGTGCACCCTGAGGATCACACTCTTGCCCTTTTAGGGTTAACCTTCCAAGTTGGTCCCAAATGAGGCAGGTGGTGTTAGGAACTTTCATCAAATTGGTTTTAAGCCTGATCACCTCTCCACAAGCCGTTGTACTGAGCATTAAGGCAACCCATATAGACCACAGATATCTCCTTCTCTATTCTAATTATTCGAGAGGCCAAATGCTGACTTCTGTCCACACTTTACTGGTGGGAGCTAGGCCTTGGGTCGTTCTGGGCTGTCAGTGGCATTATGTGACCGTGAAGCCATCAACCCTGCAAAGGTTATCCTCTATCACTGGCATTTGGTTCAGAGCAGCATGACTGACCAACAAATAATTATCCCCGGAAATAGTGAGGTCTTCCTCTGAGAGCCTTTGGGAGTTGTTAATGATAAATTAGCAAGAGCTTGATGAGCCACTGCCTTCCTAAATTGATTTTGCTGAGTCATGAGGGGTGACTTTATGACTCAGCAATCATGACCTATCCTGCCTTTCAGGAGGACTGGCGTTGGATTTGCTGCCATTTATCTTCCATTCCACAAATCCCAGGACCCTCTAGATAAAGGCGTCCACTGATACACTCCCTGACAGATTGTGGGGAGGCTTTGGGTGTTTGCATGCCGCACCTTCATTGTTGCTGTTGTTGTTGTTGTTAAAATAAGGTGTGTTTAAAATATACAACTAACCTGAAGCTGTCCTTCCCCTCCCTCCAACTTCTTTTCCTGACCACAAGCCTCCATAGTGACTGTCATTCAGCTTGTCAACAATGTAGTTGACACTATAGAGAATGAAGGTATTTACTTTTTTTCTTCCATAGCATTTCTTGAAATTTTGCTTCCTTGTTACTTTTGACTAGGAGTGATTTTAATGGATTGGCCACAGAGGGGGCAATAAACAGCTGGTTTCTGATGAGATGTGGGATATTTATGGATCTGTTTTAAAATTAAAAAAAAAAAAACCCAGTTCATAATTTGTAAAAAATATATAAGGTACACTCTTTATAAAATCCCTTTCAAGAAAAGAGCACCCAATTAGTTGCAATCCAGATTAATACTAAATTTATCTTTATATTCAACATGTGTTCATTGAGCACCTATTATGAGCTGGGAATCCTTAAGAAATCATTCACAGCTGCAATATTATGGATACTTATTTCAACCACGTAACTTTTATTAGTAACTTAATAAAATCAGGGCCTGGCATAAATGTGATTTATCTGTTTTGTTTTGCTTTGTTTTTTTCCTAAATAACAATGGGAAGAAATAAAAAAGGCTAAACTTAGTCGTAGCCCACAGGCCTTTAGGAGCATGTTTTTAAAAGTCATCTCAAATGTTCTGTTTTATCCCTCTTCACATGGTTTGGACTGTCAGTTTTACTTTTCACTTTGTATTTAAACAGTGTCTGTCATGGACCAAGGACAGAACTACAACCGAGGTGACTGTGCCGCAACCCTAGCATAACTTTGTGTGTGTGTGTTTTGAATTGCTGAGTTCATTCTTACCCTGTTCCTGTGCCTCTGCCCTGATCTGAATTTTGCATGTCTCAGGTGTCTCGTGCGCTCAGTATTGGAGGTGAAAGCTCCACCAGCATTCCCCTCCTAGCCTCATCCTCTGTGCGTGTGTTTCACCCATTTGCCTGCACGCCTTCCTGCCTCCTGTGGTCCACAGCACAGCTGATGGACCTCTCTGCAAGCATGTTGCCAGTCTGGCTCTGCAATAGCATGTGGCTAGGAAGAGGGAGTGGGGACAGTACTCAGGGGTCCTGGAGCTGTCTCCTCGGCGTGCCCTCGCTCTTCGTCTCATGGCATGGCTGAGTGTGAGGCTCTGCAGCAACCAGGCATCAACCTGTCAGAGTTGCCATCGCCTTGTTCTCCGCAGGCCAAAGCATGGCTGGCCCCATAGACCCTTGTAAGAAGCTTCTTAGGGTTTCTTGGATGCTAAAAATTGCATGTCAGGTCCCTTCCCTGCTCCTTTCCCAGCGAAGCGCCAACTCCAGTCTGGAGGAAATTAACTGTCATGGTTTTTCCCTTGCAGCCTATCACTGGGACACCTCTGATTGGATGCCAGGGGCCCGCCTGTCGGACATAGAGGAAGTGCCCAACTATGAGAACCAGGATGGAGGGTCTGCACACCAGGGGAGCACACAGGAGCTGGAGAGCGATTACTACCTGGGTGGTTATGACATTGACAGTGAATACCCACCCCCTCATGAAGAGGAGTTCTTGAGTCAGGACCAGCTGCCTCCTCCTCTCCCGGAGGACTTCCCAGA
Organism: Pan troglodytes; assembly: GCF_028858775.2. Lineage (NCBI taxonomy): Eukaryota > Metazoa > Chordata > Mammalia > Primates > Hominidae > Pan > Pan troglodytes. Next base: position 95,015,988 of record NC_072407.2, read on the forward strand.
CCAATATGAGGCCCTGCCACCCTCCCAGCCTGTCTCCCTGGCCAGCACACTGAGCCCAGACTGCAGGAGAAGGCCCCAGTTTCATCCTAGCCAGTATCTCCCTCCTCACCCATTCCCCAACGAAACGGATTTGGTGGGCCCGCCTGCCAGCTGTGAATTTAGTACTTTTGCTGTGAGCATGAACCAGGGCACAGAGCCCACAGGCCCAGCAGACAGCGTGTCTCTGTCCTTGCACAATTCCAGAGGCACCTCATCCTCGGATGTGTCTGCCAACTGCGGCTTTGACGATTCCGAAGTAGCCATGAGTGACTACGAGAGCGTGGGAGAGCTCAGCCTTGCCAGCCTTCACATTCCCTTTGTGGAGACTCAGCACCAGACTCAAGTGTAGACATCACATCTTGGGTACTTCACCCTGTTTGTTACAGAAAAGTGGAAGCAGATTGGCTGGGCTTCTGTCCCAGTGGAGCGTTGTCTGTGGAATGAGAAGGGAATACTGTATTTTTCCACTAGAAACTTCTTCACAAGTCATACTGTCCCAACAAGCAAGCTTGATTCCAGTTGGGTGAAAATGAAAGGCTCAGAAATTGTTTTTGAGAGGTGACTGGTAATCCTTGATGTAGGTACCTATGTTCACAGCTAAAAATGCAAAGAGGGAAAAATTATTTCACCCACTAAGTTATACAGCCAGTCTCGTGTGGCTTTGTGCAGTATTGTGCCCTGGAAAGTGTTACAGCATCAGTCCTTGCAGTATTAAAAACTGGCAACAATCAAAGAGGCATTGTTGCATGTAATTTTGAGCCAATGAAATGAAAATAGTAGTAATGATTGTTGGAAAAGTTAGTCTCTTAGGCGAAAGAGAAGAGAAACAAATATTATTAAACAAACCAGAAAATGGGCTGAAGCCTTTTAAATCAACTCTATTTTTTTGATAAGCTGCCCAATTTTCAGCTATAAAATTAGGCTTGAATAACATGTTTAGTATGCTCAGTTATTTCTGTTTGTTTGTGTTAAGCATCCAATCTAATATAGTTGGGTTTTATGATCTTCGAGAAAGGTATCAATGAAGAGCAACATGAGGCTTTTTGGGTTCCATTTGGTGGGTGGGGGAGGAAGTTAAAGTTGTTTGAACATTAGAAAGGATGTGATTATCTGGTTGGTTTTGTGTTTTCTGGTAAATATTCCAGTTGGTAAATCTAACATTGCTACAGAAGTTGGCTTTGTTCATATAGCTTCTCTACAATTAGATATTTTTAGAAGTTTAAGCAAAACTCACAAATTCAGGGGGAAAAAAAGAAAAAACGATACCTTCAAAGTTTGCGGCCTAGATAATCACAATTCTTCATAATGCAGAGGAAAGGTGTCTGTTATTCTAAATCGGTAGCGTCACCATTATAAATACAATTATGTTAAGAAAAGAGGAAAGTAGACTAGTTATTGTGTATAAATTATAATTGTGTGTGTGTGTCTGGGCCTATGTACAAATATGTGCTTGCACTCAGTAAGGCTGCTCTTGAGGAAAGCTAATGTGAAGGTTTTGGGAAATGGACCATGTTGAAAATTCTGCCGGCGAGCGTGGCATACCTTTCAATTTCTCTGATCTCTATGGTGTTAGAGAAACATCAAATGCCATATTTTACTCTGGTTCAGTTAACTTTATTTTGGTACTGCCAATAAAGCAAAATTGTGCTTTTTTTTTTTTTTCCTCAAGACAGAGTCTTGCTCTGTCACCCAGGCTAGAGTGCAATGGCATGATCTCAGCTCACTGCAATCTCCACCTCCTGGATTCAAGCAATTCTCCTGCCTCAGCCTCCCAGGTTGCTGGGGTTACAGGTGTGTGCCACCACGCCTGGCTAATTTTTTGTATTTTTAGTAGAGATGGGGTTTCACCATGTTGGCCAGGCTGGTCTCAAACTCCTGACCTCGTAATCCACCTGCCGTGGCCTCCCAAAGTGCTGGGATTACAGGCATGAGCCACCGTGCCCAGCCCAAAACTGTGCTTTTTAAAAACAGTATTTTGTTATAATTTTCCAGAACTTACCTCTGTTTTAAAAGTGTGTAATGTTTGATTACACCCTGGGATTCCCTTCTCATCTGTGGGCTTTGGCCATGATTTCCAAAATTAACAGGAGAATCATTCCACTGGAAATATAACAATCCAGTCCTCAAAACTGAAAGTTGACAGGTTGAGGGACTTTCCTTTTTTGCTTCAATCAGATTACGGCCGCCTGTGCAGTGGCCATGGTAAATATATGCATATTTGCACTATCTGCTTAATGAGCAAATCTGTGTCCACAGTTTCTGATGACATATGGCATTGGTGTGTAAATTGTACTGTCCCTAGTCTGTGCATTATTCACTCAGACATATTTTTAGTTATTTCAATTGCGTTTAATCCCCTTACTTCTTTTTTATGAGTCAGTGTTTCTGAATGTTTATGCAAAAAAAAAAAAAATCCTTTTTCATTCCCAAACTTTCTAAGTAAGTGGATACACTTCACAAGTTTTTCAGCCTTTCTCTTCCTGTCTCTTGGTCAGACCTACTCATGGAGGTATTATCCACACTGTGGTCTTGAAATAAATGAATTTCACTAAGGCTGCTTTCGAGAACAAAGTCTTTGGTATTTTTCTTATGTAAGAAGCACGTTTGCAAGAATCATGGAAAAAAATGACAAACTAATGGCCTAGAATAGAGTGACTGCTACACTTTAAGTAATGCAATGACATAAAAACCATCAAAGTAAAACCAACATTTCATTTCTTGCCCCCAGGAAATACTAGAATGAGATTAATGCTGATGAGTCCCTACTGCTTACACAGCATCTCTTTGAGGGAGAATGCCTGACTGACACAGTAATGAAAGAATAAATAGATCCTAATGCAGTCATGAAGCCACTGAAGAAAATTGTGCCCACCCTTTGCTGTGACCTATATAAAATATCTCTTTCTTTGGGATATCATCCCCTGATTTTCTGCAGAATAGCTCTGCAGCTAAATATATACCAGGCAAGCATGTATTGTGTTTTGATTTATTATCTTTAAACACATGATATCTCTTCACTTTTTGGAAAGTTAGATTTCTCTGTAGATTATGAAATGCTTTGCAGTCAGGCCGAGATGCTACTAGGTGGGGATGCTCACTAATTCAAAAAAGCTGGAAGAATCCTATTTGCTAGTCCAAACTCCTTATTTTATCAAAGAGGAAACATACCCAGAGAGGGAAAGAGACTTGCCCAAGCCCACAGAGGAAGTTAATTCGCTTAACAAGGAGTAGAACCCATCCATCCGGCCAATATTCTTTTTGCATCATATTGTTCACCCCTACACTGCCTTGAGCATGGGAGTCACCTGGTTCTGATGGACCCTCTGACTTCCACCATTCCTTCTTTGGAATATGCTATAAAAGAAAATTCATGGAGAATATTTTTCTGAAGGCCTCATGATCTTATGTTTCCTTGCAGTCCCCCTAGGGAGAGGGGTTATAGAATTCATACATTTCTGTAGACATTCATCGAAATGCTGCTTTTGCCAAATGAATGTTTGTATAATAGGGATGAAATGATAATTACAGAGTTCAGCTCAGACCAGTCATCAGTTGTAGTGAAACTTTGATTATACTGTTACCTACTGGTTGCATTTTTGGTTTTGGTTTTGCATTTTTTTCTTCCCACAAACACTGGCTACTCTTTGTCCTACCCCCTCCACCATGATGAACCATGTGGAAACTATTTAAATCAATTAATGTCTTTCTCATTTTTCGAACATGTATGTGCCACCTCCTGGAAGCCATTTCCCATAATCTGTTGTAGGCACTTTACTAGTATTGCACACATTCTGGTTAGGTTGAGAATAGCTAGACTCTTGGTGCTCGTCATATAGTAAGCAAGAACTTGGGAGTAATAAAAGGTGAATAAAGTGCATGCTTCATTTATTCCCTTTCCTCTATGAATATTTTGCTGCTGCGTTCTAGTCTATGCCAGCTTTCCATGTACCCTTGGCCTGCCTATTCATGAAATGCCATATAAAAGACTTAGGAACATGAGTAGGTGGTCCATGCTTTGAGGTTCATCCAATTAGGGAATCAATGTGAAAGCCTGGAAAGGGAACTAGTTTCTGGGATTTGCCTGGAACTTCCCTTGGACATTACTAGCACATTCTGGAAAAAAAGCAAGTTGAACATATCTACCATCAGTCCTCTCCTACTTACTTCCCACCCCACCCTATCCACTACCCCCACTGATGCTATGTTTGCATCATCAAAGTCAGGGGAATTGAGAAAAGAGATTATCAAAATAAATTATTAAAATCCAGAAAACAGTTTTATGTGAAGTAATTCAGGAAGATCTAGTGTTCATTTTGCATGGATTGTCCAGATAATTGGCTCTTCACTCCGCTGCCTTCCCAGTGCACAGGTATTGCTAAAGTGGTTAGGCTTTAATGTTTTATGTTTTTAGTTTCAAACTATGGGAAATGGAGATTTGAAGAGGCATTTATTCCTTGTCATCATTTTGTGTGCTCTGTGAGAAGGTGGTTATATGTTTTTGCTGGTTTGTGTCCCACAGTGTTCAACTGCACATTATTCTGATGAAAATCCACAATGTCTTTGAGCTTCTGGTTGTGTAATGCTGGGGTTTAAAGTCACCATTTGTGGGTTTGGCATCAATTAATATTTAGCCAACTGGCTAAGAGATAGGAAAAGAATATGATATTTCTTTCCTTATGTAATAATGAAAAGCAATAATTACAAGTAGGTAATAATACACAAAGGCCATAATTAGTCTCTTCTAGTGTTTAGAATGCACTTGAGAATCGTAGAGTCATTTGGAGCGTGTTTGGACCAATTAGTATGTACTGTAGTACCCTTCTGGCAAACAAATACCTGAATTGCTACTATTTAACAATCTTATGAGCCCACACTACTGCATTTTGGGAGTGGCAAATGTGTTTGGAAATGGAAGCAGTTCTTTTTAAGCACTGTATCAGAGAGATTGTCTTGTACATTTGCCTGTTGCAAACAGGCTGGTTTGTAAAAGATGTATGTTTTGGTGTTTGAAATGTTTATAAAATTGTATATAAATGGTTTCAATTTTCCAGGCTTTTGTAGATACTATATTTGATGCCTATCAGGATGCTTTAATTTGGGGGGTCGAATATAATTGTAAGTCATCCACGCTGTTGGTCTGCAAACTTTTGAGGTAACTACACACACACACACACACACAGAAGGATTTTAGATTTGAAAATGATGTTTTTTACTCATTTCAAAATGTACTGTAACCTTTCTTTGGTTCTTACTGTTTTCATTTAACTTTCTCTGTTTTCAAGAAAAATTGTCTTTATTGACATTTGTAAAAAAGAATGTGTTTTGCCCAGTTATTAAGTATTTTATTTTTATGCAATTTCAGAATCACAATGAGGTATGTCATTTCTTCATATACATGCACATTCACCTCAACTTGCACACACATCACACACCAAACCTTATGCAAAGGGGAAAGCTAACACTTAGAGTGGATTTTGTCCCTTAAGGAAATGGATTGTTCCTGCATATATTGCTGGTGGCAGTATTCAGTCTTGTGTTCTTTTTCTAAAAAAAAAAGAAAAGAAAAGAAAAAAAAAACAAAAGCAAACAAAAAAAAAGACAGCCAAAAAAAAGAAACAACAACAACAAAAAAAACACAACAGTGTACAGGTTTGTAACTGCCAAAATTTGATGGTTAAAACAAGTTTTCAAGTAAAAAGAAAAAAATGAAACTAGCAATTGTGTTGACTCTTTTTAAGTGTTTCCTTTTCTTTGTCTTTAGTTCATTGCTCGCATGGTATTTAGAGGGTGTATTCCACAGGGCATGGTAGAAAGACGTGGTACAGAGCAAAAAAGCTCTTTAGCCCTAGTCTACCTCTCAAAGAGAGGGGTCTCTGGTCTGAAAGGGACATTTTAGTTTTGTTGTGTTAGTGTGGCTTCCCCAACCCCCTGAGACTTTTTACCTCCAGAAAAACTTCTATCTGTCCTGGTACACATGTTGAAATCTTACGTAACTTCTTACTGAGCACACGCCTTGTGAGATTTTTCCCTGGTGGGAAAATTGAAAAGAGTGCTGGAGGCTTGAACAAATAAAGATCATCGAGTCCTACATCTGTGGAAATCTAAGCACATCCCCACCTCTTCTAGACAGCAGCTCCAGCACTCCTCTCCCTCAAAAATAAATAAATAAATAAATAAGGTTTTTTCCAAAAGTTTTCCAAAGGTTTGGGGCACAATTGAGCTTTCCTCCAAAAAGCTCCAGAAAATGTTCCATATGGAGTGAAGGTCTGTTAAAATATACACAGAAGAGGTTAGAGACAGGGAGTAGGGCTCAAATTGATACAGCTGACCTTGAGCAAGGCAGGTTTGAACTGCACAGGTACGCTTAAGCGCAGATTTTCTTCTGCCTCTGCCCCCCCGAGACAGCAAGATCATCCACTCCTTTTCCTCCTCCTCTTCTGTCCACTCAATGTGAAGACAATGATGATGAAGAACTTTATAGTGATCAACTTCCACTGAATGAATAGTAAATATGTTTTCTCTTCCTTGTGATTTTCTTAATAACATTTTCTTTTCTCTGGCTTACTTCATTGTAAGAATATGGAAAATAATACATGTAACATACAAAATATGTGTTAATCAACTGTTTATGGTACTGGTCAGGCTTCTAATCAACAGTGGGCTATCAGTAGTTAAGTTTTGGAGTCAAAAGTTATGCATGGGTTTTTACTATGAGTGGGTTGGCGCCCCTAACACCCATGCTGTGCAAGAGTTAATTGTAATTTGCAGAAGTGACATCACAAGGAGTTAGCGTGGGACCAGGAAGAACTCCAGAAAGGGAGGAATGCCCTCTGCCTTGCCTCTGCAGTCTGCGCACAAGCAAGGAAAGGCCCCTCTATGGACCTCGCTGGCCGCCGCCACAGTGTGTCCCTACCTGCGCCAGCAGCAGAGCTCCACCTGCCCCACCCAACCAGGATCCTGGAACTGTGTGGCCACTCCCTGGGGAATGGCCCCTAGCTACATATTCACCTACTCTTTGCTTGAAATCTATGTTGATTTCCAGAGCTCATCTTTGGCAGTACTCACCGCACTGCAGTTCTCTGGATGCTTGTCTGTTCCCCCAGGTAAATGTTTCACAAACTTCTGAAAGAGGAAGAGCACCAATCTGTTGCCTCTGCCAATTTCCATTGTATAAATACTCCGATCATGGCTGATTTCAGGCTACCAAAGTAATAGGAACTAGTTCACAAAATTCCTGACAGTCTAACAGTCAGCTCTCACAAGCCAGTGTGAGCTGACTCCAGCACACCCAGGCTCCCCCATACACTAGTAGCCGTTTGAGATGGAGTCATGTCTTTTCTTTTTATGCCAGATTCCCAGTACCTATGTGGTCTTCGTTTTTAATTGGAAAACTAATCAATGATGTTTCCAGATAAATTTCCTTGTCCTCTTAAAACCTACCTAATTTTAGTAAATTTGGCAACTTCAGTGAGAAGGATTTAGAGGGGCAAGTGGAAGTCTCCTGCCTTTCAACCTCACACCACAGTGATGTGTTCATAAATTAAGCATCAGGAAAATATTGATGACTATGTCTATCATGTGGCCATCCTTAGCAGAAAGAGAATTATCGTAAATCTCCATCCATGCCTCAGAACTGATAGAGCAATTCAGAGGTGTCAATTAAGAAATAGCATTGATTGGCTGGGTGCAGTGGCTCACGCCTGTAATCCCAACACTTTGGGAGGCCAAGGCAGGAGGATCACTTGAGGCCAGGAGTTAAATCAGCCAGAGCAACACAGCAAGACCCCATGTCTGCAAAAACTTTAAAAAAAAATTAGCCAGGTACGGTGGCATATGCTTGTAGTCCTAGCTACTCAGAAGGCTGAGGTGGGAGGATTGCTTGAGCACAGGAATTCAAGGCTGCAGTTAGCCATGTTCATGCCACTGCATTCTAGCCTGGTTGACAGAGCAAGACCCTGTCTAAAAAAAAAAAAAAAAAAAAAAAAAAAAATTAAATAGTATTGATCTCTTGTGGGGAGAGGAAAAGAAAAAACATTTTATGTCTATCTTCATTCTCTGTTGGTTCATTAGGTTAAAAGGTCTGGCTCCTAGCTTGGAAATAATTATCTAAAAAAGGTCACTTTTTTCTTCTGTCCCTGGGTCGGGGTCCCCAAGACTATTCCTGGTTTTAATGATTCACTAGGATGATTTACAAGACTCAGAACATAGTCGTACTCACAGATATGATTTAGTAAAATGAAAGGAAACCAAGAAAATCAGCAAAAAGAAAGGCACATACTATGCGAAGTCCAAGGGGAACAAGTTTCCAAGGGTCCTCTCTCAGTGGAGTCACACAGGACATGCTTAATCCACCCCCAGCAACAAGTTGTGACAACACGTGAAATGTTGCCAACCAGGGAAGCTCATTAGAAACTCAGCACCCAGGGCTGGGCACAGTGGCTCATGCCTGTAATCCCAGCACTTTAGGAGGCTGAGGCTGACAAATCACCTGAGGTCAGGAGTTCGAGACCAGCCTGGCCAACATGGTGAAACCCCATCTCTACCAAAAATACAAAAATCAGCCAAGCATGGTGGCGGGTGCCTGTAATTTCAGCTACTTGGGAGGCTGAGGCACGAGAATCACTTGAACTCAGGAGGTGGAGGTTGCAGTGAGCCAAGATGGCACCACTGCACTGCAGCCTAGGTGACAGAGTGAGACTCTGTCTCAAAAAAGAAAGAAAAAGAAAAAGAAAACCCTCAGCACTCAGGGTTTTTATTGGGGGCTGGTCACATGGCAGCCTCTGCCTGGGATGTACTAAATTTCTAGACTCCTAGAAGGAAATTAGGTGTTCAGCATGAACAATATTGTTTGCACAGTTTAGGAATAGTGAACCCCTCTTGTTATTCTAGAAACAATAGGAACCCTCCTGAAGTCCAAGTTCCCAGATGCCAGCCAAAGGCCCACCTTTTAAGCAGGCCTTCCAAAGGATAGCAGTCAGGCATGCTATGTGAACTCCTTCATGTACAGTCCTTCTGACTTGTCTACCAAATTGACACTCCTCTGTTGTCCAAACTCTTGGCAATTAACAAGCTCCATTTTCCACAGTATCTATTTTGAGAAGTTGAGGCCATGTAGCCCACATGGGGCTGCTCTTCCAATCTTCACCCGTCCTTTTCTGCTGGAGCAAAGGATCTGGCCAACACAATTCTATCAAAACTATCATGGGTGAATGCAAGCTGGTCGATAGAATGACTCTGTCAAATCAGTGAGTCAAGTGAAAATTATCATTTTTGATGACGAGTTTTGAATAACTGGTAGTTCGGGTGTACAACAGATCAGTTTTCCAACCTACATATGCAGCTTGAAGCAGTTTGGTCTATTTCTCAAAATCCTTCCATTTTGGTCTACATTCTTTTGCTTTTAAAATTCTAATTAATTTTCAGTCAGTTATGCCTACTGTATAATGTTGGTGATAAAGAGAATTTGGAACAACGTGACTATCTAATAATAAGTGATAACTTGGAACTGTCACTAAATTAAGACAGCCTAACAAGCCAAACAGGAACAAGTGGCTTAAAAATGAAAAATTCTTAAACTTTAAAAAAAAAAAAAAGGTTCCTTTAATTTTTTTGTACTGTTACTCGAGAAGTTGGCAGTCTTCAACCTGCTAGGGGGCCCTCACCGGAGCCCCACCATGCTGGAGCCAAACTTCCAACTTCTAGAACTGTGAAAAATAAATTTCTGCTATTTATAAACAACTTAGTCTATGGTACATTGTTATAGCAGCCCAAACTTATTAAAACAATGTACAAATACACAAAGGTAGATGAGAGTTATATAATATATATTTTATATTAAAATATGCTATGTTTTATATATATAAATGTGCTATATTTTATATGTTGCTCTGAAACTTGCTGTGTTTACTTAGTAGTATGTCTGGGACATCTTCATGGATCAATGCCATATCCTTTTTAATGGCTATATTTCTTACCATGTAATGGTCATTCCGTAATTTATTGAATCACACTCTTATTGATGGACTGTTTTATGTTTTGCTATTACAGTTCTTCCTATGAACATCTTTGTGCAGATGTGCACAAGTGTTAGGATTTTTGAAGGATAGAGTTCTGGAAGCAGAATTTTTAGGTCAAAGGGAATGTCCGTTTTTAAGTCTGAGAGTTTCTCCCCATTTTTTCCTCTTATTTTGTTGAGTTTTTAATTTTTGTAAATGGAGGAAAGCCTTAATGGTTTTCCCAGATAATAATCCCACCAAGTTACACACACTAGGCAGCAATCTATATAGCTCACTGTCTTCCCAAGGGTGTGGAGCTGGCCCAGTGGACTGGAAGCCACACTGCTGCTGTAGATTCCCAGGTGACCCTGGGCTTGGGACTACCATGGCACCTTGATGCCACCATGAGGACTGGCTCTCTGTCTCAACTTCTATGAACATTATCACCTGTGCTACTCCTCTCTGCCTGTCCAGGGACAGGTGCTCAGAGGAGAGCCAGATAGCAGAACCCCTTCTCTGAAGCACCAAATGCCAGGCTCTCAGGCCGTGCATTTGGATAGGAAGGTCCAGGAAAGATAGATGCTATCCAGAAAAACTTAAGCAATTCTCCAGAGCCTAAATGCTGAGCTCTACTCATAACATCAGGCCATGTATGGATGGTCATAATTCTATAACCTTGAGATTGTTTATCTCTATCATGTAGAAAAACATAAAGGAATTCTTAAAGCATGACTTTCCGTATGAGGTTCATCAGGAGCAATTGTACTACTTAGGCTGTAGAGTTAAGGTCTCCACCTATTTCCTCAAATTGTGGTCCACAGACCAGCAGCATTAGCCTTACTAGGGGGTTTGCTGGAAATACAGAATGCCAGACCCACTGAATCAGAATCTGCATGTCAACAGGTTCTCCAGGAGATCCGTATGCACTTTAACATCTGGGAAGCACTGCTTTAGATTTTTCACATGGAACAGACACTGAATAGTTGTGTGAACTTGGATGAGTTAATCACTCTGTTGCTCATTTGCTGCATCTACAAGACAGGATGATTACAAGAAGACAATGATGCAACACATACAAAGAGCTTAGTACAGTGTCCGACAGTAATAAGCATGTAAATAGTTACTATATGTTATTTTTCTTAATTTTCATTCAGCTTCCACTGTGTAGAATGGGCTTTAATCATTTCCAGGCGTCCCATCTAGCCTGGCTGCTGGAGAAACAGTTCAGTTCAAAATGATTTAAAAATTTTATAAAAAAGAAAAATCCTTTGACTTAAAGCTCAGGTAATCTCTGGAGCCATAATTTCTGAGAAAATTATTTGGAGCATTATCCAACATCTTTAAATAAAAGTGTTTTATGCAGATAGGAGTTCCAGGGCTTTGATGCAGTTGTGTATCTGTATTGAGGCTCATCACCCCTCTCACCCAGTGATTTTCTGATGAAGCCAAGGCTGTGATCAATTTCAGGAGCTGCTTCTTAAAGTGGAGACTTAAGACTGTATCATTTCTGTGACCCAGAAAGAACAGCATTTAACTAGGTCACAAGAGAATTCAGTGACAGGTGAAGGGATCTTGGTGTATGAGAAAGCTAGCAGTTTGGATGCTTGTTGTAAATTGTAGGAAGTTGACTTTGAGAGGAATGGGATTTAAATGTCCAAAAAGGACAGCAACTTGAAGGACAAAACTGAAATTCAGTGATAAGATTTACTGTGTACGTAATTCACCTAGCACAGAAAAGTCTTTGGGCTCTAAACACAAAGGGACTTTTACATGTCTCAGAATATAATTAATTAAGAATTCAGGATACAAGGTAATTAGAGAAACCATAACCTGGAGGCATACTGCTGAATTATTCTGATCATTTTTAACAATGAGAAAATCTAATTTTCTGGTCATGTGCCATAGATTTTAAATTTAGATAATGTGAAGAGCAATGTTCATACAGTGCAGTCAGCAAATTAAATTATTTATTTTGATTTTGACTTTCCAGCAAAAGTCAGGATCAAATGATTAAATCTAAGTCATGAAAATTATTGTGGAACTGAAAAAATACTTGAGAGAAAAATGTAGAAATTGCAATTGAATCTCATGTCTTCCTTAACATAAAGCTGCCAGTGTTGCTCCCTTTGTAATAATTGTGCACATGTGTGCGTGTGTGTGTGTAAATCTATTTCACTGTCTGATGTTATACACTGGGGCAACGGAAAATGAATGAACTATTACTGTAAATAATGGAGGTGATGTTGAGTTACTGATGAATTACGCCAGCTTCTCCAGACAGGAAGAGGTTGTACATTTTTTTATCTCCAATTAGTGCTCATTGAGTTAAAAATTAAAAACTAAATTCAGTTTTTGATGAACCCAATATTCACAGATGTGCTCCAATCTACTGTAATTACTGAATTACCCATTTTTACATTATTTCAGGCATTGCTTATAGAAATATTTCCAAGTATCTTTGTGATGCTTTGTATTAATTAGTTGTCTAGCATGCATTTTCAAGACTGCTAGAATGATTTTACAATCATCTAACCTCATTTTGTATCTGTAAATTTCTATTTTAATTGCACTATCAAGATTTCCCAGTGCCCCACTGAGAGCTTTGGTTTCAGAGAGACCTAGATTTGACTCTCCCTGCTGTGGGTTACATTGTATTCTCCAAAAAAGACATGTTGAAGTCCCAGCCCCCAGTGTCAGTGCATGTGATCTTATTTGGAAAGAGGGTATTTGCAAATGTATTATAGTTAAAAATGAGATCATATTATATTAGGGAGTTCCCAATCCAAAATGACCATTATCATTATAAGAAGAGGGAAGGAGACATAAACACACAGATGGAGATGGGGGCAATGCTATGTGAAGATGGAGACAGAGATCGAACAGATGTGTCTACAGGACAAGGAATACCAAAGACTCCAGACTCTAGGAGAGAAGCACAGAACAGTTTCTCCCTCAGACCCTCCAGAAGGAACCAACCGTGCTGACATCTTGATTTTGGAATTCTAGCCTCCAGAACTGTGAAAGAATCAATTTACATTGTTTTAAAACCACCCAGTTTGTGGTATTTTGTAATGGCAGCTCTAGAAAATGGATACACCTTCTGGCCAGGTCTGAGACTTTGCAAGAGTTTTTTTTTTTTTTTTTTTTTTTGAGACAGAGTCTCGCTCTGTCACCCAGGCTGGAGTGCAGTGGCGCTATCTCAGCTCACTGCAAGCTCTGCCTCCCGGGTTCATGCCATTCTCCTGCCTCAGCCTCCTGAGTACCTGGGACTACAGGTGCCCGCCACCATGCCCGGCTAATGTTTTTTTGTATTTTTAGTAGAGACAGGGTTTCACCATGTTAGCCAGGGTGGTCTCGATCTCCTGACCTCGTGATCCACCCGCCTTGGCCTCCCAAAGTGCTGGGATTGCAGGCATGAACCACCACGCCCGGCCGCAAGAGTATTTTTAACTTCTCTGGATTTCTGATTTCTTTTTTTTTCTTTCTCTTTTTTTCATTGTTATTGTTGAATTTCTCTTCAGAATACTGAGTTTGACAACCAAAACTATATCTACCTTACAGAATCAGAATGGTGGTTAAATTAGATGAGGTTTATATGAGTGCTTAGCACTGTGCCTGGCACATGCTGTGCTGTGATTCTAGTTTCTCCTCAGTTCAAGAAGCCTGGAGATAAGAAATACAGCCCAATAGTGAGCCAGCTCGGTCAGTCCATTCTGCATTGCTATAAAGGAATACCTGACACTGGGTAATTCGTAAAGAAAAGAGGTTTATTAAGACTCATGGTTCTGCAGGCTATACAGGAAGCAGGGCACCAGCATCTGCTCCTGGTGAGGGCCTCAGGAATCCTACAATCATGGCAAAAGGTAGAGGAGAGTCAATGAGTCACATGGTGAGAGAAGAAGCAAGAGAGAGACGCAGAGGAGCCAGGCTCCTTTAAACAACCAGCTCTCTTGTAAACTAACAGAGTGAGAACTCATTATTATTCCTCACGAGGAATATATTCTATTTTTTATTGTGTATATTTTAAATAATTTTCTTGAGCTTACAAAGTCATCATAACCAAGTTTTAATGATTTGGCTTCTTTATATTTGAAAGCCATGGATAAGTTTATGGAAGTTGAAGCTTTCAAGATGGAGAGCTGAGGGGAAGTGGTGGTAAGGAGAATCCTTAACCTTCTAAAACTGGCATCAAGGAGGACTTCTGTCCCTTTACCTGGGACATCCCTGGATCATTGGCCTGTCCACTGGGGTAGGGGCTTGTGCTCAAGAATGAGAGCCTTTGGAGATGTGGATGCTGCCAAGGGGCCATGGGAGACCTTCAGGCCAGGGCCTAGCACCTTACTGGTCACAAGGAATGGGAACTTCCCAAAACTTCATACTTTGTTCAGAGGCAACTTCCTCGAATTTCTATGAGGGCTTTCTTGAAGCCGCTTTGGTAGGGCCAACAACTTCTCAGGATTCATGTTTGTTTGGGGTGGCTGAAGGAGATCATGGAGCTCTAGCCCCTCCCCCAACCAAGTCACCCGTTGGCGTGCCCACTAATAACATGCTTAGTCTCAGGGGACACTCAGAAGAACCACTCCTCTCCTCTCCCTGATGTGTCACTACACAACTAAACCCCAAGCTTCTTATATTAGTCAGGGTTCTCCAAAGAAACAGAACCAATGTATATATACATATATATATGTAGAGAGAGAGAGAGAGAGAGAGACAGAGAGAGACAGAGAGAGACAGAGACAGAGACAGAGACAGAGAGAGATTTAGTCTAAGGAATTTGCACAAGTGATTGTGGGGAAGTTTGGTGAGTCCAAAATCCAGTGGGGTAGGCCCACAGGCTGGAGACTCCAGCAAGAGTTGTGATGCAGTCTGTCGGCAGAATTCCTTCTTGCTCAGGGGAGCTCCTCAGTCTTTGTCTTACTAAGGCCTTCATTTGACTGGATGAGACCCACCCATATTATGAAGGATAATTTGCTTTACTCAAAGCCCACCAATTTAAATGTGGGCGTCATCTAAAAACATTTTCACAGAATAATGTTTCACCAAATATCTGCCAAGCTGGTACAAAAAGTTAATCATCACACTCCTCAAAGGCAGGAAACCCCACTCTCCTAGTAGCCTGAGGCTGGGGGGATGATCCATATTCTTTCTATACAGTTGACCCTCAAACAAGGTCGAGTTTAGGGACACACATTTCCTCAAAGTCAAAAATTCACACATGACTTCTGACTCTCCCCAAAATTAATTACTAATAGCCTATTTTTGACCACAAGCCTTACCAATAGCATAAACAGTCTATTAACACATATTTTGTGTACATATATAAAATATATATATATACACACATATATATAAATTATAGTGTATTCTTACAATAAACTAGTGAAAAATGTTATCAAGAAAATTATAAGGAAGAGAAAATATACTTACTATTTATTAAGTAGAAGTGGGTCATTATAAAGGTCTTCATCCTCGTTGCCTTCACATTGAGTAGGCTGAGGAGGAAAAGGAAGAGGAGGAGGGGTTGGTCTTGCTGTCTCATGGGTGGAGAGGTGAAAGAAGTAGAGGAGGTGGAAGGGGAGGCAGGTACATTTGGTGTAACTTTTATTGATTAAAATCCACTAAAGATGAACCCAAGCACTTCAGACCCATGTTGTTCAAGAGTCAAATGTATTTTTATTTAACTATAAAAGTAATCTATACAAATTTTAAATCAGAAGACAAATAAAGAAGAAAACAAAAGTCTTTGCTATCCCCAACTTACTCCCAAGAGGCACCCTAGATACTGCTTTGATGCATATCCTTCCTGTCATTTTTCTTCTGTATGTGTGAAATTTGTTTTACACATATGTGATCCAACTGTACACATTATTCTGAAACTTGCCTTTTTAACCTGGTGGGAGTCTCTGGACATCATTCCATTCTTATCACATTCTTTTAGCAGCTGCATAATATCCCACCAGATGAATGCACCCTAATTTATTTAATAGCCCCCACTTATTTATATACATTTTTCATTATTTTCAGTTTGGGACAATCACAAACAATACTGCAATGAATATCATTCAACATATTTTAGCAATCCTATTCCAGTATATTGTACAATGAAGATCTAATAATAAACTTGTTATATCAATGAGTATAACTATTTTAAATGTTGCTAGATATTGTCAAGTTAATAGGTGCTTAAGAAATGCGTGTTGAATTGATTTGAAAAGACACATAGTTCTAAAGCCACGATAGAAGAGGGGGAAAGGATAGTGACATGGAAAGGGAAGGAAAGAATCCAGAAAGTTGAGAATATTTTGATCCCAATTTGCATCTTGCTCTACTGATGCTATAGACAGTACATTGTACCTTTCAGGCCTCTGATGGTTGTGCAAAATTACTCCAATTAGGGAAGCTTCATAAAGGCAGGGCTCCATTTTGTCATTAATGTAACTCAATCTCCTAGAACAGAACCTAATACAAAGATGTTAGATAAATATTTGTTAAATAAATAAATGCATGAAAACCAGGAACCTTGGAGGTTAACTTAAAGAGGATATGCAAACTATCTTGCATGTCATATGCACTGAGTGCATCTTCTAATTATAAGGGTATCATGGTACTTACCCTTATACTAGCAGATGCTGAATTGCACCATCAGTATTAGAACAGTGAGTAAATCCCAGCTTGCTGCCTGCAAAGCACATACCTTCTTCCCACTGCCACATTTGGAGTGCCCTTGGCTAAGAGACTGCATCTGGAAGTAGGATTCAGGCTCCAGGCATAGGCTGAAATTCACACAAGGACAGGGTCAAATAACTGACAGCAGAACAGTTTGGCATAAGCAAGACAAGGGTTCCTGCAAGATTTAAGCCTGGCCTAGGGCTACATTTTTCACTGAGCCTCTGGTTGCTTGCTGTGTGGGGCATGAGGGGAGGGAATATACACGTTTTCTTCTGCAGAATTTCTTCTTGCAATGTACATACCGGTTTTCATCATGGCACTGAAAAAGGTGGCAAGAACATGGTGTAGGTTCTGCCACACACCCTGTAACTGTGGCAATTATACCATTTTGGATAATTGCCTTGTAATTGCTGCTGTGAGTTAAAATCTAATGTTATGCTCCAATTGTTCTGATGTCTTTTCATGAATAATGCAATCACCCCGTGAGCCCTCTGCCAGTTTCTCGTTTAGATTGGCCCTGTGTTTGAGTTATGCACCATTGTCCTGCTCACCATTGTCTCACAAAACTAATGCGGCAGAGACAATACAGGAAATAATTGGGAATTGGCTGATTATGGAAAATGGGAATGTGAGTGAGGAAGATGTGAAGTTTTTCTGTGGAAATATTTCCAAACCCCAGTTGACCCTAGGTATACAGGATGGAGAGGGGCAGGTTTTTCTTCATGGGTCTTAGTCTGCTGCTGTCTATGTATGCTGGACACACTTGTTCTGGCTGATGCGGTGGGACTTTTCTTAGAACAGAAGGAAAACACATTTTTCCATAGGGCGATTTTCTCAGTTATACTGTTGTCATCATCAAATGTAAACAGCTCTGTAAACATAAGCTGGTGTGTCTTCCTGCAAGGCCAAAATACCAATTGTTCAATGAATGGGCAATGGCAGCTGGGATTTCTGTTTCCAGTGTCTGGAACTTGGTTTAATATGACAAAAAGAAGTCAACTGCGTTCAGAAGAATGGCAATAGAGTCATTTTAAAATTTCAATTTAGCTTCTACCCAGAAAAGGGACAACCTCAGGTGGTAGAGTATTGCTTAGTTATTTCTATGCCAGTGAAACTGATGCCATCATTACTGGGCCTTCTGAGGCCTAATGAAAGTGGACAGAGGTACCCCGGCAGCCAATGGAGCTTTCAGGTCAGGTCTAGTCTTGCTGTTCTTTTTGCATAAGGGCCCAAGTTAAGTTTCTGAGAAAGCTCAAAGTCTGCACTTCTCATTTAAAGGAAAGGCACCCACCTGAGCACCCTATGACTCCTCTCTGCCCTCAGCACTAAGCCTAGACTACCTAGCTTGGCATCAAAGGCCTTCAAGAACTTGGCTGGGCACAGTAGCTCACACCTGTAATCCCGTTTGGGAGGCTGAGGTGGGAGAATCACGAGGTCAAGAATTTGAGACCAGCCTGGCCCGAGAGACAGAGAAACCCTGTCTCTACCAAAAAAAATACAAGAATTAGCTGGGTGCAGTTGCGGGCACCTGTAATCCCAGCTACTCAGGAGGCTAAGGCAGGAGAATCGCTTGAACCTGGGAGGTGGAGGTTGCAGTGAGCCGAGATCATGCCACTGCACCCCAGCCCTGGAGACAAAGTGAGACTTTGTCTCAAAAAACAAACAAGGAACTTGGCCTTCTGTTCATGTTACCAACCTGCAGTCAGAGCCAGCCATACTGGCCTCCCTGCTGAGTCCTGTATGGGCCATTCTACATGTTTTTTTAGAGGTTGACTTTTTTACCTCTAGAATCAGTTTTCTCTGATTCCTTGAGCTTCATTGTGGCCCCTGTTATGTTCTTCCATAGCCTCCTGAAGTTAGCCCTATCACGGCATTTCTAACATCACATTATAATTTTCAGAATACTTATTTGTCTTCTTTGCCAGACAGTGAGATCTAGGTGGGCAAGACAGTGTTCAACACAGCTCAACCACAGTTTTCATCAATGAAATCTGGTAAAAGAGGAAGTGAATGAATGAATGGATAGGTGACACCCCATCCTCCTTGCTTTAGTTGGGTGGAGTAAGCTGGGTGTCCGCTGTGAGTCTGAAGGATCAGGAGCCATAAGTGCTAGCCTGGGGTGCCAAGTGGCTGGCGCTGGTGAGGTCTGTGTGTCTTCCGAGGGCAAGGTCCCTTCCCACAGGCATAGACCATCCCAGGGAGTCAGGTGTGAGCTGCACAGCCTCCCAAACTGGCTTGAGGAGATGGGTTTAGAGTCAACCAGAAAGGAACTTTGTTTGAGCTCTGGAGTCTGACAGGCACAAACAAAAATCTGATTTCCAGAGCGTTTTCTCTTGGGTCTGAGATAATTCAGGTAAGCTCTGCAGCCAGGGGCTGCCGGGAAGAGAGGAAACTATAGGGCGCAGCAGGTTTTCACCAGAGAGAGTGATGGGAGGAGAGCCAGGGAGCTCCCCCACTGCTGACCCACGACTGGCAGGAAAGCTCATGCCAGGAAAGTAAATCTGGGCTTCTGGGAAGTGGGCTGGCTATGTTGGGGGCAGCATGACCTCTCAGAGAAGAGTGCATCCAAGGACTTCGAATGCAGTGTCCCCATGAGATATGTGGTCTGCAAGATAGTTTTATTCTAGACGGTAGGGATGGTTGTTTAACATTTGAAGCACCATAATTGGGAACACACACTCTAGAGGTGGTTATGTAGCATGTGACAGAGTAATCAGAAGCCCCCACTCCAGGAGCTTTATTACCACAAGCCTCAGACAAGCTCAACCTTACTTATCTCCAGTCAGCACCAGATGGTTTGTTGTTTGTCATATTGGATATTAGAAAAGATTTTGTATTGGTGAAATGAGCGGAGTTCAAGACCTGTAGATTAACTAGAACTATTGTACAGGCGTCTCTGTGGATAAACAGGTGAGCCCAGCAGCCCTGACCCTTTGAACTGGCATCCAATACCTAAGGACTCCATCCTGCTGAGAGCCATTTCCAGAGGATTGTCCCCACCCGAAGGCCAGCTGAAGCCTGCTGCCAGGATCCTGTCACACCTGCATGCAAAATGCTCATCAGAGACTGAAAGGGTAGGATGCCGAGACTTCAAACCACACAACAGACATGTGATTGTTTTGTATCTGCTAATTCAGTCTGAGACTTGTTTCATTGTGCTACCTGGTGGCAGGGGTGGCGTGAGGAGGATCTAGCAAGCGATGGCCTCCAATATCTGTCAGAAAAGAACCTAATAATTGTAACCGGCCAATATGGCTTATATCCATTTCCAACATTACAAAGAGGCCCTGGACCAGCAGGCACTGGCGTTGTGGCCTAAGATGACTACAAAGTTTTTTCTCAGATAAAAAGTCAGAACTCTTACGTCCTAGTGTACGTTGCCGTAGCTACAGTTTGGTACAAAACTTTGGCCAGTTCTGCGGCGCTATGCTTGCAGTGCTGCACAGAAGTGTTCTTGGAGTTTCTAATGAGATGACATTCCCACTTACCAGTATTTTCTGTTATGTTCATTCTACTAGGTGTTTTGAGGCTCCCCCTTCTTCCTGAGCAGTGAGAAATGACAGAGTAGAGAATATGACACTTGGGCTAGGTATAGTGTCTCATGCTTGTAATCCCAGCACTTTGGGAGGCTGAGGTGGGAGAATCCCTTGAATCCAGGAGTTCAAGACCAGCCCCTGGGCAACGAAATGAGACCCCCTATCAATAAATAAAAAAGTAATTAAATTAAAATAATGTTAAAAATAATATGGCACTTGGAGGATTAACCCTGATAGTTTTAGTTTTCTTTTTAAATTAAATTGTTATGATATCCTTAAGAAACAAGCACTAAAACCATGATTATTCTTGAGAACTAAGAGTAAATTGACATTCAGTCATTCACTTGCTTTAGCACATATATAGCGACATTCATTCCCTACTGAGCAAATGTTCATTGAGTACATATTAGAGACCCAGACACTGATAGGTTATATGTTTAGCTCCCCAGTCATTTTTAGCAAAGCTGTAGTTGTGATTTGTAGAAGACAAAATAAAGTGTTCTGGACAAAAAAGACTGTATTGAACAGGCCCGGGAAGGAAGTGAGGAATACAACAGGTGAGCATTCTGCATTCTGTCCCTGCACAGCTCCTCCACCTGCCTGGCTCTCCCATGCAGGCTGAATGGTCTTTGATGACATTGACAGGCTTGAGGTGTTCCAAAGCTTGGTCCAGCTCCCATTAGGCACTGATTCATGCTGACAACAGCTGGAATTTTGACAGGCTTCCCAGCACTGAAGACAGGTGAGCTTCTTAATGCCTGGCCTAGTGACAGCTCTGATATGTCATCCTGCTATTATTTCCAGGTTTGTGCTGGGTCTCAGGTTTCCCAAGAGATTTGCACTTGAGAGGGAAGCAACATGACAGACAGGAACAGGTAAGGTTATTGTTATTGATCAGTGAGAGAAATAGCCCATTGCACTCCTAGTCTAACCCTGGGACACCAGAATCTCAGGAATGGGCAGGAAATGATGGCATTCCCAATCTGACCCAGAAAGGACTCCAATAGTCCTCCTGGGAATAAAACCATTTTCATAGGCAGCATTCTCAATGTTTGAAGCTTAATTGTTTTCCCAATTGTAAAACAGATCACAATCATGCAGTTGATTAATTTCCCTTTCCAGGTGGAAGAGAATCTATGTGCACATCCTAGCACCTCCTAGCAGATGCTTAGGAACAAAAGATACTGTTTCCATGTAGAATTGCTCCCCTGATTATGTCATCCCTTTACTCCAGACCATTTCTAACCACCCCAGCATCTCTAATAACAGGAAATGCATCCCCACATCTCATCGGGCAAGCTCCATTCTTATAATTCCTCAGGCCAAAGACCTGGATGTCACTCTGGACTTCCCTTCCTCATACCCCACATCTAATCTTTAGAGATTTCTGTCAGCTCCACCTAAAAAATATATTCAGAACCACCTCTCACCATTTAACTGCATGACTACTCCTCTGGTCCAAGTCATCATCTTGCTTGGATTATTGTTGTAGACTCCGTTTGTCTCCATACTTTCCATTCTTCATGGTCTGCTCCCCATCTCTACTATTTTCTTTGCTTATTTTCTTCATGCACTATCACCTGATATTTGCCTTCTGTCTCCACCCACTCAATAAGTACATGGGATCAGAACAGCATCTGGTGCATGGTAAGTGCCAATATTTGATGGACGAATGGGTTAAGAACACATCGCAGGCAGACCCTGGGTCCTGTCTCCCAGGATATGCTGAATGAGCACATAATTTAGCTTAGTAAGCTCCATGAAAAGTTATCCTGTTGCACGCATTAATTGACAACAACAAGATCAAAGGTTGTAAGAACTGCAACCGTTCATTCCTTACCCTCTAGGCATATTAACCTAACTTAAATTTAACATGTTGGGCACCAGCTTCTGAGCCCAAGTTCTAAATGAGCTAGTTAGAGTCTCCACCTCACTGCATTAGCTGAATAACCTTCAGCACTGAATGATGGTTATACCAAAAATCATACAATAGAGTTGGACCAATCTATTGGCACTAAGATCCTACCCCAGTGCTGTTATGAGTATGCTTTTCACACCTCAAAACCATCCACCTACTTTATAGGGAGGAGACACCACAGAGGGAAGGAAATGGGAGAGAGGTTGGAATGATACCCTGGGTATGAGAATGAGGTAGACAACCCTGAATTGTTTTATGACCCTGGGAAGCCTATGGGCTTTAAATAATAATTATCCTGCCTAGAAGTTCTCCATCTACCCATGCTTTCTTCTTTGAAAGAAACCAGGGCAGCTAGTCAAGTTTTATCCACTTTATTTAGGAAATACATACATTCATTGAATGTTTAGTTATTGGGGGGGAAGGGGGAGCTGAGGACACTGCAGAGAGGAGGGTGGGCTTCATTTCTTGCTGGCTTTTGCTGCAGACTTGGTGACCTTGCCAGCAGTGGAGGACTTCTTGTCCACAGCCTTGATGACCCTAACAGCTTCTGCTTGTCTCATGTCCCACACTGCAAAACAGCCTGGAAGAGAAATGGAAGAATGACATGCCTGGAAAGTGGCCCAGAAGGAAATGCTCCTTAGCTGCTGCCCTGACCTCAGTTACAGAATGGAGACTGTGCTTTCCTGTCATGACTTAGTAGCACTATTCCTAGCTCACCTAGAGGTGGGTATTCAGAGAAGGTCTCCACACACATGGCCTTGCCAGGGACCATCTGCACAATGGCTGCATCCCCCACCTTCAGAGCCTTGGGGTTCTCCTCCAGTTTCTTGACAGAGTGCCAGTCAATCTTTTCCCTCAGTTGGGCAAACTTTGCAGGAGACTTGGGCTGTATGACAGTCCAGCATGGGGGAGTAGCCGGCATGGATCTGCCCAGAGTGGTTCAGGGCAATCACCTGGTGGGGCGGCAGGGTGGAATTAGACAGATGGCAGCAAAACCTGTGGCCTCAGTGTAAATCAGGACTAATCCTGAAGCACTCCCACCTGCACCAGGCCCAAGACCCTTTGCTCCCTGGGGCTTACCTGTGCCACAAAACTGTCAGCCTCTATGGGAGGGATCATTCCTTCTGTCTCCAGCCACATTCCCCTGCCAAATGTCCTTCACAGACACATTCTTCACATGGAATCCTACGTTGTTACCTGACAGGGCTTCCGCCAGGGCCTCATGGTGCATCTCCACAGATTTAACCTCAGTGGTGACATTGCTAGGGGCAAATGTGACCACTATCCCAAATTTCAAAAAGCCACTCTCCACACGGCCCACTGGCACACTGCCAATGCCTGTTCAACCCCGGAAGGGAAGTCAGTCCCAGACACACCCAGCGAGAACTGGCTTCCTGGGAGGCCCCTTGGCTTTTGAGTTCAAGGACAAAGGACCACCTGTGGAATTGGTAGAAAGCACTAGATGGATCTCTGACTGTTTAAAACTGTGTAGTGGATAGCTTGGAAATGCTAGGTGCTTTTCCACTTAATCCTTGCTCAGGGAAGAGGTGGAGTCAGGATTTGAATCCTGGCAATCATACTCCTGTGGAATCCCTAGGGGATTCAATTAAGGATCAATTCCAGAATCCCTAACAGAGTAGTCTACCCTCAGCCCCACTCAGGCCTGGGTCACCTCCCATCTTGCACACATCTTGCAGGGGCAGCCTCCTACCACCGCTCCTGCATTGCCTCTTCCCACTTTGGTGCCTAGCTCAGAGCCAGGGACATGAAAGGTTAAACTGAAAAGTAAAACTGATTTGCCCAGGCTCACATCTCCTGGACTAATTCCTTGGCTATATCGGGTACTTCCAAGTAGTCCTGACCCTGACCTTTCTCCTGCATTGGCCATCCCCTGACCACTGGGAGCTTAGACAGCCCCTGTTCATCCAATCAACTTCTATCCCCCCACCTCTGACCCATTTCTAGTACAAGAGATCCTGACCCTCTGTAGTCTGCAGCTTGCCCCTTTAAGTCCTCACTTCTAAAAAAGAAGCAGCAGAACTGATCCAGAGATCAACAGCAACTGTCAACAGAGTGAACTCTTTGCTTCCTGCTTTTATGAGCCCAGCCCTACCTGCACTGCCCCTTCTTCTGGTTCTCACCAAATCTGAAATGAGAACCTGTTCAGCTTAAAAAATGCCACTCCTTACCCTTAGGCCCAATATCAGAGACTTCTTCCTTGACTGATTTGGTGATTGGATAAAGGGAGGGTGGGTGAGGCTGAATATACTTTTTTTCCCCCAAATCTTGCAGAATTAAGCAGAAACCCTTTTTTTTTTTTTTTTTTTTTTTTACTTTTTTTACTTTTTTGATACAGTGTTTCACTCTGTCACCCAGAATGGAGTGCAGTCATGTGATCTCGGCACACTGCAACCTCTGCTTCCCAGGCTCAAGTGATTCTCCCACTTCAGCCCCCTCAGGTGCACACTACTGTGCCTGGCTAATTTTTCTTTTCTCTATTTTTAATTTTTTGTAGAGATGGGTTAAATCATATTGCCCAGGCTGGCCTTCTTTTCCTAAGTTCAAGTGATCCTCCTGCTTCAGGCTCCCAAAGTGCTGAGATTACAGGCGTGAGCAACTGTGCCCAGCCCACTGTAATTTTATGGGGACCAAACTTCTGGACATGTGGAGACGGGAAGGAAAAGGATCTGAAAATAAGATAAAAAACATAAATTAATTATTCAGTAAGAGGGAATAGAAGAAGACAGACCTGGAATAATCTAGTCTCACCACCTGGCTGTCTTGACCGGCAGTTATTCTAGTAAACCTACTGCCATGAGCAAAGAGAAGGCCTTTATCAATATCATCATCATTGGCCATGTGGACTCTGGCAAGTCCACCACCACTGGGCCTCTCACAAATATGAGGGCATTGACAAGAGAATCATTGAGAAGTTTGAAAAGGAGCCGGCAGAGGTAAGGCTCCCTCTGTGTCTGGAAGTGTGTGGAGGGGAAGCCTCTTTCTTGTGGGTAGTTCTAGCTGCAGAGTACAGAAAACCATGCACTCTGCAAGCCTAAAATGCTGCTGTCTGAGGTAGATCTATCTGCTGTCCATCAGTGCATTTATTCTCCCACCCCTTCCCAGGTGGGTGAGGGCTCCTTCAAGTATGCCTGGGTGTTGGACAAGCTGAGGGCAGAGAGAGAACGCAGGATCACCATTGATATCTCCCTGTGGAAGTTCAAGACTAGCACATACTACAGCATTATCATCGATGCTCCAGGCCACAGAGACTTCATCATGACCATGATCAGGGGCACTTCCCAGGTAAAGCAGTCCATGCCTTCAGAAACATTCCTATAGAGGGGGAAACTCAAGATTTATTTCTGAAGCTTGGAGAAGGAAGGTATCATAAGGCTTGTAAGCCTTTTCCTCACCCATGGCCATCATCCATCAATCCTGAAAGAATTAGGGAGGACAGGACTGAAAGTCCCATCACTCTCATGAAGCTCAGATCCTGTTGTCCTGGGGGGGCCTGCAGGGACCAGGTTTTCTTACACTCAGACTAGTAGATCAGTTGGTCCAGAAAGAAGGGACTAAAAGCTGATTTAGATGAGATTAAATGAGAGGAACTGGGAAGCAGGACCCCCACGCACCGCAGCTAGGGTGGTCCATGAATCCCATTTGGCCATCTGAGTTCTGGAGGGCGTTCCCCAGCTTTACAATGGGATTCGGAACCTCCCAAAGTCAGTCCGATGCCCCCTCCCGCAACCCCGTGTGTTTGTGTATCCCCACGGTGCAGGCCGACTGCGCGGTGCTCTTCGTGGCAGGCGGCTGGGCGGAGGCCGGCATCTTCAAGAACCCGCAGACCCACGAGCTCGCGCTGCTGGCCAACGTGCGGGGCGTCACGCAGCTCATCGTGATCTTCAACGAAATTGACTCCACCGAGCCCGCCTACAGCGGCTCGCGCCTCCAGGTGATCACCAAGGAAGTAAGCGCCTGCATCAAGAAGATCGGCTACAACGGGCTGCCTGGCCTTCAGCCCATCTCGAGCTGGCACGGCGACAGCATGCTGGAGCCTAGCACTGACGCGAGTGTGGCGCGGGTCGGCAGGGACAGCCGGGGTGGAGGCGAGCGGACCACACCCCGGACTCACCTCCCCTCGACATCCCGAAGATGCCCTGGTTCAAGTGCTGGAAGGTAGAGTGGAAGGAGGGGAACGCCATGGGGGTGACTCTGCTGAAAGCTTTGAACTCCATCCTCCCAACAACGCGCAGGGTCGACAATCCCCTGAGGCTGCCCCTGCAAGATGTGTACAAGATGGGAGGTGACCCAGGCCTGAGTGGAGCTGAGGGTAGACTACTCTGTTAGGGATTCTGGAGTTGATCCTTAATTGAATCCCCGAGGGAGTCCACAGGCGTATGATTGCTAGGGTTCAAATCCTGACTCCACCTCTTCCCTGAGCAAGGATAAAGTGGAAAAGCACCTAGCATTTCCAAGCTATCCACTACACAGTTTTAAACAGTCAGAGATCCATCTAGTGCTTTCTACCAATTCCACAGGTGGTCCTTTGTCCTTGAACTCAAAAGCCAAGGGGCCTCCCAGGAAGCCAGTTCTCACTGGGTGTGTCTGGGACTGACTTCCCTTCCTGGGTTGAACAGGCATTGGCACTGTGCCAGTGGGCCGTGTGGAGGGTGGCTTTTTCAAATTTGGGATAGTGGTCACATTTGCCCCCAGCAATGTCACCACTAAGGTTAAATCTGTGGAGATGCACCATGAGGTCCTGGCGGAAGCCCTGTGGTTAACAATGTAGGATTCCATGTGAAGAATGCAACCACTGCTTGGCTCTGCCCTGGGAACTGTGGATGCAAATATGAGTGACACAGCGCCTGTCTTTGAGGGGGCTCCCACTCTGGTAGGGGAAACAGATGACTACAAAGGAGCTATTTCCGTGCAATGAACGAGGGCTGCAAAGGGGGCACACTGGGGAGATTCCCATGTGTATGGGGAGGTGAGGACACCTTCAGAGAGGAGAAGCTGTATCTGGTCTTCAAGATGAGACAGCACCTCAGGGCCCACATGGGAGGAGGTGCTTGCCAGGCAGAAGAATCGGAGGTGGAGTCCTGCGCTCTTTTTGCCTGGAGGGCAGGAAATGGTGGGAGAAAGTATTGGCTAAAGAGGTGAGGGGAAAAGGGAGGATCATAATGCATGAACTCCTCAGGTTTAATTTTCCTACACTCTAAATCTAATTATATAATCCCTTTGCTTAAATTTTCTGATTACTCTTTTTATTTATTTATTCATTTATTTGGAGATAGGGTCTCGCTTTGTTGCCAAAATGCAGTGGCATGATCATAGCTCACTGTAGCCTTGGCCTCCCAAATCACTAGGATTATAGGCATGAGCCACCTCTCCAGGCCTCTTGATTACTAGTACTGCCCACAGGGGTAAATTGTAATCTCTTGGCTGTATGGTAAGGAGCTCAGTGGCAACTGAGACTGGAGGCAGGGATCCCTTTAGGGGCCCATGCAGGAGTCCTGGAGGGAGGTGATGGAGCCTGAGCCAGGCAGAACAGTTGAGTGCATTGGACATATTTAGAAAGGGCGATGGGAAGAGAGGGAGGCAAGGCCACGGTGCTAACTAGAGCACATAGCCATGAGGATGGGGAACACTCCTCTGTCAAGATATTCTCCCTTCTCCCAAAGCCAGGCTTGAGCCCCTCCCTGCAGCTCCCAGAAGACTTTGTTGTTCAAATCTAGGTTCCTTCCTTATTCTGCAGCCTATCTGCATGGTAGAAATTAGCTGGTCACTGTCCTCTCTGGGACTAAAATTCCCCAGTTTTACCATGACATTATACAGTAATCCCCATTTATCTGAGATTTTGTTTTCTCTGATTTCAGTTACCTGCAGCATAATACAATAGGATATTTTGAAAGAGACAGAGAGAACATATTTATATAACTTTTATTATAGCATATTGTTTAAATTGTTCTATTTTGTTAATTGTTGTTATTAATATTACTGTACCTAATTTATAAATTAAACTCTATCATAGGTACATATGTAGAGAAAAATAAGGTACATATAATGCATAGGGTTGGTAACTGTGCCATCCAAGGTTTCAGACATCCACTGGAGGTCTTGGACATATCCCCCACGTATAAGGGGGAACTACTGGAATACCATGCAGAGTTTCAGCCCCTGAAACAGCACAAAGGCAAATTAAATACAGTATATAAGACAAGTTCACTTTCAAGTCAGATAGACCTAGGTCTAAATCTTGCTTTCTCTACTTACTAACTGTGTGAACTTAGTATCTCTGAACTTCCTCTGCAAACTAGGAATGAAACTGACTTCCTGCTTAGCATAAGAATTAGATGAGGTCATGCAGGCACGGGGCTTAGCACATGGTAATGATCAATAACTGGTATCTACTATTGTAGATACTACTATTTTCTCTACTGTCTTGTATTGCTGGATTGCACTCACTGGGACGTAAAGTACTCACACATAGACAAAATGATTTGCTCAAGGTTATAGAATAAGTTAATGAAGAAATAATATGATACCTCTCAGTACATAGGTTTCCAGCCTTCTGAGCCAGGCTGTCTCCTCATTAAGAATTATTATTATACTTTTTCTATTTAAGTTATAGTATGTAGTATCTCTATGGTGTTGGCTGACTCAGAACTGAAGGAATAATCAGAATTAGAGGTTTCCTGACATTGAAATAAGCTAAAGGGTAACTGTTCCCGATAGAATGACATTCTCTGTCTAGTGCAATTGGCTGTTGCTAGGGAAATATCCCCATTATTTGCAAATTTGAAGGGTCAATTCTTTATCGTTTTATTAGAAATAATATTCACAATTCGTAAATGTAAAGTCATCAGAGTTTCTGGAATGGGATGGTTAAGAGTTAGAAATGAATCTATAGTGACTGTAATGCAGGCTTCAGATGGTTACGATGAAATAAAATCATTTGGAATGAAAAGCACAATGCACTGAGGAGTCACCAAGATAAAACAAGTTACATGATTAAGATGTGCTCATTGGGAAACTGCATAAATACAAGAAAAGGTCATTTTCCAGTGAAAACCAAGGAGGGAGGGTTAATTCCTAAATGACTAGATGATGTAGCCACTATTGGCATAGGAACTAAACACACCTATTTATTAATTTATTGATCTGGAGAACTACTAACCAAAGCCCTTTGTCAGTTATAGTTAGTGAGCAGCAGTGTAGCTACTGGATTCCTCGCATTATCCAAGTTTCTAGACACAGAGAACCCATTGCAGACATAGATTGAGTCTGCACAATAGCACCAGTATATTTTAGAAATAGCAAAACATAACAAAGTGAAGATGGTGATGGGGAATTTTAAAGGTGAAGTTTTAACACTTAATATTAAGAAGAGCCACAGCCCTTTGTTAGGACAAGCATAAAAATTTGTTTTTGTTAAGCTACGCAAATAGAACTAATTTACACAAAGTGATGAAATTACTGCATGGTACACATGACTTTTGTGTCCTTGGTAGGGATAAAACCTTTCCATTTGGGGAAAGTTTGGATTCTGGTTGTCTCCTGGGAAGGAAGTGATGGAGGTGGATATGTGGAGGGCCTTTTCTCTGATTCCTCTACTAACCAGGTGTCACCTATCCAATTTGGAAAATAGAATGTTTACAGTTAAAGAATTATTTGACTTAGTTTGCCCCAGTTTCAAGTGTGGGAACATGCAGGGACAGGCAGTTTTCCCAGAATCTGCTGCCTGAATAAGGAGATACTCAGTTTGTAGACCTGCAGAAATAAGAAATCAAGTCCTAAGTAGGAAGGAGATGTTTCTTCGCAACAAATACTTATGAAGCCTCTTTCATGTGGCAGTCTTGGAGCACAAAAACAGACCATAATATCTGCCCTCCCTGATTAAATAGCCTATGGGGGAAAATAAGGGCAGATTCACCCGCACCGCACCTCAGAAGCTAGTCATAGCATTGGAGGAGACAAAGGACTTAATAATTTGGTGATTTTATAGTAATGATTTTCTGCTCAAGTAACCCTTGCTTGGGGAATGGAGGCAGAGAGAGCCTTTTCGTTTATGTTCCACAGCTTGACAACCTTCAGGAGCCATGGCAGTGTGGGGAGTTCTGGTAAAGCCCTTTTAGAATGGAAAGCTTTTCTTCTGAGACATCCAAGGATCATTCATCAGCAAATATTTCCTGAGCACTTTCTCTGTGTTACTGAATCTCCACCCCAATGCTATAGACGGGCATTTTCCCCTGAACTCCATTTTGCAGATGGGTTGGAGAAGTAAAATGTAGGCAATGGAGGTGGAATTTTAATTTTAAATTTTAAAGCAAGAAATTTAACAAGATGTGTTTTTTTCTAAACCCCTTCTAAAGACAACATTCTTACTCCAGCCAAGACATGCTGCCTCTTTAGAAGTCCCCTAGGCATCATTCTAGTAAAGCATCTTCATCTTAGATGTGGAAACTGAGACCCAGGCAAGTCAGATTATGTCTGATTTGAGTCCAAAAATATTTATATGCCAAGAACAATGCCAAAAGAATCCCTGCCAAGCCAGCTGGGTGGCACACTCACACCCACATACAGTAGGCTATTATAACCCAGAGGTCTGCACACACGTGGTGAGAGCACAGGCCCACAACAGATCCTAAAGATTGATTTGACCAAGTGCCCTCTACTAAGCAGTCATCCAATGAAGGAAGCCCCCAGTAATATTTACATAATCATTTTTCTCCTCTAATGCTTTGGAGGCAACATCTTTTCTGCCAGGACTGCAGAGTTAATTTTAAGGGTCCTAATCTCCACTCACTTTGGATCACGAGCCAGATAGGGATATAAATCTAAAAATAATTGGATTCTGAACCTCAGCCCAGAGCCAGGACAAGGCAGCAGATGGAGACTAAGAGTGTAAAGGCTGCCCCTCTCTCAGTGCCAGGGTTTGTTCAAGGAAGTGTCTGAAGGAAGAACCAGGACTCCTTTCCTCTGTGGTTTGAAAAGAAGGAGAATAAAGAAGCAGGATGAGGAGGTGGTGAGGATGATAAAGGCACAGTTAAAGTTGAATGTCCCAGGGCTTTTTTTGGGTGAGGGAGGAGTCTGATAAGTCAGTGGAGAATGTCATCAAAGAACTTTCTATTCATTAACTCATTCATGGAGCAATGGGAAAAATATACGCAGACGTTCCTTGACTAACCATGGTGTTACATCCCAATAAACCTATTGTAAGTTGAAATATCATAAGTGGAAAGTGCATTTAATATAATTAACTTATCTAACTTCATAGCTTAGCTAGTCTGCCTCAAACATGCCCAGGACACTTACATTAGCCTATAATTGGGCAAAATCATGTAACACTGATATGGTTTGGCTGTGTCCCAACTCAAGTTTTATCTTGAATTGTAGTTCCCATAATCCCCATGTGTAATGGGAGGGACCAGGTGGAGACAATTGAATCATGGGGGTGGTTTCCCCATCCTGTTCTCATGATAGTGTGTTAGTTCTCATGAGATCTGATGGTTTTATAGGGGCTTCCCCCTTTCCTGGGCACTCATTCTTCTCTTTTCTGCCACCTTGTGAATAAAGACATGTTTGCTCCCCTTCTGCCATGATTGTAAGTTTTCTGAGGACTCCAAAGCCCTGAGGAACTGTGAGTCAATTAAACCTCTTTCTTTTATAAATTATGCAGTCTTGGGTATGTCCTTATAGCAGCATGAGAATGGACTAATACAAACACAAAGCCTATTTTATAATAAAGTGTTGAATATTTCATGTGATTTATTGAATATTGTACTAGAAGTGAAAAACAGAATTGTTGTATGGGTACTTGAATTAGGTTTCTACTGAATGCATGTGACTTTTGAAACATCATAAAGTTGAGTCATCTTAAGTTGAGGACCATCTGTATTTCCAGTTTTAATTTTTTTAGTTGCAAAGTCTGTGATGTAGAGGAAATCATATTATAGATATATCCCATATTTGTAAGCACCCTTTCCTCCCTCATTTCTAGAAATCTGAGTTCAGGTTCTATCTCCTGTTTATTTTGTGTGACTTTGAATAAGCCATTGATACCGTAACTTTTAAGATCTTCACCTGTAGGACTGATAACCACTCCTGCCTTGCTCCTGGACCAGTCTTTAGAACAATCAATAATGGGTTGGAAACAAAACCACAGACTCCATGAGGAAACCACAGAGCAACTACACTCAAAGTGAGTAGAGGTTGGGAGCCCTAAATTTCACTCTGCAGTGATGGTGAATATAGATGTTACCTCCAGAGCACTGGAGGAGAAAAGAGATTATGTAAATATTACCAGGGACTAACTTTGTTGCATTGATGCTGAAAGATCATGACTGACTCATTGATTGCTGTTTCCAAGGCGCCATTCACAGTGCTTTGCAAAGAGTAGACCAATTCTATTGGTGAAAGATAGAATGAAATGCTCAGATATCTATGGAGTGTTCATTTATTAGTTAATATTTAAAACACCTTGTAAATTTGAACTCACATTGTTAGCCTGTGAACACATACATGCTTTGTGACTATCTTGTCAGACACAGAAAAAAATCAAAGGGTAAAACAGGAGATGCTTCTAAGGTAAGTGAACACTCCCTCTTCCCTCCCCAGACACACATCTGTCCTAATCCAGATGTTAATGATTCAGAGTTGACTACATCAATCAGGTGAGCAACTAAAATATTATCCTGAGAAATGTCAGATTCTATTGCATTGTCTTTGCAATTTAACTGTTATTTACCATTTATGAATAACATATACACTTGCAAATTATTTCACAATCATTTTTATAGCTGCTCTGTGAGAGATAATTAAAGCAAAACCACTTTAAATGAAGCTGCTCAAAGGGACAAAGTTGTTGTGCCAATAATGTGCTATATAAATGCAAATTATCAGGATTCATATTATAGTGAAAACTGCTTGTATCATTTTTCATGAGACCAACATGTAAATATTATAATAGTCCTCTGATTTATAGAGCACTTTTCTTCCTAAAAGATAAACATGCCTAGCCATGTATTATTTAACAGATATTTCCAACTCTGAGGGATGAGTAAAACCATTCATTCACTAATCCTTTCACTAAGATACTACAACAATGCACAACTTAAAATAGGTACTCAATGTTTGACAGCTGAATGAATGAGGTGGCATTTAACACAGCACATACACATCAGTAGCCTTCGTGCAGAGAATGAGGGGTGTGGTGGAGCAGGGTATGGTCAATAGAAAAGGTCGAAACATTTAGGGAAGTACTGAGGAATTCAAAAGACTCAATCAAAGTAGAAGGAAAAGAATGGAAGCAACAAGGGATAAGGTTGGATAGGTGAACTGAGGCTATCATCAGTATGTGGAAGACATCTAGTTTTCTACCTCTCAGAAAATAAAACTGTGAAAAAGAAGAAATGATGGGAAAATTTACTTGTAATTGGTGAGGTTAATGTTCTGGAGAAATAACCCCAACGGAGCCATAATCTGTACATTTTAAGTGCCTGAGAAGCCAATAAAAATGTAATCTCAAGAGAGCTGTGTCTTCATTAGCATGGATAAAGCAGCAGCCTCATCAGTGGTATCAGCAGAGCAATCCACACTTTGTATTTCACAGGAACCCTGGTTCATAGAAAGAAAAGTCAGAGTTCACCGCATGGATATGACGGGGGAATGCTTTTTTAGAGTCACATTATTAAGCACTCATGGAAATAATGTACTGAGGAATAGTTTGGAAAATACTGGTTTATAGCACAGAAAAATAGGACAGAAGATAGCTGGGCATGGTGGTGTGTGCCTGTAGTCCCAGCTACTCGGGAGTCTGAGGCAGGAGAATTGCTTGAACCCAGGAGGCGGAGGTTGCAGTGAGCCGAGATTGCACCACTACACTCCAGCCTGGCGACAGAGCAAGACTCCATGTCAAAAAAAAAAAAGAAGGAAAGAAAAATAGGACAGAAGAGCAGCCCTCTTGCCCTTCTACCAACCCTTAGAAGAATTAGATAATGGTCATATTTCTTGTAAAAAAAAAAATCACATCCTGTTTATCTTTGGCACTAATCACAAGTGATGCCCCCAAACCTTCTCAAATCCCCAGATTTCTGAATACCACCTACAGCATATCAACTTCTGTGTAAACTGTACTGGGAATGTAACTGAGATGTTTAAATGATTGCATTAGCCATTGTTGATTCTATAAACATGGGAATAATCTTTTCATTAAATTTACTGATGTCATTTTTTCATATCATTAAAACACAAAATTGTCCTCTGCCTGCGACCACTGGAAACAAGTAGGCTATGTCTGGGCAGATCTGTGAGGCCCACACTCCATGTAGTCATCTTGGGCCTGGACTGGGAAAATAAATGGCTCATGCTTCTGATTAATTGATATGGTTTAAACTTGTGCTCCTGCCCAAATCTCTTGTCTAATTGTAATCCCCAATGTTGGAGGAGGAGCCTGGTGAGAGGTGATTGGATCATGGGGGCAGACTTCCCCTTTGCTGCAGTCATGATAGTGAGTGTGTTCCCGTGATAGTGCATGAGTTCTCATGAGATCTTGTTCTTTAAAAGTGTATGACACACACACCCCCAACTCTCTTTCCTTCTGCTCTGGCCACGTAAGATGTGTCTACTTCCTCTTTGCTTTCCACCATGACTGTAAGTTTCCTGAGACCTCCTCAGCCATGGTTCCTGTATAGCCTGTGGAACTGTAAGTCAATTACCTGCTTTCTTTATAAATTACCCAGTCTCCGGTAGTTCTTTATAGCAATGTGAGAATGGACTAATACAGAAAATTAGTACCTAGGAGTGGGGCACTGCTGTAAAGATACCTGAAAATGTGGAAGCAACTTTGGAACTGAGTAACAGGTAGAAGTTGGAACAGTTTGGAAAGCTCAGAAGACAGGAAGATGAGGGAAAGTTTGGAACTTTCTAGAGACTTGTTAAATTGTTGTGACCAAAATGCTGATAGTGACATGGACAATGAAGTCCAGGCTGAGGTGGTCTCAGATGGAGATGAGGAACTTATTGGGAAATGAAATAAAGGTCACTCTTACTATGCTTTAGCAAAGTGACTGGCAGCATTATGTCCCTGCCCTAGAGATCTGTGGAATGCTAAACTTGACAGAGATTAGGCTATCTAGCAGAAAAGGTTTCTAAGCAGCAAAGCATTGAAGACATGGCTTGGCTGCTTCTAACAGCATATGCTCATATGGATGAGCAAAGATATTATCTACAACTGGAACTTACATTTAAAAGGGAAACAGAGCAAAAAAGTTTGGAAAATTTGCAGCCTGATAATGCGGTAAAAAAGTAAAACCCATTTTCTTGGAAAGAATTAAAGTCAGCTGCAGAAATTTACTGCATAAGTAAAGAGGAGCCAAATGTTAATAGCCAAGACAATGGGGAAAATGCCTCAAAGGCATTTCAGAGACCTTCACGGCATCCCCTCCCATACAGGCCCAGAGGCCTAGGAGGGAAAAATGCTTTCATATGTCAGGCCCAGGGTCCTGCTGCCCTTTGCAACCTTGGGACACTGATCCCTGCATCCCAGCCACCCTAGCTCCAGTTATGGCTAAAAGGGCCCCAGATATGTCACAGGCTGCTGCTCCAGAGGGTACAAGCCTTAAGCCTTGGCAGCTTCCACATGGCACTAAGCATGCATGTGCACAGAAGGCAAGAGTTGAGGTTTGGGAGCCTCTGCATAGATTTCAGAGGCAGTACAGAAATGCCTGGATGTCCAGGAAGAAGTCTGCTGCAAGGATGGAGCCCTCATGAAGAACCTCTACCAGGGCAATGCAGAGGGGAAACACAGAGTCCCCACTGGGGCACTGCCTAGTGGAGCTGTGAGAAGATTGCCACCATCCTCCAGACCCCAGAATGGTAGATCCACCAACAGCTTGCACCATGTACCTGGAAAAGCCACGGCACTCAACATTTGCCCATGAAAGCAGCTGAGGGGGCATTGTACCCTGCATAGCCACAAGGGCGGAGATGCCTAGGGCCTTGGGAGCCCACCTTTTGCATCAGTGTGGCCTGGATGTGAGACATGGAGTCAAAGGAGATTATTTTGGGGCTTTAAGATTTAATGGCTGCCCTACTGGGTTTTGAACTTGCATGGGGCCTGTAGCCCCTTTGTTTTGGCTGATTTCTCCTTTTGGGAATTGGGCATTTACCCAATGCCTGTACCCCCATTATATCTTGCAAGTAACTAAATTATTTTTTATTTCACAGGCTCATAGGCAGCAGGGACTTGACTTGTCTCAGATGAGACTTTGGACTGTGGACTTTTGAGTTAATGCTGAAATGAGTTAAGACTTGGGGAACTGTGGAAAAGTGATGATTGTATTTTGCAATGAGAGAAGGACATAAAATTTTGGAGGTGCCAGGGGCAGAATGATATGGTTTGCATTTGTGCGCTTGCCCAAATCTCATGTTGGATTGTATACCCATTGTTGGAGGAGGGTCCTGATGGCAGGTGACTGGATCATGGGGATGGACTTCCCCCTTACTGTTCTCATGATAGTGAGTGAGTTTTCATGAGACTTGGTTGTTTAAAAGTGTGTGGCACATCCCTCCTCTCTCTCTCTTTTCTTCTGCTCTTACCATGTAAGGGTTGCCTACTTCCCCTTAGCCCTCTGCCATGATTGAAAGTTTCCTGAGGCCTCCCCAGCCATGCTTCCTGTGCAGCCTGCAGAGCTGTGAGTCAATTAAACCTCTTTTCTTTATAAATTACCCAGTCTCAGGTAGTTCTTTATAGCAGTGCAAAAATGGACTAATACACCAATTTTGATGATGGACTTTGTAAAATTGCAAAGATCATTACTGCAGTTGCCACTTCTAAGATTTGGTTACTTGTAAAACAGCAACAATTATTAAGAGCATGTTGACTTTCCCCATGCCTGACACATTTGGGGGCACTTTTCATGTACTGCTTTATTTCGCCCTCACTATAGCCCTATGAGCTGGGCACTGTTGCAATCCCTCTTTCACAACTGTGGCTGCTGAGATACAGAAACCTCATTTGAATATTGCTTTCCTGATACAATGCAAATGCATTTCATTATCCCCAGGTCTTCATGGCATAAGTGGCATTTAACCTAGCCTCAGGAGAGAACATTGGATATTTTTAAATGTAAGAAATAGGCTGAGATCCTAAGCAAAGAGCTTTAAAAGATCCTCTGAACTTGAAATGAAGGTCACCAGGTCAACTGTTGAAACCTTAATAGTCCTTTCCCCTCCAATAATTTTATCAACTGGTGCCACAGGATAGATAAAATTACTGCAGCTTTCAAGTTCAAGGTAATAAAGGAGATGGGGAAGATGCCATGGTGATGGTGGGAGAAATACAGACTTTTCAATGAATAGGGAAGACTACAGAAATAGAAAAAAACATAAAGGGCTGGATGCCTGGAATCCCAGCACTTTGGGAGGCTGAGCCTGACGTGGGAGCATTGTTTGAAGCCAAGAGTTTGAGAGCAGCCTGAGAAACACAGTGAGACTCCACCTCTACCAAAAAAATTAAACAATTAGCTGGGCATGATGGCACGTGCCTGTAGTACTGGCTACTCAGGAGGATGCAGTGAGATGATTGTCTGAGCCCAGGAGTTTGAGGCTGCAATGAGCTATGATCATGACACTACACTCCAGCCTGGGTGACAGAGCAAGGCCCCGTCTCTAAAAATAAATAACATAAAGGAAGGTGGTGAGAAGACCCAGCAAGTACTTCAGAATGGTGATAGTAAAATGTCAAAATGCACTCATGGCTTTAAAATTTTGGGGCAGAATTATTAGAAGTTAGGAGGAGGCTCAGAATCAGACTGCCTAGGTCAAAACTCCACTCTACTATTTTCTAGCTAAATTACTGAAACAGTTAGTTAGCTTTCTTTCTTTCTTTCTTCTTTTATTTATTTATTTATATTTTTTGAGACGGAGTCTCACTCTGTCACTAAGGCTGGAGCTGGAGTGCAGAGGCACTATCTCTGCTCACTGCAACCTCCGCTTCCTGGGTTCAAGCATTCTCCTGCCTCAGCTTCCAGCATAGCTAGCATTATAGTCACATACCACCACACCCAGCTAATTTTTGTATTTTTAGTAGAGACGAGGTTTCACCATGTTGACCAGGCTGGTCTTGAACTCCTGACCTCAAATGATATGCCTGCCTCCCAAAGTGCTGGGATTATAGCGCTTTGATTATAGGTGTGAGCCACCATGCCCAGCCAAGTTAGTTGGCTTTCATAAGCCTTGGTTTGCACCAAAAAATGAAGTAATAATATTATCTACTCCAATGGAAGAATTCATAAAATGGTGCCTTATATATGTTAAACTCTCAATAAATGATAGTTTATTATAGTCTCCATCTCAAAAAAAATCTATTCATACAGATTTGGATGAAAAATGGTCTTTACAAACCTTCCTATGTTAAATAGGTCTTGAAAAAGGAAGAAGCCAATCTTAGTGATGGATACCTCAATTCTACTTCAAAATCATTTCATAAATGAGATAAGATATGAAAAATTTCTTAGAATAATGTTGAACACATAGTAAATGCTCCATAAATGGCAGATATTATAATATGAATTATTATTTATGATTGAACAATGGATATTTATGTATGTGGATGGCTGATTTGGGGCTACACCAGCTCTTACCCCAATTCTAAACCAAATTGCATGTCCAAAGAATGTCAGAACCTTTGTAACCCTTATTCTGTGAAAGCATGGACAGCTCACATGTGACCCCCTGTTGGGAAGATGACCAGTGTGGTGAGGGCCAGCCCAGGCACCCCAGGGGTAGGAAGGCCACAGAGCCTTTGTTGGGACAGAGTGAGGGGAAGGCAGTGGATCACATTCTCAGAAGGACAGAGCGGCAGGTGAAAAGTGGAGATTCTCTGTGACTGTGAGAGACATAGGCATGAGGTCACACACTTGACACATATCATTATCTAAAATGTGAAAGTAAAGAGATCATGGGCAATCTCAATAATATCTGTAATAAAACCAATATCTAGGCTGGGCGTGGTGGCTCATGCCTATAATCCTAGCACTTTGGGAGGCTGAGGCAGGAGGATCGCTTGAGGCTAGGAATTTGAGGCCAGCCTGGGCAACATAGTGAGACCCTGTCTCTACAAAATAAATAAGTAAATAATGTGTAATGTCTACCATATATATATATATATATATATATATATATATATATATATATATATTTGTTTTTAAAAAAATCAATATTTACTATTACTTTGGTGCAGGAATTGGCAAACTATGGCCTGAAGGCCAAAATCTGGCTCCCTCTAGCTTTTGTGCAGCCCATGTGCAAAGAATGGTTTTTACACTTTGATGTGGTTGAAAAAAATCAAAGGAGGAATGATATTTTATGATGTGTGAAAATCAAATGATATTCAAATTTAAGTGTCCATAAATAAAATTTCATTGGAATACAGCCACACTCATTCATTTATGTATGTGGATGGCTGATTTGAGGCTACACCAGCAGAGTTGAGTAGTTACAACAGCCCCGCAAATCCTGAAACACTAACTCTATTAATCATCTGTACCTTTACAGAAGAAGTTTACCCTGATCTAGGGCATTGTGCAATTCAGTGTCTTCTCATTCATTCACTCATTTAACAAATATTTTGTCCAGGCACCAAGGAGATTGAGATCCAAAGAGGCAGGGAAGAGAAATGAAACTGAGTTATAGCATCCATAGTGCTTCAACAGAGATAAATACATGCCAAAGACAGCAGTGCCATGAAGGAGTGGCTAGCTGATGGGGAGGGTTGCAAGGGTTTAGTCAAGGTTTCAGAAATGAAATAACAGTTCACCAGGTTCTCAAACATACAACACACAATGGGCAGTAGCCAGACAGTCTGCTGTCCCAGTTTTGCAGATGAGAATACAGGAGCGCGGAAAGGCCAATGGCATCCTTAAGGTTAACTGGTAAAGCAGGATCAGGGCAAGGTCAGAACCTCCAGGCTTCCCACTCCAGGCCCTTGTGCACTCCAGAAGCAGGCTGTGTGACAACCAGGGAAGAACCCTCTATGCAAGGGTGGGAAGCCAGCAGAGGGGAAAGACAAGATGACTATTTCAAGGCATAGATCAGATTTGGTCACGGAGACTGTTACCAGCAGCAAATTCATATGGATATGAGTCTGCAGACACCTCAATTCTTGCCCCCTTAGAAAAAAGAATTCAACTGGAAGGTCGTAAGGCAGAAGGAGAAACCAAGGCAAGTTTTAGAAAGTTTATTAAAAATCTTTAGAGCAGAAATGAAAAGAAGTAAAGTACACTTGGAAGAAGGCCAAGCAGGCAACTTGAAAGATCAAGTGTGCATTCTGGCCATTTTACTTGGGGTTTTATATGTTGGCATAGTTCTGGGGTCTCCTGTTACCTCTCCCCTGATTCTTCCCTTGGGGTGGGCTCTCCACATGTGCAGTGGCCTGCTAGCACTTGGGAGGGGAGCACATGCAGGGTGTATATTGGAGTTGTATGCATGCTCACCTGAGGCTTCTTCCCCCACCAGTCTAGTTTTCCTAGAGGAAGGTCATATACCAGTTAAACTCTGCCATTTTGCCTCCTGATGCATGCGCTTAAGCCCACTTGCTCAACTCCTGAGATCTTATCAGGAAGCTGTTGATCACCAGTTTCAGGTTTTTCTATTTATTGGGAAACTGCCTTTCCCTAGCCCCAACTGTAACCAATTATTATTTGAAAGAGACAGTTAACAACCACCTGACCATCACCTGATGGTCAGCTGACATTCCTGGTTTGTGTTGGGGGGTGTTGAAGGTATTCCTCTTCTCCCCTACTCATCCCTAACTAGCTACGTACTATAACAGATACAACCACTGGCAGTGGAAGCTCAAAGTGCATGCTGGTGCAGGACAAATGGACCTTCCAAATGACCACCTGAGAACATGAGCAATTGCTTTATGGACTGTAAGTTACTATTCTGAGTACTTTATGCTGTCTGTGTTTTAGGAGA
Organism: Pan troglodytes; assembly: GCF_028858775.2. NCBI lineage: Eukaryota > Metazoa > Chordata > Mammalia > Primates > Hominidae > Pan > Pan troglodytes. The sequence continues at coordinate 95,057,123 of NC_072407.2, forward strand.
ACTGATGCCAAAGCCTGCATTTTGTTACCTTCTTTGGAATCATTGGGAATATCCCAAGTTTGAAGTCTGATTTGTTTCTATTGCTCTGGTTTGGGACACATCCATGGAAGCCTAGAAGAGGAGAGGATTATCCTTTTAAATTTAGCCATTTTCCAACCTTTTTTTTTAATTTGCTTTGTTTTGTTTTCTTTCAGCAAATGTGTTAAATGCCTACCATGTGTTAGGAATTTTTACATTATGTCATTTCAATAAATTATGGTTACTAGTAAATGGCAATTGTGCTGAACATATAAATGTTTTATTTTATTGTATTGTATTATCAAAACAGCCCTATGAAATACAGGTTTGTAAATTTGGAAGTGGAAGATCAGAATGAGTGAAAAAGGAAAAACGAACTGACGTTATTTCAGTGCCAGTGACAAAATTCAAAAGGCATGTCATTTTTTTTTGCTATTATAAATAAGGCAGCAGAGAATAACACTGAAATAAAGAAAAAACTTTTTATTATGCAAAAAATTATATCCAAATTTTTAATTAACATTGATGCTGCCTGATACTCCAGTGGCTACTGATTACCCCTGGAGATGGACATTTGTTAATGTGATATTGAACTTTCCCCTCACACAGAGGAGACCCTGAGTATCTGCTGAAAATGCGCAGTTGGGGATGTAAGGATTCTCGGGGCTCCATAATCTTGAATCTATGCTCAGTCCTTCCTCCCTTCTTTCTCCCTCATCCTTGTTCTCTCCATCTCTGGTCCTCATCTGGCTTAGACTATCTCTGAGGGTCCTTCTTAGAGCTGCTGCTGGTGATCCTACAGCTGGAGAGCAGGAAGGGGATACTTAGCTTTCCTATTTTAACAACAGTAATCCACTCAGGTGGAACGAGAGCATTTGCAGGCTGTTAATGTTCTTACTAATTAAAGTTTACAGCATGTGGGAAATTCACCTTTAAGGAGTTACAATTTATTTTCCCATTCACGACCCTTGGTATCATGACCAGTAAATGAAAATCTAATAACTTTCTTCATCATGAGATGCTGTTTGTCTTTTCTTTGTTTTCTTCTAAAGCTGTAGGAGGAAATTGAATGTAAAAATTGGATGAACTGCTTCCCTGTGGGGGTATTAGTCATCCTGCTGACTGAACTCCAAATTTAATCCCTTATAATTTCTCACCCATTACAAAGGCAACTCAGCCATTAGAGAGTATGGCCCTGACACCCATAGATCCTGGCTCAGACTCCAAGAGGCCCTGGGTATTGATAACAAGGGGGAGACACAGGAGGACTTTAACTTCTGCAAATACCGTAGCATAATGTATGCAGCACAGGCTGCCTGGGAACTTAGCTCTAGCTTTGTAATTTACTAGGTGTGTGACCTAGAGTAAGTTACTCTCGGGTCTCCATAACCTTGAATCTATGCTCAGTCCTTCCTCCCTTCTTTCTCCCTCATCCTTGTTCCCTCCATCTCTGGTCCTCATCTGGCTTTATGAGCCTCAGTTTCCTCATCTGTCAAATGGGAATGATAATAGCACCTACCTCATAGAATTGTGAGTATTTAGTTAATCTATACGGTGGGCTTAAAACAGTCCTGAACATAGAGCCCACTAAATGTTCACTATTATTACTTATACTTGTCACTGGCTTATAAAATGGAAGCATCCAAGTCAGAGCTGCCCTGAGAAAAAATATTTCAACCTAGGTAGACAGATTAATTCCCTTGGCAGCTGGATCTTCACTTTAAATAAAATGCATTTGCCTTTGTGGGGATTTATTTGCATGAAGCATTCATTCATTTTTTTCATCCAGTCACTACAAATGGCAAATGGTGAGATCCAGGAATAAACCTATTCATTTATTTATTCATTCAATAAATACTCATTATCAGGTTTTGATGTCCACATAGCAAGTGTATAGATATTTCACAATTACAAATCTAGGTAACAAATCATTATATAAAATGTTTTATACTACTTTGACCCATTCACTTTCAAGATGACCTGAAAAACTAGGTTTGAATATAGAATTCTTGGAACGCTCACAGTTCTGTGCTCAAATGTGACAGTGCGAGGATTGCTGGCCCTAGCCCTCCAACCATGGCCTGACAACTTTTTTCCCACCCAAGCTGAGTTCTGTACCATGTATCCTTGCACACAGGTGTGTGGATGCTCTACCTTGCATGTCCAAGCTGCACACACAGCTTCACCCACCACTCCATGGACATGCCTCAGGCCTAAAGGCACTCATTCTAATGGCATCATCCACCTTCCTGAGAATAGGCCCAGGTAAGAGGCACATAGAGACCATGGATGTGGGTCCTGGGCCTTTGGGGTAGAAATTTTAGAGTCCTGGGCACTTAGAAGGAGGATGTAGCCTTGGGTGGACAATTCCCCTTGGACCTATAGACTTTTTACCTCACACAGCTGGAGGAGGGCAGGAGCAGGATTCAGGCAAAGGCCTCCTTGTTTGGATCTAAGGGCATCATCATTTAGTAAGCCCCTCTGTGTGCACGCACTGTCCTCAAAACTGGAGATACCATGGTGAGAAGATAGATGTGGTATAGAGCTTATAAGATGGAAAAACATTCACCAACCCTTGATATAAACAATACATTCTAATTGTGATGACACCATGAAAGAGAAATCCAAGGTGGTGTGAGCTTGTGGAGAGAGACAGCTCTAATCTCATCTGGGGTTGCACATGCTTTCCTGGGAAAGCTACATAAGCTGAGACCTGGAGGAGACAGAAGGTAAAGAGGGTGTGAGAGAGACTTCTAAGCACAGGGAGCATCACGTGCAAAGGTACTGCAGTGGAAAGGACCCAAAGAAAGTTAATACTTCTGGAGTGAATAGAAAGACTGGGCTGGGCGCGGTGGCTCACGCCTGTAATCCCAGCACTTTGGGAGGCCAAGGCGGGCGGATCACAAGGTCAGGAGATTGAGACCATCCTGGCTAACACGGTGAAATCCCGTCTCCACTAAAAAATACAAAAAAAATAGCCAGGCGTGGTGGCAGGCACCTGTAGTCCCAGCTACTGGGGAGGCTGAGGCAGGAGAACGGCGTGAACCTGGGAGGCGTAGCTTGCAGTGAGCCGAGATCACGCTACTGCACCCCAGCCTGGGCGACGGAGAGAGACTCGTCTCAAAAAAAAGAAAGAAAGACTGACAGGGTATAGAATATGACTAGGGATGAAGGAAAGGGTAAGATACTTCAGGGTGGGATGGGGATTTTGTTTTGTAAGGACTTTGGTATTTATCTAGGAGCAATGGGAAGGCATTTAAAGATTTTAATCAGGGGTGTAATCTGATGAGATCTGAATTTTTAAAGGTTCTCTTTGCCTGCAGCTTAGAGAAGGGACTGGGGAGAAAGGGCACAGGAGTGGACATCATGAGTCCAGTTGGGAGACTAATACAAACACAGTGGTGGCTTAGAAAGGATGTGGAGAGAAATGGATGAATAAATCCATTCGTTTAGTGCAGAGCTAAATGAATGTGGAGATGAAGTGTGGGGAAGTATCGCAGATAAACTTCCAAGTGCCTGGCTTAGCACTGGGTGGCTTGTGGGGCATGTTTGGTGGGGACAAGATAGGCTGTGTTTGAGGTGATGGTGAGAAAGCCAAATGGAAACAATGACAGGGAGCTCGGAGAAGATGCCCGGGTTGGACTTGCCAACGAGTAGAAGGCGACTGGCATCACGGGAGGAGATGGGGTCACATAAGCAACGTCTCACTGCAGGACTCTCACCTCAGGGAGAAGAGACCAGGGGCGGCTGAGCCCTCAGGAGTTCCACAATTTCCTGTTGGACTCAATGACTTCCATCATCCTGGTCCAAGTTGCAGTCCTCCCTGTTCCCACGTGGCAGTCAGACTGATCCTTATAGAAAACATGTCAGATGAGCTTAAAACCTTCTCCTCAGCCTAAAACCCTCCAGCAGCCCCCAGTCACTCAGGAGAAAAGCCAGAAACCTCACAGAGGAGCATAAGGCCTTGCAGAATTCAGCACATACACTACTTCCCCCGTTAACTCTCTGACATGATTGTCAAGTGCTCACCCTCTCATCCCTGCACCAGGGCATTTGCACTGATGTTCCCTCTGCCTGAAATGCTTTTCCCTCTCGTGTTACATGGCTCACTTCCTTAGCTCCATGTGACGTTTTCAGGTTCCTGCTAAACAGTGAGCTTCGTGAGGACAAGGGTTTTTCTCTCTCCCTTCTTCATTGCTATTTTCTAGCACCTAGAAAAGTGACTAACACATACTCTGTCTTCAACAAAAATTTGTTGGATGAAAAAAATGAATGAAAAAAATTTTAAAAGTCTGTGTGAGACAAAGTAGCAAACTTAAGAAGTCAAATTTGCTCATTTCTGCTTAAACTTCTGACTCTGTGACAACATGCAGCTCTCTGAAAGATAGTTTGAGGACAAAACAGGAGATAGCACATGGCCCCCATGTCTCTTGCCTGAGTCAACATAATTCCTTAAAAGGATAAATGATCCTGGCCCTTGGCTTTTCTTACACATAAGATGTCTGACCGGGTTAGTGATCATACTTTTACAATCTATAACCAAAGGTACTTTAGTAATCTATGACCAGATGTACTCTTACACTGAAGCCTTGATTTGATTCTGCTATAATATAACTTCTGAGCCAGTTTGATGTGATTTTGCATGTACTGAACCTCCACCACCTGTATCTAAACAGTGGGCTGAAACCCTGTGTCATAGCGGTCTGACAGAACCTCTGACAGAGCAGAAGGGCTGTTCCTGGGCTGTCGGCCTCTGTCTATAATCCTCAGGAAGCCTTCTGAATAAAACTAACTTTAATTATTTAAAAGTTTTGCCAGGCGTGGTGGCTCATGCCTGTAATCCCAGCACTTTGGGAGTCCAAGGCAGGCGGATCACCTTAAGTCAGGAGTTCGAGACCAGCCTGGCCAACATAGTGAAACCCTGTCTCTACTAAAAATACAAAAATTAGCTGGGAGTGGTGGTGTGTGTTTGTAATCCCAGTTACTCAGGAGGCTGAGGCAGGAGAATCGCTTGAACCCGGGAGGAGGAGGTTGCAATGAGCCGAGATGGTGCCACTGCATTCCAGCCTGGGCCAGAGAGTGAGACTCTGTTAAGAAAAAAAAAAAAAAAAAAAAAAGGCTGGGTGCGGTGGCTCACGCCTGTAATCCCAGCACTTTGGGAGCCTGAGGAGGGTGGATCACGGGGTCAGGAGATCGAGATCATCCTGGCTAACACGGTGAAACCCCGTCTCTACTAAAAATACAAAAAAATTAGCCGGGCTTGGTGGCGGGCGCCTGCAGTCCCAGCGACTCAGGAGGCTGAGGCAGGAGAATGGCGTGAACTCAGGAGGCGGAGCTTGCAGTGAGCTGAGATCGCACCACTGCACTCCAGCCTGGGCAACAGAGCGAGACTCCGTCTCAAAAAAAAAAAAAAAAAAAAAAAAAAAAAGCTTGGCTTTTTTTCTTTAGTCAATATAAGGTAAGATGATAATAAGTTGACAAAGAAGCTGAAATGTATCTGCCACTTAAGAAAAACAATGTCCAGTAAAAGATATTTCAAAAATTAGCAAGCTATCAGCTCCATTGAAAACAAAGTAAAATGAAAACGGAAAGGTTTCATGTGAGCCCTTCACACTCCAATATTGACCAGATTGGTAAGCTACATGAAGACAGGAATTTTAGTCTGTCTGGTTTACAATGTATTTCCAATGCTTGGCACAGTGTCTGCAGCACAGTAGATGCTAAAATGTATATCCTGAACTTATAAATTGTCAAAAGACAAAATGACAACAAATTTAGTTATAGAACTAGCTGGCTTTTATTTGCAATTCATGAATTGGGGCAACCTCCATTCTACAAAATAGAATGAGAGCTTCCACCAGGCAAGGGCAGAATAGTGGGTTTTATAAGGTGGAAACAAGAAAACAGAACAATAGAAAAACAATCGATCCGTTAACATCAGGTTACTTTTTTGTAAGGGTTACAGCAGAGGAAACTTTCTGATTATGATGACTCAGGTAGAGTAGAATATCCTGTTTTCTGGAAAAACTGATCTGTTTGTTGATCTATCTGCTTCTTAAAGTTTCTGTTTGATTATGTGGAATTTAGCATGGGTGAATCCATTTTGGTTTGGTTTGGTCTGTTGGGGCCTAATACAGGAGCTCAGCCCAAAACAATGGTCTCCCATAATTTTTGTTTAATAATAAATTGCCATGGATGTCATTCATTGGTGACCTTGGCAATGGTCACAAATGGTTAGCAGTGTTGAGTATGTAATAAAGGTAGAGGCCAACCGCAGGGTCTGGGGGTGTTCGAGGGCTAAGCTGATTAAGCCTGCCAAATGTAATCAAACTGCTTTGCTTGCTTTTAATTGCTTACTTTTAGTTGATCTTAAAACTCCCACTAGCTAACATCAGATAAGGTCTCTGACTGTGGGTCACTATAGTAACAGTTGCTTAAAGCTGCAACTGTTACTATAGGGGGGAAGCCCTTCTCCAGTTCAAGCTGGTTGAGACCACTGATCCTTCAACTGGGCCTGTGCAGGTGACCAAAGAATGACCTTTCAATGTCAGAGAGCCAAAAACTCCACCCTCAGATCATGCTAACACTGCCATTTTCTGCACACATGTCATGTGATGAACTGTGTAGCTCAATTATGCTTGCAGAAATCCCAACAACCTCACCTTTCCTACCTGCCAATCATCTTTTCCAACTCTTTAGACCATCCTGCTTTCTATCTCATAAGCATCTCCAAGCTCTATTTTTGGGGAGGCCTGCTGGAGATTTGTTCTTCTGCTTCCTTGCATTACAGTGTTGTGAATACAATTTTTCCTCTTAGGCAGAAATCCATCATCACAGTGATTGGATTGCTGTGTGATGGCAGAATGAACCTGGTCACTAACAAAAGAGGTAAAGAAGTAGCTAAAGGGGGATATGAGATCAAGGAGGGTTTTCATTAGGTTTTTAAGAGGGAGAGGCGGAAACTTGCCCAAATGCTTATTGGAAGGAGCCAGGAGAGACTGAGATACAGATTTACGAGAGAACAGATAAAATTAATATAGTGTAAGCTCCTCAAGAAGGCAGGCTGAGACCCAGACATTGCCTAGGAAGACAGCCTCTCTTCTCCAGGAACAGGACAGATTGAGGGGTTAACACAGTAGGAGGTGAGTCTGTGAAAGCAATGAGCATTTCCTATGATAGCTTCTGTTTTCTCTGTGTAGTAGGAAGGGGGTCATGGGCTTGGAGAAAGCAAGGGAGGAGGGAAGCTTGGAGGTTTGCAGACAAAGGAGAAGACTTGAAATTTTGGACACAGGCCCACGATCAATTGGCTAATAGAATGAGTGATATCAGACACGAAACACTGGGCCTATCTGTGAAGTGTGATGGAGGCCATAAATTCCATTTCAGTGCATCTCTGAGCCTGCTCAGTAGACACCATGAACAAAGCTCACTCTCTCAAGTTGAAAAAACGTATGGACAAGTTGTCACTGAAATTAAATGGTGGTAGATGTGTCCAAGGAATACTGTGGGGATTCAGTCATTTTATGAATCTTATGATAGATGAATGTGTGAAGATGGCAATTAGTGGGCAACAGAACAATATTAGAACAGTGGAAATAGGAGGAAACAGTATCACCACGTTAAAAGCCTTGGAACAAGTCTAAATAATGGCTGTCCAGCAGAGGAATTCATGTCCCCTCTCCAAAGGGTCTTTCTATGATGTAAAAATTAGATCGTGTACATTTTCATATTAAACTTTTTATTAAATAAAATTTTGTAATAGTCAAAAAAGTTGGACACAGAATGACAGAGGGTAGGTGGTAGTGTTAAATAGGTGGGTGTGATATTGCTATGTACTAAGAAATATACATTTTTATTTTCATCCTCCCCTAAAACCCTTGGAATCATTCCTAAAATCCTTGGACTCTCCAAAGGGATAAATGTCTCTTTGCATGCAAATAAAATTATTTTTGGCTACGGTGTCCTATAGTGTCTGCGAGTGGGGGTTGGTTGGCAGGGAAACCAACCATGTGATTAGAAGGTTGGAACTTTCAGCCCCCTGTCTCCAGGGAGGGTAAAAAAACTGAAGGTTGAGTTGATCACCAGTGGCCAATTATTTAATCAATCGGCACTACATAAATGAAGCCTCCATAAAAACTCAGAAGGACAGATTCTGAGAGCTTCCAGGTTGCTGAACACATGGAGATACCTGGAGCATGGTGCATCCTGGGAGGGTATGGAAGATCTGTAGCCTTCCCACATACCTCTTATGTACCTCTTCATCTGGCAGTTCATCTACATGCTCCATAACTTTATTTATTTATTTATTTGTTTGTTTGTTTATTTATTTTTATTTATTTATTTTTGAGACGGAGTCTGACCCTGTCGCCCTGGCTGGAGTGCAGTGGCGCGATCTTGACTCACTGCAAGCTCTGCCTCCCAGGTTCACGCCATTCTCCTGCCTCAGCCTCCAGAGTAGCTGGACTACAGGTGCCCGCCACCACGCCCGGCTAATTTTTTTGTATTTTTAGTAGAGACGGGGTTTCACCGTATTAGCCAGGATGGTCTTGATCTCCTGACCTCGTGATCCGCCCGCCTTGGCCTCCCAAGGTGCTGGGATTACAGGTGTGAGCCACCATGTCTGGCCCATGCTCCATAACTTTGTAACAAACTGGTAAACATAAGTATTTCTCTGAGTTCTGTGAGCTATTCTAGCAAATGGTTAAACCCAAGGAGGAGGTCATGGGAACCGTTGATTTATGGCTAGTTGCTCAGAAGTACAGGTAACAACCTTGTGCTTGCAATTGGTATCTGAAGTTGGGGGCCATCTCGTGGGGCTGAGCCCTTTAGTGGTGAGGTCTGTGCTAACTCTCAGAATTAAATTGTAAGACACCCAGTTAATGCCTACAGAGGATTGGAGAATTGTTGATGTGAAAAACCCACACATCTGGTGTCAAAAGTGAAGTAATTGAGTAAAGAAAAACAGTTTGTTTTTCCCTTTTGAGTGGGGGAGGATGCATGGTGGGGCCCAAATGAGGAAGCCTCTGGTTATTAAATAGAATAGATCAAACAAATATAGCTTGTAGGTCAAGGGGTCTAAGAGCCATAGACCTCAATTTCCTTATTATTTGGAGAAAATAATTATGAGATGAAGTAGCAAATATCTGCCTCTGGCCAGCCTCACAGCCAGCCCTTGCAGTGAAGAAGCCATGCCTCAGGTTTTCATGTCTCTTACCTGAATCACTGTGTTTTTTAGAAAAGATAAGCTCAATGATCTCAGCCCTTGCCTTTTCTTGTACGTAACGTCTGACAGTATTAATGATTTTCCCTCTGCAATCTATAATCAGATGTGCTCTCACACCCAGACTTTGATGAGATTTTGCTTTAATGTAACTTCTGAGCACATGTAGAACCTCCACCATCTAATACGTAAGTTATGGGTTCATACACTGCTTTGGAGCAGTCTAACCAAAACTGAAAGATTCACCTGGGTTGCCATCTTCAGGAAGACTCAGTGAAACTAACTTTAATTCTGTAAAAGCCTAGGTTTCTCTTTCATTGACACAATCTGTGATCCCTCACAGTTTTTACATTTTACAACTCTGCTGGGCCCATATAGATATCAGAATAATGTTGGCTTCTTCTAACATCTTAAGGTAACTGAGAAGGTTGCTTCACCTCAGACAGAAATTCCATTAGAGTCACGGGGCACAGAGGTTTTTTACTATTCTCTGACCTCTCCAGGAAGCAATAATGCATTATTTCATGAACTAGAAGCAAGTAACCTGAGAATCTCTGCTATTCATATTTGGCATCACTGTGTGGGCATTGACCTCTATGTGTGTGCCCGAGTGATTCAAGGCTTGCAGTGGAAGATAATCTACTATAGGACGTGCAACCCCCACTCCTGTGTGGGGCATGGTGAAAAAGACCACTGGTTCTGGAGTCAGGGAATCTGGGTTCAAATACTAGATCTTCCACTTGGGGAAGAGAAGTCATGTTGATGGAGGGGAACCTCTCTAAGCCTCTGGTTTCCTAACCAAAGAGGCCAATGATAAGGCCAGCCAACTGTGCACAGGTACTTACTGGAATACTCAACATTCTGAGCCAGCCGCTATTGTGAGTGTGTCTTATAGTAACTCATTTTATCTTCGCAACTTTCTAAGAAGGTACTATTTTCATCTTTATTTAACAGGTAAAAGAAACTGAGACACAAAGATCTTAAGTGATTTGCCCAAGGACACCCAGTTAGTGAGAGTCAAGCCTGTCTGACTTGGGTTGGTGTTCTCACCCACTCACAGCAGCTGCTCCAGGCACTAGTGAGATGTGCCACTTACTGAAGCCTGCACACCTTATGTTGTGTTTAGTTATCACAATAACCCACAGCGTCATTATGATGCCTCTTTCATGAATAAGACTGTGGAAGCTCACAAAAGTTACTCTATTTGCCCAAGACCAACAGAGCCACTCTGGCAAAGCCAAGATTAACTGGCTTCCAGATCTGCTCTCTTCCTATGACAATAAGGTAACACATGGAAAATGCTTGGTAACTTGTAAAACTCTGTATTGACAATGGTATTACCATTCTCAGTGGTCCTTACTCTCTCTAGAGCTCACAACTTTGTGTTGCTTTTACAGATAAGAAAATTGAGTTCCAGGGCAGTAAGTTAATTTGCTAGCATTCCACAGCAGAGTTGGGTTTGGAACCAGGTCTGTGCTTCTCAAACTGGAGGCCTTTAGGCCCAGGGGTAATGGATAAGGTGTTCTGCATAAAGATGGTGTATCCTTCTACAGAATTTATTTTATTCAGATATTTGGGTAAAAATATCATTTTTATGTTAAGCATAGTGATATATTAGTGCCTCAGAATGCAACACTCATATTGGTTTTTATAGTAAAATATGAGACTTCAATTCTCCTTTTCCTCCTGCAGCATAGGACTATCTCCTCAGGTCCCTGAGATATGGATTAGCCCCTTTGGTCAGGAGGGGTACTTGGGTGGATGTTGGAGAAGCTCCTGCTACACTGGGCAGCCTCTCGCTGTGCCATGTGCCTCTGCTCCCCTCACCCACAGAGGATGCTTCTAGATGAATCCTGCCCGAACTCAGGGAGGCAGAAAAGACAGTCTCATAAGAAGCCTGTGAGTCCCTGAGAGTACTTTGCTTTTTAACCAAAAGATATAATTACTTCTCTTTACCTGATTCATTCGCCAGTTGATGAAATTGATGTATTAAAATATGTTCGCTCACTAGGTCTCTAACTTTCCCAAAATGCTTCCAGACAGACAGCTTTGTGCCCACAGCTGTGAGTGTCTTGACATTTATCTCCAGCTGGGACGCTGGGATCTAGTCTAGAGTCTGTTGTGTCTTCTTCTGTGACCTCAGGCCGGGCACATTAACTCAGTGGGCTTCAGTAACCTCACTTACAGGGGACAGGAGTTGGAGAATCACTAAGATTTCTTTCCATTTGGGCAGGTTTTGGGACCCAGGGGTTAAGTAAAGACAAGAACATGAGGTTCAGTAGCTGGGAATGTAAGTTCCCTGAGAGCAAGGTCTTTTTTGTTCATTGCCTAAAACAATGCAGGACATACAGTAGACAGTGAGTTACTATTTGTTAAATGAAATGACTAAATCTCCTCAACTTCTTGCCTGGCAGAATCAGTAAATACAAGGGAGGGGACATCCAGACAGATGACCTGAACAGAGTGGGCAGCTGGCTCACCTTTGCTCCACTCCACTCAATGCTAGCCCAGAGCCTGGCATAGGTGGCTGCCCATGGATTGAGCTTTTAAACAGCACTGAGGGTGTTCGGCAGGCAGGAGTAGGGGTGGTCTCAGTGGACTGTGGTCATTAACAGTCCTTAAGCTCCAAGAGGCCAAGGGCAAGATGAGGGAACAACATGACACTTATAGCTTCTGGCTGTGTTTGTACTGGTGGAGGTGACTATTGCTACCTGACTTAGATGTGAATAAAACTGCGGAGGATAAGGGATGAGAGGTGGAAGTGTTTTCTTATTTGTGTGTGTTGCTTTCCTCCCCTAGAGACATTGTTTTGCATTTGTAGTGTGAGCAAAGGCTCCGGAGAGCTGGTGAAAGATGCTTCCTTCCCTTCTCTCCTACCCCGACATCACTGGATGTATTTTCCCTTCTCTACCACTGGGAGTCGCAAGTGCCCACAATAATGCTCCGTTTCTTTTTAATAAAACAAACGGGAAGTATGTTTTTTGTGAAGATTTGTCCTTCACTGATGCACTGCCCTTTGGTTGATGAATACTCAGAAAAGGGGTAAGGGCAGGGGATATTGTGAAGGGTAGAACAGAGGAATAATACGGGGCAAAGCTTGGAGTCTGTTTGCAAAGAGCAAAAGAACGGATCTCCTCCCCAGGTAAGCTGTCACCTCCCAACTGTGGTGGGCATAAGTACATGGTAAAGCAAGTGTGGGGTGGGAGAACGGGATGCCCGGTGTCAACCACATCCCCTACATCTCCAAGTTAAATAGTCTCCCAAGGTGACGCCATCAGGCAGCCAAAGCAAAAACCATGAGTTTAGGATGAGGCCATATTTTAAAGGTGCATCGCTTTAAAGAAAAACATTGAGTTAGAAAAGATTTAAGAAGCCCATGTACATGGCCAAAACAGCGAGTGGCTGAAGCTTGGAAAACGTTATTTTACTGGACCTTTCTTCTCCACTGGGCTGCAAACCTCAGTGTTCATAAGCTTTGCATTCCCAATGCCTGGTGTAGCTCCCGGGCCACTGTAGACTTACAGTAAGCCCTGGAAGGAAGAAGAGAGAATGAGGAAGGAAGGGAAGAGGTAAGGAAGGAAAGAATGGAAGGTGTGCATAGTAAGAAGGTAAATGTGGCAGATGTCCCCAGTGACTCCTGCCCTCTGGTGTTCATGCCTTTGGGTGATCCCTCCGCCGGGAGGTATGGGCTGGACCTAGTGACTGCCGCCCAATAGAGACTACTTCAGTAGTGATGGTATCTTACTTCCCAGGTTGCAAAAAGGCTGTCACTTCTGTCTTCAGCACCTTTCTCACTCTCTCACTCTTTTGTTTTTAAGAAAGCCAGCTGTCAAGTTGTGAGCTGCCAACAACCAGGTGAGTGAGCTTGGAAGAGGGTTTTCCCCCATGTGTCTTGGGATGGCCACAGCCCCATCCAACATCTTGATTACAGCCTTGTGAGAAACCCTGAGCCAGAGACATCAGCTAACCACACTCAGATTCTGGCCCCACAGAAACTGTGAGATAGTAAGTGTTTGTTCTTTTCAGATGCTAATTTTATGATAACAGTGTTAGGCAGCAATAGGTACCTAATACAGATTTTGGTACCTAGAAGTGATATCTAGAAATGTAGGAGTGTATGTAGTGGATGGAACCTGGAAGGGTTTTGAAGAGAGGGTTAGAGAAAGCCTAAATTGCCACAGACTTTTTATAGAAATCTGGGTTTTGAAATCACTGCTCTTAATTATTATAACTTCCATGCACCTCAAAAAATGCAGATACTCTGCACATAGACAAAAAACTTTATGCAAATACTTGTGTTCCTCTTTAGCTATTGCGGGATCTGGCCAGCAGCCCGCAATGCAACGGGGCCCTCTCTTTGTTCCCAGGCGGATCGGCAGGTTGAGAAATAATAGACACACACAAGATAGTGAAAGCTGGGTCCAGGGGGGTCACCGCCTTCTGGTCCCATGGTGCCAACGATGCACTGGATATGCCAGCATTTATTATTAAGTTTAGTGAGGGGGGGTAGGTTAGTGAGGGATTTGGGGTCATTTGATTATGAGGTGAGATGGTCACATGGGGATGAAGTAATTATTTAACATAACATTTGTATGTAGAAGTACAGTACATTTGTATGTAGAAGTACACTATACAGAGATAAGAATTTACAATATACTGTGTGCATCAGTAATTTCTAACAGAGGCTTAAAACAAACACAATCTTTCCATAACCTGTGATTAGCAAGATATTAATCAGCAGTAACAGTTGCAACAAAAGCTGGTTACAAACAATCCATGGAAACAGGACGTGAAGCTAGACAACCGGTTAGACCAGAAATTCTCAGAAGGGAGTATGCCTTAACCCTCAAGAGGCCTAGAAGAGCCATGGCAAGATGAGGGCATTTATAGCCCTATCTTATCCATATGGACAGGCGCCCCCCATGCGTCCATTTATAGGCTCTCCACAAAGGTCGCATTCCATTCCTAGAGCTATGAACATCTGCTTTTCTGGGATAGGAATCTTGGTGATGTGAAACCTCCCTGACTGCACGTCCATTCATAGGCTCTCTGCAGGGGGAAGCACATCACGTGCTGTTGGCTCGTTCTGGCAGTCCAACCTGGCATTGTCTTTACACAATCCTGCATGCAATTTTTTATTTACAATAATCAGGAGCATTTCATCTTTTATTCCATAGCAATAGTTTCAGGGGGTCTCCCTACATCTCCCCCTTTTCTCTGATTTAAATGAACCATAGCAATCATAGCTTGGTGCTGATCACAATTGGATTGAAGAATATTTTTTCCAATTTTACACATGAACAATAAACCAATAGCACAAATTATATACAAAACAAAATTAACGATAGTGGATCCTCCCAAAGATTTTACCCATTGAATGGGGTTGAGATTATATAATCCCTCAGAGATACCACCTAAAACTTCAGCACCAGGTAAAGCAGTTAAGTGTGCTTGTGAGGCCTCAAAAATCTGTTCTTTTAGCTTGCTTATGTCTAAACTTAAATTATCTTCACTTCCTTGTAAATGACAGTTTACTGATTCCCAATTGTAAACAGACTCATTATATTGAAACGGAGTTGTACAAAAATCAGAAGTATTCCAATCACATTGCATTTGTAATCTATGTTCTAAACTCATAATTTTATCTCCCATCCATATAACAGTTTGTCTTAGATCATTAATTTGGTTAGCCAATTTTTGATCAATACCTGAGTGAGAATTCCATATCTGAGTAGAATTTTTTTGCCATTTATCCACAAAATGAACAGTTTGAATAGATTGATGTAATGCAACTCCAGCAGTAGCAGCAGTTGCAGTTACAGCAATCAAGCCCGTTATTATTGCAATTAATGTAAAAATAAATCATTTACTCCTTTTAAGAATTTTCTGTAGAATATTGTTAATAACATGGATAGAGGGGGAAGATTCCCAAGGCCCATGTAAGGCTACAGGGAGCCAAATACCTTCTCTGGCTCTGACTATTAAAATACTATGATATTGATTAAACGATGAGTCAATACAAATATACAAGTAACAATTAACACAGGTAATTATGTTGGTTTCTGAACTGTCATGCATCTTTCTTACTAATAACGTATATGGTAGTTTAACACAACTTTTAAGTGATATAGTTTTGTTGGACTCCATATAGATAGTATATATATTTTGAGGTGACAAGGTGGATTTACTTATAACACTTTCTCCAGCCCAAACCCTCATACCAGTCATAGCTATTGTTAATCTCCATAATTCTGAATGTTCAGGTTCTAAGTGCGGAACAATCAGCCTTGGCTTTGGAGGGGTAACCCCTGCCCCTTTCCACTTAAGAGGAAAAAAGGAGTTAAATCTACGATATAATAGGGGAGGGTTGTCACTACTTTTTTGATAAGTAATATCATAGAGAAAATGTTGACAATCTTTGTGACCTTGAGAGCAATCATTAGTAATATGACCTTTGGGAGCCCAATCAACAATGGTGTACTGAGAAGAATTAAATAACACAGTTCCTTCTGAGCTAACACAATCTTTCCATATTAATTTGTCAGCATTTGAAGACAAGTTGAGAGATCATGCAGGTCCTAAAGGCTTATATTGGGTTGTGTGAATATATTCAGTGATTTCTGTTTTGATCTGCCTTAGAGGTTTTAATGAGAGCCCTGATACCAAGTGTCCCAAAGGAGGGACAGAGTGACCAGATGGTAGTGTGACCACCCAAGTTTGAATATCTAATGAGAGACATCCATTAGCAGGTCCCAGGCACAAAGGTGGATACCTAAAACCTAAAGTGATATTGAAAGGGATTCCTTCTTCTGAAGGTTGGGCAGGACAACGATCATCTACAGAACCAGGCATCCAAATACTATCATTAACATAGACCTCGACAGGAGCGTCCATCTATGTCATGGCTCGAATAAGAGGAGGAAAGGAATATAGGCCCAATATGTATAGTTTTTAACAGTCTGTGGGGCAACAGAGGGTAGAAGGATCAGTGTCATCAGGAGGAGGCAGAGGTTGAGCCAGACCTGGATCTCTGGAGACAAGTTGTTCAGGATGGCTGACTGGATTGTCTGTTGTAAAGGAGTTAGTGTGGTCATTTTCTTCTTTTTGACGATTGGATGTGTTAGTTGTTTCTTGCTGTGGTGCTTTTTCAGCAAATTTCTCTGTCTCGTTGTTGTATGCATTTTCAGGACATAATTTCAGGTGGCTAGCAGGAATCCAAACAGGAGATTGATGTTCACCTGGGGAAACACAAGCATAACCTCTTCCCCACGTTAAAATAGAATCTTTTGACCATATATTAGATTGAACATCTTTCCACTATACTTCTCTTCCTTGGTTTACTGTAGGACGGTTACCAGAGAAATGTTTTTCTGGCATTAGTATGAGTGAGTTGATGAAATTGTTCTGCATCTGTAATGGCTAGAGAAACTAGAGTATCAACTTTATGATTACCACTGGATAAAGGTCCAGGCAAATTAGTATGAGAACGAATGTGAGTGAAGAAAAAAGGGTGGTTTCGGTTTTTTGTAACAAAGACAGTTTTTTGTAACAAAGAGAAAAAGGAAAACAGATTAGTGTCAGTAATATTTTTGATGGTAGCTGTTTCTGTTGCCTTAGTGGCATGGACTACATATGCTGAGTCAGAGAAAATATTAAGAGACTGATCAAAATCCTGTAATGCAGAGATAACAGCAAACAACTCGGCTTTTTGAGCAG
Organism: Pan troglodytes; assembly: GCF_028858775.2. Lineage (NCBI taxonomy): Eukaryota > Metazoa > Chordata > Mammalia > Primates > Hominidae > Pan > Pan troglodytes. The sequence continues at coordinate 95,074,077 of NC_072407.2, forward strand.
AATTGTATGGAGTAGAAATGACTTTATCTTTTGGTCCTACATACCCTGCTTTTCCATTACTGGATCCATCATTAAAAATGGTAATGGCTGTCTCTAGTGGTGATGAACGAGTAAGTTTTGGTAGAATCCAGGAAGTATTTCTTAGAAATTGAAAGAATTTTGACTTAGGCAAATGATTATCAATAGTGCCAATGAAGTCAGCCAGATTAGTCTGCCAGCACAAGGATGTAGAAAAGGCATTTTTAACTTCATTTTTTGACAAAGGGACCACAGTAATGTTTGGATCAAAGCTGGAAATTTTAGTGATATGTTGACATCCTAACCCAATCAAAGTGGCTATTTGATCAAGATATATTGAAAGAGTTTTAAAGGATGAATTAGGAGGAAATACCCATTCAACTAGAGAATCATTTTGTACTATAAGTCCCATAGGAGAGTGGATGGAAGGAAAACCTAAAAATTGTAAAGACAAATTTGGGTCAATATGAGAGACTTGTGCCTCTCTCACTCTTCGTTCTACAAAAGACAACTCTTGTTTTGCTGGCTCAGATAGAGAGCAAGGACTGTTTAAATCTGTATCTCCTGATAAAGTGGCAAATAGATGAAATAATGCATAAGTAGGGATGCCTAGGGTTGGTCTGAGATAATTGATATCACCTAGTAATGTTTGAAAATCATTTAAGGTGTTTAAATTGTCAGTATGAAGTTGGACTTTTTGGAGCTTAATGGAGTGAGCTTCTAGCTGCATTCCTAAGTACAGAAAAGGAGTGGCTTGTTGAATTTTATCAGGAGCAATGTGGAGTCCTGCATTGGCATCAGCTAATTTTAAAGAGGTAAAACATTGAATTAATTCATCTTTAGTGGAGGCAGCAATTAGTATATCATCCATATAATGAAGAATGTAATTATTTTTAAAAGTCTGTTGGATAGGTTGTAACACAGTACTGACAAACAACTGACAAATAGTAGGACTGTTAATCATTCCTTGAGGTAAAACTTTCCATTGATATCTAGCTGCGGGAGCTGAATTGTTAATGGAAGGTATAGTGAAAGCAAATTTTTCACGGTCTGACTTGTCTAAAGGAATATGGAAAAAGCAGTCTTTAAGGTCAATGATAATTAAAGGCCATTCCTTAGGAATCATGGAGGGGGAGGGCATACCGGGTTGTAACACCCCCATAGGTTTAATAACTGCATTATCAGCTCTTAAGTCTGTTACCATCCTCCATTTTCCTGACTTTTTTTGTACAACAAACACAGGAGAGTTCCACGAAGACAATGAGGGCTCAGTAGTGTTTGCTTGTAGTAAATCATTAACAATTTCAATTAAAGTCTCCAACTTGTGTTTGGACAGTGGCCCCTGCTCTACCTAAACAGGTGACTCACGCATCCATTGTGCAGGGACAGAGGAAGAGAAGGAGAGTGAGGGCGCTGGGATGCGGACTGAGGGGAAGCAGGGTTCCAAGCCTCTGAAAGAAGGGGTCCCGGACCATCAAAAGAAACAGTGGGCTTAGAAGAGGGGAGAGGTACAAAAGGACAAGAGGAATGAGAAACAGACCATTCAGAAGAATGCCGCATGTACTCCTCTGGCAGAGGGGGCAATGGCTTAGTAGAAGAAGAGTTAACATATACAGTTTCCATGATAGGAGGTGGAGGGAGGGGATCATCACCAGGTTCCTCCTCTTGGGGAGAAAACAAGGAGCAATCAAATTCTTCTTCATCATCAGAAAGAGGACTAGTAGGGGGGTCAGCTACCCGAGGTTAAGGGAGCAGTTCACCATCCGCATTAACTTCTGGCAGTTGAAGAGGATCACCAGACTGAAAAGGAAGTAAAGCAACACGAATAAGAGCCCAGTCAATACAAACAGAAATAGGAAGTAAAACACCATTCTCTCTTGAGTTGGCGGAGTGTGGCACCAACTCGATCCCAGTCTAACAGGTCCATAGAACCTTTGTCAGGAAACCAAGGACAATGTTTTTCAATAGTCTGAAATAAGAGAATAAAGTTATTGGAATCCCTTGATTCCACCCTGTTTAAGAAGAAGTTTAATAAAAGACAGATAAGCCTGGTGTTTAAACTGTGATTGTCCGATAATAACCCTGGAATATTACTGGTCAACAAACCTGAGAAGAGGGGAGAGTCGGAAAAACCATACCTGGAGACCTTACCGTTGAGACTGAAGACTAGTCATCATGAACTGCACTCGGAGTGCACTGCGCCGAGGAACAAAGAAGGCCATGTTGGGTGCCAGATATTGCGGGATCTGGCCAGCAGCCTGCAATGCAACGGGGCTCTCTCTTTGTTCCCAGGCAGATCAGCAGGTTGAGAAATAATAGACACACACAAGATAGTGAAAGCTAGGTCCAGGGGGTCACTGCCTTCTGGTCCCGCAGTGCCAACAATGCACTGGTTATGTCAGCATTCATTATTAAGTTTAGTGAAGGCAGGGGTAGGTTAGTGAGGGATTTAGGGTCATTTGATTATGAGGTGAGATGGTCACATGGGGATGAAGTAATTATTTAACATAACATTTGTATGTAGAAGTACAGTACATTTGTATGTAGAAGTACACTATACAGAGATAAGAATTTACAATATACTGTGTGCATCAGTAATTTCTAACAGAGGCTTAAAACAGAAACACAATCTTTCCATAACCTGTGATTAGCAAGATATTAATCAGCAGTAACAGTTGCAACAAAAGCTGGTTATAAACAATCCATGGAAACAGGACGTGAAGCTAGACAACCGGTTAGACCAGAAATTCTCAGAAGGGAGTATGCCTTAACCCTCAAGAGGCCTAGAAGAGCCATGGCAAGATGAGGGCATTTATAGCCCTATCTTATCCATATGGACAGGCGCCCCCCATGCGTCCGTTTATAGGCTCTCCACAAAGGTCGCATTCCATTCCTAGAGCTATGAACATCTGCTTTTCTGGGATAGGAATCTTGGTGATGTGAAACCTCCCTGACTGCACGTCCATTCATAGGCTCTCTGCAGGGGGAAGCACATCACGTGCTGTTGGCTCGTTCTGGCAGTCCAACCTGGCATTGTCTTTACACAATCCTGCATGCAATTTTTTGTTTACAATAATCAGGAGCATTTCATCTTTTATTCCATAGCAATAGTTTCAGGGGGTCTCCCTACATTTAGCAACATGAGAGAATTTACTACTTTTTATATTTTTAAACATGAGTGTGCTATTATTGTTATTATCTAGCAGATAGTGCTAGATACATGCCAGGCACCATGCCAGGCGCTGGCAAGACAAAGGTGTATAAATATTTGCCCTTGAGAATATAGGTAAATGTTTTTTGTTTGTTTTTATTTTTGTTTTAAAACTGGACCCTGGGTTGAGAAGTTCTTGCATCTTAGAGTTGTAGGTATTCATTTTATTGACAGCAACGATCATTTCAGCTGCTCTAAATTCAGGATGTTATCTGATTCGAGCCAAGTTTGTACACACAAAAGCTCTTTTTTTCTTTCTCCCTCCCTCCCTTCCTTCCTTCTTTCCTCCCTCCCTCCCTTCCTTCCTCCCTCCCTCTCTCTCACTTTCTCTCTCTTCTTTCTTTCTTTTCTTTCTTTCTTTCTTTCTTTCTTTCTTTCTTTCTTTCTTTCTTTCTTTCTTTCAGAACAGGGTCTTGCTCTGTCACCCAAGCTGGAGTGCAGTGGCATGATCATAGCTCACTGTAACCTCAAACTCTTGGGCTCAAGTGTTCCCCCTATCTCAGCTTCCCAAGTAGCTGAGACTATTGGGGCACACCACTATGCCCAGCTAATTGTATTATTATTGTTGTTGTTGTTGTAGAGATGGAGGTCTTGCTGTGTTGCCCAGGCTGAGGAGCTCTTTTTGTAGTAATCATTGCCTCCCTCTTGGTGCCATAATGTAATGTCAGCATGGTGAGTTCTAAAGAATATGTTGAAGGCATCACAATGGAACAGATTCACTGAAAAATCTCAGATGTGTTTCATGAACTTCATTTGACTCAAGGGCAATTTATTAAAATGTGCAGAATCTGGAGGAAAGAGAACTGGGATGAGGGTCAGGAGACAGAGGTTTAAGACTTGTCTATGCCTTTGACTGAATGATTTGGGCTAATCACTTGGATTTTCTGTCCTTCAGGAGGATCAATAAAAATGGAGAGACAGGCTGGGCATGGTGGCTCATGCCTGTAATCCCAGCACTTTGCATGGCCAATGTGGAAGGATTGCTTGAGGCCAGGAGGTCAAGACCAGCCTGGGAAACATAGGGAGATCCTGTCTCAGGAATAGATAAAATAAAATATATAAATGGAGAAACATGCCAACATGGTTTTTGTGAATATTACATATGATAATACAGGTGAAAATGCTTTGAAAAAAAAATTTCTTCCTCATATACATGGTGGTAATCTTGCAATATTTATGGAGAACAAATTATAATTTATCTTCTTTCATGCTGGCAACAGTTTCCTGTGTTCTGAAAACCTTCCCATGGGTATTTTACAGAAAAGCACCAGCAGCCAATAAAATGTTCCAGATTGAGCAATAAGCTTATAACATTGATAAAAGTAAATGAAATGCCTCTTGTCCATCTCTTCACTATAGAGTCATGCAGGGCACAGCATGCTCACTTGCTTTACAGGTGTCAAATTAAAAGGAAGAAGCTGAAGCAAATTTAATATAAGTAGAGAGTGTATTTGAGCCAAGCTTGAGGATTGCAGCTCAGGAACATAGATTCAAGTTGCCCTGAAATACACTTCAATCAGCAGCAGTTACATGTGGATAAGCTGTTAATTGTCTATTCATTGTTCTTTGTATCACAAATTCCAAGAATATGAAGATAATGGGTGAGACAGCTAGTCAGGAACAAAATGAGTTGAAACAATTGTCCCCAGGCATATGTGCTGGGGGCATGACTGAAGTCCCATACTCATGCCTGTCTGCACCTGAAAAATTTTGCAAACCTCACATAGCTCAGATTTCTCTGAGCCATTTCTCTCTTCTCACAGGTCCTTCCTCCTCTCCCCGTTTCCAACTTTTCCTCTGTCCTCCTCCCCTTCTTCGCCTGAAGAAGAGGGGAAGTATAATTCATTATAAAACAGATAATGCTTAAAGATAGAAAGGAAATAGCAAAAAAAGACACTACCATACTCTGTTGTTTAAACTAAAAATTGATATAGTCCTTTAAGAGCACCAAATGGGTGTATGTATCAAAATTTTAAAAGTTTATATTCTTTGACCACCCCACCCCCCGAACAAAGTCCACTTCCAGGAATTATTTCTACAAAAATTACTAACATATATGTGTATTATACATAAAGATAGATGATCAACACAATGCTGTTTGAAATATTGCAAAATAGCAAAGAATATAAATACCATGGGGTGTTTATTATGGTACACTAATACTATGCAGCTTTCAAAAGAATTCAGTAGAGATATATGTATATATACTGTCATGGAAAGAAGTCTAAGACGTTATAAGCCAGAAAACAAGTTTACTCACTCATTTTACTCACTGAACATAGAAGTCAATATTTATTGGTTTATGATATATCAAGCACTGGCACAGGTTCAGGGAATATAGCAGTGAACAATTCAGGCAAAATTCCTGCCCTCATTCTAGAATGCCCTGCATTCTCATTGAAGATTAATGTTTAAAGTGTAAATCATTGAGGTTAAAAAGAACAATATACATATATGTTTATAAATGTATAGGAAATGATTTGAATGATATAAGGACGAATCCAACTAGGAGTCCCTGTTTTTTCTGGGCTTTCAGTGAGAAGGAAGGATGCTCTTTGTGAGAGCAAAAGCATGAGCTCAGAGACAGGGACATGGGGTAGACGGGCACAGCCTGTGTGACCAGATCACAGGGAAATATGGTAAAAGTGTGGATCAGGCAGCTATGGACTGGTAGAAAGAGTATTGGATGATTAGCTTTCTCTTTATATACGGGTGACCCGCGAATAATATGGGAGTCGGGTACTGACCCCTATGCAGTTGAAAATGTGTGTGTAACTTTTGACTTTTCAAAAATTTAATGACTAGTAGCCTACTATTGACTGGAAGCCTCGCTGATACCAAAAACAGCCGATGAACACATATGCTGTATGCTATATGTATTACATGCTATATTCTTACAATAAAGTGAGCTAGAGAAAATAAAATGTTATTAAGAAAATCATAAAGAAGATAAGCTGGGGGCACTGGCTCACATCTCTAATTCCAGCACTTTGGGAAACCAAGGTGGGAGGATCACTTAAAGCCAGGAGTTAGAGACCAGCCAGGGCAACACAGGGAAGACCCCATATCTACCAAAGAGAGAAAATATATTTACTATTCATTAAGTGGATATGGATCATCATAAAGGTCTTCATCCTCATTGCCTTCAGCTTGAGTAGCTGAGGAGGAGGAGGAAGAGGAGCAGTTGGTCTTGCCGTCTCAGGAGTGGCAGAGGCAGAAGGAGTGGAGATGGAGGGAGAGACAGGAGAGGCAGACACACTCACCATAACTTTTATTGAAAAAATCCACATATAAGTGGACCTGTGCAGTTCAAACCTGTGTTGCTCAAAGATCCATTGTACAAATACCATGTTATCATTGAAAAGATCCAAGAATCCACAAAGAACTCTACAACCTCACAGCCCCATCTTATGTTAGGGTGGCATGTGCTCCAAATGTCTTGAAGAATAATGAATCTTTGGGGCCGCGAACTTAGATGCTTCCTGGAGCCAGGCAGGAATGATGCACAAGTGAATCAGCTTAGGCAGGGCTGCAGGCATAGGCCTTCCTCAGAGGGCAGCTGCCATGCCGCCCGGCCAATGGTGGCCGTGCTGGGAGACAGGCCATGGCTATCAGAGCTTCTGATGTTTAAAGAGGAGCCACATAGACTGTGGACATTTGTAAATGTTGCCTCAAAACTTTGTTTCATGCTATGTGGATCAAAAGATCACAGGTGCCAGCAGCACCTGGTCCACAGGCCTCCAGTTTGTGACCCATTAGTCTTTACTGCAGATAAAAAGAGCCCTGAGGGAATGAACACAGCAAGCTTTCCTACAGGCCTCCAGAAGTGGCTCCCGGCTGAGCGGTGCATACCCGACCACTGCTAAAATCTCTCCCTCCCAGTCTCCTGGCCCTGCTAGACCACCCGCAGGGAAGTATACTTTACCACCTACCCTGGCAGCTTTGCTGAAAGAAACAGCCCTCCTGGGAGTCAAGTGAATTCTCAAGTGAAATTCTCTACCTCATAGTTTTTAAATAATACAGAAGAATCCAGAAAAGATGCGAATAATCTAATTCACTCTGTTTGCTCCCACCCCACCCACCTCCAACCAAGTCCCTTTCCCTTTCATTAACTCCTCATTCTTAAAAGTATATTTTTTAATTGATATATAATAGTTGTACATATTTTGGGGGATACACATGATATTTTAATACCGGTATACAATGTGTAATGATTAAATCAGAGTAATTGGGATATCCGTCACCTCAAACAATTATCTTCTCCTTTTCGTTTCCTTTTACTTTTTCTTCCTTTCTTTTTTATTTATTTATTTATTTTTTAGACAAGGTCTCACTATGTTGCCCAGGCTGAAGTGCAGTTGACTATTCACAGGCGTGATCATGGTGCATTATAGCCTCAAACTCCTAATTTCAAGTGATCCTTCTGCCTAAGCCTCCAAAGTAAGAACTACAGGCACAGTCACTATGCCTGAAACATTTATCTTTTCTTTGTGTTGGGAACATTATAATTCTTCTCTTCTAGTTATTTTGAAATATACAATAAATTATTGTTAACCATCATTTCCTTATCAAATGCTAGAACTTATTCCTTCTATCTAACTGTACTTTTATACCCCTTAACCAGTTTCTTTTCATTCTTCCTTCTTTCTTTCCGGCCTCTGGTAATCACCATTCTACTCTCTACCTCCAGGAGTCCACACTTTTAGTTCCAACATATTAGTGAGAAAATGCAATATTTGTCTTTCCATGCCTGAATTACTTCACTTAACATGATGTCCTCCAGTTCCATTCATGTTGCTGCAAATGAAAGGATTTCATTATTTTTTATGGCTGAAGAGGATTGTATCAAGCTGAAAAACTTATGTACAGCAAAGGAAACAATAAGTGAAGAGACAGCCTACAGAATGGAAGAAAATATTTGCAAACTCTTCATCTGGCAAGGGATTAATTACCAGAATTTACAAGGAACTCAAACACCTCAATAGCAAAAACTCAAAAACAAGAACAAAACAAAATGAAAAAAAGCTGAAACAAGCCCAATTTTAAAATGGGCAAAAGATTTGAATAGACATTTCTCAAAAGAAGACCTAGAAATGGCCAAGAAGTATATGAAACAATGCTCGACATTAGTAATCAGTGGTGTTGGGCATTGTTGAGCATCAGGGAAATGCAAATCAAAACCACAATGAGATATCATCTCACCCCAGTTAGAATGGCTATTATAAAAAAAGACCAAAAATAACAAATGTTGACATGGATATGGAGAAAGGGGAATGCTTATATACTGTTGGTGAGAATGTGAAGTAGTATAGCCACTATGGAAAACAGTATGGAAGTTCCTCAAAAAACTGCAAATAGAGCTACCATATGATGCAGCAATTTGATTGCTGGGTATCTATCTAAAAAAAAGGAAATCAGTATATGGAAGAGAGATCTGCCCTCCTATATTGATTGCAGCACTATTCACAATAGCCAAGATATGGAATCAACCTAAGTGTCCATCAACAGATGAATGAATAAAGAAAATTTGTATATAACTTCTTATCTTAAGAGCACTGAATTCTGACCTAAGCTCTATCACTTACCAGCTTTTTAATTTGGAGTTTTTGAGTTTCAGTTTCTTTGGCATAAAATGGGGAAATTAACCTCTGCCTCAAAGGGCCATAGAGATTATATCAAATGACATATGTGAGAGAGCTTTGCCATCTATAAGACATTATGAAATTATAAAATATGCCTATTACTCACATGGGGTCAGACTGAGGAACCAGTAAAAGTTTTCAAGCAGGTTTCAGCATGCTTTGGAAAGTCTCTGGTAGCATTTACAGTATGCTGTTGGGAGGAGAAGGCTGGCAGCAGAGAAAGCAGTCAGGGACTGTTGCAACGGTAGAGGTGAGAGGTGATAAAGGGCATTGATATTAGGGAGGGCTAGAGGGACCATTGTGAGAGAGGATGTGGAGAAGGGGGCAGCAGTTATGGCTCCGAAGGTGTAGTTCAAATGACCGGGATGATAACAAGGCCATTAACCAAAATGGGCAATTTAGCTATTTTATAATGTTTATGGAGGGCCAATTATTCCTAGTAGCTGGTTTGGGGACTGGGAATAATCAGGCACTCAATGACCACTACACATTAAGTTCCCTGTTCTCATGGGGTTACATTCTGGAGGGGCACTGTGGATCTTTGCCTGCTGCTAAAATGAGATGTTTACAGTCCAATACAAGAATGAGTTGAGTCTGCATGATCTAAAATGTGTGTCAGAGCCTTGATATGTCTAGGATAGGCATCTGGAAATGTTGTAAGGATATTTTTCTTTCTTACTTTTTATTATGAAAAATTTCAAACACATGCAAAAGTAGAAGGATTAGTAAAATGAATGCCCACGCATGAATCACCAACCTTTAGTAATTACTAACTTATAGCCAATTCACCAACACGCCTACCCATTTTCATTCCCCATTGCCCTGCCCTGATTTATTCTGAAGCAGATCTCAGACATCATATCATTTTATCTATAAGTATTAAATATCTTAGCATGTATCTCTGAAAGATCAAGACTTTTTAGATACATAACCGCCATACCATTTGTCACACCTAAAAAATTAACAATACTTTTTCTTTTCTTTTCTTTTCTTTTTTTTTTTTTTTTTGGTAGAGACCAGGTCTTGCTCTGTCACCCAGACTGGAATATAGTGGCTCAATCATAGCTCACTGCATTATCAAACTCCTGGGTTCAAGTGGTCCTCCTACCTCAGCCTCCCAAGTAGCTAAAATTACAGGTGTGCACCACCACCTGGCTATTTTTTTTTATGTTTTTTTGTAGAGATGGGGTCTTGCTATATTGCCCAGGCTGGTCTTGAACTCCTGTCCTCAAGTGATCCTCCCCTCAGCCTCCCAAAGTGCTGAGATTACAGGCGTGAGCCACCATGCCTGGCCAATAATAATTCTTTCATCTTTTTGTTGACCAAACCTAACTACTCTGAGGTTTCTGGTATTAATCTTTAAAGAGTTTATGTATACAACTATAGCTTATAGGAATCCTCTCAACAAAGGAGAGGATCCACCCAGAACAATGTATCTGCAAGTATGTGTGCTGTTTGTACCTTGTTATAAGGGGGAACAAACAAAAAACAAGTAAAGAAATAAGTGAAGTAGATAAATGCAGTTAATACTAACTGGCAGGAGGAAAATGAAGCAGGGTGGCATGACAATGCTTAGGGTGGTGGGGGTATTATAATTCCTCTGGCTGTAACTTCATTTCTTAGGAAGGAGACAGTCAGGGCTGAGCAGGGAAGTGGATCATTTCAGAGAGGAGAGGCAACAGAAACACAGATCCTGTTTCAGGAGGCCGGGGAGCTGGAATAAAGGGAGAAGACGGAACACTGGCAGAAGAGAAGGGCAGATCATGCAGCCATGGGAAGGAGCCTGGAGTTTTTCTTCTAAGTGTGAAGGAAACCACTGGTGGATTCTGAGCAAAGGAGTTGTCTGGCTTATACTTTTAAAAAATATCCCTGTTGGCCTGGTGCAGTGGCTCACACCTGTAATCCCAGCACTTTGGGAGGCCGAGGGGCAGATCACCTGAGGTCAGGAGTTTGAGACCAGCCTGGCCAGCATAGTGGAACCCTGTCTCTACTAAAACTACAAAAATTAGCCTGGTATGGTGGTGTTTACCTGTAATCCCAGCTACTCAGGAGGCTGAGGCAGGAAAATCGCTTGAACTTGGAAGGCGGAGGCTGCAGTGAGCAGAGGTTGCACCACTACACTCCAGCCTGGGCAACAGAGCAAGACTCCATCAAAAAAAAAAAAAAAAAAAAAAAAGCCCTGTCTTCTGCATGAAAAAGAGGTTGGAGGCAGGCAAGACAGGAGGAAGGAGACTAATCAGAGGCTCCTGCAGTTGTCGTCTTACACCCTATAGGAGAGTTGCAGCAAAATGGGAAGAAGTTGATGAATATGGGAATATTTAGAAGGAAATGAAAGAGATCCTGCAGGTTTGGGGATGGCTATGGTAAATTCATTTTTATAGCATAAGAATGAGGTACTGGTGGACTGGTTTGAGGTGCGGTGTGAGGCCATTTGACAGCGTCCACAAAAAAAGCTAGGTTGGTCCTGCTCTGTGAGCAGCATGCTGTACATTCAGGGGCCTGATCTGCAGCAGGCCGCCATTTCTGTGAGCCCACACCAATAGCACATGCCAGGCAGTAATGCTGCAATGATGCCTATCCATGCCCCACTGTTTTCATAGAGGGGAGAGCCCTGCCTGCCAAGAAAAATATGCCATAGATACTGCCGGGGGGAAACAAATCCTCCTTGTGAGTGTTCAAATGGGGGAAATAAATCTTTTTAAAATTTTCTGTAGAGACAGGGTCTCCCTATGTTGTCCAGGCTGGTCTCAAACTCCTAGCTTCAAGTGATACTTCTGTCTCGGCCTCCCAAAGACTTGGGATTTACAAGCGCGAGCCACTGTGGCCAGCTGGGAAATAAGTAAGTCCTCTTTATGAGTCTTCCAGACTTAGGATTAAATGGGCAGGACTTGAAGTGGGAAACCTGGAGGCAGATTTGGCCCCAGCTTCTTCCTTCCAAAGTCCCGCTTCACTCAGAGTCTCCCTCGGTGCTGAGGAGGCAAGCAAGGAGAAAGAGCTGTGAGAGGGGACAGAGTGATGGAAGGTGATTCAGAGAGTTTTCACTCAGTGGGAAAACATTTTCATTCATTCAAAAAGCATTTTTAAGCACTTGGTGCATGTGTGGTACTACGGCAGGTGCTAATGAGGTTAGAAAAGTCAAAAGAAGGTACAGCCCATCCTCAAACTGTTTTGGTCTAATTGAGGAAGAGAATATACATTAATTAGAGGCCGGGAGGGAGCCAACAGCGGTAGAGAATAAAGGTGAAGTAGCCTATAGAAAGAGACGGGTATAAATAAGAAATGAAGTTTCATCGACCCTAACTTTACCCCTTCATCTTAGCCTCAGAATTATCTTTCTCCAGGAAGCATCAGTTTCACTGGGAAAGAAGCTATATAGTTGTTTTTGTTTTTTTGTTTTTATTTTTATTTTTTGGACTAGTGACAATTTCCTTTTTATTTTAATGTAAGTTCTGGGATACATGTGCAGCTATATAGTTTTAACTCCCACATTTTCTACAGCAAAACGTCTAGACAGATGGTGTGACAATGAATTCCCTTCTCCCTCATTCTTAAAATTATTTATATGAAAAGACTGACAAAGACATAAGAGTTAGATCACATTTGATTATCCTATTAGCCTATTCTGTGTTATTTTTTAACATTTTTTGTAGAGACAGGATTTCACCATGTTGCCCAGGCTGGTCTCAAATTCCTAGCCTCAAGTGATCTTCCTGCCTCGGTCTCTCAAAATGCTGGGATTACAGGTGTGAGTCACCGTGCCTGGTCATCCAATTGTCTCCATTGAAAAAGGTGCTGTTAGGCATACTGGAAAATCTGCCGCAGATGTTCTCTATTCACTGTTCTCACAGAGCAGTGAATTCACTGCTCTGTCAATGCTGTTCCTTTCCCTGGGCCTGACTGCCAAAACCTGACCTCTTCTCTTTGAGAAAGGAGACCCAAAGTCAGTGATTTAATAGATTATAAATCAATTTGGGGGCTACAGAACTGTGAATTATTCATTTCTAACACAGACTTGGCATATAACAAACTAGCTACTGAGAGTCTTCTGCCATGATTTATTGATAGAGCCCTGCTAAGATAGATAATTTTGAAATATTTCCCTTGTTTTCATGGTCACTGATGTTTCAAAAGATTTGGGACTAAGTAGGGCAAAAGGACACTGAGGTTTTCCAGGCATTGAGAAAGGGCTACTTTTCCCCAGGCCACAGCAGGGAAGAGGAAAGGAGAGGAGAGGCAAGCAGTAGAGCAAACAAACAGTGAAGCTTTCTGGTTTTCTTTTTTTTTTTTTTTTTCCCATTCATTCCAGTTCATCAGGAATTGTGGGATACCTGCCAAATATCCAGCAGCACCAGCACCATGGGAAGTACAAAAGAAGCACTCAGTAAAATGGGCTCTCGCATGCCAATGCGTACAGGGACCTAGCGGGTAAGACCAACGAACCAGTGGGTAGGAACAAGAAGCATGGAACACTCTAGGTCTCTTATTTACCTATGTTTAAAATATCTAAACTTTTCTATTTACTGTAGGGAAATAATGTAAGCATGATGATAGATAGCAATTGATTCTACTTCGTTATCAAGAACACAGTGGGGAGTGGTGGGTACTATGATGTCCTGCAGAGCCAGGACCCCATCTAAGGTGGGTGGGACTGGCATCCTTTATTAGGTTCTGGCTATAGTCAGGATAGGCATACCAGATCTTCAATTTTTCAAGAGAAGCCAGACATCAATATTTTTATTTTTATGAGATCTTTATATTTCCAATTGTTGGCATCTAATGAAAATATTTAGACATTACCGTAGCAGCCATAATTCTGTGGTCAAACAGAATTGGCATAATTCCCTGAAGAAATGGACACTGACCTTATGTAAGTTGCCATCTGCCTGAATGTATAAGACATACATACTAACTTGAGTACGAAATGAAAATATATCTGGCATGTACTTAATATATGTTCAACCTCTTCCTCTTTTTCCCATTATAAAACAGTATTTGTGTGATAGAAAACAAAAGTCAGCAATAGGCATTTCATATCTTTCCTACTTCTTTCTAAGAAGGGTCAATTTCCTTCCTCCAGCTGGAGAAGAAGAGAGACCAAGAAAAGCAGCATCAAGCATTCGTTTTGCCAACAAGGTTGATGGGTAAGGAGGTCAGTAGAGGGCTACATTTCTCTACTCAAAGATGGACTCACAGACAAACAGTCTGGAGAGGAAGAGAAAGCCTGGGGCAAAGGGGAGAAAAAGCAGAAGATAGAGATTCAGGGCAGGTGCTGATGGGCTAGGAACTTTAGGAAAAGAGAGAGGAAAGTTTAAAGGGGGGGGTCCTTAAAATATTTTGCCATGTGATATATACATGACACTCTGCCCTGTGTACCCAAGACACTTAAAATAAAATCCACAGTGCTCTTTAATGCATCCATAGTCATATTTGCATTTGCTTTAAGGTGAGAATGAGACAGCCAGGTGGGCTACCTGAGACTGTGCCCCAGTGAGCGGTCATGGCTAAGGAGGATAAAGGAGTGCTGACTGCACTTAACCAACTGAAAACCAAGGAACCCAAGGTCTGACAACAGAATAAGACATCTGACCATAAAGAGATGCCATGCAAAATCCTGGTCCTAGAGCTGGATATTGTAGCAAGAAGAGAAAGCTCATTGAGAGGTGAGGGCGGAGCGTGGGCAGAGGTGAGGGTGTGCTTGGTGTATCCTAGCCTGGCAGGTATATGGAGCCACTGTGGTGAGCAGAGGTTTCATGTTCAGAATATGGCTCCTTTTCATGTTAGAAGGGGGATCCTCTGATATCCTCAACTGTAGCTTAGCTTCAGTTCTGGTCAAATGTATAAGCTTGCTTCTCCACCCTCAGTGTGTCAAAGCCCTGCAGGGAAGACCCACAACATCATGTTCTTAGAGACCAGACTGTCAGACATAGCAGCACCAGGTTTTGAATTTTAGAAATAATGTGTATGTGTGTGATGGGCATTTGTAGTTACACTGGCTATGCATGGGCTTTTTCAGGCCTGTTCAACGTGGGTCCAAGACACTGAATTCAGGAGCTAGCTAGTACTGCCGAGGCAGTTACATGTGTGAGCTGGACACACAGCAAACTGTCAGTTGAGGTTGATCTGAAGGAGATTTGTTCTTTTATTTTCTTGCTCTGTTGCCTAGACTACAGTGCAATGGCACAATCTAGGCTCACTGCAACCTCCGCCTCCCAGGTTCAAGTGATTCTCCTGACTCAGCCTCCCAAGTAACTAGGATTACAGGCGTGCACCACCACATCCAAAAAATACAATTTTTTTGTAGAGAAAGGGTTTTGCCACATTGTCCAGGCTCGTCTCGAACTCCTGGCCTCAAATGATCCACCTGCCTCAGCCTCCCAAAGTGCTGGGATTACAAGTGTGAGTCACTGTGCCTGGCCGATGGAGATATGTTCTAATGAAGGGTGGGCCACCTAGCTCAGTGTGTTCGCAAGAGTAAGAGAACAGAGGTGGATTGGAGGGGTTGGCAAGCCTGGTTCCAGCTCTGGCTTCCACAGAGGCTATAGAGCCCTCGGCAGGGCAATTAACCTCCGGGGACCTCAGTGTAAAATGAGAACATTTCTATATTAGCTCTTTGAGAAATCTCTATACCATTTTCCATAGTGACTGTGAGAAATCTCTATGCTATTTTCCATAGTGACTGTACTAATGAATATACCTATCAACAATGTGTGAATTCTGTTTTTTCTGAGTCCTCACCAACATTTTTTTTTTTTAGTCTTTTAAATAATGGTTATCGTAACTGGGGTAAGATGGTATCTCACTGTGGTTTTGATTTGCATTTCCCTGATGATAAGTGATGTTGAACACTTTTTCTTTTTTTTATTTTTGTGGTACTTTGTTATGTCAGAACATTTTTTCATATACTTTACTTGTTGGCCATTTGTATGTTTTTTTTTTTTTTTTCTTTTTAAGAAATATCTACGTATGATCCAGAAATCTCACTACTGGTATTTATCCAAAAGGAAGGAAATCAATATATCAAAGGGATACCTGCATGCTCATGTTTATTGCAGCTCTATTCACAATTGCAAAGATGTGGACTCAACCTAAGTGTTCATCACTGGATGAATGGATAAAGAAAATGTGGTATATACACACAATGGAATATTATTCTTCCATATAAAAGAATAAAATCCTGTCATTTGCAGCAACATGGATGGCACTGGAGGTTATTATGCTAAGTGAAATAAACCAGGGACAGAAAGACAAATATTGCATGTTCTTACTCATATGTGGGGGCTAAAAGAGTTGATTTCATGCAGGTAGAAAATAGGATGATAGATACCAGAGGCTAGACTCTGGGAAGGGTGTGTGTGTTTGTGTGTGTGTGTGGCGGGGGGTGGTATAGAGGTTGGTTAATGGGTACAAATATACAGTTGGATAGAAGGTGTAACTTCTAATGTTTAATAGCAAAGTAGAGTGACTATAGTTTATCAACAACGTGTAGTGTATTTCAAAATCAGCTACAATAGAAGATTTGAAATGTTCTCAGCATACAGAAATGTTAAATACTAGAGGTGATGCATATCTTGAATATCCTGACTTGATCATTACACATTCTATGCATGTAACAAACTATCACATGTACCATGTACTGTGTAAATATGTTCAAATATTTGTGAACCAAAAAATTTTTAATGAAAACATTCTGGTTCTGCACTTGAGGATTAAATAAGACACAAATCTGAAAGTTCTGGAAAATGTAACAGTAATAGCTAATGTTTACCAGTGCTAATTATGAGCCAGGCATCTCATTTATTCCTCGTAACATCCTTGTGATGTAGGTATACTTATCCCAATTTTTACAGATGTCCAAACTGAGGTACAGAGAGGTTATACAGCTCATCCAGGGTCACAGCTAGATCTGGACTTAACTTCCTTTGGTATAATACAAAAATATATTTGGCCTTTGTCCCAGGTTCCTGACCCAGAGCTCCTAAAACCCTTGGAATTTCCTGAGTAATAGGTATGTCTTTTGTTATTCATAAGGAGGAGATTCTTTTGATCACCCCTGAGTTTATCCTAATGAAGTGACTTAGGGTATGGCCCCTAGACAGCTTAGGATGGGGCTATTCACTAGAAATAACAAGTCATTAGAGGATTGGAACTTTCAGCTCTGTCCACAGACCTCCAGGATGTGTTTGCATTGGGTGGTATGGGGATGTTGGGGAGCACTGGAGATTGAGCTCTATAAAAACTCTTGAACCAGGATACCTGGAGAGCTTCCATGTTGGTGAACAGATCAAGGTGCCAGGTAATGGTGTGCCTGGAAAGAAGTTCTGCACACCACACACACACACACACACACACACACACACACACCCCTTGCCCTGTGTAGCTATTCCTTTTGGCTGTTCCTGAGTTGTAGACTCTAGAATAAACTGGCAAATATTGAATTATACATAATTCATATGTAGATATATTTATATATTTAAATATGTATGTATTTATTTGCTAAAAATCGATTCTGGGCAGTGGGTGATAATAGAGAAACACTGACCGAGCTTACTTAGGGTCTCTGTATCCCGAGGGAAGGGTCAGACCCTTCCGCTTGAACATTGAGCTGTTAGATTAGATTCAAATCTGAAATAACCGGCACAGCAACTCCCATTCTGATTCCCCTGAAGGGAACGAGAAAGTCAGGAAAGGTAAAGATCATGCAACCAGCAGCAGAGAGAACATGCCTGCTCTGACCCTGCCCAGCCTGGCTCAACTACAGGATCGTCCGACTGGTTTCTGCCACAGGCATGTGCTGGGAAATATGAGGGAGGCTGCCCAGAAGGTGGTGGCTTTGTAGTTGTGTCTTGTTTAAACTCTTTTATTGTACAGCATCCTTCTTTCCAGGCCATTCTTCACTTGAGGGAAAGATTAGGGCAGCTTCACGATGCTAGGCAGTGGTGTATTTTTTTAGTGATCTGTATAAACCATTTTTTTTCAAAGCTGACAGCAAGAACATCTGGAGTCTTACTCTATTCTCTCTCAGGGTTCAATCTACTCAACATTGTTGAGTTTCCCTATCTTTCTTGTGAGGTAAGAAGGGTCTGTATATTTTAATATATTCCACTGCAAGAGTAAAATGGCCCCAGGTTCTGGGATTGGGCAGCCTAGGTTGCAATCCTAGCTCTGAAACCACTAGCTCAGCAACCTTGGGTAGGTTTCTTAACCTGTGTAAATCTCATTTTCTTCACAGTACACAGTAATATGTTACATAGAGATGAGAGGATTAAACAAAAGAATGCAGATGTCCCCTATGTGTAATGCAGAGCAATTACTAGATATTAGCTGTGTGCTAGTTACTGTTTAGAGCATTATTAAAAGTGCTTGTCAGCCATGCTACAAGCTGATTACCAAAAGAAAATTTTGCTTATTTTCTTTGTATATTTCATACTGAAGGAGTAAAAGCTGTCACACTTTATTTATTTATTTATTTAGTGACAGGGTATCACTGAGTTGCCCAGACTGGAGTGCCCTGGCATGATCACAGCTCGTTCAGCCTAGACCTCCCAGGCTCAAGCAACCCTCCTGCCTCAGCCTTCTGGGTAGCTAGGACCACAGGTGCATGCCATTGTACCTGCTAATTATTTTATTTTTTGTACAGACAAGGTTTCACTTTGTTGCCTAGAATGGTCTCAAACTCCTGGCCTCAAGTGATCCTCTGGCCTCAGCCTCCCAAAGTGTTGGGATTACAGGCGTGAGCCACTGTACCTGGACCTCATTACACACTTAATAAAATAAATAGATTGCATAATGCCACTGGTCACTCATCAGCCACCAACCTTGGCAATTCACTTCTCTGACAGTCTGTTTCCTTCTTTTCTAGCTGGGCCAATCACTGCTATCTCCCAAGATACCCTGGTTGAAAGATGTTTGGGAAAGGTTTCAAGTACTATCTGGAGTAAAAGGTGTTACTGTTGGGATGCATGACAATGAACTTCTACGGGAAGATATTAATTTGAGTTTGAACTTGGGATAGGTGTTGAGAAAACCAGTTCTGCTCAATTTTTAAATCCTAGGACACTCGGTAAGCATTCAAAATGTTGATTTATTTCTTTGAGAAACCATCTAGTAATCTTGAAACTCTCTTATGTGTCTTTTTCCCTCTTCCTCTCCAGAGTTTGATTTCCTTCCCATAAAATTTCATTACACTGTTGGCAGCAACTATTATTTTTGCCTTTCGTACAAATAATCTTTTTAGTTTATATTCAGGCACAGCAGTGTCTGCGATGCTATAGTTTACATTACAGTTCACTCTTGGTGTTGTACATTCTTTGGGTTTTGACAAATGTATAATGACATGTATTACCCATTATAGTATCATATGAAACAGTTCCTCTGTCTTAAAAATCCTCCGTGCTCAACCTATTCATCTTTCCCTCACCCCAAACTCTTGGTAACCACTAATCTTTTTACTGTATCCATAATTTTGCCTTTTCCAGAATGTCATAAATTGGAATCAAGAAACAGTATGTAGCCCTTTCAGACTGGCTTATTTCACTTAGTAATATGCATTTACGGTTCCTCCATGTGTGTTCATGGCGTCATGGCTCATTTCTTTTTAACACAGAATAATATTCCATTGTCTGGATGTGCCACACAGTTTGTTTATTTATTAACCTATTGAAGGACATCTTGGTTGCTTCCAAGTTTGGGAATTATAAGTAAAATTGCTATGAACATCGGTGTGCAGGTCTTTCTGTGGACATATATTTTCAACTCACTTGGGTAAGTACTAAGGAATACAATTGCTCGATGCGATGGTAAGGGTATGTGTTGTTTTGTAATGCATCACCAAACTGTCTTCCAAAGTGGCTGTATCATTCCCCCACCATTTTAAGGCACAGCCTGGCCAGCCATGCCAGGATGTAGCATTGACTTCTTAGATAGGTGAACATCCCAATTCTTTGTGCCTGTCTTGAGATATGCTATTATGGACAATCACATTCCAAGGCAGCATAGGGCAAATTCCTATGTTTCATGCTCAGTTTAACAAATGTGTGTTATTAGAGGGTGTGTCTGGATGGAGGTAACTTATACTGTGTCCAACTCACCTATTGCTATGTTGGCGTGTGAAAGCTGAGAGGTGCCACGATGTGTTTGCACCTGTAAGACAGGGAAGGCGTGGCTGTCTCTTCTTCCTGAAAAAGCCCCTTGGCTTTCACACTGCCCATCGGTGTCTCTTTCCCCTTTGCTGTTGCTCTCCTGAGGACCTGTTGGTCATTCCTCCTCATTCACTGGGGATTCGCCTCCTGACTCATAGTTTTCCTTTTCTTACCCCACCATAATATCCACCCCCGACTTCTCAGTTCCTTTACCTTTTCATCTCTAACAACATTTTTCTCACCTTCCACCAGCAACCCACTACCCATAATCACCCTCAGAGCCTTCACAGCAACAGAATCTACATGCCTCAGACATCTCAGTTTCAAACAACTCACCCTTTCAGCACCACAACTTACATTTTCTGATTCACTCACCACAATTCCTTGAAGTCACAGGGCCTGCAATCTCTTGACTTTTCCTTTGTCTCACAGCCCATCAGCCCCTCTGTTTTCTCATCACCCCTCATTAATGTAAACCCCAGGATCCATCTTCTCACCAGGCCCCTGAACTTTCTTCTGTTATTTGCTCCTACCCAGCAGACCCCAATCCTGACTGAAATTCACTCTGCCTTCTCCATGCCTGTCCTGAGCAGCTCCAAGTTGCTGATTAACAACCACTGGCCAGGCTGAGTGGCATCATTTGAAGCCATCATCTCAAGCTGCAGGGGGACATTCATGCTCCTGACACGCCTGTTATACTTTACTAGTTAATGTTCCCACTTTCTGAAATGCTCCTTCATACCTTTTTTTGTCTTCAAACCTCCTACACTGTTCCCCTGAATCCTGGCTAATGGGTAGCCTCTATCTCCCTGAGAATACAGAAGCCAGACAAGAGTTCTCTTCTTTCCTCACACCAGTTTAGAAGTGCATCTGAATTTGCATCTGGCTTCTGATTCCTTTCTACTACAAGAAAGAAAGCCTCCCTCTCCTAACAAATAATATTTCTTCCTTGGGTTTTGGATGAGCTCACTTTAAGGAGTTCTGGATTAGCTCACTTCAAGGATGAGCTCACTTCACCTCTCCCTTCCCTCTCCCTTCCCTTCAACATCCACTCATGCCTCTGCATCATCAGCCCCTCCGTCTCCACTGCATCCTTCCTTCTTTTTTTCCCCCCTTTAAAGGAGAGGGGCAATATAACTTACGTAAAATAACATACGTAAAAATAACAATCCAGAAATTTTTTGGTGTTTGTTTCTCAATACCCACCCTCAAATGTAACCACTTTTCTGATTTCTATTAGAAAATAGATTAATTTTCCCTGATTTTGGACTTCCTATAACTGGAATAATATGGTATCTATTTTTTGGTATCTGGCTTCTTTTGTTCAATACAACATATTTGTGATTAATCCATGCTGTTGTGTAGGTCAATCATCTTTATTGCTGAGTGGTATTCCATTGCAAGGTCATACCACAATTTGCTTATCCATTCTTCTGTTGATGGAAATTGCAGGTGTTACCAGATTTGAGCTCCTATAGACAAGGCTGCTCTGGACATTCTTGTACAGGTCTTTTGGTGGAAACATACTTTCCTTTTCATTTGGAACTTCTGATCATAGAATAGGTGTATATTTAAATTTATTAGGAGCTAACAGACAGCTCTTCAAAGTGGCTATACCATTTTGCATTCTCATAAAAGCACTGTATGAGGGTTCTGGTTGCTTAACTTCCTCCACAAATTTAGGATAATCAGTCATTTTGATTTTAGTGATTCTAATGGGTGTGAAAAGTGCTTTGGGGTCATAAGATTAGCCCCCATTAGAAGTTATCTATTATTATTATCACCAGATCACGACTCAAACATTTTTAATAAAGGGCACCTGAGTTCCTTCTTTATTGTAATCATGCCTCACTCTTCTTCTTGTCCTAACCCCTCCAAAAACCACATCATAACCCCCAATATTGGCCATACATCTATTTAAGTATTATGTGTAAATATATGTTGGTAAATATGTTAAAGTATTGGCTTTATAAAGAGGACCCAGTAGAGACATCATCAATGCCCCCCACAATACCCAGCGAGTGCTTGGAAAATGGCTAGGTTCGTATTTTTCTGCAGCTCCCTAGAATATAACAGTCTACCCTACTTTGTTCTGGGCTCTGTCCCCACATCTTAGGAGTGGCATTCTCTTTCGGGCTGCACAGCCCTATGGGACGTCAAACCTTGCCTTTCTTGACAACTGATGGGAGGTCCCTACCATCAGCACCTTCTCCAGTCTATCAACCTGGGTTGGACGTCCCTACCTAGACACAGCTTCTCTTGGGGACGCTGTGGAGGAAATCGGGGTCTCGGGTGTGGCTATGTACTCAGGGACAGAAGCTAGACGCGCTCCGCAGCCTGAGGTGGGCCAGGCACCTGCTGGGCTCGGGGTGGCAGAGACAGCTGTGCGGTCCCAGCTGTTCCTAAGCGCACCGCTGAGGGACGCACTCCCTTCTACAACGGCTGCACCCCAAGTCCTCCTCCCATTCCTATATTTTTCTCCATCCCCTGCCCACGCTTAATTAGTTATCTCCTCCAGACCCCTCCCCACTGGCCTCCTCCCTTGCACAGGCGAGCTGGGCAGGGAAGAGAGCGCCCGGCTCAGTACTGCGCGCGCCCTGCGGCTGTCCGGTGGCCAAAGCACAGCGCGGGAGAGTCTGCGATGTCAGAGAACGGCTCCTTCGCCAACTGCTGCGAGGCAGGCGGGTGGGCAGTGCGCCCGGGCTGGTCGGGGGCTGGCAGCGCGCGGCCCTCCAGGACCCCTCGACCTCCCTGGGTAGCTCCAGCGCTATCCGCGGTGCTCATCGTCACCACCGCCGTGGACGTCGTGGGCAACCTCCTGGTGATCCTCTCCGTGCTCAGGAACCGCAAGCTCCGGAACGCAGGTGAGCACCATTCCTGATGCTGGGTGCTGGCATCGGGCCCTTCCTTTTCTGATCTTGTCCCTGACCCCGGGATATGCGCTGCCTTTTCCCTCCTCAGCCCGGGCTCCCCTTTCCCTTCACTCTAACCTATTCCTTAAGTTTGACTCTGCACTCAAAAGTTAGGGTGAGTTTTGCCCCTCCGAAGTGCGGCTGCCCAGGACGCGCTTGGCACAGAGGGAATTGCGGAAAGTTTTACTGGCGCGCTTTTTGGCCGGGCGCCGGCGCTGTGGGAACCCACGCTGCTGGATGCCATCGCTACCCCGTCGCGCTCCAATGCGTACCTTTCCAGAGGTGCCCACATCAGGCCACAGAAATCTCACCACCTGTACTTGACATCCCACTTCCTTCCTTGCCAAGCACTGTAGCTTTATGTAGTAGTCGCTTAGAAAATCCTTGCTGAAAAAATGAGTTACTCAATGGAAGCATTTCAGTAGGTTTTGTGTCAAAAACTTATCTCCAGGTCATCTGAAGACTCAATTCCAGTTGACGGAGAGTAAATGCAGAAATTGCAGATTCTGCTTGGACTGAACTAAATTGCTTTGAAATATTGTGGTCTTTTCCGAAGACTGGGAATTCCTGGGATTAACTGTGAAAATTAAAGCAATGATTTGGCTAAATCGTGTTGTAATCCTGAAAATATTTTTCCTATTTCAATCCACTCTCATTTCAATATTCCCCTAGTCAGGTCTTCAAAGAAACAAAACCAGAGTGGGGGGCAGTATCTGAACTCTAGCCCTCACAGGTCATGGGGCATGATGACCACTTCAGCTTAGGAAGCTCAGTCACCTGTTTGTTAATTTTGCAGTTTCTTCAAGTTGGGCCTTGGGAGCAAATTCAAATATTAGAGTGAATTAAAATGGAAAGATAGCAGCAGTAAAACAACCATATAGCTTAAAAATGCTTTTCTAAGGAGTCAGACCATTTTTAGCAAATGGTAATATGTATTTGGTGTGGCCTGTGACTCTAGAAATTTTTTTTTTTTTTTTTGAGATGGAGTCTCTCACTCTGTCACCCAGGCTGGAGTGCAGTGGCATGGTCTAGGCTCACTACAACCTCTGCCTCCCAGGTTCAAGGGATTCTCTTGCCTCAGCCTCCCGAGTAGCTGGGATTACAGGCGCTCACCACTACACCCGGGTAATTTTTTATATTTTTGGTAGACACAGTGTTTCACCATGTTGGCCAGGCTGGTCTCGAACTCCTGACCTCAAGTGATCCACCCGCCTCGGCCTCCCAAAGTGCTGGGATTACAGGCATGAGCAACCGCGCCCGGCCAACTCTAGGATTTTTATCTAAAAAAACAAACAAGAAACTCCTCCAACTGTGAGTATCCAGCCATCATATGGGAAACATAACATTATTAAGAAGAAGTAAACTTTCTAACTCACTTCAGTAGTGGTGGCTGTTTTCTGGAATACATTGTTCAAAATATTGTGTCCTTTGAAGAAAAGCTTATATATTAGGGAAAAACAGGTTATGATTAGAAAACTGCATTTAATATTTTTGACACATTGTCCCTTGCAGCCATCATAAACATTCATTTCCAGCTCAGGGAGGCAAAAGGGAGACAACTCCTGGCTCTATGGGGGAGAAATGGGTCCTCCTGGTTCTGACATTGGCCCCTTCTGTCCCTGACTTATTGAGTATTTAGAGCAGGTCTGTCAGGCCATGGCTCCCTGCTCAGTAATTTGGATTGCCCACCATGAGAAAGGTGGTTGAGGGAAGTAGGAGTTGCTTCCTTTTGCTGGAAGGAGAAAAGCACCCCTCCCCTCCTGCATCCTACAGAGGGCTGGTCTTTTCTGTGATCCTGGCAGGGTCTGCAGAAACCTAACCAATTTAAGAGCATCACTGGGGAGGGTCATGAGCATGTTAAATTGCTGGCATATCCTCTGTTCTATCTTTCCTACCTCCTGATGTGTCCGCTACAGCCCAGCACCCGAACAAAAAATAATAATAATAACACTATATCTAAATGACATCAATTCCTGCCACTGCTGCAGTCTTGCAATTTAACCAGTTCTTATGTGACCTCTGGCTTTATTGGTGACAGTCACAAACAATTGTAGTACTGACTTGAACTAAATGATCTCAGCAGAGTGAGATTTCAAAAGGCGCTTAAAATCTACAGCTCTTTGAATAGTTAGCACCCATTCTACTCTTAATCAGGCCTTGTCTTACTGAAGAGTTTGGATTTAATTTAAGAAACGCTTCTTCAGACCTCTCTGTACTTAAGTCTGGCTCCTTAAATCATTGGTATTAAAAAATTAAGTCTGTAACAATGAGAATACATATATTTCCAATAACCAAGATACATAGCCCATATTGAGGTCACAGCATGTTTCCCAGGAGACACCAGTATCCTTTACTTGCCTATTACAAACCCAGTTCCTCTATGGAGCAGATCTGTATCATTCCTAACAGTGCCGCTCCTGATGGCAGGGTGAGTGGTTAGATTAATTGTCCTTTTTTTTTCAGGGATATCCTATCTGTAGTGTCTGTTGCTGCATGTGGTGGGTTGACTTCAGAGATAGCACCAGAGAAAGGCAGACAGGGAGGAGTGGAGGCAAGGTGGGAGGTAGGGTCAGGGCACCGACCCAACTTAAAAGGTAAGGCCAAGTGTGTTCACTCTTTGCTACATTCTCAGAGTCTTGCACAGCCCATGGCACTGGGTTGGTACCTCACACCTGTCAGAGTGTGCTTCCCAGGGACTTGCCACACTTTTGACTCTACTGAGAGCAGTTGAGAACTTTCCCTCCTGGGCTCACCACTGCTGCCCTGACCCTTGAGCTACACCTCGCTAATATTTATCTCTTGCATTTTTGAGCTCTTCCTTTCTCTCTTCTGGAAACTTCCTCCATTTTACACACACACACGATACACAAAGTCTCCTGTTTTAAAAGAACAAAAGACTCTTTTCTTGACTTCATGTCCTCCTAACTTCATCACTACCTCTCTCCCTCCCTTTTCAGCCAGACATTTTAATGTAGTTGTGGACATCTACTGGTTCTACCCCATTGCTTCCCATCCTTCCTCAGTCCTCTGGGCGCCATTCTCTGGAAATGTTCCTCTGTGCTGTGTGTGACACTGAAGGCCACTCCCTCTGTGGGACCTTTCATTCGCTCGGCTAACCTGGTGCTAGTTTTTGGATCTCCTTTTTCTCTTCATCTCCCGGATACCTGTGCCCTGAAAGTCATCTTTGGTTCCTCCTACTCTTTCATTCCACATGTCCTAATGATTTTACCTTCCACTATTTCTCAATTTCTCCCTTTCCTGCCTCCTTATTCTTATGGCCCCACTTCATGCCTTCATCATCTCTTGAGCAAACACTATCCATAGTGCTTGAGAGCTTTTCCTGCTCCCTCCTCCAGCCGCTGTTACCACTGCCAAGAGTTGCCCTGTCTTCAGTGACTGCCCTCCATCTCCAGAACAGTGTCCAACTCCAGAGCACAGCTCCCACAGCCATTTGCGGCTGGCCTAGCCCACCTAACTTACAGCCTCATTGCCCTCCTCTCACCAGTGCCACAGTGAGCTGCTGCTACTTCCCAAAGGGTCTGCACTCCCTGATGTACTTTCTCTACCTCTTCTGCCCAGTCAACAGCTGCTCCTCCTTCAACTCCTTCCCCAACTCCCCTGAAGGATTATCAATGTTGATTATTAATACCATGAAGGGGATAGTAAGTGTCTCCCTTGTTGGGCTTCTAAGATACCTGTGCCCTCCCCAGTACAGCATCCCCCTCACTGTACTTCTCTCCCTGCTGGACTGTGTACCTGCTGAGAGCAGACACTTTCATTCAGTTTCTGTCCACAGAGCCAGACACATAGTAAGAACAGAACACATCTCTGATTAAACAAATTGGAAATGGATAAGACACCAGGTAGTGGGGGAAAATTAATTGATTTTGCTCCATGAGCTGGGATAGACCTCAGTTACAGTACTCAGCACTACATAAGTAATCAATACAGGTTTTCATGAAACTGAACTGCTTTGAGAACAGCCCAAAGTATATCTCATGTTAAGCTGACTATTGGCACCTTCTGCATGAAGGCATGCTTGTTCTGTGATTCTCCTGTGTGAGTAAAGTTGCTCAGCAGTTTCCAGCCATGCCATGGTTGTACCCTACTGATTCCTCTTGGGGAGTTTGCCCCTGATATGCTTTGGCTGTGTCCCTACCCATGTCTCATCTTGAATTCCCATGTGTTGTGGGAGGGACCTGGTGGGAGGTAATTGAATCATGAGAGCAAGTCTTTCCCATGCTGTTCTCACAATAGTGAATAAGTCTCATGAGATCTGATGGAAAAAGAGAAGCTCCCCTGCACAAGCTCTCTCTCTTTGCCTGCTGCCAGCCACATAAGACATGACTTGCTCTTCCTTGCCTTCCACCATGATTGGGAGGCTTCCCCAGCCATGTAGAACTGTAAGCCCAATGAAACCTTTCTTTTGTAAGTTGCACAGCCTTGGGTATGTCTTTTTTTGTTGTTGTTGTTTTTGAGACAGAGTTTCACTCTTGTTGCCCAGGCTGGAGTGCAATGGCATGATCTCGGCTCACTGCAACCTCTCCTGCCTCAGCCTCCTGAGTAGCTGGGATTACAGGCATGAGCCACCACACCTGGCTAATTTTGTATTTTTTAGTAGAGATGGTGTTTCTCCATGTTGGTCAGGCTGGTCTCAAACTCCTGACCTCAGGTGATCCACCCACCTCAGCCTCCCAAAGTGCTGGGATGACAGGTGTGAGCCACTGTGCCCGGCCTTGGGTATGTCTTTATCAGCAGCGTGAAAACAGACTAATACAGCCCCTTTCTTGGTCTGGCCCGAGGTGGCCACTTTTAAGCTGCCTGTAATATGCTGGCCATATAAGAGAGCTGAGAGAACCATGTCCTCACTGTAACATCCAAGTACTCTCCACTATCAGAAAGGAAGTCATAACAACACCAGTTATTCCTGGCTCCATAGGCACAGCCACCTTAATTTTCCAAGTAGCAGTCAGAAGCTGTGGTCTGACAATGGATTTTTGTGCTGCAAATGGGTTAAAGAGGCTGTCTGGGAGGTTTAGTGAGTGCACGAATTGGCATTTCTGGGGTACGTTGATGATTGGTAAAGCAGAAATATATGAACTATTTGATGTTAAGATTGCCTAGGAAAACATGGAGGATTTGCTTGCTGAACACACAGATCTTTGTCCAAGGTCACTCTGTCTATGCTGGCAAAGCTGCCCCTCCTCCAGGCCCCCAGTGATGCTAAGAATTCACACCATCTCCTATCCAGAACCAGTAACTGCCTGGGAGGTTCCTGATGGGAATATTCTGCTTATGCAGGTGCTTTGCTTCCCCGGTTAGATTAGAAAAGAGTCTGCACTGTGGCCCCTGTTCCTTGCCTCCTCTCTTCCAACTTGTTGACTGAGGCAGCAAATGATGCTTAATAAGCAGCATGGTTCTGAACAAAGGCT
The DNA here is from genome assembly GCF_028858775.2 of Pan troglodytes. Classification (NCBI taxonomy): domain Eukaryota; kingdom Metazoa; phylum Chordata; class Mammalia; order Primates; family Hominidae; genus Pan; species Pan troglodytes. The sequence goes on from NC_072407.2 coordinate 95,102,430, forward strand.
CTGGAAGGCCTAGAGTGAAATGCTTAATAGGCCCACAGCCCCTACCCTCCAAGAGTTACAGAATGAAGTGGAGCCCACTCCATCAAGGCTTCTATCCTACCACCGACCACTCATTGAGATGTCACTTGGCGTCAGGTGTCTTTTGACTTGCTCAGCCTGCAATGTTTAGAGTGCCATTATCAGCCCAAGACCAAACTGGGTAACCTTGGACTCCTTCCTGAATGTTTCTTAAGCTGTCCAACTTTGCATTTCAGCTGTGAATACCTTATTGCCTCTTCACTGAGCAAAAATGAACAGTTTTTAAATCCCATAATTATGTCTTTAGCTGAATAATCAGGAAAGCTAATAATCCTCTTTAATTCCTTCCATGTAACTCTCAGTAGCTCAAGGGTATAAAGACTTTAGTGTTTGCCTGTCTTTATCTCCAGAAAGCTGGATTCTGCATTCGGATATGATATACCACAAAATTCAGAGAATACTGAAAGCTCCTATTGGCTCTTTCAATTTAAAATACTTACTGCTGGAGGAGTAGAGATAGAGAATTGGGAAGTAAAGCCCCAGTTCTTAGGGAGTTTATCATCTAGAAGGAACGTCCTACTTTCTTCATCTTCATGTCCTTACTACTTCTCACATCTTATCTCATAGGGATCCCAGTCCAACCTTATGAGCCTCTTTCTTGATCTGTCAGTACAGCTAATAATATAAAACAGTAATAACAAATAATAGCTAACATTACTAGTGCTTGTTATATGCCAGATTCAAGTCTCTTTCCTTTAAGAGAGAAAGAAAAGGCAAAAAAAGCCCTCCACAGTCCCCTATCAAAGGGATATTCCTTCCTAAGCGCCACTCTCTATCTCCTTCTCTTGAAGGCAACACTGATAGAGCAATCTCCAGGGCAAAACTGGATCCCCAAGCTCTCAACAGAATTTGCTCTTGTTAATGTCACTACTGACTTCCTAACTACCAAGTCCAATGAGCACTTTTCTGTCCTTTCTCACTTTTGTAGATGACCAAGAAACTCTGTACACCCTTTCTCTTAATTCCCTTGCTATTTCTTTTCTTTGGTTTTCTCCTCTTCTTGTTCTTTCTCAATCCTTCTGTGTTATGGCTATGAGCAATTCACACAAACTGGGTGTCTGTTTCTTTATCTATAAAACAGAAATCATGCTGTCAACCTTAAGGAATTCTTGTGAAAAACAATGGAGTCCATTTATGTAAAACTATACTATCAACTTCACCATGTTATATCAATGGTTGTTTTGTTGCTATTAAGTGTAAAGTAATAAAATGTTACCTATCAGAATTTCAAAATGATCTCTTTTGATGGTTATTGAAGAATGTTTTGTAAAGCATCTTAGTTATGTTTTTAAATGGATGCTTATGTTCTTAAATATATTTTCTTCTTTTAAGTGGTTGAAATACCCCCATATATATCTGTGTACACTATTGATTAGCCAGTTTTTGTTTTCTAATTAAATCAAAGTTAGATTTCAACTCAGCTCTTGTATGATTCATCCACACATCCTAAGATTTTCATAAATATGTGACTTTGGAAGAAAAAAATATCTGCTCTCAAGAGATTTGGGAATCTAATTACAAGCTTACAATAAATGCATTGTTTTAGTGTTTGTTTGAAAATCAAGTTGTGAATAAATTATATGGTCAATTATTTCAAATGCCCATCCCCAGAACATAATAAGAATATCTCACATTAATTTGGTGATTATTGTTATTTCTCATGACCTTTCCCATACAACATCTCATTTGAGGTAAACAGCCATTCTGGGAGTTAGGAGTTCTGTTGCACAAGTCTTGGTAATTTTGTCTAGCTCCTTGGTGAATTGTCATGCCTGACCAACCCCATATCCTGCCATTGTCCCCAGTCCCAAGTTGACTCACAAATTCCCCACTGTTCCCACCACCTTGTTCTGGCCTTTCTTCCAGCTCTCACCTAATTGAATGGCTACTGTTTTCTCTTGTTTCCCTAACAGTTCCATGGGCATCTCAATGGCAGGGGCCATGTCTTTCATCCATCACTGTGTCTTATTTGAATGTGGTAGGCACTCAATAAATCTATTACACATTTAAACAGATGGAAGAGTGGAAGAAGACCTCAAGGCACAGAAAGTTTAACACTGTTAGAAAACATAGATCATTTGTTGACTTCCCCAACATATCCCTCTTAGCACCTTGTTTTTATTTGTTTAATGGTCTTCCCTAAGAGACCATAAACTTTATAAGGGGAGGTAGCCTGTCCATCTGGCATAGTCAAAGGCAGAACCTAGTATATACTCAGCAATATTTGTCACATAAATGACTTGATGATTCTTTCTATCTTGTCTTTTAGCTCAATGACCAAGGAGAATTTATGTCTAACCAAATTTTTCTTCTGAGCATGGAGGGTGAGCACAGAGGAGGGGGGCAAGGGTTACAGGGAGCTTTACCTTCCAGAATTCTCCTATCTGACGAATATTAGATAGCTCAGCACTGGCTGGCTCTTTCCTAGATTACCAGATCTCCATTAAGAAATACATTTTCCAGAAAGAAAGAGAGAGGAAGAGAAGAGGGAGGAGACTGTGATGGTTGTGTGTGAAAGGATGCGCTCTGCGTATGAATCCTGAAGGGGATTCCATGTTAGTAAACAAAGCCCTCTTGTCAAAGCCTCTCTCCACTAATACACCCTATCTGCTGGAGGCAGATGGAAACGAGTCACGCCAGGACCCATGACATAAATATTCATTATGCACAGGGTGACTGCAGTGCTGTGTGCATACTGAGTGATTTCTCACCTGTCTGGGGAAGAAATGGATGGAGAACTGGATCTCCCCTTGACTATCATCCACATAAGACCTGGCTTCTTACAGATGGAAGACAAAACACGAATTTTATTCATCTAATTTGGAATTGTGCCAAGAAAGCCTGGAGACAGTGGGATGTCTGGGCAGATGAATCTATAGCAGGAAGTGGTTGATTTCAGCCTTTTAGGAACAGCCAGAGTAATAGGGGATAGTAATTGAATCACTTTCCACATGGAGTTGAATGTGTTCTTCTTACTATTTACAAGCTGTTTGCCAGCCTCTGGGGCATTATTAGGGGATAAGCCACATTAACACCGCAGAACTTGACTCTGCCTTCACAGGGAAACAGCTGGCAGAGCTGGCACCGGCTCCCAGAAGCTCTTGACTTTCTCTGCTCAGCTTGCAAGTGCCAAGAGCTTGTGTGTTGCTGGGCCAGGTGCCCAGCGGGTCCTGTGGAGACTCATCTTCCTGTGCTGGAGAGAAGTGATTCTCTTCACAGAACCAACCCTATGAGTGTGCAGGGGGAAGTGATGGCAGAGCTCTGAAAGAAAAGAAAGGAGCTCATGTAGGAATAGTCACCAAGAAAGGAACTCGGGAACTCACCCAAATTCATTCAACCATAAAGTGGCAGGACTCAGATTATCCCAGATTTCTCTGACTTCAGCACAACCCTCCAGATTTCAAAAGGACACATAAAATTCTCAGGAGACAAGGGTTCCTGATTCAGCTGAAGACAAGCAATGTGAGAGAGGGAATCCCTCGTGTTCTTGGAACCAAGTGAGGTCTGTGTAGGTGAGTCAGAGATGGAGATCCAGCAGTGGAGACAGCCAGCGGGCTGAGAATTAAATTAAAAGGCACAAAACCCCTCCACATCCCAAGCAGGTCCTTGTTGCACATTTTTTGCCTTGCTGTACCAACCAGAAAGGAAATGAGGTCATTTTTAACCCATGAAGTAAATAAATCTGTGAATAGTAGAGTAGGTAGGAATCCAGCAGTTCAGTTGAGTCGTGATTCTGCTTTGCCATCCAACTTGCTGGACAATCTTGAGACAGGGAAACTCACTACCTCACAGGCGCTCTAATTGTCCAGACAATCGCCTTTCTATTCAGTTACATCCTGTCTCCCTGGTTTCCTAACCTAGCTGTGGACCCAGTAGTATTATAGTTAGGTCTTGAGAACTCCCAGGACTCCAGTAGACTTGTGTGGGTTCTGAGTGGGGTTGACCCCATTCCTCTGAGGTCAAAATAGGCCCTTCATGAAGGCTTCTTGAGGGTCTTTCAGGTTCCCATCCCCATTCGGACCATGCTATGGGGAATCTTCTTTGAGATGGGGTGAATGTGGGAAGGCTGGAGGCAGTCCTTTTCCTACCCTTGTGGGTGAATAAGTCCAGGTGTGGCGTCTACTTCACTTGAAGGGCTGACTCAGGTGAAATCCCAGCTGGGCGGCTCTCAGCCTCCCTTTTTCTGTACCCCGTGGAATCCACACAGAGCCTGGCTTCTCCAATTGCTGTGCTTTGGGGGCTCTTTCCACCTGCCTGACCCTCTAGACCCCCGAAGACACCACAGCCTCTGTGGCAATGGGACAGACACATGGTGGCTGTGGAGTTTCCATGTCTGTGTCTTTGCTGACCTGGGAGTTCCTCCTGCACACCATCCCAGCCACCCTCTGCATTCCGCCACCCTAAGGCTGGAGGCTTCACCATGTGGCAAGAGACCAGAAAATTTGAAAGACCATGCCCAGTGCACACTGCATCACTCAGGGCCCCTGCTGGAGGGAGAGTCTGTTATCTTTTGAGCATACAGTAGGTATTCAAAAAGTACAACACTTGGTGAATGAGAAGATTGGCATTAGTGATGGAACTGCTCACACTATGAGCTTTGTATTGCCCAAACGTTTAGGTTCTTGGTGCTCTATTCGTGAGTCAGTGTTGGTTTTAGAACGCAAACACTTGAGGAGCAGAGATTGTGTTCTTTTGGAGTAAGCCCTGCCTCCGCCCTGGGACTCCAGCTTAGAACATGCCTGAAGCATATTAATTGATGGGTGTATCGTTTCCTGAGGCTCTCTCTGGTTGACCAAGCTTGGTGATGTTGGATAAGGCTCCATTCAAAGGATAAATGCCTATATAGTCCAGGAAGGCCACCATGGTGCAGGCAAAGCAGGGAGGCCCCCCAGAGGCTGTGAGCTTAGGAGTGCTGACCGCCCTTTCTCACCCCACAGGGCTGGGGCTCTGTGCCACTACTGCAAGTGTCTGTCAAAGTGGCCACAAGGCTGGGAGTACTGGACCCAGACAGGGCACAAAGGGGAATACCAGAAACACATGGTTCCCACTCTCAACACCTTTCTTCTAGTCCAGCTGCAAAATGCAATTCACATTTACAAAACCCATGTAAAGACACTTAGAAAGTAGCCTGTTAACCAGTGGGGAGAAAATGCAAAAGGAGACAACCAGAGAGATGTGCGAGGAGGTGAGGGAATGAGAGGGAGCGATGATAGTGTTGAGAAATCCACACTCCTGACTTTCAGACTCTCCTCCTCCAAAATCTTTGCTGGAGCTTAAATGGTGCAAAGCCCGTGAGCATCTGTGCCTATCATGGAAACAGTTAGCATGTGTCAGCACCTGTTAAATCCCTGAGCACTTTGTATCATTAATTCTTACAGCTATACTATGAGGTAGGTATCACTGCCCCTAGTTCACAAATGAGGAAAATGGGGCTCTGAGAGCCTAAACAGCTTGCCTCAGTCATATAGCTAGTGAGTGGCAGAAATGCAATCTGAGTCTTCAGTTCTGTGCCTCTAAGAGCCACTTGGTTTCCACTCACATTGCCAAAAGTAACTTCGTGGAGGGTAGGATGTTCTACAGAATCTAAGTCGTGGGGTCTCGTGCTGACTGTTGCTCTGTTTGCTGCTTCAGGTAATTTGTTCTTGGTGAGTCTGGCATTGGCTGACCTGGTGGTGGCCTTGTACCCCTACCCGCTAATCCTCGTGGCCATCTTCTATGACGGCTGGGCCCTGGGGGAGGAGCACTGCAAGGCCAGCGCCTTTGTGATGGGCCTGAGCGTCATCGGCTCTGTCTTCAATATCACTGCCATCGCCATTAACCGCTACTGCTACATCTGCCACAGCATGGCCTACCACCGAATCTACCGGCGCTGGCACACCCCTCTGCACATCTGCCTCATCTGGCTCCTCACCGTGGTGGCCTTGCTGCCCAACTTCTTTGTGGGGTCCCTGGAGTATGACCCACGCATCTATTCCTGTACCTTCATCCAGACCGCCAGCACCCAGTACACGGTGGCAGTGGTGGTCATCCACTTCCTCCTCCCCATTGCTGTCGTGTCCTTCTGCTACCTGCGCATCTGGGTGCTGGTGCTTCAGGCCCGCAGGAAAGCCAAGCCAGAGAGCAGGCTGTGCCTGAGGCCCAGCGACTTGCGGAGCTTTCTAACCATGTTTGTGGTGTTTGTGATCTTTGCCATCTGCTGGGCTCCACTTAACTGCATCGGCCTCGCTGTGGCCATCAACCCCCAAGAAATGGCTCCCCAGATCCCTGAGGGGCTATTTGTCACTAGCTACTTACTGGCTTATTTCAACAGCTGCCTGAATGCCATTGTCTATGGGCTCTTGAACCAAAACTTCCGCAGGGAATACAAGAGGATCCTCTTGGCCCTTTGGAACCCACGGCACTGCATTCAAGATGCTTCCAAGGGCAGCCACGCAGAGGGGCTGCAGAGCCCAGCTCCACCCATTGTTGGTGTGCAGCACCAGGCAGATGCTCTCTAGCCTGGATCTGAGGCACACCAGCAGCATGACAAACTTATGAAATGGTGGGAGAGAGTCTGCTGCAAGGGTGAGACCAGGCAGCCTGCTGAGCCACACTGTCCTGTTGGCATCACAGCCCCAAGGCTGGGGGAACTTCATGCTGGGACAAGCAGCCCATCAACGCCATGGGTTCAGGCTGATCCAGGAGATGCTCACAGGCCACAGGACCTGGAAAACACTCTTGGTGGTGTCTTGGGGATTTGGTGCACACAAGACCAAGGAAAGGACAGAATGAGGGAAGGCCTGGGGCAGAAGAGCCCAACTCCTTCTCATAGCTGACACTCATCCTCCTGCCTTGGCCTCCTGGCTGCTTTCTCCCCTTCCCCCCAGCATGGCAGGATCTCTTCCTGTTAGCAAGGATGAAAGAGAGAGGTCAGTAGGGCTGGAACTTGGTAACTGCAAGGGCCTCAGGTGGGGCAGGTGCAGAGGGCAAGCATTCCACACTCCGCCATTGACCTTCCCTACACACACACATCACAACCACACATGCATCACACCACAGACACACCACACTATGCACACATACACTGTGTACACATACATATGTTACACACACATAGCCACCACATCACAAACACACTGCACACACACACCCCCCCCGCCCACCACACACACACAGTCACACTGCTCCAGCATCTGGAGCACAAAGTCCGCTTGGCCTCCTTTTCTGGTTCCATCCTGTTCAGGTTGTGTGACTTGGGGAAAGTCTCCTAACCTCCCTGTTCCTCAGTTTACTCATCTTAAAGTGAAGACCATGCCATAGTCAGCCTCCCAGGTTGTTGTGAGGCTTCTCTGGGATAACACATCCGCAGAGCTGAGGACAGTGCCTGACATGTGGCTAGCAGGCAGTAATCATTAGCTTTTGTTATTATTATAACTACATAAAATGAAGGAGAAAAGTCATATACAAAGAAAGGAAGGGCTATCACCGGGCGCGGTGCCTCACCCCTGCCTCGGCTTGAACCCAGGAGTTCAAGACCAGCCTAAGCAACATGGCAAAACGCTGTCTCTACAAAAATTAGCTGGGCATGGTGGCCCATTCCTGTGGTCCTAACTACTCAGGAGGCTGAGGTGGGAGGATCACTTCAGCTCAGCAGGTTGAGGCTACAGTGAGCTGAGAGTGTGCCACTGCACCCCAGACTGGGTGACAAAGTGAGAGCAAGACCCTGTCTCAGAAAAAAAAAAAAAAAAAAAAGAAGAAGTAGTAGAAGGACAGGAAGGGAAGGGGAGAAAATGGGGTAGGGGACATGGAAGTGGGGAAAGGGCGGCTGCACCCCAATTCATTTCTATGGTTATGTATTTGTGGACTTTATATTCGTAGAAATCTCAGATCTTTGTTTAGCGCCAACAGAATTAATAGCTTTCTTCAGTTCCACAAACACTGAGTGCCCTCTGTGGGCCAGGACTGGTTTGTTGCCTGCCCTCTGCAAGGTCACAGTCTGTTGATAAATTAGTATCAAGTAATATCTATTGGTGCTTTCTATGTACCAGGCATTGTGGTAAGGGCTTGATATGCATTATGTCATTTAATCCCCACAAAACTCTTGGAAAAAGATACTATGATCAATTTTCATAGTAAGAAACTGAAACTCAAAAATGTGGAATGATTGCCAGAATTCAGATAGCTATGTTCAGAGCTAGATGTGGAGCTCAAGTCTGTCTGATGACAGCACCCTACTTCTATCCCCCATCATCCCACCTCGGAATGTGTGGCAGGGACAAAGTGCAGTGGGCTAAGTACTGCATGTCCACAATGTGCCTGGGGGCCTCAGCCACCCAGCGGCTTTCCTGAATGAAGAACCCAGGATTTTCTTTGTGTGCTGACCTCTTAGCATTATGCTGGATCCTCTTTCTGGCCTTGTAATGTGAGGAATCTAGGCTGGGTGCTGTGCTTAGTCACCTAGCCACCTGGGAGCTTGCTTAAAAATGCAAATCTTCTGGGCTCTGACAACAAGGTTTTGTGGGGCAGGTCTAGGAATCTGATTCCAATACTTGAGGTCCTTGACCTAACTGTTGGGAATGAAGGTGTCTTAGTCCTGATGATGGCAATGGTAGTGTGCTCCACCCAGGGAGACCTCTCAGTCCACACCTCAGTCCCAGAGAGGTGCAGAAGAGTCCTAAGGATTCTCTTTGAGCTTCAGGCACTTTTCCTGGCTCTGGGCAAAGTTTGCAGTGACCTGGTCAGGCATGTATTGTTTTCTGTTCTTGCTGCTTCCCCTCCCCCTAGACATAAACTACAGAGATTTGCCCTTTATTCCTAATTTGGAGGAGAAGGAGGCATCAATTTCTTGGCAACAGCATGTCCACACTTCCTCTCCTTATCCCTATCTTTCAGTGCTGAGTTGAATGCATGGCACGTGCTCAGTAAATATGGATTGAAGGCTGTCTTCAGTTTCCTGGGCCCATAGCTGTTACCTGGTTTGCCAGGGTTCGGCACTGACAATCCACTAATTGGAATTTTTTCTTGGATCCATAGGTTTTTGGTGATAAACCAGGAGCTGAGAGAATCAAAAAGAATGGTAAAGCCCAGGCCCAGGACATCAAGCAATGTACATATTTGGAATGACCTCATGCTGTGGGCCCTGATTGTAAATAAAAATGCTTTTGTGGAAACAGCAAAATTTGGGGAACCCTGTCTTCCACCTCCTTGACTGAAAAGTCTGGTCAGAGGTGCCACCTGGCTACCTTCCTCCTCATCCTTCTAGGACCTTCCTCTGGACCCCTCAGTTCTGAGCCCTCCATGAAACCCTCAGCCATCAAGGGGACTCGAATCGGGTCCAGAATTCTGCCTGGGTTGACATCTGGGGTGAACCAACACCTGGACTCACACATCAGCCACACTGGATCAAGCCCAAAGACAACGCAGACACACACACTATTTGTGCCGTCCTCTATCATCTTTTTACCATCCACTCATTCCACTCATTTCTTCCCAGTCCCCTTTGTCCACTTCTGAAATGCTGTACTTGTTTGTGAAACTTCTTCTAGGGTCACTTTTTCCTCCATATGAGTGGCTTTCCCCTAGGGATATATATCAAAATAAGATTTTAGAGAATAAACACTACAGAATCACAGCCTATGAGGGCTGGGGTTGTGAACCCCCATGTACTTTGAAAATGCTCCTCAGGTGCTTCTCATCTGTAGACCTGGTTGAGGACCCCGCTCTGTGAGTGCTTCTCGGATGCTCACCTTCATCCCCATGGTGACAACGGCTGTCTCTACCTGTGGATCTCCAACTGCCTGCCACACATCTCCACCTAGCATGGACTAAGTGCTCACTATATGCCAGGCACTGTTCTAAGGACTTTATGTGGATTAATTATCATATTTAAGCCCCAAAACAATCCTGAGAGGGAGGTACTATTATTTTCTTCAATTTATAGATGAAGAAATTGAGGCACAGGGAAGTTATGTACTTTGCTGAAGGTCACATAGCTAGTAAGTTGTTAAACCAGGTTCTGAAACCAGATAATTTGACTATAGAGCCTGTATCCTTAGCCACTGGCTATATTACCTCCTTCAAACTCACATATTCACAAACGGGATTTCTGGGTCCTATGGTAGTTCCATTTTTAGTATTTTGAGGACCTTCCATACTGTTTTCCATAATGGCTGCAGTGTTTACATGCCCACCAATAGAGCGCAAGTGTTCCAATTTCTCCACATCCTAGCCAACGCTTGTTATAGGATTTGTTTTTGTAATGGCCATTGTAACAGGTATGCGGTGATATCTCATTGTGGTTTTGATTTGCATTTCCCTGGTGATTATTGACGTTGAACGTCTTTTCATATACCTGTTGTCTATATGTATGTCTTCTTTGGAGAAATGTTTATTTACATCTCCTATAGATTGAATGTTTTTGTCTCCCTAAAATTCATATGTTGAAACCTGTATTAGTCAGGGTTCTCTAGAGCGACAGAACTAAGGAAAATATATATAGTTATAGGTCTAGAAGCAAACAGAGGTGCTGGGGGTGGCTCCAGAGGAGAATCAACATTATCTTGCCTGGCAACTGCCTCAGGAGAGGCCATCACTGTTGCCTTAGGCAGCACAGGGTTTATTTCCTCAGACAAAGGTGGAAGGGCTGATAGCAGCATGGGTTGGGGAGGGGATGTTGCCACTACTGGGGATGTGGAAGGGGAAGCTGTTTCTTCTGGCAAAAAAGGTTCATCAGAGTTTACAAACTCCGTGTCCCGAGCTTCATCAGGGTCATCCCACACATCCCCATTCCAAGTTGCAGGGTCCTACTCTTTTCTAAGCAATACCCTCACTTTAACTGTAGACACCTGGCAAGGCTGTGCATGCACCTTTGATTGCATGTCAGCCACTTGCATGATAAGAGCTTGTGTCTATTTTTCCACAATTTCAACTCTTCCTCTACAGGAGATAAGACTGTCACTCTGGGCAATCTTAGCAGATTTGAGATTCAGTATCTGCTTCTGAAGTCGGGAGATAGAATTGCTAAGTTCATCATTTTCTTTCATCACTTTGTCCATGGAACTTAGCAGCAACCAACCAGCTTCATTATGTTCCTTGGTTCTCCACATATGGTCAAAGGTATTATGTATAGAGTCACTAAACTCCTTGCCTCTCATGAGTAATGAATCAGGCATGTCAAATGCATTTATTTTGCATAACTCTCTAAACAATTCACACCAAGGACTATCAGTGTTCTCCATACTATTAGAAGTAGAGTCCTTAGCATTCTGAAGTCCTAATCATAGTAAACAGCCAACTGCAAAAACCCTAAAACCAATGAAAGAACTCCATCCTTAATATTCTGTTCCTCTAGAACGACTCTTGGTACCAAAATCTGTATTAGTCAGGGTTCTCTAGAGGGACAGAACTAATGGAATATGTATATATATATGTGTGTGTGTGTTTATTAAGTATTAACTCACATGAATTGACAAGGTCCCACATGATGTCACATGATGACAAGGTCCCACAATAGGCCATCTGCAGGCTAAGGAGCAAGGAGAGCCAGTCCAAGTTCCAAAACTGAAGAACTTGGAGTCTGATGTTCAAGAGCAGGAAGCATTCAGCACAGGAGAAAGATGTAGCCTGGGAGGCTAGGCCAGTCTCTCTTTTTACATTTTTCTGCCTGCTTATATTCTGGCCAGGTGGGCAGTTTATTAGATTATGCCCACCCAGATTAAGGGAGGGTCTGCCTTTCCTGGCCCACTGACTCAAATGTTAATCTCCTTTGGCAACACACCCGCACAGACACACTCAGGATCAATACTTGGTATCCTTCAATTCAATCAAGTTGACATTCAATATTAACCGTCATAAACCTTAATCCCCAATGTGATGGTGTTTAGAAATGGGAACTTTGGGAGGAGATTGGATCATAAGGATACAGTCCTCATGAATGGGATTAGTGCTTTAATAAAAGGGGCCCTGCAGAGATCACTGTCCCTTTCACCATGTGAGATTACAATGAGAAGATTGCCATTTATGAACCAGGAAGTGTGCCCTTACCAGACATCTAATCTGCTGGCGCCTTGATCTTGAACTTCCCAGGCTCCAGGCTATGAAAAATAAAATTTTGTTGTTTAAAAGCCACTCAGTCTAAGGTATTTTGTTATATCAGCCAAAATGAACTAAGACAAAGTCCTCTGTCTATTTTTTTAAATTGAGTTATTTGTGTTTTTTTTGCTGTTAAGTTGTAAAAGTTCTTTATACATTATAGCAATTAACCTGTTATCAGATATGTGGTTTAAAAATATTAATATTTTCTCGCATCCCGTAGGTTGCCTTTTCCCTCTGATGAGTTTTTTCCTTTGCTGTGCATTTCCTTCGCTGGGTGTATTTAAATTTGATGTAATCCTTCTTCTCTATTTTTGCTTTTGTTTTCTGTGCTTTCTGATGTCATATCCAAGAAATGATTGCTAAGATCAATGTCATGAAGCTTTCTCCCCAAGTTTTCTTCTAAGAGTTTTACAGTGTCAAGTCTTATGTTTAAGTCCTTAACCCATTTTGAGTTGGTTTTCTATATGGTGTAAAATGGGCTCCAATTTTATCTTTTTTGCATATGCATACTTGGTTTTCCCAAAACCATTGAAGACATTGTCCTTTCCCCATTGTGTATTCTTGGCACTCTTATCAAATTAGAAATAAACTAATAGAAGGAAATTGCTTCAACTTAATAAAGCCCATATATGAAAAGCTCACATCTAACAGCATCACACTCAATGGTGAAAAACTGAAAGCTTTTTCTCTAAGATTAGGACCAAGACAATGGTGACCACTCTGGCCACTTCTACCCAAGATAATACTGGAAGTCCTAGACAGAGCAATCTGTAAGATAAAGAAATAAAAGGCATCCAAATTAGAAAGGAAGGAGTAAAATTGTCTGTTCACAGATGACATGATCTTACTTATGTCTTAGAAAATTCTAAAGATTCTTTAACAAAACTTGTTAGAATTAATAAGTAAATCCAGTAAGTTTCAGGATACAAAAAAAAATCAATATACAAAAGTCAATTGCATTTTCATACACTAACAACAAATAATATGAAAATGAAATTAAGAAAATAATTATATTTACAATAGCATCAAAAAGGAGTAAACATAACTAAGGAGTTGAAAGACTTGTACACTGAAAACTACAAAACATTGCTGAAATAAACATAAAAAGTCACAATTAAATAGATAGACATTCCGTGTTCATGTATTGGAAGACTTAATATTGTTAAAATGTCCATACTACCCAAAGGAATATACAGATTCAATCTAATCCCTGTGTAAATCCCAATGGCATTTTTTATAGAAATAGAAAAAACAATCCTAAAGTTTGTATAGAACCCACAGGACCCTGAATACTCAAAGCAATCTTGAGAAAGAACAAAGCTGGAGGCCTCACACTTCCTTTCAAAACATATTACAAAATGACAGTAATCAAACAGTGTGATACTGACATAAAGGGACATATAGACCAATAGAAAAGATTAGAACACCCAGAACCTACGCATATACAGTCAATGGATCTTTGACAAGGGTATCAAGAATACACAATGGAAATGGAACTTTTAGTGACCGCGTATTACATGAGAAATTAGAATCTAAACAAACCTCGGCCATAGGGTGAGTTAGTGCTTACCTGCCAGTCCCTTCCTGTGGGCACTTACTAATGCATGAGTGTAGTACACCAAAGGCTGAGACTAAGATAAGACAGCTGAGAGAGGACCCCTGAGGCATGGCCTTCCCATAACCAGATGATGACTGAGGGAAGAGTAATAGAACACTAGGATAAGTCCTACCATGGCACTCCTTCATGGAAAGTTCTGCAGCTACACTCCAAGGAATGGGACACGGCAGCAGGAAAGAGAGAGATTACTGAAGCATGGAAAGCAACAGTGGCACTGCGAAAAAAAGAGAACTTGACAGCTACCCAGAACCTGGCAGCTGAGCTATGAAGCAGATACAGATTTCTCATGGTTAAGAAAGCTGGTGGCTAGGATATAAAGTATAAAGCAATCTCCAGTCTCATCAATGTTCTCTCATCAAGAGAAAGTTATGTTCCCACCTTCAATATGTTTGAAGCTAACATTTTTAATTTTAATTTTATTTTTTATATTTTTTTATAGAGATAGGGTCTCGCTATGCTGCCCAAGCTGTTCTCCAATTCCTGGTCTCAAGCTATCCTCTTGCCTCCACCTGCCATAGTGCTGGGATTATGGGGGTGAGCCACTGCATCAGTGGCTAGCATTAAATAGACCCTAACTAAAGCTGCAACAAATCCTAGACCCTGGTAACTACAGATTATATTAACTCATATCCCCACGCTTGAGGCCTAACAGGAGACTGAGTGTGCCCTAGGTCCAGTCTGCTTTATATTACTTTACTTTCCTCCTCCTTATTCATAAATAAATGTAAAAGAGAAAATACAAACGTTTTCCTAGACAAAGCAAAACATGTCCTCATCTCTTAAAAAAAGACAGTAGGGCTGGTGCAGTGGGCACGGTGGCTCACATCTGTAATCCTAGCACTTTGGGAGGCCAAAGCAGGTGGATCATTTGAGGTAAGGAGTTCAAGATCAGCCTGGCCAACATGGTGAAACCCCATCTCTACTAAAAATACAAAAATTAGCCAGGCGTGGTGGCAGGCACCTATAATCCCAGCTGCTCAGGAGGCTGAGGCAGGAGAATCCCTTGAACCCCAGAGGCAGAGGTTGCAGTGAGCTGAGATTGCAACACTGCACTCCAGCCTGGGCACAGAGCAAGACTCTATCTCAAAAAAAACAAAAACAAAAACAAAAGACAGTGGGAAAGGTGAACAATGAGTGTGATAGAGAATTTTAGCATATAAACGAAAACTATATTTAAAAATGGAATGTTAAAGTGAAAAAAATATTATATGAGAGGTGAAAAATTTATTTGAAAGACAACAGAAAATTGGGCACAGCAAAGGAAATGGCACAAAACAAAATCAGCAAGGGGAAAAGGAGCATGGAGCAAAACCTGGAGAAAACAGTCATAAGTTTCCAAGAGTCCTTTCCTAGTGGAGTCATAGAGTCATACAGGAAATAATTACTTCAGCAATGAATTGTGACAACACTTCTGTGAAATGTTGTCTACCAGGGAAGCTGGCCTGGGCCTAGATGTCCAGGGTTTTTATTGGGAGATCACTCACATAGGCATCCTCTACCTACCATGGACCCAAATTCCAGAACCCAGAAAGAAAGCAGATACTTATCACAAAGCACTTATCTGTATAAAGTATAGATATAGTGAGCCACTCTTATCAGTTACAGAATGGTGGAACCCTCCTGAAAACTAAGTTCCCAGATAACAGCCAAGGGCCAATCTTGTAAGCAGACCTTTCTAGAGATAGCAGTCTCAAGCCTGCCATGTTAACTATTTCTGCACAACCCCTAATTGCAAATTAAGTATACACTTCTTCATATGTCAAAGAAAAATGATAAGGAAAATAAAATATTTTGAACTGGATCATAATGTAAAAATAGTGTATTAAAATTTGTGGGAGGCAGCTAAAGCAACACTTAGAGGGAAATTCATGACTTTCAATGCCTATATTATAAAATAAAAAAGATGTAAAATTAATAATCTAAGTTTCCACTCCAAGAAAGACTAAGAACGAGTGAAAGAGAGACAGAACCCAGAAAGAAAGCAGGTACTTATCACAAAGCACTTATCTGTATAGAGATATAGTGAGCCACTCTTATCAGTTACAGAATGGTGGAACCCTCCTGAAAACTAAGCTCCCAGATAACAGCCAAGGGCCAATCTTGTAAGCAGACCTTTCTAGAGATAGCAGTCTCAAGCCTGCCATGTTACAAAATACAAATATCAGGAAAAAAGAGAGTATCACTGTAAACCCTAAAGTCATTACAACATAAGAGAATATCATGAACAACTTTATGCCAATGAATTTAATAACTTAGACAAAAAGGAAAAAATTCTTGAAAGCCATGGATTAACAAAACTGACAAAAAGTAAAATAGAAAAAAATATGAATTTTCCCATATTTATTTTAAAAGTTGAATTTTATTTTAACCTTTATTTTAAGTTCAGGGGTACATATGCAGTGTTGTTACATAGGTAAAGTTGTGTCATGGGGGTTTGTTGTACAGATTATTTCCTCACCCAGGTATTAAGCCTAGTACCCATTAGTTATTTTTCCTGCTTCTCTCCCTCCTCCCACCCTTCACCCTCCCGGGGCTCCATTGTGTGTTGTTCCCCTCTATGTGTCCACATGTTCTCATCGTTTAGCTCTCCCTTATAAGTGAGAACATGGAGTATTTGATTTTCTGTTCCTGTGTTAGTTTGCTAAGGATAATGGCCTCCAGCTCCACCCATGTCCCTGCAAAGGACATGATCTCATTAAAAAGTTGAATTTCTAATAAAAAAATCTTTCCACAAAAAAATTATCAGTCCACATTGTTTCACTTGTGAATTCTATCAAGCATTTAAGAAAGAATAATACTAACCCTATGCATACAGTCAGAAAATAGAGAAAGCACTTCCCAATACATTTTGTGTAATTAGCGTAACACGGTATTATAATGTCATAACAGGACAATAAAAATTACAAGCCAATATTTCTCATGAACAAAGATGCAAAAACCCATAATAATATATTAATAAATTGGTCCCAGCAATATATAAAAAGGACAATATATCACAACCAAAAAAGAGATTTTTCCAGGAATGTGAGGTTTGTTTTGTATTTGAAAATTAATTAATGTAATTTATCATATTAGCAGAAAAAAAGAGAAATCTTATCTCATTAGATTCAAAATAAGTTATTTTACACAACTCAACATTGATTCATGACAAAACTTTTGGAAAACTATAATAGAAGGAATTTCCTCAATTTGATAAAGATATCTTCAAAAGATCTATAATTAATACCATACTTAATGGTGAAACCACAAATGTTTTCTCCTTAAAACAGGGAACAAGCATGTCCACTCTCACTTTAATTCAATATGAAAGTATTTCAATAAGGCAAGAAAAAGAAATAAAAGGCATGCATATTATAAAGGAAATGCAGAACAGTTTTTTATTCTCAGATTACCTGATTGTGTGTGTAGAAAACTCCATGGAATCTTTTTTTTTCCTTCAACTTTTATTTTAAGTTCAGGGGTACATGTGCAGGTTTGTTACATAGGTAAATGTGTGCCATGGTGATTTGCTGCACAGATCATCCCATCACCTAGGTATTAAGCCCAGCATCCATTAGCTATCCTTCATGATGCCCTCCCTCTCCCCACAGCCCCCTAATAGGCCCCAGTGTGTGTTGTTTCCCTCCATGTGTCCATGTGTTCTCATCTTTCAGCTCCCACTTACAAGCGAGAACATGTGGTGTTTGGTTTTCTGTTCCTGCATTAGTTTGCTGAAGATAATGGCCTCCAACTCCATCCATGTCCCTGCAAAGAACATGACCACGTTCGTTTTTATAGCTGCATAGTATTCTGTGTTGTATATCTATCACATTTTCTCTTATCCAGTCTATCACTGATGGGCATTTAGGTTGATTCCATGTCTTTGCTATTGTGAATGGAATCTCAAAAAACAACTGCTAGACCTAGTAAGTGAATTTAGTGAGGTCACAGAGTACAGGGTAAATTTACAAAAATCTATAGTGTTTCTATATACTCACAATGATTAATTGAAAATAAAATTTAGCAACAATACCATCTGCAGTACAATAAAACAAGCAAATACAGAATTAATCGAATGAGAGATGTATAAAATCTCTACCCTTAACACTATAAAACACTGCTGAGAGAAATTAAGGAAGACCTGAATAAAAGAAAAAATACACCATATTCATGGATTAGAACAATATTGTTAAAGTATCTATTTTCCTAAATTTGCTGACAGATTCAATGAAATCCCAATCAATATCCTAACAAGATTTTAAGAAGAAATTGACAATTTGATTCTATAATTTATATAGAAATGCAGAGGATGTGGAATAACTGAAACAATTTTGAAAAAGAAGAATAAAGTTGGAGGACTAACATAATAAACTGATTTCAAGAGGTATTGTAAACTTACAGGAATAAAGGTAGTGTAGTTTTGGCATACGGATAAGCACATAGGTCAACCGAACAGAATAGAGTCATGAAATAAACCCATATATACATGGTCAACTAATTTTGAACCAAATCACTAAGTCAACTCAATAGGAAAGTAAATCCTTTTTAATAAATGGTGCTGGAAAAACTGGAATCTGTGTGGAAAAAAACAAATCCAAAATAAAAACCAAAACTTCAATTCCCTCCTTACCTCATACATAAAAATAATGTAAGATAGGGCATGGCCCTAAATGTAATAGACAGAATCATAAAAATTCAAGACTACTTAGGAGAATATCTTCATGCCTTTTGGATAGAAAAAGGTTCCTTAGCTGGGACACAAAAGAACTAATTGTAAGCTTCATCATGATATATTAGACTTCATCAAAATTAAAAATGTATGTTCATTGAGTAGATGGATGGTTACCAGAGGCTGGGAAGGGTAGTGGTGGGTGGGAGGGGAGGTAAGGATAATTAATGGGTACAAAAAAATAGAAAGAATGAATAAGACCTATTATTTAATAGTACAATAGTCAGACTACAGTCAATAATAACTTAATTGTGCATTTTAAAATAATTTAAAGAGTGTAATTGGATTATTTGTAACTCAAAGGATAAATGCTGAGGGGATGAATACCCCATTCCCCATGATGTGCTTATTTCATATTGCATGCCTGTGCAAAAAAAATCTCATGTACCCCGTAAATATATACACCTACTATGTATCCATAAAATTTTTTTAAATTAAAAAAAATCTGCTCATTAAAAGAGACTATTAAGAAGATAAAGGCAACTAAAGGCATTGGAAATTTTTTAAAAAAAGAAAGTACACAAACCACTTGTATCCAGAACATATAAAGAACACCTACAGTTTAACAATAAAAAGACAAACAACCCAATAAAAAAAAAGGGCAAAAAATAATGATTTTTGACCTAAATATCACTCCTTATATAAAAGTTAAGTCAAAATGGGTCACAAACCTAAATGTAAAATGTAAAAGTACAAAACTTTTAGAAAAATATAGAAGAAAATATTTAAGATACAAGGCTGTGCAAAGAGTTCTTAGGCTTCACACCAAAAGTGCAATCCCCAAAAAGAAAAACTGATAAATTAGATCTCATCAAAATTAAAAAGTTTTGCTCTATGAAAGACCTTTTTAAGAGGAAGAAAAGACATGCTATGAACTGAAAGAAAATATCTGAAGACCCACATACCCAACAAAAGACAAATAACTAGAACATACTAAAGAGTTTTCATACAACGTGGATGACCCTTGAGGACCCTTGAGGACATTATGTTAAGTGAAATAAGTCAGTCACAAAAAAGGAAATACTGTATGAGTCCACTTATGTGAAATATCTAGAATAGTTAGATTCATAGAAACAGCAAGTAGAATGTTGGTTGTCAGGGACTGGGGGAAGGAGCAAATGAAGAATTGTTTAATGTATATAGAATTTCAGTTTTGCAAGAAGAAAAAATTCTGGAGATTGGTTACATAACAATGTGAATATACTTAACACTACCGAACTTTACACTTAGAAATGGTTAACATGTTAAATTTTACATTATGTGTTTTTACCACAATAAAAATTATTTATTTATTATTTATTTTTGTTTTTGAGACAGACTCTCACTCTGTCGCCCAGGCTGGAGTGCAGTGGCACCATCTTGGCTCATTGCAACCTCCGCCTCCTGGGTTCAAGCAATTCTCATGCCTTGGTCTCCCAAGTGAGCCAGTTAACTTTGTATTTTTAGTAGGGATGAGATTTCACCATGTTAGCCAGGCTGGTCTCAAACGCCTGGTCTCTCAAGTGATCCATCCCTGCTTGGCCTCCCAAAGTGCTAGGATTACAGGCATGAGCCATGGCTCCTGGCCATTTTTTATTTTTTATTTTAATTTTTTACTGGTTTATTTTCATGATGTTTTCTGACAGAGGGTTGATATGATCTTGTTTTAAAAATGTATTATTTATTTTAAGTTCCAGGGTACATGTGCAGGATTTGCAGGTTTGTTACATAGGTAAACGTGTGTCTTGGTGGTTTGTTGCACCTATCAACCCATCAGGTAGGTATTAAGCCTAGCATGCATTAGCTCTTTTCCCTAATGCTCTCCTACCTCCCCATACTCCACCAACAGGCCCCAGTGAGTGTTGTTCCCCTCCCTGTGTTTATGCATTCTCATTGTTCAGCTCCCACTTATAAGTGATAATATGTGGTATTTGGTTTTCTGTTCCTGCATTAGTTTGCTGAGGATAATGGCTTCCAACTTCATCCATGTTCCTGCAAAGGACATGATTTCATTACTTTTTATGGTTGCATAGCATTCCATGGTGTATATGTATCACATTTTCTTTATCCAGTCTATCATTGATGGGCATTTGAGTTGATTCCACTTCTTTGCTATGGTGAATAGTGCTGCAATGAACATATGAGTGCATGTATCTTTATAATAGTATGATTTATATTCCTTTGGGTATATACTCAGTAATGGAATTGCTGGGTCAAATGGTATTTCCAGTTCTAAATCTTTGAGGAATCTCCATACTGTCTTCCCCATGGTTGAACTAGTTTGCTTTCCCACCAAGAGTGTAAAAGCATTCCTATTTCTCTGCAACCTCGCCAGAATAGAGAACTCAGAAATAAAACCGTGCATCCACAACCATCTGTTCTTTGACAAACCTGAAAAAACCAAGCAATGGGGAAAGGATTCCCTATTTAATAAATGGTGCTGGGAAAACTGGCTAGCCATATGCAGAAAATTGAAACTGGACCCCTTCCTTACACCATATACAAAAATTAACTCAAGATGGATTAAAGACTAAAATGTAAAACTCAAAATTGTAAAAACCTTAGACGAAAATCTAGGCAATACCAATTAGGAAATAAGCACAGGCAAAGATTTTATGATGAAGATGCCAAAATCAATTGCAACAAAAGCAAAAATTGACAAATGGGATCTAATTAAACTAAAGAGCTTCTGCACAGCAAAAGAAACTATCATCAGAGTAAACACACAACCTATAGAAAGGGAGAAAATTTTGGCAATCTATCCTTCTGACAAAGGTCTAATATCCAGAATCTACAAGGAACTTAAGCAAATTTACAAGGAAAAAAACCCATTAAGAAGTGGACAAAGAATATGAACAGACACTTCTCAAAAAAAGACATACATGTGGCCAAGAAACATGAAACAAAGCTCAACATCACTGATCATTAGAGAAATGCAAATCAAAACCACAATGAGATACCATATCTCACCAGTCAGAATGGCGATTATTAAAAAGTCACTTTTTATTTTTTTTGAAGACAGGGTCTCACTCTGTCACCCAGGCTGGAGTGAGGTGGTGCAATCATAGTTCACTGTGCTCTCATTCTCCTGGCCTCAAGTAATCCTCCCAGCTCAGCCTCCCAAAGCACGGGGATTATAGGACTGATCCATTGCCTTCAGCTGAAAACAATTTTAAAAATAAAATAATAAAGAACTTCCAAATCTTACAGCAAAAAGCCAATTAATACCTCCAATTAGAACAGGAGCAAATTCGACCCCTAATTAGAATATGGGCAAAAGAAACAGAGATTTTACCAAAGAGATGTACAGAAGGCAAATGAACACATTAAAAGACAGTCAACATTATTACCCATTTGGGAAATGGAAATTAAAACTCCAATGAGATATCAATGCATATCTATCAGAATAACTAAAACGGTAACACCAAATGTTGGTGAGTATGCAGAGAAACTGGATCACTCATATATTGCTGGTAGAAATGTAAAATGGTACACCTACTCTGGAAAACAGTTTGGCAGTTTCTTATGACTCAGCAATTGCACTCTTGGGCATTTTATCTCAAAGAAATGAGAAACCAATGTTCACACAAAACCCAAATGATCATAGTACTTTTATTCATAATAGTGAAAAACTGGAAAGAATCCAGATGTTCTTCAATGGATGAATGGTTAAACAAACTATGGTACATCCACACCATGGAATGCTGCTCAGCAATAAGAAGGAACAAACTACTGATATACACAACAATTTGAATGAATCTCCAGGGAATTATGCTGAGGAAAAATAGCCAATCCCAAAAGGTGACATAGTTTATGATTCCATTTATGTAACTATTTAAAAATTGTGGTTTAAAAATGTGTAACATAAAGTTTAACGTCTTAATCATTTCTAAATGTACAATTCCATACTGTTACATATACTAATTTTTTTATTTTTTAGTTTTATTTTATTTATTTATTTATTTATTTAGACAAATTCTTGCTCTGTCACCCAGGCTGGAGTGCAGTGGTGCAATCTCAGCTCACTGCAACCTCCACCTCCTGAGTTCAAGTGATTCTCCTACTTCAGCCTCCCAAGTTGCTGGGACCACAGGCACATGCCACTATGCCTGACTAATTTTTGGGTTTTTTTTGTTTGTTTGTTTGTTTTGAGATGGAGTTTCGCTCTTGTTGCCTGGGCTGGAGCGCAATGGCACTATCTGGGCTCACCACAACCTCTGCCTCCCAGGTTCAAGCGATTCTCCGGCCTCAGCCTCCCGAGTAGCTGGGATTACAGGCATGTGCCACCACACCCAGCTAATGTTGTATTTTTAGTAGAGACAGGGTTTCTCCATGTTGGTCAGGCTGGTCTTGAACTCCCAACCTCAGGTGATCCACCCTCCTCGGCCTCCCAAAGTGCTGGGATTACAGGCATGAGCCACTGAGCCTGGCCTAATTTTTGTATTTTTTGTAGAGACAGGGTTTCACCATGTTGCCCAGACTGGTCTCAAACTCCTGGCCTCAACTGATCCACCCACCTCAGCTTCCCACAGTGCTGGGATTACAGGCATAAGCCACCATGCCCTGCCCCTATATTCACATTTTTATACGACCAATCTCCAGAACTTTTTCTTGCAAAATCGACATTCCACATCCATTAAACAACTCATCATTTTTCCCCAGCCTCTGGCAACCACCATCCTAGTTTCCGTTCTATGAATTTTCTATTCTAGATACTTCACATAAATGAAATCATACAGTGTTTATATTTTTGTGACTGGCTTATTTCGCTCAGCATAATAGCCTCAAGTCGCATCCATGTTGTCACAAAAGACAGCATGTTCTTCCCTTTTAAGGCTGAAAAATATGTCATTGTATGTATATGCCACATTTTTGTATCCATTCATCTACTTTAATAGCCTTTTTTAAATGACAAAATTTTATAAATGGAGAATAGATTTGTGGTTGAAGAGTTTATGAGAAGGGTCAGAAGGCAGTAGATATGGTAATAAAAGAGCAACATGAGGGGTCCTCGTGGTGATGGAACTGTCCTGTATTTTGACTGTGGTGATGGATACGGAAACCTGCATGTGTTATAAAATTGTATAAAACTAAACACGAGTTTACATAAACGAAGAAAATCTAAATGAGCTGTGGACTGTATCATGGTCAACATCCTGGTTGTGATATTGTACTACATAGTTTTGCAAGATGTTATTGTCAAGGTAAACTAAGTGTTCATAGATGTCTTTTTAAAAAATTTTCTTACAATTACATTAGAATCTACAATTATCTGAATTTTTTTTTTTTTTTTTTTTTTTTTTTTTTTTTTTTTTTTTGAGAAGGAGTCTTGCTCTGTCGCCCAGGCTGGAGTGCAGTGGCGCGATCTTGGCTCACTGCAAGCTCTGCCTCCTGGATTCACGCCATTCTCCTGCCTCAGCCTCCCGATTAGCTGGGACTACAGGCGCCCACCACCATGCCTGGCTAATTTTTTGGTTTTTTTTAGTAGAGACAGGGTTTCACCATGTTAGCCAGGATGGTCTCGATCTCCTGACCTTGTGATCCGCCCGCCTCGGCCTCCAAAAGTGCTGGGATTACAGGCATGAGCCACCGCGCCCAGCCTATCTGAAACATTTTTTAAAGTTTACAGGAAATAGGCTTGGACAGGCACTTCACCAAAGAAGATATCTAAATTGGCTATAAAAATGAGAAAAGATGCCCAATATTTAATTTTATAAATGGGCTATAAAACAAGAAAACATGCCCAATATTTCATTTTAGCTACTCTTTTAGACTGGCTAAAATTAAATGTCCTGATATCACTGATAAAGAGGACACTGTTAGTTAGAGCATAAAATTACAGATAATAGTCCCTTCTTTTTTCTCTTTATTTTCTTTTTTATTTTTTTCTAAACCATTTCACATTTCTGAAGTAGTCTCCTCTTATTCACAGTTTCAGTTACCCATGGTCAACCTTGGTCTGAAAATATTAAATGGAAAATTTCAGATATAAACAATTTGTAAGTTTTAAATTGTACACCATTCTGAGTAATGTGGTGAAATCTCCTGCCACCCTTCCCAGGATGTGACTCATTCCTTTGTCCAGCATGTCCATGCTGTAGATGCTTCTTGCCTGTTAATCACTTAGTAGCCCTTGGGGTTATCAGACTGTTGCAGTATCTCAGTGCTTGTGTTCAAGTCATCCTTACATTAGTAAATAATGGCCCCAGAGTGCAAGAGTAGAGATGCTGGCAATTTGGGTATGACATAGAGAAGCCATAAAATTCTTCCTTTAAGTGAAAAGATGAAAGTTCTTAAGTTAATAAGGAAAGAAATAAGGTTGCTAAGATCTATGATAAAAACGAATGTTCTGCCTGTAAATTGTGAAGAAGGAAAAAGAAATTCATGCGTAGTATATATAGGGCCTGGTACTATCCTTGGTTTCAGCTATCTCCTGGGGCTCTTTAAACATGTGTCTCCCCTTGGATACTGTACTGTAATCATTTTAGAGAACTATTTGACAGTCTGTTATAAATACACATTCTTAAAAAAAATTCTTTTTAAGAGATAGTGTCTCACTCTGTCACCCAGGCTGGAGTGCAATGATTCAATCACATCTCTCTGCAGTGTCCAACTCCTGTCCTCAAGCAATCCTCCCATCTTGGCCTCCCAAAGTGCTGGCATTACAGGCATAAAACACCACACTCAGCCTGAAACATACATTCTTATAAACAGCTGAGTCACGGCTCAGCTCTTTCCCTCCTAGATATTCATGCAAGAGAAATAAAAAAAAATTTTCATGAAAGACTTGCACACAAATGTACATAGCAGCTTTTTTCATAGTTACCAAAAACGTAACAACCCAGATGTTCATTAATAAGAGAATAAATGAACAACTTTGTATTTTTAAAAAGGCTTTGTACTTTTCTAAATGGTTTCCCTGGGAAGGTACATACTTATTCTAACAATAAGATCCCCTGGTTCAGAAAAATTTTGGAGCTGATTTTGGAACCTGTAGCATATTTTCTTGATGTACATTTTCAAAGGTATTAAATTTCCGTCTTTTGATAATAGGTTTAAATTTTGGAAACAGGCCAAAATTATTCAAAGAGGACCAGGCTCAGTGGCTCACACTTGTAATCCGAGTAATTTAGGAGGCCAAGGCAGGAGGATCACCTGAGATCAGGAGTTTGAGACTAGCTTGAGCAACATAGCAAGACCTTGTCTCTACAAAAAAATTTCAAAATTTAGTCAGATGTGGTGGAGTGCACCTGTAGTCCCAGCTACTCAAGATGCTGAAATGGGAGGATAACTCGAGCCCAGGAGTTGGAGGCTGCAATGAGCTATGATTACACAACTATACTCCAGCCTCGGTGAAGAGCAAGACTTTGTCTCAAAAAAATATATATATTCAATGAGAAATTGGTGTATCTATTGGTTAAAGAAAGAGGTGTGGTTCTCAATCTTTGCCACACATTAGTATGACCTGAAAAACCTGAAAAATTAGAATGCCCAGGTATTGTGACTTAACTGGTTTAGCGTGGGCCAGTTGTTGGTATTTTGTTAAAGCTCCCCAAATGATTCCAATAAAACCAAGTCCTAATCTTTTTAGTTGCTCACTTCTTGTTAATTTTTTTAACCCACACAGCTGAAAGCGATACTACACTACCATGTACTGTAACTTAGCCTTCACTAGCTTCCTTATAGCTAACACCTCTGATGTATATATTACCGTGGTAATAAATGCCTAAGTTGTTTTTCAGGATCTTGGGGTCAGCCCTTGTCCAGTTTGAGTGCAGTTGAGATCACTGACCCTTCAACTGGGCCTGTGCAGACGCCGAAGACGTGACCTTTTGGCATCAGAGGACCATAAACTCCTCTCTCAGATCATGCTAATGCCATTATTTCCTGAATACATATCCTATGAAAAGCCATGAACCCTGACTATGCTTGTGCAAATCATCAATTACGTCATTTTTCCCCACTGCCAATCACCTTTCCCCACGCCTTAGATCACCCCACTTCTTTACCCCATAAATATCCCTGAGCCCTCACTTTCCGGCAGTAGATTGGAGAACTGTTCTCCCATCTCCTCACTGGGCTGCCCTGTGAAAAAATCTTTCTCTACTGCAAAACTCATCACCTCAGTGATTGGCTTCTTCACCACAGGCAGAACAAGCCTGGTTCAGTATTACTAATATGCAGCCAAGGTTGAAAACCACGGCTGGGAGCAGATGTTAATTTTCTTCTATGGTTTATAAACTGACTTCTAAAGGCAGGTCCTAAAAAGGGGTCTCCTCACATTCTCTGAGACTACGGCATTGTAGGAACAAATGTACAGTCTCCCAAGACAGCTGTTTTGAAGAACAATTCCCATTTGGATGTATAAATTCTAGTGTGTTTTCAAACAAACGTTTGCCTCTTTATCTTACAGATGTGCTAGAGGGACAATAAATGTAAAAGATCTAGTTGACTCTCCTACTTCCCTTCAAATACATTCAGATGATTAAATATATAATTTTCAAAAATACATTTATATCTTTCTAAGGCAAACTTACTAAAATTATTCTTTATTATTTCAGTTTGTGGTGATGAAAAAGATACAAATATATATATTAAATAGTTATAAAGGATATACATATTAAAGGTATAGTTTGGTAATGAAAAAATATAAAAGACCGATATAGATATACAGATTAAAAGGTATAGTTATGAAGAACATATATACAAGATGTAGTTATAAAGAAAAAATATGTGTATATGTGTAAAAGATAAAGTTGTAAAGAATAACTATTAATAATAACACAATTTAGTCATGAAGTCTTTGCCCATGCCTATGTCCTGAATGGTATTGCCTAGGTTTTCTTCTAGGGTTTTTATGGTTTTAGGTCTTACATTTAAGTCTTTAATCCATCTTGAGTTAATTTTTGTATATGGTGTAAGGAAGTGGTGCAGTTTTAGTTTTCTGCATATGGCTAGCCAGTTTTCCCAACACCATTTATTAAATAGGGAATTCTTTCCCCATTGCTTGTTTTTGTCAGGTTTGTCAAAGATCAAATGGTTGTAGATGTGTGGTGTTATTTCTGATGCATCTGTTCTGTTCTCTTGGTCTATATGTCTGTTTTGGTACCAGTACCATGTTGTTTTGGTTACTGTAGCCTTGTAGTATAGTTTGAAGTCAGGTAGCATGATGCCTCCAGCTTTGTTCTTTTTGCTTAGGATTGTCTTGATAATGTGGGCTCTTTTTTTGTTCCATATGAAATTTAAAGTCGTTTTTTCTAATTCTGTGAAGAAAGTCAATAGTAGCTTGATGGGGATAGCACTGAATCTATAAATTACTACGGACAGAATGGCCATTTTCACGATATTGATTCTTCCTATCCATGAGCATGGAATGTTTTTCCATTTGTTTGTGTCCTCTCTTATTTCCCTGAACAGTGGTAAAAGCCAAAATTGACAAATGGGTTCTAATTAAACTGCAGCGCTTCTGCACAGCAAAAGAAACTATCATTAGAGTGAACAGGCAACCTACAGAATGGGAGAAAATTTTTGCAATCTATCCATCTGACAAAGGGCTAATAGCCACAATCTACAAAGAAAAAAACAAACAAACCCATCAAAAAGTGGGCAAAGGATATAAACAGACACTTTTCAAAAGAAGACATTTATGCAGCCAACAAAGATATGAAAGAAAGCTCATCATCACTGGTCATTAGAGAAATGCAAATCAAAACCACAATGAGATACCATCTCATGCCAGTTAGAATGGCGATCATTAAAAAGTCAGGAAACAACAGATGCTGGAGAGGATGTGGAGAAATGTGAACACTTTCACACTGTTGGTGGGGGTATAAACTAGTTCAACCATTGTGGAAGACAGTGTGGCAATTCCTCAAGAATCTAGAACCACAAATACCATTTGAGCCAGCAATCCCAATACTGGGTATATACCCAAAGGATTATAAATCATTCTACTATAAAGACACATGCACAAATATGTTTATTGCGGCACTGTTCACAATAGCAAAGACTTGGAACCAACCCAAATGCCCATCGATGATAGACTGGTTAAAGAAAATGTGGTACATATACACCATGGAATACTATGCAGCCATAAAAAAGGATCAGTTCATGTCCTTTGCATGGACATGGATGAAGCTGGAAACCATCATTCTGAGCAAACTATTGCAAGAACAGAAAACCAAACACCACATTTGCTCACTCATAAGTGGGAGTTGACCAATGAGAACACATGGACACAGGGAGGGGAACATCACACACCAGGGCCTGTTGGGGATTGGGGGGCAAGGGGACGGATAGCATTAGGAGAAATACCTAATGTAGATGACAGGTTGATGGGTGCAGCAAACCACCATGGCACGTGTATACCTATGTAACAAACCTGCATGTTCTGCACATGTATCCCTGAACTTAAAGTATAATAGAAAAATTTTTTTAATAAAAATAAAAATCACATTATTAATCATAAAATAATAATAATACAATTATCTGTTTTGTCTCTTTAGAAAATTCCATACTGACAAATTGCAGTCAGATCTGAAGCACTTTCATAGTGCATCAGTACAATTTCTTTCATGATAATAAGTTGCAAGCTTGGAAATTGATGAGCTACTTGAAATGACCTTGGGTCAGGCCAAAATGTGCATGCTGGCTGACCCCCCTGAAGCTAGGTCAAAAAAGGGCCTGGGGAAATGAAGCAGTCTTTGATGACCTACTTCAGGCAGCCAGTGTGCAGAGCCAAACAACAGGCCAGATTTGAGAGATCGATTTTCAACAGCTGCTGCAGGAATGGAGTGCTGATCTGCCCACGCCAAGTCAGCTGCCACATCTGCCTCACCTGTGCTCAGTACCATGCACGGTATTTGGCATGGAGAAGGATGAGTCACCATGTTTCTGCCCTCCAAGCTGCTCCCAGTCCTCTGGGAAAGGACTTGAAAAGCAGGGAGAAAACCTTCCTTTTTGAGGCTTTCTTACTAGACGCCTGACTATTTTGGTCTCCAGCCACGTCCATGGGAGACAGAGGCAGTAATGATGGCAGTGATCATGAGGAAGAAGAGGAGGAGGACCACATGATAGTCACAAGGTTATTTATCACTGATTGAGCGCCTGGTGTGGGTCGGGCCCTGTAAAGTGCTTTAAAGCTGAGGACTAAGCTCTGATTTTTTTTTTTTATCTTGCCCAAATTTCTATCTAAGTGGTCTGGGGAGTCATGCCCCACAAACCATAAGTTCTCATCGGATGGTTTTTATTTAACCATATGTATTGTGACTTACTTTCCAATCTGACTCGGGCATAACAGTACATGACAAAAAAGAAAATCAAAATACTTTACCCTAAATACATGTTTCTTTGCCATATTTTGAAATGGTCCTGCAAAGCTGTCCTTTGTGGGGGAAAATGTGCATCTGTAAAGAATCTCTATTAACATAGCTAGATCTTTTGCTTCCAGGCTCTCCCAATCACGAAGAGATTAAGTAAGAATC
Organism: Pan troglodytes; assembly: GCF_028858775.2. Taxonomy (NCBI): domain Eukaryota; kingdom Metazoa; phylum Chordata; class Mammalia; order Primates; family Hominidae; genus Pan; species Pan troglodytes. Next base: position 95,132,368 of record NC_072407.2, read on the forward strand.
TAGCACCTTTTAAAGGTCTAAAGAGGAAATATTTGTCATCTATTGTCTCTAAGGGCAGCCACTACAAGACTTCAAAAGAGCCTTGGTCTCCACAATCTTTTATCTTAACCTAATCATTTCTTTTCTATTGATCCCAGGTCTTTAGACGAACTCAACCAATTGTCAATCAGAAAATGTTTAAATTTACCTATAGCCTGGAAGTCCCCACTTTGAGTTGTCCTGCCTTTCTGGACCAAACCAATGTATTTCCTAAATGTAGTTGATATCTCATGGCTCCCTAAAATGTATAAAACCAAGCTGCACCCTGACCACCTTGGGCACATGCTCTCAGGACCTCCTGAGTGCTGTGTCGCAGGCTATGGTCACCCATATTTGGCTCAGAATAAATCTCTTTAATTATTTTACAGAGTTTGACTCTTTTCTTGACAAAGCCATTACTACCTTTATTGTTTCCATGGGTTAGTTATTAGTACCACAATTTTACACATGAAGAAACAGAAGCTCAAGTTAAGTAACCTGGCTACATTTATACATGGATCCAACCTGAGTTCACATGGGAGAATCTAGGGCTAACTCCAAGTCTCAGTTTTCACATCTCTATTAGTCCGTTGTCAAGCTGCTGATAAAGACATACCTGAGACTGGGTAATTTATAAAGAAAAAGAGGTTTAATGGACTCACAGTTCCACATGGCTGGGGAGGTCTCACAATCATGGTGGAAGGTGAAGGGCACGTCTTACATGGTGGACGAGAGAATGAGAACCAAGCGAAAGGGGTTTCCTCTTAAAAAAGCATCAGATCTCATAAGACTTATTTACTACCATGAGAACAGCATGGAGGAAACCATCCCCATGATTCAATTATCTCCCACTGGGTCCCTCCCACAACATGTGGGAACTCTGGGAGCTAAAATTCAAGGTGAGATTTGGGTGGGGACACAGCCAAGTCATATCAACATCTATAAAACAAAAATCACATCTGCCCACCACTGCAAAATTGGTATAAGGCTTCAAGATACCCTTAACTTTGCTATATTATTGAATAAGAGTATCTCAGGGGGGCTCTATTCTCCCAGGAACCCCCTAATCAGGGGTTAATTGCTCTTTAACAGCTGAAGTTGCTCAGCGTTTTTCTAATTGCACATCGAAGTTAAAAAAAAAAAAAAACCCAGAACCTTCTTAATGTTTGACCAAGTTGCAATCACCAAATCAAGTTCTGAGCAGCCATCACCCCATCAACTGAGCCTCCACACTTGTTGATGATGAATACATTCTAAGGCTTTACTACAGAAGGAAAATTAATCTTTTTTTGTACTATACCCTTATCAGGCCAGGAAAATTGATCTTAATATGGACATAAAAATTCCCCAACCCTTGTGTTTCTTTGGCTATTTATTTTCCTTAGTATAAATTGCAAATTGCATCATTTTCTTCTTCATCCTGTGAAGAGAAATTATAGCCCAATTCTGGGCTAGTGCAACCCAGTAAGTATAGAAGTAGCCACAGTATGTATGCACCAAGCATGCTCATGTGAACAAAGCTCCCCACCTGGGCCAGGAGAAGGAAACAGATGAGATCCATGACCACTACAAAGATGCCTGGCAGGCAGGGCTTTCTGACAGCAGTTTGGGATTAAAGGCTGCAGTGAGCCATGCATCCTTGCAAAACACTTGCTCTTTTCCCTCAGCTAAAATGGCAGATTTACTAAGGTAACCAGATACTTTTGGGAATGAAAGATGGCTCTGTTAGTCATGTAAGAACAATAGGTGCAAACTAGACTGTCCCAGTGCCATAATTTTTCTGTGTCCCCACCCAAATCTCAACTTGAATTGTATCTCCCAGAATTCCCACATGCTGTGGGAGGAATTGGACTATAAGTCCAATTAAACCTCTTTTTCTTCCCAGTCTCAGGTATGTCTTTATCAGCAGCGTGAAAACAGACTAATACACCCAGATAAACTGGACATGTGGTCTCCTTAGGTTTAGGAAAATACCACTGATACAAGGTGCAATGGACTGAAATTTTGCATCAACTCAAACTTCATATGTTGAAACCCTAATCCCAATGTGATCATAGGCAAAGGTAGAGTTTTTGGGAAGTAATTAGTTCATGAAGTTAGGGCCCTCATTAATGGAATTAGTGCCCTTTTAAAAAGAGACCAGAGAGTGAACTAGCTCTCCATTGGCCATATGAGGGTATAGGGAGAAGACAGCCATATGGAAACCAGGAATTGGGCCCTCACCAGACACTGTATCTGCCAGCACCTTGATCTTGAACATCCTATCTTGCAGAACCCTGCGAGATTTACGTTGTTTAAGCCACCTACTTCATGGTCTTTTGTTTTAGCTGACTAAGACACAAGAGAAGGCTGCAAGAAAATGTTGAGATGGCAGATCTGGCAGAACCAGGAACAAATATGCTAGCTTCTGTTTATATGAAGACAAATGCTTGCAAAAAAAAAAAAAAAAAGGAAGAATTCAACTAACAGTTTAAACTAAAATACTTTTCTAAATGCCTCCACCCTCCACCCTCACAAGGCATGCTGAGAAGACCCGTAATAATGTTTATAGAGCACTGAGATGTGCCCGACCAGAGAGTGTACTCATTAACATTAGCCAAAAATATTATCAGAGGGAGGAGTGAGAACAGTATCAGTAGTAGCATAAGTCACGGCAAGAATAATAGCAGTAGTCATAGTGGCATCACGCTGTGGGAGAGGGGTGTAAGCGGAAGGCCTTTCCGAGAGACCACAGCTGGTCAACATGAGCAACCCACTCACCTGGGGAAGGAGCAGGAATGCGAGGGCGGGAGCAGGCTGCAACAGAGTGGAGGTGGGATGCAGTGGGATCCTTTGCAGTTTGGGTTTGCAAATTTAGCCTTCAAGAGGCAACATGAAATGGGCATCCAACAGATCTAGAATTAAAGACTGACCTGTCACCAACTAGCAGTGAGAACTTGGCCTTGTTATCTGAATTCCCTGACCCCTGGGCTCCTCATCCATGAAATGTGAAGGATAATGGGCACTTCCTATGGTTGCAGACAGGATTAAATGACTGCATGTAGTCAAGTGCCTGGCACAAAGGAATTGTTCAGCAAAGTACTGTCCCATCCCTGGAACTTTATATATAATGAGGGAAAAACTGTGGGAGGCACAATTGAGAGAAAACTCATGTACTGTGCACTCTTTTTTGAAACCATGGTATTTTTTTTTTAACTACACTGAGCACACAGCTTAGAAAGCCACTTTCAAAGAAAACAAAATCTAAAGCACATTAAACCATAGATGTCATACATTAATTTCTACTTTAGTCTTAATCAAAGGCTTTGGTAGGGTTTGCCTTTGTAAATCCAACACTTCCTCCTCACTTGGAGGCCAAACCCTGCCCATAGCATCCTCCCAGCTCTGCACGCTCCCCATGTGTTAAGGCCTGATCAGACCTCAGGCTACAAGGCACAGCTGGTGCTCATGGACACACAGGATAGTATGGGGGCTGGAAATGGGTGGGGAGAGCTAGAATCTAGTAGAAGACTTACTGATCAACAATGTTTGGGGACCCAAGTTAGATGCTGGCAAGATTAATCTGACAGCAGCAGGTAGGATGGGTGGAAGGGAGAGAGACCAGAGGGTAGGGAGCCACATAGGAGATTCCAATTCCAGTAAAAGTACAGAGAAAAATCTACCTGGAGTGGTAGCTCTGTGAATAGAAAGCAGGTGGCAAAGCTAGTAACACTGCAGTGATAAAATCTACAGATTTCAAATAGGTTATAGCAAGCTATTGATTCATTCTGTTACCTGCCACTTCAGTCACTGTGGCTTAGAACAACCCACCCACAGGCTTCATCTCTCCTCACCTCCCAACCTATCCTAAGTGCCAACCTGAGAACTGAGAACTCCAGCACCCTCACTGCTTAACTATCAAAACAGAAATGAGACCACTTGTGTCAATATGACTTAGCTATTTGTTCCATGAAAATTTTTGCTGAAGAAGTTAAGGTTTTATACCAATAACTAATTTCACTTTTTGTTTCAGGAAATCTTTATAAACCAATAGGTTCTGACAAAGAGTTTGTTCATCTAGGCAAACAGCTCTGCTATTAGAATAATAGATATTGTTCACCTGGGAAAACAGCTTCTTAGTAGACAAGTTTATTTATCAAGACTCACTAATGCTAGATTATTATGTCACAAACCTTGCCCAATACCAATTAGTTACCCATAGTGGAAGACCTGCCTTAAACCATTTGAGCCCAGACCCCAAATATCCACACCCCTTCCAAGATATGTGGTGTCATCCCTTACTGCAGAGGTTTAATCAACTTAACTTTGATCAGAAGGCTTTCTGGTGAATTTCTGCAGAGTTGACAAGCATCAGTGCAAACCTGACAACTGAATGTACAAACATGAACTATTCCAACAGTTTTGCCCATGCACAGGAAGCCCATTCTTGCTTGAACCCTGCTGTTCTGGGAGACCATGATGACTGACACAACACCTTCCTCTGGGAACATTTTTTGTTTCCCTCACTCTGTGGGGCCTCTTCCTTCTCTGAACTCACTATACACACTCTTGGTGTTGTTTCCTTTTTTTTTGCTTCATATTAGAGCTCTCTATGCATTTGTATTATTGTTGTTTCTGGACTATGAGCTCCCAGGGGTAGAGATTGCGATGGTCAATTGTATTTCATGTGATGATCCCAACACTGTGCCTTGCCCATCACTGGGTCATAACAAGCTCATTCTAAAGGTGCTCTTAAAGATTCCCAAAGCATTTAAGGAGAACAAATCAAAGGAAATGTTTTATTATTATTATTATTACACTTTAAGTTTTAGGGTACATGTGCACAATGTGCAGGTTTGTTACATATGTATACATGTGCCATGTTGGTGTGCTGCACCCATTAACTCGTCATTTAACATTAGGTATATCTCCTAATGCTACCCCTCCCCTTGTCCCCCACCCCACAACAGGCCCTGGTGTGTGATGTTCCCCTTCCTGTGTCCATGTGTTCTCATTGTTCAATTCCCACCTATGAGTGAGAACATGAAGTATTTGGTTTTTTGTCCTTGTGATAGTTTTGTCCTTTGTAGGGACATGGATGAAGCTGGAAACCATCATTCTCAGCAAACTATTGCAAGGAAATGTTAAATTCTTATTTTTTTCTCTTTAAGGCAAAATTTTAAAAATAAGATCTCTCTGTTATAATCAAGAATTGTATTTGGCTTTTCAAAATAGGCTCTTTCCAAAAAGGATCTTCCTTTAAAGTGCTTGATGATCATTTTTGTCTCTTTACAAACATGCACACGTGAGTTCCACACGTCCATGCACACCAGTTTAGGAATCCGGGGATAGTCCTTCCCTAGTGTTACACCTGACTTCTTTCTCAGTTCTGTCTTTTGTACCTTTGGTTTGGTGTTCTGAAATATTTACCTACTCCTCTCCCTCTCTGTGGATTCTGTAAAATATAGGAACTTGCTTAGCACTGTGGCAGAAATTTAAAATTTGGTAAAGACCATCAGAAGAGGCTGGCAGAAATGCTACAGAAGTTTATGTTCCCAATAACTAAAGTGAAGACTAACCTAGGAAAACATTTTTCTTGATGAGAAAAAAATTGACATGGTGTGTACTTCTCTCTTCCTTTGCTTTTAGGTTTCAAATCTCATTTCATTCTGGTATTAGTATGTAAGATTCAAAAAGCCCCTTCTCTTCCACATTGCTGTTTCCAATCTGCTACAACTTAGGAAACAATTTCCCAATATCAGGATAGGTTCTATATTAAGTAAGAGCTAACCTGCCAGGCTCCCTTGTCACTGGGGGTGGACATGAACTCAATTCTGCCCAAAAATAAGTAAGCAAAAGTGGCTGGGTAGGATTTCCAGAAAAATTTTTGAAGGTAGCCCAGTTGGCTGGTATGTGCTGCTTTGCTTTTACTAGTTGCTCTTCCTTGTCTATTTCCTCTTTGTCTGGAACATGTTTGTGAGGCCGGAAGTAGAGAAACCATCTTGCATCCCTGAGGTGAAAAGTGCTAAGAACGGCAGAGAGAAAAATAGAAGGACATTCTTGAGGACATCTTTGAGAGCTGGCCTGCCGAAACTGCCTTCATGTGGACTTCACATTAGCTGAGGAAAATAAACCCTTACTTAAACCAATGTTAACTGAATTTTGTGGCTGTAATTAGAGTGATCAACCCTCCCAGTTTGCCTAGGACTCAAGTGTTTCTGGGGACTCAGGACTTTCAGTGTTAAAACTGGGAAAGTCCAGAAAACAAACGGGAACTCTTGGTCTCCCTAGATGTTGATATTAATGATGACATTGGGCTTTTTAAAAACTTTTAAGTTCCGAGGTACAAATGCAGATTTGTTACATAGCTAAACTTGAGTCGCTGGGGTTTTCTTTCCTCACTCAGGTATTAAGTCTAGTACCCATTAGTTATTTTTCCTGATCTTCTCCCTCCTCCCACCTGTTACAGCTGGATCACAATACCAACTGATACACTTCCAATTAGCTGGGTAAACTTCAGAAGGCTAAATATTCCTGAGACACATTGCTTGTTTGAAATTCCAATTTTTGACTTCCTTTCAAACATCAGTTACCACTTTTTTAAATTTTTGGTTGATACGGAATAATTGAACCTATTTATGGAGTACAATGTGATGTTTCCATACATGTATGCATTTTGTAACAATCATATCAGGGTAATTAGCATATTTGTCACCTCAAACATTTGTCTTTCGTGATAAAAACTTCAAAATCTCTAGCTATTTTGAAATACACATTATTACTAACTGTACTCCCTCTACTGTGCACACCAAAGTTATTCTTCCCAACTGTAACTTTGTACCATCAGTTACCATTCTTGAAGAGTTGAATGTTTAGCTTTGAATGTTTCAGCCACAAAGATCCATGTTATAAGCATTTATATCAAATCTGACAGAAGCAACAAATATATCACAATTATTATAAACACAGATTCAACTTTTAAAACACTGGAAACTTGCTAATTGCTGTGTCTTTCAGGATTTTAGGGCCAAAAGGTCTCTACTTAGATGACCTATAGATATCTAAAAATCAAATGCCCCAAACTAAATCGTTTATCCTCCATCTTATTTAGCCTCTCCTCCATTATTGTCTCTATTCCTTCTCTTGGTGTTTGACATCATTCATCACGTCACTCAAGAAACTTCATCCTCTACTCCTTATGCTTGTTCTCCCTCCCCTCCACTCCTTTCCCCAGACTTCCCTGTCTATGTGGCCACATGATCCTATATGTTCTACCTCCTAGAGGTCTCTGTTCTCCTTCTCTCCGTCCCCCTTGCCCTTCCACCCTCTCAATAGGGCTTCTATGTTTCACCCAGTCTCTTCAATAATCACCAGGCCAGTCTGCCTGCCTCCAGACTGGTCCCACTAAATTCATCTTCCAAGTATTACCAAAGTACTTACTATCTGAAATGAACAAACTGATTGTGTCATGCTTAAGAATGTTTCTTTTTTAAAAAAACTCATTGAGGTGAAATTCACATAACAAAATAAAATTTAAAGTGAAAAATTCAGTGACATTGAGTACATTCCCAATGTTGTACAACCACCACCTCTATCTATTTCCAAAACATTGCCCTCACTTCAAAATAAAACCCAGCTATCCATTAAGCAGTTTTTTCCATTCTCCCCTTTTCCAGCTTCTGGCAACCAAAAATCTGTGTTCTATCTCTGCAAATTTACCTATTCTATTTTATATATATGTAATAATATAATATATCACCTTTTGTGTCCAGCTTTTTTCACTCAGCATAATATTTTTCAGGGCCATCCATGTGGTTTTTTTGGTTTGTTTTTGTTGTTTTTGTTTTTTTTGGGACGGAGTCTCGCTGTGTTACCCAGGCTGGAGTGTAGTGGTGCGATCTCGGCTCACTGCAAGCTCCGCCTCCCGGGTTCACGCCATTCTCCTGCCTCAGCCTCCCGAGTATCTGGGACTACAGGTGCCCGCCACCATGCCTGGCTAATTTTTTGTATTTTTTAGTAGAGACGGGGTTTCACCATGTTAGCCAGGATGGTCTCGATCTCCTGACCTCGTGATCCACCCGCCTCAGCCTCCCAAAGTGCTGGGATTACAGGCGTGAGCCACCGCACCAGGCCAGCATGTATTATTTTTATGGTTGCATAATATTCCATTGCACATATGTACCAAAATTTGTTTTTCCATTCAGCCATTGATAAACATTTTCATTGTTTTCACATTTTGGCTATTGTGACGAGTGCTGCTATGAACATACATGTACATGTATTTGAGTACAAGTTTTTCAGTTCTTTTGGGTATATACTTCGGAGTGGAAATGCTCCTATAGTAATTCTATGTTTAACTTTTTTAAGAACTACCAAACCATCAAAGAATATTCTTTTGACTTCTTTAATGTAGTCCATGCTCAAATATTTTTATTTCATATCATTTTCTGAACATGTGTCATCTTCTCTTTTTTTATTTTTTGTAGTGACAGGGTCTCACCATGTGCCCAGGCTGGTCTCAAACTCCTGGGCTCAGGCAATCCTCCCACTTCAGCCTCCCAAAGTGCTGAGATTACAGGTGTTAGCCACTGTGCCTGGACTTCTGCCATCTTCTCTCATGCCTCCATGATATTTATTTTGCCCCCTTGCATAGCCTGTCTTTCCCTGCCTTTATGAGTGAGTATGGATGTCTGCATTTCTGTGACACATTTGCTCTTTCTTTCTTCCTGGATAGAATGCCTCTATTGATCCTCCTTTTACAGTTTCATATTGTGTGTCTGCTTGTCCATCTCTATTAAAAAATTGTCAATTCCAGGGCAGAGGCCACATTTTATTAATCTTTGTATTCCCATTGCCCACTGTGTCTGGTGCACTGTAAGTACTCAAGATGTATTTCTGAGTAAGCAAATAAAATAATAATAATGTCACTGGTATGTAGCAGGAGTTATGGGGTACAAACATAAAGTCAATTTTATTGTTGTCTTTCACTGTCCTCTTAACCCCCCCTCCAAAGGTTGCCATCTTAAGCAGGATCTCTTAAAAAATAACGCAGAGTGGCCTACAGTGGTGGCTCCCACCTGTAATCCCAGCACTTCAGGAGGCTGAGGCAGGCAGATTACTTGAAGCCAGAAGTTTGAGAGCAGCCTGGCTGACATGGTGAAACCCTGTCACTACTAAAAATACAACAATTATCCAGGTGTGGTTGCACACAGCTGTAATCCCAGCTATTCAGGAGGCTGAGTCAGAAGAATCGCTTGTGCCAACTAGGCAGAGGTTGCAGTGAGCCAAGATCGTGCCACTGAACTCCAGCCTGGGCAACAGAGGAAGACTCTTTCTCAAAAAAAAAATTAAAAAAAAATAACTCAGAGACAATATCCTTATCATAGGTTCTTCATCTTTTCCTTGGGATCATGTACCATTGCCCATCATCAAAGGGGAGGACGATTGTTTCCCAGATGCAGTAGCAACTCTCCTTTGCTCTGCCAAAATCTCCGTTTCTTTTCTTTTGCCTTCTGGAATTCCCAGATTGGAAGTAGTCCACTGTGACCCTCTAACTGTGAGGTCATATGTTAACCTCTCCAGAGATTGTACTAGGAGTCACTTTCCCAATCTTGTCTCTTTCTTGGAGGTGGGAGAAGAGTTTTTCTGGTTCTCAAAGCAGGGTTCACTCCAAAATTCTTCCTCACCAAATTCTCTTCACTCCTTCCTCTAGACCCTTTGTATCCTTCTTGTAGTTAAGAGGTCTTCAAGGTCATGCTACAGATTTTCAAACTATTTCTTGTGAAAATATGCATCTTGATAGTCTACTGAAAGTTTATAATGTATTTGATAAACATTTGTTGTGGCACTTCAATCAAAATTTCCAAATTAGTATATTGTTGCAGAGGAAATTCTACATTGAGAGATAACTTGTACTTTCAAATATCCTCAGAAAGGGAATCCATTAAGTCCAGGAAGAGGAAAGAAAATGAGAAAAAAAAACTGAAGATTCATTACCATCCACTGCGTCCTGGGCACTGTGCTCGGTGTTCTAAGCATGCAGTGGGAATCATGCCTGCATGGAGCTCAGGTTTGGGTATGCTGCTGAGGGAAAACAGGTGACAGATACTCTACTACACAGGGGCTCTATTTGTAATTAAAGCATAGGCATGGTCTTAGTCTGTTTTTGGTTGCTATACCAAAATACCTGAGGCTGAGTCATTTATAAAGAAAAGAGGTTTTTACATAAGCATAAAATGCAAAAGAGAAAAGTAAAAAAGAAAAAAAAAAGGTTTATTTGGCTCATGATTCTAGAGGCTGGGCAGTCCGAGAAGCATGGCACCAGCATCTGCTCTGCTTCTGGTGAGGGCCTCCTGCTGCTTCACAATGTGGCAGAAAAGCAGAAGGGGAAGTGGGTATGTGAGAAAAAGGGATGAAACACAAGGAGCAGCCTCACTTTATACCAACTCACTCTCACAGTAATTAATCCAATACTGCAAGAGTGAGAACTTTATTAATCCATTTACAACAGCAGAGCCTCCATGACCCAAACACTTCTTAGAGGCTCCACCACCCATCAATACCATTCTTTTAAAAAAATTTTTTTTGAGACAGGGTCTCACTCTGTCACCTGGGCTGGCGTACAGTGGCATAATTATGGTTCACTGAAGCTTTGACCTCCTGGACTCAAGTGATCCTCCCACCTCAGCCTCTTGAGAAGCTAGGAACACAGGCATATGCTACCACACCCAGGCTTTTTGTTTTGTGGAGATGGGGTCTCACTATGTTGCCCAGGCTGGTCTCAAACTCCTAGGCTCAAGTGATCCTCCTGCATCTGCCTCCCAAAGTGTTGGGATTATAGGTGTGAGCCACCATGCCCAGTCTGTGTTATTTTTCTATATTTTGTAGAGATAGGGTCTTGCTCTGTTGCCTGGCTGGAGTGCAATGGCACAATCATAGCTCACTGTCCTTCCAACTCCTGGCCTCAAGCAATTCTCCCACCTTGGCCTCACAAAATGCTGAGATTACAGGTACAAGCCAGTGTGCCTGGCCTGTCAGTATTATTACATTGGCAATTAAATTTCAACATGAGTTTTAGCAGAGCCAAATTGAGCCATGGTATTGCCCCTGACCCTCCAAACCTCATGTTCTCCCAATGCAAAATATATTCATCTCATCCCAATAGTCTCAAAGTCTTAACTTGTTTCAGAACCAACTCAAAAGTCCAAAGTTCACAGTCTCATTTGTGACTCAAGGTAAACTCCTTCTAGCTGTGAGCCTGTAAATTTTAAAAAGTTATCTACTTCCAAGATACAAACAATGGTGGGACAGACATAGGGTACACATTTTCATTACAAAAGGAAGAGATACAAAAAATAAAAATAAAAAGTTGTAATCTGCCCAAAGTCTAAAACCCAGCAAGGCAGATAATAAATCTTAAAGCTCCAGGATAATCTACTTCATGAGCCATCTCGTAGATAAACTGGGGCAGGGACTGGGCTCTCAAGGCTTCAGGCAGCACTGCCCCCATGGTTTTGCTGGGTGCAGCTCACTTGGCTGTTCTCCCAGTTGGGAGTCCAGTGCCTGTAGCTCTCTCAGATGAGTGTTTCATGCTTCCGGTGGCTCTGTCCTTCTGGAGTTCTGGCAGTAGCCCCACTCTTTTGGCTCCATTAGGCATTGCTCTGGTAGGGACTGTCTGTGGCGGCTTCACCCCTGTGGCAGGTTTTTCCATGGGCCTGCAAGCTGTTTGATACATCTTTTGAAATCTAAATGAAAGTTGCCATGACCCCAAAGCCCACGCACTCTCTATACCTTCAGAGTCAGCACCACGTGGACCACTGCCAAGGCATATGTCTGGTGCCTTCTGGAGCAGTGTCATGAGCAACCTCTGGACCTGCTTGAGCCATGGTTTGTCGCTGCCAAGGTTTACAGTTTATACCTTTTTGATGAACAGGCTGAGTTGCACCTGGGGCCATTTGAGCAACAGATGAGGTGACTGAGTGCTGTACTGGAATTTGGGGAGCAGACATACAAGGAGCAGACACTTGAGGCAGTATAGGACAGCAAGCAGGGAGCTCTTTCTGCCCTCCAGGCCCTCACATTCTCAGCCTATGATGAGAGGGCCAACCTCAAAGATCTGAAATGCCTTTGGGGCCATTCCATCATTGTCCTAGGATTAGCACCTGGCTTCCTTTTAGCCATGCTAGTTTCTTAACAAATTGTCTGTGGGTTATACCTTCTCCAGAAAACGCTCTTACATTCTCCACCACATGGCCAGGAAATTTTCTAAATCTTTTTGCTCTGTTTCCCTTTTCTCTAGCAGCTCACTGTAAGCAGTTAAAAGTAAGCATGCAGAAGCCTGAGTGCTTTGCTGCTTAGAAATTTCTTCCACAAGATATGTTATTCTGTCACTCATAAGTTTAGCCTTTCACAAAGTCCTAGGACATGAACATGATGCAGCCATGTTCTTTGCTACTGTATAACAAAGATGACTTTACTCCAGTTCCCAGTAAGATAGCCTTCATTTCTGAGACATCATCAAAGTGGTCTTTACTGTCTGCATTTTTATCAGCATCCTGGTTATGACCACTTAACCAACATTTAAGAAGTTCCAGACTTTGTCAGTCTTCTCATCTTCTGAGCTCTCACTAGAAGTGCCCTTAATGACCTGTTTATGGCAATATAGGCTTTTTCCTTTTTTTTTTTTTTTTGAGACGGAGTCTCCCTCTGTCACCCAGCCTGGAGGGCAATGGTGCAATCTCGGCTCACTACAACCTCCGCCACCCCTGGGCTCAAGCGATTCTCCAGCCTCAGCCTCCTGAGTAGCTGGGATTACAGGCATGCACCACCATACCCAGCTAATTTTTGTATTTTTAGTAGAGACGGGGATTTACCATGTTGGCCAGGCTGGTCTTGAACTCCTGACCTCAAGTGTCAGGAGTTCAGCCTGCCTCAGCCTCCCAAAGTGTTGGGATTACAGGCGTGAGCCACCATGCCTGGCCAATATAGGCTTTTTCTAGCCTGCCTTTCCAAATTATTCCAGGCTCTACCTATCACCTCCGAAACTGCTTATACATTTTCACATTTTCAGGTATCTTTATAGCAATGTCATAGCAATGATCTCATTTCTTGGTACCAATTTTCTTAGTCCATTTTGCATTGCTATAACACAATACCACAAACTGGGTAATTCATAAAGAAGTTAAATTTATTTCCTACAGTTCTGAAGGCTAGAGAGTCCATGGTCAAAGGACTGCATCTGATGAGGGCCTTATTGCTGCATCAAAACGTGGCAGAAGGCATCACATGGTAAAAGGGTAACAGCATGCCAGCTCAGGTCTCTCTTCCTCTTATAAAGACAACAGTCCCATCATGGAGGGGGGCATCCTAATAACTTTAATTCTAATTACCTCCCAAAGGCCCCACCTCCTATCAACATATCAATTTGGGGGTTAAATTGCCAGCACATGAAATTCAGGGGACACATTCAAACCACAGCAGACATAAATAGACAAAGATTGATGGATTACCAGAGTGGTATGAGAGAAGCAAAATTGCATCAGAGGATAACAGAAATTTTGAGAGAAAAATTATTAAACACGAACAAAATTGGTCAGACACAATGAGATGGACTTAGCAACAATGCCTGAGGACACTGGAGGGACACTGAGGCACAGGAGGACAGGAAACAATCCTAGATCTTCTTGGCCTCATTACGGCAGCAGGCTATGGATGCCTTAAGACTCAAGCAGAGCTAAATAAGTACAAACATACCCAGAACTCTTTTACCTTGCTGCATTTCACTCTTTCATCATTTCACCCTCTCTACTCCCTACTCTTCCTCTCCCTGTCACCATAACAACCACGTCCTACAACAAGTGGCAGAGCCATTATCAGGAAAAATAGAAAAAGCAAGCCTGCCCAATGACTCGCCCATTCAATTTAGCCTCAGATTTCCTGTTCTCATTCTCCCCATGAGCTTTCAGTATCTTGAGATGGATGACACCTGCCTATGAATCACTGGAAGGTTTCCAGCTGGATTTGGGTTTTGTTCTACATGTTAGGACAAGATCAGGAGTGTTTCTTGGACTCCTTTCAAGTATAAACTTGGCTAAAAATGGTGAAAATTTTTAAGACAAAAGGAAAGGCACATGTTCTTTTTTAGTCCATAAGGAAATGCAGAAGGGCAGTGGGTTGTATCCTGGGAGGCACAGTGAGAAGAAAATAGTTTTCTAAGTGCATTGGCCTCCAGACCCTTGCTGCTTAGGTGGGGACCCTCTCCCCACTCCCCTTCTGATTGGAGACACTTTTCAAGAGTACTGCCATCTCTAGAAGGATCACGAGCCCTGGAGTTCAAGAACAGCCTGGGCAACATAATGAAACCCTGTCTGTTCCACAAAAAACAAAAAGAAAGAAAAAAAGGAAACAGTACTGCCGTCCCTGGTCTGCTTCGCATGCCAATTATCCCCATACCCAGTGTGAGTCATTGTGAACTGGCTGGACCTAAAGCCTTTTTTTAGACCCTGAAAAGGCAAGATTTAGAGATGCCCCGTCTCTAAATTTCAGTCAGGGAAAAGATTAAGTTGGAAGGAATTTAAAATGCAGCCTGAAATTAAGTCTCTTTTATTTTAATAACTTAGAAAATCTTTCTAGGGGGTTTATTTGTAAGCAAATTTTATTACCCAATGTTCTGTTTGTACTTATTCTGTTACCTGGTTTCCCTATTGCCAGTAAAAATCTGGCAATAGGCTATCAGTGTATGTGTGAATCAATTATCTTGCTCATTAAATGATGAATCATTAATGCAGCTTGAAGGGAAAACGATACAGCTATTTAATCTATTAAATGTAAAAATGGTAATTTCACCCTCCTGTGAAAATCATTCTGTTGTCTCTTCACATTTATGAAGTTCAAAAGCCCTTCATAATTTCATCTTTGCTTGTCTCTCCACCTGCATCATCAGCCACTACCCCTGCCGCCTGGAGCCTCTGAACTTCAGGCTGACTCCCAGCCTGTGCCTCTGTCAGCACTGGCTCTGCTGGATCCCCTAGCCTGCCTTCCTTCATGGGGTGAGCCCAGTATTTGTCCTTTAGGACACTGCTATGTATCTGTTCCCTTTCCCTGACTATCTATCCCCACTTTGGGTCACCACTCTATCTTGTTCTTTCTTTCACTATACCTTTTTAAACTGATGCTTGTTTATATTTCTGTGTCCCATAATGAGGATACAAGTTGTTTGGGGCAACATCTGAGTCTTAATTATTTTTTCCTTTCCCGTGCTTAATACAGTACAGTTGACTCTTGAACAATACAGGTTTGAACTGCATGGGTCCACTTATACATACATTTTTTTCAACTAAATGTGGATCAAAAATACAGCATTCTTGGGATGCGAAACTCAAGCATACAAAGGGCCCACTTTTCCTATACTCGGTTCTGCAGGGCCGACGGCAGGACTTGAGTATGCATGGATTTTGATATACACAGGGTCCTGATACCGGTCCTCTCTGTATATTGAGGGACAACTGTCTATACAACAGATAGTAAGGAAGTATGAAATAAATGTAAACTGAAGGAATGATGAACAGACAACCCTTGTGGGTCTTTTGATGGGCTGTAGAGAATGGAATCAGGAGAATGGATCTTTTAAATTGTTCTCAATTTTCAGATTCACATAATCTCTTTTCCTTATGCTTCTACTAAAGCTAGTGTATATCCAAATGGACTAATGTCCAAAATTCTCTTTTAAAAATGTTCACAGAGTACTAAACTTGTATTCATCAGTATGATACTGTTAAAAAACAAGGTTACAACACATTTAGCTCAAAGATCTTAATTAGCTTTTATTTGCAATTCTAGAATCAGGCAACATCTCGTTCCATAAAATAGAATGGGTCTTCTGATGAACTGAGCAGAGGAGCTTGGCTTTATAGACAGAAGAAGGCTCAGGAAAGCAGAAACAGAGAACAAAACGCGGATTGATCATTTCAAAGTTGTTTTCCTTGTAAAGGTTAAAGCAGAAGGGACTTCCTTATCATGCCAGCTAAATCTGGCTTGTTTGGGGATTTGGGTATTATCGTGCACTATCTCATTTTCTCAGAAGTTCAGATAAACCAGCTGAGTGTTGGTGGCATGGAACTTCAGCATACGTGACTCCATTTTGGTTTGGTCTGTTGGACCTAGTGCAGGAGTTTGGTCCAAATCGACAGCCTTTAAATTTTATTTTACAATACAAATAAAAATAAAGGTTAACCATGCTTTCTTAACATAGAATGAGCTATTTAATCCCAGGCTCACATAAAGCACACTGCAGTAATACACAAGCAGATCAGTGGAACAGAAACAAGCCCAAAGACAGTATATTCCATACATATTGGGACAATTCCATATACAATGGAAATTTAGTATTTAAAAACTGTTATTACAAATCAGTGAGGAAAGAAAAGAGTGTTCAATAAATAGTCCTTGGATATCTGTCTCTTTATTTTGGAAAAAGTGAAAGATCCTTTACTAATAACATACATAAATATGAATTACACAACTAAACATATAAAATGAAACTATGAGAGTATTTGAAAAAAATACAGAACATTTGTGTACTCCTAGAGTGGGGAAGGCCTTTCTAAGTGGGGCATGACATCGAGAGGCCTTAAAGGAAAAGATTGACAGATTTGACTATGTAAAAATTTAAAACCATTACGTAGCAAAATGTGTTGCGAATAAATTTTTAAAAAATGAATAACAGATTAGGAGAAAATGTTTGCAACACATATAACAAAAAAGTAATAATATCTAAATTACAGTTTATGAAAAGTTTTTATAATATAAAAACATTTTAAAAAGTTAAACAGAAAATGTACAGAGAAAAAAATAAGTGACTATTAAACATTGAAAAGCTACTCAACTAAAAATCAAAGAAATGCTACTTAATGTGATATTATTTTTCATTCACCAGAATTGGCAAGCTAATACAAGATTAATCACATTCAATGTTGGCAAGGATATGAGCATTGTCATTTGCTATTGTAGAAATGCAAATTTCATAAAGTATTTGGACAATAATTTGCTTAGCGTTTATCAAAATTTTAAATGTATATACCTAGAAATTTAACTTGTGGAAATATTTGTACAATTTAGTACAAGAATTTATATCCCCTCATTATGTGAAGTGCTGAAAAACTGGATTCAATTTAAGAACATATTAACAGAGTGAAGGTAAATAGAAAACAGTACATAAATGCAATGGAATACTACTCAGGTGTTCAAAAGCATAACACAAGTTGATATACTAACATGGAATTTTGTCCACTATATAGAGTTAAATGAAAACAAAAACAGTTTGAAGATCATATACAGTAAATGGTACTATTTTCCCCCTAAAAATTGTATCTCCTATATATGTTCATTTATTTATAATATGTGTATACATAATAAAAAGTCTGAAGATATATTACTAAATTTTTACCTTTGGAAAAAGGGATGGACTGTGCTTGGAGGGAGAAATCTTCATTTTTTACTTGATATACTTTTTCTTTTTTTTTTAAGTTGAGCATATCTTCTTGTTTTTGTAAATAAGATACTTTTTTAAAAATGTATACATTTAGCTAGGCCTATTGTCTATTATGATATCACCAGAGAAGAATGGCTTAACCACAGGAAAAGGGGACAGAGCAGGGTCCAGATGAACTCTCTGGGTCTACAAGTGCTAAAAGAGGGGCAGAGGGAGGCAGAAGATGTTACATTAATGAGACAGGGAAGAAGGACGTCCAGCACCTAGAACCAGGTGTTCAGGGACAATGGTGAGAAGTGACAGGTCATGGAAGCTGCCAGTGTCCATGGTCCCAGAGATTTACAGGACATCTTCACTCCCAAGTGGCTGATGAGGAAAGTTGGCTGAAATATGGTTGATGGCAGCAAGAATCAGAAGCCCAGCCAAAAGCTTCAAGTGCAGGGGATGAGCCTCAGTGCATAAGGTGGAGCAGAGGGAGATGGCACTGACAAAGAGAACCTTCTGAGGACACATAACCTCGAGTCAGGGAGAATGACAGGTCCACAGTTATAGGCCCATAAAGAACAAGGCAGACTCCAGTTTTAGAACAGTGGTGAGATATCCGTTCATGCATAACATGACTACTAGCCAGTGTGTGGAGCAGGGCCAAGTCTACATTTGAGGGTCAGGAATTCTTGACTCTGGGTCAAGAAGGAGGAAAAGCAGGCAGGCTGGCAGGCATTGGTGTCATTCAGGCCAATTGAGGAAACTACAGGCCTTGGCCTCTTGGTTGGCTCTCCAAAGCTGTATAGCTCAGAATATGTTGGGTCTAGACTGTGGATTTTTAAAAAAATCCACAACACATTCTAAAGAAGTACTAGAAATAGTAGTGCCTCAAAGTGAGGGCTTCTAGAATTTCTGATATATATTCCTTGGAATAGACTTCTTATTTTGAGGGTCATAAAGAATTGAGAGACTAGTCATAGTTGCACACACTCCACATTAGGTCTGAGCTCATCAATCTTGATGGTTCTCTCTCCTGAACTCTCGTGAAGCCAATATCTACTTGTAGTTGATGGAGTATCAGGCAAAACAAAGTGCTGTCTTAGATTTATGAACTCCTTTATCACTCAAGGTAAGGAGACTCCAGAATTCAGAATACTATATTTTTATCTCATGCCTGGGACTAGATTAAATGTTGAAGTACATGATAGATGAAGCTGGAATTAATTAGTGTCAGTCTCATATAAATTGCTTATGCTAAGTAACAGTGAAATCAAGGTAAGTAGATGTGATACATTACCATTCCTCTTCATTTAACCCAGCTGCGAGGTGGGACAGGAGGAAAACGCACTGCATATGCAAGAAAAATGGCAGCGTTGGTGATAGATTTACATTCATTTCCTTTTCAGAATGTTCAGGAGATGCTCTCAGGAATCCAAAATTCATATTCACTGTATAAATCAGCTCTATGCTTTCATTGAAAAGCATTATCTGGTTTGTTCTATTTAGCAATAATATAACCCTTTATTTTAGCAATGCAAACTTGCAAGGAAAATTGGGAAATTTTCAATGATTGAAATATTAAAGTGATAACACCTTTCTAGCTAAGTTTTGAGTGAGATGAGCTTCCTCAGAGCCTGGCACACATGACAGGAGGGAGGAGTCAGTGTTCTTTTTGACTTTGCTCATATGCATTCAGAAGTCAGCCAGGCTATCCCCAGGATGTACAGAGTCAGATCTGATGATCAACTCCAAAATCTTTTCTGAGTCACCACGTCCCTGTTCTCTGCAAGGAATGAGGACTCAGTGACAAAGCAGAGAATGGTCCTGACCTACAGAGGTTCCAATTTGGCAGAGCACCACTCAAGTGTGTCAAAGAGGACAAAGTGCTGGAGAGGGATTGGGAAAGGAGAAACTGCAAAAATCTAGTTTGCTAATTTTACCACCCACCTAAATGTAACGAAAGCACTTTTTAAATTTATTAAACGAACACATATATGCTAGGCTTGGGGTTAAATGCTAAGGACACCAGGTGAATGTCAAGAACCCTTCCCTGGAGAAATTAGTTGGAGAGATAGACACATAAACAAATAATGTGGAAGGTACAACAATAGAGAAAGGACAAAATATTATGGGAGTCCTTGCAGGAATTGCGATGTCCTCATCATGACATGACCCTGGGCTAGGCCTCAGAGTAGAGAAAAGGTCACCCTTCAGAGGGGGAAGGGTGTATGAGACAGAGGGAACTGCAAAAGCAAAGGCATAGTAGCCTGAAATATATGGTCAGAATTTTTACCTATCTGATTGTCAATAATTTAAAAATGTAAATAATATTGTATGGACACTCATGTTGAAAACAAACCCTTTCCTGTGCTGCTGGTTGGAGTGTAAATTGGTATGAACCCTTACTCAGAATAATTTGGCAAATCTCTCATGATTACAAAGGCACCTACATTTACTCTAGCAATTCCTCTTTTAGGAAGTTGTCCTAGAGGTACACTCACCCTGGCGCAAATTGTGCTAAGTTAATGATGACAGCACTGTTTTTGAGAGCAAAATACTGGAAATAAGTGTATGTCACAGGGAACTGGAAAAATAGACTTTGATGCAGTCCTGCACCAGAATAAATGGCACCACGAAAGAATGAGAAGGCACCTTATGATTGGATATGAAATTATCTCTAAGATATATGATTCAGGAAAAGCAGAAGGTACAGAACAACAGTATGGAAGATACTATTTGTGTAAATAAAGTGAACAAAATAGAACAAACATAAATATTTTGTAACTGTGATGGTTAAATTTAGATGTCAACTTGTCTGGGTTAAGGGGTACCCAGATAGCCGGCAAAGCATTATTTTGAGTGTGTCTGTGATGGTGTTCCTGGAGAATTAAGCATGTAAATCAACAGATTAAGGAAGATCTGCCCTCACCAGTGCAGGGTATCATCCAATCTGTTGAGGGCTTGAATAGAACAAAAAGGCAGAGGAAGGGAAAATTTGCTCTCTCTTCTGCTGCTGAGGCATCCATCTTCTCCTGTCCTCAGACATCGGAACTCCAGGTTCTTGGGCCTTTAGACTCTGCAGCTTACACCAGTGTCTCTCTGATTTCTCAGGCTTTTGACCTCAGACTGAGTTGCCCCATCAGCTCCCCTGGTTCTTAGGCCTTTGCACTCAGGATGTATGACACCAGTTTCCCTGGTTTTCCAACTTTTCTTTCTTTTGTCTTTTTTGTTGAATCAATTGTAGTATATTTTAAATAAGTCAACTTAAGCCTACATGTATCAACATGGACAAGTCCCCCAAAACTCATGTTAATGGAGGAACTTGTACAATTATATTAAAGTATAATACTGCTTATATCATGTTTTAAAACATCATAGTAACCTGTATATTCCATCAGTTATATACATGCAACAATATTATTAAAATAGCAAATAAGAAACTATTATTTAGCCAAATAATGCTCACCAAATTGAACATAGTGATTTCTGTAATAGTCAGGATAGAATAGGCCATGGTGTGGCAATAAGCTTATCCCCAAATTACAGTGGCTTATAAAGAAAAGATGGCCAGGTGCAGTGGTGGGCACCTGTAGTCCCAGCTACTCAGGAGACTGAAGTGGGAGGATCGCTTGAGACCAGAAGTTTGAAGCTGTAATGCACATGATTGCGCCTATGAAAATAACTGCTGCACTCCAGCCTGGAAAACATACCAAGACCTCATCTCAAATAAAATAAAGGTAAGTCAAGAGAAAAATAAAGACAAGACATATTCGTCACTCATCTGATGTGAGTCAGGCAGCCCTCATCTCTTGACACTTGGGACACATGGTCTCCAAGATACATCCTGGTTTTCCATCTTGCAGATGTCATATGGCAGGACTTCTTGGCTCCATAATTGCATGAGCCAATTCCCATAATGAAGGTCCTCTTTATCTCTGTATCTATCTGTCCATCCACCCATCCATCCTATTGGTTCTGTTTCTCTGAAGAACCCTGACTAATAAGTAATGTATGCACAAAATGTCGCTGAAAAGACACAAGAAACTTATAAATGTGTTTCCTCAGAAGAAGAAGACATCTGGGAGGTGGCGTACAAGAGTGGACAGGAGAATGTGCACTATATGCCTCTTGAATGTAGCCATATAATGTGGTTTGGATTGTGCCCCTGCCCAAATCTCACGTTGAATTGGAGAAGGGGCCTGATGGGAGGTGATTGGATCATGTGGGTGGATTTCCCCCTTTCTGTTCTCATGATAGTGAGTGAGTTCTCACAAGATCTGATGGTTTAAAAGTGTGTGGCACTTCCCCCATCTCTCTCCTGCTACCATGTGAAGAAGGTGCTTACTGTCCATCACAATTGTAAGTTTCCTGAGGTCTCCCAGTCATGCTTCCTGTTAAGCCTGTGGAACTGTGAGTCAATGAAATCTCTTTTCTTCATAAATTTCCCAGTCTCAGGTAGCTGTTTATAGCAATGGGAGAACAGACTAATATACCATATTACCTGTCAAACATAATTAGATGCCTTTTTAAAATGTGTGGTTTGTTTGGAGAATAGTCTACTGTGACTGCAATTAAGGATGTGTATGAATGTATTGGCAAGTGGAGCTGTGGAAGATAAGCCTCAAACGGTTGGAGGTGAAGGGCTTTTTATCCCAGCTTAAGAAGAGAGGCCCACTGTTGTGGTAGTGTGGTGTTCCGAGCACTGTCTTCGGTGGTGAAAAGATGTTGCTCTAGACTTCCACCTCCGCCATGTCCTGATTGCCTGTGGCCTTGGGAAAGCCACTGATGTTCTTCAGTCCAAATCTGCCTCTCAGGTGAGGTAGCTTGTGGGACAATGCCTGGCCTTGTTTCAAGGCATAGTAGGCTCTCAGTTTAATCTCTCTACCACCCTCCTTTCTTTTCCTTTCTTTATTCTCCTATGCTCTGGGCTGCTCAGTTCTTGTATTTATATATATGAATCAGAGAAAGAAAATGTCTGAGCAGGTCATTCTCCACTGACCCAGTTCAGCTGGGTAACAGGGAGTTCACTAAGGCTAGAAGAGGGGGGCATCTAATTGTTTGGTACCCATGCTTTTGCATGTCCTCTTTTTTATAATAAAAAGGCAGTTATAAAATAAGTCTCCTTGTCTTAATTATTTTATTCACCAAGGGACACATTACCACAGTTCCATGCAACTCAGAGGGAGGTCTGATGAATCAGGATAGCACGAAGAAAACAAATTGAAAATGAAATTGAATGTGAAAGCATAATTCTGAACACAGAAGTGTACTCAAATTAGCTCAGGCAATTCCATTTAACGTGCTCTTGCCATTAGGAAAATATCATTACTCTGTAGTTTATTTTCTTCCTGGAGTGACTGAGTGGTTGAATAAGGCTCAAGACGTCACATGAGCTATTTATAAGCATGATAGAGAAGGTAAAAGGTGCGTTTAGAATGCAATGTGCTGCCTAAGGAACCCTGGAGACTGGACATTTGTATTCTCAGGACCCACACCCTTTGTGGTGACAGGACCTGAAGAGAATAGGGATGAGAGCCGCTAAAACCATCCTAATACAGGAATGGAAGTGGATGAGGTTTCCAGGGACTATTTATTTTGGTGAAAGGTAATATTCTGGTTTCTAGATTTCTATAAATGGGAAAGTGTCTTTCTACTTCTCCCAGATTCTTCCCTGTTTTGTTTGTTCTTGTATTTATTCAACACACATTTGCTAAGTGCCTATTATTTGTCTAACATTATATAACACAGTCGGAAGGCAAAGAAAAATAAGACAGTTTCTGTTATCAGAGAGTTCATTCCATGGTGTACCCCTTTACCTCTTCTCTATTAAATTTGCATTCTTCAATTCATAATGCCTGTGAATATCAACATCAAACACACAGACACATGCACACACAGAGCAGGTTGTTGCCAAAAGGTTGGTAATGTGAAAAATGCATTAGGACACTTTTTATATTTCTGTGGACAAATCAGGCCTGGCATTGGCATGTGAATTTGATGCTTCAGCAAAAGAGACAGTCAAGAAAGTTATGGTGAACCAAAGACCTAGTGTGCTTACAATGCCCCCTCAACTAAGTATCCAATCTTAGCATGACCAGAAACAGAATGAACTGAAATTATGCACATCTTGATGTAATACAATGGGAAATACACAACATTCACTGAATCTAGTTAGGAGAAAATAATCACAGAAATCCAGAACATGTGGTACTCTACAAGACAACTGACCCCGACTTAAAAAATGTCCCTGTCATATGTGGTAGCCACCTACCAAGATGGCCCCTGGTGATACTAGCCTCCTAGTATTCATGCTCTCAGGCAGTCCCTTCACACACTGAATAGGGCTGACCCATGTAAATAACAGGGTATTTCAGAATTGACTGTGGATGGCTAGGATAAATTCTTAGAAGAATTAGAAGAATTTATCTTAGTGATATAATTATTTAAATACAAGACTTATCATATTTTAATAGTAGTCAAAATGCAACTTTCACATGGATATTTTTGAACTATTCTTTATATTTTAGGTCTATTTTAAATATGCCCCAAACTTTAAAAAATTCAATTGTCAGCTATATAAATATTCAACCAATAGAAGAATCATTAAGTTACATCAATATTGTATAATAGTAATGATTCTAGCATTGAAAATTATATTGAAGATGAGTTGTTATTGAGATTTTTAAAAACCTATTTCAAGTGAATAAAAGACATAACAGATCATCAGGAATAGTATGATCTTATTTGTAGAAAATATATGGGTATAAAAACATCTGGAAGGGTAATTCCACCAAAGTTTCCACCAAGGGATTCACTATCTCTGGGTCAAAGGAAAATGGGTACTTTCCCCTTCTTTTTACTTGTCTGCATCTTTAAATTATCTTCAATGAATATACAGTAAACTTGCTATAAGTAAATTTTTTAAAAAGGTTATTCTTGTTTTTAAAATATGGGGATGCTGTTTTGTTTTAATGACATATGCTTGTATCCAAATTGACTGTTACCCTACCTTTCCCCAGAATTAGGTTAACTTCTTTCATGTGGAAGACATGAATTATAGAGATAAAGTGAATCTTGGTGAAGTTAAAACGATCCCGTTTCCCCAAGTTAACGTACAAGTGACTCCTAACCAACCCTGATGAACAGAGTGTCTTCTCTGCGGTTAATTTGGATGGTCCAATCTGAACCATCAGTCATTCGTCTCCCCTTGCCCTGAACTACTGCCCCGATGCTGCTGTGTCTCAGAGGCCTCCTTCTGTGAGTCCCCATTGGCTCATCGGTCCACCCCACTCTCACACTCTCTGTAGCTGCTCCAGGAAGGCAGTACTGGCTGCCCTAATTCTGGCGTCCCCCCACTGGGACCACTGTAATTGCTAGGGGCTCCTCCTGGTTTTGCCCACTGCTTTTGTCAGTACCACTGGCTCTCACTGCTGCTACTGCTACTCTCTTTCCCAGAGATGACAGGGCCCTCTCTTCCCCCTTTCTGTCTTTCGCAAAAAGGAGAAAAAGCCCACACTGCCCGCAAGGCTCCTACTCATACCTGGATCTCACCAGCAATTTCCCAACTTCTTAGCCCAGGAGCTGAGAAAAGAAGGACTCTGAGTCACAACTTCCTGTTCCCATACAGAGCTATACCAGGGTGGGCGGGAGTGGGGAACATCTAAACCCTCAGGTTCTCAGAAACCAAAGCATTCCTCACTTCGACTAATTCACAGTCGACTCCATGGGGGAGCTTGCTTTTCTATTCCAAATTGTGACGTGAGGTTCCAGTTACTCAGGGCACTTGCAAATTCCCTGAAGTCAACCACTCTCACCACATGTGTGCAGTTGCAGCCTGAGGGATTAGGAGTTTTCAAAATGCCTTCCCATACACCTTCACATGTGATTATCACAAGTTCCGTGAGGTCAGGTATTCCCATTTGAGAGTGATGTTCCTGGGGTCAGCATGGAAGGGGTGGGAATGGGACAGCTCTAAAGAGACTGCTGGAGTAGAAGGCAGATGGTAGCCTTCTCAAGGACTAGGGAGTGAGAAAGGGCAAACCTCAGTGGATCTGTCAACATGCAAGGCCATCTCTCACACTGGCTTATTCCACAGCCAGTACAGCTCAAAGGCCTTCTCACACACCCCAAGAGACCCTCAAGAGTAGAGCTGGTAGGCTCTCTGAATTTTCCTTGTGAAATAATCTATACAAATGCACAGTGATTTAATGCTGGTGTGGATGGTATCCCAGGACATGAATGGGATAGAAAGCCTGTGGCACCCTGCTTGCCTTCAGCCAGGTCGTCTGATGGATGACAAGCCTATGTCTGCTTCAAAGCCAACTTGGCCTGGAGAAGGTAGACCTGGGTGCAAATCCTGACCTTGCTGCTTATTAACCATACGGCAGTGGCCAAGTTACTTAATTTCTCTGAGTCTCAGTTTCTTTATTGGTAAAATGGAGATAAAAGTCACTTTTGGGGTTATGATGAAGAGCAAAGTACTGGAAAATAGTTGGTGCTCAATATATTTTAGTTTTCATCTTGCAGTCCAGAGGTCTTCTGGCTACATTATATATTTTCTCTTAATAGAAACACCCAGGTCTCTTCAAGTGTGGGGAATAACACTCTCATTTTTTTTTTCTAAAAGGACGATAGGGCAAGGAATACACTCTGATTTTTGATGAGGTGGGCAAATGACAGAAAAGAAAAGTTCATTGCTGTGCTACACAGTCACAATTTGAGCTCCTGTGAGGGGCTCCTGCATTCTGACATGAACATATGCTGCTTCAACTTGCTCACAGCAGAAGTCACCCGGAAGCCAGGGGCCCAGCTGTTTGAAGCATTAGTTAGTTAAGCTGCCAAGCTGTGGGATGTGGAGAGCACAGGCCAGGTTGGCTTTGAAGCAGGCATAGGCTTGTCATCCATCAGATGACCTGGCTGAAGGCAAGCAGGATGCCACAGGCTTTCTATCCCATTCAGGTCCTGGAATACCATTCATGCCAGCATTAAATCACTGTGCATTTGTGTAGATTATTTCACAAGGAAAATTCAGAGAGCCCACCAGCTCTACTCTTGAGGGTCTCTTGGGGTGTGTGAGAAGACCTTTGAGCTGTGCTGGCTGTGGAATGGGCTAGTGTGAAAGATGGCCTTGCAAGTTGACAGATCCACTGAGGTTTGCCCTTTCTCACTCCCCAGGTGGTGAAGGCCTGGAGGAGGCTGCTAACTAAACCTGCCATGACCCAGGTTTGAGTCCAACTTGCCTGTGGCAATGGGGCATGGAGTTGGGGGATGGTCACCAGATGCGGCCTTCTGTGGGGTTCTGGGACAGAGCCAAGATAACAGTCTAAGATATAAATCAAACCAGAAAAGATGACTTACAAAGCAAGCAGATCGGGGATTCTGGAGAAGTGATGTGTGATGACAGCTCAGCAGATGGAGGGAAGATGAGCTTGGAGGGATTGAGCCACCATTCAGGGAAGAGCAGTAACTTTTTAAGGGATGTCTGTAGCCACTGGTGTGTTTGAGCCATGACCAGTGAAGAGGGCCAAGAAGAGAGCATTATTCATTTTAATGTTCCTAATGCAGTGCTTGACACAGGATAGCCACTCATCAAATATTTCTATTGGATGAATGGATAAGTTTAGTGGAGCCAAAGCATAAAAGTCAGCTTTACCCTTTTCCTCAGACCTGGTGAACAGGACTACTACAGAAAAACCCTTGTCCGCCCTAGCCCATTCAAGCATAAAGAAAGAAATTTAAGGGATTAATGTTATTTTTTCTCTGTGAATTGGGAGCTTTTATTAACCTTTCCAGAGATTATTTTTAATTTTTTTAATTGACAAATATAAATTGTATGTATTTATGGTGTACGTGATGTCTTGATAATATGTATACATGGTGAAATAGCTAATCAAGTTAATTAACATATGCATTACCCCACACACTTATGTTTTGTTGTGAGAACACTTAAAATTCTACCCTCTTAGCAATTTTTCAGTAAACAATATATTGTTATTAACTATAGGCCAGATAAAATATTAATCCAGAATATCTCTGGTCCTTGCCAACAGTAATTCTACCTCTGAATTCTAAAGACCAGAGCTTTCCTAGGATGTGCTCTAGGGAGTGAAGTGGTGGGTTCAGGGAAACACAGGGTTAAAGATGCAACTTAGCAAATGCTTTCCAGTTTCTGCACTGGGGGCTGAAAACTACTGGGGTAGGATCTACAGGCTTCACTGCTGGAGAATTGCCACGCAGAGACTGCTAGGAGAGAAAAACCACAAGCTCACATTGTTGGTCAGTGCAAAGTCTCATGATTGACGAAGGAGAGTTTGCTTTTGACTAAAATCAATTCTCACAGGGTTTATTTTGGCTAAAAGGTTTACAGAGTCCAATACAGAGAGTGAACCTGTCAGAGTCCAGGGCAGACAGGTTTGTAGAAAGAGCTTATTCCTTTAGCTTCTCTTCCCTGGACTTTCGCAATTTATTTTGTTTTATTATTTTTTGTTTTGAACCAAATTCAAAATTATAAAATAAAACTACTACATGTTATTTTATTAGATTTGATTCCTCTCTTGAGGCTGCCTAATCTTTTCAGATCCTAATTATGCAGTCAAATATATTCAACATTTATGGAGTATCTACTCCATGCCAGGTGCTTTGTATATTGCCTCTAATTTGCATAATAAGCCTGAGGGTAAGTGTCTTAGTCTGTTTTCTACAGCTATAACAGAATACCACAGACTGGATAATTTATAAAGAACAGAAGTCCATTTGGCTCACAGTTCCAGAGGCTGGAATGTCCTAGAGCATGGCACTGGCATCTGAAGAGGGTCACCTCATGGAAAAAGGCATCCTGTGGCAAGTAAACACATGAGATAGAGAGGGAATGGGGGCTGAACTTACCCTTTTATCAGGATGCCACTCCTATGATAACTACCCCATTCCCTGAATAATGCCATTAATGCATTCATGAGGGTGGAGCCCTCATGACCTTAGCCCCACCTCCCAATACCATTACATCATCTGTCAAATTTCAACATGAGTTTTGGAGGGGACATTGAAACCATAGAAGTAAGTATTATTATTATTTCCAATTTATAGGTTGCAGGGTTAAGGCTCATCAATAACTTGCCCGAGGTAACATGCTAATATATGGGAAGAAGTAGGATTTGAACCCAGCATTGTTTTTTCATTCCCAAGCCCAAGACTTGGTCAGATTATGATATACTGCATTAGCAGCTTTGATGAGGATGGTCTCTAGGTCTTCACCCAGTCACTGATAAAAATACTAAGCCTGATACCAGGGCCTGGACCCAGGCACTAGTCCTGCCACTCAGAAGCTGCCTCTGGTCACCTTCTTGGCTTAAGGGCACATAGTCTGAATCTCCTGGTGCTTTGCTATTAGTATAGATTTCTCCATGCTCACCAGAAGGGTATCCTGGGACTTCATTGTAGGACCTTGCCCAAACAGGGGGACCTATGCCTCCATCTTCCTTATCTATGGTCCAATCTTACTTTTATTAAAGAAAAAGTTAGATTTGTCCACCATGAGTTTTTACTTAAAGAAACCATGCTAAAAACTGTGGTCAGATTTGTATCTCTTGCCTTCTTTTCTCACCTTCCCCTTCCCTTCCTGCTGTCCTTATGTTGTTTTACTAAGGATTTGAGACGTCTTATAGGAAAAAAATCATACAAAATAATGGTAAGCCACAAATAAACACTACTAAGCAGGACCAATGAGTTTAAATCAGAACAGGACGACTAACCAGGGGCAGAAAATAGGATCCAATTATCCAGACTGTAAAGGTTTTCATAGTTGATATAGTCAAGCCCAAAGCTGTTTCTAGCAGCTTATCGCAAAATTTGAAACAGTACGCTACATAATTCTTATCAAAATTGAAGAAAAGAAAGTTCATGCTGGTTACGCAGCAGGAAAAAAAAAAAAAGCTTTGCCTTCTATTTAGTTCTAAAAAAAAAAATGTTCCCATCCTGTTTTATTATGAGTACTAAAATCAAATCTATATGCTCATAATCAACCCTTCCCAGAATCCTGCTTAGAATTCATCTAATCCTAACCTGTCTATTGCTTGCAAAATCCACTCTTTCTCTGTGTGAGAAGTGAAATTAATTCATCTCTGGTTTCTAGTACTTTCAACAACTTTTACAAGTCCCCAGGGAGGCTCCAGGTGATACTGAAAACCAACGGGGAAATTTCCGGGAAGAATAAAAGAGAGTCTTACTCAAAATAATTGCATGTGTGGGCTATGCATTAATTTAACAGATTTGAGCACCTACTATACATGGAATTAAATGATAAGCTCAAACTTTGAATCCTTCTTTTTACAAAAATAAGATAAACTGTGTTACCATGATATTTCATAGACAAAAATAATTTTGTTGAAATAAGTATTTAGAGAATTCAAGCATTAGGCTACTTATTTTCCTTGTCAGCAAATAAAAAAGAGAAAGTCAGGGAATATTTACATTTTGGTGGCCACAAGACTACTATGAAAATGGAGCAGCATTAGGAGCCTAGGCAAGTGTGGCAAGAGTCTTCCTTAAATTTAAAACATTGCATACTCTACTGCTTTTTCATCTATGAAATATGACATACAACATGGTTCATAAAGTCTACATAGATGATTTAGAGAATAATTATAAAGCAAATACCCATGTAACTCCTACTCTAGTCAAGAAAGAATATTGCCAGCACCTCAGAAGCCCCCTTTGCCCCTTCCCCATCACAAACCTCTTTACCCCAAATAGTTAACTGCTATCCTGAATTTTGTGATCATCATTTTCTTGCTTTTCATTTCTATTTCTGACCACTGTATACAACCTAAATCATATCATTTTGTTTTGCCTGGTTTTCAATTTGATATAAAGAAATCACACAGTGTGTATTCTTGTATACTCTGCACATGCATATATCCTGGTATACATGTGTACCTGTTTTGCTACAGAATATTCCTAGGAATGGAATGTTGAGTCTTAGGATATATGTATTTTCAAATTTGCTGAATAATGCCCAGTTGTTTTTCAAAGTGGTGGTACCAACTTACAATCCCTATCTTGGCCACCATATGGTAGTGTAAGATGTTTTAGTTTCACCAGTCAGGAGGATATTTAATGTTACCTCCTTAATTTTCATTTTCCTTGTGCTTAATAATGTTGAACACTTTTTTTTCTTATGCTTTTTGTGCATTTGGATATCCTCTTGCAAAGTGCTTGTTCAACATTTTTTGTCTATTGGGTTATTGTCTATTGTTTCTTATTGATTTGTGGGAGTTCATCATAAATTCTGGATTCTAGTAATTTGTGGGAATTCATCATAAATTCTGGATTCTAGTACTTTTTTGGTTGTGTGTGATACCAACATCTTTTCCCTCTCTACAGCTTGTCTTTTTATTTTCTTGACAGTGTTTTTTGAAGGATAGAATTTCTTAATTTAATGTGGTCCAATTTATCAAACTTTTTATTATTAATATTTTTAACCTTTTTAAAAGAATTATCCTCTAGCCTTAATAATCTTATCATCCACATGGAATTGGCTTTGTGTATGATGTAAAGGACAACAGTTTTATTTTTATTTATATCAATAATCCAGTATTCTCAGCACCTTTTATTGCAAATACTGATCTTACTACATTAATCTACAGTGCCACTTCCATCGTGTTTCAGTGCCCATGTGTTAATAGATTTATTTCAGAGCTCTCTACTCTGCTTCTGATGGATTTATCCCTTCACTAAACCACATTGTCTGTCTTAATTACCATAGCTTTAAAATTAGCCTTGATTTCTGGTAGACAAAACTCTCCCCACCCCATTTCTTGGGGGGAAATTTGCATTTTAACAACATTGAGTCTTTGAACCTATGATCATAGCATACTTCTCAATTTATTTAGGTCTGCTTTAATTTCTTTTAGTAGTATTTTATTCATTTCTCTGTAAGGTCTTAAACATATTTTATTAGATTTATTCAAGATATTTTATATTTTTGTGGTAGGTAATCCAAAAAATTCTGTTCTCCAGTGTCCTTCACTGCTGCAACAGACACATGTGGCCTGGGTCTCACCAGTCAGATCCACCCACATAAGATTTTAATTACAAAGTGAGCAACTTGAGGAAAGTGGCCCCACACAGAAAAGAGTTTGCTGGAGGGTGCTGTGGAAGAACTCTGGCTGAGTTCCAGAGCAGAATGGGCATCACTAGGGCAGTCATGGTTGAATTCATCCCTTTTTTAGTTACACCATGGCTTTAACCACTGTTCCTGATAGCTTAGCATCCGTACGAGCTACCCAATATCCAGAGTCAGTGCTGTTGTTTGCAACTGATAACACTGATCCTGTTGGACATAGAACATTTTTTAAATGTAATTTCTTTAGCACTTTCTTGCTAATATGTAGAAATACAACTCAATTTTATATATTGCTTTTTTATTCAGCAATTTTCTCAATTTTTTATCAACTTCATTTAGATTTTTAAAATACATGTATTAGCTTCAAATTGTGACAATTCTATTTCTTCTTTTCCAGTCCTTATACCCAACTGCCCCCTTTCCTTCCTCCTCCTTCTCCTCATCTTCCACTTATTTCTTTCTCTTCCCTTCTCCTTCCTTCTCTTTCTTTAAATATCAGATTGAATTTGCATTTAGAATCAGACGGAGCTTGAGTTTTCTGTGCAGAAATTTTTTTGCTACCTGATTCAATGTGTTAAATGATTTTTCACTCTATTTTTTTAAGTGATCTTCTTGCCTCCCCTGCGCCCAGCCCACTCTATTCATTTTCAAAGTTTCTTAGTCATCAGTTCTGACATATTGCTTGTTTCATATAAACTTTCAAATTTACTGCCCTAAAATTAGTCATAATATCTTCTTACTCTATTTTAATATCTGTGGCATCTATAACAATGTTCCTTTCTATTATTGGCCACCTCCTCTCTTTTTATGAATCTTGCTAAGAATTTGTCAGTTTTATTAGTTTACAAAGAACCTTTCTGTTGTATGTTTGTTTTTTACTTTATTAAAATTTTATTATTTTCTTCTTTAATATTTCTTTGCTGTATGAATGCTTACCTCTTTAATTTTTTATTTTGCTGTTTGAATGCTTAATTCTTTAATTTTTTTCAGTATTTTTCCTTTGCTAATATAGACATTGAATGGATAAATTTTTTTTGAGTCCTGCTTGAGCTGCATCTCAAGTTTGGTATGTCATATTTTGTTAATTATCAGCATAAAATATTTTCTAATTTCTTTTATGATTCTTTTTTGATCTCATGTTATATAAAGTATTTATAATTTCCAAAAATATAGAGATTTTCTTGTTATATTTTTGATATATATTTTTAGCTTTATTGCATTATGGTCAGGGAGAATGCACTCTGAATGAGTGCAATTTATTGAAATGTATTGGTCATACATGGTGGCCCTACTGGTCAATTTACAAAAACATTCTATGTATGTTAGAAAATAATATGTATTCTGCATTTGTCAGTTAGAGCACTGTATTCATATCCAGCAGGTTACAATTGTTACTTGTGTTGCTAAAGTTTTGTATATATATGGACATAAAGATGGGAACAATAGACACTAGGGATTCCAAAAGAGGGGAGGGATGGGGGCAAGGATTAAAAAACTACCTATTGAGTACTATGTTCATGTGATGGTTAGCACTGAGTGTCAACTTGGTTGCATTGACGGATGCAAAGTATTGTTCCTGGGTGTGTCTATGGGGGTGTTGCCAAAGGAGATTAAGATCTGAGTCAGTGGACTGGGAGAGACAGACTCACCCTCAGTCTGGGTGGACACCATCTAATCAGCTGCCTTCAGGGCCAGAATAAAGCAGGCAGAAGAAAGAGTAGAATGAACTAGCTTGCTGAGTCTTCCAGCCTTCATCTTTCTCCTGTGCTGGATGCTTTCTGCCCTAGAACATCAGATTCCAAGTTCTTCAGCTTTTGGACTCTTGGATTTATACCAATGATTTCCCAGGGGCTTTCAGGCCTTTGGCCACAGAGTGAAGGCTGCACTGTTGGCTTTCCTACTTTTGAGGTTTTGGGACTTGGACTGGCTTCCTTGCGCCTCAGCTTAGAGAGAGCTTGTTGTGGGATTTCACCTTGTGATCATGAGTCAATTTTCCCTAAGAAACTTCCCTTCATATATACTTCTATCTTATTAGTTCTGTCCCTTTACACAACCCTGACTAATACAGTTTACTATTTGGGTGACGGGTTCAGTTGAAGCCTGAACCTCAGCATCATGTAATATACCCATGCAACAAACCTGCACATGTTCCCCCGAATCTAAAATTTATCAACAAAAAAAACGTGTATACTTAAGACTCATTTGTCTGCTTCTTGTACCAATGACTAAAAGAATTATGTTAAATTTGTTGCCATGATTTTAGATTTATTTGTCCTTGTATTAACAACTTTCAATTTATATGTTTTTGAGGTCATATTATTGCATGAATAAAATAGTAGAGTTGTTACATGTTTTCTGGTAAACTGAATGTCTTGTCATTAAAAAGTGATCTTATCATTAGCAAAGGTTTTGATCTAAAGCTATTTTAATTAATACTAACATAGCCATATTGACTTTCTTTTGGTTAACATTCACATTGTGTATCTTTTCTTTTTAATTTCGACCTTTCCATATACTCCAATAAGCAGGATTATTCCCCTAGTTTCTCAGATTTTAAGTTTTTTTAGCTGAGATATCTAATATGTTTACATTTAATGCAATTACTGATATACTGTTAGTACTAGTGGATTTAAATCTACCAATATGATATGTGCCTCCTATTTGTCCCACTAAGCCTATATTTGTTTTCTCTTCTTTCTTGCCTTCTTTTTGATGGATTTTTAAAAATTCCATTAGCTCAGAAGTGTCTATGCTTTTAGTGGCTACCCTAGAAATTAAAACATGCATATTTAACAAACCTCTAGAATTAATCAGTTCCTTCCAGACAACACAAGGACATTGGAGCACTTTATTTTATTTATACCTCTGATAATTTATATATTACTATGTTTCTTCATTCTATTTTTTAATCACACAAATTATTAATATTGTTGTATAGTCCATGTTCATTTCACATTACTCACATATCTACCTTTTCTTTCTTCCCCAATTTTGTACCTCAGGCTGTCATCTGTTATTATCGCCTATCTATTTGAAGTTCATCCTTTAGAATTTCTTTCTAATCAGGACTCATTTTGGTAAGCTCTTTTCATGTTGGTTTGCCTGAAAAAAAATTATTAATTTTATGCTCATTTTAAAGTTATGTTTTATAGGTTTTGGAGTATGGGTTAGCACTGCATTGCAGATAACATTCTCCTGTTTTCTGCCTTCCATAATGTTCTTTTTTTTTTAATAGTTGGATTATTGCTATGTTGCCCAGGCTGGTGCACCATGGCTCTTCACAGGTGCGATCACTGAATGCTGCAGCCTCAAATTCCTGGGCTCAAGGGAGCCTCCAGCCTCAGCAGGTGTGCACCACTGCACCTGGCCAGCACTGATGTTCTTGAGCAGTCAGTTGTCAGTGTAACTATTGCTCTTTTGAAGGTAAGCTTTTTTACTCTAGCTGCTTTTAAAATTTATTATTTGTATGCCAAAACTGTATATAGTTTGGTGGGACTTGTTTTTGTTTATCCTACTTGGGAATCACAATTCTAAATCTATGAATTGCTGTTTTTCATCAGTCCTGGAAAATTTTTAACCATTATCTAACCCAGTATTGCCTCTGCCCCATCTACTTTTCTTTCTAGCACTCTAAATATATATATAATATATATATGCATATATATTAAAGTATATTAAATATATATTATATATATTAAATATACGTTAGAACTTGTCATTCTGTCCTTCATGTTTCTTAGCTTCACTTTCATGTTTTCTATATTTTTATCTCTCTATGCTGCATTGTATCTAACTTTTTCTGGCCTATTTTCCATTTCCATAAATCTCTCTTCAGCTATATATAATTGGCTCTTAAATCTGTCTGATGGGTCTTATATTTTGGAAACTGCATTTTTCATGTTTAGAAGCTCTAGTTGATTCTTTGTGTAATCTCCTAGATCATGTTCAATAATTTCCTCCTTCCCTACAGTTACTTTCAAATTTGTATTTATTTATGTAAACAAAATAAGCCTTTAAAAAAAATACACAGCTGACAATTCTAATATCCGAAGTCCTCATGGCTCTCTGTCTGCCAATGTTTGTTGTTGTTGTTTTTGTTGTTGTTGTTGTTGCTTTGTTTGGCTGATTCCCAATTAAAGTGCTTTGCTTCCTTGTGTACTTAGTAAAAGTTATGTAGGCTGATCACCATCCTTGAAATATTATTTGTGTTGTTCTTTAGGATAAAAGATCTTTTCTCTAGGAAGAATTTGTGTTTTCTCCTGTAAGGCATCTAAGAGGCATTTCCAGGCTAGTACCATCAGGTGTTGTGATGTGAATTTGAACTATAAGTCCATAAGAGGGCTGATTTTTTGTTTCGATTTCACAAGAATGAGGTTTTTTTATTTCTTGTTTGTTTGTTTGCTTGCTTGCTTGCTTGTTTTTATTCCTTCTTGGCTCTATTTAATGTTAAAGTAACTTTCCTTCAAATCCTTTGGGCAGAGAATGAATTTCCTTTTAATTCACCCTTATTCTGATGTATAGGCTTTTTGGGATCCAGCTTAGCTTGTCAGGGGTCTCATATGGTAATTGCCAGACTTTGATGTCTATCTGCAGCACTACAAGACCATCAAAACCAAGTTCAGGTTTTCCCAGATCAGCAACTGCCTTCAGGGTAAAAGCAGATTCTGTTTACTCTATTCCTGCTTAAGCCCTCTGAATTCACACTCTCCTTTATAATTTAGTCTGATAACTTCTCACAATCTTAATATATATGTCAGAAGAAACTAGGGTATGCTAAGGTAACAAAACTGCCAAATACCAGTGACTTAGAACAATAGAAAAGCATTCCTTTAAAAAAAATGAGAGAGTGGAGCCAAGATGGCCGAATAGGAACAGCTACAGTCTACAGCTCCCAGCATGAGCGATGCAGAAGACGGGTGATTTCTGCATTTCCAACAGAGGTACCAGATTCATCTCACTGGGGAGTGCCAGACAGTGGGTGCAGGACAGTGGGTGCAGCGCACCATGCATGAGCCAAAGCAGGGCGAGGCATCGCCTCACCCAGGAAGTGCAAGGGGTCAGGGAATTCCCTTTCCTAGTCAAAGAAAGGGGTGACAGACAGCACCTGGAAAATCGGGTCACTCCCACCCTAATACTGCACTCTTCCAAGGGGCTTAACAAATGGAACACCAGGAGATTATATCCTGCACCTGGTTCGGAGGATCACACGCCCACAGAGCCTCACTCATTGCTAGCACAGCAGTCTGAGATCAAACTGCAAGGCAGCAGTGAGGCTGGGGGAGGGGTGCCCGCCACTGCCGAGGCTTGAGTAGGTAAACAAAGCAGCCTGCAAGCTCGAACTGGGTGGAGCCCACCACAGCTCAGGAAGGCCTGCCTGTCTCTGTAGGCTCCACCTCTGGGGGCAGGGCACAGACAAACAAAAGGCAGCAGTAACCTCTGCAGACTTAAATGTCCCTGTCTGACAGCTTTGAAGAGAGTAGTGGTTCTCCTAGCATGCAGCTTGAGATCTGAAAATGGGTAGACTGCCTCCTCAAGTGGGTCCCTGACCCCCAAGTAGCCTAACTGGGAGGCACCCCTTAGTAGGGGTGGACTGACACCTCACATGGCCGGGTACTCCTGAGACAAAACTTCCAGAGGAACGATCAGGCAGCAACATTTGCGGTTCACCAATATCCACTGTTCTGCAGCCACCGCTGCTGATACCCAGGCAAACAGGGTCTCAAGTGGAACTCCAGCAAACTCCAACAGACCTGCAGCTGAGGGTCCTGACTGTTAGAAGGAAAACTAACAAACAGAAAGGACATCCACACCAAAAACCCATCTGTACGTCACCATCATCAAAGACCAAAGGTAGATAAAACCACAAAGACGGGGAAAAAACAGAGCAGAAAAACCGGAAACTCTAAAAATCAGAGCGCCTCTCCTCCTCCAAAGGAACGCAGCTCCTCACCAGCAACGGAACAAAGCTGGATGGAGAATGACTTTGACAAGTTGAGAGAAGAAGGCTTCAGAAGATCAAACTACTCCGAGCTAAAGGAGGAAGTTCAAACCAATGGCAAAGAAGTTAAAAACCTTGAAAAAAAATTAAATGAATGGATAACTAGAATAACCAATGCAGAGAAGTCCTTAAAGGACCTGATGGAGCTGAAAACCACGGCACAAGAACTACGTGACAAATGCACAAGCCTCAGGAGCCGACACAATCAACTGGAAGAAAGGGTATCAGTGATGGAAGACGAAATGCATGAAATGAAGCGTGAAGAGAAGTTTAGAGAAAAAAGAATAAAAAGAAACGAACAAAGCCTCCAAGAAATATGGGACTATGTGAAAAGACCAAATCTCCGTCTGATTGGCGTACCTGAAAGTGACAGGGAGAATGCAACCAAGTTGGAAAACACTCTGCAGGATATTATCCAGGAGAACTTCCCCAATCTAACAAGGGAGGCCAACATTCAGATTCAGGAAATACAGAGAAGGCCACAAAGATACTCCTCGAGAAGAGCAACTCCAAGACACATAATTGTCAGATTCACCAAAGTTGAAATGAAGGAAAAAATGTTAAGGGCAGCCCGAGAGAAAGGTCGGGTTACCCACAAACGGAAGCCCATCAGACTAACAGCTGATCTCTCGGCAGAAATTCTACAAGACAGAAGAGAGTGAGGGCCAATATTCAACATTCTTAAAGAAAAGAATTTTCAGCCCAGAATTTCATATCCAGCCAAACTAAGCTTCATAAGTGAAGGAGAAATAAAATACTTTACAGACAAGCAAATGCTGAGAGATTTTGTCACCACCAGGCCTGCCCTAAAAGAGCTCCTGAAGGAAGCACTAAACATGGAAAGGAATAACCAGTACCAGCCACTGCAAAAACATGCTAAATTGTAAAGATCATCGAGGCTAGGAAGAAACTGCATCAACTAACGAGCAAAATAAGCAGCTAGCATCATAATGACAGGATCAAATTCACACATAACAATACTAACCTTAAATGTAAATGGGCTAAATGCTCCAATTAAAAGACACAGACTGGCAAATTGGATAAAGAGTCAAGACCCATCAGTGTGATGTATTCAGGAAACCCATCTCATGTGCAGAGACACACATAGGCTCAAAATAAAGGGATGGAGGAAGATCTACCAAGCAAATGGAAAACAAAAAAAGACACAGGTTGCAATCCTAGTCTCTGATAAAACAGACTTTAAACCAACAAAGATCAAAAGAGACAAAGAAGGCCATTACATAATGGTAAAGGGATCAATTCAACAAGAAGAATTAACTATCCTAAATATATATGCATGCAATACAGGAGCGCCCAGATTCATAAAGCAAGTCCTTAGTGACCTACAAAGAGACTTAGACTCCCACACAATAATGATGGGAGACTTTAACACCCCACTGTCAACATTAGACAGATCAACGAGACAGAAAGTTAACAAGGATACCCAGGAATTGAACTCAGCTCTACACCAAGCGGACCTAATAGACATCTACAGAACTCTCCACCCCAAATCAACAGAATATACATTCTTTTCAGCACCACACCACACCTATTCCAAAATTGACCACATAGTTGGAAGTAAAGCACTCCTCAGCAAATGTAAAAGAACAG
The DNA here is from genome assembly GCF_028858775.2 of Pan troglodytes. NCBI lineage: Eukaryota > Metazoa > Chordata > Mammalia > Primates > Hominidae > Pan > Pan troglodytes. Next base: position 95,171,566 of record NC_072407.2, read on the forward strand.
AAATTGTAACAAACTGTCTCTCAGACCACAGTGCAATGAAACTAGAACTCGGGATTAAGAAACTCACCCAAACCGCTCAACTACATGGAAACTGAACAACCTGCTCCTGAATGACTACTGGGTACATAACGAAATGAAGGCAGAAATAAAGATGTTCTTTGAAACCAACGATAACAAATACACAACATACCAGAACCTCTGGGACACATTCAAAAAAGTGTGTAGAGGGAAATTTATACCACTAAATGCCCACAAGAGAAAGCAGGAAAGATCTAAAATTGACACGCTAACAGCACAATTAAAAGAACTAGAGAAGCAAGAGCAAACACATTCAAAAGCTAGCAGAAGGCAAGAAATAACTAAGATCAGAGCACAACTGAAGGACATAGAGACACAAAAGCCCTTCAAAAAATCAATGAATCCAGGAGCTGGTTTTTTGAACAGATCAACAAAATTGATAGACTGCTAGCAAGACTAATAAAGAAGAAAAGAGAGAAGAATCAAATAGATGCAATAAAAAATGACAAAGAGGATATCACCACTGATCCCACAGAAATATAAACTACCATCAGAGAATACTATAAACACCTCTACGCAAGTAAACTACAAAATCTAGAAGAAATGGATAAATTCCTCAACACATACACCCTCCCAAGAGTAACCAGGAAGAAGTTGAATCTCTGAATAGACCAATAACAGGAGCTGAAATTGAGGCAATAATTAATAGCTTACCAACCAAAAAAAGTCCAGGACCAGACGGATTCACAGCCAAATTCTACCAGAGGTACAAGGAGAAGCTGTTACCATTCCTTCTGAAACTATTCCAATCAATAGAAAAAGAGGGAATCCTCCCTAACTCATTTTATGAAGCCAGCATCATCCTGATACCAAAGCCTGGCAGAGACACAACCAAAAAAGAGAATTTTAGACCAATATCCTTGATGAACATTGATGCAAAAATCCTCAATAAAATACTGGCAAACCGAATCCAGCAGCACATCAAAAAGCTTATCCACCATGATCAAGTGGGCTTCATCCCTGGGATGCAAGGCTGGTTCAACATACACAAATCAATAAATGTAATCCAGCATATAAACAGAACCAAAGACAAAAACCACCTGATTATTTCAATAGCTGCAGAAAAGGCCTTTGACAAAATTCAACAACTCTTCATGCTAAAAACCCTCAATAAATTAAGTATTGGTGGGACGTATCTCAAAATAATAAGATATCTATGACAAACCCACAGCCAATATCATACTCAATGGACAAAAACTGGAAGCATTCCCTTTGAAAACTGGCACAAGACAGGGATGCCCTCTCTCACCACTCCTATTCAACATAGTGTTGGAAGTTCTGGCCAGGGCAATCAGGCAGGAGAAGGAAATAAAGGGCATTCAATTAGGAAAAGAGGAAGTCAAATTGTCCCTGTTTGCAGATGACATGATTGTATATCTAGAAAACCCCATCGTCTCAGCCCAAAATCTCCTTAAGCTGATAAGCAATTTCAGCAAAGTCTCAGGATACAAAATCAATGTGCAAAAATCACAAGCATTCTTATACACCAATAACAGACAGAGAACCAAATCATGAGTGAACTTCCATTCACAGTTGCTTCAAAGAGAATAAAATACCTAGAAATCCAACTTACAAGGGATGTGAAGGACCTCTTCAAGGAGAACTACAAACCACTTCTCAATGAAATAAAAGAGGATACAAACAAATGGAAGAACATTTCATGCTCATGGGTAGGAAGAATCAATATCATGAAAATGGCCATACTGCCCAAGGTAATTTATAGATTCAGTGTCATCCCCATCAAGCTACCAACGACTTTCTTCACAGAATTGGAAAAAACTACTTTAAAGTTCATATGGAACCAAAAAAAAGCCTGCATTGCCAAGTCAATCCTAAGCCAAAAGAACAAAGCTGGAGGCATCACGCTACCTGACTTCAAACTATACTACAAGGCTACAGTAACCAAAACAGCATGGTACTGGTACCAAAACAGAGATATAGACCAATGGAACAGAACAGAGCCTTCAGAATTAATGCCGCACATCTACAACTATCTGATCTTTGACAAACCTGACAAAAACAAGCAATGGGGAAAGGATTCCCTATTTAATAAATGGTGCTGGGAAAACTGGCTAGCCATATGTAGAAAGCTGAAACTGGATCCCTTCCTTACACCTTATATAAAAATTAATTCAAGGTGGATTAAAGACTTACATGTTAGACCTAAAACCATAAAAACCCTAGAAGAAAACCTAGGCAATACCATTCAGGACATAGGCATGGGCAAGGACTTCATGTCTAAAACACCAAAAGCCAATGGCAACAAAAGCCAATTCACATAGGTGGGAATGGAACAATGAGAACACACGGACCCAGGAAAGGGAACATCACACACCGGGGACTGTTGTGGGGTCGGAGGAGGGGAGAGGGATAGCATTAGGAGATATACCTAATGCTAAGTGACGAGTTAATGGGTGAAGCACACCAACATGGCACATGTATACATATGTAACAAACCTGCACATTGTGCACATGTACCCTAAAACTTAAAGTATAATAATAATAAAATTTTTTTAAAAAATGAGAGAGAGAGAGACAGTCTCCCTATGTGGCACAGCCTGGCCTCAAACTCCTGGGCTCAAGACATCCTCCTGCCTCAACCTCACTAGTAGCTGAGACTAGAGGCACACACCACCGCGCCTGGCTAGAAATGTATTCTTAATAACAAAACTCTTATGTCAAGTTGGCAGATGGTGTGCTCCCCATTTTCCTCACTCAGGGAGCCATGATTACCATGGCACAGGGAATGGTGAAACACACATTGACCTTAAAGGACTGCAAAGAAATAACACAAATCAGTTACCTCTGCTCATATTTTACTGTCCAAAGCAAGTCACATGGCCACACCAACTTCAAGAGGGTGGGGAGGAACAATACTGAGCACATGAGTGCTCAGAGAACTTGAAATGACGGTAAACATCCCTAATGACTAACACACTTGTCAATTATTCAATACTTTCAAGGATATATTTTTTAAAATATATTTGCCATATTTGTGATTGTTTTTAGAAGGAAAATTGGCTCAAATCATTGTTTTTCTATATTATATCCTCCCTTTTAATGCCCACTGACATACAATGAGTCTCGGTCAAATACATCTTGGGTATATATCTCTCTCTTCCCCACCAGTAGTCCCAAGGTATTGAAAAGCAAGTTGGTGGTTCTCGAAGATATTCAGCTATTCAACTAGAAAAATTTTATTTACTTTCACAGGACTGTAAACTGCACCATATATTTGTTATACAACAAAGATTTTTAAAGTTATTTTAGGAAACTTTATTTGTTCACTTAGGCTGTTAAATATATTTGTTAAAGAAATTGATTTTGCTTACAAGCCTTAAATGCATTCACCAAGCCTTGAGTTAATTAATCCATAAGTCTCTTTTACTCACAAGCCTAATAGTAATTAACTCCCTACTTTATACATACTGAGTGCTTTCTTTCATTAGCAAGAAAGCACCAGATTCTAGCGAAGATTTTTCTCTCTGCAGTCTGCTTGAAATAAAAAGCTCCTCTCGCAGATTCAGATTTAAACACAATATGAAGATACTTTCTTTTCCTTGAAGGTCAAGTACTATTGAACACATAGGAGATATAGAATGAAGAAGACAGAAAGGGCCCCTGATATCATGGACTTGACATTCTAAAGAAGAGGCTGGTAAACTATAGGCTGCAGGCCAAATTTACTCTCTCTGCCTTTGTCAGCTGCCTGGGTATCCATGCCCAGAATGACCGTGGCACCCACACGCAAAAAATGGCATCTCTCAGCCCAGTTGGTTGAATGACAAAAAGGACACAGAGACATCCCTGCCATGAATAAGAGGCAAAATTCTACTTAATTAAGCATTCATATTTCAGCAATATGGATACATATAGGGTTATGGATGATGGATGAACTGAAGATACACTGAGATAGACACAGAGGAGAAGCAGCAGCAAGGACAGGTTTTGCAGAAAGCATAACGAATATGTATGAAATACTGGGTCTAGTAGATAGCTGGATTGACCTACCTAGGCTCAGGTGAGAGTTCCTGGCTGGAGAGAATAGACCTGAAGTTGCCATTATTCTAAAGGTAATTAAAACTATTTATAGATAGGATGGCTCACAAAGCAGTGGAACATGTCTTTTCTATCTAGGCACAAAGCTAATGTCAAAGTCTCATTCTGGTGTCCTAGGTCTGTAATTGTGAAAGAGTTATCTATTCTGAAGACCGCTTTTTATTGCCCTATGAACTGTATGAGATGGCACATACCTCTTTTGGAAACGTGGAGTGATTTCTTCCTTTCATTACCAGTCCCTGAAGCAAACTGGTGAAAGGGTGGCCTCTGACTCTGTTTCCTAGTGAGTGAATACTAATGAGAACAACTGCCCTTCAAACAACAGAAGATGCAACCAGCAAGCAACTAGCTATGCTGCAGGACCGATAGAGGGAATCTGGTTAAGGATTTGGCCAAATTTCTGAAAACGTTCTTCTCCCTGGAGGAATTCTCTCATTAGGATGAATGACACTGTCAGTTAAACAAAATGTTCTGATTAATGTAATTTGGGCTTTTTGTTTGTTTTGACATGTGAATTTGCGAGAAGGATGAGTGGTGTTAGGAATTACTACTGTGCATATTCCTCCATCTTAAATTCATTTACATCCCTCCATTTAAGTTGCCATAGAGGTTGCTATGGAGAGCTTTATGTCCAGTGACATAAATGAACCCCAAAATACATGTGTTACAAATGCACCTACCCCAATTTTGTATTCAGTGATTGTTAAATTATTTTGAAAATATGAGTAGCCTCTGGTAATTAGAGAATACAGAGGCTACAGAATTCTTTACCTCCAATATTGCTCTCAGGTGTTAAATTTCAATAAAAGCAAATCCCTTACAAATTTTGCCGTAGGTATAATATTTATTCTCATGCTGGCACAGAACAGTCTTATAGCTTGCTTCTGTAAGCATGATAAAGTCCTGCTCTCTGTTTGTATGCATTTCAACAAGTATCTGCCTGGAAATTTCAATTTGAGACTGGTGCCATGATATCCTAAAGGCTTCTAGTTAGATGGGGAAAACATGGTCCTTTATTAATTCAGGAAAAACAGGAACAAAGGGAATTCTAGATTTCAGCCACCCCTCTGAAGGTGTTGGACTGCAAGGCTTACTGAATTCTTGTATCTCCCTTATGTGAAATCTTTCTCAACCACATATCTAGAACACCACTCATTCATTAATAACAAATTATTTCTAGCATGCCTTACTTCTGGTGTAAATTTACGTAACAATATTTGAAGTGTCCACCGTTTATATCTGCTGTGTGAATTCTGCTGATTAGTTTTCTCTAAATGCCAACTAACCTCTCTTAATGTGCAGATCAAGTTTACCCTGCACATGGATTTATACCATACTATTTATACTAAAGTACTTTTAAATAAATTACCAAACAGAAAATTCTAAACACTTTATTTTTAAAAGTACAAAAACCTCACAGAGTCATATTCAAAGTTTCCACCAAAATGGATAATATTGACCATTTTTGGCAGTACAAAAATGCACCTCCCCCATCCCATACACTAAAAGATATAATATCTAAGAGATGATGCCTAAAACAGAACACTTCGCAAGCATGCATGTCATTCATTTTACACACAGTCTCCCAGGGAAAGGACTTGAAACTATAGATCCTGGCCAGGATTCCACCGACTTTTTCCTCATCTCCCAGAGACTATTGCTGGGAAGGGCTAGAATAACTCCACAGAGACTCATTTCTGCTATAGCATAGCACTATTTTTTTTATCCACTAATTTGGGAGTGGACAGTAATTTATATTAGCATGTCTTGTCAACAATATGTAGGGGTTCCTTGTCAGTATGTGAGAATAGCACCCTTTAATTAAATAAAGGTTTGACAGCACAGCCATGGGTAGGATAGATCCAAAAGTATGTCCTATTCACCACTTAATAAGGAAATAAACTTATTATCAGGAAAGTATGTTGTGTATAACAGTCAGATAGTATAATGTTCATCTCCTCTATAGTATTTAATAAAAAAGCTTTTGGCCAGGTTGGGTGGCTCATGCCTGTCATCTCAGCATGTTGGGAGACTGAGTTGGGAGGATCATTTGAGGCCCAGAGTTGGAGACCAGCCTGTACAACATAGTGGAACCTTGTCTCTACAAAAAAAAAAAAAGAAAGAAAGAAAGAAAGAATTAGAAGGGTGTGGTGGTGACATGCACCTATAGACCTAGATACTCAGGAAGCTGAAGCAGGAGGATGAGGATAGCTTGAGCCTAGAGTTTGAGGTTATAGTGAGGACCATGATGGCACCACTGCACTCCAGCCGGGGTGACAGAGAAAGACCTTGCCTCAAAAGAAAAAAAAAAAAAAAAGAGGAAAGATTGAAAGGAAGAAACTTTTCGGGTTTTGGGGTGGGATGTCTCTGGACCTGCAGTACAACTGAAATAGGATTCAAGGCTCCAGAAAGAAAACAGATCCCTGAGGGAAGGGGGTGATGATCTTCTTTTGAGATATTAGAATGAGGTGGGTTTTGATGGCTTGAATGGCACAGATACTTTCTTATTCCTCAGGCCATGGTTGAGGAGCCTTTTCCTAATAATCTAGAACAGACTCGGAGATACAGACTATTTGTAAATAAGATTACTTTATTCCTGCATCTTGATTGTTTCTTCCTTATATTTTCCCTTTCCCTTTCCCACTTGGCAAGAATTGGCTTTCTGTTCAAGGATCTTTTTGCATCTTTGTCCAGCTTTAGCCTGGTGATAACCGCCCTGCTGCGGTGAATGCCCACATGGGTGGTTGTGCAATTAGCTTTTTTTCCACTGCACCTGTTCAATGTAGATGACATATTTCATCCTGTAAACCTGGATTACTTTGCCAATTTGCTGACCTTTATAGTGTCCTCACACAACTGAACTTCATCATCCTTTCAGATGGGCATGGATTGAACATCGTACTCCTGTCTCAGCTCTTTGGAAAGAAGGGAAAATGTAATTCTCCTGAGAATGTGGGAAGGCTTATTGAAATGTCCTTTATGGTTCTTGATTCAGTCTATAGTGATAAATGGATTGAATTTCATTTTGGTCACTGCCACTTCGGCGATGGCCACAAAAAAGAGATGACGATTTTTATAGTAATTAGTCTGGTTATCCGAAGGTGAGAGATGCCTCTCAATTCATGTTTCATTTTTTGCCTATGGATGTGGGGCGGTAACCTTAGCCCACTCCTTTCTTCTCCACATTAGGGGCTGAATGGATGGCCCACCCAATAACCCCATCAGTTCACCCAGATAGGTCCCTGAGCCTCACTTTTGCAAACCTCAGATTTGCTTACAGCAATCTGAAGCAAATAGTTTGGGGGTGACTATGAGGCAGTTCTTACATGTTTCAATAATGCATGGTGGAATTTTGTTGTACCCCTTCCACCCATGTGTCCAATTATACCATACAGGACAAGGTGAATGAAGATGTTTTATTTTCAAGGTTCAGTAGGGAAGTATGTTTAAAATTGGTTGAGGACTCTAAGCTCTTTCCCCCCCCCCAACAAAAAAAAATATTTCTGGGAAATATATTTCTGTCTTCTATATAATGATCATGGCTGTTTGTTGTATGAATGTGACAGAAGCTGCAATAAAAATGAGTAATCAGATGCCAATACCACCTCTGACACCCCTAGATCAGCAAAAAAGTGCAAGTGGTTTGTCTGCTAATAGCTGGAAATTGTGCTACAAGTATGTGTTGTCGGAAACTTTAAAATCACAAATATGTATGTTTAAATATTAGTATGTAGATAGACGATAATACTGCTGTAGTTGGCTGAAAGGGAATGAAAAGTCACCGTGATGTTAACACAGCAAGGCTATCATCCATCATGAAGGAAATGCTTAGATGCTCACAGTAAAAGAATTGAAGTTAGATACACGGATTATTATGAATACAGCAGATGATGTTAAGGTACAGTGTTTAGGGAGAATGCATCCGACAGCCCCAAGGATTTGGTTGAGACAGAGCTGCTGGCTATTTCTTTATATTTTTTGTTGTTGTTTTGCTGCCATAGAAGCCTCAGTCCCTAGGATAGAGAGGGCATCTCTGTTGTCAGCCTGTGATACAAGCTTTAGCAGCACCAAACTGCCATGGGGCTGCCCCCAGCTTTCCTGAGATACAGTGGGGAGATGCTTTGTGCAGTTCCCCCAGACAATGCATCAGAAACATGGGCTCTGGGGCTCTGGGGACCACACAGGAGCTATGGGGAAGGAGGCTGAAGCAGCCAAGAGTAATGATGGGGAGGTTTTATTTATTTATTTATTTATTTATTTATTTATTTATTTATTTTCAGAAACCGAGAATTCCTATGTGAAATTGTTATTGTGCTGAATATGACCCCACATTTTCTTTTGGAAATCCAAACCAGACACTATCTTATACAGACCCCTGGCATGTGAGGTGATCATCAGGAGTTTGCAGAGACTTATGGTCAGTGCAAGACCCAGAGGTTTTCATTCCAGCTCCCATTATCAAGAGAAGGTGTAAATAGCCCATTGTCCTCACCCATTTCTGTGCTGTGGAATCCCTGGTTGCAGAGTATTGCAAAGTATACTGATCATAGGTTGATAGCGGTAAAGGATAAAATTGGGAGTGTACATGAAAAGGTAAAATCTGTTCTTCCTACTCAGATGATTCATTATAGTAATCAGCATCGGGTGGATTCTCATCACTTGGAGACTCACTCTTGTCTTGCCGGAGCTCTTACAAAGTGTTGCTAAGGTGGGACACTGCTGGTGCAGGTAGGGATAGTTCACAAGGCTCAGGGTCTTTCTTTCAGAAAAAAAGATAGAGAGGAGTGATGTTTCTTTTTTTTTTTTTTTTCCCAGCACATGGTTGTTACCCAAAGTTATTTTACTGAATTAGTTTAGTTTTTTTTTTTTTGATGGAAACTAATGAGGTGGTGGCATTCATATAAGAAATTCACTTTTTTTAGTATACCTATGACTGTATATGTAATTCCATCTCTTTGTTACTAGAGAAAATATAAAAACGCAAATACATGACAATGCTATAAATACTGTAATTACCTGGAATCACATCTAATCTACAAAATAATTTTTAATTAAAAAGTAAATCATCTGAAAATAAAAAGAGATGTTTCTATTAATGTGGCCATGGTGGATGGGAAAGCTCCGTTTCTGAGAGGTCATCAACGCCCCCAAATGGTTTTTGTACTTTCATACTCTGATTATTATTACAAGATGACAAATATGAGGATGCTCCTGGGTTGACTCATATCTGTGGCAAACGCCATGTAACTTGTAGTAATAAACACCCATGCAATTGCACCCATTCAGGATGATTCAGCTGTCTGTCATCACAGCATGAAAAGTGGCCTACACTGTTTCTCCCTCCCCTGGGCCCCTTCAGATTGGCACAGTGGAAAAACACCACCACAGAGATTAGCTTTCAAGAGAGACACGGAGTGGTGAGTGCTTTTGGTGCACTTCCTCAAAGACACAGGAATGAAAGTTTTGTCAAAAAAATCAGATCAGATTTAAAAATTGTAAGAGTTTATTGTGCACTCAAAAGAATAGCTGGGGAACTGGGAGGCTTCAAACCAGAAGAGGTAAGAAGCTCTGCTTATGGCCAGGCGTGGTGGCTCACGCCTGTAATCCCAGCACTTTGGGAAGCCAAGGCGGGTGGATCATGAGGTCAGGAGATCAAGACCATCCTGGCTAACATGGTGAAATCCTGTCTCTACTAAAAATACAAAACATTAGCCGGGCATGGTGGCGGGCGCCTGTAGTCCCAGCTACTCGGGAGGCTGAGGCAGGAGAATGGCGTGAACCTGGGAGGCGAAGTTTGCAGTGAGCCGAGATGGCGCCACTGCACTCCAGCCTGGGCGACAGAGTGAGACTCTGTCTCAAAAAAAAAAAGAAGCTCTGCTTACAACAGTTACTGTGCAGTTTATAAAGCATTAAGGAGGAAGTATTGTGACCTTTTTTGTAATTGGTTGTTACACATTAACATTCTTTTAGGGCAAGTAGAGCTGTTTAAGCTGATCTGACTTTTGCTGATTAGTTTACTTTTACCGAATCCTGCTGGCAAAAACGTAAAGCTTTTATTTTGTGTTTCATTTATGATTAGGGCTACCATTTCTGAAAAATTAGGATGACTTCAGCTTTGGCTACCTGGCTATGGGTAATTGGCCTTGGATTATATCTAAACTATGACCTCCATTTTTTTTTTTTAACCATTGCTTTCTTCCAGTGTTTCTCTCAGCTGAACTCAGAGTGTGACCAACTACCTATCATTACTCTTGGTCATCACATTTTCTTTTCTGTAGACATTTGTAGGAGCAAACTAGAATCTCATTAGATTCTGTGATTCTTGTCCAGGTAGTTTCTGTTGTTTAATCCTCGTGGAGATAATCTGAAGAGTTCATGGCTGCTGAGAAGCATTTAAGACTAGAAAGATTATAATACACAAGGGATATTATCAATATGACTAACGGGGAGCTAATACCAAGAATTTGAAAAAGACCCTGAGTATTAATTGGAATATGTGGAGGGCTTTTTTGAAGGATAAGTATCTTTGGTTTTGGACCCCCAAAATACTCTGAACGTATACAAGAAACAAGGCTACACACCTCATATTAAATTATGCAGCACTCATGTTCAAGTGAAGTTAGAGGGAGAGCTTGGGGACCAATTTTAATAATATTTAAATGCACTTATTGCTACTGATTTTCAAGACTGTTTACAACCACAATTCAAAGTCTTAGGGTGAGTACATTACAGTAGACAGTTACTTAGTGAGAGATTGCTCTGAACCTGATGCCTCGGGAAGGATGTCAATATCCACAGAGCCCCACTCTCCTGACTGCATTTTTTTTTCTTTTATTTTAGGTTCAGGGGTACATGTGCAAGATGTGAACGTTTGTTACATAGGTAAACATGTATCTTTGGGGGTTTGTTATCCAGATTATTTCCTCACCCTGGTATTAAGCCTAATATCCATTGGTTATTTTTCCTGATCCTCTCCCTCCTCCCACCCTTCACTCTCCGATAGGCTCCAGTGTGTGTCATTCCCCTCTAGGCTTCCATGTGTTCTCATCATTTAGCTCCCACTTATAACTGAGAATATGTAGTATTTGGTTTTCTGTTTCTGTTTCTGCATTAGTTTGTGGAAGATAATGGCCTCCAGCTCCATCCATGTCCCTGCAAAGGATACGATCTTGTTTGTTTGTTTTTGTTGTTGTTGTTGTTGTTTTTTGAGACAGAGTTTCACTCTTCTTGCCCAGGCTGGAGTACAATGGTGCAATCTTGGCTCACTGCAACCTCCGCCTCCCGGGTACAAGTGATTCTCCTGCTTCAGCCACCCAAGTAGCTGGGATTACAGGTGCCTGCCACCAGGCCCGGCTAATTTTTTTGTATTTTTAGCAGAGATGAGTTTCACCACATTGGCCAGGCTGGTCTCGAACTCCTGATCTCAGGTGATCCACCCACCTCACATCCCAAAGTGCTGGGATTACAGGCATGAGCCACCATGCCCGGCTGATATTCTTTTTTATGGCTGCATAGTATTCCATGGTGTATACGTACCACATTTTCTTTGTCCTTTCTATCACTGATTGACATTCAGGTTGATTCCATGTCTTTGCTATTGTGAATAGCAATATAATGAACATATGCATGCATGTGTCTTTAGAATAGAATCATTTATATGGGAGGGGGGTATATATAATCCCAGTAATGGGATTGCTGGGTCAAATGGTATTTCTATATTTGGGTCTTTGAGAAATCTTCACAAAGTTTTCACAATGTTTGAACTAATTTATGCTCCTGCCAACAGTGTATAAGTGTTCCTTTTTCTCCACATCTTTGCCAGCATCTGTAGCCCTGACTGCATTTTTATTCCCTCAAGCTAAACACATTTCCACAGGCCTTGGGTTTTCTGGGGAATATGGGACACGTTCCCCACTTAAAAAAAAAAAGTTTCAAAATCAGAAATATGTAGGTATCATGACAGTTCTGAAATATTATAGCTGTCAGATGATACTAGCTGACAGAGGAAAGATTTCCCAGTGATATGAAAAGAATAAGTTGTTTCATCAGTAGACAAAGTTATGGCATTACAATAAGAATATATAGATTCTGAATACAGCTGGTATTCTATAATGTAAAGTCATTACTTAGACGACTTGTAATGAAAGATACAAAATATATCTTTCAAATATATGTGCGGTGAAGGTGAGTCTCTAGTGAAGCATGCTGTCCTCTCTCTCTCTATTCTACCTGGCTTCTATGTTTGTGTGTCTGAGTCTATCCTCTTACTCCATGCATGCTGGCTTTTTTACTCCCGCATGGCCTCCTCTGCTTGGAAGGATCATTTCATCCTAGTTATCCAAGGGCTGAGGTTTCTAGCAAGAAATGCCATGATGACATTTCCATATGACGTGCCTACATGATCAATGGAGTGTCAACCTAAATAACAAACAGAGAGAGGCTCTCTAAAAGAAAAATGATATTTATTCAAGAATAGGGCATTGCAATGGGAATACCTGTGACATGGTAAACTATGTGCATATTCAAGGAGGTAAAGGCAGATGAAGGGTTTTAAAGAAAAAGTTGGGGGGAATTACATAATTGTTTTGAGATAATTATTCTTGGCTACAAGGATCAATAACAAAAGTGGCACCAGATCAGGCTGGCTGGCAGTTTCTAAGGAGATGTCCTTGCAGGAGTACTTTTTGTGTGTGAGGTTGCAATGGCGTTTGTGCAACGTTGTGGTTTTTTGTTATCAGCCATTTGTGCATGAGAGCTCTCTCTTCATGGCCTTCCCTGGTTCTGTTTGTCAGGGTTCTTAACACAAGTGACCCTGTTTTGATTCTGACAACTTTCACAAGAGGCACAATGGCCTGGGAATGTAATGGTTATTATCTTCTAGGGCTTCTATTATCTTCACCTGTTTCAAAGAGGTGAGCCAGAGTGCTGGGATTGGATTTAAACAACCTGGGAGGTGATTTATACCAGGACTATGGTCAATTCCATTCTCTTCGGGATTGGTTTTCTAAGGCAGCATGAATTAGTCTTGCCTCTGGAACCCAAGGATTCCTGTTTGTGGGGGCATTGAATAAATGCTATCTGCTTACACTAATGGTTCAAAGACTGGAGAGATGATGCCTGATGTTCACAGCACAAGTTTCTATTACTTTCAGGAATAAGAGGAAGAACACTCACATATTAATAATGGTAATTCTGCAGACACTGAAAAACATCATTTTGATCTTGGAAAGGCCAAATTGTATTCACTCTAATGGACATGTTTGTCTGCCCTGCTCTCAAGTGTTGGTGGAAAGCTAATATGTATGCTCTACTGCACACAGGCCAAGATCTGTCAGCAGACTCCTCTATGTTTATAAAGCCATAGTGGGGACTTGCTGTGCTTTAAGAGTAAATGTAGTGCTGCAAGTGGCTGATAACATTCCTGAGATTTGTGAAGTTTGGCGTTTTAAAGACATTCCCACAGAGCTTTTGGTGATTATGTTCACCAACTCAACTGTAAGCAGGAAGCTATTTTCCTAGCTGCACTGAGATTATCAGACTGTAAACAGAATATTTTGAGGGTTATTGCTTTAAAGAGTGGTTGCTTTGAACCCGCGAAGTATTAGTAAAATTGCTGCTGGAGGGGGAAGGTTGAGCTATGGTCAGATCTTTCCGATATGACTTTAGTGAGAAGTCTAGAAGTTTGCAACTATCAGTTTTCACCTTCTTAGCATATGTCCTCTTGAAAAATTCAATTCAGAGATGATGATGTGGCTTTAGTTTGTGGAAGGGTGCCAAAAACTCCACATGAACTCTAGCAAGTATCTTCAGAGCCTGCTTAACTGCAGCATACATTACAGAACAGGAGTCTTTAGCATGCCTGGCCCCGAGACTGTCAGCATCACAGAGGAGGATTGGCACCCATCTCTAGGTAATTACCCAGGTGAACACTCTAGTGAATTGCCACCTAGGCATCACACTGAGAGTTATTTCTGCACACCCCAAGTATTATAGCTCTATGACATAATGGTGCTCAAGATAATGGTGTCACACTGAACACTGGGAAAGGGCAGCAAAGCCAGTTTTGACAAGTTAAAGACCCCTGGGTCTGATTATTTCAAAAAGAGGGAGAATGAAGCCTCCAGCTTTGTTGTGCAGCAGCAGGCCATGGTTTGTGATAAAGACAGCAAGGGATAAAGAAAAAGGTGAAAAAGAAACTCTGCAAGGTGGCCCTATCTGTGTGATTATTATGACTGTAAAGCATGCTCTTCTGGCTGCTGAATCCTTTGGAAGGCAGTGATATACTAGCCAAGCTCTTTAATTCTGGAATCAGCTTTGTGGGTGGGTATGTGTGTAAGGCAAACCTAATGGGAAATAGAGATAAGGTGTTATCAGAGATTTGTTTCTAAAGAAAATTATCTGGTGCTACCAGTCTTTATAGGCAAACTATATCTAATCTATGGAGGCCTTCCTGCAATATTTAATCATGCAGGGCAGTGAATTTATGAACATGTTGGTGTAGACAATTGTTAAAATCAAAACAGGACTTCATCAATTATGTCATGCCAACAACGTCATGATCCTTAGCCATAGTCTTTTTTTATTATTATTATATGTGAAGTTCTGGGATACATGTGCAGAACATGCAGGTTTGTTACATAGGCATGCATGTGCCATGGTAGTTTGCTGCACCCATCAACCCGTCATCTACATTAGGTATTTCTCCTAATGCTACCCCTCCCCTTATCCCCCAACCCCCAACAGGCCCTGGTGTGTGATGTTCCCCTCCCTGTGCCCATATGTTTTCACTGGGTGGACTCCCACTTATGAATAAGAACATGCGGTGTTTGGTTTTCTGTTCCTGTATTAGTTTGCTGAGAATTATGGTTTCCAGCTTTATCTATGTCCCTGCAAAGGACATGAACTCATCCTTTTCTATGGCTGCACAGTATTCCATGGTGTATATGTGTCACATTTTCTTTATCCAGTCTAACATTGACGGACATTTGGGTTGGTTCCAAGTCTTTGCTATTGTGAATAGTGCTGCAATAAACATACGTGTGCATGTGTCTTTATAGTAGAATGATTTATAATCCTTTGGGTATATACCCAGTAATGGGATGGCTGGGTCAAATGGTATTTCTAGTTCTAGATCCTTGAGGAATTGCCACACTGTCTTCCACAATGGTTGAACTAATTTACACTCCCAGCAACAGTGTAAAAGCGTTCCTACATCCTCTCCTGCATCTATTGTTTCCTGACTTTTTAATGATCACCATTCTAACTGGCATGAGATGGTATCTCATTGTGGTTTTGATTTGCATTGCTCTAATGACCAGTGATGATGAGCTTTTTTTCATATGTTTGTTGGCCGCACAAATATCTTCTTTTGAAAAGTGTCTGTTCAGATCCTTTGCCCACTTTTTGATGGGGTTGATTTTTCTTATAAATTTGTTTAAGTTCCTTGTAGATTCTGGATATTAGCCCTTTGTCAGATGAGTAGATTGCAAAAATTTTCTCCCATTCTGTAGGTTGCCTACTCACTCTAATGGTAGTTTCTTTTGCTGTGCAGAAGCTCTTTAGTTAAATTAGATCCCATTTGTCAATTTTGGCTTTTGTTGCCATTGCTTTTGGTGTTTTAGTCATGAAGTCTCTGTCCATGCCTATGTCCTGAATGGTATTGCCTAGGTTTTCTTCTAGGGTTTTTATGGTTTTAGGTCTTACATTTAAATCTTTAACCCATCTTGAGTTAATTTTTGTATAAGGTGTAAGGAAGGGGTCCAGTTTCAGTTTTCTGCATATGTCCTTAGTCATATTCTAAATGTATTCTGGCCATGGCAAGGAAAACCTCACTATCAAGTAATCACAAAATACACAATTCTTTTTACTGTCTGCCTAAGACAAATTCCAGATACCTGCATAGGTCAGATAAATATACTCCATTCACGCATGCTTCCTGTGGAAGCTTTCCATGGTGCCTCCTAGTTGCCCCTGCACAGACCTCCAGGTAAATTAAATATACTGGAGATTCCTTGACATATTGATTCCTTGGCAAACTCCCATGGAAAGCAGGTGTCTTTGAGCCCAACTGGCTGGCTCTGAGTGTCTCAAGGAAGTGTTCATTCTGGGAAGCTGAAAGGAAGGAAATGTTCCAGCAGTCTGTGGCCACATACCTTTGCATGGTGCAGACTCAGCAATGTCTGATGATGTGCTAAGGAATCTGGATTTATTGAAGTTACTTATGCTAGCATCCTCAAAACAAAGTAAAGCTATAATTAATCTAAATTCTGTAATCTCAGGGATTGCTCCTGACACACCGTAGGGTAAAAGCTATCAACCAAAGCCAGGTCTGCATTTTAAAAACTGATACATAATAGATGTACATATTTGGGCATGCATGTGATATTTCATACATTTATATAATGTGTAAAGATCAAATCAGGGAAATTGGGATATCTATCACCTTAACTATTTATCTTCTCTTTGTACTAGGAGCATTTGATTTATTCCCTTCTTGCTATTTTGAAATGTAAAAGGTATTAATGTTAACTATAGTCACCCTACTGTCAATCAGCACTTTAAACAAAGGTTGGCACTGACTAAAAGTTTGGTGAGACAGTAGGATTTCTCAAATATTAGCAAGTTCTAGTGTCCCTGTGTTTCTCAGACTTCTGACCACTTGTTAGTGGAATATAACAAGTTGTATCTGGTGAATAAACTGTCATCAGGTAGAACAAATAAGAACACACAACTACTTCCTCTACAAAGGAAAATATGATTACTTTGACCCACAATCTACATCTGTGCTGTTCAATGCAGCAGCCACTAGACATACAGAGCCACCAAGCACTTGAAATGTGACTTGTCCAAAGTGAGATGTGCTCTGAGTATAAAATACACACCGGAATTCAATAGCATTAAAAAAGAATGTAAAATATTCCATTCATGATTTTTTATTTTGATTACATATGGAAATAATCTTTTTGTATATTTGATTGATAAAAATATATCATTACATTTAATTTCTCCTGTTTCTTTTCACTTTTTAAGTATGGCTACTAGAAAAATTTCAATTACCTTTGTGGCTTGCATTTGTGACTCACATTATATTTTTAGTGGATAGCACTTGATTGAGAAATTTCATCCTGCTCTGTTTTAAATAGAGTGGGAAAGATAAAGTCTACAGTTGTGCTTAACATCAACTCTTGGTTAGTAGTGTGGTCAAACAGAGGAGATGCTTAGATTTGTCTTTCCTGAAAGTCAGTGTATACCACCTGCCCATCCTACATTCTGGGAGCACCAAACTTGATCTGCATCTGCAGAAATCTTGGACAGTGTAAATTGATGCTACAGAGAAAACCCAAGACTCCTACTGAACAAGATGCAGCCATACAACCAAATAGCTGTCAGGTCAGTGGAGGGATGTGTCCAGTGTGTCATTGTTGACCTGGATTGTTTTGTCATGCAAGCTGGCACAGGCAAGTACCAGCCCAGGGAGGGACACATCCATCATGGCTTAACCATGCTCACAGGCTTCACTGAGCAGAGAAAACATACGCAGTAGAGGCATGAATGAATGTGCAGCTTCCCAAACATGCTCATCTGGTATCTCTGGGAAAGTAAAAGATGATCCCAGCTGCTAAGAGGGAAAAGCTTGGCTTTTTATTTTTTAAGGAAAGATAATTTTTATGCATTCTGCTTTTCTTCTTTTAAAACAAAATGAAATAAATTTCTTAATTTATTAGTGTGGGAGAAGGTATGAGTTTGAGGAAAAGGTGAAAAATTGCTCATAAGGAAACAAAATAAAATGCTATGAGTGCATTTATGACTGACAGATTATAATCTTTGTTATTACAACAATTGATGGAACTCCTGTTGGGGGATACATTTCTTTGAGAGTGGAAGATTGGCAGGAGCAGTCTATTATTGCTGCAGCACTGGTTGTTTCATTTATAAAATAAATAACCATCCTGTTATTTAGACAGAGGAAGTTAAAATACATTTTGCCTTCTGGCTAAGACAAAAATCTTGCAAATATTGTCATAAGAAATGAACGTTTAAAAACCACTGTAATATAACTATGTGTTATGGAATGTGGAATATTCTTATTCTGAAATCTTTTATTTATTTTTATTATTTTATTTTCCAGAGAATAAATGTAATACCTGCTGTTCTGAAATGTTACTGTTATTTTACTTTAAAACAGATTATGAAGTATTATTTTTTAGGAAAGTGTCCAAAGAAGAAAAAAAAAACAGTTGTTTTATAGGAATGAGCTTGAAGAAGCCAAAATTTGTAATAATTTAAATATCAAGCTGAAATAATAACAAACCAAGTAAACTGAAGTCCACAAGCCATAGTGATCCTCAAAAAGGGGAGGGGAGGGATAAGACAAAGCTCTTTTCTCCTCCCTTCAGGTTGCCAGTTCACACAATATAAAGCTCTTTTTTACAGAAGAATACTAGTTGATGAATGTAGAAGGACTAATGGAATTAGAGTCACTATTTTCCAATGTTTAATATAATAATGGATCCAGGCATGCATTATCAATGGTTGTTAAAATCAGTAACTGAAAGTTGGTTGCAAAAGACGATATTTTCATGGTGCCAAAGTCTCAGCTTATAGATTTTTGACAAATGTAAAAGCAAAACTATACCTTTGTAATGAAGGAAACTGATGCTTACTCCCTTAATCCAGTGATAAAACTCAGATCACTAACTGGGGTCACATGACATCCTGGGCCTCCTGATGAAGCATACAACTTTGTCTATGAAATGTTCTTGCCAAAAATGTTTATTCTGAATCTAATCAAGCCTAGAAACTACACTATTCAATACAGGAATGTAAGGGAGAAAGGTTTTCCACAACCCTCTTTGGGTCCCTGGCTGGGTCTGGAAATAGAGCTGGCAGACACATTAACAGGAGAAGAGCAGACACATGTTGTATTAGTCCGTTTTTATGCTGCCGATAAAGACATATCTGAGACTGGGAAGAAAAGGTTTAATCTGACTTCCAGTTCCACATGGCTGAGGAGGTCTCATAATCATGGCAGCAGGCAAAAGGCACTTCTTACATGGCAGCGGCTTCTTCCTCATTTTTGCAGCAAATGGCAGCAGCAAGAGAGAAAACATGAGGAAGAAGCCCTAATAAACCCATCAGATCGCTGGACACTTATTCACTATCACGAGAATAGCACAGGAAGGACCATCCCCACGATTCAATTACCTCCCCCTGGGTCCCTCCCACAACACGTGAGAATTCTGGAGATAAAATTCAAGTTGAGATTTCAAAGGAGACATGGCCAAGCCATATTATTCCACGGACCCTGGCCCCTCCAAATCTCATGTCCTCACATTTCAAAACCAATCATGCCTTTTCAACAGTCCCCCAAAGTCTTAACTCATTTCAGCACTAACCCAAAAGTCTACAGTCCAAAGTCTCATCTGAGACAAGACAAGTCCCTTCCGCCTATGAGCCTGTAAACTGAAAAGCAAGCTAGCTACTTCCTAGATAAAATGGGGTTATAGGTATTGGGTACATGCAGCCATTCCAAATGCGAAAAAGTTTGCCAAAACCAAAGGGTTACAGGGCCCATGCAAGTCCAAAATTCAGCAGAGCAGTCAAATCTTAAAGCTCCACAATGATTTCCTTTGACTCCAGGTCTCACATCCAGGTCATTCTGATGCAAGAGCTGGGTTCACATGGTCTTCGGCAGCTCCACCCTGTGGCTTTGCAGGGTACAGCCTCCCTTCTGGCTGCTTTCACGGGCTGGCACTGAGTGTCTGCAGCTTTTCCAGACACACAGTGGAAGCTGTCAGTGGATCTATCATTCTGGGGTCTGAAGGATGGTGGCCCTTTTCTCACAGTTCCACTAGGCAGTGCCCCAGTAGGGATTCTGTGTGGGGGCTCCCATTCCACATTTCCCTTCCACACTGCCCTAGCAGAGGTTCTCCATGAGAGCCCCGCCCCTGCAGCAAACTTTTGCCTGGGCATCCAGGCATTTCCATATATCTTCTGAAATCTAAGTGTATGTTCCCAAACCTCAGTTCTTGACTTCTGTGCACCCGCAGGCTCAAGACCAAATGGAAGCTGACAAGTTTGGGACTTCCGCCCGCTGCAGCCATGGCCGGAGCTCTATGTTGGCCCCTTTCAACCACAGCTGGAGTGGCTGGGACACAGCGCACCAAGTCACTAGGCTGCACATAGTATGGGGACCCTGGGCCCAGCCCACAAAACCACGTTTTCTTCCTGGGCCTCCAGGCCTGTGATGGGAGGGGCTGCTGGGAAGTTCTTTGACATGGCCTGGAGACATTTTCCCCATGGTCTTGGGGATTAACGTTAGGCTCCTTGCTACTTATGCAAATGTCTGCAGCTGGCTTGAATTTCTCCCAGAAAATGGGTTTTTGTTTTCTATCACATAGTCAGGCTGCAAATTTTCCAAACTTTTATGCTCTGCTTCCCTTATAAAACCAAATGCCTTTAACAGCACCCAAGTTACCTCTTGAATACTTTGCTGCTTAGAAATTTCATTCTCCAGATATTCTAAATCATCTGTCTCAAGTTCAAAGTTCCATAAATCTCTAGGGCAGGGGCAAAATGCTGCCAGTCTCTTTGCTAAAACATAATAAGAGTGACCTTTGCTCCAGTTCCCAACAAGTTCCTCATCACCATCGGAGACCACCTCAGCCTGAATTTCATTGTCCATATCACTATCAGCATTTTGGTCAAAGCCATTCAACAAATCTCTAGGAGGTTCCCAACTACCCCATGTTTTCCTGTCTTCTTCTGAGCCCTCCAAACTGTTCCAGCCTCTGCCTGTTACCCCATTCCAAAGTTGCTTCCACATTTTCAGGTATCTTTTCAGCAACACCCCACTCTACTGGTACCAATTTACCGTATTAGTTAATTTTCATGCTGCCGATAAAGACATACCCGAGACTGGGAAGAAAGGAGGTTTAATATGACTTACACTTCCACATGGCTGGGGAGGTCTCATAATCATGGCAGAAGGTGAAAGGCACTTCTTACGTGGTAGCAGCAAGACAGCAAAAATGAGGAAGAAGCAAAAGCAGAAACCCCTAATAAACCCATCAGATCTCCTGAGATTTATTCACTATCATGAGAATAGCACAGGAAAAGACCAGCCCCCGTGATTCAATTACCTTCCCCTGGGTCCCTCCCACAACACATGGGAATTCTGGGAGATACAATTCAAGGTGAGATTTCAGTGGGGACACAGCCAAACCATATTACATGTACTTGTGAAATTTTACGTGATATGGGAGGCTTCATAAGGAAATGTAGATGCAATGAAACAGGGAAATCTGCATACGTTGTAAGCTAAGTGTGATGAAGAAAAGGATAGTTGTAGAGAAATGTGATTGGACAAAAAGAGATATGATATAATGACAATAAACTGGGGAAAATTCAGCAAGGCCTGCTTGTCTCCGATTGTTTTCTGTGTCTCTGTGTCTTCAGAGATGAGGGCATTCCTTTCCTCCTGGTATGAGGAGGACCCCTCTAGAGTGAGAATTTATGACCTATTTTCAGGGAAAAGTCACATATGCCTTGCTTCGTGGGAAAAGGGGCAAGGGAAATCCAGTTTCTAAGGCCTGCCTCAGGAGAGGATGGGGGGAAGGTCAAAGAGACCTACTCTTCTGTGGTTTTCTGTTTCCTTCAGCTTAAAATCCTCAGCATGCCAAGGTGCCATATTTTGGGGTAGTAGGTTCTGTGTCCTGGCAGTAGCTACTGGTTATATGTGGCTATTGAGCAATTAGAATGAGGCTTGCTTGAATTGAGATGTGGTAAAGTGTAAAATACTGGACTTTGATATCTTACTATGAGAAAAAAAGAATGTAAAAATACCTCAAGTTAATTACATGTTAAAATGATAATGTTTTGGATAGGTTGGGTAAAATGAAACATATTATTAAAGTTAATTTTACCTGTTTCATTTTACTTTCTAAAGCCTTAAAGTTTTAACAGTTGTATCACATTTCAGGACTTCAAGAGTCTTAATTGATTGAACATAGAAGAAATTGGCATTTGCATCACTCTCCCCAGCTGTACCTTCACAGACCTGGACATATATGGTCACTGTAATTAAGTGACAACTCATAAATGTCCCTTAAGGGTGGGAAGTGTTGATCTGGCTGACAGGACAGGCTCACATTTAGTTAGGAGATGGGTTATTGAAATTTAACATAGTTAGGAGATGGGTTATTGAAATTTAACACAGTTAGGAGATGGGTTATTGAAATTTAACATAGTTAGGAGATGGGTTATTGAAATTTAACATAGTTAGGAGATAGGTTATTGAGATTTAACATAGCTAGGAGACAGGTTATTGAAATTTAACATAGTTAGGAGATAGGTTATTGAGATTTAGCACAGTTAGGAGATGGGTTATTGAAATTTAACAGGGCTACAGCAGTCCCTCCATTAGGACCTTCCTTCCTCATCTTACAAGATGGGAAGAATAGATACTTATTACAGATATCATCATTACTAGTTACACACAGTGCAGGAAAGGAGGATCAGATACTCCTGGAGGCTGTTCTTCATCACACATGCTTTTCTCAATGCATGTATATGTGTGTTATATGAGTTATCTCAAACAGTTCCACCTCTGACTTGGTTTGTTCTTTGAGCTGTAATGTATTTAAAAGTCACTGTCACTATTTGTGGGGGGGATGTGTGTGTGTTTGAAACATTCTGAGAAAAATCTGTATAGTGATGATATGTGCCTTTATGGGCATCTTGTAATGTTGACTGGTGACTTTTTGTTTTTCTGATGCTTTTTATCTCGGAGGTTTTTACTTTTTTTAATAAAATTATCTCCTGGGTTTCCTCTTACATTTACATTCTGCAGAAGTCTTCGTCCCTTTTTGATCAATTTCTTTATTGAACAGTCTTTTACCATTCCTCAATGCATCCAGAGTCACACTTGATAACTCACGTGAGGCCTAAAAACATCAAACTTTCTTTCAGAAGAGACATAGGCTTTCAAAATAAGCTCCAGAGCTGCTTCTCATTCTTGACCCAGTCATCACTGAAGTTCCATGAAGTATTAATCCCAAACCAACATGAGCCTTTTTCAACCTTGCAACAGCTTCCAATTTCTGTCTTAGAAAACCGTGTGTTCCTCTTAAATATTCCTCTCTCTCAGAATGCAAAAGTGCACCTTCACAATGAGAACTAGGGAAAAAAATTATCTATTCAGCATTGACCTGAGGGTTCTGGCCACTGCTATCAGGTAAGGGAAATAAACACAAGGTATAAAGATCCAAAAGAAATATTCACAGATAAAGTCACTGTTTATAGAAAAAAAAATCCAAAATAAACTTCTACAGACAAATTATTACAACTAAAGAGTGATTTTAACATGGTTATTGAATCACTGAATACAAGGACATTATATAAAAACTGTTTTTCTGTGTACTAGCAATCAACAATTTGTAAATGAAGTAAAAAAATCAGTTAAGATAGTATTAAAAAAACTGAAGAATAAATCTGACAAAAGATGTGTAATACCTCTATGCTGAAAATTATTGAACAATATTGAGAGAAATCTCAACTCCTAAATCAGTGGAAAGATATAGTATGTTCACAGTCTGGAAGATTCAATATTTTTGTGATGTCAATTATGTACAAATTAATCTACATATTCAGTACAATCTCAATCAAAATTCAAGCAGGTTTTTCATTGGAGATTAAAAAGTTGATTTTAAAATATTTATATTCAGGGATCTAGAACTGCCAAGAATACTTTGGATTAAAAAAAAAAGTTCAAGGACTTAACTAAAACCTCACTATAAAGCTATAATAATTAAAAGTTCGTATTGGTGCAAGAAAAGACAAACAGACCAATGGAATGGAACCAAGAGCCCAGAAACAGATCTATACTTATACAGTCACTTTATTTATATAAAACTACTGCAATTATAGGGAGAAAGGATGGTCTTTTAAATACATGATGCTGGAACAAATGCATATTTCTATATTTTAAAAAAATAACCTGGGCTGTTCTTCACAGTGTCCACAAAATTAATTTCATATGAATCATAGTCGTAAATGCTAAAGGGAAAACAATACAAATTTTAGAAGAAAATATCATCATGCCCTTGGGGTAGGCGAAGCTTTCTTAAATAATACACAGAGAATCCTAATCATAAAAGGGAAGTTTTATCGATAAAACTTCATTAAAATTAAGAACTCTGTTCCTTAAACAACGCCATTTAAAAAGTGAAAAGGCAGCCATTTACTTGGATAAATTATTTATAATAATTATATTTAAGAAAAGAATCATATCCAGAATACATAAAGAACTACAAATCAATAAGGAAAAGACAAACAATTCAGTATAACCAATGGGCAAGCTCTTCACAAAAGAAGATATCCAAATAGACAATAAACATATTAAAAGAGGTTCAGCCTCATGACTTTTCAGCAAAATGCAAACTAAAACCACAACAAGTTGCCATAGTTTTCCAACTACAAGTCCACCTCAATAACTAAAGCCAAAAAGACTGACAATTTCAAGTGTTAGTGAAGATAAGAGCAACTGGAACTCTCATCCTCATACATTCCTGGAGCAAGTGTAAATGGATAAACCATTTGAAAAACATTTCTATCATATTTTTAATACCTAATAACCAAGAGAAATGAGTACACATGTTCATCAAAATGCTAAAGCAACCTTTGTTTGCCAAGCCTCTAGTTTAATAAAACATGACTAGAGGGACTCCATCTTGAAGTAAATAGCTAGGCACTCTCAAGACACCTATAAAGTTAATGCTTATGATCTTAAAACAGCCACATTCTAAGCTGACCACCAATTATAATTACAAAATATTTATGGCGATAAAGAACACTTCCCACCAAGCCTACAGATGTCCAGATGTCCTAAGTGTGCAGCCCACTTTACTTAAAAATAAAATTAATGAACAGGCTTAGGTTAAAGATTAATGGTCATTATAGCACCAATGGCCCCTACCTTTAGTGAGCACATCTGCACATTCCATGTTTAATTAACTCCTAAAAGTGTTTTAAAAGTAGAGATACTAACAAAAGATGGAGCATTTTTCTTCCTGCTTTCTGAAAACGCCCTACTCTGTAATGGAGTAGTTTTTAATAAACTTGCTGCTTTCACTGTGCTCTGTGACTCCTCTCAAATTATTTTCTGTGCAAGATCCAAGAACCGTTTTTGGGGTCTGGATCGGGATGCTCTTTTTCCAGCAACAAAAAGACATACACAAGGATGTTAACAGCAGCTTTATTCATAATTTTCCCAAACTTAAAACAATATAAATGTTTATTTTCAAGAAAGAGAAATTGTGTGTGTGTGTATACACACATGTATATGCACACTTTTTCATGTATATATAAGTATTCACATATATACTTACATATATTCATCTAATGGAATACCATACAGTGATGAAAAAGAAAGGACTACTATACACAACAACTTGGATGAATTTCACACACATTTTATTGAGTGACACAAACCTAACACAAAACAGTATATACAAATACAATTCCGTTTATATAAAGCTCAAGAAGAGGCAAAATTAATGAATGATTATAAAAGCCAGAATAATAGTTACCATTTTAGGGTGGGCGTTAACAGGGGAATGTGCTAGAAATGTTTTTCTTTAGTTTTTTTAACATGCACAAGGAGGCTGCATAGAAATGCTTTATATCTTTTTTTTCTATAACCTCAGAAGGGAAGAAATGTTTTATATCTTGATCTGGGTAGTGGTTACATGAGCATTCACATGTGGAAAAATTCAATAAGCTCTACACTTAAGATTGATACATTTTATGGTATATATTTAAACCTCAAATTTATAAACTTTTTAAAAAAATTAATAAGTTATTATGTAGTAGGATTGGCACCTACTAAAAGAAATTTTGGGAAACACAGAATTAAGGTTTTTCCTCATTTTGCTAGAATTGTCCAGAAACATAATTCCTCCAAGTCAGAACAGACTCATTTGTTTTTAAAACAGAATTAAACCTCATGGCCAACTAATTGGACTCTTTCCCAAAGAGAGATATACCTCACACAAACAGCTGTGTCTTAAAGATCAAGTTTTTGTTATAGCCTATAAGCTATGGAAAATTCTGCCAGATGATTTGGAGACATTCATTTCTCCTTTATTTCTTGCTAGCAAAGCCACACTTTTGTTCGGGGTCCACCAGTTCTCTACCCGACTTCTAGGAAGGTGACTCTACCCATAGGTCCGAGGTAAGGCCTGATTCAGATATAGGGGGAAGAAAAAATAGTTTTTCCTCTACCCTTCTAAGTTCTAAACTGGAGCCTCTTTAACAGAAGACACATTAACAAGAGAAAAACAAAGAGAAGTGTATTAACATGTATATCCCATATATACATGGGAGATGCCCAGGGAAATGAGTAACTCTCAGAGAGTTGGCTTAGAATTCAGGTTTAAATACTATCTGCAGCTAAAAACAAAGTCATGAGGGTGATCAGGAAAAGTACAGTAAATGAGAGAAAGGGTTTGTTATGCAGATTTTACTCAGTGCCTCCTCTCTCGATAAGAGTCTTTTGTTTAGAGTCTTCATTCTCTCCTGGCATAGAGAGAAAGTTACCCTTACAAATGCAGAGTCCCCTCATAAAGTACATTTCCCTTACAAAAGGGCAGTGTATTCTGTTCAAGGAGCTTCTCCTGTATCTGCTGTGTCTCAAAATAGTCAGCTCAAAATAATCCTGACACCAAAGGGGCATATTTTGGGATTTGGGGGTGGCATATTCTTCTGGTCCCACAGAGTAAATTAGAGTGATTTCTGTTCCCTTGGCTGGGAATGGTCTAGGGGTGAGCATGTGACACAGTTCTGTTAAGTCACATGGAAAGAGATCCGCTGTTGACAATCTCTTTGCAAAAATTATAACAGTGAGAAAATTGTGTCAGTGGGGGAGATCTTATCTAGCCAACCCCGCCTCTTGCCTTTAGCCTTCAAGCTGCCTTTAATTATTTCTGGGCTTAGGCCAAACTAACTTTGGCAGACATTTAGTTTACAGTTTAAATGATAATAGCCTTTCCCCAAAATTCAGCCACCTTTGTAAAGCTAATAAGAGAGCACCAGGCTAGGAGGATAGAGGATCCTGAATTCTGCTAGGTAGAAGTAAACTTATGACTGCCAGCCATTCTTCCAGGGGGTCACAAGATATGCAGCTCCCCAGTTACTCCTGCAGAGAACATCACAATTGTAGAACCTAAGATTGGCCTTTTGAGATATCTTTTCAGGTGTTTTACCTGTCTGAGAACCAGTGGCTCCACCTGGACCTGCCAATTACTCTTGTAGCCCCACCCAGAAATGACTCAACTCAGATCCAACCAATCAGCACTCCCCATACCCCAGTCCCTGCCCACCAAACTATCTTCGAAAAACTCCTAATCTCTGAGCCTTCAAGGAGATTGATTTGAGTGATAACTCCGTCTCCCACTTAGCATGGCTGGCCTCGCATCAACTGAAATGCCATGGTCTCTGTTAATTGATTTTGTTTGTGCAGCAGTCAGGAGGAACCTGTCAGGAGGTTACACTGTGCACGCACGTGTGTGTGTGTGTGTGTGTGTGTGTGTGTGTGTGCATGCACGCACACACACGTTGCAGAGGTGTTTCTGGCAAATGCTTGTCATTCCTAAACAGGAGATACCAGAAGAGAAGTTCATTCCTGCCTCTGCCTGCTGCTACCTCTGAACTTCTGCTAAGGTGACTGAGGCTCTTTTCTTACTTGCAGCCAAAGATGCCCTAGTTGATACTGAGATCATTACCTGCTTTTTTAGATTAGTCACTCTAAATCTTCCTCATTTGATTCCAGGCAAATCAGACATTTTAAATTTCTCCAACTTATTTTTTTCTCTCCCTCTCACCTCAGGACCTTTGCATGTGCTTTGCCCTTTGCCCATAATATTCTCCACCCTCCTTCATCCACTTTACTACTCAGCAGCTATTCATTTCCTCAGAGAAAGAGCCCATATACTCCTCAGACTGAGTCAGGCTTCCTCTTCCTTTCTCTCTGAGACACAGCAGGGATCCCCTCTTAGGGGCCTGCTGGGCTCCCCCATCCCTTCAGTGTAGAAATAAAAGATTTTGAGTTCTTCAAAAGAAATTCCAGGCACTCAGCCCCACAACCAGCAAGTAGGGGACTGAATGAATAACCTGCTAAAGATAACAATGACTTAAACAATAGCCACCCAAGTATGCCAGGGTCACAAGACGTTTGGTTCCCTGTAGAAACTAAAGATAACATTTTGACAAATGTCCTTGAGTTGTTTTTCAGAAACCAGGACCCCCAACTGATGGAAAATGCCAATGGCTGTCACACAGACCTAAGACAGACTGGAACCAGAAAATAGATAAAGAAGTTTCAGAAATTCCTTAGCCCCTAACTCACTTTGGAAGACCCCTCACTTCTGCCTTTGAAAATCCTTGCTTGTAAGCCATCAGGGAGTTCAGGTCTGAAGCATTAGCTGCCTGTCCTCCTTGCTTGGTGCCCTGCAATAAATGGCTTTCTCTCTCACTGCAAATCCCAGTGTCAGGGTTTGCCTTTTTCTGCATGCTGGAAGAGTAGATCCAAGTCTGGTTCAGTAACATCTAGTACCCTGTACAGTTCTTCATACCCTAATTTCATATCTACGTTTTGAGACAGGAGATTGCATTTCAGAGCATATGAGCCTTATTCAGCCTGCGATTGTGCATATAAAGGGTTGTGTCCTGGCTGGGCGTGGTGGCTCATGCCTAATCCCAGAACTTTGGGAGGCTGAGGTGGGTGGATCATTTGAGGTCAGGAGTTTGAGAACAGCCTGACCAACATGCTCAAACCCCGCCTCTACTAAAAATACAAAAAAAAAAAAAAAAAAAAAAAAGAGCCAGGCATGGTGCCGCATGCCTGTAGTCCCAGCTACTCGGGAGGCTGAGGCAGGAGAATCGCTTGAACCCGGGAGATGGAGGTTGCAGTGAGCCAAGATCATGCCATTGCACTCCAGCCTGGGTGACAGAGTGAGACTCTGTCTCAAAAAAAAAACAAAAGAGTTGTGTTCTTTGGGTGAACCATAATGTGTCCAGCAAGATTATATTCTCTTCATATTTGACCTTTCTTCTCACCCTCAGATTGTTCCATTCATACTCAAAGGTTGAAATAAGTTTTGTCGGCGACCTCACAGATACTAAGACATTCATTTCTAGCGCCCTTGATATTGTTACAGGAATCACTATGTGGTGGAGGTGTTTTGATGGCACACGAACATGAATTCTTTGTAGCTTTGGGCCATTTTACCAAGAATCTACCTGACCTTGACATCTACCTAGAGGCTCACCCCAGACTGTTGCCAAAAGGACCACTACTGCTGAGGCACTTTGATGGGTGCTGTGGTCTGAATGAGACACCCCAAAATCCATATGTGGAAATCCTATCCCCCAAGATGACAGTATTAGGAGGTGGGGCCTTTGGGAGGGAAAAGCCCTCATGATTAGGACTAGTGCCCTCATAAAAGAGACCCCAGAAAGCTAAGCTAGTTAGTCCCTTCCACTGTGTAAGGGCACAGCAAGAAGGTGCCATCTCTGAGGAAGTGGGCCCTTACCAGACACTGAACCTGCTAGTGCCCTGAACTTAGACTTCCCAGCCTCCAGACTGTGGGAAATAAATTTCTGCTGTGTATAAGCCAACCAGTTGATGAGATTTTGTTATAGCAATCAGAATGGATTAAGACTGTGGGATTAGCATTGTGAGTTTTGTTTACTGATCTAAGGCTACACACCAATAAATGGAGCTGTCATGTTGACAGAGCTTTGCATCTGTGGAGGGGCTCCCATCCACAGGTGGAAGGATAGTTCCATGAGTTCCTCCAAGATAGACAGGACAGCATTCTCCGTCTTTTCAACTTGCTACATGATTTCCTCAATTCATAACTTTCAACTCCATTCTATCTTAGCTACCTCCTCTCAGGTCACACCTCCATTTTCTCCTGAAATTTTCTTTCTCTAACATTTCAGGCTGTATCATCTTCCCAACTGAGCACAACTTCTTATCTCCCCACACTCTTGTTCTCTTCCTCCCTCAAAGCTCTCCTAGGCTCACACGAACTCTCATTCCTCAACCAGTCCGCTTTCTGCCCATCTAGCAGCTCCCCGCTGCCTGCCAAGATTTCCTTCCTCTTCCCACTCTCTTGGTGTCTGTGAAATGTGTGGATTGAGAGGTTTATCTCCAGATGTGACTTGTGGATTGAGACTGACTTGCTGATTTAAAAACAAAACGACCCTAGTCAGTTCTTTCTTAAAATGGTCAAACCAGTTTCTACGTGGAGAACATTTCTAATTGTGGTTTCTAGGTAGATAAGTGCTCTTTCTGGTGCAGGAATAAATAGCTGAAAATGGAATGCTGAGATTTGAAGGACTTGATTCCAAGGGCCAACAGGCACTTGCAAGTTCATCAGCTGTGTAAGGATTATATTCTATGCAAAGGCGAAGATAGAAAAGCAGCTAATGCCAGGTAAGTACATCAAAGATCAATCTGCTTTTAGCTTTTGAAGTATCTGGAGAGACTATGGGTTAGAAGGAATAACAAAATATGCATTCTACATTTGTCCTTGTAGGAAAAGGCTGTATAAGCAAATTACATTAATTTCCTTATTGGTACTCAGAGCCTGCATTTCAGTCATTTTAAAAAGAAAGGAAGTTTGGTTGTGTTTACAGATGAAGGAAATGTTCTTGTCTCCGGAACCCCAGAGTCTATTATTTAAAAGATAAATTCCCAACCTAGTAAAGAGAAACGACACCTTGGGTCAAGATAAGGAATATCTTTTCTGAATAATGCACAACATAAACTTCTTTACTTCTGACTTTGGTCCCAAGACTGCTTTATTTCTTCCTAGACTTAAGTGCTATTTGTTCTCTAGGGGAGTTTTTGCTCTACGCTCCTAAAGATACTTTCAACATGATGCTTTCTTGGGTCCTGGGGTTCCCTTGAGGAATCAACCATTGAACTAAGATCTCCCCAGAACCCTGAACTTCAGGGAGACAGAAAATCTGAGTTCTATCCCTGGTTTTGCACCAGATATGGCCTTCATCTGGTCTCTGCCCTCCAGCTTGTCTCTGCACTCTCTGAACTTGCTTTCTTTGCCATAGAATGATAGTGATAATACTTACTCTGCCTACCATGTGGGCGGTTGAATAGGAAAAAGGGCTTTATTAAATATGAAATCCAGTGCAAACACAGATGTTCCTGTAGTCTTATTGCACAGGAATATTGCTGGGGGTAATCTGAATACCTGGAAATGATGTGATTTGTATGCCACAAAACTGCTGATGTTCTCAGTTCCTTTTCTGCTTTTTATAAAGACTTCTAGTCACTATTCTGTGGCTGTTTTCCCCTTTTAAAATCCCGCAAGGCTGCCGGGTGTGGTGGCTCATGCCTGTAATCCCAGCACTTTGGGAGGCCGAGGTGGGCGGATCACGAGGTCAGGAGATTGAGACCATCCTGGCTAACGTGGTGAAACCCTGTCTCTACTAAAAATACAAAAAATTAGCCAGGCGTGGTGGCAGCCACCTGTAGTCCCAGCTACTCGGGAGGCTGAGGCAGGAGAATGGCGTGAACCCGGGAGGCGGAGCTTGCAGTGAGCCGAGATTGCACCACTGCACTCCAGCCTGGGCAACAGAGTGAGACTCCGTTTCAAAAAAAAAAAAAAAAAATCCCGCAAGGGTAAGTGTGGTAACTACTGTATTACAGATGCTGGGGGATACATTACATGACTCCTGTCTTCAAGGAGCCAACGGTTGAGCTGAAGGAAGAAGACACACACACAAAAGTTTTACAGAAAGCAGGTTAATCTCTTTGCCTGGTTTTTAACTGTTGGAATATCTCAGGGCTCTGCCTTCTTTGCTTCTCCATGTTGACCCCTTCATTGTATGATCTTAGTCCCTCTGTGACTTTCAATACCAGCTTTATGCTGATGACATCCATAGCTGGATCCTTAGCCCTGACTCCACCCTGAGCTCTAGAATCTGTATAGAAATTGTCCAAATGCACCTTGCTCCTCAGATGTCTACTAGGCATCTGAAACTGAACCTCTCTAAAACTAAGCCCTTACTCATCGACCTCCTCTCCCTGTTTTCGCTCATCTGTTAGTCTCCCTCATCCCTGGAAGTGGTACTCCTCACCAGTCAGTCACTCTTGTCTTGCTTCTTCCCTGTATTCATGGATCTTATTCCATCTGAAGTTGTTTTTGTTTCCTTATGTGCTTTTTGCCTGACTCTCTGAGCTAGAATGCCTGACACCTCATAGGCACTTAGTATTTGTTCGAGTAAATTGTCAAAAACAGTAACACACAGGGAAAGCAGATAGAGAGGGAGATTTTTGTGAGCTGGGGAAATAAAGGTAGGCTCCATGCAGTGGGTTGCTAGAGCTGGCTTGTACCAGCTTGCAAGAGCCGACTGTCATATTTTCAGGATAAGTGTTAAATACAGCCATCATTAAGAATTAAATTAAATAAACAAGTAAACTATGTTACAGATAAAGGTAATAAATACTCAACTCACTATTTCTTATTTACTATTTTATTATTACTTGTGCTCTTGAGATAAATTTTATTTTATCTGAGGATAGAAATACTTTCCAACGGTGGCTACTGCTCTTTTTTTTTTTTTTTTTTTTTTTTGAGACGGAGTCTCACTCTGTCATCCAGACTAGAGTGCAGTGGCACGATCTCGGCTCACTGCAAGCTCCACCTCCCAGGTTCATGCCATTCTCCTGTCTCAGCCTTCCAAGTAGCTGGGACTACAGGCGGCCGCCACCACACCCAGCTAATTTTTTGTATTTTTAGTAGAGACAGGGTTTCACCATGTTAGCCAGGATGGTCTCGATCTCCTGACCTCGTGATTCACTCACCTTGGCCTCCCAAAGTGCTGGGATTAGAGGCATGAGCCACCGCACCTGGCCAATGTCTTCCTAACTCTATGTTCAGTTACATCACCTTGATTGAAAATGACTGTAGTGGGAGTATTTACTTTATGAACATCAACAAATGCTATAATACAAATCAGCTTGCTTGTTTTCTGGAGACCTAGTTGGGAAATATTTACCAGCACACTACACAGTCCATGTAAAATGTGTCTTTGAAGGATGGTGGGAGTTCATATACGTAAGAATGGGAGGAGGATTCTGGGCAGTTGCCACAGAATAAGCAAAGTCCAAAGGAAGGAATAGCATTCATATATGGAGTGTGTGTGTGTGTCTGTCTGCTTGTGTGTGTGTTGGTGGAAATTGGGGAGAAGGGGTAACAGACTAAGTGTAGCAGGGCCTGGAACATTAGGTTGAGAAGTTTGAATTTTATTCTACAGGCAATAGAACACCACTGAAAAATGTTCTGCAGCCATGTGATATGATGGAAGCATATATTAATAGTAAATGCTCAGTGAACACCTGAGGAATGAAATGAAAGGAAATACTTTTGGTACAGCAAAGACTGTTCATAGTTCTTTGTAAGCTTTAGCAAGTCTGTAAAGAACCTATATAATCACTCTGAATGTGTGAACTGAAGATGCTCATCAGGGAAAAAAACTGTTCTTTCAGTTAAAACTTACTCCGCCAGATTTTTGTGAACTGCATGAAATTAGATTGAGACTGCATCTAAGATGTAGATTTGAAATCCCTCCCTGAATAGAGAAAACTCCTGGAAAAGCTAGAGCCAAAGCATGGAGTAAGGATGATCAGTCTGATGGAAGATCAACATGATTGACTGAATCCCTAGGAAAAGTGACCATGACTTTTACTACCAAAAAACCTGTTAACATACCCTTTCCACTGACCTGAAAATGTGAGTGAATGTAGTTTTCAGTAAATTTACCAAAGGGTGTGTTTCTGGCCACGAAGCTCATTAGTAGCAGCTGAAAGTAATTAGAGGGTTAATTAAAACACAGTAATGAGGTAGCTCTGCACTAATGATACCATACTCCTTGTTATCCATTCAGTGGTGCTCTCTGTGTCTTATGTGTGTCAGGGGAAGAGTGTGTGCTCTGCTAAATACACATGGGTCTTGCTGTTTGTAAAAGCATCACAGTTATGAATGTAGAAATAGAGTCTTAGAGACTCTTAGAGATACTTGCCACCTCTCCCAAAAAGTGAACAGTAAGTCCAACAATGTGAGTGGTATCTGGACCCTAATGATCTTCTGTCCTTTTTGATATGAAGACAGGTATATATGGTGTCAGGTCCACAACTACGCCAAATGTCACGCTTGGGGTCAGGTTCTAGCCCCTGCTGAGGTCCGAGGAGAGTGGGTAGATGAGCAGATAGCTGAAAGAACACTCGGGGGGCCGTAAGCAGGTGAAATGTAGTTTTATTCAGCAGCTCTCTCAGCAGCAGCTTACTCAAAACAGCTCTTTTATTAGCAATTCTCTTACAAGCAGCTTTCTCTCACTGTCTGCTCTGTTTCGGCTACTTGAGCCTGCTGCTACCACACACAGCTGTGAGGCTGGCTCTCCCTTCGGGGTCAGCAACTTAATTCTCTCTCTCTCTTTGTGCACAAGCCAGGTCCTGGCTCCCCACTGCCTGCCTGCAAGATAGACAGCTTTGGTTCTCTCTCTCTCTCTTTCTCTGGGCACCAGTGCCTGCACAAGAGCCATGTCAAGCCATGCCCAAGAGCCTGTACAGTATTGGCAGGGCAGTTATACCTTCTACAGACAATAGTGGCATAGAGCCAAGTATGAGCTTCCACAAACAGGTATATAACAAGTGAAGTATGCACCTGTACCCTAAACTCGCTGAGTCACTCTGGCCTGGATGTCCACCTTGTCCTATTCCTTGACCAAAGCACATCCATGTGCCTTACATATGGAGAGATAGCAACTTAAATGGTAAAGGGACAGTGAAGAGACCTTGACAATAATGTCAAAATATTTCCTAAAGGAAAAGGAAAACACAAGGCTTTAATAAGCAAAATGTGAGTCCCTTTGTCCAGAAGAACATGTTCAGTCTCAAAATAATAAGATATTGAGAAACTTTTTTTTCATCGTTTTTTTCTTGAACCCATTGGCATTGCTTGGTAGAAAATGACTATATTGAAAATGTTATATTTCCTGAAGTGAGAAGTGTGAAAATTGTCAGAATCAAAATGAAGTCACTAATGTTAACAAAATCCTGACAAATAATGCTGAGGAAGGCCATGAAGAGAAGGTGCTCATACTTGTAAGTATACAACGAAAAAGACTCTACAAAAACTACAGTCTTGCACAAAGGCCATTTCAGCCTCACAAACACAAAAATACTTCTGGGAGGACATGTGCCCAGCAACTGCCTGTTTGACCTTGGACTGGTGCCACCCTTGTCATTGATCCTTGCATTTAAGGATAATCATTTTAAAGCACATATGTAATCCTCCTCGTTTTTTCCTTTAAAAATATTTGTCTTCCTTTACCTCTCTGAATATGCACATAGTTTACCATGGCACATGCATTTCAATGGTAATACTCTATTCCCAAATAAATATCTTTTCTTTTAGAGAGCCTCTTCATTATTTTGGTTGACAGAAGTCTAGTAGAGAAAATTATGTCATTAGTCAATGTTCAAAACAAGTATTCGCCTGTACACTCATATAAAAGCCTGCAGAATAATTTGATACGAATGCCTTATTGAAATTTCCAAGAAAATTTATGAAATGTGATCTAAATACAGAAACCTGCCTGTTTTAAGACGGATTCAAAACCAGTCAACTAATTACAAATAAGAAACTCTTAGTGGAAATTCTAGTATTTTATTTGAGTTTGGCATAATATATAATCTATAGCAGAATAATTAATCTATTACAAGGTATTTTGAGTCTTGAAGATCTTAAGAACTTTATTTACTGTCTTTGAAAATAGATAAACCCCTGGTGGTTAGTTTAGAAGCTCTAATGGATTAAAGAGATTTTGATCTGATCCCTCTGCCCCATCCTTCTTGCCACAGGCAGACCTTGTGCCTAATCAACTGCTGCCTTGCATTCAGCTCCAGTCATGCGCCCCACTGCTACCAAGAAAAGCTTTGTGATGCTGCAGTCTGTCATGTCACTATCCTTTGGTGGCTCCCACGCCAGCAGGCACACAAAGCTCTCCCCACTTTGGTGTCAGTCCTTGTGGATTATCTCTTGATGTCTGCCCCTTGCATCTTCTACCCAGCTGTAGCCAAACTACCTGTGATTCTGAAAAGAACCTGCCTCTTCCATGCTCTCCAACCCTGTTGCATGTCTGATACTCTGTTCAGAAAAGCCTTCTCCCTTGCTTCCCCCACTCACAAACTCCTACTTATACTACAAGATTTAGCTCAAGTAACATCTATTTAAGCTTTTATTTATCCTCTCTCTAAATTCTCAGTTATCGTTCTGCTTCTTTCTCTTTGTTTTTTGTCTCCACCCCTAGACCCCGAGATATTTAAGATCATTCAACATTCAACAAAGATTTATTGAGGGGCCACTATGTGACAGGAACTACTCTAGGTGCTCAGAA
Organism: Pan troglodytes; assembly: GCF_028858775.2. NCBI lineage: Eukaryota > Metazoa > Chordata > Mammalia > Primates > Hominidae > Pan > Pan troglodytes. Next base: position 95,208,187 of record NC_072407.2, read on the forward strand.
TATAGCCATGAACAAAGGAAATCCCCTGCCTCTGTGGAGTCTCCACTCTATCAGGGACAGGGAGGTTTCAAAAAACAAACGACGACAACAACAACAACAAAAGAACAAAAACAACCCAAATTACATGGGGTTTCCTAACAGTAGTAGAGAAGACCTGGGAATCTTAGATTCTGGAAAGAAAGAACCAAGATAAAATCTTAGAAATTTGATCCTGAATTAACTGAGCAAGTATTTGGCATTATTTTCAGTTTGAGGAAACCTAAGGCAAACACATGTGCACGGATTTATTCAAGGAAAGTTGCAGGGTTTATTGGTAGCTGAGCTGAATCCCCAGCCTCATCTCCTGACACCTCATTGAATGTTCTCTCCATTCTTCTAAAGCATGGCAGCTCTCAGGCAAATTCGTGTATGTTCCAGCCTTGACTGTGATCAAGGTCTTTTTTTTATAGTAACTGCATAAGGTTATCTGAATGAGGTCAACTATGGGATACAAAGCCCAGATGATTTGCCAAGCTATCTACGGTTTAGCCAAAATGACTGGCTTGCTATGAAAGCCATTACTCTGTCAGGTCATTAAGTTCCTGGAGGAAGACTCTGCAAAGGTAGTAGCATTTGCTGTGTGCCCCATCACGATCTGAGGTTATTTTGACTGTGTAAAGGGTTGATTGGCAGGATGGAGAAGACAAGGATATGTCCGGCAGAGGCAGCTTCTTCTCTTCATGATGACAGATGGTTGTGAGATTTCAATTACAAGCCACCTGAAAGGAGACTCATATTTGGCATTCCCTTTCTGAGTCAGTGATTCACAGCGTCCCTGTATGGTTTGGGATGTGCAACTGAATCATAAAAGTTTAGAAGAAGACAAGGTCCCACCTTCAAGCCTTTGCTCATGTCATCCTCTGCCCGGTATGTTCTCTTTACTCCACTGTCCAAATCCACTCATCCTTCCACACACTCCTCCTCCATGGCATGCTCAGACTACTCTAGTCTTCACTGAACTCTCCTCCCTCTGACTTAATGTTTCTTTGTAGTTCTTAGAACACAGTTTTTGTTTTTATTTAAGCCAGGGTTTCTTAACTTCTGCACTGTTGACATTTTGGTCCAGATAATTATTTGTCGTCGTGTGCATTGTAGAATGTTTTGCAGCATCCCTGGCCTCTACCTGCTAGATGCCAGTAGTACTGCCCTCAAGTCATGACAATCAAAAATATCTGCAGGCATTGCCAAATTATCCCCTGGGGGATAAAATCACCCTGGGTCAAAAGCCATTGATTTAAATTCTCATGCATTTATTAACAGCAAAAGCAAGCATAGTGCACTGGGCTTATATACTAGGTAATTTTCTAGGCACTTTACACAGACTGTCACAGATAAGGGACACTAGCCCTATTTTATGTATGGGAAAACATGAGGCTAGCAATGATTAAGTAATGTGCCCAAGGTCACAGAGCTAGAAAATGGCAGAGCTGGGATATGAAGCAGTTCTCCTAACTTGAGCTGGTTCTTCTAACCACTCTTCTGCATAGTCTCACCTCCCTTCACAGATTTCTGCCAGTGTCACCCAGCAACTTGTCTTCCTTTCCCTACCAGTGGCAGTTCTCCCCAGAAGCAGCAGCTTTTCCAACATTCACCGAGGCAGGCTTATTGTACTACACTTAGATCTCTAAGGGGTATGGGGTGTGCTACTCAGCTGATTGGGGCATTTCTGTACTTGGCAGAGAGACTCTAAGGACCTGAGACCCAGTCCTCTGACGAGGGGCCACCAACTATCTGGTGAAGTCTCTAAGTTATATCTTGTCAGAGTTCTTCTTCAAGCTTTTAGGTTTTAGTGATTTCAACCTCCTCCCTTCCCCCCCAGCCTCCCTGGCTCCCCGCCCAGGTAGGGGCTGCTTTCTGCATTTGCTACTTCTTGAAAACTTATTGTTCCCTTTTGATTTTTTAGTTACCTAGTTAGCATTTATTAATACCTAGATAACAATCCTTTATATTAAATTCTGTCTCTTATAAAATAACTGGCATGGTTTTTGTCTTTTGGCTGGCCCCTGACGAATATAGATGCCTTTAGCACTTATGTAGGCTCATTGGTAACACCCTCAAAGGCAAAGGAGAGAAGGGAACATATTTATTACATATAACTCAGGCAATTATTATATCTATTCAGAACTTTGAAAGTGCCTCCTAGGAACTGTGATGTTTATCAAGAATGTTAACATATCTGATCTTTTGCTTTTGATGAAATTGTGGAGGAAAATAAAATACAGATTATGGTACAAGTGATGATGGAGATGATTTATCCTCTGATTGCAATTCTACTTTTCATGGCAGGGGTGCCTCTGAACATGCAGGCAACAAGCAAACACAATGCATTGGAAAGACCAATAGAATCTGTATGAAATGAACCTTTTAAAAATGTACATTTAATATGGCACTAAAATGTTGGAAGGAAATTAAATTGAAATAGAAGAATGGGAGTTCCTTGGAGGAACTTTGGATCTGTACTCTACGGGATTTCTTCCAGAAAAGAAATCAATAGGGAACAGAGTCTAGGATGATAAATCCCACTGGTCCATTTTGATTAACAGTCTTTTTTCCTCCAATTCATAGGATGTGAACAGTAATGAGTTTTAATCACAGGGCAAACACACTTCATGCTTGTAACCCCAGCATGGCAGTTTTAATATCTTTTCCAGGTACTGTTCTGATGAGTACATTCTGCCTTCAAAATGTCTGAGAGCTATCAGTCACATACTTCTTTTTGTAATAATCCCCCCTTTGATTCAAAAGGCTAATCTTATGTCCAAAACATCCTAAATTTTTGAGACATTTCTAGAATTCTCCCAAGAGTTTCTATAAGCTCCTTGCAGGGCTAGAAATCACATGCAAAATAACTTGATTCTTACAAAGAGAGCCAGCTTCCTGATGCGTAACCCAGTCCCTCTGACTTGAGTCACAGGATGTCTATGGCCCTGGCAGAGACTGTACTTCCATCAGGGGCTCCTTACTTCAGTAACCACTCAGACTCTCACAGAGATTCTGATTCTCTGAAAAATGACAGCTTCTAGGTGAATTAACCAAGGTTTCCCCATAAGATCTCTATACGCCTATAATATTTCTTCTTTTCCTGTAGATTGTGACATTCACTAGGTTTCAACATTTACAACTTCACAATTCTCAGGGCTATGTATAGGGTTCTATATTAATAACTTTCAGAAGTCCATGCCAACTTGACATTTCTGCATAAATCCTAATAAGATATATGAAATAAGTACACACAAGTTGTGATCTAGTGGAAAGTACCTGGAATTATTACACTGATTCTACTACCAGTAAGCTCTGGAAATGTAAATGTGTGACAACCCTGTTAATTGCACACCCAATATCCATTCTTTCTTTCCTTCTTCCTTACCAACACCCAATTCTGTTTGGGATGTCAAGTTACCCAGTTAAAAGTACTTTCTTCTCCAGGCTCCTTTGTCATTAGGAGTGGCCATGTGACTAAGTTACAGCTCATAAGAGACACAGGAATGTCGAGCTCTTGGAAAGCTTGTTAAAAAGCCCTACATTCTTTTTTTTTTTTTTTTTTTTTTTTTTGAGACAGAGTCTTGCCGTATCACCAGGCTGGAGTGCAGTGGCGCAATCTTGGCTCACTGCAACCTCCGCCTCCCGGGTTCGATTCCCCTGCCTCAGCCTCCTGAGTAGCTGGGACTACAGGCGTGCACCACCATGCCTGGCTAATTTTTTTTTATTTTAGTAGAGACGGGCTTTCACCATGTTGGCCACGATGGTCTCGATCTCCTGACCTCACGATCTGCCCGCCTCGGCCTCCCAAGATGCTGAGATTACAGGCGTGAGCCCCTGGCCCGGCCAAAAATCCCTACATTCTTTTATCATTCATGCTTTGCCTGGAACACAGACACATGCCTGCAGAAGAAGTATCCAGCTTTCAAAGGGGACAAGAAGCCACACACTAAGGATGGTGGAACAAAAGCAAAAAAGCCGAGATTCCTATTGTCATTATGAAGCTGCCTGACCCATTCTCTGCCCAGCTCCAGATCCCCTTTCATGTGAAAAAATGATAATAATTCTAAACCTTTTGGGGGGTGTGGGAATTAAGGGAGATGGGATAAGTTGTATTCCTGTTACATGCAACCAGACGTGTTGGCCAAAATGATACAGGCTGGTTCTAATCACATCAAAGCAACTGGTCAACTCACTTTAGCCAAAACAAAACCAAGAAATCTTCAACTAAAGGGACAAAACAAATCTGTTGTGAGGCCATTGCATTAAGAAGTTACACGATGCCTTTTTATGTCCATCTTTGGCTGGCTGTGCTGTGGCCCAATGGCATGGGGATGGCCGGGAGTCAGGATCACAAGGGCTTAATTTTTCTTTCCTAGCTTTATCAGTGGATAAAAAGATGTAGCAGAGAGTACCATGCAATCATCAGCGGCTCGAAAAAGCCCCACTCCTCAAGACTTACACAGGCTTGCAAAACGACTTTCTTTCTGATGAGACTCCCTTTTTGCCTGGGCTTCCAGGAAGTTTACAACAAAACTGTATGCTAAATACATTAACCCTGCTATTTCTGAGAATGGTAGTGGTCTTTTTCCTACATCATCTTCTTTCTATTCTGATTTTATTTTTATTTTTGAAAGCCCTTTATTATGAACTACTTTAAAATCCTTTTAAGATGTAGATGGAATATAAATACATATTTTCATACATATATAGTTTGGTTAAGATTACATAATAAGTTGAGATGGCTGCGGTCCTTTTTGAAGGACTAATTCAAAATAAAAGGAATTATTATTCTGTGGAACTTCTTTGTATGCCATCTATTCTTTCATGTTTGTAACTCAGGAGAAAACCTTGCAAACTCCTCCAGAAGTGATGAAAGAGAGATGCTTGGATGGCTCCCCGCAGAGCTACAGAGTTGTGTGCTCCAAGGTTTTTGTGTGATTTTTCTAGAGAACAAATGTGCACCAGCATTAATAAATGGCATTTATTTTCCCAAGTCAGGAATGAATCAAATGCATTGCTGTTTTTGATGACCAAACTGTCAAATACCATTTCAAATACCTCTTGGTCCTCGTCTGTGTTTTCTCTTTTTAAATTCACTGTTTTATTCTTTGAAAATAAGACTATGAAAATTAGGCTTTGAAAATGTCCAAGGGCCTTGACATAGCCAACTGACTTTAAAAAAAACAAGATAGAGAAGTGAAAGGAAACATTTCTCCAGGAAACAAAAAAGAACTGAAAGCGAAAATTAAATCATTTCTATTTTCCTTCTGATAGAAAGTTAATGTTTTGGTTTTTCAGGAAGTATAATAATTGTAGGATCTATCTTTTTTTATTGCCAGCCACTGTGCTAGGAACTTTACATACACTGTCTTATTTAATCCCTATAACAACCCCATGAAGTATAAAAGAGAATAAAATAAGGCCTCTCTTTGAAGAAGAAAAATATGTGATCTAAAATAGCAATGTCCCATGAAGAAGGGAATCAACTAAGTACTCCTGAAAGCACTTAGTTTATACAGATGCTATACTGTAAAGGCCAGGGCTGACAAAGTAGCTGAATCTAAAGCTAGAGATTTAGAATCCATTTGCTGACCCCAAGTAGGATTAAATTGGTTACGCTATCTTCTCTATCAATTTTTCCTGGCTGTGATGTTTTCCTCCTGGTCAAGGCAAACCAATGAAAACTCTCGTAATGTTCAATTGTTTTATTTTAAAAATCTGCCCTTATCTATGTTTGACTAGGCATCAAGGCTTGTAAAACATATTTTAATAATTGTAGGAAGTCACTAATAAGTTATATGTATTATCAATAGATATAACTGAACTTAAGATGAATTTATTGGGCTTTCTTTTCTCTCTCTCTCTGTACGTCTTTGTCTGTCTGTCTCTATCTTTCTCTCTCATTCCCTACCTAAAGCTAAACTCATTCTTTAACACTATAACAAACTCAAAGTAATTCTGGTATTTTAGATAATAGTCATTTTGTCATCTTCCATCTGTACTAGTTCAAAATAAATATGCTAGGGCAATCTTCAAAACTCCGAAAGGACACAAAACTTTGTTTATTCTTAAACAGAATTAAAATCCCCCAGTGGAGGAAAGCAAGACCTAGAGAAGTCTGCAAATGTTACACAGCTAGTAGGTGTGTACTAGTGACAGAACAGAACCGCAATTCAAACCCGGGCCTACCTGATTTGAAAGCCTCTGTTTCTGGCTAAAAAAGGCAAAAATGTATATTTTGCAGGCTTTGTCACCTGCAAAATGAGATCATAGCAATAAATAATAATACTGAGAGCTAATCTTTATTATAAGACAGGACTGTTTAAATGATTTAAATGTGTTAACTCATTTAATTTTCATAACAACCACATGAGATAGACACTATTATTATAATCTCCATTATGCAGATAAAGTAAACGGGCACAAGACTGAGATTAAACTCCTTGTCCAAGGTCACAGAGTAAAGGGTGAGATTGCAGACAGTGTGGTGCTAAAGCCCATGCTTTAACCACAATGTTATACAACTTACAACAATTAATAACATTCCTCTTTACAAGCAACTGGAAAATGTTACAACAGAGATAAAACTATAGTCTCAAGGAATTAATCTAAGAAAGAATTGACAAGATATCTATGGCAAAAATTCCTTGACAATAATTCTATTTAAAAATAAACTTAAAAATGACTAAAATAAGAAATGTTTATGAATGCTATTTCTCAACGCTGTTGTAAAGATTGAATTAGTCAGTACATGTAAATGCATGTATGAATGAGTTACAAGAAATGCTCCATAATATTAGCTATTATTATTTTTAAAATTAGACTCACCACTTACTGGTAGTATGACTTTGAACAAGGTCAAATTTTTCTCTCTGAGCTTTGATGTCCTCATCCATAAGAATCAGATTAATAACAAATGTTTGGAGGCTGCTATGGAAATTAGATGAGATGACAAGTAAAACCAAATCTTGCCGAGTGCCTGGTATGTGGCAGGGACTGCATTGAGGTTGACCGATTTCCTTCTTGAAAAATAGGACTATCTTATTTTTCTTTAGAAACTGCTTATCTGGTGGTCCCCAGACTTGAAGATTTCAGGCACCAACAGTGTTTCTTCTTTGTCTATTAGTTTCTTAGGGCTGCCGTAGCAAAGTGCCACAAACTGGGTGGCTTAAGCAACAGACATCTATTGTCTCCCAGTTCTGTAGCCTGGAAGTGTGAAACTGATGTGTCAGCAGGGTTGGTTCCTTCTGAAGGCAGTGAGAGAGAATCTGTTCCATGCCTCTCTCCTAGTTTCCAATAGTCTCAGGCACTTTCTGGCCTGTAGATGGCAACCTCTCTGTGTCTTCACATAGCTTTCCTTCCCCATGTGTCTCTCTATATCCAAATTGCCCCATTTTGTTAGAACACAGTCATGTTGGATAGGACCCACCCAAATAACCTCATTTTAGTTTGATTACCTCTGTGAAGGCCCTATTTCCATATAAGGTCATATTCTGAATTACTGAGAATCAGGACTTCAGCATCTTTTTGAGAGTGACACAACTCGACCTATAACAGTTTGACTGCTTTTTTTTTTTTTTTTTGAGAAATGATATATAGTTGCCAATTTTCTGTTTTGTTTTATGCCAATCCAAACCTTAAAAACAAAATAACTGCCATCTATTTATTCCATCATTTCATTTAAAACATTTTAGGCTAGGTGCAGTGGCTCACACTGTAATCCCAGAACTTTGGAAGGCCAAGGCAGAAGGATTGCTTAAGCCCAGGAGTTTGAAACCAGCCTGGACAACATAGAAAGACCCAGTATTTCTTTACTTTTCTTTCTTTTTTCTTTTCTTTTTTTTTTTTTTTTTTTTTTTTTTTTGAGACAAGGTCTCGCTCCTGTTGCCCAGGCTAGAGTGCAGTGGTGCAATCACAGCTCACTGCAGCCTTGACCTCCCAGGCTCAGGTGATCCTCCTGCCTCAACCTTCTGTGTAGCTGGGACTACAGGCACACACCATTATACCCAGCTAATTTGGGGGGGGATTTTTTAGTAGAGATGGGGTTTCACTATATTGCCCAGGCTGATCTCAAATTCCTGGGCTCAAGCGATCCACCCACTTTGGCCTCCCAAAGTGCTAGGATTACAGGCATGACCCACCACACACAGCCAAGACCCTATCTCTTTAAAAAAAAATTAGCTAGGTGCAGTAGCATGTGCCTATAGTCTCTGCTACTCAAGAGGTTGAGGCAGAGGATCACTTAAGGCCAGGAGCTTGAAGCTGCAGTGAGCTATGACTGTATCATCACATGCCTCCAGCCTAGACGACAAAGTGAGACCCTGTTTCTAAAAAAATAAAATACAAGTTTTAAAAAATAAGCATTTTTAATGCTTATTTTAAAACAACAACAACAGCAAAGCATTTCTTGACTGCCACTGCTCTAGGGTAGTTGCAAAAAACTCACTAAATTACTTTTGAATAATTTGTCTTACATGCTTATATCATGCTGTTCATGTATTAGAAACCCAAAAGCAAAATTCTCTTCTTACTTCCTTGCCAATGCATTTGTAATGTCAGTACACCCTGCTTGGTCCATTCCTTCCATGATTGTCAATTTTTTCTTCCAGTGAAGTAATTTCAGGTACTTCAAATTTATCACTTGGGAATTGTATTGGAAGGCTGAATTTGAGTTTATTCTCTGTGTTGTCTAAACTGCTGTGCAATTTCTAGGTCATCTCCACATCAGGAATTGAGGGCTTAATAGTTAGATTTTCTATACCAAAGAAAGCATTCATCACCTGTGCATCTCTTCCTACCCCCTTGCCTTTTCTCCTTCTCTCTCTGTACTTTATACTAGACTGTTATAGATGGATGTTTGTGTGTCCTGAAAACTAGTATGTTGAAATTCTAACCCCCCAATGTGATAATGTGATGGTATTAGGAGGTGAGGTCTTTAGGTGGTAATTAAGTAATAAGTGTGGAACCCTCATGAATGGAATTAGCGCCTTTATAAGAAGAGACACTAGAGCTTGCTCCCTCTCTCTCTCTCTCTTCCCTCTGCCACACAAGGGTACAATGACAAGACAGCTGTCTGTAAAGCAAAAAGTGGGCCCTCACCAGATCCGCCGGCACCTTGATCTTAGACTTCCCAGTCTCCAGAACTGTGAGAAATTAATGTTTGCTGCTTAAGCCACCAAGTCTAGGGTAATTTGTTGTAGTAGTATGAACTAGTGGGCTTTGACACTCTCCAACAAACTCTCCAGCAAACAGCTATGTCATTTGACTATCATTTCAGGCTGACAGTTTTATAGACAAACATTGTTCACATCTTTCACCCTCAAAAATAAGTGACAGTCCCCTTCTCTCCCACTTTTTGTTCTTCTTTCTGCCAGTATCTATTTTTTGTTTATGCTCTATTTGAGTTTTCTTCACCCAGAGAAAACATCAGTTACTTGATACCATGAAGCAGCTGGTTTAAGAAATCTATTTACTGTCCTTTGATATTAGTGATATTGCTAGCTTTATGGTAGAAAATGTGTATTTTAATAGTTTCTGTAGCATTTAATTAAGAAATAAAGTGTAATGAGATGTGGTTTATGGGATTCATTAACTATGCTCTAGAGAGTCTAGTTGGTCCTCTGATATGTATTTTCACCTCACAGTATGCGTCCTTTTAATGAACTCCAGCCTTAGAAGATATTTGCCAAAAACCTATTTTTTTAAATTTAAGCATCTAATGAAATAGGATTTCATTAAATTGTTATATTCTTGAAACAATGCCAACATTTTCTCCATCTGATCTCGTCACAGAATACAGGCATGCTTTGTATTCCAGAATAACTGAGATATTATAATGCTAGAAATGTTAAGCAGGCTTTGTGCTTTAGTGAACTTTGTGTCTCAGCTTGGTTTGAAAATTTAGGTCTGAATCTTAGCTTCAACATATAAGGGTTTGATCACGGGAATTCATTTAGACTCTGAGTTTCAGTTATCTTACATATAAAAGGAATATAAAAATACCCATCTTACAGAGCTGTAGTAAATATTATATTATGTACAAAAGTGAACTAAAAATGGATCACAGACCTAAATATAACAGCTAAAATTATAAAACTCTTAGGACTATATCAAAATTTTAAAATTTCATGTTTGTAGAAAACAATACCATCAAGAAAGTGAAAAGACAACCCAGAGAATGGGAAAAAATAATTGCTAGCTAGTAAGCCTAATAAAGGACTCATATCTAGAATAAATAAAGAACTCTTGCAATTTGAGAAATAAAAACATATATCTACAAAAAGTTAGACACGAATGTTCATAGCAGCATTATTTATAATGGCTGAAAAGTAGAAACAAGGTAATTTCTATTAACTGATGAATAGAAAAACAAAATGTGGTATATCCATATTTTGGAATATTATTCAGCCACATAAAGGAATAAAGTACTGATATGTACCACAACATGGATGAATCTCAAAAACATTACGCTAAGTGAAAGAAGGCAGTCACAAAAGACCACCTACGGTAAGATTCATTTTATATGAAATTTTTAAAAAAGGCAAATTTATAGAGAAAAAGTAGATTAGTGGTTGCCATGGGCTGGGCAGAGAAGGGGAGAGTAAATGAGAATGGGGAGTGACTACCTAGGAGTATAGGGTTCCTTTGTGAGGATGAAAATGTTCTAAAGTTAGATTGTGATTATGGTTGCACAACCCTGTGTGTGTATTTTTGGTTTATTTTGTTTGTTTGTTTGTTTTTTGAGACAGAGTCTCACTCTGTCACCCTGGCTGGAGTGCAGTGGCGCAATCTCAGCTCACTACAACCTCTGCCTCCCAGGTTCAAGCAATTCTCCTGCCTCAGCCTCCCAAGTAGCTGGGATTACAGGCATCCATCACTATACCCAGCTAATTTTTTATATTTTTAGTAGAGGTGGGGTTTCACCATGTTGGCCAGGCTGGTCTGGAACTCCTGACCTCATGATTCACCCGCCTCAGCCTCTCAAAGTGCTGGGATTACAGGCGTGAGCCACCGTGCCTGGCCTGAATTGTACACTTTAAATCAGTGAACTTTATGGTATGTGAATTGTATCTCAATAAAGAAATTAAAAATAATTAAATTAGAGAGCATTTTTTAAAGTCCTAGCAGACCAAACTTTTAGCAAGTTTTAAGTCCTTTCCCTCTGGGCTGTCAGAAAACATGTTGGCTTTGTTGACTTGTTGTACTTTTTTTCTATTTCATTAATTTCTGTTCTTGTCATTATTTCCTTTCTTCTACTTTTTAAATATTTCATTTGCAGTTCCTTTATAACTTTTTTAGATGAATGCTGAGCTCATTAATTTGTAGCTTTTCATCTTCTCAAATACATGCATTTAAAAGCAAACACTATTCTTTGAGCATGCTTTTACTATATTCCAATGTTTTGATACGTACAATTTTTATTATGCATTTCAAAATTTGACACCTTAAAAATTTAGAAATATATTAAAAATATAAAAGATCTAGTTATATTTTATTAATGATTTCTAGCTTAATTAAATTGTTATAAAAAGTATGCTGTGTGATTCCCACTCTTTGAGGTTTGTGGCAGCTTGCTTTACAACTCATTAGAAAGTCTATCTACAGCTGTCATGGTGCAATGTTCTAGATATGTTCATTATGTTAAGTTTATCATGTTCTTTAAATCTTCCATAGCCTTAATGATTGGTGTCTGTTCTATCTGTTAATGAGAGAGGTATGCTAAGTTTCCCACTGTAATTATTAATTTGTCAGCTCCTCTTTGTAGTTCAGTCAATGTTTGCTTTATACATTTAGAAGCCATGTTATTTCATCCACATAAATTTAGAATTGCTATATTATCCTGGCGAGTTGAAACTTCTGTCATTATGAAGTGCCTCTTTCATCTCTAATAATGCTTTCAGCCATAAAATCTATTTTGTCTGATACTGGTATAGCCACGTCTTTTTCTATTCTTTTACATTCAACCTTCTGTGTCTATATATTTGATGTGTGTCATTTGTAAGCGGCATGCGCTTGGATTCTGTTTTTTTTTTAATGTCTAAAATTTTTTGGCCCTCTAATTGATCAATTAAGGTAGTTGCATTAAATATAATTACTGATACACATGGATTTATATGTATTCAGTATTTATTTGTACATACATGTGTATGTACTTCCTGTTTGCCCTCCCTATTCTATGTTCCTTCCTTTTTCTTTTTTGCCTTTTTTGGGGGGATTGATTAGTTCTTATAATTTCTGTTGTTTTTCTGTGTTCATTTGAAAGTGATAGGCTCTTTTACTAGTCTCTACAATATGAATTCTTGAATTACTAAAATCAAATATGAATTGATATTTTTACCCTTCTCCTTAATAAAGCAAGGAGCTTAACATAACTTTACTCTCTCAACTTTTATGCTTCTGCTGAAGTATAAAATTATACTTCATATTAAAATTCTATATTAAAATTCTCTCTCTTCCTCCTCCTTCTCTGCCTCCTCCTTTTTCTTCCTCCCTTCTTCCTTTTTTCCCTCTCTTTCTGCCTTCCTCTCTGCTAACATATGGATCTATGTCACAATATATTATTATTATTGTTGTCTCGTAAAAGCACTATTCATGTAGATTTACTGATATATTTGCCTTTTTTCACTGTTCATTTTTTATTCCAGTATCCATAAGCTTCTTTCAGGGATAATATTCCTTTTGCCTCAGGAACAGCCTTTAAAGTCTATTGCTGATTAATTCTCTCAATTGTGTATATCTTAAATGTCTTTTGTTTCACTTCCATTCTTGGAGGAAATTTTTGTTAGGTATGAAAATCCAGGCTGACAGTTATTTTCTTTCTGCAAAATCTCCCTATTTTGACTTTGAATTGTTTTTCTTGAAAAGGCAACTTTCAGTCTAATAGTTGATCCTTTAAAGGTGACCTTTTTTACTTCTAATTTTGGATTTTCTACTTGTCTTGGAATTTTGCCAGTTTCATTTTGAGGTGTCTTTTTATTTATGATACTTGAGTTTGTGGAACTTATTTTTATCTGTGAATTGAAGTCACTCATCTGTTTGGGAGATTCACAGCCATTATCATTTCAAATATTGCATCTGTCCTGTGGGGTTTTTTTCTCATTTATCCTTCTGGAAATTTATTTAAGCATATAGTAGTATACCTTCTCACTGTCTCTGCTGTGTCTCTTATCCTTTGTTTTGTATTGTTCATCCTTTTCTATTTTCATATTTTACTCTGTATAATTTCTTCTGAACTGTCTTCTAGTTCTTTAATTTTCTATTCAGCTGTGTCTAATCTATTGTCAAACATAACCACTGAATTTTCCATCTTTCTTACCATAAAGTACAGAGATTTAATTTAGTGTTTTTATAATATTTTTAGTTCTAGAATTTTGATTTAATTTTTCTTATATTTCAATTATTTAATAACATTTTCAGCCTTTCTTTTTCTCCCTTTCTTCACACACACACACACACACACACACACACACACACACACGCATAAATAAATCAGGTTCCTTTTTAAATCCTTGTTGGCTAACTCAGATATTTTGACCATTTGTGGACCTGTTTCTCTTGGTTTTTAGACATAGGACCCTATCTTTGACCTGCCTAATAATTTTTTTTTTTTATTGCCAGACATGGTATATATAACTGTGTTGAAGCTTCAGAACCTTCTCTAGAAAGGATTTATCCCTCCACTGGGCACATGGAGAGGTTGTTTATCACTTTAATCCAATTAGGAACACCTGCCTTTGGCTTTCTAGGCTTTTCAGCTAACAGCTTTGGGTATTTTTAGCAATTTTATAAGACAAGGTTAGAGTTGGAGTGGTCTCCTTATCTTACAAAATTGCTGAAAAACTATCCTCTATATTTCAAAAGTTTTCCCACTTAAGTTTGTAGGCTTCTACTACATGTATCCCTAGTATTCAGCAAATGTCTTGAAGGAAAAACTAGTATGTGCTTGAGGACATCTCTCTGCTGGTTTCTTTCTTTCCTTGCAACAACCCTCACGAATTGCACGTCAAATGCTCAGAATTAACACATGCCTCTAGGATAAAAGTGGCTGCAGAAGCCGCCTCAGCTAAGGTTTTTCCTTCAGCTAAGGTTTTTCCTTCCTGCAGTCTGAGTCCCACTAATTCTCATAGTCTCAGCAGCTTTCCACTGCCTTGAGGAGATGTGTTTTAAATTATACCCAAGTTTTCTAGGTAGGAATTGTTCTAGGTGGGAGTGCTGGTCTGCTGCCAGTTATTTCATCCTACCCAAAAGCAGAAGTCCTTTCAGAATGTTTATGTCACTTTTTGTAGTTTCCAAGCTTTTGGCTGAAACTTTCAAACTTGCTTTTTATCTTCATAAATGTAATAAGCATAATTTATTTTAAAATTTGTGTCAAATAATTCTAGCGTTTGGAGCCTCTGCCAGTCTATCAGTATTATCTATTGTTTCTATTGATGATCTCAAACATGTTATCTCATGTTTGAGAATAGCTGCTTATCATTGCTTATGTATCAGACATAGAATTTGAAAAAAATATATTTTGAATAATATTTTAATGCCTACAATGACTTTATCTTCCTCCAGAGATAATTTTTGTTTGTGTTTTCCAAAAACACGCCAAGTGACACTAGTAATCAAGATCACCTTAACAGCTTCATGGATTAGGAGATCCTTGATCAACCAGTTGATTTTGATCTGATTGTCAGTCTCTACAAGGGTCGTTTTTCTTCTAATTTACCCTTAGACTTGTGGAATTTTTCTAACTGGATTTAGAAATCAAGACAAACGTTTTTCAGCAAAGCAAATGATAGCATATAAAACCCCAAAGCTATCAGTAGCTGTATTTCCTGCTATGTGGGAAAAAAACAGAAAATGAGATTGACATGAAGTCAGAAACAGAAATAATAATAATAATAATGATAGCTAATACTTATATAAGGCTTGCTCTGTAATTGTCTGTTTTAAGCAGTATTTACATCAACTCATTTATTCTCACCACAACCTTGAGACAAATAGAGTTAAGTCCTGTTGTCGTTTGAGTCCCTGGCTTCAGTTTTTCCTAATACTCAGCCAAAACACTGCCGTTCTTGCAACAGACAGAGTGACTGAAATGTGAGGTTTCTCACCTTGCAGCCTGTGTTTGCTCCGATTTTATAAGCTGCCTCAGGAATGACCTGCCTTTTCCAGCTCCAGGTCTTAGGGCTGCCAGGTCTGTCTTTTTCATAAATAATGGCATCGCATGGCTTGACAACTTTTTCATTTCTATTCATCAAACTAGCTGTTACTGACTGACAGAAACTGCTGCAAACCTTTTCCCATGTAGACTGCACAAAATATATTTTTTGAACAAACAGTACAGATCCCTACAATGCCCCCCAAAATGTATTTTATAATTTATAGTTATTACACATAAAATATTATATTAACCATAAATGAAATTACAGAGAAAAAATCCCTCACAATTCCATTACCTTAAGAGTTCTTACATTTTCTTTGTAATTCTTAGCCATATTTTTAAAGAACATGGTTGCCATCACTCCTAGATACATTATTAAGTGCATTTAATAATTCATTAGTATTTATCAGGTTATTGATTAGAAGCCCCCAGAAAAAATAATGGGTTAGACATAGGTATTGTTCATTATATAAGGGTAGATTAGAGCAAGGGGTAGGTGCATCTTGCAATAGAACTAAAAATTACTGAGTACTATGGTTTGAACATCCCCTCTAAAACTCATGTTGAAATTTAATTGCCAATGTAAGGATATTGGGACGTGGGACCTATAAGAGTTCATAAGGTCAAGAAGTCATAATGCCATTACTTCTGGAGTGGGTTAATTATCTCAAGGGTGGGTTTCTGATAAAAGGATGTAGTTCAGCCCCTGTTTCTCTGTCTCACACACTCGCTTGCCCTTGTACCAAGCCATGATGGAGCACAGAGGCCCTCATCAGATGCCGGCACCATGCTCTTGGACTTCCCAATCTCCAGAACCATGAGCCAACTAAATCTCTTTCTTTAGAAATTATCCACTATGTGGTATTCTGTTATAGCAGCAGAAAACAGACTAAACTGAATCTTAACTGTTTTTAAGGAGCCTTCTTTATTTTACCTGATAGGATCTTTAATCTGGAGCCCTGTAGGGTCAGATTTGTAACATACTCATATGACCTTTGTTATTCACTACTACATTTCCTATTGTTTTTCTGGAGCAAAGCAGGATGTAAATGATTGTCTTATTTAATTATTTCTATTTAATAAAATAATTATTCCCATTTAGAAACTAACACTCAGAAGATTACATGATTCACACTCATTATAAATGGTAAAGCTGATATTTGAGTCCTGGACTAAAAGACAAAAATAACACTGTTTAATCACTATCACTTCCTTGGCCCCTGTAGCAGACTCCTTTGGAGTACCCCATGTAAGGTTGCCAGGAATAAGAAATAAAAACATAGACCATGTAGCAAAATTTGAGTTTCAGGTAAATAAGAAATTAGTTTTGGGTATATGTATGCCTCAAATATTGGATACCTTCCCCACATATCCATACTAAAGAAATGGGCCTAAGTGGCCACTCCTAACACTTCCCTTCTCCCCCTTCTCTCTTGCACTCGCTCTCTCTCTCTCTCTCCTAACTTAAAGGCACAGAAAGTATACTCAGAGGGCTTTAGCATTGGAGCTGTAAAGTCTTGTCAAGCTGAAATCAAAACCAGTACCATGGTATGCCAAGCCACATGCATGCAGAATGTATGGGACAGTAGAGAAAACTGCTTGCAGGGAGGAGACTGGAGCAAAGTGCAGGAATGACCCAAAGCAGAAAAAGAAGCTGCATGACAGCTTCCCCTGCCCCAGAAAGCACAGCCATACATGCTACAATGAGGTCCAGAAGATTATTCTGTATCTCTACTGACTTGACGGAGTTCTTCCTTATAGTACCTCCTCCAGGCATTAGTGGGAGGTCATGGCTGGTGGCATAGTTGAACTTTCTGGCTGCGTTTGGAGAGGCAGGCCCATTCACTGGCTTTGTGGTGACATGCAGTGGGCACTGTGCCTATGTGGGCAGCATGTAATCAATGCATCAGTTCCCTTCCTGCTCACCCTGCTAGGAACTTCATGTCCAAGTGACTCAGACCTTAAGACTAGATTCTTCAGACAGACAGAGAGGAGGACTAAGGGGTCAGGAAGATTTCTGGAACATCCCTAGAGGTAATCTCTTAAGAAGCCATTTTTTGATCCATCTCTACTGGTCCAATCATCACACACACACACACACACACACACACACATGCCTGTATGTGCTCCAGTCATTCTTTCCTCTCCTTTCCATCACATTTATTATCATACCTGCTCCCCAGCTCCTCTTTGAAACTCAGGTATAATGTGTTAAATCATTCTCCAGGTATGGAGTGGCTCAAAGCAGAGAAGTGAACTCTGCAGGGTAGAGGCCTAAGCTTCTCTAAAGGATGCCTTCCCCAAGGTCGAGACTTTCTTTTCCAAAGTCAGGATATTGCCAGACACAGCATCATCACTTTCTGACTGCTGAGAACTTCTTATGAGCTTCTTTGCTCCAAAGCAGCAGAATCTCAAGTTCTTTGATGTCTGCCTTGGGAATGCAAATTAGTCAACACAGACAGCATCAAAGACAGTACTGACCCTGAGTGAGCAAAGCATTCTTTTCCTCCTTAATCAGCCAAGTTGCCTAAAGCTCAGGAGAAAACTACCCAGTGAAAGGAAGAGTTCATACTCAGCCAGGGCACAATTTCAGCTCTGACTCCTAAAAATAAAGATTGTTCTCTCTAACTGAAAACCTCATCATGTAGGGGCTGCACTTAGCTCTAGAGAGAAATGCTCACAAAATTCATAGTCAATATTATTCTACTTCTATTGTTTCATTAAATCACTCCCAGCTCAATGATCTCACTTGACTTCACAGTTCCCATACAGAACCCAAAGGATGACTCAGTGGCATTTATAGTGTCTACCCAGCACCCATGGCTTACAGTACCAAGGTTTCCACCCTCCCCATGCAGGCCCTGTGCTTGGGGAGACTGGCCTCACCCTCAGGCCCACGGGAGCCTGGATAAGCAGAGCCAAGCAGCCTGTGTGACTGTCTTCACCACAATCATGTTCTTGAGACTTTGCCCATGATCTAATCTAGCTCAATCAGGATTCCTGCTGAATGCTGGGACGGAAGCTGTGCCTTTTCTTCTGCAAGCCTTGAACTAGGAGTCAGGCACCATCCAATCTGCTGGAACCCACTTGTAAATTGAGCCAACACTCTGGGAGGCAGAACAGAAAAAAACATGTAAGAAAGTGCAACCTTGATAATAGCACAGTTGAGCTGCTGATTCAGGCACACTGATGTCTGTTCTTCTTCTGGACTTTCCAGGCACACAGATGAACAAATCTTTCTTGTTTATTCCAATTTTGAATTGCATTTTCTATTATGTGCAACTAAAGACAAGTACAACAAATAGTGAATATTTTAGTGAGTAATGAGACAGTGGCTGTTCCAAAATTGCTTGTGTGTGTGTGTATGGTGCCTTCTAACACTCTGCAGTGTGCAACCTGCACAACTACACTGTGTGGGCTCTGGCATAGGAGCAAGTATTTATCTTAGAGCTGCATTTACAAAGCAAACATAAAGTTTACATCTAGACTGATTGCATATTTGGGTGATCTGAAGAAGTGAACTAACAGAGATTATGCCCCCTCATTCATTCGTTCAATTATTTATTAATACAAAAATATTACTGAATGCCTAATACATGCCAGGCCCTGATAGAGAAGTGAACAAGACAAGGTACTTGTCCTCATATGTTATAATCGGGGAGAATGATAATAAACAAATTAGTATGTAATGTAAGAACAAACAATGATGTGTTATGAATAAAAATAAATCAAGGCAAAGAGATAGTGCAGGGAGTGACAGGAATTATTTAAATAGAGTAAATTAAACAAGGTCCCTCTGTGAGGCAACATGTGAGAGGAATGCTGAATGAAGTAAGGAGGCAAGTTGTGTGAAGATAGAAGGAGAATTCCAGGCAAAGAGAACAGCCAATGCAAAGAAACTGAGGCAGAAACAATGTTGGCATGTTTGAGAAACAAGAAAGGCAGTGTAGCCAGAGCAGAACAAACGAAGACGAGAATATAGGCAATGAGATAAGAAAAGCAAGCAAGGGCCAGTTGCGTAGGTAGGGCCTTCTGAGACCAGAAAGGAGACTGGATTTACAGTCATCTCTCAGTATACAAGGGTTGGTTCCAGGATTCTGTGTATACTCAAATCTGTGACACAAGTCCCACAGTGGCCTCTGCGGAACCCACATAAAAGAAAAGTCAGCTCTTGACCAGGCGTGGTGGCTCATGCCTGTAATCCCAGCACTTTGGGAGGTCGAGGCGGGTGGATCACTTGAGGCCAGGAGTTTGAGACCTGCCTGGCCAATATGGCACAACCCATCTCTACTAAAAATACAAAAATTAGCCAGGTGTGGTGGTGTGCGCCTGTAATCTCAGCTACTCAGGAGGTTGAGGCATGATAATCACTTGAACCTTGGAGGCGGAGGTTGCAGTGAACTGAGATCATGCCACTGCACTCCACCCTGGGCAACAGAGCGAGGCACTGTCTCAGAAAAGAAAAGTAAAGAAAAGAAAAGTCAGTTCTTTGCATACTTGGGTTTACCCTGAATATTGTATTTTTGATCTGCATTTGGTTGAAAAAAAAATCCATATCTAAATCCACCGCACTTCAAACTCTTGTTGTTCGCGGGCTAATTGTAATTCTATTTTATTTTATTTTACTTTAAGTTCTGGGATACATGTGCAGAGTGTACAGGTTTGTTACATAGGTATACATGTGCCATGGTGGTTTGCTGCACCTATCAACCCGTCATCTGGGTTTTAAGCCCCACATGCATAAGGTATTTGTCCTAATGCTCTCCTTCCCCTTGCCCCCAACCCCTAAAAACCCCAGTGTGTGTTGTTCCCCTCCCTGTGTCCATGTGTTCTCATTGTTCAACTCCTGCTTATGAGTGAGAACATGCGGTGTTTGGTTTTCAGTTCCTGTGTTAGTCTGCTGAGGATGATGGCTTCCAGCTTCATCTATTTCCCTGCAAAAGATATTATCTCATTCCTTTTTACAGCTGCATAGTATTCCATGGTGTTTATGTGCCACATTTTCTTTATCCAGTCTATCATTGATGGGCATTTGGGTTGGTTCCATGTCTTTGTTATTATAAATAGTGCTACAATAAAACATGTGTACATGTGTCTTTATAGTAGAATGATTTATATTCCTTTTGGAATGATCTAGAACTAGAAATACCATTTGACCCAGCAATCCTATTACTGGGTATATACCCAAAAGGAATATAAATCATTATACTACATTCAATGTAAAAGTGTTCCTATTTCTCCACAGCTTCGCCAGCATCTGTTGTTTCCTGACTTTCTAATAATCGGCACTCTTACTGGTGTGAGATGGTATTTCATTGTGGTTTTGATGTGCATTTCTCTAATGACCAGTGATGACGAGTTTTTTTTTTCCATGTGTTTGTTGGCCACATAAATGTCTTCTTTTGAGAAGTGTCTGTTCATATCCTTTGCCCACTTTTTGATGGCGTTGTTTGGTTTTTTTTCTTGTAAATTTGTTTAAGTTCCTTGTAGATTCTGGATATTAGACCTTTGTCAGATGGGTAGATTGCAAAAAATTTTCTCCTCTTCTGTAAGTTGCCTGTTCACTCTGATGCTAGTTTCTTTTGCTGTGCAGAAGCTCTTTCGTTTAACTTGATCCCATTTGTCAGTTTTGGCTTTTTTTGCAATTGCTTTAGGTGTTTTAGTCATGAAGTATTTGCCCATGCCTATGTCCTGAATGGTATTGCCTAGGTTTTATTCTATGGTTTTTATGGTTTTGGGTTTTATATTTTAGTCTTTCATCCATCTTGCATTAATTTTTATATAAGGTGTAAGGGAGGGGTCCAGTTTCAGTTTTCTCCATATGGCTAGCCTGTTTTCCCAGCACCATTTATTAAATAGGTACTCCTTTCCCCATTGCTGGTTTTTGTCAGGTTTGTTGAAGATCATATGATAGTAGATGTGTGGTGTTATATCTGAGCTCTCTGCTCTGTTCCATTGGTCTATATGTCTGTTTTGGTACCAGTACTGCAGCAGGGAAAGCTGCAGACAAAACCTCTCTGACACCGAGTTAAAGAAGGAAGAGCTTTACTTGGCTTAAAGAAGGAAGAGCTTTACTTGGCCGGGCGCTTTGGCAAGACTCATGTCTCCAACAACCAAGCTCCCCGAGTGAGCAATTCCTGTCCCTCTTAAGGGCTTACAATTCTAAGGGGGTCCGCATGAGAGGGTCGTGATTGATTGAGCAAGCAGGGGGTACATGACTGGGGGCTGCATGCACCGATAATTAGAACGGAACAGAACAGGACAGGGATTTTCACAGTGCTTTTCTATACAATGTCTGGAATCTATAGATAACATAACTGATCAGGTCAGGGGTCGATCTTTAACTACCAGGCCCAGGGTGTGGTGCCGGGCTGTCTGCCTGTGGATTTCATTTCTGCCTTTTAGTTTTTACTTCTTCTTTCTTTGAAGGCAGAAATTGGGCATAAGACAATATGAGGGGTAGTCTCCTCCCTTATTCCCCCACTTTGAGAACTTCACTTGTTAGTGGGAGTTCTCACTTTCATTCTCACTACCAATGTCTTCTTGCAAGACAGATCGACAGTGATTCATATAGTACACTTGTGCTGAAGCATTTTGGTGAACTAAGGTAGTGATGAAGCTTTTTATCATTTGAAGAAGTACAGGTAGCAAACAAGGGAGCAGTAAGCAGGTTTCTATTACTATTATAACTCCTATTATAAGGGTTTTAAATCTTTTTAGTGCTGGGAACCATTTTCTAAACATGGCCCTAGGATCAAACCCATGCCTCACTTGCATGGGCACATGTGCCAGTTTTATCTTATCTCTAACTATGTCTTCAACTACTTACCCTTGATCAACTATGTGTAGACAGCAATTAGTAAGGTTAAATTTCCTACAGACACCTCCTTCAGCTGCTAGCAAGTAGTCGAGAGCCAATCTATTTTGACAGACAGCATTTCTCATCTGAGTTTCTTGCTGGGCCAGAATAGTCAAGGCTCTGCCAGTCTTATTAGTGATTGTTTCTAAGACAGCTTGTAACCGTATGATTCAATTGAGCATGTAAATGGGGGTCTGGTATCCTCACAAGCCATCTTGTGCCCAAGTACCAGGCCCATAATATTGTATGATTCTCTCAGGGGGCCATTCATCATCTTTCCAATTTCCTATAGCTATGATTCTCTTTTCACAGGAAGCATAGACAGGAAAGCCTAGAGTTCACCTGTCTTTATGGGCAGTAGGACGAAAGATGGTTTAATAGTGCCAATAACATAACTTACCTGCCCACTGGTCGGGTAATTTGGTGTAAGCTCTATGCCCACATATCCAGTATAATCCAGTGGGGGCTGTCCAGTCCTGGTGGGACTCCGGGTGGGTCCACACGGTTTGGAACTTTGGGAATTTACTAAATGGATTTTTCTTAGCGTGGTTTGGACTTCACTAGATGGCTGTTTTTGTAGTACTATTATACAGTTTTTGCCCAAGGCAGCAGAGTCTTCCTACAAGAAGGGTGAAGTTCTTCCCCACTCTTGCTATACAGTATTATCTAATGATTGAGGCTTTTAAGACCCAGAAGTTATCAGGGTGATTCTTTTGAGCTGGGAATTCATCAGGAACTGGGTCTGTAGGT
This sequence comes from Pan troglodytes, assembly GCF_028858775.2. NCBI lineage: Eukaryota > Metazoa > Chordata > Mammalia > Primates > Hominidae > Pan > Pan troglodytes. Next base: position 95,230,968 of record NC_072407.2, read on the forward strand.
ACTAATTCTTGGGCTTCCCATGGCCATTGATATCCCACTACAGTTTCTCTACATACATAACATGAAGTGACATTGAGAGACTGGGCTACATGCTCGGCTAATTGCAAAAACAAATTTCTTGTTTTTCCTGGAATTTCTGGTACTGTCACATTCAGTTCATCATAGAAGGTTTGAAATACTGGCTCAGGAGAGCGTTTATAAACTTCTCCTCAAACCACAATATTTACTCGAGGATCTAGTCCAGCCCCATTGATTTCTACGGTTACATGCTCCCCTTTTTTCCAGTGAGGATCAAGGGGGTTGGTTATTTCTAGTTCTAAGGGGTTACACTGACCACTGGTACAGGAAAAGCCACTTTTCCTTTTCTGAAGGTGGACAGGATTCTTTCCATTTTTTATCTAAGTAGCCTAAATGACACAAGACCAGTATCCACATTCATTTCCACACAGTCCTAATTCATGACAAATGTACTTATTTTCTGCCATATAGCCTCTTTCCTAATTAAGAGAACCACATCCTATTCTTAACTTATTACTATTAATGACAGCACAGGCATCAAACTTCAAGGTGACTTGTTTGGGCACCCCTTTTTCTTTTGTTTTGGCTAACACTTTACTCATATCGTTTATGAGCCCCCACCAGTCCTCAGTCCTTAATCTTATTTCAAAAACTGTGGTCATGGGAGGCTCAGATGGGTCATAACACACATCAGGTTGGTCATTTCCTGGGCTACATACCTTGTATAGAATAGCATTATACAAACAAGTTCTTTTTAGAGTCTCAGTACACTTATAATAACCATAAAATAATAGGACTGTAGCAACTTTTTGTCCTACTATACACTGGGAACAGTCCTTAGTCTGAGGAAGGTCAGTTGAGGTCCTTACTGTACAAGTCCAAATTTTAAGGAAAATGAGTCCCGCGATGAGTTTTCTCATGCTTCGGTCGTATGTGGACCAGTCAGCTTCCAGGTGTGACTGGAGCAGGGCTTGTCATCTTCTTCAGAGTCACTTTGCAGGGGTTGGCGAAGCTGCTCCCGCCCACGTACAGTTCACAGTCTACTGATGTTCAAAGATGGTCTCAGAGGTTGGGCCCACTAGAGTAAACTCAGTCCAAAACCTCTACACAGTTATGTTCAACTGGGCTCTCTGATACCAGGAGCAAGGTGGCGGGGTTTAGGGTGTTACAAACTTCAATGGTTATGCGGGAAGTTTCACATAGCAAGCTTTGGTACTTGGTTAATCTAGCATTTGTTAGCCAGTGATGTCCTTTGGTATTCATCAAAGTTACCACAGCATGGGGGGCCTTTATATTCAGGTTTTGCCTAAGGGTTAGTTTATCTGCTTCTTGTGCTAACAGGGCTGTTGCTGCCAGGGCCCTTAGACATGGGGGCCAGCCTTTGGAAACCCCGTCTAGTTGTTTTGAGAGATAGGCCACTGGCCTTAGGGCCCCACAGTCTGGGTTAAAACTCCAACTGCCATTTTTTCTCTTTCTGACTCATAGAATGTAAAGGGTTTTGTCAGGTCAGGTAGCCCCAGGGCTAGGGCTGACATGAGTTTTTCTTTTAACTCATGAAAAGCTCGTTGCTCTTGGTTGTAATAGATGTAGTTCATCCAATTTACATTTTTATTAACTGTCACCTACCAAAATACTGACTCAAATCCTGCAGCTATTTGATTTCAAGCTGTAAATTGACCTGGTATTCCCCGTGGGACTCCAATTGCGTCTAAATAGACGTGAGAGTCGAAAGACCCATAAGGGGCTTCTCTCGCTTTACGATGTCTTATTTTTTCTCCCTCTGGTTGATGAAATGCCAGGGTGAAAGGGATAGCCAATTGGACTAAAGTATAAGTGCCACTCCACTTATTCGGCAGAGTGCCCAGTAAAGGTCCACCACAATACCACCACACATCCACTCGGGGATGAACAAGGGCTGACTGATTGATAAGCTCTTGAAAATTCTTAAGCTCACTGAATCCCTTCAGGTCTCCAAGGAACGCTGTTTCCTCTCTGTCATGAGAGACATGAAGCGAACTTAGTGCTGAGAGACGGAAGCTGGATGGCCCTCGGGGGCTGACCCGCAGGGTGCCGGACTTTGGGATATAGCAGAGAGAGCTTGGCACGACTTATTATTCCAGACTGTAGAATCCTGGAAAAGAGCTACCATGCAGCCCATGCCTGGTCAACTGAAGGACCACCTTAGTGGAAAGGGGACAATCTGGGCCTCTGGCCTGCCATGTGCACAAGCATAACAATCGCTTTTGTTTAACGTGTGGATGGAATATTTGATCTATTCCAACCAGGCATTTGCATCTTGGTATCCTGTCTTAATTGCCAAAGTTTGTTTTAAGTCTTTAACTTCTATGATGCTCTAGTAAAATGAATGTATGATTTTAGGAAATTGTAAAAACCCGTTGGGGCAGTCCATCCTTGCTCTTTAGTGGTCCACAGAACATTGGACCAACTACGGCATAAAAGCTCTACATCGGGGGGCAAGAATCCTCGTTGACACTGGAGTCTTTATTGAAATTTCCCCAGATTAAATGGTCCTCATTTACTAATGCCCAGTCTGAGGAGAGTCAGGAGAGACAGAGGTACTTCTCTGAAGTAGAGAGCTGTCTTTGACTTGGCAAGTCCCCACGGGGTATAACAAGGCAAGCATTAAATGCAATAGTTTGAGGCAAAATTGACTTGGTTATGTTAATAACTAGATGGTCAGCAATAGAGTGAGGAAAGAAGAAAGAGTAATAGAATAGACGAAACAGTTAAATTTTTCTTAGCTTTAGTTTGGTAGGGTTTTCCCCCTGGGACTATGGCCCACGACTCTGGAAGGGGAGGCACTTTCTTGACTCAGTTGTGATGAGTCCATCCTTTTTTAGCTGTGTGAACAGTAGTCTTGGTGGTTAGCAGCACAAGGTACGGTCCTTCCTAGGCTGGCTCGAGTTTCCTTTCTTTTCATCCTTTGATGAGAACGTGATCCTCAGGCTGGTGCTGGTTTACCAGAAATTCTAGGGGTGGTACATGTGCTAAAAGACTTTTAGTTTTGAGAGAAAGGAAAGTGGAAGATAAACCAAGTATATAATTTCTAAGAAATTGACCTTTTGTTTTAAATGTGGGGACATCAGCTGTGGACTCTGTAGTCCTTGGTGCATGTCTACTGAGAAATTTCCTTTAGCACCTATTTTTTATTAGTTTTCAGACCAAAGAAGCCAAACACCATTTTATATCTGACAATGCTTCCTGTATGATTTTTATACCAGCTAAGCTAAATTTCACCTTTATATTACTGTGCTATTAATGTTAAACTTAGTTTTAATAAAACTTTGTAGACATATTTATTCAATTTTTAATGTCGGATCATAAGGTAAGATTTTTATAGACTCTTTTTAACCTTTTATAATCTTTGTTAAAGAGCAGGTTAGTGCTTTAAGAAAAACCCGTTGTGTTTTTACTTTAATGTCAGTTCACAGAAAAACCGGATGATTCCCCTTTAACTTTAGCCAATATGTTTACACACAGAATTTTCTTTATAATTAAGTTTTAAAACTTGCTTAAACCTTCAAAATAATAATTTTTTAAACCTTTTAATGTAGGTAAAAATTTATATTCTTATGCCTCTTTATAATCTTTTTACCAAAGGTATATTTTACTTCCCTTATACACCTTGCACATAAACTGTTTTTTTCAATAGTTTTACATTCAGGAGGCCTAGTTACTTTTAAATTATACAACAATTCTTGCATAAATTCTTTTTTTATAACTTTTTTTTTTCTTTTTTCCTTCAATTACCTGGGAGGAACCATCTATCGTCCTGTCCTGAAGGGAATTCCTCCTAGATCTGGTGGGACCTTTGTATGGTAATTAAGATTTAGATCCCCTGTTAGGAAACCTGCTGGGTTAAGGGAATTTTCAGTGGTTAATGTTAAATCATCTTTTTTTTTTCTTAGGATACTTCTGAACTGGTGAGGTGTGCTCACAATGAACTCGCCAGTTCAGAAGTATCCTCTAAAAGTTATTTTTCTACCTTCTTCTGTCAGCAAAGCCGTTGCCGCTACAGATTGAATGCATTTGGGCCATTTGCAGATTACTAGCTTAAGGATTTTTGATAGGAAGGCTACACAGGTTGTTGGTGGCCTCAGTGCTTTCAGGCTACACCCTTGTTTACACTGAAAACAAAGCGGTATTGGAGTGTTACAGGGTTATGGAGAATACCTTTAATTATCAATTATAGGTTTTAAATTTACCTTGGCTTTTAAAGGAATAGCGTACTCTTTTCTTTTTTTTTTAACTACTTGTATATCTCTCTTCTTCTCTCTTCTTGACTCCCTCTTTGTCTCTCTGTCTCTTCCTCTCTGTCTCTTACTCTCTCTCTCTACCTCTTTTCCTCTCTGTCTCTTTTCTCTCTCTCTCTCTCTCTCTGCTGGTCTTTCCTTGCCTCTGCCAGCCACTTATGCTGCTGTTCTCTCAACCACTGTGTGGGGCGGGAGGGTCTAAAACCAGCTGTAACCAAGTGTCTATGTACGGGAACTGGTCTGGGGGCCCTGGCTTACAGGTTATCTTGTGCCATACCTTTGTAACAAGGGACCTGTCCAGGCTTCCTTCTGATGGCCAACCCACCTCTAATGCTGGCCAGTCTATGTCACACAAAGTTCTAAGTTTTCCTGGTGTCATAGTACCACTGTAAACTCCCTTAAATCCTTTCTTGAAATTTTTCAACATAGTTCCTAGTGGGGTGGGCTTACTTTGTGCCTGACCCATGCTTCCTCAAGAAAAAACACCACACTCACACCACACACACACCACAAAAGAAAGAATGGGTAAAAAGGGCACACACACACTTTTACAGTTTACACCAAACCGGAATCAAAACCAAAATCAGAGTATCAAGAAATCCAAACCAGGTCGAAACCACAACCAAAGTATCAAGCAATCCAAGTCAAGTCAAAAACAAAAACCAAAGTGCCAGTACAGGCACACCGTGGGTGATCAGGCCACACTTCCACTCAAATGGAGTGTGCAAGTTCCAAAGACTAGTCTTACCAAGTTCCAGATGTCTGGACTCTAAGTGCCAGTTCCTTCCTGGTGTTCAGCCACTGCATTGATCCTTCATGGGGGCCTGCCACGCACTGCTCTGGTGAGGCGTTCCACTAGGGCAATTGCCTACCTAGGAGCACTCTCAGGATCCGCATCACTCAAGCTGGCCAGAGTGCCCCGCAGGGATGCTCCACAGGGCAGGCCTAAGCCGCCTAAGGGGCTGCCTCGACCATCCGTTAATCACCTTGCTTCCCGGTCAGGGAACCAAGAAATGTAGCAGGAGAAGCCATAGACAAAACCCCTCTGACACTGAGTTAAAGAAGGAAGGGCTTTATTTGGCTGGGAGCTTTGGCAAGACTCAGGTCTCCAACAACCAAGCTCCCCGAGTGAGCAATTCCTGTCCCTCGTAAGCGCTTACAACTCTAAGGGGGTCCACGTGAGAGGGTCGTGATCAATTGAGCAAGCAGGGGGTATGTGACTGGGGGCTGCATGAACCAGTAATTAGAATGGAACAGAACAGGACAGGAATTTTCACAGTGCTTTTCTATACAATGTCTGTAATCTATAGATAACATAACGGATTAGATCAGGGGACGATCTACCAGGCCCAGGGTGTGGTGCCGGGCTGTCTGCCTGTAGAGAGTTTTTACTTCTTTCTTTGGAGGCAAAAATCAGGCATAAGACAATACGAGGGGTGGTCTCCTCCCTTAGTACCATGCTGTTTTGGTTACTGTAGCCTTGTAGTATAGTTTGAAGTCAGTTAGCATGATGCCTCCAGCATCATGATCAAGTTGGCTTCACCCCTGGGATGCAAAGCTATTTCAACATATACAAACCAATCAACGTAATCCATCACATAAACAGAACCAATTATAAAAATCACATGATTATCTCAATAGATGCAGAAAAGGCCTTCAATAAAATTCAACATCCCTTCATTCTAAAAACTCTCAATAAACTAGGTATTGATGGAACATATCTCAAAATAATAACAGCTATTCATGACAAACCCATAGCCAATATCATACTGCATGAGCAAAAGCTGGAAGCATTCACTTTGAAAACAGGCACAAGACAAGGATGCCCTATCTCACCACTCTTATTCACACTGTATTGGAAGTTCTGGCCAGGGGCAATCAGGCAAGAGAAAGAAATAAAGGATATTCAGATAGGAAAAGAGGAAGTCAAGTTGTCTCTGTTTGCAGATGGCATGATTCTATATTTAGAAAACCCCAGTGTCTCAGCCCAAAAACTCCTTAAACTGATAAGCAACTTCAGCAAATTCTCAGGATACAAAATCAATGTGCAAAAATCTCAAGCATTTCTATACACCAACAATAGACAAGCAGAGAGCCAAATCATGAATGAACTCCCATTCACAATTGCTACAAAGAGAATAAAATACCTAGGAATACACGGATGTGAAGGACCTCTTTAAGAACTACAAACCACTGCTCAAGGAAATAAGGGAGGACACAAACAAATGGAAAAATATTCCATGCTCCTGGATAGGAAGAATCAATATTGTGAAAATGGCCATACTTCCCAAAGTAATTTACATATTCAATGCTATTCCCAAACTATCATTGACTTTCTTCACAGAATTAGAAAAAACTACATTAAATTTCATATGCAACCAAAAAAAGAGCCCATGTAGCCAAGACAATACTAAGCAAAAAGAACAAGGTTAACAGTAATTCTTAAGTGTGATTGGCAGCTGTTAAAGGCTTTTGTGCAGATGAACAACAATCTGATTTAAGTTTTAAGATGCCTCAACACAGACGGACTCAGGAACAATGTTGAAAAAAGAAGCAAGTCAAAGAATTAATGAGTCCAAAACAAACAATACTAATCAATATATTATTTAAGGATACAATTTTATTTTTAAAAAATGAAAAGCAAGAAAATGATAAACATAAAATTCAGGATGTGAATTACTTCTCAGGGGAGGCAGGAGAATGCAATTTGTAAGAGAATCCAGGGGATATCTAGAGTATTGTAAATTCTATTTCTTAAGCTGGGGGGTGGCCATGGGGTGTTAATTTTATTATTATTATTATTTAAATCAAATTAAATTATTATTTAAATTTGTTTCCTAGACATGATATATTTGATAATAAAAATATTTAAATAAAATTAAATTATTATTTAAATTTATTTCCTAGACATGATATATTTGATAATAAAAAAATACTCCAGCTATAGTGAATGATTGACTACAGGCAGTCAAAATTAATACAGGTGAGACTCGTGATAAAGCTGTTGTTAGAATCCATCTGAGTGGAGATGGTGGCATGGCTAGTGTGTGGCAGTGAGTGAGAATGGATCAGATGTGGCTATATTTTGAAAGTGGAGCTAATAGGAATTGAATATGCATTGGATGTGGGATGTGAGTGGAAAAAGGAGATGGGAAAAGAAGTAGAGAGGAGCAGCCTAGGGGACAAACACCAGACCTCATTTTTCCAGACCTTTCTAGCTCTCGTGAGCCTATGACCCAAGGTTCTAAGAGGTCTTGGTGAAGATCCTCAACAAAAGCCCAGAAAACACCTGTTATTGGTGGCCAGCAAAGAAGCCTAGGCCTCTCCATGCCCATTTCCACGGGAGCTTCCCCAGGCCCTCTCAGAGCTCATGAGCCTGCTCCCTGTGGGATGGGACTTCAGCTCTGACTGCTTGTTCCAGGGGCACTGGAGCGGAAACAAAGAAAAAAAATGAAGATTTAAGAGTGAGAGGGGGGAAATGAATCTCTTGTTGTTTTTCCAATAAAGTAATTCACTAGATAATGGCTTTTGAGCAGTCTAACCAGAGAAAATGAATGAGAATAAAAATTAAAACAAAACCCCAAAAATTAACATAACTAAATAGCATGGATGATCCCAGAGGAGGAAGGGAAGCAAAGTCAGGACAGGGGCTGCCTCACTTCCTTGGAAACTCTGCCAAGTTGAGATTGAAGCCCCTCCAAGCAGGGCCACCTGAGGTTAGCTTGACCCCTGCCCAGGCTACAGGGCCAGTTCTGCCAATCTGGCTGGTGCAGTGGAGCCATATGCGGGGCAGGGAGGTCTTTGTCAGACCTCTAACTCCATGCATCCACCCAACAATTCCTAAGAAGGAGGAGGCAACCTCATCACTGTGCACCCCCTCTTTCCCTTTTACCTTGGGGCAGCCAGAAGGATTCATTATAAGCCACAATTCTGGGGGCTGGATGATGCGAGGGCACTAATTTAAAGCCAGAGACAACCATGGTTCTTTGTCGAGATCATTTCCAAAAAATTAGTGTATGCATGTGAGGACTGAGATTTTGAAGCTCTCTCTTCCTCCCTGCCCCTTATTTTCTCCCTTCCTATTCCTGAATCAGGCTAAAATAATACTATGAACTATAATAATGATAGCTACTTCTCCTCTCTACTATTTATCGTTCACCATATATTTGCCAGGCACACTGCTAAGTGGTTTCCTTGCATTAACTCATTTTATCATCAATAGCCACCTTGTGAGATAGATATTATTATCTGCACTTCACACCTAATAATGTTAACTCACATTTATCCAAATCATTCCATCTGCCAGACACTGTGCAAAGAATTGGTGTTGTGTCATTATACGGAAGGTACTACTCTCATCCCCATATTACAGAGGAGGAAATTCACTCAGAGAAGCAAGGTAACTTGCTCAAGGTTTTACACCCTGTCAGGAGAAGGCCTGAGATGTCCGGGCAAGATTTCCTCAGAAGGGATCATAGCCTGGGAAGGCCCAGCCATCATTGCAGGCCAATTCAAACTACTAAGGAAGCCCCCTATAGGCACTCTCAGTAACAGCTTTACTGAGATATCTGTGTTCTCTTTACTCACAACACCGCTGGCACCAAATGAAGGGGGTTTTCCACCTGCCAGCCAATTCTCCAGCTCTCCAGACACCAAGTGGGTGTTCTACAATTCAATTCAGTTCTGACAATAACTACCCAGAGTTAGCGCAGGCCTCACAGGTTAAGGGCTCAGTGCTACTAGACTCCCTTCACTGCAGATGCTAATTACAAGTCTGGGCCTTCCAGATGGACCAGCTATAAACTAGGGGTTCCCAGGACCCCCCTCCTTGAGTTTTATAATTTGCTTGAATGGCTCACAGAACTGAGAAAGAACTTTACCGTTACCAGTTTATTGTACAGGACACAGCTCAGGAACAGCCAAATGGAAGAGATGCAGGGGGCAAGGTATGGGAGCAGGGCCACATCACCCTTCCAGCATCCCTGATGTGTTCACCAACCCGGGAGCTCTCTGAACTACTTCATTTAGGAGGTTTTAATGGAGGCTCCATTCACAGGCATGACTGATTACATCATTGGCCACAGGTGGTTAACTCATCTTCAGCTTCTCTCTCTGCCTGGAGGTCTGTGAGTGGAGCTGATAGTTCCAAATCTCTAATCACTTGTAGGTTTTTCTGGTGAACAGCCCCCACCTGAAGCTGTCTAGGGACCGCCCCCCCTCCCCGCCCCCCACCCACCAGTCACCCATCATCTCATTAGCATACAAACAGTACCCTTATGCCTCTAGAGATTTTAAGGGATTTAGGAACTGTGTGCCAGAAACCTCCAGAAACCTAAGACAAAGACCAAATGTACCATCAGCCCTCTGCCCTCTACATCTGTAAATTCAATGCAAATTCAATGAAAATATTTGGAAAACATAATACATAACATAAACATAACAAACATAAATAAAAAATAATACAACAATTTAAAATAACACAAATTTTAAAAATATAGTGTAACAACAATTTACATAGCATTACATTGTAATAAGAATCTAGAGATGATTTAAAGTACATGGGAGGCAGTGTATAGGTTATATGCAAATACCACACCATGTTATATAAGGTACTTGAGCATCATAGATTTAATTTCTGAGGGGGGATTCCAGAACCAATCCCCCACAGATATTGAAGGATGACTGTATATTTCTTATTGTTACCACTGGCAAATCCATATGGGTCTACGTCAACCTGAATTCTTGCCTCCTCAGAAGACTGAGGGGGTATAAGGCAGAGTGAGAGACCAAGGCAAGTTCTAGAGCAGGAGTGAATGTTTATTAAAAAGCTTTAGAGCAGGAATGAAGGGAAGTAAAGTACACTTGGAAGAGGGCCAAGCGGGCAACTTGAGAGATCAAGCATACGGTTTAACCTTTCGATTGGGGTTTTATATGTTGGCATTCTTCCGGGGTCTTGCACTACTTCTCCCCTGATTCTTCCCTTGGGGCGGGCTGTCCACATGTACAGTGGCCTGCTAGCACTTGGGAGGGGCCGCATGCACACTGTGCATGCTCACTTGAGGCATTTTCCCCTTACCAATCCAGTGTTCCTAAACAAAGGTCATCTGCCACTTTCCCTCTTAGTGCGCATGCTTGAGCCCACTTGCCCAACTCCTGAGAGCTTATTGGGAAGCTGCTGATCATCAGTTTTAGATGTTTCTATCTATTGGGAGGCTGCCGTTCCCTGGCACCAGCTGCAACCAATTATTATTTTAGAGAGATAGCTTAACAACTGCCTGACCATCACCTGACGGTCACCTGACATTCCTGGTGGGGGTTGGGGGAAGCTCTCTCCTGCCCTGCTCATGTTTGACTAGCTACCTACGGTAACATTACTTCACAAATCATCTAATTCACACATTTAAAGTATATGATTAAATGGTTTTAATATATTCAGACTTGTGCAACTATCACCACAAGTTAGAACATTTGAATCACCTCAAAAAGAAATCTCTCATACCTTAGTTATCATCCCCAACTCTCCATTCTCACAGCTCTAGGCAACTGCTAATCTACTTTCTTTTTCAGTGAATTTGCCTATTCTGGACATTTCATATAAATAGAATCATGCAATACGTGACTTTTATGACTGTCTTCTTTTACTTAACATGATGTTTTCAAGGTTCATCTTTGTATATATCATGCTTTAGTACTTCATTTCTTTTTATTGCCAAATAATATTCCATTGCAGCGCTATATCATACTTTATCCATTCGTCTGTTGGTAGACATATGGGTGGTTTCCACTTTGGAGACATTATGAATAATGCCACTATCAACACTCAAGTAAAAGTTTTTGTGTGGATATAACTTTTCATTTCCTTTTGGCATTTTTCTACAGGCCTCTGAGATAGTGTTAAAGACAAACATTTGAAAGTGAACTTTAATGAAGTCCAGAAAAGAGTGAGCTGCACTATCTACAGCTTTCTGTGCCACTAATTTAATCCACATAACAACCTTGTGAAATAGATTTTTTAATTTATATTTTAGAGTCAGATAAATAAAATCTATCTCTGTCCTCCAAACCCATGCTCTTAAACACTATGCAATACAGCCTACCACTCAAATTGGGGGAAAGGGATGTTATTCCCATTTCTGCACATAATATGGTGTGGCTTAGCAGTCTAACAAGTTCTGGAGAAAACTGTTGAAACTGCTAGGTGGGAAGGGCTCCCTGGCAAAACTCCAACCAGCCTATGCACTGGGAGGAGTGCACACCTGGGTGGAGCCACAGAAGTTTGTGCTGTTTGTAGTGGGGAGGAGACTGGCCCCTCCTCTTCCTTTGTGGAACCTGGGAACTGAGAGGCTGGAAGCGCACTAGCAGGGACTCTGGCTTTGCAGAGGGTCCCTGTTTCCCTTTTTTCCTTTTCACCCAATAAACCCTGCCCTGCTCACCCTTCAAATTGCGACCCTAAATTTTGTGGCCGTGTGACAAGGACCTCACCTTTAGCTGAACTAAGGAAAAGTCCCACAACACTGTGAAAGGAAACTAAAAATCTGGGACCCCAAACGCATTATGCCACAGGGAAAAGTCAAGCTTGAAAACTGAGTTATGCAAAACTGCCTTCCATTTTGTTCCTAAATAGATTGATAAAAAGAAAGAAGGTTACTGACCTCCCCAAGGGTCCTGCCTCACAATTTGCTTACAAGGAAATTCCTTGTGGGCCCCAAGATCTTTACCCTAAAACAATTCTGTTGAATTTCACCCAGACAATGTAAATTAACAGATTATCTTCACAGGTATGGGACAAAGACAGGATTAGGAGTCATCCTTCCCTCACTTAAGACAAATGCATGTTTGACTGCGTTATCTACTGTTTATTTTACGTAAAAATGTAGATTAACCACACACCAGATGAATGCATAATTGACTCTTCCTCTACCCGCTTCTTTCACATGTAAAATATGGATTCAGTGACTGCTGATCAAAGCTTCAAAAGAATGCAATTGCTTTTCTCTTTTATTTACCCTACCCCCTTTTCTTTCCACTTTCCCTTACTGCCCGCTCTTTCCCCTTTAAATACAAAAGTTCTCAAACCCTGTTTGGAAAAAGCACGGATCACAGATGTTCCTGTGATTTTGTGTTCCTTTTTGTCAGGCACATGCTCAATTTTGGCAAAATAAACCTGTAAAATGATTGAGACTTACCTCCGTCACGTCGTTTGATTTACAGAACACATTGTCATTTGGCATCTCAAGGGTGTTGTGACTTTCGGAGTGTCTGAAGCTTGCTTCCTGGGCTGGGCAGTATTTATTTCATGAAGGACAACAGCAGTCACAGCAGAGGAAAAGCATTTTCCTTAAGTGGCTTGTGGGTGATAGACACCAACTAGGAAGGTGGAGCAGAGAAACAGAAGACCATTATTGCGTGCGTGTAAGACATCTCTAGAGACATCTGAAAATAAGTGAAAAGCATAGGCAGAGAACTAAAATGAGCCATTGAAATGAGGGAATTAATGCTAATGTGAACCTATTTGTACCGGCTACAGGTTGTGGGGAGTTAAAGAAACCTATGTTAAACATACCAGCCATTTTAGGGCTTTTTCCTCTTACTGCCCCCTCTGTCTGGACACCTTCACCACCACCACCACCACGTTGCCAAAGTGGGAATATGCTAAAATGTGGTGCACCTGGAGTTACGCAGTAACTTTGCAATAGAGATAACAGAGTATCCCAATTACTGACCCTAGTCAGGGTTGTTGCTCTAATCACACTTTAAAGCTGTTTTAGTCTGTTTGTGCTGGTATAACAGAATTCCTGGGACTGGGTATTTTATAGAAGAGAAATTTACTTTCTTATAATTCTGGAGGCTGTGAAATCCAAGATCAAGAGACCAGCAGGTTCAGCTTGTCTAGTGAAGGATGCATCCTACTTGCAAGATGGCACCTTAATGTTGGATTCTCCAGAGGGGAGGAGTGCTGTGTCCTCACATGGCAAAAGGCAGAAGGATAAAAGGGAGGAGCTCCCTCTCTCAAGGCCCTTTATATGGGAACCGAATCCTATTCATGAGGGAGGAGTCTTCATAGCCTAATCACCTCTTAAAGCCCCACCTCTTGATAGTGTCACATTGGCAACACCTGAATTTGAGAGAGGACCCATTCAAGCAGTTACACTTGGATTTCCTTTGAAGTTTGTTTTTGTTTTTGTTTTTTTGAGACAGGATCTTACTCTATCACCCAGGCTGGAGTGCGGTGGTGTGATTATAGTTCACCATAACACTCAAACCCGTGGGCTCAAGTGATCCTCCTGCCTCAGGCACTAGGATTGCAGCTGTACCACTACACCTGGCTAATTTTATAATTTCTTGTAGAGACAGGGTCTCATTATGTTTTCCTAGCTAATCTCAAACTCCTGCCTCATGCAATTCTCCAGTCTCGGCCTCCCACAGCATTGGAATTACAGGCATGAGCCACCTTGCCTGGCCCTCTCAGAAGTCCTCTTTCACCTGTACTCCAATGAGATTACGTCATTTTCTCTGGATTTCTGGGTGCAAGGATTTTTTTCCTAGACCACTTTGTTGGTTCTGTTTTGTCTTTCAGAAAGAAAAAATAAAGATCCCATTCTAGATGCTAAGTGCTTGAAAAACAGTGATCATTTATATTCTTACAGTAAGTTGAAAGATTAAGAAAAAAGATCATTCCCTTGGAGTTTTCTTTTCTAACCTCCTGCCTAGGAAACCAGCATCAACACAGTGTTTGAAAGGTTAGTAGTGCTTTTATTGTATTCTACCATCCACATGACTTTCAAGTGTAGAGTTTTCTGGCGTTTGAGCATATCAAGGTTGATCCTATAGGTGGTGATAAAGGCAAATAGTGCTAGAAGCAACCATAATAGATGGGAGAGTGAGAGATTTTTTAGGGATTTTCTTCATCCCCAGACCAGGGATGGAGGCCAGGGTTTGGAGGCTTCACCTATGCCCTTTTCCATATAGAGGGTCCTGAAAGTTTGTTTTCCATTTGTGCTGGCAAATGATGGTGGTGTTTCTGGGGAAGAGAGAAAGGATGGCGGTGTACACTGAAATCTAAGTTATTGGTAGTCATGGGAAGAGATTCCTATGCCTGAATATGTCTGAGAAGTAGGGAGGCTACTTTCTGTCATCAATCCAGAAGAAGCATATCAACCATGACAGTGGACTGAAGGTCAAACAGATTGTACTCAGTGGTCTGGATTTGGTCTGGATTGTGCAAGACATCTGGCTTGGAGGAGGTAGAGAAGGCACCATGTAGATATGTGTAGAGCTGTTAGGAGATGAAGGCAGGAGTCTAGGTGTGATGGTGGGGAACTCTCATCTAGAGAGTCTTCAGGGGGCAGCAGGGCATTATGGTTGAGAACCTTGGCTTTTGTGTTAAGACATACCAGAATTCAAATCCTGGCTCTATCACTTAATACTGATGATGTGACCTAGAGTTAGATGCTTCATCACTGTGAGTCTTTGTTTTCTCATCCATAAAATCCTACTTCATAGGTTGTTGTAGGGATTAAATCAGATAATGTCTATGAAATACTAAAAAGTATAGTTCAAAAGCTTAGATGCCAATGAACATGATGTCCTTAATGTTTCTAAACTGAAACTAAAATTTTTATTTTTAATGTCATTCTGCCAAAAATGGCCCAAAACTTTAACCAACTTTAATATGTACACCCTTCTCCTGGAAATTTTGTTAAAATGGAGACTCTAATTAGTAGGTCTGTGGTGGGGCCTGAGAGTCTGCATTTGTAACAAGCTCCCGGGTGATACTGATGATGCTGCAGGTCTCAGGACCACAGTTTGAATAGCAAGCATCTAAAGGCATACAGAGCTGACACCTGCTTAATTTATGAGGAAAAAATAAGACAGAAGAAAATAGAGGACCATTGCAACTTAAAAGTGCCAGCCCAGTACATACTGCAGTAGCCACTCAATAAATGGTAACTGTTGCCATTAATCTTTGAGAACTGAAATTATCTGTACCCACAGGGCTTATTGTCTACATTAACATGATTTTATTATCCATTGTCTTCATCAATATGATTTATTATTCCAGGACACTCTTGCCATGGAAGATAAAGTTGCAAATAACTTTATTATCCATTTCAAGAATATCCTGAAAATTTATTTAAATAAACATTAGACTATTCATAGTCCATGTCTACTACAATATAGTCTCAAACAATGGTTTACAGTCCAAGACTGTCTCCAAAACCCTTGCCTCATTCTGTCCACTAACCCTAATATGTCATGAGATTACCCGATTCTAATCAAGTCCCCTGAAACAAAAGGCCTGACTCAAACTACACTCCAAAACCTCATAAATATCCTGCCTTTGCCTTGCCTGCTTTGAGATGATACTAAGAATCTGCCCATTCATCTTTTGAAAGACATCTTGATGTGAGATTCAGCATTTTTCATGTCATGTACCTTCCCACCCAAGAGAGAAACAAATGGGAGTGGGTGCTGCCTTGAGGGACATTGAGAAGGAGGGGGAGGAGGCCTGAGAAATCCCATGTGATATTTCCCTCATCAGTGACATTGAAGGCAAGGCTGCCCATGAAATGCAAATGAAAAATCCAGTTCAGTTCTGCTCATAGAAAAAGGGGCCCCTTTCCCAGCAGGTCCAACCCCTGCTCTTCAAAGTAAATGGCCTTCCCCCAGTCCAGGTTCCAGAGACTCGGTCCCTCACACAAACCCTGAGAACCTGGTTTCTGCACTGGCCTCTGTGGCACTCCCAGGTTGGAGGATGGGGTTGACAAGCAACCATGAAACTTTCTTTCATCAGTGCTAGACCCAGGTTTCCCAAAGGAGAAATGGCTCCCCATCAGTTCCCTAGCAAGTAGGTAAGCAGCAGACCTATGAAGGAAGAAGATTGCCCCTAGCACCTAGAACACCTAGCAAGTAGTAGGTACTCAAAATGTTTGTTGACTAAATGGTTAAAAGAAAGAAGAAATAACAAGTTTAAAAAAATGAACAATTTGAGATTTGTTATCAAATATCTTCTATAAAAATTCAAACCTCTCAGAAAGGATCAGAAGATCATCAATTGGACTAATGCCAAAGGATTCCTATCTAATACCTGGTGCAATCAAAAGGGCACTGGAAATTTTGATAAAGAGCTCAGGGAAGGATGGAGATGTCATTGCTGAGCTTGGACAGGAAGGAAAAGATGGTGCCAGAAGCAGAGAGAGGCAGAGATAGAGGAGTGGTAACAGAAGAAGCATAGCTTATTAGATCTTGATGCTCTGTGAAACCCTGAGTCCAAGAAGTAAGCAATCACCAGCCCTGCCCTACCCACTTTCCTTTCTTGCCAGCTGAGATCAAAAGCTGTGCCTTGATCTTAGCTCCTGCCACCCCTCCACTCATGGTTGAAGCCTAGGGAATACCTGACTGCAATTAGATTTGTAATAATAGCATTGTTTTTACAGTATTGAATGATAGACGATAATATTAGCATGGTTCTGGGCATATAGCAAGAACATATAATAAATGCTGCTGGACATACTACTGTTTGAAAATTAAAATGCATTGGACTTGCATTGAATAAAAAAGAATAAATTAATCCTAAAGCAAATAAGTTAACAGTCTAAGGAAATTGCTTCTCAGACTCCTTTGAATATCATATTTAAGCTGTTTACATTAAACCAGAACAGCCTCTCTTCCCCATTCATCTTCCTAGACTTCTCTTGTTTGACTCACTAACCTGGCAGTGTATTTTTGTTGTTGTTAAAGGAGGAAAGAACTGATTGGATCAATTTCACATCTTTAAAAAAATCTATTTTTATTTGACAGAGTGTATACTCTTTGTGCATAAACAAAAGACATATTTACTATGAGTGTCCATTTTGACTTTAGTTAATAGTTGTTACATTTCCATTTGTTATCTTAGATAATGACAGTGAGGTAATATCTACAGACTCCTCATGATTATTAATAGTTATGTTTTCATTATTCTGTCAATGTATTTAAAAAAAAACTAAGCATAAGCCGTAAAAGATATGTGATTTCTTTCTGTGTGGTGTTAATAAGTATCTTCCTTATTCTGCCTTCCATAACTGAGCTAAGGCAGAATTATCACTTTTATCACTGCAAAGAAAAATATAAGACTTTAAAATGAGGAAAAGAGATTATTGGATATCCTTTCAATGAAAGGCTGAAGGCCCCAGGAATTATTTAATTCCATCTAGGGGTGACTTTGACTAGGCTCTTTTACAATTCTGTAGAGACAGAAGTTAAATTGCAGCACACTGACAGCAGTGCAAACAATTCTTGTCTGTAAGAATGTAAATTAGGTGTGTCCAGTTGGGATAAAACTGACTATTGCTCTATGGATAGAACACTTTGTTTTTGCAAATTCATTTTAATATTTCTTTACTGCATCAAAATTTACACATATGAGTTAAATAAAAACTTTGACATGTGTTCATTTTATGTCTGAAAGTCATAATTTCTATCATTTTTTGAAAATTATTCTTTGACATCACATTTAATTTTAGTCACGAATTTTCAGTTAATTAGTAACTTGCACTGACTTGTTGTTTCAGTAATGATGTGGCGTTCTGCCATTTTGGTCAGCACAGCAAGATGGGACAAAATACTTACCACTTAAGAACAACAAGATCCTGGCCTAAAATCCAATCCAAGTAGAAACCAGTTCCTTTCACCCAAATTTCCAATTCATTTGATAGTAACTCACATGCATGTTGGCTAAACTTACTGACAGTGGTTTCAACAGAGATGGTAATAGCCAAAGTAGGCAGCAACTGTCATGGGGAACTGGAAGGGCCTTCCATATTTAAAAGATTCACTGTGAATGACGCTGGGATTTTGGTTAATGGTTAAAGTACAAAGCTTTGTAAAAAACAAAAAACCAAAAACAAAAACCAACCATTAGTAAGCTGGGCTATGGAAAGTTTCATGTCTTTACAATAAAATTGCTTTACAATAAAGAAAATTTATCGCACTTCAAAAAGCAATACTAAGAAAGGCCAACTATGACCTCACCAGATTTACAGCAGGCTGCACAATGATAAGCTTACGTGGGCCAGTGCCAAGACGAGCTACTTCCCAGAAGAGTAGAACACACTACATGGACTGCCAGACAACAGCCTTCAATGGAGAAATCTCTCTGTAAAACAGCACTTACCGATATGTGGGTGAGAGTAAGGGAACAGTAGCTACTTATTGAATGAATGAGCAAATGAATGAACCAGTGAGCATCCTCAGAAGTCAGAGAGTTAGTTATGTCATGGAATCAGCAAACCATGGTATGCAACAAATGCTGCTTGGAAGGCTGAGGAAAATATTCCATATATCTACTCATGCCTGCCAGTTCCCAAGGTAATTGTGGCAACACAAACAAATTTATCAAAAGCACCATTAAATGTATTGCAGTTTTTTGCTATTTGTATTGGTTCCTGTGGATACAAATTAAAATTATGGCATTTATGGTGGAAAGGTCTCTGAAATTTTTCAATGTTTTAAATGGGAATGTCTTGCTCAAAAAAGTTTGAATTATCTTTTCAAATACTCCAAGCCCTACTCTTTTTCTCCTCTCCTTCTGGCTCTCTGATTATACAAGTGTTAGATCTATTGAGATAGTTCTACAGGTCCCTGAGGTTCATTTCTTTTTTGTCTAATATATCCTGTTTTTCAAATTGGGTCATTTCTGTTGGCCCACATTCAAGTTAACTGGTTCTTTCCTCTGTTGTATTTATTATTCTATTGAGTCCATCCAGTGAATCTTTTATATCTGTTCTTACATTTTTTCAGTTCTAAAATTTTTATTTTGTTCTCCTCATATCTTCTATTTCTTTGCTGAGACTTTTTGTTTTACCTCTTGTTTGAAATGCAGTCATAATTGCTTGTTTCGTGGTGGCTGGGGTAAAATCCTTGTTAGATAATGCCAACATCTATGCCATCACAGTGCTGGCATCTGCTGATTGTCGTTTCTTATTCAAATTGCGATTCTTGAGGCTCTTGAAATGGCAAGTGATGTCTTTATTGTATCCTATACAGTTTGATATTATGTTGTGAGGCCCTGGATCCTATTTACTCTTATTTTTTGCAGGCAGTCACCATTTTTAGGTATAGTGTACAAGTCTAGATGTGGATGAAAGTTCAGCTTCCATTCTGGCCCCACTGGTGAATCTACTTCCTGCTGAATCTGGAGCATCCATTTACACTGCCTCATTGCCATTGAGTGAGAGGGGAGGTTCTGCTCTTCCCTGATGGAGACAAGGGAGGAGGAATCAGGAATGCCAATGAGCACCACATCACTATTTGGTATCCGTTGAATTTCCAGATACATTTTAGGATCAGCTTGTCAATTTCTGCAAAGCAGAAGCTGCAATTCTGGTAGGAATTATGTTGACTCTGTAGATCAGTTTGTGGAGTATTGTCATTCAGCAATATTCAGTTTTTTGATCGATGAACATGAGATGTATTTTAATTTATTTGTCTTATGTAATTTCTTTCAACAATGTTTTATAGTTTTCAGAGTATACGCTCTGCACTTCTTTTGTTAAATTTACTCTTAAGTATTTTATTATTTTTGATGTGATTATAAATGGAATTGTTTTCTTAATTACAATTTTTTATGGTAAAAATACATATATAACATAAAAGTATCATTTTAATCATTTTTAAGTGTACAGTCGTATTAAATACATTCAGATTGCTGTGCAACCATCACCATGATCCATCTCCAGAACTTTTCACCACCCCAAACTGAAAATCTGTACCCATTAAACAATAATTCTTCATTTCTCCCTCCCCCCAGCCCCTGGAAACCACTATTCTGCCTTCTGTTTCTATGAATTTGACTACTCTAGATACCTCATATAAGTGGAATCATACAGAATTTATCTGAATTATTTCATTTAGCATAAGGTCTTCAAGGTTCACCCATGTTGTAGCATGTGCCAAATTTCTTCCTTTTTAAGACTGAATAATATTCCATTATATGTATATACCACATTTTGTTTATTCATCTGTCAATGGACATTGGGGTTGTTTCCACATTTTGGTTATTGTGAATAATGCTGTAATTTTCATTTTGGATTGTTCATTGCAACTCTATTGAAATATAATTGATTTTTGAATATTAATATTGTATCCAGCAGTTCATCTATTGGTTCCAACAGTAATTTGTTAGATTCCTTAGGATTTTCTACATTCTAGGTCATGTTATCTGCAAATGAAGATCCTTTTACTTCTTTCATTTCAATCTGAATGTCTTTTATTTCGTTTTATTTCTATCTCAGTCAGTTAGCGCTACTATAACAGAATACTGTAGAGTGGGTAGCTTAAATAACAGACATTTATTTCTCACAGTTTTGGAGGATTGGAAGTCCAAGATCAAGGCACCAGTATGGTCAGGTTCTTGGTGAATGCCATTTTTCTGGTTCACAGATAGCTGTCTTCTGTTGTATGGTGACAAGAGAGAGAGAGCTTTGGTCTCTTTGTCTCCTGTAAGGGCACTAATCCCATTCATGAGGGCTCCACCTTTGTGACCTAATTACCTCTCAAAAGCCCCAATTCCAAATACCATCACGCTGGGAATTTAGGCTTCCACATATGAATTTGGGAGGTGAGGGGATACAAGCAAACATTCGTCTACAGCACTTGTCCAATTGCCTTGGCTAGAACTTCCAGCACAATGCTAAATAGAAGTGGTAAGAATGAGCAACTTTATCTTCTTCCTGATCTTAAGGGGAAAGCATTCATTTTTTGGCCATTAAGCATGATGTCAGTTATAGATTTTTTTTGCAGGTGTGCTTTATCACATTTCTGATATGTTGAGAATTTTTATCATAAGAGGATATATAATTTTGTCGAGTGCTTTTTCTGAATCTGTTAACTATAGTTTTCATTTTTTAGTCTATCAATATGGTGTATCATGTTAATTGATTTTTGGATATTAAAACAACCTTGCCTTCCTGAGATAAATCTCACTTGGTTATGGCGTATAACTTTTTTACATGTTGTGGGATTCAGTTTTCTAGCATTTTGTTGAGTATTTTGTGTCTATATCCGTAAGGGATATTGGTTTGTAGTTTCCTTCTTTTTGTGATGTCTTTATTTGGTTTTAGTATAAGGTATTTGGTGTCTGGCATCATTGCATCAGTTTGGACATATTATCTGCTCTTCTATTTCTTTGAAATAATTTGTAAAGGATTTTGTGTTAATTCTTTAAAGCTAGCTCAGCTTTTAGAATTGGGGAGTGGGGTGAATGGGCATAGTTTTTCCATGGATAGACCTATGATTAATTTCCCTGTATCTCACTTCTAGCTTCCATATCTGTAGGTCTGGGGCTCACTGCTCCCCAGAGTTCAGCTGAGAGGATTGGCTCCCATTCCCACAGTAGCCCCTTCATGCTCACTCTGTTTATTTGCATACTTTCAATAGTTTATAATATTTCAGGAATCTTTTATTTGCTGATGACTCTCCTGCAATTCTCTTTGCTAAAATGCATTTATTCCCTTTGATATCTCTACTGCTATTTCAAAGGGGACTCACGAAAGAGAAGAGGCAAATGTGTGCTGAACCCACCATTTATCATGAGATGAAAGCTCAGCACTTAACGTAGAGATTAACAATTTGTAGCAGCTCCCTCAATGTTTGTGAGGTTGAAATGAGTTAAATCCATTGTATTGGGACTTTAGAAACTATATTATTTGTAGTACTGCTTTAAGTTTTTTCATATTACAAAATTGAAATATCATTTGATTTGCTTTTATATCTCTGAACATGCAACTCATATAATCATTACATTTTTAGAAGTTTTCATTTAAATGATATATATATTCTTTGGAAGGATTTTAATGATATATGTGTACACGCATACATACACACACACATATATATCCAAAATATTGTAGTCATATTGAATTGACATTGAAATTCTCATTGTACAGTGACTTTTTATTCTTATTTGGGGGTCTTAATTGCAATAGAATGTTATCAAAATCTAAATTGTCTAAATAATTCTTACATTCAGGGAGATTTGGGATTGTTTGGTTTTTCCTTATTATAACTGCCACATTTTAGACATCTGGATTTTGTTTCAGAATTTTTCTTAATAATGAAAACCCTTAAAGACTTTCAGAAGTAATTTAGCCAATTCATCTTGCCCTGAGCTGAAATCTTTAAATCTCTTGCAGGCGTCTCAAGATAACATACTCCATCTCTCAGTAAAACATTTCCATACTTATTGTACTCTTGAGAAATTCTTTTTTACATCTGACCTGTTCCAATTTGAGCTTGTCTCCTTTCTTTTACCCTCCGACATTTTTAAGGCGACTAGAACATCCTGGAAGCATTCACATAATCACCCAAAGAATTTACTGCTTCATCATCCAAGAGCTATTATTGTTAAAGTTAAATAATGCCATAGGATGATAATTAATTTGATCCTTAACTGTTCAGTGTCATCTCCCCGCACAGAGAAACAGTGAAATATAATAAGTAATAAATTGGTTAAGGTCATGGGATTTAGTGTTGGTCGTACTTTGATTTCTATCCTGGCTTCTCCACTTACCAGCATATCTCCATACTTTCTTCAGTCTCAGTTTCCTCTTCTGTAAATTGGGATCATAAGGCTGCTTCCCTCATATAGTAAGTAAGACTTCAACAAGATACTATGTATAAAGGGCCCCACCCATCTAAAGGGCACCCATAGAGCCCTATAATTATTTGTTTTTATTGTTTATTATCTGTAGCAGATCCACTCTATTAAAGGAGAGCAATGAGATACCATGTAATAGATAACTGTCCTTATGAATTATCTAGGAGATAATCTGCCATTCTATTGCTCTATGAAGCCAAATTTGAGGTAATAATGGGAGTTTTGTTTTTAAAAATGTTTCCTTAAGTCCAAAAGAAGAGGGAAGACACTGAAACTCTTTATAAACTTTAAAGAAATTGTATTCTTAGTTACTTTTGGTTTTGCTCATTTTCACAGAAGTCAAGTGTCCTTAAGTCTTGCTGAGCTTCTTAAAGTCCTGTAGATAATGATGCTTGGGTGGCAACTCTCAGCAACCATTGGCAGAGTAGCTATTGGACATATTTGGAATAATTCTTAGATTATTTTATTCTGTGCATTGGACCTCCATTAATGGAGACCAATAGAGAGGAAAGGGAACAGGATGAAATTAACAAGAAAGATACAAAAGAGAAGGATGAGACAGCATTTTAAAACTTAGGCTGCCAAAGGAGGCAAATTCTCCGCTGGGAGAAGCTAATGGAAGCGAGCATGAGTATCACCATTTCATTCTGCTAGTGCCACCCTGTGCTCCCACAGAGAAGGGTCATTAATTTAAGACAATGACAACTACCCAGCTTGGAAACCATAGGCTGAAACTGGAAAACCCCAGAAATAAGGGAGCATAATTGATGGGAATTAAAATGATCATGGAATCACCTCCTAAGTTTGATGCTTTTTAAGTGTGAGCAGGTAACTAAGCTAAAGCAGCAATTGATGTTGAAATTGAGCACAAAGGAATAGGGCTTCATCTGTGATTTGGAGGGATCTGCACCCTATTCTAAAGGTTTTGTTGCTTTCATTTTTACCCATTATGTCCAGAGATATTTATTCTAATATTGTATTAGACTATGCGTTTTACTTAAAAATATGAAACTTATAGTAACTGTTTACTTACAGCCATATCATAATTACATTTTTTTTTCTGTAGAGATGAGGTCTGTGTTGCCCGGTCTGGTCTTGAGCTTCTGGCCTCAAGAGATCCTCCTCCCTCGGCTTCATAAATTGCTGGGATAAAAGACATGAGGCACTGTGCCTGGCCTGTAATTAAATAATGGTATTTCAACTTCCAGAAATTAAGTCTCTTTAAGTGAGTATGGAAACTCAAGACAGTAAGTTTAATGACTGACTTAATCCTTTTTTTTTTTTTTTTAGACAGAGTCTCACTCTGTTGCCCAGGCTGGAGCATAGTGGCACAATCTCAGCTCACTGCAACCTCCACCTCCCAGGTTCAAGCAATTCTTCTGCCTCAGCCTCCAGAGTAACTGGGATTACAGGCACCTGCCATTATGCCTGGCTAATTTTTGTATTTTTAACAGAGATGGGGTTTCACCATGTTGGCCAGGCTGGTCTCTTGACCCTTAGTGAGCCACCCACCTTGGCCTCCCAAAGTGCTGAGATTACTGGCATGAGCCACTGCGCCCAGCCTGACTTTATCCTTTTCATGAAAAATGATAAAGTGCTGTACTCAGAAGCTGTCAGTACTGCACTATTATTCTTTGCATCTGTTCCTCAATTCATCAAATGTTTATTGGCACCTTGCTGTGCTTTGAAGGACCTTTTTAAATTTATTTCCATGGCCGCATTTCCTGTATGATGCTTGCTTAATTTTGTCAATTAAAGTTTGAAGAGAAAAAGTGCATGCAAATTTCGGTATCAAAATACATGTGAGACATCATTTCATATTCCTCTCCATTGCCAAAGTTTCTCCTTTCTTTTTTCAAATGTTAAAAGCTGAACGGACTGAATGAATTCCTTCCACCTTAAAAGAATTTTTTTCAATTGACAAATAATAATTTTACATACTTATGGGGTACATAGAGATTTTGATATATATTCTCTCTAGTGATCAGATTAGGTAGATTAGCATATCCATCATCTCAAACACTTATTGGTTCTTTGTGTTGGGAATGCTCCATACCCTTCTAGGTATTTGAAAATACATAATATGTTGTTATTAACTATAATCATCCTACAGTGGTATATAGCCCTAGAACTTATTTCTCCTATCTGTAACTTTGTATCCTTTAACAAATATCTCCCTATCCCTCCCTTCTCCCTACCATTCCCAGCCTCTAATATCCTCTGTCCTACTTTTTACTTCTATGGTATCACCTTTTTTAGCTTCCACATATGAGTGAGAACATGTGGTGTTTAATTTTCTGTTCCTGGCTTATTTCACTTAACATAATGTCTTTTGGTTCCATCCAAGTTGCCTCAAATGACAGGATTTCCTTCTATCTTTTTAATAATATAATGTAGTCCTCAATTACTGTCTCTTTTTAGGTTCCCATATTGAGGCTGCTTGGTTTGGATCACAGCGCTAATAAGATCAGCATCTCATCTGTTTCAGTCTTCATGAGTCATTTTCTTCATTAAGGGAATGACGGGAGGGAATGTGTGAGAAGAAATTTCATTGTCTGTTAATTGTGTACCTGATTCTGGCTCTCTAATGTTGATGACTGAAAATGTGTGAACAGCTCAGTTTGAGCCCATCGCTACTAACTTCTCAAACTTCTTTACCAAAGATGCCTCTTAGGATGGCAGAGTGCAAATGTGGGTTCTCAGGATTCTGTAGTATAACTTCAGCTGGAATCCTTAAACTCAAAAGTTTCTTTGAAGTATTAAAATTCACATGCTTTTTGGATCTTAGGCAATAGCATAATTGATTTTTAATATAAAATAATATTTCCTCTTTCTGGGCACACAGACTCTATTTCCCAGTCTCCGCTGGAATTAATAACATAGGGCCATGTGATTAGGCTCTAGGTAACCGGAAGTGGGTAGAAGTGATGTACCCTTCTTCTAGGCCTAGCCATAAGAGCTCATGCATGATTGCCTGTGCTTTTTCATCATCTTCTATGGGGACCCTAGAGGCCACGTGTTCAGTATGGTAGTGACACAGGTGTAAAGAGCCAGGATCCCGCATCCCTATGTGGAGGCAAGGAGCTTGATAATACAGCACATTGTGACATAAGAAAAAAATAAACTTTTATTATGTTAAGCCACTAGGATTTTAGGGGTGGTTTGTTGCAGCAGCTATATTAATTGTCATGATTAATACACCATGAGAACAATTTTTTTCCTATCAGCCTTATTCATCAAGATGCAATTTCATTAATTAATTTTGAAAATGGGGCTGAATTGAAGAATGTTGAACAGACTTAGTGTCTAGGAAACTTCTCTCCTGTTTCTTGCTGTTGAAATATCTCCAGCCCCAGACTTACAAAAATATGTAGATACCAAAAATAGGGTGTTTTTTTTTCCATTTCTTTCTTTTTTCACAAATATCAATGAACTCTATCAGAGTAACCATTGAGAGAATATGCCCTGAATACCATGGGGGGAAATGCAATATTTTAAGTTTGGGTTAAAATTTTGGCAAGTGAATCTTCTTGTCAAAAATAAAAATTATTTGCATCCTTCTGCAGATTTAGAAGGTTTCTGACCCACTGCCCTTCTGTCTCAATATTAAAACATGACTGATGATGTAATTTATTTAACACCAATGTAATCATTTCTATTACATACATATTAAGTCTCAAAAGATTAATCTTCCTCATATTTGTTTTCACCAAATGCAAATCCTAGGACATGTAACACTCCCACTCATGCACCTGTTCTCAACACATTTCCAGCGTCCCTAGACACAACCAGGAAAAACCATTTGAGGGCGATCTTTCACCACATTCAGGCATTGTGTAGCCTAGACAATTCCCAGACTCATTCATTCCACCAACAATCTCTCATCAGCACCAACCTCTCATATTTTTGTTATCCCCAAACCACTTAGTACTTGTTAAGTGGACTCTTGGACCATTAAGTGAACAGAAAGATATATGATATGTATTTAAATTATAAAAACTGAAGGTAATATTAAAGGTAAGAATAATTATTTCGTGTCAGTGGAAGATGGCTGATCTCACTGTTAACCTTTCACTAGGTTTTTGGCTCAATAATTGAAGCAGTAGGTTCTACATGCAGTATGTTTTTTTCCTGCCTCTTTATTGCTACTAAGTTAAATAATTCAAAATTACAATGATAGGTCATTAGGAATGTCAGCAAGTGATTGAGGGCTTCATCTGATAATTCTGTTATCATAATGTTATCTCAGTCCAGCTCAAACATGGACAGGGAATGAATGGAGAAATTTATGAGTGAGTAGTACCTGGAAAACTCTTTAAGTCCACAACGGAATCAAAACCTGGAAGTTTGGTTTTACTTGGGCTTAGTGACAAATTCCTAATCTACTCTCATTACATTGCACTCTGTAGAGCATGGGTCCCATGGCCCATTAGGAACAGGCCACACAGCAGAAGGTGAGCAGCTGGCAAGCATTACCACCTGAGCTCCGCCTCATGTCAGATCAGCAGCAGCATTAGATTCTCATAGGAGCGGGGACCCTATCATGAACTGCACATGCAAGGGATGTAGGCTGTGCGCCTCTTACTAGAATCTGATAATGCCTGACGATCTGAAGTGGAACAGTTTCACTCCAAAACCAACCCTCTGCCCTCATCTGTGGAAAAATCGTCTTCCACAAAACTGGTCCCTAGTGCCAGAAAGGTTGGGGACCACGCTGTAGAGCAATTCTTTATGTTCTATTGTGGCATCTTGATGTATTTTTTAAGCATCCCCAAGATTTCATTGTTTTGTTTTCTCTAATGAGAAAGAAAATAATCAAATACTGGGGATAAGTCGAATTCCTAATGACTGAGGCATTTTTGTTTTGTTTTGTTTTAATCCTGACCCTTTATCCTCTTCATTGGAAATTGGCAAAAGTTTATCCCCGAAGTGATAAGTTCTGGCTTGTCAAGATAATTAAGGCTATTGCTGAGATACACCACATTTGAAGTGATAGAAACGGTCCTTACTGGCATTATCAGTGTCATGGAAATATTTTCCCATCTATGATTTTTCAGGTCCTAGGATGTTTCCCTCTGGCAACCAACATTTTTTTTCAGAGAGGAAAAAATGTATCTGTAGTCACTGCCCATCTTCTGGCAGAATGTGTTGAAAGGTGTACACTCAAGAGCTGCAAGATGATCCAAATTATTACTTTCACTATTTCCTTGAACATCATATTTCAGTCAGGAGGTACTATGGTAGACTGCTAGTTAACCTCTGAAAACCAATTAGTGTGTGGATTTGCATTTAGGGGCTACTCTCCTAACCTTGCAATAATCTGGGCCTCTGTCAGAATTGAGTACAACACATCTTTTCCCATCTATGTAGTGCCTCCAAAGCAATTTTAATTTTAGAAAATATCTTCTCCTATGGCTTGGGTTTTCTGTATCATAATAACCAGAAGTCATTAAGCAGTTTATATCTATACAACAGTGGCTAAAAAGCAGAATCTCTGCCAGTATGCATTTGATGAGCATCATTGATTATGTGTGATTTCCAGCAGTTCGTTTCAGTATAATACCAGCCATTAACACTGGGTGGCTAGTTTTCCAAGTGTATCCTAAAAAGGGTGATCCAGATCTGTTTTTGTTGTGCAAAGTGTAATATTGATGCCTTGTCTTCTTCCAGTGGCAAAATGTATCTGTTTTATACTGAAAAGTACTAATGCTGGTTGAGGTTTTCTTTTTTTCTTTCTTCCCCCCCCCCCCCGACCCCCCAAGAGAGCACACTCTGCTGTATGTGCAAACAACATACTTGAGCAATGTCTCATGAAAGGCAATGCGCTGGAGCAAATGCATTTTCAGTTACATAATTCCCATTTCCAGATATTGCGATTCTTGTTTGTTACTTTTTGAGCTATTTCTATACAATGGCCACCTTGGTCAGGCCACATTTCCCAACACATAGAGATTCTCATTCTTGCTTTGCATTGAGTTGGGTTCTGTTTATGATATATACCAGAATGCACTCAGACAATAGGTAGGCTCTCAGAACAGCCAGAGAATGCCCTCTTTCGTGAGAAGATCCACAAAAAACTACTGAATAGATGATTCTTTTACAAGCAGGGAACCTTTAGGCATCAAAAGTTTAGAAACATAGCTCTGGGTGTTATGCTTTTGTCTTCTTAAGACAGAAAAGGATCACTTGCAGTCCAGGTTACATCTAATTTTACAAAGAATGAGTAGAAAGTATAACTGATTTATTTCCAAAATTTAATCTGCTCATGTAAAATATAAAAACAGAAAGGGCTGTGAGGGTTTTTAATCTTTTCCTTCTTACAGACTTCACGTACATTACTTGTGAATATGTTTTTAAGATTTGTCTGATTCATATGATTTTCCGTAAGACACTCAGATGTGGATGTCTTTGCTTTACAGTATTGTAGCCTGCTGAACTAGCATACAAAGTGGAAAAGGTCGGTCACATTCATTCAACAAAAAGACATAGGGGCAGAGGACAGACAGCACAGAAAGCATGGCTTTGCCCCTGCACCTGGCGATTTTTAAGTATCAGAGCTCTAATATGGGTTTTTCTGTCAATTCATTCATTCATTCAACAAAATTTTTTGAGTGTCTGCTATGTGCCTGACATTCTTCTAGGCACTGTATTTTCAGAATTGAACATAATTGATCAAACTACCTTACTCATAGAGCTCATAGTGTCTAGGGAAGGGCAGAGAAGAAATGAAAAAAATGAAGGAATATATAACTCACTCCAGGTACAGGTAAGGTTGTATGTGAAGGCTTCCTAGTAGAAGAGCCTCCTAAACTGAATCTTAACTAAGAATTGACCAGGAAAAAAATGGAGGAGCGAGAAGGAAATCATTTTAGTATGAGAAGGTTCTGGAGTCATGCAGATGAAACAGAGTGTGTAGTGTGCTTGTGGTGCTGGCAGCAGTTTGGTGTTGCTGTAACTTTTGGGGTGAGACAGGGAGTGAGGCCAGCTATGGTATCACATTAAAGAGCTAAATCTTTGTACAGCCAAGACTGGAGAAGACAATAGATTTAAGAAAGCGACAAGATCAGATTTTCAAGCACTTATTCTGTGCTCTTGTGGGGTACTGCTGGGTGTGGGAACTACAAAGATAAGAAGACACTACAGGTCCATGATCTGAAGTGCTCACTTCTGCACTGCCCACCCACCTCTTTTTTTCTTTTTGGTCTACTTTACTTTCTTATTCGACTCTAGACCTGCTCTCCCTCAATCCACACCCAGCACACCCTTCCTATCCCTTAAGTGCAAGTTGGGCATTTGGTGGCCAGTCCCTGTCCTTTTGCACAGAGATCCAGCATGGAGAATAACAAAACTATTTCATAACTCCTCGGCAAGGCTGACATATTAGCTTCAGTTTCTATCATCAATACCTGCTAGTCTCATGATTCATGGCATCAGAAAACTGACGACCAAAAGACCCAATTCCCTCACATTTTAAGCCATCAAACAAATCTACCTTTACAAGGAAACTTGAAACCATACTGTTCTTTAAAAACCAATGCACAACAGACACATAAACCAATGGAACAGAATAGAGAACACAGAAACAACACCACACGTCTACAACCATCTGATCTTTGACAAACCTGACAAAAACAAGCAGTGGGGAAAGGACTCCCTATTCAATAAATGTTACTTGGAGAACTGGCTAGCCATATGCAGAAAACTGAAAGTGAACCCCTTCCTTACACCATATACAAAAATTAACTCAAGATGGATTAAAGACTTAAATGTTAACACCCAAAACTATAAAAACCCTAGAAGGAAATCTAGGCAATACCAGTCAGGACATAGGCACAGGCAAAGATTTCATGATGAAATTGCCAAGAGCAATTGCAGCAAAAGCAAAAAATGACAAATGGGATCTAATTAAACTAAAGAGCTTATGCACAGCAAAAGAAACTAGCATCAGAGTGAACAGGCAACCTACAGAGCAGGAGAAAATTTTTGCAATCTATCCATCTGACAAAGGACTAATATCCAAAATCTACAAAGAACTTAAACAAACTTATAGGAAAAAAACAACCGCATTAAAAAGTGGGCAAAGGATATGAACAGACACTTCTCAAAAGAAGACATTCATTCAAACATGGAAAAGAGCTCATCATCACTGATTAGAAAAATGCAAATCAAAACCACAATGAGATACCACCTTATGCCAGTCAGAATGGCAATTATTAAAAAGTCAAGAAATAAAAGATACTGGTGAGGTTGCAGAGAAGTAGGAATGCTTTTACACTGTCGGTGGGAATGTAAATTAGTTCAACTATTGTGGAAGACAGCGTGCAATTCCTCAAAGATCTAGAACCAGAAATACTATTTGACCCAGCAATCCCATTACTGGGTAAATACCCAAACGAATATAAATCATTCTATTATAGAGATACATGCATGAGTATGTTCAGTGCAGCACACTTCACAATAGCAAAGACATGGAATCAACACAACTGCCCATCAATGATAGTAAAGAAAACGTGGTACATATACATAACGGAATACTGTGAAGCCATAAAAAGGAATACCACCATGGAATACTATGCAGCCATAAAAAGGAAAAAGATCATGTCCTTTGTAGGGACATGGATGGAACTGGAAGCCATTATCCTCAGCAAACTAATAAAGGGGACACAAAACCAAACACCGCATGTTCTCACTTATAAGTGGGAGCTGAACAATGAGAACATATGGACACAGGGAGGGGAACAACACACACTGGGGCCTGTTTGGGGGTGGGGTGGGAGGAGGGAGAGCATTAGGAAAAATAGCTAATGCATGCTGGGCTTAATACCTAGGTGATGGGTTGATAGGTGCAGCAAATCACCATGGCACGTTTACCTATGTAACAAACCTGCATATCCTGCACACGTACCCTGGAACTTAAAATAAAACAATGCACAACCTTTCCCAAAGAAAGTTTTCTTCCAGAATTCATAAAGAAAGGTTTCTTTGGGAAATGTTGTGCATTGGTATTTAAATAACAGAGTAGTACCTTGTTCTACCAATTAAAGTAGTACCAACCATCTTTATTTTCCTCCATCAAGTACCCCACAGGGCTTTTCACTGCAATTCACATGCACCTAGTCCTATCCCTATCTAATTTGGGGTGTGTGTGTGTGGGTGTGTGTGTGTGTATGTGTTTTGCCTTTGTGTTCTTTCTGTTGCTTGCCAGAAGCACATACCACTACTAAGGCTTTATAAACTTCCTGTCCCCAAAACCATTTCTCTCACATTCCTCCTTTCACTAGTCATTTAAAAACAGTAAAACCCATTTGTTTATCCCGACACTATGGTTCCATTTTCCACAAATCTCCTTGTCTTGGCCCAGAAGCATATTTTGCAGACCTGCAATTAAAATTTACGTATTTTTTAATTTCCCAACTTATCAGTCTTCAGTATACATTTGTTGTAATATAATCTTCATTGTATTCTAGGTTATCGTAATTTATGATCCCCCTCTTGCTGAACATGTAGGTTGTTTCCAATTTTTCACATGAAAACATAATGCTGTAACACACCTTTAGGCATAGCATCTCTCTTCTGTGAACTATGATATGTCTTTATGCTAAGTTCACAAGAGCAGGATTACTGATGTGAAGGTATAAATATCTTTATGATCTTTTATTACAGGATTGGCATAATGCTTTCCTAAAGCATTAATTTTGTAATGCAAACAAAATGATTGATATATATTCTTGACCTTACAAAAGCAGTAAATCATGAATGCAGCATCTGCAGATGGCTCATCCTGCATTCATGCTGCAGGAAGTTCAGGTCACAGTTTAGAGTGTGTCCTTTCATTTTTAATCAACTTCTGCTCTTAAAACTTAGAAGTATACAATATCAACTTCCAGCATAACAGAGAATTAACCATAAAGACTGCTTAAAATGTTATTATGAGAATATTATACTAGTGCCATTTTTAGCTTATGACACTTATCAATGTCATTTAACCTTAGAAAAATGTATCTAAAAGGCAACTGCAAGCAAAATATTTTATTGAAAATTCAGAAAAGTTACAACACTTTAAGACAGTGTTTTTCATATTCTGTTATAAAGAAAAATGTTAAAAGAATTGACTTGCGTGCTATATTTAGGTTTCATTCAAACTAACAAAATCATTTTGAAAAACAAAAATCCACCCACAGCTGAATTTGTTCAGGGTGTAAACATATATTTTCCTATTTGTTATCAAGAAAACGCTAATGAAATATTTTTAGAGTGTTCTTTTCAAAACAGCATCTTTCTGGACCCAATTTAAATAGTAATTTAGTATTAGTATCTAGTTCACATAGATTACTGATTTGTGTGTGTGTCTGCATATACTTGTGCATGCATGCATGTAGGAACTAGCTAATTTTAATATGAAATTTTAAGAATCAAGAGTGATTTGCTATTTCACTTATCATAGGGCAATAAATAGCATTTCTAGCCATTTCTTAAGCATGTTTCCTTATCTCATAGGTCAAAACCAATCAGTTTCAGAAAGTTTAGCCTAGTAAGTGCCAATGGCATAAACAGGACTAACCATAATGCTGCCAAAGTATTAACTATTACAGCCAGGAATTTAATGTTAGGAAGTATATTACTATACTTTTCAGATCCAAGTTTCTCAAATTTTCTTATTAAGGGAAGCTAGGTGAGCCAAAAAGATCAGACTCATTTTTTAAAAAGTCATTATTGTATATTATTGATGTTCTATATGTTAACCAAATCATTTTATTCCTCAACAGATGGTATTGAGCCACTGATGCTATTTAAATAATTTTATTTATTATTTACACTAGCTCTATTTCAAATCTTCTCCTTTTAAATGAAGAAGTGAGGTCAAGACCTAATTTGTGTATACTGTCAGTAAACAGATCCACTACTCAGATGCTGTACTGAAATCTATGAGAAGACGTAAGTAAGCTATAGTAAGACTTGTGCCTTGCCACAGCTAGAAATGGCACTAATACTTTAATATTTCAAGTAATATTTTATAGTATTTTGCAGTTAAAGAGATTTTACGTAACTACTATGAAACTACTAAGATTAGACACTGTTAGGAAATTCAAAACATGCACATTGACATACAACCCTTGTAAATATGTAAGTGCATTTTCCAGGCAAGATGCAGAAATCATTTTAATAAAGGAGAATTTAGTGAGAATACAACTAAATATAATGTGGCATTTGCTAATACAGACTTGTTTTCATTTGGTAACATCATCTAAACTGGTTTTTAACCAAGAATACGCTGTAGCTCTTATTTTCTTAATTGTAAAGAAATCTGGCCATGTGGGGAAAAGAAGTCCCTCTGAAAAAAACATCTGAGAACCAGTGTTTTGACAAGTTGACTCCGATACTGATGAAACTCTTGGGTGTAAGGGAACAGTGATTAACTGACTTGGAATGGAGCTCATTAGAGGTAAATAAAGCTTTCCTTTCTTCCCCCTCAGTAGCAGAAAAGTCTCTCAGGCAACTGATTAACTTTCAGGGAATAGTTCTTCACTGTGGTGGCCGACAAAATGCTGAAGTCATTTTAGTCACAGTGTGATGATCCAAAAGTGATGAGATACAAAATTTGACAGGTGCAATCACTCTCATTTCTCCAGGCTCCCAAAATAAAAGCAAGAGCTGGTATAATCGAAATACCGTCTCCAAAATCTTTAGGAAATTTTACGACTTATTAAAGCTAAATTTTCAGAGAAAAAATTACCCACTGGTTATTTTTGCAAATAAAATGCATCACCAAATACCCTTAATAAGAATACATTTAAGCTTTCCATCTAAATAGTGTTTCTTGTTGAGAATTAAAACTTTCTTCCTTTTTAGCCCCTCTTCTTTTCTGCAATTCAACTTTTTCTTGTAAAGTATTCATCATTTATTGAATTTAGTACTGGATGTTGATTCACCATTCTTATTGCTAAAGGAAGCCTGGTTGATAATATGCTCAAGATGAGTTTGTGCTGAATTTTAAAATTATTTATTGCTATGATCAATTTTATTCAAATTTCATTGCATTTGATGAATTCCATAAGGAAAATAACAATGGGCCAAAGTGTAAAAATTAAATAACATACATAGACTAGAAATATTATCTGAAAACAGGTGACAAAAATCTAATGCTGCTTCCTATTAAATAATAATTTTCAACTCATTTTATATCAAGCTATAAAGTTTTTTAAACATCTAATTCAAGACTATATAATAGTTTCAGTGAAGATTCGTTTTCCTATAACTTCTTCTGCATTCTCTTAGTATGACTAAAGGCTCAGTGTAACAGAATTGATATAAAAGTATCTCAAACAATTACTGTTGATACCTAATGTGAATGGTTAAAAAAGTTTTGATTCTTATGACTTTGTACCAAAATAAAGCTTCTGATATATCTTTAGGATTGTATTTGATGATCAGTTAACGATATAAGCAAAAAATACTTGAACTAAGTTAACATTTACATATAAAAATAGAGAATATATACAACTATAGTGATCTTGATGATATCTTCAAGTATGGTATACTAACAAACTAGAGTATCACCAGCCTGAGTAAACAGTTCATGTTTTAAAGTATAAATTGTTTTTAAAGTCAGAAGACAATTCTATTCTTAATAATTTTCATTTTCCCCACTAACTTGAAAAATATGGAATAATTAGAAGTTATTTGTCTGAAAGAAGCCTGGAGTGTCTCAATATTTAGAAGGGAGTTTATGGATTTTTTCTAAGCATGAATCCCTTTATGGTTTATGATTCTTGTATATATTGTTTGTTGTTTTAGTTTTTAAGAGTTGGGATCTCCCTCTGTAACTCAGGCTGGAGTGCAGTGGCACAGTCATAGCTTACCACAGCCTGAAACTTTTGTGCTTGAGGGATCCTCCTGCTTCAGCCTCCTGAGTAGCTGGGACTACAGGTACACGCCACATCAGGCTAATTTTTTTTTTTAATTTTTATGTTTTATAGAGTCGAGGTCTCACTATGCTGCCCAGGCTGGTCTCAAGCTCCTGGCCTCTCAAGTGATCCTCCCAACTTATCCTCCAGAGTAGCTGGGATTATAAGCACAGACCACCACACCTAGCTGATTCTTTTATTCTGCTCATAATAAATAAAAGGCTGTGATAAGAAAAGCCACAGGGCTGGAAAGAGTCCACAAATCCTCTGTTTTCTGAGGTGTCTATTTTCTGCCATTCAGGAAGGTGGTGCCTACAAAACTCAGGAAAGGAAGGTAATAATAAAAAAAGCTCAAGCCACAAATAGCATAGCTAGACACACAACTTACTAGCCAGGAGTTTCACCAGCAAGCCGTCTCTATTCTGTTTTAAAAGAACATAGCTTCTTTCTCTTGCTGAGGTTTATATGGCCACAGTGTAGGCTTCTTGGAGTTCCCTGATTTTCTGCTCAGGTCACATATACTATTAAAAATCACACATTCATTTTCAAAGTATTAAAATATAATCAAATAGATTCAACACTAAAATTAAGCTGAACATAATTTATTCTTTTTCTTGGACATGATGTGAGAAATAAAACATCCTGGCCTGGGAGTCAGAAGATTAGGTTTTCTTGATCTCAAGGCTGAGTGGTCTCGACCAAGTTACTTAACCTTTCTAGGCCTCCTTTTCCTCTGACGAAAAACAAGGGAGTTGCACTGGATCAGTTTTACAGTCCCTTTTCAAATTTCATTGAAACACTACGTCATGATCTTGAACAGTGCCTCTTGACTATGAAGATCAACTACCATTAGAGTGTAAAATTAATTCTAGTGTTTGCGATTTTCTGATGCTTATATTATGTTAATGGGAGTTTTCTATACTTCCAGGAGCCAATCATTAGAATTTGGCTAATAAAAACATAACTGAGATTTTTTTTTTTTTACATTGTACATAAAAGTTTACTTTGGCATTCACAGGGATGATCTGGAGAGAGTTTTTTGTTATACATGTTCTTATTTTATTCTCTTATTGTTGAAATCCTATTCCTTTCTCAAGTGAGTGGCAAAAGAGTAGCATAAAAGAGAGATATCTTGGTTAAGGTATTTCTTACTGAGATAAAAGAATAATAGAAGTATTTTTATTCTTTAATTTTTTTACATTTTAATTTTTTCAATTTTCAGAACTTAATTTTTTGCAACTATTGCTAATACTTAAAAGCAAGGATTTTTCATAGGTTTACCACTACTGGTAAAGAGTTATGATTACTTCCAAAATATTAATATTGTGCCAAAGAAAACAGAGTTTGTTACCATTTTTATGTATATAGCAATGTATTTTACTAGTTACCTTGATAATTTTCAGAAATGGGACAAAAATAGAAGACTCATGATTCTGCTTTTACTATTTCAAACCAGATGTTAAGCATGTTGAATTCAAATTTAGAAAAGGACTCTGTGGAGTGCCAGCTACAACTTTGGGAGTAGGATAAATAATTTCTTCAACAGTTATATATGTACCTAATAAGAAGCCAACAACTCCAGTGAATGCTATAGAAATATTTTTCAGGACCATCCATATATTATAATGTTCCTTAGAAAATGTAAGAATTTCAACCAAAGGTGGCAGGATTAGGGCCAATGTGCTGCTGCTCACAGCTCCAACGAAGGAAATCACAATGTCTAAACGAGGAATAAGAATTGCTCCGGCACCTAGAAAATGAAAATACATTTATTTTTCTTATTTAAATGTTTGTTACTTACATGAATATTAAAAGTAGGTATTTTCAATACTGAAAGTAATTACTAAAAATAATTAATGAAAGTTGAACTACTAAACTATTGCTTGTGAAAAAAATCTGCCATATTTTGTTCTAAGCTAGAGAGAGACAGAAAGACCAAAATAGTGAGTGACATTTCCTAGACTTACACTTGTCAACAGTTTCTTACGTAAACAACTTTTAATTTTTTGCTTTAAAATTCTGGGCAAAGAAGTTTTGATAGTTTATTTCCAGAGCATTTGCATTACTTTGTCTGCCCATACAGCTCAATAACACACAAGACATAGAGTGGTGGGACATAAATAAATGAGAGAGAAGAGATAGCTATTCCTTAAAGTAGAATTCCAATTAATCAAAATAGAAGGAACAATGGAAACAGGAAAGCATTAAGCAAATACCACAATAATCACGGGATAGGAAGAGTCACTGATGAATGCTGAAATTAGTGGGCAAAAACTGGATGAGATCAGAGTTTCAAAATATCTTCCTTCAAGATACTTATTAATTATAAAAGGAGAACTAGTAGCTTTACAGTGGAGAAATATGTCAACAGACCACCTTAGCCAAGTAAACAAAATTAACATCACCAATAAGACACTGATACTATGATGTGATACACAGAGAAGTGCACAGCATCACTTCTGTGGGATTCTTGTTAAAAATGCTTAACTTCAACCTAATCATGAGAAAGCATCAGAAAAATTCAAATTGAAAGAAATTCTACACAATTACTGACATTTCGAAAGTGTGAAGGTCAAGAAAGACAAAGAAAGTCAAGGACAGTCAAGATTGGAAGACACAAATGAGTATGACAGCTAAATTCAAGTGGGACCATGGCTTATGTCCTGGACCAGAAAAGGATCTTAGTGGGAAAACTGGCAAGATTATCATAAGGTCTATAAAGTAGTTAATAGCATTGTATCCATGCTAATTTCTTGGTTTTAATAACTGTACTGTGATTATGGAAGCTGTGAACATCAGAGGAAGCTGAGTAGAGGTTTATGGTAACTACTTTCTTTTACACCCTTTCTGTCTAAATTACTTCAAAATGAAAAGTTTAAAAAAAAATAGTACTCCACTATTGTCAGCAGATTTCCAAACTGTTGATGAGTTTTCTGCAAGTTCTGGTCTGGCGCTTTCTTGATCTTATCAAAATGCATCAACAGAAGATTTGCAAAAACCAAGACTCATATTCCTTCTTTATTTGTCCTTAACGGTTTTGTTAAATGATTTGTTGAGGGTTTGGAGTTGCCACCAGAAATAACACCTGTGTTTGCTCATATACAGGCTGTGACAAGTACATCACCACTGCCATCGATGACGATTATATCACCACATTTCCTCTTTGGGGACTCCAATTATGGCATGTGTTGGAGACACATATATTCCTGTTAGTAATTTAGTTTTCAGTTTGCAGTACAATGGTTTCTCTACTTCTTAATTTTCAATTTATGACGTTTTATTTTTTCCTTTTTCTATTCTTTCTGTGGCTTTCAATATTTTCCAGGAGGTTGTGGGATCAATTTGGAACTAAGTTCCCACCATGTTCCTCATATAACCAGAAGTTATTATTTATATTCTGTATTCAAATTATTATGAAAGCTAAAGCCCTAAAAACCGTTTTGAAATTATAAACGTAGCTTTACATCTATAGGGCTGAAGTGGCATAACCCTTTATAAATGAAATAATTGACTCTAAAGAAGTAGAAATAACTAGCTCTAAAGACCTCGAAAGTAGAAATACTTTATAAAGTAGATTATTCTTCTAATAGATGCTTGTTACATATATAGCCTTTTAACTTTGCTCTCTAGGGAGCTATAGAGCATAACTCTCAAACATAGTTAGGACCTCTCAAAATTCATTGAACATAATCATTTGTGGAGACATGTTTGTTTCACCTACTTATAGTAAGTAGTAGTATAAAAGTGAGGCCAGACAAATATCACCAGAATCTTGCCACCTGAAGAGGCTTTCAATTTGGAATCCATTTTTCGTTTATATATAATCCAAGCTGTCACTAGTAAATCAAGTGAAATATTGTTGGAAAACTATGTGGGGGAATACTATAGCATTTTAGAATTTATAGACAAAATTTCCATCTAGCAAACACTTTTAAATCATGAAGTATAATTCTCATCTAAAATCTGTTTAAAGTCAGATTTTAAACATTACCAAAAGATATTTGCTTGTAAAAATGGCTTGAAATATGCTATTGGTAATGTTATTAGTAGACAAAGAAGACAAGTATACATACTTTTAGCCAAATCCAACATATATCAATAAAAACTCAAAGCAGAGTTTAAAATAAGGATAGTTTTATTCATTACAAATACTATGTCATTTACAGACAGCTATTATGAATAGATCTATTAAGTACTAATC
This sequence comes from Pan troglodytes, assembly GCF_028858775.2. NCBI lineage: Eukaryota > Metazoa > Chordata > Mammalia > Primates > Hominidae > Pan > Pan troglodytes. Next base: position 95,271,003 of record NC_072407.2, read on the forward strand.
ACACTTATTCAGTATTTACCAAAACTATATATAGCAAGAAAAAGAATGTATCCTTAGAGCATAAAGTTCCCTCTGATATTAAAATAAAAGCCTATTTAGGTCCATTATTTGCATCTGAAGGGTAAATGCAGATACATCAGAACACAAAACAAAGCACTTGATATTACAGCACCAAAAACAAAAATGTGGAAAATAACTTAGCACATTAATTTTAATTATACAAATAGTTAATGGTGCTCTCCACATACCGACTCTAAGACAGGATATCAGGAAACAGAATGGTACTTTTCTAGTCTGCAGAGGCAACTAACTTAAATGAAGGATTTTAGTGGGTTTTCTCTACAAACTACTAAAGATTTATAGGTTTTGATACTTATAAAGTCATAGTCTACTATAGATTATAAAAACGAGGACTTTTTAAAAATTACAAACAGTAGAAGGATCAACAAATTAGAGAGTAACAGAAGTAAATAGTACTTAGTATATTTTGTTGATTCAATTCATACACAGAATTGAAACACTGGTCTCAGTGTTTATTATAATACATTTAAAAATGTAATGGTTCATAGTACAGGTTTACTCTTAAAAGGTATTTATGTCCATGGTGATCTTTGGCTGGTTTCTACCGTCCCTCCTCCCTCACTTGTGAGGTGCCTATATACCAGGTAAGCACCTAAAGGGAACACGCAGGAAGAGTCTGAATCATTTCTAAAGTTTTTGAATTTCACTAAGAAGATATTTTGAGATCATGATTCAAATGCTAAATGGATACTTGGACACAACCAACATAATCCAAGCTGATAAGTCCACTTCTTTAAGGACTAATACAACAAACATGGATTCAGTACTTGGAAAGGATTATGGAACATTGAAAGACATTCAATTTTCAATGCAAATCAGGCTGAGCCTCCACTCTCATTGCTAGTGCTGCTGCACAGCCTACTCTACAAACATGACAAAGTCCCATCAACTGTCTACACACATTTATCAGTAAAGTGCATGCCCCCAAATCTTTTCAAGTGCTTTGGAAAACAGAATTAAAAAGCAGTTTTGCCATGAATATCAGTTGGCTTTTACTTTAATTTGGAAGGATATGTGCCAAAGACACAAATGAAGTTCAGGTTCAGTGTCCAGTGATGTGTCCCAATATAGCAGAAGGAAATATTACAGTTTTTGTTCCCTTTCTCCAAGGCATATCCCATATATGGATGAGAAGCTTTAATGACTTTTAACTAAAAGAAAGCAGCAGCCAAGAAAAGGCTGCAGTTCTCTGTGCTATGAACTAAGCCCCTGGCTTCTGGAAACAAACTCATGGAAGCAGATGTGGCGTGGTCTGTGCCTCAGCTGATTCATAACTTCAGTACAACAATGCCAGCCAATATACAGAAATGGGTGAAGTCATAAAAAAATCCTAGAGCCCTTTTCCCATTGCCCTCAAACTCCTTTACCTGAATTTCCATTACCAACTTTAAAAGACGATATACTTTCAGAATAGAATTGTCTTACATCTATTGATAAAAACACTTTTACTGAAATTAGTCTTTTTATCTAGTCATTACCAAAATGTCAATAAAATAAACGTATAAAAATATTTCAAAATGTCTTAAAATATCTTTTTCCTACTGAATGTTTTTTCATTTGTCATCAGAGTATGGGCTTATTGACTTCATTTGTTAATATGATCTCTCTTATTAGTGATATAATTCATTTAAGTAATTACTTTGAAAAATACATTTTATCTACTTTTTCAGCTTTGCATTTCCCATTTCAAACAAAATATAATACACTCAATTCTTTAAATCTAGGCATGGGCTCCATGGCAGGCTGCTCAAATCAATTTATTGAGTTGCCCCGAATTTCTAGCTCTACCATTCTAAATAGTGCAAGATGTTTATTAATATCTTACACAAGGAATTTCCAAAGCTGCTTGTTCCCCAGAACACTAGTAATCTGGTCCCTGGTATCATTTTAGGCAATCCCAGTTTAGTTTGGTGATGTAATCATCTGTATATTTGTAGTTACAGTAATGGTTACAATAATGATCATAACTTCCAGCTATTAATACTTTGTTAATATTATTTCTAACCCCATCAAAATGCCATAAGGAAGTTTTATCTTCATTTCACAGTTGAGGAAAGAGGGGCTCAACAATGGCATGTAACTTGCCTAAAGACACCAGCGAGTAAGTGATAGGCTTGACTTTCAATCCCCAGATCTGTCTGACTCCAAAACTTACATTCTTTCCACTATACCGAACTCAAGCTCCCTTTCCATGAGTCTATTATGAATGCTACCTTGAGAAGGCATTTTATGATGAAGAGTCTTAATAAGAGATTATATACACTTCTTCGAATAAGAAAATAAGACACTAAAATTATGAAAGACCAATACAAGTAAAATTAAACACTTTCCTGTAGGTAGTTACGGAGAAGTAAACTGTTAAAATATACAAAAACAGGAATGAAAAACCTGAGAAAAACTAGAACCAAAATAAAATGTGTATCAAAAATGGAAGGGGTCCCATGTACACATTATTTTAATCACCAGTAATGTAATTTTCAAAATAACTTCATTAGTTATTTTAAGTGTGATAGGATCTGGTTTGTGTTTTTCTTATGTAGTAGTAGAAAAATTGAATTTTAACCTGAAAAGTAACCCAGCTGGGTGAATAAAATTGTTTTAAAAATATTGAAAAATACATCTTATGTAGCTTTCATTTTAGGAAATTACATCTTATATAGCTTTCATTTTAAGAAATTGAACAATAAAAAATTATTATGATATAAATATATAATGATACTTACAAGTAATACTAACCAAGAAGGATCTTATCCCAAATTCACAGATTTGCTTCCATTTAGTATGAAATTTGGATGTGATCCCAGGGATAATGATCTCTGCTGGAACATAGAACTGAATTGAATATGTCACAAAAATGCCAAAGGAATACAGAATTTTCACTGATTGATATAACCTGTTGAAAAAAATTTTCAAAATTTAGTCATTTTTAATGTGAATTTAGTTTTCCTCCTTTATTTTTAATATTAAGATAAATAAGAAATCCAGAATACCAAATTAGGCCAGAACCTTACTAACTAAAAATGCTTGTTTATAAAAAAGGCAAATTGATCTCTAACTAAATTTCTAGATGATACAAGAACAATTCATTTTGACAAGACTGGAAAGCTTGAACATGCATGCCAGGGTTTAGGGTATAGTGGTAAAAAGATTTCACTTTGGGATAAGCCAATATTCTGAAGGTTAGACTCAGCCCCCCAAAGAGCTAAAGTTTTCTCAACTTTCTTTTTAAAAACTGAGCCTACTATATGTCTTAAATCCTGAGTCATACCCTCATTGATCTTTACATAGAAGAAAAACTCACATTAAACTTAAGTATAGTTCTTGGGTGAAAATCTTTGGAGTATGTCATTAGTTGCAGAAATGTCATCCATCTTAAGTCTAAAAGCACGCATCTAAACGGTTTCAACTTGCAAAGTTCTCTAAATTACACATACAATCTATGTTTAAAATTACATTAAATAAGAGACATACAGTTGCTGGGTAAGGTTGTTGTTATTCTTTTGGGCAAATTAACTTATCTCTTTGATATACAGTGCTTCAAAACAGCACAGCAATTTTCAGTTTTATAAATATCTTTAGATTTCTACATTATGGATAACCTCCTGTCAAAACTTCGCATGCATGTCTTGATAAAGACTTCAGTAACTTTCTTAAGCCCAGAAAAAGAAGACTTTTTAAACGTTAATGACATGAAGAGAAAACAGAATTGTAGGACCTAGAGGAAGAAACATTACAGAATCCACTCTTTAGGGGTGCAGAATAATAAAATTAATATGCTGTATTTAAAAAAACATTTTAATATTTTATAAAATTCAATAGAAAAACCCAACCATCTTGCATTTTTTAACTAACAAAGCAGAGAAAACACTGTGGGTTCAGTGTGCTGCAACTTCGGGGCAGTGATTAACACATATGTCCTCTTTCAGCAGAAACATCTTCCCACGGTTTTCTCATTTAAGAGTTCTACTTTCCCACCTAAAATTCCCATGCACAGGGAAGAGTGTTTTCTTTCTTACAAAAAAATGCAATCATTTTAAAAGGATTATATTCTACTTTTGGTATATAATGTCAAGGTATATAAACCTTGACATTAATGAAGCTTTAAGTATAAATGTACTTAATATATAAGTATATAAATGTCGACATTAATGGAGCTTTATTTCTGATGTCTTAAGACTTAAAGTAGTAAGGATTTTTTAATTTGACTTTTAAAGTTCAGGGGTACATGTGCAGGTTATATAGGTAAATTTGTGTCACGGGGGCTTGTTGTACAGATTATTTCATCACTCAGGTATTAAGCCTAGTACCCACTGGTTATTTTTTCTGATCCTCTCCCTCCTCACACCCTTCACCCTCAATAGGCCCCAGTGTGTGTTGTTCCCCTCCATGTGTCCACATGTTTTCATCATTTAGCTCCCACTTATAAGTAAGAATATGTGGTATTTGGTTTTCTGTTCCCATGTTAGTTTGCTAAGGGTAATGACCTCCAGCTCCATCCATGTTCCTACAAAGAACATTATCTCATTCTTTTTTATGGCTGCATAGTATTCCATGATGTATATGTACCACATCTTCTTTATCCAATCTATCACTGACAGGCATTTAGGTTAATTCCGTATCTTTGCTATTGTGAAAAGTGCTGCAATGAACAAAGGTATTTATGTGTTTTTCTAATAGAATGATTTATATTTCTTTGGGTATAAACCCAGTAATGGGACTACTGGATCAAATGACATTTCTGTTTTAAGGTCTTTGAGGCATTGCCACACTGTCTTCCACAATGTCTTGAACTAACTTATACTCCCATCAACAGTTTATAATAAGTGTTGTTCCTTTTTCTCCATAACCTCACTAGCATGTTATTTTTCGACTTTTTAGTAATAGCCATTCTGACAAGTGTGAGATGGTATCACACTGTGGTTTTGATTTGCATTTCTCTAATGATCAGTAATGTTGAGCATTTTTTTTTCATATGATTGTTGGCGGCATGTATGTCTTCTTTTGAGAAGTGTCTGTTCATGTCCTTTGCCCACTTTTTTTTTTCTTTTTTTGGGGGGTGGAGTCTCACTCTGTTGCCCAGGCTGGAGTGCAGCAGCTCAATCTTAGCTCACTGCAACCTCCACCTCCCCAGTTCAAGCGATTCTCCTGCCTCAACCTCCCGAGTAGCTGGGACTACAGGCGCCTGCCACCACACCTGGCTAATTTTTGTATTTTTAGTAGAGATGTAGTTTCACCATATTGGCCAGGCTGGTCTCAAACTCCTAACCTTGTGATCTGCCCGCCTTGGCCTCCCAAACCCTTTGCCCACTTTTTAATGAGATTCTTTTCTTATAAATTTCTTGAAGTTCCTTTAAATGCTGGATATTAGACCTTTGTTCAATGCATAGTTTGCAAAAATTTTCTTCCATTCTGTAGGTTCCCTGTTCACTCTGTTGATAGTTTTCTTTGCTGTGCAGAAGCTCTTTAGTTTAATTAGATCCCATTTGTCAATTTTCGCTTTTGTTGCAATTGCTTTTGGAGTCTTCATCATAAAATCTTTGCCCATTCCTGTGTCCAGAATGGTATTTTCTTCCAGGGTTTTTATAGTCTGGGGTTTCACATTTAAGCCTTTACTCCATCTTGAGTTAATTTTTTGTATATGGTGTAAGGAAGGGGTCCAGTTCAGTCTATCCCATATGGCTGGCTGGTTATCCTAGCACCATTTATTGAATAGCGAATCCTTTCCCCATTGCTTGTTTTTGTCAGGTTTTTCAAAGATCAAATAGTTGCAGGTGTGTGGCCTTACTTCTGGGCTCTCTATTCTGTTCCATTGGTCTATGTGTCTGTTTTTGTTCCAGTACAATGCTGTTTTGGTTACTGCAGCCCTGTCGTATAGTTTAGAGTTGGGTAGTGTGATGCCTCCAGCTTTGTTCTTTTTGCTGAGGACTGCCTTGACCCTTCAGGCTCATTTCTGGTTCCACATGAATTTTAAAATAGTTTTTTCTAGTTCTGTGAAGAATGTCAATGGCAGTTTAATAGGAATAGCATTAAAACTATAAATTGCTTTGGGCAGTGTGGCTATTTTTATGATATTGATTCTTCCTATCCATAAGCATGGAATGTTTTTCCATTTGTTTGTGTCATCTCTGATTTCTCTGAGCACTGTTTTGTAATTCTTATTGTAGAGATCTTTCACCTCCCTGGTTAGCTGTATCCCTAGGTATTTTATTCTTTATGTGGCAATTGTGAATTGTGGCAACACAATACCATTCACAATTGCCACATAAAGATTTGGCTCTCAGCTTGACTGTTATTGGTGTATAGAAATGTTGATGTTTTTTGCACATTGATTTTGCAGCTTGAGACTTTGCTGAAGTTGCTTAACAGCTTAAGAAGCCTTTGGGCTTACTATGGGGTTTTCGAGATATAGGATCATGTCATCTGAAAACAGGGATAGTTTGCAGATCTTGCAGTTCTTCCTATTTGGATGCCCTTTGTTTCTTTCTCTTGCCTGATTGCTCTGGCCAGGACTTCCAATACTATGTTGAACAGAAGTGGTGAGAGTAATAAGGATTATAAACAGCCTGTAAACTATGGCCAAGCAAGAAGAGATTCAATAGTATTCTGCTATAATATATTTATCATACAAGAGTAAGAAGAAATTTAAAAGCTGAATAAAAACAGATTTGAAGATACACATCACAATTAGGAAGGAAAGAACTCCTTAGAGCTAACAACATTTAAAACTTAATTTTAAAAATTAGCTAAGGATGTATTTCTCAGCTTGAGGCTTAAAGGTTACACATAAATGGTCAAGTTACCAAATATATACCACATAACTGAAAGACATGTGTTTCCTATACTCTGATATGTAACTGTGGATAATTAAACAAATATTCTTGTTAGTTTATTGGTTTAACAGAAGGACATTCCTTTTTCTTAATTATCTTTTCACTTATGTATTTTTAAAATGTGGTAATAATATATTTAATATTTTTAAAAATAAAAATACATCATTTTGCATGTAAGTACTATTACTTTTTTATTGACAAAGTCACATCGGCTAAGAATCTGGTTATTATTAATATCGTTAATTATATGCAAATATTACTATTTGGTGTTACAAAGAGTAAAAATGGGAAATAAAATGGTGTGGATCTTTTAGAAGTTGGTATATCTACTAATCAACAAAAGAATAGTTATATAGAAACAAGAGGGCATCTTTAAAAAGTGCCACAGTTTAATATGAACTGTTTCACTCCTACTCCTTTTCTGTTTCAAGAACCCACTTATTTCTATGTTTGGAATCTATATTTTCAATCACTCTAAACTATTTTTCTCTACAACTTTTGTATAGCTATTATCACAACCTTTTCTTCATTTTGGTTTTAAGCAGCATCTATTGTAAGGCTTCTTTTGTACTAAGTTTTAGAAATGAAGAACGTTGAAAGGAAAAATCTACCCAGTAAACCCTCTTTCTAAAGAATAATAAACTTTCTTAAAGTCACAGGAATTTGTTTTGAGGGTACAAAAAACATCAAACAACTTTAAACAACATTTAGTGTACATTAAAAGGTCTTTTAAAACTCCTCGCTGCCAAAGCTCCTGAGAGTTACAGACTAATTCTTCTCTGTATATCCCTTCAATGCACTTAGTATTAATAGGTGATTGATACTTATTAAATATTAATTATCAAAATAGATATGGATAGGTAATTCTTAGAAACTACAACCATTCAACACAAAAAATATTAATAGCACTTCAAAGAATAAAATGATTTATGCTTGGAAACAAAATCTATTATAATGATAGTAAAGAATTTAATACCTTAGTAAAGGACAGAAATGTATTTTTAATAATTATTTTTCAGCCAATATGTTGAATCAGATTATAGGGAGAAAACAACTTAATGTTCCAGTGAAAATATTAATTTTGAAAACATAGAATATCAAAATTTATAATGCTTTTATTCTTTTCCCCACATTGGCTAATAAGTCAACCTTCAGGTATGAATAACTTAAAATTTTTTAAAAACCAACTTGGGAAATAAGTTGTTGACTGCTTCTCTGTCTCTCAAGGTTGAATACAGAAGCTACCCTTAGAAATAACCTGGTAAGGCACTTTCCCTCTTGGATCCTTCATGATGCTCAGGTTGAGAATCTTGAGGATTTAGCTCTGTCAAGAAGTCAGATAATTGAGAACTATCTGCAATCCTTGCCAAGAGCCTCATCTCATTCCAGGCTAAAAAATAAGACAACTATGGTTATGTAGCATTTATCACTAGATTGAATGCCTTGAACTAGTAAAACCTTTAAAATACATTCTTTACTTCAAAAGCTAAATGCAATACATGTACAGTATTACTCATAACTAATTTTCAAAGATGACAGTTCAGAAAGATTAAGGGTAATAACTTGGAGCTTCTCTAATCCATACTTGCTTTATCCTATGGCCTCTTTCTAATTCAATCTTTTCTTGCAGAAATAACCCTAATATACTCTGAGACTTTGCCAATTTGTACCAAAAGCCCTTTACAGCTTTTCATAGCTAGTAGCCATTAGTTCTCTAGGATACTCTTGTAACAGTCATTGGCTTTCATACTCTGCCAATAGAGTACATTGCACAATCTCTAACTTTTGAGGCCTCTCGTGTGAAGCACAGGAAAGAAGTGAAAGAGAGACTCATATATAGTATATTAAGAAAGAAATCTTAAATGTAATCCCATGATTATTCTAGTCCAAACTTCTCACTTTACAGAATGCCATGACTGTAAAAAGACAAGCAACTCTTCTCTTGTATTCCTCAGTTGTGACTATTATTTTCATTGTCCCACAACTGCAGAGTCCACACAGAAACAGACTATAGCCTGCATAAGGCATATCTCCACAGTGCAAAGGCATTAACCAATGCAAATTCTCTAAAGGGAAATATGTGTCTTGACTGGCTTTCCTGTTTTTTCCAGATTTTTGTTGTTTCTTAGGATACTTGTACTAGGGTTTCCTCTAATGAAAGGTGGTGTCTAGCTAGACTTCCTTGAATAGAAACTATGATCTAATGGTCCCTTTTAAATCAAGAGTCTCAACTAGTTCCATTCTAATTGGAAAGTCACAGCAATTAGGAATAAGGTCAGATGTAGAAAGGGGCTGTGGGAAAAGGGAAGGATTAATTGGAGCTACCGCAGGGACAGTGTCACCCTCCAAGATTGAGTTGTGAATACCAAAAGCATTCTGTCTTATTCTCGCCCACTATTTCTACACCACATTCTTATGTGCCTGGTAATACAAACCTTTCGATGTGAATGTGTGCACACTCCCACTTTGGAAACTCCCCCCCTAAAATATTCCTTACATGCTTTTGTAAATAAGACCGGGAAAGAATTTTGACATTATTTCCATGTACCTTTTACATTTGACATTAAAAATAGTTGTCAATTTCTAAAATGATTATTTTTAAGACTTAGTCAAAATATTATTGTTATTATTAATATTATTGAGACAAAATGTCTCTCTGTTTCCCAGGCTGGAGTGCAGCGGTACCATCACAGCTCACTGTATAATCAACCTCCCAGGCTCAAGTGATCCTCCCACTCAGCCTCCCAAACAGCTGCAATTACAGACTTGTGCCACCATGCCTGGCTAATTTTTAAATTCTGTGTAGATTTGGAGTTTCACTATGTTATGCAGGCTAGTCTCAAACTTCTGGCCTCAAGTGATCCTCCCACCTTTTCCTCCCAAAGCACTGGGATTCCAGACATAAGCCACCATACCCGGCTCAAAATATTCTTCTAAATGAGGAAAAAATATCATTCTATTTTCCAAACATTGTATAGTATTTGAAAAGATGAACTTACTACCATATTTTTAGCTTGATTCTCTTATACTAAGCTGTTTAAGCTTAGTATAAGCTTAAACTTATACTAAACCAAAAAGCACATTTGAAGGCAATAAAATTATATAATTAACTATAGAGTTAATAAAATAAATGCTAAATAACCATATATCTTATTTGTAATAATAACTCCACCTTGAAATATATTTGTAACATTTGAGACATGTTTCCATTTTGAAATACATTTATGTTAGCTAAAGTTAAATTGTAATTTAAAAATACAGACACACCACATGTATGCTCCTTGTGCAATGTGGAAACTATCCTAGGTCCATTTGCTCTGTCATAAATGGCTTCCTACAAACATTTGTCCTAGCAACATTTTTGACTCCAATAAATGCCCAGGATTCAAATGACTATTAAATGACAGACAAATTCTCACCAGGAGGCCAGTCAGAAGATATAATTTCTGCTGTTGTTGCTTTTTCACTAATATAGTAAGACATTTAAGATTACAGATTTTTTTAATCCAAGTAGCTAAAGTAGTAGTGTGACAATAATTCAATCAGCGATTCCAAATTTATTCTTTGCGTATGTGAAAACTAAGGAGTTACCTTCCATCTTGTAAATAAGGAAGTAAGTCTGCATGGTAATCACTGCCACTATCTTTGAAAATTTTCCAAAGACAAACCTCTAGAAAAAGGAAAAATCATATACATATGATGCTTCATTTAGCAGGATATGGTCCCAATATGAAAGAGAACATTAAGATGATGCACCATTTTGTTTTATTATTTATAATGTGTCCCAACTGTGTTCTGAAAGGACTTGGAAAATATATACTATGAAGCTGACCAAAATAGCAAGGACCATAAATGATGTAATCTATTATTTTATTAGGAAGCTTGAGTGTTTGGCTTTTTTGGCAATAAGGACAAGTATTAATTTTTTTATTAAAACGTGTCCATATTAAAATAATCCCTGTTCTACTCTTATACTTGACTTGGATTTGGAAAAAACTCCAATTTTAAATATTTTTTTAAAAATCCCACAAGAACCCTAAGTTCATATTTGGTCTCCTACGAAGATTATGAAAAAATTCCAGATTGCACAAATAAATAAATCACAGTAATTTTTTTTTTGTTTTGAGAAGGAGTTTCGCTCTTGTCACCCAGGCTGGATTGCAATGGCGTGATCTCAGCTCACTGCAACCTCCGCCTCCCGGGTTCAAGCGATTCTCCTGCCTCAGCCTCCTGAGTAGCTGGGATTATAGGCACCCGCCACCACGCCTGGCTAATTTTTGTATTTTTAGTACCGATGGGGTTTCATTATGTTGGCCAGGCTGGTCTTGAACTCCTGACCTCAGGTGATCTGCCCACCTCTGCCTCCCAAAGTGATGGGATTCCAGGAAATCACAGTAAAAATTTTAAATGTTCAAACCATAAATCCAAGAACACGACTTTATCATCAAACAGTGGTACATTATAAAATATATAAACTAATATTGACAAATTCATATACACCTACCATACATCTTGGGGAAGATTTAAAGTTATGCTGCCTTTGATTTCATCACGGAAACACATATATCCTAAAGTAGCTAATGTTACATACAAAGTTGTAACAATCCCCATGCCAATATTCAACGCTTGAGGGAAACGCTTTGATTCTTTCATTTGGTTTTCCAGTGGAAGGACCTAAGAAAAGAATACAATACTTTTTTTAAAGGGAATACAAGTATTTAAAAATAACAGTGTCTCTTATATATACAAATTGGTTATTTATAGCCTATATGCAAATTTTTTTCCTTTAAAATACATATAATTGTTGAAGTACACTTCCATTGCTATATATTTATACTACCTATTTTAAACTTCTTAAAAAGATTTAAACTCATCTCTTGGCAGGAAAACCTGTTAGTTTTTTTTTTTAATAACCTTTTTATTTTGGGATAATTTTAGATTTACAGAAAAGTTACAAAGATAACACAGAGATCTCCCATATACCCCTCACCCAGTTTCTCCTACCATTAACTTTTTATATTACGATAGTACATTTGCGACAACTAAAAACCAATATTGGTAAATCACTATTAACTAAACTGCAAATTTCATTTGGATTTCATTAGTTTTTCCATTAATATCCTTTTTCTGTCCCAGAGCTCCATCCAGCATACCCACAGTGCATTTTGTCACCATGCCTCCTGTCTGATCGTTTCTCAATCTTTGCTTATTGTTCATTATCTTGCCAGTTTTAAGGAGTACTGGTTTGGTATTTTACATAAAACCCCTCCATTTAGGTTTTTCTGAGGTTTTTCTCATGACTGGACTGGTATTGTAGGTTTTAGAGAAGGATAACATAGAGGTGAAGTGCCTGTCTCATCACACGTTATTAACATGGTTTATCACTGGTGAAGTTAATTTTCATCATTTGGTTAAGGTAGTGTTTGCCAGGTTTCTCTATTGTACAGTTACTTTTCTTCCCTCTCATCATACTCTGTTTATTGAAAGCCAAGTCCCTAAATCCAGCCCCTTCTCTGGGGAGTAGGAGGGGGATTAGTTATATCGCCTGGAGGGAGGAGGGTTTCTAGGATTCTCATGTATGCATGTATGTATGTATATTAGCATGACCTTATGTATTTTTTTTTAAATATTGAATTACAATCCAAAATTCTGTTATTTGTTTTGTTACTCATATTATTCCACTTTTGGCCATTGTAAATTCCATCAGGTTGGCTTCTGTGTCCCTTTGACTTGCCTCCAATCTTTTGTTTCTTGAACATATTCTTACCTTCTGACACTACAAGATGCTTTAGCCTCATCTTGCATTTCCTTGCTTCAGCCCTAAAATCAGCCATTTCTCCAAAGAACTTTGATTCTCTTGTAGAATGGTAATTAGAAATGAAGATCTGGTATTTGGAAATCAAGATCTGGGTGTGTGCTTGTTGATACTGGGGTATCACTACTTGCAGCCTCTGTCAGGAGACAGAACTAGGAAGTATATGCATGTATACTAACCCATGTATACTCACATACGTGTAACTGGTTTTACATCTACCCACCTGTATCTACTGTCTGTCAAATTCAGTAAAACTAATAATTTTTATTTTATTGAAAAAGAACCTTTAAAGAAAATAAGAAAAGGCTGACTGAAAAACCAAGTTTTTAAGGCAAATCTTCAGAGATTGTAACCATAAAATAAGGCCATACAGTCAAAGACCTAAGTAACAAGAATAGCAAGTATTTACTGGAGTGTTTATGATATGCCAGGTATGATTCTAAAAGCTTTGCATGCAGCATTTTATGCAATCCTCACAATAACTCTATGAGATGATAAATCTAGTATTTTTTCCACTTTTCATGTAAGTCAGTCAGTTCCATATGGAAACATGAACTGTTAATAGCAGCAAGAGGGCAGAGAACAGTTTGGATGCTATGGAGATAATCCAGAGCAGAAATACAGGCAGTGGCCAAGAATGGTGGCAGTGCAGCAAGGGAGAAAGAGAAAGAAATGAACATTTCCTGAGGCCTTCTGTGTCACGCAGCATTATAGGTGTTTTATGTATAGTCTCCTTTATGGAATGAATTTGAGAAATATAAAAGAAAAGTCAACATGCCTTAATTATTGATTGAAATAGAGAACCAAGGACAAAGTAAAAGGAATCACTCCAGTGTTTCAAGCTTAAGCAACTGAAGATAAAACAGAAAGAAAAAGGAAAATGAGAAAGTAAAGCTGGTTTTAGATGAGAAAATACGTGTCAGACTTTGGAATTGTTGAATTTGAGATCCTGAGGAAATGTCAACAGTTAACTAGTGCTCATGAGTTAAAGATAAACATGAAAATCTGTAGTTACGTTTGCAACAGCAATAATTGTAGCTGTGAAAATTTGTAAGAATTTGGGAGAATTATCTAAAGGAGAATTCACAGAGAGCAGAAACCCAAGTAAAATGTTATAAAATTTTATTTTAGATCTATTTTGTCTGGGGTTAATATAAATAGATGTTTACAAATGGTTTTGCTCCCATACCAGATCATCAGACTATGAAACATAAACTATGGAGCACAGCAGACAGCAAGATTCTATTTTCCCCAAGTCTACAAATGTTAGGCATTAAATAAACTGGGAGCTACCTGAATGGCAATATTTAATATCTTAGAATCCTCAGAATCTTTGGAGTCTCTCTTGGTATTAGCTTTATAACATTGTTTCTCAAAACAAACATTATATTCAATAAAACTATAGGGAGAATTTACATCCAACTTTTTATATAGCAGTGATTCTGCAACTATTCTGATTACCTTCAGATTATCTCATCTATAAAATATGCTTCAGATGTGCCTGAGTATGTGGGATATAGATTTTTTTTAAACTGGCCTTGAGTTAATAATTTTTGAAGCCAGGTGACATTTACATAGGAGTTCATTATACTACTCTCTAAATTTTGTATAGGTTTGAAATTTTCCATAATAAAATGTTAAAAATGATCTGGCTAATTTCTTCATTTTATAGATAAATAAAAAGAGAAGTAGAGAGCCTAAGTGGTATGTCTAACATTAAGTTCTTTGTTAATGGAAGGACTAAACTATAATTCTAATCTATCACACCAAATTGGAAATCATGTAAAGAAAATTGAAATAAAAAAGAAAAATATGCAATTTTAAATACAGGTAGGCTATATAAATCATTGTGCTGAATTAAGATTTTAAAAAATAATAATAAAGACTAAATTCTTACCACTCCTATGCCTTCAAAAGCAAATACAGCAGTACCAAAAAAGAGTGGGTATTTCTTCCAACCAGCCACTATTGGAAGGTTGTGGGGATCTGGCATGTTCTAAAGAAAGGAAGAAAAAAAGAAGACCAGTTACATCTTTACTTATTCTAAATAATTTAAAAATGAAAGAAAAATCATATAATTTTGAGCTTCACAACAGCAAATGTGTTATAAAATTGAATAATTGTTTCAACAAACACTTAAAGCATCCTCTGTTAAATGTAGCCAAGCTGTTAGGATTTCACTGCCAAAAGCAATTGTTTCCCTCATGCCCATACATTCCATCTGAGCAAAATGCTCCTGATTACCTGCTTCCACCTGCAAGTCCCAGGCTGTGAACACTAGGTATGGCTCCTGCCACAACAGGAAATACATAAGCACAGTCAAGGCCTAAGCTGAGAGCCATATAGTCAAGTTATCAACCACTGCTGCTGGTGCCCAGCAGAAATTCATTCTCCACTCTATTTTTATTGCTCTTTCAGTTCTCTAAGATACCTGGTTCCTGACACTGGCTTTCTACCTTATAGCTCTGCTGCTGCCCAAAACAGGTTTCCTTCTTGCTTCAGTGCTTACTATTTGATTTGATGGTTGTCATTACCCTTATTATTTGAATATATATGACCTGACTCTGGCTTTGATTGCTTGGTCCTGACTCACAGGCTTATTCCAAATCTCACCATCCGGACAAAGTACACATTGGCTCTAAATGGCCACTTCTTCCAGATACCCCAAGTCTGGTCCCTACTCTTCTCACCATCTTACATTCTCTGCTTTGCCTGATTGGAAGCAGAATTCAAGGCCAAGTAAAAAGAATGAACAAAGCAACTGAAGTGTGAAAGCTCTAGGATAATTTGGGGAATAGAGAGGTCTAGAATATCTGAAGCATAGATAGAACTGTGTGATATACTGGTGATACATGTCTAAAACCATATACTGGGTTTAGAATGAAAGGGTATTACAATGTTTGGCTCATTCAATGCTAAACTATTATTTAAGGCAAGCAGGATGCTATTTCACTTCTCCAAACAGCAGCTCATGCTGTTCCTTCTATTTTGGAAACCTCCTTTTCTGCTTAACTGACTCTTACATGTTTAGCTAAGGGGTCATGAACTCCGGAAAGCCTATATGAACTTCCTGTCTGTTTCCTCCCACTCAGTGCTATAAGAGAAACTACAACTTTTGAAAATCAAAGAGGAGGGAAATGAAACACAGATCCATAATAAGAATGTTTAATAAATTGCTAATGAAGATTTTACAACTACCTTGGAAATAATATATAAGATTAATTAGATCAGGAGTGACTAGAACAGGGATTCTCAACCTTTTTTGTGTCTTTGACACCTTTGCAAGATGAAAGCTATACAACTGCTCAACAGCAAAACACATACATACATACAGAAATACTAAATCTTGCAAACTATTTTAAGGGATTTGAAGAATCCCTGAATCCCATCAATAGATTATTTTATGGAAACTGGGTTAAGAATCCCCAGACTATGGACAATGAAATCAGTTGATGTTATTGCATATACTTCAGGTAAAGGGATTACAGACTAGTGTAGTGGCAGTGGACTGAAGCAGTGGCAGCAAATAAAAGTTCAGAAGTCAAAGGAAATTATGGAATTGCATATATATATATTAATGAGTACCTGGTTTCATGTTTGGCACTGTACTAAGAACACAATCCTAAGTCTCATAACTCTAATAGGGTAGGCATTACTATCTTCTGAAGCACTGTCACAAAGCCCAGAGGCGTTATTTACCAAGATTCAAGATCTGACCACAAAGCCTGTTTAATCTCTATGTCATATACTTTTCTAACTCAGCAGCATCCCCCTAAAAGAAACCAACATTTACTGATTGCACACTGAGTGCCACATATGAAGTAGGGGTCTTTGCATATCATTACTTTTACCTCCACAGTAAACAAAATTTTACTTACATAAGAAAGATAAGAACTTAGTTAAAAACTTTTCATACTTACCCTGACAACATACTGGTAAATTATCACAAGACTGACAGCCATGGAAACGTTGGCAAGGAATGAAAGTACAAATAGATTCTTTAGTTCACGAATGAAGACCAAAAGAATTATAAATGGAAGAAAGCAAAGCATATATATCCTTAGGTCAACACTTCTTCTCTCACAAGGGTTTGATGAATTGGTACTATTTGAAATAAACACTTTACTCTCCAGGAATCCTTCATGAACCTATACAGGATTACCAGGAGTATAAAGAAGGGGGGAAAACTTCAATCAACTTACAATCATAAAACACATGTACAAAGAAAATCACAACATATACACTCTACAATAAATTCCTATGATATATTTTAAAATATTTACATTTACATTTTTTCAAGATACTCTGGTTTCCTAGAAACATATGTATCAAATATAAGGATAACTGACGTAAGATAATCTTGAAAGGTAATTTCTTTTATCATACTGTAAATATAAAGTTCATTAGAAAATTATAATGATAGATTTGCTAATGTATTCTGAAGCTTTGTGACTATCATGCTCATGATATCTCCAAAGGCTCAAGTATCTCTTTTTGAGATCATCAAATTTGGAACCATGCTTGCCTAGGATGGCCACTGAGTATTCTCCTCTAGCTTATTTTCTTCAGATAGGAAACAAGCTCCAATTATCTCTTAGAAATATAGTCAGAGCAAAATTTTAAAATTATAGCCTAACCTTAAAACTCTTATAAAGCAATTATTTATAAATTATCATCACTATCAATAAATATTTATTAAAAATCCACTACATTCATGCATGGCCATATGGTAGACAGTACATAAATTTTTGCTAGAGCAAAAACCTTCACAAGATAATCAACCTTATATTAAAACTTATTCAGCCATTCCTATAACCCAATTTTCAGATTTCAAAACAAATATGATTTACAAATATGATTTACAGTCTCCATATATTAAAAACTATCTCTGATCCAATTAATCACATAACACTACTTACTAAAATAGAAATGAAATTATAGAGGACTTTAGAAACAGTCGTAAAAATTTATAGCAGATGCAGATAATACTATAACTAGAATACCAGTGAAAACTTATTTGCCCCAAAACAGTGTACCCTCCTTCAAACACATCAATATTGTCGAGTCTCTGGATACACACACTCTAAAAATTCTTAAGACCTTGTAATAATAATAGCTAGTGTTTTTTGAGTAATTTCTTTGTATCAGGTACTGAACTACATGCTTTATATACAACATCTCACTTAATCCTCAAAATGACTCTCTAAAGTAGATGGTAATATTAATCCCAATTTATAGTTGAGGAACCTGAGGCTTAGAGAAATATTTTTTTTAAACCTTGTGTAATATCAAGCCAGTAAGTGGTGGTTCTAGGATTCAAACCTAAGCCTGTGACTCTAGAATTAGCCTGACCAAAATACTGCAACCCAGAAAGGAGGGCCCTGCCCAAGCGGCTACCTGGCCTCCACTTTTACATATCTCTCTCTAAATGTAGTAATTAAGAGGCCAACAAATCAGAAAATTAAAACACATTTCTGAAATAACAATTTAAGTGTTTCTTCTACTTTAATCTTACATGTATAATCTACCATAAGCAATGTTTAGTGTCAGTATAAATGTACACATCATCTTAGACTGCAGAGAATATATCTATTAGATTTTTGCCCTATACAGGCAATTTATAACTCATACTGGACTAACAGACTCTCAAGTTTGCACCATTTAAGAAATGCACAGCTCATGACTATCTTGTAACTGACCATCAAAACCTTACATTTTATTTTCTATAATTTGAAATAAAAACAAAATTGGGGATTTACATTCCTTGGTTTTTACAAACATATTTGATTGTTGATTTAACATTCTAGTAACTAAATTACTTAGAGCCAAATACTTCTTATGAAAGCAGTATCTCCAATAATTAGATTAGATAATGATCAAAGTAAAGCTCTAACAAGGATAACTGGCAAGAGAAAAGCAGTAATATAACCAATATTTTAAAGGGCTGTTTTAATTATTATTAGGTGCTTGGGAATTTAAAATTAATTCTATCACAAATATAGTATTTTAGCATTTTTGGCAGAAAAGTGGTTATAAAAATCCTGAGGATTAAAAAATAAAATAAAATAAAAATGTAGATACATACCTAGAGCAAGATTCAGGTAAACATTTGAGTCCTTTGGTGCCCTCTAGAGACAGAGATTGGCTATCTAATAGGACTTCCTACGATTTCACATGTTTACCAAAATGTAAAACACTGAAATAAACATTATAAAATAAAATTACTAAATTCAGTTGTTTCCATTTGAGCTCAAATTTACTAAAATCCACCACTTATTAACTTTTCAATGATTCTGTAATTTAACAATTAAAATTCCAACGGCAGATTATGTTCGTCAGTAAAGCCAAATGCAGAATTAAAGTTATAGTACCCTACATTTGTATCTTTTACATTTTACAAAGGCTTTCATAAACCTTTTGTCAGCTGAGCCTCACAATAAGTTTATGAGAAACAAGGGGATATTTTGTTACTATTCCCATTTTACAAATAAGGAAACTGATGCTAGACCAGGGATAAGGGGATTTGCCCAATGTGTGAGTTAAAACTGAGAAAGCAGAGATTTGAACTCCTATCTTCTGATTCTACAATCAATGATCTTTGATGTTGCTACATTTTTTATTTGTAATACTGTATTCCTTCCCATTCTCCATGCCTACATACCACTATTTTATCTGCATGAGATTTTCTAGAGTATCTTAGAGTAAGAACAGAGAGGAACAACTGTAACCACTATGGACTAGACTTATCAGAAGCACTAGGATTCTTTATCCCCTACTGATTGTACATAAAGACTTAATGGGACCAAGAATAGTCATGTGGCAGTTACATAGCAGGTTTCTACATTTGTGTGGCAACTAAACCCTTAATTTTGGGAGTTAATAAGATACATTTCAATTTCATGTAGACTAAGGGGAGGGTAACAATCCTATGGTTTTTAACTATAACAGTAAATAGCAATTGGTAAGGTTTAATCAACTAGTGTGTCTACTATTGTATAATGCTATCAAATGTAAAAGAACACCTCTGTAGAGTGAAAATCTCTGATTGCATGCTGCTTCAGTGACCATCTCAACTACTTTCTCAAGCCTGACTGCCTTTTTTTTTTTCCATGTTACTCTTTATGATTCAAAAGGACTTTTACCTTTCTATCTACAGCAGGCATTCTCCTTACCTCCAGAGAATCACTTTTTCTACCTGATCTTCTTAGGACATGTGCAAAGTTAAACTTTTCCATTCAACCTCAGAAGCATCTGATAATATTTCATAGGAGAAAGTCACCAATTCTAAGCTTATAAGCATTTATTTTATCGACCTTATCTACTCTTTATGTCATACAAACACACTCACAACTAAAATCTGACAAGACAATGTCCCATGGGGTGATTAACAATTAACATATTGGAAGTGACAGAGATCTAGGTTTCAACCTAATTCCATATGACTTAGGGCACACTACTCATGTTTTGTGAGACTGCTTTCTCATCCATAAAATGAGCATAGTACTTACTTTACAGAGTAGTTATAAACATTAAATAATGTATATCATGGTTTCTAAATATAAAATTATAAGGCATTATTAACATTATTCTTAAATTCAAATAGAGCTTGTAACTCCTTGAGAAGATAGGTATTCAAATAGATACAGTACTACCATGTTACACGACCCTAGAAAGGCATAATTTCCATCATATTATATATAAATAACTGGTAAGATGGTATGTCTTATCAGTTCTTGTTAATAAAAAGCCTCTTAATGGAGTTAGGAGTCCTAGGAATATGCAATTTGTGGAATTAAATATTTGTAAAATCAAAAGGACATCATCTATAACAAGTAATGCTAATGGAAGGACTGATGCTTTATTTTGATAAACAAAAGAATATAAACAGGACTCTAATTAACTCTAATTACTGTTACTCTTTTCTATGTCCTCTACATCTCCCATGGCTACTTGCTCTCGCTAAGACCTTTCACTCTATCCTGTAGTCACAACACATATGAGGGAACACCTGTGTCTGATGGTTTACAGATTTTTCTGCCAGAAAATGTGTATAAGAACTTAATTATTTGCAAATATCTAGTAAAAGTTAGAAGAAATAGTTTAAAAGTAGGATATTTTGAAAAAAAATAATAAAATGAGGGTAGAAAGAAAAACTACAGGCTGGCTAAAACTGTCAGCAGTTACAACACTAATCTCTTGACACCACTCCCTTTTTTAAAAACATTTTATTATTTTATTTTTCCATAAATTATTGGGGTACAGGTGGTAGTTACATGAGTAAGTTCTTTAGTGGTGATTTGTGAGATCCTGGTGCACCCATCAATGAAGCAGTATACACTGCACCATATTTGTTGTCTTTTATCCCTTGTCCCCTCCCACTCTTCCCCCCAAGTCCCCAAAGTCCACTGTATCATTCTTTTTTTTTTTTTTTTGAGACGGAGTCTCACTCTGTCGCCCAGGCTGGAGTGCAGTGGCGCGATCTCGGCTCACTGCAAGCTCCGCCTCCCGGGTTCACGCCATTCTCCTGCCTCAGCCTCCCGAGTAGCTGGGACTACAGGCGCCCGCTACCACGCCCGGCTAATTTTTTGTATTTTTAGTAGAGACGGGGTTTCACCGTGTTAGCCAGGATGGTCTCGATCTCCTGACCTCGTGATCCACCCGCCTCGGCCTCCCACAGTGCTGGGATTACAGGCGTGAGCCACCGCGCCCGGCCCACTGTATCATTCTTATGCCTTTGTGTCCTCATAGCTTAGCTCCCATATATCAGTGAGAACATACAATGTTTGGTTTTCCATTCCTGAGTTACTTCACTTAGAATAACAGTCTCCAATCTCATCCAGGTCATTGTTAATTCATTCCTTTTTATGGCTGAGTAGTACTCTATCATATATATATATCATATATGATATATATCATATATATCATATATCATACATATCATATATATCATACATATATATCACATATATCATATATATCAATCATATATATCATACATATCAATCATATATATCATATATATCAATCATATATGATTGATGATACCATACATATCATCAATATATGATTGATGATACCATACAGATCAATATATGATTGATGATATCATATATATCATCAACATGATTGATGATATCATATATATCAATGATTGATGATATCATATATATCATCAATATATGATTGATATCATATATATCACCTATGATTGATGATATATATATCATCTATATGATTGATGATATCATATATATCATCTATATATCACAGTTTATATATATATAATATATATATCACAGTTTATTTATCCACTTGTTGATTGATGGGCATTTGAGCTGCTTCCACAATTTTGCAATTGTGAATTGTGCTGCTATAAACATGCGTGTGCAACTATCTTTTTCGAATAATGACTTCTTTTCCTCTGGGTAGATACCCAGTAGTGGGAATGCTGGATCAAATGGTAGTTCTACTTTTAGTTCTTTAAGGAATCTCCACACTGTTTTCCATAGCGACCATACTAGTTTACATTCCCACCAACAGTGTAGAAGTGTTTGCTGATCACTGCATCCACACAAACATCTACTGTTCTTTGATTTTTTGATTATGGCCATTCTTGCAGGAGTAAGGTGGTATCACATTGTGGTTTTGATTTGCATTTCCCTGATCATTAGTGACATTGAACATTTTTTCATGTTTGTTGGCCATTTGTATATCTTCTTTTGAGAACTGTCTATTCATGTCCTTAGCCCAGTTTTTGATAGGGTTGTTTGTTTTTTTCTTCCTGATTTGTTTGCATTCGTTGTAGATTCTGGATATTAGTCCTTTGTCAGATGTATAGATTGTGAAGATTCTCTCCCACTCTGTGGGTTGTCTGTTTACTGACTGTTCCTTTTGCTGTGCAAAAGCTCTTTCATTTAATTAGGTCCCACCTATTTATCTTTGTTTTTATTGCATTTGCTTTTGGGTTTTTGGTCATGAAATCCTTGCCTAAGCCAATGTTTAGAAGGGTTTTTCCAATGTTATCTTCTAGAATTTTTATAGTTTCAGGTCTTAAGTCCTTAATCTATCTTGAGTTGATTTTTGTACAAGGCGACAGATGAGGATCCAGTTTCATTCTCCTACATGTGGCTAGCCAATTAGCCCAGCACCATTTGTTGATAAGGGTGTCCTTTCCCCACTTTTTGTTTTTGTTTGCCAAAGATCAGTTGGCTGTAAGTATTTGGCTTTATTTTGGGGTTCTCTATTCTGTTCCATTGGTCTATATGCCTATTTTTATACCAGAACCACACTCTTTTGGTGACTATGGCTTTATAGTATAGTTTGAAATCAGGTAGTGTGACGCCTCCAGATTTGTTATTTTTGCTTAGTCTTGCTTTGGCTATGCGGGCTCTTTATTAGTTCCATATGAATTTTAGAATTGTTTTTTCTAACTCTGTGAAGAATGATGGTGGTATTTTGATGGGGATTTCGCTGAATTTGTAGACTGCTTTTGGCAGTATGGTCATTTTCACAATAATGATTCTACCCATCCATATATATGGGATGTGCTTCCATTTGTTTTTGTTTTCTATGATTTATTTCAGCAGTGTTTTGTAGTTTTCCTTGTAGAGGTCTTTTGACTCTTTGGTTAGGTATATTCCTAAGTAGTTTAATTTTTTTTTTTTTGCTTAAATTACAATTTTTATTGTACATTATTTTATTGTTCCTCATAGGTTAGCTCAGACTGAGGGGGAGAGGTTGGAACAACAAATACCTGGAGAGTGATAACTGTGTCAGGTGCTATCCTGTGTGTTTGCAGGTTTTTTGTTTTGCTTTGTTTTTTGGCTTTTTGATTATACTTTAAGTTCTAGGGTACATGTGCACAATGTGCAGGTTTGTTACATATGTATACATGTGCCATGTTGGTGTGCTGCACCCATTAACTCGTCATTTACATTAAGTATATCTCCTAATGCTATCCCTCCCCTCTCCTCCCACCCGATGAAACAGGCCCCAGTGTGTGATGTTCCCCACCCTGTGTCCAAGTGTTCTCACTGTTCAATTCCCACCTATGAGTGAGAACATGTGGTGTTTGGTTTTCTGTCCTTGCGATAGTTTGCTCAGAATCATGGTTTCCAGCTTCATCCATGTCCCTACAAAGGACATTAACTCATCCTTTTTTATGGCTGCATAGTATTCCATGGTGTATAAGTGCCACATTTTCTTAATCCAGTCTATCATTGATGGACATTAGGGTGGGTTCCAAGTCTTTGCTATTGTGAATAGTGCTGCAATAAACATATGTGTGCATGTGTCTTTATAGCAGCATGATTTATAATCCTTTGGGTGCATACCCAGTAATGGGATGGCTGGGTCAAATAGTATTTCTAGTTCTAGATCCTTGAGGAATCACCAAACTGTCTTCCACAATGGTTGAACTAGCTTACAGTCCCACCAACAGTGTAAAAGTGTTCCTATTTCTCCACATCCTCTCTGCATCTGTTGTTTCCTGACTTTAATGATCACTATTCTAACTGGTGTGAGATGGTATCTCATTGTGGTTTTGATTTGCATTTCTCTGATGGCCAGTGATGATGAACATTTTTTCATGTGTCTGTTGGCTGCATAAATGTCTTCTTTTGAGAAATGTCTGTTCATATCCTTCGCCTACTTTCTGATGGGGTTGTTTTATTTTTTTCTTGCAAATTTGTTTAAGTTCTTTGTAGATTATGGATATTAGCCCTTTGTCAGAAGGGTAGATTATAAAAACTTTCTCCCATTCTGTAGGTTGCCTGTTCACTCTGATGGTAGTTTCTTTTGCTGTGCAGAAGCTCTTTAGTTTCATTAGATCCCATTTGTCAATTTTGGCTTTTGTTGCCATTGCTTTTGGTGTTTTAGACATGAAGTCCTTGCCAATGCCTATGTCCTGAATAGTATTGCCTAGGTTTTCTTCTAGGGTTTTTATGGTTTTAGGTCTAACATTTAAGTCTTTAATCCATCTTGAATTAATTTTTGTATAAGGTGTAAGGAAGGGATCCAGTTTCAGCTTTCTACATATGGCTAGCCAGTTTTCCCAGCACCATTTATTAAATAGGGAATCCTTTCCCCATTGCTTGTTTTTGTCAGGTTTGTTAAAGATCAGATGGTTGTAGATGTGTCGTATTATTTCTGAGGGCTCTGTTCTGTTCCATTGGTCTATATCTCTGTTTTGGTACCAGTACCATGCTGTTTTGGTTACTGTAGACTTGTAGTATAATTTCAAATCAGGTAGTGTGATGCCTCCAGCTTCATTCTTTTGGCTTAGGATTGTCTTGGCAATACGGGCTCTTTTTTGATTCCATATGAACTTTAAAGTAGTTTTTTCCAATTCTGTGGAGGAAGTCATTGGTAGCTTGATGGGGATGGCATTGAATCTATAAATTACCTTGGGCAGTATGGCCATTTTCATGATATTGATTCTTCCTATCCATGAGCATGGAATGTTCATCCATTTGTTTGTGTCCTCTTTTATTTTGTTGAGCAGTGGTTTGTAGTTCTCCTTGAAGAGGTCCTTCACATCCCTTGTAAGTTGGATTCCTAGGTATTTTATTCTCTTTGAAGCAATTGTGAATGGAGTTCACTCATGATTTGGCTCTCTGTTTGTCTGTTATTGGTGTATAAGAATGCTTGTGATTTTTGCACATTGATTTTGTATCCTGAGACTTTGCTGAAGTTGCTTATCAGCTTACGGAGATTTTGGGCTGAGACAATGGGGTTTTCTAAACATACAATCATATCATCTGCAAACAGGGACAATTTGACTTCTTTTCCTAACTGAATACCCTTTATTTCTTTCTCCTGCCTGATTGCCCTGGCCAGAACTTCCAACACTATGTTGAATAGGAGTGGTGAGAGAGGGCATCCCCATCTTGTGCCAGTTTTCAAAGGGAATGCTTCCAGTTTTTGCCCATTCAGTATGATATTGGCTGTGGGTTTGTCATAAATAGCTCTTACCATTTTGAGATACGTCTCAGAGGTACAAAGAGGAGCTACTACTATTCCTTCTGAACTCATTGTGGTTTTGATTTGCATTTCTCTGGTGGCCTGGTGGTGACACAATCTCTCAGCATTTGCTTGTCTGTAAAGGATTTTATTTCTCCTTCACTTATGAAGCTTAGTTTGGCTGGATATGAAATTCTGGGTTGAAAATTCTTTTCTTTCAGAATGTTGAATATTGGACCCCACTCTCTTCCTGCTTGTAGAGTTTCTGCCGAGAGATCCGCTGTTAAGTCTGATGGGCTTCCCTTTGCAGGTAACCTGACCTTTCTCTCTGGCTGCCCTTAATATGTTTTCCTTCATTTCAACTTTGGTGAATCTGACAATTTATGTGTCTTGGAGTTGCTCTTCTCGAGGTGTTATCTTTGTGGCATTCTCTGTATTTCCTGAATTTGAATGTTGGCCTGTCTTGGTAGGTTGGGGAAGTTCTCCTGGATAATATCCTGAGGAGTGTTTTCCAAGTTGGTTCCATTCTCCCCAATACTTTCAGGTACACCAATCAGACGTAGATTTGGTCTTTTCACATAGTCCCATATTTCTTGGAGGCTTTGTTCGTTTCTTTTTACTCTTTTTTCTCTAAACTTTTCACTTCATTTCATTCATTTGATCTTCAATCACTGATACCCTTTCTTCCACTTGATTGAATCAGCTACTGAAGCTTGTGCATGTGTCACGTAGTTCCCGTGCCATGGTTTTCAGCTCCATCAGGTCATTTAAGGTCTTCTCTTCACTATTTATTCCAGTTAGCCATTTGTGTAATCTTTTTTCAAGGTTTTTAGCTTCTCTGCGAAGGGTTCGAACATCCTCCTTTAGCTTGAAGAAGTTTGTTACTACCGATCGTCTGAAGCCTTCTTCTCTCAACTCGTCAAAGTCATTCTCTGTCCAGCTTTGTTCCGTTGCTGGCGAGGAGCTGCGTTCCTTTGGTCTTTGAGGATGGTAATGTACAGATGGGGTTTTGGTGTGGATGTCCTTTCTGTTCGTTAGTTTTTCTTCTGACAGTCAGGACCCTCAGCTGCAGGTCTGTTGGAGTTTGCTGGAGGTCCACTCCAGATGCTGTTTGCCTGGGTATCACCAGCAAAGGCTGCAGAAGAGCTAATATTGCAGAACGGCAAATGTTCCTGCCTGAGCCTTCCTCTGGAAGCTTTGTCTCAGAGGGGGACCCGGCTGTATGAGATATCAGTTGGCCCCTACTGGGAGGCGTCTCCCAGTTAGGCTACTCGGGGGTCAGGGACCCACATGAGGAGGCAGTCTGTCCGTTCTCAGATCTCAAACTCTGCACTCGGAGAACCACTATTCTCTTCAAAGCTGTCAGAGAGGGATGTTTAAGTCTGCAGAAGTTTCTGCTGCCTTTTGTTTAGCTATGCCCTGCCCCCAGAGGTGGAGTCTACAGAGGCAGACAGGCCTCCTTGAGCTGCGGTGGGCTCCACCCAGTTCGAGCTTCCCGGCCACTTTGTTTACCTACTCAAGCCTCAGCAATGGCGGACGCCCCTCCACCAGCCTCGCTGCCGCCTT
This sequence comes from Pan troglodytes, assembly GCF_028858775.2. Lineage (NCBI taxonomy): Eukaryota > Metazoa > Chordata > Mammalia > Primates > Hominidae > Pan > Pan troglodytes. The sequence goes on from NC_072407.2 coordinate 95,298,255, forward strand.
GCAGTTCGATCTCAGACTGCTGTGCTAGTGAGCACTGCTAGCTCACTGTGCTAGCAGTGAGCGAGGCTTTGTTGGCGTGGGACCCTCTGAGCCAGCGCAGGATATAATCTCCTGGTGTGCCATTTGCTAAGACTGTTGGAAAAGCGCATTATTAGGGTGGGAGTGTCCCAATTTTCCAGGTACCATCTGTCATGGCTTCCCTTGGCTAGGAAAGGGAATTCCCCAACCCCTTGTGCTTCCCTGGTGAGATGATGCCCTGCCCTGCTTTGGCTCACACTCCATGGGCTGCACCCACTGTCCAACAAGCCCCAGTGAGATGAACCCAGTACCTCAGTTGGAAATGCAAAAATCACCCGTCTTCTGTGTCGCTCAAGCTTGGAGCTGTAGACTGGCGCTGTTCCTATTGGTCATCTTGGAACCGGCAAGTAGTTTAATTTTTTTTTTGCAGCTTTTGTAAAAGGAAAAGGGGTTAAGTTCTTGATTTGATTCTCCACTTGGTCACTGTTGGTGTATAAGAGCTACTCATTTGTGTACATTAATCTTGTATCCAGAAACTTTGCTGAATTATTTTATCAGTCATGGGACATACTGTAATGTAATAAAAGCCATCTATGACAAACCCACAGCCAACATAATACTGAATGGGGAAAAGTTTAAAGCATTCCCTCTGAGAACTGGAGCAAGACAAGGATGCCCACTCTCACCACTCCTCTTCAACATAGTACTGGAAGTCCTAGCCAGAGCAATCAGACAAGAGAAAGAAATAAAGGGCATCCAAATTGGTAAAGAGGAAGTCAAACTGTCCCTGTTTGTTGATGATATGTTTACCTTCAACACCCTAAGGTTACCATTCCTTTTATAGACATAGGAAAATGGCTGTGAAGTGAGAAACCAAGCTAAAACAATCATGTAGGGGCTGAAAGAGAAGAGTTCACAGAGAAAATGGGAAAAATGGGTGTTTGCACAGGATGGGGGAAAGGAAAGTGGCAGAGACCATCAATACGGAAATCAAACAAAAGGATTAAACCCTTTCAGTCCAGAAAGTTTTACTGACACTTGTGCTATCAACCAGGTACAGTACTAGGTCTGAGAAATAAAGACATGAAAAAGGTATAATCTCTCCCAGTCCAGTGAGTTCATTTTCCTTCAGAGCCAATAACCATACTGGGTACTGATAAGCCAGACACTCTTAGATGCTAGTTTACAGTGATGAACACAAGAGATATGGGAGTCCCTTCCTTCATAAGGCTTGCTGTCTAGTGGTGAAAAATAACTTGTAAATTAACTTCAGTACAGCATGATCAAGGCTATTTTAAAAAGTTATACAGAAGCCAGGAGAAAAACCAATAAATTCTGGCTAGAGATAAAGAAAAGGAAGACTTGGAAGGAACAGTTAAGAAAGGTTTCACAGAACAGGTGACATTTAAGTTTCCAGACATTTAAGGTTCCAGATATAAACAAAACTTTTCTAGATGCTGAGACATGGTACACTGGAAAGAAAACTGACCAGAAATCCAAGCCCTAATTCCTAACTAGCTATGAACTCTTTTATAAAAGAGAGTTTGACTCAATGACTTCTTCCAATACTAAAAATCTAAGTGAATGGCTCAAATATAGCATACAGGGATAGTCTAAATCAGGGGTTAAAAAACTATGGTCTGCAGACCACCTATTTTTGCAAATAAAATTTTACCTAAATACAGCCATATCTATTTGTTTACATATTGTTGCCTATGGCTGAACTCAGTAGTTACAACAGAGACCATATGGTCTGCAAAGCAGAAAATACTTATTAACTGGCCCTCTACAGAAACAGTTTGCCAATTCTCAGTGAAATGAAGCATAGTCTATACTTAGAAAAGAGACTCAAATACACAAATGCACAAGAACCTACACACAGGTTCTTTAGAAAACATACTCACTCCATCATTTTGCATAAAAATATCTACAAGACAATCCTATACATTACTATGTAAAATGTTTACTGTACCATGGACATGTGGATAATTAATAAATATTATTGATTAAAATAATGATTAAAGAAGAGCAGGGGATAATGTAGGAATAATGATACCAGTCATAAAAGTGCTTTATAGTATTGTTTTGATGGAGGGATTTTTTATTTCATTGCTTTCCATATTTGTCCAAATACACTGTCAATCTCTTCCAAGACTGCAAACCACTTCTTCTTAAAGCAAACCTTCATAATATGAGAAAGTTTCTCAAAAAACTACAGAAAACTGTTCATTTTTGGACACAGTATCTTTTTACACAATGGCTATAATTACCGGATTTTAATAATGAATGCTCACTATTTTTACTTGATTTTTTAGCCTACTGGCTAAAGCCTTATATAGTTCTTTAAAGAATGTCAATGTAAAGAATACGCTTCCAAAGCATCTATGTATATGCTTTTGAGATCTAAGTTTCAGGTAGCTAAGAATCAGTAAATTATGTCATATTCTGATCTGAAAAAACAAGCATTATCAGTATTATAGCAAAACAGTGAAATCAACAATTACAGCAGAAATCCAACTTGCAAGAAAAAAGACTAAAGGAAAATTTATAAAGGAAGATCATTTATGAAAGGAACACATTTTCAAATTCAACTGTGGCTTCCACAGAAGAAATATAAAGCCATAACTAGGGCTTTAGAAGAAAATGATTTCACTAACTGGAGAAAAATACTCACTTGTTTCACATTTTCAGCTAAGAAGACAATATAAACACTACAGAATCCCAGCTGTGTTATCACCAGAAAAAAGTCAACCACACTCCTGAAAAAAGATATCCACAAATGAGTATCCATGAGAGCTACTGAAATGTCAATATATTTTATTTCTCTTTTCAAGAGTTTTAAAACATTTTATTATAGCATATATTCTCCTACTCAGTATGTCAGGAACTCAGAGCAGTTCATGCCAAATCTAACTTCCTGAAAATCTCCAGAAAGGCCACACTTAACTATAAACTACTCTACTAACACTGTTCTTCTTTTAATTCCCATCTCACATGTCATCTTTACAACAGGTAGCACTTTGCTGACTGCTTATGCTTCCTTATTTTTCTAGTCCTGTATTCATCTTACTTTGATTTGCCAGAGCCACCAATAATAAAGTTACATTTAAGTAACAAGACAATAAAATAAGGTTATGCTAAAATATAGCCATACCTCAGATAAGCATACAAATACTACAACTTTATTTGAAATAATGAGACTGCAACATTTTTCTTGTTTTCCTTTATTTAAAAAATTAATGAACACGATTATGTCATCATTTGACCAGGTCATGCTTTATAAATATCATTTTACTTCATCTACCATAATGATCCTGTGAAATGGGTATTACTGTAAACTCATTTCATACTGAGAAAAACAAACCACAATGATAAGTTTGATCAAGGTCAGAAAGCTGAAAAATGGTCAAGTTGAGATTAGAACCCAAGTCTGTTTAACTCTAAGGGTTACATATGTTTATTCCCCAACTTTATCATATTTTTACTTATATATATTGTTAGGTTAAAATACTTAAAATTAATATAATTTTAACAATCATATATTAATAACAGAGTAAGTACTTACCGCCCCCATGCTGCTTGCTTCTGAAGACAACTCCAAGGACTCACTTCCATAGCAAAGCTCACAGTGTCACTATAACCTAATGTTGACTTTTTAAACCTGTAATTTAATGACATACATACAAAGGAAAAAAGAAAAATTTTAAGGTGGTCCATAAAACCACCTCTTGAAATAAACATAAAATAAATGGGAATTAATAAATGCAAGGCTATGAACTGACAAATGAGTTACCAAAATGTCAAGATCTGCATACTTCTAAAGCATGCCTCATAAAGTTTTAAATGTTTAAATCTGTCCTTTTTACCAGTACATTAATTTTATCTACTGCTAAAGTTTATGTAAGTGCAGAACTCATGTAACTTAATATTTGTACTTTATTAATTTAAATATTTCAAATGCCTAAAACATCAACTACATTATTCATGTCTAAATTATTCCATTCTTAGAACAGCATTATTTAATAATACATCTGTGCAAGGCTGCACAATACATTTTCACATAAACTATCTCATTTAATCTTCCCATGAGGTAGGTATTATTTCTCCATTCTCTCTCTCTTTTTTTTTCCCAAGTATACATTGTTCTATAAAGCTCATAAATGATTTGCCCAAAGTTTTAAGAGTATATAACAACAACAAAAAAGAGTCAAGACTTGATATTAGGCTACTAGAATACATATGGTCTACTGTCCAGTAGAAGTATTTCATGATACAAAAATAAAGACAAATAATATTGTGTTGTTGACTACTAACTCATACATCAGCAGAGAGCACCAAAGGCATTATAATCAAAACAGAATTACTAACACATTGAAGACTATTATGCTATAGCTAAAAATCACACCACTGTCTCCATTGCCTCTATATATCTTTTCTAATTTTTTCCATTTATACTAAGAGAAACCATACTATTTCACTAATAAGGCTACCTTTTAAAAATAAATAGATTCCAACCAGATTTAAATTATATGAAATGCTACCTTCTTCCATATTCATTACCTTAGATTTATCTATGTAAAAGCTTAAAGGAAATACAAAGCACAGTAGAATATAAGACTATCTGATGCTCTAAATAAAAGATAGCTTTAAAATAAATAGGCTTAACAAATCCACATTTACCTCAGACATAGGAAGTGACTGCAACGTACCAATATGTGCATACAGTGAACAGAAATAATTCCTATAAACACAAGGCTGATTGGTCCAAGCTGTGGGGAAAAAAAATTTATAAGGTTTAAATATTTAACAGAAATTGAGTAATCTTATAAGCAATGAATCAATGGATTATTCACGTGCAGTGAATAAATATTTGTTGAGCAAAATGATTAGTCATTGCATAAGGGAAAACTAATAAACTTGATGCAGAAGGAATTTCGAGTAATATTTAAGACAACCACGTATAATTCCATCTTATTAACTTAGCTACTCAAACCTACGAATATGGAGTATAGACAACAAAGTAGGATAGAACACAAGATCATATTTAACATCAGATGGCAAGTCTACAACTATCAGTGACCCACCATTATAATTATATGCAACCATGCATCATTATCTAAATCCCGAAAACGCACAATATCAAACGGAGACTGTAAGCAATTTATTTCTTCTACAGACTGCTTCTTGGGTACTTACTATGTGTCAGAAACCAAGCTTATAAAATAATTATTTCAAAAAGTAGTAAATAAAATACTTTAAATATTTATTTACTAAAATTAAAGCAGTGCTAGTAATTACCCAGATACAACCAAAATATTGCCAAAGTTTATTTTTATAATCAAAAGTTTTTATCATCTAAATTAGGGGAACAAAACAGTCAAATGCAGGGATAGTTAAAACTGTTCTTAGAAAGTGATCTATTCAAAAAAGTTAAATATTATTTTATTACCTCATAAATGGGTTTCTCCCCTATCAAGGTTCTCTGTAATTATAATAATTACAATAACTGCCTCTAACAATGCTTTACGTATTGGTTTTTAAAAGTTATTGTTATTACTTTTCTTTTATTTATTTATTTTTCTTTTTGAGACAGAGTCTTGCTCTGTCGCCCAGGCTGGAGTGCAGTGGCACAATCTCAGCTCAATGCAAACTCCACCTCCCGGGTTCACGCCATTCTCCTGCCTCAGCCTCCTGAGTAGCTGGGACTACAGGCATCCGCCACCACGCCCGGCTAATTTTTTGTATTTTTTAGTAGAGACGGGGTTTCACCGTGTTAGCCAGGATGGTCTCAATCTCCTGACCTCGTGATCTGCCCACCTCGGCCTCCCAGAGTGCTGGGATTACAGGCGTGGGCTACCGCACCTGGCCAACTTTTCTTAACTGTTATTTAAATTCTGAAAACTGTATATTTGACTCTAAAAAACTATACAATGTCACGTTACCAATAATCTGCTCTATAAATATATTTGTTGCTGTGATTACACTGCTAAATTCAATTCCTGAAAATCCAAAATAATAATAAGATATAACTATACCTGGAAAAATCAAAGACTGTTTTAGGTTTGTGGCTTTTTTTGGCTAAATATTACAAATAAGTAATGAAGTAGAAATCAATAAAGTAATTATTATTTTTTGTTAAATATCATTATCACAGTTGACACAATTTTATCAAGACAACATCTAAATGATCATCTAAATGTCACCTTACCAGGTTATATTTGACTGGGCCAGATATTACGTTGCTATAAATGAGACTGAGAATTGCATCTTAACTGGTGATTACAAAGATAAGTCTTACCACTATGCCTGCATTTTTTATTGCCAATGGAAGTCCTAAAAGGCCAGTTCCAATATTTCCTTTAAGAAGGTGCATAAGAGTTTGTACAAATCTGAAAAGTAAAAGTTGTAAGACTTAAATATTTTAGAACAAAATCTATTATAACATGATCATGGTTTTAGTACTAGAAGGGAACTGAAAATTAATCTAGGCAAGGAACCAAATAACATTTCCATCCCACCACTGGGCCAGAAGTCATACTTGGTTCAAGTCCTATCTTTGCTAATTAAAAGTGGAATAACAAGAGTTATTGTGGATATTAAATGACATAGTTAAGTGAAATATCCGCCAAACAAGATACTAAAAAATTAAATTAAAAAAGACTAAAGGCATTCTCTTTACAGTGTGGTTTTGTACACAGTGAAGCAATAAATTTTTTTTAAAAAGTAATTTTCTCATAAGATATTTTGCTGTTATGATTTTCAAAACAATGTTGAGTATTTGGTTGGTAACACAGCAATGTATTGACACTACCTATGTAACCATGATACTAAACACATTTGATCTATGATTGTCAACCTAAGAAGTTAATTTAAAAAAAATACAAGTTTTAAAACTATATGAATCAACAGGTAAGATAAACACGAATTAATTTTTAGATACTATGAATTCTGTAAGGGATTTGACCTAAGAGTAGTTTCCAGAAGCATCTGAAGGAAGTATCTTCATCAGGAAGAAATAAGTTGAAACGAAAATGAAGAGCAAAAAGTGTAAACTTAAGAAACTAAAATGTTTACCTAAATATTTTTTCAGTTTATATTCTTCTTTTCTGATCAATTGCATATTACTTTGCTGAACCATTAAACTATTATTAGAATGAGAAGTTACTCAAATCTATTAACGATGACAAAATGTCAAAAAAGGTTTTCAAAAGTTACAATGCATTTCTACCTCCACGACTTTGTTTCAGTATAAAGAAGCATGTACTACCTCCTGATCATTTCAGACATCACTTCTCTTAACATTCCTGTTCCACTTAATCAGATCTCCCTTCTTTCAAGATCCCTAGCATTTGTTACACATCATCACTCCAGTAATTCCTATACACTGCTCTGTGATTTAAATGCATTTCTTTCCCAAATAGACTATAAACTCATTGAAGGTGGAGACTATGTCTTATATTTGTGTCTTGTAATGTAATAGAATGTCTTGCCTGTAGAAGAAGATTACAAAATACATACTGAATTAAAAGAAAAGGAGACTTATAAACCATAACACTTACGAAATGCCCTCTTGATCATCAAGTTGGTAATGCTTCTGAACAGGCAGAAGCTCTTGCTCATGTTCTTCATCTGATGTCCCATCAAAATTCTGCTCATTTATCAAGGGCCTCATTACATCCATATCTTTAAAAAAGAAAAACAAAGTACTTCACTATTGCTTAAAAAAGTTGGATAAAGCTGGTATAAATGAATTTTAAAATATTAGGAAACACCATTTGTACTCATCTTTACTATTTCCATCCTAAGTTAGTTCATACTAATACCCTGAGTTTTAGTACATTTAAAAAGAAACAACTAAATTTATTTGCTGGATATTCTGTTTGGAATATGCAGTGCAAGGTGAAAGCTTAAATATTAAATGCAAAACTTTTTCTGCTTTATCCACAAGAGGTTAATAGTAAATGATCATAGAATTACACCATGAGAAATGTAAAGAAATGATCAAATATATTTTCATCTCTGCTTAGCTTCAAATCATACTGTACAGGTAAATAGTAATCACGTTTTTAAATACTTGATGAAAATTACAAAGTGATTCCAATATTTAAAATGTCAGTATCAAAATTTGCCCTTTACCACTTTATCAGTGTGTATTTCCTGAGAACAAGGATATTCTCTTAAATATTCATATTATCAAATTCAGGTTAACATTGATGCAATACTCTATTTAATCTACATTCCATATTCCACTTTCATCAGTTATACCAATAAATTCCTCTTAGCAATTTTTTCCTCCGTCCAGGAGTATATATTGCATTTAATTGAGTTGTTCTAGTGGTTTCTTTGCCATTATATTTTTTATGATGCCTTTAATCATCCTTTTTTCTTACTTAATTTTTTACTATCTTGTTTGACTGTTTTAAGTGGTACTCTCTGACTTCTACCTATTACCTATACAACAATTAATAATTTAATTCTAGTTTTTCCTGTCTCTGTTCCTTAGTTTCTCATGTTTAGTTGTATTCTTTCTACTTTGACAATACATATGATGTTTTTCATACTGTCCTTCAAATTATGTCTCTACTCATTTCTTAGACCTGTATCTACAATCAATATCAATATTCACTATCAGTTCTCTGCCAAAGTTTCCTCAATCTTCTCTTGGCTGGAAGAAGTACATCTTCTTAAAAGGTATGCATCAGAATGGCCTGCAGGGCTTGCTAAAACACACAATAATGGACTCCATCCCAAAGTTTCCCACTCAGTAAGTCTGGGGTGGGCCTGAAAATATGCATTTCTAACAAGTTCCCCAGTGCTGCTGATGTTGCTGGTCTGGGGACCACACTTTGAGGACCACTGCTCTAACTGATTCCTCAGGAGGGTCTCATGGGCACAGTGTTCCCTGAGTTTTTACATGTTTCACAATGTTTTTCTTTATAGCCTGGATAACTTGAGGAACAACTAGATATAAAATCCTTGGCTCACACTTTCATTCCTTGAGTTTCTTGAAAATGCTGTTCCACTTTTGCCTTGCTTTTATATGCTACTTTTGAGACATCTGATGGCAGACTAATTTTCTCAGCCATTAAGTAACTTGTTCTTTTTCCTAGAGTTCCTGAAGATATTTTCTTTGTCTTTAAAGTCTAGTAACTTTACTACATGTCTTGGGGTTGACCATGCTAAGTCAGTTTTCCCAGGGCTACAGTGGGCCCCTTTTGATATGTTGATTTAGGTTTTTTCTTATTTCTACTATAAAGTTTTCTTGGATAATAGCTTTAAATATGTATTTGGTTCAAATACTTCTTCTTTAGATATTTCAATTACATGCATGTTGGGTCTTCTTTGCCTGTCTTCCATTCAACCACTTTATATCTCTGACCCTTCTGATGTCTGTCTTTACCTCATTCTCATTCATATCTGCCTTAAGTGACACATTAAATTTTCATTTCAATACATTCTCCCTTACATCTTGTAATTTATTTCTTATTTGTGATTTTTCCTATTTCTAAGTATTTCATACACAGGAATCCTAGTTCAAGAGTGTTCCCTCTGTCACTATAGTGAAGTTCAGTTTATTTCATAGACAATGTTGAGCTGTTAGGGGTGAGCAAAAGCAGCTGGCATGTCTTCTAGTTCTCTTTCATTTCTGCAGGACCACCAATTTTCCCCATTACTTTGTTCTTTCCCTCCCTTGCCATCTGAGGGGCATCTCCACTGCTCTATTTATCTCTCACCTCCAGAAGCAATGTTTTGTCAAGGCTTCCCCCTTCAGTCCTGCTCAAATTCACATTCCTGTACTCAGTGCTATGAATTACTAACTTCTAGACCTGACCTCTGTTTAGACGTTTAACAGTTTAAATTAGACTTTCTCTTTCTGAAGGAGATTTTCATAGTGCTTGATCCAGTTTCCTGCTCCCCGCTCTTCTTTTCCAACGAAATACTAAAGACTCCCCTCCCCCACTCTCCATGCTTGTAGCAGCAACAGAAATTTTCTGTTTTTATACTTATAGATAATTTGAGGTTCATGGTATCCTTGATCTCCTCGCAATGCTAAAAGAGTAATTTCATGAATGGTTTACTTGTGCTTCAAGTTGAATTCACAGGTTTTAGGGGAGGATGTGTTGAGAGATTAGGATTTTAGCAGCCTCCATTAGCCCAGTGCCAACTGGAATTCAGCATATTCATTCTTAATAAGAGTAAAGTGATGCCTTAAGATACTGGAAGATGCTTGAAAACAGTCTATAAAATTATTTACATATTCTTCTTCTAATAACGTAACTAATATGTGTAGAGTAAAATTCACAGAATTATCAGTCCCAAATTCCTGAAGTCAAAAATGATGAGGATTTTCTATAATTCGAAGTTCCCAACTTTTCTTTTGGCTGGTTTTTCTAACCCTTTAATCTTTAGGACATTCTCCATACATTGTTTTGTAGGATTTCCTTGTTTCTTGTTTTCCAGTTTCAAAGGTGGCACAGTCTAGAACTATACACAGTAAAAATTGTTTCCCCAGTATTAGGTCTACTGGGATATCTACTATCTCACATTTACTCTAGAAATTTATTATGTTCACCTTCTGTTTGGATAAACCCTATATCCTTTTCTGTTATACTCTATACAAAATAAATTGGTACTCTTGTAAACCTATCACACTGGTTTCCTAGGGCTCTCATAATCAAGTACTACAAGAGAATTTATTGCCTCAAAGTTCTTGAGGCTATTAGTCTGAAAAAGTGCTGGGAGGGTTGGTTCCTTCTAAAGGCTGGGAGGGAAAGCTCTGTTCCAGGCAGGCCTCTCTCCTTGGTTTATGGACAGTCATCTTCAAGTTCACATGACATTCTCTCTGTAATCATGTCTGTGTTTAAATTTCCCCTTTTTATAAGGACACCAGTCATATTGGATTAGGGACCCTCCCTACTCCAGCAAAGCCTCACCTTTTTTTTTTTTTTTAGACAGAGTTTTGCTCTTGTTGACCAGGCTGGAGTACAATGGTGCGATCTTGGCTCACTGCAATCTCCGCCCCCCCAAGTTCAAGCAATTCTCCTGCCTCAGCCTCCAGAGTAGCTGGGATAACAGGCGTGCACCACCACGCCCAGCTAATTTTTGTATTTTTAGTAGAGACAGGGTTTCACCATGTTGGTCATGCTGGTCTCAAACTCCTAACCTCAGGTGCCTCAGCCTCCCAAAGTGCTGGGATTACAGGCATCAGCCACTGCTCCTGGCCATGGTCTCATCTTAACTAATTACAGCTACAATGACCCTATTTCTAAATAAGGTCACATTCTGAGGTATGCAAGGCTATGACAACATATAAATTGAGGGGTGGGGGGACTATTTAATCCATAACAACCATCATTATTAGTTGTATGAACTTCAGTTTCAACCATCAATATGTTAATATTTTTATTCCTAAATGTACTCCACTGCCCTTGCTGACTAGAGTTCATTTGCGTTTATTCATTTAGCTTATCCAAATTATCAGTTATTTGACCTTTCTGATTTCTTTCTGTCAGGGAGTGTGCAGTATGTTCTGTGCTGTACTAAGCATACTATCTGTCCTCAATAAAGATAGTTATCACTACCAATATTTCAAAAACTGAACAATCTGTTATTTAAAGCACACTGCCCAAGAGATCACAGCAGTAAGGAAAGTACGGAAAATGGTAAGTTTTTTCATATCTTTAACAACAATATGAACTCTAAATGATGTTTATTTGTAATGGCATTATTGAAGAGTTTATTTTTAATATCATTTAAAATAAACCTGGAAATCTAGAATTGTTAAAATTACCTATAAATAGTAGTTTTGTAATTCACAGAATTAAGTTTTTAAAAATAGTATTACAATGTTCAGAATCCGAAGTAAAAATTAGTTGGGACCTCCGTCACTCTGAACAAACTCACATTGTTTAGCAGCTATCATATTTATTTAACTTTGTTCAACAGTGTGATCCCTATTATCACACTTTTCCTTACTTCTTAAAGTCATTAATTTTCAATGTTACATTTTCTAGAAAACATTAAACATGACTTACTGTGAAAAATACCTTTTCATATATATATTTGCTTTAAATTCATCTCATCCTTCACGTTTAAAACCTTAACAAAAATTTAATTATTCCTGGGTACAAAAAATACAGATAGGTAGGAGGAATAAGATCTAATGTTCTATAGCACAATACGGCAACGGTAGTTAACAATAATTTGTTATGTATTTCAAAATAACTAGAGAAATGGATTTGAAATGTTCCCAACACACACAAAAAAAGGATAAATATTTGAGATAATGGATATCCCAATTATCCTGATTTGATCATTACATATTGTATGCTTATATCAAAATATCTTATGTACTCCACAAATACGTACAATTATGTGCCCACAAAAAATTTTTTTATTGAATTATTCCAGGAAACTCCTTTAACTCTCTTATAATGAGATTAAAGTAAGTTAATTTTTCGAAGTTTAAATAATTTGAGATAAAAATACTTCTTAATAGTGTTAGGAATTTAAGAAGTACATATTTATTTACTATTTTGATTCTACCATTAAAGAACCATGCAATGTGACGTTACTAGCTAAGTTCTAACTATGCGCTTAAATACATTTTTCTTTTTTTTGAGACAGAGTCTCACTCTGTCACCCAGGCTGGAGTGCAAGGGCGTGGTCTTGCCTCACTGCAACCTCCGCCTCCCAGTAAATACATTTTTCTAACTACATCTGAAAAATCTCTAAGACTTTCCCTCCAGTTTTAGTATACAGAGAGGTAACATTACATACTAAAAAATGTTTATCTGTTAAACTAAGTAAACTAAGAAAAGGTAAAGCAATCAGGTTTTAAGACTGAGCATATCAACTTGAATGATATAAAACAGCTCTTAAATCTAAAGAGTAAATTGAAAAACACCTAACTAGAAATATCTAGGAAATACTTAGTACCCAAGAAGTTGCATCTTTAAATGGTAAGAGCCTATATATACCTAGATCTCTGAACATTAGATTAATAAATAGAGTCAACTAGTCATTTATAACTTTTAGAAGCTCCAGGTAATACTATATATAACATGCTAAATTGTATTTTTGTTTCCAATTTAGGTATACACTATAGAAAAATGCAGTAATATGATTTCCTTACACTTAACTCTAATTTTTTAGGAGAGCTTTTAGCCCTGGCATTGGTCACAAGGCTGAGTGGGGCATTCCAGGCTTGAATACAATTGCGTGCTTGAGAAACTTTAGGTTGGTTTAATGTCACTGAAACTGAAGGTAAATGTATATGGCAGAAGATTAAGCTGGAAAGCTTGATAAGTTTTCTAATCAGTGTTGTCGAGAATCGCGTCCCTTTCCTATGGAAGGTTTCTGGCTCAGATTCAAGAAAGACGGCACCCATCACTACCACCATATCCTCCCCTTGGTTATTTCACACTGTGATGTCAGATGAAAAGTATGAGGTAAAGAATTAGCATTCATACTCTCTCTGGGAACTGCCTGTGGAATTCCCTGAAAGACATATATATGAAAGTGGTTACCAGGAGTTGTTTTTCCTGGTACAATAGACTCCCATGGCTTACCTTTTAGTTTGCTAGTGAAAAGGATGTCAAAGACTATGATGGCTTTTATGCACAACAGCATTATAGGCGAACACATTACGGAAGCTGATGCAAAGAGGAATAAGCCCTCTCACAAAATTTACTGGTTTCTGGCCCTTCTCAAAAACCCCTATTAATAGAATGTCATCCTCACTAATATCCACTAACAATAGTCCCTCAACACAAAAGCTCTCTGCCTCATATCTGAATGTATTCAATTAAATAGGTTACAATGGTTTCCTATTCAATTTCACAAATATTAATGAGGCCCTAATATATGTTAAACACCATTAGATGCTGAGAATAATTACTAAAACTCAAAAAAAATATCCTGCCTTCATGGAGCTCAAATTTTAGTGAAGGAAAGAGACAATAAGATAATAAGTAAAACAGAGATAAGTTGGATAGTGTTAAGTGCTAAGGAGAAACACAAGGATTGAGACAGAGAGCCTCTAATTTTGGAGAGACAGCCAAAGGAGGCCTCACTGAGAAAGTGGCATTTCAAAGAAGTCCTGAAGAAGGAGCAGGAGTGAGCAGCGTGGATATCCTGTGGGAGGGAGAGTAATCTAGGCAGCAGGAACAAAGGCAAAGGCCCTCAGGATGGGAGTCTGGTGTGCTTAAGGAACAAGGAGGGCAGGGTAGCCAGAGAGGAATGAGTGCGGGGGAGGAGTAGGGGATGAGATCAGATCAGAGGTGACAGAAGGCAGACTGCACATAGCCTTGTAGACCATTCTACGTGACATGAAAAGCCACTAGAGCAGTGCCTTCCAGTAGGAATGCAATGTAATATAAATGTAAATTTACGTTACACAAATTTTTTGTAGTAACTTTTTTACAAAGAAAAAAGGAACAGGTGAAATTAATTTTAATATTTTATTTAACTTATCTAAAATATCATTTCAACATGTAATCAACAGTAAAAAATTAAGATATTTTAGATTCTATTTTTCATACTAAGTCTTTGAAATGCAGCATGTATTTTACACTTACAGCACATTTCAGTTTGAACACACCACGTTTCAAGCGCTCAATAACCATATAACTAATGGCTATTGCACTGAACAGCACAGCACTAGAGAGTTTTGGGTCTTGGAGTGATATCATCTGATTTACATTTTAACCAGATTCCTCTGGGCCTATTTTCTCATATGTACAATGAAAATAATAACTTCTATTACATAGGAGTTTTGTGATGTCATCACAAATGATAATGTATATGAAGTTATTATATACATTACATATATGTTACATAGATAGAATATGAAGAATGAAATAATGTATATGAAGCATACAGCCTAGACCCTGGCACATAAATAAGTAATCAATAAACACTTTTTTTGTCTTCCTCCATATATTAGAAGCATATTAAGCTCTATGGGATTTTTAAATGCCAATCTTTGACAAAAATTAGAAATAATTTGATAATAATTAATACTTCTGAGCATTTATGACCTATAAACTGTGCTGTAAGATTGAGTATGCAAAGATGGGCAAAACATGTTATATCTGCCAGAAGGAAATAGAGATTAGTGAGGGAGATAAACACTTAACAACTCAACATGGTAAACAGAGTTAAGAATATATGAAATAAAAACTGACACCCCAAAGGAATTAAAGATTATAGAACCCAATTTACATTACACATAATGTCTATTATTTTCGCCCAATGTTTTGCTGTAATTTTTGGCTAAGTACTAAATTGGGCAGCTCTGGAAAATGCTGTGATTATTATTGTAAAAATTAATGATGCCTTATAAACTAAAACACTATTAAGGAATAGGTGTGCTACCTATTTATGAGTGGAGAAATTATATATAAATAAGAAACACTAGCTTGATTCAATATTATACAACATTTATTATACACCATATATCTGATGTTAGGTGTATTACATAGTACACGATAGGGATACATTAATGGTGCATACAAATGGAACATTCTTAAATTAGGCAGTGCTTGTATGCTCTCTTATTTGCCAAGAAAATTGTTTGAATCTCAATTTTCAAGCCTAAAACCAATATAAATTTCAAGTTGTAGACAAAATGTTCTAAAATCACATTAATTTAGCAATATCCTATGTATTAAAGTCTTAAAAATGTTTATTTCTTTCACCTAGTAATTCTACTTCTGGCAAGCTAGTGTATGCAGAAGAGGATTTTGCACAAGAATGTTCATTAAAACATTACTGACGTTGAAAATTGGGAAACAACCTAAACGTACAGCAATCAGGAGATTACTAAATTAACTAAGGCACAGTTACTTTATGAAATATTGCACTGACATTAAATTATGGTTGTGAGGTCTGAGTAAAACAGGGAAAAGTGTATCATATGCTAAGTGGGAAAAGTTGAATATCTGCAATATGATTACAATCATGTTTTTAAAAATTAAGTAGAAATAAGGGGAAGTAAATATATCAAAATGTGAACAAGTTTACCAGAATATAGACGGACAATTGGATCATTAGTGTGCTTTTCCTTCTCTGGAAAATGTAAAAAAAATAAAAATAAAAAAAATTTTAAAAAAGTAGTTGTAGCAAACTTGCATTACTTTTATAATAAAATTTAAAAATCACTTGTATTTTGGCAATAGAAAAACTAAAAGAAAGTAGAAATAGTTTCATTTTTTAAAATAACATAATATTGTCACCCGAATCTATAAAGTACTCTCTAGATATAAAATAAGAACCATTACTATTTTGTTCATTTCTGAGGTGGAAGAAATATACACAGCAAGAAACTTTCCAGAGGTCCCTATGGGATATGAAATAAAGTGCAGACCTTAAGCTATTTACATACCTTACGAGAACCTGTATCTTAACATCTCTACCAGTGCTTTTTACATAAATACCCATTTTTGGAAATTCTTTTTTTAAATTAAATAACACTTGGTCATTGTAGAAAATCAGAAAATATATAAACATTTTTGAAATTAAAAATTACTTCATTACCCACAAATTACTACTGTTAACATTTTAGAGTACATGTTCACAGGCACACACACATACACACAAACAACTCTCATTATGTTCTCATTCTGTCTCCTAGCTTTAAATACTATCTATATGCTGATAACATCCAAATTTACATTTCCAGACCAGACCTTTCACTAATGCTAGACATAAAATCCAATTGCCTACTTGACATGTGCACTTTGATATCTAATGGACATCTCAAACTTAACATGCCCCAAACTGAACTGGTCTTCACCAGCAAGCCTGCTATTCCTGCAACTTTACCCATTTGTATTAGTTATCTATTGCTGTATAACAATTTATGGCTATTGTCCGGAGCCCTCAGTTTTGTGCAACATGGAGCTTTCCTTAGGGCTGCTTGAGTCTCCTCACAACATGACAGCTGGCTTCCCTTCAAGTGAGTAATTCAAAAAGAGAAGGCAAGGAGGAAGGCACAATGCACTTTATTATCTAGTATTGAAGTCATACATCATCACTTCTACCATAATCTATTCATTAGACACAAGTTACTAAGTCCAGCCCCCACTTGAAGGGAAGGAAATTAAGTTTCTCCTACTTAAGAGAAAAACATCAAAGACTCTGTAGGTATATTACAAAACTACCATAATATCCCAGTTAATAACAATTTCATTCTTCTAGATACTCAGGTCCCTGGAGTCTTCCATGTCTCCTCCATTTTACTCTCTAACCCTCACCCATTCTGTCAGGAAATCACACTGGTTCTTTCAAAATATATCTAGAGGCTAACTATGTCTATTCACCTCCACTGCCACTACCATACTGCTCTGAAGGACACCCATATCTTTCCTGAATTACTGAAATATTCTTCTGCTTTTACTTTTGCCCCCTTACAGTTTATTCGTCACATGGCAGTCAATGCAATCCTTTTAAAACAAGGCAGATCATGACACTCCTCTGTTCAAACCCTGCATTGTTCCCCCCTTCCCTCAGGGTAAAAGTCACAGTTTACATTACCTACAAGACCCTACATAATTTGGCCTCATCGCCACCTCCATCACTCTGCTTCAGCCACTTTGGCCTCCTTGCTATTCCTTTAGTTATTCTTTCTGCCTGGAGTAGTCGTTCCCCAGATATCCATTTGGCTAATTTCCTTACCTCTTCCAAGTCTTTACTCAAATTGTACCTTTTCAATAAGGCCCATCCCAACCATTTTATAAAATACTGTAAACTGCCTAGCCCCCACCCTCATTCCTGATTTCCCTTACCCTGCTCTTGTTTTCCATAGCACTTTTCACCTAACATACTATATAATTAACTGGTTATTGTCTTTACTGCTTACTCTCTGCTTCCCATTACTAAATACAAGCTCCATTAAGAACAGGAATTTTTATCTGTTTTGCTCACGATGTATCTCAAGTGCCTAGGGGAAGCTCAATGAATATGTGTTGAATTAATGAAAATATAAAACTTTAAAAAACTGAAATAATTTGAAACTTTTCAGTTAAAGAAAATGTACATGCTGAACATCTTTCCATATCACTTTTAATGGTAGGCAGTGTAAAACTATACCACAATTTAACCAATTTCCTTTCATTGTACTTTAGTTAACAGCTTTTCTCCATATACTATAATGAAAACCTCTTGATATAAGTATGGGTTACATTACTTATTTCCTCGGGAAATATTCTGAAGGAGAATTGCTGGGTCAAACGATAAGTTTTTTTTTTTTTTTTTTTTTTTGAGACAGAGTCTCGCTCTGTTGCCCAGGCTGGAGTGCAGTGGCATGATCTCGGCTCACGGCAAGCTCCGCCTCCTGGGTTCACGCCATTCTCCTGCCTCAGCCACCCGAGTAGCTGGGACTACAGGCGCCCGCCACCACGCCCGGCTAATTTTTTGTGTTTTTAGTAGAGACGGGGTTTCATCGTGTTAGCCAGGATGGTCTCCATCTCCTGACCTTGTGATGATCCGCCCGCCTCGGCCTCCCAAAGTGCTGGGATTACAGGCGTGAGCCACCGCGCCAGGCCGATATGTACATTTTTAAGGATAAATATATTATCCCTTTCCTGCCAGCAATGCATAAGAATACCCATTTCTCCATATCCTCACTAAGACAGGTTATTAATGAATGAAACCTGAGTTCACATTTGGGTTCTGCCATTAATAAGCTTAAAATTACTATATCTATAACATGGAGATCATGATAGCACCTATCTCAATTGCTGTGAGGATTAAAGACAATGCATAGGTAAATCACTTAGCACACTGTTTGCACACAGTAAGCACGCAATAAAATGTTAAGTTTATTGTTTCTACCATTATTACGGCCTGAAAACAATTCCATTGCAAAGTGCCCTGCAGGCTATTAGAGGAATAACAACAACCTATCAGTTACTTATAATACGGTATTTTTTAAAGTTCAACGGTTTTCTTGAAGATTCCATTTAGATTTAATTTTTTAATTACATTTAATCAGCATCGAATGAAAAATACTCCCAAGTATAGTACATATAACTGGGAGAGCGATCATTTTACCACCCTGATCCTTACTTTTTTATTTTGGACAGCGGGAAACCGTAAACAAACACGCCCTGTCGCCAAGAAACAAGATGGGAGGAAAGCAGCAAAAAACAAACTTTGTCAAGTGAGCAAGCTACAGGTATCTCCTGTTCATTCTGGTCAGCACGACCTGTTCGAAACTCTGGGATAACAAGGAGTAAAATGAGGATTCATCTGGAGATTCCGAATGGAGCTGCAGCATTTGAAAAGCAGAACAATGATAACTTCCTTAAAGCATCATTGGGAAAAAAACCGTGAGTCACGGCGCAGGCTCTCGCGTCTTTGACGTGTACCCACAGGGCCCCGCCCCACTCAACACACACACTCACCCACACGCGCGCGCGCGCAAACACACACACACATATTTTAACGTCCTATTCAGGCCTGGGCTTCGTCTGACCAAGTTCTCGGGGTCAGATAACCGGTTCCTTTGCGGATGCTGACCACGGGGTCAGTTAGCAATCAGGCCTCAACTCATTCCAAATGTCCTGGGGAGGTTTGTTTGCTGGGTTTAAATTAGAACCCGTGCTAGTCCCACAACCTCAAGAGCTTTCACACATACATACATACACACACACACACACACACCGCCGCCCACTCGGCCCCACGTCTTTCCCAGTGGAAACCGGATGCGGACGGGCGCAGGGCAGGGTCCGCCTCCTCCCGGCCGTGGCCAAGCGCGGGGCCCCCGGAGGTGTGGGCGCACCCGACCCCCGCACAGACCCCCGCCCACGTCAGCCCCGGGTCCCTGCCCACGCACAACACCGACCTAGCTCCTCGCGCCTCGCCGCCCCGGCAGCCGCCGGCGTCGCCGCCGCTTCCATCTCTCGCGGGTCTCCAGGACGCCGCCGCCCGGGTGCTCACTCTCCCGCCGCTGCGTGGCCGGCGTCAGACCCTGGCCTACCTCCCCTGCCCGGAGGGACCCGCGCCTGGTGCCCGCCTCCCTGCCCCGGCGCTCCCCAACCGCGCGGCGAGGAGCATGCGCAGTGGGACAGCCCGGCTCGGCGGGCACTGCCGGCGAGGGGCGGGAGGGGCCGAAGACCCGAGGACTGCTGCGAGGCCGGGTTGGGTAACCCGAGAGGAGGGTTGGGTAACCTGAGATCAGCGAGGGTGGGACCTTAGAGCTAGCAGAGACCCGGGCCCATAGCTCCTTGGGGGTTTTAAAGATGACGGCGAACTTAAATTTGGGGCGCCTGTCCGTATGCAAGGCGTTAGCGTTCTGTAAGTCACCTTGGAGAATGCGAAGAAGGACAGGATTTGTCCCCTACCCATGCTGAGGTTCTGACTACTCTGGTTATTCGTCTCCCTGTTTCTATAGAGTTACAGGAGACACTTAAATAGAATTTAATTAAGTCATATACAATTTCACTTTCAGGATATTTCAATGTCCTTCCAGATATTTGACGTTGACCGTGGTGCTGAAAGAAAATTAAGGTAAAGACTAAGTGTACTGATGTAGTTTCAAATACTCCTAAGCACCATACATACATTATCTTTAATTCTGACTACAATCTGTGAGATAATTCTAATATTTACATTAACGTTAAAGATGAAGGGATTAAGGCACGGAGGTAAGTAACGTGTCTGGGGACAGGAAGCTTGTACATGGCAGAAGTAGAATCCTTCTGCCTTCAGAGCTGGAGCTCTCGAAAAATATGCAAAGCTGGCCTCCCAGATGGGTACCAATGAATATTCGATGAATCAACGGATGAAGCAAGCTTTTGGTTTAAAAGGAAAATATTTATTTTAATTTTAAAATCGCTTTCTTTTTTTTTTCACTTCATAGTTCTTGGAAGTCAGTACACCAGACAATCCTTTTTATTTGTGTCCGTTTCATTCAGTGGGGTTGCTTTAGGAAAGGGTTTTTTTGGGGGGGAGTGGGTCTGATTAACAGTCACTGATGTAACTATATGGCAATGGTGTTAAATATTTAAAATTCTGAGATTAAAAAGGTACGCAGTTACATACTATCTACATCTTTCCTCCTGTTGCATCCTCTGTAGGCTTTCACTAGATAACTAGTGATAATGACAGTTTGCCAACCCCCTTTCTTTTCCTTTAAGTGAACCCAATTTGTTCACATACATACACATGCAAATCCCAAAAGAAGGTTTTATTTGAAGTGTTCCTGACAAATAAAGGGGTAAAGGAGATTTTTTTTAAAAAGAAGAAGAAGAAGAAATCTATTCTGGAACATAGCTAGAGCAATGTTCCCTAACCTGTGTTGGGGTGGATCACCTGGTTAAAGATCAGCAGGAGAGAAGATAGGCATCAGACAGAAATTATAGGACCAAGGTAATTTTCCATAAACCACTCATTATAATGAGAACATGTGGGACAGCATCTTAAAAGAACATTATCCTTTGAGTGTTAAAAGGGATCAAAAGTCATTGTCCCCTAATCTCAGCTTCAGGGAAAGCAGATCTGGCAATATGGAAGGAAGAAAAGTTTGACTTGTAGTATAGGCCTGAAATCTTTTGAAGAGGCTTGGGCTGAGGCAGGAGGCCCAATGTCTTTACAGTGATGTGGAGATAAAGCAAGTGATAACGATGATCATAAGATTCAAGAGAAATATGTTTTTCATGCATCTCTACTTGAGAACATATTTACTAGGACTTCTACTCCAGGTCTTATAAATTAGAAGCAGATATAAAGTACAGCTGTATCAAAATAGAGACATTATACAGAATGTGACAATTTGAACCCTGGAAATTCATTTCTTTTCCTGACTTTAACTTCTTGCATCACATCTTAACTACTTCCTTCTTTGCAACTGCAGCACTTTGTTCGTATCTCTGTTACAACACTTCTCCACTTATAATTATTCCTCTTTCTGGGCTTTATACTATGCTGTATACTATTATGTGCAAGGCACTGTGCTAGGCCTGTTGAGGAATTAACTGTATTTGTCTTTGTCCAAACAGGCCTAGCACAGTGACTTACACATACCAGTCACTCAATGAACAGTTGTTGAAAGTTACTGAATATAGCCTCATAGGTATATGAAAGGAAACATTTAGAAGTCTTTAATGTATTCAAGCACATTTTACGGAGCACCTTCCATATATCAGGAAGTATGCTAGATGCAGGGGCTAGAATGGCAAATAATGTTGTTATGGTCCCTACTGTCATGGAGTTCATAGTATATAGCATGTGACAGAACAGAACAAAACAAAATACTAAATATGTCATTACAATTGTTGGTTAGGAAAATAACAGGGTACCACCAGGGAACCTACTTTAGATTGAGAAGGTGGGATAGTCTTATCTGAAGACACTTAAGCTGACACATCAAGGTAAGAAGGAGTTGGCTGGGTGTGTGTAGAGGGAAGAGCATTTCCAGCAGTGAATCTAGCCTTTCCTCTTTTACAGATGGAGAAATGGTTCTGTTTTAGACACCTGTGGAACATCTAGATAGAGTTGTCTATTATATAATAGTTAGATCTCTAAAGTTTTCTTATGTGAAAAATAATGTCACCAACCTTACAAGTTGTGAAGATTTAATGAGATAAAATATATAAAGCATTAACACATTGCCTGATTCACAGGAAGCATCAAATAAAGTGAGCATATTAGCTATAGTTTTTTTTTTAATTGCAATACAGAGGCCAATTCAAACTAGCTTAAGCCACAAGAGGAATTTAATGAGGACACTGAGATTGCTAGAACAGAGACGAGACTGGGCTCAGGACAACTGATTCTTATGCCTCTGAGACTCTCTTCAGTGATCACTTTTCTCTGTGCATCTGCTTGTGTGTCTGTGCAGGTTTCCACTGCAGAACTCCTCTGCTTCTCAGGTTCACCTGGTAGGAAACATGTTTCCTAAAAGCTCTCAATTCTTTTATCTTAGAGTTTGAATGATCAGAAACATACTGGTCTCTTTTTCTCGGTTTCAGTTTTAAACATTTCCTAGGGAAGAGCTGTGATTGAGTCATCTTGGATCAGATTCCCACCCCTGGACTAGTTAAGTAAGTGAGTGTTGGACAAAGTCATATATTGTGGTAGTTCCTGATACAACCATGTAGATGACATTGTGGAGAAGGAAACAGTTTTCCAAAGGAACAGCTGAGCAGACCAAATCCTATGTATCCTCTCTATTTGATTCCCCTCTATGTAAAATATTACTCATTTTGTATCCTAAGGCTGTTTTATCCTTCTCTGTTTTCAGTGGAAATAGAGACAAGCTTCTCACCATCTTCTCATTAATATCTGGCTTAATGACTTCTCTATTCTGTTAATGAACCTAGGAAACATGCTGATCAGCACTGGTTCTCTTAAGAGGTTCTTTGTTGGAGTAATTGTTCCTGACAACCTTACTTTTATTAAGAATAACTTGATTTTATTTAACTCTTTATGACAGATTTAGCAAATTGAAAAAAACTGAAAACTAAGTGCCTGGAAAAGAGAAATGATGCAGATAGCAGAAGTTTAACTTCTTAACAAGCCTCTGCAATATTCTCAAGTAGATTTTTAAAAAAGATATTGCATCTATGAGACAGGAATAGACTGCCATAAAAAAAAGGAATAATCAGGGAACAGAAAGTAGAGCCAAAGGACCAAAAAAAAGAGCAAAGTGAAAAAAATAAAATGAAAGGATCCATCCAGCAATTCCAATATCTTAATCCAGAAAGAGATTAAAGAGAGAAGGAAAAAAATCAAAGTAATAATGTAACAGAATTTCTCAAAATTGAAAAACATTTGTTTCCAGATTTGAAGAATTCACTGAATGCCCAATACAACAAATGCAAACAGACCTAAGTCAAGATATATCACTGAAAAGTTTTTAGAACATTTGAGAATAATAGGAAGATTCTAAAAGCTTCCCCAGATTAAAAAAAAATGGGGGTGAAGGCAATCACATTCAATTGGAATCACATCTGACTACTCAGTAGTAACATCATAAGCTAGCTAGAGGGAAATGGAGCATAGCATTCCAACTTCTGAAGGAAAACACATCCAACTTGGAATTCTATACCTAACCAAAATATCAATCAAATGAAACAGTAAAATAAATACATTTTAATATGCATAAAAGCTCAATGTGTACTTCCCATGTGCCCTTTCTTAGAAAGCACTGGAGAAATGCTCCACCAAAATTAAGGAATAAACTTAGAAAGAAGGAGACATGGGATTCAGGAAACCAGGAATTCAGCAAAGGAGAGAGGAACTCCCAAGAGGATGCCAAAAGGAAGTTCCAGTATCACAGTTTTGCACTGGGCCTAGAGAGCTACCAGTCCAAATTGGGTCAAGAAGATAGAAGGCACCAGGAACAGCTATCCCCAAGGACAAAAGAAACAGTGAAACTGATTGATAATCTGAAAAGGATGCAGAATTGGATAAAGAGACATTATTTAGAGCTGTAGGGAGGGTGAGAAAACTTAGCCACAGATGTGAAGAAAGCCAAGCAGATGAAAAAAAAAAAAGGCAACTAACTCCAGTTAACATAATAATCATAAAAGAAACAAAAGTATAGTATACCATTTTGCCTTGGCAGTGAATAATACATGCAAAGGCATAATAATAAAAATGTGAATATAGTGGAGAATGTATTATAACTCTCTGAAGATATGCGTGGAGTGAGGAGAAATTATCTGTATGAAGGATTATGTAAAAGAGCTAAATTCTCACTTTTCATAGTTGTGAAAAAATAGTATCTAAAATTGAAAAAATTAATAGTGCTATAAGCATGTCATTTAGAAATATGAAGGCAAATACCAAATGGAATTACCAAAAGAGTTCAAAATATTTGCCTCTTGAAAAAGGAAATTGTAGCAAGCTATAAGGCAAAAATTTATTTTGTATTATGTTTTATTTGATTATTTAAGCTAATGCATAATAAAAATAAATGTAAATTTCCAAAAAGAAAAAGTCATAGTCTCCACCAAATACTAATTTTTATTAAGACAAATATCCAACAAAGTCATCCATAATATTTATTGTTTTTTAAAGTCATGTATTTTCCTGCTCTGTAGTTGTTTTCAAGCTCTTTGTCTTTAATGCCAATCATCCCTATGACAGAGGACATAGCAGTTTTAGATTCTAAATTTTTAATGACTGGGCAAGACTATGAAGAAAGTGAATTTTCTGAAAAGTCCTTTGAAATTTCATGGTCAAAATGAGAGAGAACCTTTTGGTTAAAGACTATTGACCCACAAGAAATTGGTTTAAAATAATACTAATTTACCCAACTGCTAATACATTTTCTTTTAAAGTTTTTACATGTAAAAATTTATCACCAACTATAAATTATGTTTTTTTTTTCATTTGGGTTGGGACAGGGTAAATTTTTTAGATGATGTGGAAGTTTTTTTAGATATTGAATGAAACACTAGTTGTTTCACTAACTGACCTAAGAAAGTTTCCCTAGAAAAGTGTGACACTCTAGAGAAAAAGGAAATCTAAATTGAAAAACCAATTAACAGAATTTACATTATCTTTTCACAGAATTTTCCAACAATATTCAAGTTTATAATCATGATACAGAAAACTAAGCATATAACACATGTTATTGGAAAAAAATCCTCTCAACAATAAACAATCTAAAACATATTGCTGAAATGTTCATAAAATTTACATTTATAGAACTTTGGACATTTCTGAAAAGCTCTTGAATTATCCACTGCCCACCCCCAAAAGGTGGAGCTATAATCTGAAACCTAGTCTGTGTATACTTTTCTTTATTGTAATTATTATGACTGTAGTTGACCTCTGAACAATGTGGGTTTGAACTGCATGGGTCCACTTACATGCAGATTTTTTTGAATAAATGTATTGAAAAATTTTTTGGAGCTTTATGATAATTTGAAAAAACTCACAGATGATCTGTATAACCTAGAAATATTGAAAAATTAAGAAAAAGTTATGTCATTAATGCATAAAATATATGTAGATACTAGCCTATTTTATTATTTACTACCATAAAAATATACACAGATTTATAAAAAGTTAATCAAAATTTACATGCACAAACACAGACTGTACCTGGCACATTTCACAGTCAAGAAATGTAAACATACATGAAGATGCAGCATTAAATCATAATTTCTTAAACTTACTTGTAATACATATGGTAATACCGTAATAATTTCATAGCCACCTCCTGTTACTATTGGCAGTGAGCTCAAGAATTGCGAGTATCCACTTAAAATGCTCTGTGATGCTAATCATTGCTATGTGAGCAATTTCTCTCTCTAGTAAATTGCCTATTGCTATAAAAAGTGATCTCTCATGGTTCTTGCCTGTTTTTCACCACGTTTAAGGCAATACTATAAACCTTGAATAACACCATGGAACCCATACAAAATGCCACTAGTGATGCTGAAAGTGCCCCCAAGAAACAGACAAAAGTCATGACATTATAAGAAAAAGTCAAATTGCTTAATATGTACCATAGATTGAGGTCTGCAGCTGTAGTTGCCCACCATTTCAGACAGATGATTCATCTCATAAACAACAGAAACTTATAGTATCGACTAATACAGTATAGTACTGCAGATGTGTTTTCTCTTTTTATTATTTTCTTAATAACATTTTCTTTTCTCTAAGCATATAGTATAGAATACATATAACAAATGGGTGCAGCACACCAGCATGGCACATGTATACATATGTAACTAACCTGCACATTGTGCACATGTACCCTAAAACTTAAAGTATAATAATAAAGAAATAAAATAAAATAAAATAAAAATTCTCATTTCTAGTAAAAAAAAAAAAGAATACATATAACATATGTCATATGTATTTTTATGTTCTCATCAAGGCTTCTAGTCAACAGTAGGCTATTAGTAGTTAAGTTTGATAGGAGTCAAAAGTTAAACACAGATTTTCTTTTTTTTTTTTTTTGAAACGGAGTCTCTCTCTGTCAGGCCAGCTGGAGTGCATTGGTGCAATCTTGGCTCACTGCACCCTCCGCCTCCCAGGTTCAAGCAATTCTCCTGCCTTATCCTCCCAAGTAGCTGGGACTACAGGTGCATGCCACCATCCCTGGCTAATTTTTGTATTTTTAGTAGAGACGGGGTTTTGCCATGTTGGCCAGGCTGGTCTTAAACTCCTGACCTCAGGTGATCCACCTGCCTCGGCCTCCCAAAGTGCTGGGGTTACAGGCGTGAGCCACCATGCCCAGCCTTAAATACAGAATTTTGCTGCACAGGGGTTGATGTCCCTAACCTATGCATTAAGGGTCAACTGTACTATCTGTATCAGGAAACATATTAAGTACCTTATAACCTTCTCCAATCATCTTACATTTTTTACCTCCAGGTTCACTTTCCTTTCTTTTCTGTGTTGCTGTGTGCCCTGGAAAACTATCCTATATAGAGTGCTTCAGTAGGTTTCTTGAGCTCTGGCTTCCAATTAGGTTTGACCGTTAGAGGTACGGGAGGGAGATCATAGGACAGAGGTGAAATAAGTTAGAAACTCATTTCCCTAGTGCTCTCCTTACCGAATCACTACAGGTTGGCTGCATCCCTCTCTGAAGGTCACAGATTCTGTCAGGCAGCCCTCTCCTTCCTGTTGCTGTCCAGATCTAGAAAGAGGAGTGCTCCTCCTCTCCATTGCCTGCCCTAAGATACTACATCTTTCCTTCTGGATATTTCTAAAAACCTGGTGTCTTAGTCAGTTTGGGCTGTTATAACAAAGTACCATAGATTGGGTGGCTTATAAATGAAATTTACTATAGTTCTTTTTTTTTTTTTTTTTTTTTTTTGAGATGGAGTTTCAATCTTGTTGCCCAGGCTGGAGTGCAATGGTGCTATCTCGGCTCACCGCAACCTCCGCCTCCTGGGTTCAAGCGATTCTCCTGCCTCAGCCTCCCTAATAACTGGGATTACAGGCATGTACCACCATGCCCGGCTAATTTTGTATTTTAAGTAGAGATGGGGTTTCTCTGTATTGGTCAGGCTAGTCTCGAACTCCCAACCTCAGGTGATCCGTCCACTTCAGCCTCCCAAAGTGCTGGGATTACAGGCGTGAGCCACTGTGCCCGGCTTTTTTTAATTTTTATTTTATTTTATTTTATTTTTTTTGAGACAGTCTCGCTTTTTCACCCAGGCTGGAGTGCAGTGGTGCAGTCCCGGCTCACTGCAAGCTCCGCCTCCCGGGTTCACACCATTCTCCTGCCTCCCGAGTAGCTGGGACTACAGGCACCTGCCACCACGCCCGGCTAATTTTTCGTATTTTTAGTAGAGACGGAGTTTCACTGCCCACCTCAGCCTCCCAAAGTGGTGGGATTACAGGCGTGAGCCACCGTGCCTGGCCTGATTTACTGTACTTCTGTAGTAACAAAGTACCATAGATTGGGTGGCTTATAAATGAAATTTATTTACTATAGTTCTGTAGGCTGGAAGTCTGAGACTAGAATGCCAGCATGGTGGGTTTCTGGTGGGCCCTCTTATAGACTGCCAACTTCTCATTTTATCCTCACATGGTGGAAAGAGGGTGAGAGAGCTTTCTGGGGTCTCGTCTACAAGAGTTCTAATCCCATTCATAAGGGCTCCACTCTCATGACCTAATTACTTCCCAAAGACCCCGTTTCCTAATACAATCACTTTAGAGGTTAGCACTTCAACATATGAATTTAGGAGGGACACACACAGATTATTGCACCTGCCCATACCATTGTAAATAGTTCCAACTCTAATTAGCAGTTTGTTTATGTGGGCCATCTGTTTCCTAGCAAGATCCTTATAAATTCACATACATAATCTCTTTGATTTATCAAAAAATTTTCAAGTATTATCTCCATTTTACAAATTAAGAAACTTAGATTAAGAGAAGCAATTTGCTCAAAATCCAATAGTAAAGCCAAGATTCTAACCCAGGTCTAAATGACTGTTGTCTCCTCTATCACATAGTCTCTAGAAACATTTATTCAGACAGTAGATAATCACATTCCCATCCCAAAAAGTTCTCAAAATTTGGATTCTTATGGGCTTTCATTACCCTCTCAATACCTTTTCTGGGGATACTGATTTATACAGGCCAATAATTGTCAGGTAGGAGTACAGCAGTTACTAAAGTAGCTGTTTTCTTGATTTTGACCCCTATAAACCCTGACACCAGGCCTACTTCAGTCACAGGGAGGGCCCTGAGAACTCAAGCTAAAAGCTCATTCCCTTGCCAGGGCAGCCTCTGACCAAAGGAAATAAATCATGCTGCATAGAGTGGTATATAGGTGCCAAGTGAGGGCTCTTTCTCAGATGCCATGAATTCTCCTTATCATCCATCTATCATCTCTAGCTTTTTCTCATTTCTTCAGGGCATTTTTTTTTTTTTTTTGGAAACAAGATCTCACTCTGTCACCCAAGCTGGAGTGCAATGGCACAAAAATGACTCACTGCAGCCTTGACCTCCTGGGCTCAAGTGATCTTCCTGTCTCAGCCTCCCAGGTGGCTGGGACTGCAGGTGTGTGCCAGCACATTTGGCTAATTTTTTAATTTTTCGTAGAGATGGGATCTCACATTGTTGCACAGGCTGATTTTGAACTCCTGCGCTCAAGCTGTCCTCCTGCCTCGACCTCCCAAAGCACTGGGATTACATGCATCTGCCATCGCACCCGCCCTCTTCAGGGCTTTTAAATTGCAGCAGAATTTCCTGAAATCTCCTCCTCTCTTCTCCTTTACCCTTCTTCCTGGCCAGTCTCAGGAGGGCCCCACTGAGGAAATACTGTCCCAAGACTGGGCCATCAGATTGTAAGTTATCCTGGAAAAATTGTTCACGGAGGCTCCATTTTTCTGCCTTTTGGAAGTGGGGCAGAAATGGGGGCAAAAAACAAGGTAGAATAAACAGAGTGATGTTTCTTCAGATTAGTACTGTTAATTAGATTCTTGCTCTTTCTCTTTTCTTCTGTTAGTCATATCTAAAAGGTAATAAAAGTGGGAGTCCTTATATCACAATGGTCTAATTAATTTTGTCAAAAGTATTAACAATAATAAATATAACAACAAAATCTAATTTGTATTGAGTAAGGCCCCATGCTAAGTGCTTTTCAGCTTTACCTAATTTATCCTGTACAACAGTAATATAAGCAGGTGTAACAGTCCTTCATTTTTAGATGAAAAAGTTGAGGTTTAGGTTTATCAGCATGACAGCAGGATTGTGGAACTTCCAGGACTTGTCCCTTCCCAGAAACATCAATTTGAATAACTGTCCACTCACAAAAATACCTTCATAAGAACCAATAAATCCAGATGGGCAACTATAGCACTTGGGTAAAGCACAGAAATAAGAAAAGATGAAGAGCGTAGGAAGGATAATTTCACATTGCCTTCATCCCTTCTCCCACAAGCCCTAGCAGCACAGCATGAAGACAGAAACCCTCTGCATGGAGGAAGTAGAGTGAAGTGAGCACCCAACTTTTCCACAGACACCAGTGCCAGCCCTGCCTCCATGAACCAGCCCCCAGAGTCCCAGGCTCCAGGCCTAGCCCAATCACAGGCTGGCCCCTGCAAACTCAGGCTCAAGGCCCATCCCCAGTGCCAGGGAAGCCTCTGTGGATTCAGGCTCCTCCCAATGAACCCAGGCTCCAAGCCCACCCACCCACTGACCTAGGCACCAGGCCAGCCCATCAACAACTCTGCCAGTCAGTTCACACAGAATCTATAGACCGACTGAGTGGTGAAGGGCTTTCCCTGCCAAAGTTAATCAGTAAAATTTGGAGAACGTGCCTATGTCTTCCAATGTGTAGATACCAACACAAGGCCACAAGGATCAAGAATAATCGGGTAAGCATGACACTACCATTAAAACAAAATGAAGTATCAGTAACTGACCCTAAAGAAATGGAAAGCTACTAACTGTCTGACAAAGAAGTCAAAATAATCATCTTAAAGAGGTTCAGTGAACTACATGTGAATACAGATAAACAACTAAATGACATCAGGAAGATAACATGTGAACAAAATTTAAAGTTCAAAAAAGAACTAGAAACCATAAAAATGAACCAAACAGAAGAACCAACCAGGAATTCTGAAGCTGGAGAACACAATGACTGAACTGAAATATTCAATAGAGAGCTTTAATAGCAGATTCAATTAAGCAGAAGAAAGACTCAGTGAGCTCAAAACAGGTCATTTGAAATAGCCCAGCCAGAGAAAGAATAATAAACAACAAAAGGAATAACAAAGAGTGAAGAAAGCCTACAGGACTTATTGGGACACCATCAAGTGAACTAATATATGCATTATGGGCATTCCAGAAGGAACAGAAAAAGAGAAAGGAACAGAAAACTTATTTAAATAAATGACAGAAAACTTAACAATTCTGGAAAGGGAAGTGGACGTCCAAATCCATGAAGCCCAAAGAACTCCAAATAGTTTGACCAGAAAGAGGTCTTCAGCAAGTCACATTATAATTGATTTGTCAAAAATCAAACAGAGAATTTTGTAAGCAACAACAGGAAAACAACTTGTCACGTAAAAAGGAACCCCCACACGACTTATCAGTGGATTTCTTAGCGGAAACCTTGTAAGGTGGGAAAGAGAGTGGTGATATATTCAGAGTGCTGAAAGAAAAAAACATCCAAGAACATTGTACCTGGCAAGGCTGTCCTTCAATAATGGAGAGAGAAGGATTTGCCCAGACAAACGAAAACTGTGGGAGTTTATCACCACTAGACTTACCTTACAAGAAAGGCTAAAGGGAGTTCTTTATGCTGAAATAAAAAGACACTTTAGTGAATCATAATTTTATATTTCCTCAGCATCCATTTTAAATATAAGTTGAAGTTTCTTATACCAGAAGCAGGGCTTAGTCACCCTTAACACATAGTTTCCAGTTCTCTGCCATCTCTTAGTTCCTCAGTGTGGTTCATCCAGTTATCTGTCTTATGCAATTGCTTCTTAGTGACCACTTCCATATGGAACAGCTATTAATAGATGCAACTTATCTGACTTACCCTACTGACCCTCCCACCCCATAGGAACTGCTCACATATGCTGCAGTGACCACCTCTCAGTCACAGCATCACTCCATGGAACACTTATCTACTTGCTCCAAACTCAGCAATTAGAACTCCTCATGGAAAACCTGGTTAGGTAGTGCCCCACACCCTGGTAAAGGCTTTGGCCCACAGTTCCCTCTCTTTCTTTTGCTCCCCACTCACTGCTTGAGTGAGAATTTCCTCAACAGCCCTCTCCTTCCCATTGGCCTGGATTTGTAAGTAATACACTGCTTCCATCATTTCATGGGTTTTGTGGAATTGCCTCCTCTGTGTCTTACTTGATTGGTGCACCTGAAGCATAAATTTTTTTCTGTTCAGGGCTTTCCTAGAGAGTGGCTATCTTAGTAGAAATAAACAGGACACAGGTCACAAGAGCCATAAGGGTGTCTGCCTGTATAAAAAAGTTTCCTAGGAGAGAGACACATGATCACAGGTAGGACACTTAAGCATTAGGTCATCCACCAGAATAAAGAAGTATCACATGAAAGACACACTGTTAGCATCCATAACCAAATCCCCTGGACCCTCATGGCAGGGCTAGAGTTTATAGCCACTCTCACAAAAGACCTCAAGACCAACCTAGAAAGAAAAAAATACAAGTTTTTTTATAGATGCTAATTAGTAACATGAAAACATGTAAAAGTATAAAACTCATTGGTAAAAGTGAGTATATTGTCAAATCCAGAATACTCTGATACTGTAACAGTGGTATATAAATCATTTATAACTCTAGTATAAAGGCTAAAAGACAAAAATAGTAAAATAACTACAATAATTAGTTAACAGATATACAATGTAAAAAGATGCCAATTTGTGACATCAAAAGCAAAAAAGGTGGATAGGGAGTAGACGTGTAGAGTTTTTGCATGTAATTGAAGTTATTATCAGCTTAAAATGGATTGTTATAACTATAAGGTGTTTTATGCAAACCTCATAGTAACTGTAAGACAGAATCCTACAGTTGATACACAAAAGATAAAGAGAATGGAATCAAAGCATACCATTATAGAAAATAACCAAATTACAAAGAAAGACAGTAAGAGAAGAAAGGGACAAAAGATCTACGAAACTGCCAGAAAACAGGTAACAAAATGGCAATAGTAAGTCTTTACCTATCAATAATTAGCTTGAGTATAAATTGATTAAATGCTTCAATCAAAAGACAAAGGGCAGCTGAATGGATGAAAAACAAGACCAAACTGTATGCTGCCCACAAAAGACTCACTTCACCTTTAAGGACACACATATACTGAAAGTGAAGTGAGGGAAAAAGATATTTCATGCAAATGGAAACCAAAAGAAAGCAGGGATAACTATACTTATAGCAGACAAAATAGACTTTAAGTCAAAAACTGTAAAACAGAGACAAAAAGGTCACTACATAATGATAAAGGGGTCATTTCTTCGAAATAATATAAAATAATTTTAAACACATATGCATCTGATATCAGAGCACCTAAATATGTAAAGTACATATTAATAGATCCAAAGGGAGAAAGAGCAATGCAATAATAGTATGGGACTTCAATACCCTACATTTTACAATGGACAGGTAACCAAATAGAAATATAAGGAAATACTGGACTTGAACTATAACTTAGACCAAATGGGCCTAACAGATATACAAAACATTTCTCCCAACAGCAGCAGAATACACATTTTTCTCAAGTGCAGGTGAGATACTCTCCAGGATAGATCGTATGTCAGGCTACAAACCAAGTCTTAACACATACAAGAATTTGAAATCATATCAAGCATCTCTTCTGACCACAGTGGTATGAAACTAGAAATCAGTAACAGGAGGAAAATTGGAAAATTCATAAATTTGTAGAAATTAAACAGCATGCTCCTGAACAACCAAAGGGTCAAGAAAATCTAAATGGAAATGTTAAGATATCTTGAGACAAACAAAAATGGAAACACAGCATACCGAAATTTATTGGACACACCAGAAGTATTTCTAAGAGTGAGGTT
Organism: Pan troglodytes; assembly: GCF_028858775.2. Classification (NCBI taxonomy): domain Eukaryota; kingdom Metazoa; phylum Chordata; class Mammalia; order Primates; family Hominidae; genus Pan; species Pan troglodytes. The sequence goes on from NC_072407.2 coordinate 95,332,267, forward strand.
TATAACAATAAATGCCTAGATTAAGAAAAAGATCTCAAATAAACAACCTAAGTTTATACCTCAAGGAAATAGAAAAAGAACAAAGCCTAAATTCAGTAGAAAGAAGGAAATAGCAAAGATCAGAGCAAAAATAAATGAAATAGAGGCTGAAAAGAACAACAGAAAAGATCAGTGAAACTAAGATATTAAAAATTAAAATTAAAAACAGAACTAGCACATGATGCCGCAGCCCCACTGTTAGGCATATATCCAAAAGAAATGAAATCAGTATATAGAAGAAATAGCTGCACTGTCATGTTCCTTCCAGCATTATTCACAATAATAAGATGTGTCCATTGATGGGTAAATGGATAGAGAAAACGTGGTATATAATATGTATATGTACACACAATGGTATTTTATTCAGCCTTAAAAAAGAATGAAATCCTGTCATTTCTAACAATATGAATGAACCTAGAGGCCACTTTGCTAAGTGAAATAAGCCAGGCATAGAAGAAAAATGCTGCATCATCTTACTTACATTGGGATCTTAAGAAGTTGAACTCATAGATGCAGAGAGTAGAACGGTAGTTGCTAAGAGCTGGGGGTGGAGGAAATAGGGAGATATTGGTGAAAGAGTACAAAGTCTCAGTTATGCAGCATGATGACTGCAGGTAATAATTCTCGAGTTTATACTTGAAATTTGCTGAGAGTAGATCTTAAATGTTCTCTCCACACACTCAGCAATAAAGATAACTATGCAAGGTGAGGGATATGTTCATTAGCTTAATATTGGTCATCACTTTCACAATGTATGCATATAACAAAAGATCATATTGGACACCGTAAATATATACAGTTTTCATCAATTATGCCTCAGTAAAATTAGAAATGGAAAGAAAGAAAAGACAAGCTTAGACAGACTCAGAGACTTACCCAAAATTTCACAGATCAAAACCAAATCTAATTTCAACTTTAGGACATATACTATTATCCACTCTGCCTCATAGCTTCTTGAGATCCTAAGCAGCTAAGCTGACAGGTTGTGAGAGCCACTCACAGTTCTGACCATTGGTCAGTGGTGTGATTTAGTCATTACAACATTGTACATTTCTGTCTATCCATTTTCATATAGCTAATGAAAGATTCAGAAGATCAGCCTGAAATCAGGTAACTGAGCTTCACTGATGGCGGTTAATTCCAACATAAATGCCACAACCAACATATTAAGCATTGTCTTCTGAAAATACTACTCTTTGAAGGACAATAAAAAAGTGACTTGGCCGGGCACAATGGCTTACACCTATAATCTCAGCACTTTGGGAGACAGAGGTGGGTGGATCACGAAGTCAGGAGATTGAGACCATCCTGGCTAACACGGTGAAACCCTGTCTCTACCAAAAACACAAAAAATTAGCCATAGTGGCATGCGCCTGTAGTCCCAGCTACTCAGGAGGCTGAGGCAGGAGAATCGCTTGAACCTGGGAGGCAGAGGTTGCAGTGAGCTGAAATCATGCCACTGCACTCCAGCCTGAGGGACAGAGCGAGACTGCGTCTCAAAAAAAAAAAAAAAAAAAAAGTGACTTATGGTGAGTGCTGGAAAGGACACTTTCATTTTCCCACATGTAAGTTATTCCCTTTGGTATTTAACATGACTGGTAAAAGGCTTTAAAGCTTATATTATAATAAATCTCAAGTGTACTCCCGAAGGCTCAAAAGAAAAAGGGTGCTTTACGAAATTTGCTTCTTTCCATTCTAAGCATTATGTATTGGTTAGACATTAACTTGCAAGGAAATTATTTCACTTGTGTTGTCTTCAAATAAAACTATTATCATGCCGAGTACAAAAGTCTGGGTTTTCTCTTGATGCTAAGGACTCATGATCCTCACATGTAAATTTAACTTGATAAGTCCTCTCTATTTCAGGATTTTAACATCAAGGTCTAGTTTGGGATTTAATTTGACAGGCTGTACCTGTCAGTTTTTGTATAGTTTACTTTCATCACAGTTCAAAAGGAGTGTGTGAAAGACTTACTTGTGGTAAGTAGGTCACCTGAGATGCATGTTATGCATGAGGAATCCTGGAATTCCTGCTACCTGGGACACTTTTCATGATTATTCAAGGAGCTTGCTCACAATTTAATAACCTTATTGACAATACCAACCACATTGGGAAAGAATAGTTCCATACTCATTTGGGAAATCTGCTTAAGAGATATAGATTCCCCATAGAACTGATCAGAGAAAATAAACACCAACATATATGTGCTTTTTGGTAATAAAAATAAGTGGCATGGAAGTTAGAAAGCTTCCATTCAGGAAAAAGGAGAAGTTCCAGTTGGAGGACTGCATTCTAGCCCATACCCTCAGAAGATTTTGAGATAAGAGGTCCTTGGAAAAAGGTACCATTTAAGAAAATGTCACCAACCCATTTTCTTTAAGACCAGGCTGGTAGCCAATCACATTATGCTTCATTTATAGGATACTGTTCCTGTTAATTTTGTTTTTTTAGTGATAACACACAATTGTTCCTCATCTGATTTTTCCCTCATAAAACAGCTAAGCATTTTGATCTGACTTTCTCAATAGACTGCATTCATTGTATAATAAATTAGATCAATGATTGATTACTTAATAATAGGCCATTGTATTAAGTCAAAGAAGTGAGAAATTGACCAAGAACAGTTCATTTTGTGTATTATAAATGGGTACTAATCCATCCATCCTCTATTTAGGTCTTTGGGTTCCATTACTTATGTCAAGAGGCTATTTACGATCTAACAAGTTTGACCTTATCTCCATTGGTGATCTTTCAAATGTGGCTCTTTAAGGAAACCAAAATACCTAGAATTACAGGATTTGGCATACTCTAAAACAACATCAGTGACCCATTCAGATTGAGAATTATTTAACCTTCACTGTTCTAGGCATCATGCTTAGTGTTTTCTTATACGTTATCTCATTTAATCTTCACAATAACCCTACAGAAATAGATATTATGATCAATATTTTACAAATGAACAAACTGAGGTTCAGAGAAGAAGTAAATTCTAAGGCTTAGTAGTCACAAGAACCAAACCCAGGATCCCAATTCCAATCTGATGAATTTTTTTTTTCCCCCTGAGACAGAGTTGCCCAGGCTGGAGTGTAGTGGTGTGATCTCAGCTCACTGCAACCTTCACTTCCCAGGTTCAAGCGATTCTCCTGCCTCAGCCTCCTGAGTAGCTGGGATTACAGGCACACGCCACCATGCCCGGCTAATTTTTGTATTCTTAGTAGAGACGGAGTTTCACCACGTTGGCCAGGCTTCGAACTCTTGACCTTGTGATCCACCCGCCTCGGCCTCCCAAAGTGCTGGGATTACAGGCACAAGCCACTGTGCCTGGCCCTTCTGTGGATTTTAACACTTCTATTCATCTTACCACTTCTGCTGTGTACTTTAGGCTTCTAGCATCACCCTTGTGAGTTAAAATATTAATTCATCTCCCAATTCCTCCAAGAAGTCTGATGTAAATTCCAGATTAGGAGGAATTTTTTTTTTTTTTTTTGGTGATATGGTCAGAAATGAAGGGAAAGTGCAGGTACATTTTGGTAACATAAATAGCTCTTCTATTCAGAACAAAACCAAGATGGTTCAACATACAAAATAAGATTTTCAAAATCAATCAATAAATATTCATTGATAATTGAGTAATGCGGATGAAGGAAGAACAATAATATATGACTTATATTCTCAATCAATTTGGGAAGACAAAACAGTCCAGGTAAAAAGAACAAGTAACAGTGCAAGGCTATGTATCACAAGGGCAAAGGGGACTCAACAACTCAATGCTAGAGGGATTCACAATAAGTAAAGATTCCTTTGAGGTAGGTTGGTAATGATTTTCAGCGGGGCTGTATAAATGTAAGTCACAACTTCGGTAGTAGAGAGGGTGTATCAGTTCTAAGGAAGGAAAAAGCAATGGGATTGGAGGACGGTGAGAATACCAACAGAGACATTCCTCGCTCAGTGAGCCTTGAAGGTAAGGTAGGACTTGGAGAGGGCTTCGCTGGACAGTCCAGAAAACAATGGATGCAATCAATAAGACTCTTAAGTTCAGGCATCAGCCTCTGTATTCAGGCAAAGTCCATACCTGCCCCTCATCACACTGTGGTATTTAGAGGAGAGGCCTAACTTTCCTCAGAAGCCCCCAATGTGTGATTTGCTCTTTCAACTAAGAAGCCTGCTCTAACATTAGGCTGCAGTGCAGAGATTTATCAAATTCACCCCTTAGCTTTGTTCAGTCACTTCAGGATGAATCCTGCACATCCAGAGGATCTTTATACTTACTCTCAGGGTTCACACCCTCTCTTTTAGCACTTTATCTGGAGTTGAAAGAAGCAGCTGTCACTGACTCCATGCCCAGCATGGAGGTGATCTGTGCTTTAATAGCTGAGGTCCCAGTTTGCCTGGAATAGTCCCAAAGGATTCTGTTGTGCTGAGCATCCACTGTTTTAACAATAAGTTATATAGCCACCCGTGTTATAGTCCTAACTACCATTCAACATGAAGCATGGGCTCAAAGAACCACTCTAGTCCCTTATCTCACAAAACAGATCTACATTTCTGCTGCTGTTCACAGGGACATCATGCCATGGGCCAAAAATCCCCACTTCTCCTGGGAGTATGGATTTGGGGAAGGCCTAAAATTATTGGAAACTCATGCTCAATCTAAAACCATTTAAACAGCCACCTGGCTGATGGTAACAGCAAATTATCCAGACAGTCTGACACTTAACCGTACATCATACTTTTCAAACAGCACCACTAACACGTCAGTTACTCAGGATTGAGTGCCTGGCATTGCCACCCAGTGAACCGTTTCCTCTTTACAATGCTCAGAAACGACTTGAAAGGCACATTAAGCAAATATCAGACATAAATGTTACCTTAAGCAAACAATGGGAGGGAAGAATACAGAATAGGTCAGAAGCAGCCTCCTGCTACACAGCTGTTCCAAGGGCAAACACACTGCAGTGTTCTGGCAGAGTATGCATTCAACACAAATGTTAACGTCTCCTTTGCCCAGGCTCTAATTGAAAATTCTTTTGCCACTTAAATACGTGTTTAATTTAAAGGGCTCTGAGTCAGGTTTCTCCCCTGCTCAGCTCAGAGACAAAACATGCTGGACAAACAGGCAGGAAGTCCCACTGAACATCTGTTTCTGGCTGGGGTGACAGTTCACATAGATCATTTAGAACTCAATTTAAAATAGTAAAAATGTATTGAGCAACTGCCATGTTTTGAATATGATTTAGTACCTGACCAAGATAGAGTTCACCAACAAGGTTTCACTTCACCAGGAAAGGGAAGACAGGTACAAAAAGCAAAACAGAATCTAGCAGATACCCTAAAAGGAATAGAAACAAAGTGCAATGGAAACACAAAAGAAGGAAAGACTAGTTCTGATTTAGGGGGTGGTAAGGACTTCATGGAAGTATAAGGTATTATTTATCATTATCATCATCATAACAACATTAACTGCTATTACAGAGGGTTTATTATGACCCCATAACTACTCTAAATACTTTAAGTGTATTTTACTCTAAATTAGTCAAACTTGACCTTGAAGGAGGGTGTAATTGAGAGAAATAGAAATGGAGAAGAAAGGATATTCCAAGTGGCAAGAGCAGACTAATGAAAGGCATGATGTCAGGAGGCATTCAGGAAATAGTAACTACTGTGATCACTGTTTGTCAGACTTTGGAATATGTAAGGAATTAAAGGAGACAAGGCTTGAAGCAGAAGTTGGTGCCCTAAATATCACAGTGAGAAATTTGAGATCTGTTCAGTAGGCATTGAGGTTCCATTAAAGCAATGACACTTAATTGTAGGTCTATATCAAAATCCCTGGGTGGGGGTGGGGGGATGAGTTTCTCAAAATGCCCATGCCTTATTTCTGGAAACTGACTGAGGAAGTCTTATTTGCAGCCCAAGAATCTTCACTTTTTCAGAACTCCTCAGCAATTTTTATGAACATCCCTTGGAGAACCATTGAAAGGCTTCTCTTCTGGGAACTGTCATGATTAAATCTGAGTTTTAAAAGACTTAAGCAGCCATGTGGAGGATGACTGGGTAGGGCACAGACAGATAGTTGGGCACTGAGTTAGTAAACCCCTGCAGCAGGAAGGGAAATGTAAGGAGACTTGACGGGGGGTGCCTGTGGGCGTGTTCTGCGGAGGTGAATGTGTGTCAGGGTCAGAATCAGCAGGGCCTGTGCATTGACCAGATGTGAAGAGGGAATAAGAGATGACTCTGCTATTTAAGCTTATGCTGGGAGTATGGTACTGTTATTGATTGAGATTAGAAAGATAGAAAAAGGATCATATTTGAGGGCAAAAATAATGAGTCTAGTTTTAAGCATATTAAATTTGAGATGGTAATAGGTGATCTTAGGTGAGTTGAATCAGAAATATACATTTAGATAATCAGAAATGTACATCTAGAACTTGGATGTCTTGTTGCTTGACTATGCCAATAGAATATGACCATATATATAGACATGTTCTCTAGACTATGTCTTCAAAATATTCTGAATTGAGGTGGAGTGTCTGGCTCATTCAAATTTTGTTTTGTTGATTTGAATAAGTGAGAATGTAAAAAAGATTCTCACAAATAATATTTTAGGAAGGGCCGGGCGATGGCTCATGCCTGTGATTCTAGCACTTTGGGAAGCCGAGGCAGGCGGATCACCTGAGATCAGGAGTTCAAGGCCAGCCTGGCCAACATGGTGAAACCCTGTCTCTACTAAAAAATATAAAAATTAGCTGGGCATGGTGGCATACACCTGTAATCCCAGCTACTCAGGAGGTTGAGACAGGAGAACCACTTGAACCCGGGAGGTGGAGCCTGCGGTGAGCCAAGATCATGCCACTGCACTCCAGCCTGGGTGACAGAGTGAGACTGTCTCAAAGCAAAACAAAAAAAATTTTAAAACATTTTAGGAAGCAAAACAAAAAAAATTTTAAAACATTTTAGGAAGTCTTTCATTCAAGGGTGAGGGAAAGAAGAGGAGTGACAGTGGGGCCTGAGAAAATGCTGCAGGACAAGGAGCCACAAGAATGCATAGGCAGCAAAGACACAGAAAAACAATTTCAGCAGGGAAGGGGATTCTTCAGTGTTCAATGCTTCTGAATTGTTAAAAAGGGTAAGAGAATTAACTGGTTAAGAATTAACTGGTTAATTAGGTTGTAAAGGGTAGAAGCTGACTGTCACTAGCTTAGACAGAAAGAAAAAAAGGAATTTAACGGCAGTGCCTAAAGGAGGATTCTAGGAGAGCTCACAGAGAGTCAGCGGAGGAGATGAACAACCAAGGTTCGGGAAGGGTAGGGAACCAGGGCAGCTCTGGGGGCCTCCTAGGAATCTATGACCCCTCTCCCAGGTGGTGCAGCCATTAATACAACTCTGCTCCAGAAAATTCTGCACCTCTCCAGTCCATGCTCCATATCCTATGAGAGGGAAGTAACCTAGCTTGAGTGTGTGTCCCTATTTTAACTATGGCCAGGGAAAATGTCAGCAAAGCAAGGCATTCACTCCTTTCGGTGGCTAGCACTAGACCCCAGGGAGAAGAGGTCACTGAAGGTTAGCTCTACTCCAAGAAGCAAGTTCCACTGGAGTGTGGAACTTGTAGGAGCCAGTTTGCAAGGTGTGTTCATACATGCAAGAGGGCAATGATGCATGACAGTGCTGTTTCCAGTCCCTCGACCATGAAAGGAAAGTAGCCTGAGAGTTGCAGACTTGAGGGCAGGGTTTTGGGGGCAGTGGAGACTTGACTATATTTGTAGACTGAAGCTGGATCCAGTGGAGTAATAAATTAACATACAAGAAATAAAGGAGGTAATTAATGGCACAGAGACCTAGGTGATGACCAAAGACTTCAGTCAACGATATACTGAATAGAAGGGATCCTGAGGAACTTCATGGAATTACCTATGTATTATATACAAGATAAGAGGAATGTCAAAAAGCAGGGAGATTGGATAGTTGCTCTCTGTATATAGGGGTGTCAGTGAAGTGGTCAGAAGAACTTGAGATGCTTGCACAAGGAGAAACAGTGAAATCAACAGGCTACAAAATCAAAGCAGAGATACACAAAAACTCTTTAGAGATGAAAAACTGGCCTGTGGGCTTGCAAAAGTTTTCTATAACCAAGGTAGATATATTAACTTGACTAAGCAAATAATACATACATTAAAAAGTGATTTTTGTGACTTGGGCACAGAAAAAGCAGGAAAAGTCACTGAAGCGAATGTTAGTAATTTCCATCTTAGCACTGTCCTAGAGAGGCTGTGACCTGGCCAGTATTTCCAGTTCCGTGGGCCAGAAACTTTCTTACCTTGAAGCCATTAAACAGTCAACTTTCTTAGCTTGTATTCTGCATTCAGGACAACCTTCCTCTTGATTATGGTTAAGCTAATCTCTTAAGGAAGACTGTGTTTGTCAAATAAACCTATGCAGTAATTTCTTCTGAAGGAATAAATTAAATGGTTTCTGATTTTGATTGGACTTTTCATGGCACTTGGCACTGATCATAAGGACTCCAGAATTCTTATAGTAATTTATTATTGAAAATTAATAAACTGATGCCATGGTTGGAACAGACACTGCTAATTGCCTATCCAATATCTGTGTTTAGTAACACACTGTCACCAGTGGCCCATACATGGCCCTCTTTTATTGATTGATTGTATTAAATTATTGAAAAATAAAAATAATAAAAATTTAAAACTACAAATAAAAGATACACTGGTTTGTATTCACTCTTGTAAGTTTGATTATTGTGCAGAACTAACACCTGAGATAAGTGTTTCTTCCTATGGATGAATAAAATTACAGTTCCTGGCCTGCATGGGTAATTTCAGGTCATGATGCTACCTTGGGAGGCCTGTGAGAGGTCATTAGTGGTCTCTTCCTGGTATATGTGCCCTTGGCATCATTGTTTGTTCTCTAGCCACTGTAGAAGAATGCTGATCTTTCTATACTGGCCATTTGGATCAAAGGAAATTGTTGGTGGAACAAACACAACTTGCACAACTTTTATTCCCAGTAAAGAAATTCATTTTTTGACTTTTGTTCACCGGCTTCTATACTAGAGGAAATTAGTTGATTAGCTTTCAGAGGTGCAAAAACTAAAAATAAGTGATAGTAAGCTTTAACTATGTGCCATGTAAGAACTCTGCATCTATGTGCATTATCTCATTGAAGCCACAATAACTGTCCAGCATCTAGTAAGAATAAAATCCCAGTGCCTCAGCCATGTCTCTGGCCCGTGTACTAAATCTTTTGAGTTTACCCAGCAATGACCTCTGTTTCCACTGTACTCCCGATCTTGATCTCTTTTTTCTTTTTCAGTGAATTTTACAGATCCATTTATTCATGCCACGAAGTAAGCGATACTTACACAAGTGTACAGTCTAACACAGCTTGCTTAAATTTACAAGCTGACTGATGTTTCATTTCATGTGTACTCCAGGTAAAGCTGGTTAGTGATGACCGTGAGCAGGCACTGGAGATTTCAAAGCTTACTTCTTTTATTAGCACTCTGGATTTTATAAACGATGAGGCTCATCAGCCCCATTCCTACCCAAATATCCTGGTAAACTTGAGTATAGTAGAGCTTCATGGGGATCCACACATTTTTAATAATACTTTGAAGCATCTATACCTTTTGCCCACACCTGCCTGTACCTTGCCTCGTGCTCTGTGCACAGTAGCGCCATAGCCCAGGGCGTGTCCCCCTCGGCTGTAATTACTTGATGCTTCCGTGTCCTCCTGGGCTATAATTACTCCCACTTGTCACAGCATTCTGGGTGATGACTCAGCCAGGTTCAGGCCAGAGCATAGGTGGGTAGCAACTATCCTGGCAACAGCCCACAAAGCCGGCATCCCCTCCAGGCTTGCCCCAAACTTTCTAGAGGGGAATCACCTCACTCTTGCACCTCTTCCTGTTACTCTCACACCCAGTGTGGGTCTATGTCCACACTTCCTTCTGTAGATCAGGAGCACCAGATTTGTAGTATCTGAACTATGTCAAGCACCCCAGCTTCTCTTTTCTTCCTCCTGCCCCATTGGAATAGCTACTTTCTTAGTGCTCGCTTACCATCCAAAGAGTAAATCTTTTGTGAAAATCATCCCAGTAGTGTTTGTCTTGGTTTGCTAGAAATTTCCTTAGAAAGAGATATTTAGTTTCCTTCTAAATATGGCTTATTATTACAGTATTATAATTATTACTAAAATGATGATGGTGATGTCAGTTCATCAGCAGGCCTTTAATAATTTTCTTTGAATGCTATTTTTGTCTTCTGGAGGAGCCTTCCTGATCAGATGAAAACAGGAAAGGAGTCAAATATCACCATGATCTAGGTGACCAACTTGTCCCAATTTACCAAGGACTTCTCTGGTTTTAGCACCGAAAGTCCTTCATCCTGGGACACTCCCCTATCCAGAACAAACTGGAACAGTTGGGCATTCTACCACCTCTAAAGAAAAGACCACAGTGAACTTAAGATAATCCTAGAATCACCACTGTCATTAACTGAAAAGTCTTTTCTAAGGAGATTTTTCACTCTCTTATTATTACATGTGATATATTTTATATCTATATCTCCAATAGGATCAGAGAGTGAAATATATATATTATAACAGCTATAATAATACATTTATTGAATGCTTGCTACATTCTAGGCAATAAGTTAATGCAGCAACTCTGTGAAGTCAGTATTTTTAATTCAAATTTTCAGATAAAGAAAGTGAAATTCAGAATAGTTAGCAAGGTCCCACAACTAGACTTAAACCCATTCACTTAATGATTTATGGATTTAATATTTTATTGTAGGTAAAAACAGAAAGAGCTGCAACAGTTGGATATCTGAGTAAAGCAAAGGTATAGTTCCATTGCCATTTATCTGGACAAAACAAAGATCAAGATACTGACAATTTATTCTACAAGTTACAACCAAGGTAATTATTTTGGTAAGCTTAGGAGGATACTCCCTTCACACAAAGTCCAACCTTAAATCACATCATTTTAAGGGTGAAATACTAGAAGCATTCTATTAAAGTCGGCAAGAAGACATGCTTGCTATCATTGTTATTCAATTATATCCTAGAAGTTTTAGGCTCTAAAATAAAAATTTTCAAAATGTTAAATAAATAAATATTAGGTGTCAGTATAATTATTACTTGCAAATCATGATTGTTTACCCAGAAAAAACTTTAAAAATCTGATGAAAAACGGCTAGAACTAATAAAAGACTACATACATATCCAGAAGAATATGCTTCCAAAATTATTAACCTCTGGAAATTTCTAGTTATTGTAGGAGAACTTTGTTTTCCATTTTTTCCTCATGAAAATGACATGCTAGGGATTAGAGAGGGGCCAAAATAAATATCCTGAGATGTTTATTACGTATCTCAGTGGTAAACTACATTTGAGCTATTGAGCATCGGGCTCATTGGGGAAAAGAGGCATAAGCATTTAGGGTATCCAATCCTCCGAAGGGTGGCTGGGGCGTTCTGTTGCCTGAACTGGAGGTAGAATTGGCCCTTTTGTGCCCCAGAAACAGGAGACTGCTAGACCCAGAAGAGGTCCTAGGGAAAGAAAATGGTTGCAGCTTTGGGTCTGAAAGATGGTAGACACCTGACCCACCCTAACTCCATAATTGGTCCAGCACCCTGGAGGAATGGCACGGGGGGAGATGATGCACAGGGGAACTGTATTTAGAGAGATCATGTACTTTATTGACAAACTTGGGACAGTTCTTGAGATTGGAAAAGGACCCTTTTAACAATTATCCCAGGTATAAACTGAGGTGGTCCTGGGTCAACCAGCACACATGCTCACCCTTGTGAATGCACCTGGGGCCAGTGTCAGGGGCTGGGTCATGGCTTGCCTAGGCTGGCTGCCACTCTGCAATTGTTGCTGCCTCTCGTGGCTCAGCTGACATTGTTGGATAAGATTGCTGGTGACCTTAGGAGTGTCAATTTCTATCTTCTGGAGGCATTGTTTTCTGGTTCTTGGGTTGCTACGAGACTTGGAGACTGGGGCTTGGGCTCCATATTGCAGGAAAAACTGTTTATATATACATATGTATATATATATATATATAAACTGTTCATATATAGAAAAACTGTTTATATATACGTATATATGTATATATACACGTATATATGTATATATATAAAAACTGTTTATATATGTATATATATACGTGTATATATATACATATATAACTATATATACGTGTATATATACACATATATAACTATATATGTGTATATATACGTGTATATATACACATATATAACTATATATGTGTATATATACGTGTATATATACACATATATAACTATATATGTGTATATATACACACATATACGTATATATGTGTATATATTTACCTATATATATACGTATCGTGTATATATACCCGTATATATACTTATATATACGTATATAAGTGTATACATACGTATATAAGTATGTATATATGTATACATACGTATATAAGTATGTATATATAAGTATACATACGTATATAAGTATGTATATATAAGTATACATACGTATATAAGTATATAAGTACTTATATATACATATATAAGTACATATATACTTATATATACGTATATAAGTATATATACGTATATATGCATATATACATATATATATACTTAAATAGTGAGATATACTTATCTTTATTTTTTAACTTTCATCTGAGAACATATTTCAATAATAATAGTACACAACTTCCCCAGGCCACACCAGCCTGTGGGTGCAGATAAGGCCATCTTGTTATGAATTCCTAAACTTTCCTGGCTCATTTTCCCACACGCCATGTGCCCCTAGTCCCTGAGACTCATCAGGAGGTGTCACATGTGCTTAACTCACTCCGCAATCTGAGCTACTCCTAACTGCTCCCCCTATCAGCAGCCAGCATCCCTACCACTGTCCTGCAAGCATGGAATCCCCAGGCTGCTGAGGCTGAACATTACTGGAAACTGGTAACTATGAGAACCAGTGGTTTCCTATGGGGAACAGGTGTGGGAAGTAAAACTTACTTTTTAACTGTGTGCTCTGTTGCACCTTTGGGAATTTCATCTCATGCATTTATAGCATACTTTCAGAGATAGTAATAATTAAAAAGAAAAGAAAAGCAGTATGGGTAGCCGTAGAGGAGCCAGCTATGTAGCTCCCTGGTTTTTATGTTATATTCTGATTGAAGAAAACAAACTAAGCAGGGCTGCCTGTGAATTAGTGTGTTCCAGAAACAGCCCTGCCATTTTACTTCTCAGTCCTTTCTCTGCTTAGAACCAAGGCAAGCATTCAGGAGCCAGGGGCCAGGGGACAGAGTCAAATACCAGCCATGCCCCCATAATTCCCACTTCCTTCTGATGGTTAAAGGCTTTGTACCATGATGAGTCAAGCTCACTCTGCCTGGGGTCTCCGCCTTAGACCCTAAAAAAAAAGACTCCAATAGGTTACCGCAAACTCAACACAGTCCCAAGATGAATGAGCCACCAACATGGAACCCAATGAAGGGTTAGCATAGGTCTAAGAGGGGGAAAGTTATTTTTAAAAAAGATAAATGCTCTGAGAAATACCAATTATAACTGAAAATTGTTCATAAAACCCTGTAAAGGGCTCTCGACTAAATCATTAATATGCATAACCAAACTCCTCCTCTCCTGGGGAGGGTAGTTCAGCCACAAGCATGTATTTATGTAATTAGTGTTATGGTTACAGAAGTGGCCCAGGGAAGACTCAGTTCTTTATTAAAAGAGGGGACTTGTGGTCCCTGTGAAACCTCTGAGAAGTTGGGTAGTATCAAGAGCCATGCGCATTTATAAGAGTGCCTGGCACACAGCAAATGCTTAACACATATTAGCTTTTTAAATTATTGTTGTAGTTGTTTCTATAAATTCAAGTGACTTAGAATGTCAAAAACTAAAATTGGTTTTTTTAAAACTGGAGTTATTTATCTCAGAAGAGTAATGACAATATCTCAAGGCCATATGTCATAATTTTAGCAATAATTACTCTCTCCAGAATGGCAGGATCTGCTGCTTTTGGAAGATTCTCAAACGCTATTTATTCAAGAGGAACAATGATTTAGATCATATTATGGGCTTTGCTGTCACCTAGTGGAAATTTGATTATTATAAACAATTCTCAATAACAAACTCATTCTGAGCTACCGAACCCCCAAGTTTCAGTGATTGCCAGCTGGCTTCCATTGGCTTGCATTCTAGTTAATTCTAATACCAAACCTCTGGTGACAGTCCATCTCTCTGTGGATGCACTTGTTTCTGTTTTTGTTATTTTTAAATCCAAGACAGCAAATCCTGTGTGAGCTGCCTCATTAGAAGCCAGCAGTTGCAGAGAACATTCTTGGCAACTTCCAGGTCTCCTGGTCACTGGAATATTGCCAGATCCTAAGAGCAGAGGGACAAACAAACAAACAAACACCTCAAAAAAGCTACCTAATCACAAGTCCCTTTCTAAAGTATTTTCATATATTGTCCTACTTTATTACATGGAGTACATTTTTTTTTATTTTAAAGATCCTCATCTTTGCTGCTCAGAAAGGATAACACAGTCAGGAAGTCAAGCAAAAAACAAGAAATTAAAGCTGTCTTCCCATTCCAAATTCAGAACTCTACCTAAGTCAATACCCTGCCTACCAGGATCCTGTGGTTGGCTCATCAGAAATATTAGGAAAGAGGCTAACAGTTTGGTTTCTTTTGAGACAGATCAAGACAGAAGACAAGGCCCTAGGGTTCATAGGCCACTGGGTGGGAAGATACATTCTTTCCCTACTCAGGGTTAGTCCCACCACTCTACCCCTGATCTCCTGCCCTCTGGTTCCTCTGGGCTCTTGCTAATGTAACTATCCCCCTTTCCAATTCTCTAACCTCCCCCTCTCCATGGGCAAATCCCTTCCAGCTCTAAAGACCAAATCCAAAAATCTGCCTTCATCTATATTTCTCTCCTGCCCTTCCAAATAGGCTTATCCAAATACTCTTATCACATTTCACCTCCACAATTACTTTTTGTTTTTGTTTTTGTTTTTGTTTTTGAGACAGTGTCTAGCTCTGTTGCCCAGGCTGGAATGCAGTGGCACAACCACAGCTCACTGCAACCTCCGCCTCCCAGGCTCAAGAGATTTTCCCACCTCAGCCTCTTGAGTAGCTGGGACTGCAGACACACACCACCACAAGACATGGCTAATTTTTTTGTATTTTTAGTAGAGATGGGGTTTTGCCAAGTTGCCCATGCTGGTATTGAACTCCTGAGCTCAGAGACATCCGCCTGCCTCGGCCTCCCAGAGTGCTGGGATTACAGGCCTCAACCACTGTGCCCAGCCTACACAATTACTTTTTTTTTTTTTTTTTTTTAAGACAGAGTCTTGCTGTGTTGCCCAGGCTGGACTGCAGTGGCACGATCTCAGCTCAGTGCAACTTCCACCTCCTGGGTTCAAGAGATTCTCCTGCCTCAGCCTCCTGAGCTGTAGCTGGGACTACATGTGCCTGCCATGATGCCTGGCTAATTTTTGTATTTTTAGTAGAGACAGGATTTTACCATGTTGGCGAGGCTGGTCTCAAACTTCTAACCTCAAGTGATCTGCCTACCTCGGCCTCCCAAAGTGGTGGGATTACAGGCATGAGCTACCACACTTGGCCACACGATTACTCTTTAATGCATCCTGGTGTGGTTTCACCCAATCCCACTCCTCAACTCCCTCCCCTATGGAAGTCATTCAGGTTACCAAGGACCACCTACTTGCCAAATCCAGGGGACTTTACAGTTGTCTGCTTTACTCCTTGGGACATTTCAGGCTATGGACCATGGTCTCCATATGAAATGTATCCTTCCACAGCTGCTGAACCATGGCTCCCCTTGGTTCTCCCACCATTCACTCTTAGTCTCCTTTACAGTTGCCACTCTTATTCTCCAAGCTCCCTCCAGGAGAACTCTCAAGGGACTAATATCACCTGATTCCATGTCTTTGGCTGGGACCTCTTCCCTGAGCTCCCATCACATTGGATCTCTCGAGACACATTGGATCTCAAAGACACTGTGTCAAATTGCACCCATCACCTTCACCCAAACCTGCTTCTCCATCAGCTGCCTATAAGAAGTAACTAAAACTTATCAACAGGAAAATATAATAGTGACAAAATTAGTGGAAAATCCCTGGGCTTAAAGGGAGAATAATTTTTTTATGCCATTTAGTTGGGGAAAGAGATTCACCTAAAGATTTTCAAATTTGTTTTATCTTTTTATTTTGTAAAAGTTTCACATTTATAGAAATGTTGCTAAATTAAGACAATAAACTGTCATATATCCTTCACCGAGATTTGCCAATTGTTAATACTTTACCACGCTGGCTTTATATCTTTCCACCTATAACTATGTTATTGTTGTTGCTCTTAAAAGATAAATACTAAAGTATTTAGGGCCTGGTGAAAGGGCCTAGAAGTAATGCAACCCGAGTTACAATGAACACACCTAGCACCTAGATCTTGATGCCTACATATAATTCCCCTTTAAAAATAGCTGATTCAAAAACACAACTGAAGCACATTCACTCCTAATACCTTAGTATTTGTCTTTTAAGAACAGGGACATTGTTTTACACGGAGCAATGATTGTTCAAAAAATTTAATGATGATACAATAATACTACTATGGAATATGCAATCTCTATCCAAATTCTATCAGTTGTCCTAGCAATATCCCTAATAGCAATGTGTTTATTTTTTTTCTCATCAGACATTCAGTAACGAACCATGCTTTTCATTTAGTTGTAATCATTTTTTAATGACTTTTAATCTAGAATGGCTCCACAGCCTTTCTTTCTTTCTTTCTTTTTTTTTTTTTTTTTTTTTTTTTTTTTTGAGAGGAGTTTCACTCTTGTTGCCCAGGCTGGAGTACAATGGCATGATCTCGGCTCACCACAACCTCAGCCTCCCAGGTTCAAAAGATTCTCCTGCCTCAGCCTCCCGAGTAGCTGGGATTACAGGCATGCGCCACCATGCCCTGCTAATTTTCTATTTTTAGTAGAGACGGGGTTTCTCCATGTTGGCTACGCTGGTCTCGAACTTCTGACCTTGTAATCTGTCCACCTTGGCCTCCCAAAGTGCTGGGATTACAGGCTTGAGCCACCATGCCTGGCCTTTCTTTTTCTCTTCTGACATTGATATTTTTGAAACATTCAGACCAGTTGCCTTGTGGCTTATCCTTCAATTTGAGATTGACTGGTGGTTTCCTCATAGTTAAGTTCAGGTTATACATTTTTGGCAGGAATGTTACGTAAGTGATGTTGTATTCTTAGCCTTTCTTATCAGGAATCATAAGGTATCAGTTTGTCCCATTGTTGGTGGTCACTTAGCTACAGTGTTATCTGTTATGTAGAAATACTTTTTTCCTCTTGTAGTTAATGAATAATCTGTGAGGAGAAATTTTCATGCTGTGTAAATATACTCATTCCCAACAAACTTTCACGCAATGGTTTTAATATTCCTGGATGATTCTTATCTAAACAAAATATTACTATGATGGGTGCAAAATCGTGATTTTCTAACTGTGTTATTCCTTCTACATTTACTAGTTGATGTTCTATTATAAAGAAAAGCTCTCCTGTTATTCTTATTATTTGTTTTTCTCTTTGTTTAGTATCATTAAGGGCACTGGTGGATTCTTAGGTTTTTTTCCACAGTGTTATAATCCAGTAGTGTCAGGATTCTTTGGGATCTTTTTTTTTTTTTTTTTTTTTTGAGACGGAGTCTCGCTCTGTTGCCCAGGCTGGAGTGCAGTGGCACGATCTCGGCTCACTACCAGCTCCGCCTCCTGGGTTCACGCCATTCTCCTGCTTCAGACTCCTGAGTTGCTGGGACTAGAGGCACCCGCCACCATGCCCAGCTAATTTTTGTGTTTTTAGTACAGACCAGGTTTCACTGTGTTGGCCAGGCTGGTCTCAAACTCCTGATCTCAGGTGATCTGCCTGCCTCGGCCTCTCAAAGTGTTGGCATTACAGGCGTGAGCCCCTGCGCCCAGCCGTCCTTGTTCTTTTATTTGTTTTGTTTTTGATCATTGATTTGGCTAGAGGTCTCTTTGAGATTCTTCCTCTTTGTAACATCCTTGGGCCTTTTTATTTTTCAAATAATTTCTTTATTTTCTACTACAACAAAATATTCTAGTCCTATCTTGTATTTATGTTGTATTTTAGAATCAGCTATTTTCAAAGGGGAATTATCTTTAGACACCAAGATCTAGGTGCTAGGAGTGCTCATTGTAACTAGAGTAGCATTACTTCTAGGCCCTTTCAGCAGAAAGAGCTAGGAAAGATATATACATTTTTATTACTTTTTATTTCTTAGAAAAATCATGATTTTATGCTGACACCTCTAAATTTTCTGCATTCCATAAATTATATCACCTCTCTCTCATAGTGGGAAACCTGGCTACCAGAAACATTAGTATATTTACTAATTTACTCAGTCCTAAAATGCTCACCAAATTTCAGAATTGCTACACCCATATCACCAACAAAACAATATTTGTTTGAACTTCTTTTTGTTTTTAGACTGAGGGTGTATATCTAAGTATTGTGTTCAAAGTGACTTGGATTCGGCCGGGCGCATTGGCTCACACCTGTAATGCCAGCACTTTGGGAGGCCGAGGCGGGCGGAGATCAAGACCATCCTGGCTAACACGGTGAAACCCCGTCTCTACTAAAAATACAAAAAATTAGCTGGGCGTGGTGGCGGGCGCCTGTAGTCCCAGCTACTCCGGAGGCTGAGGCAGGAGAATGGTGTGAACCCGGGAGGCGGAGCTCGCAGTGAGCCCAGATGGCGCCACTGCACTCCAGCCTGGGTGACAGAGCGAGGCTCCGTCTCAAAAAAAAAAAAAAGAAACAAAAACCAAAGTGACTTAGATTCATTCAATTTTTTTCCCTTTCATGCAGTTCTGTCATCTATTTGATATACTCTTAATTTTGTATTTTTTATTCAATTCTAGGCTTCTTTCCTCAGACTTGATTTAATGTTTTAAATATGAAAACACTAGCATGCTTCCAACAGTCAAAACTGTATATATATTTATAGAAAAAAAATGGCATACTCAGAGAAGTTTGTCACTCTTTTTCCTGTTCTTTCTACCCCATCCTATGTAAACAATTCTATCAGTTTCTGGTTTATCTTTCCTAAGTTTTTTGTTTGTTCGTTTGTTTTGGGTTTTTTTTTTTTTTTTGCAACAACAACAAAACATGGATATACATGTTTATATTCTTTATTTCCTTTTCTTTGTTGCCAAATAGTCAGCCTAATAAATTCTTTTTTGCCTATGTAATTTGATCCAGAAAGGCTCTGTAACAAGTATAATTTGAGGGCGTGGCACAGTGGCTGACGCCTGTAATCTCAGCCCTTCGGGAGGCCAAGGCTGAAGGATTGCTTGAGGCTAGGAGTTCAAGACCAGCCTGGGCAATATGGTGAGATCTCATCTCTACCAAAAAAAAAAAAAAAGTATAATTTGAAGCTTCTACCTGTTTCTAACGGTGGGAAGCCAAGAAAAACAACTTAATGGAACTTTTTGAGAATGGAAAACATGGTCTAGGCCAGTGGTTCTCAAAGTGTGATCATTGAACCAGCTTCATCACAGTACTTGGGAACTCATTAGAAATGCAAATTCTGTGTCTCCATCCCAGACCTATTGAATCAGAAACTCTGGGTCCCAGCAACCTGACATTTAATAAGACTTTTAGATAATTCTGATATGTGCTAAAGTTTGAGAATCACTGGTCTAGGGTAGTGTAGGAAGGAGGAAGTAGAGAGAATAATACCTACATTTCATTGAGTGTTTACTTTGTATAGGACAGATGTAAGCATCTTATTTATTTGTATTTATCATATAATCCTCACAAGGGCCCCAGCCAGTAGGGGCTACAACCATTCCAAGTTTACAGATGGGGAAACTGGTACCGAGAGGATGAGCAACTTCTTGAAACCACACAGCTAGTAAGCAATGAAGGCTAGATTTGAACCAAGGTAGGCTGGTTTTGAAACCCATGAGCTTAACCATTGCTGTATGCTAATTCTACCTTAGCATCTGATAAAAAGGAGCTAAATTTCCCTTCATAATAGAATTACAGGTTAGCTACCTGCAGGGGGGCGGTAGGGACAGTAAATGAGTGTCTCTGAACTGAGAAAGTTGACAGAAGTGTTTGGCTAGAAGGAAATAAAACAAGTCCCAGGAAATGATGGCTTTGTGAGAAAGCTGGGAATGTCACCAGCAAGACCGTCACTGTGGTAGAGACAGCTGAGGGCCTTTGGCCAGTGCCTTCTGTTATTTGATTTAGTTGTTTCCCATCTTTTTTATTTATTTATTTATTTATTTTTTGACGCAGCCCCTCATCATCATCCCCTAACCTTCAGTAAGAGTTTGTTACACATAACAGCAATGTGTTATGGTGCTTTGAGACTTGCAGGTAGAGGGATGGGGTCCTGGTGTATGGACAGCAGTGTGGATAAATCTCAGTAGCTGCAAGAAGCCGGGCAGTGAGCAGGGATAAAGAATTCACTGGGCAAAGGAACTTAGATCC
Source organism: Pan troglodytes (assembly GCF_028858775.2). Taxonomy (NCBI): domain Eukaryota; kingdom Metazoa; phylum Chordata; class Mammalia; order Primates; family Hominidae; genus Pan; species Pan troglodytes. Next base: position 95,352,887 of record NC_072407.2, read on the forward strand.
AAGTCTTCCTGGAGGGTATTTAGTGAAGCCATGAGACTCGCCAAAGGTATGATGAGACAGGTATCATGCAGATATCATTTCCCAGGCCTGAGCACTGGCAGACAGAGGCAAAGGCAGAGAGCAAGAGGAAAACAGGGTGTGGGGTCCCCATATTTCTCATCTGGACTGTACTGGGAACAACTCACTAGGTCGGTAAAAGATTTACAGCCCTTGCTCATTTTGGTCTCTGGGGCAGCTCTTACAGATCTAATGGTGTGGTTTGGTCCAGCAGAGAGAGGCCCTGAGGTTTAGCTTTTCTGAGTCCCTTCAGTTCACAAGTTGAATAGGTGTGGAGTAGAAAGTCAGTAGCTCTGGTACTGGCTCAGCCATTGCAGAGTGAGGTGACTCTCAAAGTAGAGGTTAGGAGTAGATTGTCAAGCCAACAGACTGGAGAGCAAATGTGGTAGAGACCTAGGTTTTGCAGCTAGCAGATGCAGGCAGGGGACCAAGCCAGCCAAGGGTCAATCCCAGGATCTGACAGAGCCAAGAGAGGGTCTGAGTGACACTAGCACAGACTTTACCAGCACATAGGAGGACAAGAGGCACTTCTCTGGAGACCAGAAGACAGAGAGGACACATTAGAGGACCTCAACTCTTCCCCTGTGCCTCATGTCCTGGAAATGACACCTCCTCCCTGCAACCCCCTACTATTCCCCCATAAACCGAGATGCTAGTTTCGGAATCAAAACAGAAGGAGGGGAGGGCAACCTGAAAAGCTGAACATTTTGCTGGGGATTCTGAGCATTGCTTGATTGAGAATTGTATGAAATATTGGATTGAATGGAGTGTAATGACATTGGACATTAGTTAATTTTCCCACTAGCAGTTGAGGGTTCATGAGGACAAGAGTATAACGACAATATTAAACATTTTCTTTTTTCCTGTGTCCTTAACGAGAGTTTAATGTTGCCACATACACACTGTATTAGTCCACTCTCGCACTGCTATAAAGAACTGCCTGAGACTGGGGAATTTATGAAGAAAAGATATTTAATTGACTCACAGTTCCACAGGCTGTACAGGAGGCATGGCTGGGGAGGCCTCAGGATACTTACAATTATGGCAGAAAGCACCTTCTTCACATGGTGGCAGAAGAGAAAAAGAGTGAAGGGGAAAGTGCTACACACTTTCAAACAACCAGATATCTTGAGAATTCACTCACTATCATGAGAACAGCAAGGGAACATCTGCCCCCATGATTCAATCACCTCCCACCAGGTCCCTCCCCCAATATTGGGAATTACAAATGGACATGAGATTTGGGTGGGGACAGAGCCAAACCATATCACACACACATAGTTATTCATATGATTAGTTTTAAAATTCCTACCTTCCTCACTAGACTGTAAACTCCTAAGTGCAGGGACTGCCATTTTACTCCCTGCTCTAGCCCCAGTGGAGGAAAGCAGGGATATATCTGCCTTAATATCCGTGATATCTCCAGCACCGAGAACAGTTCCTGGCATATTGTAGGCACTCAATCAATATTTTTGATGTTGACTTTTGCTCATAACTGCTTTTTGAATGATCAGTGAAAGAAATGAGACAATCAAGTGAAAGGAATACTAGTCAGTGGTTTCCCTGGATTAACAAGGAGAGGCAGTGAGGATTTCACAACATAAAAGTACATTTCTATGGAATCATTATTTTATACATTTCCAGACATATTGGACATAATAATACTTTGCACGTGTGTAGTGCTTTCGGGTTCACAAAGGGCATTCTGCATATTGTACCATTTGATTCTTCAACAGCCCTGTAAGATAGGTCAGGTATATTAATATTTATTTTGTAGATCAGCTAACTGAGGTTCAAAGAGATTAATCAACTAACCAAAGGTGTAACGCATAGGAATCAGCAAACCCAGGGTTATAATCTAGATTTTCTTGCCCCCAGTTCATTGAGCCACACAGTAACAGCCAGACAGAAGTTTGGGGGACTGGCTAGGAGACCAGCGAGGAAGGTGCCCTGGGTGCTAGTTCATTATTCCCTTCCAGGATGCTGATCAGAATTCACCAGCATTTAAAGCTCCCTGGAGAGAAGTAGGGTCACTAAAGAGGGGAATATTTCAGCTAAAGCATTTCCCTCCTGTGCTGAGGTGAGTGTGCAGGCTTCATGCTTACCCCAGGTGGTCATGCTTACCCCAGGTGGCTCTTCCAGGGCAATGGGAGGGGTGGGGTAGGGGCTGGATTCCTCCTCTCCAACCCACACACAAGGAAAAGAATGTGACTCAATTCCTCTGTGTCCCCAAAATTGTGCCATGAAAGTGAGGTTCGGTTTCCTTAGCCAGCCTGCACTTTTAAGAGAAGACTTCATGCCCTTACTTTGCAGTAGGGACTGAGGGCTGCCTGAGCAAGGAGGACTGTGACAGCGTTGAGAGACCTTTCCTTCAAAGAGGAGGCTGCATTGCTAGTGCTTTCACCAGCCTGAAGCTGAGAACCAAAGCGGGCATCAGTGTCCTGTCCAATCCTGGCACTACCCAGACTGCCCTCAGAGTGGCAGTGTAGCCTTAATTAGCGGATGCTCAGCAACTGGCTGCCTGGAGGACACAGTAGTGACACTGCTTAACTAGAATGCAGCATCCAGCCTGCACCCTTTACAGAGGAACACTGGCATTTCTACCATATAATGCAATTAGGTCTCCCATCATTCATCATTCATTCATTCTTTCAATTTTTGTGTCACTTAGCAGCTATGCATTGAAAGCCTACTAAGTGTAGGAGCTCTACCAGAGGTGCTGAGGATACAAAGATTTTTTTTTTTTTAATAATTTACATGATGCTGTAAGACCTCTGGGAGCTCAATGCTTAGTGAGAGAGAGATTTGAAAATAGCAAATACTATGTAACTGGGGTAAGTGCTTAGCATAGCAGTGGTGGGAAGGAAGTGTTGTGTGATGCAGGACAGAATCCTTCAGGTCTCAGCTTAACTGTGACTTCTGCAGGGATGCTGTCTTTGTCTCCTAGACTAGGTTATGTAACCTCTTTTTTTCTGGTGTCTCAGATCCCTGTCTTTCTCCTGTTCTAACACTCAGCACTCTGTCTGGTTATTCCTTGTTTAATTGTCTATCTGTCCATTATAGATGTAACAAGCTACTCAAAAACAAGATCCATTTCTTTATTATTCTCCCCTATATCCCCAACACCTACTAGAAAGTCTGGCTCACAGTAAGTGCTCAATAAATGCTTGTTGAATGAAGATTAACAGATGTACAATCATTCCATGACATCTCAAGTATAAGAAACATTGTATGTCTTTATTTTTCTATATCAAATCAAATCTTAATTTGCCAAGATTAGTGACAATTCCAATATTCGCTTTTTAAATTTTCTTCCATCTCCTATGGATCATACTAAAATCCCAGTAGGTAAGCAGTTGAGGAAAATGGAAGTGAAAGGTCTCTGTCCCTTACATCTATCTGCCTCTTGGGCAGCACAGGCTGAGATCTAGTCTATTGCTACCAGTCAGGCTTCTTGCGCCAGGCGGGTTATAGTTATACCTCTCACGGCAATTGCTCTACCCCTACCAGCACCACCACCCTCATCTAAGTTATGTCCTCTTGTGATGCTTGCAAGCGGTGCACGTGCACAGGTGCAAAGTGAGACCCAGAACACACTGAACATCCCAGCCTTCCCAGTCCCTGGGAAGTCACCTCCAGGATGGGGCCACTCCCCACTTTCCCACCAAGCATCATCCTCCTTCCCCTTGGAAAACTGTCCAAAGCACCTTGGTGGCTCTCCTTGCTATTATCTTGGAAGGAGGAGGTAAAGACACTTTCCAAGTTAATACTGATAAATTCACAGCTTTGAAAAGACAATATATCATTTAATTCTCAACAACTCTCCCTGTTACTACATAAATGAATATGTTATTTTGTGGAGGAATCTTTTAAAGGACATTCCATCTCCCTGTTAGAGGTAATGGAACTTCATACATCAACGAGCATCCATTATTTCTGAGCTAGTAACTTCCTTTGAGTCCCAGAAAAGAATACCTATGTGCTTGTGAGAATTAATGGAGATAATGTCTGACTGCACTTTCAGAACTAGAAGTACTACACAAATGTAGAGTATTGTTGTCATCAGCTAGTGATTTCTATATTCTGCAGCCAGCAGAGAGACGACATGATAAATGACCTCCTTGGGATCCGTTCCAATTATCCCATGACAGCTTTTCCCCCCTCCCCACAAACGGTCCTTCATCCATCCATTATTCTAGAATGCTTTTAACTCCCTAAAAAATCCATGTGTCACTGTTGCTTTCTTTTTCTCTCTTTCTTACTGATTCCTAATTCAAACCTGAGACTGAGGTACTCAAGCCCAAACCACTTGTAAGGGGAATAGACTTTACTAGTCCCTTTTAATCCTAAAATTCCTTGACTTCTCTAAGCTCCTATATGTGAATGAAAGCAAATCCGTTGTCTCTCCTCTTTTCATTCATTCACTCATTTGGATAATATTTATTTAGCACCTATTCTGTGTAAGGCACCATTCTATGCATTTCTCATGTTTATAATTGCCTACACACACACCTATTTGACATTTCTACTAACGCCTGAAATTTAGCACAGTGTTTGAGCTTGCAGTGCTCTCCCACAACTACCACTGTCAATTCTTCCCTCCAAGCCCCAACCACCGGCTACTTCATGTTTTTCTCTGCTTTATCTTGGTGTCCTTGGATGCCTTACCGCTAATGTGTCTCCACTTCTATGTCAAGGTTCTTGTCTGTTACGGTGTTTATTGTGTTTATATTGTTTGTTCCAGGAGAACATTCAGAAACCCTGAGATAAAATAGTGAGAAACAGAGCATTGAGATAAGTGATGGGATTAAAAACCCAGTGAGATACAAAATCAAATTAAATGTTTATCTCAGAAAGTGGGACCTGCTTTGTTTTATTTCTAGCCAAAGAAATACCACTCATGACTTATTGAAGCAGAGAGTTAAATCTGGGGCAAATACTCAGGCTTATCGTACACTTCTACATTGTGTGTATAAAGGCACAGTTTCATTCATTTTGAAGAAAGGTGGACCCACCAATATGCTATTTGTACTGTACTCCTCTTGATATCACTCAAATCACTCCTCGCTTGTTTGTCTGGAAACTGACCTGCCCCTTTTGTTGAACATCTGACTCCCAATTCACATGGTTTAGTGGGAGTGGTCATTTTATAGAATGTGATCCTGTTCTGTAGTCATAGCTTTTATGGACAGGAAAGGTATCTGGCCTGGGAACTTCGGAACTAGGATTAGGAAGGAAGAGAATGGTTTCCCCTGCTTTCCTATAAAATATGTGAGCAGTGGACAGCCATGCTCTGGTATATAGATTGTGAGAGCAGAAAATGATGCAGATGTCGTTGACACATGTTGAGCCCCCAGCATGGGACAAGCACAGCTGGGAGTGCTTGACAAGTATTACATTTTGACTTCTCAGGTGCATTTCATAGAAGAGGGCCTGAGGCACAGAGAGGTTCAGGAAGCTGCCCAAAGTAAAACAGAAGTTAATGGATTTGAGAAATCAACCCAGGGATTCTGGCTCCAGCATCTCTGCATATAACCACTGTGCCCCATAACCTCTCGTCCCCAGATACCAGCTTTCTGGGGCTTGATCCCACCAGTCTCTGGCCAATTTTTCATCATCTGATTATGGCCTCACTTTGCTTGGAACTGTCTTTCTTCTTCAAACTTTGGCTTTTCCCATTTGGAGTGCAATTTTGTCCCTCCCCACATATACATTAACACAATCTCCAGCTACCCAGGGAGAAAAACCTTCCTGGTTCCACATGACCCCCAGGAATGGTTAGGAGCAACTCCCTTGTGAAAGTGGGACCTAAATAAAACCTTGGTAAATGCAGCAAATGGATAACTTTTATTAAGAAAAACTCTTTTTCATGAAAATGGTGCATAAATCCTAAGTGTATAGTTCAATATATATCACAAAATGAACATAGCTGTGAAACCAAGTCAAGATATAGAATGTTACCAGCCCCTCAAAAGACCCCCTCATGCCCTCTGCCAAACACTCTCCCTCTCTCCCATCCTAAAGTGAACCACTTCAAAACTCTGCATTAACTTTGTCTAGTTTTGAACTTTATGTAAATGGAACCCATTATGCATTCTTGCTTATCTGGATTCTTGTGCTCATTGTTAGCTTGTGAGATTCATCCAAGTGGTTCAGTGTAGCTGTGTTTTGTCAGCTTTCATAATGTACAGCATCCTGTTGTAGGAATATACCACAATATATTGATCCATTCTCCTGTTGATGGACATTTAGGTTGTTTCCAATTTGAAGCTATTATGAATGGCGCTACCATGAATGTTATCCTCCATGTCTTTTGGTGAACAAGTGTGTAATTCGTGTTGGGTATATACCTGGGAGTATAAAAGGAGAACTTTTAACCTACAGAACAGGGATTTATGCAGGGATGGTGAATGGGATATACTTGATAGTGAGATCATAGTGAAAACAATTTCTGACAAAGGAGGATATCTTCAGGCTATTGCTCCAAAGAGAGATGTTTTTTTCTTCCATTTAATTCAGGGAAGCTTATAAAAGCCCCCTTGGAAAAAAATGATCTTTGCAGAAGGTGTTCATGAGCAGAGAGCATTTTCTTTCAGAGTACACTCATACTTGAGGGACACTATACCTGCCATTATGTGGGTTTCTCTCATAGTGAATAGGAACAGAAATAAAGGAATAGAAGTGCATGTGATGGAATGCGTGTGGTTACCATGCAAAGGTTTGAGATTTCAGCCATCTTAAGTCTGAGAACTCTGCAAACCAGCCTAATTACAGGGAAGCAATTCATCTGCAGTGGAATGCTGAGGAATAAGCTAGAGCAGCACTTTGAGTGAAACAAAGAAGTGTAACATCTAACAGCAGGATAGGAGAAATGAAAAATTCCAGACAAGTACCAGCACAGGCAGAATGCTAGACATTCTGGCTAAGGCATTCACCAGGTTTCGCTCATCAGAATGCAATGTCCACGAAGGCAGGGACTTTATCTCTCCAATCAACATGGTATCCCCAGCATTTAGTCAGGGCTTGGTGTAGAATGGGAGCTTAATATTTATTGAGTGAAACATGAATAGTATGTTGGTTCAGAAGGGATGATTATACCAAAACCATAGCTAATCACTTGCAGTGCATGTCTTTATGCTTAAGTAAGTACTCTATAATTCATTTTGAAGGATAAAATGAATATGCCAATGATTGATACTTGTTATATTAGGTAGGTTACTAACTCAACTAGCAGAAAACTTCTGAATCTGCTTCTTTCTATCAGACTCTGTGTAATCTTCTAAAGGTAGACAACTTTGAATAGCTGGGTTGTTCTCTTTTCCTTTTGTGGTTTATAAATAACTGATTGCTCCTGAATAGCACTGTTAGTTTCAACATTTCCTGATTGGAACCACTTCCACTGATAAGGGAAAACCAGAAGAACTTTCTTCTGAAAACTTAATTTTTAGTCATAGAATCTTGAGTGATTAAAGAAAATAAAAGGCCCTGGATAATATAATTTTTATAATGTTGTTTTTCTTCTTTTTGCTTTTTTACTTTCATTCTTTTGGTGAAGGGGTATATATTAGGGAGAATACATGGCTGTTAGGAAGAGATTGGAAATAGTATAATTTTGTATCCTGTAAAATTTTTCAGTATTCCTCTGGCAAGATGATCTCTGCCAGACTCTCTCTATATATTTTTAAATTATCTCAGTGTTCTAGGTGTTATAGGTCAGAGGAACGTGTTCTTATGACATAGATACTTCATTCTCCAATGAGGGGCTGCTATCTTTCTTCTGGGATTATCACACTGATTGAATATAAATCTGTACTAGTCAGGGATATTGCTGCCATCAAGTGAATATGATCTCACTGAGAATGAAACCAACGTAGAAGAAAGCAAAGATAAGAGAGGGGAGAGCAAGTGCACAAGAGGTATTGTGTATGTAGTACTATTCAGCCATAAAAAAAAAAGGATGACATTCAGTCATTTGAAATAAAAGAAATGGAACTGGAGATCATTGCATTTAGTGAAATAAGCCAGACACAGAAAGACAAACATCTCAGGTTCTCACTTACTTGTGGGATCTAAAAATCAAAACAATTGAACTCATGCACATGGAGAGTAGAAGGACAGTTACCAGATGCTGGGGAGGATAGTGGCAGGCTGGCAGGGAGGTGGGATAGTTAATGAATAAAAAAAAAAAAAAATGAATGAATATGACCTACTATTTGATAGCACAAATGGATGACTATAGTCAATAACTTAGTTGTACATTTTAAAATAACTTAAAGAGTGTAATTGGATTATTTGTAACTCAAAGGATAAATGGTTGAGGCAATGGATACCCCAATTTCCGTAATGTGCTTACTTCACATTGCATGCCTGTATCAAAACATCTCATGTACCCTATAAATACATATACCAACTATGTACCCACAAAAATTTTAAAAACTTAAAAAAAGTTAAAATAAAAAAAGTAGTATTGATTGGCATCCTAGATGAAGCTACACCTGGATTCAGCTGTGTCTGTTCCTCCGCAACTTACCAGTTTCATGTGCAAAACAATTTGAACTAGGTTTCCTGATGCTTGTCTGCAAAAGATTATTCACTGATATCGAGAGAGATGTTACTTGTTGAAGTAAAGAGTGAAGATTTGTTCTACATCCTATTCTCTTACCTCCTGTGCTGCACTGAAAGAAGGAGCAGAGCTGGAAATGAACTTGATAAAATACACAAGATTAAAATTATTATACAAAAATAAAATATATTTGAGAACCAGAGCAATGTCCAATGCTTGTGATGAATCTTAGATAAATAATGGCTGCTAGACAAATAAAAAGGACAATATTCTGAAATAAAAATGTCATTTTATTCCTTCTACGTGTACACAGACATCGCTTTGCATCACAGCCTTTTTCATCTAATGTGGCAAAATCTGTGTCTCTCTAATGTATTTGTGTGAAGTTCTCAGCATAGAGACATTACTATGGCCAGGTGATATAAATCAATGATTCTTAACTTGGGTACTGTATACTATGCAGAGAGGGCTTAAAAATGTTGCCTGGAGTTGACCGGGTGAGGTGGCTCACGCCGGTAATCCCAGCACTTTGTGAGGCCGAGACGGGAGGATCACGAGGTCAGGAGATCGAGACCATCCTGGCTAACATGGTGAAACCCCGTCTCTACTAAAAATACAAAAAATTAGCCGGGCATGGTGGCAGGCACCTGTAGTCCCAGCTACTCAGGAGGCTGAGGCAGGAGAATGGCATGAACCCGGGAGATGGAGCTTGCAATGAGCCAAGATCGCGCCACTGCACTCCAGCCCAGGCGACAGAGCGAGACTCCGTCTCAAAAAAAAAAAAAAAAAAAAAAAATTGTCTGGAGTCTATGAACCAATAGGCATTGTGTCAGGCTAGAAGTAGATCTCAATAAAGCTTTGTGATTCAATGAATGAATATACACATAAGGCATTATCAATGACATTACAAATGAAATACTTGACACATACGGATACATTCTTTTGTTTTACAAGTAGAAAGATGTGTTGTAATTAATAAAATAATAAAATAAAAATTCATTAAAGAACCTTACTGATTTAATAAAAGCTTCTCCCGTCTCAATTAATAGACACTCAAGTAATAGCTACCAAAATAATTGCTGGTGTTTGACACTTTTCATGTTAAAAATGCAACATCAAACTTGAAAAGTTTGGAAAACACCATACCGATTATAAGTTTCTTGAAGTCAGAAACACATCCCCCAGCACTCCTTCTATAGTGTTTTGCGTGTACTAAAAATTATATAATACACAGAATACAAGGCTGACAATAAATCATATTACAGGAGAATACTCACTTCCCCTACCATTTTAAATTTATGATTGAAAACATCATTTTATTATTAAATATAATCTATATTCATGTACATTTTTACATATATTTATAAAGTGGACATCATAGTGTCATTTGCAGGATAAAAAATAGAACATTACCAGTTCCAAAGCCTCTGACCAAATGTGTCTTGCCCTGATCACAAACCTTCCTTTTTCCCAAAGGTAACTGTTATCCTATCTTTAATGATGATGGTATCATTGCTTTTAAAATCGTTTAACCATTTATATATGCAACCCTAAACGAGGTAGTTTAGTTTTGCCCACTTTTGAACTCTATTTAAATGGAATGTATTATATGCATTCTTTTGTGTCCTGTTTTTGCTTAGTATTTTTTGTTTGATTCATTCATGCTGTTGTATATGGCTACAGTTTGTTGTGTTTTATTATATTTGCAGTAATATTCCATTGTATTTCTATGCTACAATTTATCCATTCTACTGTAGATAGACATTTCAGTAGTTTTCAGTTTGGACTAACAGTTTTACCAGAAGCATTAAGTTACATTTCATGTAACCAGCAGTATGTTTCATTTTAAATTTATCAGCTGATTTTGTGCTTCCATGTGTCCTACCTATCCTCCTTATTATTCCCCTTTGTCTTTTTTTGGATTATTTTTTATCATTCTATTTTTCCTTCTACTAGTTTAGAATATATACCTGCTATTCCTTTCCTTTAGTGGTTCCTTAAATTATAACATTATGCTTAAGTTATCAAATCCCCAAATTAATCAATACTTTGCTGCACCATGGACAATGTTAGAACCTTAGAATCTTTAACTCAATTTTCTCACCCAATCAATATACATGTTATTATTGTCATGTATTTTAATGTATGAGTACTATTTGAATATACTCGTTTATCAATTTATTTGTTCTTAATTTCTTCTTGCTTCTCAGACCTTCCATTTGATATTGCTTCTCTTCTGCCTGAAGTATATTGTTTAGAATTTCCTTTAGTGAGAGTCTGGTTGTGTTAAACACTAACAGATTTACTTAGTTAAAAATATCTGTTTTCTCTTCATTTTAAAAACCAAATATTAACTGGGTATAATATCTAGATTGGCACTTATTTTCAACACATTGAAGAAATTCTGTCTTCCATTTTTGTGGCTAGAAGTCACCTTTTGGTCCAATTGTTTCTCTTTTAAAGGTAATACTTTATCTCTGTCTGCTTTTAAGATTTTTTTTCCTATCTCTGGTACTCCATTGTTTCAGTATGATTTGTCTATGATGAAATTTTTTTTTATCTTTCTCGAGATTGTTTATGCTTCTTGCAACTGTGTATTATTTTCTTTAGTTTTAAAAAATAACTCTAGCTATTAACTCTTTAAATATTGCTCATGGCCCCGCTTTCTGGCTCCTTTTTCTAGGACTTTAACTAAATGTATCTTAGACTTTCTTACTCTACTCTTCATGTCTCTCAACCTCTTTTTTATGTTTTCTATCTTTTTGTCTCTGTATGCTTCATCCTCATTAATTTCTTCAAATTATCTTCCAGTTTACAAATGTCATCTTCAACTGTTTTCAATCTGTTGTGAAATCCACACATTGAGTTTCTAATATCAGTTACTAGACTATTTTTTCTAGAAGTTCTATTTAGTTATTGTTCAAATATGTTACATCATTCTTCATAGTTTCTGCTCCCTAAGATGTTTTCAAACTTGCCCTTGTATTTCTTCAAAAATGGTTAGCATAGTTTTGTGATCTCTGTCTGATAAGTTCAATATCTGAAATCCGTGTGGGTATGTTTCCCTCTGCTGCATCTAATTCACAGGGCCTTGTTTCCTTAGATACTAATTTTTTTTTACTCTATGCTGATCATTCTTCTTGAAAAATTATTTGTGGGGATTCTTTGAGACTAGGATAAAGACGTCTTCCTCCAGAGAATATGTGAAATTGCTCTTTCCTGGTGGCTAGGGATTTACTAGCACGGGACCACTTTTATTTTTTATGGCTAAATCATAGTTATAAATATTTATGGGGTATAATATGATATTTTGATATATGTATACAAAGTTGCATTATTAAATCAAGCTAATTAACATATCTATTACCTTGCTTACCTATCACTGTTTTATAGTGTGATATTTCAAATTTATTCTCTTTGTTATTTTAAAATACATTACATTATTATTGACTATAGTCACCCTGGAATGAAATAAATCTCAAAATCTATTCCTCCTGCATCTGAAACTTTGTACCCTTTGATTAACAACTCCTCATTCCTCTGTCTATCTGAAACTTTGTACCCTTTGATCAGCAACTCCTGATTTCCTCCCTCCTCAGCCTCCCTCTCCACCCACCCCCCCAGCCTTTGGTAACTATCATTCTACTCTCTACTTCCATGAGTTTAACTTTACTAGATCCCATATATAAGTGATCATGTGGTATTTGTCTTTCTGTGCACACCTTATTTCACTTGGCATAATGGCCTTCAGATTCATTTACGTTGTTGCAAATGACAGGATTTCCTTCCTTTTAAGGCTGAATACTATTCCACTGTGTACATATACCACATTTTCTTTATCCATTTATTCACTGATGGACACATATTGTTTCCACATCTTGGCTATTGTGAATAATGCTACAATGAACATGGGAATGCAGATATCTCTTTGATATAATTATTTCAATTCCTCTGGATATATAGCCAGAAGTGGATTACTGGGTCATATGGTAGTTGCAGTTTTAGCTTTTTAAAGAACCTCTATACCATTTTCCACAATGGCTTATATTATTTTACATCCCCACCAGCAATATATAAGAGTTCCCTTCTCAAGTATTCAAACAGGAAAGGAGGAAGTCAAGTTGTCTCTGTTTGCAGATGATGTGATTGTATATTTAGAAAACATTTCATCTCAAACCATCTCAGCCCAGAATCTCTTTAACCTGATAAGCAATTTCAGCAAAGTCTCAGGATACAAAATCAATGTGCAAAAATCACAAGCATTCCTATACACCAATAACAGACAAACAGAGAGCCAAATCAGGAGTGAACTCCCATTTACAATTGTTACAAAGAGAATAAAATACCTAGGAATACAACTTATAAGGGATGTGAAGGACCTCTTCAAGGAGAACTACAAATCACTGCTCAAGGAAATAAGAGATGACACAAATAAATGGAAAAATATTCCATGCTCATGGATAGAAAGAATCAATATCGTGAAAATGGCCATACTGCTCAAAGTAATTTATAGATTCAATGCTATCCTGATCAAGGTACCATTGACTTTCTTCACAGAATTGGAAAAAGCTACTTTAAACTTCATATGGAACCAAAAAAAAAAAAAAAGCCCGCATAGCCAAAACAATTCTAAGCAAAAAGAACAAAGCTGGAGGCATCATGCTATACTATACCTGCCTTCAAACTATACCACAAGGCTACAGTAACTAAAACAACATGGTATTGGTACCAAAACAGATATATTGACCAATGGAACAGAACAGAGGACTAAGAAATAACACCACACATCTATAACCATCTGATCTTTGACAAACCTGACAAAAACAAGCAATGGGGAAAGGATTCCCTATTTAATAAATGGTGTTTGAAAAACTGACTAGCCATATACAGAAAACTGAAACTGGACCCCTTCCTTAGACCCTATACAAAAATTAACTCAAGATGGATTAAAGACTTAAGCATAAGACCTAAAACCATAAAAATCCTAGAAGAAAACCTAGGCATTACCATTCAGGACATAGGCATGTGTAAAGACTTCAGGTCTAAAACACCAAAAGCAATCGCAACAAAAGCCAAAATTGACAAATGGGATCTAATTTAACTAAAGAGCCTCTGCACAGCAAAAGAAACTAGCATTGGAGTGAGCAGTCAACCTACAGAATGGGAGAAAATTTTTGCAATCTACCCATCTGACAAAGGGCTAATATCTAGAATCTACAAAGAACTTAAGCAAGTTTACAAGAAAAAAAAAACCCCATCAAAAAGTGGGCAAAGGATATGAACAGACACTTCTCAAAAGAAGACATTTATGCAGCCAACAAACATATGAAAAAATGCTCATCACCACTGGTCATTACAGAAATGCAAATCAAAACCACAATGAGATACTATCTCACACCAGTTAGAATGGCGATCATTAAAAAGTCAGGAAACAACAGATGCTGGCATGGATGTGGATAAATAGGAATGCTTTTACATTGTTGGTGGGAGTGTAAATTTGTTCAACCATTATGGAAGACAGTGTGGCAATTCCTCAAGGATCTAGAACTGGAAATACCATTTGTCCCAGCAATCCCATTACTAGGTATATACTGAAAGAAATTTAAATCATTCTACCATAAAGACACACGCACACTTAGGTTTATTGCAGCACTATTCACAACAGCAAAGACTAGGAACCAACCCAAATGTCCACCAATGAGAGACTGGATGAAGAAAATGTGGCACGTATACACCATGGAATACTATGCAGCCATAAAAAAGGATGAGTTCATGTACTTCCCAGGGACATGGATGAAGCTGGAAACCATCATTCTCAGCAAACTAACACAAGAACAGAAAACCAAACACTGCATCTTCTCACTCATAAGTTGGAGTTGAACAATGTGAACACATGGACACAGGGAGGGGAACATCACACACTGGGGCCTGTTCGGGGTGGGGAGCTAGGGGAGGGATAGCATTAGGAGAAATATCTAATGTAGATGACAGGTTGATGGGTGCAGCAAACCACCAGGGCACGTGTATACCTATATAGCAAAACTGCACGTTCTGCACATGTACCCCAGAACTTAAAGTGTATTTTAAAAAGAGTCCCCTTTTCTTCACATCCTAACACTTGTCTTTCCTTTTCTTCCCTTTCTTTTTTCTTTTTTTTTTTTGATAAGAGCCATTTTAATAGGTGTGAGATGATATCTAATTGTGGTTTTAATTTGCATTTCCCTAATTATTAATGATAACTGAGCATTTTCATGTACCTATTAGCCATTTGTATGTTCTCTTTTGAGTAATGTCTATTTAGTCTTTTGCCTGTTTTTTTTTTTAAATCAGGTTATTTGTTTCCTTGCTATTGAGTCATTTGAGTTCCATACATATTTTGAATATTAAGCCTTATCAAATGTATGGTTTGCAAATATTTCTTCCCATTCTGTAGGTTGTCTCTTTACTTTGTTAGTTGTTTCCTTTGCTTAGTTTCATACCATCCCATTGGTCTATTTTTGTTTTGTTGCCTGTGCTTTTGGGAGTCTGGGACTACTTTAAATTAAATTCATGTGTTGGGGGTATTTTGTACCTCCTAGTTGAAATAAATTTGGGCTGCAAAACTGTTTGAAGGCCAGTTACTCTGGGACTAATTTCTCCTCCCTTCTACCACATATTCACATTCTGATCAGCACCAAGGCAGCCTTCTTTGTAGTCCACAGGGAAAGTGATGAGGATGAATTTGCTGTGGTTCACTCCTATTTTGAAAGTATAAACCTTTGGCATTCCAACTTAATGTTGGAGCAGGTTCCCTTTAAATCCCACATTTTAGGTAGGCTCTGGGCTTTTATTTCTGTTTTCTTCACTCCGTGATACATTAAAAGCAAAGGTCACATTTTTCTGGATTGCCAAAAATCCTTAAGATAGAAGTGGCTTCCATGTTCTGCCAAACTCTCTGGGTTCCTGTTTTCTCATAGGTTTTTGTCTGGTAATTTTTTATAATCTGGTCAACTCTTTAATTAATTTAAATAACATTTAGCAAGCCATATCTAGCATTTTTATTTTCAATAGTAAGATTAGTATGAGTAATTTATTCACTGTAAGAGGTTTCAAACATCACGACAAATTTTTTGCAATCTATGGAAGCCCCTTTTTAATATGTATTTGTCAATTTTCCCATCAGGAAATGAAGTCTATTATTCTACACCTTGAATCTAGGCTTGGCTATGTGGCTTGCTTTGGCCAATGGAATATAAGCAAAAGAAATGGAAGCAGAGACTTGAGAAGGACTTCTGCATTGGGACTTTCCCTCTCTTGGTTCTCTTGGGGACTCTTTGATCACTACCATGTAAATAAGCCTAAGCTAACCTGCTGGATTTTGAGTTACTTCCATCACCCCTGCCAACAGACAGCCATCATCAGATATTTGAGTGAAGAGGCAACCCAGCCAATACCATGTGGAGAACAGACAAGCCATCCCACCTGAGCCCAGACTGCCGACCCATAGAATTGGGAGCAAATAAGTAATATAAGTTGCTTAGTTTTAAGATGAGTTGTTATGCAGCAAAAGCTAACTGATATGCCCTCTAGTGTCTGAAAGGGAAGTTCCTACTTATAATTTTTTAAAGTGTTCAATAAGAACCACGTTACTACCATAGAAAAATTGAATACATCACAAGAAAATGTTAAGCATATCTAAAGTCCTACTACCCAGAAGTAACCACGTTGATGTTTTGGCATATCAGTCTGAGTCTCTGCATGCACTCTGCAGTTGGCCCAAGCCCCATCTACTCTCTATTGTCTTCCTTACTTGGAAGCTCAGTCTCTGAGGCTGTGTGATATTTCACTCAATTGCTTCCTGCACCTATTTTTGCCTATTGGATTCTATATTCATCTTACCTGGAATCTCTTGGTCTAAATGTTTGTTTAATTAGTAAATAGAACCATAGCCAGCTGTTTGGTACCCCAATCCCTCATTCCTCAGGCTGCATCTTTTTCTTTGAGGGTTGCTTCTTCTTTTTTCTCTCTTTGAAAGCTAAAATTCACAGTTCCTTTCATCTAGATTTCAATGGCATGAAAATATGGGCTGTGGAGAGGCCCACATACTGTGGTTTACTCTGAGAGACCTGAACCTTTAAGAGACAGCCCTGTCATTTTTTTTGATGACTTCTTGGGGATTTATATTGTCCCTTGCACATGCCAACAGTGTTACATGGGTCTGGTAGGCATCTTCCCAAAATAAAGAAAACTAAGAGAGTAATTTTTTTTTAACTTTGATATTTACTTCATGTGATCTTTATTTAGGCCATTATACACTCCAGGTAATTCTGTTAAAAGAAATCTGACTCTGACACCCTGCTTGTTCCTTGACCACTGATGAATCACAAGAGTGGGATTCAGCTTTGTACATGTTACTATTTTAGAACCGGGAAAATATTTCTTAAGCTTCCTTCCATCTGGGCATATTGTTGGGCAAGGCAACACAATCACCATAAAACAGTCCCCTGACCTCTGGCTTTGAAGTTGTGTATAGGATGCCAGAAAATACAGAGCTGTTTTTCCTCTGCATTTGTATATTCAATTTGAATCATATTATTATAGTCTAAGTACATAATCTATTATTTTCTTTTGCATTCACGTTGCTTCATCATTGCCTGTTTTATTTTCCTCCTGTGACTAGCAGCTGCATAGTAGAAAGCACAGTTACAGACCATTGGTTTTTCTCAGGACTCTGTGAAAGACCGAAGTGAGAGAAACCTGAGGGGTCACTGGCAGGAGACTATTGTAATAGTTGAGGTTCGCAGAGTCATAAAGATAGGCCAGGCTTAGAGCAGTGGGAGTGAAAAGAAAGGCAAACATCTATTACGTAATTGAAGGGCAATCAATTAGAAAAATGTTTGAAAGCTGGAAGCCAAGAGGAATTCCTTCAAGCATTGAAAGAGCCTCAGCCAAAGTTTGTTCTCTAGAATCATAGTTTCTTAAAATACGAAACATTTTGGAAATACTGAATTTAGGAAACAGATTGTTGTACTGTAAGTCTTTTCTGAGATTTCAATATGTTCCTGTGTTTTGTGAGTCTGCAAGAGTGAGATAAATTATGCCACATTTCCCAAGTTTGTTTGACTATGGAATTCTTTTAGGGGGAACATCTCTTAGCGTTACTGTTCTAATACTAAATGGAGTGAAACGCATTTTGAGAAAAAGGAAGACAGTCAAGATGCTGAGGACTTGCTAATGAGGTGCTAGCCTGGACACTGAGAAGAGAATTTTCAGACGATACTTAAGTGCCTCCAGAGAATGAGCTGTTGATACTGTATTAGATGCCATGAGACAACACCCAGATGCCCCTTCAAGATCAAGGAACCCCCCAGCTTTGGGTAGTGTCGCCAGCTGACAGCTTGCCAGCCTTCTCCAGAAATTGCACTCAGTGGAAGGTAGCTGCCTTGCTCAAATGTATGCCCCCACCACACTCAGAAGTAGCCTGTATCTAGTCACTATGGGGGTACAAAGGCCTGGTGTCTTGCTTTTATTCATATCATCTCTGAAAGGCCATTCTAGTTCACAGCCAATTTTCAGTCAAGGAACCCACTGAATGAAAGAGAGACCAAGTCCCCATAAGGAAAAAACTTGCAACACTATGGCAAGTATATGAAGGTAATCAGTCTCTCAGCCCTTCCTCAAAGTGACCTATAGCCATTTAGTCATATACTGAAAGGACAATATCCAGATGTTTCAAAGATTGTTGAATACTGAATCTATGTTGACATTGATACCCATATGATCCACTGAAGCCTCTGTTGCAACTATAACACCATGGCTCCTTCATTAGATGGGGTCATAAGGGGATAAAGTATAAATGGAGTCATGCTCCAGGTCCTCGTTCATTGTGTGTTCACTGGCTCCATGGACCCACCCAGTGGTCATTTCTCCAGTCCCTGAATATAGAATTGAAATTAGTATCCTTGGTAATTGCTTGAACCTTCACATTTGTTCTTTTCTCTGTGAGGTAACAGCTATTGTGGTGGGGAAAGCCAAATAGGAGCCTTTGAAACTTCCTTTCTCCCCACCTAAGATTGTAAAATCAAAACAATATCAGCTGATGAGGGGAATGGCAGAGATTAGTGCTACCCTTAAAGACCTACAGGATACAGAGCTCTCCATCATATCCTCATTCATTTAATTCACTAGTCTTGTCCCTATAAAAAAAAACAGATCCTGGAGAATGAAAGCAGACTACTACAAACTCAACCAAGTAGCACTGGTTGACATATATTCTTGGAATGGGGTTACCCTTCCTGCCTGCTTGGCTTCAGCAAGCACCACTATCTGAGGGCATGGAGTGAACTGACCTGTTGACATGGGCTCCTAAATAATGTTGCAATTGACCAAGGGACCCATTGTATAATAAAGGGATATATATCATGGGACCTATTGGTCCTATTTCATATTGCCGCACCCAGAAGATGTTGGCCTGATACAGCAACAGAATTGCTCTTTGAAGGCACAATTAGGCACTAGATTAGAGATGATGCTGTATGCGTATAGGGCTCCATCCTTAGGGCCCAGTATATACCCTAAACCAGTGACTATTATACAGTGTTATATCTCCAATATGCAGACTGCATGGGTCCAAAAAACAAGGAAGGGCGACAAAGTATTCCACTTATCATCACTCCTCGTGACCCACATGGATAATTTATTCTTCCATTTCCACAACTCTAGGCTCTACATGACTACAAGTTCTGATTCCCAGATGTAAAATGTTTCCACCATGGAACGAACAAGAGTGCCAATGAAGTTCAAGCTATGGATGTCACCTACTCTCTTCAGGCTCCTTTGCTAAGGCCAGTAGGCAAGGTAAGGAGTTGCCAGCCTGGAGGTAATTCACCCTCACCAACAGGAGGCAGGAGGACTGCTCTTACACAGCAAATGATCATCATTAGCATGCCAGAGGACCTTTGTGCTTCAGTGGCTAAGGGAGTGATAAGATTTCAAAGATAAACTTTGACTTCTTTCTCTAAAAGGAATTATAGGCTCTTGGAGAAAAAACTGTAAGTCTTAAACTTCACTTTTTATTGATATATAATGGTTGCACATATTTATAGGGTATGTGTGATATTTTGATACATGTGAACAATGTGTAATGACCAAATCAGGGTAACTGGGTTATTCATCACCTCAAATAATGATCATTTCTTTGTGTTTAGAATGTTCCAAAGATTCTCTTCTAGCTATTTTGAATTATACAATTAATTGTTTTTAACTATAGTCTCCCTACTGTGTGTGCCATTGAACACGGGTACTTCTTCCTCCTATCTAACTGTATTTTTGTATCCATTAACCAACATCTCTTAATTCCCTATTTTTCCTACCCTTCCCAGACTCTAGTAACCACCACTCTACTCTCCACCTCCCCAAGACCACTCCCACATATGAGTGAGAACATGGAATATTTGTCTTTCTGTGCTTCACTTATTTAACTTAACATAATGTCTTCCAGTTTCATCCATGTTGCTGCAAATGATAGGATTTCATTCATTTTATGACTTAATAATATTTTATTGTGTATATATAGCATTTTTTATCAATTCAGCCTAATCATCAGGGAAATGCAAATCAAAACCATAGTGAGATACAGTTAAAATAGCTATTACCAAAAAGACAGAAAATGCTGGCAAGGATGTGGAGAAAGGAGAATGCTCACACACTGTTTGTGGGAATGTAAATTAGTATGGCTGTTCTACTTTATATTTTTTCATTATTATGTTAGTTTACTACTTTTAAACCTGACTTGGCTAAAGATTATGTATTTTTGAGTATCTTAAATGTGCAGAACTCTGATCCTAACTAAAAAAATCCCATTAGCCAGCAATTTCATCTTTGGTAAACACTCCTTTACAAACTCTAGTATATATTGTGAAAGTTATCAGGATCAAAGTGTAGTCACTAATGTTAAGAAAACTCTGACACATACAGCCAGAGAAGGCCATGAAGAGAAGATTCTCATGATTGTATGCCTAACAATGAAAAAGACTCCACAAAAACTACAGCATTGCACAAAAGCCATTGCAATCTTAGATCAAAAATACTTCTGCAAGGACATCTGCCTGGCAATGGCTTATTCAACCTTGGACTAATGTCAGTCTTGTTATTAATCTTTGTAGCTAAGAATAATTATTTCAAAACAGTTATGTAATCTTCCTCATTTTTTCCCTTTAAAAACCTTTGTCTTCCTTTACCTCCCTGAATATACACATTGTTCACTATGGCATACGTATTCCCATTGCAATACTGTATTCCCAAACAAACATATTTTCTTTTAGAGAGCCTCTTCTTGTTTGTTATTTAGGCTGACAATATGAAAGAATATTCATATAGCAGCATTGTTCACATATTGAAACTTTGAAGCAGTACAGGTGTCCATTAAGAGAAAAATAGATGAATATTCATATAATAGAACATTGTTATATTCAGCAATAGAATATAGCAGTTGGACTGAATGAAACAATGAAATGCAAAAAACATGGATGAATGTAGCATTATAATATTCACTGAAAAGTAAGCACCAAACGATTATACACTTTATTCTTTCATCTTTATGATGGTAGAGATTAACTAAAATAAATAGTCTGTAAGAATACTTAGAGATGCAATAAAACATGAAATTCAGGGTGATGCCATCATTCTTCACAGAACTAGAAGAAACAATCCTAAAATTCATATGGAACCAAAACAGAGCCTGCATAGCCAAAGCAAGACTAAGCAAAAAAAAACAAATCTGGAGACATCACATTACCAAACTTCAAACTATACCATAAGACTATAGTCACCAAAACAGCATGGTACTAGTATAAAAATAGGCACCTAGACCAATGGAACACAATAGAGAACGCAGAAATAAAGCCAAATACTTACAGCCAACTGATCTTCAACAAAGCAAACAAAAATATAAAGTGGGAAAGGACACCCTGTTCAACAAATGGTGCTGGAATAATTGGTAAGCCACGTGGAGAAGAATGAAACTGGATCCTCATCTCTCACCTTATATGAAAATCAACTCAAGATGGATAAAGGACTTAAATCTAAGACCTGAAACCATAAAATTTCTAGAAGATAACATTGGAAAAACCCTTCTAGACGTTGGCATAGGCAAAGATTTTTATGACCAAGAACTTGAAAGCAAATGCAACAAAAACAAAGATAAATAGATGGGACTTGATTAAACTAAAAAGCTTATGCATGGCAAAATAAAAAATTAGCAGAGTAAACAGACAACCCACAGAGTGGGAGAAAATCTTTGCTATCTATACATCTGACAACGGACTAATAAACAGAATCTACACGGAACTCAAACAAATCAGCAAGAAAAAAAAACAAATAGACAATCCTATCAAAAAGTGGGCTAAGGACATGAACAGGCAATTCTCAAAAGAAGATATACAAATGGCCAACAAACATAGGAAAGAATGCTCAACATCACTAATGATCAGGGAAATGCAAATCAAAACCACAATGCAATATCACGTTACTCCTGCAAGAATGGCCATAACCAAAAAAATAAAAAAATTTTACATGTTGGTGTGGATGTGGTGAAAAGGGAACACTTTTACACTGCTGATGGGAATGTAAACTAATACAACCACTATGGAATATAGTGTGGAAATTCCTTAAAGAACTAAAATCTACCATTTGATCCAGCAATCCCATTACTAGGTATCTACCCAGAGAAAAAGAAGTCATTATACGAAAAAGATACTTGCACACACATGTTCATAGCAGCACAATTCGCAATTGCAAAAACGTGGAACCAGCCCAAATGCCCATCATTAATTGATGAGTGGATAAAGAAATTGTGGTATACATATACACACCATGGAATACTACGCAGACATAAAAAGGAATGAA
Organism: Pan troglodytes; assembly: GCF_028858775.2. NCBI lineage: Eukaryota > Metazoa > Chordata > Mammalia > Primates > Hominidae > Pan > Pan troglodytes. Next base: position 95,375,391 of record NC_072407.2, read on the forward strand.
ATAATGACATTCACAGCAACCTGAATGGAATTGGAGACCATTATTCTAAGTGAAGTTACTCAGAAATGGAAAACCAAACATTGTATGTTCTCACTTAAGTGGGAGCTAAGCTATGAGGATGTAAAGACATAAAAATGATACAATGGACCTTGGGAACTCTGGGGAAAGGGTGGGAGAAGGTGAGGGATAAGAGACTACACATTGGGTACAGTGTATACTGCTTAGGTGATGGGTGTACCAAAATCTCAGAAATTACCACTAAAGAACATATTCACCTGCTCCCCAAAAACCTATTGAAATAAATAATAAAGCAATTTCCTTTGGAAAAAAATAATAAATTTTCTTATCTCTTCTTTCCTAAAAAAAAATTCAGGGTGATGTTTCCTAGGGCAGTGGATATATGGGGAAGTTTTATTAGCTATAGGTTATTGTCAAGGACCTAACTTTTATTTTAGTGATGGGTGGTCCATGATGTTTATTATATTATTAATGAATTAATTTGGTGGCCATATGTCAATCAATGGTACAAGAATTTTATTAACCAAAGACTATACTTAATGTAATTCCTGTCCTGAAAGGGGAAAAAAATTAAACCCAGCAAAATAACCATATCTGATTTTAACATTACTCAAGCTTTCAGTATTACCCAGTTACATATCCATGGTAAACACTCTAAATTAACTCATTCGGCCCTATCCTGGCTCCCTTTTAGCAGGCAGAGGCCAGAAAGCTAAAAACTATACTTCTCAGACTCCTTGCAGCTAATGTTGCCCCAGGTATAATCAAATGACACTTTGATTTAGAACTAAGCAGCATGGGAAGAGGGACAGGATGTCACACCATTTTGCTGGTGTGGACAGTAGCATTGGCAAAGAGACAGTGTGGCTCAGGAGCAGATGGTTGGCATATCAGCTTCCTGAATCTTCAGTCTCTTGACCATTGCAGAAGCAACCTCTCCTTTGACTCAGTTCCACACACTGGTTTTAGAAGTTGTTTTTAGAAGGTCAGCCTAGAGGGCAATTCTTTGCCTTCCAATGGTACAATAAACCATACAATACCTTTTAATAAATTCCTTTCTCTTGAACTTGCTGAATAGATGCTATTCATTACAACTTAACTCCAGCTGATACAATATCCATAATAGAATATTTCCTATTTCTCAATTAGTTAGATAATCTTAAGAAACAACTGTCATTGATTAATTTTTATTTTTTGCTCAAAAGCTTTCTTCTGATCAAGAAAGGGCTGAAGCTTTGCTGTTCTTCTATTTAAACAGGAGTGATACACATGTAACTTGAAAGTATGACAGATAAAGGGTTTTATTTCTCAGAGTTCATCTTATTTGAGATAGAGAATATATGTTTTAGTAATACCAAATTGCTATACACCCATCATATTTCTTTATAGTGAAACAATATTGTGCTTACTGAGTATTAAAATTCTACAAATGTAGAAAGGCTTGTGACAATGTGATAATTAAATAAAGTTCAACTTACCATTAAAATCACATCTACTCAAATGTTCCTAATACATAATCATTAATGAAGAAGGCTTATAACAATTCTGAAGTGACAGGAAATGTATGTGATGTGGATACTTACACAGATAGGTCACACATCCTGCAAAAAGGACTCAGTGGGGTATCTGTTCATCTTTAGAGAATAGCTTAGTCTCTAGGCAGGAGTCCTTCCTGATTATGTAATGTGGCTCTTCACTGAGAGATGCCTAAATTGCATATAGTTTCCGCAAATGGCATTTCCCAGGGAAGAGGCTTCTGTTTCCCACATGTTGCATATGTAGCAAGATGACAATCAAGAGAATGAGAAATTATAATGATGTAATTATAGTAAGGCTACTACTTGCTGCTAAGTTTATTCTTCCTATTATTGTATTCTGCTGTGTGTGTAATAGGCTCCTATTAAAACTACATAGTAGAAGATATTTCATCAGCTGCCCCACCACATCTTGCAGAAGGGTCAGGGCCTACAGGGGTATTAGGGAGAGGGAAAGATTGTGCTACAGCTAATTGGATGTATGTTGAACACCTGACTAGAGGATGCTGTAGCAAATGCTTACGAGAGAATTTAAACTCAAAGCCACAAAGATTGAACATCAGTGGTAGATCTGATGCTGAGTGAAGGCTGGGGACTATTGGGCCGTGTGCAAGAGATAAGCAAGTAAAAGAAGTTATGGAGAAAAAGAGCCAGAGTGAAACAAACAGAAAGAAAGAAGCATACACAGGAAGAGGCTGTCAGTCTTGATTTCCATTCTGCTAAAAGAATATAATCTATTATAAACAATACCTCAAAAACATGCATAAACACACAACAAACAACCTTCACAAAGCACCTGCTTAGGTACTGACAAATCACCATGTTGAATCAATAATTATTCCCAGGGCCCCATTATGACTTTGATGGCACTTTGCCTTCATGGGTCCCTTCTTTCATTAAAAAATGTATTAATTATATTTTACAACTGCAATGACATAAAGCAGGTATAGTCCAAGCTGGATTCATTATTATACATTCACTATTATTCATTTTTCTTCTGCTTTTAAAAGAAACTAAAATTAAGACATCTTCATGGGCCCGGAAAGTATTGTGAGCCATATGTACATAGGAACACTGTGTTATGTACCTAAATGGGTAAGTCAATTCTGTGAATTTCTAATACCTCAGAGGATTGGGCATAAGGAACTTTTGTCAAGCAAATGGTGAGGGTTCACCTTTTAACCCTCACCATTTCTTTTATGAGCTTTTCAGTTTTCTTAATGTGGGCTTTATATTCTTCATGTACATTGTTTTAAAAATGCTTGACTTCGTTGTCAGCTGGTATTTCCCACTCCAAGTACATCTGCAATTTGCCTGTCGGTTTTAAGTGGTCATCATTCCCATCCTAAAAACTGATGCATTTTACTGTCCTGTCTCTCTTAGGGAAGTACATGACTTTGAACTGATTCACCTTAGGGACATGATTGGCTTTCCAAAATGGGCTGCCTTCTCAGAGCATCAACAGAGGAGTATCAGAGAAAACATGGAGAGTACAAGAGAGGAGACTGCAAAGGACTCAGTGCAAAACTTACAGGGAAAATGGAATATATGTGACCAATTTATTCCAGAGCTGACAGATTTGGATGAAGTGACTTGACCCCTTTTCCTGCTATCCTTTAGAAAGCCAACTTCCTTGTGAGTCCCATTCCAAGGCCTGGAGTCAAATAAGCAAAGGCCACTTAGCACTATTTACAGAATGGATAGATAGTAAATATCAATGTGACTATATCTTGGAATCCTGTATATTAATAAAATAATTATAATTTTTATTTGTTGGATAATACTTTTTAATGTTAATTTTAAGCTATATTCAGTAGTTTAACTTTCCTTTCCTGCTCCTTGACAGACCTCCTTACTCTGTCAGGCAGAGTTTCTTAATATTTTGAGAGTCACAGATCCCTTTGAGAATCTGAGATAACCATGAACTCTCTTCCTATACAAAGGCACACACAGATCTCCTGAAGTTTGCCCATGGATTATCCATTTGAAAGCCTTAAAACAAAGAAGATAAATAATTTAATTAATGTGGTAATGTAATAAGTATATACAGTATGTAGAATTCTGCACTATGAAAATGTAAATATTGCATTTTTCCTTTTCATGTACTCACAGAAATATTTAAAGAAATTGATCATATAGTAAGCCACAAAGAAAATCTTAATAAATTCCAAAAAGAAAAATAATCAGAAAACTTGCCATCGATATTTTCTGATTACCATAATATAGAGGTAGAAATTACTAACAGAAGTATAAACAAAAGAATCCAACTTCCTGAAAATGTCAAAACTTTCTCCTAAGTAATTTAGATCAAAGGGAAAATCAAACAGTAATTACAGACTACTTAGAAAATAGTGATAATATACATCAAACATTTGAGATATAGCCAAAGTCACACTCAAAGGCAAATGTGTATTTTTAAGTTATTTCATTGTTAAATAATAATGAATGGAAATAGATGAATAAAACACTCAACCTAAGAAATTATAAAAAAAAAGAGCAAAATAAACTTCAGGGAAACATAAGAATGGAATTAATAAATATTTTAAAATAAATTAAGAATTATAAAACAATTAGCAAAATTAATATTTAATTTGCATAATTCGTGCATATTCAGTGAACATTAGGGAATTGCTTTGACTGCTATCATCTTTACTATGTTTCTGAATATTTATCTTCTTCTTGTTTCTGTTAGTACTGAATGAAATTATGGTTTACATTTTGAAGCCAATAAAAATATTACATAGTATTTTTAAGCACTTCAGTGATTCACAAAGCACTTTTTTTTAAAGAGATGGAGTCTTCTTGTGTCAAAGTGGCTGGAGTATAGTGGTGTGATCATAGTTCATTGCTGCCTCAAACTCCTGGGCTGAGAAGATCCTCTTGCCTCAGCCTCTCAAGTCACTGGGACTACAGGTATACACCATCAGACCTGACTTACAAAGCAATTTTATATGCATTTTCTCATTGAACATTCATAACAACTCTGGGGGTAAATGTCAGCATTATTAGTTATTCCCACTGTAAAGGTGAGAAAATTGAGATTGAGAAAAGCTAGCAGACTTTCTGTATAGAGTATTTCTTTACGTTTCATTTGTGATTATCTAACCTTAGAAAATGAGGAAAGGTAAAAACAGGTGTGAGTCAATGTTTGGGAATTTCACTATGCCTAACATTATTTTATACATTACCCCTGGAAAGGAGAATAAAATGCATGCTATCATATTTAGAATTCAGACAGTAAGTATGTTTGAGTTTAAAACCTGTTAAGAACCAGGTAACTCAAGTCAACCAGGGGAATGATATGCTTTATTGGCTTTGACTTCCTGAAAAGGTAAAAAAAAAACTGTGAGCCTATAAAAATTAGACCTTTGCTTTTTTGGTTGGGCATAAGGAGAAATACACCAATGATAACTGTGCCTCTACTTATGATATTGCAGTTGTGCAAGACAGGGACCAGAGAGAGGTTACCCTGAATCTGGTGGTTAATACCTGGCCAGGCATGGTGGGAGGAGAGCTCCGCAGAAGCTCAGCAGTTGTTCTTTTCACATCCATCTTGTTCTGAAGATACCCTGAGACACAGGCTGGCCTATTTCTGCAGCTCTTGTGGAATGGGAAAGTTGGGTTTCAACCTAGTTCTGGAGGAATTATTACATCCATTTCCATCCATCTCAAAAACCAAAGTGTACCCTAGAGACAGGAGTGGAAATATACATCACTTGGCAATTAGTCCCCTTTCTGTTCATTCCTTTTGTTCATATCACCCAAATAAGAAAACATACTCTCTTTCCTTTTTTAAAGTGTCTTCTCTACAGAGGGCTTACTGTAGTGACAGCATGGGGGTGGGCTAAATAAAAATTTAAAAGTCTATCTGAAAATGATTTGCACGAGACTAGAAGATATTCTGTCCACTTACCAGTGATCATACTGTTAACAAAAAGGTGTCCTGATTCTGAATCAGACATTCCTTTCACTCTTCTCCTATCCCACTACTTGAATAACTTTAGCCCAGATTCAATGCTGATCTTACTGTACTCTGAGTCCCAGCTTCCTGCTATCCCTCTCAAATTTCTCATCACCGGTGCTACATAAAGGATATTAGAGATGCTCTCGCCATTGCTTCACCCATGAGACACACCCTTCTACAGAAGTAAAATTGCCTTGCTGAGAAAATTAATGTTCGAGTGCTATTTCTTTCGTGGCACTGAAAATATATTTCTGACAAATTTGGGGGCCCATCCAGAATTCCCATTCTCCTCTGGGGAGGGTCTAGACCACTCCCGTGAGGAGGCGCACCCAGTTGCCTCATTGCAGCGGCCTCAGGGGTAAGGAATTGAGACCCACCCAGTGTGATGGATAAACCCGGACTCAGCAACGCAGGAAAAAACAGGCCAGCAGCTTGGGAAAGGATTTTCACGTACCATGGTGACCAGGTAACTCTGTGCACAGACCAATGTAACAAACGTAGCAAAAGCGGTAAAGTATTTCCTTGGTGGTTGGGACCAAGGTAAGAAAAGCCACAGAGGAGGTGAAGTATTTCTTGGTCAGGACCAAGGTAAGAAAAATCACAGGGCCAGTGAAGTATTCCTTGGTCAGGAAATACCAAGGCAAGAAAAGCCACGTGGGTGGTGAAGCATTCCTTGGTCGGGGTGTCTTGGAGGTTAAAAAGAGGTGAGGAATCTCCACTGGGGGGGATTGAGCCTCACACAAACCTCCAGTAGTAGGGAAGGTGAGAAATTTCCAGTAAGGGAAATTGAGCCTCACCTCAAAACCATCAAGATGGGAAATACCCCAAGTAAGGTAAGAGATAAAAAGAATAAAGCTAGCAACAATAATATTCCCCCTAATAATCCCCTAGGCCTAATGTTAAAATATTAGAAGGAAAAAACCAAAAACAAGAAAAAGCAGCTGCAGTCCCAGACCCTTCTCTTGTCCCTGTTGTCCCCCTCCTTATAATCCTGCTTCTTGGGAATCGTCCCAAGAGCCCACTCACTACCAGCCTAAGTACCCTTCCCTAAAAGGACTTCAACATGAGATAGAGCAGTGTAAAAAGGATATCCAGAACTTCCCTTTCCCCTCTTCTCGGGGGGAAGAAAGAGGCATGATCTGTAGAGCTGCTATGGGAGCCTAGGAACGTGAACACCCTCCTGGCCAAAATGTTCCTACAGCAGATCAAAAATTTCCCACCCAAGACCCCCGGTGGGATAATAACAATGCAGCCTACCAAGAAAATATGCAGGACCTTAGGGAATTAATAAAGGGGATTAAATAATCAGTACCACGAACCCAGAATCTTACCCAAACATTTGATATACAGCAAGGGAAAGATGAAGGATCTATAGAATTTTTAGACAGATTAAAGGAACAAATGAGAAAATAGGCTGGTCTAGGTCTCGAGGATCCTCTTGGCAGGGAATGTTAAAACTTCACTTTGTCACTAACAGTTGGCCAGATATTAACAAGAAATTACAAAAGACAGAGAACTAGAAAGATAAACCTATAGAAGAGCTTATAAGAGAAGCCCAACAAGAATATATAAGAAGAGATGAAGAAAAACAAAAGCAGAAGGCAAAAATTCTGCTGTCCACCATACAATAAAGTACCCAGGGGACCAGAACCTATAAAAAAAAAGCCTAGACCCCCACTCTCCAGGCAATATAAAGGGTACAAAAGAGTAAAGCCAGGAGACTCAAAGGTAGAGAAAAAAATTCTAAGAGGAGAGAGAAAGACTGACAGAGGGAACAGAGAGAGTCACAGAGACAGAGAGTCAAAGAGAGAGAAGGAAAGAGAGAGAGAGAAAGAGACAGAGAGGCAAAGAGGGAGTCAGAGAGAGAGAGAAAGAGAGAGACAGAGAGAGAGAGAGAGGCAGAGAGAGAGAGAGAGAGACAGAGAGGCAAAGAGAGAGGGAGAGGCAAAGGGAAAGAAAGAGGACAAAACAAATGTTTCAAATTAAAAATAGGCCACTTCAAAAGAGAATGTCCCAAATGGGAAAAAGAACAAAAGTCATATATAAAAGCAAATAAGCTAATATTAAATTTCTGTTAATTCCGGTAGCAGGGGGAAGAGATTTAATGCTAGAATTAAGCTTAGGCCTCCAAATCAATCATGGAAAATTCCTCCCCTCCCTAAACCTGCTCACCACTGCAGACGAAGAACACATTCATCCCGAGATATGGCCAAAAGACAGGAATCAAGGAAAGTTACAGATTCCTCTGATTCATGTTAAATTAAAAACCCCTGGGGAAATAGTAAAGCGAAAGCAATGTACCCTATTCCTTTAAAAGCTAGGGTAAATTTAAAACCTATAATTGATCATTGAAGGTCTTCTACGTGATGGGCTCCTTAAACCCTGTATGTCTCCCTATAACATTCCAATACTGCCTGTAAAGAAGCCAGATTGGTCATACTGGTTAGTGCAAGACCTTAGAGCTATTAATCAAATAATCCAAACTACACACCCTGTTGTTCCCAATTCTTATAGTATTATCAGTAAGATCCCAAGCTGTCACCAGTGGTTTACAGTAATAGATTTAAAAGATGCCTTCTGGGCTTGTCCGTTAGCAGAGGACAGCCAGGACGTATTTGCCTTTGAGTGAGAAGACCCTCACTCCGGTCGAAAATAACAATGCCGATAGCCTTACCCCCAAGGGTTTACAGTCTCCAAATTTATTTAGTCAAATATTAGAACAAGTCATTTAATTAGCAAAGGTAAATGGAAAATTGAGCTTGAACGGATTGAAGGCATCATATCCTTGCCTCTGCCAGAGACTAAACAAGAACTTAGAAAAGTTTAGGATTAGTCGGGTACTGTCATCTTATGGATAGACTCTTATGCCCTAAAAACAAAACCCTTATACAAAAAGCTCACGCAAGATGGGCCAAAACCCCTCATTTGGCAATTACCAGAAATCCAACAGGTAGAAAGGTTAAAACATCTGTTAGTAACTGCCCCTGTCCTAGCTTTACCCTCCTTAAGAAGCCATTCCATCTTTTTGTCACTGTAAACAAGGGTGTAGCCTTAGAAGTACTTACCCAAAAGCACGGAGGCCACTGACAACCCGTAGCCTTCCTATAAAAAATCTTTAACCCAGTAACCCACGGATTGCCCAAATGCATTCAATCTGTAGCGGCAACTGCTTTGCTAACAGAATAAAGTAGAAAAATAACTTTTGGAGGAAACCTCATTGTGAGCACACCTCACCAGGTCAGAACTATCCTAAGTCGGAAAGCAAAAAGGTAGCTTACTGACTCAAGAATCTTAAAGTATGAGGCTATTCTGTTAGAAAAAAGATGCTTTAACATTAACCACTGATAATTTGCTTAACCCAGCAAGTTTCCAAACAGGGGATCCAAATCTAAAGAGAGAGCACACATGTTTAGATTTAACTGATTATCATACAACGGTCCAACTAGACTTAGGAGAAATTCGCTTCAGGAGGGAATGACACTTATTTATAAATGGTTCCTCCCAGGTGGTTGAGGAAAAAGACACAATGGGTATTAAGTAATTGATAGAGAAACTCTTACAGAAATAGAGTTAGGAAAATTGCCTAACAATTGGTCTGCTCAAACATGTGAGCTGTTTGCACTCAGCCAAGCCCTAAAGTACTTACAGAACCAGGAAGGAACCATCTATACCGATTCTAAGTACACCTTTGGAGTGGCTCATACATTTGGAAAAATTTGGACTGAATGAGGTCTTATTAATAGCAAAGGCTAAGACCTGGTCCGCAAGGAATTAATCACCCAAGTATTACATAACTTTCAATTGCCAAAAGAAATAGCTATTGTCCATGTTCCCAGACACTAGAAAAGTCTTCCTTTTGAAAGTCGAGGAAATAACCTAGTAGATCAGATAGCCAAACAGGCTACTGTTTCTTAGCTGTACAACTGGCCTGCTTTGCAGCTAGGACACATGGAGTTAAATGCTACAATAAGCCAGACCTTATCCGAACTTCTGTTAGGTCCTAGGCTCTACACCTAGCACATAATTAAAATCCCAAACTTACAAGGTTTTCAACAAAAGTAAAGTTTGCTAAAGTTTGTTACAGTGTAACATGTATTATCTTAACTTCTAATCTTGGGGCCTTAGGCAGTCTAGTCCACAGACATGAAGGAAGTTTGCTTTGGGAAAGAATGTTTATCATCTTTGACATTAAAAAAGGAGAATTTATGTAAAAAGAATTTTATATGGTAAATTCTTGTCCTAAAGTAAATTAACTGTTGTTTAAAGAAAGGAATGTTTACAACAAGTCAGAAAGTTAAGACATGTCAAAGATTGTCTGTGAAAGTCGTGAAAAATGTTATAAAAGGGAATTTATGCGAGAAATGTTCTATAATTTAAAAGTAATTAGGTCTCCTGAATGTAAAACTATTGAAGAAATAGTTTATGTGCAAGGTGTGTAAGGAAAGTAAAATATACTTTTGGTAACAGCATTATAAGGAGGCATAAGAATGTGGATTTTTACCTACATTAAAAGGTTAAAAAAATTGTTTGAAGGTTTAAGCAAGTTTTGAAACGTTAATTGTAAAGAAAATTCTGTGTGTAAACATATTGGCTAAAGTTAAAAGGATATCATCCAGTTTTTCTGTAAACCGGACATTAAAATGAAAGCACAACTGGTTTTTCTTAAAGCACTAACCTGATCTTTAACAAAAATGATAAAGGGTTAAAAAGAGTCTATAAAAATCTTACCTTATGGTCAGACATTAAAATTGGATAAATGTGTCTACAAGGTTTTATTAAAATTGAGTTTAACATTAATAGCACACTCATATAAAGGTGAAATTTAGCTTATCTGGTATAAAATCATACAGGAAGCATTGTCAAATATAAAATGGTGTTTGGCTTTCTTTGGTCTAAAAACTAGTAAAAACAGGTGCTAAAGAGAATTCAGAAGGAAAATGGATATTGCCAGACCAGAGAGAAATGTTATCCAAATCCCTTATAAGGGAAATCTTGTTCCAGCTGCATCAAGGGACCCTTTGGGGGCCCCAAGCCATGTGTGACGGAGTCCTCAGAGTTTATGGGTGCATAGAAATTTATACCCTGGCCAAAGAGGTTACAGACAGTTTGCTCAGTATGTAAGAAAACCAATAAACAAACTATAAAAAGATTATCCCTTGGGAGAAGGAGTCTAGACTTAAGGCCATTCCAAAGTATCCAGATTGATTACACAGAGATGACTCCAGTTGGTCATCCAAAGTATTTATTAGTAATAGTAGATCATCTTACTCACTGGGTAGAAGCTATTCCCTTTTCAAGTACAACCGCTAATAATGTAGTCAAGGCATTAGTTGAAAATATTATACCCAGGTTTAGATTGATAGAAAACATTGATTCAGATAATAGGACTCATTTCAGTGCACATGTCATTAAGAAATTAGCCCAGGTACTGGAAATAACATGGGAATATCATACTCCCTGGCACCCACCTTCATCAGGAAGAGTGGAAAGAACGAACCAAACTATTAAAAAGCCACCTAACCGAATTAGTCTTAGAGACTCAGTTGCCATGGACTAGATGCCTCCCCATTGCCCTGTTGAGAGTCCGAACTACTACTCGGAGAGATGTTGGTTTATCCCCTTATGAAATGTTGTATAGGTTCCCTGTTTGCTCTCCACTGCTGACATTCCCATGTTCAACACAAAAGATCAGTTTCTCAGAAATTATATACTTGGTTTATCTTCCACCTTCTCTTCCCTCAGAACTAAAGGTCTTTTAGCACAGGCGCCACCCCTAGCGTTTCCAGTACACAAACATCAGCCTGAGGACCACACCCTCGTCAAAAGTTGGAGGCAAGGAAAACTCAAACCTGCTTGGGAAGGACCCTACCTAGTGATTCTAACCACTGAGACTGCAGTTAGAACAGCAGAAAGAGGATGGACTCATCACACCTGGCTCAAAAGAGCACCACCCCCTCCAGAATCATGGACAGCTATTCTAGGGCCAACTCCAACCACGCTAAAGCTAAAATGGGGTTTGATCCCCTTATATTGCATCTTTTTCTTTTCCCCTTCCATTGCTAGTCCTCTCATTATTAATGTAACTAGGTCAAGTTCACCCCAAACTATTACTTTTGATGTCTGCCTTGTGATGCCCTGTGGAGATTTGCCAAATCAGAGGCAACTCTCCACTTCAGAAAAGTATCTTTATCCTTCCTAGCTCTCCTCAGACTGGAAATCTGTTAACTGGGATAAGTTAGTTTGGGAAGAGTTTGACGAAGATTCCAGTATAAACTGCAAATCTTGTCCTCCTAGAGCAGAGCTTCTCTGCTGAAGTTGGTCCAATGATCTACAAAATACTAAAGAGCAAGGATGGACCACCCCAACAAGTACCTGCAGTTTCTTAAAACCATATATTCATTTCACTAAAGGAGTTACCCATCCCCATGGTCAGCTGAACCAATGTAATCCAGTACAGATGACCATCTCTGCTCTCCAGAGTTCTTCCCCTTCATTAAGCTGTTTCTATGGTCTAGCAGCAGAAGTCTCAGGGAAGGACCCCATAGGATCTTTTGAAATGCACTTCATTGACTCCTCACTTCCTGCATCCCCTTCTCCCTCTCCTAAGTTCTCTGCTAACCAGATCTTCTCTCGTTATATACCCAATGATAAAACCAAAGTAGCTGTTGTAGAGGTTAAAGATCTAAAACAAACTATAGCAATTGGAACAGGGTATAAGGACACAAATGCTTGGCTGGAATGGATTAAATATTCTGTTTGCACACTTAACAAAAGCAACAGTTACGCTTGTGTGACAGGCAGGCCAGAGACCCAAACTGTCCCCTTTCCACTTGGGTAGTCCTCTCATGGACTGGGCATGAGCTGTATGGTAGCTCTCTTCCAGAACCCCACAGCCTGTGGCGATGAGTCATGCAAGATTCTTTCACTGCTGTTCCCTGAGGTCAAGAGCCCTGCAGGTCAGCCCCTGAGGGCCATCCAGCCTCTAGCCTCCGATGTTAACTTCACCTCTTGCCTTTCATGGCAGGGGGAAATGTTAGCATTCCTTGGAGACTTAACAAGGTGCAGTGAAACCAAGCCTTTTCAAGAGCTTGCCAATCAATCTGCCCTTGTTCATTCCTGAGCAGATGTGTGGTGGTATTGCGGGGGACTACTTCTGGGTACTCTGCTAAGTAATTAGAGCAGCACTCGTGCTCTAATCCAATTGGCCATCCCTTTCACCCTAGCATTCCGTCAACAAGATAAAAAATAAAATCATAAAAGAAGTAGTGCGTCACGTGGGTCGTTTGACCCCCATGTTTATATAAACACTATTGGAGTTCCACGAGGAGTACCAGATGAATTTAACGCCCGAGATCAAATAGCTGCAGGATTTAAGTCAATATTTTAGTGGGTGACAATTAATAAAAACGTAGATTGGATAAATTACATCAATTATAATCAGCAGCAGTTTATTAATTACACCAGGGATGCTGTCAAAGGGATAGCAGAATAATTGGGGCCCACTCGCTAGATGGCCTGGGAAAACAGAATGGCCCTAGATATGATATTAGCCGCAAAAGGTGGTGTTTGTGTTATGATTAAAACTCAGTGTTGTACCTTTATCCCAAACAACACTGCCCTGACTAGGAGTGTAACAAGGGCCTTACAAAGACTTACGGCTTTATCCAATGAACTAGCTAAAATTCTGGAGTTGAAAACCCTTTCTCAGAGTGGCTAGAAAGGTGGTTTGGTAAGTGGAAAGAAATCATAGCCTCAAGTCTTACTTCTCTTGTAGCCGTAATAGGTGTACTCATTCTTATTGGGTGTTGTGTCATACCATGCATCCGTGGGCTAGTACAAAGACGTATAGAAGCAGCACTTACTAAAACTTCCTTTAGCTCTCCTCCACCCTATTCAGATCAGCTTTTTCTTGTAGAGGATTAAGTCAAGCAGCAGAGCTAAGACATGTTTAAAAAGTTTGAAGAGGAAGTACTCTGAAAATTGAAAGGGGGGAAATCGTAGGATACAATAAATTCGTCTTCAAAGGTTTTAGCCTGTTAAGTACAATGAGTTCTGAGATCCTCTCCAAAGAACCAATGTATCAGTATGTTCAGCTCCCCTGTTCTTTGTTCTTCATTTTAAAGTTTAACTTCCTTGTTCTTTACATCTCCTTGCCCCTAGTTTCAGTAAACAACTACCTCCTAGCCCCTACCACCTGCTCTGCCCTTAGTCATCCTTGGTCACCTGCTCTGTTCTTAGTCATCCTGAGTCACCTGTTCTGTAACCGTCCTTCCCACCAAACTACTCACCCTGACGCTCTGGCTCGTACCCCTGCTCTCTTTAAAATAGCCAATCAGAATTAGCTTAGACTGTGCAGTCCAACCCTAGCCAATAGGGGAATGACACAGCAGTAGGGACCACCTGTGTTAGGGCTAAGAACCCCTTCCCCTCCCTTGTTCAGGTGTGCTCTCACCATTGTTCCATTGGTGAGATGCACCCTTCTACAGAAGTAATATTGCCTTGCTGAGAAAAATTTTTTTAAAAAGGATACTAGAAAGGCTTCCTGTCCCCAAAACATCTCCTCCATTCTCTTCCTAAAATGCCACAGCTAGAGTCATTTAGATGAGGCAGTTGGGATCGAATTTTGGCTCTTGAAACATCAGAAAATTGTATAATGGGGAGGAGAGGGATATGATGCAATATAGAAATAAATAATTGCATAACAGAGACAACAAAATGAGAATAAAACAGAAAGAATGTGAAAACAGTTAAATAAAACAGACACAAAAAATTAAGGTCTGCACTTAGTCTGATGGGATAGTTAATATAGTAATCAAATTACTATAGTTTTAGAAGGTAACCTGCCCATATCTACTAAGATCCATCATACATTCATAATAACAAGTAGCAATGATTTAAATTCTACACGATCACAGCACAGAGAAGTCAAGAAAGCTTCCCCAAACCACACAGCCAGCTGGGATTGATCCCAGGTGGTCTGTTTCCAGAGCCCATGCTCAGCATCTATACTCTGTGCTTTTGACGGTCTTTGACCTAATAATGCTACCCTTAGAGATTTATTTCAAGAAATAAATCCAAACCTAAAACAAAAAAAGGCAATGGTTCACACCAGCATATCTGAAACAAACAAGCAAAAAACTAGTTATAAACTAGATATAAAAGGAACTAAGAAGTATTAATAATAAACACCCCTATTCATTGAGCACATATCCTTTCATACTGGGCACTGTTCCTTACGTATACCGGTTTATCTCATCCTCACAGCAGATGATCTTCCACACATTATCAATGAAGAAATGAAGGCTTAGGAAGGTTAAGTCACCTGCCAAGGTTCATAGAGCAAGTAAGTGACAGAGCAAGAATTGAATTCAGGCTAATTCTAAACACTGTGTTTTCAACCTTCGCTTGTCTTGTCTGTAAGAGCACTGAAGAGTGTTCACATCTTTCCCAATCTTGGCCTAGTGGTAACTGACTAAAAATACCTTAAGCACAAAATTTAGACAGGTAGGGCTTTGGGCAAAACAGAATTACAACCAGTCCTTGCAGGTCACTTCCACTCTCCAGAGGCAGAGTCATGGACATTCCCCTGTGTCCCAGCAGGGCTTTCCTATACTTTTCTGCAACTATGTACAGGGAATTTTCTGTGTCAGCAGGTATGGAGAACGGTAATGTTTGCAGTGAAAATCCCTGGTGGATAGCAAGAACAGGGCTGAATCAAATAATCAAGAGGAGAATAGAAGAGAAAAGAAGAGAAAAGAGAAGAGAAGAGAAGAGGCATCTACCCTTCTGATCCTTAAGGAGAGCCATGTTTTTCCAGTCTCTGTCATTCTGAATGTATGGGGAGAACTTAGCAAAGGGTTGCCAGATCTAGCAATTAAAAAAACAGGAGGCCCAGCTAAATTTGAATTTCAGATAAACAATGATTTTTTTTAGGATAAGTACATCCCATGCAACATTTTATCTGGCAATCCAAAGTGGACACTGTTTTTATTTTGTAAAAATGGGACTTCCACTTTCAGGTCATTTGTCTGCATGACATTGCCCTGTGATATTTAGCTTTCAAGCCTGATTTCCTCATTCAAAGGGCAGGGGTGATGTCTTATTCCTTAACTTCACCTCTGTGCCTAGCAAAGGGCCTGACACACAATATGAATTCACTAAATTCATTTCAACCCTAAATATATGTCAAAATGAATGAATGACAGAGAAATGTACAATGTACAATTATAGAGTGGATTATGTATAGATAGATAATGTATTATTTCAACATCTCTCGGAAAGATGATGTCCTCTAGGAAAACTTCCCATACCTGTATTAGAGTTCTTCAGAGAAACAGACCAATAGGATGGAGAGATATATGAACACACACACACACACACACACACACACACACACGATGGGTGGGGCAGGGGGGTATCTATTATAAGAAATTGACTGACATGGCCAGGCTCAGTGGCTCATGCCTGTAATCCCAGCACTTTTGGAGGCTGAGGTGGGAGGATTGCTTAAGCTCAGGAGTTTGAGACCAGCCTGAGAAACATAGTGAGACGTTGACTATAAAAAAGTAAAAATTTAGCTGGGCATGGTGATGCATG
Source organism: Pan troglodytes (assembly GCF_028858775.2). NCBI lineage: Eukaryota > Metazoa > Chordata > Mammalia > Primates > Hominidae > Pan > Pan troglodytes. The sequence continues at coordinate 95,391,504 of NC_072407.2, forward strand.
TTTGTGGTCCCAACTACTTGGGAGGCTGAGGTGGGAGGACTGCTTGAGCCTGGGAGGTTGAGGCTACAGGGAGCCCTGATTGCACCACTCCAAGCCTGGGCAACGGAGTGAGACACTGTCTCAAAAAAAGAAGAAGAAAAGGAAATTGGCTGATGTGATTTTGGAGATTGACAAGTTCCAAGATCTGCAGTAAGCAAGCTGGAGACTCAGAAAAGCCACTGATAGTTTCAGTCCAAATCTGAAGGTTCAAGATCCAGGAGAGCCAGTGGTGTAGTTCCAGCCAAAAGGTCAGCAGACTTGAGACCCAGAAACAGCCAATACTTCATTTTGAGTCTGAAGGCAAGAAAAAAACAATGTACCAGCTCAAAAGCAGTCCAACAAGAGAAATCCCCTCTTGTTCGTGGAGGGTCAGCCTTTTTGTTTTATTAAGGCTTCAGTGGATTGCGTGGAGTCCACCCACAATAGGGAGGCCAATCTGCTTTATTCAGTCAAATGTTATTCTCATTCGAAAACACCCTCCCAGACACACACAAAACAATGTTTAACCAAATATCTGAGCACCCTATGGCCCAGTCAGGTTGACGCATAAAATTAACTATCACACCATCCTCAAACAGAATTAGTCATTCCTTGTGGGCTCACGTAAAAGGGCTTATATTTAAGGATAGATATGAGGCACTGGTCTAAGCACTTTAAAGTTATTAGCAGCAATTTCAGTGTGGCTATCATTATTCTTCTACTTTAAGGCTCTTCCAGTCTTTTTGACCCTTCTGCATGCTCCTATGATGGCTACAAGTCTATGCCACACCTTATTGTAAGCACCTTCAAAACAGAAATGTAGTGCCTAGCAAGAAATAAATCCTCAACTAAGAATTATTTTTTAAAATTTTTTTGTTTGTCCTCTTTTCTGAGCATTGCTTTTGTAGATTGGATGCATTTGGTTCAGCTATCCTGTTAGAGTTTACAAATGTGTTCTCCTGAACATGAAGGACAGACAGACTGCCCCGAAGACATGCCAGTTCTCTGAGTGGCAGAGGAGAATCATGGTCTGGAAACCTCAGTCTGCACAAGTGGCTGCCAGATCCTGCCACTGGAATGGAAAATCATTGTCCTTATTTCATAGATGTGACTTCTAAAATGACACACCCCAACCCTCTTGGTACCTGCAAAGATGTCTTCATTCATGGGAGACTCTATATGGTAATTTGGACCTTTGCTTCCCTCTCTCTAAAACCCTCCTCCATGACCCACAATAGGGCTTGAATTCTAATCAACAATCACACATTAATGACTGGAGGTGTAATCCACGAACCACCTAAGTCTGAAAATCTGAGGGATTATTAAAAATACGGATACATAGGCTCAAACCCAAAAATGTCATATCAAAATGTCTGAGGAAGGAAATCTTCATTTTACAAGCTCCCAAGTGATTCTTACGTCCTCTAAGGTCTGAGATTCAGAGCTTTGGAATTTTTAAAGTGCCTTCATATTATTATATATATATTATCCCTTTTAATCCTCACATCAATGCTTATATTAGCCTTGCTATTATTAGCTTCATTTTACAGATTAAGAAAATAGAGACATTGTATTAATTTCCTAATTATAACAAACGTAGTGGGTTAAAACAATAATCATATTCTCTTACAAGTCTGGAGGCCAGACATCTAAAATCAGTCATTCAGGGCTAAAATCAAGGTATTAGTAGGACTGGTTCCTTCTGGAGACCTCAGAGGAGAATCTACTCTTTGCTTCTTTCAACTTCTAGAGACTGACTTGGCTTGTGGCTACATCACTCCAATCTGCTTCCTTCTTCACATGGCCTCCCTCTTATAAGCATTCCTGTGATTACATTGGGCACACATACATAATCCATGATGATTCCCCCATCTCAAGATCCTGCTGTTATCACATCGGCAAAGTCCCTTTTGCCATATAAGGTAATATTTACAGGTTCTGGGAATAAGAATGTGAGTATCTTTGGAAATCATCTGTTCAGTCTACCATAGGCACTAAGTGACTTGATGAAATCCATAGTTGGTGAATGGCAGAGCAAGAATACGAACTAAGAACTTTTGTTTTCAAATTGAAATTAACATGTTAAATCCTATTGTTCATTGACATTATTGAGCAGTGACTGGTTTCTCAAATTGCCTTCTGTCAACTAATTCAATCAGGAACTTGAATTGATTGGATGCACGACAGGATAATTCAGAGCATAAAGAAAGGCTCTACCTAGGTGGAATACTACAGTGAGAACCCTTGGCTTTCACAGGGCACCTTGCAGAGCACATCTGGAAGGATGAAGAGAACAGAGAACAACTGAAATATTTGGCTAATCTGAGGCAGGACTCAAATGCAATGCTGCCAGCCTGTAGAACTTTTGCAATTACTGGAGATGAGCCCTATTCAGACTCCCAGTTGGAGCATTTATGGATACCCAGGGCTACACAAGAGGGCTTATATTCTTGCTACTCAAACTGTGGGCCCAGAACAGTAGCACCAGCAGCACCTTGTTAGAATGCAGGACCTCAGGCCCTGCCCCAGACCAGCTGAATCAGAATCCCCATTTTAACAAGATCCCCAGGTGATTTGCATGCACATTAAATCTTGTAACATCTCGGCCTTATCACAGCCTACTGCCTCCTCCATGTACATGGGACAGTGGAGCCGCTTTTACATCCAGGCCCAGGGAACCATTCTTAAAGGGATCCTGTAAACTCTGAACAGCCTGACTGAGGTAAAGCATAGAGCAAAGCTCTGAGACAAAATGACCTCAAGGTTATTTGCGATACAGAATTGGAGTAGATACTAGTTCATGAAAAGAAACAATTCCAAGCCAGAGAGGACAAGAGTCAAGGCCATCCTTTGAATATAACTTCCATTCAATTTAAGAAACCTGGAAAACATCCAAGTATGATCTTAGGGCTATAGACATGAAATGCTAAAAGCCACTGCTGGGTCAGAATAAACTGAAAAGAAACGTAAATGTCACCTGAAGAGAATATAAGAATGTATGTCATCCAAAGGTTAGTATATTAATGGAAGTGAAGATGTAAAGTACAAGAAGTCATTATGGTACTTTATTCAATTATTTTTAGAAAAATAGGTTACTAAAGCCAAGGCAGAAAAAGTTGTATATGAATTGTGTTCTGATTTGGTTAAGCCAGACTTGGATACATTTATTATTCAATAAGGCAAACATTTATTGAATCCTGTGTGCCAGGTACAGTGGGTATAAAAATAAACAAGACATAATATTTGTTCTCAAGAAATTCTCAGAAGAAACACACACACACACACACACACACACACACTTTATGCTTTTTTAAGTGGCGCAATACAGGATAATGAGACAAAATCTGCTACAGAGACAAAGAGAAAGAAGCAACCACATTGATGAGTAGAATGAATTGAAAATTCAGAAAATACAAAGAGCAGAGAGAAGAAAATAAAAAGCATATATAGTCCCATCACAGACTTTCCCAGTTAAAATTTTGCCATATGCCCTTTGAGACTTTTTCCCATGTACATATCTCTATCTTGTATTTATTTCTGATTTATCAATTGAAGCAACTGGAATTGCTCATTTTGCAGGTTAAACATTGACTAATGACAACTTCAGATGGTTCAACCTAACACTTCTGAAAATGTCTGGGGATAACTTATAATAGTAAAATATATAAAACAGGTCATTTTTTAAAAAAATAAAAACAAACATCTTGACAACAGCAGTCATATAAATGGTCCCAGGCATCTGAGATCCATTAGTTGCTGCCTTTGCTCTTTATACTGTAGCTATGAGTTTCCTGGCAGCTAGGAAAACACAGAAAAGCTATTCTGTTATTAAAGTCGTCTATATATTGAAAGGAATCATATGTTGTTTACTTGGAAAAATAGATTTTTTCCTCCCTGTGAAATGAAAGGGATTTATTATTTTAAATGATGTTCCTTAAATGACTCTCCATTAGAGCAAAAACTGTAATACTAAATCTTTACTCAACGATGACCTAATTTAATGCTGGGAGAGGATTTCAAGAAGATGAAAGCTAACAAGTTTCTCAGAGTCACTCTCAGATACTGCTTCAAGTAAGCTTTTAGCAGGTACTCACTCACAATCAGATTAGCTCCTAAATTCTCTTGAAGTACTGATAATATTTGTCCTTAAGAGCACTCCATGTGTTGTTGGTTCTAGAAATGTTGTCAGAGTTAACTTTCTGCTATGGCAATTAATTTACTAACATGATCCTTCCCCAAACAAAAGATCCCTTCTGTGTTAGTTTCGCTCAAAGAGTGAGGGCCAGAGATGTGCTCAGGTGACTTCTGTGGGGAAATGTCATACCATCAAGCTAATGAGAGCTGGAATGTTGACTATCAGGGATGCTCAGTGTGCCCCAGCATCTCTGTGACCTCGCCTTAGCCCTAGTAACATGGTTGTCCTCTCACCCTTCCTGGTCCCTGCTAACACTCACTTTCCTAAGCTTTTTCTCTCTTTACTTCTTTTCTATTTCTGCCTCTTCCATCCTCCATAAGAGGCACATTCAAGATACCCTCTACAAGGAGAAGATTTGATTGAGAAATCATTTAAAGTGGAGCAGAGTCAGCCATAGAGTAGGAGGAGGGCACCACATGGACTATGGGTGAAGAAGGAGGGTGGGAGAATCAGGCAGACAGAAAGACCCAGGGTTCAAGCTCCTGCAACTCCATTTGCCAGTCTATGAACTGGACCCATGACTAAGCCTCTGGAATGCTACGGTCTGGGTGAGACACGTGCATTTAAAACTGAATGATTATTGCACATGTTTGAATCCTGTTAGGGTATCTCTGTGGCTACATGTGTGTTATTACTAAGATGGATTTAGTAATATTGCAACCAATCTCCTAGGACTGTTGTGAAGATTAAATCAAAGCAATCATCAAGTGAAGATCTCAGCAGTGTTTGACTCACAGTAAGCGCTCATTAAATATTTAGCTACTATTACTATGTTCAGCTGTTGATAGTTACCTTTGGCCTCAATTTCTGGTTCAATCTATTTCAGCCAGGTAATAGGGTCACATGACACAAATCCTAGTAACTTTGGGTACAAGGAATCGTCTTTTCTCCTAAAGTGATGATGAACATGACATGTGCTTGGTGTTTTACCTGTTCAGGAAGATCCCATTTTTGTATGAAGATGGGCTGTAGACAGGGTTACAGATAGCAACAATTCTGCAAAGGGAGGTATGAGTCTGCTTAGATACTAGAACAAGCATTCAACAAGAGAGAAACATATAGCATTGAAAGGCCTGAATGATAAGATTTGGGCTTTAAATCATTAAATACATTATTATAAACTGTCTTATTTGACAGTAAAAGGAAAGAGCCAGTAAAATAGTATCCTGAGGAACTGTCCAGCATTTATCTACCATTGTTTCCTAATCATTTCTTAGACATATATCTTGATACCACATCTACAAGAGCTTAAGAATAGAAAACCATGAATTTTTATTTCTTTTTATTTCCCCCAGATTCTTAGGCAAATGATAGATTCTCAAACAGCAGTTGTAACCTGTCTTGTTGAAGACAGATAAATATTTATTCATGTGGTAAATAAAAATACCTGCATTTTTTATTTTTATTTTTTGCAATTTTCAGGATGTGACTGAAACAGAAATTCTCATGGAACCCTTTGAAAAAGCTGTGCTTTCATAGCCCCATGTGCCCCTCTCCACCACATTTATCACAGTGCCTTAGCAGGCCTCTATGACTTCTTAGAGAACGAGAGAGGGAGAGGTCACCTCCATTTTTTTTGTGGCTTCTGCATTTAAAAATTTTCTAAAAGTCAAAAGAAAATAAAAAGCACAACACAATGCAATACAACATTGCTATTTATAAGATAATTTAATGATTTATACAAATATTAATGAACCATAACAAAAATAATTATAATCGTCAATTTATAGCATTTCTGTAGTTAACTTTTTCTCAAAATTATAAAAGGAAAAAGTAAAAATACAAGATAAATATATTAATTGACACTGTAGTACAGATGGTCTGGCAATGAGATATGCATATTTAAGTTGTATGATCCTTGACAACTTCTTTGATCCTGTCAGGAAGTCTCTAAAACTACATCTATGTGATAATTTGTAAATAATATCTTGGGGTCAAGTCCAAATGGCCCTCGTCCAGCCCCCCCCACCAGCCAAGCATAATAATTTTATCAGCTGCTTTATGAATAATGTCTACTTATAAATTATCTGAATTTGAAGATCCCTTAGATTTTTTTCTTTTCCAGCACCATTCTCCTGCTCAACTTTCTTCTTCTTCCTCTGCTCTTCCACACTCTGCCAACATCTGAGTTTAGTCTTCAATAAAAACAAGAGTTGACACTTTTGATAATCAGCAAGATGATCTAAACTTCCGAAACTTAACTAATGTAAGTCTATAACTGGACCCCTCCTAGCATTCTAAAAATGGCACAATACAGAGGGATTACAGTTTGTCCTTAATGCTCCTATCATAAAGCTTCATCCATTTTATCTTCTGTGCCAGAAGGAGTCCTTTTTCTTCTACTCCTCCCACATATCAATCAGACGGCAAACACTGTCTCTTCTTTCTTTAAAATATTGATTTTTATCTTTTGGATAATAGACCTCTATAGAGTAAAAATTACTGGATGATAGCCACTTTACATTATTGTTGTTGTTTTATTATCTCCAGGTTAAGTAACTTTCTAAGATTTCAAAGCTAGTAAGTGACGGTGTGTGAGCCTAGCTTTCCTTTTCAACTCCAAAATTAGTGATTATAGTAGTCAGGGGTCTTCAGAGAAGCAGAACCAATAGGAAAGATACAGATATATAGTGATTACAGTAGTCAGTAGAAGAAGAAAGATAAGCAGGAGAATGGTGCTATCTAGGCATCCATTATCCCAGTCAAATTGACACATAAATTAACCATCTCAATTATCCCAAAACAGTATGCTATGGTGCCACCATAGAGAGGTTGGTAAAACCCGTAAAACTTACTGTCCATAGAAAACTACACAGATAAACTGTACATAAAGTCTAAACTTGAGGTCTTAAAAATCCTAAAGTTTATCCTTATACCCCCTAAAGGGATTCATGGACCACAGATTTTAAAATTTTACTTAAAATCTTGCCTGGCTTCACATTCTTTCCCTATTCCCATTGCCATCGCCCATGCCCGTGTCTCTGGTAACATCTTTCTTCAACTCATATCTGTCCTGTTCAATCTATTCTGTGCCAGCTTGATCATCCTAAACACTGCATTCATCATATCATGCTTCCATTGAAAAAATCCACAGCAATGGTGTGAATGAGTCTTTGCACATTTTAATCATTTACTTAATTTATAATTTTTAAATGATGTTTTATCCACTATACTGTAAAATTCATGGAAGGCAAGGATAATGTGTTTTGTTTACCACTGTATGGCAGTTCTTAAGTATACGATAAATGTTTGTTGGTTGACTAGATTTTGGAGCACTTTTCTGCATGAATAGTGGGAATATAAATTGTAGAAAATTTCACTGACATATTTATATGCATAGAAAAACTGCTGGAGAAACACAAATATGTTAACAGTAAATAGCTCTGAGAAGTGGGATTATGGAGGACTTTTATTTTCTGGGTCATTAAAAAAAGCTTTGATGTTTTCCCTTAACCTACTTAAACATATGAATTTTTTTCTCCCTTACTGTTTCCTTTCCTTCTTCCTCCCTTCCCTCCCTCCCTCCCTTCCTTTCTTCCTTCCTCTCTCCCTTTGGCTTGTCTTTTAAAAGGTCTTTAAGAGTCTGGACCCATTTTATTACATCTCCCGCTGGTCTCAAATTAGGAAGTTCTTCTCCAGTTAATTTATCTATCCATAGATATAAACAATATTTATTGAGAGCTCATGACTTTCCAGGCACCATTGAGTGAGGAAAATAGAGACATGAACAATTTATTACTACAATGTCGTTAAGTGTTGTGTTAGATATACATACAAAAGGCTGTGGGAGCCCAAAGAAGGGACTGATTGACTTTGCCCAGGTGCCAAAGGAGGTAAGGGAAGGATCTAGAGAGGAAATCATATTTGAACTGGACCTTGAAGAGGGATTTGGCCAGGCAGAAAAGTGGAAGAAAAATATTCCAGGCAGAGTGAGCAGGCCATGAATAATTTTATAAGGGAGGCCTATTCTGGAAATGGCATGGAGTATAATACTGTGTACCCGCATCACAGGAGTTCACAAGCAGGCATGACAGTCCAAATCCAAACATTTCAAGTCCTCCCTCCTCCCATAAGCCTTCCTGGGTGCTCTTGGTACCCTGGGGCCTCTCCCTTCTTGTAGTACTATCACTCAATGATTTGGTATTGGAGTCAAGACTTCTTTTAGGATTCTATTCCCCATTTCGTTTGCATCCTTCTTAAGAGCAGACTGTGCCTTATGTTTTTTTTTTCTTTACTGTCCACTTAGGTGACAGATTAATGCACACTCTGGTGCATAGTAAAACACTGAAAACTCATTACTGATAGACAGGTGACCCTTTATCCTCTATGTTTTCAGATACAAGAGTGTCTGAATAGCCACACAAAAATATAGTTAGTCCTAAAGGTGACTAATCGGAGCATTTTGATATACCACTGGCATAAGGACTGGTGTGCAACCACCCTAAACTGTCTTTTGAATCCTCTCTGAAAATAAAAAGGGCAGACCCACCACTGGTGCAGAACCAGAGTTTCTATAAATAAGTCTTGCTGAGGCCCCATCAGACCTTTCGATGCTGACTGAAGAGCTTGCAGTGTTTACTAAACTCCTGAGATCACTAAAGTCTGAAGTAATCTCTCATGCCTCATTAGTCTCCAATGTTTGAAGTAATCACTAATGTATAATAAATCTCCAGTCTCTGAAGGTTTAAGCCACACAGATGTGTTGTTTCAGATGAATAATGACAGCCATGAGTTTGCTGTTCAGTCATCCAACCCACACTGAGGGAATGCCTACCTGTTCAAAGCACTGAATGAGGTTCTTTCCCTGAGACCCACACTTCCATGTCCCAGCTGCTCTGTGTCATAATGAAAAGTGAATAATATATAGAATGGAAGTGTTATGAATGCAACTTAAAGAATTATTTGAAGATTCGAATAGATCCAGGAAACTTTTTCCATTGGTTTAAGTAAAGACTTAGAGATTCATTCATTCATTTATTTATTCAATAAATGTTTTAGAGAACCCCATAATGTGTCATACACTGTACTAGAGGCCAGAGATATAATGATGAACAAAAGAGACATGGTTTCTGCCTATATGGAGCACATTGCACATAGAAGGCAAAGTGATCTACAGCATTACATTTTACCATTATTTATTGAATACTCATTTTATGCCAGGCATTAATATAGTCAAAATAAGTTGAATGAATTAGATATGTTCATTATTTTAAGAAGTGCATTTTATTTAAACAATACTAAGTGTTTAGGATACGGGATTTGAAGTTAAAAGACTTGAATTCTACTCTGCCTTATATTAGGTATGTAACCTGAGAAAATCACTTACTTTTTGTGTCTCCGTTTCCTCATCTATAAAATTGGGAGAGTCGGAAATGCCTACTTCCTGGGGTTTTGCGGGCAGCACATGAGACAACTCCCTGTGCCCTTGTGCATCCGTTTTTTTTTTTTTTAACTCCCTGAATTGTCTTTGCCATTTCCCTATCCCTTTTGCCTGATAAACTCCTACTTATCTTTGACACACCAGCTTAAATAAAGATCACATCATCCAAGAAGGCTTCTCTTTCTATCCCTGATGGTGAGGAGCACTCTCTCCTCTGGGCCATCACTGTGCCCTGACGGGCTTTTATATTGTCATTACCACATGATATCCTCATGGGGAAGGGTACAGCCTATGTCTTACTCACATATTTGGTCCATAGCACAGTGCCTAGTCCATAATCATGCTTAAAAATTTTTGCTGAATAAATAAATGAAAATATGTTGGGAAAATGCTTCATAAACTCCAAAGTATTAAACAAAAGCAATGTATCACTAATATTATTATGCATCTTAACTGGGGCTACTATAAAAAAAACATAAACCAGGTGGCTTATCAATAACAGAACTCTGTTTCTCATAGTTCTTGAAGCTGGAAGTCCAGGATCCTGGTACCAGCATGGTCGAGTTCTGGTGAAGGTTCCTTCCTGGTTGCAGACTGCCAACTTCTGTTGTATCCTCATGTGGCAGAAAAACAGTGAGCTTGCTCTCTGGTCTCTTTTGTCTTATTGATACAAATATTTCATATATTTATGCACACATGTGAGTGTTTTTATATGCATAGAATGTGTGATTACCAAGTCAAGGTGTTTGGAGCACCCATCACCTTGAGTATTTATCATTTCTACGTGTTGGTATCATTTCAAGTCCTCTCTTCTAGATACTTTAAAATACACAAAATACTGTGGCTAAGTATAGTCACCATAGTCTGCTATTAAACATTAGAACTTTTTAATCCTAGCACTTTGTAATCCTAGCACTTTGGGAGGCCAAGGTGGGTGGATCTCGAGCCCAGGAGTTTGAGACCAGCATGGTCAACATGGCGAAACCCTGTCTCTACAAAAAAATACAAAAATTAGCCAGGCATGGCGGCACATGACTGTAGTCCCAGCTACTCAGGAGGCTGAGGCAGGAGGATTTTTTTTGAGCCTCAGAAGTGGAGACTGCAATGAGCTGAGATCACGCCACTGCACTCCAGCCTGGGTGACAGAGCAAAACCATGTCTCAACACACACACACACACGCACACACACACACACACACACACTAGAAATTTTAAATTCTATCTCACCTTTTATTACATGGGTATTAATCCCATTCATGAGGGTTCCACCCTCATGACCTAATTATTTACCAATGGCCCCACCTTCAAACCCCATCACATTGGAATTAAGTTTTTGGCATATGAGTTGGGCAAGGGGACACAAACTTCCTTCCATTGCACTTCTCATTCAAGCAGGATTCAATTCATCTTTACAAAATATAAAATTTATTTTGGCCAAATTCTGATAGGTAACTGTGCTGGACATTATGTTGCTCACTGGTGTATCAGTTCTCCTCTTCTTCTGACATGTAAGAGATTGGCAGTTCCCTGCCTGCTTGAAGACAGGAGTAAACATATAGACCTTGCCTTAGCCAGTGAAATATGTGGCATACGTAACTTCCACATGGAAGCATTTCATTACCAGTGTTTGACTCTCCAGCTCTGTCTTGGCCACCTTGGCGATTGTGGGAGCGCATGCAGATACAGAGTAGCCATGAGACTGAAGCAGCCCAGAATGGCAGCCTTGTACCACACGGACAGTGACTGCCTTCAGAGGCACCTAGACCCACAAGGGATTTGGCATGAATGAGAAATAAACATACGTTCTAGCAGTTCTCTGAGATTTTGCCATTTGCCATTTTTTATTACCACAGCATAATCTAATTTATCTTGACTGATAAGGTCACCAACCCACTTCCAGAAAATTATATGGCACTTTTCTGGGAATATAAACATGGTAATGATCAAAGACAAATGTATGAAGAAAAACCTTACTGAGAAGTGTACATGTGAGAGTTAACCCACAATACAAAGAATCTGGTTCACTTTATAGGAGTGTTAAGCCTCTCTTGAGTCTTCTTCCCAAAATCCAGAGAAATCTCTCTTGCAGTCAATGCTGAAGTAGGGATCAAATCCCCTACGTACATGTAAAGGAGATTTTTTGAAGCAAAAATATTTTTTGAAACAAGGCATTTGGCATAACTTATTCAAAGAAATGTGCTTAGGATCTTCCACTAACATGATCACTGCTAATATGCTCTGTTCCTTGCACCACCTTCCCCAACTGAAAACAGGAATGAGAAGAGCCTCATGATTGTACACTACATCGATGGCCAGAGAAGGAAACATTCTTTTCTAAATTTAGCTATGTTTTCACTTCTTTGTTTTATTGTGAAATATACACATACACACAGAAACACACATACATATACATAAAACATATATTTACAATTTAACAAAATAATTGTAAAATGAAACAGATATAGTCATACTGAAGTCAAGAAATAGAACATTGCTAAGACTTTAGAACCTCCCTTACCGCCGTGTATTTCTTTCCCTGTAAGTAACCATCTGTCAGGTTTGGGGGATAATCATTTTTTTCATTTTCCTCATAATTTTACTATTGTGCCTACATTTAAAATGTGTTATATTTAGTATGGCATACTTTATCTACAATAGAATGCACCAATTTAAAGTTAGTTTGCTGAGTTTCGCAAATGTATATGCCTTTGTTTGCTGAGTTTTGCAAATGTACATGCCCAATCAAGATACAGAATTTCCATCACTCCAAAAAGTTTTCTCATGTCTCATTGCAGTAAATCCCCCAAGTTCCAGCCCCAGGCTACCACTAATCTGCTTTCTATCACTATAGGTTAGTTTGGCCTGCTGTAGACTTTTATATAAATGCAATCATACCATATATACACTTCTTGTCTGGCTCCTTCACTTAGCATAATTTATGTGGGATTTTGAACTGCATATAAACGGAATTGTAATGTATGTTATAACTCTTTTGTGCCTTGTTTTTTTTTGTTCAACATTACGTTTGTAAAATTCATCCATATACTTGCATGTACCTATAATTCATTCACTTTTATTACTATATATAAACCATTACATAACTATAGTAGAATTTATTTATCCATCTGTTATTTTTTTAATTTTGATTTTATTATTATTATACTTTAAGTTTTAGGGTACATGTGAACAACGTGCAGGTTTGTTACATATGTATACATGTGCCATGTTGATGTGCTGCACCCATTAACTCGTCATTTAGCATTAGGTATATCTCCTAATGCTATCCCTCCCCCCTCCCCCCACCCCACAACAGTCCCCGGTGTGTGTTATCCATCTGTTATTAATAGACACTTGGGTTGTTCTATAGTTCCACAACTGTCATGTATTGATTCTGTACATTGATTTTATATCCAGCTAGCTTACTAATTTTTATTCTTAATGACTCATCTGTAGATTCTTTTGTATTTTCAGTACATATGTTCATATTATCTATGAATAGCAACAGTTTTCAATCCTTACAATCCCTATATCTTTTATTTCTTTTTCTTGTTTGTGTAACTGTTCTCATGAGGCCCTCCAGTATAAAGTTAGATAGAACTACTGATTGTGGCATCCTTGTATTGTACCTGGTCTCAAAGGAAAAGCTTTCTAATATGTCATTATTAGGTATGGTGTTCACTGAAGGTTTTTATGGTTATTCTTTATTCTTCATAAGAATTCTCTTTTCATGTAAGAAATTTTAGGGGAAAAATCATGGATTAGTGTGCTAACATGATTGGAAAATGAATTTTTTCATTCGCTTTTTCTGCATATATTGGGATGATCAGATGAATTTCTCCTTTAAGCTGTTGAGGCAAACTACCTTAATAAGTACCCTATTTTTAAGCCAATCTCCTGGTATAACCTGACTTGGTAATAATATCTCGTGTGGTAAAATTTTTACTAGGAATTGTTCTATCTTTTCTAAAGATTTCAAATTATTGGTATGAAGTTCTTCATAAAAATCCTTATATTAACATTTTAAATCCTCAGTATTCTGCAGTGTTCTATATGCTTTGATTAGGTCATGTGACAGTTCATTTTGTATGTCAAATTGACTGGACAAAGGGATACCCAGGTAGTTGGTGAAACATTATTTTGGGGTATGTCTGTGAGAGTATTTCTGGAAGAGATTAGCATTCGAATCAGTAGATTGAATGAAGAAGATCCCCCTTCACTACTGTAGATAGGCATTATCCAGTCCCTGTGTGGGAAGCAAGGACTGTACAGAGTCCATTCTGGGGATGAATGGTGGCAGCAATAATGGCCATATCCACGTTCCAAGGGCCACAAGTCAGTTAGTGGTGCCATCAGTGGCAGCATTAGTGATATTAGCAGTGTAACCTATGGCGTCTACTGCTTAATGGCACCCACAGTGTCAGTGGTGTCACCATCATATCAAAGATTTGGGGCAGTGTTCATGGTAGTTTGGCTAGTCTCCAGACCACAAAACTCTCATCATAAATCGTTTTCTACTTGTCAGCCAGAATTAGTTTTTGTTGCTTGTGGCTAAGGTATGGAACTGTTTGGTTGTTTGATTTAATACTCTTTCTTGACAATCTTGAAAGTATCAACCTTAAGCAGTCCCCCAATTTTTAGAAAAAAATATTGGTTTATGAGATTAAAAATTTTTTGGGAACTGCTGTTGTATACTATAATGCTAAGTTGTGCATTCAATGCTCTATGTAATGAACAGAGTTAAATTGACCTAAATAGAATTGATTTTCTCTTGAACTGGTATAGTGACTAAACATAATTCTGAATAACCATGTAGTCTGCATTACTTGGTTGTTAATATGGCCAAAATAACCAGACTGACTCTGGCAACAAGTCTGTCTTCTTAGCAAAGTAAACGGATTGACTATATGTCTATATAATTGCTTTCTCAGCAGTTGTGTAATGCTTGATCCAGTTAATATAGATCAGTTCCTCTTTTTAAGAGATTAAAACAGCATGTATTTAATTAACTAATTAATGTATTGATTCATTATATTTACTTACTGAGTATAGCTATAGGTTTTCACCAAGGAAAATGCCCAGCATACACAAAAGACACAAAGCTCATGATCTATTTGGGAGACAACAACAATTATAAACCAGTCTTTCCATCTCCCCTGCAACCACCCTCACGGCCAGCCACTGTCCAGACCTCTTGCCTGGACTTTTGTGATTACTCCCTAGCTAGTTTCTTTTCTTTCGCTCCTGCTCTTCTGCAATCCATTTTCCACTGAGGAACTAGGGAGTTCTTTTAAATCATTAATTGGGTGATATTACTGCCCTGCTATAAACCCTTCACAATTTTCCCAATATCCGTGGATTTAAATCTAAAGTTCTTAACACAGCCTAGAAGGCTCCATGTGATCTGCATATATATATTTTTTTCTTTTTTTCTTTTTTTTTTTTTTTTTTTTGAGACGGACTCTTGTTCTGTCGCCCAGGCGGGATGGAGTGCAGTGGCGCGATCTCGGCTCACTGCAAGCTCCGCCTCCCGGGTTCACGCCATTCTCCTGCCTCAGCCTCCCGAGTAGCGGGAACTACAGGCGCTCGCCACCACGTCTGGCTAATTTTTTATATTTTTAGTAGAGACGGGGTTTCACCGTGTTAACCAGGATGATCTCGATCTCCTGACCTTGTGATCCGCCCACTTAGGCCTCCCAAAGTGCTGGGATTACAGGCATGAGCCACCGCGCCTGGCTGATCTGCTTATATTTCTAAGCTCTTCTCACTCCTGCTACTGACCCTCTGCCACCATGCCCAAACATACTGTCCTTTTAATTCCCAAAATGCTTTGCTCTCTCCCCTGACTCAAGGTCTTTAAACATATAATTCCTTCTGCCTGGAATGTTTTTCCTCCTATTGCTCATGTATCTAAACCCTACTTACACTTCCTGTTTTAAATATTACCTCCTAGGGGCCAACTCCTCTGACCACCCAACTTAAGACAGACCCTTGATTTACTCTCTCAAAGCGCTTTGTAATTTTCCTTCATAACTCTTATTGCAATCTGGATTTTATATTTACATATTTGCTTACTTGTTCAATGTCTGTCTCCTCCATACAAGTCTGTAAACTTTAATAGGACAGGGACCATGCCTATTTTGTTCACCACCTAGCACCCGGCAAAGCACCTTGAATGGGTCCTTAAATGTTTGTTAAATGAATGGATGAAGTAATGAGCAAACAAAGCAAAGTTTACACAATTCAGTGTAAAAAAAAAATGATGTTCTGGGCAGGACATGCTGTGAAATCACAGAAAAGCAGGTGCTTAAAGGAGCCAGGTGGAAAGCCTAAGGAAAGGCTCCTGGAGGGTGCAGCTCTTCAGCTGGGCCCCAGAGAATGGGTGTATTAGTCCATTCTCCCACTGCTATAAAGATACTATCCAAGACTAGGTGATTCATAAAAGAAATAAGTTTAATTGACTCACAGTTCCGCATGGCTGAGGAGGCTTCAGGAAACATAATCATGGCAGAAGGTGAAGGGGAAGCAGGCACCTTCTTCACAAGGTGGCAGGAGAGAGAACTGCGAGCAGGGGAAATGCTAGACACTTTTAAAACCATCAGATCTCATGAGAACTCACTCACTCACTATCACAAAAACAGCATAAAGGAACCGACCCCATGATCCAATCACCTCCCTCCCTCAACAAGTGGGGATTATGGGGATTACAATTCAAGATGAGATTTGGGTGGGGACACAGCCAAACCATATCAATTGGATAAGGTATGAATGCTCTCTGATTAGACCTGTGAAGAGAAGCTTCGTTGTTTAAGGAAACAGTGGGTCTAGGGAACAGCTGGCACTTAGCAGGAGACAGTGAGGGGGTCACACCCGGATGGCAGTGAGTAGTCAGCTTCCAGGTCTAGTGAGGCCATGAAGTGGACAATTTCTTATAAATTTTCTCTTGAGTAAACACATTTATGTGGTGAAACTACCCCGGACATAGATTGCCAGGTGTGCGGTGTGAGCACTCTGTCAGACACTGCAGGCTGGTTGCCTTGATTCCGTGCCAACTCCTTGCATGGCTGTGCATGCTGCATACCTGAGAATAGAAAGGCAAGACTACATCCTCAATCTCCCTTCAGCTCTGGTTCTGCACCTGATCTCAATTCTGTCAGGCAGATAGCCCCATGCCAGATTTGGGAGGAAGTGAACATCATGCATAAGAGGTCACACTGCTGCTGCTCCTGCTGCTGCTGCTGCTTTGTGCAAGCACAGTAGTCAGGACACTTGTTTTTCTGAGCATCTGTAGCAGAGGTCTCAGGGTCTAGTCATTAGTTCCCTGGTTATTGACAGACATGGTGCAAAGTATCCCTTTTTCTTATGCAGATCATGGCCAAGGTAAAGTGGCTCCAGGATGAAAAATCCCAGATCGTTCATGATTTTAGGTCTCTTGTAACTAATAAAAAAGTTTAAAAGTCACTTTAGGGTGTAAACACAGCGTCAATTCAATCATTTAAATCTTTGGTCCCAGATAATAATTACAATTCTAAACTTGATTAAATTTAAAATCTTCTCCCCTCCCACAATTAAATTAGAGCCTGCTATAGGCTGGCCACTTGCAGAGATTAAAGAAGCTGGTTCTTCTTCTCTTCTCTGTTCTTCTTTCTCTAGCTTGCGTTCCAGCTATTGACCCCTCTGGGACTGGTGATCAAGGAGCTTAGAAAGGAAAGAGGATAGGAGAGTCCTCATTTGACTGGTAATATTGTAAGATGGCTTCACACTTGCTGGGTCTGGCAGATGTTTAAAGTTGACTCACTTTGGGGTTTCTTTAGAGAACTGAATATCACGGTGGTTTTTCACCTGCAGTTTCTCTGATCTGGGCAAATGCACACCATTCCTGCACTTCATTCCTCTTCAAGCTCTAGGGAATGGGGGACCCACTTCAGTTTCATTTTTGTGAGGGTCATTGTTCCTCTGATGTATGTAATGGAAAGGATCTAAGATGATTTCCACAGCGCCTCTCTATTGCATATCTACCACCCACATCCAGGCCACAGGAAACATTCACACATTCCTTGTTCCCAAAACTGTGTGAATACATATCCAACCCATTATAGCAGCAATCCTCCTTCACTCTGCCTCCAAAACAGCATGCCAGCCCACCTCCAGCCTCTAGATTTTCCAGGGTGAAAGTCAAGTCACATCCACACTGATTCTCTAACTGCAAAGGAAACAGCACACTATCCAAGTGATTCCAGCGCAGCCTTACTTACTCAGCTTCTGCTAAGATTTGACACTCAACCCGCTTAGGGTGGGAGCTTGAGACTCACAGCACACCAGCATCTCTTTCTTTAAAATCCTTTCATACCAAATCCTCTCTCAATTACTACTCTGTCTACCATTTTATGTACTTAATATAATTGATTCATCTAATCAGTTCTCTGCCATCTCTGCCACCTACTTTGAAATTTCTGCCAAGTAATCTCTTACAACTCACTGATAGTATTGCTGTCTTAGTTAACACATAGATTTTAACATCTTTTTGCATTAACATTCATTTCTCCACCTCTAACTTCTGCCTTTCTGAGAGAACACTGCCCATTTTGGATACTCGTTCCATCTCCAGGATCCTGACTGGTGTACTCCAATCTTACTGTTTTATTCCTCTTACTATAATGATTAAGTCAGGAATTAAGGCATAAGCTACTCAGGAAAGATTTTCTCTTGGTCTGTGGTTGGCTCAGGTTGAGAATATGTCCTAAATTAGCACAGTTATATCAAAGGGCAAGAGGCTCCCTCTCTCTTTTACGTGGGATGAGAAAGGAAGTATGTCACCCTAGTTGCTGCCAGCAGCCTTCTTGTGATCACAAGGAAAATCATCCTGAGGACAACATCAACCTGTGGAGAAGGCAAAGCTGAGTCCTGGAGCCCTTACCATGGTATGGCTGGGATTGCTCTACCTTTAGACTTCATATTGTAAGAGAAAACAAACGTCCTTATTATTTTAGCCAATTTGACTGAGAGTTTCTGTAATCAGCAACCAGATGCTAGTAATTGTCCATAGATTTCCTTGTCAGTTCACGAGCCCTGAACCATCACTGTGGAAATGGAAACATCTAGTAATTGAAAACACATGGTGATGGAAAACATTGTCATAGCATAGGTCAGTTGTTTCTTCCCTGGAACCGGAGGTAGAAGGACTTGCCAGGAACCATAGTACTCACTGTATTTTGGGGAAAGAAAAAGAGGTTAAGGAATGCCAGTAAGGCAAACACCCCCACTGAGACTATAGGCAAAAGATTTTAAAATAACTTTTGAAACCATTCTTTCTTGTGGGAAGGAGTTGGGCTGCAGTTTTAATGTCCCAGTTGCCTGGGACCTGATTAACAGCACCCGGAAAATTAATGTTCTTTGAAATAATTGCTTCACTTACATTGCAGAGGTCCACTATGCTTGATTATTTCCTTCCCAGAGAAATTTTTAACCTAAATTTTATTAATTTATGAGGCTAGTGGATTTATTTTAAAACCCTGCAAATGTATTTTATAGGAAAATATGAAATCAACACATGACCTTCTGAGCTTCATTTTTAATTGAATAAATGTCTTTATGGGAAGTTGCTGCTTCCCGCCAACAAGGCTCTTTAGTTAACCATTTTGTTTTTATTCCATTAGAGTATTTAATTCTATCCATTTGGTAAATTACCTATGCACTCTATGTGTTCCTGGGAAGCTCAGGATCTTTTTGTGGATATTTTAGGTGTTCGCTGTGAAAAAATATGATCACACTATAAGAAATGACACTTTGCTTCTAGCTACCTGTGCTTCTAGTGTCAATGATAAAAATAGACAGGAATGAGATGGAGGATGGCATCATCTGTGTTATTCACATCTGTGTTATTCACAGATGATGCCATCCTCCGTCTCATTAGAGAAATAATCAATAACTTTTGAATCTTGAATCTTCCCCCACACCTTCTACCACTTTAGTTCAGACTTTCATTATCTTGCTGGATTACTGCAAAGCTGCTGAAGTGGTATCTTAAATCTCCTGTCTTTCCTCTCTTCACTCCAGGCATCACACTATTTCCAGATAAATCTTAGAAATGGACAGCTTCCATTGTATCACTGTCTCACTCAAGAGCCTTCAGGGGCGTTCCAGTGCTGGCCAAAATCAATGGCATGTGGGGCCCTGGTGATCCAGGGCCTTGCCATGCAACCCGAATACATTTTTACACTTTTCCCCTACTCTTTTCCTGCATGTATCCCATGATTCAATCAACTTGATTGTTTACTTTTTCCCAAATACCCCTCATACTCCCACTCCTCTAAGCTTTGGCTGTAATCTTTCTCTGATGTCATCTCCTCTGATGACTGTCTTCTGGTCTGTGCCTCCTGCCTGTGTACTCATTCTTCAGAGCTCATCTCCAGGTAAATAATTCCTTCCACACACATTTATCAAGCACTCACTATAGGCTAGGTACAGGAGATAAAAAGATCAGAAAGGCCTGTCTCTGCCTTCAAAGGGCACATCACCTAATAGGGCAGTTTCCTGAACTTAACTAATCAGAAGGATCACCAAATGGGAGTGGCAGCACTCACTATTACACCTAGTGATTGAATAATAAAGAAAAAAATCCCATATCACTTGTTAAAGATAGTAAGAAATACTTTTTTCAAGAGGGACTATCACAATGAGGGTTTTACTATAGAGGAGAGAAATCGGGCTCAACAATGAACGTAACAAGTTAAGATTTATAGCCAAGGAGCAGGGCAGTGGTCAGTGGGTGGAAAATTACTATGAAGCATCAAGGATAGAGGGATTTTGGCTAGACTGATTCAACAGGATTCTTACTGACCAGGATGCTAAGATATTGGGGATGGGGCTGAGGAAGTTGGCCAGATATTGAGGGTGATCAGATACCAAGGGGATTTTCACTAAACTGACTCAGCAGTATTCTTGCTAAAACTGGACTAAGCAGGCCAAGAACAGAGCCAAAGGTCAGGGCCTAGTCAAAAAGAGGAATATAAAAGACCCTGACTCAAGTTTGGTCAAAAGAGAGGGTCTTTGTCAACACTAGCAAAACTTCTGCTTCCTGCTCCTCTGAGATCTTATGCTTCACTTGTCTCGAGGTCTTAGTTCCAAGGGAAGAAATGCTTTTACCAGGAGACAGAACAATAATCCCAACGAATGGAAAGTTAACACTTCCATCTGGCCACTTTGTGCTCCTTATGCCTCTGAATCAACTGGCAAAGAAGGGAGCTACTGAAATGGTTTAAGTGATTGATCCAAGGGGAAATTGGACACAAAGGAAGTGAGGAAGAGTCTGTATGGAATACAGAAAATCCCTTAGTGTATATTCCCATACCCTGTAATTAAAGTCAATGGAAAACTTCAACATTCCAATTCAGATGCAAATATTAACAGCCAGAATCTTCAGGAATGAAAGTTCAGGTCATTCCACCAGGTAAAGGACCACAGCCAGCTGAGGTGCTTGCTAACAGCTAAAGGAATAAGGAATGGGTAGCAGAAAATAGAGTTATAAATACCAGATACAACCATGTGACCAGTTTCAGAAATGAGTACTGTGACTGTTAAGAAAAAAATATTAATATAGATGTATGTGTATATAATATATATAATAAATATATATTTATTATGTATGTTAAAATCACATAAGGGGCTTGCTAAAACACACAGATGCCTAGGCATCATCTCAGACCCACCAAATCTGAATCTTTAGAGAAAGCTAAGGAATCAGCATTTTTAATAAGCACCTCATGTACTTCCTATGAATAGATAAGTTCCTTGTATGCTATAATGATAAGATATTGGTATCATTGGTAAGTGCTATAAAAGATAAATACACAGTAAAAGAAGGTAGTAGTCATCAAAAAGTTCATGGGAGAAATGATTAAGTTGCTTCCCTGGCAAAGAAGGAAGAAAGGGCATCCCACATAGAGGGAAGAATGTGTACACAAAGATAATTTTTTTTTTTTTGAGACAGAGTCTCACTCTATTGTCCAGGCTGGAGTGCAATGGCGTGATCTCGGCTCACTGCAACCTCCACCTCCCAAGTTCAAGCGATTCTGCTGCCTCAGCCTCCCAAGTAGCTGGAATTACTGGCATATACCACCACGTCTAGCAAATTTTTGTATTTTTAGTAGAGATGGGGTTTCACCATGTTGGTCAGGCTGGTCTTCAACTCCTGACCTCAGGTGATCCACATACCTTGGCCTCCCAAAATGCTGGGATTACAGGTGGGAGCCACCACGCCCAGCCACGAAGAAAATTTTTTTTTAAAGATTCAGCATATATCAAAGAGTTTATATACTATCCTCTGCACTAAGAATTCTCCATATGTCATTTCACTTAATTCTTACAATAACTCTATGAAAGGAGTCCCACATATTATTATCTATATTTTACAGGTGTGGAAATTGAAGGTAGTAATGAAGAGCATAGGATTCGAAGTCAGATGGACTTGTGTGTAAGTCTTACCTACATCACTTAGCAGCTGTGTGACCACATTTATAGGCAGTTTATATTAGTATTGCTAAATTTTCCTTTGTCATTCTTCATCTTTGCCTCACTCATACAAGACCTCTTCACTTTCCCTCTCAACTTTTCCATTATCTAACACTATCTACCATTTAATCCAATAATATCAGTTTGTTTTCATCTTAGCTAGAGGTAATAGAGATAGAAAATAAGAGTGGCTTAAACAAAATAGAAGTTTATATGTTCTAAGCAGTCCAGTTCAGGTTTGGCAAATCTGCTCAGAAAAATCCTCAAGGAAACAGAGTTGAACTAATTTACACTCCCACCAACAGTGTAAAAGTTTTCCTATTTCTCCACAGCCTCACCAGCATCTGTTGTTTCCAGACTTTAATGATCACCATTGTAACTGGTGTGAGATGGTATCTCATTGTGGTTTTGGTTTGCATTTCTCTAATGACCAGTGATGATTAGCTTTTTTGAAGTCATCTCTTTCTCTCCCCATTCTTTTCTAAATAAATCTGTGAACAGTAGCAATCTAGCATGTCACTCTAGTCAGAGTTCAACCCACGATGCCCAAACCGAGGTGTTAATCAGTATGATAGGAAACAGAGGCCCCCAACACTGTGACCACACTAATGGTGCCACCCAATGGCTGTTGTGTAGGACTTCTCCACAAAATGGAAAAGTTGAAAGTAGTTGGAGAAAATGTACTATTCTGCCAGGAGGCAGTGTACCATTAGAATTGTTTATGTAACTATTTAAAATGTTCCACAAGTTATACTATTGTCGTACAGAGTGTATCTTCTTTGCTTTAATATAGGAAGTTTCTGTAATTTGGGCTCACTTTCTACAGTACAGAATTCATAAATACCCCAATTATTTATTGCACATAACTACATAAGTACAGAAATTCTTAACAAAATGAGAGCTTAGCACATTAGAAGTTCACAAGTTGCTTAAGTTTCTAAGACATGGATTATAAGATTTTAATTATGACTTACTACTCTTTGAGATGTTTCCTAAGTTAATTCAAAGAGGGGGTTCCCATCATCTTGATCCTGATATCTATTTTTTTGTTCAATAAATATTTATTGAGCACTTGCTATGAGCCATGCTCTGAACTAGCAGATTCATGGCAGTGAGCAAGTCCAGGGTAATGCTGCCTTACTGGTGTGGGGGCTGACGTGGTGATCATAATGCCACCCACAATGGTTGCCCCCAAAATGGAAGATTCTGACAAAGTTAGACAAAAAGGAGTCATTTGGGGTTTTTGTTTGTTATTTGTTTGTTTTGAGATGGAGTCTCATTCTGTCACCCAGGCTGGAGTGCAGTGGCGTGATCTCGGCTCACTGCAACCTCCGCCTCACAAGTTCAAGTGATTCTCCTGCCTCAGCCTCCCAAGTGGCTGGGACTACAAGCGCCCAACACTACGCCAGGATAATTTTTGTATTTTTAGTAGAGATGGGGTTTCACCGTGTTGGCCAGGCTGGTCTCGAACTGACCTCAAGTGATCTTGCCTGCCTTGGCCTCCCAAAGTGCTGGGATCACAGGCATGAGCCACCACCCTGGCCTGTTTTTGTTTTGTTTGTGTGTGTGTGTGTGTGTGTGTGTGTGTGTGGTCTGGGCTGCC
Source organism: Pan troglodytes (assembly GCF_028858775.2). Classification (NCBI taxonomy): domain Eukaryota; kingdom Metazoa; phylum Chordata; class Mammalia; order Primates; family Hominidae; genus Pan; species Pan troglodytes. Next base: position 95,415,207 of record NC_072407.2, read on the forward strand.
CTGGGGCTGGAAATTTGTTGTAAATCTGACTGGAGAGAGAAAGGGCTTTTATTTTTCTTTTTCTTTTAAGAGAATTGATAGCTGTGTAAGTGAATCACTGATCTGAGGACTTGAGCTTAAGCCTCAATTTGTTTCACCAAGGTCACTGATCAGTTGCAGGGAAGCCAGTTCATGAAATCCCACATTTTGACTTCTCAAGATATTCACTTGACCTTGAAAACATTCTTGTTGATGCCATGTGGGTAGAAAACAAATAAAATATTTGAACAAAATGTTTGCATCAGTGACTCCAAATTGACACAAACTCTGTAGGTTGTCTGGGATGAGAAAGCTCTCTAAGGCTCATTTTATTTAGTGCCTGCAGGGTTTTGTTATTCTCTGCTAAAGGATGACAAGTAGCATGTTAATCAAAGAACTGACATCCTTCAATTTACTCTTTTCTCACTTTTTACCACATTCCTCTTTCTCCCACAACTCCTATTACCACTCCCGCCAGTGACAAAGAAGTGTAAATGAAAGGTTTCACAGTTTTTACATGAATAATGTGGGGGCAGATACTGTTACTTTCATCAACCACCTTACAGCAAAGTCAAATTGTGTGCCCTTTTATGTTAAATTTTGAACTTTTTAACACAAGAAAAAATCATTTTGATAAAGGTTAATGCCTCCTTAATATTTATACACTTGAATCATATTGAAAATGCTTTTAAAATTCTGAGATCTTGAATTAATATGACAATGTGCAAAGACTGTGTGACACCATTTGTAATTCATTAGCTTGTATTTTACAATATATTAGCATCAAATGTGAAATACTCTGTCATGGTCCTGGCAAGCCTGTGAGTTTCATCTTAGTCTGTTGTCTAGAACTTTAAGATTTTGACATGGATGTCCAGAGACAATTCCAAATGATTCTTGCAGATCAGGAATAAGTTAATTTATCTGGAAACTTGCTAGGTATAAATCATTACCTTGAGAAACGTGCTTACCTAGCAGCCATCCAGCATATGTTTGTCTAGTTTCGAGCAGATTTTGAACACCAGACTGCCATAATGTGAATGAATTGTGACATGATCCTGGTAAATTGCGGACAGCATCTGCTGTACTGCACCTGGCACGTGTCCTTCTCCCATAGTGAGTCTGCAGATGATTAACGGTCCTTAAAATTCACATTATTTTGAAATAATGCCTGGATAACCCCACATGCATCGTTAACAGCTCCTAGAACAGATGGAAATCTAACAGTGTCATAGATTTCATAAGTTTGTTTTTTGCTGATGTTAAAACCCTCTGGAATATTTATTTTAATGACCTGTTCTTCTGGGAATCTGAAAAGTAATCTCTGACTGACAGACACACACAGTGTCTGAAATGTAGTAATTTAATGGCTAAATTTAGTTTGACTATCCCTTCAACTATTTAAGTCTTAGTTATTAAAAAATTCCCAAATCGTCAGACATCCTTTGACATCATAGAGCATTCAGAGTTCCTCTGAGCTTGAATACTTTTGTAGGGAGCATAGCACAGGTTTATGTTTAAAAATATTTATAAGGATGTTTCTGGTTTTATTAATAAAGAGAAAGCTGAACTGTCTGAATTTTAGAATTGACGGAGTTGCTTCCTGTTTATTATTAATCTCTGTGACTGAACTATCTAGAGCTGTACTATATTTTTGACCCATTGTGTAGTGTGTACACTCAAGTATATGTCTGTGTGTGTGTGCACATGTGTACAGATCTTTATGGGACAAGGCAAACACATTAGTGAAAGCCCAAGCATGGCCTTGTCTTTGTGATCATTATTGTCTGCACAATTCAACTTGGTTTTGCTTCCTCCTTCAAGCATTGACAGACAACTTTGTTCTCAGCCTCATCCTGCCACGCTGCTTCATCGCTCCAGTACCGTGTCAGGAAGTGCTAATTTCTCCCTCCCCATGTATGGTAATAAAACAGTAGCTTTTAGCTAGATACACCATTGTTCATGCAAAAATTCCATTTTCCAGTCTTCTTGCAGCTACATGTGGCCAAATTACCTCATTTAGAGAATAAGACATAAATGGAATTTCATGGAGTGCATGCACTGTCCCTCTTGGACCCTTTCCATAACCTGCTGCCTGGAACACACCAGCTCAACACCTTGGGCTCCAGCAGCCATCTTGTGCAAATGTTGAGTGAGGTCCACACAGTAAACAAGAAGGAGCCTGGTTCTCTGACAACTAGGGGACCTCACGAGTCTGCCTATCTTTTGTTGTTTCATTTTTCTTGAAGCTTTATTCTGTACACAGATAGTCTCTAGAGCAATATTTTCTAAATGATACGCAGCTTCTTAATGCCTTTCTCTGACTAGACATAATTGTTCCAGCCTCAAATTACCCAAATGGATTCCTATGTATTCTGAACCTACCTTGGCACTGCTCTTAACACCAGTCATGCTTTTTGATTTTTCTAAGAGAATACAGGGTAGTCTATCCATATTCTTTCTATGTTTAAACACTATTTATAGGAATTCTAAAAGTTGTAAAATATGCCACATCAGTATTGAGGAAATTTGGTGCAATGAAGTTATCTTACAGATCACTGAACCTGCCCATATCATTTTACAGATGAAAGAAATGAGACTCAGAGGATAAGTGATTTAACCAGTGTCACACCATTGATTTGGCAGAATTTGGGGTCCTAGGCCTTCTGGTGCTTTTTCGAACATTGTACCATTACTCCACATTGTTCCATATCTCATTTACCACACATTGCCTAGGTCTTCCTCTCATGGCCTGAACTATCATCTCCTTTGAGACTTTGAGGGGCGAGAAAATTCATGCTATAACCTTTTGCCCTTGCACATTAGCCATGTGATCCCTATAACGATGAGGCAGTTATAATCAAATTCCAGGAAATATGAAAGTGCCATTGAAAAATGTCAGGAGATTTTAACAGATCCTGTGCTTGATGGAAACAAGTGTTCTTCTTGAATCTTGTACAACAACTCATTTTCATCAAAGAACAAATAATCCTACCACTGCAGTAGTTGAAATGAAAACAGAGAGAGGAAGCCATGATAAAAGAGTGACAATAAGTCCTTGCAGATGGCTGTTAAACATCATCCAGATAATTCTGGTATTCTATTTTTCTATCACAAGGTTTTTCTTTTCTCTTCCTTTTAGTAATCCCTTTTCTGAAGCTGTTCAAACCTCATTAAGTTGTCATGTTGTCATGGTAGCCTCATCTCGAAATGTGAATTAACTATATACTGACCTGAAGGAAAATGATTTTCTTATGAAGTTATATGCCAATACTGCTAGAGAAGAGATATACACTATTTTGAAAACTCTCAGCAATAAAATTCTGTTAATCATGGTGCTGTAAAGCTTTGAAGTATATCTTTATGTTAATGTTGAGAATATTTTTTAAATCCTAAATGGCTTTTTTCAACGGTAGCAATTTCACTGGAATGCTAGAGTTCTACAGTAGTGACTATCACCCTTTAATTAAGTTGGTTTTCAGAGTTAGGTATACAGGGATATATGTTCTAGTTTGGTGTGCCATAAAACATATTTTGGGCTTTTTTCACTTAAGTTCAGAAACGCAAGGGCAGGCCTGTAAAGGATTATTTCCTCTTAGGCCAAGAATGGCAAATGGTTTTCTTCTGAAGACCCAAATCTTATATGCCTAAAACTGGATTCTGGGAAGTATTGAGTCTGTCTCCAGGCTCCAGAGAGAGAGAGTTCTTATCAATTAGTAATGTCTCCCACAGAGAAAAAAAAACAGTGAGGTAGCACCCATGTGGCGCATTTACTCTCACCAAAAGATTGTCCTCATTGTCCCTTTGTTTTCTTTCTTTTTGTTTCAATTTTAAATTTTATAAGACATATATAAATACATATATATCTTTTTGACTATATATATATAGTCCTCATTGTCCCTTTGTTTTCTCTCTTTTTGTTTCAATTTTAAATTTTATAAGACATATATAAATATATATATAATCTCTTTTTGACTATATATATATTTTATATATATATATAGTCATGTGTGTGTGTGTGTGTCTGTGTGTGTGTGTATGTGCAGGCAAAAATACTCAATTTCTTATAGATCTGGCCTTGCATTTCTGAACATATGTGTGTGTGTGTGTGTGTGTGTGTGTGTGTGTGTGTACATATGTAGTTAGTCAAATAGTTTTAAAAGGCTTATAATGAAAACCAGTAGTTACCTGATCTACCTTCCCTGCCCCACATTTTCACTCCCAAAGGTAACCATTTTGAAGTTTTTTTTTTTTGAGACAGAGTCTCACTCTGTCACCCAGGCTAGAGTGTAGCGGTGTAATGTCACCTCACTGCAACCTCCACCTCTCAGGTTCAAGTGATCCTCCCACCTCAGCCTCCAGAGTAGCTGGGACCACAGGCATGTGCCACCACACCTGGCTAATTTTTGTATTTTCTTTTTGTAGAGATGGGATTTTGCCATGTTGCCCAGCTTGGTCTCAAACTCCTGAGCTCAAGCATTCCACCCACCTCAGCCTCCCAAAATGCTGGGATTACAGGCGTGCCATGGCACAGAAGTTCTTTGGCTATGCTTTTGGTATTTGTCACTGTACTACTCAGGGTTGTCAGTTGCAAACTACAAAACTGACAATGAATATTATGTAGTTCATGTTGATGCTAAACTTCCAAGAACAATGGTTAAAAATGTGGGGCAGAACTGTCCTAAAAAAAGAAACAAATTGTACCACTACTTTCCCTGCTAATGCTGTTAGGTTGGTGCAAAAGTAATTGCGGTCTTTTCCATTAAAAGTAAAAACTGCAATTATTTTTGCACCAACCCATGGTTGCCCTCCAAAGCAGAATGATTCTGTCCAGCCCACATCAGCAAAATGTTTTCCATGCAGGGCCACCTTTCTCAAGTTGTTCACTTCTGTGTAAAAATCTCATGTGCGTGAGTCTGGTAGTAAGGCCTAGGTCACAGGTGTCTGTGCTAGCTGCAAATGACACTGCAGAACAGAATTTTCTGGGTTAATTTTGGGAAGACAAGACTCATACATCAGAAAGTTCCCCAAATATAATAAGATGTTGTTTAGACAGGGCCAGAGCAAGATGGCCAAATAGAACCCTCCAGCAATCATCCCCTCCCTATCCCCGCAGGAACAACTATTCATAGAAAATTTTGATTCTTTCATTAGAATCAAAAATCAGGTGAGTGATCACAGTATCTGGTTTTAACATCAAGGAAAGAGGCAGAGAATGTGTGTGCTTTGGGGAGAAAGAGCAAAACGATTATGGAACTTTGCATTGGAATTCAGTGCTGCTCTGTCACAGTGGAAAGCAATGCAGGTAAGAATTTGACTGATGCACATGGAGGGAGCATTTAGACTAGCGAGGGCTAGTCTAATTGCCCTCCAGAGGAGTTGTCCATCCAGGGAAGAGAGAGAGAGAGGGAGAGATTATGGTAGAAAATTTATACAAAGAGATAATAACAGAAAACTTTCCAAACCTAGAAAAAGATATCAATATTCCAGTACAAGAAGGTTATAGAACGTCAAGCAGATTTAACCCAAAAGAAGACTACCTCAGACATTTAATAATCAAACTCTCAAAGATCAAAAATAAAGAAAGAATCTTAAAAGCAGCAAGAGGAAATAAACGAATAACATATAAAGGAACTCCAAACTGTTTGGCAGTAGACTTCTCGGTGGAAACCTTACAGGCCAGGAGAGAGTGGCATGACCTACTTAAAATGCTGAGGGAAAAAAATCTTTTATCCTAGAATATTATATCCAGTGAAAATATTCCTTAAACATGAAGGGGAAATAAAGACTTTTCCAGACATACAAAATTGGAGGGATTTTGTCAGCTGAAGAGAGTTCTTCAATCTGAAAGAAAAAGACATTAACAAGTGTTAAGAAAACATCTGACAGTGAAAAAAAAAAAAAGAAAGAAAAGAAAAGAAAAGAAAAACCACTCACTGGCAATAGTATGTACTCAGAAAAACACAGACTATTAAAACATTGTAATTATGGTGTGTAAACTACTCATATCTTGAGTAGAAAGACTAAAAATGAACCTATCAAAAATAATAATCACCAGCAACTTGTCAAGACATAATATAGAAACAACAAAAAGTTAAGAAGTAGAGGGTTGAAGTTAAAGTGTAGAGTTTTTATTATTAATTTTTCCTTCGCTTGTTTGTGTGTTTGTTTTTCCAATCAGAGTTAAGTTGTCATCAGTTTAAAATAATGGGTTATAAGATGTTATTTGCAAGGCTTGTGGTACTAAGCAATACTAAGAGGAAAGTTTATAGCAGTAAATGCCTACCCCAAAAAAGTAGAAAAGCTTTAAATAAACAATCTAAAAATGCATCTTAAAGAAATAGAAAAGCAAGAGCAAAACAAACCCAACATTAGTACAAGAAAAGAAATAATAAATATCAGAGCAGAAATAAATGAAATTGAAATGAAAAAAATACAAAAAAAATCAATGAAACCAAAAGTTGGTTTTTTTTGAAAAGATAAACAAAATCAATGAACCTTTTAGCCAGACTAAGAAAAAGAGACCTAACTAAATAATATCAGATAAGAAAAAGGAAACATTACAGCTGATACCACAGAAATTCAAAGGGTTATTAGAGACTACTATAAGCAATATATGCCAATAAACTGGAAAACTTAGAAGAAATTGATAAACTCCAAAACATATACAACCTACCAAGATTGAACCATGAAGAAATACAAAATACCAAACTTGAATAGATCAATAGCAAGGAATGAGATTGAAGCTATAATAAAAAGTCTCCCAGCAAAGAAAAGCCTGGGCTCCAATGGCTTCACTGCTGAATTCTACCAAACATTTAAAGAACGAATGCCAATGCTACTCAAACTATTCCAAAAAACGGAGGAGGAGGGAGTACTTCCAAACTCACTCTACAAGGCCAGTGTTACCCTGATACCAAAACCAGACAGAAACACATCAAAAAAGGAAAACTACAGGCCAATATCTCTGATGAGCATTGTTGCAAAAATCCTCAATACTAGCAAACTGAATTCAACAACAGATTAAAAAGATCATTCATCATGAATGGCCAAATGGAATTTATCCCAGAGACGCAATAATGGTTTAACATTTGCAAATCAATTAATGTGATACATTCCATTGACGGAATGAAGAACAAAAACGATTTGATCATTTAAATTGATGCTGGAAAGGCATTTGATAAAATTTAACATTCATTCATGATTTTAAAAAAACCCTTAAAAAACTGGGTACGGAAGGAACATACCTCAACACAATGAAAGCCACATATGAAAATCTATAGCTAGTATCATACTGAGTGGGGAAAAACTGAAAAACCTTTCCTCTAACATTTGGAACATGACAAGGATGTCCACTTTTACCACTGTTATTCAACACAGTACTGGAAGTCTCGGCTAGAGCAATTGGACAAGAGAAAGAAATAAATGGCATTCAAATTGGAAAAAAAGAAGTCAAATTATCCTGTTTGTAGATGATATGATCTTGTATTTGGAAAAACCTAAAGACTCCACATGCACACTCACAAAAAAACTATTAGAACTGATAAATTCAGTAAAGTTGTAGGATACTAAATCAAGATACAAAAATCAGTAGCATTTGTATATGCCAATGGTGAACAACCTGAAAAAGAAATCAAAAAAGTAATCCCATTTACAATAGCTACAAATAAAATAAAATACCTAGGAATAAACTTAACCAAAGTAAAATCTCTCTACAATGAAAACTAAATGTTGGGGCCATGATGGCTGATTAGAAGCAGCTAAAGTGTGTGGCACTCAACAGAGCAGAACGAAAGGGGTGGGTAAATACAGCACCTTCAACTGAAACATCCAGGTATTCACATTGGGACTGATCAGGGAAACAGCTTAACCCATGGAGAATGGAGAAAAGCAGGACAGGGCAGCAGCCCACCTGGGAGCAACACAGACCCAAGGGAACCCCCACCCCCAGCCAAGGGAAGTGATGAGTGAATGTGCAACACCAGAAACCCCGCTTCTCCCGTGGATCTTTGCAACCCTTGGATTAGGACTCCCCTCGTGTACCCACTCCACCAGGGCCTTGGGTCTGATACACAGAACTGTGTGGAGTCTCAGCAGAGCAGCTGCTCAGGTACACACGGAGACCCAGGAGCTTTACATACTCCACCCCAGGATCCCCTGCAAAGGTGACTGCAACTCAGGCAAGGTGGGAGATCTGTACATACATCTAGGAAGGGGGCTGAATCCAAGGGGCCAAGCAGCATCAGCTTACAGGTCCCACTTCTATGGCACCTCACAAGATGACACCAACTGACTTGGAATTCCAGCCAGCCACCGGCAACAGGGTACTGCCTACCTGTGACAGGATAGAGCTCCCAGGGGAAGGGGTGGGCCACCATCTTTGCTGTTCCAGCCTGCAGGCTTTGGAGAGTCCAAATGGACTGGACAAGAAGGGGATCCCCCAGCACAGCACAGCTGCTTTACCAAAACATGGGCAGACTGCTTCTTTAAGTGGTATCCCAATCCATTCCTCCCCACTGAGTGGGACCTCCCAACTGGGGCCTCCAGCCACCCCCACCCATATCCTGTGGCTGACAGAGTTCTGATTTCTCATGGGACAGAGTGCCCAGTGGGAGGGGTGGGCCACCACCTTTGCTGTTTAGGCTACTTAGCTGTTCCAGCCTGCAGGCTTTGGAGAGTCCAGACCAAATGGGGCAGAGGTGGTACCCCAGCACAGCATGGCTGCTTTGCCGAGGTATGGCCAAACTGCTTCTTTAAATAGGACCCCAGTCTATTCCTCCTCACTGGACAGGATCTCCTACCTGGAGTCTCCAGCCACCGCTGCCCATGTCTCCAGCGACCCCTGCCCCTACAGCTGATAGAGTTCTAATTTCTCCCTGGGACAGAGTGCAAAGCTTGAAGGGATCCCCCAACACAGCACAGTTGCTCTACCAAAAAGCAGCCAGACTGCTTCTTTCTTTTTTTTTTTCTTTTTCTTTCTTCTTTTTAAATTTTTTAATTTTTTAATTTTGAGACGGAGTCTCACTCTGCTGCCCAGGCTGGGGTGCAGTGGCATGATCTCAGCTCACTGCAGCCTCTACCTCCCCAGCTCAAGCGATTCTCATGCCACAGCCTCCCAGGCAGTTAGGAATACAGGTGCACACCACCATGCCCAGCTAATTTTTTTTTTTTTGTATTTTTAGTAGAGATGAGGTTTCACCACGTTGGCCGGGCTATCTCAAACCCCTGAGCTCAGGTGATCTGCCCACCTTGGCCTTTCAAAGTGCTGGGATTACAGGCATGAGCTACTGTAAAGAAGCAGCCAGACTGCTTCTTTAAGCAAGTCCCTGATCCCATTCTTCATGACTGGGTGAGATGTCTTCCCAACTGGGGTCTCCAGCCATCTTCTATGAGTGCATTTGGGCCAGCAACAGATCTGTACTCCCCTGGGAGGGAATTCCCAGAGCAAGGGCCAGGCTGCCATCTTTGCTATTTTACAGTCTTCACTGGTGATACCTTTAGGCACTGGAAAATCCAACATGACTAGGGTCTGGAGCAGACCCCCAGCAAACCTCAGTGGCCCTGTGGAAAAGTGGTCAGAATGTTAAAAGAAAAACAAACAAAAATCCACAAAAAAACCCTGTCCAAAGGTTAGCAACCTCAACGATCAAAGGTAGATAAGCCCATAAAGATGAGAAAGAATCAGTGCAAAAATTCTGATAATTCAAAAAGCCAGAGTGCTCTCTTTCCTCCAAATGACCACAATACCTCTCCAGCAAAGGTTCAGAACTGGCCTGAGAATGAAATGGCTGAAGTGACAGAAGTAGGCTTCAGAGTGTAGATTAAAAAAATGAAATGAATTTTGCTGAGGTAAAGCAGCATGTCATAACCCAATGCAAGGAAGCCAAAAATCATGACAAAACAATGCAGGTGCTGACAGCCAAAATAGCTTGAAGATTGTCTTTCTGAAATAAGACAGACAAGAATAGACAAAAAAGAATGAAGAGAAATCAACAAAACCTCCGAGATATATGGGATTATGTAAAGAGACCAAATTTATGACTGATTGTTGTACCTGAAAGAGGCAGAAAGAATGGAACCAATATGGAAAACATATTTTAGGATATCATCCAGAAGAACTTCCCTAACCTAGCAAGACAGGCCAACATTCAAATTCAGGAAATGCAGAGAACCCCAGTAAGATACTCTATGGGAAGATTATCCCCAAACCACATAATCATCGGATTCCCCAAGGTCGGAATGAAAGAAAAAATGTTAAGGGCAGCCAGAGAGAAAGGCCAGGTCACCTACAAAGAGAATCCCATCAGACTAACAGCAAACCTCTCACCAGAAACCCTACAAGCCAGAAGAGAGAGGGGGCCAATATTCAACATTCTTAAGGAAAAGAAATTCCAACCCAGAATTTGATATATAGCCAAACTAAGCTTCATAAGCAAAGGAAAAATAAAATCCTTTTCAGACAAGCAAATGCTGAGGGAATTCATTAACACCAGACCTGCCTTATGAGAGCTCCTGAAGGAAGCACGGAATATGGAAAGAAAAAACCATTAACAGCCACTACAAAAACACACCAAAGAACACAAACCAGTGGCACTATGCAGCAACCACATAAACAAGTCTGCAAAGTAGCCAGCTAGCATCATGATGACAGGAAAAAATCCACACATAATAATACTAACCTTAAATGTACATGGGCTGAATGCCCCAATTAAAAGATACAGAGTGGTAAACTGGATAAAGAATCAAGACCCATTACTATGCTGTCTTTAAGAGACCCATCTCACATGCAAAGACACACATAGGTTCAAAATAAAGGGAGAGAGAAAATTTTCCTGAGAAAATGGAAAATAGAAAAAACCAGGGGTTGTAATCCTCAGTTCTGACCAAACAGACTTGAAACCAACAGAGATCAAAAAAGACAAACAAGGGCATTACATAATGGTAAAAGGTTCAGGTCAACAAGAAGAGATAACTATCCTAAGTATACATGCATCCAACACAGGAGAACCCAGATTCATAAAGCAAGTTCTTAGAGACCTTTAAAGAGTCTTAGATTCCCACACAATAATAGTGGGAGACTAACACTTCACTGACAATATTAGACAGACCGTTGAGACAAAAAATTAACAAAGATATTCAGGACTTGAACTCAGTTCTGGATGAAGCAGACCTGAAAGATATCTACAGGACTTTCCACCAAAAACAACAGAATGTACATTCTTGTCATCTTCAGGGCACTTACTCAAAAATTGATCACATAATCAGAAATAAAACACTCCTCAGCCAATACAATACAACTGAAATCATAACAATCTCTCAGACCATAGTGCAATCAAACTAGAACTCTAGACTAAGAAATTCACTCAACGCCATACAACTACATGGAAATTGAACAACCTCCTCCGGAATGACTCCTGGGTAAATAATGAAATTAAGGCAGAAATCAAGATGTTATTTGAAACTAATGAAGCAAAGACACAATGTACCAGAATCTCTGGGACAGAGCTAAGGCAGTGTTAAGAGGGAAACTTATAGCACTAAATGCCCACATCAAAAAGCTAGAAAGATCTCAAGTTAACAACCTGACATCTCATCTAAAAGAACTAGAGAACCAAGAGCAAAACAAACCCCAAAGCTAGCAGAAGACAAGAAATAACCAAGATCAGAGCTCAACTAAAGGATATAGAGATACTAAAAACCTTTCAAAAGATCATTGAATATAGAGGGTTTTTTCTGAAAAAAAAAATTAGTAAAATAGATCATTAGCTAGACTAATAAAGAAGAAAAAAGAGAAGATTCAAATAAACACAATGATAAATGATAAGGTGGATATTGCTACTGACCCCACAGAAATACAAATAACCATCAGAGAATATCATAAACACCTCTATGCATATAAACTAGAAAATCTAGATGAACTGAATGAAATCCTGGACACACATACTCTCCCAAGACTAAACCAGGAAGAAACGGAATCCCTGAACAGATGAATAACAAGTTCTGAAATTGCAGCAGTAATAAATAGTCTACCAAACAAAAAAAGCCCTGGACCAGGATTCACAGCCAAATTCTGCCAGATGTCCAAAGAAGAGCTGGTACATCTGGGAAAATTCAGCTGTGAATTTGTCTGGTCCTGGATTTCTTTTTTCATTCCTACTGAAATTATTCCAAAAGTTTGAAAAGGAGGGACTCCTCCCTAATTCATTCTATGAGACCAGCATCATTCTGATGCCAAAATCTGGCAGAGATACAACCAAAAAAGAAAACTTTAGGCCAGTATTTTTGATGAACATCAGTGCAAAAATTCTCAACAAAATACTGGCAAACCAAAGCCAGCAGCTTATCCACCATGATCAAGCAGGCTTCATCCCCAGGATGCAAGGTTGGTTCAACATATGCAAATCAATAAATGTGATTCACCACATAAACAGAACTAAAGACAAAAGCCACATGATTATCTCAATAGATGCAGAAAAGGCTTTTGATAAAATTCAACATCCCTTCATGTTATAAACTCTCAATAAACTAGATATTGAAAGAATATACCTCAAAATAATAAGAGCCTTATATGACAGCCCACAGCCAATATTATACTGAGTGGGCAAAAGCTGGAAGCATTCCCCTTGAAAACTGGAATGAGACAAGGATTCCCTCTCTTACCACTCGTATTCAACATAGTATTGGAAGTTCTGGCCAGGGCAATTAGACAAGAGAAAGAAAGCCTATTGAAATAAGAATAGAGGAAGTCAAACTATTTTTGTTTGCCAATGACATGATCCTATATCCAGCAAATCCCATTGTCTCAGCCCTAAAACTTCTTAAGCTAACAAGCAACATCAGCAAAGTCTCAGGATGCAAAATCCATGTGCAAAAATTGCTAGCATTCCTATACAACAACAATAGGCAAACTGAGAGCCAAATCCTGAATAAACTGCCATTCACAATTGCCACAAAAACAATAAGATACGGCCGGGCGCGGTGGCTCACGCCTGTAATCCCAGCACTTTGGGAGGCCGAGGCAGGCGGATCACGAGGTCAGGAGATCGAGACCATCCTGGCTAACACGGTGAAACCCCGTCTCTACTAAAAAAAATACAAAAAATTAGCCGGGCGTGGTAGCGGGCGCCTGTAGTCCCAGCTACTCGGGAGGCTGAGGCAGGAGAATGGCGTGAACCCGGGAGGCGGAGCTTGCAGTGAGCCGAGATCGCGCCACTGCACTCCAGCCTGGGCGACAGAGCAAGACTCCGTCTCAAAAAAAAAAAAAAAAAAAAAAAAAACAATAAGATACCTAGGAATACAGCTAACAAGAGAAGTGAAAGACCTCTTCAAGGAGAACTACAAACCACTGCTCAAAGAACTCAGAGATGACACAAACAAATGGAAAAACATTCCATGATCATGGATATGGAGAATCAATATTGTGAAAATGGCCATACTGCCCAAAGCAATTTATAGATTCAATGCTATCCTCATTAAATCACCATTGACATTCTTCACAAAACCAGAAAAACAACTATTTTAAAATTCATATGGAATCAAAAAAGAGCCCAAATAGCCAAGGCAATACTAAGCAAAAAGAACAAAGCTGGAGGCATCACATTACTTGACTTCAAACTATGCTACAGGGCTACAGTAAACAAAACAGCATGATACTGATACAAGAACAGACACACAGACCAATGGAACAGAATACAGAACCCAGAAATAAAACCACACACCTACAATTATCTGATCTTTGACAAACCTGACAAAAACAAGCAATGGGAAAAGGATTCTCTATTTAATAAATGGTGCTGGGAAAACTGGCTAGCCATACACAGAAAATTAAAACTGGACCCCTTCCTTACACTGTATACAAAAGTTAACTCAAGATGGATTAAAGACTTAAATGTAAAACCCAAAACTATAAAAACCCTATAAGAAAACCCAGGCAATACCATTCTATACATAAGAATGGGAAAATGTTTCATGACAAAGACACAAAAAGCAATTGCAATAAAAGCAAAAATTGAAAAATGAGATCTAATTAAACTGAAGAGCTTCTGCACAGCAAAAGAAACTATCAACAGAGTAAACAGACAGCCTACAAAATGGGAGAAAGTTTTTGCAATTGATGCATCTGACAAAGGTCTAATATATTCATCATCTATAAGCAACTTAACAACTCCATTTAAAAGTGGGCAAAGGACGTGAACAGACACTTTCACGGGGCCAAAAATCATATTGAAAAAAGCTTAACATCACTGATTATTAGAGAAATGCAAATCAAAACCACAATTAGATACCATTTCACACCAGTCACAATGGGTATTATTAAAAAGTCAAAAAATTAAAGATGGTGGTGATGTTGTGGAGAAAAGGGAACACTTTTACACTGTTGGTGGGAGTATAAATAAGTTCAACCATTGTGGAAGACAATGTGGGGATTCCTTAAAGACCTGAAAACAGAAATACCATTTGACCCAGCAATTCCATTACTGGGTATATACCCAAAGAAATATAAATCATTCTATTGTAAAGACACATGCATGCCTATGTTCATTGCAGAACTATTCACAGTAGCAAAGACATGTAATCAACCTAAATGCCCATCGATGATAGACTAGACTTAAAAAATGTGGTACATATACATGATGAAGTACTATGCAGTCATAAAAAGAAATGAGATCATGTCCTTTTCAGGGACATGGATGGAACTGGAGGCCATTATCCTTAGCAAACTACCCACAGGAACAGAAAACCAAATACTGCATATTCTCACTTATAAGTGGGAGCTAAATGATGAGAACACATGAATTCATGGAGGGGAACAACACACACAGGGTCCTATCAAAGGGTGGGGGGTAGGAGGAGGGAGAGAATCAGGAAAAATAACTAATGACTACTAGGGTTAATACCTGGGTGATGAAATAATCTGTACAACAAACACCCATGACACACGTTTACCTATGTAACAAACCTGAATATCCTGCACACGTGCCCCCGAATAAATAGATAAACCCTTTGAACATTATTTGCTTAGAGACAACTTGAAAGGAATTTGTGAAAATTGTGTAAGTTTTTTTGTTTTTTGTTTTCTGGTTTTTTTTTTTTTTTTTTTTTGAGATGGAGTTTCGCTCTTGTTGCCCAGGCTGGAGTGCAATGGTGCAATCTCAGCTCACTGCAACCTCCGCCTCCCAGGTTCAAGTGATTCTCCTGCCTCAGCCTCCTGAGTACCTGGGATTACAGGCATGTGCCATCGCGCCTGACTAATTTTGTATTTTTAGTAGAGATGGTGTTTCTCCATGTTGGTCAGGCTGGTCTCAAACTCCCAACCTCAGGTGATCCACTTGCCTCAGCCTCCCAAAGTGCTGGGATTACAGGCATGAGCCACCGTGCCCAGCTGAAAATTGTGTAAGTTTTTAAAAGATCATTTACCTTGATTAGAAGAAACACATAAAAGCATTTCAGAATATTCTGTTTTTAAATAAAAATTCAAAAGTGAAAAAAAGAAAACTATAAAACACTGATGCAAGAAGTTGAAGAGAACACCAAAAAATGGAAAGGTATTCCATCTTCGTGGATTGGAAGAATCAATATTGTTAAAATGTCCATACTACACATAACAATCTACAGATTCAATGCAATCCCTATCAAAATACCAAAGACATTCATCACAGCAATAGAACAAAATGATCTTAAAATTTATATAGAACAAAAGACCCAGAGTAGCCAAAACTACCCTGAGCAAAAAGAACAAAACTGGAGAAATCATACTGCCTGACTTCAAATTATGTTCCAGAGCTATAGTAACCAAAACAGCATGTAGTGGCATAAAAACAGGTACATAGGCCAAAGGAACAGAATAGAGAATCCAGAAATAAACCCACACATCCACAGTAAACTCATTTTTGACAAAGGTGCCAAGAACATATGTTGAGGAAAGGATAGTCCTTTCAATAAATGGTGCTGGGAAAACTGGATATCCATATGTAGAAGAATGAATCTAGACCCCTATTTCTCACCATATACAAAAATGAAATCAAACTGGATTAAAGACAAATCTAAGACCTCAAACTATGAAACTACTAAAAGAAAACATTGGGGAAACTCTTCAGGGCATTGAACTGGGCAAAGATTTCTTGAGTAATACCCCATAAGCATAGGCAACCAAAGCAAAAATGGACAAATGAGATCACATCAAGTTAAAAGTCTTGGCCGGGCATGGTGGCTCACGCCTGTAATCCCAGCACTTTGGGAGGCTGAGGCAGGCAAATCACGAGGTCAGGAGATTGAGACCATCCTGGCTAACATGGTGAAACCCCATCTCTACTAAAAATACAAAAAAAAAAATTAGCTGGGTGTGGTTGCACATGCCTGTAGTCCCAGCTACTCAGGAGGCTGAGGCAGGAGAATCACTTGAATCCAGGAGGCAGAGGTTGCAATGAGCCAATATGCACCACTGCACTCCAGCCTGGGTGACAGAGTGAGACTCCATTTCAAAAAGAAAAAAAAAATATTTTGCACAGCAAAGGAAACAATTAACAAAGAAGAGACAACCACAGAATGGGAGAATATTTGCAAACTACCCATTTGAAAAGAATCTAATAGCCAGAATATAGGTTACTATAGCTCTGTAGCATAATTTGAAGTCAGTTAATGTGATTCCTCCAGTTTTGAACAACTTAATAGGGAAAAAATGTAATGATCCAATTAAGAATGGGCAAAAGATCTGAATAGACATTTCTCAAAAGAAGACATACAAATGGCAAACAGGTATATGAAAAAGTGCTCTACATCATTAATCATCAGAGAAATGCACACCAAAACTACAATGAGATAGCATCTCTCTCCAGTTAAAATGGCTTTTATCCAAAGGACACAGAATAACAAATCCTGGTGAAAATGTGGAGAAAAGGGAACCCTTGTACACTGTTGATGGTAATGTAAATTAGTACAACCACTGTCTAGAACAGTTTGGAGGTTCCTCAAAAAAACTAAAAATGGAGCTACAGTGAGATCCAGCAATCCCACTGCCAGCTACGTACCCTAAAGAAAGGAAATCAGGATATCAAAGAGATGCCTGTAATCTCATGATTATTGCAGCAGTATTCACAATAGCCAAGATTTGGAAGCAACCTAAGTGTCCATCAACAGACAAATGGATAAAGAAAATGCAGCACATATACACAGTGGAGTACTGTTCAGCCATAAAAAAGAATGAGATCCTGTCATTTGCAACAACATACGTGGAACTGGAGGTCATTATGTTAAGTAAAATAAGCCAGGCACAGAAAGACAAACTTCACATGTTCTCACTCATTTGTAGGAACTAAAAATTGAAAGAATTGCACTCGTGGAGATAAAAAATAGAACAATGGTTACCAGAGGCTAGGAAGGATAGTGGGGTGGGGAGAGAAAGTAGGATGGTTAATGGGCACAAAAATATAGTTGGATAGAATGAATAAGATCCAGGATTTGATAGCACAACAAAGCAACTACAGTTGACAATAATTTATTGTACATTTAAAAATAATGGAAAGAGTATAATTGTTCATAACACAAAGAAATAATAAATGCTTAAGGTAATGAAAACCCCATTTACACTAATGTGATTATTACACATTGTATACCTGTATTAAAATATCTCATATACCCCATAAATATATACACCTACTATGTACCCATAAAAATAAAAAATAATTGTTTAAAAAGGATGTTGTTTGAAAGATGCCGGACACCCTTAAAAGAACTGATGAATGCCTACCACAGCCTCCATGTTTTTAATAAACAAGCTTATTCTATACTTTTTTATTTTGCATTTCAGATATTGTCTAGGCACTCTTCACTGTTGAAGTTACATCATAACTTCCCTGAATACCCCCACAGAATTTTCACTCATCCACTTATACATAGCTACACCATATGTATTAGTCTATTCTCATGCTGCCTATAAAGACATACCCGAGACTGGGTAATTTATACAGGAAATAAGTTTAATTGACTCACAGTTCCACATGGTTGCATTGGGTAAATACGCTCATTCCAAATAGGAGAAATTGGCCAAAATGAAGGGGCTAAAGGTCACATGGGAGTCTGAAATCTAGCAGGGCAGTCAGATCTTAAAGCTTCAAAATGATTTCCTTTGACTCCATATCTCAAATCCAGGTCATGCTGATGCAAGAGGTGGACTCTCATGGCCTTGGGCAGCTCCACTTCTGTGGCTTTGCAGGGTACACTCCCCCCACTTCTGGCTGTCTTCACAGGCTGGCATTGAGTGTCTGTGGTTTTTCCAGGCACATGGTGCAAGCTGTTGATGGATCTACCATTCTGGTACCTGGAGGACAGAGAGCCCCTTCTCACAGCTCTAGTAGGCAGTGCCCCAGTGGAGACTCTGTGTGGGGACTCCAACCCCACATTTCCCTTCTGCACTGCCTTAGCAGAGGTTCTCCAGGAGGCCCCATCCCTGCAGCAAACTTCTGTGTGCCCACAGGCTCAACACCATATGAAAGCTGTCAAGGCTGGACTTGCATCCTCCGAATCCATTGGCCCAAGGTATACCATCATAGCTAGCCACAGCTGGAGTGGATGGGATGCAGGGGGAGCTGGACCCAGCCCACAAAACCATTTTTTCCTCCTAGGCCTCCCAGTTTGTGATGGGAAAGACTGCAGTGAAGACCTCTGATATGGCCTGCAGACATTTTCCCCATTGTCTTAGTGATTAACATTTGGCTCCTCATTACTTATGCAAATTTCTGCAGCCAGCTTGAATTTCTCCTCAGAAAATGGGTTTTGCTTTTCTATGGCATAGTCAGGCTGCAAATGTTCTGAACTTTTATGCTCTGCTTCCCTTTTAAATATAAGTTCCAATTCCAAGCCATATCTTTGTGAATACGTAAAACTGAATGCTTTTAACAGTACTCAAGTCAATTCTTGAACACTTCACTGCTTAGAAATTTCTTTGGCCAGGTACCCTAAATCATCTCTCTCAAGTTAAAAGTTCCATAAATCTCTGGCTCATGCCTGTAATCCCAGCTCTTTAGGAGGCCAAGATGGGCAGATCATGAGGTCAAGAGATCAAGATCATCCTGGCCAACATGGTGAAACCCCATCTCTACTAAGAATACAAAAATTAGCTGGGTGTGGTGGTGCATGCCTGTAGTCCCAGCTACTTGGGAGGCTGAGGCAGGAGAATTGCTTGAATCCAGGAGGTGGAGGTTGCAATGAGCTGAGATCGTGGTACTGCACTCCTGCCTGGCACAGAGTGAGACTCAGTCTCAAAAAAAACAAAAAACAAAAAAAAAACAAGTTCCACAAATCTCTAGGGCAGGGGAAAAGTGCTGCCAGTCTCTTTGCTAAACATAGCAAAAGTCACCTTTGTTCCAGTTTCCAATGAGTTCCTCATCTCCATATGAGACCACCTCAGCCTAGACTTTATTGCCCATATCACTATCAGCATTTTGGTCAAAGCCATTCAACAAGTCTCTAGGAAGTTCCAAACTTTCCCACATCTTCCTGTCTTCTTCTGTGCCCTCCAGACTGTTCCAACCTCTGCTTGTTACCCAGTTCCAAAGTCATCTCTACATTTCTGGGTATCTTTACAGCAGCACCCCACTCCTGGTACCAATTTACTGTATTAGTCCATTATCATGCTGCTAATAAAGACATACCTGACACTAGGTAATTTATAAAGGAAAGAGGTTTAATCGACTCACAATTCCACATGGCTGGGGAGGCCTCATAATCATAGAAGAAGGCAAAGGAGGAGCAAAGTCACATCTTACATGGCAGCAGGCAAAGAGCTTGTGTAGGGGAACTCCTCTTTATAAAACTATCAGAACTCATGAGACTTATTCACTATCACAAGAACAGCATGGGAAAGACCTGCCCCCCATGATTCAATTACATCCTACTTGGTCCCTCCCATGACACATGAAAATTATGGGAGTTACAATTCAAGATGAGATTTGAGTAGGGACACAGCCAAACCACATCACCATATTTTCAGATAGATTACTATTGCGGCTTACATTATTTTGTCTATGCAAAAATTATTTATCTGAGCCAAGTACTCTGTTAATTATATTCCCTTCTTGTATAATGTTATATGTTTCCTGGAATTAATAACCATCTTATTTTTTCCCATTTGATAGTTTTAATTAATGCACTCTAAATTTTATTAAAGAATTATAATCTCCACTCAAAACATCAAACATATTGAAGATTATGTCAATTTTACACATATTAGTTCCTCCTTTCCTCCTGGAGGTTCTGTCCTCCTCTTCAGTCTGGGCCAGTTACATTCAAGGATGCAACACAGCTGTTGCCTTGGGAATCTTCTTTTGCTGTCATCCAGGGAATTCCCTTTGACTCTCTTGAGTGAGGTTCCTGTTCCTTGGATTCCATATCTTGCCCTTTCTTAGTTTACTCTTTACTTAATGAACACATCCTCCTTTAGCTTTCTGAGAAATGATGCATAGAATGTAAATTTGCTGGGATCTTGCTTGCCTGAAACTGTCCTTATTCTAACTTCACACTTTATTAGTTGTTAGGGTACAGATTAGAGATTGGAAACAATCTTCTCTGAGAACTTTGAAGACATTCCTCCATTGTTCTGCAGTTTAACTTGCTTTAAGAAGTCTGACAATATTCTGATTTTCAATCCTTTGTATGTGAGTTTTTTAAAAAATCAGGATGCTTCTAGGGTCTGCATGTTTGCAGTGTTCCAAAATTTCATGATGATGTATTTCTGCATGAGTCTACTTTAATGTGGGATGCTGAGTAGTTCGTGGGGTTCATTCAGTCTGGAAATATGTCCTTTCATTCTGAAAAATATTAGATTATTTATTTGACAATTTCCCCTCCATTTGCTCTGGTCTTTTTCTGGTATTGATATTATTCAAATGATAGACATGTAGACTTTATGTTTTCTCTGTTATTTTACATCTTCTTCTTGTTTTTGTTTCTTTTGTTTCTTGTCTACATTTTTAAGACATTTTCTTAATCCTTTCCATAGAACATTTAAATTTTTGTTTCTTGCATCACATTTTAAAATGTCTAAGGCCTTTATTTTTTTTCAAATATTGACTTTTTATAACTTTTTGTGTGTATGTCATGGATGTAACACCTTTTCTTATTTCCCTGATGATAGTTTTTTTTCTTCTACTTCCTACGTGATTTGTTTTGTTCATGTTACCTTTTTCTTTGTTTTGGCCTTTCTGATGTTAAAAGTTTTTCTGAAATCTCTTGTCATTCTTATTTTGGCTCATATTAAGAAAGAAGCCAAGCCAGGTGCAGTGGCATGCACCTATAATCCTAGCCACTTGCCTGGTTGAGGTGGAAGGATCACTTGAGCCCAGGATCACTTGAGACTGAAGGAAACAGAGATAGTACCAGTGAGATCCTCATTTCTGAAATAATAATTTTAAAAAATAACAACAATAAGGAGAGAGAAGCCTTACAGTTGTGTCTGTGTGAGAAAATAGGGCTTATTAAAGACTGGGCTTCACTGAAGAATAATTGACTCCCGTTTCATTGAAGGACTCCCCAACTGTCTACATTTTGTTTTGTTTTGTTTTGTTTTGTTTTGCTTTGCTTTGCTCTTGGGCTGATCATTTTCTTTTTAGAGAAATCCACCAATCTCCTGCCTTTAAATATGGCTGCCGGAATTCTAAAGCTGAGCTATGGAAGAGATTGTTTAGAATAGAGACTTTCAGCTACTTTCCCTGTTTTTGGTATGGTATTCTTATTCTCCTCTCTACCTAATGCCCTAAGTCCAGAGTTCTCTGGCTTGACATCTCCAGAGAGTAAACCTCTAATTTTCTGCCAAGGTCAGAAAGAGAAAGTTGCCTGACTGGGGTTGGTGCTACAGAAAGGATCTGGAATAAACCGTGTCCTAAATAGATTTTAAATCAATCCTCTTGTTTTCTTCTCTACTTGTGTCCCTTACATTCTGAAGTACCCGGTGCTTTCGACTTCCAAGATTGTTTTTGGAAATCCCTGACTTTCACCCTCATGGGCTTCTATTTCAGCTTCTTCTGATCTGCAAAGGCAATTAACATGCATCAGCTTTCCAGCAGTCAAAATTATATTGTTGTTGTCCTCTCTTATGTTTTCTCTCTCTCTCTCTATCTCTCTGTCTCTTTCTGTCTCTTAAATGTGTGTGTGTACACACAGCCTTTACTGACACTGTAGTGGAGTTTCAGAAGGGAAGAGTAGGTAAAGTATGTTTCAGTCCGCCATGTTTCCATTTTAATCAGAAGTCCTTTGTTTTCTATTCTATCTTAAAATCTTGTCAACATTTACTCCGTAGTAAAGCAAATAGAACTGAAGTTATGTTTTTCATAATTTACATGGCTGATTTTATCTACTTTGAACAAATCAGATCTTCAGTAGTAACTAAATTATTTTTCTCTTGCACACTTGATTATTATCTTGAGACTTCTGGTGGATCATGTCCTCATGTCCATTGTTCTCCAATCTCAATTCAACATTTATAGCTGAGTAAACATTCTCCTCTTGGTAAGCACAGTTGTTAATTGTGTAAGCTACACATGCTTATTTTAGAAAGTTTTTAAAACATGGAAAAACGCAAGTAGAAATTTTAAAATGCATAAATTCTACCTGTTTTTAAAAGTAATATTTAAAACTCATTCTTCTTCTCTTATGTCTCACTAGGCTCATTCCAACTGCCTAACATATCTCTGTAAGAACTATCAACATTTTGGTCTGTAGGTTTCAATAAATCTTTATGTTTTTACCCATGTATGCAAGGTTAGATTGCTTTCTCCCAAAACAGAATCATGTTATACATATAGATATAAAACTTGCTCTGTTTTTTTACATAATAATATATCAATGTTTTCTAGGTGAAAGGGTAGAACCTAACCCCCATCTCCTGAGTGTGGGCTGAACATTGTGACTCACTTCTAATCGACAGAATGTGGCAGAAGTTATAGTGTGTGACTTCTGAGACTAGATCATAAAAGACATTGCGGCTCAATCCTTGCTTTCTCTCCCAGATCACTCACTCTTGGGGGAGCCAACTTCCATGTCGTGAGACCATTCAAGCAGCCGTAAGGAAAGGCCAACATAGCAAGGAATGGAGGCTTCCTGTTAATAGCCAGTGAAGAACTGTGGCCCTTTGCCAATGTATATGTGAGTGAGCCATCTTGGAAGTGGGTCCTTGGGCCTCCTTCAAGCCTACAGATGACTGTAGCCCTTACAGACACGTTGACTGTAATCTCATGAGAGACCCTGAGCCATAACCACCCACATAAGCTGCTCCCTGACACCTAACCCATAGAAACTGTGACATAATAAAAGGTGTTACAAGCTACTGTGTTTTGGAGTAATTTGTTACACAGCAGAAAATAACTGATACAGATCTGATACCCCAAAATAGGTGCTGTCATAATAAATACATAAAACTGTGGACGTGTCTTTGGAACTGGATGTGGGCAAAAGCTGTAAAGGCTTTAAGGGAGAGTATTAGAAAAAGCCTAATGAAATTGTTAATAGAAGCCTGATGGCTATAGGAAGGCTAAAGGTAAAAGCTAAAAGAAAAGTAAGAAAAAGTTTATTGGAACCTGAAGAAAAGGGATCCTTAGGATATAGTGGCAGAAATTTTGCAATACTATTACTTGTGGTACTGTGGAAAGTAGAAAATATACCCAATGAACTGAGTGATCTTCCCAAGGAGATAGCCAGGCAAAGTGCTGAATATTTCACCTGGTTTCTTCTTGATACTGAATGTGAGAGGAAGGAGATAAACTAAAAGAAGAATTGCTAAATGTGAGAAGCCATTACTTGATAGTTTTGAAAATCTCCACCATCTCTAGATGGCAAACAAACCTAAAATAAAGTCATGGCTTCCCAGCAAAAATCAAATTCAGGGCACTGATGGAAAGATATGTTCCAGAGATGAAGATGAGAGTGTGGCTGCAAAATACCTTGTTTACAACCTCAGAAAGATGTAAGATGGTGCTTCTGAGAACCACTCAGTGAAACAACAGAGCTTTGAACAAGCTTAAGGGTATTGTCCTTCAACAGTTCAGCAGAAGCCCAAAGTAGAGAATAACTTTCCTTGAAAATATTTTGGGGTATGACTTTTGTCTAATGAAGTGAGCTCGAATAAGGTTCATAGGGGATTCAGAAAGTTTCTAAGAATAATGATATTGACAGAAATGCCATCAGCTTAGACTGAAGGGAACAGAGATAGTACACAATGAAAAGAGGTATTTGAAATTCCAAAGTTTTCCTGAGAAAACGGCACAGCTCCAAAACAGTCTATCTTTCAAGAGGAAGGAAAGATTAATCAGAGGAGAGAACCAATAAACCAAAGGGTACAGCCAAGAGCCATGGAGAACCACTCCTAGGAAGTTCCTTGAGTTAGAATCAAGAAACATTGAACATGTGCCTGGGTGGATTTCAGAATTGCTATGGACCAGTGATTGCTTTAGGCTTCCCATTTTTCCACTATTTGAACAGGATTGTCTACAGTTATCTTATGCATGTTGGATGAGTATGTGGGTAACTTGTCTCTTAAACCCACAGGCCTTGAGTTAAAAGGCACTGTACTCAAGGAGCTGCACTTAAAAAACAACACTAGAGAAGCCGCATTCACATTTAGGTCTGATTAAGATGGCAAATTTCTAGACTTTTAGCTGATGTTGTAAAAGATTAAGACCTGGCACTGGGAGTTGGTACGGAAGAGGGTGAATATATTTTCCATGTATGAAGAATGTAAATAATTTGTAGCCAGAGGACAAAGAGGAATAGTTTTAAAATATGTCCACAGATTATTCAACACTTCTCCCTCCAAAAACTGAAGCCTAATTTGCCACCTCTTGAGCTTAGACTGGATTTGGGGATTCAGGGCTAATTGACAGAATATTGTAGAAATGATATTGTGTGACTTCTGAGACTAGGTCATAAAAGGTATTGCAGCTTTCTTTTTTTTAATTAGTTTTTAAACTACAAATAAAAATTGTATGTATTTACCATGTACAACATGTTTTTAAATATGTATATATTGTAGAATGGCTAAATTAAGCTAATTAACATATGCATTACCTCACATACTTATTTTTTTTTGTGGGGGCAGCATATATCTTTCTCTCTTTTACATGACTTTCTCTGCAAGAAGTCAGTTGCCATGGCATAAGTATGCTCAATTAGCCCTATAGAGAGGTCCATGTTGTAAGGGACTAAGGTCCTCTGCCAACAGACATGTGAGTGTAAATATAGGAATATACTATTCTGTTGCACTCCTCCTTCCATGTGATTATAAACAATACTGCAGTAAACCTCTCTGTCTCCCTCTCTGTCCCTAAAGAGAAAACATATTATTATGTTCTAAAGATATCTTCAGATCTAAAGATATCTTTATGTTCCCATGATATTATTTCTGTAAGATAAATTCTTAGAATTGCTGGCTATGCACATTTTAAATTTAGATAAATATTTTCAAATTACTCAAATATTGCCAAAAATAATTGTAATAATTTACACACCTCCAAACAGTGGATGAGAGTATGCCTATATCTTTGCCAATTTTAAATGTTACTAGGCTTTCTAATTTTTTGCAATCCTATAAGAGAAAGTATCTTATAATTTTATTAATTTATACTATTTAACTATTGGTGACAGTGAACATCTTTTTGTATGTTTGTGGTTTGAAAAAAGTACTATAATTATTTAGATGAAATTCTGTTTGCATGCTCCTAACCCTTGATCTTTCTTTTTCCACAATGCCCAGCATATAGTTAATGTTACATAAATATGCAGTTTTGAATAAATGAATGAGTGAATATATAAAATTCAGACATGCAGAAAGTCTTCACTTAACCCCCTAGTTTTGACTTTTAACTGGGCAAAAATACTTTAGCAATCAATTAATTTAATTATCTTTTCACTTCCCCTTTATCACTATTCAATATATACCATTCAAGTGTCTTCTGGGTAAGCTCTTTATCGTTACAACTTGTTCTGGCTAATTTGTTTCTAAAGGAAGCCATATACTTTTTCTCTCTGAATATTTTTTAAAACAACAGAATAGTTATATAATAAATAATAGTAATAATAGCAATAACAATAATGATGCTACCTGATAGGTGTGTTATATACGTAACTGACCTAATTTAATCTTTACTACAGTCCTGTAAGTATTGCTATTCCCACTGTAGAAACAAGGGAACTAATTTTTGATGAGGGCAAATAAATTAGCCATACTCATTTAGCTATTAAAAGGCAGATTTGGGATTCAAATTCTTGTTGTCTGAATGCAAAGTCCATATTCTTTCTACAATGCTCAGCTGGCTTTCTTAGAAATAAATCATTTGTAGAGTTGTTTTCTCATATTGTATGTTCAAAAAAAAAGAGGAAGATTCAAGAAAAGAAAAATATTCACAATTTTAAAAGATGTAAAATGAAATTAAATATTTTTTCCTGCCTGGGAGGGCTTACTGCTATTGATTCTTTTTTCAGTCAGTACTGGAATGAAAATAAAGATTAAGTAAGATGAAAAAACATTTTCCTTTCCTTCATGGTTTACAAACTTAATTCAGCTATCAACGGGCAAGTGACTGATACCTAGTTAAAATAAGAAAATGCAATTGAAACATTTAATCATGAAAAGAGAAAGAAAAGGGAATGTGGTTTCTTCTCACAATGATTGGTCTCTATCATCTGAGGATTTACGTCAAGCTGAGGAATTTCTCCCAGTCAGTTCAGAAATAGGACTGCATGGTGGATTTTAACACAACACTGTGATAATTAGACTGATGCCTTCTTTACAAAGCAATTTACACACTTTCAGAGATAATCTGGGTTTCTGGGTGTTGAGGTCACCTCAGACTGAAGATAGGTATCCTTTTCAGGTGACATTCTGAAATGTTCCAACAGAATGTTGTAAATTTACTCTTTAGAGAAGATAACTCCCCAAAATTATCAAAAGTTGTTTTCTAACAAGGCTTTTACAAAATCATTGCATTTTGAAGTGCAACCATATGGGGAATAAATGGTACTGTATGTGAGGACATTATGAACTAGGTTTCATGTGTAAGCAACTGAAACATGTCTAAGAGTTTTATAATCTTAGTCTGGGAAAAGGAAAAGAAAAAAATTGTTGTTGTTATTTTCCACTGTATGTGGCAAGCTCATGTTCCTCAGATGTGTCCTAGAATAATGTTTTATAATAGGTATTACCACATATATTCAACAGCAGCAGCAACAATGCTAACATGCTTTATACCAAAAACAAAAAAAAGGCATAATGGTGGCAACATGACGAGTGGTCTTACAGCACAAACCTAAGTAATGAGGACACTGAGAGTCATTTTTCTTCAGCCTGCATGTTGTTCCACCTGATCATTGAAGGCTGACACTAAAATGGATAAAACATTGGTATCTCTCTAAAACAGGTGCCGCAGTCTCAAGGTAATGACAGAATGTTTATTTATTAATATTTGTTTGAAGTATTTGCTCATATATTCCTAGCTCAATTTTATTCAGCCAACTGCATATTAACATTGTTTATAGGGTAACCAGAAAACATGACACTCAGAGATATACAGAAATTAATTCTCAATTCATGGAAGTCATTTCAGTAAAATTAAATAATAACAACAAAAATAACAGTTGAATTTCCTAATACAAAATTCTTGTTCTAAATGTATTTTAAAGACATGTTCTCTTATTTTATAAGTGGCTATATTGTATTCTTTAATTTTTCTCTAACATCACTATTTATAACAGATGGAATCTGATCTTGAATCATTATTTATTTAACTCATTCATAATTTCCCCTTTTTGTTTCCAAAAATAAAGAGCTGAGGAAACGTAAAAGATGTTTATAGATAATGAAATATTTTTAAAAAATTAAATAATGTAAAAAGGACTTCCAATTCTGGTAGCATGTTTGATTAGATACGCTGAACAATCTAATTGAAACAAATAAAACATTATAAAAATGTAAATATCTTACTGAGTTTGAATGAAATAATAGAATCAATAGATTTCATAACCTAAGTTATGTGAGAAGTGAGAAGAGGAACCCCAACAAGGGAGTGAATGCTAAAAGAAACTTTTGCTCTGAGTGTTTCTGCTTACACTGTGGTGGCTACGTGCAGAAGGATAATAAGACATAGGGCCCAAGACCAGCCCAGGTGAAGATTTCAACAGACTTCTGCATAAAACTGGGATTCCAAAAGCCTACCTTCACTGTAAAAGTAAGTAAGAACAGGCACAGTGGCTCACACCTATAATCCCAAAACTTTGGGAGGCTGAGGCAGGAGATTCACTTGAACTCAGAAGTTCAAGAGCAGCCTGGTCATCACAGAGAGACCTGTCTCAACAGAAAATAAACAAATCAGCTGAGCATGGTGGCATATGCCTGTGGTCTCAGTTACGCAGGAGGCCGAGGTGGGAGGATTGCCTGAGCCCAGGAGGTCAAGACTGCAGTGAGCTGAGATCATGTCACTGTACTCCAGCCTGGGCAATAGACCAAGACCCTGTCTCAAAAAAAAAAAAAAAAAAAAAAAGTAAATGAGTCTCAAATCGTGAACCTTAGTGTATGCAAATTTAAAAAAATATATTTAGGAGGCCAGAAGATCCCAAAAGAGAATGGAGAATGTGACAAAACATCCTAACTGTATTACAGATTTGTAAAACAACCTCACTAAAAGAGGAAGACGGAAAAGGTACTGATTTAAGTAACTTTGGAGATGAGTGAAATCTATTGAGGCTAAAGGCAAAATTTACTATACATATGCACTGTACTCTAATTGATAATGTCCTGTTCCATATGGTATAGGTTAACAATTCTGATAGTGTTATACACCTATACTGCAGTTGTGCAGTTAAGTAAATGGATGGCGGATCATGGGAAGCCACTTTTTTACCATTGGAGTAGGAATTTACAGATAAGTAAGGGGAAGAAGCTAGAACAATCTGTGTAACAGAGTTGGAGATAACAGTGTGAACTCATGGCCTTTTAGCTTAGATAAACTCATGTCTGTTTAGACACAAATGGTTGCATATAGAAATACTTACAGTTATTTGTATATACAAAGGTCAGTATTACACAAATATATTTCCTTGTTCTGTCAGCTGAGAGGGTTTAGGAACAAGAATAATCAAGTCGCAAGGAGCGTTCCTAGTGCCCAGGTACTGGTTTATAATTCATTGTTAATAAGTGCTCCCTGAAGACAGAGCTGATTGCAGGAGCAGGAAATATACATATACAAGATGAGACTGGGACATCCTATAATGATAGAAAGTAATGAAGTTCTCAAAACCAAAAATCCCACAATGATGAGGTATGTCAAAGGAACATAGGAGCCAACTGGAAGAGCTCCCAATGACCACAGCTGGAATAATATGAGAAACTAAATTTGTTTATTTTCTCAAACAAAGTAGCCTTGGATTATAATTCAAAGTATACAATAAATATCCATGTGTCCATACTGATATAAATAAATGTGGGAGATGAGACAAATCTTCCATGCAGAATTCCAAATAATTGATATATACACTTTACCCTTTGGAAGGCAGAGCATAACTCCCTACCCCTGAAGCGTGTGCTGCACACAATGACTTCCATTCAAAAAGTACAGTATGGAAGTGGGGGAAAGAGTAACTTTACAGCGGAGAGAGCTGACAAACACCATCTCAACCCGATGATCAAGGTCAACATCAACAGTCATAAATCAAGTTGATAGTATGTACCCTTGATACAATGTGATGAAAATGGCAGTTAATTTCTGTGAGTTTCCTTCCAATCTAATCATGAGAAAAACTGCAGACAAATTTCAATTAAGGGACATTCCATAAAGTACCTAACAGCACTCTTCAAAACTGCCAAGATCATTACAAAACTCTTGGAAACTGTCACAGCCAAAAAGTGCCTAAGGAGACATGACCACTATTTAGTGTGGTGTCCTGCAACTGAAAGGACATTAGGTAAAAACCAAGAAAATCTGAATAAAGTATTAATTTTGGTTAATATTATCAGTATCAGTTTATTAATTGTAACAAATAGACCAGACTAATGTAAGATGTTAATAATAGAGGCTACTGGATGTGGGGTAGATGGGAGCCCTCTGTACTATGCTAATAATTTTATGTAAATCTACAACTGTTCTAAAATAAAAAGCTGATTTTTTTTAAAAAGGCAGAAAAATTCAACAGTAGAAAACATGCCTATTTTGACTTTGGCACTGGGTGAAGAAAAACTAAGAAAAGGAAAAAAAAAGTTTTGGAAATTTGTATCATAAGCTGACTCTAACACTTATTTTTCATTCACCATATTACCTGTGTTGTCTGGAAAACCTCCTGTAAAAAAAATTAATGTAAAGTAGTTTAGAGTTGGTGATACCCCCAGACAATTCTCATAAGAAAATGCAAAATCAAAAAATTCAGCCTCCATCCTGGCCTCAAAGATGTCCCAGAAATAAAGCTTCCCCTCAAAAGTATCTCATAGTTAAAAATTATAAACCCACACAAGAAAAAGACAACATGAGTAAGAGCTAGCAGTAATATATCCAAAATATTTTAGAGACTGGAATCATAACACGCAAAATAAAATAGAAAATTCTTATTAATATGCTTTAAAAGTTGAAAAAAAGTAAAAGAAAAGCTTGAACATTTTGGCAAAGAAATGGAAGTTATATAAGATGACAGAGATTACCTGCAAAATCAACAAATTAACTTTTTTAAATTTCAAATTCAACAAATACTTTTTGAGTTCTTCCTATGTGCTAGGGCATGTATTAAATACTTGCACATATATTATCTATTTTTACTTTCATAACAACAAATAATTCTATTAATAAGTACCAAAGTTATAAAAAACTTCATACTAAAATATTTTATTATTTTTATTTTCTCTACAATCTGGATACTTTCTTCTGTTCTGTTTTCCAATTCACAAGTTATCCCTTCACCTGTACCAAATCTATCATTATTCATATCTGTTGTGTTCTTATTTTTGGTTATTAGTAATTTTTTTCTAGTTTTAGAATTTCTATTTTTCTTTTTGTTCTGGCCTTTGTATTTGAGAAGTTATTTCCAGGAAAATTTCTGCTTGCTTCTTCCAGGTATCTTAACCTACCAGTCTAGTATGACCCTATTCTGAGTTCAAAGATGGAGGTTGTCCCAAATTACAGATGATTGCAAGCTGGTTGCGAGTCAGTAGGAGTACTGATTTATTTCCACCTCACCATTTTCCTGAGGGTAAAGTCATCTGGAGCCCCAGCTTAAAGACAGGGGATGTTTATTTATTTATTGAGCCCAGGCTTTGTCTTCTGCCCGTTTTTTTCACAAGACTATCAAATGGCTGCTCAGTTTTGCAGCTGTTTCTTCCAGAGCATCAAATGCCTTTGAAAGCAGCCTTAAGTGCTGGGCTCACTTCTCTAGGTTCATGTCTTTTCCTAGATTTTGACCCAGTAATTTCCATCATATTAGCTAGTGACCCAAAAGGTTTCTGCAGAGTTGAGCTCAGAGAAGAAGTTGACCCAAGTGAAAAGAGGCCATTAAGCAGGCAGGCCCAACTTTCCTCTCTGGTTACAAATTTGTTTTTCCCATTAGGGCCCTTTCACTTCAACATTGTCCTAGTCATGAATGGCTCCAGGAAATAAGTATTGCATCTTTAAAACTTTAGCTCACGACTATACAAAAATCTTTCTCCTTTAGCTCCCCTTAATATCTGAAAAAGGTTGACATTTTCAAAACCACAGTGTCGAAACTCTAAAAGTCCATAAAAAGTAAAAGTAGAGAATTTTAAAAATCATAATAGCCATTTTTTCAAAGAATTTGGCTTTGTTTTCTGATCCTCAAGTGAAACCTGGCGCTTCTAAAGTCCCATCAGGAGGAGAAGCAGCCCTGATAGTGATGATTGACAGGCCTAGCAGGCATGACACAATGAAAGGCCTCATGCTGCCTGGTTAAGGGCTCAAATTTATGTATTTCTCTTCAGATGTCCAATGCCTATCGCAGCCCAGAGCAGGTTGGTAAGGATACTGAGGTAGGACATTTTCAAAATCTCTCTCAAATCACACCCAAATAATTAAGAATCTCTCTCTTTGCATTGCCCTTCACACTTTAATGAAGAGCTTTAGGACATTGACCAGGCACCCATGTTCTCCAGCTTCCCTGTCCAATATGATAGCCACCAGTCGTGTGTGACTATGAAGCACCTACATGTGGCCAGAATGAACTGATTCAGCTTTAAGTAAAAACTATGCAAAAAATATATAAAATATCTCAATAATTTTTATATTGACTAGGTGTTAAAATGGTATTTTAGGTATATTAGATGAAATAAATGTATTATTAAAATAAACTTCATCTGTTTTTTACTTTTTAAAATTTGACTACTAGAATATTTAAAATTATACAAGTGGCTTGCATTCTATTTCCATTGGATAGTGCTGCTCTAGGTGATCTTAGTTCTAAATACTGAATCTCTTCCTGCTGAATGGTTATTTTCTCAACTAGAATGTGTATTAAGCATCTCCAGAAAATTCCCTTGAAAATGTTTGCCATTAACTAACAATGAGACTAATCAAATAATTATAACTCTTTGGATCTGAGTTTCTTCACATCCAAAATGAAGAGGTTAGACCAGCAGCCCCCAACCTTTTTGGCACCAGGGGGTATGGTTTCAGGATGAAACTGTTCCATGTCAGATCATCAGGCATTAGATTCTCATAAGGAGTGCACAAACTAGATCCCTGGCATGTGCAGTTCACAATAGGATTCGCGCTTCTATGAGAATCTAATGCCACCACTGATCTGACAGGAGGCAAAGCTCAGGCCGTAATGCTTGCCCGCTGCTCACCTCCTGCTGTGTGGCCAGGTTCCTAACAGGCCACTGACCAGTACCAGTATGCAGCCCAGGGGTTGGGGACCCCTGGGTTAGACTGTATCTCCTGTACAGTTTCTTACAATTCTATGATTATTTCATTATAATTGTTTTAAAAAAATTTTTAAGGTATGTTCTATGCATAAGGATATACTTAGTTTTTAAAATTATAATGAATATATATATAATTTTTAAACTTGTTTTTTAAAAAATATAAAAATAAATATTTCCTTGTTGATACAAAGACAGACATGAAGTTATTTTATATAGCCACGCATATGCTAAAGTTGCACATTCATTTACTATATTGCTATTATAAATTTTCCCATGAAATGATTTTGTTATGAAGGTTTTTAAATTTTAAAGGTTTAGCCTATTGCTTTATTATTTATTCCCTATAATTGGTCCCTTAGCTTTTCTTCCAAAGGTCATCCTTATTCTTCATCCATGCATGCCCCCTATATTCTCCTTTGACCATTTCTGGTTACATTTTATCTTATCCTCATTTTGCCATGTCCTCCAATTTTCTTTCATGACTAAGCTCTCTTGTCAACTCTCACTAACCCTGTTTAGGAAGATTTCCACCCTGGCCACACTCTTCCTCTCCTTTAGACTGGAGCTTTCCTGGTCTCATCCCTTTCAAAACAAACTTACCTGAAAATATCTAATAATAAGGACATTTCAAGGTGAATTCAAGTCTTTACTGTTACTTCTTACTAGCAGGGTAGGGAACAGGTATTTGCATTTTAAATCTTAACTCTCATCCTGAAATGAAAACCTTTATTCGTATTAAATTGAATGGGATGTTCCTATTCTATATTTAAATTTTCCTAAAATCCATTATAGTATGTGTCTTCTTAAATGTTTTTGCAAGCATTCCCCTGCACCTATTCTTCCATGTGAAAACATGAAACCTGGCTGGGCGCGGTGGCTGACGCCTGTAATCCCAGCACTTTGGGAGGCCGAGGCGGGTGGATCACGAGGTCAGGAGTTCGAGACCATCCTGGCTAACACGGTGAAACCCCGTCTCTTCTAAAAATACAAAAAATTAGCCGGGCGTGGTGGTGGGTGCCTGTAGTCCCAGCTACTCGGGAGGCTGAGGCAGAAGAATGGCGTGAACCCAGGAGGCGGAGCTTGCAGTGAGCCGAGATGGCACTACTGCACTCCAGCCTGGGCAACAGAGCGAGACTCTGTCTCAAAAAAAAAAAAAAAAAAAAAAAGGAAAACATTAAACCTACAGTTTGCTAAGGAAGATCCTGACTGCTAAAGAAACCGACTCAACCTTAATGTTTGGAGAACACTGGATTTGGAGTAAGATGATCTAGGTTTATATCTTGATGTATCATCCATTCCAAGTGCAAATCCATGGACAAATCCATGGACATATCCTTCATTCTCACTAAGCCTGGGTTTCCTAATCTTCTGAAAGGAGCTATTAATAACACCTGATACACTTGCTGAGTGTATTTCTGAGCCTCTAAAGAAATAATGAACATGGAAGCACTTAGCAATGTTACACAGCCTTAGTGATCTTGGGCACCCTGAGATTTCATTAAATTTCGTTCCTAGTTCCATTTTCCCTTCCTTGGGTTAGAAAAAATACATTGACCCATTCAATTCAGACAAGAATAAAGAATATACGCGTTTTCAGAATAATGAAAAGTTTCAAGTTAAGATAACACAGTCACTCTCTTCATGCAAACATGAGAGCTATGAAACACCTGTTAGAACTGATATCCCAGGTGACTGTATACAATTCATCTATGAAGCTCAATTTGTCAAGAAACAGCATAATGGTTTTATAAAATTCAGATGGAACCTGGACGGAGGGATGTGGGTGCGCATTAAATTCATAGAATATTAAAGTAGCAAATTAGCGTTAAAGTGATGAAAGTAAAGTGCAAATAAAAGACTTTAAGAATTAAGTAGTCGACTCCATGTGTTAGGAAGGAATTCTTTGGTTAAAATAAAACAAACACAAAATTCAAGTGCTTAAAACAAATCACTCAAGATGTCAGTTGGAAAACATATATTCTTTCCTATTATTTCCTCTATGAAATGGAGACAGAAAATCTGTCATCAATGACTCTTGGAATTTGGTGGAAAAAGGAAAGAATCTGGAATCAGTCCCGTTGAGTTTCGTTCCAGCTTCTCCTCTTAGAAGCTATTCTCTTCTCCCTGAAGGGAGGCAACACTGTCCGTTCGCCTGACTGGCAGTGTTTTAAGGACCCATCGCGCTTGACGGGAAAGTCAGGTACAAGCTGATGCTGTTATCACCACAGGAACCAGGGGCTGAGCGGTGAAATCCAGCTCCTCCCAGCTGGAAGACACTAGGGTGAACGGAGATAAAAGCAGTTCTCTTTACCCGAAGTTTCTTTCTTTTTCATGCCACTTCAAATTTGGGTAAGAGGAAAGAGGGCCAAGGGGATTTAAGGAACCTGGATGATGAACTCCCCAGCGGTTTACAGTTCCTTCGTGATCTATTTGGTTCATTCATTCAACAAGTATTGCCGGGCTGCAGCTTGGGTGCCCAGCCTTGGGGTAGGCAGTGGGACTACAAAGAGGAAAGGACCCAGAATAGAGGGGGCACTGGACGTATAACTGCGGGACAGCGAGGTCGCGCTCGCGCGGGGTGAGGTTGGAGGCAGCCGAGGAGCCCCACAGGGCAGCGCCCGCCGCCGCCGCCGCGCCCATCCCCCACTCCGACGGCCACGAGTTCGGGCCGCGACGTCCCCATGGCAACACGCGGCGGCGCTGCGCGCGGGGAGGGAGAGGCCCAACTGCCTCGTAGGTCGCGCGGCGGGAGGGCCCAGGCGGCGGGAGCGCGGCGGCGGGTGGCGGGGCCCCTTAGGGCGGGCCTGGCCGGGCGGGAGGTGACATACGCGGTCCTGCGCCCCCGCCTCAGACCTCTCGGGCGAGCGCGGCGCAGCGCAGGTAATGGCTCCTGGCCTTCCCGGCCCCGCCTCGCCCCTGACCCTCACCCAAAGGCCAGGCTGCGCGGGTCCTCGAGCGGGACAGGGGAACCCCAAAAGGGCGGCCGCTCTGCGGGAGGCTGGGCTTGAACCGAGCGCGGGTCCTGGAGGGGACCGCGTGGCGCGGGGACAGAGGCTGGGAGGGGAGGCCCGCGCTTGCAAATCCAGAGCAGAGCTGCGCCCTAAGTTAGAAGGACTGGGCTTCAGTTGTGTGGCCTTGGGCAAGCCACTTAACTTGTCTGTGCCTCAGTTTCCCTGACGTTTAAGTGAGATATTTGAGAATCTACAAAACCATTTATTGGTCTGCTCCTTCTGGTCAAGTTTTCCTTCACCATCCCTGCTCCTCTCCGCTCTGTCCCACACACAATTCCAGGGTCTCTCTTAAACTCTTCGATTTGGAAGTGATGTGAGCTCGAATCTTCCTCCTCTTTCTACCTCCTTGAATGTTCTTTAATTGACTTTTATTCAGTGATTCGGAGGAGTTGAAGTCCTTTTCAGTACTTTCTCCAGTTATCGTCATAGATTATTTTTTAACTAAAATTTTGTTACTGAGAAAAACATATTTTTTTTTTTTTTTTTACTTTAGGCAAATGCTAACTAACATCCCTATTTTGTCAAGAGGTGAGCCAGTGCCCATAGAGCCATTGAAGAATTTCAAGATTTCTTTTTAAAGGCATTCTTAGCCTTTTTGTCCTAAATCTCATAGTTATAGTCATCCTAACAAAACCCAGATAGGGCCAAAGAAAGAATGTACTCAAATAAAGGCACACCTTTAGGGGAACCACAAGAATAGAAAGTTTGAGAACATCTGGCTAGAATTTCTCTTTTAATGGGAATTCTGTTTTACTCATTCTCATGTACTGAGCCCTTTGCGAACAACGTAGTACAAGCTATTATTCAATAAGTAGTAAATGGATGCTCATTTTAGTCCGTACCACATATTTCAATAAATCACTAAGTCAATATCGTAAATGCATAGGGGTCGCTAAACAAAAAACTCAAGTTTGGGAGGCCGAGGTGGGTGGATCACGAGGTCAGGAGTTCGAGACCAGCCTGATCAACATGCGAAACCCCGTCCCTACTAAAAATACAAAAATTAGCCGGGCGTGGTGGCGATTGCCTGTCCCAGCTACTCAGGAGGCTGAGGTGGGAGAATCGCTAGAACCTGGGAGGCAGAGGTTGCAGTGAGCTGAGATCGTGCCTCTGCACTCCAGCCTGGGCGACAGAGCTAGACTCCGTCTCAAAAAACAAACAAAAAACCAAAACAGAAAACTCAGGTTTCTATATTTTGTAGGATCAAGAGCTACTACACAGAAAAACTCATACTAAATGGTTTTTGCCAGTAGCGAAATTTTCATGTTTTATAGGTTAAAGAATGTAAACATTTTAGGAACTTGTATCATTTTCCTCCTAACAGATTAAAAATCAAGAAATATAAACCAGATGTAGCAGTTTCTTGACATGGAGAACCAAGCCCATAATACGATGGGGTAAGTGCTGAGAAATTTCTGTTTAATAAGTATGTGCTTAACTGTGCCAAAAACTTCCTGAGAACACATGAATTTTGAAATTTACTATTAATAGAAGGATATGCCAATTATTTTTGGTGAGGCGGATGAGAGGAAATATGAAGTGACTGTAATTAAGGATTATAATGCGAGACTTTCTGATTTTGACACTACAGATCTGCACTCAAAAATCACTGTTTTCCAACTTTTAGTGACTGTCCAATATCTAAGGGTGGTGGATGTGGAGGCAGGCCTCATGTGCTCTTCTGTTACCACAATGCAACCTTTCTTTGCCAGCTTGCTCCTTTTTTGCTGCATTGAGTATCTCAAGTTTCCCTCTACTCTTGCCCCTTAAGGCTGAACTCAACACTTAAACATAGCCTGAGAATAGATCCAACTCCGTAAAAACATCATCAAGAACTAGATATCTTACCAAAAGTTTCACGAAGAGATAAGAATAAAATTTGTGTAGCATTTGTCATTGTAGAAAATCAAATTCCTGTTTACAAATATCTGTCCTAACTCTTTACCTGCTACCTGCATCACAGAGTTTTCTCTTCCTATTGTTTCACTAGCCAACTGACCACTGGCTGAACACAGAGTTTGGGGAATGAAGGAGTGAAGGGGTGATTGTATAGTGCCTAATCTTGATTGCAACTGACTTTGGCACTAGTCACACCACTTCAGGTGTCTCACTTTCAGAAATTCTGCCCAGACCATAACTTTGATGTCAGGCTGAAAGAAAGCTGCACAAGTTTGGATAATAATCATAACTATCACTTTTTAGCTCCCACTGCATACTCCTTTTTACAACAGCCCTGCTAGGTATTATTCTCATTTTACAACTAAGAAAAGTAAATATATTCGAGTACAGTCTAAGCTCTTATAACAAAGAGACTCCAAAAACAGCAGCTTAAATAAGAGACTCCAAAAACAGCGGCTTAAATAAGATTGAAGATTATGTCTGTTTCATATAGTCGTCACAGGTGCTGTGCTCACCCAAGATACACAGACCAGGATTGGTTTGGCAACTCTGCCATCTTCATTAATGATTTCTATCTCTAGGACCAAAGTGGTTGTTGCAGCTCCCACCATCATAAGTGTGCTCTGCCATCATGACTGTGCTTCTTCCATAGGGAAGGAGAAAGGCAAGAAGAGAGAGTAAGACCTTTTCTTTTAGGAGTATAACATGGAAATGGCAGGTCTCGCTTCTGTTCACTTTCCATTGGCCAGAACTTTATCCCAGAGTTACAACTAGCAGCAAGAAAGGCTGGGAAATATGGTCTGTAACTAGGTAGCCATATGACCAGACAAAGCTTAGAAGTTCTAGAACAAAGGAGGAAGAATGGATATTGGTGAAAAACTAGCATCCTCTACCACATTGAGGCTCAGAAAGGTAGAAAGACAAAAAAAGCAGGAGCTCATTCTAGAATATACATCAGGTTAGTAGAGAAAGTAGGATTTGAATTCAGGTATGCCTGGCTCCAATCCCTGTGTTCCTTCCTACATTGGAAATGGATGGCAATGAGATGCAGGGAGCAGCCTGCCTGGTATCCATAGCAGAGCCAGGTTAGGATTCTGGGTTAAGTATGTGTTGGGTCCCTGTTGTGATGATAGCACTAAGAGCCAAGATGCAGATTGAAGATGTTGAACCTAAGGTTGGGTCCCAGATATCACTTCACTCCTACAAATCCAAGGCCATGGAGTCATTTAAGAAACAGACCTTGTCTTTAAAGAACTTAGAATTTAGTAAGGAACAGTAGAACTTGTTTGGGTATGGTGTAATTACAACCCCCCAAGTTAATGAGAGTTTTTAGAGGTTTTCCTGAGGTACTGTTCCACTCATCACAGTAGACATGGGGCCACACACTGCCTACCACGGTCTCCAAAGCATGGAGACCCCAGGTTGGCATTGCCTCAGTCCCACATGCTATTGAGAGTTATGTATAAATCTAGATCATGAATACAATAAAACTTCATCATCAGGGTCTTGTTATGTAGCTTATTAAACCGTGTCATCTACATATACAGTAATGTTTTGTGGAGCAGCCTACATTTAACAGATACCTATTTAGAGTCTACTGTGAGCTACTTACTGGTCTAGGCACCAGGAAGGTAGCAGTGAACAAAATACACAACTTCTTCTCAAGGGGCTTATACCATAGTGGAAGAGACAGATAATAAACATATAAATTTGTATCATATGGTGATATGAAGAAAAATAAAGCAGGCTAAGGGTGGGAAAAATAGAGAGTGTGAATGGAGTGGTCAAATAAAGATACTTTGGTAAGGCAGCATTCGAGCAGAGATTATATCTGGGGGAAAAGATTACACAGAGCAGGAGCAGAAAGTGCCAAGGCCTATGGTGGGAGCTTTCCCACAGAACATTTTCAGTGTGAGTGAATCAATATTCTCTGATATCATGGTTATAACCGGGTTTGATGTTAATTTATCCATGATTTCTTCCAATTATAGGTGTTTGTATTTGTGCCATAATAATCTAAACTCCTTGTAATTGAAACTCAATTTTATGTTTGTTCTTTTTGTTTTTAAAGTGTGTTTCCAGAACATAATTATAGAATGAGTAAGTGATCCCTTTTATTGGCCTTTTTAAGAAAACCTTCTCTAGGTTTTGCTTTGTTTTTGTTTTCTTATTCATGAATTTCTACTTACTAGTTTTCCCTTTTATGGTTTATTCTATCTTGTTCCCATGGGTTGAAAAATGTGCTTCAGTTATTTTCATGATTTCTGGATTTCATGATTTCTTTAAATAATAAAAGCATGTAAGTTTCCTCCTGAGCACAGCTTTGCTGCCTGCCATAGGGTTAGTGTTCTCACCATCATTTTCTAAATAATCTATCATTTCAAATTTGATATCTTCTTTGACTCAAGAGATATTTACAAAATGTAATTTCAAGGGGCATTTAGTTATCTTTTTATTATTACTTTTTAATCTTTCTACTGTCATAGTCATAGGATATGGACTATATGATTTTGACTCTGTCAATTTCACTAAGATTATTCTTGTAGTCTATTGCAGGATCAACTTTTATTAATGTCCTTTGGGTATTTGAAAACACATGTATGTTCTCTTTTGGTTGAGTAAAAAGGCTAAAAAAGTTATATAATCAAACATTTTAATTGTTGTTATTATGTTTAACTTGTGTTTTTCAAGTATAGTTACATTAATTTTTGTTTATTTGATCTGTCAAATTCTAAGGAAGATCTTCACTATAATTGTAGTTTGTCTAGTCCTTCTTGTATTACTAACAATTTTTGGTTTACATATTTCAGTGTTCTGTTGCTTGATGTGTCAAGGTTTATGGGTATATCTTCTCAGCATATTATATGATTAACATTATAAAATATAGCACAAGTATAAACTAATGTTTTCTGTTTTAATTCTACTTTGCCTGATATTAATATTACCATCCCTGCTTTCTTTTTAGTTTACTTTAATCAATAATATCTTTGTTCATCACCTTGTTTTCAACCTTTTTTAGGTCATATCAAGTTTTTCTCCACATATAAATAGCATATGGTTAGATTAACAAATAGAGGCCAGGTGCAGTGGCTGGCGCCTGTAATCCCAGCACTTTGGGAAGCCAAGGCAGGTGGATCA
Source organism: Pan troglodytes (assembly GCF_028858775.2). Taxonomy (NCBI): domain Eukaryota; kingdom Metazoa; phylum Chordata; class Mammalia; order Primates; family Hominidae; genus Pan; species Pan troglodytes. The sequence continues at coordinate 95,456,169 of NC_072407.2, forward strand.
CCTGAGGTTGGGAGTTCAAGATCAGCCTGATGAACATGGAGAAACCCCATCTCTACTAAAAATAAAAATTAGCCTGGTGTGGTGGTGCATGCCTGTAATACCAGCTACTCAGGAGGCTGAGGCAGGAGAATCATTTGAACCCGGGAGGCGGAAGTTGCAGTGAGCCGAGATTGTGCCATTCCACTCCAACCTGGGCAACAAGAACAAAACTCCATCTCAAAACAAAAACAAAAAACAAAACCCAAAAAACAAATAGGAAGCATAGCTGGGGAGACCTCAGGAAACTTACAATCATGGCAGAAGGCGAAGAGGAAGGAGGCACGTTTTATGTGGCCAGAGCAGGAGGGAGAGAGAGAGAAGGGGGGAGTTGCATCTCCTGAGAACTCACTATCACAAGAACAACAAGGGGGAAGTTCGCCCTCATGATTCAGTCACCTCTCACCAGGCCCCTCCTCCAACACTGGGAATTACAATTCGACATGAGATTTGTTTAGGGACACAGAGCCAAACCATATCAGCGGGCTTATTGACAGTGGTCTTTACTCCATAGTCATCAGACTAGGCAGTTTCCTTGCAGGACCCCAGGTCACTCTCTTTCAGTCTTTTGTCTCAGGCTAATCAGATTCCAGAGAATTCTAATTTCCTACCTGGAGAGTATACCAGCATTCTGGGAGCTGAAAAGGATGAGGGGGCTGAATTCAGACTTACATTGTTGACCTTAACCCCCCAGTTTCCAGTACAGTGGTCCTGCCATCTACTGTACCTGGTGTTCCCCAACCCCAGTCCAGAGCCTTTCTGTTTTAGCTTCTCCAGAGAATATGCCTGGATTCGAATGCCAGTGAGGAGATCTAGGAGTCAACCCCTTCTTAGCCATTCCTCCTGTTTTCAGGCTGACACTCACTTGCTACTTCCAGATGTATCTAGTTGGTTTGCTACTTGGCTTTGTCCACTGCTAGTTCCTGTTATTTTTATCCTTCTAGGTTCGACCTTCTAGGTTAAAAATATCCCTTTACTTTGTGTTAGTAGGATTTGGGGAGGGAACAAAATGTGTGTGCATACATCTTCAACCAAATTCTCATTTTTCTCTACTGAATCTTTTACTGTACCTTTTATTCTGTGACTTTTATCTTAGCCATTGATCTCATTCATAGAATCTTGTCAAATGCTTCCTAAACATCTAGGTACTGCTACGTGATCCACCAGATTCTTCTTATCTGCTGTGAAAGTCATTATTTTCAAAGAACCAAGGTAGATGAATATTAAATCATAACTTCTTGCATCTGATTCAAAAGGTCCTTTAAAACTATACTCTTTTTGTGTGCATCTTTCTTAACCCTTAAAGTATTCTTTCCCTCTGAGATATATTAATCATCTTTACTTTACTTACCAGGTTCTTGACTTTATGAATCATAACTTTACTTACCAGGTTCTTGATGAGTTAAACACAGTTTTAATTACAGTTTATAAAATAAAATCTAATTTTTCTGATGTAAGTCAACATATTGGTACCTGAATAAATTATAGTAATATATTATTTTTGCACATTGAAAATTCTTTTTAAATTTGGTTAATTCCCTTGCTTTCTGGTTAGCCCAGACTATACCCCCTTACTCTCCCTCTCTTCATACTTTATTCACCTCCCCCCATATACACGTATATTCCTCCCCAGAGTAATCAAACTGGACAAGTTCTTCCAGTTTCTTGTATCTCTGAAGAAGAAACAAAGTAAAGTACATCTGGGTTAAAATCCTGACATGTCAAACTTGACGGTAGACTCTGAAATGTTAGCAGTGCTGAGTGACTGTAGGAATTAAATGCATGATTTTGAAAGGAAGGAAAGTTATTAGGAAGGAGAGAGAGGAAGGAAGGAAATAAGGAAAGAAAGGGAAGATTTCTACAAGAGACCTAATCAAACTGCTAGTAAGTTTAAGGAAAGATGAAAAAGTACCACTGTGTAGGATAAATTTGCACATACGTTTTACAGGAAAATCTTTACAAAAGATTAGTTACAACATACATTTTCTTAAAAATCTGATATGTGTGAATGTAGATATGTACATCAGGTGCATACCCACCTAACCTGACCTGGTTGTCTATGGTGCTTAGTTGTATGGCACCTTGGAACCACCTGGGACTTTGTGAGCCTCTAATCAGAGCACTGGTGAAACAGAGAAGTGCTAAAAACATGAATATTACAGATATGTGATGAGTGCGTTTGTTCTCTCCCCAAAAGAAAGAAGCAGTCTCATTGGACAGCAGTTAGTATAAAAGTTGTACCCTCCTTGAACTCAAGAAGCAGAAGGAAAAGGAGAAATAGAGACAAAAATAGAAAAGCTGGCAAGAGAAGTAGCAACACAAGTATCAGTGGTAATAAGAACGTTAAGAAGTTAGTCCTATAACACTATAGGCCAGCGTATTCCAGGGGCCCTAGCTCTGTTCAGCAATGTTTTGTCTTCTCTTCTATCACACCACAGGGACAAGCACAGTGCCTGACATAGGGTAATTATGCAGTCAACTTTTTTTTTTCCTGAGGCAGGGTCTTGCTCTGTCACCCAGGCTGGAGTACAGTGGTGTGATCTTGGCTTCCTGCAATGTCAGCCTCCTGGGCTCAAGCAATCCTCCACCTCAGCCTCCTGAGTAGCTGGGAGGTACACACCACCAAGACTGGCAATTTTTTTGTTTTGTTTTTTGTAGTGGTAGGGTCTCACTATGTTGCCTAGGTTGGTTTTGAACTCCTGGACTCAAGCAATCCTCCCACTTTGGCCTCCCAAAGTGCTAGAATTACAGGCATGAACCACTGCTCCCAGCTCAGTCAACATTTGTTGAATGAATGAGTGAACTGAAAGAATGACAGCTTATTAAAGGCAATAAACTGTCAAACAACAGGGAAATAAAATATAAATACCAATTTCAAAAGACTAGAGAAGAGTTGAATCAAGAGTTCAGAATTAGATAGAAATGAGGTTGTATAAAAGCAGGGTGTGAAAAAATGGAGAGAATCCAGGACTATTTTCATAGATACACTTGGGGTATTGAGGACTTGCCTTTTTAATTGGAGAATGTATGGGGAATGGTTACATAGGAATGGCTTCAGCCAGGAACAAAACATACCCATGTGCTTTCATGGACTCTCCAAGGGTAACATACTAAGACTCACAGTTTTCACCCTTAAATGTTATTTAAGTTAGGTTGTGTCTTGAAATCAGAAGATACATTTGGCGATTATTCCGTTTCCTCTAAAAGCAATTATTAAGTTATTGTTGCTTCTTATAATAGAAAGTGTTATAGAATGACAGAAATATGTTTCACATGTTGCCATATTAAAGCACAAACATATATGGCATAGCCATTTATGGGGAAATCCACTGGCCAACCCATAGTGCCATGGAGTAACTATACCTATAATCTGTACAAATGCTAGAGTACAAGATGAGCAGCACACAGCTAGGTGCACTATACAATCCATGCAATGAAATGGTTTCCAAATTTTCTCTAAAAAGGAGAAAGGGGAAAATGCAAATACTTTATGCTAATCTTATAAATCTTCAAGTTATATACTACTTAAAATGGTTCAAGAATAGGAAAAAAAAAAAGATGAATCAACAAAAGAGCTGGCTTATAAAGGACAGCTAGTCAAATTACCCATAGAGGCTATCCATTTATATTAGAAACAGGCGGCATATGAGGCATAATTGGTGCAATGGCCCAGGGACTCAGGAATATCCAAATCTTGCCTCAAATCACCAACAACCCCAAGGGAGACTTACCATAGCAAAGGAAAGCAAGACACTTTGAGTGGTAATGATAACGAGGGAACCCACCTTACACAGTGTCAGAGGAGGCCACGTAGGAAAGAGTAATGAGGCATCCCTACCCATCCCAGCCAAGGTGGTATCAGTGCAGAGCTACTAGGGGCCTGAACTGTCACCCCCACCCAGCAGTAATGAGGAGTTCCTCCCTCCAAGTGGCAACAGAGGCTGAGTCAAGAACCTGAACTTCCACCACTGTCTGGCAGTAATGAGGTGGCATTCTATTCCCCTGCTGGAGTATTGTCAGAAGGGGTCTGCTAAAACACAAAATTCAAATAAAAACCAGAAGCTCGTAATATAATACCCAAGCAAATTAGGGTTCCTATTTTTCTGGAGGTGGGAAATTTAGAGCTGATACTATGGCTCTGCGATGGTATCAGAGACCTCATTGGAGCTTACAGTCTAGTGGAGGGAAACAGATTATAGCAAATAAATAAATCTATATTATGTTGGGGGTGGTAATAATCACTATGTAGAAAAAGTAAGCAGATTATGAGAATAGAGAGTTACAGAGTAAATCTGGTTAGGTGACATTTGAAGAAAGACCTAAAAAAAGTGAGAGATGTAGACATCTGGATATCTGGGGGAATGGCATTCCAGGCAGAGGAATCAGCAAAAGCAAAGCTTCTGCAACAGGAACATGATTGACGTTTTCAAGGAACAGAAAAGAGGCCAGTTAGAGAGGAGGAAGCAAGGGGGAAAGTGGTAGGAGATGACCTCAGAAAGGCAAATAGGGCCAAGTCCTGAAGGGCCTCGCAGACCTTAGTCAAGGCTTCAGATTTCACTGTGTAAAATGGGAAGTCACTGGAGGACTCTGAGCAAGGGAGTGACATTTTCTGACTTAATATTTTAAAAGGCTCAGTCTAGTTGCTATGGGAAGAATAGACCATAGGAGGGTAAGGGTTGAAAAGGCAGACAAGCTAAGCTGTGGGAGATGACAGTAGATCAGATTGATAGATGTAGACATAGTGACAAATGGGTTTGTTTTCATGAAATAGCTGACAATGTTACAGATCCTGGATTGGATATGGAGTGTGTGAGAAGATGATGAACAAAGGATGGTCCAAAGACTTTTGGCCTAACAGCTGGAAGGGACAGAATTGTCATTTATTAAATAAGGAAGACTGGAGAAAATGCAAGCTTGGTTTGAGATGCCTGTTATATATCCAAGTGAAGACGTTTGTTGTATGTCCAAGTGAAGCTGCCTGTATGTACAGCTGTATATAGCTGTTTGTGGTCACCTTATCGTTTCAAGATAGCTGAACCATCTACAACATCATATCTGCCTTCCAAGAAGGAAGTAGAGAGAAGGCAGTGGGTAAAAACAAAACAGTGTATGCAGCATTCTTATTTTGGGTTCCTAGAGAAGCCAGCTCTGAGATAAGAATTTGGATATACATTGTTTATTTGGGATATGAAGATATGGTGTAGGCTGGGCATGGTGGCTCACACCTGTAATCCCAGTGCTTTGGAAGGCCAAGGCAGGAGGATTGCTTGGCACCAGGAGTTTGAGAACAGCCTCGGCATCATAACAAGACCCTGTCTCTACAAAAAAAAAAAAAAAAAAATTAGCTGGGTGTGGTGGCACACACCTGTAGTCCCAGTTACTCAGGAGGCTGAGGCAGAAGGATCACTTGAGCTTCTTCCTCATTTTCTCTCGCCTCCGTCATGTAAGAAGTGCCTTTCACCTCCTGCCATGATTCTGAGGCCTCCCCAGCCATGTGGAACTGTAAGTTCAATTAAACTTCTTTTTCTTCCCAGTCTCAGGGAAAGCAGCATGAAAACAAACTAATACAGGCAGGTATGGGGAGATACTGTAAGTCTTTAGACAGTGAGGTTACTATTAGTCATATACATAGTAATATCTTGGGTCTTGGAGGGTCTATTGAATTTCAAACAAAATGCTTAGTATAACAGCTAGGACTATAGCAACTGTTAAGAGCCCAGGAGTTCTAGTCTGCAGTTGCGTATGACTGCTCTACTGCACACCAGCCCAGGTGACAGAGTAAGACCCTGTCTCTTAAAGATGCGGTATGTTAGTTTCCTATGGTTATTATAATAAATTGCCACAAATTTGGTGGCTTAAAACCAAAATTTATTCACTCACAGTTCTAGAGGCCAGAAGCCCAAAATCAGTATCAATGGGCCAAAGTCAAAGTGTTGGCAGGATTGCCCCCCTCTAGAGGCTCTAGGGGAGAATCTTTTCCTTGTCTCTCCAAGCTTCTGGTGACTGCCTGCATTCCTTGACTTGTGGACTCCAATCTTAAAGGCCAGCATCTTCGGGTTTTTCTCGGCTTCATCCTCATCTCCTCTTTTTCTCTGTGTGTCAAATCTCCCACTGCCATCTCAAGATTCTTAACTTACGTGAACCTCTCCATATCAAGATTCTTAACTTATGTGAAGATCTTTTTTCCAAATTAAGTAACATTTACAGTTTATAGGGTTAGGACCTGATTATCTTTGGGGACAATTTTTCAGCCTACTTCATATGGGAATAGGAAGTGAAACAGGGAAGGCAGGTTACCGGCTACCACTGTGGGTGACTGAGTCAAATCCTGACGGGGAAGCTCTGGAACCCAGCACAAATCACACCCCACAAGAGTTCTCCCAGCCAAGTAAAAAGTGAGTATTTGCACACCAATAGCATACAGTCATTGACCAAAGTTGCTCCTGGGAGGGTTAATTCTCTGTCACTTCTGACTTGTCACAGAGGCAGCAAAGAGGACTCTAGCTGCAAGAGAAGGCACTGAGGCAAAGGAATGCAAGTTTTGTCCACAGGAAACCAGGCATGTGTCCTTAAGTGGTCACCATCAGGGATGTGTAGGGTACCCACAATATCTGCTGCAGCCCTCTTTTAAATAGCCTTTTGGCACCTTCCACTTATATTTCATAGGACAGATTTTGTTACATGTCCATGCCTAGTTTCAAGGCAGACTGGGAAATGTGGTTGTTTCTTTAGCTGGTTGCATTTCCTCTCTGAATAATATCAAAGTTCTGTTAGTATGGAACAAAGGAAGGATAGATATTGGGTAGGAAACTAGGAGAGAATCAATAAGGCTGACTCGGACCAAGGTTTATCACTGTTTATGGTGAGAAGCAGTCAGAATTTAGGATATATATTGGAGGTGGTGCCAGTAGGACTTACTGTTGTTGTGGGATTTGAGGGAAACACAAATCTAGGATCATGAGGGGTTTTTATCTCGAGCAACTGGTAGCAGTGGCAGCAGTTAAAGAGATGGAATGGACTGGAGTGGAGGCAGGTTTGTGGTGCAGGGAGTCTAGTGCCCAAATTTTGAACATGTGAAGTTTGAGGTGCCTCTGGCCATCCTCTGGACATGTCAGTGTTGAATAGATGGTTGGACACAGAAGTCTTCAACTCAGATGCTTAAGCTGCAGATACACAATTAGAAGTTATCAGAGCTAGCTGGCATAAGAATGAGGTTCACTGAAATTTCTGACATTCCAAAAGCAGTATATTAATTAAAACGTTGTCTAGATTAGAAAACAGATTTTATCAATGTGCGCCTAATTCTTCCCTGTGGGATCCAATGAAACAGCCAGCTCCAGGTTTAATAGAAAAAGGGTAAAATAACTACCTTCAAACACACTAACACTGCAGTCACTCATCAAATAGATCTTCTAGCAAGAAAGAACTTAATTGTCCTAGAGACTGGCTTACAGAACCCAGTAATACATGTGTAGATCAACATTTGTTTATTATTAATTGCATCATACATTTATGTATGTCAATATGCAATAGGAATTAAGATACATAAGTTTATGAGGAGAGTGAAGCTATTTGTATTTTTAGAAAAATATAAAGATTGCCCTGAAGAAAGAGATTAGTGCCTGCTAATATTTCACTGTTGTCTTCTCTCCTCTAATCTGTGGACCAAGGGGTTACTTAGAATGTGAGAAGTTATGACAGAAAAAGTTTATCTGTAATACAAATATTTTAACAGATCTTCTGCTCTTTTTAGAACATAAAAAAATGCAGCTTTAAATTTGTATGAGCCTATAATTCTGATAAAACAATTGGTAGGGACTTGGAGGCTATGGCGTTGTACTTTATTTCTATAAATATGTCCTTGTTATTATGATGAAGCCTTTAGAACAAGGCCTTTATAAGTACATTTAAGCACTTTTTTTTTAGAATAATGAGGTTTATACCTTATCCATGTCCCAACATTAAGCTTATTGCAAATGAGGGAAATGAATGGATTGAATGTGAGCCACCATCTCAATTATGTAATAAAAATAGGCATTTTAATGCTGCTAAGTTAGCAAACACTAATGATGACAGTAACATTTTTTGGATGACAAAAAAGTGCTTGAGGAAAAGCTATTTTTGTCTATGACTCAATAATTAATTTTAAACAAGAGTTTTCATGAAACTATGACCTAAAAACCATAAAATAATATATCTTTCACTTTAGTGTTTTAGAACAGACAGTTGACTAAAGAGCAGACTGACATCACAGACGTATCTATGAAAGTGGGCTCTAGGACTTCTGCTGGGGGTTCTCCCCATTTGACCTTGTGTATGTCTCGGGTCTGATACAGGATTTGGTGTGCAGAATAGGGTCTGTGAGCCACCAAGAAAAGTTAAATTATATTAGTATAGCCTATTAACTAAGGCAAATAAGTATGTAATATATTTTTGAGTGAGTTTCAGTAAAAGATTTTGAAAAAGTTAAGACCTAACTTAACTGCTTATCAGCCTTTGAAAACTCATTTTCTTAGACTATTCCATGTTTCATGACATAGTCTCCTGTCTCTCCTCTCTATGCTTCTTTCTTCCTAATTCCTCCCTCCTTCCCTTCTTTTTCTCCATGATGACATCCATATTTGTCTTTTAAACCCCTCTCCCACACTCCACACCCATTTCTATTTTAGATATCTCATGTATTCCAAACTGAATTCACTCCTTTGTTTAAATGTAGCATTTAATTACTTATTTTTCTTACTAGAACTTTTCTCATGCTGTGTTTATTTTTCAAATTGTCCAAATATTTTTATGGCTTAAATATTTTAGAAAATATGCCCATTGATTTGGGAGCTGATAAAACACTTCTGAAAGTCATAATGGCATGTCTTGCCAATGTGAAAATGGAAGTAATAAAATTATCCCCAAAGGCTGTAATTTTCCTTTTTTTTTTAACTTTTTTTTTTTTTTAAGTTCAAAGGTGCATGTTGAGGTTTGTTATCTAGGTAAACTTGTGTCATGGGGGTTTGTTTTACAGATTATTTCATCATCCACATACTAAGCCTGGGACCCATTAGTTATTTTTCCTGAGGCTTTCCCTCCTCCCATCCTCCATCTTTTGATAGGCCTGAGTGTCTATTGTTCCCTTCTATGTATCCATGTGTTCTCATCATTCAGCTCCCACTTATAAGTGAGAACATGTGACATTTAGTTTTCCGTTCCTTTGCTGGTCTACTAAGGATAATGGCCTCCAGCTCCATCCATGTTACTGCAAAGGACATGATCTTGTTCCTTTTATGGCTGCATAGTATTTCATGGTATATATGAAACACATTTTCTTTACTCCATCTACCATTGATGGGCAATTAGGTTGATTCGTTGTCTTTGCTATTGTGAATAGTGCTGCAGTGAACATAACATGTGCATGTGTCTTTATGATAGAACGGTTTGTATTTCTTTGGTATATACCCAGCAATGGGATTGCTGAGTTGAATGGTATTTCTGTTTTTAGGTCTTTGAGGAATCACCACACTGTCTTGAACAATGATCAAACTAATTTCCACTCCCACAAACAGTGTATAAAATGTTTCTTTTTCTCCACAACCTGGCCAGCTTCTGTTATTTTTTTGACTTTTTAATAATACCCATTCTGACTGGTGTGAGATGGCATCTCATTATGGTGTTAACTGACATTTCTCTAACAATCAGTAATGTTGAGCCTTTTTTCATATGTTTGTTAGCTGCATTTATGTCTTCTTTTGAGAAGTGTCTGTTCTTTGACCATTTTCTAAATGGGGTTGTTTGCTTTTTTTTCTTGTAAATTTAAGTTCCTTATAGATGCTGGATATATTAGACCTTTGTCAGATGCGTGGTTTGCAAATATTTTCTCCCCTTCTGTAGGTTGTCTGTTTACCTCTGTTGATAGTTTCTTTTGCTGTGAAGAAGCTTTTAAATTAATTAGATCCCATTTGTTAATTTTTGCTTTTGTTGCTATTGCTTTTGGTGTCTTTGTTATGAAATTTTGGCCTATTCCTATGTCTAGAATAGTGTTGCCTAGGTTGTCTTCCAGGGTTTTTACAGTTTGGGGTTTTACATTTAAGTCTTTAATCCAGCTTGAGTTAATTTTTGTATATGGTGTAAGGAAGGGATCCAGTTTCAATCTTCTGCATATGGCTAGCCAGTTCTCCCAGCACCATTTATTGAATAAGGAGTTTTTCCCCATTGCTTGTTTTTGTCAGGTTTGTTGAAGATCAGATGGTTGTAGATGTGTGGCCTTATTTCTGGATTCTCTATTGTGTTCCATTGGTCTATGTGTCTGTTCTTGTACCCATACCATGCTGTTTTAATTCTTGCAGCCCTGTAGTATAGTTTGAATTCAGGGCACAATCTTGGCTCACTGCAACCTCTGCCTTCCAGGCTCAAGTGATCCTCCCACCTCAGCCTCCCCAGTAACTGGGACTACAGGTGCACATCACCATGCCCAGCTAATTTTTTGTATTTTTTTGGTAAAGACGGAGTTTCACCATGTTGCCCAGGCTGGTTTCGAACTCCTGAACTCAAGTGATCTGCCCACCTTGGCCTCTCAAAGTATTGGGATTACAGGTGTGAGCCACTGCACCTAGACTTTCATAGGAATTTTTAAAGTACTTTTTTCTGTTTTTTTCTAGTTCCGTGAGGAATGTCATAGGTAGCTTAACAGGAATAACATTGAATCTATAAATTGTTGTGAGCAGTATGGCCATTTTAGTGATACTGTTTCTTCCTATCCATGAGCATGGAATGTTTTTCCATTTGTTTGTGTCATCTCTGGTTTCTTTGAGCAGTGTTTTGTAATTCTCATTGTAGAGATCTTCCAGTTCCCTCATGAGCTGTATTCCTAAGTATTTTATTCTTTTTGTGGCAGTTGTGAATGGGATTGTGTTCCTGATTTGGCTCTCAGCTTAACTGTTGTTGGTGTGTAGGAATGCTAGTGATTTTTGCACAATGATTTTGTATCCTGAGACTTTGCTGAAGTTGTTTACCAGCTTAAGGAGTTTTTGGGTCAAGACTATGGGGTTTCTAGATATAGGATCATGTCATCTGCAAACAAGGATAGTTTGACTTCCTCTCTTCCTATTTGGATGCCCTTTATTTCTTTCCCTTGCCTGATTGCCCTGGCCAGGACTTCCAATACTATGTTGAATAGGAGTGGTGGGAGAGGGCATCCTTGTCTTGTGTCTGTTTTCAAGGGGAATGCTTCCAGCTTTTGCGCATTCAGTGTGATGTTGGCTCTGATTATTTTGATGTATGTTTCCTTGGAACCTAGTTTATTGAGAGTTTTTAACATGATGCTGAATTTTACTGAAAGCCTTTTCTGCATCTACTGAGATAATCATGTGGTTTTTGTCTTTAGTTCTGTTTATGTGGTGAATCACATTTATTGACTTGCGTTTGTTGAATCACCCTTGCATCCCAGGGACAAAGCCTACTTGAGCGTGGTGGATAAGCTTTTTGATGCGCTGCTGGATTCCATTTGCCAGTATTTTGTTGAGGAGTTTTGCATCTATGTTCATCAAGGATATTAGCCTGAGGTTTTTCTTTTTTTTGTTTTATCTCTGCCAGGTTTTGGTCAGGATGATGCCGGCCTCATAGAATGAGTTTGGGAGGAGTCTGTCCTCCTCAATTTTTTGGAATAGTTTCAGTAGGAATGGTACCAGCTCTTCTTTGTATGTCTGGTAGAATTCAACTGTGAATCTTTCTGGTCCTGGGCTGTTTTTGGTTGTTAGGCTATTTATTATTGATTCAATTTCAAAGCCCATTGTTGGTCTGTTCAGAGATTCAGTTTTTTTGGGGGGTTTTGTTTTTTGTTTTTTCGTTTTTTTAGGCGGAGTCTTGCTTTGATGCCCAGGCTGGAGTGAAGTGGCGTGATCTCAGCTCACTGCAAGCTCTGCCTCCCAGGTTCACGCCATTCTTCTGCCTCAGCCTCCTGAGTAGCTGGGACTACAGGCGCGTGCCACCAGGCCCGGCTAATTTTTTTGTATTTTTAGTAGAGACAGGGTTTCACCATGTTAGCCAGGATGGTCTCCGTCTCCTGACCTTGTGATCTGCCCGCCTCAGCCTCCCAAAGCGCCGGGATTACAGGCATGAGCCACCGCACCCGGCCCAGAGATTCAGTTTTTTCCTGGCTCAGTTTTGGGAGGATGTATGTGTCCAGAAATTATCCTTTTCTCCTAGATTTTCTAGTTTATGTGCATAGAGGTATGTATAATATTCTCTGATGGTTATTTGTATTTCTGTGGAGTCAGTGGTAATTTCCCCTTTGTCATTTCTAATTGTGTTTATTTGGATCTTCTCTCTTTTCTTCTTTGTCTAGCTAGCTGTTTTTTTATCCATTTTTTTCAAAAAACCAACTCCTGGATTCATTGATCTTTTGAATTGTTTTTTATGTCTCTATCTTCTTCAATTCAGCTCTGATTTTATTTATTTCTTGTCTTCTGCTAGCTTTGGGGTTGGTTTTCTCTTGATTCCCTAGTTATTTTAGTTGTGATGTTAAGTTGTTAAATTGAGATCTAACTTTTTGATGTGGGCATTTAGTGCTGTAAAATTTTCCTCTTAATACTGCCTTAGCTGTGTCCCACAGAATATGGCATGTTGTGTCTTTGTTCTCATTAGTTTCAAAGAACTTCTTGACTTCTGCCTTAATTTCATTATTTACCAAAAAGTTATTCAGAAGCAGGTTATTCAGTTTCTATGTAATTGTACGGTTTTGAGCAAATTTCTTAGTCTTGATTTCTAATTTGACTTTTTCCCCCACAAACTTGTTTCTGCACCTCTGTTTTCCCACTGTTAGTGGGTAAGCTAATCCTGAATCCCAGTTTGTCCAGAACAGTAACTGTTTATACCTAGTGTGCTGGCATAATTATTATTAGTGCTCCTTTCACTTTCAAAATTGTCCTGGTTTGGCTAACAAGTCATATGATCATTATAGCAATGTATCTGATGATGTATATATATATACATACACACGCAGCAGGTAATGCTTATCAAGTCTGCAGCTCACGCAAAGCTGGGAGATATAGATATAGATAATATATTCTCTGATAGAAACAGGATCCCAAACATAAGCTCAGATGTTACCTCATTTAGGAAGACCTCTGTGATAGCCTACCCTCTGCAAGTCTGTATTCAGTATGCCTCCTTTTTGAAAGCCCGCATATATTCATCAGTCTTTTATTCTGCCTGCCTGCCTTGCAAATCTCTCTATTCACAGGCAATTGCTCTTTTGTCTCTGTTTTCCCTGTACCTTACACAGTGCTTAATGAATGTTTGCTGAAAGAACTAGTGATGATGACCTACAATGAAAGACTGAAACTATCAAGCTGAAATTTAATAAGGATAAATACACAGCTCTACCATTGGACCCCTCCTCTCAAAAAATTAAACAAGCACAAGATAGTGAAAGGTGGCTTACTCATAGCATGCATAAAAAAGAAATAAGATTTTTAGATAAGAATAAACCCACCTTGAAACAATGTGATATCACTGCTTTACCCTTTCCTCTCCCAAATCCAACTAATGTGATCTCCATCTGGTTAAATAAAAGTATATGGCACCTAAACCAAAGGATCTGTGAGACCCCCTCTGAGCTGATTAGACCATACCTGTGGTATTATCTTAAAGTTCCAAATGGTATGTTTCAAGGATGAAATTGACAAAAAAAAAAAAAACTTGTTCAAAGAAGAGCTAGAATTAGAAGGGTCTGAAAATCTTACCATAGTCATCCTTTTTTTTTCATTCAGCAAATGTGTGTTAAGCATCTAGTATTTTTCAGGCAGTATACTGGATACTGAGTATAGAGTGGTGAAGAAAAAATCTCTAGGAGCAATAGAAGGAAATAAAAATATTTGTGGAAATAAATAAAGACCACCCAAATGAAAACAACTGAAGGTATTTATTTATTCAGAGCTTGCTATACCAAGGGAGTCACCCACTATCACTTGCATTTAGCAGAGACTCAAAGGGAGGCAGAGGAGTGGGAAAGCTTTAAGGTAAAAAAGGGAAAAGGGTTCAGGTGTGCTCTCATTGGAGGGTGCTGGCATGTAGAGGCTGGAGACAGAATAACTAAAAGTGGGGCACCCTAGGGGATTGTTTTGAGGAGTATATTTGGCTTTCTCTAGTTTGTCCTGAGTTGGAAGTGGGGACAGAAATTAGGGAAGATGGCAGTCAGTGATCAAGCCCTGACCATTTTGGGACAATTGCTGCAGATTTTGTGGCTTGGCTTTCTGGACTGGTTGTGTTGTTGCAGAAATTATGGGTCAGAGTCTACTGTCATATGGTCTGATTATTGTCCATCCATATATTCAGTCTCTAATATTGAACACTGACAAAAGAAGAGGAAGTACACTCAAAACTGTATTTGACACACTGATGACTGTATTCAGTACTTTAAAGTCTACTGTGTTGAAAAGGCATTTGTCCTGAATGGTCTCAGTGGAATCACTGAGATCAAATTAGGACCAATGGATGGAAAAGTTCTTCAATATAAAAAAATCTGTCTAAAACACATTACTGTCTAGCTACAATCTCAGACAGTAGTTACCTATTAAGAGAAGAATTCAGACCTAGGATGGATAACTTATTTGCAGTGATATTGAAAAACAGGTCACAAACTTTGGCATGCTTCAGAATCACTTGATACTTTTGTTACTGATGCAGCATCTTAGGGTCTGTCCTAGACCTGCTGAATCTGATCAGTAGTGTATGATAGATGATTCTCTTAAGAAATATTTGTAGAGGGGCAAGGTGCGGTGGCTCACACCTGTAACCCCAGCACTTTGGGAGGCCGAAGCGGGAGGATCACCTGAGGTCAGAAGTTTGAGACCAGCCTGGCCAACATGATGAAACCCCGTCTCTACTAAAAATAGAAAAAAAAAATTAGCCAGATGTGGTAGCACATGCCTGTAGTCCCAGCTACTCGGGAGGCTGAGGCCGAAGAATCGTTTGAACCCAGGAGGCAGAGGTGGTAGTGAGCCAAGATTGTGCCACTGCCCTCGAGCCTGGGCAACAGAGCGAGACTCCATCTCGAAAAAAATTATATATATAATTATATATTTTTATATGAAAATAAATTTTCATATAAAAATATATTTTAATAAAAAATATATATTATATTTTCACATAATATATACATTTTATATATATTATATATACTTATATATGTAAAAAATATATATGTATTCGTAGAGGGAATGCAAACACTGGATGGGTAGTTGGGGTAGTTGGACTAGTTGACTTGTAAGAGTTCTTCCATCCTGAGAGTCTAACATTCTAACTTCTGCATAGCATAACCATAACCAGGAAATAAACCATTCATTCACTGAACAATATTGATTGAGTAGGTTACATTATGTCCAGACTCTGCTGTAGGCCTTATTTTAACTTCCTTAGCATGGTACATTCTTACATGCCAAAAGTTAGCAATTAAAAGAACTCATTCATTCTTGAGAGATTTATTGAGCATCTACTATGTGCTGTGGTACTATACTAGGCTCTGGTGAGATGGTAATGAACCAGACTGATATAGTTATTTTTTCCTAGAGCTTACATTGACATAGTTCTTTTTCTTCAGAGTGGAAAAAATAGACGAAATCTATTTACAGTACAGGGTGATACATGTCATGAAAAAGAAAAATGGTGTGGAAACACTAGGACATAGTTCTATTCTTTCCCCCTACAATTCCAATTAAATTTCAATCTTAAAATTCAATCAAGTTATTTATAGAGGAATTAGTATACATCCTTTTGTCAGATTTATTTTAGGTTTTAAGTAAAAATTGAAAGCCTCTGGGCCTAACATTCCTCCAGGAATGCTAGGAGAAGACTTCAGAATGGCACTTTGTACTTAAAACAAACCTCTCTGATGTCAAAACTGGTGAATATCATATTGAATAAACCAAAGGAACATCATCTTTTTGGGCTGACTCTGGATATCTTAGAAAATGATTCTGGAAATTCTAAATTCTTTGGATTTTAATACCTGTTTCTAACCTTATTGCAATGGAGCGAAATTGTACTGTATTTTTCAAGCATGTTCTTATTCAAAACACTGTGTCTTTTGCTGTGTGGTATACAGGAAGACACATTAAATGGGAAGCAGCTGCCTAGGATCTAGTTCTGGATCTTCCATTAATTAGCTGTGTGATCTTGGGCCCCTCTGAGCCTGAGTTTTATCAAAATGCTAAATGATCCTTAATTAGCTTTAAAATTCTGATTTGGTGAAACTAAATGGAGGAAATGCTGTCATGTGGCACCTGCCTCTCCCTCCTGTCCTCCTCCCAGCTACACAAATACATTAGAAGCCTCACTACCATCATTGAAATGGATGCTGAAATAACTTGCTTTTCTAATCTGGACGTTTGTATGTTCCTTAGGCTGAAGTGTAAGACCTCAATAACTACCTGCTTATCCAGTCTGAGTGACTGGACTTACACCAGCTCCCTGGAGAATGCTTCAGCTTCTTTGAAAAAGAACTCTGTAGTGAGAGCACTTACCAATCTGTCTTAACAACAGTTGCTATAGTCCTAGCTGTTATACTAAGCATTTTGTTTGAAACTCAATAAACCCTCCTGGACCCAAGATATTACTATGTGTATGACTATTAGTAACCTCACTGTCTAAAGACTTACAGTATCTCCCCATACCTGCCTGCCTTAGTTTGTTTTCATGCTGCTGATAAAGATGTACCTGAGACTGGGAAGAAAAAGAGATTTAATTGAACTTACAGTTCTACATAGCTGGGAAGGCCTCAGATTCATGGCAGGAGGTGAAAGGCACTTCTTACATGGTGGAGGCAAGAGAAAATGAGGAAGAAGCAAAAGTGGAAACCCCTGATAAAACCATCAGATCTTGTGAGACTTATTCACTATCACGAGAATAGCATGGGAAAGACTAGCCCCCATGATTCAATTACCTCCCCACCCCAGGTCTCTTCCACAACACATGGGAATTCTGGGAGATACAATTCAAGTTGAGATTTTGGTGGGGACACAGGCAAACCATATCATTCCAACCCTGGCCCCTCCAAATCTCATATCCTCACATTTCAAAACCAATCATGCCTTCCCAACAGTCCCCCAAAGTTTTAACTCATTACAGCATTAACCCAAAAATCCACAGTCCCAAGTCTCATCTGAGACAAGGCAAGTCCCTTCTACCTATGAGCCTGTAAGATCAAAAGCAAGCTAGTTACTTCCTAGATATAATGGGGGTACAGGTATTGGGTAAATGCAGCCATTCCAAACAGGAGAAATTGGCCAAAACAGAGGGGTTACAGGCCCCATGCATGTTTGAAATCCAGCAGGGCAGCTAAATCTTAAAGCTCCAAAATTATCTCCTTTGACTTCAGGTCTCACATCCAGGTCATGCTGATGCAAAAGGTGGGTTCCCATAGTCTTGGGGAGCTCTGCCCCTGTGGCTTTGCAGGGCACAGCCTCCCTCCAGGCTGCTTTCACAGGCTGGCATTGAGTGTCTGTGGCTTTTTCAGGTGCACAGTGCAAGTTGTTGGATCTACCATTCTGGGGTCTGGAGGACAGTGGCCTCTTCTCACAGCTCCAATAGGCAGTGCCCCAGTAGGGACTCTGTGTGGGTGTTCCTACCCCACATTTTCCTTCTGCCCTGCCCTAGCAGAGGTTCTCTGTGAGGGCCCCGCCCCGAAGCAAACTTCTGCGTGGGCATCCAGGCATTTCCGTATATCTTCTGAAATCTAGGCGGAGGTTCCCAAACCCCAATTCTTGACTTCTGTGCACCTGAAGGTTCAACAACATGTGAAAGCTGCCAATACTTGGGGCTTCTATCCTCTGAAGCCACAGCCCAAGCTCTACATTGGCCCCTTTTAGCCATGGCTGGAGCAGTTGGAACACAGGGCACCAAGTCCCTAGGCTGCACACGGCATGGGGACCCTGGGCCTGGCCCATGAAACCACTTTTTCCTCCTGGGCCTCTGGGCCTGTGATGGGAGGGGCTGCTGTGAAGGTCTCTGACAAGTCCTGGGGACATTTTCCCCATGGTCTTGGGGATTAACATTAGGGTCCTTGCTACTTATGCAAATTTCTGCATCTGGTTTGAATTTCCCCTCAAAAAATGGGTTTTTCTTTTCTACTGCATCATCAGGCAGCAAATTTTCTGAACTTTTATGCTCTGTTTCACTTTTAAAACTGAATGTCTTTAACAGCACCCAAGTCACCTCTTGAATGCTTTGCTGCTTAGAAATTTCTTCTGCCAGATACCCTAAATCATCTCTCTCAAGTTCAAAGTTCCACAAATCTCTAGGTCAGAGGAAAAATGCCTCCAGTCTCTTTGATAAAACATAACAAGAGTCACCTTTACTCCAGTTCCCAACAAGTTCCTCATCTCCATCTGGGACCACCTCAGCCTGGACCTTATTGTTCATATCACTATCAGCATTTTTGTCAAAGCCATTCACAAGTCTCTAGGAGGTTCCAAAATTTCCCACATTTTTCTATCTTCTTCTGAACCCTCTAAACTGTTCCAACCTCTGCCCATTACCCAGTTCCAAAGTTGCTTCCACATTTCGGTTATCTTTTCAGCAACGCCCCACTCTACTGGTACCAATTTACTGTATTAGTCTGTTTTCACACTGCTAATAAAGACATACCCAAGATTGGGGAGAAAAAGAGGTTTAATTGGACTTACAGTTCCACATGGCTGGGGAGGCCTCAGAATCATGGGGGGAGCCAAAAAGCACTTCTTATATGATGGAGGCAAGAGAAAATGAGGAAGAAGCAAAAGTGGAAACCCCTGATAAACTTATCAGATCTCATGAGACTTAGTCACTATCATGAGAATAGCACAGGAAAGACTGACCCCCATGATCCAGTTACCTCCCCCTAGTTTCCTCCCATAACATGTGGGAATTCTGGGAGATACAATTCAAGTTGAGATTTTGGTGGGGACACAGCCAAACTATATCACTGCCTGATCCAATTCCTTAGAAACAGACACCAGCCATATCATGCCAAATTCCTCTCCTTGAGGAGCCATACTATAGCCCAGTTGGTACCCTTGAATCTCATCCTACCTAGCCCAGGCTTGCTCTTCTGTCCTTAACAGACAGGAATGATATCCCAGTTTGCCTCTGTCAAACCTTCTGAAGTTATGATAGACATAGGTATATGTATGCCTATATGGAAGAGCATTGATCCTGAAGCTAAGTCTTATAATTTTTCCTAATTAGCATATTCCTTAGAATTAGCCTACTCTAAAAAATGTTATTTTAAAAAATTAAGTATATAAACACTGTTAGTTCTGAAATTGGCTTTATTAATTTTAAAAATTAACCTTCAGCTTTTGAACTTACTCCTATTTAAATAATTGAACAATTTCAGGAAATAATGTTCAAGCTATGCAGAGCAATGTAATAATTTTTTTTGCCCTCACATTTCACTACTTTAAAATGTATTTTACTTTCCTACGATTGCCAGAACTTCTCCTTGTGAGGCTGAGCTTCAGGAATTAATGGAACAAATTGACATCATGGTAAGCAACAAGAAAATGGATTGGGAAAGAAAGATGCGGGCTTTGGAGACACGATTAGATCTTCGGGATCAAGAATTGGCAAATGCACAAACTTGTTTGGATCAGAAAGGTCAAGAGGTACTGAATACATATATTAACAAATTGCTAATTCATCAGACTGTTACATATAGTATTCTATCAGAATATGTTTTTATTATACATACTTTTTATCAGGCATCAGCAACAGCATTTATTGCTTGAAATTCTGTCAGCAAATTATAGGCTAAATGTATTATATCAAATAAGTGAAAATCAGAACCTAAATCCATAGATGTTTGC
Source organism: Pan troglodytes (assembly GCF_028858775.2). Classification (NCBI taxonomy): domain Eukaryota; kingdom Metazoa; phylum Chordata; class Mammalia; order Primates; family Hominidae; genus Pan; species Pan troglodytes. The sequence continues at coordinate 95,476,034 of NC_072407.2, forward strand.
TGATAGAGACAGATACATAGTGTCAATGCCATCTGTAAAAGTAAGCAAATATTTAATATATATGTAAAATATTGTTTGCAAGTAAAGATGTAAGTACTTTTGCTGCTGCAGAAACAAAGAAGTAGTCATCAAAACTGTGGACAAGGCAGAGTTCAGTAACATTTGCTTCTTTGAATATGCTGGAAAAATAGAAGTAAGATGTCAAGAATTGATAATAGGACCAAGGAGAAAAGAGTTTGGTAAAGGGGTGTGTGTATACCTGGGACACCCACTTAAGAGGAGTTCCCTTAGTCCCTCTAGGCTGCTCACTGCCAAGCTGGTGGTCATAGAAGAATATATGAGTGCTCTCAGGCCTGCGAAGGTGTTCAGGAAAACCATATGCTTTATTTGATGTGGACTTTGTGTCTGTGAGTTTTTCTTTTGGGAAAAGAAATGTTTAAAGGAAATGTTTGCTAGTTATATACCGTAACAAAACATCATTAGTTAACTTGTTCATCAGCCATTTTTCTACCTTTATTGACTTCTCAGTGGAACTTAGTTTTTTGGCATAGTTAACTATATTATTGTTTGGCATAGGTAACTTAGTTATTGGCATCTAGTTTTCCTTCACAGTAGAGGTAGGTCATCAAAACATGGCATATGCATTCTTCTTCTTTTAGCTTTTATATGTATACTGACACAGATATGTAAACAAGTGCCTCATCTGCCTTTTAAAGAGACAAATTATATAAGCCAAATCCTTAGGAACTGCTCTTAGACAATTTTCTTTTTCTTTTTAACGTATTAGTTGTTATAAAAATGTATCAATTATTTCATAATACCACTAAAACAGAGATCCTCTTGAAGGTAATGGAGAAAAAAAAAAGCTGAATTATATTGGTAGAGGTTTTGCTTGGAATGATGACATAGCCTCCCAAAAGGATAATGCAAAGTAAATTCTAACCCTGAATTTTAAATGTGATGATGATAAGGATCTTTTGTTAAACATCCGTACTGTCCTAATGTGTACCTTGTGGAATAGTGCTAGCAATGTTTGGTTTTTGTGAATTTAATTATTGATAGCTATTTTAAGAAGTGCAGTACAAATATTTACTCTTGGTTTGGTACAGCCATTTTATTTGAATTGTTCTTCTCTTTTGCACATTTTCTGATTTTGTCAGGCAAAATTTAGAAAAAGCAAAATTAAATTTTATTCTTCATGCAGGTAGGGTTACTTCGACAGAAATTGGACAGTCTGGAAAAATGTAATTTAGCAATGACTCAGAATTATGAAGGACAACTACAAAGCCTAAAGGCTCAAGTAAGAAAACTTATTATAATTTAATATCACACATTTTGATATTTTTTTTTTACCTGTAGAGTTGTGTTACCTTTAAACTGTTTTCAGTATAAACAAATGTCTTGTATTTTAATTATAAGCTTGGTCATGTCTTTCCCTGTTTTATATGCATTGATTTTGTCTCTTACTAGATTGTTGTCTTGCTATATTTTCTGTGCCTCCGTTAGCACAGTAGTAGACAAATGGCTTTGTATTTCTCAAGAGACTTGTTGATGAATTAAATAATAATTAGCTCACAAAAAATAATTCTGTGAGCAACAACAAAAAACAATTATTTTTTGTGGTTATTACTATCTAATAAAGATGTTCTCAATTCTGTGATAATTTAAAATGTGGAAGTTTGCTGTTATGAAATAGATAATTGAAATAATAAAACTGGTCTTTATTACCTTGTTACTGGTAGGACTGTTTCTTACATGATAGTGCTTCTGCATATGTATTGAGAAGGATAAAGATTTCTTTTTCACTTATCCCTGTATCTTCACACAAAGAAGGCACACAAAATGCCTTCTTTACCACAGATAGCACGTAGGGTAGTAATCATTTGAGTATGTCAAATGTAGTAGATGCTATATCTTTGCTTAACTTAGTGAATGAATCAATGGGAAATATGGTTTGATTACGAAATTTTACTTTACGACCAACTTTTTTTGGAGTACAAATATTTCACATATGATAATTTAATTAAAGGAGCCTAAGCAATTACTGAACCTTTTAAAATACGTTTTAGGAGGTAATTAAGCCATTTAGATTGAAATATGAAACATTTGATGCCACTTAACAGATGATTTTACAAGACTAGTTCTTAGTCTACCTAGACATTTTGCCTATAGTTCAAGTAACTGCCACTGTATGGTAGCTTGAGTTATAAAATTATATATGGTTTTTACTAGCTTAGACTCTGAGCATTTAGCATGTAAGTCACCTCAAACTTTATTTTTCTATGAAGATAAGGCTGTAAAACAACAACATAAACATTAAATCATTACATATTGGTCAATATAAATACAGAGATCACAATCTGTAGTAGGTTTGAAAACCACACAGAAATCTAGAAAGTTAGGTGCCATCTCTAAGTTGTATTTAACCAGCTCAGTCACTGCTTTCCAAATCTTTCATTTCTGTTTGGGTATGTTTTCATCTTGTTAAAAAGTTCTTGGCTTTGTTTACAGGCACCAAGCAGTCATTTAATATATGAATCCTTGCCATTTGATGCTTTGCCGCTCTATTTTATTATTTGGCTGATGGCTGGTTTTCAGTGCTAACCAAAAAATATCTTTATGGTAACTTAATAAAAATTTGTTCTGTGGAAAACACTGTGAGTTTAGGAAATGCTGCTTAAACTAATGCTGGCCAAGTTAAGACTCCTCCCCTCCTGGAGATTAAGGGTACACATTAGCATATTACAGGCCATAAGAAGTCCTGCCTTAAACAAACTGATTTAGCCTTTCCAATCCATCATGTTCCAAAGATATTGGACAATGGAGCTCTTCTTTTTATTTATTTATTTATTTAATTGAGACAGAGTCTTGCTCTGTCGCCCAGGCTGGAGTGCAGTGGCATGATCTCGGCTCACTGCAACCTCCGCCACCCTGGTTCAAGTGATTGTCGTGCCTCAGCCTCCAAATAGCTGGGATTACAGGTGCGCACCGCCACACCCAGCTAGTTTGTGTATTTTTAATAGAGATGGTGTTTCGCCTTGTTGGCCTGTCTGGTGTTGAACTCCTGACCTCAGATGATATGCCCACCTCGGCCTCCCAAAGTGCTGGAATTACAGGCGTGAGACACCATGCCCAGCCTCTTCTCTTTTTTTAAGCTAAAACATTCTGATACCACTGTAAACAGGGGTTTCGTGGAATACACTGGGAATGCTACATTATTGTTGAGAGCCACCTATTTTCACTGCAGTTTTCTGCTTCTCTTTTTCTCTAGTTAAAAGAAAAAGAGGAAGAAAGGGAAGGAGAGCAAAAGAGAAGGAAGGAGGAAAGTAGGGGAAAAGAGAGAAAAAGAAAAGTACTATGTACTTGATTCGGTTTGCATAAAGCTAGTAATATGCTGTTTTTCTAAGCAGAAAATGGTATCTTGTGGCTAACATGCTTTTGTTGCTGCCAGCTCACTCTACAGCTTCTTCCTTTGAAATTTCTGTTTTATTTACAATTTCATTTTCCTGAAACATCTTAAGGATACACTTTACCACACCCTGCCTTGAATAACTCAACTCTGTCAAAGCTTCCTTTTAGAAATTGCTTTCCTTTTAAAAAGGAGTTATTTTTTTCCTTCTAACCATTATAAAACTATAATTTTAAGTACATAAATTTGAGGCTTTTGCTTGTGGAATAGATATACTCTTCCCTATCCTCCGATTAAATTGGACATCATTTATAAAACAACATAAGACTCTGAGAAGTGGAGAGAAGAGACAGATTGGCTAAGGACCTTGGGACTCAAGAATGTCACAATAGTGAGTTCCCTAGGATTTGTTTTTGCCTCATATATCTCAGACTGAGTAACAGAAGCTGGCAAACCAGTTATGCCAATGGGTGCAAACAAACAAAAAGAGCCCCAAGGAAAGTCTGCTCTCTCCAGCCAAAAGACCAGAAGAGAGACAGCCTAGCAAGATAATACACTTTTAGATAACAACCTCTCTACTCCAGCCTAATAAAACAGAAAACAAACAAACAACAACAACAACAACAAAAACTATAGCCCCACTGCCACCTACAAAGGCTTAGTGGAAAAACCTAGATTTCTGACTTCACTAAGCTGTAACAAGGTAACCCTGGCCCTCTTTCCTGGGTAATGTCTGAGAGGACTGAGTGGAGAGCCAGGACTTTCATCCTCACTAGACATTAACAAGCCCCTCATCAACCCATCGTGACATTGGAGAGCTTGGACTTCTACACCTACCTGGTGGTAAGGAGGCACCTCTCCCTGTCTACTCTCGGGTGGTATCATAGGAAGGCTGTTGAGGAGTCACCACTGCTTAGTGGTGACAAGTTCACCCACCCCCACTATAGTATCACTGAAGGCCATGTGAGAAGAGTTACAAGGCACCCATGCCCCTTCAATCAAAGTGTATTAGTGAAAGACTAGTGGGGAGCCTGAACTCCCACTTCCAATCAGCAGTAATAAGGAGCACCTCCCATTGGATACCAACTGAAGCCAAGTGAAGACTTGGACATCCACTATCCCCTGGCAGTAATAAAGGGGCACTCCATTTTCACTTCTAGAAATTGTCAGAGGAGGACTGCTAAAACACAATATTTGAATAAAATCCGGAGTCTCAAAACGCAATACACAAAAATGTCCAGGTATCAATAAAAATCATTCATTATAGAAAGAACCAAGAAGATCTCAACTTGAATAAGAAAAGACACTCAACAGATGCCAAGGCCAAGATGACACACGTTAGAATTATCTGATTTTAAAGCAGCTGTTATAAAAATACTTCCATGAACTATTACAAATATGGCTTGAAATAAATGAAAAATTATAAAGCTTTAGCAAATAAATAATATAAAGAACCAATTAGAAATTTTATAACTGAAAAGTATAATAACCAAATTTAAAAACTCAATGGATAGACTTAAAAGCAGAATGAGGAGGACAGAGGGAAAAGAATCACCTCGAAGATAATACAATAGAAATTATCCAATCTGAACAACAGAGAGAAAGAGTAAAAGAAAATGAACCTTGGGGACATGTAGTATGATAACAAGCAATTTAAAATTTATATATCATCAGAGAACCCAGAAGGAGAGGAGAAAGATGGGGAGGGTGAAAAAGCATTCAAAGAAATAATAGCTGAAAAGTTACAAAACTTAGCAAAAAAAAAAAAAAAAGTAAACCTACAGATTGAAAAGCTGAGTGAACTTCAAACAGGATAAATCAAAAGACAGCCATATTAAGACACATCATAGTCAAAGTTCTGAAAACCAAAAGACAAAGAAAAAAATCTTGGAAGCAGCAAGAGAGAAATGACACCTTACCTATTGGGGAAACCAATTCTGATAATGGTGGCTTTCTCTCTGGAAATGATGGAGGCTTTCAAGTGCTGAAAGAACAGAGCTTTCAACCCAGAATTCTATGTCTGGCAAAAATACCCTTCAGGAATGAAGGGGAAATTAAAACATTCTCAAACGAAGGAAAACTAAAAGGATTTGTTGTTGGCAGATCTACCCTAAAAGAATGGCTAAAGAAAGTTCTCTTAACAGAAAAGAAATGATAAAGAAGGAATCTTAAGACATCAGCGAAGAAGTAAAAACACCAAAAAGAGTAAAAAACATGGGGGGAAATGCAATAGACTTTCCTTATCCTCTTGTATTTTCTAAATTTTTTGATAGCAAAAAATTATAACCATGTCTAATATGGTTTTCAGTATATGTACAGGAAACACTAAGATAATTGTGTTATAAATGGAACAGAGTAAAAGAACATAAGGAAAGTAAGATTTCTACACTTGAACTGGAAAGATGCCAAACACCAATAGACTGTGATAAATTATGTAAATATAGTGTAATACCTACAGCAACCACTAAAAAAGATCTACAAAGAGATACAATCAAAAACACTATAGACAAAATGGATTCTAAAATAATGCTCATGTAATTCACAAGAAGACAAGAAAGTGAAAATAGAGAAACCAAAAGCTAGAGAACAAACAGGAAACAAAAAAAGGCTTAAGCCTTGACATATCAATAATTACATTAAATAGAAATGGTCTAAATACACCAACTGAAAGACAGAGATTGACAATAAATTAAAAAATGACAAACTCACTTCAAATATAACTATATAGGCAAGTTGAAACTAAAAAGATGGAGAAATATACCATGCAAATATTAATAGAAAGCAGAAGTGGTGCCAAGATAATTCAATAAAGAAAGATTAGTCTCTTCTACAAATGGTGCGATGACACGAGGATATCCACATGCAAAGGAACTAAGTTGGAGCCCTACCTTAAACCACAGACAAAAATTAACTCAAAATGGATCAAAGATCCAAATGTAAAACCTAAATCTAAAAAGCTCTTAGAAGGAAACATAGGAGTAAATCTTCATGACCTTGGATTAGGCAATGGTTTCTTAGATATGGCATCAAAAGGACAAGCAACAAAAAATTAGACAAATTTGATGTCATTAAAATTTTAAAACTTTTGTGCTTCAAAGGACACCATCAGGAAAGTGAAAAGACCCCCAGCAATGGGGAGAAAATATTTGTAAACCATATATTTGATAAGGGATTAGTATCTAGAATATATGAATAACTTACTAATTAATAATAAAAAGACAGATGACCAAATTTTAAAATGGATAAATATTTGAATAGATATTTCTCCAAAGCAGATATATGAATGGCCAATAAGCACATAAAAAATGCTTAACATCATTAGTCATTAGGGATATGGAAACCAAAACCACAATATCCATTCACATCCACTAGGATGGTTATAATAAAAAAGAAAATAACAAGTGTTGGAGAGGATATGGAGACATTGTAACCCAATGCATTGTGAATGGGAATGGAAAATGGTACAGCCATTTTGGAAGACAATTTTTCTGTTCATCAAAAAGTTATTAAAGTTACTATAAGATCCAACAATTCCACTCCTAGGTATATACCCAAGAGAAAGTAAAACATGTATCTACACAAAAACTTCTATGTAACTGTTCACAGTAGCATTATTTATAATATCTCAAAGTGGAAACAACCCACATTTCTATCAGTTGATGAATGGATAAACAAAATGTAGCGTATTTATGCAATGGAATATTATTCAGGTGAATTTTATAGTAGGTGAATTATATCTCAATTTAAAATTATGAGGAAAAAAGCAGAAGTGGCTACTTTAATTAATCTGATAAAGTAGACACCATTGTTCATAGCGTTATTTACAGTAGACAAAAACTGGAAAAAATCAAAATGTCTCAATATATGAATGGTTAAACAAACTGATACATTTATACCATGGAATACTATTCAGCACTAAAAAGGAATTCATGCATGGCTTTCACATTAAGCTGAGTGAAAAAAATACAATCCCAAAAGGTAATGTGCTGTATGATTTCTTTTTATAACATTCTCAAAATTATAGAGATGGAAAACAAATTAGTGGTTTTCAGGGATTAGGGGTTGGGGGATGAGGGGACTAAGTGTGATTCTAAAGGGATAGCATGAAGGAGATCTTTGTGGTGACAGAATAGTCTATATCTTGATTGTGGTTGTGGTCAGATAAATCTATATATGTGATAAAATGGCATAGAACTATATACATATATTGGTCCAATTTCAATTTCCTGGGTTTGATGTACTGTGGTTCAATAAGATGTAAATATTGGGGGAAACTGGGTGAAGAGAACCTGGGACCTCAGTAATAACTTTGGAACTTCCTGTAAACCTATAATTATTTTAAAATAAAATGTGTAAACAAGACACATTTGAAAACAGATACATGAGTATAGAAATTTCCTCACAAATGTTCATAAACTATGCTACTTTGAATCTATTATTTGAAGGTAGAACAGGAAATGGAAAAAATAATACAATGTTATAAAAAGAATTATCAGTAAGAAAAATATTAGATCAATTTTGATATTAAAATTGATTTAAACGTATCCACATGAATAAGTGGCTTATGTTACTTAAGTCTTTTAAATTAATATATATTCTGTTTTCTTAAGTAAGGTATAAGCTAGTTATTTTGTAGATTTACTGGATTTAAAATTGTAAACACAAGACAGCACTAACTAAAAGTAAGAAAAAACTTGTTTTTTAAAAAAATTGTGAGCTTTGCTGCATATGATTAAAACAAAATTGAACAAGCCATTTATCAAGTGAATAATTGTTTAACTGTGCAGTTAATGAATCTCGAGTTTACATGAAAGCTGAATTGTGTTCAGCTTCAATAATTTAGTTTTAATAACTGGTTCTGTCTTCACTAATTGAAACATTTAAGCTTTACTGCACTTTCTAATCATGACAAATTTTCAAAGAGGTACACAGGAAAAGAGATATAGTGAAATCAGGTTAGAAATAATTGGTAATAGTAAAATGTTAACATTTTCTGTGATTTACAGTTTTCCAAACTAACAAATAACTTTGAAAAACTGAGATTACATCAGATGAAACAAAACAAAGTTCCACAAAAAGAATTACGACACCTTAAAGAAGAAATACCCTTTGAACTGAGCAATTTGAACCAGAAATTAGAGGTGAGATATATTATCTTAGTTTCTTCATGTGTATTAAAGATTGATTCCTATTGTTGTGGGCTATTTGTCTCTAGTGTCCACAATGGTGTCTTCAGTTGTGGTAATAAACACTATTACAAACTAACTTCTCACTGAATATATTTTCTTAGTGCACCTTCCCCTCAGGCACTTAGTGAATTAAAACATCACTTTGATGTATACATCTTTTGCATATATCAGCATTTTGGGAGATTAAAAAAAAAAAGAGCCAAAAAAGTCAAAAGAAACTGCAGCTGTTGAGTAAAATTGAAGGACACCCCTGGGGTCAGTTAAAGTGAATATCTAATAAATCTTTTAATGGCCATTTAGCTATTAGGTAGTTAAATCCCAATGAAGCCTCATCACAGTTTTTAAAACAGGGCTTGAAGTTTCATGGTTTTTTTTCTTTAAAGGCATAATGTCACTCCAATTCAATTGCCCCAAAGCATTCAGAATTTCTAAAATTTTGGTCTCTAAAAAAAATTCACTATGTCCTCATAACTATATATATCTACTATGTACCCACAAAAATTAAAAACAAAAAACTTTAAAAATACACTGTGTCGTTGATGCACTTATTCTTGTCTTCTTCGTTTTCCAACCTTGGAAAAAACAAACCAGCTATTTTTCTTCCCTGTGTTCTTGAGCATTCCTCCTACAAGTCATGGAACAGCAGAAAGATTACACTATAAATCCCTATCATCTACTTTTACCTGGATTCTCAGTACTGCCCAATTATTATTTTTTAATTGACTTCAAGTTGACCCTTATGTTATCCCACTTAATTTCTTTCATTTTTCTCAAGCCCTAAACCCCAGCATCCCTCCCCTTGCCAGCACTTTTTCATCTTATTCTTTAATTAAAAAGTCCTTCTACTTTAAAATATCTTAAAGAACAGAAAAAAATTAAATCTGGGATCACAGCCCTAAAATCAGCTTATTATAAGATCTTTGTAGGAAGTCCTAGATTTTAATCTTTAAAAGTCCAGCACATTTTACATGCTTCTGAATAATACATAGTTTTTTAAAAAAACAAACTTACCTTCACTAAGTAAGTTGGCCCTCTAGGAAAATGCACTGTGTTGTACTCCCAGGCTCTTGCAGTGGTACAACCAGACGGGCTTCAGAAATATCCTGACCTCATGGAAGATGCCGATAGATGTGCACTGTAATATACATGTGCTTTCACTGAAAATGAAGAGATTGAGTCACTAATTTTCCATTCGACTGACTTTTCATGGGCTTTTGTGGGAGAACTACATTAATAAAAATTTTTCAGACAAAAAAAGCCTTAAGTTAGTATCAAGTACTTTGTGTATGCACATTTTACATTTAGGAAACTAAATATTTACATTATATATATGTAATGAAATTATAGTGAAAATTTGTAGCAAAATGTTTTGATATGTTTGTACTTACACAAAAGTTTTTAAAGACTCTATGCAGATATACAGTTTAACTTGAAATAATTATAAAAACACTTCATGTACCTATTTTTACTTATAGCCATCTGATAAATTAATGTGTAAGAGATTGGCCCTTCCAGTTTTAGTCTGCAGGTAAACCTGTTTTACCTTTGAGGTGTTTAATAGAAGTATAGTAATAGCAGTGTACCACATGTAGTAGTCGAAGAACATGATCACTGATAACTGAAAACAGGCCTTGCCTGACTCATGTGTTTGCCCTGTGACCTTTAGGCAAGTTGTTTGCCTCACCAAGATTCCATGTTGTCATCAGTAAATGGGGTTTAAAATACCTTATATGTAACATTGTTGTTATGGTGAAAAAAATTTAGATGCACACTGAAGCGTTTAGGGATGAAAACACACGAGGTCTAGAAGTCACCTTAAAATATACCAACAAAAAAGGGTGAAGAGATAGGAGAAGTAAAGATGGACTAAGTTGATGGTAGTTAAACTGGGTGAAGGGTACATGGAGGTTTGTTTTACTCTGTGTGTATGAAAATCTTCATAATAAAAAGTTAAAACCGTTTTATAGGTGAAGGTCTCCAACATATAGTAATCACTAAAGACCATCTCCAATATTTATTAGAGGGCTTTTTAAAACATCTAATAATACAGCTATCAAGAGAAACTAATTTTAATGACCCTGATCCACTCTCAACCTTAAAGATCCAGAAAAACTTTTCCAGCCATGAAGAACTTACTGTTGGAGGTCCAGGCAAATCTACAGACCCTCTGAAGCCTATCGTGACAACTCCAGTCTCTATAAAAACCCTTATGAAGCTCTCTAGGTCCCTGCATGGTTCCATACTATTGGATATATTGCGCTGACTCGCTAGTTGTGAAACCAGTACATCTGACAAGAATAAGGAAGCCAGGATTGTCATAAGCACCTGCTGATATGTTTGTGACACACATTTCTAGCTATTCTTGGCCACGCTTCTACCTGTTGTAGTATTTATAAGAAGTTGAGGTTAATGCTTCTGCCTCTAAAACATCCTGGGGAATATTTATTTTCAAGATTATTTGAGGTTAATGAGTAAGAAATGCTAAATATTTCTATTATCTAAAACCTGTGAACAGCTTAAGTCAATCTTGCCCAAAATTTGACTTCTAACTCCAAAGATTCCTTTTTAAATTAAAAGTAAACAGAAATTTTTTAAATCTAGATTGCATTAATTTGAAATGTTAGCTATTTTCTACTAGAACCTCATTTTATAAATTTGCCATTATTGCTAAAGACCCTGTTTTTATGTACCTAATTTTTGTATGTCGAATGTCAAAATCGAAGTCAATAACTTTAAATGGACTATCTCCATTTATCATAGTAAATATAGTCTGTTTATCATGAGCTACTGTTATATGTGGAGGGTCTTTCCATATTTCTTCTTCGACCTTAATACCATCACTTAATATCAGGTCACCCACCTTTCATTAAAGTAAAAACTTCCTAATTTATAGCCTTCCTTCACTGATTGTTTAGGCACTTATGGATTTTAAAAACTAAAATTTCCTTAAATGTTCTTTAAAATTATTTCTGTGTAGAAAATATGAAATGCCATGTTCTTCTCATTTTAACAAAATAAAGCTTTCATTCTCTAAATTAGCATTTGTTTTCCAGCATTGCCAATCCAGTCATTTCAACCATCTTCAAAACAATAGTAACCACTCTGACTATAATGAACTGTTCCAATTTGATATATTGTGGGAAATAGCTAAGATAATCATAAAATCCTCTGCATGGCTTTTATGTGTCAGCATTATTGTACTTAACATACTGACATATTGTAAAATTATTTGTTTGTGTGTATAGTTCCCTACTTTATTATATATTCCTTGATTTTTTCTTTCAAAAATTTTTTTTAATTATGAAATAGTTCCAGATTTTCTTCTTTCCACAGAACCTGGTAGACATTAACTGCTAAATAAATATTACTGAATTGAGGGTTGAAAACATCACTACATTCATGCCATGTTTCTATATGCAATAATATACAGCCATGGACTTAGTAGCTATAAAGTTTGTTTCCAACCATGTTGTTTTCTTTACAACATTTTTTGAGAATGTTTAAATTCTAGGAAATGCCAATACTGTACCATGTTTTTGTTCGTACATTCATGTAATATAAGTGGCACCTGGCACTTTGTCAGGCACTGTGAATGGTACAAAAGTAATAAAGAGCCCTTACCCTCAAGTTGTTTAAAGCCTGGACAGAAAGATAGGATATAAATGGTCAGCCCTAGGCAAAATGGAGAAGCAGCGATGTCTTCTTTGGCATCCCCAGAGCTATATCCTTTGCTCATGTTATTAAGATATGAACAGATAATCACGCTGTATAACTGCACTACTTGACCAAAAACCTGAAGAACTGATCCTGCTTTATCAACCTACTTCTACCATTTCTTTCCCAGTTATACCAATTGGTACTGCCTAAATGAGGCCTGGCCATGGCCACAAGGGGCAAAGTCACTGTCTTAGTTAGTTCAGGCTGCTATAACTAAATACCATAGACTGGGTGGCTTAAACAACAGACATTTATTTTTCACAGTTCTGGAGGCTGGTAGTCCAAAATCAGAGTGCCCGTGTATTAATCCATTCTCACACTGCTATAATGAACTACCTGAGACTGGGTAATTTATGAAGAAAAGCGGTTTAATTGACTCACAGTTCCACAGGTTGTACAGGAGGCATGGTTGGGGAGGCCTTGGGAAACTTAGAATCATGGCAGAAGGCAAAGGGGAAGCAAGGCATGTCTTCACGTGGCCAACAGGAGAGAAAGAGAGAGAAAAGGGGGAAGTGCTACACACTTTCAAACAACCAGATCTCATGAGAACTCTATCAAGAGACAGCACTAGGGAGATGGTGCTAAACTGCTAGAAACCACCAGGCTGGGCGCAGTGGCTCACGCCTGTAATCCCAGCACTTTGGGAGGCTGAGGCAGGCAGATCACGAGGTCAGGAGTTTGAGACCAGCCTGACCAACATGGTGAAATGCTGTCTCTACTAAAAATACAAAAAATTATCCGGGTGTAGTGGCACGTGACTGTAATCCCAGCTACTCAGGAGGCTGAGACAGGAGGATCACTTGAACCTGGGAGGTGGAGGTTGCAGTGAGCCAAGATCGTGCCACTGCACTCCAGCCTGAGCAACAGAGCGAGACTCCATCTCAAAAAAAATAAAAAAGAAAAAAAAGAAACCACCCCCGTGCCCACCAGCCACCCCCCAACACACACACACACTCGGGATCACAATTCAATGTGAGATTTGGATGGGGACACAGAGCCAAACCATATCCCCCAGCATAGTCAGATTCTGGTGAGGGCCCTTCTCCTGGTTCACAGATAGCTGTCTGCTCTTTGTATCCTCAGATGGCAGGGAGAAAGAAAGAGAGAGGAAACAAAATCTCTCATAGCTCTTCTTATAAGAGCACTCATCCCATTCATGAGAGCTTCACTCTCATGACTTAATTACCTCCCAAAGGCCCCATTTCATAATGCTGTCACTTTGGGGTTTAGGCTTGACATATGTATTTGTTCTGGGGGACACAAACATTCAGTCCTTAATAGTCACTAAATAAGTCCAAGCCCCACCCTCTAAAAAAACAAAAGGAGAAATTTGGCAACTGAGTGAATGAAAGAAAAAATATTTCGTGTCAAGAAATAGAAAGAAAGTAGTGGCAAATGCAAAAAAAAAAAAAAGTTGTTTGAAATTCCCTTATTAGTAATAAGTATTTGTTATAAGACAGACTTTTTACATTTTTAACAATAAGTGGCAAATTCTGTATTTTCCTAGCAAAAATTAGAGATGGTAAAAAATCCAACATGAATGATTTGACACCTTTTCTTTTGTTTGTTTTCCCTAATAGGTAAAGAATGGATTTACTTTTTTTTTCTCAGAATGAAGATGTACAAATGAAAGAAGCCTTATTTGCTGTACTTTAAAATGAATAACATTTTTAAATATGTTTGTCTCCCCATTTTTTAAAAGGAATTTAGAGCAAAGTCAAGAGAATGGGACAAGCAAGAGATATTATATCAGACTCATCTGATTTCTTTAGATGCTCAACAAAAATTATTATCTGAGAAGTGTAATCAGTTTCAGGTAAGTTATCTAATACTATTCTCTAAATCAAAAGCAGAAGTTAAATATTGGTATCTTTACCATTCAGCAGTAATCTATTTACAAACAGACATGCCAACTAAGAAAAAATAACGAGAGTAGGTCCAAAGGTGGGTACAGTCACAAGTGCATAGAATATCTGTTAATATCTGTTAATTTAGTCTACATGTCTCAAAGGATGGAGCTATTTAAAATTCCATTGTTATTGTGTCATTAAATAGCATATGTTTTTGTATGCCTACAGGCAAGGCACTCAAAGAATTTACGATTGCTTGCTTTACTTTGTATTTCCCTGGCTACTTGTAAGACTGAACATCTCCTCATATACTTTTTAGCCTATCTCAGGTCTTTCTGTGAATTGCCTATTCATAAACTTTGCCCATTTTTCTTTTGCATTGTTTGCCCTTTTCTTATTGATGTGTAGAAGTGTTTGTACACTAGGAATTATTAACTCTGTTACATGCACTGACAACTTTTCCCCTACAATCAAATTGTTTGTTTTTATTTATTTTTGGTTATAGACTTTTTTCAACCATTGTATAATTGAATTTTTTACACCTTCTAGATTTTTTTTCTTGCTTAGTATGGCTTTACTACCACTAACCTCCTTCTCTACTCTACATCTTTGCTCTGAGGTTATACAAATATATTTTCTCTTTATGCCATCTGAAATTGAAATTTTAAAACAAATATAAGACTGAATTACAAAGACCCAACTTTCATTATGTAGTAACATATTTAAAGATATTCCTACTAATTCTTTTCTATCATTCTTGAACTTCATGTAAGCTTAAATATGACATTCTTCATTTGAGTTACACAGTTTTTATATTTTTCAGAAACAGGCACAAAGTTACCAAACTCAACTAAATGGTAAAAAACAGTGCTTAGAAGACAGCAGCTCTGAAATTCCTCGTTTGATATGTGACCCAGATCCCAATTGTGAAATCAATGAAAGAGATGAGTTCATTATTGAAAAACTGAAATCAGCTGTAAATGAGATAGCACTAAGCAGAAATAAATTACAAGATGAAAATCAGAAGCTCTTGCAAGAACTGAAAATGTACCAAAGACAGTGCCAGGTGAAGATTAATTTTTTTTCAACTAATATTGTCCATGACTTGTATAAATGGTAACTCAACACATATAGAGATTAGAATGATTAGAATGGTAGTTTTCTATTATTAATATATGTGAAGATTCCATTCATATTTCCTCTTAGTAATTCGCACTTGATGCGTAGATTCAATAATCCCATAAGTATGTTACCACACTTAGAGTGCACTTTGGTTCTGCGGTGGCATAATAATAATGTATTACCAGTGCAATATAATAGTGGTCACTTACGGACCTCTATGCCTTTAGCCATGTACTACCCTCTTCCCCCACTATTTTCTCTTACCCTGTGTTTCTTTGACTCAGAAGAATCCTGGGTTAAAGATACAGGAAATCGTGAAGGGTTCAACAATTTAGTAACCTCAGTGAGAGCTATGGAGATGACTCCAGTGATTTATCACTGGTAATCTTATCATAATCATTTATCAAACAGTAACCTAGAATTTATTTTTAGGTAACTTTCACATTGACAAATATGATTGATGGTTTAACAAGCATTAATTTTTTTCTTAACTGAATAATGTTTTTTTCTTTTTTGTCTATTTCTTGCAACCTTTAGGAAGGTTATACAGCATTCATCAAAATTGGTCATTACCAATTTCTTTACAAAATATGTATTTCTTATTCATTAGTACTTGAGACGTTCTTTTATCTCCCATTTTAGGTTTTTTCTCCCACCTCCAAATATTCAGCCTGTTTCTATCACTTCCTCCATGACAGTTGGCCGATATCTTTTCCCCACTCTATTCCCTCGTCTACCTAGCATACATGATTGAGGTAAGGTCACTGCCTGAGAACTTCCATTTCATTTCCTTGAGATATACCACCCCAAGATCTTTCGCCACTTAAACTCCCAGGGTCATTTCTTAGTCCTCAGCCAACTCCTCATTCCCCCACCGTGCCACATCATATTTGGGATTATATAGGGAGTTAGTCCTTTAACTTCTTTCTCTGCCAGCATCTACTGTTCTATGTTCCTCTTTCCCCATGCTTGGTAAGGGACAGAATACAAGGCTCCCAGTCTCTCCCATTCAGAGGCAATTGTAAGACATACATATTCCCCACTTCAAACTCCAGCTTTAAGGAGGGAGGTCTTATTCTAATACAAGTTAGAATACAGATGTAAACCAATAAAGAAAGCTAAACTACAAACACTAAATGCAGAGGAAGCCAGAAATAGTCTGGAAATAGCAAAGGTATTGATGGTGTTTTCTCTGGCTTCATTCTAATATAAATGAGGTTAGCACTCATTCATCTGCTCTAGAGGGTGCCTAGGGGCTTCTAAGTGCTTAGCATCAGCCCACCTCCGACTGTCTGAGCTGTGTTTGCATGACTGTGGGTCATGCAGTGATGGGGTCTTTCCTTCTCAGAGGCTGCTGCCTTTTGCTTCGCTAAGTATATGACAACTGGTCATGCTTTCTATTTAAAGGCAACCTATACTTACATTTTGCAGCTGTCTTTGTACTGCTGGAATCTGCATCAGAATCACATTCAGTATGATATTCCCCTTCCTGTGTCCATGTGATCTCATTTTTCAATTCCCACCTATGAGTGAGAATATGCATATGTAACTAACCTGCACAATGTGCACATGTACCCTAAAACTTAAAGTATAATAAAAAAAAAAAAAAAGAAAGAAAGAAAGAAAGAAAAAAAAAAGAATCACATTCAGTAAATAAGAAAATTGTTGTTCTTGGTACTTCCCAAGTATTCTCCTCTAGGCTTTGGGTCATCCAGCGCCAACCAAAGCATTCTCTGCTTTGTCCCTTCTTCTTTTGGCAGGGGAACAGGTGGTGGTGGTTGGTTACATAAATAAGTTCTTTACTGGTGATTTCTGAGATTTTGATGCACCCATCACCTGAACAGTTTACACTGTACCCAATTTGTAGTATTTTATCCTTCACCACCCCCCACCCTTTCCCCTGAGTCCCCCAACATCATTCTTATGCCTTTGAAGTCTAATAGCTTAGCTCCTACTTATGAGTGAGAACGTAAGTAGGAGCAATAACAAAATGATGTTTCGTTTTCCATTCCTGAGTTACTTCACTTAGAATAATGGTCTTTAATTCCATCCAGGTTGCTGCGAATGCCATTATTTTGTTTCTTTCTATGGCTGTGTAGTATTCATATATATATATACGTGTATATATATATGCGTGTATATATATATATACACGCATATATATATACACGTATATATATATATACGTATATATATGCCACATTTTCTTTATCCACTCATTGATTGATAGGCATTTGGGCTGGTTCTATATTTTTGCAATTGCAAATTGTGCTGCTATAAACATGCATGTGCAAGTATCTTTTTCATATAATGACTTCTTTTCCTCTGGGTAAATACCTAGTAGTTAGATTGCTGGATCAAATGGTAGATCTATCTTGAGTTCTTTAAGGAATCTCCACATTGTTTTCCATAGTGGTTATACTAGTTTACATTCCCACCAGCAGGGTAAAAGTGTTACCTTTTCACCACAACCATACCAACATCTATTATTTTTTTGATTATGGCCAGTCTTGCAGGAGTAAGGTGGTATTGCATTGTGGTTTTGATTTGCATTTCCCTGATCATTAGTGACGTTGAGCATTTTTTCATGTGTTTGTTGGCCATTTGTATATCTTCTTTTGAGAATTGTCATTCATGTCCTTAGCCCACTTTTTGATGGGATTGTTTGTTTTTTTCTTCCTGATTTGTTTGATCTCCTTATCAATCCTGGATATTAGTCCTTTGTCAGATGCATAGTTTGTGAAGATTTTCTCCCACTCTGTGGGTTATGTGTTTACTGATTATTTATTTTGCTGTGTAGAAGCTCTTTAGTTTAATTAGGTCCCATCTATGTATCCTTGTTTTTGTTGCATTTGCTTTTGGGTTCTTGGTCATGAAGTCTTTGCCTATGCCAATGTCTAGAAGGGTTTTTCCAACGTTATCTTCTAGAATCTTTATGGTTTCAGGTCTTAGATTTAAGTCTTTGATCCATCTTTAGTTGATTTTTGTATAAGGTGAGAGATAAGGATCCAGCTTCATTCTTCTCCAATTATTCTTGCCAATTATTCCAACACCATTTGTTGAACAGGGTGTTCTTTCCAGACTTTATGTTTTTGTTTGCTTTGTCAAAGATCAGTTGGCTGTAAGTATTTGGGTTTATTTCTGGGTTCTCTATTGTGTTCCATTGGTTTCTGTGCCTATTTTTATACCAGTACCATGCTGTTTTGGTGACTATAGCATTATAGTATAGGGTATTTGGTAATTTGATGCCTCCAGATTTGTTCTTTTTGCTTAGTCATGCTTTAGCTATGCAGGCTCTTTTTTTGGTTCCATATGAATTCTATGATTTTTTTTCTAATTCAGTGAAGAATTATGGTGGTATTTTGATGGGAATTTCATTGAATTTGAAGATTGATTTTGGGAGTATGGTCATTTTCACAATATTGATTCTACCCATCCATGAGCATGGGATGTGTTTCCATTTGTTTGTGTCATCTGTGATTTTTTTCAGCTGCGTTTTG
Source organism: Pan troglodytes (assembly GCF_028858775.2). Lineage (NCBI taxonomy): Eukaryota > Metazoa > Chordata > Mammalia > Primates > Hominidae > Pan > Pan troglodytes. The sequence continues at coordinate 95,494,821 of NC_072407.2, forward strand.
TAGTTTTCCTTGTAGAGGTCTTTCACATCCTTGGGTAGGTATATTCCTAAGTATTTCTTTTTCTTTTCTTTTTTTTTTTTTTTTGCACTATTGTAAAAGAGGTTGAGTCTTTATTTGATTTTCAGCTTGGTCACTGTTGGTGTATAGCAGTGCTACTGATTTGTGTACATTGATTTTGTATCCTGAAACTTTACTGAATTCATTTATCAGTTCTAGGAGCTTTTTGGATGAATCTTTAGAGTTTTCTAGGTATATGATCATGTCATCAGTCAACAGAGATAGTTTGACTTCTTTTTTACTGATTTGGATGCCCTTTATTTCTTTCTCTTGTCTGATTGCTCTGGCTAGGACTTTCAGTACTATGTTGAATAGAAGTGCTGAGAGTGGGCATCCTTGTCTTCTTCCAGTTCTCAGGGAGAATGCTTTCCCCATTCAATATAATGTTGGCTGTGGGTTTGTCGTAGATGGCTTTTATTACCTTAAGGTATGTCCTTTCCATGCCAATTTTGCTGAGGGTTTTAATCATAAAAGGATGCTGGATTTTGTCACATAATTTTTCTGTGTCTATTGAGATGATCGTGTGATTTTTGTTTTTAATTCTGTTTATGAGGTGCATTGCATTTATTGACTTGCATATGTTAAACCATCCCTGCATCCCTCATTTGAAACCCACTTGATCATGGTGGATTATCTTTGTGATATGCTGTTGGATTCAGTTAGCTAGTATTTTGTCCAGGGTTTTTGCATCTATGTTCATCAGGGATATTGGTCTGTAGTTTTCTTTTTCTCTTATATCCTTTCCTGGTTTTGATATTAGGGTGATACTGGCTTCATAGAATGATTGAAGGTAGGATTCCCTCTTTATCTTTTAGAATAGTGTCAGTAAAATTGGTACCAATTCTTCTTTGAATGTTTGATAGAATTTAGCTGTGAATCTGTCTGGTCCTGGACTTTTTTGTTGGCAATTTTCATATTACTGTTTTTTTTTTTTTTTTTTAAACAGTGTCTCACTCTGTTCCCCAGGCTGGAGTGCAGTGGTGCAGTTTCGGCTCACTGCAACCTCTGCCTCCCTGGTTCAAGCAATTCTTCTACCTCAGCCTCCTGAGAGCTGGGATTACAGGTGCCTACCACCACACCCAGGTAATTTTTGTATTTTTTAGTGTATTTTTGTGTTGTTGGCCAGGCTGGTCTCGAACTCCTGAGCTCAAATGATCTGCCCGCCTTGGCCTGCCAAAGTGCTGGCATTACAGGCATGAGCCACCGCACCCGGCCTATATTACCATTTCAATCTCCCTGCTTGCTCTCGTTCTTTTCAGAGTTTCTGTTTCTTCTAGGAGTTTAATCTAGGAGGGTTTACTCTAGGAGGGTTTACTCTAGGAGGGTTGTATATTTCCGGGAATTTGTCATCTTTTCTAGGTTTTCTACTTTGTGCTTGTAAAGGTGTTCATAGTAGCCTTGAATGATCTTTTGTATTTCAGTAGTATCGGTTTGAATATCTCCTGTTTCATTTCTAATTGAGCTTATTTGGATCTTCTCTCTTCTTTTCTTGGTTAATCTTGCAATGGTCTATTGATTTCATTCACCTTTTCAAAGAGCCATCTTTTTGTTTCATTATCTGTTGAATTTTTTTTGTTTCAATTTCATTTAGTTCTGCTCTGATCTTTGTTATTTATTTTCTTTTATTGGGTTTGAGTTTGGTTTGTTCTTGTTTCTCTGGTGTCTTGAAGTGTGATCTTAGGTTTGCTATTTGAGTTCTTTCAGACTTTTTGATGTAGACATTCAATGCTATGAACTTTCCTCTTAGTACTGCTTTTGCTGTATCCCAGAGGTTTTGATAGGCTGTGTTACTATTATCGTTCAGTTCAAAGAATTGTTTAATTTCCATCTTGATTCCATTGTTGACCCAATGATCATTTGGGAGCAGGTTATTTAATTTCCATGTATTTGCATGGTTTTGAGAGTTCCTTTTGGAGTTGATTTCCAATTTTATCCCACTGTGGTCTGAGAGAGTACTTGCTATAATTTCAGTTTTCTTAAATATGTTGAGACTTGTTTTGTAGCCTATCTTGTGTTCTTTCTTGTAGAATGTTCCATGTGCTGATGAATAGAATATATATTTGCAGTTGTTGCATAGACTGTAAATATCTGTTAGCTCCATTTGTTCTAGGGTATCATTTAAGTCCATTGTTTCTTGGTTGACTTTCTGTCTTGATGACCTGTCTAGTGCTGTCACTGGAGTATTGAAGTCCCCCACTATTACTGTGTTGCTGTCTATCTCATTTCTTAGGTCTAGTGGTAATTGTTTTATAAATTTGGGAGCTCCAGTGTTAGGTGCATATATGTTTAGGATTGTGATATTTTCCTGTTGGACTAGTCCTTTTATCATTATATAATGTCCCTTTTTGCCTTTTTTTAACTGTTGTTGCTTTAAAATCTGTTTTATCTGATGTAAGAGTAGCTGCTCCTGCTTGCTTTTGGTGTCCATTTGCATGGAATATCTTTGTCTGCCCCTTTACCTTAAGTTTGTGTGAGTCCTTATGTGTCAGGTGAGTCTCTTGAAGACAGCAGGTACTTGGTTGGTGAATTCTTATCCATTCTGCCACTCTGTATCTTTTAAGTGGAGCATTTAGGCCATTTACATTCAACATTAGTATTTGGAAGTGAGGTACTATTATATTCATCATGCTCGTTGTTGCCTGAATACTTATTTTTTTCATTGCATTATGGTTTTATAGGTCCTGTGAGATGTATGCTTCAAGGAGGTTCTATATTGGTGTATGTTGAGGATTTCTTTCAAGATTTAGAGTGCCTTTTAATGTTGGCTTGGTAGTGGTGAGTTCTCTCAGCATTTGTTTGTCTGGAAAAGACTGTATCTTTCCTTCATTTATGAAGCTTAGTTTCACTGGATACAAAATTCTTAGCTGATAATTGTTTCGTTTAAGGAGGCTAAAGATAGGATCCCAATCCCTTTTAGCTTGTAGGATTTCTGCTGAGAAATCTGCTGTTAATCTGATAGGTTTTTTTTTAATAGGTTACCTGATGCTTTTGCCTCACAGCTCTTAAGATTCTTTCCTTTATCTTGACTTTAGATCACCTGACGACTATGTGCCTAGGCAATGATCTTTTTGTGATGAATTTCCCAGGTGTTCTTTGAGCTTCTTGTATTTAGATGTCTAGATCTCTAGCAAGGCCAGGGAAGTTTTCCTCAATTATTCCCTCAAATATGTTTTCCAAACATTTAGATTTCTCTTCTTCCTCAGGAACACCAATTATTCTTAGGTTTGGTTGCTTAACATGATCCCAAACTTCTTGGAGGCTTTGTTCATTTTTTTAAATTCTTTTTTGTCTTTGTCAGATTGGGTTAATTTGAAAGCCTTGTTTTCAAGCTCTGAAGTTCTTTCTTCTGCTTGTCCAATTCTATTACTGAGACTTTCCAGTGTATTTTTGAATATCTCTAAGTGTGTCCTTCATTTCCAGAAGTTGTGATTTTTTTAATTTATGCTATCTATTTCTCTTTTTTGATTTCTTAAAGTTGGTATTCACCTTTCTCTGGTGCCTCCTTTAGTAGGTTAATAATTGACCTTCTGAATTATTTTTCTGGCAATTCAGAGATTTCTCCTTGTTTTTGATCCATTGCTGGTGAGCTAGTGTGATCTTTCAGGGTTGCTGAAGAACCTTGTTTTGTCATATTACCAGAATTGTTTTTCTGGTTCCTTCTTATTTGGGTAGACTATGTCAGATGGAAGATCTGGGGCTCAAGGGCTGTTGTTCAGACTCTTTTGTCCCATGGGGTGCTCCCTTGATGTGGTGCTCTCCCACTTTCCCTAGGGATGGATTCTCTTGGCCCTCCTGGCATGTTCCTACAGTAGTTCTTGGAGCAAAAGTTCATGATGTGTCTCTCCAGACACTGCTATGTCTGTCCAAGTAGGAGCTGCAAGTTAGTCCTGCCTCCCATCTGCCATTTTTCCCTGCTTTGTCTCTTCTTTAAGTCTTTTTGGATTTGATCCATACAAATCAATGTTCTGCTCAGGCTCATTTTGCTCTGTTCTATTTAGTTTGCCTGAAACATATTTCACTAGTAGGCCCAGTTATCAAGTCTGGTTCTACCCTTCAGTGAAGTTCACCTTCTTCACTAACATCAGTTCCTTTTAATATCCCCAAAAATAATTCTACTGGGGCCATTTACAGGATCCAAGAGCAGCCCTTTTTCAGGCTGAGAGTCAGCTTTTGTTTTTGGCTCACTTGTGGGATAGAAGTGGCTACTTTTACACCTGTATTCTTTGGGGAAAAAAAGATCCTCTGTACCTCTTTCTTGGCAGTATGACTGACTTTCTCTATAATGCTTTCCTTGATGAACTCCACCTTTCTCCTCCTCAGAACTTTATTGTTTATATTTTTCCAGGAAGTAGAATGGAGAATCTTGTTAAAAGAAAAAATGCTGCAAACAGGGAAAGACTGTACATTGAGGAACATTATTATAACATTCCTAGCTAGGATCACCATCTCTATTCTCCCTCCAAATAAATGCCTTAAGCCTATGCTTCTCACACTTATCACAATGACACACTCCTGGTGGCAAGGAGAGGGAGAGTGCATGCAACTTGGGAGTCAATGTGTAGCAGGAAGTAAGAAGAATCAAACCAGCTGCTGGCCAAGGTTGCCCTGTCATTTACTGATATTATTTAATTAACTTACTCTTCTGACCCAAGTTCAACAGGATGTAACTTACCACACTTCTTCCTACTCCGCAAAGATTTCTACAGACTTCTAGGGGCTTACATGCACACCTGAGAAGGCTCTGTGGGTTGCCTGGGCTAAGGAAAGTCCATGTTACCTATTTTGATTTTTTCTTATGGTATTTATATATTAATGTACTTAATAATTTATTAATGTTCCTGAATATAACTAACAAAATTAAAATCCAGCTACTCATAGAAGTCAATATAATTGTGAAGTCTTTTTACTTATACTAAAGGTTGCAAAACAGCAGTACTCATTGCCTAATTTTTATGACTTTCATTTAAATTAGTGGCTCTATACTGTGGTGATTTTTCCTTCCATATGATATTTGGCAATGCCTGGATACATGTTTGGTCACCACAACAAGGAAAGGAGTGTGACCAGCATCTAGTGGGTAGAGGCCAGAGATGCTGTTAAACACCCTACAGTGCACAAGACAACCCTACAACAGAGAATTGCCCAGTCCCAAATGTCAATAGTGCTAAAATTGATCAACTCTTTTGTAATTTTGAAGTGAGTCATTTTTCTCATATTCTTCACTAGTAATTCTCTAACTTCATTTTGTGATGTTTTCCGTAGCTAATAACAACTACCTGTGTGGCTTGCATTTGTGACTCACATTATATTTTTAGTGGATAGAACTTGATTGAGAAATTTCATCCTGCTCTGTTTTTTTGGGTTTTGTTTTGTTTTGTTTTGTTTTGTTTTGTTTTGTTTTTGAGACGGAGTCTGGCTCTGTCGCCCAGGCTGGAGTGCAGTGGTGCAATCTCGGCTCACTGCAAGCTCCACCTCCCAGGTTCACGCCATTCTTCTGCCTCAGCCTCCCTAGTAGCTGGGACTACAGGTGCCTGCCACCATGTTCGGCTATTTTTTTTTTTTTGTATTTTTAGTAGAGACGGGGTTTCACCAAGTTAGGCAGGATGATCTCAATCTCCTGACCTTGTGATCCACCCACCTTGGCCTCCCAAAGTGCTGGGATTACAGGCGTGAGCCACCGCGCCCGGCCAGCTAATAACAACTTTTAATATGACTGATATTTATACTGATTTCTATGAGGAAGTTTACCAATATTATTTTTTTACAAGTATTTGTTCATTTAAAAAAAAATTAGTTATCCTTGGATCTAGGACCATTATTAAATTTGAACTAAGAATCTGCATTTTATATTTTACAAAAGAATCACATGTATTAAAAATCAAATCAAATTATTCTGGACCATGTTTTATGAAAAACAAAATCTGTTGTAGAACTAATGAAAAGATTTTGAAAAGTAATTTGGTTCAAAAACTTTAAGATGTCTAAAAGATTTCTACTCTCAGGAAAACACTAAGTATTTTTCATCCATTTAGGTAAAAATCCTGAATATATTGCATTAATTTAGCTTTTCCTCTGTTTCACTTCCAAATTTTACTCACGTTTCATTCTTTAGGATAAATCTAAATGAAAATATATCAATTATTTATATTTGATAGTTGATTTGAAGGTTTAGAATCACTGCTCCTCTCAAACCATTAGGCAAACCTCTAACTAAACAGATGGGCTTTAAACATGTTTTACAAAATTTATATTTTACCAAATGGGAATAATTAGAGGTAACTGATACTATAACCAATATATGTATCTGGAAAGAAGTTTCTCTTCCCTTTTCACAAAACTGTCATGACAGTGTTCCACATCATACACATAAATGCAAAAAGACAACAATTTACATCTGAATTACTGTCATTTCTTATATGTAAAATTCTCTTTGTTTATGGCACACTTTAATACCAGATGCATCTCAATTTTCACATGAATCACATCTCATTTGTCTTTCCACAACCTTGAAATGTGTCAGTATGCTTATTAATTTCATTGCATATATTTATTCATTATGCTACACTCTACATGTTTTTTAAATGTGCAATATTTTTCCTGGGAAGTTAATGACAAAAATAGATTGCTCTGCATTTTTCTAATATCTATGACAGAAAAGCTAACCTTTTTTTGTTTGCTTGTTAATGTGTCATTAAGGTGCTAGAGCAACATTGTCCAGTAGTAATATAATGTAAGCCACAAATATAATTTAAATTTTCCTACTAGCCGAATTAAAAGAAGTCAAGAAAAAATGAGTGAAACTAACATATCATAACAATATATTTTATTCAACCCACTATATATCCAAAATATTATCATTCTAAAATGTAATCAACATATAAAAAGTTATTGAGGTTTTTACTTTTTTTCATACTAAGTCTTCAAAATCTGGTGTGTATTTTATGCTTCCAACATATCTCATATTACATGCTAAGTATTCATCTGAAGTACCTGATCTGTGTTTAGATCCCATACAATTTTACAGTTAAAAAAGTTGATTTACATACTTAAGTTGCTCCAAACAAACTTGAAAATGTTCCAGTAACTGAGTCAAGTACCAAAGAATCATTTTCCTCAATATTTGCACCCACATTCACAAATAATTGATTTGACTTTCATGCAGAAGCATACTAATTTTAAAACTACATCTCAAATCAATTCACTAATTCTTGTGTTAATTTAGTATTAATCTTGAATTCAAGGTCAAAAAACAATTTTAGATTTATCAATATCAAGAAAGCCTTCAAATTTTTCTTGTACTTTTGCAGCCAATTTACATGCTGTCATTTATAAGTAAAATACTTTGCATATTCATTCACATGTCAAATCATTATTACTCATTTGTATTATGAAAAGTTTGAATTTTAACATATATGCTTGTACCTGTGTAGTTAGGTCATGAATAAGCTTTTTTCCTGTCAATGGTGTCTCCAAATTTCACTCTTACAGATATTATTTTCTAATAACAGTAAACAAATATATTCTATTATTACCATATTTTACAGAGTTTCAGCTAACCCTAGCCTGTGGCAACACTATATTTTATAGGCCTAAGGTTAGAGCTTTTTGTGGACTCCCCTTCCCCAAGTGAAAGCAGATGCACTTTTCTACATGCAACTTCATATTTGATTGCTCCCTGGTGGCAAATTTGCAAACCAGGGAGCCCACATAGTGCCTTCTTCAACTGGGCAAAGTTATGGGAGACATTCACATTAAGTCAATTTGTATTTCTGATTGGTAATCTATTGTTTTGCATTTCTTTTATTATTGAAATGTTTAATCTTGCCTGAAAAATCTCCACTGTTCAAAACGGAGGCTTTATCCAAACAAGTCTTTATCCAAACAAGTCTATTAAGTCACCAATTTGAATCTTTTTATATTTATTTCCAAGGTGGCTGGGAAGTTCTGGGGCTAAAGTAATGCTACTATGCCCCTCACTGAACACAGGCCTCCTGGAAAACAGCATATATTTAAGGCTTGGTAAAAATAAATTATCTGGGAACTCATTATATCCTATATATTCTATACAATTATTCTTCTAGGCTTTGTGAACTTCTGTATAAGAATTAATAAATAAGAAAGCATATGTCCACATAAGAGCTTATACATTAATTTTCATAACAGCATTATTCATAATAATCAAAAAGTAGAAACAACCCAAATGTCCATCAACTGATGAATAGATAGACAAAATGTGGTATATCCACATAGTGGAACATTATTCAGCCATAAACAGGAATCAACCACTGATACATGCTACAACGTGGATGAACCTTGAAAGCATTATGCTACATTAAAGAGGGCAGTCACAAAAGGCCACATAGTGTATGACACCATTTGTATGAAACATCTAGAATAGGCAATTCCATAGAGATAGAACATAGATTAGTGGTTGCTAGGAGCTGGAGGAAGGGGAAAATGGGGAGTGACTGTTAATGAGTATCAGGTTTCCTTTGGGGATGATGAAAATGCTCTGGAATAAAGTAGTGGTGATGTTCAACTTTGTGACTAAATTGAAAACTGCTGGATTGTACACTTTAAATGGGTGAATTTATGGTATGTGGATTATATTTCAATGAATATTATTAATAATTCAATAATATTGATTATATTTCAATGAATATTAAGTATATCTATATATTAAGAATTATTGAACAAACAATTTTTTAAAATATAGTGTTTTCTATAGCCTTTACTAGCAGAGAAGACCCTTGCCCTTAGAACCTCCCATCCTGTCTTTACCAATACACTAGAGGTCTATTTAACTTTGAGTGGAAGGGATTATTTTTTCATCCTGAATGTTCTAATTGGACTAGGAGTCAAAAGATCTGGATTTTCCTCTTCCAAAATCTGGTAGTTATGAGTTGTGTAACTTTGGATCAAGTCTGGCATTCAATTTCCTCATCTGTAAAAATGGCAATGGATTTGATGACATAAGTCAGGCATTTTTTAAAGACATTAATTTCCTTGTATAATTGTGTGGAAGGGACCTGATGATATTAAAAGACTCTTCCATTGCTGTCTCCTAGAGAACAGCCAAGTACTGCTGCAGAAAATCACCCAACAGGCCATGGTCCCCAACGTCAAATGAGCACTCAACACTGCCCAGCAATCCGGCTTTTTTTCTCCAAGTAGCTAATTCTTTCATTCCCATTGTAAGCCATTTAAACTCTTCACCACTCTCAAAAATCACTCCTATACCCTGCACTTCTCCTTCTACTGTTAGAACATGATGTTACTTTTTACTTCACAGAGAAAATAGAAGCCAAGAGATAGCCAGTCTCTTAATATCCCTTAGCTAAATGCATAAACTTGTCTGCATTCCATCTTCCTTCCTTCCTGTTACAGAGAGGAGGGCCTTACTTTTGCTTTAGGCAATTCTCCCAATGTGCTTTGAGGGTCATCCTATCCACCTTCTTAGGAACCTGACACCACTCCTTTTACCTCTACTCTCTTCTAATGGGTCCTTGCCAACAACTGCTAACCTAGTTCCAGCTTCTCTTATTAACAAAATAAAACATTGAAACCCAGAGGATTGCTGGTATTTCCAGTTACTGACTAAAGAATAGCTGCCATTGGGCAAGGGTTGAATCACAGTTTATAATTCATTTTGTTGGCCAGCTTTGCCATTAGGTTATTCTTGATTATTATCTTTTTACAATTTGAAAGTATTTGTATTAATTAAAATTTCATGCATTGTACTTTCTTCATACTTTTATGTTTCATTCTTTCATATTCACACTCAGTGTCATATTTGTGTGATGATTTGATTATTCTTTGTCTTTGCCACTAGATTGTAAGTTCACTGAGAACAGGTTCTGTGTCTGTATCCCCAGAGCACCTAATAAAAACTCAGTAAATATTTGTTAGAAAAAATGAATGAAGGAGGCCAGGCGCAGTGGCTCACGCCTGTAATCCCAGCACTTTGGGAGGCCAAGGTGGGAGAATCACAAGGTTAGGAGTTTGAGACCAGCCTGATCAACATGGTGAAACCCCATCTCTACTAAAAATATAAAAATTAGCTGGGCGTGGTGGCACGAGCCTTTAAACCCAGCTACTTAGGAGGTTAAGGCAGGAGAATTGGTTGAACCCAGGAGGCAGTCTCAATGAGCCAAGATCGTGCCACTGCACTCCAGCCTGGGCAACAGAGTGAGACTCCATCTCAGAAAAAAAGAAAAGAAAACATAAATGAAGGAATAGAATTCTATGAGACAGAACAAGCAAAGGACTAAATATCAGTTTGTTTAAAATTAGGCTGGTTTATAGATGTTAAATATTTTTAAATGCATTGTACATTATGATAACCAACAATGAGCATGAAATTTTTTGATGTTTTTATTCAGGCCATGGAAGCAGGTCTCTCAGAGGTAAAAAGTGAGTTACAGTCACGTGATGATCTCTTGAGAATTATAGAAATGGAACGATTGCAATTACACAGAGAATTATTAAAAATAGGAGAGTGCCAAAATGCTCAAGGAAATAAAACAAGGTATAATCTTTATATTTGACAATCTGAGAGAACTGTTCAAAACATGATGTTTGAATGTTTTTAAGAGTTTTATATTTGAAATGAGAATATAAAGTCTATTTTGTATTAACATGTTAATTAGTGGGTAATATTAAATATTAAAAATAAAATTTATGGTTATTTCATCTTCAAAATTAACATCTTCACTTACCTAGAAAATTATATCATGTCCTGATTTATGGATATTTCTGTCACACTGAGTCAGACCTGGTGGCTCCTAGCACTTTGGAAGGCCGAGGTGGGAGGACAATTTGAGCCCAGGATTTCAAGACAAGCCTTAGGCAACATAGTGAGACCCTGACTCTTCAAAAAAATTTTTTATTACCTGGGCATGGGGGCACACACCTGTAGTCCCATCTACTTGGGAGGCTGAGCTGGGAGGGTCGCTTGAGCCTGGAAGGTCAAGGTTGCAGTGAGCTGTGATCGTGCCACTGTACACCAGCCTGGGCAACAGAGATCCTGTTTCAAAAAAAAAAAAGATATTATACAAAAATAGTATAGAACTGGTATTCAATTATGTATACTCAGAGAAATAAGATTTATTCTATATTTTTTAATGCCTTTGTTTTGATTGCCTATACCTGATGTCAACATTTTCACTTGTACATATTGTATTTATTTTGGCCACCAAACTCGCCATCTTGTCTGTTCCATTGAGGGTTCTTCTTAAAACAGATTTTTTTTTCTCTTTTAAAATCAGACAGATATTGTATATTCCGTAAACACAAAGGAAATCAGACAGATATTGTATATTCCATAAACACAAACAAAATGGGACTGCTGAGGATTGTTAAATGTTTGTGTGTGTGAATAGACAGTTTGACTGCTTTAATAGTTCATTGATGCTCTTATTCTCATAGAACTTGAATCTTTCTCAAAATCAGAAAGCTAATGCCAGATCAATGATAGGATTTTAAAAATTGAATAGCCAAATAGGGATGCTTTATTGAAAGATTGTTATATTGTTTTAAAGGCAATAATTATTTCTTCAAAGTTGTGAGACCTTCAAAGTTGTGAGACCTGCTAGCATTTCTTTGAGGTCTATGCTTAATAACAAATGGCAAGTTAAGATCCCTAAAATGACCTATTTGTGTGTCTCACCAAGGATGGTGACAGAATGCCTATTAGCCAATCTGCATTATCGAATGCTCTGTATACAAGATGTATATTATCATCACTGATTACTAATCAATCTGATATTTATTACATGTAGTGCTGTTCCAGTATGGTGAGTAATGTCTTCACATGAAGAAAATATATTCCTAAAAACATAAGACATTTCACAGAAGAGCACACCAATCAACCCATGTCTAGCTCTGGCTTTGTGAAGAGCATTGTAGGTACTTTTTATGGTGCTCTTAAGACCCATGCTGAATTCCAAACAGTGCCAACAGCCCTTCAATACACTATTTGATCTAAAATTTTGCACTTATTTATATATTTGGCCAGTAAAAACTTTTTTGTTCTGCCTGTTTACCATCCTCTATTTAACTTGGCATTTATTTTGGTCTCCAGACTACAGCTTTCTTATCCTAGAATTCAGTTCTAGAATTCTGAGATTTGATGAAAAGGTATAAGTTTAACTTTTCACAACTTCCATTGTATTTTAGAATTCTTAGCCTTCATCTTTTCCACTAAAAGAGTCTAATTTTTTTAGTTTGTTCTCATATGAATGCTGTTCTATCAGCTTTATTGTTTTGGTTTATTTTATTTAGACTGTTGCTTCTTTGTAGTTGTATCAAAGTGAAATACCCCAGACTACTGATAATAGATGCATAGTAGTTTTATAAAAGTAGCATGGTAATGTTCTTATTCATTTTCAGAAACTTTCTCAATAATGCTAAGCTTTTGTTAGCTTTTTCTATTTTTTTTTTAGTTGTAGAAGCACCCTGGGTTGATATGTTCTGAGAGTTATTAAACTAATTTCATACTCTTGTTCTACATGACAAATAATAGTTCCCTTATACATATACATTAGCATTTTATATTATCATGATTACGGTTTTCTTCTATTCACTTGTCCACATTGGAGTTTGACATTTGTTTCATTCACTCACTGAATTTTGCAAGACCACCTTGAGGATTTTAGCATTCAATTCAGCATTCTACTTCCTGAAATTGCTTAGGAAGAATTAAAAAATATGGAATTTTTTCACTCATTTCAAATTATAGGAAATAATGAAAACTTAAGACTGATCCTGAAATAATATTTTAGGAGAATATTGGATAAAATGGAAAATGCTCACAATATATTACTAAGTAGGAAACAAAAGGACACTGAAAAATAATGTGTATAGTATGTTCTAATTATATGGGAAGTGTATATTTCTTTGCACACATATATGCATAGGGAAAAATATATTTACCGCACATAAAAATGCTAATGATGGTTTTTCCTGAATGTTAACATTACAGCAGTATATTATACTCTGATATACTTTGTTATCCACAGTTAACATATATATTTGATAATCACAAAAAAAGCAATCTAGTCTAGATACATGTAACTCAGGGATATCACTACCAACTTAATACCTTTTATAACAGATCCTCTATTTTCAATCTTTAAATTAGCAATTTCTTTATCATTACTCAGATTTGGGTTTTTTATTTGTGTGGTTGAAGTTTCTGAAGGTGTGAAATCTTCTCAAAAGTTATCTGGAAACCTAAAATTGTACTCACAAGTGGATATGTTCCTCAAAACAACAGACTCCTCCAGAATAGTCAAGCCTGACTTCCAGTAGAAAGCATGCTGCTTCCCCTACCTGGTTATCTTTATTTTTGTGTTTTTGTGATTTTTATTTCACTGGTTTGTCTCATATGAAAGTGAACATTATCTGCTTAGACATCTTCAAACCTCCTGTGGGTATTATACTCTTTATACTAGTTTCTGCTTTTCTCCTCTAATATTAATATGTGGTTGCAATTCCACTTTATAAATGAAGCAGCCAAAGAATAGATGTATTTGAGTACTCTCTGGTTAGACTGTCAGAGTTAATGATGTTTTATCTCTTTTATAGAACAATTGCTCCCCTTAGACTTCTCATGACATAGTTCCTTTCCACAATACATTAGCAAGTTGGGTGTGTTTCCTTTTTTTAAATGGGTTACCAAGCTATTTTATTATAGCAAACAGTCTGTTCTTTTTTCCCAAAATCTTATCTACATATGCAATCCCAGTATTCTGCCAATTTTTAATGTATAATTGAAATTCCTTATTAATTGCTTCCTTTCTTCCATTAAAACCATTTGCACTTAAAGATGTAAATACTTATGGGATCTGAATGTATTAGAACTTGCAATTTCTGTAACTAAAAATGTTTCCAACAAAGTAATGATCTATCTCCGCAGCCTGTAATGGTCTAAATTAACAATGTAATCGTTACAATTTATCAAGTTAAGCTTAATTTTAATCATTATTTTATGTTTAATTTGTAGACTTGAATCATCTTATTTGCCTTCTATTAAAGAACCAGAAAGGAAAATAAAAGAGCTGTTTTCAGTGATGCAAGATCAACCAAATCATGAAAAAGAATTGAACAAGGTATGAAAAATAATGAGCTCCATTCTTCCAGGTAGATGTGAACTCTTTACATACAAAGGGAGTTAAAAAAAAATCTTTCTTCTCACTCCCTTTGTTTTCCTTCTGTATTTTTTTGTAAGGTGATAATCTACCAAGCTGCTAATTCCGACATTTTTCTGTGTGAGACTACAAAAAACACAAACCTTAAGTTATCACTGTGCTACTGGGAGACTGCCCACGACACGTGGAGGGTGGAGGGCTGGAGGCTCCATGATAGGTGGCTTATAGCAAGAAAGTTGAGAGCACAGACTCTGGTGCTCAACCACACACGTAAGCTTGGAGAAGTTTCCTGTGCAAGATACTGAGGAGCCTCATTTCTAAGGTGGAAATAATTGGTACCTACCTCATAAGTTTGTGATGAGGATTAAATGAGTTAGCTGCTACTTAAATAGCAGTTAACATGTGCCAGGAACTGTTCTAAGGACTTAAGAAATCCTACTTCATTTATTCCTCACAAACATCTAATGAAATAGGTCCTAATATTACCCTCCTTTTACATTTGAGGAAACTAAGGCACCAAGAAAAAGTAACTTTCTTCAACATTACACAGCTATTAAGTGGCAGAGGCCATGTTTCAATCTAGGCAATCTGGCTCCAGTATCCATACTCTTACCCTAAGGTAAAATCTATGAGATAATGCACTTAAAGTGCTTAAAATAGGATCTAGCTCAGAGGAAGTATCCAGTAAATATTGGCTCAGTAGTTATTTATTGCACCCACGTTTTTTCACTGAGCACCTAACATGTGCCAGGAACTCTGCTGGAGCTAGAAATACAAGGATGAGTAAGTCCTGGGCACTGTCCTTAAAGAGCTTGTGGTTCTTTACTCTCCTACAAAGAGTATGATTCTCTCCTCCCTCTAGTACAATCCAGTAATGGCCTTCTTTCTGTGAATTTATCATAGCTATTCTCCACCTCTCTGGTCTTTAGGTTTGAGGATCAGGCAGAATATTTAATGCTATAAAATCTAAACAATTAAAAGTTAAATAAACCTGGGTGTGGCTTTGAATTATCAATTAGTGCACTGCATAGTGCTTGACACACAGTAAATTAAATACTTAGAGAATGAGTTAATATTAAGGCTAAATTTTCCCATAAATATATAGGGTCATAAATTCAGTTGTTTGTACAAATTTAACAAACATTTGTTGAGTATCTAGGAGAACTATAGCTATTCTGCTAATTTCTATAGGAAACACAATAATATGAAAGACAGGTACTGTCTGCCAAAGAGTTGACTGTCAGAGAACTAACAGAGGTTAAGTGGAGAAAAGGTGTTATGAATCAGTGATCATTTTTCATATATTTTGAACACTTTAATGCCATATAATCTCACAAAATTTATTTTGCTGACTTAAAAATATAACTTTGAAAAACTCTTTTTTACTGGTGTCCCCAGTGAATGATAAAAGATTGGTTAAAGCCACCTAAAGTATAGTTACATGATTCTTAACCTCATAGATTTAGATAAAGTAATAAAACTTTGAGTAATATAAAGAATCTACTGATTTTGCACAGTTTTGACATGGTGGGAGAGAGTATGAGGCACAGAATTCTTTATAGACCCTTGGAGGCCACTAAATACCAGAATGCTGTGCAAAAAAAAGGTAACAAATGAATTTTATATAAATAGCTTCCAAGTGGCCGGGCATGGTGGCTCACACCTGTAATCCCAGCACTTTGGGAGGCTGAGGCGGGCAGATCACCAGGTCAGGAGATCGAGACCAGCCTGACCAACATGGTGAAAACCCGTCTCTACTAAAAATACAAAAATTAGCTGGGCGCGGTGGCAGGCGCCTGTAATCCCAGCTACTCAGGAGGCTGAGGCAGGAGAATTGCTTGAACTCGGGAGGCGGAGGTTGCAGTGAGCCGAGATTGCGCCACGGCACTCCAGCCTGGGCGACAGAGCAAGACTCTGTCTCAGGAAAAAAAAAAAAAAAAGCTTCCAAGTGTTTCTGAAGAGCATTTTAATTCTTTTGTAATAAAACTAACAAGAGCTATATATTATGAATCTTGCAAGTATTTTATTTCTTTTCCTTTTTTCCAGTCTAGAACTGTTTTAGCCATTTATTTTGTGATAACATTCACATTTTCAATAAACCAAAAGTCATTTGGAGTTCAGGTAAATTAGTTTCTTCTTTCATTAAGAAAGAAGTTTTGCAGTATAGTATGTTGTGTTAACATCTAAATATTGTGAAAATAATAAAAATAGTTTACTCCTTTTTCACAGTAGTATATTCATTTTTTTACATTTTAAAAGTTCCATTTTGGCCAGGTACCGTGGCTCACGCCTGTAATCCCAGCACTTTGGGAGGCCGAGGTGGGCGGATCACGAGGTCAGGAGTTTGAGACCATCCTGGCCAATATGGTGAAACCCTGTCTCTACTAAAAATACAAAAATTAGTCAGGCATGGTGGTGCTCACCTGTAGTCCCAGCTACTCGGGAGGCTGAGGCAGGAGAATCACTTGAACCCGGGAGGTGGAGGTTGCAGTGAACCAAGATTGTGCCACTGCACTCCAGCCTGGGTGACAAAGCAAGACTCCATCTCAAAAAAAAAAAAAAAAAAAAAGTTCCATTTTAAGTGGAACAGGTTAAACTATGCCAAAGGGATGCGATCAGCAAAATCCATACTGGGACAAACTATAGACTGACCGTGTTATTTCATCAAATAAATTGGAAGGTAAAAACTTGGAGACAGAAGAGATTTAAAGGAGATTTGTAATATTGTCCTCCGGGTTAGGATACTTGTGCTCGTGTCTCTTAGTCTCCGCCTTGTTCTCGTTCCTTGACTCTTTTTTAAAAAAATCTGTTAAATGATGAGATTCGATCATGTGATTTCTAAGGTCATATCCAACTCTGAAACTCTGAATATGTTGGTAATACGAATAGAATCAGATGAAGGAAGGGTTGGTGGCATAAAGCCTGATGGTGATCACATTTGCCTCTGGACATGTGTACTTTCCATGTTAGGTCACCCCACTCTAAGTGCCATCCCCTAAAACACAGCTTTTTCTGATCTCACTCTAGGTGTCATCCCCTAAAACCTAGATTTTTCCAATCTCTCTGTAGGTGTCAACCCCTAAAACTCAGGTTTTTCCAAATGTGAACCACCTTCCACACCTTCCAGGACCCTTCCCACAGAGGTTGCAGAGCACAATAGTTCACAGGTCCTGGAATTAGACTGCCTTTCACAAGAAATGTGATGTGAAAAGTTATGCACCTTAATTTTCTAATCTGCTAAATACAGTAGTCTGCAAAATAGAGAGACATTGTGGGGATTAAATGAGATGATGCATGTAAACTACTTAGAACACACAAAAAGAGAGGCTTTAAAAAGATATATGAGCCAGTCACAATGAATGGATCATGTTTAGATCCTAATTCAATTAAACTTAAACAACATTTATTATATTTTTGAGACAAGCTTAAATTTGAATACTGCCTAGATACTTGATGATATTAAGGAATTCTTAATTTTTACAGACATTGTAATAACATTCTGGCTACATTTAAAAAAAAGAGAGAGAGAGCCTTGTTCTTTTAAAGATATATACTGAAATGTTTAAAGGTGAAATGAAAAAAAAAATCCATTTTAAAAAAGTGCCCTGGAGAAAATTCATGTTTCTTTTGTGGCTAGCCTCTATTTAACTCTCCAGCCTTATTTCTCAGAGCAGCTAACTCCTAGCTACCCCAAACTCCTTTTAGTTCACTGAGTGTGCCATGCTTTCACTCACTGAGCTCTTTGCCTGGGATCCCTCCTCCTTCTCCTCCCTCCTCTTCCTCCTCCTCCTCCCTCCTCTTCCTCCTCCTCCTCCTCCTTCTACTTCTTTCTCCTCCTCCTCTTCCTCCTCCTCCGAGCCCTCCTCCTCCTCCTTCTACTTCTTTCTCCTCCTCCTCCTCCTCCTTCTTCTCTTCCTCCTTCTTTTTTTTTTTTTTTTTTTTTTTTTTTGAGACAGGATCCTGCTGTGTCATTCAGGCTGGAATACAGTGGTGCAATCAGGGCCTACTGCAGCCTAGACCTCCTAGGCTTAAGGGATCCTTCCACCCCAGTGCCCCTTCCACCCGAGTAACTGAGACTGAATGCACATGCCACCACACCCGGCTAATGTTTTTACTTTTCATAGAGCATCTATATGTTCTATTTTTTTCTATGCCTTTTTATTTTTTTTATTTTTATTTTTTGAGACAGGGTTTTGAGACAGGGTCTTGCTCTGTCACCCAGGCTGGAGTGCAGTGGCATGATCTCAGCCCACTATACTGCAACCTCTGCCCCCTGGGTTCCAGGCATCCTTCCCACCTCAGCTTCCCACACACGCCACCACGCCCGGCTAGAGCATCTCTATTTGGCATTCATTCATCCTTCAGTTTTGGATCTGATGACCCTTCCTCTGGGAATCCTATCCTGACATCCCTAGGCTGGGTTAAACACCCCGCCACTACATACTGCTGACACTAATTGCTACACTGTGCTGTAATTGTCTATTTTTCTGTTTCCCCAATGGACTATGATTTGTTTTTAGACGGATGATTATGTACTTTAAGTCTCAAGAATTAGAAACAGTAAGTGGTTTCTAGAAAGATGCTAAGAGGCTGGACAAAGACAGCAGTTGTAGGAATGGAGACAGAGGCAAGACTTAAAAGAGGTTGAAATAGAATGGACAGAATTCATTGCCTGACCTGGTTTGGGAGGACAAGGGTGGAGAGGAGTCAGAGACAATCCAGAGGTTTCTAACATGGAAGCTTAGCCAAGATTCATAAAATAAGAGGCTTAAGTAAGGGAAGCGATGAGTTTTCATGAAGACATTGTTTGAAGTTTACTGTAATGTGATTCTGAGAAACAAATGTTTAGTTACAAACAGTACAGCCTATTTTAGTTTTAAAAAAGCACTGAATTTAAAGCCAAGAGTCCTAGATTCCAGTCCTAGCTTTGCCGATTATTAGCTTTATGACTTTGAGCAAATCATGTAACCATTTTAAAGCCAATTTTTTTCTCCATGAAAATGCTTGATAATACTTTCTTTACCTTCCTCTCAAAGTGGTTATCAAAGTAGTATCAGTCATAGGTGATGATTTGCATACAACAGAAAATAGAAGTGAGAAATGAAATGTTGGAATTGGAAGGAAAAAAGGTAATGAGTCATTATTATTATATGTATCTGTTTTTAATTTAGCATTGATCAGAAAAGGAGGGTGAAGTGGACCCTGACAAAGTTTCAGAATAGAAGGACTGAACATGGCCAGTAAAATTTTAAGCTACTCTATAAATAAAAGGATTCAATAATATTTCCAGTCTCTATCTGCTGCAGATAAGAAACCAACTCCAACAGGTGGAAGAGTACCATAACTCTGAGCAGGAAAGAATGAGGAATGAAATCTCTGACCTAACAGAAGAGCTTCATCAGAAGGAGATCACTATAGCAACTGTCACAAAGAAAGCTGCCCTTCTGGAAAAACAGTTAAAAATGGAATTAGAAATAAAAGAAAAAATGTTAGCAAAACAAAAGGTATGCAAGCAGGCAGAATAGCACTTGTCTAGGGCATATTCTTGCTCAGTGCCAATAGTAGCCTTCATTATTGACTAATGAAAACATTACATTTCTTGGTATTATTTCTGAGACTAGCTTCACAGAAATGCTTTGTGGTGTTACATAAAACCTTTCAGAGATAACACAAAGTGTCACCAACAAAAAGGACTAGGGAAATGACAGTGCAAGACAATTTCATTAAATCTCATCTTTCCATTTTCTTGTAACCTATATTCTGATCACCTCCCACAGTACACTTTAATCAAATATTTCTTCCTGAGTATGTTTTTCTGTATTTCTCTTCCATTAACATTTTTATCTTTTAAAAAAAAGTCTCTATTCCAGCTCTTCTCCAACACTTCCTACCCCTCCCCCACACTTCATGTATTTCTTTCAGGCTTTTTACAAATGGATGTTGAAACATGAAAATTAGTTCATATTTACTGAACATGCAGTCAATGCACAGCATGGTGCGTGAGGAAAAACAGCAATTGTAACATTCTTCTGTTAAAATACTACAAGTAACTTCTACATCCTTCCTTTCCTTCCTGCCTATTTATTTTTTAAATTCCCTCCATCCCTTACTCATGATCAAATGGATGGCCTACTATTGAGAGCACAGGGTTTATCTGCTTTTTTACCCCAAATCTAAAGGTTTTGAGAGCATCATTTAATAATTTTCTAGGCATATGAGGGTCACTTCACAAATAACATGACTAAAATTGTGAATTATGAAAACAGAAAAGATTTAGCCTTTGCCCAGTTGTAAGCCTTAAACCGTGATTTATTGTTGCAGTACACAGGAAAACAGCACAGATGGGATAATCACTTTGGTTGTACCTGTATAGGCAGGGATATTTATTTTACAGGTGTTAACAGTGATCTGGCTAGTTGGATTATGAATAATTTTTATTTTCACCTTTATATTTTTGTACATTTTCTAGGTTTTGTCAATGAGCATAAATTGGTAATTTACAAAATTAAATCTTTTTAAGGCACGTGTTTTATACAGAAATGAGTCCTAGAGAAGTAAAAGGACAGATACCACATCCAAGTCCTGTCAAGTAGAATAAATCAGGGAAAGATAAAATAAATTGAGAGACAAAATGAAGTAGTCACTAAAAAAGATGGAATTTTGGCAGAAATATCAGAACAAAATTAAACATGAAAGTTATGTATTGCCTACTGTAAAAATTAATCAGGTATTGAATAAATTTAATGGACAGTTACTCAAACATGCTTTTAACATGTGCTTTTTCTGGTGACAATTTGCATACAATAGAAAATAGAAACCAGAAATGGAATTTTGGGATTGGAGGACAAAACTAAATGAATCATTATTGAAAGTATATGCTTGTAGTTTAGCATTGATCAGAAAAAGACGTAAAGTGGTGCCTGCCAAAGATAGAACTAAATAAGAATACCTGAATGTTATTGATCGTACCGAAGAAGTGTTTCCCTTCATTACACTTAGAAAATATTTGTATTCACAAGACAAAATTTTAATAGAATTGTGAGTTTTTATTATGAATTTTACATTTGCCTTTTGTCTGCTAATTTCAGGTCTCAGATATGAAATATAAAGCTGTCAGAACTGAAAACACACATCTAAAAGGAATGATGGGAGATTTAGACCCCGGACGATACATGGTAATATGCTGACATCATTCAATAAATTGAACAAAGAGATTACTGAATTGGTCACGATTAACCTAGACATCATTTATTGAGCACTTGCTGTGTGTTAGACATGAAGGAGTTGGGTGGTAAATTATCTTGTGCTTCAGTTGAGGTTACTTTTATCCTCAGGCTAGAACATTGGAATGTCTGGTTTTCTCCCTTGTTCTTTGGTTGGATTGGGCTCAATTCTGATCATTTCCCTCAAATATGCCAAGCATGCTATTTCCTTGCTTTTCTTCTTGCTGTTGCCTTTGAAATCCTATATCCTATGTGGCCTGATTCAAGTGCCAATCTTCCCCTCAACGAAGCCACCCCTGAAACCCCAGTCAGAATGAATGCCACATTTAGTTCGTATTTTGTTCTGACTTGTTTTGTTGCTTGTCACTTTCCCAGTGGATGGCAAGCAGAGAACCATGTCTTATTGGTGTTTGTTTCACCAGTACCTCACATCTCAGTCATAAAGTAAGTGTTCAATGAGTGTTGGTTGATTTAAAAGAGGGAGAAATAAATGAATTATTCAGGATAAGGACTACTGGTTTTAACCAATGGCTCTATAGGTTTACACAAAGGAACTTAAACAGGCTCTGTGCATCCCCTTTCAATTGTTTAATGTAACAATAGAAAATTGATCTTTATATGAGAATTTTTATTTATTGAATGAATGAAATATCATTGTTAACTTGTTTATCATTTATTTGCTCTGAGAAAATTCTAAAATAATTTTCTACCATATGAGGAATGGAAAGGATAAGAGATGAATATGGTAATTACTTAATTAGGCCTCAGTTTCCTTAGCTATAAAATGAGGGAGTTGAATTAGACATTCTCCATTGGCCCTCCTTAAGCTATGATACTATATTTCTGTGATATTATATACTTGTTCTCATAATGGTCCATATTCTAGCATCAAAAGAGTGCAAACATTCTGGAAGCATTCTGTCTTCTTCTTTGGGCATGGTTAATGGATCCTGTGATTGGAGTACAGATGGATAAAAAGTAAGGCATAAGTGATTTTCCTATTTGTTACATTAAAAAAACTGTGTGTCATCTATGACATTTTTATTTCTAAATGCTGAACACACAAAAAGTTAAATCAGATCCTGCCTCCGTGAGTGCTTTTTTCACTCACAAAATGGTATTTGTATTTTTTTTACATTTCAATTTGAATGTTTTTAAGTGTATATTCTGGGTCGTCACAGCCCCCACTGAGCCTGCCTAATTCTGGCTCCTTTAGGTGTTTGACTTTGTTCACCTTTTTGTGTTTTTAAGAAATAGCAGACACAGAGATGTATAAAGAAGCTAATGATCCACAACCCTATCCCAATCCAAAGCTATCCAGTGCTAACGAATTAGTGTTTGTTGTAGCATTCTGTAACTTTTTGCTTGCATATGCACACAGAAGGAGGAGATGGGTTGAATGTTCTTTTACAGAAATAAATGTATAATATATACATTATTCCAAAACTGCCTTTTGACAGTCCATGAACACCTCTACAAATCAGTAGATGAACATCCTTTTATTTTTCCTAGTTTCTTAGAAAAAATATATGAGCATATAAGATATACATAATTTTTTATAAATTTAATCATAACTTACATAAGGGCAATTTTAGTGCAGTCACTTTGTTGTTGCTGCTTGCTTTACTCCTCCCTCTTTCCTCCACTCATCTACCCGCATTATACCCCCTCCTCTAGATGATACATGTTAACTACTTGCTATGTATTATTTTAAACTTTTTCAGATATATATACATATAGTCATATAGTACCTATTTGGGGATTTTATCATCTTTTTAAAGTTGAATCATAACACGTACTTCTCTGTGTCTTGTTTTTGTTCACTCAACAGTATCCCTTGGAATCTTTCCAAGGTAACTAATTTAAGCCTATTTTATTTTTATAATAGCTTGATGATATTCCATGGTGTGTATCAAAATTTATTAAACTATTTTTATAGTTATTTCAAGGATAATTTATTCCACTCTGTTTCCAGAGTTTTGCCTGAATGAACAATACTGTAAGAAAAATCCTTATACTTACACCTTGGAATAGCTTCCTAGGAGTAAAATTGCTAATTCAAAGGATATGTGTGTTTTAATTTTAATAGCTATTGTTAAATCATATGTCTACCATCTTTGTATGAGTACCTTTTAAAATTTCATTCTTGTAGGCATAGGTGTTATAGGTCTTTTTAATTTTTGTCATTCTGATGGTTATAAAGTAATTTCTCAATAGCTCTTTAATTTGCATTTCCCTGAGTACCAGGTGAACATATTTTTGTATATTTATTGACAATGTGTACCAATATCAATTAGATATATCCTTTGCCCATTTTTCTTTTGGCTTATTTGTCTTTTTCATGTCAAAATTTTTTTTTTTTTTGAGATGGAGTCTCAGTCACCCAGGCTGGAGTGCAGCGGCGTGATCTTGGCTCACTGCAGCCTCCACCTCCCGGGTTCAAGCAATTCTCCTGCCTCAGCCTCCCAAGCAGCTGGGATTACAGGCACATGCCACCATGTCCAGCTAATTTTTATATATTTTTAGTAGAGATGGGGTTTAGCCATGTTGGCCAGGTTGGTCTTGAACTCCTGACCTCAAGTGATCCACCAGCCTTGGCCTCCCAAAGTGCTGGGATTACAGGTGTGAGCCACCCCGTCCACCCTCATGTCAATTTTTAACAATGCTTTTCCAAATCTGTTGTTTGTAACTTTGTTTATGACTTTTTTTGGCCATGCAAAATGCTTTAAACTTCTACTGATCTCTTTGTTTATAGCTTCTGAGTTTCCTTCCTTGACTAACAGGGTCTTCTTGATATATATATATATATATATATATATATACACATATACATATATATATATTTCTTCTAAATATATATAGCTTCAGTTTTTTTTCAAAGATTATTATATCTTTCATCCAAGTCTTTAATCCATTTATTTTGCGTGGGATATAAAATGGAAACCAAATTTAAATTTTTATGTAAACATTAAGCTCAGTTTATTTAGTTTCTCCTAGTAATTTCCTGTTGGATCCTATTTGGAATTGAAGTAAGTTTATAGATTAACTTTGATTTGGCATTTTCATTATAGTAAATTTTTCCATCCAAGAATGGCTTTCCATTTCTTCATATTTTATGTTTTTCAAAAAGATCTTACCATTTTCTTTGTACAGGTTATGTCCTTTTCTTTTAAAATGTATTCCTAGGTGTTTTTTAAGGATGAGTGCTGTTAAAATAAAAAAAAATAAAATAAATAACAAAATTTATTCCCAAGTGTTTTGCAATTTTTAGTACTGTTATGAATAAAATATTTTCCTTTTTTCAATATCTTGGAACTTATTGTTAATATAGAAAAAATACAAATTATCTTATTAATTTAAGTAGGCTTTTTACTAGAGGTTTCTTAGGCTTTTCTGAGATACAAAATCATATCAACAAAAATAGTCTTATCTCTTTTCCATGGCTCATAGTAGGTTTTTTTTCTTTTTGATCATATACCATTTGCTAAAAACTCCAAGAAAATGTTAAATAATTATAGTGCTTGCTGGAAAGTTTTCTAGTTTTTTATTTTAAATGATGTGGTTTTAGAGTTTTCCTGTTTCATGTATTTGTTCTTAATTTATGGTCTTAGTTATATCTTTTTCTATTTTACTTAGAGTTGTTATTAAGAATTGCTGCTGGTTTTATCAAATGCGTTTTTAGGAAATATGATGTTATGTGGGTTTTGTTTTTTAATTTATTGATGTGTAATAGACTATGGTTAACAGATTCCCCAATATTGATCCACCTTTGAGTTTTTGGAATAAACCTTTTTAGTCATAGTCTCAGTTTGATAGGGCTGCTGTAACAAAGTACCAAAAGCTGGCTGGCTTGAAACAACAGAAATTTATTGTCTTACAGTTCTAGAGGCTTGAAGTCCAAATTCAAGGTGTCAGCAGGGCTATGCTCTCTCTGAAACCTGTAGAAGAGAATGTTTCATTGCCTCTTCCTGAATTCTGGTGGTTTGCCAACAATTGTTGGCATTCCTTGACTTGTAGATACATCAGCCCAATCCTCTGTCTTCATATGGATTTCTCCCTGTACCACTGTCTTCTTCCTGTGCTTCTTCCCATCATCCTCTCTCCTTATGTGTCTGTTTCTGTGCCCACATTTTCCCATTTTATAGGATGCTAGTCCTACTGGATTGGGGCCCACCCTAGTGACCTCATTTTTACGCCATAAAGACCCTATTTTCAAATAAGGTCACATTCTGAGGTACCGAGGGTTAGGATTTCAACATGTCTTTTTGGGAGTGGCACAGCTAAACTTATAATAGCCATATTTTAGGAATTTTGATATACTATTGGATTCTATATGATAATATTTTATTTAGAAATGAAGATCTGCAGACTTCCAGTTTCAAAATGGTGGCATGAAAGCAAGCTGGCTTCATTCCCCCCACAGAATACCAAAAACAAATATGCAGATAAAGGCTATATATGACAGACTTACAGCTAACATCATACTAAATGGGGAAGAATTGAAAGCCTTTCCTCCAAGATCTGGAATAAAATAAGGATGCCCATTTCACCACTTTTATTCGACATAATACTTGAAGTCCTGGCCAGAGCAATTAGGCGAGAGAAAGACACAAAAGGGCATCTAAATTGGAAAGGAAGAAGTCAAATGAGCCCTGTTCACAGACGATATGATCTTATGCTTAGAAAACCCTAAAGACTCCACCAAAAAACTGTTAGAACTGATAAACAAATTCAGTAAAGTTTCAGGATATAAAAACATACCAAAACAAGTAGCATTTTTATATGTCAATAGTGAATAATCTGAAAAAGAAATCAAGAAAGCAATCTCATTTACAATAACTACAGAGAATATGAAATACCTAAGAATCAATTTAACCAAAGAAGTGAAAGATATATACAAGGAAAACTATATATCTCTGATGAAAGAAATTGAAGAGGATAAAAAAATGGAAAGATATTCCATTCTCATGTATTGGAAGAGTTAATATTATTAAAATGACAATACTACTCACAGCGATTTACAGATTCAGTGTGATCCCTATCAAAATGCCAATGACATTCTTCAAAGAAATAGAAAAACAACTATTCTAAAATTTATATGCAAACACAGAAGACCCTGAATAGCCAAAGAAATCCTAAGTAGAAAGAACAAAGATGGAGACAGTATACTACCTGACTTCAAAATATACTACAAAGCTATAGTAACCAAATCAACATGAGACTGGCATAAAAACAGACACATAGACCAATGGAACAGAATAGAGAACCCAGATATAAACCAATGCATTTACAGCCAATTAATCTTCGATAACCACAATGAGATACCACTTCACACCCACTAGAATGACTAAAATTAGATATATTGAAAATAATGTATTTTCAAGAATATACAATAGGGAAAGGACAGCCTCTTCAATAAATGGTGCTGGGAAAACTGGTAATTACGTGTAGAAGAATAAAACTAGACTCCTATCTCTCACCAAACAAAAATCAAATAAAAATTGATTGAAGACTGAAATCTAAGACAGGAAACTATGAAACTACTAAAAGAAGACATTAGGGAAATACTCCATGACTTTAGTCTGAGCAAAGATTTTTTTGTGTAAGATCTCAAAAATACAGGCAATCAAAGGAAAAATAGGTAAGTGGGATCATATCAAGCTGAAAAGCTTCTGCACAGCAAAGAAAAGAATCAACAAAGTGAAAAGATGACCCACAGAATGCAAGAAAATATTTGCAAACTATCCATATGACAAGGAATTAATAACCAAAATATATAAGGAGCTCAAAAAACTCAATAGTAAAAAAAAATAATTTGATTTAATAATGGCCAAAAGATCTGAATAGACATTTCTCAAAAGAAGACATACAGATGGCCAACAGGTATATGAAAAAAAAATTCAGTATCACTAATCATCAGAGAAACGCAAATCAAAACCGCAATCAGATATCATCACATTCCAGTTAAAATGACTTTTATTTAAAAAGACAGGTAATAATGGATGCTGGCAAGGATTTGGACAAAGGGGAACCCTCATACACTGTTGGTGGGAATGTAAATTAGTATAGCACCTATGGAGAACAGTATAAAGTTTCCTCAAAAAACTAAAACTAAAACTATGATATGGTCCAGCAATTCCACTACTGGGTATATATCCAAAAGAAAGGAATCAATATATAAAAGAGATACCTGCACTCCTGTGTTTATTGCAGCATTATTTTCAATAGTCAAAATGTAGAATCAACTTAAGTGCTTATCAGTGGACGAATGGATTAAGAAATGTGGTATATATACACAATGGAATATTATTCAGCCAGAAAAAATAAAAAATAAAATCCTGTCAGTTGTAGCAAATGGATGAAACTGCTAGAGGTCATTATGTTAAGTGAAATAAGCGAAGCACAGAAAGACAAATATTGCATGTTCTCATTCATATGTGGGAGCTGAAAATGTGGATCTTATGAAGATAGAAAGTAAATTGGTGGTTACCAGAGGCTAAGAAGGATAGGGAGGAAGGGAGAATGAAGAGAAGTTGGTTAACGGGTACAAGTATAGTGTTTGGAAATATTACCTATTGTTCAACACTAGGTAACATATATGTATGATCTATTATACATTTCAAAATAGCCAAAAGAGAATAATTTTGTTTCTAGCATAAAGAAAAGACAAATATTTAAGGTGATGATACCTCAAGTACACTGATTTGATCTCTACAAATTATTTAAATGTACTAATTTATCCTATGTACTCTGAAAATACATCTATTGTGGATCAATAAAAGAAGAATTTAAAATCTGTGTGTATAAATGAGACTTGTATATGGTTCTTTTTCTACTTGTTTTAAGGTTATATTTATAATATAAATTGAGAACTGTATGAGTTGTTTAGAATAGTTTAAGTAATATTGGAAGTATCAGTTCTTTAAAGGTTAGCAAGAATTTAGCTGTGAAACTGGACCTGGTAAATCTTCAATTATTTTTCCACTCTCTTTTAGAGTACTTGGTATATCCAAGTTTCACAACTACTACTTAGAAGTACTTTGTAGGTTATTTCGGTAATTTGTATTTTTCTAGGAAATCAGTTTCAACTTGTTTTATTATTACTAAAGGTAGTAATGTCCTACAGTTCTTTTTATCTCTTCTATATTCTGTTTATAATTCCTTTCTTATTCCTAAGCTTGTATAGTTTAGCATGCTCTCTATTTTTTGTCTTAACTCTGACTCACAAGTGATTTATTTTATTCGCATTTAAAAATATTGGCTTTTGGATTTATTATTCTTTTCATACATTTTTCTTAATTTTATTATTTTTAGTTTCATCACTTAATTTTCTCTTTCTGCTGTTTTATTTGGTTATCCTTTCTCAATGAAGAAAATTTATTGAAATGAAGAAAACTTTATCATATCTATTATATATTAAAATTTCATAATTAGGAAAAAATCCATAATTAGTTAATTCTTTCTGAAATAATTGGAATGCATAAATATAAAATTAAATAATTGGTGCTGAAATTTTACGTCAGGCAACAGAAACAAGATATTTGCATATTATTTTTGTCTTCTAAAATATGTGCTGTTTGGAAAATATTAAAATAATAACTTTTTCCTTTCTACAAGGAAATTACTGATCTTCAGGTTGGTTATTTCTAACCAATTATAGCTTTGAGAATCTTTCTGCTTGACTACCTATGAAGCTGCCTGCTCATTTCCACTTAGAGAATGAAAGTTTACCACAGGCAGCCACCCAGTTCTAGGAATGCATGGGGTTATGCAGCTCCCATTTGGGGAATGTACTGATGGGACTAACTACCTGGTATCTAAGGTTTCCTGGGTGTCAGTGAGGGACGTAGAATAGTGGAGAAAAGTGAAGGGTTTTCTCTTATTCTGCTCTTGGGTAGCTAACAAATAATCAAGCTTATCGTCGTAGGTTTTTTAATGCCATATTTACTTAGTCCTTCAATTGTATTATTAATTTTTCTTTTATTTAAGAAAGTTGTAATAAAATCAGATTTAATTAGAACTCAGAATCTGTGGTAATTTTTAAGAGGACTAATTTGCTTTTCGCCATCCGTAAAGTTTTCTAAATAAAATAGTAACATAAAAAATTAGTACCCTTACAATGATTAAAACATCCATTTACATACTGAAAATTAACATACCAACTACAAAACATCATTAAAGCCAGTCTTTCTGTCAAAATGCTTTTTTAGCATAATTGTTACTGTTAAATATGCGTAAGTAAGAAGAAAAACCATACATGCAAAATATTATTTAGACACTTCAGTAATTAAGCCAGCCTCATCCTAATCTGTTGAAGTAAATGAGCACCAGGAGGTTTTGCCATTTCAAGAATAAAGAAATGGATTAAAACTATCAAACTCTAAAATTTTGAAAGAAAACAAAAGTTGAGTAAATGCGTAAAAAGAATCCATTAGAAACACAAGAGGTGGGGGTGGATATATTCCTGAAATCATTAGAAATGCATTTAAGAAAAATATTAAATTAAATGAGAGGGACCCAAAAAAGGGTTTTGTAAAGGAAAATGTACTCTTAAATGTAAAACATGCAAATACATTACCTGTGTAATTCTTTTAGTTCATGCTCACAACACTTATTTAATTATGGTACATTTAGGAAATTGCAGGGTTTTAAAAATCATTATTATCATTCTTAATTACTTTAAACCAACATTGGATAAAAAATAATCACAGATTAAATCTAATTTTATAGGAAAAGCTTAAACAAAATTTTAACTAAGCAGCCGACCATCAAGAATTCTGTACTTTGACTGGTAGATATCTTATTAAGAGTCAAATTTTGCGTCTTATTCTCAACCCTTTTCAACCAGGTCTGCCCATATGGTTATTTTTCCTTATGGAGGGAAAAAATTTATAAGACCCTGCCTCCTTTATTTTTATCACAAATCTACTCTAATTTTAGAATAAGCACTCCTTTATCTTCTAAAGCAAGAGACTACAGATTGCTCTTTTATCTGCATTTATGCCTCTCAAAAAGAATAAATGTTGAGAAATCCTAAAGGCAGAGCTTAATAAGCAGAGAAATACCTTCAATGGCCTTCCTTTTTCAAAGAGCACCTTGGTCAGTAGCTTTAGAAGCATATAACCTTCCCTGTATTGATTTGTGGAAAAGTTTGCCCTCCTGAAGCATTTTCTTCCATTCAAAAATGAGACTTTGCTACATATTTACTAAACCTCCATAATAGGTAGTAAGCGGAAAATGTAGTAAGCAGATTTGGCCTTTGAAGCAAAAAATGAAATATGTAAACATTTTAATACCTAATATGTATGTATTTCTGCACTTATTTATTACTATTGATACTAATATGATAGTATGTAAATAATTTTCAATGTGCAATTAGTCAAAAATTTTACAAAACTTAGGATGATTTTATGGGATGCCTTTATGAAAGGCACTCAAAGCTTTAAGCTTAGGAACTTAGTTCTAAGCTGTAATCATTCATTGTTTTATAGACTTTGAACCATAGATATTTGGAGCTTCGAAAAAGATGTTTTACTCAGGTTATTTTTGTATGCTAAAATATTACCGTTTTGAAAACATAGAACTATTGTTTAAACAGCAGCTACACAACTCACGTATATTCGAATCTGAGGAGTAGAAAGAACTGTGTAAAATCATTTAGAGCATTTTTCATGAGTTTTTATTGTGAGAATATATCCTATTTTTTAAAATTCTGTGAAAAGTTTAGATACTCCCTAGGAAACTTCTTATGTTTAATTGAAATGGCCTCAGCTAATCTTTATTCTTACTCTAAACCTCTCATTTTGTAATTTAGACATGCTTCATATTCTATTCTGAGGACACACTAAAATTGAGTGTCTCCTACCAGGTAGTGAAACTTCATAAGGAAGATACATTGCTCAGAATTGTGTAGAACTGGCACAATCTCAACTGTAAGATCAGTAAGATGGAATGATCTGGAATCAGACCGCAATCTATATTAATTTAGTATATAATTTGCTGAATCATCCAACAGTGGAGAATAGATATTTTCATCAATATGTGATTAGAACAATTACAATAATTACTAACTTTAAGTCTTTTCTCATTTTGTACAAAATTAATACCAAATAACTAAATAATTAAATGTAAAATAATGAAATTATAAAACAAATAGAAGAAAATACAAGTGAATATTAGCTTTTAGGATGAAAAGAAAAAATATAAAAGCAAGGAAGAAGTCACAAGGGAAAAAGACTGACAGATTTCATTAAATAAAAATTTTAAAAAACTTTCTGTATAAAATATATCACACACTAAAATTAAAACTTAAAATCACATGGAAAACATATTTTCAACTAACTTAAGAAACAGTAACTTAGGATTAGTACACCTAATGTAAAAAAAATTCCTTCAAATTAGTAAGAAAAACACAGACACCCTAATGAGAAAATAAGCTAAGGATACAAATAACACAGACACCCTAATGAAAAAATAAGTTAAGGACACAAATAGACAATTGACAAAAGATAGAGTAAAATTTGCCAGGAAACATATATATTCTACTTCACTAATAGCTAAATAAAAGTTACTATTTTTATCTATCAAGTTGGCAAATTTAACGAAATGGTAATATTGAATGTTGTGAGTGTAGTAACACAGGCTCCTTAATACATTAGTGGTGGGTATTTATGAGATTGAAATGTATAAGATTTATAGGGGAGGGGGCTGGACATTTTTAAATCAAGGTCTTCAACAACATTCACACAATTTAACCCAGTGATCCCACTTCTTGGACTCTAGCTAAAGAAATATAGAACAAGATTTATGTATAAGGAAATCAACACAGTGTTAATTATTTTGAAAAAAAAAACTGAATTCAACAATAGAAGAATGGTTAAATGAATTTATTTGTACCTCGACCGATGCAGTCATTAAAAATCTTATTTTTTAAGAATATACAATGTTAAAGGGAAAATAGTTTCCAAAATTTTACTGCATTTTATACATTACAGTTTTGTAACTATAGTTACAATGTTGTAAGTATGCATGTGTTATATTTTATACTGACTATATTATATTTCCTATTGATATTTATACAGTCGTGTACTGCATAGCAATGTTTTAGTCAACAATGGACTGCATATTAGGACAGTGGTCCCAAAAGATTATAATATTTCTATGTTTAGGTATGTTCAGATACACAAATACTTATACAAGTTTGTAGCCTAGAAACAATAGGCTTTACCTTACAGCCTACGTGTGTAGTAGGCTATACCATCTAGGTTTGTGTAGACACACTGTATGATCACATGATGAAATCAGCTGATGTCGCATTTTTCAGAATGTGTCCCCATAATTAAACAACACATGACTGTATATTGATTATAATTTTCTAAGTAGCCATACATTATAATTATATTGATATTTTATGTTGATATTGTATTTTCTACTGGTAGGAAAAAGACTAGAAAGATATAAATATAACTGTTAATAGCAGTTATCACTGAGTGTTGGTAGTATGGAATATTTATTTTGTTCTTAATACCTTATATTTTCTATAATGACATATATATGATTTTATGTGCCCATATATTAATACATGCCCATCTTAATCAGAAGAAAATTCTTTTAAAATTTAAATGCATGTTATTTCCAGTTCCATTATTAATCAACACTAGAAGGTATATTCTATGAACACAAAAAAACTTGAAATCTAGCTAATTTGTTCTGTTAGGTTGGTGCAAAAGTAATTGCGGTTTTTGCCATTACTTTCAATGGCAAAACTGCAATTACTTTTGCACCAACCTAAATAGATACAGAGAGCAATAATGCATAGAGTAAACCTTTTCTGTTTTGGGGCATGAGCAATATTGTATGTATTGCACCATCCAACAGTGGGGATGATGCAATACATACATCATTGCAAATGTGTTCCACAACAGCTACCTCTGGGTATCTGCTTGTTGTGAGGAGGTGAGGGGGTGGAAAGGAGCATTTAGAAAGTGAGCAAGAGCACAGCCACATCACTTGGCTCAAATGAAAGGGCCTTTCCAGCACAAGTCTCCAAACACACAGAAAATATGCATTACTTATAAGGGGCAGTTTATTCAATGATAGTTTATTTTATTCTCTAGAGTATGGACCTCACTAACAGGGAACAGTCAAGGCATACATCTATTAATAAACTGCAATATGAGAATGAAAGGCTCCGAAATGATCTTGCAAAACTTCATGTCAATGGAAAATCAACCTGGACTAATCAAAACACCTATGAAGAAACAGGAAGATATGCCTATCAAAGCCAAATAAAAGTGGAAAAAAATGAAGAGAGGTATGCTGGCTCCATTATATAAGGGCATAAGTTTAAAAACATGTAATTAAAATTTATTTTTAAAGAATTCAAATTATAACTTTATACACTTTCTCTTCTGTGGTTTAAAATTTATAATGATAATGCAGTAGATTAGTAGATAATGTAGGCTAGATACATTGCTTTATAAGAAATTGTGTCGATTTGAAATGCGTGGAGTGTTACAGTGGATTTTAGTTTGTTAGTCATCTCAGATCTTTTTGGAAGCTGAGGTGGTATACAAAACATACAGATAAGTAATTTTACTTTTGATGTCATGGGAACAGAGAAAACTAGATTTTAATAGGTATATTGTTCAAACAAAATAGAAAATGTAGGAACATGTCACTTTTCACCTACCTTCAATAATAGATACACTTTCTTTTTTTGTTGTTTTTATTTTTTGGGGTTTGTTTGTTTTGAGATGGAGTCTCGCTCTGTCGCCCAGGCTGGAGTGCAGTGGTGTGATCTCGGCTCACTCCAACCTCTGCCTCCTGGGTTCAAGTAATTCTCATGCCTCAACCTCCCAAGTAACTGGGACTACAGGCCCCCGCCACTACACCCGGATAATTTTCGTATTTTTAGTAGAGACAAGGTTTCACTATGTTGGCCAGGCTGGTCTCTAACTCCTGACCGCAAGTGATCCACCCACCTCAGCCTCCCAAAGTGCTGGGATTACAGGCGTGAGCCACCACACCCAGCCAATAGATACACTTTCTATTGACATTCTAGCAGTGGCAACAAATTATTGGTCATTTTGTAGAGAAGGAATCTATGGATGTATAAGAGGTTTTCTCCAAATGAAGAGAAGTGTATGGAAAATCATTATCTGCTGTGCACATTATTCCCATACTCTGTAAAAGGTCTTATTCAAAATTAAAATCTATCAAGCATAAAAATAGGCTAATTTATTCAATTTTAATAAAAGATTTATGGAGTCATAAGTCTCTGAAAGCCTTTTGCTGTTTTCCCAAACTTGGAAAATGCTGAACAAAATAAGCAAGTTTATTTTATACAATATTTCTCAGAGCCATTAATATGTTAACTTACACTGTGATTGTCCAACAAGGGATATTGTATGCAGCACTCCCCAGACATATTTGATATCAATTTATTATTTCATTTCATAGTGCCAAGAAACGGCAGATTAGTAGGTCCAGACCCAACTTCATTGCAACATTTGCTCATAAGCTCATAATAGTTAGCATGAAAAACCTTCTATTTTGTTGTTACATAACAGAAATAATATTCACAGCCCTGGAAAATTTTCTTAACCTTTGTCACCCTCGATTTTCTATCTGACAAACAAGGTTAATAATTGTAAGATTTTCGTAAGGATTATAGGAGAAAAACCATACACAACTTGTAGTTCCATAAATGTTAACCATTATTACTAACAAAATTGTTAGTATTTATAATAATATTTCTCCCACAACTTATGGTACATAAAAAGTATATTTGGGCAAATAGACAAATGGCTGAATCTGACATAGCCTCAAAGATAGTTCTGTGGGGGAGAGGTGGTGCCAGACTCATCTTTTTAAGTAAGCATACTCAGCTCTACAGGTAGATAAATCCGTAAGTCCATGGGATATATTAAAAAAAAAAGTTCAATATAAAACAGATGTTCAACATTCTTATGGGTATAGTACAGCCCCGTCCTACTTTCAGCACCTCAGCCATGTGTATATTAGAAGGATATACTGTAGCCCCATGCAGGAAACAGTAACCATTCAAAAGTACCAAATTAATAACCGCTTTTCAGGTAAAGAAGCAAATGAAGGAGGACTGACTGCCATCCCTAAAAAGCATCATGGTGGGGTGCTGTGGTGGGGTGTTGGTAGTGACAGCAGCAGCAGGATAAAAGCAGTGTAGGAAGGATGAAAGAGGTCGCTGGGCATGGCCATGGACCAGTTCTCTGGTGAATGTGTCCATGTGAAGATCTGTCCAAAGGAGTGTAATCCTGATTTTGGTGTAAGAATATATGTTCTAATATGGAATAAATAAGCTTTACAGAGTACTTATGGATTCATTCTCCATTGGTCAAATTATGACTCCCATGTACTGTATATAGTTGCCTCATTGCGAGAGAAAAGCAAGCCCATGAAGACACTATAAAGGGTCACCTGCGTATGTTAGTCACTGATCTGTATTGAGCACCCACTGGGTACAGAACACTATTTCCTGTTCGTGCTAGTTGAGAATAACTTTGAAAGCTTTAGATGGAGATACCAGGTGTTGTTATTTAAACAAAAAGACAGTTACTCTGCCTTTTATTATTTTTAGAAAGTATTTTTATTGTTTGGGTTGCCCCCTTTTTTCTCTTTGTCAGGCAGTACAGAATGTGTTACAAGTATCTAACAAAAACAAGACAGTAGGGGACACAAAAAGCAACATAAGAGGTAAAATGCTCAGCAGGAGATTATCCTAATAAGCAGTTTAGGCTGCTATTCCTGCTGCAAAGCCCTGTGTCCTGCCAGTTTCATTTGTTGAAAGTTTCATTAAATTTGTTTTAATGCCTTGTCTGATTTCAGTGTTTTCCAGTGACCTGTTTTTTAAAAGAAACAGTATTTCAAATGTTCTGAATAAATTATTACCATGTAAATCCTACTGTGGGGAAAGAGTTGTTGAGATGCAAGGACACTGTGAACTCACCAGTGAAGAGCTGCAAAGCAGATATCTCTCTGTTAATGCTAGCAACTGAAAAATGAAATCATCTTTTTTTCCCTCACAACACAGCTCAGTGAAGTGAAACAGTAAAAAACTATGTATGTATATTTGTTAGGCATAAATTAATCAAAAACATACAAAGTATCTTTACATATCAATGGCTAATGCAGTGAGGTCTTGTTAAAGTATTTGAGGAAGGAAAAAGCGTTTACATAAAAATGTATGAAGAAAATGTTCCACAAAATGTTAAGATCCATAGTCTAATTTTAAGGCAATTCTTACTTTTAACTGAGGAAGACTTATATAATACATTCTTAACCTTTTATTCACTCTGAAGCAACTCAGTTTTGTTGTTTTTAATGCTCACTCACTTAAA
Source organism: Pan troglodytes (assembly GCF_028858775.2). Classification (NCBI taxonomy): domain Eukaryota; kingdom Metazoa; phylum Chordata; class Mammalia; order Primates; family Hominidae; genus Pan; species Pan troglodytes. The sequence goes on from NC_072407.2 coordinate 95,531,628, forward strand.
ATGTGAAGCATTTTAGGATATTCTAAAGCATTTGCTTTCCAGTAAGACAGCTACTTAGCACTTTCTTAAAAAATATGAGTGAGAGGTGATTGAATTTGGTGTGGATGTTTTAAATATTGTTTTTAAAAGTTAGAGTTTTGAAGTTTCAGGATAATTTACAAGCTAATTTGGAGTAGTGGTATCCAGAGCTATTAATATGTAACTAATTTTAGTGACAAATCAATTTTGTAATAAATGGAGTTTTATCTCTATATAAGACACATACTTAAAAATGAATTTATGGTTTTAAAAGTTGTATAATGTACTAGACAGATTTTAGCAGTCAAACAATCATTAAAATGGCTTCAAGTCTAGCTAATAAATTAAGAGTTTCTAATACTAAAAAACCACAGTCAGCAGGTTTGTAATAACCACTCACAAGATCTCTTGTCAAGGAATGAATAGACATCTAGAAGCCTGAATCTGAGAATGTTTGTACTGTGGTTTTGCTCAATAAGGAGCAAAACATAGGTTGACAGTTCTAGTACAGGAAACAATGAGCAGTTCATGGAATAGGGAGTTTAGTGGAGTGTTGGAAGGTGAGGCTGGAAAAAGGTAAAGAAGGAATCTTGCTCCATGCTAAGGACATTATCCTATGGCCAAGGGGAATATTAATGGAGGGACAGGACTGGATGTACATGTCCAACAAAGCTGAAAATTGTGAAGTGTTGACTCAAGTCTCAAGTGGACAGAGTTCTGTTCCCCAGCAAAGCAACTGGGGCCTGCTATCCTGGTGAAACCACGCAGCAGCCTTGGAATAGGCCTGTGGAAAAGATCATTGAACAGATCAGCTTGTGAGAGGATATTAAAAGCCTTCCAAAATCATTTTTAAGATAGCTTTTAAATTGATATGCATAGCACTTTATGCAAGGTGGTTTTATGAAGTATTTGAATAGCTGTATTCTTGAAGAAGAACTTGTCAGATATAAAGGTGATTTAAAACAAAAGTACTTTACTTCATAATGTCGTCTCTACATTTTATTGATCTTACACTAAAAAGAATGTCCCTATATAAATGTTAGTAATTAACACCATAAAACTTTATCTGTACATCCAAAGCAAAATGGATAACTAAGATAATTATTTAGATAATTTAGCACAAATAATACTTTGCCTGAAATCTCTGTGAGATAACAGAGAGATATATACTTCTTGAATCGCTACTAATTTTTTTTCACCGTGCTTTGAAGTATAGATAGTAACCTCACTCAAAAGGTTCAGCTAAAGATTATATGCAGATATACTATGCAAATGTTATAATTCTACTTGAATTGTGAGATGTTTCATCTTATGGTGCACATCATAAACCATGTTATTTCAGTTTAATTTGCTGTTCTGTTTCCATGGTAATTATAGTTTGGGAGAATGAGTAAAAAAAAGATATATCTCAAGATAAGCAAAAATGGAAAACATGTTGTATTTGTTTTTGTGTACTAATTTACAGATGCCTCACTTAACTTTTATTGCTATTTGTATGCATAGCTTTGAAAATATGATTTGTATAATAAGAAACAAGTCTGTAAATTAGATAGTCTTTGGATAAGACCAGAGAAAAGTAATGTGAAAAAATTTTTAACTAGGTTAAATTAAACTATGAAGGCTTTGAAAAGGGCTAATCAATACCTGTGGAGAATTTGAACCATTAGTAAAAATCAATAATTTCAAATTGAAGGGATTTTAGTTTTGATGGTCTTTGATGATTTTTTTTTTTTTTTTTTTTTTTTTTTTTTTTTTTTTTTTTTTTTTTTTTGAGACGGAGTCTCACTCTGTTGCCCAGGCTGGAGTGCAGTGGCGCAATCTCGGCTCACTGCAAGCTCCGCCTCCCAGGTTCACGCCATTCTCCTGCCTCAGCCTCCTGAGTAGCTGGGACTACAGGCGCCCGCCATCACGCCAGGCTAATTTTTTTGTATTTTTAGTAGCGACGGGGTTTCACCATGTTAGCCGAGATGGTCTCGATCTCCTGACCTCGTGATCCGCCTGCCTCAGCCTCTCAAAGTGCTGGGATTACAGGCGTGAGCCACTGCGCCCAGCCTCTTTGATGATTTTATTACATCTAAACCTCAGTTTCATGAAAGATATTTATTTAATCCCAAACAGCCCATACTTTCAGGACCTTTTTTGTAAAACTTTAGGATAAATTGGTTTGTTACATGTTTTCTTATTCATTTGCTTAGTCAACAAACCAAAATTCAAAATCTCAATGTTATTGTTTTCAGTCTCATTTTCTAACCTATGTTTTAGCACAAACAAATTCCATGCTATATGACTTTCAATGAAATAGTGGGGTTTTTTAAGTCAAGAAAATCTGGATTTGAGTCCAAAATCTAAAGACATCACTTCCTAGCAATTTATTCTGATTTAAAAAGTAAATAATTAGATGAATAATTGAACTTTTAAATCTTAGTCTCCTCATCTGTGGATAGTATCCAGCTTATTAGGGTTATTTTGAAGATCAGATTAGTTTAATAATAATAATACCTAATCTTTACTAAACATTTACTATGTGCCAGGCATTGTTTTCTAAGTGTTTTACATATATTAATCATTCAACTCTCATAACAACCCTTTTATAAGTGAGAAAATTAAAATCACAGAGAGATAAAGTTACCTGCTCAAGATCACACAACTAGTAACTGGAGGAGCTTAGGAGATGGTGTAAATTGAAAGCATGTTTTAAATTATCAAAATCTATAGAAATTAGAGTTATTCAAAGACTTGTTGGCTGGGCGCACGGTGACTCATGCCTGTAATCCCAGCACTTTGGGAGGCCAACGCAGGCGAATCACAAGGTCAGGAGATCGAGACCATCCTGGCTAACATGGTGAAGCCCCATCTCTACTAAAAATACAGAAAATTACCCTGGCGTGGTGGCGGGCGCCTATAATCCCAGCTACTCAGGAGACAGGAGAGTCTCTTGAACCTGGGAGGCGGAGGTTGCAGTGAGCTGCGATCGCGCCACTGCACTCCAGCCTAGGCGACAGAGCAAGGCTGTGTCTCAAAATAAATTAATAAATAAATAAATAAAATAAAAGACTTGTTTAGCATAAAAAATAGTATAATTCTGTTAAGAAAGCCAGTGAGGTTAAGTGTAAAAGAGAATAGGAAAAGAGTATCTATTTAGAACTGTCAAGGGCAACAGTGTAATTACCTGTTTGGAGACTTTTCTCAAACTGTTTTACATTATTAAAATAAATGACAAAGACATAGAAAAGTATAACACAGAAAGGGAAGCAATATAGGCAATAAGGATCGCAAAATATTTTTAACAGTTGTTAAGTTTTCTGCTTCATTTTTAATCATTCTAAGTCCTTTAAATGAAATAGAAATTATTCATCAGGAAAGTCATATTCAAAGAAACACCCAGGTAACAAGCCCAAACATTTTGTTGTGCTTTCCCCCTACTTAGACATCTGAGAGATTAAAATCCTTAGCTACATAAATAAACATGTGTCCTTGATAGCAACAACAACAACCATTTCTTCTCTTTTAGACTTAGTCATGACTGTGAGCCAAACAGAAGTACAACGCCTCCCTTGCCACCTTTGACATTTCAAGCCAAAGAAATGACAAGTCCTTTGGTTAGTGATGATGATGTATTCCCACTGGTGAGTTGCTGGTTGTGGGTTTTTTTTTCTTTAATGGGTTATTGCTTTACTCTTACACTGATGTCAATAAACTGACGTACATAGTAGTTCGTTTGTTTTTAATCTCACTCCTTGAATAGGACTCCAAGATGGGTCTGTGAGTCATTTGGCCATACCTATCTGCAGAAGGAAAAGATATCCATAATATTTCATAAAGTGTTTCAGTCAATGATTATTAACCTCTAATGCAGGCCAGAACTACTGGAGATGGTGTTTTTTAAAAAAAATGCGAGTGCTTGGGACTCACCCTTCAATATTCCATGAGTCCTCAAGGATCTGTATATTTTAAAGAGCTACAGTGATCTTTTGGACTGGTTTAAAACATCTTTTCTATTGACTCTGCCATAAGTGCAGACACAGGTACAAATCATAAATGGACAGCTTGATGAGTTATCACAAAGGGAATGTAACTACCACCCAAGTAATGATCAGACATCCCCAGCACTCCAGAAGCCCCACTCATGTTCCCTTCCAGTCTCTACTTCTGCTTGCCCCCAACATAACCACTATCCTGACTTTTAGCATTATCGATTTGTTTTGCCAACTTGTAAATTTTATATAAATGATATCATATGATATATATTATTTTGTTTCTGGCTTCTTTTTCTCAACCTTGTTTTTTAGATTCATCATCACCCGTATTGTTTTATACAGCTGTAGTTTATTTTTGTTTCTCTATACTAATCTATGGGATATAAATACCACATTCAATGACAATAAAATTCATTCATTCATTCTACTATGGATGGACATTTGAGTCATTTCCAATTTGGGGCTATTACAAATACTGCTGCCAAAAAATTCTTTTATGAGTCTTTTGGTGCATGTGTATATACATTTCCACTGGGTATACATACCTAAAATGGAATACCGAGGTCATAGGATATGAATATGGTCAGCTTTAGTAGGTACCACCAAACTATTTTCCTGTAGGAGCCAATGAATATCTCAAGTACTGTATAAGAGTTGTCCTTGCTCAGAGCAAACACTTGCAAAAGCTAGCAGAAGGCAAGAAATAACCAAAATCAGAGCAGAACTGAAGGAAACAGAGACACAAAAAACCCTTCAAAAAATTAATGAATCCAGGAGCTGGTTTTTTGAAAGGATCAACAAAATTGATAGACTGCTAACAAGACTAATAAAGAAAAAAAGAGAGAAGAATCAAATAGATGCAATAAAAAATGATAAAGGGGATATCACCACCGATCCCACAGAAATACAAACTACCATCAGAGAATACTACAAACACCTCTGCGCAAATAAACTAGAAAATCCAGAAATGGATAAATTCCTCGACACATACACTCTCCCAAGACTAAACCAGGAAGAAGTTGAATCTCTGAATAGACCAATAACAGGATCTGAAATTGTGGCAATAATCAATAGCTTACCAACCAAAAAGAGTCCAGGACCAGATGGATTCACAGCCGAACTCTACCAGAGGTACAAGGAGGAACTGGTACCATTCCTTCTGAAACTATTCCAATCAATAGAAAAAGAGGGAATCCTCCCTAACTCATTTTCTGAGGCCAGCATCATCCTGATACCAAAGCCTGGCAGAGACACAACCAAAAAAGAGAATTTTAGACCAATATCCTTGATGAACATTGATGCAAAAATCCTCAATAAAATACTGGCAAACCAAATCCAGCAGCACATCAAAAAGCTTATGCACCATGATCGAGTGGGCTTCATCCCTGGGATGCAAGGCTGGTTCAATATACACAAATCAATAAATGTAATGCAGCATACAAACAGGACCAAAGACAAAAACCACATGATTATCTCAATAGATTCAGAAAAAGCCTTTGACAAAATTCAACAACACTTCATGCTAAAAACTCTCAATAAATTAGGTATTCATGGGACGTATCTCAAAATAATAAGAGCTATCTATGACAAACCCATAGCCAATATCATACTGAATGGGCAAAAACTGGAAGCATTCCCTTTGAAAACTGCCACAAGACAGGGATGCCCTCTCTCACCAGTCCTATGCAACATAGTGTTGGAAGTTCTGGCCAGGGCAATTAGGCAGGAGAAGGAAATAAAGGGTATTCAATTAGGAAAAGAAGAAGTCAAATTGTCCCTGTTTGCAGATGACATGATTGTATATCAAGAAAACCCCATTGTCTCAGCCCAAAATCTCCTTAAGTTGATAAGCAACTTCAGCAAAGTCTCAGGATACAAAATCAATGTGCAAAAATCACAAGCATTCTTATACACCAATAACAGACAAACAGAGAGCCAAATCATGAGTGAACTCCCATTCACAATTGCTTCAAAGATAATAAAATACCTAGGAATCCAACTTACAAGAGAAGTGAAGGACCACTTCAGGGAGAACTACAAACCACTGCTCAATGAAATAAAAGAGGATACAAACAAATGGAAGAACATTCCATGCTCATGGGTAGGAAGAATCAATATCATGAAAATGGCCATACTGCCCAAGGTAATTTATAGATTCAGTGCCATCCCCATCAAGCTACCAATGACTTTCTTCGCAGAATTGGAAAAAACTACTTTAAAGTTCATATGGAACCAAAAAAGAGCCTGCATTGCCAAGTCAATCCTAAGCCAAAAGAACAAAGCTGGAGGCATCATGCTACCTGACTTCAAACTATACTACAAGGCTACAGTAACCAAAACAGCATGGTACTGGTACCAAAACAGAAATATAGATCAATGGAACAGAACAGAGCCCTCAGAAATAACGCCGCATATCTACAACTATCTGATCTTTGACAAACCTGAGAAAAACAAGCAATGGGGAAAGGATTCCCTATTTAATAAATGGTGCTGGGAAAACTGGCTAGCCATACGTAGAAAGCTGAAACTGGATCCCTTCCTTACACCTTATACAAAAATCAATTCAAGATGGATTAAAGACTTAAACGGTAGACCTAAAACCATAAAAACTGTAGAAGAAAACCTAGGCATTACCATTCAGGACATAGGCACGGGCAAGGACTTCATGTCTAAAACACCAAAAGCAATGGCAACAAAAGCCAAAATTGACAAATGGGATCTAATTAAACTAAAGAGCTTCTACACAGCAAAAGAAACTACCATCAGACCGAACAGGCAACCTACAAAATGGGAGAAAATTTTCGCAACCTACTCATCTGACAAAGGGCTAATATCCAGAATCTACAAAGAACTCAAACAAATTTACAAGAAAAAAACAAACAACCCCATCAAAAAGTGGGCAAAGGACATGAACAGACACTTCTCAAAAGAAGACATTTATGCAGCCAAAAAACACATGAAAAAATGCTATCACTGGCCATCAGAGAAATGCAAATCAAAACCACAATGAGATATCATCTCACACCAGTTAGAATGCCAATCATTAAAAAGTCAGGAAACAACAGGTGCTGGAGAGGATATGGAGAAATAGTAACACTTTTACACTGTTGGTGGGACTGTAAACTAGTTCAACCATTGTGGAAGTCAGTGTGGTGATTCCTCAGGGATCTAGAACTAGAAATACCATTTGACCCAGCCATCCCATTACTGGGTATATACCCAAAGGACTATAAATCATGCTGCTATAAAGACACATGCACACGTATGTTTATTGCGGCACTATTCAAAATAGCAAAGACTTGGAACCAACCCAAATGTCCAACAATGATAGACTGGATTAAGAAAATGTGGCACATATACATCGTGGAATACTATGCAGCCATAAAAAATGATGAGTTCATGTCCTTTGTAGGGATATGGATGAAGTTGGAAATCATCATTCTCAGTAAACTATCGCAAGAACAAAAAACCAAACACCGCATATTCTCACTCATAGGTGGGAATTGAACAATGAGAACACATGGACACAGGAAGGGGAACATCATACTCTGGGGACTGTTGTGGGGTGGCGGGAGCGGGGAGGGATAGCAATGGGAGATATACCTAATGCTAGATGACGAGTTAGTGGGTGCAGTGCACCAGCATGTCACATGTATACATATGTAACTAACCTGCACATTGTGCACATGTACCCTAAAACTTAAAGTATAATAAAAAAAAAAAAAAGACAGAACTGTGGCCTTGGATAGCAGCAAGACAGGCAGATCCCCACACTGCTACTGCTCAGACCCAAGGCTTATACAGCTTCAGGAAAGCAGATGCGCTCTTCAGCAAGACAATTAAAGGCAACCTTCCAGAAGAGGCAAGAATGTGCTGTGTGTCATAGCCTGTACTTTGTATGATAGCATCAAGGTTGCTTTGTTCTTATGCTAGTTGAAGTAAACATTAATAAAGTGAAAACCAGGAGGCAGTCATGGGGCTAATCAGAAGTCAACATGGCAGATTAGCATTCAAAGTGGAGTCACTTTTGCCTCCCCTGGTGCTGACATTGAAATGGGTCAAACCACCTAGTTTTATTTTCTAGGCACCACCAACTATGAGTTGCATGACTTTGCACAAGGTATTTAGCCTTTCTCATTTCCGTTTCCAGAGACGAAATCAATCTCAAGGGGCATTTTAAGGAGTAGTTTCAAGTTTTAAAGGAGATTAAATATATTAAAGTTTTTCAAGAACTGCAAAGTACTGTATAAAGAACTATTACTGTTTGTGTTTATGTCAACAGTTGGACTTCTTTACTCTTTATGTTGGCATGAGAAATTTTCCTTCTCATGTTTTCCATTTTCTGGGAAAAAAATAAAAATAAACAAAACACCTTCAAAAAAAATAATAAAATAAAATAAAAATAAAAAAAAAACAGGCTCTGAAATTGTGGCAATAATCAATAGCTTACCAACCAAAAAAGGTCCAGGACCAGATGGATTCACAGCTGAATTCTACCAAAGGTACAAGGAGGAGCTGGTACCCTTCCTTCTGAAACCATTCCAATCAATAGAAAAAGAGGGAATCCTCCCTAACTCATTTTATGAGGCCAGCATCATCCTGATACCAAAGCCTGGCAGAGACACAACCAAAAAAGAGAATTTTAGACCAATATCCTTGATGAACATTGATGCAAAAATCCTCAATAAAATACTGGCAAACCAAATCCAGCAGCACATCAAAAAGCTTATCCACCATGATCAAGTGGGCTTCATCCCTGGGATGCAAGGCTGGTTCAACATATGCAAATCAATAAATGTAATCCAGCATATAAACGGAACCAAAGACAAAAACCACATGATTATCTCAATAGACGCAGAAAAGGCCTTTGACAAAATTCAACAACGCTTCGTGCTAAAAACTCTCAATAAATTAGGTATTCATGGGACGTATCTCAAAATAATAAAAGCTGTCTATGACAAACCCATAGCCAATATCATACTGAATGGGCAAAAACTGGAAGCATTCCCTTTGAAAACTGGCACAAGACAGGGATGCCCTCTCTCACCACTCCTATTCAACATAGTGTTGGAAGTTCTGGCCAGGGCAATTAGGTAGGAGAAGGAAATAAAGGGTATTCAATTAGGAAAAGAAGAAGTCAAATTGTCCCTGTTTGCAGATGACATGATTGTATATCGAGAAAACCCCATTGTCTCAGCCCAAAATCTCCTTAAGTTGATAAGCAACTTCAGCAAAGTCTCAGGATACAAAATCAATGTGCAAAAATCACAAGCATTCTTATACACCAATAACAGACAAACAGAGAGCCAAATCATGAGTGAACTCCCATTCACAATTGCTTCAAAGATAATAAAATACCTAGGAATCCAACTTACACGGGATGTGAAGGACCTCTTCAAGGAGAACTACAAACCACTGCTCAATGAAATAAAAGAGGATACAAACAAATGGAAGAACATTCCATGCTCATGGGTAGGAAGAATCAATATCATGAAAATGGCCATACTGCCCAAGGTAATTTATAGATTCAGTGCCATCCCCATCAAGCTACCAATGACTTTCTTCAAAAAATTGGAAGAAACTACTTTAAAGTTCATATGGAACCCAAAAAGAGCCCACATTGCCAAGTCAATCCTAAGCCAAAAGAACAAAGCTGGAGGCATCACGCTACCTGACTTCAAACTATACTACAAGGCTACAGTAACCAAAACAGCATGGTACTGGTACCAAAACAGAAATATAGATCAATGGAACAGAACAGAGCCCTCAGAAATAATGCCGCATATCTACAACCATCTGATCTTTGACAAACCTGACAAAAATAAGCAATGGGGAAAGGATTCCCTATTTAATAAATGGTGCTGGGAAAACTGGCTAGCCATATGTAGAAAGCTGAAACTGCATCCCTTCCTTACACCTTATACAAAAATTAATTCAAGCTTGATTAAAGACTTAAATGTTAGACCGAAAACCATAAAAAGCCTAGAAGAAAACCTAGGCAATACCATTCAGGACATAGGCATGGGCAAGGACTTCATGTCTAAAACACCAAAAGCAATGGCAACAAAAGCCAAAATTGACAAATGGGATCTAATTAAACTAAAGAGCTTCTGCACAGCAAAAGAAACTACCATCAGAGTGAATAGGCAACCTACAAAATGGGAGAAACTTTTCACAACCTACTCATCTGACAAAGGGCTAATATCCAGAATCTACAAAGAACTCAAACAAATTTACAAGAAAAAAACAACCCCATCAAAAAGTGGGCGAAGGACATGAACAGACACTTCTCAAAAGAAGACATTTATGCAGCCAAAAAACACATGAAAAAATGCTCATCATCACTGGCCATCAGAGAAATGCAAATCAAAACCACAATGAGATACCATCTCACACCAGTTAGAATGGCAATCATTAAAAAGTCAGGAAACAACAGGTGCTGGAGAGGATGTGGAGAAATAGGAACACTTTTACACTGTTGGTGGGACTGCAAACTAGTTCAACCATTGTGGAAGTCAGTGTGGTGATTCCTCAGGGATCTAGAACTAGAAATACCATTTGACCCAGCCATCCCATTCCTGGGTATATACCCAAAGGATTATAAATCATGCTGCTATAAAGACACATGCACATGTATGTTTATTGCGGCACTATTCACAATAGCAAAGACTTGGAACCAACCCAAATGTCCAACAATGATAGACTGGATTAAGAAAATGTGGCACATGTACACCATGGAATACTATGCAGCCATAAAAAATGATGAGTTCATGTCCTCTGTAGGGACATGGATGAAACTGGAAACCATCATTCTCAGCAAACTATCCCAAGAATAAAAAACCAAACACCGCATGTTCTCACTCATTGATGGGCATTGAACAATGAGAATACATGGACACAGGAAGGGGAACATCACACTCTGGAGACTGTTGTGGGGTGGGGGGAGGTGGGAGGCATAGCATTAGGAGATATACCTAATGCTAAATGACAAGTTAATGGGTGCAGCACACCAACATGGCACATGTATACATATGTAACTTACCTGCACGTTGTACACATGTACCCTAAAACTTTAAGTATAATAATAATAAAATTTTAAAAAAGTTTTATAACAAAACCATCACATGTTTTAAGTGTACAATTCCAAGTTTTTAAAGTATACTTACAGACAGCCATAATCACAATCTAATTTTGAAATAACCTTACCACTGTGGAAAAAGAAATTCATCTCTTTTGTATTTACTGATTTCATTACCCTGGTCATAGGCAATCATTAACCTGTTTTTATATGTAAGCCTTTTATTAAAAGTTATTTTAAGTGAAATCATAAATTAAAAAGAAAAAGAGTTGTCCTTGCTCTACTGTCTAACACACGGTAATATAGGCCTTTTTAAATTTAGCTATTATGGTCAGTGTGTAGTAAGATCCTATTGTGTGGTTTTAATTCATGTTTCTCTGGTGAATAATGAGACTGAGCACCATTCATATGTTTTTTGGCCATTTTGATATCCATTATAAAATATCTGTTCAATTTCCTCACTTAATTTTCTGTTGGATTGTCTTTATTTTTATTGATTTATGGGTATCCTTTCTATTCTTGATATAAGCCCTTTGTTGCTTATATGTTGGTTTTGCCTTGTAATAGTAGAGACTAGAAGTAAAGTTAAGCTATTTTGGTAGAAGAATGCTTAAAACCATTAGCTTTTGAAGTATTAGAGATGTCTAAAGCCCTGAAATGCTCTTTTGTGTTCATCTCAACATAAAATGCCAACATTATTTGAACAGACTAAAATACATACCAATAATGTAAACTAAATAAAATTCCTCATTTAAGTTATGAGAAATTCTAAGGGGACTTTGCAAATTCTGCATCAATAAAACTTTGATCACTAAGGACTTAAAGTAAGCACATATTTCAGTCAAGCAATGGAAAAAGTTGCTAAATACTCCACTGTGCTAGTGTCAGATGATTTTAGGATTTTTAGGATCACAATTAGTGTCCGCTCAAATATCACCTTATCAGAGATGCCTAAGCAACCAGTCCACAATAGCACCTTCCTCTTCACTCCCTGCCCCTCATCTTGCCTTTTTTCATAGCACTTCACTATGAGACATTTTGTTGCTTGGCCTGCCTCCTTTAGAATGTATGCTCCATGAAAGCAGGGGGTGTTTTCTATTTTTGTTTTTGTGGTAACCCAACACCTAAAATAGGGTCAGCACTAGTAGGCACATAAAAGACATGCAGAAGTATCTGCTGATTTGATTTAATAACATGGGGCTTCCTTCTATCTCTAAAATTCTACATTACTCTTTTGAGGAATTCCTAACCTCCAGAGTAACCAGGAGAGAAAATTCCCAACTCTTCTAGGAACTGGGCATGGGGAACCTAATCTGTGATGGAGGCCTTAAAAATCCTACGGGAAGCCACTGTTCTAGGTCTAGTGGTTTCCATCTTCTACTGCATTTTGACATCCACATCAGTACCATTCCTATCAAGACTACTGCCGATCTTCTAGTTGCTAATTAAATGCACATTCTGAAGTATTCATCTTTCTTTCTTAATCTTGTTGTCTTGATACTCTTATGTTCTCTGGCTTCTATGACACTATACTCCGCTGATTCTCCTGCCACCCTCTGGCTACTGTTTCCCAGCCTGTTTCTAGGGTTCTCCCTCCTATTTCTGTCCCTTAAATATTAGTGTTATTTATTCATAAAATAAAATAAACATGTATTGAGCACCAACTATATGGCAGTTCCTGTTCTAAACATGTCTTTGAATAAGATAGAAACATAAGTAGTATGGTGAAAAAAAAGAGGAAACTTCATCAATGGAGGAATGGATAATCAGATTGTGATATATACATACAATAGAATATTATTCAGCCATTAAAAGCAGCTATGCCAAAAAAGGCCAAAAATTACTACAATGTGGATGAGCCTCAAAAACGTGTTAAGTGAAAGAAGCCAAACACAAAAGGCTATATTGTATAATTCCATGTATATGAAATAGCCAAAATAGGTAAATGAAATCCATTGAAACAATGTAGATTGGTGGTTACCAGGGGCAGTGGGGAGGGAGAAACAAGGAGCAGTGGCTTAAGGAGTACAGAGTTTTCATTATGGATAATGAAACTATTTTGGAACTAGATAGAGATGGTGGTTGCACAACATTGTGAATGTACTAAATGCCACTGAACCACTCATTTTGAAATGGTTAATTGTATGTGAATTTTATCTCAAAAACAAACAAGAGGAGAAAAATTAATGCTTGGAAATAAATGAACAAATAAGAAAATATCAAGGCCAGGCGCTGTGGCTCATGCCTATAATCCCAGCACTTTGGGAAGCCGAGGTGGTCAGATCACCTGAGGTCAGGAGTTCAAGACCAGGCTGGCCAACATGGTGAAGCCCCGTCTCTACTAAAAATACAAAAATTGGCTGGGCGTGGTGGCACATGCCTGTAGTCCCAGCTACTCCAGAAGCTGAGGCAAGAGAATCGCTTGAACCCGGGAAGCAGAGGTTGCAGTGAGCCGAGATAGGATCACTGCACTCCAGCCTGGGCAACAGAGCGAAACACTGTCTCAAAAAAAAAAAAAAAAAAAAAGAAAGAAAATATCAAATAGTGATAAATGCTGTGATGAAAAGAAAAGCAGGTAATGTGATAGGGAGTGATGAAAGTATGGGGGATTACTTTAGGTTGAGTAGCCAGGAAAATTATCATTGAGAAAGGGAAATTTAAGGTGAAACCCAAACAACAGCAAATCCAGCCTTGCAAAGATCTGGTAGAAGAGAGTTTTAAGTAAGGGAACTATAAGGCAGGAACGAGTTTGGCAGGCATGAGAACCAGAAAGGTTGGGGGACCTTCTGGAGCTTAGAAGGGAAGAGGGAGACTGGAACAAAAGGGAACAGATAAGTTGTCAGGGGAAGTCCAGTATATGAGGACAGTAGGTCATGGGAAGGAGTTTGGATTTTATTTTAAAACAATGGGAAGCCATTGTAAAGTTTCAGTTAGGAAAATACTGGTCTGTTTACTCCATTTCAAATTATTTTACTCTGTTTAATAATAAACAGATATGTTTAAAATTTTTAAAAGATCCTTTATACTGCTAAATAAAGAATAAATTATAGAGGGGCAAGGGTAGAAGAGGAGACAACTGTTGTAAGGCTATTTCAGTAGCCTAGGCAAGAGATGATGCTGGCTTGGTAGCAGTGGAGATAGAGCAACATATTAGATCCAGGAAATATTCTGGTGCGTAGACCAGACTTGACAATGAATTGTATATGGGAAGTGGGAGAAAAGAGTGATTAAAGATGACTCCTAGGATTTCAACCTGAGCATTGAGTAGATGCTAATACCACTTTCCGACATGGGAAGACTAGGGAAGAAATAGGGTTAGAGGAGAAATCATGATTTCTAGGTTGGGCATATAAGTTTAAAATGTTTACTAGACACCCAAACGTAGACATTAAATAGTCAATAGGATATGTGAATCTGATATTCGAGGGAGAGATCAAAGCTGGAAATACAAATGTGGGAATAATCGGCATATGGTTGGTATTTAAGTCTATAGAACTGGATGAAAATACTTAAGTATAAAAAAGAAATCATCCCAATACAAAGCCTTGGGTCATAATATTGAGTGACCTAATGGGAATCCTGAAGGACAGGAGGAAAGTTTGATAATGAAGAGGATGGGGCTCAAGGAGGGTCCTCTTTCATTTGCAGAAACAAAGTCACTGAGAGGTAAGAAGAAATAGGATCTGCAGTATAGGAGGAAGGATGAGTTTCTGAAACAGGAGGATGGCCTAAAATTCAGCTACAGATACAAATGGATGTGGAATAATGAGGGAGCTCCCCTCTGACTCCTAGGAGGAAGCCAGGCCACAACGTAATGAGTAAGAAAGTGAACATACTAGGGAAGTGCAATAGAATCGCCTTGCAGTGTTCACTGACCACATGATATTTATGGTCATGAATTTAAAGTGAAACTAGTCCATGCAGTAATTTACCCCCAACCTGTTGGCTCCGGCATTCAGCTGCTCAGGTGTAGGCAAGACCCGGGCAGATGGGTCAGCTTAATTAGGGGTGGGTTTTACCAGGTTATTAGGATAGAGACAAGATACAGGGGTTTACCAGGTAATGAGGATAGAGACAAGATACAGGGAGGGACAAGTTGCTGAATGGTTATGAGATGGACGGGAATAAGCAGAGTTAGGAAGAGAGAGTATGAGGAAGATGATGGATAGTGAAAAGTAAAGAGTCTAAATGAGGTCAGAGAAATGCTGGCGTGGGAGTACTAGATTAAGCATGCTGGAAGGATGATGGATAGGTTGCTTTAAATCTCAATTAGTAAATAATGCAGTTCTCATTGATGATAGTGTCAAGGACATGCTATGTGGGTGGATGCCTGACATGAAGGATTCTTCAGGGCTCCATCTTTTAACTTCTTTTTTTCCTTTTACTTGCCTATCTTGGATAATTTCAGTCAATCTCATGGCCTTGTCATCTGTAACTTCCAAGTCTGTCTCTCTGATTCAGACCTATATTCTGAGTCCTAGATTGACATATCTCACTGTTTACTTGAGTCTGTTTAAGTCTCAAGTCGCCTCAAACTCATTATTATTCAAAATTGAATCCATTTTCTTCATTCATAAACTAACTAAAAAATTTTATTGAAAACACACTGGCCCAGAATCTGTGCTAGAACCTGATGAATCAGAAATAAGTAAGAGGCCAGGAGCTGTGGCTCACACCTACAATCTCAGGCCAAGGCAAGAGGGATTGCTTGAGCCCAAGAGTTCAAGACCAGTCTGGGCAACATAATGAGGCTCCGTTTCTATAAAAACTTTTTTAAAAAAGAGCTGGGTGTGGTGGTGTGTGCCTATAGTCCCACCTACTCAGGAGGCTGAAGTGGGAGGATCACTTGAGCCCAGGAGCTGGAAGTTAGAGTTAGCTGTGGTTGCACCACTGTGCTCCAGCCTGGGCAATAGAGCAAGACACTGTCTCTAAATCAATCAATCAATCAATCAATCAATCCATAAAACGAAAGAAAGAAGATCTTACTCTTAATGGCTTCCTTTACCTTTTTCTCTTTCTCAGTAAATGGCATGAGTGTCACTAATCACTCAGGCCAGAATCTAGGAAGTCATCTCTCTGAGATCAGGTTTCCTAGAATCTGAGATGAAATTCTTGTGAAAGCGATTTACCGAGGGAGTATTTTAGTATTTTCAGGAGGAGAGTGAAGGAGACAGGCTAGGGAAGGGGAGGAAAATTAAGCAAAGATGTGGTCTCAGCTACAAACTAGTATAGCCTGGTGTCCCAGGAAGCTTGGCACATGAATTGCACCACAGCATTTGTTCTCACCAAACAAAAAGTTTGGTATTTTATGCCCCTGTGTCCATCAATCAGTCATTGCGTCAGAGAGGATAGCAAATGGGCAGAGGAGGGACTGCAGCCTCCCAGGTGAGGCAGGAGCCTCCAGTTCGGTGGAGGGCAGTTCCCCAAAGGAGCCAGCTGTGAGCTGTTAGTAGCCAACACCCACCCAGCTAGAGGAGAGATGCATCAGCCTGGGGAAGGGGATCCGGGTAGGGGACCAACCACCATGGTCCACCTCTTGCACCACTCAGAACCACCTTCTTCCATAGCTTCCATTCAGGCATAGCTTCTTCACGATTCTTGCTGGTCATAATTTCTGGAAAAACTGTTGAGAGGAAAGTTAGTGAGATAAGCCACAGCCCCTCATGCTGCAATTGGTCGCTGACACCTATCACTGCCTCACCCATTCTAGATTCCTCTCCCCGTCAGCCAACTCTTCTGTTGATCCAGGTGGCTTTTCTTTTGGGGTGAGCCCCTAATGTCCATGCCCTTATTAGGATATGGTTTCTGTATTTGCCAATTAAAATTAAAATTGGGCATGAGAGTACCAAAAGATGCCTCAGAGGATCATCAGAGTACCAAACACATTCCTCACTGCCTCTGTTATGCAGTAGCAATCTTACCTCTTCAGGATGACTTAGGGTCAGCTACCTCTGCCAATATAGGAACTCCACTCTGTGTGTCTGATCTGTTGGCATGAGGAGCCCAAAGTGACCACATGGGAGCCAAAGCTCTAAGTTTGGTGGGACTCTTACAGGTCTCTTGGTAGAAGCATTCCGCCTCTAAGAGCCAGGATCTGTAGAACAACAGAGCCTAAAGATACATAGACAGAAAGCACAGATTCTCCAAGTGGGTTAACAGAAGTGATAGAGAGTGAAGCCATTCCTACTTCCTCCCTTTTGTTCCCAGATCCATGTATTCTACCCATTGGAAACACAGAACCATAAAACAGCCATCGGTTTAAAGTCTATACCACATCCTGAAGAATGGCACCCCAACCTCACAGGATATAATCTCCAAGCTGGTGCCTCAGCTTTGCCCTCAAGAGGCCGTCTCAAAGCTCTATCATGTTAGCGTCCTCTGGATAGTGCTGTGTGTGGTTAGGACCAGTGGATACCATGGTCCTGCCCCCACTGCCATACTCTTTTGCTATAAAGTAGGTACCTTTACTATTAAGCAGGGTCTCTCTCATGTCTGCAGATAAGTGATTCTATGAGCCCTAAGATAGTGGTGCAGCCAGGAAAGGCAAACACGCAGAATTCATATCCATTCTGATAAGCATACAGCATTGCCCTTTCCAAGGTGCTAGGGACCTAATGCAGTCAAGTTGCCACCAAGAGGCTGGTTGGTCTCCTTGAGGGATGATGCCATATCAAGAGCTCAGCTTTGGTTTCTGTTGCAAGCAGGTCAGACATTCAACAGCAATAGCAGCTGGATTACCCTTGGTGAAAGGGGAAATCATGGTATTGGGATGATGCATAATTCCCACTGAGGTAGCCAAAGACAGAGGCTGGATCAAATCATCCTGTCCACTTGCTGGAGTCTCAACCAGGACTCAACAGCATGACAAGAATTGTCTTGCAAATAGTATATAGGTTTCTGCTACAGATAGCATAGCCTTGTTCCAGAATCTTAAGGGTCTGCAACACAGCTTTCCCGATGAAACTTGCCAGAGGCTCCACAAGGCATTTTTCTCTACCAGAGATTCTTCTAGTATGGGATCTACCAAGTTATTTGACCAAAGTAGCAGGACTACTTGTACCCTATCCTGAACCTCCTACACAGCTCTTTCTTTCCAGAGTTCTGGGCTTTCTCACAAAATAATTTTTTCACCGGGCATGGTGGCTCACGCCTGTAATCCCAGCACTTTGGGAGGCCGAGGCGGGCAGATCACGAGGTCAGGAGATCGAGACCATCCTGGCTAACATGGTGAAACCCTGTCTCTACTAAAAATACAAAAAATTAGCCGGGAGTGGTGGCGGGCGCCTGTAGTCCCAGCTACTTGGGAGGCTGAGGCAGGAGAATGGCGTGAACCCAGGAGGCGGAGCTTGCAGTGAGCCGAGATCATGCCACTGCACTCCAGTGTGGGCGACAGAGTGAGACTCCGTCTCAAAAAAAAAAAAAAAAAATTTTCTGTGTCACCCAATAAATGAATCAGATTATTCAATTATTTGATCCAAGGGTGGAACATTTTCAAGGTGCATTAATTTTTGCTTTACCTAGGATGTTCTGACATGCCACATAGCAGTAGACACCTAAAAACAAGGTGTCAAGCCCCAATCTTTTATGGGGTTTATCTTTCACCCTCTGGAGTACATACATCTTTCCATCCCTTTAACATACTTGCCACTTCTTGCTCATCAAGTCTCATTAACATGATGTTAGTGTTAATATATGATATTCCATGTGATAGTCTTTGGAATGTCCAGATGGGCTAGGCCCCTTCAGAATTTATTGTGACAGCTTCATTAACATAACATTGGGGCAAAACCATGGATATATATTGTTGGCCACCCCATGTGAATGCTAACTGCTTCCTATCCTCCTTTTTATTAGATATTAAAAAGAATGCATTTGCCAATATTAAAAATAATGCATTTGCCAGATCAATAGTAGCATACCATCTACCCCAGGCTGTGACAGTCTTCTCTAGTAGAGATACTATCCCTGACACAGCAGCTACAGTTGGGCCTACTGGTTGGAAAAGTGTGCAGTACTCCATCATTTGCATGATCCCTAGTTTTGGCAGGGGCCAGATTGGTGAACAAAATCCACCTAACAAGGTTCACATGTATACAGATTGTCGACTCCCCAAACACTACATAAAGTCCCATTCTTCCTACCAAAATGAAAATCAAAGAAGAATATAGTAACCACAGAACTGGAAAATTAAAGTACAGATTTCCCCAACAAAAAAAAATTACTTAATTTTTGTATGTGGCTTTTCAAAACGAAGAATTGTAAAATTATCTGATGTTGTCCTTTATTCTTTAGCCACAGATTTTTATTTTTATTTTTTTTAAGTAAGCACTAAACAGGTCACAAACAGTTAAATAGCATTTTCATGTCACCAAGAAGGGTGGAATTGGGGCACTCGTCCCTGATACTTTCTTCTCTGTGATAAGACAAACAAGATACATGCCAGCATCAAGCCTTCCCTACTAGGGAGCCACCTCCACCCCAAGACACATCATGCAGCCAGCCCTCTCACCTGGCTAACTCCAAGCATTGATTCTCCCTGTCAAAGCCAATCCTTATTTTCTTCTATATAAACTGTCTAGTGCAATTCCACTATAATCTTTACTTTAGCTTTTTGGAGTTGCCTATTTTCAAATGAAAATCATTGGCTTTGCAAATGATTGCAGCATGTTTTAGGCAGATTCCATGGTGAGTGCATTGTCCCTGCATTTGCAGTTGGACAATATAACACTCATTTGTAGAGCTTTTTAATGTAATGGTGCTGTGATGTCTTACTTAGTTCCTTGAGGATTTCATTAGTGGTAACTGAATTACACTAGTAGTGGGAATTCAGCCCAGGATGTATTCTTTCATTAAGAGCTGCGGTGTTTGACAGTATGTCAGGGATGAAGCATGCCTGGAAATGGGAAGATTTTTTAAAGCTCTGTATTCCTCACTCACTTTTCGTTCTTTCTCTCTTTAGTCTCCCCCAGATATGTCCTTCCCAGCATCTTTGGCTGCACAGCATTTCCTTCTGGAAGAAGAGAAACGAGCAAAAGAACTTGAAAAACTTCTAAATACACATATTGATGAACTGCAAAGACACACAGAATTTACTCTTAATAAATACTCCAAGCTAAAACAAAATAGACACATATGAGCTTTTAAACTTTTTTATTTGCTTCCCCCCCGCCCCTGCCAAGAAAAAAAGCTCTGGCAAAATATTTACAAAGCTGATTAATGAAACCAAGAAATTCTGTTCTGTTTCCTTGAGTAAATAATTTCCGTAAGGCAGCTAGAAAATAGTAAGTATTTTGTTCTATAAAGCTGTTTGCATTTCTGCATTAACATGCTAAATTGTCCTGCTGTAGAGTTACTATAAAATAAACATGACTATTCCAAAAGAGATTTTTTTCCAGTCTAAGGAATATTTTGGAATCAAATATGCAGTTTTTTTTCCCCACTTGAATCATGTATACTGAAAACCCATTTCCTCGGCAACTACACAAAATAAGAGAAAGGGAAGTGCTATATTCCAGATACAAATGACTCAAAGGCAGCTCAGTTGTACTGGTTTTGAAAACTCAAGGATTTTATAAATAAAAATATTTAAGTATTTCCAGTTATGTAAACACTCTAAAATTCTATAATTTTTGGGGGAAAAAAAGCTATAGCTTTATTGTTTTTACATTCACCTTTATAATGTCTGTCTGTTTCAACACAATGAAGATATATGGAATGTGCAATTTACAAACCTAAAATATATGTGCCAAAAATTAACGCTTTTTTGTTAGTACTAATGACTTCATGGACACGAACAAGATAAAGGAAATATAAAGCATTACTGTTGCTACATTTTCCTTTGTAATCACTTCTGTTTTTAATACAATAAAGGAATGTAAAATTCAATGGACTTGAAGCATAAATGCTAAATCTGTATAGAACAGTAATAGCATGGCTGTGAACAATAAAACAGAAGTTACAAATACACAGCAATAATACAATATACTTTAAGAGTTTCACATATGTGTGTGTGTATATATATATGTCTCTCTCTCTCTCTCTCTATATATATATGTATATATGAAGAGAGATTATGAAAGAAGGTAAGTCCTACTACAGCTTTTACAGTTTTCTATTTCCCTTTAAAGAAACAATCTCATCATACTGAAAGATAAACCAAAATGCCATTAGATACCAAGTGTCATTTTCATGTGAAAAATGCAGAGCATTGTAGACTTCAGATGACATGACCACATGTATTTGTATAGCTCTGGACGTTTGAAGAAAAGAAAAGATGTATTTGTATAGCTCTTGAGGTTTGTCTTAGTTCAGCCCGCTATAACAAAAATACCATAGACTGGGTGACCTAAACAACAAACATTTATCTCTCACAGTTCAGAAGGCTGGGAAGTCCAAGATCAAGGTGCCAGCTAATCTGGTGTCTGGCGAGGGCCCACTTCCAGGCTTGTTGACAGCCACCTTCTTGATGTATCTTCACATGGCAGAGAGGAAGTATCTCTCTCAGTTTCTTTTTTTTCTTTTTTATTATACTTTAAGTTCTAGGGTACATGTGCACAACGTGCAGGTTTGTTACATAGGTACACATGTGCCATGTTGTTTTGCTGCACCCATCAACTCGTCATTTACATTAGGTATTTCTCCTAATGTTATCCCTCCCCCCGCCCCCCATCCCTTGACAGGCCCTGGTATCTGATGTTCCCCACCCTGTGTCCATGTGTTCTCATTTTTCAACTTCCACTTATGAGTGAGAACATGCAGTGTTTGGTTTTCTGTCCTTGTGATAGTTTACTGAGAATCATAGTTTCCAGCTTCATCCACGTCCATGCAAAGGACATGAACTCATCCTTTTTTAAGGCTCCATGGTGTATATGTGCCACATTTTGTTAATCCAGTCTATCATTGATGAACATTTCAGTTGGTCCCAAGTCTTTGCTATTGTGAATAGTGCTGCAATAAACATACGTGTGCATGTGTCTTTATAGTAGCATGATTTATAATCCTTTGGGTATACACCCAGTAATGGGATGGCTGGGTCAAATGGTATTTCTAGTTCTAGATCCTTGAGGAATCGCCACGCTGTCATCCACAATGGTTGAACTAATTTACACTCCCACCAACAATGTAAAAGCATTCCTATTTCTCCATATCCTCTCCAGCATCTGTTTTTCCTGACTGTTTAATGATTGCCATTTTAACTGGCCTGAGATGGTATCTCATTGTGGTTTTGATTTGCATTTCTCTGATGACCAGTGATGATGAGCATTTTTTCATATGTCTGTTGGCTGCATAAATACCTTCTTTTGAGAAGTGTCTCTTCATATCCTTTGCCCACTTTGTGATGGGGTTGTTTGTTCTTTTCTTGTAAATTTGTTTAAGTTCTTTGTAGATTCTGGATATTAGCCCTTTGTCAGATGGGTACATTGCAAAAATTTTCTCCCATTCTGTAGGTTGCCTGTTCACTCTGACGACAGTTTCTTTTGCTGTGCAGAAGCTCTTTAGTTTAATTAGATCCCATTTGTCTATTTTGGCTTTTGTTGCCATTGCTTTTGGTGTCTTTGCCCATGCCTATGTCCTGAATGGTATTGCTTAGGTTTTCTTCTAGGGTTTTTATGGTTTTAGGCCTAACATTTAAGTCTTTAATCCACCTTGAGTTAATTTTTATATAAGGTGTAAGGAAGGGATCTACTTTCAGCTTTGTACCTATGGCTAGCCAGTTTTCCCAGCACCATTTATTAAATAGGGAATCCTTTCCCCATTGCTTGTTTTTCTCAGGTTTGTCAAAGATCAGATGGTTGTAGAAGTGTGGTGTTATTTCTGAGGCCTCTCTTCCGTTCCATTGGTCTGTATATCTGTTTTGTTACCAGTACCATGCTGTTTTGGTTACTGTAGCTTTGTAGTATAGTTTGAAGTCAGGTAGCGTGATGCCTCCAGCTTTGCTCTTTTTGCTTAGGATTATCTTGGCTATGCAGGCTCTTTTTTGGTTCCATTTGAACTTTAAAGTAGTTTTTTCCAATTCTGTGAAGAAAGTCATTGGTAGCTTGATGGGGATGGCATTGAATCTATAAATTACCTTGGGCAGTATGGCCATTTTCACAATATTGATTCTTCCTATCCATGAGCATGGAATGTTCTTCCATTTGTTTGTGTCCTCTTATTTCGTTGAGCAGTGGTTTGTAGTTCTCCTTGAAGAGGTCCTTCACATCCCTTGTAAGTTGGATTCCTAGGTATTTCATTCTCTTTGTAGTAATTGGGAATGGGAGTTCACTCATGATTTGGCTCTCTGTTTGTCTGTTACTGGTGTATAGGAATGCTTGTGATTTTTGCACATTGATTTTGTATCCTGAGACTTTGCTGAAGTTGCTTATCAGCTTAAGGAGATTTTGGGCTGAGACGATGGGGTTTCCTAAATATAAATCACGTCATCTGCAAACAGGGACAATTTGACTTCCTCTTTTCCTAATTGAATACCCTTTATTTCTTTCTCTTGGCTGATTGCCCTGGCCAGAACTTCCAACACTATGTTGAATAGGAGTGGTGAGAGAGGGCATCCTTGTCTTGTGGCAGTTTCAAAGGGAATGCTTCCAGTTTTTGCCCATTCAGTATGATATTGGCTGTGGGTTTGTCATTAATAGCTCTTATTATTTTGAGATATGTTCCATCAATACCAAGTTTATTGAGAGTTCTTAGCATTGAAGCTCTGTTGAATATTGTCAAAGACCTTTTCTGCATCTACTGAGATAATCATGTGGTTTTTGTCATTGGTTCTGTTTATGTGATGGATTACATTTATTGATTGGCATATGCTGAACCAGCCTTGCATCCCTTGATTGTGGTGGATAAGCTTTTTGATGTACTGCTCGATTTGGTTTGCCAGTATTTTATTGAGGATTTTCACATCGATGTTCATCAGGGATATTGGCCTAAAATTTTCTTTTTTTGTGTGTCTCTGCCAGGCTGTGGTATCAGGATAATGCTGGCCTCATAAAATGAGTTAGGGAGGATTCCCTCTTTTTCTATTGATTGGAATAGTTTCAGAAGGAATGGTACCAGCTCCTCTTCATACCTCTGGTAGAATTCAGCTGTGAATCCGTCTGGTCCCGGACTTTTTTTGGTTGGTAGGCTATTAATTATTTCCTCAATTTCAGAACCTGTTATTGGTCTATTCAGAGATTCAGCTTCTTCCTGGTTTAGTCTTGGGAGGGTGTATGTGTCCAGGAATTTATCCATTTCTTCTAGAGTTTCTAGTTTATTTGCATAGAGGTGTTTATAGTATTCTCTGATGGTAGTTTGTATTTCTGTGGGATCAGTGGTAATATCCCCTTTATCATTTTTTATTGCATCTATTTGATTCTTCTCTCTTTTCTTCTTTATTAGTTTTGCTAGTGCTCTATTTTGTTGATTTTTTCAAAAAACCAGCCCCTGGATTCATTGATTTTTTTGAAGAGATTTTTGTGTCTCTATCTCCTTCAGTTCTGCTCTGATCTTAGTTATTTCTTGCCTTTGGCTAGCTTTTGAATGTGTTTGCTCTTGCTTCTGTAGTTCTTTTAATTGTGATGTTAGGGTGTCGATGTTAGATCTCTCTTGCTTTCTCTTGCGGGCATTTAGTGCTATAAATTTCCCTCTACACAATGCTTTAAATGTGTTCCAGAGATTCTGGTACACTGTGTCTTTGTTCTCATTGTTTTCAAAGAACATCTTTATTTCTGCCTTCATTTCGTTTTCTACCCAGTAGTCATTCAGGAGCAGGTTGTTCAGTTTCCATGTAGTTGTGCGGTTTTGGGTGAGTTTCTTAATCCTGAGTTCTAATTTGATTGCACTGTGGTCTGAGAGACAGTTTGTTGTGATATCTGCTCTTTTGCATTTGTTGAATATTTTACTTCCAATTATATGGTCAATTTTAGAATAAGTATGATGTGGTGCTGAGAAGAATGTATATTCTGTTGATTTGGGGTGGAGAGTTCCATAGATGTGTATTAGGTCCACTTGGTCCAGAGCTGAGTTCAAGTCCTGGATATCCTTGTTAATTTTCTGTCTCATTGATCTAATATTGACAATGGGGTGTTAAGATCTCCCATTATTATTGTGTGGGAGTCTAAGTCTCTTTGTAGGTCTCTAAGGACTTGCTTTATGAATCTGGGTGCTCCTGTATTGGGTGCATATATATTTAGGATGGTTAGTTCTTCCTGTTGAATTGATCCCTTTACCAATATGTAATGGCCTTCTTTGTCTCTTTTGATCTTTGTTGGTTTAAAGTATGTTTTATCAGAGACTGGGATTGCAACCCCTGCTTTTTTTTTTGCTTTCCATTTGCTTGGTAGATCTTCCTCCACCCTTTTATTTTGAGCCTATGTGTGTCTTTGCATCTGAGATGGGTCTCCTGAATACTGCACACCAATGGGTCTTGACTCTTTATCCAATTTGCCCGTCTGTGTCTTTTAATTGGGGCATTTAGCCCATTTACATTTAAGATTAATATTGTTATGTGTGAATTTGATCCTGTCATTATGATGTTTGCTGGTTGTTCTGCCCATTAATTGATGCAGTTTCTTCATAGCGTCAATGGTTTTTACAATTTGGCATGTTTTTGCAGTGGCTGGTACCTGTTGTTCTTTTCCATGTTTAGCGCTTCCTTCAGGGGCTCTTGTAAGGCAAGCCTGGTGGTGACAAAATCTCTCAGCATTTGCTTGTCTGTAAAGGATTTTATTTCTCTTTCACTTATGAAGTTTAGTTTGGCTGGATATGAAATTTTGGGTTGAAAAGTCTTTTCTATAAGAATGTTGAATATTGGCCCCCACTTTCTTCTGGCTTGCAGGGTTTCTGCTGAGAGATCCGCTGTTAGTCTTATGGGATTCCCTTTGTGGGTAACCCAACCTTTCTCTCTGGCTGCCCTTAGCATTTTTTCCTTCATTTCAGCCTTGGTGAATCCGACAATTACGTGTCCTGGGGTTGCTCTTCTTGAGGAGCATCTTTGTGGTGTTCTCTGTATTTCCTGAATTTGAATGTTGGCCTGCCTTGCTAGATTGGGGAAGTTCTCCTGGATAATATCCTGAAGAATGTTTTCTAACTTGGATCCATTCTCCCTGTTACTTTCAGGAACACCAATCAAATGTAGATTTGGTCTTTTCACATAGTCCCATATTTCCTGGAGGCTTTGTTCATTTCTTTTCACTCTTTTTTCTCTAATCCTGTCTTCTCACTTTATTTCATTAATTTGACCTTTGATCACTGATATCTTTTCTTCCACTTGATCGAGTCGGCTGTTAAAGCTTGTGCATGCATCACGAAGTTCTCATGCTGTGGTTTTCACCTCCATCAGGTCATTTAAGTTCTTCTCTACACTGTTTATTCTAGTTAGCCATTTGTCTAACCTTTTTTCAAGGTTTTTAACTTCCTTGCAGTGGGTTAGAACATGCTCCTTTAGCTTGGAGAAGTTTGTTATTACCGACCTTCTGAAGCCTACTTCTGTCAACTTGTAAACTCATTCTCCGTCCAGTTTTGTTCCTTTGCTGGCGAGGAGCTGCAATCCTTTGGAGGAAAAGAGGTGCTCCAGTTTTTGGAATTTTCAGCTTTTCTGCTCTGATTTCTCCCCATCTTCGTGGTTTTATCTACCTTTGGTCCTTGATGTTGGTGACCTACAGATGGGGTTTTGGTGTGGATGTGCTTTTTGTTGATGTTGATGCTATTCCTTTCTGTTTGTTGGTTTTCCTTCTAACAGTCAGGCCCCTCAGCTGCAGGTCTGTTGGATTTTGCTGGAGGTCCACTCCAGACCTGTTTGCCTGGGTATCACCAGTGGAGGGTGCAGAACAGCAAATATTGCTGCCTGATCCTTCCCCTAGAAGCTTCATCCCAGAGGGGCACCTGCCTGTATGAGGTGTCTGTCGGCCCCAACTGGGAGGTGTCCCCCAGTCAGGCTACACGGGGGTCAGGGACCCACTTGAGGAGGCAGTCTGTCCGTTTTCAGAGATCGAACGCCATACTGAGAGAACCACTGCTCTCTTCAGAGCTGTCAGACAGGGACGTTTAGGTCAGCCAAGGCTGTCAGCTGCCTTTTGTTCTGATATGTCCTGCCCCTAGATGTGGAATCTAGAGAGGCAGTAGGCCTTGCTGAGCTGTGGTGGGCTCCGCCCAGTTCAAGCTTCCCAGCCTCTTTGTTTACACTGTGAGCATAAAACCACCTACTCAAGCCTCATCAATGGTGGACGCCCCTCCCCCCACCAAGCTGCAGCATCACAGGTCTACCTCAGACTGCTGCGCTAGCAGTGAGCAATGCTCTGTGGGCATGGGAGCTGCCAAGCCAGGCAGGGGAGGGAATTTCTTGGTCTGCGGGTTGTGAAGACTGTGGGAAAGCGCAGTATTTGGGCAGGAGTTTACTGGGCAGGAGTTTACTGTTCTTCCAGGTACAGTCCCTCACAGCTTCCCTTGATTAGGAAAGGGAAATCCCCTGACCCCTTGCGCTTCCCAGGTGAGGCAACACCCCGCCCTGCTTCAGCTTGCCCTCCGTGAGCTGCACCTCCTGTCCAACCAGTCTCAATGAGATGAACCAGGTACCTCAGTTGTAAATGCAGAAATCACCAGTCTTCATCGATCTCGCTGGGTGCTGCAGACCGGAGCTGTTACTGTTTGGCCATCTTGGAAGCAACTTCTCGTTTCTTCTTTATAAGGCTGTAATCCCATTGATGAAGGTGTCTACCCTCATGATGTAATTACCTCCTAAAGGCCCAATTTCCTAATACCATCACAATGAAGATTAAAATTTCAATACAGTCATGTATCACTTAATGACAGGGATATATTCTGAGAAATGTCTTGTTAGGCAATTACATTGTGCAAACATCATAGAGTGGACTTATACAAACCTAGATGGCACAACTACTACACACCTAGGCTATATGGCATAGCCTATTGCTCCTAGGCTACAAACTTGTATGGTGTGTTACTGTACTGAATGCTGTAGGTAATTTTAACACAATGGTAAGTATTTGTGTATCTAAATATAGAAAAGGTAGAGCAAAATATGGAATTATAATATGGGAACACCATCATACATTAGGTCCATTGAAATATTATTATGCAGTGCATGACTCTATAAATTTTGGGTGGGCGCACACATTCTGTCCACAACACCTTCCCATAGGATTATTCATTTAAACTCAAAATGAGCCTGTGAGGTCACCAAGCCTGATATCCTTGTCCCTGGGAATCAGAGCTGTTAAGAAACTTACTCAGAATCATGGTAAATGGGAGAATCAGAAAGGAAACCCCTGGTCTTCTGATTCCTGGCTCTAGCTCTTATTTACTTCCCAGTATCACTTCTTGTAAACAAGCAGATGGTGAACAAAGTTGCATCCACAGAAGCCAGGTTTGATGACAAAACATCAGAAGGTCCAAAGCCATTAGTGTACTCACAAAATCTCCATGTGGAAAAATAATAGAATTATGATACCTTCAAATTATTTAGTAATTGCTAGCCTAGACATGAGGAAAATATTGTTCAGTGTTATCTTTAGAAAATAGGAAGAAGTATGTTTAGGAAAAAGGCATTCCATAAACAAATTTGAAAACCTTAATATCCCTAATACAAATAATGAAAAAGTTTCAATATACATATCTTGATAATCCCCTAAGTCAGGATGACATTTCATTCTCTTCAAGGTAAAGATACAATTGAAAATTGTTTGTTGAAATAAAGATCTAGGCTACAATAGTCTCAGAACTTAGCAGAGTCAAGACAGCATGAGTTTGGACTATGTCCAGAACTAACGGTAAATTTGCCCCTATGGTCTATTAATACTTAAGTCCATATACAGACTTCTTTTAAATTACTATTTCAGCACTCCACTTGATACTAACTTTCTTAAAATTGTGGTTTTCGATATGCTTTGCTTAAGAACAGGATTCAGTGTTCAAAAGGAATCATATGCTGAAGTCCAACATCGATATACTGTAATCAAGATAAAAGGCAAGTAGTCCTTGTTGAATGTTGAAAGGAGGTAGTGAGGCCAACCCGCCCTCTCTACTCCCCATCTCTATTCCCCTCTCTTCCCCTTCTGCTCACCATAGGCCAAAGGCATGGCCATGGAGCAGCTTCCCTAGATGTTGTGGAGGGGGCCTGAAGGAGAGGCAGATTTGCTTGATTATTACCTTAGCATAGAATACATTTTCCTGCAGAAACTGTTTCATGGATACTGGTTATAACCTCCACACCAAAAGCAGGGTTTCAAACAGGGAAGCCTTCAGCAGGGCCAAGCATAGAACTAAGGAGATCCTCAGAGCTACCTCGCTGACCCCAGGACCGGACTAGAAATGTTTAGGTCTTAAAGGTGCTCTGTACAATAGGACAAGTTAGACCTGTTGGAGACAGGTCCATGCCTTGGCACAGTGACCTTAACAAAGCTTCCATTTCCTTATCTATAGAACAGGCATAATAATACTACCTACCTCGGAGGATTGTTGTGAGGATTAGAGGATGTAATGTACATAATGTGGTTAGCATGGAGCTTGGCACAGTCAGTACTCAGTACATGCTAGCTGTTGGCATTTGCCATCCTTGCCCTCTGAGGCATTAGGTCTGAACTCCGAAGACAAAGCACATCCTCAAGGAACAATACTATCATTTTTTGAGGACCATGTGACAGCCACCATACATAAGTTAAACTCAATCATTAACAGTTTTCTTAAAAATAATTACACACCATAAAACTCACCCATTTAAAAGGTATATTTCAATGATTTTTACTAAGTTTACAGAGTTGTGTATCCATTGCCACAACCCAATTTTAGAACATTACCTTCACTCCAAAAAGATCCCTAATGCCTGTTTTTAGTCACTCCCTGTTCCTATGCCCAACCCCAGGCAGCTACTAAACTACTTTCTGTCTCTACAGATTTACCTGGACATTTTACATAAATGAATTCATATGTGGGTTTTTTTTAATCTTAGCATAATGTTCTCAAGATTTGTATTGTAGCATATATCAGTATCTTGTTCTTTTTTTTATTGCTTAGCAGTATTCTGTTGTATGAATAAACCACGTTTCATTTATCTATTTCACCAGTTGATGGACATTTGAATTGCTTCCAGTTTAGGGTTATTATGAATAAAGCTGTTATGAATACACAAGTCTCCATGGGGACATATGTTTTCATATCTATTGAATCATTTCCTAGGAGTAGAATTTCTGAGTTACATGGTATATTTATGTTTAACTTTGAAAAGAAATTTTTAGTGTGTATAAAAGAATATTTCATTCTGGTTTTAATTTTCATTTCTCTAGTGGCTAATGATGTTGAGCATCATTATGTGTGCTTACTGACCATCCACATCTATTCTTCAGTGAAATGTCTATTTAAATCTTTCGCCAATTTTATAATTAGGTTATTTCTCTTGTTGAGTTATAAAAATTCTTTATATATTAGATATTAATCCTTTATCAGATATAAGATTTGCATATATTTTCTCCCAGTCTGTGACTTGTCATTTTCTTAATGGTGTCTTTTGAAGGAAATAAGTTTTAAATTTTGATAAAGTACACTTCATTAGTTTTTTTATTTTACGAATTATGCTTTTAGCATCATATCTAAGAAATATTTGCCCAATCCAAGTCACAAAGTTATCCTTTATATTTTCTTCTAAAATTGTTATAGTTTTAAGTTTTACATTAGATCTAGAGTCCATTTTGAGTTAACATTTTTGTGTGGTGATAGGGTCTAGATTCATCTTTTTACCTGTGGATATCTAATTGTCCCAGCACCATACGTTTAAAAAAAAAAATATTCTTTTTCCCCTTTAAATTGTTTTGACACCTTTGTTGAAAAATCAATTGGATATAAACATAAGGGTTTATTTCTGGACTCTTAATTCTCTTACATTGACCTATATGTTATTCCTTATGCCAGTACCACACAATCATACTTACTGTAGCTTTGCCAGAAGTTTTGATATTGGGAAGTGTAAGTCCTCCAACTTTCAAAATGATTTTGGCTATTTTGGGTAGTTTGATCAGCTTGTCAGCTTGTCAATTTTTGTAAAAAAAAAAGTAATAATAATAATAATAATAATAATAGTAAGCCTGCTGAGATTTCTATGGAGATTAAGACGGCAGTCCTCTCCAAAATGACCTATACTGAATCTCAGTTTGGGCGGCATTGCCATCTTAATAATATTGAGTCTTCCAATTTGTAAACATGAAATTTCAGATTTTTTCCATTATTTAGTTCTTCTTTAATTTCTCTTAGAAATGTTTTAGTTTCCAATGTATAATATTATGCTTCTTCTGTTAAATTTATTCCTATTTGATTTGATGCTGTTACTAATGAATTGTTTTCTTAATTTCATTATTGGATTGTTCATGGTTAGTATATAGAAATACAATAGATTTTTGTATACTAGTTTTGTATTCTGTGACCCAGCTGAGCTCATTTATTCTAGTAGGGGTGTGTGTGTGTGTGCGCGCGTGCGCGCTCCTCGGAATTTTCTGCATACAGGGTCATGTTGTCTTTACATAAAGACAGCTTTTTTACTTCTTCTTTCCATTCTGGGAACATTTTCTTTCTTTTCCTTACCTGACTGCACTAGCTAGAAACTCCAGTACAATGTTAAATAGAAGTGGCGAGAGCAGACATGTTTGCCTTGTTCTTGATCTTAAGAGAAAGCTTTTAGTCTTTCATCATTAATTATGATGTTAGCTACAGGTTTTTTGTAGATGCTTTTTATCAAGTTGCAGAAGTTCTCATATAGTCCTAGTTTATTGAGAGTTTTTATTATTGGCCATTAGATTTTGTTAAATGCTTTTTCTGTGTCTGCTAAGATGATCATGGGGTTTTTGTCCTTTATTAATATAGAATACTATATTAACTTTTAAAAGGGATAAACCAATCTTATGTTTCTGGGATAAATCCTACTTGATCATGATGTATAATTCCTTTTATATGTTGCTGGATTTTGTCTGCTTATATTTTGTTGAGAATTGTGTCTATATACATGAGGGATATTGGTCTCTAGTTTTCTTGTCATGTCTTTGGCTTCGGTATCAGGGTAATTTTTGCCTCATAGAGTGAATAGTGAAGTTTTCCCTACTCCTCTGTTTTCTAGAAGAGTTTGTATTATTTATTTAAATGCCAATGAAATTCACTAGTGAAGCTATCTGGTCCAGGCTTTTCTTTGTGGGAAAATTTTAATTATTACTTAATATCTTTCCTTGTTATAGCTCTGTTCAGATTTTCTATTTCTTCTTGAGTCCATTTTGGTGA
This sequence comes from Pan troglodytes, assembly GCF_028858775.2. NCBI lineage: Eukaryota > Metazoa > Chordata > Mammalia > Primates > Hominidae > Pan > Pan troglodytes. The sequence goes on from NC_072407.2 coordinate 95,563,950, forward strand.
TCTGTGTCTTTTAAACTTGATTTGACCTTTATAATAACCTTGAAAGTAAGAATTAGGCCTATTTTATTTTGAGACTTAAAAGACTGAGTGATAGTATTCCAAGATCAAGTATCTGGAAAATGGCCAGTCTGTGGAGTGCTAACATCTGTGCTGCTTCCACCAGGCCACACTGCCTCTAGCAGACATAGGGCTTCTTGAAGGAAAAGGTGACTCCTCACTGCACCACCAAGGCTGCCACCAAAAACAGCCTTCTTTTGTGGGTGTCCTAGTTCAAGTGTTTTTGTTTGTTTGTTTTGTTTTTCCTCAATGACTTGTGCCTCCTGGGAGTTCCAAATGCTGGCAACAGGGAAGCTAACAAAACCCAAGCCTGCTTCTGCCCAAAGACCAGAGTTCTCCTCACTTGAAAGCCCCCTTGAAAACTGCTGCCTTAGGAGCCCCAGCCTCCTGGGAAAGCACCCAATGATAAGCACTGTACTTAATTCAGATGGACACGTTTTCCTCCCTTGCCTGCCAAGGAAAGGAAAAACAAAATGCCAAAGGACCAAGGTGTGGTTTGCAATGAACCACACTTGTTTTGATATTTACTGCTGACAACTGATGACCAAGACCTCTGCTAAATAAGAGGAGCTCAGATGCGTTGACTTCCCAAATGTTGTTTACTCACACAGAAATGAAATGGCTGCTTCCTCAACAGGAGGAACCCATCCAAGATCAAACTTACTGGCTCTGTGGGTTTCACATAAAATGAAAAATTAGGCTGAGTGCAGTGGCTCATGCCTGTAATCCTAGCACTTGGGGACACCAAGGCAGGCGGATCACTAGGTCAATAGATCGAGACCAGCCTGGCCAACAGGGTGAAGCCCCGTCTCTGTTAAAAATACAAAAATTAGCTGGGCATGGTGGTGCACACCTGTAGTCCCAGCTACCTGGGAGGCTAAGGCAGGAGAATTGCTTGAACCTGGGAGGCAGAGGTTGCAGTGAGCTGAGATCACACCACTGCACTCCAGCCTGGCAACACAGCAAGACTTCGTCTCTAAATAAGTAAAAAGAAGAATTAAGCTTTTCACTTATCTGGTCAATGTGTCTTTTATCAGGTGTGGTGACCTGCTGCCTCAGTCTGTTAAGGCTGCTATAACAAAATACCTTAGAGTGAGTAATTTATAAACAGAAAATTGTTGCTCACAGTTCCAGAGGCTGGGAAGTCCAAGATCAAGGCACCAGCAGATTTGGTGTCTCAGGAAAGGCCCTTCCTTATAGATGACACCTTCTAGCTATGTCCTCACAGCAGAAGGGACAAACAAGCCCCTTAAGGCCTCTTTTTATAGGGTCACTAATTGGTCCTCATGATCTAGTCACCTCCTAAAGGCCCCATCTCTTAGTAATATTGCACTGGAGATTACATTTCATATGAATTTTGGGGTAACACAAACACTCACATCATAGCACTTGCCTGAAAAAATTATTATGTAACATAGGGCCAACAGGCTTTTTTGTACTTGAGCTATGCACGACAGATCTCCCTTCATTGCAAAATTGTATACATTAAATTGATAAAACAGAAAAGAACTGAGCTATCATTCTTCCCATTTGGTATGATTTCTTTTGGTTTTTGTTTGGTTGGTTGGTTACAAAAACAACATTGCAGCTTGGAAATTCTTCCTTTTCATCAGCTTGAGGAAAATCTTCCAAAAGTCAGTGCTGATTGAGCTGAAACCTTTTCTAATCCTAAATATATCCATTGGTCATGATAAATTATTTCATGAATCATTACCAAGGAATTTTGATAGATAAAATTATGAGTAATCAAACTAAAACAGTTCTTTGGCTTCAGATAAAATGTTTGCTATATATAAAGTTTACTTCATAACCAAAGTTTTTATATTAACAAGAGTTGCACCCAAGAATTTGGGGAGAGTATATATCCATATACGTGTGTGTATTCACTTATGTGCATATATATGTATATAAATAAATATATATATATACAAAACCCTGAAAATAATCAATAAAACATGAATCGAGAACTGTCCCAGAGCTTGGAAAACAAACATATATCAGTCAGTCATTATTTTTAATATTGAAAATATGAGTACTTAAGAATAGATTGGATTTAATGGCCAAACGTAATAGCCGTATTTTGGAGAAAATACGTTTATTTTATTGAAGATAGTATGCTAAATGTATAAGGCACCCAAAGTTTTGGGGAGAATAAAACTTTAGATATATAAAGATTTAAAAATTCTCAGATGAGAGTGAGATTAACCCAGAAGCTGAATTTTGAGTTGGACTATAAAGGATGAGTTGGAAAAGAAGTGAAGGAAGAAGAAGCTAAGTAAACGGATGTTCTCATGTGCTTGCTACCTGGCTCATCATTCGTTCCACAGAATTCACTGAGAACCCACCAAGGGTCAGACATTGGCCCAGATGCTAGATGATAGACCACAATCCTGAATAAACGTGGATAGTGTGGTCCAATGTTATGTTCATTGGTTAGTTTACCAGTCAACATAGCTGTTTTCTACTTAGATATTCACAAATAAGTTTTAAATAATTTTGAAGATGGTCTTCAGTTGTCAGCTTTACAGAGTTTGTAGCAACACTTTCATGTTTGGATGGAGGTGGAGGAGATGAAGGAAGTGGGAACAGGTTCACCTCATTAGTTTGCCATTTCTTTCACTCAGTTCAGCAGTCAGGTCAAAAAGCATTTCTTGACTGTCTATTGCAAGCCAGGCTGTGCTAGGTTTTAGAGGTACGAAGTTGAGTCAAAAATAATTCATGCTCTCAAAAAGTTCCCAAATGAGTGTCAGACACCTATACAGATCATTAAAAAACAACTTGCAATATTAAAAACATGTGCACAGCATTATGGAAGCTCAAACGAAGACACCTAACCCAACTTGGGGGGGGGCAGGTAGCAGTGTGTGTATTAGAAGAGGGTGGAAAATAGGAGTTATCTAAAAAAGGCTCCCCAAGGAAATGATGTCTAGCTGAGTTTTAGAGGCTCAACAGCAGTTAGCATCAAGGGATAGGAGGGATTGACTTCACAGGCATGTGACACAGGGTCTTGTGCTCAGAAGGGCTTGGTTGAATGCTCTGCTCTTGACATCTTGAACTTAATAATTTTCAAAGCCAGGTCCCTGCATTTTTATTTTGCACTGGGCCCTGCAAATAGTCTACCTGCTCCCAAAGATAGGGTAAGGATGGGAAGCAGATAGTGCTTCTGATTATATCTGTCCCACGGCTTCATAAAGTTGTGAACAGGCTATGGGACAAACATAATCAAAACTGTGACATGGAACTCATGATACAAGTGCCTTTCTTTCATGTTTCTCTGTTCCCTCTTAGGCCACATTTTCTCAAGTTGTATTTACCTCCCAACATACACACACTTATTCTTCCTGCTAAGTACGACTAAAATCACTGGACTTATATATGAAATAAACACAAGATGACTGAAAGATAGAGAGAGAAGGAAGACTGGCTAGAACCCTTAGGAGCAAAAAAACAAGCTGGTGAGTTTCCTGGATTTTCTTTTTGCCTCATAATTATGGCTTGAATTGTGTTCTCCCAAAATTCATATGTTGCTGTCTTAACCCCTAGTGCCTTAGAATGTGACCTTATGTGGAAATAGGGTCACTGCAGATGTATTAGTTACTAAAACGAGGTCATTTTGGAGTAGAGTGGACCCTTAGTCCATTCTGACTAGTGTCCTTATAAAAGGGGGATATTTAGACACAGATGCACCCAGGGAGAACACCATGTGAATGTAAAGGTAAATATCAAGGTGATGCTTCCACAAGTCAAGAAGCATCAAAGATCACCAGCCAACCACCAGCAGCTGGGAGAGAGGTCTGGAACAGATTTTCCCTCACAGCAATCAAGAGGAACTATTCTACTGACACCTTGACTTTGGACTTCCAGCCTCCAGAACTGCAAGGCTATACATTTCTGTTGTTTGAGCCACCCAATGTGTAGCACTTTGTTACAGCTGCCCTAGGAAACTACTACACTCATACATCCCAGACTTGGAGCTGAACAAACTGGCAACAGGCACAGACAGAAAAGGCCCCATCAAAAGCCTGCTCTCTCTTGGCAAGGACCGAGAAAGGGGCAGCACAGGCAGACAGAAAACTTTCAGATAAGAACTACTAAAATCCAGCCAACCACCCCCAAAAAAGCTGTTGGCCACACTAACACCCACACCAGCAAAGGCAGAGGGAGAGCCTAGACTTCTGCCCTCTCTTCAAACACATAGCAAAGTGGCATCGCAGAGGGCTGAGTAGGGCAAAAGAACTCTCATCCATGCCAGCAGGTGATGCAATGTACACCTCAGCAGCATCAGTACAGATTATGTGGGTATCTCATACAAGGCAGGAACAGGCAACTCTACCCCTCACCCCTAGGGGGGGGCAGTGGAGGCCTGGTGGAGAGTCAGAATATTCACCTGAGCTTAGCGGTAAAAAGGACCCTTCTGCAGAAACTGAAACTGGACCCCTTTCTTATGCAAAAATTAATTCAAGATGGATTAAAGACTTAAATGTAAGACCTAAAACCATAAAAGCCCTAGAAGAAAACCTAGGCAATACCATTCAGGACATAGGCATGGGCAAAGACTTCATGACTAAAACACCAAGAGCAATGGCAACAAAAGCCAAAATTCTCAAATGGGATCTAATTAAAGAGCTTCTGAACAGCAAAAGAAACTGTCATGAGAGTGAACAGGCAACCTACAGAATGGGAGAAAATTTTTGCAATCCATCTGACAAAGGGCTAATATCCAGAATCTACAAGGAACTTAAACAAATTTACAAGAAAAAAACAACCCCATCAAAAAGTGGGTGAAGGATATGAACAGACAGATTGAGAAATGTCTTCTCAAAAGAAGACATTTATGCAGCCAGTAAACATGAAAAAAAGCTCATCATCACTGGTCATTAGAGAAATGCAAATCAAAACCACAGTGAGATACCATCTCGGGCCAGTTTGAATAGCAATCATTAAAAAGTCAGAAAACAAAAGATGCTGGCAAGGATATGGAGAAACAGGAACATTTTTACCCTGTTGGTGGGAGTGTAAATTAGTTCAACCATTGTGGAAGACAGTGTGGCGATTCCTCAAGGATCTAGAACTAGAAATACCATTTGACTTAGCAATCCCATTACTGGGTATAAACCCAAAGGATTAGAAATCATTCTACTAGAAAGACACATGCAAAAGTATGTTTATTGCAGCACTATTCACAATAGCAAAGACTTGGAACCACCCCAAATGTCCATCAATGATAGACTAGATAAAGAAAATGGGGCACATATACACCATGGAATACTATGCAGCCATAAAAAAGGATGAGTTCATGTCCTTTGCAGGGACATGGATGAAGCTGGAAACCATCATTCTCAGCAAACTAACACAGGAACAGAAAGCCAAACACTGCATGTTCTCACTCATAAGTGGGAATTTAACAATGAGAACACATGGAGACAGGGAGGGGAACATCACACACCAGGGCCTATCAGGGGGTTGGTGGGGCTAGGGGAGGGATAGCACTAGGAGAAATACCTAATGTAGATGACAGGTTGCTGGGTGCAGCAAACCACCATGGCACATGTATACCTATGTAACAAACCTGCACATTCTGCCCATGTATCCCAGAACTTAAAGTATTTAAAAAAAGAAAAAGAAAAAAAAAAAGAACTAAGGGAGTAGAATACTCATTAGAATTTTTTTTATTTTTTATGTTTGGGGGAGCAATAATTTATATCTCATTGTATTATCGAAATCCAGAAAATTTAATAAAATGAAATGAAGATCCTTGAAGAGAATCAATAAAATAAATAAAATTATTAAATCACTTAAAAAAAAAGGGACCCTTCTGGTTCCAAGCTAAAGCAGTGCTAAGAAGGAAATTAATAGCACTAAATGCATACATTAGAAAAGGGGAAAAGTCTCAAATCATCTAAGTTCCCATCTCAAGAACCTAGGGGATAAAAAAGACCAAAATAAACCCAAAGCAAGCAGAAGGAAGAGACAATAAAGAGAAAAAATCAATAAAATGGAAATCAGAAAAATTGAGAAAATCAATGAAATAAAGAGCTGGCTCTTTGAAAAAAATAAATAAAATCAACAAATCTCTAGCAAGACTGACAAAAGAAGGAAGAAAATACAAATTACCATTATCAGGAATGAAACAGAGGATCTCACTGCAGACTCTGCAAAAAGCAAAAGGATACAGGACTGCTATGAACACAAATATTTATTTGACAACTTTGTTGAAATGGACCAAGTTCTCAAAAAACACAAATTATTACAATTCACTCAATAGGAAACTAGTAAATTTAAATAGCCCTAAACTACTGAGGAAACTGAAATCATAATTTTTAAGTTACCAAAAAAGAAATCTCTAGGTCCAAATGATTTCATCAGAAAATTCTAGCAAAAGTTAAAAAAAACAAAACAAAACACGAATTTCAGAAATCTCTTCTAGGAAACAGGAAAGAAAACATTTCCCAATTCATTTGAAAATAATATTCCCATAATAGCAAAATGAGACAAGGACATAGCAAACTACAAACAAAAAATTCTCATGAATATACATGCAAAAATCCTTAACAAAAATATATATATACCATGATTAATTGGGATTTATTCCAGAGATGCAAGGCTGGTTCAAAAGTGAAACAATGTAATCCACCTGAGGACATGAGAAGACTAAAGAAAAAAATTCACATAATCATATGAATTAATGCAGAAAAAGCATTTGACAAAATTAAACACTTTTATGATTAAAAAAAATTTTCAGAAAAATAAGAACAAAAGGGAACTTGATAAAGAATGTTTACAAAAACCTATAGATCACATTTTACTTAATGGTAAAAGGCAGAATGTTTTCTCCTTAAGATCAGGAACAAGGGCTGTAATCCCAGCACTTTGGGAAGCCGAGGTGGGCAGATCATGAGGTCAAGAGATCGAGACCATCCTGGCCAACTTGGTGAAACCCTGTCTCTACTAAAAATACAAAAATTAGCTGGGCACAGTGGCGGGCGCCTGTAATCCCACTACTCAGGAGGCTGAGGCAGGAGAATCGCTTGAAACTGGGAGGTGGAGGTTGCAGTGAGCCGAGATCACACCACTGCACTCCAGCCTGGCGACAGAGTGAGACTCCGTCTTAAAAAAAAAAAAGATCAGGAACAAGGCGAAGATGTCCACTCTCACCCTTCTTATTCAACATAGTGCTGGAAGTTCTAGCCAGTGTTATAAGTGACAAAAAATAAAAGGTACATAAATCAGAAAGGAAGACATAAAACTTTCCCTATTTTCTAGTAAAATGATTGTCTAGTGAAGGTCCCAAGGAATCTACAAAAAAACTTCTAGAACTGATAAGAGAGCCCAGTAAGCTCAAAGGACACAAGATAAATACACAAAAATCAATTGTATATATACCAGCAATAAACACATGGACGTTGAAATTAAAAATCTGATAACATTTACAATCACTAAATAAATTAAATACCTAGGTATAAATCTAACAAAACACATGCAGGATTTTATGCTGAAAACTGCTAAATGCTGATGAAAGAAATCAACGACTTTTTAAAATGAAAGATGTACCATCAATTAGAAGACTCGACATAGTAAAGGTCTCAGATATACAGGTTTAGAAATTGATGTACAGATTTAATGCAATTCCAATTAAATGTCAAGACTTTTTGTTACACACAGACAAGGTTATTCTACATTTTTTATAGTAAACAAACTAGAATAGCTAAAACAATTTTGAAAAAGAATAAAGAGAAAAGATTCAGTCTACTCAATTTTGAGACAATATATAGGGAAAGTAATGAAGTCTGTGTGATATCAATGAAGAACTCAGAAGTGGACCCACACAAGTATGCCTAACTGATTTTTGACAAATGTACAAAAAGAATTCAATGGAGGAATGATAGCCATCCAATAAACTATGCTGAAGCGATTGGATATCCAAAGGCAAAAATATGAACCTTACGTCTCACATTTTCTATAAAAATTATCATTTTTTTGTAATTAATAAATTATAAAATTAATTATACAAAAATGGATCATGAACTTAAATGTAAAACTATGAAACTTTTAGGGTGAAACATAGGATAAAAGCTGTGGGACCTAGAGCTAGGCAAAGAGTTCTTAGATGTGACAGGAAAAGCACGATCCATGAATGGAAAAATTAAATTGAAAGTTGTAAAAACCAAACACTTTTGCTCTGATAAAAAGTCTGGGCTTTGGGTTCCAAGATGGCCGAAGAGCAACAGCTCCAGTCTGCAGCTCCCAGTGTGATCGATGCAGAAGACGGGTGATTTCTGCATTTACAACTGAGGTACCTGGTACATCTCATTGGGACTGGTTGGACAGTGGGTGCAGCCCACAGAAGGCAAGCTGAAGCAGGGTGGGGGATTTCCCTTTCCTAGCCAAGGGAAGCTGTGACAGACTACCTGGAAAATAGGGACACTCCCACCCAAAGGCTGTGCTTTTCCCAAGGTCTTAGCAACCAGCAGACAAGATGATTCTCTCCCATGCCTGACTTAGCGGCTCCCACTCCCACAGAGCCTTGCTCACTGCTAGCACAGCAGTCTGAGATCGATCTGCAAGATGGGAGCCTGGCTGAGGGAGGGGCGTCCACCATGGCTGACACTTGAGGAGGTAAACAAAGTGGCTAGGAAGCTCGAACTGGGCAGAGCTCACGGCAGCTCAATAAGGCCTACTGCCTCTAGACTCCACCTCTGTGGGCAGGGCATAGCTGAACGAAAGGCAGCAGATGACTTCTGCAGACTTAAATTTCCCTGTCTGACAGCTCTGAAGAGAGCAGTGGTTCTCCCAGCATGGCTTTTGAGCTCTGAGAACGGACAGACTGCCTCCTCAAGTGGGTCCCTGACCCCCATGTAGCCTAACTGGGAGACACGTACCAGTAGGGGCTGACAGACACCTCATATAGGCGGCTGCCCCTCTGGGATGAAGCTTCTATATGAAGGATCAGGCAGCAATTTTTGCTGTTCTGCAATACTTGCTGTTCTGCAGCCTCCACTGGTGATACAAAGGCAAACAGGGTCTGGAGTGGACCTCCAGCAAAATCCAACAGACCTGCAGCTGAGGGACCTGACTGTTAGAAGGAAAACTAACAAACAGAGAGGAATAGCATCAACATCAACAAAAAGGTCATCCACACCAAAACCCCATCTGTAGGTCACCAACATCAAAGACCAAACGTAAATAAAACCACAAAGATGGGGAGAAGTCAGAGCAGAAAAGCTGAAAATTCTAAAAATCAGAGCACCTCTTCTGTAAAGGATTGCAACTCCTCGTCAGCAATGGGACAAAGATGGATGGAGAATGACTTTAATGAGTTGACAGAAGTAGGCTTCAGAAGGTCGGTAATAACAAACTTCTCCGAGGTAAAAAAGGATGTCCAAACCCATTGCAAGGAAGCTAAAAACCTTGAAAAAAGATTGGACGAATAGCTAACTAGAATAAACAGTGTAGAGAAGACCTTAAATTGCCTGATGGAGCTGAAAACCATGGCATGAGAACTTCATGACGCATGCACAAGCTTCAATAGCTGATGCGATCAAGCGGAAGAAAGGGTATCAGTGACTGAAGATCAAATTAATGAAATAAAGCAAGAAGGCAAGATTAGAGAAAAAAGAGTGAAAAGAAATGAACAAAGCCTCCAAGAAATATGCGACTATGTGAAAAGACCAAATCTGCGTTTGACTGGTGTACCTGAAAGTGATGGGAAGAATGGAACCAAGTTGGAAAACACTCTTCAGGATATTATCCAGGAGAACTTCCCCAATCTAGCAAGGCTGGCCAACATTCAAATTCAGGAAATACAGAGAACACCACAAAGATACTTCTCGAGAAGAGCAACCCCAAGACACATAATTGAGAGATTCGCCAAGGTTGAAATGAAGGAAAAAATGTTAAGGGCAGCCAGAGAGAAAGGTCGGGTTACCCACAAAGGGAAGCCCATCAGACTAACAGCAGATCCCTCAGCAGAAACTCTACAAGCCAGAAGAGAGTGGGGGCAAATATTCAACATTCTGAAAGAAAAGGATTTTCAACCAGAATTTCATATCCAGCCAAACTAAGCTTCATAAGTAAAGGAGAAATAAAATCCTTTACAGACAAGCAAATGTTGAGAGATTTTGTCACCACCAGGCCTGTCTTACAAGAGCTCCTGAAGGAAGCACTAAACATGAAAAGAAACAACCAGTACCAAGCACTGCAAAAACAGGCCAAATTGTAAAGACCATCGATGCTGTGAAGAAACTGCATCAATTAACAGACAAAATAACCAGCGAACATCATAATGACAGGATCAAATTCACACATAACAATATTAACCTTAAACATAAATGGGCTAAATGCCTCAATTAAAAGACACACACTGGAAAATTGGAAAAAGAGTCAAGACCCATCAGTGTACTGTATTCAGGAGACCCATCTCACATGCAAAGACACACATAGGCTCAAAATAAAGGGATGGAGGAAGATCTACCAAGCAAATGGAAAGCAAAAAAACAAGGGTTGCAATCCTAGTCTCTGATAAAACAGATTTTAAACCAACAAAGATCAAAAGAGACAAAGAAGGCCATTAAATATTGGTAAAGGGATCAATTCAACAGGAAGAACTAACTATCTTAAATATATATGCACCCAATACAGGAGCACCCAGATTCATAAAGCAAGCCCTTAGAGACCTACAAAGAGACTTAGACTCCCACACAATAATAATAGGAGACTTTAACACCCCACTGTCAACATTAGACAGATCAACAAGACAGAAGGTTAACAAGGATATTCAGGACCTGAACTCAGCTCTGCAACAAGCAGACATAATAGACATCTACAGAACTCTCCACCGCAAATCAAAAGAATATATATTCTTCTCAGCACCACATCACACTTATTCTAAAATTGACCACATAATTGGAAGTAAAGCACTCCTCAGCAAATGTAAAGGAACAGAAATCACAACAAACTGTCTCTCAGACCACAGTGCAATCAAATTAGAACTCAGGATTAAGAAACTCACTCAAAACTGCATACCTACATGGAAACTGAACAACTTGCTCCTGAATGACTACTGGGTAAATAACGAAATGAAGGGAGAAATAAAGATGTTCTTTGAAACCAATGAGAACAAAGACATAACGTACCAGAATCTCTGGGACACATTTAAAGCAGTGTGTAGAGGGAAATTTATAGCACTAAATGCCCACAAGAGAAAGCAGGAAAGATCTATAATCGACAACCTAACAACACAATTAAAATAACTAGAGAAGCAAGAGCAAACACATTCAAAAGCTAGCAGAAGGCAAGAAATTACTAAAATCAGAGCAGAACTGAAGGAGATAGAGGCATAAAAAACCCTTCAAAAAATCAATGAATCCAAGAGCTGGTTTTTTGAAAAGATCAACAAAATTGAAAGACTGCTAGCAAGACTAATAAAGAAGAAAAAAGAGAAGAATCAAATAGATGCAATAAAAAATGATAAAGGGGATATCACCACCGATCCCACAGAAATACACACTACCATCAGAGAATACTATAAACACCTCTAAGCAAATAAACTAGAAAATCTAGAAGAAACGAATAAATTCCTAGACACATACACCCTCCCAAGACTAAACCAGGAAGAAGTTGAATCTCCGAATAGACCAATAACAGGCTCTGAAATTGAGGCAATAATTAATAGCCTACCAACGAAAAAAAGTCCAGGACCAGACAGATTCCCAGTCGAATTCTATCAAAGGTATAAAGAGGAGCTGGTACCATTCCTTCTGAAAGTATTCCAATCAATAGAAAAAGAGGGAATCCTCCCTAACTCATTTTATGAGGCCGGCATCATCCTGATACCAAAGCCTGGCAGAGACACAACAAAAAAAGAGAAGTTTAGACCAGTATCCCTGATGAACATTGATGCAAAAATCCTCAATAAAATACTGGCAAACCAAATCCAGTAGCACACCAAAAAGCTTATCCACCATGATCAAGTCGGCTTCATCCCTGGGATGCACGGCTGGTTCAACATACACAAATCAATAAATGTAATCCATGACATAAACAGAACCAAAGACAAAAACCACATGATTATCTCAATAGATGCAGAAAAGGCCTTTGACAAAATTCAACAGCCCTTCATGCTAAAAACTCTCAATAAATTTGGTATTCATGGAACATATCTCAAAATAATTAGAGCTATTTATGACAAACCCACAGCCAATATCATACTAAATGGGCAAAAACTGGAAGCATTCCCTTTGAAAACTGGCACAAGACAGGGATGCCCTCTCTCACCACTCCTATTCAACATAGTGTTGGAAGTTCTGGCCAGGGCAATCAGGCAAGAGAAAGAAATAAAGGGTATTCAATTAAGAAATGAGGAAGTCAAATTGTCCCTGTTTGCAGATGACCTGATTGTATATTTAGAAAACCCCATCATCTCAGCCCACAATCTCCTTCAGCTGATAAACAACTTCAGCAAAGTCTCAGGATACAAAATCAATGTGCAAAAGTCACAAGCATTCCTATACACCAATAACAGACAAACAGAGAGCCAAATCATGAGTGAACTCCCATTCACAATTGCTTCAAAGAGAATAAAATACCTAGGAATACAACTTACAAGGGATGTGAAGGACTTCTTCAAGGAGAACTACAAACCACTGCTCAACAAAATAAAAGAGAACACAAACAAATGGAGGAATATTCAATGCTCATGGATAGGAAGAATCAACATCATGAAAATGGCAATACTGCCCAAATTTATAGACTCAATGCCATCCCCATCAAGCTACCAATTACTTTCTTCACAAAATTGAAAAAAACTACCTTAAAGTTCATATGGAACCAAAAAAGAGCACGCATTGCCAAGACAATCCTAAGCAAAAAGAACAAAGCTGGAGGCACCATGCTACCTGACTTCAAACTATACCACAAGGCTACGGTAACCAAAACAGCATGGTACTGGTAACAAAACAGATATATAGACCAATGGAACAGAACAGAGTCCTCAGAAGTAACACCACACATCTACAACCATCTGATCTTTGACAAACCTGACAAAAACAAGAAATGGGGAAAGGATTCCCTGTTTAATAAATGGTGCTGGGAAAACTGGCTAGCCATATGTAGAAAGCTGAAAGTGGACCTCTTCCTTACACCTTATACAAAAATTAATTCAAGATGGATTAAAGACTTAAATGTTAGACCTAAAACCATAAAAACCCTAGAAGAAAACCTAGGCAATACCATTCAAGACATAGGCATGTGCAAGGACTTCATGACTAAAGCACCAAAAGCAATGGCATCAAAAGCCAAAATAGACAAATGGGATCTAATTAAACTAAAGAGCTTCTGCACAGCAAAAGAAACTATCATCAGAGTGAACAGGCAACCTATAGAATGGGAGAAAATTTTTCCAATCTACCCGTCTGACAAAAGGCTAATTTCCAGAATCTACACAAATTTACAAGAAAAAAACAAACAACCCCATCAAAAAGTGGGCAAAGGATGTGAACAGATACTTCTCAAAAGAAGACATCTATGCAGCCAACAGACACATGAAAAAATGCTCATCATCACTGGTCATCAGAGAAATGCAAATCAAAACCACAATGAGATACCATCTCACGCCAGTTAGAATGGCAATCATTAAAACGTCAGGAAACAAAAGATGCAGGCATGGATGTTAAGAAATAGGAATGCTTTTACACTGTTGGTGGGCGTGTAAATTAGTTCAACCATTGTGGAAGACAGTGTGGTGATTCCTCAAGGATCTAGAATTAGAAATACCATTTGACCCAGCAATCCCATTACTGGGTATATACCCAAGGATTAGAATTCATGCTACTATAAAGACACATGCACCCGTATGTTTATTGCAGCACTATTCACAATAGCAAAGACTTGGAACCAACCCAAATGTCCATTAAAGATAAACTGGATAAAGAAAATGTGGCACATATATACCATGGAATACTATGCAGCCATAAAAAAGGATGAGTTCCTGTCCTTTGCAGAGACATGGATGAAGCTGGAAACCATCATTCTCAGCAAACTATCACAAGGACAGAAAACCAAACACCACATGTTCTCACTCATAGGTGGGAAATGAACAATGAGATCACTTGGACACAGGATAGGGAACATCACACACCAGGGCATGTTGTGGGGTGGGAGGCTGGGGTAGGGATAGCATTAGGAGAAATACCCAATGTAAATGATGAGTTGATGGGTGCAGCAAACCAACATGGCACATGCATACCTATGTATCAAACCTGCACGTTGTGCACATGTACCCTAGGATTTAAAGTATAATTTAAAAAAATACTTTTGCTAGTGCAGCCACAAATAAATTGAACTAGGTAACTTTAAAAAAAAAGTCTGTTAAGAGGGTGAAAAGAAAAGCTACTGGGAGAAAATATTTGCAAACCACATATCTAACAGGGGACTAACATCTAGAATGTATAAAGATCTATCAAAACTGAACAGAAAAAAAACTGAAGGATCCAATTAGAATATGGAGAAAAGATGTGAGATGCATTGCACTGAAGAGAATAGATAGGTGGCCAGTAAGCTCATGAAAAGGTGTTCAACAGTATTAGCCATTAGGGAAATGCAAATTAAGCCACAGTAAGTTATCACTACACACTTATCAGAGTAGCTAAAAATAAAAAATAGTGACAACCCTAAATACTGGCAAGAACACAGAGAAACTGATCACATTGCTGGTGGAATGCACAGTGGAACCACTCGTCTGGAAAATAGTTCGACAGTTTCATGCAACTACCATACAACCCAGCATATGAAGTCTTCAAAATTTATCCCAGAGAAGTAAATACTTATGTTCACCAAAAAACCTATATGTGAATGCTCAGAGCAGCTTTATTCATAATAGCCAAAAACTAGAAACAGCATAGATATCCTTCAACAGGTGAATGGTTAAAAAAAAAAAAGTGGTACCTCCATACCATGGAATACTACTCAGCAATAGAAAAAACAAAAACCGATTGCTTCGTGCAAAACCTGGAGGACTCGGCAGAGCATTATGCTGAGCAAAAAGAGGTCAATCTCAAAAGTTCCATTCTGTACTCTACCATTTATATGACATTCTTGAAGTAACAAAATTATGGAAATAGAGACCAGATTAGTGGTTACCAGGGGCTACAGAGCGAGTGGGAGCATGAGGGCAGGGGATGTGGCTATAAAAAGGGAAGCTGAGAAGTCCATGTGACGATCTGTTCTGTATCTTGGCTGCATCAATGTCAATGTGCTGATCATACTAAGATACTGTACTATAGGTTTGAAGAAGTTAATACGGGGGGGACTAGGTAAAGGGTATACAGGATCTATCTGTATTACTCCTACAACTGCATGTGAAAATACAGTTATTTCAAAAAGTTTATTTTTTTAAAATAACTATTCTTAGCCTTCCATCTGTTCAAAAGCAGGTGGCAGGCTAGATTTGGCCCACAGGCTGTAGTAGTTTATAGAGTTTAGTGCAAACACCAAGAAACACTGTATGTTCATTCAATGGTGTTTTAAATGTTAAAACTACAGAGTTCCAAACAGAGAGGTCCTAAAATGTGTTTTCAGTCATTTGGTTCTTATAATTGCAATAGTGGTTTTTCTACAGGGACAATGTCCATCCCAATCCTAATTGGGAGGGGATAGGAGCAGTGGGTATGTAACCTCTAGACTTGGAATCTTCAAAATCCTCTTTGTCTTGTTTTAATATCAGCACCATGAGTTCATCTTCTCCAGTTATATGCTTCCATATACTACATCCTGGATTCTCACTATACCATGGAAGCTGGTGTGTGTTTTATTCAAATGTGTTGCAGGCCACAAAATATGACTGTTCTTTGAATAGGAGTTCGGTTTGAATTGTATATATTGGTTTTAACTTTCTTAGCCCTTCCATTCACAATCTGTTTTGGCCACTGTGCAGCAGAAAAACAAATTTTAAACCATATTTAAAACATATATATTCTCATTCACATTAGGAAGTTTATTTTGATCCAAACAGCAGTCATCATTCAGTCATTCAGTATGGTCTCTGCTTCCTTTGCATCGCTATTTAATGTTTCCTTATGTTGGCTTCTGTCTTTTAAAAAATATATCATGATCCTTAGCCATCTGCTTGTATTTAAAAGTGGGACACTAACAATCTCTATGCCCATGGGTGGGCTCAGTGGAATTTTACTAACCTCGAGCTTTACTGCAGGTGAATCCAAATAGATTTCTTTGGGTAGCCCTCAATATTAGTGTCCTTAGGTCTTTTCTCTTGGATCTGTTACATTTCTCAGAGAGGCTGCTTCTACTTTTCTGTCTGAAGGGTATACTCTTCCTTGCCACATTCTGGGGGTCCAGGTGGAAAAAAAAGGTTGAGGATCTCAGCATTCGATATGTATATTACTGGAGCCCATATTTTTAGTACAAGATCTCTTCCTTCAGCTGTACCTGGTGCCTTCAGCCAAGAGACTCTGTTCAACTCTCTCTTGAGAATGAATCACCTGCGTTCTGTCACGGCTGGGGAAAGAATCTGGTAGTTTAACAAGTTCTTAGGCTGACTTTCTACCAATCCTTCTTCTAGCTTTACCTTCACAGTCACTTCCAGAATAACCTGGGTATACCCATTCCTGAGCTTTGCGAGGATCTGCAGTGACAGTCAGGCTGATTTTGAGATGCTCTCACTGCCAACTATAACTCATTGTTCTCAGGTCTGCTAAGGCAGTTACCACTCATCCCTTTGCTTTCCATTTTTCAAAATGGAGCTGCTCTTACCTCTGCTCCCTTTCTCTTCATGCTAGTGATAGGGACAGGAGGCAGAGAAATTCTAGGCAAGAAAGGGCGGGTCCCTGGCAAAAACCCCACCCTCAAGCTGAAAAGCCTGAAACCATGGCCCAAAATGAGAACTTCTATCCCTGTTTTCCCACTCGAATGTTGCCTTTTCGTGAACTACCCATGGCCCCACCCCTCCCCATCCTGTGCCTATAAAGACCCCAGACTCAGCCAGCAGAGAAGTAGCTGGACATCAGGACTACAGCTGGATGTCAGGACTACAGCTGGATGTCAGAGAGAAGCAGCTTGACTTTAGACAGACAGCTTAACAGCATAACTTCAGAGAAGAATCCAGCTGGAGACAGACAGACTTCAGAGGAAGATTACCTTCCCACCCCATTTCGGCTCCCCTTCTCACTGAGAGCCACTTTCATCAGCAATAAAATCCCCCACATTTACCATCCTTCAATTTGCCTATGCAACCTCATTTTTCCTGGACACCGCACAAGAGCTCAGGAGCCATGAGTGCAGAGCACTGTAACATGCCCTCTGGGGCTTTAGGGGTTACAGGTACCCCAACCTAGACACTGCCACAAGGGCCTGCATGGAGTTCTCTCCTGCCAGTGCCGAGGCAGCCAACCAGTTCCAACACTCACACACTCCAGTTCCCACCTCATTTGCTGATGTGCTCCCTCCTGCGAGGAGTTGAGAGCAGCAGGCTGAGTAAATGAGGCACCCCTGTTATGAGTCTTGTGAAGGGGATAGGGAAATATCCTGCTTCACTAGGAATGTATGTCTTTTTTCCTTTTACTTTACTATGGCTTTACCTTTAAGAGGGAGCATGTATTCAACTCACCATCATTAACCAGAAGTCTTTATTCAGCCTGAGCCAACACATAGGAATTGTGGTTGTAAGGGTTTAACATGACACACGAGTTTGTCAGCATCTTTCTTTTTTTTGAGACAAAGTCTCACTCTGTGGCCCAGGCTGGAGTGCAGTGGTGCAGTCTTGGTCCACTGCAGCCTCTGCTTCCTGGGTTCAAGCAATTCTCCTGCCTCAGCCTCCCTGAGTTTGTCATCATTCTTATCCAGTTAAGAGCTGGGACATAGGCTCCTCTCCCATGCCTGCTTCATGCACATGGACTCAAGTTATTCTGATTGTAGCTAGGATTAATTCTTATCATTACTATAGGTAATGACAAAGACTCTAAGGCAGGGGCCAAATCCCAAGCCTAACTTGAAGGAGAAAGTACAAGATATCCTTATTTGGATATGGAATCTTCTTCAAAATCCATTTTCTTCTGTTACTTTGTTTTATTTTTTAACACCAGTATTTGGGGCCTATCTTCTCCAGTTCTAGGATCTCCTAATGCTAGATACTTAATCAGAATCTATCAGGATGCTCCAGGAAGTGGTAGGAGATCTAGCCAGTAAACTCTAAGAAACTTTTCATCTCTAATGTTCTAAAATTCAAATAGGTTTTTTAAGATAGTCTGAAAATCTAACCATGAAATATAGACCTTAATTGCTACATAAATATGGTCTGGGCTCCATGCAGCAAATTTACGTATCAGCAGTAGACTAAATAAGAGCCTCAGGGAGATATTTCCTCAGGGTACAGCAGTGCAGTGGGGCAGATGGACAATGATGGGCAAGAGCAGCTAAGCAGAGCTCCTGGGACCCAGCTCAGGGTGGGTCAGCCCATGTGGTAGGTCTATCCGGAGGACATGTCACCCTGCTTAGGTATAAGCCACTCACAAATCCAGGGGAAGTTAGGATGGGACATAACACAACGTAATGCATTTCCTCACAGGCCATGGCTGACTTGGAAGTTTGCACGAGAGTAACGGGAATTGGAAAGAACTCTTCATATTTATTCAGCTCAACGTTTTGGAAAGTTGACAAATTATCTACGTATGCTTTTATGTATAAAGCAAAGGATTTAGAGCATTATGCTTTTTAAAAGCTTTGCCGATTTGATAGGTAAAATGATATTCTATTGTTACTTGAACAGAAATTTTTGTTTACAGAGTTGTGCGCTTTTTTTTTTTCATGAGCATACTGGTCATTTGCATTTTTCTTTTGTGAATTATCTGCTCTTTCACTTTGTAAAAAATATTTATTGATATTCTCTTTTAGCTCTAGGAAAATGGGGTTAACAAGACAGACAAGTTCTTTTGAATCTCCTGGAGCTCAGGATTTAGAGGAGATAAACATACATCAGGTAATTTTTTTTTTTTTTTTTTTTGAGACAGAGTCTCACACTGTCGCCCAGGCTGTAGTGCAGTGCCATGATAGCTCACTGCAACCTCTGCCTCCCGGGTTCAGGTGATTCACCTGCCTCAGCCTCCCAAGTAGCTGGGATTACAGGAGCACACCACCACATCTGGCTAATTTTTTATATTTTTAGTAGAGACAGGGTTTCACTATGTTGGCCAGACTGGTCTTGAACTCCTGACCTCGTGATCCACCCACCTCGGCCTCCCAAAGTGCTGGGATTACAGGTGTGAGCCACCAAGCCAGGCCAGTAAATAATTTTCGTAAATGTTTCTGAAACTTGAAAAAAAATACATAGCCTCTGTTTTTAGGAACAGTTTAATATGTATGAGTCAGATATATTTTGTCTTCTAAATCCTTATCTTTTATTTACTTGCTCAAATAAAAGATAAGGATTTAGAAGACTCAAAGTCTCCAATTACTAATACATTTCTGTCTATCACTCTTTGTATTTCCTATTTCTGTTAAGATAAATTTGGTCATTTTGTACGTATTCATAATTTCTAGATCTTCATTATAAATTATATACTTTACACCATAAAGTGCCCTTTATCTCTTTTATGCTTTTTGCTCCCAACTTTATTTAATAGTAAGGCTGTAACTACTGCTTCCCGTTTGTTTCCCTGACAATTTCCTGTTCGTAGATACCTGTTTAAAGCTATGAATTTTCATCTGAGCTCTCCTCTAATGGTATTACTTTCTTCTAGATGCATCACTGATATACTTTTGTCCATCTTTTTACTTTCAACTGCTTTGAGTCACTTTAAGGTGTATCTTTTTTACAAGATGTGCATTAGGTTTTCCTTTATATTCCAATTTAAGTCTTTTTTCTTTAAATAAGTATATTCACGCCATTTTCTCAGATTTGATAGCTATGTTTGGTCTTGCTTCTGTCATCATATTTTGCATTACACTATTTCCATCAATGGTTCAAAATAACTTCCAATGTATATATAACTTCCAATATACATAACTTCCAATGTATATAGAAGCTGTATAGCTTGTTTCCTTCACTCGTGTCATGATTTTATAAGCTTTTATTTTGTCTTAGTTGTTCCTAATGGCTACTTTATTATTTTTTTTTCTCATTTTATCAGGAAGGTTTTTCATTTTTCGAATGATCATTATATATTTCCTACAATTTCCTGATTTTTCCTTTTAACTTCAGCATTTATTTTAGATACAGTGAGTACCTATGCAGGTTTGTTACATGGGTATACTGCACCCAAGTAGTGAGCACAGTACCTGGTAAGTTTTTCAGCCTACACACCTCTCCCTCCTTCCCCCCTCTAGTAGCCCCCAGTATCTATTGTTCCCATGTTTACGTCCATGGGTGCTCAACGTTTAGCTCTCACTTATAAGTGACAACATGGGGTATTTGGTTTTCTGTTCCTGCATCAGTTAGGATTATGGCCTCCATCCAGCTCCATCAGTGTTGCTACAAAAGACATTATTTCATTCTTTAGGCTGCATAGTATTCCATGTATCATATTTTCTTTATCCAGTTCACACTGATGGGCATCTAAGTTGATTTCCCATCTTTGCTATTGAGAATAGCATGGCAGTGAACATGTGTGCGTGTGTCTTTTTGGTATAATGTTCTATTTGCCTTTGGGTATATACCCGTAATGGGATGGTGGGTCAAATGTTAACTCTGTTTTAAATTCTTTGAGAAATCTCCTAACTGCTTTCCACAGTGGCTGAACTAATTTACATTCCCACCAATAGTGTATAAGCGTTCCCATTTCTCCATGGCCTCTCCAGAATCTGTTGGTTTTTAACTTTTTAATTGATAAAAATTGTGTATAATTATCATGTATATGTTGTTTTGAAATATGTACACATTGTGGAATGGCTAAATGGAGCTAATTAACATATGCATTACCTCACATAGTTGTCATTTTGTGATGAGAATACTTAAAATCTACTCTTAGTAATTTTCAAGAATACATTAACTGTAGTCACTATGCTGTATTACATGATTTCTTGAACTTATTCCTCCTAACTGAAATTTTGTATTGTTGACCAGTAGCTCTCAAACCCCCTTCCATCCAGCCCCTGCAACTCTTCTATGAATTCGACCTTTTCAGATTACACATATAAGTGAGATCATGCAGTATTTATCTTTCTGTGCCTGGCTTATTTCATTTAACATAAACCCTTCCAGGTTCATCCATATTGTCACAGATGACAGAATTTCCATCCTTTTAAAGGCTGAACAGTATTCCATTGCGTATATACCTTTTTCTTTATCCATTTATCCACTGATGGACACTTAGGTTGGTTCCATATCTTGGCGGTTGTGAATAGTGTTGCAATGAATATAGGAGTACAGATACCTCTTTGACATACTGATTTCATTTCCTTTAACTATGTACCCAGTAGTGAGATTGGTAGATCACATGGTAGTTCTACTTTTAATGTCTTGGGGAACCTCCATATTTTCCATAATGGCTGTACTAATTTACACTCCCACAAGTAGTATGCAAGTGTTCCCTTCTCCACATCCTCTCCAATACTTATTTTTTCGTCATTTTGATAATAGCCATTCTAACAGGTACAAGGGTGATATTGTGGTTTTAATTTGCATTTCCCTGATTAGTGAGGTTGAACGTTTTTTCATATACCTGTTGCTCATTTGTATGTCTTTTGAGAAATGTCTATTCAGGTCTTTTGCTCATTTTCTAATTTGTTTTCTTACTATTGAGTTCCATATATATTTATATATATTTGGGGTTTGGGGTTTTTTCTTATTTAAAAATTTACATGATTATATAGTAGGTGTATATATTTATGGGGTACATGAGATGTTTTGATACAGGCATGCTATGTCAAATAAGCACATCATGGAGCATGGGGTATCCATTCCCCCTCAAGCATTTATCCTTTGAGTTACAATCCAACTACATTCATTATTTTAATATACATTATTGACTATAGTCACCCTATTGTGCTATCAAATAGCAGATCTTATTCATTCCACTTTTTGGGGGGTATCCATTAACCGTCTCCCTGTATATATTTTGGATATTAACCCCCTATCAAATGTATAGTGTGTACTTTTTTTTTAACCATCCTGTAGGATGTCTCTTCACTCTGTTGATTGTTTCCTTGGGTCAGAAGCTTTTTCGTTCGATGTAATCCCATTTGTCTATTTTTGCCTTCGTTGTCTGTGCTTTTGGGTTCATATCCAAAAAAATTATTGCCCAGACCAGCGATACAGAGTTCTCTACCATGTTTTCTTCTAGCACCTTTATTTGTTAATCCGTTATTCCCTTAATTTCTATGTACTGACACCATACCTAAGCAACAATAAAATAATAGCATGCTTCACTTCATACTGCTCCTCCACCAAATAAGCTGGTTATATTATTTCTATTTTTTCTTTCAGTACTTACCTTTACACTTCAAAGTATATTATCAGCTTTAAATAATTTAAAGCCTTAACATTAAAAGAGCAAGAAAGAATACTTATGTCACCTCATGTCTTCTCACTTCCAACTTGTTATAACATTTCTGAAACCATAGTTTGCACAGTTGATTTTATTGTAATCCTATAGCAAATTACTTTACTGTAGCTTCTCCATTTCTCTTGTTTGGACACTATGCTCTTATGGTTTCTCCACAAAATACTCATGAAAAATAGTCCCTAATTTTTCCATGTTTAGAAATGCTTATGTATTGCAGTTATACATGTTAGTTTGATGTGTTCCCCTGCTAAAATGTACTCTATTTAATAAAGACAGGAATATTTTATATTTTTCTCACTGATGTATCTCCCAGTACCAAGAACAGTACCTGGCACATAGTTGTTACACTGAAAATAGTTGTTAAATGAGCAACATATTATACAAAGGAAACATACAAAAGAGCTCTTGGGTTGGTCTTTTTCCCCGAGAACTTTGTAGGCATTGCTCCTCAAGTGCTAAATGGTAGAGAAGGTTGAGGCTAGATTTCCATGCCCACCGCTATTTATTTTTGGTTTTTAGTAATTTGACTCTGACATGCCTAGGTGTGGTTTTCTTCGTTTACCCTACTTAGAGCTTGTTGAATTTCTTGAATCTGTGGGTTATTTTCCATCAAAGTTGAAAACAAAGCCAATTTTTATTAACGTTTTTCATGTGCACTCTTAAAAAATTATATTCTCCATTGGGTAAAAGGATCTAGTTTTATATACCATATCAAGCTTATTCATGTGATTATTCAAATCCTCTATATACTTGCTCCTTTCGTCTGCTCGATCTATCAACGTCTAAAAGTGCTACCTTAAAAACAACTAAAATTGTGATGTATTTCTTCTCGTGGTCCTGTCAATAGTCACTTGCTTTATATATTTTGAAGCTATATTAACATACACATTCATGATCATAATCTTTTTTATTACAGTACTAGTATATGTTGGCCAGGCGCGGTGGCTCACGCCTGTAATCCCAGTACTTTGGGAGGCCGAGGTGGGTGGATCACGAAGTCAGGAGATCGAGACCATCCTGGCTAACACGGTGAAACCCCGTCTCTACTAAAAATACAAAAAAAAAAAAACCAAAAAACAAAAAACAAAAAACTAGCCGGTTGTGGTGGCAGGTGCCTGTAGTCCCAGCTACTCGGGAGGCTGAGGCAGGAGAATGGCGTGAACCCAGGAGGCGGAGCTGGCAGTGAGCCGAGATCACGCCACTGCACTCTAGCCTGGGCGACAGAGCGAGACTCCGTCACAAAAATAAATAAATAAATAAAAATAGAGTACTAGTATATGTCATCCTTTGCCCCCATGGCATGTTCACCTTATATTTCTTTGCTGATGTTAAAACTGTTGCCATCGCTTTTGTTCATATTTGCCTTTTTTCTTTTCACCATTTTGTACATTTTTGCTTTAAATATGTCTTTGTAGACATTGTTACATCTTTTAAAATCCAATCTGGGAGGACTGTGTGAGATAGGGGAATTTCAATGTCTCTGGAGAATTGGGGTGGAGGAAACAGATGGGCAGACCTTTGACAGAATCAGGTGGAGACAGAGAAATTTCAAGGTAGAGGAGTCTGCAAAAGGAGTTCATAATGGGCTTTCTTAATTTATTCTAACCTAAACTTGTTGGTGCCTTTGAAGTTAAGTCTGATCCCAAATGACTTAATATGGTTTCTGAAAAAGCTGGGGTGATCCACGTGTGACCAGTTGTGCCTGTTTCAATTGGAAAGGGAATATTCAAAGGTTGGATGAAAGTTTCCTTGTGGGAAAATTCAAAAGCAGACAACCTTTACGAAACAATGGGGAAGTGAACACAAGGGAAGAAGAGAGACAGACCCTTAACCATGACATTACTGAGCATCCAAATCCTCTCTCAGCTCCACATTCCTTAAGTTGTCACTCAACAGTTCAAGGGACTAAAAGCTTTTTGAAAAGACTGGCTCCTTTCCAAAGAACTGGCAGGCAGGGAGATAATACACATGACAAGACTGAAATATACTGAAGTCAGGGACATTTGCCTTGTCCCTGAAGGGGAAGAAAATACTCAGAAGAGGACTGCCTACTGAAGTACATGATTCATAAGAAAAAATTAGGCCTGATAGAGTAAGAGGTTTGCTGTGTAGAGGCAAACCATATGTGCACAGTTGCTCTGTCCTGATATTTGAAGCATGGAGGAAGGGGGACACGGATCCAGAAGACGTACAAACCCTTCTGCAATTCTAGTACAGATACTCTCAAAAGATTTAGAGGAAGCTATTCATATATCTTCTTGATCCCAAAATTCTGTATCTCATTTCTAATGTTTAAGGAAAAGTCTGTGGCAAATATTGTACAGAACACAGAATTAGACAGTTTCAAATACATTCAAAGGCAGACATCTTTGAAAAATATCCTGTATGGGATATTTTCAAGGCAGAGCTATAGGGAATGTGATAGTAGACTTCCAAAAAAAAAACCTGAGGGCCATAATTTCAAAAGATTTCCTGATTTTTCTACCTCTGACAAGTAATTAATGGTGTGAGACCCTTTTGGGGAAGAGGGAAGGACAATCATCTCTCAAATTTTCCTAGTGACCTACGGCAATGTCTTAACCATCTCCAGTTCACAGACGAGCCTGGCTGCAGGTTCCCTATCTTACCTCATGAAGGACACATGAAGGATGGATGGGTGCATATTTGCTCTGTCCTTGAACTGACCAGGAAAACTTATAGCTGGCGGCCTCAGGACCAATCAAACTGAACTTAACCTTTACAGGTTTAGACTCATGACCAGTTGGTAGCAACCGCTGCATTTATAGAGCTCTGGGAAGATCACAAGGAGATACACAGGCTACCTTGTAGCTTCTATCCTCAGACCTCTTAGACCAGGTGCCGTTGGTTCTCTGAGCTCCAAGTAAATCTATTCATTCACATAGGTATTTTGTTAACTCTATGTTCACAGAATCTCTGGGATACAAGAGCTCTCAGGAGATTCTATGGTCCAACATACCTATACGAGGTGCCTGGCCAATGTCACACTCTGAGTGGCAGACTGGGTCTAGATCCTTCTTCTCTCAGTCTCATACCCTCCATAATGACAATGATAATCACCAAGATTTTCGTTGGCCAGAAAATGAATACACAAACACATCTTGGTATCAGGACTTTTAAAAAAAATACATCACATGACACCTTTTAAATCAATGACAATGGTTTCTATTCTTGTCTCCAACTCGGAAGTTGCTCTTCAAGAAACATTAGGCTTGGTAATGAGGACTCCGAAAGCCAAGAGTCCTAGATTCTATTGCAGGAACCCCAGCATGACTTTCTGTGAAACTCCTAATAAATAATTCAGTATTGCCTTGAAGCCATTGAATAGCTGGAAATAATTTGGAACCTGGTGTCTCAAATCATTACCAAGTACACCCATACGAGAGTACTATTTCCCCTGAGAATTGTTAAAATTCCACCGAGCAAGTCCACAGTAAATTGGCATCTGGTCCCTGCCAGGTGACTCACATCAAAATTGTTCTTTTAAAGGTCCATTTTCAGCCTGCCTTCACCAAACCTGTCTAGTAGTTGCCTTCTGAAGGTCCAGTTCAAACCAACTAGGCCTCCTGATGGACAACAAAGAGGAAAACAGTGGTGAAAATAGAGCCACAAGCACCTAAAGGATCTATTACACTGTGTGTGGCATGTCCATTTGGCCAGTAGAGCCTTGGGAAGCAGGCCTTCATTTATATTCTGAGTTTTTGAACACACTGACGAAAAGGGAATGGCCATTTATGGGGCCTCCATAATGTACTAGGCACAAAGTATGCCATTTTCATATTTCAATATATCCTCCCAACATCCCCTAGAGAGTAAACCTTACTTCACAGATGTGGGGCAAGTGCGGCTCAGGTCATGGGGCCTGAGTAATGTCATTCAGCTAGAAAGTGGCAGAGGTAGAATTCAGATAATGTCGGTTTCCCAAAGATTATATTCTTTTCACATCATATACAAAATCTCCTAAGCAAGAACACTGAAATGTTTTAAGTAAGGAGCCCATGGAAAAGATTATTTCTCATATCGCTACCAGGTGAGGCTCCTCTTTCACTGAGCAACAGACCAGAGGCTGGGTGGAGTTAGTGCCCACAGGGCAGGCCAAACTCACAGCCCATTTGTCTAAAGATGGCATCAAAGGCCGTTCACCATGACCAGGTGAGGGCTGTTCAAATACCCTGGGCAGGCAAGGTTTCTTTAGACCAGGGGAGTAGAAAAAATTATTTATTGAAAGGCAACAGATTTTAATGATGTAGAAGAACATGGACTCTGGAGCCAGGCTGCCTGGGTTTAAAATCCCATCTCCTGTTTTGCTCCAAACAGCCCAAGGAATGTGTGCACATGAGGGTGTCTGGATGTGGGGGCAGTGCAGATGGATGGGCAGGAGCGGCCAGTGAGGTTTGCTGAAGAATGGTGAACGGGGACCTGAGGCATGCTGCATCTATTTTTGTATATGTTTAAAACGTACCGTAACAAAAGCTTAAGAATAAACAAACCAGGGCTCCTCCACTCACTAGAGCTGTGTGACATGGACAGGTTTCCTGGCCTGCCTCAGCTTCTTCATGTGTAAGATTGAGTAATAATCATACCTACCTCATGAGGCTGTGTGAGAAATAAATATATGTAAAATATCAAGCTACTATTGTTTACACAGTAACTATGAGTAACTAAGCCCCAGGCGCTAGATTTGGCTTTACAAATACACTATTTCAACTTAACCCTCCCCACAATCCTATGAGGCAAGATAACCTCTAAGTGGACTCAGAGGGGTTCCAGCAGCAAAATCTGCACCAAAACCCAAGTTTGTTCTAAAAGCCTTATTTTCTACTAGGGCTCACCTTCCTGAAAGTGACTTTACCAGTTCTTTACAGACAGGGAAACTGAGGTTCAGTGGGGTTAAGTAATCCACAATTCTGAGTGGTAGACTGGGAACTAAATGCTGATCAGGTAATTGCAAGACATGCAGATTGGGGTCTTTCTGCTGGAGTGGACAGGCTGTCCTTGCTCCATCCTCACAGCATCTGCCCTGGGAAGGGGACTCATCAGCCGCACAGCAGCCCCTGTGAGGAGCAGGGATGGCCACAGACGCCTTCCTCCACCCTCCAGCCCCTGAATGAGAAAGTCCTTGGGACAGTGGCCTGCAGTCTTTCTCAGACCAGCAAGCACTGAAGTTCATAACAGAACCAAATAAAGGGGAGGAAAACAGAAACCTCAGAGGAACTTGATGCTAGCAGCCTCTGAATTTGGCAAGTATTTTAGCGAATCTCTTACCAGGGCCATTGGCCCTTGAGTGAGCATGAGGAGACACCGAGTCTCTCTGAGACCAGCTCACAGAGCGGGGCCGCAGAGCTCTGTCAGCCTGCCGAGTCCAGGCTCTCAGGCATCAGCCAGAGAAGTCCTTCCTTTCAATAGCTGCTTCGTCTTCCAGAGAGACTCACTCCAAGAGGCCCCAAATCTCCACTAACAGCCTCTGCCATCCATGAGCGAGTCGTGCAGCCACGGGGATTAGGAAAAGCGCTTCTCTCCCCACAAATCTCCATAATCAGCAATGACAGGAAAACAGACATCCTCAGAACAGTAACCATGAATCTGACTTCCAAAAAGAGGCTGCTCCATCAGGAACCAGGACCGCCTGAGCAGTGCTGTTAGAATAAAATGAGGCAACCATTCCAGCCAATTTGCATTGAAAACTCAGCTGGAATGCCAACAATTTGCATCCTTTCAGCTAAGAACAAAACCAAGCCTGACCTTTTACTTCCAGGATCACTCTGTATTGCTGTTTGCACAAACATACCGAGTTGAAGTAGGAAAAACTAACTGGTGTAAAAAGCACCTGTCGTCACAGTCTAATTAGAACTCTCACTTTCTAAAGCAAGCCAATTAATACACCCTTTCTGTCCCTCTCCATCTTAAAATTATCGGTCAAAAAGCATAATTTTACTCAGAAATGATAAGCAGAGGGAGTGCTGGGGAAGGTGGAGAGAGCCACAGGAGCAAGGGAAGGGGAGGGAAGAGGGGCAGACCCGTGGGCAGGGGGAGACCCATAGACAGCACCTCCTTGCAAAACATGATAAGCATCCAGTTTAAGGCTATTATCTCCTTTATTCAAAAAATAAATATTTCACTTTGATTCAACATATTTCAAATCACATTAAGCACAGAGAAGAAATACAGTCCCTTTGGAGATTGTGAACACGTGTTGGAAAGAGGCATGATCCAAACAATGGGAATGAGGTGAGTGTGGATTCCAGCTGTTTCCTGACCCAGAGGTTCCACCCCTCTTCAGGTGGAGCTACTTATCGATTTTTAGGAGAGAAAAAGAAGCGCGCGCGCACACACACACACACACACACACGCGCGCGCGCGCTTTGAAGTCTGAAAGGCACATGAAGTGGACCATAAGGTGTATGGCACATTCACTGATAAAACATCCCCTATTCCCTCCCAAGAAAGCGGAGATACTTTAATCAAGTCAAAGACCAGAGAAGACAGGGTGCTCCTGCTTACAGCTCAGCAACATGAACATCTCTGAATATGAAAGCCATTTTTTGTTTGCGTCCCCCTCCCGCGCCTCCTCTCCCTGCCGATGGGGTCCGCGGCCGGCTGCGGGGCTCACTCGGTGATGGTGGGACGCGTGGCCACGTACACAAACACCACGATCAAGAACACGACCACGGCCAGTGTGGGCAGCACCACTGTAGTGATCTGCTGCCGGGCCTCCTGCATGGCTTGCTTCCGCTCCTTCTTGTCCTTGGAGGTCTCCTTCTTGGGCTTCCCTTTGAGCTGCCGCATCTTTCCTAGAGGATGCTAGGAGGGTGTGTCCAGAGGGATTCCAGGAAGGGCCACACTCCTCTTGCCAAGGCTGGAACCTCCTGTAGAGAGAACAACTGTGATGGTCGAGAATAAACCAAATAGAAGAAAAAATAAATCATAAAGGCAAATACACAACTAGGAAAAATATCTGCAACTTACATGACAAAGGGCTAAGAACAGAGGCCACACCAGGCTCTAAGTTCTCTTGGGATCAGCGCTCTAAGTAGCGGGCACTGGGTCACCGGTGTGCTGTGAGAGGGGCCTCCGCTCCAGCGCCAGCTGGACAAAGCCCTGGGTACCAGACAAATAATACTGTGTTCTGTACATGCCATGAGGTGAAAGGATTGGGAAGCACCAACTACGCCGCCTCCACTCAGAGGAGCGGCTCTCCCTTTCATGGCTCTAGCTATTTGCTTTCCTGCTCTAAGTCCCATGATCTCCCCAGCCCATCTCCAGCATGGAACTGCAGGCAGCCTGCAGTCTCCAGGCACGTAGCCCCCTTCCTGCCCAAGCCAGGCCAGCCTCATTAAGGCTGCAGAGAGCCCACAGGCATCAACTTCTCTCATCTCTTTGTTGGTTCCTTGGCCCATTCATCCAAACCTTCCCAAGCACCCACCGTGTGCCAAGCATTACTCAAGGAGCTGAGGATAGAGATGAAGGACTCAGTTGTGTCCCCACAGAGGTCACTGTCTAGGGGGCATGATGGAGACCCGGGTCACAGTAATAATGAAGGGAGACGGCTGAGCCCACAGTCCTGCCACCCACTCAACCTGGGATTCTCCTGTTAATTCTGTAGCTCACAGAGGTGCCTAACAGGTGAAGTAGAACTTTCAGGGGCCAGAAGAATGAATACAAATGTTTGGATAACTACAGAGGAACATCTCTATAAAAGTCGGCTTCTTAGCTTTAAGCAGATGAAACAGACTTCAGCTGATTTAAATCGAGTTTACTTAAAGGCCTTTGGCATCTCACTGATTCCCAGAAAAGCCAAAGAATCAGGCTCAGAAAATGGGCAGGACATTATGCTGTGCTGCCATAACTGGAGCCCAACTCACACTCCCAGTGTAAGGATGCCAGAGCCTGCATCACCACCGTCAGCACTGGACACGGGCGCTGGAGCAGGAGGTGCCGAGCCACCATGACCACCCCCAAAAACTAGATGTGGCTGCTGGCACAGTCTCCAGATGAACTCGCCACCCCCCAGCATTCTGCATCACCAGCTTCCATGCATGTGTGACTAGCCAAGCCCCAGCCCATATGCCCACAGCCTAGCCTTCCAATTTGTACAGCAGGAAGAGTACTTTTCAAACACAGTGACGGAGTGGGGTTGGGTATCAGGGATATATCAAAGGCAGATGTCCATTACAATATTCTGGGAGAGTAGCATGGAGTGAGGGGTTCTTGGAAGCAGAAGAGCACTGAATACCAATGTTCCTCTAGCAGCTGTATACTGTCTGCCCTGTTTTGTCCCAGGGTAGTGGGTGGCCTGTCATCATCTTGAGGAGGAAGATGACATTTACACCTAAGTGACCGAGGTGGTAGAATGTGGACTCAGAGTTGGGAAAGGTCTTACTGATACCATCCTGTTTTTATGAGGGATACTTAATCTCTTACCATTCCTCTCACTCCACTTAGACCCCAAAACCTTTTTTGTATCATTCAAAATCAGACAGAGTTTCCTAAGGTATGAGATGACAAATATTATTGTGCTAGGATGGCATAATGCCAATCAAAAGCAAACATTAAGGTTCAGCAAATATTAAGGGAAGCGCCATTTGGGTAAATGTATAATTTCCTTCATGAAATAAGGAACAGAGAGAAGAAAAAAAAACACCTACTATTACTTTCTTAAGGCCTGAAAGGTATAGGAACCCCTGGCTTTACCAATTCTCCTTTTCAAGTCTTCCAAAGGACTTCCAGGCAGACTTGCCTTCAAATCCAGGACCAATCACTTACAGGCTAAATGGCTTTGAGCAAGTCACTTAACTCCACTAGGCCTCCATGCCATCATCTGAACAATGAGAACAGCTTGTCTTAAAGGATGACTGTGAGAATCTGGAAAACAAATGCATCTGTACCCAGAGCTCTGCCCGCTCGCAGGGACGCGGTACAGGTGGGCTGAGACATCTCCACCCATACCCGTGGGCGGCCCAGGGACGGGTGCACTGAGCTCCTCTAAGCCTGACTGCAGCCTTGAGTGATGCCCACCTTCGCGGGACCGTGGTGAGGATGGAATAGGAAGCTGTATAACTCAGGGCTTGGCACAGAGCGGGCGGTGAATTCGTGCTAGCTGACATACCAACACCTGGAACACACCCCAACGGCCCTGTGAGTCAGACAGACAGGCTTTATTATCCCCATCACGGAAGGGAGGAAACCAAGGAGCAAAGGGGAAAAATGCCTTGCCAACAGTCACCCAGTTTGTAAATACCCCATGGCTTCTAACAGAGCAATGGACAGCATTCCTATTCAAAGCTGCAAATGGCAGCCTATTCTCTCCGACACGGCCTCAAAAAAATTGTTTAAAAAGAAACAAGCCATTAGCAGCACTCTGATTCGTGGCCATTTCCTTGTGGAGCTAATGGCCTGTCGGAGCCCGCTGCTGTCTCTCCCAAACTCCTCACAGGACTGGCAGGTGGCACCCCAGGCCTAGGGCTAGCCATGCCCTGGCTGGCTGGCTAGCAGTGCTGGGCCTGACTTCCCTCCTGCACTTCATGCTGCTGTCTGCATCCACCCACACAAGTGTAGTTGACATTCAAAGGCCCCAGCCTCCACAACGACCAGTTCTCAACATTTGTAAGATGCATTCAGAAGTTCCTGGAGGCATGGAAAAAAGCCTCAAGCTGCTGGGGCCAGGGCCAGTCTGGTCAGGATTTAAAGGGCAAACATGCCCATCTGAATCCTGGGTACTTCATCAGGCTTCAGGAGGAGCAGCGTCTCTGCTCTCACTCACCTGTGAGCTGGGGCAGCAAGGGAAAGCATCTCTGTGAGCTGGGGCAGCAAGGGAAAGCATCTCTGAGATAACGACTGGGGAGGGGACCCTATGGTGAAAAGGGACCAACCAGGAAAAAAGCTGGGAAGAGCACCAGGCAGAGGGCAGAGTGGCCTGGGCCAGGGAGGGCATGGGCACTGGGGAAGGGCGGACTCAAGAAGTGCATTGAGTGCTCTGCATGTGAGGATGCTTCTTAGACATCGTCATGGAAATAATATCAAGGAGGCAATTGGATAAATGAGTCAGGAGCTGGGTCTGGGCTGAAGATCTGTATTTGGAAGTCATCAACTATTGGATTAAGAGAGATCATGTCCAAGGCAGGCAGAGAAAGGGCCCAGGACTGAGTCCTTTCACCCTGACAGCTAAAGGGCAGGAAGGGGAAGAGCAAGCATGGGGTACTCAGAGAAAAGGAGTGAGGCAAAAGAGAACGTGCTGTCGTGGGGACCAAGACAGTCAAGAAGGTCAACTGTCAGAAGACAGAGGCATTTGTGCCAGAACATAAGCGAACGCACTGCTTCCTTCCTCGGGAATATTTGGCCAGGGAAAAACTGTCAGTGGCACGTGCTCAGTGCAGAGCTGGCTGACACTCTGCTGCAAGCCCCTCTGTCTTCCGGTAGCTTGTGATGACGGGTCTGCATGCCAGCACACCAAACAGCACCAGGGCAGAAAACTGCTTTGAAGTTTTGTGGGAAGAATGTGTGTGGCCAAAATGGTTTTTCTTTCTTTTTCTTTAAATAATAAGCAAAACTAGAGAATGATGTTTGAGGGGTCTAATAGAATGGGAGAAAACCCTGACACTGAAAAAAGAAGAGGTCTCTGTAGGAGCAAGACAAGAAGCTGAATGGACAGACCTGCCTTCGAGAGGCAAAGGACCCTTTGAACTCAACAAGAGGAGGTAGGAAGATGGCACTGGGGGCGAGGGGTGGCTCCGTACTGTGAGGGTTGGGGGACTAAAGGCTTCTGTTTTTTTCAATGAAATAGGAGAAGGTTTCAGCTTAAAGTCTGGGAAGTTGGGAGGCAGACTCAGGGAAAGAGAAATCAAGAAGCAATCACTTTTGGAGGGTGGAAAGGCCACCACAGAGCACTGTCCATGCCCGCCTCCCTCTGGGCTAAGGATCGCCTCACCATGGCTCTGGGCCCAGCGGCTGCACCGGGCGGCCTCCTGGGCCAGGGCTGGCTCAAGCACATCTGCTAGGACCTCTGAAATGTGGGCTTGCCTAAAGGAGAAGCTGGGCCAACTGGCCTCTACTTCAAGAATCTAAGAGACATGAACGGACACTGAAGTTGGACAATCACACAGTTGTAGTCACCAGGGAAGCCAGGTGGGAGAGAGGCCTGGGGGTGGAGGGAGCACTCCAGAGAGGCCACAAGAGAAGCCTCCACACTCTCCTCCTTCTAGTTGAGTCCCCTGTGAGGCCAGCTCTACACAGGTTCCTGTCCTCAGGGTACTCCGACGTGTCTCTGTATGTGATGAACGCCTCTTTCAACTTTGGCTGGTTCCAAGGGGTCTCTGTCCCTTACACTGGAAAGAGCTCTGCCTAAAATGACTGCTCCAGTTTCACAAGGAAGAATCCAAGGCCCTGCCACTGACACAAAAGAAAGGACTGGCAGAGTCAAAGGTCAAACCCACATCTGTGACTCTGAAGCCTGGACAGTCCCCACCTTCCTGGGTGTACCCCACTTATCTTCCCGCCCTTTGCCCACTTTGTGCCCCCATCATGGTTCAGCAGCCCCTTGCAGAGAGAAATAAATGAAGCTCACACGCTCAGCCTGGCTTCTGCCCAGCAAGCAGCTCAGGCAGGATGGAAGCTGCAGCCTCCAGCTTCTCAAATGCCAGTGCCCCACGGCCTCTAGCTTCCCTAACCAGGGAAACGGAAACTTCACAAATGCCTGAGTTCTACTAATTCTAATGAAACTCCACCTGCTATGCTCCTACCCCCCACCAGCACACACCCACGGCAACCGGTCAGCATGGGGACACTCCAAATGGTCCCCAGTATGTGTGGGCAGGAGACCAGAGGCAGAGAGGAGGAAAGCAGGGACGCATTCTTCAGCACAGAACTGTTTGTGATTTTTTTTCTGTGATTAGAACTTTCCCGTCTTTTCCTACTTATGTATATAGATATGCATGTATGCAGACATGCTAACTTCTTATATGCACTTTTCTCCGATTTGGAGATTATAATGTACACAGAGTGTTAGATCCTATTAAGGAATGGTAGGAACACAGGTTTGAAGTCGGGTTTGTGCCTTAGCTCTGCCCCATCTGGTTAAACGATCTTGGACAAGGTACTAAATCTCTCATGTCCCGACTCTCCTCCTCTGTAAAATGGGTAAGAAACCTGTTTTGCAGACATCGAAAAATTAGAAATAATGTATTATCTTAAGTATGCAGTGGATGAACAGGCCATACCAGAGGCTCAATAAATGGTACACAGTAACTTGCTGTCCAGCGAGGTCTGTGCCGTGGAGATGTACATGAATCTGGGAAACACCAGGGAATTCTTTTTTTTTTTTTTTTTTTGCACCATATAACCCATGCATGACAAAATCCCCCAGGTTTTCTCTTTTCCCTGAGGTACCAATTAGCTGTTGGGCAGGTCTGTTCAAAGGTTTGATGCGAGAAGCCTGGTTCAGGCTCTCAGGGG
This sequence comes from Pan troglodytes, assembly GCF_028858775.2. Classification (NCBI taxonomy): domain Eukaryota; kingdom Metazoa; phylum Chordata; class Mammalia; order Primates; family Hominidae; genus Pan; species Pan troglodytes. Next base: position 95,598,980 of record NC_072407.2, read on the forward strand.
AAGGTCTAAGACAAGGAAGATCACTTTCAACTCTCATCACCCCAGACCTGCTAACCCTGTGCAGCCAATGCAGCAGCCACCGGCCATGTGTTGAACATCTGCAATATGGCTGTGGTCCAAAATCAGCTGTGCTGTGGTATAAAATACACACAAGATTTTGAAGGCTTAGTACCAAAAGAAAGAATGCCAAATAGCTCATTAAAAGTTATTTATGCTGATTATATGTTGAAATAATGTTTTGAATATACTGGGTTAAATAAAATCTATTATTAAAATCGATTTCACCTGTTTTCTTTTCTGTTTTAATGTGGCTACTAGAAAAGTTTTAAATTCCATGAGTAGCTGGCATTATACTTTTACCGGACAGCTTGCCCCATGCAGTCAGGGGCTCACACTGCCCTCCTGTAAGCTTTCCACATCACAGGCTCAGCCCACAAGGCTGAGAACTCCCTAAGCCTTCACAGCCCAGCCCCATTCATTCTTTCCAGCCTCACCACACCCAAATGACCCACTATTACCATCACACCTGAGCCTCCCTGTGGATTCTCACCTCCATGCCTTTGCTGATGGAACATCTATGCTGGAATGCCCTTTTCCCTCGCACTGTCACCTGCCTGTGCAGTCTCTCATCTTTGGACAACCATCACATGTGGCCTTTGCCAGCTCCTCCATGCAGAAGCAACAGCTTCCTCCTCGGTGCTATCTCAGGACTTGGTTTATACCTTTACTGCAGCACTGACTGGCAGCTACTGCCTAGCTGGCTGGGCCTCTGACGTCTCCACTTCTCAGGGACTGCAAATGTGCCTTGCTGGTAATAATATTCTCCTGGGCTGGCATGATGCCTTTTATATAACAGGTGCTCAACAAACATCTGCTGGACTGAATATCAAAGCTGGAATATTTTAAGACAAGCAGTTCATCTTAGGCAACTAACCATTGAGTTAGAATAGAAAATTCTGTAATAATAAACCAGCTAGCTGCCATTTATAAATACTTATTTCATTCCCACCACAATCATACAAGATTGGTATTTTTACCCCCATTTAAATGATGAAACTGGGATTCAGTAAAGTATGCTGTTGTCCAACATCAAAGACTGCTGGGAACAAGCACAATCTCAACTCCACTATAAAACCTGCAATAAGTACTCGTTAAGTATTTAATGAATGACCAACTGAATGAGGATTTGAACTCAGATGTGATTCCAAAGCCCACCCATCCTGTGTGACCCCACAGTGCCTCTCAACCACCCTACAAATAAGAACAGCAGCTACTGCTTCCTGAATGCTCAATACCTATCAAGCGACTGCACTAAAGCCCTCCACAAACACGCAAGCCTCACAGCAGCCTTCATCCCCATTTTGCAGACAAGGGAACTGAGGCTTAGAGCAGGCCCCAGGTGGTTAGAAAGTCAATAGTGCAGCTGGGATTCCAATCAAGCTCTTTCTGGCTCAGAAACCGTGTTGCCCCCACCCCAAGCAGCTGCTTCCAGGGAGGCCAGGCTATCCCCTACAAGGCATGTGGACCAATGGGACACAGATCAAGAGTCCAAGCCTGGTTTCCGCTCATCAGCTTTGGAAGCTGAGGACACAGGGAAGGTTGTGAGAGGAACACAAGCCTTCTTGGTGTGTCTCATTTGGCAGCAGGTAAAGTCTGTTGCTTACAATCAGGCTAGCCCTGATGCCTGGAAGGTGCCGCTACACGCCGGCTGGGCAGTCATTCTGGGTTAAAAGATGCACCACATCCTGCTTGAGTTTTCAGTGTGGGCCAGGCTGCTCTGAAGGCCCCCAGGAAAAGTGCAACTCTCTCCACCCACCCCTACACTGCCCAGGGCCAACAGCATGGAGGGAGCCAAGGATGTCACAGGCTGTTGAAGGGGTGCCTGCCGAGAACAGCTTGACCAGACCTGGAGTCCATGCTAAGTCCCTGTACACTAATGCCCATTACATCCCACTGTACAACCCATGTGAGAACAGTAACCAGGCCCAGACATCCAACCACTAGACTATTCTCAATGCTGTTCTCCTTTTCTAAAGTTTCAAAGCTCTCCTGTCTTCAGAAAAAAACAGTTGAAGGCGCTCCCAAAGTGGCTGCATGTTTCTCCCACTTCAAAATCAGGAACACAAATGAATAAACAACACGAGAAGGGTATATATGGAGAAAGCTCCACCATCTCTTCTTGTAGCTGTGTCATTATTACAACATGAGGCATTAGAAGGGCCAAACTGCTCTATGCTTTATGCTATAAGCCCAGGGAAGCTGCCCTGGGTTCAGGGAGACATAAATTCTGCACTTGAGAGCAGCAGCTCTGCAGTTCATCAAGTGTGCTTGCTTCATTTTATGTCCCTGGTATTTAGCCATAATGGGCCTGTGATCACTTCACTCCAGTCTGCGGCAGAGTGGGGGTAGGGGGCAGACAGGCTGACAGGAGAATTGTGCAAGATGGGACTCCGGACACCCGCAAAGCACCTGCTGATAACATAAGCGTCTGCCCCAGGAACATATACATGAACAAACAATGACAGCCACACAGGTGCGAGCTCCACTGCTCCCTGCTGCCGACAGGCCACAGGGGTCAGGAAAGCTCTTGACCTGAAGGCCAGTGGGTGTATGGAGGGGAGGAGGGATCATAGCTACAGACCGATAAAAGATACACACACACACTTCTCATACCAAGGGCAGAAAAAATAAGAAAATGTTATTTGGCAGCAGGGGCAGCAGCATTGACTACTCCCAAATAAAAATCCAGAAACACAAAAGAATCTTTGAGTGGGTTGCCGAATGACAGAGACATGAAAGCTAGCATTCTCAATAAATCAGATAAGTCACATTTTTTTTGGCACACTTGGATTAATAAAGTGCTTTTCTGTGCATTATTCATTTCATCCTCAAAATAACTGTGTTATGTATTATTGTTCTTAGTTAACAAGAAAAAGCAGCACACGGTAAATTAAGTGCATGTCAGGGTTTCAGTCCCATCCTGGCAATTCTAGGGTCTATGATCCTGGGCAAGTAACTTAACCTCTTAAGACCTTCAATTACTATATTGTCAAACAAAGATAAAAGTATCTATCATTCAAATATTTTTTAAGCATACCCTGTATGTCAGGGGACAATGTTGAGGATGCAGCTATGAACAAAACAAGCAAAAATGTTGCCTTCAGGTAATGAAGCTGTCTTCATTCACAGGGAATGTGGAGAGACAGACAACTAACAAATGGATAGAGCATGTGTCAGATGATGCTATGTGCTGCTGGAGGCGCAGAGGCTGTAAATTTAGAGTAACTGATCAGGGAAGGCTTCATGAGAAAGTGACACTGGACCAGAGACTTGAAGGGACCTGTGCAGGGGGAAGATCTTCCAGGCAGGGCAGGACCCGTGCACAGACCCTCAGGCGGGGCATCCCTTGCATGTCTGAGAAGCACGCAGGGGCCAGCAAGTCCGGAGAAAGCAAAGGGAGAGCTGAGGGGTCAGAGAGGGAGCAGCAGAGGGCAAGATGGGGCCACAGAAGGGTGCTGCTTACATTTTAAAAGAACTCTGTGTGGACAACTGACTGCAGCTGTGAAAGGGCTAAGGCAAGGAAATCAGTGAAGATGCTAATGAATTATTCAGGTAAAACTTAATGTTCCAGGATACGGGTAGATGTGGTGCAAAGTGGTCTGATACCGAGTACACTTTGAAGGCAGAGCCACACAATTTACCGAGATTGGAAATGGAGTGTGAAAAAAAGAAAACAGACTGAAGGTCTCAGGCCTGCGCAACTGGAAGAATGGTGTTGCCATTGAGAGAGGTGGGAAGTTGCAAGGGGGTGTGAGGTGGGTGGGGACAGCTGGAGTTTGACAATCTATCAGCCATCCCTAGTAGAGGCATGAAAAGGCAGCTGGAGGCATGGGCCTGCAAAGCAGGGAGAATGGGCTGGAGACAGGACCCTGGGAGCTGTGGGCCCTTAAAGCTGGGAAGTGGAGTGTGTGCAGAGTAGGGGACTAAGCCCTGGAGCAATCCAAAGTCTAGACCTTGGGGGAGTTGAAGAGGAAGCAGGAAAAGACTGAAAAGGGAGTCAAGAAGAAAACCAGGAAGACGATGGTGGCTTGGAAGGCAAATGAAGAAGGTGTCCTGAGGAAGGGGGAGCTGGCCATCTGGACTGGCCACATGCAGGTCCTCTATGACTTGCAGAGCAGTTTCGGTGAAGAGGGGTCAGGGGCAAGGTTGGAGTAAGTCTGAGGGAGGGTGGCAGCAGGCAGACAGAAGGCGGTGAGAGCAACTCTTCTCCAGACTGCAGTAAACAAGAGCACAGGGAAGACTCGGAGGCACTGCCGGCCTGAAATCCTAGTTCTGCCGTTTATCGGCCCTGCAACCTCAGGCAGGTTACTTAATCTTTCTGTGCCTCAGATGTCTCACCTGAAAAATGGGGCTAATAATTGGACCTAGAAAACTGATATACAAGAATAGTGACTGGTACATAGTAGGTATAATATAAGCATTAGCTGTCATCATCATAAGGAATAACGACAAAATAATTATGTATGAAAAATAATTCCTCAAAGAAGAGCATCTGCTTAGGAGGCAGGGAGAGAAGGGAGATGTTGGAAGTCTGAAGAGAGAGAAGCCATGAACAGCTGTCCAGGAGGCGATGACTGAATGGGAGGAGTGGCATGACCTGCCACCAGCTTGGGGCCCACTGCAGTTGGAGGCCACACAGCTTGAAGCAGGAAAGTCAGGATGGCACCAACCGCGCAGGTGTAGGCATAGAAAAAGTAGGAGGTTCAATTTAACCAGGGATGGGGTTTCATCAGGCCAGTAAGACAAAGTAAGAGAAAGACAATGTGAGGATGACATGAGATTACAAAAGAAAAGTCCCTGGCATAGGCCCTGAACCTGAAATCCGACCGTTGTTCAAAGAGCTTAAGTCATGTGTCCAAGGAGCCCCCTCTCTCCACAGCTGTCCCTCACCTGTCCCCCCACACCTCTCCCCCTCCATCCCCAATGCAGAGAGTTCAGGATCAGAAAACAATGCTAGACTCTTAACTCTGTTCTTTCAACTAAGCCACATCCCTCCCTTTCCAGTTGGAGGTATTGTCACATCCCTCACACCAAGTTGTGATAAGGTGACTCTCTTGTTTGTGAGAATACTTCCAGGCTCAGGGCAGTCTAGAGACCAAAGCAGCCCGGGTAAGTGCAGGCTCGTCCTCAAAAGCTCCTTCCCAGAGCCAGCAGCAAAGGAGGCTCCTCCTGCCTTGAGGAAAGGCTGCCTTTTAAGGACAGGCCCTAAGATTGCACGAAATCCTCTAGGTGCTCACAACCAGCTTCTCTCACTGAAGGTGGAGTAAGGAAAAAGGAGGAAGCAGAGCTTTTGAACAGGTCTTGTTATTTAACCCTGGCCAGCCAGGAAATGCTCTTCTTTACAGAGCAATCAGAGTTAAATTAATAGCCATCAGCAACCTGAAACACAGCTACTATGTCTTTAACTAGTTGACCTGAAGCAAATTCAACCATTAAAAGGACAAAGATGATAACTAAATAAACGTGAAGTAACTTGAAATTCCTGTAAGAGGGTCCAAAACAATGGCTTTTGAAATGCTTATGATGTGCAGAAAGAATATAACGGCAGCACATGCAACACAAACTGAAATCAGAGTTTTAGAAAATATGTGTTTATATACTCTGATATTTCATTTCATTAAAAAAATGCTGGTTGAGATCCACAAAAGAGATTTCACAATCAGTCAATGAGTTGAGACCTGTAGCTGAAGTCCACCAGACTAAGCCGACCTACCAGTCAAGGCTGCCTCTCGCAGACTTCATATATTTAATGGTTAAATCGCAATGGTTAAATGGCCCAGGTGAGGTTGTGGAAACACTACCTCCAGAGGTCTGTATATTAAAAGGGCAAATTACAGGTTGAAGAAGTGCTAGATTTAGCTGCGGCTCTAAAAGACAGAACCTAAACCAATGCGTAGAAATTATGGGGAGCCAGACTAAACTGCCTTTGGGGCAGGGAACGCTCTATCTCCCGGAGAAACCAAGCAGGGTCTGAAAGATGAATAGGATGCTGAAGAAGGGACTTCAGAAATCATATCAAAGAGATGGACCCAAGAGTTACTGAAGTCTCTTTCCATTCTGACAGTCTTCGCTACCTTGATGAATAAGTGGTTATAAGAATGAAATGCAAGCAATGTGTGTGAAAATGCTCAAATTACAAGCTCCTCTATATACCGTCATTCCTTAGATGGCAGTTCTTTATCCAAACCTGTAGGTTCCCTTGACTTCATTTGCTATTCAAATAGGTACTTTAAAACAGCAGGTACTAAAAGTAAGCATGGCTAATTCATCACTTCCTTAATGGCAGCTCAACTCCAAGGCAAGGCTGGGGAAGAATTCCTGAGAAAGCATGCAAGCCATCCAATGGTGTGCACTGGGTTTTGTTAAGGCAGTGCTTCTCCTAACTTGCCCATTTGAAATATGCAGAAGTAAGTGAATGCCCATCCCTGGAGGCCATGTTAGGGCATGGCCAGGGTAAGAATAAAATTTCCTTTGGCTCCTCTGTTATCTTAAAACATCAAGTGATCACATGAAACATCTGCCTTGTTGTTTACTTACAATGTGCACACACTGTGATAAAGCCTTCCATGGCTCTCACTGATCCCTGACATCCCCGTGCTGTTGGCTCTACTGCATCACAGGCTCCCACCTTAGAAGTGAGAAATGAGTTTTGAGATTATGTAACTTGCTCAGGACCACTAGGCAAGTAAGTGGTGAGACACAGTCAAACCTAGGCAGTCTGGTTCCACAGCCTGCTCTTAACTACTAAGTGATATTGAATTCTCCTTTAACAAATATCAGTATTGGTTGTAAAATTTTAAAATGTTATTTCTCCCAAATCTTTGGGTTAAATGTGACCCTTGAGGAAGATGACCACACTGACCCTGATCCTTGGCCCCCATGCTGGCATGCTGGTGCACTGGAGCTAGAGAAACACAACTTCGCCAGAACTTGCCAGCCTGTCCCCATGTTTTTATGGCCAGGTGTGGGCTAACAGCCCCTTTTCTCCTAGACACGTAACACAGCCCTCATGTTCTTTTAGGCATGAACTTCATCAACGACCAAGATGCACAAGCACCAGTTGTTTATAACATCTTTAAAATGGAAAATTCACCTCTCAGCTAAATTACAGTAAGTTAATTACAGAGCCTGGCTGATGGCAGACAAACGGAAAGAATGAGGGACTAACTGAATTTATCAAACAGAAACAATAGCACACATCAAAGATTGTGCATCCGGGCCTTCCCCCATAACGAAGCTGGGGACTAGCCCCAGAGACAGGCGAGTAAGCTCCAGCAACCGTTCATTTATCCAGCTAACAGTTGCTGAGCACCAGTGTTGGCGACTAACCATGCACAGATTCATTTACTCACTCACCAATTCATTCTTTCAAACACTTCCTGAGCACCTACCACGTGCCACAAGCTGATTAACTGTTGTGAATATACAAACTGATTGACTGGTCCATCTGATCATTCATTGATTCACCAAACACAAGGCAGACTCGATGTGCTGGGTAATGTCCTGGTGACAGGACAGAATAATGAAAACAAAGTTCCTGGTCTCATGGAATTCACAGTCCAATTGAGGGAGATAAAAAATAAACAAATAAAAGCGTAATATGTCAAGGAACAAAATGCTATGAAGAAAGACAAAAGAGTGTAAGGTGACCGAGTGGGAGACGTGATTTAACCCAGAGAGCATTACAAGGGACTGCCTCTGTGACTGGAGAGCAGAGGCCTGCAGGAAAGGCTGGAGCAAGCCCCAAGGAGACCTCAAAGAAGAGGGTGCCAGGGAAGGGCATGGAGGGCAAAGGCCACAAGGCAGGAGCAGCCTGAAGGTTTTAAGGGGTAGCAAGGGGTCAGGGCGACCAGAGCAGAACGAGTTGATGAACGATGAGCAAGGGGACTAGCCAAGGAGCTGAGACGGCCGGTCCAAAAGGGATTCTGCAAACACACTGTGCACTCTCAATGCTTACCATGTGTGCTTCACTGCAGACCTTTGATTCCTGACAAAATTCAAATATTTTGCAAAAGAAAGGCAGTAAGCTAAGCTGCTATCAAATATTTACATAGTGGTGTGTCAATGTTCTCCAAGGTCTCCTAAGAGTCTATTTTAGGGTAGGAGAAAGGGAATGACCCCATCAGAAAATGAACTTGAGCTGCTGAAGTTGCATTTGTCATTAACAAAGTGATAAATATTTGATCTTTAATTTAAATGTCCTCCTTTTTGCTGAACCTTAAGCTGATTTACCAGTCAATGAGAATGGTTTCGGCAATGGCACAGAACAAGAAGGCTTTTGAGCACTGAAGACAAGGTTTATTGATCTTGCCATTGGTCCAACTGTAGACTGCACAGAAGCCTCCAGGTCAGCAAGAGTCAGACCAGCTCCAGTCTTAGGTCCACTCAGGCCACCGTGGGTCCACTGTTAACTAAGGCAAGCCTGGGCACCAGAACAGAGGAGAGCTCTCCCAGTCATCTTCTACTCCACCTTCTCCACGCTGCCCCCACCTGCTCCTGGTTAATAGCTTACCAAGGGCTGCTCATTCTCCTCTGTGTTGACTCTAGAATCTGTATCACACCCCACCCCCAAATAAAATAGAGGCTGCAGACACTGCACGCATACCCATGCCTGTATGTTCTCCCTGCCATCACCGAGTCCTCAGCATCTCCACCCAGATGCCTCCCTTCCTCCAGCCTCCTGATTCCTCAATTTCCAGGGAATGATTTCACAGAAACCCATGTCTGATCTTAGTCCTCTAACTAGAATGTGTTCATGTGTTCCCCACTGTCAACAAAACAGGGTACAGATAGGACCTGGCTTTCAACATCTCTGTGCTGAGCCCAACCCTGACCTCTGACATCGCATCATGCACGGCTGTTCTGTCTGCACATAGTGGGAGAACAAGCCAAACTCTTGCCCACTTCCAAGCCTCCTTATCTTGGCCTGCTTTACTTACTTGCTGGATGATACAAGACTGTCCCTCTCGCCAATGCTGCCCAAGCCAGAAGTCTGGGGATCTCCTAGACACCACCCCTCTCTGTCATTCTCTACATCAGATTGTTCTCCCTTATCCTAAACATCTCTCAGACATACCCCTGTCTCCTTCCCCACAGCCCTCATCTTTATTGATGAGGAAATTGTGATAGCCTCCTCCACTGTTTCTCTGCCTTCACCTTACTGCTTTCTCAAGCCTTAAGTAATGCAAACACTCCTGAGTCCTTTCGAAACCACTGTCCATGGAGGCAAGGCAAGGGATGCCACCCTTGCTCATCTCACATATTTTCCCCTTAGCAGGAAAAAATAACGTGGTAGTAACATTGAAGAATCACCAGAGAAGCAAATGTGGGAGACAGAGACATCTTTTGCAAAGGGATATAGATGATGCATCTAAATTTCATACCTGTTTTAAAGTCTAGTTATCATAAACTTTGAAGCCAAAACACATTCCTAGCATAAATATGCATCACTTCAGAGTGCAGGGTTAACAACCAACCAAAAAATGTTAACCAAATAACAAGAAAGCCAAGTTAACAGTATAATTAGACCTCTAGATTCCCAGCAACTTTTAGTTGCTGTCACAAATTCAAGACCTCACTGACGTTGCACTGTCAGAGTGCCATTTCCAAACCAGCAGGAATCCAACTGCCTGTGTCCATGCTCAGCAGGCACCTGGAATGCACCACTGCTGAGCATGGCAACCCAGGGGAGTACAATCATCCAGAAACTCCAGCAGGGCACTAACTTAACACCAATCACATGTCAGTCACTTAGCAACATCCAGCCTACAGTCATACCTAAAATGTGCAAGTCTCTGGAATTTTAAGTCTCACACCCATTAGAACTAATAAAAGGACTTGCATATCTGAATCAGATCACTGACTTTCAGGAGAAGTCTTAGTACAGACCATGCCTACAGAATCCCTATTGTAAAAGACAAACCCGGTCCAGTAACTCCCTAGTATTTAATTCTACAGTGGCATTCCACTGCCTTTAGAATAAAATCCAAATCCCTTGCCTAACCTGGTCCCCAAGGAAGGACCTGCATGATCTGGCTCCTGCCGACCTTTTGCACTCAACTCCCACCCCACCGTGCCCTCCACCACAGCAGCGACCCTCCTCAGTGTTCTCTGGCATGCCACACCCTTGCTGACCTCCCAGGCCTTTATCCATGCAACTGTCTGAAATGCCCTTTGCACCCCTATTCTCCCAAGCTTTCCTTCTGCTTGGCAAAAAAGTAACAAGCAGTTGGTACTTGACATCTCTTTCAAGACCCATCTCAAGGGTCACATGACTTTCCACCCCCCAGGGTGAGTGAGGGGCCATCTCTGTGTTCCCAGGACTCTGGGTAATAAACTCTATCACAACGCTCATCACACTATTAAAATCACCTTTGCTGGTATTCCCATTACAAACTTTGCTGTAACTCATCAGGCCACAGTGTACCAAACATCCAGCTGGAGTTTCAATATTACCATTAATTACCTTGGGGAAGGCCTGAGAATGGAGAGTATCATGCCTAAGATGAAATTCAGGTACGTGCTTTTCAGATGTGTGCACGGCAGCACACGCAGGACCTCCGACACACACAGGAGTAAAGCTCAAGACTAAGGAAAACAAATCGGCTTCAAGATAGGAAAAACATATTTAAAAAGGAAAGCTGTATGCTAATATTTAGCTTTCTTTTTCCCTTGTATAATAGAATGCCAGTCTTTTCTTGTACCAACCTAGAACCAAGTTTCATTCAAGAGTTCCTGAGCTAAAATGCTGTTGCACATTTTTATGTCAAAATATGTGGGTGGGGGATGGGGAGGTTGCTTGGGGAGTAGCAAGGAGTATTGCAATTTCAGTTGATTACTTATTGGCTATTAACTTATTAAGGTTACAAATGAAATAGTGGTCCACCTCTGTGTTCTAGGAGTTGTTATTCTGGTGTTTGGAGGAACAAATCACTCCTTGTTCCATTTCCCAGAACACAATATTCATTCTAAGTACACCTTTGAGAGCCTGAGTTATTTTATTGCATTTGGAAAATTGAAGTCACTGCAATCTTCCAAGGAAGTCAAGAGTGAAGGGGAGAATGTCTCACAAGCTACAACAACATGGTGCCAACAATGCTGTGCCTCTGTAGCCAGGCCTGGGGCCCAGACAGTGCAGTCCACTCCATGGGCTGCACTGGGCTTATGTGTTTCATCAAGTGCAGGATGAGGTCACCAACAGGTTTCAAGCAAGGGAATGACATGATTTGACAACAATTTTTAAAGATTGCTCTGGGTCCAAAGTGATGAGAGGAATAGAAGAAAAGGGGAAGCAGGCAGGGCAGTCAGTTAAGAGGCTTTGGCAGTCACCTGGCAAAGGACGATGTTGGCTTGGACTTGGGGGCGGATACAGGAAGGCCATGGATGAATTCAAGATCTACTTTAGGAGAGGCATCATTAGGATTTGGTGATTTGGGGGAAGAAAAAGATGAGTATTAACAAATGAGGTACCAGTTTCCGGCCTGATAAAGTGAGTTAACAACTACGTACCTTAATAAGATGGGGGAAGGGAGGAGGCCTAGAAGGGGACTATGGTAGAAGTAGACCAAGAGTTAAAATCTGGACACAGTAAGCTTGAGGTGCCCATGAGATACCAAGTTTGCTAACTGCCATAAAGGGTGTAAGAATGCTATAGAACACAGAGGAGTCCTGGGGCCAGCCTCAGAGGTGACCCCTGTCCATCCTCTCATGGTGTCGGAGGTCCTGCCACTGTGCCAATTCAAGGTGGGCACAACCACTGAGGAGCACCTGGAACCCCACTCAGCCAGGACACATGAGGGTAGCCTCTATGAGGATCCTCACTAATGCAGATCCAGCTTTGGGGTTAAGAAAACAATAACCTTAACAGTAAAATGGTGCTTGCATCATGCCGCAACTAAAAGTAAAATGTGAAGCCTGTTTCCTTTGATTACAAGCATCATGATAGGCTTGCAGATTTCTCGATACTGATGCTTCAGATTCCCAGTAAAAGGGTGTTGGTATCTGGTCCTGGGCCCCAATGCTGATACTATGGGGAGTAACCTGTTTGGGGGATTCCAGGTTAGAGTTTCCCACAGGAAAATGTTAATCTAAGAGAGTATCAGAGGAAGGTCTCTCAACATAAAAAGACCAGAGATGGTGGCCTGTTTTAGGAAAACAACAATTCACTGAAATCACATCCTGCTTTTAATAGCCCCCCTTCTAGAATAGAAGCTGGTTTTTTATTATGATGGTTCTATTTTCCCATTTCCCCATCAAAGGACAAATCAAAATGTCACCTGACAATCCACTCTTTCATTAAAAGTTGAGCAATTTTTTAAAAATCACAGTTAACTAAACAATTCCACATGGCAATAAAGCACTGTGCTCTGCTGCCTTGACTGATAGAAACCATTTGCAATGATTTAAAAGAGAAGGAAGCGAAAGAACATCATCAGACACAGCTGAATTAAGCTGATCAAACCTGTTAGTGTCTTCCAGTTTACTCAGAGTAAGACAATGCAGCATTCATGTAAGCTAATTAAATTTCTTGTATTTAAATTAGCCTTAACAAAAACAAAACTTTCAAGACTGACTGGAAGGTCTCAGGAGGAACATATCTGCTTTTTCAAGAAAGCTGTCTGGCTGAGGGTGGAGGGAGCACCAGGGTCAGACTCTCAACAGAAGGTCAAGACTCCCCTCCCTCAAAGGAACACTGAGGGTAGGGAAGAGAGGGAAGAGACGGTTCTGTGACACTGTTAGTTTGCCATGGCTTCCAAAGGGGGGTACCAAGATCAGATGGTTGGGGGGAACTGAACCCCATTCACATCAGTTCATGATGTTATGCAAGACATTGAACTTCTGAGCTTATTTCCCAACTTTGAAAATGAGAAGTTACCACTTGCCTCTGCCTGCTTCCCAGGACTGGTGGGAGAAGAAAATCTGCCGACGTGTGTCAAAGCACCTTGCAAAAGAGAAAGCACTCTACAAATGTGAGAGACAGTTGCTGGTTACTGTTAGGCAGAAAGGGCTGAGTCAAGTCTTCCAAGATGATGGTGACCAATTAAACTGATTTTCTTTTTTTTGAGAACTGTCAGTTGATTATTTATTTTGTATAAAAGTTACATTGAAAGAAGAGGTTGAAAAGTCAAGTATACTAGATTTGCACACACTTGCGAAGTCTCACAGGATTCAACCACTTGGATAATTTCTTAATTGATAACAGGATATACATATTAAAAGCCTCACACTGAAGCCCAATACACATGTCAAACCCAGACAACAATGCACAGATGAATATGCAAAACAATCTCTGGAAATTTGTATCTCTGGCTTTGTCCCTCTGGCTATGATGCATAAACTCATAAAATTAATAAGAAACTTTTCTGGGATCTTTAGCAGTTACAGTAAACAGTTTGAGAAAAGGAACCTGCTGACTTGTTCATTTAAAGGACAAAGGTTGGGGGCAGGGAGGTGGGTTAAGACACAAAGTCACTGAGTGAAGCAGTCGAGAGCATGGCACAGATGGAGAAGGTGATCCACCTGTGCAGCAGATAGGAGGGGCTACAACCACAGCGAGACCTAAAGCCCCCCACATGCAACCCCCACTCACACCCGCCACAAGCGGAGAGGGGGGCTGGGGAGCTGTGCTCCAGTGACCACTGGCATCCAGCTTTGCCTGTCACCTCCCTCCCCACTTCTGGATTCCTGCTCTTAACATGGGCCCAAAATCAAATGTGAAAAAAAAGTATCAGATACAAAAGCTTTGCTATTAGCTTCATTTCACCAATAGCCAAAGGACACCTGGAGAAGATCAGGAATTTCGGATGAATGCTCAAAGATCATAATGTATTTAAGAATGATTTCCAGTACAGGCCCAGTAAGGGAGGCGTGGTGGGGGTACAATGTGGGTCCACACAGGAGCAGGCCTCTTGTGGAGAGGCTCCTTCATGAGTCATTCGAGAAACATTTATGGAATACCGACTGTGTCCCAGGCACAATTCAGATGCACCCTTAAGCAGCTTACTGGGGAAAACACAAAAACAGGCAATGAGAATAAAGCGTGGAAGTAAGTACTATGATGGGGGGTGTGTCACAGACCTCTACCCGACTGGCCAAGAGAGGAAGGGTGAGACCATCAGGGGAAGGGCAAACGAGAACACAAACATCACAGGAAGGAGAAAGTGTCGTGGGGGTTCAACAGCAGGAGAAATCACCCGCAGCCTGGAGGAGATCCTCCACAAAGGACAAAGGTGGCATTTGATAAAGATCTTGAGGGATGAAGAGGAACTTGGCCAGGCAGAGAGAAGGGGTAAAATATTACACACAAAACTAGGCATATGAGAGAAATGACTGGGACAGTAACCTCTCCCCAGACAATGAGTTTCCCTTATAAGAGAATGTTTACCTTTTCTTCAACTTCAAGAATCGTTGATTAATTTCAGCAAACTGATTTCCAGTACAGGTGACTTGAGTTATTCCTGTTGAGAAATTAGAAGAAAGGGTATAATAGCTGCTGGGGAGGTATCCCTCCACAGACTCCTTTTTTGGAACCCCCTCAGCCCATGCTGAGAGGGCAGTCACACGGTTCCCCTCTCCCAACTGGCTTAGGGATAGACACTTGTCACCGCCCTGCTCCAGAAGGGCAGACAGACAGATACACTGGCACATGTGTGCATGTGCGTGATGGACAGGACCAAGCAGCCCCTGCGTGGAGTTAGAGGGGCCTTCCCACTCCTGTGCCCAGCAGGCAGTCAAGCTTTGCTTCCTGTATTCCTGGGATTTCTACAACAAACTCGCTGCTAACTTAAGCCGCCATGAGACCACGGCTGTTCCCTGCAATCAAAAATCACTGATTTAAAAATGAAGGATACAGGTTTGGGATTAGAAAAAGAAACAAACGTGGAAGGTGAAGGAACAGAGGCTTTTAAACCAAAGCCTTGGGAAAAATAAAAGATGAGAAAGTGACCCAGGCATCCGAACTACCGTCCCATAACATCAGAGGGGAAAGGAAGAGAGATGTGTGATAGCCACAAAGGACAGCCAACAAATTAACTCAAAACCTCAGTGGCATTAAATATTAAGTTGGAAGCCCAGATACTGGGGGAAAGGAGCTTTTAGTATGGGTATTACCCATAAAGCAAAATAAATAAGAGTTCCCTTGAAAGTAAAAAGGTGGGAGACTCCAAAAAGTGTCCATAACAAGCAAGACATAATTGAGTAATGGTACAATGCCTATCATTACTAAAATACGTAAAGATAAATCTTGGTTTACCGTGCTTTTTGTTTTGTTTCAAACAAACATTTCATTTCAAGGTATGGTGGGTCAGCAATCAGTGCTGAGTTCAGCTGGGCTTTTTCTTCTGGTCTTGCCTGGCTTATGTATGTGGCTATAGGCATCTGGTTGCTCCACTGGGCCAGATGGTCTCAGATGACTTTGTTCATGTTAGTGGTTGGTACTGGCTGCTGTGCTGCCTTTATATTCTCTTGCAGTAAATGTAAACAGTTGTTGTTTTTTTATTCCCAAAGAGCTTCACAGATGTATGCCCGACCTCTATCCTCGCCATATTTTTCCATTAGTTCCTGAGTTGGGCAATCACAAACTTACCTACTGTGGGGATTTAAGAACCTAATGTCTTGTAGCCTCTTCTACTAGGGAGCACTGATTTTGGTGAAGTCCAGAGATTAAGGTATGTAAAAGGGAGGGATGGGACGCAGAACTGGAAAGGGGAAGGGAGTTGGTTATTCAGGAGTCACGAATGCCAAGTAAAGGAGTTTGGACTTTATCAAAGCAGCATGTAGTCTAGTCCCCATTCTCTAAGAGATAATTGCCATTCTGAAAATATGGAAAGTTAAAATTGGGCTCCAGAGGAAAAATATGACCTGAGTTAGAGGGTCTATAAAGACTGAAGCAGCCAGCTGGAAATTAAGTCATCAGCAAGCCGTGACCTCTACCCTTGACAGGGTTCTTTGCCTGCTGCTGTTGGCTCAGTAGCTGCAGCAAAGGCTCTACCAGTTTGCCCTAGTTTCTAGGCCTTCTGAGCAGCTTGTCGCCCCAGGGGCTCACTGGAGCATCAGCTTTCACTGAACAGGGTACAGAACAGCGACAGGGACACCAGCTGGCCTCCGAAGGGCAACTCTGCTATCTGCTCTCCCCAGATCTGGCCCTGTCTAAATATTCCAAGTAGCAGAGGCACCTGCTGCTCGTCCCAGACCCATAGCACTTCCTCTCACTAGGCCTCAGTTTCTTCATTCATAAAATGATAGAGACTAGATCAGTGGTACTCAACAGGAGTTCTGCAAACCAGTGCCAACTCTGCTGCTGGGTCATGACCAGATAAATACAGAAATTGGGAGTAAGCGCTCAGAAGCTTTTCTAGCAATATGAGAAAGAGAGAGCCAAGCACATAAACAGCAGAAGTGTCTTGGACAGGGCACAGACTAGTATATGAGTTTCCTGAGGCTGCCATAATTATCACTGGATGGCTTAAAACAAGAAATGTATTAGTTCTGAAGGTCAGAAGTCTGAAATAAAGAAACAGGCAATGCCATGCTCCCTCTAGAAGCCGTAGGGGAGAACTCGTTTGTCGCCGCTTCCAGCTTCTGGTGGCTTGGCATTCCCTGGCTTGTGGCCACATCATTCCGACCTCTGCCTCCATCTTGACATATGCCCTCTCCTCTTGGCACACTGCCTTCTCTTCTGTGTCAAATCTCCCTCTGCTTCTCTAAGAATATCTGTGATGGCACTTAGGGCCTACCAAATAATCCAGGATGATCTCATCTCAAGATCCTTACTTAGTCACATCTGCAAACCCCCTTTTTCCAATTAAGGTAACATTTATAGATTCCAGGGATGTTCTAATCTAAGCACATCTTTGGGGCCACCATTTAGCCAACTACGGCGGGTTTGGGTATTGTTGAATTTGTGCGTGACCTGCTGCACATGGTGTATACTGTACCTTTCCACTGGGGAAACACAGCCACCCTGTTTCTAAATAGCCTGAACAGCAATGGGCCAGATGACGTCAAATGTAGCAGGTTCCCTTGAGCACACACACTTGGAACCCCTGCTATGCCTCTCTATAGCCCAGAGGCCTGGGCTGCACAGGACCAGACTGCAATGGGCACCACCAAGAAAGGAGAGCAGGCTAGCAGGTGACCCAGGGGGCAAAGTACAGATGCAAACTGTTCCCTTAGCCTTTCCCACGGCTGATCTCCCAGATAATCTGGCAGGCAATGCAGGAGCTACCCCTTCCCCACCCCATACTCCTGTCCCTCACATGGCCTTAGTTGTAAAGTGATTACATTAATCTGTTTTCTGTTCAAATGTACCTCCCTCATCCCATCAAATGCTCAGTTTTAAATGTTCACATTTGAGAACAGAAGCAAAACTATGCTATTGAAGTCCCTGTAAACCTAGCATTACCCTGCTACTAACAACCTTTCCCCCAACAGCCCTCCCCCTACCCTCAAAAACACCCAGCAAGTTTCCAGGCTTCATAACAGAATGGAGAAGGCACTGGGGTGACTTCACAAAGCAAGGATTTCATTTTGTGTTAGAGGTTTTCTTGCATGGTCAGAATACTCCTCACTGAATGAAACACAAAATGTAGGGTCCCTATGCTGTACATTTCAGGCTTAAAGGGCAGACTATGTCAAAGGACCTCAGAGTATTGAAAATGGTAACATGCGATAACAGGTATGGCCATGGTAAAACAGGTACTCTCATCATTCAACTTTCTGGAAAGCAATTAAACAAATTCTCATTAAGTAGCTTAAAACTATACACACCCTTTGACATTGTAATTCCATTTCCAGAACTCTACACTAAGGAATAAAGTGGAACAAAACTTAATGCTACATGGCAACATCATACCTGAGATAAAAAATGAAAAAGAAACTTATCCAACAAAAGGACAGAATTAGACAAATTATGGTAGATTCATTTAAAAACTCTTATGCAGCCATTAAAAATGACATCTAACAAAGAATTGTTAATAAAAATTACAAATACAATACTAACAGCTACTCCTTACATAGGCCAGCCACTAACCTGAGCTTTTTAGGTGTTCTGTATATGTTAATCTTTGTAATTTGTATATCAACTCAAGGAGGTAGGTACTATTATTCCCATTTTACAGATCAGAAAGAAGAGGTACTGAGAGTTAAGGCACTTGCTCAAGATTAGATCCCACAGAGTCTGGCTCCAGAGTCCATTGTCTAGAACCCTGTAGAAGGCTGAATAATGGCCCCAGAGAGGTCAGGTCCTGTATCAGTCCATTTTCACGCTGCTGATAAAGACATACCCGAGACTGGGTAATTTATAAAGAAAAAGAGGTTTAATGGACTCACAGTTCCATTGTGAGCCCCCCCCCAACCATGGTGAAAGGCAAAAGGCATGTCTTACATGGTGGCAGACAAGAGATAATAAGAACCAAGCGACAGGGGCTTCCCTTATAAAACTATCAGATCTTGTGAGACTTATTCATTACCACAAGAACAGTATGGGAAAAACTGCCCCCATGATTCAATTATCTCCCAACAGTTCCCTCCCACAACACGTGGGAATTATGGGAGCTACAATTCAAGGTGAGATTTGGGTGGGGGGACACAACCAAACCATATCAGGTCCCAACCCTGAAACCTGGAAATGTTATCTTACGTGGAAAAATGGTCTTTGTAGACATGATTAAGTCAAGAATTGTGAGATAAAGCTGTATTCTTGATTATCTGGATTGGACCTAAATTCACATGCCCTTATAAGAAAGATAGATTACACACACACAAACACACAGACACACACTGTGAAAACTGAGGCAGATATACGAATGACAAGACCACGTGCCAAGGAATGCTGGCAGCACCAGAGGCTGGGAGAGCAAGGAGTGGAACAGATTCTCCCCTAGAGTCTGTGCACATGGAGCACGGTCCTGCCCATACCTTGATTTCAGACTTCTGGCTTCCAAAACTATGAGAATATATTTGCTATTTTAAGCCACTCTGTTTGTGGAAATGTATTACAACAGCAACAGGAAACTAATACAAGTCCATGTTGCTCTCAACACAAGAAAAAGTATTCATATGTTAAATGGAATAAGAAGAAATCAAAATTTATACACAATGATCTTAATTATGCATATAAAAATACATGCAAATAAAACAAAATGTTTATAGTGATTATCTCTGAAGAAGGATTATGGGTAATTTTCAGCATTATGCCTTCTGCTATTTACCCAAATTTCTACAATTAGTCTGAATTATTTTTACAAAGAAAAAGTTATTTTAAAAGTAGGAATCCATGATATTTCTGCAACTCCAACTTAATCAAAGAAGATTAGAAATCAAGAGGTCCAAAAACTCAATGGGAATTTCCCTAATTCAATCTCAGAGCAACACCAAAAAATTTAGCAACCTGGATACATTTCATTCCCTAAATGACTCCACTCAACCCTTGGTCTCTTGAAAGCCTGTTGGTTTTCAGACTCTGGCAGGAAGATGATGTGGCTGAAGAAGTTTCAGGCTTCTTTGAAGAGGATAACCTGAAAAGGTAAATATTTTCCTGCTTATCTACCCATACAAGAGAAGGAATGAGAGATTTCTGTGCATTCCCAGAGCTCATCCAGCCCAAAGCCTGTGGCCACATGCCAAAACCAAAAGCACCAGTTAATAAACATGTAAATGTTTGATTTCTCTGTAGGTGACTTCACAGAATGAAACATCAAATCAAACACTGACCTAATCTTCTTACAAAAGTCCTGACTCCAAGGCTATTCTGTCGCAAAACCCCCCTGCTATCATCTGCCCAGGAAGCCACCAGACCACAGGCCAATTTTACTGTATCAACATCATGCCCTTTGATTAAATATATTCATACAAATAGTATATTAACATTTTCCCCAATGTGTGGGCAGTACTGGATCAAAACAGAAAGATGTGTTTTTCTGTTTTGCATGGTGGGGAAGGGAAGAGTCACTGGATCCGTCCAAAATGGGGCCAGGTCAGAGCAAGGGGGTGCAGGAAATGCATGTGAAATGATTTTATTCAGTCCCCCTGTACAGCACAGTGAGTTAGGGCAGTGGGTGAAGAAACCACAGTGTAGGGTTTGTCTTTCAGTCCAGGTTTTTCTAAGTATGTTTATGCATTCTTCATGCAGTCTATCAATATGTACAAGTACCTATTAAACATGAGGCACTAAGAGAAAGTTGTCTCACGCTGTAACAGATCATGTCTTCAACATGCTACACTCTCAGATGATGCAGCTGGGCAAATGGACATCTTTACTGATCTTCAGCAGTCTGGATCACAGAGCTGCTAGCAGTGGCAGAACGTTGAGAGGAAGACCTAAATGGGCCTGGCAGAGCTTTGAAAATGAGTAAAACAAAAAACAAATGATTTAGCACTGTCTACTTTCCTACACACCATTCACATAACAGTTCTAATTTCAGTAACTACTTCATTAATGTCTGTACCTCCCACTTAATCATCTACTCCATATAAAAAGTATAATTAACACTTTCCCCAACTCTGTTTTTTTTCACTTGCTATTGTATTACCCAACCTAGCAGTGTCTAACTTTAAGAAGTATTCATTACATATTTGAGGTATAAATTATTGCAAGAATGAATATAGGTCATCAGTTTCCTCATCTGTAAAAATGAAAAGGCCAGACTATGTGATTATTTCCCAAAGAAAATTCCAAGAAACCTAATTTTACGACTTACGCCAAAAAAAGAAGTTTCACAAGTTATTCAGCTTTGGAAATGCTACATTCTATAGCCTCCCATTCCCCTTAAAGATTCACAATATATACCTTATACAACAAAGGATCTTGAAAATCCTTCAATCAAAAATGTATTTGAGCATTCCCAAATCTAGCTGACCACAGATGCCCATTCATCAACACTTACTGATATCACAGAGAACCAATGTTCTAAGGAAACCATGGGAAATACTAACCTAAACTCTTCGTTTGTTAAAAAAGAAAAATGTATTAAGCCCTTGCAATGATGATGATGTTGATGATGATGATGATGATGATGAAAATAGCTACCATTTAGCAAGTGATTAGCTGTGCCAGACATGGTACTTGGTGCTCCTGCCCACCAAGATAAATATGAAACCTGGCCCATAGTCTACAGTCCACTGGATGAAATCATTGCACACGATTATAACCAGAAATGCTGAATATACACACGTGTGCATTTATACACACATACACACCTATACATGTGTAGATGTATAAATATGTGTGAATATGCACACACACACACGGGGAGGGAGAGGTGGTGGTGAAGATGAATGTTCCGGGTAGAGGGGGCATGGAACCAAGATATGGAAAGCGAGAGAATCTAGAGCATGCAGATGAATGATGGGCAGTTTAGTCTTACCCACTGGTTTTTGAAGTGTGGCCCAAGACCTTTTCTGGGAGTCCCGCCAGGTCAAAACTATCTTCAACTGTGTTGACACTTACATTGCTGGTGCAAAAGCAATAGCAGGTAAAACAACTGGTGGCTTAGCATAAATCAAGGCAGTGGCATCTCACTGTATCAGTGGTCATTATATTCTCTACTGCCACACACACAGCTTTTTTTTTTTTTTTTGAGATGGAGTCTCGCTCTGTCGCCCAGGCTGGAGTACAGTGGCACGATCTCGGCTCACTGCAACCTCCACCTCCCAGGTTCACACCATTCTCCTGCCTCAGCCTCCAGAGTAGCTGGGACTACAGGTGCCCGCCACCACGTCTAGCTAATTTTTTTTTTTTTTTTTAGTAGAGACGGGGTTTCACCATGTTAGCCAGGATGGTCTCGCTCTCCTGACATCGTGATCCAACCGCCTCGGCCTCCCAAAGTGCTGGGATTACAGGCATGAGCCACCACGCCTGTCCTTAGCTAAGTGTGTCCTTGATGAAGCAGTAAAATTATTAATTTCATTAAATATTGATTCTTGAGTACACATCTTTTTAACATCCCATGTAACAAAATGTTAAGCGCACTCATTCAGCACTTCCGCTGCAGGCCAGAGTGCGGTGGTTGTCTTTGGGAAGAAAAAGTACTTGTGTGGCTGAGCTGCAAGCTTAGCCACTGTTTTTCACAGAACACCATCTTTCCTTGAAAGAATGACTGAGAAAAACTATGATTACTCAGATTTGGGTATTTATAGACACTTTGTCAAAAATAAATACAGTGAGCCTGTTATTTCAAGGAAAACTGACAGTATTTGTTGCTAAAGACAAATTTTGGGCTTTCAAGCAAAAATTAAAACTTCGGGGCCGGGTGCGGTGGCTCACGCATGTAATCCCAGCACTTTGGGAGGCCGAGGCGGGCAGATCACCTGAGGTCAGGAGTTCAAGGTCAGCCTGAACAACATGGTGAAACCCTATCTCTACTAAAAATACAAAAATAAGCGTGATGGTGGGTGTCAGTAATCCCAGTTACTTGGGAGGCTGAGGCATGAGAATCACTTGAACCCGGGAAGCGGAGGTTGCAATGAGCTGAGATTGTGGCACTGCACTTCAGCCTGGGGGATAGAGACTCTATCTCAAAACAAATAAACAGAACTTTGGAAAACCTGTATCCAGTATTTTCAGCTTTAGAGCATCTCAATACTTAAAGACTTTTCAGATGAGAATGGCAATGACATTAACAAATGTGACATGTTGATATTTTTCTAAACGGTGGTATTACATGTGATATTTTGATATTTTCCAAATGACTAATGATGCATGATGTTACAAAATGATGTGTAAAAGATCCTTTCAATGGATGTGATAGGACAACAGACTTTAATGTAACAGCATTATGAAAAGTTCATTGATTGGTTTCAGATTCTATGTTGCAACAAACCTTTACACCTGGGTCAAGTTCTGATATAGTTTCAAAGACTACCCACAATTAACTGAAAGGGCTATTAAAACACTCCTCCCTTTTCTAACTACATGTCTGTGTAAGGCTGGATTTTCTCCACATAGTTCAACCAACACAACATACTGCAACAGAATGAATGCAAAAGCATTTATGAGACTCCAGCTGTCTTCCATTAAGAGAGACATTAAAGAGATTTGGGAAAAAGTAAAACAATGTCACTCTTCTCACTAAATGTTTGTGCTTTGGAAATATTTACTTTTCATTAAAAATGCTACTTTATGTTATCATATATCATATAATGGGTTTATTGTTATATTTAAACAAGTTTATAAATATTTTTAAATTTCTTTAATTTTAATTTCTAACACAGTAAATATTACTAGATACAATCTATACAAACAAAAGCTCTTAGGGGAATCTCACTAATTTTTAAGAGTTACATAAAGGGGTCCTGAAACCAATTGTGGAGAACTGCTGAGCTAGTGTCGTAGTGGGCAGGTGAAGGGAGGGGGACACCACTGGTCTCCAACACTGGGATGGGGCATTCAGAGCTGATCTTCAAGAGCCTATGAAGGGTGCTGAGTACCAAAATGGTATGGACAGATTTGCCTTTTAGAAAAAGCAAGGACAGCATAAAAGTGCCTCTGCTCCATGAACATATGATTCTGAAAACAAGTAAGTATGATAAGAAGTCAAACTGTAGGGCATTGAAGGTCCATTATTACAACCTAAAAAATGAAATACAAATTTCTATAAAAGAGCAGGAAGAGAAGAATATTAAAATGTAATGATTTAAGAAAGAAGAAAAGCAGGGTCTTGCCAAATAGAACTGCAACTGAATGGAATTCTGCAAAATGAGGGAAATCATTAGTAACAAAGTGCAGGGCTTTAAACATCTAAAGATGCCAGAATCAAGATGCATTTCAGGCAAGTCTGGAAAATAAAAATAAAGGAGTCAGCAAAGAGCAATAAACTACAGCAGTAAAGAGGGAAAATGAATGCAGCCCAGAAAAGATGAACAGAAGCAGTTAGAAATAAAAAGAAGTAGTGAGGAGAGAAAATTGGTTCCTATTTCCAGAGCATGGACTCTATCCAATCAGCACACACTCCACCACTGGAGGTGGGAAAAGAAGGAGCAGGAAACACTTCCAGAGCAAAGTAGACCTCTGCAGAGCCTGGACGAGCAGACCCACTGAGCAATGACCTCATCTAGGTAAAACTGGGTTATACCAATCAAGAACAGAGGCCATATAGAAGAGACAAGAGACAACTATTAAAAATTGCTCATGGCCAGGTGCAGTGGCCCATGCCTGTAATCCCAACACTCTGGGAGGTGGAGGTAGGCAATTTACTTCAGCCCAGGAGTTTGAGACCAGCCTGGGCAACATGGTGAAACCCTGTCTCTACCAAAAAAAAAAAAAGTTAGCTGGGCATGGTTGCATATGCCTATAGTCTCAGATACTCGGGAGGCCAAAGCAGGAGGATCGCTTGCACCCAGAAGCTCAAGGCTGCAGTGAGCTATGATTGCACTGCTGTACTTTAGCTAAGCAACAGAATGAGACCCTGACTCAAAAATGAAAAAAAAAAAAAAAAAAAAAAAAAAGTTGCTCACAAGGGGCTTACAAACAGCCATCATTTTCTAAGTCAAAGCAATTATGGGAATGCAAACTGGTACAACCACTATGGAAAACAGTGTGGAGATTCCTTAAAGAACTAAAAGTAGGACCACCATTTTATCCAGCAACCCCACAATCCCAGTATCTACCCAGAGGAAAAGAAGTCATTATATGAAAAAGATACTTGCACATGCATGTTTACAGCAGCACAATTCGCATTTGTAAAAATATGGAACCAGCCCAAATGCCCATCAATCAACAAGTGGATAAAGAAACTGTGCTATACATATACCACGAAAGACTACTGCGTCATTATAAAGAATGAAATAATGGCATTTACAGCAACCTGGACGGAACTGGAGATCATTATTCTAAGTGAAGTAACTCAGGAATGGAAAACCAAACATCCTATGTTCTCACTCATAATTGGGAGCTAAGCTATGGGTGCAAAGGCATAAGAATGATGCATAAGAGTGGACTTTGGGGACTTGGTGGGGAAAGGATGGGAGCAGAGTGAGGGATAAAAGGATACACACTGAGTATAGTGTACAATGCTCAGGTGATCAGTGCACCAAAATCTCAGAAATCACCATCAGAGAACTTATTCATATAATCAAACACTACCTCTTCCCCAAAAACCTATTGGAATAAAACTAAAAAAGCAATTAAAAGACTAGTTATAACTAAAAGAGAAGGAGGTCCTATAGAGAACTCCAAACAGGAGACCGCGTCAAGTTTCTCAAACTCTCTGGACTACAGTTTCCTCTTGCATAAAATGGGGAGTCCACCACCTACTTGACAAGGTTGGTGTGAGCATCATGGACTCTGAGTACAGGTCTGGCGAAGGGCAGATGCTCAACAAATGAAAGCTGCAATTAGTATTACCCTAGTTATGACCGCAGGGCCAAAGTGGGACCTACAGTTGTCACTGCACTAGCCTAGGCCAGAAAGCTCTCCAAGCTCAAATGTCAAGGTTTCAACAATCACCAATGTGTGAATGTAAGAAGGAATTTGAATGGCTTTGGCCTTAGGGCTACAGTCACTCTGCTGATGAAAAAACTGCCCTTGACCAACCAAGGCCTGGATCTAAGTGGAAAGGCACACTGCCAAGCACAAGGAGATCCAAGAAAGAAGAGATTTTTAAAAAACAGTCACTTTTCCTGAACAGCCAACACTGCCATGCCAGGGACCTTTTACACACTATTATCTCCCAATTGTCGAAAGCAGCCCAGATGTAGGCTTGTATGCTGTTACCACCCACCCCCAGCCCCACTGCACCCCACCGCAGTTTTATGGACCAGGAAGCTGTCTCATGGCTGAATTGCAAAGAAGTGGTGTAGTCAGGTCCTCCACCTCTTGATCTGCAGCTCAGGACTCCTTCACTACCACACTGCTCAGCCCACAAGGACTAAGGGCCTGCCCAACAGATGTAAGCCAGCAGCTCTTCATCTAGTTAGAGCAGCACACTGGGGATCCACAGATTAAAAGACAAAAACAGGCCACTGCAGTGGCTCATGCCTGTAATCCCAGCACTTTGGGATGCTGAGGTGGGCGGATCACTTGAGGTCAGGAGTTAAAGACTAGCCTGGCCAACATGGTGAAACCCCATCTCTACTAAAAATACAAAAATTAGCCAGGTATGGTGGCAGGCACCTGTATACCCAGCTACTGCGGAGACTGAGCCAGGAGAATCACTTAAACCCAGGAGGCAGAGGATGCAGTGAACCAAGATTACACCACTGCACTCCAGCCTGAGAGACAGAGCAAGACTCCGTCTCAAAATGGGACAAAAACAAAAAGCCCACTCAAAAGATTTTGACCCACCCACAGAAATAAACATGTCCAATTAAAAAAAAAAATGCTTTCTAGAAAGGTAAGACAGGAAGAAGAAAGGACTATTTTGACAGGGATAGACGATTCAGCCAAAAATGAGACCCCTCCCTTCCTTCACCTCCCACAGCTAATCAAACACCCAGTTAGGTTTTCCCTGACTGGCATGCCAGACGCTGCCCTAGGGACTGAGGATGCAGGCCAGCCTTTGTGCCCCTGAAGTCAGCAAGGAACTACAGCAGGTCCTCAAATAGCATCACTGCATTATAACGTTGATAAAAAGAAAAAAAAAATCAATTCCCAGCTGGGGCCACTGTCTGTGTGGAGTTTGCACATTCTCTCCATGTCTGTGTGGGTTTTCTCCAGGTACTCTGGTTTCCTCTTACATCCTCTACAAATACCTAACTTGAACATCCCAAAGATGTTGGAGTTAGGCACTTATGTGTCTAATGGTCCCCATCGGAGTGGATGTGAGCGCACCTTGGAATGAAACTGTGTCCTACGCAGGGTGCGCTTATCACCTTGTGCCCTGAGCTGCTGGGAGAGGCTCCAACCACATGCTACTCTACACTGGAATAAGCAGGTTAGAAAATGGATAAATGAATGAATACAAATTATTGTCAAACAAAAATTCATAAAGTATAATCATACAAATGCAGGACATTAACAATGTGGTCTGAAAGTGCTCAGTGAGCTGCCATATTCGTAATTGTTTTTAAACTGCACGGTAGGAGGAGATGACCCTGGTAATTTTCATTTTGTAAACATGACCACCCTCACTCACTGATCCACCAAAAACTGGGTCAATAGTGATCTCACTTGTTCTTATTAATTTTTCTTAAATGTAGGTATAGCTCCCATTTACTTCAGTGTTTAGTATTAGAAGTGTTTGGGGTCTTTATTTAGAAGTTTGGTGATATTTCTGTGCCAGAAATATGCAATAGGAATTTAACTCTTGTTTACATCAATTAGCCTTCATAAAATTGGTTTCATTATACATGGTTTCACTTCAAGTCATAGTTTCCAAGAACCCATGTATGAGGTTAAATGAGGACTTAGTGTACAGTCACGCACCACATAATGATGTTCTGGTGAACAAAGGACTGCATATATGACAGCAGTCCTCTAAGATTATAATGAAGCTGAAAACGTCCTATTGTCCAATGATGTCATGGCCATCATAAAACCGTAGCACAAAGCATTACTCCGTGTTTGTGGTGATGCTGGCATAAGCATACCTACTGCACTGCCACACGAAGAGTGTACAATGATGTCCCAGGCCTTCATATTCACTCACCACTCAGCCACTGACTCACCCAAAGCAGTTTCCAGTCCTGCAAGCTCCATTCATGGCAAGTACCCTATACAGGTATATATTTTTCAAATCTTTTATACTATATTTTTATTGTACCTTTTATATGTTTAGATACACAAACGCTTACCATTGTGTTATAACTGCCTACAGTATCCAGTATAGCAACATGCTGTAAAGGTTTGTAGCCTAGGAGCAATAGGCTATAACCACATTGTCTAGGTGTGTAGTAGGCCATACCATCTAGGTTTGTGTAAGCACACTCTACGATATTCACACAACAAAACTGCCTAATGATGCATTTCTCAGGATGTGTCCCTGTCATTAAGTGAGGCATTGACCGTATATCTTGGTGGCTCCAGTAAGTGCTGTGAAAGGGTACTACAATACAATACAGGGCAATACAGAGTACTATGGGGGCAGGTCATGAAGGGGCCTAACTAAGTCTGAAAGGCCAAAGGCAAAGGCCCTGAGGTGTTTCAAAGCCTGGCACATCTAGAAGCTGAAAGGCAGTGGGGCAAGAGGATGGTCAGCAGGCCTGAGAGGTGTGGGGAAACCAGATTACACAGGGCCTTATGACCAGACTTTATACTATCCTAAGAGCATGGGACCCATCAATAGTGAAGAATCATCCAACTTGCATTTTATAAGCCTATTGTGGCTGCAGTGTGGGGGCTGGAACACTAATATTCTCTGTGACCCTGGGCCAGCTTCTCAAATTCTCTGAGTTTCAGTTCCCTCTTTTGTAAAATAAGGATAAGCATAATGGTGCCTACTATATAGGTTGTTGTGGGAGATAAATAAGTCAATATATGTGAAGACCTTAGCAATGTTAGCCTTTTTTTGTATGTGAAACTATTATACACAAACACAAGTTTGACAAAATAAAACTCAAACTTAAACTACATGTAATTTACTCTAATGTCTCCCATTCTACTATTTTTTTATTTTGTTAAATGATGGGGGGGAAACCCCTAAATTAATTTCAGAATGAGGTAACATAGGTCATGACCTGCAGCTGGAGATGGGTTAGACTTGGGTGATAGCAATGGAAGAGAGGGCAATAGAGGTGCCAGGACTTGGTGGATGATCAGATAGAGGTGATGAGGGAGACGGAGGTATCAAAGATGCTCTCAAGCCTCTGGATTGATGACAGTGCCAATTTTGAGATGGAGGGCCCAGGAGGAAGAGCAGGTTTGTCTGTGAGAGGAAGGAAGACTGGACTCCTCAGTGGAAGAGGATTTGGGTGGAGGTGACAAAAGGAATCTTCACTTATACACTTTCCCAACCAAGATACTATATAGAGAGATTTCACATCAGAATCGTAGTTACTAATAAGGAATGCATTTTCCCAGACTGCTCCGTGAGGGGGACAGCCTTTCTGAACCAAGCACAGCAGTAAGTGACTGAGGGAGGACTCTGGGATTTGGGGCTCCCGCCAAATGTCTTTCCTTATCTGACAAACATAAAGCACTAATCACATTTAATTAGAGTCCATTTGCCCATCTGTTTCCTCTACTAACCAAGCTGCTTCAGGGCAGGGACCACCTGGTTTCATCAATCTCTTTATTCCCCAGACCTCCTTTGCATACTGCCCTGCATGCTGCCTGTAGTAGGTGCTCAACAAGCATCTGCTGAATGAATGGTCATGATTCCACATGATGGAACTCCTGAGAAGGCCATTTCCAGTGCAGAAAATTAAAGTGGGGAAAATGGGAGGAGGGATACAGAATCTGTTAGGAGAATTCTGATCACTGAGGGCTATAGGCCAGTGGTTCATGGCAAAAATTAGTCTACAAAGAGAATGCTAAACTCTGGAATGGGCAATTGGCATGGGTCATCAATATAATGATCAGAAACATTAAGCAGATCTGGGAAGGAATCAGGAAGATGAAGGAAAAATAAAACAGGATGAGGCTATATATATATATATAAATAAATATATATATAAATATATAAATAAATATATATATAAATATATAAATAAATATATAAATATATAAATAAATATATATAAATATATAAATAAATAAATATATATATATAAATAAAATTTGGTCTCTTCCAAAGATCACCCTAAGTGTGTAATTCCTGACATCAATTCCCTTGCTATATTTTTCCATCAGCTCTACACCTCCAAGAAGCCTCCCCATTTCCAATCCTCTGCCACCCTCCAAACCCCAGCTGCCTCACATATTACTTTTTTCCATACGTACATGATTTATTTCCCTAATAAACAAACAGGAATAGTGTTACATAACTTCTTATCCACTCCACTGCCACCCCTTGCACAGAGGAGGCACTCAATAGTATATTCAATTAATAGCTGATTAAATGATTTCGGCATTCACATTTTCTAGCCTCATTCCCTTTAGTTGCAAATGGTTTACTGAAGGTATCGTTTTTAATAGTAACAGCTGCATTTGTTCAGCATCTACCACATACCAGACATAGCTAAGGACTTTAAACACATCGTCTCCTATAATCCTCCATCTGCGGGGTTGGGGTAATTATCCCCATTTTACAGACTTCAAGATTGAGGCTCAAAGAGACAACATAGTTAGATAAGTGGCATTCAACACTGGCATTCAAACCCAAGGCTACTTAACTCCAAGGCCAAATAAATGCACCATTACTCTAAAATTTTGGCACCATTATCCCTGGCACAGAAACACGAAGAAAAGCTCATCTGACCTGGAGGCAGTACTCTCTGCTCCCCAAAATATAATTAAAACTCAACTCAGAGAAAGCTTTTTTTTAGGTTTGGAAAGGCCATAATTTATCAAGAGCCATTCATTCATTTCCTACAAATACACAGGTCAGGTCAAGCAACTCTGTGATTTTAAAAAGTGGAGCATGTTATTGGCACCATTTGTTTCTGAAAGAATTTTAACGAGAAAACCAATGATGTGCAGAACAATCAGATCATTAGTGACAGGTAGTAAAATAATCACAAAATGCTAAAGCCTCCACTTTTCCTATGCTACAGTCCCCCCAAGCTTCCATGTTCACTATTTTATTGGATCATCTCTGTAACTGTGAGGTAATTACTTGTATATCACTGTATACATGAGGAAAAAATTAGAGTAAGGGAAGTTCAATGAGTTAACGAAGGTCATGTCTGTTACTCAGGACCCTTGGTTATAAGTAACAAAACAAAACACCTTGGCAAAAGAAAATTTGAAATAAGGAAGAGAGGACAGACAGGAGGGAATTTCCAGGCGAATACACTCCCTTCTCTGCTTCTCTCTGCCTACAAGTTCCTCCTACTCCAAGCCAGCTGCAGCAAGCCAGCTTTCTCCTCCAGACAGGAAACCAGGGTCACTGCAGCTTCATGTTCCCATTTCTCTGGCTCCACCACCCCAGAAGAAAAGGCTCTTGGGCCTCAAGTTCAAAATTCCAGGGAGATGGGCTTGAACAAATGTGCATTACACCACTGTACGTCTCCCCAGCCCTATCTATGCTGGGCGGATTGGCAGCAACACAACAGCAGCTCTGTCCAAAGACACCTATCCATCAAATTCTCTCCCCTCTCCAGTCTGACCCCCTTTTAATAGCTTTGACCTGGCAAGGGGTCCAAATGCAGTAAAACTGGTTCTGTTTTTCCTTTGTGATTTCTACACAGGAGGCTGCTTCACATTCATTTGGGGCAGGGAAAGGCCCCATCTTAACATCCTATTACATGGCTGCAATTACTGCCTTGGATTTTCTTGAGGCATTCCGGTTCTCATAATAAATTATCCCTTTTACTAAAAAAGATTTTTTAATTACAAAAATTAATTATAATTAAAATTGTACCAAGACCAAGAACACAGGGGACCAAGAACCATGCTTGGCAGGTCCCAGTAATCGGTAAGGGAGAAGTAACACCCCTGAAGAAGGGAGAATGCCGGTCCCAAAAGAAAGAAGGGGAGTCAGGCAGATAAAGTAAATAGAAATCCTGTACACATAACTGCTAAGCTCTGTTCTTCAGATCCCAAGTCCAATAATCTTGCTTCTTTCTATACCACAGTTTACATTATTTGGGCACTAAATTGTGAAGTACCAACAGTAAAGAACCACCAATATATAAAAGGTGCTAATTGTGCATAATGACATTTAGCGCAAACGGAATTAGAAAAGAGAGAGATCGTCTAGGCGTAGTGGCTCATGCCTGTAATCCCAGCACTTTGGGAGGCCAAGGCGGGTGGATCACTTGAGGCCTGGAGTTCGAGACCAGCCTAGCCAACATGGTGAAACCCCATCTCTACTAAAAATACAAAAATTAGCCAGCTGTGGTGGTGCGTGCCTGTAGTCCCAGCTACTCGGGAGGCTGAGGCAGGAGAATCGCCTGAACCCAGGAGGTGAAGGTTGCTGTGAGCCGAGATCGTGCCATTGCACTCCAGCCTGGGTGACAAAGCAAGACTCTGTCAAAAAAAAAAAAAAAAAGAAAGAAAAAAAAGAAGAGAGAGAGATCTACATACCCATTTACATTCGAGTAGTATCCTAATATTAGAAATCTCTACAATTGTGTGCTAAGAAGAAACAAAAACTTCTTTACCAGTGAAAGTCAGACTAGCCTTCCCTGCCTCATAGCCCTCTGCCTTCCACCTTCCCTTAAAGCTGGATGATGGGAGCCTCTCCTTAGATCCAGGGTTTCTTTGTCCTCTACTCAGCTGGAAGGTTCACCTGGGCCCAGGTGATGATAAAGACCTTTCTTCCAAGGAAGAAAGCAGGAATCAGAAACATAAAATACATTTACAAAGGGGACCCCAGTAGCTGAGTTTCCTACAAATGCCAGAGGGCTAACAAAAGATGCCGGCACATCTCCATCGATGTGTGCTCAACACTGTCTCACAAAACCAGCTCCAGAATGAGACCACCCAAGCATGAAGCAGAGAGCTCAGGAAGGGAAGTGGGCAGGGGCTGTCACCCTACTGCTGCCTTACGACTGCCGTAATCCAATTGGTTTTTTCTTCTTTAATTTAATCAAGCACTTAATTGAGCCCTTGCTGTCTGGCAGGCACTATTCTAAGTGCTTTATAAATATTCTTTGCTTTAGTTGGCAGAAATCAGCTCCCAATAGCATCACTGACTGCACATGGTTATGGCAACTTCTAAAAAGAAATTTAGAGAACAAGATTTTTAAAATTCTTCTCAAAGGTCTAACCCAAACCTAGATGGCTGAAATCAACTCCAATTTCTCTAGTTCCAGCACTTTGCTTCTCTCCTTGAGTCCACTTTGTTCTTCTTCTTCCACAGAACAGATAAAGGTTAATATTTATTAAGCACTTACAGTGTACCGAGCACTTTATATCCATTATCTCCACTGATTCTCACAGCAACCCTAGAAAGTAATGCTTTTATGCTCTTTACAGAAGAAAAAACAGGCTGAAAGGGGAGGCAACTCACCAAGCCAACTTGCCCCCAGGCCAAGTGACAAGCCAAGATCCCAGCCCCAGCAGCCTGACTCCACACTCCTTCTCCTACCCGCATTGAAGTACCTTGCTAGACAGCAACTCTTGTATGGTGTCACTGGAAAAGCCATCTTTTGCAAGAACACATATGCTGCTGCTCCAAATTGTTTTTAATTGAAATGAAATGCATATAACATATATCAGACATTTTAAAGTACATAATTCACGGCACGTAGACATTCACAATGTTGTGCAACTGCCACCTCTATCTAGTTTCAAAACATTTTCATCAACCCAGAAGAAAATCAGTATCCACTTGGCAGTCGATCCACACAACCTCTTCCCTCCAGCCCCTGGAAACCATTACTTTGCTTTTTCTCTATCTATGGATTTACCTATTCTGGATAATTTGTATAAATGGAATCATATAATATGTGGCCTTTGGTGTTTGGTTTCTCTTACAAATAACATGTTCTTGCGGTTTATGCAAGTTGTGGCATACATCTGTACATCATTCCTTTTTATTGCTGAACAACATTCCATTGTAGAGATATGGAGATACCACATTTTGTCTATCCATGTATCCACTGATGGACACCTGGCTGAGTTACTTCCACCTTTTGACTGTCGCTAATAGTGCTGCCATGAAGATTTGGGTTCAAGGATTTAAGTCCCTGATCGAATTCTTTTGAGTATATAACTAGGATGGAATTGCTGGGTCTTACGATCATTCTATGTTTAACTTTTTGGGGAGCCATGCCTTTTGAAATATTTTTAAAATTTGAAATTATGCAAAGAAAAGCCAGAAGGAAACAGAAAACAAAATGCAAACCTCAATGAAATCAAAGGAGATAACCAGTCTCATCTCATTTGAATAAGTTCAAATCTGAGCAGAAGAAATCCAAACAGTACACTTCTATGTTTTTGAAAGGCTAAGAGAAAAGATATGTAATTCTACCAAATAACTAAGAAGGGGTTGCTGTATCTCCAGGATATTTTTAACAAAAAAATCACACCTAAGCCAGGGCTCCAGTAGGAGCCATGTGACTGGCTATAAGACTTTTCAGCCAAAGAAAACAGTCAAGAGGACAAGCACAGGCCATTAACAGGGGCGGCTTTCTGTGATCAGAGAAGGCTGAATTCCCGCCCTGGTTCTCATTTTTAGTAAGACCACTCTTCTCTTTGGAAAGATACAAGTCTCTAATGTCAAAAAATGACAGCACTCTTTTAAAAACCATCTTGTGTCCCAACCCTTAAAAGACTATTTCTAATTAGTTCTAAACTGTCAGCACTACTTAAGAATGGCTTGCTGGAAACTTAGCCTGGGACCAAGGGAAAGATACACAAACATCAGAACCAACCCAGGGTGCACATATGCCCTTGTCCTGCATCTGGTGTTTCAGCATTTTTATGAGGCCTAGTCAGTAATGATCTTAACCGGGAGGACAGTGGCAAGATGGGAATGCAGAGGGACTGTAACAAAGGAGGATGCACGAGTGCCTTTAAATTACATGAAAAAAAAAAAAGTTATCTGAAGAACACAGAAAGTGAACTACAAATGACAAGACTGAGTCTTTGCATACAAGCAAGACACTGACATGACAGGAATGGCTGGCAAATCAGGTAATAGGCAAGCGACTTGGCAGCATTCACTCGGCAGGTGTTCAATTAGGCAGGAAGCGGGCTGAAAACAACTCAATTAATTCATTGTGCATGCCTGTCCAAGAGAACAAGATAAACCTAAAACATCAATGGCAGACCAGAGATTAACTCCACAGCTCCATCTTTTGCAAAAGTAGGGGCTAACAAAGATGCATGTGCAAAATATAAAAACTACACCAAGATGAACTCTGGTGAGCTCTTTAAAAGTTCGAACTAAAACCAAGGCAAAGAAGGAAACAAAGCAAGAAGGTGGCTTATTATGGATCCAGAAAAGCCATTCCTTTCTCATGAGTGGCTCTCAATGGCCAGCCTCAGATATAGGCAGTCCTCAGTACTTGGGTTGAGAAGTGTGACAGGTACAAACACAAACATATTTAAAAAGTCAACAGCAAAGTGATGGGCTCACCCTTACTTGTAATATCCCCTATGTGTGAGGCTCTCCCAAGCTAAGACTTAACTCCAATGCCAGACCTATAGTCTGAATACACTAGAAAAAAATATAAAACCATGAGGAGTCATTTGGCAGAGCCAGAAAAAGAAAGCTACACTACGAACATAAAATCAAGCAAAGAAAAGCAAAGGTTAGCAGGGCCAACATCTGGCAGAGCCACTATAGGTCCTTACTGGAAAAGGGGACTCAAACCCTTGCAGCCCGGATGGCATCGCTCAGGCCTGATGAGAAACAAAGCATGCTGCAGGTGGGGCAGAACGTTTGTACTAGAGGCATCCCTTGTTTGAGAGAAAAGAATCCTGAAGTTTAGGAGTTCAGCAACATATCCAGGGCAACTGTCAGCAACAGCACAGCCAGGTGTATAATTCTGGGCTCCTGGAAAGACCTTCCACTAATAATACTGATGATGATAATGATGACGTTAACAGCTCTTATTCACTGAAGAGTTTAGGAGCAGACATTGCATTGAGGGTTTTACATGTTACCCCGTTTAATCCTCTCAACAACTTACAAGGTAGCAATTCTCTTATTAACCCACTTTACACACAGGGTGCAGAGAGGTTAAGGCACCAAAGTCAAACACCTTGTTGGAAGCACAGGCAGGACAGGAACCTAAATCCAGCTAAAAGTTTCTGCTCTTGACCATTATACTTAACTATCCCTAAACTATATTGCTTCCAAACAAGGCAGAAAGGCTATTTTCAACTAAAGTATAAACCAGCAAGTTTTGACCATTAGATAATTTTTCATATATACTACCTTTTCCTATCAAGATACAAAGACAATCAACGCTTCGGGATATAAAGAACAAAATTATTTTGACTTTAAGGAGAAAGAAGGCTCAAGACTCTCCAGCCTGGAAAAGAGAACTGAACAGAGACCCAGACTTGCAAATTAGGGGCTAAAGCCAAAACCAAGTCTCTTTGGGATTTCTGTCCAGTGCCTTGCACCTTCAGCATGTCACGTATTTTCAAGGACTTCGTTCTAAGTGCACAGTGGTGCTGCTAGGCTCAGTGAGTGATTTCAGAAATCAGTATTTACCAAATCTTGGAGTTTCCACTAAAATTATCACTGTGCCAGACACAAAACCACCAGTTTAAGCATATACATTGCTATATTCAGTTTTAGGAAACTGTTGTTTTTGATGAAAATACAAAGCACCTGGCTTTCCTAAGAAATGTCATTTATATTCTCAGATTCCACATGCAGCCATATCTCTGGAAGACGCTGTTTTCTCTAACTGGCAAAACCAGGACATCTCTTTGTATGCACACACCTGCTCTGTTGCAACATTCACTTCCTTTCACTGCCACAGCCAAACCACAGATTAGAGCTACAAGTTTAGATCAAGATCAAATAACTATCACAGATCTGCAACTCTAGAAGGGGCTCCTGCAGTGGGCCTGGCTCCAGCTGGTGCCCTGGGACCCAACATGAGTCACTTAATCTCTCTTAATCATAAAACGAAGGGCAGCAGATAATGCTTACTAACTGCTTATCAGATGCCAGGCACTGTGCTAAAGCCACTAAACTCGAGCTAACTCATCTAACTGTCACAATACCTGAGGTAGGTACCCTCATCATACCCTGCCTAAAGATGGACAAAGTCAGGCTTAAAAAAGTTACCCAAAGTCACACAACCATGACACTGCACAAACAGAATTCAAACACAGGTTTCTCAGACTTTAGAGCCCAAGCTCTTAACTATCACACTCGGTGTCTTTCTGCTTTCCTCATTCATAAAGCAAGGGTAAGAATACCTGTCATTTCCTTGCAGAGACAGTATTCTGCAAATTGTCCTTAACATCATTCTGACTATTCTTCCAGTCTGAGGGGTGAACTGTTACAAATTCTCCCAGACAGACCAACCAATCAGCTAAGTACTCAGTACTGGACAAAGGATGAAGGGAACATAAAAGAGAGAACATCCCTGCCGCCAAGGACTTCGCAATCTAGCCAATACCAATCGAAGCTATAATCTCTCTCTCAGATATTTTGATCATTGATCCACAGTCAGAAGTGCATTTCTATTATGGCCTGGGAGGGATGCACCTACACACAGCCTGTGTGTCACACATTGTTATTTTTCACCGTTCTATTTCATTTAAAAATGTATCAACCCACTAAATCAATTCTCTGACTGTGGATTGTGATTAACAGTTTGAAAAGCCCCAACTCTAGCCCCTTTTTGGCACAAACTTTAAAACAAAACAAAAACAAAATGTCAGGAAGTTCTTCCTCAGACTAGTTTAAGTTTCTTGGGCTATCGGGTTAATTGGATTTGTATCGCCGAATATGTCCTCAGGGGCAGATGCACCAGCATATCCGATCTGTGAAGGGTGTAAAAAGTGGACTCCTGCAGGCCCACATTCAAATGCTGACTCTCTGGCATGTTAGCTATGTGACTTCTCCAGATCTTGGTCTATAAAACAGAAGATAATTCCACTCACCCCTCTGGTTTGTTACAAGGGACCTACCTGGTACTGGTTCTGTCTTTCTCAGCAGAGGGGCTGTGGGCATGGGAGGAAGGGAGACAAGTCTGGTCATGTGGCACGACCAGTTTACGCAACACAGGACCTGTGGTAGCCAATTCCACCCCTCGGCCTGCTACCATGTTAAGTGATTCGAAATCCTTCAAATCTTTTATGCAGGCATCCGTTGTATTCCACATGGAAGTACAATACATAAGATGCCTAAGATATAACAGGGCATAGGCCAAGTCTCCGCCATTGTAGAGCTTGCTGTTAATCTAGGCAGGTGGCCAGGTAAACAGGTAACTGTAACTGACTGCACCAGGTGGTATAACATAAGTCTGGGAGTCTGATGAGAGAGTGTCTCATGCAGGGAAGTCTAGTCCTTGATCCCATTTGCAATTCCCTTAGTGTCAAAAACCATACCTTGCAAACTTCTAATTTATAACACATAAAGACTTAAAAACCACTACCACCACACTGAGGACAAGAATCCTTGTCTGTAGCCACAGCAATAAGAGGGCTATCAACTCCAGTTCTATCTCCCCTACGAGATGCTAAGTTCCTTGAGACCTGAAGTAAGAGAATTGCTCAAGATCACACAGCAAATACACAAAATTGGAAACCCCAAAGATCAAAAATTGCAGGTCACTTTGCTGGTTCCTCTGGAATTTCCCCTATACTTGTCTAGGCTCAAACATAAAAACTAATGTGGAAAGGAGAGAGAGGGGAAGGGAAAAAAGGTCTGTCACTAGGTGACCAAAAATGTAAGAGCTGGCCAAGCACGGTGGCTCATGCCTGTAATCCCAGCACTTTGGGAGGGCTGAGGTAGGAGGATTGCCTGTCCCAGCTACTCAGGAGAATTTCCTGAGCTCAGGAGATGAGCTGTGATCACACCACTGCACTCCAGCCTGGGTTACAGAGTGAGACCCTGTCTCAAAAAAAACAAAAAGACTTACCCACTAGACGCTGATTAGGTCTTTGAAGAGGTGAGACCACGCCGGGCATAGTGGCTCACGCCTGTAATCCCAGCACTCTGGGAGGCCAAGGCAGGTGGATTGCTTGAGCTCAGGAATTCAAGACCAGCCTGGGTAACATGGCAAAACCCTATCTCTACCAAGAATATAAAAAATTAGCTGGACATGGTGGCACATGCCTGTAGTCCCAGCTATTCCAGAGGCAGAGACAGGAGAATCGCCTGAGCCTGGGAGGCGGAGGTTGCAGTGAGCTGAGATCATGCCGCCGCACTCTAGCCTGGGCAACAGAGCAAGATCCCGCAAGAAATGAGACCAGAAAACCTCAAATTTAGTTTTTTT
This sequence comes from Pan troglodytes, assembly GCF_028858775.2. Lineage (NCBI taxonomy): Eukaryota > Metazoa > Chordata > Mammalia > Primates > Hominidae > Pan > Pan troglodytes. The sequence continues at coordinate 95,637,932 of NC_072407.2, forward strand.
AAGTCTTTTCAAGATAATTATACAATCAGTGAAAGTGTGTGTGCTAAAAGTGCTGACACGTCCAATATGTAAATTTAAAATACCCCGTTTTCTAAAATCGTGTTTTGGCATTTCCTCATTTTTAAAAATACTGGGCATTTCTGAGAGGCTGTGTGGTTAACATGGACTTCCTTAGTTTTGGTTTCCAGTAAATGAAGCATATATCAGCACCCCATTCCAAAACCAAAAGAATGAGAAAACCTTGGAAAGATTCTAGCTGAAACAGCGTTTTTAAGCTTCATCCTCTCCTTCTTGTTTTGGGGGAGGAAGTGTGCAGGTAAGATCAGTTACTAATGCCCTTCAGGGGAGGGGAGTTTCTCAGGCCTCAACCTCTGTAGCTGAGATCTGTGTTTTCTTCAAGCCATCCTGGTTGAAAAATAAAAACAAGCAATTACAACGCATTGAGCCTGGGTGATCTCACATACACTATCTCATATATATCTTACCACAGCCTCTTTTAGATTGTACTATCATCACCAATTTATAGGACACAGACTCAGAAAGGTTCAGTAACCAGCTCAGGCTCACAAAGCCAGGAAACGGCCGGGAGGGAACCTAGGATGGGACCACACATTCCTGAGGGAGAAGAGAACCCTACTGTGTACACGATCCCCAGGGCATTTGAAGAGGGCATTCTTTCACTTTCGGAATACAAGCTGATTTTAAACAGGCATCTTCTTGGTTGTGTTTTATGAAACTTACAGGGGAAGCTATGGTATAGAAGTATGCTACCTAAGAGTGACTTCCCTTAAGAATCCCCATCTGTAAAATGGAGATGATGACGACCACTCCCTGGGAGCACTGGACAAGACTTTCTGGGCAAAGTCCTGAAAACTCTGACACTCCACAAACACAAATGACCTGGAGCAGCAGCATTACTGCCAGGCCCCTGGAAGTAGCTTATGGGGACAAACTGAAGAGAAAGGCAAAACACACACTCCCCGCTACAAAAGTGCTTAGTCCTCCAAAATGCAGGGAAGGCACGGAGTACTGATGATGAGGAATGGTGGGTCAACAGCCAGTGCACACAGAGGAGGTGGTGCATCCAATGCGTTCCCCACCTATGTTAACTCACAGATCTCGCCTGCTCACTGCACTCATCCAAGGTCTTGGGCAAGGACCCACAGAAAAATAGTGAAACAGGAAAAAAATCCAACAAAGGGTATAAACTCAGAATTCTGTGATCCAGTCACACCAGAGTGACATCATAAAACATAACTCCAGTTCCACAAAGACAGATGCTTCCCTGGGCTGGACGGCCCACATCCCCAACACCCACAGCTGGCCTCTACTCAGAGGAAGGTTGCACTCAACCCACAATGGGCCAAGGAGCCACTACTGTACTGCCACTCCCAGCTGTGGTCAGAATACCCTCTCCCAGGGCTCCTGCTGCCACTTCCAGCTGTGGCCAGAACACCTCCCAGGGCTCCTGAGACCACTGCGCTATGCAGCAAAAGGCCACACTCTGATCAGAAGATCTTACGTTTGAATCTCAAGCACTGCTACTTACACACTGGGTCTGTCAGCAAATTACTGCCCCACTGATTCTCAGGTCTTTTCCTCTGTAAAATGGAGAAAATAATAACCACTTTCTGAGCTTGTTGTGAGGATTAAATGAGATAATCTGCCTAAAAGGCAAGGCACACAGCAACTGAAGCTATTATCCAACTTGAAGCAGAGGCCAGCTAATATTGGGTAAAAATTAAATTTGATTCCTCGAAAGAAAAAAGTTCCATAAAGTTAGTGAGGATCAGCAATTTTCAGAAAATTTAAGGAAGTGAGGTGGAAAAATTCCACTCCCCCCATTCCTAAAGGGTTTTGAAGCCCACCCACTCCTGGCTCTCCTGCAGGAATAGAGAACTGCAGTGTCTCCAGACTCTTCCCACTTTATAAATACACCCTACGACCAACCAGAGAGTGCTTGCTGCCAAACTCCTGGGCAAACGCAACCAACAGGATTGGATCCGGAAATTAGATGTCCAAGCAGCCCAGTCATACTCAGTTCAAAATAGATATCTGTGACCTACTTAGTCTTCGAGTACCATTCTCAAAGCCAAAAAACAAGACAGGGCCGCTGACTTCAGCAGAGCCCTGCATGGGCCCCTGCTTTCCTGTCAGATGAAACGTGCACTGCAACAGTGATGACTCAAGAAATTATCTCAGGATAGCTGGACAGAAACCCCAGCTTGGAAAGAGCTGATTCAAACAGTTGTGAAAAAGCAAAAAGTCACAGAAGTCCTGCCGACAGTTTATCCTCTCTGACTATCCCCAATAATCCATCTTCATCCACTTGGACTGAGGGTTACACCCCTCATGACAGGGACTTCTCAAGCTGTCTATCCCTAACACTCATATTGGTTTGAGTATACATATCTTCCCATAAAACAAGGGATTCTGCCTACTGTACCTTGATGTTCTACAAAGCATCAAGCACAGAAAGGGTCCAATGAAGAGCAAGCACCACCCAAGGGGGACCCCCTCCCCTCCCCAGGGGCAGACCACCAGGTTCCAGCCCACTCACATGCTTGGCTGCTCAAGATTAGAGAACAGAAACAGACAAATATTTGCTAAAAAAAAAAAAAAAAATTAGGAAGACAAACAAGACCAGGGAAAGTTGCTGTGTACTTTCAACCACCGCAGTTACAGAATGATCTCCTAAATTACAACTCATTTCACCAAAGAGATGAGAGTTTTGGGGAGAGTGAATCCAAGGAATTTGGTAGGGACAAATTCCAGTGAAATCCTAGAGCATTCAGCACTAGGCAATACAACACCAGGTAGACAGTGGAACATTATACTTCACCAGTGAAGTGATGGTAGAGGAAACAAGCTGCTGCCAAAAACAAAAATGAAATAAAGCAAACCTGCTGCTCTTCACATCCGCATCCATCCTCCTCACATCTCCAAGGTCAGCCCCACTGTTCTCACGCACCATTGTACACTCAAAATTCTCATCAGAGAAACTTCCTTGAGAGCCCTGTGGTTTCCTCAGCACTTTTTCCCTACATCATGACATTTAATCATCACCACCATCCTGGGAGGCAGGTAGAACAGGCATTTTTATCACTCACTGAGAAATGAGGAAATGGAAGCCAAAGTATGTCTACCACACGGCACAATCAGGACTAAAGTACAGACTAATTCCCAAGTTCAATGTGTGTTCTCCAAAATAACCCAGACCTGACAAGGCCACATATCTGAGCTCTAGGCCATTGCCCTTTCCACTGCACTGCTGAGGACCTTCTAGAGACAGAATTCCGACACACAACCCTCTCAGCACAGCAGCCCACTCTTCAACCTTCTCAAGACACAACAGAGCTCACAAACCAACCTTGGCAACCGCTGACAGGCAGCACCTGCGTCAGCCACACACCCTAAATCGGGCTGACCACCACCTCACTGGCAAACACAATCCAACCCCTAGAGTTTCAAAAAAGAGACATACACTAGCAAATGGCTTTCTACTGTCAAATGGTGGGCAGAGGCAGAAGAGTGATCATGGACTCCGACTGTTATATACCACAGATCCCAGGAACCTGGGACCTTTCTGAGTATGTCAGTTCTGGGTTCAAATCCTGCCTCTGAAGCTGACTAGCTCTGTGACTTTGGGCAGGTAGCTTTGTTTCTGTAAGTCTCAGCGTCCTCATTTATCGCATAAGGGGTTCCAAAAAAAAAATCTCTCAGGGGATGTGGTTAAGGCCACAAAACTATACACTTAAAAATAGTTGAAAAGGCAATTTTTTTCCTTGAGACATGGTCTCACTGTCACCCAGGCTGGAGTGCAGGGACATGATCACAGCTCACTGCAACTTCAGCTTCTTGGGCTCAAGCGATCTTCCCAACTCAGCCTCTTAAGTAGCTGGGACTACAGGCACACACCACCACGCATAACTAATTTTTTAAAAATTTTTTTGTAGAGATGGGGTCTCACTATATTGTCCAGGCTGGTCTCCAACTCCTAGGCTCAAGTGATCCTCCTGCCTCAGTCTCCCAAAGGGCTGGGATTATAGGCATGAGACACCACAACCAGCCTAAAAAAGCAATTTTTATGTATATTTCACCACAATAACAAAAATTAGGTTAATATTTGTTTGCTTTTAAGAAACAGGATGGGTTTTGCTATGTAGCCCTCAAACTCCTGGGTTCAGGTGATCTTCCCAACTCAGCCTCCTGAGTAGCTGGGCCTATAGGTACAAGTCACCACACCCAGTATATTTTGTTTTTTTAAAATAGGAATGTCATAGGTTCACAGTGAGAATTAAATAAGATACTGTAATGGCAAGTTCTTACATTGTCTGGCACATACTAAATCCTAATAAATAATAATTAATTATTATTAATCATAATTTTAATAGTTATAAAGACAGTACATGCTCATTGTAAAAAAAATGCTTAAAAAGCCCTCCTATAATATGAAAATCCAGAGATGACCACTAAAATAAAGTACTTCATGGTCTTTTTCCTACACATAGATATTTCTTAACAAATTTGGAATGTAATTGATATAAAATTTTGTAGTTATGATCCATTCTTTTCTGCCTTACTTATAAATACAAAAACTTCTCACAACCTCATCCAGAAATAAAAAGCCTTTGTTCAAGGAAAGGATAAAAAGTTGTGTGAAACTTGAGAAAAGAACAAGGAGATCAGGTTGAGCAACTGGAGACACCCGCCTCCAGAGCCAGAATGGAGATTTAGCCAAATCCTCCACCACCTGCTCGTCTCTGCCTCCAAGTTGACCCAGAAAGCAAGAACTCTGGGGGTCTGGCCAGACAGGCCATCAGGGAGCACCAGGGCTGAAGCATGTTGAGTTCGGGGGAAGCCCTGTATTTATCAGGCTGGCTGGGATAAAAAGTTCATGTTCCCTGTGCCTAAACTGGTTCCACTGTTCCAGGAGCTCCCACTGTGACCAGGGAGACAGGTGCAAGGGGCTGCCCAGAGTGGGTGGAGAGGTGAAGGGAGACCCCCATGCCAATCATTTCATCCAACCCTCTAGGTTAAAGATGAGAGAACTGAGGCCCAGGGAGGCAAGTAACTTATCGAAGGCAGCAGTGATGAAATCAGAACTTAATGTTCCAGTACCAATCTGGATACCAGAAGACCAACTTCTCAGGGTTCTAAGTGAAATCACAGCATGCCGCCTACTCAGAGCCCAGCAAAGATGCCAGGGCCCACATCCAATACATCCTGTCCATCAACAAGTACGTATTTACTAGATGCTGGGGGCATGTCAGCAGAGACAAAAGCCACCCCTGGGCATAGGACAAGGAGGCTGTCTTATGGGAGGGGAACACGTGGAGCCCTGTCTGGCTCCCACTCTTGGGCAAGGCCTTTCTGTTCTAACTATAACAAGGAAGCAAAGCCTGCCTCCACAGATTCTGAAGGAACACTACCTGAGTCAAAACTTCCTGTAGCACTCTGGCAGAGAAAGGCTGTGCAATTTAAAAGGCAGTTCCTCTAAGGAAGCTCTTTTGATGTGCTAAGGAAAGAACACCCTAAAAATAACTTCTGGAATTACACACTCACAAAACACATTTGTAACACTCACTTTTCTAGCTAGGAATCATCTTCACAACTTTCATTTTGGATGGGTGTGTTTTGTTTGGGAGGAAGGAGGGGCCCCAAAGGCAACTCCTGAAACACTACGGAAGAGCAGCTGCTCCTGGCACTGGAGAATTCTATTTTCATCTCCACTTACACATAATTATCTTCTAAAGCGATGCTCCCCAGAGGGGTCACAATGACAGCGACCTCCCAGATAACCTCCCCAAGCAGGCTGCTTCTGGCACTATCTTGGTAAGTGGAGGCAGGAGAGTCTGAAATCAGGCCCCCGCATAGCCCAGAGAGAGTCTGAAATCAGGCCCCCATATAGCCCACTTCCCCCGAGCCCTCATTACACAAGGGCCAGGCCCCTTCCTTTGGAGGCAAAAAGGAAATTAAATGTCAACCAAATAAGGATATTTCCCTTTAACTCCAAGGCCAAGGAATCTGAAGTAGTGATTCCCCCAGTAACTGGGCAAACTGAACCGACACAGGCCACAGACCAGCAGGCCAGGCCCGCTGAGGGCCAGCCTCTGCCTGGAGTTCCTTCTTCTTTTTAATGACCAATACTCAGATTGCAGGCCGAAGTGTTTTTATGACAAATAAGAACAACAATGTGTGAACACTTTGTAGGCCAGTAACAAGGCTGGCAGCAGAGGGCCCTGGGCCCACGTACCAAGACCACACAGCCATCTACTCACTGTCTCCAAAGGTCCTCTTGGATGTTCCTCCCTGTCCCACATTTTCAAGGCCAAATGTGGCCTGCTGACCAGGAGAGCTGACTCAACTCTTTTCACAGCATAGTGATTTTATACACAGAAGAATCCTGGAAGCCCAGAAGAATCCACATAGCTTGCACACTGACCTCAGCATTTTCTAAATCTACCCAGGTTAAAGACCATCTGAAGGGCAGGCACGGCGTTCACCAGGCAGGCCCAAGGCTGAAGGGGTCGTGGGGGGAAGAGCCCACCAGTTCACATGTGTGAGGCCCTGCAGCTCACAGCAGGGCAGCTAAGCACACAGTTTCCTAGCAATTCCTGCCACCACAGCCTTGTCTGTTTGCTCTCTCTTCTTCGTGTTTGTGGTTTATGTGTGGGTGGGTGGGTAGGTGAAAAGCATACAGAAAGGAAAGGGTGGTGGATCAAGGGTCAGTACAGCACTAACATTTTTTAAAAACCTGCCTAGAAACAGCTGCTGCAAAATATCTAGGCACACACACAGCTCAGCTACATCCATCTGAACTTAGAAAAGTCCTCAATGAGCTGGCCCACACTACCTGCTTTCATTCACGCTCACAGGCACAACAGTGGCTCCCATCTTACTAGAACAAAGGCCACAGTCCACACAAAGAAGGACCTCTTGATCCTCATCCTCTTCTTTACTCCCAACCTCTCCCTTTCCTCCCCTGACACAATGGACTCAAATTGTACTGTCCCTACACTTCAGGGCCTCTGCCTGTGCTGTCCCCTTCACACAGAATCCTCTTCCTCCACACAGCAGCTCCTCCCTCTCTCCCCCTTCTCCAGCCCCAAGTGCACATATTCCTTCTCAGCAGGGCCCTCCTTGACCACCTCACCTTCCCCTCTGCTGCGGGACTCTTCCAGTTTTTCAGCAGTCACCAATATCTCACATACCACTTGGACAGAACAGAGTCCCAAAAAATTCATGTCCACCTGGAACCTCAGAATATGAGCTTATTTAGAAATAGGGTCTTTGCAGATATAATATTTTAAGATGAGTGTGATGGTTAATTTCATGTGTCAACTTGACTGGGCCATGGGTGCCCAGACTTTTGGCCAAAGATTATTCCTTGTATGTCTGTGAGGATGTTTTCTGGATACAATTAACATTTGAATGGGTAGACTGAATAAAGCAGAATGCCTTCCCTCATCTGGGTGGACTTCATCTAATCAAACGAAGATCTGAACAGAACAAACAGCCTGAGTAAGAGGGAACTCCTCTTGCAGTGTATGTAAGCTTGAGCTGGGACAGTGGTCTTTTCTGCCTTTGGACTGACCTGAACTGAGAAACTGGCTCTTCCTGGGTCTCAAGCCTGCTGGCTTTTGGACTAGAACTTACACCATTGGCTCTCCTGGAACTCAAGGTCTCAGTACCTGGATTGGAACTGACACCATTGGCTCTCCTGAGTCTCAAGGCCTCAGTACTTGGATTGGAACTTACACCATTGGCTCTCTGGGGTCTCAAACTTGCTGACTGCAGCTCTTAGGACTTCTTCACCTTCATAACCATGTGAGCCAACACCTTATAATGAATCTCTTTATATACATACACATAACCCTATTGGTTCTGTTTCTCTGCAGAACTCTAACACAATGAGGTCATACTGATGCATAGTAATGTGCAGACAGGTAACACTAATTAATATATTGTACACTTAAAAATGGTTAAGATGGTAAATTTTATGAGGTTTTTTGCCACAGTTTTAAAAAAAGGCAGTTGTGAAAGGAAAATAAATCTTGGGGCCCCCAAATCACTAAGCTAAAGGGAAAAGTCTAGCTGGGAACTGCTTAGGGCAAACCTGCCTCCCTTTCTTTTCAAAGTCGCCCCTCTGCTCCCTGAGATAAATGCATATCTGCTTGCTTCCTTTGGAGAGGCTAATCAGAAACTCAAAAGAATGCAACGATTTGTCTCTTATCTAACTATAAGCTGGAAGCCCCTGCCCCATTTCAAGTTGTCCCACCTTTCTGGACCAAATCAATGTTCATCTTACATACACTGATTGTCTCATATCTCCCTAAAATGTATAAAAGCAAGCTGTGCTCAGACCCCCTTGGGCACATGTCATCAGGACCTTCTGAGGCTGTGTCACAGGTGCATGTCACAGGTGCATGTCAAAATAAACTTCCTAAACTGATTGAGACCTGTCTCAGATATTCAGAGTTCACACAGTCATACTAGAATAGGGTGGGCCCTAATCCAATGACTAGTGTCCTTATAAGAAAACAGAGACACACACCGTAATGGTTAATTTTAGATGTCAACTTGACTGAACTAAAAGATATCCAGATAGCTAGTAAAGTACTACATCATCTGGGTGTTTCCAGAACAGACTGGTATTTGAATCAGGCAACTGAGTAAGAAAGACTTGCACCAGCACATCCTGCCCCCAAACCCCCAGGTTCTCAGGTCTTCAACCTCAAACTGAGACTTACACCATCAGCTTTCCTAGTTCTGAGGCTTTTAGACTTGGACGGAGTCCCACTGCCAGCCTTCCTTGTTCTCCAGCCTGCAGACACCCTGTCACAGGCCTTCTCAGCCTCCAAAATCATGTGAGCCAATTCCCCTAATAAATCCCCTCTCATCTATCTGTCTATGTCCTATTGGTTCTGTCTCTCTGGAGCACCCTGACTCATACACAGACACAGGGGAATGCCATGAGACAGCAGAGGCAGAGACTGAAGCTATGCTCCCACAAGCCAAGAATACCAAGGACGGCCAGCAACCACCAGAAGCTGGAAGGGAGGCATGGAAGAGACTCCCCTCAGAGCCCCAAGATCCATGGGAAAACATACTCCTGCTGTTTAAGCCACTCAGTTTCTGGCACTTTGTTACAGCAGCCCTGGGAACCTAATAAACATGTCATGTATTTTAATCACTATTGTCTGTCATCCTCACTAGAAAACAGGCCCCATGAGAACAGGATTTTGGCTTCTTCTGTTCGGTGCAAAATCACCAACACCTAGAACAGTGTATTTCCTGAATGAATTCTGAGTGAAGGAGGATAAGCTTAAAGGCAGGCAGGGGTGCTATACTAATCCCAGAGGGCCAAACGGAGAGGCAGATGTTCTCTCTTCAGAGACACGAGAGCCAGGGAAAGACTGAATTGGATCTTGCTCATTTATTCGATAAATAATACTGACTGCCACACCAGTCCCCAGGAGAGCTGCTCCATGCAGGAAAAACTAACGACATACATGGTGTGGTGGGAAAGAGGGAGCAGGATCCAGTCTTTGCCCTCCCCTTGATTACAGGTGACCAGGGGAATGAAACCAGCAGACATCAACCTGTGGCTGGCACTGTAGGAATAGAAGAGTATGCATATCTCAACCTCATCTCACAAGAACCTTGGGAGGAGTAAACGGCAGACCTTTGTAAAGTGCCTAACACCATGTCTCTTTCCTGCATCTGGCTATAAGCAACGCATGGCAGTGCAGGGAAGAAGGGAAAGAAATCTCAACTCCCCAGAGCACAGAGAGCTGGGCCTACTTGTGCTCTGTCCTGGCCATCTGTGTAGCTTGAGGCAGACACTTTGGCTTTCAGGGCCCCACTCAGCCACCTCGAAATAAAGGGTAGAGGTTGCACTAGCAATCCTCTAGCCCTCAGTCTATCTAAAAAAAGAGAAAAGGCCTCTGCGTGTGGGGCTCTGGTGTGCACAAAGGAGGGGATTCTGCAGGAGCAATGGTATTGGAAGAGAACATCCCAACTCAACTCTCCTGCCCCACCTAAGGCCTCCACCGAAGCCTCCCACCTTCATTCCTTTTAATTCCCATAGCCCCCACCCTCATCTGCCCCGACAGCTACTAATCTCCTGACCTCTTCTCTTTAATGTTACCAGATTAAGTCTACTTATGTAATATGCAAATATGATATGTAGTCACTCATTTTAAAACAGTTATTAGCCAGGTGTGGTAGCTCACGCCTGTAATCCCAACACTTGTGGAGGCCAAGGTGGGCAGATCACTTGAAGTCCAGGGTTCAAGACCAGCCTGGCCAACAAACACAGTGAAACCCCATCTCTACTAAAAGTACAAAAATTAGCCAGGCGTGGTGGCGCACACCTGTAATTCCAGCTACCAGGGAGGCTGAGGCAGGAGAATTGCTTGAACCTGGGAGGCAGAGGTTGAAATGAGCTAAGATCCCGGCACAGCACTCCAGCCTGGGCGACAAAATGAGACTCTGTCTTGAAAAAAAAAAAAAAAAATATATATATATATATATACACACACACACACACACACACACATATATACATATATACACACACATATATATACACATATATACATATACACATATACATATATACACATATATATACACATACATATATATATATATATATATATATATAGAGAGAGAGAGAGAGAGAGAGAGAGAGAGAGAGATCCATATATATATGGAAAAGGGAACACAAATAGGTGGAGTTACTTAAAATTACCAAGTACTAATTAGGTAATATGTTGAGAGATTTATAAACATTATTCTTTTAATCTTCACAACAACCCTGTGAGGCAGGTACTAATTATTATTCCTAACTTACAGGGAAAAGCTGAGGCCCAGGGAGATAAAATAGCTGCTCAAGTCACACACCCATAAGGTGCTGAATGGGAGCTGAGGCAGGTACTAATTATTATTCCTAACTTACAGGGAAAAGCTGAGGCCCAGGGAGATAAAATAGCTGCTCAAGTCACACACCCATAAGGTGCTGAATGGGAGCTGGGTCCAGTGTGGCTCAACTCTGCAGTCCCTTCATCTCCCAAGGGTTCCCCCTCCACCACTCCTGCTCTCTGCCCCTTTGAGCAATAGGTAAAGGACTCTGTGGTCCAGTAAGCCAGGGCTTTCCGAAGCCCACTGTGTCCACTGGGCAGCCCAGCCTGCAGGGAGGGCCCCGAGATCAGCCCATTCATGGAAGCCACCAGACGCCTTCTCTGCCAGCCCATTGTGTCACACCCCTCAAACACCTTCTAAGAAGTCATCGCTTCTCCCCAGAGCATCCTGCTAAGGGTCAAAGCACCACAATATTCCCATAGCAAGCCAGGAGAGGGGGAATAATCACATGCAACTAGAAGAAAACATCTGCTTTACCACATTCCTGGAGGCTTTTCCAGAAGCAACAGTGCCTGATTTTCCAGCACGCAATCTTTAAGTGTCTTCCCAGTGCCCCTCCCCAGTCTCCAATCCACGCCTCAGCAGCACAGGACAGACTGATCTTAATACTTACGGACACTTGATTCCTCAGATGAAAGGTTTGGAGAAATACTCTGGCAAGTTACACCAAAATTAAAATGTCCTATTACCATACCTAGCGTCCGGGAGAAACAGAGAATGTGAAACCAGGAGCTCTTGCTTCCAGGTACCACAATGCCACCAGTGGTGGCATGACGCTTACACCACCCTGAGCTGAGCCATGGTCCTTGAGGGTTTGGTTCCCTCATCTTCTATAGTTGCTATGGACCCACCACTCTTAACATCTACGATCTCAGCAATAAGAATCAAGAAGCCAAATAACCAGTTCTCACTGCTAGGGGCTTAAGCAGAGGGAGTCGAGCCAGAGTCGCCGCGATGGTGTTGTTAGAGAGCGAGCAGCTCCTGACGGAGCTGACCAGACTTTTCCAGAAGTGCTGGACATCAGGCAGCATCATATCACCTTGAAGAAGTATGACAGTCGAACCAAATCCATTCCAAAGAAAGGTACTGTGGAGGGCTTTGAGCCTGCAGACAACAAGTGTCTGTTAAGAGCTACCGATGGGAAAAAGAAGATCAGCACAGTGGTGAGCTCCAAGGAAGTGAGTAAGTTTCAGATGGCTTATTCAAACCTCCTGAGAGCTAACATGGATGGGCTGAAGAAGAGAGACAAAAAGAACAAAACTAAGAAGACCAAAGCAGCAGCAACAGCAGCACAGTAAAGGACATACATTTCCTGCTTTCACCAATTAACCACTGAATTGCTATTTTTTCCTTTTGGCCACATAGCTAGGTTTCTGGTTCCCCCACAGTAGGTGTTTTCACATAAGATTAGGGTCTTTTTGGAAAAAATAGTTGCAGTGTTTATAGGATAGTTGTGGTAAGAATCTAGTTTATTTTTCATTTGGCTAATTGGTCTGTGCTGCATGGTTATATACTCCTGGATTATAGATAAAAAGTCTCTGTAGACATCTCTGTGAAGAGCAAGCTATCATTAAACATGTCTGTTTATCAAGAAAAAAAAAAAGAAGCTAAATGATGAGGTTCGCAACCTCACCAATAATAAACGAAATGCCTACTGAACAATGATCCATTTCTTTTACCCAGGAGAATGGCAGCCCATTACCACTGACAACAGGAACTAGCACATCTCTTGAGAGCATAGTATGGGTACTGCTGCAACATTTTAAATGAATTTAACATTTGACATGCCAATTCTACTCCTAGAGAAACATGTGCATACTAATATGTATGAATGAAGATATAATAGCAAAACTAATGAGTTAGTTTATATGTCTACCAGTAGGGGACCAATTCATAAATTATGACATAACTACACTGGAAAATATTTTGTAGGCAAATAAAAGACAAATTAAAAGAACAGAGAAGAGCTACATGCATGAAAAGCTCTCAAAAATATACTATGTGAAAAAAGCAGTATGATGCAATCAGATTCATGCTTCTAAAAGAAGGAAAACCATAGTGTATTTGTGTATACAGGCTTGACAGTTTCAGGACACGGATCCAACTGCTAACACCAGTTATCTCTGAGGACCTGGAGGAGCTGGCACCTGGGGAGGGGTGCTGGGTGAAGGGGAATGTGACAAGTCTGCTGTGTCCTTCTGCACTATTTAAATGCAAGGGCAGGCTGCAGGAGAATACATTTGCATATTACCTATATGATTTCAGAAAAAAAGCACCTAAACTGATTAAAAAACCACCACCACCAAAACAAGCTACTTATGCTGATGTGAAATTGCTGCACCAATTTGAACAGGTTTCTATGCTGCACTTCCAGGTCTTCCCAAGACTGACAAAGTTCAAGCCAATTTCTGCGGTACTGATGACAGACTGAATTGGGACTAACAGGGAAGAAGGAAAATGTGGGATGCAAGGAAAACGTCTGTAAAAGCTCTGTGGAAGCTGCAAACCAGTCCTACCCTGAACCTGCTCATCACCAAAACTCACTAGTTCTGGGGCCTTCCTCCCTCTCATCCCTATAGGATGAGAAATAAGCCAAAACCGGAATCAAGAGAGAATTCCCTTTCCCACGGCAGAGGGAGGCCTCCACTGTCACCAGCAGAGCTGCTCCCAGGCAAAGCCAAAGAAACGGCCTGGCCAAACTCCACCTTCCTGACAAAGGCACCATGTGCCAGGCTCCTGGGATTGCAGGGACAGCCAAGACTGGCAGCCCTGAAGCCCACGCATTTGAGTCCCTCCACTTCGGCAAACAGCCCAGGAATCTTTTCACACTCACTACTGAAATCCAAACTGAACCAGTATACAAATCAGATGGTCCTGCCAACAAAACAGGAACAAAATGGAAAAAAGGGTGATAAATCAATGATATCCTGGCTAAATATATACTTCTTCTTTCTGCTTGCAGGGGCACTGCTATAGATTTAAACCTTTGATAAATATCTTTTTTGCTTCCCAGTAATAATTAAAGCAAACACACCCAAACACGCACCTAAACACAAAGCAAAAAGAACGAGAAAAGGGCTTTGCTCAGGACATAATGTTCAAGAGGTAGGCATGACAGCTCATATCCACAGGCAGAAATGCTCTTCTCCCATTAAAACATGTACCTGTCTGGCACGGGTTCTTACCCCACAAAAGAAACTAACTGGACACTCTAGGGGACTGCCGAGAAGTGCCCTCAGAACAAGAAGAGGTTCCGTCTTTGAGGGAAAGGTGTAAACATCAAGCAGAAAGTGGGTGAGCAGACTCTTGCACGGAGTGACTCACCGGCAGAGACAGCTTGTGGCTGGAGATGCTGGGAGCAGGCAGGTCCAACAGAGGTAACCTGGCTTCCTCCTCGCAGCGAGAACACAGCCCAAATAAAGCCAGAATCTGACCACCTGACCTCCGGCCTGACCAGAGCCAGCACAAACTCTCAGAAGGGCAGGGATGTTGCACAATTTGGAAAAACGGAAGCCCAAAAGCAAGTTTATGACCACGTCTGGCACTGACTAGGGGAAAGGGCACAAAACCAGTATATTCCTGACGTGGCAACAGCGCGTCCTACCGATGACAGGACATGCAGACCCCAGCCAATCATCTCCTTGGGCTCTGATGCCCGCTCCCCTGAGCATGGCTTGGCGCCCCGCAGAGACTGCACCCGTCAGAGGAGGCTGGCCTCGACTCCTCTTGGGGCTGGCCATTATGTTCACTGCCACTCCTGCTTCCCAGTCAACCCCTGCAAGTTTGGTGACCACAAGTTAACCCCATCTAGGGCAGATCAACTCTTATGGAACAGCCAAAACTGAGGACCAAACCCCGGTGGGTCCCCTGTGCCACCAGGGAAGAGGGGTGTGCAGACGTCTTCCCTTCCACACTTCTAACCTTGACTAGCATTTCCCAAAATGCAGTCTGAGGAATCCAACTTCATCCTCTGCGATGCTCCTGGAAAGTTAGGAATGATAAGGCTGGGGTGGCACAGGGAAGGGAAGGCCCTTTCGGACTGTGCTCAGCCACCTTTCTCTAGCTGTTAGCAGAGACCAAAGGAGGCACTTTTGGTTTCTGCAGAGATTGCTTTTAGCCTGCACATAGTCAGCATCTCCAACACCCATCCCTGGGGCATCAGACCTGAAATGGGAAGGGATGATGCAATTCTAGTATCCAAAGGCACTAAGCTCTATGGATTCCAACAAGCCCCCTCTTCTCCGCCACCACTGCCACTGTCTTAATGTCTTCTGTTCAGGCCCTCATCTCTCAAGACATTACTTGAATGAACTAGTTTCTCTACACCTAATTTCTACTTGCTTCACTTCAAAACTCCAGACAGCCACCGAGCTACCTTTCTAGAATACAGGCCTGACCCTCTCTGCCTACAGGACTAAGTCCCAACCCTGGCACAGCATGCAAGGCCCCTGCCTGCCTTTCCAGCTGGAAGCATGGGCTTTGGAGTCCTACAGATCATTGCAGTGACACTTAGATTAACCACTTGCTGGCTATGTGAACACACATGTGTTTCTGCACCCATTTCCACATCTGTGTGTTGGGAATAGCACGATCAGCCTCCCAGAGCTACTGTGAGGACTGAATCCAAGTTCTAAAGAGCCTAGATCTCACCAACCTAGCTCCAGGGTCCTCTCTCTTTCCCATCTTGCTATACTAGCTCTTCATAATCAATGAGAATTGACTCAAGGGTAAAAAAAAAATACATGCAAGATCTAAAAATGAAGGGTCATAAATTTAAAAATTAGGCCACCACAATGTGAAAGAAACCAAAATTAACTCATTATCAAAATAATGTAGGAGGACGGAAGGAACAGGAAGAGAAGGAAAACAGTACATTTAGGAAGAAATGCTTTTAAAATATAAGTCTCTATGATGTTTTGAGCCTCATTTGCTCCAAAGATTTAAGAAGATGACATTTCAAAAGCTCACAAAGACGACACTTCTACTTTTAAAAAACTATTTCCTAATTATTATCTTCAGAGAACTAAGAAGTACTTTCACAGACTGAATGTTAATAAAATTCTCAGAGGAAATTCTGGCATCAGTCACAACAAACACCCTCTTGGAATTTAATTTCCTTTCAGCATACAATTTACTATGGAAACTCATTTGTGATGCCACCACAACCAGTCAAAATCTGCCTGGAGCACAAAAACTTCAGAGTCCCAAAAGAGGGCCTTAAAGGACTAGATGGAAATTGGTCCCATATTTAGCCAAATCCTGCATCTAACAGAAATTTCCCCCACACCAAACTCTAGCTTTGACCGTCAGCCAGCCCACTCCTCTCTCTAGCTGCCCTACACTATAGGTTCTTCCAGGGCCCCCCTCCAGCTAGAACCCCCTGAATTCTGTATCTTTTCCCTGTCCAACAAAATTAATTTTTTTTTAAAAAAAAGGAAGAAGCCACAAAATGGGCAAAGGGAAACCAGCTACATCCATTTTCAACTTTCTATCAAAGACCTGTCCTTTCTGGCTTACGATTTTTTCAATTCCCTTGGACAAGACAATCACAGGCCCTGGAATATTCATTGCGCGTGCTGGGGCTTAGGGTGGGAAGGCAAAAAGGCTAGAAGAATCATTGATAAGTACAAAAAGTACTTTAAGCCTTTTCCCCCTGAGGACAACTGCTGAAAGACTTACTCAATCCCATTGACCCAAGTACCTGTGTGCAAGGGAAAGGAATGGATGCCAACCTTTACTCAGCACCCACTGCAATTAGTGGGTACATTTCTTGAATATAAGACAGACAGTATTATCCTGATTTTACACATGTGGAAACCAGGCTCAGAGAGGTCAGGCAGCAGGTTCAGTATTTACACCCAGGCCTGCCAGACTCCCAAGACGCTTGAACTTAACCACTTCACCACACTGCTTCCAGAGTCCACAAGTGTTTATGTTAAAATGTGCTGGGTTAGGGAGCCCGTTAAGAGTTTACTTGTTGCTCTTCACATACAATATCTCATTTAACTAGCACAACCCTGTAGGATAGCTGAGAATTCCTTTTCCACTGTTAACAAAATGGTACATGGATTGAAAGATCATCAGTAACTTACGCACGACAGCTGTACCAGAGTCGTGCCGTCTCTTGGCTTTGTTTTCTCTCCTGTAAAATGATGCTCACTCCTACCTCACAATGCCTGCTCAATGGCAGGGGCTCAAATGGTGACGATTATGATTTTTATCAATACTTCTCAATTAAAGTAAAATTTATACACACACAAACACTAGATATTTTAAAGACTCAACCTAATTAATCAAGCCTTTACTTGTTGGAGAAGATATCATTTTTAACACTACCTCATCTGGTCTGAAAAGGAAAGTAGTTTAAAAAATATTTGGAAAAAATTGTTTAATAATAAAATGCCACTACCTCAAACTCAGAGAGAACCACTAACTGCAGCTTCCAAAAAGCTGACAAAAAAGGATTACTGAAAATGATGTGGTCAAACCCAATATGGATTTTGAAAGCTACTAATGGACAAGAACAGGAACATTCAGTTATGACAAAATACACACACACAAAAAATTCCTCTTCTTCCAGCACCATGGCTTGATCATTAATGTGTGGTGTGACCCTGGCCAAGTCACTTCAATGCTGTGATGGCCCTCAGCACCCAAAATGTCAAGGCCAGCTTATGACCAGGAAGCTCTAGTGAGAAGTTGCCCAGGGGGTCTAGGGGACAGGAGCGGGGTGGAGGGGACACAGATGATTGCCTGGAGCAATTTTTAATGTGCTGCCTCTAACTCACTGCTTGCCTTTTACTACACTCATCTGAAAAGAAATGAGAAGTCTGGGCATGCCAGAGGCAAGAGGAACCAGCTCACCACTTCTCAAGCCAGAATGGAAAAGATGGCAGAAGTATAGTTGTACAAGGACCCCAGCATCAGTCAGACAGAAGGAAACCTATAATATTATGCAATGAGAGACCCTGAGGATGTTCTTCAGACAAACCCCAGCAGGACCAATCCAACTCCAAGCTTGAGCGTCCACTCCAAGCTTGAAGATTAAAAAATAAGAAAAAATTCGGGTCCACAGGTGAAATACACACTTTCTAAGCACAATGAGCAACTTTATAGTAGATAGCTGGACAACCAAGTACACTAACTGCAAGCATAAGAACAGTATTCATGTTGTAAATCGAGTACCAACTACTATTAGTTTTTTGTTGTTTTGCTTTTTGCAATATTTCTTCTCATATTTTATTTTAAATCTAAGCTAATTTCTTTATAAGAACAGGCTAAGGCTTATTTTCTGTGGCTGATCCAGCCTTACAAGAAAAAAGATTTCACTGTGTCCCTCAGAAACCTACTCCTGTCTACATCACACTGTCGAGCTCTCTCTTTATACCCCATGTGACAGATAAGAAAACAGAAGTCCAGAGAGAGCAAGTGACTCATCCAAGGTCAAACTTCTTGCTAACACATCTAGGACGAGAATAAGGGCTCAAGAAGCCCACTATGGGTCTCTTGCCGTATCACTGCTGCAAATGACCAGGCATACTGGTGTCTTGAATACAAAGTTTATTTGTAAAGGGGGGAAAAAAAAAAAAAAGCCAACATGAGTCATCTGCATTGTCAACGGGCTCCACACAGGTTGTTCTAATAAAGCATCCAGCACCTCCAGAACCACTTGTTTCTGAAAGCACCAACCTACGCAGACACTAGCAGGCCATGTCTTCCACCCTTGCCACCCTCGAAGCTGTGAGCAGATGCGCTGTTGGGCTCTGGGGACCTAGAGGTGTCACTTAAAGAGCAAGGGAGCCTGGAGCTTGGCAGTACTAACTGGATGAGTGGATGGGTGGGTGTATGAGGACATGGGAATGTTTTCTGACAGCTCCCGGAGATAGTTATGATATCATGCAGCCTAATCCCACTCATCTTGGAACACCCCAAACATCTCATCCGCTCAGCTGTCCCTCCTCAACTTCCTCAGGGCAAAAGCACTGCAGTCTGAGGTGAATCTGGCCGCTGGGGAGGGGCGGTAGTCGGCCCCGGCAGCAGAGGAAGCAACGCTCAGCTCCCTCCTCCACCCACCCCGTACAGGAACTCCCCACTGGGTCTTCAGATGCCAGAGGCGTACCCAGCTCGGAGCCTGCCCCGGGTCTCAGGGTCGGTCCCGACAGAACGGGGGAGGAGGAAGGCTCTATCCCGCCCCCGCCTCACCTCTACTCCCCGACCCCCAGGCGCCGACCCTTCTCACCCGCAAGGTCCGCCGCCGGACTCTTGTCCACTCCCAGAGACCCTGAGCGCACCCCTTTCTCGGCGTCCTCAAAGGACCCGCGTTTCCCACCTTCCCATACGGGGCCCTCCCGGCCGCCCCGGCCCAAGCCCTTTGCACTGCGTCCCCCGGCCCCTGAGTCCGCCCCGCACCCGCACTTCCCGCCCGGCCCCGCGGGCTCGCGGTCCGCCCCAACTTTTCCCAGCCCCGGCCCCGCAGCAACCGGGATGCAGCGTCTCGAGCCGCGACGGGCAGGCGAGCTCGAGTCCCTCGGGCCCCCAACCCCGCCCGCACGAGTTGCGCTCGGGACCCGCCGGGCGCCCAGGCCTGGGTCGGCAGCACTGCGCGGAGGCGGAGCCGGCGTGGCGGGAACCGCACTGTCCCGGCGCCGCACCCCCGCCCGGTGCCCGGTGCCCCGTGCCCCGCGCCCGCCCGCCGGCTCGCCCGCCCCGCCGCCGCGCCGCTCCCAGCCCACCTGCCCGCGGGCGCCGCCGCCGCCGCCGCCGCCACCACTGCCGGGAATACGTGGCAGTGGCCGCCGCCGCTTGCGCTCCCCGCCTCGCCTCTCCTCTCGGCGCCCGCGCGGGCGACTCTGGCGCGCCAGACCGCAGCGCCAGGCGCCCTCTGCCGCCGGGAAGCCGAATCCTCCCGTCCTAACCCTAACTCGCTGGCTGCCCCCGCCCGGGCCTCGGCTCCCGCCCCCTCTTCCCCGTTCCCGGCTCAGACTGTCGCTTCCGAGCGACCTGGGTTCTCGCCCGGCCTGCTGCTGCCGCTGCCTCCAGGAAGTTCGCCCTGACCACCTCTGCAGGCTCAGCGCGCTTCCTCCGGCTCCCGCGCAGCGGGTGCTTAAGTCACCCCCTTGTTGATATATTTCCTGCTTCTTTGAACGCCTCGCCCGTGAGATAGCAGAATCGGAAAGGGGATAGTTGGAGGCAAACGCCATGTCTGTTGTGTTCACCATTCTCTCCTCCAGGGCAAGGTTAGCGCCCTGTCTGGAATACTGAAGTGCGCAATAAATACTTGTGAAGAGAGCAAACGAGTAGATGAATGAGTTGAGATTTTTACCGCTGTCTACCCAAGTAGGCTTTGAAACCTCAAGCGGACAGAGATCCTGACCTGGATTTGTTTTTTGTAACTTACACGTGCATATGTGTGCGCAGCTCAGCATAAATGAATGAGATTCACAATTCCCCACCTCGGACCAGCGCCAAATCCGCAAGAGGCCCACGGCTAAATGTTATTCAGGGCTTTTGGTCAAACACGTTTAGGTTTGAGATCTACCTCTTAAAAGCTGGGCAATCGCGGGAAAGCTCATCTCCCTGGCCCACAGTTAACACGTCTATAAATTAAGAATAATAAAACCTACTTCACAGAGTTGTGAGAATTAATTGAGATGGTGCACTATAAAGTTCTTTACGCAGCCCCGATGTGTGCGGTGGTATGTAAATGGTAGTTATTGTTGTATTACTACTGATGCAGTAGGTGATTTTAAAAACTATCTTCAAAATGTAAAATATTGACTACCTTTTCACCTTAAAACCTTTATATGTGTGGTATTGTCACTTGCTCAGCAAGGCCAGCCCTGGGAGCAAGGCCACTCCTGTAACCTCTTCCCCTCCACCGGTAAAAATTAACAAGTCTTGGGGTTTTTTTGTTCTGTTTTGAAGAATTGTGGAACCCACTCTTCTGCAGGTTTTCCACCTGGATTTCTGTGGCCAATCTCTTAATTAACAAGTTTTTATTTTAGGGATGTCAAAGACAGGGAGCCCTTTGAAAGCACCTGCAGTCTACTCGCTCTTCCTGTTTTCTTCCTGACCCTCTCTCAAACAACTTAAGGCTTTTTTTTCATTTTTACAGGAAGTGTCCTTCCTGCTGCGTACAAAAGGCAGCAATGCAGTAGAGTGGGATCAGAGGGGATTGGGCTGCATACACCTTGGGCTTTCTGCACCTCAGTCCCCTCAACGGTAAACTGTGGAGAATAAGACCTTGTCACATTGGGAGATCATTCATGATCCGGTCTGTGAAGGAAATAAGGAAATACCTGAAACACAAAGATATTTAATAAAAGGCAACTATTGATCAGTTTATTTAGCAAGTATTTAAGAAGCATCTTTTTAGTGTTCTATGCGCTGAAAGAATGAGGGGAACACGCGTGTGTGAGGTAAGTTTCCTACCTTCAAAGGAGTTTGAGCTGTAGCTCCACACTAGGGCAGAGGGATTGGGAGCATATGGGATGCAGCTAAATATGAAATTAGCAAGCCTCAAGGTTTAAATTGGGGCAGTGGTACTGCCGTGTGAATTGCTTTAATTCATTATCATTGTAAATGCCATTACATGGGAAGTTATGTACACAACTTCCCAAGGCCACTGCTAAAAATTAATGAATAATTTTATGAGGCAAGCAGAGCCACTGATGTAGGACTCAGTCCCTTAATAAGGTGACTCCACATGCTCCCTTATAGTAGTAATAACATAGATACTGTGTCTGTGAAAGTGCCATCCTTGGCTGGGCGTGGTGGCTCACCCCTGTAATCCCTGCACTTTGGGAGGCCGAGGTGGGTGGATCACCTGAGGTCGGGAGTTCGGGATCAACCTGGCCAACACGATGAACCCCGTCTCTACTGAAAATACAAAAACTAGCTGGGCGTGGTGGCAGGCACCTATAATCCCAGCTACTTGGGAGGCCTGAGGCAGGAGAATCACCTGAACCCAGAAGGCGGAGGTTGTAGTGAGCTGAGATCGTGCCACTGCACTCCAGCCTGGGCAACAAGAGTGAAACTCTATCTCAAAAAAAAAAAAAAAAAAAAAAAAAGAGGGAGAGAAAAGAAAAAGAAAGTGTCATCCTTTATAGGTTAGAGTTGCGTATCTTGCAATGCAAGTCTCAGATGAAAAGTTTACACATTTTACACTAATGGCTTCTAATGAATCACCCCTACTGAGTTGTCCTTCTGTAGCTCCCTCCCACGTTGACCCTGGAGTTGGCCTTGTAACTTGCTTTAGCTACTGGGACATGAACAAATATGACACAAGCAGGGGCTTTCGATGTGCACTTGTGCCTTGCTCCTTGCTTTCTTGAAATGCTACCCTGAGACTGCCATGAAGAAACCTGGTCCAACTCCTTGAAGAGGAAAGACCCTGAGAAGAGAAAGCCTTGCTGTCCCAGCTATGCAGCCCACCAGCTCTCAGCCACATGAGTGAGCTCCAGGGAAAGCCAGCCAAAAATAATCCAGCCAACCCAGGAATTGTGAGAAATAAAATGGTGGTTGTTTCAAATCACTAAGTGTTAGGGTGGTTTGTTATACAGTAATAGATAACTGACACACAGATCACTCATAGGCACTCCTGCAGTTACAAGTTCTAGATGAAATTCACCCAAGAATCAGTACTCTTGCTAGCGTTTTCTGTTATGAAGCATTCAGTTGAAGTCACTAAATCTAAGCTTAGCAGAGCATCACACTTCATGTAAATACCCTCTTTGAAAGTTCTTCATTGAATTGGTTACTGAGCCTAGTACTGTTTAAAATCCTTTTGCAGTCAACATAACAATGGGCTGGCAAAATCAGCTTGTAAGCTACCAAAAGCTTTAAACGTTAGAACTCCCTGGAACATCAACAGCAGGTATCATAGAGGTTAGGTGTGTTTATCTCTCCCACTTGATTGTAAGCTCCTTAATGACAATTACATTTATTGGCATGGTTTTATCATAGATCACAAAACATCAGAGATGGAGTTAGAGATCATCTAACCCACCACCTCATTTTACAGATGAGAAAACTGGGGCTAAGAGAAATCATCAGAGCCTTACAAATATCCAAGGTCCTGGAGCTGGCTCAGAGCAGAACTGGGATGACCAATTCACAGTTCTTTACGCTGTTAGTTGAACTCTTCTGTTTTTCCTTTGTGACATTTTTGCTATTTAAAATATTCTTCCCATGCTCAAAATATGTCTGTAACTTTCCTATGTGCTGGTGATAAAATCTAAACGATTATATATGGCCCCATGAGGTCTGGTGCAGCTTGCCCCTACAGAGATATTGGTACTGTTCTGCCCCTCACTCAGCACACTTTGCCCAACTGGCTTTCTTTCTGTTCCCCAAACCAGCAAGCTCTTCTCTACTTCACAGAAAGCCCCTTCCACATGCTGTTCCTTCCATTGACGTGCTC
Source organism: Pan troglodytes (assembly GCF_028858775.2). Classification (NCBI taxonomy): domain Eukaryota; kingdom Metazoa; phylum Chordata; class Mammalia; order Primates; family Hominidae; genus Pan; species Pan troglodytes. The sequence goes on from NC_072407.2 coordinate 95,661,282, forward strand.
TTTCCCAAACTCTTCACTTTGCTAAATCCCGCTTTCCAGAACCCATTAGAGTTCTGTGGTACATTATTTGGGAAATAATGTAAACAAAAAAATTTGGTGGACATAGAGGTAGCTCTCAGTCTCTTCAGCCAAGTTTTGGAAAGCTCAAAGACCAAACAGCTCAGGAATCTTATGGAGATTTGATTCCTAACAGACCCCTTGTTGAGGCTCAACCAGTGGAACAAGCCACTCTGGTTTTTCTGTTTTTGCATCACTCCACTCAAGATTCCAAACCCTAGAAGAACGTCAGCCTTAGTTAGCTTGGCCACATGCCTACCCTCAGCCAGAGAAGAACAGGACACCTTGAATGAAAGCCTCCACACATAATCATCAGGGCATTGTTACCAAAGAAGGGAAAGTTGATCAAGGATAACAAAACCAGTGAATGTCCACTACATAATCTCTCGGGCCTTGCCTTAAATGTCGTCTTCTCAGAGAAGCTTTTCTTAACCACCCCATCTGTTGCACGCTTTCATGACACTCCTTGTTTTTTTCACTGTTCTCATCATATTTTTATAGTTACATATTCTCATGTGTTTGTGTCTCTCGAATTCTCCCTCCACGAGAAAAGGGACTGCGTTTGCTTGCCCACTACTATACCTTCAATACCTAGCATGGAGCCTGGTGCATACAGGAACTCAATAAATATGTATTAAATCAATCAATAAATGAGCAAACAAATGAATGAATAATATAAGCCTTGTGAGTCTTCTGACTTAATCCATGTGATATTAACTTTGTAGGAAGAATGAGAAAAGACAAAGAGAATATAATGAGTGTAGGCTGTGGAAGATTCTCTCTGCTGGGTCCCTTTGTGATGCTGTGGGGAGGACAAAGACTCGTGTGCAGGATAAATGAAGAAACACAACCTTGTGCATCAGAGATAAGCCATGTGTTGTGCTATGCTGTACTGTCCTTGAGGGATAAATTATGCAAGTAATGAAGTAAGAGGGGGAGGCCTAGAATGGTGGTCTGCATGTCTCAGAATGTTTGCAGAAGTAGGAACCCTCAAAACTGCTGCCTGACTGCAGCTGCCAGGAGCTGAGGTCAGGAATGTGTGTTCATAAACCTACTCCCTTGGCCCCTGTTCATGCCTGGCTGTGCATTCTCTGTAGCAGAAGTTCCAGAGTCATCTGCCGATGGCTGCAAATCCACAGACGGGTTTTCCACAACTCAGAGGTAAAATGAGAGTAATCAGAGCAATGTAAAGCTAAATGTATGCAATTCTTGTATCAATGATTATTATATTTGTAATCATTTGGATGTGGGTTTTTTGTTTTGGTCATTTTTTGGCAAAATAAAAAGTTGACAGCCTCAGTTTCCATTCCCACTCCCAAAATGTTTTTGTAATGGTTTTGGTCTATGAAATCTGAAAGCCTCAGAAATTCTCACTTTATAATCTCAGAGACCTGGACAATCCCTGCAAAGGCTTCAGACCCATCAGAAAATCAACTGTTGTTGTTTTGTTGTTTCTCATGTTTTAATCATGTAGCCTGTTTCCTTTTCTGCCTCATATTTACTTGGCAGTCATTTAACTCCAGTGGTTAAAACATGGGGTTAAGGGGACTTCACTGCCAGAATCACATCTGTGGCTGTGGGTCAGGAGGGAGCTGGGCCTTGGTTCTGTCCTGTCCACAAGGAAGACCTGGACTTGAGGTCTGGTTGTTACCAGTGGAGGGTCCAGGTTCTTGGCATTTCAAACATTTGAACAAAGAACTGGAGAAAACACACAAACAAAGCAAGGAAAGAGTGAAGCAACAAAAGCAGAAATTTATTGAAAATGAAACTCTACAGGGTGGGAACAGCCTCAAGCAGGTGGCTCAAGGGCCCTGGGTACAGAATTTTCTGGGGCTTAAATACCCTCTAGAGGTTTCCCACTGGTTACTTGGTGTATACCCTGCATAAATAAAGAGGCTGAAGTGAAGTTGCAAAGTTATTTACTTGGTGTACACTCTATGCGTATGAAGAGGTTATTTCCTGTCATAGCTGAAGTAGAGTTACAGAGTTATTTACTTGGTCGTAGAAAGTTGGGGTTTTTCCGTTTGATTTGCTTCTAGGAAGTCCTTAGTTTTCCTGCCCTGAGACTCTATTCCCCTGCCTTATGGTCAGTGGCCATGAGTGTGTGTGTACACTCACATGCATGTGTGTGTACTTATGGCAGGGAGAGTCCTTGGGTGTCCCCAACACTCTTCCACCGTAGGGGAGCTACTTAACCCTAAGAGGAGATATTGTTCTTAATCCCTGTTTTACAAAGAAGGAAAATAAGACTTAGAACATTTAAGCAATTCACCCCAAGCCTGGTTAAATACAAAGTTCAAATACTTAATTAACCTTAACCTCTTTGGTCATAGTTCAGGTGCTTGATTGGTGTTACCTGAAGTTAAATCTGATATGAATTCCCAGAAGCCAACATTATGGAAAGACTTTTCTAGAACTAGGAAAGAGGTAAAAAAAATTTTTTTGAGTCAGGGTCTCACTCTGTTGCCCAGGCTGGAGTGCAGTGGCACAATCACAGCTCACTGCAGCTTCAACCTCCTGGGCTCAAACGATCCTCCTGCCTCAGCCTCCCCAGTAGCTTGGACCACAGGCATGCACCACCATGCTTAACTAATTTGTTTATTTATTTATTTATGTTGAGACAAGGTCTCAACATATGTTGCCCAGGCTGGTCTTGAACTCCTGGGCTCAAGTGATCCTTCCACCTCAGCCTCCCGAAGTGCTGTGATTACAGACACAAACCATCATGTTTGGCCAAGAGGTAAAACTTACCCTCCCTAAGTTAAGAGGGAAAATTACCAGCTTCTTGGATTTAAGAAGCAGTAGAGCTTGAAGTCCTGTACATTTATGTAAGTATCAAGTGTTATAATAAAAATGTCTTTTTCTCACTGGTAGTAATTTTTTTAAAGACTTCAAACAAAATTATACCTATTCTTGGAAATTAAGTAAGCATGCCCATTTTCATAAAGCTGTGAAATCCCATATAAGGAAAAGTTTTAAGATCTCTGCTTTCGTTTGAAAAAAGCACCAGAGCGCTACTGAAAAGTTCAACCCAAATCTTCATGCTTACTGCCCTGTTTTCTGAAATTTAAGTCTCTAGCTAAAGAATGGGAAGGAATTCCTACTCTACCCCTGCTGCCGGCAACCAAAGCATGCTCTCAAGCCAAGAACACCAGTGAACCCTTTAAATTTCTCCACAACTTTCTCCCTGCTGGCAAATGTCAAGTTTCTATTTCAAGAGAAATAAGAGCGTCATTAACATGCCTGTCTTCATGCTCTTCTAACTCCTTTCAGAATTTTGGGGGGTTTTGCTTGAGAAAGTAAGACCACACTAAAATCACAACTCCCCAGGGTGTATCATTAAAGGTGGAACTCGGCCAGGCATGGTGCCTCATGCCTGTAATCCCAACAATTTGGGAGACTGAGGTAGGAGGACCGCTTGAGCTCAGGAGTTCGAGATCAGCCTGGGCAACATGGTGAAACCGCATCTCTACAAAAAATTTTAAAAAATTAAAAAATAAAAATAGCCAGGCGTGGTGGCACACCCCGGTAGTCCCAGCTACTTGGGGGGCTGAGGCAGGAGGAGCACCTGAGCTCAGGAATTTGAGGCTACAGTGAGCTGTTATCGCACCATTGCACTCCAGCCTGGGTGACAGTGAGACCCTGAATTTTTTTTATTTTTATTTTTATTTTATTTTTTCAGAGAAAGTATGTGGCAGAGAAGAAAATACAAAAATTGAACTGTTGGTGTGTTTAGAAGGGAGCAGGGGAGCTCCACTTTTATTCCATAGGCTGTAAATAGCCCACTATCATTTTTAAATCCCAAAGTAAAAAATAACACTTAATTACCTTAACTTTCAAACCTATAACCACAAGATCTTCATTAGTGACTCGTATACCAGCTGTACCTTTTGGTCTGGCACATTTTTTAACATCAAAGGTGTTTCCTATCAACTATGTCTTTTTCCCCAAGGGAGCTTCATCATTATCAGAAAGCAATGAGAACGTTTCTAGTCTATACTTAACTCTTCAATCACTTCACATGTATTTACGGAACACCTAGTACATGCAGGCAATTTATCGAGTTGTGTGAATATAAAAGCAAAAAAGACATATACTCCTTTCCTTCCCTAGAGAAACTCACAGACCAGTGGAGAGAAAAAATGTATATAATTACAAATTTTACAAATTATGTTAAGCGTGCTGAAGAGAAAGAACAAGGTTCTATGAGAAAGTTTTATAAAGAGAACAAGTTTTATATTGAAAGGTCAGAGAAGACCTTTCTGGAAGTGATCTGAAAGTTTGACCAAAGAGATGAACAGGTATTGGCCCAGTGAGGAACCTCCTGGGGACGTGGTCCTCCTCACCCAAGGCTTCTCTATGTCTTGGACAATGATCAGGGCAAGAAGTGCAACTTCTCAGTGCATCATTGCTTTCAGAGAGGAGTCTTGGGGCCCTGTCTCCCCAGAGGTGCAGAGGCAAGACAGGGAGTCCCCAGCTTCTTCCACAGGGGCTTCCTTCTCTATCCAACCCACACTCTGCTCTCTGAATTCCTGACTCCCCTCAGCTGCAGCACTTAGGTGAGTATTTTACTCCAGGTGAGTATTTTACTAGTTCCTGTGCATATGCAGTCTCTGCACCTAAACTGTCAGTGCCTGGAGAGCGGATGGCTCTATCTAACTCTCCTTTTTTAATGCTCATAGTGTCTACAAGAGAACTTGATTCATAGCCACCGTTCAACAAACACCTGTTTAATGGGATTGAATTTTCAGCATTTAGTAGTGTACCAAACATCTGATGTGAAATAAGAGCCAAATTAAGCAAAGTAAGCAAGCTTTAGAAGTGCAGAGATGGAAAGAAAATGGTATGAAGAGCATTGGTGTAGAAGTACTTCCTGAAACTTGAAGGAATCCATCTGGTATCGCTTTGATTAACTTTGTTAAGGACACAGTTCCTAGGTTCTGAGACTCCTCAACTCTAAGATGCAACAGTCATTGAACAACAGTTTACTTTTCGAGGGGTGAAAAATGGCTGCTTTCAATGTTTACATATATTGAGAGCCATAGAGCCATATTCTGACTTTGGAAACACTAAAATGTTTCCAAAAAGTATGTTTTATAATTTAAAAAAAAGTCAGTACTCATCACTACTTTTTTTTTTTGAGACACAGTTTCACTCTGTCGCTCAGGCTGAAGTGCAGTGGCACAATCTCGGCTCACTGCAATCTCCTCCTCCAGGGTTCAAGCCTTCCAAGTAATTGAGATTATAGGCATGCGCCACCACAGCCAGCTAATTTTTGTATTTTTAGTAGAGATGGGGTTTCACCCTGTTGGCCAGGCTGGTTTCAAACTCCCAGCCTCAGGTGATCCACCCACCTCGGCCTCCCAAAGTGCTGGGATTACAGGCGTAGGCCACCGTGCCCAGCCACATTATTATTATTATTATTATTATTATTATTATTATTATTATTTTTGAGACAGAGTCTCGATCTGTTCCCCAGGCTGTAGTACAATGGCGTGATCTTGGCTCACTGCAACCTCTGTCTCCCGGGTTCAAGCGATTCTCCTGCCTCAGCCTCCTGAGTAGCTGTGATTACAGGCACCCGCTAACACGCCCGGCTAATTTTTGTATTTTTAGTAGAGACAGGGTTTCACCATGTCGTTTAGGCTGGTCCCAAAGTCCTAACCTCAGGTGATCCACCTGCCTCAGCCTCCCAAAGTGCTGGGATTACAGGCGTGAGCCACCGCACCTGGCCCACATTATTACTTTTAACAGGACTTTGTTTTCTCTTTTGCCTACCTCATGTGCACATCAATTTAATTTTTTTTTTGTAATAGTGCCTCAAATTCCTTTTAGGAAATTATTCTTCCTTATTATATACAGCCTGCTGGGTTATTTCATCAAGGTGTGCAGCTTTCCCCTAGTGAAGGGATTGAGGGACACCCTACCCAAGCTAGACTATTCAGATGTATCAACAGTGACCAGAACGTCAAAGGCCTGGCCACAGATGGAGCTTACTCATTCCAGGCATGGGATGTAGACAAGACTGTCCAGAGCTTCTGCTACAAAAAGCCTCTAAAACCACATGGTTCCAAAGTCCATTTCTGTTATTTACAGGCAAAGAATTCTAAATGGGACAGTGCTTTTTGCTGATAGTACATCTAAAACTGAAGTTCTTAATCTGAGGTCCAGAGACTTGGACATGGTTCATGGGTGGGTGTCAGGGTTCAACAGATAAGATATAATTTTTATATCTGCTGATGAGTATATTTTCCCAGTGAGATGGTCTACAGGCAGCTTTGATCAGATTCTCAAAGGGGTCTATGGCTGAAAATGGATTAGAAACAATTGATCCCAGAGCAGGAGTTCTTAATAAGTCTGTGTATAAACTCAGATGGGCAAAAATTATATCTTTGTTTGTACTAACTTCCATTCATGGTTGCTTATTTATGAATGTTGGTAACAAACCACAGTATTATTAGCAATTCCCATGAATTTGCTACCAGTAGAAATCAGATATTTTCATATCATGTTACAGTGTTGCAGATCTCAAAACATAATTTACACCTTTCACTGCTTTAAAATTACAGTGTTAGTAGACCCAAGCTAGATCTTGTTATTCAATGTGTTAATAAAGAAGCATATATATTACTTGATCACCAGATACTTTAATATTTTAAAGCTGCATCTTAACATAACTGGTTTCCTTGGTAATCTGTATGCTTTAGTTTCTTCAAAACATTATTCTAAGTAGTCCAAGGGCTTCATCAGACTGCCAAGCCTATAATACCAAAAAGTCACTAGCCCTCTTAGGAAAATCTTGGTAGGACCAAGCCTCCCAGCCTTACCTTTATTTGCTCTACAAAGCCAGGTTCTATCTGGTAGTTCCTCTCCTTTCAATAACCTGACATCTTGGTTCCAGCATTGCAACTTCTGAATACTTCCAAAGCAGCAGGCATTGCCTAAGTCCAGAAAAACACAAACTTATACAAACCATAGGACAAAACAAGAGCAAAAAGAGAGAGAGAGATCCAGAATAGGTGGATCCAGAGAGGCAGAAAGCAGATTGGTGGTTGCAAGGGCCTGCAGGGAGGGGGAAACAGGGAGTGACAGCTTAATGGGGGGATTGACCCCATAATGGGTATAGGATTTCCTTTTGGGGTGATGAAAATGTGTTGGAAATGGATAGAGGTGATGATGGAACAGCACTGTGATGGTACTAGATGGTAATGAATTATATATAGCAAAAAAGCTAATTTTATGTTCTATGAATTAGCATTCATTAGCTCAATAAAACAAAAACAAATAAGAAATAAATAAATAAAAGGCAACTTCATAACAAATTCACCTGGGAATTATATAAAGTCCTACTTAGGGGAATAAAGAAAAAAATAATCCCAAAGTTTAACGGTATTCTATTTCCCTTTTTCCCCCTCAACCCACCCTCCCATCAAGTTGCTTCTGTACGCTGCAATTTGAGATCACTTACGAAATTGCTAATGTGTACTTTAGCCTACATATTAAATTCCGGTTTGCACTTATGCATATTAAAACACACCACTAAATACTCATCTGACAAGCTATATTTTAAACCCCAAACTAGGCTTTATTGTGCCTGGATGCATTTTTAATATACCCACTAAATTTCAGCCAGACTGAAGACTGGCTGGCAATAATGATTTATAAGGGAGGGTAGAGTCTCTCACTTTCTATCCCAGAGTCCGCTCCCACTTGAGGGTCTGGGGGTTGGCAGCCCCCTACTGCCTGCTGGCTCTGTGGAGCTTTTAGGAAAAGATTTCAAGCATGATCTCACGGCCTCAACCAGGATCTGAAAGATGACTGAAGGGCTTCCCATTCTGGTAATAGACCCCACCCAGGACCTCAGCATATCCCATTAGAGCTTGCCAGCCTCCAACACAGCAGGATTGGATTGGCTGTCCACCGGCCCCTCTCATATCCTCCTCCATCGTTCTCTCTCTGCCAGGCTTTTGAAGTTCCTTTTCCTGCTCACGAACCCTGCTGGCACCACATAGCCTACAGGATAGTGTCCAAGCGCCTCAGTCAGGAAAGGGAGAACTGACCTTTTTTGTAGCCCCACACAATAGAAAGCTTTCATATCAAGCACCCCATTTAACTTCATGAAAACCACGACTAGGCTTATTATGGCCATTTAGGGATGAAGATACTAAGGCAAAAGATCATATAAAGTCACACAACTGGTCAAGCTTTCACCACATTTCTATTTCTCCTTCCTTTCCAACATTTTCTCTACCACTCACTCCTTTGTGTCAGCCAGGCAGGCCCCCTACTCACTGTCCCCTGACTGTCACACCTTGCCCACAGGGCCCCTCCACCTAAGGGCCTCCCCTTTCTGCATTCCAAATCCCACCCATTCCTCAAGGTTTGGCTCAAGTCTCCCCTTCTCCAAAAAGCTTTCTCAGACTCCAGTTCTCTCCCCATCCTCTGAATTTCCACTTATTACGCCACTACTCCTTGAACATATCCAGGTATTGCCTGGTGTGGAGTGTGTGTCTGGCCTCCTCCATTAAAAACTAAACTCCCTGAGGACAGGAATTGTGTCTTATTCCTTTTGTATTTGCTACAAGTACCCTGTAGGATTGAGAGATCAAAACTGCTTGATTCTCTCAATCAGCAAGAGATTGATTTTTTTCAGGCCAAAGCATTGATCCTTTTTCCCAGTTTCTGTACTTCTCCCCTGTCTCCTGCCACATTCCCTACACAAGTCTCACGGGGCTCCCAGTCATCCTCTCCAGGCCGCCCTGCACAAGAGAGCCCCGCCTTGCACAGGGCTCCTTCCCTGCTGCATCATCTCCCCTAGATGCAGCCTGCTTCCTTTCTAGCTGGAAGATGAAGAAGGTTCTTTTTTCCTTTTACATGTCTAATGACATTGTTTTTTTCAGGCAGGGACTTTGGGAAAAGTCATGGCAATGAAGTATGGAGCTTATTCAGAGAATGAGCAGGTTGTGTCCTATCTCTAGGTGTGTGACAGCTGCCGAGAGGGTAGTATGTGGACTGTTTTGGCAGGAGAAGGGGGTTCAGTGGTATTAAGCGCTCACAGGAAAGGACAGGGGCTTTGGGATGGGGGACACAGATGAAAAGCACTATTGCCTGCATCATGTAATTTGACAGATACTGTAAGACTCCAGAGGTTCCCAACCATGTCCCTTTGAACTTATAATGTTTTCTTGTTTCCTTCTGTGTTCAAAATTCCTCACATTTTAGTTTTTCTCTGTTTTAGATGATGTGGTTAGCTAATATTTTGCAACAAAATTTATGTTTTCTTCTCTTTTTTTCTACCATGTCTTCTCCCACAACTTCCAAAAGCGCCTTATTTTTTCAGGGATGTGGCAGGGAAGAAATCAGGGATTAATCAGTAATATCTCTAGGCCTTTGTTTTCCAAAGTCCTCTATCTTTTGAAGACCTAAGAGGGTTCACGAAGGAGGTTAAAGAAAGAGGCAATTCATAGAGTAACTTGAGCATTTGAATCAAGGCATTGGGAATAAGAAAGGATCCTCCCAAGACCATACAGCCAACCCCAGGCCAAGGCAGAAAAGAAAGAGGGTGTATGATTCCAGAGAGGAATGGTTGCAAGCTCAGATGTTCAAATGCCTTCAAAGAATCAGAAGGTATTATGAACAAATAAATGAGTAAAGCTGGTAGAGAGACAAGCGGGAGTGGTAAGGATTAAGTCTACCTGGGGTTTTATGTCCTAAGTATATTAATTTTGTTTAAAAAATTTATACTATGCTGGTGAAAAAAACACATCTTGGGCTTCATTCCACCCACTGGCAATCTCTGAATCTAGCTAGTTGTGACAGCCTTGTAAAAGATTTTTGTGCCTCAAGCATGAAATAAAATCTGCAGAGCCAGCCACAGTGCTGTGCACCTGTAGACTAAGCTACTCCGGAGGTGGGGCAGAAGGATTGCTTGAGCCCAGGAGATCTGTGCTGTAGTGCACTATGCCAATGGGATGTCTGCACTAAATACAATATCAATATGGTGACCTCCCAGGAGCAGAGGACCAGCAGGATGCCTATGGAGGGGTGATCCAGCCCAGGTCAGAAACAGAGCAGGACAAAACTTCCATGCTGATCAGCAGTGGGATCACATCTGTGAATAGCCACTGCCAGTCTGGACAACATAGAAAGACCCTATCTCTAAAAAAATAAATAAATAAATAAATAAATAAATAAATAATACAGAGAGGCACTAGTTCTAATACAGCCCTGTAGACAGCAGAAAACTGTAAACCAATGACCTGGTAACAAGGGAAACATCTCCCCACATCAGATGCCTGGGGAATGTGAATGACCATGGAACTGTAATCTAAATTCTGGGCTTGGAGGGGGCAGAGAAAGTCCAAGAATGGCTTAGGTTAAGTAGCCCTTCCCCAGCTACAAGCCCAGTGGGATGGGAAAAATTAGGTTAATTTATAAAAATATTTTAAAGGTACAATATTTGTGTATAAAGTTGAAATTCCTATAACTACAAACATTGAAGGATATGTTTGGGTTAATTCAATTCTCCATACATCTACTGTGCACTGCCTATATATCTCTGCTGTGTGTATATGTGTCTCTTACATAGATATTGAATTGAGTTGTACTGTAATGGATCTGTCCCATTTGAGTCTTGGAATAAAGTAAAGCCACATCCTTGTGTTCAGAAGATGGAGTCACATTTAGAGTAATGGACACTTCTGGTGTTGGTGGTCCTAAGAAACAGTGGAACTTGGAAGAAGTGAGGGATTAGAAGACAGGACTTAGACCGGGGTAAGGAAAGAATGTCTTCCTTTCTCTGATATGGCTCTCTTGAGCTCAAGCTCCCACAAGTTTAGCAAGGCTTGAATGTCCTACCTGGTAAAGGGGATGAAAAATGACTCTCACCATTTGAAGCTGGATAGGGAGGCAGATCTGGAGGGGGCTCCCCAAGGATGGGCAGGTGCAGGTGATTAGAACAACCATTTATTCACCCAAGAGTTTTATGAATCATTCTATGCTATTAGCACAAAGCTTTAACTTAAGCACAGCTGTTCTGAAAGATACTAAAAGAAGAGAATTGGCCCATCCTTAGGGTAGAAAGGTAAGGACTTTTATGCCACCTAAGGTCATGACAGCAGTGGAAGCAGCAATTGAAGACATTCCCTAGAAGAAAGTGACGTTGGAGGAACAAGTGTTAGGCCTTTACAGGGATCCTTTCACAATTGCCCACCTTGAGGGATCACAGAGTGTTATTTTGTTAAGCCAGTTGGTGAGTTCCTTGGTCAGACACGGCTGAATTCTGAGGGATGACTAAGACAGAGCCTCTGCCCTCTAGAAAAAGTGGACACATTTTTATGTTGGGGGAGCTTAAGTATGATATGTCGTAAAAAAAAATTTAGAGTGTTTCTCTAAAGAAACACTGGATGAATAGAATATTGTGACAAAGGTGTAGCTGGGAGTGTGTTCCAAGTGGAGTAGACAGCAGGAACCACGGCATAGACATGAGGAGCCCCCTTTGATCAGGAGAGATGGAGCTACACCCTCTGGCTGTATCATAGAGACATGAAAAGAGTGAAGCCTGGAGAAACAGCTGACATCACAACAGGCAAAGCCTCAGTTGCAAGGGAAGACATTTGCTCTTAATCCGAAGACAAAAAACACTATGCACTTTGAGACTTCTTAGTTACAAACAACCATTCCAGGGAGTTTAAATAGAAAATAAATTAATTAAAAGACATTACAGACATGTACTTGTACAAAGAATAAATTCTGCAGACCCAATGTACAGCATAGTGACTATAGTTAATAATAATGTACTGTGTACTTGCAATTTGCTAAGAGAGTAGATCTTAAGTAATCTGATCACCAAAAAAAGGTAATTATGTGATGTGAGAGATGGGTTAACTAACCTGATTGCAGTAATCATGTCACAGTGTATACATATATCAAAACATCATGTTGTATATCTAGAATATATACTATTGTTATTTGTCAATTATACCTCAATAAAGCTGAAAAATTGGGGGTAATTTGAGTAAAAATATTGAGATACTGGGTAATTTACAGGAACTCTGGGAGGGCAAAGAACAAAACTTGAAAACCAAGCAGTTAATCCACCCTCTGTGCTAATTCCATGGAGGCCAACATTTACTACCACCAGGCACTAGACGCAAGACCTCCTCTCTACTTCCAGAAAATGGATCCCACTCCATGTGGCTTCCTGATGGTGCTCTCCTCTGAACCTAAGTCTACCGAGAGCAGTCTATGGGCAGAACAAGGGTCCTGGGCCTGTGCTCCAGCTGCAAGGGATGCTGGGTAAGAGTTTCTAGCATCTGCCTTGGGAAGGCAGGACTCCTAATTGCACATTTCCCTAAATGTAAAAAGGCTTTCAGAAGATGCTGAGCAGCAGTAAAGCATAGAAAATGTCACTACAATTGCCAGTAAAGTTTTTCGAGGAGAGTAAACATAATCTAAGCACATGTTAGGAAGATTAATTAGAGGTTGGATGGGTAATGCCCACATGTTTTCTGGGAAGACTGACCCAAATGGAGAAGGGCAAGGAAGTCCTGAATGAGTAGCCTTCATTCTACTTCTGCAGAGGACTAATTGTCACTCTGTGGACAGTTTGACAGGTCCAGGGAGTCAGAATGGCAGGACAGATAAGTCAGGAGTAGGGTAGGATAGTAAGAAAGCATCTACAGGAGGAAAAGACTGAAGGTGAGTGGGGAAGTGGACATGAACGTGTTGACAAAGGTCAGCCTGACCAGCTCCCTGAGTTGGGGCAAGCCCAGGCGAGGCCCAGCACCAGGCCATGGAAATCCAGCCACTACAATGCCAAGCGAAAGGTGAGAGTTTAGAGTTTAGACTGGTATTGGCAGAGCCACATGAGAGATGAAGGAACAGCAGCCAGGAGCTGCGAGTGGGCAGGAAGTGGGGATGAGTGGCGTCCACTGCAGGTTCTCCCTGCAGGACAGAGCTCCAAGCCAGAAGGGAAAGGAAGCAGAGGAGTGCTCTGAAAAAGCAGCAGCCCTGCAGCCGAGGGACCGAGGGGCTGAACGGTTTCTCCACTGAGAGATCCAGTTCTCAAGTAGGAACTGAGAATCAGAAACAAGGCAGAAGCACATCCTGTTTTACGAGAAAAATCAAGGTCTTCAAAGATAACTGTAATAGGTTTCCATTTGTCTGTTTTTATTGTGGTAAAATATGTGTAACATAAAACTTACCATTTTAACCAATATAAAGTATACAATTCAGTGGCATTAAGTACACTCACAGTGCTATGCAGCTATCACCACTATCCAGGTCCAGAACATTTTCACCACCGCAAATGCAAACTCCACCCTCATCAAGCAGTTGCTCTCCATTCCCCACTCCCCACCAGTCCCTGGCAACCACTCATCTGCTCACTGTTTCTATGGATTTGCCTATCCTGGATATTTTATATAAATAGAATCATGTAATATGTGACCTTTTGTGTCTGGTGTCTTTCTCATGGCATGTTTCTGAGGTTTATCCATGTGATAGCATATAGTGGTCAATTTTATGTGCCAATTTGACTGGGCCATGGAGTGCCAGGTATTTGGTTAAACGTTATTCTGGGTGTGTCTGTGAGGGTGTCTCTGGATGAAATTAACATCTGAATTGATGGCCTGAGAAAGGAGGTTGCCCTTCCCAGAGTGGGTGGGCCCCATGCAATCAATTAAAGGCTTGAATAGAACAAAAAGGCTGTGTAAGAAAGGATTTGTTCTCTCTCTATATGAATGTCTTCCAGTGAGACATTGGTCTTCTGCCTTTGGACTTGGACTCAGAATAGACCTTACACCATTGACTCTCCTGGTTCTCAGGCCTTTGGATTAGGACTGAAACTATACCATAGACTTTCCTGGTTCTCCAGCTTGTCAACCAAAGATCTTGGGACTTCTCAGCCTCCATAATTGCATGAGTCAATTCTTTTTTTTTTTTTTTTTCTTGAGACAAGATCTGGCTCTGTTGCCCAGGCTGGAGTGCAGTGGCACAATCTTGGCTCACTGCAACCTCTGCCTTCCGGGTTCAAGCGATTCTCCTGCCTCAGCCTTCTGAGTAGCTGGGATTACAGGTGCCCGCCACCATGCCTGGCTAATTTTTGTATTTTTTTTGTAGAGACGAGGTTTCACCATATTGGCCAGGCTGGTGTCAAACTCCTGACCTCAAGTGATCCGCCCACCTCGGCCTCCCAAAGTGCTGGGATTACAGGGATGAGCCACCACGCCCAGCCTCCAGTTCTTTATGATAAATCTCTCTGTGTGTGTGTGTGTGTGTGTGTGTGTGTGTGTGTGTGTGTGTGTGTATACATATATACATACACTCATACATATATCCTATTGGTTCTTTTTTTTTGAGAATCCTCACTAATACATAGCATGTATCATTACTTTATTTCTTTAATGGCTGCATAATATTCCATTGTATGGATATATCACATTTTGTTTATCCATTCATCAGCTGATCAGCATTTGGGTTGTTTTCATCATGCGCCAAGGTTTTAAAATCCTGGTTCCCCATTTACATTGCAGGGTGGCTTGGTCAAATCACTTACCCTCTCTGGGCATCTGTTTCATCACATGTTAAATTATTAGGAGGGTTAAATGAAATGAAGTATGTAAAAGCCTGACATAGAGAGGACAATTGGCAAGCAATCAAAAATTGATTCCCTTAACTGGAGTTGGAACTCAGATCAGAGTGGGCCCAGCAGCAGCAATAACTTGCAATAGATCAGGGCCCCTTAAATTCCTCCCAAATCAGAACTGGACCCACAGCCAGGGCAGGGTAGATACCTGCAGGTAGAGGACAAAGAAGTCTTAATTCTGAGGCAAGAAACTGGACCCTCCCTTGCCTTCTTGCCTCTTCCTAGTGTGCATGCTTGGGGAATTAGGGGTTCTAAATCAGGACCCTAAAACATGGCTATGCCTCTGTTTCACAAAGTCTTAGGCAATAAATATTGTGTGGAAATATCTCATGTTTAAACTGTTAGAAATATTACACATTTTACAGATATTTGAAAGATAAGCATATACTTCTATCATAGCTTATCTTAAAAATGAGTACTCTTCAGGTTTATTTACAACTTTTGTTCAGATGATTCCATAGCATGCACTTACATTATATAAAACCTGTGAAAAAATAACACCTATCATTCCCTAAATCACAGTAATTTCAGAAGTTTACACTTGCATTCATTTTCCTTCTAATGTTCTGTAACCATAAATGTCCCTCTCCTAGGTGTCATAAAAGGCAACATGAAAAGTGAGTTTAAATGCACCCAGTCTTCCTTGCTAAAGGCACATAAGCAGAATTTCTTACTCCACAATCAGCGGTGAAAAATTCAATAGCTGACCCAGGAACACAGGCCTGGGGGTCACGAGGCCCTTGGTGCATGCTCCAGTGGGGCCCTGAACATATTCCTCAGTTTCCTTATCTGTGCAATTCATTCATTCAGCAGCAATCCCTGAGGACCACAGTGGGCTAGGCCAGGCTGTAGAGTTACAGGATCAATAAGACCTGCATCCCCATTCTCAGAAACCCATAGTCTAGCAAGAAAGCAGCAAAAAAACTTAATGATTATTGTGTACCAGGGATTGTTCTTCCATTTTCCATGTATTAGCTCATTAGATCCTTCCAACAACCCTCTGAAATAAACAGTATTTCCTATGATTCGACTGTTTGTGTCTCCCACCCGCAGAGTCATATGTGGAAATCCTACCGGGCAAGCTTATGGCTTTAGGAGATGGGGCTTTGGGAAGATGATCAGGTCATGATGGCTCATGAATGAAATTAGTGCCCTTATGAAAGAGGTCTGGGAGAGGCCCTTACCCCTCCTGCTTTTGAGAAGGCAAAAGTGAGATGACTATCTATGAGGAAGCAACTCCTCACCAAACATCAAATCTGCTGGCACTTTGATCTTGGATTTCCCAGCCTTCAGAACTGTGAGAAATAAATTTCTGTTGTTTATAAGCCACCAGTCTATAATATTTTGTTGTATCAGCTAGATCAGACTAAGACACTATTAGTAAAAATATCATTATTATCTTCATTTTACAGATGAGGAAACTAAAGCACAAAGCAGGTCAGTGACAGCCCAAAACAAACCTTGGCAGCCTAGCTTTATAAAGTCCACACCATTAATTATCATGTGAGTATGCCTTATGTGTTTTACATAATAGACCTTAATGTGAGTAACACGGGTGCATACAGCAGAGCAATTAATTTTACCTGAACAAAGTTAAGGAAGGCACTGGACATGACTCTGTATCTCGGCCAAGAAAAATGATTTCACACAGCAGGGATGGAAGAGAAAAATGAAGAACTGAGGGACCAGCAAGAGGAAACAACTGGAGATGTGGCAGAGTTGGGGACATTGAAGGAGCCCCTAATGGAAACAGCAAGACCAAGCAGGTGAAAATAAAGAATAAAGGCACAGGTCTCCTCTGAAGCTCCTTTTAGTTCTCAATCCTATGACATACCTAAAAATTGCATCTACAATCCTTCGTTTAGGGACATGCGATGCTTGTCTATGCATTAACCACGCTGCGGTTTAAGAAGGGATTATCTCTATCCTACCACCTACATCAATTTTCCTTTAACCAGTTTGTATAATGTGTTGTATATTTAAATATGCATATTTTAAATACTTGATATTATTGAACAAACATGCTGAGCATTAGCTCAGTGCACAGCATCCTCTTCATTCTGACCACACTACCTTAGTGGAGGGAGTGCCTCGTGTCTTGCCTGCAGTATTTGCTTTCTCCATCCAAGTCCCCTCTTCTATATGACATTAACCTAATCATGATTTTTTAAGCCCCTCCCCATTTCCAAGGCCATTGCTTCCAGCACAAAATCTGTCCTCCTTAGCACAGCACTCACCACCTTTCTCCATTGTTTGCAGTCTAACCTTCAGTCTCATCTTCTGCCACTCCTCATCCCTCCATCCTTATCCTATCTATCCCAAGCTCCACCCACACCAAGCCACTACCCACCCAAAGAGGATTCACCTGCTGCCTGAATTATCATCAGCCTTTCTGACAGCCCCAGACAGCTCATCACTCCTTCCTCCACAGCTCTCTGTTCTAACAGTGTGCTAGTACTCACCTTATCATCCAGCCATATCTAAAACACCTAGGTAGGTTTCCCTAAGGTTCACCTGGACCTGCTTTTCTTATGATCACTTAGCCAACAAATACACACACATCTAGTGACCATATAAAATCCAGGCTTGCTGGATGTGGTGGCTCACGCCTATAACCCCAGAATTTTGGGAGGCTAAGGCGGGTGGATCACCTGAGGTCGGGAGTTCAAGACCAGCCTGACCAACATAGAGAAACCCCATCTCTACTAAAAATACAAAATTAGTCGGGCGTGGTGGCACATGCCTGTAATCCCAGCTACTCTGGAGGCTGAGGCAGAAGAATCGCTTGAACCCAGGAGGCGTAAGTTGCAGTGGGCCGAGATCGCGCCATTGCACTCCAGGCTGGGCAACAAGAGCAAAACTCCATCAAAAAAAAAAAAAAGAAAGAAAAAGAAAAAGAAATCCGGGCCTGCTAAATTATTAAATATTGACCTGAGTAGATGGTCATTACTTAGAAGAAATGTATGGGCTGTTTTTTTTTTTTTTTTTAGCATTTATTACTTAATATTCATAAGATACATTTATCAACTCATTTGTCATATACATATTGAGCCTCTGTTCCTTGCACATACCATGCACTGGTGTAGTAAACAAGACAGTGGTGAGGAAGATGCCATCACAAAGCTTACAAAACATTACAGATGGGGAAATAGACAAACACAATAAAAGACATAAACATGACCGTGAAAGGCTCCAGTAAATTATCAGCAAGAACCCATCAGCAGAAAAGGACATCATAACTGGAGAAAGTTGCTTAGATTGGGTAGTCAAGGGCAGCCTCTCCAAAGAGGTGATATTTGAGCTGACACCTGGTGGGTGCACACAAGCCAACTGTGAGAAGAGCTGGAGCTAGCATTTCCAAGGCCAAGGGGACAGCGAGTACAAAGGCCCTGGGGGTGGGAAAGAGCTCTGCGAGCATTTGGAACAGAAAGGAGCAAAGTACGGCTGCCATATAAATTAGAGAGGAGGAGAGATAAGGTTGTCATAAAGATTAAATGAAATTCTAGCTAATTCTGGTTGGTATTTTTTTAAAAAAAGATTAAATGAGAGTAAGCATATAAAGTGCTTAGTGGATGCTCAATAAATGCAGTCTATTTTTCATCATCATCATCATCATCGTCATCATATCAGTTTGGACAGATAGGAGATAGATCATGTAGATCACTGCAACCCATGATAAGAAATTTGGGTTTTAATCTAACAACAATTCTGAGTTATTAATGGGCTTTTAGCTGGTAAGGGACATGGTCTGATTTATTGTTTTAAAAGATCACCTGGCTGCTCTGTGCAGGGGGATTAAAGCAGGCTACAGAAGAAAAGGGGAGATAGTTGGGAGGTCTTTGTAATAATCTGGACAGGAACTTAATAACACAAAATGTTTAAACATCCATCTTTTATTTTGTTCATAAAGATGAAATCTATATGTTTTAAGTCTGCTATACAATTTTCACAATTTTGACAGAAGATGTTTGTATTTTCTGATGCCCATGTTTAGTTATGAACATATTTATGTTGGTCTCTCAAGAAGCCCACTGTGGTGTTTTCCACTTCCAGCGACCAATTCACTAATTTTCTGAGAAGCAACTGAGTGTCCTATGATTCAACTAAATTCCAACACTACTCAGAGTTAGTGTCAGATCCCACAAGGTAAAGGCTCAGTCTCACAGTACTACTCGCACTGCAGACACCAGTCACAGGTCCCACGGCACCTGTACTTCTGACTGACTGGCTATAAATCAGGAGTTCCCATGACCCCTCCTAAGGTTTGATAATTTGCTAGGATGGCTCACAGAACTCAGGAAGGCATCTTACTTACATTTATCAGTTTATTATAAAGGATACAACTCAGAAGCAGCCAAATGGGAGATGCAGAGGAGCAAAAAAGGAAGGGTAGCAGGTAGAGTTTCCATACTCTCTCTAGAAGCACGACCCTCCCAGCACCTCAACATGCTCACCAACGTGGAAGCTCTCCAAATCCCAAAGTTTAGGAGTTTTTATGGAGGTTTCATCATATAGGGAACCTCTCTCCCCCTTCCCAGAGGTTAGGGTTTGGGGCTGAAAATTTCAGGCTGCTTATCAAGGTTTGGTCTTTCTGGTGACTACCCCCATCCAAGAGCCTACCAAGAGTTATCTCATTAGAACAAGAGATGTTCCTATCACTCCAGAGGTTCCAAGGGATATAGGAGCTGTGTGTCAGAAACCCTGGGCAAAGACCAAATACATATTTCTTATTATGCCACACCACCATTGGATTAATTTAACTATTTTTATGAGAATACTCTTGTTAATTGCATTTAGAATAAAATACAAGATAAATACATAAAATATGTGAATAGTCTATAAATAACTGGTAAGAACTGCTAGAATTGCATACCCTATGTGGGGTCAACCTTGTTATTTTGTAATAACTCATTGACTTCCCTGGGTATTACCCTGCATAGGATTATTAGCTCCCAAAGAGCAGGCCCAATGATTTTTTGCCTTTTTATTGGCAAATGCTTGGCATAATCCCTGGCACATAATAAGTGCTCAATAAATATTTCCCAAATGCATGAATGAATACTATGGAAACACTGCAGTAGAAATGGTCCCACACCACTGCATTCCTGCCTGGGTGACTCTATTTATTGATTTATTTATTTTAGAGCCAGGTTGGCATTAATTTATTTTAGAGCTAGGTCCTTTCCCTCAAGAAGCTATTGAAGTAATTGTGGGTTTTGCCACTGAAAGTAATGGCAAAACCATTACTTCTGCACCAACCTAATAGAAACCATTTGGGAAGAAAATAGAGACATGAATACTTAAATAATAATTCTTTTCACAACCGTCACAAGACAGAGATACCAATATGTGGTGAAAGCTCTTAGACTTTGGAGTTAACCTGGGCTCTCAATGTGTGTGCTCACTGTGTGCTCTTCGGTGAGTTACTTCATCTCTCTTCACTTTCATGTCTTTTCCTGCAAAGGGTGCTTGTGAGAGACAGATAATTCAGAAAAAGAGCTTAGGGACAGCACCTGAAACAAAGAAAATGCTATCAATTTGAATCCCAAAAAGGATATCATTTTTGTCCTGAATAACACCGGAGCCAAGGCCAGAATATTTGTTTGGGTTAATAAGAAACAAGATTAATAATGAGAAGACGGAAGGCCTGTGTGATTTGGCATCCTGTGAATCTCGGAGGCTTAGCCTCAACCCAGCTGGGAGGTCTCCGGTCTTCAAAAGAGCAACTCACATTGGCAGCCCCTGCTGTGACACCAGGACCTTGGCGGGTCCTCCTGGGACCCTGCTGTGAAGTGTTGGCTTGGGAATGACCCAGGGCATGGCTGTGGCTGAACCATCTCCAAGAAGCCAGCTTCTCTGCTTTTGGCTGGAGGGAGGTTTGGGTGTCCACTACTGCCAATTTCAGCTGGGCACTTGCCACGTTTTGGCAGCGAAGCTCTGGGAAAATGTGACCTCTTGTTTTACTATATTCTGCACAGGCTCATTGCCAGAGCTGGATTTTGGCCTGCACCATGGAGCTGGTGCACAGCAAGGAAGCAGTGGCTGCTTTACAGAGTGAGTGATTCATTAGCCTAGGCTCCACCCAAGTGAGTTAGTGTCAAGCAAGCTAACGCTGCCTGTCTGGCCTGTCACCCCTACTCCAGCTGGAATATGGTGCCCACCCAGCAGTTTTCCCTTGCTGTCTTTGCAATACCATGAATTCAAAATGCTGAAAACAAGGCTCAGAGCCAAACCATCATTCTTCCCCTCAGTCCCATCCCTCACCCACCCTTTCCAAACTAACAAAAGTATGTTGCACTTCAGAAAACCAAACAAGAGAAGCCCAGCAGAAAGTAAAGGTGATGTGCCAAGGTGCTCAACCCTTGACACATCAAATTCTTCAACTGCACTCAAATGCTGACACATTTCTAGAGCATGACATTTTTACATAAAAATGAATATGATTATGGGACTCCTTTCTAAGGTTGCCCCAAATCTAGTTCAATGATGCAACCCGTTGCCCTTCCTGTCAATTGTCTATTGTTTCTTCTTTCTATTTACATAGTATATTCATTTAAATTAGAATTTATTGTATATTTTATCTTTACTATAAGGAGACAGAATATCATGGTATTGAAGTCCAAGTGATAAAGTCTGATTGCCTGGGTTGGAATCACAGCCACAACACTTACTAATAGGTAACCTAGAGTAAGTTATATAACCTCTCTGTGCCTCAGTTGCCTCATCTGTAAAAATGGGATAAATGGAGTTTTCATGAAGCACAAATAACATTATTCATGTAAAATACTAAGAGGAGCACCTGAAATACAGGAAGCTCTCAGTGAACACTTGTATTTGGTTTTGAGTATTTGCCAGTAACATTGTTATTCCCAAAACCTCTGATCAGTTATACATATCGTTACCTCTTTTCATTCTTTAGCTCTACTGAGTACAAATATAACAGGCATTTCATTCATTCATTTATCAAACTTTCTAATAGAAAATTTAAGTATTTTAACTTACAATGATTGTACTATTTAGGGTTCTCCAGGATATATAGAGAGCTATCCTATATATAGGACACACATAGGAAATTTATAGGAATTGACTTATGTGATTATGGAGGCTGAGAAGTCCCACAATCCGACATCTATAAGCTGGAGAACCAAGAAAGCCAGTGGTGTAATTTAGTGTACATTGGCACTTCAGCCTTTGGACTGAGATAAGGGGGTAATGGTGTCAATTCCAGCCCAAAGGCCAAAGAACCAGAAGTGCCAATGTCCAGGGCAGGAGAAGATGGATGTCCCAACCTAAGCAGAAAAAACAAATCTGTCCTTCCTCCACTTTTATGTTCTCTTCAGGCCCTCAACAGATTGGAGAATGCCCTCCTGCGTTGGTAAGGTCGATCTTCTTTACTCAGTCTACTAATTAAAATACTATTCTCTTCCAGAAACACCATATCAGACACACTCAGAAATAATGTTTTACCAGCTATCTGGGCATCCCTTAGCCCAGACAAGTTGACACATAAAATTAACCAACGCAATCATGACAAAAATAATATTAAATAGTAGCAGTTAATATTTATTTAGTGTTTTCTGTGTGCCAGGCTCTACACTCAGCTATTTATACATATTATCTCATTTCATCTTCATTATTAATGGATTCAAGAGTCTGGACACAGATGGTGCTGGTGTAAGACTAAAGTTTTCACCAACCTAAAATAAGGATGTTAGAAAGTATTTTTCTTTTTAAAGATATTTCTGTTTAAGGAAATTTATCTTTCTCACTTTTTGGTGTTAGATACTCTTCCTTTTATGGTGACAGTAGATGATAGTTTCTTTTCTGGAACATTCTTACTTGAAAAAATAAAAGGTTAGTACTAGACTTTGGTTTGGATACATTAAATACAAAAGTCTAAAATCTGTTTCTCACCACAACTCTGCGATATAGATGTTATTATTCCTATTATATAGATAAGAAGCCAAGGCTCAGAGAGGTTAGGTGACTTGCCCAAGGTCACACAGCCAGCAAATGTAGAACCTGGATGCAATCTCAGGATCTAGTTCTTAATTCCTTGACAATCACATTTATTAGTACCTACTACATACAGGACACATATCTCATTTCACTCCCTCAGCAGCCCTGTGAGGAAGTGAGATTCCCTTTTACAGAATAATGGAACTTGCAGAGTTTAAGCATTTGCCATAATTCCACAGTTTGAAAATATGAGGGCAGGATTGGAGCACAGAGCTCTGATTCTAGCTCCATTTCTCTTTGCAACTACCATGTGCCACACACCATAACAAAAGCTAGACCTATCACAGATAGCTAAGAAATGTGCTCTGTCCTCAAAGGCTCACAATCTCAGCAGAGACTGTCAACAATTTATTATCATGCCCAAATAAGCACTATAGTGAGGTGTGTCTAAGGCACTTTGAGAGCACTAAGAAGGGAAAAATTAATTCTGAGGCTTTTGCAAACACTTCTGACAACATCATAATATCTTGCTATATCATATTTAAAGAATCCCATGTGAAACTTTGGATTTCATGTGACTGCTTTTTATGAACATTTGGCAGGAAAATCTTTTCCATTAACATGTTTTTGCATTATATGATGCCCTGATTAGTTAACTTGGTGAGAATTTTCTGGCATCTTGTAGACTAACACATTATTTTTTAGTAGCGACAGGGTCTTGCTACATTGCCCAGGTTGGTCTCGAACTCCTAGCCTCAAGTGATCCTCCCACCTCAGCCTGTCAAAGTGCTGCCATTAGAAGCATGAGCAATCACACCCAGCCCCATATTTTATTTTTAAAGCTAGAAAGGATTTTTAATAACAAACACATACACAAAAAAACATAAAACACTAAATCCTCCAGCTTTTGTTGTATCCCAAAGTAACAAAACATTTCTCCTTGTGTCTTTAACTATGGCTAAAGACTGAAGAGAACTTGATTCAGCTTGATTTTTCAGCTGATCGAGCCTCAGCTCTGCATTCTGATTTTTATCTAATAGTTCTTAAATAATAAAATACAAGGAAATACAAATGCACTAGCAAATGAAAGTTAAATCATACCAGAGCAGGCTGGAGGGGTGGCGTAAAGGCTGCATTTCACTTTAAACCCTAAAACAAGCAGCAGGTGAAATGTCTTCAGGTCAAACTCTTCCCTCCAAATTGCACTGTGGACGCTGAGTCAGACACGCTGAGCACAGGGAACTCTCACTGACGTCAGTGCATATTTGGAGAATCAGCTATTAAAGCTGCAGTCAGGCAGGCAGCCCTTGCAGCAAAATTGTGCCCTTGGACTTTGCCTTTGAGGGTTAATGTCTCACTGTGTTTTCAAAAGTGTGGGCAGCCAACTGGCTTTCGACATAGGGTATTGGGAATTGGCAAGTCAAAATCTTTGGAGAGAGCTATGTTTCCTGGCCTAATAGGGCAAATGCCTCTGCAATTTATAGTGTCCTTGAATCTCATTCACTCAAAGTAAATGATTCTCTGACCCAAGAAGACTTAGAGGCTAGGCTTGCATCGTTGTATAGATTTTCTTTTATTAATCCATTTCCTAAGGGTCCATTTACTCTTTAACAAATATTTATTGAGGACTTGCTATAAGCAAGGTCCAGATACATGGAAAAGCAAGCAGAGACACGTATGTATGGTTCAAGCCTGTATGAAACTCAGAGTCAAGTTGAGAGCCAGCCATTAATCCATCAAATCAATGACACTAGTGAATGTGTCATACTGAATAGGGATAAATAGACTTACGAGGGAAATAAGGTTCTTTAAGAGCGAATAGGCCGGGCACGGTGGCTCATGCTTGTAATCCCAGCACTTTGGGAGGCTAAGGCAGGTGGATCACGAGGCCAGGAGATCGACTCCATCCTGGCTAACAAAGTGAAACCCCGTCTCTACTAAAAAAAAAAAAAAAAAATACAAAAAATTATCCGAGTGTGGTGGGGGGAGGCTGAGGCAGGAGAATCGCTCAAACCCAGGAGGCAGAGGTTGCAGTGAGCCGAGATCGCGCCACTGCACTCCAGCCTGGGAGACACAGCAAGACTCCGTCTTTAAAAAAAAAAAAAAAAGTGAATAATAAAGGAAGCTGACCTAGACCGAGGACTCAGGAGTGAGGCAGCTGAGGAAGAGATTTCCAGGCAAAGGCTGGGCTGCAGAAGAGACGGAGAGGAGGTGGTGTGGCTGGAGAGCAGAGGCAGCATGGTAAAAGGGCAGTTGAGAGCCAGGCAAGCCACATCAGGCAGGACCTTAAAGGCCTAGTTAAGGATTTGATCCTTGTCTTAAGAATGATAGGAGGCTTTGGAGGGTCCTAAGCAGGGGGTGATGTGATCAGATATGCCTTTTGGGAAGATGGTCTGACAGCAACGTAGAGAAGAGAATTGGTAGGGGAGGCTGTCAGATAATATTGGTAGGAAGACCAATTAGGAGATTATTGGGACTGACCACACAAAAGGCTGGAGAGGATGTGGAAAGACAAGAACTCATTCATTGCTGGTGGGAATGCAAAATGGTGCAGCCACTACAGTTTGGTAGTTCTTTATAAAACTAAAACACTCTTACCACATGATGCAGCAATTGTACTCCTGGCCTTAGTATCTACCTAAGGTAAGGTGATACTATCTACCTAAGAGATAAGAGATACTATCTACTTACTTACTACCTAAGAGATACTATCTACCTAAGATACTATCTACCTAGGAGATAAGTATCTACCTGAGTATCTGCCTTAGTATCTACCTGAAGGAGTTGAATTTGTATGTCCACACAAAAACCAGTCTGCAGATATCTATAGCAGCTTTATTCATAATTGCCAAAACTTGGAAGTAACCAAATTGTCTTTCAGTAGGTAAATGGATAAACAAATTATGGTGCATCTGGACAAGGGAACATTATTCAGCACTAAATCAAAATAAGCTATCGAGCCAAAAAAAAAGACATGGAGAGAACTTAAATGCGTATTACTAAGAAAAAGAAACCAATCTAGAAGGGCTGTATACTAGATGATTACAGCTATATGACATTCTGAAAAAAGCAAAACTATAGAGAAAGTAAAAAGATCAGGGTTGAGGTCAGAGGGAAGGGATGAATAGGCAGAGCATAAAAGATTTTTAGGGCAGTAAAAATACCCAGTATGATACTATAAAGTGGATACATATCACTCAACCCGTAGAATGTACCACAGCAAGGACGAATCCTAATGTAAATATGTACCTTGGGAGATTATGAGTCAATTGTAGGTTTATCAGTTATAACGAATGTAGCACTCCGGTGGGGGATGTTGATAATGGGGAGGATGTGCATGTATAAGGACTGGGGGTATATGGGAAGTCCCTGTACATTCCTCTCAATTTTGCTGTGAACCCAAAATGTCACTAAAAGATTAAGACTTTAACAGCAACACCTTTAAGGAAAAAAAAAAAAGGAAGAAGACTATTGTGGTGGTCCAGCCAAGATGTGGCATTACCTTGGCTAGGGATGGTGACAATGAAGATGATGAGAAGGGGTATTTAAGGTAAATGTGACAGGCTGAAGATAAGTTTGATATAAGCATGGGGGAGGATGAGGTGTTAAGGATGGTGCCCAGGTACCCAGCTTTTGGAACTGGGTAGATGCTGATGTCATTTGGTGAGATGAGAGTCCTACAAAGGGACCGGAAGGTGAGGGAAAAGATAATGATTCAGCCTAAGCCACAGGAAGTTTGCAGTGCCTTTGCAATACCCAAGTGGAGATGACTGTCTAAGCACCAGACAGAGAGGCCAGAGCTTGAGATACAGACTCGGGAGTCATCAGTCAGTTGTGGCCATGTAAGATGGGAAGGAAATCTTCAAAGCCAGGGGAGTATATAGCATTAAAGAGAAAAGGGCTTTTATGTGTCTTTAGGAATTCCACCCCATGGCATTGGAAAAGAAGATGGGCATTAAAAAAAAAAAGAAAGAAAGAAAAGAAAGAAAGCCTGAGGTGGATTTGCTGCGAAATAATTCTCTACCTTGTATGAGTCCCATCCAAAGCCTTTTATTTATAATTTTGTATTCCTTTAAAGATAGACCCCCAAAATAAAAACGCTTCAAGTCCAAAAATCTGCTCATGCCCTGGCATTCTTAGATGTAGGGGGAAACTTAGGGAAACGTGCAACACACAAAATCAACAGAAGAGAGTTTTCATGGTAGGAGGAACTGCAGAAAGGCTGCTGAGTGAAGTAAGATGATGTTTAGAATGTGGATCTCACAGGACTCAAAAACCATCAGGTAGGTAGGAGAAAAGAACATGAGTGAGAGTTGAGGACCCCTCCCAGGCTTCCAGCTTGTGGGACAGAGTAGATGTGCTGCTGAGGAAGGAATTCAGGAAGAGGAGCAAGATTGGTCCAATATGTCTTGGGGCCACAGAGAATTCCCTTCCAGTCACGGAAATCAACTATCACTATCCCGCTGGCCTCAAACTCCCTTCTTGAAGTGAACCATTACCTTTTTCTTCTACCATTCTCATTACTTTCCTCTGAACAAGCTCCACACTCAGAAACTGAAGGCTCTCTCCCAGATGTAGTCCAAGCAGCCTGGAGGAGCACACTCTACAGCCCAACATCTTGGTTCTAGAGACGCCATCCCAGTGGCTCTCCACGGGCGCTTCCTTTCCCATCCTTGCCAACTTGTCCACTTTCTGTTCATGTTCTGCTTCTTTTTTATTTTATTTTATTTTAGAGACAGAGTGTCACTCTGTCACCCAGGCCAGATTGCAGTGGGGCAATCATGGCTCACTGCAGGGTCGAATTTCTGGCCTCAAACAAGACTCCTGCCTCAGTCTCCCAAAGTGCTAAGATTCCAGGCATGAGCCACTGAGGCTGGCCCATGTTCTGCTTCCAAGCCACATCTCCCCCATCCTATATTTGTACCATTGAACTTTTTTTGTACCCAAATGCCATGTTTTACGTTTGTCAGTGTAAAATTTCAAATTCATAGATTTGGTCCATCTCTCTAGCTTATTAAAAATGTTTTCCAGCCCTGATTCTTAGTGAATTGTCACTTCAGGGATGTCTGTACTGTATTGTGGCATGGTCTTCTGCACAGTAGCCAAAAAAAGGAATGTCATGTATTATGACAGGCAAATTATAATAATCCTGACTGCATTACATAACATATTCTCTGCTTACAGAGTCAGACTACATCTAGTTGAATATTCATGCATGCATACATGCTGTAACTTACTCATTAAATTATAGTTACAAGTCAATGTAAACACATGGACACAGGGAGGGGAACAACACACACAGGGGCCTGGTGGTGGAGGGATGGGGAAGGAAGAACATCAGGTAAAATAGCTAGTGCATGCTGGGCTTAATACCTAGGTGATCGATTGATAGGTGAAGCAAACCACCATGGCACACATTTACCTATATAACAAACTTGCACATCCTGCATATATACCCCGGAACTTGAAATTTAAAAAAAATTATAGTTACAACTATCAACATGGATAAATCTAAAAATATAATGTTGAGCCAAAACAAAAATCAAATTGCAGAATATCTGCAGCATTATATTATTTGTATAAAGTTTTAAAATATGTAAAGCAATACCATGAATTGTTTATGAATTCATACATACGTGGTATAAAAATATGCAAATAAATGAAAAACACCAAACTTAGGAGAGTGATTGCCTTCAAAAGGGAGGACGGGAATGGCATTGGGAAAGGGTGCCAGGAGGCTTCCACTGTATAAACAAATGTTACATTTACTTTTTGAAAACATCTGAAACAAAGCAAAAATGCTAAGTTTTGACAAAATGAGAGTACCTAGGAGGTTTTTTTCACTATTCCCTATACAGTACTTTTCTAGGTGCTTAAAATATTTCAAAAAAAATTTAAGTTCACAATCTAGTGGAAGAATAATAAGTGATACAAGAGAGGCATTGATAAAAGATATGGGAGTATAGGAGAGGAAAACAATTCTAATAGGAGAATTTATATTGCTAACTTCATCGTCAATAGAAATATGGCCAATGTATGTGTCTGATTCTTGTAATTCAATAAAGATTTTTTAAGCCCCAACATATTAGTTGTTAGAGGCACAGGTATGACCATGGCAGAGTCTATAACATCAAATCATACACAGTCTACAAAGGAAACAGACTTCACAGACACAATGAAGCAATGACCAACCAATGCTGTGTTAGGATTACATAAAAGGTTCTGAGATCCCTATGTCTGCCTGGGTAAAATCTTCACAGACAAGGAAATATCTCAGCTAGACCTTCAGAAATAAATGGGAAGAGAGAGACAGAAAGGTAAAACCAGTGACAGGGTCAGCGTATAAGAGATGAGGAGTCGTGAAAATTCAATGTAACTAACGATGAGCCTGAAAAGGGACCAATTTATGAAATGGCTCTTCTCGATGTGCCAAATGCGTGCCTCTTTCCAACAAGTATTTGTTGAAGGAAGGAATCTGTATCTCAACCTATGGACAAAAGGCAGCCAATGGAAGAATTTCATTAAGGGAGTATGAATAGAAGTGGTGAGAAGGAAGATGTTGGCTGGATTGAGTAGGGGAGGGGAGCAAGACCAGAGGTTCTCAGACTGGTACAGTGGAGAGGGGCTGGGGACCTAAACTAATACTGAGCAGTTGAGAGGGTGACAAGAGAAACTCATTGGAGATAAATGTTTGAAGTCGAGTAAGCAGATTTCATAATTCATTAGTTGTAGGGAGTAACAAAAAGGAGGAAGTGGAAAACATTTTAAAATCCCAGTTGGCCAGATAAATCAATTTTATAAAGATATGCTTTACATAAAATAAAAATGCACCTATTTTAAGTATACAGTTCAGTAAGATTGGGCAAATGCATATATTCATGTAAGCACAACCAAGATATAGAATATTTCCATCATCCAAAAAGTTATCCTAGGACTTCTATAGTGAGTAAACCACTCTCTGACTCTGCCAAATCCAGATAGCCACGAATGTGTTTTCTGTCATTATAACTTAGTTTTTTTCTTTTCTGAAATTTCATAAAAATTTCATAAAAATAGAATTGTACAGTATGAACCCTTTTGTCTGCCTTCATGTTAAAATATTGTGTCTGCATAATATTTTTGAAATTCATCAATTTTTTGGTCTTTATAAGTAGTTTGTGCCTTTGTATTGCCAAGTAATGTTCCCTTTTGTGGATATACCATGTTTAATTTATTTATTCACCTGCTGATGGATGTTTGAGTTGGTTCCAATATGGGGCTATTACAAATAAAGCTGCTATGAAGCTGGGTGTGGTGGCTCATGCCTGTAATCCCAGCACTTTGCGAGGCCAAGTCAGGCAGATCAATTGAGGCCAGGAGTTGGAGACCAGCCTGGCCAACATGGTGAAATCCCATCTCTACTAAAAATAGAAAAATTAGCCAGACATAGTGCTGCATGCCTGTAATCCCAGCTACTCAGGAGGCTGAGTCATAAGAGTCGCTTGAACCCGGGAGGCAGAGGTTGCAGTAAGCTGAGATCACACCACTGCACTCCAGCATGGGAGACAGAGCAAGAGCTTGCCTCAAAATAAATAAATAAATGAAGCTGCTATGAATATTTATGTACAAGTCTTTGCGTGGACATATGTTTTTATTTCTCATGAGGGAAATAGCTAGGAGTGAAATTGCTAAAGCACATGGTAAGTGTGAAGTGAACTGTACAAGAAACCGCCAATCAGTCTCCAAAGTGGCTGTACCATTTTATATTCCCATCAGCAATACAGGCAAGCTCCAGTTGCTCCATATCCTTGCCAACACTTGCTTGTCAGTCTTTTAAATTTTAGACATTCTTGTGGGTGTATAATGGTGTCTCACTGTGAATTTAATTTTTATTTGTCTGATGACTAATGGTGTTGAGCATCTATTCATGTGCTTGTCCATTTGTACATATTCTTTTAAAAATTGTCTATTCAGGCTGGGTGCAGTGGCTCATGCCTGTAATTCCAGTGTTTTGGGAGGCTAATGTGGGAAGACTGCTTGCAACCAGAAGTTTGAGACCAGCCCGGTAACATAACAACACCCTGTCTCTAGGAAAAAAAAAAAAATTATCTTAATGTGATGGCATATGCCTGTAGTCCCAGCTTTGTTTTTGGGAGGCTGAGGAGGGAAGATCACTTGATCCTAAGAGTTTGAGGCTGCAATGTGCTATGATCATGCCACTGCACTCCAGCCTGGGTGACAAAGTGAGACCCTGTCTCTAAAAAAGAAAAAAAATGTCTATTTAATCTTGGTTGAACTCTATTCAACTCTTGGTTGGAAGAGTTCTTTATATATTTCAGGAGACTGGGAAGGTAGAGAACACATCAAAGTGAGCTGGGAAGCAGTGGAGAAAGAGCAGCTTTAAAAGGTTGGAGAATGAGGCAGGAAGTACATACAAGACTTTTTTTTTTTTTTTTTTTTTTGAGATAGAGTTTCACTCTTGTTGCCCAGGCTGGAGTGCAATGGCACGATCTCAGCTTACTGCAACTTCCGCCTCCTGAGCTCAAGCAATTCTCCCGCCTCAGCCTCCCAAGTAGCTGGGATTACAGGTGCCCACCACCATACCCGGCTAATTTTTGTATTTTTAGTAGACATGGGGTTTCGCCATGTTGGCCAGGTTGGTCTCGAACTCTTGACTCCAAGTGAACCACCCGCCTCGGCCTCCCAAAATGCTGGGATTACAGGCATGAGCCACCGCACCAGGCCATACAAGACATGTTGGTCGAGGTGCAGGAAGAAAGCTGGAAATGTGTTCTGAAGCCCATGAAAGGGTGATCTGCAAAGAGACTGAGTTTCAAGATAACAGAATCTTATCTAAGTGTCAACTGCCACAAAAAGGTCGAGTAAAATAAAGACCAAAAAAAGTAGACTTCAACAGTGGTTTTTAAACTGTGGGCAACAGCCTGTTAGAAACCAATTTAGTAGAGCCTGACCAGTATTTCTTTTAAAAAAATTAAATAGAATAGAAAAGTGTATTGCAGGTACTAAGGTTAAGTGTAGTTCCATGAAATTTTTCTCTGTTATATATGTGTATTATGTTCTGGGTCACAGAGTAAGATATATCTTTAACTTTGGGTTATGGTAAAAGAAAATCTTGGAAGAAGAAAGGAGGCTACTGATGTCCATCCCAACATTATCCTAGAATAGGGAAGTGGCTAATAATTTGGACCCAGATCTGGCTTCAAGCCCAGGCTTCCTCCCCTTTGTTAGATGTGTGATCTTGAATAAGTTACGGAAACTCTCTAATTCTCACTTTCACTTTTCTTAAATACAAGTTGGGAATAATGATAATGTTTACCTCGAAGAGCCGTTAACAGAGCTGCTTTTGGGCACACTGGAGCCCAGTGCCTCCCTCTCAGGACAGATACAACCTGAGCAAGGGGCTCAGCTGAACCAATGAAGTCTGGATTAGATTTTAGCCCTGGCCCCTCTGCTGGGATGCTGGTGTGAAAGCAAACTACACAAGCTTCTGCTCTTATCAGGGTTAAATGGGATTATGCTTGCAAAATATTCTGTATGATGTCCAGAACAGGGCAAGCTCTCCCATAACCATGGGCTGTCATCATTACTGATTGTTACCCTTGTTAGAGAAGATGCCAAATCTCAATAGATTAAGGATATGGAGATATTGCATAGAATCTATCCTTAAAACAATCTAAATTTGGTGGAAACAACCTAAATATCCATTAACTGATCAACAAAATATGGTATATCCATATAATGGAATACTATTCAGTCATAAAAAAGAATGGAGAACTGATGTGTGTTACAAAGTGGATAAACCTAAGTGAAAGAAGCTAGTCACAAAAGGTCACATACTGAATACAAAATATTCAGAATATGCAAATCCATAGAGACAACAAGTGGATTAGTCATTGCTAGGGGCTGAGTGGGAGGAGGGAAGGGGAATGGCTGCTTAACTGATGCGGGTTTCTTTACGGGTAGATGGAAATGTTCTGAAGCTGCATAGTGGTGATGGTTTTACAACACTGTGAATTTACTAAATGCCACTAAATTGCACACTTTTAACTGGTTTAAGTGGTAAATTGTATGTGTATTTTACAACTTTTTTAAAAAGCCCCATTCAACTTAAGGATGCTTCACCACTGCCCTTTCATCATTTTCCCAAGCTATCTCAAAGAAAAAAGTTTGCTTGGTAGCACAATGGAAAAGATTAGCTCGAGAGAGTGGTAGAGCTGAGGGAAGGTTTTCCTGAGAATGGGCAGAAAAGAGCAGGTTTGGAAGGAAGGGAGCCGGGGGAATGGAAAGTGACAGAGGAAGAGGGGAACAACACACTGTAGTCTCCCCTGCTGCACTTTGATGCAGCTCTGAAGGCTTCTTAAGGACCTGTGTTACCTGCTGGAAGGTTCTTGGGGCCACCGCAGCACAATCTCTTTGTTAGAAGGACCCTGAAGCAGTGGGGTGAACACAGATGGGCCCCTCCTCCCCTCCTTAGATGTGGCATGTATACTGTTGCTGTTCCTAAGGGAGAAATAATTGGACAGATAATTAATAATAATAACACCTCATGACTGCCTCTCTGGCAGGTGCTTAGCTATAGCCCCAGGAGCTTGGTAGCTGAATAATCCTCTATTATAAACTGATTTCTCAGTGAATAGTATTATTGGTATTAATAATTAGAGCCGATTTACTATTACATACACTATTGAGGGGAGCAACAATGTGTGTAATCTGCAGCACAAGATGACTTTTTAAATGCTTTGCATTGTGTCACGGGTATTTGGCTGTCCTTCAATATATTTACTTTCTTGATTATGTCTGACTTGGGATAATTTGAAAGTCACTTTGCATTCCCAGAGGAGGGCCATGCAAGTATCACTCTCCTGGTTTCTTTCCTTCCTGCAAACATGCTTAGCTCTCCCCATTCTAATAAATGTTGACCTTAAACTAAAAACCAGCTTTTAAAAATTCTATAAATAATATAATATAATTGAGAGCAAGATATATTAGAATGATGGTAGCAGTAATTAATGAGTCTCAGTCTAATCTGCCTTAAAACATTTGGGCAATGTTTACTAGTCAATAACATTTAAATCTCCTTGATAGTCGTTCATCCAGTAAACAAATTTTGAGGGCCATGTAGCGGGTGCAGAAGATACAGAAATAAATAAGATCATTGCTCTCAAGGAACCACTGCTCTAGCAGAGGAAACAGATGTAGAAACAAATCTTTCCTCTCAAATTTAATAAATACAAGGAAAAAGCAATCAACTCAGCCTGGAATCAAGGCCTTCAGTGAGGATATACATGAGAGCTATCTAAAAATACTACCTCATGTAGCTATAAAATATTTGATTTTTTCCGCTTAAGCATATTTATTTATTTTTTATTTCATATAATTTCAACTTTTATTTTAGATTCAGGGGCAAATGTGCAGAATTATTACGTAGATATATTGTGTGATGCTGAAGTTTGGGGTATGAATGATCCCATCACCCATGTAGTGAGCATAGTACCCAATAGGTAGTTTTGCAACCCTTGCCCTCTTCAACCTCTCCCCTCTTTTAGCCTCCAGTGTCTATTGTTGCCCTCTTTATGTCTATGAGTACCCAATGTTTAGCACCCACTTATAAGTGAGAACACGCAGTATTTGGTTTTCTGTTCCTTTGGATTATGGCATCCAGATGCATCCATGTTGCTGCCAAAGGCATTAGTTTGTTCTTTCTTTTTATGGCTGCATAGTATTCTATGGTGTATATGTACCACATTTTCTTTATCCAGTCCATCTTGGATGGACACCTGGGTTCATTCCATGTGTTTACTATTGTGAATATTACTGCAATGAACATACAAGTACATGCGTCTTTTGGTAGAATGATTTATTTTCCTTAGAGTATATACCTAGTAATGGGATTTCTGAGTTGAATGGTAGTTCTGTTTTAAGTTCTTTGAGAAATCTCCAAACTGCTTTCCACATTGGCTGGATTAATTTACATTCCTTCACAGTGTATAAGTGTTCTCTTTTACCTGCAGCTTCACCAGCTTCTGTCGTTTATGACGTTTTAATAATGGCCATTCTGACTGGTGTGAGATGGTATCTCATTTTGGTTTTGATTTGCATTTCTCTGATGATCAGTGATGTTGAGCATTTTTTCAGGTTTGTTAGCTGCCTGTATGTCTTCTTTGAGAAGTTCCTGTCTTTTGCCCACTCTTTAACGGGGTTATTTGTTTTTCGCTTGTTGAAATGCTTAAGTTCTGTATAGATTATTGGTATTAGATCTTTGACAGATGTGTAGTTTGTGAATATTTTCTCCCATTCTGTAGGGTTTCTGTTTCCGCTGTGCAGAAACTCTTTAGTTTCATTAAATCCCACTTGTGAATTTTTGCTTCTGTTGCAATTACTTTTGAGGATTTCGTCGTAAGTTCTTTCCCAAGGCCAACGTCCACAGGGTCTTTCTGAGGTTTTCTTCTAGGATTCTTGAAGTTTGAGGTCTTACATTTAAATCTTTAATTCATCTTTTTTTTTTTTTTTTTTTTTTTTTGAGACAGAGTCTTGCACTGTTTCCCAGGCTGGAGTGCAGTGGCTGATCTCGGCTCACTGCAAGCTCCGCCTCCTGGGTTCATGCCATTCTCCTGGCTCAGCCTCCCAAGTAGTTGGGACTACAGGCGCCCGCCACCACGCCTGGCTAATTTTTTATACTTTTAGTAGAGACAGGGTTTCACCGTGTTAGCCAGGATGGTCTTGATCTCCTCACTTCGTGATCCGCCTGCCTCGGCCTCCCAAAGTGCTGGGATTACAGGCATGAGCCACCATGCCTGGCCAATTCATCTTTTGTATATGATGAAAGCTAGGGGTTCAGTTTCATTCTTCTACATACATCCAGCCAGCTATACCAGCATAATGTATTGAATGGGGAGTCCCTTCCACATTGCCTATTTTTGTCATCTTTAATGAAGATCACATGGCTGTAGGTATATGGCTTTATTTCTGGGTTCTCTATCCTGTTCCAGTGACCTATGTGTCTGTTTTTGTAACAGTACCAAGCTGTTTCAGTTACTGTAGCCTTATAGTATAGTTTGAAGTTAGGCAATGTGATGCTTCTGGCTTTGTTCCTTTTACTTAAGATTGCTTTGGCTATTTGGGCTATTTTTTTGGTTCCTTATGAGTTTTAGAATAGTTTTTTCTAGTTCTGTCAAAAATGACATTGATAGTTTGATAGGAATGACATTGAATCTATAGATTTCTTTGGGCAGTATGGCCATTTTAATGATATCAATTCTTCCAATCCATAAGCATGAAATGTTTTTTCATTTGTTTATGTCATCTACAATTTCTTTCAGCAGTGTTTTGTAACTTTTGTAGAAACCTTTCACCTCCTTGGTTAGATGTACTCCCAGGTATTTGTGCATGTGTGTGTGGCTATTGTAAATGGGATTGTGTTCTTGATTTGGCTCTCGGCTTGAACATCATTTCTGTATAGAAATGCTACTGAGTTTTGTACATTGATTTTTGTACATTGATTTTTGTATCCTGAAACTTTACTGAAATCAGTTCCAGAAGCCTTCTGTCAGAGTCTTAAGGGTTTTCTAGGTAGCCAATCATATCATCAGTTAAGAGAAATATTTTGAGTTCTTCTTTTCCTATTTGATGCCTTTTATTTCCTTCTCTTGATTTCTCTGGTTAGGACTTCCAAGATATTTTATTCATGTATGTAGAGCCAACCCAATCAAAGATTATAATTAACCTATTTTTAGTGCACCTCAGACTTTACCTGTTTAAACTATTATTAACATTTTTTTCATTTATTATTATTACTTATATTGCACTATTATTGTCACCTTTATTGACATGTGCTAGCATCTTTCATCAACCTAAAGGAATTTCGTAGCTGAAAAAGCATAACTGCTTATGCTGTGCTAGCAAATGTCTCAGGCCAGAGCTCATAAATAGGAGTTTCCGACCATCTGCAAGAAGACTGATGATCACACCCAGACTTCAGCTGTGGGCTAAAGCAGATCATCTGCTGGACTGTCAATGTCACTGTGGTGTGTGACATTTGGCCTTGGCTGATTTACTGCCTTTCTTTGTAATCAACCTATCTCTGCAGTACAGTCCAGACACTCTAGGTCCAGGGCACTGTTAACGCATTGGTGATTAAGACATTGGTAGGACAATAAATGAGCAGAATTTTCACCTCTCCCAGGTCTCTAGATAGATATCAGTGTGGTTCAGTATTCTACATATCTTATTCCCTCTGGCTGGGGGGATGTCTCTTAAATACCATCCCTGTGGAAGAGTAAAGAAGGAAAAGGCAATTGAATCCTAGGTTGGAACAGACACAGACCTTAAAGGTCATCTCAACTCATCACTCATTCATTCATTTATTCATGCATCAATATTTAATGAGTGCCTACTGTATGCCAGGCACTGTTCATGGTGCTAGGAACAAAACATTCCATGGCTGATCTATGGAATTTATAGTCTAGTAGGGGAGAAAGACAGGAAACAAGTAAACCAATAAACGAGACAATAACAGATCTGAATCAATGCAGAAATGAGAAGGTAGAGGGGTAGGATGGTGTGGGCATTAATGAGGTGGTAGGCACTTCAGATAGGGTGGCAATGCTAATTAGAACCAGGAGACTAATGCCAGATGTCACCAAATTAGGGCTGGGAGCTTTAGCTAGAGAAATGGAAAAAGTATAAAAATAAGAGTTTAGCTATAACACAAGGGTCCTATAACAAGACCCAAAAACAAGGCTGAGTCTGCAGAGAGGTTTGATCTAGCTTTCATTGGGCATACAATTGTAGAGATTATTTAGCTGTTAGGGGCTAAATTTTGTCCCCCCAAATTCATATGTTACTAACACTGGTAACTCAGAATTTGAGATTGGGCCTTCAAAGAGCTGGTTAAGTTAAAATGAGGCCATTAAGATAGGCCTTAATCTAATCTGACTTGTGTCCTTATAAGAAGAGATTAAGACACACAAACAGACACCAGGAGTACCCATGCACAGAGAGTTGACCATGTGAGGACATAGTGAGAAGATGCCCATCTATAAGCCAAGGAGAGAGGCCTCAGAAGAAACTAAATCCTCTGACACCTTGATCTTGGAGTTCCAGCCTCCAGAACTGTAGAAAAATTAATTTCTGTTGCTTAAACCACCCAGCCTGTTATGGTATTGTGTTATGGCAGCCCTAGCAAACTAATGTACTAGCCCATGATCACTTGTATCAAATACTTTTTTATTCTTTTTTTATTTTAATTTTTACCTTCAACCAACTTACACTATCAGATACTTTTTAATATGCAGAATCTCATGTTCTGTGCCCCATCCAGGCTAAATAAACAAAAATTTGTGTGGGAAAAGGGATAGAAATCTGGATTTTCAATAAGCACCTCCTCCAAATAAAATAAGTTTAGATTCTCATCACACTTTAATTTTAGTAGTTTGAGAGCTACTAGCATTAAGACCAACTTGGGCCAGACATAGTGGCTCACCCCTGTAATCCCAGCACTTTGGGAGGCCGAGGTGGGTGGATTGCTTGAGCCCAGGAGTTCAAGACCAGCCTGGGCAACATGGCAAAAACCCATCTCTACTAAAAATACAAAAATTAGGCTGGGTGAGGTGACTCATGCTTGTAATCCCAGCACTTTGGGAGGCTGAGGTGGGTAGATCACTTGAGGTCAGGAGTTCAAGACCAGCCGGGCCAACATAGTGAAATCCCGTCTCTACTGAAATCACAAAAATTAGCCAGGTGTGGTGGTGCATGCCTGTAATCCCAGCTACTCGGGAAGCTGAGGCACCAGAATCACTTGAACCCAGGAGACGGAGGTTGCAGTGAGCCAAGATTGTGCCACTGCACTCCAGCCTGGGTGACAGAGCGAGACTCTGTCTCAAAAAAAAAACAAAAACAAAAAAAAAAACAAAAATTATCAGGGCATAGTGGTGCGCCTGTAGTCCCAGCTACTCGGGAGGCTGGTGGGAGCAGAGGTTGCAGTGAACCGAGATTGTGCCACTGCACTCCAGCCTGGGCAACAGAGTGACACCCTGTCTCAAAAAAAGAAGAGAGAGAGAGAGAAAGACAGGAAGGCAGGCAGGCAGGCAGGCAGGCAGGCTGGCAGGCAGGCAGGCAGGCAGGCAGGCTGGCAGGCAGGCAGGCAGGCAAGAAGGAAGGAAGGAAGGAAGAAAGGAAGGAAGGAAGGAGAAAGAGAGAAAGGAAGGGAGAGAGGGAGGAAGAAAGGAAGGAATGAAGGAAAGAAGGAAAGAAAGAAGGAAGGAAATATTGTTCATTTTACAGATGAGAAAACTGGGGCCAAAAGAAGGAAAACAACATGTGGAGTAGGACCTGCAAGCCAAGCTTCCTAACACAGAACTTGCTGCTCTTCCCACTGCCCCAGCAGGCCTGGGAAGCATGCTGTTGAGTCAGAGCTGGACTCACAGCAGAGACAGCCCAGCAATGCTGATTAGGCAATTGGCTGTAGTAGCTCCAGTAAACTGTCTCACTGGAACTGAGATTGAGGGTGTGTGGGCATGGTGGGTAATGGAGATCTACAGAAAGTAGGGCACGGAGCTTCTGATCACTCAACGACGCCGAGGCTATGCCCTTTGCTAACACAGCCCGGCTCATGGACTCAACAATTCCATAATGAGGTCGCATTACAGCTTCTAAACTCTGCTTGCTGTAGGGGAAGCCTATTTCTTCTTATTTTCTCTGACTGGGAAAGAAAAATAATTGACGACTAATGTGGTCAATAATAACTCTTCATATAATTAAAGGTATTGACTGATAAAAATTCAATTTTTTCCTTGAGCAGACAACCACTTTCTGCAGCCTTTTAGCAACACCCATTTCTTGACCCTTTTATCAATTTTGTTGTTTTCATAGTTTTTCAAATGAGTTCCACATTATGGAACCCCAAACTAGCCATAATTTACATTTAATACACTATTATTGAATAATTACATGAATAAAAGAAGGAATGGTTCTCCTTTTGTTCTCTCCTTCCTTCTAGGCTATGAGTTTCTGTGGTTTTAAAATATATATATGTAACAACAAAAAAAGAACTCCTGACTTTACTCATAGAAAATCAGTCGCGCAAAATGTTAGCTTATGAGAAAAACAGATAGATTGTGTCAATTTTAATGTAATTACCAGCTTGTACTGACCTGGTCTCTCACAGTCTTATCTGGTTCTTTAGATATTGTGTTCATTTTCTGTCTTCTGATTATGTTGTCTTTTAGCTCAATCTTGTTTTTATCACCTTTTATTTTAAAGCAATTTTAAAAAAAATAATGAGTTGTCATGGAAAACCTCAGTTCAGCTATTTCCTTAGCTGTACCAGGGGCTCACAGAGAGGGAGTAAAGGATCTTTGGGGACATGAATAGATCTCAGGCACATTAAAATAGCTATGTAAATAAGGAAGGGTCTGAATGAGATCAGACTGGACTTATGTTTTAATAACTTACCAAGACATAAACAGATTCTGTTGCTCTCCTGCTCAAATATGTGTGTATGTACACATATATGTGTATAGATACACACATACATGTATAGCTTAACATGGATTTTGGCATAGCAATTGGTAGCAATTGATTATGAGAAGGAGGGGAAGAAGAGATGATTTTCCAAGCAGCCAGAGCATGCTTTCAAGGATAATGGAAAAATGTGTTAATGGACTTGTCTGTATGGGGGGAAATGCTTGATGAAGGGGCATTTTCATGGGCCCTGAACTGTACAGGACTTTAGGGGTGCACTTATCTAAATTCCTGGCCCTTAGGGTCGAGACAGCTGGTGGCTAATATAATCCAACAGTCCATCAAACATCAGTTCAGTCCAGCTGACTGGCTGGGTCTGTTATCAGCAGTGCCAATCACAAGAACCTGGTCATAGAATCTCAAAGTTGGACAGAGCGCTAGAAACCACTGCAACCACTCTTCCACCCAGACACAGTAACAGTACTACCTCATAAGGCTGTCATGAGAATGAAATGGGTTAATATTTGCTGAATACTTACAATAGTGTCTGATGCATAATAAGACCTTTGTGAGGTCAGTTAAATAAACACTGTTTGCTGAGCACCTGCCAACCATGGGCACTACTCAAGGTGCTGTACCCACGGTCATATCATTTAACCCTCTCTCCAGTCCAACTGTCCTGATCCTAAGGGCCAGGCAGTTAGATGGGTATACCCCTAAAGTCCTATACAACTCAGGGCCCCTGAAAATGCCCCCTCATCCAGCATTTTCCCTACATATGGAAACAAACACCATTGTTTGAAAAAAGTAAAAAACCTTCTTTACACTGAGCTGAAATTTGCCTCCAGTGATTTCTTCTTGGACTACACCGAATAAGTTTCTTGCTCTTCCACTCCATAAGCTTACAAAATACTGGAGAACAGCTGTCAGGAGAGATAACAAACCCGAAGCCTGGAAATCACTCATCAAACCAGTTTTCTTCCTTTTAAGTGACAAATATGTGGGTTGGGTCAAAACTGGAAGAGAAGATCTGCTGCCAGGCCACAGTGCCCTTTGGTTTTTGCTTTCCAGATGCTCGGGGGCCATTCTGCAGGCAAGCAGACCTATTAGCAGGGACGGGCAATTGTTGCTGTGGTGCAATGAAGCAAGTGGGGCTGGGAAAGAATCCTTAAGAAGATGGTTCCTGCCAGATTTCTTTCTGCCAGCGCCACAAACTTTAATTAAAGCGAGCCCTCAGGCTGCACCAGGGACTACAGGTGCTGTGATGTTGGTGTCCAATGGGGTCAACAGAAAGAACTGCTAACTGTGAGTGAGGCAGCAGCCAAGACCCAAGCACCAGCCAACATGCAAAGAGAAAAGAGAAAATGAACCTGTGTTCCCTTCCAATAAGACGGTATTTACAAACTGGAGATCTGGAGACTGACAGGTGGGGTCCCAAACTCAGCTCTGGCACTTGAATAAACCAGATGACTTGGGACAAACTACTTAATGCTCCTACCT
Organism: Pan troglodytes; assembly: GCF_028858775.2. Classification (NCBI taxonomy): domain Eukaryota; kingdom Metazoa; phylum Chordata; class Mammalia; order Primates; family Hominidae; genus Pan; species Pan troglodytes. Next base: position 95,702,905 of record NC_072407.2, read on the forward strand.
CCCCTCTTCCACTCCTTTTCTCCCTCTATATAAGGAGGATGATAATAATAATATCTACTCTGTGGAGTTGTTTTTAATGATTTACCAAAATGAACAAATGTCAGGTATATTAGTTGTTATTATTTGAAAATTTCCCATATACAATCCTTACAGATACATTTGGAGCAGTCATTACTAATCCTACTCTCCTACTCTTCTTTTTTTCTTTAATAGAGTCTTGTTTTGTTGCCCAGTCTGGAGTGCAGTGGTGTGATCACAGCTCACTGCAGCCTCAACCTCCTGGGCTCAAGCGATCCTCCCACTTCAGCCTCCCAAGTAGCTGCGGCTACAGGCGCATGCCACCACATCTGGCTAATTTGTTGTAGAGATGAGGTTTCACCATGTTGCCCAGGCTGGTCTCAACTGGCCTCAAGCAATCCACCTGCCTTGGACCTCCCAAAGTGCTGGGATTACAGATTTGAGCCACAGAGCCCAGCCCTTTTTTCTTAAGAGTAAAGGTCTCACTATGTTGCCCAGGTTGAAGTGCAGTGGTGTGATCATAGCTGACTGTAGCCTCTAACTCCTGGACTCAAGTAATCCTCCTGCCTCAGCCTCCCAAGGAGCTAGGACTACAGGCATGCACACCATGCCCAGCTAATTTTTAGATAATTTCTCATATAGACAGGGTCTCACTGTGTTGCCCAGGCTGATCTTGAACTCCTAGCCTCAAGCAATCCTCCTGTCTTGTTGGCCTCCTAAAGTGCTGGGATTATTAAAGGAGTGTCCCACTGCACCTGGCTGTAATCTCATTTTATAAATGAAGAAACTGAGGTTTAGAAAATTAACTCACTTGCCCAAGGTCACCAAGTTATAGACCGAGGAATGAAAATTTGATGTATCTGAGGTCCTCTTTTCACCCACTCCAGTAACAAACAAGAAAGCTCACAGCCCAGGGAAATCAGCCCCACCTGGTACAGAAGTGAGGGTGTGGAAAAGACAGGAGAGATAAACAGGAAACAGCATAGCACTAGGGTGGAACCAGGACAGGCAATGAATAGGAGACCAGAATAAAGCATGATTAAAAGAACTCTGTGCAGGCCAGGGAGTGGGAGGTGGGAAGAAGGTGTCAAGTTCATTGGACTGGTTGGAACCATCAAAAAAGGTTACTTGCACAGTATGCTGTGCAGATAGCCCATAGCTTGTTCCAGGAAGAAAGCCCTCCAAAGCCTCAACCTTCCTAACTCCTTAATCCAGGCAGGGAAGTGGTCCACATCAATTCAGTCTCCAGCCCCAAAATACCCACAACCCTCATCTATAGTACCTGTTGCCCAAGAGTCCTTTAATAAGGTAAAGAAACTTTTATTCTGCTATCTGAGAAAACTGTAAAGCAGATCTGCTTGAAAAGCAGACACTCTGGGGAAAGCAACACATTGACTTTAAGACTGTGCTCTTTTTTTAAAAATTTCAACTTTTATCTTAGATCCAAGGGGTACATATGCAGGTCTGCATAGATACATTGCATGACGCTGGGGTTTAGGGTAAGAATGACTCTGTCACCCAGGTAGTGAGCATAGTACCAAACAGGTAGTTTTTCCAGCCCACGCCTCCCTCCCTCCCTGCTCTAGTAGACCCCAGTGTCTGTTGTTCCCATCTTTATACGGGAACACCGAAACTTATTCGGTGTAGTCCAAGAAGAAATCACTGGAGGCAAATTTCAGCTCAGTGTAAAGAAGGTTTTTTACTTTTTTCAAACAATGGTGTTTGTTTCCATATGCAGGGAAAATGCTGGATGAGGGGGCATTTTCAGGGGCCCTGAGTTGTATAGGACTTTAGGGGTACACCCATCTAACTGCCTGGCCCTTAGGATCAGGACATCTGGGCTGGAGAGAGGGTTAAATGATATGACTGTGGGTACAGCACCTTGACTAGTGCCCATGGTTGGCAGGTGCTCAGCAAACAGTGTTTATGTTTATGTTCAATGTTTATAAGTTCAATGTTTAGCTCCCACTTATAAGTGAGAACATGCTGTATTTGGTTTTCTGCATTAATTCACTTAGGATTATGCCCTCCAGCTCCATCCATTTTGCTGCAAAGGACATGATTTTTTTTATGGCAACATAGTATTCCATAGTATATATGTACCATATTTTCTTTATCCAATCCACTGTTGATGGGCACCTAGGTTGAGCCCATGTGTTTCCTATTGTGAATAATGCTTCAATAAACATATGAGTGCGTGCGTCCTTTTGGTAGGATGATTTATTTTCCTTTGGGTATATACCCAGTGATGGGATTGCTGGATCAAATGGTAGCTCTGTTTCAGGTTCTTTAAGTGGTGCTACTCATATACAGAAGAATGAAACTAGACTCCTACTTTTCACCATATACAAAAATTATCTCAAGATGGATTAAAGATTTAAATGTAGGACCTAAAACTAGAAAAATCCTAAAAGAAAATCTAGGAAATACCCTTATTGACATTAGCCTTGGCAAAGAATTTTTGGTGAAGTCCCCAAAAGCAATTGCAACAACAAAAATTGATATATGGGATTTAATTAAATGAAAGAGCTTCAGCACAGAAAAAGGAACTATTAACTGAATAAACAGATAATTTACAGAATGGAAGAAAATATTCGCAAACTATACATCTGACAAAGGTGTAATATCCAGAATTTATAAGGAACTTAAACAAATAAGCAAGCAAAAAACAAATAACCCCATTGGGAAATGGGCAAAGGGCTGGGTGCAATGACTCATGCCTTTAATCCCAACACTTTGGGAGGCCAAGGCAGGAGGATCGATTCAGGCAAGAAGTTTGAGACAAACCTGGGCAACATAAGGAGACCCTGTCTCTACAAAACACTGGGGCATGGTGGCGCATGCATGTGGTCCCTGCTACTCAGGAAGCTGAGGTGGGAGGATCGGTTAAGCTCAGGAGGTCAAGGCTGTAAGTGAGTCATGATTGCACCACTGCACTCCAGCCTGGGAAATGGAGTGAGACCCTGTCTCAAAAAAAAAAAAAACAGACAAAGGAAATGAGCAGACACTTCTCAAAAGAAGGCATACAAGTGATCAATGAACATGAAAAAATGCTCATCATTACTAATCATCAGAGAAATGCAAATCAAAACCACAATGAGACCATTTCACACTAGTCAGAATGGCTATTACTAAGAAGTCAGAAAATAACAGAAGCTGACAAGACTGCAGAGACAAGGGAACATTTATATACTGTTCGTAGGAATGTAAATCAGTTCAGCCACCATGGAAAGTAGTTCGAATACTATACTATTAGACTCTAAGTACATCGGTGTTTATTGGTGAAACACCAGCCCCTAGCTTTACCCTTAAAAAAGACTGTGTGTAGGCCAGGTGCAGTGGCTCATGCCTGTAATGCCAGCACTTTGGGAGGCCAAGGCAGGTGGATCACCTGAGGTCAGGAGTTCGAGACCAGACTGGCCAACATGGCGAAACCCGGTGTCTACTAAAAATACAAAAATTAGCCGTGCATGGTGGCGTGCATCTGTAATCCCAGCTACTCGGGAGGCTGAGGCAGGAGAATCGCTTGAACCTGGGAGGCAGAGGTTGAAGTTAGCAGAGATCATGCCATTGTACTCCAGCCTGGGTGACAGAGAGAGACTTCGTCTCAAAAAAAAAAAGGACTCTGTGTGTATATATATGTAGACATAAATAAACATATAATTAATGGATACCAAACTATTGTCTGAGAACAGATTTTCTATTTTATTTATTTTTCTTTTTTTTGAGACAGTCTCACTCTGTCACCCAGGCTGGAGTGCAGTGGCACAATCTTGGCTCACTGCAGCCTCTGCCTCCCAGGTTCAAAAGATTTTCCTCCCTCAGCCTCCCGAGTAGCTGGGTTTATAGGCACCCACCACCATGCCTGGCTAGTTTTTGTATTTTTAGTAGACAAGATTTCACCATGTTGGCCAGACTGGTCTCAAACTCCTGACCTCAAGTGATCCACCCGCCTCAGCCTCCCAAGATGCTGGGATTACAGGCATGAGCCATCTCGCCCAGCATGAGAACAGGTTTTCTAGTGTCTGACACTAAGTGTTCAATAAATGTGGAAATTAAATGATATTTTTACAGAAAGAGCACATTGTGAAGGCAAAGGAGATCAAATCAGCCAATTTTGCAATTTTGTTGAACCAGTTTTATTATAATTGCTCTTTACTGTTTGTGTAAGACTTGATATCTCTGGTTTGCAATTTTGTAGGAAAAGAAAAAAGAGTGATCAGAAGGAAATGGTACACTTGATTAAAACTATTTAAAAGGAATGAAAACACTAGCTGGGTATGGTGGCACACACCTGTAATCCCAGCTACTACTTGGGAGGCTGAGGCAGGAGGATCGCTTGAGCCCTAGAGGTTGAGGTTGCAATGAGACATGATTGTGCCACTGCACTCCAGCCTGGGCAACAGAGTAAGATCCTGTCTCAAAAAAAAAAAAAAAAAAAAAAAATGAAAACATAGGCATGGGCATGTGTGTTAGCAGGTGTGTGTATGTGCGTATATCACCAAAGATTTCCAGAACTAACTAATAAAGAACAGTTTTAATAGATTACATAGATCAAATAGGCCTGGCATATTGTGGGGCTTAATAAATGTCTGATATATAAACTGAACAGTTTTAAATAAATATGTAAGTATATGCATATATATATTAACTGAACAGTTAATATATATAACTGTTCAGTATATATATATTAACTGAAGAGTTAATATAACTGATATGTTAACTGAACAGTTCTGAATAAATATATGTATATACATACATACATCAAATATATATGTATATACATGTGTGTATATATGTGTATATATACATACACGTATATATGTGTATATATACCTATATTATATATGTGTGTATATATGTGTATATACATGTATATATACACATATATACACACATATATAAACATAGGTATATATACATATATACACATGTATACATGTGTGTATATATACACACCTATATACCCATAGGTGTATATATATATACACACCTATATACCTATAGGTGTATATATATATACACACATCAAATATATATATGTGTATATATATTTGATGTGTGTGTGTATATATGTGTGTGTGTGTGTATATATATGTGTGTGTATATATGTGTGTGTGTGTGTGCATATATATATATATATATATATATATATATATACCTATGTAAGAAACTGAACTTTAAAAGAGAATTTTCAAGCAAAGTTTGCCTTAGGACATAGGTCAGGCTGGTCATCAACCTTTGGGTTGGTGCATTATTTTGGTGCAGTTGAAGAATTTACTTTAGTCCGAGCTGAGAAGCAGATTGATAAGAACTTGCATTGCTCTATTTGGGGCCCTCATCCCTTGTTTTAACCGTTATCTTCCTTGTTTCTCCCGTGTTTCCTTTTCCTTTTATTCTTTTGAATCTATAACACTGCCACAATGATTTTTCTGTTTATATGCACAAGATGTGTATTAATGACAAGGAGCATTCACTTACAACGAAACTTTTCTCAAAGGAACTGTCTTTGGTTATGGTTCATTTCTCACGGACGCTCCAAGGTTCTTCAATTTTCTTTTATCAGAGAAGCATTTCCCCAGGTCGCATTTCTGATCCTGAGAATTGCTAGACCTGTATAAGTGATTTAAGATCAAGTTGGAAATTAGGCATCTAAAACTGCAATATTTCATATTGGTTCCAAAGGAATGTTGTGAACCAGAAGAAAAATTTAAAAATAAAATAAAAAATAAAAATAAAACTGCAATATTTCCTTAATGTCTCAATATAGTAACACCTCAGCCACATCGAATGTTGGAGGATGGGTAAAAATAATGAGCAAGTAAATAATTAAGGAAAATGGTGGGTAAAAGAGAAGTGTTTTGCTGGCATTGCCACAAATAAAATATTTCTTATCATTGAAATTTAAATGTAGTGGAAACTCTGCTCCTAAATTTTTTTTTTGAGATGGAGTTTCGCTCTTGTTGCCCAGGCTGGAATGCAATGACACGATCTTGGCTGACTGCAACCTCTGCCTTGTGAGTTCAAGCGATTCTCCTGCCTCAGCCTCCCAAGTAGCTGGGATTACAGGCATGCGCCACCACGCCTGGCTAATTTTGTATTTTTATTTTATTTTATTTTTGAGACAGAGTCTCACTCTGTCAGCCAGGCTGGAGTGCAGTGGCGCACCCTCAGCTCATTGCAACCTCCACCTCCTGGGTTTAAGCGATTCTTCTGCCTCAGCCTCCTGAGTAGCTGGTACTACAAGCGCCTGCCAACATGCCTGGCTAATTTTTTTGTATTTTTAGTAGAGACAGGGTTTCACCATGTTAGCCAGGATAGTCTCGATCTCCTGACCTCGTGATCCACCCGCTTCGGCCTCCCAAAGTGCTGGGATTACAGATGTGAGCCACCGCGCCTGGCCCTAATTTTGTATTTTTAGTAGAGGCGGGGTTTCTCCATGTTGGTCAGGCTGGTCTCAAACTTCCGACCTCAGGTGATCCGCCCGCCTTGGCCTCCCAAAGTGCTGGGATTACAGGTGTGAGCCACCGTGCCCGGCCCTAAAACATTTTAATATTTTAAATATTTTCCCACTTTAATGGGAGTCCATTTTACATAACTTAATCTTTGCTTGATTACTCAGTCATATTTTTCTGCACCATAAAATAAAAATATGTTTAGGGGTTTTTGAAGCAGTTTATTCCCTACGTTAAAGACTCTGGATTGACAGGCATTGAGTTTGGATGTCTTCTAGATGTATTAGATTATGTCTTCTCCTTCAGTATTAAATTATTGGCAATCACAGCTGCCACTGCCAGCACAGGTTGCTTCTAATCACCAGTTGGCTAAGAAACCAGCCATTCAGTCCAGTTAAAATTATGTCTAAAATAAGAGTAAATCCATTCTAAGTGAAAACTCATGAAGCTCTAGTATAAGAACAGTGCATATGATGCGAGGCCATCTGTTTTATTTGCTCAGTACTTGATTTTCCTTCAGAGGCTTTTTGTTGATGGTATTTTTTGGTGGGGTGGGGCAGATTTTATTTTATTTTTTGGCTATCTTCTAGGTTATCTATTTTGTTTCCGCTAGTTAAGGCTACTACCTAAATGATTCCTGATTACTCTTTGATCTCAAGAGCTAGTCCCAAGGCTCTTTGTGTCTTTTGTTGGGGCTCAGAAAACAATACCCCAAAATGAAGGTCTAGGAAACAGAAGTTTTTCTCTGACCTTTTGCCCTCCTGTCTCCAATTCTCCCCTAGGGGTAGCCATAGAAACTAAAACCGCTCTTCCCCAGGTCATCAAAACCAGAACCTCTTTTTCTCACAGCCAGCCATAAACTAACTTTCTCTCCATCTCTCCACCTTTTTTTTTTTTCCTTTTTTTTTTTTTGAGATAGAGTCTTGCTCTGTTGACCTGGCTGGAGTACAGTGGTGTGATCTCGGCTCACTGAAAACTCTGCCTCCCGGGTTCAAGCGATTCTCGTGCCTCAACCTCCCGAGTAGCTGGGACTACAGGCACACACCTCCAGGCCTGGCTAATTTTTGTATTTTTAGTGGAGACAGAGTTTCACCATGTTGCCCAGGCTGGTCTGACACTTCTGGCTTCAAGTGATCCTTCTGCCTTGGCCTCCCAAAGTGCTGGAATTACAGGCATGAGCCACTGCACCTGGCCTCCCTCCACCTTTCTATGTAAAAAGTGGCCACAAATAAATTATCTGACTACTGTGTTTGACTGTAGGTATAAGACCTCCATTCCAGAGAGGGTTCTGCCCCATACTCAGAAGGAAGGAATGCATGCTTAGAAAGGCCAAGAAGAATCTGGACGCACAGGCCTTGCTGTGTTTCCCCTACTCACTCTGTTAACATTAGATCATACTCTTTCTGTCTAATCATATTTATGTATGGCTATCCATAGTTTGTTGAACCTACCCATAAAAATGGACAATTTCCCCTGTATCTTTGGGTCTTCATTCTGAAGGCCCCTATGTATACATATTAAATAAATTTGTATTTCTTATCTCCAACTAACCTGCCTTTTACAAGTTGATTTTTCAGCGAAACTTCAGAGGGCCAAGGGGAACTCCTGGCCCCTACACACCTTTGAGGGAGAATATTTGGCATTTCAAGAATTAGTTGAGTAGATTTAATTATAAGAATCTCTGTATTCAGAATTCCTGGCTTCTAATACAAAATCCCCTAATTCAGAGTCTGAAACATGCTATATACTAGAAAAATATCAATTCATGTCCCCTAAGACTGTGCCCTTATCCCCATCTTCAGAACTTATATGACATCTTGGCCTATAACTTGCGTCTTTCTCTTCTCCTTCCTTTGTTTAAAATAAAATGGCTTCACACACACACACACACCCTCCTTAATTGAAGTCCCATTAACTATAAATTCATGAAACAGAAACAGGACTGAAGTTTATTTCTGAAAGATTACTAAGGTAAAGAAAGCTGCAAGAACATTGAATGCTGAAAACTAAAACGTGCTTGAAAGACAGCACTTTAGAAGGATCAACCTACTGCACACATAGTCACTATGCTAATTACAAGCCCTTGTCAGCTCTAGTCACAAAACTGGCCCTCCCAGAACACCCACCTAGCTAAATTTTCACCTGGCTTGAGTTACTATTTGTATTGAAGAGTATAAAAATTGCATTTCTTTGAAAACATTCCATAAGTCAGACGTTTCTTCTCCCAGGTTAGTTTCAATAAGCAAGGTTTGGCAGAGCAGCCCAGAGAAAGGAATTGAACCAAAGCAAAGCCAGGTATGCACTTTACTCATTTTCACCTTTCATTTTACAAAGACGAGGGACTCTAATCTTTGGATTTGCCTAATGTATTTTGACAGCATGATCCTAGCTGCTCTTACAAAGATGCTGAATCCCAGGACGATCCTCCACTGGAGCCATTATGCCTTTCCCCCTACACCTTTTAAGCATGGCATCCTCCACAGACAATTATTCTTATATAGATAAGGCAGGCTATATTTTAAGAATTTCTGAGTTCAATCAGCATAATGGGTATACTGCAGGGGAGACGCATTTTAAAGTGTTATTACCAGGTGAGTATTTCCCAAATCCCTAAGTCATAAGGATAGAGATAGCAATTTATAAAGAGTATAGCAAAAAGTGCATTTCATAAAATGGATTGAACTTTATGAATTTCAATGTGGCAGGATATTCACTCTGCTGTCCTGCCATTACCAAACAAGATGCTTGTTATAAAAAAGAAATATGCATGACCATTGAGGATGTTGCTTTATTAATGACCGTGTTCTGCACGCTGTGAAATACTTCACTGGAATGTCACCTGCACTGAAAGATATACACAAACTTTCTTACTAAATTATCTTACTGAAGACATTCAGAATTTGCTAACTCCACAAATCCCCAAATAAAAAAGCCAGCTTAACAAGCTCCCATGTCTTTAAATTTAAAGTGGGAATAAAAATACCAGAACCCTGACATGTAGGGATGATCCTTTTCCAGTGAGTCGTAAGATAGTTCTCTTTATTTAATTGCTCCAGTTCAGTTAAGTTTAATAAGCAAAAGCTGTGTAAAAAGCCAAGTGACTTATATTTTTAATCTGAGAATATATGATTGCCTTATGAAGTATTGTTAGAAGTAAAAATGCACGGTACTTATTAGTCTGAAGATAACAAGCAGCAATTCTATAGAGGGGGCCGGGATTTCCTCTGCTGGGGGTTGGTGGGGGGACAGTGTATGTATGAACAGAATATACGTGCTTCCTTTCTGAGAGTAACCACTCCTCCTGAGCTCTTGGTTTTTACCTTTTCCAGGCTCTTTCAGGATTTACTTCTTTTTTAATATATCGCCAGTCTCTCTTTTTTCTACTGGCTCCTCCCCCTCAGCCTATAATTCTGCTCAAATCTGCCTCAGCTTGAAAATCTTTCATTTGTCCTTTCACAATAGTATAAGGTCCATGCCTAAAATAAATCCTTATTCCATAGTATTCACAGTGGGTCAGCTTCCCTGACTGGACCCTGTCTGCTACACCTGCCCCCTCCCCTCCTTTCCAGTGCCTTTATCTTCAGCACTCAAACCCTCGTAGTAATGGCTTAACTTCTTCCTCTCCCATCAGTGCATCTTGACCAATGCTGCCAGCCTCATCTTTATCATGATATTCAAAGGATGAAGGGTATCTACCCATTGCTTGCAAAATAAAATCTGAAGCGTGGTCAGGATCCTAACTTTCCAGGTTTATCTCCCACATTCTTACATGAATATTTTCTGCCAAATTGATCTAATCACTGTCACCTGATACTCCTTGTTCTTACCCACTCTACCTATTCCTTGACTTCACTTACCATCTTTCCTTCCACGGTATACTTCTGATTCATTTGTTCAAAGCCAATACATCCTGGAGATGCCAGTTCAAACCCCCTCCTCCTCTGCAAAGACTTTTCTGTCTCAGCTAGAACTGATTGCTGTTTATGGAGCAACTTCCTAAAGTAATTAGAGCCTTCTCTTGACATGTCTTTTCTATTATATGTGCCAAAATGCTGATTCTAAAAACACTTTTCCATTTGATACAAGATGAAACTATAATACAGAATTTCAATTTTAGTAGACCTCAGTCACCACTAAAAAGGAAACAAGCACTATTTAATGTTGAAATATATTTTCCAACCGAATAAAACATATTACTTATATGAAATGTTATAACCCTCTGTCTTATAACATGAACTGAACTCTCCTCCCTTTTGATCAGTGCTGAAGATTCAGCTAACACAGCCAGTGAGGTCAGAAGGGCCAGGGCCAAGGATGTGTGGGGTCAGACTGGTGGAGATGGGAATGAAGAGACATCCTGCACGGTCAGGAGGTCGCCTACATACAGAGGGATGGAGAAAATAAGTAAATGTGTTGATGATGATTGGAGAGGGGAAGACTAGAACAAACTTACAGTGATTGGTTAGAATCAGAGGTGTTGGTGTGAACTCACATATTTGTAAATACAGAAATAGATGTGTATGTGTGCGTGTGTGTGTGTGTGTTGCAGATTGGGCTCTCTAGAAGCAAATGCTGAGATGAACTTAGGTGTGTAGGGTATTATTAGGGATCGAAACATGTGGAAGCAAACATATTAGGCAGAAGAAATTGAACTGCAATGCAGGCTCAAGAGAGCCTTGGCCAACCCCATTCTTGAGCGTGTGTGGCCTGTCAGAGTTGTTCCTCATTGGACCAAAATGACCAGCCTTTATAATCTTTTCCTAATCAGTATAAGATGTGGACTGCCCCAGGCAAGGTGTGACACTAGGCAAGGCAATTCTTTGCAACAAGTCCTCTCTTAAAGGAGTCTCTGAGAGATACATGATTGTGTCCACCACAGTGTGTGTGTGTGGTGTGTGTGTGTATACCTATATTTCCTAGCTCTGAGAAGGCCTAGAAGCAATGAAACTACAGTAGAATGAGCATATCTACTGCCCAGATCCTGGTTGCTAAATATCATTCTCCACTCAAAGAAACCAAGGATCCTTGGAAAATAGCTCATTCCAAGGCTGACACAGGGAAAGAAGAAGATGACTGGAATATCTTCTGCCAGAAAGCAAGGAATTGATCCATGAGTGATAAGGACCTGTCAAAAGGACACCATCCCAAAGAGGCTCAACTTAGTCAAATCCACAATGTTTTGGCATCAAAACAAATAATGGTAGTATATTATAACCCACTGCATAAAATAGAAATCCATGAGTCCATATTAATATAAATAAAGAAATTGTGGAGAAGGGAAGTATCTACCTTACAGTAGAATGACAACTAGTAATATTAGAAGGGTTAGTGAAATTTTAAAAATCACTCTTTGGCAACCATAATAGAAATAATCGATTCAGGCAAGAATCACCAAAGGATATTAAAACCAGTAGGTAAAAGTTTAAGGAGGATTGGGTATTTAAATAGTCTCAATGTAGTCTCTCCATAAAATGCCTATTAATTACTTATTAAATAAGGTATAATATATTCTTTATCTTGACAGCAGAGAAACATGGCTAGACACCATCTTATCAAGTGATAAAAGTTAACACCTAAGTGAAATTCAAAAAAGAAAGAAAGAAGGTGAACGTCTCTAGTAATGGGGCAAGTCATCATCACATGCTCCTGAGATGAGGCACTGCAAAGAGCACAGTGTCACTTCTGTGAAATTCCTGCCACAGAGGGCATACACTGAATATAAATGTGAAGAAGTAGCAGACAAACCCAAACTAAAGGCCATGCTACAAAGTAGCTGCTCTGTACTTGTAAAACAAACAAACAAACAAAACAAACATAGTCATGAAACACAAGGAAAGACCGAGGAACGAGGAATGAGGAATGGTCAGTGGTACATTGGAGCCAGCTGGTACTGGCTCTGCCCCACTCTAGAAAACTGATGCTGATCCCAACTGTGCAGTTCAGTGCCACAAAGCTGGTAACCTGAAATCAGCCAGAATGGGAATATTCACACCATAATCATTGGCAGCCACTACAAATCAGACCCCCTACCCCACCACATAAGCAGTTTAGCAGCACACCACAGGAAGGGTTCCCAGGTGAAGAGACTAAGGACTCAGATAGCTAAATGCAACACGTGATCCTGGAACTATAAAGGACATTATTGGGATTATCAGAGAAATATGAATGGGCTCTGAGGTAGTATTTACATGCATACCAATTAATACCATAGTATCGATTACATGGTAGTATTGTATTAATGTTACTTTCCTGATTTTGATGACTACTCTGGTTATATAGGAGGGTGTCCTTGTCTTTAGGACATATACATTGATGTGTTAAGGAGTAAGAGATATATCTGCAACTTATTCTCAAAGGTTTTAAAAAAACTATCTAGGTGCAGTGGTGCGTACCTGTAGTCCCAGCTACTTGAGAGGCTGAGGTGAAAGGTTCCCTATAGCGCACGAGTTTGAGTCCAGCCTCAACATGGCAAGGTCCCTCTTTTTGTTTTAAGAGGCAGGGGCAACATAGCAAGGCCCTTGCCTCTTAAAACTAAAACAAAAAAAAAAACCTAAATATATAAATACATTTAGAGAAAGCATGAAAGGCAAAGGTGGTAAAATATTAATATCAAATTAGGAAATCAGGGATTAGGAAAGAAATAAAGGGTATATGAGAGTTCATTTTACCATTAGTGCATCTTTTCTATGAATTTAAAATTATTTCAAAAAATTATTAAGGGATGGCTGGGTCAAATGGTATTTCTAGTTCTAGATCCCTGAGGAATCGCCACACTGACTTCCACAATGGTTGAACTAGTTTACAGTCCCACCAACAGTGTAAAAGTGTTCCTATTTCTCCACATCCTCTCCAGCTGGGAATATACCCAAATGACTATAAATCATGCTGCTATAAAGACACATGCACACGTATGTTTATTGCGGCATTATTCACAATAGCAAAGACTTGGAACCAACCCAAATGTCCAACAATGATAGACTGGATTAAGAAAATGTGGCACATATACACCATGGAATACTATGCAGCCATAAAAAATGATGAGTTCATGTCCTTTGTAGGGACATGGATGAAATTGGAAATATCATTCTCAGTAAACTATCGCAAGAACAAAAAACCAAACACCGCATATTCTCACTCATAGGTTGGAATTGAACAATTAGATCACATGGACACAGGAGGGGGAATATCACACTCTGGGGACTGTGGTGGGGTGGGGGGAGGGGGGAGGGATAGCATTGGGAGATATACCTAATGCTAGATGACGAGTTAGTGGGTGCAGCACACCAGCATGGCACATGTATACATATGTAACTAACCTGCACAATGTGCACATGTACCCTAAAACTTAAAGTATAATTAAAAAAAAAATTATTAAGGAATTATATTTCGATCAAGTGCCAGTCTATGGCTCTCTTCCTTTTCTGCTGGAAGCTCAACCCCTTTCTCATTCAACAAAGTTAGAGAAATGCCAAAGGAGGAAACAGTGACTTTAGGAAGTGCTCATTTGCAGTACTGTGTAACTAAATGCTATCTCTGCTGGCCTGTTGTCCTCCTCTTTAGAAATATTTTGCTGTATACCATTCAGGACATAGGCATGGGTAAGGACTTCATGGCTAAAACACCAAAGCAATGGCAACAAAAGCCAAAATTGACAAATGGGATCTAATTAAACTAAAGAGCTTCTGCACAGCAAAAGAAACTACCATCAGAGTGAACAGGCAACCGACAGAATGGGAGAAAATTTTTACAATCTACCCATCTGACAAAGGGCTAATATCCAGAATCTACAAAGAACTTAAACAAATTTACAAGAAAAAAATCAAACAACCCCATCAAAAACTGGGTGAAAGATATGAACAGACACTTCTCAAAAGAAGACATTTATTCAGCCAACAGACACATGAAAAAATGCTCATCATCACTGGCCATCAGAGAAATGCAAGTCAAAACCACAATGAGGGAGATACCATCTCACACCAGTTAGAATGGTGATCATTAAAAAGTTAGGAAACAACAGGTGCTGGAGAGGATGTGGAGGAATAGGAATGCTTTTACACTGCTGGTGGGACTGTAAACTAGTTCAACCATTGTGGAAGACAGTGTGGCAATTCGTCAAGGATCTAGAACTAGAAATACCATTTGACCCAGCCATCCCATTACTGGTTATATACCCAAAGGATTATAAATCGTGCTGCTATAAAGACACATGCACACATATGTTTATTGTGGCACTATTCACAATAGCAAAGACTTGGAACCAACCCAAATGTCCAACAATGATAGACTGGATTAAGAAAATGTGGCACATATACACCATGGAATACTATATAGTCATAAAAATGATGAGTTCATGTCTTTTGTAGGGACATGGATGAAGCTGGAAACCATCATTCTGAGCAAACTATCACAAGGACAGAAAACCAAACACCGCATGTTCTCACTCATAGGTGGGAAGTGAACAATGAGAACACTTGGACACAGGGTGGGGAACATCACAAACTGGGGCCTGTCGTGGGGTGGGAGGAGGTGGGAGGGATAGCATTAGGAGAAACACCTAAGGTAAATGACGAGTTAATGGGTGCAAGCACACCAACATGGCACATGTATACATATGTAACAAACCTGCACGTTGTGCACATGTACTCTAGAACTTAAAGTATAATTTAAATAAATAAATAAATAAAAAATACTTTGCTGTTTCCTTTTGGTTTGGTCTGGTTTGGCTTAATAGATACTAAGATACGGTAGTGTAATATTCTCAACCTTCATTACTAGATATTAAATATTATTTATTAAAATGCTAATAATTCACTAGTTTAAAAAATTAAAAGTTGAGCTTCTAATAAATTCTTAAACAATTCAATTTAATGAACAGAAATAAAAAGGAGAGCAGGAATTTTTCCAAAATTTTTTCTTCCTTCCTTCCTTCCTTCCTTTTTTCCTTTTTTCCTTCCTTCCTTCCCTCCCTCCCTCCCTCCGTCCTTGTTTCCTTCCTTCCTTCTTCCTTCCTTCCTTCCTTCCTTCCCTCCTTCCTTCCTGTGGTGAATAAGCACTGTGTGTATGCTTAATCATCTCAAGCAGATTCAGAACTCCCTGAGGCTTACACTTCTTTTGTCTCCCACTACACCTATCTGCAGTATCAGCCTTTTACATGGGTAATTGGGTTGCTGAATGAGACAACAGAGTTTACTGCTAATGCTGAAAAACCAGTGAGCCCCTTGGGGACAATAATCTGAATTGTCACCATAGTTAATCAGAGAGTCAGGATGGAACCAAGTCCTGACAAAGAGTCCAGTGATCTGATGGGAATAGAGGTCTTCTCCACCTATCCCGTTGTCGCAAAGCAATTCATAGGAGAAAGTAGGAATGTGATGTGAAGGGCTTGCTGTGAACCATTTAGCAACATTTTTCTCTTAGGCTGTCCAGATTTGTCAAATGCTCTCAACCTGACATTTAAGAGGGCCCTGCTGTGTTTCTCTTTAGGGAAGACTAATAATGCCAATCAGGAATTTCTATGCCTGTTTACTTGTAGTCAGATCAGTTCAGTTCCCTCTATTCCTTAAGTTCAAAAAGAGGCAAAGGAGAAAGTTCAGGGTTGGTTACACGAATAATTAACAAGATCTGCTGCTCTGTAAGTGCATTTGCAAGGGAACCACCAGTCACCTAAGAGAGCCTGGGAGGAGCCGCCTAGGAGGATGCATGCCCACTGATTCTAGCAGCTTTCTCCCAGCTTGTGGGCCTAAGCATGGACAATGAGTAGTAGCCTTGGGCTTGACCATCAAGGGTGGCCTTTCTGGCAAAAACACATAGAACTCACACTAACAAATTGTGCGTCCACTATTGTTAACTCATAAATATAGATATTAAATCATACTATCACATTGGGGATTAGGGAAAAAAAGGGAAAAATTTAAAATCAACTTAATTTTTTTCAATCTTTAGAACATACTTTTCTCTGCATTTTGGTAACTCCCTAGTGACATTGCAAATGAGGTGCTTTTGCAATAGGGCCTTCGGGTTTGTAAGTATTGCTTAGGGAGCAGGAGGAAGCATTTAGGGCTGTTTCTGTTCCCCTCTCTCAGACTAAACCTCCCCCCAACCATAGAAGTATGTTCAAATTAGCCAACAATTAAAAATTTTGATTGAGGATAATTTATGGATAGTAAAACAATTAAAACTTTTAATTATTTTAATTATATTCAGTAAATACTATCACAGGAGGGATAAATCAAGGCATATTGGTATTTATCCTCTAAAATACCATTGTTTTATATCTCAAAACTTCCCCTTTTCCCTAATGATTTATACACATTAACTAGCAATTTCTTGCAAATACAGTGTGCCTTAAATTATTGTTTTATGTAAGGCTAGGCACGGTGGCTCACACCTGTAATCCCAGCAATTTGGGAGGCCGAGGCGGGTGGATCACCTGAGGTCAGGAGTTCAAGACCATCCTGGCCAACATGGTGAAACCCTGTCTCTACTAAAAATACAAAAAATTAGCAGGGTGTGGTGGCAGGTGCCTGTAATCCCAGCTACTCGGAAGGCTTAGGCAAGGGAATTGCTTGAACCCGGGAGGTGGAGGTTGCAGTGAGCCGAGGTTGCACCATTGCACTCCAGCCTGGGCAACAAGAACAAGACTCCATCTCAAAAAAAAAAAAAAAAGTGTTGCTTTATGTAAACAAAAAAGCAGAAACTGTGGAATATAACCCTTTCAGCACATCCTACAGATTTAATTTTAAATGTTCGATCAGGTGTTTTATACATATTATGAATGAGTATAACTTTTTAAAAATTCCTATATTAAAATTATTCTTCTGTCACCTTTTTGTAGCTGGTTATGTTTAGCAACCATTTAAAGTACCCTTTAATTACATAATGCCAATCAAAATCTTGTCACGGTGGGCCGTGTGAGAGTCCTAGTCCTTAATCAACATTGCATTGTTTCTAACTTCACTTCCAAAGTATATTCTCATCTGGAGTGACAACATGTAAAAAAAAAAAATTCTTACATTTCACATCTCACACTTACAATCTAAACTGCACAAGACACAGTGGTAATCAGACTATATTGTTTCAATCCTAAATCTAACATAACAGTAGGAGGACATGGGGCTCCTAATGGAAAGAATTAATCAGGGGCTTTTTTGGTATTCATGGAAGGGGGAGATAATCTTGCTGCAGAGTGACATCCTTTTGAGAGAGCTCAGCTTCTGGCTGTGAAACCCATTCCCATGTGATTTCTTTCCAACAAGCCAGAAAGCTGCTTTAATCTTTAAACATGAAGGATCCTGCTTACAGTATCAAAGGTAGGCAAGTTCTCTTACTGAGGTTCAAAAGCAGATAATAATAAGAACCCAGTTGCTACTGTCAGGCTGATGTCAGGTCTGAAATCACTTTTCACTTGATTGAGCTATTTTGTCCTCAGAATCACTTTGTTCCTTTTGGCTGAATTTCCACCAGCCCCTAATTGTGAGCAGCACATCGATGCTTCCCCAGCGGCTTCATGTCAGAAGTTAGAGCCTCTGCATAGTAGACACGTTATTTAATATCCAGACTCCGCGTAGCCCAGGGATAGCCAGGTAGTTCTTCTCCATGGTGCTCCAGGATCACTTGCCCTGCTGCCCCAGGGGCACGCAACTTCCCAGCACGGCTCAGGGAGGAGGTCCACTCCAACCAGGCAGGTAACCAGGATGCCAGGCTTTTCTTTTCTTTTAAGGGATGAATTCTTCCTTCCTCTGCCTTTTATTTTATGTACGCCCTCAACAAATTGGATGATGCCCACCCACCTTGGGGATGGCAATCTCCTTTACTGAGTCCCCCAATTCAAATGCAAATGTCCTCTGTAAACACACTCAAGACACTCCAGAGTAATGTTTAAACACATATCTGGCACCCTGTGGCCTATTCAAATTGACATATAAAATTAACCATCACAAGTTTACCCTTGTCAACTTGGCACCCATACACATCTCCTTAAACCATACGTAACTGCCACATAAAGACAATAACAAGGTCATAATTCCATCTAACATGATTAACAATCCAGCATTCTACCAGAAACACACGAACGCATTTCCCAGAAGGGAAGGTAAAGTCTTCATGTGATATTTACTCTCTCCTTGATATCCCATAACTTAAATAATATGATGTAAAATTAATCAAGGTTGAACATTGGAGCTAGTTTTAAAAATTAACAATATTTAAACACTATGCTATAAAATCAATGCATCTTATGTTACAGAATAAGGAAATGAGAAGAAAGAAAACAAAGCTACACACACACAAAATGGAGTCATAGCAAAATATGGAGGACGACAATCACAGTCTGTTTCTGTAACTGGTCATATGATCAAAGCTAGTATTTCTTCCACCACTTATTCTGTATTCCCTTTGCCTTCAGCAAGCACCTCATCTGGTCATGGTATTTACCCAGTGGTGACCCAAACCTTTATTCCTGAAAGGTCTGGGTCATTAGTGGTCCTGTCTGAATTAGGTTGTAGTTTTCCACTGACCTTAATCACAGGGCATGGTAACATTAAGAGATGCCCTAAGGAATCTCGTGTCTTTCCGACATAGTTTTCCTTACCACCATCTGGGGGTAGTCCAGTTTCTACTTGGTAGTCAGGAACAATCACCCAGCCAGCACTGTAATTCATTTGTCTATTGAGTTAGAGACATGAGAAGCCCAAAATGGCTGAGGAGCAGTCTTAAACTTCCAGTTCAATTAAATCACTATTGTGTCTCTCAGAGGAAAACTTTCCACCCTATGTAAGACCTCTAGGCTAGCAGAGCATAAGTCATGGGAACAGGAAGCAAAAATTGTACTAGTGGGTCACTAGGGCTAATAGCGAATGGTGTCCCACCTACTTTGACCCCTTGATTCCTGAACCTGTGAATCCCAGTCATAAGAGAAATGCACCATATACTGGATGCTGATTCAGAGCATAGACAGCCTTCTAGAGAACCTTGTCCCAGCCCTACAAGGCACTGCTATATAGCTGGTGTGATTACTGTCTTCAAAATGTCATTCCACTGCTCTATGTAGCCAGTTGATTCAGGATAGTAGGGAACATGGTAAGACCAGTTAATTCCATGAGCATGGGCCCACTGCCACACTTTTGCTGTGAACTGAGTTCCTTGTAATGCTGTGTGGAATACCACGGTCGTAGATGAGACATTCTGTAAGTCCACGGATGGTAGTTTTAGTAGAAGCATGGCGTGAAGGGAAAGCAAATCTGTATCCAGAGTAAGCTCTATTTCAGTAAGGAAAAAACACTATCCCTTCAACGATGGAGGTGGATCAACGTAATTAACCTGCCACTAGGCAGCTGACTGATGACTCCAGGGAATGGTGTCATATCAGGGGTTCAGTGTTGGTCTCTGCTGCTGGCAGACGGGGGACTCATAGGTAGCCTTGGCTAGGTCAGCCTCAGTGAGTAGAAGTCCACATTGCTGAGCCCATGCACAACCTCTATCCTTGTCACCATGGCTACTTTGTTCATCAGACAACTGAGTGATGATAGGGGTGGCTGGAGAAAGAGGCCTACTGGTATCCACAGAACAGGTTATCTTGTCCACTTTATTAACATCCTTCTTTGCTAACCCTTTGGTGAGCATTCACATAGGGCACAAATATCTTCACCCTTTTTGCCCATTCAGTATCTATCCACACACCTCATCTCCAAATTTCTTTGTCACCAATTTTCCAGTTACGTTCAACTCCCTGACCATCCAGCCAAATCACTGGCCACAGCCTATGAATTGGCATATAATTGAATATCTGGCCATTTTTCCTTCTAAGCAAAGTCAACCAGGGGGACTGCTCAAAATTCTGTCCACTGGGAGGATTTCCCTTCACCACTGTCCTTCAAGGTAGCCCAGAGATGAGCTGTAGTGCTGCAGCTGTCCACTTTTGGGTGGTACCTGCATATCATACAGAATCCTCTGTAAACCAGGCCTAAGTCTTCTCTTTCTCTGTCAGCTGATCGTAGGGAAGTTCCCATGAAGTCATAGATGCAGGCTGGAAGAGAGAAGGCAGATAGCAGAAGTGGGAACTATGGAAATTTGGCCTACTTCTTCATGTAACTTCCTTGTGCCTTCAGGGCCTGCTCAGGCCCAATCATGTGTATACCATTTCCATCTGATGAAGGAGTGTTGCTGTGCATATCCAACTTTGTGTGTTGGTGGCTCAGATAACAACCAGTTCATGATGGGCAGCTCAGGTTGCATGGTAACTTGGTGACTCATTAAGTATCAGTCTCTACTAAGGCCCAGTAGCAGGCCAAGAGCTGTTTCTCAAAAAGAGACTAGTTATTTCTTGGTAATGGCAGGGTTTCGCTCTAAAATCCTAAACCAAGATTCACCTATAGGGACCTCCCAGAAGCTTCAAACAGCATCCCTATCTGCCACTGCCACTTAAACACCACTGGATCTGCTGGATCATATGACCAAGTGGCAGAGCAGCTTGCACAGCAGCCTAGACCTATTGCAGAGACTTTTCTTGTTCTGGGCCCTACTCAAAACTAGCAGCTTTTTGGGTCAATTGGTAAATGGGCTGGAGTAACATAATGAAATTGGGAAATGTTGCCTCCAAAACCCAAACAGGCCCACTAAGTATTGTGCCTCTTTCTTGGTTGTAAGAGCAGCAAGATGCAACTACTTATCCTTCACCTTAGAAGAAATATTCCAACATGCCCCATGTCACTGGATCTCTACCAATTTCACTAAGGTAGAAGGTCCTTGAATTGTAGTCATATTTATTTCCTTCCCTCTGATGCAAATGTCTTTCCACTAAGTCTAGTGTAGTTTCTATTTCTTGCTCACTAGGTCAAATCAACATAATGTCATTAATATAACCAATCAGTGTAATATTTTGTGGAAGGGAAAGGCAATCAAGATCCCTATGAACTAAATTATGACATAGAGTTGGAGAGTTGATATACACCGGAGATACAACAATGAAGGTGTATTGCTGGCCCTGCCATCTGAAAGCAAACTTCCTTTATGGACTGGTATGAAAAAAAAGACATTTGCCAGATCAATTCTGTTGCCTTACTAAATAATGCTGAAATAAATATTTCATATATAACTTTTATATTTAAAATGCAAATTATAAATATAAGATACATATTTACTTGTACTTGTGCAAATAATTCTATAGGCCTGAGTGAAAGGGAATGTTCCACCTTTCCACCTTTTTTTTAATGACAAATTTCTGATAAAATTCCTTTTTACCTAATGAATGACTTCAGTTTCAAGATATGCTAAATGCATTCAGTTTCCAGTAGCACTGGGCACACATTGTATGCTAGAACTTGGTGAACTTGAGGACTGAAAGTTTCTTGGCCTGCTTGTCTGGAAAGTGCAGTGGTTCCTTGCAGACCTTTTGTCTTCATTATTTTCCAAATTTCTCCTGGGTTGTTTTCTTTAATGGTAACTAAATAGAATAATCCTTTTGGTGAAAGGAGATCTGGAACCAGGGGGAAAAACCTGTGCATGACTTCCTGACCATTTCTGCCAGCAGCCCAAGCTGTCTCTATTCCGTGACTTCCTACCTCTTCAGGTGGAGTCACTACATAGAGGGGATTAAACACCAGAAGATCAACTTTTTCCTTCAATATTGGTAGCAAACATTTGACCACATCTGTAATAACTGGTTGAATGTGGACTTTGTTACACCATGCTGTCTTTAGGGTACAAGCTGCTGCCTCAGGGTTGATATCAGTGCACATGTACAAAGCCTGAGGACCTAACATAGAGGCTAGGAATGCAGATACTACACCAGACCCTGCCCCTATTTCCAGGCATATTTCCACTCCCGCCAGCTCGGCAGCCGCTACCTGGAGTGCGTCCAGAAGCAGAAACGTGTCCTCCGCAGGCTCATACATGTTACTGAACATGCCTCAGCCCACATGCCCATGCAATGGCATGGGGAAGCTCTGGGCTGCCATCTTCCTTCACGGCCAATGCCAGGCTTTTCTTTTTGCCCAAAAGGCCTAGAGAGATGCTGGATTTTGTGAAGATTTTCAGTATTCAGTTATGCAATTTCTAGAGCCATGCTATAAAAAAGTCTCCCCCCAAAACAGAGTAGGGGAAATAGATAAAATAACTCTGACAGTGAAATTCTGTCAGATAAAAGCAAAGCTGAGATAAAGGAAAGCCAGATAAATACATCCCCCACAGACCATTAGCATTTAGCAATTTATACACCTGCAACTCCAAATTTGAGTGAATGGACAGTCTGTAGTTTGAGGTATAACCCAAGGTTTGTGAAGTCCCCAAACTCCTACCATCAGTCTCAGGCTCACAGTCATTTTTTTTTTAATCCACTAAAAAATTTTTTTGTATGTTGGACCCAAACCGTCAGTCTGAGGCTCTTTTGGAGGCCAGTTCTGGACCACGGCATATTCTCTACACTTCCTAACTTGAGGCAGGTCCTGGCATGACCGAGGATCTTCCTCTCTCCCCGCTTACACTTCACTGTTTGCATTGGGTTTCCTATGGCTGCTATACCAAATTACCACAAGTTGATGGCTTAGAACAACAGAACTTCTTCTCTCACAGTTCTGGAAGCTGGAAAGAAGTTGCAGATCAAGGTGTTGGCAGGGCCAGCCTCCCTCCAGAGGCTCCAGGGGAGAACCCGTTCCTTGCCGCTTCAGCCCTGGTGGCTGCTGGCATTCCTTGACTTGGAGCTGCGTGACTCTAGTCTCTGCCTCTGTGGCCACCTTGCCTTCTTTTTTGTCAGTGTCACATCTCCCTCTGCTTCCCTCTTAAAAGGATACTGGTGATTGCAGTTAGTGTCCACTTGGATGATCCAGGATAATCTCCCCATCTCAAGACCTGTAACTTAATTTCATCTGCAAAGTACTTTTGTGCCATGGAAGGGTCCATGCAACGGCTCTGAGCATTAGGACATGGACATCTTTGGGGAGGGGGCACATGATTCAGCCTATCATACTGTTCCCGAATGCTAAGACATGGCCTTTCTGTCACCTTAAGGTAGAGACTAAGAGAAGAGAGCCAAGGAGTATATCTCAGTTTGGCATCATAGGGCATCCTAGGCTCCCAGGGCCTTCCTTTATTTAAACTACCAAATATAAAACAGAATTCCAGTCAGGTTGAGAGCCTCCAGATAATCGAGTAAGTTATGGAAGGCCTTTCAAGCAACCTTAAAACTCCCTTTTGGAGGATCCACAAAAAGACCTGTGTTTGATTCAACATACCATGTAAATTAAATACCATGTAAACCAAAGAAGTCACAGGCAGAGTCTACATGTAAAGGTGCCAGGGAAACTGCACCACATCATTTTACCACCTTTTTGGTCACCCATTGCTATGAGCAAATAGTTAATTGTATAGGACTTCAACAACCTCTCAGTGGGCCAGAGCAGAAGTTGGTGGCATTTGAATGTTTAAATCTGGCCCATAAGTCTTGGTGGGTTTCCAGCATGACCTTAATCTAAAATACATTCTGACCTAAATCACCTGGCTTTGCTAGCCTATGCCAACCAAATATACTGGATAATTATGCAGTATTGGACTTTGCACTGGTTGGGCATA
Organism: Pan troglodytes; assembly: GCF_028858775.2. Taxonomy (NCBI): domain Eukaryota; kingdom Metazoa; phylum Chordata; class Mammalia; order Primates; family Hominidae; genus Pan; species Pan troglodytes. Next base: position 95,726,940 of record NC_072407.2, read on the forward strand.
CACATTTAGCTTATCTTATCAAAGACAGCAATACAGCAATGCAACTTGGAAATGTAGAAAAACCAGACCTCAGCTGCAGCGCTGGATTTAATGGGCAATGCATAAGTAATGAGAAGAGCAATACGTGAAAAATAAAAGCAAGGGACCAAGAAACCTTGCCAGTAAGCTGGTGAGACACTGAAAGCTTTCCTTATAAATCTCAAAGCCTGCTTGCTCAGCTTGTGACCTAGGCCCACCCTGAGCTGCTTAGCAGTAAAGTCTACTCTGTATTCACTCTGAACACATTCATTTTGCAAAATGTCCAGTAATAATAATGTCCCTGAGCTGCTAATTGATTGAGAAATGCTTTAAGAGCTTTATGACGGAGGGAAGGCACAATTAATTATTATTAGATCATGCAATTTATCAACTTTAAGGGCAAACAAAACCTCAACTGCAAGTGTTTCTTCATATTTCCTGTGAGAAAATAGACTTGTCAGGCCACTGTTCTCTGCTATTAGCAATGTCATCTCCTCACCAGGAATAGAATTTGCATATATTGTCACAATATAAAGTTTTCTTATAAATATAGTTGGGAGCACTAATTTAGGGAATGTTTCATCTAAAATATAATTTGGCCATCATGTCTAATAACTGCATTCAAATGTAAATGCTTTTTAAGTATCTTAAATATCACAGACGTAAAAGTAGAAGTCATGAATTTGACATTGTTAGAAACCCATCAAAGGAACTCCACATCTATATAGAAAAAAAGGTTCAAAGCTATAAGATTGCTTTAAAAAGAAATATTTAAATGGCACTTACAAAATAATCTTCCGTATATGAATTAATACTGATACTATACTGTTTTCTGGTCCTAAAATATTTTCTAAGTGAGAAGTCTGATGTCTTTCTTTGGGAATCACCAGCCTATAGCTATAGGCTAGCTACTACTCTGAAAAGCCTCTTTAAAAATGGGGAAGCCACAGATTGAAAAGCATCCTCAAGAAATAAACCTAGAAATCAAGTTTTGGGTCTGTGATTAGTTATCCCACTAGTCGGATAAAAATTTTACTGAAAGTGTTTTCATATATATTCCATCTGTTGGGAAACTAGATTCTTTGCTTGCGAGTGACAGATATCCAACTCTGCCGTGGTAAACTAGGTAATGTAATGTATTACCATTGTATACCATAATGTATATAAAGTATACATTATGTATACTTTGTATACTTTATATACATTATCTTCCTCCCCATAACTTGTATAGCCATGGAAAGAGAAAGGAAGGAGCTGGTCTTAGGGATATGTATATCTAGGGACTCAAATGCTTTGGGGACTTTGTCCAACTTGTTTATGGTCCTTTCTGCATTCTGGCTTCATTCACTTTGTTACAAGTAGAATTTCTTCACATAGCAAGGTACATGGCACAGGCCACTCTGGGCTTGCAGCCTCCTAGCTTAATGATCCTAAAGGAAAGAGAACTTCTCTCTTCCAGGTGTAGTTGAAAAATTCCAGGGAAGGGCTCTTGGCTTACTTGAACCACATGATTATACATAGATCAATCCCTGAGGACAGAGAGATGGTATATTATCAATAATATAATATAACTGACCTAGCCTGAGTAATGTGCCTGTAATGCCCCCCTGATTAGTAGGGCAAGGGCTGTTAATAAATAAATAAACAAATTTATTAATGAATTTATTAATAAATAAATTTATTTATTTATTTATTTATTCATTAATAAATAAATTAATTTATTAATTAATTCATTAATAAATAAATTAATTTATTTATTAATTAATTTATTAATAAATTAATTTATTTATTTATTAATGAATTTATTAATAAATAAATTAATTTATTTATTAATGAATTTATTAATAAATAAATTTATTAATGCATTTATTAATAAATTCATTGTTTTAATTTATTGATGCATTAATTTTTAAATTTATTAATAAATTTATTAATAAATTAATTTTAAATTTATTAATAAATTTATTAATAAATCAATTAACTTTATTAATAGATTTATTAATAAATCAATTAATTTTTAAATTTATTAATAAAATTATTAATAAATTAATTAATTTTTAAGTTTATTAATAAAATTATTAGTAAATTAATTTTTAAGTTTATTAATAACTATTGATTGATTAATTAATTTTTAAATCTATTAATAAATTGATTTTTAAATTTATTAATAAATTAATTTTTAAGTTTATTAATAACTTTATTGATAGATTAATTAATTTTTAAATTTATTAATAAATTGATTTTTAAATTTATTAAGAAATTGATTTTTAAATTTATTAAGAAATTAATTTTTAAATTTAAGAAATTAATTTATTTTTAAATTTATTAAGAAATTTATTAATAAATTAATTTTTTTAATTTATTAATAAATTTATTAATGATTGACAAATGAATAATAAGAAGGTGTATTCGTTCATTTGGGCTGCTAGAACAAAATACCTTAGACCAGGTAATTTATAAACAACAGAAATGTATTGTTTACAGCTCTGGAGGCTAGGAATTCCAAGATCAAGGCACCAGCAGATTTGGTGCCTGGTGAAGGCTCACACTCTCCTTAAAAAATGGCACTTTCTCACTGTGACTGCACATGGTGAAAGGGGCAAATGGTTCCCTCAAGCCTCTTTTATAAGATCACTAATCTCATTCATGAGGGCAAAGCCTAAAGGCCCTACTGCTTAATGTCATCACAATGGGGATTAGATTTCAACATGAATTTTGGAGGAACATGAACATTCAGACCATAGCAGAGGGACAGCACAGTTACTAAGAAAAGTGAGGGGATAGCCTCCGCCACTAAGGAAAGTGTTCTGTCACCCCCCTTCCACCCCCAGCGGGTATCTACTGCATTCTCTGTGCACACACAGAATGGCCACTTGAGGCAGACATCCCTAGTTAGCGGTGCAAAGTGCGTGGTCTTTGATGTCAGATAGAACAGAGTTTGAATCATGCCTCTTACCCTAACTTGTTGCATTACCTTAGGCAGATTATTAAACCATTCTAACTCTTAGTTTTCTCATATTAAAAATGGGGATTATAATACCTGATGTATAGCATGTGGTGATTAAATTAAATAACGTAGGTAAAGGGGGCTATTTGTTGACTAAATGAGTGTCAGACCAGGACCAGGCACTAGGAGTTAATGGCATTCACACAGACACACACAGACACACACACACACACACACACACACGAACACACACCCCAAAAGACCCAGACACTATTCTTGCCCTCAAGGAACCTAATCTAAACCACTTCTGGTTTGGGACAGCAAGACCTTAGATAGCTATGGACCCTCAAAACCTTCTTGTAATTTCAAATTCCATGTGACTCGTTTGGACCTTAGCCACACCCCTGGACTAGATCCTAGCTTTGGCTGCCCAGGCCTTGGTCTAGGGTATTCTCTCTGCTCCTCACTCCAGGTCTCTGACCTCTCACCACTTAGTGAACAGCTACTATGCACCAAAGGTTACTATGATAATACTTTATATACATTATCTTCCTCCCCACAACTCTAGAAGGTTGCCCCCATTTTAGAGATGAGAAAATGGAAGCTAAGAGAAATCATGTGATTTGACCAGTTAACGTAAGCAGCAGGAAGTGGAGTCAGAGTTCAAACCCAGATCTGTCTGATTCTAGAGGCCACTCCCTCAAACACTCACAGCCTAGCCTCACAGCCTCCAAACTTTCCCTATTTCAGCCTGGGGTGTCTGGCCACTCCTCTTGGCGATAGCTCACTTCCCAGGACCTGCTCTCTGCCCCCTGGGCTTACCGCTGCAGTCCTTTCTCACCTGACACAACTCCCAGTCCTGGTCCCCACAGCACAACTCTGCTACCACCCATAATGCTGCATGAACTTAAGAAGCTGACAGTGTTTCCTGCCACCCAACATCACCTAACAGATGAGACTGAATTTTTCCAGTCTTCAAATCAGTATAAAGGAAACTTCTTTGGGGATAGTCATTGAACAGCTCAAGCTTCTCTCTCCATCTGAGGAAAGCATTTTTGTTTGGACAGAAAGGAAAACATCTTCTCTTATGGGCTAACTCTTGTCTGTCCCTCCTCTGAATTCATACGTTGAAGCCCTAACTCCCAGTGCCTCAGAATGTGATTGTGTTTAGAGATTAAGTCTTTGTAGCAGGGTGCTGTGGCTTATGCCTGTAATCCCAGCACTTTGGGAGGCTGAGGCAGGCGGATCACTTGAGGTCAAGAGTTTGAGGCCAGTGTGGCCAACATGGTGAAACCCCGTCTTTACTAAAAAAATACAAAAAATTAGCCAGGCATGGTGGTGGAAGCCTGTAATCCCAGCTACTCCGGAGGCTGAGGCAGGAGAATTGCTTGAGCCTGGGAGGCAGAGGTTATAGTGAGCCGAGATAGTGCCACTGCACTCCAGCCTGGGTGACAAAGCGAGACTCCATCTTAAAAAAAAAGAGATAAAGTATTTGCGGAAGTAAGTAAATTAAAATGAAGTCATTGTGGTGGATCCTAATCCAATATGACTGGTGTTCTTATAAGAAGAAGATTCGGAGACCAAGCACAGTGGCTCAGACCTGTAATCCCAACACTTTGGGAGGCTGAGGCAGGTGGATTCCTTGAGCATAAGAGTTTGAGGCCACCCCGGGCAACATAGCAAGACCCTGTCTCTACAAAATAAAAGTACAAAAATTAGCTGGGTGTGGTGGTGCATGCCCGTAGTCCCAGCTACTAAGGAGGCTGAGGTGGGAACACAACCTAGGCCTGGGGAGGTCAAGGCTACAATAAGCCATGATTGTGTCACTGCACTCCAACATTTTTTGAGATAGAGTAAGACCCTGTCTCAAAAAAAATAAAAATAAAAAAGAAAAAGAAGAAGAAGATTTGGAAACAGACCTGGACAGAAGGAAGATGATGTGAAGGCACAGGGATAAGATGGCCATCTGTAAGCTAACGAGAAAGATCTGGAATAAATTCTTTTCTCATGACCCTTGAAAGAAACCAACTCTGCTGACACCTTGATCTATCTTACACTTCTAGTCTCCAGAACCATGAGAAAATACATTTCTATTCATCCACTCACTCTGTGGGACTTTGTTACAGTAGTCCTAGCAAATCAATACATCTTCCCACAGTCACCCCCATCACCAGCAAATGAGCTTCCACAACCCTTTCCAAAGGAAGAGAAATCCATCAACAACCACTTGTTCCACAGCGACCAGTAAGGTGTCCAGCATTGTGCTTATGCACAGGAGCTACAAGGTGAGTAAGGAAGGACTGTCAGGAGCATGTGTTCCTTTTATTTTTTTTAACCTCCACATTCATTGGCTAACATAGCCATATCCAGGAATAGCAAATTCAAGGCACATGTATGTACAAAGTTACCCGCACACTCATAACCAGGATCAAGATCCAAATCAACCACTGAACCCTACCCACTGAGCCTGGATCACTGCCTCAGAATCCTTTCTAACACAGAGCTCTATGAATCACTACAAATAAGGCCAGATTCCCACTTGACATGAAACGTATGTGCCCTATGAGGGAGAAGCTCCTTATTGCTTTCCTAATATCTGTTTTCTTCTTCCTTACTGAGACAGCCTGTTTTTATTCAAGTAAAAGCAGCATTTCTCACCTTTTCTTTAATACTGTTCAGTGAAATACAATGGAAGATACTGACGGGAAGTCTCCTCAAAAGGACAAGTGACAATTGTATGCAATCTTATGTTTCCTATTCATCCACTCTACTTTCTGGGATGAAACAGTGATGACTGGAACTTCAGCAGCCATTTTGGATTATGAGTCCATGATGAGGATGGAAGCTAACACTGAGGATGAAGTAAAAGAAAGGTAGAAGAAATATGCTTTCTTGATGATTATGGAGCCTCCATACCAGCCCTAGATTGCCTACAGCCAGACCCATGTGTTTGAACTATTATTATTTGGGTTTTCTTGTTATATGCTGCCAGACCTAAAATTTATTGATACAGCACCTATGACAATTATTGCAAAATGGCTTACTCAACACCAGTGATCAACTTCTTGCTGTATTCCTCTATTATAGAGGCTGGAAAGCAAAAATACAAATTCCTGGTTCCCTTCCTTGCAGCTGGGGCAGCCATATGAAATGTAAGCCAGTTCTGCCATTGAATGCAAGCAGAAGTCTGCTGATGATTTCCGAAAAAGACTCTTTCATTTTCTTTCTTCTTTCCACCTGGAATGCAGATGCATGGCTGGGTGGCTCCATGGCCATCTTTCGATCATGAGGCAACAAGCATGAGGACAAAGACACCAACAAACAGCCAAGCACCAGGCTCATGCCTGTAATCCCAGAACTTTGGAGGGCCAAGGCAGGAGGATCACGTTAGCCCAGGAGTTTGAGACCAGCCTGAGCAACATAGTGAGACCCCATCTCTACAAAAAATTTAAAAATTAGCTGTGTATGGTGGTGCATGCCTGTAGTGCCAACTACTTGGGAGGCTAAGGCAGGAAGATTGCTTGAGCCCAGAAGTTCAGGGCTGCAGTGAGCCATGATCTTACCACTGTGCTGTAGCCTGGGCAACAGTGAGACCCTGTGTCAAAGAAGAAGAAGAAAAAAGACACCAACAACCTAGAGATAGTAAAGTGGAAATACAGGAAGGACCCGGTCCTCCATGGCATTAAGCAAGGGCACTGCACTGGTTATCTCTGGACTTCTTGTTATGGGAAAGAAACAAACCCTATTTGTCTAAGCTGCTTTGGATGGGTTTTCCATATTTTGTGGCTGAACACATTCCCCAAACCATCCCTATACTAGCCCTTCAGTTCCCAGCTGAGGCATTACCTTGTCTGAGATCACCCCAAGCCTGGGTGACTCTATTAGCTTCCTAAAGCTACCGTAACAAATTGCCACAAATTCAGTGCCTTAAAACAACGTAAATTTATTACCTCATAGTCCAAGAGGCCAGAAGTCCTAAATCAAGGTGGCCATAGGGTTAGTTCCTTCTGGAGGCTCTGAAAGAGAAATCTTCTCCCAGCTGCTCTCCTGGCTTCTAGCAGATCCCAGCAATTCTTGGTGTTCCTTGGCTATAGCTACATTACTCCAATCTCTGCATCAGTCTTCATATGCCCTTCTTCCCTCTGTGTGTGTGTGTGTGTGTGTGTGTGTGTGTGTGTGTGTGTGTGTTTGTGTGTTTCCCTTAAAAGGACACCAGTCATTTGATTTAGGGCCTTCCCTAACCCAGTATGACCTCATCTTAACTTGATTACATCTGCAAAGACCCTATTTCCAAATAAGGTCACATTCACAGTACTGGGGTTAGGACTTAAACATGTCATTTGTAGGGACACAATTCAACCCAACGCCCCCTTGGAGACCTGTGCTCACCATGTTAGTCACACACCACACTCAACTCATTACACTATGAAGAGCCTATATAATGGGACTTCAGACTGGCTTCTTGATTCAGCCATCTCACTAATCATTTTAATGATTTTTAGCTCTGCAATAACTCAGTTTCTTCATCAGTTATATGGAAATAAAAATACTTGCTTTGTCTACAAGGTTAACATGCAATGCCACTGAAATAATGTAGATGACACAGCCTTGAAAAACATAAAGCTTTTTTAAGAAGTGAGACCTTTTGGAATTCCTCTCCTTCTTCAACAGCATCCTCATTATTCACCTCGGATTTTTGAATTTTTAAGCATGAAAAGGAAAATAGGAATGAGCTTGGGTAGCTGGGAACAGTAAGTAGAGACAAGTGAGCGTTCAATCTATTTTCTGCTTGCAGAGGGTACCCCAAAGACAGGTCAGGGGGAAGCAGGAGAGGGCCTGGAGCATTATCAGTTGGACCAGGGCTGGGCTCAAAGGAAATGGTCCTGAGATGGCAGGCTGATGGGCCACCAGGCAAGCCACCAGGCACTTCACAAGCTGCAACTTCAAATACAATCTACGTTCTCCAAATTTTATCTTTCGTATTTACCTGGACCTCACAGCCTTGCTATCATTCTTTAGGGGCTCTAAAAACACAAACTGTTTAAAACGTAAGAAAAATACAGTAAGCAATGTAATAAAAGCACTTGTTATTCCTACTCAGATTTAACATAGGATAATATTTTGCCACATTGAATCCAAATCCTTTTTAAGAAACAAAGCATAAAATACAATGAAGTCCTCGCTTTATGATGCCAGTTCCCTCCCCCATTCCCATTGTTTTGAAGTTGGTGTGTATCCTCCTGTGCTTTTGATATGTTTCTGCATATGCAGGTAGCCATATTAAAAATATTTAATGTCATTCCCTGCATTTTAAAATTTTCATAAAAGCATCATTCTGTAAATACACTGCACTTGCTTTTTTTACTCAGCATGACTTTGAGATTTATCCCTGTTGCTACATATAAATCTAGTTTATTCATTTTAACTACTAAATGTTATTACATTATGTGAATAAACCACAGTTCATTTTTCTATTCCCCTACTGTGGAACAATTAGACTGTTTCTAATTTTTTAAATATTATAACCAATGCTTCAGTGAACAAACATTTGCATTCCTCTTCATGCCTGTGTATGAGAGTTTCTCTAGATCTATCCATAACCAATAACCATACAAGTACTGGGCTGTAGGGTATTCACATCTTCAACTTCACATAAGTTTTAAGCTTTAATATAATTTGAATTAATCAGTTTATTCAATGTGTTTTGAGCTTTGGTGTCTAATTTAGGAAATACTCGTCTCCACTTAAGGTCCTAGAAATAATATCATATCCTCTTCATTTGTTTACATTTAAGCCTTTAATTCACCTGAAATTAATTTTTGTGTATGGTATGAAGTAGGAATCTAATTTTGTGCTTTTTCATATGTATGGCTGGTTGTCCAGAACCATTCTTCAAAGGGTCCATTCTTTCTGCATTTATTCATAACCCATCCTGCTGGTATAGCCATTCCTCCAAATGGTGGAGGCTAATCGTCAGCTCTTTGTACTTTCTAAATTCTTCAAAATTCTCTCCTGCCTGTTCTTGGCTAAGTACTTTCTTAAGGAAAAATTTTAACTGGGTGAGTCAAGGCTGTCAACTTAAAGGAGCAACACACTTGATGGAAGAAGTTTAACTAAAAACCTGTTAGTACCTTTTGTTAGTGAGCAGAAGGCAGGCTTAGAAAGAGTCTGAACATAAGAGACCTTCAGATAGGGAAAGGAAGCAGTGAGTCTTGACTGGTGTGGCCCAGGTCAGGGAAGACCTGAAGTGGGACATTCTGGAGGGCTAGATACTTGAGGAAAGTGGAGGCAGGATGCCCCATTCTGCACCTTTCATGGCTTGCTGCAGGGAACCCCTGCACTACTGGGTCTCTAAGCCTCAGATTCCTAATATGTAAAATGGGTATAACAATACCATCCTTCCCATGCTGTTTTCTAGAAGATAGAAATGATGCACCTAACATCACACCTAACACACATTAAGGGAGCACTTAATGAAGAGTAGCTATACTTGTTATCACTATCAGTTATCATCGGTTTATCCAGATTCATTCAATAATACTGGCAATCCTCAATTCCCTGGAACAAACTTTTAAGCATCAGTTCAAATGCATTTTACCATTGTGTTGGATGTCTCCAAAAAGGGCTGTGTATTAGTCCGTTTTCACACTGCTATAAAGAAATAACTGAGACTGGGTAATTTAGAAAGGAAAAAGGTTTAATTGATTCACAGTTCTGCATCGCTGGGGAGGCCTCAGGAAACTTACAATCATGGCAGAAGGTGAAGGAGGCACAAGGCATGTCTTATATGGCAGCAGAAAAGAGAGGGAGAGAGTGGGGAAGTGCCACGCACTTATCAAACAACCAGATCTCACTCACTGTCACAAGAACAGCAAGGGTGATATCCACCCCCATGATCCAATCACCTCCCACCAAGTCCCTCCCTTGACACATGGGGATTACAATTCCAGATGAGATTTTGTCAGAGGCGTGTGAACCAGAGCAATTCCATCTTGAATAGGATGGAGGCTGAGATTTACTGGGCTGCATTCCCAGATGGTTAAGGCATTCTACGTCACAGGATGAGACAGGAGGTTGGCACAAGATACAGGTTGGCACAAGATACAGGTCATAAAGACCTTGCTGATAAAACAGGTTGCAGTAAAGAAGCAGGCCAAAACCCACCAAAACCAAGATGGCGACAAGAGTGACCTCTGGTCATCCTTCCTCACTGCTATCCCACCAGCACCACAACAGTTTACAGATGCCATGGCAATGTCAGGAAATTATCCTATATGGTCTAAAAGGGGGAGGCATGAATAATCTATCCCTTGTTTAGCATATCATCAAGAAATAACCATAAAAATGGGCAACCAGCAGCCCTAGAAGCTGCTCTATGGAGTAGCCATAATTTTATTCCTATACTTTCCTAATAAACTTGATTTCAGTTTACTGTATGGACTCGCCCTGAATCCTTTCTTGTGCAAGATCCAAGAACCCTATCTTGGGATCTGGATTGGGACCACTTTCCTGTAATAATTTGGGCGGAGACACAGAGCTAAACCATATCAGGCTGCCATCAATTCCTCCCCCACCTCATTGTGCATGCTGCTTCTGCCACCAAGAGGTGAAGTTGGTTCCTCTTTCCTTTGAATCTGGGCTGGATTCGTCACTTGCATTGGCCAACAAAATATGGACAAAGTGACCCTATGCTAGTCCTGGACCACCCCTTAAGAGTTTAAGAAGCCTGGCATTTATTTTTCCTCTTAGAGCCCAGCAACCACACTGTAAGGAAGTGCAGGCTATCCTCTGGATATGAGAAGACCTGGAGGATGAGACCTATGTGGAGAGGCAGATACATGGAGGAAAACAGAAGTGTCCAGTGGACAGTCAGCACCAGGTCCCAGACATGTGAGAGAGACCTTCAGGGACCCTCTAGCCCAGTCCATCTGCCAGCTGAATGAAGCTGTAAGAGAGCCCAAACAGCACCACATCTGGCTGAAGAACTGCCTGGCCAACCCAAAAAATTTAGGAAGATAATGAATTGCTGTTGTTTCAAGACACTAAATTTTGGGGTGCTTTGTTACCCAAAAGTAGATAACAGAAATAATCATAGATACGACAGCTCAAATATGATGGTTGTATTGTTCTAATACTAGCAGGAATGGCTGTTTAATCCATAAACATAATACATTTGCAATGAGAAATAATAGAAAATTCTACATACTGATGCAGAATGCCTAGAAAATCCAAGAGGGCCTGGGTAATGACATGCAAATGAAGACAAGAATTCCTCATCAGAATCAGACAAACTAGAAAAGTGCTCACAGTCTACCTGAATTCTTATTCTTTACCCTGGGGCAATCTGGTTTTTTTTTTGTTTTTTTTTTAAGAAAAGAGAGAAAGTATCATTTTTAAAAAGAAAAAAAACCCTTCAGTTCCAATCACTTTTCAAACTTAAGCAGAACGACTTTCACAGCTTCAGTCAAGTTTGTCAAAAAGTAATTTTCTACCTAATTTACTTTCACAGACCTTCTCAGAGGCCGGAGGAAAAATTCCTTTCTGACAAGGGTGAGAATGGAACTCACTTCCTCCAAGGTTTCCTTCCCTCTGGCTACTTTGCACGTGTCAGGGGCACCAAGGACAGGCTCTGCTTAACCCAGCAGGCAGCCTGGAGGCAGAAAGTGTTGTGAATCCCTCAGCAGCAGGGCCAGGAACTTGCTTGCGATTCCCTGCCATGGCTGATCTGTTAGCCCCAGAATTGTGGTCAATTGGAAACTGAAAACCTGGTTTCTTGGGGCTGTTCTACAGCTAAGAGTATGAGGAAATCCAGTGTGGCTTCTTGTTTACACAGGGGTCAAATAGAGGTGGAACAAACTGAAAACCAATTTTACTCCACTGTTCCTAAGTAATTTATGACAATGTGGACAGATAGAAATCTTCCCAGAAAAGAAAAGCAGACAGGTAAATTACTGTGGCTTTTTAAGTGATCTGTAGTATTTTTGCTTATCTTCTCTCTTTTTTTCTTAAGCTGCTCCTTTGCCTCATTATTTCTGCATATAAATGAGAAGATTTTGTATTAGTGAATGGTCCTGAAGGACGACACCATTTCCCAAGCACAGACATCTCTGTGTTTGGTGTGCCCACCCCCACCAACTCACCCCAATCTTTTCCTTTGTCCCTGAATCCAGCTGGGGGGCTGTCATGAAACATTAGTGATATTTAATTACAGGGCCTAATAACAGTGATTGAAATGATCATGCAGAGAATAATTCAGTGTATGTACCAGCACACTCAGACCTTTGCATTGTGCTTTTATTTGCATTCCTGGACTCACTTGTGCTTGCCATGTGCTGTGGGGAAAAGTTAAGGAGGTGGCCAAATCCCCTTGTAACCTCTGCAATTAACTTGTACAAAATATGGGCAGTTTTGACACAGTGGAGAGTACATGATCTTCGGCAGAATCTAAATGCACACTGACCATAGGGAAGCCTGCTAAGTCCAGAGTTCAGCTTTGCCACAAACAGGAAACTGGAGGAGAGAATACCATGGTTGAGAGGGAGAGGATGGGCCTCCTGAACTACATTGGTTCAGCACCTGTTATGGACTGGGCTAGAACTTTATACATCTACATTTTCTCCATTAATTCTCCCACAAGCTCCGTGTGTTAAGTATTCCTATCACCCTGTTATTGATGGTTACTTCTCCTCCACCTCAAACATTCTCCTCTCTAACCAGCCCTAGCTCTCTCCTAGTTACCTCCTACTAACCCTTGTGAAAGGAAAATAAATCCTGGGGCTCCAAAATCACTAAGTGAAAGGGAAAAGTCAAGCTGGGAACTGCTTAGGGCAAACCTGCCTCCCATTCTATTCAAAGTTACCCCTCTGCTCCATTCTATTCAAAGTTACCCCTCTGCTCATGAAGATAAATGCATATCTGATTGCCTCCTTTGGAGAGGCTAATCAGAAACTCAAAAGAATGTAACCATTTGTCTCTTATCTATTTATGACCTGGAAGCCCCCTCCCCTGCTTCAATCCCGCCTTTGCTTCGAGTTGTCCTACCTTTTCCGAACCAAACCAATGCTTATCGTACATGTGTTGATTGATGTCTCATGTCTCCCTAAAACATATAAAACCAAACTGTGCACTGACCACCTTGGGCACATGTTGTCAGGACCTCCTGAGGCAATGTCACTGGCGTGTGTCCTCAACCTTGGCAAATTAAACTTTCTGAATTAACTGAGACCTGTCGCAGACATTTCAGGTTCACACTCATTAGGACTCATTCAGTTATTACCCAGTTCCTCTGAGAACGTTTCCCTTACCCTCCCCTGGGCCTCAGCTCCCACAGCCGCCTGCGATGACAGCTGGTATGCTATGCTGTGCGGTAATTAGTTGTTTACTTTTCTGACAGCCTCCACTAGACTCCAAGAGGGAGAAATTTCATCTTACTCATTTTCGTGTCTCTCAAACTTAGCACAGTGCCTGGCATGTGATCTGTGCTTAGTTAAAATTTGTAGAATGAACTGAGTAAACTGCTCATAGGGATACAGTTAGCTTCCGCTTCCGTTTAGGTCTGTTCGGCTCCAAAGCCTTATCACAAAAGTTTCTATTGAAGCCTTTTTATTAAGTAGACATAGTATTCAGAGCACTGTTTCAGCAAAAAAAAAGAAAAAAAAAAGAGAGAGAAGAAAACTCATTATCCAAGTTTAAATTGATGTTAGAGGTCAGGGAGAATCTCCTGGCATTCTCCAAGAAAAGGCATTGAGTGATATGTTATGTTGCTGGTTGAGTACGAGGGTGAGTGCTGCAGCGCTGTGTAGAATGTATTAGTTGTTTGCAAATACTAGAGTAATTCTGCCCCCTTTCCAATCCTTCTGTGGCCCATGGGGTCACTAGGAGCAGAGGACAATAGCGTCTCCTGCTGCCTTTCCTAAGAGTACCATTTCAGAATATCTGGAAAAATACCCAGCCGAAGGATTTAATCTTGTCCCCTAAAGTAAAAACCAAACAAATAACTTTAATTTTCAAGCTTTGGCAAGGTATTCCAAGTATCCAACTGGTGGCCTTTAATTTATAGATGGCCAAAATTGACACCTTTTTTTTTCCACTAAGGTGGCACAGGAAAAGAAACGTTTTAAAGAGATAGACAAAACTCTGCATAGCAATATAATATTCTACTTCTATCATGGGCAAGAGCATTTTAGTGGACCATATTTTAATTATAAATATGTTTCATTTCATCAGTATGGATTTAGACTGTAGTGTGAGAGTGTGTGTGTGTGTGTGTGTGTGTGTATTGTGAGGGTGTCCAAGTGAACTAATAGCTATACAGAGGATCACTAAGAAGGATGAGGAGCCCTATATGCACTTTATCCCAGCTAAAAGATCATGGAGGAAATAGTTAAAGCCCATCCTAAACTATTCTGCTAAAATCTGGACTAGAGTATATACAGGCATACCTCATAAATATTGCATGTACAGATCCAGATCACTGCAAAAAAAAGCAATTATCATAATACAGTGAGTAACATGAATTTTTTGGTGTTCCAGTATATATAGAAGATATGTTTATACTATGCTGTACTCTATTAATTGCGCAATTGTGTGTATCATTATGTCTATAAAAACAATATACGTACCTTAATTTTAAAATGCTTTCTTGCCAAAAAGTGCAAAGGATCATCTGAGCCTTCAATGAGTCATAATCTTTTTGCTGGTGGAGAGTCTTGCCTGGATGTTGATGGCTGCTGACTGATCAGGGTGGTAGTTGCTGAAGGTTGGGGAGGTTGTGGCAATTTCTTAACATAACAATGATATTTGCCACATCAATTGACTCTTCCTTTCATGAAAGATTTCTCTCTAACATGTGATTCTATTAGGTAGCATTGTACCCACAGTGGCACTGCTTTCAAAATTTCAGTCAGTCCTCTCAAATCCTGCCACTGCTTTAGCAACTAAGTTTATGTAATATTCTAAACCCTTTGTTGTCCTTTCAATAGTGTTCACAGCATCTTCACCAGGGGTACATTCTATCTCAATAAACCACTTTCTTTGTTTAATCTATAAAAAGCAATTCCTCATCAATTCAACTTTCATCATGAGAGTGCAGCAATCCAGTCACATTTTTCAGGCTTCACTTCTAATTCTAGTTTTCTTGCTATTTCCATCACATCTGCAGTTATTTCCTCCACTAAAGTCTTGAGCCCCTCCAAGTCACTCATGAGGATCTGGGTTATCAGTAAAATAATTGTATTTATTTATTCATTTATTGTATTCTTTTTTAGGGACAGGTTCTCCTTCTGTTGCCCAGGCTGGAGTGCAGTGGTGCAATGATGGCTCACTGCAGTCCTGACCTTCCAAACTCAAGTGATCCTCCCACCTCAGCCTCCTGAGTAGTTGGGACTACAGGTGCAACATCACCACACCTGGCTAATTTCTGTATTTTTTCTAGAGACAGGATCTCACCATGTTGCCCAGGCTGGTCTTGAGCTCCTGAGCTGAAGCAATCCTCCTGCCTCAGCCTCCAAAAGTGTGGGGATTACAGGAATAAGCCACCATGCCTCGCTAGTAAAATAACTTGTAAAAAGTCATCCATGAAGATTGGAATCAACTTCTTCCTAACTCCTATTAGTGTTAATATTTCAACCTCCTCCTATGAATCATGAATGTTCTGAATGGCGAATCCTTTCCGGAAAGTTTTCAATCTATTTTGCCCCAATCCATCAGAGTAATCACTATCTATGGCAAGTATATAGCCTTACAAAATGTATTTCTGAAATGATAAAACTTAAATGTTAAAATTATTCTTTGATCCATGGATATTGTGCTAGCAGGCATGAAAACAACATTAATCTCCTTGTACATCTCCATCAGAGCTCTTGGGTGACTAGGTGCATTGTCAATAAGCACTAACATTTTGAAAGGAATCTTTTTCTCTGAGCAGTAAGTATCATCAACGGTGGACTTAAAATATTCAGTAAACCATGCTGTACACAAATGTGTTGTCATCAGGCTTTGTTGTTCCATTTAGAGAGCACAGGCAGTAGATTTAGCATAATTCTTAAGGGCCCTAGGATTTTTAGAATGCTAAATAAGCACTGGCTTCAACTTAGAGTAGGTGCACTAGTCCCTAACAAGAGAGTAAGCCTGTCCTTTGAGAGTCAGGCCTTGACATCCTCTCTAGCTAAGAAAATTCTAGATGGTATCTTCTTCCAATGGAAGGGTGTTTCATCTACATTGAAAATGTGTTGATGGCATAGGAAAAAGAAACAATGCTGACTATTAGTGACTCCTAGGTTTTGGAAATCTGTGCTATGCATAGGATATTGAAGTTGAGCTTGAGTCTGTGAAAGGAAAATAAATCTTGGGACCCCAAAATCATTCAGCCAAAGGGAAAAGTCAAGCTGGGAACTGCGGGCAAACCTGCCTCTCATTCTATTCCCAAATAAGATAGGTATGAAGATTAAAAAGCGACATACCTCCATCACAATTTACCTACAAAGAAATTACTTGTGGACAAAGGACAGGCAGAACTCAAAGTCATTCTTGTGCTTACATGAGACAAATGCATCTCTGATTGCTTCCTTTGCCCTATTTCACTAAGCCAGACTAACGCATAAGTGATGATTCCTGTAAATTGGACATTGGGTGAAAAGCTAATAAGAAACTCAAAAGAATGCAATCGTTTGTCTCTTATCTAACTGTGACCTGGAAGCTCCTTCCCCTCTTCGAGTTGTCCCTCCTTTCCAGACCAAACCAATGTACATCTTACATATATTGACTGATGTCTCATGTCTCCCTGAAATGTATAAAACCAAGCTGTGTGCCGACCACCTTGGGCACATGTCAGCAGGACCTCCCAAGGCTGTGTCATGGGCGAGTTCTTAACTTTGGCAAAATAAACTTTCTAAATCAATTGTGACCTGTCTCAGATACCTCTTAGTTTACAATTCAGTCATCCACTTTAAGAGCCCAAGCCAGTAGAACTCTCTGGAATGATGGAAATGTCCTATATTTGCACTGCCCAGAATAGTCATACGATATTTGAAAAATATTTTTGGTCTTTGAACCTGTTTCCTGGCATGCAACTCCTAAAATTCTTAGAAACTCCAAAGTTACGTCTTTTTGTATGCTAATAATTGATTGATGGCTGTCAGCCCCTAGGTAGCTTCAGGATAGAGGCTGATCCTGGAAAGACCAAGGCATGATTGGAGGGTTGGGACTTTCAGCCCATCCCACAACCTCTGAAGAGAAGCTGAAAGTTAAGTTAATTACCAATGGCCAATGGTTTATTAAATTATGTTTATGTAATAAAGCCTCCATAAAACCCCAAAAGAAGAGGGTTCAAGGAGCTTCTGGATAGCTGAACACATGGAGTTTCCTGGAGGGTGGTGTGCCTGTGGAGAGCATGAAACCTCCTTGCCCCTTCCCCCATACCTCATCCTATGCATCTCTTCATCTGTATCTTCTGTAATATCCTTTATAATAAACCAGTAAACATAAGTGATTCCCTGAGTTCTATGAGCCACTCTAACAAATTAATCTAACCCAAAGAGGGTGTCCTGGGAACCCCAACTTGAAGACCATTGGTCAGAAGTTCCTGAGGCCTGGAGTTGTGATCTGTGGGAAGTGGGGGGCAGTCCTATGGGACTAAACCCTCAATATATGGTTTTTGAAGCTATCTCCCAGGTAGAGCGCATCAGGATTGAACTGGAGGATATCCAGCTGGTGTCCACTGCAAAATTAATTGCTTGCTTAAGTATGTGAGGAAAAAACCCCATACATTTGGTCATAGAGGTCTTCTGTATTGATTGTTGTTGGTAGTGTGAGAGCAGAGGAAAACACTTTGAGTTTGAGTGTGTTTCTTATTAGAAGTAGCCACTAGCCACATGTGGATATAGAGCACTTAACATGTGGCTAGTGTGACTGAGAAACCAAATGTTTCAAATTAATGTTTATTACTTTAAATTTAAATTTACATAACCACATGTGGCTAGTGGCTGCCATATTGGTTCAGCACAGGATTCTAGACAATCAAGTCAGGCAAACTTGAATTCAAATCCCAAATCTGCGTGACCTTACTTCTCTGAGCCCCAGTACCGTAAAATGGGCATAACAAGATTTACTTCTAACCACATCAAGAAGAGAAGTTTCTGGAAGAAATATCATCACCCAACACTGAGAACTGTCTCTCTTTCAGGAGAGAGAATCTGATTTGCTATGTTCAGCCACTGCTTTGCCCACCCCATGCCCCCAATTCCTGGTGCAATCTACAGTGACAGCAGAACTGGCCTCACCACAGTGGAAACGTGGCCACACAGCAGGGAGAAAGGGTAGACATGACTGATGCTGGTTTATCCTTAAGTAATGTCTCCCACATTCTTTATATTTTAGGAGTTCTTGTAAGCTGTCTTCAGTGTTTTTTGGAAAAAGATGGGAGAGAGGGAGATGGCAGGAGAGGCTAGGGATCTCAGGGAGCAAGGATGCAATTATCAAACAAACATTTCTTGAGTACCTACAACACAAAACTATGTAAGACACGATTATAATACAGTAAGCCCAAAGAAACTTTAGCCTCAGTGTCAACTTTGGCTCAAGTTGCCAACACCTGCTCTTCAGCTTTTAGATTCTCAGGCCTGTGTGATGAAAGCCAGTGTTCAGAGCAATGACCCAGACACTCCAAGAGCTTCCATCACCACTGAAAGATGAACTAACATGTTCCTGGAACTGTCTGAGGACAAGAAAATAGACTTGCTCATTTGGAAATATTTTCAACAAGATATGGACAAAAGAGCCCTCATAGCTAATTTTAAGTTAATCTTTATCTTTCAGTAAACAGAACACTCCATTCCCCATCAAAGCCCTCACTGTAAAAAATTTGTGTCGGCGAGAGTTGATAAGTAAAAAGAGATCAGAGAGAAAACCAACAACCCTGGAGAAGTATCATTTGGTGGTAGATGATCAGATTATTTCTGGCTTGCATGATCTGCATGTACCTGCAAAACTATGCAAAAGATATGACAAACACAAAACTAAGGGAAACACAAAACTAAGCCTACTATTTTTACACATCTGAGGGAGGAACTTCAGGAAAATCCTACAGGGGCCACTGCAGAGTAATTATGATAGTTAACACAGCAGGCACCACTGTTAGGCACTTAGTATATAGTAACTTATTTAAATAAGATACAAATATATATATATGCATATACATATATACACATACATATACATATATACACATACATATACATATATATGTATGTGTCTTGTATATAATTCTGAAAGGTAGAGATTATCATCACTCCCACTTTACAGATGAGGAAACAGAGATAATGAGTGAAGAAAACCTTTGGTTTACATGACACTATCTATTTTTAAAGAATTTTTGGTGGCCTAATAAGTCAATGTCTAAAGAGCCAAATATAAAGTTGAAAATAAACTAACATTCAGTAGTTGTCCAGACACCCAACCCAGATAGTTCTGGCTCAGAAATGGATTTTGGAGGGTCCAAATTAGTCATTCATCCAAGCAGGTGTTAATTCTGCAATTTTTAGAACTGCGGGTGTCTCTATGGAATCTACAATTTAAATTAGCAACAACCTCCACCCCAAATCATACATTAAGGTGACAACCACTTATAAAAGTCACTAAGATGTCCAACTTCTCAACTTTTGAGTTCAGTTGTGGAACTCAGCCAAGAGGCTTTTTAACTCAAGCACAGACACAGTGGGATGGCATAATCGCATTGAGTCAAGATCAAATTTGACAACAGGGAAGTCATCTATTAAAGAAAATCACTCAAAGAGCACACAGAATTGCTTGTTAAAAGTGATCATAAACCATAGTACAAATATTGATGTTTATTAACATTTTTATTATGGCCATTTTAAATGGATAGCTTAGCAGACTATTCATTTATCTGTTCTGTGGGCCCCTAACTTGGCTCTAATGAGTTTGCCTTATAACATTACTGAAATCAGACCATGCTGTAAAAGCCAGAGCTGAGCAGCCCTGTGGGGGTTTCTCAGCAAAATCAACAATGGACATATACCGTGTTATTGGAAAGGAACAGTGCCATGTAGAATGGCAGAACGAATGAAGTCACCATTGGCAAGAATATAAAATTAGGTAGTTTTGGAACAACAGGAGAGGAGAAAGCATTTACATTTTCTGTTTTGCAGTCACCATTGTGGGTGACACTCTGTCCTCTGTATTCCTTTTTCTTTCTAGTTTAACTTTTCCTCCTCTTGGCCCTAGAGGACTTTTCTCCAGGCTCTTTGAACAGAATAAAACATCCCTTCTATTCCTCTGCCCACTAACCTCTGGGCATGTATGCACTTCTCTCCCTCCCCTTTCTCCTCACCACACTGCATCTGTCTGTTTCAGCATTATCTTGCTTCGCTATGATCTGGGCCACAAGGACAGAAAGCCAATGTCTCTGGCAGGAGAGCAGGTGGGCAGGGCTCTCTTGACTGATGCCAGGCCCCACCTGCACATGCTGTGTGTTCCTGCCTATCCATATTCCCATTCTGGGTGCTCACCAGAGCTCTGCATACCCCTTTTGTGAACAGCTGGCAGGGTCATCATCGGACCAGCTATGACAGTCATGGAAGTTCTCAAGTAGTATAAAAGGGAAAATTAAAAGTTAGATTTTAATGCATGTGTAAAGGAGAATGGGATATTCTGAAAAGGGGTTTTGGAGACTAGAACATTTAAAATACAGTTAAAAATATAAGAAACTAGTTACAGTGGTTGCTTCTGGGGAGAGGGACCTGAAGACTGGGACAGAGTGGAAGGATGACTTCCTTTTAATTGTACTTAATCCTTTTGCAGGTTTTGGATGTTGTATCATGTGTATTTTTTTAAATCAGGCTTTAATGGACATTGGGGGTCATCTAGTTGAAGCTGAGATGTAAGGCATTATTTTTTAAGAAACAGAACCCCTGATAACTGCTCATCTGCCTTTCGCCAGATCTCCCTGAAGTCCTCTCAGATGGAGGCAACCCATTTACCCAGTCCCCATGTTTGCCCAGAGAATTGACACAAGGATGGGCAGCAGGTGGGACTCGTACTCTTCATACTGTGCCCAACTCATTTCTCATGCACCTTCATCTAAAAACTACTCCTTCAATGCTTTTGCCCTCCAGTATTCCACACTTAATAATGTCTACATTTATTGAGTTTTAACTAAATATATAGCATTGCTAAATGCTCTAAATACATAATCTAATTTCTTCCCATTCATAGATGTGAAAGCTGACACTAAGAGAAGTTAAGTGATTCCATGGCTGCTGTGTGCTAACCCTAAGATTCAAATCCAGGTGTATCCAAAACCTACACTCTCAATTCCAGCACAATACTAGCTTTCCTTCCACTCTCTGTTGCTTGCTTCTATTACCTCCTGTCACCCCCACATCCACTGAAGAGTTTTCCATGTGACATGGAATTTCTATCCTCTCCTTACCTCACTGTCATCCTGCCGTTAGGAAAGTGATTAGGCTGTCCTGTCTAATGGTTTTTGTGAATAAGGAAGAGAAGGAAAAAAGGAAGAGTGGAAAAAGGAGATGATAGGAGTGTGTAGTAAGGGAGAAAAAAGAGAGATAGAAAGAAGGCTGAGGGAAAATAAGAAAAGTAATGCAACAAGCACCTGGATAATTTTTAGAGATGTTCTTTCTATGAGTTTAAGAATTCACATGGAAACCCTGGGAGGATGGTAAAGAAGGCCAGGTAGGAAAAGTAGAGGAAGCATAATTAAAACCATTAGGAAAAAAGTAACCATCGGGAATATCCAGACATTACCTCTTTCTCTCTATCACCACCTCCTCCCCCAACACACACACACACACACACACACACACACACACACACACACACACACACAGAGTAAAGCACAGACAAATGTAGATTCCATTGTCAAGGATTCTGCTTCTCTTCTTCCTAGGACCTTGTGCTTTGGCTTTTCATTTCATGGTGTTTTATTTTTATTTATTTTTATTTTTATTTTTTTTTGAGATGGAGTCTCCCTCTGTCGCCTAGGCTGGGGTGCAGTGGCACAATCTCAGCTCACTGCAACCTCCACCTCCCAAGTTCAAGCAGTTCTCCTGCCTCAGCCTCCCTAGTAGCTGGGATTACAGGCAAGTGCCACCATGCCCAGTTAATTTTTGTATTTTTAGTAGAGACCGGGTTCCACCATGCTGGCTGGTCTCCTAAACCATAGTTTCTAATCCTGTGGCTAATGTTAGTCCTACAAAGGCAATCTAGTCTTTAGGCAAGAAGGAGGTCTGCTTTGGGAAAGGGCTGTTACCGTCTTTGTTTAAACTATAAACTATAAATTGTTTCTGTCTAAGTTAGTTCAGCTTACGCCCAGGAATAAACAAGGACAGGTTGAAGGTTAAAAGCAAGATGGAGTCGGTTAAGTTAAATCTCTTTCACTGTCTGTTATATTTTTGCAAAGGCAGTTTCACTGGGATCAGGGAAGCTCAGGAGGACAGAGAGAGAAAGAATGTCTTAGTCTTCTTGGGCTGCCATAAAAAATTGCCATAGACTGGGTGGCTTAAGCAATACACATTCATTTCTCACAGTCCCGAAGGCTGGGAAGTCTAAGATCAAGGCACCAGCAGATTGGATGTCTGGTGAGGACCTGCTTCTCGGTTTGTTGATGGCTGCCTTCTCACTCTGTGTTCACGTGGCAGAGAGCAGAGAGAGAAAGGAAGTTTCCTTGCATTTCTTCTTATAAGGGCATTGACCTCATTCATGAAGACTCTACCCTCATGATCTCATCTAACCCTAATTAACGCCCAAAGGCCCTATCTTCCAATACTATCACATTGGGGGTTAGGATTTCATCATACACATTTGGAGGAGAGAGGGGAGACACTAACATTCAGGCCATAGCAGGACTTTTTTATTTTTTTTCCCTGAGACAGAGTCTCACTTTGTCACCCAGGCTGGAGTGCAGTGGCACAATCTAGGCTCACTGCAACCTCTGCCTCCTGGGTTCAAGCAATTCTCCTGCCTCAGCCTCCAGAGTAGCTGGGATTATAGGCATGCACCACCACACCTGGCTAATTTTTATATTTTAGTAGAGATGGGGGTCATCCTGTTGGACAGGCTGGTCTTGAACTCCTGACCTCAAGTTATCTGCCCGCCTCGGCCTCCCAAAGTACTGGGATTACAGGCATGAGCCACCGTGCCCAGCCAGGACTTTTTTTTTAATTCAAAATTTACAAAGCAATTCTAGAAATAAAAAAGCATATCATCTCTCTCCCCCTACTCCCTGGCTAATTGATGGCCTGAAAATAAATAACAATTATTGTCCTCCTCTCAGCCATCCCAATAAGCCATCCTACAGTGAAAAACAAAACAAAACAAAAACTACAGCCAGTTTGTGTACTGGGAACAAATAAGTAGAGAGTTCGTGTTTGGTTTTTGAACTCAAAAGTGCTTGCCATAGCCTTACTAAGGGACATGGGCGAGCGCTCACACACACAGACACACACACACACACATAACATGCGCGCACACACACACACACACACAAATAGGACAATTATCTAGATAAGTAGACATCTTTGAATCTTTTAAGTTTCCTACAGCCTGTGTCCCAGGCAGAAAAGATGTTTCAAGTTCTGACAGGGGACTGGTTTGAAAGAGAAACTTTGAAGGATTTAAACAGTTTTCTGAACAAGGCAAAACTCAAACTGTCAAGAAGATTTGCATTACTTTCCTTATTTTCCCTCAGCCTTCTTTCTATTTCTCTTTTTTCTCCCTTGCTACACACTCCAGTCATCTCTTTTTTCCACTCCTCCTTTTTTCCTTCTTCACCAATGCGATTAGACAGGACAGGCAATCATGTTGTTCTGACTGTATCACAGTGTTTGGGGAATTAGAAAAAAATAAATGCCATACCTCATTAGAAGACTGTCAGCCTGGGAAAAAAAATTCAAGTAAGAGTCATGGGAGCAGAATATTTGGAGCTCTCAGGGAGCTCTCAGCTCATAATCAGGGAGATGAGAAGAGCTGCCTCTTCAGGGGATGATTTTACTTAATTAGCTGGGTTGATGGTAACAGGTATTCACATCTTTTTACCGATGTTTGCACCATAAGCATGGGGCCAACCCTATAGCAGTTCCCAATAAATATTACCTCATTAGCATATTTTGGCAGAACATAAAAGCAAGGTCTGAAACATTATGCCACTGGCTTGCAAGCCACCGTGAACCCTTTTGTCAGAGACAATGGTAGCAACAAGCACCTGAATAATTTTTAGAGATGTCCTTTCTAAGAGTTTGAGCATCCACGTGGAAATCCCAGGGGGAAGGTAAAGAGCCCTAAATTAGGAATCAGGCAAAGCAAATAACACGTACTGTGTGCCACACCTGTGCTGAGGAAGCTTGCAGATTCTGCCCTGGAAGCGCTGAAGTCAGCTGATGAGATAAAAAGTAAAGAAAAAATAATATACTGGTATAAATGCAACAATAAGGTTGAGAATATGTATGGAAGAATACACCCCTCTTTGATGAGCAGAAACCCAGAAAGCTAGCAACCTGTAGCCTCCACTTTCTTCTGCCCTAACCAGCTGCATTGTCTTCTCACCTCTTGGTTCCTGTCTGTGGCCCTGGGCCCACCCAAATGCTGACATGACTCCTGCCAAGACAGCTTTATAACAAAGATTCTTCATCTCTGAGAACTCCCAGTCTGCCGTTGACCCTGGTAGCCAGTAGCCCTTTGTGGTTCTCCATGCTCCTCACTTTTAGCGTATTTCAGACCAGAAATGACCATTCATGCCTTAGTCCCTACCTAGAATTTTGGACACCTGACTTCTGTCTGTTCCTGTCCACTGATATCCCACTCTCACAGGTCTTTGGCATACCCACACCTGGTAATTTGCCTCATGCCCAGACCCCAATGCTTCCTACTTTCCCATCCCTCTCCTTGGCCTGGTGGAGTCCTAATCTATGTCTGATTGGGTGGAAGGTGAAGACCCAGTATTCTTGCCCCAGTTAAGTGAGTTACATTATAATAATAAAAGAATGGAAAATGGTAGAATTTCCTCTTGTTATGACTTGTCATCCTTGTCTAGGTGAAATTACCCAATCAGTCCCTGTGTTATGGTTTAGCTCTGTGTCCCCACCCAAATCTCATCATGGAATCAGGAATCCCATGATTCCTATGTGCTGTGGGAGGGACCCAGTGGGAGATAACCGAATCACGGGGGCAGTTTCCCCCATAGTGTTCTCATCATGGTAGTGAATAAGTCTCACAAGATCTGATGATTTTATAAGGGGTTTTCCCTTTCTTTTGGCTCTCATTCTCTCTTGTCTGCTGCCATGTAAGACATGCCTTTTGCCTTCCACCATGATTGTGAGGCCGCCCCAGCCACGTGGAACTGTGAGTCCATTAAACCTCTTTTTATTTATAAATTACCCAGTCTTTAGTATGTCTTTATCAGCAGCGTGAAAATGGTTTGTAAGGTTTGGAATCCAGAAAGAGGTCTCCATAGCTTTAAGAGACCAACCAAGAGGTCACCACCATATTAGAGTGATCCTCTTCCTCCTCTTAGTTATAAAATGAATTAACCCCACAGCGGAAGTCAGCAAGTATTATCACTACCTTCAAGAGTGCCAAAAAGTACTGCAGCTAAACCTTTTAATTGTTCAGGAGGTGGTGACGGACTGGGTATATTAAGGTCTGGTTCCTTGTGTGGCTCAAGTCCACATGAGGAAGGAGCAAGGGAGAGCTCACCAAGGGGACAGCCATGCCATCTGCCTTCTCTTTCTTTCTCCTGATCTGTACACCAGATTTGAAAATACTTCTTCCACTTTGCAATGGGGTGCTGAGGAAATATTTTGGGTCTCCCCACTGTACTAGAAGCCCCTAGGATGGAGGCAGCAACTTGCTTATCTCTATACCCCTATGCTTAGGTCAGTGTCTGGCACATAGTAACAGCATGATTAGTGCTTAGTGAACGAATTAATAGGCCTGTGTTTCACTCCGTTTTGAATCTACCAATTAAATATTCTTTCAGTTAATACTTCTTGAATTGAATTCAGTTATTAATAGAGATTGGGGGCCCTTTCTGAAATGTTGGCTTAGGAGACCCAAAATTTTTAATTAAAGTACCAAGTCTCCTTCTATTTAGGCAGCACATAATCTTTGGCAAAAAAAAAAAAAAAATTAATTCAGATCCAACCTAATCTAGATCGTAAGGATTCCTTTCTTAAGGTTGATGTCATTGAACTGTGACCTTCAGAGATTAGTCTGGCATTTTGAAGTTGGAGCCTCAGGTTCAACTAAGGTTCAGAGCAATCCAGTGAATGAAATTGACTAATAATTTTTCATTTGGACAAATTTCAAACATTCATGTAAAAATTATATGGTGTTTTCTTCAAACACGGCAGGAATACTAATGGAAAAGAAGGTGCAAGCATCTCTCTCTTTCTCTCTCTCTCTCGTAATTCTGAAGCACTTAATTGGAATCTTGAATAACAATGATGACTTGGATATGGCTTTTGGAGCAGAGACAGTGCCTAAGAATTGCTTCGCCTGAACCTGAAATGCATTCACATGTCTACTAACCCAGACAGTTTTGAATAGGCACATGGGACCTACTGAAGATTAGTGGAGCCAGGACCCAATCCAATGGGAAATCTGTTCTATTTTCCTCAAAATACTAATGCATTCTCCCAGAGTTGTACTAATGCATAACTCCTAGGAGTTAATAAGGCATTTTCTAGACTTCTTAATGATCTCCCAGTCACAAGGCCATTCTCTACACTGTTTGGTCTAAATCATCACATCATCTTGCCAAGATGTGGCTGGTTCCTAGTGCAGACTGGCTCGGGGTGGAACTGGAAAGATGTCCGCATTTGTGTTTGTGGCCCAATTCAATGTTCTGCATCTTCCCCTACCCACTCTGTGCCATGTCCCAAGGCTGATGACCCTTCAGAAACCCCAGGCCTACAGAAGAAAGTTCTTCCCCTCTCTCTGCTTTCAGGAAAAGCTTGACATGTGAATTCATGTGATTGAATTTTCTGTTCTAAAATGTGTTCTTGCGGAATGAAAGCCTTTGTTCTCTCTAACTTGGGGTGGAGGGATGGAGAGAGATGTGTGTAGGTCGATGTGTGTACATGTATATATATATATGTCTACATGGCTAAGGAAGCCCTTGCCCCATACCCTTCAAGCTCAACAAGTGTATTCTAAGCACTTTGCAAAGATAAAACAGTGTAGGGCAGTGACCCTCAACCTTCACCACACATTAGGATTACTGGGGAGGCTTTTGAAACACACCAATGCCTGGGCCTTACTCCAGCCCAGGTAACCAGACTCTCAGCCAGTGTTTAGAACCACTGGCACAATGGAACATATCTGGACATTGGCCTTAGCAGACGTGGGTTCAAATCTCAGCTCTGATATTTACGAATGGCACAAACAAGGCCATGATACTAATACTAATTACACTGCATTATAGAGCAGTAAAATGATCAGCAGGGCACCTTTCTCATAGCAGAGGCTCACTAATTTTGCTTCCTTTACCCCAGTCTGTCAGACATTTGAGCTAGGTGCTAGAAATTACTCACACAAAAAAACAAGTATCATGTCCATATCTGGCTCTATGAACAGATACTTTCCTTTTAAAGAAAAAAAAAGTTCCCTAAAACTTCTTCCAGAGTAGTGATTTCTCACCTCTGGATACACATCAGAAGCACTCTCAGAGTTAAAAAAAAAAAAAAAAAAGAAAAGAAAGAAAGAAAAGAAAAGAAAAGAAAAAAGAAAGGAAAAGAAAAAGAAACAATGCAGATGGATATTGGCTCCACCCCAAAGATTCTGATTTAATTTAATTGACCTCAAATAGGGCAGGCATCAGTATTTTTAAAAGCTTCTAATGTGAGTCCAGGATTAAAAAGATAGTATTCTAGAACAAGGATACACGTACTATTGTGAAAAAAACAATAAATAAGTGGTCAAAAGATGGGTTTGCCTCCAGCTCTGCCACTGAGAGTATGACCTTAGATATATCACATAAATTCTCCAGAATTGAAAATGGAGATAATAGTGTGTGGCTTAAAGAATAGTCATAAGAATGAAATGATATAACGTAAGTGAAAGTGCATTTTAAACCACAAAGCACTGCACAATTTTAGCTCTTATCATTCTGGAGATGATGATGTCTTGGGTTAGCTGCATGATTAGTCTACAATCCTTTCGAGATTGTCCAGTACCTGGGTCTAAGAAGGAGGGTTTGGATATGGGAATACATAAGGATTGATAACTGTCACAAGACTTTGACGACTTTCTCCAAATGGCAAAAGAGAAGGATTTCCTCTGGGTCAAGAATCCATTGAACTTCAAGGCAAATTGAAACAGAAAATTTCTTATCATCCGAAACAATTTATCTGATGGGTAATTAGTTGCTCGGACTGTATTTTTGCAGTACAGTTTCTACTTCCCAAATTTGCCTTCCTCCTGATCCTCCAATACTCCCCCACTGACAGGTTTTTGAGGTAGACTGGAATAGTACATCATTCCAATCACACAGGTCCTGGGTATCGGGTTTAATTTAGCTACCTGTGCAGCAGGATGCTGGGGTATTTTCAAATCTTTAGCCTCTGGCACCGTAAATCAGTGTGAATGTCAGCCAAGAAAAGTATTGAGATGTGAGTTAGCCTTGTGTCTACAAATACCACTCATTATTTCTGTAAAAAGGAGAAAAAAAAATAAATGTTCCATTGAAACCCTACTTGTGGCAGGTCTTAAAAATCAAGAAAGATGAATTGGGGAAGTTTCCTAAAAGCTGCTATGATTTCCCCCTCCCCCTCAGTTTTCAGACCCTCATTGCAGGCTGTAGCCATGTGTCATTCCGAGATTTCTTTAAACAGTGGTTCTCAACCTTGGTCGTGTCATTTGGGAATCTAGGAGAAATCAGAATCTCAGGCCCCACCTCAGACTTGCTGATTTAGACTCTGCATTTTTTTTCTTTTTTTTCTTGTTTTTTTGAGATGGAATCTCTCCCTGTTGCCCAGGCTAGAGTACAGTGGCGTGATCTCGGCTCATGCAACCTCCACCTCCTAGATTCAAGCAATTCTCATGCCTCAGCCTCCCAAGTAGCTAGGATTACAGGCACACACCACCACACCCTGCTAATTATTTTTGTATTTTTAGTAGAGACAGTGTTTCACTATGTTGGCCAGGGAGGTCTGGAACCCCTGACTTCAAGTGATCCACCCGCCTTGGCCTCCCAAAGTGCTGAGATTACAGGCATGAGCCACAGCCTAGAATCTGAATTTTAACCTGGATTTCTCAGAGGTGATTCCAAAGCCCATTACAGGCATGAGCCAGTCTAGAATCTGAATTTTAACCTGGATTTCTCAGAGGTGATTCCAAAGCCCATTAAAGTTTGAGAAGCCCTGTCTGACAGAATCATCTCATCAAAGCCTCCCAAACCAATATGGCAGTTATTAAAACAGACTCAGCCAGGAGCCATTACGGGACTAGGTCAGGACCACACAGTTAGTTACTGACAAGCTGAGATGGGTCCCACAGGCCCCAGATCTGCTGGTTTCAAAAGCAGAGCACTTTCCACCTCACAACATTGGCCCTGATGTAGGGTTGTTTGGGTTTTGTTTAAACCATCATTGAGGACACAGTGTCTATAATTTATTTTACATCTTCTGCACAAAGCAGCTTCTCGGGGATTATTCTTCACAGACTGACTGCAGATAGAAGTAAAAGAGAAAAGTTGTAAGAGACACACCATCCAGAAAATGAAGATGATGAAAAAAATTCTACTGATAAGGACCTTGACAAGAAAGCTGGAGAAAGGCTTTAATCTATGGATTTCTGGTAACCCTGGAAACCGGCACCTCTGAAGCACTGGGATAAAAATCCTCAAAGGACTGGGATGAAGATTAGTAACATAATTAGATAGATGGCAGACAGAGCCCTTTGAGAAATAAATCAATACCCATACAGATGCAGAATACCACTATAGGAACCTTCCCCCACCAGGTGATGCCCTGTGGCAAAACACTGTGGCCATGTCCTAGGTATACCAAACATCAGTGGCTTTGACAGATGATGTGGACCTGCCATCTTGCACTTTCGCCCACCTGATCCAAACTCTAAGCACCAGCAGTCCAGGCCGTGCCAGAGGCTGAAGGAGCAGCACTACATGAAGAAAGATCACTGGATTGGGTATAGAGAAACTAATTAGGTAAGTCACTTAATCCCTCTGTCAGTTTCCACATCCATAAAATGGGGGATAATAAACCTGCACTGCTTCCATCATAGGCTTTTTGATTATCAACAAAGTTAATCCATGTGAAAGTTCTTGGGAAATCATGAAGGCTGATGATAAATTATAACTAGTGTTACAATGACTAGTTTTTTCCTGACCATGCAGGCATAGACACCTGAGACCCAGATTCACAACTATCTTGCAGAAAAGTGGTACAGGGGCCAGGTGCGGTGCCCCACACCAATAATCCCAGCACTTTGGAAGGCTGAGGCAGGCAGATCACCTAAGGTCAGGAGTTCGAGACCAGCCTGGTCAACATGGCAAAACCCCATCTCTACTAAAATACAAAAATTAGCCGGGTGTGGTGGCAGGCACCTGTAATCCCAGCTACTCAGGAGGCTGAGGTATAAGAATAGCTTGAACCCAGGAGGCAGAGGTTGCAGTGAGCCGAGATTATGCCACTGCACTCCAGCCTGGGGGATAGAGCAAGACTCTGTCTCAAAAAAAAAAAAAAAAAAAAAAAAAAAAGAGAGAAGAAAAAAAAGAAAA
Source organism: Pan troglodytes (assembly GCF_028858775.2). Taxonomy (NCBI): domain Eukaryota; kingdom Metazoa; phylum Chordata; class Mammalia; order Primates; family Hominidae; genus Pan; species Pan troglodytes. Next base: position 95,757,677 of record NC_072407.2, read on the forward strand.
AGAAAAACAAAAAGAAAAGAAAAGTGGTACAGTACTATGCAGAAGCCACCAGTAGCTGGGCTGCTTGAATTGTTTGTCAAGCTGGGTGCTCATAAATACAGGTTATTTAGAAGAGACTAGAAATAAACCAGGGAAGGGCCCCTAACAAAACCACTCCCCTACTGGCAAGCTGCATTGCCTCATATTGCACCATTACGGCAGTATTTTCTTAGTTGAAGCATTGTCCTTGGGAAGATTTTAAATGCAGATTTTCCTAGGAAGAGTAACATATTGACTGGTTACCAGTCATTTATTCTGAGTTAGTCTATTCACAGATTCCTCAGGTAGTGCTCTTAAACAAGGAAATTAAACGGTAATTTCAATAGTGGGAAAAAGATCTGGGACACTGAGACAGGCCTTGAGAGGCAAATCTGGGTAGTACATGTATTGAGTGGGATGCAAGAGGGCAGAGGAGGCACAGTTTCCAAGCTCATGAGATGAACACTAAATAAAGGAGCGGTAAAGACTGTTGAACCAAACTCACTTACACTTTTTCGCAAGGTCTAAAAGGGGAAGAATTGGATCCTGTGCTCCTTTGCCTAATCCAAGTTCCCGTTTGCACTGATTCTTTGTCTTTTCCTCTAGGTAGCAGAGTTTACCTTGATATTGCTCCAAGTAATAGAAAAACAAAGCTAATTTAACATTCTTGATTATTTCTCCTCATATATCACCATTTATCCCAGACAACTAGCTATCTGCAAGGCTCTCCTAATGGTACTATTTTTTAAATCAAAAGTTCTTTAAAGTGGGTTGGAAGGCTTTTAATATAAATTAAAAGCCTTCAATATAAATTATTGGACTTATATAATAAGTCCAATATAAATTGGACTTATTATATAAGTCCAATATAAATTATCTATTTTAAGAAAGAAGTATTTGATGTCCAAAAATGATCCTCTTAAGGCCATAGACCTGGGAAATGTTCTAGAACCCTCACTGGTATAACATGCTGCCTCAGTTTCCCCAGGGTGATCAGTGTGGAGAGCAGAAAACAAGGCAATGAGGGTCAGCAAACACCAGATGGACAGCTCACACTACTCAGATGGACCCTATAACAAGCTGTGTTCCCAAAGTCTGCACATTTGTGAACCTTTAAGCCAGCCAGCTCATCCATGTCCCAGCTAGCACCTATCAGGGAACACAAACTGCCCAGGGTGTCCATACAGTCCCACTTGATCCCACCCTTGCTCCGAATCCCTGTGCTCCTCAGTTCTGGTGGATTGTAGCCTTACTGGTCTTCCCTTTCATTTATGGCCCTGCTCTCATGCATTGTACTTGACCCCTGAATTTTGATCCCAAATGTGTTCCTCAAAACCCTCGACTCATTGCAGTAGGCTAGATTTACTTGCCACCAAATATTCTGATTCTCCTTTCTGTGAGGATTATAGAAGCCTTCCCTGTTGAACTCCAGAGTGGCTAAGGCTGACATGGCCAATGAAAAGTGAGAAGTGCTGCTAGGAACCAGAGCATGGCTTGCCATCTCTTTTCCCCAGGTCTCAACAACAGGGAATGCTTCAGGAAGAGACTGGCCTATCAGCCTGGACTCAGCACAGAGATGTGGAACACAGCTGCAACTGGCCCATGCTGGAAATAGGAGTGAGAAATAAACTTTAATTGTTATAAATATTGATATTTGGGAGTCTCATTCGTTACTACGGCATAACTGATTCACACATCCTTGAATTCCTACCACATACAGCAACTTCATACAGACAGACTGCCAGGTTTGACTCCAGCTCCAACACACCTTGATCTTCAGAGAGGAAAGATAGGCCCAGGGAAAAGCATTGTGATTTTTGATGATTTCAGCACGTGGGTAGTGGTATGTCATGTTCTGAGACCCCTGATTTCATCTTTCTAAGTTAAAACCTTTAACAAAATCTCATCTCAGAATCTATAATCCTACTTGATACTAGGGTCACCTTTGAATAAACTAAGCATTATCATATGGGAAGGCTGGGGTGGACTCTCATTACATGGATCTCTTTTAGACCTTATAAAAGGAAATCAACCACCTAGCCTTACCCAGGCCATCCTTCTACTCGTTTAGTAAATTACCAAACTCGATACAATACTACAAAATTGAATTTCCAAAAACCCAGCCATAATCATTAGAGGTGTTATTTTTCTATGTCAAATTTTCTTCATGTATGGATTTCATTTCTTCTCTTTATCGCCTTCTCAACAATGTAAATAAGATTGTAAGGTCAGAAGAACGCTGCTCTAGAGTTTGACAACGTAGGTTTAATTATGCCACATTCCCCCATTGTACCCATGGGCATGTTTTTAACTCTCTTGGGGCTTCCCCTCCTCATCTGCAAGTTTGGGATAACTACTCAGAGACTGCCAGTTGCTGTGGGGCGTGTCTGGCACAGAGTAAGTAGGCATTCCAGAACTGCTGGCTGCTCACCGTATCGCATTTTCCAAGCCCAGATTTCCTCCTTATTGATAACAGATAAATTCCAGGGAGATCTATTTTCAGGAGGCATTGCCCCCATTAAGCTAACGTGTTAAAATTGTGTACATGTGTGTTTTTCCTCCTGTCCCTACCCTACTACTCCAGGATGAGCATGGTATCTTGAGGGTGGAGATTGTGATATACTCTCATTTGCCACTTAAGTAGCTACCAAATGGCCTAGAGTGTAACAAATGTTATATATATATATATATATATATATATATATATATATATATATATATATATATAATGACTGAGTGGACTCAAAATGGTGAGTCTTAGCAAGTAATTTACCACTACTGATCCTTTCCACTTTTCTTTTTTTTTTTTTTTTTTTTTGGAGACAGAGTCTCACTCTGTTTCCCCCAGGCTGGAGTGCAGTGGCACAATCTCAGCTCACTGCAACCTTTGCCTCCCGGGTTCAAGTGATTCTCATGCTTCAGCCCCCCAAGTAGCTGGGATTACAGGCATGTGCCACAATGCTTGGCTAATTTTTGTATTTTCAGCACAGATGGGATTTCACCATGTTGGCCAGGCTGGTCTCGAACTCCTGATCTCAAGTGATCTGCCCACTGCGGCCTCCCAAAGTGCTGGGATTACAGGCGTGAGCCGCCGTGCCCAGCCTTCATTCTACTTTCACTTTAGTTCTCTTCCTGTTTGTACATCCTTGTGGTAAGCATCAGATGAAGGCAATAGGAATGTGAGTGTGTGCGTGCATGCATGCGTGTATGTGTGTGTGTACACAGAGCACCCTGAGGTCTTCAGGAGAGGAGTATTGTGTCAAACAAAGCATGTTTTAAAAATGTATTTTGTTGAAATAAAATTCAAGAGGAGAGATCCTGCACCTCTGTGGCTAGTTATCATTCATCCCTTTTTAACTTTGTCATGCCCTTAGGGGTTCAGCACTGAACAGACCCATTCTGCTGTACCAGCTGATTTTTATTGTGTTCAGGGTGTACATAATTTATTAGCAGGAGTTACAGCCACCCAGTGATTTAAATTATACATGAAATCTAATAAAATTTTTAAAAGGTAACCAACATCCCTGTCTGTGTTAAGTTTTGGAAAGTGTGAAAAATAAGCTTTTTGGTTTATTCTCGAATAGATCTGGGTCTTTACCTGGCCTCCTTCATGCTTTCTCCCAAAGCTTGGGATTAGATCCAGAGGTGCCTAGGGGATCTCGATCCAGAACTTGGTAAAAAAAAAAAAAAAAAATCTTTATTACTATCAGTCAAGCTCTCATTTTGAAGTGCTTTGAAAATATAGGGTAGTTCTCTCCCCAAAAGTACTTTCAGTAAATATAATAAAGTGCCAGTGCTTTGCAAATTGTGTTCTGCAGTCACCTCCCCTGAAGTTCCTGGGATGGAAGGGTTAAAATGCTGATTTCTGGGCTCTGCCTCAGATGGGTTGGATCAGAATTTCAGGGAGAAAGCTCAGGAATCAATATTGTTAATAAGCTCCCTAGGTAAATCTTCTATATACTAAATTGCGAGAATCACTGATATATTTGTTATGAACGTGGGTTCTAGACTCAGATGGAGCCAAGTTTGAATTCTTACTAGCAGGTTACTTAACTTCCCTAGACCTCAACACCCACACATCTGAAAAATTACCTTGTAATTTGTTGGAAAGATAAAGTGAAACAAGATTATGCATGTAAAGCAGTGCTTCTCAAACTCTGTGTGCATAGAAATCACCTGGGGATCTTGTTAAAATGCACATTCTGATGCAGTGGATGTGAGTTGGGGCCTGAGATTCTTACTTCTTGTAGCAAGCTTCCTAGTAAAGCCAGTGCTGCTGGTCCTCTATCCACACGTTGGGCAATTAGCAGGCCTACAGTAAGTTTTAATAATCATTAGCTCTTCCACTATTCAGCTTGGTGAAGATGGAAAGAGAGAGTGTGCAGTGATTTTTATGAAACCTTCATCATCCGTTGGAATCACATGTGGTGCTTTGAAAAACGCCGATGCCAAGCCAGGTGTGGTGGCACATCTGAGGTGGGAGGATCACTTAAACCCAGAAGCTCAAGACCAGCCTGGGCAACGCAGCAAGACCCCGGTCCCTTAAAAAATTTTAAATGAAAAAAATGCAGATGCCTGAATTCCTGTCTCTGAAGATGCTGATTTGGTATCTTCTTGGTGGAGCCCAGGAATCTATGTTTTTAAAGTGCTACAAGTGATCCAGAATAGATAGATGTAAAGTAATAAGTATCTTGGGTAAAACTTATTTTGTAGCCACTGAGAAAGTGTCCAAATGTCCCCCTGGTACAAAACTCTTATTCACCATAATGCCAGTCTAAAACACACTATCTGAGTCATGGCCATCCAAAGAGGAGATAAAAAATTTTTGCCTTAGACCCTAGGCTGCTCTGGAGCCTCTAGCAATTCTAGGGCCAGTCTCCATTGCCCTTCTATCCTTTACTGTGCAAAGGAAGAATGGGTTATAAGAGGCAAACACCATGGGAAATCCAACTCCATCACTTACTAGCTATGGGATCTTGGGCATGACTTTAATTTCCTGTTCCTCAGGTACCTCATCTATAAAATGTGGATAATATCAAACTCACCTACCTCATAAACACATTGTGAGAATAAAATGAATACCCTATAACCTTGCTGCTCAAAGTGTGGTCCGTGGACCATCAGTATCAGCATCACCTGAGAGCTTGCTTGACATGCCAAATCTCAGATCTACTAAATAAGAATCTGCGTTTTAACAAGATACCTTCCCCACAGTGATTCCTATGCAAAGTTTGCAAAACACCGCTTTATAGTATTAAAAAATTATGAGGAAGAATTATAAGATAAAATAGTCCTTATTCTTTAAGATCTCACAGTCTCATTAAGAAGGGGCAAGCTTTATATTATATGTGAACAATTAGAGAGGGCTACAAAGCCCACAAAATCAAATGATAAATAGTGTCCATACTTTTCCAGAAAACAGAGCAATTTAAAAAACAATAGCAGCAACCACATTGTTTGATCATCTTCCTAGGTCTGATTATAATAATCAGTGCTCTCCAAATGTTCTCGCAATCAAGAAACAAAGAATGATAATACATTGAAGTGGAATTAAAGGATGATGTTGTTCAAAACCAGAGTCAATTGTTTTGGGCACAGCTTCTGAACTTCCTGGCAAATCACCTGGACATCTGTGACAATGCAGATTCTGAAACTCCCAGAAGATGTCCATGCTGCTAGTCCACAAACAGTACTTTGAGGAGTAAGGGTTGGGGATTCAGGCCACCCAGGGCCTCTACCAGCAGCCATGTTTACCAGGAATAAATATGTCAGTACATCTTAACCCATCTGTGGGACAATGGATGGAAAGCGCTACCCTAACTCATCCCATTTATACTGGGACGAGAAAGTATTGTTTCTGCACCTGAGGACATCTTTAGTGCCTGATACACAGGGGGATGAGAGGGAGACAGCTGCCTTAGCTGTGCTTATGTATAGCACCACTTAGTGGTGATATATGTCAGCCAATACTGCTGAGGAAACAAGGGAAATTGCTGTTGGATATATGGTTCTACTGCCTGAGAAGCCTGTCAGTGTAAACTTTTCTGTTTCTCCAGAACCTGTGGAGTTGTGTTCATTTATGTGTCTCTCCTCGGAGCAGAACCTTGTGAGTGCACAGTTTCCAGGAACTACACAATGTTCTCCCTCTGACACCTGCTTTACTTATAGATGTTTAACAACCGTGTCAGCTCACCCTTCCCTGAACTCCCCAAGTAATTGGCTTCATGTCACTTTGCCTTGGTATAGCATTCCTACTTCCCAGATTCATGGGACTATATGTTTGATGGGTCATGTAGTGCTGTACCACCTCCTTCTACCTAGACTCATGATATAAAACTTTATCAAGACATTTACCTCCAAGGAAAGAATATGCTTAATAAACATTACCAAGAAAGCCTAAGAAGGCTCAGTATTCAAATATTCATTCACATAACTATGTTCTTATTGGAGAAATCAAAAACTACAAGGGAAAAATGAATGATTTTGCATTAAAAATTTACCTTCTTTTTGGCAAAAACACCAAAAATAAGATGAAAAGACAAATACTAAACTGAAAAAAAAAATGGCAATTTAAACAAAGATTTAATGCAGAAAGAACAAGTCAGTACAGGAAATAATTGCAATAGAAAAGTGGACAAAGAATATAATCTAGGAATTCACACAAATGATATATATAAATGGTCAAGAAATATATACAGAAAAACATTCAAATAATCCTAAAATGTAAATATTTGCCTATCAGACTACTAAAGATGAAAAGTATTGACAAAGTTGATAGGTTTTGTCAATACTTTTTCATCTTTAGTAATCTGATAGGCAAATATTTTGAGTTGGGTCAATAGTACTCTGTTGATGGGAACATAAATGGTTGAATGTGTCAAATATGTCTTTAATATTCATACCCTTGGTGTCAGTAATCCCACTCCTAAAAAACCTATCATAAAAAGATAACTACACTAGAAGATGAATATTCATTATTTCATCCAACAGATATTTGCTGAGCTCTTATATGTGCAAGGCATTAGATTAGGAGCTAGGGATATTCTTTACTGGGCCAAGAACAAAATAAGCAAAAAGCATTCATTATAGTCAAAGGAGACAAATGACAAAAACTGTGTGTGTGTGGTGGGGAGGTGTATGTGTGGGTGGGTGGGTGGGTAGTGGTGGTAGTGCTGGTGGTGAGAATGGTCAGGGCAAGAGAAGATGGAATGTCCTGCTCCTACAGGGTGATTAGGAAAGGGCTCTCTGTTAAGGACACATTTGAGAAGAGACTTTAAGGAACCAGGGAAACAAGACATAGAGATACCCATGAAGAGATGATTCCAAGTGAGGGAACAACAGGTGCGGAGATGGGAGCATGTTGGTGTGTCCAAGGATCAGCAAGGAGGCCGCTGAGACTGGAGCACAGTGAGGGAGGATGGAAACTGAAGCAGGTTGGATGGGGTCGAGGGATAGTGCTCTGAGATAATGCAGGACATTGTCAGCCATAGTAAGACCGTGAGGTTTGCTTTCAATGAGACAGGCAGAACCGGAGAGCCCTATGCAGAGCAGTGATGAGCAATGACTTGAATTTGTAAAGACCCTCTGACTTCTTGGTAAGCAGAAAAGCCACTTGGAAGCCATGATAATCCAGATAAGATATGATGGGGGAGAGGACAGTGGAAGTGGCTGAAAGTGGTTAAGTTCCAGATACGTTCTGAAGATAGAGCCATCAGGATTTCCTCACGATACAGATGTGAGTTGTAAAAGAAAGGAGTCAAGGATGATTCTGAGATTTGCACTTGTTAGTATTATATTTATTGAGATGGGGAAGCCCGAGGAAGAAAATTTGGGTGAGGTAGACTCAGAAAAATCAAGGGCTTTCCACTTGTCAAGTTTGAGATGTGTCTTAGACATCTAAGTAGAGATGTTAGGCAAGCAGTTGGGTTATGAATCTGGAGTTCAGGGAAAGGTCTAGGTTGGAGATATATTGTGGGAGTAGAATGCTGGGATTTAGTCCTGAGTCCAGATGAGATCACCTAAGGAACAAATGTAGGTAAGGAACAGAAAAGTTCTGAGAATGGAACCCCACAATAGACCAAGATTTGGAGGTCAGGAAGATGAGGAGAAACAGACAAAAGGGACTGAAGAGCAGTGGCCAATAAAATAGGAGAGCCTCCTAGAAGGTGGTGTCCTGGAAGGCAAACGAATTCCAACAAGTAATGATCAGGTGTCAAGTGCGGTTCAAAGGTCAAGGAAGATGAAGTTGGAGGACAAACCAAGGGCTTGACAACATGGAGGTCATGGTGACCTTGGCAAGAACTATGTGTGGAGGAATGTGGACAAAACCTGATGGAGTGGGTTTAGGAGAAGCAAGAAAAGATGATGCAAGGCTGATAAGAATAAACAACTCTGTCAAGCATTCCAGGTGTCTAAGGAAACAAGAAAATGGGCTGGAGTTGGAGGTGGAGTGATATCAAAGAAAAAAATTTTTTTTAAAGATGTAGTCTCATTCTGTTGCCCAGGCTGGAGTGCAGTGGCGCAGTCTCGGTTCACTGCAATCTCTGCCTCCTGGGGTCAAGAAATTCTGCCTCAGCCTCCCAAGTAGCTGGAATTACAGGCGTGCACAACCACACAGCTAATTTTTGTGTTTTTTTTTTAGTAGAGATGGGATTTCACCATGTTGGCCAGGCTGGTCTCAAACTCCTGGCCTCAAATGATCTGCTCGCCTCAGCCTCCCAAAATGTTGGGATTACAGGTGTGAGCTACTATGCCCGGCCCAAAGAAGATTTTTTTTAACGAGATGGGAGTTATTATCTCATATCTGTTTGCTAAAGAAACAGTATAGCACAGACAGGAAAAATGGCAAAGGAAAAACAGGGACAACTGTTTGATTAAGGGAGATAGGATGGGATCCAATAAATAAAAGAGAAGATACCTTGGAAAGAAGCAAACACAAAGAATTTATTACACAATTGTTTATAGTGGTAAAAAACCTGAAAATTAATAAAAAGTTTATCAGTAGGTACTGGGTAAGTAATTTAAGGGGTTTAAGTACAAAAGTACAAAACATAATCATTAAAATTGTTAGTGAAGATTCTATATTTATTTACATGGTAATGCATGCACAATAAAAAGCAAAACGAAACAAAACAAAAACCAGCATAGTCAAGTCCTGACTAAAAATGATTAAAAGTGCTTTATCTACATAAGATTTGAAGATAGTTTCTTTCTTCTTTATGATATTCCATATTATTTTTTACTATAGACACATGTAATATGCTTAAAACTCTTTTCTCTCCTTAGAGCCACTGCCTAAGGCAGGCAGTGCCTCTCGCTGAAGCTCTGTTACAGGCTTTGAATGGTGACTTAATATCAAGCCCTTTCAAGACTTCCTCCTTAACCCATCTACCACTCCCCACAAACAGCAATACAAATCCCAACTCTGCCACGTATTAGCTGCTTGCTTTTGAGCAATGTATTTAACCTTCACAAGCCTGTTCCTTCACCCGTAAAATAATGATTTGAAAAATCTGCCTCAGAAGATTGCTGTGTGGGTCAAGGAAGACAATGTAGGTAAAGTGCCTAGCACAGTGCCTGGCACGTAACAGGTACTGAATACCAGGCTGTTGTTACCTTGGTGTGCTACCCTCGTGCACTAACACATTTCGAGAGGATGACAATGGGGGACCCTGCTCTTGCCAGTAGCAATGCTGCTGCCTTTGCTTTTTCCTATTTCTGGTGATGCTGGTCTCCTCTTGTCTGATGCAGGGGAATTTGTGAGAATAGGAAAAGAAAAAATTTCTGAGTCTTCTCACTCGCCCACAAATATTCCAAAATTTGGCTAATCCGCCCCCTAGTGGCAGACATTATAATTTCTGTCACTTTTTTTCCAACTGGAATTGCAAGAAAATACCCATAAAGGATTCATTTGAGATATTTGCCGCATCTCCTACTACCGGCCTTGTCACTACCATGTAAAGGCAGGACAGTGCCTAAACTGGCCCATTGGTTGCTTCCTTATGTTAAGGCTTTGAATGTCTTTCTTAAAATGCAAACATGCGCCTAGGAAGAGTAGTCTAACTGAATCCTTCAGCCTGAACTGGCTAGCCTGAAGGACGAGATGCAGAGTAGATGAGGGTCAGGAGAGGCCATGAGAGGCTAGCCATAAAGGTGAGTCATCAAGGGGGCCCGTGGCTATCTCAGGGGTGAGGAGCAGAAGGCACAGGTGCCAAAAATGCTTCCCCTGCTCCCTCAAAAATCATAAATGTTTATCTAGGAGTCATACCTTAGAACAGAGATGGATGTCATAAAACTAGAACATAGCTTTTTTTTTTTTTTTGAGACAGGGTCTCAAAAAGATGCAGTGGCGTGATCATGGCTCACTTCAGCATCTATCTCCTGGGCTCCAGTGATCCTCCCGTCTCAGCCTCTTGAGTAATTGGGACCACAGGCACATGCCACCACACCCAGCTAATTTTTTTTTTTTTTATTGTTAGTAGAGATAAGGTTTCACTATGTTGCCCAGGCGGGTCTCAAACTCCTGAGCTCAAGTGATCTGCCTGCCTTGGCTTCCCAAAGTGGTGGGATTACAGATGTGAGCCACTATGCCTGGCCTGGAACCTACCGTTCTTGAAGGAAAGGAATGCAAAATTTCCTAGCCCAAAAGGTGACTCTTTTTAACATGTTAGTATGCATTTGTGCTGGCAAAAAGACCCTTAGATTTTGAGTCAAAAGACCAGGGATTGAGTGCTCCTCTTGTGGTTGACAAGATGAGTAATAACAGGCAAGCTATTTAGCCTTTCTGAGCGTGAATTTTGTCATCTGTAGAATGGGCATGATGGTGGTAATTCTGCTCTCAGCGAAATGTGTATGGTTTTGTTTGTTATTTAGGTCTTCCTGAGATTGGTGTGCCGTGACTAGGGTTGAAGGTGAAAGAGGGACATTTACTGAAAAGGTACACACCTCTTCTGACCTGGGCCTGGCGGCTTGATGACATTAGATTGTGAAGCCCTTAGCTCTTTAATAAAGCTGAGGAGAGAATGTGCAGGATGCATAGATCCCTATCAGAGAGCTTGGGGAAAATCCCAAAAGTGAAATCCCAATAGTGAAGTCTTAGGAGCAAAGATGGGAGGGGAGAGAAAAAGAAAGTGAGGGAAAAGGCAGGGGCAGAATAGAAGCTTGAAACTTGCTAAGTATTACTGGAGATGAGATTTCAAAGAAGTAGGATAAGGGCTTTATCTAACGGAGAAAGGTCAACATGAGCCCAAATGTGGAACCCACAGACATGGTGTGAGGGAGATGGAACATGCTGGAGGGGCCTCCGGGAGCTCCAGAAAAGGTGATTCTGTAATGGGTGGTGCATGACTGAAATGGTGATAAGACCATATGCAACTGATCTGACTTCAGAATTGGGTCATCAGGTGCCACTCAATAGGAACAAGTCAAGTAAAAGAGGGTACACCAGGCACAAAGTTTAATCACACCAGACATATAGTGGAAAAGGCCTCCCTACTAGCCAATGAATTAAAGCCCAGAATTATTTTTTAAGCTAGATCATACTACAATAATCAGGACATGGATCTGAAAAACAGTCTATTATTTGTGAGTACATACATTCTTTCATTTGTTCATCAGATATTTATTGAGGATTACCTATTGTTCTAGCCCCGTAGAGATGCGGTTTCCTTCAAGGTAGAAGGTGTGATTAAAGTTTAGCAGAGAAAGTTCAGGATACCTACAGATCACAGCTGGCTAGAAGATAAACACATATAGCATAGACCATTGTTCACACAAGAACTCAGTAAATATTTATTGAGTGATATGTTTTGGCTCTGCATCCCCACCCAAATCTCACCTCGAATTGTAATCCCTACATGTTGAGGGAGGGACCTGCAATTCCCATGTGTCGAAGGAGGGACGTGACTGGATCATGGGGGTGGTTTTTCCCATGCTGTGCTCATGATAGTGAGTGAGTTATGGTTTTATAAATGTTTGGAAGTTCCTCCTTCATGCTTCTCTCTCTCTTCTGCTACCCATCTAAGACTTGCCTGCTTCCCCTTCCACCATGATTATAAGTTTCCTGAGGCCTCCCCAGCCATGCAGACTGTGAATCAATTAAACCTCTTTTCCTTATAAATTACCCCATCTTGGGTATTTCTTAAGAGCAGTGCAAAAAAAGGAATAATACATTGAGTGATTGGGGTGGAGTCAAATACAATGGGGTGAGCAGAAAGGAATGGGAAGGGTATGGACTTTACTGTTAGAAATGTCTGGGTAAAAACCCCAGCTCTGTCACTTGAGCCATGTAATACCAGGCTACTTAAGGACTCAATAAAATGGTAGACATTAGAATTTGTAAGACAACATTTGCCTTGAAAGATGGGTAGCTTTTAGATTTGTGGCTATGAAGGGAAGGGCACTTTTATCTCACTACTTATCAGTGCATACTTAGCTTGATGCTCTCAGGAATCATCCTTTCCATAGACAAGCTCACATTATAAGCCAGCAGCACAGCAGGCATGCTAGGAAGATGTGGGCAACACTTGGAGTCACACAACAGTAATTCCACACTAATAAGAAGCAACTATTCCACCTACTTTGCCCATGCAAAATATTATGATTTTATACTGCGAAATCCTGAGTTGGGAGTCATATGAACAAACGGAGTTGTTTCAAGTACTTCACAATCCTTGCACTAGCTTCAAGAGGAAGTGTTAGGAGTTAACTGTGTTCCTCAGGAAACCATATGTTGAAATCTCAAGCCCCAACACCTCTGCATGTGACTTTGTTTGGAAATAGGATCATTGCAGATGTAATTAAAGATGAGATTATACTAGAGTAGAGTGGGCCCCAAACCTAGTATGACTGGTGTCCTTGGAAAAAGGGGAAATTTGGACACATACACACACACACACACACACACACACAAACACACACAAACACACCCACACACAGGGAGAACGCCATCTGAAGCTGAAGGCAGATATTGGGATGATGCATCTGCAAGTCAAGGAACTACCAGAAGCTAGGAGGTTTAGAACAGACCCTTCCCTAGAATCTTCAGAGGGAATATGGCCCTGCCAACAGATACTTTGATCTCATACTTCTAGCCTCAAGAATTGTGAGATAATTAACATCTGTTGTTTAAGTTACTCAGTTTGCAGGACTTTGTTATGGCAGCCATAGCAAACTATTAAAGGAAGTCTTTACAGTTTTTAAGAAAGGAGAGAGAGAATGTTTGGGGTAGAAACAAGATATCCTGCCCAAGGAGGGAAAAGCAAAAATGCAAGGAGACAGCTGAAGAAAACGACCCCCAGAGATGAGTGTCTGAGGCTGGATCAGATGTGTAGATAATACTGAGAGGGAGGAAGTTGAAGAGACAAAATTTCCTTTGAACAACAATACATCATAATGACTCTAAGAGATAAGATCTGTACATAGGAGACTTATACTGAAGGGTCTGCTATAATGCAATGAGAAAACTAAGCTTGTGGTTAGGAAATATCGCCAATTCACCTGTTGATTCCAAAATGTCCAGTATAGCCTCAAGCTTATTTACCTCATATAGGGCTTTGTGTAGAACAGTGTTTCTCAAACTTTAATGTGTATACACATTGCCTGCAGATCTAGTTAAAACACAGATTCTGGTTCAGCAGGTTTGGGGAGAAGCCTCAGAGTCTGCATTCCTAACAAGCTCCCAGGTGATGCCAACACTGCTGGTCCTTGGACCACCCTTTGGGTAGCAAGGGTGTCGGTTACAGTTATGTTCACAGGTAAACGAAAATAATTTTGGACAAAGGGAATGCTAAGTAAACAGAACTGATTGATGTTCTTGTTCTCTGTAAGCTGGATCAGTTCAAGTGAGTCAAATGGCAGTAACAAAGAAATGGTGGTATGGCAGTCACCTGCCCTGAGTCTGGACTGGTGGCTAAATCATAGGAGGATCTTTTATAGTTATTTATATGCTTCTATGTAAGATATTTAGAAATTTTCTATTTGATCTTTACGACGCAAAATTTTAAAATGTAATCTTTACAACTGCTCTATGAGATAGGGTAGGTATTAATATTTCTGGCACACATGGTGCATAATAAATGTTTGGTATTTTTATCCCTATTTTATAAATAGAGATTGAGCTTTGGCGGTTAACTGTTGGTCAAGTAGATGTTCAAACACACATCTTCAAAACTCTTCCCCACCCTACCCAAGCCCCCTCAATGGCTATGTACTTTTTTGGGTTGTATATGATTTCCTTTTTTTTTCTTTTTAACTAGACTTCTCTCTCTCTCTTTAAGCATGAAACTCAAACTCTACACACTTATGTCTTAACAGGTATTCGTATTTTTGATACGCATCATATTAGCAACGTGCTGGGAAAGATTTAAAAGATGGAACAGAACCAGTGAATTTCCCTATTATCTCCTCTTGCTTCTTACTGTCTTTAAGCAAGTGGCTCAATTCCTTGGCTCAACTCCTACCCTATACCTCTAAAAAATATTTACAGCTTTTAAAAGTTTTTCTCAGCCTATCCTTCCTCTGCTGCCTGGCACTCTTAATTTCACTCCTGGTAGTAGCTCTAAATTATTCTACTGAGACACTGTCACTTGTTAAGCTCCTGTGGTGTGTATATTAGGGAGAAAGAGGGCAGTTAGCATATGGTCAGATGGAAGTTCTTTGATTACTTTTGTTCTTGCAGAGATCCCCCTTTTTTCTGGCGTTTATACATAAGAATTATTGAGGGTTCCTCCCCACTTAAATATCATTTGCTTATATTGGATGTGGATAAAGATGAAACAGTGAAACCGTTGCCATCAGAGAAACATCTTAAACTGTTCGAATCTTAAATGGCTTCAGTTGCATTTTGAAGAGTGGCAGCATTATAAACCAGTGACACTAATGTCATTACTGCTGAGGACAATTCTTCCTCTTGATCACTGGTTACTGATGCTCATTCTCAATAGGTTAACAATACTAGAAACTAAATACACATACTTCTCCCTAGGCCTAAACTCTAAAAAAGACTGAATTAAAAATCAAACCAGGCCGGGTGTGGTGGCTCATGCCTGTAATCACAGCACTTTGGGAGGCCAAGGTGGGAGGATCACTTGAGTCCAGGAGTTGAAACCAACATGGGCAACAAAGCAATAGCCCATCTCTACTAAAAAAAAAAAAAAAAATCAAATCCAAAACACCAATAAACACATTTAAGAGTTTGGGTTTTTTTCCCTCTCTTGTATTCTAAAATGAATGTATTAAAATAAAAGCCAAAAAAGGTAACATTTATTGCACATGTTGTGCCAGACATTGTTTCAAGAGCTTTAAACCTCACAAGAACCTGAGTACTTTTACTACATCTCTTTAAGAGATGAGGAAACAGACTTTTAAAGAAATCCAGTAACTAGCTCAAAGTCACAGAGTTAGCCAGAAATTTAAATCCATTTGGAAGAAATCTATGTAACATTTTTATTTTTCAGACAGGGTCTCACTCAGTTGCCCAAACTTTACTTACTGCAGTGGCACAATCATAGCTCACTGCAGCCTTGACCTCCTGGGCTCAAGCTATCCTCCCACCTCAGTCTCCCAAGTAGCTAGGACTACAGGTGCACACCACCATACCTGGCTAATTTTTAAATATTTTTGTAGAGATTAAGTCTCCCTATGTTTCCCAGGTTGGTCTCAAACTCCTGGGCTCAAGCAATTCTCCTGCCTCGGCCTTCCAAAGTGCTGGGATTATAGGTGTGAGCCACTGTGCTCAGCCAAGATCTTAAACATTATTCTATACTATCTCCCAAGATGTCCAGATGTGTTTGTCTATGAGAATTTAAATAAAAATCTACAGCCCTTTTTAATTTGCAAAAAAATAGAAATTCCCATTCAAAGCAGCTTCAGTAGAAGATTGAATGGCTGCTACCAGTTTGCTGCAGAAGAGGCAGGCATATTGACCTCAGGTATGGCTAGATCCAGGGACTTGAACACTATCCAAATTCTCTCTCTGCGCTCCTTGCTGTCACACTCATTCTTTCAGACCAGCTTGTGGGGGACCACCTGGGAAAGCTCCAGGTTTACATCCTAACATGAGCCCAGAGAGGAAAACATTTGTCTCTGCTGTCTCCAGTGCCAATTCCTGTGAAAGACTCTGATTGCCCCAATTAGGTCACATACCTGTACCTCGGTTGGTCACAATGGCAATGGAAACAAGAACTGCGATTTGTCCAGTCTGGGTCACATGCCTACCCCGGTAGCCTAGAGGTCTGGGTCTGTACCAGAGGAGGAGAGAAAGGTGTTAGACAGAAAAATAAAATAAATAACTGCTAAACTACCTAGTATGTGTATACCCCTCTAGAGTTTACAAAGTGCTCTCATATGATTCATGCCTTTTGAGTCTCACAACCATCCTATAGAGAGGGGACATGAAGTATTACTAAGAAACAGTGGTGGATTAAGATGGCTACAAATTCTTTGTCACTGCCTCCATTGAGAGATGGAGTTCATTTCCCTTTCACTTGAATCTGGCCTGGCTCCATGTTACTTAACCAATAAAATGTGATACAACTTACTACAACTCGTTCTCTGCCTCACCTTTTAAAGGACTTGCAGCTTCCACTTTATTTCTCTGCGAATGCTCACTCTTAAGATGCTCCCTCTCCAAACTAGCCACAATAGAGTGAGATGTCCAATCTACATGGACTGGTCATGAGTGGACACTCCAGTCAACAGTTCCAGCTGAGCTCTCAGCTGCCAGCCAACGTCAGCTGCCAGCTATAGTAAGTGACCCATGTTGGACATTCCAGGGTGGTTCGGTTGGCAGCAATTGATCGCCAAAACAGAAATGAAGACTCATTGATTTGAGGTCCCACGGCTAGAAAGTATCTGTGGTAATGCTAAGCCAGATGCTCTGACTCTAAGCCCACTTGGGCTTTGATTCCTCACTGCCTTCTATTAAAAACAGAAGAAGTCTCGATTCAAAATCTCCAAGTGTAGAATTTCTGCCCAGGATGCAGGTTGAGGAAGTGAAGCATGTAATTTGGTCATTTATTCAGCTTTGTTCATTTATGCCAGGCAACTGAACAAAGTGCACTCCTGGTTCTCAAGGAACTTAGAGTGTAATCAATAGAGAGCCCTCTAAACAGCTCATTTCAATAAGAACTCCTAAGTGCCATGGGGCAGCATGTGCAGGAACCCATGTCCAGGCACTAAACCTAGCCCAAGGGATGAAATAATATGCACATGTTTTATCGGGTATGGAAGAGTATCTCTGTGTCTGTATGGAGGATGCTGAAAAAATGTTTAAAATGAATACAATTATTCTTCAAGATAAATGTGACAGGAAATGGGGAGAGAGGCTGAGAAGAACCCTAATATTTGGGAAGGAAATGTGAATTCTAGTCCTGGTTCACCCTTGACTGAAATGTGCCCTTGGCCAAGTTGCTGAATCTCTCTGTAACTCAGTATCCTGATCTGTAAATCTGAGGTGGAATCACACTATTTCTTCCTGTACCTTCCTTCCTCCAACTCCATCCCTTTAAGTTTTGGTGTTCCTCGGAGTTTGGTTCTTTGCTCATTGCTCTTCTCACTCTGCAAATTCTCCCTAAGTGATCTCATCCATTCCGCTAGCTTTTGTTATTACTCATATAACAAGGAAATCCCTTTATGCTTAGCCTAGTTCTTTCTGTGGGCTATCTACCGATGTATTCATCTGCTTACAGTACATCACTGGATGTTCTACAGGCACATGAAGTTCAATATACACAGAGCTTGGCTCATCACCCTGCCCACTTAACTGCCATTTCTGATTTCTCCCTTTACAATCAAGAATCAACACTGCTACCCAAGCTAGTGGCCTATGAAATTAACTTCACTTTCCCTTTTCTCTCAATCTCACATGCAATTGTTTGTCAAGTACTGCTAATTTTGTGTCCTAAGTTTCTGAAATGCATCCCTTTGTCTAGATATCTCATAAACAGCTCAAATTCAAAATATTCAAAGCTTAACTCATTACTTCTCCCTCCTGGTTCTCTTCCTGTGTGTTCCAGGAGAATGTTATCACTATCTACCCAGGTGCTAGGTATCTGGGACTTGGGCATCACCCTTGTTTTCTCCTCTTGTGCCTCCCATAACCAGGTAACCACCAATTCCTGATGTTTGGCTTCCTATTCAATCTACTCACCTCTCTCCATTCTCATTGCTATTATCTTTCACTTTCTGCAGTAGTATACGGCGTTCTGTCTTCACTCTCTCTGACCTTTTCCCCACTGTGCAGCCAGATCTGATCGTGTCAGCAACTTCCCATCCCCACCCCCCATTTTTAATCCTTTGATTCCTGATATGTTTAACCCCCATGACCCAGACTGCAAAATCTAGTATAGGCATCATAATCCATCCAGAGTAACATAATGTACTCGGCACATAACAGATACTCAATAGGTATTAACCTGTGCTCACCGCCTGATTATTGGTTATTTACAGCAGATAAATCCGTGAGGTGCTCTCCGTGCGCTGTACCTCTGGAGGCACAGGATAACATACGGCTCATTGTTGTTATGAGCTGGAGGCCTTAAATGAAAGCTATAAGACGTTAACTGCGCATAATAGTATCAATGAATTCCGTAGTCAGTACAGAAAAGGATGCATATCCCAAGATATCTTCATGATGGGGCCTTAAAACAAAAGTCACCCTCATGGCTCTGCACTTTTTTTTTTTTTAGACAGGCTTTGGCTCTGTCGCCCAGGCTGGAGTGCAGTACTGGCGGGATCTCGGCTCACTGCAACCCCCACCTCCTGGGTTCAAGCGATTCTCCTGCCTCAGCCTCCCGAGTAGCTGGGATTACAGGCGCCCACCACCACTCATGGCTAATTTTTGCTGTTGTCGTTGTATTTTTTGTAAAGATGAGGTTTCACCATGTTTTTAAAAGGACTTGGTCTTGAACTCATAACCAAAAATACATAACCTCGAACTCTTGGGCTCAAGTGATCCTCCCGCCTCGGCCTCCCAAAGTGCTGGGATTACAGGCGCGAGCCACCGAGCGCGGCCCATACGGGAAAACGTCAAAGCCTGACAGGTGTGACAAATAGTGGGCCCCTACGCAGGCTGAGGCTGGCGCGTGCCTGTGCGCGTGCGCGTGCGCGGGGCGCGGGGTTTTTAACAGCGCGCAGCCTTCCCGGCGGCCCCCGAGAAAGGCGGGACCGGGCCTATTCCCGCGGTTTGGTCCCGCCATTGGCGGGCGGTTTGAATGACGGAAGTGACGGCGGCTCGGCGATGGCTCTCCCGCAGGCGCAGAAACGGCTGCTGGGCAGCTGATGGGCAGGAGCTTACCAGGCTGGCTTGCTCTGAGCTGCAGTTACTGTGTCCAGGCTCCGGGTTCTCAGGTGAGTGAGGGATGCACTGGCTTCCCAGTCGCCCCGTAGGAGCATGACTCCCCGAGGCCCAAGAGCTGGGATTGTATTCCAAAGGAATGGGATTCCAGGAGGGCGCCTTGTTGCGAACGCAGGTACGGCTCGCGTTTCTCAGGCTCCGCAGGCCTTGGGCCCTGCCTGCGGTCGGGCTGGCAGCTGTAAGGAGTGTCCGGACCAGACCCGGTAGCTCAGTGCGAGAGGCTTTGCGCGCGCTCCCGGGGTCGGGTCGCGCGAGCTTCCCACGCAGCCTTCCCTGTCCCGGAGCTTCCGTGTCGGGGGAGGGGCGCTTCCCCCAGATCACCCGCGGACATGGCCTGCCACCTGGTAGCTGTTAAAAGAGCCTTGCCTGGAATCGTTTCATGCAAAGAGCACGCTCTGTTTTGGTGTCTGCCACCTTAATCTCACAGTTATTCAATCCTGTCACAAACTCAGCTTTTAAAACAATGGTGAACTTTTGAGTCCTTAATACTTAGAGTGTATTTGAAGACTTCACGCTAAGTCACATAGACGTCAGAACAAACCTTTTGGGGTAGATATTATTATTCCCTTTATACAGTTTAAGAAAACGAAACCAAAGTGACTTCAGTGACTTGGCCAGTATCTTCCTGCTAATAAGTGGCAGTGTTGGGTCTTGAACCCAGATCTTCCAAGTTTAGTGTTAATTTTGTGATTACTATGTACCAGGAGCCATTTAATCCTCAGGACGAAATCTTGCAAGATAAGTAGTATAATCTTCAATATTGGATAGTAATAAAATGTAGAATTTAAAAATCCATATTACTAAGAATAAATAATTAATAAACAAGTAAATGGGGCAGCAGGGAAAACTTCCTTACAGCAGGATTCCGATTGATAATTGTAGAAGGAATAATGGAAATAGAAAATACTATTTGGTAAACACCACAGTAGTTGTTTCAGACAACAGTCATCAATGGATACTAACGTCAATGGGCAAAAGTATGATGAAAAGCATATTTCTGTAGCCTCTACTCTGTCTTCATGAGATATTTATAAAGGAAAAGTAGTAACTACAGAGGAGAAACCTGGTGGACATCATCTTAACCAAGTGACCAAAATTCAGCATCATTTACCTCTTGATAACAATGCACTGAGAAAGGTGCCTAATCAATTCTGTGGTGTTCTTGCCAAAAATACATAACGTCAGTTTAATCACATAAGATTAGACAAATCTAAATGGAGGGACATTCAACAAAGTACTTGGCCAGTATTTTCAAAAATGACAGGGTCTTGAAAAGACAGACTGAGAAACTGTCCCAGATTAAGGGAGACATGACAACTTTGACATGAGAATGTAACTCACATATCTTAATCTCCTGCATTCTGAAATCTCCATTTGCACTGAGGCCATGCTTCCCATGGGCTGCTCCTAGCCACTGACAGTGGCAGGCCTGTTCCTGAGAATCTTCCCCACGGGTCTTGCTGAACATTTCTTATACTGCATGGCTGTCTAAGAGGGGTCTACCCATTGTTACTTCCCTCCATTCAGTGTCAGACTTACATTGAAGTCTGAGGCGCTTGTAACTTTTATCAGCTCCCTCCCATTTTCCCTCACACACGCATTTCTCCTAATAAAATATTTGCAGGTTTACTCCCATCTTAGCATCTGCTTTTTAGATGACACATAGTTACACAGCAACAAATGCAATGTGTTATATCCTTGGATTGGCTTCTGGTCCAGAAAATAGACATTAGTGTGATAATTGACAAAAATTGAATACTGCCTGTAGATTAGTAAAATTGAATACTGCCTGTAGATTAGTAAAAAAATATTGTGTCAGTGTTAATATTCAGATTGTGATCATTGTACCATGGTTATGTACAAGACGTTGACATTTGGAGAAGCTGGGGAAAGGGCAAATGGGAATTCTAAGCCTGAAATTTCCAAATAAAAAGTTTAAAAAATTTAAAAATTATACACAAGAAGAAACAGTTATTCTTTCGCATTTTAGGAGCTTAAAAATAATAAATGTTTATATGTTTTTCAATGATCCTCTGAGATGAAGTAATGGATACCTAAAATTTGAAATATTAGGATTTTTTCCTCTTATATTAAAGTATAAGAATAAAACACAAATCTAGGTATACCATTTGAGGAATTTTTACATATGTATACACTTGTGTAAACCATCATACAGATAAAAATATAGAAATTTTCAGTACCCCAGCAAGCTTCTTTGTGCCATCTCCGAGTCAGTAACCTCCAGTAAGGTAACTTTATTTTTACCTCTCATGGATTAGTTCTGCTTGTTCTTGAACTTTATATAAATCAATTTTGTTGTACTTTTTTGTGTCTGGCTTTTTAAAAATTCAGCAATATTATGTCTATGAGATTCATCAGGAATTAGTCTTAATTATTTAAATATGAGGGAATTTCTTAGACCTTCAGACAAAATAATAAACATACATTGTGAAGATTAATCTTGTTCTTTTTTCTTCTTTGTTAAATTTTCTGTTTTTTAAATTCTCACTCTCAAAAAACAACAGCTTAAATAAAATTTTCGCCACTCCACATATTTTTGTGTGTTGGAAAGTTAGGAGCCATTTGGAAAAAGGAAACCAGATTCTTCCCTTGGCTCCGCCACTAGATGTTGTCACTCAGGGAAAGTCCTTTAACCCAAGAGGCCTTGTTTCTTCATGTATAGCATGAAAAATATAATCAGTACTTTAGTTACCATTACCAAAGCCGTGTGAATATTAGATGAGTAGGATGCATTAAAAGATTTTTTTAATGCCAGCAGTTAGTCCTTTTTGGTGTTAGAGTCTTATTGAAGGTTGTGATGATTGCGTATAGCTCTGTAGCACTTCACATAAATTAACTCATTGAGTCATTCATTCAGTCAACACACTTACTGAAGTAACTACCTATGGGCGAGACACTGTTTTCAGGCTATGGACATAAAATGGTGAATAAGTCCATTCTGCCCTGATGAGCTTACATTCTGATGGAGAAGTCACTGGAAAGGTATTAGTCCCTGTTAGGTAATCCCACAGTCTCCTAGCCCCTATTCTGTTTACACCTGGTTGAAAACATTGTGCATCCATAGTATGTGAAATATTACCTGGTAGTTATTTATTAAATTTAATTGAATATTAAAATTTTTATTAAAAAACCTATAGCCATTGTCCTTCAATTGTTAGGAATCTAACTAGAAAGAGCAAACTGTAATTGATGAAAAACTACAGGAGGTAATACCAAGACAACATAAAATTAGTCCCCATCTGAGTGTATAGGTAATAATGTATTAGAGTTGGGCAAATCAGGAGTGGGAAATTGGAACAGGAATTATCAGAGGACAGCTTCGTAGAGGAAGGAGGGCTTAAGCCAGCTTCAGAAAGATGTAAATATTCAGTAACTGAGATTGTCTGCCTGGTCATTGTGAGGGAGACCTGAGAAATGTTGATTGTCTCAGATAAAATGGTCGTGTACTCATGTAAAGTGTCTAATTTTTTGGAAATGGCAGTAATAGGAGCCAGTTAATATCAGAATTACCTGAGGAGGGTATTCAAATTATAGAACTATAGATTCTTATATTTATTCCATTTCTTTTTGCCTCGTTCCCCCAAATAGGAGCATGTTATAATCTAGGGAGGAGAGAGAGAACACGGTGTGAACAGTAGCAACAGAAGAATAGATCTGGGCCGGGCGTGGTGGCTCACACCTTTAATCCCAGCAACTGGGGAGGCTGAGGCAGGCGGATCACTTGAGATCAAGAGTTCGAGGCCAGTCTGGCCAACATGGTGAACCCCTGTCTCTACTAAAAATGCAAAAATTAGCCGGGTGTGATGGCGCATGCCTGTAATCCCAGCTACTCAGGAGGCTGAGGCAGGAGAATCACTTGAACTCAGGAGACGGAGGTTGTGGTAAGCCAAGATTGTGTCATTGCACTCCAACCTGGGCGACAGAACGAGAGTCCGTCTCAAAAAAAAAAAAAAAAAAGAAGAATAGATCTGGAAAACTAAACGCTTGATACAGCCGAGCAGGTCATTCATATAAAAATTGCGTCACTATAATTAGTGAAGAATTGTTTACTGTAGAGTATAGAACATGGGATTGATGTGATTTCATGAGGTAACAATGACACTTGGTGATCAAGTTATATGCAGTAGACTGGGAGTTGAATCTAGGAACAAAGAACCCTTGAAATTACAGCAACCTTGCTAGTTATCAACAAGTTATGAAGGTTCTAAAGTGTCAGATTATAGTTTTGAAAACATTTATTCTATGCTAACATCTTTTTAGGTCTTTGTGCTTTTTCACATTTAAGCTCAGTAAACTCTGGAAATGCTAACCAGGAATAAGTCAGGTCCAGATACTCGAGGTAGACAATCTGCTATAGATGGGAGAAAACTTTTCTGAGTAATTCTGATTCAGTCTTCATTTCCACTTTCCCACCCTTCTGAGTATCACTGATCTAAGTGTGAATTTATAATTGCTATTTGTAAATAAGTTGGACTTCGTTTACTCAAATTTTCCTTGCATGTATATAACCCTTTAAATATCAAAAGTATTAACACGAATTTAAAAAATTTTCTGAGCAGGCATGGTGGCTCATGCCTGTAATCCCAGCACTTTGGAAAGCTGAGATAGGTGGATCACTTGAGGCCAAGAGTTCGAGACCAGCCTGGCCAACATGGTGAAACCCCATCTCTACTAAAAATACATAAGTTAGGCGGGCGTGGTGGCATGCACCTGTAATCCCAGCTACCCTGGAGGCTGAGGCATGAGAATCACTTGAACACGGGAAGCGGAGGTTACAGTAAGCTGAGATCGCACCACTGCACTCCAGCCTGGGTGACAGAGCAAGACTCTGTCTCAAAAAAAAACAAACAAAATTATTCTAATCTTTGCTGCCCTATTTTAATGTTACATTATTTTTATAGACATTTTCCTTTTTGAATTCAGAACTGTCATACATAAAGTACACAGAAATGAAAAGAAAAGTCGTGAACACTCACAAGCTGAGATTGAGTCCTAATGAGGAAGCCTTCATTTTGAAGGAAGATTATGAAAGAAGGCGAAAACTAAGATTGCTACAGGTATGACTTATTTGTAATAAAGTTTTAAATTCCTTTCTTCCTCAAATTACTTGTATTCTTTTACATTAGAATGTTCTAAATGTTGTATTTAAAAACCTCTTCTGGGTATACAAGAGCCCTGGTTCTTTGGTATTAACTAGTTTTGGAACACTTGAAAAATAGGCTGAGATGGTAAGTACGTTGTAGAAGAGTTGGAAGATAGGTATTATTTGACTCGAATATTGAAAATAGCTCTTTATCTTTTTTAAAAATGGTCTGTAATTGGTAACAGGAAGCTTAGATGACTTTTAAGAATGCTAATTGGAAAGATTATTAGCTGCTGAAACAAATTTATCAGGAAATTGCAGGTAACCCTTTTCTAGAAGTGTTTTTAAAGTAAGTTTTTGTGAAGTATGTTTCAGGCACCATTCTGTCTAGAATCAGAAATGATGTACAACAGAAATGGAGTTCTCATCTGGCTCTGTCTATACTCTGGGCTATAGATTTTGTTGAATCATATTTATCGCTTTAGCTTTTATAGGTTATTAGAGTGATAATGGCAGTCCTTTTGGGAGTGGGCGCTGAATAAAAGCTATCAGTTTGGAGACATTAGATATAGTCTTGAGATTTTTACTTTTTGTACATTCACTCAGATTTTCTGCTTTAAATAGTCCTTATCTAGTACAAGATGAGTATCAAAGAGAGTTGACAGGCTTAAGAGAATTCATTTGAGTTCCTCTTTCCAAATAGCTTTTCAAAAAAGTTTAAGTAAACCTCCTTTCATATAACCTGTTAAATATGCATTCTTTAGGTTCGAGAACAAGAAAGAGATATCGCCTTACAGATAAGAGAAGACATAAAACAGAGGAGAAATCAACAATTTACACGTTTGGCAGAGGAGCTAAGGGCAGAATGGGAAGAATCACAAACTCAGAAAATACAGAACTTGGAAAAACTGTATTTGGCAAGTTTAAGAAGTATGGGAGAGGGACATCGACAGGCCAAAGAAAATGTGAGTGAGATCTTATTCGACTACCCAGTTGTGGCAGTAATATTAGTAAAAAGTAAATTATAGTTGTTGAATGCTTTTCTGATAACATTTTCATGCATTGAATTTCTTTGGGGCAGCTTGAACTTTTTTATAAATTTAATGTAATTTGTGAATAATAGGCTCATTTCTTACTAAGAGTTATTTCAAGTAAAATCCATGTCAAATAAAATTGGTCTTCCTATGATGTTCAAGTTAGCATTATTCTCTTCCAGTACTCCTCTATCTGGGGAAATAATAATCTTCTGAATCAGAAGTTGTTGTCCATCTCAGGCATTTTTGACAGATTTGGTGGGGTGAATTCAACCCCCCAACAAACATTTTTTGATGACTTTCAGAAAGTCACAGTAAGTCTGCCCCATTATTTTGATTTATTGTGATTTATGATGTGGAAATACTACAATCCCAGAATCAGTCACATACAGTAAACAAGCTAGTTACAAAGAAGGTAAATCTTTGATAACAACTAGTGAGAAAGAAAATATCTTAAAGACTGTGGCAATCTGTTTCATGGTCCTTGGTTTTAGTCTGTGTTTTTAGTAATAGCCGTAAGTTCCGACTCAGATTTTTGTGGTTTTATGCGTGCCACATTAAGTTTGTGCCTAATGCAATGTTTCCCAAACCTCTGTTATTTGAATACCATGTTCACAATTTTTGCCCTGACTTGGAAACTACCCATATCACTATATATTTTACGTACTTTAACCATGTCCTAAGTAGTTCGATATCCTATTTATATTTTTGTAATAATATGTTAATTGATTGCATTAACTTTACATTAAAATGTTTGTGTTTGTCCCCCCTAATATGGCATATCATCAGTGGTGCTGTTGTCATGCTCTGGGAAACACTGCTATAGTATGTAGAAAGAAGATGACAAAATTGATAAATCACTTCTGATATCATATGAGACACATTTCTATTATTCTTGTTTAACATGACATTTTAAGTAATATATATTTTTAGGAACCTGATTTGGATGCTTTGGCACAGCGGGCAGCAGAAAGGAAAAGAAAAGCAGATTTGAGGCATAAAGAAGCCTTGAAAGTACAGAAAAATCAAAAAGAAATATTACTGAAACAAAAAACCTGGTAAAGTAATAATTTTTACTATAATCTCAACTAAACTAACATGGTTGAAAGTAGAGGATACATAGGATACTGTGTAAGCAAATATTAAATAAACATAGTAGCATATTCATTGCATTTGTTAAACTTGATTTAAAAATAATGTTGGGGACAGGGAGTGATTTGCTTAGGTGAACATAGTAACTAATGAGCTTTCTTTTCTAGTTGTAGTTTGAGTTGAGTTTAGCAGCAGTTACTAAGTTTCTGAAAAAATATATGGCTACTTCAGAATGCATGTCAACCAATGTCTGTTTCCGATGTAAACATGAAATAAAAATTGATGTGATTAAGAACATTAAAAAAGGTTGTAGACTCTGGAAGTCATTAGTATTTTTTGCATGTTGTAAAATTTAAAGGGCCATTCACAGGAAACGTGAGTGAAGCAAAGTAAAAAATTAAGGGCCCTGTTACTAGTTAGCAACAGCCATTTTTAACAACATTTCTGTTTTTTTTTTTTCACTCTAAAGAACATTATAAGTTTCTTGGGTTGGTCCCCACCATAGAGCTTTCTGTCTTTAGATAGGCCTCTCTCAATTTGTAAACATTTTCTTAACATGTGTATAGACTCTTTACACATGTAAAGCTTACTGAGCCTGTGGAATCAGACTAGAGGATTTCTTGAGCCTATGACTCACATATTTTTAACCCTGAGAGTTGTACTATAATGTTATCACTGAGAGATTAATTGATGACATCTCTTGTTTCTTAAGGCATATAAAAGCTCGAAAGGAAGCACTGCTTGTGGAAAAAGAGAGATCAGCCAAAATTACAAGTCTGCCACCTCCTCCTCCAACTCTTTTTGAGGTGAGTTTGAGTATTAAGAGGAACTAGGTCATAATTCTTCTTTACTATTATAATTCAGTGGAGGTCAGAATGACTATCACTTAAACTTAATTGCACAAGTTTTCTTGTACAATTAAAAACTTGTACAGGAGTATATCTGGAGTATGTTAAAATAATTCTAGATATCATTTCACCTGTAAATACTTTAGTATGTATCTCTGATGTATAAGGACTTTTTTCTTAGTATAATACTAATATTGTTTCCAATATTATTTAATACCCAGTATTTGTTCAGCCTTCCTCAATGATGTCAAAAAAATTTTGTTGTTTGGAAAACTATAATGGTTTTGGTTTTGAAAAATCTTTTAATAATTCTGCCTTTTGAAAAAATACCCTTTATTTATTTATTGGGGGAAAAAACTAAACTATTTTTCCTTTAGGCTTTCCCACACTCTGAATTTGGCTTATTTTAAATGGTCAATATTTTACAGATAAGTTTCAGTTAAGTTAATAAATTTGCATAAGATTATAAAGTATCCAGGTGTGATTTTAAAAAAGAAAAGAGGAAAAAAATATTATAAAATAATAAGGATCTATTTTTTATGGGAGTAAAATGTGTGCTTTTGTGATTTGAAGCTTATTTTTTTTAAAAAATGTAATTAAAGCAGAAATTTTTTAAAAATACTTGTTCTCCACATTAGCTTGTTATAGTTAATGAAATGGCTATTTGGATGATTGTCAAAATTACCTAGTTATTTTTATCTGAAGAATGAAGTAGAAGTAAACCCAGAAATACATAGTTGTACATACAAGTATATTCTGTATAAGCATAAGTACCAGATACTCACTTCTTAGGCCTTTCAGTTTGTCAGCCTTCCTGCTTTTACGTTGAGCCATCTACCATGTAACATTTGATCCAACAAAATTCAGACGGAAAAGTTGTATTTCAGTCACTCCTTTGGTACAAAGTGACATGATAAAAGCCAGGCAATGTATTATCCATGATGCCTTTTGATTATTTTTGTCTTAATTCTTAGTATTTATAACAAGCCAAAGTGAAAAATTTATAAAAAGTAAACAAAACTCTGTAAGTGCTTTGACAAGCATGAATTAATCAGTGGGCATGAACTATTTAGTTCTTTTTTTATTTTGAGGCAGAGTCTTGCTCTGTCACCCAGGCTAGAGTGCAGTGGTGCAATCTTGGCTCACTGCAGCCTCCACCTCCTGGGTTCCAGCGATCCTCCCACCTCAGCCTCCTAGGTAGCTGGGATTATAGGCACCTGCCACCATGCCCAGCTAATTTTTCTGTTTTTAGTAGAGATGGGGTTTCACCATGTTGGCCAGGCTGGTCTCGAACTCCTGACCTCAGATGATCCACCCACCTCTGCCTCCCAAAGTGCTAGGATTACAGATGTGAGCCACTGCACCCAGCCTCGTTCCTTTTAGGAAAACAGGATATATTCCTTGTTTTTCCTCTCTGCCAGTTTTCAGAGTAAAGGGTTGGGGTAATAATCAATGCCATTGGTGGTAAATGGGTATTTTTTTCCTTTCTCTTTTGTTACTATCACTGTTAACTTGTGGGGGTTTTTTACTCAATATTACATAGTCAATTATAGTCATTCTTTTTCTTCTCACTGATGTTCGTAATATCTGAAATTTGGTCAGCAGGAGACTTGAAGTTGTTTCTTGCGTCCCCGTGACTCCATGAGCATTTCCTGGCTCTGTGGCCCAGCAAATGACCTAGGCTTAATTTACTCTGTCCCGTATCTGGTATCTCCAAAGACCCCTGATTCTTTTTAGTGGAGAAATGGTACTTATAAACTAAGATCTGGGTGATTATATTCTTGTTTCACTAAAAGGCATTATTTTAGAAAAATACATTACCCAAGCCAATAAAGGTGTTTGGGATAAGGCAGTGTTTCTGAATGTCTTGAGATGGTTGTGAATTTATGGCATAGAAGGGAGGGACAGGATTTTAGTTTGGGAAAAGCTAGGTTGTGGGGTACTTGGGGGCCAGGGAAATGCACCATATAAGAATATTGTGTCACATGCACAGGATATAGATGCATCTGTATCACTGTTTCTCCAAGCAGATAAAAATATAAATGCTGAAAATCCTGGGGAAATAAACTTAGACTGTTTAGTCTTCTCCAACCAAGGTCTTTCCTTAATTTAAGAAAATATTATTTTTTGAGAGAGCTATTTACATGGTGAAGAGAATTGATACTTCTTGTGTACCTAAGATTTTATTTATGTCAGGTTTTTTTATTCATATCTAATTTAATCACATTAGCCCTGCATGTTAGATATTTCCATTTAACAAATGAAGAAAATTGAAGGTCAGAAGTTAAGTAACGTAACCAAAGTCCTTTAATAGGTAAGTGCGATAACCAGAGTTTATGTCAAGGTCTAATTCTATAAAGCTCATGATCTTTTTACTGTGACACTTAGCTTCCCGTGAATATACTTCTTCAGAGTTCATGCTAACTGTTCAAGTTAACTACTTATATATTAAAGTCTAGGAATGTAAACAACCATAATCTTTTCATAGGTCTGTTAAAGAATGAAGTTTGTATTGAAAACCCTGAGATGCTATGAAGACTTCCCATATATCTATACCAGATGCAAGAGAAAAATGAGCTTTGTTTTACTTCTTCCCTTGCTTATACTTTTTTTTTTTTTTTTTTTGAGATGGGATCTCACTACGTTGCCCAGGCTAGAGTGCAGTGGCTCTTCACCAGCCCCATCATAGCTCACTGCAGCCTTGAACTCCCAGGCTAAAGCAATCCTCCTGCTTCCGCTTCCTGAGTAGCTGTGACTACAAGCATGTGCCACAGTGCCTGGCATTTTTTTTCTTCTTTTCCATTGCTGCATGAGCCAGTGTCAGGTACTCCAGAGTAGAAAGCTGGTTTTGTCCTGTACTTGGGTAGATAAGGCTAGAAATAGTTACTGTGGAGCAAAACTAAGGCTGGAAGATAGAACACAGGAAGTAAATTAAGTGATTTTAAATTATTAACAGATCATCCTAATTCTGCCAGGCTAAGGACTGATTTCACTAAAAACTTAGGTGCAATTCACTGGAAATCCTGTTATAATCAATAAGGATTCATAGTAATCAAAATCTCAAATCCCAATTTTGGGAGGATTCCAAATTCAATCTATACATAATTGCCTTTACTCTGGAAGTACTGGTACTTTAAATGTGTAAACTGAATCCCATTTGTATATCAAATTACATAATTTTAGAGACTTGTTTTCTTCAGAGTTCTTCCTTGTCAAGAAGCCTATGGTTTATTTTTTCAAGGCATTGATTTAAAGTCTACTAAGATTCTTCATAGAGTGAAGCATTCCAATGTGTACTACCATCTCTGAATTTTTGTTTTGTGACTTCAGTTTCTTACTGAACTTTAATATTAACTAGTTAAAGCTGGGTGTGGTGGCACCTGCCTTTGATCCCAGCTACTCAGGAGGCTGAGTTGGGAGGATTCCTTGAGCCCAGGAGTTCAAGACCAGCCTGGGCAACATAGCAAGACCCTGTCTCAAATATATATGTATATGTGTATATGTATGCTAGTTAATGTTTTCATTAGTGGTCAGTTTAATCCTTTACCTAAATGATAAGACCCTGAATAAGGTCCTCTATTGTACATATCTGGATGTATATCCAGGTATTTGCCAATTAGTTATCTTCTGACTGGTCTAGGTAATTCTCAACTTTGGCTGTACATTTATCACCTGTGCAGCTTTTTTTTTATTTTTTATTTTTTGAGACAGAGTCTTATTCTGTCACCCAGGCTGGAGTGCAGTGGTGCAGTCTCGGCTCCCTGCAACCTCTGCCTCCTGGGTTCAAGCGATTCTCCTGCCTCAGCCTCCCAAGTAGCTGGGATTGACAAGTGTGTGCCACCATGCCTGGCTAATTTTCGATTTTTAGTAGAGAAGGGGTTTCTCCATGTTGGTCAGGCTGGTCTCAAACTCCTGACATCAAGTGATCTGCCTGCCTTGGCCTCCCAAAGTGCTAGGATTACAGGTGTGAGCCACAATGCCTGGCCGCAGCTTTTTAACAATGCTAATACTGGGCTCTGTTCCATGGATTCTGATTTAATTCGTTTGATGTGGGGCCAAGACACGAGAAGTTCTTAAAAACTACTCAGATAATTCTGCTCACATCAGACTGTACATTTTTACTTGGATTTTCTTAATCCCCCCCTTCTTTTTTTTTTTTTCTTTTTGAGACAGAGTCTTGCTCTGTCGCCCAGATTGGAGTGCAGTGGCACAATCTTGGCTCATTTTGCATCATTGCAACCTCCGACCCCTAGGTTCAAGCAGTTATCTTGCCTCAGCCTCCCTAGCAGCAGGGATTACAGGTGTGTGCTACCATGCCCATCTAATTTTTGTATTTTTAGTAGAAATGGAGTTTTACCATGTTGGCTAGGCTGGTCTCAAACTCCTGACCTCAAGTGATCCACCTGCCTCGGCCTCCCAAAGTGCTGAGATTACAGGCATGAGCCACCGCGCCCAGCCCCTTCTTGTCCTTTATATTGTTTCTGTTCACTTGAGTCCTCCTCATCATTCCACACTCATATATGTTATAGCTAAAACTTTGGTTAATTCTCAACCTATTCTTATTTAAACTTTTCTCCCTCCCAACCTGTGTTGCATTTGTGATGTCATTGAATTAGCCAGGCATGGTGGTACATGCTTGTAGTCCTAGCTATGGTAGGCCGAAGCGTAAGGATCGCTTGAGCTCAGGAGTTGCAGTGCAGAGTACAATGCCACTGTACTCTGGCCTTGTCAACAGGCCTTAAAAAAATTAAAAGTGCTTTTTATACATTAATTGATTCTTACAGTAATTGTCACAATGATCATATGGTATAGCGATAGCTATAAACCCACTTTTCTTGAGAAAGCTGAGGGACAGAAAAGTTGAGGGACTTTGCTAAGTTTTCACTGCTGGGATATAATACAGAAGACATCCAGCAGAAGTGTTAGCATTTCTTTGTGGATATTTTTTTCATCAAATTATATGTAAAATGCATGGTTTATTATTTAATTTATGTGTAATCGTTAGAACTTCTAGTTAGAACTGTTACTGTGAGCTCCTTGAAGCCAGGGGCCATTATTTTATTTTACTTCTCGTTGTCGTTCACAGTGCCTTGTGTAATGTTTAACACATAGTAGGCACTTAATATTCTTTGTCAGTTTAGTTAATTAATTTAACATCAGTGTGTGATAGGTTGTGATGGACTGAATCTGCCTTTACTACAAAATACAGGAAAGGGAAGGGGGAAGGTAGTTTACTTTCATTCTTCTGAGAGTTGTTTTGTTCTGGAGTAAGTGTAATTTAAATATATTGGCAAGTGTTTCAGGACCAAAATCCAAAATACGTCATTAAACATTGAGAAAATAAGACTAATGTGAACTACAGTAGAATTTTTGTGATTAGATATGGAAGAGGACATAGTAGTGCATGTTGTTGTCTTATAAATATAATGAAGTGCTTTTCATTTCATTTGATATGGCCTGTAAGCCCTTCTATATTCAGGAGATTTAAAGATGAAATTTCTCTATAAATAACTTAAAAATTGAGATGAATAAAACACATTTAGTTAGCAACACCTTGAAGATGATTTGAAATACTGATGAATCTGGTACTTTTATTAAAATTTGAAGTAATTTAACTCGAAAAATTTGATTTCATTATGAGCAGATATTTAGCATGTTTTGGATGCGGAGAACTCATTAAAATACAAAATTACTTTTTTTGCATTGGATTCAGCTTTAAGTGAAAATTAATGCTTTTAACCTATTTTTTTATGTTCTCTTTTCCAGAACATTGAAGTAAAAAGAATTTCTGCAGTCAAAACCAATAGTTCTACCTACCATCATCTTCACACTTTTGTGAGTAGAGAGACAGACACAAAACAGGTGATTGACTTATTGTTTCTTCATGCCCTCGCTTTATTATTTCTGTGTGCATTGAATTGAATTATATCTTAGTTATATGTATGGTGTTCCCAGATTTCAAAATTTGGACAATTGATAATAATAATCAAAAATCTTTTAAATGCTTTGAATTTTCATGTCAGGCATATGATGGTTTAATATGAATTAAAGAAACTAGTTGGCTATTTAAATGGTTATTTTAAAATAGCAGATTTTAAAGCTTTTTTTATCATAAAATATTACATGCTATTTGTGGAAAATTTGGAACTGTACATATAAGTGTAAACTATTGGGAAAACACCAATTCTGTCACCAAAGTGGAATATGGTTAATGTTTTAATAAATTCATTATAACCTTTATTTAAATATAAACATATACACACACTTTTCAAAACATGATTTTTAGTGGCCACTTAATATTTCATGGTAGCATTTATTTAACCATTATTTTATTTTTTGCTTCTGTAAGTAATGTAAGCATTATCTTGCACATTTTTATCCACATCTCTGATTATATATAAATTCCTGAAAGAGAAAGTATTGGCTCCAAACTGTGTAACATTTGATACAGATCATTAAATTGCTTTTTAAAAGCATCAGCAACATAGGAGAATGACCACCTTACCATAGCCTTGTCTGCACTGAATATTATGTTTTAAAAATTATTGCCAGTCTTAAGAGTAACAAATGATATATTGTTATTATAATTGCTATTTCTCTGTGTCAGTGGAGGTTTTAATTTTTTTCATGTTGAATATATTTCTCTACTAGGAAAATAAATTTTATAGCATTCCTGTGGCATTTAGAATGCAACAAATACACATTTTGGTTGACTGCTTAATAGCAGGTATTAAAATATTCAGTTAAGAACTAAAATGAATATCATCACAGAATGAACTTCTAAGATGCAAGAGTAAATCTGAGATTTATTTAAAATTGTAAAGTATTATTACAATTTCAATATTATGATGTAGGAACAATAACTTGAATTTGTTGCTAACTGCTTTACTGTTTACTGCATTTTTGTGATTTGAAAAGATGTTACCTTTTAACTAAGATTGATGATGAATTTTTTTTTACCTAACTCTATCAGCATAGGGTGCTGCTGATGGTATTAAATTAATATCCATAAGCTTTCTTTTTTGATAGTAACCAGAAGGCCTACCTCCTTTTCAATTTTTGGACTTAAAAATTAGATCAGTAGTTATAATGATAAAGGGTTAGAAAAAAGTTTGGGACCACAAACAAATTTTGTTTCTAACAGTTTTATGAAAGTATTCCCACAAACTAAAGCTTTGTGTACTGAATGAAGATATGATTTCTGAATATTTTCGGAAATGGGTTTATTACTGAACACATTTTTATTCGAATATTTTCTTTTATTTGCTGCTTTACTGTATCACTTAGGAAAAATCTGTTCTTAAACTTTGGATTTAAAATGTGATGACCAATGTGCTTGGCTTTCAAGATAAAATTACCTCTGAATTTTCATCTGCACTCAACTTATATCACATGCACAATAATTTTAGCATCTTCCCTGGAGGAGTACGATATGATCTTTACAGCAGGTATCATATAAAAAATATTTGCACGCTTGGCATATATGTTTGGGTATTTTTCTTTAGCAGCTTTCTGCAAATAAACTTTCATTTGTTCAGTCAGCCTTTTTAGCACATAAGAGCTGCTATTGTGTGTGTGTGTGTTTTTAATATCCTGATAAAGTAATTCCAAAATCTTTTATATGTCATAATATATATGTTTGGCTGAAGAAGATTTATGAAAGTGGCCTGCTGTAGTCCTACTTACAGCCAGTAATTCTCTACATTTTGTTTTGCTACATTCGCTACCTCTACACACAACTGAACAAAACATCATACGCTTAAAAGTCCTACATTACATATTCATGGGCTTCATCATGTCTATTCTTTGTCAGTGACAGTTACGTAGCATTTTTTTCAAATGAACTTTGCATTCTGAAAATATTCAGTCAGATTAACTGTATTGTTTGTGGTGAGACCCAGAAATGTCTGCAGAAAAGTGAAGCTGAATCAGTTAAATTCATCATCAATTTTCCATGCTCTATTATATCTAAAAAGATTTCTGTCCAAATATCTGATGTACAAGATTCAGAAATGTATTTAATAATAGCATTTATCATTCATATATCTTTGATCTTCACATACTGAAAATAGAATCTAACATTATTTCAACCAGATTTATGGTTATGTTTTTAATTGCATTGACACAAATCTATAGGGGATTGTCTTCCTAAAGCTGTATTATAAATCTTGTTTTGAAGTATGATCAATAAGAACAAAATTTGTTTGTGGTCCCTAACTTTTTCTCTAACCCTTTATTCATATCCTTTATATGCTTTTTTATATCTGGACTGAAATTTATCATTCATGTTGTATGCTATTTTGAAATTTTTCCTTTCTTTAAAATTTTGGTTTACCAAAATTGACATACTGCTTTTAATTTATCTTCAAGAGATGTGAAGAATTCATAAACAACTTTTTTCTTGAAAACCTCATGGCTGAAATGGATTGAAATATTGTTCTCAGAGGTTATATTATTTAATATCATACATATTGATATAGTAAATACTTCTACAGATTATAATTTTGATTTAATCTAACTTTTTTTGTCTTACCTGATGTTATTTAGTTTTGCATGAATATTTAGTGGCTCAAAGGGGTTATATT
This sequence comes from Pan troglodytes, assembly GCF_028858775.2. NCBI lineage: Eukaryota > Metazoa > Chordata > Mammalia > Primates > Hominidae > Pan > Pan troglodytes. The sequence goes on from NC_072407.2 coordinate 95,793,712, forward strand.
TTTGATAAATTTGTTTGGCCAGTGTACTCTTTGTTAATTTAACAACTGTCAATCTCTCTCCCTATTTATCTCACCATGTGAGAATTTTTAATAATCTTACACTTGAAGTTAACAGCTTTTTTGGTCATCATTAATTGTTTCAACTGGCTGGCAGAATTTCAACATACAAAAGACAGAAAAAGACTTTTACTGCTGGTTACATTTAGAATATTTACCTATACTTGAAAGTGAATGTTCAGATAATAAAAGTAAATCCAGGCTGGATGTGGTAGCTTACGCCTGTAATCTCAGCACTTTGGGAGGCCGAGATGGGAGGATTGCTTGAGACCAGCCTGGTCAACATAGCAAGACCCCATCTCTTTAAAAAAAAAAGTAAATCCAGACTCTGTGCCTCTTTCTCTTTTTTGTGTTATTTATGTTAATGAGATTTGCGGGTATTTACCTTTCAATACTGTCATTTTAATGAAGTTTCCTTTTTTTTATTTTTGAGATGGAGTCTTGTTCTGTCACCCAGGCTGGAGTGCAGTGGCACAGTCTTAGTTTACTGGAACTTCCGCCTCCCGGGCTCAAGCGATTTTCCTGTCTCAGCCTCACGAGTTGCTGGGATTATAGGTGCCCGCCACCACGCCTGGCTAATTTTTATATTTTTAGTAAAGACAGAGTTTCACCGTGTTGGACAGGCTGACCTCAGGTGATCCACCCACCTCGGCCTCCCAGAGTGCTGGAATTACAGGCATGCGCCACCACGCCCAGCAAGAGATTTTTTTGCTTACAAAGTGATGGATAAATGTGTTTGGAGGAGTATAACCTCATCTGGTTTAAAATGAGTAACTCGTAAAGCTTTATACTAACAATTTGATCCCTTTCATAGGTACATGCCGTTGATAATTGTGGACATTTTAAAATATAACTCTTCTTATATTTTATATATGTAGAAAACATGATTTTAAGGTTGTTTTGTTTTTTAGTTACTGCTTGTCTCACACTTTAAAAATTTTGCCTACAATTTTTGATTGACTGCTAGCCAGATGCTCGTTTGGCTGCTGAAGAGGAAGCTAAACGATTGGAAGAACTACAAAAACAGGCAGCACAAGAGAGAATGGAACGGTTTGAAAAGGCACATGTACGGGGATTCCAAGCAATGAAGAAGATCCATTTGGCTCAAGTAAGACTTATATTCTACCCATGACCATTACTCATGGACTTACTAATAGCATTGCAGGACTGATTAGTGAATGAGCTCAAAGAAAGGTAGGAAGGGTGGGTGTTCAATATAGTCTCTGATTCATATGATTTCAAGTTTCCCAACTTTCTTTGCCCTCCAGTTTCAAGTTCTGATTGGGTTAAGCTATTCTCCCAGTGTATTGCTGTTCTAAAAATTTTACTAATGAATTTATTAAAAGTTTAATATTTTAATATGTCCAAAAACAGCCTGAGAAAAAAAAATCACTTTCCTGATTATTTCAATAGCATATGTGCTCTATAAATTTGAGGATTCAGTTCATTAAATATGTATTGAGCAAAGCACTTGTTGGCTTTGCAGAATGTTGTTTCAAAAATAAAGTAATGATCCTTGCTACTGGAGCTTTTAAAAAGTGACAGTCAATAGGCCAGGCATGGTGGCTCATGCCTGTAATCCCAGCACTCTGGGAGGCCAAGGCGGGCAGATCGCATAGGCCCGGGAGTTTAAGACCAGCTTGGAAAACATGGAGAAACCACGTCTCTACTTAAAACAGAAAAATTAGCCAGGCATGGTGGTGTGCGGCTGTAGTCCCAGCTACTCAGGAGGCCAAGGTGGGAGGATCACCTGAGCCCGGGACAAGGAGGTTGCGTTGAGCTGAAATCACACCATACCACTGCACGCCAGCCTGGGCCACAGAGCGAGACCCTGTCTCAAAAAAAATTAAATAAAAAGTGACTGTCAAGTCCAGTCGAGGTAGCTCAGGCCTGTCATCCCAACACTTTGGGAGGCCAAAGTGAGCAGATGGCTTGAGCCCAAGAGTTCAAGACCAGGCTGGGCAACATGGTGAAACCCTGTCTTTACCAAAATTCCAAAAATTAGCCAGGCATGGTGGCCTGGGACTACAGAGTCAATACAGTCAGTCCCAGTTTGGGACTGTGTTGTGGCCTGGGACCTCATTTCCCGAGAAGGCTGAGGTAGGAGGATTGCTTGAGCCTGGCAGGCAGAAGCTGTCATGAGCCAAGATTGCACTATTGCGCTCCACCCTGGTGACAGAGTGAGATTCTGTCAATCAATCAATAAATAGTGACTGTCATCAATATGTAAAATATTATAATGAAAGCCGGCATTATAGTTTTAGCTTTACTTCTGTCATGCTTATTGTTCATTTAGTGCTTAGTCTTAAAATATAGCATAAAAATGATTCATCTTATTAGAAGTCTGATTTTATTTTCTGAATTTGACTAATGCATTTGGATGTTTTAAATACCCATCTTAGGAATGAGTTTTTAAGTACTTCTTAAAAATGCATTGGAAATTAAATTTTCTTATGAAAGGTTATTTTTATAGTTTGAACTAAATCATGAGCTTCTCCCTTAAATTTTTAGCTTTCGTAAACTAGGAGTGAATTATGACTAAAATAACTGAATGTCTGAATTATTATCAGTAATTCTCCCCATCTAAGGTTTAAACCTATAGTAAAACAGACACAAAAAGCAGTCATAAATTGAACAGATTCTTCGATAAAAGCAGTAATGTTTAGTAGTTAAGCAAGTGGGCTTCACAGTCATTCTGCCAGGATTTATCTGTCTTCTTCACCACTCAGCTGTTTGATCTCAGGCAGATTAGTTAACCTCTCTGAGTTCTGTTTCATGTGTTGTTTTTTTTTTTTTTGAGACGGAGTCTCACTCTGTCGCCCAGGCTGGAGTGCAGTGCTGGGATCTTGGCTCACTGCAACCTCCACCTCCCGGATTCTAGCAATTCTCCTGCCTCAGCCTCCTAAGTAGCTGGGACTACAGGCTCGCGTCACCACACCCAGCTAATTTTTTTTTTTTTTTTTTTTTTTTTTTTTTTTTTTTTTTGTGACAGAGTCTTGCTCTATCACTCAGGCTGGAGTGCAATGGCGCGATCTTGGCTCACTGCCACCTCCACCTCCTGGGTTCAAGTGACTCTCCTGCCTTGGCCTCCCAAGTAGCTGGGACTACAGGCACATACCACCACGCTTGGCTAATTTTTATATTTTTAGTAGAGACAGGGTTTCACCACGTTAGCCAGGATAGTCTCGATCTCCTGACCTCATGATCCGCCTGCCTCAGCCTCCCAAATTGCTGGGATTACAGGCGTGAGCCACCATGCCCAGCCCAAGTTTTTTGTATTTTTAGTAGAGATGGGGTTTCACCATGTTGGCCAGGCTGGAACTCCTGACCTCAAACAATCTGCCTGCCTCGACCTCCCAAAGTGCTGGGATTACAGGTGTGGGCCACCAAGCCTGGCTGTTTTTTGTTTTTGTTTTTGTTTTTAACCTCCCCTGCCACACCTCTCCTGATCATCTGTTTTGTGAGGATTCAATGAGTTTTCCAAAGCCCTTGGAAATGTGCCTGGAATTTCATAAGCTCAGTAAATGTTAGTGGTAGTGGTCATTGTTGTAAATAATCCAAAAGGAATAATATACTAGCTTGCAGTGAGCTAGAATAGTACACTTACTCAAACAACTTTAGATAATTAGAATCTTAGTATAAATGAAATAAGTTCATTTATAATTTTCCTTTTCAGGGCATGGCAAAAAAAATTCATCCTCAAAAGACAAAATAGTTAAAACTTTACAAAAGAATAAGTAATGTATATATGTTATCACTTTTTAATTTATTTTTATTTATTTTTTATTTTTTGAGACAGTGTCTCACTCTGTTGCCCAGGGTAGAGTTCAGTGGCGTGATCTTGGCTCACTGCAACCTCTGCCTCCTGGGTTCAAGCAATTCTTCCGCCCCAGCCTCCCGAGTAGCTGGCATTTCAGGCGCATGCCGTCACGCCCTGCTACTTTTTGTATTTTTAGTAGAGACGGGATTTCGCCATATTGGCCAGGCTGGCCTCGAACTCCTGACCTCAGGTGATCTGCCTGCCTTGGCCTCTCAAAGTGCTGGGATTACAGGCGTGAGCCACTGTGCCTGGCCCATTACCATTTTTTTAATGCAGGATTTCTCTACGTTATAGTAGACTTAATGTTCCTTATATAAGAAGGTTGTTAAAAAAAACCGTGCAATCTCACTGCTAATAGAGGATTTCATTTTTCCTGTCTGAACCTTTTTGCTGCATACTGTATTGTGGCCTGGGACCTTATTTCCTTCTAGTGTCTGTATTAACTAATATTTGACTTCTACCTGCTTCTCCAGTTTTATCTTCCTTCCCTAATCATCCTTGCCCTCCATGCCCTAGCTATAATGAACATTGTGCTATTTTCTGAATATCCTGTGCCTTCATCTCCATACTGTTGTGCTGCAGTTTTTTTCTTACATGTACTCATTCTCTTTCAGCCACTTTTGTCTGGCTAAATCCTTATCCCAAGGAACAAGAAGTCTTGCCTTGTTCTCCCTCCTTACCTTCTACCACCAAAATTCCATTAGATAACCTCATTAAAACACTGATTAAACTTTCATATTAGCCATACTCTTTAAGCTTAAAGAAATACATTCAGATCTCCTTTAATAATGGAAATTCATAAGAGTGTGAGGTAACAAGAAATATTCTATGTTAAGCCACAGTCACCCTGGGTCTTGGTGCTTACCTGAGATAGGTATATGGAGAACTGGAACAAAGTACATCACAGGAGCCATGGCAACTTATATAGACATTAACTTCATGACTTTCCTCAGAAAGGAAAACTGTAGCTGGCAGACACTTTTTGCAGCTTTATGGCCTAACCAGTACCACTCTTTCATTGTACTTACTAACATAACACTACTTATTTGTTGGTCTTACTACTAGGGTAGGGTGAGATTGTGTCCCTAGCACTTAATGTGGTATCTGGTATTCAGCAAATAATTGTTGAATGAATAAATGTCTGTCTTTTGGCTGAACAAATAATAGAGGAGAGAAGAGAAGCTTAGACCCTGATCCTCATTTCCCCTACCTGCAACACTGTTAATATTACCATACAAAGTTTGTGACTCAGTTTTTGTTAATTCTCTTTATTCTTGAAGAATCAGGAGAAACTAATGAAAGAACTCAAACAGCTACAGCAAGAGGACCTGGCACGTAGGAGACAGACTGTAGCACAAATGCCACCACAACTAGTTGAACTTCCATACAAACGCAGTGAAATGAAAGAAGACTGGCAGAGAGAATTGGAATTTGCCTTTGAAGATATGTACAATGCAGACAGGAGTAAGATATTTTCAGTAGGGCTTTCAATAGTGATTTTATACGTTTTGGTGGGAAAATATGTTTGTAATGATAAAGCAGTTTTTATCTTGAAATGAGTTCTCTGTTTGAAGGAGGCCCCCCATATTTTAGATTGAGACATTACCGTGGCCTTTGCATTTTTGTGATCCAGTTATTTTTAATCATTTTGGAATGGAAACATGTCTCTATTTTTCTTTTTTAAGAGGTGAAAGGGAATCTGATTCTGCACCTTGAACCAGAGCCCTTGCCCACTATGACTAATCAGATCCAAGATGAAGAGCTGGACCTTTCAATGGAACAAGAAAATTTGGGTGCAGCTGAAGACCTTCCAGTGACAGAAGCTGAAATATGTTCTAGTGAAACAGATGGTAAAAACCCTTCTGAGCTAAATATTACAGTATTTCACAGAAAAAAAAAATGCTAACCATTAGCCAGCAGTTAGGAAAATCTGGTCTGATATAAGTGCAAGCAATGAGTAATACTGATGGGAGCAGTAGCTAAAGGATACAATGTTTTTATATTTCCATCATTGACGATCCTTTTTCATATGTATAGGAGGAAAGTTTATTCAGACGTACAGATGATCTGAAGATTTTCAGGTTATTTGAGTTGGGTGCTCAATTCTGAATTCATTAGAAAGGTTGCATGGTAAACATATCTGATAGCAATAACTTAAGCATACCCTGAGAATGACCCTGTGTGGCATACACACCTGAATGTGTGTTCTGAGCTAGGGAATCTGGGAGTAGCCAACCTGGAGGTTCATTTCTTGTCTATGAGGAACATCTGAGCCCCTGTCCCATCCCGTGGAACATGAGCCATACAGAGGATCAAGGTGTCAAGTTTTGGGTTGAATGAAAGTTGTCAGGTGGAGATCGTTAGGAAAAGGGTACTAAGTGACAGTGCTATTTAAACTGCATGCTTTTTGCAAGCGGTTGCAGTTCTTCTGTCCAGCCTGCTGCCACTGGACTCTCCCTTATGTGTATGCCCTCAGTGAAACCCCAAATCTCATTGGCTAGCTCTGGATCTCTTATTTGGCATCTTGAACCTGGTGCCATCCCCATTTGAGTGAGTAGAGGTTCAGCACAACAAAGATCAGCATAGACTTGTCAGATCATCAGAGATCCTACTGGTATTCAGTTATTTCTAGGTACTTCGTGTGTAATGATGGATAGCACAAATTTTGATCTCTCAAACATCTCTATCTCCAACATTCTGAACTTTTTTACTTGGCTGTCCCATAGTTAAAACTGCATGTCTAGCAATAAATTTATGATCTTCTCTTGCTTACTAAAACTGTCTCTACCTGTCTTTTCTATCTTAGTGAATGGTATCACAGTCTGCAGTTACCCAAGCCAGACCACTGGGAGTTACCTTTAATACTTTCCTTTTACCTGCATGTCTCCTTAAAGACCAAGTCCTCTTCATGGAATTCAGCTATTTTTGCCCCATATCTACTGGTATTTCCTTTGTTTAAAACCACTGAGGCTTTCTTATCGTCTTCACCCTACACTGTGAACATAGCCTTTTGGGATTCCAACTTTATGTAGGCCTCCTATTATGTAGGCCTCCCATATCTACTGGTATTTCCTTTGTTTAAAACCACCCAGGCTTTCTTATCGTCTTCACCCTACACCGTGAACATAGCCTTTTGGGATTCCAACTTTATGTAGGCCTCCTATTAGACTCCTCAAGTGAGGGCTCTAGGCCTTATTCATGTCTCCCATGCCTACATTGTTGTCCAAACAGAAGCCTAAGCTTACTACCAGCAACTGGGGAAAAAAAAGCAGCAGCAGCTTAAGGTTACTGTGTTTTGACTTTGGCATAAGCTTGGCAGAAGATGGTTTCAGGGCTGACTTGCCTTCCCTCCAAGCTTTCCACTTAAATTTCATTTCTGTCCTCTGCAGAACCTTTTCTTTTCATGCCAGGTCAGCTGTGTCTTTGTTTGTTTGTTTGTTTTGAGATGGAGTCTTGCTCTGTTGCCCAGGCTGGAGTGCAGTGGCACGATCTTGGCTCACCGCAACCTCCACCTCCCGGATTCAAGTGATTCTCCTGTCTCAGCCTCCCAAGTAGCTGGGACTACAGCCACACACCACCATGCCTGGCTAATTTTTGTATTTTTAGCAGAGACGGGGTTTCACTATGTTGGCCAGGCTGGTCTCGAACTCCTGACCTTGTGACCCGCCCACCTCTGCCTCCCAAAGTGCTGGGATTACAGGCATGAGCCACCATGCCCGGCCAGCAGTGTCTTTAAAAAGATATTCTTACAGCCAGGTGCGGTGACTCATGCCTGTAATCCCAGCACTTTGGGAGGCCAAGATGGGAGGATCATTTGAGTTCAGGAATTCAAGACCACCCTGGCCAACATGGTGAAACCCTGTCTCTACCAAAAATACAAAAATTAGCCGGGTGTAGTGGCACTCACCTGTAATCCCAGCTACACGGGAGGCTGAGGCAGGAGAATCGCTTGAACCTGGGAGACAAAGGCTGCAGTGAGCCGAGACCACACCACTGCACTCCAGCCTGGGCAACAAGAGTGAAACTCCATCTTAAAAAAAAAAAAAGATATTTTTACTCTTTCATGCAGCTTTTTCAGTTATTTTCATTGGGAGTATCAATATCTAGTTTTTCACAATGGAAGTCTTGCCCAATCTAAAGGGACAGTTACACTTTAGCTCCTGCTGATCTCATTTGGTCTTATTGGCTTGGTGTTGCCAAGTTGTTTGTTTGTTTGTTTGAAGCTAGGAATCTCATTGTTTTTAAAAATCCTTACTTTTAAATATTGGCAATGAATTTACTTCTTAAAAATGAGTGGGTTGTGGACTAATGGTAAATGAAAGAAGCCAGGCAGAAAATAATACCTAAATGTGTGATTTCATGTTTATATGAAGGTTTAAAAAAAACAGGCAAAACTAATCTGTGATCTTGGGGTTAAAGTAGTGGCTGTTTTTAGGGGTGTATTGACTGGGAAGGGACATGAAGGAACCTTAGTCCTGGTAATGTTCCACATGATCTGAAAGGTGCTACATCGACATATGTGAAATTCAGTAAGCTATACACTTAGGTTTTTGTGCACCTTGTTCTTTGTAAATTATAACTCAATTGGAATTTTTTTTAATATAAGTTAGACAAAACTACAATCTGCCTATTTTCAACCTCTTAAAGATATTCTTAAATTTTATTCCTTGACTAAGCCAGAGAAATATGTACTTGCATCACACTTTTGTCCTCTTAGAGAACTGTTCGTATTATACTGAGTTTTGGCATTAAATTATCAGCCCACATGGGAAAATGTTTGAAGAAATACTTGTGTTGTTTTTTTGTTTTTGTTTTTAACTGAAGGGATCTCTGTGTGAAGATGGGTGGGAGACATTTTTCCCAGATAGTGCCAAGAATAATTTGGGAGCAGTTGATTTGCTTTTATGGCTATGATGTTTTCCTCTGTAGCTCACTAAGAAATACAGAGCCATATTTGGGACCATTCTCTAGTGTAGACTATAGAACCTCACAGCATATATTTTCAATACTAATCTTACCAGCAAATTACTTAGAAGTTACACATTCATTTATCATTTAGCAAGCAAAATAAACATCTTCCTGATAAGTTTTTTAGGCTTGATATTTGTGTTGCATACATGTTTTTGGAAAATACTTGAATTTTGGCACTTTTACTATTTTCAGTTGAAAAAATTATTTCTAGTTATAATGATTGGAGTCAGATAGCATTGTTGTATATACTGTTAAATCGTAAATATGAGGAAAATAAAACTGTGCTTTTAACTAGTGGTTATAGCAGTAACCGAATATAAGATGGAACAATTTGCCTGGTAATACAATAGATGCTAAATAAGTTTTTTCCCTTTTTCTTTCTTTTAGTTCCCTTGGTAATGAAGACCCAACAGATTCCTTCAAAAGTTCTTTTTAAAAAATTATTAAATAAGATCCGAAGCCAAAAATCTCTCTGGACAATTAAATCTATGTCTGAGGATGAAAGTGAAATGATTACGACTGTTAGTGAAATTGAGAGTAAAGCACCAACGGTTGAGTCAGGAACAATTGCCAGCGAAGAGAGAACGTTATCCTCTGGGCAGGAACAAGGTATTTCTCTCCAAGAGTCTCATTTTCTATAAACCCTTTTAAGTTGTTCAAAAGTAGGTTCGTTTCTGAAAAATCAAAGAATAGAGGTTAAAAGGAACAAAACATAATCCTGCTAATTAAAAGCAACAAAGAAACATTATAAAAGCCTTAGTGAATCTTCTTCCAGACCACTTTTAATCTAGTATAGTTATTTATATATATTAATTGCAAAGTAATCAATGAATCAAAATTAACCAGTTCCTTATTGAGATGTTCAGGCTGTTTTCTAATTTGTCTTGGCATTTTTGTGCTACAGTGGGCATCCTTTTAGTGAAGTCTTTGCCCACATCTTTATTTCCTTAGGAAGGACTCTTTAAAGAATAACTCCTGATCAAAGGATATATGAACATGTTAATGGCTTTTGAGCGTGTTGTATTCCCACTAGGTATTTAGTTTCTTATTTGCTAATTTTAAATAATTTTCTGATTGGAAAAATAGGCTATTAACTATATTTCCAGAAGTTACAAAGTATCTTTTCACACACAATTCAAGTATCTCCTTGATTGGGATGATTTTAAAAATGTGATCGGATTTGTATAGAAATGTTTTGCTTCTATGCTTTTGATAAGAGTGACTTGTGGTCTATATTTGGGTTTTGGATTTTATCCTGAGTCCCACAGGAAGCCTTCTTGAAGTATTTTCTTCCCTTGGCCCCTTGACAGTACCTTCACTTGGTTTTCTACTTTACTATTTTCTCTTGCATTTTCTTCGCTGTTTATCCACATCTCCATAATGACTAACCATTGTTAGTCGTTGGTTAGTCTAGAGCTCATTCCGCAAGTCCCTTCTCTTTATATCAAAACTCCCTAGTTGATCTCAAATGTCACACTTTACATTATCATCTATAAACTGATGTCTCCCAAGTATGCATTTCTATTTTTGGCCTCCTGTTTGAACTCACCTTACTTATTTAACTGTTTCCTTCTCTTGTATATCTAATAATATCTTAAATTTGTTCAGAAGTGACCTGTTGATATCCCCTCCCACTACATACCTGCTTTTCCTACAGTATTCCACATTTCAGTATCTGGCAATATGTTAATTCCCTTGCTCAAGCCAAAAAGCTTATAGTCATTCTGGTTCCCTCTTTTCATATCTTATGTATCTTATGTCCAAACTATTAGCTGATCCAGTTGGTCCTACCCTCAAAATATATCCATAGTCCAACCATTTCTTTCCACCTACATCCTAGCTTAAGCCATGTTCATTTCCTAGGGTAGATTCTTGTAGTAGCCTGCTATCATCAGCCTTTGCACCTCCCTGTTATCGTCTATTAACATAGTGGTCCTCTTAAAAACAAGTAATCTCATGTCATTTCTTTGGATGAAGCCCTCCAGTAACTGTCAGTTTCACTCAGTAAAACCCAGAGAGTTTATAGTGGTTTCAAAGCCTTATGTGACCTGCACACATACACCCCCACCACCACTACTCCCATACTCACTACCTCTCTGACTTCATTTGCCTGCCACACCTCCCTACCCATCTTCTGTACTGTAGATGCCAGCTTGCTCGCTGTTTCTCAGACAGCAAACATAGGACTGGTGGTCTTAGGAATTGCTAATCTTTTTTACTAGACTTCTCTTTTTCTTGGGTATTTCCTTGACTCACTCCCTCACTTCCTTCACATGTTTACTCAACTATCCCTTTCTCAGTAAGGCCTTTTCTGACTATATAAAATGGCACACTTCTACCACTCCCCACCTCTACCCCAACCTCCACACCTTTTACTTCCTATCCCCTTTACCCTGCTTTCCCCCCATAGCTCTTATCAATATCTGATGGGCCCAGTAAAGTGACTGGTGCTTATTTTGCTTATTATCTTAATGCCTACCCCACCCATCCATAAGGACAGGAGCTTTGATTTTGTACATTGCTATGTCCCCAGAGTCTAGACTACTGCCTTGTACAAAACAGGTGCTCAGTTAACATTCGTTGAATTAATTGAATAATTTAAAGCAAGAGAGGTAAATTTGGAATCTAGACATATATATGATATTTAAAGCCATGGGCATAGAAAACCACTTGGAGGGGAAATAATTTAGTGAAAAGAGGGCTTGTAAGACCATCTGAGGGATTCCAACATCTAGAAGATGGCTAGAGAAAGGGCAGATAGCAAAGTCAGTAAAAGGAGTGGCCAGAGAAGTAGGGGAGAATATGGTGTTGAAATCCAAAAAAGGGAACTCTCATAGTCAATCCGTGACCAAGTTCTTTTGATAAAGGGCCTGGCTGGGCGCGGTGGCTCACACCTGTAATCCCAGCACTTTGGGAGGCCGAGGCGGGCGGATGACGAGGTCAGGAGGTCGAGACCATCCTGGCTAACACGGTGAAACCCCGTCTCCACTAAAAATACAAAAGATTCGCCGTGCATGGGCTGGGTGCGGTGGCTTATGCCTGTAATCCCAACACTTTGGGAGGCCGGGGCAGGCAGATCACGAGGTCAGGAGATTGAGACCATCCTGGCTAACATGGTGAAACCCTGTCTCTACTAAAAATACTAAAAAGTAGCTGGGCATGGTGGTTGTGGGCGCCTGTAGTCCCAGCTACTTGGGAGGCTGAGGCAGGAGAATGGCGTGAACCTGGGAGGTGGAGCTTGCAGTGAGCCGAGATCGGGCCACTGCATTCCAGCCTGGGTGACAGAGTGAGACTCCGTCTCACAAAAAAAAAAAAAAAAAAAAAAGTGAGCCAGGCGTGGTGGCGGGCACCTGTAGTCCCAGCTACTCGGGAGCATGAGGCAGGAGAATGGTGTAAACCAGAGGCAGAGCTTGCAGTGAGCTGAGATTGCACCACTGCATTCCAGCCTGGGCGACAAAATGAGACTCCGTCTCAAAAAAAAAAAAAAAAAAAAAAGATAAAGGGCCAATATGAGCAGGCTTTCACCATTCTCATCTTGCTTTATTCTCCCCCTTGCCTGACTAAAACCATGCACACTGATCTCTCAGTTCCTTGAATGGGCCAAGGTTTGTTTCTTTATCCTCACGGGGTCTTTTATACCCATTGGTCTGTCTGGAAAGGTCTCCTATACATCTTCACGTTGTTTACCTGGCTGGTTCTTCCTTACCTTTCAAGTGTCTGCTTAAATGTCATTTCCTCAGAGAAATTTCATCTTGCCCAGATTTATTATACTCTATTGTATAACCCTTCACTTTTCTTATATAGTACTTATTACAATTTCTAATTTTATAATTTTTTTCTGGGATAATTATAAGATGGTTCTGCCACCTACTCTGTAAAGCCTCCTTGAAGCATTTTCTCATTTACTGTGGTATCCCCAGCATCTGCCACATAAGTAGGTACCAAATGAATTAATGAGTGAATGAACGGATAGCTCCATGCAGACTATCTGGCTACCCAAATATGATCAGAACAAATTGCTTTAACTTCCTTCTCTGCTCTGGTTTCACAAATTATTTTTAAAAACCTAGTATCCAAATATATCAAAGATACATTGACATTTTGTTAGCTTCTCCTTTTTAACTTTGATACCTTGTTGTTTCCGCTCTTTTTATGCTTTTCTCCTATGTTTGAAATCCTATCAGTGTATCTATTAAATCAGTTCTTCACGTTTTCACAATTTCAGTCTTTCATCTCTGTTGTTATTATTAGGCTTGGGTTTAATGAGAAATATATCTGATCATCAGGAAGGTGACTGGATCTTAACTAGATGAGACATTCAGATGGCCCTAGATTGAATCTGTTAATACCAGAATTTTGTTATTTTGCTTTAAGTTTGACAATGATTATATATTCAAAATAACAGTGGTATTATCTATTACAGTTGTTGAAAGTGATACACTAACAATTGAGTCTGGACCACTTGCTAGTGAAGATAAACCACTTTCGTGTGGTACAAACTCTGGAAAAGAACAAGGTATTTCTTTTTATCACATCCTCAAATTAAATTTGACTCCTTGCATCTTTTTTTTAAATAAAATTACATGTGATATATTAAGAAAGGGCATTATAGTGGTGTCAAAATTCTAAATTATTGAAACTAATTTTTGTTTGGGGCATTCCCCTAGAAATAAATGAGACTCTGCCTATCACAACTGTAGCTCAGAGTTCAGTTCTACTTCATCCTCAAGAAGAAGCAGCCAGGATTAGAATGTCAGCAAGGCAGAAACAGGTAATTTGAAATTTTATTTTTAAAGGTTTATTTTTCCCCTAGGTACTATTATATAATTTTGTTTGGCCAATGAAATTTGTCTTAATGTCTGGCTAATTTTGATATCATGTTTTTGACATTGTCTTACACAAACATTCAGCTGATAAAATGCGTGTTGTCTTTGCCCATTCTGCTCATTCAACCCTTATTGTGTCTGCTTTATATTTTATATATTTGTATAGATCTTCCCTATAAAATTTATTAGCTTTTAAAAAGCAGAGACTATCTTCTTTAAAAAATTCAATTTATCCTACACAGTTTCTGATACAATGCTTTGTACATAGCAAGTATGCAATAAATAATTGTTGAATTAACAAGTCCTTGTCATAATATTAGACACTCAGATGGGCTTTGTAATCCCACAAGTTTTTTGAAAAATAATACTTCAGAGGAAAAACTTTTAATATACAGCGCCCTTTTTTTGCTCCGTCGCCCAGGCTGGAGTACAGTGACACGATCATCGCTCACTGCAGCCTTGACCTCCTCAGTTCAATCCTCTGACCTCAGCTTCCTGAGTAGCTAGGACTACAGGTATAGGCCACCATGCCCAGCTAATTTTTTTTTTTCCTAGTAGAGATGACATCTTGCTATGTTGCCCAAGCTAAACTTTAACTTCTTTAGGCCGGGCATAGTGACTCATGCCTGAAATCCCAGCACTTTGGGAGGCTGAGGTGGGCAGATCACTTGAGCCCAGGAGTTTGAGACCAACCTGGCCAACCTGGTGAAACCCTGTCTCTACTAAAAATACAAAAATCAGCTGGGTGTGGTGACACAAATCTGTAGTCCCAGCTACCCAGGATGCTAAGGTGGGAGGATTGCTTGAACCCAGGAGGCGGAGGCTGCAATGAGTCAAGATCACACCACTGCACTCCAGCCTGGATGACAGAGTGAGACTCTATCTCAAAAAAAAAAAAAAAAGGCCGGGCCCGGTGGCTCACGCCTGTAATCCCAGCACTTTGGGAGGCTGAGGCGGGTGGATCACGAGGTCAGGAGATCGAGACCATCCTGGCTAACACGGTGAAACCCCGTCTCTACTAAAAATACAAAAAATTAGCTGGGCATGGTGGCGGGCGCCTGTAGTCCCAGCTACTCAGGAGGCTGAGGCAGGAGAATGGTGTGAACCCGGGAGACAGAGCTTGCAGTGAGCCGAAATCGCGCCACTGCACTCCAGCCTGGGCGACAGAGTGAGACTCTGTCTCAAAAAAAAAAATCCTCCTTAACTTATGACTTTGGTCTCATCTACTTTTAATAAAATATTTTTTTAACCCAACTTACCTTGAAGGAGGCTAATTATTACTAAGCAGGCCAGTTTATAGTCCTAGTTAGTTTTTTCAAAAATACAGCTGGGGAATAATTCCGTGAGCCAGTATTTCTTCTCAGATAAATACTTTCTCAGGCCAGGCGCAGTGGCTCATACCTGTCATCCCAGTACTTTGGGAGGCTTAGGCGGGTGGATCACCTGAGGTCAGGAGTTTGAGACCAGCCTGGCCAACATGGTGAAATCCCATCTCTACTAAAAATACAAAAAGTATCTGGGCGTGGTGGTGCGCACCCGCAATTCCAGCTACTCAGAAGGCTGAGACAGGAGAATCGCTTGAACCCAAGAGGTGGAGGTTGCAGTCAGCCAAGATTGTGCCACTGCATTCGCCTGGGCGACAAGAGCGAAACTATCTCAAGAAAAAAAGAAAAATTTCTCATCAATAGTCTAGAACAGTATTGTTCAGTAGCACTTTCTGTGATGATGGAAATGTTTTATATCTATGTACAGTATGTACCTGTTAGCCACATGGGCTGTTGAATAAAATAGTTAGTGTAACTGAGGAACTAAATTTTAAGTTTTATTTAATTTTAATTAAATTTAAGTAGTCACATAAAGCTAGTAAAGTAAGGAAGAGGAACTGTCTGGGAACTCCGTTGAAGCCACTGTTGCCTAACTAGGAATAGGTAAAGAATCAGGTCAAAACATTTTTTATTTTGAAAACAAGATCATTGTTCATTATCTCTAGTAGAAGTGCTGCTCTTTATATAAGAAAACAACGTGCATTCCTTTTTTTACTTATTCAGTAAATACTCGTCTGTTTATCAGGGACTGTAGAGTAGTCCCTGCTTATCCACAGTGTATATGTTCCAGGACCCCTCGTGGATGCTTGATAGTACCAAACTGTGGATAATATTGATTCCTGTATATACTATGGGTGAATTTATTTTTCCTTCTTTATAATTCCACTGATAGAAGATTTACTTTTACCATAGATCTTAGCAATCAGCGTATAATTTTTTTTCTTTCCTTATTGAGAACTTCCAGCTTTTCACTAAAAGGAAGCACTTTACAGCCTCTCTTTGACATATCAAAATTGCCAGCATTACTACTCTTATGCTGTGGAGCCACTATGAAGTAAAATAAGGGTTATTTGAACACAAGCACTGTGATGCTGCAACAGGCAAGTTTTTGTAACCAAGATGGCTACTAAGTAACAAATGGCCTGGTCCAGTTTACAGCATGGATATGCTGGACAAAGAGATTATTGATGTTTTCAGCAGTACAGAGTAGGACAGTGCAAGATTTCATCACACTACTTAGAATAGTGCATAATTTAAAACTTATGAATTATTTCTGGAATTTTCTATTTAAGATTTTCTGGCTGCTGTTGACCCTGAGTAATTAAACCACAAAAGCTAAATTGCAGATAGGAGGGGACTAAGGTGCTGGATTTGGCAGGCTAGTTTTGTCCTCATGAAACTCATAGTTACTCAAACATGTTCATATTACTTAGAGTGTGAGTGTGCTTGTATAGTATTAGAGTTTATGTGTTATCTTTCTGCCATTTTCTTCTGTTCCATGCCTGACAAAAAAGACACAGAATGTTGTTCATTGCTTCTAGATAACTATCCCTCTTAATGAGTATGGTTAAGAAGTCAAAGTATTTTAGGAGGCCTTGATATTTAATTTCTTTAGTCATTATTTATACTATTAAATGTGTGAACATAGAATTTGGCTGTACATCATTTGCTACTTCAAGGTAGTTCTTCAGTGGTGATCAGGGTTTCACTGTGCTCTCAGAAAGTAGAAATAGTTAATGTATTTATTCTTTCTTTTCCTTCTGCCTTTTTTTACTTCTATCCCTTTTTCTCTTTTTCCCATTTCCCATCTTTTACTCCCATCCTCAGTCTGTCAGTGATAACAACAGAGATAAAGCATCACCACTTACTTCTTTGAAAATTGGTACCCTTGGTGAAGAAACCTAATTTCTTTTAAATGGAACGTGTGTTATCTTTGCCTTTGTATGAGTTTGTTGTTAATAGATCAATAGTATTTTGTTACCTAGATAATGGAAATAGAAGAGCAGAAGCAAAAGCAATTGGAATTACTTGAACAAATTGAACAGCAGAAATTAAGATTAGAAACTGACTGCTTCAGGGCTCAGCTGGAAGAAGAAAAAAGAAAAAAAACTCAACCGACTGGGGTAGGATGCAGAAAATCTCATCACTACATAAATCATTTGGTGAGGGGGGCAAGAAAATATGAGCACTTGTAGCGTTTAGAAAAGTAAAATGGATGGCTGGGCGCAGTGGCTCATGCCTGTAATCTCAGCACTTTGGGTGGCCGAGACAGGCAGATCACTTCAGGTCAGGAGTTCGAGACCAGCCTGGCCAATGTGGTGAAACCCCATCTCTACTAAAAATACAAAAATTAGCTGGGCATGGTGGCACGTGCCTGTAATCCCAGCTACTCCGGAGGTTGAGGCAGGAGAATCGCTTGAACCTGGGAGGTGGAGGTTGCAGAGTGAGATTCCATCTCAAAAAAAAAATAATAATAAAAGTAGAATGCCTTTGTAATTCTTATTTGGTCTTTTTTTGATATAATGTATGTATATATGAATAAATTTGCATCAGTTACGGCTTTCATCTTTCAGTTTCTATAGGATACTAATAGATACGACCATGGTTTGTAGGTAATGCGTATGTTGAGCTTTTGGACCCGCACTAAAGGAGAATGACAGATTAGTTCATTTCTTACTAATGGAAATGCCAGTCATTTTATAAAAAATAAAGCTGTATGGAAGTTTACAATTATAGAACTGTATGTAAAAATACTTCAATACTTACTTCTAAATTTGCTTTTTAATTAGTAACTTTGTCTTTTATTAGGTTGGCATTGCTCCAGCATCATGCCCTGTAATTTCTGATGAAGATAGTCATAGGCAGATGATTCGTAACTATCAACATCAGCTTTTACAACAAAACAGGTATTAGCTAGGGTATAATTTATATGTGATCGTATGTGGCTACATTTTTAGGATTTATTGTTTCATTTATATGAGGATCTAATTTGGATTTCCTTAGAATTATGGCATTTAGAACTGCCATTCTTAAAGGACAATGTGAGTGTAATTTCTTTTCACCATGAGTATTGCCAACCCTAGATTGCTGTTGTTAAATTTAATGTATAGACATGGGGCTTTTTATTTTTCATTAAAAAACAATAATTGTTTGCTTTTGTCTTTGGTAGGTTACACAGGCAGTCTGTTGAAACAGCCAGGAAACGATTACTTGAATATCAAACTATGTTAAAAGGAAGGTGCCCATCGGTGTCAGCTCCATCATTGATAACTGATTCTGTTATATCAGTGCCATCATGGAAATCTGAGAGACCGACTGCTATATCAGAGCATTGGGATCAAGGTCAGAGACTCAAGTTGAGTCCTAACAAATACCAACCCATACAACCTATACAGACCTCCAAATTAGAACAAGATCATTTTCAGGTAGCGAGACAAAATCACTTTCCACAAAGACAGGTGGAAACAACAGAAACATTACACACTTCAGATATTTTAACCAATCAAGCTTTAGAATCACAAGAACATCTAAGGCAATTCTCTCAGACTGAAACACAACAGAGAGACTATAAATTGGTCCCCAAAGATTCTGAGACACTTTCAAGGGCTTTGTCACATGACAGGCAGCTAATATCACAGGATGCTAGAAAAATATCTGAAACATTTAGGGCAACAACTTTTCAAAGTTTAGAATCCCAACAATTGTTCTCAGAGAATAGTGAAAATATATCTTACCATTTAACTGAACCTTCTTCATTTGTACCACTGGTACCTCAGCATTCTTTTAGTTCTCTGCCTGTTAAAGTTGAGTCAGGAAAAATTCAAGAACCCTTTTCAGCCATGAGCAAAAGTACAGTTTCCACAAGCCATTCTATAATCAGCCAAATGCATGATAGGCCTTTGCTGCCGTCAGAGAATATCACAGCCCAGCAAGGTAATATGAAGGCCCTCCAAGAACAGTTAGACCTACAGAAGAAAGTTCTTCAGGCAAGACAGGAAGCTCAGGAACAGTTACTTTTGTGCAAACAGAAAGAATTGGAACAGCAAATGGGCCTCTCGGTATTCCTTCCCTTGGTAACTCCAGATTCATCTGCTTTATTGCCTTCTGCCAAAGCAGATTTGGGGAGAATCCAGGAATCTTCACCAACCAAGAATAATACTGCAGTTTCCTCAGACCATCATGTGATCTCACAACTTCAGGATAAGCGTTTGAGTCTTTCACAGCCTATCCTATCACAGCAAAATAATTTTAAATTTCTCCAAGAGCAGTTGAATATTCAGAAGGATAGCCTTCAGGCTAGGCGAGAAGCCCAGGAAGTATTGTATGTACATAAACAGAGTGAATTGGATAGAAGAGTATGTTCTGAACAGGCTGAGCCCTCTTTCCCATTTCAGGTAGCTCAGCATACATTTACTTCACTACCATCTGCTGATACAAAATCTGGAAAAATACAGGAGCAACATTCATCTAAGAGCAAGAAAGGACTTGTTTCATGCCAATCTGACATCCCCATATCTCAGGATGGGTCTTTGAGTTTCCTACAGCAGTTCCTACCTCTACATGATAGTTTGAAGTTGCTCCAAGAACAGTTGACTAAACAGAGGGATACTCTTCAGGCTAGGCATGAAGCTCAGGTGGAATTACTTTTACATAGACAAAGAGATTTGGGGGACAGTAAGTCTGGGCTGGTGAGCTCTTCATCCTCACCAGTGGTTGTTCAGCATTCAGTTGCTTCACAAGCTTCTGCTAAAGCTGAGCCTAGGAGAATTCAGGAGCTTTATTTATCTGAGAAGGAGAATGTAGGTCCCTCCTGTCGTTTGATAATCCCAACATTTCAGGATAAGTCTCTTAGTTTTCCACAGCATAGCCTGGCACAGCAAGAAAATTTGACAATACTCCAAGAACAGTCACAAATACAAAGAGTAATACTTGGTGCTAAAGAAGGAACTCAGGAATTTGTACACACAGAAAGTGAATTGGAGAAAATAATTTCTTCTGAACAGACTGGCACCTCCTCATCCCTTTCCCAGGTGGATGAATCTGAGGGATTCCAGGAATGTATATCAATCAAGAGTGACAGTACCATTCCCTTAAGCCATCCTAAGATCCCAAGATGTCAGGAAAGACTTTTGAGAGTTTCACAACATATGCTACCTCTACAAGATAATTTGGAGGAACACCAAGCATGGCTAGACACTGAGAAAGAAGCCTTTCATGTCAGTCAGAAAACCCAAGAAAATATGTCTTCTGAACAAACTGGCTCATCTTCATTCATACCCCAGTTGGTACAGCTTTCATTTACTTCGTTAGCTTCAGCTGAGTCTGGCACAATCCTGGAACCTCTTTTTACAGAGAGTGAAAGTAAAATTTTTTCAAGCCACCTTCAGATCCCACAATTGCAGGATAGGCTTTTGAGGATATCGCAACTTATCCAGCCTCAACAAGATAATTTGAAGGCACTTCAAGAACAGTTAGCTACACAGAGAGAAGCCATCATTCTAGCTAGACAAGAAGCTCGGGAAGAATTACTTTTACATCAGAGTGAATGGGAGGGAAGAATATCTCCCGAGCAGGTTGACACCTCTAACTTACCCCTAGTACCACAGCATTCATTCGCCTCATTACCTCTTACTGAATCTGAAAGAAACCAAGAACCATGTTCAATTAACAGTGATAATATAGTATCCTCAGGTCACTCAGAGATACCAACATTGCCTGATGGGCTGTTGGGTTTATCACATCTTGTTTTACCTCAACAAGATAATTTGATTGCACTTGAAGAACACTTGCATGCACAGACAGATTTCCTTCCTTCTATTGAGAAAACCCAGAAAGAATTGGTTTTGTCAAAACCATGTAAATTTGAGGAAAAGGTATCTTCTGAGCATTTTATCCAGTCTCACCATGGTGATTTGCAGGCACTTCAACAGCAGTTAGATACACAGAAGAAAGCCATTCGATCTATACAGGAAGTCCAAGAAGAATTGCTTTTGCAAAGATTAAGTGAATTGGAGAAAAGGGTATCATCTGAACAAGTTTGCTCCTCTTCATTTGTATCCCAGGTGCCTGTTGCTGACTCTGAAAGAACCCAGAAGTCTTTCCCAACCAAAAGTAATGATACTCTTCCCTCAAGTCATTGTGAGATTCCAAGATTACAGGATAGACTTTTGAGTTTATCACAGCCTATTCTGCCTCAGCAAGATAATATGACAGCACAATTGGATGCACAAAGGGAAGTGATGTATTCTTATGAGAAACCCCAGGAAGAACTGTCTTTAAACAAACAAAGAAAGTTGAACAAAAGTGAATCTGCTGAGCATACTATCCCCTCTTTGTTTCTACCCAAGGAAACAGAGCATTCGTTTATTCCACTACCTTTTGCAGAAGCTAAACCTAAAAGCACTTGTGAATTGTATTCATCCCAGAATGAACATGCAGCCCCCCCAAGTAATCCTGTGATCCCAGGGTTTCAAGATAGACTTTTGAGTTTTTCACAGCCTGTCTTAACTCAGCAAGATAACTTGGGACTTCAGAAACAGTTGGATCTACAAAGAGAAGTTCTGCATTATAGCCAGAAAGCCCAAGAAAAATTGCTTGTACAGAGACAAACAGCATTGCAGCAGCAGATACAGAAACATGAAGAGACTTTGAAGGATTTCTTTAAAGACAGTCAGGTATGTTTTAAACCTGAATAATAATGAAACACTAGAAGTTTAAACCCAAATCAGTTTTTAATACTAGGATTACAAGTTTTCAGTTATTGAGAAAAAGTAGTTTGACCTTAACTGTGCTTTGATTTTTCACCCTAAATGATGTGGAAGTTAAAACAAAAATCGATCCACCCACATGGTGTTTATGAGGTTAATAGTTACGTGAAGTCCAATTAATTTTTTTAAATTTTCTTTTGTTTTTGCTTTTTTTTTTTTTTTTGAGACAAGGTCTCGCTCTGTTTTTCAGGCTGGAGTAGAGTGGCACCATGTCGGCTCACTGCAACCCCTACCTCCTGGGTTTAAGTGGTTCTTGTGCCTCAGTCTCCCAAGTAGCTGGGATTACAGACATGTACCACCATGCCTGGCTAAATTTTGTATTTTTTTTTTTTTAATAGAGACAGGGTTTCGCCATGTTGCTGGGATTACAAAGTGCTGGGATTACAGGTGTGAGCCACCACACCTGACCCAAAGCTCAATTAATTTCACCTGCAAACACACCACAAAACAATGTAGATTCTTATTTTAGAGTTTTGTTTTAATGGATTTTAAGCTTACCATAAGATTTAAATTGTAAAAATAACTGGTTAGCAGAATTTCTCTTATGCAGCAACAGACATTGTGCTCTTTGTTGACATTTATATACAAATCAAAATCAATACCATCTTTTTTCTCAAGTGACACTATTATGGTTTGTTGTAAAACGGGCATGATTTTAGGCTGATGTAGAGCTGGACCTGCTGCTTTTATCTGAATTGTTCATAAGACTCTGGCCCAGTGACTCATTCATAGTTGCCCTATCTGGGAGACAAGGGTATGTTCTAAATTTGAATGTATCCGTTTTATTTTAAAAGGCCAGTTCTGCTGGACATGGTGACTCAGGCCTTATAATCCCAGCACTTTGAGAGGCCGTGGCAGGTGGATCTCCTGAGCCCAGGAGTTCAAGATCAGCCTGGGCAACATGGCGAAACCCTGTCTCTACAAAAAATACAAAAATTAGCCAGGCATGGTAGCATGTACCTCTAGTCCTAGCAACTCTGGAGGCTTAGGTGGGAGGATGACTTGAGCCCAGGAGGTTGAGGCTGCAGTGAGCCATATTATGCCACTGTACTCCAGCCTGGGCGATGAGGGAGACCCTATCTCAAAAAAATAAATAAATGAAAGGCCACTTCCTAAATTTATTATTTAGTCTAAATAGAGTTCTGCAAATCCTTTGATGTCGAGAAGAAGCTTGAGTTGGGTTCAGGAAGAGTTAACGTCAAGAGATTTACTGGTCATTTAAAGGAAAAGTAATGGCAAAAGAAAAGCAGAGGGAAATACTCAAATATAATCTCTTATGGAAAGATGCAATGGAGGCTATGTTTTTTTTTTGTTTGTTTTTTGTTTGTTTGTTTGTTTTTGAGACAGAGTCTTGCTCTGTCACCAGGCTGGAGTGCCGTGGCGTCATCTCGGCTCACTGCAACCTCTGATTCCCTGGTTCAAGCGATTCTCCTGCCTCAGCCTCCCGGGTAGCTGGGATTACAGGCATGCACCACCATGCCCAGCTAATTTTTGTATTTTTTGTAGAGACAGGGTTTTGCCATGTTGCCCAGGCTGGTTTCAATCTCCTGACATCATGATCTGCCCAACTCGGCCTCCCAAAGTGCTAGGATTACAGGCGTGAGCCACTGCACCTGGCTGTAGGCTAAGTTTTTAAGTCCAAGGCTGTGAATGGTTGTTGTTTTTGTTGTTGTTGTTTGAGACGAAATCTTGCTCTGCTGCCCAGGCTGCAGGCTGGAGTGCAGTGGCACGATCTTGGCTCACTGCAACCTCTGCCTTCCAGGTTCAAGTGATTCTCCTGCCTCAGCCTCCTAAGTAGCCAGGATTACAGGCATGCACAATCACACCCAGCCAATTTTTGTATTTTTAGTAGAGACGGGGTTTCACCATGTTGGCCAGACTGGTCTTGAACTCCTGACTTCAGGTGTCCTGCCCACCTTGGCTTCCCAAAGTGCTGGGATTGCAGGCGTGAGCCACCGCGCCTGGCCGAATGGTTGTATTTTCAATGGAAATATCCTTTTGGCATTAGAAGCATATCTTATTTTTTATATATAGATAAAATTTTGTGATTGATGGAACTATTTATTTGGTTTACGTTCTAATTTAAGAAGGGAGATATAAATCTAATGAATAATTCTTCACATGATCCCCCAACTTGTGTTTCCCCACCCTCATCTCCACTTTTTCAGATAAGTAAGCCCACAGTTGAAAATGATTTAAAAACCCAGAAGATGGGGCAGCTCAGAGATTGGTTTCCTAATACACAAGACCTAGCAGGAAATGATCAAGAAAATATTAGGCATGCAGATAGGAACAACTCTGATGATAATCATTTGGCTTCAGAAGATACTAGTGCCAAGCAAAGTGGTAAGATAATTGTGTTTGATTGTAATTATTTCACTGATTATTCCTTGTTTTCGTCCCCTGTAGCTTGCTAGTTGAAGAAAAGTTAGAAGTATGTTAATAGATTTTGTATTGTATCCAACTTTGTCATTGACTTAATAGGTGAGCATCTGGAGAAAGATCTGGGGAGAAGATCCTCAAAGCCACCTGTAGCAAAAGTCAAATGTGGTTTGGACTTAAACCAGCATGAACTTAGTGCTATACAAGAAGTAGAGTCACCAGCAATTGGCAGAACTTCTATACTAGGTAAATAGATGCTTTGATAAAACAAGATTTTTAAATAATTTGCCAGTTTTCTACTTTTTTTTTAGATGGAGTCTTGCTCTGTTGCCCAGGCTGGAATGCAATGGTGTGATCTCAGCTCACTGAAACCTCTGCCTTCTGGGTTCAAGCAAATCTCCTGCCTCAGCCTCCCGAGTAGCTGGGATTACAGGCGCCCGCCACCACACCCAGCTAATTTTTGTATTTTTAGTAGAGACAGGCTTTCACCATGTTGGCCAGGCCGGTCTTGAACTGCTGACCTCAGGTGATCTGCCTGCTTCAGCCTCCCGACGTGCTAGGATTACAGGCATGAGCTACCGCACCTGGTCTACATTTTTTCAGAGTGCTAAATGTTTTTTGTTAAACTTATAGCAGAAAAAGGAGATGGAAAAAAAAAAAAGAAACCTAGACTGACTTTCATGAAAAGGAAAAAATGGTTTATTTAAACAGTATTTAAAATTTGGACTTAAGGAAATGTGGCATTGGTAATAACTATGACTATGTAGTTTCTTTATCTTGTATATGGGGAAAACAACTTATTGTAGACAAAAATTTTTTGATTTTCCATCTTCTGACAGTCTTGCTCCCCGTTTCCTTTCATGTCTGCCTTCTACATGTGTTTCTTTTAGGATACACTCAGGTTTTTTTTTTTTCTCTTTTCCTTTGTCACTTTCTACTTTCCTACCTTCACTGTTCTTTTCTTATATTTTTATAGGATTATTATGCTTAAATCCTGGCTTTATGGTCAATTAGAACAGATATATTTATTCACTGTACTACTTTCTACATCCAGGTGTCAGAAAAAAATAATAAAACACCCATCCCTGTAATTCTTTTTTTTTTTTTTTTTTGAGACAGAGTCTCGCTCTGTCGCCCAGGCTGGAGTGCAGTGGCGCAATCTCGGCTCACTGCAAGCTCCGCCTCCCAGGTTCACGCCATTCTCCTGCCTCAGCCTCCCGAGGAGCTGGAACTAGAGGCACCCGCCACCAAGCCCAGCTAATTTTTTTATATTTTTAGTAGAGACGGGATTTCACCGTGTTCGCCAGGATGGTCTCCATCTCCTGACCTTGTGATCCGCCTGCTTCGGCCTCCCAAAGTGCTGGGATTATAATCTTGAGCCACTGCGCCCGGCCCCATCTCTGTAATTCTTAATAAATAGTCTTATGTGAATTTCATAATTTTTTTTAGAATTCAGATTCACTAAATAATTTTCTCGATCAAATTTATCAAAATAAATTATTTTTTAAAGGGGAACATTAGCTTTGCCAATAGAAAGGTACTTAGAAGTTGTATCCTCATTAGTATAGTAGTTGAAAAAAAAAGCTGTAATGTTAATATTAGCCGTTTGATCTTCAGCTATAAAATATTGTACCTGTGTTTCTGAGCGTTTGAAAGAATTAAGGGAGGTATGCTAGGTGCAATGACTCACACCTGTAATCCCAGCACTTTGGGAGGCTGAGATGGGAGGATCGAGACCAGCCTGGTGTAATGCAGGGAAACCCCATCTGGTGGCGCTTGCCTGTAGTGTTCAGCTACTTGGGAGGCTGAGGTAGGAGGCTCACTTGATCCCAGGGGGTTGAGACTGCAGTGGTTTCTTTTAAGTCTAGGAGTAAGTCTAAATAAGTCAAGACCCCTAGGTAGGTGAACTAAAATCCCTACCAAAACCCCTGGTAGGTGAACTACCAGGCCCTCATGATCTTTCTCTTCCTCCCTTCAAGACTTAGTAAGTGTCATTTGTTTGGTAAACTTATTCAGATTTCCTTCTCATGAAGTCTTGGTCTCATCATAGCCTTTACCATACTTCTTAGGGTAATACTTCTATCATCATATTACATGCAAGTAATTTAAAAAGGGAAATAGCGCTGAAAGGTATAACATAAAACAGCAGTTCTTCCTGCCCCTACACACCCTTTAATACCACTCACCAGAGGCAGTTACTTTTCAAGTATTTTAAGTATTTCTTCTTGTATTTACTTCCATAGTTGCAGTGGGTTTAAGCAAAAATTAAGCTAAATTGTCATTATGGTGATACATAGACCTTTTTTGCTGCTGAGTCCATTAGTATATTATGTTATTATATTTTATTTTTCTAAACTTTTTTTCATGTAGTAAATTGTCTTATTTATTTAATTTGCTTAAAGTTTTTAGAGTGTCTGTCTTTCCACTCTCTACTACTTCAGTTAAATACCTCTCAATATAATGTAGTTTGTACTATTTTCTCTTTTTGTGGAACACCTTTTAGTTGGAAGTTGTATGGCCATGCTATGCATTCTTAACAAGGGTGTTTTTTCCCCCAGAGGGATAAAAATTGGTTCTTGGGGAGGTGAAAAAAAACTTTTACTATTTATATGTACAAAGCACAAATATGCATAAATAGATATACAGTATATTTGTGGTTATTAAAACTGAACGGGGGTAGAGGCAGTTTAAAAAGGAAAAGTCTAAAACGACTCCTTAAGGGATGATAAAAATAAGGTTGAGAAATACTGATCTATATTGATCTTTCCATTTTTTCTTCTCATTCTTTTTCTTTGGGTTTTGTTTTGTGGGCTAATTTTCTTAATTTTGTGTTCTGACTTTTCTTTTGAACTTTTGATGATCAAATTGTAGTTTCTAAAAGGTTACTCTTTTTCTCTGATTATTTTCTTTTTTTATAGCATCCTGCTATTGTTTCATGGATGCAGAATGTTGTCTACTTTAAATATTTATAGTGGATTTTTTGGTTTGGGTTTTTATATTTTTTAGTTCTTTCATTTTTTTGTTGTCTCTGTCTTATACTTTAGAACCTTTCCTCTAATGTCTTCATATTTGAACGGGATGCTAAAAGGCCAATTGGAGGTTCTCTTGGGATGAGGGGCCATATGTGCTGTTGGACTTTATTGGAAAAAGTATGGCTTTGTAGTGAGGACGCTCACCTTAGTATCTGTAGTTCCATTCCTTGAGAGAAGTTTAGTTTCTTCAAAGAAATACCTTCTAAGCTTGATATAAGCCTGGCTGTTGATATTATTGAGCCAGACCTAGGAGATCTGGATTGAGGATGCAGACTTTAACACCCTCTGATTTCCTTATGGCATTCTGTCACCCCCTTCCACTCTTGCCTCCTTTCTGTGCCTGATCCCCTGGACCCCAGAGTGTATCAGATTCGGTTTCTCCAGAGAATAAACCTTTAGTTTCCTCTGGGGATGATGTTGATGGACAGGGATCTCAGGAGAGGGATAACTCTTCCAAGTACCTAGTCTTAAATGTTCTGTTTTTAGTTTCCTGCTGCATGTATTCCTTTTGTAGTAGTGCCTAGCGCCCTTAATTCCCAATTTTTGGGGGGATGCTTTATCAAAATATAACCTTCAAAGAGGTGCACAAATCATGTTTGTTTCAGTGGTTTATCACTGTAATAATCACACCCATGTAAAACACCACCAGGTCAAGAAGTGGAACATTAGAGAACCCAGTAAACACTTCTCTTTTACCTTCCCAGTTATCATCCCCTGTCTTCTAAACCATATCTTGATTCCTATACCACAAATTAGTTGTGGTTATTTTTGAACTTTATATATAAATTATGAATGCATGTTATAATGGCTGGTAAATTCTCCATGAATTTTCTTTGTGATTAGTCAATACTGAGGCATAATCTGATGTGGTGAGGTAGCAGCATCATTAAAAGCTTAGTAAAATTGAATACAAATAATATAAAAGCTTGACTGTGAAAGGTAAGGAATTATTTTCTTGCTATATACAGTAAGTCTTTAAGAGCTTAGATTTCTACCCATAATATAAATTGGCACTTTAGTTCTAGCTATTAATAGTTCCAGAAACTGAAGTGGAAATATTTTTCCCCCCACCAGGTAAACCAGGTATTTATCAAGACAGAGACCCCCTGCGAGTCTCAATAAGCCGAGAACAAAGTTTCTTTGGGAGCCCACTGGCCCATGATCCATTT
Source organism: Pan troglodytes (assembly GCF_028858775.2). NCBI lineage: Eukaryota > Metazoa > Chordata > Mammalia > Primates > Hominidae > Pan > Pan troglodytes. Next base: position 95,822,061 of record NC_072407.2, read on the forward strand.
AGTTGTCTTCAACCAGTTGGCCAAGAGAATATCTGTGGTGATGACTATGATGAAGCAGGTGAGAAATAAATGGAAAGTGGAATTGTGTGCACAAGGATATGTGGACAAAAGATATTTATTATTTTGTTATTTGTAATGGTGAAAAATGGTAAATAAACTTAGTTACTGCTGTTAATGGAATCGTTATGATGCACTGTTAACTATATTGTTCTATGCAGTTGTTAAATGAGTAATTTTGCTTTTAAATTGTTTTATTAAAAGCCAGTAAGAAGTTTATCAAGGTAGGAGTTTTATACAATTGGCAGCATCCATAAATCTTATGTTTAAGCCTATTTGTAACAATCCATATCTAATTAAATACTGTTAAACATTTTAAAAATTCTATTTGTGGGCATTCTAAATAAGCTGTTTTATGTTTATTTTTAAATATTTGGAAAATAAAGATAATTTGAAGGAAAAATATTTAAATCACTTAATCCTAACACCCAAAGACAGCCAATGTTAATCTTCTCGCTTCTAAATTTATATATGTATATATATATAGCACAGGATATTTTGTATATAATTTGTGTACTGATCCTACAAAGTATAGTTGTAGTACTATTTTATTAGTTGTAAGGCATCTTTTAAGAAGTTACATTTTGGCCGGGTGCAGTGGCTCACATCTGTAATCCTAGCACTTTGGGAGGCCAAGACTGGCAGATCATGAGGTCAGAAGATTGAGACCATCCGGCTAACACCGTGAAACCCTGTCTCTACTAAAAATACAAAAAATTGGCCAGGTGTAGTGGTGGTCACCTGTAGTCCTGTAGGGAGGCAGGAGAATGGCGTGAACCTGGGAGGTAGAGCTTGCAGTGAGCCGAGATCAAGCCACTGCACTCCAGCCTGGGCGACAGAGCGAGACTCCAAGACTCCATCTGAAAAAAAAAAAAAAAGAAGTTACATTTTATAGCCAGATTTATTTTTATTTTAGCTGTACACCTAGTAAGATAATTTACTCGTATCTATACAAGATACCTTACTTGTATCTATAGTTGAGTGGAATGAGAGATGAAGGAAAGGGATATTCTTTTGAGGGTTTATTAAAAAATTGACTTTAACATCTCCTCTTTAAATTGTGGATTAAAATAACTGTAAAGGATATAATTTTCAGTGAGCTATAATTTTTGACATTTTAAAATAAAACAGATTATTCTTTTTTTAATTTTTAATTTTTGTGGCTACATAGTAGGTGTATCTGTTTATGGGGTATATGGGATAGTTTGATACTGGTATACAATGTGTAATATTCACATCATGGTAAATGGGGTATCCATCACCTCAAGCATTTATACTTTATTACAAACAATTCAATTATAGTTTTAGTTATTGCAAAATGTACAAAGAAATTATTCACTATAGTCACCCTGTTTTGCTATCTAACTGCTTATTTGTGCCCATTAACCACCCCCACTCCCCCAACGACCCCCAACTATGCTTCCCAGCCTCTGATAACCTTTGTTCTACTCTCTATCTCCATGAGTTCAGTTGTCTTAATTTTGAGTTCCCACAAATAAGTGAGAACATGTGAAGTTTGTCTTTCTGTGCCTGGCTTATTTCACTTAACATAATAACCTCCAGTTCCATCCATGTTATTGCAAATGACATGATTTTGTTCCTTTTTATGGCTGAATTGTACTCCATTGTGATACGTGCCACTTTTTTTTTATCCATTTGTTTGTTGATGGACACTTAGGTTGCTTCCAAATCTTGGCTATTGTGAACAGTGCTGCAGTCAACATGGGAGTGCAGATATCTCCTCAGTGTACTGATTTACTTTCTTTTGAGTATATACCTAGCAGCAGGATTGCCGAATCATATGGTAGCAATATTTTTAGTTTTTTGAGGAACCTCCAAACTGCTCTTCATAGTGGTTGTACTGATTTACATTCCCACCAATGGTGTTCCCTTCTCACCACATCTTTGCAAAACATTCATTATTACCTGTCTTAGATAAAAGCCATTTTAACTGGACTGGCAGGATATCTCAAAGTAGTTTTGATTAGCATTTCTCTAGTGATCACTGGTGTTGATTGAGCACCTTTTCATTTGCCTGTTTGCCATTTGTATTTCTTCTGAGAAATGTCCGTTTGGATTTTTTGCCCATTTTTTAATCAGGTAATTAGATTTTTTCCTACAGAGTTGTTTGAGCTCCTTATATATTCTAGTTATGAATCCCTTGTCAGATGGGTAATTACAAACATTTTCTCCCATCCTATTGGTTGTCTCTTCACTTTATTGATTGTTTCATTTGCTTTGCAAAAGCTTTTTAATTTGATGTGATTCCATTTGTCCATTTTTGCTTTGGTTTCCTGTACTTGTGGGGTATTGCTCAAGAAATCCTTTGCCCAGACCAGTGACCTGGAGGGTTTCCCCAATGTTTTCTTTTAGTAGTTTCAAATTTGAGGCCTTAGATTTAAATCTTTAATCCATTTTGGTTTGATTTTTGTATATGGTGAGGGATAGGGTCTAGTTTTATTCTTCCATATGTGGGTATCCAGTCTTCCCAGCACCATTTACTGAAGAGACTCTCTATTCCCCCATGTACGTTCTTGGCACCTTTCTCAAAACTGAGTACACAGTAAATGTATGAAATTGTTCCTGCGTTCTCTATTCTGTTCCATTGATCTGTGTGTGTCTCTTTTTATGCTAGTACCATGCTGTTTTGATTACTGTTGCTCTGTAGTATAATTTGAAGTTAGGTAGATTCCTCCAGTTTTGTTCTTTTTGCTCAGGATAGCTTTGGCTATTCTGGGTCTTTTGTGGTTCCATATAAATTTTAAGATTTTTTTTCTATTTCTATGAAGAATATCATTGGTATTTTGATAGGGATTGCATTGAATCTGCAGATTGCTTTGGGTAGTATGGACATTTTAATAATGTTGAGATTCTTCCAATCCAGGAACATGGAATATCTTTCCATTTTTTGTGTCTTTAATTTCTTCCATCAATCTTTTACAAGTTTCATTGTAGAAATCTTTCACTTCTTTGGTTAATTCCTAGGTATTTAATTTTCTTTGTAGCTGTTGTAAATGGGATTACTTTCTTGATTTCTTTTCAGGTGATTTGCTTTTGGCATATAGAAATGCTACTGGTTTTTGTATGTTGATTTTGTATCCTGCAACCGTACTGAATTTATCAGTTACAATAGTTTTCTTGTGGAGTCTTTAGGTTTTTTCCAGATATAAGCTCGTATCAAAGGATAATTTGACTTCTTCCTTTCCAACTTGGATGCTCTTTATTTCCTTGTCTTGTGCGATTGCTCTAGCTAGGACTTCAAGTACCATTAATATGTTGAGTAACAGTGGTGAAAGCAGGCATCCTTGTGTTTCAGATCTTAGAGGAAAGGCTTTCAGGTTTTCCCGCATTTGGTATGATACTCGCTGTGGATCTGTCATATATGGCTTTTATTGTGTTATGTTCCTTCTGTACCCAGTTTTTTAAGGTTTTTATCATGAAGGAATGTTGAATTTTATCAAATGCTTTTCCAGCATCAATTGAAATGATCATGTGGTTTTTGTCCTTCATTCTGTTGATAGGATGTATCACATTGTTTATTTTGCATACATTGAACCATCCTTGCATCCTTGGGATAAATTCCACTTGGTCATAATGAATGATCTTTTTAATGTGTTGTTGAATTCGATTTGCTAGTATTTTAGCATCAGTATTCATCAGAGATATTGACTTGTAAATTTTATTTTATTGCGTCTTTGTCAGGTTTTGGGATTAGGGCAATACTGGCCTTGTGGAATGAGTTTGGAAGTATTTCTTCCTCTTCTGTTTTTCAGAATAGTTTGAGTGGGGTTGGTATTAGTTTGCCTTTAAGTGTTCGGTAAAATTCAGCAGTGAAGCGATAGTGTCCTGAGCTTTTCTTTGCTGGGAGACTTTTTATTTCAGCTTTGATCTCATTACTTGTTATTGGTCTACTCAGGTTTTGGATTTCTTCATGGTTCAACCTTGGTAGGTTGTATGTGTCTAGGAATTTATTCATTTCTTCTAGTTTTCCAATTTTGGCCTATAGTTGCTAATAGTAGTCTCTAACGATCCTTTAAATTTCTGCAGTATCTGTTGTAATGTCTCCTTTTTCATTTCTGATTTTATTTGGACCTTCTTTTTTTGTAATTAGTCTGGCTAAAGATTTGTCAATTTTTAAAATCTTTTCATAAAACCAATTTTTGTTTTCTTGATCTTTTGCATTATTTTATTTGTTTCCTTTTCATTTATTTCTCCTCTGATCTTTATTATTTCTTTGCTTCCACCAACCTTAGGTTTGATTTGCTCTTGCTTTTCTAGTTTTTTAAGATGCATTTTTAGGTTGTTGATTTGAAGTTTTTCTTCTTTTTTTTATGTAGATACTTAAATAGCTATAAATTTCCCTCTTAGTACTGTTTTTGCTGTATTTCATAAGTTTGGGTATGTTGTGTCTCCATTATTTGTTTCAAGAAATTTTCAGTTTCTTTATTAGTCTCTTCATTGACCCACTGGTCATTCAGGAGCATACTGTTTAACTTCCATATGTTTGTATAGTTTCCAAAATTTATCTTGTTACTGATTTCTAGTTTTATTCCACTGTGGTCAGAGAAGATAAGTGTTATTATTTCAGTTTTGTTTTTGTTTTTGTTTTTGTTTTTGTTTTGAGACAGAGTCTAGCTCTGTCATCCAGGCTGGAGTGCAGTGGCACGATCTTGGCCCACTGCAGCCTCCATCTCCTGGGCTCAAGCAATTCTTCTGCCTCAGCCTCCCAAATAGCTGGGACTGCAGGCATGTGCCACCATGCTTAGCTAATTTTTGTATTTTTAGTATAGATGGAGTTTCACCATATTGGCCAGGCTGGTCTCAAACTCCTGACCGCCCAGGAACAAGTGATCCGCCCACCTCAGCCTCCCAAAGTGCTGGGATTACAGGCTTGAGCCACCACTCCTGGGCTATTTAAGTTTTTGTTTTTTTTTTTTAATGTTTTAAGCCTTGTTTTGTGGCCTAACATGTGGTCTGTCTCTGACAATGATCCATGTGCTGAGGAGAAGAATATGTATTCTGTAGCCATTGGATGAAATGTTCTGTAAATATCTGTTAGGTTCATTTGGTCTATGGTGAAGATTAAGCCCAATGTTTCTTTGTTGATTTTCTGTCTGGAAGATCTATCCAATGCTGAAAGTGGGATGTTGAGGTCTCCAGCTATTATTTTACTGGGGTCTAGCTATCTCTTTAGCTGTAATAATATTTGCCTTATATATCTGGATGCTCCAGTGTTGGGTGCATATATGTTTATAATTGTTACATCCTCTTGCTGAATTAACCCCTTATCATTATATAATGACCTTTTTTTTTTCTATGGTTTTTGTCTTGAAATTTTATTTATTTATTAATTTTTTTAAGACAGAGTCTCACTCTGTCACCCAGGCTGGAGTATGGAGTACAGTGGTAGGATCTTGGCTCACTGCAGCCTCCACCTCGTGGGTTCAAGTGATTCTCCTGCTTCAGCCTCCCAAGTAGCTTGGATTACAGGCATGCGCCACCACACCTGGCTAATTTTTGTATTTTTAGTAGAGACGGGGTTTCGCCATGTTGGCCAGGCTGGTCTCGAACTCCTGACCTCAGGTAATCCACCCACTTAGACCTCCCAAACTGCTAGGATTACAGGCATAAGCCACCACACCTCGCCAAAGTCTATTATTTCTGATATAAGTATAGCTACTCTTGCTGTTTTTTGTTTTCCATTTGCATCTTTTTCAATGTTTTTGTTTTCAGTCTGTGTTTCTTTATAGGTGAAGTGTATTTCTTGTAGGTAACAGATCATTGGATCTTGTTTTTTTATCCATTCAGCCACACTATGTCTTTTGCTTGGAGAGTTTAGTCCATTTACATTGAACGTTATTACTGATAAGTAATGATTTACTCTTGTCATTTTGTTATTTGTTTTCTGGTTATTTTTTGGTCTTCCTACTTTTCTTTCTTCTGTTTTGTTGTTGTTGTTGTTGTTGTTGTTGTTGTTTTAGTGAAGGTGATTTTCTCTGGTGGTATGTTTTGATTTCTTGCTTTTTATTTTTTTTTTTGTATCTGTTGTATGTTTTTAAATTTGAGGTTACCCTGAAGCTTGCAGATAATATCTTATAACCCATTATTTAAAACTGATGACAACTTAGGAATGATTGCATAAACAAGCAAAGAGAAAACTAATAAAAGCCCTGTACTTCAACTTTGTGTCCCTGCTGTTTAACTTTTTATTGTTTCTATTTATGTCTTATTGTACTGTCTATATCTTGAAAAGTCGTATGTATTATTTTTGATCTGTTCATCTTTTTGTCTTTCTGTTTAAGTATGAGTAGTTTACACAAAACAACTACAGTTTTATAATATTCTGTGTATTTCTGTGTACTTACTATTACCAGTGATTTTTGTACCTTCAGATCATTTTTTATTGCTTACTAATGTTGTTTTCTTTCCAATTGAAGAACTCCCTTGATTATCCCTTGTAGGACAGGTCTGGTTTTGATTAAATCCCTCAGCTTTTGTCTAGGAAAGTCTTTGTTTCTTCTTTACTTTTGAAGGATATTTTTGCCAGATCCGCACTTTTAATGTGTCATGCCACTCTCTCCTGGCCTGTAAGGTTTCCTGAAAAGTCTGCTGCTAGACGTATTGGAGCTCCATTGTATATTATTTGTTTATTTTTTTCTTGCTGCTTTTCGGATTCTTTCTTTATCCTTCGCCTTTGGGAATTTGATTATTAAATGCCTTGAGATAGTCTTCTTTGGGTTAAATCTGCTTGGTGTTCTCTGTTCCTCTTGTACTTGAATATTGATATTTTTCGCTAGGTTTGGGAAGTTCTCTGTTATTATCCCTTTGAACAAACTCTATCCCTGTCTCTCTACCTTCTCTTTAAGGCCAGTAGCTCATAGATTTACCCTTTTAAAGCTACTTTCTAGATCTTGTAGGCATGCTTCATTCTTTTTAATTCTCTTATCTTTTGTCTCCTCTGTGCATTTTCAAATAACCTGTCTTCAGGTTCACTAATTCATTCTTGTGCTTGATCAGTTCTACTATTAAGAGACTGATCCAGTCTTCAGTATGTCGATTGCATTTTTCAGCTCCAGAATTTCTGCTTGATTCTTTTTAACTATTTCACTGTCTTCATTTTATTTATCTGATAGGATTCTGAATTCCTTCTCTGTGTTATCTTGAGTTTCTTTGTTTCCTCAAAACAGCTACTTTTGAATTCTCTGTCTGAAATGTCACATATCTGTGTCTCAGGGATTGGCCCTTGGTCCCTTATTTAGTTTGGTGAAGTCATGTTTTCCTGTATGGTCTTGATGTTTGTGGATGTTCATTGGTACCAGGGCATTAAAGAGTTAGGTGTTTCTTTCTTTTCTTTTTTTGAGACGGAGTCTTGTTCTGTCGCCAGGCTGGAGTGCAGTGGCATGATCTCAGCTCACTGCAACTTCTGCCTCCCAGGTTCAGGCGAATCTTCTGCCACAGCCACCCAAGTAGCTGGGACTACAGGCGCGTGCCACCACGCCCAGCTAATTTTTGTATTTTTAGTAAAGACGGGGTTTCACCATGTTGGCCAGGATGGTCTCAATCTCTTGACCACGTGTTCCACCCGCCTCGGCCTCCCAAAATGCTGGGATTACAGGCGTGAGCCACCATGCCCTGCCAAGAGTTAGGTATTTCTTACAGTCTTTGCACTGGGCTTGCTTGTACCCATCCTTCTTGGGACAGCTTTCTGGGTATTCAAAGGGACTTCAGTGTTGTGATCTAAGTTTTTGGTCACTGCAGCCATGTCTTCATTAGGGGATACCCCAAGCTCAGTAACACTGTAGTTCTTGCAGACTCATAGAGGTACTGCCTTGGTGGTCTTGGATAAGATCCAGAAGAATTCTCTGGACTATCCAGCAGAGACTCTTATCTTTACCTTCCTGTCTCCCAAACAAATAGAGTCAGTCAGCCTCTCTCTCTCTCTCTCTCTCTGTGCTGAGCTGCCTGGAGCTGGGGGGAGGGGTGACACAAGCACCCCTGTGGCCATCATCTCTGAGACTGTGCTGTGTCAGACCTGAGCCAGCACAGTACTGGGTCTTGCCCAAGGCCCACTGTAACCACTACCTGCCTACCATCTTTGTTCATTCAAGGCCCTAGGGCTCTACAGTCAGCAGGTGGTGAAGCCAGCTGGTCTTATGTCCTTGCCTTCAGGGTGGCAAGTGGCCCCGGGCAAATCCAGAGATGTTGTTCAGGAGTCAGTGCCTGGAATCGGGATCTTTAGAACTCTACTGGGTACTCTACTGTGGCTAAGCAGGCACCAAAATCACAAACAAAGTCCTTTCCACTGTTCCCTCCCCTTCCCTAGGCAAAGGACTCTCTCCCCTTGTCCACCACCACCACAGGCCTATGGAGAGTACTATCATGGTACCACTGATGATCACTTAAGGCCCAGTGGCCCTTCAGTTAGCTTGTTGTGAATGCTGCCAGGCATGGGACTTCCTTCAGGGCAGTGGGCTTCCTCCTCTCTGACCCAGGGTAGGTTCAGAGATGCCATCCAAGAGCCAAGGCCTGGAATCGGGGACTCCAAGATCCCACTTGGTGCTATTCCCCACCGTGGCTAAGCTGGTACCTAAGCTGCAAGGTAAAGTCCCCTTTATTCTTCCCTCTGCTTTTCTCAAGCAGAAGGGGTCTCTTCTCATAGCCATCACAGCTATGAATATGCTGGGTCACACATGAAGCCATCATGTCTCAGAGTCTCACATAAGGCCCATGGCATATACTACCTGGCTACCACTGCTAGGACCCAAGGGCTCTTTAATCAGCAGGTGATGAATCCTGCCAGGACTGGGTCCTTCCCTTGAAGGCAGCAGGTTCTCTTCTAGCCCAGGATGTGTCCATAAATGTCATCCAACAGCTAGGTCCTAGTATGGGGACCTCATAAGTCCTCCCAGTGCCTTATTCTTCTGTGACTGAGTGGGTATTCAATTTGCAAAACAAAGTCCTCTTTATTCTTCCCCTTCTCTCCGCAAGCAGAAGGAAGGGGTCTCTTTTGGAGCTGTGAGCTGTGCTGCCTGGGATTAGGGGAGGGGTAGCACAAGCACTCCCTTCGCCACCCTAGCTGGTTTTCACTAGGTCATGTGACCCCTCCAAGTCTACAAGCTCTGAGCCCAGCACAGCACTAGGACTTGCCTAGTGCTGCAGTTGCAGTCTTTGTGGCCTAAACAGCCTTTCAAGTTTGTTTAGGACTCCAGAGCACTAAATTTAGCCCGTAGTGACAAGACTTGCCAAAACTCAACTTCCAACTGCTAGAGTGGATACTTCCCCTCTGGCTAGGGCTGGTCTAAATGCTCCCTCCAAGGGCATTGGCGGAGTTCTACTTGGTGCTGGCCACACTGAGTTCCAATGCAAAGTCCCAGAATGGCTGAGCTCTCCTTCCCCCAAGCATACAGATTCTCTCTCCGCACCATGTGGCCACTGCCTGGAGATGAGGGAAGGGTGGTGTTGGCATTTCAAGACTGTCTTTGCTATCCTCTTCAGTGCCTCTGTCAGTGATATGAAGTTAAAACCAGGTACTGTGATTGCTCACCGGATTTTTGGTTCGTATGAAGGTACTTTTTTATATGGTTGCTGTTGTGTAATCAGGAGGACCAGGGAGAGACCTTGGGGTGTATACAGGAGGGTATCTTTATTATTGAGTGCACTCAGACCCAGCAGACTCAACGTCTAAAGACTGGGCGCAGAACAAAGACAGTACTTGGCTTTTATACACACTTCACAAAAGGGGGTGGGCTAGCTTGAAGCAAGCTTACAGTGGTGTGAAAGCAGGGATACAGAGGCAGGACAAAGACAGTTAATCAAATTGTAACAAGTTCATAACTCAGGATTGCACATGACCATCGCTATGCAACCCAGATGCCCATTATCTAGATTTTGCTCTAAAGAGCCTTGCACTGGTTTATCTCGTAACCTTCACTATGGTGCCTAGGCAGCTGTAGTTCAGGTCTGCTTAGGCTTCTCATGACCTTTGTTGTACTTCTTAGACAAAACAGAATTCTTGAAGTTACTAGTTACAGAGAACAGGAATCTATAAAATCTATAAACTTATACCATAAAACAAAGGAAAATTTGTTTTTCTTCTCCCTATGTTGAAGGAGTGCTGGGAGAGTCTACAGAGCACATTACATAATATTATTAAGACTTTTCCTGGGTCTGGGCTGTGCCTGTTGCTGCCTCTGGGACAAGTCAGCCTAATACAGGAAAGCTTATTTCTCTTTAATTTTATTTTTCTTTAATTTCCCGCCTCAGTTGCCAACTTTGAAGTTCCTGTGGTGAGGACAGTTGGTGGAAGCTTCTATTCCGTCTCTCTTGCTCCACCCCTACCCGCTGCATCACTCTTTTTTATTTACACAATGGATATTTGCATTTTCTTTTTATTCTATTTGTTGATAACCTCTAGCTAAAGACTACGAGGAACGCACCTATAGTTGAACAAAGCTGAGCGTCTGACCTGTTGCGGTGAGGGGGAATGCATACCATGGGCAACCACGAGGCATCTCAGTAAATGGCTATTTAGGAAGGACTTACAGGATTTGGGCTTGTTTTAGGGGATTGGGAGAAGGATTCAAGGAAACAGAGCTTTTTGGTAATTAGTATTGGATGTTGTCAGGAAGCAGGAGTAATTCTGTTTCAGTACCTGAAAAGTTCTTATCTAGGAGGTGGTAAGAATGGAAGTGAAGCTAAAGTTGTAACTGGTAAAACAGCAGCAATCACTCCTATTAGCCAGGATAAGGGAATGCTTGGCCATTCTTGTGGTTTAGACAATATTCATGGTTTTGTCTGTGTTCAGATGTGGTTACAAGGGGTCTCATTTTTTTTTTTCTTTATCATGGTCACAGAGTGGCCATTTCTGAGATTGGCATTCCATGGAATTGTTGATGTTTAACAGAACACCAGGGCATTACCTGATAGTGCCAGGTCAGCTCCTGGATACCAGGGACGGCTTTTCTCTTTCTCAGAATCATTCCCAGATTCAGATTGTTTCAATTTTCTTTTATTCTGTTTTGAGACAGGGTCTTGCTCTATCACCTAGGCTAGAGTGCAGTGGCGCAACCACAGCTCATTGCTGCCTTGACCTCCTAGGCTCAATTGATCCTCCCACCTCAGCCTCCCGAGTAGCTAGGACTACAGGCATGCACCACCCCACCCGGTTAATTTTTTAATTTTTGTAGAGACAGGGTCTCACTGTGTTGTCCAGACTAGTCTTGAACCCCTAGGCTTGAGCAGTCCTCTCACCTTGGCCTCCCAAAGTGTTGGGATTATAGGCGTGAGCCACCACGCCTGGCCCAGATTGTTTCTATTTTAGAAAGGTCTGTCTTGTTACTACAAGACATACAAAAACATATTCCATTGTTTCTGCCCCACACCTTGATTTAACAGATTTTTAAGATGGAGCCACTAACTGCAAACTTTGTACTGTCTGCCCTTGTAGGAAAACAGGAAATGGTGCCTTCCTGCAGGGCATGAAAAGATAGCAGTAAGGTGTTACTTTCATTATGTCACTTCCCCTTTTTAGGAACTGTTATCAGTGAACCACATCCCAAATGATGACAGTTATTTCTCTTCCAGCTTTCAGGGACCTATCCACTGAATCTTTGAACATCTTCAGTGACTCTGATCTTGCTCCTTTCTCTCACTTTTATTTTTCACTTCTTACTACCACGCAAATGCTGCTTTATTTATTCATACCTCCACTGAGGGAGTCTTCTAGGTATATTACAGATAACAGTAAATAATTGTAATTATTATTAGTGAATTGAACATCCCAGATTAACTTCTCATTTCCCAATTAGCTTTTAAAATGAGCTGCTTAAGAATAGAAGAAAAAATTAAAACTCACTATAAAATTTCACCAGCCAACCTGGGTGACAGAGCAAGACCCTGTCATCCAAAAAATATATTGTATTTAAAGACAAATGTCAGCCAGGCACGGTGGCTCACGCCTGTAATCCCAGCACTTAGGGAGGCCCAGGTGGGCGGATCATAAGGTCAGGAATTCGAGACCAGCCTGGCCAATATGGTGAAACCCCGTCTCTACTAAAATACAAAAATTAGCCAGGCTTGGTGGTGCGCACCTGTAGTCCCAGCTACTCAGGAGGCAGAGGCAGAAGAATCTCTTGAACCCAGGAGGTGGAGTTTGCAGTGAGCCAAGATCGTGCCTCTGCACTCCAGCCTGGGTGACAGAGTGAGACTCCGTCTCAAAAAAAATAAAGACAAAGATTTGCGATTAGCTTTGTTTCCACTTCATTAACCATAATATATATTATTTTATGAATAAATATCTGTACTTACATACAGATAGATGTGTATGTGTGTGTGGGGGTTGTTTTTTTTTTCCGGGGTTTTTTTTTTTTTCCGGTTTTTTTTTTTTTTCCTGGTTTTTTTTGTTTTGTTTCAAGGCACAGTTGTTCACACTGTTGCCCAGGCTGGAGTGCAGTGGTGCCATTATAGCTCATTCACAATCCAAAATCCTGGGCTCAAACCATCCGACTGCCTCAGCCTCCGAGGTAGCTAGGACTACAGGAGCATGCCACTATGCCCAGCTAATTTTTTATATTTTTGTAGAGATGAGGTCTTGCTAGGTTGCACAGACTGGTCTGAAACTACTAGCCTTAAGCAATCCTCCCACCTCAACTTCCTGAGTTGCTGGGACTAGAGGGGTGAGCCACCATGCCTACCTGCTTGTTTACTAGGTCTACATTTGAAAAATAATTCTCCTGGTCCGAATGTAATGAGTTATCTCAATTGATTATTTACAGTCAGTTACAGATTGGACTCTTTGTTCTATTCTTTTCCCTGTTCTCACTACTGCACTTGACTAGTCTTAAAAAAAATAAAATGAATAATTAATAATTGTTACATAAACATTTAAGAAATATACCTTTAATGTGCATACCTTCTAATATCATTGAGATTATGAAGCAGAATTTTGTTTATATTCAGTGAAGCAGTTTTAATTGTATTTTTCAGAGCCATAGACTACAATATGTCTTGGTGAGCTTTCTCACAAGTGTCAGTTGGTCACTTGGAATAAGAAGGAAAATAAGCTCAGAATACATGAGTTGTTAATATGAGACACAAAGTATAATTTTAATGTTTTAATATATCAAATATAATTAGGAATGATAATTCATCATAAAAGTAATATATGCTCATTGTGAATTTAGAAAGCTGTAAAAAAAAAAAGCTGGGCATAGTGGCTCATGCCTATAATCCCAGCTACTCAGGAGGCTAAGGCAGGAGGATCACTTCAGGCTAGCAGTTCAAGACCAGTCTGGGAAACATAACAAGACTCTGTCTCGCCAGGCATGGTGGCTCACACCTGTAATCCCAGCACTTTGGGAGGCCGAGGTGGGCGGATCACCTGAGGTCACGAGTTCGAGACCAGCCTGGCCAAATGGTGAAACTCCGTCTCTACTAAAAATAGAAAAATTAGCCAGGCATGGTGGTGTGTGCCTGTAATCCCAGCTACTCAGGAGGCTGAGGCAGGGAGAATTGCCTGAACCTGGGAGGCGGAGGTTGCAGTGAGTCGAGATTGCGCCACTGCATTCCAGCCTGGGTGACAGAGCGAGAGTCTGCCTCAAAAAAAAAAAAAAAAAAAAAAAAGACTGTCTCTTAAAAAATGAAATAAAATAATAGAAGGCACTAAAAGGTACAGTACAAGTAAAAATTACTCCTTGTGCTACCATTAATAAACAACCACTGGCTACATTTTGGTGTGGTTTTTTGAGACGGGGTCTGGCTCTGTTGCAGAGGCTGGAGTGTGGTGGCACATTCTCGGTTCATTACAACCTCCGCCTCCCAGGCTCAAGCAAGCCGCCCTCCCACCTCAGTCTCCTGAGTAGCTGCGACTACAGGTGCCTGCCACTGCGCCAGGCTAACGTTTGTAATTTTTGTAGAGATGAGGTTTCACTGTGTTGCCTAGGCTGGTCTCGAACTCCTGCACTCAAGCGATCCACCTGCCTCAGCCTCCCAAAGTGCTATGATTACAGGTGTAAGCCACCGCACCTGGCCCTGGTGTTTTCTTTATTGTCTCTTTTATATGCATGTTTTCCCATCTTTAGGACCACACTGTGTTTATGATTTAATATTCTTGCTTTTCCACTTAAAACAGTGGCAAAAGCATTTCTCATCACACTGGTTCTTTTCTAGGTTTTAGACCTAATATTCAAATTTCTTAAAGCATTTTATTCATAAAATAACAATAGCTACAGTTTTCCAGGAAAAAGTATATTGTGCTGACTAGTGAATGTTTTTAACAAATACGGTGAATTTTTTCTTTGATCTAAGACAAGACAACTTTAAGAAGCAAAATGAGAAAGTAGATTGTAGGAAAGCAGGGAATGGTGTCCTGTGGTGCTAAGAATTTGATTTGTCTTATCCCAACTATATTTTTCTCCCATCTTGAACTGCAAAATCCATTTTTCAGTTAAGCTGAAGGAATCTGTTGTTGAAAATCATGCAGTGTTAAGTTATGCTGTGGAGGAAGAACATACATATTTGGGTCCAACTGTGAAGCCAGATGATAAGGTTAGTAATGTCTTAATGTTCACTCGATTTTTAGAGCTGTTTGGCTTCGTATTCTCTTTTGTTTAGTTTACAGAAGCTATGTTATAACATTAAAGTCAGTGCTTTCTGAGATCTGCTTTTAGTGAAGTGGATCAATGATGAAACTAGCCAAATCTGAGCATCAGAAGTCTTTCCAGTCTACCTGATGCATGATCTCTACAGTTCTGAGAAGCAAAACTATAAAACAATGTAAAACAATAAGGGCATATGTCTGGTGTGTGTGTGTGTGTGTGTGTGTGTGTGTGTGTGTGTGTGTGTGTGTGTGTGTGTGTGTACGCACATGTGTTTATAAAGATAACAGCTGTAGGAATGAATGAGATTGAGGGTGGGGGGGTGCGTATGTATGTCTATGAAAGCCTAATCATTTCTGGGCAATGATGAAAAGGTTTTACTACTGATCTTTGTAACTATGATGGTTTCTACACTTGACCTGAGCTCAGAAGTGACAACTGCTGGGGTTGGTGATTTGGGGTTTTCTTACATACTACTTGCTACATTGTGGTATGATATTCCCCTTAATTTCTAGGCTAAAACACTGTCTCATGAACCATTATCTTCAGCAACTGTTTCCACTGGGAGCCTTTTAAGTTATGAAAACACAGATTTGAGCCTTACAGATCCAGGTAATAAGGTCAAAATGTTTATAAATAAGTTGAAAGACCGGCACCAGTTGAGTTGCAATACAGTGATGGAAGGAAGCATTGGGTTTTCATGATACACCATGGGGAACTGTTTCTGTAAATCTCAAAAGTAAAGTATGGCCAGGCGTGGTGCCTCACGCCTGTAATCCCAGCACCTTGAGGTGGGAGGATCGCTTGAGCCCAAAAGTTTGAGACCATCCTGGGCAACATGGTAGAACCCCATCTCTACAAAAAAATACAAAAGTTAGCCAGGTGTGGTGGTAAGTGCCTGTAGTCCCAGCTACTCAGGAGGCTGAGGTGAGGGGATCGCTTGAGCCTGGGAGGTCAAGGCTGCAATGAGCCACAATCACGCCACTGCACTCCAGCCTGAGCAACATAGTGAAACCCTGTCTCAAAAAAAAAAAGTAAAATATTCACACCCAGCAAAACATTGGCGCATATGGTATTCTAAATATTACTGGAAGTAACAGGGATGCTCTGTAGATCCCCAACAATACTTTTGAGAAGCAGTTGCTGATATATTTTTCCATTCAGTGGAAACCTATCCGAGCAAATTTCATGGTTGCACTGATCTCTTAACAATACGTATTACCATGCCTCTCCACTAAAATATGTCTGTAAGGAAGTACCCAGTACAGTATGTCTGTAAGGAATATTCCATTAAAAGGAATATAGTGTCACTGTCAATTACATTTTTTTTTCTTTTGAGATGGAGTCTTGCTCTGTTGCCAGGCTGGAGTGCAATGGTGCAATCTCGGCTCTCCCGAGTAGCTGGGACTACAGGTGTGCGCCACCACGCCCAGCTGATTTTTGTATTTTTAGTAGAGATGGGGTTTCACCATGTTGGCGAGATGGTCTCCATCTCTTGACCTCGTGATCCACCCACCTCGGCCTCCCAAAGTGCTGGTATTACAGGCGTGAGCCATCACGCCTGGCCTATTTACATATTTTCATTAAACTCAATTTTCAGAGTCATTTTCAGAGCACATGGATGATAGCAAGCAAGAATCTACCACCAGTAAAGAAGAGGAAACAAATATTATAAGTTCCATAGTTCCTTCAACACAAGATATTTATCAGCAGCAGAACTCTTCAAACGTTCATAAATCTCTGTTGCCTGCAGTGGATGAAACTACATGTGGTCACACACACTTTCAGCAAATGATAGACAAGTACATTAATGAAGCAAATTTGATACCTGAAAAAACAGATTTGCAAGGTAAAATTATTTTAAAGCAATACTTTTATGTAAATTAAGTTTTAAATTTTCACCTTTCATCATTTTAAATTTTATGCAGTGATTGTTTGAGCTTCATGTTCTTATGGCCTGCTACAACACCGTTTTACCACAGAATATATTGAGGGCATTTAGTGAGAAAGGGAATCTGGAACCAATTAGACTCACTGAGGCACATTTACAGGACATTAATTAGCAAATCTTCCTTTACCATTGCAGAGTTAGCTATTACGGCTGAGGCAGTATTACTGATAAATAAGAGCAGGAGCTCAGAAATCATACAGTTCTGGATTTGAGTCATAGCCTGACCATTTCCTAGCTGTAAAACCATGGGCAAGTTACTTTTTCATCTTTTATAAAAGAGGAATATTATAGATTAAATGAGATAGTGCACATAAAGCACAATGTCTGGCCCATAGTAACAATGAATACAGTGAGCCTTTTTCCTTTTTTAAGCTTATACTGAAGCGGTGGTTACATATGTCCTGTTGATCCTCATTAGCCTCATAAGGCTGTGGAAATGGAAATTCGTATTTGTCAAAAGTTTGTTCATACCTGTAATCGTAGCACTTTGGGAGGCCGAGGCAGGAGGATTGCTTGAGCCCAGGATTTCAAGACCAGTCTGGGCAACACTGAGACCCCATCTCTATTTTAAAGAAATTTTTTTTTAATTAAAAAAAATTAAATTTCTCTAAAAATAAAACTTAAAAAGTTTTGGTCACTGAGAGGATCCATATTTTGGACCTTTGAAATAATCATGATAGGACGTAACTTTAAAGCATCTGCTGATCATGGGGGAAAAACTGAAGTTTTTGTTACACTGGAGTTACCTGAAAATAAGCGTTTATGAATATGTTCTTAATACTCCTTTTCTAGTGTTTACCTTAAAAATAAATTTATGATTTTTTTCCCTCAAAAATTCTAACAGTTGACCTTGACTTTCCAGAATTGGAACACATTTTTCCTAATTTGCATCATCAGCTGTTTAAACCCTTAGAACCACATCCAGATTTTGACTTATCATCATCATCATCCTCTGGGATTTCTCCAGACAACAGAGACTTTTACCAGGTATATTAAAGTAGATGTCCCATTGCAGTGAATATCTAAAAATAGTTTTAAGCCATTTCTTCTACTGGAACAAAAGTTCTTCTAAACCCTTACCTAGAATCACATGGAAGTCTGGGCACAGTGGCTCACACCTGTAATCCCAGCACTTTGAGAGCCCAAGGCGGGCAGATTACTTGAGGCCAAGAGTTTGAGACCAGCCTGGCCAACATGGCAAAACCCTGTCTCTACTGAAAATACAAAAATTAGCCAGGTGTTGTGGTGCACACCTGTAGTCCCAGCTACTCGGGAGGCTGAGGTGGGAGGACCACTTGAGCCCAGGAGGTGGAGGCTGCAGTGAGCTGAGATCGTGCCACTACACTCCAGTCTGGGTGACAGAGCCAGACCCTGTCTTTAAAAAAAGAAACAAACAAACAAACAAAAAGAATCACATGGAAAACTTAAATAAAAAATAAAAATAAATCCTATTGCCCAGACTACACCCTAGACCAATTAAAGCAGAGTTTCTGGGAGTGCTCAGATAGTACTAATTATTATTATTATTTTTTAAGCTCCCCAAGTGATTCTAATGTGGAACCAACTTTGAAAACAGCTGCACTGGGCCGGGTGCAGTGGCTCACGCCTGTAATCCCAGCACTTTGGGAGTCTGAGGCGGTTGGATTGCTTGAGGCCAGGAGTTTGAGATCAGCCTGGCCAACATGGTGAAATCCCATCTCTACTAAAAAACACAAAAATTAGTTGGGTGTGATGGCATGCCTGTAGTCCCAGCTACTCGGGAGGCTGAGAACCGCTTGAACCTGGGAGGCAGAGGTTGCAGTGAGCCGAGATCATGCCACTGCACTCCAGCCTGGACAACATAGTGAGACCCCATCTCAAAAAAAAAAAAAAAAAAGGAAAAGAAAACAGCTACATTAGAATTTTGTTTGTCCCATCCACCTGTCTCCACCTAGGGAGTATGATGCCATAAAAGGCTTAATAACAACTTTTAGTTGTGGAACATATTTAAACAGTAAAGTAAATACAATTTTGCAAAATTTAAACTATCTTCTTACACAGTCAAAGGAGCTGAGATTTAAACCTGAGTCTTTTTGCTTCCACTTCCTGATGGCCTGACATTTTAAAGTCTCTTTCATATTGATTGAAAAGAACTGGATTTGAAAAAGCAAATCATTGCTGTCATAGTGAAGTGATAATTAAGGAAGAGTAATACCAAAGGAACACAATGATTATTGTTTCAATTGTTAATACCTAATCAGTATTTCAGCCTTTCCCTTTTGTTTCCTGCCAGAGATCAGATTCTTCATCTGAAAGCCACTGTGCTACTGGATTATCCAAAAGTACAGTTTATTTCACAGCACTGAGGAGGACCAGCATGCATTCTTCTCTTAACACAAGTCTGAATCAACAACCTGACACTAACTTGGCTCATGTTGGAGCTCACAGTTTTGCTACAGAAAATATTATTGGGGGTATGTATGACTAAGTTAGAAAAAGTTAATTTTTCCATGATTTTTTACATCCATTTCCTTAGAAATTAAGCCTAGCACCTCTTGGTTTGTCTTCACCCCTGCTCTCACCCCTATCCTGGGTGTTAAAAAATATTTAAATTACAGAAGTAATACATGCATTTTTTTAAACAATACTGAACATTATGAAATAAAAGGAAAAGTGTTGCCTCTTGTTCCTCAATTTCCCTACCTCAATCATTATGTGATAGTTAACAGTTTAAGTATTCTTTTTTTGTTTTTGTTTTTGTTTTTGAAGACTGAGTTTCACTCTTGTTGCCCAGGCTGGAGTGCAGTGGTGCGATCTTGGCTCACTGCAACCTCCGCCTGCTGGGTTCAAGTGATTCTCCTGCCTCACTCAGCCTCCCAAGTAGCTGGGATTACAGGCATGTGCCACCACACCCAGCTAATTTTCTATTTTTAGTATAGACAGGGTTTCACTATGTTGGTCAGGCTGGTCTAGAACTCCCGACCTCAGATGATCCACTCATCTTGGCCTCCCAAAGTGCTGGGATTACAGGCGTGAGCCACCATGCCCAGCCAGTTTAAGTATTCTTCTTAGGCCAAGTATAGTGGCTCACGCCTGTAATCCTAGCACTTTGGGAGGCTGAGGCAGGAGGATCCCTGGAGCCCAGGAGTTCAAGACCAGCCTGGGCAACATAGAAAACAAGTATTCTTCTTGAGCCTTTGGTACAAATGATTATATATACACACAAACATACATAACTGAGATACACAAGGATGTACAAATTATATATACACACATGGATAATTGAGATACACGTGGATGCTTTATTCTCTTTTCTGTTATTAAAGTCATATTCAGTTCTTATAGAGGAAAACATCCTCAGTTTATAGCCATATGTCCTTATTAAATATTAATAGAAAAAGAAAAAATACTTGGTGTGAGCTGTAGTTTGAGAAATCACTGTGACCATCCTTATCTTTGTATTCATGTTTATACACATCAACTTTTATGCCTAAAATTGTAGGTTACTTGCAATTGGATGATAAACTATTAGAGACTGTCAGTATCCAACTTTTACAACATGTAACGATGATTAACTGATTTTTGAATTTCTTAATGCAGGATCTGAACAATGTTTTGAACAGCTTCAGCCAGAATATTCTTCACAGGAGGAGAGCCAGCATGCTGATCTACCAAGTATTTTTAGCATTGAAGCAAGAGATTCTTCCCAAGGCATGAAAAATCAGAACTATCCCTCTGAAGAACATACTGAAATATTACAAAACAAGAAAAAAATTGTTCATTTCCAGCTTTCTGTAGGAAACTTTTCAGTCTACAGTTCATCTGATGAAGCTAATGTATTTGATCAGTTAAATGTACAGCATAGCACTCCATGTGGTTCTAACTCTAGTGAGTGCTCAACAAAACACCAACTAGAAAGCAGAAAAGAAAGTATGGGCTTTGAAGAACTATCAAAAAGAGGGGTTGTTACAATGTTACAAAGTCAAGGACTCATTGAAGATAATAAAAATGAAACCTGTAGGGTTTTAGACATAAATCCACAGGTAGAGGAAACTGACTCTGGATTATGTGTAAGAACAGTGGAGATGGGAACTTCAATTCAGGCACCATATTCCTTAACTACTCAAAATGAAAAATATTTTGAGAATTCAGCTGAAACAGACATTCCAAAAATCACCAAAAAACTATCTCAACTAGGAGAATCAGAGCTTTTTGCAAGTTCTGGATCATTTTCATTACAGAGCTCTATACCAGTCTGGGTAAGTGAAATCAGTGTTGTATAAATAACATTTAAGTTCCTTTTTGGGAAAAAACTTTTTTCTTCGAAAATTAGAGATGAAGTTCCCACTATGTTACCCAGGCTGAACTCAAACTCCTAGGATCAAGGGATCCTCCTGCCTCAACTTCCGAAGTAGTTTGGACACACCACAATGCCTGGCAGGAAAAACCTGAAACAAAATACAAGCAAAACTGCTTGTTAATATTCCTATCCAGCTTGTGATCACTGGAAATATCCAGCATAATGCAGAAACTTAAAAGTTTGAAAACTGTCTTCTGAGAGTATTTTACAAAAGATCCTTTTTCTCCCGATTCAGATATCCTTTCTCCAACTTCCCTGAAAAATGGTGGTTCTGCCTGTGCTTCAGCATTTTCAGTGTTGAGCCTCATTCCAGTGCAATGAATTCATCCATTATTGGAATAAGTATTGGAAACCTGCTCCTCATATTAAGCAACTTATAATCTGCTTGCTTTCAACACCAGTCAACTGGTGACTGGTTTTCATCTAGCAGTATGTGCAGTTTATCCTTCCACAAATAAACATAACAGATTGAAAATAAGAATTACAACTAAACCACGTTTTATGTGGCTGCTTTTGTTCTTGTTGTGTTTAGATACTTTTGAAACATTATCTGTTAGCAGTCAGTGGCCCACATTTGGCAGCAGCCCAGTCGACCCCTGCTCCCTTTAGATACAATTCAGCACAGCCAACCTGCATTTATATTTTTTGCCCAGCACTACAAGCGTTTAGGTTTGTAATCATTGTGGTAGATACCTTTCAGTCCATTGTCACACTATTTCATCCCCTCCCCGAAGTAGGCTCCAGTATTTCTACAACTGAATGCTGGAGTTATGGAAGCCTAAGGAAATCTGATCTGTTGGTTTTTGCCAATCATTGCTTTTCTTCCTCCATTTTCACATTTATATACACTTGCAAAAAATGTGCATTATATACAAAACGATTAGTTTAAGTCTTTTAAGGCTATTTTGACATGGTTTTCCTTTTAATTGTGGTTCACAGGAAACAGAAACTGGCCATGGTATAATGGAAGAACCAGAACTTACTTTAGTAAGCACCACTGATACCAGTATTGCTGAAATGGATTTTGCAAATTTAACCCTAGAAGAGAAGAGCGAGAATGAAGCAAAAAGCTTCTTTCAGGTAAATTTAAGCTTTCCTTCTATTTTATTCTATTACGAGCAAACCAGTTGATTTGTCTCTTACAACTTATCAGAAGGTACTCACTGGAGGGAATTATGCTATGCATTTAACTAACCCGACACCCCCACCAGCTCTCAATTTGTCTTAAACCTTCACTATTCTGTCAACCACTGTGCATTTTCTTTTAATCCCCACTCCAATTTATGCCTGTCTCCAAGACTGGCAGAACTAATCTTATACACCTAGTGTTATGGTAAAATGACTTCAGAACTGATAATTTTACTAGGGGAGTAGGGAGGCAGTAAGAATAAAGCTACCTAAACAGAGGCCTAGAGGTGTGAGGGCCGTGGAGCCTGAGCCCAGTTCAAGGCCAGCCTGGGCAACAAGGCAAAACCCAATCCCTATAAAAAATACAAAAATCAGGCATGGTGGCGGGTCTCTGTAGACCCAGCTAAGATTGAGGCTGCAGTGAGCTGTGATCATGCCGCTGCACTCTAATCTGACAACAAAGCAAGACCTGTTTAAAGCGTTTAAAAAAAGTTGAGTAAAACATGCAACTTTCTTGCCATTAGGTGAGTGAGTTTCTGCCTCTTGTATCAGCAACAGAAGCCTCAGATTATCCAGCTGTATCAGAACTTTCCATAGAAAAACCAAGGACAGCATCTACAGGTAAGCCTTGGACGGCCTCCACACTTCTAATGGAGAGTAGATACTTTGCCTATTTCCGTCATAAATTTCTTTTCCCCCCAGCAGAAACCCCTCGCAGGCTTACACCTATAACAGGGAGCTTACAAGAAGCATTTATAAAGAGGAAAAAATCATTTATGGAGAGATCCCACCAGAGGCAGAAAGAAATAAGGAATAAAATTCATGTCTCTGAAAATTCTCATATCAAAACAGTTAAAGAGAAACCATCTATAAGTATGTTGAATTTTTAAAATCTTCAACCAACTTCCTGAAATGTTTAAAGCCTTGTGTTTACAACTTGATTTCACTTTTCTTTCCTCAGGTTCATCTGTGAGTCATCTAAAGGGCGTGAATAAAGTCACAGCATCTTTTCCTGAAGACAGAAAGACTACACAGGCTCTAAGGCACCAAAGGGGTCTAAGGTAGGGTTAATTTTTTTTTTTTTTAGTGATTCACTTTTTGCAGTGTTTGTCTCTAATTCTATATAAATTCTTTACAGGTTATACAATCAACTAGCTGAAGTGAAACAACAAAAGGAAGAAAAAACAAAACAAGAAGCTTATGCCCAAAACAGAGCAAGGGCAAAAGAATTCCATAAGGTGAGTATAACTGAGGAGGAAGGACTTAATTTTTCAAGCATGAAGTACACAACTGAAACTCAAATTTTTATTCCTTCCACAGAAAACACTAGAGAAACTTCGAGCCAAAAATACATGCTGACTTTCTAGAAATAGTGTAAAGGTTTTTTAATTGTGTATATGTAGCATTAGACAAAATTATTTAAAGTCAATAAATTGTTATTCGAGGAATTCCATGTTGTGATTTCTTCCACTGTCCATCAAGGTCACTTTAGATCCTCTAAAGAGCTGGAGTCAAAAGATTTATCTTCAAGTTTGCCCTGAAGAAGAGAAATTTTGATTAACCTTTAAAACTCTCACATGGCAACAATCATGGATTATTACGTTTTATATCTCCTCAGGAAAACATAGCACCAAACATTAGGAGTGCTATGGCTTCCTATAGAGAACTTCCATCTTTGGTCACAGCGTCAAGAGCTCTGGGTTTCACAGCCTCATGAGCCCTCTTTGAAATGACCCATACAAATGTCTTTTCTAATGCATACATACCTTTTTAATGAAACTGATCCAGTTGTCCTGTCAGCCCTACATAACAATAGTATAAAAGTAAATTTTACATTTCCAGAGATGAGTGTACAGTGAGTGAACATGAATGAGTCCCTAGAACGAGCCTGAGTTAACTCTACTACAAACTGCTTGGTTATTAGCAACCCACAAGGGTTACAATATAAAGGCAAAACAAATTTGCATGATTCAAGAGATCTAGGAGAATTTTCAAATCTCACTGATTTTAAAGAAAAATCACGTGGTTCACATTTTATTTGTATTGCATTTCTATTACAGTTAATCAACTGTTCCCAATAAGCTGATTGCTAGCAAAGTAGCAGATAGAAAACCTACTGGGAAATTTTTTTATGGTCATGTCCACAGCAAATGAGAAACTGCATTCTAAAAGCCTTGGTAATGACCATTACACCCTTGAGCAAATAACTTATAGTTAAGATAAAAACCATTACTTGCCATAATTACTTTGGCTTCTGTCATCTCGTTTTAATATGGATATACTGATGAAGACTTCAAAATTCACCTATGGAAAAATGTGTATTTCAAATTTATATTTACTATTAAGTACAGAAATCTATCTTTCAAGAATGAGGTTGCTTAGGTTCCAAAGTATCCTGAAACCCGGCACCCCAAGTAAGGTATTGAAAATTCCATGCTTAAAATAGCTATTTAAACTAATAGGTATTTTTAAAAATCAATGATCCCATGCCCATTCATATCCGAATTTGCTCTATGATCATGTTTCTGGTAACTTTTACCTTTGGGCTTTTATAATCTTCTGAAATACAATGCAATATTTAATGTAAATGGATGTTCAGAAAGGCCATTTTCATTCAGCCCCTTCAGAGCAGTTGAACATTTCGCCCATCATCATAACATCGTTAATAATGAAGTTTAAACACATAATAACGTAAGTCTAGTCTTTTTTTTACTCCTAAGTGGTGATAGATGTTGCAATAGCATTACTAGATAAATAAATAACCTAAAATAACGTTTGGAGAAAAGCTAGTATTCAACAAAATAACCTGCATGGCCTTTTAAGTAATGAATTAACTTACCAAGAATCTTTGGGATCTAATTTCTTCAACCAATTTACTTTAGGGTCCTAGAATTTGAATTGTACAAAGTACAGTTATATTTTGACACCTGATCCAAGACACAGTCATGTACCACATTACAATGTTTCAGTCAATATACAGCATACAAAAAAAGTGGTCCTATAAGAGCTGAAAATTCCTTATTAAATGTTATTTCTAATATTGAAAAGTCAACATTTTTCTCCTACATTTTTACTCATAAACATGGCAAAATGTTACAGGTCTCATTGTCACCACTGCAATATGCATACTGTGATGGAAGCATAACCTGTCTCAATTTAGCCACATTAACTATTTTTGGACACCATGATCAACAGTGCCCATTCTCTAGAATGAGGCATTGTAAAAGTCTTTAAAGCTTAGTAGTGTATTTGTACGAAGTTCTTGTTATGCGTGCAGTGCTACTGATAGAGGGAAACAAGCAGAATCAATAGAAACAGAGAATCTTACCTTTTTACTGTAGGTGGTGGGGATCTGCCTGGTTCTCAATTTGACACCTTGGAAAAAAAAGCATTGCTTACTATTTTAGAGTATATCAAACTGAACACTCTGAGAAACCTACACAAATACTGTATCAGTAGAAATACCAGGTTTAACAAGCACAAAGCCAAGAAAACCAACGATGCCAGATACTGAATTTCTATAGCACTGACCTTTGAACACCCTAGCAGGTGTAAACTGCTGAGTGCAGATACCATGCAGTGCAATTATGACTGAACTGTACAACTCGTATTCCCAAATTTGCAATATTGCTGAGAAATGCTTTCACAAACCTCTCAAATTCAAGTTCCTTTAACAAGTACAATAATTTGAGTTTTCCTAATTGTCACTGTAATAAGGAAGCTACATTAACTACATTTTAAGCTACAACTCTAGTCTTTGCCTAATCTTTGCCCAGTCTCTCTATAAAACTTAAAGATGGAATATATACATGTAACTTAACAGATCAGACTACAAACGTCAAGCTCATTGTTGCTCAAACTGCCAGTTACACAAAATTCTTTTTATGTAATTCATATCCCTATTGATTCCACATATCCACACAGGTTTACGTGACTTTAGGATGAAATATGTGTAACTGCCAGTTGAATAATGATGCAAAGAACACAGGTAGTTTCGTTTGGTAGGTATAGACATGCAGTCTCTTCATTTTCCTTCTCTATACAAATATATACATTGTAATATTTTTGCCAGTATCTTACTAATTCTGTGTTATACCTGAAATACTGGGATGGTGTAATTTCTATTTTTCATCTTTTGAGTCCTTGATTATTATAAGTTAAATATTTTACTTACCTCTCAACATGAATGAGTTCAAATCACATTCATTCCTATAGAAAGTACCAATTAAAGATTTAGAAAGGATACATTTCCAGTTATTAAAACTAAAACCCAAGTATAAATTTAAGATCCAGTTTATTATACAGCCATATCCAGCTCTGTCAGAATTAAGTTTTAGTTCATGCCCGTTATCATTCAGCAGTTGAACAGTTAAATTCATCATCGGAACTGTAATCACTATTTCCCAAAAGATTATACTGTCACCAATTAAAACTTACCTAAGCGATCACTCAAGAATGGTACAGATGTGTGGAGTATGCCAATACCTAAGGTAAAAAAGTAGATTATCTGGTTTTTCATAACGTTTAGCAACCGTCTTTTTCAAACTTTTAGCAACTGTCTTGTAATTCCTTCCCACAGATCTAACAATAGTCCTGTGAGTAAAGTAAAACCACAGAGTTACTCTATGAGGCGTTTCCAACGACGTGCAGGCTACAGGAAAAGCCCCATCGGGATAGACCTCAACCACTATTTACAAGGTTTTGATTTTTTTTTAAAGACACAGGATCTGCCATGTCTTTTAAAAATCGTGTGATTCTTGCTGAATCACTTGAGCCCAGGAGTTCGAGGCTACAGTGAGATGTGGCTGGATCACATCTCACTGTAGCCTCGAACTCCTGGGCTCAAGTGTTTCTCCTGCCTTAGCCTCCAGAGTAGCTGGGGACCACAGGCACCACTGTGTCCAGCTAGTATTTATACACATAAATAACAAAGTCTAACACTCCATAGGAAAGAAATTATGAGCAGAAACTGCAATATGCTCTTACAATATTGCAAACTGCAGAAACTTCCTACTACGTTAATCACAAAAACAATAATTTCATAATCACATTGTGCTTAGGAGCCAGAGGAATGATAAATAAAAAGTAACATCAAGTAGCTCCTTTACATGAACCAAAGGAAAAAGATTTAAACTTAAGATTTAAGTTTAAAGTCTAACTGTTGTTATGAACTTCAATATTGCAACAGAGGATGTTGTTTTCCCAATTCGAAGATTTCAGCAAATTTTAATTCTTGGCTCAAAATTAGTTGTCATCCATTATAAAATACAGGAATATAATGTGCCTGTAAGTTACGACTTTGGCATTATATAACTTTTAATCAAACTCTACATCATTCAAATTTATGAATTCTTATGACCTGTGTAATCATCTTTTATTATACTATATTTTGCATTAAACCATAAAATCCTCTACCTCATTTTAGATTGTGCATTAATTCAAAATAATGCTGTAGGCTTCAAGTAGGAAATCGAAATTCTGATTATTGCTACAAACTAACAAATTCGGGACCCTCTAATGCTTGCAACTAAAATGAATCTGACACATCACTATAAAATGTGTGAATCTAGGATTCTTCTTTTCAGAAATCAGTATAAATGGGAATTAAAAGCATGGTAGAAATGTCTCTGAATAAAATGAAACTTGCTTGCTCTGACAACATACTGTTTCCTACACATAAACAAATATGATGTGAAAACTCAAATTGAGACATACCTTTAACTCCAGACACCATGTTCTCAAGATAAAAGCCTTTAAAACAAAAAGCCATTGTGTATATCGTCAACATGAAATTGGAATGCAAAATTAATACTGCTGAGGATTTCCCTCATATCCCATGCTGTTTATCTATTCTACAGGCCTAGAATCAACCTTTTTTTCTTAAGAGACAGGGTCTGTCTGTGTTACTCAGGCTGGAGTACAGTGGTGCCATCAAAGCTCAGTGCAGCCTCCAACTCTGCCTCAGCCTCCCCCCTTTCTGAGTAACTCCAACTACAGGCACATGCCCCAGTACCCAGCTAATTTTTAAATTTTTGTGGAGATGAGGTGTTTCTTACTTTCTTGCCTAGGCTGGTCTTGAACTCCTGGTTTCAAGCAATACTCCCACCTTGGTGTGGGGATTGCAGGCTTGACGCATTGCACCTGGCCGGGAACCAACCTTTATGGCTATCAATACTCCCATCAATCAACTGTCTCAGGTATCATAATATCCCTTCTTATATGTATCAAAACTCATACTGAACAATGAGTTCTGGGTTGCAAAAGAGGATTTATTTTTTGCACCTATCTATAAGTCTTTGTCCACGTTAAACAAAAACATACATAAGTGCAGTCCCAAAATGCACTACATAGCAGAGTAGTCAGCTCTATCGTGGTGATCAAAATAATGAACATCAGGGTAATGACTGGTTCTCCCCATGTATACATGTTGAATAAATGTGTATGCCTTTTCTTGAACTAATAAAAAGTGAAAATGGTAGTTAAAAGTAGTATTAGGCCAGGTGCCATGGCTCACGCCTATAATCCCAGCATTTTGGGAGGCCAAGGCAGGCGGATCGCCTGAGGTCAGGAGTTCGAGACCATGGTGAAAGCCTGTCTCTACTAAAAATACAAAAACTAGCTGGGTGTGCTGGCTAACGCCTGTAATCCCAGCTACTAAGGAGGCTGAGGCAGAATCGCTTGAACCCGGGAGATGGAGGTTGCAGTAAGCCAAGACTGCAGCCATTGCACTACAGCCTGGGTGACAGATTGAGACTCTGTCTAAAAAAAATAGTATTAAAGATACTCTAAATTTGGAAAGGGAAATGAGGTTATTACAATACTAAGCATCTGACAGGTCACTTTTGTCATGGCTGAACAAAGCTGGGATAAAATTACAGCATTTCAAATACCCTCTTCAAGATGGTTGGGTGTCAAGTTACTTTCCTTAAGATTTTCTTTTCAAAATTAAAATCACTACATTTCATTGTTTCAATACTCACAGGACACCTGTAAGCTCTTATTCAGAAATCAAATGACAATTTCTCAAATTTTTCTATGTATTTTCTCTGGTGTTTTAATGGTTTTTTTTCTAATTATTACTACTTCACAAGTTTCTTTCACAAACTTCTTCACAGGGTTAAAAAATTTTTTTCTTGTTATAAAGTTCTGGGTTTCAGAATTTCTTCACCACCAGACTGGTACATATATCCACATTTATCTTTATTCATTTCTATGAAGTCGTTTTTTCTATATGCTTCACCTTTGACATTCATGATCCTGTCACATTTTCAGGCCTCTCTGTCCAGTATTTTTGGCTTTTGTAGCTCTCTTTTTAGACAAAGCAGCTTCTTCAGTAATATCCTCTTCTTCTAAGTATACACTCAGTCTTACAGGGAATTCAGAACTTACTATGAAACTATCCCCCTGCATAAAACAAACAAAAAATCATGGATTAAGCAATAACTCAAATGGTTTAGTAATTACATATAGCTGAATGCCCTGGATTACTTCAGATAACCTAGAGACTACATGTAGATGTTAAAAATCCAAATTAACATCTGCTTATTTTTTCATTTGACATCCTAACTAGCAATAATACGTATCAGAATGCTACTTATTAAAAATAGTACTGAAAACCCCATGTTCTTTATCAAGTCTCTAAAAAATTATTTTCCTTCTTGCATTTCCTGCAGTAAACTTATAGAGCTTTTCAAAAGTTAAATGAAGTGTAAGAGAAAAACTAAATATAATTCCTTCTGTACCAACCAACTCCTGCCTTCCCAAAATGGAATAGGAAAAAAATAAGTCACTTACTGCCAATTTGATATCACATTCGTTATCTTCAAGATGTGTTGCATCCTCATCCTCTGCTCTGTAATATTAAAATTTATCATCGAGATGACAGAATCTTCGATGACCTAATTAGTTGTATATTCCACTCTGAAATATAACTGAAACTGCAATACTAGTCAAAGCAAACACAAAATTTGAGACTTTTGTGTTCTAGAGAATTCTAGATGAACTGTGTGCCAAGCTTGGCTCAACTGTAATAATCGCAATTGTCATACTCTGTATCTTTGTTCATTATTTAAGTATAACTATATTAAAGGCAAAATATGAAGCAATTAACATAAAAATTTAATTTATAACCTATTACCAAAGTATTTCATATGATTCCACTTACGTTGACTCCTCAATAGGAGAAATGGATCCATCATCATCCAAAAATTTGTATCTACGACTATCAAAATCTTCATTTTCTAAATCTTCACCAACATTCATTTGCTTCAATGATTCTTTCAGGTGGTGTTCATACTTCAGTTTTTCAATATAGTTAAAAAATCCTCTTGCAACAGCTTGCTATATATTAAAAACACCATAAGTATGTCGAGATTTTATTTTTAAGACCCAGCAGGTGCCTATGTTCAAAAAGGGCAATGCCCCCCCTTACCAAAGACTCTGAATTTGCTATCTTAACTACTCCCCACTTGTGGACTTATCAAATGCTGATTATTAAAATTCACATTACAATTATGAATTTACCTAAGCTGGTACCAAGGAAAAGTGAAGTACATATCTTGTCATGTCTGGGACTTACTAAAGGCATTTTAAAATGTAAAAACAGGAATAAGATTTCTAATGTTTACTATAATCACCTTAAACTTAAGAGATTAACTGAAGAGATTAACATGTATTAATCCTCCCAAATAAAATTTCAGGTTCTGGCAAGGGATCATAAATTAATTCTGAATTCATTCAACATACAACTCTCAAATATTTAAAAAAGTCTAGTACTAAGTATTATCGTATTTTTCAGATAATTGGCTTAGAAACATCTAGGCCTTAAGAATATATCCACTGAACATAAGGCATGTGTGGTTTTAGTTTAGGTTACTGCAAAAGTAATTGCAAGTTATGTGAGCTTTTATTATCCCCACTGAGTTTTAGGGTTGTGTTTAAAGACCTGAGATGGGATAAGATCAAAGGATTTTATACAAAGAGCCTTGGAGCACTATCTTTTAAATATGGCAAAGTGTAGTTATATTAAGAGATACAAGTCAAGATTCAGTTGAAGGATAGGGTGGACTTTAGGGATAAGTCAGTATAGAAGAGTATCAAAATTGCAGACAGTCTGTTCCCAGTATATCTGAGACAATTCTAAATTGGCCAACAAATCATTTTGGGCATCTTGAGTTATGTGTAGCCATGTATGTAAAATGCTGACTCACCTCAAACGTTAAAATTTTTCTCCAAGGTGCGTTTTTTTCATTCTCTGATTCTAAAAATGGGAAGCCAGATCCTCTGCTTCTAAATTGTTTCTTCTTATCTATTAGTGAGTATATAGGATTTCTCCTTCCTTCTGGTCTTCCCCGTGGTCTTCCTGTTGGCTGGTACCTCCTCTTTTTCTTTTTTTTATATCTCTTTTTCCTGTTCTTGAATCTTTCAAAAATAGCTTTTATAGTCAATGGTATTGGTTCAAAAGATGAGTCACTTGAATCACTTGCGTGAACACTTTCAGGTGTATGAACAAATTTTCGAATGGGGTTTCTTTTCTCCCCTTTAGGTGAGTAAGGGATACACTGAGTTTTAAATAAGCTGCTATCAGAAGAGTTATCTCTAGAAAAATGGAAAAAAAATTAATTTCATCTTCTTTTCTTACTGCTTATTACCATTAATACCCAGTCCTAAATGTACATTTCTTCCAAGACCAACTCAGAAAACATGCCCAAAATTAAAAATTTTTTAAAGGATGGGCTCAGAACCAGCTAGCCTTTCTGCTGATCATCCTATTTAAATAGCCCATAATGCTACAGCTCTTATTAAAGAGTTTTGTAGACATCGTCTTGCTGTCACCCAGACTGGAGTGCAGTGGTGCAATCACAGCTCACTGCAACCTCAAACTCCTGGAAACTCCAGGGATGCTCCTGCCTCAGCCTCCCAAGTAGCTAGCTAGGACTAATGGCATGCACCACTATGCTCAGCTTACAAAAAAACTATGTATCTTTCAAGACAATGTATGAGCTCCAAAAGGCTGTATGGTTCGGTT
Source organism: Pan troglodytes (assembly GCF_028858775.2). Lineage (NCBI taxonomy): Eukaryota > Metazoa > Chordata > Mammalia > Primates > Hominidae > Pan > Pan troglodytes. The sequence goes on from NC_072407.2 coordinate 95,854,157, forward strand.
CACTGCTAAGAGCGTCTGAGTAAAACAAACACAGCCTACCGAACCGGAGGATGTAGTCTGGAAGAGATGCTAATATGACCCAAAGAATACATTTTTTCTCGACGAATGTGTCCCATAATATATTCACATTTTGAATTTAAAGTATTTGCAATGCTATTATATCAATCTATGTAACTAGATAAACTTGGAAGGTCAGTGAAATCTAGTTTTCCTTCTTTCCCAATTCCTGAAAATTATCTTTACTGTCACTCATTATATACAATAGTTTCTCGTAATTCAGATACAATAAACATGATTGAATCCACTCACCTTCGATTTGCAAGTTCCACAGCATCAGATGTCACATGGTCAAGAGAATCTATTCCTGATTTATCCATCAATTGCTCTTTGTTTTAAACAGTTTTCTGAAATTATGAAATTTAGTAAATATGACAAAGCTTCCCTAAATATTGACAGTATCTACTACAGTGTTGAACATGGTCAGACTATGCCAATGATTTCAGGCGAAATCATTTACCAAGGTTAAGCTTCTTATCCATTTCAGATCAGTTTCTTTAAAAAGAAATCCAGAAATTCTATTCACAGGTTCTTTCAGTTGTTACCCTCTAAATGTATTCAATGCAACAAGATTCCAAAAAAGTACCGTCCCTTCCAACAAAAGCATCTTTCAATATAAGTAAAAAATGTAGTTTTATCATTAGCCACATATTTTAACGTACAATTACCAATACAGTATTAATGTACTATTAAAAGCCGTTTTCCAAGATCAAAGGGGGAATTCCTAAAGCAAAGTGTGCCCTATATAAACCAGGAAAAGGATCTCCAATCAATAAACCATTTTAAACTCCTAATCACCTCTCCATTATAATTCCTAGATTCTTCATTCCTAGATTCATTTAAGCAACTGAACTTTGTCATATTGTATCTTTGCCATTATTGGTGGAAACTGACAAGTTCTGAATTCTCAACCTTTTTCAATGAACTATCATAATTCTTGTGTCTTCATCCCCATGGTAGAGAGTATACAACATACCAAAAAAAAAAAGAAAAAGAAAAAGAAAAAGATTCCTTCTTGTGAGCTAAAAGAAAAAAGAAAAACAGGTTGGTCTGGGCGGCTCAGGCCTGTGTAACACAGTACTTTGGGAGGTCGAGGCGGGCGGATCGCTTGAGCCCAGGAGCTCAAGACCATCCTGGGCAACGTGGTGAAACTCCGTCTCTACAAAAAATACAGAAATTAGCCAGAATAGTGGCGCGCGCCTGTGGTCAGGAGGCTGGGGTAGGTGGAATACCTGAGCCTGGGAGGTGGAGCTTGTATGTAGTGAGCCTCAGCAACACAAGGAGACCCTTGTCTCTACGAAAAATTCTTAAAATACTGGCTAGGTGTGTTGGCCCGTGCCTTTTCTCCCAGCCACTCGGGAGGGTCGCTTGAGCCGCGGTGGAGGTTGCTGTTAGCCAAGATTGCACCACTGCACTCCAGCCTGGACGACAGAGCAAGACCCTGTCTCAGGGAAAAAAGAAAAATAGGCATGGCAACAAAAATTAAAGATAACTACTTATTTCATTATTGTACATGCCTTAGTCAATCTCTTGTCTCATTCTGTAGCTTCTTGGGACCTGACATGAGTCATTACATATAAATCCTAGGATGAACTAGCAAAATATTTAAATATGAATATTTAAAATATGAAACGATAAGGTCACCAAGAGCTCAGATTTGTTAAATGCCCCCTGTGGTATTTTCCTGGTACAAGGTCTTATTAGTTTTTTTAAGTACAAGATTCTACAAAGTCATTAAATATCGAATGCTCAAAAACGGAATTCAACAAAAATTTGCCCCCATGCTTTAATGGTATACCTGTGGTTAATTTTTTTTTAAAAGTAGGGATTATCAAAATAAAGCTAGCTCAATAATCACTTTTTCGAAGTGTTTAGAAGACACTCCTACTTGGGTGTCGATGCCTCCGTGGGGATTCTGCAATTCTTAGAGGCCACGTGGGCAGAGAGCGGCGCTTTACCCGGAGCTAACGCTGTGACCACCAGCGCCTCTCACCCGGCAGCGCCTAACCTGCAGAAAACCGGCGCCGAGTAATGGGTACCTCACATACGAAGGTTAAATCATTTAAATCACGTAATAAGGTTAAACTTGTCCGCAACACGATTTAACACCTCCATCTCAAGATATAATGAAGCCCGTCCACACTACAACCACGTTTGTGTGGGACTCATACCAGCCGCGTGGCGCGGAGTGGCCTGCGGCCGTGATCCCTTCACCCTCTCGGCCCGACTTCGGAGTCTCGATCCTCCGGACCAACGAAGGGGCCCCGGGAAACCCCAGATATGCAACGCCTCCCCCCGCCCGCCAGGCCCGGACGGCCTCGCCCTCTTAGCAACCTACCTAAAAAGGCCTCGCAGTGGCCCCAGCCGCGCACTTGCTGCTCGTAACCCAGGCCTCGGCCCAAAACCCGCGACTGGCCTGGTGCGTGAGTCCTAGAGCTCTGTACACACCACCCTCCCGACCTCAGCCCTCCAACTCCCGATAACCAGCCGACCTCCTCCAACCGTGCGGAAGAAAAGGGTTGGCTATTTCCGTGGCCCAAGTAATAGTCAGGCCGAAATCTCGCGATACAACTTAGCTTCCGGGAAGAAGGCGAGCGGTGGGAGGAGACGCGACGTGGGGGCGCCATTTTTCTCGCCGCGCAGGGAGGACTGACTAACGTGGGCGGAGCTCTAGCTCGCGTATTCTGAGGAGGCGGGGTTGGCCTAGGCGAAGATCCGGACTCTGGTGTTTTGCTACCGTGACCGTTTAGGTGAGTGGAATAGCCAAGAACATTTCGGCAAATAACAAAAACAAAACGTGCGGTCACTTGTGAGTGGATGAGAACTGTGAGGAAACAGCCTCTCAGCCCGGTTCGTTTCCGGTGGTCTCGCGTTTGCTGAGCTGTAGCCTGGCTTTCTAAACCTGGTCCCGGGTGTGTGGCGAGGGTGACGGGTGGGATGTGTGCCTGAGTGTTTTGTCATCCTTTGTCTATTTCTGCCTTCAGAAATCCTTGTGTGTTAAAATATTGGAGAAGGCTCATCCTTTGACCATGACTCGAAGTGTGTAACCTTTGTGCTGGACGCCAGTGTTATTCCATAGCACGCCCAGGTCTCCTCCCCACTTTTGCACCTGTTTCGTAAGCTCACCCTTTCTGCCTCCCAGGAGTTGGCTAACATGTCACAAGTGAGACCTGTGGAGGATTTGTTTTTCCTAAGTTTCCTCCTACATCCCCCCTGCCCCACACCATTAGTTCCTTGACCGGTTCCTGAGTTAAGATTAAACAGTGTAAACTAGTTTAGTTTTGGTGGGGTTTTTTTCTCCCAAAGTAATTTTTTTTTTTTTTTTTTTTTGAGACCGAGTTTCGCTCTTGTTGCCCAGGCTGGAGTGCAACGGTGCGATCTTGGCTCACCGCAACATCTGCTTCCCGGGTTCAAACGATTCTCCTGCCTCAGTCTCCCCAGTAGCTGAGATTACAGGCGTGCGCCACCATGCCCAGCTAATTTTTGCATTTTTAGTAGAGGCGGGGGTTTCTCAATGTTGGTCAGGCTGGTCTCGAACTCCCGACCTCAGGTGATCCTCCCGCCTCGGCCTCTCAAAGTGCTGGGATTACAGGCGTGAGCCACCGCGCCCGGCCTCCCAAAGTAATTTTAAAAAGGAATGAACTGGTTTGATTTTTCCGCTTTCAAAATTCTGTTTTCATATGATAAACCACAAAAATCAGTAAAGCTGTCTAGTCTTATTTTATAGTTCACATTTTAGGATTGAACGGGCCTTAAAAGTAATCTGGTCTCTTTACCTGCTTTGCTCCATAGTTTGGACAATTCCGGGGATAAAAAGTCCGATCCTTTAGGCAGCCCACTGCATTTGATCCACAGGGTCTGGGCAATGACTAAGCTCCAGGACTGGTATGGCATGTCCCTCACTGCCGTATTCAGCAGCAAGCCTAGCTGTGTAATTTGTGAGGCTCAATGCAAAATGAAAATGCAGCGTCCCTTGTTCAAAAAGAAGGGGAAAAGTGCTATTAAAGGGAAGGAACATTTAACTCCTAATGCAGAATCATTGAAATTTCACATTTCATTTTGTATTTTTTTTTTTCTTTTTTTTTTTTGGAAACAGAGTCTCGCTCTGTCGCCCAGGCTGGAGTGCAGTGTGGCCCGATCTCAGCTCACTGCAACCCCCACCTCCCGGGCTCAAGAGATCCACCCACCTCAGCTTCCCAAGTAGCTGGGACTACACGCGCCCGCCACCACAACCGGCTAATTTTTGTACTTTTAGTAGAGACCAGGTTTCACCATGTTGGCCAGGCAGGTCTCGAACTCCTGACCTCAAGTGATCCGTCTGCCTCGGCCTCCCAAAGTGCTGGGAGTACAGGCGTGAATCACCGCGCCCGGCCACATTTGGTATTTCTCTGTTTGTTTTATAGAGACAGGGTCTTGCTCTGCCACCCAGGCTGGAGTGCAGTTGAAGCAGGATATTCCTCTGACCCCTTCGTGGGTCTTGCGGCTGCGGTGCCTCACTTACTTAGCCCACGGCTGTCAACTCCTCGCGGGAGGGGGCGCGCGAGTGAATGAGGCGGGAACTGGAGTGCTGGAAGCCACGAACTCCAGTCACCCAGGCCTGCTGCGCTCCACCCTTTATGGGAGGGTGCGTGGGGGTGAGCAGATGCTGGAGCCGGAGCGAGCGCTTTTGGTCGCCGGCAGGAGTGAACTCCATGCAGGCCCTGCGGCTGTGTCTAGGGGATGCCCGCGACCCCTGAAGACCCACAACCTGTCTTACAACCTGTCATGGTTGTGAAAAGTTTTGAGAGAACGTCTGCACAGTGTCTAACGGTGTCTGGTATATAGTGTGCACTCAAATGGTAACCAGTTTAGTTGCGATAGTTGGTCTACCCCTCCAGGTGTTAACCTCTGCAGCTCCGTTTCCCTTCTAGACCCTATTTCTGGGCCATCGACTCCCACCAATTAGGCAGGAAAATACTGTTTGCCTCCATCTGGCCCAAGGCTGTATTCCTGGAGTTTATGTGAGAACCTAACTCCTTTCTCAGCTCCAACTGTAACCCTCTCCCCACCTCCAAGACACACATAAACACTGACATACACATGCTACCACACTGCCTGCTGTGCCATCAGCCTGCCTGAAGTTCACATCATTTTAGGATTGGACGGGCCTTCATAATTTAAATTTTATTATGAAAAAGTGATAGTCTAAGGAACTCATTTGATTTTTTTGTCTAAATGTCAAATATAGAGTAGAACGCACAAGTGTCTGTTATAGAAATACTTGAGAGTCCTATATGCACTGTTATCCACAACCATTTAAGCACTTATCCACTAATCCCTAATAAGTACCCCTAATAAGTACATTTCTAAACCAGTTATTCAAGCTACATCCTCCCAAGATTGGACTTTGTTTCTACTTTGGTAGGGACATAAATAAACGGAAACAACTGACCTAACTTTTTACTAAAGAGATAATAAAGGGAATAAAATTAAGATTACATTTGGATTTTAACTTGTGTTCTTATTCCTACTGCAGCAAAAATATCTAAAGTGTTTTTATCGTTATAAATGAATATACTATTCATTGTGCAGATTTTGACATGTTCATAAATAAGTTAGTACCCAATGTTTGCTTGATAAAGAATGTGATAAAATGTTAACATTTGGGAAATCTGGGTGAAGAATATATAGGAATTATTTGTATGTAATATTTGTCAATCTGAAATTATTTAAAAGAAAAAGTTAAACTGTCTCATTCCTGAACAATTATAAATTATTCAACCCAAAACTGAAGGGGGCCTGCCCCTCCACACCTGTGGGTATTTCTCGTCAAGTGGGAAGAGAGACTGAAAAAATAAATAAGACACAAAGTATAGAGAAAGAACAGTGGGCCCAGAGGACGGGCACACTCAGTATGCGAGGACCTGCACCGGCACTGGTATCTGAGTTCCCTCAGTATTTATTGATTACTTTTCACTATCTCGGCAAGGGAAGTGCGGTGGGAGAACAGGGTGATGGTGGGGAGAAGGTCAGCAGGAAAACATGTGAGTAAAGAAATCTGCGTCATAAATAAGTTCAAGGGAAGGTACTGTGCCCAGATGTGTGTGTAGGCTAGATTTATGTTTCTCTTTACCCAAACAGCTCAGTGTAGCAAAGAGTAGCAGAGCAGTATTGCTGCCAGCATATCTCCCCTCCAGCCACAGGGTGGTTTTCTCCTATCTCAGAATAGAACGAATAGTCGGCTTTACACGGAGACATTCTGTTCCCAGGGATATGCGGGAAACAGAGGCCTTCCTCTTTTACTAATCCCTCTCAGCACAGACCCTTTATGGGTGTCAGGCTGGGGGACGGTTAGATCTTTCCCTTCCCACGAGGCCATATCTCAGGCTGTCTCAGTGGGGGGAAATCTTGGACAATACCCACACTTTCTTGGGCAGAGGTCCCTGCAGCTTTCCGCAGTGCATCGTGTCCCTGGTTAATAGAGAATGGAGAATGGCGATGACTTTTACCAAGCATACAGTCTGCAAACATATTGTTAACAAGGCACATCCTGCACAGCCCTAAATCCCTTAAACCTTGATTCAATACAGCACATGTTTCTGTAAGCACAGGGTTGGGGCTAAAGTTACAGATTAACAGCATCTCAAAGCAAAACAATTTTTCTTTGTGCAGATCAAAATGGAGTTTCTTTTGTCTTCCTTTTCCACACAGACACAGTAACAGTCTGAGCTCTCTTTTCCCCACACAAAACTATGTTTAAAATAATTTAAGTATGATTATATAAGATTTGGGGGCCGGGTGCAGTGGCTCACGCCTGTAATCCTAGCACTTTGGGAGGCCGAGGCAAGTGGATTGCTTGAGCTCAGGAGTTTGAGACCAACCTGGGCAACATGGTGAAACCCCATTTCTACTAAAATACAAAAAATTAGCCGGGCATGATGGCACATGCCTGTAATCCCAGCTACTGGGGAGGATGAGACAGGAGAATTTCTTGAACCTGGGAGGCGGAGGTTGCAGTGAGCCGAGATCGTGCCATTGCACTCCAGCCTGGGTGACAGAGCGAGACTCCGTCTCAAAAATTTGGGACCGTTAATAAACAGTTATATATATTTGGGAGATTAGATTACATGTATTAAATCAAGAACAATAAAAGCTGGTATTTGATAAAGTACTAAAGTAAATGTAACATCCTAAATATTTGCAATAGAATGATTATAGAGGATATGTTGTTGGAAAGTACCAGAACTAGAAACCCAGTTTCTAAGCAACCTGTGAATCTTTGGAAAATTAGAAAAAAAAATTTGGAAGAATATTTCAAATGGCTGAAGATCACCGTTCTACTTGCTAAATAGGCATGTTAAGGGCAGAGGCCACTCAGATTAATGAAGTGTTCTATTAACAGTTTTAATGAGAACTCCTGCAGTACTCCTAGAAACACCCTTAAGAGTCTTGTCTGTGTTCCCTGTTGTGATTGGCTTGGAGTAGGATACCTGTCTACCTCATATTACTTACATTTTTCCCTGTCTTCATTTTATCTCCCTCTGGTTGCATACTTCATCACTGAACACTTAAGGTAAGATACTAATCTCTGTGTATGTGCACTTATTTGTTACAAAGTATACTTGGCATATATTTTATTTTTTAGTTGCAATGATAGAAAAGCATATATTTAAATATCAAATTATAATTGGATAGATTATCAGAATTGAACATTAAATCTATTTACCAAGAAAGTATGTTTATTTGTAAATGAAAATAAAAATTTGAATTTCAAAGGCTAATCATTCCATAAAAGTTTCCATTTCTATTCGTAATTTAAATTTTATTTTGAAAAAGTGATAGTCTAAGGAACTCATTTAATTTTTGGCCTAAATGTGAAATATAGAATAAAAAACACACATATCTATTACAGAAATACTTGAGATCCTATATGTACTATACAAATCCTATATGTACTGTTATCTACAACCATTTGAACACTTATCCATAAACCCCTAATAAGTACCTTTTGCTTCAAGACCTATATTCCTTAGACCAACCATTAGAAAATTGGATGTTCACTCCAGCTATATGATATTTTTAAAAAAAATGAATCGGCTGGGAGCAGTGGCTCACACTTGTAATCCCAGCATTTTGGGAGGCAGAGGATGGCTTGAGGGCAGGAATTCAAGACCAGCCTGGGCAACATAGTAACACCTTGTTTCTATTAAAAAATTAGTTTTAAATTTTAAATTACAATAAAATAAAGTGTAAGTATTAAAAGGCCACTTGTCTATTTCTCACTTGGAATATTAAATGCTGGAAGCTGTGTTTGCCTGTTTATGAAGATAGAATCCTAAATGCCCTTTTGTTCTGTTTATATGTTTGAATGCTAAATGTTCATTTCCAGAACAGAAACTGTTCATACTTGGTGCGCTGTGGACTCTTGTGATAATTAACCAAGAGTAGCTCTATTTGTCCAACCTCACACCTAAAGAAGAAAGAAAATGGCTTGTGCTGAGTTTTCTTTTCATGTACCAAGTCTTGAAGAGCTTGCTGGAGGTAAAAACAATATTAACTTTGGATTTTTAAAAATTATCCCAAGAGAAAATTCTTTTAAAGAGATTCTAAGATCTATCTATATCTTACTACTTATGTATATCTATATCTTACTTATCAAAATAATACTTTTGGTACAGAATTCATTTTCCATTTCAGTATCTGTTCTGTCCCATTTTTATTGAGAAAGTCCAAATTCTGTCTAAAAAAACTAAAATTATAATTTATAAATTCTTTTTTCTTTCACTTATAGATTATTGATGATACCAACTTTACAAGATGTAAATGATTAGTAATCCAAGACTTAAGCATGTGTGATGCCCAAAGAGTCGCAAAATTTTGCTTTAACTTTTTTCACTTACATTATTCTTTAAATGTATACTCTACTGTTGTATGTTAATCATATTCCCAATATAATTCCCCCCCACCACTGATAATGGCAGACTGCCAGTGAACTTGCTTTGATTTAAGGCAGTTTCCCAAGATAAATTAGGAGGGAAGATAGTCAAAAAAAGGAAAACAAAAACGAGTACAAAAATGAAGCCAGGAATAGTTGTTATCCAAAACTGTAAAGTCTGTCAGAATACTAACCTTTATTTAACAACCTCTAGGTTCTGTTCTAATGGTAACTATAGAACCTTCGCTTGTTTCTCAAAATGTGATGTTCTGGTAGTTCATTTGTCATCCTGATAAGATTGAAGTTAAGAAATAGACTCATTTTTGCTTTGTTGTAACTTTCCTCTTATAATCTTTTTTTTTTTTTTTTCCCTAATTGAATGGTAGCTAGTAAACAATCTATATTGTTTGGCCTGTATTTCTTTTTCATCAGTCTGTCTTCCCTAATATGACAGGGCAGTTAGGAATTTTTTCTTTTTCTTTTTTCTTTTTGTAGACATAGGATCTTGTTCTGTTGCCCAGGATGCTCTTGAACTCCTGGCCTCACTCGATGCTCCTGCCTCGGCCACCCAAAGTGTTGGGATTACAGGCATGAGCCACCATGCTTGGCCAGATTTTTTCTTTGATTGCTTTTCTAGAACCTGTTTTCACTTTTGTGTTTGTTTCTATTTTCCTTCTATATGTGCAGGATATATTCAGAAAAAGTAGAAATTTTATGGCCTGGCACAGTGGCTCATGCCTGTAATCTCAATACTTTAGGAGGCCAAGGTGGACAGATCACTTGAGGTCAGGAGTTCAAGACCAGCCTGGCCAACATGGCAAAACCCCATCTCTACTAAAAATACAAAAATTAGCTGAGTGTGGTGGTGTGTGCCAGTAATTCCCGCTATTCGGGAGTCTGAGCTACAAGAATCACTTGAACCTGGGAGGCAGAAGTTACATTGAGCCAAGATCGCGCCACTGTACTTCGACCTGGGCAACAACACGAGACTCAGTCTCAAAAAAAAAAAAAGAAAGAAAGAAATTGGCAAGGTGCGATGGCTCATGCCTGTAATCCCGGCACTTTGGGAGGCTGAGGTGGGCAGATCACGAGGTCAGGAGTTCAAGAGCAGCCTGGCCAACATGGTGAAACCCTGTCTCTACTAAAAATAGAAAAAATAGCTGGGTGTGGTGGCGGGCGCCTGTAACCCCAGCTACTCGGGAGGCTGAGGCAGGAGAATGGCGTGAACCTGGGAAGCAGAGGTTGCAGTAAGCCGAGATTGCGCCATTTTACTCCAGCCTGGGTGACAGGGTGAGACTCCATCTCAAAAAAAAAAAAAAAAAAAAAAAAAAAGACATTTTGTAAGAACTTTTGATCCTTAAAAGTACATAGGCTGATGCAGTGGCTCATGCCTATAATTCCAGCATTTTGGGAGGCCAAGGTGAGCAGATCTCTTAAGCCCAGGAGTTTGAGAGCCACCTGGGCAACAAGCCAAAACCCCATTTTTACAGAAAATACAAAAATTAGCCAATCATGGTGGCATCCACCTGTAGTCCCAGCTACTGGGGAGTTTGAGGTGGGAGGATTACTTGAGCCTGGAGATCAAGGCTGAGTGAGCCAAGATCATGCTGCATACCACTGCACTCCAGTCTGGGCGACAGGGTAGGTAAGGCTATCAGAGTGAGACTCTGTCTCAAAAAAAAAAAAAAAAAAAAAACCGTTGAGGCTAGGTGTGATGGCTCATTGTAATCCCAGCACTTTGGGGGACCCAAGGCAGGAAGATCACATGAGTCCAGGAGTTCGAGACCAGCCTGGGCAATATAGCAAGACCTGGGCTCTACATATAAAAGAAAAAAAGAGAGAGGGAAATACATTGGTCTTACATTAATAACTTTGAGACACCTATGCTTTCTTACATTGTTATTGAGGTATAACTATCTACAGTAAAGTATGCTAATCTTGAGTGTACAGCTTGATGAATGTTAACAATAGTTACACCTATGTAACTACTATCCACATCAAAATGTAAAATATTTCCAACATCCCAGAAGGCTCCTTTGCACACCTTCCCAGTCAGCCTTGATCCATTGCCTGTTTCTGAGATGCATAAGGTGAAGTAATATTGTATGTAGTGTTTTGTGTCTGGCTGCTTTGTTCAACATATTGTCTGTTACCTTCACTGAAGTTGTTACATGTGATTGCTTACTTTTTAAAAAGCTTAAATGTTTGCATTTCAGTTGGTTTTTGGAATCTTCTCTCAAAAAAGAAGGTAATCCTCACCCTCACACAAGTGCAGGCTGTTTATCTTCAACAGTTGAAAATCACTGTAGAGGAAGTATTTATATATCTTAGTCTATGTTGTACCTTGTGATTATGTCTAATGTCTAATTATATTCATTAATAAGACCATTTCCCCCTTCTTTTTTATTATACAAGTTGAGATTGGGAGTGTGTTGAGAGCCACATACCACTTTTGATACGTGGTAGCCAAGTTTTTACCTAATGTTAAATAATCTTATTCCTTGTCGTTATTAGTTATGCAGAAGGGGTTAAAAGATAACTTTGCTGATGTCCAGGTCTCTGTAGTTGATTGCCCTGATTTGACTAAGGAACCCTTTACCTTTCCTGTAAAAGGTAAGCAATTTTTGCAATTAGCTTTTGTTTTTTAGTCATAATCTTTTTTTGAAACTAGAATTATTTTTAAGGACATCTTAAATTATCTACAAATAAAGGATATTGTCACAACATTTAGGCTAAATTGTGCCAAATTTCTGTGCTCACTCTTCTGATATTGGTTAAATTTCATTTCATACTCTTGTGGAAAAGGATTGTGTTTTATTCACTTATGTAACCTTCACAGATTGTAGAATAGATATCCAATAGGTTAGAATTCTTTGTATTACACGAGAGTTTTGCTTTTAATTGCTCAGATTGTTATGGAAACTGATTTTAATTTTTATGATTTTATTTATTCAAGACCAGAAGGGATCCTAAAAGCCTTGTATTTGAATGATCTGTTAAAACTAATCCTTCAACAAATTTGCCAAGTGAGCATCCACTGTTTGAAGTGAGAAGGAAGGGAAATTAGTATTAGAAAAATAAAATAATTTGTCAGTATGATAGATAGTTAGTTGATGTTTCAGTTTTTACAATAACACCACAAGGTAAGTAGTAGCCCTTGTTTATAGATGAGAAAACTGAAAACGAGAGAGGCTAGATAAGCTCAGTGTAAATCATAACCAGGATTCAAATGCAAGTCTGTTTCCAAAGTCTAACCCCCTCCCGTTATACCCTATTATGATGAGGAATTTGAGGATAAACACTCAAAGTGTTCTTTTTATTATGTAATTAACATCTTTGCTAAAAAGGAGTTTGCCATAGAAATTCTGGACTCTAGTTCTGTCTTAGAACAAACCTGACTTTGAGATAACATTAGCATGGGGGGATTTGAATTGAATGTTTTTTGGGGGCCTTTACAGCTTAAACAATCTTTGATTTTAAGTAGAGCTGTAAATTCTAGAAGGCTTGTGTACCATGTGGCAATTTCTTTTAGCTTCTTCAAAGCATTTAGCATAATACTTTTTTATAGTTTTTTTTGAGACAGAGTCTCACTCTGTCACCAGGCTGGAGTTAAGTGGCGCAATCTCAGCTCACTGCAACCTCTGCCTCCCAGGTTCAAGCGATTCTCCAGCCTCAGCCTCCTGAGTAGCTGAGACTACAGGCATGTGCCACCACGCCTGGCTAATTTTTTGTATTTTTAGTAGAGATGGGGTTTCACCGTGTTAGCCAGGATGGTCTCGATCTCCTGACCTCGTGATCCGCCCACCTCGGCCTTCCAAAGTGCTGAGATTACAGGCGTGAGCCACCACGCCCAGCCTTGATTTTTTTAAAAATATGAGTGTAATGTATTTCCCCTGCTAATTAAGTAATTAACTAAAATTAAATAAAGGTCAGGAAACAGAAGAGTACAAGAAAGAAGGAAAAATGGTTAATCTTTTTTTGTTTGTTTTTTTTGTGTGTGTGTGTGTGTGTGTGAGATGGAATCTCGCTCTGTCGCCCAGACTGGAGTGTGGAGTACAGTGGCACAATCTTGGCTCACTGCAATCTCTGCCTCCCGGGTTCAGGCGATTCTCATACCTCACCATCCCAAGTAGGTAGGATTACAGGTGTGCACCACGACACCTGGCTAATTTTTGTATTTTTAGTAGAGACGGGGTTTCATCATGTTGGCCAGGCTGATCTCGAACTCCCAGTCTCAAGTGATGTGCCCGCCTCGGCCTCCCAAAGTGCTGGGATTACAGGTGTGAGCCATCATGCCCAGCCAAAATGGTTAGTCTTAATTTTGTCATGCAGAGTTATGCTTGGAAGAAGTGTTTTCTGGTCAGTAATTTGTGAGTCTTTAAATTGCAATACTAGAAGCCAGATATGCATCTAATATGTGTATGTATGATCTTTCATAAACATAGGAGTTTAAGACCAAACTGGCCAACATGGTGAAACCCAATCTCTACTAAATGTACAAAAATTAGCTGGATGCAGTGGCGTGTTAGACATTTTCTACATGAACTGGTCTTGATAAGATCACCAGTGACCTTAAAATGTTTACTAGTACTATTTAACCTCTCCATGTATTTCATACTGCTTGGCCATTGCTGCCTGACATTCTCCCCTAGGTTCTATCTTCTCTATCTTTGTTTCACCTGTTCTTCCTTCGTGCCTTTCCTTCCTCTTTTCTTCCACATTTTCCTGGTTCCTTTTTCTTTCTAATAGTCTCTTAAATATTGATCTTTTCCAGAATTCTTTCCTTAGCCTCTTCTTATTTCTAGTAATCTATCTGGGTATTTTTTAAATCCACTCTTATGGTTTTAATTACTACCTGAATATAACTTTGAAATTTGTACATCTCACCTAGATCTCTCTGGGTTTTTTTTTTTTTTTTTTTTTTTGAGACGGAGTCTCGCTCTGTCACCCAGGCTGGAGTGCAGTGGCACGATCTCGGCTCACTGCCAGCTCTGCCTCCCAGGTTCACACCATTCTCCTGCCTCAGCCTCCTGAGTAGTACACCCAGCCTCCTGAGTAGTACGCCCGGCTAATTTTTTGTATTTTTGGTAAAGATGGGGTTTCACCGTGTTAGCCAGGATGGTCGCGATCTCCTGACCTCGTGATGTTTTGTTTTTTGAGACAGAGTCTTGCTCTGTTGCCCAGGCTGGAATACAGTAGCACAATCTTGGCTCACTGCAACCTCTGCCCCCGCCGGGTTCAAGCAATCCTCCTGCCCCAGCCTCCTTGGTAGCTGGGATTATAGGCTCCCGCCACCATGCCCAGCTAATTTTTCTATTTTTAGTAGAGATTCACCATGTTGGCCAGGCTGGTCTTGAACTCCTGACTTCAGGTGATCCACCCGCCTCAGCCTCCCAAAGTGATGGGATTACAGGTGTGAGCCACCATGCCCAGCTTGTTTTGTTTTTTAAGATAGGATCTCACTCTGTTGCTCAGGCTGGAGTACAGTGATTTGATCTTGGCCCACTGCCACCTCCACCTCCCAGGTTCAAGCGATTCTCCTGCCTCAGCCTCCCAGGTAGCTAGGACTACAGGTGCACACCACTACACCCAGCTAATTTTTTATTTTTAGGAGAGACGGGATTTCGTCATGTTGGCTAGGCTGGTCTCAAACTCCTGATCTTAAGTGATCCACCCGCCTCAGCCTCCCAAAGTGCTGGGATTGCAGGCGTGAGCCACCATCTGAGAATTTACATTGTACCAGAGCAAAATATTTTAAATTAAAAAACAAGAAACAACTTTAGCAAAAAAAAAAAGGAAAACCACCCCAAAATAGATTTTTTTAAAAGAAATAAGGCGTCAAAGACATTCTAGAAACCTTACCCAATCCAAACTTTGGCCCCAGTTCTAACCCTTGCCCTTGCCTTGTATTGCCTTTATGCCACCAACTTTATAAGCCATCCTTGGTTATGATGATATTAGAGACACAGGTACTTAAAATAGGACAGGGGTTCTAGCCACTATGTCTTCCAATCCCTGTTATTTGTAAAACTTTATGAGAATGGAGAAGTTATATACTGTTGGCATTTTATTATTAAATTAGATGTTTGCCTGTTTTTAAGGTGGCTTGTGTTTTTGTTTTTTGGTTTTTTCTTAGGCATCTGTGGGAAAACTAGAATTGCAGAAGTTGGAGGTGTGCCTTACTTATTGCCTCTTGTAAACCAAAAAAAAGTAAGTACTTTTACTCTGCATATTCACATGAAGATTGTAGAAGTTGGGTTGATTACTGTGTTTATTATTAGAAGACCTGTTGATCAATTGGCAAGGAAGTGCTAATGGATCAGTAATAAAAGGTAAACCAGGGACTTTGTACAAGTTGTGACTTAAATAATATTTTTTCCTCTTCTATAGGTTTATGATCTGAATAAAATTGCAAAAGAAATCAAGCTGCCTGGAGCCTTTATTCTTGGAGCAGGAGCAGGTCCATTTCAGACTCTCGGGTTCAATTCTGAGGTCAGCATATATAAGAAAATTATTTTACTTTATTGGTTTGACATTTGGTTTGTCTTTTTGCTTTTAGTGCCAAAAATCCTACTTTCTGAGTGAATTGTAAATCTCTCTGCAGGTTTGATACTACTTGACGTAGATTTCTGCTATAGCACACACTCCAACTGGACTAACTGTAATGGAGTACTAACTTGTAGTTTTAGATTTTCTTAGGTCATAGGTTCAGCCTTAGATAAATGCAGGGTTCTATGGTATTCTGTTGAAGGTTCTGGATTATAAAATATTTGTATTCTTACGGGATTCCGAGCTTCTCTATAAATCTTTGCTTTGGGTATGCAGGCAGCTTTGGATTAGAAGATGAATGGAATATTAGTGATCTAGTCAACTCCTTCTTCCAGACCAAATAGTAGGAAACTATCACAATAGTATGATGGTTATTTATGAAAATTAATAGTTATTACTAGTATATATTATTACCATATGAAAATATTACTGTTTCTTTGAATCTCATGAATACAAGACTTCAGTCTGCTCATTCTCTCATAACCTCTTCAGATATGAATAGTAGTCATACAAGTTCTTTGCAGAAACATTAGTACAATTTGCCTAGTGTTCAAGTTAGGAAAAAAGGTTAAAAATTTAAAATAAGATATTTAACGCAAGTTATAGATACACTGTAAGAAATCCAATAAATATCTTTTTTTTTTTTTTTTTTTTTTTTTGAGACGGAGTCTCGCTCTGTCGCCATGCTGGAGTGCAGTGGCGCGATCTTGGCTCACTGCAACCTCCACCTCCCAGGTTCAAGCAATTCTCTTGCCTCAGCCTCTTGAGTAGCTGGGACTACCAGTGTGTGCCACCACGCCCAGCTAATTTTTGTATTTTTAGTAGAGACAGGGTTTCACCATGTTGGCCAGGATGGTCTTGATCTCTTCTCTTGACCTCGTGATCCGCCCCCCTTGGCCTCCCAAAGTGCTGGGATTACAGGCATGAGCCACAGCGCCCGGCCTATAAATGTTTTCCAAGTTTTTTATGTCTAAAATTAAATATTATGTATTTTATGTTCTCTTATTAGGACTTAAACTAAAATGTCTTAAAAGGATTAAATGTTTTGTAATATTATTCAAGATATTCTCTTTGCAGAGATACAAAGATTGACTAATTGCCTCACTTTCTTTTCAGTTTATGCCAGTTATTCAGACAGAAAGTGAACACAAGCCTCCTGTAAATGGAAGTTACTTTGCCCATGTGAACCCTGCAGATGGAGGGTGCCTACTGGAGAAATACAGTGAGAAATGTCATGATTTTCAGTGTGCATTACTGGCTAATCTTTTTGCCAGTGAAGGCCAACCTGGCAAGGTGATTGTGTCCATAAAAATACAATATTCCCTAAATGTTCTCAGAAAGCTAAAAATGTGAACTTTTACTGCCATAAATATGGTTTTGCTAAGAAAATTAGTTTCCCACTTTGGGAGGCCAAGCTGGGTGGATAACTTGAGGTCAACTTGAGGTCAGGAGTTCAAGACCAGCCTGGTCAACATGGTGAAACCCCATCTGTACCAAAAAATACAAAAATTAGCAGGGTGTGGTGGTGTGTGCCTGTAATCCCAGCTACTCGGGGGGCTAAGGTGAGAGAATCGCTCAGACTTGGAAGGCAGAGGTTGCAGTGAGCCAAGATCATGCTACTACCCTCCAGTCTGGGCCACTGAGTGAGACTCTGTCTCAAAAAAAAAAAAAAAAAAGAAAATTAGAGCTTCCTAAGTCAAAGCTCTTTAAATAACCCAGTAATGAAAGGTTCAGAGAGTATGACAGGCAGAGAGCAAAAGTCATCTTTAAGGTTAAGAATAATATGGCTGGAGGCCAGACGCGGTGGCTCACGCCTGTATTCCCAAGCATTTTGGGAGGCCAAGGTGGGTAGATCACCTGAGGTCAAGCATTTGAGACCAGTCTGGCCAACATAGCGAAACCTCGTCTCTACTAAAAATACAAAAATTAGACAGGGAAGGTGGCACATGCCTGTAGTCCCAGCTACTTGGGAGGCTGAGGCAGGAGAATTGCTTGAACCTGGGAGACAGAGGTTGCAGTGAGCCAAGATTACACCATTGCACTCCAGCCTGGGCAACAAACCAAGACTCTGTCTCCAAAAAAAAAAAAAAAAAAAGAATAGTATGGCTGGCACAATGGCTCATGCCTATAATTCCAGTCCTTTGAGAGGCCAAAGCTGGAGGATCACTTAAGGTTGGCAGTTTCAGACCAGCCTGGGCAACATGGCAAGACCCTGTCTCAAAAAAAAAAAAAAAATTTTTTTTTTTTTAATTAGCCAGGTGTGGTGGTACATGCCTATAGTCCTAGCTACTCAGGAGGCTGATGCAGGAGGATCCCTTGTGCCCAGGTGTTTGAGGCTGCAACGAGCTATGATCACACCACTGCACTCCTACCTGGGTGACAGCAAGACCTGTCTTAAAAAAAAAAAAAAAAAAAAAGACTACTTAGTAAGCAAGACCTTTTTCTGAGAACTAAAAGGTAATAGAATATTAATTTGGGGAGTGAGTTTGTCATCTACATGAACCATACAGCTAAAATAAATAATGCCTACTTACAGGTAGTAAATAGGTTATTTGCTTCTTTCTGATGAATCACACATTGCTCTAGATAGAAATGGTGGTAGCAAAAACTTACAGCAAGAAGAAAGTAAGGAAAACCAATGCCTTACTTGATATTTACTTCCTATTAGTACGCAAAAATATGATTTCAGTGTTAGCTTTTGTGAAGACTCTCCAGTTTTGGAAGTAGAGATAGCCTCTTCAGCTACTTTGAGATAAGAGATTGAGAAGTGAAAATACTTAACGTCCAAGTTGTGGAGATAATACAGAATTTTAAGCGAAGTGAGAAAATGTAATCATTTTCTCCTCATCCCCACTTACCAAAGGTTAATTCCTTTAACCAAAGAATTACCAAAGGTAATTCTCAATCTTTGACTGCCTCGACACGTATGTTAAGAGTCTCTAGACTCTCTGCACTGAGAAACTTGTCTTTCTCAGTTTCTCAGTTCAAGAAAGCATGCTTAAGACTTACTAGTAAATTACATGTAACTGATGTGTGTGTGTGTGTGTGTGTGTGTATACATATATATATGATTGATCAAAATTCACGGGATTGCAACATCTCAACTCAGATCTGGGGGCTCTAAGCAAAGAACAGAATATTTGCTTGATAGAATTAAATTATATAATGTTTTATTTCAGTAGTTATTTTGCAGCATAGTCAATGGTATGCATCTTTATGTCCTCTATAGGTAATTGAGGTGAAAGCCAAAAGAAGAACTGGACCACTTAACTTTGTGACTTGTATGAGACAGACCCTGGAAAAACATTATGGAAATAAGCCTATAGGAATGGGAGGTACTTTCATAATTCAGAAGGGAAAAGTGAAGTCTCACATTATGGTAAGAGCCCATGTGTGCATACATGCATGAAGGAGTTTGTGTGTGTGCACATACTTAAGATCTTAGGATTTTTTTGTTTGTTTGTTTAAACGGATCCTTGCTCTGTTGCCCATGCTGGAGTGTAGTGGCACAATCTTGGCTCACTGCAACCTCCATCTCCCGAATTCAAGGGATTCTCCTGCCTCAGCCTACTGAGTAGCTGGGATTATAGGCATGCAGCATCACAACCGGCTCATTTTGTAGTTTTAGTAGAGACAAGGTTTTGCCACATTGGCCAGACTGGTGTCGAACTCCTGACCTCAGCTGATCCACCCGTCTCAGCCTCCCAAAGTGCTGAGATTACAGACGTGAGATGCTGCACCGGGCCAGATCTTAGGATTGTAAAGTATGTGTTCGGAATTCTACATTTGAAGACACTCTAAACAAATCCTTTTTATTATGATTGTATTACTTTAAAATTTAAATGATAATTTTATAAATCAGATTGTAAGATATTATCTTTGTCCATGTTAGTATATTAGAACTTTATTTTGGATATGTTTGTTTTTAAGATCAAGATAAATTCAAGGCCTGCAGAGTGACTCATGCCTGTAATCCCAGCACTTTGGGAGGCCCAGGTGGGAGGACCGCTGGAGGCCAGGAATTCAAAACCAGCCTGGTCAACATAGTGATGATGGCAGCGGCAGGCTCTCTGGAGCGGCTGCAGCAGGGAGGCACAGCTGAGGCTACACACTCTATGGAGCGGGTGGGAGCTGAAGACAGGTGGGAGTCCTGCCCCTTCCGAGTTGGCGCTGGAGCTCCGTTGGTGCCGCTGCAATCGCCCAAGCCATGGCTGTGGTCCCTGGCATCCCTGTGCTCTCCCAGTGGGAACAGGCGAGAGCCCCAACTGCCCAGGCGCAGCTGCAGCAGCTCAAACCCGCGGCTGCAGACCTGGGTCTCCCGCTCCACGGAGCAGGCAGGAGCCCTGCCTTCTCCACACAGCTGCAGCTGCCCAAACCGTGGCTGCGGACCCAGGCATTCCTGCGTTCTTGGGGGTCTGGGAAGGCCCCCACTGCTCTTACAGGCTTGGAAATGCCTGCTCCCACTGCCTGGCTTCTCCCTGCTGTCGGCGCCTGCTCCGATCCAGGAGCAAAGTCAGGCAGAGCCCGGTCGCTGTCGCAGCCCAGCCAGGTGTGCACACGCTCAGGGCACTGCTGACACACCAGCCCCCTGCAGTCCCGGCCCCTTCTGGATTTGGGGCGCTGACACGAGCATAGAAGGGAAGCTGAGCGGCGGCTGAGAGCAGCTCCGCACTGGCCTTCAGGCACCCCTTGGCACCTACAGCCTGGATTCCGTGATCGGCAGCAGGAGGCAGACAGGTTCCGGGGCAGAAGGGGGCGGGTTTCCGGTGAGGCCCCACTTTCAGGCCAGGGAAGGCCTGAAGGCTGGGGGCCCAGCTGCCAATCCCACACACCAGAGTGGAAACTTGTGGTGCTTTTTCCAGGCCCACCGTGATCATCCCACTGCACTCCAGCCTGGGTGACAGAGCCAGACCCTGTCAGGAAACAACAGATGCTGGAGAGGTTGTGGAAAAATAGGAATGCTTTTACACTGTTGGTGGGAGTGTAAATTAGTTCAACCATTGTGGAAGTCAGTGTGGTGATTCCTCAAGGATCTAGAACTGGAAATACCATTTGACCCGGCAATCCCATTACTGGGCATATACCCAAAGGATTATAAATCATTCTATGATAAAGATACACGCACACATATGTTTATTGCAGCACTATTCACAATAGCAAAGACTTGGAACCAACTCAAATGACTGGATTAAGAAAATGTGGTACATATACACCATGAAATACTATGCAGCCATAAAAAAGGATGAATTTATGTCCTTTTCAGGGACATGGATGAAGGTGGAAACCATCATTCTCAGCAAACTATCACAAGATCAGAAAACCAAACACCCCATGTTCTCACTCATAAGTGGGAGTTGAACAATGGGAACACATGGACACAGGGAGGGGAACATCACACACCGGGGCCTTTCGGGGAGTGGGGGACTAGGGGAGGGATAGCATTAGGAGAAATACCTAATGTAGGTGACAGGTTGATGGGTGCAGCAAACCACCAGGGTACGTGTATACCTATATAACCAAAACTGCATGTTCTGCACATGTAACCCAGAACTTCAAGTATAATTAAACAATAATAATAAGTAAAATATATTTTTAAAATTTTTAATTCTTAGTAATATTCAGTATGTTTACCTATGTAATTATCTTTTGTTGTAGCCTGCAGAATTTTCTTCCTGCCCCTTGAACTCTGATGAAGAAGTGAATAAATGGTTGCATTTTTATGAAATGAAAGCTCCTTTGGTTTGTCTACCAGTTTTTGTCTCCAGAGACCCAGTAAGTCTGTGTCTGTTTTTTATATTATACTACAATGATAATGCTTGATTTTTAGGATAATCTTTAAGAACTAGGCACTTTTGTGTTTGTTGTTGTTGTTGTTTTGAGACAGAGTTTCACTCTTGTTGCCCAGGCTAGAGTGCAATGGCAGGATCTCAGCTTACTGCAACCTCTGCCTCCTGGGTTCAAGCGATTCTCCTGCCTCAGCCTCCCGGGTAGCTGGGATTATAGGCATCTGCCACCATGCCTGGCTAATTTTTGTATATTTAGTAGACGGGGTTTCACCACGTTGGTCAGGCTGGTCTCAAACCACTGACCTCAGGTGATCCACCCACCTCTGCCTCCCAAAGTGTTGGGATTACAAGCATGAGCCACCACGCCCGGCCATGTGTTGTTGTTATTTAAGAATGAGGGTAGCCTCTAGAATTATTTTGGAAGATAAGGGAGCTCTTCACCATCCTATGAGTTAGGCAGAGCAGATTTTACCTTTGAGAAAATGAAGGCACAAGCATTTTAAATAACACCCAAAATTATTTTATTAAATAGCAGGTGTAGCTGGGCATGGTCACATGCTCCAGTATTCTTAGCTACTGAGGAGGCTGACTTGAACCCAGAAGTTTGAGACCAGCCTGGGTAACAGTATAATCCCCATCTCAAAAAAAACAAATAGTAGAGTCACAACTAGGATTCAGGTCTCCTGTTATCTTGTTTGGTGTTCATTATATTATAATACTATACGCTAGAAAAAATATTACAGACCAATTCAAAGCAAATACCTACTAAAATATTGGTCATATCTTTTCTTTTTTTTATTTTTTGTGACAGAGTCTCGCTCTGTTGCCCAGGCTGGAGTGCAGTGATGCGATCTCGGCTCACTGCAACCTCCGCCTCCTGGGTTCATGTGGTTCTCCTGCCTCACCCTCCTGAGTAGCTGGGATTACCGGTACTCACCACCACACCCGGCTAATTTTTGTATTTTCGGTAGAGACAGGGTTTCGCCATGTTGACCAGGCTGGTCTCGAGCTCCTGACCTCAAGTGATCCGCCCGCCTCAGCCTCCCAAAGTGGTGGGATTACAGGCATGAGCTACTCCGCCTACCCTGGTCATATCTTGATCCAGTGATTACATGCCTAGGATATTATACTTAAATATATGCATAATTGTGTAAAATTACTAGTTAAAAGGTTATTATTACAGTATTGTTGTAGTAGCAAAAGAATTAGAAATAATGCCAGTGTCAGTTGAGAAGTTACATACGCAATAGAATACCATGCAGGTATAAAAGAATGAGGAAGCTCTTTTATGATTTCATATACAAAGATCTCAAAACTATATTGTTACATGAAAAAAAGTTACATGCAGAAAAGTGTGTACAAAATACTACATTTGAGTAAAAATAAAAGTAAGTATTTATGGAAGGATATACAAGAAACTGCGTACATTGGTTACCTGCTAGGAAGGGGAGCGAGTGGTGAGGGCAAGAGAGAAGAAGATACATTTTACTGAATACATCGTTTTGCCCCCTTTGAATTTAGAACATGTGAATGTATTACCTATTTAAAAAATAAAAACTATTGCAACGTAAAAAGTTATCCCTCCCCCTTAAACTCTAATCAATAATTTGAGTACTAACATATTGTTTGTCTGTTGTCTTAGGGGTTTGATTTGCGACTGGAGCACACTCATTTTTTTAGTCGTCATGGAGAAGGTGGACACTACCATTATGACACTACTCCAGATATAGTGGAATATCTTGGATACTTCTTACCTGCAGAGTTTCTCTATCGCATTGATCAACCAAAAGAGACTCATTCAATTGGGCGAGATTAAATCAGCTGATACTTATTTAGAAAAAGAAATAATTAAGGTTAATTAATTGATTGACTTATTAATTAATACTGATATAAAACCAATAGAAATGATCCCACAGGCCAGGCACAATGGCTCATGCCTATAATCCCAGCACTTTGGGAGGCTGAGGCAGGAAGCACACTGGAGCCCAGGAGTTTGAGACCAGCTTGGGCAACATAGCAAGACCCTGTCTATTTTTTTAAAAAAGTAAAAAATAGAAATTACCTCACTACTTAAATCCCATTTTTTTCACTTCATATGAAAGAATATATTGATAGTATATTCTATATTATTTCATAGATCTGTCTGAAAGAGATTGGGAACAAAAATATCTAATTGAGATATTCTTTAATTTTTTACATAGCAGCTTTATTTTTTTTATTCTATAGTGTCAGCAAAATCAGTCATGTTTATACCTTGAATATAAATATCAGGAATCATGCAATTATTTCTACTATGTATTTAGTAGTATATTTGTATAACATTATTACATTTTGCAAATTAGTATCACAACTGCTAGGTAGATGTTTCTAAGTATTAGAAAAATCAGTGTTATTACCTGCAGGATATTAAAAAACATTTGAAAAAGAGAAAAAGAAAAATCAGTGTTTAGAAATGTTGATAGTTATTGAATCTTTGAATTGAATTTTAAAAATCCATTCTAGTAATCAGAGTATACCTTTTTTATAGAACAAGGTGGCAGGTGGGGAGCCCTTTACCCTTCTGGTGAAGTTAAACCATAGAAGTTTACAATTTGCCTTTCACAAACATTAGCAGTCCGGGCATGGTGGCTGAAGCCTGTGATCCCAGCATGTTGGGAGGCCGAGTGGGAGGATTGCCTGAGCCTAGGAGTTTAAGACCAGCCTGGGCACCATGGTGAGACCCCACCTCTATTATTTAAAATGTTTCTTAAATAAAAAAAACACAAACATTAGCAACTAGTTGGCTAGCCATAATTCCTCCCTTGTTTCGATTGCCAGTTAGAAGCAATTTTTATTTCACTGGTTATTTGCAAGAGAAGGGGTAAAAAAACAGCATCAGAGTGCAACATTGAAGTGAGCTTACTTTAATTTGTAAGTGAAGCTGTTGCTGAACATGACCACTATCGTTGCTGAAATATAAAATTATACTCACTGATTGTAATGGTTGAAATTTTCCTGAATAATCATTAGCCAAAGATCAACTCTCTAATGGTGCTAATGGCAATCTAGCTAATGTGCAAATTTAGGAAGTCTTCAGTACTAAGTACATAATTTTCAAATAATATTTTTAATTGTCTACTTTGGATGTTAGCTATGTCTTGTGAGTATAAATTCCTATTTTAAGCACTATTTTGATGCAAAAAAAGAATAAAAAATTTAATTTATGATATGTTTGTAATATCTTACCTCCAGACAAAATAATATTAATAGTCTTTCATTTAACAAATATGTATTGAACACCTACCCTTCTCTCTGGAGTGTACACTTCATGTGGGCAAGGGCCTTGTTCACGACTGTAGCACTAGTGCCTTTAACTGCTAGCAAAGTAGCCACTCGGATGATTATACCAAACACTTTACTAAAGCTGGGGATCTGTCTAGTGGGGAAGACAAACAATAAATATATAATATGTCAGGTGGTATTAAATGCTATGAAAAGAAAGGAGTAGATGGACGGTAAAGGAGGATGCTATTTTTTTGTGGCCATCCCGCACTGAGACAGGATGCATTCCACACTCAAAATTTGGTTCAGATGTCCAGACTGATAGCCAAGTTCAGTGGCTCACGCCTTGTAATCCTAGTACTTAGGGAGACCAAGGCAGGAGGATCACTTGAGGCCAGGAGTTCAAGGCCAGCCTGGGCACCATAGAGAGACTCCCATCTCTGCAAAAAAAGAAAAATAATTTTTTAATTATCTGGGCATGATTGTGCACACCTGTTGTCCCAGCTGCTCAGGAGGCTGAGGCACGAGAATCACTTGAGCCCAGAAGTTGGAGGCTACAGTGAGCTATGATTGTACCATTGCACTGTAGCCTGGGCAACACAGTGAGACCCTGTCTCAAAAAGAAAGCAAAAATGACTGATGAAGCCACACACACACCAACAGAGTATGAAAGGGTTGTTACTCACATAATGAAGCTTTCTGGGGAAAGCAGGGCAGCTCCTAAGCAGGATTTGACAACAGGGAAGGAGACTGACTTGGAGTTTTTTGGTGGTTAGGGAGTAGGGCCAGAGTGATGTTTCTTGCATGTGGTTTGAATTTCCCACTGGTATCAAAGAAGGAAACACCCAGGCTTGCTTGCTTTATTTTTTTAAAGAGATGGTGTCTCACTATGTTGCCCAGGCTGGGCTCAAGTCATCTTCCTGCCTCGGCCTCCCAAAGTGCTGGGATTACAGGCATGGGCCACCATGTCTGGCGAGCACCCAGGCTTTCTTAGCTTGCCAGAGGTGTAGGGCATAAGGGGACGAGGGGTGGGATAAGGCTTAAAAGCCACCAGCAGTCAAACATAAATTAAGTCAGATTCTTAATTACAGATTTCAGATCTGATTTCAGATCAGAGCTTATTTCAGGTCAGATTCCAGGTGTAGAGATCATCTGAAGCAGTCCTGGGCCTCTTCACACTACAGATACAAACACTGCCTTTACTCTTCCATTAGTGTCCTCCAAAATGGGGTGCATGGACAGCAGGTACACATGACCTTCCAAGGGGTGTGGGAATATTAGAACATCTATTTATATATTTTATTTCGTCCTTTTAAGTTTCTGTGGTTTTGTGTACATTTCTTATGTTAGGGATTTCAGTTCAAAATTGTATTGCTGATAGACACAATTCAAAAAGCTTGGAGACCAGGTACATTCACACCATCTAATAGAGATGGGGGAAAAAATCAAAATGCTTTTCTTTTTAAATTTTTTCTTAGTTTTCTTTCTTTATAGAGACGGTTTCGCCATGTTGGCCAGGCTGTTCTCGAACTCCTGGCCTCAAGTGATCTGCCCGTCTCAGCCTCTCAAATTGCTGGGATTACAGGCATGA
The DNA here is from genome assembly GCF_028858775.2 of Pan troglodytes. Taxonomy (NCBI): domain Eukaryota; kingdom Metazoa; phylum Chordata; class Mammalia; order Primates; family Hominidae; genus Pan; species Pan troglodytes. The sequence goes on from NC_072407.2 coordinate 95,880,315, forward strand.
GGCACTGCACCTCGCCCAAAGTGCTCTTCTTACTCTTACATTCACTCAGTATAACACAGAAAGCTTCTGTGACCAGATGCATGGGGGTTTTTCCCACACACCAAGCAATTCTCCAGCAGACATCAGCTGGGGGTCCTATAATTTAATTCAATTCTAACACTATTTACTTGGAGATAGCGTCAGATCCCACAGTTTAATGGTTCAATCCTCCAAGAGTGCCTCCCACTTCCGATGCCAATCACAAGCTTCAGGTTGTGACCTGTACTTCTGACCAACCCACTGTAAATCGGGGTCTCTATGCCTACCTCTTCAGGTTTGATTAATTTGCTTAGAGCAGATCACTGAACCCAGGGAAACACTTTACTTATATTTTCCAGTTTATTAATAAAGGATATAATAAAGTATACAGATGAACAGCCAGATGGAAGAGATGCATATGGAAAGGCCAGCAGAAGTCCAGAGCTTCCACACCATTTCTGGGTGCCCCACCTTCTAGGCATGTCCGCCTGTTCAGCAATTTGGAAGCTATCCAAACCCTTTTCTTTTGGACTTTGGCTTTGTTTTTGTTTTTGAGACAGGTTCTCACTCTGTCACCCAGGCTGGAGTGCAGTGGCATGATCTCTGCTCACTGAAACCTCTGCCTCCCAGGCTCACGCAATCCTCCCCTCTCCGCCTCCTGAGTAACTGGGACTAACAGGTGTGCACCATGACGCCCAGCCAATTTTTGTATTTTTTGTAGAGACGGGGTCTCATCATGTTACCCGGGCTTGTCTTGAACTCCTGGGCTCAAGTGATCCACCCGCCTCTGCCTTTCTTTTGGGATTTTATAGAGGCTTCCTTATGTAGGCAGAATTGATTAAATTATTGGTCATTGGTGATAAGTTCAACCTTCAGCCTTTCCTCTCCTTCAAGGTTGGTGTTGGGGCTGAAAGCCATAATTCTTTAATCACGTGGTTAGTTCCTGGGCAAGGAGCCCCTATCCTGAAGCTATCCAGGAGCTTCTGGCATGCAGAAACCCACTTATCACTGTCATTTCATTAGCATACAAAAAACCATTTATCACTTTGGAGATTCCCAGGGTTTTAGGAGCTGTGTGCCAGAATACTGGGACTAAGACTATCTATACATACTGCATATCTTATTATACATCACAGTGTCATACCATCTTTCCAAACCTAAAATAAGAACACAGATAAACCTAAAGAATTGTCATCCAACCAGGTGCAATGGCTCATGCCTGTAATCCCAGCATTTTGGAAGGCTGAGGTGGGAGGATTGCTTGAGCCCAGGAGTTTGAGACCAGCCTGGGCAACATAGTGAGACCCCATCTCTACAAAAACTAAAAAATTAGCTGGGCATGGTGGCACATACCTGTAGTCCCAGCTACTTGGGAGGCTGAGGCAGGAGGATCACTTGAGACCTGGAGGCTGAAGCTATAGTGAATCCAGATGGCACCACCTCAGTCCATCCTCGGCAACAGAGTCAGACCATGTTCCTTTAAAGAAGAAGAATATGTCATCCAAAAGACCACCAGGATGGCTAAATAGTAGAAAGGAGAGCTATATTGTGATTTCAGTTTGCACAGCGGGAAGAGACAGTCTCCAGCTTATGCTAAAAGTGCTCTCTTCCCAGAGGGAAAAGAGCAGATTGGTTTTTATGCCTCACAGGGCCTGTATCACACAATAGAGTAAAACATATTCAGCAGTTTTGGGAGAAAAGTTATACATATCTATGAGGGAAGTTGAACACAACGTGCAATGGATAAACATATGTAACACAAATCCCACGTTCACTTTGGGGTAAGGTTTTAACATTAAAATAAGGTGGAACTTGGCTCTTCATGTCAAAAGGTGAACTATTGGACACAAAGTTTGCATGCAGTCTCTATAAACTGGCTGACACTGGCTCGAGGTCTTCGGTTGCTTATCAGGAAAGAATTTTTGTAAGGCTGGTCCTTTGTCCAATCAGAGCTATAGTGGTTTGGATTGTAAATCAGGTTTGGTAAGGTTCTGACAATTTTCCCAATAGCTCCTATTTTTATCAAATTTAGCAAGATTGTGTTTTTTCTTGTAGCCTCAGGAATTTGCGAAGTTCCCATGCCAACCAAGCCCTGAACCCTCCACCCATAGGTAACTTTCGTTTTCTTAACTTTAGGGTTCTTCTTAGTTGATAAAGGAGCATCCATTTTGGTCTTCCAGATAACAGAACACAATCTGACAGGGCAATTATGTGACTAAAATAATGAAATATTAAAAACTGAATTTTCCACAGAAAATCTGGTATATTCATTGGCTAAATCTATGATTACTCTTCCTAGAACTCCTACCTTTAGCCTCATTTCTCTGATAGGCTGTTTTTCTGACTCATATTAACCACAACGAGGATTAACTTCTTCAAATTTAGACTAACACTTGATATTAGTTGCATTGGCACCCTAATATTTGTCACTACAGTAAATACCTGATATGGTTTGGCTCTGTGTCCCCACCTAAGTCTCAGGTTGAACTGTAATCCCCAGGCTTGGGGGTGGGGCTTTGTGGGAGGTGATTGGATCATGGGTGTGGTTTCTAATGGTTTAGCACTATCCCCCTGGTGCTACCTTGTGATAGAGTTCTCCCAAGATCTGCTTGTTTGAAAGCGCCTCCCACTTCACCCTCTCTTTGTCACCTGCTGGCCATGTGAAGATGTGCCTGCCTCCCCTTTGCAGTGGCTCATGCCTGGAATCCCAGCACTTTGGGAGGCCGAGGTGGGAAGATCACGAAGTCAGGAGATCGAGACCATCCTGGCTAACATGGTGAAACCCCATCTCTACTAAAAATACAAAAAATTAGCCAGGCGTGGTGGTGGGCACCTGTAGTCCCAGCTACTAGGGAGGCTAAGGCAGGAGACTGGTGTGAACCTGGGAGGCGGAGCTTGCAGTGAGCCGAGATCGCGCCACTGCACTCCAGCCTGGGCGACAGAGTGAGACTCCGTCTTAAAAAAAAAAAAAATTTTTTTTTTCTTTCTTTTCTTTTCTTTTTTTTTTTTTTTTGAGACAGGGTATGGCTCTGTTACCCAGGCTAGAGTGCAATGGCATGATCTCAGCTCACTGCAACCTCTGCCTCCCAGGCTCAAACCATCCTCCCACCTTAGCCTCCAGAGTAGCTGGGACTACAGGCACATGCCACACCCAGCTAATTTTTATTTTATTTTATTTTATTTTTTTATTTTAGAGGCAGGGTTTCATCACATTGCCCAGCCTGGTCTCGAACTCCTGGACTCAAGTGCTCCTCCCACTTCAGCCTCCCAAAATTCTGGGTACAGACATGAGCCACTGTTCCCATCCTGCCTGCTTCCCTTTGCCTTTGCCCCATGATTGTAAGTTTCCTGAGGCCTCCCCAGAAGCAGAAGCCTGTATAACCTGCAGAATCATGAGCCCATTAAACCTCTCTTTTTTATAAATTACCCTGTCTCAGGTATGTCTTTACAGCATGCGAGAACAGACTGATATAACACCAAAATGCAGATTTCCATTTGCTTTCGGTTTTAAAGCTCAGCTTCCTTTTAGTTTACCTGTAAAGCCTCTGTGTGGCCTAATCTTTCATTCAGTAGCAATTTACTATTACATACTATACTAGGTGCTCTGGTACATGCTGTAGTGGTATTAGTATATAGTAGTATGTACTCTACTGGTATATATGGTACATATTGTACTGGTACATACTGTGCCAGGTACTAGGAATACAAAGATGAATAAGACATAGTCCCTGACCTGGAAGAGCTTGGTCTAGTGGGGACACTGACATGCATAGAGGAGAAGACCAAGCTTCCCTTTCACTCTTTCTGAAGGCTCATTGAAAATAAACTGATAAAAAGCAGACTAACAGGAGAAAACGGCATACAAACTTTATTTAATGTGCATAAGCATGAGGGAACCTCAGGAGAATGATTACTCAATAATCCAATGAGGTCCAGATGTTTATATACCCTTCTTCATAGAGGAAGGGGAGATGGTGGGCACGGGGGTATAGGAGTAAAAGATTTTTAGGGAAAATGAATGAGCTCCAAGAACAATGGCCTGGAAGAAAGTTATTTTGAACTCTGGGGGAGGTGGCAGGAAGATGAGGGGCAGAACTTTACTGTGAGCAAAGGTTATCTTACATAGATAATGTCTCCCAGGTAATCCTCGTGGAGCTGCACTCACAAGAATAAATGAAAAATCCAGATCGGGCACGGTGGCTCATGCCTGTAATTCCAGCACTTTGGGAGGCCGAGGCGGGTGGATCACCTGAGGTCAGGAGTTTGAGACCAGCCTGGCCAACATGGAGAAACCCCATCTTTACTAAAAATACAAAAATTAACCAGGCATGGTGGCAGGCACCTGTAATTTCAGCTACTCCAGAGGCTGAGGCAGAAGAATCACTTGAATGTGGGAGGCAGAAGTTGCAGTGAGCTGAGATCATGCCACTGCACTCCAGCCTGGGTGACAGAGTGAGACTCTGTCTCAAAAAAAAAAAAAAAAAAAAAAGCCTGCCTGGACATGGTGACAACTCCCAGTGTCATCTTTTTGGTGGTTAACCTTTTCTGGTTATTTGATGAGATTCCTAGAGAGGGGATTCACTGCTTTTTTTTTTTTTTTTTTGGAAAGAAGCTTCCCTGCTCACAAAAGGAAGTTCCAGAGTCCTTCCAGATGCTTCAGGAAAGGAAGAAGATCAGAGAGATGGGGAAGCTGAGGAAGGTCAGAGAGATCCCTTGGTTCTGAGGCTTATTTCTGAGACCTTTTAATATTCCTTAATTCAAAACATTCATCATGCCAAAGTGCTATATTTTACAATTTCGTTTTCTAAGCCCCAACTCAGGTGAAAAAATAATTGAAATAAAATAGAATAAATCCTATCAGTATTGCCCTATATTGTTTTTTGTTTGTTTTTTGTCTTTTGAGATGGAGTCTTACTCCATTGCCCAGGCTGGAGTGCAATGGTGCAATTCTGGCTCACTGCAATCTCCGCCTCCCAGGTTCAAGTGATCCTCCTGTCTTGGCCTCTGGAGTAGCTGGGACTACAGGCATACACCACCAGGCCCAGCTAATTTTTGTATTTTTAGTGGAGACGGGGTTTTGCCATGTTGGCCAGGCTGGTCTCGAACTCCTGACCTCAGGTAATCCGCCTGCCTCAGCCTCCCAAAGTGCTTGGAATACAGGCGTGAGCCACTGCACCCAGCCAGTATTGCCCTATATTGTACTGTACACTGTTAAATTAAGTTTAGCCTAAAAGCTGCCTCCTTACATATTTTAAGTTTGGCCTAAAAGTTTCTCCATACCTAGTGAAATGTAATCTAACTGGATGTGTAAATGGACTTGTGAAAGGAAAATAAATCTTGGAACCCCAAAATCACTAAGCCAAAAGAAAAGTCAAGCTGGGAACTATGTCAGACACCTGCCTCCCATTTTATTCCTAAATAAGACAGCTACAAAGAGAAGAAGCTATATACCTCCCTCACAATTGTCCACAATACCTTGTGGACAAAGGACAGACAGAACTCAAAGTCATCCCTCTGAGGCTCACCTGAGACAAATGCATATCTGATTGTTTTCTCTGCCCTATTGTTTATGTAAAAACAATATGCACAGTCACTGAGCCAGACTAAATTGTGTATTCAGTGGAAGGCTGATCAAGGACTCAAAAGAATGCAACCTTTTCCTTTTATCTCTTATCTACTTCTAACCTGGAAGTCCCCACATAGAGTTGTCCTGCCTTATCTGAAGGAACCAATGTGTATCTTACACAGATTAATTGATGTCTCATGTCTCCCTAAAATGTATAAAACCAACGTGTGCTCTGATCATCCTGGGCACATGTTGTCAGGACCTCCTGAGGCTATGTCACAGTGCATCCTTAACCTTGGCAAATTAAACTTTCTAAATTGACTGAGACCTGTCTCAGATATTTTGGGTTCACAGACTGTTACTCTTGTAACAAGTAGCCAAGTCTCAACCAATCACAGCAGCCATACTCCAACCACTCACAGGCGGCCAACTGTTCGAACCACCTTCAAATAAGGCAAATGCTGAGCTGTAACCAATCCAGCTGTTCCTGTACCTCCCTTGCATTTTGTGTAGGCCACTTTCCTTTTTCTGTCCTTAAATCCTCTCCAACCATCTGGCAGCACTGGAGTCACTTCTGGACCTATTCTGTTCTGGGGGTTGCCCAATTCAAGAATTGTTCTTTGTTCAATTAAGCTCCGTTTAATTTGTCTAAAATTTTTCTTTTAACAACATGTTAAAGGAAACTGAATATCATAAGAGAAATTTACTAAAGAATACATGGGCCAGGCACAGTGGCTCACACCTGTAATCCCAGCACTCTGGGAGGCTGAGGTGGGCAGATCTGTTGAACCCAGGAGTTCGAGATCAGCCTGGGCAACATGGAGAAACACTGTCTCTACCGAAAACACAAAAAAATAGCCAGATGTGGTAGTGCATGCCTGTAGTCCCAGCTACTTAGAAGGCTGAGGCTGGAGGATCGCTTGAGCCCAGGAGGCAAAGGCTGCAACGAGCTGAGATCCTGCCATTGCACTCCAGTCTGGGTGACCAGAGTGAGACCTTGTGTGATGGTTGATACTGTCAACGTGATTGGATTGAAAGATGCAACGTATTGTTCCTCAATGTGTCTGTGAGGGTGTTGCCAAAGGAGATTAACATTTGAGTCAGTGGCCTGGGAAAGGCAGACTCATCCTCAATGTGGGTGGGCACCGTCCAATCAACTGCCAGTGCAGCTAGAAAAAAAGCAGGCAAAAGAAGGTGGGAGAAGCTGACTTGCTGAGTCTTCCACCCTTTATCTTTCTCCCGTGATGGATGCTTCCTGATCTCAAACATCAGACTCCAAATTCTTCAGCTTTTGGACTCTTGTACTTACACCAGTGGTTTTCCAGGGGTTCTTGGGCCTTTGGCCACAGGCTGAAGGATGCACCATCAGCTTCCCTACTTTTGAGGTTTTGGGAGTCAGACTGACTTCATTGCTCCTCAGCTTGCAGACAGCCTATTATGAGACTTCACCTTGTGATTGTGTGAGTCAATACTCCTTTATAAACTCCCCTTCATATATACATCTATCCTATTCTGTCTCTCTAGAAAACTCTGACTAATGTACCTCATCTTTAAAAAAAAACAAAAACACAAACAAACAAACATGAATTTGAACTTCTGGTGCTGGCCAAGATGGAATAAGCCTTGGCCAGCACCAAGACTTAGCACAACAACCTGTTTCCCACACAATTACAAAATATAGAACTTTGCATGAAAAACAAAAAGCATCCCTTTCAGAACAGTTGAAAATTAAACAATGGGCTGGGCATGGTGGCTTATGCCAGTAGGCCCAGCACTTTGGAAGGCCCAGGTGGGAGGATTGCTTAAGCCCAGGAGTTTTGTTACGGGATCTTTGGGGTGTCACTTTTCTGGCTGGAAACCTGTGGCTCGTAGTGCCTTTGCTTGAGCTTTGCTCAGGCACACTGGACTCATTCCACCCATTCAGCTTGGCAGGCTGTGCTCAGCTCATGCTACTGGCTGGGATCCCATGCCTCCAAGAAAGACTGTGAGTCAGGCATGGAGAGGTGAGGGGTATCTGAGCAAGTATGGGATCCAGCCACTGCACAGTCAGACATGCTGGCTGGACCAGGTGCACTACAAGCTGCTTCCCCAGCTGGCATTGGGGAATGCGGTGGTGTCCGGAAGCTTGGAGACATCAGAAACTGCAGGGCCTCAAAGAGGGAGTCACAGCCCTGGCTCAGGGAGTTTCCAGGTCTGGCCTCCCCAAAGGGCTGCAGCTCTTCTTCTCTCCACCCACAATGTGGTGAGCAAGGGGCATGTTTCAGCCCTGTTTGTGTTACAGCTCTTTTAGTCTTGCCTTTCAGCGAGTCCCAAGTTCTTGTCCTGCAACCAGGAAGAATGAGGTATGCAGACAAGTGAAAGGTGAGCAAGATGAAAAGGAGCTTCAATGAGCATTAGAACAGCTCAAAGAAGACCTGCAGTGGGCAGCTCCTTTCCATAGACAGGGTGTCCTGATGAGTGTTCAGCTCCTAGCAGAGAGGGTAGCTCCTCTCTGCAGGCAGGTCGTCCCAACAATTGTTCAGTTCTCAGCAGAGAGAGTAGCTCCTCTCTGCAGTGGGTTGTCTCACCATCTGTAGCTCTCACCAGAGAGGAGGCCCTAGAGTTGGTGGCTCCTCTCTGTAGGCAGGTTGTCCTGTCATCTCTCTGTCCTTTGCTTTGCTCTGGCTGAGCCTGGGGCTTTTATGGGCCTCAGAGGGGAAGAAGTGTGCACTAATTGGTCCAAGGGCGGCCATGGATAGGCCAAGAAAAGGCACCACAAGTCTTCACTCTGGTTCCCAGGACTGGCAGTTTGGCCCCCAGCATTCAGGCCCTCCCTGACCTGAAGGTGGGGCCTCACCGGGGACCCACCCTTTTCTGCCCAGAAGCCTGTCTGCCTCCTGCCGCTGTCCATGGTTCCCAGGCTGCTCAAGTCAAGGGTCACCTGTAGGCCAGTGCTGAGCCTATTGATTTTTTTGTTTGTTTTGTTTTGTTTGAGACAGGGTCTCATTCTGTTGCCCTGACTGGAGTGCAGCACTCCCCTCGGCTTCCCCACTATGCTTGTTGGTACCCAAAGTCTGGAGGGGCCAAGGCAGCAGGGGGCCGGCATGTCAGCACTGCCCCAAGTGTGTGCACACCTGGCTGGGCTGTGACAGTACCCCAGCTTGGCCCCATGTTGCTCCAAGATCAGAGCAGGTGCCAACAGCAGGGAGAAGCCAGTCAGTAGGAGCAGTCACTTCTGAGACCATAGGGTTGGGGGACTTCCCAGGCCTCCAAGAGTGCAGAGAGGCCCAGGTCTGGAGGTGTGGGGCATGCAGGGTGCCTGCCTGCTCTGGCCCCCAAGAACACAGGAAGGCCTGAGTCCACAGCCCCAACTTGGGCAGCTGCAGTTGCACCTGGGGTGGGGGGGATGGGCGCTGCTGCCTGCTCCCAGCTCCCACCAGTTCTGTGGAGCATGCAGCCCCAGCCAGGTCCCTTGCAGTCTGCGGCAGGAGCTCCAGGTCCTTGCTGGGCCCGGGCCAGCGTCGGGGCAGGGGTGATGTTGCTGTGAGCTCCCCACATGGCCCTGGCACTCAGGGGTGACCTGGGGCTCCCCTCTGCCTAGCTCATGGCCCTTCCCTCGGTGGGGGGCTTCTGGGACCAGATCACACGTGCAGGCCAGGGCCAGCTATCAGGAGTGTCAGGCTCAGCAGTCACCCTGATGTGGGGCAGACCTTGGGGATGTGGCTCCAGGGGGCCCTACACAGAGCCTCCTCCTGAGGTGCAGGAACCCAGAGCCATCAGCGGGGTGGGAATGGTGGCCACTGGCCAGGTCCCTGAAGCAGGTGCCACTCCCACTTCCCACCCCAGGCCCCCAAAGCATGGCCCCAACTCTGCACCCTGGGCCTGGGCCCTATGCTGCATTTGCAAGCGCAGCACCGCCTGGAGCCCAGCTCCACCTCAGGGCACCTCTCTGCCCTACTGTGGTTTTCCCCCACTGGTGGGCAACCAGGCCTGGCCCCATTGTAGTGGCCCCCAGGGCAGCAGGCTGCAGGAGGGCTGACCACCTCCTCCCCATGCCCTCCCCATAGCCAGGGCTCAATGGCAGTGGCCACTCTGGATGGCCTGCCAGTGCCATCAGTTTGAGATCAGCCTGGACAAGATAGTGAGATCCTGTCTCTACAAAAATTAAAAATTAACTAGGTGTGGTGGTGCACACCTGTAGTCCCAGCTACTAGGGAGGCTGAGGTGGAAGGATCATTTGAGCCCCGGAGGTCACGGCTAAAGTGAGCCATGATCAGGTGACTGCACTCCAGTCAGGGCAACAGAGTGAGACCCTGTCTCAAACAAAACAAAACAAACAAACAAAAAAACCAATAGGCAAGTTGAGAAGGGAAGTCAAAACTGAAAGAATGAACAATATGATAATGAGTTTCCTCTTTTTCCTCTCCTCTTTTATCTTCTGGATTTGACCCAAGGCAGCTTGCATTGGAGGAACTACGCAACCAGCATGGAGAACAAAAGCTCCCAAGAGACAGTCCCTCTTTCTCACCAGAGAACCAGGAAAAGGAGCCCCATGTAACCACATGGAGAAAAGTCTCCCTTTTGGCTGGGTGTGGTGGCTCATGCCTGTAATCCCAGCGCTTTGGGAGGCCGAGGCAGGCAGATCACCTGAGGTCAGGAGTTTGAGACCAGCCTGACCAACATGGAGAAACCCCATCTCTACTAAAAATACAAAATTAGCTGGGTGTGGTGGCACATGCCTGTAATCCCTGCTACTTGGGAGGCTGAGGCAGGAGAATTGCTTGCACCCAGGAGGCAGAGGTTGCGGTGAGCCGAGATCACGCCATTTCACTCCAGCCTGGACAACAAGAGCAAAACTCGATCTCAAAAAAAAAAAAAAGAAAAAGAAAAGAAAAAAAGAAAAGTCTCCCTTTTTCCCCCTTATGTTTTCTGTTCTCTCCTGGCCCTCTTCTGTTCTCTCCATGCACCTGTTAGTCCCAGGTATTTGGGAGGCTGAGGTGGGAGGATCCCTTGACTAGCCCCATTGCAGGCAAAGCTGTTCTGCTGCATCAGTGGCAGCAGGTAAGCTGCTATCTAAAAGTCTGAGAGAAAAACACATCTCTTGGGCCAGAGGAATCAGGAAATGAGCCTCTTGTGATCCTATTTTCTCCCTCTTTTACTACTGTATATGGAGGGTGGTCCCAGTAATACAGAACTGCACCACAGGGGGCGCTAAAACTAAGATACACTGGCCAGAGGAAGTGCAGAAAAGGGGTGTGATTCATAGCATCCTTTTATTAACACTTTAATTCTTGTAATGACTTGGAACGTGAATCCCAAATTATCTTACACTCTGTTCTGTTATTTTTGTGCTTTGGTTTGGATTTTTCCATTGACTAGCCTTTGAGTTCATTAATCCTGTTCTCTACTGTATCAAATCTTTTATTAAACCTATCCAATGACAAAATTCAAATGTCAAAATCCTAACCCCTAAGGTGATGGTATTAGGGGGTGGGGCCTGCTGGGAAGCGATTAAGCCATGGAGGCAGAGCCCTCATGAAGGGGATTGGTACCCTTATAAAAGAGACCTGAGGGAGCTTGTTTATCTTTTCCAAGTGAGAACTCAGCAAGAAGGTGTTGTGTATAAATCAGGAAATGGGTCTTCACCAGATACCAAATCTACTGGCACGTTGATCTTGAACTTCTCAGTCTCCAGAACTGTGAGAAATAACTTTCTGTTGTTTATTTAAAAACAAAAACAAAAACAAAAAACAAAACAAAAAAAACAGGTCAGGCATGGTCACTCACACCTGTAATCCCAGTACTTTGGGAGGCTGAGGCAGGAGGATCACCTGAGACCAGGAATTCAAGATCAGCCTGGGCAAGATGGTGAAACCTTATCTCTACAAAATAATTGTTTTTAATTATCTGGGCATGGTGGCATGCACCTGTTAGTCCCAGCTATTCGGGAGGCTGAGGTGGGAGGATCCCTTGAGCCCAGGAGTTCCAGGCTGCAGTGAGCTCTGATCACACCACTGCACCCCAGTCTGGGCAACACAGCGAGACTCTGTCTCTAAAAACAAACAAACAATCTATCCAATGGGTTCCTGATTTTAACTTTTTTTTTTTTTTTTAAGAGACAGGGTCATGCTCTGTTGGCCACACTGGAGTAGAGTGGCACAGTTACAGCTCACTGCAGCCTCAACCTCTGGGGCTCAAGTGATCCTCCACCCCAGCACCCCAAGTAGCTGGGACTACAGGCGCACACCACCACACCCAGCTAATTTTTGTATTTTTTTTTTTTTTTTGTAGAGATGGGGTTTCACCATGTTGCCCAGGCTGGTCTGGAATTCTTGGGCTCAAGGGATCCACTTGCCTTGGCCTCCCAAAGTGCTGGGATTACAGGCATGAGCCACTGCACCTGGCTGCCCAGCTAATTTTTTAAAAAAATTTTGTGTAGAGATGGAATCTTGCTATGTTGCCCACAGTGGTCTCAAACTCCTGGCCTCAAGGGATCCTCCCATCTAGGCCTCCTAAAGTTCTGCGATTACAAGCATAAGCCACCACACCTAGCATATGTATTCTTTTAAAACAAAACAAGCCAGACACCCTGCAATGGACTAAAGAAAATCAGTTAATGCTGAAAGGGATTAAAAGGGGCCTTAGAGATGCCCCAGGATGGGATCCCCAAGTTATAATATTCCATTTCATTGTTTGTTTTTGAAAATCAGGGAAACGCCTTAGACATTCTGACATAAAAACAGGGAGCCCAAAACAGACCTATAGGCTACTATAGTCAGTAACTGGACCCTTTGACTAAAGCACTGCCCCCTTGCATGAGGGCAATAACTTCCACTGCTTTGTTAGTAAGAGCCACCAGAGAAATAGTGATGCGAATTTCCTGTCACTTAGTTCCACATTCTGTGAAAGCACTTCAAAATTGGCACCACATTCAACATTATTCGGTCATCAGACTACTTATGAAGTTCTTTTTTCCGTACCTCATATTACAATCTCTAGGTGCAATATCTAAACTCTGCCATTCTTCTGCCTCGAGACGAGATTGCATAATCTTTATTTTTATTTTTTTCAAGGCAGAGTCTTGCTCTGTCACCCAGGCTGGAGTGCCGTGGCCCAAGCGCAGCTCACCAGCTCACTGTAGGCTTGACCTGCTGGCCTGGAGCAATCCTTCCACCTAATTTTTTGATTTTTTTTTTTTTTTTTAGAGGCGAGGTCTCACTATGTTGCGAAGGCTGGTCTCGAACTTCTGGCCACACGTGATCTTCCCACCTCGGCCTCCCAAAGTGTCGGATTACAGGCGTGAGCCACCGTGCCCGCCCATAAGTGCATAATCTTAACCGACCAATTTCTCTCTCCTATAACAGACCTGCAAGAGATTCTCCTTATTAACGCTGACATTGTTTGGCTTAGAGATAGATTCCCCTTATTAACGCTGATGTTGTTTGGCTTACAGATGGATCTTACCTAAAGAATAAACCTGGGACTTCTTGCACAGATTGCGCTGTAGTATCTTTTTTTTTTTTCTTTATTGAGACAGAGTCTTGCTCTGTCACCCAAGCTGGAGTGCAGAGGTGCGATCTTGGCTCACTGCAACCTCCACCTCCCGGGTTCAAGCAATTCTCCTGCCTCAGCCTCCCCAGTAGCTGGGATTACAGGCAGGCGCCTGCCACCACAGCTGGCTAATTTTTGTATTTTTAGTAGAGATGGGGTCTTGCCATATTACCCAGGCTGGTCTCAAACTCCTGAGCTCAGGCAATCCACCCACCTCAGCCTCCCACAGTGCTGGGAATACAGGCGTGAGCCACCGCGCCCAGCCAGGTTACTCTATAGTATCTTTACATATATATATATATTTTTTATTTTTTAATAATACTTTAAGTTCTAAGGTACATGTGCACAACGTGCAGGTTTGTTACATACGTATACATGTGCCATGTTGGTGTGCTGCACCCATTAACTCGTCATTTACATTAGGTATATCTCCTAATGCTATCCCTCCCCCCTCCCCCCAGCCCACAACAGGCCCCAGTGTGTGATGTTCCCCTTCCTGCGTGCAAGTATTCTCATTGTTCAATTCCCACCTATGAGTGAGAACATGCAGTGTTTGGTTTTCTGTCCTTGCGATAGTTTGCTTAGAATGATAGTTTCCAGCTTCATCCATGTCCCTACTCATCATTTTTTATGGCTGCATAGTATTCCATGGTGCATATGTGCCACATTTGCTTAATCCAGTCTATCATTGTTGGACATTTGGGTTGGTTCCAAGTCTTTGCTATTGTGAGTAGTGCTGCAATAAACATACGTGTGCATGTGTCTTTATAGCAGCATGATTTATAATCCTTTGGGTATATACCCAGTAATGGGATGGCTGGGTCAAATGGTATTTCTAGTTCTAGATCCCTGAGGAATCGCCACACTGTCTTCCACAATGGTTGAACTAGTTTACAGTCCCGCCAACAGTGTAAAAGTGTTCCTATGTCTCCACATCCTCTCCAGCACCTGTTGTTTCCTGACTTTTTAATGATCGCCATTCTAACTGGTGTGATATGATACCTCAATGTGGTTGTGATTTGCATTTCTCTGATGGCCAGTGATGATGAGCATTTTTTTCATGCATCTGCTGGCTGCATAAATGCCTTCTTTTGAGAAGTGTCTGTTCATATCCTTCGCCCACTTTTTGATGGGGTTGGTTTTTTTTTCTTGTAAATTTGTTTGAGTTCTTTGTAGATTCTGGATATTAGCCCTTTGTCAGATGAGTAGATTGCAAAAATTTTCTCCCATTCTGTAGATTGCCTGTTCACTCTGATGGTAGTTTCTTTTGCTGTGCAGAAGCTCTTTAGTTTAATTAGATCCCATTTGTCAATTTTGGCTTTTGTTGCCATTGCTTTTGGTGTTTTAGACATGAAGTCCTTGCCCGTGCCTATGTCCTGAATGGTATTGCCTAGGTTTTCTTCTAGGGTTTTTATGGTTTTAGGTCTAACATTTAAGTATTTAATCCATCTTGAATTAATTTTTGTATAAGGTGTAAGGAAGGGATCCAGTTTCAGCTTTCTACATATGGCTAGCCAGTTTTCCCAGCACCATTGGTTAAATAGGGAATCCTTTCCCCATTGCTTGTTTTTGTCAGGTTTGTCACAGATCAGATGGTTGTAGATATGTGGTATTATTTCTGAGGCCTCTGTTCTGTTCTATTGGTTTATATCTCTGTTTTGGTACCAGTACCATGCTGTTTTGGTTGCTGTAGCCTTGTAGTATAGTTTGAAGTCAGGTAGTGTGATGCCTCCAGCTTTGTTCTTTTGGCTTAGGATTGACTTGGCAATGAGGGCTCTTTTTTGGTTCCATATGAACTTTAAAGTAGTTTTTTCCAATTCTGTGAAGAAAGTCATTGGTAGCTTGATGGGGATTGCATCGAATCTATAAATTACCTTGGGCAGTATGGCCATTTTCACTATATTGATTCTTCCTATTCATGAGCATGAAATGTTCTTCCATTTGTTTGTGTCCTCTTTTATTTTGTTGAGCAGTGGTTTGTAGTTCTCCTTGAAGAGGTCCTTCACATCCCTTGTAAGTTGGATTCCTAGGTATTTTATTCTCTTTGAAGCAATTGTGAATGGGAATGGTGCTCACTACCACGCCCGGCTAATTTTTGTATTTTCAGTAGAAAAGGGGGTTTCACCATATTGGCCAGGCTGGTCTCGAACTCCTGACCTTGTGATCCGCCCACCTCAGCCTCCCAAAGTGCTGGGATTACAGTCGTGAGTCACTTTGCCCGGCCAATAACACAAATTTTTAAGATCCCATGGCCAAAGGCTTCTATTGGCTTTGCTTAACCCAAGATCAACCCCTTTGGAATACATCAGTTGTACCCATTTGAAATAATAACTCACATAGCTATGAATCTGTCCCAGGAAATGGTAACTCCTTAACTGTAAGAGGAGATATATTCCTTTGTTGTTCTAACCTTATGAGATAATTAACTAAAAATTATTACCTAGTGAAAGATTATTTCCTAATGGGCTCTTGGGATATGAAAAATTCAAGACCCACAATTTTCATCCAGGACACTGTATCTACTGGGAACAACATCCTCTAAAGGACTGTCCCCAACCAAGTGGAAGGGCTCTTACCAAGTGCTTCTTAGTAATCCTTTTGCTATTATATTAGAAGGAATAGACTCCTAGCCGGGTGTGGTGGCTCATGACTGTAATCCCAGCACTTTGGGAGGCCAAGGTGGATGGATCGCCTGAGCTCAGGAGTTCACCAGCCTGGGCAAGATGGCGAGACCCCATCTCTACTAAAAATACAAAAATTAGCTGGGTGTGATGGTGGGCGCCTGCCTGTAATCCCAGCTACTGGGGATGCTGAGGCAGGAGAATCACTTGAACCCTGGAGGCACAGGTTGCGGTGAGCTGAGACTGCATCACTGCACTCCAGCCTGGGTGACAGAATGAGACTCCATCTCAAAAAAACAAAAAACAGAAACTGGAATAGACTCCTGGATCCATGTCTGGATCTGAAGAGGGCTCCATCTCCTGAGGGACTGTTTCCCCAGAAGGTGATCTCTGTTTCAAAATAAGTCAATGACAGGTTTAGAACAAGATAACATCTGATGTAGGTGGCTAAAACCCAAGACTCCAAACCAGGCCTGTATCTAAACAAATGCTTAATATTAGCAAATGTTAATACGTGGGGAAGACTTTCCTTTACAAGCTCCCATTAAACTGCTTTCTTTTCATCCTTAGTTTTCATGTCTTGGCACTACTATCATTAACTGTTGCCCATAAAGCAAACCTCTTTTTGCAATGGGCTTAGGACTATGCTAATAGATTATTTTAAAAAATGCTGGTTGAACATGTGGTCTCATGCCCCTTTCCAGTAGTTCTGGCTTTCCTGGTGGGTATCTTCTCTCCAAGGAAAGAAATATATTGCTCCAAGGAGAGAAGATATTGCATAGAATATCAGAAATATATTTGTGTTTCTTAAAAACAGTCATGGTGCTTGACAGTAGTATGATGAAGGATAAAGTACATCACTAGCCTATTAATAATACTTTAAAGGCTGGGCGCAGTAGTTCACACCTGTAATCCTTGCACTTTGGGAAGCCAAGGCGGGCAGATCGACTGAGCTCAGGTGTTTGAGACCAGCCTGGCCAGCAAAGTGAGACCCTGTCTCGACTAAAAACACAAAAATTAATCAGTCGTGGTGGTGTGCACCTGTAGTCCCAGCTACTCGGGAGGCTAAGGCAGGAGAATCACTTGAACCTAGGAGGCGGAGGTTGCAATGAGCCAAGATTGCACCACTGCACTCCAGCCTGGGTGACAGAGCAAAACTCCATCTCAAAAAACAAAACAAAAACAAAACAAAACAAAACCTTTACAGAGTAAAAGCCATGGAAGGAGCTTCTTAGTAAAAGAAACTAGTTTGTTAACTTTAATGCTGGCACTGTCCCAACTAAGTAATGAAACAACGACACTGTCCCAATTAAGAGATAAGACACCTTGATTTCAGAATGGTATAACACAAATCTGGGATGGTTTTATCTGGCTTATCCCTCCTTCTGTCAGCTCGGCCACCTTGTCCTTGCCACCCCAACTTTTTATTTATTTATTTTTTTTTGAGACAGAGTCTCACTCTGTTGCCCAGCCTGGAGTGCAGTGGTGAGATCTTGGCTCACTGTAATCTCTGCCTCCTGGGTTCAAGTGATTCTCCTGCCTCAGCCTTCTGAGTACCTGGGATTACAGGCATGCATCACCACGCCCAGCTAGTTTTTGTATTTTTAGTAGAGACGAGGTTTCGTCATGTTGGCCAGGCTAGTCTCGAACTCCTGACCTCAGGTGATCCACCCGCCTCATTCTCCCAAAGTGGAGGATTACAGGCGTGAGCCACCGTGCCTGGTCACTTTGCCCCTTTATGTTGGGAACAAAGAAATGATACCAAAGATATCTGGCCCAAAAGCACTGGAGATATGGCATGGATACCCAAAGAACTGTGTATTCACACCATTATATTACAAAGTACTGACTGGCATGCCATTTAATGTATTTATTGATTAGCTCTAAATGGAATATTTTGGCTATGTGGCACTAACCTATGACCATGGTTACTTCCAGGATAGTTAGGATGATATTTTTCGGGTTATGCTTAATCATATGTTTGAATAGTTTGTACTTTGCCAAAACCTGCAAATTTTCCTTATTTATGATCTCATTGGGTTCATTCTGTGTTTCATTGGTATGATCACTTAGCTTCCATCTTCATACCACAACTGAGTGTTGAAGATGTTATTTGGCATATAGAGGTCCTAACCAATTATACTCAAAAGATAGCTACATAAGTATTCCATTATTAAACAATAGTTATTCTTATGGAAAAGGCCATTATTACAAAACCGTATGGCTTTTGACATACTCACCGAAGCCCAGGGAGGAACTTGCATTATCATAAAAACTGTGTGTTATGTCTGTATCCCAGATGAATCAGATAATATCACTACGTTAATGGATAATATGAAAACCTTAGCAACTAACCTTTCAGATCCAACACATCTTTAAACAACTGGCTAAGCAGCTAGTTTTGATCTTGAAGACTTGGTGGCAAAAGCTTTACTTATTCTAGGAATCATAATCATTTGTTGTTGTCTTGTTTTTGTCTGCACTATTAGACTGCCACTGCGCCTGGCTATTAATCAGATTTTAAAATAAAGTTAAAAAATTTTTTTAAACAAATTTACACGAAAAGCAAGTACAGTGGTTCTCGAACATGATTGGGCGACAGACTGTACAGCTTGCCAGAAATAGGTTTCTCAGGAAAATTCAACCCCCTCCACACACGGCCATCTACTTTCTTCTTCAGCAGGGACTGACACCAGGGCAACCGTATTTTCCTAAATACCTTAGGAAAGTAGTTCAAAACCTAGATATATCTTGGTCAGAACAAAACCTGGCAAACACTCATGATAAACGGTATATATAATTCCTTAAACGAAATATAGAGGTTTGTAATATGAGATAATCCATCTTTGTCTGTGGAATTCCTACTAATGAAATACGTTCTTGGAGACCCAAAGACTGAAGTTATACCACTTCTTCTTAATCTTTTAAATATTATTTGCAGGCCAGGCATGGTGACACACTCCTATAGTCCCAGCTCCTCGGGAGGCTAAGGCAGGAGCATCGTTGGAGCCCAGGAGCTCCAGGCTGTAGTGTGCTGACAGCACTTGTGAATAACCTCTGCACTCAGCCTGGGCAACATAGTGGGACCCCATCACTAATAAAAAAGTGAGATCAACATTATTTATTCTGTTACTCGGGCATAAAATAAATATTAAGCACTTACTACATGCCAGAGTCTATTATGTCTGCTGCAGATATTGGCTGTCATAGAGTTATAACTAACAGGAAACCAAATAATTACGTAGTATAATTTTAAGTGGTGATAAGCACGATTGTTTCCCCCAAGCCATGCCCTTAATTTCTAACTCTTCAGATAGTGTTTCTTTAAAAAATTTCTTGCTAATTTAAAATAACTTTTGTTTTGAGGCAGGATCCCACTCTGTTGCCTAGGCTGGAGTGCAGCGGTGAGATCTCGGCTCACTGCAGCCTCCATCTCCAGGGCTCAAGCCATTCTCCCGCCTCAGCCACCCGCGTAGCTGGACCACAGGCGCGCGCCACCAGATCTCAGTTCTCTCAACAGGACTCTCATTGCTAAGATCCAAGGATCCATTAATTTCCTTTTCCTTAACTCTTCTAGCCTCTGCAGCTTTCTTTCCTCATCCACTTTTTAAACAAACGCAGGCTTAAAAAGCAGGGAATATACCCGCCACACTCTCGGCTCCCGAACCGCTCTTTCCCTCCCTCTGCCGGCCACGCCTCTTATAGGCCCGGAAGTTTACCCCACCCTACACCGTGATTCACCGGAAGCGCTCTAGGGAGCCCTGGAGCTTCCGCGCCTGCCCAGTTTTGCTCCGAAAGACACCGAGGAGGGAGCTTGCGGTGCGTTCTGGAAAAGTTGCTGGGCCAGCTCCTTTGTTTCCAGTCTGAGCGTTGCGTTCGGTTTCCCGAGGGTCTTCTGAGGCACCGCGGCTGCGGGGTTCTGAGTTCCCGGCTCTCCGCAGGGAAGCCTCCTCTTCGTACCTCGTTTTTTGGCTCGTGGGGGGTCCTCCCACCGCTGGCCGACGCAGCCAGCATGTCCGGGGTGCGCGCAGTGCGGATCAGCATCGAATCGGCCTGCGAGAAGCAGGTCCATGAGGTGGGCCTGGATGGCACCGAGACGTACCTGCCGCCGCTGTCCATGTCGCAGAATCTGGCGCGTCTGGCCCAGCGGATAGACTTCAGCCAGGGTTCGGGCTCCGAGGAGGAGGAGGCGGCGGGGACCGAGGGCGACGCGCAGGACTGGCCGGGCGCCGGGTCCAGCGCAGACCAGGACGACGAGGAAGGTAAGGCCTGCATCCGCTGCCCGAGTCCCCCGGTCTGGGTCCCAGCACCCGCGCGGGCCTCGGCCTCTCCCGCGATGGGGGTGATCTTGTGCGTGCGAGAACTTTTGAGTGTCCCTCTAGCGGAAGCGTAAGGATACTTGGTCGTCATCTTTTTGTTGCTGCCGGAGAAGGTAGGACACGACTTTACGTAATACTCCTGCGGGTCTCCTTGAGTGGCAGCGTTTAGAGACACTGTCAAACCGTGAAATGTTTAAATGAATGCTTCTCTGTAGAGGGCCTTTAACGTAGCACACTTAGTGGCTAAAAGAGCCCTAGATCGGGGCTCTGCCCCTTGCCGGCTGTGTGACCTTGGGCGAGTTACTTTGCATCCTTGTGCGGTGTGAATGATGATAGTAGCACCTGCAGAAAAGAGGTCTGTTTTGACTGAAATGTGTGACGAGGTCCAAGAGGTAGGCGGGTCCAGATCATGTAGAACCCAGTAGGCCAGGATAAGCGTTTGACTAGTGTTAAGACCACTGAAAGCTTTTGCAGGATCAGTAGAGATGATTTTGTTAAAGGTTACTCTAGATGCTTTCTAGTAAATGAATTATAGGGAAAGCAAAACTGGAAGGGAGGAGACTAGGAGGGAAGTGAAGAAACAATGAGTGGGTTTCGGATTCTCATTATCGTCAAGGATTTTTGAAAAAAAAATCAAAATTCTTAATTTAGTTATGCAGCAGACCCAGTGTAAATGGGAATTTAAAGATGTCATTTCAGGGCAGTGCTGTTAGGATTATTAGGGGTCTATTTGCGAAAAAAGGTAAATACTACTTTATACCTCACACAAAAATTATTTCCACAGTAATTTTTGAGGATTGATGTGCCAAATGAAGAAAGTAAAACAAAGTGTTAGAAGAAATAATGAAAGAATAGTTGTATTATTCTGGGAGTCGGATAGATCTTCTTAATTTCGGAAATAACAGGACAGGCATGGTGGCTCACACCTGTAGTTCCAACATTTTTGGAGGCCAAGGTTGGAAGGATCACTTGAGCCCAGACTTCAAGACCAGCCTGAGCAACATAGGGAGCTCCTGTCTCTACAAATTAAAAAAATTAGCTGGGCGTGGTGGTGCACGTCTGTGGTCCCAGCTACTGGGGAGGCTGAGGAAGGAGGATGGATTCAGCCAGTGAGATCAAGGCTGCAGTGAGCTATGATTGTGCCACCGCACTCCAGACTGGGTAACAGAACAAGACTCTAACATCCACACACACAACCACACACCCACCTACCTTACAAAGTATAGATATATTACTTACATAAAATTTAAAAATAATGGGAAAAGATGCCATAAGCAAAGTAAAAAGATAAATGACAGACTGGGAGAAGTTCCACACATATAACACAAATTTAGTTGATATCTTCTATATTCAAAAAGTCCCTTCAGACTGAAAAGAAAATAACGACACTTTGGAAAAATAGGCCAAAGGTATCTGAAGGCTCATAGAGGAGAGACTTCAGAAACCAATAAACAGAACATAGACTCGATCTCATTACTAGGGACTGGGAAATTAAAACATGATTAAGATACTCTTTCCATGCACAAAATTGACAGAAATTGAAAATATTGTTAATATTCAGGGTTAGGAATGTGAACTGGTAGTGATTCTGAAAGACAATTTGGCAGTTTAATATGTGCCAAAATTTAATTTTAACTTTTTTTGGTTTGTTTTGTTTTTTTTTTGAGACGGAGTCTTGCTCTGTCGGCCAGGCTGGAGTGCAGTGGTGCAATCTCGGCTCACTGCAACCCCTGCCTCCTGGATTCAAAACGATTCTCCCACTTCAGCTTCCCTAGTATGTGGGGCTGTAGGCGTGCGGCACCATGCCTGGCTAATTTTTGTATTTTTAGTAGAGATAGAGTTTCACCATGTTGGCCAGGCTGGTCTTAAATACCTGATCTCAGGTGATCCACCCTGCCTCGGCCTCCCAAAGTGCTGGGATTACAGGCCTGAGCCACTGCGCCCAGCCGAAACTTTTAAATATATATCTCCTTTGATTCACTATTACCATGACTAAAAATTTAACCTGCAGAAAAAGTTGCACATATACAGGGTATATATTCAAGGTGTTTACCACTGCTAGCATTGTTGGAAGCAGTTTGCTTGTTGGAAGCAATCTACATGTCCGTTAAATACAAGTGGTTAAACATACCGTACATCCATGTTCCAGAATATCATACAGTGTTAGAAGAATTAAGTAGACTCATAAGTACTAACATGGAAGTGTCTCTAGGAAATATTAAGTGGGGGCGGGGGAAAGGCAAGTAATAGAAAATTGGAAATAGATGTATGTAAGTGCATAGAAAAACCTTTGAAAGGGTACACTCATTGGGGCCGGGCGCAGTGGCTCACGTCTGTAATCCCAGCACTTTCGGAGGCCGGGGCAGGCAGATCACGAGGTCAGGAGATCAAGACCATCCTGACTAACATGGTGAAACCCCGTCTCTACTAAAAATACAAAAAATTAGCTGGGCATGGTGGTGGGTGCTTGTAGTCCCAGCTACTGGGGAGGCTGAGGCAGGAGAATGGCATGAATCCGGGAGGTGGAGCTTGCAGTGAGCTGAGATGGCGCCACTGCACTCCAGCCTGGGTGACAGAGCAAGACTTTGTCTCAAAAAAAAAAAAAAAAAAAAAAAAAAAAAAGAAAGGGTACGCTCCATCTGTTAATAGTGGTTACCTCTCAGGAGGGGAGAGAATCGGGTGGGGAATGAAGGAAAACTTTCACTTTTTACCCTCTAATTCTTTATTGTGTGAACTCTATATAGTGAATGTTCATGTATTTAATCACAATACTTTTTTTAATGGTTAAAAGGAAGATATGCTAATAGTGGCTGGCTTACAGGTCATTTTCATTTTGTACTTTTCTGTATTTTGGAAATTTTGTACAATTGTAAATTCAAGTTCTAAACACTGTAAGAAGATTATTAAAAAGGTTTACATAAATTTGAAAAGAGATTTGAGTCTATAATGTTGTAATGATAAATTTAACCTGTGGAAATAGATGTCATATTCATTTTGCGATTGTAGGAATGCTAATGTGAATGTTAACAAAGTTTTAAGAAACGGTAGAGGAGATGGCATAAATAAGAGAACAATTTGAAATTAAATTAATTATTTCTCCTTTTAGTACTTTTTAAACCTAAGTGAGCTGTCTGCCATTCAATGTAACGAATACTTCTGTATTTCTTTTTTTTCTCTCTCTCTTTTTAGGAGTGGTAAAATTTCAGCCTTCCCTTTGGCCTTGGGACTCAGTGAGGAACAATTTGAGAAGTGCCCTGACAGAGATGTGTGTTCTCTATGACGTTCTCAGTATTGTTAGGGATAAAAAATTTATGACTCTTGATCCTGTCTCTCAGGATGCACTTCCTCCAAAACAGGTATTTGTGGACTTTAACTGAATAATAACATTTTATTTATTAAATCCCAGGACCCTTTTTTGGCTTTGTGCCTGTTGTTCCATTTTCCTTTCTTGCAAAATTAAGTCCAGATGAAGATTTAAAGACTAACTGGTCTAAAACAAAGCCATACAACTGCATTTCCTTTATTTTTTTATTATATACCTATGATCCTTGGAAGAGTTAAGTTTCATTAAGAATGTAATACCTTTAAGGCCAGGCGTGGTGGCTCACGCCTGTAATCCCAGCACTTTGGGAGGCCGAGGCGGGCAGATCACGAGGTCAGGAGATCGAGACCATCCTGGCTAATGCTGTGAAACCTTGTCTCTATTAAAAATAACAAAAATAAGCCAGGCGTGGTGGTGGGCACCTGTAGTCCCAGCTACTCAGGAGGCTGAGGCAGGAGAATTGCTTGAGCCTGGGAGGCGGGGGTTGCAGTGAGCTGAGATCGCGCCACTGCACTCCAGCCTGGGCGACAGAGCGAGATTCCATCCCCAAAAAAAAAAAAAAAGAATGTAATACTTTAAAGGTTACCAAATCTTAACAAATTCTTATAGCCTGGGTCCTTGGTCTGTGATATATTACACAAAAATGTGATGATATAATGGCTTTGGAATCAGGTAGACCTGGATTCAAATCCTGCCTCTGCCTTCATTAACTGTGTGACCTTAAATTAAGCAAGTTATTTTCTCTTAAGTCCCTGTTTTTCCATCTAATCCTTCCTTCCCTTTTTTTTTTAAGGGATGGATTAGAAAAGTTAGGCGAAATTATGGAGCATATTGAGAGCTGGGTAGAATTGCTGCTATTTCATAAACAGTGTATTCAATTTTTGAACATTTGAAGATGAAAGAGAAGCAGCAGGAAGATGAGTTGGTGAATAGTCTGAAATCATCGAGGCTACTTGGGTCCTTAAGGAAAACAAGTGTCAAGACCATAACCAAATTAGTCATGGAGAGGAAGTAATGACTGTTAGAACCCATTTGTAAATAAAATTAATTGAATAGAATTACTCACATAGTAATAGTTTCAGAATCTAGAAACATTGTGCTGGGGGACTAATAGAGTTCCCTAAATCTGCATTCTTCATTTTACAGAGAGAAAACTAAAGCTTAAAGAGATTTGTAATATGTTCAAGTTGCTGTCAAGCCGGTAGTTAGGGAGCCAAGACTAGAACTCCAGCACCTAACTCATAGCCCCACTGCCTTTTCTACTATTCTGTGCTTTTCCCAGAAGAGAGTCTCCAGGAATTTCTTAATATCTCCAGGAACTCTTTTATTTACGTTCCCTAATACAATCAAAAGATTATTTTGATATGTTTATGAAGCTTTTTATGTGATTTTTGACTCTCATACAGCCAGAAAACTGTATTAAACTGGTTAGTAAAATACACAAATTATGGTGATTGTGGGTATTTATATATGCATATGTGATACATAGATAGTGATTTCTGATCAGCTTTCCAAAAAATTAGGATTCAGTGAAGTACATTTAATATTAACAATGGCAGGGCACTGTGGCTTATGCCTGTAATTCCAACACTTTGGGGAGCCAAAGCAGGAAGCCAGGAGTTTGAGACTATCCCAGGCAACATAGCAAGACCCTGTCTCTACCAAAAAAAAAAAAAAAAAAAGCCAGGCTTGGTGTTGCACATCTGGAGTCCCAGCTTCTCAGGAAGCTGAAGCAGGAGGATCACTTGAGCCAGTAGGTCAAGGCTATGGTGAGCCAAGATGGTGGTACTGCATTCTAGCCTGGGTGACAGAACAAGACTCCATCTCAAAAGAAAAAAAGTTAATGCTGTGTGATTTTAGTCCTAATTCCAAAAGCACTTTAATAGCTTATGGTGAGATACAAAATATGGTAAGCTACAAAATACAAGATAATTTTACAGTTATACCCATTGCAGTCATTCATTCATTCATTAAATCAAATATTATGTGCCAGGCATTGTTCTAGGGTTTGTGGATATAGTGGTTTCTGCCATCATGCAGGTTACCATTGAAGCAGAGATTATAGATGTTAATCAGAAGTATAATGAGTGCCAAAAAGGTTATATATAACTATATGTGTGTATGTACAGGATAGGGGGCTGGCAATATATAAGGAGAGGAATGGCAGTACATTAAGAGGGGACCCTAACAGGCTGGACAGAGTTGATGCAATGGTAAGTTCTGAGTAGAGGCCATTGTAGTGTTTTTGGTTTAACGTAAGTAAAGCTTTGAGTGAGTTGGACAAAGAAATAGGTTAAGGTTATTATTTTATTAAAAACACTGTTATGTGTACTTGCCCCTCCTTTTTGCTTTTTGTTCACTTCATTTTATTATTGATAAAATGTGTAATTTTAGAGTCATTTAAAAATCCTGCAGAACTGCATGTTTGGGTTGTTTTTGATAGAATCCTCAGACGTTGCAATTGATATCTAAAAAGAAGTCACTTGCTGGAGCAGCACAAATCTTATTGAAGGGGGCAGAAAGACTGACTAAATCAGTTACTGAAAACCAAGAAAACAAGCTACAAAGAGACTTCAATTCTGAGCTTTTGCGATTACGGCAACACTGGAAACTTCGAAAAGTTGGAGATAAAATTCTCGGAGATCTGAGCTACAGAAGTGCAGGTATGAATAATTATTAAAAACTATACTTTCTGGCCAGGTGTGGTGGCTCATGCGTGTAATCCTAGCACTTTGGAAGGCCAAGGCGGGTGGATCACTTGAGGCCAGGAGTTCAAGATGAGCCCAGGCAACATGGCAAAACCCTGTCTCTACCAAAAATGCAAAAAATTAGCCAGGCGTGGTAACACGCACGTGTAATCCTAGCTACTTGGGAGGCTGAGGCACGAGAATTGCTTGAACCCAGGAGGTGGAGGTTGCAGTGAGCCAAGATCGCACCATTGCACTCCAGCATGGGGGACAGAGCGAGACTCTCTCAAAAACAAACAAAAACAATGCTTTCTGTGTAAGTATAATGTTAAACATCCTTCTATAATGTATTATTTCTCAGCTATGTGTTACGTTTCAAAATTTTAATTTCTGTTCATATAAGCCAAAACCACTCTTATCAGAACCTTATAATGAATAGCCTAGTTTCTATTTCAAAACCTTTTGGTACACTTAACAGAAAGTTCAAAGATGGGGTTTATGTGCTGACACACCTTGAAGCATAATTGACTTTTTAGTTAGAAATGAGGTAGAACTACACTCCTCAATCAAGGCCTTACCTGTAACCCTTAAAAACTGAACATGGCGGGGTACAGTGGCTCACACCTGTAATCCTAGCACTTTGGGAGGCTGAGGTGGGCAGATTGCTTGAGCTTAGGAATTCGATACCAGCCTGGGCAACATGGCAAAACTTCATCTCTACAAAAAATACAAAAATTAGCTGGGCGTGGTGTTGCATACCTGTTAGTCCCAGCTACTCAGGAGGCTGAGGCAGGATGATCCCTTGAGCCCAGGAGGTTGAGGCTTCAGTGAGCCGAGATTGCACCACTGCATTCCAGCCTGACCTTGTCTCAAAAAAAACCCAAAAAAAAAAACAAGTGAAAACTGGACATGATGCAAGTGTTCTTCTGAGAATTAAAACAAACGAACAAAAAAAAAAACTGGACATGAAAGGAGGAAAGAAACTTTCTATTCTTTGCCCTTTCTTTTCCCGTTAATCTGCTCAGCTGTTTTTATATCCCAAGTGAAGAGAAAGGGTGGCAAAAAGGTTTGCTCTCCTTTTTCCCACCAAACTAGGGCTACAACACTAACTTAGGGAATGCAACTTTTGGGGGCATACTAAAGTTTGATGATGTTGACTTCATAGTTTTTGGTATAAATTCTTGGTCGTTGAGCTATAATAAATAGTAGGTTTTACAAGGTAATAATGGCAATGTTTTATAAGCTGCTGAGGCAGTCAGAGGGGCTGGCTATATGGAAAAATTTCATAGCTCAATGGGGTAGAAGCTATGAATATCAGGGGAGGAGGCAAGAAGTCTTGGCTTTGATAGTTGAGATAATGGTAGAGTGATATCTGAAAGATTCATTTGCCAGAGTAAGCTATCATTATCCTAAAATTAAAAAAAGGTTAAGGTGGTTAAGTCAAATACTGGAGGACTGACATGCTTCAGCATTGATATTAGTTGGGGTATTTTGAATCCTGAAGGTTAAATCTCATTATAAAGATGAATTAAAGATGACAAGACCATTTAAAAATTTTAATAGGTGGTCTGTAGAAGCAGTGCTTTCTGGTTTTGGGCATTTTCTTTTCCACAAATAATTTGTGTGCAAGAACTTTAATTCTTTCTTTGGGGTAGTCACTCATGATTATGAAAGGATTTGATCACATTGTTTTTAATTGCAAGAAAATCTTTAGCATCTTCCCTTGTTATAAAACCAGTTACATTGAACCACCTATTTCTTATATAATTCAATGGCCCAGAACAACTTACCCAAACTTCTGACCTACACAAAAACACATCACATAAAATCTAGGAACTGAGCTGGGCACGGGGGCTCACATCTGTAATCTCAGCACTTTGGGAGGCCAAGGTGGGAGGATTGCTTGAGCCCAGGAGTTCAAGACCAGACTGGACAACATAGACCCTATCTCTAAAAAAAAAACTTAAAAATTAGCTGGGTGTGATGGCATGTACCTGCAGTCCTAGTTACTTGGGAGGCTGAAGTGGGAGGATTGTTAAATCCTAGGAGTTTGAGGCTGCAGTGAGCTATGATTACACCACCACACTGCAGCCTGGAAGACAGAGGGAGACCTTGTCTCTAAAAAGATAATAAAAAATAAAAAATCTAGGAAACTGGTTGAAAAAAAGATGTTATGTGCACTATCCTCTGTCTTTCTTTTGTTGGATGCAGAGCACTTAGTTGAAACCTTAGTAGAGAGGCTAAGCTCCAGAAGTATTTCATCCCCAAGGTTTCATTTCTAGGAGTACACCTCTTTTTTTTTTTTTTTTTTTGGAGATAGAGTTTCGCTCTTGTTGCCCAGGCTGGAGGGCAGTGGCGCGATCTCAGCTCACCACAACCTCCATCTCCCGGGTTCAAGCAATTCTGCCTTAGCCTCCTCAGTAGCTGGGATTACAGGCATGCGCCACCACGCCTAGCTAATTTTGTATTTTTAGTAGAGATGGGGATTTCTCCATGTTGGTCATGGCTGGTCTTGAACTCCTGACCTCAGGTGATCCATCCGCCTCGTCCTCCCAAAGTGCTGGGATTACAGGCATGAGCCACCACGCCTGCCCTGTGAGTACACCCATTTTTATCAATACTCCATTGGAATAAAACAATTTGGATTTTTTGTGGAATTCTTATTATGATGATGTCATTAGACTAAGAAGTGTAAGGTAAATAACCACCCCCCCCACCATTATCTTTCTTTCCTTTATTCACCACTCCTCACCCTTTTCCCCCAAAACATATGTTTTTTAGTGGGGACTTACTTTGTGATTCAGTGATGTGGATGTGAAGTATTATATATTTAATAATGTGTGTCGGAATAATATGTTAACTGTTTTATATTTTCCTTTTTTTAATACAACATTAGGATCTCTCTTTCCTCATCATGGTACATTTGAAGTAATAAAGAATACAGATCTCGATCTGGATAAAAAGATACCTGAAGATTACTGTCCTCTTGATGTCCAAATTCCTAGTGATTTAGAGGGGTCTGCATATATCAAGGTATTTGTCAAAATATTTTTCAAGTAATTTCTTACGAATAGCCTGAAGTTAATTTGTTAACTTTTTTTGTTTTTGTTGTCATATAGGTTTCAATACAAAAACAGGCTCCAGATATAGGTGACCTCGGCACAGTTAACCTCTTCAAACGACCTTTGCCCAAATCCAAACCAGGTATGGTTATGTTCTATCCTCTAATTTCTGGTCTTATTTGAGCTGACATTTTAAAATAAACTGAAGATAAATATAGGTAGGAAAAATAGATAGTTTGAAGTAAGAACAATTCAAAATATACTTCTAAAATTTTTCAATAAACTATTAGTGAATAGCTGTGCAATTTTTTTTTTTTTTTTTTTTTTTTTTTGAGACCAAGTTTCTCTCTTGTTGCCCAGGCTAGAGTGCAATGGCGCAGTCTCGGCTCAACGCAACGTCTACCTCCCAGGTTCAAGCGATTCTCCTGCCTCAGCCTCCCGAGTAGCTGGGATTACAGGCATGTGCCACCATTCCCAGCTAATTTTGTATTTTTAGTAGAGATGGGGTTTCTCCATGTTGGTCAGGCTGGTCTCGAACACCCAACCTCAGGTAATCCACCCGCCTCAGCCTCCCAAAGTGCTAGGATTACAGGCATGAGCCACCAGCAACTTTTTTTAAGATTGGACTTATTTACTGGTTTTTTGTGTTAAAGAAGTGAGATTTTTATATTTTGGAAAGAATATAGCTTTGCACAGTGGCAGTATCAAACCCAATGAGGTTTATCTGTGGCATGATTATTGCTAACTGATACTTCCCTCTACAGGAATTTAAACTTTCCTCTTCAGGAATGAAAGATTGGGGTGGCGGGGAACTTCTCA
This sequence comes from Pan troglodytes, assembly GCF_028858775.2. Taxonomy (NCBI): domain Eukaryota; kingdom Metazoa; phylum Chordata; class Mammalia; order Primates; family Hominidae; genus Pan; species Pan troglodytes. Next base: position 95,910,259 of record NC_072407.2, read on the forward strand.
ATACCCTGTCGGGATGATTTGTAACACAGTTGGCATTGGCAATTTTTGACAGTCTCTATAGAGACTGAATAGGAAAAAAAAGAATATACCGTAATGTAGTGTTTTCCTAAACTTTTGTCATATGTATTCAGATCACCATTTAAACTAGTTAATGCATAATATGGTTAGATAATTGATACATATATTTCTTGTCTTTCAGGTTCCCCGCATTGGCAGACAAAATTAGAAGCGGCACAGAACGTTCTCTTATGTAAAGAAATTTTTGCACAGCTCTCTCGGGAAGCTGTTCAAATTAAATCACAAATCCCTCACATTGTGGTGAAAAACCAGATTATCTCTCAGCCCTTTCCGAGTAAGAGCAGCCCTTTTTCGACTTTATGAACAGGACTTTGTGTTTTGGGGAATAGGACAGAGAAGGTAGCTCTTAGGGTGTATTGGGAGAATAATGAGAGCAAAGAAATAGTGTGCTATCCATAGTGACAGCCAGTAAAGCATGTAACACAAACTATACTGTGGAATCTGTTCTGTCCTAAATAGTGTGACCCTTGGATTTTTAAGCTACATATTAAAAATTTGCACTTATGTAGTCATTATTGTGGTCAAGAGAAAAGAAAATTTGCACTAGCATAGCTATAGTTATTTAGCAACAGTTGCTTTGAAGGGAGATTTTTTCAGGGATCCTGCCTTATTATCTAAATGAGAGGCCAATTTAAAAATGTTTACTCTTAACGCCTGTCATCCCAGCACTATGGGAGGCCGAGGCGGGCATATCACCTGGGGTCAGGAGTTTGAGATCAGCCTGGCCAACGTGGTGAAATCCCATTTCTACTAAAACAAACAAACAAACAAATTAAAAAAAAAAAGTTTACTCGTAATAGTCTCAAATTTATAGAAACTGGATTTTAATTATATTATTCAAAAGCAGGTAGACTTGCCCTGGAGATCAGTTTGTATTTAGCTTTGCACTTGTTTTTTACGTAAATTCTAAGGACTGTCATCTTAGAAGGAAGTAGGTTTTAGTGGTGAGAAATTCCGTCCTACTTCTCATGGGAGTAGGGAAGACTAACTGTCTTTTACGCAGTAAGACTGCCTACCTACTCTTATTTTAAAGGAAAAAACAAATTAATATATAGCTTTTTCACCAGTCTTTAGCCAGTTCAAGGGCAGCAGCCATATTATATGTCAACAGAATTTGAATTGTTAAAATACGTGGTAGCTTATTATATTCATGAATTTTTTTTTTTTGAGATGAAGTTTCCGTTTTGTTGTCCAGGCTGGAGTGCAATGGCGTGATCTTGGCTCACTGCAACCTGTCCACTTCCTGGGTCCAAGCAATTCTCCTGCCTCAGCCTCCCAAGCAGCTGGGACTACAGGCACACGCCACCATGCCCAGCTAATTTTTTTGTGTTTTTAGTAGAGATGGGGTTTCACTATGTTGGCCAGGATGGTCTCAATCCCCTGACCTTGTGATCCACCCACCTTGGCCTGCCAACATGCTGGGATTGCAGGCGTGAGCCACCGCACCCGGCCGAATAGTAATCTTGATATACAGATGTTAATCATGAGGTCTGATCTTCAAGTTTAGAATATATCTTTTGAAAATGAACTATGATTATACTTTATGAAGACAGTTTGTACCTTTCCATATTTCAGGTTATTTACATATGTCCTCCTTTTTATAAATAGGCTTGCAGTTATCTATTTCTTTGTGCCATTCCTCAAATGATAAGAAATCCCAAAAATTTGCTACTGAGAAGCAATGTCCGGAGGACCACCTTTATGTCCTAGAGCATAATTTGCATCTACTGATTAGAGAGGTAAGGAAATAAATGTTTTTCTTTGCGCTGTGGTGAGTATGTCCAGGGCAGTGAGTATGCACAAAGCCCCTCTCGTCTGCTGAGTCTTGATTATTCACGTAGCAACAACATTCACTGTCTGATGTGAAAGATCCTTGCTGTGTGCTAGGGGAATACAGAGATAATCACAATACTGTCCCTGTTCCCAAACATACCTTCTAGTGGTAGAGATACACAGGTTTTCAAGTAGAGGTGTAAGAAACATGATGCTAAAGTGCAGAGGGAAGGGTGATTCTGACTGGGGGAGATAAGGGAAAATGTCTTGCCAGAGTCTGTGAACAGACTAGTTTTATTTTAGGACATGTTCTACTTACAGATCATCTACAACTGTTTACAGGGAGCTGGTTCACAGGCCAGGGTAATTTCAAAAGAATATCCTGTGAAATTTCATAGAATTATATATTACAGCCTCCCTTGCTCCACCCCAAAACCTGGTTCAGTTGATTGTGATGATGCAAGAGTTGTTTTTAAAAAGCTCCTTAGGAGGTTCAGATAGGCAGCCGGGTTTGGGAACCTCTAATCTAGGGTATAGTGAAAGAACTATTTACTGATTGCATGCGTTCTATTTATGAGACTCAATGAAGAGGATTGTTTTACATTTTAAAACTTGTAAAATAAAAATTAAAGCTTGAGATCCTTTTGTGGTTCAAAAGCATGATTGGGCTTTCATGCTTATGCGTGAGTTGTGACTCCCTCAAACCTTATTAGGATGTCGGCGCATTACCCATCCGACATGAGAAAAGGAAAAAAGTTACAGCTTGAGAGGGACCCTTCTCTTTACAGTCTTGCATTATGTGTGACCTAGTAGATGCTAGCATTTTTCTCCAAGGTTGGATTGTTTTCATGTGTGGTTCAAATCCATTCCTTTCAGTGTTTCTAAGATGTCAACCATGTTTTGATTAAATATTATGTAGCATTTACTATGTGGATATTGGTATTTAAAATGGCTGTTTTTGTTAGTTTCATAAACAGACCTTGAGTTCCATCATGATGCCTCATCCAGCAAGTGCACCTTTTGGCCACAAGAGAATGAGACTTTCGGGTCCTCAAGCTTTTGATAAAAATGAAATTAATTCATTACAGTCCAGTGAAGGGCTTCTGGAAAAAATAATTAAACAAGCAAAGCATATTTTTCTAAGGAGTAGGTAAGGTTGAAAAAAGTTACCATTTTCTGTTTTTTCTTTGAAATTGCAGTGTGTTTTCTTTTGTTATTTCATACACTTTTTTGGGATGCTTTTGACTTTTTTATTTTAGGGAGAGGTGGTGGTAAGAGTTTATTTACGGTCATAGACTGGGTCCTGTCAAGTCTGGGGAAGACTTAGATCCACTTCTGATCTAACAGTGTATTCTTTCTAACACTGTCACTTTTTTGCAAAGACAACTGACTAGGAATGTGCCTTACAACACCATACTTTCTTCAGTAACCCAGCCGTGAGATACTTATTTCTGAACTGATTTAAATCTTTTTCTTGAGGGTTTCTGTATTTTTTGTTTCTTGCACATTTTAGAGTTTGGAGGGCACTTTTCTTATGTTAATTTATTTAATCTTTGTTCTTTGCGGCAGGTAGTATTAACCCTGTTTTTACTGATAAGATTGAGGCTTAAAGAAGTTATGCACCTTGCTCAAGGTTACACAGCTAAAAAGTTGCAGAACGAGGATTTATGCCCAGGTCTATGTAACGCCAAAGCTCTTTTTTTTCCTTTATATACACTGCTTACAAAATAACGTGGCATGATTACATATAAATGTATCTTTTTCAGTGCTAAAGGGTGCTTTTCTATTTTATCATTGGTACTTAGTGAAAAGGCCTGTTTTTTACTTCATTTGTAATTATGCCTTGGTAGTACTCCAGAATTTCAGGCATGGGCATTGTCATTAAATAGATATTTTATTTTTGATTTCCAGTTTTTTTCTTGTTAATACAGTTTTTTTTAGTACATTAGTTTGTAGTCTTAAAGTGGAAATTTAGGTCCTTCAGCTTTTAGTAAAAGGAATTGGAGAGACACGTTAGAGAAGACAGCATGATGCAGTGAAAGGAGTAGGGGACTAGGGGTGAAAGGTGTGTAAGCCAAGGCTCAACCACTTGCTAAATAACTTCGAGCAAGGGATTTAGTGTCTATGGTCCCCCACTTATTCCCGTCAATAGTAGGTATAGGAGTGGGGTCTTAGGGTCATATTAAATGATGTATGTAGAAGTTTCTTTTTTTTTTTTTTTTTTTCTTTTTTTCTTTTTTATTGATCATTCTTGGGTGTTTCTCGCAGAGGGGGATTTGGCAGGGTCACAGGACAATAGTGGAGGGAAGGTCAGCAGATAAACAAGTGAACAAAGTTCTCTGGTTTTCCTAGGCAGAGGACCCTGCGGCCTTCCGCAGTGTTTGTGTCCCTGGGTACTTGAGATTAGGGAGTGGTGATGACTCTTAACGAACATGCTGCCTTCAAGCATCTGTTTAACAAAGCACATCTTGCACCGCCCTTAATCCATTCAACCCTGAGTGGATACAGCACATGTTTCAGAGAGCACAGGGTTGGGGGTAAGGTCACAGATCAACAGGATCCCAAGGCAGAAGAATTTTTCTTAGTACAGAACAAAATGAAAAGTCTCCCATGTCTACCTCCTTCTACACAGACACGGCAACCATCCGATTTCTCAATCTTTTCCCCATCTTCCCCCCTTTCTATTCCACAAAACCGCCATTGTCTTCATGGCCCGTTCTCAATGAGCTGTTGAGCACACCTCCCATATGGGGTGGTGGCCGGGCAGAGGAGCTCCTCACTTCCCAGTAGGGGCGGCCGGGCAGAAGCGCCCCTCACCTCCCGGACGGGGCGGCTGGCCGGGCGGGGGGCTGACGCCCCCCACCTCCCTCCCGGACGGGGCGGCTGGCCGGGCGGGGGGCTGACCCCCCACCTCCCTCCCGGACAGGGCGGCTGGCCGGGCAGAGGGGCTCCTCACTTCCCAGTAGGGGCGGCCGGGCAGAGGCGCCCCTCACTTCCCGGACGGGGCGGCTGGCCAGGCGGGGGGCTAACCCCCCCACCTCCCTCCCGGACGGGGCGGCTGGCCGGGCAGAGGGGCTCCTCACTTCCCGGTAGGGGCGGCCGGGAAGAGGCGCCCCTCACCTCCCGGACAGGGCGGCTGGCCGGGCGGGGGGCTGACCCCCCCCACCTCCCTCCCGGACGGGGCGGCTGGCCGGGCGGGGGGCTGACCCCCCCACCTCCCTCCCGGACGGGGCGGCTGGCCGGGCGGGGGGCTGACCCCCCCACCTCCCTCCCGGACGGGGCGGCTGGCCGGGCGGGGGGCTGACCCCCCCACCTCCCTCCCGGACGGGGCGGCTGGCCGGGCGGGGGGCTGACCCCCCCACCTCCCTCCCGGACAGAGCGGCTGGCTGGGCAGAGGGGCTCCTCACTTCCCAGAAGGGGCGGCCGGGCAGAGGCGCCCCTCACCTCCCGGACGGGGCGGCTGGCCAGGCGGGGGGCTAACCCCCTCACCTCCCTCCCGGATGGGGCGGCTGGCCGGGCCGGGGGCTGACCCCCCCACCTCCCTCCCAGACAGAGCGGCTGGCCAGGCAGAGGGGCTCCTCACTTCCCAGTAGGGGCGGCCGGGCAGAGGCGCCCCCCCACCTCCTGGACAGGGCGGCTGGCCGGGCGGGGGGCTGATCCCCCCACCTCCCTCCCGGACGGGGCGGCTGGCCGGGCGGGGGGCTGACCCCCCCACCTCCCTCCCGGACGGGGCGGCTGGCTGGGCGGGGGGCTGACCCCCCCACCTCCCTCCCGGACGGGGCGGCTGGCCAGGCGGGGGGCTGACCCCCCCACCTCCCTCCCGGACAGAGCGGCTGGCTGGGCAGAGGGGCTCCTCACTTCCCAGAAGGGGCGGCCGGGCAGAGGCACCCCTCGCCTCCCGGACGGGGCGGCTGGCCAGGCAGAGGGGCTCCTCACTTCCCGGTAGGGGCGGCCGGGCAGAGGCGCCCCTCACCTCCCGGACGGGGCGGCTGGCCGGGCGGGGGGCTGACCCCCCCACCTCCCTCCCGGACGAGGAGGGAGGACGCTCCTCACTTCTCAGACGGGGTGGCTGCCGGGCGGAGGGGCTCCTCACTTCTCAGACGGGGCGGTTGCCAGGCAGAGGGTCTCCTCACTTCTCAGACAGGGCGGCCGGGCAGAGACACTCCTCACATCCCGGACGGGGCGGCAGGGCAGAGGTGCTCCCCACATCTCAGACGATGGGCGGCAGGGCAGAGACGCTCCTCACTTCCCAGATGTGATGGCGGCCGGGAAGAGGCGCTCCTCACTTCCTAGATGGGATGGCGGCCGGGCAGAGACACTCCTCACTTTCCAGACTGGGCAGCCAGGCAGAGGGGCTCCTCACATCCCAGACGATGGGCGGTCAGGCGGAGACGCTCCTCACTTCCCAGACGGGGTGGCTGCCAGGCAGAGGCTGCAATCTCGGCACTTAGGGAGGCCAAGGCAGGCGGCTGGGAGGTGGTTGTAGCGAGCCGAGATCATGCCACTGCACTCCAGCCTGGGCGCCATTGAGCACTGAGTTAACGAGACTCCGTCTGCAATCCCGGCACCTCGGGAGGCCGAGGCTGGCAGATCACTCGCGGTTAGGAGCTGGAGACCAGCCCGGCCGACGCATCGAAACCCCGTCTCCACCAAAAAAATACGAAAACCAGTCAGGCGTGGCGGCGCGCGCCTGCAATCGCAGGCACTCGGCAGGCTGAGGCAGGAGAATCACGCAGGGAGGTTGCAGTGAGCTGAGATGGCAGCAGTACCGTCCAGCTTCGGCTCGGCATCAGAGGGAGACCGTGGAAAGAGGGGAGAGGGGAGGGGGGAGAGGGGGGAGGGGAGAGGGGAGAGGGGAGAGAGCGTAGAAGTTTCTTATAAGTAATAAAGCATTATATGATAGGTTACTGTTTCTTACCATTAATACAGTTCAACTTAAAAAGCTGATAATTTGAGTAGATCGTTAGTCTTGCAAATTTCTGATTGACCATAAATTTAAATATTCCCCAAATAAATGATCAGCATAAAAACAGCTATTTTTATAACCATTATAAATTTCAGAGTAGTAAGTATAGCCTTGGAAGCAGCAAAGGTTTAAAACTTTTACTTCTTCCTGGTGTACAAAAAGCTTAGTGAAGAAAAAAAGACCCTGGCTGGGCATGGTGGCTCACCCCTGTAGTCCCTACACTTTAGGAGGCCAAGATGGGAAGCTTGCTTGAGCCCAGGAGTTTGAGACCAGCCTGGGCAACATAGTGAGACCTTGTCTCTACAAGAAATTTTTTTTTTTTTTTTTGAGACGAAGTCTCACTGTGTCACCCAGGCTGGAGTGCAGTGGTGCAGCTCACTGCAAGCTCTGCCTCTTGGGTTCAAGCAATCATCCCGCCTCAGCCTCCCAAGTATTTGGGATTACAAGTGTGCGCCACCATGCCTGGCTCATTTTTGTATTTTTAGTAGAGTTGGGGTTTCACCATGTTGGCCAGGCTGGTCCCGAACTCCTGACCTCAAGTGATCCACCCACCTTGGCCTCCCAAAGTGCTGGGATTACAGGTGTGGGCCACCGTGCCTGGCCAGGAAGCCTTTTTAAAAAAAGTAGCTGGGCTTGGTGTGGTGGCTCATGCCTGTAAACTCAGCACTCAGGGAGGCCGGGCAGATCCCTCGAGTCCAGGAGTTTGAGACCTGCCTGGGCAACATGGCCCATCTCTACAAAAAAAAAAAAAAAAAAATTAGCCGGATGTGGTGGTGTGCACCTGTAGTCCCAGCTACTTGGGAGGCTGAGGCTGGAGGATTGCATGAGCCTGGGATGTTGAGGCTGCAGTGAGCTGTGATCACACCCTGCTACACTCCAGTTGGGATGACAGAGCGAAACCATGTCTTAAAAAAGACAAAAAGACTGATGTGTATGATAACATGCACAATGAGATGTCTTGACATGCTAATATATTTTTATGTATATGTGTCAGAGTGTGTGTGTGTGTGTGTGTGTCTTTAAAAAAAAATTGGAGTTTATAAAATTTTATATCCTTCTGAGTTCATACCTCAGGGGTTACACCAAAACAAACAAATTTTATACCTTGCATTCATTTAATATTGTATTGTAAATTTTTTCATCTTTTATTAAAGGTTTTTAAATATATTTTAATAGCTGTATAATATCCTATTATGTAAATACTTCATGATTTCTTTTCCCAATTTTCCATTGCTAGATAATTTTATTTCCAGTTTAATGGTTCTCGTAATGCTCACACACATACTTACCTTCTATAGGAATTATGAAGCACTGTCAGGGAAACACGTCAAGGAAAAAGGAAAATAAATTTCAGAATGTATTGTAAGAAGCCGGTACTGCAGCAGCAGACCAAACCCTAAGTCTATTAATGTAAAAGCCCCTTGTCCCCACTGGCTCTTCTCATTTCTTCCCATTTTCTTTTAAAATTAAATTTATTTTTATTATTATTTTTTTAATTTTGAGGTGAGGCGTGGCATGGTGGCTCATGCCTGTAATCCTAGCACTCTGAGAGGCCAAGGATGGCAGATCACTTGAGGTCAGGAGTTCTACACCAGCCTGGCCAACATGGCGAAACCTCGTTTCTACTAAAAATAGAAAAATTAGCCAGGCGTGGTGGCACACGGCTGTAGTCCCAGCTACTTGGGAGGCTGAGGCAGGAGAATCACTTGAACCTGGAAGGTGGAGGTTGCAGTGAGCTGAGATTGCACCACTGCACTCCATCCTGGGTGATAGAGTGAGACTTTGTCTAAAAAAAAAAATTGAGACAGCATCTTACTCTGGCATAGACTGGAGTGCAGTGCAGTGGTGGAGTCATAGCTCACTGTAACCTGGAACTGCTAGGTTCAAGTGATCTTCCTGCCTCAGTCTTTTGAGTAGCAGGGACTACTCATGCACGCCACTGTGCCCAGCTTATTTTTTTTTTATTTATAGAGACTGGTTGTCGATATGTTGCTTAGGTTTGTTTTGAACCCCTGGTATCAAGCGATCGTCCCTCCTTGTCCTCCCAAAGTGTTTTGATTACAGGTGTGAGCCACTTCCAGGCCTCTCTTTCTCTTTCCAGTAAAGTGTTAAAAATCAGATAATTAGAAACTGAGGGTTTGGTTAATTTAAATGATTTATGCTTTGGTTCTAAGTGTTGGCTGTTGATTAGTGTGTATAAGATTACTGGCTTTGGAATTGGATTCCCAGGTTTTTGGCTCTGGATTTAGACTCCCAGGTTTTGTATCCCAGTTTATAGCTATGTGACCTTGGGCAAATTGCTTAACATTGCTAAACTTTTTTCTGTTTAAAAAATGGAAATAATAGTGCCTACCTAATAAGGTTAAGATTAAATGATATGTTAGTAAGATTAAATGATATAATTCATGAAAGCTCTTATTATAATGCTTGCTGTATAATGAACACTTGATAAATCTTATTTCTCATTTGTATTGATAGTTTTCTTTTTTTGGAGTATAAGGATTTGATTGTGCAAAAAATCTCTAGCTTCTCTTGAATATGATTATAATTTCATTACAGTAATGGGTCTAGATGTGGGTGTGTCCCAAGTCATTTGTTACCAGGGATCAAGTACTGACATTTATGAATGATTTATATTAGGTTTATACTGTAGGATATCGAATATCCTTCTCACTCATTTCCTGATAAGCTTTTCTGAGTGGAAGAAAATGAATAGAGTTAAAGGGAATAAACCCATCATGAATCATGATAATCAGGGGTGTGTGATGAGAGTGTATTGTAATGTCAAGCTGAGAACCTACACATTCAAGCAGTATGAAAGGGTTCTTAGAGCTACCTCTGCCTTTATTTAAAGTCTGCCTACACATAGTGGTAGTTTTAAAAAGTAGTTAGTTTTAAATTTTTCATAAAATTGATGAATCATTTATATTCCTATCATTTTGTATGGTGACTTAAAAAGTTTTTTAACTTCTTGTATTTAAAAGAGCTGCTGCAACCATTGACAGCTTAGCAAGCCGAATTGAGGATCCTCAGATACAGGCTCATTGGTCAAATATCAATGATGTTTATGAATCTAGTGTGAAAGTTTTAATCACATCACAAGGCTATGAACAAATATGCAAGTAAGTGGCCAAAATAAAAGTTTTGTATTTAATATGTTAATTTGCTATTGATGTTTGCTGAGTAATTATATTAAGCATTTTGTTTTTATTTGCTAGGGTGGCATAATATTTCTGTAAATTATATAAGCTGTAGAGTGTTTTTTTTTTTAATAGGTGGAGTCTCACTCTTTTACCCAGGTTGGAGTGCAGTGATGATCATATCTGACTACAGCCTTGAGCTCCTGGGTTCAAGGAATTCTTTTGCCTCAACCTCCTGAGTAGCTGGGACTATAGGCATGTGCCTCCATGCCCAGCTAATTAAAAAAATTTTTTTTAAGAAACAGGTCTATGTTGCCCATGCTGGTCTTGAACTCCTGGACTCCAGCAATCCTGCTATTTTGGCCTCCCAAAGTGCTGGGATTACAGGCGTGAGCCACCACTCCTGGCCCTTGTTTTTTTGTTTTTTTGATGGCAATTAGTTCTTAGGAGAAAATTCATAAAGTCTGTTTTTACACATTGTAAGAATGAGAGGTAAGAATGTCTAAAAACTAGTCTTTATTAAGTAAATGTCACATATTTGAGCTGAGGTAAACAATGAACCCCGGCACTGAGCAGAAGGCTGCCTTACCTCTTGAGACTCCAGGTCTGCTTCAGTTCTTGCCTAATGGTTATGGCAGGTCTAGTATATTTGAAGTGAATAGGGCCATTTGTATTCTAGCCTGTACTCTCCATGTTATGCCTAAAACAACCCAAGTTTTATAGTTCTCATGACCTGGTGTTGATCCTGGGTCTAATCAAGTTCATGATTATGCCCTAAAAACTGGGTTGATAACTGTGTGTCTGTGAAGGAGGTAAGATGGTTTTTGTCCCCAGGCTTCATAGGAATGCAGTCTACTTGATTTACATTCACAAATCACAAGTTAATACAATTGGCCAGTAGCCTTTAAGGACTTTTTGGCCTACCTTTTGAGCCTTTTTGAAATTTAACACCTGACATTTGTCAGGGTCTGTGACTGCATTTTATTTTTAAAGTGTTAGTTGCTTTATTTCCTTTTTGTCTCAGTTTGTGTTTTTGAGATGGCGTCTCACAATGCTGTTGTCCAGGCTGATCTCAAACTCTTGGGCTCAAGCAGTCCTCCTGCTTCAGCCTCCTGTGTAGCTGGGACTACAGGTGTGCACTCCCATACCCTTAGTTGCTTTATTTCAGCAGACGTAACTAGCCACAGTAAAGCAAAGCATACTGTGAAACATAAAATAACGACCCTTAGGGGTAGGTGCAGAAAAATACATTTATAATGCTATTGTTTTCTTTCTTTCTTGATTTTTCCTATGTACAGTCATTTCCAATATAATACTATTTTTAATGCAGAGGTTTTAATTCACTTAAAAAATGAAAACATAGTAGATAAGTGTGAGAGCAGATGCAGAGTATGAAAGAATACACAATGGAAAGGAAACTAGTCCTGAAACTTCCAGAGAAAGATGATGGAATAAAGTAGAGTCATAGAGTTTTCTTCCCCTTATCTAAAGAAATAATAAAATAATTGGGGTGATTTGAGGGTGAGGTGGGAGAAAGTAGGTGTTGAACATAGATGAAACAAGTTTGGATTGCATTTTTAGCTTAAGACTGGGTGATGGGATTATAGGCTTTCATTATATTATACTTCTGTTGGTGTTTATTATTTATTTGCCAGTAAGCCTTTTGCCCTCCTACTGTTTGTGTTTAAAATTTTCCATAGTAAAAAGTTAAGAGAGACTGAGTGCAATGGAAAAGAAAAGAGAAATCATCATTGAATTGTTTAGACTTAGAACTAAGACTGAAACTGGGATTATGGTTACAGGTCCCAATGTAAACGTTGTAAACTTCCATGAAGAAACATTAGTGATGATGTAGCCTTGACAGAATCAGGAGTGAAGGAGAAGTAGAAGGCAGTAGTAGAATGCCCTTTTCCTCATCTTCTATAGCTGGTGTATTAGGGTTCTCTAGAGGGACAGAACTAATGGAATGTGTATGTGTGTATACACACACACACACAAAGGGGAGTTTATTAAGTATTAACTCACAGGATCAGAAGGTCCCACAATAGGCCATCTGCCGGCTGAGGAGCAAGGAGAGTCAGTCCAAGTTCCAAAACTAAAGAACCTGGAGTCTGTTGTTCAAGGGCAAGAAGCATCCAGCATGGGAGAAAGATGTAGGCTGGGAGGCTAGGCCAGTGTCTCTTTTCACATTTTTCTGCCTGTTTATATTCTAGCCCCACTGGCAGCTGATTAGATGGTGCCCACCCAGATTAAGGGTGGGTCTGCCTTTCCCAGCCCACTGACTTAAATGTTAATCTCCTTTGCACCCTCACAGACACACCTAGGACCAATACTTTGTATCCTTCAATCCAATCAAGTTGACAGTGTTAACCATCACAGCTGGGCTCAACTTAGGCTATTGAAAGTTGAAAATAATTATCAGAATTCCTTTGGATCAATCATTTAAAACAGTTTCTTACACATCTTTCTAGGAAAGTCTATGTATTTACAAGCATATATATCCTGCCTTTTCCTGTAACTGACCTCTCTTTAAAAACATTTTTTTTTACATATGCCTGTAGAAGATATGTAACCCTACCTGTCTTACACAGTTTTGTATGCTTTCTAAAAACATAATACACATAACAAAATTCACCATTTTAAAGTGGACACTGTTGAGTGGTCTTTAGTATATTTCCTATGTTGTCTAACCATCATTGTCTTAATTATTGAACATTTCCGTCACCCCAAAAAGAAACTCTACATATTAGCAGTCATTTGTAATTTACGTGATTTTTAAACTCAGTAGTGTTTTAGTTCAACTTATGTAGGTAGGCTTAATGATCAGAATACAATGGGATCAATTAGGAAAAACTGTATACAGGAAATGCTTTACAGAGTAGTAGACCCTTTTTATGTGGACTATTTTAACAAGGTTTAAAATATGTGGATTATTCTGCATTCTTCTGAGTTAAAATTATTCATGTGGCCATAAGGTCCAGAAATGCAGACAAGACACATAATGAATAATTTATTGCTCAGTAGTCATATATGAGTGAGTAAACATTATTTTGTTAGCACATAGATCTACCTCATTTTTTTCTTACAGCCTTTTTGTATTTCATTGTATGTCCCAAACTGTTAATCGGTCTTCTGTTGTTGAACATTTTTGTCGAGTACCAGCAAAATAATTTGTACATACACAGGTCTATCCATTTATAGGGTAAAGTCCTACAAGTATAATTGCTAGGTTAAAAGAGAAGGACATTTGGCTGGGCACAGTGGCTCATGACTGTATCCCCAGCATTTTGGGCGGAGCCCTTGAGGCCAGGAGTTCGAGCCCAGCCTGGCCAACATGATGAAACCCTGTCCCTACTAAAAACAGAAAAATTAGCTGGGTGTGGTGGTACATGCCTGTAGTCCCAGCTACTTGGGAGGCTGAAGTGGGAGAATCATTTGAACCCGGGAGACAGAGGTTACAGTGAGCTGAGATTGTGCCACTGCCCTCCAGCCTGGGTGATAGAGTGAGATCCTGTCTCAAAAAAAAGATAAGGACATTTAAATTTTTAATTAGTACTACCAAATTGTTTTTCAAAGTTGTTGCCACAAGTATGCATTCACCAATAGTGACTGATAAGAAACCCTGTTCTTTCACACCTTGTTTTAAGAAAAGAATTCTAAAATGTTGGTTAGATTAATATATCTCCAAGCCTTTTGAGTTTTGTTTTTCTTTGAGAAAACAATGTAAACTTTAGTTCATCAGAATTATAACTTAAGCCAGGCATGGTTGCACACACCTGAAGTCCCAGCTTCTCAGGAGGCTGAGGCGGGAGGATCACTCAACGTCAGGATTTCAAGGATGCAGTGTGCTATGATGGCACCATGGATAAAACCACTGCATTCCAGTCTGGGCAACATAGCAAGACCCTGTCTCTTTTTTTTTTTTTTTTTTTTTTTTTGTGATGGAGTTTTGCTCTGTCGCCAGATTGGAGTGCAGTAGTGTGATCTTGGCTCACTGCAACCTCTGCCTCCTGGGTTCAAGCAATTCTCCTGCTTCAGCCTCCCAAATAGCTGGGACTACAGGTGTGTGCCACCACGCCCATCTAATTTTTGTATTTTTAGTAGGGGTTTCACCATGTTGGCCAGGATAGTCTCGATCTCTTGACCTTGTGACTGCCTGCCTCAGCCTCCCAAAGTGCTGGGATTACAGGCGTGAGCCACTGTGCCCAGCCTTTATTTTTTTTATTACAATTTTATGTAGACCATCACCAAAATGCTTTATTCTCAAATATTTGCTTTAAAACAAAGCTAGAAACAAGAGCTATTATCAAATGTGAGAGGACATAAAGCTGTTTTTTCCTACATTTTGTTCATCTAGGTTATTAGGGGATTTCAAGTTTCTTGGACATATTACATGCTGAAATTTTAGAAGTTGCTTTGGAAGAGTGCAGTGATCTACTTGTTATTTACTGGCTATTGTATGAGTTTCTTTATTTGACCTAAGCCAAATTAATGGAGTATATATATTCTGACTTGTTTGCCGATTATTTCAGTAAGAGAAGGTAAAGAGTTAACAAAATCGTTTCTCTTTCTGTATGAGAATTTGCTCCTTGGTTAATGCTGGCTCTCATCCCTTGGAAACCTGATAAGGAAAGAAGTCATCAGTATTACTAGGCAACATTGCTTATAGTAAAAATGATCTCAAATTGGTAAAATGCACCTGAACCAGGAGAAATTTTAAATAACTGATGGAAATGCCTTTGGATTTTCCTGGATGGTGGTGACTTTTAAAACTGGGCTTGGCTTGTGGAAACCATGCCTATGGAGTTGTTACAGAAGCTTATGGCTCCTGTTAGGGCAGGTCCCACATATACCCAATGTGGATCTCATCTCCTTGCAACAAAGGTATTCTGCTGCTATGTAGACAGTTGCATGGTCTGCTGGCAAGCTGTGGTCCCTTCAAATGCTTCTGGATAGACTGGTACTCAGTGTGGTCTATGGTATTCTGGGGTGAGTCTGTTTAGTTGAACCTAAGAAGACCCCTGCATCTCCTCCATGGATGTTGGTGTGGGTTATTAAAACTTTTTTTTTTGGCCGGGTGCAGTGGCTCAGGCCTGTAATCCCAGCACTTTGGGAGGCCGAGGCAGGTAGATCACTTCAGGTCAGGAGTTTGAGACCAGCCTGGCCAACATGGTGAAATTCCGTCTCTACTAAAAATAACAAAAATTAGCCAGGCATGGTGGCAGGTGCCTGTAATCCCAGCTACTTGGGAGGCTGAGGCAGGAGACTCTCTTGAACTCAGGAGGCGGAGGTTGCAGTGAGCTGAGATCATGCCACTGCACTCCAGCCTGGGCAACAGGCTTTGAGACTTTGTCTAAAAAATAATAATATTTTCTAATTTGATGTTAAGGTTTATTATTTATGAAATTGTATAAGATAATTTTGAACATCTCTGATTTTTAGTATGTGTGTCTATAAAGGTCCATTCAACTGCAATTGAATATTGGAATTGAGCAGATTCGAGTTGTACATAGAGATGGAAGAGTAATTACACTGTCTTATCAGGAGCAGGAGCTACAGGATTTTCTTCTGTCTCAGGTAACAGTTGCAGATTTTGTCTTAAGCCCCCTTCTTCGCATAGCTACTTAGAGAACAAATTGGTTAAAAAGCAGTTAAAATGTAATAAATTGTGTAAGAAGAAAAAAAATTTTTTCCAGTAGAAATTAAATTCTGTTTAATTTCTAATGCACATTTTACAACCTGTTGGTTAACTGGAAGTACTGATAAGCTGTCCTAGGTTTTCACATAGTTTATGTTAAGATGAAGGACCAGTTCTGAGACTAGCAAGTTTTTTTTCCCACATGTCATATTTGTGAAGGTTTACAAAATCTCTAGGGTTTACAACATCTCCAGAGTTGTTGTAGAAACTGAAGAAAACTAGAGAAAGGGAGATCATATAAAAAACTATAATGACCATTATCCATAATAAATGAAGTAGTTTAATCTCAAGTCCAAGGGGCAGTATAGAAAGTGATGGGTTTGAGGCTGGGTATGGTGGTTTGTGCCTATAATCCCAGCACTTTGGGAGGCTGAAGCGAGAGTATCACTTCAGGTTGGGAGTTCAATACCAGCCTGGGCAACATAGCAAGACCCCTGTCTCCACAAAAATAGAAAATTGAGTGGGTGTGTTGGTAAGTACCTATAGTCATAGCTATTAGGGAGGCCAAGGCAGGAGGGTTACCTGAGCCCGGGTGTTCAAGGTTACAGTGAGCTATAATTGGTCCCACTGTACTTCAGCCCAGGGTGACAGAGCAAGATACCATCTCTTTAAAAAAAAAAAAAAAAAAAAGTGATGTGTTCTAGTCCCAGCTCTATGACAAACTTGCTTTGTGACATCAGACAAATTTCTAGCCCTTTCTTTTCATATCTAACAGTATTTTCCCTAATTTCTTCATGGAGTTTTTAATGACCCAGTGAAATACTGAATTGTGAGATATAGGGTAGGTTTTTGAAATGCTAATGCAAGATACTATTTTTTTTCACATTAAAAATAATAGTAACAGTTTCCACCTCAGAAGCAATAATCTTACATACTGATTTGCTTCTTTGGTGGCCAAGTAAGTAAAATTCATTTGTTAGGTATGGCAGCTCTTGGCTGATTACATCTAAATTGGCTTTGGTTACCTTAAGCACACACACAAAAATATATTAGAACACTACTGAGTAGGTCCCAGAATCAATGGGAGGTCTAGAGAACAAGGCTTGCAAATGGATAGGGATCAAAGCTAGGTATGAGAACCATGGCCAGAGGAATGGCACTCATGCTGTCCCAGCACTACTGCCTTCAGCACTGGTGACAAAATGCATTCTAAATTGCCCCCACTGTATCAGTCAGAGTCTTAACAAGAAATAGGTGGCAGGCTCAGGAGGCTCTAAAGATCTATTTACAAAGAAGTGGGTGTAGGTGAGCCACCAGGGATAGTGTGGTAACCTGCTGCTAGTAGTAGTAACCAGGTAACCAGGCCCCAGGGACTTAGTGGTCACCATTCCTAGGCCAAAGTTAAGAGGAAGGACAGATTACAAGAACCCTAAGGGGGAGAGTCATGTAGAACAGTCCATCTTGAGAAGCCTAGCAGCCAGTCAAGAGATACAACCAGCCTAGACAACCTCACAGGGAGGGTGCCAGGGGAATAAATACCCTGACCTCACTCTTCCCTGCCATCCGGCTGGCTCCCATTACCTGAACCCAGCCCAAAGCCAGAGGATGTAAGAAGGTATTAATGTAACCACGTGTGTCAGCCTCCCAGGGCAGAAAATAAGGTAGACAGTGGATTTGAAGGGGCAAATGTTACACCATATTCAGTGATCTAGATGAGAGTCTTCGGTTGGCCAAATTTATGTCATATGTCTTTGCTTAAGCTGCCAGTGGGCAGGAGAAGCAAGTATCAGGCAACTTTAGCTTTGGCAGTGGAAGGCGGAGTCCTATTCCCTCCCCCTAAGTTACGCACAGGAGGATTCCTCAGACCTAAGATAGGGTTGCTGTAGTAGTCAATGAGCGCCCCAACAAAAGTTTACTTTATGGTCGTGATGTTAAGTCACTGCAAATATCTCTGCTGTCAGTCAAGTGTCCTTTTTCATTCACAGATGTCACAGCACCAGGTACATGCAGTTCAGCAACTCGCCAAGGTTATGGGCTGGCAAGTACTGAGCTTCAGTAATCATGTGGGACTTGGACCTATAGAGAGCATTGGTAATGCATCTGCCATCACGGTGGCCTCCCCAAGTGGTGACTATGCTATTTCAGGTACTTTCTGCTGCTTTGAATGAGAAGGGACCATTGGGAGTTTGGCTTTAACATTTAGTTTTAATAATTAAATATGGGTAAGAGTAATTTATCTCTGCAATAAATTAGTTAATGTTGTATTTACACTGAATGTTTATTTGATCATAGCTATTATGCAGAGCAAGAGATTATTATTTCTCTTTCTAGTAATTATAATAAATGTTTAGATTGGCAGCACATTTTCCTGAGATAGTCTGAAGAGTATCATCAGCATTGTTACTCCTGCAGTCCCAAAGTTTAATGGATAAAAACTTTAAAAAAAATATACTGCTGTAAACACGGGAAGAAAAATATCTGATCCTAAAAATAGTAAAGGGATGGAACAGAGAGGAATATCTAATGCAAGGTACTACTTTTTTCACATTAAAAAAATAGTAACAGTTTTTAAAATATTTTAAAATAAATAATTAAAAAATAATCTTAAATAAAGTGTTTTGTTTTATTTATTTATTTATTTTTGAGATGGAGTCTCGCTCTTTCGCTCAGGCTGGAGTGCAGTGGCGTGATCTCAGCTCACTGCAACCTCTGCCTCCCAGTTTCAAGCGATTCTCCTGCCTCAGCCTCCCGAGTAGCTGGGACTACAGGTGCCCATCGTCATACCCAACTAATTTTTGTATTTTTAGTAGAGACGGGGTTTTGCCATGTTGGCCAGGCTGGTCTCAAACTCCTAACCTCAGATGATCCACCTGCCTTGGCCTCCCAAAGCCCTGGGATTACAGGAATGAGCCACCGCACCCGGCCGAGGAGAAGTATTTTATTAAGCACCTTCTACGAGTAGGCACTTTAATAGGCACTTGCATGAGTATTACATAGCTTGAATTTACATTTGAAGCGCTTATGGGTTTAGTGTGATCTTTGTTTCTGATATCTGCTCTGACTACTTTAAAAATACAGTCATGTGTTGCATAACGACAGGGACAGGTTCTGAGAAATGTGTTGTTAGAGGATTTCATCGTATGATAATAGAGTGCACTTACACAGCCCTAGATGGTACAGCCTACTACATGCACATCTAGGCTTCATGGCATAGCCTGTTGCTCCTAGGCTACAAACCTGTACAGCATGTTACTGTACTGAATACTATAGGCAGTTGTAACACAACAAAAGCAGTTGACTGAAATGTTACGCAGCTCATGACTGTATTTGAAAGAGTGGGTAGTTAGAAATATTTCCCCACAGGATCACAGCTTGTGAATCTGCAAGCTTGGTCATTGCTGGATCTTGATTGCTAGGAATTTCAAAATACCCTTTTCTTCTTTCCCAAATAATATTTAAAACCTCATTAAAACCTGAAATTCTTAATTCAGAATAATCTTTCCTTCATCCCTTTCAGTCCTGATTTTAAGTGGTTGAGGTTTCTTTACATATTAGGCATGTATTAACAATTCATTGAATGATTGCATTATCAAATGAATGTATTGAAAAAAATAGGTGAATGTACTAGATGTGGTGGCTCACGCCTGTAATCCCAGCACTTTGGGAGGCTGAGGTGGGAGGATTGCTTGAGCCCAGGAGTTTGAGACCAGCCCTGGCAACATAGAGAGACCTTGTCTTTAACTGCCTCCCCAAAAAAGCTTTGTATGTTTTTCAGTGCTGCATGTGGAAACAAACAAACAAAAAGATGATTTCCTGAAATTATAGAGGACATTTGACATTCCTAGGTCAAAACTCCCCTTGCTTAATCTTTGTGGTACAAATAATAATTTATGAATATTTATACCATCCTCATATAGAAGTTAGAATTTTTTTTCTTGCATGTTGAAACTGAAAAAGCACTTTTTAACAAGAATATTTAAGTTGATAGACAAAGTTTTTGTATTCACAGTAGAATGAAGTTGTGGGATTTATCCTTGTTATTTCTAGTTTGGTAAACTAGAGTGTATTGATATTTTGGTTTTTCTCCACAGTTCGTAACGGACCTGAAAGTGGCAGCAAGATTTTGGTTCAGTTTCCTCGTAACCAATGTAAAGACCTTCCAAAAAGTGATGTTTTACAAGATAACAAATGGAGCCATCTTCGTGGGCCATTCAAAGAAGTTCAGTGGAATAAAATGGAAGGTCGAAATTTTGTTTATAAAATGGAGCTGCTTATGTCTGCACTTAGCCCTTGTCTACTATGATTTTTTCCAGATGTTTCCTAAAGAAGTTTCCAGAAACTTTGACTTGAAATGTTTGCAGATCAACTATAAGCACAAAGAAGAGATAACTTCCAAAAGAGTGCTGTTTTTAAAAATAATAATTAGGAAGTGTTTATTTAGCACTTTGAAACTTTTCACTTTATAAATGACAAGTGCTTTGAAATGCAGAAGTTTATGTACAGTTGTATATACAGTATGACAAGATGTAAAATAATATGTTTTTCATGCAGTTTAAAATATTACTAACTTAAGGGTTTCTATTTGCTTTTTAAAATATTCCTTCTTTGATGTTGACATCAAATAAAGTGTGTGGTTTAAAAAAATCTCCAAATACCTTTTTTCCCCCCAAATACTTTCTAAACTTTTTTTTTTTTTTTTTTTTGAGATGGTATCTCACTCTGTAGCCCAGTCTGGAGTGCAGTGGTGTGATCGTGGTTCACTGCAGTCTTGACCTCCCAGGCTTAGGTGATCCTTCTGTCTCAGCCTTCCGAGTAGCCGGGACCACAGGCATGCACTACCATGCCTGGCTAATTTTTGTATTTTTTATAAAGACAGGGTTTTTCCATGTTGCCCAGGCTGGTTTCGAACTCGGCTCAAGTGATCTACCTGCCTCTGCCTCCCAAAGTGCTAGGATTACAGGCGTGAGCCACCATGCCCAGCCTACTCTAAATTATTGATAACCTCTTCCTCCAGTTGTCTCCTTTAAGCTTTCCTGGGTCTAACCTACATAGGTAATTTAAGAACATTCTCAGAAAGGACAGCTGAAGGCAATAGGAGGCAGATTATCTCTTTAGGGCATCCTCAAGTTTTTTTGGTCTGTTCTCCCACTTAATTGACCTCACCAGCTGAGACACCTAGTGTATGGCTCATGCCCAGCCTTCCACCTGGGAATCTCCAGCCTCCACCCAGCAGCCCTGGATTGCTTTCTCCAACTAAGGCCTTTCCATCAGCTCTCTGCTTTTTCAGAGGGAAAAAACTAATGGATTAGTGGATTATCTTTTCCAAGGAACAGGTTTGCACTTCTTGGAAATAGTGCCTAAAGTGTGCCCATTAATATGAGGATAGATTTAGGCTTATAAGCCTTTTGGTACCACTGAAAGTAGTATCATATAGGCAAGCTCTCCTTATAAGTAAGGCTTTCAATTTTTAAAACAGACATCCTGCTTTAACAATTTGTAAGATGACTGTGCAGTAATAAAAGTCGTTTGTATTTCTCCACCGTGTTTTCATTAAAGAAAAATGGAGCTTGTGGGCCATGATAGAACAACTTTGTGCTTTTTTCCCCTTCTGATCAAGATCTTGCATCTTTCTATCCATGGAAATTAAAATAATTGGTATGAATTTGCAGTTATTTAAAAATCTTGAGTGCTTCAAAAATTATTGTTGCCCACAAAATTTGCCTTGGTCAATAGGCTAATCTGTACAATTCCACTCACATAAGGAGTCTTTTATGTGATTTTGAAGGCTCAGGCTAGAAGAGTGAGTCTGAGACTTTTGCTGAATGACCAGTTTTTATTTATATAAACTTCTACCATTGCAGATTGATACTTTGGTAAACTAATAAAAATGAATTCCTAAAATGAAATTTTGAAAAGATACAAAATAAAAGCCCCATTTATTTGATGATAACTTGATTAAATTGCATCAAATACTAGAATTTATAGACAGAGTCTCACTCTGTTCCCCAGGCTGGAGTGCAGCAGCACTGTTTTGGCTCAATGCAACCTCTGCCTCCTGGGTTCAAATGATTCTCATGCCTCAGCCTCCCGAGTAACTGGGATTACAGGTGTGTGCCACCACGACCGTCTAATTTTTGTAATTTTGATACAGACAGGGTTTTGCCATCTTGGCCAGGCTGGTCTTGAACTCCTGGCCTCAATTGATCCACCCACCTCGGCCTCCCAAAGTGCTAGGATTACAGGCATGAGCCACAGTGCCCAGCCCCCCCAAGTATAAACATTTCTGAATGCTTTATTTTTTATTTCTCTGCTTGTCATGAATCAGTAACAAATCATGGACCAGGACCACACCTTGAATAGAATGGCTGAGAATACATGTGCAGATACTACCGTCTGTTCTTTTAAACCCCACCTGAGTAGAGTGGGATAACTAAAGACTTTACGTTCTTCATGTCTTACTTTCCCTGTTTGGTACGTCGCTGTAGTGAGTAGCCAGTACCGACCTAAAGAATTGTAGAAACTAAAGCAAATGTGTGGGAAAATGGTAGCTTAGTTGCTGTGGTAGCAATTCGTATGCCTTGTATTTATTTACATTTTCTAGTTTAATGTTTTAACCTGAATTTCCTGGAGTTTGAAGGATGTGCTATGGAAACTTGGGAGACAGTTTGAAGAAAACCAATTAGCCCCTCAACAAGTATTAACAGGTTGGCAAGGAGCTGTGTTTGAATCTTGGCTCTACTACTGGCTTGCTGTATGAACTTGGCAAGGTTTCTCTGTGAACTTGTTTCCTTATATATAAATGAAGATAGAGGTGCCTCCTCTACTAACCTCAGTGGTGATTGAGAAGTTTCAGTAAAGTTGGTAATAAATGTTAAATTCTAAAGTACTACATAAATATAAAGCATTAAGCAAGTGTGCTTCTAAGAGTCAAGCCAATTAGAAAAAATGGTTGAGACACCAGCTGTATTTATTAGGAGAAAGCATTTCAGAATGTCCCGTATTCATATTTGTATGATGTTTTATATATGGTGAAGATATTGAGTGTTTTTCATCAGATTTCTTTGCTGGAACACCATCAAATCAAAGGGATAACCCGATTATCTCATGTTGATCAGGAATTGTAAGTGGCCCTTAAATGCTGGGATTACAGGTATGAGCCACCATGCCTGGCCTCCTTAGGTATTGCTGATGAATAAAAACAGGGGCAACTAGATTATTTAGTAAGTTCGCTTTGTTTAGTTGGAAAAAAATCCATTCAGAACATGAGGTACCCAAGGGAAAAATATTTTTACAGACAGAACTACCTGGGCAAGCACTAGCCTGTAACATCAAAGGAATTTAACCTACCTATGTGTGTGAGATGGAGCAGGGACCCCTTCTTAAAGGCCTGTGGGCGCCCTGAGCCTGAAAATAAAGGAAAATCTTGAATTCCTTTGAGGGAATTTCCAGGGTAGTCCTGAGACGTAAATAAGCAACTTGATAAGCAAGAAGGTAATTGTAGTTTAAAACAATTGCCAAGGAAGTTAAGAGTCCAGATGCTTGGTTCCCTATAGAAACTAAAGATAACATCTTAAAATATGTCCCTGAGTTGTTTTCAGAATCTCAGATCCCCACCAAGTGGATTTGCTGGCATGTAGACCTCAGATAAGCAAGGACAACTTAGACTGCCGTTCTTTGTTCTGAATTTTTTCCCGAGGGGCCTGGAGGAGGTCATGCCTGTGAGCTGGAGCTAACATTCTTTTCTGTTGACCCAAATTTTAGACAAAGCTTCTCCTTAGCCAATTGCAAATCAGAAAATCTTTGAATCCACCTATGACCTGTTGGCCCCTGCTTCAAGATGTCCCACCTTTTACATCAAACCAATATATAGCCTCCGTGTATTGATTTATGACTTTGCCTGTAACCTCTGCCTCTCCACCTTTGTGGGTTTTTTGGGGTTTTCTTGTTTTTGTTTTTTGAGACAGGGTCTTGCTCTGTTACCCAAGCTAGAGTGCAGTAGTGCAATCAGCTGCTCATTGCATCCTCAACCTCCTGGGTTCAAGTAATCCTCCTGCCTCAGCCTCTTGAGTAGCTGGGACTACAAGTATACACCAACACATCTGTCTAATTTTTAAAAATGTTTTATAGAGTCAGGGTCTCACTATGTTGGCCAGACTGGTCTCAAACCAGCTCAAGGGATACTCTCACCTTGGCCTCCCAAAGTGCTAGGATTACAGGTGTGAACCATTGTACCCAGCCTTGCCTCCCCACCTTTAAAACCTTTACCTATAAGCCACTGAAGAGTTGGAGTTCTTGCTTGGTGCCCTATAATAAATGCCTCACTTCCTCTTGCTGCAGTCCCAACGTCAGTGCTTGGCTTTGCTGTGCCAGATGAGCAGACCCCAGTTTGGTTTGATAATGTGTACTTTATAAAACCAAATCTAACACTAAAACTTCAGATTTATTTTACATTATCAATACGCTTTCTTCCACCAATACTCAATCTCCAATAAATTTTATGTAAAACCCACCAAAATCGTGGAACATGGAATTCCCTAAAAGACTAAGAGATTCACAGGAGGTAGAGTTGAATGCATTACTTAACAGGAGGAAACCATCTTGGTTGAAGGAACTAGCCTGATACATAGAAAGTTTGCCTAAGATGATTTTTATATATATCATTTGAAATAAAAAGTAATTTTTCAGTGAACAAACAATTACAGTGTATTCACAAAAAAAAACCCAGCCGGCGCAGTGGCTCATGCCCGTAATCCCAGCACTTTGGGAGGCTGAGGTAGGCCGATTACCTGAGGTCAGGAGTTCGAGACTGGCCTGACCAACATGGTGAAACTCTGTCTTTACTAAAATACAAAAATTAGCCAGGCATGGTGGTGCACACCTGTAATCCCAGCTACTTGGGAGGCTGAGGTAGGAGAATCGCTTGAACCTGGGAGGCGGAGGTTGCAGTGAGCTGAGATGGCACCACTGCACTCCAGCCTGAGTGACAAGAGCAAAATTCTGTAAAAAAAAAAAAAAACAATAGTGTGTTCATACTATAGACTGCATTGTGCAGGCAAGAAGAATGAAGTTTTGGAATAGGTAGACATGAAATAATTCCCGACACATTAAGGAAAGACTGGTGAGTTGTAGGGTAATATATATGATAGAATCCCATTTGACTAGAAAGAAAATAGGATAAATATGTATATTTGGCATATATATACACAGATATGTTCATATATGCATAAGCAAGTCTAGAAGGATACACACCAAATTCGACTATTGTTTCCTCTGGATTGAGGGAAGGAGAGAGATCTTTTACTTTATTTAGTTTTTGTTAATTAACTCTAGCCAAAGATACTTTAATATATATAGACTTTAGTGCTATCTGAATTTTAAAGAAGGATTTATCACCTCTGTAATTAAGCCAAACCAAAAATACCCACTTAATTTTTAAAGGGTGGTGGAAATGTTCTCAAGAATTGGAAAAGCTGACAGCCAGGTCGGGTGGATTCAGGGGTGCAGAGAGATGCAAGCTCTGGCAACTCACACCATTAGTGGGTATTGAGTTAGGGATAGATGTGCTAACAGTGATCACAAGGATTTGCTCTGCTTTTAGTAAACTATGGATGTGTCTGATGCTTCCCTGGAAACTGGGCAGAAGAAACCTACGCTGGATATGTAAAAGCTGATGCCGGTGAGATGGTTTCCACTTCCCCCAGTATCTTCCCCAGTGTTGTCAAGGAGGCAGCACGTGAATCACGTCCCTGGGGATTCACCCTATCACATTTGGCTCCTTGGTCCTGGTTACATCTCCAGCATTCTATTCTGCCATCTCTTCTCAATCCCTTGTTACACTTACCCAGCTCTTCAGAATTGTAGGGTTTGTCTCTGCATTCTTGCCTGGGGCAAGATATCCTGATAACCTCTCACTGCCTTAGCTTCTCACCTTTGTGAGGTATTGCTTCAAATCAGAGTAAGCACGAAATGCTCTCAGGTATTTACCATCTTATGTGGCCTTCAGAGGACATGAGCTCTCCTTGCATACACGGAACACCATGAAATGAGAAAGTACAGTATATACCTTTTGGGGTTCTAAGATCATAACCTCTGAAAGGACATTCTGTTGACAAAGCATGTGTGTTCTGTAGGGTATCTTATCCACTGCTGAACAAGTGGTACAATTGTCACGTCCTACTTTTGGCCCATTCCAGAAGCAGGAAGAATGCTATTGAATTACAGTTAATATTCTGAAAGCATAAATTTCAAATTGGTCCTCTGGCTACAATTGGGGGAGAATGGTGGTGCTGATAAGGTGTAGTTTTTCTGAATTGCTAAATAATGTTTACTGTTAGAACCAGTGTAATTAGTTGCATTGTCACTTAAAATATGTGCCAGACCTGACTGCGATTAAGGGTTTTGTTTATGCTCAACCTGACAGGACACAGCACCCAGAGCCTCTGATTTCTTGGCAGGAGCAGACACACACACAAAGGACCAGGGCTTTATTTTCAGGTTTTATTTCATTCATTCTTTAAAACTTTTTTTTTCACAGTTTGAAACATAATTTATAGCTTAACATTTACACTAGCTAATCTCTATGATTTTTATTTTTCTGAAAAATAAAAACCTCAGGCTCTGCATTTTAAACCTTTCCACAGGAATGTTCAGGATGGCAGAGCTTTAAAAATTCAAAAGTAACCCTTTTTTCAAAGAAATGGAAAGCCAAGGAAAGAAGCTTTTTTTAAAAAAAACATTGTAACTTCCCACACTACTGATGTGAATAAACTGTCATGAGATTTTGGGGGGGGGGGCAATTTAATTGACATCTGCCATGGAGGCCTCTTAGTGGGTGTTCTTTTCCAACTCCCCTTTGATTATGAAGATTGCCAGCCCTGACTTCGGGACAAGCGGAAGAGCAGAGTTCTGAAGGGCAGGTAGCGTGGAAGAGGACATGCTGGCCCCAGCAGCTACCCAACTCCCACTGCTTTCCTGCTGGTGACTTCTGTGTGAAAGACGAGAAAGAAATCAGCAGATTATCCTTGAGCCCCTTGGATACTGCTCACCTCGTTTCTTCACAGCACTGGAAACTGTCCTGGCCCAGGGCCTGGTTCCTCCGACTGCTGCGTGGGGATAGGGCATAGTGTGTGAGTTTACCCGTGTGTCTACAGGAGGCGCCTTGAGGGTATCTTCTACCTGTCAGGTGCTAGAGCTACACATCTGTTGTGTAGACCAACTGCTGTCACCTTTTGAATCAAGCAGTGCCTTGGGAGTCCTGCTCTGGATACTGAGAGTTCCTGTCTGAATATTCTGAGAGATCCCTTCCCAAAACTCTGGATTCAATATTGAGGGAAAGGGCTGTAACTTATCCAAGCAACTCCTCTGCCACATAGGAAATAGAGAAGATATGGACATTGGAGGCCTGAAAGGAGGGAGAAGAGAAAGGAATGTTCTAAGACTTCTTAACCTTTGCATGGGTGAATTTGCAGCT
The DNA here is from genome assembly GCF_028858775.2 of Pan troglodytes. Lineage (NCBI taxonomy): Eukaryota > Metazoa > Chordata > Mammalia > Primates > Hominidae > Pan > Pan troglodytes. The sequence goes on from NC_072407.2 coordinate 95,937,324, forward strand.
GAGGACTAGGAACACATCATCATCGGATGGTACCTTTGGTCTGTAGCTATGAATATTGGAGAGATAAGAGAATGGAAAATAAATCCATGCCTGCTTTTAGAGCTTGTCAAATGGAAGTTGGGATGGAGAAACTTACAGGTGAACATGGTGACCAACAACCTGAGGGAATAATGGCCAAGGCCAGCTGTGGTCCAGTCCCCAATCTCACCTGGAGCCCCAAGACCTCAGAAGATTTTATCAATTTCTAATACTCAGAATAGCATTTTCCAGTATAGCTTTCCAGATCCTTGAAGAAGCCTCATGCATTTCGTAAGTTGCTCAGAGAACTCTCTGCATACTATGGGCTTCTCTTGATACCCTGACTGTGAGGTAGGCAAGGGCCAAGCGTTCCTCAGCCCAGGTAGGAGAGGGCAAGGGCCTGACTTGAGACATGAAGTGTTAGTGACTGAGGGGGACAGATGCAAAGCCCGAGATGACTGATTTTCCAGCTGCATCACCCACTATGCAAGCTCAGCTTTTACACAGGTGGCATCCAGCACGTCAGGAGGCCAGGTGCTGCCCATAATGGAGATGAGCTGTTGTTTTACTTACAATGGCCTAAGTTTGAGCCATGGGAGGGAAAATCCAATTAACGTTGGAATGAGGGAGGAAGAGAAAGATAATTTTCTCTATTCCTTGTATCCAAAGCTGGCCTCTCAGGAGTCCATTGAGCTCCTCTCCCATAAAACTCCCAGCCACAGGGCCTCACCAATGAGCAACTCACTGCAGCACAACAGCACCAACCCCCACCCCCAGTCTCTTTCCACCTCTGCTCTGAGGCAGCAGATTGTCTAAAAGCCTCAGGTTTTCTCACAATAGCTCCCACAGCAGTGCTTGCTTGTGGGATACCAGATGGGGGGCTGGTTGGCACAGCAGTTGCAGAGCAGACAGGAGCACAGAAAGCATGTTCTAATGCTGGCTGCACATCCATCTGGAAATCCTCTGGCCTCTGATACAGGGACTCTGACAACAGGCCATCCTGCACGCCAGAGCGAGTGTCGTGAGCAAGCAGCCAATGCCTGCACTCACCCATTGGTTATGTGTCAGCACGGCCCTGATGCTGCAGCCACGCGAAGCTCCTGATTCAAAGCCTCAATCACTCTTCTCCTTGAACTTAGCGCGAGTCCTAATACTAGTTTTATCCCATCCACAGTCCTCAACTCCATGCAGTCAATGTTGTTAATCTCCCACTGTCCTGTTAGGAGCGGGCTGCAACAGGACCACACACAATGGGTATAATAGCTCTGCTTGCTCTTTTTGTTGGAGAATGGTTTCCTCTTGAGGTAGGAATGCAGTCAGGCCCAACCTTGGCTAACACTCAACATCTTCCAGCTCAATCTCCTCAGTTGTGCTTTCTGTAAAGCAAAGACAAGTCAATGAGTTGGAAATCAAGCCACATAGTGCTTTCTTGGTGAGAACAAGATAACACATGCCACCTCTGGCCTCAAAACCACTCATGGATTATCACAAGGCCCAGGGGGTTACCTTTGAGTTTGTGTCTTCTCTTCCTCTGAAATTTATACGCACACTTATTACAAACCCACATGAGGCTGATTAATACTGCGGCCACAGCAGCGAGAAAAGCAAGGATGACAGCGACAAAGTGCAGGTCTTCATAGAGGATCTCTATGGAGTGAGGGTGAGGGGAGGGGGAGGACAACATTTCTTTTAATATCGTGAAATTGGCCTCCCACACATTCACAGTTCAGAGGGGTGCCCAGGGCCCTGGGATGTCTTACCAGAGACGTGCAGCACGATGGTGCCAAACTGGCTGCTCCCCAGGCGCTCCGTCACGGTGATGACATAGTAGCCGGAATCCCTCACTCCCACACTGAAGAGCTGGATGGAGCCGTTGTCAAAGGTGCAGACTCTGCCCTTGTGGCTTTGGGAGATGTTGGCCTCAGTCCCTGGTTTCCACTCCACGATCTTCTGCGTTCCCCAGTTGGATGAATATGTCCATTCGATGGTGGGCACTCCATGACAGGAGTACTCAACTGAGAGCAGGATGTCTTCTTTGACGGTGGCATTGATGGTGGCCTGAGGAATGTATAGGGACACGCCCTGACCTGCAGGATGATATGCTGGATGTTGGGCACATATATATGGCTTTATACTGAAGTGAACTTATATAATTTGTTAATCTATTACACAAATATTTATTGTGTGCCTATTATATGGCAGGAACTGTTCTAGGTTCTGGTGCTTAAGCGATAATGCTGAACAAGACACAAGGCTCCCTGGAGATAGAGCTCTCTACACACAGAGCAACCTTTTTCCATTTTGAAGACTATTTAGAATGCTCCCTTTTATTTCAACCTGAAATTTGACACCTTTGTAGCAAGGTGGACTACAGAGGTTCTCTCCCAGTATATGGGGAGCCCTTCTGATGCCCAAGGACTCTTCTCATGACTCTCTGGATCACTCCTTCTCACTCAAGCCCTCAGTGTGTGACATAGTTATTCTTTAACACAGAACAAAGTGCAGAGTTTAAGACGACTGAAATAAGAAAACAGAGGTCAAATTCCAGGCCAGATCTTGGAGGGTGGGAATCGTGTTTTCTTTATCCCTATGGTCCCTGAACCCAGTACAATGCCTGGCACATAGTGGTTGGTCAATAAATGTTTGCTGAGTAAATGAATAAGTGAATGACCAAATATTTACAGCAACAAGAACATGAGCCTTTTCATAATAGGAATGATGATGCTTGGGTGGTTTGAAAAATTAGGTACATCTAAAAGCTAACATACATATAAGGAAGAGAACTATATTTAAGACTTTCTGTGCCAGTTACTATGTTATCTACTTTATAATTATTATCTTTTATTTTATTTTATTTATTTTTTGAGATGGGGTCTCACTCTGTCGCCCAGGCTGGAGTGCAATGGCTCGATCTCAGCTCACTGCAACCTCCACCTCCTGGGTTGAAGCGATTCTCCTGCCTCAGCCTCCCAAGTAGCTGGGATTACAGGCGCCTGCCACCACACCTGGCTAATTTTTTGTATTTTTAGTAGAGACAGGGTTTCACTATGTTGGCCAGGCTGGTCTCAAACTCCCGACCTCATCATCTGCCTGCCTCGGACTCTCCAAAGTGCTGGGATTACAGGCATGAGCCAGTGCACCCGGCCATCTCCTTTATTTTTTACATAGGCACACCATCATGCCCACATAACGGAAGAGGAGGGATTTCAGCACAGCTCTGATTCCAATCCTGGATCTCTACTTTGTTTTCTGTTTTGTTTTGCTTTTGAGACAGTCTTTCTCTGTCACCCAGGCTGGAGTGCTGAGTCACAATCTCGGCTCACTCAACCTCCGCCTCCTGGGTTCCAGTGATTCTTGTGTCTCAGCTATCTGAGCTGGGATTACAGGCATGTGCCACCATGCCAGGCTAAATTTTTTTTTGCATTAATAGTTTTAGTAGAAATGGGGTTTTGTCATGTTGGCCAGGCTGGTCTTGAACTCCTGGCCTCAATTGATCTGCCTTCTCGGCCTCCCAAAATGTTGGGATTACAGGCATGAGCCACCATGCCCAGCTCGTATCTCTACTTTGTGGCTATCTATCAATCACGTATCTATGTTTCCTGATTTCTCTGACCTCAAATATGAGCAGTTGCACTAGTGATTACTGCTGTAAGATTTAGAGAACTATATTTAGAACTAGTGACGAATGTATATTGTAACTTCTGTGCATTTCATGTACATTCTATTAACCATGTTGGTCAAGGTTACTAACAGGTTAATATCCTGGGAGACTACCAGCCCTTTTCACACCCTCATGGAACTTCACTTTGAGCATTTCGGTTACTTTGGCCCAAGAAACTGCAAAACTAAAAAATAAATAAAAATAACAACTCCAAGTTTCTCAGATGCTGATACAACTGGAAACTGGCTGACTGGTTCTTGCTGGTTTTTGTATTTTCTCTGGACCAGAGAAACCTCTTTTTCCTTTTCTTTTTTTTTTTTTGGTAGAGATGAAGTCTTTCTGTGTTGCTAGGACTGGTCTTGGACTCCTGGCCTCAACCTCCCAGAGTGTTGGGATTACAAGTGTGAGCCACTGTGTCCGGCCTAGAAAAGCTTCTTTAAAAATTTTTTAAAAATTTAATTGACAAATAAAGATTGTATACATTCAAGGTATACATCCTGATGATATATCTCTATGTTGCGTAATGATGATCACAATTAAATTAATTAATATATCCATCACCACTCATGCTGAACATTCAGTCCCCAGAATTTGTTCATCTTATAACTCAAAGTTTGGACCTTTTGATCTGCATCTCCTTCTTCCCCACTGGCCCCAGCCTCTGGCAACAACAGTTCTACTCTATTTCTATGAGTTCAATTTTTTTAGATTCCACATATAAGTGAGATCATACAGTATTTGTCTTCCTATGTCTAGCTTATTTCATTTAGCAGCTTAGCATAATGTCTTTCAGGTTCATCCATGTTGTCACAAATGGCAGGATTTTCTTCTTCATATGGCTGAATAATATTCATATATATATTTATTTATGTATTCATCTGTCTATGGACACTTGGGTAGTTTCCATGTCTTGGCTATTGTGAATATGGTGCAGTGAACAAGAGCATGCAGATATCTCTTTGATACACTGATTTCAATTGTTTTCGATATATACCCAGTAGGATTGGTGGATTGTATGGCACTTTTTTTTTTTTGAGACACAGTCTTACTCTGTCACCCAGGCTGGAGTGCAGTGGCGCAATCTCGGCTCACTGCAACCTCTGCCTCCCAGGTTCAAGTGATTCTCCTGTCTCAGCCTCCCGAGTAGCTGGGATTACAGGTGCCCGCCACCATGCCTGGCTAATTTTTGTCTTTTTAGTAGAGATGGGGTTTCACCATGTTGGTCAGGCTGGCCTCGAACTCCCGACATCAGGTGATCCACCCGCCTCGGTCTCCCAAAGTGCTGGGATTACAGACATGAGCCACCATGCCTGGCTGTTACTTCTATTTTTAATTTTTTTGAGGAATCTCCATACTTTTTTCATAATAGCTATATCAATTTACATTCCCACCGACATTGTGCAAGGGTTCCCTTTCTCCATATCTTGACCTACATTTGTCATCTTGTCTTTTTGATAATAGCCAGCCTAACAGGAGTTAGGTGATATCTCATTGTGGTTTTGATTTGCACTTCCCTGATTAGTTCAGCACCTATTTATGTACCTGTTGGCCATTTGTATTGTTTTCTTTGGAGAAAGGACTATTCAGGTCCTTGTGCCCATCTTTAAATCATGTGTTTCTTCTTTGTTGTTGTTTGTTTTTTGCTATTGAGTTGTATGAGTTTCATGTATATTTTGGATATTAACCCCTTTCCAGGTTTGCAATTATTTTCCTGAATTCTATAGATTGCCTTTCCATTTTGTTGATTGTTTCCTTTGCTGTACAGAAGGTTTTTAGTTTGATGTTGTCCCACTTACTCATTTTTGGTTTTGTTGCTTGTGTTTTGGGTGTCATCCAAAAAGTTATTGCCAAGACCAATGTCAAGAAGTTTTTCCCCTATTTTCCCTTCTAGGAGTTTTAAGGTTTCAGGTCTTACACTTAAGTGTTTAATCCATTTCAAGTTAATTTTTGTGAATGATGTAAGATAAGGGTTCAATTTCACTCTTTTACATGTGAATATTCAGTTTTGCCAACACCCTTTATGAAGAGACTCCTTTCTTCATTGTGTATTCTTGGCACTTTAGTCAAATATTAGTTGACCATATATAAGTGCCTTTGTTTCTGGGCTATTTTGTTTCATTGATCTATGTACCTGTTTTTATGCCAGTGCCATACCATTTCAATTTACTATAGCTTTGTAATTTACTTTGAAATCAGGAGGCATGATGCCTTCAGCTTTGTTCTTCTTTCTCAAGATTGCTTTGGCTATTCAGGATCTTTTGTGCTTCTATATGAATTTGATGTGTTTTTTTTTTGAGACAGGGTCTCCCTCTGCCACCTAGGCTGGAGTGCAGTGGTGCAATCATGGCTCCCTGCATCCTTGACCTCCCTGGGGTTAAGGCGATCCTCCCACCTCAGCCTCCCAAGTAGCTGGGGCTATAGGTGTGCACCACCACATCCAGGTAACTTTTGTATTTTTTGTAGACACAGGTTTTCACCATGTTGTGCAAGCCGGTCTCAAACTCCTGGGCTCAAGCTATCCAACTGCCTCAGCCTTCCAAAGTGCTAGGATTATGTGCGTGAGCCACTGCATCTGGCCTGCTTTTTTGATTTCTCTGAAGAATGCTATTGAAATTGTGATACGGATTGCATTGACTCTGCAGATCGCTTTGGGTAATATGGACGTTTTAACGATATTAATTCTTCCCATCCATGAACATAGGGTATCTTTCCATTTATTTGTGTCTTCCATTTCCTTTGTCACTGTCTTACAGTTTTCAGTATATAGACTTCTCGCCTTCTTTGTAAATTTATTCCTAAATATTTTATTATTTTTGATTTTATTGTAAATGGGACAGGTTTTCTTTCTTCCTTTTCTTTTTTTTCTTTTTTTCTTTTTATTTTCTTTTTTCTTTTTTTGTTGTTGTTATTGAGATACAGTCTCACTTTATCACCCAGGCTGGAGTGCAGTGGTGCAGTCTTGGCTCACTGCAGCCTTGACCACCTGGTCAAGGTCAGAAATAAATGAAATGGAGACTAGAAAAATAATAGAAAAGATGTACAAAACTAAGAGTTGATTTTTTAAAAAAAGAAATAAGGGCCAGGCTCAGTGGCTCACGTCTGTAATCCCAGCACTTCGAGAGGCCAGTGTGGGAGAGGATCATTTGAGGCCAGGAGTTCAAGACCAGCCTGGGTATAATTTAGTGAAACTGTATCTCTACAGAAAGCAAAAAATTAGCCAGGTGTGGTGGTGCACACCTGTAGTTCTAGCTACTTGGAAGGCTGAAGCAGGCGGATCACCTGAGCCCAGGAGTTCCAGGCTGCAGTGAGCTATGATCATGCCATTGCACTCCAGCCTGGGCAACAGAGCCAGATCCTGTCTCTAAAAAATTTAAAAATAAATAAAAATTCAAAAATAAAATTGACAAACCTTTAGTTTTCTGACCTGATCTTTATTATTTATTTTCTTCTGCTCTTCTTTTTCTATTAGTTTTCTAATACTTCCTTGAAGTGTAAAGTTAGGTTGATTATTCAACATCTTTTTTCTTTTTTTTTGAGATGGAGTTTCACTCTGTTGCCCAGGCTGGAGTGCAGTGGCACGATCTCAGCTCACTACAAGCTCCACCTCCCAGGTTCGTGCCATTCTCCTGCCTCAGCCACCCGAGTAGCTGGGACTACAGGCGCCCGCCACAACACCTGGCTAATTTTTTTTGTATTTTTAGTAGAGACGGGGTTTCACCGTGTTAGCCAGGATGGTCTCGATCTCCTGACCTCGTGATCCGCCCTCCTCAGCCTCCCAAAGCGCTGGGATTACAAGCATGAGCCACCGTGCCTGGCCCGACATCTTTTTTCTTAATGTAAGCATTTATAGTTATAAACTCTCCCCTTAAAACTGGTTTTGCTGCATCCTATAAATTATGGTATGCTATAGTTCCATTTTTATTTGTTTCAAGATTTTTTTTCTTTTCTTTGATACATTGGTTCTTTAGGAGTCTGTTGTTTAATTTCTATGTATGTGAGAATTTTCCAATTTTACTCCTACTGTTGATTTCTAGTTTCACATTACTGTGGTCAGGAAAGACATTTGATATAATTTAAATCTTCTTGAATTTGTTAAGCCTTGAGAAAAACCTCCTCTTAATTAGACAGACTAACCGGGCATTTAACTAGGTGTTAGGAACAAAGCAGTTTCTCCTTCCGTCAATCTATCACATATAATTAGGAATAAATAATCTATAACAGGCCGGACACGGTGGCTCATGCCTGTAATTCCAGCACTTGGGAGGCCGAAGCGGGTGGATCACCTGAGTTTGGGAGTTCAAGACCAGCCTGACCAACATGGAGAAACCCCATCTCTACTAAAAATACAAAATTAGCCAGGCATGGTGGCACATGCCTGTAATCCCAGCTACTCAGGAGGCTGAGGCAGGAGAATCTCTTGAACCCAGGAGGCGGACGTTGCAGTGAGCCGAGATCGTGCCACTGCACTCCAGCCTGGCAACGAAAGCAAAACTCCATCTCATAATAACAATAATCTATAACAAAGATGAAAAATTAACAGTTTCATGGTTTTAAAGCAAACTGCTTGTCGATTATTTAAATAGTTGAATTAATGAGTAACCACGTCTGCATCTCATGCTAAAATTAATCTAGAGTGAGTCCAGAGAAACTTAGCGGCTGGGCCAATATTCAGGCCTGGCTCAAGTGCTCTATTCAAGGAGGTTGGTTCAGTATATCAGCTTTCACTTATAAAATGGATGGGCTGGTCTGAAGGTAGTGAGTTATCTCAACTGGTTGTTCACAGTCAGTTACAAATGAAACCCCTTATTCTGCTCTTTCTCCCCTTCTCACTACTGCTATTGAGTAGTCTTAAAAAAAAAAAAAAAGGACAGCAGGCAGCCATTAACAAGAATGAGCTTTGTATGGGCAAGGAAAGATGTCTGTGATGTTACTAAGTTAAAAAAATAAACATATAAAACAGCATACCTAATGTGATCTCATTTATATTTGTGCAAATATGTGCTAGTATATACATATTATGTATGGAAAAATGGAAAAGTGTTGGAGTAATATATGCTAAACTGTTAACAGGAATTGCCCCTCAGAGATCAAATGGCAGGATAACTTTATTTTCCATGAAAGCCATTTATATAATTTTGAATTTTTCAGTTATTTATTGAGTTAATAATTTTTAAAAATGTACTTTAAAAAGTCTTTTTAAGTTCTCCTGATTAGACTATGCAATCTTGGCCAGCAAAATTTAAAGTTTAAAAGTTTACCTTTGTATCTTCACTTGAATTATTTGTGAAAAGCAGAGAGGAACTAAATTTCTAGGCATTTCCAAGATAGATGGGGATGCCTCTCTTAAAGAACAAGTCACAGAGTAGAAGATTTTAGCAGGACAGAAGTCACTGGAACCTGAACCAAAGGGCTTCCCGACTTCCTGGAGATGGTGAGACCCTCTGGTAACTAATCAGAAAGCTGTCAAGAGGAAACAGTAAAAGTACTAGGAAGCTGAAACCACCTACCGAGCAATGGGCTAGAATATAACACTCAGAAGGGTTACTTACTCCTTTTTTTACAAATAAATTACAAAGGTTGTACTTTTCGGTTTTTTAAAAATTGATTATTCAGAAGGGGGATATACTTCTTGAAATCACAACAAAGGTCAATACTGTTGAGATGACAATTACATCTGTTGAGATGGCAAGAATATCAACTAATGATAGGATAGGTATCTTGCCAACATAGTCTCTGCATTTAAGGAGTTATAGAGTTAAGGAGTTATAGAGATACATCTTAATTACTCATTTTCACCTCATTTATCTGGAAAACAACTTATTCAGCAAATGTGATTGTCAGATGCAGCTGAGAACTACAAACTAAGCATCATTGTCATCCTTATCAAGCCTTTAGTTAAGCAGCTAGCATATAGGTCTCAGAGCCTAAGATTCAGGAGTCCTAATTCAGAAAACTGTTACAGTGGGGTGGGTGAGTGATGAGTGATATTACAAAAGGATCATTTCAAGTGGCAGGGAGGTGTAGTGGAGACACCTGATGTGGGCAGGACATACCCAGGCTCTACCCTGAGACCTCCTGGCTGGGAGATCTGGAAAAGTCCTTAATTATGAGAGCCTCAACTCTCCTACAAGGATGAGGGTCGATGACACATGTAAGGCCCAGCAACAGGCCGGGCAATGACACAGAACTTTGTGTTCATCCAGGAGCCGCAGCCCCCACCACTTACCCTTCTCTGATCAGGTCTCTGTCACCTGCCTCAGGGTGACTGACCAACTGCCCCAGTTTGTCCAGGACTGAGAGATTTCCCAGGATGTGGCAGTTTCAGGGCTAAAATCAGGACCGTCATGGGCAAACCAACAGAGTTGATCACTTGTGGTGGCTCACACCTGTAATCCCAGCAGTTTGGGAGGCCAAGGTGGGCAGATCACCTGAGGTCAGGAGTTTCAGAACAGCCTGGCCAACATGGTGAAAGCCTGTCTCTACTGACAAAAAGTTAGCCAGGCGTGGTGGCTGGCACCTGTAATCCCAGCTACTTGGGAGGCTGAGGCACGAGAATCGCTTGAACCTGGGAGGCACAGGTTGGCAGTGAGCTGAGATAGCACCACTGCATTCCAGCCTGGGCAACAGAGTGAGACTCAGTCTCAATAAAAAAGAAAAAAAGAAATATTGAAGAGCAGAGAGAAAACTCCAAGATATACCACTGTGTATTTCCGAGGTGTTCAAAGGGGCTCAATAGGGGAGTTGTGGAGGCAGCCAGCCCTGACAGGCTGAGGGAGAAGGAAAGCCAGTCTTCCCTAACACTCTGGCTCCCTAATGCATCTCCAGGGGTCAGCATCCCATGCACCCCCATTTCAGTTGGGACCTCACTCTTGTTCCTGAGCTCAGCACTGCACTTGCCACAGCTCCCTCAACAGCTGGGGACAGGCTCATCGGGTGCTGGCCTGCAGTTCCCCGAGGTTAGGTAATTTGCCCAATGTCACGGTAAGTGGCTGAGCAGAGATTCAAAACCTGAGTACTTTTCACTGTCCTAGTAATGAGCCAGGGAAGTTTGCAGAAGGTGAGGAAGGGAAAGGCACTCATTTAAGGTGGGGCATAAATAACAAGATTTTAAAAGTGTGGGAAAGGGAGGAAGCCCAATCTCAGCTGAGAGAAAACTAGGACGACCCAGGAAGGCAGGAGGGATCCAAGACTCCTCAGATTTGGGACTTGGTGATTAAGAAGTGCAGGGTGGCCATGGGATAAGGAAGCTGACAGAGTGTGGGGCAGGGTGGGGGCAGGGCAGAGGCAGAACAGGACCCACGAGGGTGTTCAAATAGGGCCATGACATGATCTGAATTGGGCTTCTGGAAGGACGGTCTGGCAGAATTCATAATCTTACCATTTACATACATCACATGTACTGCCCTGGGCCCCTAACAGGTGCTTGTTCTTTGGGAGAACCTAAGGCTGGAGCCTAAACAGCCAGGAACAGCTAGTGGTGCCCTGCATCCCCTGGCCACCCTGTGCCAGCCTCTGAGAGAAGGGGTAGTAAGAAGTGGGCATGTGTAGGGCAGGTCTGCCCAAGACCGCAAGATCGTTATAGAGAGAATTGTTGTCCTATTCATCTCAGAACCCCCAGTGCCCAGGACAGGGCCTGACACTTTGTGGATGCTCAAAATATACTTGCATGAATGAACAAATGGTGACATGTGTGCCCTGCCTGTCAAACTGTTGCCAACCAGGAGAGAGCAGGAAAGGAGTATCTCCGCTGAGCTGAGGGTCACTGGATCTAGCTGGGGAAGGCGCTGGAGGGACCCCTTTCCCAGCCCCAAGTCTGCTGAGAGTCAAACAGCTAGCAGGAGAAACAGCACAGGTTTGTTGTTGGGTTGGTTCTTTTTTTTTTTTTTTTGAGATAAGGTCTCACTGCTGAGGCTGGAGTGCAGTGGGTGGGATCTTGGCTCACTGCAACCTCTGCGTCCTGGGCTTAAGCTATCCTCTAGCCTCAGCTCCTGAGTAGCTGGGACCACAGGCGTATTGGCCAGGCCCGGCTATTTTTTATTTTTATTTTTTTTGTAGAGATGGGGTTTCGCCATGTTGCCCAAGCTGGTCTTGAACTCCTGAGCTCAAAGCAGTCCACCCACCCCGGCCTCCCAAAGTACTGAGATTACAGGTGTGTGCCATCACGCCTGGTAGTTTTTTGTTTTTTGTTTTGAGACACAGTCTTGCTCTGTTGCCCAGGCTAGAGTAGAGTGGCGCAATCATGGCTCACAGCAGCCTCCGCCTCCCGAGTTCAAGCAATCCTCCCACCTCAGCCTCCTTAGTAGCTGGGACAAAAGGTGTGCACTAGAGACAGGGTTTCACCATGGTGTTCAGGCTGGTCTCGAACTCCTGGGCTCAAGCGAACCTCCCACCTCAACCTCCCCAAGTGCTGGGATTACAGGCGGCACAGTTTTAAGCCACAACTAAAATATCCATGTTGCTGCCCAACTCATGCCATTCTTGAAACACCTGCCTGCCAGTAATTTGGGAAACACAGCTTTGTGTATGAGGTCAATACAGCACCTCCAAGTAATAGCTTTCCTGTTTAGTGGTGAAGAACAGTGCTGATAGCTGCCCTGGGCACACAGTTCACAGGTACCCATACCTCCTGTGAGCTCAGGTGGTAATTCCCCCTCTCAGTGCCTGATTGCTCAGAAACCAAAGCTCAGCTCATCTTGGAGAGGGCTCACCATGATCTTTCTGTTTAATGGCCTTGGGAAGCCACCCAGATGTCAGCCAAACCCAAACAACGTAAACAGATGCAGGTTTAGGTGGAGGCTACCAGGCTGTTCCCCTTCATCAGGTTTCAGAATTTGTACCCAAACCAGGAAAATCACTCGAAAATGGCAACAGTCACCATTTCTGTCAGTTAACACTTGTTAGATATCAGATGTTATATTATACAATATTATCACAGCCCAGTGAAACCAATGCTGGGAAAGTTGACTGACCTGGCCGTTATCAGACTGGCAAAGATGAAGAAGTTTGATAACATTATGTTGTCAGGAGTGCATGGAAGTTACTCTCAAACATTACTGTGGTGATTGTAAATGGGTGCAACCTGCTTGGATGGCATATGATGCAATCTGTAAAAATATTTAAATAGCACATACCTTTTGACCCAGAAATTCCACTTCTAATAATTTATCCTACAGATAAGATGGGCACATAGATGCAGAGATATATGTGTCACTGTTGTCATGAAGCACAGTACAGTCAATTGTAGCAGCAAAAGACTGGAGATGCACCTGTGTGTTCACTGGTAAGGAACCAGTTAAACAAAATATCAGTATTCATGTTTTGAGATATTACAAAAATGTTCAAAGGAATGAGGCAAATCTATATGTGTTGACATTAGATGATCTCAAAAATAATGAAAAAAGTAGAGGGCAGAACAGTGTATAGAGAATGATTCCACTTAAATAAAGTAATTATATGTGTATACACACACAGTCACACATACACAGATAGACATACAGTTATCCATATAAATGCATAGAACATCTCTAAGTTATTCTAAAAACCAGGAGCTGTGGTTGTCTTTGGGGAGAATGGGTGTCTGGAATGGGAGAAGACTTTACATTTCACTCTATACTTTTTTGAACAATAGTAATATTTTAGCAAGTTTGTGAATTACTTAAAAAATAAATACACTGTGACTGTAAAAATACAAATACTGCATGCCAAGATTGAGTCTGAGCCTTAGATTCTTCACATTTGAAAATGTTTTTCACATATACACAATGGACAACCCCATGAGCATTACCTCAGTCTATGAAGGCAGGCAGGAGACTTGGACTAAGGCACTATGCTTTTCCCTTCCCGGGCACTTGCTTATTTGATCACTACTTTACAGATGAGAAAACTAAGGCTCAGAGACGTAAGTGTCCAAGTCTTTGCTAAGTAAAAATTCAGAGCTGAGACTGGAACCCAAGTCTCTTTTCATGGTCCCACAGCTGCCCCTAATAAGGTAAGGCACTTGAGTATAGAGGTGGAGTTTTACATTTCTTTAATGTTTCCCAAAATAGCACATGGCTCAGTGCTGGCAAAGACTTGGGAGACAGATATGACAAAAAGCAGAAGTCTAGACCTGGGCTGTTCAATATGGTAGCTGCTAGCCACATGTAGCTGTTGAGCACTTGAAACTGACTAGTCCACACTGAGATGTACTCTAAGTATAAAATGCACACCAGAATTTGAAGACTTAGTACTTAGTATGTTATACAGAATATAAAACATCTAATTAATAACTTGTTTTCCATTGATTACATGTTGAGATGATAATGTTTCTGGATATATCAGGTTAAACCAAATATATATTCAAAGTCAAATTTACCTGTTTCTTTTTATATTTTTAATATGGCCACTAGAACATTTAAAATTACATACATGGCTGGGCATGGTGGCTCATGCCTGTAATCCCAGCACTTTGGGAGGCTGAGGCAGGCGGATCGCCTGAGCCTAGGAGTTCAAGACCAGCCTAGACAACATGGCGAAACCCCATCTCTGCAAAAAATACAAAAATTAGCTGGGCATGGTGGCATGCACCTGTGGTCCCAGCTACTTGAGTGGCTGAGGGTGGGAGGATAGCTTCAGCTCAGGAGGCGGAGGTTGCAGTGAGCTGCATTTCAGTCTGGGTGACACAGTGAGACCCTGTCTCAAAAATAAAATAGTATTACATATGTGGCTTGCATGTGAGCCTTGCATTATATTTCTATTGGAAAATGTTGGTATAAACTATCACTTCTCCAACCTCTTGCCAAGAAAACAAAACTTGTTCCCTTGAGATTGTTCCACACTCTCCCCTCTCAACAATGTGAGCTCTCTATCCCCAGTCCTTTCTCTTCATTCTTTAAACATGTTGGCGCCCTTTACTGCAAGTTACAGCATCATCCTGTGTCCCTCCAGCATACCCGTGGACAGCCCATCCAGTGATCTCATCTACAGGAACATCCTCCCTCTAGTCATCCTCAGCCTCCACACCTTCTCTCCTTGTTTACTGTTCAATTCCTCCCCTTGGCCTCATCAGTCCTTCCACTCTGACTCCCTCTACTTTTCCCAATCCATCTTCCTCACTTCCCTCCCTACCCAGCCTCAGTTCCATTGCCCATCAGGATCCAAGGACTCCTGTCAATCTTTTCAACACGAGTACTTTCTGCCTTTTCATCATATCTACCTGGTAAGGCCCTAGTCCTGGGACTAACAATGTTCTACTCTTTCTCTGCCTGTACGTGAGTAGCCAACCCTGCAAGAGAATGTCACCTGGCAGACACTATTCAGCACAACAAAGCACACTGTTTCTAGGATAGACTCAAGATCACCAAACTCAACAGGGCCCCATCCTGCCAGACAATCTTACTACATAAATTGACACTTCCTTTTCCCACAGTTACTATACAGGCTCCCTCCTCTTCCTGGGCTGCTGCTGACACTTCCTTCTGATTTGGTGGTAGCTCTGGCCCACCACACTCACCAGCTGTTTTTCCCATCTCTCTGTGGTTGCTGCTTCTCAGTATCTTTTGAGGGCTCATCCTCTTTGCTGTGGTTTAAATGTCTGTCCCTGCAGAACTCATGTTGAAACTTAAGCCCCTGGCCATGTGTGGTGGCTCATGCCTGTAATCCCAGTACTTCAGGAGGTTGGGGCAGATGGATTGTTTGAGGCCAGGAATTCGAGACTAACTTGGCCAACATGGCAAAACTCCGGGTCTACAAAAAAATACAAAAATTAGCCGGATGTGATGATGTGCACCTGTAGTCCCAGCTACTTGGGAGGCTGAGGCAGGAGAATTGCTTGAAGCCAGGAGGTAGAGGTTGCAGTGAGCTGAGATCGCGCCACTAGGTGGCAGAGCAAGACTCTGTCTTAAAAATAAATTTAAAAATAAAAATAAAATAAGAAATTTAATCCCTAGTGTAATAGTATAAAGAGGTGGGGCTTTTAAGAGGTGATTGGGTCATGAAGACTTTGCCTTCATGAATGAACGAACCCATTCATGGATTAATAGATAAGTGAGTTAATAGATTAGTGGGTTATCATGAGAATGGGTCTGTTATAAAAGCCAGTTTGGCTCTCAATGAGCCTCCTCACCACACTATGCTCTCTGCTGACTCAGGACTCTATAGAGAGGTCTCACCAGCAAAAAGGTCCTCACCAGATGTGGCCCTCAATCTTGGACTTCCCATCCTCTAGAACTGTAAGAAATAAATTCTTATGGCCAGGTGCAGGGGCTCATGCTTGTAATCCCAGCACTTTTGAAGGCTAAGGCAGGAGGAATGCTTGAGGCCAGGAGTTTGAGAGCAGCCTGGGCAGAAAAACAAGAACACGTCTCTTTAAAAAAAAAAAATTAGCCAGGTGTGGTGGTGTACACCTGTAGTTGCAGCTACTCAGGAGACTGAGGGGGGAAGATCACTTGAGTCCAAGAGTTTCAGGCTTCAGTGAGCTATGACTGCATCACTGCTCTGAAGTCTGGGCAAAAGAACAAAACCCTGTGTCTAAAAAAATTTAAAAAAATTAAAAAGAAATTTCTTTATAAAGTATGCAGTCTTTGGTATTTAGTTATAGCAACCAAAAATAGGCTAAGATACTCTGATCTGCCATTAAATCACAGAATTCCTTGAGCTTGATCCTAGGCCCTGTCCTTTATTCTTTATTCTCTCCCTAGGTAATCCCATCTATGCATGCAGCTCTGAGTCCAGTTACTTCCAAATTCACATCACCAACACAACTGCACCTTTGAGTATCAGAATTATTAATCCAACTGTCTGCTTTGCCTCTGCACCTGCCAGTTGACAGGCACTTCAAAATCTACATCTTCAAAGATAAATTAAATGCACACAGAATTGAGTCTACAGCCATGACTATCTGGAAAGATACAGAACTTGGTAACACCTATTGGCTCCAGGGGGTAAGGAGGAGGAACTCGGTGGCTGGAGGACAAGACAGGGAGGCTTTTACAGATACATATTTTGAATTTTGGACTGTGTGCAAATACTACCTATTCAAACATAAGCAAAAACTAAAGAAGCAAATTAATTTTAAAATAAAACAATAAATATATAATCCCATCTCCCAGATTTGGTCGTCTGGTGTCCCCAACCTCAGTGAAAGGCTCTCCCAGCCAGTCAGCTCCACAGGACACCATCCTGACACCTTCTCCTTCCTCATCCACTACATCCCATCTGTCACAGGGTCCTGTCAATTTTACCTCCAACATGTAACTTGAATCTGATTTGTGTGCTCTTTCTTCTACCATCACCCTAGTCCAAGCCACCAATTCATGAATGGTGACAATGGTCTCTCAATGTGCCTCACTATGCCTGCTTAATCCCTGCTAACTTACTGTCTACACAGCATCCTGAGTGATATTTTCAAAACTTCATTGTATTTTGTCACCCTCCTGTTTAAAACCCTTGTCTGGCTCTCCATTGCTCTAGGCATGAAGTCAAACCCCTTCAAAGGCTTGACTGGCCAGGTGTCATTTGGCTCCTGCCCATCACTTAGGCCTCAGCATCCTCAGCACGCCCTCAAACCCTGAGATCCAGGCACACTGCCCTTTCTTCAGCCCCTTGGATTCATCTCGTTCTCTCACACTGCAGGGACTTAGCATAGGCTACTCCCCCTGCCTGCTCCCTCCCTGTTTGCCTGTTAACCTTCATTCATCCTTCAGATCTCAATCATTGCCTCTTCTGGGAAGCCTATCCCAACTCCAGGCTAGGTCAGGTCTCTTCTTGTATGTTTTCATAGCACTTTTCCATCATAGTAACTATCACAGTTTGTAAGTATACACTTGTGTGGGTATTTGACATCTGTTCTCCCTTTTGACTGTAAGTTCCATGAGGGCAGGAGTTGCCTATTTGGTTCCCTGTTGCAGACCCAGAACTTTGCAGAGTACCTGGAACATGGATGAGAATTTATGCTCAGTGACTCCCCTTACAGGGTTGTACATCTGATCTGGGGGTATGGGGTACAGAACCCAGGACTATGCCAAGCTGAGCACAGGATCAGAACTTTGGACTCCACAGCCAGTTCTTGTGTGACCCTTGGGATCCTATTTGCTTCCTTCTTTTTGCCTGAAAAAAAAAATGCACACACACACACACACACACATATATTTTGAGATGGAGTCTTGCTCTGTTGCCCAGGCTGGAGTGTAGTGTCATGATCTTGGCTCACTGCAACCTCCACCTCCCAGGTTCAAGCGATTCTCCTGCCTCAGCCTCCTGAGTAGCTGAGATTACAGATGTGTGCCACCACACCTGGCTAATTTTTGTATTTTTAGTGGAGCTAGGGTTTCACCATGTTGGCCAGGCTGGTCTCGAACTCCTGACCTCGGGTGATCTGCCCACCTTGGCCTCCCAAAGTGCTGGGATTGTAGGTGTGAGCCACCTTGCCCAGCCTGAAATATATTTTTGATCCTTCTGTCTAAACGTCCCTGTATCACACACACGCATGTGCATGCACCCATGCTGCTACGTATGCCCTCATGCACACACAGCCCAGTTTCTGAGTTCCTGGCAAATGGGGCCACATAGGAAAGTAATCCCAGGAAATGTACCAGGGAAGCAAGGGCTTCAGAGGAAATCAGTCAAGCAGAAGTGGGTTCCAATATCGATCTGCCCTTTGTTAATATCATGACTTTGGCCAAGTCAGCTCAAAGTCACTGACTCTCTGTTCCTCATGTGTAAAACAAGGATGTCCATAGATACCTCACAGATCGGATATGTTAGAAAAATGAAAGTGAATGCAGTATGCCGAATGCCTAGCACAGTGCCCTCACCCCACAAATAAACAATAAATGGTAGGCACGGGTATACCAGGGCTATATGCCAGCCACACCCAGAAGAATCTTAGGACTAATCAGAAGATAATTCATGGTGTGCCTCAGGCTGTTGCAAACACACCCATAAAAAAAGGAATTTTTAAAATAAAACAGGTAAACTGCTTCTCTGACTCTTAAGAGGAAACTCAGCCAACTGCATGGCACAACTGATTCAGAGCAACGGGGGCCAAGAGATCTGCCGGTGGGTGCAGAGGGTGGCAGAGGAGGGCAAGATGCAGGGGGGTGGGGGTGGGAGTGTGCAGGGAAAGCCAGAAAAGGCCCTTCCCAATCCCTGCTGGTGAGAGCACATACAGTGGAGCCAAAAGACCCAGGTTCTATCTGGGCTGCACACGCTATAGCTGGGCAACTCTGCACAAACCCCTTCCCCTTTCAGAGTCACTTCGTGGCTTTTCTGTCAGTGATTCAATTTAAAAAACAAAGTCAGGCGTGGTGGCTCACGCCTGTAATCCCAGCACTTTAGGAGGCCTAAGGCGGGTGGATCACTTGAGTCCAGAAGTTCGAGACCAGCCTGGCCAATGTGGTGAAACTCCGTCTCTATTAAAAATACAAAAATCAGCCAGGCGTGGTTGGGGCAACTGTAGACATAGCTACTCGGGAGGCTGAGGCAGGAGAATCGCTTGAACCCGGAAGGCGGAGGTTGCAGTGAGCCAAGAACAGGCCACTGCACTCCAGCCTGGGCGACATAGCCAGACTCCATCGTAAAAAAAAAATCCACAAAAAACAAAAACAAAAAAGCAAACAGGCGGAGCACAGTGGATCACACCTGTAATCCCAGCACTTTGGGAGGCCGAGGTGGGCAGATCACCTGAGCCCAGGAATTCAAGACCAGTCCTGCCAACATGGTGAAATCCCGTCTCTTAAAAAAAATAAAAATAAAAAAATAAAGCTGGGTGTGGCGCTGGCGCCTGTGTTCCCAGCTACTGGGGAGGCTTAGATGGGGAGGATAACTTGAGCCTGGGAGGTCAAGGCTACAGTGAGCTGAGATCGCACCACTGCTCTCCAGCCTGGGTGACAGAGCGAGACTCTGTCTAAAAAAAATAAAATGAATAAACAAACAAAACCATACAGGTAAGAAAGCTTGACAGCCAAGAACAATTCCAGGGGCACAAGCCCTGATTCCAGACCAAGAGAATTCAGTCTCCTTCCACTCAAGAAGCATTTGGGGAAAGACAGGGTCGGGGACCAACATTTAAGGAGCTCCTGCTCTTGGGCCCATGCTCCAGCTCCACTCAGGAGTCCCTAATGAGTGAATTCAGCTGCCCAGCCAGCAACGCCAGGCTCTTCTTACAGCCCGGCCCCTGCAGAAAGGGCCTTGAGAACCCGCTTGCAGTGATTGGCCCAAGGCTGATACCTGATCTGAACTGGGCCAATCAGATTCTCTGTCCCGAGAGTGTGAACTTGGATGCGGGGCCTCTTAGACCCTATGGTGGCCCCAAGAGACAGGCTGCTTCCTGGAGGCCACAGTAAGTGGAACAGAGAAAGCTGGTTCTGGCAAGAGGCTGTCGGGCAGCAGGAGAGACTGGGCTCCCGTGGCCCAGGGACTGCTGGGGAAAGGAGCTGCTGCCGTGGACACATATGGCTTCTGGGGTCCTGGTTCCAGGTCTAGGGAGAGGCCTGGCACCTCTGCCCCTGGCAGGTACCTCTACTTCCCTCTGAATACACTTTCCCTTGGGTGTCTCCTGCTCTTTAGAAGTTATTTGGCCTCCCTGAATCTGTTTTCTTTAGGCGTAAAGTGGGAATAGCAACGCCTGCTTTGCATGGTTGTGAAAACTCAGAGTATGATACGCAGTAAGCACTCTCTATGAGGTGCATTAAAAAGAAATATTATCATAGTCCACCAATGCCAGCTTGAGGAAGTGGGGCAGTGGCGTGATCAGGCCTGGTAGGGCATGGGTGGGAACTGCAGGCTACAGGTAAGGATGGAATCTAGGTAGTGGTTGGTTCCATTCAGACCTGCGCTCTACCCAAAGCTCCCGCCCTTTTTGCCTGTTATGGTTTGAATAGTGTGTCGCCAAAAAGATATGTTGACGTCCTAACCAGAATCAGGACGTGACCTTATTTGGAGATAGGGTTGTTACAGAGGTAATCAAGTTAAAATGAGGTCATTACGGTGAGCCCTAATCTAATATGACCCTTCTAAAAAGGAGACATTTGGATATACAGACATACATGCACGTGGAGTGAGTGCCGTGTGAAGATGAAGGCAGAGATCAGAGGATGCATCTGCAAGCCAGGGAATGCCAGATTGCCAGCAAACCACCTGAAGCCAGGGAGCGACATGGAATAGTCCCTCTTACAGGCCTCAGAACTAACCAGCCCTGCTGACACCTTGATCCCAGACTTCTAGCCTTTAGAACTTGGAGACAATGAATTTCTGTTGTATAAGCCACCCTAGCAAATGCCCTTCTGTGGCTTTTATTTCCAGAAATAATTGTCCTCAGTTTTCTGATTGGAAAGGACTGAATCAGCTAATCTGTTGTTTTCAAAACTTGATTGTGCATTAGATCATCTGGGGAAGGTTTTACAACATTCTCCTGGATCAATGAACTCAGCATCTGAGGGTGTGACCAAGGCCTCTGTGATTTTTTAAAACTTCCCATGTGTTTCCAGCGTGCATCAAGATTGATAACCACTGAGCTAATCCACACTGAGGTGTTAGCAGCTGAAGACCATTTATTAGAATTCCTTTACAGCAGGCACAACGCCTGAAGCCAAAGAACTATGTGAAAGAGCAGTGTTGGAGACACTAGGGACAGCTCTTTCAGGAAGACAGTTGGGGGAAATGGACTATTTCTGGCATCACTCAAATTTTACTGTATCTGGCTAGTCCTATTTCTAGGGATGCTCTTGGGGCTTAGGAGGAAGAACAGGCAGGCAAAGTCATTCCATTTGCTCCCTCCACCCCCTTCAAAACTCTAACACAGTGGTTCTCAGCATTTGGCTCCATTAGAATCACCTGGAGGTGATCACGGAACTAGATTGCAGGGCCCGGTCCCCAGTTTCTCATTCAGTAGGGTGAGGTGAGTCCTAAAAGTGCATTTCTAACAAGTGCTTCTGAGGCAGGAGAATAGGGTCTATAGGCAGGGAACTTAGGGCCCATTCGTGCTGACTTCCTAAAGCTGAATCAAGAGAAAACACCAAGGTCTGGGGCAGGGAATCTGAGGCCAATTCATGATAATTTCCTAAAGTTAAATAAAAGGGAAAACACCTGGGTCTGGGGGCAAGGAACCTAAGGCCAATTAACAAAAACGCCGTAAAGCTAAACCAAAAGGAAAAACCCCACCTTCGCAGGCCCAGAGGCTACTCTCTCTACACCTCTCCCCCTCTTCCAGGTCTCAGAGGGAAAGGGAGAGTGCCTTGGATTGGCCTCTGGCCAAGCATGGGTCATCTCTTTATCTGCATAGGCCACCAATTCACTTCAGCCTTTAATTAGCCACGGACCTAATCCTTCATCCAGGTAAGGGGTAACCAACAGGGACTTCAAAAGGAGTACTTATAACCCAGAAAACATTGTAAACTCTGGCTCAGGCTGCCCCCACCCTGCGGAGTGCTTTCTTGCTCTAACAAATCCCTGCTTTTGCTGCTTCATTCCTGTGTTTCATTCCTTTGTTACTTCATGTGTTTTGCTGAATTCTTTGTTCAAAACACCAAGGACCTGGACAACTCACTCAAGGCTTTCCTTCTGGTAACACCTAGGTGATGCTTCCTTCACCCTCTTCAAAACTCTAACACAGTGGTTCTCAGCATTTGGCTCCATTAGAACCACCTGGAGGTGATCACTGAACCAGATTGCAGGGCCCAGTCTCCAGTTTCTCATTCAGTAGGATGACACTGCTGGTGGTCCCAAAACTGTACTTTTAGAACTTTGGCTGAAAGGATTCTGTAAGACCTCAGGGCGAAGAGGACACCAAGGATGCCCTCAGGGTCCCAGGAGGCCAGGCCCTCCTCTCCTCTGACACTGCTCTGCTAACACCGTACCTGCCAGGCAGGGGCTAGTCTGTGATGCAGCACTTCTTATCTTGGGGAAGGGAAGTTTTGGGACATGCAGTCATTAACAGAACCAGGGGCAATGGATCAAGAGTGAAAGGACACAGGTTCTGGTGAACGGAATTGAGGCAGTGTGTGTAGAACAGATGCATTCATGGATTCTAGAGTCAGACTAACTGGTGTTCAAAATTTAGCTGTGCCAGTAACAACTGTGTGAACTGGGGTAAGTGAATTACCTTCTTTCAGCCTCTGTTATGGTACCTAGGAAATAAGGATAATATAATAGTGCTGTGCCCGCCTCCTGCAGCAGAATAAAGTTTAAATGAGACAATATATGTAAAGAGCTTATCAGACTCTAACACTTGGTGATAGCTCAATAAATAGGTATTATTAATGATAATTCTTTGAAGATGGACAGGCTTTTTTGGTAAGGTAATGATCTCCCCATCCTTGGGGGTATGTAAGCAGAAGCTGGAGTTGTACCAGGGATTAAAGCAGAAGATCTGAGACCGGGAGTGTTGGAGGAGGAGGCTGGTTCTTCTGCTCCAGATCACATAATAGAACTGGAATAAGCACTTGTAAACCTACGATTCACTTCTGAAGTGTGGCAAGACTGGGCGACCTGAAATTATTTCCTGTGGAATTCCTTCTAGAATCTTCCTACCACACCTTTTCCAGGCACCAACAAGAGCCACCTTGCTGGAAAGCTGGACTGTTTTCTGAAAGACCACAGGGTATGTAAAAGCCACTGCCATGATTCTGATCAGATGCCAAGGAAGCAAGGCATGACAGCAGCCACTGCCTCACCCTGCACCAGTGTGCAAGGGGTTGGGGAGCTGGCTGGGTTTGCCGTCTGCAAAGCTGGGTGGCAAGACTGAGTCAGGCCTGGGCCAGCGGCCAGCCTGGGGAACTAGAAGGTGCGGTCAGTAAATGTGTGTTGAATAGGAAGATAAGGGAGAAAATGAGGCGTTGTTATCTCCCAACAATTCTTTTGAGGGGACTTTATAGGATGCCTGAAGGTACTTGGAAGAGGGTTATAAAGTGATCAAAAGATCATTCAGGGCCAGGGACAGCGGCTCATGCCTGTAATCCCAGCACTTTGGGAGGCCAAGGCAGGTGGATCACTTGAGGTCAGGAGTTCGAGACCAGCCTGGCCAACATGGTGAAACCAAAAATACAAAAATTAGCTGGGTGTGGTGGTGCACACCTGTAATCTCAGCTACTCAGGAGGCAGAGGCAGGAGAATCACTTGATCCTGGGAGGCGGAGGTTGCAGTCAGCTGAGATCACGCCACTGCACTCCAGCCTGGGCGACAGAGTGACACTCTAAAAAAAAAAAGAGAATTCAGGCACATGTGTAACTGGATACCACAGGTTCGAGTAAATTCTCCTCCAGAAAAACTATTAGGCCAATTCCTCTTTATCCTTTAAGGTTTCTGTTTAAACATCATTTCCTCCAGGAAGCCTTCCCCAATCCCTAGCACCAGGTTAAGGGTCCCATTTCTGTGTTCCCATTGTTCCCTGTTTCTCTCCAGCAACACACTTATCCCTCTCTGTTGTAATTCCTCTTGATGAATGGTTCATCCTCCTCGATCTGCCGTCAGCTATGTGAACACAGGGGTTGGTCCGTCTTGGTGACCATTGAATCCCCAGGGCCTAGCACAGTGCCTGGCACTGTGGACTTCTCATATGTACCTGAATGAATGAATGAATGAATGAATGTCTTTAGGCAAGTCCTTCAACTTCTTTGAGCCTCAGTTTCTGCACCTATAAAATAAGGACTAATGGCATCTCGTTGCAGGCTAACTCTGAAGATGAATCAAAAGCAGCTGTTACAGTGCCTGTCATGAAGTGTTTGGTAAGCAGTCACAGTTATTATTGTCTTGTAATTGTTATTTATTAAGTTATAAAAAACTGAGGAGATACTGGCTTTTCATCTCTTCAGGTGGCTGGAGGCTATTATCAGTGATCTTTCTAAGCCACACATCTAGCTGTCTTCCCTGGCTCTGACAGACCTCCGTAATCTGGTCCCAACTTTCTTTTCCATCTACATCTCCTATGACTCCTCACCCCCAATTCCAGTTGTACCAAACTACAGACCATCCCCCACTGGGCCTTTATTCACTCAACCTCAGCTCAGCTCACCGCTTTCCCATTCTCAGGTTCCTGCTCACTCTTCAAGGCCCATCTTTAATGTCATCTCCTCTGCCAGGCCCCACTAGGCTCCCACAGCACAGCTCACACCAGCCTTCCACTCACGTTAGATGACTGACTGCCCATCTCCCCTGTTAGAAAGTGTGGCAGGTATCACATTGTGCTTATGTCCGAATCACCAGCACACAGCAGTATGTGATGTGACTCATACAAGCCTGGGCTGTGGAATTGAATTGACCTGACATAAGGGAGAAAGTTCTGGTTCAAGAACCTCTGAAATCCCATCCCGAAGTGCGTGGAAGCCTTGGTGGATGGGGAGAGGAGAGAGGAGCTCTGGTGTTCTGCTTTGAGGCATTGGCTTTCAAAAAGAATGTGATCCAGTCCCAGAGTGAGTCTGGGGCAGGAATCTTGTATGAGTACAGAAGGGCAAACTGTCAGAGGAGCTTGACATTAGGTCCCCTTACCCGTGCCTAGTGCCGAAGGACCCACATCTCCCTTCTCCTCTGGCACTAGTATAGGGGTCTACTGGAGGAATTATTCCAGCACCTTCCACCCAAGATGCAAAGCCTTCCCAAGCTCCAAAACCTTCCCAAGCTCCATTCCCTTAACCATCAGACAACTAGTTAGACTGCATACAAGGAAATTAACATGAGTCGAAAAGCCTGATTAAAGTAAAGAATGATCACCCCTTCTACTGGCCCACAAAGAGAAGATGGTTGTCCTCACAGTTCGCCAGTGCTAAGAACTTTCTCTTTCTCTCCTTACCTGACTACCTCCTACGTTGCCATCAAGGCCTCCTCTTCAAGAAGCTCCTCCCATTCCAAACCGAGCTAACTGCCTTTCTCAGTGCCCCCAGGGCATCTGACAACGAATCAGCTGCTTAGGTTTTGACTTACAATCCCTCAGTGCAGGGCCCCGCTGCTACCCCAGCTCTTGGCAAGCTGTTCCAGGCACAGTGCGTGCTCAGGAACCATTTATTGAGCCAAACCAGACTTCCCAGCAAAGCAGCCTTGTCTTCTGCCCTCAGCCTGGTGGGAAAGTATTTTCAGGCTTGTCAGGATAAAACCACAAAGACACAGGTGAGACTCTAAGACACAACGTTGGGTGTTCTGAGAACAGCAGGAGGGAGATGTGCTGAACCAGCTGTTTCCATAGGATCAGACTAATGGAGGGGAATGGTCTAGTCTAGTGCAGTAGTTCTCTGGCCACACATTGGAACCACTGAGGAACTTAAAAGCAAAACAAAACAGTGTCTGGGTCCTGCCCTCAGAGATAGTGATCTAATTGGTCTACAGCAGGATGTGGGCATCTTACTAGGTCCGTGTACACTCAGAGAAAGATGACCCCACATACGGGGCTTACATACACCACTGGGATTGGCATGGGCGCTGTCAGCTGAGGATTCTCTGCAGCAGGGCTCCTCTGGGGTCAGCATGGCACGGGCCTGAACTGCCCCAGGGTGTGTCTCAGCAGAGAGAAAGCCTAGTATGCTCCCTTGACCAGCTGGACACATGGACAAAAAATGTCCTGTGCTCCTTTTACTGTCCAGTGTGTCATTTTTCCTTTTCCTAAAAGGATGACGGGTACCTTCCCAGCCCAGCAAACCAGTTATAGGAGGGGCGAGTCATTTCCAACTTGAAACTTGTCAATCCCCATCCCTCCCACTCTCATTCCTGCTGGATAAGTAATTACTTTCCAACTCCAAGCCCATTTTCCAGGGAAAATCCAGGTGCAGAGAAGCCAGCGTCTTGGGTGCACAGTGGGGCTCTTGCATCAGTGGGGTCTCTGAGTGGGGCAGTGGCTAAGTTCCCATGGGTGCATGCTAGGGCAACTTCCACTCCCTCTTCCCTTGCCAGGTCCCCAGAGGTATTGTGCACCTATTTTTTGAGCACCTGCTGTATGCCTCCAATTCTCTTCTCCACCCTGTCCTGCTGTACACACTTACTCATCTTTCAAGAGTCAACCTCACCTGCTCCATGAAGTGTTTTCTGACTCGCCAGGCAGGATGCCTCCCATGACTGGCAGAAGCAACACACATTCTCTTTGGAATAACTCAACTTCAATCCAGGCTGACAAAAATTGTATTAAAACCTTTTTGTGGGTTTGTTTTAGAGACAGGATCTCACTGTGTTGCCTAGGCTGGTCTCAAACTCCTGAGCTCAAGTGATCAAGTGATCCTCCCACCTCGGCCTCCCGCGTAGCTGGGACTGCAGGTGTGTGCCACTGTGCCCAGCTCCAAAGCTATTGATTTATAACATGAATTCTGACTTTAGATATAGTAAAAGTTTTTTTTGTTTTTTCCCAAAGAGTCTTACATCAGATAAGGGATATAGCTGTCCTTAGGTCCTGGGGATAATGGAGAGGAGAGTCTCCTGGCCCTTGCCCCGCTCCTAGACCAGCAGGGAGCATACTCAGGAAGGCTCTTGGAGATCAGGAAGTAAGACATTTGTGTGACTTTCCAGTTGACTCCAGCCCGCAGCCCCAACAGCTTCAATTTTGTCTTTCAGGCATTTTCTGATATGGGGAGGAAGTATGTGTGCAGGGGTGCCCATCAGCCAGGGAGCTGGCACCTCTTCCATACGATGTGCGCATCACTAGCACTGCACACATCACCCTGTATGAGGAGTTTCTCTCCCCTGAGTGAGGGCTAAAAGCTGAAAGCTTAATTGTCCATCAGTGGGGCCTGGCTAAGTAAAAAGCAGCATATTTATATGATGACATATGTAGAGAAGTTGAAAGGAATGCACTTCCTTTATCAACATGGATAGAGCTAAAAAAAATTGGTGTAAAACTAAGTTGCTGAATAAACAGTACAGAATGAATGCATTTTTTAAAAATTTAAAAAAAATTTTTTTTTTTTTTTGAGATGGGGTCTCACTCTGTCACCAGGCTGGAGTGCAGTGGCATGATCTTGGCTCACTGCAACCTCTGCCTCCCGGGTTCAAGCGATTCTCCTGCCTCAGCCTCCCAAGTAGCTGAGACTACAGGCGCCTGCCACCACGCCCGGCTAATTTTTGTATTTTTAGTAGAGACGGGGTTTCACTGTGTTGGCCAGGATGGTCTCGATCTCTTGACCTTGTGATCTGCCCGGCTCAGCCTCCCAAAGTGCTGGGATTACAGGCATGAGCCACCATACCTGGCCCCATGATTGCATTTTTAAAAAGTACATTGGAAACTCACTTTTTTTCCAGTGGCTACATTTGTATGTATGCAAAAATATTTTTTATAAATCTGAAAGGACAGTGCAGAGTGAGACCACACCTCATGTGTCTCTGTTTGATCAGGGATCAGTGCACGGCTCACGGCAACATGGTAGGTGCTTCTAAGATGTTTGCCACATGGATGGCAGCGTTGGGCAGCTGCTGAGGACTTATGGAGTGATGGACCCAGAGTCTCGTGAAGGGCCTTGAGAGGATTCCTCCTATACTGGCTCCCTCCTCATCCCATCCGCCCCCACCTTCCACTAAGCCCAGAACCCACAGCTCCATTCTGGCTGTGGCATCCCTGGGTCTGTCCACTCCCTCCTCAGCTTCAGATTCAGCCCTAGCCCTGTTCCTCTATTTTTCTGAGGACTGGCCCCAGTGTGTATATGTGTGTGTGTTGGGGGAGCTGACTGTTACTTAGAAACTGGGATTGGAACAAAGCAAGTTGATTCTGGCCCAGGCCATTAACTAAACTATCCTACTATAGTCTTGGATCAAGTACTTCCACATGAGAGGGAGCACTGGGTGGGTACTCGTGAGCCTGATGGCTAATGTACTGGGAAAGGACATGAACAAATGTTCTAGAAAGGTGCCTGTTCTGGTGGGGAGGCCTGCCAGCTTTCCGAGCCCATAAGTCCTTGTCCTAGTCAGCTTGGGCTGCCGTAACAGATGACCATAGACTGATGTGGCTTAAACCACAGTTATTTCTCACAGTTCTGGAGAGGCTGGGAAGCTCAAGATCAAGGTGCCAGTTTTTGGTGAGGGCCTTCTTCCTGGCTTGCTAATATGCATTTTCTTGCTGTGTCCTCACACAGCTGGGAGGGAGAGCTCTGGTCTCTCTTCCTCTTCTTATAAGGACACTAATCCCATTATGGGATCCCACCTCATGACCTCATCTAAACCAAATCACCTCCCTAAATCCCCTTCTCCAAATACCATCACATTGGAGGTTAGGGCTTGAATATATGAATCTTGGGAGGACCCATACATTTGTAGGGGAAAGGTTTCAAAAGCAGGGTGTTTGGCATGCTTTATCTCAGACTTCAGGGTAAATAGTGAATATCAGAGGTTCTGGATGAAGCTTTTGACACAGGCAGAAGAGGTAGAGCATGCAGGGAACTGGTAGCAAGGAGGAGGCCTACTCTTCATCATTATGGCTGGCTCCAAAGCACAGGCTTCATTCAGGCAGGCACACATTCATTTAACGTCTTTTAAGGGCGCAGGCCCTGGCTAGCACTGGGCAAGTGCTAGGGCCCCTGAGTTGAAACAGAGTGCTTGCCCTCCTGGAGCTTACTGCTGTGCATGAGGCAGGTCTCAATGGAAAACTGCAAACTTTTACCTGGCCTCCAGGTTTTGCATGTGCCATTTTGTCTGGTACACCCTGCATTCCCTTTGTCCTGTCCCCCGAGCTGCTTCTACCCATTTGGCAGGTATGGGCGGGTGGGGCTGTTTTGGGGAAGTTTGCTCAAGTCTGGATTCTGAGACGCTAGGGCTTCCAGAACATGACACCTCTTGCCTCTCAAGGCTTGCCATTGCAAGGCTGCCCCTCTTGTTTGCATGTCTGTCTTCTCCATGACACCTAAGCTTCCTGAGAACAAAACTGTGAACCACCATATCCTAGGTACCCACTGTGGCCTGCTTCCTGCAGGGAGAGGGTACAGTCAATGAGTGAGTGAATGAATGAATTATACGCTATTGCAAATAGCTGGTCCCTGAGCATGAGGGGTATCTGAACAGATGTGTAAGTATGGTGATTAGAAACAAGTGATAAAGGTTTGAGAAATAATATAAAAAGCCACTGCAGTGACAAACACACCCATCCACCTGCTCGAGACTAACAACCAACTGTTTTCTTGATCCATAGCTGCCAGAGGAACATGCCTCTGTCTTACTGGGTTTCTGAGATTTGCAACCTCTCAAGCTGGGTTCTAGCCAGAGAGGTGTAAAAGCCAAAAATGTTAGATCGTTCAGTCACCTTGTATAAGTTAACATAATATTTTTTTTCTCTCTCTCCTTTTCTTTTTCTTTCGCTTTGGAGAAGGTCTCATTCTGTTGCCCAGGCTAGAGTGCAGTGGCACAATCAGGGCTCACTGAAGCCTCAATCTCCTGGGCTTAAGTGATCCTTTCACCTCAGCTCCCCCGCCGCCCACCCCAGTAGCTGGGCCTACAGGCACAGGCCACCACACCCAGCTAATTTTTTCATATTTTTACTACAGAGAGTTTGCCATGTTGCCCAGGCTGGTCTTGAACTCCTGGACTCAAGGGATCCGCTGGCCTCGGCCTCCCAAAATGCTGGGAATACAGGCGTGAGCCCCTGCGATCGGCTTATAACATTTCTGTGCCTCAGTTTCCTCACTTGTGAAACAGGAATAAGAGTAGTTTATTAGGGTTGCCCTAAGGACTAAATGAGAGGGGTCTTGTAAAGTCTGAGGGATGGTGAATGCATAAATGCTTAATAAGTGCTGGCTCTTACTACAGGGCCTCTCACCTCCAGCGGCCCTGCTCTGTCATTCTCTAAACCTCAGTTGGCCCATGTGTAAGATGGGAGTGCGAATGGTAATGATTAAATGAGAAAGTAAAACTGTGCTAGGATCTGTTGTTTGTGTCCAAGAGAGCCTGTGGGACTACGCTTCGCATCCAGGCTCACCAGGCTGGGGATTCCGGGTCCGGCCATCCAAAGCAAATCTACTCAGTGCGCTGGTCGCGAGGACCACCTCCAGCCTGGGGACTTCAGGCCACAACGCCCAACCCAAACCCCAGAACCGTTTTTCTCACGGGAGCAGGCTGCTGTGGGTTCGTCTGACTGATAAGGAGGCCTGATTATTATTCTCCTGGGAGATGACCAGGAAGGCCATGGAGGGGTCCCCACAGTAGGGGGCGGCGCATGGACTGCAATCTGGTTATTCCAGGAAAAAGAAATAAAAAATGTTGCAGAGGCGGCGGCCACAGGGCTGGGAGCCGGTTATCTCTGGGCCACCTTCCAGCTCTGATAACCATAGGCCGGGCTCGCCGGGTGGGGCGGGCGCCCCGAAGTGGGCCGGGGCGCCGCGGCCGGTAGCCTCTGCTTTGCCCAGCCCCTCCCGCTACGGTCGGGCGCCGGGTCTCCAGGCCGCGCCCAGCCCCACGAGGAAGCGGCGCGGTGCCTGCCAGCCGAGCTCACCGCGCGCCCTCAGCCGGACAAGGTGGGCGAGGGCCAGGGGGGCCGCTGCTAGACCCCGGGGCCCCGCCCGTGCCCCCCTACCCATTCCCGCTCCCCCAGCACCCGGGGCGTCCCCCGGAGCTTACTCTGCAGACAGCGGGCTGCGGCCAGGCAGAGGGCGAAGAGTCCTAGGGAGATGCCTCGGGTCTTCCTCCTCCCGCTGGGCAGAGGCCTCATGGGCGAGCCCGGGGCCTCGCGGGCCGGGGTGTGTGCTGGCCGCACCGCGCTGCAGCTCCTATGCGGCCTTCTCTCTTCCTCCGCCTCTGGCTGCCGCAGGTTCTTTAGGGCCAGATGCAGATGAGCTGGTTGTACTCTGGTTGAACCAGTTCCCAAGGATAGGGGGGGCGGGGGGGGGTGTTGCGGGGGAGAGAATTAATATGGGAAGGAATGGGAATGCACAGACTCAGAGGTAAATAATGGCAAATAATGAGCAGCCTCCTTCCGTTCACACCCATTTTACTGGTATTGATTCAAGGTTCGGCTGGATGCTAGGTGGCAGGAAGGAGGGAAAGTATTAGCTATTGCTTCAGGACAGAGCTAGTCATTGGCATCATGGGCAAAGGGAAGGCTTTTAGGAAAGTGAAATGACAGCCTGGAGTGAGAGGGATGAGGGGAGGGGGTGGGGAGACTCAGGCTGCCCTGATGGGAACCACTGCACAGTGATGATATCCATCCATCTATCCACCCATCTGTCCATCCATCCATCCCTCCATCCATCCAGGAAATGTTCACCAATCGCCTGCTTTATTTGCACAGAGCCTCGCACATGGCAGTCACTCAAATAAACCGGTGGAATGAAGCTAGGCACTGTGTTAAGTGCTGGGGATACAAGGATGTGGGCACCTGTTTAGAAATCCTAGCAAGGGGTGGGGGCTGCAAAAAATGAGCAACCGCTAGGCCGAGGCGGATCGGATCACGAGTTCAGGAGATCGAGACCATCCTGGCTAACACAGTGAAACCCCGTCTCTACTAAAAATACAAAAAAAAAAAAAAAAAAAAAAAAAAAAAAAAATTAAAGGGGCGTGGTGGTGGGTGCATGTAGTCCTAGCTGCTCGGGAGGCTGAGGCAGGAGAATGGCGTGAACCCGGGAGGCAGAGCTTGCAGTGAGCCGAGATTGCACCACTGCACTGCAGCCTGGGCGACAGAGGGAGACTCCGTCTCAAAAAAAAAAAAAAAAAAACAACCGCTGTACAGTGCATATGTCGCTAGGATCAGAGAGGCCCAGCATGCTCTGGGGGCTCAGAGCAAGTGTAATTAGTCTCCAGGAGAGGTCGATGGAGGGGTGGGGCAATCAGTTTTGGTCCAAACTAGTCATGAAATTATATTTCACTTTGTCAAAACTAGAATTTCTAGCCTCACTTGCCACAAGGGATAGCAGTGTGACCCAGTGCTGGCCAGTGATATTTAAGGGGAAGTCTTTTTGAGGTGTTTCTGGAAAAGTTTTTGCTTTCCTCATAAAAAGGACA
The DNA here is from genome assembly GCF_028858775.2 of Pan troglodytes. Classification (NCBI taxonomy): domain Eukaryota; kingdom Metazoa; phylum Chordata; class Mammalia; order Primates; family Hominidae; genus Pan; species Pan troglodytes. The sequence continues at coordinate 95,969,866 of NC_072407.2, forward strand.
GCTAAGGCTGGGACTTCCCCTCCCCCTTTCTTTCTGCCTTGAAAACATTTATTCTGTTCAGATCTGTGGCATGTGTCTTGCATCCATTAAGTTACATAAATGAATGCAAAAACCATCATGCTAAGTAAGGATGGTGGAGCAGGAAGATAGAAAGACCTAGAAGGGCCGGGTGTGATGGCTCACACCTGTGATCCCAGCACTTTGGGAGGCTGAGGCAGGTGGATTGCATGAGCCCAGGAGTTTGAGGCCAGCCTGGACAACATACTGAGACCCCATCTCTACAAAAAAATATAAAAATTAGCCTGGGCATGGTGGCCCACGTCTGTAGTACTAGCTACTTGGGAGGCTGAGGCAGGAAGATCACTTGAGCCCAGGAGGCAGAGGTTGTAGTAAGCCATGAATGTACCACTGCACTCCAGCCTGGGTGACAGAATGAGACCCTGTTTAAAAAAAAAGATAGGAAGGAAGACATAGAAGACTATCGTAATCCACTGTACTTTCCTATCTCCTTCTGGTTTCTAAAGGAGATTTCTTGCCAATTCCGATGTGTTCCTGGTGAGGCCGATACTAGTGTTACCCTGCTGACTGGCTTGGGGTGGGCTTGTCAACCATGCTGTCCATTTGAAGTACCCTCTCTGCCAACCAAAGTATTTGGTTCAAGGATGGGCAGACAGGGCCATCAGCATCTTCCCTGGAAATGTATGGCCACTGCTGGCATGCTAAAAATGGGATATGAACCTGGGGGTACTGGTGGACGATCTTGTCTGTCATGTGGAGAGGCCCTGGATTAAGAATGAAACCAAGATGAGACAAACTGAGCGGGGAACTGAGGAAAGGGATAAAGGCCTAACTACATGGGTTGGGCTCTGGGATTCTGCATGATTGGGTTTGCCATTTATCAGCAAATAAATGCCCTTTTTTGCCTCAGCAAATTTAAGTTGGATTTTTATGATATAAAATTGAGAATGCCCTGCTAAAGCAAGCAGTCTTCTTGACATTTTTCTGTTTTCTTTATTAGATGTAAAAGGCTTCAGGAATTACTTGCATTCATTTGTTTATCCATCAAACATCAAATCTGCCCCCATATCAGGCAATGTGCTAGGCACTGCAGCTCCAAAGATGAATAATAACTCATGATTCCTAGTCTCAAAATACTCACAAACTAGTGGAGACAAAATGATTCAAGTTGGGAAAGGCTTCCAGACACAGAGGTCTCTCCTGCTAAGGCTAAGTTGAGAGGAAACTGGCTGTTCTGCTTACTGCTGTGAACCCTGGAAATCTGAGACAGGTCTCAATTTAGAAAGTTTATTTTGCCAAGATTGAGGATGTGTGTCTGTGACACAGCCTCAGGAGGTCCTGAACACATGTGCCCAAGGTGGTCAGAGCACAGCTTGGTTTTAAACATTTTAGGGAGACATGAGATATCAATCAACATATGCAAGATGAACATTGGTTCTGCCTGGAGAGGCAGGTCAACTTGAAGCAAAGGTGGGAAGACTCGATGCAGGAAGGGGTGTTCCAGGTCATAGATGGCTAAGAGACAAATGGTTGCATTCTCTTGAGTTTCTGATGAGCCTCTTCAAAGGAGGTAATCAGATATGCATTTATCTCAGTGAGCAGAGAGATGAATTTGAATAGAATGGGAGGCAGGTTTGCCCTAAGCAGTTCCCAGTTTGACTTTTTCCTTTAATTTAGTGATTTGGGGGCCCCAAGAATTTTTTTCCTTTCACATTTCCCCCCTTTTCTTTTTAAAAAATTTTTTGAGAAAGCACGTTAGAAGAAACCAAGTCTCTGGGCTCAGATTTCATTGGATCTCTCGTGGCTTAGAATGGTTTATTCGTAGACAGGTAGGTGCCAAGTTATTAGGAAAGCTCATTATTAGCAGGTTGTGAAGTCTCATGTCCTATGAAGAGAAAATAGGGGGAGGAAGGGAGAAAAGCAGCAAACTAAAAAATAATTCTGAAAAATTGATATAGGCCACATTATACTGTGTAGACAAGGATGAGGCCAGTTTTCCCAAGGGCTTTCATTGGCTCCATCAGGCAAGTTTGATTCCTTAAAGGAAAGCACACCATTCCAGTCAAAGCCTTGGCAAAATAACCAGTTTCTCCAATTTTGTCCTGTTACAAATGAAAACAGATTCTTACTGCACTTATGCAAATAAGTGTATTGTCATGAGTTAATAATGCTCACAAATAGTTTCCAAATTCTGTAGAAATCAAGTAGAGAGAAAACAAATATACTCCACATTTTGTTCATAGGAGTATATTTTACTCAATTATTAAAAGTTGTAAATAGCTTAAAAGTTTTCTTGACTCTGAAAAACAAAAGAAAGGATCAGCAATGTTTCAGTTAAAAAGATTACTTTAGACTTCTATTAGCTTAGTCCATGTAGATAATTTTTGTTATGTTTGGTATTCATGAACATGTCAGCTCTCTATGAGTCCTGAAAGTTTTCCTCTATTCTGATGTCACAATCTTCAAAGTTATCAGAAACCTGTATTCAAGAGCACCTGTTAGAGTCATATAGCCAATAATAAAACCACCTCTTAAGAGGACCAACACAAGACAACAATTGTCTGTGGATGACAAAATGTTTTAGGGCAGCCATAGTCAAAGACACAATTGACAAGTAAATTCGTTACCTCTGTGGCACACAATAGTTTAACATAACAGTTATAATTATTACTGATAATGTACACTAAGTCATATCAGAATTATAGGAGTTTTCCATAATTTTGTAACACATGCCAATAATATATTTAAACAAATACAGCCCAAAGAAAACCAAGCACCATTTCATATTTGACAATCCTTCCTATAGCATTTATATGCCAAATAAATAAGCCATATTTGTCATTTTTTGGACTTTAGGGTACCTATTAATAATATCTTACAGGATTAATTAGGTCAGAAAAAGACAGTTTATAATTTGATTTTGGAAAGTTTGTCAAATATCAAAGGTTTAAAACACTTTATAGCACAAAATAGGATTACAGGTCTTGTAAAATAAGTCATTCATTTAACCAAAGTGATAACTCAAGGATTTTTTAAAAAAGGCAAAAACCTTCCTTCTTTGAGAGATAAGACTTAATTTTCCAAATGATAAGCCCCAATGCAAACAGCATGAGGCCAATTAATTTTTCCAAAATTTTATAAACAATTATAAAATGTTAGCCTTGATCATAAGATGTAGCTTCCATAAGCCTTTTATAACCTTTATTAAGGAGTTGGTTAATGCTTCAAGAAAACCTTGTTAATCTGACACAGAGGCCCATATGCTAGTCTTGCATCAGTATGTCTTTGACATTAATGTTTAATTTATAGAGAAACTGAATTTATTTTATCTCTTAAAAATCGGCCCTTATAATTTCACACTCTCACCTCTTCTGCAATACACCCTGGGCCTTGAGGAGTTGAATGGCTTTAATTTCTGGTCCTGTGTGTCTCAGGAATGCAGTTTATTTTGATTGGGATCTTTTGTTTTTTTTTTAGATGGAATCCCCCTCTTTTGCCCAGGCTGGAGTGCAGTGGTGTAATCTTGGCTCACTGTAACCTCCGCCTCCCAGGTTCAAGTAATTCTCCTGCCTCAGCCTCCTGAGTAGCTGAGATTACAGGTGCCTGCCACCACGCCCAGCTAATTTTTGTATTTGTAGTAGAGACCGGGTTTCGCCATGTTGGCCAGGCTGGTCTTGAACTCCTGATCCACCTTCCTCAGCCTCCCAAAGTGCTGGGATTACAGGCATGAACCACCACGCCAGCCTTGATTGACATCTTCTATGGGGCCTGAAAATGAGGCTTTAATTGCAATGTTTAAGATTTAGAAGGACTTTGTGTCCTTTTTAGACCCAGGAGTCAAAGTCCTGTAACTTAATGTCACAAGTACCTTAAAAGCACATACAGAAAAGCACATACAGATGTAATAACCTTGATTCAAATTTTTTTTAATCTCAGTTTTTCCCTAAGCAAACCAAAACTCAATAATAATGGCATAGGAATTATTTTGATAAAAAAACATAAAATCTGTTAGGCCAGTTACCAAAAGGCAAAAGAAAAGACCCTCTGTAGTGTACAGAATATTATGTTAGAAGGAAATATTTCCTTTAGATGCTTAAGAAAATATTGTTAGCATCAACGCACAACAAACAGAACTTGAGGAAGAAAACTTACATGAGTTGAAAATGAGTTGAAGGAGAGCATTATTATTTTGAGCCTTTTAAAAGAAAGAAAAAGGTGGCCTTGTTATGTAAATAAAGTCCCTTCAGTAGTCAACGTAAAGAATCTTCGCTTTTTTTTTTTTTTTTTCCTTTTTACTGGCCAAATACGGCCACCACCACACCAACTTTGTGTGTGTGGGGGGGGGGGGGGGGCGGGGGGGGGTGCAGAATTTAGCCACTTTAGAGGCCTTGTTCCCCATAATTTGAAATTTTCCTTCAGATTTGATCAAGTCAGATAGAGTTAATCAGAACCAGTGGGAAAAAGACCAAAACAACAAGAAAAACAGAAAGAAACAACAACAACAACAAAACAGTTAAGCAAAACAAATGATGGCACAACATATATGATAACTGAGCACTCTTATGGTAAGGAGAATTTATGACAAATTTGTTGTTAATCTTAACTTTAGCCAAGACAAACCCTAATTCAATTACTTACATAGGGATTGGTCTCAGACTGAAGACCGCTCTCTACCATTCTAGGAGCAGGAAAAAATACTAATCTTTCATGTTGGAAGCAAGCTCAAACTCCATAAAGGAGTAACCTGCCTTCCATAATCATGGAAACAGGAAATCTTGCCTTCCTTATTGGAAGCAAATAAAACTCCAAGAAAGAGGAGTTGTACAGCAAAACAAACTTTAGATCTCTATCAAATTTTGGGAGATCAGGGATTCTATGGATGTGCTGTCAGACCTCAGGAAATTGTCCTCTTGGTTTGAGCCATAAAGTTAGCTTGTGCTGGTACCACGCACCGATAGGAGATTTGTCAAAGGTCGGGGCATCTTCATGCAGAATCCCTTCATGGTTACCAAAACGTGAATCCTGGAAATCTGAGACAGGTTTCAGTTAATTTAGAAAGTTCATTTTGCCAAGGTTGAGGATGAATGCCTATGACACAGCCTCAGGAGGTCCTGACAACATGTGCCCAAGGTGGTCAGAGCACTGTTTGGTTTTATATATTCTAGGGAGACATGAGACGTCAATCAACATATGCAAGATGTACATTGGTTTGGCCTGGAAAGGTGGAACAACTTGAAGCAAAGGCAGGAAGACTCAAAGTGGGGAGGGGCTTCCTGGTCATAGGTAGATAAGAGACAAATAGTTGCATTCTTTTAAGTTTCTGACTAGCCTCTCCAAAGGAGGCAATCAGATGTGCATTTATCTCAGTAAGCAGAGGGGTGACTGAATAGAGTGGGAGGCAGGTTTGCCCTAAGCAGTTCCCAGCTTGACTCTTCTCTTTACTTAGTGATTTAAGGGCCCCAAGATTTATTTTTCTTTCACGCTGCCATATACCTGGCACCTGGCATCTGGCACATGGTAGATGCTTAATAACAATTTGTTAAGTGGATATAAGAATGATAAAAATGGAAGTCAGAAATGTAAGTTAGTGAGAAGGAAGACGCTCATGAGATAAAGAGCTGATAAATGTTGGAGTGACTCAGTGATGCTGTGATTTTGTGTCCTGCCTCTGCCTTCTCCAAGCTCTCTGGCTATGGAGAAGTGACATCAAGCCTCTGCACTTTTGAAGTGGTTGGACTGTACCAGAAATTATCTGTCCTGGCTGCACATTAGAAAAAACAAACAAACACACCATGGCTTGGGCCTTGCTCCAGTTCAATTGAATCAGATTTTCTGAGGGTGGGGCTGAGGCATGAGTGTTTTAGAAAGCTCCCTGAATGATTTTGACGTGCAGCCAGGGTAGAAAACCACTGCTCTAGATTGGAGGCTTCTCACAGTCATGTGTGATGCCTTTTTAGGTCCAAGTTTATTATATCTTTTCTGTAGTACAGGATTTCATAGAGGGGAGGAAGGAGATCACATGGGTCCATTTAAGACATTGTATTTACCATTTTATTCATTCAACAAATATTAATTAAGTGCATACAGGATCTCAGGCACGGCAGGCACTAGCTGGTGGAGTCAGCGGGGGTGAAGGCAGGGAAGAGAGGTGTGAGAAGCAGATTGGGTCTGTATGCTGACTCCTCACAATGCTTGTTTTTTGCTGAAAGGATATAACTCAAGATTCATAATTAGTAGGAAATGTTGGCTCTTCCTTTGCAATCTTTGGCACACGCTGTATCCCTCAGGTATTTTTAACTCTTCTCAATAGTCAGCCATTCTGGAAAAAAACAACACCCACCAGTGTTTGTTTTCTCAAAATCCTAGGATATATTTCTCACTTCTAAAAGAAGTAAATGGTGTCTGTTTATAGTGACCTAGCTTTATGATAGCTGCACATCCCCATGCATTTCTCCTTTTTGAGAACAGTCCTAATTAAAATATACTATTCTGTTGTTCCTGTAAGTACATTTGAATTTGTGAAAATATGCAAAATAGATCACCATATTCAGATGGCTCACAAGTTCTTAGTGCTTTCATCTTTCTTGAAAATATGTTTGTTGTTTATTATGGGATGTGTGTTATGGTGCCAAGCAGTTGGCTGAATTTCAAGGGGAACTTGTGTTGAATGCTACTGTATAGAAGACATACATGCAGTAAGGAAGTTTATACAAACCTTTGTTAAAGTTGTTCCTTTGGGCTTTTATGGTGCTATACAGCATGCTAAGTCTCCAAACTGAGCTGATTTGTATTCCTGACGTCACCCTGGAACCACGTGGAGGCCAAGCCTAGTAAAAGGAAAATGTGTACTAGGTGGTCACTAGTTCCTTCTTTGAACTCGATGGTACAAAGTGCCTGAACCATGCGGCAGCCCGTATTTAGTGTCTATAACCAGAAATCATGGTGATTGATGCATGCAAACCTTAGTTCCCCTATACGGCTGTGAAAGCAAAATATCTTGGTGCCCCCAAATCACTAAGCTAAAGAGAAAAGTCAAGCTGGGAACTGTTTAGGGCAAACCTGCTTCCCATTCTACTCAAAGTCACCCCTCTGCTCACTGAGATAAATGCATATCTTATTGCCTCCTTTGGAGAGGCAAAACAAGCAAACATATAACTTACATGATTACTGAGCACTCTAATGGTAAGAAGAAATTAAGACCGGCTGGTTGTTAATTTTAACTTTAGCCAAGACAAATCCCAATTCAGCTACTTACTTAGGGATGGGTCTCAGGCTGAAGACTGCTCTCTACCATCCTAGGAACAGGAAAAAAAAAAAAAAAATCATCTTCTCTGTTGAAAATGAGCTCAAACTCCATAAAGATGGAAGTTTACCTACCTTTCATCATCATGGAAGTAGGAAAAACTTGTCTTCCTTGTGTTGGAAACAAGTAAAACTCCCCCAAAAAAGGGAATTGTACCACAAAGTTAACTTTAGATCTTGACCGAATTTTGGGAGATCAGGGACTCTCTGGAGGGGGTGCTTCCAGGCCTCAGCAAATTGTCCTATTGGTTTGAGCCATAAAGATAGCTCAAACTAGTACCAAGCACCAATATATTTGTCAAAGGTCAGGGGCACCTCCACTCAGAATCCCTTTGTGGTTACCAGAATGTGAACCCCCCAAATCTGAGACAGGTTTTGGTAAATTTGGAAAGTTTATTTTGCCATGGTTAAGGATGTGTGCCCATGACACAGCCTCAGGGGTTCCTGATGACATGTGCTAAAAGCTAACATCCAAGATGCGTGTGTGTTTAAAGGCCTTTGTGTTTTTATTTTTTTTTCTCTCCTAGGACCTTAAGCAAAAGTTTGTTTTTTCTCAGTTGGCTGCATTCTGTTTTCTTCATTTACTTCTGCTGTCCCTCCTTTCTCTTGCACCCTCTGCTGCATGATGGACCTAAACTAGTTTATAAAAGACTGGGGTTTCTTAAAGAAAATGGAGAAGGTGCCAAACTCCCTTTGGGAAAGAAACCTGTTTTTCCTTATGGAACCCAAAGAGTATAAGCAGACAAGTGTGTCTGAGCTTTTAAACTGTTTCCTTTTGTATTGTGTTACCTGATCTACTGGCTAAAATAGTTATTGCAACAGAGGCTACTCTTGGGTTCTTAAAGAAGAGTGCAGTTTAGACACTTAGAAATGTCTTTGTTTTAAGAAAGATTTTTTCTAAGTCCGCTGTAAAAACATCACATGGTCTAGCTTCATAATAATTCTTCCTTTTTGGAAACCCAGGATTCAGTGTGGGCTCTCCCCAGAGCTCAGAGATCCAGTTAAAAGACAGGTAGTCCCTATCTAAATAAAATTGGTCTCCATATACAATCCTGATAGGTATTTATAATTTTATGTTTGATTTGGCATCCATCTTTAATCTTCCTCTAGCATACCAGAATTTTTCTCTCCATACCTTATGATGTAAATTTTGCTATTTGATTTTCACCAGAATTGTTTTCTTTAATGTGCAAATTTAAAGCTATTTAGCTGACACTTGCCTAGGGTTATGAAATAGGTTATCAAGTATCTGAAAGTCTAAGATGGGGAAAAAAAGGTTTTTATACATCTTTAAGATGTACTTCTATCAGCATATCTAATATGTCTATGTATTTATGTGTGGTGCACACAATGTCTCACTACTGAAAATATATAAAAGAGCTCTAATTAATTGGCTTAAAGAAAAATAAAAGCACTTAATTCAAATACTTTATCAGAAAAATGAAAGAATAGCCAAATGTTTTGTCAAGATTACATGACTTAAGTAAAATCTTTAATAAATAAGCTAGCTTTAAAATTATTGGTAAAGTAATATTAGAAATGCCTTAAGAATTACCAGCATACATTTCTGTTTGCATTTATTGATCAAGCAATTTCATACTTATCCCTGCCAAATACTATAAGGTGTCAAGATTTGGCATAGAGTTTACAAAATCCAAAAGACTTTAAACAGAAAAGGGGGGAAATGTGAAATGAAAATATTTTGGGGTCCCCAAATCACTAAGTTAAAGGGAAAAATCAAGCTAGGAACTTCTTAGGGCAGACCTGCCTCCCATTCTATTCAAAGTCACCCCCTTGCTCACTGAGATAAATACATACCCGATTGCCTCCTTTGGAGAGGTTAATCTGAAACTCCGAAGAATGCAACAATTTGACTCTTAACTACCTATGACCTGGAAGTCCCCTCCCCACTTCAAATTATCCTGCCTTTTCCAGACCAAACCAATATTAATTTTACATATGTTGATTGACGTTTTGTCTTTCTAAAGTGTATGAAACCAACCTGTGCTCTGACCACCTTAGGCACATGTCATCAGGACCTCCTGAGTCTGTCACAGGCGCGCATCCTCAGCCTTGGCAAAATAAACTTTCTAAATTAACTGAGACCTGTCACATTTCTGTATTTTGATATTGGGGGTAGTTTCATGGGTATACATTATGAAAATAAGTAATTCAAAATCTAAGCTGTTGGAATTCTAAACTATTTTGAGCCTTAAAGGAATGTGAATTTCAGGGCCTGAGTCACATGACAGGCAGCTATAACCTAGAAAGTTGTAAACCTTAGTATCTCTGACTATACAGAATCTTTTTCCTTACCTGCATTATTTTGTAAAATGCTGCAAATGGCTAAAAGGCACCAGGGAAGACCCCTTCCCTCTCCACTGTTGACTTTTATTATAGATTAACCTCTCTCTTACCTTTCACACAAAGATTTCATGATTGTCACATTGCCTTAAAATGGAATGTTATTCAACTCCTGGGTGATGGGTTCAATCAATTATACTTCAAATCTAGGCATCATGCAATATACTTTTGTAACAAACCTGCACATGTAACTCCTTAATCTAAAATAAAAGTTAAAAAAAGAGGCACACACGCAAAATCATTCATTAAAACTTGGGGGAAAAGATGGAATGTGAAATGTGCTTTTTTTCATTGGAAAGTGCAAGGCTCTTATATTGGTTCAAACCCAGAGAACGCGCCAACAAACACAAGGCGGTGTGGAGCTACATGCTGTTTTAATGAGCACCCAGGTGCAGACAGGCTGAGGCCTAAAATGGCATCAGCCCCAAAAGTGAGGATGGGGCAGGGGTTTTATAGTCTCCTGTAAACAGGAAGTGTCCCAATCTGATGTAACTGCTATGGGGTACCCAGATGGCCTCTCTCTCTTGATCTCCAGAGGGAACGTGTCTTCCAGCCAGCTCTCTTCCTGCTTCTGCTATCTTGCTGACACACGCTGCAGGCACAAGGCCACTTGGGACTAGGCCTGAGGAGGGAGGAGTTATTCAGCCTCCCAAGCTTTCAGGCCCCCAGGAGAATCTTTCCTTCCTGTGTGTTTGGTTATAGAAAAGGGAAAAGGGATGACTTTCTCAATGGCACCTCGAAAAAAAGAAAAATATAATTTTTGGGGTATTCTTGAGAGATGGGTTGGTATCCATCGTGTCATTTGTAGCAGGAGCATCGTCTGTATTGTCTGGTGGTTAACTGTAGTTTCAACAAGAGTTTTAATGGCTTTTGTCATCAGTGGGATAATACAGCGGAGAAACCCAATGGTGAAGATTCCTGTCCCTACCAGAGTTTTAAATCCTCCTCAATTAGAGAGCCACCCCCTAGAAGGTTCGTTGGGTCTCATCCCTTCCAGATTTGGACTGGTACATGGCTTACTTTTCTGATGTTTGAAGTGATCTCTAGAACTGCTTTTTTGTTATTGTCTGTGTTAAGACAACAATTAGAGATATTAAAGTTACCACAGACCCCACCCTCTTCTGCTAATAAGTAGTCTAGTGCTAGCATGTTTTGATAAATTGCCACATGCATTTGGTTTTGTTGTTGCGCGAGCATGTCCAGAGCTGAGGCGGTTTGGTTAGTGATTATCTCTAGAACAGCCTATAGTCTAATTATTCTATTTAGCATATATATAGGAGTGCAATAACCCCATGAACCATCCTCAGCCCAAGTGGCAGGGTTGTAATATTCAATGATCCATTGTGGAAGCCATTTGTCCTCTTGCCATCTTTGGCTTCCTCCTACCTTTAAGGATCATTTTTCTCTGTTTAGGTTATCATATACATGGACTCCAAGGGTGTTGCCCACCTGCTTTGGAAGTAAAAAGAATCCAGGTTTAATTGTGCATAGGAAACAAGTACTTTGCCAGTGATAAGGTAGTCATGAGTAAGCCTGGGTTCCACACATCCAAAAGAATCCATCAGGGGCAATCCATTGTAGGCTAGTGTTCATAGGATTGTCCCATAGTGCACTTAGGTGGGGGTATGTGGCATAAGGGTTAGTGGTGTTTGTATAGTACCAGGCCTTTTTGGACAAGACACAATCGAGGTAGCTTAAGTTAGAAGGAGACCAGGCTCTGTGGGGTAACGTTGGCCACCACTCTGCTGTGGAGGCATTGACTGTTAGGGTTTGGTGACAGGTGCTTTCACCTATGGTGCGATGGGTTTCATCAGTCCGCTTGTGGGATATGCACACTGTCCTTCTTACTGGGTTGGTAAATGTCCAGGACTGCGGGTGTTCCTGAGGAGTGAAAGTGAGGCTGGGGTTTTGGGATGTTAGTAAGTAAGGGGGAAAGTCTATCCCATACCACGGCCACTGTTAACTCATATAAGCTCCCCAACATACCCAGCAATTGAACACATTCATGGTAAGCATGATGCATTCTCCTAGATCTACAAACAGGTTTTTTCCTGGCTTGGGAAGGGAAATACCATGGGTGATTTGGGGGGAAGGAGTTGTTGGTTTTGGCTTTTGCTTTGGCTGCAATCTGTTCTCTTTATGTCCTCTAGCACTTGATTGTTTACTCCCCATTTTTGTCCAATTTTGGTGAAGCAAAGCCACTGCTTACCTTTTGGACATATAGCCCCATCACAGCTGCCAGATACTCCTAGATTTTTTACTTTATAATAACTTTTCCCTGATTCAATACATTCCTCGATTAAGGTTCCATAACAGGATTTTTCTATATGAGTATGGTAAATAAAGGACTGTTGCATTTTTCTTCTGTAGTGGAAAGACTGATAACACTCACGGCAGCTCAGAGGGGCTGCTGTGGACAGCAGGGCAGCTACTGACAATATTAGCATTGTGGTGAGGGATATTCCTGTATTAAGACTTTTGGTTGTAAGTGAGGTACAGCAGGCAGTTGAGTAGATACAGGCCATTTCTAAAAGCAGGTGGTTAGTCTTCCTTGTGTTTTGGTTCTAAGAAAAAATTTTTTTGGTTAATTTAAGCTTGGTAGAAGAAATTGGCCTAGACAAACACTTAGCTGTTAATGTTTCAGAGGAAGAAGTAGCCTTGGGGGTGAGTTTGACCCTGGTGCGATGGATCCAGTGGGGGAGTCCTTGGACTCTCACTGCAGTTGGCATGCTGAGTAACACAGTGTAGGGGCCTGTCCACTTCGGTTGTAGTTTTTTGTGAGGGTCGGGTTGGCAGATAAACACGTCTGTGCCTGCAAGACAGTTGAGAGGACAAGGAGGTGTCAACAGGGAGAGGCATGGCCTCATTTGCTGCTTCACGAATGAAAGACCGTGTCTGGATTAAGGATGGGAGGTAATTCCTGAGTGGCTCAGAATCTGGTAAGGGTGGAGGCCCTAAGACAAAAGTTCATCCATACATCATTTCAAAGTGACTATAAAAAGAGGGTGCCTTTGTTGTTGCGCAGAGTCTCATGAGGGCAAAAGGGAGATTTTTTGTCCATGACTGGTGGGTTTCTAGAGCCAGCTTGGTGAGTTGGGCTTTAAGGACAGAGCTGACTTTTTCAACTTTGCCTGAAGATTGAGGCTTGTAGGGTGTGTGGAGAACCCGTTTTATTCCCAAGGATGTAGAGATGCCTTGGGTAATTTGGCTGTTAAACGCAGGCCTGTTATCAGACTGGATGGATGTTGGGAGTCCAAAATGGGGAATTATATACATGATGAGAGTTTGTGTGATGACATTTGCAGCTTCTGAAGTTGTTGGGAACACTTCTACCCACCTGGAGACTACCCACTCAGACAAAAACTAGAAGATAGGGGAGCTATTTATCGGGTGGCATGTGAGTGAAGTCTACTTGCCAATCTTGCCCAGGTACCTGGCCTTGGGCTTGGTGGGTAGGAAAAGGCGGTGGCTGGAGGGAACCCTGGGGTGACATTGAGTGGCAGATAGAGCAGGATTGGGTAATTTCTCGAACATGGCTGGAAAGGTGAGGACAAGTGAAAATGGGTGGAGAAGTTGCAAGAGAGGTTTGTAATCGACATGGAAAGAGTTGTGAAGGCTTTGGAGGATAGGGATTGTTTGAGAATGAGGAAGAACGAAGCACCCTTCCTTGACATACCATGGTCCTTGCTTTTGAAGGTTTTGGGCTTGAAGTCCTCCTTTTCTTCTGAGGAGTAAAGAGGAGAGAACAAAGACAGGGACGGAAACTGGCCTTGCACAGGTTGCAGGGCTACTTGTTTGGCTACCTGATCTGCTAGAGCATTTCCAGCCGATATAGGATTGTCTGGGGCTTGGCGGCCCCTGCAATGAATGATGGCAACTTTCTGTGGCAGTCTGGCAGCTTGAAGGAGCTTGCTGATGAGAGAGCCATTTATGACAGGGGTGTTTTTTGCAGTTACGAAACCCTGTTCTTTCCAGATGGATGAGTGTGAGTGCACTATGTGGAACGCATAACGAGAATCTGAATATATGTTAATTTGTTGTCCGGCTGCTAGAGTGAGTGCTCAAGTGAGGGTGATGAGTTCAGCTTTTTGGGAGGTGGTTCCTAGGGGGAGCGGATTGGCTTCAATAGTGTGTGTGTGGGGTGACACTATAGCATAGCCAGCATGTCAGCGTCCTTGATGTAGGAAGGAGCTGCCATCTACAAACCAAGTAAATGAGGCATTTGGAAGGGGTTAGTCTTTTAGGTTTGGAAAAGGTATAAGAAAGGTTTGAACAGTGTCTACATAGAAGTGTGCAGGGTCTTGGGAGGTAATAGCTTCAAGTAAGAGCATGGCTGGGTTTAAACAGGAGCTGGTTAGCATGGTGATTTGGGGAGTTTCTGTGAATAAAGCATACAGTTGGAGGAGCCGTGAGGCAGAGATGAGACTTAGTACACTGCGGTGAGCTAGCATGTCTTTGATGTTATGGGTTGAATAAACTGTTAGGTTGGCATGAAGAGATAGTTTTAGACTTTCAAGGGTGAAGACAGCAGCTGCCACCAGCACTTGGAGGCAGGCAGGCCATCTGAGAACTGTGGTTTCAAGCTGTTTGGAGAGGTAGGCAATAACCTGGAGGGTGGGTCCCTTAGACTGGGTTAGAACACCTAGTGCAACTCCATGCCATTTGTCGGTACAGAGGGAGAAAGTTTTGGTGAGGTCTGGGAGGGTGAGGATGGGGGCTGAGATGAGAGCCTTTTGGAGTAGACAGAAAGGTTGGGTAATAGGCTGTGCTGGTTTTAAAGGCTCATGGAGAGGGCCTTTAGCAGCTTGGTATAAAGGCTTGGCAAGTAGAGCGAAGGAGGGAACCCAGAGCCTAAAATATCCCACTAGTCCTAGAAAAGAGAGAATTTCTTGCTTAGTTTGTGGAGGTGGGAGGGACTGGAGGAGGGATATGTGGTCGGTTGTGAGCCCTCGGGTTTGCAGGGTAAGGGCTAGGCCTAGGTAGGTGACTGAGGGGGTGCATATTTTTGCTTTTTAAGGGGAGATCTGATGCCCCTGCTCTGTCAGGAAGTTTAAAAGAGAGATAGTATGGGCATTCCAGTCTTTTTGAGAGGGGCTACACAGGAGCAGATCATCAACATAGCGAAGGAGAATGGATGGTTTTAGGGATAAGGTACAGAGATCGCAAGCAAGGGCATGTCCAAAAAGGTGGGGTTGTCTCTAAAACCTTGAGGTAGTACACACCAGGTGAGCTGATGTGAAAGGTGAGTGTTGGGGTCTTCCCATGTAAAGGCAAAGAGGTCTTGAGAATCAGGGTACAAAGGAATAGTGAAAAAAGCATCCTTTAGGTCTAGGACAGAAAAATGGGTGGTATTGGAGGGAATTGCAGAAAGTAAAGTGTATGGGTTAGGAACTACTGGACATACTGGGAGTACAGCTTGGTTAATGAGCCTGAGGTCCTAGACTAAGCGACAAGTTCCATCTGGCTTAACAGGTAGAAATGGTGTGTTAAAAGAGGAGTTTGTTGGATGGAGTAGGTGACTGGTGAGGAGGCAAGAAATGATAGGCTTTAGGCCTACAAGAGTTGCTTGGGGGATTGGATACTGCTTCTGTGATAGGAACTGGGTGGGGTTTTTAAGGGTAATGTGGATAGGGGTGTGGTGTTTCATGACTGAGGGTGTGGAAGTATCCAAAACAGCAGGGTTAACTATGGATGGGGGATTAGGAAAGGCTGCATGTTTTAGGGTGGGAGGTTGGAGGAGTAGAAGAAAGCTAGAAGCACTGGAGGGGTCTGGGTGGAGGTGTTGGGTACCATGGGGAACATGGACGTGGAGAGTAGTGTGGAGTTTTGAAAGGATGTCTCTGCCTAGCAGCAGAGTTGGGCATGAGAGCAGGACTAAGAAAGAATGAGTGAAGGAAAAGGTGTGAAGGGAGCAGAAGAGTGGAGGGGTGGCTCAGGGTTTGGAGACTTGTCTATCAATTCCCACAACAGAGACTTGGGAGGACTAGGTGGGTCCTGAAAATTAGGTAAAGCAGAGTAGCTTGCCTCGGTATCAATTAAAAAACATACTGGCCTACTTGCCACCATCAGGGTTACCCTTGGCTCAGATGAAGAGATAGTAGTTGCCAGGGTATCCAATCCAGGGCATCATCAGTATTCAGTGGCAAGGCCAATGAGATCCAAGTAGGAGGTTTTGGCTGGCTCAGGAAGGGATGGGGGTAGTCCTTCTAGAGGCCACTCACAGTCTGACTTCCAGTGGGGTCCTCCACAGAAGGGGCATGGCCTGATGTGCTTACCTGTGTTTGGGCATTGTCTGGACCAGTGGCCTTCATTGCCATACTTGAAACAGGTGCCAGGTGGAGGTGGATTACTAGGAGGCGTCTATGTGGAGCTGTGGCCCTGTGGGTGTGCAGGGCCATGATTGCAGAGGCCAGCATTTGAAATTCTGCCTGTTTTTGCCTTTTATCTTCCTCATCACGATTGTTAAAGACTTTGAAGGCTAAATTAAGAAGGTCTTATTGTGGGGTTTGAGGGCCGTCGTCAAGCTTCTGAAGCTTGTGCTGGATATCGGGGGTGGATTGAGAGATGAACCGAAGGTTTTAAACAGTGGTTCCTTCTGGGCTGGCTGGGTCTAGGTTGGTATGTTTTCTCATGGCTTCAGTTAAACAAGAGAGGAAAAGGGCTGGGCTTTCATCAGGACCTTAGGTGATTTCTGAAAGTTTTTCATAGTTTACCGCTTTATGGGCACCCTTTTTGAGTCCTGCAAGGAGACACACAATCATGTGGTCTCGATGGTGGTGCCCAGGGGCCCCATCTTGATAATCCCAATGGGGGTCCTGGTTGCGGACTGCCTCTATGCCAGTAGGCTGGGTAGGAGCCTGGTGATGAATTTTATCAGCATGCACCTGAGCTAGGGTCCAGATACGGTCCTGGTCTTCTGGGGTGAGGGTGGAAGAGAGGATAATGTAGAGGTCATGCCAAATTAGTTCATAAGAGTGGGTGAGGTACTGAAACTCTCTAATATAAGAGGTAGGGTCTTCTGGAAATGAACTGAGTCTTTTGTTAATTTGAGAGAGATCAGTGAGGGAGAATGGAACATGAACTCTAATAATACCTTCAGTTCCTGCTACTTCCTGAAGGGGGCACTCTAGCACATGTGCTGAAGTAAGGGTGGGGCATGGGCCAAAGATGGCACCTGAGCGAGTGTGGGTGGGAGACAAGGAAGAACCTGGAAGTGGTTCCTGTTGAGGGTTTGAAGGGGAAGGGGGGTTGAGTTAATAGGCAGTGGAGGATAGATAGGGGCATAAGGTGGTGGGATGCGTTTATAGGCCTCAGGAGAGGGTGGTGGGAGAGGAGAATGGGTACAGGCAGTGCTAGAATTGTTCTGAGGAGAGGATGGTGTAGGAAGAGAAGTGCATACTCCTGGAGGGGTTGCTGGCTGGGAAGATGATGGCTGGGAAGGTGGTGACTGATAAGATGGCGGCTGGGAAGATGGCAGCTGGGAAGACAAAGAGGAGGCTTGGGGGGTTAAAGAACATGGTTGAGAGGGAGAGGTAGGGGCTGGGAAGGGTGGACAGCAGTCTGCTGGATCGAACAAGGAAAAAGGGGTAGGGTCAGGAGGAGAAGGCAATCAGGGTGGTGAGAATGGAGGAGCAGGATTTGAACAGGTGAGCAAGAATTGCAGAGGTTTGGTTGTGATCTGAGTGCGAAAAAGGCCTGGACATAAGGAATTTCTCCCTATTTTTCCAGTCGTTGGCAATAATTGCTTAAGTCAGTTAAAACTGTAAAGTCGAATGTTCCATTTGCGGGCCATTTGGACCCATTATCCAATTCGTACTGTGGCCAGACTGAATTGCAAAAAAAAGACAAGATGCTTAGGGTGGATACCTTGCCTGAGGCCTAAGGTTTGCAGGGTTTTTTTATGAGACAGCCTAGCAGGCTGTCCTTTGGAATGGAAGACAGGGAATTTCCCATAACGGAGGGTAGGCTTGGGAGAACAGGGAAAAGGAGACTGTCCTGGATGGCCAGAGGGAAATGATAAAAGGAGCAGTCATCACCGCTGCCTTTTTTGTTCCCAGAATGGGATCAAATGGCTTGGAGGTGTCCCCCTAAGACCAGATTATCAGCAAGTGCCTGGCACATGCTGGAACCTTCTTGGACCAACGTTGGATTTTTGTACTGGAGAAACCAAGAGAGGCTATGCAGGTTTCTGTTAACCAGGCTCGCAGGATACTTACCAGTAGGCAATATCAGTGACCGATGTGCGTGCACAGAGAGGCGACTGGAGGCTGAGGACCTTCCTTTGTCCAACTGCTGTGGCCTGCTCTCCAGGGTGGAGGAGTAGGTCCACAGGGGATGTGCACTGGAGCCTGTCCCAGGTTTTGGCAACAGATGCAAAGCTCTTGTATTGGTTCGAACCCCGAGAACATGCCAACAAACAACACAAGGCATTGTGGAGCAACACGCTGTTTTAATGAGCACCTGGGTGCAGATGGGCTGAGGCCTAAAATGGTGTCAGCCCCAAGTGAGGATGAGGCAGGCGTTTTATATTCTCCTGTAAACAGGAAGTGTCCTAGTCTGATGTAACTGCTACGTGGTACCCGGACAGCCTCTCTCTCTTGATCTCCAGGGGATCCATGCCTTCTGGCCATCTCTCTTCCTGCTTCTGCTATCTTTCTGATGCACGCTGCTGGTGCAAGTGGCCTTGTGCATTGGGACTGGGCCTGAGGAGGGAGGAATTATTCATCCCCCAGACTTTCAGGACCCAGGGAGAACCTTTCAGAAAGGAAATGAAAACCAGCTATACAGAAAACAATTGATTATAACTCATAAACGAGCCTTGTGTAGAAAATGCTATAATCTTGTTAAATTTATTTGCTTTCTGCCTATATGAGCAAGAATTTGGCTTTTAGCTTTGGAGCACTGACCCATTTCTCTGGAATTTCTGCATCCCAGAATGGCTATTCCCAGCTTTTTGCTTGAATAAACACTTTAATAAAACTGGATTCTGACCCTTTTGATTATTCCAGGTTGACAATGTATATAACGAAACTCATCAAATTGTACACTCTAAATGGGTGCAGCTCACTTCACATAAATGAAACTTCAGTAAAGTTGATTTTAAAACCTGGGATGACAACTGTTAATGTGAGTGGGACAGGGCTACTTTAATCCTCTCGAACAGGATGAAATTTGTGCTGAGAACTAAATGATGAAAAGAATGTTCAAGTTGTAAGAAACAAAACAGTTCTAGCCCAAGAACACTCAAATATTTTCAATCCATGGAGAACAATGGGCAGGAAGCATCTGGCACCTGATACAGTCAATGAGGAGATACAATGCCTAAGGAGGACTTAACATCAAGAATAGACACCCCTAAAAGCTGTTATCATCACCGTGCACTGGTAGTGCTAGACAGTGTCAGTGATAAAATACTCTTCCCTGTTGGAGCAGAGAGCTTTTATACCAATGTTTCCAGTCATGGTCCACAGCATCAGAAATTTTTGCACAGCACATGGGCCATATTAATTTTTCTTGAGTACAGTGATGAATTACAATTTTTGAATGTGACTTACAAGATTTTATCACCCCTATTTCTCTTGGGCAGTACGCCTTCATAACTTTTTTGTTAACTTTTATTGAAATTAGTCTTGAACAGCTCAATTCCCATCTTGTGCATGAAATTCCCAGCTCATCCAGGGACCTGATGGTAATGCCAGGCCCTGATGCCCAACTAGCTCACAGTGCCAGATAAATCAGGAAAACTGTCTTTCTCATTTTTATGTTTGACTGAGAAATCTCTTGCTGACCATATTCTCAGGTAGGCATATGACATTGTCCCCAGACCACATATCCAATACCTATCTCTAATTTTTGCCGATAAAGAAACAGACCTAAAGACAGAAAACCTGTCCATAATGGAAAAACTATGATCAAAATTTAGGTTCGAACTTTGGATTCCCCCACAGTGCACCCACTATGCATTTATTGAGCACCTTCTATATAACCTTCTATATAACACAAGAAGAGACAGCCCATAAGAGATGTAAAAGATACGGTTTCTGCTCTTGAGAATTATGCAGTTTTAGAGGCTAAGACTAAAAAGCATGAATAATACTAGGGAAATTTATTCAACGGTTACCAAGCACCTGTTATGACAGGCACTGAGCTGGATACTGAGATAACTGAGGTGGATCAAGGATTTACCATACAACCATCCCACTTCACACCTGTGTTTTATCTAACCCTTACAAAGGTGCTATTAACTGGTAATATTAGAATCCCATTATACAGATAAGGGAACTGCTGCTAAAGAAATGTTAATAGCTTGCCAAAGGTCACACAACTAGCAAGTGGAAGACCTAGGTTTTTCCTGGGTCTGTCTGACTTCAAAGCCAGAGTAAGACAGACCCAGAGTCTTAATGAATGTGCTCCCCAGCCTCTTCATTATCAAGTAGAGAGGATACAAAGAGAGTAAACCTTGTGAATCCCCCAAATCTGAGACAGGTCTCAGTTAATTTAGAAAGTTTATTTTGCCAAGGTTGAGGATGTGCACCCATGACACAGCCTCAGGAGGTCCTGGTAACTTGTCCAAAGTGGTAAGAGCACAGTTTAGTTTTATACATTTTAGGGAGACATGAGACATCAGTCAGCATGTGTAAGATGAACATTGGTTCAGTCTGGAAAGCAAGACAACTGAAAGTGAGGAAGGCACTTCCATGTCATAGGTAGATAAGAGACAAATGGTTGCATTCTTCTGGGTTCCTGATTAGCTTCTCCAAAGGAGGCAAGCAAAGATGCATTTATCTCAGTGATCAGAGAGGTGACTTTGAATAAAATGAGAGGCAGGTCTGCCCTAAGCAGTTCCCAGCTTGATTTTTCCCTTTAGCTTAGTGATTTGGGGGCCCCAAGATATTTTCCTTTCACATTTCCTCCCTTTTCTTTTAAAAAATATTTTGGAGACAGGATTTTAGAAGAAAATGAGTCTTTGGTCTCAGGTTTTGTCTGATCTCTCATAGCTAGGATGGTTTATTTCTAGATGGGTGGGTTCCGAATTATTAGGAAAGTTCATCATTAGCAGGTTGTGAAGTCTCATGTCCTGTGAAGAGACAATGGGGGAGGAGAGGAGAAAAACAACAACAAACAAAAACAAAAAAAATCCTGGAAAAACCATATAGACTACATTACTCTGAAGTCCATACATCAGTAGGTGGGTATGAAAGTGGCTTATGTATGTAAACAGGTTGTTGTTATTTTCTTCTGAAATTTAAGTTGTCTAGCTTCAGTTCTCAGGACTTTACGAAAGCACAGCTTAGTTTTCAGTGACTCCAAATTTGGAAATGCGGCGAAAAAAAGAAGAAAAAAATTGAAAACATTATTTTGAAGACTTGTAGCCAAGAAAAATTAGAATTCAGTCCAAATTGTAGAAAATAATAAAAATAGAAAAACATTAGGAAAGAATAGAATCTAACAACAGGTATACTATAGTTTCTGAAACACAATTTTTCTCTCTCCAGTTTCCCATTTTTACTAAAGGCAAATCATGGTAGGGCTGGTTTGCTTTATTATACTTGGCCTGATTATTTGTATATAGTACAGCAAGGGTAATTATTTTTTACATAGGCTTTTAAATTTGCTTTGATGGAACTTTGTTCTGTAGAAGGAATCTCAGATAAGACTTTTTTTAAAGCTGAGCCCAGCCATGTATTTGTACCATCAAATACCTATCAGTTGGGTGAGCCTCTCCTCTTGAAGTTCCAAGATAAAATGTGGGTCTCCTAGGACTGTCAGAAAGTGACATTCCTTACTTACCACAGGTCAGAACCCTGTACAGGGACTGTGTAGACCAGTATGAGGCCAGTTTTCCCAGGGGTTTTTATTGGCTCCACAAGTCAGGTTTAATTTCTTAAAGGAAAACACACCATTCCAGTCAAAGCATTGGTAAAATAACCAGTTTCTCCAATTGTGTACTGTTATAAATGAATACAGAGTCTTATTACACTTATGCAAATAACTGTATTGTCATAAGTTGAGATACTCACAAATCGTTTCCAAATTATCTAGAAATCAGGTAGAGAGAAGGCAAACATGCTCCAAATTTTGTTCATAGGAATATACTTTACTCAATTGTTAAAATCTGTAAATAGCTTAAAAGAAAAGTTTTCTTGACTCTGAAAAGCAAAACAAAGGATCAGCAATGTTTTAAGCAAAAAGTTAAAAAATTACTTCAGACTTCTATTAGTTTGGTCCATGCAGTTAATTCCTGTTATGCTTGATATTCATCAACCTTTCAGGTCTCCATGAATCCTGAAAGTTTTCCTCTACTCTGATGTCACAATCTCCAAAATTATCAGAAACTTGCATTTAAGAGTACCTGTTAGAGTCTTGTAGCTGACTATAAAACCACCTTCTAAAGAGGTCAAAAACAAGGCAGCAATTGTCTGTGGATGACAAAAAGTTTTAGGGCAGCCATAGTCAAAGACACAATTGACAAGGAAATTTGCTATGTGTGTGGCACACAATAATTTAACATAACAATTATACCCTAAGTCATATCAGAATTATGGGAGTTTCCCATAATCTTGTAACACATACCAATAACATATTTAAACAAATACAGCCCAAAGAGAACCAAACACCATTTCATATTTCACCATGTTTTCTGTAAAGTTTTTATACTAAATAAGCCAAACTATGTCATTTTTGGACTTTAGGGAGACTAATATATTAAAAGATTAATTAGGTCAGAAAAAGACATCATTTATAATTTGATCTTGAAAAGTTTGTCAAATATCAAAGGTTTAAAACACTTGATATCACAAAATAGGATCATTCATTTAACCAAAGTGATAACTCAAGGATTTCAAAAAATAGGAAAAAACCTTCATTCTTTGAGAGAGGAGGCTTAATTTTCCAAATAATAAGCCCTAATAAAAACAGCAGGATGCCAATTAATTTTTCAAAATTTTATAAAGTCTATAAAAGTTTAATCTTGACCATAAGATACAACTTGAAAGACTTTTATAACATTTATTAAGGAATCAGTTAATGCTTCAAGAAAACCTTGTTAATCTGACCTAGGGGCCCATATGCTGGTCTTAATAGCAGTGTGCCTTTGACATTAATGATTAATTTATAGAGAAACGTATCTTATTTTATCATTCAAAATCAGCCCTTACAATCTCATGAGTACATCTCTTCCATGATAGTCCCCAGGCCTTGAGTCAAATAGCTTTGATTTCTGGCCCTGTGTCTCTGGAATGCAGTTTATTTTTATTGGTGTCTTCTATTGGGACTGAAGATGAGGCTTTAATTGCTGTCTGTGTTTAAGATTTGGTGTTCTTTTTTTTTTTTTTTTTTTTTTTTGAGACAGAGTCTCGCTCTGTCACCCAGGCTGGAGTGCAGTGGCGCGATCTTGGCTCACTGCAACCTCCGCCTCCCAGGTTCATGCCATTCCCCTGCCTCAGCCTCCTGAGTAGCTGGGACTACAGGCGCCCGCCACCACGCCTGGCTAATTTTTTGTATTTTTAGTACAGATGGGGTTTCACCATGTTAGCCAGGATGGTCTCGATCTCCTGACCTCATGATCCACCTGCCTCGGCCTCCCAAAGTGCTGGGATTACAGGCATGAGCCACAGCGCCTGGTTTGGTGTTCTTTTAAGACCCAGGAGTCAAAGACCTGTAACTCAATGTCACAAGGACTTTAAAAGCATGTACAGAAAGATACAGAGATGTTGTAACCTTAATTAAAAAAATATTTTCTCTTTACATAGAGATCAGTCTCTAGAAAGACAATTATAATTTTTCTTTAATTATAGACAACTTGATCTAAAAGTTTTTATTTGATGTAAAAGTTTTTGTTTATTTGTTTAATAAATCTAAATTCTCTTATTGTGAATTACATAGACCATTCATGAAATGCTTGGACTTTCTGGTTTGTCCTGAATATCCCTTTGTCTTAAACAACCAGTCATTCCACTCTAGGACTAAATTTACCATACAAGATTCTTTCTCATATGAAATTACTTCCCTTTAAGCTTTCTTACTAAAAACAAACAAACAAAAAACAAAAACCAAAAAGCCCTCTTTATTTCTACAACTTTCTTTACATCTCTCTTATTTCCTGGTTCCTTTTACCTTGTTTTATACATGACCTTTAAATAAGCTTTGAATTAGACAAAAATTGTTCACCTTTTTAAAAGGACACACTTTTTTTTAAAGAAAGAATGTTTTCCTACGGATATATTTTTATCGGTAAATACTCAAATAATGAAATTTCTACTATTTTATATAATGTTAGTTTCTAAATTATGAGTTTGTTTACAAGTATTTATCTCATTACATTTACCTAATTATTTTAATCACTTACCTGCATTATTAACGAAAACTGCAATAGTCATCATTTAAATTTATGAAACTTTAATTGCAAAATTATAACTGAGACAGTGAAGAAGATCTGCCCTAACTGACTCCATCTTGCTTCTAACCTCCAAGCTGTTCTTGTTCATTCCTGGGCACAGGTCAAACTAACTTTGGAAGGAACTTCGTTTATAGTTTAATTTTGAAACAAAAACGGTAGCTGTCCTTTCCCAAAGCAAACTTCCTTACTGCCTGTGGACTAGACCACCTAAAACAACAGGCTTAGAAGTTATGGTAATGTTTCTAAATTCTAGATGTAGCTATTTTCATTAAACTAATATCAATATCTTATTTATTAAAAATTACACAAGTGAGGAACATTGTGTTTTGGGCTGGGTTTATAGTTTTGTAACCCCTATGCCAAATTTTGACACCTTGTATTATTTGGCCAGGATAAATATAAAATTGCTTGATCAATAAATGCAAACCAAAATGTATGCTGACAATTCTTAAGATGTTTCTGTTATTATTTCAAGAATAATTTTAAAGCTAGCTTATTTATTAAAGATTTTACTTAAGTCATGTAAACTTGAAAAAGCATTTGACTCGTCTTTTTTTTCTGATAAAGTATTTGATTTAAGCACTTTTATTTTTCTTTAAGCCAACTAATTAGAGCTCTTTTATATATTTTCAGTGGTGGAACATTGTGTGCACCACACATAAATATATACACATATTAGGCATGCTGATAGAAGTACATCTTATAGGTTCATAAAACCCTCCCTTTTTTCCCCTATCTTAGACTTTCAGATTCTTGATAACCTATTTTATAACCCTAGGCAGGTGTCAGCTAAATAGCCTTATATTTGCATATTAAAGGAAACAACTGTGGTGAAAATCAAGTAGCAAAATTTACATCATAAGGTATGGAGAAGAAAAGTCTGGTATGCTAGTGGGAGATTAAAGATGGATGCCAAATCAAACATAAAATTATGAAAATCTGTCAGAGGATTGTATAAGGAGACCAGTTTTATTTAGATAGGGACTTCTTATCTTTTAACTGGATCTCTGAGCTCTGGGGAGAGCCCATACTGAATCCTGGGTTTCCAAAAAGGAAGAATTATTATGAGATCAGACCACATGATGTTTTTATAGTGCACTTAAAATTTTTTTTTTTTAAAAACAAAGACATTTCTAAGTGTCTAAACTATACTCTTCTTTAAAAGCCCAAGAATATTGGCCAGGCATGGTGGCTTATGCCTGTAATCCCAGCACTTTGGGAGGCCAAGGCAGGCAGATCATTTAAGGTTAAGAGTTCGAGGCCACCCTGGCCAACATGATGAAACCCATCTCTACTAAAAATATAAAAATTAGCCAGGCATGGTGGTGGGTGCCTGTAATCACAGCTACTCAGGAGGCTGAGGCAGGAGAATCACTTGAACCAAGGAGACAGAGGTTGCAGTAAGCCAAGATCAGGTCACTCCACTCCAGCCTGGGTGACAGATTGAGACTCTGTCAAAAAACCAAAAAACAAACAAAAAACAAGAATATCTTGTGTTGCAATAATGATTTTAGTCAATAAATCAGTCCAAAAGGAAGCAGTTTAAAAGCTGAGATGAACTTGTCTGTTTATACTCTTGGGGTTCCATAAAGAAAAACAGGTTTCTCCCCTAAAGGGAGTCTGGCATCTTCTCCATTTTCTTTAAGAAACCCCAGGTTATTATAAACGAGTTTAGGTCCTTCATGCAGCAGAAGTTGCAAGAGAAAGGAGAGACAGCAGAAGTAAATGAAGAAAATAGAATTCAGTCAACCGAGAAGAAAATAACTTTTGCTCAAAAAAAGACAAGGTCCTAGGAGAGAGAAAACAAAAACAAAAACATGATCTTTTAAATACAAACACACACACACACACAGACACACACACACACACACACACACACACACACACACACACACACACACACATACACATACACACATCTTGGATGTTAGCTTTTTGTTAAGCTGACTTTAACCACTGAGCTCCTTAAAAAAATCTTTTAAAATCTCATTACCATATTTCAGCTAGGACAAATAGGCACTATTTCAGAAGTACCAAGTATCAAACCAGAAAGGTCTTGATTTAGGAACCAAACCCAACCTGTCATGGTGGAAAAAATAATGCAGAACCTTAGCTATTGAACTGACCTGCAGTGTGGGGCAACAGCCATTGCTTTCAGTTTAGCGTGGCTCACAAAATGTTGGCCTTGTTATATAAATAAAATCCCTTTAGTAGTCAAAATCAAAATAATAAATCTTTCCTCTTTTTTTTTTCTTTTTTTGGCCATTTTTCTTCCCCACCACACCACCTTTTTTGGTATGTGTTGGGGGAAATTTAACCATTTCAGAGGACTCGTTCCCCATAATTTGCAACTTTCCTTTGGACTTGAGTGAGTCAGATAGTGTTGGTAAAACCCAATGGGAAAAAGATTAAAAGAACCACAAAATCAGAAATATACAACAACAACAAAACTGTTAAGGAAAACAAACAATCACAAAACTTATATGATTACTGAGCACTCTTATGGTAAGGAGAAATTAAAACCAGCTGGTTCTTAAATTTAGCCAAGACAAAACCCCAATTCAGCTACTTACTTAGGGATGGGTCTCAGGCTGAAGACTGCTCTCCACCATCCTAGAAGCAGGAAGAAAAACCTATCTTCCCTTTTGGAAGCCAGCTCAAACTGCATAAAGGAGTTACCTGCCTTCCCTCATCATTGAAGCAGGAAAACTTGCCTTCCTTGTTGGAAGCAAATAAAACTACCAAAAAAGGGAGTTGTATAGCAAAACAAACTTTAGATCTTGACCAAATTTTGGGAGATCAGGTCCTTTCTGGAGGGGGTGCTCCCAGACCTCAGCAAATTGTGCTATTGGTTTGACCATAAAGTTAGCTCATGCTGGTATTAAGCACTGATAAGAGATTTGTCAAAAGTCAGGGGCATCTCCACTCAGAATCCCTCTGTGGTTACTGGAATGTGAGCCCTGAAAATCTGAGACAGGTCTCAGTTTATTTTTCCAAGGTTGAGGATGCACACCTGTGACACAGCCTCAAGAGGTCCTGATGACATGTGTCCAAGGTGGTCAGAGCACAGCTTGGTTTTATACATTTTAGGGAGACATGAGACATCAATCAACATATGTGAAATGAACGTAGGTTCAGTCCAGAAAAGATGGAACAGCTTGAAGCAAAAGCAGGACAACTCAAAGTGGGAGGGGCTTCCAGGTCATAGGTATTACAGGTGTGATACAAATGACACAAATGGCTACATTCTTTTGAGTTTCTGATTAGCCTCTCCAAAGGAGGCAGTCAGATACACATTTATCTCAGTGAGCAGAGGGGTGACTTTGAATAGAATGGGAGGCAGGTTTGCCCTAAGCAGTTCCCAGCTTGACTTTTCTCTTTAGTGATTTGGGGGCCTGAAGATTTATTTTTCTTTCACAGAACATTTCCATCAACCCCAAAAGTTTACTCTGTGCAGTCTATTCTTTCCTCTGCCCTCAGCCCTAGGCAACCACTGAATTGTTTTATGTTAAGAGATTCATTTGCATTTTCTGGAATGTTATTGTCAGGCCTCCGAGCCCAAGCTAAGCCATCATATCCCCTGTGATCTGCACATATACATCCAGATGGCCTGAAGCAACTGAAAATCCACAAAAGAAGTGAAAATAGCCTTAACTGATGACATTCCATGATTGTGATTTGTTCCTGCCCCACCCTAACTGATACGATATATTCTCCCCTACGCTTAAGAAGGTACTTTGTAGTATTCTTCCTTGCCCTTAAGAAGGTACTTTGTAATATTCCCCCCCACACTTAAGAAGGTACTTTGTAATATTCTCCCCACGCTTGAGAATGTCCTTTGTATGCCTATCCCAAACCTATAAGAACTAATGATTATCCCACCACCCTTTGCTGACTCCTTTTTCGGACGCAGCCCACCTGCACCCAGGTGAAATAAACAGCCCTGTTGCTCACACAAAGCCTGTTGGTTGTCTCTTCACATGGATGCACGTGACAGTATATACATAGAATCATACAGCATTTAGTTCTGGTTTTCTCCTGCCATCATGATTTTGAGATTCATCCACTATTTTGTGTGTATCAATATTGTATTCCTTGCTATTCCATTTTATGGATATAGTAGAGTCAGTGTATTAATTCATCTTTAATGAACATTTGTGTTAATTTTAGTTTTTGCTTATTGACATCAGTCTGTTTTATCATCTTCACTGCATTATTACTATCTGAAATTACTTTATTCATCTATTTGTTTATTTACTATCTGAAATTACTTTATTCATCTATTTGTTTATATTTGACTTTCTTCTTTTCCCCAACTAAGCCAACAGGATCTCATTTTCTTGTTCTTCACTTTATCTGCAGTGCCTGTGCATGATAGGAGCTCATGTGTGAACTAATTCCAGGAATTTCATTCCTGGGCTATACTTGAAGCATTCCTGAATTCATATACTAGCTATCACATTATCGGCTTTGTGACCCTGAGCAAATTGCTTCACCTCGCTGAACTATGGTTACTTAATCTTTAAATTGAGTATTATCATACTAATCTCACCAGGTTGTTGTGAAGATAAAGGTGAATTTCTGACACTAGAAAGCCAATGCTGTCCTATCTGCCTTACCTGTAATGACTCATTTAGTCCTTTAATCAGTTAATCAACCCCATGAATAAAGTACTATGATTTATTTTTCTTTCTTTCTTTCTTTCTTTTTTTTTGAGACTGAGTCACGCTCTGTTGCCCAGGCTGGAGTGCAGTGGCATGATCTTGGCTCACTGCAACCTCTGTCTCCTGGGCCATGCAATTCTCCTGCCTCAGTCTCCTGAGTAGTTGAGATTACAGACATGGGCCACTGCACCCAGCTAATTTTTGTATTTTTAATAGAGATGGGGTTTCACCATATTGCCAGGCTGGTCTTGAACTCCTGACCACAAGTGGTCCACCTGCCTCTGCCTCCCAAAATGCTGGGATTACATGCATGAGCCACCACACCTGGCCTTTTAATTTTTTAAGACAGGATTTCACTGTGTTGCCCCAGCTGGAGTACAGTGGCATGACCTCAGCCCGCTGCAACCTCTGCCTGCTGGGCTCGAGATTCTTGCGCCTCAGCCTCCCAGGTAGCTGGGATTACAGGCACATCCCACCACACCTGGCTAATTTTTGTATTTTCAGTTGAGATAGGGTTTTGCCATGTTGGCCAGGCTGGTCTCGAACTCCTAGTCTTAAGTGATCTGCCCACGTCAGCCTCCCAAAGTGCTGGGATTATAGGCATGAGCCACTGTGCCTGGCCAAAAAAGTGCTATTATTTTCATTCTATCTATTTTATAAATTGCAAAGCTGAGGCACAGAGTTAGTAAGTGGCAGAGCTTCACTTGAGCCCAGGCTGTTTAGCTTATAAAACTCTTCTCCCCATCATTCTGTTATTCTGCTTCTCTATGCTATTAAATGAGGTAGTATATGAAGTGCATAGCACAGTATCCAACACATACTACCTTCACAATAAATATTGTTTTTTTTCTTAGGTACAAAGTCATAGAGTGAGATGCCAAACATCTCACTATTTACCTACACTTTTGGGATCATATATGAAAGGTTGTAGCAAGTAAAATTCAGTAGAATTTTGTAGATTGTGTGATATAGTATTATTTTCATCATCTTGACATTTTAATTTCTTGGGTTTGAGACATGATTATAAGCATGGGGAAGTGTGGTATGTTTGTCAAATAAATCAGTTTGACTTTATTTTTTTTGGTAAATTGGTTGTGAACAGTTGTTCATACTCATGTCCCAGAAAGGGTCTCCCAAGCCCATTATTGGATCTGGCCTGAGAGTGAGGTCTAATCCTGAGAGTGGTCAGCCTAGCTTTGCAATTCACCAAGAACCACATGGGACCAGTAAATATCAAAGGTATCAGTGTGGGACAGGTACCAGCCCTAAGGGATGGATCAGCTATTTTTGAAATCCCCATTGCAAAATTATAACTGAGACAGTGAAAGAGATCTGACCTACCCAACTCCATCTTGCTTCTAACCTCCAAGCTGTCTTTGTTTATTCCTTGGAGTAGGCTAAACTAACTTCGGGAAGAATTTAGTTTATAGTTTAAAACAAAGACAATAACAGCACTTTCCCAAAACAAACTCCTTCTTACCTGGGGACTAGACTGCCTTTGTAGGATTAACAAATTAGCCATAAGATTAGAAATTATAGTTTAGGAGTCTTGCAGCTGGAGGCTACAAGATTCTTATCCTCCCTAAACTGCTTCTAGGATCAGTACTTGAGATATTTTGCAGACCCTGCACTTGATGGATCAGTTGGCACCACCCAGATCCATAAACTGGCTCATCTGATTTTATGGCCCCCAACCAGGAACTAACTCAGCACAAAAAGAGAGCTTCAACTTCCTATGATTTAATCTCTGACCCAATCAATCAGCACTCTTGACTCACTGGCCTTTCCCCACCCCCCAAATTATCCTTAAAAACTCTAATCCCCAAATGCTCAGGGAAACTGATTTGAGTAATAATAAAACTCCCACCTCCCACACAGCTGGCTCTGGGTGAATTACTCTTTCTCTATTGCAGTTCCCCTGTTTTGATAAATTGGCTCTTTCTAGGCAGTGGACAACGTGAACTCATTGGGCAGTTATATTTTCCAATTTGAACCACACAGCACTGTGCTAAAAATAACTATTTGAGGATATTCTTAGAGCTACAGGCTGTGAACTCTGTTTATAGCCTGTTACCTGGTGGCCAATTGGGGAGAGGCCTTTGGATCCAGGGTGGAGCTAGAATGAAGGAAAAATGGGCTGACTTTGCTCCCAGCATGCTGACCTTGGGGGAACTAGTATAAGCTGCACCCTATCTTCTCTGAGACAGGTGGGGGGAAAAAGCAAAAGAATCACTCCTTTGGCCCTCTGGCAGCTTCCAGTCTCACTGGCAAGGTACAGCAGCTAACCAGGCCAGACCTCAGTTATAGAATAATATGTGAGAGAGTCCCAGGCACACAGCATGGCATCTCCAGGGCAGAGGGTAGGGAGAGGGTGTGACAGGGATGAAAAATATTTTCCTGGAGTAGGTAAGTCTTGATTTTGACTGATCTGTCCCATGGCTGACTACATGGCAGTATGGCCTGAGCAATAGCACAAGTTTCATGCTCAGAGGGCCTCACATGCTTGAACTAATGTTCTGTCATTGCCATCTTGAAATTCTCAATAATTTTTTAGCAAGGGGACTTGCATTTTTATTTTGTATTGGGCACCACAATTTATGTCCTGATCATCCTTAATAGGTTACTTCCAGCATGTATTACTTTTCCTCTGAGCATTTATTATTTTTCTTCCCAAACTTCTCTTTTAATCCTCATCTCAGCTACAAATGCTTACTTCCTCCCTGTTCTTTGGACTTAAAACCTCAAGGCAGCTGTCATGCATGCCTCACCCTAGCCCTTGACACGTAAATGATTCAAGACCTGAGGCTTATTCCTTTAAATAAGTCACTTACTCCTGATTCTCACCATTTCCAGAGCCATACACCTAGCTCAGACCTACCTTGTCTTTTGTCTAGTCTCTAGATCCTTGCTTCCTGGTGTACTCTAGGGACCTTGAGCATCAGCATAACTTGAGAGCTTGTTAGAAATACAAAACTTTGGGTCCCACCCTAGATCTGCATTTTGACAAAATCCTTAGGTGATTCTCATTCACTGGAAGTTTGAGAAGTCCGGTCAGTGGCTCTGGACTTTGGATTTATATTAAGATCATCTGGGGAGATTTTAAAAATACAAATGATTAGGTCCCATCCTTAGAGATTCTGATTTAATTAGTTTGCATCAGTTTTTTTTTTAAGCCCTTCCTTTTTACTTGTTTTAATCATCTATTTCCATGTAACAAATTACCCCAACACATGTTTATAATCTCACATTTTCTGTGGTTTAGGAATCCAGACGCAACTTACTGGGTCCCTTGCTTCAGGATTTCTCACAAAGTTGTAGTTAAGGTGTTGGCTCAGGGGCTCTCACATGGCTGCAGTCTAGGTTCCACAGGGCAGGATCTGCATCCAAGCTCACTCAGTGGCTGTTGGCAGGATACAGGTCCCCACAGGCTGTTCACTTGAGGATATCTGTTCCTTGTTGACTGTTTACTGTTGGCTGATAAATCACCTTCAGTCCTTTGCACCAGGGGCCTCTTCAACCTGGAAGCTTGCCTCATAAGTCAGCAAGAGAGTCTGCTAGCAAGATGGAAGCTATGATCTTTTATAAGTCATTTATGAAAATGATATTTATTACTTTTGGCATATTCATTAGAAGCAAGCCACTAGGTCCAGCCCATACTCTAAATGAAGGGGCTGGCTGGGTATGGAGGCTTATGCCTGTAATCCCAGCACTTTAGGAGGTGGAGGCAGGAGGATCGTTTGAACCCAGGAGTTAAGAGACCAGCCTGTGCAACACAGTGAGACCTTATCTCTCCAGAAAAAAAAAAAAAAAAAAAAAAGACATGGAGAGGCTCACACAAAAGTGTGGCTGCTAAGAGGTAGGGATGCCGGAGAACATTGTGGGAATTTGCCTATCCCACGACCCAGGTGGTTCTCTTACCAGTTGAAGGTGTCCAGGTTCTTGGTTTCTTGAACAAAGAATTGGACAAAATGCACAAACAAAACAAGAAAAGAATGAAGCAACAAAAGCTGAGATTTATTGAAAACAAAAGTACACCCCATAGGTGTACAGGCCTGAGCATTGGGGCTCAAGGGCTCCATTACAGAATGTTCTGGGGTTTAAATACCTTCTAGAGGTTTCCATTGGTCTCTTGGTGTACATGCCCTATGTAAATGAAGATGACGAAGTAAAGTTACAAAGTCATTTACTCGGTGTATGCCCTATGTAAATGAAGAGGATATTTTCGGTAGTAGCTGAAGTGTTTCCATTTGATTTAGTTCTAGGAAGTCAGTGTGAATTGGCCTTATGTTCCCTGCCTCCAGACCTATTCTCCAGCCTCAGTTCAAATGTGTACCAGGGCTGAGAACCACTGCCCTAGAACAGGGACGTGAAGAAGCCCATCCCTTACCTTAACTCAAACTAAGTAGTAATGGAAGCTTGGAGTGATGAATGGGATTGTGAGGCTATATATGGGCTCTATGAGAAAAGTGCGGTAATTGAATCGTTATATCTGCCAAGGTTAAGGGATGTGGCAAATGTGGGATCTGTCATCCCCATCCCAAGTCTGGATTCTGCTAACCCAAATATAGGCTTTTAGAGTAGTCTAATAACTCTCTCCAGTCTCTCCTCATCCTTCAATAATAATACTTAAAAAAAACTTGCTTGCAACATCAATTGTTCTAAACCTCATTTTATGTCTTTCCTCAAATAATATTACAAATAATAGCTAATACCTTTTAAGGGCCTACTAAATGCTAGGCACTCTTCTGAGCGCTTTACATTTATTATACCATGTAACCTTACAAAAATTTTATGAGGTAAGTTACTATTAATATCTCCATTTCCATAAGCCAAGAACAGAAAGATGAATGCTGCATGTTCTCACTCATATGTGGATTCTAAAAACGTGGATCTCAGAAGTAGAGTAGGATAGTGGTTATGAGAGCTGGGGAAGGGTAGGGGGATGGGTGCAGTACCCAGAGGTTAGTTATTGGATACAAATTTACTGCTAGATATGAGGAACAAGTTCTAGCTTGCTTTCTTTCTTTTTTTTTGTTGAGACGGAGTCTTGCTCTGTCACCCAGGCTGGAGTGCAGTGGCACAATCTTGGCTCACTGCAACCTCCGCCTCCCGGGTTCAAGTGATTCTCCTGCCTCAGCCTCCTGAGTAGCTGGGATTACAGGCATGCACCACCATGCCTGGCTAATTTTTGTATTTTTAATAGAGACGGGGTTTCACCATGTTGGTCAGGCTGGTCTCGAACTCCTGACCTCATGATCTGCCCGCTTCGGTCTCCCAAGGTGCTGGGATTACAGGCGTGAGCCACCATGCCCGGCCAGTTCTAGCTTTCTATAGCACTGTAGGGTGACTATAATTAAGAACAATTTGTTGTATGTTTCAAATAGCAAGAAGAGCAGATTTTAAATGTTACCAATACAAAGAAATAATAAATGTTTGAGGTGATGGATATGCTAATTATCCTGATTTGATCATTATACCTTGTATACATGTTTGAAAATATCACAGTGTATCTCATAAATATGTACAATTACTAAATGTCAATTAAAATAATAATAAAAGCAACCTCCCCCATTTCTAATGAGGAAATTGAAGCCATGACAGTTTAATCATTTACCAAGATTACACAACTAGTTAGTGGCAGAACTGAGATTCACACCTACCTGGTCTGGCTCCAGAGCCCATGCTCTGAAATCACTAACTCAATGTAAAAACCCATTTCTACACACTTCCATTTATGTCTGTTATGGCATTACCATCTCTAATAGGGAAAAATTAGAAACACCATACTTTCCAACAATAGGGAGATGGTTAGGTATATTATGATATAGCTTTATGATGATATATAATATCCACTAAAAGGGATACTTTTCAAAGAATTTTAAAGATAGGGAAATGCACAAAATGATGTTAAGAGAAAAAGAAGTAGAATTAGACAAAGATTAAAAAAATAGATAGTGAGGGAAAGGAGGTGGGCACAGGATAAAGGAGTAGAGGGACAATGAGAAAGAAAGAAAAAGGGGAAAAGATAAAGAAATAGGGTTAAGAAGAGGTGTGTGTTGGGGGGATACAAAAAAGACAGTGAAGTAGGGACAGAGAAGGGGAAGGATAGAGATGGAAGATGAAGACAGAAAGGAGACAAAAGAGAGGGAGAGACGCCAAATCCTTCCTATGCCGCCATCCATTAGGCAGCTTTTGAATGGCTCAGGACTGGAGCAAAACGCATTTGCCAGCGCGATCTGTCTATGCTCCTGATGGGGGAAGTAGAGCCAAGTTGTGCTAAGAGTATTCCTCATTAATATCAGAGGCTCCAGCCAGCCTTAATGGTCCCTGAGCTGTGTGGGCTGCAAAGGGACTGGAGAGCTAACATGTGGGTTGGGCAGACACCAGGCTGTGCTCACAGAGATGGTGCCTCCTGGGGCCAATCTGAGGTTGGATGCCTGGCCAGGGCCTGGAGGCTGCTGAGTGATCTGGAGGGCATGGAGGAGTTCTTCTGAGGTGATTGATCAAAACATGGTCAGTCCAGGTCCTCCTGGCCTGACCAGGATGACAAGCAGCCCCTGTGGGTGTGGTTAATGGTCAGAGAAAAGTGGCTTATGGTAGTTGTGTTATTTAAGAATTGGCTGGGTGCAGTGGCTCATACCTGTAATCCTAGCACCTTCAGAGGTCAAGGTGGCCTGATCGCTTGAGCCCGGAGTTCAAGACCAGTGTGGGCGACATGATGAAAACCTGTCTCTAGAAAAAATACAAAAATTAGCTGGGCATGGTTCCTCACGCCTGTAGTCCCAGCTACTTGAGAGGCTTTGGAGGGAGGATTGCTTGAGCCTATGAGGTCAGGGCTGCAGTGAGCTGTGTTTGCTCCACTGCATTCCAACCTGAGCAATAGAGCAAGAGCTTGTCTCAAACAAAACAAAACAAAAAAGAATTGGTCAGTTCTTCATGTTCTTTTGGTCAGTAACAAACGCTGACCCTTGCCTGAATCCCACCTGTCCTCAAAAATCTCACAATCCAGTTAGTGGGAGGTGACAATCAAATAAATTACGAATAAGACTAAAATATGTCCTTAAAGAGATAAATGCTGCAGCTTCTTCCAAATATCAGGGATTCAATGAAGATTTATTGAATAAATGCATGAATGAATGAATAAATGTTAATCTTATGTATCCAATAGGATTATTTATGAACAAATTCTTTGCATAGATTGGTAGCTGCCCAGTACGGTTTTTCTTTTTCTTTCTTTTTTTTTTTTTTTGAGACAGAGTCTCGCTCTGTTGCTCAGGCTGGAGTGCAGCGGCACAATCTCAGCTCACTGCAAGCTCTGCCTCCCAGGTTCACACCATTCTACCTCAGCCTCCCGAGTAGCTGGGACTACAGGTGCCTGCCACCACGCCCAGCTGATTTTGTTTTTGTATTTTTAGTAGAGACGGGGTTTCACTGTGTTAGCCAAGATGGTCTTGATCTCCTGACCTTGTCATCTGCCCGCCTCGGCCTCTCAAAGTGCTGGGATTACAGGCGTGAGCCACCGTGCCCGACCCCAGTACAGTTTTTCTAAGTGAATGGCTGATTACATTTCACTGCAGAGAAAAATGCAAATACTCCCCAGGGAAGGAGCACTCCAGGCTGCTGTCACATACTGGTACTTTAGTATGAACTTAATTATGTAGTCTATTTTTGCTGGTATTTACAAATCATATTAGCTAGAGTTCTTCAATCTCCTATACATTCTGTGAGATGGGTAGGGCTGGAATAATCATCAGTCATTATCTGCATTTACAGATGAAGAAATTGAGGGCCAGACAGGCTGGGTGTTGCGCCCAACTGAAGTACTAAAGCCATGTACGTTAGTACATGAAGTACTAAAGAATGTAGGGCTCCTGATACCGAATCCAGTTCCTGTTCCCCTGTGCCATATGACTACCCTCAGGCTAGGTAATGCCAGTGGAGAGAGCAGCTGAGGGTTTTGTGGGAAAGGATTGATGTTGGTGGAGGTGGGAACCATGTAGTAGCTTTATAAAACTATTTCACCTAACTATCACAACCACCTCATGAGATGAAAATTATTATCCCATTTTAAAGTCAAAGAAATACAGAATCAAAAAAAGGTCAGAGCCAGGATTCAAGCCAGATCTGTTGCACTTCAAAGCTCACACTCTTTCCATTGCATCATGGTAATTGGCCATAATTTTGGAGAGAGAAAAGCAAAGTGATAACATCAAAGTTTCTGAGACCCTTCCAGCAAGTCACGATTGCTCTGGGGTGGGGTGGGGTGCCAGGGTAGAGATTGTGCATCTTCAGGCCTCAGGGACACTGGGATTTCTTCCCTGTGGGGCAAACACACTGGATTTTATCTGGCTTTTTTTTTTTCTCCTCACAGAGATAGGAAGAGTGAAAGGTCCTCATTAGTTGGGGTAGCTGGGCTTCCAGGCAAATTCAGGGACAAACTAACTAATTAAGTTTAAGTCGGACAGGAAAGGGGAGAGGTTCTAAGGGAAAGGAAAATCTTTGCCCATAATTATCAAGG
Source organism: Pan troglodytes (assembly GCF_028858775.2). NCBI lineage: Eukaryota > Metazoa > Chordata > Mammalia > Primates > Hominidae > Pan > Pan troglodytes. The sequence continues at coordinate 96,007,130 of NC_072407.2, forward strand.
TAGATTTCTACTTCATGCCTGCAATAAATCTCTCTCTCTATATATACCAATACCTAATCTACATATATTTAATTTGTTCTATTTTTCTGGAGAACCCTGGCTGACAAACCTAGGTCCCATTCCATCTTTACTAATTAATAATCTGTGAACTTGGACACATGTCTTAACTTCCCTGATTCTTAATTTCTTGATCTGTAACAGAGATATAAACAATACCCTTTTTTAAGCAATAGAGATGGGGTCTCGCTATGTTGCCCAGGCTGGTCTTGAACTCCTGGGCTCAAACTTGATCCTCCCTCCTCATCCTCTCAAAATGCTAGGATTACAGGCATGAGCCACCACACCCGGCCCAAGAATATATATATATATATTTAATGAGACGGAGCCTAGTCTCACTCTGTCTCACCCAGGCTGGAGTGAAATGACATGATCTCAGCTCACTGAAATCTCTGCCTCCAGGGTTAAAGTGATTCTCCTGCCTCAGCCTCCCAAGTAGCTAGGATTATAGGCATGAGCCACCATGCCTGGCTAATTTTGTATTTTTTTAGTAGAGATGAGGTTTCACCATGTTGGTCAGGCTAGTCTCGAACTCCTGACCTCAGGTGATCCACCTGCCTCGGCCTCCCAAAGTGCTGGGATTACAGGCATGAGCCACCATACCCTGCCAACAATATCTACTTTTTAAAAATCTCTTCTTCTCTCACCTGTGTATACAGCTCCCTTGTCTGCTTTCCTGTGCCTGTGAAAGGGTGCCTGAGGGGTGAGGCATCAGAGAAGCTACAAACTGATTATTACCTCCCACCTTTTGTACCTGTTCCATCCTGCCCTGTTCTTCCTCTGTGGACAGCCCTTCCAGCCCCTCCAGTGTCTGTGCCCAGTGGAACCTGTGGGAGCAACTCTGCAGCCCCAATCCCCAAAGGGATGAGACCTGGGCAGCCTTCTTTCCACTGAATGCTGCTGCTTCTAATCAGGCTTCCCTTCCTAGTTTCAATGGCCCCTCTACCTTTGCTGTCCTTACATTTGAACATTACCAGCCTCCCACCATTCTTGGGGTATCACCCTCTCTCATTCAGACCCTCTCTCATGTTATTTTAGCATTATGTTATCTGCCCTATGGTTTTCTTTTTAACTCTTTTTTTGTACTGATACAGGAGATAGAAGGAAATTATTTGGGTAGATAGGGCAAAAGAGTCCCCGGCAAAACTTTTCTTCTAACAAAAAGCAGCTTGAGAAATTACTTCCTTTCTAACCACTCGCAGTTCAAAGAAATCACTTCTCTTCTAATAAAGACCAGCCTGGAAGATCGGGCTGTAAAACATAGATAAACAACTCTGGCATAAAGGGAGAGCTTCCAGGGTAATCACCAAACTTCACATACATATGATTGATCCCAGTAAAAACAGTGGGCCTTAATGAGCACATTCCTTTCCCTTTTTGAGCACGCTAAGATAGGGAAGCTGGAAGCTTGCATGGTGGGGCAGATGCCTACAGCTGCAAGGAGGTACCTGGGACCAGGCATGGAAACTCCCCCTTCCCTTTTTAGCACATGCATGGTGGGAAGGAGATAAGCAACATGGAATAGTCCAAGGTAAGAACCAGCCTGCCTGATAAAAGAGTGGGGTGGGGCTGCCAGAGGTTTCACTCCATGCAGATGGCACACCTGGTCCTAACTGGTTTTTCATGCCCTATGTAGATAAAGTACCCTCTCCCTACTAGCTCACTTATAAAAACCCTTACATTTTACTGCAGTACAGCAACCCATTTGGGGCCCTTCTCTGAAGCAGAGAGCTATTCTTTTCCTTTCACCTATTAAACTTCTGCTTTAACCTCACCTTTTGTGTGTCCACATCCTTGATCTCCATAGCTGTGGGACAAAGAACCTTGGGTGTTATCCCAGACAACGAGGCTGCATCTGTACCACTGTCTTTGTAAATTTCAATTGATGACACATTTAAACATGACACACACAGAAAAATGCATAAAATATAGACATACAATTTGATAAACAATAAACACAAATGTATAAGTTACATAATTATGAAACAAATACCTATATTGCCATTGTCCAGGTCAAGAAATAGAATGTCTCCAGTGCCCCAGAGGTCCCCTTCAGATTCCAATCCCTTCCCTGACCCAGAAGTATTCATAATTGTGATTTGTATGGTAACTATTTTCTTGCTTTTCTTTGTGGTTTTAAGGTCTATTTATGCATTCCTAAGCCCCATAATTTCACTGCACTTGTTTTATATCAATGGAATTATATTTTTGTGATTTTTGCTTATGATATTTTTGCATATGTGATTTTTTATGTATTTGTGTATGTTTATATCTTGCTTCTTTAGCTCAGTATTATGTTTGTAAGATTCTTCTATAGGGTTTTAAGTAGCTATAGTTCATTCATTTTTGATGCTATATAGGTAGACTCTCTTTATATCAGGAGTTGCTAAACTATGGCCCATGGGCCAAATCCAGCCAGTGGGCTGTTTTTGTATGGCCTGTGAACTAAGAATGTTTTTTACAATTATAAAATTTTAAAACAAACAACTCTCCACTGCTGCCCCCTTAAAAAGGCCAAAATATGAGGCAGACTACATATGACCCGAAATCCTATATCCTATTATCTGGCCCTTCATAAGAAAAGTTTTTCAACCCTGGCTGTATATGAATACACCATAATTTACTTATCTGCTGCCTTCTTGATGGGAATTTGAGTGGTCTGCAGTTTTTTGAGTACTGAGAAATGTTGCTGTGAACATTCTTTTTTCTAACAAAAGCTACTTCAGGCTGGAGGTCTGAACATTTTTGTACATGTTTTCTAGCACACATGTACCTGTATTTTGTAGGGTATATACTTAGAAATAAAAATTCTAGATCACTTAATATATGCATATTCAAATTTAGTAGACAACCCCAAACAGTTTTCCAAAGCAGTTGTACAAATCATAAATCATACTCCCAACAGCAGTGTGTGAGAGTTTCAGTTGCTCTATATCCTCACTAACACTTAATATTATCAACTTTAAAAATGTTTGCTTTTTTTTTGAGTTGGAGTCTTGCTCTGTCACCCAGGCTGGAATACAGTGGCATGATCTCGGCTCACTACCACTGCAACCTTTGCCTCCCGGGTTCAAGTGAGTCTCCTGTTTTAGCCTCCTGAGTAGCTGGGATTACAGGTGCACTTCAACATGCCTGGCTAATTTTTGTATTTTTAGTAGAGACAGGGTTTCGCCATGTTGGCCAGACTGGTCTTGAACTCCTGACCTCAAGTGATCTGCCCACCTTGGCCTCCCAAAGTGCTGGGATTACAGATGTAAGCCACCGTGCCTGGCCAAATGTTTGGTTTTTATATACTGTTATATCATCGTGGTTCTAATTTAGCATTTCCCTGCAACCAAGAAAGGTTGTGGGACATTTATATTTCTTTCTTCCTTTTTTTTTTTGTAAAGTACTGGTTCAGTTCTAATATCTTTCCTATTTTTCTATTGGTATGTCCATTTTTCTTACTGATTTGAAGAAGTTCCTTATATATTTTGGATATGAATTTTTAATCAGTTATAAGTATTGTGAATATAAGTTTGCCTTTTCACTCTCTTAATGGTGAAGACTTGATGAGCAGAACTTCTTAATTTTAATGTAGTAAAAATTTATTGATATTTTCTTGAGCAGTTAGTTCATTTGGTAATTGTTTTTTTTTTTTTTTTTTTTTGAGACATAGTCTCGCTCTGTCACTCAGGGTAGAGTGCAGTGGCGTGATGTCAGCTCACTGCAACCTCCACCTCCCAGGTTCAAGCAATTCTCTTCCTCAGCCTCCCAAGTAGCTGGGATTACAGGCGCCACCACCATGCCCAGCTAATTTTTTTGTATTTTTAGTAGAGATGGGGTTTCACCATCTTGCCCAGGCTGGTCTTGAACTCGTGATCCATCCACCTCAGCCTCCCAAAGAGCTAAGATTACAGGGGTGAGCCACCGCGCCCAGCCATTTGGTAACTGTTTAAGAAAACTATCTTCTCCAAGCTCATGAAAATATTCTCCCATTTTATCTTCTGAAGGCTTTGTAGTTCTTTTCTTTTCTTTCCTTTTCTTTCATTCGTTTTTTTTTTTTTTTTTTTTTTTGACAGAGTCTTGCTTTGCTGCCCATGCTGGAGTGCAGTGGTGCTATCTTGGCTCACTGCAACCTGTGCCTCTTGGGTTCAAATGATTCTCCTGCCTCAGCCTCCCAAGTAGCTGAAACTACAAGTGCATGCCACTATGCCCAGCTAATTTTTGTATTTTTAGTAGGGACAAGGTTTCACCATGTTGTCCGGGGTGGTCTCGAACTCCTGACCTCAAATGATCCATCTGCCTTGGCCTCCCAAAGTGCTGGGATTATAGGCATGAGCCACTGAGCCTGGCCTAGTTTTGCCTTTTCTGTTAAGTACTGGAATATACCTGGAATTGATTTCTGTTTAACCCATATGGATAGCAAATTGTCCCAGCAGCACTTATTTAAAAACCGTTCTTTCCCATTGCCCTGCAGTGCTGCCTCTATTATGTATCAAGTGTTCATATAATGCAAAGTTCTCTTTCTGGACTCTATTGTATCGGTCTGTTGATCTATGTACCAATCCATTCTGTTTAAAATATTGTAACTTTATATCAAGTCTTGACATTTGACAGTGCCAGTCCTACATTTTTCTTCTTTTTCTTCCTCCTCCTTCTTTTTCTTCTTCTTCTGGTGCATCTTGGCTATTCTTTGTCCTTTGCATCTTCACATAAATTTGGGGATCATCTTTTCAAATGCCACTAAAAACTGATTAGCATTTTGACTTGAATTGCATTGATTTTATAAATGATTTGGGAGAATTGGCATGTTTACAATACTGAGTCTTCCAATTTATGAACATAGTATATCTCTTAATTTAAGTAAGCTGTCTTTAATATCTCTCAATATGTTTTACAACTTTCACCATTAAGATCTGCACAATTTTGTCATACTTATTCCTAGGTACTTCATATTTTTTTTGAAGATGCTAAAAAGGTAGAGTCTGTTTGCCACAGATACATAAAATTTTTCTGTGTAACTTTGATTATTCGTGAAATGAAAAAGACTCTTTGATAAAACCTCTGCATTTACCTCACCTTCCTCTCATTTACCTGGGTCAGTGATGGCTCACCAGCAAGACAGAGGCGTGTTTTTCCTTGATGGAGGGTACCCTTCTATGGACTAATAACAGCAATAACCAAAACTTGATCAGCACTTTATTTTTTAAATTTCTTTTCCATATTTCATTTCAATAGCATGATCAGCAGTTTAAAAAGTGTTTCCCTTTCCTGTATATCATATGGGCAGAAAAAAAGCAAAGTTTCCTACATTAGTATCTTATTTAATCCTTATAACTATCTTGAAAATAGACATTTTAATTTCCATCTTACTAGTGAGGAAACAGTTTCAGGGAGCTAAAAAGGCTTGCTCATTCTGTCAATGGATGAACACATAAAGAAAATTTGGCATATATACACAATGAAATACTATTGTGCCTGCCTTGAAAAAGAAGAAAATTCTGCTATTTGAGACAACATGGATGGACCTGGAGGACATTATGCTAAGTGAACTAAGGCACAGAAAGACAAATACTGCGGATCTTACTTATATGTGGAATCTAAAACAATCAAACACATAGAAGCAGAGAGTAGAATGGGGATTACCAGCAACTTGGGGGTAGGGAATGGGGAGATGTTAGTCAAAGAGTACAAAAGTTTAGTTAGACAGAAGGAATAAGTGTTTGGATATCCATGGCACAGTGTTGTGACTACCATTAGTAATAATGTATTCCATATTTCAAACTTGTTATGAGAGTGAATTTCAAATGTTCTCATCACAAAACATGGTAAGTATTTGAGGTCATAGATATGTTAATTAGCTTAATTTAAGTATTCCACACTGTATACATATATCAAAACATCACTTTGTACTCCATGAATATAAACAACTGTAATTTGTTGATTTACAGTAAAAAAAAAAAAAAAGACTTGCTCAAGTTTGCATGGCTTTATTTAGCTCCAGTTCAGAACTATTGACTTCAGTCTGTTCTCTTTACCTGACCCACATTTGCCTCACCACCTGGCACCTTTGAAGGTGTGGGTTTTTGTAGTGCTTCGTGCAGTGTTTTGTAGTGCCTGATCAGATTAATATTTGGGGAGCTAGAGAGTAGACCTAGAAGAAAAACAGTTTACAGGGACTAGATTTTTTCTATTTTCTACTTAACAGGATACTATACTCACTTGTCTTTTTAGGGGAACCATAATTCAGTCAACAGATCTCAGTTCCCATTAAATTTGCTTTCGATACAGGCTTTCTGTTTAGAAATGAGTGCCAGTCCTAATGAACAGTGATATTTTTTTTCTTATTAGACCAGAAGAAACTTGAGGGCATATATTTATAGTCATGGTGCCTGTTACAATGTTTTGGCAAAAAGTGTTTGCTGAATGAGTGCATTTTTCTGCTACGTATACAATCTAGAAGCTTATCTTCCAAGAGCTAACTATTTAATACCTTGAAGACTCAACAGGGGGTGCTCCAAGACTGCCTAGTGTAGTTCACACTTGCTGAAAAAGAATGCTGTTCACCTGCCAAGGAGCTGAAATCTGTGCATTTTGGTTTAAAACAGGAGCAAGAAGGAGAAGGGGGAGGGAGATGAGAAAAACCTTTGGTTTTGGCATTCTTTTCATTCACAGTTGAGCCATAGTATGAGATCCTCTGTGGTTTTACTTAGGCATTTATGATTCCCTCAGATTTGAGGAGCATTTTCTAGCTCCTCTAGGGCAGAGCTCTCCTATTTTACTTTGTACTCCATACAAGAATTGATAAATTCTGATTGAACTGAGACAGCTAGCTCTATGTGGAAGCCTGACCCCCATAAACTCTTCCCTGAATTAAGTTTCCTCCTCCTCCATTCCCTTTCTTGGTTGATGGTGTCTGCGGGCCCCAGCATTAGAGTTAAAACTTCAGAGCCACCCTGCTGCTCAGCAATTTCTCCATGAGTCCAGTTGGCATCTAGTCCCATTACCTGCAGTAGTTGTTTTAAACCTTCACTTCTCAATCCTCCCTCCTCCCTCTTTGCTCATCCCACCCCGCTGTTTCAGGAGGTGACTCTCTACTCTCTGAGCCCCAATTCACGTTTCAAGTGGAAAGCGCCTTGTGGAGTCTCCCTCAGCTTTCTAAGTGCACCTTTGGACCACTCCATACTCCCATTTGTCCTCTGTTTCCCTCCCCGTGATCCTGGAAGAGGTATCTTAGATTGTAGTCAACATGAATCCTATCCCTGTCTGGTCTTCCATTTATTTGTTCATTTATTCACCCATTCTTCAAACATTTATTAATCACTGCTATGTGATAGGTTCTGGGAATACAACGGTGAGAACAACTAACAGGGTCTACTAGGAGAGACAGCTGTTAATTGAATAACCAACCTACTGGATGAAGTGGGGTCAATGTTCTCATGCTGTGCTAAGTTGTACTGAGATAACACAGCTTTTTGTTGTTGTTGTTGTTGTTGTTGTTGTTGTTGTTGTTTTTGAGATGGAGTCCCGCTCTGTCACCTAGGCTGGAGTGCAGTGGCGCAATCTCGGCTTACTGCAACTTCTGCCTCCAGGGTTCAAGGGATTCTCTTGCCTCAGCCTCCTGAGTAGCTAGGATTATAGGCACACATCACCATGCCCAACTAAATTTTTTTTTTGGATTTTTAGTAGAGATGGGGTTTTGCCATTTTGGCCAGGCTGGTCTCGAACTGCTGACCTCAGATGATCTGCCTGTCTCAGCCTCCCAGTTGCTGGGATTACAGGCATGAGCCACCGCGCCCGGCCAACACAGCTTCTTAGTTCCTATAACTGATATTTCTTCCTCACAAGCCATTCTTCCTCACAAGCCAGTTAATAGTATCTCAGGCTCAGAGTAAGGATTCAGACTAAACACACCTGGGGAGGCAATCCCTCTGATAAATCACCTGTACCTGGTGGGAAGGGGCCCTGCTTGATCCCTAAAGAAGAGCTTTGCAGGGCACAGTGGCAGGAGGGCTCACCAACAGGCTGGCAGTTCTGATTTCTCATGTTATGCTGTCCTTGTGTCTGTGTGTCAGCGCCCCCCATGGCCTGTGTGGGGGGAGCAGAGCATACCTGGGTGGGTCAGGGTTGTGGACGTGTAGTACCCACAGAAGGACATGGAGAGGATTCTGGGAACAAGAGGAGGCAGGACCTGGTGGGTTTCTGGGACAGGTCCATGCCCAGGGTTATTAAGTCCTAGGTTCTATTATATGAAAATCAGGTTAAGATGAAAGCTAAGTGGGTCAAAACGGAGGGAACTTGAGGTGTGAGGAGTTTCTGAGCAGACACTGGGAAGGTGAGGCCTGGACGAAGGTCCTGAGCTGGAAGAATAAGAATCTGCTGGCTGGACGTGGTGGCTCACACCTGTAATCCCAGCACTTTGGGAGGCGAGGCAGGTGGATCATTTGAGGTCAGGAGTTCGAGACCAGCCTGGCCAACATGGTGAAACCCCATCCCTACTAAAACAGAAAAATTAGCCGGGTGTAGTGGCAGGTGCCTGTAATCCCAGCTACCTGGGAGGCCGAGGCAGGAGAATCGCTTGAGCCCGGGAGGTGGAAGTTGCAGCGAGCTGAGATCACACCACTGCACTTCAGTCTAGGTGACAAGAGTGAAACTTCATCTGAAAAAAAAAAAAAAAGAAAAAGAATCTGTTTCATAGCTCTTCAGTCACCTGTCACTCACTCATATCTGAAATTCCACCATTAGCTCCTTACTCTTCTGACTCAAGGTTTCAGCCTATATCAAAAGGGAAATAGTGTCTCAGGGAAGGGACAAGGAGCTCCTCTCACCTCTTCTATCCCTACCATCAGATTCAAATAGCAGCTGCCGGTAGTTTGTATTTCTCTGGGATCAGTGGTGATATTCCCTTTATAGTTTTTTATTGTGTCTATTTGATTCTTTCTTTATTAGTCTTGCTAGCGGTCTATTTTGTTAATCTTTACAAAAAACCACCTCCTGCATTCATTGATTTATTTGAAGGGGTTTTCTTGTCTCTATCTCCTTCAGTTCTGCTCTGATCTTAGTTATTTCTTGTCTTCTGCTAGCTTTTGAATTTGTTTGCTCTTGCTTCTCTAGTTCTTTTAGTTGTGATGTTAAGGTGTTGATTTTAGATCTTTCCTGCTTTCTCCGATGGGCATTTAGTGCTATAAATTTCCCTCTACACACTGCTTTAGCTGTGTCCCAGGGATTCTGGTACATTGTGCCTTTGTTCTCATTGGTTTCAAATAACTTATTTATTTGTGCCTTAATTTCATTATTTACCCAGTAGTCATTCAGGAGCAGGTTGTTCATTTTCCATGTAGTTGTGCAATTTTGAGTGAGTTTCTTAATCCTGAATTCTAATTTGATTGCACTGTGGTCTGAGAGACTGTTTGTTATGATTTCTGTTCTTTTGCATTTGCTGAGGAGTGTTTTACTTCCAATTATGTGGTCGATTTTAGAATAAGTGTGATGTGGTACTGAGAAGAATGTATATTCTGTTGATTTGGAGTGGAGACTTATGTATATGTCTATTAGTTCTGCTTGGTCCAGAGCTGAGTTCAAGTCCTGAATATCCTTGTTAATTTTCTGTCTCATTGATCTGTCTAATATGGACAGTGGGGTGTTAAAGTCTCCCACTATTATTGTGTGGGAGTGTAAGTCTCTTTGTGGTTCTTTAAGAACTTGCTTCATGAATCTGAGTGTTCCTGTATTGGGTGCATATATATTTAGGATAGTTAGCTCTTCTTGTTGCATTGATCCCTTTATCATTATGTATTACCCTTCTTTGTCTTTTTTGATCTTTGTTGGTTTAAAGTCTGTTTTATCAGAGAATGCTATAAACACCTCTCTGCAAATAAACTAGAAAATCTAGAAGACATGGATAAATTCCTGGACACATATACCCTCCCAAAACTAAACCAGGAAGAAGTCAAATCCCTGAATAGACCAGTAACAAGTTCTGAAATTGAGGCAGTAATTAATAGCCTACCAACCAAAAAAAAAAAAAAAAAAAAAAAAAAAAAGCCCAGGATCAGATGGATTCACAGTCGAATTCTACCAGAGTTACAAACAAGAGCTGGTACCATTCCTTCTGAAACCATTCCAAACAATGGAAAAAGAGAGACTCCTTCCTAACTCATTTTATGAGGCCAGCATCATCCTGATACCAAAATCTAGCAGAGACACAACAACAACAACAAAAATTTCAGGCCAATATCCCTGATGAACATCAATGTGGAAATCCTCAATAAAATATTGGCAAACTGAATCCAGCAGCACATCAAAAAGCTTATGCCCCATGATCAAGTTGGCTTTATCCCTGGGATGCAAGGCTGGTTCAGCATACACAAATCAATAATCGTAATCCATCACACAAACAGAACTAATGAGAAAAACCACATGATTATCTCAATAGATGCAGAAAAGGCCTTTGATAAAATTCAACACCCCTTCATGCTAAAAACTCTCAATAAACTAGGTATCGATGGAACATATCTGAAAATAAAAAGAGCTATTTATGACAAACCCACAGCCAATATCATACTGAATGGGCAAAAGCTGGAAGCATTCCCTTTGAAAATTGCCACAAGACAAGGATGCCCTCTCTCACCACTCCTATTCAACATTGTATTGGAAGTTCTGGCCAGGGCAATCAGGCAAGAGAAAGAAATAAAGGGTATTCAAATAGAAACAGAGAAAGTCAAATTGTCTCTGCTTGCAGATGACATGATTGTGTATTTACAAAACCCCACTGTCTCAGCCCAAAATCTCCTTAAACTCATAAGCAACTTAAGCAAAGTCTCAGCATACAAAATCGATGTGCAAAAACCACAAGCATTCCTATACACTAGTAATAGACAAACAGAGAGCCAAATCATGAGTGAACTCCCATTCACAATTGTTACATAGAGAATAAAATACCTGGAAATCCAACTTACAAGGGGTGTGAAGGACCTCTTCAAAGAGAATTACAAACCACTGCTCAAGGAAATAAGAGAGGACACAAACAAATTGTAAAACATTCCATGCTCATGGATAGGAAGAATCAATATCATGAAAATAGCCATATTTCCCAAAGTAATTTATAGATTCAATGCTATCCCCATCAAGCTACCATTGACTTTTTTCACAGAATTAGAAAAAAACTACTTTAAATTTCATATGGAACCAAAAAAGAGCCCATATAGCAAGGACAATTCTAAGCAAAAAGAACAAAGCTGGAGGCATCATGCTACCTTACTTCAAACTATACTGCAAGGCTACAGTAACCAAAACAGCATGGTACTGGTACCAAAACAGAGATATAGACCAATGGAACAGAACAGAGGCCTCAGAAATAACACCACGCATCTACAACCATCTGATCTTTGACAGACCTGACAAAAACAAGCAATGGGGAAAGGATTCCCTATTTAATAAATAGTGTTGGGAAAACTGGCTAGCCATATGCAGAAAACTGAAACTGGACCCCTTCCTAACACCTTATACAAAAATTAACTCAAGATGGATTAAAGACTTAAACAAGAGACCTAAAACCATAAAAACCCTAGAGGAAAACCTAGGCAATACCATTCAGGACATAGGCATGGGCAAAGACTTCATGAATAAAACACCAAAAGCAATGGCAACAAAAGCCAAAAATAGACAAATTGGATCTGATTAAACTAAAGAGCTTCTGCACAGCAAAAGAAACTAGCATCAGAGTGAACAGGCAACCTTCAGAATGGGAGAAAATTTTTGCAATATATCCATCTGACAAAGGGCTAATATCCAGAATCTACAAAGAACTTAAGCAAATTTACAAGAAAAAAACAACCCCATCAAAAAGTGGGCAAAGGATATGAACAGACACTTCTCAAAAGAAGACATTTATACAGCCAACAAACATATGGAAAAAGCTCATCATCACTAGTCATCAGAGAAATGCAAATAAAAACCACAATGAGATACCATCTCATGCCAGTTAGAATGGCAATCATTAAAAAGTCAGGAAACAACAGATGCTGGAGAGGATATGGAGAAATAGGAATGCTTTTACACCGTTGGTGGGAGTGTAAATTAGCTCAACCTTTGTGGAAGACAGTGTGGTGATTTCTTAAGGATCTAGAACCAGAAATACCATTCAAACCAGCAATCCCATTACTGGGTATATACCCACATTATTATAAATCATTCCACTGTAAAGACACATGCACACGTATGTTTATTGCAGCATCGTTCAGAATAGCAAAGACTTGGAAGCAACCCAAATGCCCATCAATGATAGACTGGATAAAGAAAATGTGGCACATATACACCATGGAATGCTATGCAGCCATAAAAAAGGATGAGTTCATGTCCTTTGTAGGAACATGGATGAAGCTGGAAACCATCATTCTCAGGAAATTATCACAGGAACAGAAAACCAAACACCGCATGTTCTCACTCATAGGTGGGAGCTGAACAATGAGGACACATGGACACAGGGAGGGGAACATTACACACTGGGGCCTGCCAGGGGATGGGGGCCTAGGGGACGGATAGCATTAGGAGAAAGATCTAATGTAGATGATGGGTTGACGGGTGCAGCAAACCACCATGTTATGTGTATACCTATGTAACAAACCTGTACATTCTGCACGTGTATTCCAGGACTTAAAGTATAATAAAGAAAAAAAGTTAAAAATAGAACCACTGTATAATCCAACAATTCCACACTGGACATATACCACCCCCCAAAAATTGAAAGCAGGGTCTTGAAGATATATTTGTATATCTTTGTTCATTGCAGTATTATTCACAATAGCCAAAGGGTGGAAGCAACCCAAGTGTTCATCAATGATTGAACGGATAAACAAAAATGTGGTATGTATATATAAATATATGTAAATACACACAGAAGCACACACACATTTGAACACACACATGCACACACAATGGAATTAATAAGCATTGAAAGACAACAATGTATTATTCAGCCTTAAAATGGAAGGAAATGTGACACATGCTACAACATGGATAAAACTTGAGGGCATTTTGCTAAGTGAACTAGGCTAGAAACAAAAAGACAAATACTGTATGATTTCACTTATATGAAGTACCTAGAGTAGTCAAATTCATAGAGGCAGAAAGTAGAATGGCAGCTGCCAGGGGCTGTGGAGATGAAGGAATGAGTTGTTATTTAATGGGTACAGAGTTTCAGTTTTGCCAGATGAAAAGAGGTCTGGAGATGGCACAGCAGGGTGAATGTACTTAGCACTACTGAACTGTAAGGGCTTTACACTTAAAACTGGCTGAAATGATAAGCATAGTTTTATGTTATATGTGTTGTACCACAATTGAAGAAAAGAATTTCAAATTAAAGATAATTTGAAAAAATAGTTTAATGGACATTTATATGCCCTTCCACTGGATTCATCAATTATTTTGCTTTATCCACTCCCAAATATTTTTATATGTTGCTAAAACATTGGAATGCAAGTTGTAAATATCATGGCACTTTCCCTTTAAGTATTATAGCTGGTATCTCCCCCAGACAGGGATATTCTGCATAATCTACATCACATTCAAGACATTTAATACTGGCGTGTGTGTAATAACAGTAGTATTATCTAATCTATAATCCATGTTTAGAATTTCCCAGTTTTTCCAATAATAATCTTTGTACTTTTTTTTGTTGGATCAATTTTAGTTAAGTGATTTTTTGACAAGTATTTATTGAGTACCTTATGTGTACTAGGCACTGTTCTATTTTTCACTGTTTACCAGTGAATAAGATTGGTAAAAATCCCTGCCTTCATGTCTAGCTTATATTCTAGAGCTATAGAGAGAGACAGAGAGTGGCTCAGGAGACAGTAGAGAGTAGAGGAAGACAGCAAACAAAATACATGAGGAAATGGTATGTGGGACTAAATACATGAAGTAACATGGTGAGAGAGAAGAACATGGCTGGCAAAGGGATTGGGGTACGTGAAGAGGCAGGAGGAAGCTGAAGTTTTAAATAGGTGGTCATGTGCCAGGCAAGATGCCTGAGCATAGGCATGGAGAGGCCAGGGAGCAACCAATGTCTATTGCGGCAAGAACTTGCAGGCAGAGGAAACAGAAGGATGAATGCCCTGAGGCGGGAGCAGAGCTTGCATGAGTAAGACTGGCAAAAAGGCTGATATGGGGAAGAGTGGGAGGGAAGGTCAGAATGCAAGGGCAAGGCTTAGAGGCGAGTGGGGCTCTGGTTTTCACTCCTAGTGAAATGGAAGCCTTTGGAGGGTTCCCAGCAGAAGAGGAAAATGGTCCAACATACATACCAAAAATAAATATATTTATTTATTTATTTATTATATATTTATATAGAATATATTTTTATTTTATATATTTATTATATATACATATACAATATTATACATTTTATAATATATATTACAATTCTCTGCTTTGGGCTAATGTATATTTATATAATATTTGTATGTAATATAAATATATATTTATACTTTATATAATATAAACATATATATAAACATATTTATATTATATAAATATAAGAGAGAGAGAGAGTCTTGTTCTGTTGCCCAGGCTGGAGTGCAGTGGGGCAATCTCAGCTCACTGCAACCTCTGTCTCCTGGGTTCAAGCGATTCTCCTGTCCAGCTGAGTAGCTGGGACTACAGGTGCACGCCACCACGCCCAGCTATAAATCTCCATCTGTATTCCAGATTCTGACTTCTGGGCTCCAGTACCCAAAGTCCAGTGGACATCTTTACATCTACACCTGGGTGCTCTGCAGGCACCTCAAAGTGAACAGTGCCAACTGAATCAGCATCTCTGCTGCACCCTGCACCTGCACCTCCTCCTGGGCTTCCTATTCTGAAAATACAGACTTAATTGCATATTTCCACAGCTCACCACTCTCCACCGATGCCCCTGTATAAAATTCCTTATCTTGGCTCTTGCCACTCACTCCTCCTCATGCATACTGGTGTCAACTGTAAAGGACTCAGTGGAGTTCCTCCCACCCAGGCTGTCTCTCACCTCTGGAAAGCTGGACCTTTGCCTATTGTTACCTCAGATACAATGTTTTCTTTCCCCATGAAGAACCTGACCTACTCATGCTCTTCTCCTGAAGCCTCCAAGACAAGCTTAGTGCCCCTGCTAGGTGCTCCTGTGGTGTGAGTGACAGGAACAAAAGGCAAGAGCAAAGGGGGAGCCACAGAGAGATGTGCATGCTCATCACAGGGAGGAGCTGCTGTGCAGGGAATCTGTTTGCTCAGACTGACTTTGAGAACCATGTCAGTGACTCTCCTGAAATGAACACCTTGGAGAGACCCAGGCAGCTGGGTCATACCCTAAGACGGGTCCGAAACGTCCTGTTGATCACTGGCCACATGAATCCTAAGGGGCAATGCCCCAATTAATGAGAATATCCTGCCTTCATGCTCTCTCTCAACAGGCCACTTTCTGTTTTTAAGAGCCTGGGCTAAGAGTGATCAATTCCATTAGCCCTTAGAGGTGGCATCACAAAAGCATCTTTGGTTCTCTCTCAAAGCCCGATCCTTCAGAGAGGAGGGCACCCAAGAATAGGGTAACCTCAGTCCTGACCCGGGACAGGAATTGCTTCCTCTGCCACTGGTTTATGTGTGACCCCAAATAATTCACTCCTACTCGCCCTGTAGGCCTTTATTCACTTGTAAAATGGGTATAATAATTTTTATCTACCTCAGAGGTGCACCGGGAGGTATAATTAATGGTGGTTAAAGCACTTTGAGAGGCACAGATGAAAGGCCTTCTATAAGCACACATCATTATTATGATTAATGGTATTTTTCTTCTTCGAACACACTGGGAGGCAGCCCTTTTGGCTTAAGTCCTTTAATCACCTCTCAGCTCCTCAATCACACAAGAGACATTACAGCCTCCAGGCTGGCCACACAGTAAACCTTTAAAGCCCTGAAAATGTACAGCCATCCTGAAAGTGATTTTAATCTCTGTCTTACCCCTCTCTTTTGACATTCTTCCAAAATGATCTGACTTGAAAAGTGGCAGTTTTTATATATTATGAATAATCTGTTTAATTCGAAGCATTTCACCAGTTTTGAAGGGAGGGGAGAACAGTGCTCATCATCATTAATTAATATGTACTGACTATCCCCAGCACCAGCTCTTGCTTTTCCCAGACCACAGAGAAAACCCAGACATCTGTGTATCAGTGTGGGACTGATTTCCCAAGGTAGAACCAAAGTGACTCATTATGGGGCAAAGCTAAGACCCAACTGGGTCCTGAGGTTCCTGAGAGCCCAGATCCCTGCTCCTGAAAAGGGACCTGATTTGTGGTTCCCATTCAGACCCCTCCAGCTCATCTCACAGAGTGCAGTGTTTAGTGCAGGCTTTGATTATGAGTGATGACCCACATGGCTTCCCAGGTGGAGCCTGCCAGAGGGACGTGTCAGCCTGGGCTGCCCTCCTGGAGGCTCATTCCCACCTGCTTCTTATCTATGTGGCCTTGGGCAGGTTACACAACCACTCTGTACTCCCTGAGGACAACACATGTCCCTTATAAAAAGAGAGAACGTATAAAATTCCATCGTGCCTGGCATGTAATAGGTCCTCTACACATTTTCCCTCCCTTTCCCCACAGAGGGCCTGAAGAAAGCTGTATCCACTTTTATAAAGCTGCTGGAAAATGTCCAGCTTGCCTGACCACAAGACAGGCTTCCCAGGGAGGATGCGTCCTGTTGCTGCCTCATCCGTCCAAGGGCATGACTATATATTGTGAAGTGGGGCAGATGTACCTCGCAACCCAGTAATCCAGTACTCAAGTTGGGAGGACCTGGGGCAGCTCCTGCGGTGGCCCTCCAACCCTCTGATTCCAGAATTTTCCAACCACTGTTCAGTGTTCATGACACTCATAGAAATGGAAGGCATAAAAATTAGCCAGGAGGTAGTGGTGCATGCTCATAGTCCCAGCTACTCGGGAGGCTGAGCGGGGAGGATCACTTGAGCCCAGCAGTTTGAGGCTGCAGTGAGCTATGATCATGCTACTGCACTCCAGTCTGGGCTGGAGCAAGACCTCATCTCCAAAAAAATAGAAAAGAAAGAAAGAAGAAAGCATAAAAGAGCTCAGGAATGGTGGGAATCAGCAATGTGTTGTGTAAATATCTGGAGTTTATTTATATGCGTGCACTCAGAAATGGACTTCACATCTGTATCCACAAAGACATATCAGGTGGCATCAGATACATCTGTATCCCAATTCATTATTGGGAGGATTGCTTTGTTCTTTTTCTTGATCAGAACATCCCTTGGAGTATGGAGGTCAGTTCTGGATACCATACTTTGAGAGGGATATAGACAAAACTGGAGAGAGTTGGAGCTGATGCTCAACTGGTGAAAGGAATCACAGAGCTGAGAGCTCATGGGAAGACTTGGGGAAGATGGGAACACTGTCTTTAAGTATTTGAAGGTAACTGGAAGATGGATTAGACCCAGGGGTCAAAGTAGGAGGCTGCAGAGAGAAAGATCTTGGCTCATTGGAAGGAAGACATTTTTAACTCTCTGGGTTGCCCCATGTGGAATGGACAGCCTTGGGGATGGATTCCCATGAAGTAATGTCAGATAAACAAGGCAGGGATGGTGACTGCGGGATATAGACACTGAGAAGGTATGTTGACTTAAATCCTAACATCTCTTTCAACTCTCCAAAATGTATGATTTATGATTCTGGAATCTGTCTAAATTAACAAGGCATGTATAGAACATATGGCAGCTTTCTATTAATCAGAATGTTTGCTTAATGAAACAGTCCTTGGCATTGCTTGTAATGAAGGGTTTTTTGTACCATTTAAAGTTCTGAGTACGTAAACTTCTGCTTGCACTAAATACTGCTAAACATGTGAGCTTGAGCTTTTGTATTTAGCTATTCTCCCAGGTCCTACAGAGTTGGTAAGTGGGCCATGTTGCAAACTCTTTTTAGCAATTCCACACTCCCCTTGACCACCTTGGTCACTGTAGGCAGGAGCTGCTGAAAGAGTTTGAACAAATTACATGATTTACTGATGCAGGCAACACACCTTGGAGGGAATTCACAGACCCTTTGGGAAATGCTCTAGAAGCAGGTACACCCAGCAAGCCACAAGCTAGCGGAGGCCTGAGGTTAGATGTGGGTGACATTGGATGGAGGCTATCTTGTCCACCGTAAGGTCTAACCAGCCTTCAAGGCTAAGGTACACACACCTCAGAAGTGAAGAGAGGGGTCCCATGCAAGAGAGTATCATGGTTAGAGATGTTATTCTGGAACCAGATTCCTTGGCAAATGACTTAACTTCTTTGCGTGTCAGTTTCCTGATCTGTGAAACAGAGACAATAATATTAGTACTTGGCTTATGGGATTTTTGTGAGGATTAAAGGAACTGATAGGGATGTTCCAATGTCTTAGTGTAGTTTTAAGCCATATGCCCTTCAGAAGGATAAACACACAAACTTAGAAAAAACATCATTTTAAATGAAATCAATTGAATGTAATTAAAGCACTTTAGAAAAGAGCCTAGTCCGTAGTGTGATTCACGCTTTAGGAAACTCTTGTGTGCTGAGAAGCCAGTCCTGAAATGTCGCAAAGGGAAGGTGTTCACTAGATAGTGTCAAGATAGTAGAAAGGAGAAAGACAGAGAAAGGATACAGAAAGGAGAAAAGAAAGATAGAGAAAGGAGATAATAAAACTAGTTTCCTGCTGGGCGCGGTGGCTCACGCCTGTAATCCCAGCACTCTGGGAGGCCAAGACGGGTGAATCACCTGAGGTCAGGAATACGAGATGAGCCTGGCCAACATGGTGAAACCTCATCTCTACTAAAAAATACAAAAAATTAGCCGGAAGTACTTGCTGGAACCCAGGAGGCGGAGGTTAGTGAGCCAAGATTGTGCCACTGCACTCCAGACAGGGTGACAGAATGAGACTCTGAAAAAGAAAGAAAGAAAGAAAGAAAACTAGGTTCCTAGAAGTTGCTTTCAGGCAGCATTTTTTGTACTTCTCTTAAGCCAGTGGTCCTCAAACTCGAGTGTGTATCAGAGTCTCTTAGAGGGCTTATTAAAACCAGATTGTGAGGTCCGACTCCAGTGTGTCTGACTCAGTAGGGCTGAGGAGAGGCCCCTGAATTTGCCTTTCTAACAAGTTCCCAGGTGAAGTGATTGCTGATGGACTGGGGACTACATTTTGAGACCAACTGTTTTTGGGGAACAAATGGAGGAAGCTGGTCTGGTCTTCCACTCATCCTATCTTCTCTGGGGAGGGAGAAGATCAGGAGGCTGGGCCAGAGCAGGCTCTTCTCCACGCACAGACAGGCTGTGGGTAGGCGATAACATAGGGCAAGAAACTCCCGAAGGCATGAGGCATCAGTGTGGATGGCTAGTGGGAGCAAGCAACCCAGGGCCCCAGAGGTGGACCTAGCAGCAAGGATGGTGACCCTCCAAGGCAGGTTCTGGCAACACGTCTGAGAACATGCAGTTGTGATGGTTGATCTTATGGTCTAGGGAGGCCATGATACCTAGATCTTTGGTCAAACATTATTTTAGATGTTTCAGTGAAGGTCTTTTTTCTTGTTGTTGTTGAGATGAGACTACCATTTGAATCAGTAGATTGCATAATGCAGATTACCTTGCATGATGTGGGTAGGCCTCATGCAATCAGTGGAAGGCCTTCAGAGAAAAAGACATGTCCCCAGAAGAAGAGGGAATTCTGCCAGTGAACTGCCTTTGGACTTGAACCACAACTCTTCTCAGAGTCTCCAGCCTGCTGGCCTATATCATCAGATTGTGGGCTCGCTGTACCTCCACAACTGCATGAGCCAGTTCCTTAAAACAAATCTTTCTGTCCATATATAGCATCCTGTTCATTCTGCTTCTCTGGAGCACCCTGACTAATGCTATACTCCTTGGGATGTGGGCACTGGCATCTTAGGAATGCACATGAAATAACACGTGGTGTTATTTAAACTGATCTCACTTGGTGTGGGTCAAAGAAAAGCTGGTGTTGTGGGGGCCACATCTCTAATGACAAAGGGACAGGCACCAGTTTGGTGTTTTTCTAACAAGTGATGCACTTTTTTATTTTTATTTTGGGATACTTACTCAGCACTTTCAGCTTCAAAGTGCTCTGCAAGAAGTAATTAAAATATCCTTACAATAGAGCAAGGAGGCAGTGGGTGTTATTACCATCTAATGTCTGGTAAGACTGAAGTGGTAAATTTGTGACACCTTTGAAGATGTGGATGGAGACCAAACCCTGGACTCTCTGACACGTAAGTCTGTGTCTCCTATCAGGCCTTGCTTCTTCTGAAGAAAGTTGCAGCATCAAAATTTTTCTTCTTCTTTTTTTTTTTTTTTTTTTGAGACAGGGTCTCACTCTGCTGCCCAGGCTGGAGTGCAGTGGCACAGTCATAGCTCGCTACAACCTCAGCCTCCCCAGGTTCAGATGATCCTTCCACTTCAGCCTCCTAAGTAGCTGGGACTACAAGGATGAGCCACCACACCTGACTAATTTTTGTATTTTTGGTAGAGATGGGGTTTTGCCATATTGCCCAGGCTGGTCTCGAATTCCTGGGCTCAAGTGACCTCCCAAAATGCTGGGATTACAGGAGTGAGCCACCACACCTGGCCAGGAGATACTGGAAATACTCTGCATATATTACCTCATTCAGTTCTTCCAACAACCCCATGTAGCAAATGAGATTATCAGTCACACTTCACAGACAACAAACTAAAACTCAAGAGGTTAAAACATTTTTTCAAGGTAGCACAGCTGGGAAGAGAGTGCTGGGGTTTGAACTCAGGTCTTATTTGCTCTAAATCCCATACCTGTACCACCACACTCTAATGCTTTAGATGAATACTGAGAATCCATTGGGGAGCTTCAAGGCCAATGATTCGGAGGATTAGAGATTTTGAGCACTCTTAGATTGTAATCAACACAAGGGCAAGGACCTGAGCTGGCTTGCTCACTATTGCAGCACCAGTGCTTAGCACAGAGTCTAATGCCCACAGGCACTCGGTAAATATTTATTACATAAATGAATGAATGGAAGACTGCTTTGGGAACTTCCTGGAAAAATGCATCGAAAATAAATAAGGCAGCTTTTTCTAATTTTTAAAAATTTGCAAATATTTTGGTGCTCCAAGAATGAGGGAAGCCCCAAAGACATCCATGCAGGTCTACTGTAAAAATTCACACAGCCCATTTCAGTCCTCCTCTGGCCCATCTGCAAGCTTCAACCCAAATGATCTCTTCCTAAACTGAATACCAGTTTTAAAAGGATAAGAAGGGCGTTTATTGGGTTATCAACAAAGGAGAGATTGGCCAGCTTCTGTTTGCCCACCCTAGTCCTTGGGTAGAAGGCTGTTATGGGTTTTTTCATGCTTCCCTTTGCATTGGATGTGGTTTATGGGGGACTCGGTGTTAGTGGATTTTCCTGGAGAGTATTTTGGTTGGATAGGTTAGCATATTTTATCTCCCAGGAAAACTGGAGAAAGGGTATTGAGATTCAATTTGTCATGCTAACAGGATGAAATGATATGTACTATGATAGCACAGTCTATGACAAGGACCTGAACTCTTTTTATAGTGTTTCTCCCCAATTTCTGTTCATGAAAGCAGAATCACCTCTGCCCTCACCCACTTCCCCAGCTTGTAACCTGCGAATCCAGAGGTTTCTCTCTCGTTGCCTTATTCCTTCCTAAGAGCCAGGTAGCCTACCTGTTACTCATTCAGCTACATTCTCTCACTAGGTGGGGCTGACTTGAATAAAATTATTTTTGATTAATAGTGTATTTTAATTAAAGATACGTTTTACTTTTATTTTTATTTTATTTTAATTTTTAAATTTTTTAAATTTTTTGAGATGGAGTGCAGTGGTATGATCTTGGCTCACTGCAACCTCCGCCTACTGGGTTCAAGCAATTCTTCTGCCTCAGCTTCCCGTGTAGCTGGGATTACAGGCTCATGCCACAATGCCTGACTAATTTTTGAATTTTTGGTAGAAACAGGGTTTCACCATGTTGGCCAGGCTGGTCTGGTACTTCTGACCTCAAGTGATCCTCCTGCCTCAGCCTCCCAAAGTGCTGGGATTACAGGTGTGAGCCACTGTGCCCGGCCTAAAGACACATTTTAAATTAATGAATATTTATTGCGATAAAATATACATAAAATTTACCATTTTAACTATTTTAAGTATACAATTCAGTAACATGAATTATATTCACATTGTTGTACAAACATTACCACCATCTATCTCCCAAAATTTTTCATCATCCCAAATTGAAACTCTGTACCTATTAAACAGTAACTCCCCATTGCCTTCCTTCCCCAGGCCTTGGTAATCGCTATTCTACTTTATGTCTCTATGAATTTGTCTTTTAGTTAATTTTTTATCTCTCTTATCTTTAGTTTTGAATGGCTACTAGTAAGTGCCAAGCCTGGGTGAATGGTTATAAAGATCATCCATGCTCTGGGGAGATGGGACGCCTTTTTCTGTTATCCAGGAGGGAAGATTGGGTTCAGATGACAGAAGATGGAAGAGAGAAAGTAAGATGCACTGAGTAACCTCTCTGAGTTAAGCCTGGGCACATGCTCTTCTACAAAGGATCTAGTGTCATATATAAGGGGCTGAGGAGGAACTTAGAATGGCAGTGTGACTTGCCCAAGGTTGAAAGTACAGAGCTGGGATTTGAACTTGTGACTGACTCCTAGTCCAGTGCTTTTCCTTTCCTCCCCCCATCCCCCACAATAACAGTTTTATTGCATAGCAGAAAATGCATTCTTTAAAATACACATTGCAGAGCTGAGCTTTGTGGTTTGTGCCTGTGATCCCAGCTATTCAGGTGGCTGAGGCAGGAGGATCACTTGAGCCTTAGAATTCAAGGCTATGGTGAGCTATGATTGGGCTACTGCACTCCAACAACAGAGCAGACCCTGTCCCAAAAAAAAGTGAAAATGAAAAAGGATACAATTCAGTAGTTTTTAGTATATTAATAATTTTATGCAACTATTATCACTAACTTTAGAATATTTTCCTCACCCTAAAAAAAACCCATACTTGTTAGCAATCAATCTCCATCCCCCGAGCAGCTGGCAACCCCTTTCTTTCTCTTTTCTTTCTCTTTCTTTCTTTCTTCCTTTCTTTCTTTCTTTCTTTCTTTCTTTCTTTCTTTCTTTCTTTCCTTCCTTCCTTCCTTCCTTCCTTCCTTCCTTCCTTCCTTCCTTCTTTTCTTTTTCTTTCTTTCTTTCTTTCGAGTGCTTTACTCCCTTTTATTGCTGAATAATATTTTATTGTATGAATATATCACATTTAAAAATGTATTCATCAATTGATGAACATTTGAGTTGTTTCTGCTTTTTGGCTATTAAGAATAATGCTTCTATGAACATTTGTGTACAAGTTCCTGTGTAAACATATGTTTTTTTTTAAATTAATTAATTAATTTATTTTTTTTATTGATCATTCTTGGGTGTTTCTCACAGAGGGGGATTTGGCAGGGTCATAGGACAATAGTGGAGGGAAGGTCAGCAGATAAACAAGTGAACAAAGGTCTCTGGTTTTCCTAGGCAGAGGACCCTGCGGCCCTCCGCAGCTTTTGTGTCCCTGGGTACTTGAGATTAGGGAGTGGTGATGACTCTTAATGAGCATGCTGCCTTCAAGCATCTGATTAACAAAGCACATCTTGCACCGCCCTTAATCCATTTAACCCTGAGTGGACACAGCACATGTTTCAGAGAGCACAGGGTTGGGGGTAAGGTCACAGATCAACAGGATCCCAAGGCAGAAGAATTTTTCTTAGTACAGAACAAAATGAAAAGTCTCCCATGTCTACTTCTTTCTACACAGACACGGCAACCATCCGATTTCTCAATCTTTTCCCCACCTTTCCCCCCCTTTCTATTCGACAAAGCCGCCATTGTCATCCTGGCCCGTTCTCAATGAGCTGTTGGGCACACCTCCCAGACGGGGTGGTGGCCGGGCAGAGGGGCTCCTCACTTCCCAGTAGGGGCGGCCGGGCAGAGGTGCCCCTCACCTCCCGGATGGGGCGGCTGGCCGGGCGGGGGGCTGACCCCCCAACCTCCCTCCCGGATTGGGCGGCTGGCCGGGCAGAGGGGCTCCTCACTTCCCAGTAGGGGCGGCCGGGCAGAGGCGCCCCTCACCTCCCGGACGGGGCGGCTGGCTGGGCGGGGGGCTGACCCCCCCACCTCCCTCCCGGACTGGGTGGCTGGCTGGGCGGGGGGTGACCCCCCCACCTCCCTCCCGGACGGGGCAGCTGGCCAGGCAGAGGGGCTCCTCACTTCCCAGTAGGGGCGGCCGGGCAGAGGCGCCCCTCACCTCCCGGACGGGGCGGCTGGCCGGGTGGGGGGCTGACCCCCCCACCTCCCTCCCAGACGGGGCGGCTGGCCGGGCGGGGGGCTGACGCCCCCACCTCCCTCCCGGACGGGGCGGCTGGCCTGGTGGGGGGCTGACCCCCCCCACCTCCCTCCCGGACGGGGTGGCTGCCGGGCGGAGACGCTCCTCACTTCCCAGACGGGGTGGCTGCCGGGCGGAGAGGCTCCTCAGTTCTCAGACGGGGCGGCTGCCAGGCGGAGAGGCTCCTCACTTCTCATATGGGGCGGCTGCCGGGCGGAGGGTCTCCTCACTTCTCAGACGGGGCGGCCGGGCAGAGATGCTCCTCACCTCCCAGACGGGGTGGCGGCCGGGCAGAGGCGCTCCTCACATCCCAGACGGGGCGGCGGGGCAGAGGCGCTCCCCACATCCCAGACGATGGGTGGCCGGGCAGAGACGCTCCTCACTTCCTAGATGTGATGGCGGCCGGGAAGAGGTGCTCCTCACTTCCCAGATGGGATGGCGGCTGGGCAGAGACGCTCCTCACTTTCCAGACTGGGCAGCCAGGCAGAGGGGCTCCTCACATCCCAGACGATGGGTGGCCAGGCAGAGAGGCTCCTCACTTCCCAGACGGGGTGGCGGCCGGGCAGAGGCTGCAATCTCAGCACTTTGGGAGGCCAAGGCAGGTGGCTGGGAGGTGGAGGTTGTAGCGAGCCGAGATCACGCCACTGCACTCCAGCCTGGGCGCCATTGAGCACTGAGTGAACCAGACTCCGTCTGCAATCCCGGCACCTCCGGAGGCCGAGGCTGGCGGATCACTCGTGGTTAGGAGCTGGAGACCAGCCCGGCCAACACAGCGAAACCCTGTCTCCACCAAAAAAATACGAAAACCAGTCAGGCGTGGCGGCGCGTGCCTGCAATTGCAGGCACTCCACAGGCTGAGGCAGGAGAATCAGGCAGGGAGGCTGCAGTGAGCCGAGATGGCAGCAGTACAGTCCAGCTTTGGCTCGGCATGAGAAGGAGACCGTGGAAAGAGAGGGAGAGGGAGACCATGGGGAGAGGGAGACCATGGGGAGAGGGAGACCATGGGGAGAGGGAGAGGGAGAGCGTAAACATATGTTTTTATTTATCTTGCATATATACCTAGGAGTGGAATTGCCACTTTTATTTTGAGAAACTTCCAAACTGTTTTTCAAAGTTTTCCATCAGCAGTGTGTGAAAGTCCCGATTTCTCTGAATTCTTGCTAACATTTGTCATTGTCTGTCATTTTGATTTTAGCCATCCTGGAGGATATGAAGTATTATCTCATTGCAGTTGTGATTTGCATTTCCCTAATGGTTGATGATATTGAGCATCTTTTAATATGGTAACTGGCCACTTGTATATCTTTTTTTTTTTTTTTCGAGAGAAATGTCTATTTCCTTTGCACTTTTAAAAATTGGATTATTTGTCTTTTTATTGTTGTAAGAGTTAAAGAACTGTATTTGATTTCTGGTTACAAATTCCTTATCAGATATATGATTTGCAAATATTTTCTCCCATTCTGGGGGTTGTCCTTTCACTTTCTTGACAGTGTCCTTGGAAGCACAAAATTGTTCAATTTTGATGAAGTATAATTTATTTACTTTTTCTTTTGTTGCTTGTGCTTTTGGTCCCTTATGTAGGGAGACCATTGCCTAATCCAAGGTTACAAATTTTTGCTTCTATACTTTCATCTAAAACTTCCTAGTTTTAGCTCTTACATTTAGGTCTATAATTCCTTTTGATTTAATTTTTGTATATTATGTGAGATAGGGTTCCAGGTTCATTTTTTCTCTTAGGGTCATCTACTTGTTCCAGCACCTTTCATTGAAAAATATATTCTTTTCTCATTGAATTGTCTTGGCACCCTTGTCAAAATTAATTGGCTACACAGTAAATATAAGAGTTTATTTCTGAATTGTCAATTCTATTCCATTAATCTGCGTGTGTATCCTTACGCCAAGTTATTTTAATTTTGTAGTAAGTTTTAAAATTAGAAAGTGTGAGTCGTCCAAGCTTGTTTTTCTTTTTCAAGATTGTTTGAGGTATTCTGGGTTCCTTGTATTTTCATGTTAATTTTAGGACCAGCCTGCTAATTTCTGCAAAAAAGACAGCTGAGATTTTGATAGGGATAGTGTGGGATCTGTTAATTGATTTGGATAGCATTATCATTTTAACATTATTAAGTCTTCCAATCCATGAGCATGGGATATCTTTCCATTTATTTAGGCCTTTAATTATTATTCTTTGCTCAGGATGGTTTGGCTACTCTGGGTCTTTTGTGGTTCATATACATTTTAGGATTATTTTTTCTATTTCTTTGAAGTATGTCATTAGTATTTTTATAGGCATTGCATTGAATCTATTGATTGCTTTGGGTAGTATGAACATTTTAACAATATTGATTTTTGAAATCCCTGAACACAGAATATCTTTCTATTTGTTTGTGTCTTCTTCAATTTGTTGCATCAATGCTTTCTAGTTTTCTTTGTGGAAATATTTCACTTTTTAATCTCATTTGTAGCTATTGTAAATGAGATTATTTTCTTTTTCAGACTGTTTGCTATTGGCATATAGAAATTCTACTGGTTTTTGTATGTTGATTTTGTATCCTGCAAATTTACTGAATTTATCAGTTCTAATGTTTTTTTGGTGGAATCTTTAGGTTTTTCCAGATATAAGATAATATTGTCTGCAAACAAGGATAATTTACTTCTTCCTTTCTGATTTGGGTGCTCTTTCTTTCTCTTGCCTGATTTCTCTAGCTAGGACTTCCAGTATTATGTTGAATAACTGTGTTGAAAGTGGACATTCTTGTCTTGTTCCATATCTTAGAGGAAAAGCTTTCAGTTTTTCCCCATTTAGTATACTAGCTGTGGGTCTGTTGTATATGGCTTTTTTTGTGTTGAGGTATGTTTCTTCTATACACAGTTTTTTTGAGGGTTTTTATCATGAAGCAATGTTGAATTTTATCAAATGCTTTTCCAGCCTCAATTGAAGCGATCACGTTTTTTTGTCCTTTATTTTGTTGATATAATGTATCAAATTAGTTGATTTACATGTGTTGAACCACTCTTGCATTCCTGGAATAAATCCCACTTGGTCATGATGAATGATCTTTTTAATGTGTTGCTGAATTTGGTTTGCTAGTATTTCATTGAGAATTTTTGTATCAATATTCATAGGGGATATTGGCCCATAGGTTTTCTTTTTTTCTGATATGTCTTTGTTTGGTTTTGGTATCAGGGTAATACCGGCCTCGTAGAATGAGCTTGGAAGTGTTCTCTTCTCTATTTTTCAGGACAGTTTGAGTAGAATTCATATTAGTTCTTCTTTAAATGTTTGGTAAAATTCAGCATTGAAGTTATTAGGTCCTGGGCTTTTCTTTGCTGGGAGACTTTTTATTATGGCTTTGATTTCATTACTTGTTATTAGTCTATTCAGGTTTTGGATTTCTTCATGGTTCAATCTTTGTATGATATGTGGATCTAGAAATTTATCTATTCTATGTTTTCCAATTTATTGGCACATAGTTGTTCACCTTTTTTCTGATTATGTCTTTAATGATTCTTTGAATTTTGCAGTATTCGTTGTAATGTCTTCTTTTTCATCTTTAATTTTATTTATTTGGGATTTCTCTCTTTTTTCTTGGTCTGGCTGAAGTTTGTTGATTTTATTTATCTTTTCAAAAAACAACTTCTTGTTTGTTGACCTTTTGTGTGTTTTTTTTTTGTTTCACTTTTATTTATTTGAGCTCTGATTTTTATTATTTCTTTTCTTCTACTAATTTTGGGTTTAGTTTGTTCTTGCTTTTCTAGTTCTTTAAGATGCATCATTAGGTTGTTTTTTTGAAGTTTTTCTATTTTTTTTTTAAAGTAGATGCTTATTGCTATAAACTTTCCTTAGTAATACTTTAGCTGTAACCCATAGGTTTTGGTATGTTGTGTTTCCATTTTCATTTGTTTCAAGAAATTTATTTATTTTCTTCTTAATTTCTTCATTAACCCACTGGTTATTCAGGAGCATATTGTTTAATTACTATGTATTTGTATAGTTTCCAATGTTCCTCTTGTTATTGATTTCTAGTATTATTCCACTGTGGTCAGAGAAGATACATGATATGATTTCAATTTTTAAAAAATTTCTTAAGACTTGTTTTGTGGCCTAACATAGGGTCTGACCTTGAGAATTATCCATATGCTGAGGAGAAGAGTGTGTATTCTGTAGCTGCTGGATGAAATGTTCTGCAAATATCTATTAGGTCCCTTTGGTTTATAGTGGAGATTAAGCCCAATGTGTCTTTGTTGATTTTCTGTCTGGAAGAGCTGTACAATGCTGAAAGTGGGGTGATGGGGTCTCCAGCTATTATGTTTTGGGGTCTATCTCTCTCTTTAGCTGTAATAATATTTGTTTTATAGATCTGGCTGCTCCAGTGTTGGGTGAATATATAGCTATAATTGTTGTATCCTCTTGCTGAATTGACCACTTTGTCATTATATAATAATCAACTTTTCCTCTTTTTATAGTTTTTGTCTTGAAATCTAATTTTTCTGATATAAGTATAGCTACTTCTGCTATATTTTGGTTTTCATTTGCATGGAATATCTTTTTTCCATCCATTTATTTTCAGCCTATGTGTTTCTTTATAGGTGAAGTGTATTTCTTAGGCAACATATCATTAGATCTTGTTTTTTTAAAATCTGTTTAGACTCTCTGTCTTTTGAAAAGTTTTGTCTATTTGCATTCAGTATTATTATTGATAAATAAAGACTACTGCCATTTTGTTTTTTGTTTTCTGGTTGTTTTGTGGTCTTCTCTTTCTTCTGTGGGCCTATAATTTTTTAAACAATATTTTGTAGTTTTCAGTGTATGATTCTTGTACTTCTTTTGTTAAATTTATCCCTAAGTGTTTCATCCTTTAGAATACTATTATAAATGAAATTGCTTTCTTAATTGTATTTTTGATTGCCCATTGCTAGAGCATAGAAATACAATTTTAAAATGTATTCTCTTGTATCCTACAATCTTGCTGAATTCAGTTAATAGTTCTAACAGTTTATTAAGGGATTACTTGGAATTTTCTACGGACAAGATAATGTCAACTGCAAATAAAGATAATTTTACTTCTTCCTTTGTAATCTGGAAGAGTTTATTTCTTTTGCTTGCCTAATTGCCTTGGTTAGAAGCACTTGTGCAAAGTTGAATAGAAGTGGTGAAAATGGCTATCCTTGTCCTCTTCCTGACCTTAGGGGGATAGCATTCAGTCTTTTCACCATTAAGCAAGTTGTTAACCATGGGTTTTTTGTAGATGCCCTTTATCAAGTTAAGGAAGTTCCCTTTATTTCTAGTTTGTTGAATATTTTTTATAATAGAAGGATATTGGATTTTGGGTCAGATGCCTTTTCTCTATCCACTGAGATGACCATGTGTTTCTTCTTTTATTCCATTAATATGGTATATTACAGTGATTGATTTCTGGATGTTAAACCAACCCTGCATTCCTGGGATAAGTTCCATTTGGTTATGGTATATAATACTTTTTATATAGTTCTAGGCTTGGCCAGTGCTTTTTCACCAGCCACAGCTACATCTCATAGACTCTTTCCCAAAGCAAATCTCCTGTGGTGGTACTAGATCATATCTCTGATCTAAAAACTTCTAAGTGGCAAATGATAACCAAAAACTGAATGCTATTCAGCTGGATTCCTCAGGAGGCCCCCAGAAGCTTGATGAGACCAGCCACAAAGGTGGCTCAGGGGAAGCACTGAGATGCTGCTGATATTTCTCTTCCAGTGTGTAAGAGAGCCATGTTCATGAATTGCATTTGAGTTTAGTGAGCCAGTGTTCCAAATCTCCTATATCAATCCTATTTTCAAATTTCTGTAGTCTGAAATCAGACTACATGCCCTGTTTCTCAGCCTAGAAAACATGTCCTCTGTTTGTCATTGTAGCCAGGCTGTCTAGATCTCAAGCCCAAATCACAGCAACATTCTGTAATGTGGATCATTATCCATGCTATGACTTGGGGAAGGGTCTAGCTTAAAGCAGATTCCCCCACTTCAGACTCTCAATTTTTCTACCTGGTTCCGCTTATCTGTTTTGTTTGCTTTTTAAATAATACAAATAATTCAAGAGAAAAGACTCAGAAACCCAAGGGATAAAAATTTATAATAGCCAACTTCTGCTGGCATATTAATGACTCCAGTTATAGCACACGGCCAAAGATACATCTGCAGTAAAGGGGGAAAAAGTCAGGAAATCATCTTGGAGCAAAATAATAGATAAAATCACAGCTGAAATGTGGTTTTAGATTTGGAATTAAGTCAGTCGACTTCTCTGAGTTCATGGCTTTCCGCAGTAAACACCATCATTATGTATTGGTCTTATTTGCTAGATAAAGGAAGGAGGATAAAAATCCTGAGTTCTCTGTAAAAATTTACAGGTTTGGGGGCTGTCATATCAGCCCTGACACCTTATCTCTCCGCTTCAAGTGTCCAAGAGGCTGGTGTTATGTGGCAGGTTTTATCTATCTTTCTAATGAGTTTGATGACAGCTTCACATTTGGGCACAAAATGGTGGTTTGAGTCTACTTTTCCCAACAGTCCGAGATGTTCCTGCACCAGTTCTAGAGGAAAACCTCCAAATGGCTAAGGATGTCCAGAACCTGCTATTCTCAGGAATAAAAGGTGCTCTCCCCAAGGCTTCCCCAGAGGTAGTGCAATGTGGGAGGGAGGGTAGGCAAAAGTGGAGTTTCAAGTTCCCAGTCTCTTACGAGGTGGTCCCCTGGGGAGATTTACTTGAATTGGAGACTGGACCTATGTTTCCTTCTCTCTAAAATTGAATTTACCTCCTGGGTTGCTGTGATGATTAAGTTAATGTCTGTGAGGCATTTATCAAGCATGTGGGTACACAGGAGGTGCTCAATACATGCTGATTTTATTCCTTTTTTCCTTCATTTGAGTCAAAAACACACTCTGCAGCCACTGATCCAGAAAAGAGTCAACAGAGTGGTGGCTGTGGGGTTGTAGCCATGAAACCAAGCAGGGCCACGTGAAGAGGTTCAGAGCATGGACTCTGGCACCAGAAAGCCTGAATTTTAATCCTGGCTCTACTACTTACTAGCTATGTGGCTTAGAGAAGGTCAGCTTACCTCTCTGAGCCTCAATTTTCTCATTTTAATGAAATGAATGACAATAGTATTTCAGAGTCAGGTGTGTCTTTGCTTACTGTCTCCCTGGTACTTACATATGAAGGTTCCAGCTTCCTGCCCATGATGACTGAGCCTTCCAATCTTTTGCCTTCCCCACCTCTGTGTTGCCTGGAGTGCTCTTTGCACTCCTCTCCTGGGATGACTGGACTGTGGCCAGGTTGAGATGGTGACCACGAGCTCCCTTCACTGTGGCACAGTTACCCATTCTGTACATTCTGTGGTGGTTGTCAGCATGGGATCTGGGTCAGTTACACCTCCATGAAGTCTAGGCTATCATTTACAGCTGGTGACCTTGGTAAATGATATTATCTCTAAATGTTCATTTTCTCACCTATAAAAAGGGAATAATAATATCTAATACTTGCTTCATGGGCATGTGGTGAGGTTTAATATTGGAAAATATTTATTGAGCTTTTAAACTGTGCTTGGCATTATGTTATGTGCTTTATAGGAATTTCTTCATTGGATTCTCACACCAACTCCATGATATTGATATTAATATTATGATTTTCATTATACAGATGAGGAAACTGATGCTCCAAGGTCACATAGTTATTATATGACACCCACATCTTTCTGACTCCAGAGGTAGCCTCTCAGCCCTGTAATGAGAAGGCATGTGCAAGCACTAAGAACAAAGTAAACACTCATGATAAGCTATTACCTATGATAAATATAATACATGGAGTGCGGTAGGATTGATACTTCTTCAGCTTTGGGGGATAACCAAATGCCCTGAGGATGGAAGCCAGAGACTGCCTCAGTCTCTCCCACTCTCTCTTGCTGAATATGCTCTCCTAGTGATCATCCTGTACTCCTCGGATATTCACCAAGAGCGAAGGCCACCCTGCAGCCATATAGCTGCTTTTTCATAAGGAGCATACCTGGCTAGCTCCCCGAGGGCTGAATAAAAGAAGCAAATGAATAAAGCAAAATGGTCAGTTAATTGGGCTCTATTCGAGAGGTAATTGTGTGAGAATGAACTGGAAGAGACAGAGGTAGAGACCAGTTTATGGCCAATGTTGGATTTTCTAACCACTGACTATGGAATGGGTTGGGTCTAATGAGTGTTTGCAAAGGTTCTTTGAAATCCCTGAGATAAAAGGCTATGCTCTATTTCTTAAGGAGTTTTACTAGTTCTCATTGATCTGTTTGTCTACTATTGGAGATGGAGGGCAATTAAATAATTTGTGCACATCAGACATGCAATACGCCTCTTTGTATCCTCACTGCCTAATTCAGTGTTCCCTCTGTATAATGGAGCTCTTTAAATGTCTGTTTTCATTAATGAAGGTGAGGAGGGCTCTGATCTGGTTTTCCTTATTGGCTCTGATGTTCTTCATTCAGACAATCCCTTCTTCTAACTACTGGATATGTAATTATGAGGTGCCATGCATGTTTACATGGGGAGTGGTGGGGGGATGGAGAGTGGTGAAATGGAGAGGAATGAAGCACTCTTCTTTTACTTCTTTTGCAAGTCAGTCAGAGTGTATAAGGATCAATGCGTAGGAGCTCCTAGCATTAAGGATATGAGTGTATGTGTTGGTGAAAGTGTAATGAATACCAAATGTAGAGCAACAACAAAATGTCCAACTCTAAGAAAATCAGAATTTATTGCTACAGTGAAAGTTGTCCGGGAGGGCCAGTGAATTTTAGCTAGGCGTTTGGGCCAGAGTTTTATTCTCAAGAAACCAGGTCTGGGAATGGTTACTGCACCTCTGAGGCAATGCCTAGGGGCTTGTATGTGTCTCTCAGAAGTCATGGTGCTTGCTCACCCAAGATTTGCCTCAGGTTAGACCAATTATAATTTTTTTTTTTCTGTTTCCACTGGCCGAGAAATGTCATTGTTGATAGAAAAACCCCTGTATGTTCCAGGCCATCATTTCTGGCAGTTCTTGGGTTTTCTTGGTGAAAGAGTCAAGAACATGGTGAATCTCTCCATTATCCTTAGTTTGCCCATTGAGTTGCCAGACTGCCCCAGCATTTCCTCCTTGGAGCATTTCAGATAAGGGGCTATCTGTGTTCCCTCAGGTGAGGTGGCTAAGATGGTTTGATGTAATGATGTGGGGCTGCAGGTGATCTGTCTGCCTGCTTGGGGAAGAGTATGAAATAGTTTCTGAATTTTTCCCAGATCTATAGCACTAGCCATTCTGATAAGCTAATTCATACAAAGGTCAGCCTCGTGTGATGGGTAGAGCCTTGGATTTTGAATCGGAAGATTTGGGTTTGAGTGCTTGCTTGTATGTGATTACATACAAAACTGTGCATTGACTGACAACCTCTCTGAATCTTGCCTTTTTTGCTTAGTGACATAAGTACATTGATATCTCACTATTTCTACATGAGTTGTTTTGGGGATCAGTTGGATAATGAATGTGAATGGTAGGGGGCCATATGGAGGAAGGGATTTATAAAAAGTGCTGGGATATAGTTACAGGTCTAACCAACATGCCAGGTAATGTCTGCATTTTAATTAGGCTTTCTAAAGACCATACTCTTCTTTATTGTCATGCTCAGATGAAACTCCATTTCAGGTCACTCTCAAATAACATAGCTAAGAACTCAGGGCCTAAATTAACATGTGGCATAGAATAAGCAATCGAACATTGGTTGACTGGATGACAGAATGATTGGGTGTGTAATGGAATGTGATTAAGTATACACCTACTGGATATTGTGGGGAGGATTTATTTACTGGGCATAAGAAGGATACCTATAGATACAGAATTTGGATGCCATAAAGAATAAACAAAGGAAGCTCTAGGTTGCTCAGTAGAGAATTTTTTAAAATGCTGCATTGCTTATTACAGATTATAAATTCAGTATTGTCTCTAGTAATTTCAAAATAATTGAGTGTGTCAATTATTAAACTCTTGGTTCCCAGCTTCAATGATTAAACTCTTGGTTCCCAGCTTTCTTTCTTTTTTTTCTTTTTTTTCTTTTTTTTTTTTTTTGAGACAGTCTCGCTCTGTTGCCCAGGCTGGAGTGCAGTGGCGCAATCTCGGCTCACTGCAACCTCCTCCTCCTGGGTTCAAGCGATTCTCATGCCTCAGCCTCCCGAGTAGCTGGGACTACAGGCGTGTGCCACCACGCCCGGCTAATTTTTTTGTATTTTTAGTACAGACGGGGTTTCACTGTGTTAGCCAGGATGGTCTCGATTTCCTGACCTCGTGATCCACCCGCCTCAGCCTCTCAAAGTGCTGGGTTCTCAGCTTTCTATACTTGGGCTTTGGGGCTGGGACGCTGCAAATCACCTTTCTCCTTTACCAACTGCTCACTCTTTGACTCTGCCAGTAGAGGGTGCTAGAGGAAGGCTGGAGGAAGAGAAAGAAACATGGCTCTTCTCATTGGCTTATTGTGCCTCTCAGATACCCCAGCAATGCTTCTTCACCTTGGCAGGGCCAGTTTGTTTCAGTGGCATCAGCTGAATCCAGTTAGTGGTTTCCTCAACAATTGCAGAATCAGCCTCACAGCAATGTTGCTCTCTGCCTAACCTGGGCCACCAGCTCCAGTGGCCAGTGCCTCTTTCTCAGAGGTGCCCTTCCTCAGAAGGGTCCTAGGCCCCACAAAATCTCTCCTCTAAGTGTCTAGATTTCAATAATTCCAGCCTCTTCCCTTTGTTTCCCCAGTCCTAGGGATGGGAACTACATCCTGCACTTGCTACCTTTGTGATAAATTTCAGTGTTCTCCTTTTGCTGTTTCAGTTCCTCCAAATCTACTAACCATTCTTTATATGAAATTCTCTCTGTTAAAATAGCTAGCGTGGAGACTTATGATTTCTGGTTTGGCATGTTAGAATCCTAGAAGTCACACTCCATCCTAACAAGTAAAAAGCTGAGCAAACTAAAAAAAAATTAACTCTTCTTAGATCCACAAGAGAAGTGAGGTCACTGGGAAAATTGTGCTTCCCAAACTGGAGACAGACAGGCAAATACACAGAATCACAACTTATAGGAGCAGAAACCCACTAGCAGAAACCTCTGTGGAACCACTGCCAATGTAGGAAAACTTGAATCATAATTGACCAATTGCTGGAGGCTTAGTGTGGACAAGCCTGATAGATAAAAACTCCAGGGACCAAGTTAGCAGGGTCCCCCATGCTTTTTTGAGTTTTGCTTCTTGGAGCTCTACCAGGTTCTCTCAGTGAATATGGGAGAAAAATCCCCTTTGGCTTCCAGCAGGGAGAGGAAAAAAAAGAATCATTTGAAATATACCAGAGCCTTCCAGTCTTCTTAACAAGGTCTGCCTTCAGGAGAAACTATTTAATCAGGTAAAATATTTACCTGCTGTTTTTTTTGTTGTTGTTGTTATTGTTTTTTTGTTTTGTTTTGTTTTGTTTTTTTCCAGCACCTTACTGACCTGGGGGAAGGGAAACATCCAACTCTAACTGCTTCTGGCCTTCCACGTGGGAGAAGGGAAATACCCACCTCCAGTTCACTCTAGCCATCCTGTTCCACATAAAGGGGAGGGAGGAATGCAGAAACGTGTGAAGTTCATAGTCCAGAGGCACAGGCTCACTAAATGACTGAACCTAGTCACAGGACTATAGCATGCTTCCCTTTCCCCCACACGATACTACTACCTTGCTAATGGCCTATTTACAGTAGTTCCTTTTACTCAGAACATCATGTCTGCCTACCAGGAAAAAATTACAAGGCAAATAACACAGTTTGAAGAGACAGAGCAAGCATCAAAACCAGACTCAGATATGGCAGAGATGTCAGAATTATCAGACCAGAATTTAAAAACTATGGTTAATATGCTAAAAGCTCTAATGGATAAAGTAGACACCATGCAAGAACAGATGGGCAATGTAAGCAAGGAGATGGAAATTTCAAGCAGAACCAAAGAGAAATGCTAGAGATAAAAAACATTGTAACAGAAATGAAGAATGTTTTTGATAGGCTTATTAGTATACTGTACACAACTAAGGAAAGAATCTCTGAGCTTGAAGATCAAAGAGATCTAAAACGAAAATCAAACGAAAACTAAAAATCAAAGAGAAAGAAGACAAAAAAAAAATCCCCAGTATATCCAATATCTGTGGGAAAATTACAAAAGGTGTGACATACATGTAATGAAAATACCAGAAGGAAAATAGAGAAAGGAATAGAAAGAAATATTTGGAATGATGATGATTGAGAATTATTCCAAAATTAATGCCAGACACCAAACTACAGATCTAGGAAGCTTAGAGAACACAGAGCAGAATAAGTGCAAAACAAAACGAAAACAAAAACCTCAAACAATTAAAAAACAACAACAACAACAAAAACCCCAAAACAATGCCTAGGCATATCATATTCAAACTACAAAAAATCAAAGATAAAGAATCCTGAAAGAAACCAGAGGCAAAAAAAAAACTTACCTATAAAGGAACAAAGATTAGAATTACATACAACTTCTCAGAAACCAAGCAAGCAAGAAGAGAGTAAAGTGAAATATTTAAAGTTTTGAGCACGAACTCACCGCCAACCTAGAATTCTGTACTCTGTAAAATTATACTTCAAAAGTGAAGGAGAAATAAATAATGTTTCAGACAAAAAAATTGAGGGCATTTGTTTCTAGTAGACTTGCCTTATAAGAAATGTTAAAGGAGTTCATTAGAGGGAAGGAAAACGATATGGGTAAAAAACTCAGATATACATAAAAAAAGGAGTCACATCAGAGAAAAAAACCATTTAAAGTAAAATCTTTTATTTTTCTTATTCTTAGCGGTTCTAACAGATAATAGCTCATTCAAAGTAATAATATCAACAATATATTCAATTATAAATACCTACTTATCTTTCTTTTTTTTGAGACAGAGTCTCCCTCTGTCTCCCAGGCTGGAGTGCAGTGGTGCAATCTCAGCTTGCTACAACCTGTGCCTTCCAGGCTCAAGTGATTCTCGTGCCTCAGCCTCCCGAGTAGCTGAGATTACAGGCATGCACCACCACACCCAGCTAATTTTTGTATTTTTTGGTAAAAATGAGGTTTCACCATGTTGGCCAGGCTGGTCTTGAACTCCTGGCTTCAAGTGATCTACCCGCCTTGGCCTCCCAAAGTGCTGGGATTACAGGAATGAGCCAGTGTGCCCGGCCCCTATCTCTCATCTATAAAGAGAGTAGATTCTTATGAAGGTTTATGTATAAATGAAATGAATGACAGCAATAATACTAAGCACAGGAGGAAGGAATTAGGATTACTTTGTTATTATAAGATATTCACATTACCCGTGAAGTAGTATTGTGTTATTTGAAAGTGGGACTTGTATTAGTTGAAATGTATATTGTAAATTTAGGGCCACCACTAAAAAAAAAGTATAACTGATATACTAGGAAAGGACCCTACTAAAATACCGAACTAAAACTACTGAAGGTTTGGACAAAAAGCTGTGGTTAAAAAAAATAAAAACAAAAACCACGGAAGGCAGAAAAAGCATGAAAGGAAAAAATAAGAACAAGAAACAAGGGCAACAACATGGAAAATAGTATAAATATGGTAGATATTAATTCAATGATATCAATAATCACTTTGAACATTAATGGTCCAAATGTCAATTAAAGACAGAAGTTTTCAGAGTGGATCAAAAAGCAAGACTCAACTGTACTGTTGTATGCAAAAACCCCAAACCCACTTTGAATATAAAGAAACATATAGATTAAAAGTAAATGGCATGAAAGAAATATAGCATAAAAGATCATGCTAACACTAATCGAAAGAAAGTAGGAGTAAATATATTAATTTCAGACACAGCAGACTTCAGAGCAGGAAAGTTATCAAAAATAAAGGGGGCACTGCATAATGATAAAGGAATCAATTCTCCAAGACAGTTTAACAGTCTTTAAAATGTATGCACCTAACAACAGAATGTCAACATACGTGAGGCAAAACTGATAGAATTGCAAGGAGAAACATGATTCCACTATTATAATTGAAGACTTTGACACTCCTCTATTAGAAATGAACAGATTCAGTAGGCAGAAAATCAGTAAATACATAGCTGACCTCAATGACATCATCAATCAACGGTATATAAATAAAATCTTTAGACTACTTCATCGAACAACAGCAGAATACATGTTCTTTTCAAGTTCACATGTAATATTCACCAAGATAGACCACATTCTGGGCCATAAAACACACCTTAACAAATGTAAAAGTATAGCGGTTGTACAATATTTGGTCTCAGAACAAATGGAATTAAACCAGAAATCAATAACAGAAAAATAGCTAGAAAAATCTCAAAATACTTGGAGATTAAACAACACACTTTTAAATAACACATGGGCCAGAGAAAAAAAACTCAAGATAAATTTAAAAACATTCTGAACTAAATGAAAATGAAAATTCAACTTATCAAAATTTGTAAGATGCAGAGAAAGCAGTTTTTAGAGGAAAATTTATGGTATTGACTACATATATTAGAAAATATGAAAGATCTAAAGTCAATCATTTAAGTTTCCACCATAGGAAAAGAGAAAAACAAGAGCAAATTAAATCCAAAAATTAAAAACAGAAAAGCAATAAAGAAAATAAACCAAAAGTTGGTTCTTTGAAAATATCAATAAAGTTGATAAGCCTCTAGCTAGAATGAATAAGAGAGAGAGGTGGGTGAGAGAGAGAGAGAGAGAGACAGTAATTACTAA
The DNA here is from genome assembly GCF_028858775.2 of Pan troglodytes. Lineage (NCBI taxonomy): Eukaryota > Metazoa > Chordata > Mammalia > Primates > Hominidae > Pan > Pan troglodytes. The sequence goes on from NC_072407.2 coordinate 96,046,368, forward strand.
TAACAGAAATGAAAGAGAGAAAATTACTACAGATCCCATGAATGTGAAAAGACCCAAATGTCCAACAATGATACACTGGATTAAGAAAATGTGGCACATATACACCATGGAATACTATGCAGCCATAAAAAAGGATGAGTTCATGTCCTTCGTAGGGACATGGATGAAGCTGGAAACCATCATTCTCAGCAAACTATCACAAGGACAGAAAACCAAACACCGCATGTTCTCACTCATAGGTGGGAATTGGACAATGAGAACACTTGGACACAGGAAGGGAAACATCACACACCAGGGCCTGTTGTGGGGTGGGGGGAGGGGGGAGGGATAGCATTAGGAGATATACCTAATGTAAATGATGAGTTAATGGGTGCAGCACACCAACATGACACATGTATACATATGTAACAAACCTGCACGTTGTGCACATGTACCCTAGAACTTAAAGCATAATAAAAAAATATATATATAAACAAACAAAAAAGAATAATCAGGCTGGGCACTGTGGCTCACACCTGTAATCCTGCCAATTTGAAAAGTCTACATACGATTCTAATTGTATGGCATTCTAGAAAAGGCAAAACTATGGAAACAGGAAAATAATCAGTGGTTGCAAGGGGTTTAATAGATGGAGCACAGGGGACTTTCAGGGCAATGAAGCTATTTTGTATGGTACTATAATGAATACATGTCCTAATGCATTTGTTTAAATTCATAGAATGTACAACACCAAGAGTGAACCCTAATGTAAACTATGGGCTTTGGATGATAATGATGTGTCATTAATTGTAACAAATGTGGTACTCTGGCAGGGGAAGTTGATAATGGGGGAGGCTGTGTGTGTATAGGGGCAGGGGGCATATAGGAAATCTTTGTATCTTCTGCTTAATTTTGCTGTGAATGTAAATGTGTATTAAAGATAATGTCTATTAAAAAATCCCTGATGTGGTAGTTGGTGTGGCATAGATGTTTGCACTCTGACTGATACCCTGAGTCTTAGAAAATCCTGAGAGCTCTAATAATAAGTTGCTCCCTTTTTAGAAGCTGGTGGCTCCTCTCTTGGTATCCAGATTTCTGGAAGGAAGGCACAGGTTGCATGGAGCAGATAGATATTTGAAGAGGCACTGCTTGTTCTAGAATATTTGGAGAGATCTCATAGGTAAATTAGGGGGAAGAGCTTTTAGTGGAGGATGGAATTAGAAAATATCTCTTTTCTAATCTTTCGAAGGGTTTCTCCAGGGTTTTTAGGACAAAAAACTGGAAGAAACTTCAAAGCCCACTTCATTCGATCTCTTCATTTTGCAAGGAAAAAAACCAAAGTTCAGGGAGGTTAGTGTTTGCTTGAGTTCAGTTAGTTAAAGTCATTATCTGGACTGGAACTCATGTCCCTTGATGCTTGTTTCTGTGCATTTGTCCCTCAACACACTGTACTTTAGTTATAAATTCACCTTGGCTCTGCATGGGTTGTTTTCAAATCAGATCTCAGACACAATCTTATCTTCAGGCGACACTGGCCATGAGGGGGTGGTTGTACTTTCTGGGTTTACTAAGCATAGGATATGGCTCTTCAGGGCTGGATTGTGACGTGTATCTTGTATTTTTTCCCAGAAACCTCATGTCTTAGATGCTGCTGAGAAATGATGTCATGACTCTGTGGAGAATATATAAATTTGCTTTGCTTGGCTTCTTGCCTTCTGATATGGTTTGGCTGTATCACCACCCAAATCTCATCTTGAATTGTAGCTCCCACAATTCCCACATGTTGTGGGAGGGACCCAGTGGGAGGTAATTGAATCACAGGAATGGGTCTTTCTCATGCTATTCTCGTGATAGTGAATAAGTCTCATGAGATCTGATGGTTTTATAAACAGGAGTTTCCCTGCACAAGTTCTTTTCTTTTCTCTGCTGCCATGTCAGATGTGCCTTTCACCTTCCACCGTAATTGTGAGGCCTCCCCAGCCATGTGCAACTGTGAGTCCATTAAACCTCTTTCTTTTATAAATTGCCCAGTCTCAGGTGTGTCTTTATCAACAGTGTGAAAATGGACGAATACACCTTCTAAATGTTGAAGTCACCCAAGCCTTAGGCCTTGAATATTTTCTGTCTATTTACAGTCACTCACCAGGTGATCTCATCTAGTTTTGACTTTAAATTTATTCTATAATCCAGATTTACATTTCCATCCCAACCTTTCCCCTACTTTCCAGACACACATTACCAACTGCCTATGTATCATTTCTCCATGGATGCAATAGGATCTCAGACTTGACATTCCTGAAACCCAACTTTTCATCACTTTCCCAATCTCTAAGCCTGCTTCTCCTCCACGATCCTCCATCTCTTTAAATGGTGCCGCAATTCGTCTAGATGCCCATGTCAAAAAGCCTTGGAATCATCCTTGACCTTCACCTCTCACATCTAAATCATCTGTTGTAAACCCTATGGGTTCTACCTTCAAAGTATATCCAGAACCTAACGTCTTCTCACCTCCTCCATTGCTCCACCCTACCTTACCTGGATTACTTTAGTAGTGTCCTAACTGGTCTTGTGTTTCCACTGTTGGCATCCTTCATTCTATTCTCCACAGAATAGCCAGACTGGGCTTTTAAAACTGTAAATCAGAGAAGTAGAAACAAACATGGTGAACCCTATGGTTACCCCAGACTGCTGCCTGGGAGCACTTTCTGAACTATAGTGTGGGAAGGGAGAATCCAAGCAGTCTTACTGAGCTGAGGAGAGATTGAAGTTTGAAGAGGCTGAAGCAGCTACAATTTGCAAGGCAGACTAATGAGGAGGAGAATTAAGCCACACAGAGCAAGAAATTGCACAGTGGTCTCCTTGAGTCTGTTGCTGAATAACAAACTATGCCCTCACAGAATATAATTCCAAGAGGCCAGGCAAAGAATGACTGGAGTCCTAGAATCTGAATAATTTCCAGAGCTTACATAGGGCTAGAAGATGGTTGCGTTCTAATCAGCAAAGGGCAAGTACTATTGAATTCCTGGTGCGTTCAGTGAAGACTTCAAAAGTACAATGCCTTAGTTGTGGGGCTGTCCCAGCCCTAGAGTATAGGTTCCTTTCAATACCCTCTAACAAAACTTAACAACAAGACTCAAAAGGATGAGGCTGGACTTCAAGTGACTTGCCTACCTGCCAGGAAAATAATGACTCTTTTTATAGAGCAAAATTCAACACTCAACAATCTAGGCTCCAGATGAAAACTACTAGACGTGCCAAAAATAGGAAAATGTGAACCAGAGCTCTTTTAGGACCTTTGTATTTGGTCTTCTCTCAGCTGAGAACTCTCTTCCCTCAGATGTCTGTCTGCACAACACCTCAATTCATTTGAGTATCTATTCAAATATTTTCCTTAGAGAAGCCTTCTCTGATATATAAAATTATCACCATCTGTCAATCTTAATTCCCTCCTGCTATTTTTTCTTATTCATAGCATTTAGTCATTAGATTGTAAATCTCTTTGATATCTATTTGTTTGACATGTACTGTATGTAATGTGCACTCAGAAACACTTATTGCGTGATTGAATGAATATAAAACAATATTTAGTTTTCTTTGGGTAAGGCTAAACATTTACGTTACCTAAATTTCTAGTAAATGCCACCAGAATTTGTGTGTGTGTGTGTGTGTGTGTGTGTGTGTGTGTAGTAGCCTGGCTTTACCTAGTTATCACATTAAATTTATACAACCTTATGAAGTTGGTATTATTATTTTCATTTATAGATTCCATTTATTCAGGAGACATTTATTGAACACCTACTATATGATATATATATAAAGGTAGATATAAATGGTCTCTGTCAGCAAAATATGCACAGTGTGGCAAGCCAATCTTGCCTCTGTGTAAGTAAATGGCTTGTTTAACTGTGGTGTTGCAAGATATTATGAACCCAACATCCAGACATTAGAACCAGTGATGGGATCTTATACGACTCTTAGCCTGGTCCTAAAATTGTATGAAAGGCAGAAAGCTCTCACTTCTGGGCTTTCTAGACCTGGCAAGTTCCTTGCTCCCTGCAGTCTGCTGTGACCCCTGAACTTTGGAACTTTGGGCATTCTCTGTGGGAACCAGGGAGGGCACTGTCCAATTGCATTATTAGGTACACTTGATTGTGTGTGTGTGTGTGTGTGTGTGTGTGTGTGTGTGTGTGTGTGTGTTTTAAAATTGAATTTATTTCCTTCTCCTAGACACTCTTTCTGGCTTACCTGTATTAGTAGCATCTCCAGCCAACTCCTTCTTTATCTTGCTTTCCAGTCAGCCATCACCCTTGCCAGTTCTGCTTCTGTAAGATCTGTCAGTCTCTCCAAAACCAACCACTTTACTTCCCTACTTACAACTATTGCCTCTTCACAATAAAGTCTGACATCCTTAACATCACAAGCATAGGATGGCATGGCTTTGCATGTATTCTGTGTATTGCTAGCTGGCTGAGGTGATGGAAAAACAGAGTAAAGGCATCCCATTGACTGTGGGTTGTCATTCTCTCTTGTCCTTTGGCCTCTTATGGCTAAACTGAACATTCTATAAAGGAAGAAATCCAGGCTAACAATGACAGTACAGTGTACTAAGTGCCATCATAAAGTCAATACTGAATGTTCCACAGGAAGCAAAGAAAAAGATGCTTGACTATGATTGGCAGGGAGAGGTTGGAGGAAATGATGCTCACGGCAAATCTTAAGGGATGAGCAGGAGCTTAGCAGGTGGTCAAGGTGAGAAACTGGCATTCTGGGCTGAACAAACAGCATAGTGCAGGTGTACAGAGGTGTCAGATGACAGGGTTTTATATGCCCTGCAGGTGAATCTAGATATATTCTGAGGGCAGTGAGGAATCACTGCAGGGTTTTGGAATCAGATTTATGTGCTTCAAGAATACTTTGGCAACAATTTTTTGGATGGCTTTAGCGGGGGACTGGAGGTAGAAAACCATTAGGAGACCACTGCAATAGTCCAGGCAAGAGACAAAGGGCAGAAATAATACCACTAGCTAACATTATTTTGAGCTATGTGCCAGGCACATAGTAGGTTCTCATTTTGTTTAATTTCATTTTATCCTAACATTCCTATGAGGTGGAGAAACTGAGCAGTTTGCCCACAGTCACACAGTGAGTGGTGAAGCTGAGTCAGAAATTCAGGTAATGACCCCAGAGCTTGTGGTCCAAACAGCACAGAGGATGGATTTTAGAGTGTTTAGGGACATTAAGTAATTAAAGGATAAGATCTCATTTCCCTCCCAGAACAGTCTAGCTCAGAGTCCTTAGTTTGGCTTGTGGGAGATTCATTAGGGGCCAACCCACCTTCCCTGGGGATAGAGCACATAAGTCAGGCCATGAGGGCTGTCCTGGGCTGGTTTGTTTCCTCTGAGCTTTCCTTGCTTTGCTCTGCTGGATTTGAATTATGAGAGTGACTGGCAGGCTGATGCCAGCATGATGAGTGAAAAACACTCTCCAAATTGGAAAGAATTTTCCTTCTGGGCTAAGCTGAAAGCACATGTTGCTCATTGGCAGATCGTGAAAATCCCAGCATTCAGAGATTTACCAGCGTTCTCTGTAAAGCAAAGCAGATGCCTCTGTGTCTGTCCTGTGAAGGGCTATGTGAGAGGAAAATGAGTTCCCATGCCTTACCTGCTCACCAACAACGTAGGTTTTAAAGGCAAAGGAACAAAAAGAGTTCAAGTTTGTATCTCCCAGATCATTTCTACCTAATAGAAATGTGAGTTAATTGTAAGCTTTAAACTTAGACACGCTCATTGCCTATTAGGGGTGACTCTTTTATTACACATTGTTTGTCAAAAGAGATGCATTTCTATTCCTTTTGCAGTCGAATGAGGCAGGAGCAAGGCAAGCAGGTAACCTTGCTCTTTGAGGATTCCTGCAACTGTCTGAGAAGGCTTTGGCAGTTCTGGTGTGCACGCGACTGACATGCAGGTCTCTTGAGCATGATGACATTTTTGGGACCTACCTTCTAGAACCTCCTGGATTTGCTGTGTCTTGCAGCATAAGTTCACTGCCTCTCTAACTAAATAAAAGTTAAATAAATAGTTAAAATTTAAAACTTGACAGGGTGCAGTGGCTCATGCCTGTAATCCCAGCACTTTGGGAGGCTGAGGCGGGAGGATTGCTTGAGCTCAGGAGTTTGAGACCAGCCTGAGCAACACAGAGAGACCCCATCTCTACAAAAAGTAAAAAGAAAAAAAAATTAGCTGGGCATGGTGGTGTGCACCTGTGGTCCCAGCTACTTGGGAAGCTGAGGTGGGAGAATTGCTTGAGATCGAGAGGTGGAGGTTGCAGTGAGCCAATATCGTGCCACTGCACTCCAGCCTGGGTGACAGAGTGAGATCCTGTCTCAAAAAATAAAAGAATAAAAAATTAAAATTAAAATTAAAAAAATTAAAACTTACAAAAAGTTTCATTGATGGCGTTTTCATCATGTTTAAACTTCCGGATCTCAAAGAAGTTAGGTGTCTGATCAAAGCCACCTTATTTGAGAGGTCTTCCTGACCACTGAACACAAGCACCAATATTCCTTGGGCCTTCCCACACCAGTACTCTTTAACTCAGTTGTCCTTATTGATTTTTCTTCAGGACACATATCAGCACCTAATAAATATGTTGTTTGTCATCCATTTCTCCTTATAAAATAAAAACTACATGGGGGCAGGGACTTGATTTTGTTCACTGCTCTATGCTCAGTATCTAGAATGGTTCTTGGCACATAGTAGATGCTCAACAAATATTTATGGAATGATTGAATAAGTAAACTCCTAGTCTATTTCCAACAATAGTCTAATGTGTATTTAGAGTTCATGCTGATCCTCAAGTTGCATACTCAAAATCTTTGCATTTTACTCATCTCTTTCTCATATCTAGCTGACTGCTATACATTGCAAAGTTATAGCACTTCTCACATGTGGCAGAATTTTCTTTGATTTTGAGAATCATTTGTATTGTCAAATGCCTCAGACATTAGGATGTATAGTATTTGTTCTTTCCTTATCACTTTCAACCTCCTTTTTAATGGCTACTTTTGTTTCCATTGTAAGGATGCTCTTCTTCTTAATCGTTGTAGTAGCATTTTGGGAGGTCAAGGCAGAGGATCACAGGAGTCCAGGAGTTCGAGACCAGCCTGGGCAACATAGTCAGACCTCATCTCTGCTAAAAATTAAAAAAATTAGCTGGTCATGGTGGTGCATTTCTGTAGTCCCAGTTAGTAGGTGGCTGAGGCAGGAGGAGCGCTTGAGTCTGGGAGGTCAAGGCTACAGTGAGCCATGGTTGTGCCACTGGACTCCAGCCTGGGTGACAGAGCAAGACCCTGTCTCCAGGAAAAAAAAATTAGTTATGGTAAATCCTTACAACCATCCTAGCGTAGGGAATGTGCCCTTACAATATGGTGGAGGGCAAAAGGATGCTCATACCATGTTTGGGTCAAGGGCACTTTGGCACCAGGGTTCAGCTTAGCTTTGTGTGAGTGTTCATCCATTGAAATTCACAGGTAGAAGGGCTTCTCTACTCCCAGGTCTGCCTGTGTTACCCCACTGTCCCAGTCACTGGCCCCCTTAGGGTGGCTCTCAGAGGCCCTGCCAGCTCCTGCTTCCTCCCTTTGCCCCTGCTGTTCCTTCTGCCTGGACAACCTCTCTTTCCCACATATCCAGTTCAAGTCCCTGTTGTCCAAAGCCCTTCCCTTACTGCTCCAACCACATCACGGTACCCTCGAATTCCTTTCTCTGTACTGGTCTTTCTCTCTTCATCTAAGTGACCAGCAGTGAAATTCCACAGAAGAAACCTTTGACTTGGAGTCAAAAGTTCAGATTTGAGCCTCGTATCTGCCTCATATCAGACAGCCATCTCTGAGCCTCAATTTCCTCCTCAGTAAATTCTGACAACTATTTGTACTTGGAAGACATGACAAGGCCGTTTCAGGGTCAGGTATGATCATGTAGGAAATAAGCTTTGAAGATGATTCAGCGTATGCAAAGATCCCAGACATAATCATTATAGGATTTTTTATGCTTCATCTAGAACAGCGTGGCCCTTACTAAGAACATATAAATCCCAGTGATGCTGGTGGCAAGTGACAGAGTACATTTTAACTACAGTTGCAAAATGAAATCCTGCTCAGAACTGGCTTTGTTCCCTTTTGGGATTTCCACATTTGGGAAAGGGTGATCAAAGAGAGGAAGAGAAAAAGAAGGAAGCTGACGTTTTACAGAGCTGTGCATTCAGTTTGTGTAAGCTACTTTGGATAATCACATTTCCTGATTGCCTTTGTGGGTTTGGAACATTCAGTCATTTGTTCTTACGTTTAGTCATCCACTGAACATTTATTGAGAGTTTATTATGCCCTGGGCACTGTGGATACAGAGATGAATAAGGAGACGAATAAGGCACATGCCTGCAACCCAGCCAGGTTGAGGGAGCTGGCATGTGACCAACAAGATGGATGCAGCAATTAAGATATGTCTAGGGAACAGAAGGGGCACCTAGCTCAAACCAGGGACCAGCAATTATTCTCAGGGCATTGTTTGCATGGAAGGTAAGACGGCATACACTGGGCATATGACTGCATGTGGTAGGGTAAGAAAACATCCAATACAAAGGAATCCATTAGATGACATGGCTGTATTCCTGAACTCATGTTCTCAGTCACTCTACAGCCAAATATTAGCCTGTCAGGGGTCTGATGGCGTGGTGCGTTTCCATGACGTAATTTCTTTAGACCACTCTCAGCATACTGCCTTGGAGGAAGGGGCCAAATCAGTGTCCCTCACATAAAGGGCCCTGTGTTTCTCCACTGTGTTTTGCTCACTCTAGCCATCTGTGGGTAGGGCCACTGCTCAGACAGTGATACTCAGACACAGGAAGACTTGGTTGAGTCTCTCTCTATTTTTGAATGATTTCAGGTTTCCTAGACTTCTGCTTGAGTAGACTGGGAAACTCAAAGCCTTAGTCAAGGAAACCAATTTTTTTTCTTTTTCTTTTTTAATTAGCTTTTTATTTTAGAATTACAAAAATGTTGCAAAGATAGCACAGGGAGTTTCCATATACCCCTCACCCAGTTTTCCCTTACTGTGAGCATCAGACATTACCACTTGTCACAACTAAGAAATCAGCGTTGGAATATTTCTATTACCTGAATTCCGCATTTTATTCACATTTCACCAGTTTTCCCACTAATGTTCTTTCCTGTTCCAGGATCCCATCCAGGATATCACATTATGTTTAATTGTCATGTCTCCTTAGGTTCCTTTAGGCTATGACAGTTTCCTAGCTTGTCCTTGTTTTTGATGACCTTGACAGTTTTGAGGAGTGCTGGTCAGATGTTTTGTAGAATGTCCCTCCATTGGGTTTGTCTGATGTTTTTCTCATAGCTAGACTGGGGTCATGGGTTTTGGGAGGAAGACCACAGAGGTGAAGCTAACATAGTTGTATTCCATTCACATCATTTCAGTGGTACATGCCATCAACATGGCATTGCTACTGATGTTAATCTTTATCACCTGGCCTAGGTGGACCTTTCTAGTTTTTGTCACTGTAAAATGACTTTCCTCCCACTTTCTATACTCTCATTCTTTAGAAGTGAGTCATTAGGTGCACTCCATACTCAAAGGGATGGGGGAATTAAATTCTATTTCCTAGGAATCTACATAAATTATTTGGAATTCTTCTGTGAGGAAGATTAGCCTTCCCATTTATTATTTATGTAATTATGTACTTATATCAGTATGCAGTTATAAATATTTATTTTATATTTATTTACACATAACATTGCTTTATCTGTTTTGTTGCTCAAATGGTTTCTGCTTTGGCCATGGGGAGATACTTTAGGTTGACCTCTGTTTCCTTTTGGCATGCCCCCACCCTTTTGGTTTTTGAGCACTTCCTTACTTTCAGACACAAGATGCTTCAAGCTCATCTTGTATTTTTCATCCCCATCTACAAAGATCTGTTTTTCATTCCCATGACATTTCTGACACCAACTATGTGTTTTTTTCTTCCCTACTCTAACCAGTTCTCTAACACTAGCAAAGGTGCCCCACAATTCAGTTCGGTTCTGACACTATCTACTTGGAGTTAGAGTCAGATTCTGAAGTTCAAGGCTCAGTCCACAAGGCTTCCTCCACTTCAAACACCAATTGCAAGTCCAGGCCTCCTGTACTTCTGACTAACCTGCTATAAATTGGGGGTTCCCACCACTCTGTCCTCTGAGCCACCTTTGCGGCTTGTCTCATTAAGCTTCTGAGGGCCTCCTGAGGAATCCAGCTGAATAGTGTTCAGCTTTTTGGTTATTATTTGCCACTTAGCAGTTTTTAAGATCAGAGATATGATCTAGTGCCACCACAGGAGATTTGCTTTGGGAAAGAGTCTATGAGATGTAGCTGTGGCTGGTGAAAAAGCACTGGCCAAGTCTAGAACTATATAAAAAGGGTTATATATCATAACCAAATGGAACTTATCCCTGGACAGACCTCAGGGAAAACAGTTTACTCACTATTGTCAGTTTATTATAAAGGCTACAACTCAGGAAGAGCAGCATAGATGCAGAAGGCAAGGCATGAAGATGGGGGTGCGAGGCTTCCATGCACTCCCCCAGCTGCACCTTGATGTGTTCACCAGCCCAGGAGCAGTCTGAACCCAGTTGAAAAAACTGTTTTCTTTCAACCCAGGTTTTTTCTGCAGTCTCTATTTTGTAGGCATGATTTATTACATCATTGGTCACTGGTGATTAATCAATCTCCAGCCCTGGAGGTCAGAGGGTGTGGCTGAAAATTTCAACCATCTAATCACTGGCTGATCTTCTGGTAACCAGTTCCCATCCTGAAGCTATGTATGGGCCCACCAAGAGATACCTCATCAGCATAAACTCAAGTATGGTTAAAAGGGGCTTCTGAGGAAAAGTAAATGATGCTCCTCTCACTCCTGTCACTCAGGAAATTCCAAGCGTTTTAGACTCTCTTGGGTCAGGAACCAGGAACAAATACCAAATATTATAACAAAAGGCACTCTTCTCACCCCATCACTTAGGAAACTTTAAGGGTTTAGGAGCTCTGTGCTAGGAACCTGGGATGAAGGCCAAATATATATTTCTTATTATGTCACAATATTACACCATCCCTAGAATCAAGATTGTGTTCTTCAAGGAGTCCTGGTTGTTTTTGTTTTTGTTTTTTTTGGAGAATGGCAGTAGAGTTCAAGATTTTGGCTCTGGGTATGCTCATTGGTACTGAGGTATAACTGTTTCTAGTTTTTGCAGCAGACAGAGCTAGGAAATATAGGTATGTGTGTATAATCATGCATACACATATATATATTTCTATATCTATCCATCTGTATCTATGTTAAGCTAAATGTGAGTTTAGATTGATGTCTCTGACTCTGATCTATTACCACATGGACTCCTTCTAGCTTTGTCTCTGCTTATCTGTAACTTCTTCTAACAGTGAGAACACTGGCTCTCACCATCCATCATTCAACCCTAGTATACGTGTATAGCAGTTTCATAATTCTTAACTTATACCCCTGTGAGAAGCAACTTTAAAGTACAGTGTTTATATACAATTTCCTTTGTCTCTAGCCTTACAATTTCCAACATTTTCCAAATTTTCAAAGCCAAAACATAATTTTCCAAATTTTCTAAAGCTACTTATTTTAGCTTTAATTTTTCCCCCACTCCCTACTGTGCATCTGCCTCTTTTAAAATTATTTTCTACCCACTTGGCTTGAAAGAAATACTGGATGTTGGTTTGTCAATGAGCCTTTGAACCATGATATTTGCCTCAAGTCAGTGTCACGACTGTAAGAGCCTTTCACCAGGCTTGGCAGACAGATGAATCTTTTAGATAATTTTGCTTAATTAGAAAAATCGTATGTTTATAAAAGTCATTTTTGCTTATTCTAGACAACATGGGAATTTTTGTACTATGCACACAGTGTATAGGGTAAAATGGAAAGATTTTTCAAATGCACTAATGAAAGATATTCTTAACACTTCCAATAGCACATGTATCACATTATATGCACACTGTTGTATCCCGATATAAAATTGTTATAAACATACAGAATGAGAGTTGGAAAACAGTATCAGTCAACTCTGGTCTGGAAAACATGTGGTTTCTTTTGAGTGTTAAATTAAACTAAATTTGACCTGAGGATGTCTCCATACAGGAGTCTTCACATAACAAACTGCAGCCTAACTTCATACATAAACTAATTGGAAGCCTAATTTAGGAATATACTTTTGTAACATATAGCTGAGTCTCAGCCAATCATAGCAGCTGAGAGCTTCATTCAATCACAGGCTGTCAATTGTTCAGACCAAGTTCAAATAAGGCAAACCCCAAGCAGTAACCAATCAGGCTGTCTCTATACCTCACTTCCATTTCTGTACCTCATTTGTATTTTCTGTTCGTCAGTGCTGTCTGACCACGTGGCAGGTTGGAGTCCTTTGAACTTGTTCTGGTTCTGAGAGCTGCCTGATTCTAGAATGATGAATTAAGATCTTTAAATTTTGTCTTTTTAATGAGAGTAAGGAATTTTAAAAGATGAGATATGCTTAAAGACACAGAGATTGAAGTGGAAATTCCACCTCCTCCATTTCTGCCTTATGTCTGGGTGTTGTGTTCTGAGACTTCACTCCACTTAAACCCTTTCTTTTATAACTGAGAGCCCCTTGATCCCTCCTTTCTCCAGACACTTTTGCTTTGCAAATAGTAGGAACTCAGGAAACAATTGTGTTTTTGTTTGTTTTTGTTGTTATTGTTTGTTTTACTTTTTGTTTTTTCTTCAGACAGTGTCTCACTCTGTCACCCAGACTGGAGTGCAGTGGTGCGATCACAGCTTACTGTAACCTCAACCTCTGGGGCTCAAGTGATCCTCTCACCTCAGCCTCCTGAGTAGCTGGGACCACAGGCACAAGACACATGCTAGGCTAATTTTTAAATTTTTCATAGAGATGGTGTCTCGCTAGGTTGCCCAGGCTGGTCTCGAACTTTTCGCCTCTTGCCTCAGCCTCCAAAGTGCTGGGATTACAGGGTGAGCCACTGCACGTAGCTCGGATATAATTGTTGAGTAGCTGAATAGGAGACCTAAGTCAGCCTTGAAAATCACCTGTTCCTGCTTATTTTCAGGGATCTCTTTCCTATTTGCCAATAAACACATTTTAGTGGACTAATCATGAATCGTTTTATGGTTGGCCTCACATTTAAAATGTTGGTGGTGCTCCTCCTGCCCTCCAAAGCCCTTTATGGAGCACATTAACAGAGCCCTGCCAGCGTTACAAGCTGGGCCCCACCTGAGGTTGTCTCCATTGCCCCCTCCACCCACTTTACTGGCCACAGAATGTTTGTGCTTTGGTGTTTTCATCAGTTGAGTTCCTTTTGCTCACCAAAGAAACACCACAAAAGACACTTTTGCCAGAAAACCTTTCTCCTCCCTTGCTTCAAATCCATCACTTTACAAAGAGTGTTTTAATTAAAACAGCTTATAAAAGTTTATGTTTTGGATTTTTTTCCTCCCAGGGAAACAGTATTCGGGCTGCATAGAGTCATTCTACTTGGTGGGATGACTGTCCTAAGGATGTCCTTTCCCTAAGCCCAATTTCCCCACCAGAGAGAAGAGCCCCCCAGGGCTGTTAGGGCCGAGAAGATGGTCTCAGATGCAGCAGTGTGCTGGGCCCATTGCAGAGTGCTCAGTTCATCTTCTGGGTAGTCTGTGTCTGGTTTCATGCCCGGAGGGAGAGTTAAAGGGAAGCTACAGAAGCATCCAGGGTTGGCAGGACTGTTGGGCATTTGCGGCTTCAGCAGGGTCACCCTGTTTGGTTGAGCAGCTTGTTTCTGTACAAGGCAGCGAGCATCCATGGTCTGAGTCAGGGACTGAGATCCAGACTGTGCCAGGCCTGACCTACGCCTGCCGTGGGGCTGGGTATTAGTTTCCTGTGGCTACTGTGACGAACTGTCACCAACTGGGTGCCTTAAAACAACACATTTATTCTCTCACAGTTTTGGAGGCCAGAAGTCTGAAATCAAGGTGTCATCTGGGTTCTGGAGGCTCAGAGGGAGAATCTGTTCTTAGCTTCTGGCGGCTACCAGAAATCTTTAGCATTCCTTGGTTGTGGCAGCAGCACTTTAATCTCTGCCTTTGTTTTCACAGGACCTTCTTTTATGCCTGTGTGTATTTCTTTTCCTCTTCTTATAACGATGCCAGTCATATTAGATTTGGGGCCGTCCCTAATCCAGAATGATCTCATTTTAACTAATTACCTCCACAAAGACCCAATTTCCAAACAAGGTCACATTCCAAGGTTCTGTTTGAACAGAATTTTTAGGGGACACTCCTCAACCCAGTATGGGCTGCATCAGCCTGAAGGAAAAGGCACCTCTAAAAAGTTGCCAGTGGTTCTGTCTGCTTGCCAAGCTGTGTTCTCCACAATTTTTTTCCTCCAATTTGAACAAAGGTGCTATTTTGGCTAGCGGAAGCCCTAGATTTTGCTTTGGAAGCAGTCAGCACTGCAAGATATATTAGTTTACAAGCTTCTTGAAGCAGGGACCTTGTCTGGTAACTCTTTAAGAACTGCCATAGCTTCTACCCATCCATTAAATTCTCAAAAATGTTTGTTGCAATCATGGCAAATAATTATGACAAAAATCTGGAAAGGCCCTTCTGATTCCGGCTATTATAGCAAAGCTTTTTTATTTTTTAAAAAACATAGATGAGTAGCTTTTAACCTATTTTATCCCATTATTCTCTGCTTCTTTGGTGGTTTAAAAAAGCCTGTTGGATTCTTAAGGGTTAAATGTGGTAGGTTCTACCCCATTACTGTGAGTCATGCAATATTTCTCAAGTGTGCCCATGGGATGTTAGCCCCATAAAAACTGTCCCAGGAGAACATGGTTTTTGTGGTTAAACAAGACTGGGGAATTGTGCATTTGCTTTTCTTTTCCTGGAGATTAGTAATGTACCCGCTTTGTAAAAGTTCTCAACTCTCACAGTAGATAAACCTATTAACTTTGTTTTAATCCAGTGACCCCAAATTTATTTGGCTAAAGCCTCCCCTCCTTTTTTCTTTGATAAATGAGTAACATCTATTATTAGGTTTGTGCCCCAATCCCTGTGTTGTTCAAGGATCAGCTGCCATCCTAAACATGCCTTCCAGCTCTAAAGTGAGAGCTACATGAATTTGGGCAGCCACTCAGTCTCTCTGGGTTTTTCTTTTCTTGTTTGTGAAATGGGAGATACATTTCTAAAGTTCGTGGTGACATTTCCACAGGTTTCCTCTAGTAGTACCAGGTGGAAGAAAGAGCAGTAGCATGATAGGCCCAGTAGCACGATGGGCTGCCGGACTAGGTAGGTGTCCCTGCTTTGTGACCCAAGTAGACAAAAAGTGGGGCACTAGAGGTGAGAAACCCATTGTCTCAGTTATATTTCAGTTCATCCTTGTTTCATAGGATGAATTGAAATACAATTCATAGAACTAGTGTCTAAGCAATAAACTTTGAGAACCACTGGAGAGCGGTCAAGAATATAAATGCCAGAATCAGGCTCAAGACTTAGATTTGTTGACTTTGAATAAGTAACTAAGCCTCTCTGAGCCTGAATTTCCTCATCTGTGAGACAGCAATATAATGCTACTTGCTTCAGAGGATTAACTGAAATACTATAGATAAAGTGTTTAGCACAGGGCCTGGGGTATAGTAACAACTCAATAAATGTGAGTGTCTATCATTATCATCATCATAATTATTATTTTAATTATCATAAAGTCAATGACTTCTTATGTCATGTTTAGAGATCATTTGGGGGGAATGATGATCTTGAGTCTAACAAAGAAGATGAAGTTGAAAAGCTGTTGACCTTTATAAAAATCAGCCCTGGTAAGAAAGTTGATTTTTTTCTCAGCTTCTAAGAACTCTGGAAATTGACATTTACTAAATCCAGTTATTCTGAACCATGGGAAACTGTTTCGCATCTGTCAATAATTTCTTCCGGCTGGCCATAAGCTATTAAGTTTACCCAATTAAGCCAAAAGTGGCCAGTGAAATTCTCCATTTCAAAAGACCTTTCACAGTTACTGGCTTACCTCTGGGAGTGTGGAGTTAGGGGAGCAGAGAGACAGCAAGGGATAGGTCAAGGGGAAATGATAGGAAATTCCCGAGAAGCACCGATGTGTCCTTTTTAGATGCATGTACCACAGAAGAGTCTGCAGTGGCTGCAGAGTCCACTGACAACTTGGCTAAGGCAAAGCACAGCTTCCACAGCACCAGTCCTCAGGAGGATGGAAAGTAAGACCGCATTCCAGAGAATGATATGCACAGACTCTTGGTGACTGCCCAGGTGGGTTGGTTGAATAGTTGTCCCTGCTAGTACAAGGGAGAAAATTCAGAACATGGAATAGGTTTTCAGGCCATATTTCATAGAGCTCTATATTAGAGAACTTCCAAATAGTTATTTGAAAATTCAAATATGATTTCAGGCCATATTTCATAGGGCTCTATTATTATTTGTTACTGTAACAAAGACAGTAAAGGGAGGGAGCTGCCACTTACAAGCATCAGAAAAGCACTAGTCTAGTACAGGGGGTTACAGATCTATGGGTCTTTATTGCTCTCACCTTCATAGAGACAGCAGACCTATTATGTGTCCATCAGAGAGAGGGCTGAACAGACATCTTTCCCTCTAATAGCACAACATCTCAGCAAGGCGTTGTGAATACAGACATAGCCACTCAACAGGGCATAGGAGGAGATAGAAAGGCATGTGATACAAGTGGGGTGTGGTAAAGAGCAATGACTCTGAAGTCCCACAGACCCAGGTCTTGATTCCAGCTCTCTCGCTAAGAAGTTCTATTAAATAGATAAGTTTCCTAAATGTTTCTGCACCTCAGATTCTTTACGCCTAAAATGGGGTTAAAACAGCATCAACGGCATAGAATGGTTGTGAGGATCAGGTAAGATAATAATTAGCACAGTGTCTGTCATGGAGTAGGCATCTATTTCAGTTATGTCATAATTATTAACATAGAATAAGGAAAGGTCTGAGAGGACTAGAGTAGCTGGAGAAAGCTTCACGGGGAAAAGGGGGGTTCCCTGGCCTTGAAAGAGGCTAGCAGCAGAGAAACAGCGTTGAAGTAAAAACCCTAAGGGATGCAGAGTCAGAGTACCCTAGTTGGACAAAGAGAATATGAAATAGGTTTTCAGGCCATATTTCACAGGCCTCTATATCTTTTGATATCTCTGTCTCTATCTCTACCTTCACTGCTGTCCATATCTGTACCTACTGAATTCCAAGTGAGATTGTAAGTTCCTTAAATAAAGACTTCTGGGGCTCACCAGCACCTTTACATTTTACAAAAATCTCTTTTGCTGATCTATGGCCAAAGGATTGAAGAGCAAAATGAGACTGAGATACTTGGAGGGCTGTTGTAGGGGCAGAGGCGAAGGGTGATGGACATTTAGAAGAAAGTGACAATAGACTGGGTGGGAGCAGTGGTCAGATTCAAGATGTATTGTGGAGGTAGAATCTACAGGGGATTGAATGTGGGAAGTGAGAAGAGAGAAGAATCAAAGATGACTCACAGGTTTTAGATGCCATCTAGGGCATGGACTGAAGGGATTTGGGGTGAACATCAAGGGTTTGGGGCATATTCATATTGAAATGCTGTGAGACATTCAAGAGGAAACTTCAGAGAGGCAATTAGTTATTTGGCTCAGAAATGTAGAATAAATATCTGGGCTGGAGAGAGACACTTGAGGAATACTCATAGTCATGATTATACATAAATGGATGGATGGCTCTGAAAGCCATGGGGATGATGAAATCTGCAAGGGAGAGAATATGAAATGACAAGAGAAGCAGGGTCTTTTTAAACCAACTGCCGCTGGGTTTCTTCCTGCACTCCTTTAGGAAAATAAATGTGCATCACAGGGTCCAGCCACTTCAGAATATTTGTGCAACCCCAAATTTAGTAGTTAAATCTCCCCAGTTAGATTGTGTGCTTCTTGCAAACAGGTAAAATTGTCTTATCCTTCTTTTGTACCCCTTCTCTTCCCACAGCACCTAGCCATGCCCTCGACACCTACTTGGTGGAGTTCATAAATTGGAGCTAATGAAATCAAGGTATTGGGTTGAATACCTTGGGTGGACTGCTTAATTCATGGGCCCATGCAGGGCTGCTTCCTAGGCCAATCATCTCTCAGACATTGTTGATTTGGGAGAAAGTGGGGAGAGAGGAACAAGATAGGAGGTATGAATGGAAGTACCTGGCCCCATAATGGACAGTCAATACCAAGAGAATATGCTCTTTGTGGTCATCAGCTGTATCCTCTTCAGATGTGAGACACTGCTCCAAGACTGTGAATGCTACTCACTCCAGAGTGTCTTTCCTGAAAGGGGATAGTTTCCACTCTCTGTGTCACAGAAGGGGCCGCTGAGCAAACCCAGTGAAGAAATGGCCACACAGTACCTGCCCCCATAGTGCCCTGTGTGTCCTAAAGCACATGGAACAGCATCAGAAATGGGAAAGAGCCAGAAATTCAGTGCAACAATGGTGAGGGAGGTGATGGGAACTTATCTTTTTAAAGATCCATCCACTGAGTTTTCTGGTAAATTGAAGAGGGCCCAAATCTTCTCTTCCAGATGCTAGACTAGGTAGGTGTCCTTGTTTTGTTTCCCAAGTAGGTAAAAATGGGGCACTAGAGCTGAGAAACCCTTTGTCCCAGTTGCAATTTGAAAGAATGAAATCATCTGCTACAAAATTGTGAGCAGGAAGTGAAACTTATCCATGGTTGACTCCTGGGGCCTGTGAGCCACCTGGCACATAGAAGTAAGTGTGCTGCCAGTCCCCTCATCCGCACTCATGACAGACATCAGTAATGGATTCCTGCACTCTTCCCCATCAAGCCTGGACAAGGCCTCACAGTTCTCAAAACAGAGTGGCCAATTGATCAGTACTGGAGCTCTAAATGAAGCCTATTTGCCATCCTGGTGGTGGGTGTTCAGTAAATGTTGTATGATTGGGTGAGTAAATGAATAATTACTTACCTTACTTACCTAATGCCTGAGTCAGTGACCAAAACAGGGCCTGTATAGTGTACAAAGTCCATAAATACTTGTTGACTGGATGGGTGAGTATGACGGTGAGGCCATGGGAAGACCAGTGACCCTTCCTGCATATTAGTGCGTTGCTGAAGTGGGGCAAAGCTGAAGGACGCGTTTGCTTCAAAGCATGAGCTTTGATTCCTGACACATCCATGCTGTGTCTTTCTCACCACAGGGAGGGTTGGGGGAGCTGAATGGAATGACTCAGGCAGCTGGCCCTAGGTGATGTGGAGTCTAAGGTCTCTGGGGAGGCTCTGACTGGGGGCTGCAAGGGTTGGGGCACAGAATCTTTGGAGCAGGATGATCTCTGGCTATTTGAGTTTTTTCTATTCTTTAAGGGAGGAAAAAGATGTATGAACAAAAACTGTCAGAACTGTGATCAGAGACATGGGCAGTTTTATGTGCAGGAAAGAGCGTGATGCTGGGAGTCAGGAGACCTAGACTGAGTCCCAGCCCTGTCAGCCACACGCTCATTCAGGGTGTCCTTATCATCTCTGGACCCCCCAGGCTCTTCACTGTTTGTCAGGATCTGTGGAGGGTCTGGGGGGGGGGGGGTCCAGAGATGATAAGATTGTCCCCAAGCAAGGAGCTTTGTAATCTACCTGGGGATGAGTAAATGCAGTTGACCAACAAGGATTTGAAATGCATGGGTCCACTTATATGTGAATTTTCTTCTGCCTCTATCATCCTTGAGACAACAAAACCAAACCCTCCTCTTCCTCCTCCTCCTCAGACTACTCTATGTGAAGACAAGGATGAAGACCTTTATGATGATCCATGTCCACTAAATGAATAGTAAACATATTTCCTCTTCCTCATGATTCTTAATAGCATTTTCTTTCTCTAGTTTATTGTATGTTATGTGTGTTATATACTGTATTCATACAATAAACTAGAGAAAACTAGTACAATAAACTAGTTTTCTCTAGTTTATGATGTGGGTACTATATACTGTATTCTAATTGTACTTATACTGTATTCTTATAATAAGAATGCAATATATAATAGACACAACATACAAAATATGTGTTAATTGACTATTTTTTATTGGTAAGGCTTCTGGTCAACAGTAGGCTATTAGTAGTTAAGTTTTGGGGGAATCAAAAGTTATAGGCAAATTTCTGACTGTGGGGAGGATAGGTGCTCCAATCCCTGTGTTGTTCAGGGGTCAGCTGTCATCCTAAACATTCCTTCCAGCTCTAAAATGAGAGCTATGTGAATTTGGGCAGCCACTCAGTCTCTCAGGGTTTTTCCTTTCTTGTTTGTCAAATGTGGGATACGTTTGTAGAATTTGTGGTGACATTTCCACAGGTTTCCTCTAGCAGTACCAGGTAGGAGAAAGAGCAGTAGCATGATATGGCCATGGGCTGGAAATGAGAAATAAATACATCATGGACGAACCTTTTTTTTTTTTTTCTCTTTTTATTCTTCGTGGGCCATTGAGAGGGACCATCTGTGAAAGTTTTTGACTGTACAATCTCCAGTGTTCCTTCTTGCTGGAATACCAGTTTTATGATGTGTTATCTCACTGGTTACTGAGGAAATAAGAAAGCCAAGGGAGGAGAAGGTTCTAGACATCTCCACAGACAACAGAAGCACAAACAACAATACCTCAGCAGGCTGGCCTCCCAGCACTGATAAGTGTTTGGGTCCACTGCAATGACTCTCTTTGAAGCCTCCTTCCAGGCTCATTTTTCCTGGTGCCTTGTGGAGCACAGCCCATCTCTGTTGGCTAGAGCCCTGCATACACTCCTGTGCTTTAAAAGGAAGGAGTTACAAGTACTAGGAGATGGTCAATAGTCTACCCTTCAAAAGAGGGAAAGCCCACAGCCTAGGAAATAAAGCCTTTTGGGGTAGATCTTGGGAGTGGTTAAAAATTCTGTAGACCCCACAGTACTTACCACACATCTGTGAAAGCAGTAGCCCTCTCTACCTCCTCTCAACAACATTAGGGAGGGCAACATTAGTGTGGTCACAAAAATGCTCTCGTAATGAAGGGGATGTGAGCTTTTTGGAGCAAAGTTTGTTTTGTTTCTATTCCTATTTAAAAACGTCTAACAATTCCTCACTGTTTATGTGATGAACTCAGGCCCTGGACATGGTACATGAGCCCTCATGCCCTGGTCTTGCCCTGCTGTCAGAGTTTCACTTCTCCTTCATTGAGACCTCCTGACACACCAGCTTGTGGGCTCCCAGGATGGCCCAGGACTTTCCTGCCCCTGTGCCTTTGAATACGCTCTTCACCCTTTGCCATCAGGCAAACCACTACTCACTCTAAAAGGGCCCCATTGAGGGTGATACTATCTCCTGTGATAGTCTGAAAAAATGCACTCTCCTGTAAAGTTATATTCATTTCCTAATCCTTGGAACTTGAGAATATTACTTTATAGGGCAAAAGATAGGATTGGGTTAGAGATCTTGAGAGGAGTTGCTTGTCTTGGGTTTATCTGGATGGGTCCTAAATGCAATGACCTGTATCCTTATGAGTGAAGCATAAGGAGTTGTGAGGGCAGATGGAGAATGTCATGGAAAGATGGAGGCAGAGACTGGAGTGATGTGGCCACAAGCCAAGGAATGCCAGCGGCCATGAGAAGCTGGAAAGGATGAGGAACGAATTTTCCCCAGAGCACCAGAGGGAGTGTGGCCCTGCTGACACCTTGAGTTTGGACTGCTGGCCCTCAGAATTGTGAGAGAATAAATTTCTGGTGCTTTAAGCCACCAACTTTATGATAATTGGTTACAGCAGCAATAGAAAACAAATGCAAATCCTCTCTGTAGCTTTCAGTGACCCCTGCCAGGCAGAACTATTAGTTCCTTCCTTCAGGTTAACCTCAACTATTGCACTGAGCACATGACATTCTCCTTTGCTCAGGTGGGCTTTGAACTCTGTGGACCAGCAGATTTTACCACAGTGCCTGGCACAGAATCAGAAGCCAATGATGAGGTGATAAAATTTGTGCTCACATTTCCACAGGTTTCTTCTAGCAGTGGGGTAGGAGAAAGAGCAGAACAATAGGGCCACAGGTGAGGAACAAGAACTAACTACAATGGATGAATTGGCTTCATGAAAAAAATCACTTCCCCCTGTGTGATGGTTGGTAAATGTGTTTGCAGATGTGAACATCTGGGAAACCCCCAGTTCTCATGATGGTGATGAAGACATATCCTTGGGCATGTATTATTGACGTGTGATTGGTGCTAAAGATGGCTGTTTCCTACTCAGGTGTGTTATTCCACCTGATAGACATTGTGCCAAACAAACTTGGACCAACCCTTAGCTAGCTGGAGAGCCCTCCCAAGCACTCCACATGCTATTTTGCAGAACCGTGGATGTGGAGCAGGGCCTCTGCTGGCATGAACTTCAGGCATGCCATCTTTCCCTGTGTCTTATCTTACGTGAGTGCATGGGTCAAATAGTGGAGAAATGGAGAGATCACAGGCTTCAGAGTCAGATGGGTGTCTGAGTCTCAGTTCTGTCCTGCACCAGCTGTGTGGCCATAATCTAATGACTTAATCTGCCTGGGCCTCATTTCCACACCCATAAGATGGAGATAATGATACCCACTTCACAAAATTGTTGTGAGAAGGAAATAAATGATTTGTGTGCAAGATTTAATACAGTCTAAACCTTTGCGAAAATGCCTGCTACAATTATTATTAAAGGGCAGTAACTGTGAATTCTGGTTTTATTCCGTCAATCCTTAAACCATGTTAAGCATAAAGCTGATGCTAAATAAATGGCTGTGCCTGTTTTTGTCTTCAGAGTGTCCCTTGTGGCTTTTGAGATCTTGTTCTAGCTTTCCTTATGTTATAAAGGGCAGCTCAATCTCCTGCCCCTTCTTCCTCTATTCAGAGTTGAGCCACTGGGGAGATTAGTGCTATACCAGGCCCCTAGCGCCTCACCTCCATTCATTCCTCAGTCCTCTGCAATCTTGTTTCCAGCCACTCCCCCAGGACTGCTCCAGCCCAGATCCAGTGTACACATTGCTGTGCACTGGATGCTTTTCAGGGCCCAGCTTATATTCCCCCTATTGCAATTGACATTGCAGTTTCTCACTCCTTGAAACTTTCTCCTTCCTCAGCTTTCCTAATTTTCCTCTTTTCTGCTTTGCCTTTGACTTTCTAGTTATTTTTCAGTCTTCCTCACAGGCTTCTCTTCCTCTGTATACCTCAGTTTCTGGTGCTTCCTAAGGTTTTAACCCAAGTTCTTTTCTCCTCTCATTCTATGCACCAGCTCCAGACACACCTTCTGCTATGGAGGCTCCCATATCACTTCTCTGCAGTGCCTCTTAATCTCGTCTGTTTCCTGGTCTTCAGTCCCAGCCCAACCATCCTCTGATCCCTTGGTGTAGATGTAAACTAGAGCAACATAGGGTCCTCTGCCCTCCCTCCAAGCTCACCCCTGAGGTCCCTGCCTCGGAGAAAGCTACCATCATTTCCCCTAGCACCCAGGCCAGAATGCCAGAGCCAACCTGGACTGCTCCCCTTCCCCACACCCCATACGTCTTCACGTCCTGCCAATCTGATCTTTTAACATTGCTCAAATATACCCTCCCCTCTCCACTTCCATGGCCGCTGCCTTAGTTTGCTTTAGCTGGGTGCCTGTCAGGGTATAGAGTGTATACTAATGACTGAATGAACTAAGAAAGGAAGGAAGAAAAAAGAGAGAGAAGGAGGAAAAGAGAAATAGAGACTGGCTTGGTTTGTTGGATTTTATGTTATTGAACTTCATGGCCTGGTTTGGTCCTATTTGCATTATTCCCATGTCACTCTCTGGGAGAGCTGGGGGAGGTTTTGCTGGAAAGCTGGAGTGAGAGCTGGACAAGCCAGTTGGTATTAAGGGATGCTATGGAGACAGAGTGTCTGGTCCATGAGTGAGCCAGGCTATACTCTGCATCCCTCTGGACCACAGAATATTTTTCTATGGGTCACTCTTTTTCAGTAAACACTCTGGGATTCTGCTATTAGGAAACCTACGTGACCACAAGCTGTTTGCACCGTATTTGTTCATTTACATATTGAAAGAAGTTGGGTGGTGATGTTCTTGTAAATTCTCCAGATGATGAGAATGAGGCTTAGAAGGATTTGTGTAATTTGCTTGGCAGTGGAGCTGAGAAATGCAAATCTGTCCTTCAAAAATAGGGTGGATAAGAAGCAGGAGACAGGTGCTTGGCTGGATCCCCAGAGGTGGTAGAGCTGGTCATCTGGGCCAGGAAAGGGGACCGATGCATGTTTACTGGCCGCTGTGTGTGTGCCAGGCACTTTATGTATGTTATTTCATTCAGTGTCCTCCGCCTAGTTGTAAGATAGTTTGATTCTTTTTACTGAAGCACAGGGAAGTTGCAGAGCAGGCCAGATGCAGACTCATGATTTGAGCAGCGTCTGTTGGACTCCTAGGTCTGTGCTGCCTGTGAGGAAGGGCGCTGAGCTGAGACACAGACAGTTTTTCCCAAAGTTTTGCTGATTTAGATAGACTCTTGCACAGGAAGCCCCAGCCTCTGCCATGTAGGTGAGGGGCTGGTGGTCACTGGATGCAATTCGCAACATCACTGTGCCTACTAGGGTGAAGAAAAACCCAGAGGGGAAGTGGTCACCTTGTTTTTGAGAGAATTCCTTATGCCCCATCCATTTATTCACCCATTTGCTGAGCACTCAGTGCTTGGCACTGGGATTTCACACAAATAAATTGTCTTTTCGTAAGTGACCATTGGATACCTTGAAGAGGAGGAGCCAAATGAAAACAAAGGTAGAAAGGAAGGAAAACACCCCATGCCTGTCTCAGTGGGCAGCAAACTATGGGCTGTGGACCAGCTCTGGCAGGTTGCCTGTTTTTATAGCTAAAGCTTTGTTGGAACATAGTCATGCTCATCTGCTCATATATTTTCTATGGCTGCTTTTGCCCGGCTATGGCAAAGTTGAGCAGTTAAAAAAAAGAGACCCCATAGTCCACCAAGATGGATGTATTTACTGTCTTACCTTTTACAGAAAAGATTTGCTAACACCTTACTTGTACCTAGGAAAGCCTTGATGATAGCTACATAACTTTTTAAAGATGGTCATCTTTGATGAACCTGACAAATATCCTATTATTGTGCTTTTGATTAAAGTGTATCTTTCATGCAATTAACAACAATTTATTTATTGAGCTCTAATCTAAGCCAGGCACTTTGCTAGGCAGGCACTTAGAGGGCAAAGGTGAATGATACTTGGGCTCTGTTCTTATGGATCTCACAGCCTAATGGGGGAGCACACAAATAAATAGATGCTTGCAATACAGTGTGCCAGGTGCCAATGTGGAGTGTGTTTATTTATAGCATGTTGTGGGATACAGAGGAAGAGCAGCCGGCCATGCTCTGGGGGCACAGGTAAGGTGGCCCCCAGATGAAATTATTGCTTTGTGACTGGACAAGTCCTTAGGGACACACTTCATCTGAGGGAGGAGAAATAGATAAATCTCATTGTTACCAAGAGTCTAGCTCCTATAAAGCCATGGAAAACCCAGACCAAGTCTGTGATCTTGGCAGGCTCCAGCACCTGCCCACTGGGAAAGTATAGCAGGAGGTTGGCAATGATGACTGTGGTAGCCAAGGCCAAGCTCAGTATGCCCACGCACCTGGAGCCATTGTCAGAGCACGTGTCAATCTTCCCTGGAAGAGAAAGAGAAAACAGCTGATACCAGGAAGCTGCCCCACTCCAGCCATTGCAGAATCAGGAGAGAGTGCTCCAACCTCACACCTGCACGAGCAATGCATCAAGCCCAGCTGTGCCACTGGTAGGCAAGATGACCTGGGAAGCCACTTTCCTCTCTGAGCCTCAGTTTCTTCTGTCATGCAGAGAAAATACTGACCTCATGGGTAGTGGTGCATAGACTAAAGAAGTCTAATAAATATGGAAGCACCTGGCTTATAGTAGCTATCTCTTTTAAAGATTATGGGGAATCTTTTAAAGAGAGTCTACTGAACATCTACTACAGGGGGAACTGAGGTAATGTTTAGGAAATCACTGTTATTCTGGTTCTTTTTATTTTTTCTGAGCTGGAGTTTTGCTCTGTGAAGTGCAGTGGCATGATTTCGGCTCACTGCAAACTCTGCCTCCCAGGTTCAAGTGATTCTCATGCCTCAGCCTCCCGAGTAGCTGGGACTACAGGCGACGCCATCACGACTGGCTAATTTTTGTATTTTCAGTAGAGATGGGGTTTCACCATGTTGGCCAGGCTGGTTTCAAACTCCTGACCTCAAATGATCTGCCGGCCTTGGCTTCCAAAAGCGCTGGGATTACAAGAATGAGCCACTGCACCTGGCCTATTCTGGTTCTTTCCCAGAGCAATTCCCATAGTGATTATGAACTTGGCCCTGGACCACCCAAACCTGGGTCCAAACCCTGCCTCCATGTGTGAGTTTGGGCAAGTTATTTAACTTCTTTCACTTTAATTTCCTCATCTGCAAAATGGAGTTTACCATGGCACCCACCTGTGGGATTGTTTAGAGGGGGAAAATAAGAGATTGCATTAAAAAGTCTCTCGATGCTTGGTAGCTGGAGAAATAAAAAGCCAAGGGAATCTGAATCATCTTGTCCTCTCATTTTATTCATGTGGAAAATTTCCTTTCTCACTCTCTTCATCGATTGAGTGTACTGAGCCTGGAGATTTCAGAGAAGCCAGAACGGAGGCACTTGGAGAGAAAGGAAGATTTCCTATCTTGCTTTCTTCTCTGTGCTTGCTCTTTCTGAACTTAAGTCAGATTGGAGTAAAGTCAGTATTGCATTTTCTGAATGGAGGCTGCCATGGGAGCATGAGGTGCTGGTGCTCCCTGCAAGGCCCAGGGGTCGCAGAACGTGCCTCTGAGACCCAGTAGGAGTTCCTGTTTCAGATTAGGTGGTGCTCGTGCTAACATCCCTTTGTGCCCGTTCTCAATTCAGCTTCATGCTGGATTGCTAACTGGCTCTTGAATAGCTGCCCATTCACCACTCAGGTCCCTAGACATGGAGGCCTGGTGCAATGAATGGCCCTTCCCACAGGGGAAACCTGCAGTCATTTGAAGAGCCAGGAACCTCTCTCTCTCTTTGGGAATAAAATGGAAAAATGTCCAGCATCAGCTTTTTATGCTCACAGAAGATTTAAAGTTATTCATGAACAATGGCTTAAGCAGGATGATAATGCCTGGGGTCTTATTTCTATCTAATATCCAAATTCACGGCTGTAGAAAGCTGATGCCTGAATGGGGTGCTGCCTGCCTCTGGCTTCTTTGGATGAAGGAGGTTGAAACTAGTGACATCATTCCCCATTATGATCACCAACAGCAGTGATAATGAAAATTTAACACTTAATGGGGGCCAGGTGCAGTGACTCATGCCTGTAATCCCAGCACTTTGGGAGGCTGAGGCAGGTGGATCACTTGAGGTCAGGAGTTCAAGACCAACCTGGCCAACATGGTGAAACCCCATCTCTACTAAAAATACAAAAAATTAGCTGGGTGTGGCAGTGTGCACCTGTAATTCCAGCTACTTGGGAGGCTGAGGCAGGAGAATCACTTGAATCTGGAAGGCAGAGGTTGCAGTGAGATGAGATTACACCACTGCACTCTAGCCTGGGGGACAGAGTGTGACTCCTTCTCAAACAAAACAAAACAAAACAAAAACAAAACAACAACACTTAATGCGGAATAACACTTTATGATGTTCAAAAACACATAAAATTATTGCTACTTGCTCCAGGCACATTATAGACATTATTTCATTTAATCCTCAGAGCAACCCAATGAGGTGATAGCTCCATAGCTTTATGAGCAAACAAGTTTATAGAAATTAAATAAGATCCCAGGGTCTCCCAGCTGATTAATGACAGAACTGACACTCAAATGTAGGTCTGCTCATTTCCACCTCCAATTATGCCCAGTTAGGGCTTGTGATTAGAAACTGGAAGCACTGAGAATCCAGGGCTGTGGAACCTTTCAGTCTGTGAAAGGGGCTTTTCCCCCCATTCTCAGGGTTGTGCCTGGAGGGCACTTGCAAAGCCAGCAGCCTTCTGTTGCTTCCTAGATGTTCTGACTACTGCTGCAATGAATATAGCGTGCTCACTTCACTACAGGAAAACTATAGATCTTTTCAAGAGGAAAGAGGGGATGGGTAGAGACTGGGGCCACATTTGGAAAGGAGGACCATGCAGCCCTGAAGGTTGGCACTTAATAAAACTATGGGAAGGCAATTACTCTCATGGATGATGGCCAAGAATGTTAAGAGCTGTGAAGGAATCTGGGAAATCTAATTCCTTCATTTTCTAGGAAACATAGCCCCAAAGAGTTGAAATTATTTGTTCAAGGTTCTCTGGCTAGATAGTTAGAAATAACAGCAAAAATAGTCACAGTCATGCTCGCAGGTATTATCTCATTTGGTTCCTCAATAGTCTAGTGACAGAGACATCATTATTACACCTATTTTATGCATCTGCTGAGGAACATTCTGAGGCTCAGAGAGGCTTGGGAACTTGCCTGAGGTCACATAACTTTCAATGGGGCAGTTTTCTTTGGAGTCTGTCCAGATCCCACATCTTTTGGCCTCAACATGCTCCACAGGCAGGATAATCACAAGCCCCTCAGTTCTTTAATTATAGACTCCCTTTCATATAGTCTGCTCAGTGCTCCCCATATAATCATCTTCATATTCATTAAACTATTATCCTCTCAGTTTGAGTTTGGACAGCATGGTCACTACACTAAGGTTTTAGACCAGCTGGGAAAGTACCGGTACCCAGTACCCGGACAGTGGGGCCTGCAGGCACAGGCACACTGGGCAGCCTCTCCTGGGCAAAGTGCCCCAGGCAGACGGCTCAGAGGCAGTGGAGGGGGCCCTGCAGGCTGGGGTGTAGTCCCAGAGAATGCATCAGCCATCTTGGGGGTTCTGGGCAGGCTCTGGTTCCTTCTACCTTTCAGAAGGCAAGAGGTGACCACTTGAAAGACTAACAACAGTAAGTTAAACAGCAGTTAAGTCCCAGGCACCCACCTTACAGGCCAGTTTAAGCAACTAACCACAGCTATTTAGTCTCCCCCAAAGCCCCCTTGGGGAGGAGGCCCCTTGTCTCTTTAGAGGCTGAAACCCGAGGTCTTTCCAGTTTCCTCTGTGGCCCCTCAGTGCAAAGATTTGCCTGGGTTCTGAAGCACAGGGCTCCCTCTTTCTGTCTGGCTCTGACCTCCCTCCTGTTCTTCCCAGTGTGGAAAAAGTGGCTCAGATTCCTTCAGCAAGAGCCAACACTGCCTCCTCTGCCAGGTGTCCCAGGGCAGGGGGTCCAGCCAACTTAGCTGCAGAGGTGCTGTGTTTACTCTGGGTCACTGGGTCTCTGGGTCACTCCTGATAACCTCAGAGAAGTTCTCCCAGTGGATGAGTTTCCACTGTGTCTGCTCCAGATGTTGGCGGCCGGGTGGGTCCCCAGCCCTGTGCAAATGTCTGTGTAAACTGCCCACACTATTGGCTTGAGAGGGCTGGAGCATCACCTTGTCATCTTTCATCTTGTCATCTTGCAGTTCCCCTGCTCAGGGGACGGTTGACGACTACACTTCACAATGCTGTGGGCAGTGGGGCCTCCTGGCTGGGCTTTGGTTTTCCTGTTGCATTTGGTCTCTCAACCAGCCAAGGAAGAAAAGTAGATTGTCCACGAAACCCTCTCTCCCGTATCACCTGTCCCCCTGCCCCCTGAAGCTGTGATACTAGTGTTGAGTGATGGATAGAGAGCAGCCACAGTGAGCACTTTGCCAGGAGTCTGGCCACCCAATCACCCAGGGGGGTGAGCCTCCGTGACTCTGCTCCCTCCTCTATCTTGGTGGCTGTGGGACAATGCCTCCTTTGTCTTTGTTCTTGCAACAATCGTTTCCTACCCCAGAGAACATATTCTCCTTTAATCTACCAAATTGAATGTTTTCTGTGCAATGACAATGAGTATATTGCTAAAACCTTTGAGAAAATGGAACCATGTGATTCTATAATCAGATATGTAGCTCCAGAGGCCTGGCTGTATCATACATATATAGATTTTTTTGAGATGGAGTTTCGCTCTTATTGTCCAGGCTGAGGTACGATGACACGATCTCAGCTCACTGCAACCTTCACCTCCCGGATTCAAGCAATTCTCCTGCCTCAGCCTCCTGAGTAGCTGGGATTACAGGCGTGCGTCACCATGCCTGGCTAATTTTTGTGGTTTTGATAGAGATGGGATTTCTTCATATTGGCCAGGCTGGTCTTGAACTCCTGACCTCAGGTAACCCGCCCACCTCAGCCTCCCAAAGTGCTGGGATTACAGGCGTGAGCCACTGCACCCGGCCTTGTATCATAATTTTAAACTTCCTTTTTTACTGAAGTTGCTTTCCTCTGCAAGAGGTTAATGGTGTAAATCACTTCTTTACTTTTTCCATTTTGATGCCTATTGGTCAACACAGCTCACCCAGGGTGAGCATATATGTAATTCTTCATTCCTTTTCCTTCAGATTCCTTTACTTTTTTAATTTTTTTTTTGAGATGGAGTCTTGGTCTGTGGCCCAGACTGGAGTGCAGTGGCATGATCTCAGTTCACTGCAAGCTCCATGTCCCGGGTTCACGCCATTCTCCTGCCTCAGCCTCCTGAGTAGCTGGGACTACAGGTGCCCGCCACCACTCCCAGCTAATTTTTTTTTTTGTATTTTTAATAGAGATGGGGTTTCACCGTGTTAGCCAGGATGGTCTCAATCTCCTGACCTTGTGATCTGTCCACCTCGGCCTCCCAAAGTGCTGGGATTACAGGCATGAACCACCGCTCCTGGCCCAAGATTCTTTTATTTTTGACCATCCTTCCCCAACCTCCTCCCAGGGCCCTACCTCTCAGTCAATGGTTCTATTCATTTTGTTCATTGATGAAGCCTTGGACTAGTGGCAGCAACCAAGTGGACAGAGTGGGCAGTGATGCTGATGATGAGAACTCTTAAGTCTTTTGGTCTCTGTAGTTGAGATCGCTAATATTGGGCACCTCTGCATGGTGTATCTGGGCATGATTTTGCCAACAGAATCTCAGACTCTCTTCTCAATCTTGCCAAAGACCCTTTCTCTCACAGTGTCATTTGTTGACCTGTGATTATTTGCCGAAGAAATAATTGGCACACCTGCCAATGTAGAGGCCCTGTGCTAGGTGCTTTATCTGTGCGATTGAGGGTAAATTCTTGAACTTCTTCTGGTTGCAGTTTCTTTGTCTATAAAGTAGAAATAACAACCCTTTATCTAATAGTGAACACATATTTTAGAGGACACTGGTTATTTGCTCCGTCAAGCCCTCAATGTGTCTAAGTGGGTCCTCGGTTGGGAGGCATGCACCCCTGAGCTGGTCTGTGCTCCCCACCTGTGCTAAGGGTTCTGGCCCTGCAGCCTCTCTTTCCCTGCAAGTGATTTTGAGTGCAGCTACAGAACCAGCTGTAATTTCGAGGCCTTTTCCCCCATCGTGGAACAGTAGACTGTGAACCCAGCAGATAATTAGAACCACTGCCTGCACATCTTTGGTTGCTGGCCCTTTGAATGAGTTTATTTAAACCCGAGTCCCCCAGCTGAGACTCTGTGATTTGTTCTGTGGTGCCTGATGTGCCAAATATCTCTTTATACTGTTTGATGGTTCTCCTCAAGAGTGCACAGTTCCTCAGGATCAAAAATAGTGCAAACCTTCTTCAAATAGTAGCATTAACATCATTCCCCAATGAATGTGCTTCTAGGAGCAGAAAAGGCATATTAAGCCATTTTTGCATTGCTTTAAATAAATACCTGCGGTTGATATTTATAAAGAAAAGAGGTTTTATTTTGGCTCACCGGTCTGCAGGCTTTACAGGAAGTATGGTGCCATCATCTGCTTCTGGTGAAGGTCTCGGGAAGCATGCAATCATGGCGGAAGGTGACGGGGAGCCAGCATGTCACATGGAGGGAGTGGGAGCAAGAGACTCGGAGAAAGGGGAGGTCCCAGACTTTTAAACAACCAAAGTTCTTGTGAACTAACTGAGCAAGAACTCACTTATCACCAAGGGGATCGTGCTAAACCATTCATGAGGGATCAACCCCCATGATCAAATCACCTCCCACCAGGCCCCACCTCTAACACTGAGGATTTCATTTATTTTTTTAAAAACTTTTATTTCAGGTTCAAAGGTATATGCATGCAGATTTGTTATATAGGTAAACTTGTGTCATGTGGGTTTGTTGTACAGATTATTTCATCACTAGATACTAAGCCTACTAGCCAATAGTTATTTTTTCTGTTCCTCTCTCCTCTCATCCTCCACCCTCGAATAGGCCCCAGTGTCTGTTGTTCCCCTCTTTGCGTCCATGTGTTCTCGTCATTTAGTTCCCACTTATAAGTGAGAACATGTGGCATTTCATTTTCTTTTCCTGCATTAGTTTGCTAAGGATAATGGGGAATTACATTTCAACATGAGATTTGAAAGGGACAAACACCCAAACCATATCACAAGGAGAGACAGAGAAGTCTCACTGGTGTTTGTAAAACCATGGACAGAAGTAACAAGATAAAATTTCAAGCAGGCCATTAAAGTAGGCATTTTAGCCAGGTGTGGTGGTTCACACAATTCCAGCACTTTGGGAGGCTGAGGCGGAGGCTTGCTTGAGCCCAGGAGGTTGAAGTTGCAGTGATTGCACCACTGCACTCCAGCCTGGTGACAGAGCAAGACCCTGTCTCAAAAAAAGGATGCATTTTATACACGGATCCATATACCTATAATAACGTACATGCTTGAATCAAGTTTTTTGATTTATAGAGATTTTAGTTACATTTAATACAGCAATCTGGTAAGTTATTCTTTTATAGAGGGGAAACCTGGGCTTCAGATGGAATAAATAATTTGCACTAGATCTTATAATTAATAGATGAAAGATGTGGCACTTTAACCCAGTTGTGGATATGTTTGTTTCACTCACATACAAGTGTTGTACACATAATTACACATTCATGTGTACTCATGATTATACACGTTGGCATATGAAACACAAAGAACACCCATAAACATCCGACTTGTTAAAACATCACTAGGGGTGATGGGCTTATCAGGTCTGCTTCTCTCTGACTTCAATGGTCCAGGTCCTCCCTCTCCAGACATTGATCCCAATACAAGGAGGCATTTTATAGACATAACAGAGAGATTTAGGTGGTATAATTATTTGCATAAACACAAAATATGTGCATAACTAGACCTGAGTTCCATATAGACTTCTACATTTCCAGTTCCATCTCACTCAAGAAGTAGCACAGGCCAGGTGTGGTGGCTCACACCTGTAATCCCAGCACTTTAGGAAGCCAAGGCGGGTAGATTGCTTGAGCCCGGGGGCAATGTGGTGAAACCCTATCTCTTCAAAAAATACAAAAATTAGCCTGGCGTGGTGGTGTGTGCCTGTAGTCCCAGCAACTCAGGAGACTGAGATGGGAGGATCACTTGAGCCGGGGAGGCAGAGGTTGCAGTGAGCTGACATTATGCCACTGCATTCCAGCCTGGGTGATAGAGCCAGACCCTGTCTCAAAACAAAACAAAACAACAATTAAAAAAACATAAATTCATAGTTAGGGACATTTCCCTGGGGTCCAGTCTGAGTTCCCCTTCTCCCAGGCCCCCTTGATCCTTTTCTACACTTTCCACACAGCTCATGTTTTTTTGCTGCTGAACAGCAAGAAGTCTTTGGACAGGCCGGGCACAGTGGCTCATGTCTGTAATCCCAGCACTTGGGAGGCCAAGGAGGGTGGATCACCTGAGGTCAGGAGTTCGAGATCAGCCTGGCCAACATGATGAAGCCCTGTCTCTACTAAAAATACAAAATTTAGCTGGGCATGGTGGCGGGCACCTGTAATCCCAGCTACTTGGGAGGCTGAGGCAGGAGAATTGCTTGAACCCAGGAGGCAGAGGTTGCAGTGAGCTGAGATTGTACCATTTACACTCCAGCCTGGGCAACAAGAGTGAAACTCTGTCTCAAAAAAAAAAAAAAAAAGTCTTTGGACATGAGTGGCCTTGCTCTGCCACTGCTACTTACTAGCTGTATGTCTTTGGGTGAGTTACGTAACTTCTCGGTCCCCAGTGTCCTTATCTCTAAAGTAGGGATCATCATAATAGCAGGATTATTTCATAGCCCATAAGATTGTGGTGAGGATTAAAGGTTCCTGGTACATGCAAGTCATGTTTATCAACAGAAAGATGCTGGTCACAAACTAGCGTGAAAGGGCCTCAGGTGGGTTAAATGCTCAATAAATGCTACCCACTCATATCATGCTAAAAAGAGCCGACTCCTGAGTCCTTAATGTTGCTCTCAGAGCAAATGGTTATGATTGCCTCTGCCCAGGGCATTGCCACGTGGCCGGCTTTCCTTCAGTGTGCCCTGAGCCATGCCAGAGCCTGAATACGGGCCCCACAAACCTAGCTCTTTAGTCTGAGTGATTGGCGTCATGGTCGCATTCACTGCTGCTCTATGGTGGGAGAAGAACCTCCTGGCTAAGGCCCAAGCCGAAAATGGTCCTGCACTGTAAGGAGCCACGAATACCAGGACAACTCCTGATCCTGAGAGGCACATTAAACACCTGCTTTCAACTTGGGGAATTCCTATTGATCTTGTATAGAGTCAGTTTGGAGTAGAAGAATTTAGGTTAAAAGCGTGGACTCGAACTGGATTGGCTGATTTCTCATCTCAGCTCTGCTGCTGAATTGCTAAGTGATCAGGGCCAGTTATGCAGCCTCAATGGGCCTCAGTTTTCTCATCTGTAAAATGGGGATGAGGAGGATAATATCTCCTTCACAGGGTTGTTGGGAGGATTAAATGAGTTTGTGTATGTAGCGTACTTAAAACCATGCCTGGCACAGAGTAAACACTATACAATATTATTGTTAAGCACACAAAGCAACCTCTCAGAGGTATTTTGGTTTATGACTCAGTATTCAGTGAGCACCCCGTAATAGAGCATGGAGAAGATATAAGTGATATGAAAGTGGTATGTTCCTTGTTTGAACTTTATCATTTGCTCTAGCAATTAGAATTAGCCTGTGGCAGAAACTGGTACATGATTACCAAAACCTATTTCCTTTTTGTTCTGGACACAGAGCTAGATCACCTTTCCCAGCTTCCCTTGGAGGTAAGTGTGGCCATGTGATTAAATTCTGGCCAGTAGAATATAGGCTGATGTGATGTGTGCTACTTCTTGGCCCATAGAAATTCCTCATGTGCGATTCTACACCCTCTTTTTTTTTTGTCTGCTGGCTGGATGCAGATGTCCTAGTCGATGCTGGAGTCACAAGATGTTTTCAGCTCTGTCCTTCACTCCGACCTTACAAATTATTTCTAGTTCCTAAGCCTTTCCAGACTGTGTGTCTGGACTCCATGAAGTCACATTGGTGTCCTCTGCAGGTGTTCAAAACTCACCTTTCCCCTTCTAAGTTAGGTACCACACTTTCATTTACTTTTCATCTTCCCCAAATACATTGACATCTTCCTACTCTATGATCTCATTTTCCCTCCTTTTGCCTTTTTAAATTAATTTACTCTGTTTTTGGAGGAAGTATCCAGGAACAAGCAGAGACAAACACGTGGACAGTCTCTTATGTTTTAAACGGCAGTCTTGTTGGATCATTTTCAGGACTGACACTGAAGATGCAGTCTGGAAAATAACTTCAGAAATAGTGATTTTGCTTTTATTAGTTACAGTTTTGCTGCATATGTGTAATTCGCTTGCCTTTAATAAATTAGATAATTAAATAGAAAATTAAGAATATATATAATACTTGAAACAGAGAAAGAATAGATAGATAGGACCTTCTTCTCCAGTTTTGCCCCAAGCACAGTTGGCTTGTTTGCTGTCTTCTTTGACTGGGGAGGCGGCGTGCTCCCCTGGTGGATGTGGTGGACGGAAAAGAAGATGAAGTGGGCGGATGAATTAGATGGACCGTGGGTCCTCTCCCACCCCTGCTTTCCCAAGGCTCTAGTGATCTGTCTCATGTTAAGTTATGATTTCATTGCTCTTCTGGATCAAGCATGAAAATCTCATCACCTCGACCTCTCTAATAAGTTACTGAAACAACTTTCACGTTTTAAAAATTTTTAAATGTTCACTCCTTTTCCAAAGATTCGAGAGGAATTTGGGTTGAGTTTTACCTTTTCAGGTTCTAGTTCCCTCTAATAGGAGGCACCGCCTCTGATAGACCACACCCTGTTCATGGCTACTAAATGCCCCACAAGGGGCAGATCAGATCCGATTTCTGGGTGAACCTGAGGAACTTCTTTGTAACAAAATATGACCATTAGAGGGAGCCTAAACCTTGTGAGAACTTAAAACCCTGGCGAAGTAAGGAGAACTGGATGAAAAGAGCAGCAAGACATAGATTTATGGTTTCTAATTTTATTACTTAAGACAATATTATGCCTGAGAAACAACATTTTGATATCCTGAGGGCTCAGGGACATATGCATTAACTCTACAAGGATTGTTATGAAACAATTAAATTTACTACCATTAGTAATGACTACAATATAAGTATTTATGATTTTGATAATATCAGTTACAACTGATAAAATATTTATTGATAATAACTTATTTACTGTGAGTAGTAACATCAGTCATCTATTTCTAGGAGAGCAGAGACTCATGTAACTCTCTAGGAGAGCAGAGTCATGTAACAAGCTACCACTGGGGACACTAGAAGAATCAGAATATATCTTGCAGTAAAGACAAGAGGTGGCCCTGAGGAGCCAACCTCAGCACAGCTGCCCCGCTGGGGGCTGGCGTCAGGTCTGCGGTGGTGTGTGGCTGGGCTCCAGCACTCGGCACGAGCTCTGCACAGACTGGGGATCTGCTTCTGTTTACGTAGTCAGCCCTGTCTTGAGTAATGAGGAGAGCATACCTGAGTTTGGATCTTTAGCATGAATGAATGGGCAAGGAACGGGCAGAATAAGGGAGTAGAGGGAGGGCATTGAGAAGCTGGGGATGTCAAAGGCTTTTAGGACCAGGCCATCGTGTAGAAACCACCGAGTTATGCTGCCAGGTGCCACCTGTTCTTGTTCTGGGAAAAGAGAGACTGGGGACCCATTTCTTTTGCTATGTGGAGAATGTGATTGCAGTTGATGACAGGCATTACTCTGTGTGATTTCCTTTTCTCTGGCCCGGAGTCCTGGCCATAGGCAGGTGAAGAGTATTCCTGCTTAGCAATCAAGCTGAGTTGCTGTCCCGACCCTCTGACTCCTGGCCTCTGTCATGGGCACCAAGGGGTCTGGGAATGCTGCACACTCCTTCCTTGCTGAAACCCAAGGCCACGTGGACTTTTGCTCTCCTGGGTCATCTGGGTAGTTGGACAGCTCCATTGCCTAATTTAACTGGAGTTTCACCTGGAGTCCCTCTGTTGATTTGCAAGTAAGCCCTTGACCTGACATTGTGTCTCTTGTCATATCTAAGATGTAATTTTGTGGTGATAGAAGCAGTTTGTGGGCAATGAAGTCACACACAAATGAAAATATTCTTAATAAGGAATACTGTTTTTAAACAAATGACCAAAAAATTGAAAGACTGGGCAGATTTTTTAGGTAATAGACATTCTCTTGATGCTACTGTCAAAAGTCAGGAAGAGAAAGATAGAAAAGGAAAGTGGAAAGAAAATATGGAGGAAATGGAGGAGGAGTGCTTTCCTTAACTTCAATTAGGCAAAAACAGTATTAGTGAAGGGAAGAGTCCTGGCCTAGGAGAGGCATCTGGGGGACCTC
Organism: Pan troglodytes; assembly: GCF_028858775.2. NCBI lineage: Eukaryota > Metazoa > Chordata > Mammalia > Primates > Hominidae > Pan > Pan troglodytes. Next base: position 96,084,207 of record NC_072407.2, read on the forward strand.
AGAAAAGTATTTTTAAATTGAGCCCAAGCCCTCCTTCCTTCTTGGAGTTCTTTTCTCTGCTACCCTCCCCTATATCTGCAGCCCCCTCCCTCTGCTCAGAGCTCTCCTTTGACTTCACAGGCACAGCATCCATTCTGTAGTTAGGCTCCATTTATAGAGATTACTTGCTCTGGGAGGTTTTCCAGACCACCCCGTCCCGCTGCACTATTTCTCTCAGCTACGTTGGCCTATGAGCCCATAGGAACAGGGACTGAGTGTCAAATCTGCAGCCTCTAACACCACACCCAGCGACTATGGGTGCTCAATGAAGAAACACAGGTAGAAAAAGTGTCCGTCGAAGCCCTTGCTCACCTTCCTTTCCCCTAGGATCTTATTACACTGACTGTTCTGTTTCTACCTCCCAGCATTAGTTTTCATCTTGTTCAATGTATGTATTTCTTGTGGATCCAAGGAAATTGTAAGCTACTGACAAAATGGCACTCATTCTATGCTCCTTCCTTGTATTCTTCCTGGCACCAGGCATGGAACTGAAAGCCTAAGAGAGGGCTTCGTAAATAATTTCTGATCAATTTAGTGAGTGAGTAAGACACAGCCCACAATTAACTAGGCCTTTCTTTCTCACTTCTCCCATCGTCACTCACTCTCTGGGACTTACTTCCCTTTTCCCATGGCTTCACCCTGGCCCCTGGATCATTCAACTAAAAAAGGGAGAAGATGAAGCCCATAATTAGCCAACTGACACATGTCTTCAGAAAGAATCATTTGCAGGGCTTAAAAACCAGGTTAAGTCTTCCATAATCCTTAAGGCTCAGCAGTTATCCCCTTAATTCTGAGTAATAGAACCAACCTACTAGATTGGTTATAAGAGCTCTTTGTCTCAGTTTTCCCGTATGTATCATAGGGTTAATCGCCCCTGTCTTCTGCCTTCCCCATAGGAACATGGTGAGAGAATGTCATGCCCTGCACTGTAGTCTTCGGATGAAAGGTACCATATAAATACCACATGTTATTAAAGGCCCTTGACCCACGGAAGATCATGGAAACATCACTGCTTATGGGGTTCACAACAAGGTAGATAAAAAGGTGGTAGATAAAAAGAAGTCCTTGTGCCCAAGGACTTCTTGGTGTTGGGATCTGGAAGTTGCCCATGAGAACTGGGATCTGTATGTGAAACAAGGTCCAAAAGAAATGTGTCAGTGATCCCAGAGACAACTTAAAAATCCACTAAAATTAAAAAAAAATTTATAAAATAACTTATCCTGGTTAACAAGTCAAAATACTGTAGAACTTTTGTGATACAAAGCCACAGTTTCTTGCCTCACTCTTTCCTAACTCCTGTCCTTTTCCCTAGGATAGCCACTTTTAATCTTTTTACTATTTATTTTGGTGTTAATTTCCATATCTCTGAATAAGATGTTTCCATTTCTGTTTTTTGATTGATCAGTTTTAGATATTAGTTATTGAATTTCTGCCATTGATCTAAGATTTTACCATCCTACATCCCCCTTCCCTCAACCTTTTCATGTAGTTATATCATGCTTTCATTTTAAAAATCAGTATCATTTGAAACTTTAAGTCATAAACTAACCACTTTATTTCTTGTTCAATAATAGTATTTTTTCACTCTCCACCTTGAAAGATGGGAACATTTGCACTTCTATCCTTCCTTTTAGCTCTCCTTCCTGCCTTCCACTTCCCAATTTCTATCATTTGAACTTTTATATTGTTAAGATTGATAATATTTACATTCTGTTCTGAAACCATAACTCTCTTCTGTGCTTTGTCTATGGCAGGGGTCCCCAGTCCCTGGGCTGTGGACCAGTATGAGTCCATGGCCTGTTAGGAACCCGGCTGCACAGCAGGTGGTGAGTGGCTGCGAGCATTACCACCTGAGCTCCACCTCCTGTCAGATCAGTGGCAGCATTAGATTCTCATAGGAGCACAAACCCTATTGTTAACTGCTCATGTGAGAGATCTAGGTTGCATCCTCCTTAGGAGACTTAAACTAATGCCGCCCCCATCTTCCCACCCTAGTTATGGAAAAATTGTCTTCCATGAAACTGGTCCCTGGTGCCAAAAAGGTTGGGAACTGCTGTTCTGTGGGGTTATTCTAAGAGCTGAAAATTATTTTAACTTGTAGGAGTTTGGTCAGGGTGGTGGGAAAAATTATAAAAATTGTAGAAAGAAGCAAACCTTCTTGGAAGGCCAGGAGGTTTTGCAAAAGCTTTGAAAGATAATTTGGCTGAAGGGCGCCACCATGTTAATTACCCATAAGTAGTATTGACTCAAAGCCTTTGTCATTAAATCTGTACTAAATAAATACAAACATCACTGGCTTATTGGGGCTTCACTCTCGGCTGCTGGACTCACCTGCGGTGCTGAGCAGTGAAGTCCCCTAGTCACGCTGTCAGGCAAAATACCTGTGTCAGCATACATTTTTTCATCCATCATTTGGCCAGGGTCTGTGCAGTGGGATAATTTAGGAATCAGAGAGACTTAGGGGTTGAGGAGGATTTATTATTATTATTGTTATTTAGGTGCACCAGCCCAGTCAGATTAACATCCAAAAAGACTGAGCCCTGAACAAAGAGTCAGGTTACCTTTTAAGCATTTCATGGGGTGGAGGGAGATCTGTGCAGGGGGAAGCACATTACAGAAATGAGAAACAAAGACAGTTATTCAACTGAGACATGCATTACATCATTTCTTACTTTTCAAGGAAAAACATGTTTTACCACTTGAGTTTATCTGCCTAGTGACTTTGCAGCTGCACAGTTAGAGAAACAGCATCTTCACAATGCCTGGGAAAGGGAGAGATAAGGCTCACTAGCCACAGACAGAAAAACAGGCAGTTAATTTTTAAAGGATGCCACCTCTTTTTCCTCCTCAGGTGGAATTGGGTTTTCTTACATACAACTGAGTTTTTGCTTACACATTCTTTAATTTCTTTTAATTCCTGTTTCATCTGTGGGTCAGAGCCGGCATTAACTGTTTTGTGCAGAGCCTGATTTTATACTATGATTATATTTTCTCCTTGTAAAACTTTTAAGTTTTTCTTTTGGTCTCAAATTCCTTTTTTATTCTGGTGGTGTTTGCTTTTATTACATCCTTAACTTTTTTTCAAATACTTGGTTGAAATAGGCATTCTATTAAATACCCTCCCTCCATTTCCCTCAGATCCCTCTCTCCCAGAGCTGTGCATCCTCTGAACAACTGCTGTCCACAGGCTGCACAGTAATCATTCTGGGCCTTCCTCACTGCTTTCAATTTTGGGAACTGCATCTTCCTTGTTATTGTTTTACTCCTTTGATTTGCTAGGCACATTTTCAATTGCTTTCCCACCAAAAATGTTTATTAAAAATAAATTCTGGGCCAGATGTGGTGGCTCATGCCTGTGATCCTAGCACTTTTGGAGGCCAAGGAAGGCAGATTGCTTGAGCTGAGGAGTTTAAGACCAGGCTGGCAAACATGGAGAAACCCTGTTTCTGGAAAAAATACAAAAATTACCTGGGCATGGTGGCACATGACTGTGGTCCCAGCTACTCAGGAGGCTGAGGTGGGAGGATCACTTGAGCCTGGGGAGGTCAAGGCTGCAGTGAGTTGTGATCACACCACTGCACTCTTGCCTGGGCAACAGAGTGAGACCCTGTCTCAAAAATAAATTAATAAATAGATAAATAAATTCTGTGTTTTGAATGTCCAGAAATATTTTTAAACCATTCTCAATTTAAGTAGAAATTTGTCTAAGTAGAGAATTTATAGTTCAAAATATCTTTTTTTCTGTTTCTAGAACTTTGAAGGCATTATTCCACTGTCTTCTAGCTTCCAGTGTTGCTGGTGAGAAGTCTGATGTTAGTCTGATTATTATTTCTTGTGGGTAACATGGTTTTTTCCACTTTAAATTATTCAGGGTTTTCTTCTTTTTCTTATTATTTTGAAACTTCATAACGACATATCCACTTGAGGTTCTATTTTGTTGTGCTACAGACTTGGTGGGACCTTTAGATTTAGAAATGTATATCTTTTGTCCCTGGTGAATGCTTTCATATAGCTTCTTTTGTTATTTTCTTCTGTTTGTTTTTCTGAGCTAACCTTCTAATTCTTACTGGTTATTATTGGATGAATGTGTCCTCTCTGCAACCCCAAATTCATTTGTTGAAGCCCCAACCTCAGTATGTGACTGTATTTGGAGACAGAGCCTTAAAAGAGGTGATTAAGTTAAAATGAGGCCATTAGAGTAAGACCTAATCCAATTTGATTGGTATCTTTATAAGAGGAAATTTGGACCCACAAAGAGAGGCACCAGGGGCACACACACACACACACACACACACACACACGACCAGGAACACACACACACACCCACACAACCAGGGGCACACACACACAACCAGGGGCACACACACACATACACACACATGGACACAAAGAAAAGCACTTGGTTGGCTCAAAGAAAAACACTTGTGTGATTATTTAAGCTTCAAGTCAAATGAGCTACTTTGGTTTATGAAATACTTTTTTATTTAAAAGAATTATTGGCAAAGTATAATTATGCCAACTTGGATACTTAGCAGGCATTTTTCTTAAAAATGAACAAAGTGAGCACTTCAAGGAAAATAACAGTATTATTTTTGCCAATGATAAACTTAAGCTGTCAAGTGAAAATTAGAATTTTGGAAAATTGGTATTCACCATCATAAACTTGACAGCTTTTCAATAATTAAAGACTTTTCTGGTGAGATGAATCATGGTATTAGCAAATGTATTTTTGATATTGTATTATGAAATATGTGAATATTTGGAATATCTTCAAAACTGAGTGAACTGGTATTTTCCAAATGACTAATGTGATATTAGAAAATCATGCATAGGCAAAAGTTCCATCTAAATTAGAAGGTAGATTAATGAATTTTAATATAAGAGAGTATGAAAAGTTCACTAATATGGTTTCAGATTCCACATTGAAATTAACCTTTAAGAAACTATTTTAAAATTCATATGGGACCAAAAAGAACCTGAATAGCCAAGGCAATAAAAAAGAGCAAAGCTGGAGGCATCACACTACCTGACTTAAAACTATACTACAAGGCTACAGAAACCAAAACAGCATGGTACTGGTACCAAAACAGACACATAGCCCAGTGGAACAGATTAGAGAGCTCATAAATATGCCTGACACCTACAACCATCTGATCTTTGACAAAAGTGACAAAAGCAATGGGGAAAGCACTCTCTAGTCAATAAATGGTGCTGGGATAACTGGCTAGCCATATGCAGAAAACTGAAACTGGATCCCCTCCTTACACCTTATATATAAATTAACTCAAGATGGATTAAAGACCTAAATGTAAGACCTAAAACCATAAAAGCCCTAGAAGAAAACCTAAGCAATACCAATCAAGACATAGGCATAGGCAAAGACTTCGTGATTAAAACACCAAAAGCAATGGCAACAAAAGCCAAAATTGACATATAGGGTCTAATTACACTAAAGAGCTTCTGCACAGCAAAAGAAACTATCATTAGAGTGAACAGGCAACTTACAGAATGGGAGAAAATTTTTGCAATCTATCCATCTGAGAAAGGGCTAATATCCAGAATCTACATAGAACTTAAACAAATTTACAAGAAAAAAACAACCCCATCAAAAAGTGGGTGAAGGATATGAACAGACACTTCTTAAAAGAAGACATTTATGTGGCCAGCTCTCCAACTCTCCAGACACCAACTGAGTGTCCTGCATTCAATTGTGACACTAACTACCCAGCATTCATGTCAGACTTGGGTGGTGAGTGTCAGACTCCATAGGTTTGAGGGCTCAGTCCCACAAGACTGCCCTCACTTCAGATGCTAGTCATGAGGATTGGTGCCTGGGTTACTTACACTTTTGTCTGACTTGGCTAGAGATTTGGATTCCCACAACCCCCACCTCGGGTTTGATAATTTGCTAGAATGACTCATAAAAACCCAAGAAAGAACTTGACATATTGTTACCAGTTTATTATGAAGGATACACAACTTAGGAATAGCTGAAGGGAAGAGATGCATGGGACACGGTGGAGGAAAGGTCACACAGAGCGTCTATGCCCTCTCCAGGCACACCACCCTCCTAGCAGTTTGATGTGTTCACCACCCCTGAAGCTCTCCAAACCCCTTCATTTAGGGGTTTTTATGAAGATTTCCTCACATAGATATGATTCAATAAATCATTGGCCATTGGTGATTAACTCAATCTCCAGCCCCTGTCCCCTTTCCAGGGGTTGGAGTGTGGTACTGAAAGTTCCAACCTTCTAATTATCCTTGATCTTTCTGGTGATGAGTCCCCATCCTAAAACTCTCCAGGGTCCCCCAGCTACAAGTCTTCTCATTAGCATATAAAAGGCACTTATCACTTCAGAGATTCCAAGAGTTTTAGGAGCTGTGTGCCAGGAACTGGGGGGACAAAGACCAAATATTTATTTACTATTTTTTTTTTGTTTTACTGAGACTGAATCTTGTTCTGTTGCCCCGGCTGGAATGCAGTGGCACAATCTTGGCTCATTGCAACCTTTTCCTCCCAGGTTCAAATGATTCTCCTGCCTCAGCCTCCTGAGTAGGTGAGATTACAGGTGTGTGCCACCGTACCTGGATGATTTTTGTATTTTTAGTAGAATTGGGGTTTCATCATGTTGGCCAGCCTGGTCTCGAACTCCTGACCACAAGTGATCTGCCCACTTCAGTCTCCAAAGTGCTGGGATTACAGGCGTGAACCACCATGCCTAGCCAAATATTTATTTACTATTGTTCCACACACAACAAATTGAATGTAGAAGCAGATATAAGAATCCACATATCATATATTTAAGCCAGACATTAAAGAGATTTATAAAAATACAAAATGCTAAACTTTTCACTAATTGTTTTGTTTGGAAATCATGGTTATTTTCTTAAACATGTGCTATCTATAATGACATGTATGGATTTAATTATTTTTAAATGAATTAATAATATCTTTAAAAGTATCAGTTTTAATTTTTAATAGGTCAATATTAAAAATTATTAAATAGATTAAAACCACATAAAGAAGAGCTCCTTGGAGTCATCGATACTTTTTGAGTGTGAAGAGATCCTGAGACCAAAATGTTGAATGACTTTTGCTTTCTGGGATGGTTCTTGCATGTAGGGGTTTTTCTGATGGATGCCCTAGGTGGTGACAAAAGATTATCAAGGTCATCACTGGTATCACCAGAACACTGAGCATCCTACATACTCCAACTGCTATCCTTTTCCTCTCTCTGTTTCATCCTTAGACTGGTAAAACTTCTCTATGCTAAGTCTGGTGTAGTCTTGCTCTTCTCATGCCCAGGACAGGGCAGTTTGTAAAACAAAGTTTTTGTCCTTCATGGGATAAAAACCCTTTGAATAGAATTCAGAGGGGTTCTACCTTCATTCAACTTCTGGATCCTAGGGTTTGTTTCGTAGTGGGTCTTCAGGATGAGTATCAGGATGTGTCCTGGGGTGTGAGGAAAATTTTCTTGCACTAAGCTGCCTGATACCAGGAAATAATCCAGTAACACCATGCTTGAGGTCCTGTGTCTTTGTTCATGAGGCCTCCTTACCACTTAGTATCCCTTATTTCCATTAACATTGTTCTAATCAAGCTGAGTTGTGATAAGAGCTGGTTCCTGCTCAATTTCTTTATTCTCCACTAGACTGGGAGCTCTGTGAGAAGAGAGGTCACATCAGTTTTCCTCCTTGCTGTATCCTCTGTCCCTAGAACAGAACCTGACACATTGATGAGACTCAATACCTCTTTCTTAAATAAATGAATAAGGAAGAATGCCTTTGAACTGCAATTTATAAGAATTTTTTCTTCTAACACCATATTAACCCAGTACTTCCATTAAAAAACAAATTACAAAGAATAATTCCAATAGTAAAAACTAATAATTTTGAGAAATTGCTAATGCTATGTAGTAAAGGGTTGCTTTTGACATGGAGAAATGCTAAGTAATCTTTTAGACAGAATGCTAACAGCTCTGCCTGTACAAATGGCTTCTTTAAAACCAAGAGGACTTTATTATAAAATGCTTTGGGCAAATGAACACTTTGATGAAGGTGTGACCCTTCCACAAATGATGTGAAAGATGACATGCCAGATGAGATCTCAGACCACATGAAAAACGTGTAGGAAGAAGTATCCACATGTGAAAACTCTGTTCTCTGTCTATATGCCTCTTTCATTAGGGTTTATTGTGGTGTTGACAGTTTATTCACAGACATTTATTAAGCACTGCAGAGGTGTTGCTGGGGGATATAAAACATTAAGCAGGCATGACACCTGTTCTGCAGGAGCTTGCTGGAGAGTTGGGGACACAAGTCCTGGGCACAGGGCAGCTCACACACAAACGATTGCACAGGAGTTGACACATTGACAAGAGCAACATTCTATGGAAAAAATTGAGGGCCAAGTAATTTGGGATCTGGAAAAAAGGGAGGCAGAGCTGATATTATGGGAAATATTTGTAGAAGAGCTGGATTTAGATACATTCCTTGAAAAGGGTGGAAGGTGCAGAGAAGAAAAATGATGGAATTTGAGGAAACTCTGTTGGGGAAAGGAACAGACGTATAGAACACTAACATGGAACTGACAAAACATCTGTTGGGCTAGAACATAGGCAGCATGGTAGGAAATAGATATGAGATTACAGAGGTGTGGGCTGTGCAGAGGTGTGGCCTGCATAGTTGGAGAGTCTTGACTACAAACTGAGAAGCTTAGATGGGTTACAACAGGTAACTGGGAGGCACTAAGTGGAAAACTGCCACCTGAAAAATAGAGGTTAAGAAGGATCTTCCTGGCACAGAAAGAAAAAAGAGCAAAGCTTGGGAATACTGGAGTTTGGAGACCAATTTGGAAATTGTGATCATTTTAGAGCAGTGCTGTCCAATAGAAATATAATGCAGGCTACATGTATAATTATAGATTTTCTTATAATAAAAGTTGAAATAGTCAAAGAGAAAAAACGAAGTTCATTTAAATAACATATTTGTTATGATATCCCAGTTTTATCCCAGTGTTTAAAAATAAAAGTTAAACATGTAATCAATATACAAATTATTAATAAAATATTTAACGTGATTTCATAGGAAGTCTTTGAATTCCAGTGTGTATTTATACTTACAACACATCTCAACTTGGATTTTAAATTTTTGATGGAAATGCTTGATCTGTGTTTAGATAAAATTTGTAAAATTTACAGTTGAAAAAGCAGATTCACATACTTAGGTTGTATCAAACATACCGGAACATTTCCCAATAACTGAATTGAGTATCAGTTATTAAATTTAAATTAATTAGAGACAAAAATTCAGTTTCTCCATTATACTAGCCATATTTTAAGAGCTCATCTAGCCTCATGTGGCCAGTGGTCACCATACTGAACACTCAGATTTAGAAGCTTGTTTTGGGCTGTTAGCCAGGAATAAGTGCTTAAATGGAGGAAGTTTCCAATCAGAATTATGCCTATCTTGATGCACTCAAGAGCAGAGGGAGTAAATTCAGTCAGAGAGAGAATAAAGACAGTCTTTTGTGTCTTAAAAAGGTTATATCATAAGTTTCCTGAAGACACAGACACAGAGTTCTGCTCACAGTGTTTTAATCTTTACCCAGCACAGCACTTGAAATGCTTGTAAGATACTAACTAACCTAAGGAAACCATTTCAACTTAACTCTTGAATTCTTTTCAGCCTTCTCAGAACACAGTAGTTTGTTCATATGTGTCTGAATTTACAAATCCATGTTTATCTTCTAGTCATTGTTGGCATCTGATTGCAGAGAAGGTATGAAAGGATATTTGATTTCAGAGTTTCTGCCTGACTCTGAAGGGCCCTAAATTAGAGAACGTTGTGCAGAGTTTCAGAAAAGCAGGCCAAACGGAACTTGAGCTGTATGTTCTCTCCTTTTTGCCTCTTCTAGTCCTTCTTACATTCCTACCCTGTTTCTTCCTCCTTTGTATTATGATTAATTTCTGCAATAAATGCATAAAATTGTCTCACAGCTTTATAGAAATCTAAGAACTTCTGATCTTATCCTATTATTTCTGCAGAGAGCCTTGACCACTGCTCTATGAGAGGACAACAGTAAGATCCTGACCCTGCAGAAGGGCCCTCTAACTCCTTTCTCAGTGTATTTGTCAGGGTTCTCTTGAGGGACAGAGCTAATGATCTAGACTGTAAGTTCTGGAAAGTTCTAGTTATCACCTCTCAGAACTTACCAAGGGGATTTGAACATAGTAGGTTTCTACTCTATTCTGATTGATTTAAGATACAGTGTCCCCTCGGAAATGTTAGCAGTTATTTCCATAACCAATTTTCTCCTGGAGTCCTAGAATCTCTTCTGCCACTTTGCTGATGGGTCTTTATCCCTTATGTCTTGATTTTTTTAATGAGTCTCTAACAAGAGGTGTGTAGTTTATATGTTCATAAATCATAATATTGTGGATCAAATAATTCATTAATTTGTTCATATATTGTCCCTCCCTCCCTCTGACAGTTTTTTAGTATTGGCTTTTTGCTGTGTGCAGAGCTGGGTAGCAGAGAGGCAAAAAGCAGCCCCAGACTTTAGGGAGGTCAGAAATGAGTGTGGATAACAGGCAGAATAAATAACAGCTGTAACACAATGTGGTAGGTGCTATAATAAGGCTCATGTACCAGGTAATAGAATCATAAATCCAAAATCATAGAGCCATCAGTCATTTATTTAACAGGTATTAATATTTAGTAAGTACCTGTTGAATGCCAGGCACTATGCTGGGTGTTGGGAATACGATGGTGGGGCAAGACAGATCTTAAAGAGCTTTCAAGCCTAGTTTATATGTCTTGTAAATTATTTAGGAGGAATTTTTGAGGCTGTCTGTTGCAATTTTCTTATCTGATGAAAAAATTCTTGCTACAATTCCCTTGGCAAGTGCCATTTACATTAATGTGGTCTGTGACCAGTGATATGAAACTCATGGATTAATTTATGTCTAATGTTGAACATTTGTAAATGTTGGTTATTGTGCTGTATTTTGAGTGAAACTGAAGTAAAAATTATGTATTTCAGGGCTGAAAAGTGCCTGCTAGAAAACTTCAACTCATTTTTTTTCATGTGACCAAAAGATGCGTTAACATTCACTAAAATATAAGCTTCAGGAGGATGAGATTTTGTCTTTTGTTCATGACTTTACTCACAATATCTACCCTGGACTAGAGTTAGGCACATATTTTAGGATTAGTTTCTGAAATGAACATAGGAAGCTTTTTTTTTTTTTTTTTTTTTTTAATAGAGACAGTGTCTCATTGTGTTGCCTAGGCTGCCTCTGACTCCTGGGCTAAAGAAATCCTCCCACCCCAGCCTCCCAAAATGCTGGGATTACAGGTGTAAGCTACTGCACCTGGTTGAAGGCTTTAAAAAAAAAATCTAGGCAAATCAGCAGAGAGCCAGACATAGTAGTTTATTATTTCTATTAATAAATAATGAAGCACATGCATGTGTGTGTGAATGAGTGAATAATAATAATAATAATCATATATTGTGTATAGAGTATGCATTAGGTTCTTTACATAATTTATCTCATTTTCTTCTCACAGTAATATGGGAGTATTTGTTAAGCCCCATTCTACTGGTGGGTCGACTGCTATTTAAATAACTTGCTGAGGCTAACATATTTGTCAAGTATTAAAGCTTAGGCTAAAGCATTCTTTGAACCTTCTTGTGGCCAATTGTTATTTTTGCCTGTATGCTGGAGATTTTAGGGTGTATGGGCATTCCACAGGTTTGCTTCCATTGGCACAGGAGGGTAACTGGACAAGCACAGACAAAGGTACACTGAGGAAATAGCCAAGCAAAAGTTGAACAATCTTTGTGGCACTATTGAGCCAGGGGTCAATCCAGGGGGCCAATTGTAAGCATGCCAGATATATTATTATAATAAGAATAGTAACACTGGTGTGGTAACAGGCTGGAGAGACGAATTCTTTGTTCACTTTACCATACTTTACCTTCCCCTTGCCCTTTTACATATTGTAGAGAACTACATTTCCCCAAATATCTTGTCGACTGGCTTCTGGGTGTCGAGCCCAGTAGGATGCATTGGCCAAGATATTTCTGCCTCTCCTGATTAGCTTTGGGTGGCACTTCTGTCAGTGGATGTCTCCTCTGGGCCCCAACTTCTGCAAGATTACCTCTCACTTTGTGATCCCAACTCTGACTGGCAGCTCCCACTATGGTTGTAGATCTAACCAGACCATGCTAGTGTTTTAGTTTTGACAACACCAACTTCTCCTGTTGTCTATCAGGGTGTAGGGAGGGAACAGTATTCTGTTGCTAATCACCGGGCTGCCTCAACCATCTCACGGTTGGTTTCCAAGCTCTTTCATCTTTCGTATAACCAATTCCTTGTATTAAATCCCTCTGTTGAAAGACTTCACTTAGAGTTGCTTCTCTTTCCTGGTTAGATTGACCTGACTAATATAAATTAAGTACCCAAGTTTCAAGGGCTTAGTACAATACAGGTTTGTTTTTTGTGTTCATTGGGCAGCCTTCTACATGGTTCAGGGCCCATGATCCTTGTCATTGTGACTCTGCTTTTCTTTAGGGCCTTGGAACTCTCTCTTTTGCTCTGATAACAGAGGAGAGAGTGTAACAATCTCACTAGGGAGGGTTTTATAGGCCAATCCTGGAAATGGTGATAATGATTCTGTTCAGATTCTGTTGGCCAGAACTTTGAGGGAGGCTGATACATGTAATCTTGCTGTGGGTCCAGGAGGAGAAGGAGACAGGTTAGGTGTCAGGGACAGTGAGTTTGTATTTACTGCATTGGGATGCTGAGAAGACCGTCTGAGTATCTGGTCGAGTTGGCCTGTGGATGTGTAGATTGCTCTCTACTCCTTATCCCTCCTTTTTGCCTTTCTCATCTTGCTTTGTTCATACGTAGCACAGTTGAAATACACTTATTGAAATCTAGTACAGAGTGATGCCTACTGTCTGGGGGTGGGGATAAGTGTATATGGGTATATCCTAAACCAATAAGTCAGACCAAAACATGTCTCCCAAGGTCTAAGAAATTGGTACTTGATTAATAATGTCTAGAATTAATTTCATATACTCCACCAATGAGTGTAAGAAATACTCCTCCATACATTGGTATGGTGTATGCTTTGCTACTCAGAGTGAATTCCATTAATCAGCAACATCTGGGAGCTTGCTAGAAAGGCAGAATTTCAGGCTCCAGTCCAGCTTCCCTGAATCAGAACCTGCAATTTAACAAGATCCCTGTGTGATTTGCATGCATGTTAAAGTTTGAAAAGCATTAGTGTAATTCATAAAGTTAAGGCTTTACTCAGCTAGTGTCACAAGCTTTACATGAGACACACTGTGCTATTTCCTGGTTTAGGAAAATTTTGTTTGAGTTCCCATGGTATAAGCTCATCCTGCTCTCTCTCTCTCTTTCTTTCTCTCTCTGTCTCTCTCTCTCTGAGACAGGATCTTGCTCTGTCATTCAGGCTGGAGTACAGTGGCACGATCATGGCTCACTGCAGCCTTGACCTCCCAGGCTCAAATGATCCTCCCACCTCAGCCTCCCAAGTAGCAGTTGGGATGACTAATTTTTAATTTTTTTGTAGAGAATAGTCTCACCATTTTCTCAGGATGGTCTCAAACTGCTGGTCTCAAGCGATTTTCATGCCTCAGCCTCCCCAAAGTGCTGGGGTTACAGGCATAAGCCACTGTGCCTGCCTGCTTTATCTCTTTAACAAGCTAAGAAATTGGACAACTGGAACATGCTTTTGGTATTTGTAATAACAGAAAGATGCAAGAAAGAAAAAGAAAAGGAGAGAGAGAGACAAAAGAAAAAGAAATAAAGAAGAGAAGGAAGCAGGCAGGCTGGCCAAGTTCATCTAGCCAGAGTGAGACCTGGGCCAGAAATTCCCAAACTGTTCAGAGATGGAACTCACTGGGCAGTTGCCCTGCTCTGAGGCCAACCCTTTGCATAAAGCTAGTGAAGCTCTGGGCTCTATGCTTAAGTAACTTCAAACTGTGTATCTCTTGCTGCCAGATTTGGGCTGTGGGCAATGTGCCAATTCTTGCCCATCTCTGAAACTGTCAAAAATTCTGATTTTAATTTCTTCCTGCCTTCTATCCCTGCATGCAAAGTTCTATTTATCTTTAAACTCAACCTAAAAGCCAACTCTCTTGTGAGTCCCTGAATCCAAAGCTCACCCCAGGCCTTCAGTACCCTTCTAAGCTGACTTTCCAGGGCATGAACTTCTGATCAGTCTTGCACTGCTAGTCTCCTCTGCTCCTTCTTATAACCCAGGCTGGCCTCTCATTCTCTCCCTTCTTTGCAGGGAGAAAGGTACCAGCCAGAATTCACCAGATGAATACATCACTCTTAGGTGCTATGTAGACAGCATAAAAGAGGGTTTGAATAAGAACACAGGTGTTTTATTAGAGGCTATTTGAACGCTTAATGAAGTCCAGTAAGGCTTCTGTACGAGTAGAGAGAAGCAGTGGGCAACGAAGCAAATAATTCCATTCTTGTGCTGCTAGGCAGCCATATTCTCTGCCTGTGTGCAGTACTTTGTTATATGCAAGATTAATTTGGCAAAGATAGGATTCTTTCCTAGCCTGGGTCTCCTGCAGGTGGCATGGGGCAATAATACATTTATCCTATGGCTGTGTACATGAAAGATAAGGAAGAGCTCTAAAAATTGTAGCTGTCAATTCAGGGGATGGGGTTGGGGGTAAGGCAGCTGTGTGTGTGTGTGTGTATGCACATGTGCATTATATTTCAAGAAAGATTCCTTTGTGTTTCTAATTCATTTGCCTGCTGATAACTGCCTTAAAATATAATAAAATCAGTTTCTTTCATTCATTCGTTAAAACATTCATTTACACAGCAAATGTATTATGATGTCCTGTACACAAAGAGATTAATAAAACAGTTCCTAACCTGCTTACGGACCTCACAGTCCTGCTTGCTTCAGCCTTACTCATTTATGAATTTGTCCAATTCTTGCCTGTCCTGCCTCCATGCCACTCCTACCCTGTGAGGGCTCTGCAGCCTCCTTTTTCCCTTACGTTAGTAGACTTTATTTTTTGGAGAAGTTTTAGGTTCACAGAAAAATTGAGCAGAAAGAATAGAGAGTTCCCATATTCTCCTTCACTCTCTACTCAGCTTCTCCTATTATTAACATCTTGCATTAGTGGTGGCACATTTGTTGCAAATGATGAGTCAATATTGATGCATTATTATTACCTAAAGTCCATAGTTTACATTTGCATTCTTTGTGTTGTACATTCTGAGGATTTTGACAAATATATAATGTATCCACCATTATAGTAGCATATAGAACTTCTCGCTGCCCTAAAAGTCGGTCTGCAGCCCCTTTGTTGTCTTGCTCTGTCTCCATGCCTCCCCTGCCCACGCAATAATAAAGGAAGGTTACACTCACTTGGATTGAAATCAAAGTCTAGCATATATTTAGGTTACCTTGCCCCACCCCAGGACCTTGGCTGACTTATCACCCAGACACCACTAAATCTTCACCAAACTTGACAGGAAATCTACCCTGCCTCTCCAGTAGAAAGACCCAGAAGGAGATGAGAAGCCATGTCTCTAGGTTCAGAAAGTTACAAAGAATTCAACTCACTAACAGGGCAATTTAATTTCCTGCTGAGCTGCCCCAGGGAATTCAGGATTTTAGAAATGGCCTTTGTTTAATCTTCATGACTCATTCCTCCTGAACAAACCTAAGTTCTTTAATGGAGCGTTTTGTGTACACAATTTTAGTGGTGCTACAATATGTCTAATGAAGTGATAATTTGTGGATGTACAAAGTATATGAGGCAACAGCAGGGGCCAGTTTGGCAAGCACCAAAGCCAAGCCAGACGTTGACCTGATTTAGAAGCTGCACATTTCCCAGGCCTGGCTCAGCTAACTGCAGCATGCTGGGCACTGGGAAACCTGTGGTTGGTTGGGAAGAGCCCTAATGATACATTTTATTTCCTTTTTAAAAAATCTTTAAAATCATTGTTCCAGGAAGGTCGTAGTAATCATTCCAGCTTGCCAAATTGTATCTGAATTTGCTGACAACAGGTACTTCTGTGGTTAGGAGTGGTGAAGCCCTTCTGTAGAAGGGCATTGGTCTTTGGAAGAAAATGATAAAGCAGGATTCCCCATGGTCTGCAGGGCCGCCCCTGGTGACTGTCAAGGAGGCCAAGACTGTTCTTGGTTCTCATCCAAGAGCTCCTCTGATGATGTTCCGCCCCCATTCCAGATTCCAGTGGGCCACCATCTGATCCCTTCTCTGTGCCTCCCCTACATGCCCCTGGCAGTAGGTACTCCCCCAATCATGGAGCTTATTGTACTGATTCCAACTGTCTCCTCACTTGCTCATCATCCTCACTGCACTGTAAGTTCCTTACTTACTCACTGAGTTCTTGTCAGTCCCTACATCAAGACCAGGCAAAATATACAGATTAGTTGAATAAATGAATGGACTGAATGGTTGTGGTTGCTTTCTATCTCCATCAATGGCACCCCTTGTGAAACAGAAGTCTCAATGCTATTCTTACTTCTTCCCTCTTCTGCATGCGCTCATTCTAGTCACCAAGTCCTATCTATTCTAATCCTACTACGTGTGTGGAATCCTCATTTTTTTTTTTGTCCCTTCCTATGTTGAGACTCTGGTCATCTCTTGTCAGGGTTGTCAAATAAAATACAAGATACCTAGTTACATGTTAATTTCAGAAAAACAAATAATTTTTTAGTATATGTCCCAAATATTGTATGGGACATTCTTATGCTAAAAATTATTTGTTGCTTATTTGAATTTCAAATGTAATTGAATAGTTTTGTATTAAATTTTTTCATTGTGATAAAATATTCATAAAATAAAAATTGACCATTTTAACCATCTTTAAGTGTACAATTCAGAATTCAGTGGCATTAAGTATATTCACAATGTTGTACAACAATCACCACTATCCTTTTCCAGAACATTTTTTTATCATCCCAAATAGAAACCCTGTGTTCTTTAAAAATAATTCCTCACTCTCCCCTATCTGTATCCTCTAGTAACAGCTATTATATTTTCTGTCTCTATGTATATGTCTATTCTGATACCAATAAGGTATTCTTAATAGGAATCTTTGATGTCACTTAATTTGGCAAAAAGAAATCTCTTCTCAAGGGAACTTTAATAATATTTTAATATTATTTTCCATGGATTTTATTTTCACAAACACCAAATTATAGAAATTTCCCAGCAAATAACTTTCATCACAGGAAATAACTTTCATTATATGAGAATATTGGCCTGGGAATATAAAAATCTATGCATGGCCACTATAAGAAAACTGTAAGGCCGGGTGCGGTGGCTCACGCCTGTAATCCCAGCACTTTGGGAGGCCGAGGCGGGCGGATCACGAGGTCAGGAGATCGGGACCATCCTGGCTAACACGGTGAAACCCCGTCTCTACTAAAAATACAAAAAATTAGCCGGGCGTGGTAGCGGGCGCCTGTAGTCCCAGCTACTCGGGAGGCTGAGGCAGGAGAATGGCGTGAACCTGGTAGGCGGAGCTTTCAGTGAGCCAAGATCGCGCCACTGCACTCCAGCCTGGGCGACAGAGCGAGACTCCGTCTCAAAAAAAAAAAAAAAAAAAAAAAAAAAAAGAAAACTGTAAAATGAATTATATGTAAAATGACATTATATGAAATAAAATAAGCCACTCACAGAAGGACAAATACTACATAAGCCCACTTACATGAGGTATCAAAATAGTCAGACTGATAGACACAGAGCAGAATGATGGTTGCCAGGGGCTGGGAGCAAGGGAAAATGGGAAGTTGCTGTATAACAGGCATAAGGTTTCAAACAGATAAGATTATTGAATAAGTTCTGGAGATCCGCTCTACAACATTATGCCTATGGTTAATAGTACTGCATTTTGTGCTTACAAACTTAAGAGAGTAGATCTCATGTTGTGTTATTATCACAATTTTTAAAAATGACCAAGAGGATTTTAAAAAGAATATATTCCTCCTTTGAGTAGACTATGGCTAGATGAGAGGCATGTAGGTAGAACCGTAGACAGTAACATAAAAATTGTATAAAGTGGGAAAAAAGACAAAAGAGAACTCCTCCCATCACTCCCACCCCATTTTGTGGATGGGAGAATAAGGAAAAGGGACTCCTGTTGTGCTGGGTTTGTCAAATGTTTAAGCAGAGGCCAAACGGCCATCTATCAGAGATACTGGAGTAGGTTTACTGCACAGGGTGAAATGATGAAAAGGTCCTATCAGCCTGGTTGGATCCTGGCAGAGGGTTTGCATGCAGAGACTTTAATGAAAGGACTACTTACAGCGGCATGGCAAAACAAGGAACAAACTAGAGAAGTTGAGGCACCAAAGACTAGCAACATGAGAAGCAATTACCTCTGTCAGAGCCAAAGAGATGGTAGAAAAAAATAATTACTGGAGCCCAGGAAGAGCTGGGACTGAGTATGAAGAGTGGAGAATGAATTTGGTGTGGGCAAGCAGAGAATAACAGCCTCAGCTTCTAGGAGTCTAACTCTTACGTTTTAAGGACTCCACATTCCAAGGCAAATAATTTATCCTTAGGTTTCAAGCTTAAAATGGGGCCAGGAATATTTTGTGAACCATATTAGAGTGTGACAAAAGTTATAACCATAGATTTAGCATTATTTTGTGGGTTAACTTCATTCCTGTCTGTAAGCATATGATAAAGTCACAATTTCAAGTCTCAGAAGGAATGGAGGCTCTAGAACCACAAATGTCAGCCACATATGTAAAAGTTTAGTAGTCACATTAAAAAAGTAAAAAGAAACAAAGTTAATTTTAATTTTACTAGTATGTGTTCTTTAACATAATATAGCTAAAATATTATCATTTCAATATGTAACCAATGTAAAATTATCAAGATTTAAAAAAAAATCATTTTTATTATTTAAAAAAATTTTCAGCACATCAGGGTTGCAAAGTAGATATTTTATATTCTTTTTTCATACTGAGCCTTTACATTTTATACTTACAGCACATCTCAGTTCAGACTAGGTACATTTCCAGTGCTCTAAACCACATGTGGCCAGTGGCTACCATACTGGACAGAGAAGCTCTAGATCCTGCCTTCTCTAGATTCCACGGAGAAGCTATGAGCAGGATTCTAAGAAGTTAGAGCTCAGACCTCAGACATTTCCTAGTGATTCTATTGGCTTGTTTCAATAAACTTTTTACTGACGTATAACATGCATGCAGAGAACAGCACAAACCATGAGTGTGCAACTTGAATTTTCACAAACACACCTGTGTAATCAGCTCTAAGTTGAAGAAACAGAAAATTACCCACAGCCCATAAGAGTCCCTCATGTTCATTACCGGCCACTTCTCAGGTCACTTCTCACCACTTCCACCAGGATAAGCACCACTCTGACTTCTGACACTATATATTTGTTTAGCCTGTTTTTTTTATTAATGTGTAATGGAAACTGAACATTGTTTCTGGCTTTTTTTTACTCAACAATACGCTTGTTGTTGTGTATGTTCTATTGCTGTGTCACATTTCATTGTACAACTCTACCTCCATGTTTTTACCCATTGTATAAAGAGCATTTGGGTTGTTTCTGGTACTGCCATGAGCATTCTTACATATGACTTTTGGGGAACATAGGTAGATCCTGACTGCTTTCCTGTTACAAGAAATGGAGGCTTGCCATTGTCTGCTCTTCTGTCTTTTCTCTTAGGGTTTAAAACTGCAGTTAGTATTTATTAAGGTAATGGCAGCAATACTTGTTTTTGTAGAAAGTGACTGTGTCTCTCATGTTGTATATATTTTCTTTCTTTTTTTAGGTGGTAATTTTTTTGGAATTTATTAATTTGTGTTTAAAAAGAACTGCTGAGGGAGTCAGAATAAGTTTTAGTGTATTTTATAGGCAACTTTCAGAAAAATAAATAAATGAACTGCAGGAAAATGTTCACAGTAATAATCTGAACAGGTAGGAAAATACAGTTGACACTACTGAAACACTACCAAAATGATTCCAGGACATACATTTACTCCACAAAGCAAAACCTCTTAGATGCTGTCATTGATGTGAACACTTAACTGCTTCTTACTTTTCTAAACACATGGTGGTATAATTAATGATATTTAATCACCTCTGTTCTTTCATATATATAAATATATATATAAGATACCATTAAAAACTAATGTATCTTCTCCTTAAATGTTTCTTACAGATACAACTTTAATATTTTCATTCAATAGTAGTGTAGTTTAAAAGATTTTTTTCATTCACAAGTTAAATGACAATCCACCCAAAGGAAATGATAAGTGATAGACTCGTGGTGCAAGTAAAGCATCTGGGAATGCAGCAATGGACATTTCTAAAATACAAAAAAATATAAAATTCTTAGGAGGTACAACAAAAGCTTTACTAAGCAGATAGACACAGAACTAGAATGTTTGATAATTTTACTGGTGATATCAATGGGACTCTAGATGTTTTCAAACTGAATTTGAACTCTCATTTTAGGCTTTGTATTCTGCTTTTTCCATTTCATTAATGACACAAACATGATCCAAATCCCTGAAATATTCATTATAGTGATAACCTACAGATCACACTTAAAACACTTCCAAATTTACTGCTGGGGAAGGTCTTATGATTCATGGCTTACATCCTGTCCCCAGGTAAAATATCTTATAATTTTCTCAAACTGTTGATGTACTGATTAATACATAACCTACTGACATGGAAAAGGACACTTACTTGTTTCTAAATTATGAAGTTTTACTGAGTGTAAACTTCATGATTCTATGTGAATGTCCTCCATTCCACATAGAACATTTTAGCCTATGTGTTGTCATCTGTAACCAATGAACGTAACCTCTGAATTATACCTTCCAATGAAAAAGGACAACTCTGATATGAGGAGACCCCCTTCTCCTAAACTTTCTTATTAAAACATTTCAAGTTGTTGGGCTGGGTGCTGTGGCTCATGCCTGTAATCCCAGCGTTTTGGAAGGCTGAGGTGGGCAGATAGCTTGAGGTCAGGAGTTCAAGATTAGCCTGGCCAACATGGTGAAACCTCATCACCACTAAATATAAAAGTTAGCTGGGCATTAGCCAGATGTGCTGGTGTGTACCTGTAATCTCAGTTACTCAGGAGGCTGAGGCATGAGAATTGCTTGAACCCTGGAGGTGGAGGTTGCAGTGAGCCAATATCACACCACTGTACTCCTGCCTGGGTAACAGAGCAAGACCCTGTTTCAGAAAAAAAAAAAAAGCCAAGTTGTAATAGACTTCAAAGCATCCTTAACTTTGTTGGTGTGACTTCCTGGGTTGATCTACACATTTGGCTTCCAATAAACCTTAATCATATTATTTATGCCTTAACAGCCTTAATTTTGGTCAACAAAATGGTGTCATGGGCAGGATTTTGGAATGACCTCCCTGGACAACCCAGCCAATTTCCAACCTTTGTGCAGGTAACAGAAATGAACTCATTGCATTTCCAAACTTGGATTCCCTTGCTGGATGCTACAGATGAGTTCTTCCCAAAATTAATGAATGTCCTGTCTTAGCCAAAGCCCTGGTTTATTGAAGCTAGTCTCCTGTTTGGCTAGGAAGTACAATGACTCTCCTGGAATGAGAGTTACTGCTACGAATTCAACCTAAGGGTTTTTGTTGAATTCTAAGACAGGTTAAAATAGTCTGTAAATTGTTTTCCAGGAGGCTTGGGGCAAGATACCTTTTCCTTAATGGTCACATGAGGACACTTTTGCTCCACTACATAGCTTGTCTCACTCAAAACAACCAAAACAGAAAATGGGTCATCTAAGGCTGAGGATGCACCAGCTCGGTTTACATAAAATATATATGGTCCTTCTACTTAAATAAGTGGACTAACCTAACCTGGGATGGTTATAAGCAATAATAGCCAGAGTGGGGATCTTTTAGACGTGGCTAAAACAACATCTTTACATACAAAATTGAAAAAAAAGTTGGTTTTAGAACAACACAAATTAAATGCGAGACTTATTTCCAATAGCACCCAAAAGCCTCTAAACTTCCAAATGTTCCCACTCCTTCTACCTATTATCTAAACTCATTCCTTTCTGCTTATTCCCTTGGCTCCTATACACCTCTTAGGCAGAAACTTTGAAATTTCACAATGCACACATTTTCTTCTCTGAAAATGGCAAAGCACATTTAAATTTAAAACAAAATGAACAAAGAGAACAAAAATCTCTTGTCAAATTGTAACCGCCAGTGTTGGAAAAATGGCCTGGTGGGAGATGATTGGATCATGGGGGTGGACTTTCTCCTTGCTGTTCTGATGATAGTGAGTGAGTTCTCCTAATATCTGGTTGTTTAAAAATGTGTAGTACCTCTTCCTTCTTTTTCTTCCTCCTGCTCCAGCTATGTAAAATGTGCCTCCCTCCTTTTCCCTGTTTGCCATAATTTTAAGTTTCCTGAGGCCTTCCCAGCCAAGCTTCCTGTAAAGCTTGTGAAACTGTGAGTCAATTAAACCTCTTTTCTTTATAAATTACCCAATCTCAAGTACTTCCTTATAGCAATGCAAGAATGGACTAATACAATATGCATTATGTTATATGTCATGTCTATATGGTACCAAGTTGACTAGGTTCATGTTATAATCCCAGCACTTTGGGAGGCCAAATGGGAGAATCACTTCAGCCCAAGAGTTTGACCCTAGCCTAGGCAAGATGGTGAGACCCTGTATCTACAAAATATTTAAAAATTAGCTGGGGTTTGTAGTGTGCAACTGTAGTGTCAGCTACTTAGGAGGCTAAGGTAGGTAGATCTCTTGAGCCCAGGAGCTCAAACCTGCATTGAGCTATGATCACACCACTGCATTCCAGCCTAGGTGACAAAGCAAGACCCTGCCTCTAAAAACAATCATACTAATTAAATGAATGAATGAATAAATAAATAAATGCTCAGAAACTAGTAAGCCCAAATATTTTCCAGGTTCACATGACTTAAATCTTTACTAAACTAATTATAAAACTTTTGGTAAAATAAAAATATCTTTGAAATTGTTGACCTATATTTTTGCCTGGATTTATTAGTCAGACAGTTTTATATTTGTCTCTGATAGATATTTTAAGGTGTCAGGGTTTAACATAAAAGTTACAAAATCATAAACCCAGAAAAAAACCAAAATAATCTTTGTGTAATTTTTTGGTAGGTAAGACTTATTTAGTATTGTTGGTTTAATAAAAACAGCTGTATTTTCTAAGTCATTGACAACATGCCTGCATATTTAAAGTTCTTACTTAAGTAAACACCTGATATTTACAGGCTATAAAATTGGTTAACAGAAAAATAAAATAATGACTAACTTTGTCTAATACCTCAGTTCTTATAAGTAATCTAGTTAAATTATTAAATAAATTAGGTAAATATAAATGGAGCAAATGTTTATAAATTTTAATGTAATTTTAAATCTTAGAGTTATGTTAAATAAGATACTCATTAAATGTCTGGGTCATTTCCAATTAAAAATTATGTTATAAGGAAATATGTTTCTAAAAATTATAAAATGGTTCTCATCTATAAATACCAGTATGTGATAGAGAAGTCAAGATTTCTTGCTTCCCAGGTTTTCACTAAAAATTTAAATTCTAATTGATATATATATAATTTTTTATATAAAGTATACCAAAAATAGGATACGTTTTAAATTAAAAAGTATGCAAAATACATAGAAATGTGTTTTTTATTAAAAATAATTTTATCTACTTCAGGGGTTATGTAAAGGTTATTTATAAAACAAGATAGAACTAAACCAGTAAGCAGGAGAGAGAGGGATGTAGAAAAGTTATGGATATAAAGATATATTTTTTAATAAAAATAGTTTAAAAAAGAATAATATTGTATGAAAAATATTATATGGTAAGTTTTTGTTCTAAAATAAAACCACTGTTTATTTTAAAAAGTATAGGACAAAACAAAAAGTCAAAAAATGTGGTAAATAGTCTGTGTAAGCCACAACGATATGGCTCATAAAAAAGGAATTTACGAAAGAAATTTTGTACATGATCAAGTTGACTATATAAAAGAAATTACTTAACAGTCTTTCTAAATATCAAATGAACTTTGATATTAAAAATACACTAATACAAAACTGAAAATCTTAGTCTCCTATGTTAGAACAAGATTTTCTCAAAGTTTTGATTTACTCTTAATAAAATTACAAAGAGTTTTGATTTTTTTTTTTTTTTTTTTTAAGACAGGGTCTCACTCTGTTACCCAGCCTGGAATGCAGTGGTGCAATCATGACTCACTTACAGCCTTGACCTCCTGAGCTTAACTGATCCTCCCACCTCAGCTTCCTGAGTAGCAACCTCCACCTCCTGGGCTCAAGCTATCCTCCCAACTCCTGAGTAGCTGAGACCACAGTTCTGACCCACCACACCTGGCTAATTTTTAAATTTTTTGTAGAGATGGGGTTTTACCATGTCACCACGGCTGGTCTCAAACTCCTGGTTCAAGTGGTCTGCCTGCCTCAGCCTCCCAAATTGCTGGGATTACAGGTATGAGCCACCATGCCTGGCCATTCACTTTTTAATTCTACATATATCATTGCCTTCTGTTTCTTTTTCCTGTAAAAAGGTTTATCTTTTTATTGGGTGAAATGTTAACTCTCTTCTTCAAACTTTTTGTAAACTCCTGTAATGTTTTCTCTGGTTCTAACTTTACTATCATGGCCAGACACTAAATGTTTTATTTTAAAGCTCTAAAAAACAATGTTTTCCTTTAGCATAACTTGATTCTGTACCTTTGGCTTTTCTTGATATGTCTAAATAGTTCAATGTAATAAGGAAATCTCCTAGGTTGTTACTAAGAGCCATGCATTTTCCTGCTCAAGGTACCAGGTTTGTTATTTTCATTCCTCTATAATACAGTATTCACTCATAACCCTGGACACAATTTTTCTGTGTCTGATTAAATTCAAGTACCCTTTTCATCATATTTGACTTCCAGATTATCTAAATGCACTTCCCAGAAGGAAAAACAATCACAGTACAGGAAGTTTTTCTTTACCTTTTGGTAACTGGCCTAAAAAACAAAGATTTGGTGTTTTCTCAAGATAATTCCTGTGTTGTATTTTTTAAAGATTTTTGAATCCTTAAGAAAACTGAGTCTTAAAAGAGTGAAAGTTTTTGCATACAGGTAACTTTCTACATTGCTTTTAAGGTCCCTTTGACTGTTACTCTCATCAAATCAATAACAAATTATTTTACAATGACCTGTGATTCTGCTTTAAACAAATGGTTTAAACATTTGAACATCTTTGATGGTTTTCCCCAGGATCCAAATCTTAAATTAAGTCTTCTTGGCCTAAAATTAACTTTGAGATTTTCTAGTTGGGCCCTGGAAAGCCTCAAAAAATTGCTCATCTTGTAAAAATATTAAATGGTTAGATTTGGTTAAATTGTATGGGAGACATTGTCAAATGCTAAATGATACCAGATCTTCTTTCAGTTACATTTATGGGTATGTTATTGATGTAACTATTCCAAAAATTATATAAGTTCATAAAAATATAATGTGTCATTAGTCATAATTTTGATTGTTATGTTAACTCTTTTCTAAAGTTATATTTATATGGATCTGTTATTAATGTGAATATTCTAAAGATAATATAAAATTTGTAAAAGTCAGGTGATTCTGATGTGACACTGTCAGTCATAATTCTGGTTATTATCTTAAAATGCTACATGTAATAAAAATAACTAAATTTTCTTGTCAGTTGGAAACTTTTATCACATTTTATCATGACTCTTCTAAGTTTTTGTCATTTACAGTTGTTATAAATTCGTCTCTAAAAATTTATAATTAATTATAATCTAAAACTGCTTTCCATGGAAAAGCTCTAATAAATACTCTTAAACACAGATTTCTAATAATTTTAAGATAAATGGACTAAATAAATACTTCCATAACTCTAATAAAAACTGATACATAAAGATTACCAACACAGGCCAGGCACAGTGGCTTACATTTATAATCCTAGCACTTTGGGAGGCCAAGGTGGGTAGATCACTTGAGGTCAGGAGTTTGAGACCATCCTGGCCACCATGGCGAAACCCTGTTTCTACTAAAAATACAAAAATTAGCTGGGTGTGGTGGCACATGCCTGTAATCCCAGCTACTTAGGAGTCTAAGGCATGAGAATCACTTGAACCCAGGAGACAGAGGTTGCAGAGAGCCGAGATCCTGCCACCGTACTCCAGCCTGGGCAACAGAGTGAGACTTTGCCAAAAAAAATTTAAAAATTCCAACACAGCATTAAACAGAGCAAAAATTACATGGGACTGAATTAATGGAGAACTAAAATCATTTTTATTACTTTTGTTGAAAACATTGCTAATTATTTTTATATTCTGTTTTCCAAAGTAAAACAAAATTCTTCTCCCTTATACTATTTATATCTTAGAACAATTGAGTGAAGTATACATTTGTAAACAAAAATAACATTTACCTTTCTCTTAAGCTAACTAACTGTTACAGAATTTAAAAACTTTTCTTCAATGGCTAAGGCCAAAATAATGGTCACCCAGTGTATTAGTCCATTCTCCCACTGCTATAAATATACCACCCAAGACTGGGTAATTTATAAATAAAGGAGGTTTAATTGACTCACAGTTCTGGTTGGCTAGGGAGGCCTCAGGAAACTTACAATCATGGCAGAAGGGAAAGCAGGCACATCTTACATGGCAGCAGGTGAGAGTGAGCATGTGACCGAAGCAAAGGGGGAAGAGCCCCTTATAAAACCATCAGATCTTGTGGGAGCTCACTCACTATCACAAGAGCAGCATGGGGGAAACAACCTCCATGATTTAATCACCTTCCGTCAGGCCTCTCCCTTGACACCTAAGGATTACAATTCAAGATGAGATTTGGGTGGGGACAGAAACCTAATCATATCACCCAGTGACTGGAGATGATTCATTATCCACAAAAACAACATATTTTTCTCATATTATGACCTACCAAATGCTGCTAACAATGTGGTCCACCTGTAATAACAAGTTCTCTTCCTTCACTGAGAGACATGACTTCCTGGAAATGAGCCTTTTCAGCACTGGGGGATAAAGAATGTTTATCACTCTAAACAGAGACTAATCTTCCATGTTTTCCTGTATCAAAAGGGGGAAATGATAACCTATAGATCACAAATTAACGGCCTGGGGAAGATCTAATGCTTCATTGCTTACATCGTGTCCCTAAGTAAAAAAGTCTTATTGTGAGTCACTCAAATTTATCATGAGTTCCTCAAACTGTTGATGTACTGATTAATATGTACAGGACTACTGATAATAAGAGGACACTGATTTGTTCCAAATCATGAAGTTATATTGATTGACTTACACATAGAACATTTTTGCCTTTATGTTGTAACATGTAGCCAATGATTGAAACCTCTGTATTGTATCCTCCAGTGAAAAAAGACAATTCTAATGTGAGGAGTCCCCTTCCCTTCTCCTAAACTTTCTTATAGGAGCATTCTAACTTGTAAACAAACTTTGGAATATGCCCAACTTTTTCGGTGTATCTTCCCGGGTTGATCCTCACGTTTGGCTTCCAGTAAACCTTAATCAAATTATTTTTGCCTCGACAGCCTTAATTTTGGTTGACAATAGAAAAGGGCATATCCTGCAACAAGTCTGGAATTTCAAATCCAACAAAGTCTGGCCTATTTCTAACACTCTGAAGGGTGCTTTCTCACTAGCGAGCTTGCAAACCTTGACCATTTTTAGATTATAGTACTTGACCCAGAAGGCAAGGTTTGCATTGTTTTGCCAGTGTCAATTACATCTTCAAAAATCAAGACATTCTTTCTAGTTAAAGTTGAAGGATTATCGCCACCAATTACCTTTATATCCCCTGTTGACTGGTCATTACAGTAGCTCCTTGCTCCTTATTGGCTCTATCATAAGAATGACTCTATGACTATTTCTATTCAGGTACTTTGATGTTATCTAGTAGGTCAGCAAATAAAGTACAGCCCCCCTTGAACAAACAGAAGGCTACAATGTGAGAGGCTCCTATCTCCTTCATCACATCTCAGGCAAGTCGTTTGGTCCTGTTCACAATCCATCCATGAGGAATAAAACCTTTTGCAAATCCTCAGTGTAATGATGAGGTATATGATATAAATCTAGGTTATAACCTGGTTCATCATCACTAATCATGATGCTGGGGCTGTGGGTAAAAATAATGGACTTTATTTCTTATTTTTGTCTAATATCTATTGACCGTTTTTATAATGCTTCATGTAATAGGACTGCTAATAATGGGTTAGTTCAATTCAGTGTATTATAAATCTTAAAATGCTTTCTTCATTAAGTAAAATAAAGACTTCTCTATATTTGTATTATTTATTTGACCCAAAACATTTTAGCAGCATTGCCTCAGGATATGAGGTAAATCCTGGCTTCTTGGGCATCATTTAAAATAGATATAGATGGATAGAGCTTAATATCTGTTGATAATTCTAGTGACCTGACTCTACTTATAATTTAGAAAGCAAAGCATTTTTACAACTTAGATCCTCATTTGACAATGAGTTCTTCTATCTGAACAGGAGACATAGCTACTGGAGCCAGGTGGACTAAATACAGGTGAATATAGGGTGAGCAGGCATTATTTAATGAGTGTATTTGTTAATTAAGGCCAAGTTAAAGCAGAAACCAGTTTATCATGAGCACTGTCATGGCTAGCAATTCAATATACTCTAAGAGATCCTTGACCAATGACAAGGGACTGGCCATAAGAATCTGGGCAGGTATTTGGGGTATGGCGACCTTGAGTGTGGGCCCTTTTAAAGTGGGACTCGAGGTCCTTATATGTACAGTTTGGCCCCTGGGCACTTGACATGCATATATCCATATTCTTAACATTCTTTTTTTTTTTTTTTTTACAATCATTTTGAAAGCAGAGATGATGCTACTGGTAATAGTTATTCCAACAGATTTTAGCCAATATTTAGTGAGCCCCTGCTGTGTACCAGGCACTGTGCAATGGTTGAGAGTGAAAATAGCACCAAGATCCGTCCACTGCCTTCAGAGAACCCAAAGTTATCATTGTTCTGCAGGGGCGAGTAGAGAAAGACAGGAAATTTGTTGGAGTAAAACATTTCTCCCAGTGGGCAATGGTTATAGGTTAGCTCATGTAATCCTTTCAACAACCTGATGAGATATGGTATTATTCAAATTTTACAACTAAGGAAGCATTAAGACACACTATGCCAGGGGTTGCAAGCTCAAATAAATCCAGGTATCAGGCAGGTAACCAAATTGAGATAAGCAGCCCAAGTGTAAGATCACAGAAATTGGTGGGGATTGTAGAAAGCTGCAGCAGGCATGTTTTACCCAAAGACATTCACAGTCAAAGCAAACCAAAATAATAGCAGCTGTGTAGGACAAACAGAACAAGACTGTAAGCCAGATCAGGCAGCCAGCTTCTGATGTCTGCTCCGTACCATCACAGGCTTCCTAATTCTTAGGATGGGAAGGAACGTTAAGGTTCCCTAACTTCTCCAGCTCTCAGTTCTCACTTCTTCACCCTCGAAGGATGAAATGGGGGAAATAGACATTGAAACTAAAACCATTTTAGATTAGTAGTAATGCCCCTTCCACTGTAAACAGACTGTAAAGCATGATAAAAAGTAACTGTGGTCAAAAATCATATGGCTTGAAATTTAAAAGATTCATCAGTGCACTAGAACAGAAATGATGGAAATTCCAAATTGTGTAAGAACTTTATAACATTCCAGAAACAGCATCACAATAGGGAAAAGAATGACTATTCAATCAGCATTTTGAAGAAATTGGATATCACTAGGGAAAAGAATGAACTTGGAGCTGTACACTAGAATAGATTCATGATGAGTCAAGGAATGAACTGTTTAAAAACAATCTGTCAAAAATAAGCTTGAAATACACAAATTAGCATAATCAAATACTACTGAGGACCGTCATATGGCAGCTTGAATGTCTGGGTTTCTGTGTTGCATGACTCCAAGGGTACTACTATTCATGAACAGAAATCAATGGGAGTAGAAAATGCTGTAAGATACATAGTAAAGAGAAAGGGGAAAGATTGGGGAAATTTTATATCTAAAGAAGTGTAAAGGCTTGATGGAAATATATAACGTTACTATTTGTTTTCCACTTTGAATGTAGTAAAAAATGAATAGGTGTCTTGTTGCTGATGGGAAAAAACAAAGTACCTCATCACATGATAAAATGTCCACCCTTGCTACTAATTTAAAAAGGCAAATAACTCAGAAGTACCATTATATCTCCATTAAAGTAACCAAATAGTGATAACATCCAATGATGACAAGTCTGTGAAGAAATAGGTTCATGAGAAATCGTGTATCAGCCTAGTCTCTTTGGAGGTCAATGTATTGATCTCTTTCAAGGTGTTTATATATTTTGACCAAACCATTCTTGCTGCCATAAGGAAACATTTTATGTATGTATGTATGCATGCATGTATTTGAGATGAAGTCTTGCTCTGTAGCCCAGGCTGGAGTGCAGTGGTGCAATCTCAGCTCACTGCAACCTCCATCTCCCAGGTTCAAGCAATTCTCCTGCCTCAGCCTCCTGAGTAGCTAGGACTACAGGCACATGACACCATGCCTGGCTAATTTTTTGTATTTTTAGTAGAGATGGGGTTTCACCATGTTGGCCAGGCATGTCTTGAAGTCCTGACCTCAAGTGATCCACCCGCCTCAGCCTCCCAAAGGAAACATTTATTTATTAATGCCAAATATGTTTATAATACAACCAATTGTAAAAATATAAAGAAAAAATAAATAAACATAAATAGAGCTGCTAAAAATAACAAGTGTTGTTGATGTAAAGTAAAATCAAAATGTGGAATAGTGTTCTCTGATGACTACTATGATATAAATCTATGCATGTACATTAATAGACAATAGAATTCTGAATGATATAAAGCATTTGTTCAGTTTACAGAGCTCTTGCTAGTAACCAGGAGGTCTGGTACTTTCTTAGAAACAGAGAAATGACATAGTCATATACTGTGATAAGAGCACAGGCATTTTCAATGTGGTAAGTGCTACCAAAATAAATATAAGAGCTAGAAATGTAGGGTGTGATTAATATAACACAAGCACTATCCTAAGCACTTTGCATTTATCTTGAGTAATTATCCTGATAACCTTGTGTAGTTGAGACTATTATTATTCCATTTTACAGATGAGGAAACTAAGATATGCAAGGTCAGGTTCTGTGCAGGGTCAAATGGCCATGATAGAGATAAGCCAAAGGTCCTGTGGGAGCTCCAAGGTGGAACAGCTGATCCAAGCTGAGAAGGATTGGAGGTGTTTCCAGAGAAGGTGACACCCGCTCTGAGTCAGGCAGGACGGGAAGGAGTTAGATGAGCCAAGAGCATTCCCAGTAGGGGAATCAGATGAGTAAAGACAAATAAATGAGAAACAGCATAAAACCATGTATCCAAGAACTACTGGCAGATTATATTGCTGCAGTGTAAAGTTTCACAGAGAGAGTTGCAGATTTCAGATGTGGGCAGGGATCAAATCTGTAGGGACATACTTGCCATGCTGAACGCTCTAGGCTTAGTCTTGCTGAATTTAGCTTTAATGGTAGAAGGAAGAAGGACAGCATTTATTGTTCGCTACCATGAGACACATCCTGATTTAGGTGCTTGACATGGTTTATTTCAATATATTTTCTTCTTTCTGTAAAGTTTCCTCTATTAATAAAAAATAAGGATCACAGTCTATTTTAATCAGGCAAAGACTCTATGGACAACCCATCCTATTTTATATTGACACTACAAAGAAGATGCTGCCAGAATTAATGTTATAAAGAGGTACTATTTTTAATGAGAAAGTGATGAGAATAATATTCATGCATTATTTATACCAGATAAAAGCTTTATAAATATTGTATTGTTAATCTTAAAATGACAGAACCGATGAACCAGATACCAATTTATTAGAACCACAAATTATCTCAATCTTGTCCTATAATTCCATTTTTAAGAAAAATAAGAAAAAGACAAGAAAACAGTTGATATTAGAGATATAGTAGGAGAGAAATAACTTCTAGGTCAAGAACTGAGCTCAATGAACATTCATCCTAGTCCTCATCTCTACCCTACAGAGCATACTATAAGGCCTGGTCCTAGAGTGAAACCATTCATCCTTTAGGACGGTGATTATTGGTTAAGTTCATTATGTGAGGACATGTAACAGACACCACAAATAATTTTTCTTTGTTCAAATAAGGGATTCATTTATTTACTTAAAAAATATTTATTGTGTGCTTAACTCTGTACCTGGCCTTTCTAGGAGTTGAGGTTTCCTTCAGAAGAAGAAAGTTTTTGTTTTGAGACAAAGTATGGAGTTTATCAGATAGACAAGTGGAAGGAAATGCATTCTAGGCTGAGGGATCTTCAACCCCCATGTGGAAAAGCCCCTAAGCCCCACTGTACATGGTGGGTTTGGAAACATACAAAGAGCGCTTCATGGTGGAGGATAAAGTTGGAGAGGTGTGAGGCTGGTTAGGTCTTCAGGGGCTGGATTAGGAAGGGTCATTTATGGCACAAAGAAGGCTGAAGGAGGTGGATCATCATCATATTTGTGTAAGAGAAAGATTACTCAGGAGCAGCACGGAGCCATGATGGAGGGGACTGGAGGGGCCATGAGACCAGTGAAGACGTGGGGGCCATCTCCACACATGAGATAATGGCTGTCCTGATCAGCGGCTGTTGCAGTAAAGAGGAATGGAGCCAGAGCTGTCAAAGGAGCTAGCAACAGTGAATCTGGCAGAAATTAAGGGGAGGGCATGTAAGAGGAAGCCAGGTTTCCAACCTAGGCTCCTGGTGGTGGTACCCATCACTAAGATGGACACAGGAGGAGCAGGTTTGGGAACTGAGATACTAATTTAGGTAACATGAGCCTCAATGTCACTCTTTGATAACCCCAGTGCTAGTGTTACTCATGCCAGTCTTTGGTGGTGGAACAATTCAAGTCAGACCAATCCTTGATGCGATATGAAGTAGTCGCATCTCAAGGCCCCACTTTCCAATTTTTTCTAATGAGTAAATGGTGCCCATTCACTTTTTTCTTTTTTAATTACACAACTTATACATGACTATATGCTTGTTGGAAAAATTCAAGTAATATAATTTACCCTTGCTTGGTTTATTAAATTAGAAATTCTCAAACTTTTGAACTCAGGACCTCTTTATACACTTAAAAATTACTGGAGACCCCAAAGAACTTTAGTTTATATACAGCTATTGATATTTACCACATTAGAAGTTAAAATTGAGAAGTTTAAAAAATACTTATTAATTCATTTTAAAAGAAGAATAATGTTAACATAAAACCCATTAAATGTTAACATAACTAACATTTTTAATTTTATTTTTATTTTTTCCTTTCTTTTTTCTATTATACTTTAAGTTCTGGGGTACATGTGCAGAACGTGCAGTTGTGTTACATATGTATACACGTGCCATGGTGGTTTGCTGTATCCATCAACCGATCACCTACATTAGATACTTCTCCTAATATTATCCCTCCCCTAGCCCCCCACCCCCCAACAGGCCCCAGTGTGTGATGTTTCCCTCCCTGTGTCCATGTGTTCTCGCTGTTCAACTCCTACTTATGAGTGAGAACATACAGTGTTTGGTTTTCTGTTCCTGTAATAGTTTGCTGAGAATGATGGTTTTCAGCTTCATCCATGTTCCTGCAAAGGACATGAACTCATCCTTTTTTATGGCTGTGTAGTATTCCATGGTGTATATGTGCCACATTTTCTTTATCCAGTCTATCACTGATGGGCATTTGGGTTGCTTCCAAGTCTTTGCTATTCTGAACAGTGCTTCAGTAAACATATGTGTGCATGTGTCTTTACAGTAGAATGACTTATAATCCTTTGGGTATATACCCAGTAATGGGATTGCTGGGTCAAATGGTATTTCTGGTTCTAGATCCTTGAGAAATCACCACACTGTATTCCACAATGGTTGAACTAATTTACACTCCCACCAACAGGGTAAAAGCATTCCTATTTGTCCACATCCTCTCCAGCATCTCTTTCCTGACTTTTTAATGATCACCATTCTAACTGGTGTGAGATGGTATCTCATTGTAGTTTTGATTTGCATTTCTCTAATGACCAGTGAGCATTTTTTCACGTGTCTGTTGGCTGCATAAATGTCTTCTTTTGAGAAGTATCTGTTCATATCCTTTGCCCACTTGTTGATGGGGTTGTTTTTTTATTTTCTTGTACATTTGTTTAAGTTCTTTATAGATTGTGGATATTAGCCCTTTGGCAGATGGATAGATTGCAAAAATTTTCTCCCATTCTGTAGGTTGCCTGTTCACTCTGATGCTAGTTTCTTTTGTTGTGCAGAAGCTCTTTAGTTTAATTACATCCCCTTTGTCAATTTTGGCTTTAGTTGCCATTGCTTTTGGTGTTTTAGACATGAAGTCTTTGCCCATGCCTGTGTCCTGAATGGCATTGCCCAGGTTTTCTTCTAGGATTTTTATGGTCCTAGGTCTTATGTTTAAGTCTTTGATCCATCTTGAGTTAACTTTTGTATAAGGTGTTAGGAAGGGGTCCAGTGTCAGTTTTCTGCATATGGCTAGCCAGTTTTCCCAACACCATTTATTAAATAGGGAATCATTTCCCCATTGCTTGTTTGTGTCAGGTTTGTCAGAGATCAGATGGTTGTACATGTGTGGTGTTATTTCTGAGGCCTCTGTTCTGTTCTGTTCCATTGATCTATATCTCTGTTTTGGTATCAGTACCATGCTGTTTTGGTTACTGTAGCCTTGTAGTATAAATTGAAGTCAGGTAGCGTGATGCCTCCAGCTTTGTTCTTCTTGCCCAGGATTGTCTTGGATATGTGGGCTCTTTTTTGGTTCCATATGAAGTTTAAAGTAGTTTTTCCCAATACTGTGAAGAAAGTCAGTGGTAGCTTGATGGGGATAGCATTGAATCTATAAATTACTTTGGGCAGTATGGCAATTTTACAATATTGATTCTTCCTATCCATGAGTGTGGAATGTTTTTCCATTTGTTTTTGTCCTCTCTTATTTCCTTGAGCAGTGGTTTGTAGTTCTCTTTGAAGAGATCCTTCACATCCCTTTTAAGCTGTATTACCTGTTTGAAGAAGACATGATTGTATATTTAGATTGTATATATAGTATATATACATATACACACACACAATATATATACAATTTGACTTCCTCTCTTCCTATTTGAATACTCTTTATTTCTTTCTCTTGCCTGATTGCCCTGGCCAGAACTGCCTATACTATGTTGAATAGGAGTGGTGACAGAGGGCATCCTTGTCTTGTGGCAGTTTTCAAAGGGAATGCTTCCAGCTTTTGCCCATTCAGTATGATATTGGCTGTGGGTTTGTTATAAATAGCCCTTATTATTTTGAGATACGTTCCATTGATACCTAGTTTATTGAGAGTTTTTAGCATGAAGGGATGTTGAATTTTGTTAAAGGCCTTTTCTGCATCTATTGAGATAATCATGTGGTTTTTGTTCATTCTGTTTATGTGATGGATTACGTTTATTGATTTGCGTATGTTGAACCAGCCTTGCATCCCAGGTATAAAGCCGACTTGATCGTGATGGGTAAGCTTTTTGATGTGCTGCTGGATTCAGTTTGCCAGTATTTTATTAAGGATTTTCGCATCAATGTTCATCAGGGATATTGGTCTGAAATTTTCTTTTTTTTTGTTGTGTCTCTGACAGGCTTTGGTATCAGCATGATGCTGGCCTCATAAAATTAGTTAGGGAGGAGTCCCTCTTTTTCTATTGTTTGGAATAGTTTCAGAAGGAGTGGTACCAACTCCTCTTTGTACCTCCAGTAGAATTCGGCTGTGAATTTGTCTGGTCCTGGACTTTTTTTGGTTGGTAGGCTATTAATTACTGCCTCAATTTCAGAACTTTTTTTTTATTCAGGGATTCAACTTCTTCCTGGTTTAGACTTGGGAGGGTGTATGTGTACAGGAATTTATCCATTTCTTCTAGATTTTCTAGTTTATTTATGTAGAGGTGTTTATTGTATTCTCTGATGGTAGTTTGTATTTCTGTGGGATCAGTGGTGATACCCCCATATCATTTTTTATTATGTCTATTTGATTCTTCTTTCTTTTCTTCTTTATTAGTCTGGCTAGCCATCTATCTATTTTTTTGATCTTTTCAAAAAACCAGCTCCTGGATTCATTGATTTTTTGAAGGGCTTCTCGTGTCTCTATCTCCTTCAGTTCCTCTCTGATCTTAGTAATTTCTTGTCTTCTGCTAGATTTTGAATTTGTTTGCTGTTGCTTCTCTAGTTCTTTTAATGTTAGGGTGCCAATTTTAGATCTTTCCTGCTTTCTCCTGTGGGCATTTAGTGCTATAAATTTCCCTCTACACACTGCTTTAAATGTGTCCCAGAGATTCTAGTATGTTGTGTCTTCATTCTCATTGGTTTCAAAGAACATCTTTGTTTCTGCCTTCATTTTGTTATTTACTCAGTAGTCATTCAGGAGCAGGTCAGACTAGAACATCTCCAAGCTCTCTTCCTGCTCTAAAATTCTGTGCATTTATGAGCCTGCTTGTAGTACCTGTTCAGCACATATTTTTTTAATGAATGTATGAATAAATAAAGAATACATAATGTTGTTGAAAGGGCTTCTGCATGTAATGGAAAACTGGACTAGAATGCAGATGTCAACAACTCACATACCGGCAGGCCAGGTGCCCTGAACAAATGAAGCAGACTGATGTGAGACTGTGGACTGATAGGGTCTGCGATGAACTGGAGGGATCATAGTCTTATTAAGGAAATCAAATTCAGATTTTTAAAATTAGATACTACTTTAGACCAACAAAACAGGCTAGAGTTGGCTTGTGGGGTGTAAATTGGAACTTCTGAACTAGGTAATTGCTTGGATTTTCCCTCTGACTTGTAGCAGAGTCTTACTGGTACCTCTTCCTGGAAGACCAGGTGTCTCATGCTCCCTCTGTTCCTCCTTCCAGTCTTCACCTATTCATGGGAAAGCACCTAATAAACTCATCCATTGAAGGCAGCTGCAACCGATGAGACTGATGCCATGAGATACTTGCATTTTTACAGGGTTAGTCTTAAGCCAAAATTAGGAAGCTCTGACAGCAGAATTCAGGCATCAGGGATCAGGTCAGAGCAAGGAGCCTTGGCCATGCTCCAAAATCCATACTACATGTGTACGTGCCTAAACCTGGGAGCTGAAGCCCTACCTATAAAGCTCTTCTCTGTAGCATGGCTGTGTCCTTTGATCGTCAGAAGCATTGCTTCTGGGAATCTATGTCCCAGGGAAGTCTCACCTGAGCAGCTCCCACCTGGAGCCAGAGACCTCATTTGTACCAGGAATTCACCTCCTGCAGCTACCCACACCTAGAAATTTGCTACAGTTAATCAGCATCATTGATGCCATATAACAAGATTTCCCAAAGAGCTCTGCTCCTCAGGGTGGGATTTTTAAAAAAGTGCTGGTGAGCAACCTGGTACCTTCCCAGAAAACAGGTTGGGAGTCTATAAACTCCTTCCTGGGTGCCCTGTCCAGCTTATCTGCATTCTGTCAGCCTAGGTCACAGAGGTATACTAAAGACAGCCCTATTGAGCCATTAGTAAAAGAACCATAGAAGAGTGGGAGAAAGAAGGGGGGCTCTTTCATCTTCAAAGAAGGGATGATCTAGAGTTTGGATTGACCTTCAACCAACCAGTTCTAGAGAGTGCCCTGATTTGCCAAATGCCTCCACACAGACATCACGCTGAAACCTGCAGGCCTCAAACAAGAGAAGTCACTTTGTCTTTAAGACTTTTTCTCTGGTCACTAATGTTAAGTGGAAATGGAGATGTCTCTACTAGTATAAATGACTGTGATTACAACCAAGGTCAATACAAAACAAGCTTCAAGGATCAGGGAAGACCCACTTATTTTAATAGAGTATTGGATACACACAAAAAATTCTAGGTTCAACAAAAGAATTCTGAGAGTTCTAACGCAATGGAATTTGACTTGTACTGATCACCCACATAGTTGTCAGCCCATTGCCATTGCCTTCTTTGTTTCTGATAGGAAGTCTTGGGAGCAGTTTTTTTTTTTTTTTTTAAATAGGGTTCTCCAAGTCCTGGCCTCAAGTGATCTTCCTGTCTCAGCGTCCCAAAGTGCTGGGATGACAGGCATGCACCACCACTCCTGGTCATCTCGAAAAGTTTTGGTGACTGGATTTAGGAGAAGTTATGACCATATGTCATGTACCCAAGCAACAACACAGCTGGTTGTGAGGTTTGAGCGCGGAGGGTAGCAGGGCATATTTAGGGTATGAGGGGGATTGTGAAGGGGACCCCTGTCCTGTGGAGGAGTGAATGAATTCCTGACCCTTTAGTTATGGAAAGAGGCAGGTGTGAGTCTCTGAGATCTTTCCTGCCCTTTGCTCTTGTTTCTCTTTTTGAAAGAGAAACACAGAGTGCCATCCTAAAGTGTCCAGAAGTGTCACCCATGAAATGCTATGGGAAAATCCTATGTCTCAACCACAGTGGCCAGATTGTGCCCACGTCTCCCATTTCTCCCCCAACAAAACCCCCAAACACTGGAGCCAAGAGGAGAGCTAGATGCCTGTACCCAGTATTGTCCTTAGATCTGGGCAGTGGGGCCCCTGTGCCAAGCCACAGCCCTCAGACGGTCTTTTGTTTATAGTGCTGCCCTGAAAGATGGTTTCCCTCTGGGCTCTGGGACTGTCTGGGCTCCTCTGGGCAGGTTACTCTGAGACCAGACAACAACTTTCCTAGGCCTTTGAAGATCTCCAGTCCCATTTTCCCCCTTTGGGGTGCTTTGTAACCCTCTAGCTTGTGCATGGGGAGGTGGTCATCCAGATGTCCTAGGAGTTCTAGTACTTGAGTTATGGGGTTGTTCAAGGGCCCTTTGGCAGCTCCAGTTTTAGGACGGTGGCCTTGTTGGTGGAATATTCCTACTGGCAGGCATGATATTTCTTTTGTAAGATTGGGCTACCAGAACTGTGCTCAGGTTGTTTATATTCACCTCCCACTCCTGGAGGTGGCTCCAAGATCAAGATCCACAGATCAAGATCCACAGATCAAAGAGCACTGGGGGCTTGAATAAACTCCTGGGCTGGGAAGGGAGGGGAAGACAGAGGAGCTTGAGGAGAGAGTGGAGGGAAGCCAATTTCCTCTGTTCTTCTTTTCACTGTATCCATGATTGAAGGCTGGCTTTTCTGAGTCTCTGACACCAGAGTTTGCCTCAGGCTTGTGGGAGGTGAGACATCATCAGTTACTTTCCAAGTGGAGGAAAAAAATGAATGCCTGAGAGTGGATGTACCCACTGGGCAGGGACGTGGCTTCTTAACTTTCCTCAGGGAACTCAACCAAAGTGTGTTTCAGGACCACCCTGAGTTGTCCTGTTTTTTGTTGTTGCTGTTGATGATGATGGGTGAGGTTTGTAGGGATGGGACTTCTATACGCTCTATTTCACCCTGTAAACTATAAGCATGCTTCAGAACAGGCTGCTGGGCCACCTCCCCAGACACCTCCTGAGTGCAGTCTTGAGGTTCTCCCCACACCATTCACCTTTGAATTTTGCTGCACTCATCACAATATTTAATTAATCTAGAAAACGTATTTGTGGTTTACAATTTATTTTCTTCACTAGATTATGAACTCTTCAAGGACAGGGACTGTCTGCCTCATTCCCAGTTGACTAGAACAGTGTTTGGCACAAGGCAGATGCTTGGTAAATATTCTCAAACAATTAAATAAATTATTTCATCACAGCACTTTTATTTGTTGGGGTGTTTGCCCATGTGCAGTCTCTATGCTATGCCTTTAAAATTCTTAGGTCCTGGTTATGTTGGAGGAAACCTCTTGTATGATGCTAATGTTTCCTTCCCTGAAAGGGTCTCCTGAGCTGGCATTGGCTTTCTGGTTAGCCCAGTTCCACTAATACCCACTGACTGTGGAGCTTTGGTGTGTAGGCTTTGGAGTCAGAAAGACCTGGGTTTGAATCTTAGCCCAGCCATTTGCTAGCCGTGACTTCAGGCAAGTTATTAACCTTCCCAAACCTTAGTTTCCTCATCTGTAAAACAAGGACAATAACATCTACTTCATAGGGTATTCTGGTTGCACAGAGTAAAAGTGATACTATGTGTAAAACAGCATACTGGCTGACATACTGTAAATGCTACAATTGTTAATATTATTTCCTCAGGGTCTGCTGAGCACCTGGTTCTATAATAAGCACTACACAAAGAAGAACAAGATAATCCCCTGATCTAGATAAGAAATGGCTTAAGCACCAGACCTGGGTGTGAGGGTGAGGCAGCCTGGCCTTCAGACCTCAAATCTTGGAGCAGAGTCTCTTGGTAAGAGCAAGAGTCTAAAAACTGGGGATCCAGGCTACAGGCAGGGGAGGCTGGAGCAGCCCCTGAGCTGCAGATTCTTTTAATAAATTCTTGAGACAGATGTAGTGGGAGGGCGGTGTGGAGACCTGGTCAGATGCTATTCTCAAGGAGTTCAGGATCTTTTAAAGGAGACTAACATGTAAGCAAACAATAACATAAACAGGGATAGGCGTGTGGGCAGAGTACAGAGGAAGCACAGAGAAGAGAATG
Organism: Pan troglodytes; assembly: GCF_028858775.2. NCBI lineage: Eukaryota > Metazoa > Chordata > Mammalia > Primates > Hominidae > Pan > Pan troglodytes. The sequence goes on from NC_072407.2 coordinate 96,124,969, forward strand.
ACTAATTGCCAGGGGCTGGGTGGAGGGTGTGGTAGGTGTGGAGGAACCAAGGAAAACTTCAGAGAAGAAAAGCCCAGGATGATTTGGGAGGATGAGATGGAATTTAGTGGGGGTGGAGACTGGGGGAAGGTGAGGTGGGGGTGGAGGGTTGGGACATAAAATGAAGAAATGAAACAGAATGGTATGTTTGGGTGTCTTTAAGGTTCTGTAATGATTAGGGTTTTATCTGGACTGTCTGGGTGGATGGGCTAAGCTGGAGGGGCATTTTGGAATCCTCCTCCAGTGGCCCCGTCCTTCAACAGCCCTGGCCCATATTTCTTTGCAGAGCATGGGTCCCACTCTGCAGCATGAAGCAGGCGACCATGGTCTCTGTGCCCCCCACCACTCCCCATTCTCCTCGTCTGGATGGGCTCTGTAGGGATGCTGGTTTTGGAGTCTTCCAGACCTCCACTATTTGCCAGTTGTAGGGTACTGAGAAAATAATCTGAATTTTCTAAATCTCAGCTTCCTGATTTATAAAACAGGGGTAAAACTTGTGCACACCCTGAAAGGGCTGTTGTAATAAGGAAATTAAATAATTCATATAAAAGATCTAGTGCAGAGACTGCTACATAACATAGAGCCAATGTACATTTGCAAGCATCTCTTATTCATTTGTTCATTCATTCATTCATTTGCACATGCCTTAGTTCGCCATTTCTCCAGTGCCTATGATGTGTCAGACCTTGGGGACGCAGGGGTGAACAAGACCCAGCCCCCATCCATGAGAAGCCTGTGTTGAGTGTGTAGGGGAGAGCAGATGAAGAGGTGGTCACTGTACTGTATGACAGGCTATGGCAGAGGCATGCACAGCACTGGTGGGAGCTCAGAGGAAGGGCACAACCATGATGATGACTAAATGTTGAAGAGTGACCCCAGTTCCCAGAAGACAAATCAGGACCAGCTCTAAAAGTCAAGTCAAGACCATTAGTCCTTACCCTAAAGGCCATAGAAAACTATTGAAAACTCTCAAGCAGTGGAGAGACCTGGTCCTTTCTGCAATCGGTAAGGTCATTCTAGCACCAGTCAGAGCAGTAGAGAAGCCACAGGGCTCCAGGTGGGGAATAACAAGTTACTATCAAGGGACTAGGGACCCTAGTGAGGTTTGAGAGCCATGATTTACTGTAGCAGGGCAGGGAGAGTGCTGGGCTGATGGAAGCTTGCAGTCACGGTTTGGGATATCAGAAGTCTTTTAAGGAGAATTCAATGTATTTCTCAAAAAAGGAAAACATTAAAGAATGGGAGAATCAATTTTGTCCCTCCCATTTTACTTATTTTTAAAAATGACACTTCAGCTAAGGCTAGGTAGAATATTATTCATCTGAATTGACTTCTCCCAGATCTAGCTAAGATAATTTTTTATTTAAATAGCCTGTATATAAATAAATTGGGGAAATGACACCCTATCCATTCAATGGTGCTGGGAAAACTGGAAAGCCACATGTAGAAGAATGAAACTGGATCTTCATCTCTCACCTTATATAAAAATCAACTCAAGATGGATCAAAGACTTAAATCTAAGACCTGAAACCATAAAAATTCTAGAAGATAACATTGGAAAAACTCTTCTAGACATTGGCTTAGGCAAAGAATTCATGAATAAGACCCCAAAAGCAAGAGCAACGAAAACAAAAGTAAACAAATGGGACCTAATGAAACTAAAAAACTTCTGCACAAAAAAGTAAATAATCAGGAGAATAAACAGACAACCCACAGAATGGGAGAAAATATTTTTAATCTATGCATCTGTCAAAGGACTAATGTCTAGAATCTACAAGGAAGTCAAACAAATCAGCAAGGTAAAACCAAATAATCCTATCAAAAAGAGGGCAAAGAACATGAATAGATAATTCTGAAAAGAAGATATACAGATAGCCAACAAACATATGAAAAAGTGCTCTACCTCACTAATTACCAGGGAAATGCAAATTAAAACCACAGTGAGATACCACCTTACTCCTGCAAGAATGGCCATAATTAAAAAGTTAAAAAAAAAAGATGCTGGTGTGAATGTGGTAAAAGAACATTTATACACTGCTGATAGGAATGTAAATTAGTACAACCTCTATGGAAAACAGAAAGGAAATTCCTTAAAGAACTAAAAGCAGAGCTACCATTTGATCCAGCAATCTCACTACTGGGTATCTACCCAGAGGAAAAGAAATCATTATGTGAAAAAGACACAGGCGTATGCATATTTAGAGCAGTGCAATTCACAATTGCAAAGATATGGAACCAACCTAAGTGTGCATCAACTGAGTGGTTAAAGAAAGTGTGGTGTATATACACCATGGAATACTACTCAGCCATAAAAAGGAATGAAGTAATGTCTTTTGCAGCAACTTGGGTAGCGCTGGAGGCCATTATTCTCAGTGAAGTAACTCAGGAATGGAAAACCAAATACAGTGTGTTCTCACTTATAAGTGGGAGCTAGCCTATGAGGATGCAAAAACATAAGAATGATATAATGGACTTAGGGAATTGGGGCCAGAAGGTTGGGAGGAAGGTGAGAAATAAAAGACTACATATTCAGTACAGTGTGCACTGCTTGGGTGATGGGTGCAGTAAAATCTCAGAAATCACCACTAAAAACATATCCTTGTAACCAAAAAACACCTGTACCCCCAAAACTGTTGAAATAAAAATAGAAGTTAATTAAAAAACATAGCCCATACAGGCCCACCTTGTCCTATCAACATCAACAGGAATTTGGAAGAAGTTGATTCAAACCCTCATGGATGACTTTGAGAGGTTCAAGACTTTAATGGTGGAAGTAACTGCAGATGTGGTGGAAATAGCAAGTGAACTTCATGTCATTGCACTTCACAGATACTGTGCCTTTTGGAAATTGAAGGTTTGAGGCAACCCTGCATCAAGCGTGAGCTGACAGAAGTTTGCAGTCAGAGTTGGGGATCTCTCAAAATGTATTTCTCAGTCTATTTGTGCCATATTTCCAACAGCATGTGCTTACTTCATATCTCTGTGTCACATTTTGGTAATTCTCTTAATATTTTAAACTTTTCATTACTATTATATCTGTTATGGTGATCTGTGATCAGTAATCTTCGATGTTACCACTGTAATTGTTTGGGGGCACCACAAGCCATGCTCATATACAACAGCAAACTTAATTGATAAATGCGTGTGTGATGACTGCTCCACTATTGGGAACAGGCCCCCAAATCTGGCCATAAACTGGCCCCAAAACTGGCCATAAATAAAATCTTTGCAGCACTGTGACATGTTCGTGATGGCCATGATGCCCATGCTGGAAGGTTGTGGGTTTACCAGAATGAGGGCAAGGAACACCTGGCCCACCCAGGGCAGAAAGCTGCTTAAAGGCGTTCTTAAACCACAAATAATAGCATGAGTGATCTGTGCCTTAAGGACATGCTCCTGCTGCAGATAACTAGCCAGACCCATCCCTTTACTTTGGCCCATCCCTCTATTTCCCATAAGGAATACTTTTAGTTAACCTATAATCTAAAGAAACAATGCTTATCACTGGCTTGCTATCAATAAATATGTGGGTAAATCTCTGTTCAAGGCTCTCAGCTCTGAAAGTTATGAGACCCCTGATTTCCCACTCCACACTCTATATTTCTGTGTGTGTGCCTTTAATTCCTCTAGCACCACTGAGTTAGCATCTCCACGACCGAGCTGGTCTCGGCACTCCACTGACTGCCATTCTCCCATCACTCTCTCTCCTCGGGTGTCTCTATTCCCTGAGACACAACAATGTCGAAATTAGGCCAATTTAATAACTCTACAAAGGCCTCTACCTGTTCAAGAGAAAGAGTCACACATCTCTTATTTTAAATCAAAAGCTAGAAATGATTAAGCATAGTGAGAAAGTCATGGTGAAAGTTGAGACAGGCTGAAAGCTAGGCCTCTTGTGCCCAACAGTTAGCAAAGTTGCAAATGCAAGAAATGTTCTTGAAGGAAATTAAAAGTGCTACTTCAGTGAACACACGGATGCTAAGAAAGTGAAATAGCCTTATTGATGATATGGAGAAAGTTTTAGCGATCTGGGTAGAAGACCAAATCAGCCACAACATTCCTTTAAGCCAAAGCCCAATTCAAGTGAGGCCCTAACTCTTTTCAATTCTTTGAAGACTGAGAGAGATGAAGAAGTAGTAGAAGAAAAGTCTGAAGCTAGCAGAGGTTGATTCATGAGGGTTAAGGAAAGAAGCCATCTCCATAACACAGAAGTGAAGATGAGGCAGTGAGTGCTGATGGAGAAGTGGCAGTAAGTTTTCTGAAAGGTCTAGCTAAGATAACTGATGAAGGTGACTACACTAAACAATACATTTTTTTTCTTTCTTTTCTTTTTTTTTTTCTTTCTTTGAGACAGGGTCTCACTCTGCCTCCTAGGCTGGGTGCAGTGACAGGATCTCAGCTTACTGCAATCTCAGCCTCCTGGGTTCAAGTGATTCTCCCAGCTCAGCCTCTGGAGTAGCTGAGATTATAGGCGTGTGCCACCACGCTTGGCGAATTTTTGTATTTTTTGGTAGAGATGGGTTTCACTATGTTGGCCAGGCTGGTCTCAAACTCCTGACTTCAAGTGATCTGCCTACCTTGGCTTCCGAAAGTGCTGAGATTATAGGCATGAGCCACCACACTAGGCCAATAAATTTTCAATGTAGACCAAACATCCTTATAGTAGAAGAGGACAAGTCGATGCCTGGCTTTAAAGCTTCAAAAGATAGGCTCACTCTTGTTTTTGTTTGTTTTTACAAGATGGGGTCTTGCCGTCTTGCCCAGGCTGGTCTCAAACTCCTGCACTCAAGTGATCCTCCCACCTCAGCCTCCCAAGGTGCTGGGATTACAGGCATGAGCCATTGTGCCTGGCCCAAGGATAGGCTAACTATCCTAGCAGATGCTAATGCAGCTGGTGACTTTAAGTTGAAGCCAGTGCTCATTTACCATTCCAAATATCCCAGGACCCTTAAGAATTATGCACAATCTACTCTGTCTATACTCCCTAGATGGAATAATAATGTCTGGACAACAGTACATCTGTTTGCGGCATGGTTTACTGAATATTTTAAGTCCAGGGCTGAGACTTACTGCTAAGAAAAAAAAAAGTCTTTCAAAATATTACTGCTCATTAACAACGCACCTAGTGACCCAAGAGCTCTGATGGAAATGTATAATGAAATGAATGTTGTTTTCAGGTCTGCTAACACAACATCCATTCCGTATGTCATAGATCAAGGAGTAACTGAATTTCAATCTTATTACTTAAGAAATACCTTTCTTGAGGCTATAGGTGCCATAGATAGTGATTCCTCTGATGAATCTGGGCAAAGTAAATTGAAAACCTTCTGGAAATAATTCACCATTCTAAATGCTGTTAAGAATATTTGTGATTCATGAGAGAAGGTCAAAATATCAACATTAACAGGAGCTTGGAAGAAGTTGATTCAAACCCTCATGGATGACTTTGAGAGGTTCAAGACTTCAATGGAGGAAGTAACTGCAGATGTGGTGGAAGCAGCAAGTGAACTACAATTAGAAGTGGAGCCTGAAGATGTGACTGAATTGTTGCAATCTCATAATAAAATTTACATGAATAAGGTGTTGCGTCTTATGGATGAACAAAGCAAGTGGTTTCTTGAAATGGAATTTACTGGTGAAGATGCTGTGAATATTGTAGAAATGACAACAAAGGATTCAGCATATTACATAAACTTAGTTGATAAAGCAGGAGCAGGGTTGGGAAAATTTATTCCAATTTTGAAAGAAGTTCTTTTATTGGTAAAATACTATTAAATAGCATCATGGGTTATAGAGTAATCTTTCATGAAAGGAAACCAAATGATGTGTCAAACTATTGTTCTTATTTTAAGAAATTGCCACAGCCACCTCAACCTTCAGTGACCACCATCCTGATTAGTCAGCAGCCATCCACACTGAGGCAAGACCCTCCACAGCAAAAAGATTGACTCACTGAAGACTCAGATGATTGTTAGCATTTTTAAACAATAAGGTATTTTTAAATTAAGGTGTGTACATTTTTTAGACATAATGCAATTGCACACACACTTACTAGACTGTAATATTGTGTAAACATTTTTAGATAGGGTCTCCTTCTGTCAATCAGGCTGGAGTGCAGTGGCATGATCTTAACATACTACAGCCTCGACCTCTTGGGCTCAAATGATCCCCCCACCTCAGCCTCCTGAGTAGCTGGGACTATAGGTGCACCCCACCATGCTTGGCTAATTTTTTTGTATTTTTTATGGTGACAAGTTTTGCCATGTTGCCCAGGCTGGTCTCAAACTTCTGGCCTCAAGTGATCCTCTCACCTTGGCCTCCCAAAGTGCTGGGATTACAGGTGTGAGCCACTGTACACGGCCTAAGCATAAGTTTTATGCGCACTGGAAAACCAAAAAATCCATGTGATTCGCTTTATTTTGATATTCACTTTATCATGGTGGTCTGGAACCACACCTGCAATATCTTCAAGGTATGCCTGTACCATAATTTCAATAAAATATGATTTAACCCAAGATTGTCTTTCTCTGCTATTGATGCATGATGTCAAATTTACCTTATCTGAAACCTGGTGAATGTTTTGAGGAATGGAGTGAATATTTAGAACTGGCCATCTCACATAATAAATGCTTGATAAATGGGTTTCTTGACTTTAAAAAAATGTCTGACTAGTGTTCAATGGAGTTGGAAGTATTTGCTAACATTATTACTTACACAGGGTACTTAATCAAATTTTAAACATTGTCAAACATATCTTGTATGTAACTGTGGGTTTTTAAAAATGAATGTTGATATTATAATTCACAGGTTTCCTAATAAAATTTAGACACTGTCAAACACATTGGGCATGGAACTGTCGCTTTTCCGAAATGAGTGTCACAGGAACACTGCATTTTCTCATACCAGTTTATTTTCTTTAGCTCCTATGGCATTCCAATGCTCTTTGAGTAACACCTTTATTGTCCTAGGATAAGGAAGAATTTAAGAGAGCTTTCCAGAACCCTATTTCATTGTTTTTAATAAATTCTTTCCCACTTTTGGCCCTCTGTAAGCAAGTTCTCTGCTACAAATAGATTAAATGCGTTGACTTCATCTGCTATAGTGACTCAGATTTCTTGACCTGATCTATTCTGCAGATCTAGTTTTTGAATCAGAAGTTAGGTAATGCCTTCTCCTGGGTTTTAATTATATGCGTTCAGTATCTTGGGTAAGAAAGTTAACTCTTTTGTCTTTTTGAGCTGTATCACTTATACCTTTTTTTTTCTCCTGTCCAAAAAGGGGGGAATATGTCCTAATAACGTCTTTGATATGCCCAAAATAGCCAGCTTCTCTGGGATGTAAGCAACAAGATATTTGGTTTGGGACATTTCCAAATTCCACAACCTTTTTTTTTTTTTTTTGTGAGACAGAGTCTCGCTCTATCATCCAGGCTAGAGTGCAGTTGTGAGATCTTGGCTCACTGCAACCTTTGCCTCCAGGGTTCAAGAGATTCTCCTGCCCCAGCCTCCCTAGTAGCTGGGACTACAGGCATGCAACAACATGCCCGGGTAATTTTTGTATTTTTAGTAGAGACAGGGTTTCACCATATTCGGCAGGCTGGTCTCGAACTCCTGACCTCAGGTGATCCACCCACCTCGGCCTCCCAAAGTGCTGGGATTATAGGCATTAGCCACTGCGCCTGGCCAGATTCCCCATACTTTGAACTCCCTACTTCTTCTGAGGCCAACCTCAGGCCTACCACATAAGTCCTCCTCTATAGTGTCCATTGAAGTGCCAGACTCATACGAAGCTCCCAAACTCATGTTGAAGAGGAGATTTAAGCTAAATGGAAATGTGCTATGGCAATTATTCTACCAGTGTCCTTGATACAACAAACAAATCAGTAAATCAAAGTTGTAAACAGCCTGGCTATGAAACAGGATACTCAGTATGTATTTTATTATTTATTTATTTATTTATTTATTTATTTATTTATTTATTTATTTTGAGAAGGAATCTTGCTCTTGTTGCCCAGGCTGGAGTGCAGTGGCACAATCTTGGCTCACTGCAACCTCCACCTCCCAGGTTCAAGTGATTCTTCTGCCTAAGCTTCCCAAGTAACTGGGATTACAGGTGCCTGCCACTACGCCCGGCTAATTTTTGTATTTTTAGTACAGACAGGGTTTCACCATGTTGGCCAGGCTGGTCTCAAACTCGTGACCACAGGTGATCTGACTGCCTTGGCCTCCCAAAGTGCTGGGATTACAGACCTGAGCCACCGTGCCTGGCCTTTTATTAATTAAGATGAATGCTAATACAAACTGTGCTATGGGACATTTATAGGGTAGCTACCATTTAAAGAAAAAGAATTCTCTTACTTGAGACTGGTGGAAGGCATGGCAGATAGGACTTTGGCAAAGAATAGTGGAAAGAAAGTTGAAGACTGCGGAGAAACACAAGTCTGTGGATACACAGGTTGATACAGTCTCTCTTAGAGGGCATGAATGGGCAGGAAGGACTTTAACACTTACTTAGTACCTACCCTATGCTAGGGGCTGGGGTAGGCACTTTGCAGACATCATCTTTTAAAAAATTCCTTAAGAATCCCTCAATCCTTCTTCTATAGTCTCCAGCTCAATGATGTTAAGTGATTCCTCCATGCCACTAAATTGGAAAGTGGAAGGAACTCACATTCAAACCCAGGTCTGACCAACTTCAAAGGCCAGGAGGCTGTTTCCTTCATTCCATGGCTGCTCCCTCAAGAGTAACTCTGCATGGGGATAAGAGTAACTCTCTTCCAAGGTTGATCAAGGTCTCTTTCAATACCGAGATTCTGGGACACAGATTAGAAGACACAGAAGAATGGCCCAGCCTTTTCCACCCAAAGACCTGTTACTGAATTTTGTCTCCATGTGTCTGAAGGGTACTCCCCCATCATCATTTTCATTCATCCTAAGAAAGGCGGCTCCCTGTGTGGAGGTGGTGGCCGCGAACATTTTGGCTGAACTGAGCAGTCAACCTTCTCATTTTTGCTGGAAGGATTTGAGAGAATATGGGGGAGATGGTACACGAGCCAGTGGAGGATTAGTGGGGTTTTATGTTGTTGTGATGAACTTTATGATGTTAGTTTGTGGTTTCACATAGCCTCATAAAACAAGCTGGATGGTGATTATGTCACTTCCTCTGCCCTTCCGACAGAGATGAGGCCTTCTTTAGTGCCTGGAGTGTTTCCTGATGCTCCACTCAGGCCAGCTCACTTTTCAGATTTTAATGTAAGAGGTGTGGAGAAGAAAAGAAGAAGAAGGGGTGGGGGAAAGCCATCGGCCCAAGTAGTCACACTGTCATCCTGGCTGACAAATGACTGATGTCAGAGCATGGTACCGAAACGTATAGAAACAGGCCTGTTGGCTTGGGCAATACATAAATGAGCCAGTCACACATTTCTCGGATGGCTGGCAAAAGTTTTGTTGTAAAAGCAACGCCCCCATCGAGCTTGCTTTGCTTACGCAAGGCCTCAGCCTTTGCCTCTTCCCCAAACCCAAGCTACCTGAGGAGGAGGAGCTGAGTGACGGGGAGGGACCAACAGATTTGTCCCCTGTGCAGGCTGCCTGCCTGCTTGAGTTACATCCACAAATGCCTCGGAAGCAGCCAGCTGGCTGCATCTTTCTCCTCACATTCCTGGGTCTGTCTGGGCTGGTTGGCACAGTTACCAGAACGTACTACATTGGGATTGTGGAAGAATACTGGAACTATGTACCCCAAGGGAAGAATGTTATTACTGGGAAAAGTTTCACAGAAGACAAGTGAGTGAACTTAGGGTCCTCATTGACTCCCAGGTTTGGCCTCTTTTTGACTTTGTGTGGGGAAGGTTGTATTTCTTGGGTACTTACAATGGGGGTGAGTTGATCTAGACCAAGAGAAGGTGTTTTGTTTTTTGCTTGAAGAGCCCTAGTATGGATGGGTGTGTAATCTGGAAGAGATATTCATAGCTCCATGTATTTGTTGAGCCACCTATTAATAGCCTTGCCTGTGAAGGGACATATACACAACCAGGTGTTTGACAATTTCCACCAGGCACTACTAGTAACTTCTGGGGGATTCTGTTTGTTTGTTTGTTTTTAAATGACAACACTTGGGATGAAGATTTGAGAAATTTCAAGAATTCCTTATTGTTAAAACACAGTGTTTTCTAAGTTTGTATTTCTGGAATGAAACATCATAATGGGAGATAAGTATGCTAAGTCATGTTTTTCAACGTTTAAAAGAGGGAGAAGTCACAGGAGATTTGCCTGCTATTTTCAGGGTTTCCTTGAGTCTACTTAGAATTAGCGCTTTCACTGGTAAAAAGTTTATTCCAGCTCCAAGTCATTCTTGCTGAGGGCAATATCTTATCCCAGAACCTATAGCATAGCTAGGTGAGATGGTGCCACGGTGTTCTGTGTTCCTGATTTTTAATTTGGGGCAGAAAATAACCCTTTCTCCCTGCCCCCTCCAGGGCCTAGTATCTTAACCATCTAATTTGTTTCATGGATCTCCCTCTGAAGTCACCTCCTGACTCCAGAAGATGTCATGCTATTTTCAACTTTGTGGTTATTAGAACATCTTTTCAGATGTTTTGGCAACCTCTGTTGGATATTTGAATGCTTGCTTCTTTTCTGACAGGCAGAACCAGTTGCATTCTGCATCCATGTTCCATTTCCTAAAGATAAGTTTAGTTGATAAAATTCAGGAACAGCACAGGGCCTACCAGCAAGTCTTTAAGAGCCAGGGCCCCTTGTCTTTGAGGAAAGACCAAAGATCCAGTTGGCTTGGAAATACAGCTTCCAAGTTTTCTAACAAAACAAAGGTGGTATAGTCATGTTTTGTTTACCAAGATGAAGCCTGTGCCAGACAAGCTGCCAAGGCAGACTTTTCCTTAAGCTTTGTACCTGGAAATGTAATGTCTGCAGGGCTATTTCCAAAGGAAACTCTTGATTGCTTTCAATCCCACATCTGCTGACCATTGGTGGTAGTGTCTTTACTGTGATGAATAGCTATGGGATTGAAAGGGTACCCAAAATGCCAGGAGCCTTCTCTACAAATAGAGCTCTGCTATTCTCAGAGAGGGCTCAGTAGGAAACAGTCAATGTGAGCAGCTACTGGGGATAAGAATGTTGAAAGTGTGTACACTGAGTGTAATGAATATAGCATTTAAGCTAAATGTGATACTGGATTGCCTTTCCATAAGATTAACACCCACAGAAATTCTTCTTCCTAAAATGCCCACGTCACTATAGCTGTGTATGGGCATTTATTCTGACCCAAAAATTCTATGAGGGATTTTTCAATTCATTACTGCTTGCAGATATTATTATTCTCATTTTATGAACCAGGAACCAAGGCTCTGAGGTTAAATACTTGCCGGAGTTTATAAGTAAGTGGTAGCACCAAACTCATTGCTTTGGTTCCACAGCCCATATTTCTTTTCACCACACAATCTGTTTCTTGGTAAAGGTGATCCTTCTCCAGTGAATTAAAACAACTTTGAGGGAAGCCAAGGATCATGGTAATAAGAACTTTCTAGAAAGTCCTAATTTTTGCCAAAGGCATGTTTAGTCTCTTTTGTCACTCTTCCTAGAAGCATATTGAAAGGGATCACTGGTGGTCAGTGACCAAACAAGTTATCTGGGTTAATTCAAAACCTCAAAGAATCATAAATACTCAAGTACTACAATGCTGTTTTCACAAAGTGGGGTGCTGGAAGAAGTTGGGGTCTCTGTTGATCATTTCAACCAGAAGATGGTGCTTTGATGAAAGTACAATAAAACATATAAAAATTGCTATGGTGAAAAAGAAAATAGGCATGGTGAAAACAGTTGGTTTGGCATCAGATTTGAGTGAGATGGTTTCAAAATGCATGGTCTCATATGATAGTGCATTTGTTCTTAGAAGCAGCTGGCATGCTAAGGTGTCATACCTAGAACGCCAAGGTCCCCAAACATTTCTTTCTGGTATGCGAAGGGACAGAGTTTGTGTCAGACAGACTGCTACCTCTTGGAAGGGAAATCCAGGTGAGTATGCAGTGGACGTTGGCTTTTATCAGTGATCCCATCAGAATACTGGTTTTTATCAGTGATCCCATCAGTGCTAGTAGTTGTGGTAGGTGGCTCAGACAAGTTCCTAAAAAGGTAGGGCTGTCGTAGGTGGCTGACATTGCTTGTGGACCACAAGATACCCATCCTGGGTGTATGTGAAGATGCTGTGACTGGGACATAAGTGGAGTTCAGTGTGTGTACTCTGTGTTGTGCCATTTCCCCAGGAGCAGGAAGGAGCCATCGTGGATTATGTAATCATGCCCCTCACTCAGCCTCCTGGAGGGTGAATAGGCTGCCTTTCTGAGGACAGTCTGTTGTTTTGGATATTCACACTTGGGCAAATGTCTGATATTTAAAGGACCAGGAGAGCCAGGTGCTCAGAATTCCACCGTGAATGGAAAGAACCTGAAATAGAAATCCAGAGACCTAACTTCTAATGCTTGCTCTGCCCAACTTGCTGTGTAATCTTGAACATGTCATATAATCTCTCTGAATATCACTTTCCTTAATTTGTGTAAGAAGGGAGTTGAAATGTAATCCCTAGAGTCACTTGAGAAGTGTAATGCCAAAGCATTAGAAATAATTTTGAAACTGAATGAAAAATATCTTTCCTGACTTGCCAGTTCTAGAAAGATTTTTGCAATGGTGAAAGAAAGGAGAGAGATGATTTGCAAATGTTCAGTCCTAGAAATTAGAGTTGGAGAAGACCTGGGACTGATCGTGGGCATATGTGACAACTTTTGAAGTAGTCTTTATTTTTCTTTCTCCATTTTTTTCCCCTGTCCTTTAAGAATTATCTCCAATTCCTCACTTCAAACGTGAAGCTTTCCCCCATGACCCTGGCTTGTACTGATCTGTTTCCTTCCTAACCACTCATGGAGCTTGGGGTCTTTATCATGAGCTTGGACACTGCATTTTCTTCCCTCTGCATTGCCCTCTAATTGCTTGATGTACATTAGTCATGTCTGCAACTGCAGTAAAACACCCTGATGATAGATAAGAAGTTTTGGCATATATTCAATAATCCCCCTTCCCTGCACGGAACTTTGTCATTGACAATATCCTATGGAGCATCCAGTACAGGGCAGGCATTCAAAATCATTGAAGTAAAAGCTAATCACCTTATCAACTGAGTTGTTCTGGTTGTTTTATCTTTGAATAAGGGGAATGGGCAAAAATCTGGGGAACAAGATGGTGGGTGCCAAAGTTTCAGTAATGTGAAAACATTTGGAAACCAAAGTTAGGCACATCCTTATGCACAAGGACGAGATCGAAAATGAATTGAAATCATTTTGCTGAGACTCTATAGCCCTCAGATGGTGCAATTTAACTTTTCTGCTTGGTACCTATGCTTGATTATAGGGTTCAAAAATATAATTGAGTCTATAATCACTAATGTTTCCTAGAAAGTATAGGATTTAGGAGTTAGATTCTATTTAGAAATACTTTCTCCAGATAAATATACTTCTCCTCCTCCTTGGAGTAAATGGGGACCCTGGGCTCCTTTGAGTTGCCTGGGGATGGTGTCAGTATTTTGATCTATTTATACCAGCCCTGCTCAGGCTCATAAAGTCCTTAATTAAGGTGTGCGTTTGGTGGTAAAGCCTGATCCTTAATGGAAGTAGGGTGGGGTCATCTTATTTAAAGCCACAGTTCTCACCATAGACCTCATTAGGCCATCAACACACATTCAGCCTTTTTCTTCCCAGTGAAATGCAGGGTTTTCATGGATGCTAACTCATGGGTGGAACTGCCCTTGAACATAAGTGAGGCTAGCCACTGCTCAAACCCCATTTTTGTAGAGTCTGTTAGTTGACCCAGCCACATCACTGCATCAGCCCAGTGTATGGCAAGGGGCTTTGAGTATTCTAAGAAGCAGGCCCTAGGATGGGTGTGAGAGAGAACTCACACATCTATCTGAAAGAAGGACCAACTGAGGGGAAGCAGGGAGGAGACAGAGGTTTTTGTGAGCTTTGAAATAAAGAAAAGAATATCATCTGGTAAGTGCATGGTCTAAACAAATGGTAACTTTCAAATCTCAACTTCTGTCTTATCAGCACCAAAAATATTTTGTTTGGACTGATGCCATATGAATCTCTGGGAACTGCTGTTCTACCCTATATCAGTAAGTGATTGTTTCTGGCTGCCACTAGAGACTGGAGTATAATGTCTTTAACAAATTAGGATTTTGTATTCATTTGTAGAAGAATCCAGAAGTGGGCAGTCCAAGGTTGGTGGGATAGATGGTATAACAAGATATCAGGGGCTTTCTGTATTTCTGATCCACCATCCTTAGCCTATGTGCTTTAAACCCTTTGTGGTTTCCCTCCTCAAGCACATTCATGGTCACAAGATTGCTGTTGGATCTCCAGCCATCGTGTCTACATTCCAGGAAGAAAGAGAGAAAGGCACAAGGTAGAAGCAGAACAATTTTTGCTGCATCAGCCTTTTAAAGGGTTCTCATTGAAACCCTACCCAACCAATTTTACTTAAATCTCATTGGATACTCATAGCCACAAAGAGGACTTGAAAAAATATAACATTTCAGCTGTGTACTTTTCTGCCTGAATAAAGATAGAATTTGCCTCTGACACTAAGAAAGAAGGGGAGCATGAATATTGCAAGGCAGCTGGCAGTCCCTGCTACCCTCCCCTACCTCAGTTCTCTCCTGTTTTCCATGATTCACAGGCATTCTCTTAGTCCCCATCTTGCTTTTCCCACCTCCATATGATGGGCCCCCAAGGCCTGGTTAGCAGGATCTGAAAGATAACTCATTGACAGTATAATAAGTTAGCTAAGTGTCACTGAGTATTTACTATGCTCCAGGCATTGCTTTAAAAGGTTAGCACACCATGAAGTGGGGTGACCAATCTTCTGTCTCTGGGAGGGAGATCAGGTGGCATCGGGAGGATTTCTCCAGCCAAGTGTAGCCCAGCCTTGGTCTTAGGGAGATGCCAAGGCAGTCCAGTTTGCTGGTAAAGTATGGGGCTCTGGCATCAACTGTCACATTTAGAATTCTTGCCCCACTTTATGGGCAAGTAATTCAATCTCTCTTTGCCTCAGTTTTCTCATCAGTAAAATAGGGATAGTGATAGTACTTGCTTTGAGGGTGTATCAGTTTTCTCTGGCTGCTGTAACAAATTACAAACTAGGTGGCTTCAAACAACAGCAATTTATTCTCCCCCAGTTTTGGAGGCCAGATGTCTGAACTGCATGTGTTGTCAGGGCCACAATGCCTCTGGAGGTTCTAAGGGAGGGGCCATTCCTTGACTCTTCCAGGTTCTGGTATCTGCCAGCATTCCTTGGCTGTGGCTGCATCACTCTGATCTCTGCCTCCATTTTCCTATCGTCGTCTTCTCTGTGTGTGTCTAGCCTATCTTTGCCTCTTACTTATAAGGATGCTTTTGATGGTGTTTAGGGCTCACCCAGCTAATCCAGGATGATCTCCCCATCTCAAGATCCTTAACTTAATCACATCTGCAAAGACCCATTTTTCCAATAAGTTTCTGTGGAGGAGGACTGCGGAGTTATCTTTGGGACTTAGGATCTGCACATACTCAGACACAGTGCCTGCCACTTGAGAGCACTTGATCAGCTCTCGTGGTAGGTCTGCTGTCTCACGGGGTTCTTTGGAGAGCAGGAGCCCTGGGGGAAAGACCTTGGCTGGTCACATTTTCCTCTTTTCTAACAAAGTTTTACGCTTTACCAGAAATAATCATAACTGTCATTGATTCAGCACCACTCTCCCAGTTGCTGTGTGTGTGGCTCTACACCTCTTCTCATTGAATCCTTATGATAGCTCTACCATGGTCACTGGTTTACAGCAGAGGAAACTGGTTCAGAGAGGTTAAGTCTCTTCCCCATTTCACAACCAGCAAGTGAGAGAGTTGGGATTCAAGCTCATTTTCATTCCCCCTCATCATGCCATTTGTTTTGAACACACCTTGTATATGAAGGGCTTCTGTGGAAATGAGGAGTGAAAAGGAAGGACCCAAGACATAGGTGGTGCCAGGGACCCAGAGTGAAAGAATGTATATAGAAGCACATCCAGATGGTATTAAAAATTATTAATCTAATAGGGACGGTGCAGCTTCACCAAACTGAATGTGCAATCTCCGTCTCCACCCTTCCTTTTGCCAAGTGACACTTGTCTCAATCTCATCCTTTTTTCTCCTTGGTGAAGAACATTCCTTCTCAAGCTCAAACAATATTTCTTGTCCTTATTGTGACTCTTATGATCTCACATGTTGGCTCTGACCACACTCTCTGCTAACATTATTTTGCAGTTTATCTTCATCCTATATTTCCCTGCCCTCTACACAGACATGTGGGCTCTGGACAGTAGAGTTGGCAGTTAACATTGTAAAACTGTGTTTATTGTCAAATGCATGTTTTGCTTCCCAACTAGATGGTAAAACTCTTGCATGCAGGGACTGAGATTAATACATCTTGGCCCCAGTTTCTAGTTTTATGTCCCAGACATAGTAGATGATCAGCAATTGCTCCAAGGAAGCTATCAGAAAACATCCCTCTAAAAGATGCAGAGGTCATGGGATTGCTGGGTGGTTTATATCTCTGCAAGCTACAAACTCCTGAGAATCTAACCTGGAAGTCCAACTCTGTACTGTGTAGGGGATTCCCAAGGGCAGGTTTGTTCTGATAATGATTAATCTCCTCTGCTTTTGGAAGATATCTCCATCCACAGGATTGGCCCCAGGCACTGGCAATGTAATGTTCCAAGTCCCCATCTTGTCTTTAAGGCAGTTGTTAATGTTAACCTTCCTGGCCCCACTGGATTCTTTTGCAGCAGGAAGTAGACACCTCCTTAGCTTGAGTCAAGATGTTAGAATGCAGATTGAAAATGTTCTTGAGGAATAGTGATTGCTCAGCCCCTCGCCATGGCTACGCGATAAACAACAGATGGCTCACCAATGCGACATTCTAACAAATATACTCCATTTAAATTGGAGGTTGCTTCATGGGGATGGCTCCCTTGAAGTTACTTCCTTACTTTGTTTCTTGGGCAAATTTGCATTTTATAGAACTCAAAGGAGCTGGAGTTTCTGTTCTACTATTACAAATGCATAATATGTTCTCAATGGGTGCTTTGCTGTGTAGACACTAAAACAAACTACTTTCTCTTTCTCTTATTTCTATCCCTTCCCACTTCTTTTTTTACTTTCAAGCTTTTTTTCCTATTAGTTAAAAAAGTATAGGATCTCACTGTATTGCCCAGGCTAGTCTTAAACTCCTAGCCTCAAGTGATCCTCCCACCTTGGCCTCCCAAAGTGCTGGGATTAGGCATGAGCCACCACACCCAGCCTCAACAAATTTTTATCAAATAGTTACTATAGTTTTTGTTTTGTGTGAAGTATCTTCCTAGGGCACCTTCATGGGTCAACCCTGTCCTACTCTTGATGTGGAGTCAGTGCAGGGGAAGAAGTCCTGGGACAAGGAGGAAGCTATGGGTTCTCTTCACTGTCTGAGCAGGAGGCTCCTCCTGCAGCAGAGGAAGAGAGGGTCTTGCAATAATAATTAAATGCCCCCACCCAGAAGTGACACATGGCATTTCCACTCACAGCCAATTTGCCAGAACACTATGGCCCATCTAACTTGCAAAAGCAGAATCACTATGGTCTTCTTTAGTTAGGAGGAAAGAAAAATTAGAATACGCAAGCCCTAAAAAGCTCTACTACAGGAATCATTTGGTGATCTTAGGAAAAAATACAGATGCCATGGTCTTGCCAGTAGAAAGTCTGATTCCATTGCCCTGAAGTGGGGCCTCAGAATAAAAATTTGGCAAATGTTCCAAATGATTCTGATGCAAGTGGTACATGGGTGGACATTTGGGAACCACTGCTTTAGAAAACCCAATCCCCCCTTGGGGTGACTATTGGCTGTATAGGTGATAAGACTGATATGTGTCCAGGAATATGAAAAACAGTCAATGTATAACTCAGTGCCAAAATATGAAGCATACCATAAGTGCTCCAGTCCCTACAGGGACTCAGCAAACACTTCACTGCCCCTCCTGATACTTATTTTGCCTCTTATTTAGTGCCTTTGCCAGACAACTCATGGTAAGTCCTGGTCTTGTGGAAGTGATGGAGAAAGGTCTTGGGCAGAGGTGGGGTCAGGACCTCTTAGCAGATTAAAAGCAGGAGTACATATGTGAAGATGTGAGCATGTGTGTTCCACATGCATTTGCATGTGTGTATACTTTTGTGTCTTCATGTGTGCAGTGGGAGAACAGGGTAGAGAAGTAGAGTCCAATGTCCATCCTTCCCTATAGGGCCTGTTGGAATGATAAGGTCCTATGAATAATAGTTTTGTATTATAGCTTTTTACCCATCAGGCTGAACCCAGAGAGCATACCAGGGATTCTGAATCTAATCCTTGCTGTGCCACCTTACTGGGTGACCCATTGTCAGCTATAAAACTGGGCAACTCTGAGGTTTATTAGCAAGCTTGGGGATGACTCAGTTCTTCCTCTGCCTCTTCCTCTTCCTTCTCCTTTTGCACAGCCTGTTCAATCAGGAGTTGTATTCAGCTACTCTTTAACAGAATCCTGAAAAGCAGAAGTGGTTTAAATTGATTAAAGATTTATTATTACTGCTTACATAAAAGACAGCCAGAGGTTGGCAATCATCTGGGTCCCAGGTTCCTTTTGGCTCTCACTTGACCATCCCTAGGGTGTGACCCTCTTCCTCATTATCTCAAGATGGCTGCTGGAGCTCCAGTCATCATGTCTACATTTCAGGCATGAATAAAGGGAAGAGAAGAGGATAAAAAGGGTGTCTTCCAGCTACACCTAGAGAAGTATCATTGAGTGACTTCTGCTTACATCTGATTGGCTAGAATTATGTCACATGACTATTCCAAGTTGCAAGCAAGTCTGAGAAATGTAACAGCCTCTATTGTAAAGGTCCAGGGCTCAGGCATCCCAACTTTTATATCCCATTCTCTTGCACAGGGAAATGTAAGTCTTTGCCTTATAGAGTGGGAGAGGGCTAACTCTTGCTCCTGGGTAGACACATGCAGGCTTAGTGGATGCTTGGATACAAGAGACCCAGAATGTTCATAGACGGTCCCAAGACTTCAGCCTCAATGCCTGAGAGGAGAGTTGGCAAGCCAGAGGTTGAGCAGGGATAGTGAGCAGATGCCATGCTCTCTGCTCCAGAGGCCAATCCCCTTGCAGAGCAGAACTCAATCCAACAACACCCTTCGTTGTGGCAGCTTTGTTTTTAGAAATAGAAGGCATGCAAGAGAATTTTGGCCCCTTGGTGGCCAAACAGCATGGGTCTTCTTTTTTTTCAATAAAATGTGAGCTTGTTTTTAGTATTGAATTTGTAGGTACAGAGTAACCGCCCCTCCCCCTACAACAGTATAAAAGAGGATGAGTGAAAGTAAACTTCTCCTCCGTCCTCCCTCCCACCTGTGGCTTCAGTCTCATAGTCTGGAGGCTACACTTTGTTTCCCTGGTCACTTTCCAGATGTATTCTTTGCATATAGGTAAATATGCATTGTTACACACACACACACACACACACACACACACAAATGGGATAATACTTTACATACGGCTCTGCAATTTGCTTTTTTTTTATTAGTATCTTGGTGATCACGCCATATCAGCACCTGTAGACCACCTTATTCTTTTCTTATGGGTATGTGGCATGAATGCCATCATTTATTTACCCAGCTGCCAGTTGAAGAACATTTTGGTCTTTCCAGGCTTTTGCTATCAAAATCATTCTTTAATTTTTTAAACAGGATTCCTCTCTTGATCACATTGTTTGGATTGGAAGCTGAACCTAGTAATTGGGGGACAGAGAACATTGCTGCCTCTGGGAGGTCTTGTCCTGTGATTCCTGGGGTTCTTCTCTAGTCAGGCCCATCTCTGGCTTCTCCATCGGGGGTCTAAACCCATGGGTTCCTTCTTGTCCCAGGACCTCCTCCCTACCACGGACTCCACATCAAGGGTGGGATAAGGTTAACCCTGGGAAGGTTAATAATCAGATGATCTGGGCAGATAAATAGCACGGATCTCCTTCATCTATAGGAGAGGCTGAGTACTGAGGAGAGGAGAAAGTGGTCTGGTGATGGCCATTCTTACCTCCCTTTGGCTGCAAGCCAAAAGCAGTCTACTCTACAGTTCATTGGACCAATTCTCCTTGGAATAGATTTTTGTGGCCACCTGTTAGTATTACAGCATAACCTTTGGGGTCTCTTCACTCACCTCCCAAACCCCATCTCAAACAGCTAATCAAAGCCTCCTTTCCAATGACATACAGTGCTTACCCCACAGAAGTTCCACAGGTTGCAATTTTCTCCAACTTCAATGTCATTTCCAGTGAATTTTATCCACCCTGAAATGCTTCCAGCTCCCCAGTGATGTTCCAGTGGCCTTTAGATCTGAGACCCAGCTGCTCTACCCCTTAATCTGGCTCAGCTGAAAACCCTGGGGGATTCTCCAGTCTCCAAGGCCAAGGCCTGCTTCATTTAAAAGAGGCTTTGTTGCTGGTGGGTTTGACCTGGCTTATGATTTTATTACGTGGTCTGGGGCAGGCTGGATACCTCAGCTGGCTAGACAGCGGGAGTGATAATCACTTTTTAGCTTGACTTTTAAACCTTGCTGTGCTCTCTTTAAATTATTTTCTTTTTAATTTTGCTATGCTGTAAGCTTCAGTTTACAAATTAGAAAATGTCAAGGTGGCTGTAAACCCCATTTGTTAGCAGGTCCCAACAGTCTTTGGGAGGCATACCCAGCAAACTGAAGCCTATAAGGTTGTTATAATAGGTAGCTAGTCAGGCATGAGCAGGGCAGGAGAGGGGTCCGCCTGACCAGGAATGTCAGGTAACCATCAGGTGATGGTCAGGCGGTTGTTAACTGTCTCTCTAAAGTAATAATCGGTCACAGTCAGTGCCAGGGAAAGGCAGTCTCCCTATAGATAGAAAAAACCTGAAACTGGTAATCAGCAGCTTCCTGATAAGATCTCAGGAGTTGGGCAAATGGGCTCAAGCAAGTGCATTGAGGGGCAAAACGGCAGAGTTTAACTGGTATATGACCTTCCAGGGACATTCCACTGGTAAGGGAAGAATGCCTCACGTGAGCATGCATACACCTCCAGTAAACACACTGCACCTGCTCATCTCCCAAGTGCTAGCAGGCCACTGCACATATGGACAACCCATGCCAAGGGAAGAATCAGGGGAGAAGGGACACAAGAGCCCAGAAGTATGCCAGTGTATAAAACCCCAAGTCAAAAGGTCAAACTGCGCACTTGTGTTTCAAGTCGCCCGCTTGGCCCTCTTCCAAGGGTGCTTTCCTTCCTTTTGTTCCTACTCTAAAGCTTTTTAATAAACTTTCATTCCTGCTCTAAAACTTGCCTCAGTCTCTCCTTTTGCCTTATGCCCCTTAGTTGAATTGAATTCTTTCTTCTGAGGAGGCAGGGATTGAGGTTGCTGCAGGCCCATATGAATTTGCTGCTGGTAACAAGGTCATATGTTGAATTTCTGAGAGCAGCTGGGTCTCACATCTAAACAACTCAGTGTGTTTTCTCCCAGTAGTAAGATATGATGTCATCCAGGTGTAGAGAGGACCCGAAGACTCTGGAGCACTGTGTGGCCTGGCCATTTGTGTAGGGTAAGAAGAGCAACTATGTGCTTGGAGTGCCCCCACCCTCATATCCACAGCGGACATCTAGTGTGGATCATGGTGTTCTTCTCTCATTGAACTCAACCTTGACTTCTTTTCTAAGCAGTTACCACCAATCAGATTTGGTGCACAAGATAAAATCTATTGGCTGTCCCGGACCTAGAGGGTATTCAAATATGGCAACCTATGCTTTTCAGCAAATAGAGTTTGCAACACCATCCCAGCTTTAGCTTGCCAATATGGGGACAAACTCACACTTGTTTGTTTGTTTTTAAGTGCCAAAGCCATTAAACACCAACTCTGCCAGGCGAGTTGCTGGGGCTTAGGAATAAAAAGGATGTTTAAAGGGGTATTGTCTTCAATGAGCTCACAAACCAGAGATGTGCATATCTCACTGTAACACGCTTTGGTGAGTACCATTATTAGCATATGAACAGAGCACTGTGTATGTAGAGAGGAGGAAAAGAGCAAGAGTGTGAATCTACCTCAAAGGGTGCTTGGCAGGTAGAGAATGAGGAAGACCATTGAGGCCCAGGAAAAAGAATGTGCTGAAGTCTTAAAATGCTGAAAGGACATGGTGTGTACCAAGAAGAGAGTGTCTGATCTGGCAGAAGCATGGGGACCTGGGAGTTGGGGCAAAGAGGGAGGAAATGAGGTTGGAGAGAAAAGCTGTTGCTTCAAAGAGGACTTTTGCTGCTTTGATTTGAACCTGTGGATCCTTCTCCCCAGCTTGACTCAGATGTCCTTTCCTCCATCTGCCTAAGTGATTCTTCTACCTTCTAAGGTGGTTCCCATCTTCTGCTCCATGCGGGATGGATTCCAGGCTGCTCAATATGTTGATCTCTAGCTCCATCATCCTGAAAAGTCTGCAGGATGGGCAAAGCCACCATTTATTATTAAGACTGCTTAGGAGCTTTGAAGTAGGAGCTGCTTTGAAGTAGGAGTGCCTGAGTCACTGTATACTAATGTGATCTTCTCTTTGAGGAAATGAAGATGAAGCCCTGAAAATATCTCTTTATCTTTTTGATCTATAGTGTTTTTCCCAACCTTAATGAAGCTAACAAAGATTCATTATTTAATACAAAGGCTATCAGACCTGGTGTGACTCCATCAACAAAGGAATGTGGCTGTAAACCCTATTTGTCAGCAGGTCTGCCCCTTGTCAGAAAGAAGGGAGAGCAATGCAGAAAAGATGACATTTAAGTAAAGAAAGATAATAAAACTTCACAAAGAAAGTCCCAGACTAGACAGGCAAGCAGATGCTACCCTGGGCCACTGGGAGTAGGAGGGCCAGCTGAATCAGATACCAAGGAATAACATCCCCCAAATCAGGCATGAAGTTAAACAGAGCCCTGGTGAGCATACAGTTGTAATGACTCAGTATTCAGAGGTGGAAGGTAAGGAAGGGGCTTGATCCAGTGAGCAGAAGCAGATGAGAAAAATCATGTGGGCAGGTATGATGAAGAGGAATCAGATATAGGATCCTTCCAAAATTGTCTTCCCAAGACACAGATCTGGTCAAATACATCTGTTTAAGAATCTTCAGTGGCTCTTAGTTGAAGATACAATTACATCTAAATGCCTTAGCCAAGCACTCAAATTTCTCCACAGTTTCACTCTTATCAAATTTTCTGGTCCTATAAAGCTGCCTGTGATTTCCTGAACTGACCTCTAATTCTCTCACCTGGATACCTTTCTCAAGCTCTTCCTTCTACTTGAGTAAGGTATTGAGGTGTCTCTCCCTCTGTCCTAAATTCCCATAACATGTTCTTTTCCTACAATTCTTAGCAGTTTCCTTTGTGCAGGTAACAATGGCTTTGTTCCTTCCTCTTGACTACAAACGTACTTATTTAGAGATTGTACCTTTTTTATTATTGTACTCAAAACAACATCTAGCCCAGTACGTTGCATGCTATAAATCCTTAATCTGTACTTGTTGGAAGTCAGCAGAATGGCTTTCAAGCTTACCCAAGACTGAAACAGAGGCGATGCCTGTGGGATCTTCTGGGAGAGTTCCTTTTTTTTTACATCTTTTATTATACTTTAAGTTCTAGGGTACATGTGCACAATGTGCAGGTTTGTTACACATGTATACATGTGCCATGTTGGTGTGCTGCACCCATTAACTCATCATTTACATTAGGTATATCCTGGGAGAGTTCTTAAAGGGGTCATGCGGGGTGATAGGGGCAGCCAGAGCCTATGACAAAGGCAGGCAGAGGCTTCCTGTTGGTCCCCCTCCAGAGTGGTCATGAAAGTCTCTTTTATTTTATTTTATTTTATTTTTGAGACGGAGTCTTGCTCTGTCACCCAGGCTGGAGTGCAGTGGCACGATCTCGGCTCACTGCAAGCTCCGCCTCCTGGGTTCATGCCATTCTCCTGCCTCAGCCTCCTGAGTAGCTGGGACTACAGGCGCCCGCTACCACGCCCGGCTAATTTTTTGTATTTTTAGTAGAGACGGGGTTTCACCGTGTTAGCCAGGATGGTCTCGATCTCCTGACCTCGTGATCCGCCCGCCTCGGCCTCCCAAAGTGCTGGGATTGCAGGCGTGAACCAACGCGCCCAGCCTGAAAGTCTCTTTTAAATTTAATTTTATTTATTACTTTCCTTTTATACCACCACTGAAATGCCTGAAGTTCATGGAAGCCCTTAAGGGCGTATTTCATTAGGGTGACACAGTCATACATGAGTAGAAACTTTATATATTCTGGTCCAGGAAATACGTCCACCTCAGAAGGAGCACTGTCCCTGGGTCTGTCTCTGGACAGAATAGGAATTCAAATGAGGTACAGTTAAAGGCTGAACCCCAAGGGTCTATGAGTTTATAGCTCCACCTGCTGATGTCTGAGGCTGGGGCTTAGGACTAGACAAGGTATCTGCCTAGGATTCTGACTTGGAGAAGGGAGAGAAGAATCAAAGAGGATCGTTGTGCCCTATGCTGAGAGGGGTGAGGGATGGGAAGAGTTGGTGCAGGACACTCTAGAGGAATTTGTGAGACTTGAGTCATCTCACAACTTTTCAGGCTCCAATGCCATAGAACAGAGCTTCTAGAGTTTTCTGTCTACCCATCTTAGAATTACCCTGACACTCACTGTGGACCTGGAATGAACAAAACTGCATGAATTGCTCATTCTGGCCCAGAGTGGGTGGATTGAATACTCTGTTAGACATTAATTCCTTTGGGAAAGGCTGGGATAGGTTTCCTTTGGAAACGATTGGGAAAGAAAAGAAAAACAGAAAAAATTATTAGGGCCACAGAAAAGTAGAAGAGAGAAGTGCTCCATGATACCTGACACGTGCTTAACACATTTTTTGAATAAATTATATGAATGATTGAATTATTGGAACTGAGTAAAAGAATAGAAAGTACAATAAAATAAAAACAGAAAAAATGAAAAGAAATAGTCATACGATGATGAAAACAAGTAGGAGTTGATTAGAGGGGAAAAAGTCAATAGCCAAATTTAAGAGATTAGAGGAACAAACAACTCTCAGACAGACTTCCTCCTGTGGTTACCTGAAGCTCCAGACTCATGTACCAGTCCCAAGTACACAAGAAAGAGATCCTTCACAAGTCCCTGGATTTTCTCAGATTTAACCAACCAGACACTCTGTGGCTGTCCCTGAACTAATCATGGTAGCCCAGGGTAGGCTGGCTGGGGGATGAATGATATCAAGTGGCCAGGTCTGGATCACAAGTCCTGCCCTAACAACAGCTTATTAGAGAAACTTGGCGTGCTTATAGGCTAGGCTGAGGCACTTGCTCCATTAGTGGGGCTGGGGGATGGAACCCCATCTGAAGCACAGAGAATGAGAGAGGGAAAGGTGTGCTCTCCCACTCTGGGCACACTCCTCACTCCTCAAAGAGTGGAGTGTGTGTGCCGAGTTGCCAAAACTTTAAAATGTCTTCTACATCAACTTTTTCTATTTTTTTTTTCTTGAGTAACTCTTCATTGTTCGAGAGTATACTGAAGCATTACTTCCTTAAGGAAACTTCCGCTGACTTATCTTTGACTCCAGATTAGATGCCCCAGAACATAATGTGTGTTCTCATAACTCTCCCTTCCAGAATAGGGGTTCCTTCAAGGCAGGGGCTTTGTCTTTTTTCCTCCATATCCCTGGTACTGAGGGCAGGGCTTGGTATAATTAATATTTGTTGGATAACTGAGAGGGAATAAATGCACGGACACTCGCAGGAGTGTGTCTCAGAGTAAGATGTGGCCTCTTGCCCCCAAAAGGGACACAGCAACATTGGGATGGCTGCACCCAGGAGTGGTGGAGCTTTTGCTCAAGCAGAAGCCAGTATTTATGGAGCTGGAGCTAGGATGGGAGCTCCAAGCCAAGCAAATAGACTGAGAATAGGGAAGGGGGCTTCACCTCTCCAGGAGAAGATTGTCAGGCACCTCCCAAGTGGTGCTATTGTTTCAGGCTTCCAGACACCAGGGACTGAGTCTGCCCTACGTCTAGGTCCCCAGGAAGGCATCTGGTCATCTCAAGTCTTAGAATTCTGTTTTTCTCATGTCCACCCCATTTCTTCTATTGCACCACCCACTTCTGGTCTCATAACAGTCTCTCTGCCCCTCAACTTTGCTCTGCCTTTTCCTCAACTCCTTTAAAACTTGCACACCACTGCCATAGAAGGGTCCTTGAACACATGATTATTATGTCACCCATTTTGTGAAAAACCTCAGTGAGTCTCAGTGCTTCCAAGATAAATTTTAAATTCTCCAACCCGGAATTAAACTTGTCAGTCTATCTCCGGAACTTACCTGCATCCTTATCTCTCACTCCTCACTTCCTAGACCTGTGCACCAGCCTATAACCTGCTCTTCCCATTCCGTCTGCACTGCTTCCTCCTCACTGTACATCTGTTGTCCCACTTAGTGTCCTCACTTTTCCCTTTTGTTATCCAATCCTACTTCTCCTTAATTCTTGCAATTGTCTGACCTCTTGTACCCACAGCAATCTTTTCATTCTCCAAACCTTTTTTTTTTTTTTTTTTTTTTGAGACAGGATCTTGCTCTGTCATCCAGGCTAGAGTGCAGTGGTGCGATCTTGGCTCACCAGAGCCTTAACTTCCCAGGCTCAAGTGATCCTCCCACCTTAGCCTCCCAAAGTGGGATTACAGGCATGAACCACTATGCCTGGCTATTTTTTTTAAGACGGAATCTTGATCTGTCACCCAGGCTGGCACGATCATGGCTCACTGCAGCCTTGATTTCCCAGGCTTGAGTGATCCTCCTGCCTCAGCATATCAGGTAGCTAGGACTACAGGCGGCCCACCACCATGCTCAGCTTTTTTGTTTGTTTGTTTGCAGAAACAGGGTCTCACTATGTTGCCCAGGCTGGTCTCAAACTCCTAGGCTCAAGAGATCTGCCTGCCTTGGCCTCCCACTGCTGGGATTACAGGTGTGGACCACTATGCCTGGCCTCCCTGAACTATTACGTTCCTAGAAATGTTGAGCCTGTATCTGTTGTATCAATCATTCACTTGACACTTAATTATCTAAGCCCATTATTTGATTACAAACTTTTGTACACCATCTAGTCACAGACTGAGAATGCTGTAAATGTGCAATGAGTGTTAGTTAAATGAAAAAGCAAAGGGGAACATGTTGAGTGGAAAGGGGCAAATTTGTAGTGTGGCTTTAGAGTTCTTTGGATTTGTTTTAGTTTGATTGTGAATACTGCTTGTGCCCTTTGGCTTGCCACTTCATTGCTGAATCTCATTTCCACATTAGTAAATTGAGGATAATCTTCCAAGCCCTACAGAGGTTGCAGCTTATAGTGAACACCAAATGAGAGGTCATACATGCAATACTTTATAAACTCCTAGTGGTAAGCTATTAGGGCTTCTCTTTTCATTTCAATTAAAAATGTTTTTCTTCTTACTTTTAGACTTGCAACCTTATTTCTCGAAAGAGGGCCCAACAGGATAGGCAGTATTTACAAAAAGGCTGTTTACAGACGCTTCACGGATGGAACCTACTCCATAGAGATCCCCAAACCTCCCTGGCTTGGATTCCTGGGCCCCATCTTGAGGGCCGAAGTGGGTGATGTGATTGTCATTCATTTAAAGAACTTTGCTTCTCGACCTTACTCTCTGCATCCACATGGCGTTTTCTACAACAAAGATTCAGAAGGTAAATATCAATCCTTTATTACTGGGGTCTTGTCTCTATTTCATAAGTAAGGTAACTGTCAGAGTTAAAGAGATTTTAGGAGCACATTGATTACATGGATATATTTATCTTCTCTCTGTCTGCTTCTCCATCCATCTCCATCTATCTATTCTGTCTCTCTCTTCCCTTTCTTGCTTTTTTTTTTTTTTTTTTTTTTGAGAGGTAGTCTCACTCTGTTGCCCAGGCTGGAATGCAGTGGCATGATATCAGCTCACTGCAACCTCCGTCTCCCTGGTTCAGGATATTCTCCTGCCTCAGCCTCTCTAGTGCTGGGATTACAGATGTGCACCATCACGCCCAGCTAATTTTTTGTATTTTTAGTAGAGAAAATATGGTTTCACCACGTTGGCCAAGCTGGTCTCAACCTCCTGACCTCAAATGATCCGCCCGCCTCAGCCTCTCAAAGTGCTGGGATTACAGGCATGAGCCACCATGGCTGGCTCCCCTTCATGCTTTTTCTTTCCCTTATTTCCTACCTCTCCTCTTTCTTGCTCTTCTTTATGTTGACACAGAACTCCTCAGTACCTGCTCCACCACGCCCCAGGAGCACACTAGCTTTCTTCCTTGTCACTTAGTTGTGCCTGATTTGCACACTAGATAAAGGGCAACATGCTCCTATCTCCAGTAGCAGCCTTGGCTGTGGGTACATTTTTATCAACAGAAGCTGATCCCCACTCCTTGCTTCAGGCGGCTGTTTTTGGTGCTGCCTTTGTGAAGCAGCCCTGTCTTCCTTCTTGTGTGTATGTTAGGAGTTTCATTAGGGCAGTTTCTGGATTCCTCCCTAATTGAAAAATATTAAACAACTTTCTTAGACTTTTGAGACAGAAGTATTTCTCCAACATCAAAAATATTTTTTTTGAATCCTGTATTTCATTCTTGCTCATGACCTGGTGGAACAGGTTGAAAGGTGCTGTACCTGCTAGGTGACTGCTTCTAGGAAATGTGCCAGCACAGTGCCATTAACTCTGATGCAACTCACATTATCATCAAGGAGGAGTTTCTGGGCATTAACAAATATCCCAAGGCAGCCTAACTTGTGAGGCAGCTGCTCCAGCCATGTCTCTATAAGCAGCCAGAGGAGAGAACTCTGATGGTGAACACACAACTGGGATTGCCCTTTGTTCTGGGCTCTTTTCCTCCACCTGGAGTGCAGCCAAGATTTGGTAGTTCTTAGTTGTTGAGGATGAGCACAAAAATTGTGCCAGGTAAACTTTAAGGTGTAACTATGAATGCATTTTCTTTAATATAGTTTTTTTAACTTTTATTTTAAGTTCAGGGATATAAGTGCAGGTTCGTTACATAGGTAAACTTGTGTCATGGGGATTTGTTGTAAAGATTATTTCATCACCCAGGAATTAAGCCTAGTCCCCATTAGTTATTTTTCCTGATCCTCTCCCTCCTCCAACCCTCCACCCTCTGCTAGGCCCCAGTGTGTGTTGTTCCCCTCTATGTTTCCATGTGTTCTCATAATTTAGCTCCCACTTATAAGTGAGAATATGCGATATTTGGTTTTCTCTTCCTATGTTAGTTTGCTAAGGATAATGGCCTCCAGCTTTATCCATGTCCCTGCAAAGGACATCATCTCATTCTTCTTACGGCTGCATAGTATTCCAAGGTGTATATGCATGTCATTTTCTTTACCCAGTTTATCACTGATGGGAGTTCAGGTTGACTCCATGTGTCTTATTTATGCTGCACGTAGCAAGTAAAGATATACCAAGATAGTTGTGCCTGCCTTTTCAAATATGGAGAAAATAGGGGCATTCTTAAGTGTAATTTTTGTCTTCATTCCTCCATATGTTTCTGGAAAGCATACCTTAATAGAGTTAATGGTGTCCTGAAAAATCATTTAGGCCAGTGATTCTAAAGCTTTATAGGGCTACAAATTCTTTTTTCAAAAAAATTGTGGTAAAACATATGAACATAAAATTTACCATTTTAACCATTTTCAAGTGTTCAATTCGGTGGCATTAATTACATCCACAAGGTTGTACAATCATCACCATTATCTATTTCCACAACCTTTTCATCATCCCAAACCGAAACTATATAGCCATTAATCAATACCTCTCCATTCCTCCCTTTTGCTGCCCCACTGGTAACTTCTATTCTATTTTCTATGTCTATGAATGTGCCTTTTGTGTCTGGCTTATTTCACTTAGCATAATATTTTCAATGCTTATGCATATTGTAGTATGCATCATAATGTAATTCCTTTTAAGGCTGAATACCATTCAATTGCATATATATACCACACTTTGTTTATCCGTTCATCTGTTGATGAATGCTTTGGTTGTTTCCACATCTTGGCTATTGTGAATAATACTGCTATAAACATTGGTGCACCACAGATCTTTCTGAGCATCTGTGAGAGCCATGAGCCCTTGCACCAGAAAAATATGTATGTGCATAATTTTTTTTTGAGATGGGGTCTCGCTCTGTCACTCAGGCTGGAGTGCAGTAGTACAGTCATGGTTCATTGCAGCCTTGAACTCCTGTGCTCAAGTGATCCTCCTGCCTCACCCTCCCAAGTAGCTGGGACCACAGGCATCTGCCACTACACCTGGCTAATTTTTAAAATTTTTTCATAGAGATAGGATCTTGCTGTGTTGTCCTGGCTGGCCTCAAATTCCTGGCCTCAAGCAGTCCTCCTTCCTTGGCCTCTCAAAGTGCAGGGATAACAGTAATGAGCCACTGTGCCCAGCCTGTGGACAAAATTTTGAACCCACTTTTAAGAGGTTCTCAGAGTCCCTGAAAACATTCATAGGTCCTTAAATTAAGAACATTTCAAATGTTGTTTACCCAGGAAACCTTCTCTCTATCCTGTCTGCAGGACTGTCCCATTTCAGAAGTGTGTTGGTTTATTCATAACACTTAATACTGGCTGGACATGGTGGCTCATGCCTATAATCCCAGCACTTTGGGAGGCCGAGGTGGGTGGATCACCTGAGGTCGGGCATTTGAGACCAGCCTGGCCAACAGGCAAAACCCCATCTCTACTAAAAATACAAAAAATTAGCCAGGAGTTGTGGCACATGCCTATAACCCCAGCTACTTGGGAGGCTGAGGCAGGATAGTCGCTTGAACCCGGGAGGTGGAGGCTGCAGTGAGCCGAGATCATGCCATTGCACTCCAGCCTGGGCAACAGAGCAAGACTCCATCTCAAAAGAAACAAAAAACAAAACAAAACAAAAACAAAAACAAACCCCACTTAATACAGGTATAGTAGACATACAAATGGCCAACAGGTATATTAAAAAAATGCTCAACATCACTAATCATTGGGGAAATGCAAATCAGAACTACAATGAGATCTCATCTTACCCCAGCTAAAATGGCTATTATCAAAAAGACAAAAAGTACCCCCTCCAAAACCCAAAAAACAAAAACAACCAGATACTGGCAAAGACACAAAGAAAAGAGAATACTTATACACTCTTGGTGGCAATGTAAATTAGTACAGCCACTACGGAAAACAGTGTGGAGATTCTTCAAAAAATGAAAACTAGAACTCCCATATGACCCAGCAGTCCCACTACTGGGCATTTATCCAAAGGAATAAACCTTTCATTGAGCACCCACCAGGTGCCAGACACTGACTCCCAGGTGCCAGACATTGACTCTGGGTCCTGAGAATAAAAGATGAATGAATCATAGGCTGTAGTAAAAAAAAAAAAAATCAATGACCATAAGTATAAGGAGTTAATTTCAGTGCTCTTAATTCTGCTCCATCGATCTATATACTTATCCTTGGACCAATGCCACAGTGTCTTGATTACTGTGAAATTCTAGTAAGTTTTGAAATGGAGTCACATAAATCCTTCAACTTTGTTATTCTTTTCAAGGCTTTTTGGCTGTTTAGGTTCTTTCCCTCCATATATATATTTGATCAGCTTATCAATTTTTACCAAAAAACATCAGCTAGGATTTTGATAGCAGTCGCTTTGCGTTAATTTGGTTGATAAATTGTAGGAAAATTCCATGTGCATTTAAAAACAAATGGCCATCTTACCAATATTGAGTCTTTCAATCCATGAACATGGAATTTAGGTCTTTAATTTCTCTCAGTAATGTTTTAGTTTTTAGTATACAAGATTTGCATTTCTTTTGTTAAATTTATTCCAAAGTATTTTATTTTTTCTGTTGATGTTATGAATGGAATAGTTTTCTTAATTTCATTTTTGGATTGTTTGATGCTAGTGCATAGAAAGAATTAATTTTTGTATGTTGAAGTTATATTCTACTTCCTTGCTAAACTTGTTTGTTAGTAGATGTTTAGTGGATTTCTTGGAATTTTCTACATACGGACTTAAGCCATTGTGAATGAAGAGAGTTTTAATTCTTCCTTACCAGTCTGTATACATTTACGTTTTTTCTTTTGACTTATTACACAGCTATAACCTTTAGGAAAATATGTAATATTAGTAGTGAGACCAGATATTCTTACCTTTTTCCCAATCTTAGGAAGAAAGCATTTTGTCTTCCTCCGTTAGGCATGAGGCTAGCTGTACATTTTTTTCTAGATGGCTTTTTATCAGATTGAGAAAGTTTCTTTCTTTTTTTTAATTTTGAATTTTTGTGGGAACATAGTAGATGTATATGTTTATGGGTTGCATGAGATATTTTGATACAAGCATGCAATGCATAATAATAACATCATAGTACATGGAGTATCCATCACCTCAAGCATTTATCCTTTGTGTTTCAGACAATCCAATTATACTCTTTTCATTATTCTAAAATGCACAGTTAAATTATTTTTGACTATTGTCACCCTGTTGTGCTAGCAAATAATAGGTCTTATTAATTTTTTTTAACTGTTTTTTTGTATCCATTAATCATCCCCACTTCCTCCCACCTTTCCACTACCCTTCCTGGCTTCTGGTATCCATCCTTCTATTCTGTATGAGTTCAATTGTTTTAATTTTTAGTTCCCACAAACAAGTGAGAACATGTGAAGTTTGTCTTTCTGTGCCTGGCTTATTTCACTTCACATAATGACCTCCGGTTCCATCCACATTGTTGCAAATTCTTTCTTGTGGCTGAATAGTACTCCATTGTGTATATGTATCACATCTTTATCCATTTGGCTGCTTATTGACACAGTTTGCTTCCAAATCTTGGCTACTGTGAATAGTGCTGCAATAAACATGGGAGTACAGATATCTGATTTCCTTTTTGGGGGGTACATTAAAATGGGGTATGTACCCATACCAGTGGGATTTCTGGATCACATGATAGCTCTGTTTTTAGTTTTCTGTGGAAATTTCAAACTGCTCTCCATAGTGGTTGTACTAATTTACATTCCCACCAACAATGTACAAAGGTTCCATTTTCTCCACATCCTCACTAGCATGTTTTATTGCCTGTCTGTTGAATAAAAGTCATTTTAACTGGGTTGGGAGAATATCACATTGTAGTTTTGATTTATATTTCTCTGATGACCAATAATGTTAAGCACCTTTTCATACACCTGTTTACCATTTGTATGTCTTCTTTTGAGAAATAGCTATTCAGATCTTTTGCCCATTTTTTAATCTGGTAATTAGATTTTTTCCTATAGTGTTCCTTATATATTCTGGTTATTAATCCCAGATAGGTAGTTTGCAAATATTTTCTCCCATTCTATGGATTGTCTCTTCACTTTGTTGATTGTTTCCTTTGCTGTGTAGAAGTGTTTTAACTTAATGTGATCCCATTTGTCCACTTGTGCCTTGGTTGCCTGTGCTTGTGGGGTATTACTCAAGAAATCTTTGCCCAGACTAATGTCCTGGAGAGTTTGCCCAGTATTTTCTTGTAGCAGTTTTATAGTTTAAGGTCTTAAAGTTTTTAATCCATTTTGATTTTATTTTATTTTTGTCTATGGTGAGAGATAGGAGTCTAGTTTTATTCTTCTGCATATGGGTATCCAGTTTTCCCAGTACCATTTATTGAAGAGACTGTCTTTTCCCCAGTGTGTGTTCTTGGCACCTTTGTCAAAAGTTAGTTCACTGTAGATGTATGGATTTATTTCCAGGTTCTCTATTCTGTTCCATTTGTCTGTGTGTCTGTTTTTATGCCAGTACCATGCCATTTGGGTTACTATAGCTCTGTAGTATAATTTGAAGTCAGGTAATGTGATTCCTCCAGTTTTGTCCTTTTTACTTAGGGCTTTGGCTATTCTGGTTTTTTTGTGGTTCCATATAATTTTAGGAATGTTTTTTCAATCTCTGTGAAGACTGTCATTGGTATTTTGATAGGGATTGCTTTGGGCAGTATGAACATTTTAACAATATTGATTCTTCCAATCCATGAACATGAAATGTTTTTCCATTTTTTTGTCCTCTTCAATTTCTTTCATCAGTGTTTTATAGTTTTCATTATAAAGATCCTTCATTTCCTTAGTTACGTTAACTTCTAGGTATTTAATTTTATTTGTAGCTACTGTAAATGGGATTACTTTCTTGATTTCTTTTTCAGATTATTCACTGTTGGCATATCGAAATGCTACTGATTTTGTATGTTGATTTTGTATCCTGCAACTTTACTAAATTTGTAAGTTATAATAGTTTTTGGTGGAGCCGTTAGGTTTTTCCAAATGTAAGATTATATCATCTGCAAATAAGGATAATTTGACTTTTTCCTTTCCAGTTTGGATGTCCTTATTTCTTCCTCTTGTCTGATTGTTTTAGCTGGGACTGGAGGAAATTCCTTTGTATTCCTAGTTTGTTGAGAGTTTTTCACTAAGTAAGTACTGGATTTTTTTCAATACTTTTCTGTATCCATTGAGATGGTCATGTGGCTTTTCTATATCTATTGAGATATATTGATATATATTGCATTAACTAATTTTTGGATGTTAAGCCAACCTGGCAATCATGGGATAAATCCCATTTGGCCATGGCGTAGAATCCTTTTTATATGCTGATGGATGCAATTTGCTAATATTTTGTTAAGAATTTTTGTGTCTTAAGTCATGAAGGATATTGGTCTGTAGTTTTCTTGTGATGTTTGTATCTGATTTTGTTGTCAAGGTAATACTTGCCTCATAGAAGGAATTGGAAAGTCTCCACTCTTCTGTTTTCTGAAAGATTTTGTAAAGGATTGGCATGGATTTTTTTTTAGTATTTGATAGAATTTTTATATAAAACCACTGAACCTGAATTTACTTTCAGGGAGGATCTTTAGTTACTAATTCAATTTCTTGTTATAGGTATATTCCAATTTTTTATTTTTATATTTTAATCAGTTTTGGTAACTTGTGTCTTCCTAGAAATTCGTGTGTTTCATCTCAGTTGTCTATTATTTTGGCAGAAAGTTGCCTATAATATTTCCTTATAATCCTTTTAATTTCTGTATGGTCAGTGACATTGCCTCTTTCATTCCTGACTTTGGCAATTAGTGTTCTCTTTCTCTCTTGGCCAGTCTAAATGAAGTTGTCTCAATTTTGTTGATCTTTTCTAAGTACCAACTTTTGGTTTCATCTATTTTGTATTTTTTTTCTGTTTTCTCTTTCATTGATTTCTGTTCCAATCTTTATTTCTTCTTTCTACTTGCTTTGGGTTTGTTTTTCTCTTCCTTTTCTAGTTTCTTAAGATGAAAGCTTAGGTTATTGATTTGAGAGTTTTTTTTAACTTCTGAGATAGATGACTTAAAATCTAAATTTCCTTTTTAAGCATGGCTTTACCTGTATCTCATAAATTTTGATATTTTTGTCTTCATTTTAATTCAGTTCAAAATATTTTACAATTTCCCTTGTGATTTCTTCTTTGACCTGTGGGTTACTTAGAAGTGTATCATTTTATTTCCAAATATTTAGATGATTTCAAAGATTTCTTTCTGTAGATATTTAATTTAATTCCATTGTGATTGAAAAATATGCTTTGTATGATAGTAATCCTTTTCAATGTATTGAAACTTATTTTATGCCTAGTATGTGCTCCATTCTGGAGAATCATCCATGTGCTCTGTAAAGAGGGTATATTCTACAGTCATTGGGTGCAATGTTCCAGAGACATCATTTAGGTATAACTGGTTCATAGTATTGTTCAAGTCTCCTATATCCTTGCTGATTTTCTGTTTAGGTGTTCTATCAGTTATTGAGAGTTGAGTATTGAAATCTTCAACAATTATTGTTGAGTTGTCTATTTGTTCTTTTTTTGGGGAAGGTCTGAGTGTCATTTATTAACAACAGTTTATACAGATCTATTTTCAAAGCACAGGCACAGAGCCCTGGAGAAGAGCAGTCTCTGAACAAGGAAGCCAGGAACACAGGATGTACACATCTTTGGCAGGCATGTTTAGCCCCAGAAGGATTCAATACTTCAAGTTGGAATTCCATTGGATATTTGAGAGGGACCAAAATTGAGGGTAGAAAGAAGTCTTCAACAGGACTCAGATCTCAGTCTAGGGCTCCTCTTGCACTATCTAAGTCCATCCAGGTATTAGGACCCTGGGGGGCAACAATCAGGCCTACCGATTTCAACAGAAGCAGATTCTTCAATCTGCACTCAGTTAGTTCACACTTGTTTCCACTGGTCACACAGTTAAAGAGAATCAGCCTTATAGTAAGAGACAGACCGCTTTCTCTCTGACCCTCTCCAGCACCTCTCTTCAGCTTCATCTGTGCAGGAACTGCTGGGAAAATTGAGGCCTACCTTTTCAATTCAGCTGCATGTGCTTTTACCCTCAAATCTTCAATCAACGATAGGATGGAGGCTACATGTGTACTCAGGCTGACAACTGTTCTCTCCAGTCCATCACACACATTGCCCTACCTTAGTTCTGCCAATTGCAGTACCTAGGCTGGAGCTACAGTAGACCTCAAATTGGGACCTAAAGCCAGTCTGCATAGGCACTTGGGAATTTTTCGTAGGGGAGTGGATAAAAAAGTCTTTGAATATGCGAAGAAAGAAAGAGCTTCATTTGATAATTAGACATCTGAAGTGATTTTACTTTTATTTTCTTCACTTTAAGCCAATCATGAAATTTCACAGTGATTTCTCAGGTAGGAGCAGAAGGAAGACACTGTTAATCATTGGGGCTGTGGCCCAGTTGCCTTGAGGAAGTACAGACAGGGTGGGTCCTTACTGGGGCAGCTGGAGGGGCACTGAATGCTCTGCCGGAAGGTAGGTGATGATATGAGAGCATAAGAACTGGTATGTAATGTCATCTGCAGCTTCCAGCTTGTGTAGCTCAATCTGGCCATCACCTGTGGTGGCCAGTGAATTGGCACTCAGCTCAGCTGCCTTGGAGACTCCCTTGACAGAGATGATGGCCACCTTTTTCTGCTGCTCAGATTTTCCACCATGAATCTGGCCCTCTCTGATTCCTGCTGAGCCACCTGTTTCACTCCCACCACTTCTGTGAACTCCTTCCCAAAGGTCAGATGTGTCAAGGACACATCATCCAAGATGAGCTCAAAGGTGGCTACTTAGTCTGCAAGGTCGTTGCTAACCTGCCTGGAGACCAGCTCTCTCTGGGTGATCAGTTCTCCATCATCAAAGTAAGCCATCAGTAACATGAGGATCTTTTCACATCATCCAGGATGATCAAAGGTGGCTGCTTGCTCCGTAAGGTCGTTGTTAACCTGCTTGGAGACCAGCTCTCTCTGGGTGATCAGTTCTCCAGTATCAAAGTAAGCAATCAGTAACATGAGGATCTCTTAGTGATGTACAGCAGCACATGCTCATCATAGTCCTCTCCAATGCTGGTGAAGATGTGAGGAAGCTGGCTAGTGACAGGCTGGAAGACAATGCGCTCTGTGATCTTGACATTCTGTAAATCTTCACTACCAGAGATGACTGGTGTGTTATGTGATCAAGAGTAGCAGTCAGCGATAATTGGTTTCTGTACCCATAGGATGAGAAAATGAGTTCCTTTCCATACTGCAATGTCCTGTACTCCATGGAATCTGCCAAAGATTTAGCTCTGTGCTCAGCATCCACATAATATAAGGCAGAGCCTACCATGCCTCCTGTAACAGCTAAGGCCAGGCCAAACTTGCCAATGGACTCTAACACTTTGGCAGCCATGTTTCCTTCTGCTGGACCCTTTCGCAGCCAACTTCCATTCTCTGTTCTTTAAGTCAGTTTTTCCTTCCTGTATTTTGATGCATTTTTGTTAGATATGAATACATTTATAATGTTATATTTTCCTGATATATTGACCCTTTTATTGCGACAAAATATCTTTGTCTCTAATAGCATTTCTTGTCTTAAAATCTATTTTGTCTGTTATTGATATAGCCTCTTACTTCTGCTATTTGAATTATTTTACTTTCAACTTATTTGTGTCTTTCAATGTAAGACACAATACAAACAGCATATAATAGAATTTTGCTTTTTTTCCCCCAGTTTGACAATCTCTACATTTTGATTGTGGTGTTAGACCATTCACAGTTAATGTAATTATTTATTAGTTTGATTTATATTTGTCATTTTGCTAATTATTTTCTATATGTCTTCTGTATTTTTTGTTCCTCTGGTCCTCTTTTACTGCCTTCTTTTGTGTTAAACAAATATTTCTTAGAATAATGTTTTAATTTCTGTTTATTTTTTAGCCTATATATCATTGAGTTATTTTCTTATTGGTTTGCCTCGGGATTGTAATATGCACCCTAGTTTATTACATTTACCAACTAAATTCCGGTAAAATGTAGAAGCTTTGCTCCATAAAGCTCCATTCTCTCCCCCTCCTTTGTGCTATTATTGATATCTATCTATCTATCTATCTATCTATCTATCTATCTATCTATCTATCATGCCCTTCTCTAAATAAACCCAGCAATATGTTGTTATATACTTGGTGCTTTATATTACTTTATGACTTTTAAAAAATAAAATAAAGGAAAATATATTTATAGAACCTTTTATATTAAGTCATATATTTCCCATTTCTGGTGCTTTTCATTTCTTCCTGTGAATTCAAGTTACTCTTTGGTGTCATTTCCATTTATTATGAAGTTTGGTTGTCCTTTAGTATTCCTTGTAAGGCAGTTCTGCTAGTAACAAACTCAGTCTTTATTTATCTAGAACATCTTGCCTTTAGTTTTGAGGGATCGTTTTGCTGGATATAGCATTCTTGGCTAATATTTCCTCCCCGGCACTTTAGGTATATCATCTCATTGTCTTCTGGGTTTGAATGTTCAGATAAGAAGTCAACCATTAATCATGTTGATGCTCCCTTGTACGTGATAGGTCATTTTTGTCTATCTGATTTCAATATTATCTTTTTGTCTTCCTTTCCTCTTTCCACAGTTTAGCAATGATGTATCTATTTGTGGACCTCTTTGTATTTATCAAATTTTGGCTCATTAGGATTCTTTGATGTGTAGGTTAATGTTTTTCATCAAATTTGGGAAATTTTTGGCCATTATTTCTTCAAATATTTATCCCACACTTTCTTTTTGTTCTCCCCTCTTTCTGCAGACAACTGTTATACACATGTTAGTAAATACATTGTCCCACTGGTCTCTGAGGTTCTGTCCATTTTCTTCTATTTCCCCCACCTCTCTTTTTCAGATAGGATAATTTCTATTGATCTATCTTTAAGTTCACTGATACTTTCTTTTGCTTTCTTGAATATATTGTTGAGCTCCTCTAGTATTTTATTTAATTTATTGTACTTTTCAATGCCAAAATTCCAATTGGATTCTTTTTAATATTTCTATTTGCTTATTAAGATTCTCTATTTATTGAGTTGTTTTTCCCACTTTTCTCCAGCCCTTTACACATAATTCCTTTTAGTTGTTTGAACGTATTTATTATAGCTGCTTTGAAGTCTTTCTCTGCTAAATTCAACCTATAAGGACATATAGAGAGATAGTTTCCACTGGCTGCCTTTTTTTCTCTGACTATTAATCACACTTGCCTGTTTCTTTGTGTTTCTCAAATTTTTGTTGTTCTTGAAAACTGGATATTTTTAAGAATATAATGTAGCATATCTGGATTCTCATTCCTTCATCAACTCTAGGTTATTTTTTTTGCTTGCTTCTTTGTTTAGTAACCTGTGGGCTAAATCTGTGGATTATCTTTCCTATAGTGTGTGGCCACTGAGATGTCTGCTTTTTTTATTATTTATTTTTATTTTTAAGCCTGGCTTCTGAGAGGTCATTCCTATGTCTGCTTAGCTCAGTGGTCAGCAAATGATTTGAAGAAGTTGTGCCTAAGCATCTTGAGCCAATAAATCTTATATTCTCTGCTAGTGGATCTGTGAGTGGTTAGAAAACCAGTGCTGTAGAATCCTACTCCTCTTAGCTGATGTTCAGCAGTTTCAAGCATAAACATTGCTATATGTTTTTATTCCATTTCTAGATACCAAAATGGTTTGTTTTTTTTTAAATCAATTTTGTCTAACTTTATAGTTGCTTTTTTGGGAAGAGAATTTGCTGACTTCTTTGCTCTCCTTTAATAAGGTTTTGTCTTTGCTACAGCTGTAAGCTTAAAAGTCTTGAAGTCTCTGCTTAATTCAACTTAGTGTTTGCTGTGAGCCAGACACAATACTGGGTTGCAAAGAAGAGTAAATATATAGTTGTTGCTTCCAAGATATCATCCAGGGGAGGGGTAGAGAATGGAACTTAGAAGTGGGTTGAGCGGGTGGGGCTAATATTAATTGAGCAGCTATTTTATGCTAATGCCTGAGCCAGACCTCTTATATACATTCCTTCATTTAATGATAGAATGAACTAGTGCTTTCTTGACCTACATCTGAAATGTGCTTAAGTATTAGGACTATTTAAAAATAAATTTTATTGTTTTTTAAATTTTATTTTTATTTTATTTGTTTTATTTCTATAGAGATGGGGTCTCGCTATGTTGCCTAGACTAGACTCAAACTCCTGGCCTCAAGCAATCCTCACACCTTGGCATCTCAAAGTGCTCATATTACAAGTGTGAGTCACTGCCTCACCTGGCCTGGTTTTTGCTTTAATATAAAAAAGTATAAAGAAGAGGAAAATTGCACACAATCTGATTCTTTACATATTCACTAAATTAGTTCAAAATAGAAAATTAAAGAGAAAGTGCCAAATGAACATGGTTAGAAGTTCTTAAGAGTAAAGAGGTATAAGAAGAAAAGTTAAAGCCCTGCTCACTTGTCTTTCACTCCAAAGGCAATAATCTTAAACAATTTCTATGAATTTTTCACAGACTTTTTTCTATACATATATTAGCATGTATGTATGTGTATATCCTTGCTCATTTGTATAAAAGGGATTATGCTATAATGCTTTCTGTTTTTCACTTTTTACTTTGTCTTGGAGATTTTTCTCATATTAGTACATATAGTGAGACTTGCATTTAACAATTGTGCAATGTCCCACCATATGAACATATCAGTTCAGTGCTGATAATTATTTAGGTTGCTTCCAGTTCATGTAATTTGAAAAATAGTTTCAAGTATGTTTGTACAATACATTATTACAAATAAAATTGCTGGTTGTATATACTTTCTTTGAATAGGAATTGGCAAGCTGTCTTCTGAAAAACTGCAAATTTTACTCTCTGCCATTTGTTTATGAATGAGCTTAATTCTCCCACGACCCCATCAATCCTCAAAATTCTCAAATCTGATGGGTAAAAAAATTGTGTAAGTTTTAAAAGCTCACACAGCCTAGAACATATATAAGCAAATAAATAGTGTTTTATACTTTCATATTGTTAATGACACCATTGATCAAAAGCCTTAATAAATTCTTTTGAAAATGACTTTCAGAACAACTTAATAAGTTACCTATCTCCAAGTCACGTCTTCCTTTATATTTATACTTTATTTTTTATTCCCAGTGATATTCTTCAACTTGAGTGGTGGCACAAAGGCTCTGTTTGGGGATTCTCTCTCCTCATTTCAGTAATAGCCTTCAATAACTCCTAATAATAATAAAAACAAGGCCCATTAAGTAAATTGTGAACATAAGAATTTCTAGAACAATTGTTATTTGTATTGATTTGTATCATATAATCAATTCAAAATAAGTGATCTCAATCGAAACTTCGAGACAAGTCCACTGCTTACCCACTCTCACTCAACTCCTGAACCTCTGTATATAAATCTCTCCATATAGAAAAGAATCTTCCAAGCCATGCATTTTATTCAGAGGGCTTTGGACAAAGGCAGTGTAGGGTAATGCCACTCAGTCATATTTTATTTTATATATATATATATATATATATATATATACGCACTGGGGTAGATCTTGAAGATACGATCATGAGCAAAAAGAAGCCTGGTATTTGCTTTAATGCAGCTTACAGTCTAACATGAGAAAGAGACATTAGTGAAGCAATCATACATACACACACACGCACATATGATATATATATGTGTGTGTATATG
Source organism: Pan troglodytes (assembly GCF_028858775.2). NCBI lineage: Eukaryota > Metazoa > Chordata > Mammalia > Primates > Hominidae > Pan > Pan troglodytes. The sequence continues at coordinate 96,167,214 of NC_072407.2, forward strand.
TATACACATATACATACTATATATGTGTGTAAATATATATATGGTGTGTGTGTGTATATACACTTACATATACACACATATAATTAAAAACTTAGGCAAATGCTATAAATGAATAAGATAGTTTACTGAAAGGCTACTATATACCAGGCACTGTGATAAGTGCTTTATAGATATCATATCCTACAAGTCTCAACAACTCTTAAGAGGTAGGCATTTATGATTATCACCACCTAACAGATAAGAAGCTAAGAGTCATAGAAGAGAAGGAAATTGCCCAAGCTGCATACCTAACAAGTGATGGAGGTAAGATTCCTTTCCAGGCAGTCTAATTTCAGTGGCTGTGAGCTTAACCAGTGGCTCTACTGCCCTTCTCTCAGTGTGAATGCATTTTAGATAACTGACCCAGTCCAGGGAGTTCAGGATTGCCTGAGCCAGACCATGCTGGACCTTCTAATCTATATTAAACACATTTGACCTTCATCCCAACACTGATGGGAAGCAATGAAATGATTTTAAACAGGGAACAATAGAATTATATTTAAGATTTGAAAAGATCACTCTTGTGGTAGCTTGGAAAATGGATTAGAAAGGCTAGAGGAAGGGAAGCCAACTAGGAGGTTACTACAAAGACCAGGTGAGAGATGATGGTAGTTCAGACTAGGGATGTGATGTTGGAGATCAACATAAATAAATGGATGCATTTGAGAAGAAGCGGAGATAGGACCCTGTGGTATTTTGGAAATGGAAAGAGAGGAAAAGGAAGAAAAATGCTTCCTTTGTTTCTGGCTTGTGGCTGAATATTGGTAGTGCCTTTTACTGGGAGTAGTGGCAGTGGCTGAGGACCAAGCTTGGGAGAGGAGAGCTAATGATCCCTGGAAAAGGTTGCATTTGCAATCTTCTTGAGATTTACAAGTAGGGATGTCAAGCAGACAGTTGAATATCAGTGTAAACTGCAGAGGTAAGGTCCTGGCTGGAGATAAACATGGGGGTCACTGGTGTGTGGCTGATGGGTGGCACTGTGGGGATGAGTGCTATCAGCTGAGGAGAAAGCACAAGGCATGGAAGGAAGAAGCCAGCGTTATACTTTGAGGATTTCTGACAAAAAAATGGCAGATACAAGAGAATGAACTGGAAAAGTGGACTGAAAAAGAGTGGTCAAAGAGTATGATGTGATGTCATATGAGTCAAGGAGGGAGGGAGCTGACAATAGTATCAAATGCTGCTGAGATAACATAGTTTTTTTAAATGTCATTTGGATTTAATGGATGAGGGGCAGCTCTCTGGATTTTTTCCTATGTCCTGTTCCTCTATCACGTTAGATAAGTATCAAGTGAGAAAGCGGCAAACTACATTAATTTAACTTTGAGTACAAATGATTCTGTCAAAATACTATTGAGTATTATATTCTCACCTCGTATTGAGAGAAAATGTAAGAAATTGTTTTAAAAAGAATGTTTTTGCATCTTTTGGAAACCATTCTTGAAAACATTGAAGACATAATTCATTACATTACTGAATAATTTATATATAATAATTTTCTTGAAAATACTCTCTCAGAATCTAGTACTAGCAAAAAGTTCCTTTCTCTTAATGAACTAGTAAGTTTCCCTTTACTGGATAATGAAACAGTATAAGCTAATTATATTGACCTAATATATATTAACTCTATATCTAACAATATAACCTAAATATAATCAGGAAATTCAGAGCTACAGTTAATATGAATGGGCTGTAACTAATTATGTAGCTTATAGGTTTATTTGTAAAGTGGCTCATATTCTTTTTAGAATAAAAGTAATTAAAAGTATGTAAAATAAAGTTAAGTGAATAAATAAGTAACAAATAGTTTGTACATTATATTGCCAGTAACTTTGATGGGAAGTCAGGTATAAATAGATTCAAATTTGACTCAAGAACATGCTAGGAGTGTTACCTTAACTTAATAAAAAATGAATATTAATACTTTTCATATGGGATTGCTTTGAAAAGTAACTGTAATAATGTATACAAAGTATCCACTATAGTTGGCACATAATAAGGGCTTAACTGTTGTTGCTTTCTCATGACATCTTTCTCCAAACATCAAACCACGCTTTCATGGTAGAATTTGTTAAATGGTAACATTAGATTTTTTAGTTTTATCTTTGCTTTGGTTTGTCTTGGCCACACTGGCTCTTGCTGTGTTATTTGAATTTGTATTCCTAATGCCTAGCACGTTGGTAGCATGTGTTCAATATTGAATTCACTTTCTTGAATGAGTGTGTAAATGAATGAATGGCAAATGGATGTGGAATGTGTGCACTTCCATCTCCTTCTCTGTCCCTTACCATCCAGCTTTTTTTTTTTTCAGTACCAGTCTAGCTCCTCCCGTCCTTTAAGGCCCCTTAAATCTCACCTCTGTTGTAGAGCTTCTGATAACTATAATGTGCACAGACTGGTCTCTGTCCTTTTAGCCAGGTGGTTTTTATCCTATTTTTAGCAGTCGGCTTTCCTTAATTGAAAAATCATGTGCCATCTTGGTTTATGAAACAGAGAGTAAGGGGCTGTTCTGCCCCTGCCCACTCTGTGGTGGACCCTCTACCTTGTATAGCACAGGCATCCTCTGGGGTATGCCATATATTTTGACCCAAAATGACATTCAACACATTCACTTTGCTTTATTCTCCAGTTGTCCCATGTGTTTAATACGTATTCTAGTCTGCCCAACAGAACTATATGATCCCCAGAGGCAGGAAGAATGTCTTACACTTCCTTCCTATCTCTCATGAGACCTACACAGGTGGTGAATCTGAAATAAGTCCCCAAGAAGTGTTTATTCATTATTTCTTCTTAGGCTTCTCCTTCCCTTCTTGAGTCGATGTCAACTGAGGGGAATTGAAATCTTCCTGGTTGATATGGTAGCCTCATCAGAAAGAGTCCTTATTATGAACATTTATTAAGTTCCTAGTTCTGTTCAAAACACTCTGTATACATTGCCTCATTTAGTTCTTATATCCCTGTAGGATAGATATCAACATTTCAGTTTTACTGATAGAGAACAGAGACATTGAGAATTTAAGTAACTTGCCTCAAGTCCCATAGCAAATAAATTTTAGTTCAGTTATGTTTGATTCCAAAGCTCTGGTCCTCTCTACTATAGCATGTGATCTCTCTGTTTTAACTATGTTTTACCTTTTTTTTAATTTTATTTTTTGGAAGGAGCCCTATACCCAGATGGAACATCTGGAAGGAACAAAAATGATGACATGGTTCCTCCTGGGAAAAACTACACCTACGTCTGGCCGGTGAGAGAAGAATATGCACCTACTCCAGCCGATGCCAACTGCCTGACCTGGGTGTACCATTCGCACATCGACGCCCCAAAGGACATCTGCTCTGGGCTAATTGGGCCCCTGCTGGTCTGCAAGGAAGGTAAGGAGCTTTGTTTCCAGGTAACTAGGGAGTTGAAATGTGAATAAGATTCAGGTCTTATTTTGCCTACCTCCTTTGCTCCACACAGAATGTGCCTCTTCTTCCAAATTTCTTTAGAAATTCTGACATGGAAGATCAATCTGACACCATAGCAGAGGGCAATAATTCAGATTTTTGTCTAAGAATCATCACAGCATTCTGAGACTTTATTGTTATTTTAAAAAATGATATTTCATAACACAATGTATAGAAAAGTGAGAAATTTAGTCAAATGACCAGGAATGCCTTTTGCTTCATTATTTCACCCAAATAATCATTTGCTATTTTATCCCTTATTAGTTGACTTAGCATGTCTGTAGTTTGTCAATAAAATGAACTCCCTTTAGAGACAGCCAGTCTTCCAAGTATGTGATTATGAAGATTTCTGTTTTATGACTTTTCTCTTCTATGGCTCTGTCATTTCCATTAAAGCCTTTTGCTGATTTTATATTGTGGGTTATCCTTGTAGGTATAGGTCTTCACCAAACTTCACACTTGCCTGACACTATTGGAAGGAAGCAAAGCTCATCTTGATTTAGTTCTTTCTCTCTACTCTTTTGAATTTGCCTGACAGGTATCCTGAATAGATATTCAGGGACACGGAATGATGTGGATCGAGAGTTTGTTATAATGTTTACTCTTGTGGATGAGAATCAAAGCTGGTACCTCAATGAAAATATCAAACATTTCTGCACCGACCCTGATTCAGTTGACAAGAAAGATGCTGTTTTCCAGAGGAGTAACAAAATGCATGGTGAGTACCTCCCATGTTCCCAAACATATACCAGGCCTTTTATACTATAAGGTACTACAAGGGATAAAAAATACACAGAAATGTTGATCTGAGTTTGGCATGATTTATAACTCAGGGATGACCGTGGTTAGAAAGTGATACAATACATGACACATGTTTGAACCTGAAACAATCTGAGGGGGACAAAGCAGTGGATACATGCTAAATTGGGCATGCAGTGTGGACAAAGCCACAGAGCTTTGGGAAAATGGAGGGATCAATGTTATATTGTAATTGGAAAAGAATCGGTGCCTGAGGTGAGCCTAGAGCATGGGTGGGCTTAGACTGACTGGAAGGAGAAAGGAGAATGAAATCATCGTTCTATAATAATCCTGTGTTTTGCAACATTTTGCTTCATCCAGTAACCATTTTCTGAGCCGCTGATAAATTTTAAGAACTGAGTTATGCATGGGGTTTAAATAAGCACTTGTGAATTCATTATATTTCCCAGGCATTCTTTACATCAACAAAATTTACTGAGCATGCACTATACATCAGACTCCGTATTTGTTCAAAACAGTGAACTTCTATAGTTACTTCATTAGTTGAGATGGGGCACTTACTCATGCCTGTTTTGCAAAGCAGTAGCTTAATGTAGCATTTTAGGATTTTCTTAGAGAGTTCTAGTGAACATAAAGGAAATAGTCAACCTACATATCCCACCTTATTCATTGACATGTCTTCTTCTATTGCTTCTCTGTCTCTCAGAATTGTTCTAACCAAGGTATCCTCAATATAGTCATAAAATCATAAGAGAAATAGAAGGAGCTGAAGATCATCTAACGTCTCCATTTTACAGAAGAGAAACTGAGGTCAAGAGACTATCAATGACTTGCCTAAGGTCAAAGTGATAATTAATGCCAGAGAATTTCCTGAGAGAAGTCCCATAGCAAATAAATGTAAATTTGGCTGTGTTTGATTCCTAGGCACATCAAGGCATGATTGTCAGTACATTGATTATTTCCATTGTATTGCATGCCTTCTCTTTTCCTTCTAGTGGTATTTTGGCAACCTTATGTGTAGTGATTCTTGGAAAATATTTTAGGAGGAAAGGAAGTAAGGGAGAGAAGGAAAGGGGAAGGCAGGGAGGCAGAGAAAACAATGAAGGATGGAGTCAATGAAGACATAAATTCAAATCATTGCTGTGACAAGTTGTAATGCATATCCTTTACAAAATGGGAGTGATGATCTCAAATATTGCAGAAAACTACTAATTGTGATTACTTAAGACTCACCTGCCCAAATAATTCCTCTTACTCTGTATTTATTCTTTTGAAGTGAAAATGTCCAACAAAATGAAATGAATTACATAAGCAAACATAGATTACATGTATCATAAAAAGAAGCCTGTCCAGGCACAATGGCTCATGCCTATAATCCCAGCACTTTGAGAAGCAGGTGTGGGAGGATTGCTTGAGGCCAGAAGTTCAAAACCAGCCTGGGCAACATAGGGAGATCCGTTATCTACAAAAAATTCAAACAAACAACAAAAAAAATCAGCTGGGCATAGTGGCACATGCCTGTGGTCCCACCTACTTGTGATGCTGAGGTCAGAGGATTGCATTAGCCCGGGAATTTGAGGCTGCAGTGAACTAAGTGCCACTGCACCCCAGCCTGGGTGACAGAGCAAGACCCTGTCTCAAAAAACAAAAACAAAAAACCCTAGCCTGTATGCTGAAGTAGATGTGTGTTTGCAAACAATCCTTCAAGACTGGAAAAGGGTGGGGTATTGTGGCACACGCCTGTAATCCCAGCACTTTGGGAGGCCAAGGTGGGAGGATCACTTGAGGCCAGGAGTTCAAGACCAGCCTGGCCAACATGGCAAAACCTGTCTCTACTAAAAATACAAAAATTAGCTGGTCATGGTGGTGGGCACCTGTAATCTCAGCTACTGGGGAGGCTGAGGCACAAGAATCTTTTGAACCCAGGAGACAGAGGTTGCAGTGAGCTGAGATTGCGCCACTGCACTTCAGCCTGGGTGTGACAGAGCGAGACTCCATTTCAAAAGAAAAAAAAGAGAGAGAGACTGGAAAAAGAGACCTAATCAAGTAAAGGAAAAAATTTAATTAAAAAAATCTAGACTATGGAAGACAATTAATATGTACAAGTTTTATTGATCAATTTATTTAAATTTACTAAAATAATTTAGAATTAATTGTGCTGCCTAAGTCATCAGGCATTTCAGCAACAATTGCTTTTAACTCAGTTCGAACTTAAGAAGGGATATTGTGACTTTTTAAAGCCCTGAATCAAGTTCTTTTCTGAACTTGGTCAACTCCCAGCTGCCATTTAGATGGTTTTAAAGTATTTGGTCCTGGATTTACGCCATAAACTTAATAAGATCCTGCTCCAGCAACATGTAGTAAAAACTGTTTTTCTCTTGGCTTTTTAAAGTAAACAAACAAACAAACAAAACAGTTCTCATAAATTCCTTTTAATCAATTCCTTTTCTTTCCATCTTACTACATGCTTTTGTCACTTCATTAAGTAGATACTATGTGCCAGTTTTTCTGCTAGGTCCTGATAACTGTTAAGATGAACAAGACAGGGTTTCTAGTTCCAAGGAGCACAGAATCTGGTGGAGACAGCAGATATGCCAGTGAAGGATTATGACAGAAGGTGACTGAGCCTCCTGTAAATATGAGCAGCACTCTGTTTTCTCCTGACCTCATATTGCGCTCCCACAGCAGCTCCGAGGCTGTTCTCAGTGTATGCTGATCTTCACTTTTATTGAGTGTTTTCTCTGGAAAAAGGCCAATAAAAACATTTCATTTCTCTTTTGGACAATATACATTTCTAAGAGCCAGGTTTTTCTGCACCAAAACCTTACAACCAATGGTCTGCACTGGTTTTCCAGCCATGCTTAAGCCCGTATTACCAACATTTCTGGTCCCAGTCGCCTCTGCAGGGGAGTTTCTTCCACTAGTGTGTTTCTGTTTCCAGCCCTCAATGGATACCTCTTCGGAAACTTCCCGGAGCCTGATATGTGTGTTGGAGAATCTGTGTCCTGGCACCTATTTGGAATGGGGAATGAAATAGACATCCATTCTATCTATTTCTATGGTAACACCTTCATCAGCAGAGGGCATCGGACTGATGTCGTCAACCTGTTCCCAGCCACCTTCCTTACAACAGAAATGATAGCCGAGAATCCTGGGAAGTGGATGATAACCTGCCAGGTCAGCGACCACCTACAAGGTAAAAAGGATAAAGACCAGAGTTGATATGTTTAGAATGGTACAATCAAACCACACAGTCACTAGTGCTCATCCAGTACCTACTGTTAGATAGAGTCTTGTATGTACTATATTTAATTAGGTAATAAATATACAGGAAAATATAATGCTCATCTCTTTGATATTCTATCAACAGATGTTTATTGACCACTTCTGTATGAAAAAAGTGGGGAAGTGATTAAAAATTGATGAGACCTTCGAGGAACCTGTAATATAGTTGTTAGACATAGTTAGACATTCACAAAATGAATACGATTTAAGGCAGAATGAGATAAATGCTCTTTGGGTGTTGCAGTCACTACTCTGGAGCAATCAGAGGGGCTTCCTGAGGAGCTGGCTCCTAATATGAGCCTTGAAATATGAGTAGGAACTGAATAGATGAAGAAGGAAAGAAAGACTTTTGAGGAAGCAGCATGAACTGGGAAAAACACATGTTCTTTTTGAGCAACTGTAAGTAGAGTAATAAGGTTTTAGCACTGGAAAGGACTTTCTGGATAATAAGGACCAATCCCCCCTCGAATTATTTAATTTCGTTTTGAACATCTCTTGTGAGTAGTTATAGCAGCTCATCTCATCTCTGGACTGCTCTATTGGAATGTTCTTCCTCAAATTGAGACAAAACCCATTGACCTATAGCTTCCTTCATGTCCTATGATAGGTGCATGATAAACATTTGTTGGCCTAAATGCCTGTTGAATGACCTGGTTCTGGTTTCTTCGGACATCATACACTATGTCCTTTCTTAGCTGGACCATAATGTTCCTTACAGAGAAGTGATGACAGAAGAGCCTGGGAGGCTCATCAGGCCCCTTAGCAAAGCTAAGGAGGTGGGGCCGTGTGATCCTTAGCTCTTTTGGCACACTAGTGACATAATCAGTGCAGTTATTTAAGAAGATAAATGTATGCATGCAAGAAGGACTTGATGGAGGAATTCTGACCACTGGATGCTAGTTAAGAAGCATTTGACAGTGTTAGAGGTCTAACACCTAAACGTCTGCCCTAAGATGATGAAACCAAGACAGAAAAAAATATGTTAATGGAATAGACACAGAAGAAATAATGTCTGATATTTGGGTACTAACTTCCCATAGTCACTAATAGGTGCAAAGATCCAGCTGCTCAGGGCTGCTTTGGTAACACATTCTTGTTCCTGTCCACCTTCCACAGTGAGTCATAGCATTAGTCAACTGCAGTATCCCAATTACATTCAACTGAAAAATTAATCAGTTAATATGTACTAGATGCTCTTCTGGGAAAACAAAGATTAACAAGAGAAGGTTTCTATTCTCAAAGAGTCTTATGCTGTTAAATCTGGGAAGAAACTGTAGATTTAAAATCAAGATATTAGCAGCCATTTGAGACTAGTAAGATCGCTAAATTAGCCCAATAGTTGTGGACATAAGCTGGTATTTATACGTTCCCTGAAATACAGTATTTCTAAATTGTCCATGCCTTCAGAAAAAAGTTATTGTAAAAAAATTAGAAAATACATATAATTGGAGGTTTTTTAACAAATAGAGACAGGGTCTCGCTATGTTGCCCAGGCTGGTCTCAAACTCCTGGGCCCAAGCAATCCTCCCACCTTAGCCTTTCAAAGTGCTGGGATTATAGGCATGAGCCACTGGATCTGGCCCCTATAAATTGGTTTTAAAATCAGTAGTTCCATAATAGAAATATTTTATATTCACATTTTGGTGAATATCTTCCCTATTTTCTATTTCTTAATATGTAAATATATATGTATTTTAAAAAATGAAATCAGTCTATTAATGCTGCACTGTAGCTAATTTTTCTCATTTACAAATATATCAGAAACACATTTTCACGTCGGTGAATATAGAGCTTACTTCATCATGGTTAATACTTCCAGTGTCCATTATAAGGAGATTACATCTTGCTTAATCAATACTCTATTGCTTAATGCTTATGTTTCCCACCAATTTTTTTGCTATTATAAACAGCACTGATGACTATTATTTATAGATGTTTGCACTTTTGTCTGAACATTTTCTTAGAAAAACTCCTAGATTTAGAATTTCTGGGTCAAAGAGTATGATTTTTTTTAAAAAGCTATGGACATACATTGCCACATTCTCTTTTGGAAATTGTTATTCTTCTACCTGAAGTGTATGAGTATGGCTCTTTCCCCATTCATCTACCAACACTGAGAATTATTAGTCTTTCTAATCTTTACTAATCTGATCAATGAACAATAGTATCATTTGAAAACTGTTAAGGTTTGAGTACTATTTGAGTACTGTTAAGGTTGAACCTCTTTTTCATTTGTTTATTGGCCAATATTATTTATTTTGTGAATAAACTATTTCTGTTCCTTGCTCATTTTCTATTGGAGATTTACTTGTTTTCATCTTTATCTGTAAAAGTGATTTACATATTAATCTTTTGTCATCTGTGTCACAAATATCCCTCCTGTTGCCATTTATCCTTTTTAAAAAAACTTTCTTTATGGTCCAATTTTCTGTACAGAAGCCTAAATGTTCAAGAGTCAAATCTATCAGTCTTTTCCTGTATGATTCCTTTTGTGATCATTTATGCCTCAGCTCGTGGTTTTCCTCTGTTCTGCAGCTGGTATGCTGGGGCAATACAATGTTGATAACTGCAAAAGTGATATTTTCTACCCCAAGATGAAGGGTCAACAGAGGTGCTACTTTATAGCAGCTGAAAAAATTCTTTGGGATTATGCTCCTCAAGGCTATAACAAATTCAGTGGTCTTCCTCTAAACGCCTCTGGCAGGTAAGCACCCTTTGTTGGTGTTTCTAAGCCTCTCGTCAGAGAAGCATGTGTTAGGCTTTCTCTGTGATCTAATTTGTATTCCAACCACTGCTCTGATGAGCTTATACTGCATAGATGGCATAATGTAGCTGCTTAAGGTGTTCTTAATACTGCAAAAGCACTGCTGAGAACTGGTAGAATATTTTTTGTTTTGTGACTTGACGGCTGAATCAAAACACTAGATCATTCATTCATTGATCAAACATTTCTTGAGTAGGCACTATGTGCAAACTATAGTGCAAAGTGCCATTAGAAATACTAAGCTGACAAAGAATAGAGTAAGGCCTTTACACATATGGAGCAGACAGTCTTGAAGAGGGAATGACAGGAGATGGAGATGACCTGGCCTAAGAGGGTTACCCTTTTTGGTTCAAGAATATCCTGATTTAAGTTGTGTCCCCTTTATGTCCTACAAATATTCTTTTCCTTTCTATTCAGTAAAATGCCATTTTTCTTTCAAAGCCTTACTCTAATGTCACCTCTGAAGTGAAACCTTTGACTCTTGATATAAATGAATTATGTTCTCTCTGTGCTCCCATAGAATATACTATTTAAAAAATTAATCTAGCAATTTATTAGGTGGATCTGGACTCCTGTGACTTGTTAGTATATAATCATATGCAAAGTTGTCTGTGAAGATACTAAAAAATGTACAGTGTGATATCAAGAATCCTTTTTTATATTTAAGGGAATGTTTTAAAAATTCTCTTTGTGATCAATAAAACATCATGTTTCTTTAATTGTACATTTTATTCATTCATTCATTTATTCATTCATACTTTCACTCATTATTCCACCAAACTGATGCACTTGAACCCTGTCTAAAGAATTTGTGTGAACCATATGTGAAAGACTCTGGTATCAACATTCTCTATTGACTAGTATTTCTCCATAAACAGAATAATGAGAATTAGCATTCAAAATTGTCTTAGGAGCCTTCTAGAATTCTGAAGTGCCTTCTGAAATAGGAAAGATTAAACTATATTCAATCAATGTTTAATGTGATATATGAAAGCACAAAGTGCAAGATGACATGAGGGATGCAAGGATATCTAAAGCAATAAAATGCAGAGGAAGAAGCTGGGTTCACAAGAGTAGAGAAGTAACTGCAAGTTACAAATAAAAGTGAGGTGAGTTGTCCTGGTAGTGAGTTATCTGGATGCTCAGAGAGAGGTAAGCTAGCCAGGGAACACATTATAGAGGAAGTGAGACTTAAGCAAAATCTTAAGGAGTGATAGAATTTATTTAACTGTATAGGGAAGAGAGGAATTTTAGATGGAGGGGTTGATGCAAAGCACCTATGGCATGGGAGGAATGAACAGATGAGACTGCAGTAACAATTTGCATAGAAGAATGGGCATTGGCATGGAGAAATAGAGAATTGGGGTAAACGGGATAACAATTGCAGAGGTCCTTTAATCTTTTTGAACATTATTTGATTGGCAATTGGAAGCAATTGAAGATTTTGGAGCAGGTAAATAACAATAACAATTACCATTTTGGAGATTAATGTATTAAGTGAAAAAATAAGCACAGTCTTGGCCATTGAAAGTAATTTGTAATCGCGGTCTTGGCCATTATGACCATTATGGCTTACTTTTGCACCAATCTAATAGTTGTGTGTCTATGCTGAGAAGAAAAGTGAATGAGCCAGTATCAGATAGAGGATGCAGTTCAGAGGTTCATATAATGGGCTCCACCCAGTGTGATTAGGGCATGAACTGGGGTCGTGGTAGTGGGAAGAAAGGAAAAGAAAAGATGCACAAAGAAGATAGAAAAGGAAGAGTGCCAAAAAATTTTACAAAGTAAGGATGAATGAGTTAAGGGAATGAAGCAGAAAAAGAAAATCTACGTGGCTGCAAGAGTGATGGCACCATTGATGGAAATAAGATAGTATAGAGACAGTATTACTCAGAATTTATATTATCATATTCACAGCTTGGAAATTTTGCATTTCATGCATATGGTTTATATGGTAGCCCTCCAATAATTACACTATTTGATTAACTAGACACTCCATTCCTTAATAATGCCAGATATCAAAGAGCTTACTAGATGCAGAGAATATTCATATTAATATCAGCAAGAGAGAGAGGGATGCTTATTCTGCAGAGAAACCAGTTAGCTCTTTGTTACTTTGTAGAACACCATTCTGGAACTCTAATATTGGTAAGTAAGGAGTTTACTTGTGACTGGTTCAGCGCTGGACCTCTCGGGAAGAAAGTACAATGGCTGAGAGAAATCAGCTTGAGTATCACCCAGCCTCTGAAGACTTTTAGGGCTGGTTAACTATTCCTGGGAACTCTGTCAAGGCCTGTGCTGTCTTTTCTGGGGAGATGGGTGGGTGAGTGGACTAAAAGTGATAGAATGAAGTTCCATAATTAAAGTATTTGGTGGATATGTTGAGAAGTGTCCTCAATCATGTTCCTATGTCTTTTCAGTGACTCTGATCTCTACTTCACACAAGGGGACAACAGAATAGGAGGAAAATACTGGAAGGTTCAGTATACTGAATTTGTTGATGCAACTTTTACTAAAAGAAAGAGACTCTCTGCTGAAGAAGCCCATCTTGGAATTCTTGGTACAGTAAAACCATCCCCCATGCATTGAACCCAGGGAGATGTTTTAGCTGGGCATGTACATCTGCACAGAATGACTCTTCTGCTCTACTTCTTTCTGTCTCTTTTCATTCTCTTCTCTCTCTTCTTCTGGATATTTTTTCAGGCCCAGTCATCAAGGCAGAGGTGGGTGATACCCTGTTAGTGACCTTTGCCAACAAAGCCGACAAGGTCTATAGCATTTTACCCCATGGTGTGATCTATGACAAGGCATCTGATGCAGCCCCAAACCTAGATGGTAAGTCTCACTCTGGGCTTAGGGAGGAAACAGGATGGGTGAGCAAAGCACTTAGAAATAAACAGTCCTGGTTCAAATCCTGGTCCTTTCCATTACCTGTCCTGAGAGCTTGGGCAATCACTTAAACTTTCTGAACCTGATTCTCTCCTGTCAAATGCAGATAACAATACTCACCTCACAGGGCTTTGGAAAGGGATGGAGAGAATTTAGGACAAGGTCTGGCCCATGGTAGGTTCTTAGGAAATGTTCGTTTCTTTCTTTTTTTCTCAGTAATGTAGTAAATCTCAAAAGTAAGCTACTTTCACAGTCACTTCTTTTTCTCTAAGATGGAGAGCTTTTCAGTTGCAGGTTGCATAGGATTCTGCAGGTGAAGGCTGAAGGGAAAATTTGATTTCTAATGGTTTGTTGACATCGAAGTCTTACACATGGTCTTTGTATCAAATCAACAAATATATTTATAAAAAACAGTAGTGTGTGCTTATCATCTGATATGGCCTCTCCCCATCACAGAGTACATGGCATAGGTTCTCCAAATGTAAGAAAGGTAGCTGTTGCCCAGTGGCTGTGGGAACTCTAATCCATTCATGATACTGCTCTTGGGAAACTTCTAGTTCCTTGGTACTCATCCCTATTACTGCAGCAGACACCCTGGCTTCCTGGGATACTCTTCACACTCGAGTGTGATGCCAGGCCCAGTTGAGAACAGGTTTTGTGGTGATGGTGAGGGGACAGAAGAGAAAGGAATGGAAGAGAATTCCCTCTCCCTTGACCCATCCTCACCCTCTCTCGCTGCGGTAACAATTCCTAAAACCATCCTCTCCTCTTTGGTCAAAATACTCAAAATGGCTGCGTGCAGTGGGTCATGCCTGTAAGCCCAGCAATTTGGAAGGCTGAGGCAAGAGGATCTCTTGAGGGAATTCAAGATTACAGTTATAATCATGCCACTGTACTACAGCCTGGGTGACATAGCAAGACCTTGTCTCTTAAAAAAATAAAAGAAAAAAATGCTCAGAATGACTGTGTGTGTGTGCAGAAAGAACACTAGAACAGACAAAATGTTTGTTAACTCAGCAAACATACTGGGCACCTTTTTGCAGAGCACTGGATAAAATGCAGAATGAGCCTCTGGCCTTGTCTAGTAGGAAAGAATCAATGTGTTTTTTGGCAGTACGGTGTAAGGGTTAAGTGCACAGTCTTTGGAATCAGACAAAAACTGAGTTTGAATCCCAGATTTGCTATATATCAATGTCATAACCTTGGGCATTCACTAAACTCCTCTATCTTGTAGTTATTTGGATGATTTCCAAGTTCAGTCTCCTATATTTCAAACTCTTTAAAGATAGGTTTCTTGCTTAATTCTTTTGGGTATCTTCTGCAAGACCAAGTGTAATATATTCTACATAGAAAGCATTCCAATGATATTTTATGAATTTTCACTTAACTGTTGAATGGGCCACTATCAGTCTTTTAATATTTGCTAAGGCTGGCATTTGAGCAAGAAATTGTATGGGATTTATGAAGAAGATAATCCTTTGATTTAAACTTTTATCTCATAAGCCAGCAGATTGTGGCAGTGGCCTCTTCTGGTAGGATACATAAGAGAAAACCACTCTCCTGGTACAAAATTCTTCATCATCAGAGGGAGGCACCCAGGGCTGGAAGACCCAGTCTGACCAATGTAATGTTCTTGCCTGTTGTTTTGAATAATTGTTTTGTTTATATCCTCAGGATTTGTGAAACCAGGGGCGCATGTTAAACCAGGTGAAACCTTCACATACAAGTGGACAGTGCCTGAGAGCGTAAGCCCAACTGCTGGTGATCCTCCCTGTCTGACCTATCTTTACTTCTCAGCAGTTGATCCAATTAAGGACACCAGCTCTGGCCTGGTAGGGCCTTTGCTAGTCTGTAAAAAGGGTGTCCTCAATGCTGATGGGACACAGGTAGGCCATTGAGTGTCACCAGTTCTTCTCAGGGTTGTATGTGGGAGAGATCCGCAACAGAGCCAGAGATGAGACAGGAATAGTCAGTTACAAAAAGCAATTTGTCTTTCTTCCCTTGAAGTAGATTTCTACATAATGGAGATTTTATTTGATTTTCTGGTGAAAATGTAAGATCTAAATTTATAGTTACAAATGCCCACTCAGGAACCTAGAATCTCTGCTTGTTGTGGTTAGGATTTGGCAGGCCTCTTTTTCTGTGTGCTGCTTTTATTACAGAATCTTTAGAGATCCACATGGAATGCTAATTGGAATTATTCTTCTTGGACAAGGTTTCTCAAATCAAAATTACTTGGGGACCATTTAAACATCCATTATTCAGGTACTACAGACTAATTAAATCAGAATCTCCAGATGATTCCAATGTGCAGCCAACGTTGAGAACCACTGTGACCCACAACTGTAAAATGAAAGTTAATCACTATGGCTGAAGGAAAAAGAAAGCATTTAGATAACTTCTTGCAAGTCCCAACTTAGAGATTTGAATTGTTCAACTGATTAGTGTAGCGAAGCATAGCCTTTCAAGCTATGTCTACATGATATTAAACATATTAATGAAAAGAGAAAAATAGTCATTGAAGCATCTATTTTACCAATCAGAAATAGCAAGGACATTTATTTAAATGGTATATTTTATAATTTTTGGCATTGTGTGGCTCCACTTCTGGACTCAAAGGAATTTCCAGATTTAAAAAACACAAAATATCTTGATCCTATTTGGATTTTCCTTTCTCTACATGAAGGAACAATCCCGGAAATGTCTATTGCATGTGTTATAAGACTGAATGTTTATGCTGTGCCTCAACAAGCACACAAGGCAAAGCAGAATGATTATTCATATTTTAAAGCTGAAGAAACTAAGGCTCAGAGACATTGAGTAGAATTCCAGGAAATACACCTAGTAAGTAGTGAAAGTTGGCAGTAAAACACAGGACCTTGAACATCCAACTTGGTCCTTTTTCCAATGCATCCTCTTGCTTCCTCGCAGCTAAATACCTAAGCCAAGGAGATTTAGTGCCAGAAAATGTTTGAAAGGTAGTTCTAATTTTGCCCCCGCTGTGTCCGTTTAATGGTACCTTTGAGGTTTGCTAGAAGCACCTCATAGTCTGTAGGAATTGTTGCCTAAGCCAAATACTATTCATGGTCAGTCCACTTACACAAAATTCATGAAAAAAAAAAAGTACCCTGAAACATCCTATACCTATAACTTGGCTGAGAGAGAAAACCATTTGGCCAGATGGAAAGGTATGTTCAATTCAAGAGTTACTTATGAAATAACTACTATGTGCCAGGCCCTCTATAAGCAAAATGGTCAGTCTTCTTCTAGGCAGGTGGAGAGATGAAAATGGGAATAAGTGTTTGCATCTCTTTCCAGTAAATTGTCATAAATTCTCCCAGTGGTGAATGGTCAGGTACAGAATGTCATTTACTAACACCCCTAGTCCTCCACACTAACCATTCAGTCAAACTCCCTACTCCCATTCTGTTTCTCTCTTTGAATCCACCTCTCTATAGATCTCACACTTTTTTGGAAATAATCTGACTTATGGAAAAGTAGAAAAAATTTACAAAGAATCTTCATGTACCCTTCACCCAGATTCATCAACATTTGATCTCATTTGCTTTATTATTATCTCTCTTTGTTTTTATGGGTTATTTTTCTGAACTGTTTGAGAGTAGGTTGTAGACATAATGTCTTTCAGTGTGTGTTTCCTAAAAACAAGGACCCTCTCTGACATAAACAAAGTAAAATTATCTGAGTCAGAAAATTAACGTTGACATTATCAAATCTACATACATTTTAAAATTTTGCCGATTGTCTCATTGATGTTCTTTATAGCAAAAGAAAAACATGTTTTTCCTGGTCCTGGGTCTGATCTAGGATCATGCATTGCATTGAGCTGTCTCCTCTTTCCCCCATGATTAATTTCTTTAAATTTTTTTTATTTTTAATTTTTGTGGGTACATAGAACGTGTATATATTTATGGAGTACACGAGATGTTTTGGTACAGGCATGCAATGCATAATAACCACATCATGGAGAATGGGGTATTCATCCCCTCAAGCATTTATCCTTTGTGTTACAAATAATCCATTTATATTCTTTTAGTTATTTTCAAATGTACAATTAAGGTGACTATAGTCACCCTCCCCATGATTAATTTTATCACAGGGCACCAGGCATGATTTTTCTAAAGTGCAAATGAGATCAAGTCGCTTTCCTGTTCAACACTTCCAGTGGTTTCCTGTCACACTTAAAACAAAAATCAACACTATTTAGACATGCCCCAGCTTCTTGTTCCCACAAGTGGGCACCACGCTCCCTCATGCCCACTTATGCTCCATCCACATTCTGTTCCTCTCTCAGGCCAAGCTTGTCTTTGGCTTTGGGCCTCTGTACCAGGCTCCTTATGCCTGGAATGTCATCCCCTGACCTTTGCGTGGCTAGTTCTTCTTGTCACTCCTCAGAGAAGCCTTCTCTGATCACCAGGCTAAGGTCACTTTCTTTTATATCACCTGATTTTACTATCACTTACCACCATAAGACAGTTTCCTTGTTTATTTATTTGCTTATGTGTATAGTATGTTTCCTCCTACAAGAAGATAAGTGCAATGGGGCAAGGACCTTGCCTATCTTATCTTCCTTTCCCAGAACAATGCATGGCACATTGTTGACATTCAACAAATATTTCTGGTTGGATAAATGCAATACAGGGTATGTACTCTTATCCCCAAGGTTAAGAAGTTTAGTTAGCAGAAAATGCCATATTACACACATCTTAAACATTGTGTGGCCTGCAAACAAACACTGAAAATTCCAGTGCAACCTCATTTACAAAACTCATTTTCCTTATCCACATTTCAATACTCAGAGTTGTGTAATGGGTTATGGTTTAGACCTCTCACCTTTCTTCCCTGCTGCTGTGGGAGCCTACTATGTACTAACATATACTGTTCACAAAATAGCTGTGTGCTGCAGACACCAGCCACTACTCAGATGTTCCATATATATATATATATATAGAGAGAGAGAGAGAGAGAGAGAGAGAGAGAGAAAGAGACACACAGAGAGATATTTATTATGAGGAATTGGCTCATATGATTATGGAGACTGATAGATCTCAGCACCTGCAGGCTGAGTCAACAGGCAGAAGACCCAGGAGAGCCAATGGGGTGGCTCCAGTTAGAAAGCTGACAGGCTCGAGAACCAGGAAGAGCCAATATTTTAGTTTAAGCATGAAGGCAAAAAGAAGCCAATGTCCTAGTTCAAGGACAGTCAGGTGGGAGAAATTCCCTCTTATTTAGAGGAAGGTGAGCCTTTTGGTTCTTTCTATTCAGGCCTTCAACCAATTGGATGGGGTACACTCATGTCGGGAAGTACAGTCAGTTTTATTCAGTCTACTGATTCAATTGTTAATCTCATCCAAAAACATCCTTCCAGAAACACCCAGGATAATGTGTGAGCAAAAATCTGGGCACACTGTGGCCCAGTTAAGTTATTCATAAATTCACCATCACTCAGGGTTCTGTCACCTTCCTTCTAATGTTTTCTTGGGCTAATTTCCCACCCTCATTAAACCCAGTTACCCTCCAAATACCTGTCAAGCAATGAGGTTCTTCAATGCAACTCCTTTCAATTGTTCATTCTTCTACTATAGATGATTGCGGTCTCACCTAATAATAACAGCACTGAGTGCTTAATATTTGTCAGTTGTTGTGTTGAGTGCTTTAGCTAAGTCATCTCATTTAATCTTCACACAAAACATGATGTGGGGACTCCTATTACCCTCATGTTGCAAGTGAGGGAATTAGGGCTTAGAGAGGATAAATCACTTGCTCCAGGCTTCACACTGGGTGAACAGAAGAATAGCATTAGAACCTAGGTTTTTCTGTTCACATAGCCCATGATCTTTTAAAATATATTTTGATCCTTTATGTTCTTCCAATTTTTAATATTTTATTCTGAAAAATTTCAAGTCTTCATTGTTTTCTTCTGTAGCTCATGCTTTTATACCACTGCCTTCTAAAGCATCATGTAATTAAGGAAATAACTATATATAAGGAATAGTAGGAGCAAGGAGTACTCACTTCGTTGATGAGGAGTTAGGAAAGCATCACAGAAGTGGGCAGCTAAGCAGAACCATGAGGTTGCTTAGTGGTTTGCAAGAGAAAAGAGTGGCAGACTATCAAAGCTGAGGGAATACATGCATGAAGGACAGAGGGATGCAGAACACAGCAAGTGCAGAGGGTGACAAGGAGCTTGGCCTTGCTTCAAAGTGCCAGGAGGAAACAGTCAAGAGATGAGGCTGAACAGGTAGGCAGGAACTGGAATACCATTAGATGAGACTGTATTGTCCAACATGAGGAGAGAGATATGGTCAGATGACATTGCTGAGGGTCCCTCCAGAGCATGCAGCAGGATGAAGGTGGCTTGGGTGGGGAGCATGTTAGAGACAGGAAAGCATTGAGGGATAGAAAGGATGGTCACCTCCATTCTTCACAGAATTAGAAACAACAACTTTAAAATTCATATGGAACCAAAAAGGAGCCCATATGGCCAAGGCAATCCTAAGCAAAAGGAACAAAGCTAGAAGCATCATACTACCCGACTTCAAACTATACAACAAGGCTACAGTAACCAAAACAGCATTGTACTGATACAAAGTCAGACACATAGAGCAATTGAACAAAATAGAGAACTCAGAAATAAGACAGCACATCTACAACCATCTGATCTTTGACAAACCTGACAAAAACAAACAATGGGGAAAGGATTCCCTATTTAATAAGTGATGCTGGGAGAACTGGCTAGCCATATGCAGAAAATTGAAAGTGGACCCCCTTCCTTACACCTTATACAAAAATTAACTCAAGATGGATTAAAGACTTATATGTAAAACCCAAAACTATAAAAACCCTAGAAGAAAATCTAGGCAATACCATTCAGGCCATAGGCACAGGCAAAGATTTCATGATGAAAACGTCAAAAGCAATTGCAACAAAAGCAAAGCATGACAAATGGGTTCTAATTAAACTAAAGAGCTTCTGCACAGCAAAATAAACCATCATCAGAGTGAACAGACAACCTGGAGAGTGGGAGGACATCTTTGCAATCTATCCATCTGATGAAGGTCTAATATCCAGAATCTACAAGGAACTTAAACAAATTTACAAGAAAAAAAAACTCATTAAAAAGTGGGCAAAAGACGTGAACAGACACTTCTCAAAAGAAGACATCTATGCAGCCAATAAACCTATGAAAAGAAGCTCAACTTAACTGATCATTAGAGAAATGCAAATGAAAACCACAATGAGATACCATCTCACGCTATTCAGAATGGCAATTATTAAAAAGTCGAGAAATGGCAGATGCTGGCAAGGCTGTGGAGAAATAGGAACTCTTTTACACTGTTGGTGGGAATGTAAATTAGTTCAACCATTGTGGAAGACAGTATGGTGATTCCTCAAAGACGTAGAACCAGAAGTACCATTTGACCCAGCAGTTCCATTACTGGGCATACACCAAAAGGAATATAAATCATTCTATCACAAAGATACATGCATGTATGTGTTCATTGCAGCACTACTCACAACAGCAAAGACATGGAATCAACTGAAAAGCCCATGTCTTTTGACAGGCTGGATAAACAAATTGTGGTACACGTACACCATGGAATACCATGCAGCCATAAAAACGAATGAGACCATGTCCTTTGCAGGGACACGGATGGCACTTGAAGCCATTATCCTCGGCAAACTAAAGCAGGAACAGGAAACCAAACAATGCATGTTCTCACTTATAAGTGGGAGCTGAACAATGAGAACACATGGACACAGGGAGGGGAACAACACACACTGCGGCTTGTGGTGGTAGGGGTGGAGGGAGGAAGAGCATCAAGATAAATAGCTAATGCATGCTGTGCTTAATACCTAGGTGACAGGTTGATAGGTGCAGCAAACCACCATGGCACATGTTTACCTATGTAACAAATCTGCACAGACTGCACCTGTATCCCAAAATTTTAAATTAAATTAAAAAGAAAAGAAAACATAGTCATCTCTCTGGTCAGTCCTAAGGGAAAGCATACTGCAGCGATCTGTGATGCTGTGTGATCAGATAGGCTCAAATAGACTGATTAGGAATACATGCTGTGGGAAGTCATATCCACTGTCCCCTCACTATCCACTCAAGTTAACATAATTTAGCTAAGTCTCGTCAGTTATATGAATTCATTATTTCACTCAAAAATGTATACTTGATGCCTGCTTTTCCAGGCATTTTTCTTGGTGATGCAGGTACAGAGAGGAATCCAAAGTGTTCCTATCCTCATGAAACTCACATTGCAGTAGGAAAAAGTTAAAAAAAATAACTTCATAAATAAAATAGTTTCAGGTGGAGATAAGTGCTATGAAGAATAAAATAGGGTAAAGTGAGTGAGTTTCTGGGCAGAAGATGGTGATAAGTTTAGAAGGATGGTTAGGGAAGACCACTCTGAGGAAATGACATGCAGAAAAGTGAATTGAGGAAGGGAGTTCTTCAATTCATGTTCCACAACACATGGAAAGACCCTGAGGCAGGAATGAGGTTGGTGTGTTCATGGAAGGGCAAAAGGCCAGGGTGTCTGGAGCAAGCTAGGAGGTGAGTACAGGGAAATGAAGTCAGAGAGAGAAGCTGGGCCAGGGCTGGCAGGTCAGGGTAAGGAGAAAAAGTCCTTGAGGACCAGCCTGGCAACAGAGGCCAAAAGAGTAGAAAGCCTTCTAAGCAGGGGCTGATTTCCTTGGAGGACGGATGTAACAAGAAAGACAAATTTTCTGAGTGGGGAATAAATTCATCAGAGCAACATTCAGTATCCTTATTTAAAAATGACCTGCGAACTCTTGGGCTGATGTTGATCTGCCCTGACTTATTAATATTTTGTGTGAACTTTGAAGGAAAGCAATTCTGTGAATTCCTCCAAGCTGTACCTTTTATGTATTCATTTCTTTCTTCTCTGTAGAAAGGAATAGACAAGGAGTTTTACCTACTGTTCACAGTCTTTGATGAGAATCTGAGCAGATATTTTGATGAAAACATTCAGAAGTTTATCTGGCATCCCTTCAGCATTGACAAAGAAGATAAAGAGTTTGTGAAATCCAACCGAATGCATGGTATGACAAATGACATTCCCGCCTGTAAATGAAAGGCTGACTTGCATTAGAAGTGAAAATGATTGGTGTGTTTGAATTATATTAATTTTGGTTTCTTGGATATTGTTCTTGGTCATGAGTAAGTTATTTCATGCCTTCAGCTTTAGATGGTATGGTGAAACCTCTCTATCTCTCAGAGATGTGAAATTTAATACTTCTAGAGCACTTTATCAGCCTTAGATGAAGGAACACAAATTTTAAACTAGTGGCCAGTCACAGTGGCTAACACCTGTAATCCCAGCACTTTGGGAGGCTGAGGTGGGCAGATCACAAGGTCAGGAGACCAGCCTGGCCAATATGGTGAAACCCCGTCTCTACTAAAAATACAAAACTTAGCTGGGCATGGTGGTGCGTGCCTATATTCCCAGCTACTCAGGAGGCTGAGGCAGGAGAATTGCTTGAACCCGGAGGTGGAGGTTGCAGTGAGCCAAGTTCGTGCCACTGCACAGCCTGGGCGACAGAGTGAGACTCCGTCTAAAAAAAAAAAAAAATTTAAACTAGCCAAGTTCACAGTATATCATAAATGTAGAAAATTACTGACAAACTACTCTCCCTTGGGTTCACAATAACATTAAGTCTGAAAACCAAAGTGACAATAGGAGATAATCATTACATAGCAAAGTGTCTATAATTAAGTAGTATGAATGATTTAATTAAGTAGTATGAGTGACTGGTGAGTGTTAATTTGTGAAACACTAGCTGTTCCTATCCCAGATCTTCATTTGAGAGGAATTACTTAATTCTCTCTCCCTGTCTCTTTGTATCAAGTGTTACAATAGCAAACCACCTGCTAATTGCTTGTGAGTAACACAGGATGTCATTACTCTTAGGCATATTACCTAAGGTAGCAGAGTAATGAGAGTCCAAACTCAATGCCTGCAAGAGTGTGCAGTCAATAAAAGTGCCTGAAGCAAGTAACGTAAGACAACAGGTGCTAACCTGCTTGTTTTAGGACCCAGCATAAAATCTATTTATTGCCTTTTAAAGCATTATGGAAGAATAACAAAATAGCCCTTAACCTCCCTTCCTTGCATGGAAGTAAAAAATAGTCCAAGGTTACAAGTGCCCCATGGCAACCAGGTCACAGACCCTATGGTCCCAGATGCTCATTTCCAACAGAGTCCCCTCTTGTGCCAATGGAAAGCACGGAGTAGTACATTTTCAGTGTCATCTTCTACAAAAGGTTTTGCTGTAACTGAATATGAATATTGTTTCCAAACTTCTTAGTAGACAATATAAAGGGGAAATTAAGGTGGAAATAAGGAAATATAGCAGTTTCTTGGTGGAGAAACTAAATTGTAAAAGAAATTTATCATCAAAGAGGTTGGTCTTCATTTAAAAAGATAATAAACAACTGAATGAACTACATCAAATCCAGCCCCACCCTATTTTGGCAATGTGAAACTACTTTCATATTTAGAAATACAATATATAGTCCAGGCACCGTGGCTCATGCCTGTAATCCCAGCACTTTGGGAGGTCAAGGTGGGAGGATCACTTGCGTCCAGGAGTTCAAGACCAGCCTGGGCAACTTAGTGAGACCCCATCTCTACAGAAAATACAAAATTAGCCAGGTATGGTGGTGTGCACCTGTAGTCCCAGCTGCTACTCAGGAGGCTGGGGTAGGAGGTAGGAGGATCTCTTGAGCCCGGGAGGTTGAGGCTGAAGTAAGCATAATGGCTCCACTGCACTCCAGCCTGGGCAACAGGGTAAGACCCTCTCTCTCTTTAAATAAATAAATAAATAAATAAATAAATACAGGATATATCATTGTTAAAACAAAGTTCAAGGCAAATAATGCATCTTAATTCAAATGTCACATTAATTATAAACTAAATTCTAGCTTCAGTCTTGCTTGCAGGGAGTGGAAGGAAGACAGCAACAAAGCCAAAAAGAAAGGGCCTGACATGGTGCACAATGCTTTGTGTTGTGTTTATTATATAGTCTGTATTCAAAACATGTTTATTGAAAGAAAGAATGGATGAGTGACTGTTGTAGAAAGAGAGGCTTTAAACAAGCATTCCAAGGCAAGAGAAGATTCTCTACCAGCCAGCCAAGGACTGAATTTATTAGCACCTTGATTTATACTCAGATTTCATTAACATTTGATGGACAAGATTTAGATCATTTATTTGCAAAGACATTATCAAAGATTTTTTTTTCATAAAATGTGATGTCCTTCTCAGAAGTGCCAGAATTTCTTGGAATTTATACCAATAATCCCAGATCTGAGTACAATTACCAAGCACCACTGGTTTTGCAGACACAGAAATATAGGATAGTACAAAAGTAATTGCGGTTTTTGCAATTACTTTCAATGGCAAAAACTGCAATCACTTTTGCACCAACCTAACAAAAAGTAATTTTATTTGACAATGGGATTATAACAGAAGGTCACTCATGTGCGTGATAATAGTTCCTTCCTGCTATAGGCTTAGTAGAGAGCAGGAGGGGGGTAGAAATATTTATTTCTCCAAGAAACATCAAGCATGAGACACAATTATGTGCATTCACCAGTCAGACATTGCGTTATATCATGGCTTTCATCCCCATGGGGTGAGAATGCGGTTTCTAAATTCTTGTCAAGGCACTTTTTCAGATAGCCACTATCAATGGATTGGGGTTGATGTCAAAGATAAAAACAATTTGCCACTCTGGAAGCGCAGAGGGTCTTCATATCTAACTAATCATTATTTATTAATAAAGTCCCTCCAGTAATTGTACTGGGATAAGGAAGTACGAGTTATCATAAAGCAAATTTATTTACTCAAAGACTAACCTCATATAAGCTTAAGTACCCCCTAAAAAGCAATCCCTCTCCACTAACTGCATATGCACATATACTGTCAATTGATTAAAAAATCTTTCAAATAATGCTGAATCCATGTAATCAGTAAAAGCATGTCTGATAACTTCTAGAATCAAATGCAAAGCCCATTGGCAAATGAGGGTCTTGTAGAATTCAATGAATTAATAACTGAGGAAGAGACATTTAACAAGGGAGATCATAGGAAAATAACCACAAAAGAAAAATATTTTCATATCGAGAGCCTTAGAGAAGAGTATGGGGAAATTATTTCATAAACAATCTGATTTATCCCTTAGTCATTCTTAGAATTAGTGTCCTTGCATATGTGTTGTTAAAGATAACATTTAAATAATTTCCTTATATTTTCATTATTCATTGTTAATTTTGGTCTCCATTTTAAGTGGATTCACCATGTGGCTTTTCCCTGGTACTGTTTATTCTCTGAAAACAAGGATCTTTTGTAAACAGTTTACATATTTGAAGCTCCCCTGCCCCATACACACTGATAATTTTTCACCATCTTTCTTCTTCCATTTAGCTGTTAACGGCTACATGTATGGCAACCAGCCAGGCTTAAACATGTGTAAAAGGGATAGAGTTTCCTGGCATCTGATTGGATTGGGCACTGACACTGACATGCATGGAATTGTTTTTCAAGGGAACACCATCCACCTACGAGGGACTCACCGAGACTCCCTGGCCCTGTTTCCCCACATGGCCACAACAGCATTCATGCAGCCGGACCACGCAGGTAAACTTGCTGGGTCCATCTCAGGTGACCAGATTTCTACCTTCAGGCTCATCCTCTTAGAGTCCTCCCACAGAAGAAATTGGTAGACTTTGTGCACTTCAAGTGGTGTAGAAATAGATATAG
Organism: Pan troglodytes; assembly: GCF_028858775.2. Taxonomy (NCBI): domain Eukaryota; kingdom Metazoa; phylum Chordata; class Mammalia; order Primates; family Hominidae; genus Pan; species Pan troglodytes. The sequence continues at coordinate 96,193,212 of NC_072407.2, forward strand.
TCTTGATTAGAATCAGAGAATCCTGACTTATTAGTCCAAACACATAGTATAAGGGACAAAGGGGAAATATCTAAAATAGCATCCACAAAACAGAAGTGGGAGCCTTCTAAAGTCTTTGGTGCATAAATCCTAGGAGAATGTTTTTGATTCACAGTCCATAAAAATTCAGCCCTGATAAAGTGGATATGTTTTGCTCTCATTGAGCATGAACATAATTTCAGTTGCTTCTCTGAAGCATCTACCAGGCATGGACATCCCAGTGGATGCTTCCAGATTACAGATGTAGCCATAACTGCAGCCTGGTCTCTCTTCCGTAGGTACTGATAACAGCCTTTTGATTGGGGGAATTCTCTGTTTTCATTCTGTTGGGCACCCTTGGTTTCCCAACAGGGCAAGCTGCATTGGATCTGGAATTTATGGAGACCCCTGTATAATGCCAGTACCTGGAACTTCTTCTCTTAGAGATTCCAAGCTAATGAGATAATTGGGGCGTTTTCATAAAAGATCTAGAGCAACACGTGGTAGCACATGCTAATCACTGCATGAAAAGTGAGGAGAACAAGCCCTATAGACATTGAACATGTTTTTCCAAACCAATTTTTTCATCAGTCTTAACAGGAAACCAATATGCTACCTAAGATGAGTACTTGCTGTTTACTAATGGATGTTCTACTTCTTTGCTTTCCACTGGAACTGCAGTTTAGATGTCTCTGTGTCATCAATTAAGAACTTGAGGCTTGGGCTTCAAAATCTTTGCCTAAGGACTGCCTGAGACTAGGAGCTCCATAGTCTTTTCTATGTGAACTTTTCCTAGTGTCCAGTCTCTGTACATTAGTATAGTTGATCAATTATGATTTACTCAAATCAAGAGATGCCTTGGACACAACTTTTTTTTTTAATACGCTCTTCAAGACCAAAGAGAGGAGGGGATTGGGAAATAGCCAAATCATTTTAATTCATAGAAATAGGCACTCAAAGTTAGAGCTGCCCAGAATAATTTTAGAAATGGAGCTACTTATTCTAGTGCTTTGATAATTACTCCATGTGTCCTATACATTTCTAAAGAGCTTCACAACCGTGTTTTCCAGTTTATGTTTGGTGATAAGCATAAATCTGTGACTGCTTAAAAGCTTAGTCATTTCACCATTCCTGTCCCTTACCTATAAGTCAAGAAGGAGGGTGCTCAAGAGTGGGTAGAGTAGACTATATGCTGCAACTCAAACCTTTCCATGTTCTTCTATTATTATTATCATTATTATTAGTTTTGTTTTCTTCTTCATGCTACCTTGTCTAAGATCCTCTTTGTTCTTAGAGGAGACAATTCCTCAACTATTGAAGTGCCATGATCAATACATAAAAAATAGGCTGCCTGGAAAAAACAAATGTAGGGGACAGTCTTTCCAAGTCTGTCTTCAAAGGTATCTTCTCTGTGGTTTCATATAAAGACCCTTCCTCATGTGTCCTCATCAGTGCCTGGGTGTGCTTGGTACCCATTGAATCAACCCATTGAATTTTTGCTTATCTAAAAGGAGTAACTAGGCGATGTTTAGACAACAGAGTTACATGTATAGAAAGATAGAGGATACCTCTGTACATTGTAGAAGGTTAATGAAAGGTACACTCATCCCTCACCTCTAAAAACAGAGGCTACTAGAGAAAGGGGAGGAAGATTTATTGATCCAGTATTTTCATTGAGAATTAATATCTTCAATAATTTTATCTGTCTTATGTGATTTTATGGTGAGTTAAGAAATATCTATCTGATGCCAATGCATCTAGAAAATTCAATCTAAAAATTACATAATTTTTGACAGGATTGTCAGTATTATGTAGAAAAATCTAATTGATTGTTTTTCTGTTTTCTGTTTCCTTTTCATTTAGCATAATGTAGACCTATCATTGGAAATGAGAAACTTCTTTGCTCAAGGGCTTAATGAAGTAATACATTTGGCTTTAATAATAATAACACTTACATATTTATTGCACTTTAGAATTTATGAAATCCTTTAGGGCAAAATACTCATCAGAAATATGGCTTAATTTGAACCTTGTCTAGGATAATCATCTTACAGGTAATTAGTTCTTTTTAAACTGGGCTGGACTAAGACAGTCATTGGTGATTTTCCAGGACAGACTGTCTTCTAATAGGTGTGAATTATATGGGAGACCCAGAAAAGTCATTTCTTGGTAGCAATACCGTAAGTTTCTTTTTTTATAACAAATGAATTTTGGACAGTATCTTTCTCTCCACAGAAGTAAATATATTCAAAGTAATCTATTCCCCCTGGGGTCTGATTTTAAACTACTAGACAACTGGTATTTTAAAAATCCACCTAACTGGTTATTTTGGAATAAAATATGCAGGTTTGCTAAAAACAGACCATCACCAACAAAAATACCGAGCACCACACTCAATGCCGAGCCATTTCTCTTGCAGGTATTTTTAGGGTGTTTTGTGCCACCATGCCCCACCTCTCGAGAGGCATGGGTCAGATCTATGAGGTCAGCAGCTGTGACAACAGGGACCCTTCTGAGCAGCGGTACGGGATGATAAGAACTTTTTACATCGCCGCTGAAGAAGTAGAATGGGATTATGCCCCTAACAAAAACTGGGAGTTCGAAAAGCAGCACGTGGACGCAAGAGGGGAAAGGTACCACAGGCGCCGCCGCTAGGGCTCCTTGGTGGGATTGCGCATGCTCCGTAGGTCTTTAGTAAGTGTGGCTCCCTGCAAATTCCCAGGTTGTGTCTGCACAGTTCCGGCCGACAGAGACTTTTACTTATGTGCACAGATTAGGGAAGCTGCCCACCTCGGCCTCCGGAAGGCAGCGTGCGGTGTCTCGCAGGCCCTTGGCGGGCTCTGCTGGGTGGTCATGGGATGCAGGGCGTGCCTGGGAGTGCGTGTGCAGGGTGAAAAGGCTCAGGGAAAGAGGCAGATCATATGGTTATAGTGGGGCTGGGAAGACAAAAAGGGCCAGAGAAGGCAGAGAGGGTGTATGATGTGGGGTGAGAGGATGGGCTGCTGTGGATGCAGGACCTCAGGAAAGGTTGAGGCTGAGCCATTGGCAGAGCGCTGCTCTAAGTGGGGGACCACCAAGGAGGGACAGGAGGCCATTGCCTTGTAAGAGACTCCGGGATCGGGGTAGGAAGAACAGGTTTCTCTACTAGGCCCTGTGCCCAGAAAGTCTGCAAGACTGGCCCTCCCTTAACAGTGCTGTTGGCCAGTGGTGCATGCCCAAGACTCAGCAGCTCTCAGGCCGCCAGCAGCCTTGTAAGCATTGCTCCTCCAGGGCGCTAAGCCCAGAGTCCAGGAACCAAGATCCCTAGGGTGCACTGGGATGGAGTTAAACAAGGGAGAAGGCAGGCGCAGACCACAGACCTCCTCCCCCAGGGCTAATCCCCTCCCTCCACAGCAACCCACTGCCTGGTATTACTGTTCTGATATGCAGATGAGGAAACTTGGACGCAAAGAGTTAAGGCGCCCAACTAGACATTGGCAGAGTTAGAATTGAACATAGATCTTTTGAAAGACAAATAAATCCACGTTCTCTCCGGCACACTACATTGTCCCTCCTGGCCCAGTTCCTCTTTGTTCTTTATTGCCACCTACCCTCGCCCCCTGCCACCATACTCCCCTCCCCTCACCTCATAGACATCCTCCGTGGCTGCGAGACAAACACGACATGCTACTGTTCCTATCTTAACACAAGTATTTCTTTTCTTATTTATTGGCCTTTGTTTTGAGGGGCTGTACTTATGGAAAAGAGATTATAATGGTTTTACCTTCTGGATACATTTTTTTTTTAAGATTTCCCTTAAGAACAGGAGAATTTTAAATCCATTCAATTACTCACTAACCTATTTGTTAGGCCAAACACCTGTATTCTGCAAAACTAGTGCTGCCAATACAAGCTGAAGACTGGTGCTGGTACAGTGGAAAATGAAATGAATTCCAATCTGGCCCTTTCTAAAATGATTATTTCATTAAAAGGCTACCATAACTAAAGAAATAATTGTATAATAATTTTGTCATGTGTACAATCTTAGCCCATGAATGTATAAAAATATAGCCTTTATGATGTTCTTACAACTAATATGAACTCCTACTTTAAGTCTCCATCCCACGGGGCTAGCAGGAAGGTCTAGCTTCAGTCTTCTGAGACTCCCTCCCAAGTGACATAAGGAGATAAAATGTGCTGGTGGGGAAGGGGGTGCAATGCCATAATTACACCTGCCCCTGTCACTCTGATTCTTGCCCATACATAGATGAAAGCAAAGTGAGATAAGGACAAGTTCACATGTTCAAAGTTTAACAAATGCTGTAGATAACAATTCAGTATGGAATTGAAATGGCAGTTCTCTTAGGGCACATCTGAGGCATGTCTGTAGATAAGAGCCCAGTGACACATACCCCTTCTGCACCCTAGTTTCTATGTCTCTGCCCTTTGTCCCATGGCCATGGTAGGAGCCCATCTGGTTTTTGAACCATTTGTGGGTACAGGCTATCCCTGAGACATTTATTATCCTGGTCAGCACAGACCCTCTGCCCCACCTTGGGACCTAGAAGTCTTTCTTTGGGGCTTCCTAAAACATGCTGGGAAGGTCTCAGCATCCCAGAAAGCCAACAAATGGGACCATCAGTACAATGTCCAGGGGAAGTTTATGCAGTGGGAGGAAATTTGAAAACAGAAATTAAGTTGCTATGAAAAAATAAAGTTGTATTCCTAGTACTCCTGAGCTTGTAGACTGATACGTGTGTGATTTAGTCATCCTGAGATTCTCCACAATAAACCACTGCCTATTGAGCAGCTACTGTGGACCAGGCATTCTGCTAGGGATTTTACAAACCTTATCTGACATAACCCTTACAACACACCTGACCTACTCCACCAGTTTTTGCTCAGCATCTCTTGCACCATTCTCACAAGATGATGAAAAAGCAAGTGCTTACATAGTGCTGAACATGGGCCTGACATGTGCTTTACAGATACTGACTCACATGACCCTCATATCAATTCCATGGGGTAGAGGAATTATTATCAGCCTGGTTTGCAGTGGAGAAATCTGGGAAACGGTGGAATGTGGCTACAGGTTCTGCACTGGTCACTACCACATGTAACTGGGTCTCCTGAAAAATGAAAGTAGAAGAAAAGTTCTCTTCCCTTGGAAATCATACAGTCTAGGGTGGAAGTATACATGCATTTATTAAATACCTACTATATGCTAGACATTGTGCAATGTGCTGGTGAAACAGTATGGAGGATAGACAAGGTCCTTTCCCACACAGAATTCCTGGTCCATGGTAAGACTTTAGAACAAGTATGTTCTATGAGAGGGGAAGGGTAGAGTGCAACAGGAGATATGGCAGAAGCACACAGCCCTGTCTTGAGGAAAGGTAGGGAGAAGGTTGGTAGTCGGCGGGGGCTTCTGGGAGGAAGTAGTCTTTGAGTTGGGACATGAAGAGTAGTCCACTTGAAGAGGAAGGAAGCATGTTCGTGGCAGAGGGAACAACCTGTGTAAAGGCCTGGAGGTGAGGGAGAGCACATCATGTTCAAGAGAGTGAATGTTTAGAATGACCAGAACATAGAGCCTAGGGGCTAGTGATGGGAAATGAGGCTCAGGAGGTGGCAAAGGCAGATAGTGAGGCTTGAGAGCCAAATTGAGGAGTTTGGCTGTGGGAAATCATAAAAAGGCTTAACATCAACGTTGTTAAATGTATAGCTTAGGATCCCTCTGCCTGCAGTGTGTGAATAGAGGGCAAAGAGGAGTACAGGTGGCAGGGAAAATGATTAGGAACAATTCCACCCAACCTAGGTAAGTATTACAAGTGGCTGAGATAAGAATGAAAGCTCCCTCAATGGAAGGGGTGGGTCTCACTGTATTTTAGAGATAAAATTAATAGATTTTAAAAATCTGTCTTTTGTGATGATCTGCCTTGGTAATAGATGAAATGTACTATACATGTAAGGTACGTATACAGTCTATCCTCGTTATTTGTAGATTCTGCTTTTGCAAATTTGCCTACTTGCTAAAATTTATTTTTAACCCCAAAATCAATTCCTGTGACATTTTTGTGGTCATTTGCAGGTACATGTAGAGTGGCAAAAAATTTACGTTGCCTGATGCACACATTTTCAGCTGAGGTCAAACGAGGAGTCTCTCTGCCTTCTTGTTTCAGCTCTCATACTGTAAACAAATGTCCTTGTTTTCAGATTATTTAGTGCCATCGTTTTTGCACTTGTGTGCTTTATGTTGGTGCTTTCACTGTTTAAAATGCCCCCTTAAACAGAGTTTTGAAGCAGTGTCCTCAGTGTAAGAAGCCTCTGATGTGCCTTATACATGTGAGAGGGGCTTTTTTCCTGCATGAGTTACAGTGCTGTTGGCTGTTGAGCTCAGTGTTAATGAGCTCAACAGTGTTAATGCTGTTGAGCTCAGCAATATATATTAAATAAAGTGTGTTTAAAAAGAAACAGACATAAAACAAGGTTATATATTGATCTGTTGATGAAAATATTGTGACCAGAGGTTTGCAGGAACCTAACCCTATATTTTCCCTAGGAACAATGGTTCAGTCTTTATTAGTCCAGTTATCACAATGACTTTCTAGAACATAACTAGGGTGAATAACAAGTATCAACTGTATCTATCTATATTTGTATATGGATGTATACACAATACATGACTATGGTCCTTCTTGAGATCCTTCAAAGTGGAAAAGCATTACCATGTACAGAAAGATGCATATGAAATCTGGAGAAACTCAGGGTGGTAGAGGGTGGATGTGTATGTGTGTGTGTGTGTGTGTGTGTGATGACACACACATGCAGATGCAAGTGTGTAAGGTTAGATGGTCCCAGAAGAGAGGTGCAACCTCAAAGGATACTTAGGAGTCTCTGAGGTTGGCCCTACTCAGTGCTTAGCAGAAGATTACAACCGTGATTTAAAAGGGTGGGCCATGGACTGGTGCTGGGCTGCCCATATCAGAACTGAAGGAGCTTTAAAGTACAGGTGCCTGGCCTCACTCCCAGAAAGTCTGGTGCAAAAGGCCTGCTCCCCAGGGAGCACTTGATCACAGCCAGGTTTGGGGAGCACTTCTCCAGATTACCCCTGAATCACTTAGAAGCGCTCAAAGCTTTTCTGCTTTCTGACAACTTTAATTTCTGATGCTTCTGATTTGCAGACATGGAGATATATTTATGAACCGCACTGAAAATTGGATTGGCTCTCAGTACAAGAAGGTGGTTTACAGGGAATACACGGATGGAGAATTTGTGGAGATCAAAGCCCGACCACCACGAGAGGAGCACTTAGAACTCCTGGGTATGGCACAGATTTCAGGCGTGCACTGTCAGCCCCGAGCATGTGCATGCACACATACTCATGTGTTCTGTTATACTTGTGGCTAAGAAAGGATAGAAGAAACAGAGTAGCTTGACTGCATTCCTCCAAGTGTAGTATCTTCCTGCTCTACCATTATCAGGGAGTGTGCTGAGTGCTCAACTCATACAAAAAATAGTCATAATAGGACTACCAGATAATACACAAATAGGAATCCATGACATCAGGGCAGTCTAACTGGTGTATGATACCCTAAAGCTTCTTTCCAACCCCTATACTGAGCCAGGAAATTTTTTTTTAAATCCTCCAGCAGATAGATAGATAGATAGATAGATATATAACTTTAAGTTCTAGGGTACATGTGCACAACCTGCAGGTTTGTTACATACGTATACATGTGCCATGTTGGTGTGCTGCACCCATTAACTCATCATTTACATTAGGTATATCTCCTAATGCTATCCCACCCCCCTGCCCCTACCCCAAGACAGGCCCTGGTGTGTGATGTTCCCCTTCCTGTGTCCAAATGTTCTCATTGTTCAATTTCCATCTATGAGTGAGAACATGTGGTGTTTGGTTTTTTGTCCTTGCGATAGTTTGCTGAGAATGATGGTTTCCAGCTTCATCCATGTCCCTACAAAGGACATGAACTCATCATTTCTTATGACTGCATAGTATTCCATGGTGTATGTGTGCCACATTTTCTTAATCCAGTCTATCATTGCTGGACATTTGGGTTGGTTCCAAGTCTTTGCTATTGTGAATAGTGCCACAATAAACTTACATGTGCATGTGTCTTTATAGCAGCATGATTTATAATCCTTTGGGTATATATCCAGTAATGGGATGGCTGGGTCAAATGGTATTTCTAGTTCTAGATCCCTGAGGAATTGCCACACTGTCTTCCACAATGGTTTAACTAGTTTACAGTCCCACCAACAGTGTAAAAGTGTTCCTATTTCTCCACATCCTCTCCAGCACCTGTTGTTTCCTGACTTTTTAATGATCGCCATTGTAACTGGTATGAGATGGTATCTCGCTGTGGTTTTGATTTGCATTTCTCTGATGGCCAGTGATGATGAGCATTTTTTCATGTGTCGGCTGCATAAATGTCTTCTTTTGAGAAGTGTCTGTTCATATCCTTCACCCACTTGTTGATAGGGTTGTTTTTTTCTTGTAAATTTGTTTGAGTTCTTTGTAGATTCTGGATATTAGCCCTTTGCCAGATGATTAGATTGCAAAAATATTCTACCATTCTGTAGATTACCTGTTCACTCTGATGGTAGTTTCTTTTGCTGTGCAGGAGCTCTTTAGTTTAATTAGATACGATTTGTCAATTTTGGCTTTTGTTGCCATTGCTTTTGGTGTTTTAGACATGAAGTCCTTGCCCATACCTATGTCCTGAGTAGTATTGCCTAGGTTTTCCTCTAGGGTTTTTATGGTTTTAGGTCTAACATTTAAGTCTTTAATCCATCTTGAATTAATTTTTGTATATGGTGTAAGGAAGGGATCCAGTTTCAGCTTTCTACATATGGCTAGCCAGTTTTCCCAGCACCATTTATTAAATAGGGAATCTTTCCTCATTTCTTGTTTTTGTCAGGTTTGTCAAAGATCAGATGGTTGTAGATGTGTGGTATTATTTCTGAGGGCTCTGTTCTGTTCCATTGGTCTATATCTTTGTTTTGGTACCAGTACCATGCTGTTTTGGCTACTATAGCCTTGTAGTACAGTTTGAAGTCAGGTAGCATGATGCCTCCAGCTTAGTTCTTTTGGCTTAGGATTGACTTGGCAATGTGGGCTCTTTTCTGGTTCCATATGAACTTTAAAGTAGTTTTTTCCAATTCTGTGAAGAAACTCATTGGTAGCTTGATGGGGATGGCATTGAATCTATAAATTACCTTGGGCAATGGCAGTATGGCCATTGGGAAACGGCAGTATGGCCATTTTCATGATATTGATTCTTCCTATCCATGAGCATGGAATATTCTTCTGTTTGTTTGTGTCCTCTTTTATTTTGTTGAGCAGTGGTTTGTAGTTCTCCTTGAAGAGGTCCTTCACATCCCTTGTAAGTTGGATTCCTAGGTATTTTATTGTCTTTGAAGCAATTGTGAATGGGAGTTCATGATTTAGCTCTCTGTTTGTCTGTTACTGGTGTATAAGAATGCTTGTGATTTTTGCACATTGATTTTGTATCCTGAGACTGCTGAAGTTGCTTATCAGCTTAAGGAGATTTTGGGCTGAGACAATGGGGTTTTCTAAATATACAACCATGTCATCTGCAAACAGGGACAATTTGACTTCCTCTATTCCTAATTGAATACCCTTTATTTCTTTCTCCTGCCTAATTACCCAGGCCAGAACTTCCAACACTATGTTGAACAGAAGTGGTGAGAGAGGGCATCCCTGTCTTGTGCCAGTTTTCAAAGGGAATGCTTCCAGTTTTTGCCCATTCAGTATGATATTGGCTGTGGGTGTGTCATAGATAGCTCTTATTATTTTGTGATACATCCCATGAATACCTAATTTATTGAGAGTTTTTAGCATGAAGGGCTGTTGAATTTTTTCTAAGGTCTGTTCTGCAGCTATTGAGATAATCACGTGGTTTTTGTCTTTGGTTCTGTTTATGTGATGGATTACGTTTATTGATTTGTGTTATGTTGAACCAGTCTTGCATCCCAGGGATGAAGCCCACTTGATCATGGTGGATAAACTTTTTGATGTGCTGCTGGATTCGTTTGCCAGTATTTTATTGAGGATTTTTGCATCAATGTTCATTAGGGATATTGGTCTAAAAGTCTCTTTTTTTGTTGTGTCTGCCAGGCTTTGGTATCAGGATGATGCTGGCCTCATAAAATGAGTTAGGGAGGATTCCCTCTTTTTCTATTGATTGGAATAGTTTCAGAAGGAATGGTACCAGCTCCTCCTTGTACCTCTGGTAGAATTCGGCTGTAAATATGTCTGGTCCTGGACTTTTTTTGTTTGGTAGGCTATTAATTATTGCCTCAATTTCAGAACATGTTATTGGTCTATTCAGTAATTCAACTTCTTCCTGGTTTAGTCTTGGGAGAGTGTATGTGTCGAGGAATTTATCCATTTCTTCTAGATTTTCTAGTTTATTTGCATAGAGGTGTTTATAGTATTCTCTGATGGTAGTTTGTATTTCTGTGGGATCAGTGGTGATATCCCCTTTATCATTTTTTATTGCGCCTATTTGATTCTTCTCTCTTTTCTTCTTTGTTAGTCTTGCTAGCAGTCTGTCAATTTTGTTGATCTTTTCAAAAAACCAGCTCCTGGATTCATTGATTTTTTGAAGGGTTTTTTGTGTCTCTCTCTCCTTCAGTTCTGCTCTGATCTTAGTTATTTCTTGCCTTCTGCTAGCTTTTGAATGTGTTTGCTCTTGCTTCTGTAGTTATTTTAATTGTGCTGTTACTGTGTCAATTTTAGATCTTTCCTGCTTTCTCTTGTGGGCATTTAGTGCTATAAATTTCCCTCTACACACTGCTTTAAATGTGTCCCAGAGATTCTGGTATGTTGTGTCTTTGTTCTCATTGGTGTCAAAGAACATCGATTTCTGCCTTCATTTTGTTATGTACCCAGTAGTCATTCAGGAGCAGGTTGTTCAGTTTCCATGTAGTTGAGTGATTTTTAGTGAGTTTCTTAATCCTGAGTTCTAGTTTGATTGCACTGTGGTCTGAGAGACAGTTTGTTATAATTTCTGTTCTTTTACATTTGCTCAGTAGTGCTTTACTTCCAACTATGTGGTCAGTTTTGGAATAAGTGCGATGTGGTGCTGAGAAGAATGTTTATTCTGCTGATTTGGGGTAGAGAGTTCTGTAGGTGTCTATCAGGTCTGCTTGGTGCAGAGCTGAGTTCAATTCCTGGATATCCTTGTTAACTTTCTGTCTCATTGATCTGTCTAATGTTGACAGTGGGGTGTTAAAGTCTCCCATTATTATTGTGTGGGAGTCTAAATCTCTTTGTAGGTCTCTAAGGACTTGCTTTATGAATCTGGGTGCTCCCGTATTGGGTGTATATATATTTAGGTTAGTTAGCTCTTCTTGTTGAATTGATCCCTTTACCAGTATGTAATGGCCTTCTTTGTCTCTTCTGATCTTTGTTGGTTTAAAGTCTGTTTTATCAGAGACTAGGATTGCAACCCCTGCCTTTTTTGTTTTCCATTTGCTTAGTAGATTTTCCTTCATCCCTTTATTCTGAGCCTGTGTGTGTCTCTGCACGTGAGATGGGCCTCCTGAATACAGCACACTGATGGGTCTTGACTCTTTATCCAATTTGCCAGTCTTTGTCTTTTAATTGGAGCATTTCACCCATTTACATTTAAGGTTAATATTGTTATGTGTGAATTTGAACCTGTCATTATGATGTTAGCTGGTTATTTCGCTCATTAGTTGATGCAGTTTCTTCCTAGCATCGATGATCTTTACAATTTGGCATGTTTTTGCAGTGGCTGGTACTGATTGTTCCTTTCCATGTTTAGTGCTTCCTTCAGGAGCTCTTGTAAGGCAGGCCTGGTGGTGACAAAATCTCTCAGCATTTGCTTGTCTGTAAAGGATTTTATTTCTCCACTTATGAAGCTTAGTTTGGCTGGATATGAAATTCTGAGTTGAAAATTCTTTTCTTTAAGTATGTTGAATATTGGCCCCCACTCTCTTCTGACTTGTAGAGTTTCTGCTGAGAGATCCGCTGTTAGTCTGATGGGCTTCCCTTTGTGGGTAACCCGACCTTTCTCTCTGGCTGCCCATAACATTTTTTCCTTCATTTCAACTTTGGTGAATCTGACAATGATGTGTCTTGGAGTTGCTCTTCTCAAGGAGTATCTTTGTGGCATTCTCTGTATTTCCTGAATCTGAATGTTGGCCTGCCTTGCTAGGTTGGGGAAGTTCTCCTGGATAATATCCTGCAGAGTGTTTTCCAACTTGATTCCATTCTCCTCGTCACTTTCAGGTACACCAGTCAGACGCAGATTTGGTCTTTTCACATAGTCCCATATTTCTTGGAGGCTTTGTTCGTTTCTTTTTACTGTTTTTTCTCTAAACTTCTCTTCTCACTTCATTTCATTCATTTGATCTTCAATCACTGATACCCTTTCTTCCAGTTGATCGAATCGGCTACTGAAGCTTGTGCATTCATTATGTAGTTCTCGTGCCATGGTTTTCAGCTCTATCAGGTCATTTAAGGACTTCTCTACACTGGTTATTCTAGTTAGTCATTCATCTAATCTTTTTTCAAGGTTTTTAGCTTCTTTGCGATGGGTTCGAACATCCTCCTTTAGCTTGGAGAAGTCTGATCGTCTGAAGCCTTCTTCTCTCAACTCGTCAAAGTCATTGTCCATCCAGCTTTGTTCTGTTGCTGGCTAGGAGCTGCGTTCCTTTGGTGGGGGAGAGGCGCTCTGATTTTTAGAATTTTCAGCTTTTCTGCTCTGTTTTTTCCCCATCCTTGTGGTTTTATCTACCTTTGGTCTTTGATGATGGTGGTGTACAGATGGGGTTTTGGTGTGGATTTGCTCTCTGTTTGTTAGTTTTCCTTCTAACAGTCAGGGCCCTCAGCTGCAGGTCTGTTGGAGTTTGCTGGAGGTCCACTCTGGACCCTGTTTGCCTGGGTATCTGCAGTGGAGGCTGCAGAATAGCGAATATTTCTGAACAGCAAATGTTGCTGCCTGATCGTTCTTCTGGAAGCTTCATCTCAGAGGGGTGCCTGGCCGTGTGAGGTGTCAGTCTGCCCCTACTGGAGGGTGACTCCCAGTTAGGCTACTTGGGTGTCAGGGACCCACTTGAGGAGGCAGTCTGACCGTTCTCAGATCTCAAACTCTGTGCTGGGAGAACCACTACTCTCTTCAAAGCTGTCAGACAGGGACATTTACGTCTGCAGAGGTTTCTACTGCCTTTTGTTCGGCTATGCCCTGCCCCCAGGGGTGGAGTCTACAGAGGCAGGCAGGCCTCCTCGAGCTGCGGTGGGCTCCACCCAGTTCGAGCTTCCCAGCCGCTTTGTTTACCTACTCAAGCCTCAGCAATGGTGGGCGCCCCTCCCCCAGCCTCACTGCCACCTTGCAGTTTGATCTCAGACTGCTGTGCTAGCGATGAGTGAGTCTCCTTGGGCGTGGGACCATCTGAGCCAGGCACCGGCTATAATCTCCTGGTGTGCCGTTTGCTAAGACCATTGGAAAAGCGCAGTATTAGGGTAGGAGTGACCCGATTTTCCAGGTGCCAGCTGTCACAGCTTCCCTTGGTAGGAAAGGGAATTCCCTGACCCCTTGTGCTTCCCAGGTAAGGCGATGCCTCTCCCTGCTTCGGCTCATGCTCGGTGGGCTGCACCCACTGTCCTGCCCCCACTGTCTGACAAGCCGCAGTGAGATGAACCCGGTACCTCAGTTGGAAATGCAGAAATCACCTGTCTTCTGCGTCGCTCACACTGGGAGCTGTAGACTGGAGCTGTTCCTATTCATCCATCTTGGAACTACCCCCTAAGAATATTTTAAGAAATTGAGAGAAAATTGAAAATAATAACAGTCCAACAAATTTTAGATTTATATATACCTTTCTCAGAAAAACAATTAAAACCATGGCTTGAATCAGCAAGGAATTGATATGTGTGGCCAGACCACCAACTGTCAGTGTATCTCCCTGTGAATGTAGAATGCACCAGATACCCAAGAGAGAGCCATAGGGATCAGGCACTTCTGAAATGGGAGTCTACTGACCATGAAGCAGTGCACAAGTCATGCTGCCACAGGCCCTCTCAGCCAGGTGTGGGCTCATCTCCATTGGCACCCAGCCTGGTTGCTTCCAACAGAAATGCACACACCAGAGGGGCTGAAGAGTGCTTGTCTCCTTGGGTAAACAAATATTGAGAAACAGAGTTAGATGTGCATTTGTGAAGTCACTATATTAATCATAAATTAATACATAAATGATTTTATTTCCCTCTACTCTTTCAGATTCCTTTTACACACATTATTTCATTGGATCTTCATTATTATTGTCATCCATTTACCAGATAATGAATAATTTCAGACTTATCAAAGGTTATACACAGGGGGATTACAACTGAAAGTCACCATATCATGTGGATATGGCTTTTCCTGGAGATGATTTCTCAGTAGTAAAAAAGCATTTACCAAGTACTTATGGTGTATCAGTGCACTGAAGTAAACACTTTTAGATACATTATCTTATTCAACCCTTACTATAATCCCACATGAAAGTTATTACTAAACTGATGTTACAGATGAGGAAACTGAAACTCAGACAGATTACATCACTTACCCAAGGCCCCTCTAATAAATGAAGGAGGCAGAATTTAAACCCATTGCTAAAGACTACATGATATTTAATACTACACAATGTTGCTCTCTAAAGTGAAGTAGAGTTATATATGCCTTTCTCGGAAAAACAACTAAAGCCAAACTATTTTATTTGACTAACTACTGCCTATATTTAAATTACACTAATGTTGAAAGAGCAATAATAATGCACACAGGCCTGTGTTTTGCCTTTAGGCCCAATGATTCATGCTGAGGTGGGCAACACCGTCCTGATCATATTTAAGAACAAAGCCAGTAGGCCCTACTCCATCTCAGCCCAGGGTGTGGAGGAGATGGATAGTGGAAAGCAATTCCAAGTGCCCATGACAAAACCAGGTAAGTTGTGTCAGAGGTCTGCTCCATCTTGAAGAAGAACATTGGCGTCAACTCTTTTCTGGTCTCAGAGGTGTCTTAAAGAGCTCGTCTTAATGTCAATGTGTTTCAGCCATCATCTAGTCACTCTGGTATGAGATCATCATTCATCCAATGACCAAATGTTTAGGAATTTCTAGGGTTCCATTAGAAACCTCCATTAGGGACCCCATTGTCAACATCCCCCACCAGAGTAGTACATTTGTTGTAACTGATGAACCTACATTGATACATCATTATCCCCTAAAGCCCATAATTTACATTAGGATTCAGTATTGGTGTGTATACTCTAAGGGTTTTAACAAAAGCACAACAACATGTATCCACCATTTTAGTCCTATAAAGAATAGTTTCACTGCTCTAAAAATTCTCCGTGCTCTGGTGTTTATTTTTTCCTCTTCCTTAACCCCTGGCAACCACTGATCTTTTTACTGTCTCCATAGCTGTTCTTACAGTAGCTCCCCCTTATCATGGTTTTGCTTTCCTTAGTTTTAGTTACCTGAATCAATCTTGGTCTGAAAATATTAAGAAATTTTGAGATAACTTCAATTAGAGACAATAAAAAGATATTTTGAGAGTGAGAGTCTACATTCACATAGCTTTTATTATAGTGTACTGTTATAATTGTCATATTTTATTATTAGTAATTATTGTCAATCTCTTACTGTGCCTAATTTATAAATTAATTATAGGTATGTCTGTATAGGAAAACACATAGTATATATAGGTATGGCACTGTCTGTGGTTTCAAGCATCCCCTGGGGGTCTTGGAATGTATCTCTCCTGGACAAAGGGGGACTACTGTAGTAAACATAAAAATTAACACATTAACTGCCTTCAAAATGAAGCATTATCCTGTGTATTTAATTACATTATTTCATTTAATCCTCACAACAATTAGAAAACTATGATGACAAACCCACTTTACAGATAAGGATACTAAAGGTTAGTGACATTAGATAGCTTGTCAAATGTGGGATAAATAGGAAGTCATAGGGTTGAGATTTGGAACTAGGTCTCTCTGATTCTGGTTCTCACCAGATCTCACCTGCCCACTTGAGAAGCTTTTAAAAAACACTGGCACCAGAGTCCTAGACCCTAGACTCTCTGATTTCACTGTCTGGGGTGAGGCCTGAGCAGCAAGGGCTTACAAAGCTCCCTGGTGACTCCCATAAGAGGCCAAGGCAGAGGTCCTTGATGACAAAGATGTTCTCAAGGACAGCTCTTGGGAAGGAGATAAAACATTTAAGGAGGAAAAACAGTGAGGTATAAAATGTTTTTATTTCCTGAATACACACCAGTTGACAATAGAAAAATGCAAACTAGAGGGAAGGCTGGAGCCTGAAATGACAAATCTGCCATTTCATTTTGAAATAGTAGAAATTAAGATGGGAGTTTAATAAGAACATTTGTAATGAATGAGTAATTCTCTCCAGCAATAAACATTAATGAAAATATATAAAGACCTGCTTATATTTCTTCAGATAAATCATCTGAAACACAGATAATTCTAATAAATTTTTTCCATTTCATTTATTACAGGAGAAGTAAAAACTTATAGATGGAATATCCCTAAAAGATCCGGTCCAGGGCCTTCTGATCCCAATTGTATTCCATGGGTTTACTATTCAACAGTAAACTTTGTGAAGGTAAGGTGGAGAAAGCAACCAAAAGGCTTAAAATAATCTGGATGAAAGTTGACTACTTGGGTCATCACAATTTGGGTTGGTATATGTGGAAGCGTATAATGATTTAGAGCAAGGGTCTCATACTATGGCCCATTTACGAAATCTAGACATGCTGGACGTTTACATTGTCAATGGTTGACTTGAGTAGCTGCAACAGAGACTATATGGCCCACAAAGTCAAAAATATTTACTATCTGGTGATTTTTTTTTCCAAAAAAAAAAAAAAAAAAAAGTTTGGTGACCCTTGACTTAAAGTATGGGGAATAAAAACAAAATCCCAATGTTTCAATTACCAAATTTAGAACTTAAAAAGATAAAAGGTTTGAAGCAAAAGAGGATATGTAAATATACAACAATAAAATAAATATAACTTAGAGTACAATTTATGTATGGTTTTGGATGTGTGAAATCTGTTTATTTTAAATGCATTATTATCAGGGCTACTAGGGCTCAGGAGAAGAAAGTTCACTCTAAACATAGTAACTGAAACTACAAAATTGTTTGAATGATTAATGATCTAACTTTGAAATAAAAGGCAAAGATTCAACATTGAATTTGAGCCAGGTATGTGTATGTAAAACAACCACAGTCTTTAATTACATGCCATAAACCAAAGTCCAATCTAAAGTCGTTATTTGATGTAAAATGTAAGCATTGCCTATTAAAGAAAAAAAGGGAGGGATTATCTTAACCTTCCTCTTAGGTATTAGATGGCTTGTATTAATGTCCTTGAGTTATACTGGACAGTTCTAGAGTTCAGGAGATAGAAATACAAGGCACTTGAATAAATAAACTTACATATGAGAATTATGGGAAAATCCAAATTTATTTATGCATCACAACAAATATTTATTGAGCACTTGTGATGTGCAAATGACCCCACCAAATACTATGAGAGATGCAGATACTCTTGTCTTAAAGAAACTTATAACTTTGTGGGAAAATAATATGTCCACACTTGTAACTGTAATAGAGCTCTGAATCTGGTGAATTCTATAGGAGTGGCAGGCTAACTAAAGTACTATAGAAGGTTTTGGAGGGAGAGTCTAGGAAGAAAGAGCATTATGAGCACAGCTGAAAATAGGGAAGTAGAGGGAGTGTTTGGGACATGTTGAGAGTCCCATTTGGCTATCATATGGGGTCCAGTAGTAAATCAAGGGGTAGCCTAAGTCAGAAAATTTCATTAGGGGAGCACATGGAGGGCTCACAGACCTGCAAGGGTTTGTATTTAATTCTGCAGGCCATGGAAAATCACTGAAGACTTCTAGATAGGGGAGTATAAAGATTACTGTGATGGTGGTCAACAGGATGGGCTGGAGGTGGGGTGAATCAGAGCTGAGAGAAGAATCAATTTCTAGTCCAGGGTGAGGTATTATGACCCTACACTAGAATGGTGGCAGGTGGAATGAAATATTATTGAATTACTTAATGGCTCTTTTAACTCGGTTTATTTTTTCTTCCAGGATACGTATAGTGGTTTGATGGGTCCTCTGATTACATGCCGAAAAGGAGTCTTGAATGAAAAGGGAAGAAGAAGTGACGTTGATTATGAATTTGCTCTCTTGTTTTTGGTATTTAATGAGAATGAATCCTGGTATCTGGATGACAATATTAAGAAGTATCTCAACAAAGATCCACGAGATTTTAAGCGCACTGATGATTTTGAGGAAAGCAACAGAATGCATGGTATATCCAAAGTTTAAAAAGAAGCCTATGTTGAGATAAGCTCATAGGAATTCCTGTAAATGTAGGAGGCTCCCAGCATCCTTCTCTGAGCCTTTCCTCCTTCCCAGGGGCACCTGGACTGAAGAAAGTCCTCTAATGCTTTCCTTCAGACTGAACCAGCCTAGCCACTGATTGGCTGGCAACAAAGTCATTGAGGCTTTGTACTAACTTGTAGGGACATGTATTTCTGAATGCTGGGATCTCTAAGCTCTAAGACTGTGAAGTAATTCTTTAAAAACAAATCATCGTTTATTGTCATATTTTTATAAGAATATGCCATAACTTCTATCTGTTTAAATTTAAGGGCCAGGTTTAATTGTCTCTGGGATATGAAACACTACCATCAAATTTCTGTTTTAATGTATCTGTGTTACTTCTACATAATTTAAGGTAGTTTGTTGGTGGGAGTAATGTGTTCACATTGACACATCCACAGTTTCTCACCAACAGCTATTTTTGACCAAAAGTGCACAAAAAGGACTTGCCCAAGGTCACAAAGCTACTTGTTAATATAGATTAGAATATAGTAGCCTGATTCCCCATTCAGCTACTCTTTCCCCTACCAGTTTTGCTTTCTTCTCCTAAAGATTTCTTAGTATGCTCTCCATTTTTAATGAATGCAGGTCATTTGGTTGCACCACAATGCACAGAATCAAAAGTCAGTAGACAGTGGAGGAGTGGGAGTCACCATCATGTAAACTCAGTTTGCTTTGGTCATTGTTAGGTCATGAGCTCAGCCCGTGTGAAGCTCTCTTTTATTTTTGGAGATTCAGCCAGGCTTAAACTATTCTCAACAAGTGAAATATTAAGAAAATAGCTTCTAAGTCACTCAATTTTTATTTACATAAACTTGTTTATGCCTTGGTTTGTTCTCTGTAGAGTGGTATAAATCTGGCTACCTCTCCAATGAGCCTGTATTTCCCTTCATAAAGAGATTATGCTGAATAAACAAACAAAACACTGCCACCAAGATACGGCTTTAAAACTGCTATTTCTCTGTTCTCGCTCTCTTTGTAGAAGGATTTCTCAGTTATCTGAATTTTGGGTCTAGAATGGTAGGACACTGCTAGGGGTGAGTGAGATTGTTACATGTTTACTAGACAGATGAAAATATCAGTGACCTAAAGATCTTCTGGAAACATTAAAAAAATCAGCTTATCTTTTAACTAACCAAAGGTTATTTTCTTATCACCTTTTAAAGCCATTAATGGAAAGATTTTTGGGAATCTCCATGGCCTCATAATGAACGAAGATACAATGACAAACTGGTATTTGTTAGGGATAGGAAGTGAAGTGGACATACATACCATCCATTATCATGCTGAGAGCTTTCTTTTCAAAGTAAGTATAAGGAAAGTGCTTTGGGAAAGACGTTTTTGAACTAACAAATTCAATGTATTTCCAGTGGAAAGTAAGAGTTACTTGGCAATAATGCTTGTGAGGATAGGTGAGAATGGAACAGAATAATGTGATTGTACCGTTTCCCTGGTGGATATTTCTTTTTTTTTTTTTTTTTTTGAGACGGAGTCTTGCTCTGTTGCCCAGGGCGGAGTGTAGTGGCACAATCTCAGCTCACTGCAAGCTCCACCTCCCGGGTTCATGTCATTCTCCTGCCTCAGCCTCCTCAGTAGCTGGGACTACAGGTGTGTCCCACCACGCCTGGCTAATTTTTTTTGTATTTTTTAGTAGAGACGGGGTTTCACCATGTTAGCCAGGATGGTCTCAATCTCCTGACCTCGTGATCTGCCCACCTCGGCCTCCCACAGTGCTGAGATTACAGGCGTGAGCCACCACGCCAGGCCTGGATATTTCTTAATATGTATATGTGTATTATTGTGCTTATAAAAATCGCTCCAAGCCTCAGGTGAGAGTTTTCTCATTAGTGATCTGGGGATAACTCTGACCACCCTGGAATATGCTGTTAATATTGTATACGAAACTATGGACACTGACAGCATTCGTCCCTTTTCCTCACCCTTCCTTTTTTCTTTCCCTTTCCTTCTCCCCACCCTTTTCTTTTTCTGTGTGATTAGCTAACAGAATAGGAGCTATTCTATCCAGTATCCAGTATTCTATCCAGTATTCTATCCAGTATCCAGTATTCTATCCAGAATCCAGTAAAGGAGCTATTTTGAGCTCTGGCCTAAGCCCTGAAACTTTATCTTGACTTTTGCCCTAGTGAGCTGGGCTGGACCATGTGTGACTTTCTACCCTCTAGCATCAAGCTGTACCATATGGGTGGTGCTCACTGTACAGCAGAGCCATCTGGGGAACTATGTAAAAACCCAACTGCCAGGCCCCGACCCAGACCTGCTGAATCAGAATCTCCATGGATAAGGTCCAAATAGTCTGTCATCCGAAGTTCTCAGTGCTTTCTACAAGGAAGTGGAATAGAAAAGAACAATCACATCCAATGTGTGGAGAAAACTGGAATTGATCTTTTCTAGTTAGACAGGAATAAACGGTAACTTTAATAAAACATTTAATATCCTTTCTCCTCTGTATATTTCAACGTTGTTTACGACACCAAGTATTAGCCTGCTATGATTAGAGTTTCACATATTAAATGGCTATGCTGCTTTTCAGAATTTGGCTTTTTTAAACTCACATTTTAAAAATTATATTAAAAATTTATAAAATTTAATAAACAATATTATAAAAATTTACATATACACTTTAAAAATAAGATATAATTTACATTGAATACAATTCACCATATTTAGTGTACAGTTCTCTTTTGATAAGCACATACAGTAGTGTAACGAACAACAATCAAAATATAGAATGCTTTTATTTCCCCCACAAATTTTCCCATTGCACCCTCTAGTGTCAACTACTTCCCCATACTTAACACTTGTCAACCACTGTCTCTATAGTTTTGCCTTTTTTGAAAGGTTATGTGGAAATCATAGTTTGTAGCATCTTGAATCTGGCTTGTTTGATTTAACATAGGCATTCAAATTGCATCCATCTTGTTATGTGTATCAGTGGTTTGTTTCTTGTGACTGTTGAGTAGTATTCCATTGTAAGGATATAATGCAGTTTGTTTATCTATTCTCCTGTTGAGGAACATTTGAGTTATTTTCAAGTTTGTTTATTACAAATCAAGTCATTACAAACATTTGTGCACATGTTTTTGTGTGAACATATGTTTTCATTTTCCTTGAGAAAATACCTAGAAGTAGGATTGCTAAGCCATGTGATAAGTGTATGTTTGATTTCATAAGAAACCACCAAACTGTTTTCCAAAAAGGCAGTATCATTTTGCATTTCCAAAGAAATACATGAGAACTAACTCCATATGTTGCACATCCACATATGCAGTTGGTATTTTTAGTTTTTATTTCATTTTTTTTCCCTTAGGCATTCCCTCCTTGGGGAGGGGATATAGTGGTATCTCATTGTTTTTCATTTACATTTTCCCAGTGGCTAATGATATTGAGCATCTTTTCATGTGTTTGTTTACCATCTGTCATCTGTAAATCTTTGGTGAAGTGTCCAAATTGTAAGCCCATTAAAAAAAATTGGGTTACTTGTTTCCTTATTGTAGAGTTTGAGGGCTTTATATATTCTGGATACAAATCCTTTTTCAGTGATGTGACTCACAAATATTTGCTTCCAGTTTGTGGCTTATCTTTTCATTCTCTTAACAGCTTTCAAATAGAAGTTCTTAATTTTTGATGAAGTAAAATGAAGTACAATTTTTCTTTTTTTCTCTTTTATAGATCATACTTTTGGTGTCATGTATAAAAAATTTTGGCCTTACTGAAGGTCCCAAAAAAGGTCTTTGTTTTCTTTTAGAAGTGGTAGTTTTAGATTTAGGGCTCTGATACATTTTAATTTTCATATGTGGTTCAAGATATGAAATAAGGTTCTTTTTTTTCATATATATGTCCAAATGTTCCATCACCACTCATTGAAAAGATCATCTTTTTTTCCCACAGAATTGAGTCTTCACTTTTGTGAAAATCATATTGACCACATATATGTGGGTCTATGTCTGGGCTGTCTCTTCTGTTACACTGGTTTATACTCTGCCCTTTCTTGAATGCCACAATGTTTTGATTACTTTAGTATTATAGTAAGTCTCAAAATCAGATGGTGATTGTTTTAGCTATTCTAGATGTTTGCCTTCCCAGATAAATTTTAGAAATAATTTGTTGATTTTGATTTTTAAAATCCTGTTGGGATTTTGATTGGTATTGCACTGAATCTATACAGTGGGTTGGACAGAACTGACATAACAATATTGAGGCTTCCAATCCATGAACATGGTATATCTATCATTTAGCTCTTCTTTGATTTCTTTCATCAGCATTTTGTAGTTTTTAATATAGAGATCTTGCATATACTTTCTTTTATTTATTTATAACTAAGTATATAAAAGGCTTTGGTAATAGTGTAAATGATAGTGTTTTTATTTCAATTTATAGTTGTTTACTGCCAATATTTAGAAATATAATTGATATTTGCATGTTGACCTTGCATCCTGCATCTTTGCTAAACTCACTTTAGTTCCAATAGTTTTCCTGTAGATTTTAGGGGGATTTTCTATGCAGACAATCATGTTGTCTGTGAATAGACATGGCTTCATTTATTTTCAATCTGTATGTCTTTTATTTCTTTTGTCTTACTGCAATGGCTAGGACCTGTAGTGCAATTTTGAATATGAGTGGTGAAAGTGGACATCCTCACTTTGTTCTTAATCTTACAAGGGGAGCATTTAGTCATTCACCTTTGAATATAAAGTTAGCTGCAGCTTTTTTGTGGATCCCATTATGAGGTTGAGGAAGTTTCCTTCTAAATTTGCTCAGAGTTTTGATCATCAACAAATCTTAAATTCTATCAAATGGTTTTTCTGCATCTATTGAGATGATCAGATGCTTTTTCTTCTTTAATCCATTGCTGAATTACATTTATTGATTTTGGAGTTTTTAAACACTTTTTCATTCCCAGGATAAACCTTACTTGGTCATGATGTATTACTCCTTTTTGTGGAATTGATTTGCTAGTATTTTGTTATGGATGATGGTATCTATGTTCATGAGGAGTATTGATTGTAGCTTTTTTTCCTCACAAAGCATTTGTTTAGTTTTGGTATCACAGTAATGCTGGCCTCATAAAATGAGTTGGAACTGTTCTTTCCTCTTCTATTTTCCAGAACAGTTTGTTTACAATTGGTATTATTTCTCCATTAAATGTTTGGTAGAATTTGCCAATAAAGCCATCTGGAGTTTAATTTGTTGGAATATCTTGAAGCAATTACAGTTTCTTTAATAGATATAGTGCTATCCAGGTTATCAATTTATTCTTGAGTAATCTTCAGGAGTTTGTGTCTTTTAAGGGATTTGTTCATACCATCTAAGTTATACAATTTATGGATAAGAGGTGTTTGTCCAGTATTTCCTTTTTAATATTTGTAAGATTTTAGTGATGTCCTCACTTTCATTCTCAGTATTTCTAATGTGTCCTTTTCCATTTTCCCTTGATTAGTCTGTCCAGAGATTTGTATTAGTTATCTATTGCTGCATAACAAATTACTCTAAACTTAGAGTAATTCTTGGATCAGGAATCTGGGATTAGTTTAACTAGTTGGTTGATTCAGAATCTTTCATGAGGAGGCAATCAAGATGTCGACTGGAGCTGCAGTTTTCAAAGGTTTGACTGGAGCTGGAGGATCCACTTCCAAACTTACTGATATGGTTGTTAACTAGAGGCTTCAGCTCCTGATCATGTGGATAAGACATGAAAACTGGCTTCCTCCAGTGAGTAATCCAAGAGAAGAGGGTGACAGAGTATCTAACACAGAAGTAATGATAACCTAATCTTGGAATTGGAATGCCAGCACTTCTTCCACCTGCTATTGATTTCGCATACCAACCCTTATACAATGTAGGTAGGAACCACAAAGGTTATGAATACCAGGAGGTGGGGATCATTGCGGGCCATCATGGAAGCTGGCTACTACAGAATTTATTGATTTTATTGATCTGTTCAAAGAATCAGTTTTAGATTTCTTTGACTTTATTGTACTTCTATTCTTGATTCCTGCTCTTTCTTATGTCCTTCCTTTTGCTTACTGTGGGTTTTATTTGTTTTTGCTCTTCTTTCTGTTCTTGCTGTTCTGAGCAAAGAAGGCTACTAGCTGTTGTTTTTTAAAACGTTTTTGCAGATAGATAAATCTTACCGAGAAGATGTGTATGATCTCTTTCCTGGGACATTCCAAACCATTGAACTGTTTGCAGATCACCCAGGGACATGGCTGCTACACTGTCATGTGTCTGACCACATCCATGCTGGCATGGAGACAACCTACACGGTCCTTCGTAACATAGGTACGGTTGTCTGTCAGTGATGCCAGATGATGGCACCAAGCTTCCTGTAGACCCCGAAAACAGGAGGCATGACAAAAACCCAGATATGGCCCTCAACAAGCTCAGAGTCAAGTAAGAGAGACATATATGTAAATATGTAACTATAATCAAGTATGCTATGTGCTGTAGCAGAATGCAGAGTACAGGGCTTACTAGCAGCAGTAGGAGGGAATGGGTAACAGTTGGAGGATATGAGCCAAAGTTTCACAGAGGCCATGATGCTCCAGATAGACTCAGTGGGTGAGCAGAAGTGGGAAAGACAGCTGGGGCAGGAAAGCATGTACATGGGAATGAAGTAGCACAGTAAGAATCCAGAAATGATTGGCAGATACTGATGGGATAAGTCCTCGCTGGTGAAATGAAATGACTAGTGTCATGAAAAGAATCCCCTTCTGTTGTTAATAAAACAATGAACTTGTTTTCTTTGTGCAGACAACAGGATTCCTTACTCCACCACATCTCCTGGAGTGGCATCTCACCCAGCCACAGTGCCATCTAACGGTAATGATACCCTCTCCCCATGTAAATGAGTCAACATTTCACCCCTCAAAAATGTTAGGGGCCTGACAAGTTTATCTTTTTCACAGAACGACCTGGCAAAGAGCAGCTCTATTTCTTTGGCAAGAATCTGGGTCCAACAGGAGCCAAGGCAGCCTTGGTCATCCTTTTCATCACTGGACTCCTCCTTCTAATCACCACGGTGATTCTCTCCCTCAGACTCTGCTCTGCAATGAAGCAGACAGATTACCAGCAAGTCCAGTCCTGTGCTCTCCCCACAGATGCTCTGTGAACCATCTGGTCTCCCTCAACAGGAAAGGGTGATGTCCCACAGCTGGCCAGATGGCAGCCAACAGGGAAACTGGACCAAGGCATCACTCACCAAGGAAGGCTGACACTGTATCCTGGATCAGCCTTCTGATCCTCTCAAACATCATCCAAAGCAATTTGCTTTTATTTATTTATTTTTAAATGGGCTGTGAATAATCCTCAGGTATAAAACACAGAAAAAGGAGAATGGGCATGGCTGAGAATGTCAACTCTTAGTCTATTCTTTGGTTGGATTCACTGAATGGGAGACCCTCTGAAAGATATCTTTATATTCCATCTTTTATAATTCTTGAACAGTGCTTTCTTAGCTAACCACCAAAGTTTCTAGGTGAACAGCTTCTAGAAAAAGTTAGAGTGCCTCAGACATTTAACTGGAAGGGCACTACTTTTTCAACATTGTTGCATAACATGCATCCCTTGGTTGTTCTGTGGAAAATATCTTTCTTAGGAGTTCTTGGAAATGTCTAAGTCAGTGTCTGCTGATAGAATTAGACCAAATAAATTTTTTGGAGGCTTTAACCAGCTCTTCTGGCCTTTTCCTCTTTGATATAAATAGCCTGTGCACTGCTTGTTTTAAAAAGCAAAGTTATAAGTTTTTTAAAAAATTTCTGCTGTTTTTATTCAAACCTGTAGAAATTACTTGAATGTTTACAACTCACTTCATGTTACATGTTTTTACAATATGTTTCTGTGGCAATGTTTGTACTTTCAAAAATCAAGTAGAGAAATTGTATCTCTACTTCAGACTGTGGGAGGGCTGAAATCTGTAAAAGAACATGTTAGGCTCTCCCTTTATGAATCAGGGACTCCCTGAGAGTTTAAAGCAAGCTTTCTATCAGGGAGGGAAGCTTTAAAGGAGGCAAGTCTGGGCTTGAATTTGGAGTCTGATTTTTCATTCAGTTAGAGGGAATCTTTACAAGTCCTCATCTTCTATGAAATTATAACATTCTCATTGTATGAGAAACACCAGGAGGAATTTATCAATGTAGGTGACTAGATAGGAGAAGGGACCTCTAAATATCCTAGATTCTATGGCTTTTAAAGACATACCTCTTTATGGAAGGAGAAAAAAGGAAAAGGAAAGGTGAGAAAAAGATAATCTTGGTGGCAGATTCTCTTAAACCATTAAACCAGCTTTGAAAATTAATAAATAATTTCCAAGATTCAAATGCAAAAAAATTATTGAACAACTAAACTCAACCCATTATGAGGCAATCTACACTGTCCATACCTATGCTTAGACAGTAGGTGTAAGATTGATAAAAGTAACATTGTTTATTACAAGACTGAGAAATTGCTTTTAGCTCTGGGCGAGATGCCCTGAGATTCCAATGCCAATGCTAGATGAGTGATACTGGTATGCCTGCCTTAGCAGTGGGTCATTTGAATGTCAAAGTGAATGACAAGGACCTAAGAAATATTCTGGTGGAGGGACCTTTCACACTGTTTCATCTTCATCTTGACGAGGGGAAATGGGTAATTGGATAGAAGCTATAGTCTTAACATAAAAGGGGATGCAAATGCTAATAGTTCTGTTCATAGTTTGCTTGAATGTCATATCAAACAGCATACACAAAAGATTTTGAATTTCAATCTGTTAACCATTGACAATGTGATTTCATAGTACATGTTCTACAGTTTTCATACATATGTAGGCTGCATAATTTCATAATAATTATGGTAAATGCCTTATTTATTACCCACCTTAGTAAGACAAGTTGTTCAGTTGTTTTTTTTCTTTTCAGTTTTTTTTAATGAAAACAAAACCACAAAGTAGTTTGATTGCATCATTTATCATTTTAATAAAGTGTCACATAAGGTGGCTATTTGCATGGTTATTTTCACTTAAAATTATCTACCACTGAACTAGGGGAGGTGGTTAAAGGGGAATTAATTTTTAGATATTTAGGGGCTATGACTATGCCAATGATACTTGTTAGAGGAAATGAAACAAAATAGTGTATCTCCACAAGTAATATGACTTCTCAAACTTTGTTTCCTCAAACATAACTACACTCCTTGTTCTCAGCCTCACTCTTGAGAAAATCAACTCTGCCTTCACTTACACACATATTTCTTCCTATTACAATACAAGTGTCCCTGCTCCTAGCAGGACAGTCTCTTCATTTGACTTTGGGCCTCATTGCTTCTTGCTTTCTCAAGACTTCATTCCCTTGGGTATCCATTTTTCCTCCCATCTTTCTATGAAACCATCAGCAATGTCCGCCATTAAAAACAGAAAGCAATGTGCTGTCTTATTTAATTCTATAACCCCCTCCGACCCAGTTTCTCTCTTCCTTTGATAGCAGAACATAGAGGTATTCACACTTGGTGCCTGTACCACCTCACCCCATGCATTCCTCAGCCCATTCTGATGGCTTTCATTCAATCTAGCGTGCCCGGCCCCCACACCCCAATCTGCTGTGGTAGAGATCACCAATCATGATGCCATTTCCAGTGGCTTCTTCTCCATCTTTATCTTACTCAACCTCTCAGCAACAAGTAACAGCTCCTTCCTTCTGAACACTCGGAGTCTCTAGTCCCTTGGCTCTGCAACATGACTCTCTGCCAGCCTTCCTTCTTCCTCAATGACTATTCCTTCTCAATCTCTTTTTCTAGTTCCTTCTTTCTCTTCTGTCTGACCTAAATGTTAGCATGCCTCATAACTTGACACTGGGTCCTTTTTCTCTTTTTACCCTCTGTGGTAGGCTGAATATTGCCCCAAAGATGTCATGTCCTAATCCCTGAACCTGTGAATGTCACCCTATGTGGCAAAAGGGACTTTGCAGGTATGATTACTTTAAGGATCTTGAAGATAGGAAATTTATACTGGATTATCCATAATGGCCCTATATGTAATCACGAGTGTCCTTATGAAAGAGAGGCAGTGGGAGATTTGGCTACAGAAGAAGGCAATATGACAACCGAGACAAGATGCCATGCTGCTGGCTTTGGAGATGGAGGAAAGGGCCATGGGCCAGGGAATGCAAGGAATGCATCTCCAGAAGCTGGGAAAGGTAAGGGAAAGGATTTTCCTCTAGGGCCTCCAGAGGGAGGTTGGCCTTGCAGATATCTTGAAACTGATTTTGGACTTCAGAGGTCCAGAACTGTAAGAGAAGAAATGTGTGCCAACAAGTTTGTGGTAATGTGTTACCAGCCACTCCATAGTTTATTTTATCCATCCTTATGATAGGAAAACCATTTTTATGCAAACAAATTCAAAATGTATTTCTCTAACCCTGACCTTGGGCTGCAGATTCACACAAATCCTGCTTGAGTAGGGCCACTGCAGCAGTCCCCAAACCAGCCTCTCCATCATCACTACTGCTCCTTTCCACCACTGTCCACACATTGCCTCATGTTTTTCCAAATTTCATCACTTTCCTGGTTACTACCCTTTACTGTCTTCCCATTTCACTTTTAATAACATCCAAACTCTTTACCTTGGTCTTTAAGACCCAGCTTGACTTGGCCCATGCCCACTCCTCCAACTTCTTGAACTCTGCTCCAGCTTTCATCCGCTCCTATACTCTGCTAGTTCTTTCTTGCCTCAGGGCCTTTGCACATGCTGCTTTCTATGCCTGGAATGCTCTCCCTCCCTAGCTTCCTCATTCCCTCTCTGTATTAGTCACAGTTCTCTTAGAGGGATAGAACATATATATATATGTAAGAGGATAATAATACCGGTCTTGTGCTTTAAGATGATTAATCTGCCAGTCATGTGTAGAATAGATCACTTTATATATACATAATATATAATGATATATAAACTCATTTTATATGTATATAATGATATAAAAGCTCATTATATATATATATATATATATATATATTCATTAAGTATTAACTTACATGATCACAGGGTCCCACAATAGGCTATCTGCAAGCTGAGGAGAAAGGAGAGCCAGTCCAAGTCCCAAATCTGGAGAACTTGGAATCTGATGTTCGAGGGCAGGGAGCATCCAGCATGGGAGAAAGATGTAGGCTGAGAGGCTAAGCCCATCTCTCCCTCTCACATTTTTCTGCCTGCTTTATATTCGCCTGCTTTATATTCGCTGGCAGCTGATTAAATTGTGACCAATGGATTACAGGTGG
Organism: Pan troglodytes; assembly: GCF_028858775.2. Classification (NCBI taxonomy): domain Eukaryota; kingdom Metazoa; phylum Chordata; class Mammalia; order Primates; family Hominidae; genus Pan; species Pan troglodytes. The sequence goes on from NC_072407.2 coordinate 96,222,948, forward strand.
ATCTGCCTTCCCCAGCCCACTGACTCAAATGTTAATCTCTTTTGGCAACACCCACACAGACACACCCAGGATTAATACTTTGTAGCCCTCAATCCAATCAAGTTGACACTCAGTATTCAATATCATATTCTCCTAGCTTTTCTAGTTCACATGTGGGTTCCCCTGACTTCCCTCTTTAAAGTGGGTCCTTCCCCCTGTTATTTACTATCTTCACTGTTTTCCTTTGCAGCACTTATTACAGGACATAATCATTTTATGTCTGTTGGCTTAAGTTTTGTCTGCCTCTTTGGCTGGAATGTAGCTCTGTGGAAGCAAGGATGCCTGACCTGTTTGGCTCAATGTTGCATCCCCAGCAGAGATCATAGTACAAATACATAATAGTTTATCAGCAAATATTCATTGAATGAATGAATATATAAAGAGATTAGGCAGTCTACTGAACTTCACTATTTTGACTTAGACTATTTTGGTTGCAAAACTCTCATATTCAAATGTCAAGGTTCTCAAACAAGTAAAACAGAGTTCTGAGAGACTGCCTATGAGTTTCACAACCTATCTTGACTTTTTTTGTTTGTTTAAGACAGAGTCTTGCTCTGTTTCCCAGGCTGGAGTGCAATGGCACAATCTTGGCTCACTGCCATCTCCACCTCCTGGTTTCAAGCGATTCTCTTGCCTCGGCCTCCTGAGTAGCTGCGATTACAGGCATGTGCCACCATGCCTGGCTAACGCCTGGCTAGCTTTTGTATTTTTAGTAGAGACATGGTCAGCCAGGCTGGTCATGTTGGCCAGGCTGGTCTCGAACTCCTGGCTTCAAGTCATCCACTGGCCTCGGCTTCTCAAAGTTTTGGGACTGCAGGCATGAGCCACCACACCTGGCCTCCACCTTGGCTTCCTTCTAACAAATGACACTGGGACAAGGGGAGAGGCAGGTGGACATGGGAGGAGGATGTGTGATTTAATCCCTAAATGTATAATTATTAAAAAGTGATGTCATCAAAAACAAAGCATGAGAAACAGCCAGGAGGAGCTAAGAAGACATGCTGATGAAAGAAACATACTGTGGTATCCTAGATGGGTTCCTGGAACAAAAGGATATTAGGGGGAAACTAAGGAAATATGAATAAACTATGGACTTTAATTAATGTACCAATATTGTCTCATTTGTTGTAAGAAATATACCATACTAATGTAAGATAATAATAATAGGGGTCTTGCATTTTAAGATGATTAATCTGCCAGTCATGTGTAGAATGGATGCAGGAATGGGGTACATGGGAACTCTCTGGGGTGTGTGTTTGTGTATGTGTGTGTGTAGAGATAGAGTCTGGCTCTGTCACTCAACCTGGAGTACAGTGGTGCAATCACAGCTCACTGCGGCCTCAAACTCCTGGGCTCAAGCAATCTTCCTGCCTTATCCTCCAGAGTAGCTAGGACTACAGGCACACACCACCACACCTGGCTATTTTTTAAATAAAACTTTTTGTAGAGATGGAGTCTTTCTATGTTGCCCAGGTTTGTCTTGAACTTCTGGCCTCAAGTGATAAAGTCTATGTTTTAAAAAAACAATGTTATCTACACTCTCATTTGACATGTTAAAGTCCTGTGGTTGGTAATGACAGCTATCAAATGCTAAATGCCACCAATGTGGCAGGCACTGTTACATACATTATCACATTTGATCCTCAGAACAACCCATGAGGTCAGAAGCATTATCCCTATTTGGAGAATAGGGAAATTGAGGCTTAGAGATTTCCAGCGACACAGCCTTAGTCATGTATCAAGTAAGTGACAAACCCAGGAGTTGAACCCAGGGTCTTACCTTCTCATTACCCCGAAAGAATGCTGGCACATGTCAGATTGTCTGATTTGATTTTTACAGTAGGAAAAAATAGTTCCCTTAGCTACCACACCCTTCTGTGCTACCCATTTCTATCCTCCAGACCACAGCACCAGTTTGGGCCTTTGTTACTTCTCCTTTGCAAAACTTTGACAGCCTCTTACCCAGCCTCTCCATCTCCACTCTCTGCATTCCAGTCCATTGTACACATGGCTGGCAGATTAATCATCTTAAAGCACAACATCCTTTATATTCCTCCCTTCCAAAAACCCCCTAATGCCTACTAAAAAAATCCGAACTACCTCCTCTGCCCCAACCTTTCCATCTTTGACTTGATTAGGACCTACATCCTAATGAGAGGTGAAGCCAGCTGGGCTTCTGGGTCAGGTGGGGACTTGGAGAACTTTTCTGTCTAGCTAGAGGATTGTAAACACACCAGTCAGCACTCTGTGTCTAGCTAAAAGTTTGTAAATGCACCAATCAGTACTCTGTAAAAAAGCACCAATCAGTGCTGTGTGTCTAGCTAAAGGTTTGTAAACGCACCAATCAGCACTCTGTAAAAACACACCAATCAGAGCTGTGTCTAGCTAAAGGTTTGTAAATGCACCAATCAGCACTCTGTAAAAACGGACCAATCAGCACTCTGTAAAATGGACCAATCAGCAGGACGTGGGTGGGGCCAAATAAGGGAATAAAAGCTGGCCACCCGAGCCAGCAGTGGCAACCCACTCAGGTCCCCTGCCACACTGTGGAAGCTTTGTTCTTTCGTTCTTCACAATAAATCTTGCTGCTGCTCACTCTTAGGGTCCGCACTACCTTTAAGAACTGTAACACTCACAGTGAGAGTCTGCGGCTTCATTCTTGAAGTCAGTGAGACCAAGAACCCACTGGAAGGAACCAGTTCCAGACACATTTTGGTGACCATGAAGGGACTATTGCCTATTGCCACGTGGTGAGTACCATCGGACCCCTTTCCCTTGCTATTCTGTCCTATTTTTCCTTAGAATTTGGGGGCTAAATACTGGGCACCTGTTGGCCAGTTAAAAGTGACTAGTGCGGCCACCAGACTAAAGACACGGGTGTCAGGCTTTCTGGGAAAGGGCTCTCTAACAACTCCCGACTCTTCGGAGTTGGGAGCGGTGGTTTGCCTGGAACCAGCTTCTGCTTTTCCTGTACTTCTGGGCTGAGCCAAGTGTCAACAGAGAGGAAAGTCACTCAGCTCTGGGGTCCTGACAACAAGTTGGTTGACCCTGCAGCCATGAGCAGAACTCTCAAAGTCATGTCACCCAAGTGAGACTCGCCCATCTATCCTATCTATCCTGACCCTTGCCCCCTGGGTCCCAATGCCTGTCAGACAAACTTCCTCTCCTCTCTCTTCTCCAAGGCTAGTCCTGCTTCTAAAAACCACTCCCTGCCTCTGGTGCTTTTCTAGTTTCTCCTATAAGAATGATTTCTAGTATAAACTTCAGGACTCTATTCCCTTCTTTAGGCACCCAGACTCACCAACCAGAAAGACATAATTTTTGCCCAAAGCTCCATCATAGCGGGGACTACCTGGAATTTTAGGATCCCTCCTCAGACAAGCAGGCCTAACAAAAGCTGTTCCTGAAGCTAGGATATGGGGAGCCTCAGAAATTTTATCCTTCCTATTCATATAAGTGAGGACAAAAGGCATCACTCTTCCAACTCTGGAGATCCTGTCCCTCCCTCAGGGTATGGCCCTCCACTTGATTTTTGGGGCAAAACATCTTTATAGGACACAAGTAAAGTCCCAATACTAACAGGAGAACGCTTAGGACTCTAAGAGGTTTTTGAGAATGCATCGGTAAGGGCCACTAAATCTGATTTTTCTCGGTCCTCTTTGTGGTCTAGGAGGACAGGCAAGGGTGCGGGTTTTTGAGAATGTGTCTGCAACAGCCACTAAATCTGACCTTCCTCGGTCCTCCTTGTGGTCTAGGAGGAAAATTAGTGTTTCTGCTGCTGCATCAGTGAGTGCAACTATTCTGATCAGCAGGGTCCAGGGACTGTTGCAGGTTCTTGGGCAGGGGGAGAAACAACCCGTGGGCGGTTTTTGTCTTTCAGATGGGAAACACTCAGGCATCAACAGGCTTACCCTTGAAATGCATCCTAAGCCATTGGGAGCAATTTGACCTGCAAACCCTGAAAAAGAGGCAGCTCATTTTTTTCTGCACTACGGTCTGGCCCCAGTATTCTCTCTCTGGTGGGGAAAACTGGCCACCTGAGGGAAGTATAAATTACAGTACTATCCTGCAGCTTAGCCTTTTCTGTAAGAGGGAAAGCAAATGGAGTGAAATACCTTATATCCAAGCTTTCTTTTCATTGAAGGAGAACACACAACTATGCAAAGCTTGCAATTTACATCTCACAGGAGGACCTCTCAGCTTACCCCCATATCCTATCCTCCCTATAGCTCCCCTTTGTATTAATGATAAGCCTCCTCTAATCTCCCCCACCCAGAAGGAAACAAGCAAAGAAATCTCCAAAGGACCACAAAAACCCCTGGGCTATCAGTTATGTCCCCTTCAAGCTGTAGGGGGAGGGGAATTTGGCCCAACCTGGGTACATGTCCCCTTCTCCCTCTCTGATTTAAGGCAGATCAAGGCAGACCTGGAGAAGTTTTCAGATGATCCTGATAGGTACACAGATGTCCTACAGGGTCTAGGGCAAACCTTTAATCTCACTTGGAGAGATGTCATGCTATTGTTAGATCAAACCCTGGCCTTTAATGAAAAGAATGTGGCTTTAGCTGCAGCCTGAGAGTTTGGAGATAACTGGTACCTTAGTCAAGTAAATGACAGAATGACAGCTGAAGAAAGGGACAAATTCCCTACTGGTCAGCAAGCCATCCCCAGTATGGATCCCCACTGGGATCGTGACTCACATCATGGGGACTGGAGTCGTAAACATGTGTTGACCTGTGTTCTAGAAGGACTAAGGAGAATTAAGAAAAAGCCCATGAATTATTCAATGATGTCCACCATAACTCAGGCAAAGGAAGAAAATCCTTCTGCCTTCCTCGAGTGGCTATGGGAGACCTTAGGAAAATATACTCCCCTGTCACCTGACTCACTAGAGGGTCAATTGATCCTAAAAGATAAGTTTATTACCCAATCAGCTGCAGATATCAGGGGAAAGCTCCAAAAGTGAGCCCTGGGCTCTGAACAAAATCTGGAGACATTATTAAACCTGGCAACCTCAGTGTTCTATAATAGGAACCAAGAGGAACAGGCTCAAAAGGAAAAGCGAGACCAGAGAAAGGCCGCAGGCTTAGTCATGGCCATCAGACAAATAAACCTTGGTGATTCAGACAGGACAGAAAATGGAGCAGGCCAATCACCCAGTAGGGCTTGTTATCTTTGTGGTTTACAGGAACACTTTAAAAAAGATTGTCCAACAAGAAACAAGCCATCCCCTCGTCCACGTCTGCTATGTTGAGGCACTCACTGGAAAGTGCACTGCTCCAGGGTGCAATGGTTCTCTGGGCCAGAAGCCCCCAACCAGATGATCCAACAACAGGACTGAGGGTGCCCGGAGCAAGCACCAGCTCATGTCATCACCCTCACTGAGCCACGGAAATTGACTGCCATTGAGTGCCAGGAAATTGACTTCTTCCTGGACACTAGCGCAGCCTTCTCAGTGTTAATCTCCTGTCCTGGACAACTGTCTTCAAGGTCCGGTAACATCCGAGGAATCCTGGGACAGTCTGTAACCAGGTATTTCTTGCACCTCCTCAGTTGTAATTGGGAGACTTTGCTCTTTTCACATGCCTTTCTTGTTATGCCTGAAAGTCCCACACCCTTATTAGGAAGGGATATATTAGCCAAAGCTGGAGCTATCATCTACATGAATATGGGGAACAAGTTACCCATTTGTTGTCCTCTACTTGAGGACGGAATCAACCCTGAAGTCTGGGCATTGGAAGGACAATTTGGAAGGGCAAAAAATGCCTGCCCAGTCCAAATCAAGCTAGAAGATCCCACCACTTTTCCTAATCAAAGGCAATATCCCTTAAAGCCTGAAGCTCATAAAGGATTACAGGATATTGTTAAACATTTAAAAGTTCAAGGCTTAGTAAGGAAATGCAGCAGTCCCTGCAACACCCCAATTCTAGGAGTACAAAAACTGAATGGTCAGTGGAGACTAGTGCAAGATCTTAGACTCATCAATGAGGCAGTAATTCCTCTATACCCAGTTGTACCCAACCCCTGTACCCTGCTCTCTCAAACACCAGAGGAAGCAGAATGGTTCACAGTTCTGGACCTCAAGGATACCTTCTTCTCTATTCCCCTGCACTCTGACTCCCAGTTTCTCTTTGAGGATCCCACAGACCACACGTCCCAACTTACGTGGACTGTCTTGCCCCAAGGGTTTAGGGATAGCCCTCATCTGTTTGGTCAGGCATTGGCCCAAGATCTAGGCCACTTCTCAAGTTCAGGCACTCGGCCCTTCAGGATGTGGATGATTTACTTTTGGCTACCGGTTCAGAAGCCTCATGCCAGCAGGCTACTCTAGATCTCTTGAACTTTCTAGCTAATCAAGGGTAAAAGGCGTTTAGATCGAAGGCCCAGCTTTGCCTACAGCAGGTCAAATATCTAGGCCTAATCTTAGCCAGAGGAACCAGGGCCCTCAGCAAGGAACAAATACAGCCTATACTGGCTTATCCTTGCCCTAAGTCATTAAAACAGTTGCGGGGGTTCCTTGGAAGCACCAGCTTTTGCCGACTATGGATCCCTGGATACAGCGAGATAGCCAGGCCCCTCTATACTCTAATCAAGGAGACCCAGAGGACAAATACTCATCTAGTAGAACGGGAAGCAGGGGCAGAAACAGGCTTCAAAACCTTAAAGCCGGCCCTAGTACAAGCTCCAGCTTTAAGCCTTGCCACAGGACAAAACTTCTCTTTATACGTCATGGAGAGAGCAGGGATAGCTCTTGCAGTCCTTACTCAGACTCGTGGGACAACCCCACAACCAGTGGCATACCTAAGTAAGGAAATTGATGTAGTAGCAAAAGGCTGGCCTCACCATTTACAGGTAGTTGTGGCAGTGGCCGTCTCAGTGTCAGAGGCTATCAAAATAATACAAGGAAAAGATCTCACTGTCTGGACTACTCATGATGTAAATGGCATACTAGGTGCCAAAGGAAGTTTATGGCTATCAGACAACCGCCTACTTAGATACCAGCTGCTATTCCTTGAGGGACTGGTGCTTCAAATATGTACGTGCATGGCCCTCAACCCTGCCACTTTTCTCCCAGATGATGGGGAACCAATCGAGCATGACTGCCAACAAATTATAGTCCAGACTTATGCTGCCCAAGATGATCTCTTAGAAGTCCCCTTAGCTAATCCTGACCTTAACCTATATACTGATAGAAGTTCATTTGTAGAAAATGGGATATGAAGGGCAGGTTATGCCATAGTTAGTGATGTAACCATAGTTGAAAGTAAGCCTCTTCCCCCAGGGACCAGCGCCCAGTTAGCAGAACTAGTGGCACTTACCTGAGCCTTAGAACTGGGAAAGGGAAAAAGAATAAATGTGTATACAAATAGTAAGTATGCTTATCTAATCCTACATGCTTATGCTGCAATATGGAAAGAAAGGGAGTTCCTAACCTCTGGGGGAACCCCCATTAAATACCACAAGGAAATTATGGAGTTATTGCACACAGTGCAAAACCCCAAGGAAGTGGCAGTCTTACACTGCCAAAGCCATCAGAAAGGTGAAGGAGAAGAGGCAGAAGGAAACCGTCAGGCAGATGCTAAGGCCAAAATTGCTGCCAGGCGGAACCTCCCATTCCTGCAAAAAATTGGGTCTTTACCAACTTAACATACCACCCTCGTTTTGAAGGAAAAGACCCTTTCCGACTTCTAAATATGCAATCATTAGCCGACTTCCCCATCTCTGATAGGACCAAGAATACCCTAACAGGACATGCAATACAACTTTTGCGTTCTTACATTTCCAACCTCACCTATTACACAAGCAATGAAAAGCCCATACACGGCCCTATAACTACAAATACCATCTTAACTTTCCAAGCCCCTTTATGCATCCAATGCAACCTGTTATCAGGTCTGCTCCTGGGGCACCTACTACCCCATCAGTGTAATTACACCCTACAACTTCAAGCCCCAACTGATCATAGTAACTTCCAAGTCACTCAAACAGCTCCATTCAGATGGCTTGTCCATGTCTCAGGGCCCCCAAAATCATCACCTCCTCCCTGCTTAACAAACAGTCCAGGTTTTGTAATGGCAAACATACTCCCTGCGTGACCATTCACCCCTGGGCCCCCTGCAGCAGTATCCCCACCACTAGTGAATGCCTTCTCATCCCCTCTTTCAATCGCTCTCTCGAATGGTTCCTAGTAGATACAAAATGGTTTTTTCTCCAGTGGGAAAATAGAACACAGGGAGCCACTCAGTTTGCTCCCAACACCCCTTTCCAGCCACTCATAGGAGCTACCTTGGCAAGTATTCTAGGAGTATGGGAAAATGAAAACAATAAACTCACACACCTTTATAACATACACAACCAGTTCTGTCTACCCAGCCAAGGTATATTCTTCTTATGTGGAATGTTGAACTATATCTGCCACCCCACTAACTGGAAGGCACCTGCACCTTAGTATTTCTAAGTCCCGACATTAACATTTCCCTGGGAAACCAGACCCTATCAGTACCCCTCAAAGCTCAAGTCTGTTAGTGCAGAGCCATACAACTAATACCCCCACTTATAGGGTTAGGAATGGCTCCTGCTACAGAAACCGGAATAGCCAGTTTATCTACTTCATTATCCTACTACCACACACTCTCAAAGGATTTCTCAGACAGTTTGCAAGAGATAACGAAATCTATCCTTATTCTACGATCCCAAATAGACTCTTTGGCAGCAGCGACTCTCCAAAACAGCCGAGGCCTAGACCTCCTCACTGCTGAGAAAGGAGGACTGTGCACCTTCTTAGGGGAAGAGTGTTGTTTTCACACTAACCATTCAGGGATAGTATGATATGCCGCCTGGCGTTTACAGGAAAAGGCTTCCAAAATCAGACAATGCCTTTCAAACTCTTATACCAAACTCTGGAGTTGGGCAACATGGCTTCTCCCCTTTCTAGGTCCCATGGCAGCCATCTTACTATTACTCGCCTTCGGGCCCTGTATTTTTAACCTCCTTATTAAATTTGTTTCCTCGAGGATCGAGGCCATCAAGCTACAGATGGTCTTACAAATGGAACCCCAAATGAGCTCAACTAACAACTTCTACCGAGGACCGCTGGACCGACCTGCTGGTCCTTTCACTGGCCTAAAGAGTTCCCCTCTGGAGGACACTACAACTGCAGGGCCCCTTCTTTGCTCCTATCCAGCAGGAAGTAGCTAGAGCGGTCATCGCCCAATTCCCAACAGCAGTTGGGGTGTCCTGTTTAGAGGGGGGATTGAGAGGTGAAGCCAGCTGGGCTTCTGGGTCAGATGGGGACTTGGAGAACTTTTCTGTCTAGCTAGAGGATTGTAAACACACCAATCAGTGCTCTGTGTCTAGCTAAGGGTTTGTAAACGCACCAATCAGTACTCTGTAAAAACACACCAATCAGCGCTCTGTGTCTACCTAAAGGTTTGTAAATGCACCAATCAGCACTCTGTAAAAACGCACCAATCAGTGCTCTGTGTGTAGCTAAAGTTTTGTAAATGCACCAATTATCACTCTGTAAAAACAGGCCAATCAGCACTCTGTAAAGTGGACCAATCAGCACTCTGTGAAATGAACCAATCAGCGCTCTGTAAAATGGACCAATCAGCAAGATGTGGGCGGGGCCAAATAAGTGAATACAAGCTGGCCACCAGAGGGGCAAGCTGCTCAGCTTCCCTTCCATGCTGTGGAAGCTTTGTTCTTTTGTTCTTCACAATAAATCTTGCTGCTGCTCACTCTTTGGGTCCACACTACCTTTAAGAACAGTAACACTCAACACGAGGGCCCGTGGCTTCATTCTTGAAGTCAGTGAGACCAAGAACCCACTAGAAGGAACGAATTCCGGACACAATATTTTCCAACAAGTTCTCCATCTGGCTTCTATTTTAAATTCATTAAAAGTAGGATAACATCATATGGAATGTAAAAAATTGCCAAAACTGAGGGCAATTTATGCAACTGCTGAGATTCAGTCCAGATCCTCAGAGGAACTTGCTATGTAATGAAAAAAGAGATACACAATCCACCATCCCATCACAGAAGGCAAAATGAACTAACTTCTAGGCCAGAGGAGAGAGTAACAAGGGAGGGAAGGATTCATTACAACTGGAGGATCCTGGAAGGCTTCCTAAAAAGGGGGCATTTGAGCCTAAAAAGGGGCCATTTGAGCCTATCGGATGATTAGCTTTTGGCAAGGAAAGAAGGGAAATGGCACCCATGATTTCCTGACTCCCAGAAAGCCCCTGTCCCAGGTCTGAATGTCCCAACTGACACATTCTCCCAGGCCCTACTTATTCTCTGCACCTCCCTTGGTATACCCCACTTTTCACAATAATCACTCTTTCTACCTTGCATTATAGTTAATTGTGTGCATGCCTTATTTCTCTTGCTAAGCCATAAGGTCTTTGAGGAAATGGAATCCATTCACTTCATTTCTGCTTCCCCATCCACTGAGCCCAGAACTGGCCCATCACCAGCCTCTAATATATGCCTGGAATGTATGGATAAATGAGTGTGAACTGGGCCAGTTTTAAAAAGTGTTCAGATTCCTTCAGACATTTATTTAATAATATGCATTAAAACACCAACTCTGTGTGAGGCATTTGTGCTAAGTGTTGAGGATAAAAGTGGTACACATGGGCATGGGCCTACCCTCAAGAAGCCGATCATATAAAGTGGTGGCAAACACTAAATAAATGAATAAATATTTGTTGAGTTGCAATTGTGACTATTTTTAAGAAGGAAAAATAGAGAGCAACGACAGATGAAATGTACCTAGATTCACAAGGTGCCAGGCACTGGCACTGGGCACTACCCACGTGTTAACTCATTTGGTCCTTACCACAGTCCTAAGAGGTACAACCTTTTTAAAGATGAGAAAACTGAGACACAGGAGAGTCAAAGAACTCCCCAAGACTAATAGCTAGTAACTAGTGTGGCTAGTATTATGGGAGAATTTCACAAAGGGACCTAATCTAGTCTGTCTACTTAGGGAAGGCTTTCCCAGGGAAGTGACATCAAGCTGAGGCCAGAAGGGTGAATAAAGGTGGGCCAGGCAAAGAGGCCACTGTGGGGAGTGTTTTGGGTGGGAAGGCCTGGAGGAGGCCAAGGGCTTAGCTAACTTGAAGAACTGAAAGGAAAGCAGTGAAGCTGGTGGTGAGGTAGGCAGAGGCCATGCTAAGAAATTTGTATTTTATGCTAAGAACAATGTACACTTTAAGTAGAAAAGATGATCCGACTGGAGTTTTGAAAAGCTCATCCTGGCAGCTGTAGAGGAGAATGGAGGGGGACCCTGTCTCACATATTTCCTATATGTGGTTAGGAGACAGGATGGTGAGTTCAATTGGGTATTGGCAGTGCAGGTGGAGGGGTGTCGGATTTGCTATATTTAGGAGAGAGAAGCAAGAGAATTTGAAAATTGGTTATGGCAGCTGTGAGAAATGGAGTGTTGAAGATGGTGCTCCAGGATTCCGACTTGGGTGCACGGGTGGCTGGTGGTACATTTAGTAAGATGGGGAAGATGGAGTTCAGGTTTAAGGGGAAGATGAAGACTGAAGTCCTGGCCGTTATGAGTTTGAAGCCCTACGAGCCATCTACGCGGAGAGAGCTGTATAGGCTCTTGGATGTGTGTTTAGCGGCCAGGCTGGGGTATAGAGGTACATGTGGGAGTTGAGGCTTGTATCTGTGGACCCACAGAGAAGGGAGCCAAGCCCTGCCCCAAGGAGCCCTCATGTTTGCAGGTCCTGCCTGCTTCAAATGTTGCTGGTGATAACCTACATGTCACATTTGACAGGGCTTCCAAACTAAGCCATCTAAGAAAGGTCTTATGATTCATGGCTTAGATCCTGTCCCTGAGTAAAAAATCTTACTGTGAGTCCTTCAAATCCTTTTGTCAGTTCCTCGAACTGTTGATGTACTGATTAGTATGTAAAATACTGACATTGAAAAGAACACTGACTTGTTTCTGAATCATATAAACTTTGATTTTCTTGTGCACAAAACATTTTAGCCTGTATGTTGTCATCTGCAGCCAGTGACTGTAACCTGGGTACCATACCCTCCGATGAAAAAAATCCCACCTCTGATATAAGGGGTCCTCCTCCCTTTTCCTAAACTTTCTTCTAAAACCCTTCCAACGTGTAACAAATCTTGAACATGCCCAACTTTGCTGGTAAGTCTTCTTGGGTGGATCCTCACATTTAGCTTCCAATAAATCAAATTATTTCAACTTCAACAGCCTTAATTTCCGTGGACACTGGTCAGAGTATTTCCTCTTGTCTTTCCATCATCCACTTCCTGTGAGCTGTTCAGAAGCAGCTCTCTGCAGCCCCAACACCCACCTACCTGCAGGCCCCCCTCTCTCTGCTGGCTCCCGGAACAAGGCTCTGATTGGGATGGCAGAGGAAAGAGAAACGGGACCAGCAGCGCTACTCAGGCCTCGAAACTCCACACTCACTACCGTTTCCGCGCCACCCTCTCACGCGGAGCTCCTGGAAGGGTCCAGCGCTCCCTCTGCAAGGCACCGTCGGTCTACACCGCTCGATTGGCCTTTTATGGCACTGACTGTTCTTTGAAGCTTTTGCAGCTCCTTCTAACCCGATTTCACCGTGTTGGAAATGTTGGGGGTGGGGCGTAAAGGGGGCCATCCCGTCCACAGAAAGAGTCGCTTGCAGAAATGATTTTAAAAATCCCGGGTGCCAGGACGTGAGGAGAATCCGGCAGGGAGGGACGGGAGAATTTCCAAAGGTGCCGCTCAGTGGGAAAATCCCTTTGTCAGAGTGGCCCGAGGGGCGCGGGATGCAGCCGCGCCCACCCCGCCCCGCGTCACCGCGTCTTCCGGAAGCTCCACGCCCCTGGGTACTTGGTTTCCCCGGATGGTTCCGGAAGAGCGCGGCGCAGCTGGCTGTGAGCGCAGGGCTAGCCCGGAGGCCGCTTCGGCAGCCAGGGCGGCGCAGAGGGGCAGGGCCAGAGGGAAGCGCTTTGTTCCGCGCGTGGTTCCCGCGCCTGGGGGCGCGCGGGAGAGGCGCGAATCCGAGTGCCGCGCGCGGCCCGGGGACTTGCACGGGCGTGCGGGGTGGAACCGCAGGAACCGGAGCTCTCGGGTCCCCGCCCCGCCCCGCCGGCGGCGGAGGCAGCGAGCGCGAGAGCCCAGCGGAGTCGCTGGGAGCCTGAGGCACCGAGACACAAAGGCAGGCGGGATGCGGGAGCAGGCAAAGGGAAAGCGAAAGCCGCGCGCCCGGCCGGTGACAGGGTGAAGGCGCCGCGCAGCTTTCCCGACGCCGGCGGTACCCGGAGCTCCTGGTCGAGCCTGGCGCGCCGCAGCCATGGCCATCGCTCACCTGGCCACGGAGTACGTGTTCTCGGATTTCTTGCTGAAGGAGCCCACGGAGCCCAAGTTCAAGGGGCTGCGACTGGAGCTGGCTGTGGACAAGATGGTCACGTGCATTGCGGTGGGGCTGCCCCTGCTGCTCATCTCGCTGGCTTTCGCGCAGGAGATCTCGATTGGTAAGCCTCGCCCAGGACGGAGGGGAGTGGCCGCCCCGGTCTGGCCCGGTGAGCTGCGATTTTACGGCTCACAGGCCCGAGTCTGGGTACGCCCAGCTGTGATGGTCGTGAGCGTCAGGAAGGGCAGTGGCCCCAGTTTTATGGTCCAAAGCGTTCTTTGCCCAGGTGTTTCATTGGTACCCTGGTCTACTCTACTCGCATCCCTACTCCTCAGTTCTTTTGTTCCTCATGCCCCTCTGATCGGACTGTGGCTTATAGTTTATGTTCCACCCTTAGAACTGGCACCTTGCCACCAGATTTGCCAAGAATAGCTGTGTCCCCGTTTTTCACCCCTGTCTCCTACATATTTGTCCAGCCGCCTAAAATTTTACACCAGAGAAGTTCCTGAGTGGCTACATGGAGGATGTGAAGACCGGTGCTCCATGAGAAGTGTGTTCTTTCAGTGTCTTACATATAATTGGTATTTGCTGAGATCTTAGCTCTCTAGGGTTGTGAATGATAGGAAATATCTGCACTTGGCAGGCATTAGAGGGATCCTCAACTTGGACGGTCTTACAAATGTGAGATGAACAAGTCCCCTTCCTGTAAATTATCATTTGAGCTTCATAACAGTTGTGTGAGATTGGAAAGTCTGGTGGTTTGGGCAGGATCACGTGGCTACGTGCCTTACCTTCCTCATCAGCTGTTCTGACTTTCCACACAGGAGAGAGTGTTTATGAACCAACAGGAAGGTAGCGCAGGAGGGTTAAATACAGTTCTGTGGCAGGGGAAGAGAGAGGACCCAGTGCGGCTGGACTTTGGGAAAACTTTTGTCAGAGGGTGGGTGGGATTTGGACAAGAAGGAGTAAGACCTTTGTTAAGGTTTTGAGATGGCAGAGAATGTTATATGTTCCTGGAAAGAGAGACACAGTGACTCTCCTAGCCAAGGCAGGAGGATAAGTCAGAGTTCCTGGAGTCTGAGAGTGAATATGGGCCTGGGTCAGCCTGGAACAGAAGAGTGTAGGCTGATGGTTTCAGAACTGTGAAGTTATTGTTTGAGCAGAGGACAGACTGGTTGAAAACAGCACTAAGTAAATACTAACCTGATGGTGGCATTTAGGGTCTGGGAAGAAGGTGAGAGGATGGGGCCTGGAGGGCTGGGTGCCAGAGAGCAAGGCATCGGTTGAGGTCTTGTGCACAGAGGGTGTGAAGAGTGGAAGAAAATGGGTGGGTGATTGCTGTGCGATCAAGGAGTAAATAAGCAGCACTTGAGTACCTAGTTTTTAATAGGCCATGAACGGCAGTACTGGTCGAACGTGCTGTGGAGGTTGTCTGTCTGGGTGAGTGGAGTGTGGTATTGGTGGTGATGGGAATTGTGAAGTTGAGGGAAGAGTTGATTAGGAAAGAATGACGATGAGTGTGATTTTGCAATCTGCAGCACTAAGTTGTTCAGCTTGGCAGGAAGTTGTCAAATTCATTGTGGAAAATAGTTTTTAGTTTTCCTGCTCTTTGCGCAGGCATAGTCATCGGGATGTTCTTTAAGTTTCCATTTGACAGTGAATAGAGGCTTCCAGCTGAAAGCAAAACCACCAAGTAGCATGAGTCCTGGCGATAATCTCTCCCTTCGGTCAATTCCTCCTTCAGTACTGGCTGTGTGCTGAACTCGGTGCTGACCTCCAAGGACCCGGGAGTAAAAGAGGCATGATCCCTGTCTTGGAGGTGCAAGTCTTGGGTACCTGGTTGGGACAGAAAGGCAGGAGGGAGGAGTTAGTCACCCTCTGTGACCAATCTCCACCTCTAGCGCACGTACTAGAGGGACTCCTAAGGCACCTGTACCTGTAATGCCTTAGATATGTCTAAATTGGTGGGCTGTCTGAGAGGTATTTTTGGGGTATTGGGAGTGGTTTTAACTAGCAAGAGTTTGAGCTCATGCTGTGTGCATAGCACTGTTGTGTGCTGAGGGAGATGGGAAAGGATTTTGAGACCTTGTTCTTGCCCTGCCCTCTCCCTGCCCTGTGGCAGTTTACTATGCAGTTGGGCACTAGAACGTATCTGTTAGCAGGTAAGTCATTCAGCTGTGTGTAATTCAGCACCCAGCCAGGTGTTGAGCTATGAGCTCCAGGCTGGTGAAGGTTGGCAGGCACTTGGGTGAGGAGCTGTCGAGCAGACTCCCATGTTTTCTGAAGTGTTTTCAGGAGTTCCAAGGAAGGACAGACATGTGGGATGAAGCTAACAGGACCAGGGAAGACCTATTAGATTAGGTATACATTTAGATAAAACCAGAAGAAGGGCTTTTGAGAAGAGGGGAGAGGTACATAGATTAATACATGGAGTTGGTACAGTGGGAGGGATCATGTCATGCAGCATTTAATTTTGTGTAGTTAGTAGTATGCACTCAGCCAAAAACAAACCAAAAAAAAGAACAGCAATAAAGGGAGAATGAACTAATTGAAATGGAGCTGGCACTTTGCCCACCATATTGGCCAGTGAACTCAGGCCCCGGGAAGACACTGAGATAAGGCCTGCAGACTTAAAACATGGCTTCATCCTTCCTCTGTTGATAATTACTGCTTCCCTCTCTGGTGCTTGGAATACTCTTTTGTTGAACTTAACACAGAGCTTTATAACCTGTCTATGCATGTTTTGCATGGAGATTGAAACTACTCTATAAACATTTGTTGTGAATTAAAGGTGATAGCTTTTGGCATCATCAGACCTTGCTAATTGATTGTTATGTGCATGATGCTGTACCTTGGCAATGGGGTGTCAGACACACGTAGGACATAAGAATCTTTCCTCCGGAAGCACCGTCTAGTAGAGAAGTTGAACGCATAACCCTCCTAATGCAGGATTCATGGAACCTGGGCAGTGTCAGAAGTGTGTACTAAAGCCTGATGCTGTGGAAAGGCAGAAGGAGGAGTTTCTTCTGACTCATGAACAGTGAGAGTTTCAGGGCAGAGTTGGCCCCGGAGGCAGGATTCCAAGTGTGTGGAGCAGTGTTGGCTGAAGCTGAGATGTGTGAGACAACATGTGGCCGCTGGAGCTTTAGTGGCACCGTCACATGGAGAGGTGGGAGCCAAAGTAAGGGTCCAGGGGCTCCACATGAAAGAAGGCATAGCAAATCCCATTGTTTTCCTGTTTGTGTTGGGGGGGTGGTGTGTGTGTGTATAAAATTAGAAACCAGAAAATCAGCTGTAATTACATGTTTTTCCTTTTTCCACCTGTATGATAAACTAGTATATATAAGAATTCATCTCTTTTGATATAAAATCCCCTCAAGCGTAAAATAAATTATATTTTCCAGTTACTTTCCAAAAATTAAATTTTCTGTCAACTGTTGTTTGATAAAATAGGATTCAAGTTGAAACTTTGTGGCGATTTTTCCTTTAAATAAATGATTTTTTACTTTAAAGAAAATCTATTAAATCAAGAAATGTGCATGGATTGTGCTTTAGATTTAAGAGCAGGTTCTCTGTGGGGGTGGGAGTGTTGTAGGTTAGAGAGAGGGAATGTCCTCATATGATAAAATACTTGGCTTCATATTAAAGGCTTCCGTTTAGTCTTTGGCCTTTTCTCTTAGTAGTTCAGCCCACTGGGCTCCTCTCAGAAAAGAAGGACTGAGCCTGCCTGGGCCACAGAGACCCATGGGCATGGCAGCAGGCTGACCTTTATCAAGCCCTGCTGGGTGCCAGCATGGTGGCTGCAGGTGAAGCGTCCACTCCTCAGAGGTTCTGGCCCCTTCCCTCCCACAGCAGTTCACACAGGTCCTACATGGTAGGCACTGGTGTGGGGCTGCCTGGGCTGGTGGGGACTGTGTTGGGGACAGAGAGCAGAAGGGACTCTGCCTTGCTCATTCACCAGATCTTGGTCTGGCTGCCCACAATCACAGGTTGAGGGTCACTGCAGAAGTGATGTGGTCTGGAGGGGCATGGCAAGGCTGGTGCCATGGTCAAGGTGGAGGCAACTTTGGTAGTCTTTGCGGCAGCCACTCATTGGTCCAGATGTGCCCTGTGATAGTGAGAATTACAAGCAGAAACCCTCCTGAGGGAGTGGCAAGGAGACTCTTCTGAGTTGTGCCTGGGAGCATTTTGAAGGCTTTTGGACAGTGAGATAGTAAGGATTGAATGTAAGAACTAAAATGTGCACCTGTCTGGTTAGGCCTGATACTTCTAGTCAGCCTTTCTGAAATACTGCAGGTGTGCCTCCTCTGAGATTCAGCTGGGTAGGGGGAAAATAAGTGACACACAGCAAAAGACAGTTTAAATTTAATTGTGAGTTTGGGCTAGAAAGGCTGTGTGGTGGGAGCCAGAGAAGGGAGAATCAGTGGTTTCACCAGCCCTCATTTTTCCTTCCTCTTGTCTTCCATCATGTCTTGCCCTCAACAAGTGCTCCATAGGAATTTAGTGAAGGAAGTGCCAGAGCACACTAGGGAACTCTCCCAGAGTGGCTGTGCTGAGGGAATGGATGGAGTGTTCTGGATAAGGGTCCCAGTTGCTTGGAAGTGCGCCCTCTGAGTGCCATTTAATGATACAAGTGCTGTCCTGGGTCAGGCCTGTCCTGGCCACCTCCCAGACACCTGCCTCTGATGATAGCAGTAAAGGATGCACATCGTCATGATAGGTAAGTTGTCCCACTTGATTTATAAGCTCAGGTTATATTGCGTGTGCCTCAGATTCTTTTTTATGTTATTTTTGTGATGAGGAAGAATCTGTGTTCAGAGTGCAGAATGGTGTACTGTGGAAGAAGGATGAGTGTGATCTGTGTGGCTTGGGTACCCTATGGGTGTCACCTTGTGCAAGCTGCTGAGAGACAGTGCCTCGAGGCCCTTCATTTCTAACACATCTACTCTCAGATGCCTCTAGAAGTGCTGCACATTTCATTGATGGGGGGAGAGGTTTAGGAAATGGCTGGGCGACAGCTTTGTGTAGAATATAAGCATGATTGCATGACGTGACCTTCAAGCTCTGAAATTCTAGAAGTATTTCTCTAAAGTTATGAATTCCCTTAGTGTGCTGCAGTTATGGACTGAATGTTTGTGTCTCCCAACCGCAAAATTCATATGTCGAAGTCCTGATCCCCAATGTGATGCTAATTGGAGATCCCTTTGGGAGGTAATTAGGTTTGGATGAGATTATGAGAGTGGGACCTTCATGATGGGATGCCCTTAGAAAAAGAAGAAATCCCTCTTTCTCTCCCCCCTCCCTCTTCCTCTCCCCCCTCCCTCTTCCTCCTCCCCTTCCTCCCTCTCTCCCTCTTTCCCTCTCTCTCCCACTACCCCCCTTCCTCTCTTCTTCCCTCTTCCTCTCTCCACAAGTGCGGCCACAAGGAAAGGTGTGTGAGCACGCTGGGAGAAGGGGGCCATCTGCAAACTAGGAAAAGAGCTCTCACCAGACACTGAATCTGCTGGTACCTTGATCTTGAACTTCCCAGACTGTGAGAAAATAACTGTTGTTTAAGCCACCCAGTCTGTGGGATTTTCTTACAGCAGCCTAGTTGAAGACAAAACTATCAACAGACCAGACTCTGAATGGGATTCATGTTCAAGGGGTCTTTTGACAGGGCCTCCTGTGCCCTGCGCTTAGGGCTGTACAAGGCCTGAGGCGTCAGGGGCTGCTTTGATTCCCTGGTGCCTCATGTGGCACATATCCCCTGGGAAGGAGAGCCCGTGTCTCCTGCCAGGATGTTTCTGGCTGGCTGGACCAGGTGGGGAGCTGGGGCAGCCAGTAGTCTACTAGGGAAAGGGTGTCTGGTCAGCCGGGGACCCTGCCTCCCTCCCCCACTGACCTCTTAGTGGGCAGCCACCGTTCTGGGTAGAGAAGGACTTAGTCTTTCTGAGTTAGCACTGCTCTTTTGCTATCATTACAGGGCAGGCATTGGGCCAGCCCCAGTGAGTCAAAGGATAGATATAACTGCAGCTGCTTCCAATATAGTTTGCTTGGAGTTCCCCTTTCATTTCCTGCAACTGAGTCAGCAGCTGGGTGGCTTAAGTTATCTGCTCTGTTGTGGCTGAATTTAGACCTGTCTTTGGGAATATCTTCAGGCTGCTTTTTAGCATGTACCAGCTGGCAAAGCAGATTGATTCTTTTCAGGGTTGTCTATCAGAGTGGGCCAATATTTAGGGTCTCATGGCATAGGTCCTATAATAGAACATCTTCAACTCACACTAAACCAAAGAGCCAAGAGAGACTCCTAACCCCTCCAGAAGGATGCATGCTGTCCAGAGAGTCTACTGTTGGATACATGTTTTACTTTGTTAATATTTTTCTTGTACAAGTAGTAGCTAAATACATTATCATGGTAAAGGATTCATAAATCTCTTTCACTATGTGCTGAAGGTAGGTGGACACTTTGTGCAGCCTTATTGCTGTACTTTGTCTGCATTAGCATAACGTGTACACCTTATTTTATTTTTTAAAACAAATCGAGTCATACCATAGTGGCTTGCTTTTTCTCACTTAGTATGTTTGGAGAGCTTTCCGTGCCAGTACATAGGTGTCACCTCACTGTTTTATAATAGAACAGTATTTCATAGCTTAGAATATACTTACAATTCATCTAAGCAGTCCCCTAATGATGGACATTTACTTTCTTTCAAAATTTCTACTCACACATAAAGCTTGTTTGCATGAAAATCTTCGTAAATATTTCTCTCCTCCCAGCATTAAAAGGAAAGGAGACTAGTCGCAGCAGTATCAGTTTCCAGAAGGATGAAATCATTTTCCGAATAGTTTTGCATTCCTGCGTTCCTATTTGAAATAAGTGGAAGAAAAAAAAAAACCACTGCCCTGTACACTATCCAGCTCTGACTCCCTCAAAATGTGACTGCATTAGAAGTTTGGAAGAAGCATTTTGATGTGCTCTTGGTTTTAAGAAAGAAAGGGCCTCCTTCAGGGGGTAGAATTGCAACTTTAAGTAGAACTTCATGATACATGTTCTCCTAACACTGTAAGTTTCCTTCCTAACATTTACCATAACTTGAAGTTAGGTAATTACTTGCATACTTATTTGTTGAATACTGTAAGTTCATTTAGGGCAGGGACCATGTGTCCTTAAAACTTGATACATATCGGCCGGGCGCCGGGCGCGGTGACTCATGCTTGTAATCCCAGCACTTTGGGAGGCCGACGTGGGCGGATCACAAGGTCAGGAGATCGAGACCACGGTGAAACCCTGTCTCTACTAAAACTACAAAAAATTAGCCAGGTGTGGTGGCGGGCGCCTGTAGTCCCAGCTACTCGGGAGGCTGAGGCAGGAGAATGGCGTGAACCCGGGAGGCGGAGCTTGCAGTGAGCCGAGATCGCGCCACTGCACTCCAGCCTGGGCGACAGAGCGAGACTCTGTCTCAAAAAAAAAAGAAAAAACTTGATACATAGAAGTATTAGGCGGCTCTCACATTGCTATGAAGAAATACCAGAGACTGGGTTATTTATAAAGAAAGGTTTATGTGGCTCATGGTTTTGCGGGCTGTACAGGAAACCTAGTGGCTTCTGCTTGGCTTCTGGGGAGGCCTCGGGAAACACGGTCATGGCGGAAGGCAAACAGGGAGCAGGCACGTCTTATATGGCAGGAGCAGGAGCAAGAGAGAATGGGGGGAAGGTGCTACACATTTCTAGTGGTTCACACCTGTAATCCCAGCACTTTGGGAGGCCAAGGCGAGCGGATCATGAGGTCAAGAGATAGAGACCATCCTGGCCAAATGATGAAACTCCGTCTCTACTAAAAATACAAAAATTAGCTGGGCGTGGTGGCGCATGCCTGTAGTCCCAGCTACTTGGGAGGCTGAGACAGGAGAATCGCTTGAACCCGGGAGGCAGAGGTTGCAGTGAGCTGAGATCATGCCACTGTACTCCAGCCTGGCGACAGAGCGAGACTCCTTCTCAAAATATATAGACAAATAGATAAAACCTGAAAATAGGCCTTAGGACCTTCATGGACTCTAGGTTTGGATTAGCAACATCCCTTTAAAAAACCATGCAAACACCATTTTTCTGCAGCTGGTTGCTTTCTTGGATTGCTTCCTTGTCAAACCCCTAACTGAGGCAGCGAGAGCTTGGTCCAAAGTGGAGAAAGGGAGGCAATTTGGGGGCATTTGCCCTGGCTAAGCTAGGAACTCTGGGCGAGGCAGGCCCTGCTGCATGCTGTGGGGTTTCTGGGGGCAGCAGGGAGACATTAGTTACTTGGGGAGAAGGGGGCCTAAAGAGAATCTACCATCTGCTTGGTACCAGGCACACCTGGTTCTGTGGGGGGTGAAAGGGGTGGTGGGGAGGGGACGCTGTTGTTTTTTAATAAATTCTCTATAAAGCTCACACTCCTTTTTAAAATATAAATATTTATATATGTATATTATATGATTATAAAGATAAAACTTACTGTAGAAAATATGGAAAATACAGAAGAGAAAATAGCAGTAAATCTATAATACTACCAGGGATAACTACTATTCTATCTTGGTCTGTTTTCCCCCAGGATAGATATATATATATATATATATACAGTAACTTTTAAAAAGTTTTGAAAAACCAAACACTAAGTCAAGGCCATGTTACCATGTTCCTAAATTGTTGTACATGATTTTTTTGTTGGCAGTGACATGGAATGTTGTGCACATGTCAAAATTTAACTGTTTCACAATTTTTGTAATATAAATAGCATTGTGAAGAACACTCCTGTACATAATAAACCACCTCTCTAAAGATCTCAGTATTTCAAGTGATTGTATAATTCTAATTACAAGGTCAAAGTATACGTAGACATTTTTAAGATTTGACTGGTGTGGTTGGGTTGCCCTCTGGATAGACCCCCAATGGATACTTCTCCCCGCAGCTGAAGGAGTGGCTTTCCCCACAGCTGGCAAAAGTTAGTGGATTATCGTCCACAGCTTAATAGGTGAACAAAGGTGTGCCATTGTTTTAAGTCGCATTTATTCAGTTACGGCATTGAATGTTTTTTCGTATGTATTTTTTTCCATTTATATAATTCTGTGAATTGTCTGTTCTTATCTTTTGCTTATTTTTCCAAGGCGATGTTGGTTTCTCAATGGGTTTTATTAACTATTTCTATGTTTCAAATATTTTCTAGCTAGCCTTCATTGTATTTTCTTTTCCGGTTGTCCGTTTCCTTTGAATTCTGTTTATGTTAAGCATTTTTGTTTTTTAATTTTTAATTTTTGTGGGTATGTAAAGGTATATATTCATGGCGTATGTGAGATATTTTGACACGGGCATACAATGTGTAATAATCACATCAGGAGAAATTGGGTATCCATCACCTCAAGTATTTATCCTTCGTTACAAACAATCCAGTTGTACTCTTTCAGTTATCTTAAAATGTAAAATTAAATTATTATTGACTACAGTCACTCTATTGTGCCATCAAATACTGGATCTTATTCATTCTTTCTATTTTTATGCCCATTAACCATCCCCATTTCCCCTGACAGCCATCCCTCAGTAACCTTTACAGTATAAGTTTTGATAAGCAGAAGTTATTTTAAGTCATCAAAACTACCCATCTTTTAATTATTTCTTCAGTTGCGTTATGATTAGACTGTCATAGCCCATCCTTAGGTCTATCAGTTTTTTAAAATGATCTTTAATGATTTTATTTGAACATTTACCTCTACAGTCTGTTTTGTTCTTTTGGTGCTATAAGTCAAGACTCTAGCTGATAATCCCCCCATTGTCATTTATTGAGGAACCCGTTCCTTATTCATTGATCCTTGATGATTTCCCAATCATATAGTCAACTCAAGTAAGTGAGCCTATTTTTGGGCTGTTTATATTGTTCCACTGGTCTATTAATTTTCATGAAAATACCAGACCATCCATTTTGTCACTGCTTTCATACTGGCTTGTTTTTAGATGTGAGTAGATACCTAGGTAAATTAAAGTTATAAAATATTAGAATCATGACAGGGAAACTGAAGCTCAGCAATCTAAGTGAGTGACTTGCTTGGCACCAATTGTCACATCGCCTTAGCAGATTAATTTATCATAATATATCAGATATTTAAAAGGCTCTTGAATTATAGGAAGAGCATCATTATCAGCAGGATCCTTACTGGAAACTTGTCAGGCTATCTCACTATTGGACCTTTTAAAATATTGTAGTTATGAGGAACACTATTTTGATATATAATAAATATTTATTTGGTCTTTGGTTTCCCAGCACTCTGCTGATGAGGTCACTGATGGCAGTGGTCTCCTGGATAGCCTTGTGAGCCAGGCTTGTTGCCAAGGGAACCAACCATGTGATTAGAGGGTTGAGACTCTCAGCCCCAACCCCTGACCTCACGGGAGGGGAGAGGGCCTGAAGCCTGAGTTGATCACTGGTGGCTCATGATCTAATCAACCATGCCTGCATAGAAACCCAGGGAGAGGGTTCCGAGGGCATCCACGTTACATCCACACTGGGAGGGTTGTGCATCCCAACTCCATGGGGACAGAAGCTCCTTCACTCAGGACACTTCTGAACCTCGCTCTGTGTATCTCTTTACCTGTCTGTTCATTTGTATCCTTTAAAAGATCCTTTTTCGTAAATTGCCAATAGTAAGTAAAGGGTTTGCCTTAGTTTGTAAGTCACTCTAGCAAATGAATGAACCATAGGAAGGGGTTGTAGGAATCCTCAATTTATAGCTGGTTGGTCAGAAGTTCTACTACTGCTGTTCTTGTAATTGTGGGAAGCTGTAATAAATAATGGATGGGCTAAATAGAGTAGAAATGCTTTGAAAAAGATTACAACTTCCAGATCGGTTCAGAAAGTGGTGAATATTTCAGTATGAAGGATAAATAGGCTATACATGGACTTGGTGCTTCAGCTAATGAGACAGGCCCATTCATGGGTACCCCATGGCTGTCCTGGGGTGCTCACTGCATCAGCCCCAGCAGGTCCCCTCACCTTACTGCTGGTGTGGCAGTGGAGGGAGTTTTCCAGGTTAATTTTAATTTGCCAAATGTCTATATATGTCAAAGTTCAGACAGTAAGAGGAAACATTAAAGCCCTGCCCTTTTTTACGGACACACCTCAATCTCAGTTTCTTCCCCAGAGGTAACTACTGTTCCTGTTTAGTGCATATTCTTTTACAGTGCTCATTTTTTTGCAGTTTGCTCATTTATCTTTAATATGTCCCAGAGATATCTTCATGTTAGTGCATGCAGATCTGCCTCATCTTTTTAAATGTGCCACAATTTTCCATCATGTGACTATACCTCAATTCATTTAACCGTCTGTTTATGGGCTAGTATGTTCATTCCACTTTTTCCTACTACAAACAGTGGTTTAATGAACATCCTTGCATGTGCTTCTTTGTGCAGAATGTTTCTCTAGAGCCGTGGTTCTCAAACATTTTGGTCTTAGGACCCCTTTACACCCTTAAAATTTCTTGAGAATTCCAAAGAGATTTTGTTGTCTATTGGTATTTATCATATTAGAAATTAAAACTGACAGATTTAAAAATATTTATTAATTGATTTAAAGTAAACCTATTACATGTTCAGGTATAACATATTTTTATGAAAAATAATTATAAAACAAAAACAGTAATAAGAATAGCATTATTTTCTATTTTTGAAAATCTACTTAATATTTCATTTCATAGTAGATGACTGGATTCTGGATTCTCATTCATTATGTTGTAATATCCCACATCAGTAGCCCCCAAAACTGCACTGCATACACTCATGAGAGAACGAGAGTAGAAAGGCAAGTAACAACGTAGTATCATGAACATAGTTTTAATGTCGTGAACCTCCTGAAAAGGTCTCAGGTTTCAGGGTTTCCAGACCACATTTTGAGAACCGTTGTTCTAGTGGGGTTTGAAATCAGAGGGACAAAAGTTGTGCACATTTTAAATTTAAAAGGCACTTTCAACTGCCTTCCAGAATACCAGTTTACACTCCCATCACCAATATAGGCCAACCCCACCCCACTTCTTTACCAATGTTTAATACTTTCAGAGTTTTAAATTTGCCAATCTTAATGGTTAAAATGCCATCTCATTGTTTTAGCTTGTAGTTCCCTATTTACACTGGGATTTCATGAGACACACATTTCTGGGCTCACTGTGACACTTGGCGGTGTCTGGTGACTGCCCCCTCCCTCCCCAGTGCCCACCTTTTTCTTTGGCCTGGGATGTTTGATCCTAGAGAGACTGACAGGTCTCCGCTTGTTTTCCTTGGCTTATGAAATACCCCTTCCTTCTGAAATCCATCTTAACTATTTTTTAATTAATTTTTTTAAGCTAAAATGTTTTTTTTAAAAAACCCTAGTTGTTTCACTTCTGAGCCCTCTGTTTGCTGTTTACATTTAGTCAACTAGCAAATATTATTTATTAGGAAATGTGAATAGTGATGAAGGCATGAGTTATAAAGCCAGACTTCCTGGGTTCCAATTCTGGCATGGCACACATTGACTGTGAGACCTTGGACAAGTTACAGAATTTCTCAGTGCCTAGCCTCCTTGTCAGTAAATGGGGCAGTAATAGAATTCTCACCTGTGTCACAGGGTGAGAATTAAATAAATTAGCGCTCGAAGCACTGGAACGGTGTCTGGTACGTAGGAAGCACTCAGCACAGGTTAGCTGCTAAACATCCCCTAATCCCGTTTTGGCCCTTTGACAGGTGACGACCTGGGGCTGCTGGGGTTGGGGAATGTGTCTGGGGCACACAGAGTGGGGCTAGAGTGCATTGCTCTTTCCAGAGCCTGGGTTCTCAGGCACTGCTATGTGCTCTCTGCCCCTTCCTGTCGTGTGTCTGCGGGACACAGGACTGCGTGGGGCAAGCTCACAGCCCAGCTCAGAAGCTGCTGGTTTGTCCTGGGTCTCCGGCTCTGCCGCCCTGGGATTATCTTCCCCACCCCTTGGATTCCTGCTGGGGAGGGTGCCTAGTCTGTTAAGCGCCACCACCAACCTCACCCTCAGTTCAGCACTGCAGCCTCAGCTGGTCATTAGGAACATGGGTGTATGGATTATAGTACCACTGGGGACTTGAAAACACAAAACACAGCTCCTCACCCTCACCTACCAAGCCCTCCTTGCCTTTACTCATAAATTTAAGTCTGGACTTCCCAGTCTGTCACCCCAGGATGTCCTTTATCTGACCCCAGCTTGACTGTGTGCTCCAGACACAGTGGTCTGCTTCCTGTCTTAAATGGGCTGTCAGCTTTAAGGACTCAGTGTTTTCTTGTGCTGTTTTCCAAGCCTAGGTTCCCTTCTCTCCTCCTTTGAGTATGAACATTTGTCATGGTTCAGTCATTACCCTTATGTGATTTGTTTTCATCTACAATAATTGGTGGTTTATATCCTTGGCTGCCTCCACTGGACTGTAAGCCCTTGGAGGGCTGAGACCATGTCTTCTTTATCTTTGAATCTCTTGCATTGCATATGGTACCATGTACATAATAGGAGCCCAGTGAATGCTTTTTGGGTTAAGCGCCACACAGTTGAGCTGAGTGCCTTAGGGAGAATACATGTGCTCTGTTGCCCCGTGTAGAAACGGGAAGAATGGAGCCCTGGGGAGGGCGTGCTCCTGGTATAAAGGCCATGTGGCATTAAATACCCAGCTCTGATGAAAAAGTGTGGATGTCCCTTTTCTTTTTTGAGGTTCCTTGAAAAAGCGTTTGCCACTCTAGCATCTGCATCTGTCATGAGTTTTTGTCTATTTAGAATGCCCTTGTTTGCAAAGAGATCTCATGACCAGTGGTCTACATAATAGTAACAGTCATTGTAAGTCCTTTTCATGTTGCCAGAGTCACTAATCTTTGTTTCAGTACTGAATTTAAACACTCAAGGCCTTGTCCTAACAAAAGGGTTTCTTCATCGCAAGAACTACAAAACCCAGCTTTTAAAAGGCATCTTTGAGGGAGAGATGATGCAGAAGGACTTAATGAAGTTGGATCTAGTTTCAGGCTGTGGCCCCTTTAAATCTAAGATCCCAGTTATCCAAGGAGGCCTGCTTTCATGATGTGTTTGCTCTAGTATTGTAGAGGATAAGACAGATGGGTAAACAAATAAATATGAAATTCATGATAAGCGCACGGAAGAAAGTAATAGAGGATGCGACAAGGGAGCCGTCCATTCTTCTATCTCCAGTGCTTACCATGTTGCCTGACAAAGAAATAAAAATACTAGTTCCCATTTACTGAATTCTTAACTGTGTGCTGGTACTATAGCAGACATTTTATTTAATCCTCCTGGGAATTCTGTGAGGTTTTACTAATAAGAAAACCTCAGAGAGGTTAAGTAAGTTGCTGGGAAGTAAAAGAGAAAACCGAATGTCTATTGAATATAATAGAATCTTTTTTAAAGCAACATTCAGGAATAAAGACTCCAGAGAACCTCTATTTATAGAAGACTTACCTAACTTTTCCCCTTTAAGCTAAAAGTCTCTCCTCCATATCTTTTTTTTTTTTTTTTTTTTTTTTGAGACAGTGTCTCTCTATATTGCCCAGACTGGAGTGTAGTGATGTGAACACGGCTCACTGCAGCCTTGACCTCTGGGGCTCAAGTGATCCTCCTGCCTCAGACTCCCATGTAGGTGGGACCACAGGCGCACGCCACCATGCCTAGCTAATTTTTAAATTTTTTGTGGAGACGGGGTCTCACTTTATTGCCCAGACTGATCTCAAACTCATGGCCTCAAGCAGTCCTCCCAAAGCGCTGGCATTATAGGGGTGACCCACGGTGCCCAGTCCCCCTCACCCATATCTAACTGGATTTCTACTTGTTTCATGCACATTAGGCCTTTGTGTCAGTGAAGACCAGCTGAAGAGTAATTTTGTTCTAACCCTTCTTCTACTTGAAGAAGTCTATTAAAGCTGCCCCTTGGCCTTAAATAGTCTGTTCCTTTAACATTTTTCTGAAGTCAATCCCTCTTCTTCTCCCTCCCCCATTTTTTTCCATCATTCATTTCTTACAATGCAAAAACCAAGACCAAGCACATTTCCTCTAGTGAATGTGTGACCAGTCTGGGGTTGCTGCAAGGATTCACTTCCCAGCTCTCACATGTCACATTCCTGTTGTGACATTTTTGATGATGTCGTTTTTTTGATCTGGCCCTTTCCTTCCATGGGTCCAGCTTCTGTCTCCACCAGGTGAACTCCACCTGGTGCCCAGTCCCCTCCACCCTGTCAGCAGTCTTTCTGACTCCACACAGAGTAGCCTTAGGCGCTCTGGGTGGGGTTCTCACACTCCAGCCATTGACTGCAGGTGGCTAGTCTTGTCAGCTCTGTGGTTTTTAATGAACTTGGGCCTAGAGCTTGGGACCAGGTTTCTGGGGAGATTGGTGCTGGCCCTTTCTTGCTGCTGCTTGTGTTACGGGCTGGCCTGGCATTCCACAGTGCCCATCCTTCTCCACTCCACCCAGCCCCCATGGCCTGTCTACACCTTCTCTCCTCCCTGGCCATTCATCCTCAGGGTGTCATAGGTGTTGGGGAAAGAGTATGACCACACACTCAGGGCTGAATTGCAACTTGACCAAGTATTAGCTGTCTTACTTTACTTAACCTCTCTGAGCCTTTATTTCTCCTCTGTAAAATGGGTATAATGATAGCTAGCTCACAGGTTTCTTTTACTAGGTTGAATGAGAGAATCTAATTCCTGTCTTATAGTAGTATTCAGTAAATACCGTCTCCCCCTGATTCTGTGATGGAAAGGAGCTCATATGTCTGATCAGTACATAGGGGAAATGATATCAACATAATATCATATCAGTGTAACTAATCACATTGGTTATATGTGATTTTTTCCAACATGTGAATGATTTGTGCCATCAAGTAACAACATGTGGATGAAGCAAGCCAAAGAGGACTATAGCGTGTACGTGATGCCCCGCTTTCCCCTTGGCTTTGTTTGACCATGTGTTCCATCTTAGAAATGCTGTTATACAGTGCTCTCTGCTCTTTGTGCATTTAGTCCTTATATGTGTAACTTGGCAGCCTCAACCTTTCTTTATACACCCCTTAATTGTGCAAGCATGTTTTTATCAGGATTCTAGTGCTGTTGGTTTAAAAAAAAAATTGCATAGATTTTTGAGTGATCTGCCCCAAACCTATATGCTCCAGAAGCACTGTTATTTTCATGACTTTGCAGAACACGTTTGTGAACATATCAATAGTTGTATAGCAGAGATATTTGGTTTTCTTTTCTTCCTTCCATCTAGCTTTTTGCATTCATGGTCATTTCATGGAACCAAAATCTTCGGCCTGTACCAGGCTGGGACCTAGAAGTGATAGAAGAGATTCCTTGCAGACATGTGCTGTGACTGTATCTTCATACCATCTCCTGAGTTATTGCAATAGACTCCTGTCTGATAGAAGAGATTCCTTGCAGACATGTGCTGTGACTGTGTCTTCATACCATCTCCTGAGTTATTGCAATAGATTCCTGTCTGGTCTCTGCTTCTGTTCTTGACCCCAGATAGTTGTTGACATAGTGTCCAGACTAAACCGTTTAAAACAAAAATCAGAAACTACCTTTGCTTTAAGAATTCTGAAATTATTTTGTGTACAATTTGGGATTGAGTAAATGAATAACTATAGATACTGTTGGGAGCCAGGATTCTCACTGTGAAAGAAGAAAGAACAAACATGGGATGGGGGAAGATGAAGAAGAACCCAGTGGTAGTGGATTAGAAGTAAAAGTTTCCATCTCAGTTTACAATTTTTTATAAAAGATTTCTTTTCTAGTTTCTGCTGAAGGGCCTAGGAACAATGGCATCTTAGTAACAAGGAGCACATCGAGCACCCAAATAATGGTTTTAAAATTTCTTTACCCACCAAAAGGAACCCAGAGCTCTTTGCAGAAATGGCCAGTTGCAGAGTGGAAACAGAAAGTACACGACAAGCCCAGAACATTTTGTACCAGGATCCATGGGACTGCTCAGGAAGTGAGGGGAACATGTCGAAGGACACAGGAGCTAGTTTGATAGGAACCATTTGAACATCAGAGTGAATAACAGTAATGGATTATAAAATATTGAATAACAAAGGATTACGTGAGTCCATATTGATACTAAAACATCAAGAGAAAGCTCTTCTTAATCCATTGCAACTAATACATGTAGAAGGAGCAAATCAAGTTGGAAAAAAATACTTATTTTGCAACCACATTTAAAGTATTTGATTCACCACTGGGTGAAAGTGTGTTCTGGGACACAATATTGACCCTGTCTGCGAGGATCCCTCCACAGACCACTTATCATTGCACAGGGGGAAAGGTACTTTTACGGCAGAAGAGACCTAGCAGACAGCACCTTGACTAAGTGCCCACCATAGCTGATGTCACCCAGTTATGGGGGAAAGGTCATCCAATGCTCCCAGGGTGCTGTCCTGAGGACCCACAGCCCTTCCTCGGGATTCCTGCCAGCAATGCAGAATCTGGATTGGAGTTTGGAGAAACAATCAGACAGACCCAAAATGAAGAGCATTGCATTAAACAGGTGGTGCTCGCCACACACATTAGGGTCGCAAATGACAGAGAAAGACAGAGAAAGTTCCAGGATAAGGTGACTACAGAGATAGGACAACTAATGCAATGTGTAGGGCAGGACTGGATCCTGCTTGGATAAAAACAGTTGCTATAAAGGCTCGTTTGGGAGATCTGACTATAGATAATTGCTTGTATCTGGTATTTTAAGAACTTTAGTAATTGCATTAGATTATTTAAAGAGAATGTCCTTGTTTTAGAAGACACACACTTTTGAGAGTAAAGGGTCATGATCTCTGCAACTAACTCTCAAGTGGTTCAGAAAAGTAAAGGATATATTACATATGCATAGAGAGAGAGGGTGTATGGCAGAGTGTTAACACTGGTTGAATCTAAGTGCTGGGTATATCAGATTTCATTGTAATAGTCTTGTAATCTTTTGGTAGGTCTGAAAAAATTTTCAAAATAAAATATTTAATTTTAAAAAGATGAGGTAAATAGAGCAAAATGTCAGTATTGCTTTAAACTCTTAGGTGTCTGTTACATTATTTTCTGTATGTTTGAAAATCTGTATTTATGATCTGTAATCTGATGACAAAAGTAAAATATATATATTTAAATACATCCAGTACTTTCATCTTAATATAACATTGAGTTCTTCTGATGCCTTTTTTCCCTGGTACCCAGGTCATGAACTTTTTTTCCACCCAACGGTGGTGACATTTACATTGGAATTATATGGGTTTTTTGTGTGGTTTAGACCTTGTGGGTGTGCGAGGGACTGGACTTGGTAACACAGGGAGGAAACCCCTCAAACTGCTACTTAGTTTTCTTGTCTGTCTATTCTTGTGGGTGTCATCCTGTCTTCGTGGTTGCTTGTGGCTGCCATCTCCAGCCCAGCCTCCTTCTCGTTTCTGTTCCTGCACTTAGCGGGCTGCGTTGTTCACACCGTCATTCCCAATTAAATGAGATAAGCCTCGCAGGTTCGCTTCTGAGGCCCAGCAGTGTGGTCGTTTGCTCTCTTTGGCTGTGGGGTTGAGTGGTCACACCCTGGACCACGCGTTTGGCAGGTACAGACTATTAATTCTTCCCTCCATCTGGTGAGGGCAGTGCTGTCTTGACAGTGCCGTGTCTGATATGTTGGACTCACAGGGGCAAACCATTCATTCTAAAATGCCCCAGAGTTATTTGTTGATCTATTCAACAGGGTTGGGGAGGGAAGCATCTGGGGCTTCTTGTAATTCATTTAAAAGGAAACATTTGATGATGCTCAGCTTTAGTTAAGGAGCAGGTGTTAGCCCTGATGTGTTCTCTTTAAAAGCCAGGCTTAGCTGTGGGAAAGAAAGACCTGGTGAACCAATGTGGTTTAAAGGAAAAAAAAAAGAAGTATTTCAATTCCATTTTTTAGTTTGGGCTGCGGAGGGTACTTATATTTTCTCACTGGTTTAAAACATGCATGTGCCTCAGAGTCAGTTCCCACAGAGGAAAAGTGAAGGCAGTAATGGACAATTTGGGACATCCAGAATATATTTAATTTCATGTGTTTGAAGCTAAAGATGGGTTTGGATTGAACTCTGCTGGAAAGGTGAAAGGAGAGGAATTTGGCTTGTTTTTAGTAAGAGAAGTTATTCTGAGATTCTTGTAACATTATTGTATTTTATGATAGTTGAGAACTATAAGTATTGGGCAAGAATACCCTTCGGGGCAAACGTCATTTGGTCTTAGTATGTTGGGATCAGAGGTACTTTAAACAAATTCAGACCTGTTTCATCCTTCTGAGTGCTTGTTGCTGTTCTGGGTTTGTTTTCAGAGCTGACCACTGTCCATCTCTTCTCTATACCACACATTCAGGGTCCTCTTTGTATGATTGTTCTCACTGAGAATTTATAATAGTTTTCAGATCTTTTGGCAACCTTAAAATATAGCCAGACCTTTCAAGTCTGGTGCTTTATGGGTTGTAATATAATCTACTTGGATCCCATATGTATGGGGTATGTGTGTCTATAATTTACATTAAGGTGAATTAAACCAATTTTTTGTTTTGTAAATTAAAATCATTTTGCAGACTTTTAAAATCATGTGTATATGCTAATGATTGTACTTGATATAATCATCATCATATTCTCTGTTTTCCCTTTGAGCCTCCAGAACAACCCCAGGATTTTCTCTCCTGGCTCCCTCCTTCTCATCCCTCCATTGCTGACCTGATTTTCTTTAATAATTTATGCCTTTCACCTCCTCTTTCTTGTGTTTAGAAGGTAGAGAGAGCTGAGTTGATATCCCAGCTTCACAACCTACTAGCCACAAGATCACTGTGCCTCACACCTCACTTTCCTCAGCTTTAAAATAGGGGTGAAAGTACACAGCAAGGGTTAGTTCCCTTCTCCTGCCTAGGAGCAGGATCTAACCCCGTGTTATTAATGCATGAGAATGAAAGAAAGCATGTTAAAGGAGAGGAACAAAAAAAATGGGGGGCATAGATCATAGCAAAAGTAAGCCAAAGCCCTCCTGCTGAAGTGGAACAAGAATGGAGAGCCATCCCGCTGTGGTGTCTTTGAGAAACCTCTGGCTTGCTCACCCCAGCCCCGTCCTATTTTTCTTTAGGCTATGTTACTTTCTAATCATTTATAGGTACAGGTCTAGGCTACACCAAGAGCCACCTGTGCTGCTGCTCAGGCAGAAGGTGTGACCAGCACCCTATGCTCCAGGTCAAAGCACCTGGAAGAGGGTGGATGGGGAGATGTCTGTGGCATAGATTGCCACAGACATTATTTAATGGATGTTGTGGCTACTTCCTCTGGGCCTTGTGAGCACACGTTTTCTCCTGGTGATCTTTTATTATATTTGGGCAGACGTACATAAATGTAAAGCCCACAGCTGCCTCTGCACTCTCAGCCAAGTGGAAGTAGTATTCTTTGTTGTTCTTGGCATAAACCTGAAACTCCTTTCTTTCTTTCCTGTACAGTAATAAAAGGCAGTGCATGTCTTGCAAAATCTGTTCCCTAGAAATTATAGCACACACTTGTTAAGCTGACACACAGTGGAGCAGAGCATGGGGCTGTGGCTGGGGATCTCATGGGACTCTTTTCTCAGCTATCAAGTTGGACAGTGATATCTTTGGGGGATACTTTAACATTAATTGAGATAGTATTTATGATAGTACTTTGAAACTTTCAAAGCACCAGACAGATGTTACTTGGTACACAATCGTGCATGAAGTTCAGAGACAGAATATGTCTTGCCTGTAAAACCTTGATGTAGTACTAGAGGAGATAAGACATATATGTCTATGTGACATGGTTCAAAGTGATTTTCTGCACATCTCTGATTTAAAGATGTGCAGAAAAGCACTGTGGGAAGTCAGTGGGGAGGAAGCTTTGTGAAGAGGGTGATGCCTAAGCAGAGCTTTGAAAGATGAGCCATTGAGGAAGATGGTGTGTATGGGGCATTGACTTAACAAGCAGGTTCTGGCAAGAGGGCCTCCGGGCAGAGGGGATCATGTAAGGCATAGATCTGAGTGCGTATCAGGCCTATACAAGCCACAGCCTTCATTGAGTTGGATTGGAGCATTGATTTGGATTTGTAACCCAGGCAGTAGGGAACCACTGAAAAATGTTGAGCCCCAGGAGTGGCAAGATAGAACTGAGCTCTAGGATGAATAACTTGGCAACAGCTTAAACAGGTGGAGAAGGGAGAGACTGGAAGCCTTCCTGACTCAGACTACTTGGAAAACACACGAAGATCTAATGTGTTTACCTCCCAATATTATCTTGAAGAGTAAGTGAGATAGAGGATGTGGAAATACATTTGAAAAAATGAATCCGGATGGTCCCTGTCCCAAGCTTCCTGGCCCCCAGCCCCCTGGCAGCAGCTGATCACCCTGACCCCTTGCCTTTAGGTGCCTTTAGGCAGCCTGGGTGAAGGTGTGGGCTCAGAGCCCGGCTGTGCTGGTCCCCTGTACCCTCCTGCTTTGCCCCCCTCTTCACTCCTGCTCTTCACTCCCTATTTGTTGCCTGCCCCTCCCTGCCTGACTCTTGACATCTTTGACTTGGTTTCCCATTTCTGGCCTGGGAATACCCAATACCTGGGGATTGATGTGTTTCTTTTTCTAGAAATGCCCTTGACCCTTCCCAGGAAGCTGTCCCCTTCCTGGCCACTTGGAGGAGCCACCTACTTAGACCACACCCATTCCAACAAAGCCCTGGTCCCCAGGAGCTCCTCCAGGGTGGCCTTGCAGGGGTGACTGGCTTAGAGAGGAGTGCTGAGAGAAACTGGGAGTTGGATACAGATTTAAATGAATGCTGCTACCATTCACTAGCTTGGGTAGGGGATTACTGAACTACTTGGAGCTTTGGTTTACTCCAGGGGAAAAGGAAAATAATGATGTGTCTCTCCATTTGGTTGTGAGGCTTAAATGAGGTAATGATTTAAAGGGCTGGTTGGTGTCTAGTGAATATGAGTTGGCCACTGCCTTTTCTTCTGACTTTCCATTCCAGATGAAGACCATTTCTTAAGAGCTTCACATGTTTCTGCCCTCCTCTCTCTATTTTCCTTCTTCCTCTTTTGCAAAAGCTTTAGTATAAAAAGTGTAGTTATTTCTGCTCCAGGAGTTTCTACTGCTGCCTTGAGGGGGAGGTCCTCGAAATCCCAAGATAGAGCTTGAAGCACTCTTTCCTATAGAAAGAATGTTAATAAATGTTGGATACTTGCACAATGAGGACTTTGCCTAAGGAACATTCTGGGCCAGGCAGGCTTTCATGAAATCATAACAGCATTATTCATTTTCATGAGTGAGTACTTGGACAGATATTCCCAAGCAAGCAGCTTATCAACATCCTTGCCAGAAACCATCTGATTGTAACCTGAGGACTATCTGTCTCCTCGGCTATTTACTGTTGCCCTCATAAGCCTTGGTATGTGGTTGGCTTAGGAAGCATTTCACACTGATGCGGGAACCGTGTGAGCTTAGTGCCAAGTCCTGTGCTGTCCCGACTACTCATCTTTTTATAAAATCTAAGAACTTAAGTTTAATGGGATAAGACAGTCAGAAGGGACCTTGAAATATCTTACCTGTCCCCCACTCATATTTAAGCCATTCTTGAATGGCAAGAACTACCCCATTATAGAACACTTGCTGATGTTTGTGACTTTTCATGATGATTTCCTGTAAAGCCTCTTGCTGAGAAGTCCTTTCTTGATGGCTGTGGGTGCACAGGCCCCTGATGGGGAAGAAGTGCTCAGGGCTTTGCCGCATACCACTCCTACCACAAGAATATACTCTCCTGAAAACATCTCCATCACTTCTCTCTTGTACCATAAGCATAAAGGCCACCCCCTCCCCAGGCAAAGATGAGTGTCGAGGCCTTTTATGTGCCAGGGATTAGGGAAATCCAGCTCGGTAACTTCCCACTGTCCCTATCACTGCTCCATAGGGTGGGAAGGGAGAATGGTAGGCACATCCCAGTCTTTAAGGCAATATGAGAATCTGCTTGTTGCTTCATCTAGAAAAACGTAACACTAATTCAGCAACTTCTGGGAACCAGGCACCCTAGCAAGTGCTGCAGCAAGTTTTGTTTTTTGTTTTTTGTGGTTTTTTAAAATTTTTGTATTCACCACAACAAATCTGTAATGTGGATACAGTATTAATGTCATTCCTATTTTAGAGATCCCAGGCTTTGGGAAGTTAATGACTTACCAGCTGTGACTCACCCTGCTGAGAGTGGCAGAGTCAAATTTAAATATGACTCATGTCAGAGCCCAGTCACTGAGCACACTCCCAGGCTGTGTTGGATGTGGAAGAGAGTGTGCCTGTCATGGAGCCTTAGCTCTGACCCCTATGCCTGTGACACACACACCTTTGAATGTGCCAGGTGGGGACAGGGGATCAGGGCTGGGCCAGGCAAGGCCTAGCGCCAGCCCCTGTGCTACTGGTGGGAAGGGGAGGACACAGCCCTGCCTGAGCCTTACGATCCTATTGGTCAGTTTCCCTCCATGGCCTGTGTGTGTCAGGAGCACAAAGAGTCTTCCAGATGGTAGGTTTTACAGATGTGACGGTAGCATCTGCAGAGAGATGTAATTTTCAGTTTGCAGAGGAGAAAACCGAGTCCCTTCCCAGAAGAGCGAGTGAACGGCAGAGCCCCACCAGGATCCAGGTCTTCCCATTCCCCATCTAGCGCCCATCTGCTGTTGGGAGGTTTGCGGTCATGAGCATTTCCCTTCCAAATGTAAACCAGTTGGGCTGCAGTTTGGGCCTGTTTCTTCTTTAGTGTTACAGGAGGTAGAAAACCACTGATTTCCCATCCAGTGTTCTATTACCAATGTTCCCTTCAGCTTTCTCTTCCTCAGGCTAATAGTTCTTTGCTTCTTTGTTCTATAAGAACTTGTTTTTTTAGTCCAATTTTCCGCATTCAGGTGCCTCACTGACCCTCCCACATAACCTTTCCTTTTTCTCAATCCTTACTCCAAACTAAACCAGCTCTCTCCATGCTTGCCTCATGAATTTTGGGTTCTGGTTCTTTTCCTGCTTCCTTTTTCTTTGTATGGTAGTTCTACTTCTTTTAAGAATTTTTCCCCAACTGAGGCCAAGCTGCTATCATGACCAGTGTTGGCCAAAACCACTCTGTGATCTTTTGTTTTAATATGAACTTGGGTGTTTGTTTTTAGTTCTGTCCTAATGTCTCCACCTCCTGTCCTGGTGCTCCCTAACTTAGACAAAACTAAAAACATGTGAGATGGGGACAAGGGTCCAGGTAAGCTGTGTTTTCATTGGAAACTATCTGTTTTGCTTCTTAGGTACACAGATAAGCTGTTTCTCTCCAAGTTCTTTCTCCTGGCGTCAGGCCGCCTTTGTGGATTCATATTGCTGGGCGGCTGTTCAGCAGAAGAACTCACTGCAGAGCGAGTCTGGAAACCTCCCACTGTGGCTGCATAAGGTAAAGGGAGACATTTCCAAATAGAACCTGTTTGCTTTATAGATAAGGAAACTAAAGCCCAGGGAGGCTATGCCAAAGACCACACAGATATTGTAGCCAACCAGTGCTGTATCTCAGATTGTAAAACTGTAGCACCTTATAGTCAAAAAGAACCTCAGAGATGACTTGGTGTAGGCACCATCATTTAGCACAATGGGGCAATGGAAGTGTTCTTTGAGTTTTAGCTCTATAACAGCAGGCACCTTTTGTGTCTTGACACCTTTATATCATAATGCCCAGCAGGATGTCTGGCCCGTAGTAGGTTCTTAGTACATTTTGAGTGTCTGAATGAGCATAGCTAGACAATGGCAGAGCTAGGATTCATGCATAGCTTCTCAGCTAGCACCTTTTCTACCACACACAGGGTCTCTTGCAGAAAGTAAGGACTGACCTAGAGTTCAGTTGCTTCTAGCTGATACGTTACTGGAACATCAAAAAGCCTAGTGATGAGGCCCTCTGGGGGTGTTGGCTGTAGCACTGCTTTTGGAATGGATCCCTTTGCTTGTTGATAGATCCAGATACTGCAGGGAAGGGGAGATACTACACAAGAGACACCAATGTCTGGGTTCCACTCCACTTCCCATAGAGAAGAGGTACATTCTGTAGTCAGGGAAGTGGTGGTTTGTGCATGCAGGTGGCAGGGGATGCAGTGAGGAACTTAGGCAGCAGTTGATAAGTTTGTGCAGAAGAATGTTCTCTGAGTTATGAAGTGACTGCATTAGGTCTTCTCTGTGCTTCTGAAAGTAGGACTTTGTTTCAGCCTGTCATTAATTTCAACCACTGTTTCTTTTGTCCATTGTGAAAACAATTAGAATGTGTATCTTCTGGTATTCTTTTCTGCTGAAGAAAATATAGAATTTTAGCTTTCGAAAACCCAAAAGCCAAAGTTTGACTCTCTTCTGCTTTGACCTTCTTCCAGACACACCATCAGCATCCTTCTTCGTAAAAGGAATGATTTAAGGGAGCTATGACTCAGGCATGTTTGTTTATAGTTGACCGTTGAACAATGTGGGGGTCGGGGCACTGGTCCCTTGCACAGTCAAAAATTTGTGTGTAACATTTGACTTCCCCAAAACTTAACTACTGATAGCCTACTGTTGACTGGAAGCCTTACCAATAACATAAACAGTCAATTAACACATATTTTATATGCTATATGTATTATATACTGTATTCTTACAATAAGCTAGAGAACAGAAAATGTTATTAAGAATATTATAAGGAAAAGAAAATATATTTACTATTCAGTTTGTGCAAACGTAATTGTGTGTTTTGCCATTAAAAGTAATTGCAAGGTGGGTGAGGTGGGCGGATCACCTGAAGTCAGGAGTTTGAGACCAGCCTGGCCAACATGGTAAAACCCCGTCTCTACTAAAAATACAAAAATTAACCAGGTGTGGCTGGGTGCGGTGGCTCATGCCTGTAATCCCAGCACTTTGGGAGGCCGAGGCAAACGGATCACTTGAGGTCAGGAGTTCAAGACCAGCCTGGCCAACGTGGTGAAACCCCATCTCCACTAAAAATACAAAAATTAGCTGGGCGTGGTACAGGTGCCTGTAATCCCAGCTACTCGGGAGGCTAAGGCAGGAGAATCGCTTGAGCCCAGGAGGTGGAAGTTGCAGTGAGCTGACATCGTGCCATTGCACTCCAGCCTGGGGAACAAGAGTGGAACTCCATCTCAAAAAAAAAAAAAAAAAAAAAAAAAGCCAGGCATGCTGGTGCATGCCTGTAGTCTCAGTTACTGGGGAGGCTGAGGCAGGACAATCACTTGAATGCGGGAGGTAGAGGTTGAAGAGAGCAGAGATCACACCACTGCACTCCAGCATGG
The DNA here is from genome assembly GCF_028858775.2 of Pan troglodytes. Lineage (NCBI taxonomy): Eukaryota > Metazoa > Chordata > Mammalia > Primates > Hominidae > Pan > Pan troglodytes. Next base: position 96,262,693 of record NC_072407.2, read on the forward strand.
GCAACATGCTGGAGACTCCAAAAAATAATAATAATAAAATAAATATATAAAAGTAATGGCAAAACGCGCAATTACTTTTGCTCCAACCTAATATTTATTAAGTGGAAGTAGAACATCATAAAGGTCTTCATCCTCGTTGTCTTTATGTTGAGTAGCTCAGGAGGAGAAGGAAGAGGAGAGGTTGTTCATGCTGTATCAGGAGCGGTAGAGGCAGAAGAAAAGCCCCATAAAAGTGGGCCCATGTAGTTCAAATTCATGTTGTTCAAGCGTCAGCTGTACTGCTTGCCATTTTGCATAGTGGTGCCCTATAGTGACTCTTTTCTCCATTTAGGTTGGGCTTTTCTCTTTATTTTCAGCCATAGGTGGGTTCTCGTCAGCTTTGCATGGTTTAGTAGCCAAGGCAACAAATAATAGGACTTGCAGTGTGAATGACCACAGTTCTAAAGTTTAACAGCTTGCTTTGTAAATCCAAATTTTTACTGTTGTAGTTTAAGTTCGTTTGTTATAGTGTTCTCATGAAAATAGAGAGTTTTAATGAGTCACTGGGCTGCCTTTGATGGATCTGCAGGAGAATTGTCTAATGTAAGAGTTGGCAGGGGTGTTAGTAATTATTTTAGAGCAAGAATAAACTAAAAGATTTTTTATCCAGATGTATTTTACATTTAAGGGTAAGGGAACTTTGAGGGATCTAGCCTAAAGGTTATAGGACCAGTTACTGACGAACACATCAGAGCTCAGATCTTCAGACTTCTAGCCCATTGCTCTTCTAGTCAAGGAAGGGGAAATCTGGAAACAGTATAGGTAGCCAAACCTTAAGTTACCTGGTATTAATGAGAGATTAAGAAACCCTCTTTCTGGCAGTGGAAGACTGCTTGTTTGAATGGAGGTTTATCTAAGTTTCTCAGCAGAGCTCTTGCCAAATTCACAAGGCTGGGGACAGAAATTGAAGTCAGGACCTGCCACGTTGGAAGGACCCTTATTAACACTCCTTGGCATTTGGTTGGGATTCTGAAAGGCTGTTCCTTGAGAATAAGGGGCGATCCAGAATTAATCTAGCTCCCATAGGGACAAGAGTCCTGATTTAAATCATTGCAATAGCAGTTGAATGACAGAGATCGGGGATTACCAGTGTCTGGTCTACTTGCCTGCCAGAAGTAAAAATAAATCCTTTCTGGAGGATTTTCTGGGTGTGATTATCATTCATCTTTTTTTAAAAAAAATTATTTTTCTCTTGTTTTTTTTTTTCCTTTTTTTAAATTATACTTTAAGTTTTAGGGTACATGTGCACAACATGCAGGTTTGTTACATATGTATACTTGTGCCATGTTGGTGTGCTGCACCCATTAACTCGTCATTTAACATTAGGTATACCTCCTAATGCTATCCCTCCCTACTCCCCCCACCCAAAAACAAGCCCCAGTGTGTGATGTTCCCCTTCCTGTGTCCATGTGTTCTCGTTGTTCAATTCCCAACTATGAGCAAGAACATGCGGTGTTTGGTTTTTTTATCCTTGCGATACTTTGCTGAGAATGATGGTTTCCAGCTTCATCCATGTCCCTACAAAGGACATGAACTCATCCTTTTTTATGGCTGCATAGTATTCCATGGTGTATATGTGCCACATTTTCTTAATCCAGTCTATCATTGTTGGACATTTGGGTTGGTTCCAAGTCTTTGCTATTGTGAATAGTGCCACAATAAACATACGTGTGCATGTGTCTTTATAGCAGCATGATTTATAATCCTTTGGGTATATACCTAGTAATGGGATGGCTGGGATGGCTGGGTCAAATGGTATTTCTAGATCCCTGAGGAATCGCCACACTGACTTCCACAATGGTTGAACTAGTTTACAGTCCCACCAACAGTGTAAAAGTGTTCCTATTCCTCCACCTCCTCTCCCGCACCTGTTGTTTCCTGACTTTTTAATGATCGCCATTCTAACTGGTGTGAGATGGAATCTCATTGTGGTTTTGATTTGCATTTCTCTGATGGCCATTGATGATGAGCATTTTTTCATGTGTCTGTTGGCTGCATAAATGTCTTCTTTTGAGAAGTGTCTGTTCATATCCTTTGCCCACTTTTTGATGGGGTTGTTTGTTTTTTTCTTGTAAATTTGTTTGAGTTCATTTTAGATTCTGGGTATTAGCCCTTTGTCAGAGGAGTAGGTTGTGAAAATTTTCTCCCATTCTGTAGGTTGCCTGTTCACTCTGATGGTAGTTTCTTTTGCTGTGCAGAAAGAAGCTCTTTAGTTTCATTAGATCCCATTTGTCAATTTTGGCTTTTGTTGCCATTGCTTTTGGTGTTTTAGGCATGAAGTCCTTGCCCATGCCTATGTCCTGAATGGTATTGCCTAGGTTTTCTTCTAGGGTTTTTATGGTTTTAGGTCTAACATTTAAGTCTTTAATCCATCTTGAATTAATTTTTGTATAAGGTGTAAGGAAGGGGGATCCAGCTTCAGCTTTCTACGTATGGCTAGCCAGTTTTCCCAGTACCATTTATTAAATAGGGAATCCTTTCCCCATTTCTTGTTTTTGTCAGGTTTGTCAAATATCAGATGGTTGTAGATATGTGGCATTATTTCTGAGGGCTCTGTTCTGTTCCATTGATCTATATCTCTGTTTTGGTAGCAGTACCATGCTGTTTTGGTTACTGTCGCCTTGTAGTATAGTTTGAAGTCAGGTAGCATGATGCCTCCAGCTTAGTTCTTTTGGCTTAGGATTGACTTGGCGATGCGGGCTCTTTTTTGGTTCCATATGAACTTTAAAGTAGTTTTTTCCAATTCTGTGAAGAAAGTCATTGGTAGCTTGATGGGGATGGCATTGAATCTATAAATTACCTTGGGCAGTATGGCCATTTTCATGATATTGATTCTTCTTATCCAGGAGCATGGAACGTTCTTCCATTTGTTTGTGTCCTCTTTAATTTCATTGAGCAGTGGTTTGTAGTTCTCCTTGAAGAGGTCCTTCACATCCCTTGTAAGTTGGATTCCTAGGTATTTTATTGTCTTTGAAGCAATTGTGAATGGGAGTTCACTCATGATTTGGCTCTCTGTTTGTCTGTTATTGGTGTATAAGAATGCTTGTAATTTTTGCACATTGATTTTGTATCCTGAGACTTTGCTGAAGTTGCTTATCAGCTTAAGGAGATTTTGGGCTGAGACAATGGGGTTTTCTAAATATACAATCATGTCATCTGCAAACAGGGACAGTTTGACTTCCTCTTTTCCTGATTGAATGCCCTTTATTTCCCTCTCCTGCCTGATTGCCCTGGCCAGAACTTCCAACACTATGTTGAATAGGAGTGGTGAGAGAGGGCATCCCTGTCTTGTGCCAGTTTTCAAAGGGAATGCTTCCGGTTTTTGCCCATTCAATATGATATCAGCTGTGGGTTTGTCATAGATAGCTCTTATTATTTTGAGATACGTGCCATCAATACCTAATTTATTGAGAGTTTTTAGCATGAAGGGTTGTTGAATTTTGTCAAAGGCCTTTTCTGCATCTGTTGAGATAATCATACGGTTTTTGTTGTTGGTTCTGTTTATATGCTGGATTACATTTATTGATTTGCGTATGTTGAACCAGCCTTGCATCCCAGGGATGAAGCTCACTTGATCATGGTGGATAAGCTTTTTGATGTGCTGCTGGATTCAGTTTGCCATTATTTTATTGAGGATTTTTGCATCGATGTTCATCAGGGATATTGGTCTAAAGTTCTTTTTTTGTTGTTGTTGTGTCTCTGCCAGGCTTTGATATCAGGATGATGCTGGCCTCATAAAATGAGTTAGGGAGGATTCCCTCTTTTTCTATTGATTGGAATAGTTTCAGAAGGAATGGTAACAGCTCCTCCTTGTACCTCTGGTAGAATTCGGCTGTGAATCTATCTGGTCCTGGACTTTTTTTGGTTGGTAAGCTATTAATTTTTGCCTCAATTTCAGAGCCTGTTATTGGTCTATTCAGAGATTCAACTTCTTCCTGGTTTAGTCTTGGGAGGGTGTATGTGTCGAGGAATTTATCCACTTCTTCGAGGTGTTTATAGTATTCTCAGATGGTAGTTTGTATTTCTGTGGGATCAGTGGTGATATCCCCTTTATCATTTTTTATTGCGTCTATTTGATTCTTCTCTCTTTTCTTTATTAGTCTTGCTAGCGGTCTATCAATTTTGTTGATCCTTTCAAAAAACCAGCTCCTGGATTTATTGATTGTTTGAAGGGTTTTTTGTGTCTCTATTTCCTTCAGTTCTGCTCTGATGTTAGTTATTTCTTGCCTTCTGCTAGCTTTTGAATGTGTTTGCTCTTGCTTCTCTAGTTCTTTTAATTGTGATGTTAGCGTGTCAATTTTAGATCTTTCCTGCTTTCTCTTGTGGGCATTTAGTGCTCTAAATTTCCCTCTACACACTGCTTTGAATGTGTCCCAGAGATTCTGGTATGTTGTGTCTTTGTTCTCGTTGGTTTCAAAGAACATCTTTATTTCTGTCTTCATTTCGTTATGTACCCAGTAGTCATTCAGGAGCAGGTTGTTCAGTTTCCATGTAGTTGAGCAGTTTTGAGTGAGTTTCTTAATCCTGAATTCTAGTTTGATTGCAGTGTGGTCTGAGAGACAGTTTGTTATAATTTCTGTTCTTCTATATTTGCCAAGGAGTGCTTTACTTCCAACTATGTGGTCAATTTTGGAATAAGTGCAGTGTGGTGCTGAGAAGAATGTATATTCTGTTGATTTGGGGTGGACAGTTCTGTAGATGTCTATTAAGTGTGCTTGATGCAGAGCTGAGTTCAATTCCTGGATATCCTTGTTAACTTTCTGTCTCGTTGCTCTGTCTAATGTTGACAGTGAGGTGTTAAAGTCTCCCATTATTATTGTGGGAGTCTAAGTCTCTTTGTAGGTCTCTAAGGACTGGCTTTATGAATCTGGGGGCTCCTGTATTGGGTGCATATATATTTAGGATAGTTAGCTCTTCTTGTTGAATTGATCCCTTTAACATTATGTAATGGCCTTCTTTGTCTCTTTTGATCTTTGTTGGTTTAAAGTCTCTTTTATCAGAGACTAGGATTGCAACCCCTGCCTTTTTTTGTTTTCCATTTGCTTGCTAGATCTTCCTCCACCCCTTTATTTTGAGCCTATGTTTGTCTCTGCATGTGAGATGGTTTTCCTGAATACAGCACACTGATGGGTCTTGACTCTTTATCCAGTGTGCCAGTCTGTGTCTTTTAATTGGAGCATTTAGCTCATTTACATTTAAAATTAATATTGTTATGTGTGAATGTGATCCTGTCATTATGATGTTAGCTGGTTATTTTGCCGTTAGTTGATGCAGTTTCTTCCTAGCCTTGATGGTCTTTAGAATTTGGCATTTTTTTGCATTGGCTGGTACCGTTTGTTCCTTTCCATGTTTAGTGCTTCCTTCAGGAGCTCTTTTAGGGCAGGCCTGGTGGTGACAAAATCTCTCAGCATTTGCTTTGCTGTAAAGGATTTTATTTCTCCTTCGCTTATGAAGCTTAGTTTGGCTGGATATGAAATTCTGGGTTGAAAATTCTTTTCTTTAAGAATGTTGAATATTGGCCCCCACTCTCTTCTGGCTTGTAGAGTTTCTGCCGAGAAATCAGCTGTTAGTCTGATGGGCTTCCCTTTGTGGGTAACCCCACCTTTCTCTCTGGCTGCCCTTAACATTTTTTCCTTCATTTCAACTTTGGTGAATCTGACAATTATGTGTCTTGGAGTTGCTCTTCTCGAGGAGTATCTTTGTGGCGTTCTGTGTATTTCCTGAATCTGAATGTTGGCCTGCCTTGCTAGATTGGGGAAGTTCTCCTGGATAATATCCTGCAGAGTGTTTTCCTACTTGGTTCCATTCTCCCTGTCACTTTCAGGTACACCAATCAGACGCAGATTTGGTCTTTTCACATAGTCCCATATTTCTTGGAGGCTTTGTTTCTTTTTACTCTTTTTTCTCTAAACTTCTCTTCTCACTTCATTTCATTCATTTGATCTTCCATCACTGATACCCTTTCTTCCAGTTGATCAAATCGGCTACTGAGGCTTGTGCATTTGTCAGGTAGTTCTTGTGTCGTGGTTTTCAGCTCCATCAGGTCCTTTAAGGACTTCTCTGCATTGGTTATTCTAGTTAGCCATTCGTCTAATTTTTTTCCAAGGTTTTTAACTTCTTTGCCATTGGTTTGAACTTCCTCCTTTAGCTCGGAGTAGTTTGATCGTCTGATGCCTTCTTCTATCAACTCGTCAAAGTCATTCTCCGTCCAGCTTTCTTCTGTTGCTGGTGAGGAGCTGCATTCCTTTGGAGGAGGAGAGGTGCTCTGATTTTTAGTTTCCAGTTTTTCTGCTCTGTTTTTTCCCCATCTTTGTGGTTTTATCTACCTTTGGTCTTTGATGATTGTGATGTACAGATGGAATTTTGGTGTGGATGTCCTTTCTCTTTGTTAGTTTTCCTTCTAACAGTCAGCACCCTCAGCTGCAGGTCTGTTGGAGTTTGCCAGAGGTCCACTCCAGATCCTGTTTGCCTGGGTATCAGCATCGGAGGCTGCAGAACAGGGGATACTGGTGAGCAGCAAATGTTGCTGCCTGATCCTTCCTCTGGAAGTTTTGTCTCAGAGGAGTACCTGGCCGTGTGAGGTGTCAGTCTGCCCCTACTGGGGGGTGCCTCCCAGTTAGGCTGCTCGGGGGTCAGGGACCCACTTGAGGAGGCAGTCTGTCCATTCTCACATCTCCAGCTGCATACTGGGAGAACCACTACTCTCTTCAAAGCTGTCAGACAGGGACATTTAAGTCTGCAGAGGATTCTGCTGCCTTTTGTTTTGCTATTCCCTGTCCCCAGAGGTGGAGTCTACAGAGGCAGGCAGGCCTCCTTGAGCTGTGGTGGGCTCCACCCATTTCGAGTTTCCTGGCCACTTTGTTTACCTACTCAAGCCTCAGCAATGGTGGACGCCCCTCCCCCAGCCTCGCTGCCACCTTGCAGTTTGATCTCGACTGCTGTGCTAGCAATGAGCGAGGCTCCGTGGGCGTAGGACCCTCCGAGCCAGACGCTGGATATAATCTCCTGGTGTGCCATTTGCTAATACCGTTGGATAAGCGCAGTATTAGGGTGGGAGTGACCTGATTTTCCAGGTGCCATCTGTCACCCCTTTCTTTGACTAGGAAAGGGAATTCCCTGACCCCTTGCGCTTCCCGGGTGAGGTGATGCCTCGCCCTGCTTCGGCTCATGCTGGGTGCACGGCACCCACTGTCCTGCCCCCACTTTCTGACACTCCCCAGTGAGATGAATCCGGTTCCTCAGTTGGAAATGCAGAAATTACCTGTCTTCTGCGTCGCTCACACTGGGAGCTCTAGACTGGAGCTGTTCCTATTCGGCCATCTTGGCTCCACCAACCTCTCTCTTTTTTTTTTTTTTTTTTTTTTTTGAGACAGGGTCTCACTTTGTCACCCAGGCCTGAGTGTAGTGGCACAGACATGGCTCACTGCAGCCTCAATCTCCTGGGTGTAAGGCAGTCCTCCTGCCACAGCCCCCCAAGTAGCTGGGACTACAGGCATGCACCACTGCATGTGGCTAATTTTTGTTATTTTTTGTAGAAATGGTCTCAAACTCCCAGGTTCAAGAGATCCACTTATCTTGGCCTTCCAGAGTGTTGGGATTACAGGCGTGAGCCACCCCACCTGGCTTATTTTTCTTACTTTTAATTTTAATTTTTAAGTTTTATGGTTACATAATATTTGTACATATTTGTGGACTACATGTGATATTTTGATATAAGCATAGAATGTATAATGAGCAAATCAGGGAATGAAAGTGTTAGAAGTGGGCATCCTTGTTCCATATCTTAGAGGAAAGGCTTTCAGTTTTTCCCCATTCTTTGTGACACTAGCTGTGGGTTTGTTGTAAGTCTTCTTTATTATATTGAGGTATGTTCCTTCTGTACTCAGTTTGTTCAGGGTTTTTATCATGAAGGGATGTTGACTGTTACTGAATGCTTTTTTGGCATCTGTGGAAATGATCATATGCTTTTTGTCCTTCATTCTGTTGATGTGATGTATCAAATTTATTGATTTGCATATGTTGAACTATCCTTGCATCCCTAAGATAAATCCCACTTGGTTGTGATGAATGATCTTTTTAATGTGTTATTGAATCAGTTTGCTAGGATTTTATTGAGGATTTTTATATCTATGTTCATCGGAGGTATTGGCTTATAATTTTACTTGTCTTTGTCTGATTTTGGTGTCATGGTAAGACTGGCTTTATAAAATTATTCCCTCCTCTAAGGATGGTTTGGAATTATTCCCTCCTCAGTTTTTTTGAATACTTTAAGTAGGGTTGGTATTAGTTCTTTTTTAAAAGTTTGGTAGAATTTAGCAGTGAAGCCATCAGATCCTGGGCTTTTCTTTGATGGGAGACTTATTATTACTGCCTCTCCCTTGTTACTTGCTATTGGTCTATTCAGGTTTTGTATTTCTTCATGGTCCAATCTTGGTAGGTTGTATGTGTCTAGAAATTTATCAATTTTTTTTTAGGTTTTGCAATTTATTGGCATATCGTTGCTCATAATAGTCTTTAGTGATCCTTTGAATTTCTGTGGTATGAATGATAATGTCTCCTTTTTTGTCTCTAATTTTATTTATTTGGTCTTTCTTTTTTTTTTTTAGTCTGGCTAAAGGTTTGTTGATTTTGTCTTTTCAAAAAACCAACTTTTAAATTTTATTGATGTTTTGTATTTTTTGGGGTTCAATTTTATTTCTGCTCTTTAATAGTCTACTGAATTTGTGTTTGGTTTGCTCTTGCTTTTCTAGTTCTTTAAGATCTATCATTAAGCTGTTTATTTGAAGTCTTTCTACTTTTTTGATATAGGTATTTATTGCTTTAAACATCCCTGTTAGTACTGCTTTTGCTATATCCAGTAGGTTTTGGTATGTTGTGTTCTCATTTTCATTTGTTTCAAGAAATTTTTAAACTTTATTCTTAATCTCTTCATTGACCCAGTGGTCATTCAGGAGCATATTAATTTCCATGTGTTTGTTTAGTTTCCAAAATTTCTCTTGTCATTGATTTCTGACCTTGTGGTCAGAAAAGATACTTTTATGATTTCAATTATTTTGAATTTTTCGAGACTTGTTTTGTGGCCTAACATGTGGTCTATCTGTGAGAATGTTCCATTTGCTAAAGAGCAGAATGTTCTGCAGCTATTGCATGAAATGTTCTGTAAATGTCTGTTAGGTCTATTTGGCCTACAGTGTAGCTTGAGCCTGATATTTCTTTATTTTTTGTCTAGATGATCTGCTCAATACTGAAAGTCGGGTGTGAAGTTCCTGACTATTATTATATTGGGCTTTATCCCTCTTTAGCTCTAATAATATTTTCTTTATATATCTGAGTGCTCCAGCATTGGGTGCTTATATATTTACAATTGTTACACCCTCTTAGTGAATTGATCCCGTTATCATTATATAATGACTTACTTTTTATCTTTTTACAGTTTCTGTATTGAGATTTATTTTATCTGATACATGTATAGCTATTCCCGCTCTTTTTTGGTTTCTGTTTGCATGGAATATATTTTTCAGCCCTTCATTTTCAGCCTATATGTGTCTTATAGGTGAAGTGAGTTTCTGGTCAGCAGCCTTTGGTTGGGTCTTGGTTTTTTATCCAGTGAGCCATTCTTTCTCTTGATTGAAGAATTTAGTTCATTTACATTCAATGTGATTATTGATAGGTAAGGACTTACTACTGCAATTTTGTTATTTGTTTTCTGGTTGTTTTGTTAGTTTCTCTTTTTTTCCTTTTTCTCTGTCTTCCTTTGTGTATAAATGATTTTTTTGGTAGTATGTTTTAATTTCTTGCTTTTTATTTTTATTTATTTTTTTAATTTTTTAATTTTATTATTATTATACTTTAAGTTTTAGGGTACATGTGCACAACGTGCACGTTTGTTACTAATGAGCAAAATAACCAGCTAACATCATAATGACAGGATCAAATTCACACATAACAATATTAACTTTAAATGTAAATGGACTAAATGCTCCAATTAAAAATTCTCAGCTTTTTATTTTTTGTGTATCTATTATAGGCTTTTACTTTGTTTGCCATGAGGCTGCACATGAGGCTGTGATTGGAATTAAGTTATCTTCAGTTTAAAATAATTGGTTATGTGGCCGGGCACAGTGGCTCACGCCTGTAATCCCAGCATTTTGGGAGGCCGAGGCAGGCAGATCACATGAGGTCAGGAATTCAAGACCAGCCTGCCCAACATGGAGAAACCCTGTCCCTACTACAAATACAAAATTAGCCAGGCGTGGTGGTGCATGCCTGTAATCCCAGCTACTCGGGAGGCTGAGGCAGAAGAATCACTTGAACTTACCAAGAGGCAGAGGTTGCAGTGAGCTGAGATCGCACCATTGCACTCCAGCCTGGGCAACAAGAGTGAAACTCTGTTTCAAATAATATAATAGTAATAACTATTATTATTATTATTGGTTATGTTATTAACCAATTATTTTAAACTGAAGATAACTTAATTCCAATTACAATGAAAGTAAAAAAACAAGCAAAAAGAAAACTAAAAAGTTCTGGACTTTAACTTCATCCCCCCCTCGCTTTCGACTTCTTGTCACTTTATATCTTTTTATATTGTGTATCTCCTAACAACTTGTTGTAATTATGATTATTTTTGATACGTTTACCTTAGGGTCTTCATTTTAAGGTATGAGTGGTTTACATACCACAATTACAGTGTTAGAGTATTCTGTATTTGTCTGTGTACTTACTTTTACCAGTGAGTCTGTATTTTTAGATGATTTCTTGTTGCTCCTTACCATCCTTTTCTTTCAGACTGAAGAACTCCTTTTACCATGTCTCATAAGACAGTTCTAGTGTTGATGAAATACCTCAGCTTTTGTTTGTCTGGGAAAGTCTTTATTTCACCTTTATGTTTGAAGGATAACTTTGCTGGTGATGATATTCTAGGTTGGAAGCTTTTTTCCTTTAGTGCTTTGAATATGTCATCCCACTCCCTCCTGGTCTGTAAGGTTTCCACTGAAAAGTCTGCTGCCAGATATCTTGGAACTCTTTTATATGTAATTTGCATCTTTTCACCTGGTGTTTTTGGGATCCTTTCTTTGTCCTTCACCTTTGAAAGTTGGATTATTGTATTCCTTGAGGTAGTCTTGCTTGGGTTGAGTCTTCTTTGTGTCCTTTAACCTTCTCGTACCTGCATATTATATCAGGCATCTATCTGGTGCTTTATTTTATTGTGACTGAGCGTGATATCTAAGTTGCAAGACAGTATCCTCTGTACTCTTTCCTCTCCTTTGCCCAAGTTGAAAGATCTCTCCCCAAGCTGCACTGCTTGGAGTTGGGAGAGAGGTGATGCAGGTGTTCCCATGGCTGGTACAGTTAATGTCGTACTGGGTCACATCCCAAGCCCACTGCTTCTAAGACCAGTGCAGCACCAGGGCTTGTCCAAGGCCTACAGTTACTATGTCCTGATTGGCACTCAGATTTATTTGGGGCCCTAAGTCACTTTAGTCAGTTGGTGGTGAAGCCAGCAGGAGTCACTTTTCTCCCACTGGGGCAGAAGATTCCCCTCTGGCCCAGGGCTGGTCTAAATGCTTCTTTTGTGGGACCTGGCAGAAGTCTGCCTGGTGGTGTGTGAGGCTTTGACAAGGCAGCACTGAGTTCCAGTGCAAAGTCGCATACTCATTTTGCTCTCCCTCCTTCAAGCACATGGATTCTTTCTCCAGACTGCACTGCCTGGGTTTAGGGGAGGGGTGGTGTAAGCAGTGCAAGACCATACTTCCTACTCTCTTCAATGCCACTTTCATTGTTATGTTAAAACCAGGTACAGTGATTGCTCCTCTGATTTTTTAGTTCTTAGGAGGGTGCTTTCTTGCATGGATACTTTATATCTTTTTATATTGTCTATCTCCTAACGGGGGTCAATCATTGGAGGGTTCAATTCAGCCATTTTGCTCTGCCTCCTCTTACGTGCTGTCAAATTCTTGCTCAGGTTTTTCACATATGATATTCAGCACTCACTAGGAAATAACTAGATGTACAAGAAAACCAAGAAAAAAATCAGAAATAGAAACAAACCTGTTGGAGATCCAGATAGTGGATTGATCAACCATGCATTTTAACTAATCATTAATCATATATTCAAAGAATTATGATTATATGGAGATTTTTACGGAGAACTGACTGAAAACTGCACCAAAATAATCAAATAGAAATTCTTGAGCTGAAAACATTTAGTCACAGTTGATTTCAGGTGACGTTGATTGAGGGCCTACCATACGCTGGAATGTATGGGCAGTGGCAGAAAGCCACAGATGACATGGTCCCTTCATCAAGGAGCTTGTTGTTTAGTGGAAAAAATAAACATGGAAGAAGGCAGTGACAGGGAATAATCAGCTAAATGGTAAAAGGAGAGTGTTTCAGACAGCAGTGAACTCTGTTAAATGCTGCTGCAGAGAAGCCAATGCAGTCTGGGAGAAATACAACTTACTGGATTTAATGAAAATATTGGGGATCCAGCAGGAATGATTTTAGTGGAGAAGTGGGAAGCAGATGGCTGTGGTGAAGAGTGAATGGGAGGTAAGGAAATGAAGATGATTAGACAATTTCTTCACAATTTTTTTTTCCCTTTTCATAAACTCTCTCTTCCTGATAACCAGAAGAGAGAGGAACAAGCTGGGTGACAACTGGAAGGAAAATACAGGCCCAAAAGCACAAAAAAAGCACTGTCTGGAAGGGTGGGAAGCACTTTCTGGGGGAGGCGTGGCCTGTTGGGGGCATTGGGGCCTTGAGTAACTATGACGCAGGGTAGGCTAGGTTACAGGGGACTTTGAAAACTAACCAGATGTATGGGCTAAATGCTGGGGACAGCGGGAGACATTGCAGGTACCTGAGCAGGGTGAACTTGGCGGTTCCAAGAGTTAAGCCTCAGTAACAGTGTACAGGAGGGAATAGAGGCAGGGAGAGCCACTTCGTAAGCACAGAGTGAGGGTTCTAATTAGGGAACAGAAAGGAAAAGAAGCAGTTTTGTCCAAGAAGGCAAAGAGCAAACAAAAAGCAATACTCTTATGTCTTATTGCTGATTAGAAGATCACGCAAAAGGATAGTCGAAAGTGACATCAAGGGCCTAGACCAGGGTCAGCAAACTTCTGCAGAGGGCCAGATCATAAAGTTTTTTGTCATTGCAGATCACATGGTCACTGTCGCAGCTACTTAATTCTGCAGAGTAGACATGATTGCTTATGGCCAGATTTGGCTCAGAGGCAGCAGTTTGCTGATCCTTGGTCTAGAGTGACAGCAGTTGAGATCTAGGGTGACAGCAGCGGAGGTGGGAAGTGCATCTTTTCTAAGACTCAGGGCATCTTTTCTAAGATACGGAAGTAACAAGATGTGCTGATTGGACATGGGAAGATGAGAGAAAGATCAGGATTAAGGACATGACCAAGGTTTCAGGCACCGGATGGAATTATACCTTCATGACACTTGAAGAAGCCTGGTGAAGAAGCAGATTTTGGAGGAAAATCAAAGAGTTCTGCTTGAACATGTTGAATCAGGTGCTGTGGTCCAGAGGATGTGTCAGGTGGGCAGTGAGATATGGTATCTGGAGATTGCAGGCTAGAGTAGAGCTATAGATATGGCAGATTGTCAGAAAATAGTGTTTAAAGCTATAGGAGTGGATGGGGTTTCTTAGGGGGTGATTATATGTAGACAGGGGCAAGGTCTGAGGGCTGCTCCAACATGGAGAGAGGGTGGGGTAGGACCAGTCAACAGAGGAGACACAGAGAGGTGGGGTGATGAGGAAAGTTAAACAGTGTGCTGTATGCTTGAAAGGCAGGGTATCTTGTAAAGAAAGATGGTGTCACTGTGATAACCTGTGTCAGATGCTGCCAAGAGTGCGAGTAAGGTGAGGACTGAGACTTAGGCTAACTCTACATTTGGGTGGTATCATGGGGTGAATTGTGTCACCCAAAAGATATGTCGAAGTTTTAACCCAGTGTGCCCTAAACTGTGACACCTTATTTGGAAATATAATTATTGCAGATGTAATTAGTTAAGATGGGGTCTTACTGCAGTAGGGTGGGCCTTTAACTCAGTATGACTGCTATCCTCATAAGAAGAGGGGAATTTGGACACAGACATGCTCAGAGGGAAGACAACATGAAGACACTGAGGGAGAAAACAGCCGCATGCCCACAGGGGGCTGGATTGGAGTTATGCTGCCAAGCCAAGGAATGCTGGGGCGACTGGAAGCTGGAAGATGCTGGGAGGATCCTGCCATGGAGACTCGGGAGGGAGCATGGCCCTGCTAGCACCTTGATTTTGAACTCCTCACCTCTAAAACCATGAAAGAAAAAATTTCTGTGGTTTTAAGCCATCAAATTTGTGGGATTTGGTTGGTAATGCCAGGAGTTAGAGAGAAATGAAGATTCAGCCTAATTGGAGAAATAAAACCTATACCAGATAGGAATATTAGTGCATGGCTTTCTTAGGCCAGATTCAGTAATCGCAGCTGCTTTATTTCTACGTTGATCTCTTTTTCAAGTTTTTCTTTTTCTTTTTTGATAAAATATACCTAACATAAAATTTACCTTTCTCTTTGTAGGTATATAGCCCAGTGGCATTAAGTACATTTACATTGTTGCGAAACTATCGCCATTATCCATCTCCTGAATTTTTCATCTTCCCAAACTGAGACCTGCATCCATTAAGCAGTAATTTTCCATTTCCCCATCCCCCCAGCCCCTGGCAACCTCCATTCTGTTTTCTGTCTCTGCATTTGCCTATTCTAGATACCTCATATAAGTGAAACCATACAGTATTTGTCCTTTTGTGTCTGGCTTATCTCACTTAAGAAAATGTTTTCACAGTTCATTAATGTGGTAACATACATCAAAATCTCCTTCCTTTTTAAGACTGAATAACATCCCATTGTAAATTTGTACGAGATTTTGTTTATCCATTCGTCAGCGCATACTTGGGTTGCTTGCACTTACTGGCTATTGTGAATATTGCTGCTGTGAACATCTGTTCGAGTCCTCACTTTGTTTCTTTTGGATACATACCCCAAAGTGGAATTGCTGGATTCTCTTTCAAAGATAAAAAGGTTTTCTTGTGGCTTCTCCACACTGAGCAGACTCGGGACTGTTAAGCTGTTAGGGTCCTCTCATTCAGGCTCCGAGGGCCAGAGTGATCAGTGCCTTTTCTGAGGTTGCACAGCCAGATGGCAGGTGAGCCCACAGCCTCCTTCAGATTTCAGACATGTTTCCCATGTGAGAAGGTCCAGTTCTAACTTCTGTGGCTTGAGAATTCTGGACTGTAGCCTGTAGGTGATGGTCACCTGCTGATGAGCTGCAGTTCAACACAAGGAGAGTCTTTCTGGCAGAAGAGCTGTCCAGCAGGGGAGCCCACTGTTGACCCAGGAGGTCCTCAGTTCAGTGTGCTCATGGACTTGTGTAATTTCTTCCCATGCCTGTATTTCTTACCTTGCTATGTTTCTTCATAGAAAACTCAGTTCCTTAGCTGTTCTGGATACTGGCTATGCCTTCCCCATGCCCTCCTCATTGCTGTCATTCTCCCAGTCACCCCTCATTCATTCAGGACTCAGTCATGCTCATCCTCCTTCATCACCCCAAGGTGACTTCTGTGTCCTCCTGGATGGCACATCTAGCCTCAGTCTCTGTCTCATCTGCAAGAACTTTTACCTCCTTTCCATTTCCATCTCCATCATGAGTTCCTGTGGCCACCTCATTCTGAACTTGCTGTCACTTGAAACTAACTTCAGGCATCCCACTCCCTATCTCTGCCTCCTGCCCTCCAAGGCCTTCCCCAAGCACTTTCAAATAAAATGGAAGCTTGACATGAAAATATCTTGCCATAATTCTGCTTTATTAATTCTTTATCTCTTAAGACTGTAAGCTTTATGCAGGCAGAGACCATGACCATGTCTTGTTTATCCATGTACCCCTGAGACAATGCGTAGTCCATAGTGGGTGCTTGAAGACTATATGCGGAAGGGAAGAGGGCAGTGAGGTCGCTGTGTGTCCTGTTCAGAACCAGACTTGGTTCTCCAGGAGCATCCTGACAAAGGATGGGGGATTAGAGGCACAGGGTTTATTCAGCACTTCTCAATTTAATTCTGATGCTGAAGTTAGGAGAGCTCAGTTACCCCAAAGAAGTTATTCAGTGTAATATTTAAGTCAGCACTGGTATGACACTGGTATGATCAATGGTGTCATTTCTCCCCAACCGCCTTTGATTTCTCCCTGTCTTCCTCCTCCCTTTCTCTCCCACTCCATGCACTACTGATGACCTCTAAGGACAGACTGTGAGGCCTTTGCTGGAGATGTGGGTACAGTCAGGGGGGCCACCCAGTAGGTGGCGCTCTAACACTGCTTGAGAACTGGCTTTTTTTTCCTTTGAGTGTTCTCTTCCCTTTGTTCAAGTTTAGAATGCAGGAGGCAACTATTAGTAAGATTTCTCTCTGAAACAGGAAAGTCCGTTTTTGACTGAAAAAAACAATAAGAAAAACAAGAACAAAATTAAGAGAGTGGGCAAATCTTTATTTCTCTTAAGTAGACTCATAGAAACTTGGCTGGAGGAATCCTCTGAGGCTTTCAGACCAGAGGCTTCCAAACCTTAGCATTGCCAGAGTGGCCTTGTGAAAATTCAGGCTCCCGAGGCCATCCAGGCCATTAGGTTGGAGCTTCTGTGGTTAAGGTCAGGAATGTGGTTTTTATCGGCTTCCCAGGAGATTCTAATGTGAGCCCATCTTGCCGTACAATGTGGGAACCACCCATCTACACCATTTCTCAAATTCTCTGTGCATGCAGATCACCTGGGGATTTTGTTGAACTTTAGGCTCTGATTCAGCAGGTCTGATACGGACCTGCAATTCTGCATTTATAACAGACTGCCAGGTGATAACTGAGGTTTGTGGTCTATGGACCACACCACTCTTTGAGAAGCAAGAATCCAGAGCCAGGGTTGGCAGACTAGGACACACATGCTTGAGCCAAATCAGTCCATACCTGTTTTTGTAAATAAAATTTTATTGGAACACAACTGTGCCCCATTTGTTCACACATTATCTGTGGCTGCTTTTGCACTATAATGGCAGAGTTGAGCAGCTGCAACAGAGACCATGTAGCTCTCAAACCTGTAATATTTACTCTCTGGCCCTTTACAAGAAAACCCTATGGACCCTTAATCTGGAATACTCAAGCTCTCCCAGATGATCACAAACTGTATTGAAAGGGAGCTCCTTGCCTCATAGGACAATTCATTGCATTTCATAGATCCGTGGGAAGGCTGCTCCTTGTCACTTGGTTCTACTTATCTTGGTAGGCATCTTTTCCTCCTTCTGTGAACAGATACTTTGCTCGCTGTCTTCTCCAGGGCTCTCCCCATGATGGGTTCCCTCCAGCTGCACTCCAGAATGTCACCCAATGCAAACCACAGCACCTTTGGTGCTGTATAGAAGCCATGCCATCTGTATTTTCTGCCTTCTGTAAGCTTCTCAGGGAGTGCACATTAGCTTTCTGGGGTAGCTGTTCACTCTTGACTCCCGCTGTCTAGGATTGTCTGTAAGTGCGGTATTACCTGAACAGCATATAGCCAGAACAGACATCCTTCATGCATCTTTTTACTCCACTTCCCCAGTGCAGGATGTTCTTGGTTTACCTACTTCCTACTTTCTGACTGCTTTTCTCCATTTCTTCCAAGATTCGCTTTTTGCCTGACCCTTAAATGTTATAGGGTCTCAGGCCTGTTCGTGGTCTTCTGGTCTTCTCCTTCTGCCCATTCTCCTAGGATGATCTTAACCATACAGTTGGCTTTGACCACATATGTGCTGCCAAATCCTGAATTGTACAGCTAGATTCTTTTCCTTTATTTTCAGTTATCTACTACAAACCAGGGCGTTTTGACTGCAGGTATCTCATATTCAAAATTTCTCATCTTCTCAGGTCTGCCTCCCACCTCACTCCCGTCTGCTCTGAATCTGGGACTCTTCATTTATTTCACCTGAAGGTTCCACCCCGTCATGCCCTTGCATGAGCTACACACCCGGCGTGATCCTCAGTTCTTCTCCTTTTCCGTCCCCCTCTTCTGTGTGGACACTGAAGTGTATGTCTCCCCCATCTGTTGCTCTCAGATCTGTCTTCTCTTCCTGCCTCTCTGCCACAGTGACCTCCTGCCTGGTCTCTCTCCTTCCCATGTGTTTCTTCTTTGCCTCTGTAGTGGTTTTCTGGAATATATTTGATTTTGCCCTCTACCAGTGGTACCCCATTGTGTATGGTGTGGGAATTTGTGGCCCTCTTAATTCAGTCTCTGCTTACACTTCTTGTGAGTTTCCTAGATCTGCTATAACAAATTACAACAGAAATGTATTTCCTCCTAGTTTTGGAGGCCAGAAGTCCACAATCAAGGTGTTGCCAGAATTGGCTCCTTTTGGTGCTTTCAGGGAGAGTCTGTGATGTGCTTTCTTCTAGTTCCTGGTGGCTGCTGGCAGTCCTCTGTGTTCCTAGGGTGGTAGATGCATCACTCCAGTCTCTACCTCTGTCATCACAGGCTTCTTCCTGTTTGTCTCTGTGTCTTCATTTGGCCTTCTGATAAGGACACAAGTCATTGGATTAGGACCCACCCTAATTTATCATGACCTTATCTTAATTTAACTAATTATATTTGCAAAGACCTATTTCCAAACAGTACCACACTCTGAGGTTCCAGGTGGTCATCAGTTAGGGTTGGGGGGCAGTATTCAACCCAGCACACCCTTCCAGCCTCTGCTCTGTCTACTTCCTCACTCACAGGCTTGTTCATTTACCTTGGTGCTCTGGATGAGTGAGAATTCAACAGACAAACAAGGAGGAAAGGATTCCAAGCAGAGGAAAGAGGATTCCAAAGGGCCACAGAGGTGACATTTGTGCTGAGTCTTAACATAAGGCTTTATTTTATTGCCGCACTGTACTTTAAGACATAGTTCAGGTGTTACCTCTTTTATGAAGCGTCCCTGACCACCTCCCCAGGGACTTTTCTGTTCCCTCAGTGCTTAGTACCTACATGTTTTGATGATTTAATTATCAGCTTGTGTTCCCACCTGTCCTGTGTAATCTTGGGGCAGACTCTGTGCCTAGTCTGTGGGGGCCATGCATCCAGCCCACTGCCTAGCACATAGCAGGTCCCCAGGAGATGTTTTTGAGTGAATTTACCCATCTGCACTTAATCCCCTAAGATGAGGTGGTCACATGCATTTTAGGGGAGGAGTTGTTCAGTCCGAATTGGATGGTTCTTTGCCTTCAATGAGGTAGAGAGGATTTGAATATGGAGGGAAGTTGTACTGCTCACCCTCTAGGTTCCTTCCATCTGGAGGTTTCTGTTGTTTTAACTATAACCCATTCCAGAAACAGCACACATTTTTAAGGCAGATAAACTGAAAATTGTAGTTGGACAGCTGCTTGGTCCCACAATGATTTGAGAAGTTTCCCTATTCTTGGAAGAGCTCAATACTCACTCGAACATCATGCAGAATAGTGCCATCATGGTTTCAAGAGATGCTGAGCATCCCAGGCCTAATGTGGAGTTGACGCAGCTTATGAACAAAGCTGTTTCCATCTGCAGATGCACCCTCAAAGCCCTGCAGCTTTTCCATATTTCTTATTTGAAATTAAAGACTGTAATTTTGTGTTTTTTTGGATTCTTATTTCTTGTTTTACTGCATTTTTATAGACTCACTGAAAGTTGCCTTTTTATTTTGGTGGGAAAAAAAATAAAAAGAGGTTTTAGTGTGGAGAAAACCAAGAGATGGGGCATTAAATGATGTTATTATAGTGGTGATCAAGGTACAAGGCTATTTTAGGGAAATTTACACCCAATATGTAATTTGTTTTTCTAATTACAATGAGCTATGCTGAGCTATTCATTGTACCACTTATTGTACCAAATTATTGTACCACTTGGGCATGTTTAAAAATACCACAGACTGTAAATAGTCACTTTTTAATTCAAGGGAACAGTTCGAAGTGAAATGCCATTATTCAAATAGCTTTGAAACAAAAGTGACTTATACAGATGTTAGAAAAAGTTTTCTCCCTGTGGTTCCCAGATAGAATGCCTGGCTTTCGTGGTTATGGAAGCAGCAGAAACTCTGTGTCATGCAGTTATGTTTTTAAACTAATGGGCACCCTTCCGATTGGGCAAGAATTAAATGAACATTCCTTCTCCCCACAGCCAGCTATGAATTATGCAGCCAAAATTCAGCTAATCACAGCCTGCTTTGTGTGTCATTGTGTAGCAGCCCTTTGCAAATTGGGTTAATACTTTTGAAACACCTCATCCCGTGCCAGAATGCCAAAGTAAAGCAGCTGTCTTGGTAAGAGGGCTTTGCAAAGTTTTGGGGTCATTTGTGCTTATTTCTGTCTTGCGTCTAGGGCAGAGATTCCTTACGTGGGTCTGTGATAGTGACAGGAGGCCTGCAAACTAGGATAGGAAAATATATGACAGCTTTGTTTTTTATTCACTTCCTACTAAAATTTAGCATTAAGAAAGTTTTTATGTAGGCAACAATCCATAGTGATATTAGCAGTACCTGTGAGTTTGTCACCCACAGAAAATCACAGATATCCTGGAATATCGTTTACTCTTCACTACTTCAAAGTTTCAATAGCTGTTAGATCATCTGCTAGATCCTAATTTAAGTATGAATAAAGAAGTGGATGCAAAATATTAATATTTTGGTAACTGTATACCAGTGCTCTATTTCCTTTGTGAACCTATATATATATTATTTTATGCATTTAAAAACAAGGAAAGATTGAAGAACTGTCACAAAACCAAGGAGTCTAGGGAGACATGGCAACTAAATGCAGTGAGTACCCTGGATTGGATCTTGGAACAGGAAGAGGACAGTAGGGGAAAAACTACTACTGTACTTGACAAATAAAAGTCTGAAGTTTAGTTTCTGATAATGTGCCGATGTTGGCTTCTTAGTCTTAACAAATATATCACAGAAATATGAGTCATTAGCAATGGGGGAAACTGAGTGAGGGCCTTATGGGAATGCTGTGTACATCTGAAATTACAGTGAGGGCCATGTTGTGGGGGCTGCCGTCCACTCCCAGAAATGTTTTGGGGGGAGGGTTTCATGTCAACTTACGGCCATCATGGCCTCGTCCATTACAACTCTGAGAAATGGTGGAGATAGACCCATCCAAAAGTAAGGAGAAGTTTTCCAGAGGAGTAAAGTAATTGAGAGTGTGTTAGATTGGAAAAAGATGTCTCTGGGGTCAGAGAGGTTGGCAACATAGTCTGACTCTCACTTACCAGCTTTGTGATCTGGGCCCAGAAACTGCTCCCGGCTTTCTCTTCCCATTTGCAGAATGGAGCCATCTATAGAGTCCCTGGCAGGGTTGCTGTGAGGACTGAACATAACGTGTCCACCTAGCTAACCTTTTTGTGGTTACCTGGAGTGTTTGAGTGCCTGTTCTATGCCAGGCCCTTTGCTAAGCATTTTCCATCAATTATCTCCTTTAATCTTCATGACACCTCTATTCCATGACCATTTCATACATAAGGAAACTGAGGGTCAGAGACTCGGTGACCTCACTGCCCAAGGCCACAATGCTGAGCTTCAATTCAGATCTGCACTGACTGCAATTTACAGTCTTCCTAAGTCTTCTGCTGAGGCTAAGCCACCTCTGACCAACTGGTGGTCCTGGTTACTGGGGTGCTCCTCACCCTCTCTGACGTGTGAATCCCCTCTTGTTTGGTGTGTGTCTGCACCCTGATGTGGATGCTCTCCTCTTGATTCCCTTGCCCGTTGTGGATGGCCTCTCTGAGCCCAAGTTTATCCAACTATACAATGAGGGTGTTGGACTGCCTTCAAAGTCTGTTCCACATTCATTCCGCATTCTGTGAATTCAACTGCTTATTTCAGCTGTCTTATTGGGATGATTACTGAATCACTGAAGTCGAAGCTTTTCTAATTTGTTTTGGGGGAAGTTACATGTTTCTTTGGCATTTTCCCAGATTCCAGAGGAGGGCAAAAATGGAGCCGTATGCCTTAGTTGCTTCTTAAAACCATAAAAATTAACAAAAACCCAGCAGAAGCCTTCGTGATAGCTGCAGGTTTCTTAACTGGGATTTTGTTCAGGGAACGGGAGTAATTTTATTTTTTTATTTTCCTTCTGTGATTAGAACGTACACACCATGTGTCACCATGCAGTTGCTGATTACTTCAAATTAATACCTATGGAAGAAAAAAAAATAGGTAGTTACCTGTGACAGGTATTACCTGGACAGGGGAATTTAGCCATAAGAAGTAGTTATTAGGGAATGAGCCCAATTTCCACAATGCACATTTGTCTCAAGATGTGAGAAAATGAGAGCATCACTTGGCGCCATAGGTTACTGCATGGGGGGTTTGTTAAGCCCATGATTTGTTCTCTTGTTTTTCAGTTTTTCCCCTACATCCTGCTGCTCTTTGCGATCCTCCTGTACCTGCCCCCACTGTTCTGGCGTTTCGCAGCTGCTCCTCATATTTGCTCAGACTTGAAGTTTATCATGGAAGAACTTGACAAAGTTTACAACCGTGCAATTAAGGCTGCAAAGAGTGTGCGTGACCTTGACATGAGAGATGGAGCCTGCTCAGTTCCAGGTGTTACCGAGAACTTAGGGCAAAGGTAACTTAGCCCCAGCAGGCAGCTCATCGGGTTTTGTAGGACAAATTCTCTGCCCTTCTACTGCCAGTCTGGGCCCAGAGTTCTCATTGCTAGGAGGCGGGGCAGGAGTGGAAGCAGGGGGACGTCATGCACCTAGTGACAGCCTGTAGTATCCCGGGATGTCCACTCTCCCCAAATCTCACTGCGACCCATCCCACCCATTTGTTTATCCTTCTGTCAAGACTCTTTCCCTTGATGAGTGAAACGTTACCTTCTCATTTTAAAAATGCAGTTCTTGTAGGGGTAACAGATTGAGGTGCTATATGAAGCTTGCTTGCTTTGATCTATTTAACTCCTTAATGGAGACGCACAGAGGATTTCAAGGCAGCTGAGCAAAGGATGAGAGAGAAATGGGGAATGAGTAGGTTGTGGCTTGCCTTTTCACAACCTTCTTTTGGTTCTTGTTATTGAATAATTGGAATAATAGAGCCATCATTTTTTGAATATTTAATATATCTCACACACCGTATTGAGTTATTTAAGTACATTATCTCCTTTAACCCTCAGAGCAACATTACTAGTGCATTTGTTAACCTCCTCCTCCACTTTTATTCTGGATAAAAACACTCTTCTGTAGCTGTAAGTGAGAGTCTGGGAACTGAACCATGCCCTTTAGACCCCATAGTTTTTGCCCATACCCCCTGAGTTGTCCCACCCCTCGCCTGTAAGAGGCGCATGTTTACACGTATTTAGGATTTACCAGATGCCAGGCATCACTCTAAAAATTTCCAAATATTAACTCATTTAATCAACTAGGCCTTCTGTTAAATATTAAGGGGAAAAGCATTTTATTATTCCTTTTCTTCCTCCTCTTTTAAACGGATTTTATTTTTGACTACTCTACTGACGTTGTAGGTAAAGAAGTATGGGTGTTTGAAATTTTTAGTGTGACATTGTTGAATGTGTATCTGCCTTTAATATTTGATGGTCTTGATGAGTGCCTAAGTTATTTTTGTTTCCTTTATTTTTTAGTTTGTGGGAGGTATCTGACAGCCACTTCAAGTACCCAATTGTGGAGCAGTACTTGAAGACAAAGAAAAATTCTAATAATTTAATCATCAAGTACATTAGCTGCCGCCTGCTGACACTCATCATTATACTGTTAGCGTGTATCTACCTGGGCTATTACTTCAGCCTCTCCTCACTCTCAGACGAGTTTGTGTGCAGCATCAAATCAGGGATCCTGAGAAACGACAGCACCGTGCCCGATCAGTTTCAGTGCAAACTCATTGCCGTGGGCATCTTCCAGTTGCTCAGTGTCATTAACCTTGTGGTTTATGTCCTGCTGGCTCCCGTGGTTGTCTACACGCTGTTTGTTCCATTCCGACAGAAGACAGATGTTCTCAAAGTGTACGAAATCCTCCCCACTTTTGATGTTATGCATTTCAAATCTGAAGGGTACAACGATTTGAGCCTCTACAATCTCTTCTTGGAGGAAAATATAAGTGAGGTCAAGTCATACAAGTGTCTTAAGGTACTGGAGAATATTAAGAGCAGTGGTCAGGGGATCGACCCAATGCTACTCCTGACAAACCTTGGCATGATCAAGATGGATGTTGTTGATGGCAAAACTCCCATGTCTGCAGAGATGAGAGAGGAGCAGGGGAACCAGACGGCAGAGCTCCAAGGTAGGGTTTGCTTTTGGCAGAGGCTACGGGAGTCCACCGAGAGCCTTTGCAGCAGCCTTGTGGGAATATTGACAGTCTTTACCCTGCCCATCATTTAAACCATTTCCAAGCATTAAAAACCTTAATACCAAGGTGCGGTGTAGGGGGAGTGGGAACCCCTCAGTATAAGGAGAGACAGGAAAAGAATTGGTGCTGCTCTACATTTCCAAAGAAGAATAACTTCTGTGCTTTTTCTGGTTTTTCCCTCTTCTCTGTCTGTCTCACACTCTCTCTCGCTCAGCAATCTTCCTTGTCTTTCTTGCTTATTTTTGTCTTATCTTACTGGCTTTCCTCTCTGTACCTCTGATCTCCTTCTCTGTTACTCTCTGACTTTCTCTTTCAAAGGGGACTAAAAGTTTATTGATTCTTTTAGTTAGGCCAAGAAGCAAAACATGGTATAGACTGTGAGAGGAATTTTTGGCAGAAGAAAAATTGATTAGTATTGGTAATTCCTGCTATATTTCTGTCATAAATATTTGTTTTCAATTTTGACAGCTATGAACATAGACAGTGAAACTAAAGCAAATAATGGAGAGAAGAATGCCCGACAGAGACTTCTGGATTCTTCTTGCTGATGATTTTTTTCCTTGAGCTGTAAATCTGTGACTTCTGTGACATGGGATTTAATTTGGCTAAAGCATCCCTGTTGGTTTCACAGCTGGTTTGCAATAAATGGTTCTTGGTGGAGATACTGAGCATGTCTTATTGAGTCCCTAATGGAAATGGTGATCAACAAAAGGTTATGGAAGAATGGTTTATGAACTTCCCATAGGAAGCACCTGAGAGATAAGTAAACTGCAGCAAGTAACTATGTGTAAGTCCTCATCAAATGAAAAGCAGAAAGACAAGAACAATTAGTCAAGAGCAGTAGCCCTGTCAGAGCCTCGGAGCAATACCTTTCTGTACCCGTGGTGAGACAAGACCCAGAGCTACTGGAAAACAAGCACTTTGGAAGATTTGTTTTGTTTTCGTGGAATAATAATATGTCAGGATATAATTTAACGTGAGTTTCTTATGTGCCCTTAAAGACTGTTAGACAAGAAAAGCATTCACTGGCTAATGATCCATAGGTCGACCTATGTCCTAAGTTAGGTGTAAGGTCCGATGCCTTGGCCCACACTCGAGCTCTCTTTACATTGTTAGTTGTCAACCTTGGCTGATGGAAATCCCGTAACCACTATTTGTTGCACTGTGCCTTGAAGGGCAGCAGGCCCAAGTGCTGCTCTGACTGAAAACTGAGTTAACAAGACGAAATCTAAAGGATATTCACAGTGACTTCAATTCAGGAAGAATGCTTCCGAAAGAGCCCAGTGGGGAAATCTGACATCACAGAAGACATTAATTCAGTCACTTTCAAAGAGTTTGTCTACAGGCGGTTTCTCTGTTATCAAAGGCATTTGAAATAGGATTTTACTTAAACAATAATGGAACACAGGAGTATTTAAAGTGAAGAACACTTTGCCTGAATGTGATCAGGGCACATAAGTGACATTGGCGTGCTTCATATGGCGTGCTTGGAGCCAGAAAAACTTAGCGGTTTATTTTGTTTATATTTAAGCACAGCTTTAAAAAATTCATTATCGTTTATTCAGTGTCCGAATTGAGGCCATTTGGGAAGAAAATTCTAGCACTGGCGGAGAATTATAGAATAAAGATTATAAATGGTTGGATAAGACAAATGTAAGCTTATTTCGTAAACATTTAAAGCTGATTCAGAACATGTTAAAAACTGTTCCCAATTCCAACTGTGTAAATAGATCCTATGTTCACATTTTACACACACACACACAAATCTTTAACATCTGTGGAACTTCCCAGTTTTAGTCTTAGAAAGTTAGCATGTTGCATAAGTTCAGTAATCCTCAGGAACCTCCAAGTTTACTTTTAGCTCTTACGGACAGTTGTTTACATAATCTAATTACTGTTTTCTGAAGAACGGAAATTATATAAGCTGCTGTCTGCCTTTCGGAATATTCAGAAAAGCAGATTTTATTTGTACTTCTGTGATGTTTTCTGAAATGGAAAGCTGATGATAAATATCAAAGTAGCAATCAGTGCGTTAAATTATTCTGTTACATGATATTTATTACTGTTGAATTATTCTGTGACTTAGAAATGGCAGTAACCTAAATAATGGAATTTGCAAAATTATTATATTGCCGTATCTGAGATGTTCCATCACAAGTTTCTACACTGGTTTCTTTTGAAAATTTAAAAAGATTTACGAGATACATTTTCTAGGATATGATTTTTTTTTTTTTTTACGAAAAGCTTCATCTTCTGTAGACTATCCTTAATTTGTATTTTGAAATGGTAAAAATTGATATTTTAGGAGACCAGGAAGTCTCCAAGCCCTTCCCACTCTCTGAACTCCAGTAGGGTCTGTGATGTCCCAGGCACCAGTAGCAAGTTGGATGTGCAGATACGCATAGGCAGGTCCCATCCTTGAGGACTTCAGAGTCCAGTAAAAGGCAGCAGAAACATGGGCTGTTGCCTAAGAGGAGAAAGCGTAGCCACAGTAAAGGCTATGCCAGAAAACTCCTAGCAAATGCTCTATGTTCTTGGGAGAGGGCACATTGTTTTTGTTTTCTCTCCTATAGTTCCTGTAACTGCTGGTTTTGAGAATATAGTAATCATTTTTCCCAGAGGCAGATGACCACCTTAAGGTTCTTTAGCTGCAAATCCTCTAGGTTGAAGTTTGCGTGAAATAGTCACAGTGATTTTGAATAGTAAGGGATCCAGTTGCCTTTTGAACCTTCCCTCACAGGGATGAGAGAACAAGCCTGTGGAGGTTGTGGAGCTACTGGTAAACAACTGTCAGGGCCCCAGAAGGCTGATGTGGAGGCCTGGGGATACATTTCATCTAATAAAAGTATTATTAGGTATCAGTATCAGTAATAAAAGTATTATAATAAAGTATCAGTAATAAAAGTATTATAATAAAAAGTATTATTAGGACAGGTAAACTCATCCATCTACTGTGAGCTGCTGGCTTGGAGAATGACTTTTGAGGAGCCAGTTTCCTGAGGAGAAATGCTTTTATAAAACACTCATTGCTTTGTAAAAGGAGACAAACAGATCCTAAATGACCACTCCAGGGTTGCTGATTTTGTTTCTGGCTCATGTCTGCCTAGTAAACCACCAGCAAGCTGCTCAACCAGGCTGGAAACAACATTGTTGCAACTGGGAGGGACATAGAGTACTGTGAAAGCAGCGTTCCAACACATCTTCACTTTTACAAAGGGATAGGCAGAGACTTCCAACATAGAGGTTCTTAAACTTCGAGGGGTTACAACCCCCTTGCAAATATTTTTATAGCTATGGACCCTCTCCTCAGATCTACAGCCAGCATTTTCAGTGCACCTTAGGAGGTCATTTTAGTCCACGCCTCTGAAAAAGCTGCACTCCAACGGCTGAAGAGCAAGCCACACGGCAGAGAATGGGGCTCCCTTTGCCTTCATGAAAGCTACTTCCCCCAACACTAAGACTCAGCTGTACGTTTGCTTAGCTCAGTCACATTTACATTCTTCTGGGTGAACTGTACCTTTTGAGTACCTGCCTTCATTTTCTAGAATCAGACCTAACAAGGTCAGTAGAAGCCTGGGCAGCAGCGGCCCTGGAAAGACCAGGCAGCCAGCATGAACTGCTGTTCTCTCCCTAACCACAAGGCGTCATCTTCCTCCAGGGTCAAGTAATTGTTCTTGTTCCGCCTCACAGGAATGTGGGGAGGAAGGACGTAACGCTATAAAATGCTGCGTCCTACCTTACACTTGTACTGTGAGAAAGCTGGAAACTTCCACCTGTACAGTGGGTCTGGTTTGCATGTTTAGTTTCATTTGTGGGAACTGCTTGTCCAAGAGTGAGCTCAGGTCAGGGCAGTTTGTGCCTATGAGAATTAGCTCAGCTATCAGGCAGGTTTTTAGACACCTTTTTAAAATGTGCTCGTGTTTGGTTTGTTTTGCTTACTGTCAGTCCTGGGTCAATCAAAGGTTTGTAAGGGTGAGAATTTTTATGCACTGCTATATCGCAAGTGCTTAAAACAGAGACTGGCCCAGATGAGGCATTCTTCAAATGTTTGTTGAAATGAATGGACAAACTCTTAGGATAAATCCTAATTTGTTGGCAACTGTTATTTGATTTTAGAAGGCAAACTGATTTTATTTTAGAAAGGAGAAGGGGAGGGGAGGCTCGTTAGCCTCTTGGTAGAAAGAGGACTATTTCTGCAAATGAATAGGTTTCCACTTTAAGTAGTGACAGTCCTTAACTTCTTATTATGGAGTGAGTCTTGACCGCTTTCCAAGTTCAATACAAGTTCAAGATTGCCTCTCAGTGATTAGGGAAATTGAAGCTTTTAAAGCTCCTGGTCTCTGTAATTCCTCAGAATAAACCTCTTTAAAAGGGATATTGATGGAAATGTACAATTACCAGTAATTGAGGTTTTATCTGAGGGGATGGAGATGATGAAATGGTTCCTTCTTGGAAGTTGTTGGCATTTTGGCTTTATTTTTCACAAATAAAGTGAAACCATTTAAAACGATTGACAATGATTATATAGTGCCATGTGGAATACAATAGATATTAATTTGTGGTTGGTTTTTCTGCCTGCTTTAAATGAAATGTATTATGTTTCTGGGTTCCTCTTTTAGCTGTAAAAATACTTCGTCACTAAAGCATGAAATGTAATCAGCAATTGTTCTTCAAGTTCCTGAAAGCTATAAAAGTTTCTCATGACTTGAGTGGTTTTTTCCCTGCCCACCAGAGGAGAAAGCCCTTGTAGAATTCTGCAGTGTTACAAGTGTTCCCTACAAAAACTGAAACCATCAGCTCCTCTTTAACAAGTTGGCTTTTTAAAAGCATGTAATTACAATTTAATGGTATTCTGTAAAGTGGTGCTCTAGGCATAATTTAAATTCTTTTTAATGACTATATTTCTTCAAAACTTTGAAAGAAAAATGTGTTCTTTTTGCTGCATCCTTTGTAAGAAGACTGCCAACAGATGAAAAAGGACTTTACAAATTAAGACCATCTTGGTTTCATTTCCACAAAGATGAGAACAAATCATGGTGTTAGGAAAGGATCCTTAGAAGAACACAAGAATTTGAAAGCCCTTGGTGGTTATCACTACTATATTTCATATTTCCCCAGAAGTCACTTAGCCAAGCTCTGCATTTTGAGCCTGCTGACTTTCATTTAAAAGGAATGAAAGGCTGAAAATCCAGGCTGCTGTGTCTGTAGATAAAGGTCAAACCATGTTTGAGTTCCTCACTGTTGTGTCCACCTAAATAAAACTGAGTAAGTAATGAAAAATGTCTTAATATTTCTTGCCTTCCCTTTAGGGAGAGTCATTTCGTGGAAGATGTAATGGGAGATGCATTCCAAAATGTCTTGAGGCTCATTGCTGTCTGCTGGAAACATAAAATTCCATAGGCTTCATGCTGCTTGCTAAAATCCAGCTGGCAGTGACTAAAGAAAGAGAGTCCTTGATTAAGGGCCCACAGATTCTGGAATTTCTAAAGCACAAATCACTTGCTTTCTGATTGAGGATTGTTTGCCTGGGCTTGGGAAAAAAAAGATCAGCAACCATGTGCTACTAAACATGGATTCTCCTGCTCACCTCTCTCAAGAGGAGGACTCCTTTGTACAATGGTTAGTACAGCTTACTATTGTGGGTAATCACAGCCATGTGAAATTTTAGTGCCATTCCTGGCGTATCACAAATATAGTAAATTCTCTCTAAGTGCTAGCTTTGACTATCTTGCTCACCAGCTATTCCTAGGGTGGCAACCCCAGGACCCTTGGATGTTGTATTAGTTTTCTATTGCTCCATAACAAATTAATGCAAACTTAGCAGCTTAAAGCAATACACATATATCATCTTGCAGTTTCCTGGGTCAGGAATCTGGACACAGCTCAGCTAGGTCCTGTGCTCAGGGATTCACAGTGCTACAGCCCAGTTGTGGAAGGTTGTATTCTCATCTGGAAGGTCAACTGGGGAAAGAGCTGCTTCAAAGCTGCCTCAGGTTGTTGGCGGAATTCATTTTGCCTAACTCAGAATCAACTGATTTGGGACCTTAATCACATCTGCTAAAACCCTCCACCTTTGCCATATTATCTTGGCTAGAATCAAGTCACAGGTCCTGCCCACACTCTAAGTGGGAGTCATGGGGCTACATTACACTCTGTCAGCACAGATAACCTAAATCCTACCCAGTCTGTCTCAGAGACCTGTAGCTTTACCCCCTTAACAGTCTTCTGAGGCCGGCCTCTGTTCCCAGTGGTGTCATTCAGGCCCTTGTCTCTCCTGAATTCCTCTGATAGTCTTACTGTATCTAACCCAGCTAACACATTTCCTGTCTGTGGACTTTCTAGAATGCAGCAGTGATCATGCAAACTCTCCCTACCATTCCACCATCACCACTTTTAAATCCCTTGGGACTCTTCGTGGATTTCAGGACAAAGAACAACCTTGTTTCTTAGACCATACAAGGCCCCACCTCTTGAAGATCATCACATAGCCACTACTCTCCCTCTCATCTCTTACACAGCCTCGTGCACTGTTTCTTAAAAGCCTCTCTGCTTTCTCGGATGCTGTCTGTCCTCATCCGCCTCATACATTCTATTCAGAAGTCACCTCCAGCCTCCCCAGCAGGAAGTATTCGTGACCTGCCCCTCCCTTTGTCCTGACTTAGATGCCCTCTGTACTTGCTATTGCTCCTTGCCTCAGTGCTTAGCACTCTGCACTACGTTGATGGCTTTGTCTGTCTCCCCCTGTCTTGGAGGCCCCTTGAGGCTGGATGGTGCCTTCCACATCCCTGTGCTCCCAGCACCTGGCACACAGCCTGATGTCCATGTGCTGAGGGATTATTTAGACCCCCATCTGCCCCCATGAATGCCTTCTGAACATGTCCAGAGTGGGTGACAGCATCAGGTTAGAAGTGAATTCTTCCCCCAGGCCTTATCCATCTCTATCACGACTCCTCCTACTTTGCCCAATTTGAAGTGGCCAAGTACAGCTCATCCTGTATTTCCTTCTCCTATTTTAGTAATTGAGGGCTTAACTTGAAGGCTTGCTGAAGCACTTCTAAGAAACTTCTCGTGGTGGTGGTTTCTCCCATCTGCACCCATGCTAATTTACATCTGAGTGGCCTCACTTTTCTAAGAGTTCTAACATTGACCAGCTTATGTGAACTCCACAGTTGGGTGTGCTATTGATCTGAGATACTTAATGCCATTGTGGTAAGAATAGTGATGGCTTTTCTGTTCATAATTTGTGTCCACCCAGGGAAGATGTTTATGAAGTTTTCCCCCACCCCACATCCCCCTCCTACCACCACCCAGTGCTGAGAGCAGAGGAGGAAGGAGAGAAGCCAAGCTGGAGGCTACCGACCTGTGTCCCCCTTGATAAAACCAAATTACAGTAACTAAACTGCAGATGAGACAATTTGCTGATCAGATCCTACCTCTTCTCCCCTCATATAATGCCAGTGTTCTGAATTCCCCTCTTCGAAAGAGGAGTGGAAAGGAAAGGCCCAAATGCTCCTCTGTGGTACACCAGAGACTGTGGAGACCCCTCAGGGGAAGGAGAAGCACACCAAGCCCATGAATGAGGAAAAGTCAAAATAAATCTTCCCAAGAGCCCTGTTCCATTATTGCAATGTACCTTTTCTCAGACACAAGGAAATGGAAACAACTAAAGTGTTACCAAAAAATCACTTCCAAATTCCCAGAAATGAAATTCACATTACCTCAGGAAGCAAAGAATCCAATAATAAAACCCAAGCTTTCATGGAAGATTCAGGAATGTAAAAGGCAATGTTCTCAAGGTAATTTCATAGGTAGAGACTCCTGAAGAGATTTGTCTCATTTGTTCATTTTGAATATCAGAACTGTTACAAAGGAAGCTTGTTTTTTTTTTTGAATGTTAGAAATTTCTTTATTATTACTTATTAAGCGCCAGCTTAATGCTGCAGAAAATTTCAAATCACCCTTGATAACCCACTTTCTTTTCTCCCACCCAAATTCTTGATCAAGAGTTTTTCAAGTAAAGACATGCTCTTCTCTCTTCTGTATAAAACTTTACGAAATAAAGGCAAAAGATTGTGTACATCTTGATGGAAAATGCTGCCCAGGGCTCTGGGTGGCTGCCCGGGCTCCCTTCACTGCCCGGGTCCTGAAAGACTTATTCATGAACTGTCTCTTCACAAAGCAAGTCCTCCACTTGCTGGGTTTCTCATTCTGAGAGTCGAAAACTTTCTCACAAAGTCTCAGTCCGGTCTCTTGCCTTAGCTGTTGTAAATAGGCTCTCATCACTTCATCTTCCTGTTTGTTTGCAGGTTTGGCATAAATTGCGTTAAGTGGAAAACCAGGCTTTCCAGGAATGGGAAAATTAGTGATTCCCAGTTTATACATTTCTTTCTCACCTTGGCTTTTGGAATTGCACTTTTGGAGTTTCTTCAGACATTCAGAAATGTAGAGAGTAATATATATCATTATATATATCAAGGTCCTATCAGCTTCATTCTTAACTTCATAATTTTTGAAGAAGATATTGGCCTTGAAGTAATAGATGCTTCATCCACAATATCTGTATCTTTTGTCTCTCTGGGGGCAGGTCGTTTGAATTGACTTCTGATAGGCAACAGTGCCTTGTTTCCGATGAGTTTGATGTCAGGATCCATGAGAGAAGAGTGGTAAGCCGGCATCTTGGCGGCACCCGGGTTTCAACCCAGAGGAGCAGGATCAGAAGCATTGTTAAGTACAGAGGCCTTTGGAGTTCCTTATCATCTTTGTAAGTAACCCATGAGATAAGGGAAGCTTCATTTAAAAGAAATTACCCAAAACTATGGTTGTGGCAAAGAGAGCAGAAAGAAAAAAAAAAGAGTAAACATTAAAAAAAGAATAAGGGGCCGGGCGCAGTGGCTCATGCCTGTAATCCCAGCACTTTGGGAGGCTGAGGCGGGTGGATCATGAGGTTAGGAGGTCGAGACCATCCTGGGTAACAAGGTGAAACCCCGTCTCTACTAAAAATACAAAAAAAATTAGCCGGGCTTGGTGTCACGTGCCTGTAATCCCAGCTACTTGGGAGGCTGAGGCAGGAGAATCGCTTGAACCCAGGAGGCAGAGGTTGCAGTGAGCAGAGATCACACCACTGCACTCCAGCCTAGGAGACAGAGCAAGACTCCGTCTCAAAAAAATAAAAATAATAATAAAAAAAGGGTGGTCTAGACACTCTGTCCAGTTGAATATGAGAGACGTATATAAGTAATTTTAAATTTTCTAATAGCCACATAAATGAGTGAAATTAATGGTTATTTTAACCTAATATATCCAAAAGACTTCAACGTGTAATCAATATAAAAATATTGAGTTTCTTTTATTATACTTTAAGTTCTAGGGTACACGTGCACAACGTGCAGGTTTGTTACATAGGTATACATGTGCCATGTTGGTGTGCTGCACCCATTAACTCGTCATTTACATTAGGTATATTTCCTAATGCTATCCCTCCCGCCTACCCCCACCCCACAACAGGCCCTGGTGTGTGATGTTCCCCTTCCTGTGTCCATGTGTTCTCATTGTTCAATTCCCACCTATGAGTGAGAACATGCAGTGTTTGGTTTTTTGTCCTTGCGATAGTTTGCTGAGAATGATGGTTTCCAGCTTCATCCATGTCCCTACAAAGGACATGAACTCATCCCTTTTTATGGCTGCATAGTATTCCATGGTGTATATGTGCCACATTTTCTTAATCCAGTCTATCATTGTTGGACATTTGGGTTGGTTCCAAGTCTTTGCTATTGTGAATAGTGCCGCAATAAACATACGTGTGCATGTGTCTTCATAGCAGCATGATTTATAGTCCTTCGGGTATATACCCAGTAATGGGATGGCTGGGTCAAATGGTATTTCTAGTTCTAGATCCTTAAGGAATCGCCACATTGTCTCCACAGTGGTTGAACTAGTTTACAGTCCCACCAACAGCATAAAACTGTTCCTATTTCTCCACATCCTCTCCAGCACCTGTTGTTTCCTGACTTTTTAATGATTGCCATTCTAACTGGTGTGAGATGGTACCTTATTGTGGTTTTGATTTGCATTTCTCTGATGGCCAGTGATGATGAGCATTTTTTCATGTGTCTGTTGGCTGCATAAATGTCTTCTTTTGAGAAGTGTCTGTTCATATCCTTCACCCACTTTTTGATGGGGTTTCTTTTTCTTGTAAATTTGTTTGAGTTCTTTGTAGATTCTGGATAGTAGCCCTTTGTCAGATGGGTAGATTGCAAAAATTTTCTCCCATTCTGTAGGTTGCCTGTTCACTCTGATGGTAGTTTCTTTTGCTGTGCAGAAGCTCTTTAGTTTAATTAGATCCCATTTGTCAATTTTGGCTTTTGTTGCCATTGCTTTTGGTGTTTTGGACATTAAGTCCTTGTCCATGCCTATGCCCTGAATGGTATTGCCTAGGTTTTCTTCTAGGGTTTTTATGGTTTGAAGTCTAATATTTAAGTCTTTAATCTATCTTGAATTAATTTTTGTATAAGGTGTAAGGAAGGGATCCAGTTTCAGCTTTCTACATATGGCTAGCCACTTTTCCCAGCACATTTATTAAATAGGGAATCCTTTCTCCATTTCTTGTTTTTGTCAGGTTTGTCAAAGATCAGATGGTTGTAGATGTGTGGTATTATTTCTAAAGGCTCTGTTCTGTTCCATTGGTCTGTATCTCTGTTTGGTACCAGTACCATGCTGTTTTGGTTACTGTAGCCTTGTAGTATAGTTTGAAGTCAGGTAGCGTGATGCCTCCAGCTTTGTTCTTTTGGCTTAGGATTGACTTAGCAATGCAGGCTCTTTTTTGGTTCCATATGAACTTTAAAGTAGTTTTTTCCAATTCTGTGAAGAAAGTCATTAGTAGCTTGATGGGGATGGCATTGAATCTATAAATTACCTTGGGCAGTATGGCCATTTTCATGATATTGATTCTTCCTATCCATGAGCATGGAATGTTCTTCCATTTGTTTGTGTCCTCTTTTATTTTGTTGAGCAGTGGTTTGTAGTTCTCCTTGAAGAGGTCCTTCACATCCCTGGTAAGTTGGATTCCTAGGTATTTTATTGTCTTTGAAGCAATTGTGAATGGGAGTTCACTCATGATTTGGCTCTCTGTTTGTCTGTTATTGGTGTATAAGAATGCTTGTGATTTTTAGACCAATAACAGGCTCTGAAATTGAGGCAATAATTAATAGCCTATCAACCAAAGAAAGTCCAGGACCAGAAGGATTCAGAGCCAAATTCTACCAGAGGTACAAGGAGGAGCTAGTACCATTCCTTCTGAAACTATTCCAATCAATAGAAAAAGAGGGAATCCTCCCTAACTCATTTTATGAGGCCAGCATCGTCCTGATACCAAAGCCTGGCAGAGACACAACAAAAACAAAGAGAATTTTATACCAGTATCCCTGATGAACATCGATGCAAAAATCCTCAATAAAATACTGGCAAACTGAATCCAGCAGCACACCAAAAAGCTTATCCACCATGATCAAGTGGGCTTCATCCCTGGGATGCAAGGCTGGTTCAACATAACGCAAATCAATAAACGTAATCCGTCACATAAACAGAACCAAAGACAAAAACCACATCTCAATAGATGCAGAAAAGGCTTTTGACAAAATTCAACAGCGCTTCATGCTAAAAACTCTCAAACTAGGTATTGATGGGACATATCTCAAAATAATAAGAGCTATTAATGACAAACCCACAGCCAATATAATACTGAATGGGCAAAAACTGGAAGCATTCCCTTTGAAAACTGGCACAAGACAGGGATGCCATGTCTTACCACTCCTATTCAACATAATGTTGGAAGTTCTGGCCAGGGCAATCAGGCAGGAGAAAGAAATAAAGGGTATTCAATTAGGAAAAGAGGAAGTCAAGTTGTCCCTGTTTACAGATGACATGATTGTATATTTAGAAAACCCCATCGTCTCAGCCCAGAATCTCCTTAAGCTGATAAGCAACTTCAACAAAGTCTCAGGATACAAAATATTGAGATATTTTACTTTTCATTCTAAGTTTTTTAATTTCAGTGTGTATGTTTTACTTAGAGCACATCTCATTTCACACTGGCCTCATTTAAACAGCTCAATAGTCGCATGTAGCTAGTGGCTACCATATTGGACGGAATAGGTTGACCAGCCTATTTTATGCACATCCGTTCCCACCTAATGAAGTGCTTCATTGTCCCTGTGTCCTTGTCAGTATCTTTCCTTTGGCCTGGAATTCTCTTCCCTTGAGATCTGTCTCCTTTCTGCAAGATTAAGTTGCCCTCTAAGCAGAATTGGTTAACTGGATGCATATTCTTACCTGCTCACAGTGATGCAAACTAACTACCTCCTCCCTTTGAGGCTTTTTTATCTGAAATAAACTAGTAAGAACTTGGCTGCTTCCCCAGTGCCCACACTATCTTGCCTTAATTGTCATTATTGATGTTTATTTTGTTTTGTTTTGCTGCTAGTCCTTCTTCTCATAAAGGCTACAAGTCTGTTAAATTGAGGCATCTTAGTGCCTTCTTAGTAGTCTTTGTTAAAGAAAAGTTGTTCGATGCACTTGTTAAAGCATGGGACAGCAAACTTTATTCAGGACCATCACAACAGGTATCAGGACCACTGCAATGGGATTTCACAGTGGGAGAGATTGGGCTCAACTTTGAATACAGCATGGGCAAGTGGAAATTTATAACCAAGAAGCAGGATGGGGGTCATTGGATGGAAAATTACTAAGAGGAACCATCAGAAGTTAAGGAGATTCTCGCCAACTCAACCTAACAGTAGGAGCAAATAATCTGTCAACCTCCCCACCCCAACCTCAGTCTAGCAACATGCTGAGCACACAGCAAGCTGAGGGGAGATGGATGGAAGCTGAAAGTCAGTGTGTGGGTGATGCAGTGTCTCACCCCTCTGAGAGCAAACTACAGGTGCTCATTCTTTAACCTGTGAAGTGGAGAAAGCAATGTAATAAGAGCACATGGTAGAGTCCCTCCAAAAGTTTTCCCATCAGATGAGCTTTCTAAGTCATAGACTCCCACTGCCTAAGTGGAGAAAAATTCATACCCTATTTTCTCCCAGCCTAGTGCTCCCTTCACTATCCTGTGCCTTCCTCCAAGCCTGCAATCTGTGCCAGGTGATTCATCTCCCACTTGGCCCAAGGATGGTCTTTGTGCAGCACATCAACTGAGAAGCTGGGCTCATATTCAAGCCAGTGAGTCATCCCTGAGCATTGATCAGGTTGGGGCAGGGAACCAAGGGTTGGTGGGCTTTTCCCTAGATAGGAAACTCATGAGGAAATAGCCTTCATGACTTCAGACTCAGTTGCAGAGTGAAGTTGGTATTCATTCATTCATTCATTCAACAAAGGGTTTTTCAAACACCTGCTATCTGGTATTGGGCATATTAAGGTGAAAAATCCAGCAAGCCTCTGGGCTCATGGAGTTTGCTGGGAATTATGGTGGCAAAAAGGAAGAGGAAGACCAAGAAAGCCTAAAGCTTTGTTTCCATCTATAATTTCACCTCTCTGAGCCATTTGCCCAGTGAGGGGCTTGGACTAAACAACCTCTAGAATCTATTGGTCTGTGTCTCTGTGGTCTATGTCTTCTTTCATCGTGTCCCACACTAGATCCCTGGGAATCCAGATGGAAAGAAGGAAGGAAATTAGTATTTGTTGAGTGCCTACATGCCAGGCATTAAACAGTGCGTATTAGCTCATTAAATCTTCACAATCCAGTGAGGATGTTCCTTTAGTTTTGGGGTGAGGGACATTAAGGGAATGGGTTCTCAAGACAAGCTGCCTGAGTTCTGGCCTGTGGCTGCCCGCTGACCTGCGTGACCTGAGTTCTTGACTCCTCTGGGCCTTAGTTCCCTCCTGTATGACAGAAAGTCATGGATTTTGACGAGGGCTGAAGTCGATTAAACAAAGGCAGTAAACGTAATGCCGGCACATAATAAACACTCAGTCCCTCAGTCTTTTTTAAGTCTAGCAGCATTTTCTTTATTCACATCGTAAGCCATGTTTGAAAAACGAGAAAATCCCAAACTATTGGAGCATTACAGACAGGCGGTTTAGCATATTGAGAAAGCTCAATTTGAGTTTTGATATCAGAAAATCTGGTTTGGAGTCTTAGCTCTAATACTTCCAAGAGGTGACCCTGTGAGTCACTTAAAATGTTTTCCCTGTACCAGTGTCTACTCCTCAGGGTTGTTGTGAGGATTCAATGAGAATGATGTACCTGGCACTCTATGGGAGCTCAACAATAGCTATCTTACCTCAAATAGAAACCCATTTACAATAGTTAAGTGAAAAGGACGTCATTTCGAGCTGCTGCTCAGAACCCAATGGAGGCGAATTCAGCTGGGAAAGGATACTGGAAAGGCTATTGCTAAGACAGAAAAACTCGACCTCATCCAAGAGCAGCGAGACACCCTACCCTCAACCCCCAGGCTTTGTCACTGGGCCCTGTGTGAGTGGCAGCAAAGATGGCAGAGTTGTGAAGGTGCCGTGGGCATTTTTGGAATGACTCAAGAACATCTTTGACTCAGCATGGGCAACAGCCAGATGGACCTTGTGGGTGTGAACCTCCCGAGCATTTGGAGCGGAGGCTGGAGAAGCTACCCAGGGAACCCCAGCCCCCAGGCCCATTGTGCAAACCCACGTGGGCACTGCCGGAGACACACGCTCTGCCTGCTTCAGCGCTCCTCTCCCCGGGCCAGGGCTGCCAGCTCATCCTGCCCTGCCTGGCTGGGGTGGCAGAAGGTGAATCCCAAAACAGGCCACTGGCTCCTCTCATTTTCTACTCCTTTCTCTTTTGTCATTTATTAGTTTTAGTTTTAATTTTAAAAGATGATGCAAGCTATTGATGAGTATACATTTATTGCAAAAGAAAATCGGATAATACAGAAATATAGTCATGCATCGCTTAACAATGTAGATACAGTCTGAGAAATGCTTCTTTATGTGATTTTGTCATGTGAACATCATGGAGAACTTACCCAAACCTAGCTACTATAACCTAGATAGTATAACCATATGATGCAGCCTAGTGCTCCTGGGCTACACACCTGTACGGCATGTTACTGTACTGAATTCTGTAACACAGCGTTAAGTATGTGTGTATCTATCAACTCTAAACACAGAAAAGGTGCAGTAATACCTTAAAAATAAGGTATGTTGTATGTGCAGTCTGTCCTCAACCGAAATGTTATCACTACGCAATGCTTGACTGTCTATGGAGTGAGGGTCCTCCATGTATTGCTGCCTTTCATAAGCCCAGTCTGGGCTGCCCAGCAGAGTCACAGTTATCACCAGAGTGTCCACCTCCTCGCTCGTCTTGAGGTCTTATACTCTGCACCAAGCTGCCTTGCTCACCTGTTTAATGATTTTAGGACTGAATTGTTTCAGAAGGGAAAGAGCATCATAATTTTCTGACACATATTTAAGCATATTTTTCTATCAACATGTAACAGTTTGGTCAAGTGCCACTAGTTTGAGGAATTCTTTTTCAACTGGATTTAAAGAGGCTCTGAAGGCCAGCAGATGCAGTTTTGCTGCACAACTTAAAGAACTTCCTTGATCTTCTAACAACACAATATTCAACCAAGAAATAATGATAATATCACTTACTCCAGAAGACTCTTGTGAGGGTTAAAAGAGGGAACAGATGTCAGCAACTACAATGCCTGGCCCAGGTGAAGCCTAATATTAGTTCTGGTTATTTTATTAGAATCTGTTGTTGGTCTTACAGTAGAACTCTCAGTAATTTTTTACCGTATTTTCATGTTTTTTTTTTTATTTTTTTATTTTTGAGATGGAGTTTCGCTCTTGTCGTCCAGGCCGAAGTGCAGTGGCGTGATCTCGACTCACTGCGACCTCTGCCTCACAAGTTCTCTCTTCTTAGCTCACCTCCACCCTGGGGTCCCCTCTTTCTTCCTGCAGCCCCCAGAACAAGCTGACAACCAACCTGCCCTCAGATAACTCCCCATCATGTCATCAGAAGAGACATACGGTGGTGCACAGGCTTAGGGGGCAGGCGGGAAGTCTCCTGGCCCTAGGAAAAGTTTCCTTCACAAAACACCTGCTGTGGTAGGTGCTTTGCTAAAGCACACAGTCTAAATGAACTAGTTTACCCCTTACTATGTAATAATGAGTAGGTTGGCACCCTCCCCAGAAGAGTAAACAGAAGCCTGGGAGCCTCCATGACCTGCCCAAACCACACGGCCAGGATCTAATCCTGGGCCAGCCTGACTCGAAAACCCGAGTCATGTCAGTGCTAACTGTGACCGGAGGACTGCTCGCATCAGAATATGTGGACATGCTTGTTAAAAAGGCAGATTCCTGGGCCTCTCCACAGACCCACTGAGTCAGGACCTCTGGGGCAGGGCCTGGGGATGTGCATTTATCACACCTTCCTGGTGACTCTGAAACATACCAACATCTGAGAATCCCTGCCCTGTGCTGTACTGCCTGCCTATGCACTGAACCAGTGGGACCCAGCAGAAGACAGCTAGGAGAAGGGGAGGTTGTTCCAGAAGGATCAGAATCTGCCAACACCTGTTTATTAGGAAGATCTAGTGGAGTTTTGGGAACCAAAGGAACAATGAAGGTCCCTGAGGACACCCCCACTATAGGCCATGCTAGAGGCCTGGTGCCCTGCACACATTTCTAGCTCCTTTCACCAGTTCCAAGAAAAGACAGTGTTCTGAGAGGGCACATACATTCACAGAAGCAACAAGGCAGCACCAGCTGTGGCCCACTGGACTATCTTGGCTGCCCACCCTGACTCAAGGGCTGGGCATCCCTGATGGCCCTGTGCACCCCACCCCCATGAGTGTAGCCCACCCTGAACTGGGGCTGAATGCTGCCAATGTGGTTGGCCCTCTGATAGGGTTTGGCTGTGTCCCTACCCAAATCTCAACTTGAATTGTATCTCCCAGAATTCCCATGTGTTGTGAGAGGGACCCAGCAGAGATACTTGAATCATGGGGGCTGGTCTTTCCTGTGCTATTCTCGTGATAGTGAGTAAGTCTCACGAGAACTGGTGGGTTTATCAGGGGTTTTCGCTTTTCCTTCTTCCTTATCGTCTCTTGCCACTGCCATGTAAGAAGTGCCTTTTGCCCTCTGCCATGATTGTGAGACCTCCCAGCTATGATGGACTGTAAGTAAAATTAAACCTCCTTTTCTTCCCAGTCTTGGGTATGTATCAGCAGTGTGAAAACAGACTAATACACCATCCTTAGTTGGAAGGGAGCCAGAGGGGTCAGAAACATCCTTTATGGTGGAGGGGGCACTTTATGTTGGTTGTCTAAGTGAGTTTGGGCTGCTAGAACATGAACACCACAGACTGGGTGACTTAACAGAAATGTATTCCTCACAGTATGAAGGCTGGGAAGTCTAAGATCGAAGTGCTGGCTGATTTGGTTGTTGGTGAGAGCTCACTTCCTGGTTTGTGGAGGGATGCCTTCTCACAGTATCCTCACATGACTGAGGGAAAGCTAGCTCACTCCCTGGCTGCTTCTTAAAAGACACTCATCCCATTCATGAGGGCTCTACCCTCATGATCTAATTACCCCCCAAAGGTCCCACCTCTAGACACTATCACATTGGGGATTACAGCTTCAAAATATAAATTTTGGTGAGACACATACATTTGGTCCATAGCACTGATGTCGTCTCACTTTGTAGTCCAATAGCAGGAAAAAGAGGGTCAATTATCCCCACTTTATAGATGAGGAAGATGAGTTCTGAGAGAGGGTAGGGAGGTAGAGTAGAGGGGGAAAGAAGCTAGATGAAGGGCGTCATATCCCCTAATTTGTCCTGAGGTAGGGAGGGGGAGAGCTGGTAGCTGTCACATGAGTGGTCACTATATAGACAAATAGTGGGGCCCACTTCCAGGGCAGGACTCAGAAGCACTAGTGGAGGGTCCAGTCCAGAGAATGGACTCCACAAATGATGGTGCTGTAATTATTGTCTGATCATCTATTCATCACACATTTTCTGAGTACATCCTCTGTGGTGAGCACTACTCATATGTTCTTTATCATCCTCATGGACATGGCACCCCACTTGGCCTGCAGTGGCTGGAGACCTGGGGAGGAGTCATATCACAGCTTTTAGACCCACTCTGACATCGAGGTTAAATGCAACTTTAGGGCCAGCAAGTACAAGCCTTATTCTGCCACTTACTAGCTGCAGGGCCTGGGGTGGCACTTGGCCTCCCAAGGGAAGGTGCTCTTTTCCCCATTTTACAATTGAGAGGACAAGATATGAGAGGTGAAAATACAGACTTCCCTGACTAGAATTCATTCTCCCAACCACCATGCACACTAGTGTTTCCCAGAGGTGGTCCCACAGGCTTCAGAATCTTGTTGGGGTGTTTGGAGAGTGATTCCTGACCCCTCCTCTGACTCAGTAAATCTTGACAGTGAGGCCCCAAAATATGAATTCTTCACAAGCTCTGAATGTGATTCTTATGTGTGTTGGGGCTTGAGAATTGGCTCTCCTGCCTCCTCATTTCCAGTCTTTAAACAGGGATCTGCACAGCAGCAGGCAGCAGAAGTAGGCAGCGCTCTGGAAATACAATTGGCAAAAGCTCTCTCCCTTAAAACTAACAGGGAGAGAGCTAACTCCGTGACTGGCATGACATCTGTGAACAAAGGAAGTGACAGGGCCACCAAGAACTGCTGTGCTTTCCCTGCTGAGAACTTTACCCATTGCCTAGTGAGAAGGAACTGGAGATGCCATCAGAGCTGCATCGTAGTTATGCTGGTAGATTTCAATTTTTACAATTTATATTTGTTATGAATGTATTCACCATTCCTTAGAGTATGTTTAATTATCCTCAGTCTTTGTTCTGCTTTTAAAATCCACATTGAAAAGGCAAAGTAACATGTGCTTAAGAGGTCTTTAATAAATACTTTGGTCAAGAACAGGGAGGGGGTAGTTTAATTCCTCCTAATTAGACCCGCCCACCTCCCAGCCATCCGAAATTTAAATTTAAATTTAAGTAAAAGTCAGTATGCTTTCTAAATAAATGCAGTTTCACAACAAAACCTTTAGCCCACGCTCAAGCAACTATATGGCTGCCCCTAATTCCTCCTCTATTGACATTCAGGAGCTGCCAGGGTTTCTGTAAAAGTACCTGAACACAGTGGATCAACCAACAGTGGCTCTGGGGTTTAGAGTTTTGAGCAGCAGCTCAGAATGATACCCATCTGCCTTTCTGAATCACAGCCAACTTCTGGCCTCTCTGCACAGATTTGGTGCAGGAAACTAGCCATACCCACGCCCACAGCTCGCCCCGTGCCTCCTTCATCTTCATA
This sequence comes from Pan troglodytes, assembly GCF_028858775.2. Lineage (NCBI taxonomy): Eukaryota > Metazoa > Chordata > Mammalia > Primates > Hominidae > Pan > Pan troglodytes. The sequence goes on from NC_072407.2 coordinate 96,306,445, forward strand.
ATTCTGCTCCCACCCTCTTCCCTCTTCCTTGCCCTTCAAGTTGCAACACTGAACTGAGTTTACGGATGATGCTCAACAATTTATTGTTGATTAACTGATTGATTGATTCTGTTGCTATGGAAACCATCAGATTCTAGTGCAACAGTGGGATTCCTTCCTGACTTTATGCTTGACAAAATGCTGACTCTCTGTGCTTGCTTCTCCCAGCTTGCCACCTCCATCTGGGTCAGGAGGAGCAATCGGAAGCAGAAGCTCCAAGAGAAAGGTGGGAATGTTGGTCAACCCAGGTGAAAAAAAGCAACAAGGAGGGTAAGTGGCCCTGCAATGTGGAAATTTCCATCAGAAGCAGCCTACAGAGTGATTATAAGTGTCAGGGCTTTAAGATCAAGCTATACCTGGGTTCAAATCTCACTTCCTCCACTTATTAGGCTTAAGGTTAATTAAGCCTTTCAGCCTTCATTTTCTCATTTGTTTTAATTGAGATAATACTGTGCCTTTAGGTTGCCTGGAGAAATTACGAAATGATACAAGGAAGTTAGAAAGCAGAGTGCCTGGTACCTATGGGAGCCTTGCCCAGGCCAAGAGGGATGCAGACCTCCCATTTTTTAAGGCTCTTAGATAGAAAGTGAATAGCAACAATATTACATAAATTGAGGAAGAGCTTTATGTATACTTTTTTTGAATTATCACTTTTTTAGTACAAAAATACAATGCAAGATTATAGGAATTCTAGAAATATTAATTCAAGGTTCCTCATGACTCTGTGTCTAGAAATTAGACACAAAGTCTGAATGATAAATATCATCTTCTCAGGAAATCTTTGTGATTTTATTTATAAATTGTTTGAACATGATGTCATAGTCAAAACTTGTGGTCCTTTGTGACTGAGCTGCCCAGCATTCTGCCTCAATAAACCTCCCTGGACAGAGTAAGTGTTCATTTAGTGATGGCCCATACCTGTAATCCCAGCACTTTGGGAGGCTAAAATGAGTGCATCACCTGACATCAGGAGTTCGAGACCAGCCTGGCTAACATGGTGAAACCCTGTCTTTACTAAAAATACAAAAAAAATCAGCTGGGTGTGGTGGCGGGCACCTGTAATCCCAGCTACTCAGCAGGCTGAGGTAGGAGAATCACTTGAACCTGGGAGGCAGAAGTTGCAGCGAGCCAAAATCAAGCCATTGCACTCCAGCCTGGGCAACAAGAATGAAACTCTGTCTAAAAAGAAAAGAAAAAAGAAAAAAAAAAAGAAAAAAAAATTAGTAATTTTCAGCATCATCATAATGTCTCCAGTGAAGCTGAAACCACCACACATACTGCAGATGGAGTTTTGTCACTGTGCACTGCACAATGATAGGGACCCCTGGGGCACCTCCAGACAGCATGAAGGTGACTGACCTCCCTGTAGACTAACCTCCTAGACCCTGTGCATCAGTTTGACTAGTGCATGCATTTCATGACTCAGTTCAAACGGCAGCTCCTCTTTGAACGGGACCCTGGCTGCTCATAGTAATGCCCTTTTGTGTACTCCCAGTGCAGTTTATTTATACATCTGTTTAATAATTACCAGATGCTTCCAGTGTTCCCTTTGCCCTCTTGGAGTTAAATTCTTCCCAGCCCTTTTGGAGTTAAATATGGCCACATGAATTTGATGAAGCAAACATGAGTGAAAGTGACATGCTCCTTACGAGCTAATGCACAGTGTACTAGGGTTCCTTTCCCTCTGCCACAGCAACCAGCAACAGCTGCTATGTCAGCCTGGGCCCTAGAGTGAGAATTATATGAGTGGAGGCCATGAACATTTAGGACAAGCTTTGTTGATTAAAAACACTGAAAGTTGTCGATTGTTACTGTAGTATTAACTGACCTATACTGATTGATACATTCTGTTTTAGACTGACTGTATTGTAAAAATTCTGTTTATATGTTTGTCTGTCCTCATAACCAAGAATTTTTTAAGGGTACAAGCTGTGTCTTACTCATTTCTGATTCTGGAGCTCCCAGCACAGTGCCAACATGCACTCATATATACATAATGGATGCTTATTAATATGTGTTGGCTAGACAAGTAAACTTTAAGTGCGGTCTGTTTGAGATATCACTACATTCATTGATGGCTTCATGCCATTGCCACATCTATGCTTTTTTGGAATAAGGTCTTCATATTCCATTTCTTTATCACTTCTCGTCCTTTGGTATAAGAGGTCGTCTACCACGACATCATGGGTTATTCCCACATCTTCAGCAACTCTCCTGATTGTTTCAGACATCCATTCATCCATCCATCCATCCAGTCTTCCATCCATTCCTTTACTCATTTATACATATGTTCATTTATTCATCAAATATTGTCTGAATGTCCACTGTGTGCCAGGGACTGTGCAAGAGGCTGGGAATATGGATATGCATAAAATATATTTATCTCTCTCTCCTCTCCATCTTCCCTTACCTGTGAAGGGACAGCAAGAAGCTCCAAAACAAAGGTGGAAATGGTGGTAAATCTGGATGAAAAAAAGCAGTGGAGACAGGAGATGAGGGCACCTGTGATGTGGAAAATTCCATTAGAAGCAGCCTACACAGTGATTATGGGTATTGGTACTTTAGGCTCAATCTAGACCTGGGTTCAAATCTCAGTTATTTCACTTATTAGGCTTAACTTTAGTTAAGCCTTTTACTTTCTATGTCCTCAATTGTAAAATTGGAATAATATCTGTGCCTTTAGGTTGCTAGGAGAAATGAATGAAATGATGCAAGTAAGGTAGAAAGCAGAGTGCTTTTTACAAGCCAAGAAGTGGCCCCCCACAGATACCAAGCTCTGGACCTCCTGGTGCCTTGATTTTGGACTTCCCAGCCTTTTTCAGACCTGTGAGAAAGTAAGTTTGTTGCTTAAACCACCCAGTCTCTGGTATTTTCATTATGGCAACATGAACAGACTAAAGGGAAAAAAAGACAAGCAAACAGATGTGAAAAATGCATTATATAACAAAAAATGGTTGTCAATGCTAAGTCTAAGTTGTTTTTATGAACAAAACCTTTCAAGTTTGAAAAATACTTCCCTAGTCTAGTCTAATCATCTTGTTTTTCAGACAAAGAAACTGAGGATTTGCTGGGCCAGGGAAGCAACCTTTTGCTTAGAATTCTGCTAGGTGGCTTAGTGTGCTTGAGAATCATGAGGGTCTGACCTAACCCAAGAAAGACAAGCAGTTAGGACTAGCTCTCAGCCTAAGTTTGTCAGTCTGGCTTTCCAGATCCGCTTCCATGATACACCACTGAGGGTTTTTTGTGGAAATTAAAAGTCAGGGGCCAAATTGGTACCATTGAATATGCTAGAGCAACATCTATTAACAGACCACATGTAGGTCTAATGAAATACTCCCGGGGGGTTGTGTTCTCTCTGTGTATCAGCTAATAGGAGCCCTGACTGTCATAGGGCCAGAATGCATGTGGATGTACCAGCTGCACCTATGTATGTTGGGGTGGGAGAGGTTTTTAGGGCTTGGTTAAGCCGCATAGGCCATGACCTTGTTCCCTGTGAGGAAGCCAGAGTGTCCTAGTGGATAGAGGAGTATGGCCCTTGTCCTGGACAGATTTGGGTTCAAATGCTGAGTCAGCCACTTAAATATGAGCGTACTGAATTTCCCCATCTGTTAAATGCAGATAACAATGTAAATTTGTTGATAAGCGCCATTGAATAATTTACATAAAGCACAGAGGCTAGCCTATGAAAATCCACACTATATGGCAAATGTTATTGTTCCCAATGTCATCGTTAAATAAGATAACATATACAAAGTTATCAGGCCAGAGGGTGCTCAAAACAAATTATTTATTATTTTTATTATCAATATTATATACAAAGCATGACATTCTTAATAAACCAGCTTTGGGATGTCAGCAAGTTGACAGAATAGAAGCTTTCTACTGTTATTCTTTTGCAGAGGCATCAGTTTTGACAAGTACTCATGAATAGTGGGAGTCTGGGAGTCCAGTGGAGAAGTTTTTGTTTTTGTTGTTTTTGAGATGGAGTCTTGCTCTGTCACCCAGGCTGGAGTGCGGTGACACGATACCAGTGGAGAAGTTCCAGCACACTGTTGGAGAAAAAAATCTGAGAATAGATGCATGAAAAGAGTAAGAAGAACAGTTTTGGCCAGGTGCAGTGGCTCATGCCTATAATCCCAGCACTTTGGAAGGTCAAGGTGGGAGGAGCACTTGAGGTCTCAGGAGCTTAAGACCAGCCTGGGAAACACAGTGAAACTCTGTCTCTACAAAAAATGTTAAAAACAAAACAAAACTTAGCCAGGAATGGTGGCATGTGCCTACAGTCCCAGCTACTCAGGAGGCTAGAGCAGGAGGATCACTCGAGCCCAAGAGTTCCAGGTTACAGTGAGCTATGATCACACCACTATACTCCGGCCTGGGAGACAGAGCAAGACCCTGTCTCTTAAAACATAAAATATACAAAAAGAGTTTCACATTACGCACATCACCTGTCCTCTAAGGTGGCATAGCTTGGTGCCAAGAGACACCCCCACCCAGTCCAATTTCTCCCGTAGGGGAAAGTAAGAGCATAGTGAGTGACCATCCAGCTCTCCCAGTCATGCAAGGTGCTGCCAACGAGGCCCACCTCTTTCTTACCTCACCCGTATTAGTGAGGTGATCAGCAAAGCTGACAGGTTGGGAGAGTCTGGGAGCAAGGAAGAGATGTTGTGTACCCTACTAACTGCTCCATAGATTCCATCAGGAAGATTGCCCATGAGCTGTTTGGGACACCTCATCTATGGACCCCCTCCACACCTGATCCACCAGCATCCCAAATGCTCTGTGCACCTCATCTTCCCTCCCCAGGCCAGCTCCTCCTCAAGCCTGTCCCCATGGATGGTAAGTTCATCCCATGCAGATAGTTGACTCTACAGGATTAGGAGAAGGCATACAAAGTTGAGCGTTTCAGGGCACTACCCTGTGGAAAACAAATGAGAGGCTTTCAACATCTGATCTGGCTTTGTGGGATTGAGAGAGGCAATACAATCTCAAGAATTCCCTGCCAAAAGGGAACAAGAAGTATGAAACAGGCACATTCATAAAAAAGTTTTGAGTGAGCCTCAGAATCCATAGGCAGGATAACTGGTATAGGCATTTCTTTCCTGAAGCCAGTCAGTAAAGACTGAAAAAAGTGATTGTTTTTTCAAGTGTACAGACAGCAATACAAGACCTCAAGGAACAGGAAAAATTAAGGAAACATGACAATACGAAAATAACACAATAATATTTCAGTAACTGATGCCAAAAAACGGTCATCTACAGATTGCCTGACAAAGAATTCAAAGTAATTGTTTTAACCATTGTAGCTCAGAAAGCTACAAGAGAACACAAATAAAAAACTAAATGATATCAAGAAAACAATACATGAACTAAATAAAAGTTCAATAAAGAGATAGGAGTCACTTAAAAAGAACCAGACAAAATTCCAGAGATACAGAATATAAGGAATAAAATTTAAAAATGCAATAGAGTTAAGAGCAGACTTGGTCAAACAGAAGAAAGAAACTATGACATCAAAGACAGGTTACTTGAAAATGTTGAGTCAGAGGAGGAAAAGGGAAAAAAGAATTAAAAAAAGAAGACAAAAGCCTAGAAGATTTATGGGATACCATCAAGAAAGAGCTAACATTCATGTTATGAAAGTATCAGAAGGAAAAGAGAGAAAAGGTTGCAGAAAACTTATATGAAGAAATAGTGGCTGAAAATTTTCTCAACCTAGGGAGATATGTGGATATCCAGTACACGAGACTCAAAGGATCCCAAATAGGTTCAACTCAAGGAAGACTTCACAGACACATTATAACTGAACTATCAAAAATTAAAGAGAATTTTGATAGCAGCAACAGAAAAGAGTCTTGTCACATACAAAATAATCTCTGTAACATTATCCACAGGCTTTTGGCAGAAACCTTACAGGCCAGGAGAGAGTGGGATGATACATTCAAAATGCTGAAAGAAAAAAATTTTTAACCAACAATACTTCACCCATCAAAGCTGTCCTTCAGCAATGAAGAAGAAAGCAAAGCTTTCCTAGACAAAGAAAAGCTGATGGAGTCCATTCCCACTAGACCTATCTTACAAGAAATGATAAAGGGTGTTCTTTAAGCTGAAATGAAAAGATCATAATCAGTAACATGAAAACATTTGAAAGTCTGAAACTCACTGGTAAAGCTAAGTCAAATAGAATAATACTGTAGTGGTTCTTTGTAAATCACTTATAAGTATAGTATAAAGGTTAAAAGATGAAAGTATTAAAAATAGCAATAGCTATAATAATTTGTATAGGATGCAACAAAAGCAGTTCTATGGGAGAAGTTTATAGTGGTAAAATGTCAACAGGAAGTTAAAATAAGTCTCACATAAACAACCTAACTTTACACATCAAGGAACTAGAAAAATAAAAACTAACATCCTAAAGTTAATAGAAGAAAGAAAATAATGAAAATCAGAGCAGAAATAAATAAAAAAGAGATTAGAGAAACAAAAGATGAACAAAACTGACTTGGATTTTTGAAATGATAAACAAAATTGATAACCTTTTAGCTGGACTAAATTGATAACCTTTTAGCTGGACTAAGAAGAAAAGAGAGAGGACTCAAAATCAGAAAAAAGGAGACATTACAACTGATACCACAGAAATACAAAGGAGCATAAGAGACTATTATTAACAATTATATACCAACAAATTAGATAACCTAGAAGAAATAAGTTCCTGAAACCTATAGTCTACCAGACTGAATCACAAAGAAAGAGAAAATCTGAACAGACCAATAATGAGTACAGATATTGAACAAGTAATAAAAAGCCTCCCATCAAAGAAAAGTTCAGTACCTGATGACTTCACTACAGAATTCTACCAAATATTTAAGGAACTAATACAAATCATTCTCAAACTCTTCCAAAAAATTCAATAGGAGGGAACACTTTCAAACTCATTTTGCAAGGGCAACATTACCCTAATACCAAAACCAGACAAGAAAACTGAATTATAGGCCAATATCTCCGATGAACATAGATTCAAAAGTTCTCAACCAAATACTAGCAAACCAAATTCAACCACACATTAAAAGGACTGCACACCATGATTAAGTGGAATTCATCCCAAGGGTGCAAGGATGATTTAACATATGCAAATCAATAAATGTGATATATCACATTAAGAGAATAAGGGATTTAAACCATATAATCATCTCAATAGATGCAGAAAAGGCCTTTGGCAAAATTCAATTTCCTTTTTTAATGTCCTTTTATTTTTATTTTTTTGAGGCGGAGTTTCACTCTTGTCACCCAGGCTGGAGTCCAATGGCATAAACTTCGCTCACTGCAACCTCTGCCTCCCAAGTTCAAGCGATTTTCCTGCCTCAGCTTCCAGAGTAGCTGGGATTACAGACACCCACCATGATGCGCAGCTTATTTTTGTATTTTTAGTAGAGATGGGGTTTCACCATGTTGGCCAGGCTGGTCTCGAACTCCTGATGTCAGGTGATCCACCCGCCTCAGCCTCCCAAAGTGCTGGGATTATAGGCATGAGCCACTGCACCTGGCCCTTAATGTCCTTTTATGATTAAAAAAAAAAAACCTCAACAAATTAGATACGGAAGAAATGCACTTCAACACAATAACGGCCATAGATGACAATTCCACAGTTAACATCATACTCAATGGTGAAAAGCTGAAAGCTTTTCATCCAAGATCTGTAACAAAACAAGCATGCCCAATCTTGCCATTTCTATTTAATCTAGCACTGAAAGTCCTAGCCGGAGCAATTAGGCAAGACAAAGAAATAAAAGGCATCCAAATCCTAAAGTAAGAAGTAAAATTGTCTCTGTTTGCAGATGACATGATCATAAATAGAAACACTAAAGATTCCATAAAATCTCAGTTAGAATTAATAAGCATATTCAGTATAGTTGCAGGTTATAAGATCAATACACAAAAATTATGTTTCTATATACTAAAACTACTCAAAAAAGAAATTAAGAAAACAATCCTATTTTAAAAAGCATCAAAAAGAATGAAATACTTAGGAATATATTTAACCAAGGAAGTGAAAGACCTATAAACTATAAAACATTGATTAAAGAAATTGAAGATGACTCAAATAAATGGAAAGATACCCTATGTTCATGAATTAGAAGAATATTATCAAGTGTCCTTACTACCCAAAGTAATTTATAGGTTCAATATAATCCTTATCAAAAATTCCAATGGCATTTTTCACAGAAGTAGAAAATATAACCCTAAAATTCATATGGAAATACAAAAGACCCTGCATAGCCAAGGTAAAAAGAACAAAGCTGGAGGCATTACACTATCTGACTTCAAAATATATCACAAAGTTATGGTGATTAGCACAGCATGGTACTGGTGTGAAGACAGACACATAGACCAATGGAACAGAGTAGAAAGCCCAGAAGTAAACCTATGCATTTATGGTCAGCTAATTTTTGCTAAAAGTGCAAGAACACACAATGGGGAAAAGACAGTCTCTTCAAATAAATGGTGTTGGTAAAACTGGATATCCATATGCTGAAGAAGAAAAGTAGACCCTCATCTCACACCACATAAAAAGTCAGTAAGAATGGATAAAAGACTTAAACATAAGACTTGTAACTATAAAACTGCTAGAGAAAAACATAAAGGAAACTTGCATGACATTTGTCTTATTTTTCAGATATAACTCCGAAAGCATAGGCACAAAAGTGAAAATAGGATGGTATCAAACTAAAAAGCTTCTGAACAGCAAAGGAAAAAAATCAACAGAGTGAAGAGACAACATACAGAATGGGAAAAAAATATTTGCAAACCATATATCTGACAAGGGGCTAATATCCAAAATATATAAGGAACTCAACTCAAGAGCAAGAAAACCAATAACCTGATTTTTAAAATGAGCCAACAACCTGAATGGACATTCATGAAAGAAGACATGCAAATGGCTGACAGGTATATGAAAAATGGGCATCACTAATCATCAGGGAAATGCAAATTAAAACCACAATGAGATATTACCTCACACCACTTAGAACGACTACTTTTTATCAAAAAGACAAAAGATAAGTGTTGGCGAGGATGTGAAGAAAAGGAAACACTTGCACACTGTTGGTGGTAATGTAAATTAATACTGCCATTATGGAAAACAGTCTGGAAGTTTCTGAAAAAAATAAAAATAGAACTACTCTATGATCCAGCAATCCTACTACTGGGTATATATTAAAAAAATAAAATCAGTTTGTCAAAGAGATCTTTGTACTCCATGTTAATTGCAACATTATTCACAATAGCCAAGGAATGGAATTAACAAATATGGAATTCATTGTCCCTTAATGGATCAATAAAGAAAATTATATACACACACACACACACACACACACACACACACACACACACACACAATGGAATACTACTGAGCCTTACAAAAATAAGGAAATCCTAACATTTGTTACAATATGGATGAATCTGGAAGACATTACGCTAAGTGAAATAAGCTAGGTACGGAAATATAAATACCATATGATCCCACTTATATGTGTAATTTTTAAAAGACATACTTAGGCAGAAAGTAGAATGGTGGGGCTAAGAGCAGGTGAGAGTTGGGGAGATGTTGATCAAAGGATGAAAAATTTCAGTTAGGAGGAATAAGTTCCAGAAATCTATTGTAAAATATGGTGACTACAATTAATAACAGTGTATTATATTCTTGAAAATTGCTCAAGGAAATCAGAGAGGACACAAACAAATGGGAAAATGTTCCATGCTCATGGATAGGAAGAATCAATATCGTGAAAATGGCCATACTATCAAAAGTAATTTATAGATTCAATGCTATTCCCATTAAACTGCCATTGACATTCTTCACAGAACTAGAATAAACTATTTTAAAATTCGTACGGAATCAAGAAAGAGTCCATATAGCCAAGAAAATCCTAAGCAAAAAGAACAAAACAGGAGGCATCATGGTGCCCAACTTCAAACTATACTACAGGCTACAGTAACCAAAACATTATGTAATGGTACAAAAACAGACACATAGACCAGTAGAATGGAATAGAGAACTCAGAAATAAGACTGCACACCTACAACCATCTGATCTTTGACAAAGCTGACAAAAACAAGCAATGGGGAAAAGATTCTCTATTTAATAAATGGTGCTGGGAGAACTGGCTAGCCATATGCAGAAAATTGAAACTGGACCCCTTCCTTATATCTTATACAAAAATTAACTCAAGATGGATTAAAGACTTAAATGTAAAATCCCAAACAATAAAAGCCCTGGAAGAAAATGTAGGCAATACCATTCAGGACATAGGCATGGGTAAAGATTATATGATGAAATGCCAAAGGCAACTAGAACAAAAGCTAACATTGACAAATGGGATCTATTTAAACTGAAGAGGTTCTGCACAGCAAAAGAAACTATCATCGGAGTGAACAGACAACCTACAGAATGGGAGAACATTTTTGTGATCTACCCATCTGTTGAAGATCTACTATCCAGAGTCTATAAGGAACTTAAACAAATTTATAAGAAAAAAACAACCCCATTAAAAAGTGGGCAAAGACATAAACAGACACTTCTCAAAAGAAGACATTCATGCAGCCAACAAACATATGAAAAGGAGCTCAACATCACTGATCATTAGAGAAATGCAAATCAAAACCATAATGAGATACCATCTCATGCCAGTCAGAATGGTGATAGTTAAAAAGTCCAGAAACAACAGATGCTGGTGAGGCTGTGGAGGAAAAGGAATGCTTTTACACTGTTGGTGGGAGTGTAAATTAGTTCAACCATTGTGGAAGACAGTGGGGCAATTCCTTAGAGATGTAGAGGCAGAAATACTATTTGACCCAGCAATCTCATTACTGGGTATATACCCAAAGGAATATAAATCATTCTGTTATAAAAATACATGCACGTGTATGTTCATTGCAGCACTATTCACAATAGCAAAAACATGGAATCAACCCAAATGCCCATCAATGATAGACTGGATAAAGAAAATGTGGTACATATACACCATGGAATACTATGCAGCCATAAAAAGGAATGAGATCATGTCCTTTGCAGGAACATGGATGGAGCTGGAAGCCATTATCCTCAGCAAACTAATGCAGGAACAGAAAACCAAACACTGCATGTTCTTACTTATAAGTGGGAGCTGAATGGTGAGAACACATGGACACATGGCAGGGGAACAACACACATTGGGGCCTGTGGCGGGTAGGGGTTGGGGGGAGGGAGAGCGTCAGGAAGAATAGCTAAGGGATGCTGGGCTTACTACCTATGTGATATGATGATCTGTGCAGTAAACCACCACGGCACATGTTTACCTATGTAACAAAACTGCACATCCTGCACATGTACCCCAGACCTTAAAATAAAAGTTGAAGGAAGAAAACCAGAAAATCACTAAGAGTAGATTTTTAATGTTCTTTCTCACCACAAAAATTATAAGTAGGTGAGGTAATGCATATGTTAATTAGCTCAATGTAGCCATTTCACAATGTACATATTTCAAAATATGTTGTTACATAATAAATGTATACTTTTTTGTTAGCTACACCTCAGTAAAGCTGAGGAAAGCAAGAAACCAACTTTGGATTTGAGTGTGCCCAAACCAGTGGCCAAAACCAGATTTTTGTGTGTGTGTGGTTAGCTCCATGTACAATTTTTTCTATCTACACAGTTGAAACCACTAGGAAGACAGAGTATTTGCCTCGAAGCTCATTGCAGATTCTAGCAGTTTAATTTGGATGAACTTCTTGGCTTCAGAAAGAGACATGTATCGCAGTCAGGCACCCCATGTGCACAGTTAACAGACAGAGCCCACTCAAACAGTGAAACATTAAAATCTAGTGCAAAGGTCCTCTGTGCTTCATCCAGAATTTTATAGGACTCTAAAGCCCAAACTGACCATAGGAATCACTTTTTGTGACCCAAATGTGATCCATCAAAAGGATGTGATGAAGAGAAAATTCAGGCAGTTCTGAACCAGAGCCAGAGGAGACTGTGTCGGAAGCTGTGTCTCAGCTTTGAAGACATATGTAGCCATAAAATGAACAAAACATCCAGAAACAGTCTCGCCAGAAGTTGTGAATTATTGGCAAAGGAAAATAACTGGGCATTGTTTGAACAAGCAAAGACATTTGAAATCTCCTGGTTCTCAAAATCACTGTGTTGCCCTAGGGCAGGTCCCAGGCTTCATCATGGCAGAAGCGGGGCAGGTGGAGACTGATGGTAGAGGCGAACTCTGTGTACTCTAGTGCCAACCTCAACCCAGAAGTGACTATCATTTGAAAGTTGAAGGAAAGCTGAGAATCTGCATGAGACATGTATAAGATAATGAGGAGGACCCAAGCTCTCCAAGGGCAATCAGAATCAAGCATCCACACAAGATGACACAGGCAACTTCTCACATAGATCCATTTACCTAGAGCCATTATCTTTCTCTCAGTTCACAAAAACATGTGACTGCCCTCTCAAAATGTCCTGTTATGAATTGAGCACAGTCCCCATTTGTAGTATGAAAGGGCAGAGATCCAGTGGGGTTAATTCTCATGATCTGAAAACCATTGAGTGCATAGCATTTAAAGCCACTGGGTTTGCTCCATTCTAAATCTTTTCAATAGATTTTAATTTGACACTGTTAAATTATGCATTCATGTATCCATTCACTTCTCAGCAAATATATATTGCCACTACATGCCTTCCATCTTGAAATGTCATAACCCCAGCTCCCATCCCATATGGGATAGCTGCTTCTTTCACTCTCTGTAATTCCTTCTCCTTTTGCCCAGAAAATTTTCTCATGATAAGCATTGTGGTATAATTTATACAATGTCCATGATCTGTGTGATGCGCTATGTGTTTTCTTTTACATCTATATTTTCTTCTACGTGATGTATGTATAATGAGTATTATATGGAGAAAAAGCCAGAGATTTAAATTTGAAAGTTTGGTGATGCTGCCTGCAGAATATAATCAATAGCCTGTTCCCAGAGCCCAGACAATGGATCCTCATTACAGCCTTTAAACCGGTATTAGAAACATGCTGCTCCTTTGACTACCTCCTCCACCTCAGCCCTCTACCCATGTCTTAATGGGCATCACCTTTCTTGACTGTATAGTATCTTCAATCCATTTTTCACCTGGAGTTCCTGGCGTGTAAGCCTAACCCTTAACATCTTTCTGGTGTCTTTCTAAGGGAAGAGGGGAGATGAATGCCTCCTGAATAATCTCTTAAATTTTAATTTAGGCCGTCTGACTCACTCTTTTAAGATCATTCAGTAACTTCTTATTACTTTAGAATAAACATAGACTTTTTTTCTTGACATTCCAGGAAAACTGGATTCTCCTTATCTCTCCAGCATCCTCTATTGCCCTGAACACACTGTTCATATTCTGTTTCTCTCATTCTGAAAATAGAAAATAGGAAATGCAGTCAAACCAGTAGTTCTCAAAGTGTAGTCTGTGGACCAGTAGCCACAGCATTCCCTGGGTGCTTGTGAGAAGTGCAAACCCTTGGTCTTTATCCCACATCTACTGAATTAGAGACTCTGGGGGTGAGGCCACTATCTTAACCAACTATTTTAATCATCCAGATGATCCTGAAGCTTGAGAACAATTAATTTTTATGTGTGATGGGGGCAGGGGCTTGCTCTGTCTCCCAGGCTGGCATCCACTGGTGTGATCACAACTCACTGCAGCCTCAACTCCTGGGCTTAAGCGATCCTCCCACCTAAGCCTCCCAAGTAGCTAGACCTACAGGCATGCACCACCATGCCTTGCTAACTTTTCTTGTGAAGGCAGAGTCTCACTATTTTGCCCAGGCTGGTCTCGAACTCCTGGACTCAAGCAATCCTCCTGCCTTAGCTTCCCAAAGTGCTGGGATTATAGCCATGAGCCACCACACTGCACCAAGAACAACAGATTTAAACCATTTCACATGATGGAAGGCACCAATTAAACACATATAAAATGTCTGCTTAGCCTAGTCTAAACTAACAAGGATTGGAAGACTTTAATTTCCTTGGGAGGTCTCCCAGCAGGTTACTGTGGCTTTTATCCTGCCTTCTCACTGTTTGGAAGCTCTCAGAACAGGGAAGTCCTTCAGAGGAGAGAATATCGGTCTCCTTGTCCATGTTCTCATCCCTCCCATTTTCCCATGCCTCTGATTGTGTGCCCTCTGTTCTACCTCCTCGGTGTTCCTACATCCCTGGGAAATAAAAAGTAGTTGCTTCCCATGAAAAGATGAGAATGTTCTTCAAAGTCAAAGTGAAGTCTTTTAAAAGCCTCATTTGAGATATTGTGTTATCCCATAATATGTTAACTGAAGGGAATGGAGAGGGAAGAGGCACCTTCATTCAGAGTAAAGTAATTGAAAAGCTTAATATACACCGAACTGTGTCTTTACAGGGTCCGCCGCATCTTGGAAGGAAACTTCAAAGCTCATTTAAAGTCAGCCCCTCACATAGCCCTGCTGGTCTAACTTTCTTCTGAATGTGATTTCAGAAGTAAAACCAGGCCAGGGGCTGGGACTCAGGTGAGTCTCACTGACCGTGACCTCTGGAGAGTCAACTGAAATGGTAAGCCAGAAGTCATGGAAATCTTACCTCCCCTGCAGTGACAACGTCTACTCTCAAAGAAATGCCAATGGCACAGAAACCACAGGGGTTGTTTATCTCTTTCTTTTTTCTTTTTAAACATTATAAAAATAACACAGCAATTTCTAAATGTCAAAAGAGAGAGAGAAATGAAGCTATCCATAATTTCAAAAGCCTATCCTAGTAACTACTGTAGATTTTTGCCTGAGCTTTTTAGGCTTGGGCCATTTGTGCTCTGTGCTGATGTGTGCATTGTGTTTTGAAGTTTATCTTTTTTTTTAACCTTATCATTCATACATTTTCCCCAGATTGTTGCCAGGTAAACCATGCAATCCAGAATTATGGACTATCAGAGCTATAAAAGGTTTTGGAGATCATTTTCTGAAGCAATTCTTAATTGGCTCTTCAAAGATGAGCTTTTGACAGTTTGTGTCACCCCTGAAATTATTTGTGAAATTCTACACTGAGTATGTGAATCTTTCTACAGATAGTGTTATCCCTGTATTTCAATAGATCTTCAAAGTGGTTTACACGCCCTAAAGGTTGTCTATTCTTCTCATGCAGTTATTCTATGTGCAGTCATTCAAGCTGTGTTTTACTCAACTTCTTGTTGGAGGGAAGGGGGAATAGCACATAGGCTATAATATCCTCTAGAGTTGTGCAGTACACAATTGCACAGCCATGGATGGTGGGCTGACATTCTAATCCATCCTTATTTTGTGGTTGGCACCACAGAGCTGAGGAGTAATTTGCCCTGTTTCCATAGCTCTTTGCACACATTTCTTTAAACACACTTGCATTATATTGAAATGATTTGAGAGGATCTGTTTAATTCTAGTACTTAGTATTAAGAAACCCACCGTGCATACACTAATGCTATGTTTTCCAATATCAGCTTTATTACTAACAAAATTTACATTTTATTTTCCCTCTGCTTGACTTCTACTTTTCAATTGATTCCAAACTTAGATAGAAAAGAGAGATGCAATTCATTGTCCCTGAAACCTTAAACATGTACATTATGAGTCAATCAACAATTCATAAATAAAAGAAGAACAAAAAATAGCTATATAAGACAGTGAGGACTAAGAACAGATGAAAAATGAATTCCTTCTCTAGTCCTAACTGCTAGAAATGTTTCCCCTGAGGGTATTTTTGTACTTTGTCATTTCTCTATATAGAAACCTCAGCTCCCTCTTCTATTAAATTTTGCAAGGGCTTCTGATAATCTTAACAATTAATAGCTAGTGCTTACAGTTCTCAAAACACTTGCAATTACATTAGCTCATTTGAGTCTCAACAGGAACAGGTGTCGTCTCCATTTTACACAAAAAGAAAAAATAACTCAGCAAGATTGAGTGATTTGTCCCTGCAAGTGGCAGAGCTGGGACTCGAACAGGGTATATCTGACTTAAATACATCACGCCAAGGCCCAATGCCAATGTGGTAGACCCTGCCAATGGGTGCCAGTGTGTGGTTCTTCTCTATGTCCAGATAAGTAAGACTGTGCTTCCTTGCCCTCTTAAAGTTGGCTATGTTTGTGTTACCAGATATAGCCAATAAAATGAGAACAAAAGGGATGTGTGTTGCTTTTGGACCAAGTGCTTAAGTCTTAGTGGTCAACTCACCAGTTTTCCCTCTTCCCTTGCTACAGCTTTTAACACATGGAAGCACTTTAAAAAAATTCAACTTTTATTTAAGATTTGGTGGTACCTGTGCAAGTTTGCATTGTGTGATGCTGAAGTTTGGAGTACAATTAATCCCATCACCCAAGTACTGAGCATAGTACCCAATAGTTAGTTTTTCAATGGTTCCCTCCCCTTTCCCTTCCCCCTCTAATTGTCCCCAGTGTCTGTTGTTTTCATCTTTTTGTCTATGAGTACCTAATATTTAGCTCCCATTTATAAGTGAGAACATGTGGTATTTGGTTTTCTGTTCCTGCATTAATTCACTTAGGATAATGGCCTCCATCTGCATCCATGTTGCAAAATACATTATTTCATTCTCTTTTATGGCTGTGTAGTATTCCTTGGTGTATATGTAGCATGTTTTCTTTATCCAATCCACCATTGATGGGCACCGGGATTTATTCCATGTCTTTGCTATTGGGAATAGTGCTGCAATGCGTATACATTTGCATGTATCTTTTTGGTAGAATGTTTTGTTTTTCTTTGAGTATATACCCAGTATGGGATTGCAGGGTCAAATGGTAGTTCTGTTTTAAGTTCTTTGAGAAATCTCCAACCTGCTATCCACAGTGGCTGAACTAATTTACATTCCCACCAACAATGTATAGGCATTCCCTTTTCTCTGCAGCCTTGACAGAATCTGCTATTTTTTATTTTTAAAATAATAATCCTTCTGAATGGTGTGAGATGGTATCTCATTGCGGTCTTGATTTGCATTTCTCTGATGATTAGTGATGATGAACTTTTTTGCATAGGTTTGTTGGCCACTTGTATATCTTGTTTGAGAAGTGTCTGGTCATGTGTTTTGCCCATTTTTTAATGGGGTAATTTGTTTTTTTTTGCTTGTTCAATTGTTTAAGTTCATTATACATTCTGGATATTAGACCTTTGTTGGATGCATATTTTGCAAATATTTTCTCCCATTCCATAGGTCACAGATTACTCTGTTAATAGTTTCTTTTGCTGTGCAGAAGCTCTTTTGTTTAATTGGGTCTCACCTGTCAATTTTTTGTTGTTGCAATTGCTTTTGAGGACTTAGTCATAAATTATTTCTCAAGGCCAAAGTCTAGATTGGTGTTTCGTGGGTTTTCTTTTAGGATTCTTACAGTTTACAGTCTAACACTTAAATCTTTAATTCATCCTGAGTTAATTTTTGTATAAGTGAAAGGTAGGGATCCAATTTCACTCTTCTGCATATGGCTAGACAGCTATCACAGAACCATTTATTAAATAGGGAGTCATTTCCCCACTGCATATTTTTGTCAACTTTGTCGAAGATAAGATGGCTGTAAGTACACAGCTTTATTTCTGGGTTCTCTATTTTGTTCCAGTTGTTTATGTGTCTGTTTTTGTACCAGTAGCTTTATAGTTAGTTTGAAGTTGGATAACGTGATGCCAAGGGCTTTGTTCTCTTTGCTTAGGATTGCTTTGGTTATTTGGGCACTATTTTGGGTCCTTATGAATTTTAGAATAGTTTTTTCTAGTTTTGTGAGAAAATGACATTTGTAGTTTGATAGGAATAACATTAAATCTGTAGATTGCTTTGAGTGGTATGGCCACATTAATTCTTCCAATCTATGAGCACGGAATGTTTTTCCATTTGTTTGTGTCATCTGTGATTTCTTTTAGCATTGTTTTATAGTTTTTTCTTGTAGAGATCTTTCACTTCCTTGGTTAGAGGTATTCCTGGGTATTTTATCTTTTGTGTGGCTATTATAAATGGGATTGTGTTCTTGATTTGGCTCTCAGCGTAAATGTTATTGGTGTATAGAAATGTTCCTGAGTTTTGAACATTGGTTTTGTATCCTGAAACTTTACCAAAGTCCTTTATGAGTTCCAAAAGCCTTTTAGCAGAGTCTTTAGGGTTTTCTAGGCATATAATCATATCATTAGTGAAGAGAGATAGTTTCACTTCTTCTTTTGCTATTTGAATGCCTTTTATTTCTTTCTCTTGCCAGATTGCTCTGGCTAGAACTTCCAGAAGCACTTTTTGATATGGAGATGCTGTAAGACAAAAATAGCCTAGAATGATGAGTCAACATACGGAGGAAATTTTCTCTAGGAAGCTATCTGGTCCTGCAGAAGACTTTGCTTGAGCAAGAACTTAACTTTCACTGTGGTCAGCCAAGAAGATTTTGGGATTGTTGGTTGCCACAGCATAACCTAGCCTACCCTAAATAATACTGGCAGACTCCATACATGACTGGGTCTCTCTCCCTTAGAGCTCAGGCTAGTGTTCAGAGAGGCATATTTTGTCATGCACAACTTATCTTCCCTCACACAATTCAGCAATCTCCTTGGCTGTTTTTCCCTTGAATCTTTAGTAACCAAATTTTAAACTGTTAATCTGCAGGACATACAGTCCAGAGGAGGAGAGCTGGGAAGGGGCAGATTCCTGACTGGCTGAGGGTAGAGAGAACCTCAGATGTGATGAATGTTATCGGCACAGTGGATATTTGGGCTGGGTCACAAATGAATTTGCCTTGATTGCTTGTAGTGGCCTAATGAGATGACATCAACATCATTGTTCCAAGACCAGTAAAAATAGAAAAGATCAAAATAGCAGAAGTCAGGGCCAAGTAAGAGAGGAGATGGGGTCAACTTGCTGGGAGCTGATTCAGCACCACAGACAGATCCCATGGGCCCTCTCCTCTAATGTTTTTTTTCTGGGCAGCTCAATTTTCTCAGGTTAGCTTTGCTGTTAAAGAGTCCTTTTCAGCCTCCAAATGCCCAGTTCCTCCTAAGCGAGGACTAGTAGTGCTGTAGGCCGGGGACCATATCTGTATTCATCCAATACAGTGCTTCCCGACTTATTTCTCTCTATATTATGTTATGCATGAGAATATTTACCTGGCCTCCTGGGATAAATACTTGAAGCCACTTCTGGCTGGAGGTGACAAACCTGTGAGCTCCAGCTATCCTAGGCTCTGCCTGATGGGCTTAGGTAATCAATATACCACACATTTATAACTTGCTCATGAGAAGCTGTGTTCCAGTCATCTCTTCCTTACCCTCTGCCCCAGTCAGACCGTAAATGACCAGATCATATAGAAGTCAGACCATAGGTCTTATTGGGTGACTTGGAGGCAAAGCTGGGTCTAGGTCTTCCATAACTTGATTTTGGCTCCCTTGGATGCTCTTCCCAAATCTTATGCTGGAAGCCAGGCCAAGGGTGCAGAAGATGAAGGCAAAGCAACTGGGGGTGCCCACTCCCTCCTACCATCTGTCATTTGACAAATATTGAGCACTTACCATGGGCTAAACCTATCCTAGCCCCTGGGAATGCAGTAGGGAACAAGACAAATATGGACCCTGCACTCATGGAACTGACAGTCCATCAAGGAAGCCCAACAATTAGCCAGCAAGTATTAAAAAGTCTGGTCAGTGTTATGTTGATGATGTACTGGGGTGCTATGGGATTACCTAGCTGGAGAAACTAATTTATTTGGTGTGGGAAATGGGGGATGGGTTCAGAGAAGACTTTTGGTAGCTTTAATCCCCTTTTGAACATTCTCTTACTGTATGTCTAACTAAGTTTAACTGTGGGGAGTTAGGTGTCAGAAGAACCAGCCCCCAATATTTCAACATAGGTTCTTTTCTATTTTCCCTAAGTGTTGGCTGGTCTGAGAAATAAAGAGAGAGAGTACAAAAGAGAGAAATTTTACAGTTGGGTCTCTGGGGGTGACATCACATGTCAGCAGGTTCCATGATGCCCCCTAAACTGCAAAACCAGCAAGTTTTTATTAGGGATTTTAAAAGGGGAGGGGGGTATGAATAGGGAGTGGGTCACAGAGATCATATGCTTCAGAGGGCAATAAAAGGTCACAAGGGCGGAGAGGCAGAGTGAGATCACAAGACCAGGGTGAAACTAGAATTACTGATGAAGGTCCATGTCTCTCTGGGCACACATTGTCATTGATAAACATCTTAACAGGAAACGGGGTTGGAGAGCATACAACCAGTCTGACTAGAATTTGCCAGGCTGGAATTTCCTAATCCTAGCAAGCCTGAGGGTGCTGCAGGAGACCAGAGCATATTTCATCCCTTATCTTCAACTGCATAAGACAGACACTCCCAGAGTGGCCATTTAGAGACCTCCCCCTGGGAATGCATTCTTTTCCCAAGGCTATTCCTTGCTGATAAAAAGAATTCAGCGATATTTCTCCTATTCGCTTTCTGTAAGAAGAGAAATGTGACTCTGTTCTGCCCGGCCCCACAGGCAGTCAGACCTTATGGTTATCTCCCTTGTTCCCTGAAAATCACTGTTATCCTGTTCTTTTCAAGGTGCCCAGATTTCTTATTGTTCAAACACACATGCTTTACAAACAATTTGTGCAGATAACGCAATCATCACAGGATCCTGAGGCGACATACATCCTCAGCTTACAAAGATGATGGGATTAAGAGATTTAAGTAAAGACAGGAATAGGAAATTATAAGAGTATTGATTGGGGAAGTGATAAATGTCCATGAAATCTTCACAATTTATGTTCAGAGATTGCAGTAAAGACAGGCATAAGAAATTATAAAAATATTAATTTGGGGAACTAATAAATGTCCATGAAATCTTCACAATTTATGTTCTTCTGCCATGGCTTCAGCCGGTCCTTCTGTTCAAGGTCCCTGACTTCCTGCAACAGTTAGGGTCTGACGTGTAGTATAGATTTTTCATGATTTTGAAATTCCACAAACATTTTCCACATACCATTTGGACATTTGTCCTTGCATTACCTCCCAATGCCCTTGCAGCAACCCTGGAGTCAGGGTTTTATATTGTTTCATTTTCCTTGCAGGCTCAGAGAGATCCCACTGCTAGTATATGATGGACTTAAATGCTGAGTTCTTTCCCATGCAGGAGCCCCATATGCCCTTTGTCCTACCCCTGGGAGTATACCTCTCCAAACTCTCAAAGGTCCTGTTGCCCTCCAGTCTTTTACGTAGAAGCAGTATTAGAGCCAGCTTAAATTTATTCAAGATGTTTAGCTGCTTCAGAGAACTGTTCCCTGCACATTTTGGCTGCAGCAGGACTGTCCTCACTGTACCCCTTTGTCAGAGGGTAGTAAATGTCACTCCACCACATCACAGAGGAAGTCTTATCCACCAGATAAAAGGATTCCATCGAACAGAACAGTGATCCTTCAATCCTTAGACCACTCCAGCTAGAGGCCCAGACAATGCCTGAGGCAGAGAAAAATCCCCAGAGACACAGTGCTGACACGTCCTGTTATGGTGAAGGTTTGGCTCTTCCTAATCATGAACACTGGAGAATGGTGAGATTTTGCTTCAGAGCTGGATGAGTCTAGCTGAGTTGCCAGAGTTCCCAATTGTCCTCTATATTTAACAACTGAGATACCTGTTTACCTCTTTTTTTATATGTTAGTGCGCAGCAGTGGTTGTCAAGATAAAGTCAGGGCCCAGCAGGGCCCAGAACAGCATGCCTGGGTGAGCCTCAGCTAGTTTATTGCTTATACTGTAATGTGAAAAGGTCTGTGCTTTCCTTGTGGCCAGACCTTTCTCTTCTTACCTCAAACAAATCCTGTTTAAGGCCTCTGCTCCCATTGTTTCCTCTTTCAGTGATGGCTGTCTGCTCGCTGACTGCTTGGCCAATATCAGCACATTTTCCAAATCGCAGCTTTTCTTCTATCCTGAGGCCCTTTCTGACCCTACTCCTCTGCAAGGTAGAATTGGCCTGCTTTGTGCCTCTACTGTGCACTACACACACCTATTACAGCATTGATCATACACTACATCATATCTCTTGTGCCCCACAAGGTGCAGCATGGACACTGCAAATCCTTGTTGAGTGAGCTCATGCATTTGCTATTATGGGAAGAGCACTGTGCTGAGGGCCAGGAGGCCTGGGCATTGGTACCAGCTCTGTCATTGGTACCAGCTTGGCCAAGCCATTCCACCACTCTGAGCCTCATTTCTCTCTCCTCTAAACTGGAAGTTAGAGTTGATAAGGCCTAAGGGTAACTTCCTGCTCTAAATTTATATTTAGAAAGCAAAGTGGGAAGAACTTTGTGATGGTTTTCTGATATGTTAACTTGGCTAGTCTACAGCCCCAGTTATTCCATCAAACACTAATCTAGGTATTGCTGTGAACATATTGTATAGATGTGATTAAGATCCATAATCAGTTGATTATCCTAGATAACCTGGGTGAGCCTGATTCAGCTAAATATTCTTAAGAGCAGAGCTGAGGATTCCTTGAAGAAGAGGACATTCTGCCTGTGGATAGCAGCATTGGCCTGTGCCCAAGAGTTCATTCCTGACCTACGGATTTCCAGCTTCTCTTACCAGTCCCCATAATTGCATAACCCAATTGCTTTCATTAACATCTCTCTATATATCTCCCTTTGGTTGAGCTCTGACCCACATAAGCTTTATACTTTGATTCAAGTATATGCTTTATACTTGGTTCAAGACCTGGCTCTACTACTTATTAGCTGTGTGATCTTAGGAAAGCTAGTGAGTGGCTCTGAGCCCCTGCTTTCTTATCTATAAAATTAGGGTAACAATACCTATTCCAGAGTTAATAATAAAACGTATTCTTATTTTGTTTTAGAGCACTACTTTTTTGATATTTCCTATGAACCAGCTTCTGTGCTTATTGCTTTACAACTCATTTACTCTTCTTTAAACCCTTGTAGTACTAAATGACATAATGCATGTGAGTAATGATAAACACCATCATGCCTGGCACATTGAAGGTGCTTAGTAAGAGCTAATTCTGACTTTTCCTTTCCTTTGCCTCTATAATATTTCTGAATAAGCTATCTTAAGGCAAATTTATTGTAAATAATGGTTTAGACTGTGTATGTGACTTAAAGGAGCCAAGCTATGGGATTACAACACAATTAGTTTAGTTCACTCACTCTTGTCTCCAGGTTTGCATTAAACCAACATTAGATTGCCTTGGAATTCCATAGTGCCTTCTGTTTGAGGATTTATGGAAATAGTCCATATGAAGCAGAGAAGAACAAGGGCTACTCCTTACTCGATGGAAAAAGTGAAGCAACCAGAAATGTTTTGCCGTCAAGTTGGAAAACATCAATTCTCTAAATGTACCAGAGATTTGTTTCATACTATGAAAGTCAGATTTGAAAATATTATAGATGAAATATTAACTGAATGTTTATAGCTGGGATAGGAACTGTGAGGGAATTTAGAAGTCTCTACTTGCCAGTAAGAGGTTTACTGACTTCTAGAAACTCAACAGTATTTAAACACAACAAAGACCACTTGTTCATTCTTGAGCAGATATAGGCCTACCCACTGCCTCATGTCTCTGTACTCAAACATTGAGAAAGAGAAGGAAACAGAGTTAGTGAATGGGGGATTGGTGAGTGCCACTAGAAGGTTATTGGGTACATAGCTTGGGAAGATAAAGCTTGGGAGTAAGGGTGGTTTGGCAAGTGGATGTGCAGGAAAAAAATGTGTGAGCATAGGAGGAAAAGATTAGGCAAGTGACCCCAGGATGCAAGTTCTATACTTGAGTCCCAACTCCCATGTCACCCTGGCTCTTTCTCCAGGCTCACGACTTCTCATAGTTGACCTCACCAATGCCTACCCTCCTGCAGCCTCTGGTGTACCCTATTTTCCTAAGCCAATCCTGACTGTGGTACAAATATGTTTTAACTGTTTATGACAAAAGTTTAAAACATGTAGAGAAATAGAGAGAATGGTATGATGAACCCCTATGTAACCACCCCCCAGATTGAACAATTCTCATCTCATGGCCAGTCTTGTTTCATTTATACCGCCTCCCACCCCATGGATTATTGTGAAGAAAATTTCAGACGTAATTTCATCCATAGGTATTTCAGTATGTCTTTCTGAAAGAAATATAAAAAAGCTATAATGAATTTATTTTACCTAAATGTTAATCATAATTTTTAAATTTAAAATATTCTGTCCATGAATTTTTTCTTTATATAGATAGATGATAGATAAATGATAGATAGATAGAAGATAGATAGATAGATAGACAGACAGACAGACAGACAGACAGATAGAGCTTGTTTGAATCAGGTTCAATTAAGAGCCATTCATTGTTTTTCATTTCTATGAATAATATGTCTTTTTTATCTAGTAATACACCCTTCATCTGTTTTCCTCTCCTTGCAATTATTTGTTGACGAAAACAAGTTGTTATTCCTATAGGATTTCCCACAGCCTTGATGTTGCTGACTCATCTTCATGATGCCATTTTTCATTTGTCATGGTGAACATGTTTCACTGTTCTCTATGTTTTTTGCAAATAGGTAGGTAAATCTAGAGACTTAATCAGATTCACATTTGTGTGTGTGTGTGTGTGTGTGTGTGCAGACCATTTCATAAGTGGTGGTGAGTATTTCCTTCAGGAAGCACATAAGTTCCGACCGTTTCTCTTTCTGTGATGCCAGCAGCTGTTGCTGATCATGACTTAGATCTGTTAATTCCTTAGGGGTTACAAATGTTGATGCTCTTATTCTATCGTTCCTTCTTTGTTTTTATATAGAGAAGCTTCATTTCATTAACTATTTGTTACCCAGAAGAAAAAAGGAAATATGCTTATTTCCTTTTATTTGCCAGTTTTCAAATAATATGTAGGGTTTAGAGCACCCTCCAAAGATGATCAATGACCAATTCTGTATTATAAATCATGAATTTAAACATACTTAACATGTTTAAATTCATTTTAGTTTTTATCCTTATTGTTGTTCAAGCTGTTTCATCTTTGGCCAGTGGGAGGCTCCTCAACTTAGTTCCTGAGTTTTTTTGAAAAGGTCCTACTGGTTTTTGATAGATTCCTTGCTCTCTGGCATAACAAGATGTTTCAGACTCCCTGTATTAATTTTATAGGACTGCCATATCAAAGTACCACAAATGGAGTGGCTTAAATTTATTCTGTCACAGTTCTGGAGGCTAGAAGTCCAAAATCAAGGTACCAGGCAAGCCATGCTTCCTCTGAGGGCTCTAGGGAAGAATCCTGCTATGCCTCTTCCTAACTTCTGGTGGTCACTGGCAATCCCAGGCATTCCTTGACTTGCAGCTGCATCATCCCAGTCTCCGCCTCTATCGTCATACAGCCTTCTTTCCTGTATTTCTGTCTGTTTCTGTTTTTCTTCTTGTAAGGACACCAGCCATTGATTTAGAGCCCACTCTAATCATGTATGACCTCTTCTTAGTTTAATTACATTTTGCACAGACCCTATTTCTTAGTAAGGTCACATTCTGAGAATCCAAGTGGATGTGAATTTTGAAGGAAAGGCTACACCAATCTTGGTGAGGAGAAGCACACATTGTAAAGTTCCCACCGTTGAGGTTTGTAGTGAGCAAATGACGACAGAAAAAGAATCAGCAAGAAGAATCAGACTATCTTCAAAAGGAAACCAAACCAGTAGTTCAAGAGGAGAAACCTTGGTCTGGCATTGAGGTCTAACAAGTGTTTCTCTGGATGGGTGAGTACACACACAAAAAATCACACATTTAGGAGCAGTCCATGTGTTCAGCAGTAGGTACAGCACCTTTACAGCTCAGACCTCTCTCTTCCTTATTGTCATAAGGAGGTTTCTTTCTCCATAAGAGTGGAGGTTATTCCCCTCTTTGCGCAGATGAACAAGCACAGGAGAAAGAAATGAATAAACTGGCTATAAGTGTGGTGTAGCTTGTAAGAAGGAGGGGAAAAAGGAGGAGAAAGATAAGGAAGACAAACATCGAGAAAAGAAGCTTTCTTGGATAGGGAAATTGAAGAATGAGCCTTGAAAGGCAGAGTTGACAGAGCATAAAAGTTGGCATCAGAAAGGCCTCTGCTACTCACAAAACCTGTGACTTTGAATATGTTTCATAATTTGAGATTCGGTTTTTTAACTGAAAATCAGGAATAATAGTATCCATAATAATGTGCTTGCATTTATTCATGTTTCTATTGAGCATCTTCTACATGCCAGATACTATTGTAGGTGCCAGGGATATGGCAGTGGAAAAACTAGACAGAAATATGTGCCTCATGGCTTCCATTCTAATTCAGGTAGTTGTGAGGTACAAGTAAAACTGCAGATGTGAACACTGGACAGATAGCAAGTATTCTTAAAGAGTTAGATTCTCTTCATCTGTCCTAATGCTGAGCCACAGATTCAGAGATTGGCAGAGCGCTTAACTTAACAGCAATTTATGTGAGTGAGGACTCTCCTCAAAGAAAGAAACCACCACTCAAAGATCCCATTATGTTCTCAAAGAGTAGGGCAAAAAAAGGCCTACTTGGGATAAATGTCAGTGTTTGTTCTCTGGGAGTAGTTGGGGAGATTTGTTTTAATCTTATGAATTTTTGTTTGTTCTTGTTTTACTGTTGTAGTATGATTGCTAAGAAGGAGGGCCTTAGGAGGTTCCCTAGTAAGATACTATTACATTTTTCTCTCTCAAAAATGTATTGGCTCCCTATAAGGTGACTGGATATCGATTATTATCTGGCCTCAAGTTCCCCCCTACAAAAGCTGCTGAATCTCCTAGGCCCCTGCCTATGAAGCAGACATTTGGAATTGGAGGACAGATTTTGTATTAAGCCCCTACCAGGCAGATATTTGAGTGATCACTGGGGCTGAGGTGGGCATCTTATCTGCACAGCCTTGATGACTGGAAGGATCTTCCAAGAATCCCTTAGGGAAGCATTTATGCTCACTTGGACTGGTGGCACCTTTACACTGTTTTTGGTGTTGGTTTCCAAATATTGAGCCCTTTGGAAGGATGCTGGGATAAAACTATAGATCTTAACTTTTTGCTTCTAGTTGGAAATTCACATTTCACGTACTGCACAGGGCGAAGGAAGGTTCTAATGGAATTTTTTATTTATTTATTTATTTTTATTTTTTGCTTCCCTGGAAGATTGGGTGATTACAGGAAGGTGTATTCACATGTGGAAAAGGTGATGAACTTGTAGCATCAGTACCCTACAAACTTGAAACCCATC
The DNA here is from genome assembly GCF_028858775.2 of Pan troglodytes. Classification (NCBI taxonomy): domain Eukaryota; kingdom Metazoa; phylum Chordata; class Mammalia; order Primates; family Hominidae; genus Pan; species Pan troglodytes. The sequence continues at coordinate 96,333,730 of NC_072407.2, forward strand.
ATAAAAAGCTTTGATGATGTAGCAGAAGGCACTTTGGTTGACACCAGGAATAGCCTTTGACTCTTAGATCAGATAAAATTCCTAACATAGCATAGTTACAGTGGACAACTGCTTTTTTGTCTCTCTTTGAGAATGTTATTATATTCTGTTTGATTGCAGCAAAAAACTTACATTTAAAATCAAGAAAGCAGAGTCAGAGACCCAGTTATAACCTCTGGAAACCCAAGAGTTTACTGAAGATACTATTTATCTGGGAATTTTAAGCCATCTTATGGGAGAAAAAGTTTCTAGAATGGTAGCCCAGTCTACTGTTGGGAAAACCAGTAACTGGAAAAACACAATTATTGGGATGCACACTGCTGATATATAGGCATATGCTATGCTTTCAATCTTTTTCCCCACAGTCTTATCTCTCTGCTTCTGCCTTGAGGAAAGATCAAAGGAGTTGGCAGGACAACTAAGGCCTTTCCCTTGAGAACATTTAAGCAGGCAACTCAAAGACTCTCTTTCCTACCAGAGCAAGAAAGAAAACCACAGGAAAGTGGAAAACAGGCTGTAGACAGACCTCTGAATGTGTTTCTAAATATTTCTAAGAATTTATTATTCTAATAAAAAGGCTCAGAGTAAGTTAGAAGAACATGTTCTGCTTGGCTTTGAAGAATAAGCAGTGATTACACTTAATTAATGAAAATTGTACCAGATGATATCATGTCATTTATATTTAATTCTTGCTCCAAATTTTGTATCACTTAAAAATATAGTGATTGGCCATGGTGGATACTTAACTCGTTTACTCAGCACATATTTATTATGTATCTACTACGCTAGCTACTGAGATAACAGTGGTAAACATGCATGGTTCCTGCTCTCATGAGGCTTATAGTCTAGGGATAAAGAAAGTCTTAATAAAATCATCTCACTAAAAATATGTAAATTTTCAGCTGAGACATGCTGTGAAGGTAGTAAGCATATGGTGTTTGAGAACCTATAACAGTCAGATTGTACCTATCTGGAAGTCCCTGGGGAAGTGATGTTTTTGTAGAGAGCTAATAAATGAGTGGACAATAACAGGGCTTAGAGGAGGGAGAATGGTTCCAGCAGAGGAAACAGTGTCTGCAAAGTCCTGAGCAGGAGGTAGGGGACCCACCTAGAGAAACTGAGACTACTGTGATGAAAACAGAGCAAAGAAGAGCTTGAATATTAAAGGATAGTAAGTTGGAGAGGAACAGAGAAGATGATGCAAAGCACTCAATCTCTCCATGCCCCAATATCTTCATCTATATAATGGGAATAATAGTAATATCTATATTTAGGGCTACTATGAAAATGAAATATTAATATGCATAAAGCACATAGTACCTGTGTACTTTGTGCTAGCTGTTATCATCCTTTCCCATATCCCACGACAGCATTCTAGCCATGTTATAATCGGAGATCTTGCTTTATTCTAAACAATATTATCAGTTGCTTGAGGTCAGGGATTTTGTCCTATTCATCTTTGGATTGCTTGGGTCTTAAACATAACAATGGCTAAATAAACATTTTTCAAATTATTTTTTTCTGGAACTTACCATATGCAAGGCCTATCTAGGCACAGTGAAGTCTCAAGGTATTTGAGACTTTTGTGGTTTGAGGATACTAATATTAAAAAGAATTTCTTATCAAAATATACACACAGCAAAAGAAACATAAGTCAAAATTCCAACTTAATGTATTTTCACAAACAAATGCATTCTTATAGCCGACTGTCAGATGAAGAAACATTATCTGCACTCAGGAAAACTCTTTTGTCCTATTTTGGCATTATTCACCTCCAAGGGAAGTCACTATTCTGACTCCAACTTGACTGTTTTGTAGTTTATATAGATAGGATAAAACAATATAGACACTTTCCTGTCTAACTTCTTTCACTCAACATTATAGTTGTGAGGTCCATCTACATTGTTGTGTGTAGTCATAGTTCATTTTTATTGCTGTAGCCTATACTATAATTTATTCGTTCTACTCTTGATGGGCTTTTGGGCAGTGACTAGTCTGTGACTATTATAAATAGTATTGCTTTCAACATTCCAGAACATGTCATTTGGTGAGTAGATATACGCATTTTTATAGGCTACACACCTAGGAGTGAAATGCTGAGTCATAGGGTATACATATGTGCAGCTTTAGGAGATATGGCTGAGCTGTTTTCCAAAGAGATTGTGCCAATTTATACAGCCACCAGCAGTCGATGAAAGTTGCAGTTCCTTCACATACTCATCAACACTTGGCATTTTCTTTCTTTTTCTATATTAATTATGCTTAAAATGTATATTTGATCAGCTTCTCACCAGGTTGGAATGTAGAAACTGTGGTACATCTCCATGGCAGGGAAGCCAGGGCTGTGTCATTAATTCAGATGATTCCCTGCCAGAAATCTTTTATTCAGTAATCAGTGATTAAGAGCCTACTCTGTTCTAGCTCCTGGAGATTCCAGGAGAATAAAGTATGGTCCCAGGTCACAAGCCATCATGGCTCAAGTCAAGAGAAGAGCGATGGAGTTGGATCCTTGTATGTACAAACAAGGTGACACAACAATACAGAGAATGGGATTTTCTGACTACCTGGGGGCCACAGAGAAGGCTCACAAAGGAGGGGACATTTGCGATCTGTAGTTCCAAATGTAGTTCATCTGTAGTTCCCATAATCCTCACATGTCATGGGAGGGACCCAGTGGGAGGTAATTGAATCATAGGGGTGGTTACCTCCGTGCTGTTACTGTGATAGTGAGTGAGTTCGCAAGAGATCTGATGGTTTTATCAGGGACTTTCCCCCCAATTCCCTCTGCACCTCTTGCTGCTGCCATGTGAAGAAGGATGTGTTTGCTTCCCCTTCCACCATGATTGTAAGTTTCCTGAGACCTCCCCAGTTATGCTGAACTGTCAGTCAAACCTCTTTCCTTTATAAATTACCCAGTCTTGGGTATGTCTTTATTGGCAGTGTGAGAACAGACTAATATACTGGCTAATTTATAAACCACAGAAATTTATTTCTTACAGTTCTGGAGATTGGGAGGTCCAACATCAAGGCACTGGCAGATTTAGGGACTGGTGAGGAACTGTTAACTGGTTCATAGATGGTGCCTTATTTCTGTGTCTTCCCATGGTGGAAGGGGTTAGCTAGTTTTCTGGGGTCTCTTTAATAAGGACACTAATCCCATTGATAAAAGCTCTACTCTCATGATCTAATTACCTCCCAAGGGCTTCACCTCCAATATCATGCCATTGGGATTTAGATTTCAATATTTGAATTTTGGGGGGACACAAGTGTTCAGATTATTGCACTCATTTTTTGATGCACTCCAGTATTTCAATGTCTCTGTTCGTGTAGCATCTTGAATGGAACAAAATACTCAAGGGTTGTCTTTACCAGCTTGAAATAAATTGGGACATCAACATTAAAATTCTGAGTACTTAATTTATACTAATGCATTTGTATTTCAGTTAGCTTTATGTTTTGGCTTGCTGCTTTGTCATATCCAGCCCATTTCCCTTTCCTCCTGGGCACACAACTAGACCACATTTTCCATGTCTCTTGCAATCAGCTGTGGCCATATGACTGAGCTCTGGCCGATGAAACATGGCCAGAAGTAGTAGGTATCATTTCTGGACAGAAGCAGGTGGATGTACCTTTTTCTTTGTCTCTCTCCTCATTTACCAGTTGAATGGGACCACCATAAGGAAGGCCGAGCCACAGTTGGAAAGAGACTGGGCACCTGAATGTTGATGTTGAAGGCTGCTGGGCCATGCCACCACACCGGACTGTGTCCTAGGGAGACGTACCCATATTGTGCTAAGTCACAGAGACTGCAGGGTTTAGCATACAGCAGCTAGAGTCACTTTAACTAAAACAGGGTAACAGTGGTCTCCCTTGTCTTGATCTTCTCTTCCACTACTTCCACCGAAGTACTAACAAAAGATCCGCAATTTCATCTGCAACTTCTCCCAGCACAGTGAGAATTATTCTATCAGGGGAGCCTCAAGGTCACTTAGATGAATTCTGAACTCTCTTATGGTCTTTTTTGCTCTTGGATCTCTATAGGGTCTAGCTAGTATGACCCTGCTTTTTCCAGTCTGACAACTATTGATTCTTAAGAGAAGAGACAAACTGAGGCAGGATTGGGACAGTTCTGCATTCTCTCTCTATTGGCAACACTGCAACATCTGAGAGTTGTTATTTCCTTTGATGACAAAACAGAAAGCATGTGTCCTTCCTCCTGCTGAGTGGCAAAACAAGATGCCCATCCTACACACTGTCCAGAACAGCAGGTCCTCACAGTCTTCTCAGAAAATTCAGGCCGAATGAAGAGAAAAAGGAAGGCCAATGCCAGCCAGTTGCATCTTTCATAGAATAAGTTAACCATTGGCCTGGCATAACGTACACAGGCAGGCTGACATGGCTGATGGGCTCCTGATGCCACATCATTAGTACTCTGAATGACTCAGATACTGTTATTTTCTGGTAGGTCATGTTGACTTGAGATCTAGAAGAAACACTGGTCCAGAAGTCATAATGCCTGGGTTTCAATGGATCCAATAATAGCTACCACTTATGGGGTCCTTGCTGTGTTTTAGATCTTCCTGGGCACTTTTTATACGTCATGTCAAGTATCTCTTTTGGAATAAGGTATAAATTTCTGTGCCTATAAATTTTATATATATCTCTATTTTACAGGCAATTTTACAGATATCTCCATTTTACAGATAAAGACATTGAGGCTCTGTCTGCTATATGCTCAATAGTATGCTAGTCCCTCCCGGAAATAGATTAGGACTCTGACTTGGATGAGTTTAAAATCTCCTTAAGGAAGTGAGACTTTCCTGAAGCAATCTGGGAATCACACCCAATAGCATACAAAGTTAGATGGAGATGGAGTGTCCCGGCTGCAGAGAGTGGGAGTGAGAGTCACACCCAGCCTGAGAGGCCTGGATTGCCAGGTACCAGGGGTCGGGATGGACAGACACCAGGAGCTAAGTGGGAGTACAGCCAGCCTTGAGGTGTATATGGGGAGGCATAGTTGAAACCAGTCTGGGAGACGGGAGACAGGATATTTGGAGTAAGCTCAGGATGGCCTGTTTTTATTCTGTTTGGCAGCTGGACCAGGACTGTCCTTAGAGCAGTAATTCTTAACCTTGGCAAGACATAAAAAATGCTAAGGAAATTTTTTTTTAAATTATACTTTAAGTTTTACGGTACATGGGCACAACGTGCAGGTTTGTTACATATGTATACATGTGCCATGTTGGCGTACTGCACCCATTAACTCATCATTTAACTTTAGATATATCTCCTAATGCTATCCCTCCCCCAACCCCCCACACCACAACAGGCCCCAGTGTGTGATGTTCCCCTTTCTGTGTCCACGTGTTCTCATTGTTCAATTCCCACCTATGAGTGAGAACATGCAGTGTTTGGTTTTTTGTCCTTGCAATAGTTTGCTCAGAATGATGGTTTCCAGCTTCATCCATGTCCCTACAAAGGATATGAACTCATCATTTTTTATGGATGCATAGTATTCCATGGTGTATATGTGCCACATTTTCTTTTTTTTTTTTTCTTTTTATTATACTTTAAGTTTTAGGGTACATGTGCACGTTGTGCAGGTTAGTTACATATGTATACATGTGCCATGCTGGTGCGCTGCACCCACTAACTCGTCATCTAGCATTAGGTATATCTCCCAATGCTATCCCTCCCCCCTCCCCCCACCCCACAACAGTCCCCAGAGTGTGATATTCCCCTTCCTGTGTCCATGTGATCTCATTGTTCAATTCCCACCTATGAGTGAGAATATGCGGTGTTTGGTTTTTTGTTCTTGCGATAGTTTACTGAGAATGATGATTTCCAATTTCATCCATGTCCCTACAAAGGACATTAACTCATCATTTTGTATGGCTGCATAGTATTCCATGGTGTATATGTGCCACATTTTCTTAATCCAGTCTATCATTGTTGGACATTTGGGTTGGTTCCAAGTCTTTGCTATTGTGAATAGTGCCACAATAAACATACGTGTGCATGTGTCTTTATAGCAGCATCATTTATAGTCCTTTGGGTATATACTCAGTAATGGGATGGCTGGGTCAAATGGTATTTCTAGTTCTAGATCCCTGAGGAATCGCCACACTGACTTCCACAATGGTTGAACTAGTTTACAGTCCCACCAACAGTGTAAAAGTGTTCCTATTTCTCCACATCTTCTCCAGCACCTGTTGATTCCTGACTTTTTAATGATTGCCATTCTAACTGGTGTGAGATGGTATCTCATCGTGATTTTGATTTGCATTTCTCTGATGGCCAGTGATGATGAGCATTTTTTCATGTGTTTTTTGGCTGCATAAATGTCTTCTTTTGAGAAGTGTCTGTTCATGTCCTTCGCCCACTTTTTGATGGGGTTGTTTTTTTCTTGTAAATTTGTTTGAGTTCATTGTAGATTCTGGATATTAGCCCTTTGTCAGATGAGTAGGTTGCGAAAATTTTCTCCCATTTTGTAGGTTGCCTGTTCACTCTGATGGTAGTTTCTTTTGCTGTGCAGAAGCTCTTTAGTTTAATTAGATCCCATTTGTCAATTTTGTCTTTTATTGCCATTGCTTTTGGTGTTTTGGACATGAAGTTCTTGCCCATGCCTATGTCCTGAATGGTAATGCCTAGGTTTTCTCCTAGGGTTTTTATGGTTTTAGGTCTAACGTTTAAGTCTTTAATCCATCTTGAATTGATTTTTGTGTAAGGTGTAAGGAAGGGATCCAGTTTCAGCTTTCTGCATATGGCTAGCCAGTTTTCCCAGCACCATTTATTAAATAGGGAATCCTTTCCCCATTGGTTGTTTTTCTCAGGTTTGTCAAAGATCAGATAGTTGTAGATATGCGGCATTATTTCTCAGGGCTCTGTTCTGTTCCATTGATCTATATCTCTGTTTTGGTACCAGTACCATGCTGTTTTGGTTACTGTAGCCTTGTAGTATAGTTTGAAGTCAGGTAGTGTGATGCCTCCAGCTTTGTTCTTTTGGCTTAGGATTGCCTTGGCAATGCAGGCTCTTTTTTGGTTCCATATGAACTTTAAAGTAGTTTTTTCCAATTCTGTGAAGAAAGTCATTGGTAGCTTTATGGGGATGGCATTTAATCTGTAAATTACCTTGGGCAGTATGGCCATTTTCATGATATTGATTCTTCCTACCCATGAGCATGGAATGTTCTTCCATTTGTTTGTATCCTCTTTTATTTCCTTGAGCAGTGGTTTGTAGTTCTTCTTGAAGAGGTCCTTCACATCCCTTGTAAGTTGGATTCCTAGGTATTTTATTGTCTTTGAAGCAATTGTGAATGGGAGATCACTCATGATTTGGCTCTCTGTTTGTCTGTTGTTGGTGTATAAGAATGCTTGTGATTTTTGTACATTGATTTTGTATCCTGAGACTTTGCTGAAGTTGCTTATCAGCTTAAGGAGATTTTGGGCTGAGACAGTGGGGTTTTCTAGATATACAATCATGTCATCTGCAAACAGGGACAATTTGACTTCCTCTTTTCCTAATTGAATACCCTTTATTTCCTTCTCCTGCCTGATTGCCCTGGCCAGAACTTCCAACACTATGTTGAATAGGAGTGGTGAGAGAGGGCATCCCTGTCTTGTGCCAGTTTTCAAAGGGAATGCTTCCAGTTTTTTCCCATTTAGTATGATATTGGCTGTGGGTTTGTCATAGATAGCTCTTATTATTTTGAAATACGTCCCATGAATACCTAATTTATTGAGAGTTTTTAGCATGAAGGGTTGTTGAATTTTGTCAAAGGCCTTTTCTGCATCTATTGAGATAATCATGTGGTTTTTGTCTTTGGCTCTGATTATATGCTGGATTACATTTATTGATTTGCGTATATTGAACCAGCCTTGCATCCTAGGGATGAAGCCCACTTGATCATGGTGGATAAGCTTTTTGATGTGCTGCTGGATTCGTTTTGCCAGTATTTTATTGAGGATTTTTGCATCAATGTTCATCAAGGATATTGGTCTAAAATTCTCTTTTTTTGTTGTGTCTCTGCCCAGCTTTGGTATCAGAATGATGCTGGCCTCATAAAATGAGTTAGGGAGGATTCCCTCTTTTTCTATTGATTGGAATAGTTTCAGAAGGAATGGTACCAATTCCTCCTTGTACCTCTGGTAGAATTCGGCTGTGAATCCATCTGGTCCTGGACTCTTTTTGGTTGGTAAACTATTGATTATTGCCACAATTTCAGCTCCTGTTATTGGTCTATTCAGAGATTCAACTTCTTCCTGGTTTAGTCTTGGGAGAGTGTATGTGTCGAGGAATTTATCCATTTCTTCTAGATTTTCTAGTTTATTTGCGTAGAGGTGTTTGTAGTATTCTCTGATGGTAGTTTGTATTTCTGTGGGATCGGTGGTAATATCCCCTTTATCATTTTTTATTGTGTCTATTTGATTCTTCTCTCTTTTTTTCTTTCTTAGTCTTGCTAGCGGTCTGTCAATTTTGTTGATCCTTTCAAAAAACCAGCTCCTGGATTCATTAATTTTTTGAAGGGTTTTTTTATGTCTCTATCTCCATCAGTTCTGCTCTGATCTTAGTTATTTCTTGCCTTCGGCTAGCTTTGGAATGTGTTTGCTCTTGCTTTTCTAGTTCTTTTAATTGCGATGTTAGGGTGTCAATTTTGGATCTTTCCTGCCTTCTCTTGTGGGCATTTAGTGCTATAAATTTCCTTCTACACACTGCCTTAAATGCGTCCCAGAGATTCTGGTATGTTGTGTCTTTGTTCTCGTTGGTTTCAAAGAACATCTTTATTTCTGCCTTCATTTCGTTATGTATCCAGTAGTCATTCAGGAGCAGGTTGTTCAGTTTCCATGTAGTTGAGTGGTTTTGAGTGAGATTCTTAATTCTGAGTTCTAGTTTGATTGCACTGTGGTCTGAGAGACAGTTTGTTATAATCTCTGTTCTTTTACATTTGCTGAGGAGAGCTTTACTTCCAAGTATGTGGTTAATTTTGGAATAGGTGTGGTGTGGTGCTGAAAAAAATGTATGTTCTGTTGATTTGGGGTGGAGAGTTCTGTAGATGTCTATTAGGTCCGCTTGGTGCAGAGCTGAGTTCAATTCCTGGGTATCCTTGTTGACTTTCTGTCTCGTTGATCTGTCTAATGTTGACAGTGGGGTGTTAAAGTCTCCCATTATTAATGTGTGGGAGTCTAAGTCTCTTTGTAGGTCACTCAGGACTTGCTTTATGAATCTGGGTGCTCCTGTATTGGGTGCATATATATTTAGGATAGTTAGCTCTTCTTGTTGAATTGATCCCTTTACCATTATGTAATGGCCTTCTTTGTCTCTTTTGATCTTTGTTGGTTTAAAGTCTGTTTTATCAGAGACTAGGATTGCAACCCCTGCCTTTTTTTGTTTTCCATTTGCTTGGTAGATCTTCCTCCATCCTTTTATTTTGAGCCTATGTGTGTCTCTGCAGGTGAGATGGGTTTCCTGAATACAGCACACTGATGGGTCTTGACTCTTTATCCAATTTGCCAGTCTGTGTCTTTTAATTAGAGCATTTAGTCCATTTACATTTAAAGTTAATATGGTTATGTGTGAATTTGATCCTGTCATTATGATGTTAGCTGGTTATTTTGCTCGTTAGTTGATGCAGTTTCTTCCTAGCCTCGATGGTCTTTACAATTTGGCATGATTTTGCAGCGGCTGGTACCGGTTGTTCCTTTCCATGTTCAGCGCTTCCTTCAGGAGCTCTTTTAGGGCAGGCCTGGTGGTGACAAAATCTCTCAGCATTTGCTTGTCTGTAAAGGATTTTATTTCTCCTTCACTTATGAAGCTTAGTTTGGCTGGATATGAAATTCTGGGTTGAAAATTCTTTTCTTTAAGAATGTTGAATATTGGCCCCCACTCTCTTCTGGCTTGTAGAGTTTCTGCTGAGAAATCCGCTGTTAGTCTGATGGGCTTCCCTTTGAGGGTAACCCGACCTTTCTCTCTGGCTGCCCTTAACATTTTTTCCTTCATTTCAACTTTGGTGAATCTGACAATTATGTGTCTTGGAGTTGCTCTTCTCGAGGAGTATCTTTGTGGCGTTCTCTGTATTTCCTGAATCTGAACGTTGGCCTGCCTTGCTAGATTGGGGAAGTTCTCCTGGATAATATCCTGCAGAGTGTTTTCCAACTTGGTTCCATTCTCCCCATCACTTTCAGGTACACCAATCATACGTAGATTTGGTCTTTTCACATAGTCCCATATTTCTTGGAGGCTTTGCTCATTTCTTTTTATTCTTTTTTCTCTAAACTTCCCTTCTCGCTTCATTTCATTCATTTCATCTTCCATTGCTGATACCCTTTCTTCCAGTTGATCGCATTGGCTCCTGAGGCTTCTACATTCTTCACGTAGTTCTCGAGCCTTGGTTTTCAGCTCCATCAGCTCCTTTAAGCACTTCTCTGTATTGGTTATTCTAGTTATACATTCTTCTAAATTTTTTTCCAAGTTTTCAACTTCTTTGCCTTTCGTTTGAATGTCCTCCCGTAGCCCAGAGTAATTTGATCGTCTGAAGCCTTCTTCTCTCAGCTCGTCAAAGTCATTCTCCATCCAGCTTTGTTCCGTTGCTGGTGAGGAACTGCGTTCCTTTGGAGGAGGAGAAGCGCTCTGCGTTTTAGAGTTTCCCGTTTTTCTGTTCTATTTTTTCCCCATCTTTGTGGTTTTATCTACTTTTGGTCTTTGATGATGGTGATGTACAGATGGGGTTTTGGTGTGGATGTCCTTTCTGTTTGTTAGTTTTCCTTCTAACAGACAGGACCTTCAGCTGCAGGTCTGTTGGAATACCCTGCCGTGTGTGGTGTCAGTGTGCCCCTGCTGGGGGGTGCCTCCCAGTTAGGCTGCTTGGTGGTCAGGGGTCAGGGACCCACTTGAGGAGGCAGTCTGCCCATTCTCAGATCTCCAGCTGCGTGCTGGGAGAACCACTGCTCTCTTCAAAGCTGTCAGATAGGGACATTTAAGTCTGCAGAGGTTACTGCTGTCTTTTTGTTTGTCTGTGCCCTGTCCCCAGAGGTGGAGCCTACAGAGGCAGGCAGGCCTCCTTGAGCTGTGGTGGGCTCCACCCAGTTCAAGCATCCGGGCTGCTTTGTTTACCTAAGCAAGCCTGGGCAATGGTGGGTGCCCCTCCCCGAGCCTCGCTGCCGCCTTGCAGTTTGATCTCAGACTGCTGTGCTAGCAATCAGCGAGATTCCGTGGGCGTAGGACCCTCTGAGCCAGGTGTGGGATATAATCTCGTGGTGCGCCGTTTTTTAAGCCAGTCCGAAAAGCGCAATATTCGGGTGGGAGTGACCCGATTTTCCAGGTGAGTCCGTCACCCCTTTCTTTGACTTGGAAAGGGAACTCCCTGACCCCTTGTGCTTCCCAAGTGAGGCAATGCCTTGCCCTGCTTCGGCTCATGCACGGTGCACGCACCCACTGACCTGTGCCCACTGTCTGGCACTCGTAGTGAGATGAACCCGGTACCTCAGATGGACATGCAGAAATCACCCATCTTCTGCGTCGCTCACGCTGGGAGCTGTAGACCGGAGCTGTTCCTATTCGGCCATCTTGGCTCCTCCTTCACCACATTTTCTTAATCCAGTCTATCGTTGTTGGACATTTGGGTTGGTTCCAAGTCTTTGCTATTGTGAATAGTGCCACAATAAACATACATGCGCATGCGTCTTTATAGCAGCATGATTTATAATCCTTTGGGTATATACCCAGTAATGGGATTGCTGGGTCAATTGGTATTTCTAGTTCTAGATCCCTGAGGAATCACCACACTGACTTCCACAATGGTTGAACTAGTTTACAGTCCCACCAACAGTGTCAAAGTGTTCCTGTTTCTCCACATCCTCTCTAGCACCTGTTGTTTCCTGACTTTTTAATCATTGCCATTCTAACTGGTGTAAGATGGTATCTCATTGTGATTTTGATTTGCATTTCTCTGATGGCCAGTGATGATGAGCATTTTTTCATGTGTCTGTTGGCTGCATAAATGTCTTCTTTTGAGAAGTGTCTGTTCATATCCTTTGCCCACTTGTTGATGGGGTTGTTTGTCTTTTTCTTGTAAATTTGTTTGAGTTCTTTGTAGATTCTGGATATTAGCCCTTTGTCAGATGAGTAGATTGCAAAAATTTTCTCCCATTCTATAGGTTGGCTGTTCACTCTGATGGTAGTTTCTTTTGCTGTGCAGAAGCTCTTGAGTTTAATTAGATCCCATTTGTCAATTTTGGCTTTTGTTGCCATTGCTTTTGGCATTTTAGTCATGAAGTCCTTGCCCATGCCTATGTCCTGAATGGTATTGCCTAGGTTTTCTTCTAGGGTTTTTATGGTTTTAGGTCTAACAAACATTTAAGTCTTTAATCCATCTTGAATTAATTTTTGTATAAGGTGTAAGGAAGGGATCCAGTTTCAGCTTTCTACATATGGCTATCCAGTTTTCCCAGCACCATTTATTAAATAGGGAATCCTTTCCCCATTTCTTGTTTTTGTCAGGTTTGTCAAAGATCAGATAGTTGTAGATATGTGGCATTATTTCTGAGGGCTCTGTTCTGTTCCATTGATCTATATGTCTGTTTTGGTACCAGTACCATGCTGTTTTGGTTACTGTAGCCTTGTGGTGTAGTTTGAAGTCAGGTAGCGTGATACCTCCAGCTTTGTTCTTTTGGCTTAGGATTGACTTGGTAATGCGGGCTCTTTTTTGGTCCCATCTGAACTTTAAAGTAGTTTTTTCCAATTCTGTGAAGAAAGTCATTGGTAGCCTGATGGGGATGGCATTGAATCGATAAATTACCTTGGGCAGTATGGCCATTTTCACGATATTGATTCTTCCTACCCATGAGCACGGAATATTCTTCCATTTGTTTGTGTCCTCTTTAATTTCATTGAGCAGTGGTTTGTAGTTCTCCTTGAAGAGGTCCTTCACATCCCTTGTAAGTTGGATTCCTAGGTATTTTATTGTCTTTGAAGCAATTGTGAATGGGAGTTCACTCATGATTTGGCTCTCTGTCTGTTATTGGTGTATAAGAATGCTGGTGATTTTTGCACATTGATTTTGTATCCTGAGACTTTGCTGAAGTTGCTTATCAGCTTAAGGAGATTTTGGGCTGAGACAATGGGGTTTTCTAGATATACAATCATGTGATCTGCAAACAGGGACCATTTGACTTCCTCTTTTCCTAATTGAATACCCTTTATTTCCTTCTCCTGCCTGATTGCCCTGGCCAGAACTTCCAACACTATGTTGAATAGGAGTGGTGAGAAAGGGCATCCCTGTCTTGTGCCAGTTTTCAAAGGGAATGCTTCCAGTTTTTGCCCATTCAGTATGATATTGGCTGTGGGTTTGTCATAGATAGCTCTTATTATTTTGAGATACGTCCCATGAATACCTAATTTATTGAGAGTTTTTAGCATGAAGGGTTGTTGAATTTTGTCAAAGGCCTTTTCTGCATCTATTGAGAGAATCATGTGGTTTTTGTCGTTGGTTCTGTTTATATGCTGGATTATGATTATTGATTTGTGTATGTTGAACCAACCTTGCATTCCAGGGATGAAGCCCACTCGATCATGGTGGATAAGCTTTTTGATGTGCTGCTGGATTCAATTTGCCAGTATTTTATTGAGGATTTTTGCATCGATGTTCATCAGGGATATTGGTCTAAAATTCTCTTTTTTTGTTGTGTCTCTGCCAGGCTTTGGTATCAGGATGATGCTGGCCTCATAAAATGAGTTAGGGAGGATTTCCTCTTTTTCTATTGATTGGAATAGTTTCAGAAGGAATGGTAACAGCTCCTCCTTGTACCTCTGGTAGAATTCGGCTGTGAATCCATCTGGTCCTGGACTGTTTTTGGTTGGTAAGCTATTAATTATTGCCTCAATTTCAGAGCCTATTATTGGTCTATTCAGAGATTCAGCTTCCTGGTTTAGTCTTGGGAGGGTGTATGTATCCAGGAATTTATCCATTTCTTCTAGATTTTCTAGTTTATTTGCATAGAGGTGTTTATAGTATTCTCTGATGGTAGTTTGTATTTCTGTGGGATCAGTTGTGATATCCCCTTTATCATTTTTTATTGCATCTATTTGATTCTTCTCTCTTTTCTTCTTTGTTAGTCTTGCTAGTGGTCTATCAATCAGTTTTGTTGATCTTTTCAAAAAACCAGCTCCTGGATTCATTGATTTTTTGAAGGGTTTTTTGTGTCTCCATTTCCTTCAGTTCTGCTCTGATCTTAGTTATTTCTTGCCTTCTGCTAGCTTTTGAATGTGTTTGCTCTTGCTTCTCTAGTTCTTTTAATTGTGATGTCAGGGTGTCAATTTTAGATCTTTCCTGCTTTTTAAAAAAAATATGAATGCCTGATCCTCATCCCCCAAGATTCTGATTTAGTGTGCCTGATTTAATGGGGTTGGGTCTTGGCATTGGGATTTTTCAGAGCTGCCCAGAAGATTCCAAAATGAATTCAAGACTGAGCACCACTGCCTTAAAGGCACCACCAGACACTTACTTATCATTCCTGAGTCATCTCAAATGTGCTTCTCCACTCACTAGTTGTTGGTAACTCTTATAGGTGTGTTTCTGAGAAGGAAACTGTCAAAGAACCCTGGAGTTAAGAAGGGCAGGCTCTCTGGAAAAGGTGAGACTCCAGGGAGCCTTTGAAGTACTCAAGTTTCTCTTAGGACAGGAGGGCTGTAAAGCAGTAGAGCCAAAGAGCTGGAGCCCCCACATCCTGTCTGACAGATGAAATCCTGCTTCCCTTTAATGGAGGAGGCATGATAAAACATTTTGTTTTTCTTTTTCTCTCCCAAAATCTGCTTGTGTAAAAAATAAAAAAGAAGCTGCTTCGGGAAAAAAAATTAGGCTTCTAAAGCAATCTATTGCTTGAGAAAATAGTAGCATCTCTATATTTTAAGTGGTGAGTTTATGAGACAAATTCTTTTTTGGAGGACCAATGAAAGAGATTGAAAATATAATTGAAATTCCCAGCAGATTTTGGGAGAGAAAAAGAAAAACAAAACAAAACAACCCTAAAGGCAGGCCTGAGCAAAGTTCTGGCAGACTGAGAAAACAAAGATTTAGATGAATCAGCCTAGAAAGATGGAAGTTCATTCCCTCTGTGCTGCCCGAGGATGATAGCACAGAGGCAGAATGTCCTCTTGTACATTGTCAGAATTTTTCAAGTTTCTGTGGCATTTACACTCAGCAGAATGAGAAGTAGAACCAGAGGTCCTTCTCCTCACCATACCACACCTGCCTTAGAATCTTGAAAAGGCACATTTGACATTCCTTCTGTTGAACTGCCACCTTCACTTTGGGATCCCTTCAGGGCAGCCTGTTCTCTCCAGGTCTTCATTTCTTTGACTTTCCTGAAAACAAATGGGAGGCCCAGTCTCCTACTTTCCCTTTTCACGTCATCCTTGGGGACTTATCCTCAATGATCAGAATGGCTGTGCAAGCTGTGGACCATGGAAATCCAAGCTGGTAATAAGACTGCTACTGCTGGTGGGATTTTCAGGCCCAGTAGGAGCCTCCTTCCTAATCTCTCCAGACCAAGGCCTGGCCCCACCCCACCCCACTTTACCCAGGGTATCCCCATTAAATAAAGAAGGTAGATTTCAAGCTGGCCGTAAAGATTCATCTTTTAGTCTCTAAGTGCCTCAAAATGGCCAGCTTTGATTCCAGGGCTTCTAATTCCAGGCCCTGGAAGTTTTTCCTTCAGCATTGGCCATGTTCCCTCTGTCCTGTGGGGTTCCCTGCAGCATGTTTGATGATTGTTAAAGTTGGTTTTACCAGTGAATACAGCCTCCATTCCTGCCTGCTTTTTCTCTTGTGCTACTGAATTTTAAGTAGGACAGAGTTACCCAGGATCTTTTTCCTCATGTCTTTGAAAACAACCAAAAAGCTGAACATAAAAATGGACAATGGCCATTTTTAAGTGGATCAGTGTCCATCGCCAGACAAATGGTTAAAGAAAATGTAGTACATATACACAATGGAGTACTATTCAGCCATAAAAAGAATGAGATCCTGTCATTTGCAACAACATGAATGGAACCGGAAGACATTAAGTGAAACAAGCCAGACACAGAAAGACAAACTTTGCATGTTCTAATTTGTGAGAGCTAAAAAATTAAAACAATTGAACTCATGGAGATAGAGAGTAGAATGATGGATACCAGAGGCTGAGAAGGGTAGTCAGCGGGGTGAGAAGTGGGGATGGTTAATCAGTGTAAAAATGTAGTTAGAAAGAATGAATAAGATCTAGTATTTGATAGCACAACAGGGTGATTACAGTCCACAATAATTTATTGTATATTTAAAAATAACTAAAAGAGTATAATTGGATTGTTTGTCACATAAAAGAAAGGATAAATGCTTGAGGTGATGGATATCCCATTTACCCTAGTATAATTATTACCCATTGTATGCCTATATCAAAATATGCCATGTATCCTATAAATGTATATACACCCACACAAAATGTATGTACCCACACAAAAAAAATCAGATTGGAGGATTCCATTTATATAAAGTCCACAAACAGGCACAACAGGTCTATGCTGGTGGAAATAAGAAAGTGGTTGGCTCTGTGATGGAGGGGAGGGGTGGTGGGGAGTGAGAAAGGAATGTGTTGAATTGACTGGAAAAGATCATCAGGAAGCTTTCCAGAGGGTCAGAAATGTTCTAGATCTTATTGAGTGATGGGTACATGACACATACAGTTGTCAAAACTCATTGATCTGAATACTTAAGATCTGTGCATTTTATGATACGTAAATTACACCTTGTGGCAGGCAGCCTCTACGATGATCCCTGATTCCTGGTACTCACAGTCACTCTTGTGGAATTCCCTCTCCTGGATTGTGTGCTGAACCTAGCAATTCCCTTTCAACAAATAGATACAGCAAAAGTGAGGCATTGTCACTTCCGAGATGAGGTTACAAAAAGGCTGTGGCTTTCAGGTGCTCTCTTGCCCTTCTTGCCTCGCTTGCTCCCTATTGTGAACTGCTGTATGTAGAGGCCCGCATGGCAAGGAACTGATGACTCTGACCAACAGCCAGCAAGAACTTGAGACCTGACAGCAGCTACATGAGTGAGTTTGAAAGCAGCTCTTCCCCCAGCTGAGCCTTGAGAGGAAACCACAGTCCCTCCTGGTATTTTGATTGTAGCCTTGAATGAGACCCTGAGCCAGAGACACCCAGTTAGGCTATGCCTGGATTCTCAACCAACAGAGACTATGAGATAATAAATAGTTGTTGCTTTAAGCCACTGCATTTTAGGGTAATTTATTCTAAGGCAATACATAACTAATGCACCAACGAAATCTGGTCTGTATTTAAAATTTGCAATGCTCATTAAAAAGGAAGTGAAGCACAGTGCCTAGTAGCATATGCTTCTGTTCTTTTCCTTGCCCAGAGGATCTTCTCTGACCATTTGCAACAACATGAGTGGAACTCAGTTGCCCCACCCAATTCTTTCCCTGGAAAGCCTTCTTACAGAATAGCAGTTTTATAATATTACAATGACTAGGATATACTCATAGACCTTCTCCAAGGCATGGGAAGAGAGATTCTCCACATTCTCTTATGGGAGCACTCCTAGCTCTGAGCTGCTAATGGAATTCAAACATCCTGACACCTGGCATGGAGAGAGGTGGGAGGAAGCTCTGTTGGACGGATGGATGGTCTCACTCAGATGGTTGGTCTTTGCCCACAAGTCCTCCCTCATGGCTCCACCTCCCTCGGCTGGTGAAGGTAGAGAGAGATGCAGCCTCCTTGGCCAGCATCACCTTTGCTGGAAGGGCAATGCACAGAGTGTGAACTGTGGAACCACATGGACCTGAGTTCAAATCTCAGGTTCACTTTTATGAGCTGGGTGACCTTTAGTGGATCATGAATCCTCTCTGAGGCTCTTGGGGACCTCATCTATGAAATTAAGAGAACTCTCACCTTGAGGAGTTATTGTAAGAATTAGAGACATGCACCAACATGGATGAATCTAATATGCATTATACTAAGGGAAAGAAGGCAGATTCAAAAGGCTACATTACATGACATTCTGGAAAAGGCAAAACTATAGTAACAGAAAACAGATCAGTGGAGGTGAGAGGTGGGAAGAGGGGTGGACTACAAATGGTGACAAAATAATTTTTAGGGCAATGGAACCGTTCTGTATCTTGATTACAGTGATGGCTACAGAAATGTATGTATTTGTCCAAAAATCACAGAACTATACACTAAAAAGGTTGAATTTTGCAGTATGTAAATTATACCTCAATAAACCTGCTTTTAAAATTAATGGAAGGATGTAAAAGGTGCAGACTCAATAACTCTCTCAGTCTGGCTCACCAAGACAAGCTGTACAGGCTTAGTCACAGCTCTGAGCTTGCTGAGGTAGTCAAGGTCTTAGTCACACTCTGAGCTCCCTGAGTTAGTGAGGGTCTTATAAGCCAAGATTGTCTTTCCCGTAACCCTCCCTCCTCAGCCTCTAAGACTGTCTGCCAACTCCTCCCTGCCTGGGGGGACTTGTTGCTTTAGGGTAAACAGACTCAGCCCCAGGGGCCAGGCTAGGTATGACCAAGTATAGCTCAGAGCCACCATGACCATCCATACCTATTGAAACAAAAGTAATGTTCTGTCTATTCTTCAAGATCCCATCAGTTAACAAGGGAACCTTAAGAGTCAGTCATTTTCATCAGCCATCAGCATCTATGAAAATACGTATTTTTTTACTCCAAGCCAGCAAATATGATGTTTGCACAACTGCAGAGCAGTGGCCTGGGAATCAAACGTGAATGTCATATGTAACCTAATAAACAAAGTTTATATGTATATTTGAAAAAAAAAGTCATGTATTCCCCTCTCCCTTGCACCAGGGAGGTAAGAAGGTGGAATTGTGAGTTTTTAATCAAGCAAGCAAATGAGAAATAAATAGAATATGGCAATGGTGCCTATTAATCACCTTAAAATTTCCACGGGGATGGGCCCAGCCAGAAGCTTTCATTTCTGTGGAAACCACAAAGGCAGTTTGGACAAAAGAAAATGAAACCAGGGCAAGGAAGGGCTGGGTAAGGCTAAATTCTAAGGTTGGTCTGATGAAAGGCTTAGGAGTTTTCAAAGCTTGGACAAAGCCTTGTGTCATCCAGCACTGGCAAAGGCATCTCAGCCTGGGCATGGGTGAGTAGCCTAGATGTCCCAACTTCTTCAGGCCTGAGGACTGCTAAGGAAACCCAGAGAGGCTTATATGAGTAGTATACAGTGAAAGCACAGTAGGAGAAAAGAAAAAATGGCAGGGAAGAATGTGCAGCCAATTACGGGTATCAGGAAGTAGTTTCTGACACCTGTAATTGGGATGGTACCCCTCCTTTGCAGTCCCAAGGATGCCCTGCACTTGTCTCCATGGTAACACAGACCACTTTATAGTAACAGCCTGCTTACTTGTCTCCACCACCAGATTCCTTATTAAGAATAGGGTGTACAGAATTCATTATTGTATTAACCGAACCTAGCTCAGGGCTCAGCCTCTATAACAACTACAGTCATGCTTAATGATGGGAACGTGTTCTGAGAAATGCATTGTTGGGTGGCTTTGTCATTATGTGAACATCATAGTGTGCACTTACCAAACCTAGATGGTATAGCCTACTATTAGGTTGGTGCAAAAGTAATTTTGGTTTTTGCCATTAAAAGTAATGTATTCCTAGGATATATGGGGTAGCCTATTGCTCCTAGGCTACAAATCTGTACAGCATGTCACTGTACTGAATACTGTAGGCAAGCATAACACAATGGTAAATATTTGTGTATCTAAACACATCTAAACATAAAAAATACAGTATAAAAGATTAAAAATGGCATAGCTGTGTCTATAAAACACTTACCATGAATGAAGCTTGCATGACTAGATGTTGCTCTGAGTGGGTCAGTGAGTGAGTGGTGAGTGAATGTGAAGGCCAAGACATTACTGTACACTACTGTAGACTTTATAAACATGGTACACTTAGGCTACACTAAATTTATTTTTAAAAATTTATTTCTTTAATAACATATTAACCTTAACTTACTGTAACTTCATTACAAACTTCTAAATTTAAGTTTTAAACATTTTGGCTTTTTTATAATAACACTTAGCTTAAACTAAAACACATAGTATAGGTGTACAAAAATATTTTCTTTCTGGCCGAGCACAGTGGGGCTCATGCCTGTAATCCCAACAATTTGGGAGGCTGAGGTGTGTGGATCAGTTTGAGGCAGGAATTCAAGACCAGCCTGGCTAACATGGTAAAACCCCATCTCTATTAAAAATACAGAAAACTAGCCAGGTGTGGTGGCACACATGTGTAATCCCAGCTACTTGAGAGGCTGAGGTTCAAGAATTGCTTGATCCTGGGAGGTGGAGGTTGCAGCGAACCAAGATTGAGCCACTGCACTCCAGCCTGGGCAATGGAGCAAGACTGTCTCAAAAAATTTTTTTTCTTTCTTTATTTCCTTATTCTATAAGCTGTTTTCTATTTCAAGTTTTTTGCTTGTTTGTTTTTATTTTTTAAACTTCTTTGTTAAAAACTAGCCCACAGGCTGGGCACAGTGGTTCACGCCTGTAATCTCAACACTGTGGGAGGCCGAGGCGGGTGGATCACTATGTCAAGAGATCGAGACCATCCTGGCTAACACGGCGAAACCCCATCTGTACTAAAAACACAAAACATTAGCCAGGCGTGGTGGTGGGTGCCTGTAATCTCAGCTACTCAGGAGGCTGAGGCAGAAGAATGGCATGAACCTGGGAGGCAGAGGTTGCAGTGAGCTGAGATCATGCCACTGCACTCCAGTCTGGGCGAAAGAGCGAGACTCCATCAAAAAAAAAAAAACTAGCCCACAAAGACACACATTAGCTTAGGCCTACACGTCACTGTCATCCACCTCCACATCTTGTCCCACTGGAAGTTCTTCAGAGGCAGTAACATGCATGGGGCTGTCATCTCTTATGATAACAATGCCTTCTTCTGGAATGTTCCCTGAAGGACCTGCCTGAGGTTGTTTTACAGTTAACTTTTTAAATATATATACTTATATATATAAGTAGAAGGAGTATACTCTAAAATCACAATTAAAAGTTAATACAGAAACCACTAAGAGGAGGTTCCAAGATGGCCAAATAGGAATAGCTCCAGTCTGCAGCTCCCAGCATAAGCAACGCAGAAGACGGGTGATTTCTGCATTTCCAACTGAGGTACTGGATTCATCTCACTGGGGCTTGTGAGACAGTGGGTGCAGCCCACGTAGCAGGGTGGGGCATCACCTCACCCAGGAAGCACAAGGGGTCAGGGAATTCCCTTTCCTAGCAAAGAGAAGCCGTGACAGACAGTACCTGGAAAATTGGGACACTCCCACCCTAATACTGTGCTTTTCCAGTGGTCTTAGCAAACGGCACACCAGGAGATTATATCCCATGCTTGGCTCGGAGTGTCCCACACCCACGGAGCCTTGCTCACTGCTAGCACAGCAGTCTGAAATCAAACTGCAAGGCAGCAGCGAGGCTGGGGGAGGGGCATCCACCATTGCTGAGGCTTGAGTAGGTAAACAAAGTGGCCAGGAAGCTTGAACTGGGTGGAGCCCACTGCAGCAGAGGAGGCCTGCCTGCCTCTGTAGACTCCACCTCTGGGGGCAGGGCATAGCTGAACAAAAGGCAGCAGAAACTTCTGCAGACTTAAACATCCCTGTCTACAGCTCTGAATAGAGTAGTGGTTCTCCCAGCACAGAGTTTGAGATCTGAGAACGGACAGACTGCCTCTCAAGTGGGTGCCTGACCCCCCGAGTAGCGTAACTGGGAGACACCTCCCAGTAGGGGCTGACTGACACCTCACACAGCCGGGTGCCCCTCTGAGACGAAGCTTTCAGAGGAAGGCTCAGGCAGCAACATTTGCCGTTCTGCAATATTTGCTGTTCTGCAGCCTCTGCTAGTGATACGCAGGCAAACAGGGTCTGGAGTGGACCTCCAGCAAACTCCAACAGACCTGCAGCTGAGGGTCCTGACTGTTAGAAGGAAAACTAACAAACAGAAAGGACATCCACACCAAAACCCCATCTGTATGTCACCATCATCAAAGACCAAAGATAGATAAAACCACAAAGATGGGGAGAAACCGGAGCAGAAAAGCTGAAAATTCTAAAAATCAGAGCGCCTCTCCTCCTCCAAAGAAACGCAACTCCTCGCCAGCAATGGAACAAAGCTGGATGGAGAATGGCTTTGACGAGTTGAGAGAAGAAGCCTTGAGACAATCAATAATAACAAACTTCTCCGAGCTAAAGGAGGATGTTCAAACCCATCGCAAAGAAGCTAAAAACCTTGAAAAAAGATTAGACAAATGGCTAACTAGAATAAACAATGTAGAGAAGTCCTTAAATGACCTGATGGAGCTGAAAACCATGGCAGGAGAACTACATGATGCATGCACAAGCTTCAGTAGCCAATTTGATCAACTGGAAGGAAGGGTATCAGCGATTGAAGATCAAATGAATGAAGTGAAGGGAGGGGAGAAGTTTAGAGAAAAAAGAAGCAAATAAAGCCTCCAAGAAATATGGGACTATGTGAAAAGACCAAACCTACGTCGGATTGGTGTACCTGAAAGTGACAGGGAGAATGGAACCGAGCTAGAAAACACTCTTCAGGATATTATCCAGGAGAACTTCCCCAATCTAGCAAGGCAGGCCAACATTCAAATTCAGGAAATACAGAGAATGCCACAAAGACACTCCTCGAGAAGAGCAACTCCAAGACACATCGTCAGATTCACCAAAGTTGAAATGAAGGAAAAAAATGTTAAGGGCAGCCAGAGAGAAAGGTCAGATTACCCACAAAGGGAAGCACATCAGACTAACGCTGATTTCTCGGCAGAAACTCTACAAGTCAGAAGAGAGTGGGGGCCAATATTCAACATTCTTAAAGGAAAGAATTTTCAACCCAGAAATTAATATCCAGCCAAACTAAGCTTCATAAGTGAAAGAGAAATAAAATCCTTTACAGACAAGCAAATGCTGAGAGATTTTGTCACACCAGGCCTGCCCTAAAAGAGCTCCTGAAGGAAGCACTAAACATGGAAAGGAACAACCAGTACCAGCCAATGCAAAACCATGCCAAATTGTAAAGACCATCGAGGCTAGGAAGAAACTACATCAACTAATGAGCAAAATAACCAGCTAACATCATAATGACTGCATCAAATTCACACATAACAATATTAACCTTAAATGTAAATGGGCTAAATGCTCCAATTAAAAGACACAGACTGGCAAATTGGATAAAGAGTCAAGACCCATCAGTGTGCTGTATTCAGGAGACCCATCTCACATGCAGAGACACACACAGGCTCAAAATAAAGGGATGGAGGAAGATCTACCAAGCAAATGGAAAACAAAAAAAGGCAGGAGTTACAATCCTAGTCTCTGATAAAACAGACTTTAAACCAACAAAGATCAAAAGAGACAAAGAAGGCCATTACATAATGGTAAAGGGATCAATTCAACAAGAAGAGCTAACTATCCTAAATATATATGCACCCAATACAGGAGCACCCAGATTCATTAAGTCCTTAGAGACCTACAAAGAGACTTAGACTCCCACACAATAATAATGGGAGACTTTAACACCACACTGTCAACATTAGACAGATCAACGAGACAGAAAGTTAACAAGGATATCCAGGAATTGAACTCAGCTCTGCACCAAGCAGACCAAATAGACATCTACAGAACTCTCCACCCCAAATCAACAGAATATACATTCTTCTCAGCACCACATCACACTTATTCCAAAACTGACCACATAGTTGGAAGTAAAGCACTCCTCAGCAAATGTAAAAGAACAGAAATTATAACAAACTGTCTCTCAGACCACAGTGCAATCAAACTAGAACTCAGGATTAACAAACTCACTCAAAACCACTCAACTACATGGAAACTGAACAACCTGCTCCTGAATGACTACTGGGTACATAACGAAATGAAGGCAGAAAGAAAGATGTTCTTTGAAACCAATGAGAACAAAGACACAACATACCAGAATCTCTGGGACACATTTAAAGCAGTGTGTAGAGGGAAATTTATAGCACTAAATGCCCACAAGGGAAAGCAAGAAAGATCTAAAATTGACACCCTAACATCACAATTAAAAGAACTAGAGAAGCAAGAGCAAACACATTCCAAAGCTAGCCGAAGACAAGAAATAACTAAGATCAGAGCAGAACTGATGGAGACAGAGACATAAAAAAACCCTTCAAAAAAGCAATGAATCCAGGAGCTGGTTTTTTGAAAAGATCAACAAAATTGACAGACCGCTAGCAAGACTAATAAAGAAGAAAAGAGAGAAGAATCAATAGACACAATAAAAAATGATAAAGGGGATATCACCACCAGTCCCACAGAAATACAAACTACCATCAGATAATACTATAAACACCTCTACACAAATAAACTAGAAAATCTAGGAGAAATGGATAAATTCCTCAACACATACACCCTCCCCAGACTAAACCAGGAAGAAATTGAATCCCTGAATACACCAATAACAGGTTCTGAAATTGAGGCAGGAATTAATAGCCTACCAACCAAAAAAAGTCCAGGACGAGATGGATTCACCGCCAAATTCTACCAGAGGTACAAAGAGGAGCTGGTACCATTCCTTCTGAAACTATTCCAATCAATGGAAAAAGAGGGAATCCTCCCTAATTCATTTTATGAGGCCAACATTATCCTGACACCAAAGCCTGGCAGAGACACAACAAAAAAAGAGAATTTTAGACCCATATCCCTGATGAACATCAATGCAAAAATCCTCAATAAAATACTAGCAAACTGAATCCAGCAGCACATCAAAATGCTTATCCACCACAATTAAGTTGGCTTCATCCCTGGGATGCAAGGCTGGTTCAACATATGCAAATCAATAAATGTAATCCATCATATAAACAGAACCAAAGACAAAAACCACATGATTATCTCAATAGATGCAGAAAAGGCCTTTGACAAAATTCAACATCCCTTCATGCTAAAACTCTCAATAAACTACGTATTGATGAGACGTATCTCAATATAATAAGAGCTATCTATGACAAACCCACAGCCAATATCATACTGAATGGGCAAAAACTGGAAGCATTCCCTTTGAAAACTGGCACAAGACAGGGATGCCCTCTCTCTCCACTTCTACTGAACATAGTGTTGGAAGTTCTGGCCAGGGCACTCAGGCAGGAGGAAATAAAGGGTATTCAATGAGGAAAAGAGGAAGTCAAATGGTCCCTGTTTGCAGATCACATGATTGTATAGCTAGAACACCCCATTGTCTCAGCCCCAAATCTCCTTAAGCTGATAAGCAACTTCAGCAAAGTCTCAGAATACAAAATCAATGTGCAAACATCATAAGCATTCCTATACACCAATAACAGACAAACAGAGAGCCAAATCATGAGTGAACTCCCATTCACAATTGCTTCAAAGAGAATAAAATACCTAGGAATCCAACTTACAAGGGATGCGAAGGACCTCTTCAACGAAATAAAAGAGGACACAAACAAATGGAAGAATATTCCATGCTCATGGATAGGAAGAATCAATATCATGAAAATGGCCATACTGCCCAAGGTAATTTATAGATTCAATGCCATCCCCATCAACCTACCAATGACTTTCTTCACAGAATTGGAAAAAACTACTTTAAAGTTCATATGGAACCAAAAAAGAGCGCATATTGCCAAGACAATCCTAAGCAAAAAGAACAAAGCTGGAGGCATCACACTACCTGACTTCAAACTACACTACAAGGCTATAGTAACCAAAACAGCATGGTACTGGTAACCAAAACAGTACCAAAACAGCTGTTTTGGTACAGTAACCAAAACAGCATGGTACTGTTCCATAAACCAATGGAACAGAATAGAGCCCTAGGAAATAATACCACACATCTACAACCATCTGATCTTTGACAAACCTGACAAAAACAAGAAATGGGGAAAGGATTCCCTATTTAATAAATGGTGCTGGGAAAACGGGCTAGCCATATGTAGAAAGCTGAAACTGGATCCCTTGCTTACACCTTATACAAAAATTAATTCAAGATGGATTAAAGACTTAAATGTTAGACCTAAAACCATAAAAACCCTAGAAGAAAACCTAGGCAATACCATTCAGGCCATAGGCATGGGCAGAGACTTCATGACTAAAACACCAAAAGCAATGGCAACAAAAGCCAAAATTGACAAATGGGATCTAATTAAACTCAAGAGCTTCTGCACAGCAAAAGAAACTACCATCAGAGTGAACAGGCAATCTACAGAATGGGAGAAAATTTTTACAATCTACCCATCTGACAAAGGGCTAATATCCAGAGTCTACAAAGAACTTAAACAAATTTGCAAGAAAAAATCAAACAGCCCCATCAACAAGTGGGAAAAGGATATGAACAGACACTTCTCAAAAGAAGACATTTATGCAGCCAACAGACACATGAAAAAATGCTCGTCATCACTGGCCATCAGAGAAATGCAAATCAAAACCACAATAAGATACTGTCTCATGCCAGTTAGAATAATGATTATTAAAAAGTCAGGAAACAACAGGTGCTGGAGAGGATGTCGAGAAATAGGAACGCTTTTACACTGTTGGTGGGACTGTAAACTAGTTCGACCATTGTGGAAGACAGTGTGGCGATTCCTCAAGGATCTAGAACTAGAAATACCATTTGACCCAGCAATCCCATTAGTGGGCATATACCCAAAGGATTAAAATCATGCTGCTATAAAGACATGCACACGTATGTTTATTGTGGCACTATTCACAATAGCAAAGACTTGAAACCAACCGAAATATCCATTAATGATAGACTGGATTAAGAAAATGTGGCACATATACACCATGGAATACTATGCAGCCATAAAAAAGGATGAGTTCCTGTCCTTTTTAAGGACATGGATTAAGCTGGAAACCATCATTCTGAGCAAACTATAGCAAGGACAGAAAATCAAACACTGCATGTTCTCACTCATAGGTGGGAATTGAACAGTGAAAACACTTGGACACAGGGTGGGGATCATCACACACCAGGGCCTGTCATAGGGTGGGGTAAGGGGGGAGGGATAGCATTAGGAGACACACCTAATGTAAATGACGAGTTAACGGGTGCAGCACACCAACATGGCACATGTATACATATGTAACAAACCTGCATATTGTGCACATGTACCCTAGGACTTAAAGTATAATAAAAAAAAAGAAACCAGTAACATATAGTAAATACATAAAGCAGAAACATAGTCATTTATCATTATCAAGTATTATGTGCTGTACATAATTGTATGTGCTATACTTTTATATGAGTGACAGCACAGATTTGTTTACACCAGCATCACCACAAACATGCAAGTAATGGGTTGCACTACAACATTAAGATGACTGTGATGTCACTAGGCATCAGGAATTTTTCAGCCTCATTATAATCTTATGGGACTACTGTCATATATGCAGTCCATTATTGACCTAAACATCCTGTGTGACATCATGACTGTACTACAACAGGAATAGCTAACCCTTATATAACAACAAAAACTAATGCATACTGTACTTATAGTGTGTCAGGGACATAAAATGTTTACATATGTTACATTTCTAAATTCTCATTGTTAATATTATACATATTTTATGGATGAGGAAACTGAGGTGGAGAGAATTCAAGATGTTTGCCCAAGACCACATTGCTAATAAGTGGCAGAGCTAAATATATAATTAAATTACTGTAATTTAATTACAGTGAATTACCCTAGCAGTACCCTACTGCCCTATCTATATTCCCCCCACTCCCCCCAACACACAAGGTCCAGAAGTCCCTCCCCTATTACCTTCTCCACTGAAGGGTACAATTGATCAGAAACATTATGTCCAGCTCCCCACTCTCCTGTCTCTCCATCTCCTCAAAGGCCCACTAAAACTTCTGCATTAAAAATGAAATCAGATATACAGAACAATTTCACAAGGAAGACAGATTAGCAAAGCCATGATTTTAATTTCCTCTGCCACATAGAACCTTTTCTTAGTTAATTCAAAACAATCCAGTCCTTATTGGCATCTTGTATTTTTAAAAATTGATTGTCAGTGCCTCAGGTCCCATCGGCTAAAATGATAAAAGAATTTCCAAATGAGATTCAAATTATTAATGCCTGATAGAAAGGTCCCCTGATGCCTAAGCAGCCTCTCATATCACTTTTCTTGTTAGCCTCTCCCACCAGGAGAAAATACTTTTGAGAATAAAGGTTAAAGAATCCAGATAAGTGACAGAAACATTCCACTCATCCATGCCTAACCATCAGCTTCTTCCCCAGCATTCCTTGACATAAAAATTTCTGGATTGGGCTCATCCACATTTTATAAGTCATAAGCCCAAACTACATAAACTCAGAATAGTTTGTTGGTGACTGGCCTGTGTACTTTTCTGGAAGAAAAAAGGTGGCTTACATTTAATGCAGCAAGCTTTCATTGTGAGCCCACTGTAAGCCATGAACAGTACCAGGGGCAGGGGCAGAAAAAAGACAGATTAGCAAAGTTATGATTTTAATTTCCTCTGCCACATAGGACCTTGTCTTAATTAATTCAAAACACCTCCCATGTGCTTTGTCCCATGTGCTTTCTATGTGCCTATGACTTAAAGAGATAGATACACCAAAATAATGGTGAAAAAATACGTATTAACAGTAAGGACAAAGCAAAGAAATAATTCTGCTCTGGGAAGTACAGGGAGACAAAGGAGTTTGGGAAATGTTTGTAGCATTAAAATTCCCTGAATTGAGACCTCAAGAGTGAGGATCAGTCCCCTGCAATCATCAAACTGAAAATTTTTTACCAATTGGAGTGGTGAAAATATCATGTGGTTATTTTAAAGTATATTTCTCTGATTATAAACGAGTGAAGGTCAACATCTTTTCATGTTTACGTGGCCATTTGGTTTTCCTTTGTGAATTCCCCAATTTTCTATTCTATTGAATTTTTAAAAATTATTATTTGAAAGAGTTTGTTAGTAAATGTATTGAAAACAATTACTAGGTCGGTTTTTGAATTTCCTTTTCTTTATAGTGCTCTTTGCCACAGAGGTGTTTCAATTTTTTTTTTTTTTTTTCTGAGACAGAGTCTTGCTCTGTAGCCCAGGCTGGAGTGCAGTGGCATGATCTTGACTCACTGCAACCTCCGCCTCCTGGGTTCAAGCGATTCTCCTGCCTCAGCCTCCCAAGTAGCTAGGACCACAGGCATGCTCCACCATGCCCAGCTAATTTTTTGTATTTTTAGTAGAGATGGGTTTCACCATGTTAGCCGGGATGGTCTCGATCTCCTGACCTCGTGATCCACCCGCCTCAGCCTCCCAAAGTGCTGGGATTACAGGTGTGAGCCACCGCACCCAGCCCAGGTGTTTCAATTTTAATGTCATCAGATTTAGCAATTCTTTCTTTTATGGTGTATACCTTCTGTGGCTTATCAAAACTCTATCCATACTCTGGTGTGATAAAGATGTTCTCCTATATGTTTTTTTATTACTGCTTCTGAAATTCCATTTTTATTAAGTACAGCAAAACATTATTTGCATAGCTATAAGGTGGAAAATGTTGTCAATTCTACTGCTATTCACTGTCCCTTGCACAAATCCTTAAACCTCTTACTTCTCACTGTCTCTTACTCCCTTAGCTAAATCAAAATCTGGTTAAATAAAAATTTTTGCTTCCATGGTATCTTCACATGCAGAGTTGACCAATGCTGAAGAAAAACTCAATCATGATGACTGGTAACCTCTTAAATCTGAACACTGACTACACGGTTCCATAATATTGTCTTACAATTATACCATAGTCTCTTCCTCCATCCACTCTTCTTCTAAAAGACCATTTCTTCTCTCTAATTGAACATTTAACATTGCCTTCCTGTACCTCACTTTTTAAAATATGGTTAAAAAACCAGGTAACATTAAACTTATTATTAACCATTTTTAAATGCACAACTCACTAGTGTTAAGTATAGTTCTATTGTTGGGCAACAAATCTATGGAAGCTCTTCATCTTGCAACACTAAAACTGCATACTCACTAAACTCTAATTCCTCCTCTCTCCATCCCTTGGTAACCACCTTTCTACTTTCTGGTTCTATGATTTCGACTACTCTATTTTTTAAAAATTTTGTTTATAATTGACATACAATAATTGTACAGGTTTATGGTGTACAGTATGATGTTTCAATATATGTATACATTATATAATGGTCAAATTAGGATAGTTAGCATGTCCTTCACCTTATACCGTTATCATTTCTTTGTGGTGATAACTTTCAAGATCCTTTTTCCTAGCTATCTTAAAATATACAATACATTGTTCTTAACTATAGTCATCCTACTATGTAATGGAACACCAAAATTATTCTTCCCATCTGACTATAATTTTGTACTCATTGGCTGAGTTTCCTCTCTTCACCTTATCCCTCACCTCCTCAGTCTCTGATAACTACCATTCTGCTCTATACTTCTATGAGCTCAACTTTCCTAGATTCCACATATAAGTGAGAGAATGCAGTATTTGTCTTTCTGCACCTGGCTTATTTTACTTAACATTGTGTCCTCCAGGTTCATTGATTTTGCTACAAATGACAGGATTGCATTCCTTTTTATAGCTGAATAGTATTCCATTGTGTACTTATACTACATTTTCTTTATTTGTTTATCTGTTGATGTACACACAGGTTGACTTCATATCTTGGCTACTATGAATAGTGTTTAAATAAACATAGGAATGCAGATATCTTTTTAATATACTTACTGAATTCCTTTGGCTATATACCCAGTAGTTGAATTGGTGGATCTTTTGGTAGTTCTATTTCTAGTTTTTTGAGGAATCTTCATACTGTTTTTTTCTTTTCCTTTTTAGTAGATAAACTAGTACCACCAGGCAAGAACATACTGTTTTTCATAATGGCTGAACTAATCTACACTACCACCAACAGTGTATGAGTTCCCTTTCTTTGCATCCTTACCAGCATTTGTTAATTTTTGTCTTTTTGATTATAGCCATTCTAACTGGGGTAAGAGGTCAGATCTCATTGTGGTTTTAGTTTGCATTTCTCTGATAATTAGTGATATTGAGCATCTTATTATATACCTGCATGTATTTTTTTGATAAATGTTTATTCAGGTCTTTTGCCCATTTAAAAAATTAGATTATGTGTTTTTGTTTTTTGTTTTTGTTTTTGCTATTGAGTTGAGTTCCTTATATATTGTGGATATTAATTTATTGTCTGGTGCATAGTTTGCAAATATTTTCTCCCATTTTCTAGGTGTCTCTTCACTCTGTTTATTGTTTCCTTTGCTGTGCAGAAGTTATGTGATCCCATCCATCCATTTTAGCCTTCGTTGCCTGTGCTTTTAGGGTATTATTCAAGAAACCTTTGCTCAGACCAATGTCCTGGAGAGTTTCCCAAATGTTTTCTTATGGTAGTTTCATAATTTGGGGTCTAAGATTTAAATCTTTTATTCATTTTTATTTTTGTTTATGAGATGAGGTTCTAGTTTCATTCTTCTGCATATGGATATCCAGTTTTCCCATCACCGTTTATTGAAGATACTGTCCTTTCCCCCAGTGTATGTTCCTGGCACCTTTGTCAAAAATGAGTTCCCTGTAGATGTGTGGATTTATTTCTGGATTTTCTCTTATATTCCATTTGGTCTATGTGTCTGTGTTATGCCCATACCCTGCCATTTTAGTTACTATAGCTTTGTAATATAATCTGCTTCTGCCAACTTTGTTCTTTTGCTCAGGATAGCTTTAGCTATTCTGGGTCTTTTGTGGTTCCATATAAATTTTAGAATTTTTTTTTCTACTTCTGTGAAGAATGTCATTGGAATTTTGATAGGGATTGCATTGAGTCTGTAGATTGCTTTGGATAGTATGGACATTTTAGTGATATTAATTATTCCAATTCATGAACATGGGATGTATTTCCATTTTTGTGTGTCTCATTCAATTTCTTCCATCAGTATTTTGTAGTTTCCATTGAAGATGTATTTCACCTCTTTTGTTAAACTTATTTCTAGGTATTTTATTTTTTGTAGCTATTGTAAATAGGATTGCTTCTTGATTTATTTTTCCTCAAGTTTGTTATTGGCTGATAGACTGCTAATTATTATATGTTGATTTTGTATCCTGTAGCTTTACTGAATTCATTTATTAGTTCTAATAGTCTTTGGTGAAGTCTTTGGGATTTTCTATATATATGATCATTTTCTCTGCAAAAAGAAACAATTTGATTTCCTCCTTCCCAATTTGGATGCCCTTTATTTCTTTCTCTTTTCTAATTGCTCTTGCAGAGACTTCTGGTACTATGTTGAATAACAGTGGTAAAACAGGGCATTCTTATTCCAGATCTTAGAGAAAAAGCTTTCAATTTTTCACCATTCAGTATGATGTTAGCTGTGGGTTTGTCATATATGACCTTTATTGTGTTGAGATATGTTATTTCTATACCTAATTTGTTAGAGTTTTTATCATGAAGCAATGTTGAACTCTTCTCTGCATCTATTGAAATGGCAATATAATTTGTGTCCTTCATTCTGTTGATATGATGTACCATGTTTATAGATTTGCATATGTTGAACCATTCTTGCATTCCTGGAATGAATCCTACTTGATTATGATGATCTTTTTAATGTGTTGTTGGATTTTGTTTGCTAGTATTTTGTTGAGAATATTTACATCTATGTTCATCAGGAATATTGGCCTGTTGTTTTCCTTTTTGTGGTGTCTTTGTCTGGTTTTGATTTCAGGACAGTGCTGGTGCTGTATAATGAGTTTGAAAGTATTTCTTCCTCTTCAATTTTTTAGAAGAGTTTGAGAAGAATAGGTATTAGTTCTTCTTTTTTTTTTTTTTTTTTTTTTTTTTTGAGATGGAGTCTCGCTCTGTTGCCCAGGCTGGAGTGCAGTGGCGCGATCTTGGCTTGCTGCAAGCTCCGCCTCCCAGGTTCACGCCATTCTCCTGCCTCAGCCTCCCAAGTAGCTGGGACTACAGGCACCTACCACTACGCCTGGCTAATTTTGGTTTTGTATTTTTAGTAGAGATGGGGTTTCACCATGTTAGCCAGGATGGTCTCGATTTCCTGACCTTGTGATCCACCCGCCTCAGCCTCCCAAAGTGCTGGGATTACAGGTGTGAGCCACCGCACCCAGCCAGTTCTTCTTTTAAAAGTTTGGTAGAATTCAGCCATGAAGTCATCATGTCTTGGGCTTTTCTTTGATGAAGGAGTCTTTATTACTGCTCTAATCTTGTTACTCATTATTGGTCCACTCAGGTTTTGTATTTCTTCATGGTTCAAACTTAGAGGTTGTATGTGTCCAGGAATATATCCATATCTTCTAGATTTTTTCAATTTGTTTGTGTATAGTTGTTCATCATAGTCTTATGATCCTTTGCATTTCTGTAGTTTCTGTTGTAATGCCTACTTCTTCACCTCTGATTTTGAGTCTTCTCTCTTTTTTTCTTAGTCTTCCTAAAGGTTTGTTGATTTTTTAATCTTTTCAAAAACCCACTCTTTGTCTTGTTAACCTTTTGTATTGTTCTTTAAATCTCGTATTTTATTTCTGCTCTGATCTTTGTTATTTCTTTCTTTCTACTGATTGTTGATTTCATTTATTCATGTTTTTCTAATTCCTTGAAGTGTAACATTAGATTATTTGAGACATTTCTGTTTTTTTGATTTAGGTGTTTATTGCTATAAACCTCCCTCTTAGCATTGCTTTTGCTGTGTCCCTTAGGTTTTGGTATGTTGTGTATGTTTAATTGGAGAATTTAATCCATTTACATTCAAGGTTATTACTGAAAGGTAAGGGTTTACTACTGCCATTTTGTTACTTGTTTTCTGGTTGTTTTGTAGATCCTTTTTTTCTTTTCTCCTCTCTTATTATCTTCTTTTGTGGTTAAGTGATTTTTCTTTGGTATTATGTTTTGATTTCATGCTATTTATTTTTACTCTATCTATTACAGGGTTTTGATTTATGAGTACCACGGGGCTTATTTTAAAACATCTTATAGTTATAACAGATTATTTTAAACTGATAACTTAACTTTGAACACAAAAAATTAACAAAAATAAACTATGCTTTAACACCATTCCCCCCACACACAAATTTTGACTTTTTGATATTTTGATTTACATCTTTTTGTATTGCCTATCTCTTTACCAATTGTCATGATTATTATTATTTTCTTTAATAGTTTTGTCTTGTAGTCTTTATACTTAAGATATAAGTAGGTTACATATCACAGTTAAAGTATTATTCTGAATTTTTCTATATTCTTTCTTTTACCACCGAGTTTTTTATACCTTCAAATGTTTTCTTTTTGCACATTAGCATTATTTCCTTTCAGCTGCAAGCCATATTGGGGCTTCATTTAATATGATATGTTTCTTTTCTCCTGCTGCTTTCAATTTTCTTTTTTGTCCCAGATTTTTGATAATTTGATTATGATGTGCCTTAAAGAATTTCTTTTTGGATTGAATTTGATTGGTGACCTCTGAGATTCCTGTACTTGGATAATGTCTTTCTTCAAATTTGGGAAATTTTCAGCCATTATTTCTATAAATATGCTGTCTAGGCCTTTTTCTCTATTGTCTCTTTCAGGAACTCCTGTTAAGCAAAAGTTTGTTCACTTGGTGGTGTCCCATAATTCTTATGGGCCTTCTTCACTCTTTTTTATTCATTTTCTCTTTGCCTCTCTGATTGGCAATTTCATGTTCTGTCTTCAGGCTCACTGATTCTTTCCTCAGTATGAACCAGTTTGCTGTTAAAACTTTTTAATGTGTTTTAAAATTCAGTTATTGAATTATTTATTTATAGGATTTCTGTTTATAAAAAACAAAATTTTTGTCAATTTTCTTCCTGGATTGTTTTCCATATTTCATTTAGCTTTTTATTCATATTATCTTGTGAGTCCTTGAACTTCTTTAAGAGCAATGTTCTGAATTCTTTGTTAGACACTTCATAGCTCTTCAGTTCTTTTTTGTCTATTACAAGAGCTTTGTTGGTTTCTTTTGGTGGTGTCAGATTTATTTGAGTTTTCACAATTCTTGCATCTTTACACTGATGCCCATGCACTTGAGGAGACAGCCACCACTTCCAGCTTTTGCAGGTGTTCTCTGGTGGTGTTAGACCTTTACTACTTAATATTGGAACTTAATTGCTGACCTGCTATTGCTCCTCATTTTAGGAAGGACTTACAATAAGCACTGGAACTAAAACACTGCATTGGAACTAACTCATTGCTTGCCTGGTCTGGGGAAGACTCCCAGTGAGCACCAGAACTTAAGCACCAGAACTATATCACTGCCCTACCATTGTTTTCTAGTCTTAAGAAGACTTAAATAAGCACCAGAACTTAATTGTTTCCAGGTCAGAAGAAGGCTTCATGAAAGCACCTGGGCTTTGTGGGGAATCTGGCCAGGGATTTCGATCTTCCTGTGGATTGTTTCCCTTATAGTGCTCTGGCAGCAGTCAGTCTCCTCAGCATGGTGTCCCCTTTGATTTAAGCTCAGAGAAGCCACCAAGATTTGCATGCCAGTTGCTGTGATCAGTGCCCCTACTTTTTGTCCCCAATTCACCCCAGGTGGTTCAGCCTTCTTGGTACTCTCAGTGTTTTCTGTGAGATGGAACTGGAGTTGGCTTCCCAAGAAGATTCCCAGACTGGTGGGGATATTAATGTCCACCTCCAATTTTCTCCTACCACCTCAGAAACCCTGGGTTTAGGAAAATTTTTCGTGAGTGGCGTTGTGCCAGCTTGAGGTAGGGGTTAGTCCAGTCTAAAATGAGTGTTCCCCTTACTAGTTGAAGCATTTCTTGATTCTGTGGGTCCAGGTGGCTTTTCCACTCCCCTCCCCAATATATGGTGAATTTAGGGTAGTATTCTTCTCTTTGAGTAGTTTTTAGTTGTACTTTGGTAGGAGAATGATGCTGAAGGAACTTCTACTCTGCCATCTTGCTGGTGTCACTCTCTCGTCTGATTTTGTCTACTATACTTCATATAAGTGAAATCATATAGTGTTTGTTATTTTGTGACTGGCTTCTTTCTCCTAGCATGCCCTAGATATTCACTCATGTTGTAGTATGTGATAGAATTTCCTTCATTTTTTAGGCTGGATAATATTCCATTGTATATATATACCACATTTTCTTCATCTATGCATTCAGTAGTGGATATGTGGGTTCCTTGCACCTCTTGGCTATTGCAAATAATGCTACAATGAACATGGGTGTGCAAGTATCTCTTTGAGATCCTGCTTTGAATTATTATGGATATATACTAAAAAAATGGGATTGCTGGATCATGTGATAATTCTATTTTCAATTTTTAAGGAACCCCCTTCCTGTTTTTTATAATAGCTGCACCATTTTGCATTCCCACCAACAGTTCACATGGGTTCCAATCTCTCCACGTCTTCACCAAAAGTTGTTATTTTCCGTTCTTTTGATAGCAGCCATCTTGATGGGTTTGAAGTGATATCTCACTGTGTCTTTTATTTGCATTTTCCTAATTATTAGTGATACTGAGCGTTTTTTATGTGCTTATTGGTCATTTGTATATCTTCTTTAGAGAAATGTCTATCCAAGTCCTTTGCCATATTTTAATTGGGTTATTTGGCATTTTGTTATCATTATTAAGTTGTAGATGTTCCTTAAATATTTTGAATATTAACACATTGTCAGCTATGTGATTTGGAATTATTTTCTTCCATTCTCTCCTTTTCCCACTGGCATTTCACTCTGCTGATTGTTTCCTTTCCCACTGAGAAGTTTAAAGTTTTGCATAATCTCTTTTTAAAAATTTGTTGTCTATGCTTTTGATGTTACATCCAATAAATTATTGCCATAGCCAACATCCTGAAAGTTTTTACCTTTTTTCTCCTAGGAGTTTAATAATTTTAAGTATTAAATTTAAATACTTAATCCATTCTTAGTTACATTTTGTATATGATGTAAGGTAAGGATTTGACTTCATTCTTTTGCTTGTGAATATTCAGTTTTTCCAACAATATTTGTTGAAGAGACTGTTATTTATCTATTATGTAGTCTTGGCACACTGATCAAAAATCATTTCGTCATATAGCAGTGGTTTATTTATGAGCTACCTATTCTGCTCCATTTATTTATATATCTATCTTTATCCCAATACCACATTGTCTTAATTACTATTGGCTTTGAGATATGTTTTGAAATAAGGAAGTTTGAAATTTTCAACTTTGGCCTACTTTTTTCAAGTTTGTTTTGGCTATTCAGTATTCCTTGAAATTATGTATGAACAGTAGGATTTTTTTTTCTATTTCTGAAAATGCCACTGGGATTTTGAAAGGGATTGCATTGACTCTGTAGATTGTTTTGGGTAGTATGGCTATTTTAACAATATTAAGTCTTCCAGTTCATGAACATAGGATGCTTTCCCATTTACTTATGTCTTCTTTAATTTCCTTCAGCAGCATTTTGTAGTTTTCAGTGAACAAGTCTTTCTCCATCCCCTCAGTTAAGTTTATTCCTAAGTATTTCTTTATTTTTGATTTATAGTAAATAGGATTGTTTTCTTGATTTCCTTTTCAGATTGATCATTATTTGTGCATAAAAATGCAACTAATTTTTGAGTGCTGATTTTGTATTCTGCAACTTTACTAAATTTATTCTACTGTGTGTGTGTGTGTGTGTGTGTGTGTGTACTCTTTAGGGTTTTTTATATATAAGATTATGTCTTCTTTTACAATTTGTATTCCTTTTTTTTTCTTGTGGAGTTGCTCTACCAGAACATCCAGTACCATGTTGAATAGTAGTGGCAAGAGTGGACTTATTTGTCTTGTTCCTTAACTAGGAGGAAAGCTTTCTCTGTTGAGTATCATGTTCGCTGTGGAATTTTTATATATGACTTTTATTATGTTAAGGTCTTCTTTTTTCCTAAAGAGATAGGGTCCCACTTTGTCATCCAGGCTGGAGTGCAGTGACATAGTAATAGCTCACTGCAGCCTTGAACTCCTGGGCTCAAGTTGTCCTCTTGCCTTAGCCTCCTTAGTAGCTGGGACTACAGGCATGCACCCTGTGTCTGGCTACTTAAAAATTTTTTTTGGAGAGACAGTATCTCACTGTCTTGCTTAGAATGGTCTTGAACTCTTGGCCTCAAGTGTTCCCCCCACCTTAGCCTCCCAAAGTGCTAGAATTACATGCATGAGACTCCATGACTGGTCCAGAGGTAGATTTTTTTCTATTCCTTGTTGGTTGAGTGTTGTTGTTGTTGTTGTTTTTTATCATGAAAGGGGTTTGAGTTTTGTTAAATGCTTTCTCTGTATTGATTGAGATGACCATGTAGTTTTTGTATTTTATTTTGTTAATGAGGTATAGTACATGTATTGATTTTTGTATACTAAACAGTCCTTGCATTCCAGGTATAAATCCACTTAGTCATGGTGTATGATCCTTTCAATGAGCTGTTGAATTCAGTTTGCTAATGTTAGGTTTAGTATTGTTGCTTTAATATTCATCAGGAATACTGGCCTGTAGGGTTTTTCTTTTCTCTTGCTGTGTCTTTGTCTGGTTTTGGCTATTGTGTGCTCTTTTAAAATCTTTAAAGTTTTGATTTTCATATTTAGGTTTTTTTGTCTATCTAGTGTTTATTTTGTGGGTATGAGATAGAGATTGATATTATCTTTAGCTAAATGGTGTTACTTATTAAATAATCAAGAAACTCACCTAACACATAAGAACTCAAGTAAACTTAAGGTGAATGGATGAGAAAAGATATTTCATGCAAATGGAAACCAAAAGTGAGCAGGAGTCGCTAT
This sequence comes from Pan troglodytes, assembly GCF_028858775.2. Taxonomy (NCBI): domain Eukaryota; kingdom Metazoa; phylum Chordata; class Mammalia; order Primates; family Hominidae; genus Pan; species Pan troglodytes. Next base: position 96,372,633 of record NC_072407.2, read on the forward strand.
TCTTATATCAGACAAAACAGACTTTAAAGCAACAACAATTTTAAAAGACAAAGAGGGACATTATATAATGATGAAAAAATCAGTCCAACAGGAAAATATCATAATTCTAAATATATATGCACCTAACACTGGAGGTCCCAAATTTATAAAACAATTACTGCTAGACCAAAGAGATGAGATAGACAGCAACATAATAATAGTGGGGACTTCAATACTCCACTGACAGCACTAGCTAGGTCATCAAGACAGAAAGTAAACAAGGAAACCATGGACTTAAATCATACCCTAGAACAAATGGACTTAACAGATATTTACACTGCATTCTACCCAATAACTGCAGAATATACGTTCTTTTCATCAGCACATGGAACATTCTCCAAGATAAACCATATGATAGGCCACAAAACAAGTCTCAATAAATTGAAGAAAATCTAAATTATATCAAGTACCCTCTCAGACCACAGTGGAATGAAACTGGAAATTAACTCCAAAAGAAACCCCCCAAACTATACAAATATATGGAAATTAAATAATCTGCTCCTCAATAGTCTTTGGGTCAACAATGAAATCAAACGGAAATTTAAAATTTCTTTGAACTAAATGATAATAGTGACACAACCTATCAAAACCTCTGGAATAAAGCAAAAGCAGTGCTAAGAAGAAAGCTCATAGCATTCAATGCCTATATCAGAAAGTCTGAAAGAGCACAAATAGACAATCTAATGTCACGCATCAAGGAAGTAGAGAAACAAGAACAAACCAAACCCTAACCCACCAGAAGAAAAGAAATTACAAAGATCAGAACAGAATTATATGAAATTGAAATTTAAAAAAATACAAAAGACAAATGAAACAAAAAGCTAGTTCTTTGAAAATATAAACAAAATTGATAAACTATTAGTGAGATTAACCAAGAAAAGAAGAGAGAAGAACACCTAAATAAGCTCAATTAGAAATGAAATGGGAAATATTACAGCTGATACGTTGGAAATACAAAAGATCATTCAAGGCTACTATGAACACCATTACACACACACAAACTAGAAAATCTAGAGGAAATGGATAAATTCCTGGAAATATACAACCCTCCTAGATTAAATCAAGAAGAAATAGAAACTCTGGACAGACCAATAGCAAGTAGAGATATTGAAACAGTAATAAAATAATTGCCAATAAAAAAAGTCCAGGACCAGATGGATTCATAACTGAATTCTATCAGGCATTGAAAGAAGAACTGGTACCAATCTTACTGAAACTATTTCAAAAGACAGAAAAAGAGGAAATCCTCCTTAAATCATTCTATGAAGCCAGTATCGTCCTAATTTGAAAACCAGAAAAAGACATAATAAAAATAGAAAATTACAGACCAATATCAGTGAGGAACACAGATGCTCAATATTTTTTGAGAACAAAATCCTCAACAAAACTCTAGCTAATGAAATCCAACAGCATATCAAAAAAAGAACACACCACGATCGAGTAATTTCATACCGGGATGAAGGGATGGTTTAACATACCCAAGTGAATAAATGTGACACAGCACGTAAACAGAATTAAAAACAAAAATCATATGATCTCAATAGATGCAGAAAAAGCATTTGACAAAATCCAGCATCCTTTTATGATCAAAACCTTCCACAAAATTGGCATAGAAGGGACATACCTCAAGGTAATAAATCCCATCTATGACAAACCCACAGCCAACATTTCACTGAATGGAAAAAAAGTTGAAAGCATTCCTTCTGAGAACTGGAACAAGACAAGGACGCCCACTTTCACCACTGCTATTCCGCATTATACTGGAAGTCCTAGCCATAACAATGAGACAAGAGAAAGAAATAAAGCACATCCAGATCAGTAAAGAAGAAGTCAAACTCTCACTGTTTACCAATGACATGATCATATGCCTAGAAAACACTAAAGATTCATCCAAAAAGCTCACATCTGATAAGTGAATTTTGGTAAAGTTTCAAGATACAAAACCAATGTACACAAATCAGTAGCAGTGCTATACACCAACAATGACCAAGCTGAGAATCAAATCAAAATCTCAACCCATTTTACAACAGCTCCATACACACACACACACACACACACACACACACACACACACACACACACCACTTTAGGAATATACCTAACCAAGGAGGTGAAAGATCTCTACAAGGAAAACTACTAAACACTGCTTAAAACATAGATGACACAAACAAATGGAAACACATCCCATGCTGATGGATGGGTACAATCAATATTGTGAAAATGGGCATACTGCCAAAAGCAATCTACAAATTCAACGCAATTCCCATCAAAGTACCATCATAATTCTTCACAGAACTAGAAAAAACAATCCTAAAACGTATATGGAACCAAAAAAGAGCCCACATAACAGAAACAAGACTAAGCAAAAAGAACAAATCTGGAGGCATCACATTACCTGACCTCAAGCTATGCCACAAGGCATGGTAGTGGTATAAAACAGCATGGTACTGGTATAAAAATAGACATGTAGCCCAGTGGAACAGAATAGAGAATCCAAAAATGAAGGCAAATGCTTACAACCAATTGATCTTCAACAAAGCAAACAAAAACATCAATTGGGGAAAGAAAACCCTCTTCAACAAATGGTGCTGGGATAATTGGCAAGCCACATGTTGGAGAATGAAGCAAGATATTTATCTCTCACCCTATACAAAAATCAACTCAAGATGGATCAAAGACTTAAATCTAAGACCCAAAACCAAAAACATTCTAGAAGACAACATTGGAAAAACTCTTCTAGACACTGGCTTAGGCAAAGAATCCCTGACCAAGAACCCAAAAGCAAATGCAAAAAATAATAATAATAAATAAATAAATAGATGGGACCTAATTAAACTAAACGGCTTTTCTGCACAGTAAAGGAAACAATCAGCAGAGTAAACAGACAATCCACAGAGCAGGAGAAAATTTTCACAAACTATGCATCCAACAAAGGACTAATACCCAGACTCTACAAAGAACACAAACAAATCAGCAAGAAAAAAACATAAACATAATCCTATCAAAAAATGGGCAAAAGACGTAAATAGACAGTTCTCAAAAGGAGATATACAAATGGCCAATAAACATATGAAAAACTGCTCAACATCACTAATTATCAGGCAAATGCAAATCGAAACCACAATGAGATACCAACTTACTCCTGCAAGAATGGCCATAATTTAAAAATAAAAAATAAACTCTCAGGATACAAAATCAATGTGCAAAATCACAAGCATTCCTATACACCAATAATAGACAAACAGCCAAATCATGAGTGAACTCCTATTCACAATTGCTACAAAAATAATAAAATACCTAGGAATACAACTTACAAGGGATGTGAAGGACCACTTCAAGAACTACAAACCACTGCTCAAGGAAACAAGAGAGGACACAAACAAATGGAAAAACATTCCATGTTCATGGATAGGAAGAATCAATATTGTGAAAATGGCCATACTGCCCAAAGTAATTTATAAATTCAATGCTATCCCCATCAAGCTACCACCGACTTTCTTCACAGAATTAGAAAAAACTATTTTAAATTTCATATGGAACCAAAAAACAGCCCACATAGCCAAGACAATCCTAAGCAAAAAGAACAAATAAGAACAAATCTGGAGGCATCACGCTACCTGACTTCAAACTATGCTACAAGGCCACAGTAACCAAAACAGCATGGTACTGGTACCAAAACAGATATATAGACCAATGGAACAGAACAGATACCTCAGAAATTATGCCACACATCTACAACCATTTGATCTTTCACAAACCTGACAAAAACAAGCAACAGGGAAAGAATTCCCCATTTAATAAATGGTGTTGGGAAAACTGGCTAGCCATATGCAGAAATCTGAAATTGGACCCCTTCCTTACACTTTATGCAAAAATTAACTCAAGATGGATTAAAGACTTAAACATAAGACCCAAAACCATAAAAATCCTAGAAGAAAACCTAGCCAATACCATTCAGGACATAGGCATGGGCAAAGGCTTCATGACTAAAACACCAAAAGCAATGGCAACAAAAGCCAAAATTGACAAATGAGATCTAATTAAAACTAAAGAGCTTCTGCACAGCAAAAGAAACTATCATCAGAGTGAACAGGCAGCCTACAGAATGGGAGAAAATTTTTGTAATCTATCCATCTTACAAAGGGCTAATATCCAGAATCTACAAGGAACTTAAACAAATGTATGAGAAAAAAACAACCCCATCAAAAAGTACATGAAGGATATGAACAGACACTTCTCAGAAGAAGACATTTATGCAGCCAGCAAACATATGAAAAAAAGCTCATCATTACTGGTCATTAGAGACATGCAAATCAAAACCAGAATGAGATACCATCTCACACCAGTTAGAATGGCGATCATTCAAAAGTCAGGAAACAACAGATGCTGGAGAGGATGTGGAGAAATAGGAATGCTTTACACTGTTGGTGGGAGTGTAAATTAGTTCAACCATTGTGGAAGACAGTGTGGCAATTTCTGAAGGATCTAGAACCAGAAATACCATTTGACCCAGCAACCCCATTCCTGGGTAGATACTCTAAGGATTATAAATCATTCTACTATAAAGACACATGCACATGTATGTTTATTGCAGTACTATTCACAATAGCAAAGACTTGGAACCAACCCAAATGCCCATCAATGATAGACTAGATAAAGAAAACGTGGCACATATACACCATAGAATATTATGTAGCCATAAAAAAGGATGAGTTCATGTCCTTTGCAGGGACATGGAAGAAGCTGGAAACCATCATTCTCAGCAAACTAACACAGGAACAGAAAACCAAACACCACACATTCTCATTCATAGTAGGAGTTGAACAATAAGAACACATGGACGTGTGTGAGTGGAACATCACACACCATGGTCTGTCAGGGGGTGAGGGGCTGGGGAGGGATAGCATTAGGAGAAATACCTAATGTAGGTGATGGGTTGATGGGTGCAGCAAACCACCATGGCATGTGTATCACTGTGTAACAAACCTGCACGTTCTGCACATGTATCCCAGAACTTAAAGTATAATTAAAAAAACAAAAACAAACAAACAACTACAAAAAAACAGATGTTGGCATGGATGTGGTGAAAAAGGGAACACTTACACTGCTGGTGGGAGTGTAAACTAGTACAACCACTATGGAAAACAGTATGGAGATTCTTTAAAGGACTAAAAGTAGAACTACAATTTGATCCAGCAATCCCACTACTGGGTATCTACCCCAAGGAAAAGAAGTCATTATATGAAGAAGACCCTTGCCCATGCATGTTTCACAACTGCAAAATTCATAACTGCAATTCACAACTGCAAAAATATGGAACCAACCTAAATGCCCATCAATTAACAAGTGGATAATGAAAATGTGGTACGTATATACCCATACATACATACCATGGAATACTACTCAGTCATAAAAAGTAATGAAATAATGGAATTCACAGCAACCTGGATGGAGTTGGAGACCATTATTCTACTAAGTGAAGTCACGAAGATTGTCAGGCCACAATAAGGGGGTCAGTTAATGTGAAATCTCCTGATATTTTTGTAGTAGTATCAGCCTGAATGTATAATTCTGCATCTCTATTTGTACCTTTAGCCTAGTGCTCTAGACTAGTATTATCCAGTACAAATATAATGTGAGCCACAAAGGTGAACCACATATGTAATTTTAAATTTTCTAATAGCCACATTAAAAAAGTAAAAGAAGAAACAGATAAAATTAACTTTATTTATTTATTTGTTTTAGAGATAGGGCCTTGCTCTTTTGCCCAAGCTGGAGTGCAGTGGTGTGATCATAGTTCACTGCAGCCTCAAACTCCTGGGCTCAAGTGATCCTCCTGTCTCAGCCTCCCAACTCACTGAGATTACAGGCAGGAGCCACCATGTGCCACTGAAATTAATTCTAATATATTTCATTTAATCTAATATATCCAAATTATATCAACATATAATTAATATAAAAATTATTATTTTATATCTTTTTCATACTAAATCTTTGAAATCAAGTGTGTATTTTACACTTACAGAGCATCTCAATTCAGAGGAGTCACATTTCACATTCTTAGTAGCTGCCTACAGATAGTGGCTATGGTTTTGAAAATGTATCTCTAGGCAATACTTTCTTATTTTTTAAGAAACTGGGTCTTGCTCTGTCATTCAGGCTGAAGTGCAGTAGTGCAATCATAGCTTACAGGCACGGGCAACCACGTGCAGCCTGACAATATTTTTTCCCCCATCTAACAGCAATGCGGTTCAGAGAACATTTTCTTAGTTTCATGGTAAGGAGATTAGGTCAAACCAGAATTGGAAGTCAGGCTGTATCATGTCTGAGGATACTCATTTCACATATCAGTGAAATGAGTATGGCCTCATTTCACTGAGGCCATACTGCTATATAATTAAACATGACTGATACGATGAGACATAATAAATATTTCAGGTTGCCAGGTGAACTGAAAGAATTATAGGAACTGAAAGATAGAATGTTAGTCAAATACAACAAAATGTGAGTCACACACATAGAAGTTCAGTGAAAGATCTTGTAAATGGAGGCGGGTTAAGCCCCTTGCTCCTTTGAAAGTCTTGTTTTGTTTTCATTTCTTTGCTTCTTTTAAAAATTCTTCATAATTCCCCTGGAAACTAAAGGATGTGAACATTAATAAAACTGATACATATAATTTCATTTCCTACAAAATACATATTTTTAGATGTTAGCACTTTGAAAGGGAACATCAGGATGCTAAACCATGACCTATAAATAACAGGCTATATTTTAAAATATAAAACAAACTGATCACAGCTTTTGAGAGGTTTCATCTTCCTGAATCTCCAATTATCTTCTGGTTCTGTTTCTAAGAGAGTCTTCAAAAGGAAAAAATAATAGCCTCAGGCAAGCATGTATCTATGGAGATAAACAGGCTCATATACATATCAGTCAAGGTACATACTTGTTTTGGGTATTTATTCCTGTATGTTGAACTCCGAAACTTAATGGCTTAAAAAATACCACCATTCTAGTTATCTGCTCGTGATTCTGAACTTTGAGCAGAGCTTAGTGGAGTGAACTCATCTCTGCCCTACATTGATTGCATCGACTGGCATGGCTCAATGGGGGCTGGAAGATCAAATCCCAAGAAGTTCTCACTCACATGGCAGGCAGTTGTTGCTGTTTGTTGACGAGGAACACAGCTGTGTCTGTTGACCAGCAGAGCTAAGAATGATAGGAACTGAAAGATAGAATGTTAGTCTATCTTAATGTTAGGCTCTCTAAGGACAGCCTTAGTTGTCTGTATGGCCTTTTCACATGACTGGGTTGGACTTTTCACAGGATGTTCAGATTTCTTGAATAACAGCTGGCTTCCCTCAGAGCCTGAGCACCGAAGTAGAGCTGCTGGCCTTTGTTAAGGGTTAGTCCTAGACTTTCAGAGTATCACAGTCTCAGCATTTTATTGCTTAAAGCAGGTCACAGGGCCAGGCCAGGTGCAAAGGGAAAAACTTCACAAGAGCATGAATACTGGGAAGTGTGGTTCACTGAGATATAATAGCATCCACATTAGTAAACTCATTAATACAGCCCACTTCTCCTCTCAATAGATATTCTCACCCTTAAACCTCTGTTACCCTATTAGAATTGATAATTCTCTATACTGATGACAACCATGTTAGGATTTCAGCCTGTGGTTCCTGGCCAATACCCAAATTCTTATAAAAAGAGGAGTTTCTTGGATACCTTTGTCTGAATATCTTGCTGATACCACTCACTCAACATTTGCAAACTGAGCTCCTGAATTCTTTTCTTCTTTCTTTTTTTTGAAAAGGGTCTCATTCTATCACCCAAGCTGGAGGGCAATGGCACGATCATGGCTCACTGCAGCCTCAAACTCCTGGGCTCAAGCAATCATCTCATCTCAGCTTCCCTAGGAGCTGGGACTACAGGCTCACATAATCATGCCCAGTTAATTTTTTTTATTCTTTGTAGAGATGGGATCTTGCTATGTTGCTTAGGCTGGTCTCGAACTCCTGGCCTTAAGTGATCCTCCTGCCTCAGCCTCCCAAAGTGTTGGGATTACATATTAATTGCCTTCTCTCTGTAGTATAGAAGAAACATACGTCATCTGTTTCCTTCTACCCTGAGCTTCCTTGGAGTTGGTGTGGTGCAGCCTGGGCTTTCAAAACAGACTTAGGCTGGAATTCCAACCGCATCATTTTCTAGCTGTGCATCCTGGAAAAGTTACTTAATGTCCCTGTGGTTCAATTTTTTAAAAATTGACAACTTAAGAATATTAACACAATTACCTTCCTGGGTTGTAGTAAAAATTAAATAAGATACATAAAGTGTCCAATTCAACATTTGGCACATTGTACAGAAACCTATTCATTTTTGTTTTCCAGTGCAGTAGACTTAGGGTTGAGTGAATGTATCATTACCCTTCTTTGGAAAATCCTGGGAGTGCAAGATTCAGTTGTTTTCCATAACCGTTAGGCAGACCCAAAGTGTCTTGCCCCTAGATATGCATCTTTGAGTATGTTTTTCAGGCAGATCCTCCCTTCTTTCTGCTTACGTGATAAGCATGCTACAAGCGAGTGGCATTCCCTGGCTCCTGTTGCATCTTTTCTGAGTTGCCATGCTTCCTAACTATGTGCAGGAGACACAGGCACACGGCCAATGCCCATTAAGTCATTATTAAGGCTGAGTCTCTATCTAGCTCCGTGGCTAGCTCTCCAGCATTGCTTCATATTTCCTCACCAAGCCAGCAAAGCCTGCACCCCAAAACCTCAATCCTAGTTGCTGACTCTCTGACCTCACCCCATGTGGGCACCCCCTCTCTCCTTCTGCTGCTGGAGGAACTTCCAAATACGATACCAGGTGGGCACCCCCTGTCTCCTTCTGCTGCTGGAGAAACTTCCAAATGTGATACCAAGCAAGTCTGCAGGACCATTCCAGCCTCTTCCTGGAGATCAGCATTCCAGATTCGAAAAGGCCCAAACTCCACAGCAAAGTCTGTGGGAACTTGCTTTTTCCTCTTTTTCTGCTGCCCTACATTTTTCTATCTTTTAGAATTCACAGGGGTTCAAAAACATACATTAGATTAACAATACTGATAGTTTAAACACAGCATAGTGGTTGAGAAGATAGGCTTTAAATTTGGATAAAGCTAGACTTGAATTTAATACCACAATTTACCACTTGTGTAATGTTGGCTACTTACTTAAATCTATTTTTCTATCTAAAAATGAGAATGATAGTATTCTATAACACAGAGTTTGCATCATTTGGTTCCAAGTAAAGCAATATGACTTCAGTGGCTTAAACAGAAAGAAGTATAGTTTCTCTCACTTAACGAGAGCTCTGCAAATGGTGGCTAACTGTGTTGAATTAGTACCTCAATGCTATCTCCCAGTTCTTTTGACCTTTGCCTCATTCTTATTGCCTCATGTTTGCAGAATGGCTGATGTAGCTCCAGATATCACATTTATATTCAAAGAAACCATATATTTCCTTTTATCAAGAAGATAGAAGGATTCTCTGTGGTCTCTGTACTAGACTTCCTGTTACCCAGAAACAGGGCATATGACAATTCTTTAGAAAAGAGCTGGGAGATTGGGGAATTGTTATCATTATTGGTTTAGACCAACCAGAATTCATATCCTGGGCTGGGAACATTGCAGCTCAGAAAAAAAAATCAGGCTTTTGTTACCAAGTAAGAGGTAGGTTATGGCTAAATTGTGGGTAACCAATAGGGGTTTGGTTTGACACAGGGTTGTAGTATTAAATTTAATAATATTTGTAAAGTTCTTAGTATAGTGCTGGACTTTTACATAGTGTTTAATAAACTGTGGCCATTATTATAAATAAAATTGCCAAATTGGTTGGCCATGCTCTAGATCTAGTTATTTTTAAATACAGTATTTATAAAATTATAAAATTCATGAAACTCAGCTCTACTGATTTCTCGGAGAGTGCACTGCATCCTCGTTAGCTCAGATTTTGCTTTCTTTTTTTCTTTCGTGGCACAAATATACATTCAGTACCAACTTTGTGCCAGGTGTAAGCACAGGTACAAGTCTAGCCTTCTCCCTGACACTATGGGATCCCCAGGCCTCAAAATTTAATTTCTATGCCATTTATGCCCATATTTCTCATGCTGGAGCCTCAGGCCCAAGCCTCTGCAGATCCATGGTGCTTCCTCTTTTTCCACAAAATCAGAAACCAAAAGGATGGTTCTTAACTTGGTTAAGCATAGCACGATAAACTATTGTCAAGCTCACAACTTCACTTTGAGGTTTTGCGATCACCTGAATGTAAATTCAAATGAAGCAGACATCAGCAAAGGTACTAGGGAACTCTTTACAAAGCTCACACTTCTCAGGGATACCAATTCAAAAGCTCTCCAGATTCTGCCATCTCATCATTACTCTCATTAGACATTTGCTGATTACAGGCTATGAGTCAGCTGACCTTCCTGTGTTGAACCCAAGAACACTTTACATTTGTAGGGCTATTTCAAAGCCTGTCCTCATTTTTAGAAGCACTGAGGTCCTCAAGGCAGGTTGCATTATCCTGAATTTATTAATAAAGGTGCTAGGACCCATAAAGGGGTCTGTTCACAGTGCCAGGAAATTTGTACACATTCTCTCATTTAATCCTCACACACTGACAGTTAGGTAATACTACTGCTAATTTACAGATGAGAAGTCTGAGGCCCAGAGAGAGTAAATTACCTGAGGTCACACAGATAGTCAATGGCAAAGCCACAGCTGGAACCAAAGCCTTCAATTTTCAATCCCCCATACTTCCCCCTGTGCCATACAGTGCCTCACTACATGCATTCTTTGGAATACATATCTATGATGAACCCTTTTATGTGGTCTGAGTAAAAGTTTCATAGAGAAAAATGTAATTCAAGCTATAGTTGTTTGTGGATTTAAATTGCCTATATTTTCTATCATTGCACTTATAGAAATTACAGAATTCCATATCTACTATACCTATGCTACAATTCTATTTTCTTTTTTTTCTTTCTTCCTGACAACTCACACCCTCTCCACTGCCACCAGCATCATTTTTTGCTTCTTTTTACTACAGGAGAGGAAGTTATTAAAGGTAACATTAAAACAAGCTTAACAACCTTATTGCAAGGAATCACTAAAGCAATATTAGCGTTAGTCCTAAGGGCTGATTACCTTATCTCAACTTTCTCCCCAAGGAGAGACAAATACCAAGGAGATATCAGGAAGAATATTGTCCCCGGTAAATACCAAGTCACATCAGGAAGAATACTGTGGAGAGAGAGGTAAAGAATCAGGATGGAAACAGAAAATAGGCCGAACAATGGCCAAGCGTCAAAATCCTACGTCAGGTAATTATTAGGGGGAAGTGAAACAAAACACATCCTGAAATGGAGATGAGACAGGCTCCTGCTTCCCTTCACCTTGTCTTTGATATAGAGATTGAAAAACAAGAGTGTGACCTCTCTCGGAGCTCCGGAGGCCCTCTGCTTGGGATGTCCTAGAGGATCCTCTGCCCAGTGTAGGGTAGAGGGAGGGATGATAAATAATTGACCATTTACTAAAGTTCCAGGCACTTAATAAGAGTTAATTTACAGAATCCTTAAATAATTCTTCAAGGCTAGTATAATTGACCAAATATTACAGATGAAGAAACTGAGGCTCATAGAGGTCTAATAGTTTGCTCAATACTATAAGTGGTGGAAGTGAGATTCAAACCCAGATTCAGCCTAAGACAGCTCTCCAAAGAGCTGTAATTTATTGCCTCATTTGTGCAATTGATCTTTGGATCTAAGGATAAGACTTTACATTGATCCCTCTTATGCTGTGGGAGTCAGTGTGTCAAAGTAACTTTGACTGGGCTTGTCAGTCACGTAGGTAACTCTACATACTAGATTTTCATCATTGAAAAATTGTATAAATAAAAATAAATGCCATTAAATTAACACAACAGTGAAGCACTCAACAGTTGACATAGCACTTTGATATATAGTTATTGACAACTCCTCTTTTTTCACACCTTGTGCTAAGTTATCACTTCGTCTTTGGCAGCTGAAAGAAATAAGATACTTAAGTATAGCCATAGGTTGTTAAAATTGCTACAATTTGAATTCACTCTGTTCTATGCTCAACTGCATTGTTACTGTCTACCTCGATCTGACCAAATTGCAAGCATTGCCCCTTTCCACTTCCAGTGCATTAGGAAAACTTAAAGGAAGCCCCTGTATCAGGTCACTCTGATAGATTCTGAAATTATATCCTGTACACTGTCTCATCCCACTAGAAAATTGTGCATCATGTCACCGCCATGTTTTAGAAAAATGGGGCTTACCTGAGTCAATACACAAGAGAAATATCCAGCAGATATGCTAACACTCTACAGCCTCGCATGGAAATTCTCTCCCTTTTGAAACCTTAGTCCAAGGGTTCTTGCCAGAAAATTCAGGCCTGCTACCCATGAATATCCTAGTCTTCCTGTGACTATGAGTGTCCTCCAGTCTTTCTGAAAAGCAGAGCCACAAGGCCCTGTGAGAAAACATTTTAAATGGTCCATTTTCAAGGCATGATAAATCTAAGTACTGGCAGCCAGCCTGCAGATGTAACAAACAGCATGCATGCATCTAGAAGGTCACGATATGTAAACAGAATGTAGAGGAGGGGTCAGCCCATAAAAGGGAAGAAAGTTTCGTTATTGGGAAATCAAAGCTTAAGCAGGAAGGGGACCAGGGTATAACCTTATAAGGGGGATGATTAAACTTAGGCGACGTCCAGGAAGATTGTAACCCCACAGTACTTGACCAATGAGGAACTGGGGGAGGGATTTGCATGGTAGGAGGTAAATTACCTGCTGTAACTGCCCAGGGTGTACCTGTCTACCAGACACCCGATCTTGCAAGACCCCCATCAAAAGTCTCACTTCGGCTACTCTTCATGTCTCCGAGTCCATTCTTTGGGTTTGGATGGGTGAATATGTGTTTCTCACAGCACTGTCTTTGTTTCTTCCCAGGACAGTGCTAGGACTGCTTTTTTCTATATCAGACACGTGGGCTCCTGCTGTGTCTTCCTGGAAAGCAGAGGCCAAGGATGGAGCAGACCAAGAGGATGCCAGGAAAAATCACAAAGAAGCCCAGAAAGCACAGCTGGAAGCCAAGAACCCTGTTTTTGGTTTGTGTGGGTGGAAGGTGAGGGACAACATATAGTGACCAACAGGATTCTTCATTTGAAAGAGAATGGAGTACATCAGACCTGTGTATTTAGGTGAAGTATGATAAACATCATCATACTTCAAAGATTATGAACATCAAAGATTATGGAAAGGAACATGACTGCTTAGTTTATTCCATTACCAGTGATCTGCTTGTTTGTTCATTTGCTTACCCATCCATTCATTTATTCATTCATTCCTCCATCCATTCTCTTTCACTTATTCTACAATCATGATTGTATGCCTACCATATCGCTAGAGAGAGGGCAGGAAAAGATCCAAGGATGTGAATACAATCTTCTGCTTCATGATGAGAGCTAAAGGAATCTGTAAAGACTTTGTCTTTTTCATTTTTCTCTCTCCTACACAGACCCTGGCAAATGTTTTATTTCTTATAATTTGCCTGAGGTTTACTCATCCACTACCAGAGCTCTGAAAACACTCTTCAGAACACTATTTTAAAATAATGACAATGACAATAATAGATAACATATATTCAGTGTTTTTTGTATGTGAAGCAATGTAATAACCATTTAAAATGATTGTAACTATACTTTGTAAGAGTATGATGAAACAGGCACTATTAAAATGCTAGTTTTTCACACAGCTAGTATGAGAGAGAGCTGGGATTTGGATACAGGCAGTCTAGCTGCAGAGCCTCCATTCATGGCCATTATATGGTCTGTCTAATGAATGAAATGTTTGACCTTAGAGAAAACTTGAAATGCACAGTTTTCTTTGCTGACTTGAATGATATAAGTTTAAAAATCCGATAGTGGTTGCTAGTTGAAAATTCCTATTCCTTGGGAAACTGTTGAAAGTCTGTTTAGTACTAACCCCCCTCATTAATGGCCATTTGCAAAGCCAGGCCAAGTGTAGTCTTCTACCAGCACTGAAGAAACACATTTTACCCAGAAGAAATGAGGGTGAAATCCTCTGATAACTGGAAGATGCTGGATGTTCTGGAAAGAAAAGTAATTTTTTTTTCAATCTCTGGAAATTGCTTTTTTTTGTTTTAAGTAAGGGTGGCTCAGTAGATGCTAACAGAGAAGCTGGGATCAGCTAATCTGGAGAAGATTCTGAGAGAATGAGTTGGGGAAGCTCACACTGAGAAAATGAGAAGAAGATTGGTAGGAAGGGCGGTTTCTTGCTGTGTCCAAGAACAGGAATTGAGAAATGGTATTAAGCTGAAGGTGAGAGGGGAACAAAGAAGACTTTGAAAGTTGCATACAGGTTTGAAACAAAGTATACCACAAGGAATGGGAACATGTAGAGCTGTTTTAAAAATGTTTCTGTGTTTGTGTGAGTGCGTGTACTAGATATATTTTTAAAATGACTTTTCTCGGAATTACATCATACTTTGAAGATCAGCATAGGAAGTGAAGAAGGAACAAATATTCACTGAGAGCATTCACTAAGGGCCAGGAGCTCCCTGAATACCACATATGCCACCGCTCTCTCTTGTGATCCTGAAGGTTTGTGAGGCAGTTATCACTGTGTATGATATATTTTCAAAGAAAGCAAATAAAACCCAATGTGACTAAGAAAGATGCTAAAGTCATACAGCTAATTAGCTGTGGGTCCAGGATTCAAACCAGTGCACCCAGCACATGGTCTTCAATAAATATTTATTGAGCAATGAATACATGAATGAGTAAATAAGATGAAGCAAGCAAGCAAGCAGGTAGGCTTGTCTAACCCAAGTGTTCATGTTCTATCCTCTGTACGGGTGGTTTTTAAATTGTGTGCCACAAAGGCCTTGGGTAACATGAGGAGGGTTAGTATGAGTGGCTGTCTAGCAGCATGGGGCCCCAGGCTCCCTATCTCTACTCCAACCAGGGCATCTCTGCTTCTGTTTGTGTTAAACATTGGGCTTTTGCCTGAGGTTTCATTTGAAGAAGAGGGCCTTCTTCTAGAAAGTGTTTATTACTCCTGCCCCATGCCATGTTCCCTCCTAAGTATGCACTATGAACTAGTTGAGTTTAATAAAGACATATATTAATGTAAAGTTGGAATTTATACCAGTGTCTGAATTCCAGTAGCAGCCCCCATATCTTGGTAATTGAAATCCAACTGTTTCTAATATCCTGCATGCTGCTGAGGCCATTAACAATAGATGAGCCATCTAGGGCATTATGGCTAGCAGCCGGGACTACAACTTCAAGCTGTCTAGGTTCAACTGTGGCTCTGCCATGACCTGGTGAAATTTCAGGTAAATGATTCGACCTCTCCATGCTTTAGCTTCCTCATCTGTGAAATGTGATAGCTACCTTATACAGCATGGAAACTTTGTGCTCCAGTAATATGAATGGGCTCACTATAGCCAAGTGCACTTAGTTCCCTTGATCTCACGTTTTTGTTTATGCTGGCTCCCAACTTAATGTGGTCTTCTCACTTTTCATCTGACTGTGAAAACTCCAACCAAAGGTACTTATATTCCTCCCACTCAATAAATATGATGGCTTTGGTGTCAGTAAGGCAACATGTGAAGAGAGATATCAGTCTGGCTTGCCATACATTACAAGAATTTGCAGGCTTACCCTGACAGTCCTAGTCCATGGGAGTGGGTGATGGGGTACTATTGTGTCACTGTCCGGGGTCCTGAATAATTAAAGAGCGCACAGTGGCTTTTACAAGAATACTAAGAATTATTTATTTGTTAAGGTAACACTATCTGCTGTAGTAGGTAACCCTCTCTACCCCCAAATCTGAGTAGCTTACCATATTAGAAGTCTTTTCCTGTTCTCATAGGGTTCCATTGGTGCTGGGGGTGAGGAGGGGAGGTGGTAAAGGGGTTTGTTCCACACAACCATTCAGAGATTCATATTGATGAAGATGGCCATCTTCAACATATAGTTTCCAGAGTTGTTCTGGGCTCAGTATTTAGACTCCAGGTGGTATATCAGAGGAGAGAAGGAGAGTAGAGAACTGTGTGGCAGATTTTTATGAACCAGATCTAGAAGGGACATTCATCACTGTCACTGTTAATTAAAACTCGGGCATACAACCATTCCTAAGAATAAAAGAGGCAGTGGGATGTTGCTTATTTGTGAGTTCATTGGAAAATCACTAGCTTGTTTTTGCCACAAAATATTTTTTATGTTGTTACCCATTACCCCCCCACCGAGACACACACACACACTCAACACAAATACAACTAGAGCAAAAAATTCATTAAATAATCCTCTGTGTGTGATATAGTCTCATAGTTTCTATTCTATTTTATTGTTTTAAAGTGCTGTCATGACCCATTAAACTGTTATTATGGCTGAGTGAGTTTTGACTTATTTTTTGGAAAACACTGCCCTAAGGTATAACTGTTTCTCGTAATCTTAGACAGTGAGATATTGCTAATGAGGAGGAAAACTTCTCTTTTAAAATCATTTTCAAATAATTGCCATTTCTAATAAATAATTCGTAATCATCCGTGGGTAAAATATTAAAATAAAGTTGTTAATAAATGGAATATTAATTAATAGAAAACCAGGAAGTCTTCAGTCCAATATGGACAAGCAAGATCTGCTGGCAAACGAGGAAAATTGTGTAGGGATTTGAGACAGGCCAAATAAGTAGCATTACTTTTTTCCCATCTGAGTTTGGAACCACTGAGAAATAGAGAAGAAAAAGCAGATGGGCATTCAAATACTGGCTTTATTACTGATAAAGTTAAGTTAATAATGAAAAATATGGCTTCCTAATCCTAAACCTCAAACAGAGCTTACCTGCCCAGCCACAGGCAGTGCTAAGCAACTTCAGGCCTCCTGATTGCAGCCTGCCCCTGAAAAACTTACAGTATGAAGGAGCAAACCGGAATGATGAGTAGACCCCCCAAAATAAGAGGCCAGTACTGACCACACTTTGACAGCCCCTCATCCCATGATCACAATTTAGATCACTCCTCCTCCCCCTAAGGAGTTTGAATGCGAGGGTGGGGAAGTGTGACGGATGCCTCTCATAAGAAGCCAAGGGAGAGAAAGCTCTCCCCCATAAACACCACCAGGTAGAGATGGCATGACAGCAATGTCATCATCAAATGAAGCCTATCAAAGTGCTATTCACTTTTCTCTGCTGCTATTTTCTAGAAAGACAATACATTTGCAATTTTTAGACCATCTTAAGCAAATGGAACAATGATTTTTCAAAACTCACATATCTGATTCCATAGGCTTTTGTGGTTCTATGCTATTTCCGAGAATGGGACATGTCATTCCTTAAGGAAGATAAGTAGCGTACATGCCACATTCCCTCCCCTAACTCAGGTGCTGTATTTATGCCTTTCTGTTTTAGTTATGGTTTAGGGTTTTTAGTTTAGGGTTTCTCATAATCTACTGGCTTACAATGATATCTCACAGCTTCTACTAACCCAAGCAATTATTACGTTGGTATCTGTGGGCGTCGAGTTTCTTCTTATCTAACTCTGCCTCTTAATGTTCCCAGCACAGGGTTTTGTACATAATAGATTCTGGAACAGTCTTCTCTCAGATCATCACAGAACAGGGTTCCTCTCATGATTAAGCTCAAATATCACCTCCCCAGAGAGTCCTTTCTTGAGCACCCAAATGGAAGTAGCTGCAACCCCCAAAATTATGGCATCAATACTTTTATATGCTCATAGCATATCATAATCTTTTTTCTTTTTACTTATTTGCTTGTTTATTTTCTGGCTCTTCCCACTAGAATATACATGCAATGGGAGCAGGTACTTTGCCTGTTAATCCCCTCTTTTACTCTCAGTGCCTACAACAATACCTGGCTCATGGATAAAATTTATACAATTTTAAAATGAATGAATAAATGCATAATAAAATTGAAATTGGCATTTCCCCAACTTTTACCCCCTTCTGGATAGAGAGGGAATGTTAGGTGAGGACTCATGAGAGGCTAGTTAGACAGAGGGAGAGAAGAAAAACTTGGCAAATGCTGGGTGTTTGCCTCAAAAATCTCTGTTAGTTTTGGCAGCTACTCAAAGAAAGACACAGCACCGTGGCCCTGCAGCACTTGACTTTTCTGTAATAGCCCTTCAGTAATAAGAAGAAAACAACATGCTTGTTATTTAGCAGGCAATTCTTTAGGTCAGAGAGAAACAACCCTACATCATTCTTATTCCAAAAAGACCTGGCTGGGCAGGAGAGGAGGCCCCAAGGTCTGTGGGGCTCTGAAAAGCTACCCTTTTCAAGCGATTTTGCCTAAAAAATTTAGCAGGCAATTATTTAGGTCAGAGAGAATCAACCCTACATCATTCTTATTCCAAAAAGACCTGGCTGGGCAGGAGAAGAGGCCCCAAGGTCTGTGGGGTTCTGACAAGCTGCCCTTTTCAAGCAATTTTGCCTGATTCAGCATAGGGAGTCCAGTTTATAAAGCTGATGAACGAGGTTTGTTTAAAAAAAGAGTCATGCCCTTATCTATATAGCAGGGAGGCCCATTCCCAGTAGACCTGAATTCAGCTTATAAGCTTGCCTGGGCTAGCTTATGTAGCAAGTGATGCAGAAAGAGCTTCAGTGATGGAATATTTGCCACCTCTCCCACACCTCCACCCACTGGGTAAAGTTCTGTTTTGCTGGTTGACCCTGGGACATTATTATTCAGATTAGGATGATGAATAGTGAGAATGACAAGAGAAACTGGATGGACATAATGTATTTACCTCTAAGCTTGCAGAGAGTTATAGGAAAAGGGATAAAGAAACAACAACAACCAAAAAAATAAATAAAATAAAATAAAAATAAAAATAAAAAGCCCTGCACAGGTTGTGTTTATGAGTTTGGGAGACTTCAGAATGAGGAAGGAGAGAAAGTAAAAGAGAAGATGCCATACAGGTTAGAGAGAAAAGGCAAGTTTATAACTTGTTTTCTAAACATTTGTTTCATCAAGATATTGCATAAAGTTTAAACTATTTTAATTCATTTTGGGATTACAGACTCTTGTTTCCTTAACTGTGACCCCAAGTCAAAAGGAAGCAGTTGAGATACAAAAAAAAAAAAAAAAAAGTGCTGCAGAATAAGAAGGATTGCCTGGGATTTTCTCCAGGACAGAGTTGGTGATACTATTCTTTTTTTTTTTTTTTTTTTTTTTTTTTTTTTTTTTTTTTTTTGAGACGGAGTCTCGCTCTGTCGCCCAGGCTGGAGTGCAGTGGCGCAATCTCGGCTCACTGCAAGCTCCGCCTCCCGGCTTCACACCATTCTCCTGCCTCAGCCTCCTGAGTAGCTGGGACTACAGGCGCCCGTCACCGCACCCAGCTAATTTTTTGTATTTTTAGTAGAAACGGGGTTTCACCGTGGTCTCGATCTCCTGACCTCGTGATCTGTCTGCCTTGGCCTCCCAAAGTGCTGGGATTACAGGCTTGAGCCACCGCGCCCGGCCCCATGATACTATTCTTAATAAATTGTTGTTAAATGAAATCTTATTCTAGCTGGAAATTATTATATTTTGAGCACAGATGATCTCCATCTCTTTCTCTTCATTTGAAGTTTCTTGCTGTCTTAGTTCTAGAGACAAAATGTTTTGGCCAACGGCAGTCTTGCTACTTAGAGATCCAAGTGACCTTCAAGCTGAGCCACTTATGATACAACTTAAAGCAATTTCATTTTTGCCAATGATAGCTTGTACTCCAAATTTCATGAAAGGTGGCGATGATACTACTAGAAATTTTTTTTTAAGCAGAGAAAGTTTGTATGTTAAGAATCCTTGCATGCAAATGGCAGAAATCCAACTCGAAATAGAGTGGGTAGAAAAGGCAATGTATTTGACCGTACTGAGTATCCCATGAAAGAGTGGGGAAAATCAACGGTACTTCTAGTTTTGGAAGACTAAAACCATGAAATAAAATTATGTCAGAACCTCTCCTTCCCGTCTCATATCAGTGCCTTTTTTCCTGCACATCAGCTCTACTCTTTCTCATTTCATTCTCCCTCATTAGAAATTGAATTTATCTACATGACAGAAAATATGAGCATAGTTTTAGCTATCACAGACAGACTGTCTTAGTTTGGGCTGCTATAAAAGAATACTATAGACAAGGGGGATCCAACAACAGAAATTTATTCCTCACAGTTCTAGAGGCTGAGAAGGCTAAGATCAGGGTGCCAGCATGATCAGGTCCTGATGAGAGCCTGATCTGCAGATGGCCATCTCCTCTTGTGATGACATTTCAAAGAAGAACAGAACAGAGAGAGCAAGCTCTCATGTCTTTCTTTTTTTTTTTTTTTTTTTTTTTTTTGATGGAGTCTCACTCCATCACCCAGGCTGGAGTGCAGTGGCACAATCTTGGCTCACTGCAACCTCTGCCTCCCAGGTTCAAGTGATTCTCCTGCCTCCGCCATGTCTTTTTTTTTTTTTTTTTTAATAAGGGCACTACTCCTATTCATGAGGGCTCCACCCTCATGACCTAAATACTTTCTAAAGGCACCACATCCAAATACCATCACACAGGGGATTTAGGCTTCAGCATATGAATTTGGGGGAATACGAAGGTTCATTCCATAGCAGAGACTAACCTGATATATTTAATCTCATGTTGAAAAATCCAGGGAAAGATCTCACTGGCCCAGCCTGGGTCAGGCATTGTCCCTATAAACCAAAAAATTATGCCAGTGGGAGGGTCTTGAAAGGATACAGCAGCCCCTCCATATAAAGGAAGTTGAGAGAGAATCAGACCCCTGGATAAGGGGATTACCAACTCCCAAAGCAGGGGAACATGTGGACAGGTAAAGCAACAGGCATTAATCACAGGGTGAGGATAGAGACTGAGAGTGAAAAAAAAGAAGGCCCACTGCTAGTCCCTGCTCCTGCTTCACAGACTGAGAAACCAATGCCCGTGAAGACAGATTATTAAAAGAGGGGACTTCCGGATTTTCACCAAGGGAGGATATATATACATGAGTCATACCAGAGTATTAAGAATTTCATTCAAACACAAACCAATAATAATAGCATGCATTAAGAGAGGATAGGGGAAAAAGTAAGCCCTTTCTTATTTTCTGTTATCTGAATGGCAAGATGAAGTGAAGTTCCTTCAAAAAAGTGGTCCTCTAAATGTTCATGAACCTAAGAATCACCTGGGGGAGCATGTTAAAAGATGAAGATTCTTGGGCTGATTTCTCATCAGAAACCATGGAGGCCAGGAGGCAATGGGATGACATATTTAAAGTGCTGAAAGAGAATATTACTGGGGTCTGCCCCAGGTCTATTGAATCAGAATCTGAGGGATAGAGCACATAAATCTTTATTTTAACAAATGTCTCAGGTGATTCTGCTGCAGGAGTTCTTTAAATAAACTCTAGAGAAACTACGCCAGAAAGAAATCTCTCCTCTCCTGAGAGTTGGCTGGCTTTCTCTATTCAGTGCCAGAACTTGATACATTGATACCTTTGTGACCAAGGTGCATTAAAACAAAATAAAGAATCAAAAGATAGAAAGAACACTAGATGATAGATAGACATACAGATAGATAAAGAAATAAATAGGTAAAATAAAACCTATGAAAGTCTATAATTTTTAAAAATAAGTCACAGAAGTGAACAATTTACAAAGTAACAACAACAAAAATAACAAGATCTCACTCTGTCACCCAGGCCCCATCTCAAAATGACAAAACAAAAACAAAACAACAAGAGCTAATATAATGCTTATGATATGTCAGGTGCTATTCTGGGCACTGTTTATGAGCTGACTTTTCATCTCAAAGCCATATTATGAGGTAGGTCCAAGAAGGAACTACTAATTCAAGCATAAAAAAATTATTTAAATTTTCTACGTTTTCAATATTGTATCAGCAAAGATTTTAAAACACTAGTGCTCACTGCCTGGGGAGTTTTGATGTTGTCATTCTTAAACAATGCTGATAGGAATATAAATTATTTCCTAACACATAAAGAATTTTTTAAAAGTTGACTTGACAATATCACTTCTAGAAATCCTCAAAATCCAGACAAATCTATCTTGTAAGCAAATATTTGCATACAAGAATGGTTATCATGGTTTCACTTACAATAAAAAACTGGAAAGAACTAAATGGTCAACTCTAGGTAAATGATTGAATACATTATGGTATATTTATATGTAACATTAAAAATAACATTCAAAAATACGCACAATCAAAACAGGATGAAAATATGAACATGGCCTAAAATTAAGAGCTTCTTACAATGTACCCCAAGGTAATTCAGGAAACCATAGAATCTAGGTTCAAAAAGAATTTAGTGAAGAGACATCACTAAAAATGGTGGAGTAAGGACAATGACCCCCAAGATGATTCATTAACTCTTCTTATGGACTCTAAGGACCTTTCCATGGACCCCCAAGGTGATTCAGGAAATTATAGAATCCAGGTTCAAAAACACTGGAGGATAGATGTCACCAAAAATGGTGGAATAGGGAGCCCTAAGGACCTGTTCCTCCACTGAAGCAAATGTTAAGCTAGTGAAAGCTGTTAAACTATTTTGGAATGTGAGAATCTAATAAGAAAAAACTTACAACAACCAGGAGAGTGCTTAATAAAGAGGAGACTTCTAAATTTCAGTAAGAAATTGTGTGGCATTTTTGCTTATCCACCTATCACCCCCTATACCCTAGCTTGGTGGTGGCCACAGGAATGGTGGCCATGTTCCTGGTGGTTTAGTTGCTAGTGCCAGAAAGATCAGTACAGACCTTGTTATCAATAAATTGTGGTTGTGCATGCATTTTAACCTTTTTGGCAGTTCCTCGAGAGGCTGGCTTAGAGAACTGCCTTTGTTTTTACCTCACTTTGAATTCTCTCATGACTGGAGGCCTCCTGGACAGCATTTGTCAAAAGCACATAAGGACATTATACAATGGACAGCCACCTGGAGAAAGAGGTGGAGAATGGGACAAGCAGGAGACAGACCAAAAATCCTGGGAATGAGGAGCCTGAGGATCAAGATAAATGGGGAAATAAGGACTTTGAAGGACTCCTGAATATATCAGGGAATCCAGACAGCCATGTGCATGCTCCGAATAAATGTTCAGAAAGATCTGGGATGATTCGGTGCTTGCATCTCTGGCTGATCTTTGGGCCCTGCAGAAGCAGGAGGATAAGGGTTAAGACAGAGTTGTTGGTGGTTTGGCTAAGCATTGAATGCTCCAGCTCAAAAATAATCTGCAAAGACTGCAGATGCCACTAAGTATTTTTCATTTTATTTTTGGTTCCAAGCATTTAAGTAAGTATCTCTCAGGTGACTGGCTAACTGCTAAGACATAACAGTGACCATACATAAGAAGAAATACAATCTTTGCCAAATTCTTTGGAAAAGTTACTAAACAAATGGATGGCTGCAGCCCAAAACAAACAACAGTAGCCAATTATTGGAAAAGGAGATAATCTGACTTCCAGAGTTACAAACATGCAAAAAATTATGAACATGCAAAGAAACAGAAAAGTATGACCCATTCACGGGAAGAACAAGAAAGAGACATTGACAGAAGCTTTCCCTGAGGAAGCTCAGACATTGAACTTAGCAGGTAAACACTTTAAGTCAACTGTCTTAAAGATGCTCAGATAACTGGGGGAAACTATGAAAAAGAACTAAAGAAAACCAGGAAAATGATGTCTCAACAGAGAATATCAATAGACAGAAAGTATAAGAAGAAACCAAATAGAAATTCTGGAGGTGAAAAGTATAATAGCTACTTTTGTCAAATTCACTAGAGGAGTTCAACAGAAAATTTGAGCATGCAGAACAAACACTCAGTAACTTGAGGAATGGTTCATTAAAATTATCCAGTCTGAGCAAGAGGGAAAGTTCAAAGATAGAGGAGAGAGAATCATGATTAAGTTTAGCTGGATGGGTCAATTGGCTTTATACAGGAAGATGGCCACGTTTTCCATTGCATCAGAAAGTAAGTGGGAAAAGAATGCTAAGTAGAGATAGATGATAACACCGTAATAAGCCTACAAATTAGGGAAGGGTGGAAAATAAAATAATTCCAAGACAAAAAAAATTATCCAGTCTGAGTAGAGAAAAGAAAAAATAATCAAGAAAAGTAGTCCTAGCCAAAGCAATCAGACAATAAATAAAGGGCATCCAAATCAGTAAGAAGAAGTCAAACTGTCGCTGTTCACCAATGACATGATTGTATACCTAGAAAACCCTAAAGACTCATCCGTAAAGCTCCTAGTTCTGATAAATGAATTCAGTAACGTGTGAGGTTACAAAATCAATGTACACAAAAGAGTAGCACTGCTGTACACCAACAATGACCAAGCTGAGAATTAAATCAAGAACTCGATCCCTTTTAAAACAGCTACCAAAAATAAATAAATAAATAAGAAAAGAAAGAAAGAAAGGAAAAACACCTAGGAATATACGTAACCAAGGAAGAAAAAGATCTCTACAAGGAAAACTCCAAAACACTGCTGAAAGAAATTATCGATGACACAAACAAATGGAAACACATCCCATGCTCATGGATGAGTAGAATCAATATTGTGAAAATGGCCATACTGCCAAAAGAAATCTGCAAATTCAATGCAATTCCCATCAAAGTATCATTATCATTCTTTGCAGAACTAGAAAAAACAATCCTAAAGTTCATGTGGAACCAAAAAACAGCCTGCATAGCCAAAGCAAGACTAAGAAAAAGAAAAAATCTGGAGACATCACATTACCCAGCTTCAAATTATACTACAAGGTTATAGTTACCCAAACAGCCTAATACTGGTATAAAAATCAGGACATAGACTGGTGGGACAGAAGAGAGAACCCAGAAATAAAGCCAAATACTTACAGCCAACTGATCTTTGACAAAGCAAACAAAAACATAAAGTGGGGGAAAGACACTTTATTCAATAAATGGTGCTGAGATAATTGACAAGCCACATGTAGCAGAATGAAACTGGATCCTCATCTCTCACCTTACACAAAAATCAACTCAAGATGGATCAAAGACTTAAATCTAAGACCTAAAACCATATAAATTCTAGAACACAACATCAGAAAAACTCTTCTAGACATTAGCTTAGGTAAAGAGTTCATGGCCAAGAACTCAAAAGCAAATGCAACAAAAACAAAGATAAATAAATGGGACCTAATTAAGCTAAAAAGCTTTTGCACAGCAAAAGAAATAATCAGCAGAGTAAACAGGCAACCCATGGAGTGGGAGAAAAATCTTCACAAACTATGCATCAAACAAAGGACTAATATCTAGAATCTACAAGGAACTCAAATCAGCAAGAAAAAAAAATCCCATCAAAAAGTGGGCAAAGACATGAATAAACAATTCTCAAAAGAAGACGTACGAATGGCCAATAAAAATATGAAAAAATGTTCAACATCACTAATTATCAGGGAAATGCAAGTCAAAACCACAATGACGTTACTCCTGCAAGAACAGCTATAATTAAAATATCAAAAAATAACATATGTTTGCATGGATGTGGTGAAAAGAGAACACTTTTACACTGCTGGTGAGAATGTAAACTAGTACAACCACTATGGAAAACAGTATGGAGATTCCTTAAAGAACAAAAAATAGAGCTACCATTTGATCCGCAATCCCACTACTGGGTATCTACCCAGAGGAAAAGAAGTCATTATATGAAAAAGACACTTGCACCTGCATGTTTATAATAGCACAATTCACAATTGCAAATATATGGAACCAGCCTAAATTCCCATCAACCAATGAGTGATGAGTGGATAAATAAAATGTCATATATATCATATACATACCATGGAATACTACTCCGTCATAAAAAAGAAATGAAATAATGGCATTCACAGCAACCTGGATGGAATTGGAGACCATTATTCTAAGTGAAGCAACTCAGGAATGGAAAAGCAAATATTGTATATTCTCACTTATAAATGGGAGCTAAGCTGTGAGGACACAAAGGCATAAGAATGATATAAAGCACTTTGGGGACTCAGTGCGGGAGGATGGGAGGGTGGTGAGGGATAAAAGACTATACATTGGGTACAGTGTACACTGCTTGGGTGATGGGTACACCAAAATCTCAGAAATCATCACTAAAGAACTTAGCCATGCAATCAAAAACCACTTGTTACCCAAAAACTACTGAAATAAAATTAAAAAATAAACTATATTTTTTTAAAGAAAAAGGAACAGAGTCTAAGGGAACTGTGGGACACCATCAAGCATACCAAGAAGCATCCCAGGAGGAGAGAAGACAGAGAAAGGCAAAAAAGCTATTTGAAGAAATCATGGCTAAAATGGCTTGAATTTGATGAAATACATGTATCTATATATCCAAGAAATTCAACAAACTCTAAGTAGAATAAACTCAAAGACATCTACACTGAGGCACAATGATAATTAAACTGTCAAGAAAAAAAAGACTAAGACAATTTTGAAAGTGGCAGGAGAGAAACATCTCGTCATATACAAGCAATCATCAATAAGTTTAACAGCTCATTTCTCATCAGAAACCATGAAAGCCAAAAGGCAATGGGGTGACATAGTTTAAAGCCTGTAAATTAAGAATTATATGTTTATAAAAATATTCTTTAAAAATCAAAATGAAATTCAAAAAGAAAAAAAAAAAAGACCAGGTGTGGTGGCTCACGCCTGTAATCCCAGCACTTTGGGAGGCTGAGGCAGGTGGATCACCTGAGGTCAGGAGTTCAAGACCAACCTCACCAACATGGCAAAAACCCGTCTCTACTAAAAATACAAAAATTAGCCGGGTGCGGTGGTGGGCACCTGTAATCCCAGCCACTCGAGAGGCTGAGACATGAGAATAGCTTGAACCCAGGAGGCGGAGGTTGCAGTGACCCGAGATTGCGCCATTGCACTCCAGCCTGGGCAACAGAGTGAGACTCCATCTCAAAAAAAAACAAAACAAACAAACAAACAAAAAACTAAACTAAAATGAAATTAAGACATTCTCAGATAAAAACTGAGAAAGTTTATTGCTAGCAGTCCTGCCCTACAAGAAATGCTAAAAGCAGTCTTTCAGGATGAAATGAACAGACATTACACAGTAATTCAAAACGATATGAAGAAATAACACCAGTAAAGGTAACAACATAAGTGAATATTAATATAAAAACCAGGGTTATTGTATTTTTGGTTTGTAACTCATCTTTCTTTTCCTATATTATTTAAAATATAAGTGCAAAAAGCACTAATTATAAATTTCTGCTAATTGGCACACAATGTATAAAGACGAAACTGTTAACAACAGCAATGTAAAGAGGGAGAGCAGCTGTACAGGAGCAGAGATTTCTATGCTGTTGAAGTTAGTTGCTATCAATTCAAAGAAATTTAGGATGTTAATTATAATCTCCAGGGTAACCACTAAGAAAATAACTAAGAAACATACAGAAAAGGAAATGAGGTGGGAATCAAAATGGCACACAAGAAAAAAACAAGAAAATAATCTAGAGGTCCTCTGGCTCATTTTGCCAACAGGTGCAAGAATTGGCTTTCAGTGGAATATGACACATAGCCTGTGGGCAAAATGAGACTCCTCTGAACAGAAATTCAGCCCACATAAGATTTTTAGCAAAAATATAATATAAATAAACATGAAGCATTATCTAGGTAATAAGCATGACCTAGCAGTTCAACATGGTCTGAGAACCTGCCTACAGTTGCTCCTGTGAAATTGAGGCCTGGTGCTACATAGCAAGCCAAAATTTTTCTAAGTCTGCTTGGCAGAAGTCTCACGCCATGATGTTAATGGGTATAACACACAAAAGGGCTGCTGTAGCCAAATATGTTTGAAATGCTGGGTTAAATGGAGTTTAAGAAAGGTCTTGGCTGGATGCGGTGACTCACGTCTGTAATACCAGAACTTTGGGAGGCCGAGGCGGGTGGATCACCTGAGGTCAGGAGTTCCAGACCAGCCTGGCCAACATAGTGAAACCCTGTCTCTACTAAAAATACAAAAATTAGTCAGGCGTGGTGGCATGTGCCTGTAGTCCCAGCTACTCACTCGGGAGACTGAGGCAGGAGAAGCACTTGAACCCGGGAGGCGGAGATTGCATTGAGCCGAGATCATGCCGCTGTACTCCAGCCTGGCTGACAGAGCAAGACTCTGTCTTAAAAAAAAAAATTTTTTTTTAAAGTCTTTACTGCAGTACTTATTGGAATCTGTAACACATTGTGCAAGTACACTTTGAGTCCTCAGGAGGTAGTGATAACACGAATGTTTCCCAAACATTTTCATCGTGGAAAGAATCTGTTCTTTTTGAGACTGGAACTTCAGGGAACATTCTTTAGAGAATCGTGCATAGCAAAGTTAAGCAAAAAAATAGAGATATTCTAAACCCCCGTTTCTTCATGACCATAGTTGGGGTGGTGGCATTTAGGGTTGCTGTGTGATAACCTGAGTGACACACTTGGCCCAGTGGCTGCCACATGGCAGGTGTTTAAACTTTGCAGAGTTTATTAGATTAAATTGCCTATGAAACACTCAACAGACTTTTATTTTCTGTTTAATATAGAATAGGGGGAACACAGACTTGAGCTAGATAGATTGGGCCTCAAATTCTTGTTTCATTGCTCGCCACCGATTACAGACTTTAACAAGAGATACAAAATACCTTCCTAGCAACACCTAGATTACCATTTTGTTGAGAATAGGGGGCAATAGCCTAGATAATTTCATACATAACGACCACATGAATCCACCCTTTGACAACCTGGCACCCATACACATCTTCTTAAGCCATATTTAATATCCAAATAAGACAACAAAGTGATACTTCCCCCTAACATGACACAGCTATCCTGTGTGCAAACAGAAACATGCTAATCCTTTCCCCAGAACAGAATGCAGATTCTTGGGTGATATTCACTCTTTTCCTTTCATATCTTGTAGCTTAAATACAAAGAGTAGACCACATATGACAGTGATGACAGTGGCCCCATAAGATCATAATACTGTATTTTTACTATACCTTTTGTATGTTTAGATATGTTTAGATGCAAAAATGCTTATCATTGTGTTACAATTGCCTACAGTATTCAGTACAGTAACATGCTGTATAGGTTTGTAGCCTGAAAACAATAGGCTATACTACTATATTTAGCCTAGGTGTATGGTAGGCTATACCCTCTAGGTTTGTGTAAGTATACTCTATGATGTTTGCATGATGTCAAAGTTGTCTAACAACACATTTCTCAGAATATATTCCTGTTGTTAAGCAACACATGACTGTACTGTGATATAAAGTTAACTATTGGCCAGGCATGGTGGCTCACACCTGTAATCCCAGCACTTCGGAAGGCTGAGGTGGGAGGATCACTTAAGCCTGGCAGTTTGAGACCAGTCCGGGCAAAATAGTGAGACTCATCTCTGCAAAAAAAAAAAATTAGCCAAGTGTGGTGGTGCATGCCTGTAGTCCTAGCCACTTGGAAGGCTGAGGTGGGAGGATCACTTAAGCCCAGGAGTTTGAGGCTGCAGTGAGCCATGATCATGCCACTGCACTCCAGCTTGGGCAACAAAGTGAGACTCTGTCTCAAAATAAATAAATAAAGTTAACTATTACTAATATGTCTTCTGTTCTATGAAAGAGGTAAGACTGAATAACTTATTTAACTTCTCTGAGGTGATCTTTAAAATGGGTTTAAAACACCTACACAGGATTGTTTTCTCATTCCTTCATTCAGCAGTCATTCATACCAATCAATGTCAACTGTGTTGTATACACAAAGACATTCATATATGATACAATCTTTGCCCTTGATTAGCAGACAGACAGTGAGATGAGATGTCTCAAGAATTTGATACGGGACCTGGAACAGAGCCAATGCTTGAGAAATCTTAGTTGCCTTCCCCTTATTCATGGAATGGGTAAGGCACCGCTCTGAGAACAACCATCCTCATATCCTAGGTTTCTTCACCCAAAGAGACCATTTATCCTTCAGTAGAAATAATCACAGAACACTTCCTCCAGATTCAAAGAAAACACCATGCCAAGGGATTTGGCAGATAAAGGAGGAGATAAAGGCTTTCCACATTTCTATGAATGAGTGCAATGCTTTGTCTTTAAGGAAAATACAGCAAGAGGCCTCAATGTTTCCTCTTAAGCCCCAGTTTGCATGGCAACCAGACATTCCACACACTTTGATCATAAAACGGAAGCATCAACTCAAATATGAAAAGACACTTAGCAACTTAAAATCTATTATAGTTTCATAAATTGGAGTCTTTGAATATTCCCAACTATTAACATTTTTCAGAGATTTAAGTCTTAAATAAACTTAAAGCAATTCAAGAGCTTCACATAATGGTACATCTCACTGGTCTATAATAAAGGTCTCTGAAGAATCACAAAATTTACTTTTCTAGAAATGGCAACTGCTTAATGATTGTATTGCAAGGCAATTTACCCACAGCCTCCTGGAAAATTGATTTTCCTCTCTCTGTCTTTTCATTTGTAAGCACAAGGGCATAAAGAGCCAAATATTTGCCACCTTGAAACTATATACTTTCCATTATTTTCTGTCTATAAAAACTGTAAAATACATTGCGGACCTTCCAGCTCTTCTGCGAGATTTCTCAGATATTTTCAATGTAAGACAAAGACTAAAACAAATCCAAAAAGATGCATATTTGTTTTCTCTAGGCTATGAAGTATAACCCAACTGATTCCGTTCTTCAAACTTGAAATTGTGTACTTGACTAAGAAAAAAACAAAAAACAATTCACCAACTGCATTTGCCAAGCCTCATGGTTTATAGAGCTGTGGGGAGTCAGGAAGATGAGCCCAGCAAGACACAGGACATCTAGTGATAAGAGAGGTGAATAAAGAGAAGAAAAACAATCATTTTCTACAAAGTAGAAATTGAAACGCCTGCAAATCACATATGTACATGACCATCTAAATATGACCATACACAGAAACTCAGATTTCCAAGAATTTTTCCTGGTATGCTTCTTGGCAAAAATGAATCATAGGAGAAATCTTTTTTTTTTTTAACCAAAAAACAATCCCTTGTTCATTTAACAAATACCTACTGAGTGCCTATCATGTACCCAGAACTGTGGTTATAGGTGTAAGACTGACAGACACAGTCTCTACTGGTCTAGGAGCTTACAGCCGCCCAGTGGGGAACACATGAGTCAGCAGGCATCTCTGGAATAGTGTGGCAAGTGACATGATGGAGGTAACCCAAGAGCTATGAGAGAGAGTACCTGGAAGGACACCTAACCCAGATTTGGGCTTCCTTGGATATAGATATCTTCAAATTGAGATCTAGAAAATAACAAGTTAGCTAAAGGAAGATACTACATGTTTTGAGGATGACGGGGGAGGTCCCATGTGAAATGGAACAGCATGTACAAAAGCCTGGAGCAACAGTGATCATAGAGAGTTCGAAGTATTGAAGATAGTTCCGTTTAGCTGGACTTTCCCACACTAGGAAGGATAGGATTGTGGATACAATTCTAATGCTGCCACCAACACTGGCTTACATCCTTGGAAAGTGAAGGGGAGAGATGGGGGGAGGACACAGCCACACTGAGAGTCATGCTTTGGGCAGCCTTGCCTGCAGGGGGCCACTGAACCATACGTATTATACCCATGTAAAATTGTCCCAGTCTAAAAGAACATATGTAGGGGTGTTTCAAGGTCCTTTGAGAGGAGCTACTGATAAGTTTGCACCTATTCAAATACTTATCTTTTTAAGCATACTAGGTTGGCAGGAGGGGCATCCACTGAAAATTGGACTGTGAGGAAAGAGCATGGCCTGTGGAGTCAGAAACACTGAGTTCTACCCCAGGTTCAGGCCCTGTGGGTTGTCACACCTGACACATCCCATTCACTCACTCACTCATTCATGTGTTCAAATATTGAGAGGCCCTTCTATGTAGCATAAACTGGCAGGAGCAGGTGACAGAAGGTGATATGGTTCGGCTGTGTCCCCACCCAAAATCTCATCTTGAATTATAATCCCCATAATCCCCATGTGTCAAAGGCAGGGCCAGGTGGAGGTAATTAGATCATGGGAGTGGTTTCACCCATGCTGTTCTCATGGTAGTGAGTCTCACAAGACCTGATGGTTTTATACGCGTCTGGCATTTCCCTTGCTTGCACTCACTTGGTCCTGAAACCCTATGAAGAAGATGCCTGCTTCTCCTTTGCTTTCCACCATGATTGTAAGTTTCCTGAGGCTTCCCCAGCCATGCAGAATTGTGAGTCAATTAAACCTCTTTCCTTTATAAATTACCCAGTCTCAGGTATTTCTTCATAGCAGTGTGAGAACAGACTAATACAGAAGGATAAAGCAAAGTCCTCACCCTTAAGGAACTCAAGAGTCTAAGGAGGGAGGGGCAAGCAAATATGCAGAAGATTGCATCACCCTGTATTAAATACGATGCTGAAAAGAAGCATTGAATGCCATGAGAGTCCACAGAGGAAGGGGCAAAAGCAGGCTGTCTTGTGATGAAGGTGCCTGAGCAGAGCCCGAGATGATGAGCAGCCTGGCGGAGAAGCAGGGAAAGGTCATCCCCAGCAGATGGAGCTGCAGATGAAAAGGAACAGAGCAGTGGTGGCTCATTCAGAGAGCAGGGAGTAGCTCAGTGTGGCTGGCCTGAAGGATGAGGATGGGATGGGGAGTGAGAAGTTTCTGTTGTAACCCATGTCAGATGATGAAGAGCCTCGAATGACCATGTTAAAGTATTTGCATTAGGTGGCAGAGGAAGAGGGGTCCAGGATAGCTCCAGGCAGGGTGACTGGAGGGAAGGGGTGCCATTAGCCAGCATAGAAAAGCAGATTGAATGAGGAGCTAAAACAGGTAAGTGTAAGGTGCCTGTGAGAAATTCAAGTGCAATACCATTGGAAGTATGTAGGTATGTAATTCTACAGGTCGGGACTGTATAGAGATTTAAGAGTACCCACATATAGATGATCACTAAAGCCATGTTGGGGGTGAGATTGCCCAGAGAGAGAGTGTGTACCGTAAGAAGAGAAGAGGTCCAACCAAGAACAGAGCCCCAGAAAGCACTTAAAGGGCAGAAGGCAGAAATGGAACCTATCAAAGGGACCAACAAGGAACTAGTTGAGACGCAGGAGGAAAGTCCTGAGAATCAAGAAGACATGACTTTCAAGAAGGCCAGGGGGATTGAGTACTTTGGTCAAAGGCAGCTGAAGGGTCAGGTAGGATACAGATGGACCTTACCCACTGGATTGGATAATTTAGAAGTTGCTGCTGAATATGGCCAGAGTGGATTCCAGGGAACGGTGGTGGAGCCAGGCAGCAGGGAGGGATAATGAGCATAAGGAGACACAGAGGAGCCACCATGAACATACACAGGTTTTATACAAAACATGGCTAGGAAGAAAAGACAGTTTGGTAGCTGAGGTGGAACTTAGGGTCAAAGGACAGTTCCAGGAAGGGACGTTGGGTGGATTGAAAATATATGAAGAGGCCGGGCGTGGTGGCTCACACCTGTAATCCCAGCACTTTGGGAGGCCAAGGCAGGTGGATCACTTGAGGTCGGGAGTCCGAGACCAGCCTGGCCAACATGGTGAAACCCCGTCTCTACTAAAAATACAAAAATTAGCCAGGCTTGGTGGCACGTGCCTGTAATCCCAGCTACTGGGGAGGCTGAGGCAGGAGAATTGCTTGAACCCGGGAGGCGGAGGTTGCGGTGAGCTGAGATTGCACCATTGCACTCTAGTCTGGGTGACAAAGCAAGACTCCATCTCAAAAAAAAAAAAAAGAAAAGAAAGAAAATGTATGGAGAACAGTGCAAATTTTAAAACTGCATGCAAATCTTAGTTACTAGTTAATAATGCTCTCTGATATACCCAGCAGCAGCCCGGTTTGAATGTGACAATGTGACATAAGTGTAATGGTGAGCAAGGGAGCCATCGGCCCGAGAAGGAAAATATGGAGAGTAAAGACGTTTGTTCTTTCTCCCCTGTCTGTAATTTTCAGTTAATTCCTTGTCCATAGAACACTGGTGTTTTGCTCTCTGTTCTCCCCTTACTTGGACTCTCTTCAACAGTTGATGAGCTTCGCATTCATTTCCCTTGTGGTGATTAGACCTAAAAAGTGGCCTTCTTCAAGTGGCAATCAGAGGCCCCAGCATTAACGCTCTGAAATATCACAGAAATTATCAGAAAATGAAGAGGCTCTGGTTGGAAAATCTGAGAGTGAGGAAGAAAACTGAGAGAGGAAAGGCAGGGAGGGGAGGGGTGGGAGAAAAGGCTGAGAGGAGAGGTCACTATAAACTAGAAGGAGGAAGAATAGAGGAGGGAAGGAAAAGAAAGGGGATAGGAAGGAAGAGAGGAGAGGGGAGGGAGGGAGAGGAGAGAGAGAAGGGAAGAGATGGGAAGAAGGATGGGGAGAGGGAGAAAGGAGATGTCACCTTAAGTTGGAGAGAAAAGGATGGGTGAGCACATGATAAAGGAGAAGAGAGAGAGGAAAGGAAGGAAGGCAGGAGAAAGGGAGAGACGGGATAGGTCAGGTTAAACTAGGGAGGTGTCTGAATTAGTATTCCAGGAAGAGATGCTGGGTGGATTGAAAATGTATCAAGAAAAATTGCATATTGTAAAACTGTATACAAACCTCAGTTACGAGCTATTACACTCAGCAGCAGGAAAGAAGAGAGGCAGAAAAGAGAGATGGGATACGTGAGGTTAAACTAGAGAAGGGTCTGAGTTAAAACTATGTTTTTAAGAAATGCAGTTTGGGCCAGGCACGGTGGCTCACACCTGTAATCCCAGCACTTTGGGAAGCCAAGGCAGGTGGATCACTGGAGATCAGGAGTTTGAGACTAGCCTGGCCAACATGGTGAAACCCCATCTCTACTAAAAATACAAAAAGTTAGCTGGGCATGGTGGTGTGCACCTGTAATCCCAGCTACTCGGGAGGGAGGCTGAGGTGGGAGAATCGCTGGAACCCGGGAGGCAGAGGTTGCAGTGAGCCGAGATTGTGTTACTGCATTCCAGCCTAGGCGACAGAGCGAGAGTCTGTCTCAAAAAAAAAGAAAGAAAGAAAAGAAAAGAAATGCAGTTTTATTCTACTCAGGTATTTCTCCTCATTTACTCAACAAATTGCAGAGTATGCACTCTGGGCCAGGGACTGTGTTTGACCCTGTGACTATTACTGTCTTCCTGGAGCTGCTTACAGAAGAGGCAATGTCGAGCCTGTCTGCAGGCATTCATTTCCAAGGGCAGGAGGTATGTGCAATGACTGCAGCAGCATAAGCTCCAAGAGACATCTCACCAGCCCATGACGGCCATACAATCTTCCCTGACAGGAAGCCTTCAGTTCCGAGAGCTGAGGGGTATGTATCCCTAGACACAGAGGCTGGGCTATGACAGAACAGCCCTGAAAGTGGGGCCCCTGCAAGCGGCAGGACAATGACAGGCCGTCAGGCCTCAGGAGTGCCCAGAGCATCAATGAGAGCAAGTACAACAGATTAAGATCTAAAAGTAAATAAAAACCACATTTAAAAGGGCTGGTGTGCCATGTTAAGGACCTGGGACTTACCTTAAGGTCTAGAAAGGTTTTAAACATGGGAGTATCATAATTGTCTTTACATTTTTAAAAGATCATTCTGAAAAACAAAGACTGCAAACAAATGTTGAACCCTAGTTAATGATATGCATGTTTGAATTACTTAGGAAGACATCAGTTTACTGATATCTGCAATTTACTTTGAAATACATAAAAAATAATAAGACTGATACCTGAATAGAGAGAAGGATGGTTGGCTAAATATATAATAAAGAAAATATAATAAAATGGTAATGGTGAAATCTAAGTGGTGGGCATATGAGAGAGAGTTCACTATAAAATTATCTCAACTTTATGTTTGAAAACTTTCATAATTAAAATACTGATAAAAGAAATGAAATAATTATATGAAAAATATACCTGCATTCTTATGTTTATTACAGCACTATTCACAATAGTAAAGATTTGGAATCAACCTAAGTGTTCATTAACAGATGAATGGATAAAGTAAATGTGGTAAAATATATACAATGATACACTATTCATCCATATAAAAGAATGAAATCGTATCTTTTGCAGTAACATGGATGGAACTGAAGCCACTATCTTAAGTAAAACAACTCAAACAAAAAGTCAAATACTGCATTTTCTCACTTAAAAGTGGAAGCTAAATAATGTGTACACATGGACATAGAGCATGGAATAATAGATGTAGGAGACTCAGAAGGGCGGGAGGGGGTGAGGTATAAGAAATTACATAATGAGTACAATGTACAAAGCACAGACTTCACCACTATGCAATATATCCATGTAACCAAACTGCACTTATACCCTTAAATTTATACAAATTAAAAAAAATTCTGAGAAATTAGATCATTATGGCTGCTACTTGATTAAAGCTCTGGAAAAGGGTGGGAGAGCTAGTTAGGAGGTTGTTGCAGTAACTGAGGCAAGAGCCGATCATGGTCCAGACAGTAAGTAAGGGATGTGAATTCAAGAGATATTTAGAAAGTTAAATCAACAGCTTCGGCGATTGGATAGACATAGAGCGAAGAATAAATTAATATCCCTATTTACCTCCCTAGACAGAAACCAATTAAGAGTTTACATGAGGATGGTCAATCAGGTTTGGGGTGAGAAGAATTCATGAGACCCAGTAAGAACTCTGAATCACTGAAGTCCCCTTCGGCTGGCCTCTGACATCAGATTCTCACCAGAAGACTCCTGGCTCTAGCTCTTCACTTTCCTAGTCTGTTCTCAAACTCAGTGGGGGAGTGACCTCAGGATGGGAGAGGGGAAGGAAGTCATCACTGCCCAGCATCTCCAGTGGCCCCAAACCAGAGCCAAGGCTGGGTTGCTTCACCTACTGCCCTGCCCTCCTTGTCCTCCCTCAGAGCCCGCTGAAGGCTGCTGTACCTCTTCTTTTGGAAACGGAAGTGTTGGTTTTGTTGTGTGTGTGTGTGTTTTAGAATAAAAATTGTTTTGAATCAGCCACTTCAAATTGCTTCATCTACAGTCAGCTTTGATTTATCTGCTTTCAGTCAGAAAACAGATTGCTATGGAAGGCTCAGTCACAATAAGGCAAAAATGAGCTTTGCTCAAGGGTCTCAAGCTGCGTCTCCCGAGAGCAGATGCTGGCCGGCCTGATGGTTCTCTGAAAGGCAGCCTCACTCACTGGGTAATTCCTTCCTCCCTCCCTCCCTCCCTCCACCTGCATATGCGCTGGCTGCAATTTTAGCTCATTTCCTACAGCTTTGTCCTGGAGACTGTTAGCAAGCCGCCCTTCGTCCTTCTTCCCACCCTATGAAGGACGGTTGTCAGAGGACCTATTTCCATTTCAATAATTACTCTTGTGATTCATGTCTGGATTCTCGGCTCTGGCACCTCCACAGCCATTTTAAACTGAACCTTAAACCCCAAATCTCTTACCTTATCAATGCTTGGAGCTTCCTGAATATTCATGAGGAACTGAACAGAACATGAGAGCCTGCTTCTCCCTCTGTCAGGCTATAGAGACGCTATTACCATTTGGTATCTGACCCTAAGGAGGAGACTCCAGGCTCTGCTTAATGTGGGGACATGGGAGACTGGGTTGATAATTGTCACTGTTCTAGAATAAAGCCAACACACACCTCCCAATACATGCACAACCTCATTATGGCATTTAACGTTAAAAAAAAAAAAAAAAAAAGCAGACCTCACTTGAGACCCAGGCACCCAGGCAGTATCTACTCTTTTAGTCCCGGAGGTTTCTCCCTCACCTGGTCCTTAAGCATTAGATAGGGAGTCGAGAATACCTGAAATTATATCCCAGCTCTGCTACTCACTGCTGAGCCTCAGTTTCCCCACAGCTAAAACAAAGAGGGTGTTCATATTGGAGGTCTTTTTGAGACCTCAGATCCTGTAGACAGTACCAGGCCAGTGCCTGGCTCCTTGTTTGTGCTCAGCATTCAGTGGCTGTGATTACCCAGGTGTGGAGAATGTCATTTTCCAACATTAGTATATGCTTTACACATCAATTGTGTAGCTGAACACCACAGAATGTATTTTATTCCATTAAAAAAATGCTTTTAGTGTTTTGTTTTCATTTCCTTTGTATCAATAAAACTTCAATGATTTCAGCTACTTCTCTTTCAGAGAGAGAGAGGACATATTATAAAAACAAAGAAATATGCTCCTTTTCCAGCATTTTTATCATCTTTGGGACTCTCCCAAGAATCCTATCCCAGTTTCCAGTCTCTCCTTAGCTGAAAAGGATAGTCTTGCAAATATGATCACTGCTGAGAACACTTGTAGAATATTTCACAGGACAATGATTCCTGTATGCTAAGGGAGGCTGCTTGGCGGGTTATGGAGGGACTTTCTTTGTTTTGTTTGCTTTGGCTTTGTTTGTATGTTTAAATTCTTGGGTCCCCAAGGCCACACTTCACCTCTGCATCCTGTGTCCTCGGTCTGTGCTCCAGCAGGGACCATAGTTCCTGTGGGCTGTGCGAGGACACTGTCAGAAAAGCCACCAGGTGACTGAGCTGATGCTTGGCTAACAGTGAAGGGGCAGGTAGAGCTACGGAACAGAACATAGGAGGGGCATGTGGAGAGAGGATAAAAGAATAAAATTTAAAACCATTAAGACTTCCTCTATCCAAGGCACAATGCCAAGGTTTTTGTTCATGAACTTTCTATTTTTCCAATCCCATAATAAAAACTTCCTTTACAGAGAGAGAAACTGACAGAGAATTTGAGTCATTTTCTCCAGGGCAGCCAGCTAGTAAGTAACAGAGCTGAGAGCCGAACCCGGTAACTTATTGTAGAGCCCCGGATCTTGCCTACGATGGGGTCTGTTTCTCTGAGGAAGCAAACTTCCTCGGAACCCACAGGCCTGCAGAGCTGGGTGAGACAGATGCTGTTTAATGGGAGCCACGTGGAGTTCTCCTCCTGCACCTGGACCTAGTAGAAATCAGACTGGGTAATAAATGGGCGGGACATGGAACTCCCCTCAGCCTCATAGTCTCAGGGGGAGGAGGGAGCAGGAGCACCTGGAGGCTCCTGCCTTGAAAGTGAGTATGAAGAGAGTGCTGGAAGGGGCAGCATCTTTCCTCCTTTTACCTAACAGATCTGATTCTTTAAAAATATTCAAGGCCATGGCTGAGCTTGAAACTGGTCATCTGGAGAGAGAACAGCCTTAGATTTGGACTTGAGGTTGGGCTCTGAAGAGGGGGGCTGGGCTCTTCTTCCCCAGGATGTTTGAGGCTCTTAGACCAGGGTAGGCTAGAAGTTTCCAGTTTCACCATGATGGGTCCAGGTCAGGCTCCTGCCAGACCTGGGGGGCTGGGGGAGCCATGGGCTCCTGGGCTATCAAGGTGAGGGGCCCTGTGTCCTAAGAGGTTGGGTGCTTGAGGCCTGGGGCCCCTCTGCCTTTTGCTTTGTTTTGTCTCTCTTTCCACTACCTCTCATTACCACTACTACCCAGAACAGAGTTGGAAATAGGAAGGGCCCTCCTCCTCATTCCTGTGATGGGGATCAGGCTTTGGATGTAGAAGGCTCCTCCTATCTGACTCATGCCTCGGCATGCCCCTGGCTCTGCAGGGCCAGCAAGGCCTCCAGCACTGTGTCAGGCCTCCAAGGATTATTCTTCCTGCCCTGACATTCTGTGATGCTGCCTCCAACAGAAGGTCCTAGGAGCAGCCAGAGTGTTGCAATTATTTGAGGGAGATTGAAGCCCATCCCCCTTTCTCAGTGCCTGCTATGATGAAGGGGGTGGAGTGGGGTGTCATTTCCATCGAGTGTGCAGCATGGGTCTCTCTGTAGCAGGCCATGGCATGGTGGTGGCCGCTCCTGCTAGAGCTGTGGACAGTCATGCCCACCTGGGCTGGGGACGAGCTGCTCAACATCTGCATGAATGCCAAACACCACAAGAGAGTGCCCAGCCCAGAAGACAAGCTCTATGAGGAGGTACAGAGGCCAGACCTGGGTATGGGATGGGGAAGATCAGGGAAGGGACACAAATGCCAAGATGGTCTCTGAACCTCATCAACCCTGATCATTTGGTTCCTGGGGTTAGGAGTTAAGCAAAGGCAACTAGATGGAAAGAGACTATGCCTTTTTGAGACAATAAGAGCCAAGCGATTCAAAGTTCCCATTTCTGAGCTGCTCTAGCCACTGGGAAAGCAGGGACCGCTGGTGATCCCAGAGATCCATTGTTGACTCGGCACAGATGAAAACAAGCCTTCCTGCCAACAGGTCCTGGGGAAACATATGACTTATGTGACCCCTCCCCAAGCTCCTAAAGGCAATTGCCAGGGATATGGGAGGAAGAACACAGCTGGCATTTGGCCTATGAGACCCTCCCACCCAATGCAACCCCAGATTCCCCTGGGTCTCTCTGGGGCTCTTCTACCTGCTTTGCCCTAAAAGGCTTCTGCTGCCTCTCAGGAGCTGACAGCCCGGAAGTTGTGTTCCTAGAGGACTGTAGCAGCCTGTGGCAGGGGGTCATTGTGCAGGTGCCTCTGCCCTTTGGGTAAATATTGAGAGATTATCAGGGTTCCTCTTATGTAGGGGCTTACTAGCCAAAGGCATCCCACTTGCTCAGGCCTCCTAAGGGACATTTTCATTTCACCACCTTTCTTCCCTAGACACTTGCCGATCCTTGCCCTTTTTGCCTGGGCCTTTTGTTTCTTCCTCTGCCTTCAGTGCATCCCCTGGAAGGACAATGCCTGCTGCACCCTCACGACAAGCTGGGAAGCCCATCTGGACGTATCCCCACTCTACAACTTCAGCCTGTTTCACTGTGGACTGCTGATGCCTGGCTGTCGGAAGCACTTCATCCAGGCTATCTGCTTCTATGAGTGCTCCCCAAACCTGGGGCCCTGGATCCAGCCAGTGGGAAGCCTGGGGTGGGAGGTAGGAAGCAGATCTGTGCCATGCCCTGTTATTATATTAACAGCCAGAGCTTTCACCCGATCTTATGCTGATGCCGCCAGGATGCTAGTAGGAACAGGAGGTGTTATTTCCCTATGGACAAGAGCAGAGCCAGAGGCCCCTGCTGGAGAACCACATGGGGGAGACTGTTCTGACAACAGTGGGATGAGGGGCTATCATCACAGGAGGCTTGGTGGAGTTGACAGACCTGAGCTTCAGTCTCATGTTCTGTCCCTACCAGCTGTATAGCCCAGGACAAACTATTAAATCTCTTAGCCTCATTGGTATTATTTGTAAAATAACACTTAGAGACTTTATGGAAGATGATGTACATATGGTACCTGGTACAAATACCACTGTAGCTATTAGTAGTCTTCACATCTCTGCTATTAATGTTCTAATCTCTGGCTATGACTGCACCCAGGTAGCCCCGAGTGGGCAGGGAGAGCGAGTTGTGAATGTGCCGCTGTGCCAGGAGGACTGTGAGGAGTGGTGGGAAGACTGTCGCATGTCTTACACATGCAAATCCAACTGGCGTGGTGGCTGGGACTGGAGTCAGGGTGAGTGGTGCTGACAAGGCCTTGGTCGGGAAGAGGCCCCTTGGTGGTCCCCACAAGGGTGCAGGTGCAAAGGCTAGCAATGAGGGAGTAGGAGGTAAGCTGTCCCTCCTCCATCCCCTGCAGGGAAGAACCGCTGCCCCAAAGGGGCCCAGTGCCTCCCTTTCTCCCATTACTTCCCCACCCCAGCTGACCTGTGTGAGAAGACTTGGAGCAATTCCTTCAAAGCCAGCCCTGAGCGACGGAACAGTGGGCGGTGTCTCCAGAAGTGGTTTGAGCCTGCTCAGGGCAACCCCAATGTGGCCGTGGCCCGCCTCTTCGCCAGCTCTGCCCCATCCTGGGAACTGTCCTACACCATCATGGTCTGCTCCCTGTTCCTGCCGTTCCTTTCCTGAGAGCCCTTCTTCTCCCACTCACATTCCTGCATGTCCACCAACTGTGGGTCAGGCCAGGCCATGGCCTACCTCCTTCCTCAGGCCCTCCCCTAAAAGCAGTGGCATGGGCTAGGGACTGCAGTCCCACCCAGTCCCTAGCCCATGCCACTGCTTTTAGGGGAGGGCCTGAGGAAGGAAGTGCCCCTGAGGCTTCAGCGGCTGGTGCCTGCAACCTGCACATTTGGTCCGAGACCCCCTCCACTGCTCTGCTCTATCTTAGCTGGCCTAGGAGGCAGCTGGGGGCTGGAAGTGCCAAGGTGACTGGCCACCTCCTGCCTTGAGGGATGAGAGCTTTCAAGGGGCTCAAGGACTTTCCCATCCAGTGCACGCCTACCCCTTTCTGTGACAGAGCTGATGGTGGCAGACCTGGCCTCCCATCCTCCGATGGTGTCTTCAATAAATCGGCACTCAACCTCTCCTCTGCTTGACTTCCTGTGTCTTAGCTTTATGTGCAGGGACCCAACATGCACACAGAGGAAGCCAGTTTGCCCACTGCACTGAAGCCTCAAAGTTAGGTTGTTACTTGCCTAACAATTATTAACTTCTTAATATCTGCCACACATCCTCACAATACCTCTCTGATGGGAGTACTTTCAATGCCCCTTTTTTTTCAATAAGTGACACCACACAAAGGACCCAAAGCCAGGGCGAGAGGGATGGGGCCACCCAGCACATCAGCTCTATTTTGGCTGCCAAAATTGAAGCAGCTACCTCGACTGCCTTCAGGGTTCCCTCTTCCTTTTAACCCATTCATTTTACCCCCAGAATCACAGCACACTGGTCTAACATTTTGGAAACCCAAGTTCTAATCTGACCTTTTTGCTTTCTATATGACTTTTGGCAACTCCTGTGATCTTCATTAAGACTGCCTTAATTTCTCTCTCTGCTGAAAGGAATGAGTTAGTTGGATTTAACTTATGAAAAAGAAGTAAGAAAAAGGAAAAAGCTAGCAACCTTGTTTGCCAGGAGATAGTGTGTGCTTCTCAGATAGCATACTATCTGAGAAGACCTCAAGAATGAAGTATTAGAACTGAACTGGGGATGGGGCCCTGACCTCGCACCCCAGCTGTAAGTAGACAAGCAGCTGACCTGCCCACCCAGCACTTTCCAGAGCCTGGAGCCGGGCAGCTTCCCAGCAGTAGATGATGCTTTCCCCACAACCTTTTCTTTGACAAAGAGAAAGTTCTAGCATGGCTGCACTTGATTTGACTGGCTTTTCTAACAACTGTCCATTCTTGCCAGACACCAGCCAGCCCTGCTCATTGCTTAAACTCGGCCTCCATTCCTTCTGCACTGGCCTCACAGGCCCATCCACAGAGCAGATCTTGTCTCAGGGGAGGCACTGGAGTCACAAAACCTACAAAGAGCGTCCTTCCAAGTGTGGCCCTCGGTGTCTAGAGTAGTAGATAGATGACAGCTGCAGTGGGGACAAAGCTGTTCATAGGAAGTCTGAAAGAAAGGGGCTGGGTGGGGGTCTCTGAGAAGGCCTCACAAAGGGGTGAGGCTGGAACCCCAAAAAAGGAGAGCAGCTGAGAACAGAAGGGAAGTGCTAGTCAAAACCCAGTGGAGGCCCCAAAGTATGAGCCAGACAAAGCAGGACCTTCAATTGCTCTTAAATTAATAAATTGTGGCTTAAAAAGTACATATAAATGTATCAAAAATCTCTTAAAGAGCTTAAGAAATTTAAAATCTCTTGAAAACTGAGGTGTCTGTGGGTGTGTGGTTGATAATAAAGCTGAGAGGTTAATGCCCTTTTTAAAGTGTTTTTAAATATAACGAATTGCCAAAAGAAGGTTAAAACTGGAATGGACAAAACAAGAGTAGTCTGGAAGCCCTAATAACTTGATACTTATTGATCACTTACCATGCACCCAGGATCTCTGGGAAGTACATAATATATGTTAGCTCATTTGATCCTCACAAAAGCCCTATTATCCTTGTTGTATTATAATATCATTTTTTACTATTCTCATTTTTCAGATTGGGACATAAATATAAGTAGAAA
This sequence comes from Pan troglodytes, assembly GCF_028858775.2. Lineage (NCBI taxonomy): Eukaryota > Metazoa > Chordata > Mammalia > Primates > Hominidae > Pan > Pan troglodytes. Next base: position 96,416,690 of record NC_072407.2, read on the forward strand.
CCAGCTAAGTCTGAACCCACGGTTCCAGCTCACAGGCTTACACTGAACAGCCTGATCTGTAGTTGAGTTGAACTGATGTGGATTTGGGAGTGGTGGGAGAGAGGGAGGGATAGCTGGTGGCAAGTCACAGTCAGGAAAGAGACTGAGTTCTACCCCTTCATGTGATTAGGAGTCATAACCCACAGGTCACACTGACAGTTTAAAAGTAAAAAGGCTTCCAAGTTAACTCACCTGGGGTAGGTCTTGTGATTCATGGTGACATCCTTTCCTTGAGAAAGAATCTTATTATGAGTTCCCAAATTGTTGACATACTGATTAATGTGTAGCCTACCGACATTGAAAAGGGTGATTTTTTTTTTTTTTTTTTGAGACAGAGTCCAGAAGACTCCCAACTTTGTTAGTGTGTCTTCCTGGGTCATTATTCACATTTGGCTTCCAATAAACCTTTACAAATTATTTCTGCTTCCAATAAACCTTTACAAATTGTTACAAATAGCCTTAATTTTGATCAACAGGAGGAGTGATGGGTTTTAAGCAAAGGAGTACAACTGTCAGATTTGCAGTTGGATTGTGTGTTTTAATCAGAGTGATCCATGCACATGGCTCACAAACATCGGCCAAGGGATTTCTAATGCAAAGCAAGAGAGCAGCTGCCAGCTCACTCATCCATCAGGTTCCTACCCTGGGAGCACCCCTTCTAACCATTTTTGGGTTTAGCTATAAAAAAGTGACAAAATGTGACTTACCTTTTCTGCCACACATTCAGACTATCTTTCTGCTGTCTGTTCTGTTTGAGTTTCTCAACTTAATCCTCCAATCTTTTTAATTCTGGCAGTTCACTTTTAATTTCCAAGAGACTTTTTTTTTTCCACAGCCTGCTGTTTTTTGTTTCATGGATGTAATATCTTCTCAAATGTCACTGAAGATCTAATTAGAATGTTTTTAAGCTTGTTTTGAGTCTCTGAATGACCTGTTTCCTCCAAGGTCAATCTGTTCTGTTTTCTTTATCGTCTCCTACGTGCTGCTCGTTCTCTCTGAGTCTGGTGGCTTTGGCTGTCTATCTTTGGCTGTCATATTTAAGAATGAGGAGCCGAGTTGATTTTATAGCAAGCTAGTATAGGTTTCCTCCATGGTTTTATATAAGGATCTTCATTTCAGTGCTGCTATTTGTAACAATTTGTAAAGGTTTACTGGTATGTGAGAAGAGCTTGTTGAGAGAAAGACCTTGCTTCAGAGTGTGAAAATTAATGAAGAGCACTCAAATAAGAACAAGCAAAGGCTATTTGTTCAGAGCTTACAAGGGAGTCAGCCACCATCAGTTGCATTTTGCCAGAGACTCAAGGCAGGGAGGAGAGTGGGAAAGTTTTAGAGTGGATAAAAGGGAAGCCTTCGGCTGGGCGTGGTGGCTCACGCCTGTAATCCCAGCACTTTGGGAGGCTGAGGTGAGCAGATCACAAGGTCAGGAGATTGAGTCCATCCTGGCCAACATAGTGAAATGCTGTCTCTACTAAAAATACAAAAAAATTAGCTGGGCATGGTGGCGGGTGCCTATTATCCCAGCTACTTGGGAGGCTGAGGCAGGAGAATCGCTTGAACTCGGGAGGCAGAGGTTGCAGTGAGCTGAGATCGCACCAATGCACTCGAGCTTGGGCAACAGTGCGAGACTCCATCTCAAAAAAAAAAAAAAATGGGAAGGCTTTAGGTCTGCTAGGCTCAGAGGCTGTGGGCAGGGGCAAGCTGTAGGCAGGCTAACTAGAAATGGGCATCCTATGTGTTTGGTTCAGGGAACATACTTAGCTTTTTCTGATTGGTCCTAAGTTGGAAATGGAGCCAAAAATAAGAAAGCTGGCTATTAATAAATTCTTGGCCATGTTGGGTCAATTGTGATAGGGATTATTCTTTGGCTTCCTGGACTGGATCTTCCTGAAGGTAAGATCCCTTACCAAGTGCAGTTAGTAGGTTGGCTTCTTGGGCTACTTGTGGGTCAGAATCCTGTTTTATATACAGCTAGCCATTGTTCATTTGTAGATTCAGTCTTTCAATCCCAGGGATAAAAATTAGGGAACCTAACAGTTATTAATCAACTCCTGGCTGTTTGGGGCTACTGCAGGGCTGATTGTTTGGCTTTCTGGGCTAATTGCTAGAGAGACAGTACTGATGTCCTACGAGTCTGACTTGCAAGATAGTAGGATGGCTTCTGGGCTGGTTACTATAGATAATGGGTTAGAGTTCTATTGTTATATGTGGTCTGACCATTGTCCATCTCGAGACCAAGTTAGCAGGAGCTATATAGCTATATTGGGGTATGGAGCCTTTGCATGCCAGAATAGGGATGGTTCTCTCTGGGATGCTAACAACCATATGTGAAATTTCAGCACTATCCAATTAGCTGGGCGTGGTGCCATGCACCTGTAGTCCCAGCTACTTGAGGGGCTGAGGCAGGAGGACTGCTTGAACCCAGGAGGTTGGGGCTACAGTGAGCCAAGATTGCACCACTGCACTCCAGCCTGGTGACAGAGCGAGACCCTATCTTAAAAAACAAAAACAAAACCCAACTTCAGCACTATCCAGAATTTAATTTTTTAGAGAAGGTTCTTCTACCCCAGGGGCTAAAGTTGGGTTGCCTGAGCACTAGATTTGGGCAGAGGACATGTGGGCCAGGGGCATGTAGAGACTTTCTTGCTCTGCCCCCAACACCTGCCAACTCTGAGCCCAGATCCTCTCAGAGTTTCTGCATGATGAATCAGCTCCTTCGTCCACTACAGCTGCCACCCCCAATTTCTCTGGCCTCCTTGTTTCCTTTGATGTGCCCTCATGTGCTTCCTGTCTTCTAAATATTTGTTGAAATCTCTTGTTCACTGATGGTTTCCTTCACATGCTCTTCATAAAGGAACATGGAAATAATCATTTTAGTGGAATCCCAGGTATTCATTCCACTCTCTGTAACCAGAAGCTGTAGATTTATTAAAGACTCAACGGTTGTTTAAACAGTAGATTAGAAGAAAGCCAAATGGAAGACAAGGAGGATAAGGACAATATGTAGAATGAATGTGCAGGAAAGAAAGAAAATCAGAAGGCAGGTGCTAGAAACCTAATTGCGAGCAACTTTCTAGGAGGCATGAAGCCAAGCCACAGTAGAGGCAGTGGACACAAGAGGGGCAGATTCAGGAACTATTAGAAGATAGAATCAATAGAAGCTTAGAGCATATTTTTGCATAAAGTGCCACAAAATAGGTATAAGACGTTAGGGACAGAGAACTATCACAAAGAAACCAACAGCCTTGGATAACTGTACTCTGATGCTTCCATTTATAAGAGGAACTTTCCCCACTTTGGATCGTACTAGGTCTTGGTAGCAGGGAGCTACTGGAGGGTGTTCCTTCTCCTGGAGGCAACCCAGTCACTTTTGATGATGTGGGAACATCAAACCCTATTCAAGTCCTTCCTCAGGGACAATGGGAAGTCCTGGGAGGCAAATGAAAAACAAAACAAAATGGCCCTCTTTTATGCTGCCCTTGCTTTAAGATTCTTTCTGAGTAACTTTCCTCAGTGAGATCCCTTACCAAGCGCAGGAGTTGCTGCAGCCCGACAGTCATGCACAGAGATCTTGTTCCTAGACCGCCTCTGCTGCCTGACGGAGGAGCACTGAGCACCCCTGCCATTCCTCTCCCACCCCACCCCCACTGACCTCCTCCACAAAAAGGACTGCTTCCTTAGTTGCTTCCCAATGTCCTGTTGCTTTGTCTGTTGGAAGACCCAGAAATGAAGATTATTTTGGTGTTCCAGGCTGGTGTTGGAAGCTAAGCTACAAGTGGGAGCTAAGCTACAAGGATGCAAAGGCATACGAATGATACAATGGACTTTGGAGACTAGGGGGTAAGGAGAAAAGGTCAGATCACTTTCCCCAGCTCCAGCCCTTGAGATAGCTTGAGTGTCCACTCCCTTCTTGCATCCCCAGGGGACACTTTTCCTGCCAACAACACCAGTCGCCCTTTTTCTGTATTCCCTCCTACTTGGTTTTCCTTACATCCATCCTCAGATTTACTCTCCCACAGAATCAGAAACCATGTTCAATAGTGCTTTTGCCACAAAAAACTAAATAGAAACATCTGGAGGGCCGGGCGCGGTGGCTCATGCCTATAATCCTAGCACTTTGGGAGGCCAAGGCAGGCAGATCACCTGAGGTCGGGAGTTCAAGACCAGCCTGACCAACATGGAGAAATCTCGTCTCCACTAAAAATACAAAATTAGCTGGGCATGGTGGCACATGCCTGTAATCCCAGCTACTAGTGAGGCTGAGGCAGGAGAATCGCTTGAACCTGGGAGGCAGAGGTTGTGGTGAGCCGAGATCGCACCATTGCACTCCAGCCTGGGCAACAAGAGTGAAACTCCATCTCAAAAAAAAAAAAAAAAAGAAAGAAACATCTGGAAGAGGAGAGAGGATTTCCCAGTGAGGAGGAGCTGATGATGGGCTCTGAGATGCTGGCAGGATGTCAGCGAGGAGTTGTCCATCAGCCAATTGACCCACAGTGCAGGAGAGAGGTGTGGGCTGCAGATAAGAATCCTGGACTCACTTTCGTAGAAGTGTGGAAGTAGATGAGTTCTCTAAGGAAAATAAAGAGAGAAAAAGGAAAAGCTTGTGGAGAGTCTCTCTGACTCACCTACAGTCAAAGAAGTGACAGGGAATGGAGCTAGTAAAGACACAGGGATGCAGAAGCCAGGTAGAAAGAGGATGGAAGGGAGCTGCATCTCTGAGGGGCAATGTCAAATTCGAAGTTGCCCGCTTCATATTAATTAACTCATAATTACTGCGTTCTTACTCTATGCTGGAAAATGCTGGTCCTGGGAATTGAAAGATTGAATATACAAATGAGCAATGACAAGGCAATGTATAAAGCAGGACTCTGACCCACAACCTGTAACAGCCAGCCCAGGAAGCCAACTTACTATCCACAGTATCCATTCCAGGAAGCCAAAGGATAACCCCTATAACGATTGACCCAAAATGATCAGGAATTGATTAATAACTTCCAGCTTTCCTGTTTCAGCTCCTGCTTTTAACTTAGGACCAACTGGAGAAAGCTAAATATGCCCCCTCACCAATCACATGGAATGCCCTGCTTCTAGTTAGCTGCTGATATAGTCTGGACATTTGTCTCCAGCCAGGCAAGTCTCATGTTGAACTGTAATCCCCAATGCTGGAGGTGGAGCCTGGTGGGAGGTGTTTAGAGCATGGAGGCAGATCCCTCATGACTTGGTGCTGTCTTCGTGATAATGAATTCTCATGAGATTTGGTCATTTGAAAGTGTGTGGCACCTCTGCCCCTCCACCCACAATTCTCTTCCTGCTATTTTTGCCACATAATGTGCTTGTTCCCCCTTTGTTTTCTGCCTTGACTGGAAGTTTCCTGAGGCCTCCCCGGAAGTAGATGCTGCAATGCTTCCTGTACAGCCTGCAGAAATGTGACCCAGTTAAACCTATTATATATATATTTTATATATAAGCCAGTCTCAGGTATTTCTTTATAGCAATGCAAGAATGGACTAATACAACTGCCTACAGCTTGCCCCTGCTCACAGCCTTCGATCTGAGCAGATCTGAAGCCTCCTCTTTTATTTACTCTAAAACTTTCCCACTCCCCTGCTTGCCTTGAGTCTCTGGCAAAATGTAAGTGATGGTGGCTGACTCTCTGCAAGCTCTGAATGAGTAGCCTTTGCTTGTTCTCATATGGGTGGTCTCCATTTATTTCCACAAGATAGAACAGCAAAGAAGACAAACATCATTCCTGGCCACAAGGAGCTTATACTATGATAAGAAATACATTAAAAAATATAAGCAGATGGTTAAAATTAAAGGAACTACAAATAAGATGATTCTTAGGAAAGAAGCATACAAGGACCCAGAGAGAGTTGAAGAAGTGGATAATTTAGATAAGGTAGATATATTAAAGGAATAGGAAGCTTGAGAAAACATTTTGAAGATTGGGGCTCATGTTTGTAGGATAAATGGAAAGTGCTACTGAGATGAGGTTTAAAACAGGGCAGAAGAACTTAGGGCATGATTTCAAAGGGGTTAGGAGACCCAGCATTGAACACAAAGATTGTTGGAGGTGGGATAGTTTTTCCACTGAAATGAGAGAAGAAAGAAAATGTTAAAAAGTGATTTCAGAATTAAAATGTTTCAAATGTAACCTTTGACTCAATTAACATTGAGGCTTGCCACCTGCTGTGAGTTTAGAAGCCCATATCTGTGGGCCAGTGGGAACATTCTGGCTGCAATGTGTCACATGGGCAGCTACTCCTCACATCCAGCTTCCCAAATTCACAGCCTGGGCAGCTCGTCTATTCCCAGCCATATGGTAAATGTAAAATGTCCAAAGAATCAAAATCCACCCAAGGTTGATAATGCGGGATTTTTCTCAGCCCTTTGCTGGACTCACAGCTGGGGTACCCCATCTACTCAGCCTGCTGAGCTCAGCCCTTTGCAGGAGGGAGCATGTGAGTGAGCCAGTGCAGGATCTGGCTGCCCACTCTGAGCACCGACACGGGAGCAAGCTCCATGTGAGGCCCACAGCCAGACCAGGAATGTGGCCTCAAGGTGAATGTGGCATCACCCAGACAAGGGTATCTATGACCCCAAAGCCCCAGAGAGGGTGTCAGTGTGATAATTAGCTCTTTTAGCTCTGCTGTCCACAACTCTATGGATGGTGTCATGTTAGCAGCTCAGTTGGCCCCTGGCCCTGTCACATGGGTTGGCTGCCCTCTATCGGCAAGGGCAAAGTGCCAGTGTGACAACCTTTGTGTACCCACACCCAGTGGGTCCCGAGCTCTCGTCCAGTGTCCAAGAAGAATGAGGTCATGCTGACTATTGAAGGATGATGAGGGTGGAAACTGTTATTGAGCGTCGGAAAAGCTCTCAGTGGAGAGAGGATGCAGTCAGGTGGTTTGTCTCTCTCCTTGTGTGGCTGGGTCCAGGGCTTTTTATGGACTCAGAATGGGGAGTGGATGCTGATTGGTTTGTCAGTGTACAAAAAAGGTTAAAGTGAAGACGCCACTCAAAGGTGGGCATAACAGTGTAGAAAACAAATTAGGACAGGGTAGATAAAGGTAAAAGAGGCAAAGGGTGGGGATCAATCAGAGGAAAGTATGCCAAATGGGAAGACAGGTTCTCAATCCAGTGCGTAGATTTGATTTGTAGCTTTCCTTTCAGGCTTTAAACTGACTTTGGCTCAGAGGTGGGTTTTCACCAGGGACCTGCCCCTATCTGCCTAGGCATTTGGCTGCCTCCTGTTGCTATCAGTGAGATTTTAAAAACTGAGACAGGATTATATTCAGAGTCAGGACATTTTATGACTAGAGATTAAAAATTGGCACCAGCAATGAAAAAGCAAAAAACAAATTCATTTCCACCTTTTCTGAGCTCTGCATCTGTCTATAGAGAGAGGGGCTATGGTTCCAGATCCTAGAACAACCCCTGATTGTAAAGCTGATGGGGTTAGTCCTGCTGACTACTTCATGAAGGAAGAACTTAGCACTTATCAGGCTCTGATTACTTCAATTCAAAGGAGATCTTTGGGAAGAAAGAGCAATTTTCCCTGGAATGGAATTTGGAGCCTTAACAACAAGCCCCAGTAAGCCAGATCATAGACAAGAACAAAGAAAGGCAAGCAGAAGGGTCGCATTTCTCACCAATAGCTAAGTTGAGTTTATCCTCTGTGGATACAAGTCAAATGTGGTTGGTCCCCTTCCCCCTCCTTACTCTAGGACTCCAAAATAGCCACAGCAAGGCATTAAATAATAGTTGTTGCTATGGTTTTACTATTAAGTAAGAGGTATGACACCACCCAGTTCTTAACCCATTTCCTAGCCCAAGGAAGTTCAGAGGTAAGATAAAAACATTTGTCTTACACATGACTTAATAACTACACAAAAAAAACCTTAAAAATTGATGGTGTGTGAAAATAATGAGTAGGATAGTAATTTTGGTGAATATTTTCATAGTTTTGATGAGGTGAGTTTTCTAAAGGCAGTAGCTATAAAGTAAAAGATTAATATATTTACTAATATTTTTAAAACGCAAGAAAGAAAAAGGAAAGGGTTTTTTTAAAAACACTCTAAATAAAATTCAAAGACAGATAAAAATAGGAAGAAATATTTGCAACATATACATACAGATGTTAATATTTTTAGTACAATAAAAGTTTTTAAAATATAAGCAAAGGATTTGTATAGGTAATTCACATTTAGAATAAACTTTAAACTCCTGACTAGAACTCTGACCTTAGCTCCTAAGACTTTTGCTCCTACTTACCACTCTCCAGTGACCTGGGATTTCTTCTCATTCTCAAACAAACTAGGCTCATTTATACCTCAGAACATTTGTACTTGCTTGTTTTCTATTCCTTTGATGCTTTTGCCCATATCATTGCATACCTAGCTCTTTCTCATAATTTGGGTTTTAGTTCAAATATCACATCTTCAGAGAAGCCTTCTGCAATTACTCAAGTCACCATTCCAAGTCATACTCCATGTCACCTTGTCTTATTTTTTATAGCTTATATCACCATCGAAAATTGTGTGTATGTGTATCTGCACTGTCTCCCTCACCTCACTCTTAGAAAGCAGGCTCCATGAGGGGAGAACCTCACCTGTCTTATTTACTGCTGTATCCCCAGTATATGGAACATTTCCTGGCACATAGTAGCGGCTCAACAAATATTTGTTAAATGATTAAATGAATGAATAAAGAAAAATGAGAAAATATAATCAATAAACATTAACAAAAATTTTGTTTCATGAGTAGTTAAATAAATGCAAATTAAAATAATGAGAACCTTTTTAAAACTAATTAGATTGGCAATGATTAAAAAAATAGTATAAGGATCAACAAAATTGATAGACCACTAGCAAAACTAATAAAGAAAAAAAGAGAGAAGAATGAAATAGACGCAATAAAAAATGACAAAGGGGATATCACCACCAATCCCACAGAAATACAAACTACCATCAGAGAATACTACAAACACCTCTACGCAAATAAACTAGAAAATCTAGAAGAAATGAATAAATTCCTTGACACATACACTCTCCCAAGACTAAACCAGGAAGAAGCTGAATCTCTGAATAGACCAATAACAGGATCTGAAATTGTGGCAATAATCAATAGCTTACCAACCAGAGTCCAGGACCGGATGGATTCACAGCCAAATTCTACCAGAGGTACAAGGAGGAACTGGTACCATTCTTTCTGAAAGTATTACAATCAATAGAAAAAGAGGGAATCCTCCCTAACTCATTTTATGAGGCCAGCATCATCCTGATACCAAAGCCGGGCAGAGACACAGCAAAAAAAGAGAATTTTAGACCAATATCCTTGATGAACATTGATGCAAAAATCCTCAATAAAATACTGGCAAACTGAATCCAGCAGCACATCAAAAAGCTTATCCACCATGATCAAGTGGGCTTCATCCCTGGGATGCAAGGCTGGTTCAACATACACAAATCAATAAATGTAATCCAGCATATAAACAGAACCAACGACAAAAACCACATGATTATCTCAATAGATGCAGAAAAGGCCTTTGACAAAATTCAACAACCCTTCATGCTAAAAACTCTCAATAAATTAGGTATTGATGGGACGTATCTCAAAATAATAAGAGCTATCTATGACAAACCCACAGCCAATATCATACTGAATGGGCAAAAACTGGAAGCATTCCCTTTGAAAACTGGCACAAGACAGGGATGCCCTCTCTCACCACTCCTATTCAACATAGTGTTGGAAGTTCTGGCCAGGGCAATCAGGCAGGAGAAGGAGATAAAGGATATTCAATTAGGAAAAGAGGAAGTCAAATTGTCCCTATTTGCAGATGACATGATTGTATATCTAGAAAACCCCATTGTCTCAGCCCAAAATCTCCTTAAGCTGATAGGCAACTTCAGCAAAGTCTCAGGATACAAAATCAATGTACAAAAATCACAAGCATTCTTATACACCAATAACAGACAAACAGAGAGCCAAATCATGAGTGGACATGATTTGCTTCAAAGAGAATAAAATACTTAGGAATCCAAATTACAAGGGACATGAAGGACCTCTTCAAGGAGAACTACAAACCACTGCTCAATGAAATAAAAGAGGATAAAACTAATGGAAAACATTCCATGCTCATGGGTAGGAAGAATCAATATCGTGAAAATGGCCATACTGCACAAGGTAATTTATAGATTCAATGCCATCCCCATCAAGCTACCAATGACTTTCTTCACAGAATTGGAAAAAACTACTTTAAAGTTCATATGGAACCAAAAAAGAGTCCACATCACCAAGTCAATCCTAAGGCAAAAGAACAAAGCTGGAGGCATCATGCTACCTGACTTCAAACTATACTACAAGGCTACAGTAACCTAAACAGCATGGTACTGGTACCAAAAAAAAGATATAGATCAATGGAACAGAACAGAGCCCTCAGAAATAACGCCACATATCTACAACTATCTGATCTTTGACAAACCTGAGAAAAACAAGCAATGGGGAAAAGATTCCCTACTTAATAAATGGTGCTGGGAAAACTGGCTAGCCATATGTAGAAAGCTGAAACTGGATCCCTTCCTTACACCTTATACCAAAATTAATTCAAGCTTGATTAAAGACTTAAATGTTAGACCTAAAACCATAAAAACCCTAGAAGAAAACCTAGGCATTACCATTCAGGACATAGGCATGGGCAAGCACTTCATGTCTAAAACACCAAAAGCAATGGCAACAAAAGCCAAAATTGACAAATGGGATCTAATTAAACTAAAGAGCTTCTGCTCAGCAAAAGAAACTACCATCAGAGTGAACAGGCAACCTACAAAATGGGAGAAAATTTTCACAACCTACTCATCTGACAAAGGGCTAATATCCAGAATCTACAAAGAACTCAAACAAATTTACAAGAAAAAAACAAACAAACCCATCAAAAAGTGGGCAAAGGATATGAACAGACACTTCTCAAAAGAAGACATTTATGCAGCCAAAAGACACATGAAAAAATGCTCATCATCACTGGCCATCAGAGAAATGCAAATCAAAACCACAATGAGATACCATCTCACACCAGTTAGAATGGCAATCATTAAAAAGTCAGGAAACAACAGGTGCTGGAGAGGATGTGGAGAAATAGGAACACTTTTACACTGTTGGTGGAACTGTAAACTAGTTCAACCATTGTGGAAGTCAGTGTGGCGATTCCCCAGGGATCTAGAACTAGAAATACCATTTGACCCAGCAATCCCATTACTGGGTATATACCCAAAGGATTATAAATCATGCTGCTATAAAGACACATGCACACGTATGTTTACTGCGGCACTATTCACAATAGCAAAGACTTGGAACCAACCCAAATGTCCAACAATGATAGACTGGATTAAGAAAATGTGGCACATATACACCATGGAATACTATGCAGCCATACAAAATGATGAGTTCATGTCCTTTGTAGGGACATGGATGAAATTGGAAATCATCATTCTCAGTAAACTATCGCAAGAACAAAAAACCAAACACCGCATATTCTCACTCACAGGTGGGAATTGAACAATGAGAACACATGGACACAGGAAGGGGAACATCACACTCTGGGGACTGTTGTGGGGTGTGGGGAGGGGGGAGGGATAGCATTGGGAGATATACCTAATGCTAGATGACGAGTTAGTGGGTGCAGCGCACTAGCATGGCACATGTATACATATGTAACTAACCTGCACATTGTGCACATGTACCCTAAAACTTAAAGTATAATAATAAAAATAAATAAATAAATAAATAAATTGGAAATCATCATTCTCAGTAAACTATCACAAGGACAAAAAACCAAACACCGCATGTTCTCACTCATAGGTGGGAATTGAACAATGAGAACACATGGACACAGGAAGGGGAACATCACACTCTGGGGACTGTTGTGGGGTGGGGGGATGAGGGAGGGATAGCATTAGGAGATATAGCTAATGCTAAATGACGAGTTAATGGGTGCAGCGCACCAGCATGGCACATGTATACATATGTAACTAACCTGCACATTGTGCACATGTATCCTAAAACTTAAAGTATAATAATAATTAAAAAAAAAGAAAAATTCGAACAATACAAAAAAATAGTACTGTCTGTTTCTGGGGATGTAAATTGATGGATGCATTATAGAAGGAAAACTGTTCAAATGCATTAAAATATAAAATTGTCAAATCTTTTTAGTTCACAATTCTACTTCCATGAAAAATCCTAAGGAAATGTCACTTCTACTTCAGCCTGGAATGATAAATCCATAGATCCAAGAAGCTGAATGAATCTCCAGCACAAGAAACATGAAGGTGACATCAAAATAAATCATAATCAAATTGCTCAAAATACGTGATAAAGAGAAAACCTCTAAGCAAAGAGAGAAAAACATTTGATACATTCAGAGGAGCAAAATTAAGAAGACAGTGGAGCAACATTGTTAAAGTGCTGAAAGAAGAGAACTGTTCACTTATAAATCTATGCCCAGAAAACATATCTGTTTACAGGCTGCATTGTGTTCCCTCACCCCCTAAACTTCATATGCTGAAGTCCTAACCAGCAACTCCTCAGAATGTGACTATATTTTGACATAAGTCCTTTATGGAAGTAATTAAGGTAAAATAAAGTGATACAGGTGGACCCTAATCCGATATGATTGGTGTCCTCATATGAAGAGAAGATTAGAACACCACACAGACTGAGGGGCAACCCTCTGAGAACATGGTGAGATGATGGCCTTCTTCAAACAACAGAGAGAGGCCTCAGAGGAAACCAAACTTGCCAAACCCTGATCTTTGACTTCTGGCCTCCAGAACTATGAAAAAATTAATTTCTGTTGTGTATACCATCTACTCTGTGGTATTTTGTTATGGCAGCCCTAGAAACCTAACACAATATCTTTTTTAAATGAAGACAAAGTAAAGACATTTTTAGACATACAAAGTCTAAAACATTCATCACCAGCAGACCCAGACAATAAGAAGTGTTAAATAGGCAGAATAAAAATAATAGATTGATATGTAGATCTATGCAAAGGAATGAGGAACACTGGAAAGATGAACTATGTGGGTAGATATCCAAGATTTTTAAAAATTACTTAAATTTTAAGCCCAGGAGTTTGAAACCAACTTGTTCAACATAGGGAGACTTCACCTCTACAAAAAATAAAAAACATTAATAGGGTATGGTGGTGTGCAACTATGGCCTCAGCTACTCAGGAGACAGAGGTGAGAAGATCTCTTGAGCCCAGGAGGTTGAGGCTGCAGTGAGCCATGATTGTGCCACTGCACTCCAGCCGGGGCAACAGAACAAAACCCTGTCTCACATTAAAAACAAAAAGTCAAAGAATGGAAATAGATATACCGTGTTAACACTAACCAAAAGATCGTTATATCAGCTATATTAACATCAGACAAAGTACATTTGAGAGCAAAGAGTATTACAAGACAAGGTCATTTCATAATGAAAAAGGGTTTTCATCAGGAGGGCATAACAATCCTTACCTCTTATATATCAAATAACAGAGCTTCAAAATATGTGAAGCAAAACCTGACAGAACTGAAAGAAATAAAAAGTGTATAATTTTAGTCAGAGATGTTTATCTTCTATCTCCATAATTGGTATAACAGTTGGTACACAGAAAATCAGGATATATAAGATGAACAACATGGTCGACCAACTTAACCTAATTGACATTTCTATAATACTCCACTTAAGAATGGAAGACTACATATTCAAGTCATACAGAATATTTACCAATACAGACCATATTCTGGGTCACAAGACAGGTCTCAATATATTTACAAAAATTCAAGTCATACCAGATTTATTTTTAGACCATAACAGAATTAAATTAGAAATCAATAAAAAAACTCTGAAAAATTCCCAAGTATTTGGAAACTAAACAATGTACTTTTAAATAATTGATCAAAAAAGACATAGAAAAATTAGATATTACTTTATACTGAATGAAAATAAAAACACACCATATCAAAAATTCATGAGATACTATAAAAGCAGTATTTACTGGGAAATTCATAACACCAAATGTCTATATTAGAAAAGAAGAGGCCGGGCGCAGTGGCGCACGCCTATAATCCCAGCACTTTGGGAGGCTGAGTGAGGTGGGTGGATCATGAGGTCAGGAGTTCAAGACCAGCCTGGCCAAGATGGTGAAACCCTGTCTCTACTAAAAATACAAAAATTAGCCAGGCGTGGTGGCGCACACCTGTAGTCCCAGCTACTTGGGAGGCTGAGGCAGGAGAATCACTGGAATCTGGGAGGCGGAGGTTGAGGTAAACCGAGATCATGCCATTGCACTCTAGCCTGAGCGACAAGAGCGAAACTCCATCAAAAAAAAAAAGAAAGAAAGAAAAGAAAAGAAGAAAAGTTTCAAGCCAAATTGATTGTATGGCCAATGCCCCTGAGAGGAGTAACTTAAGCATACCCTGAGGATGACCCTATGGTTTAAGAGTGTGTGTTCAAAGTTCTCAGCTAAGGAATCTGGGAGCGGCCAACCCACAGATTCACTCCTCATCTATGAAGGACATCAGAATCCCTGACCTGTTCTTGGAACACAGGATGTGCAAGGAACTGAGACCCATTGTTTTGGGTTAAATGGAGGTTCGTGAGGTTTGCTAGGTGGAGGGTGCTAAGTGAAACTTGCTTCTCATGAACAGTAGCAATTCTCCTGTCCAGCCCACCACTTTTAGAACACCCTGTATGTAAGTTCTCAATAAACTCATTTGCTGTCTTTGGGTCTCTTCTTCAGCCTCTTGGACATGAGTCTGGCATGACACCAATGACTTCAGCTTCTACTGTAAGAAATTACATTTTTCAAAAAAGAGCAAATTAAACTCAAAGTAAGAAAAGAAAGAAAATACTAAGGATTAGAGCGGAGATCAATGACATAGAAAACAGAAAAACGGGCTGGGCCAGGTGGCTCACACCTGTAATCCCAGCACTTTGGGAGGCCGAGGTGGTCAGATCACCTGAGGTCGGGAGTTTGAGACCAGCCTGACCAACAAGGAGAAACCCGCATCTCTACTAAAAATACAAAATCAGCCGGGCATGGTGGTGCATGCCTGTAATTCCAGCTACTCAGGAGGCTAAGGCAGGAGAATCACTTGAACCCAGGAGGCGGAGGTTGCGGTGAGCCAAGATCACGCCATTGCACTCCAGCCTGGGCAACAAGAGTGAAACTCCATCTCAAAAAAAAAAAAAAAAAAAAGAAGAAAAGAAAAGAAAAAAGAAAAAATACTCAAGAAAATCAATGATTCTTTCATTGTAATTAATGCAGACTTTTTTCAAGACTAAGCCTTCCCTGACACTATGAAAGCAAATGCAAATCTTTTTTTATCAATATATATGTGTAAACCTGTATGTGTATATATGTGCATTTACTCATAATTATGCTTTGCATTCATTTAACAAAATGTATCATCTTTATTAAAGTAACACTTCAAATATATACACATATATTTTTAAACTGAGTCTTTCAGATGATTATAATATTGATCATTCTCTAGCCAGACTGATCAGAAAAAAAGACACAAATTATTAATATTAGGAATGAGAGAGGTAGCATCACTCTAGATTCTACAGATATAAAAATGAACATAAGGGATTATTAAAAACAACCTTGTGTCAATAAATTGCACAATTTAGATGAAATGGATGAATTATTTGAAAGACATGAATTATCAAAGCTCACTCAAGAAATTATTATTTCACTGGGCATTGTAGCTCATGCCTGTAATCCCAGCACTTTGGGAGGCTGAGGTGGGAGGTCACTTGAGGCCAGGAGTTTGAGACCAGCCTGAGCAGCATAGTAGGAACCCCTCTTTCCAAAAAAGTTTTTTAAAGAAATAGATTATTTGAATAGCCCTATATCTATTAAAGAAACTAAAGTTGTAGTTTAAACTATTCCACAAAGAAAATACAAGGTCCAAATGGATTCACTGGTGAATTACAACAAACATTTAAGGAAGAAATTATACCAAGTCTACAAAAACTCTCCTAGAAATTTGAAGAGGAAGGCATACATACCTCCCAACATATTTATTTTTAATTTAATAACTTCAATCAGCACCCTTTTACTGACACATAACACACAACATGAATTGTTGCCTAAGGAAAACAGCTCTAAAAGAACACAAGAAAAGTTGAATGTGGTGAAGTAGATAGAAGTAGATCCTAGGCAAAGGCCCCTGCCACAAGGAAAGAGAGAGGAAGACTCTTGTAAGGGAGAGCCACTCTTCCTCCAGCTGCCCCCTACTTCTCAGTGGCAAGAAACATTTTCTATGTTTCACTGAGGTGGTACTAATATTTCCAGAGCACTACACTACTGAAGAAAAGATTGTAGACAAGAGCAACCTTTCATCCCATATCACATTTTGGTTCCTAGATCCTGAGTGTGCTACAGTTTACCAAGGATCTCCCATGTGCTGAGTTCTGTGCTGGGAATTTCCAGGTATAACATTCCTTCTCATCCTTATAACCACCTCTGTTATAGGAAACACCATTCAGTACAATGCACCCTTGCCCAAGCCCCAAGTTTCTTTTGCAGGCCAGGAGAGTCCAAGAGATGAGATAAGAAAGGACAAACGAACCATCACAAGATTCAGGTCAGATTTACTCATTGACGTAACCCATGTGGCAGGTGCCTCCTTTTTCTCTCTCACAAATTATGTTTCTAATCACCTACCAGGAAGGGAGAAACAGGCAGAGGGGAGGTAAGGAGTCCATCTTACTACTTCTCCAACTGGGCCATCCTTCTAAGGATGTATCCTCACCACTTTGTGGTCTGTAATTAGGTTGTTCCCTCAGCCTGGTGGATGAGCTCTTGTATCACCTCATTCCTGTTTTCTTACCTTCCCTTCGTTGGATTTGGATAAAAATTTAAGCTGATCTTTACCGCCAAAAGCCACACAGGGTTGAAAAAAAAGTGATAGACTCATCCTTGATGTGCCTTTCAGTCTTTGAATAATAGAATAAAGCCTTATTGACTGAAGCTTCAAAGACATGCCACTTCCCAACTCTTCCTCTTTTTCTTCTCTTTTCTTCCCATAATCCCTCTCTGTAAGACCTCAAATGCCCTGCCTGACCCTCCTTTCAGAAGAATCTATCCCTTATATCTTTGTTGGACATTAGTGTACCATGGTTGTTTGCATATGACTGTCCATGGCTTTAATCTAACTTAGTAGAATTGATCTTACCATCCCCTGATTCTGCTAGAAAGTGAGGGCATGGGGAGGGGAGACTTGGGACATGGAGTGCTGGAAGGAGAGAATGTGGGGGAATGATAAGTTTTCCACTCTGAGTTGCATTTTTACCCCCCAAGGTATCTGAAATGAAACATATTTTACCACCATGAAAATTCATGTATTTCTTCAGACTTTCCTATTCTCAATACAAGCAATTACAAAGTTCAAATTCCTTCTTTTGGCATATTTCTTAGAAAACAGTAATCCCCATTTGGATTAATTAAAGGCTCCAGTAAACAAGCAACTAGTCAAAAGACAACTCACAGTGAACGCTAGCATAAGAGGTGGAGAAGGGAGAGGATGACTGGTCATTAGCCATCTGGGTTGCTGCTCCTGTTTCTGTAGGAACATCCAGAGCAGTGTGGCCCCCAGCAAGGTTGGTCTTCCTCAGGTGGCCAGCAGGAGGCAGCAGAACACATGGGAGTTGGGGAAGAGGGTGCTGTGGTAATGAAGATCGCTAACATGAGAACGAGCAGAGGCTATTTATTCAGAGGTGGTTATAACAAGGGGGTCAGCCACCCTCACTTATCCTATGACAGAGGCTCAAGGCAGGCAAAAGAGAGTGGGAAAACTTTATAGTTAAAAAAAAAAGTTGGTGGAACAGCTTTAAGTATGCTCTGATTTTAATTTGTCAGTGTGGGAAGCTGTAGGCAGGATAATTAGAAGTGGAGCACCTTACATGATTAATTTGGGGAGCATTCTATGTTTGGGCCTCAGTTGGAAGTGAGGGCAAAAAATAAGGAAGCTGGCGGCCATTGACCAAGTCCTCCCCATTCTGTGAAAGTTGCTACAAAGGTTATGGTTTGGCTTCCCGGCCAGGTTGCTGCAGAGTTCTATTGTAATATACAGTCTGCCATTGTCCACTTATATATTCAGTCCATTTGTATACTCTGTGCTTCAACATCATGCTTGGTCTGCCCTTTCTGCAGCTACCCATGGGTGATCAATAGGACGCTGACTTTGTGTCCTCCCATAGAGGACTCCCATCATCAACTTTGTATTAGCTATCCATTGCTACGTGTCTTAGTATATTTTGTGCTATTATTACAGAATACATGAGACTAGGTAATTTAAAACAAACAGAAATTTATTGGCTCACACTTTTGGAGGGTAGAAAATCCAATATCAATGTGCAGACATCTTGCAAGGGTCTTCTTGCTGTGTCATATGATGGCAGGAAGGGAGGAAGAATGAAAGAAAGAATGTGCGTAAAGGGGGCCAAGCTCTCCCTTTTATAACAAACCCACTCCCACAATAATGGCACTAATCCATTCACTTCACCTTCTTGGCCTAATCACTTTTCATCAGGTTCCACCTCCCAACACTGTTGAATTGGGAATCAAGTTTCTAACACCTGCTTTTTGGGGGACACATCTGAACCAAAGCACAGTGTAACAAATTACCCCAAAAGTTAGTGTCTTAAAATATTTATTATCACACATTTTCTATGGGCCAGAAATTCAGGTATGGTTTAGCAGATACTCTGGCTCACGATCTCTAACAAGGACACAGTCAAAGTATCATCTGGTTGTGTAATCATCTTAAGGCTCAACTGGGGAAGGATCCATTTTCAAGCTCACTCACAACTCTGCTGTTCACATAGTTGTTGGCAGAATTTAGTTTTTTGTGGGCTATTGGACCAAGAGCCTCAGTTCCTCACTGGCTGTTGGCCAGAGGCCACTTTCAATTCCTTTTAACATGTGTTTCTCCACAGAACAGCTCATAATATAGCAGCTCATTTCACAAGAGTCAGCAAACCAAGAAGAGCCAGGGAAAGAGAATCAAAACAGACTCTGCAATCAAAACAGAAATGATAGCCTTTTGGAACCTAGTCTCAGAAAAGACATTGAATCGCTTTTGCCTTATATTCTATTCATTAGAAGCAAAGTATTAGGTCTATCCCAGAAAGATCAACTCTGGGTGCGGTGGTGGGGGGTGGGACGGGGATTATAGAAGGGAATGAACACCAGGAATGGGGATCATTGGGGGCTGTCTTGAAGGTTGTCTAATCACAAAACTCTGTCAAATAGAGGCATAACCTGGAGATATTGTGGCTTTGGTTCCAGACCACCACAATAAAGTGAATATCACAATAAAGTGAGTCACACAAATTTGTTGGCTTACCAGAACACATTAAAGTTTACACTATATTGAGGTCTACTAAGTGAGTGATAGCATTCTGTCTAAAAAAGTGTACATACCTTAATTTTAAAATACTTTATAACTAAAAAATGCTGACAATCATCTGAACCTTCAGCAAGTTGTGATCTTTTTGCTGGTGGAGAGTTTTGCCTCAATGTTGAACACTTTGCTTTGGATTAGGCTTTGGCTTAAGGGAATGTTGTGGCTGGTTTGATTTTTTTATCCAAGTTATTAACACTTTCTCCATACCAGCAAGAAGGCTGTTTGGCTTTCTTATCATTCATGCGTTCACTGGAGCAGCACTTTTAATTTCCCTCAAGGACTTTTCCTTTGAATTCACAATTTGGCTAACTGGTGCAAGAAGCCTAGGTTTCAGCCTATCTCAGCTTTCAACATGCCTTCCTTATTAAGCTATTCATTTCTAGATTTTGATTTAAAGTGAGAGACATGTCCTTCTCACATATAAAATATATTCATTCCATCCCAGTAGCCACAAAAGCCTTAACCTGTTCAGTACCAACTCAAAAGTCTATAACCTAGAGTCTCATCTAAATATCACCTAAATCAATGTGGGTGAGATTCAGGGTATGATTCACCCTGAGGTAAATTACTCTCCAACTGTGAACCTGTAAATTCAAATAACTTATGTACTTCCAAATACAATGACGGGATAGGCATAGGATAGACATTCCCACTTCAAAAAGGAGAAATAGTAAGGAAGAAAGGGATAATGGGTTCCAAGTAAGTCTGAAACACTACAGGGCAAATAACATTTAATCTTAAGGCTCCAGAATAATCTTTAATTCAATGTCCTACCTTCCAGACACACTGGGGTGAGGGTTAGGCCCTGAAGGCTCCAGGGTTTTGCTAAGCACATCCCATACAGCAACTGTCATGCATTGGAGTCACATGCTTGCAGCTCTCCCAGGTTGGAGCTACATGTTGGTGGCTCTACCAGCCTGGGGTTTAGGCAGTGGACCTGCCTTCATGACTACACTGAGCATTGCTCTAGTGGGGATTCTCTGCAGTGGCCCCATCCCTGTGGCACTTCTCAGCCTAGGCGCCAAGGCTCTTCAGGGCATTTTTTGAAATCTAGCTGGAGGTAGTCATGCTCCTACGATTTGCACACTCTACACACCTGTGGAGATGGTACTGCATGGACACTGCCATGGTTTACCACTTGTGCCTTCCATAAGAACAGCCACTGCTGCACCTGGGCGTGCTTGAGCCACACTTTAGGTGGCTAAGGAGCGCTGCACTGGAATGCAGGCAGCAGAGGCTGGAGGTGGCCTGATGCCAAGGTTCTGCAAATGCCCAAAACCCCTCTTTTGACATATTTCTGTCTTCCAGGCGTTGCACTGAGCCTGTGCTGGGAGAGGCAATCCTGACTATCTCTGAAATGTGTTCAGGGTCATTCTTGTATTGTCTTAATGAAGAGCATTTGGCTTCCGCCCACCCATATTAATCTTGCTTGGTCACACCCTTGGTGTTCTGTCTCTATTGTGCCTTTTTTTTTTTTTTTTTAGATGGAGTCTCGCTCTGTCACCCAGGCTGGAGTGCAGTGGCACGATCTCGGCTCACTGCAAGCTCCGCTTCCTGGGTTCACGCAGTTCTCCTGCCTCAGCCTCCCAAGTAGCTGGGACTACAGGCGCCTGCCACCGCACCCGGCTAATTTTTTGTATTTTTAGTAGAGACAGAGTTTCACTGTATTAGCCAGGATGGTCTCGATCTCCTGACCTCGTGATCCACCCGTCTCGGCCTCCCAAAGTGCTGGGATTACAGGCGTGAGCCACTGTGCCCGGCCTCTATTGTGCCATTTTATTCCTTACAACATGGCCATGCTGACAATTTTCCAAATATTTAAGTTCTGCTTCCCTTTTGGTTATAAATTCCATCTTTAATTTGCTTCTCTCTTCTCGTATTTACTATGAGCAGTCAAGAGAAGCCATGCTGCACTCTGAACTCTTTACTTGTAGATTTCTTCTGCCAAATCCAATTTCATTTCTCATTCATAAATTCCTCCTTTCATAAAACACTAGGACAAGAACGTAATTCAGTCAAGTTCTTTGCCACTTTATAACAAGAATAGTCTCGGCTTCAGTTTCCAATAATATACTCTTTGTTTCCATCTGAGATCTCATCAGAATGAACTGTACCGTCCATATTTCTGCCAACATTCTGATCACAATCTCTTAGACAATCTCTAAGAAGATTGAGGCTCTCTCTACAGATTTCCTCTTTTTCTAACTCTCACCAGAACCACCCTTTATGGCTTATTCATGGCAATAGAGACTTTTTCTAGCCTGCTCCTCCAAACTCTTCTAGTCTCTGACCATTACCCAGTTCCAGAACTGCTTCCACATTTTTAGGTGTTTGTTACAACAGCACCCTACTTCTCAGTACCAATTTCTGTCTTAGTCCACTGAGGCTGCTGTAATAAAATACCTTAGACTGGGTAATTTATAAATAATATAAATTTATTTCTCACAGTTCTAGAGGCTGAAGAGTTCAGGTTCAAAACACCAGCAGATTGGGCATCTGGTGATGGCTTGTCCTCCGCTTCAGATTGTGCCTCTTGCTGCATTCTCACATGGTGAAAGGTGCAAGGCAGCTTCCATCAATCTCGTTTATAAGAGCATCAATCCCATGAGGGCTTTGCCGTCATGACTCAATCACTTCTGAAAAGGCCTCATCTCTTAAAATTCCAACATATGAATTTTGGGGAGACACCAGTATTTAAACTATAGCGCTATAACTTATAAATTATTTACAGACTGCGGGCTGAGTGACCCATACATTTTTGCCACTTCCTGAGTCTTCTGTCTTTTATCTGTAAAACCTGACAGTGAAGAAGTGAACATTGTGTTGGGTTAATAGAATCTTAAAAGATTTTCTCAGGTGGCCGAACAGAACTTGGGAGAAACAGGACACACAAAGCCTCGAGTCTATCTCGGAAAAGGAAACTTTTACAAAAGCTGTACAGATCAGGCTCTTTTCATTATGATAATATCTTCTGCAACATTCTACCAATGCCACCCCTCCCCAGTCCCACCACTAATACACCTCACATCCTATAATAAAACAAATGGGCAAGCAAGGAGACTTCTGATATTTGGCTGTTTGAGGTGTTTTTCTCCTTTCCACAGTTTTCTAGAACTCCTTAACATTCCAATAACTTCCTTGCTTCTCTAACCATTTCTGAATTCTTGGCACCTACCATAATATTTTAAATTCAATGAGAAATAATTTTCTATCAGGAGAGCCATAAACCACTACAGATAAAAGGAAATACAGAATGTAGCAAAGGCAGGTGATTACATAAACAACATTAAGAGCTGTTTGGCCTTAGGGAAAATGTGACTCACTTGCTCGGCAAAATCACTTGTTAAAACACAGCGCACAGAGTAGAGGGTAAGCATATTCTTAAAAATTTTGGTTTTCAGGGCAGCACAAAGCTATTATGTTTGGAAATAGACTTCTGTAAAGATTAACCTTCAGCCTCCACCATTTCAGTAAATATGAATACACGCATTATCTTTCTCGGTCCTCTCCATAGCCCTTGGGAGGTTAGTATTATTGTCATCCCCATTTTGTGAATGAGGTTACCAGATCTGGGCTTTGCAGGAGCCAAGGCAGGGAGAGAAGGTGAGAGGTGAGGCTCCATAGGTAGGTAGGCAACAGGAGCCATGAAAGAGTTTTTTTGTTTTGTTTTGTTTTGTTTTGTTTTGAGACAGAGTCTTGCTCTGTCGCCCAGGCTGGAGTGCAGTGGCACTATCTCGGCTCACTGCAAGCTCCACCTCCCAGGTTTACGCCATCCTCCTGCCTCAGGCTCCTGAGTAGCTGAGACTACAGGTGCACACCACCACGCCTGGCTAATTGTTTTATATTTCTAGTAGAGACAGGGTTTCACCGTGTTCGCCAGGATGGGCTCGATCTCCTGACCTTGTGATCCACCCGCCTCGGCCTCCCAAAGTGCTGGAATTACAGGCGTGAGCCACCGCGCCTGGCCCATGAAAGAGTTTTAAGCAAGGCATGACAAGTTTGGCTTTGAGTCATTTTAATACATGGCATGAGGAGTTAATTGGAGGGGCAAGGCTGGCACATGGAGGCCAGTTTGGAGACCATCGTGTGTTCCAAGGGGAGGCATAGTGGGTACAAAATTTAGAGATGCTCATTCTCAGGGTTGTGCAAGTGCCTGCTTAAATTTGTGTCCTTTCAGGGGGTGGGGGGCTAGGGGAGGGATAGCATTAGGAGAAATACCTGATGTAGATGACGAGTTGATGGGTGCAGCAAACCACCATGGTACGTGTATACCTATGTACCAAACCTGCACATTCTGCACATGTATCCCAGAACTTAAAGTATAATAAAAATAAATAAATAAAATAAAAATTTGCATCCTTGCACCTAACTTGCCTCACCCCAGTTCCAGCTCGCTGAGAATATGAACTGCTGAATTTATAACTGATCGTTTACCTGTCAGCTGAGGTATTCGTGCTTATGAAAACCCTCTAGCTGGAGGGGTAATTACTAAAAATGAGACCCTGTAAAATGCTGCTATACCCAACATACAACAGCATACATAAACACACCTATGAGTATGATAAAAAGAGCTCATTCCTGCGGTGAGCAAGATGGGGTTGACTGCTCAGGATGAGACGCTTGGGAAAGTGTAATGACAATGGAGGAAACAGAGATGCTTTTTCTTCTGATGTGGGAACAAGTTTATCAAGAGAGACGGTGGCTCCTCAGTGTGGGAGGTAGCACAGTTTTAAGAGCCAAGATCATGCGAAGGAGGATAGTGTTCATCCATGTGCAAGGCAGCCTTAGAAAAGAATGGAGTTGAAGCTTCTTGATATCCACTCGCGTGCTTCACCAGTGGTCTTCAAACATATTTCCTCGGATGTCCTCTAAACAAACAAATCACCAACCATAACAAAAGCCTCGAGGATGAGAACAAACGGAGGTGAAGAACGGGAAAAATAAAGCCTCAAGGGCTGTTGTGAAAATTAAGTGAGAAAGTGAATGGAAAGTCCTGTTAGCACAATGCCCACAGTTTTTGTTCCCTTGATGTTCATTTCATAATTTCATTTTGAGCTATTTAGGGAATCTGATAGGTGATAATAAGAGCTATCATTTGTTGAACAATTACAAAAGTGTAAGCACTTTATCTGCATTATTTAATCCTTACAATAACCTATTTTACAAATAATGAATTGAGGCTCAGAGAAGTTAATTTAGTTGCCCAAGGGCACGTAGTAGTAAATGGCTTAGATGGATTTAAGGCCCAGTTAGTCTGACCCTAGCAGAGCCATGACATTAACCACTGCATCCTACTGCCTCTCCTGGCTTCAGAGCCACAGGATGAGACAAATACCTGGCAAAGGACCTCCCACTGAGCCCTGTTTCCCAGACAAGCACCTCCAAGGAGAAATTTTTCAGCCTTCCTGAGGAAACAATTTCATGTCTTGAAGCCTCTCACTGGGACTACTCTGAGAACATCTCTTTGCTGTCAAAACCTAGTTGTTTCTTGCTTTTATTTCAACTCATTGCAGCTTATTTAATTGAGCTGGAAAAGCTTGAAATAATACGAAATTAAAATGTTATTTCAAAATACTTATGTCACCATTCTTCATCACAAACAGCTCCATCCTTTGGACTCATGGACAACAGTGATTCATTTCTGACTTTCAAGATCATGCCCCAGTTGGTAAAAATAAAATGTATTTTGGGGGTAACAAAATAAAATTATTCATTGCCAAGGGACTGAGGCTCAAAAATCATTTTTTCTTGAATAGAATTTATGAAAAAGAAACTAGCTTGCTTTCCTAATGACTGGACACCTCTTCTTTGTGCTTTGTTCCGATTGCTGTGCTTTTTTATTCATGCTGAAGTTTGAGGGTGGCTTTACATCCTGCACTGCCTCAGATATGTCTATTTGTAGCACCACATGGAATGCCAAATATTCACCAAACACCATACACCCAACTTGCATTATTGTACCTTCAAAAGAAGAAAAAGCAAGCCGTTGTAAATGACTTAGCTGGATTTAAGGCCCAGTTAGTCTGACCCTAGCAGACTCACTGCTAGGGTCTCATTGACACAAGACAGCAGATCCTTGACATTTTCAAGAAGCATTCCCAAGACTGACAAATCCCTCAGAATGACGTATGTGAAAATGTTTATACTGGAACCTAATTGCCCTCCAAATTACATTTTTATCAAAAGTGACATGTTTCCTATATACAACCTTGCAATATAATTAAGTAGTCATTTTTCACTGAAGGTTTAGCTTCCTCTTAATAAGCAAATTGCGGCTGTCTGGGCACTCACTCAAAGTACCATGAAGTCCTCTTTTCTCTTTTTAAGTGTATGGATTGGTCCTGTTCACATCAGACACCTGAGCCCTTTCTAACATTCCCCACTTTAAAGTGACTTGAAGTTTGAATCTCTGGCCAACCACAATGACTTCGTCTTAGAAGTAAATGTAGGAAGCTGCTTTGGTCATTTTTCATGGCGAGTAATCAAAGTAAGTGGTGTAAATGTGATAAAACAGAAATGGAAGTTTAAGAAAATTATTTATAATAATACTTGTTACAGACTGAATTCCCCCCCGCCCCCCACCAAAAAAAAAAATCATGTGTTCAAGACTTAGCCTGTGGTGCGACTGTATTTGGAGGTAGGGTCTTTGGGGAAGTAATTACGACTAAATGAAATCATAAGGATGGGCCCTAACCTAATCGAACCAGTGTCCTCACAAAAAGAGGAAGAAATACCAGATTTCTCGCTCTTTCTTTCTCTCCCTCTGCATACACACAGAAGAAAACCCATGTGAGGACACAGCAAGAAGACAGATATCTACAAGCCAAAAAGAGAGCCCTCACTGGACATCAAGCCTGATGTCACCTTGATCTTGAACCTCCAGCCTCTAGAATTGTGAAAAAGTAAATTTCTATTGCCAGGGGTGTCCAATCTTTTGGCTTCCCTGGGCCATACTGAAAGGAAAAGAATTGTCTTCGACCACTCATAAAATACACTAACACTAGTGACAGCTGATATGCTTTTTAAAAATCTCATAATGTTTTAAGAAAGTTTACGAATTTGTGTTGGGCTGCATTCAAAGCCATCCTGGGCCGCATGCAGCCTGCAGCCCGTGGGTTGGACAAGCTTATATAAAGCCCTCCAGCCTGTGTTTTTTTGTTCTTTTTTTGTTTGTTT
This sequence comes from Pan troglodytes, assembly GCF_028858775.2. Taxonomy (NCBI): domain Eukaryota; kingdom Metazoa; phylum Chordata; class Mammalia; order Primates; family Hominidae; genus Pan; species Pan troglodytes. Next base: position 96,443,365 of record NC_072407.2, read on the forward strand.
GTTTGGTTTTTTTTGCTATGGCAGCTTTAACAGACCAATACAATACCACTGGATATAATTAAAAATGATTTTTTAACCAACAAAAGTAGGAACTGGTGAGGGTTTGGAAGCAAAGTCTGGGAGAAGTGAGGAAGTGGAGCATTGTAAGTGAGGTAATTACTCATGGGTTTTGCTTGTTGTTTTTAAAAGGCTTCATTTTTTAAATAGCAGTTTTAGGTATAGATTTCCCATATATCCTCTGCCTGCGCACACACACAGCCTCCCTCATGATCAACATCCCCCACCAGAGTGATACATTTGTTACAACTGATGAACCTAAAGATACATCACTGTCATCCCAAGTCCACAGTTTACATTGAAGTTCAATCTTGGTGTTGGACATTTGTGTAAACATTGGACATTGGATAAGTCATGTATCCACCATTATAGTATTATACATAGTAGTTTTGCTGCTCTAAAAATTCTCTATGCTCATTAATTCATTAATTAATTCATTATTCCCTTCCCCCAGCCCCTGGAAACCACTGATCTTTTTAAAGTCTTTATAGTTCTGCCTATCTCAGACTGTCATATGGTTGGAATCCTACAGTATGTATGTAGCCTTTTCAGACTGGCTTCTTTCATTTAGTAATATGTACTTAAGTTTTCCATCGTGTCTTTTCATGGCTTGATAGCTCATTCATTTTAGCACTGAATAATATTACCTCGTTTGGATGTACCACAGTTTGTCTATCCATTCACCTACTAAAGGACATTTTGTTTGCTTCTAGATTTTGGCAAGTATAAATAAAGCTTGCCAAAATAAACATTTATGTGCAGGATTTTGTGTGGACATAAATTTTCAAAGTTTTTGGGTAAAAACCAAGATGTGCAATTGCTGAATATTACGATCAGAGTATGTTTAATTTTGTAAGAAACCATCGAACTCTCTTCCAAAGTGGCTGTACAACTTTTTGCATCCCCACCAACGATGAATGGGAGCTCCTGTTACTCCACATCCTCATCAGCACTTGGTGTTGTCATTGTTCAGGATTTGGGCCACTCTAATAGGTGTGTAGTGGTCTCTCATCATTTTTTTTTCTGAATATGTTTTTTTTTTCTTTTTTGAGACAGAGTCTCGCTCTGTCACCAGGCTGGAGTGCAGTGGTGCAGTCTCAGCTCACTGCAGCCTCTGCCTCCCAGGTTCAAGCAATTCTCCTGCCTCAGTCTCCCAAGTAGCTGGGACTACAGTTATACACCACCACAAGTGGCTAACTTTTTTGTATTTTTTTAGTAGAGACAGGGTTTCACCATGTTGGCCAGGATGGTCTTGATCTCCTGACCTCCTCTCACTTCGGCCTCCCAAAGTGCTGGGATTACACGTGTGATCCACCATGCCCGGCCTGAATATGCTTTCATTTATTTAAATTGCAAATTCTCTTGGAATACACATCATGTCTGAAATGTGTGCATCTTTTCTGCTTGATTTTCTGTTTATGGTGACACCTAAGTAAGCTTTTAAGTTGACTAAGTTGCACACCATGTCTTAAATAATTAATACGTAAGAGAAGGTGGATTTTAAAAACTTCTTCAAGGAATACTTATGCAAAGTGAATTATGGGACTTTTGTTAAAGATGCATGATAAGGCAGAGGCAAGATGCTCTGTGACTACTATAAACAGATAGAAAAGTTCTTTAAAACTAAGAAATGGAAAGGTCCAGACGTCATCAACAAGAAGTAAACTAACATCTAAATGGGGAGTAGGAATTGATGCGATAACTGCTCATGGTGATATCAGGATTTAATATACATTTTAGATGCTGAATTTATATTGCCTTTATGAATATGGAGGCTACATTCATGGGTGGGGAAGGGGAAGCTGGAACTCCCTGCCTAAAGGTAGAAGCCTATATATGTGCTATCAGAGTGAATGGTGGAAGGGGGACTACTGGCATGAGTAATGATATAGAAGCTTCTCATTCATCCTGCACCATGGATGGAAAAATAGAGTTACCCACAAGAAACTGGAAATCGAGGACAGCTCCATGTTTGGATGTAAGGCCAAATTCACAATAATCACAGGGTATGGAAAGCCTAAGCTGAGAAACAACTTTAAAACTCATAAGAGTGGTAATGGCCAAATAGCTTGGTCAGATTCTGTAGTAACAACTAAAAATATGGAAAAAAATATTAAAACAACTATATGAAGGCCCTGTAGAAATTGAATAGGGGTCCACCCTCAAAATACAGCAATTACAATTGGTGTGATTTGGGAATCTGAGACATTCCCCAATATACACGAAACTCAAGGGACAAATTTCAGGGCTTCCATAAAAAGGAACAAGATGATGTCCTTTGCAGGGGTATGGATGGAGCTGGAAGCGGTTATTCTCAGCAAACTAATGCAGGAACAGAAAACCAAACACCGCATATTCTCACTTATAAGTGGGAGCTGAATGATGAGAACACATGGACACATGGTGGGGAACAACACACACTGGGGCCTGTCAGGAGTGGGGTTGGGAGAGGGGGAGCATCAGGAAGAATAGCTAATGGATGCTGGGCTTAATACCTAGGTGATGGGATGATCTGTGCAACAAACCACCAAGACACACATTTATCTATGTAACAAACCTGCACATCCCGCACATGTACCTCAGAACTTAAGATAAAAGTTGAAGAGGCCGGCGCGGTGGCTCACGCCTGTAATCCCAGCACTTTGGGAGGCCAAGGCGGGTAGATCACAAGGTCAGGAGATCGAGACCTTCCTGGCTAACACAGTGAAACCCCATCTCTACTAAAAATACAAAAATTAGCCGGGCGTGGTGGCGGGTGCCTGTAGTCCCAGCTACTCGGGAGGCTGAGGCAGGAGAATGGCGTGAACCCGGGAGGCGGAGCTTGCAGTGAGCCGAGATCGCGCCACTGCACTCCAGCCTGGGCAACAGAGCCAGACTCCGTCTCAAAAAAAAAAAAAAAAAAAAAAAAAATTTGAAGAGAAAAAAAAAGCTCAGGGCTTGTAGAGTGGTAGGAAAGTTAGGGGGGAAACTGCAGGGGAGAGAGAGGTGCAGAAGGGATGAATCCTAAAATATGAATGTACACTGGGTCCAAATCCTGTGCAGACAACTAAAGTGTGCATGTGTTGGAGGCCTCAGAGAGCCCAGCTAAAAAGCGGCAGGAGAAAGCTGAAGAAAGTGGGTAGAGATTTCAGCTGCTGCCCACCACAAGGGCCATCAAGGTTAACGTCCCGCAAGACCAAAAAAAGAAAAACAAAACTGTTCAGGGAAATATAAAATCTCTCTCTAACATGCCACTATAATGTCCAGTAGGCAATCAATGAGAAATCACTAGACATACAAAAAAAACAGATAAATATGACCCTCTACAGGAAAATCAGGCAATGGAAACCAGTCTGGAGATGACCTAGATGTTGCAATTTGCAGACAAGAAGATTTAAAGCACAACTATTATAATATTTTAATATTTTAAAAGAAAATATATTCAAAATGGAGGAACAGATGGAAAATCTCTGCAGAGAAATAGATGTTACTTAAAAAATCACACAAGGGATAGATGGGACTTCTGTAATGATGACATAAGAAGGTCATACAATTCCTCTTAAAGATAACAATTATAAAAACTGGACAAAATTATTAAAAACAACTATTTGAAGGTACTACAAAAAGTTCGAGTGACTGGCAGGCACTTGTGAAGAGTTTACTCCTGAATGACCAATAATATATCAGGTAAGAAATGTAAGTTTATGGCTCTTTCTTCTTGGAGCTCCCCAACTTTGCCAAGCTCTGCTGAGGAACTAACTATGGCAGCCTTGCCATCGGGGAGGGCCACACAGGTTTCAGAGAGGTAGAACAGCTGAAAATTTAAGAGGGAAATTCTGGACATTAGAACTCTACAGAAAGACTGAGATTTAAAATCTGAATATAAATTTTGCCAAAATCCTTGGCTTACCACTCAAATATGCAAATACAAGGGAGCCTCCAGGGAGCCAGGCTTAACAAAGCAGAACCTGGGAGCCAAAAGAACTGAGCACAGAGGTCTGACCACCAAGGCTGCTGAAGCCGCAACAGCCTAACTCTCCCACTGATCACAACTAAAAACTCTAAACAAAATTCTAAAAGCAACTATTTAAGGACTCTCAAAAGTGAAAAAAAAAAAAAAGCCGATTGTGGAGGTGAGTCAAAACTTGGAGAAGTGATACTCTAAGGGGTAGCACTCCCAGGTTTGGGGGTGCTTTTTCCTTTTTTCTCCAGGTTTTGCCCCAGTTGCCAAGCTGCATGGTAGAACAGTAGTGTAGATACCTAAAATTTCAATCAAAACTCCATAATTTTGGCCAGAGAAACCTGATAAGGGGCCTCTGTGAGCTGGAGGAGTATTGTGTGTGTGTGTGTGTGTGTGTGTGTGTGTGTGTGTGTGTGTGTGTGTGGTTGGGGGGGGGTGCCCTGAGGACGAGAGAATCTGGAAAGGGGACTTCTTTTTTTTGAGACGCAGTCTCGCTCTGTAGCCCAGGCTGGAGTGCAGTGGCGCGATCTCGGCTCACTGCAACCTCTGCCTCCCGAGTTCAGGCCATTCTCCTGCCTCAGCCTCCGAGTGGCTGGGACTACAGGCGCCCGCCATCACGCCCAACTAATTTTTTTTTGTATTTTTAGTAGAGACGGGGTTTCACAGTGTTAGCCAGGTTGGTCTCGATCTCCTGACCTCATGATCCCCCCCCCCCCCCGCCTCGGCCTCCCAAAGTGCTGGGATTACAGGCGTGAGCCACCGCACCCGGCGAAAGGGGACTTCTTAATTCTGTGTGTGAACCTGCTATTGGTGGGCTGGGGAAGGTTCCCAAATGCTGGTAGGACCTCAACCCCAGCTGATGTCCAGACTCTTGACAGCATGGCAATAAGGAATTCAAGGATGAGTCAGAAAATAATGAAAGTGTGGAGATTTACTGCAAAGTAAAAAGTACAGGGGAGAGTGGGAGTACTCGAGAGAGATGCACAACTGGGTTTGAGGTTTCTACCTTTATGGATTTCTTCAAGGAGTGGAATATTCATGAAGATTCCTGGACAAAGATGAAGATTTCTTGAACTGTGGTGTCACCCATTTTTATACCAAATGTGAGTGTTCCTGGAACTGTCATGATGCTGGTGGTTGTGTGATTTAGTTTGTTAATGAGCATATAATGAGGTCCTAGGAGAAACCTAGGTCAATTCAGTACCATATTGGGTCCGGTTGGACTTAGCCAGCTTGGCCCACACCCTGATTTTCAGGATCTTATTGGCCCCTACCTTAGGCAGCTATTTCAACAGTTCCCTTTTTGTTAGTCATCCGAAACTGCTGCCTGGAATTTTCTATTCTCCTGCCACCACCCTGTATTATTCCTATCTTGAATCAGCATAGGTCCTGGGCTTACCCCAAGCTTCACATGCGTGGGACAGACTCATAGAAACACGGCAAAGTCATTGAGAACTAAATTAAAAATTTAAACCACTCAGTGGCCAGTCTGAATGGCGCATACGTGAGATAAACCTGAAACAGCAGAGCAAAGATTTGAAAACTGAACCGAGATTGAAACCACTGGTCAAAATAGAGGAGACAGAACTTGTAGGCTAAACTGAAGTGGATCGATTTCCTGCTAAAACGAAAAATCAACATTCTTTACAGAATTATAAGGGGGTTCAAGTCTAAGCAACACAATATTCAAAATGGCTAGGATACAATCCAAAATTATACGACGAACAAAGAACCAAGAAAATGTGACAAATTTTCAAGGAAAAATGACAGTCAGGAGATGCCAACCCAAGGAGAGCCCAGATATTAAAATTATCAGACTTTCAGTAAGCTATTATCACCTTGCTTCATGAGATAAAGGTGGTCTCACCTGAAGTAAATGGAAAAGTAGAAGTGCTCATCAAATAAAAACTATGAAAAAAGAAAGGAAAATTTCAAAAATGAAAAATAAAACGTGAAATAGGATATTCATTGGGTAGGCTAAATAGAATGTTTATGACGGAGTACAAGTTAGTAAACTTAAAAATAGATTTTTTAAAAAATTAGAAGAACAAAAAGGAAAACCTTGACAAAAAAATAGAGATGTAGGAACTTACAGGACAACATCGAAAGGTCTAATATACAACTCATTGGAGTCTAAAAAGTACAGAAGAAAGAGAACATGACAGAAAAAATATTTGAAGAAAAAATATACCTGAAAACTTCTCAAATTTGGTAAAAAGCATCAACATTCAGGTTAAAGAAGTTCACTGAAATTCAGAGAGAATATATTCAAAGAAAAAAAAAGCCTGGGCATATAATAATGAAATTGCTGAAAACCAAATATTTGGAAAAAAAATCTTGAAGTAGCTAGAGAAAAACAACAGTTCAAATGAATGAAGATTTCTCTTAGAAATCATGGTGGTCAGAACACAGCAGAATAACTATTTTTTTTTTTTTTTTTTTTTTTTTTTTTTTTGAGACAGAGCCTTGCTTGCTCTGTTGCCCAGGCTGGAGTGCAGTGGCGCAATCTCTGCTCACTGCAACCTCCACCTCCCAGGTTCAAGCAATTCTCCTGCCTCAGCCTCCCAAGTAGCTGGGACTACAGGGATGTGCCACCATGCCCAGCTAATTTTTGTATTTTTAGTAGAGACAGGGTTTCACCATGTTGGCCAGGATGCTCTCTATATTTTGACCTCGTGATCCTCCCACCTTGGCCTCCCAAAGTCCTGTGATTACAGGTGTGAGCCACCGTGCCCAGACCTTTTTTTTTTTTTTAAGAGACAGAGTCTTGTTATGCCACCCAAGATGTGGGGCAGTGGTGTAATCATGACACATCAAAGCCTCAAACTCCTGAGCACAAGTGATCCTCCCACCTCAGCCTCCCGAGTAGCTGGGACCACAAGCATGTGCCACCATGCCTGGCTAATTTTTTTATTTTTGCAGAGATGAGGTCTCCCTATGTTGCTCAGGCAGGACTCCAACTCTTGGGCTCAAGCAAACCTCCTGCCTTGGCCTCCCAAAGTGCTGGGATTATAGGCATAATCCACCATGCCCAGCCTAGGATAACATTTTTAAAATTCTAAAAGACTGTCAACCAAGAATTATGTGCATTCTTCTAAAGTGAATTACTGAATTTAGTATGGTTGCAGGATAAGAATTTTGTGTACACACACACAATGACAAGATTTGTCTCAAGGATGCAAGGTTGTTTCACCATTTTAAAATTAATTAATGTAATTTACCATACTTGTAGAATAAAGAATAAAGGAAACCCACATTATCATCTCAATATATAAGAAAAGATCATTTGATAAAATTCAGCCACCTATTCATTAATACTCTAAGCACTCTAAGAATAGAAGAAAATATGTATCTAGAGAAAACCTATGACAGATATCATACATGATAGTGAAAGTCTGAATGCTTTCTACTTAACATCCTAAACAAGGCAAGCATATCCATGTTCACCACTTCTTTACTATTGTACACAAAAACATAATTAGTGCATTAAAACAAGGAAAATATATAAAAGTCATATATATTAGAAAGAAGTAAAACCATTTTTATTTGCAGATGACATAGTGATGTACATAGAAAATCCTAAGGAATCTACAAAAGAAATCTACTAAAATGAATTACTGAATTTAGCATGGTTGCCGGATAAGAGTCCAGTATTTTTTTTTAAGTTTTCTATATCTTGGATTTACAAGAAGTAATGAGAAGTACCAGAAGCAATAACCTAGCAAATGCCCTTAGGGACTGACAGAGGAAAGGAACTTTAATGAGACAGTAATTAAAGTGAGAAAAGGAGACTCAGCAAAACTTTGCATAAAAAGGGAGAGAAGAGATTCCAGCTTCCCCTAGAAAGAAAATCAAACATCTGGCTAATAAAATTGATTTGCATGTGTAAGATCTAAAAATGCATACAGCATTTCTGAGAGACAGAGCTAGATAGCTCTTCCTTTGAAGTGACTATGTCTGGGTTTATTACCTGTTTTCTACTAAGAGCTAGGTACTCTTCCTTTGAAGTGGCTATTCTGGGTTAACTACCTGTTTCTCTACCTGAAAGCCTCTGATCCCTAGGACCTGGGAGTGTTACTTACCTAAGAGGAAAATTGGACTCTAGTTTCAGTCTCACTGAGGGACCAATTCTATGGCTATCAGAGTAACATCAAAGTATGAGACAGACTTCAAACCATGTCTTCTTTTCCTGAATTCCTCAGCTAAATCAAGGATATAAAAAGGGCTCAGATTTGGAGGAGAAAAATTTTTGAAAAAAAAATTTGTAGAGAGCTGTTGCCTATTTATCTCCCACCCCCCTGAGAGATGAGATATGTGAGTTTCTATTTTCTTAATTTCAAGTAATAAAGGAGTTTCCTTGAGATTCTCTGTCCCCTGGAATCCAGGGACACTGTGGACATGTGTCTGGTCCAGGTGCTCATAGGAGGTAGGATAAGGACTGAACCACTGCTTTGGTGGCATAGCAAAGAGAAGGTTGCCATGCTAGAATTGCCTGAATTGCTTCAGTGTGTCCGAGGAAAAAAGAATGCCTGAGCGTTCTCTGTGAACAAGATGTCAGTCACATGGAGACAGAGAGTAGAACTGGAGTTACTGGGGGAGACAATAGACTCTAGCATGCAAACCACAGTGGAATGGATCAGTAGTAAACAAGAGGCCGAGGGCAGAGTGTTCCCTGGAACACTGATCAAATGTATCCCCTTTGTTTTGAGGATTATGGCAAGAGGTCCTTGGAGAGCCTCTGCAGAGCCACTGAAAACACCCATAAAACAAAGTTAGCTTCATCTATCTGCCCAAGCCAGAAAGGATGAAGTCACCCCAGCAAGTTAAGAACTCTTAACTCTCTTCCCTCTCTTTGACTCGCTTCTCATTGAAGATCCAAACAGGAGCTAAAGAGTTAAAGTTGTGATGAGGGATGTCAGAGTAGATGCCAGTCATACCCCTAATTCCGAGAGTAGGAAACTGCCACAAATGTTAGGGAAGTGGGGGAAGATTTCACTTTAGATAAAGATTGAAGGACTGACTCTTGTATCTGACATTTTAATTTTTGAAATAAAAATTTGAAACAGTTTTTGATGTAAAGTCTATTTATTTAAAAGTAAGCAAAAAAAATTGTTATGGACCTTACAACATGAAAAACATGATAAATGAAAGAAAAAATTAATAAATTGGACTTTATTAAAAGTAAAAACTTCTGCTTTGCCAAAGTCACTGCTAACAGAATAAAAACACAAGTCACAAACTGGGAAAAGTATTTGCAAAACACACAACCGATAAAGAACTTTTGTCCAAAGTATACAAAGAACTCTTACAACTCAACAATAAGAAAACAAACAACCCAACTAAAAAGTGGGCAAAAGATCTGAACATCTCATAAGAAAAAATATGCACATGGAAAATAAGCATATGAAAAGATGCTCAGCACCATCCATTATTAGGAAAATGTAAATTAAAATAACAATGGAATATATTACATACCTATTAGGATGGCTGAATTCAAAATATTGACCATGCCAATTGATGGTGAGGATGTAGAGTAACAGGAACACTCATTCATTGCTGGTAGGAATGCAAAATGTAACACTCATTTTGGAAGACAGTTTGACAGTTTCTTACAAAGCTGAACATAGTCTTACCACATGATTCAGCACTTATGCCCCTAGGTATCTACCAAACAGATTTGAAAATTTATATTCACACAAAAAATAGCAAGTGAATATTTATAGAAAATTTATTTATAAATGTCAAAAACTGGAAACAAACTATGTCCCTGAATAAAGGTAAATGGATAAACAAACTGTGGTACATTTATACAACAGAATACTGTCAGGCCTCTGAGCCCAAGCTAAGCCATCATATCCCCTGTGACCTGCATGTACACATCCAGATGGCCAGTTCCTGCCTTAACTGATGACATTTCACCACAAAAGAAATGAAAATGGCCTGTTCCTGCCTTAACTGATGGCATTATCTTATGAAATTCCTTCTCCTGGCTCATCCTGGCTCAAAAGCTCCCCTACTGAGCACCTTGTGACCCCCATTCCTGCCCGCCAGAGAACAACTCCCCTTTTTCCTTTACCTACCCAAATCCTATAAAACGGTCCCACCCTATCTCCCTTTGCTGACTCTCTTTTCGGACTCAACCTGACTGCACCCAGGTGATTAAAAGCTTTATTGCTCACACAAAGCCTGCTTGGTGGTCTCTTCAAATGGACGCGAGTAAAATTTGGTGCCATGACTCAGATCGGGGGACCTCCCTTGGGAGATCAATCCCCTGTCCTCCTGCTCTTTGCTCCATGAGAAAGATCCACCTACAACCTCAGGTCCTCAGACCGACCAGCCCAAGAAACATCTCACCAATTTCAAATCCGGTAAGTCACCTCTTTTTACTCTCTTCTCCAATCTCCTTCACTATCCCTCAACCTCTTTCTCCTTTCAATCTTGGCACCACACTTCAATCTCTCCCTTCTCTTAATTTCAATTCCTTTCATTTTCTGGTAGAGACAAAGAAGACATGTTTTATCCATGGACCCAAAACTCCGGCGCCAGTCACGAACTGGGAAGGCAGCCTTCCCTTGGTGTTTAATCATTGCAGGGATGCCTCTCTGATTATTCACCCTTGTTTCAGAGGTGTCAGACCACGCAGGGACGCCTGCCTTGGTCCTTCACCCTTAGTGGCAAGTCCCCTTTTCTGGGGGAAAGGCAAGTATCCCAACCCCTTCTCTCCGTGTATCTACCCCTTCTCTGCTTTTCTGGGGGAGGGACAAGAAACCCCCAACCCCTTCTCCTTCACCCTAAGTGGCAAGTCCCACTTCTCTAGAGGATGAACAAGTACCCCAACCTCATATCTCTGCTCCCCAATCCCTCATTTCTGCACCCCTACCTCATATCTCTGTGCCCCGATCCCTTATTTCTGCACCCTGACCTCATATCTCTGCACCCCAACCCCTTTCCTGCTTTTCTGGAGGGTAAGAACCCCCAAACCCCTTCCCTCCATATCTCTACTCTCTCTTTTCTCTAGGCTTGCTTCCTTCACTATAGGGAACCTTCCACCCTCCATTTCTCCTTCTTCTCCCTTAGCCTGTATCCTCAAAAACTTAAAACCTCTTCAACTCACACCTGACCTAAAACCTAAATGCCTTATTTTCTTCTGCAACACTGCTTGGCCCCATTGCAAACTTGGCAATGGCTCTAAATGGCCAGAAAACAGCACTTTCGATTTCTCCATCCTACAAGACCTAAATAATTTTTGTCGAAAAATAGGCAAATGGTCTGAAGTGCCTTATGTCCAGGCATTTTTCACAATTCGTTCCCTCCCTAGTCTCTGTTCCCAATGTGATTCCTCCCGAATCCTCCTTCTTTCCCTCCCACCTGTCCCCTCAGTCCCAACCCCAAGCGTCGTTAAGTCTTTCTAATCTTCCTTTTCTACAGACCCATCTGACCTCTCCCCTCCTCCCCAGGCTGCGCCTCACCAGGCTGAGCTAGGTCCCAATTCTTCCTCAGCCTCTGCTCCTCCACCCTGTAATCTTTTTATCACCTCTCCTCCTCACACCCAGTCCAGTTTACAGTTTCATTCTGTGAGCAGCCCTCCCCCACCTGCCCAGCAATTTCCTCTTAAAAAGGTGGCTGAAGCTAAAGGCATAGTCAAGGTTAATGCTCCTTTTTCTTTATCAGACCTCTCCCAAATCAGTGAGTGTTTAGGCTCTTTCATCAAATATGAAAAACCCAGCCCAGTTCATGGCTCATTCGTCAGCAACCCTGAGATGCTTTACAGCTCTAGACCCTAAAAGGTCAAAAGGCCGTCTTATTCTCAATGTACATTTTATTACCCAATCTGCTCCCAACATTAAATAAAACTCCAAAAATTAAATTCCAGCCCTCAAACCCCACAACAGGACTTAATTAACCTCACCTTCAAGGTGTACAATAATAAAATAGAGGCAGCCAAGTAACAACATATTTCTGAGTTGCAATTCTTTGCCTCCACTGTAAGACAAACCCCAACCAGATCTCCAGCACACAAGAACTCCAAACGCCTGAACCGCAGCTGCCAGGAGTTCCTCCAGAACCTCCTCCCCCAGGAGCTTGCTACAAGTGCCAGAAATCTGGCCACTGGGCCAAGGAATGCCCATAGCCCAGGATTCCTCCTAAGCCATCTCCCATGTGTGCAGGACCCCACTAAAAATAAGACTGTTCAACTCACCTGGCAGCCGCTTCCAAAGCCCCTGGAACTCTGGCCCAAGGCTCTCTGACTGACTCCTTCCCAGATCTTCTTGGCTTAGCAGCTGAAGACTGACACTGCCCGATCGCCTCAGAAGCCTACAGGACCATCACAGATGCTCTAAGTAACTCTCACAGTAGAAAGTAAGTCCATCCCCTTCTTAATCAATACAGAGGCTACTCACTCCACATTACCTTCTTTTCAAGGGCCTGTTTCCCATGCTTCCATAACTGTTGTGCATATTGATGGCCAGGCTTCTAAACCTCTTAAAACTCCCCAACTCTGGTGCCAACTTAGACAATACTCTTTTAAGCACTCCTTTTTAGTTATCCCCACCTGCCCAGTTCCCTTATTAGGCCCAGACACTGTAACTAAATTATCTGCTTCCCTGACTATTCCTAGGCTACAGCCACACCTCATTGCCACCTTTTCCCCCAGTTCAAAGCCTCCTTCACATCCTCCCCTTGTATCTCCCCACCTTAACCCACAAGTATAAGACACCTCTACTCCCTCCTTAGTGACCGATCATGCACCCCTTACCATCCCATTAAAACCTAATCACGCTTACCTCGCTCAATGCCAATATCCCATCCCATAGCACGCTTTAAAAAGATTAAAGCCTGTTATCACTCGCCTGTTACAGCATGGCCTTTTAAAGCCTATAAATGCTCCTTACCATTCCCCCATTTTACCTGTCCTGAAACCAGACAAGGCTTACAGGTTAGTAAATTGTTTTGCCTATCCACCCCATGGTGCCAAACCCATATACTCTCCTATCCTCAGTACCTCCCTTTATAACCCATTATTCTGTTCTAGATCTAAAACATGCTTTCTTTACTATTCCTCTGCACCCTTCATCCCAGCCTCTCTTCACTTTCACTTAGACTGACCCTGACACCCATTAGGCTCAGCAAATTACCTAGGCTGTACTGCTGCAAGACTTCCCAGACAACCCCTATTACTTCAGTCAAGCCCAAATTTCATCCTCATCTGTTACCTATCTCCGCATAATTCTCATAAAAACACACGTGCTCTCCCTGCTGATCATGTCCAATTAATCTCCCAAACCTCAATCCCTTACAAAACAACAACTCCTTTCCTTCCTAGGCATGGTTAGTGTGGTCAGAATTCTTACACAAGAGCCAGGACCGCACCCTGTAGCCTTTCTGTCCAAACAACTTGACCTCACTCTTTTAGCCTAGCCCTCATGTCTGTGTGCAGCGGCTGCCACTGCTTTAATACTTTTAGAGGCCCTTAAAATCACAAACTGCTCAATTCATTCTCTGCATTTCTCATAACTTCTGAAATCTATTTTCTTCCTCATACCTGACGCATATACTTTCTGCTCCCCGGCTCCTTCAGCTGTACTCATTCTTTGTTAAGTCCCACAATTACCATTGTTCCTGGCCCGGACTTCAATCCGGCCTCCCACATTATTCCTGATACCACACCTGACCCCCATGACTGTATCTCTCTGATCCATCTGACATTCACCCCATTTCCCCATATTTCCTTCTTCCCTATTCCTCCCCCTGATCATGCTTGATTTATTGATGGCAGTTCCACCAGGCCTAATCGCCACACACCAGCAAAGGCAGGCTATGCTACAGTACAAGCCACTAGCCCGCCTCTTAGAACCTCTCATTTCCTTTCCATCCTGGAAATCCATCCTCAAGGAAATAACTTCTCAGTGTTCCATCTGCTGTTCTACTACTCCTCAGGGATTATTCAGGCCCCCTCCCTTCCCTACACATCAAGCTCAAGGATTTGCCCCCACCCACGACTGGCAAATTAGCTTTACTCAACAAGCCCCGAGTCAGATAACTAAAACACCTCTTAGTCTAGGTAGACACTTTCACTGGATAGGTAGAGGCCTTTCCTACAGGGTCTGAGAAGGCCACCACAGTCATTTCTTCCCTTCTATCAGACATAATTCCTCAGTTTAGCCTTCCCACCTCTATACAGTCTGATAACAGACCAGCCTTTATTAGTCAAATCAGCCAAGCAGTTTTTCAGGCTCTTGGTATTCAGTGAAACCTTTATATCCCTTACAGTCTCAGTCTTCAGGAAAGGTAAAACGGACTAATGGTCTTTTAAAAACACACCTCACCAAGCTCAGCCACCAACTTAAAAAGGACGGGACAATACTTTTACCACTTTTCCTTCTCAGAAGTCAGACCTGTCCTCAGAATGCTACAAGGTACAGCCCATTTGAGCTCCTGTATAGATGCTCCTTTTTATTAGGCCCCAGTCTCATTCAAGACACCAGACCAACTTAGACTGTGCCCCCAAAAAAAACTTGTCATCCCTACTGTCTTCTGTCTAGTCATACTCCTATTCACCGTTCTCAACTACTCATACATGCCCTGCTCTTGTTTACACTGCCGGTTTACACTGTTTCTCCAAGCCATCACAGCTGATATCTCCGGTGCTATCCCCAAACTGCCACTCTAAACTCTTGAAGTAAATAAATAATCTTTGCTGGCAGGACTATGCTGAATCTCCTTAGGCACTCTCTAATCAGATGTCCTCGGTCCTCCCAACTCTTAGACCTTTTATACCTGTTTTTCTCCTTCTCTTATTCCATTTAGTTTTTCAATTCATACAAAACCGTATCCAGGCCATCACCAATCATTCTAAATCACAAATGTTTCTTCTAACAACCGCACAATATCACCCCTTACCACAGAATCTTCCTTCAGCTTAATCTCTCCCACTCTAGGTTCCCACGCCGCCCCTAATCCCGCTCAAAGCAGCCCTGAGAAACATCGCCCATTATCTCTCCATACCACCCCCAAAAATTTTCACCGTCCGAACACTTTACCACTATTTCGTTTTATTTTTCTTATTAATATAAGACAGGAATGTCAGGCCTCTGAGCCCAAGTTAAGCCATCATATCCCCTGTGACCTGCACGTAGACAACCAGATGGCCTGTTCCTGCCTTAACTGAAGACATTCCACCACAAAAGAAGTGAAAATGGCCTGTTCCTGCCTTAACCGATGACATTGTCTTGTGAAATTCCTTCTCCTGGCTCATCCTGGCTCAAAAGCTCCCCCACTGAGTACCTTGTGACCCCCACTCTGCCCGCCAGAGAACAACTCCCCTTTGACTGTAATTTTCCTTTATCTACCCAAATCCTATAAAATGGCCCTACCCTTATCTCCCTTTGCGGACTCTCTTTTTGGACTCAGCCCGCCTGCATCCAGGTGACTAAAAGCTTTATTGCTCACACAAAGCCTGTGGTCTCTTCACAGGGACACACATGAAAGTGACTAGCCCTCCCCCACCTGCCCAGGAATTTACTCTTAAAAAGGTGGCTGAAGCTAAAGGCATAGTCAAGGTTAATGCTCCTTTTTCTTTATCCCAAATCAGATAGTGTTTAGGCTCTTTTTCATCAAATATAAAAATCCAGCCTAGTTCATGGGTCGTTTGGCAGCAACCCTGAGACGCTTTACAGCCCTAGACTCTAAAAGGTCAGAAGGCCGTCTTATTCTCAATGTACATTTTATTACCCAATCTGCTCCCAACATCAAATAAAACTCCAAAAATTAAATTCCAGCCCTCAAACCCCACAACAGGACTTAATTAACCTCGCCTTTAAGGTGTACAATAATAGAGTAGAGGCAGCCAAGTAGCAACATATTTTGGAGTTGCAATTCCTTGCCTCCACTGTGAGACAAACCCCAGCCACGTCTCCAGCACACAAGAACTTCCAAACGCCTAAACCGCAGTGGCCAGGCGTTCCTCCAGAACCGCCTCCCCCAGGAGCTTGCTACAAGTGCCAGAAATCTGGCCACCAGGCCAAGGAATGCCCGCAGCCCAGGATTCCTCCTAAGCTGTGTCCCATCTGTGTGGGACCCTACTGGAAATCAGACTGTTCAACTCACCTGGCAGCCACTCCCAGAGCCCCTGGAACTCTGGCCCAAGGCTCTCTGACTGACCCCTTCCCAGATGTTCTCGGCTTAGCAGCTGAAGACTGATGCTGTCCGATCACCTTGGAAGCCCAGTAGACCATCACAGACACCGAGCTTTAGGTAACTCTCACAGTGGAGGGTAAGTCCGTCCCATTCTTAATCAATATGGAGGATACACACTCCACATTACCTTCTTTTCAAGGGCCTGTTTCCGTTGCCTCCATAACTGTTGTGGGTACTGACAGCCAGGCTTCTAAACCTCTTAAAACTCCCCAACTCTGGTGCCAATTTAGACAATACTCTTTTAAGAGCTCTTTTTTAGTTATCCCCACCTGCCCAGTTCCCTTATTAGGCCAAGACACTTTAACTAAATTATCTGCTTCCCTGACTATCCCTGGACTACAGCTACATCTCATTGCCGCCCTTCTTCCCAATCCAAAGCCTCCTTTGCGTCCTCCTCTTATATCCCCCCACCTTAACCCACAAGTATAAGATACCTCTACTCCCTCCTTGGCAAACGATCATGCACCCCTTACCATCTCAGTAAAACCTAATCACCTTTACCCTGCTCAACGCCAATATCCCATCCTGCAGCACTCTTTAAAAAGGTTAAAGCCTGTTATCACTCGCCTGCTACAGCATGGCCTTTTAAAGCCTATAAACTCTCCTTACAATTCCCCCATTTTACCTGTCCTAGAACCAGACAAGGCTTACAGGTTAGTTCAGGATCTGAGCCTTATCAACCAAATTGTTTTGCCTATCCACCCCATGGTGCCAAACCCATATACTCTCCTATCCTCAATACCTCCCTCCACAACCCATTATTCTGTTCTGGATCTCAAATATGCTTTCTTTACTATCCCTTTGCACCCTTCATCCCAGCCTCTCTTCGCTTTCACTTAGACTGACCCTGACACCCAACAAGCTCAACAAATTACCTAGGCTGTACTGCTGCAAGGCTTCCCAGACAACCCCTATTACTTCAGTCAAGCCCAAATTTCATCCTCATCTGTTACCTATCTCAGCATAATTCTCATAAAAACACACGTGCTCTCCCTGCTCATCATGTCTGACTAATCTCCCAAACCTCAATCCCTTACAAAACAACATCTCTTTTCCTTCCTGGGCATGGTTAGATACTTTCGCCTTTAGATACCTAGTTTTGCCATCCTAACAAAACCATTATATAAACTCACAAAAGGAAACCTAGCTGACCCCATAGATCCTAAATCCTTTCCCCACTCCTCTTTCCATTCCTTGAAGACAGCTTTAAAGACTGCCCCCACCCTAACTCTCCCTGATTCATCCCAACCCTTTTCACTACACACAGCCGAAGTGCAGGGCTGTGCAGTCGGAATTCTTACACAAGGACTGGGATTGCATCCTGTAGCCTTTTTGTCCAAACAACTTGACCTTACTATTTTAGGCTGGCCATCATGTCTCCGTGCAGCGGCTGCTGTCGCTCTAATACTTTTAGAGGCCCTTAAAATCACAAACTATGCTCAACTCACTCTCTACAGCTCTCATAATTTCCAAAATCTATTTTCTTCCTCACACTGATGCGTATACCTTCTGCTCCCTGGCTCCTTCAGCTGTACTCACTCTTTGTTGAGTCTCCCACAATTACCGTTGTTCCTGGCCTGGACTTCAATCTGGCCTCCCACATTATTCCTGATACCACACCTGACTCTCATGACTGCATCTCTCTGATCCACCTGACGTTCATCCCATTTCCCCACATTTCCTTCTTCCCTGTTTCTCACCCTGATCACACTTGGTTTATTGGTGGCAGTTCCACCAGGCCTAATCACCACACACCAGCAAAGGGCAGACTATGCTATAGTACAAGCCACTAGCCTGCCTCTTAGAACCTCTCATTTCCTTTCCATCATGGAAATCCATCCTCAAGGAAATAACTTCTCAGTGTTCCATCTGCTATTCTACTACTCCTCAGGGATTATTCAGGACCCCTCCCTTCCCTACACATCAAGCTCAAGGATTTGCCCCCACCAAGGACTGGCAAATTAGCTTTACTCAACGTGCCCCAAGTCAGATAACTAAAATACCTCTTAGTCTAGGTAGACACTTTCACTGGATAGGTAGAGGCCTTTCCTACAGGATCTGAGAAGGCCACCACAGTCATTTCTTCCCTTCTGTCAGACATAATTCCTCAGTTTAGCCTTCCCACCTCTATATAGTCTGATAACAGACCAGCCTTTATTACTCAAATCAGCCAAGCAGTTTTTCAGGCTCTTGGTATTCAGTGAAACCTTTATATCCCTTATAGTCCTCAGTCTTCAGGGAAGGTAGAACGGATTAAAGGTCTTTTAAAAACACACCTCACCAAGCTCAGCCACCAACTTAAAAAGGACTGGACAATACTTTTACCTCTTTCTTTTCTCAGAATTCAGGCCTGTCCTTGGAATGCTACAGGGTACAGCCCATTTGAGCTCCTGTATGGACACTCCTTTTTATTAAGCCCCAGTCCCATTGCAGACACCAGACCAACTTAGACTGTGCCCCAAAAAACTTGTCATCCCTACTATCTTCTGTCTCATCATACTCCTATTCACCATTCTCAACTACTCATACATGCCCTGCTCTTGTTTACACTGCCGGTTTACACTGTTTCTCCAAGCCATCACACCTGATATCTCCTGGTGCTATCCCCAAACTGCCACTCTAAACTCTTGAAGTAAATAAATAATCTTTGCTGGCAGGACTATGCTGAATCTCTTTAGGCACTCTCTAATCAGATGTCCTCGGTCCTCCCAACTCTTAGACCTTTTATACCTGTTTTTCTCCTTCTCTTATTCCATTTAGTTTTTCAATTCATACAAAACTGTATCCAGGCCATCACCAATAATTCTAAATCACAAATGTTTCTTCTAACAGTCCCACAATATCACCCCTTACCACAAAATCTTCCTTCAGCTTAATCTCTCCCACTCTAGGTTCCCATGCCACCCCTAATCCCGCTTGAAGCAGCCCTGAGAAACATCGCCCATTATCTCTCCATACCATCCCCCATAATTTTCACCGTCCCAACACTTTACCACTATTTTGTTTTATTTTTCTTATTAATATAAGAAGACAGGAATGTCAGGCCTCTGAGCTCAAGCTAAGCCATCATATCCCCTGTGACCTGCATGTACACATCCAGATGGTCAGTTCCTGCCTTAACTGATGACATTCCACCACAAAAGATATGAAAATGGCCTGTTCCTGCCTTAACTGATGGCATTATCTTGTGAAATTCCTTCTCCTGGCTCATCCTGGCTCAAAAGCTCCCCTACTGAGCACCTTGTGACCCCCATTCGTGCCCGCCAGAGAACAACCCCCCTTTTTCCTTTACCTACCCAAATCCTATAAAATGGCCCCACCCCTATCTCCCTTCGCTGACTCTCTTTTCAGATTCAGCCTGCCTGCACCCAGGTGATTAAAAGCTTTATTGCTCACACAAAGCCTGTTTGGTGGTCTCTTCACACAGACGCGCATGAAAAATACTATTCAATAAAAAGAAAAAAAAGGAATGAGACGTCAACCCACGATGACAGATGAATCTCAAATGCATATTGTTAAGTGAAGGAAGCCAGTTTAACAAAGCTATATACTATATTATTGCCACTATATAACATTCTGGAAAAGAAAAAACTATAGTGATAGTAAATAGATCAGCGGTTGCTAGGGGCTCAGAGTGGAGGAGTAAGGTGAGTGTTGAATAGATAAAGCACAGGAATATCTTTTAGAGTAGTGAAACTATTTTTGTGATACTATAATTGTGAATATAAGACACTATGCATTTGTCAAAGCCCATGAAGCTTTACAAAACAAACGCTAATGTATACAAATTTAAAACATTTTAGGAGGTCAAGAGATCCCTGGATGGATCTCGGGATAGAATGTAGATAGAACAAAAGAATCTAACTGTATTATAATTATTTAAAACAATATCACTGAAGGGGATAGATGATAAAGTTGCTGAATTTGGAAATTATAACTTTCCAAAAGTAATTTTGGAAATGGAACCTGTCAGACTAAAGGCAAAAAGAACTGCACATATGCATAGTACTCTAGTTAATAAAGTTGTTTCTCACAGGCGTATGCGTTAACAATTCTGCTATTGCTGTAGATGTATATTGGAAGTGAGCAATTAAGTAAATGGATGGCAGATGATGTGAGCCAGGTTTCTCACTGTCAGAGTGGGAGTTTAGAGGAGGTTAGAATGATCCATTGCCAACGGTGTAGAGTTGAAGACGTCAGTATGAGCTCATAATTAACTTAATATATATACTGATGGTTACATACGCATACACAGAATATATACACATATATTTCCTTGCTCTACCAGCTGAGAGGTCCTAGAAGTAATGACACCCCAGTAGCAATGAACACATTCAGCACCCAGATCTTGATTTCAAAAGTCATTTTCCAACAAAAGAAACCAGTCTTCTTGGGGAAATAGCTGATTTTAGGACAAGAGCAGGAAATATACAAGATAAGCCTGGAGCATCCCATAGCTCAAGAAAGTACTGAAAAACTCCCCAAAACAAAAAACAAAACCCACATTGATGGAAGCATGTCAACAGATACAGGAGCTAACTGAAGGAGCTCCTCACAGCCAAAACTGGAACAAAATTAGCAAAATTAAGTAGTATTGAATTATAACCCACAGATATATATCCACAAATCTATACTGATATAAAAAAATGATTGAATAAATAAATGGGAGAAGAGACAAATCTGCTGTGTAGTAGAATTCCAAATAATTTATGTAGCTACTTCACCTTCAAGAAGGTGGAGCATAACTCCACTCTTTAAGTGTAGGCTGCACATAGTGACTTCCTTCCAAAGAGTACAGTATGAAAACTGGAGTTGGTGGGGAGAGTAACTATACAATGTGTGATGGTTAATATTCGGTGTCAGCTTGATTGAGGGGAGGCTAGATGGCTGGTAAAGTATTGTCTCGGGTATGCTTGGGAGAGTGTTTCCAGGGAGACTGACATTTTAGTCAGTGGACTGGGAAAGGAAGACCCATCCTCAATGAGGGTGGGCACCATCCAATCAGCTGCAAGCATAGCTAGAACAAAGCAGGTGGAAAAAGGTGGGATAAGTTTGCTTCCTGAGGCTTCTGGCTCTCTTTCTTCTTCTTGAGCTGGACACTTGCTTCTGCTCTTCTTAGACATCAGACTCCAGATTTTTCAGCCTTTGGACTCTGGGACTTGCACCAGTGGCTTCCTGGGGTCTCTCTAGCTTTTGGCCACAGACTGGAGGCTGCACTGTCGGCTTTCCTGGGTTTGAGGTTTTCAAAATTGGACTGAGCCACTACCGGCTTCTTTCTTTCCCCATGCAGATGGCGTATCGTGGGATTTCACTTTGTAACTGTGTGAGCCAATTCTCCCTAATAAACTCCCTTTTATATATGCATATATCCTATAGGTTCTGTCCTTCTGGGGAACTCTAATACATGGTGGAAAAACCTGAGAAACAGTAACTTGGCCAGATTTTAACATCAATAGTGACAATTCATGTTTTGATATAATGTGATAAAAATAGCACTTTACTTCTGTGGTCTTTATCCCCCAAAAATCCAAAACCCCACCTAATCATGAGAAAAAAATCACACAAATCTCAGTTGAGGGACAGACTTCAAAATGTCTGACCAGTACACCTTCAGACTGTTGAGGTCATCAAAAGCAAGGAGAGGCGGAGAAACTATCACAGCTGAGAGGAGCTTAAAGAGACATGAAGATTGAAATATAATGAAATGAAATGAAATAAAATAAGATAAAATGAAATGTGATGGACTGGAGGGAATCCTGAAACAGGAGAAGTACCTTAGGTAAAACCTAAGGAAATCTGAATAAAGCATGGACTTTAGTTAATAGTAATGTGTCAGTATTCGTTCAATATTTTGACAAATATGTCATACCAACATTAGATATTTATAATAAGAAAAATTAGATATGGGATATAGGGAACTCTCTGTACTGCCTTTGTAAATTTTCTGTATGTATAAAACTATTTTAAAAGATAGAAGCTTATTTTTAAAAGTCATATAGTCTGTCCACCTTCATCTAGGTATGGGAAAAGATTACAGAATGAACAAATTTTTAAATTATGATGCAGTCAAAAAACAAAGTTTGATGAAATCACAAAACAATTCATCTAAAATTCAGGGCCCCTGACAGAGGCAAATGTCAACTTATTCATCATAATACCTGTGCAAACATAGCACTTCCACAGTACTTCTATAAAAAACAATTCTTGCCAAATATGAGCTCATAGGCAAAAATTACAAAACACACATGGAAATTCACCCTCATAAATGAGAGTTAACAGTCACAACAAACTGGAAAATTTGAGGTCAAGAAATCATAGAAAATAGTTCAATCTCTGAAGGACTTAGAAAATGACTTACCTGTTCAAAGACATAAAAAGAAGGAATAGTGTTCACAATACAAGGAGAGAATATTAAGAGAAAAAAGCAGACATATTTCAAAAAGGAATATGCAGTCACACTAGGAATATAAGAAAATAGTCATTTGGGCCAGGGACAGTAGCTCACGCCTGTAATCCCAGCACTTTAGGAAGCTGAAGCAGGTAGTGAGTCACTTGAGCCCAGGAGTTAGAGACCAGCCTGGGCAAAATGGCAAGACCCCATCTTTACAAAAAATACAAAAGTTAGGATTCCCTCCAAGATGGCCAAATAGGAACAGCTCCAGTCTACAGCTCCCAGCATGAGTGACACAGAAGACGGGTGAATTCTGCATTTCAACTGAGGTACCAGGTTCATCTCACTGGGACTTGTTGGACAGTGGATGCAGCCCACAGAGTGGGAGCTGAAACAGGGTGGGGCATCACCTCACCCGGGAAGCACAAGGGGTCAGGGAATTCCCTTTCCTAGCCAAGGGAAGCCATGACAGACATTACCCGGAAAATCGGGACACTCCCACCCTAATACTGCACTTTTCCAATGGTCTTAGCAAATGGCACACCAGGAGATTATATCCCACACCTGGCTTGGAGAGTCCCACGACCACAGACCCTTGCTCACTGCTACCACAGCAGTCCAAGATCGAACTGCAAGGCAACAAGGAGGCTGGGGGAGGGGCATCCGCCATTGCTGAGACTTGACTAGGTAAACAAAGTGACAGGAAGCTCGAACTGGGTGGAGCCAACCACAGCTCAAGGATGCCTGCCTGCCTCTGTAGACTCCACATCTAGGGGCAGGGCATAGCTGAACAAAAGGCAGCAGAAACTTCTGCAGACTTAAACATCCCTGTCTGACAGCTTTGAAGAGAGTAGTGATTCTCCCAGCATGGAGTTTGAGATCTGATAACGGAGAGACTGCCTCCTCAAGTGGGTCCCAGACCCCCAAGTAGCCTAACTGGGAGACACCTCCCAGTAGGGGCCGACTGACACCTCATACAGCCGGATGCCCCTCTGAGACGAAGTTTCCAGAGGAAGGATCAGACAGCAACACTTGCTGTTCTGCAGTATTCACTGTTCTGCAGCCTCTGCTGGTGATACCCAGGCAAACAGGGTCTGGAGTGGACCTCTAGCAAACTCCAAGAGACCTGCAGCTGAGGGTCCTGAGTGTTAGAAGGAAAACTAACAAACAGAGAGGAATAACATCACAGCAACAAAAAGGACATCCACACCAAAACCCCATCTGTAGGTCACCATCATCAAAGATGAAAGGTAGATAAAACCACAAAGATGGGGAGAAAGCAGAGCAGAAAAGTTGAAAATTCTAAAAATCAGAGCTCCTCTTCTCCTCCAAAGGAACACAGCTCCTCACCAGCAATGGAACAAAGCTGGATGGAGAATAACTTTGATGAGCTGACAGAAGTAGGCTTCAGAAGATTGGTAATAACAAACCTCTCTGAGCTAAAGGAGGATGTTCAAACCCATCACAAAGAAGCTAAAAACCTTGAAAAAAGATGAGATGAATGGTTAACTAGAATAAACAGCATAGAGAAGACCTTAAATGACCTGATGGAGCTGAAAACCATGGCAGGAGAACTATGTGATGCATGCACAAGCTTCAGTAGCCGATTCAATCAAGCTTCAGTAGCCGATTCGATTCGATGAAAGAAAGGGTATCAGCAACTGAAGATCAAATGAATGAAATGAAGCGAGAGGAGAAGTTTAGAGAAAAAAAGAGTAAAAAGAAACAAACAAAGCCTCCAAGAAGTATGAGTCTATGTGAAAAGACCAAATCTACATCAGATTGGTGTACCTGAAAGTGACGGGGGGAATGGAACCAAGCTAGAAAACACTCTTCAGGATATTATCCAGGAGAACTTCCCAACCTAGTGAAGAAGGCCAACATTCAACTTCAGGAAATACAGAGAATGCCACAAAGATACTCCTCAAGAAGAGCAACTCCAAGACACATAATTGTCAGATTCACCAAGGTTGATATGAAGGAAAAAATGTTATGGGCAGCCAGAGAGAAAGGTCGGGTTACCCACAAACGGAAGCCCATCAGACTAACAGCGGATCTCTCAGCAGAAACTCTACAAGAAAGAAGAGAGTGGTGGCCAATATTCAACATTCTTAAAGAAAAGAATTTTCAACTCAGAATTTCATATCCAGCCAAACTAAGCTTCATAAGTGAAGGAGAAACAAAATCCTTTACAGACAAGCAAATGCTGAGAGATTTTGTCACCACCAGGCTTGCCTTACAATAGCTCCTAAAGGAAGCACTAAACATAGAAAGGAACAACCGGTACCAGCCAATGCAAAAACATGCCAAATTGTAAAGACCATCGAGGCTAGGAAGAAACTGCATCAACTAATGAGCAAAATAACCAGCTAAGTCATAATGACAGGATCCAATTCACACATAACAATATTAACCTTAAATGTAAATGGGCTAAATGCCCCATTTAAAAGACACAGGCTGGCAAATTGGATAAAGAGTCAAGTCCCATCAGTGTGCTGTATTCAGGAGACCCATCTCACATGCAGAGACACACACAGGCTCAGAATAAAGGGATGGAGGAAGATCTACCAAGCAAATGGAAAACAAAAAAATAGCAGGGGTTGCAATCCTAGTCTCAGATAAAACAGACTTTAAACCAACAAAGATCAAAAGAGACAAAGAAGGCCATTACATAATGGTAAAGGCATCAATTCAACAAGAAGAGCTAACTATCCTAAATATATATATGTACCCAATACAGGAGCACCCAGATTCATAAAGCAAGTCCTTAGAGACCTACAAAGAGACTTAGACTCCCACACAATAATAATGGGAGACTTTAACACCCCACTGTCAACATTACACAGATCAACTAGAGAGAAAAGTTAACAAGGATATCCAGGAATTGAACACAGCTCTGCACCAAGCAGACCTAATAGACATCTACAGAACTCTCCACCCCAAATCAACAGAATATACATTCTTCTCAGCACCACATCACACTTATTCCAAAATTTACCACATAGTTGGAAGTAAAGCACTTCTCAGCAAATGTAAAAGAACAGAAATTATAACAAACTGTCTCTCAGAACACAGTGCAAACAAATTAGAACTCAGGATTAAGAAACTCACTCAAAAACCAGACAACTACATGGAAACTGAACAATCTGCTCCTGAATGATTACTGGATAAATAGTGAAATGAAGGCAGAAATAAAGATATTCTTTGAAACCAATGAGAACAAAGACACAACATACCAGAATCTCTGGGACACATTTAAAGCAGTGTGTAGAGGGAAATTTATAGTACTAAATGCCCACAAGAGAAAGCAGGAAAGATCTAAAATCGACACCCTAACACCACAATTAAAAGAACTGGAGAAGCAAGAGCAAACACATTTAAAAGCTAGCAGAAGGCAAGAAATAACTAAGATCAGGGCAGAACTGAAGGACTTAGAGACACACAAAAACATTCAAAAAATCAATGAATCCAGGAGCTGGTTTTTTGAAAAGATCAACAAAATTGATAGACCGCTAGCAAGATTAATAAAGAAGAAAAGAGAGAAGAATCAAATAGACACAATAAAAAATGATAAAAGGGATATCACCACTGATCCCACAGAAATACGAACTACCATCAGAGAATACTATAAACACCTCTATGCAAATAAACTAGAAAATCTAGAAGAAATGGATAAATTCCTGGAGGCATACATCCTCCCAAGACTAAACGAGGAAGAAGTTGAATCTCTGAATAGACCAATAACAGGCTCTGACATTAAGGCAATAATTAATAGCTTACCAACCAAAAAAAGTCCAGGACCAGATGGATTCACAGCCAAATTCTACCAGAGGTACAAGAAGGAGCTGGTACCATTCCTTCTGAAACTATTCCAATCAATAGAAAAAGAGGGAATCCTCCCTAACTCATTTTATGAGGCCAGTATCATCCTGATACCAAAGCCTGGCAGAGACACAACAAAAAAAGAGAATTTTAGACCAATATCCTTGATGAACATCAATGCAAGAATCCTCACTAAAATACTGGCAAACCGAATCTGGCAACACATCAAAAAGCTTATCCACCATGATCAAGTGGGCTTCATCCCTGGGATGCAAGGCGGGTTCAAATATGCAAACCAATAAACATACTCCAGCATATAAACAGAACCAAAGACAAAAACCACATGATTATCTCAACTGACACAGAAAACGCCTTTGACAAAATTCAACAACCCTTCATGCTAAAAACTCTCAATAAATTAGGTATTGATGGGACGTGTCTCAAAATAATAAGAGCTATCTATGACAAACCCACAGCCAATATCATACTGAATGGACAAAAACTGGAAGCATTCCCTTTGAAAACTGGCACAAGACAGGGATGCCCTCTCTCACCACTCCTATTCAACATAGTGTTGGAAGTTCTGGCCAGGGCAATCAGGCAGGAGAAGGAAATAAAGGGTATTCAATTAGGAAAAGAGGAAGTCAAATTGTCCCTATTTGCAGATGACATGATTCTATATGTAGAAAACCACATCGTCTCAGCCCAAAATCTCCTTAAGCTGATAAGCAATTTCAGCAGAGTCTCAGGATACATAATCAATGTGCAAAAATCACAAGCATTCTTATACACCAATAACAGACAAACAGAGAGCCAAATCATGAGTGAACTCCCATTCACAATTGCTTCAAAGACAATAAAATACCTAGGAATCCAACTTACAAGGGATGTGAAAGACCTCTTCAAGGAGAACTACAAACCACTGCTCAACAAAATAAAAGAGGATACAAATAAATGGAAGAACATTCCATGCTCATGGGTAAAAAGAATCAATTTCATGAAATGGCCATATTGCCCAAGGTAATTTATAGATTCAATGCCATCCCCATCAAGCTACCAATTACTTTCTTCACAGAATTGGAAAAAACTACTTTAAAGTTCATATGGAACCAAAAAAGAGCCCGCATCGCCAAGTCAATCCTAAGCCAAAAGAACAAAGCTGGAGGCATCACGCTACCTGACTTCAAACTATACTACAAGGCTACAGTAACCTAAACAGCATGGTACTGCTACCAAAACAGAGATATAGAGCAATGGAACAGAACAGAGGCCTCAGAAATAATGCCACATATCTACAACTTTCTGATCTTTGACAAACCTGACAAAAACAAGCAATGGGGAAAGGATTCCCTATTTAGTAAATGGTGCTGGGAAAACTGGCTACCCATATGTAGAAAGCTGAAACTGGATCCCTTCCTTACACCTTATACAAAAATTAATTCAAGATGGATTAAAGACTTAAATGTTACACCTAAAACCATAAAAACCCTAGAAGAAAACCTAGGCAATACCATTCAGGACATAGGCATGGGCAAGGACTTCATGACTAAAACACCAAAAGCAATGGCAACAAAAGCCAAAATTGACAAATGGGATCTAATTAAACTCAAGAGCTTCTGCACAGCAAAAGAAACTACCATCAGAGTGAACAGGCAACCTACAGAATGGGAGAAAATTTTTGCAACCTACTCATCTGACAAAGGGCTAATATCCGGAATCTACAAAGAACTCAAACAAGTTCACAAGAAAAAAACAAACAACCCCATCAAAAAGTGGGCAAAGGAGATGAAGAGACACTTCTCAAAAGAAGACATTTATGCAGCCAAAAAACACATGAAAAAATGTTCATCATCACTGCCCATCAGAGAAATGCAAATCAAAACCACAATGAGATACCATCTCACACCAGTTAGAATGGCAATCATTAAAAAGTCAGGAAACAACAAGTACTGGAGAGGATGTGGAGAAATAGGAATACTTTGACACTGTTGGTGGGACTGTAAACTAGTTCAACCATTGTGGAAGTCAGTGTGGCGATTCCTCAGGGATCTAGAACTAGAAATACCATTTGACCCAGCCATCCCATTACTGGGTACATACCCAAAGGACTATAAGTCATGCTGCTATGAAGACACATGCACACGTATGTTTATTGCAGCACTATTCACAACAGCAAAGACTTGGAACCAACCCAATGTCCAACAATGATAGACTGGATTAAGAAAATGTGGCACATATACACCATGGAATACTATGCAGCCATAAAAAATGATGAGTTCATGTCCTTTGTAGGGACATGGATGAAGCTGGAAACCATCATTCTCAGCAAACTATCGCAAGGACAAAAAACCAAACACCGCATGTTCTCACTCATAGGTGGGAATTGAACAATGAGAACACATGGACACAGGAAGGGGAACATCACACACTGGGGATGGTTGTGGGGTGGGGGGAGGGGGGAGGAACAGCATTAGGAGATATACCTAATGCTAAATGACAAGTTAATGGGTGCAGCATACCAACATGGCACATGTATACATATGTAACAAAGCTGCACGTTGTGCACATGTACCCTAAAACTTAAAGTATAATAATAATAAAATAAAATAAAATAAAATAAGATTCTATTCTACATACCTTCTCAGAACCTAATCTCCAAAAGGATAGCCTTTTCCCAGTTTAGCTGTGCATGACCTTTAGCAGGCTGCCTAAGTTGGCTGAGCCTCTGTTTCCTCATCTGCAATAATAATGCCCACCTTGGAGGACTGCTGTGAAGGTCAGTGAGATAATGCGCTCTGAGGCATTTAACGCAATACTGCACATAGACGGTGGTAACAAATTCTTAGTTCCTCTCCTTCTCCTACGCCTTTCATTTTTCTTTCAAATTTTCCTCTAGGCTTAGCAAATTACCTCTATTTACAACCTTCTGTGAAATTGTTTGAAACTAATTTCCTGAACTCTGAATGGCATCAGGTAATTATGTATGTAATGAAGGCTTACCCAGCTTACCTAGTAGGATAGTAGGACCCCAGGCTACAGTGGCAGAATGGTAAACACAGGGAATGTGGTGTGCACTGCACACTGCCAAATGGGAGAATTGCTCTCAAGGCTTGAGTGGCAGCTTTGCCTCATCCTGAGTCACTGAGGAATAGATGGAGTCCCAGGTTAAAACATGCAGCACAGATTTGTAACTACAAAAGAGGGAACTTGGGCAGCTGATCAATGGAAGAAACACTAGACAAAGAGGCAGAGGTTCCTCAACTGGCTATTTAATTTCTCAGGGCTTGAATCTCAGCATCTGTAAAATGCAGGGTTGAGTAGATACTCTTCATGCTCCCTTATTCTAATCCCTGCTGACCCCATTTTAAAGATTACCAGTTGTGACATAATTGCAAGTCCAAGAGGCACAGTCCACAAACCTGAAGTAAATTTTATTGAGATGAGCAATTTACAATAAAACACTTTACAGCACATTGGAAAAACTCAAGTTTCACAAATTTTACATTCACAAAAAGAAGTCACTTTTTGCTCAAAGTCACACAGGGACCTCGGGGAAGGGACAGATCTAATGAGCCATCAGTGGGTTCTTCCCAGAGTAAAAGGGTTTTCTCTGGGACTTGGCAGTACTGAAGATCCCTGACTAACAATGGTTCAACTTAGGATTTTTAAAAATTTTATGATGATGCAAAAGCAATACACATTCAGTAGAAACCATACTTCACATATCCATACAACCATTCTGGTTTTCACTTTCAGTACAGTATTCAATAAATTACATGAGATATTCCATACTTCATTACAAGATAGGCTTTGTGTTAAATGATTTTTCCCAACTGTAGGCTAATATAAGTGTTCTCAGAGCATTTAAGGTAGGCTTGGCTAAGCTACGATGTTCAGTAGGTTGGGTGTATTCAATGCATTTTCAACTTCCAATATTTTGGACTTACGATGGGTTTATTGAGATGTAAGTCAAGGAGCTTCTGTATTCCTAGACACCCTCAGAGAGGAGTGAAGTGCAACATCCTCCATGCTTCCCAGAGCAGGACACACCTTCTGTATGCCTGCTGCCTTGTCTCATTCTGGTTCACAGAATTTCTATGGCAGCTTTCAGATGAAACCATTAGCTACTTCTTGACACACCACAGAGACAATAAGTACAGGCACATGAGCCATTTGTCCTGAAAAATCCATCTGGGGATCCCTGTGGGCTTAGAAGACTCTGTCTGCCCAATGAAAGTCATGGTTTTGCCCATAATTCAGTAAGTGAGCTTTCAAAATCTTGTGTCTTGAAAATTTTCAACCATCTTCATAAATAGAAACTAGGATAAAGAACCCTCATAGTTCATTACAGGGAAGCAGATGATGTGAGCAAGTGCAGTTTCAGTTAACAGCCAAGAGGTCTAAGTGACAAACTCTTTCTCCCTCAAACCTTAGTTTCCTACTGAGCTCATATCCATGCTTTGCTTTCAGAGTTTATCTGGTGCTAGAAGAAAACCTAAAAGCAGTGTGTCAGTAACAATTGTTTAGAGCAGGTGAATTAAGCTCGATTCTGCCTGACAGGTCTCTTTTCTGGGTGACACAGTGAGTCACTCAGGACCAGACAGAAGGTGATAAAAACAATCAGTCCCTGGAATGAGATTTCTCTGGCAAGTTAGACCCTTAAGAATTGAGGTTTCTTAAGGATGCATAAGTTTCTGTAAGTGAAAGTGACACCTGAACCACTAAAATGATGTTGACAGCGAATCTCCTTTTGAGAAATGGTGTGAAAAAACCCTCATTATTTAGACAACACAGCGAAATGGCCTTTCTAGACAGCTTGGGAGGATGAGGTGTCTAAGCGCAATTACTTCCAGCATATTGGAAAGCCTGCTCCCTCATCTCTTGTGAAAACAGAACAATGTTTCACCACCACTTGTTTTGTGCAATTGCAGGAGAGAAGGAATCATGCCTCCTGGTTGAGTTTGATTCCCTGGTTCATCTTGAGGCTGCCTCTAAGGAGGGGCATGTGAGCCAGGCCCTTCCCACCACTGTCTACAATAGGGGGCAGTTCTGTCTGCGTGGTGACAGGCTTCACCTTGGGTTCTTCTCACCTCTTCTTCAACTCTTCTGGTGGACACCCCTGGGAAAGGTACCCCTGATTCTGTTAATCATTACAATCTAAATGAAAAAGTATAAATGAAAAAAAAGGGCCAGGCACGGTGGCTCACGCCTGTAATCCCAACACTTTGGGAGGCCTAGGCAGGTGGATCACGAGGTCAGGAGATCGAGACCATCCTGGCTAACACGGTGAAACCCCGTCTCTACTAAAAATGCAAAAGATTAGCCGGGCGTGGTGACGGGCACCTGTAGTCCCAGCTACTAGGGAGGCTGAGGCAGGAGAACGGCATGAACCTGGGAGGCAGAGCTTGCAGTGAGCCGAGATCATGCCACTGAACTCCAACCTGGGTGACAGAGCGAGATTCCATCTCAAAAAAAAAAAAAAGGTCAAGCACACATGCACACAGTCACACATACAAAGGAAAACGTTGCAAATAGAGCCACAGCATGTTCACAGATGTTATCACGAATGGATGGGATAAGAGAGTGATTTTGTGTGTGTGTATGTGAGTGTGTGCTTTTCTGAATTTTTCTAAGTGGCAATAATAATTTCCCTTTGTTTTAAGGAACCCAAGTTGGTCCTTTCTTGTCTGGATATTGCTAGGCCACTGAAGACTTAGGATTCATCATGGCCCAGTGACTCCAGAAAGTGAGGCATAAAAATCTCCACGCCCGCTCTGGCTTGCTGGCATTTCCCTGGCCCGTGTACCTGTTTCAAGCAGAGCTCTGTGCATCTGGGTCACCACACCCAAAGTATGATTTAGGTCTCCCTTCGGGATGCTCAGCAGTAGGAAGGGCTGTAAGGCAGCAGCTGCCCCACAGATGGAGGCAGTTGAATGATTCAGCCCCCATCTGGGCCAATGTTGTCCTCGCTCCTCTTCCTCAGAGATACAGGCTGCTGTGCCTCCCAGTGTTTCTTAGATGGGAATTTATGAACACATGTCTAGTTGGTGGTGCCTTTTAGTTTTCACATCACATGGGGCTAGGAGGCTGGACAGTTTCCTAGGAATTCAAGAGTCCTACAGCTTCTGCAGGAATGTGTTTCCAGCACTCTGAAGATCATGTGTGAGAATAGGCTCTCTTTCCCTGCCTCAGGTGGAGACAGACCCCTCCCACTCCCTCTTCCCAACCTCCTCTAACTCATCATCACAATGGGTTCCACAGATGACAAGTCTGTCTTCCCAGACTGGAGTTGGGAGGTGGGCAGGTTATTGGCAAGGGGAGCCCTCTGGCCATCATTCTTCTCTGTCCAGGCCACCCTGAAGGAAGGAACCGGGGAGGGTGGCCTGTCCTCCTGAGGCTTGGGAGGTCTTTGACACATGCTCAGTAATGCCTTTAGCTCAATCCTGAAGTTCTCGTTCAGCCAGCAGTATATGAAGGGGTTATAGCAGGTGCTGCTCATGGCAAACCAGTGGAAGGCAAAGTAGAGGGCATTGTTGGTGCGGATGACCTTGCTGGACAGGAGGAGGACGTAGCAGTTGAGGGGGAACCAGCAGAGGGCAAAGAGGACTACCACCAGCATCAACATCTTGATGGTCTTCTTCTTTTTGCGCCGCAGGGCAAGGTACTGCTCTGTGGTCACATCACCAATCATGTTACACAGCCACAGTTTCTTGGCCACACGAGCGTAGGCCACAGAGATGATGAGGAGGGGCAGGATGTAGAGCAGGATGAAGGTGGCCAAGTCCAGGTACTTCCAGAAGAGGTCAGCTGGCTCAGGGAAGTCTGGCAGGCAGAGGGAGCGCACAATGTCCTCACTGGGGGCAGGAAGTGGGGAGGGGGAGAGAGGTAACAGAAAGGAGATATTAGTGTGGAAAGGCTTCATTCCAAGAAGCACTGGCCTCTCCTTCCACTGGGCTCCTGGTACATCCATCTAATATAGCACTTTTAATGCTGTAGCCTAATTATCTGATTACATTTCTGCCTCCCCCACTAGGCTGAGAATTGCATAGAGGTAAATAATACACCTGAATTTCTCCATGTTCCCTTAATCTTGTGCAATTCCTAGCCCACAGTAGAGACCCAAAAAATATTTGTTGAATAAATGAATGAATGCTCATGTTCCCAGGTTGAAAACTAACTCATCCTTGAGGAAATCCTAGAATTTCCCACTGTGCTACTTCCCCATTTTAAAGGGAAAACTAAGGCATAAAGAAAAGAAATGATGGATCTTGAGCATATGAGTGGTAAAGCCTGAACTAACATCCCTTCAGCCACTCATAGAACAAGTATTTATTTTATATGGAATGTACCCCAGTCCTCTTCAGCCTTTTTAGGAATATCCATGTGGCTTGATGCTCTATGTTCTATGTCCTGGTGGTCATCACTAACAAAAGAGAGAGGAAACTTCCTTTGCTTTTTTTAGGGGGGAAAAAAAGTCCTCCATGTGGAAAGGTAGAAGGGCAGCCTGGATGTTGGGGGGCCTGGGTGTGTGATTCATTTCAATGTCCTAGAATTCCTGGAGGGGGCCTTTATAAATTAGTTGAAATCCGCCTTCCGGGCCTGTTTCTCTTGACCCTGCTTTTGTCACAGGAGTGAGTGTGTGTGTGTGTGTGTGTGTGTGTGTGTGTGCGTGCTGCAGGTGGGGTGGCACATGGCTCCTGTGGCAGACACTCCCTGGATCCCTGCAGTCTGGAGAACCAACCCCCCAGCAAGAAACAGCTGGCACCTGTGATCTTCTAGGTGCCTAGGACTCCCCTAAGGCCACTCAAGGCCCTTCCCACGATTCACTACAGCCATAATTGGTCGGGAGTTTCCAATTTTCCTAGGAAAGACCTGTAATAAAAGACTGAGAGACGGAGAAATAGGAAAGCCCAGTTACCTGGCCTCAAGTTGAGGCAAACTCTGCATTTTCAGTCTGCCCCAGAGCCTCCTGTGGGGCAGGGGCAGCTTCCCCTGAAATCATACCCTTCCTTAGTCTCTCCCTGGTCTCTGTCCAGCTTCTGCCACTCTCTTTCCCATTGCTCCTGGGAGCACTGCCTCAATTAGCCACTTGCAGGTGTACCTGCCTTTATCGCAAAACCTGTCTCTAAGGAAGCTCATCTAACACAACAAATGAAGCCCAGCACAGTGGCTCATGCCTGTAATCCCAGCACTTTGTGAGGCCGAGATGGGCAGATCACCTGAGGTCGGGAGTTCGAGACCAGCCTGACCAACATGGAGAAACCCTGTTTCTACTAAAAATACAAAATTAGCTGGGCATGGTGGCACATGCCTATAATCCCAGCTACTCGGGAGGCTGAGGCAGGAGAACCCAGGAGGCAGAGGTTGCGGTGAGCCGAGATTGTGCCATTGCACTCCAGCATGGGCAACAAGAGTGAAACACCATCTCAAAAAAAAAAAAAAAAAAAAAAAAGCAGGAGTTATAATCCTAATCTCTGATAAAACAGACTTTAAGCCAACAAATATCAAAGGAGACAGAGAAGGGCATTACATAATGGTAAAGGGATCAATGCAGCAAGAAAAGCTAACTATCCTAAATATATGTGCACCCAATACAGGAGCACCCAGATTCATAAAGTAAGTTCTCAGAGACCTACAAAGAGACTCAGACTCTCACACAATAATAGTGGGAGACTTCACCACCCCACTGTCAATATTAGACAGATCAATGAGACAGAAAATTAACAAGGATATTCAGCACTTGAACTCAGCTCTCGACCGAATGGACCTAATAGACATCTGCAGAACTCTCCACCCCAAATCAACAGAATATACATTCTTCTCAGTACCTCATCACACTTATTCTAAAATTGACCACATAATTGGAAATAAAACACTCCTCAGCAAATGCAAAAGAACGGAAATCATAACAGTCTCTCAGAGCACAATGCAATCAAACTAGAACTCAGGATTAAGAAACTCACTCAAGGCCGGGCACGGTGGCTCATGCCTGTAATCCCAGCACTTTGGGAGGCCAAGGCGGGCGGATCATGAGGTCAGGAGCTTGAGACCATCCCGGCTAACACAGTGACACCCCGTCTCTACTAAAAATACAAAAAAAAAAATTAGCCGGGCTTAGTAGCGGGCACCTGTAGTCCCAGCTACTCGGGAGGCTGAGGGAGGAGAGGCGGAGCTTGCAGTGAGCTGAGATCACGCCACTGCACTCCAGCCTGGGCGACAGAGTGAGACTCCGTCTCAAACAAAAAAAGAAAGAAAAAAAAAAAGAAACTCACTCAAAACCACACAACTACATGGAAACTGAACAACCAGCTACGAAATGACTACTGAGTAAATAACGATATGAAGGTAGAAATAAAGAAGCTCTTTGAAACCAAGGAGAATGAAGACACAACGTACCAGAATCTCTGGGACACATTTAAAGCAGTGTGTAGAGGGAAATTTATAGCACTAAGTGCCCACAAGAGAAAGCAGGAAAGATCTAAAATTGACACCTTAACATCAAAATTAAAAGAACTAGAGAAGCAACAGCAAACAAATTCAAAAGCTAGCAGAAGGCAAGAAATAACAAAGATCAGAGCAGAACTGATGGAGATAGAGACAAAAAACCCTTCAAAAAAATCAATGAAACCAGGAGCTGGCTTTTTGAAAAGATCAACAAACTTGATAGACCACGAGCAAGACTAATAAAGAAGAAAAGAGAGAAGAATCAAATAGATGCAATAAAAAATGATAAAGGGGATATCACCACTGATCCCACAGAAATACAAACTCCAATCACAGAATACCATAAACACCTTTACACAAATAAACTAGAAAATCTAGAAGAAATGGATAATTCCTGGACACATACATCTTCCCAAGTCTAAACCAGGAAGAAGTCAAATCCCTGAATAAACCACTAACAAGTTCTGAAATTGAGGCAGTAATTAATAGCCTACCAACCAAAAAAAGTCCAGGACCAGACGGATTCACAGCCAGATTCTACCAGAGGTACAAACAGGAGCTGGTACCATTCCTTCTGAAACTATTCCAAACAATAGAAAAAGAAAGAATCCTCCTTAACTCATTTTATTAGGCCAGCATCACGCTGATACCAAAACCTGGCAGAGACACAACAAAAAAAAGAAAATTACAGGCCAATATCCCTGAGGAACATGAATGCGAAAATCCTCAATAAAATACTGGCAAACTGAATCCAGTAGCACATCAAAAAGCTTATCCACCATGATCAAGTCGGCTTCATCCCTGGGATGCAAGCCTGGTTCAACATATGCAAATCAATAAATACAATGTATCACATAAACAGAACCAATGACAAAAACCACGATTATCTCAATAGCTGTAGAAAAGGCCTTCAACAAAATTCAGCACCCTTTCATGCTACAAACTCTCAATAAACTGGGTATCGATGGAACGTATCTCAAAGTAATAAGAACTATTTATGGGGTGGTTCCAAGATGGCCGAATAGGAAGAGCTCCAGTCTACAGCTCCCAGTGTGAGCCACGCAGAAGACAAATGATTTCTGCATTTCCAAGAGAGGTACCGGGTTCATCTCACTGGGGATTGTCGGACAGTGGGTGCAGGACAGTGGGTGCAGCACACCGAGCATGAGCCGAAGCAGGGTGAGGCATCGCCTCACCCGGGAAGTGCAAGGGGTCAGGGAATTCCCTTTTCTAGCCAAGGAAAGGGGTGACAGATGGCACCTGGAAAATCGGGTCAGCGGCAGCTAGGCTGGGGGAGGGGTGCCCGCCATTGCTGAGGCTTGAGTAGGTAAACAAAGCTGCCAGGAAGCTTGAATTGGGTGGAGCCCAATGCAGCTCAAGGAGGCCTGCCTCCCTCTGTAGACTCCACCTCTGGGGACAGGGAATAGCCAAACAAAAGGCAGTAGAAACCTCTGCAGATTTAAATGTCCCTGTCTGACAGCTTGGAAGACAGTAGTGGTTCTCCCAGCATGCAGCTTGAGATCTGAGAACGGACAGACTGTCCTCAAGTGGATCCTTGACCCCCGAGTAGTCTACCTGGGAGGCAACCCCCAGTAGGGGCAGACTGACATCTCACACGGCCAGGTACTCCTCTGAGACAAAACTTCCAGAGGAACGATCAGGCAGCAACATTTGCTGTTCACCAATATTTGCTGTTCTGCAGCCTCCGCTGCTGATACCCAGGCAAACAGGGTCTGAAGTGGACCTCCGGCAAACTCCAACAGACCTGCAGCTGAGGGTCCTGACTGTTAGAAGGAAAACTAACAAACAGAAAGGACATCCACACCAAAACCCCATCTGTACGTCACCATCATCAAAGACCAAAGGTAGATAAAACCACAAAGATGGGGAAAAAACAGAGCAGAAAAACTGAAAATTCTAAAAATCAGAGCGCCTCTCCTCCTCCAAAGGAACATGGCTCCTCACCAGCAATGGAAAAAAGCTGGACGGAGAATGACTTTGATGAGCTGAGAGAAGAAGGCTTCAGACGATCAAACTTCTCCGAGCTAAAGGAGGAAGTTCGAACCCATGGCAAAGAAGTTAAAAACCTTGAAAAAAGATTAGACTAATGGCGAACTAGAATAACCAATGCTAAGAAGTCCTTAAAGGACCTGATGGAGCTGAAAACCATGGCACAAGAACTACGTGACAAATGCACAAGCTTCAGTAGCAGATTCGATCAACTGGAAGAAAGGGTATCAGTGATGGAAGATCAAATGAATGAAATGAAGCGACAAGAGAAGTTTAGAGAAAAATGAATAAAAAGAAATGAACAAAGCCCCCAAGAAATATGGGACTATCTGAAAAGACCAAATCTACGTCTGATTGGTGTATCTGAAAGCGACGGGGAGAATGGAACCAAGTTGGAAAACACTCTGTAGGATATTATCCAGGAGAACTTCCCCAATCTAGCAAGGCAGGCCAACATTCAAATTCAGGAAATACAGAGAATGCCATAAAAGTACTGCTCGAGAAGAGCAACTCCAAGACCCATAATTGTCAGATTCACCAAAGTTGAAATGAAGGAAAAAACGTTAAGGGCAGTCAGAGAGAAAGGTCTGGTTACCCACAAGGGAAAGCCCATCAGACTAACAGCTGACCTCTCCACAAAAACTCTACAAGGCAGAAGAGAGTGGGGGCCAATATTCAACACTCTTAAAGAAAAGAATTTTCAACCCAAAATTTCATATCCAGCCAAACTAAGCTTCATAAGTGAAGGAGAAATAAAATACGTTACAGACAAGCAAATGCTGAGAGACTCTGTCACCACCAGGCCTGCCCTAAAAGAGCTCCTGAAGGAAGCACTAAACATGGAAAGGAACAACTGGTACCAGCCACTGCAAAAACATGCCAAATTGTAAAGACCATTGAGGCTAGGAAGAAACTACATCAACTAATGAGCAAAATAGCCAGCTAACATCATAATGACAGGATCAAATTCACACATAATAATATTAACCTTAAATGTAAATGGGCTAAATGCTCCAATTAAAAGACACCGGCTAGCAAATTGGATAAAGAATCAAGTCCCATCAGTGTGCTGTATTCAGGAAACCCATCTCATGTGCAGAGACACACATAGGCTCAAAATAAAAGGATGGAGGAAGATCTACCAAGCAAATGGAAAACAAAAAAAGGCAGGGGTTGCAATCCTAGTCTCTGATAAAACAGACTTTAAACCAAAGGCCATTACATAATGGTAAAGGGATCAATTCAAAAAGAAGAGCTAACTATACTAAATATATATGCACCCAATACAGGAGCACCCAGATTCATAAAGCAAGTCCTTAGAGACCTACAATCACACTTAGACTCCCACACAATAATAATGGGAGACTTTAACACCACGTTGTCAACATTAGACAGATCAATGAGACAGGAAGTTAACAAGGATATCCAGGAATTGAACTCAGCTCTGCACCAAGTGGACCTAATAGACATCTACAGAACTCTCCACCCCAAATCAACAGAATACACATTCTTCTCAGCACCACAGTGCACTTATTCCAAAATTGACCACATAGTTGGAAGTAAAGCACTCCTCAGCAAATGTAAAAGAAGAGAAATTATAACAAACTGTCTCTCAGAACACAGAGCAATCAAACTAGATCTCAGGATTAAGAAACTCACTCAAAACCACTCAACTACATGGAAACTGAACAACCTGCTCCTGAATGACTACTGGGTACATAACGAAATGAAGGCAGAAATAAAGATGTTCTCTGAAACCAAACAGAACAAGGACACAACATACCACAATCTCTGGGACACATTTAAAACGGTGTGTAGGGGGAAATTTATAGCACTAAATGCCCACAAGAGAAACCAGGAAAGATCTAAAATTGAAACCCTAACATCACAATTAAAAGAACGAGAGAAGCAAGAGCAAACACATTCAAAAGCTAGCAGAAGGCAAGAAGTAACTAACATCAGAGCAGAACTGAAGGAGATAGAGACACAGAAAACTCTTCAAAAAATCAATGAATCCAGGAGCTGGTTTTTTGAAAAGATCAACAAAATTCATAGACCGCTAGCAAGACTAATAAAGAAGAAAAGAGAGAAGAATCAAATAGATGCAATAAAAAATGATAAAGCAGATATCACCACTGATCCCACAGAAATACAAACTACCATCAGAGAATACTATAAACACCTCTATGCAAATAAACTAGAAAATCTGGAAGAAATGGATAATTTCCTCGACACATACACCCTCCCAAGACTAAACCAGGAAGAAGTTGAATCTCTGAATAGACCAATAACAGGCTCTGAAATGGAGGCAATAATTAATAGCCTACCAACCAAAAAAAGTCCAGGACCAGATGTATTCACAGCCGAATTATACCAGAGGTACAAGAAGGAGCTGGTACCATTCCTTCTGAAACGATTCCAATCAATAGAAAAAGAGGGAATCCTCCCTAACTCATTTTATGAGGCCAGCATCGTCCTGATACCAAAGCCTGGCAGAGACACAACAAAAAGAATTTTAGACCAATATCCCAGATGAACATTAATGCAAAAATCCTCAATAAAATACTGGCAAATCGAATCCAGCAACACATCAAAAAGCTTATCCACCATGATCCAGTGGGCTTCATCCCTGGGATGCAAGGCTGGTTCAACATATGCAAATCAATAAACGTAATCCAGCATATAAACAGAACCAATGACAAAAACCACACGATTATCTCAATAGATGCAGAAAAGGCCTTTGACAAAATTCAACAGCCCTTCATGCTAAAAACTCAGTAAATTAGGTATTGATGGGACGTATCTCAAAATAATAAGAGCTATCTATGACAAACCCACAGCCAATATCATTCTGAACGGGCAAAAACTGGAAGCATTCCCTTTGAAACCTGGCACAAGACAGGGATGCCCTCTCTCACCACTCCTATTCAACATAGTGTTGGAAGTTCTGGCCAGGGCAATCAGGCAGGAGAAGGAAATAAAGGGTATTCAATTAGGAAAACAGAAAGTCAAATTGTCCCTGTTTGCAGATGACATGATTGTATATCTAGAAAACCCCATCATCTCAGCCCAAAATCTCCTTGAGCTGATAAGCAACTTCAGCAAAGTCTCAGGATACAAAATCAACGTGCAAAAATCACAAGCATTCTTATACACCAATAACAGACAAACAGAGAGCCAAATCATGAGTGAACTCCCATTCACAATTGCTTCAAAGACAATAAAATACCTAGGAATCCAACTTACAAGAGATGTGAAGGACCTCTTCAAGGAGAACTACAAACCACTGCTCAACGAAATAAAAGAGGATACAAACAAATGGAAGAACATTCCATGCTCATGGGTAGGAAGAATCAATATCTTGAAAATGGCCATACTGCCCAAGGTAATTTATAGATTCAATGCCATCCTCATCAAGCTACCAATGACTTTCTTCACAGAATTGGAGAAAACTACTTTAAAGTTCATATGGAACCAAAAAAGAGCCCACATTGCCAAGTCAATCCTAAGGCAAAAGAACAAAGCTGGAGGCATCATGCTACCTGACTTCAAACTATACTACAAGGCTACAGTAACCAAAACAGCATGGTACTGCTACCAAAACAGAGATATAGAGCAATGGAACAGAACAGAGGCCTCAGAAATAATGCCACATATCTACAACTATCTGATCCTTGACAAACCTGACAAAAACAAGAAATGGGGAAAGGATTCCCTATTTAATAAATGGTGCTGGGAAAATTGGCTAGCCATATGTAGAAAGCTGAAACTGGATCCCATCCTTACACCTTATACAAAAATTAATTCAAGATGGATTAAAGACTTAAATGTTAGACCTAAAACCGTAAAAACCCTAGAAGAAAACCTAGGCAATACCATTCAGGACATAGGCATGGGCAAAGACTTCATGTCTAAAACACCAAAAGCAATGGCAACAAAAGCCAAAATTGACAAATGGGATCTAATTAAACTCAAGAGCTTCTGCACAGCAAAAGAAACTACCATCAGAGTGAAGGCAATCTACAGAATGGGAGAAAATTTTTGAAATCTACTCATCTGACAAAGGGCTAATATCCAGAATCTACAAAGAACTCAAACAAATTTACAAGAAAAATCAACCCCATCAACAAGTGGGCGAAGGATATGAACCAACACTTCTCAAAAGAAGACATTTATGCAGCCAACAGACACATGAAAAAATGCTCATTATCGCTGGCCATCAGAGAAATGCAAATCAAAACCACAATGAGATACCATCTCACACCAGTTAGAATGGCAATCATTAAAAAGTCAGGAAACAACAGGTGCTGGAGAGGCTGTGGAGAAATAGGAATACTTTGACACTGTTGGTGGGACTGTAAACTAGTTCAACCATTGTGGAAGTCAGTGTGGCAATTCCTCAGGGATCTAGAACTAGAAATACCATTTGACCCAGCCATCCTATTCCTGGGTATATACCCAAAGGATTATAAATCCTGCTGCTATAAAGACACATGCACACGTATGTTTATTGCGGCACTATTCACAATAGCAAAGACTTGGAACCAACCCAAATGTCCAACAACGATAGACTGGATTAAGAAAATGTGGCACATATACACCATGGAATACTATGCAGCCATAAAAAATAATGAGTTCATGTCCCTTGTGGGGACATGGATTAAGCTGGAAATCATCATTCTCAGCAAACTATCACAAGGACAAAAAACCAAACACCGCATGTTCTCACTCATAGGTGGGAATTGAACAATGAGAACACATGGACACAGGAAGGGGAACATCACACACTGGGGACTGTTGTGGGGTGGGGGGAAGGGGGAGGGATAGCATTAGGAGATATACCTAATGTAAATGATGAGTTAATGGGTGCAGCACACCAACATGGCACATGTATACACATGTAACAAACCTGCACATTGTGCACACCTACCCTAAAACTTAAAATATAAAAAAGAAAAAAAAAGAAAGATTTATGACAAACCCATAGCCAATATCATACTGAGTGAACAAAAACAGGAAGCATTCCCTTTGAAAACTGGCATAAAAGAAAGATGCCGTCTCTCACCACTCCTATTCAACATAGTATTGGAAGTTCTGGCCAGGGCAGTCAGGCAGGAGAAAGAAAGAAAGGATATTCAAATGGGAAGAGAGGAAGTCAAATTGTCTCTGTTTGCAGATGACATGATTGTGTATTTAGAAAACCCCATTGTCTCAGCCCAAAATCTCCTTAAGCTGATAAGCAACTTCAGCAAAATCTCAGAATACTAAATCAATATGCAAAAATCACAACCATTCCTATACACCAATAACAGACAAACAGAGAGCCAAATCACGAGTGAACTCCCACTCACAATTGCTACTAAGAGAATAAAATGCCTAGGAATACAACTTACAAGAGATGTGAAGGACCTCTTCAAGGAGAACTACAAACCACTGCTCAACAAAATAAAAGAAGACACAAACAAATGGAAAAACATTCCATGCTCATGGATAGGAAGAATCAATATCACGAAAATGGCCATACTGCTCAAAGTAATTTATAGGTTCAATGCTATACCCATCAAGCTACCACTGAGTTTCTTCACAGAATTGGAAAAAACTACTTTAAAATTCATATGGAACCAAAAAAGAGCCCGCATTGCCAAGACATTCCTGGGCAAGAAGAACAAAGCTAGAGACATCACGCTACCTGACTTCAAACTATACTACAAGGCTACAGTAACCAAAACAGCATGTTGCTGGTACCAAAACAGAGATATAGACCAATGGAATGGAACAGAGCCCTCAGAAATAACACCACACATCTACAACCATCTGATTTTTGACACACCTGACACAAACACACAATGGGGGAAAGATTCCCTATTTAATAAATGTTGTTGGAAAAACTGGCTAGCCATATGTAGAAAACTGAAACTGGACCCCCTCTTTACACCTTATACAAAAATCAACTCAAGATGGATCAAAGACTTAAACTAAGACCTAGAATCATAAAAATCCTAGAAGAAAGCCTGGATACCATTCAGGACGTAGGCATGGGCAAAGACTTCATGTCTAAAATACCAAAAGCAATGGCAACA
Organism: Pan troglodytes; assembly: GCF_028858775.2. Classification (NCBI taxonomy): domain Eukaryota; kingdom Metazoa; phylum Chordata; class Mammalia; order Primates; family Hominidae; genus Pan; species Pan troglodytes. The sequence goes on from NC_072407.2 coordinate 96,487,307, forward strand.
AAAGCCTAAATAGACAAATGGGATCTAATTAAACTAAAGCGCTTCTACACAGCAAACGAAACTAGCAATCAGAGTGAACAGGCAACCTACAGAATGGGACAAAATTTTTGCAATCTATCCATCTGACAAAGGGCTAATACCCAGGATCTACAAAGAACTTAAACAAATTTACAAGAAAACAAACAAACAACCCCATCAACAAGTGGGCAAAGGATATGAACAGACACTTCTCAAAAGAAGACATTTATGCAGCCAAGAGACATTTGAAAAAATGCTTGTCATCACTCATCATCAGAGAAATGCAAATCAAAATTACAATGAGATACAATCTCACACCAGTTAGAATGGCAATCATTAAAAAGTCAGGAAACAATTGATGCTGGAGAGGATGTGGAGAAATAGGAATGCTTTTACACTGTTGGTGGGAGTGTAAATTAGTTCAACCATTGTGGAAGACAGTGTGATGATTCCTCAAGTGTCTAGAACTAGAAATACCATTTGACCCAGCAATCCCATTATTGGGTATACACCCAAAGGATTATAAATCATTCTACTATAAAGACACACGCACACATATGTTTACTGCAGCACTATTCACAATAGCAAAGACTTGGAACCAACCCAAATGTCCATCAATGATAGACTGGATAAAGAAAATGTGGCACACATACACCATGGAATACTATGCAGCCGTAAAAAAGGATGAGTTCATGTCCTTTGCAGGGACATGGATGAAGCTGGAAACCATCATTCTCAGCAAACCATCACAAGAACAGAAAACCAAACACCACATATTCTCACTCATAAGTGAGAGTTTAACAACGAGAACACATGGACCTAGGGAGGGAAACATCACACACTGGGTCCTGTCGGGAGGTGGGGGGCAAGCGGAGGGACAACATTAGGAGAAATACCTAATGTAGGTGACGGTTTGATGGGTGCAGCAAACCACCATGGCACGTGTATACCACAAAACTGCACATTGTGTACATGTACCCCAGAATTTAAAGTATAATAAAAAAAAATTTTTTTAAAAGACATACCAGTGACCACCACCACCACCATCAATAAATGACAAAAATCACTCTAGGGGGCCGGGCGTGGTGGCTCATGCCTGTAATCTCAGCACTTTGGGAGCCCAAGGTGGGCGGATAACCTGAGATCAGAAGTTCGAGACCAGCCTGGCCAATATGGTGAAACCCCGGTTCTACTAAAGATACAAAAAATTAGCTAGGCATGATGGTGCGTGCCTGTAATCCCAGCTACTTGGGAAGCTGAGGCAGGAGAATTGCTTGAACCTAGGTGGAGGAGGTTACAGTGATCTGAGATCCTGCCATTGTACTCCAGCCTGGGCAATAAAACGAGACTCTGTCTCAAAAAAAAAAAAAATCACTCTAAGATCATTCATTCATTCAGTAAATATGTACCAAGAGCCTGTTATGTGGAGGTGGTAAGCTAAGTGTTGAGATCACCGAGATAACAAAGAAACTGGGCCAATTCTTCCCAAACTGACAGTCCAGCAGGGAGATCACCTAATGAACCAGTTGAAGTTTTAAAAAACTGAGTGTTGAAAGAAAGACGTTCTCATTCAGTGACAGCATATGATAAACATGCACGGTAGGTGGGGGAGGTAGAGAAGCCTGCCTCAGGCTCAGGCATGCATGCAGATTTTGTTTGTAGATAGTGTGAGACGTTTACACCTTGCTCCTTTTCAACAAGGCCTTGGTGACTGGGATCTCAGGCTGCGTAAGTACGGCACCCTGGTGACAGATGCTGATAATTATTGCTTTGTCCTTGCAGAGAACCCGGAAAGAGAATAAGGGAGAAGCTAAAGAAGAGAGAAAGCAGACAAAATGTAGAGGACAGGCATGGACCAGCAGGTAACAGGATGGGAGCGAGCCAGAGAAAGACTCAGTAAGGCAGGTACTAGTTACTCAGAGAGTTGTGAGCTCCTGGGGGCCTCAGGTATCCCTTGGTGGAGCCTGACTCGGGAGAAGACACAAGTCCCCAGGCGGATCCCAACGAATTCATCTCACCTGTATTTGAAGGTAAATAATTTCTGGCAGATAGCATGTGGGAGTGAAAAGAAGGTAGCCATGGTCCAGATGACAGCGATGTAGATGACACCCTTTGTGATTGAGATCCGGGGTTTCAAGGGGTGCATGATGACCTGGAAAACAAGCAAACCACATCACTAACTGAAGACGTTTTGGAGCAAATCAGAAATCTGGGTCAGGCGCAGGTGCTCACTCCTGTAATCCCAGCACTTTGGGAGTCTGAGGCAGAAGGATCACTTGAGCCCAGGAGTTCTAGACCAGACTGGGCAACACAGTGAGACCCTGTCTCTATATATTTAAAAAAATGAAAATACATAAATAAATAAAAAGAAATCTGGATGGCACAGCTCACTTGTCACATAAGGCAGGCCCTATTGATAAAGTCAAGCACCCCTTATGTTCATTATTGAGCCCCTGAGCTACATCAGGTAGCTGCTGGGGGAGAGGAGGCCCAGCCATGCCCCCACTCAACAGCCCACCTCCAGAGGAGGAAAGAAAGGGTCATCTGGATTCAGAAAACCGGGGCAGGTCATCTGCCCCGCTGGTCATACTCAGGCTGAACCAGGGTCCAGTGAGAGGACTGGGGAGGGGTCCAGGAGGAAGGCTGCTCGCATGGCACCACGGCAAGGCTAGGAGAGGAGCAAGCCCACGGTCAGCCCCCACCTCCTCGGGACCTGAGCTCATCTTCCCATGATTCTAGACCCCTTAGATTATGATGGACTCTGAGAGGGTCTGAGCTGACAGACAGGAAGAGGCCATTCTCATCACTCATCCTGGGAAGCTGCACAGACACTTATGTGGGAACTCCCAACATGTTTATGAAAGCCATTACTAAAATCGCACCAGGGCCCAGCTCTCACACGCCTACAATAAAGTCAGTGTTACAGGCTTCAGACTGAAATGCATCTTGGAGTTGCTACTGTATATCAATCAATTATCCTAAAAGGTTTAAATAAAGACTTAGGGATTTAAAACCATCCTCATTTTCGGATGAGAAACATTATTTTTTGAAAAAGGCATTTGGGATAGGTTAGTCCAGGGTTGGGGGAAGAGGTCAGGAAGAGCTGGCACCACCTCTAGATGCCATCCCAGAACACACTGGACATTCTGGCTGTGTCCCGAGCTTTTTTAAATTCCTCCCAATGTTTTCAAGGTTTTATGGGAGGAAGCAATGAGGCTTCAGAAGCTGACAGCACATCTCCCTTCTGGATTCAGCCATCTCTGCCCCTCATACTCTTGTGTTCAGATTGCTGAAGGGAGTGGCAGCCTGGGGCAGAGGCTCCAAGCACTTCTCAAGGACTCTGCTGGCCTTGGGACAGAGCCCCTTGTTGGGGTATATGTTGCAGTAACATGGTCAACATGAGCAAGGCTTTGCCCCCATTCCCCAGACCCATCCTTAGCCCATGGTCAATGCTCAGTTGCGTTAATCTGGGGTAAGCATAGGCCAGGTAAAAGTAATCAGAAGTCCTTCTAGTTAAATTAAGGGAGATGGTTAAGAAAAGGCAGGAAATATTTATATGCAAGCTTTTCACACTTTACACTAAAGCATCTGCAACATAAATTAAGAGTTGATTCTTACAAAATTCTGGCATTTCAGAGATAAAGAGATGTCAAATTTTGACTAGTCCCATTCCTTACCAGATGCTGGAATCTCCTCAAATACCTCCCCATCAAGTTGTCATCCTCACTTTGCTCTAATATGGCTGGTGACATGAAACTCATTACCTCCCAGGCAGGTTTGTCCACCTTTAGACACTTCTATGAGAGAATTCTTCCCACATTGGACTGTATCTTTGAACCTGCATCTTTGAAGCCTCCTATCCCATGGTCCTTGCTGCATCTCATGGTGCTACTCAGAATAAATCTCATCTTTCTGTGTCTGGTGGCCCTCATAATACTGGCCTTGTAGATTCCTTTGAGTCTTCTCAGAGCAGCATGGTCTAGTGACTGGAACATGGGCTTGGAGCCAGACAGACCTCAGTCCTAATCCTAGCTTCACCATTCACAGGCACATGATCTCGGAAAAGCTACATATGCACTTTCCTGAGCCTCCATTCTATAATTCAGCATAGGTCTAAGCGTACAACGTGAGTTCATTGAGTAAGCATGGAAAAGGTGCCTGGCATGAAGCTGTCCTACTTAGATATCCTGGTCAGTTCCTTTCACCATATATACCCATGAGCTTCCCATGGGGGCAGAACTATTAGAACACCTTCCTGACCCAGGGCCACCATGCTCCACTGCAATGCCTGCTCCTGCCACCTGGACATCCTGGCTTGTTTTCCGTCTGAACAGCCTGAATTGGTGAATATTCATCTCTCACTCATCTCTGACCTGCAATTACTCCTCTCTCCTTTCATCTGTGATTTTCCGGGTTTGCTTTTCTATCCTCAAACAAGCTCACTAATTTCTGAGACAGAAAATGCCAGCAATGGCCGGGCATGGTGGCTCACGTCTGTAATTCCAGCACTTTGGGAGGCTGAGGCGGGTGGATCACCTGAGGTCAGGAGTTCGAGACCAGCCTGGCCAACATGGCAAAACCCTATCTCTACTAAAAGTATGAAAATTAGCCAGGCGTGGTGGCGGGCACCTGTAATCCCAGCTACTCAGGAGGCTGAGGCAGGAGATTTGCTTGAACCCAGGAGGCGGAGGTTGTAGTGAGTCGAGATGGTGCCACTGCACCCCAGCCTGAGCAACAAGAGTGAAACTCTGTCTCAAAAAAAAATTACGACAAAGGGCTTAATATCCCTAACCTATGTGTTCATGTTGATCAATAAGAAGAGAAACACACTCATTGAAAACTGGGCTAAAACACTGTCTTCAGAGCCCCTGCAACTTCCAGGAAAGGGAAGCAAGAGAGGGAAGAGCAGAGCATTAGGGGTAGGTGCCCTCACCTGGTGGCGATCCACCGCAATGGCTGTCAGTGTCAGTGCTGAGACGTGCAGTGAGCAGTACTGGGCAAAGCGGCTGACATGGCACATGCCCTTCCCAAATATCCATGTGCTGTTCACAAAGCGAACCTGGAGATGAGCCCAAAGATGTTAGGAGACAGACAGGCCTTGACTTTGACACCCATCCCTAGAGGTCTCTGAGGAGCATGCCCTTAGGGGGATTCCTCCAGCTCCTCCCTTCTTTCTGTCTATGATACTGAATTGTGGAGTAAACATGATTTTCTCCAGCACAACTCATTTTCATTCATTCAATTCAACAAACCCTGATCATGCTTCTGGGCCAGGCTCCATTAGGTGCCAGGAGAGCCTGGGAAGGATGTGTGCTTTGGAGTTGGACTTCCCACCTCTAATAGTTTCTTACTGTGAGGGCTTGGGCAAGATAGGTAACCTCTCTGAATCTGTTTCCTCATTTGCAAAAAAAAAAAAAAAAAGCCCTAAAAAATCTCTTCCTTATAGGCTTAGTATAAGGTTTAAATTTTTTAAATGTCTGTAAAGGGCAAAACACAATGTCTGGCAGATTGTTCAGATATTATTAGAAGTAAATAGTAGCTATCTTTATGTGCAATAACAAAATTCATTCTTGGTCCACACAAGTTCACTCTAGTAGGGGAGACATATCTGAATTGTCACAACATAGCATGTGGGCTGTGCTGGCAAATCTTGGCTAAACTGGCCTTGCAAGTCATCATCTGGGGAGGACACCCAGGGACCTGGAGAGGTGTGGACAGGTGTGGGGAGAGAAGACAAGCTCCCCAAACCGTGTAGGGCCCTAGAAGCAGGCCCGGTCCTTATCCCACATCACCCAGCACTATTTACTCATTCGATTCGTACTTGAGCAGCTCCTGTGAGTAACGTCCCATGCCTGAGAGAGATTGAGCATTGATTCTGATTAAGGAGTTTGCAGCCAGGGCAGAGGAGGGCTCAACTCAAGTGCAAGACAGAAAGTAATCAGTGCTCTGTAGAGACTGATTAAAGGGCAATGGGGCCACCACATAGGGATGGGAGTGGGCAGAGGCACAGAGGCATAGAAATAGGGCAAGTCGGCCCAAGAGAAGGAGTATAATGTAGTGACTTACAGCAGGGTGTTTGCCACTGATCACTGTGACCTTGGGCAAGGCATTGGGCCCTCTGAGCCCCACTTTCCTCATCTGTAAAATGGGCTAACCCTTTTCACATGGTTGTTACATCAATCAAGATTGTTAACACATGTAAAGTAGGTACAACAGTGCCTAGTACATAGCAAGTACTTAACGCTATCAACTGCCATTATTATAACATATGAGACATTTGAACTGAAGAGGGATTTGCACATGTGGAGATGAGGACAAAAGGCATTGGCACTGGATCAGAAATCCCAGGACCTGTTTGGGGAATAAGGAGTGGATTGGTTTGTCTGGAATGTGTGAACAAGAGTCATGTCAAGTCTGGCCAGATCTTGAAACTAGGACAACAGACCAGGGATGTTACTTTCTTTGCAGAGGGCAGGGAGGAGCCATTGAGGCTTTTGAGCAGTTCAGTAACATTATAGAGCTAGAAATCTTCAGCTATTCCAACTTCTCACCCTTCACATTGGGATTACCAAATCCAACCAGTTCTGCCTCTCACTGATTTTCAAAATTGTTCCCTCTTCTTCAGTCCCAAGGCCATGGGCCTTGTGGGGTACCCCATTATCTCTCCCTTGGACTATTATAACCTCTGAACAGCTTTCCCAGTTCTCCAGGTTTGTCACCTTGGAATTCAGCCTTCACACTCCTGACAGCATTTCTGCTAACCACAATCATATTGTTGTCACCCTCCTGCTTGGAATCATCCTGGCTCTCAGGACACAGTATCCAGGCCCCTTCACAACCTGGCCCCACCTTTCTTTCTGGCCACCTCCGCTTCTCCCTCCCCTGCCCACTCCTCCGCTGTGCTTCCTGACGCTCCAGCTTCATTGAGCCACTCAATGTTCCCTCAACACAAAATGAACTTTGATGCTTCGATGCCTTTGTTCTCCCTGGTCCCTCTGTCTGCACTACGTGTTCATCTCAACCCGGGAAATTTCTATTCAGTCAGGTCCTGTTGAAATGTCACATTCTTTGCAGTCTCCTTTGACCCTCTCGTGGGACTCTGATGGGTCAGAATGAAAGACTCCCTCCTCTACATTCTCTGTGCATCTATCTCTATCTACCATGGGAACCGTAAGTAATTGTCTGCTTTTCTGTCCATCATCAGAGCTAGGCTTCATGCTGACTGCAGTAGATTAAGTGGACAGGAAGGGAGACCAGGGAAGAAGGATATTGTTGCCAATCAGGCAAAGGCAGGGATGCCTTTCCCGATGGGGGAGCCTGTGCTGAGTAGGCCAAGGGGTTGGAAGTCCCTCCCCACAACCTTCTTCCTTTCCTACCTGCCAGCACCTTATAAGCTGTAATCCAAGTTTGGATTGGGGCAGCTTGATGGGTCAGGTTCAAGGCTAAGCTGCTTTGGCTCATACTGGAGGGGGTGCTGGGTTCTGAGGACCTTGACATCCTGTCTCTTGCAGGAGATCCTCTGGGGCAGGTATTGCCAGCTCTCAGGTGTAGCCTGTCCTCGCGTCCGTGGCCTCCCTACCCCTTCTTGTGTCTGCTGCAGATCCAGCCTTGTATCCTGGCTCTGGGCAGCAGCAAAAAAGGCCATGTTCTGTGGCTTCCCAGTTCCCAACCTAGGTAGCACAGCCCAACCGTACCACTGTAGGTTCTCAGGTCAGAAACCAAGGGAGGCGCCAACGGGTGGCAGGGATGTTGTTGTCTTGTGCTTTGAGACACCCAGGGAGGAGGGGAGTATTTGAAAGCCCACTCATCCTTGGGTAATGCCCAGGGGATATTAAGCGGCCATCAATACGTTAGATGTAGGCTGAAAGGAGATCAGAACAAGTCCAGGGTTTGGAGTAGCAGAAGCTAAACATGGTCCAAGAGTGTCCTTCACTCCCAGCTGGCTGGTTAGTGGACCGACCTCTGGATTTGAGTTAGGGGATGGAATTCTCATCCTGGCTCTGCCAACTACTGGCCAGGTGGCTTTGGACAAGGGATTGAACCTCTCTGTGCCTTAGTTTTCTCATCTGCAAAATGTGAGTAATATTCTAATAAGTGAAGATGAGAAAGAGAATGTGAGGGTACTTTTTCAATATAAGATTTGGAAGGATGTTCACACAGGTGATGGACTTGCGGGGGTTCATCCTGTGTTTTTTGCTTGTCTGTTATATCTGGTTGTGTATGAGAGATAGCAGGGAGACAGACACAGAGGGATTAATAGATATTGCTTTAGTAATCACTCAATTAACAAAGTTACTCCATAAAATGAAAAAATATAACACACTAGAGAAACATGCAGTATAACTGTCACTATGGTTGCTCAGTCATCGCCCTTACAGTCCCAAATCATCCATGAGAGCCACATTCCCCGGTCACAGCGGGACACCACCAGCGCTAAGTAGCCAGGGCTTGGGGAAGAATCCCATCAGCTGCCAATGTGCAAATGCCCCCAGCCTGCCCAATCTCTGGGGCCCAAGCCCACCTCCCCTCATTTCTTCCTCAATGCAGACCTCAAACACAGCCTCATTATCAACCCACAGAAGGGAAATGCACTTTAAATAAGTGGTCTGGGAAAATGCACTTAATGTTCCATTAACAATTAGCAATTGTTTGATATTTCAGTTGTAGCACAAAGCAGTATCCCATGGGTACGGGTGGGCACTGAACAGGCTGCAATTCAGAGGGAGGGGGACCTGATCATCTCTGCTGACATTTCAGGGGCATTGATTTACTGCTCAATTATCAAGCAAGCCCAGACCCAGTGAGATTAAACAGGAAATGGTCATTCATTTCCAGCTGGCTGCAGACACTCAAACCATTGACCCAATGCCACTGCCGCAGAAGCTCTGGCTGATAAGGCGATGAGACAGAAAAAAGTGGGGAGGAATCAGAGAGTGAGGCAGGGGAGAGAGGAAGAGAGGTGAGGTGGGGAGAGGAGAGGAGAGAGAATAGAAGCATAAAATCACAGAGAGACTGACAAGAAGAAAAAGAGATAACAGGTGAGGAGACAGAGACAGATGAATAGGGACGCCGAAAGACAAAAAAAAAAAAAAAAAAGATGAGGACACTGAGAGATAGAGACAGAGAAGAGAGACAGAAAGACTTCAGAGAGAGAGACAGAGACTGAAAGAAAGACTAAGAAAAACAGGAGAGAGACAAGAACCGAGATGACAGAGGAGGGAGAAAAGAGACTAGGACAGGAAGACAGAGGCAGAGGAGAGGACAAATGAAGAGGAAGAGAGACGTGGAGAGAGAAGTGGGGACCCACAGGGAGACGCAGAACGGCAGAGGGAGGCCGGATAATTGAGAGAGGAAAGGGAGACGAAGACAGAAGGTGGGGCGGCAGGCAGCGGGCCCCTTACCAAAGTGAAGGGGGTGTTGAGCAGCGTGATCATTATGTCGGCAACTGCCAGGTTGACGATGAAGAGGCTGGTGGCCGAGTGCATTCGCTGGTTCTTGAAGATGACATGACAGACCAGGACGTTGCCAAAGAGTGAGAAGACAATGATGAAGGAGTAAGCCACAATGAGCAGGGCTTTCACCGTGGGGTTCTGGGACTCAGCGCCGTAGCGCCTCCTGCCCACAAAGTTCTGCCAGTCGGAGAAGGTGTAGTTGTTCCAGGAGAAGAAGTGCGAGGCATTGGGCACGGCCAGGGCCGCCTCCAGGCTCTGCTCGTCGGCCCGGCCCTCGTGGGGCTCGGTGGCTCGCACCAAGGGGAGGAGACAGAGCAGCAAGAGGTGAGGGACCATTTTGCAGGAGCCACCCCTCCCCTGGGAGCCTGCGGGCCGGGCGTCCCCTCCCGCTGGGCTCGGAGCGCGCAGCCGGGGTGCGGGGCGCACAGCATACAAGGCCGTCCCGAGGAATCAGGGAGCCCGGACCCGCGGAGCACCGCGCCGCCCGCCACCAGCCCGCGGTCGGCACGCCAGCTCCGGGTTTGTTGGAGCACTTTTATATCTCTGCTCCCACCAGGCTGCTAGGGAGCGCCTCTGCCTATTGGGCAGCGCGGCGTCTCTCGCGGCGACGGTGACGCGCTCTGGCTCTGACAAGCCTGGCTCCCCCCACCCTACCGGGTGGCGCCGTTGCTGACCCCACGCCCAGCCGTTCCCACTCCCGCCCGAAACTCCTCCGACAGGGCTTCGCTTCGGGGGCTCAGTCCCCAGCGCGTACACACTCGCGTGGTGTCGGCTTAGCCTCTTGTAAAGGAAGCAGGCAGGCAGGTGGGAGGAAGCCCACAGGGGCACTTGGGATGATGAGGGGGCATGTTGGCAAAGCCGGGTCAGTGACAAGGATATATTCCATTTGTTTCCACCTAAGCCTTAGCCTTGGCACAGTTTCAATATCGAAGTGGATCGCTGCGTCCCGGCGGTCCCAGGAAAAAGGCAAACCAAAAAATAGAGACGTTAAGGATTCTCCAAGTCCCCGGAGTATCCAGATACCAGAGGTGCTGGAGGGCTTATTAAAGGATTACAGTTTCTTTGACAGCCCCCAGGAATGCAATCTGGGGAGCTTTGTTTTTCAAGGAAACTCTTCAAAGCAGTTCGGATACCATCAAAGAAGCGAAGGAAAAGAGGAGTTTAGCTGTGTGCTCACCTCTTGGGTAACTTGAATTTTTCTGCCATGGAAGTCCTTGAAGCTTATCTTTAAGGGATATTATGACCCATGCTGTTTTTCCTTCCCCATCTACTTCTCCAGGAAACCTTGCTATCCTGCTCACCCGTTTTCACTTCCACTGTGAAAACTCTCCCAGTCACTGGGTCCTCTGCCACCCACAAGCCTGTAGTAAAGACCATGGGCTCTGTAATTAGGGTTTAATCCCAGCTTTGTCACTTCCTAGCTGTGAAATCTTGGGCAAGCCATTTAACATTTTTGGCCTTGGTTAAAAGGCTTTCTTTTCCTAAATGTGAGGTTTTCAGAGACCCCTGTATACATCTCTCACTGCATTGCCCTCTGGTGCAAGACATGCAATATCTGGTTGACTACTAGTAACCACCCCTGACCCCCATCAGGAAACACCATGTAGATTCTTTACATTGTGTCAACGTGCCCTGGGGAGCAATGTCCTTGGGCTGGGACCCAAACAATGACTCAAACCTAGGTATTACTCTTGTCTCTAGTTTTCCACTTCACATGTACTCTTCAAGCAACTGTGTCTGGAGGAAAGGATGGCTAGCAGATAACCCTCAATTATACTGAAGGACCTGGCAGGTCTCACAGGATTAAATGGCTGAAATAGGGGATTATGTGATAGATCCTAGAAGGGACAAGGTGCTAGGCCGATGAAATAATACATCTTTAGCTCCAGGAAATAAACCAAGAGACTGCCTGTGAACACTGAAAGCTTGGGGGCCGGGCGCGGTGGCTCACACCTGCAATCCCAGCACTTTGGGAGGTCGAGGCGGGCGGATCCACGAGGTAGGAGACCGAGACCATCCTGGCTAACACGGTGAAATCCTATCTCTACTAAAAATACAAAAAATTAGCTGGGCATGGTGGCGAGCGCCTGTAGTCCCAGCTACTCAAGAGGCTGAGGCAGGAGAATGGCGTGAACCCGGGAGGCGGAGCTTGCAGTGAGCCGAGATCGCGCCACTGCACTCCAGCCTGGGCGACAGAGCGAGACTCCGTCTCAAAAAAAAAAAAGCTTAGGTAGACTTGCTGCTCCATCAAGATGACCTGGCATCATCTTGAGAGGCAAGGCCGGAATATGATGGTCATTTAGAAAACAGAATGCTAGTCAATTGACTGTGCCCAGTGTCAAGAAAGAGTGTATGGATAGAAGAGGAATAGTCAGCGTCAAGCTCAGAGAAAGAAATCAAAGGTAGCCAGTGCCCTTCCAAGCACTCTTTTCCAAGTACCACAGAAGGTGCTTGCTAGCAGGCATATTTGTAATCTGGGCCACCTAACTAAAGTCTTCACTTTGATTCCCTGCTCATCATGCCCACCTTGTAAGTGTGAGGGCATTTACACCAGAAGCCTGAAACTTTCTTTCTGAAAGAGGTGAGGTGTTTTAGTTCTTAGCTTTCCCCAAAAGCATCTCCTGTGACAAATACTCTAGTGAAAGGGTTCATTTGGGAGATGAAGGCAAACACCAATAGGGAAGTGGAGAAGTGTGACAAGAAAGGGAAAGCAACCAATAGAGTGTTGTCAAGCCAGCTACCACTGTGGGTGACAAGCTGAAGCGTGCTGGGAAGCCAGTGTAAGGTGTACACATGAGCTATCCAAGCCAAGGGGTGACAGAGCTGTGGTATGTGTACTCCACCTCCTGTTAGTCACTGGTTGAAGGCTTCTCCTAGGGGTCTGCTCCTTCTCCCAGGATGCTCCTGAACTTCTGGCCTGCCATGTGGATAGCCAAAATGGGCTCCAGAGGCAAAACAAGGGCTCAGGCAAATAAATGCTACTGCTGGCAGTTGCAAGTTGCACTGGTGTGCTCTGAAGGGGGAGGCGGTCCTGAGAAAATCCAAGGGTAGGCATGAGGTGTGGAATCACTTCCTCTTCCTATTCCTCTTCCCCAGGCATTCAGCTCTCCACTCAGCCAGGCCTGGGCCTCCTGAGCCCTGCCAAGCCCTCCTCTTAGCCCAGCACCACTGTCCCAAACTTATCCTGAACTTCTGAAGTCACAGTCTTTGAGACGGAGTCTCGCTCTGTCACCCAGGCTGGAGTGCAGTGGCGTGATGTCGGCTCACTGCAAGCTCCGCCTCCTGGGTTCACGCCATTCTCCTGTCGCAGCCTCCCAAGGAGCTGGGACTACAGGCGCCCGCCACCACACCTAGCTAATTTTTTCTATTTTTTTGTAGAGACGGGGTTTCACTGTGTTAGCCAGGATGGTCTCGATCTCCTGACCTCATGATCCACCCGCCTCGTGATCCACCCGCCTCGGCCTCCCAAAGTGCTGGGATTACAGGCGTGAGCCACTGTGCCTGGCCGAAGTCACATTCTTTAATGAAACAAGAATATCCCCTCACCTTACCCCACACAAAGGCTGAGTTATTAAAAGTAGTTCTTTTCTCAGAGGCGTTAAGGTAAATCACTGTTGCTCTTACTAAGTGGTTACGGGAAGATACAAGCAGCTCTTACAGTGAATCAACCTCTTGTTTTTGTACATTACAAATAAAACCAAAGACACTGAATAGTCAGTTTGTGCCAAATAGTAAGTATATTCCTAGATCTCTAGTAATAGTCACACACAGTAAACACAGAAAAGAGCAGAGGGTTTCACTCTCTCAAATGTACTTGAAACAAACAAAAAAAACCAATAAACCACTTCACACTATTTTAATAAAAATGAGACCAAGAATTATAGAACACAGTAGTCCCCCCTTATTGATGGGGTAAACATTCCAAGATTCCTAGTGGATGCCCAAAACTGTGGATAGTATCAAACCCTATACAGGCTACACATGAATTTCTTTTTCCTTCTTCACAATTTCATGGATAGAAGATTCGTTCTTATTACAGATCTTAGCAGCCTCAGCTTACGATTTTTCCCTCCTTCCTTATTAAATCAAGAACTTTCACCTTTTCACATAAAGGAAGTATTTTATAGCTTCTAGCTGGCATATGCTAATTGCCAGCATTGCTACTCTTGCAGCTTTGGGGCTACTATAAGTAAAATAAAGGTTAGTTGAACACAAGCACTGCAATACCTTGACGGGAGCTCTGACAACTGAGGTGGCTACTGAGTGACTGAGGAGGAGGTACTGCATGGATATGCTGAACAAAGGGAGGATTCACATCCTGAGTGGACAGAGTAGGGTGGTGCAAGATTTCATCAGAAACTGCAGAAAACGAAACCTTGGATAAAGTGAGACTACTGTAACATCACATAGAGGCCTACGAAAGAGGTTTTGAGAGTCTCGCCACATCAGTATTCCTGACGCTGCAAACAATGCCTTTTTATCACCAATATTATTCTCTGAAAAGGCCCTACTTGAGTTAAAAACTCACCACACTCACATTTCCTTATGGTACTAATCACAGTGGCAGAAGGGAACAAACAGCAGTTCAACACAGTGCCAGGCACATGACAGTCAATCCTAGTTTAATTGTACCAGTTGTATGTCATCATACTTGAATTACAAATGAACCAAGTAAGCCTGAAATACCAAGTACAGCTGAAGATATGCTCAAATGCAATAAAAATGCAAAGTGTGTAGGCAGGCTAAGCTAGGAATTGCTTTCCAAGTTCCAGCACACTGAGCCATAGAGTAAAAAGGTATATTTAGGATATGCAAAAAGAAGTACAACCAAGCTCCAACTTCAGTTTGTGGCCCCAAATTAAATTCTAAGTTGCTTGAACTTACTCTGCACTTCTACATAGAAACTTTTCTAAATAGTGGCTAGGGTCTTAAGCCAACTCCAACAACCCATTTAACCCATATACGGATAAATGGTAGCATTTATCGTAGGATTGCTAGCTAAAGTTCAGGGCTCCAAGATGTTATGCTCCATTATCTGCTCCTCTTGAATTAAATGTCCCCCTGGGTGATCTCAGCCACCTTCACTGGTTTAACCGTCCATTACTCACCAATGACTCCAAGATCTGTACCTCACTTACCACCTGTTAAAAGCTCCAAATCTGTATTATGTAACATTTCACTGTTGATCGGACATTATGACCTGGAATACCCACCCACTTCAACAAGCTCCAAACTCAATTCATTATGTCCTGCTCTTCCCTCACTTTCTTGTACTTGCTCCTTTTCCTATTCACTTGTCCACCATGGTTAGAATCTTGTGGTCATCTCACACATCACCAATTACATGACACTGTGTATTTGAGGATGCTGTTTCTCTGCCTACAGTCATCCACTCCACCACCTTAGAGCCAGAAAAACTCTATTCTTCAAGACCCAGCTCAAATGTTATCTCCCCTCTGAAAACTGTCTGACCCCCTTGACTGCCACAACCCCAGAACAAGCAAAGTCAGTGTTCCCAAATCTGCTCTTTTAAAAGTGCTCCCATAACATATGATTCATTCTCTGATACTATACTTTCCTTGTTGGGGTCTCATGATTTGCTACACGTGTATTTCTTATGAAACTGTCAGCATTACCAGGCCAGGAACTACTGTCTTCCTAATGTTGTCTCCTACAGCCTAGTACTAAGACAGGGAAAACAAGTAGTACTAAGGTTGAGATACTGTCTCTGGAATCAGACAACCCAGGATGCAGGTCTTTATCTCTCTGAATACTCTTTTATCTGTCTAGTAAGTTCCTGGGACATATCTAATTATTATTTTATTTTTCCATAAGCTATTGGGGTACAGGTGCTGTTTGGTTACATGAGTAAGTTCTTTAGTGGTGATATGTGAGATTTTGGTGCACCCATCACCCGAACAGTATACACTGCACCATATTTGTAGTCTTTTATCCCTCACCCCCTCCCACTCTTCCCCCAAGTTCCCAAAGTCCATTGTATCATTCTTATGACTTTGCGTCCTCATAGCTTAGCTCTCACATATCAGTGAGAACATACAATGTTTGGTTTTCCATTCCTAAGTTACTTCACTTAGAATAATTTCTCCAATCTCATCCAGGTCACTGCAAATGCTGTTAATTCATTCCTTTTTATGGCTGAGTGGTATTCCATTGTATATATATATATACACCACAGCTTCTTTATCCACTTGTTGATTGATGGGCATTTGGGTTGGTTCCACGATTTTGCAATTGTGAATTGTGCTACTATAAACATGCGTGTGCAAGTATCTTTTTCGAATAATGACTTCTTTTCCTCTGGGTAGATACCCAGTAGTGGGATTGCTGGATCAAACGGTAGTTCTATTTTTAGTTCTTTAAGGAATCTCCACACTGTTTTCCATAGTGGCTGTGTTAGTTTACATTCCCACCAGCAGTGTAGAAGTGTTCCCTGATCACTGCATCCATGCCAACATCTACTGTTTTTTGATTTTTTGATTATGGCCATTCTCGCAGGAGTAACGTGGTATCGCATTGCGGTTTTGATGCATTTCCCTGATGATTAGTGATGGTGAACATTTTTTTCATATGTTTGTTGGCCATTTGTGTATCCTCTTTTGATAACTGCCCATTCACGTCCTTAGCTCACTTTTTGACTGGATTGTTTTTTTTCTTACTGAGTTGGTTGTAGATTCTGGATATTAGTCCTTTTGTCAGATGTATAGATTGTGAAGATTTTCTCCCACTCTGTGGGTTGTCTGTTTACTCTGCTGACTGTTCCTTTTGCCATGCAAAAGCTCTTTAGTTTAATTAGGTCCCAGCTATTTATCTTTGTTTTTATTGCATTTGTTTTTGGGTTCTTGGTCATGAAATCCTTGCCTAAGCCAATGTCTAGAAGGGTTTTTCCAATGTTATCTTCTATAATTAGTCCTTTCCCCACTTCATGTTTTTGTTTGCTTTGTCGAAGATCAATTGGCTGTTTAAGTATTTGGGTTTATTTCTGGGTTCTCTATTCTGTTCCACTGGTCTATGTGCCTATTTTTATAGTGGTACACACTGTTTTGGTGACTATGGCCTTATAGTATAGTTTGAAGTGAGGTGGTGTGATGCCTCCAGATTTGTTTTTTTTGCCTAGTTTTGCTTTGGCTATGCGGGCTCTTTTTTGGTTCTATATGAATTTTAGAATTTTTTTTTCTAACTGTGAAGAATAACGGTGGTATTTTGAAGGTGATTGCATTGAATTTGTAGGTTGCTTTTGGCAGTATGGTCATTTTCACAATATTGATTCCACCCATCCATGAGCATAGGATGTGTTTCCATTTGTTTGTGTCATCTATGATTTCTTTCAGCAGTGTTTTGCAGTTTTCCTTGTAGAGGACTTTCAACTCCTTTGTTAGGTATATTCCTGAGTATTTTGCTTTATTTTTTTTTTGCAGCTGTTGTAAAAGTGGTTGAGTTCTTGATTTGATTCTCTGCTTGGTCACTGTAGATGCATAGAAGAGCTACTGATTTGTGTACATTCATCCAGTATCTTGAAACTTTGCTGAATTATATAATCAGTTCTAGTAGTTTTCTGGGGGAACACTTAGGGTTTGGAAATTAAATAACCTGCTCCTGAATGAGCTATGGGTCAAAAACAAAATCAAGATGGAAATTAAAAAATTCTTGAACTGAAAGACAATAATGACCCAACCTATCAAAACCTCTGGGATACAGCTAAGGTGGTGCTAAGAGGATAGTTCATTGCCCTAAATGCCTACATCAAAAATTCTGAAAGAGCACAAACAGACAATCTAAGGTCACAACTCAAGGAACTAAGGAACTAGAACAAACCAAACCCAAACCCAGCAGAAGAAAGGAAATAACCAAGATCAGAGCAGAACTAAATGAAATTGAAACAAACAAAAAATACAAAAGATAAATGAAACAAAAAGCTGGTTCTTTCAAAAGATAAATAAAATTGATAGACCACTAGCAAGATTAACCAAGAAAAGAAGAGAGAAAATCCAAATAACCTCACTAAGAAACAAAACAGGAGATATTACAGCTGAAACCACCAAAATACAAAAGATCACTCAAGGCTACAATGAACACCTTTATGCATATAAACTAGAAAACCTAGAAGAGACGGATAAATTCCTGGAAAAATACAACCCTCCTAGCTTAAATCAGGAAGAATTAGATACCCTGAACAGACCAATAACAAGGAGCGAGACTGAAATAGTAATTTAAAAATCACCAACACAAAAAAGTCCAGAACCAGACAGATTCACAGCAGAATTCTACCAGGCATTCAAAGAAGAATTGGTACCAATTCTTTTGACACTATTCCACAAGATAGAGAAAAAAGGAACCCTCCCTAATTCATCCTATGAAGCCGGCATCATCCTAATACCAAAATCAGGAAAGGATACAACCAAAAAAGAAAACTACAGACAAATATCCTTGATGAACATAGATGCTAAAATCCTTAACAAAACACTAGCTAAGTGAATCCAACAACATATCAAAAAGATAATCCACCATGATCAAGTGGGTTTCATACCAGGGATGCAGGGATGGTTTAACACACGCAAGTCAATAAATGTGATATACCAGATAAACAGAATTAAAAACAAAAATCACATGACCATCTCAATAGATGCGGAAAAAGCATTCGACAAAATCCAGCTTCCCTTTATGATTAAAACCCTCAGCAAAATCAGCATACAAGGGACGTACGTTAATGTAATAAAAGCCATCTATGACAAACCCACAGCCAACATAATACTGAATGGGGAAAAGTTGAAAGCATTCTGAGAATGGGAACAAGAAAGGGATGCCCACTCTCACCACTCCTCTTCAACATAGTGCCAGAAGTCCTAGCCAGAGCAATCAGACAAAAGAGAAAGAGCATCCAAATCAGTAAAGAGGAAGTCAAACTGTTCTTGTTTGCTGATATGATCGTTTACCTTGGACATATCTAATTTAAAATAACAATATCCATTTTGTATATGCAATAAAACCTACCTTCTGTAAAAGTAACAATTTTCTGGTTCTGTTGCTGGATAACCACTTAAAATGAGGTTTTTTTTTTTTAAATTATACTTTAAGTTCTAGCGCACAACGTGCAGGTTCGTTACATAGGTATACGTGTACCATGTTGGTTTGCTGCACCCATCAACTCGTCATTTACATTAGGTATTTCTCCTAATGCTATCCCTTCCCCCCGACCCCACGACAGGCCTCGGGGTGTGATGTTCCCCGCCCTGTGTCCAAGTGTTCTCATAAAATGAGAATTTCTTCATCAGCTCTCAGAGGGGGCAAAAGGAAGATACAGTTCCTCTAATGAGTAGAGCCGTGCAATTAAATGTTTCAAGGGGATTTTCTACAATTCTATAGGTTGAGTCACATTTCTTAACATCAGCTCTCATTCTATGCTCTTAATTGCTATTGGGCTATTTTTTTCTACTTCTTTTTCATTTCTGTTGTGTGCTTTGTTTTGAATCCGATCCTCAGAACGAGAAAGAGGATAATTAGCCATATTTAAGCTATTTGATTAATATTGCATCTTACAGAGGGAGAATGATGATAAAGTGTTTTTTTTAAAAATAGCAATACCAAGTAAAAAAATTGTTAAGGATATTTCTAGAAAGCATCACAGGACCAGCAACTCATTTTCACAGGATGTAAGCAACAGCTATCATTGATCTTAGGCTCTTTTGAAAATGCTTTAATAGGTTTTTTTTATTTCTTTGAATTACCACTTGAGGTCATTAATTTTGAGCATCAGAAAAGGAAGTCTTTTTTCATATTAATTTTACACTGACTTCTATTTCATAAAGTTCATGCTATGATAAAAGAAATTCTAGCAATTACAGTTGAAGATGCAGCTAGCAGCCAATGGAATCATCGAAGGTTTTATATGCTGGGACTGTGCTAATCACTTCATAAGCATCATTGCATCTAATCACAAAACATACAAGGTAGGCATTTTTATCTACTGAATGGGGAAGCAGATGTTCCGAGACTGACTTGTATAAGTCACACAGCTAAAAGGATTGAAAGATTGAAGCCCAGGTCTGACTGATCAACAATCTTATCATTAGCTTCTGGGTGAAGAGTACTGTTAAAGCCTAAAACCAAATGGAAGAAACCTTTTACTGTGAAGTTCACAAAATCAAATAAATGACTAGGTATTGGGTAGGGTGCAGTGAAGGAGGTGCTCTCATGTTGCTGGTGGGAGTATAAATGGACATATCCTTTCTGCAAAGGAATCTGGTAAAACTGTCATAAGTCTTAAAATATTTTCATCTCCTTTACCTGAAATTCTATTTTTTACTCTATCCTAGCCTATGGATATAATTTTTAAAATGTGGTCAAAGATTTATGTACAACTGACAGTATATTTTATTTAAAAAGAGTCCTTGTTGTTTATTGTATATACGCATGTGCATATATACATGCAGATTAAATAACACAATGTCTGGAATTTGCTTCAAAATCATCTGGACCTGGGGAAGAGAAATGGATTGAAGCAGGATGACGGATATATGTAGGTTTCTCACACCCTATCTCCACCTAAAAAGTATAAAAATATGTAAAAAGATGACTCCATCAAGCATTATTTATTATAGTGAAAAATATATTATGCTGTGGTATTCCATGACCCAAAACACTATGCAACCATTAAAAGAAATGTTTTTGAGAAAAATTTAGTAACACAGAAAATGCTTTCAGAATAACACAAGCAGGACACAAACTGATACAATTTCACTTCAATTATGTGAAGAGTTAAAGGGCGCACAGTGAAATGTTAATAGCAGGATTTTGATATCCTTTTTCTTCATATTCTTTTGCATTTTTCACAAATACTATTTATACTCGGAAAAAACTCAGTAGTTTACAGAGGATAACAGTCCATCTTTATCTGTAACAGGTTCCTAATTATTGCCACTGTCACAGATGAGTCACTGGTCTGATCAGCCAACTGAACCAATCTGACTAGGGTGGCAATTTTGGGTAAGAAGGTGTTTGGAAATCAAGTCATTGACTTCATAACTTAAGACTCTAATGCCTCTACTGCATAACCCAGTCATTTGTGTTTATGAGAGTTATTTCCATTGTCAAGGAGTGAGGGGGAAATTAACAGCTCTGCTTTATTTGTGTGAGTGCTTTGGAATTTTTTTCTTTTAACAAAATCTATTTATGTCTTCACACAGTCATGCATTAAGTATTTACTAAGAGCCTGCTCTGTGCCAGGCACCATGCTAGGCTTGGTTCAGAGACAAAAACAGCAAGGGGCCTTCCCTTAAGGAAACTCAATTTAATGGGAAAGGCAGTGTCGAGAGTTATGGCATCACATAATAAAAGGTTGTGGAAGAGGTGAATTCAGGATGAACCCAGGCTGGGAGTCCACAGCCTGCCAGAAGGCACTTGCTCTTAAGAACTGTTATTTAGGAATTAAACTTGTAAGTACAGCATAAATGGCATGGTCCGAGCATGGTGGCTCATGCCTGTAATCGCAGCACTTTGAGAGGCCGAGGTGGGCGGATCACCTGAGGTTAGGAGTTCGAGACCAGCCTGGCCAACACAATGAAAACCCGTCTCGTCTCTACTAAAAATAGAAAAAAATTAGCTGGGTGTGATGGCTCATGCCTGTAATCCCAGCTACTTGGGAGGCTGAGGCAGGAGAATCACTTGAATCTGGGAGAGATGGAGGTTGCAGTGAGCCAAGATCACATCACTGCACTTCAGCCTGGACGACAAAGCAAAACTCTCTTGAACTTAAAAAAAAAAAAAAAAAAAAAAAGACATGGTCATTTTCCTCACACAATTTCGATTTTTATCACTCTACCCTTAATTTCAGCCTTTTATAATATCATATGATTTTGTCAAATAGTCTAACTGGTGGGTCAAGAATGGACTTTCACCTTCAGATCCTACATGTTTCCTTCACTGTGTACAGACTTTTCCCCTGAGATATATGATCATCACAACCTTCCCTGTTCCACTGCCTGCAAGCTGCGTCTTCAACTGTAATTGCTAGAATTTGTCTTTATCATAGCATGAACTTTATGAAACACAAGGCAGTTAGAGCCAGTATGAAAAAATACAACTTTTCTTTCTCTGGTGCTCAAAAATAATGGCCTCAAATGGCAATTAAAAAAATCTTATTAGAAGCATTTTTTAAAAGCATGTAAGATCAATGATAGCTATTGCTTACATCCTGTGAAAATGAGTTGCTGATCTGGCCATGTTTTCTAGAAATATCCTTAAAGACATTTTTTACATGGTATTGTTGTTAAAACAAAAACAATCCACTTTAATCATTATTTCCCCATCTGTAAGATGCAATATTAATCAATGGCTTAAATTAACAGATAATTATTTTCTTTCATGTTCTGAGGATCTGATTTGAAACAAAGCACATAGCAGAAACAAAATAGAAAAAAATAGCCCAATAGCAATTAAGAGCATAGAAATCAATTCCCAGTTGGACTGTGGAGTTGAATTGGAAAGGCAAAACATAAAGTTCTGAAGATAACACAGAAGAAGTTACATGAGCTTAAGGTAAGCAATGCTTTTCTTGAACAGAACACAAAAACGTTACACCTTAATCAATGTAAGTTGGACTTCATAAAGTCCAATTATGCAATTATAAAAATAAAAAAGCTATGTTCCTTAAAAGACCCTCTGTTCAATTAGACACCATTTATACAACAAAAACCAACTCCAGATGCAAAACCAGATAAATTTGACTACATTAAAAACAAACTGTTGCACTGCAAAAAAATCACCATAACCAAAATAAAAATACAAACAAGAAATTGGGAAAAAATTTTACAATATATTATAGACAAACGGTTAATATCTAATATTTAAAAAATATTTTTTATATTGAGTGAAGAAAAAGGGGACTAGACATTCTAGAAAAATGAGTAAGATACACGAACAAGCAATTCACCAAAAATGGGTGTAAAAATGTGCCTTAAGCATATTTTTGCAAATTCAACTTAATTCATAAGAGAAATGCAAATTATAATTACACTAAGATGCCATTTCTTGTCCATCAGTTTGGCAAACAATCAAAAATCTGACGACAATACATTCTTCTGATGGTGAGGCTATAGAAAAATAGGTAGTCCACATATTGTTGGTGGGAATACAACTTTTATAAAAAGGAACTTGGCAACACCTAACAAAACTACATGTACATTTACTCTTTTACCGAATAATCACATTTCCAGGAATTTACTTTGAAGATAACACTTCTAAAAATTTTAAAATACTAGTATTAGTATTGCAGTATTAAAAATACTAGTATTAGCATTGCAGTATTATTTGTAATTGTAAATATCAGAACTACCAAAAGGCACAAATATAGGAGGACAGAATCAACTATGGCATTTAAACTCAATGGAGTACCATGAGGCTATAAAAAAGGAAGATCTCCATAAAACGACATGGAGTAGTTTGTAGGACAAAAAACTCCATTTGTTCAGACAAAAAGAGTATATATAGCATAAAACCTTTTATGTAAGAAAATAGGGGACATGAAAAAATGTACAAATTTGCATATTTTGGTGAAAAGAATAAACAAAAATGAAATTGGTTACCTACAATGGGTGGGGCAAAAAGGGATGAAAGGAATAGGGAAGGGGGTAAGACTTGAGTGTGCATTTGAATGATTTAGACTTCAGGAAGCACGTTGATACTCTACAATTCACAGAATAAAACTAAATCCTAGACTAGAGGGGAAAACATGCTATATAAGGAAAGTATTGGAACAAATAAAAAAATTGGAAAATGGACTGTAGATTAACAGTATGGTGGTTATAAAAGGATATTCTTGTTCCTAGGGAACATACAATGAAGTATTAAAGAGTAAAGGAACATGACATTCCAACCTAGTGTCAAAAGATTGAGAAATTGTATGTGTGTGTTCACATTTGACATGAAAATATATGTATATAACATATACATATATGCACATATAGAATTTTTTAATGACAAAATGTCAAAAATTGGTTAATCTGAATAAATGATAAAAAGTTCTCCATTATTCTTGCAACTTTCTGTAAAGTTGATACTATTTCAAGTTTTAAAAATATGATCTGGACTTAAAACTACTAAAAACCTCAGAAATCAGTACTGGAATGACAAACCACTAGAAACTTTCAGGATACCTATGATGGGTTTATTTATTTATCTCATCGTTTATGGTAAAACACTTTAATGAGTGTAAAATGGATGCCTTCATTTCCAGACTACCCAAGAACCAACGGAAATGCAGTTGGGCCTCTCAGCCTATTAAGCAATGGCCTTTTGCCTCTAGCGAAATGTACTCAAAGTCAGATATACCATGCCATCAGTTCAAATGCACTAACAGGTAGACTGCAGTTATAAGCTTCTATGTAGAAAATTCTGATTTTTACATAAAATATAAACATGAAACACTTGGTACTGATATTGAACAGGCACTGTGATCAAGGGTACTTATGCACTAGTTTTGGGTATTTGTACATGAACCATCTTGACTACACAGTGGCTCAGAGGCAGAACAAAGTTTGCATGGGCCAACCAGCCTAATATCCATTAAACCTCTTTTGTTAATCAGCCATAATGTGCAAAAGCCAGCCAAGAGCCCTTTAAAAATCACTTTACCACTTTTAATGTCAAGGCACCACAGATTAAATATCCTTTTATTTGACTCAAACTGAACAATAACATTTAAAACACACAATGGGAAGCAGCGCAGTTATCTCTCAAAATAGACAATGATGGTTTAATTAAGAGGTTGATAAAGCATATGTAGAAAAGTCAGAATGTCAAAATAAGTACCAAGGAGAATATATACTTTGAAAAGGGGGCTAAAACATGTAGCTATACAATCTGGGGTTCTTATCGATTGATGGATAGATTGAGACAGAGTCTTGCTCTGTTGCCCAGGCTGGAGTGCAATGGCGCGATATCAGCTCACCGTGACCTCCAACTCCCAGGTTCAAGCAATTCTCCTGCCTCAGCCTCCTGAGTAGTTGGGATTACAGGCACCCACCACCATGCCTGGCTAATTTTTGTATTTTTAGTAGAGTCGGGGTTTCGCCATGTTGGCCCTGCTGGTCTGGAACTCCTGACCTCAGGTGATCCGCCTGCTTCGGCCTCCCAAAGTGCTAGGATCACAGGTGTGAGCCACCGTGCCCGGCGCTGGGATTCTAATTCAACAATTTTTCTTGGTAGTCTTGCCAACAGTAATTGGAGAAACATGTTCCTAATTGTTGGTGGGGAGAGGATTACAGGTAAGCACACACATTTTAACACATATTCAATGTCTGAATTTGAAGAATAAAAATGCATTGCTTTCACCACTTAAAAAGAACTAAAATCAGATCCAGTTATTTGACACAGCAAAGACATACAAATGTACATGGCAACAGCAAGTTATATAAGCTGGTTCTTTAGATCAAACTAAAATTCTAGTATTTTCTGACCAAAGTAAGTTCAAAAGTACTAAAAGAAAATGAAACAGGCAAATGATGAAATGTGGATCTTTTTCATTCGAGAATATGGAAACTCATTGGACTGAAAAACCCAAATCTTCATTATACCAAACTTCTATAATGATCTTAATGGTAGTTAGCTTTAAAAAAACACAAAATAGGCTGGGCGTGGTGGCTCAGGCCTGTAATCCCAGCACTTTGGGAGGCTGAGGTGGGCGGATCACAAGGTCAGGAGATCGAGACCATCCTGGCTAACACAGAAAAACCCTGTCTCTACTAAAAATACAAAAAAAAAAAAAAAAAAAAAAAAATTAGCCAGGCGTGGTGGCAGGCGCCTGTAGTCCCAGCTACTTGGGAGGCTGAGGCAGGAGAATGGCGTGAACCTGCGAGGTGGAGCTTGCAGTGAGCCGAAATGGTGCCATTGCACTCCAGCCTGGGCAAGAGTGCGAGACTCCGTCTCAAAAAAAAAAACCAAAAAAACCCACAAAATACTATGAATTAAATTTATGACAGATACAAAAAGGACATCAGATTACTTTGAGGGAAAGTCGCTTTTAAATTCTATATTTCCAAAGAAGATATTTTACATTGAGATACTTTTTTTTTTTTTGAGATTGAGTTTCGCTCTTGTTGCCCAGGCTGCAGTGCAATGGCACAATCTCGGCTCACTGCAACCTCCGCCTCCTGGGTTCAAGCGATTCTCCTGCCTCAGCCTCCTGAGTAGCTAAGATTACAGGCACACACCACCATGCCCAGCTAATTTTCTGTATTTTTAGTAGAGACGAGGTTTCACCATGTTGGCCAGGCTGGTCTCGAACTCCTGACCTCAGGTGAACCCCCTCCTCGGCCACCCAAAGTGCTGGGATTAAAGGCATGAGCCACTGCGCCCAGCCCATTGAGATACTTTTTTACTCAGTTTTTTTCTAAGAATGGATTTTTCTCTTTATGAAAACAAAATACTCCTTTTCTTTATAAAACTTTATATGCAAATTTATCAAGCTGGTAAATTCCATAACAGGCTGAACCAAATGAAATACCTAAGTAAAGCAAATTACATGATTAGAAGGCTAATTATGGTATTACTGCATAGGTTTAGTATTAATGCATATGTTCTAAGTTTATTGCAACTACACTAACTTCGTAATTTTAGATTTGCAGTTGCATCCTCCTAACTGCGTCTAATGGCAGAAGCACCACCTTGTGGCAAAAGTAGGAGCTTTTAAATTACAGAAGTCAGGGCTTGTTACCCAGAAAGGAGAAAACAATATAATGGGCGTCCAGGACACTGCGCTATTTCTTGACCTGTAGAGGGATTCCATCAGTGCTCAATTTATAATTATTTATTCAACCATATGACTTTTCTGTATTTATTGTATTTCCTACTTTTAAAAGTTCGGGGAAAAAGTCTTTTACATACCCGAATTAAAGGTCACATTCCTAAATGCTTGAATTTTCTAAGCACCACTTATATTTTCAAGAATTTCCTAGAACTTCGAGGAATCTTTAACCTTGTAAATGCACTGTTGTATTTTTATGATAGGAAATAAAACACCGGAAAGACACTTATTCTTTGGTAAGTGACAGAAGAATTCCCTACAGATGTCTTCCTCTGAATGTTTTCATTCCTGCTCTCCCAAAGCCCCCAAGAGCAAATGCAGCTGCTTTCAAATCATCCGAAAGACCTCTACATTCCTATACCAACAGGTCTGAAAATTGTTAGAAACAAAAAACAAAACTCCCCTAAAACCAACAGATTTTGCAGGATCAATATAAAATATTAAGGATATATAGCACATTTAACTATGTAACAATATTCAATCAAAAAAAGGTTTCCCTGTCACGTTTTATTTACCATATTTTCAGGGCTTGATACATAGTATTCACAAAATGACCTGAATTAGCTGGAGAGATTTATCACCCTCTGTAACTGCTATGGCATCACTTTCCTTAGCGGTGAACTGAATCGCATTTAGTACCTCTTTTCACAGCCAAGAGCAATTTCTTTTTTTTTTTTAAGGAAAAAAGCTTTATTCCTTTTTTCCTAGGAACTTGTCAGGATACTTTAGTGACCATTCCCTCACTATAACTCTCACCCAGACCCACCTAACTGATGCATGAGAAGAGCCACTAGCTGATGTGGCCCACAGCTCAGACTGAGCCAGCATGGCTTGTGCAGGGGTAGGTAGCACAGCATCATCCAGACACTGCCTCCCCTGGTAGCTTCCATTACATCATGGACAGCACTGCTCTTCCCTGACTTAACCTTCTGCTTTGTTCAAATACTAGAAATATTAGATTTCAAGTTCAATAAAGATGTGGGCAGATCTGCCTAAGAATATTTCACAGGACAATGCCTTCTACTGAGTTAATGTTACTTGCTCAAATAACCCTTATGCTCAAGTTAGGTACAGAAAAAATATTTTTAAGAAAGTCAATAGAATGTTATATTGAAAGTTTTGACTTAGGCCTCCTCAAAAGTGCTATCTGAGGCAGCCACTAACCAAGTGGCTGTCTCTTATAATTTGACACATTCCAGGTATGACTATTCTAATGGTCATGATTATCACTGAGTCAAGTATTTGTTTCTACCTATGAAGAAATGTCGGGCCATTGTACTCCCAAGATGTATAACTTGAATTTTAAAGTAAAGCTGTCGCATAAGACTAGAAGAAGGAATAATCTCAGGGATCTTTTTACAGAGGATTATAAAGAATGGGATTATTTAACCTAAATCTGAAGATGTCTAATTCTTATTTCTCCCCAAAAACAAGTAAAAAATAGAAACTTAACATGGGCTACTAAGAGTTCTGGAATTGCCCATTCAGAAATGTATCACAGGAACCAAAGTTGAGATAAAATATTGTTAATGAGAAATCCTGGCATTGACATTCCACATTAAATATATTTCTATACTTTACTGTAAGATTCAACTGACCACTCTACCTAAAACAAATTCTTCAATATTTTCAAGAAGATGTAGTTTAAAACAATTTTTAACCCGTTTCCTCCTAGAACTAGGCACACATATATGTATGAAAGAGAAGAAAAAGCAAAGGAGAAAGGAAGAGTGGGGAACGGGGGAGAGAGAGAGAGAGAGAACACCATTAAGGATACAGAATAATAAAGGAAATTACTACCACTTAATGGGAACACAATCTTTTGAAATCTTTGCTACAACTGGAATAAAAAACTCAGTAATTCTGAAAGGTTATTCTACTCTTTTAAATAAAAACGTATCTGTTCAAACTATTAGGTACTTCTAATCATTTAGTCTTATAAGAAGCATTGGAAAAAAACATACATAGTAACAAACAGTGAATTTAGACATAGGTTCGCATAAATTGTTTTACTTTCAGAAAACCCAGAACCTCTAGGAAATTACTAAAATTATGAAGAAGTTAAATTTTATAAGCTCTTTCCCTCAACTTTGGCTAAATGTAACCATATTAAAATACTGACATAGTTTTTAATTATGAAATAGAAATGTAAAATGGTAGCTTTATTTTAATCTTTACTCAAGAGTGATATTGAAACAAAGCTCTTACTATAACAACCAGGTTAAAAAAACAAGGTGAATCAATGCTATTGTATATGTCTGTGAGCTAGAAATTTCTTACTTATGGAGTTATGCTCAGGAAACAATACTTAAAATCTTAAACTGTAAACTCTTAGCTTGTAACATTTTCATTTTTCCTGTATCTTGCATGTTTCTCAGTGCCATTAAATATATTATCTTCTATTTCTTCTTAAAGAACTAGTGTTCATAAAAGGATCATCATCGTCATCCTGAAATGAGATACAAATGTTGTATTAGTGATTGTTCCATGCTTCACTGAAACAAGACAGAAGTTCTTATGGGCAAAACAATACCAGTGAGAGTCATTTCACATGGGGTAGACTTTATTTTTCTATTTCCTTTATAACTGCAAAATATATTAAGTACAATTAAATTCTTAATGAGCATTAAAATGAAAATTTATCCTGCTGTGTGTGCATGTATCTGCAATATAAACCACACACATTTCCCTTACTAACCTTAATAAAGATAAATGAAGTATAGGTAAGCCAGAAAAATAATTCAAGTCATTTTATATTTGGTTTTTGAATATATTTTCTCATTTACATTTTATTACAGTTGTATCTACTCTTCTGGAAATTCACAGTGAAAAAATAATGAAGCCACATGGAGATCCAACTCAGAAACAGCTGTAATTTTATTTCCCATTACCATTTAATACTAGAAATAGCTAGCTACTCTCACACTCATGCAAAAAGCAACCTAGCAAAGCAAGCTTTCAAATAGTTTTTTGGATAAAAAAAGAAATACATTGCAGTTATTTCAAGAGTTCCCATGCTGGCCGGGCGCGGTGGCTCACGCCTGTAATCCCAGCACTTTGGAAGGCCAAGGGGGGTGGATCACGAGGTCAGGAGATCGAGACCATCCTGGCTAGCACGGTGAAACCCCGTCTCTACTAGAAATACAAAAAATTGGCCGGGTGTGGTGGCGGGTGCCTGTAGTCCCAGCTACTCGGGAGGCTGAGGCAGGAGAATGGCGTGAAACTGGGAGGCAGAGCTTACAGTGAGCTGAGATCGTGCCACTGCACTCCAGCCTGGGCGACAGAGCGAGAGACTCCATCTCAAAAAAAAAAAGAGTTCCCATGCTATTGGGCTATAGATTGTATGCATGGTAAGAATAAATAGGAATATCAGATATTAACTAATAATTTAATTAAAGAGAATGAAAACAAACCTCAGATAAGCCCAATTATACAATTTTATGAAGATAAAACCAATTCTTACGTATTCTATAAATATTCAGAAAATAAAGCAAATTTGTTTGTAAGTTTTTTATTTGTGTTTAAGACACTAAAAGAAATTAAAAGAAATTATTTGATGCTAGGCTTTGTTGGTGGTATCAGCACTTCCAAATGTTAGCTAAGTTAACTATCTCTGATGAGTAATGGATGCCTTAAGAAATATAAATTCATTTTCATTTATTGATTCATTTTCTGCTACTATCAAAGACAAAACTTAAATAAACCAGAGACAAATCCAAATGAAATCTAATAGATAATTTGCTAATAGTCTGTCTTTGCAGTTAACATGAACTAGTATACAAATTTTTAACTGTAACATATAACCGCATATATATCCAGATGTTTTGGAATAAACAAACAATAATTGCTCACTTCCCTCCTGGAAGCAACATGTTAGTATTTAATAGGTAGAATGAGCTCTTGCTGCCATTTTTCTTGGCAGCCTGAGTTGAGTCCTCTCAAGCTGTTTTAAACCACAGCTTAAATATAGGGAACATGGCAGCAGCAGCCAAAGCTAAAAATGAAAGGTGTAAGTCACAGGCTACAACGTAGATAAACCTTCAGGAACTTACGCTATGTGAAATAAGCCAGTCACAAAAAGGCAAATACTATATGATTCTACTTATATGAAGTACCTAGAGTAGTTGAATTCATAGAAAGAGAAAGTGGAATGGTAGTTACCAGGGGATGAAGAAGGGGAAACAGAGACTTGTTATTTCAGGGATATAGATTTTCAGTTTTGCAAAATGAAAAAGTGCTGAAGATCTGTTTAATATGGATCTATTTAACACTACTGAACTGTACACTTAATAATGGTTAGTTTTATGTTATGCTTTTGCTACAATTAACAATTTTTTAAATAAAAAAATAAATAAAAGGGGTCATGGGCCTAAGAGAAACACTTTCAAGCAAATCAACAAAAACTAGCAAAGGCCCTTCAAATGGCAGCCATGAAGGAAAGGGGAAGGGCAGTATCCTTCAGTCATGTAGTTTTATTTAAACTTAATTGAAACAGCAAATTAATAAAGGCAAGAGGCAAGTCCTGACTTATAACTCTTCCTCTTCCTCCTCCTCCTCATTCATGGTGGGGAGATTTCATGGTTGCAGACGCAATCTGGAACTGGAGTTTTTTCCAGACATCCTCCCAGAGAACATTTCGGACAATGCCTGAATACCTATATGTCATGAAATCACCACCATGCGCCACCCTCTACATGACACATGTAGAGCATATAGTGAGTACTTAATAAATATTCATTAAAGTAATATTAAAAGCTCTTGGGATATCATCATCATCATCATCATTTCTCCAAATATAAGTAAATGGTAGAAGCTAAAAAAAATTCTGATCCCACTGTTAACTGGGCAAATAAGAACTGAGTGAATATCATATTTTAAAAATCTACAGGACTTTTATATCTGAGGTATTACACTGATGGGCACTCAACATATGTTACTTGTTAACTCTTAACATTAACTATAGTTCAAAGGAAGGTTATCAATGAAACTATTTTTTTTTTTTTGAAATGGAGTTTCGCTCTTGTTGCCCAGGCTGGAGTGCAATGGTGCAATCTTGGCTCACTGCAACCTCCACTTCCCAGGTTCAAGCGATTCTCCTGCCTCAGCCTCCTGAGTAGGTGGGATTACAGGCATGTGCCACCATGTCCGGCTAATTTTGTATTTTCAGTAGAGCCGGGGTTTCTCCATGTTGGTCAGGCTGGTCATGAACTCCCGACCTCAGGTGATCCGCCTGCCTCAGCCTTCCAAAGTGCTGGGATTACAGGCATGAGCTACTGCGCCCAGCCTGAAACTATTTTTAAAAATAATTTTTAGTGGAAGAAGGATAAGATGGCCAACTAGACAGGGCCAAGAAGCACCACTGCCACTGATAAAGACCAAAATATCGAGTAAGCCAACATACTTTGAGCAGATCTTTGGAGAAAAAGCACCAAGAGCTGATAGAGAGGTGATACAAATTGGAAGCTGAAGAGGGAGGAAGCTGGTAACCTTGTGGGGGTTGCCCAATGCCAGGGCTGGTTCTTGGCCTTGAAAGGCTCCTAGAAAGGGGTGAGTGAATGGATGATGGGGCAGCACACTCTCACTATGGACCTCAGAGATCCTAGCTACAAGATTCCATGCACCCTGGAGATGTTTCAACTGGCAGGGGGATTGGCCCAAACAGTAGGCAGAGACAGAGCTCCAGAATACATGGAGCCCAGGGGTTTTCATATCTAAGGCAGCTGCAGCAGAAGGTGGCCATAGGCGCCCATCCCCTAAGACTTCTTATTTCCCCTGGAGTAGGACTAGCCCCACCTGAATGCTGGGGCAGGCCAGACTGGGGCCAGCTTCCCTGTGGGACAGAGGAACATCTGTTCTGCAGGCCCTCCTCCCCTACAGCCCCTTCCAGGGCCCCTGCCAAGCTGCCCTGCAGGAATGTGTGCACAGGGCAGCCTCTGCTGCCTAGCCTTGTTTTTTGCTGGTGGTTCCACCTGAGTACCTTCCTGGCAGCCTGGGAGCATTTCAGATTCCCCAGCACAGCTGGTGCCTGACCCTGAGGGTCCAGACGATGGAGCCACAGGCTGGTCCCAGTGCTACAGGGCTACAGCACACAGCTGGGGCTGTCGAGCTAAGAGCTGGGGCTGGCACTCAAGTGGGGGAGAAATCCCACTTTCAGAACACTGAAAGGAGTGAGACACGTGGGTTCGTGGGCCAGTGCAGGAATGGGACATGCCTTCCTCCACAGTGCTGGTCTGGGAAGGGTGTGGCCTGTCTGGCAGCCATGGCCTCTGTCTAAGGGAGCCCTGCAACCCAAGACACCAAACAACAGTAATGCAGGTGCAGTGCCAGTGATAGGAGGGACCTCACCCATGGCCCAGGAGTGGCCCTCGTGAGTGGTCATCTCTCTCCCCAACCCCACCGCAGAGCACGGCTGTGAACACACAGAAATACAAAAGAACTATGCAGCTGAGTAAGAGCCTATCCGCTGGACACTAATGTTAAATGCCAGCTACTGGATCACAGCCAAAATTACAACACCAAAATAATTCTGCCAATATACATCTCTGTGACACCCAGGGCAAGAATCTAGCCACAGTAAAGATCTATATAGAGCTGTGGCCCTCTGAAAGCACCCAGAAACAAGGCCAGTTGACTATACTCGACTTACACTGCAGTTAAAGGAACAATAGCCCTCTAACATGAGAAAGAATCAGTGCAAGAATTCTGGCAATTCAAAAAGCCAGAATGTCCCCTTACCTCCAAATGAGCCTGCTAGCTCACCAACAATAGTTCTTAACCAGATTGAAATTACTGAAAGACAGACATAGAATTTAGAATCTGGATGGCAGGGAAGCTCATCAAGATTCAGGAGAAAGTTAAAACCCAATCCAATGAATCCAGTAAAACAATCCAAGAGTTGAAAGGTAAAATAGTCATTTTAAGAAAGAACCATACTGAACTTCTGGAATTGAAAAATTCACTACAAGGATTTCATAATACAACTGAAAGTATTAACAATACAACAGATGAAACTGAGGAAAGAATCTCAGAGCTTCAAAACCAGTTCTTCAAATCTACTTGGTCAGAGAAAAATAAAGGAAAAAAAATGAAGAATAAGGAAGAAAAAAAAACCTCTGAGAAATATGAGATTATGTAAAGAGGCAAAACCTATGACTCATTGACATTCCTGAGAGAGAGAATAAGCAATATGGAAAACATATTCGAGGATACAGTCCAGAAAAATTTCTCCAATCTTGCTAGAAAGGTTGACATGCAAATTAAGAAATACAGAGAATTCCTATCAGACATTATATAAGATGACCATCCCCAAGGCACACAGTCATGAGATTCACCAAGGTCAACATGAAAGAAAAGATCTTAAAGGCAGCTAGACAGAAGGGTCAGGTTACTTACAAAGGGAACCCCATCAGGCTACCAGCGGACATCTCGGCAGAAACCTTACAAGCCAGAAGAGACTGGGGACCTATTTTCTGCATCCTTAAAGAAAAAAGAAATTCTAACCAAGAATTTCATATCCCACCAAACTAAGCTTCATAAGCAAAGGAGAAATAAAATCCTTCTCAGGCAAGCAAATGCTGAGGAATTCATTACAACTAGATCAGTCTTGCAAGAGGTCCTTAAGAGAGTGCTAAACATGGAAACAAAAAACCACCACCTACTACCACAAAAACACACTTAAGGACATAGCTTAGAGACACTATAAAGCAACTACATAATCAAGTCTACAAAACAACCAGCTAACAATACGATGGCAGGATCGAAATCTCATATATCAACACTAACTCTGAATATAAATTGTCTAAATGTCACTACTTAAAAGGAATACAGTGGCAAGTTAGATAAAAGGACAAGACCTGACTGCTGTCATCAAGAGACCCATTTCACATGTAATGACACACACAGGCTCAAAGTAAAGGGATGGAGAAAGATCTAACATGCAAATGAAAAACAAAAAAGTGCAGGAGTCACAATTCTTTTATCAGATATAGCCGACTTTAAACCAACCAACAGTAAAAAGGGACAAAGAAAGGTATTACATAATGATAAACGGTTTGATTCAACAGGAAGACCTAACTATGCCAAATATATACATGCCCAGATTCATAAATCAAGTTCTACTTAACCTAAAAAAAGACTCAGACAGCAACAGAGTAATAGTGGGAGGCTTCAACACCCCACTGACAGTGTTAGAAAGAACATCCAGGCAGAAAACTAACAAATTCAGGACTTAAACTTGACACTTGACCAATCAGACCTAATTGAAAGCTACGAAATACTTCATCCAGTAACTGCAGGATACAAATTCTTCCCATCTACACACAGAACATATTCTAATATAGATCACATGTTCAGTCATAAAGTAAGTCTAAATAAATTCAAAAAAATCAAAATCATACCAAGTATACTCTTGGACTACAGTGCAATAAAAAGAGATATTAATATTAAGAAGATCTCTCAAAACTACACAAATACATGGAACTTAAACAATTTATTCCTGGATAACTCCTGGGTCAATAATGAAATTAAGGCAGAAATAAAAAAATTCTTTGAAATTAATAAAAATTCATTCATTAATTAATGAAATTAATTTCATTAATGAAAATAAAAATAGAATCACAACTTATAAAATCTTAGGGATGCAGCTAAAACTGTTAAAAGGAAAGCTTACAGAACTAAATGCCTTCATTAAGAGAATCAAATTAACAAATTGTTAATTTAAATCAAATTAACAATTTGTTAATTTAAATCAAATTAACAATTTGTTAATTTAAATCAAATTAACAAATTGTTAATTTAAATCAAATTAACAATTTGTTAATTTAAATCAAATTAACAATTTGTTAATTTAAATCAAATTAACAATTTGTTAATTTAAATCAAATTAACAATTTGTTAATTTAAATCAAATTAACAATTTGTTAATTTAAATCAAATTAACAATTTGTTAATTTAAATCAAATTAACAATTTGTTAATTTAAATCAAATTAACAATTTGTTAATTTAAATCAAATTAACAATTTGTTAATTTAAATCAAATTAACAATTTGTTAATTTAAATCAAATTAACAATTTGTTAATTTAAATCAAATTAACAATTTGTTAATTTAAATCAAATTAACAATTTGTTAATTTAAATCAAATTAACAATTTGTTAATTTAAATCAAATTAACAATTTGTTAATTTAAATCAAATTAACAATTTGTTAATTTAAATCAAATTAACAATTTAATTTGTTAATTTAAATCAAATTAACAATTTAATTTGTTAATTTAAATCAAATTAACAATTTAACATTGTACCTAGAGGAACGAGAAATAAAAGAACAAACCAGCCCCCAAATTAGCAGAAGAAAAGAAATAAATTAGAGAAGAACTGAACAAAACTGAGATGCAAAAATCCATACCAAAGATCAATGAAATCAAGAATTGGTTCTTTAAAATAATAAACAAAATTGATAGGCTGCTAGCTAGATTAACAAAGGAAAAAAAGAGAAGATCCAAATAAGTACAATCAGAAATGACAAAGATGACATTACAATTGACCCCACAGAAATACAAAAGATCTTTAGAGACTACTATGAATAACTATTCACACACATTAGAAAATCTAAAATGGATAAATCCCTCTAAACACACAACCTCCTAAGATTGAACCAGGAAGAAAGTGAAAACCTGAACAGACCAATAATAAATTCTGAAATTAATCAGTAATAAAAAACTGACCAACCAAAAAAGCCCTAGACTACATGGATTCACAGCCATATTCTATCAGACATACAAAGAACTGGTACCAATCCTACAGAAATTATTCCAAAAAAATCAAGGGAGGCTCCTCCCTAACTCATTCTACGAAGCCAGCATCAGCCTGATACCAAAATCTGGCAGAGACACAACAAAACAAAGAAAACTTCAGTCCAATATCCCTGATGAACACAGATGTAAAAATCCTTAAGAAACTAGCAAACCAAATCTCGCAGCACATCAAAAAGTTAATATACCATGATCAAGTACACTTTATTCTTGGGATACAAGGTTGATTCAACATATGCAAATCCATAAATGTGACTCACAACAAAAGCAGAATTAAAAACAAAAACGATATGGTCACTTCAACAGACACAGAGAAAGCTTTTGATAAAATCCAACATCCCTTCATGATAAAAACCCTCAACAGACTAGGCACTGAAGGAATATACCTCAAAATAATAAGAGCCAGCTATGAAAA
Source organism: Pan troglodytes (assembly GCF_028858775.2). Taxonomy (NCBI): domain Eukaryota; kingdom Metazoa; phylum Chordata; class Mammalia; order Primates; family Hominidae; genus Pan; species Pan troglodytes. The sequence continues at coordinate 96,523,819 of NC_072407.2, forward strand.
TCCACAGCCAACATCATGCTGAACAAGCAAAAGCTAGAACCATTCTCCCTGAAAACTGGAAAAAGACAAGAATGCCCACTCTCACCACTCCTATTCAACATAGTACTGGAAGTCCTAGCCAGAGCAATCAGGCAAGAGAAAGAAAGAAAAGGCATCCAAACAGGAAAAGAAGTCAAACTCTCTCTTTGCTGATGATACGATTCTGTACCCGGAAAACCCTAAAGACCCTGCCAAAAGGCTCCTAGAACTGATAAACGACTTCAGCAAAGTTTCAGAATTAAAAAAAAAAGTGTACAAAAGTCAGTAGCATTTCTATACACCAATAACGTTCAAGCTGAGAGTCAAATCAAGAACACAATCCCATTTACAATAGCTACAAAGAAAATTAAATACATAGCTATATAGCTAACCAAGGAGGTGAAAGATCTCTACAAGGAGAACTATGAAACACTGCTGAAAGAAATCACAGATAACACAAACGCAAAAACATTCTATGCTTAGGAACTGGAAGAATCAGTATCATTAAAATGACCATACTGCCCAGTGCTACCTACAGATTCAACACTATCCCTATCAAACTACCAACGTCATTTTTCACAGAAATTAGAAAAAAACTATTCTAAAATTCACATGGAACCAAAGAAGAACCCAAATAGACAAAGCAACCCTAAGCAAAAAGAACAAAGCCGGAAGTATAACACTACCCAACTTTGAACTATATTATAAGGCTACAGTAACCGAAACAATATGGTACTGGTACAAGGACAGACACACAGACCAATGGAACAGAACAGAGAACTCAGAAATAAAGCTGCACATCTACAGCCATCTGATCTTTGACAATGCTGACAAAAACAAGCAATGGAGAAAGGACTCCCTGTTCAGTAAATGGTGCTAGGATAACCAGCTAGCAATGTGCACAAGAAAATGGATCCCTACCTTTCACCATATACAAAAATTAACTCAAGATGAATTAAAGATTTAATAGTAAGACCTCAAACTATAATAATCCCAGAAGAAAACCAAGAAAATACCCTTCTCAACACTGGCCTTGGCAAATAATTTTTGGCTAAGTCCCCAAAAGCAACTGCAACAAAAACACAAATGGACAAGTAGGACCTCATTAAACTAAAGAGCTTCTGCACAGTAAAACTATCAGGCTGGGCACAGTGGCTCACACCTGTAATCCCAGCACTTTGGGAGGCCGAGGCAGGCGGATCATAAGGTCAGGAGTTTGAAACCAGCCTGGCCAACATGGTGAAACCCTGTCTGTACTGAAGATTCAAAAAATTAGGTGGGCGTTGTGATGCGCACCTGTAATCCCAGCTACTCGGGAGGCTGAGGCAGGAGAATCGCTTGAACCCGGGAGGCGGAGATTGCAGTGAGCCGAGGTCACATCATTGCACTCCAGCCCAGGCAACAAGAGCGAAACTCCATGTCAAAAAAAAAAGAGAAAAGAAACTATCAACAGAGTAAACAAAAAGCCTACAGAATGGGAGAAAATATTCACAAAATATGTATCCAACAAAGGTCTAATATCAAGACTCTAAAAGGAATGTAAATAAATCAGTAAGGAAAAATCAAATAACTTCATCAGAAAATGGGCAAAGGACATGAACAGGCACGTTACAAAGAAGACATACAAAGCAGCCAACAAACAAAAAGTGCTTATCATCACTAATCATTGGAGAAATGTAAATCAAAACCACAATGATACCATTTCATACCAGTCAGAATGGCTGTTACTAAAAAGTCAAAAAACAACAGATGCTAGTGAGGTTGTCAGAAAAGGGAATGCTTATACATTGTTGGAATGTAAATTCATTCAGCCATTATAAGCCATTTGGAAATTTCTCAAAGAACTTAAAACAGAGCTACGATTTGACCCAGCAATCCCATTACTGGCTATATAACCAAAGGAAAAGAAATCATTCTACCAAAAAGACACATATACTCATGTTTACTGCAGCACTTACTCACAGTAGCAAAGACATGGAATCAACTTAAGTGCCCATCAATACGGATTGGATAAAGAAAATGGTGGTACATATGTAACATGGAACACTATGCAGCCATAAAAAGAACAAAATTATGTCCTTTGCAGCTGGAGGCCACTATCCTAAGCAAATTAACAGGAACAGAAAACCAAATACCACATGTCCTCACTTACAAGTGGGAGCTAAACACTGAGTTCACATGGACATGAAGATGGGAACAACAGACACTGTGGACTACTAGAGAGTGGAGGCTGAGAGTAGGATGTGTGTTGGAAAACTGCCTACTGCTCACTACCTGGGTGATGGGATCTGTACCAAACCTCAGCATCACGCAATTCCCATGTAACAAACCTGCACATGTACTCCCTGAACATAAAAGATGAAGTTATTTATCAAAGAAAAAAAAGTTCAGCAACTAGCTGGCAGTCTCTATTTAAATTTTATAAAGTTAAAAATTAATTAAAAGTTAACAATATTACTTATTTACCTCACTTGATTCAAAATCAACCCCTTTCGATACTTGACTCTGGGACATGATTTTGCTGGATGATGTGCTGGACCACCTGAGGCAAAACAAAAACAAAAACAAACACAATGAACTACATAATTCATTAAGTGTGCCTTTCTGGCTAAGTTTTTCAATCCAGCAGCTGCCACGAATATAAATAACACACAACTCCCTTAAAATCTACATTAGAGGCAATAAAACTTAACTGTAAGGAAAAGGACTCTGGGGCCGAGGTTTGAACTCTGGTTTTGCCCTTTACTACCTATGTGGCTTTGAGCAAGTTACTTAACCTCTCTGTGCTTCAATTTCCTCATCTGTAAAACGGGGATAATAGTTTTATAAAGACTAAATGTGTTAATATGCTTAAACACTTAGAACAGTGCCTGACACATATTAAGTACTACAACGATACTTACTTATATTATTATAGTACTTATCATGTACCAAAATGTATCCATTACCATCTTCCACTTCTGAAAACCATGGGAACATTGAAATATTTTCTATTCAAATCTCAGTTAATAAGAAAATCATAATTCCTACTCTTTTTACTCTTTTTTTTTTTTTTTGAGATGGAGTCTTGCTCTGTCACCAGGCTGGAATGCAGTAGCACCATCTCGGCTCACTGCAACCTCCACCTCCCAGTTCAAGCGATTCTCCTGCATCAGCCCCCTCAGCATGCCACCATGCCCAGCTAATTTTTGTATTTTTAGTAGAGACGGGGTTTCACCAGGTTGGCCAGGATGGTCTCTATCTCCTCTATCTCTTGACCTCGTGATCCGCCCACCTCGGCCTCCCAAATGCTAGGATTACAGGCGTGAGCCACCACACCCAGCCGATTCCTACTCTTACAAAGCTTAACTTGCAGTAAATTCCTATGTCTTTTAATTAATAAGAAATTTAAGTCATTTTAGATCGGGGCCAGTAAGCAAATCTAGCCCACCACCAGGTTTTGTTTTTTTTATGGCCTATAAGCTAAGAATGGTTTTCACATTTTGAAATGGTTACATTTTAAATGGTTATACAAGTGTCTACCTACATAATATCCCCGGTTTTGCCTCTTGACCTGCCGAGCCTAAAATACTCCCTATCTGGCCTGTTAAGAAAAAGTCTGCTGATTCCCGTCTTCAATAAAAGTAGTGTTTATAAATTCTTAGTCTACAATTTTATTAACATGCTTTGGGATGTCATTATAGCAAAAGAAATATGTCCAAAGGTTTTATCTGGAAAAAAGAATGAGAATCACGAGATCTTATGTCAGAAGTAAATAGAAAAATTCACAGGTCCTTTGCACAAAAGGAAAGGACAGAAGGATTTATCAGGCAAACTTGAAGAGCAACTAAGGTTCAGAGGTAGCAGATTAGCACAATTATCAAGGTCCACTCTGGTAAGTGGCAGAGCTTAAATAGTTTAAATTATAAATAAAACACCATGCATAACCTGCAATTACTAAAACATTCTGCAAAAACAGTCTAAATTATCATTTAGATGCTGTAATTAGAAACACCAATCTGCCAAAGCTGATTTCTGATGTGTTTCCAAAATCTCAATTTTGGAAATTGCCTCTAAAATTTTAAACAGCCTCTCAAAACTTAAATGATTCTTATTGCTTGCACAATGGTCAGAGAAGTTAGTTACCATACCAAGAAGCAACAACAGAGATGAGTTTGGGGTCAGAATGCCTGGACTGTATGACTAGTTGGGTGACCTTAGGTAAGTCACTTAGCCACTGTGCTTCACACTTCATCTGTAAAATGGGGATGATAAAGTTATAACTATAATCTATCTCCTGGGGAAGTTGTGAGCACCACGCAAGCTAATTCACGTGTAAAATGCTCAGAGAAGTGCCTGGCACATAGGAAGTGCCAAACAACTGTGAGTTATATTACTATTTCATGTCTAAAGAAATCGGCAGACATTTATACAGCTGAAAAGTAAACAATCTACTGTGATATCAAAAGCAAACTATTTTTTCTTTAATATCCTTAAGCATATATCAAAAATATCAAAATAGCATTTTGATCCATTTCTGGAAAAAAAAAAAAACTTAGAAAGCTAGATCTGATTTGTGTGTGCTTCAATTTACAAAGACAAGAACAACCAAACAAGGACTCAGAAAGGGGCCCTTACTTCCTTCCAAAACCTGAGGTATCCTGATAATCTTCCAATAAATCTCCTTTTCTGTAAGAGAATCTGAGTTAGGTTTCTATCAGCTGGAACCAAAGGAGTCCTGTTAAATACACATAAATGAGCCTGAGAAATTCAAGTAAACCTTCGTGAGCTAAAATAAGTCCCTCCACTACTTACCATAAACATATAAACTGACTTGCATCTGTGCCCATCTTGGTATTTTTTACTCCTATAAAGGCCAGTATAGCCTTCTGCAACTCTATACTCTCCCGGATTTTTCTCATGTCTTTATTGTTTTTTTCTACTCTACCCAAAGGCTGAGTAAGGTTAAAACTGCAGGCTAGGAAAACAAACACTCTTCTGCTCTGCCTTCTTTTTTGAGGTGATCCTATCCATCCCAATGGTTTTAAGTATCATCTGCATGCTGTCCAGAGGTAAATGTAAGTACCATTTCAAACCCCTTATCTGGGACGAGCACGGTGGCTCATGCCTGTAATCCCAGCACTTTGGGAGGCCGAGGCGGGCGGATCACGAGGTCAGGAGATCCAGACCATCCTGGCTAACACGGTGAAACCCCATCTCTACTAAAAATACAAAAAATTAGCCGGGCATGGTGGCAGGGCCTGTAGTCCCAGCTACTCGGAAGGCTGAGGCAGGAGAATGGCGTGAACCCAGGAGGCGGAGCTTGCAGTGAGCTGAGATCGCGCCACTGCACTCCAGCCTGGGAGACAGAGCGAGACTCCGTCTCAAAAAACAAAACAAAACAAAACAAAACAAAAACCCTTATCTGAGTTCTGAATTCACACATTCAATTGCCTATAACTTCCCTTCATGTAAGTTTCTAGGCATCTCAAACTTTTCACATCTAAAGTGCAACTTTTAATTATATGCCTATCATTCCCTACAACACATCTGTCCTTTCTTTTGTGCCCTTCTCAATATATGGCACAATGTAAATGCTCCAGCAAGAAATCAGAAAATCAGTCTTGATTCCTTATTCTCCCTTACTCCAAATATTTAATCCATCTTCAAGTTTTGTCATGTCTATCTTCAAAATATATCCTGAAACCATCTGTTTCCTCCATTTCACCTACCACCAGCCTGTGCAAGCCTCCATCATCTCTCTTAGCTCGGACTACCTGCAGCACCCTCCTTTCAGATAAGCTTGTTTACACTTGCTCTGCAACCACAGTGATCCTCTGTAAATGTAAATCACAAGGTGCCACTCCTCTCTTAAAATCTTTCTGTGGATTCCCACTGCATTTATAACAACATCCAATACCTTTGTAGTGCTCACCTGTTCCTGCAGCATGATTTACCCTGTCTCTCTTTTCTATTCTCATCTCAAACAACCTCCTTTTCCACCACACATTAGTCATTGGCTCCTAAATAACATTATTAAACTTGCTTCTTCGATAGACTGTGATATGGTTTGGCTGTGTCCCTACCAAATCTCATCTTGAATTGTAGCTCTCATAACTCCTAAGTATTCTGGGAGGGACCTGGTGGGAGATAATTGAATCACGGGGGCAGTTCCCCCATACTAATCTCGTAGTAGTGAATAGGTCTCACAAGATCTTTCACTTGGCTCTTTTTCTCTTCTTTTGTCTGCTGCCATGTGAGACATGCCTTTCACCTTCTGCCATGATTATGAGGCCTCCCCAGCTATGTAGAAATTTGAGTCCATTAAACCTCTTTGTTTTGTAATTGCCCAGTCTCGGGTATGTGTTTATCAGCAGTGAGAAAATGGACTAATACAGGCTGCATGCACTTGTCCCTCTGCTTTTTGCAAGGCCACATTTCCCTTATTAAAATTTCGGCTTAAATGTAGCTTCCTCAGAGGCTTTCCATGACCATCCTTCAAAGTAGATGCCCGTCCTGTGCCACTGTTTCTTCTCTCTACACCAGATCATTTCCTTTAATGCATGCTAACTGATAGGCTGATCACCAGCTCAAATGTCACCTATCTTCTTTGTAAAACCTTCAATGACCTTTCCCAGGAAGATACTGGCACGTCCCTTAGATTTCATTACACCTGAAGAAAACATTTATCTTGGTGGATTAGCAGTGCCCTGTAATTAGCATACCACTAAAGTGTAAATTCCTTGAAGGAAGAAACATTTCTTTTATCTTTCTATCCCCAGAACCTAGCATGATGTTTGAAGGATCTAATAAGTGAACGTGGAACTATACTTACACTTGCTCTAACATTAACCTTTAAGTCACATACAGCTTATATTCTCAGTGGGGTCAGTATCATAAAGAACAAAAATTGGCTCCAGGGGATAGAGTGGGATGAAAAAGCTACGGTTTTTGGCCCTCTCAGACTCAACTATACCCAAAAAAAATTTCATTCTTTAAGTATTTAATTTCTAATGTTAGGGAGAAATTGACTTACATCTAAGTTACTTAATTCTTCTCCTTGGATAATCAAGAAATGGCTGAGATCATGAAAAAAAGCTTGAGAAACACTGATATAAGGCTTTTTCCTCAATCACCCTTCTTTCTGGATTTCCTGCTCATGCCCTTATTCTCAGCTGGGACCACCATTCTCCACCCTACTAAGCCAAATCTTATCTTTGAAACCTCAGGTCAATTTTACTCCCTCCATGAAGCTGCTTCTTCTAGCCCACATTCCTTGTTCCTTTTTTCACCAGCCCATAAGCACTAACACTTATGGGTCTGTAATATAAAATTCTACACCTAATTATGTACTAATTCATTCTTTGATGAATCCAAATATGTTCATTTCTCTTTTCCACTATAATTGAAGTTACCTGAAGGCAGAGGCCATATTAAACCATTCGTTATGCCCCTCTCTCATCAGACCTAATATAATGCTCAAACAGAAAATAAGTACAAAATAAGGCAGTTGATTACTTTATTAAGTAGAAATTCTCATTATTCGAGCTTTAGTTAAGCAGTATTCAACCAAAATGTTAACGTATAAAAGCAAATGGTAATAGTGAATCAAGTTAAGCTTAACAGCAATAGGCAAAAAATCCCAAAACACACAGGAAGAGCATGCAAGTCCTCTGAAGGCAGACTGAGTCTACGTGATCCCCTTTTTAGTGTTTAGTACAGTACCATTTGTAGTTAAGAATACAAAAATAAGACAATGACAAAAAGCTGAAATCAAATGATAGCAAAATACAAAATTATTTTCTGTTATTTGGAGAGAACACAGTCTTCCATTAAGAAAAGCACTGAGGCCAAGCGCACTGGCTCACATCTGTAATCCAGGCACTTTGGGAGGTCGAGGTGGGTGGATCGCCTGAGCTCAGGAGTTCAAGACCAGCTTGGGCAACATGGCAAAACCCTGTGTCTACCAAAAATACAAAAAGTTAGCCACGTGTGGTGGTGCACGTCTGTAATCCCAACTATTCAGGAGGCTGAGGTGGGAGAATTGCTTGAGCCCAGAAGGTGGAGGCTGCAGTGAGCCAAGATCGCACTACTGCACTCCAGTCTAGGCGACAGAATGAGGCACTGTCTCAAAAAATAAATAAATAAATAAAAAGAAAGAAAAGCACTAATAAAGTCAAAAGGAAAAAAATTACAGGCTATTTCAATTTTCACTGAAAATCCTTGTACTAATGCTGCATCAACTCTATAAACTAGCCCTTGGTCTGTTTTCATTCCTCTACATACTTTGCTAGTTGAAAATAAGTCTGTTAAACTTACATGGCATAGAAAAATGTGTAACTTTGGAATTCTGGATAATTTTTAATTTTTTTCAGATGTTTCTTTTTGCAGAAAATCACTGCACCTACCTTTGATCTGTCTTTGAAGTGGTAGGAAAAATGTCTTCTTCCACATCTGATTCATCTACCTCAATCACCTGGCAAGGAAACAAAGCAACAAACAGTTTTTGTGAGAACAGACTCTGAATAAAAATGAAAATGAAGAAATGAATTACACGATTAAATCTTAGTTATATATGAGCCACAAAAAAGGAGACAGAAAGCCATAACCATTAAAACTAACACTCAGTCTGACCTCCCTCCAATGTCCCTCTTCATTCACAAATGTTACTTTTTGCTCACCTCTCTCCTGGCCATCCCAGGAGCCTGAGCACCTAAGGGAACACAGTTACACTGGTGAATGACTTGCATAGGCTCGTGTGCAGACCTTATGACTTTCCTCTTAGTTTCTTATGAGAGGTGAGACCATCAGTGTTCCATCTCCAACTTTAAATGAGGTATCAGACCATGTGGGAAATACTAGATATCTTTCTGTTAAATCTGTCCCTCTTAAATACCATTTGTTAGTGTTAAGACCCAATAAAGATATTTCTGACTGTTGATTCTACCACCCAAAATACTATTTCTCTACATTTAGTTATCTTGACATTTGATACATACATTTGCCATATCTTCATCTAACTTAAGTACAGATGAGGATGAAGCCAAAGACCAAATACTGAACGAACAGCCCCTGAGGCTAAGGATGCTGTTAAATATCCTACAATGCATAGGACAATCCTTCACAACAAAGAATTATCTAGTCCAAAATGTCAACAGTGCTACTACAGAGAAACCCTGATGTAAAGGGAAGAGTATTGGCTCAGGAGTTAAGACACACAGTTTTGAAAGTGAAGTAATAAGAGAATCAAGCCCATATTGGACTCTTCTTGGAATCGAAAGGAAGAGCAGAAGGCCCAGGCTAAACCTAGGGCAAACCACACGGATCGCTGGACTCCAGCCTTTTCATTCATCTTAAGTCTAGCAACAGCTGTTAAGGCACAGCTAGTATTTTCGGAAGATAAGTAACAAAAGGAAACCCAGTATAGAAAAAACCTCTATAACCATTGAACTCACCTTCAGTAATAGTATTCCATGTATGAGCTCTTTTGGTTCAACACTGTTATCCTTGAAAACATTACTGTATACATAACATTTATGGATTTCTATAATAACCATTATTTTAAAAAAGAGAGCAATCAAGAAAAAAAAATCAAATCCTAGAAGCCCTAGAGATAATTGGTAAAGCTCCTTCCAGCTTTAATGTTCCATAATTTTTCTTCTTTTATTTACTTTGTAAATCAGAGAGTTGACAATTCATAATGCAGAAAACATAAATTATTAATACACAACTATAAAACTTTTTTTCTTACCTCTGAATAATTCTTAGTAGTGACATTTCGGGAAGGCTGCTGTCTTGTAGATTTAAAGGCTAGAATGAAAAAGATGAAATGTGCGTTATGTTATTCTTAAAATAACTTAGAAAAACTTGCATATTTCTTTAGCTAAAGATTTTCTGAGTCCTAGCTGCAAAACTGCATGATGCCTAATTATAAAACTATTTGATATTTTTAAAAATCTAAAGGGAGATAGAATTATAGGTATGCATAACTCAATGCCCAACTGTCAGTCTCATTATTTCCCAGCTTATTGAGATACTGTAGTGTTTATAAATACACACACAATAAAAATATTTCATAGAAAAATACCTGAAGGATAAAATCTAATCACCTAACCAAATGAACTACAAATGTATTGAAGGAAAGCCTCCTAATCCCTTCTTTGTTGTTGACGATACCTTTATCCCTGTTGCTACATTAGGAGCCATGGGGTTCCAGTAGTTTCTCATTTTCCTCTACCTTAGTAGCCATATTCAATATCTAAGAAATATTCCAGAGGAGAATTCTAGAAAACAGCATTCTATGATAAAAATTCCTTTGTATCCATACCTTTTTTCCTTTTAAACTTGGTTAGATACTTGAAGTTTAGCTAGCTCTTTATCTTTCCCTTTCTTTTTCCTTGACATCGAAACCTACAATAAGGCCAGGCTCAGTGGCTCACGCCTGTAATCCCAGTGCTTTGGGAGGCTGAGGAGGGCGGATCACTTGAGGTCCAGAGTTCAAGACAAGCCTGGCCAACATGGTGAAACCCCAACTCTACTAAAAAATATATAAAAATTAGCCAGGCATGGTGGCGGATGCCTGTAATCCCAGCTACTTGGGAGGCTGAGGCAGGAGAATCGCTTGAACCCAGGAGGCAGAGGTTGCAGTGAGCCGAGATCGTGCCACTGTGCTCCAGCCTGGGCAACAGAGCGAAACTCCGTCTCAAAAAACAAAACAAAACAAAACAAAACAAAACCTACAATAAATTTCAAACGTCTAATTTAGGTTTATTTTCTCCTATGCCTTACCAGTTTGCTAATATCAAAAATATCTTCCCCAAGATAACTCACAAACTAAATAGGGCACAGAAAAACAAACAAATACTCAAAAAATCCTGCAAAGTCCAAATTCTCCTAGTCAGAAAACTAACGAATCTTTCTATCTAACCTAAATTTATTGTGTTTGCACGTTTCCTATTCTAGGTTCTGTCCCCAAACTTGTAATATCTAAGAGGAGAAACGAGAGGCAGAAACAGTGTTCTTATCTGCTTTACTCAGTTACTTTTTTCACATCCTACTCTACTCAAAAGGCTAGACAGAGCAACTGAATAAAAAATCCAGTGATCATGATGATTTCAAAGAATATTTCTGTTCAGTATTTATTCACTGACTCCTTTAACTCTGAGATCCTAGAAAACAAGATACCTTTCTTTTTATCCCACTGGAAGGCAAAAGATGAGTGATGTTGTGAAATAATTTTATCAGAAAACTAAGCAATATGTTCTGTTAGGAAGACAATAAAGTGTGGTGGTTAAAAGCTCTGGTTTTGGAGTTAGACTCATTTTGACTTACTAGCTTGACTATGGCCAAGCTCCTTGGCTTCTTTAAAACTCAATTTCCTCGCCTGTAAAACAGTGTTAATACTTCATGCAGAAAACTGCTGAGAGGGTAAGAGGAAGTGTCTAGCAGATAGAAAGCATTCAAATACATGTAGCTATTTGGGTAGCAAACACAGTAGCAGCAGTGGTACCCACAGTGGTATAAATGAAATGTAAAGGCAGTGACTTCAGAGGTACTTTTATTCACCTAGCCACTATAGTCTGCTGACTAACTTCAATGGAAAAATCTGGGCTGTCAACTCCTATTTACAACTCCTGTGGCTACAAGTGTAATTTTTATCTTTTCCAATGAAATTGCAGCACAATAATAAATTTCCATACTCCATGGACCTTGTTATAAGAGAATTTGACCTTTATTTATCTCTTCACTCCTCCATTTAAAACAGAGATCTAGAAGTTACAGTCTTAATTTGTTGCTTCTGTCCCAAAGTGATGACAAGTATAGTTACTACTTCACAGGTATTCTGTCAGAGACTTAAAAAAAACCCCACCAAATCCAACCTGATAAAAATGTTTCACAAATTTATACTTAAAAAATCAGTTCATTTTTCAAAAAAAGGCCTAGTACTGGAGGTAATCAGTTAAGTTAGCGAAACCATTATATCAAATCAATTAGATAAAAGACAAATTTAGACCAATGATTCATATAATATTCATCTTCATAATCTTATTACAAAACACTACCACTAATATTAATAACAGCTATCATCTATCGCATTTTTACCAGGTGCTGTGATCAGTACTGTAAATACTTAAGCTCATTTAATATAATTACTCTGAAGTCAGTACAACATTGTCAAATTTTATAGCTAAGGGATCTGATGCTCGTAGAATAACACCAGTTTGCCCTTACTGAGGGCTTAATATGCATAGACACTGCCTGATACTTCACATGCATTTTCTCATTAATCCTCAAAATAATGCAATGAGGTGGATGCAATCATTGTCCCATCCTACAGATGAGAACACTCATTCCTAAAGATGAAAAACTTAACATATTTGCTGGAGGACACACAACTAGTAAAATTGAGAAGTCAGGATCCAAACCAAGATCTTCCTGACTTTAGAACCATGGTCTTCACCCTTATGCTACACAATCTCCAAGTAATTTTTACTCAGTCATTGTCAAGTATTTAACAAGCATCTACTATGTTATGTGCCAAATACAGTGGATACAGTGATGAGGAGGAATGATGCAGACCCCTTTCTCACAGCACTTACAGTGCAAGGGTGTTAAGCCAGCAGTAAAGAGCTGGCTGTGACTGATCCAATGGACCTGACTCCAGAGCCTGCATTCTTAACCATCATGCTCTGCTGCAAAAGGTACCATAATAAGATTTTTGCTTACAACATAATTCAGGAAATCTGATGTTTCGTATTTAGTTTATTTACATAGCCTCTTTTCATAGATGAATACTGTTTCCTTAAAAAAATTAGTCAAGCCATTCTGTAAAACTTTTAAGGCATCATAACTGGTCTCCAGTCTTTCTACACAAATAGAAGCTTTATTCTATGTTGTCAATAGGTAACAGTCATTGCAGGCTAGGTTATTCAGACAAAATGACCTCTCATTGTCTTCAAACTCACTTCTGCTGACAACAATCCAAATTAGTACCTCAAACATTAAAAAAAAAAAAAAATTCTCAATGGCATTGAAGAGCTGATCACATACCAAGGAATTACCAGGCCAAAACTGAAGAAAAGCTAGAACTCAGAGAGGTAAGCAGAGTCCTTTCCCTGAGTTCACTTTTCAATTGGGAAAATGTTAACATTGGTTTTGAGAATCCTGAAGAAAAAGAGAGAGGGCTATCACAGCCCACGGCTGCCCAAAGTGAAAACCCTGATGCATTTCCCTTCCTAAGGTGGAGCCCCAGTGGTTGAAGAGAGAAGCAGAGGTAAACAGGATTTCATAAGCATGTAACTGAGTACCCTCCTTTTTCTAAGAGGTAGTTCATTACTTTTTCTCTCTCTTTTCTCCTTTCCCCCACTTTCTACTTAGTTCTTTAGAAATGCAACCATAGTCTTTTACTTCCTCTTCATCAGAGACTCCCTAAAAGGGGAGTTCATCTAACTATGTGCTTGGAAGCTCCAGAGTTGAACTATCACCCACCAGGCGGTTGCCTCTAGAGATAACAGTCAATTTACAACCCAAAGTCCTGCTATGAAACTCTCACCAACCTAGAGTATTCGGCCACCTTTATAGCCTATTTCTACCCATGAAGATGCCAATTCAACTGCCTGGTAGATAAGACACCAAACTAGAATGCAAACCCCCCACTTGCTCGCTTCCTCCCCTGCATGCCACTCCTGATAGGCCCCCTTTAAAAGAGTCCACTTTCTGCTGCAAAGGGGGAAGCAGTACCCTTAAGGTAGGAAGCCTGTATTTCTTCCCCTAAGTTAGCTTTGGAATAAAAAGTCACTTTCTTTATACCACACCTTGCTCTTGTTAATTGGACTTTGCAAGCAGCAAGTGACTGAACCTGCATTTCAGTTACAAGTACGTATCAAATGACTGGTCCAAGAAACCCTCAAATTTAGCTCAAAGTGGTCTAAGACTTGTGGTGCCCTACAAACCTAGAGAAACAAACGTGAATCTTCTCTGAAGGAAGATGGCTTCATCCAAGGTCTCAAATTATTCCTGTTGATAATTTTCTAGGGACAGTAAGTAACAAAGCATGGAAGGAAATAAGTCACCATAAATAAGAACCAACAGAAACAGACAACAGAAAGAGGCCAAAGACATTCAGACACTAGGTTATTAGATACAAAATAAAAAAAGTCCTTACTGTGTACACACAAAAAATTAAAACAGGCCTAAAAATATCTTCAGAAAACTTCTAAAAACTATTAAAAGTGACAGAGCATATTTTAAAGGAAGCAAATAGGCTGGGCAAGGTGGCTCATGCCTGTAATCCCAGCACTTTGGGAGGCCGAGGCAGGAGGATCACATGAAGCCAGGAGTTTAAGACCAGACTAGCCAACACAGTAAAACCGTGTCTCTACTAAAAATACAAAAATTAGCCAGGTGTGGTAGTGCACATCTGTAATCCCAGCGACTCGGGAGGCTAAGGCAGGAAAATTGTTTGAACCCCGGGAGGCAGAGGTTGCAGTGAGCCAAGATGATGCCACTGCATTCCAGCCTAGGCGACAGAGAGAGACTCTGTCTCAAAAAAAAAAAAAAAAAAAAAAAAAAAAGTGATCAGAAATAATTATTCAGAATGTAGCACAGAAAGAGAAAACAGAAAATACAAGAGTCATGTGAGGAGAGAGTAAAAAGGTCTTATTATTTAACTGAAGACTCAGAAGGAGAATAAGAATAGCATAGAGGTAATATCTGAAGGGATAATAGCTAAGGATTTTCTAGAAGTAACGGAAGATAGCAGTTCAGAGATTCATGAAGCCCAATAATTGCTAAGCAGGATAAACAAGAGTACCATCTTTAGATTCATCACAGTGAAACTGCAGAACACCAAAAACAGCAAGCTGAGAGAAAAACAGGTTATTTTTTAAAAAACAAAAACCAACAAGCTTAACTGATATCTGATTTCTTAATTACAGTGGAAACTCAAAGACTCACTTTAAGTAATGAATTCTACCCACTGGAGTCAAGGAAAGCTTAACATAAAACAAGCCAGGACACTGGATTCCACAGGACACAAAAAAACAAAAACAAAAAAGAAAAAAAAACAAGACAGGACAAAAAAAGACGATTTGGGCTAAGGTAAAGGTGGGTAATCTACATCTATGACTCTGTTGATTGCATGCTAACCAATTTTGGTGGTTTAACATGGAAGTGTTCATTATTTTATTCACTCTTTTTCTATGTTCCTGTTTTCTCATTTTTAAAAGAACACTTGATAAATGCCTACTGTGCCAGGCTTTTTGATCATTTAATCTTCAGAATAACCCAATACAATAGAGATTATTATTTCCAATCATATCTACACAAACTAGGAGAGTGACTGATTTGTGTCAAGTCACAAAGCTGTCATTTGTTGAACGCAAGGTTGAACTCAGCATGAATCCTTTACAATTTTCCAGGCTGCCTTTTCTCTCTTTCTTCCTCTCTGCTTTTATATTAAACCTAGCAAGAATGGAAGAGCATCTTTCCAGATACCACTTCCTAAATGGCAATAAAGACAACATGTTTGTGAAGCAAAAAGCTAAGGATCTTAGCTAGCTCTTCTGAAGTACTAAATAATACTTGAGTAAAAATATAGCAATGGAATTTTTTGTAAGGTTTAAGAGTCATTTAATCAACCTGATTTTGTATCTTTTCTTCAATGTCAGCTGTCATTTGATAAATGTTGAAAATTCCTTTAATGGAGTGATACTTACTTCCAAGGCAAATTAGTCCATCTTTATATTAATTACATAGGTTATTCTGTATAATGCAAAAATTATTCTATGGAGAACTAGTAGCTAGGTCTCTAATCTTACCTTGCTCTGGAAACTAGTACAGTGGTCAACTACTGGTTGTAGAGTGCAGAGAATATGAGATCATTCCCAGATCTGGTACTGACAAGTTATGAGATCTAGGGTAAGCTACCTATCTTTTTAAAGCCTGTTTCCTTTTCTGTAAAACAGAAATAATATAGTAAGTACCTACCCCACAGACCTGTTAAGAGGCAAGCAGTTTCATAAATATTAGCTATTATTGCTACTATTAGTGGTTTTATCAACTCAGGACAAAACTGCTTGGCTTAGTTCCCTCACATATAAAACAGGGGAACAAAGTTGTTCTTAAATCTTCCAGGTCCATTCTATCAGATGAGAAACTTAAATCAGTATGTTTCTAGCTATTCCCATCCATCCCCATTGGGCCAGGAGTTCTTAAGCTGGAAAACACGAATGCGCTTCATGGGAGTGGCTGAACCCTTCGAAATTGGGTGCAATTGCATGTGAGTACTTATTTAAGGAGAGAAGACATAGCTTTCATCAGATTTTTAGAGAATCCATAAGCCAAAATAGATTAAAAAGCATTGCCTTTGGGACTAAACAGATCAAATCTATTCATTCCACATTTTACACGATAGAACATAATCTACATAAAGATCTGAATGTTTCCCAGGTTAGATATCCTAAATCCTAAGTTCCTTCAACCATTTTTTTTTTTTTTTTGGAGACGCTCCGTCACCCAGTTCAGTGGCATGATTTCGGCTCACTCCAACCTCCACCTCCTCGGTTCAAGTATTCTCCTGCCTCAGCCTCCCAAGTAGCTGGGACTACAGGTGCACGCCGCCATGCCTGGATAATTTTTTGTATTTTCAGTAGGGGACAGGGTTTCACCTTGTTGCCCAGACTGGTTTCGATCTCCTGAGCTCAGGCAATCCGCCCGCCTCAGCCTCCCAAAGTGGTAGGATTATAGGCATGAGCCACTGCGCCTGGCCAACCATTCTTTATATTATTTGGTATCTCTTCTGAATGATCATATATAGTTGACAGTCTCCTTGAAATATAATTCCAAAGAGGAGTACAGTATCCTTGGCATGTTATGGCCAATTTAGTACACAGGGAGAACTTCCTTGCTGTGCAAGCTTGTCCAACCCACCTCATTTTGTTATTGTTTTTGTTCTGTTTTCTTTTGTTTTAGGCTTTTAGCAGCCTGAATCCATGGTTTTTAGTTTCTGTCGCTAGTGATACGAGGAAAAGAGGGATGAGAAAAGAGCTTTACTGGCCCAACCAGAAACAGAAACTAAGAATCCATGACTGTATTCTCTCCCTTGGACACCTCTGCAAGACTCATTAAATGCTGTTTAAAATATCAATAGATTTGGACAGTTGGGTATGCCTGCATAACTCTTACTGACCTAAGTCTTTTTCACCTGGGTTGCTATTAAAACTCACATACCTCTCACAACTCTACTTGTGCAGCTGTCCTTTTGGACATAAATGTGGTTTATATTACCCTTGATAAACTTCATCTTCTGAGAATTAGTTCAGCTCCCCAGTGTGTCAACAATTAATCCTAGCTATAAGATTATAAATATTATAATTATAATATTTAATAATTAATATTTATAAATATTATATTTAATAAATTAATATTTATAAATATTATAAAAGTGAAACGATAACCTCAAATAACTGATAATATAAATAATATACATATGAATATATTCTAAATGCTAGGTAGAAAAAAGTATCACCACCTATCTTAATGCATACTTTTTGTAAATATGACTAACATTTTAGGCTGATCTCATCATCTATAATATTAAAAATAGTTAAACAGATCCCCTTAAGTTGAGGCCAATTTTTAGACCACAGGATATACACAAATTAATTCCAAGGGCCTAGCCATAATTTCTCTTAAATATAGGTCACATGACTTCTCTATATGGAAAGCAGAGACTGACAGGGCAGTATGGGGGAAGCAAGGAAACAGTAGAGACAGTTCCTCTCTCTTTCGACCACTGTCCATATAGTGACCAACTACTTCACTTTCCTGTTTCCAGGGTCTCTCTGCCAAACAGAAACAACATTTGTCTGAAAGTAAGAAATTATAAAACATAATTTTTGTTTTGTTTTGTTTTTGAGACGGAGTCTCTCTCTGTCGCTAGGGTAGAGTCCAATGGCATGATCTTGGCTCACTGCAACCTCCACTTCCTGGGTTCAAGTGATTCTCCTGCCTCAGCCTCCCAAGTAGCTGGGACTACAGGCATGCGCCACCATGCCTGGCTGATTTTTGTATTTTTAGTAGAGACGGGGTTTCACCATGTTGGCCAGGCTGGTCTCGATCTCCTGACCTCGTGATCTGCCTGCCTCGGCCTCCCAAAGTGCTGGGATTACAGGTGTGATCCACCGTGCCTGGCCTATAAAACATAATTTTAAAAGCTTACCCTCTTCAGTAACTCTAATGCATAGCAAAGATCTTTTAAAAAATATTTATCCTGTGATCCTAATTGCCCTTTTAACTTCCCAATGATTGCAACACAAATAAGGGCTACCAATGGTGATTACCTTGGTCTTTCTAATGTTGGAATTTATAAATAATCACTTGCAGTCTATACTCACCATCTATAATAGACATATTTCTAGATGCTGACACAGCAGTCTTTGAGTTCCTGCTACGGGTAGAAGTCTCCAGACCAGTGTGTGCTGTTAGAAAAATGAACAGTCAGTGTACAAGCCTATCAGCAGCTAAGGTTTATTTCATACAACACCAAAAAATGAAAGCTAAATAAACTTATGTCAAATAGTTTGTCTGTAAAAAGCCAGACATATATATAAGAACAAACATCTAGAGTCTGACCAATTTTCAGAGACTATTCTTTTAGGCCACACTTCAGTTTATCCAATTTAATTTATCCAATTAAAATGTAAGGAAATAGTCTGGGCGTGGTAGCTCACGCCTGTAATCCCAGCACTTTGGAAGACAGAGGTGGGAGGATCACTTGAGGTCAAGAGTTCAAGACTAGCCTGGCCAACATGGTGAAACCCCACCTCTACTAAAAATACAAAAATTAACTGGCATGATGATGGGCCCCTGTAATCCCAGCTACCTGGGAGGCTGAGGCAGGAGAATTGCTTGAACCTGGGAGGCGGAAGTTGCAGTGAGCTGAAATCGCACCATTGCACTCCAGCCTGGGCAACAGAGCAACGACAAGACTGCATCTCAAGAAAAATTAAAAAACAAAAATAAAAATTTTTAAGGAAAAATTTTGTAAATGTAAGAATAGTGAAAATAATCATCATTAAAAGATGAGGATTTCTCTCCCTGGAGATTTTAAACCAAATTAATATTCATTTCACCAGCTTAAAATTCCTATGGATGCATATTTAATAAAAACAATTTTAAAAAATCTTTAGAGATGAACTGACATAATGTGTGAGAAAGTCACTGAATGACCAATTTCTATTGGCGTGAACTATTCAATGACAATAGTCTCACAGTAAATACAATGTTGACTATGTTAATGACTAGTTTTAGGAATCAAATTGGGGGCAGTTTTCTTTCTTAAACTGACTTTATAAAGACTACTTGATAAGCATATGTGTATTTGTATCTTATGACAGTAACAAAAATAATAATTGTATGATCTGGAGTTTTCCTCCTGTTGCCAAAGGCTTTTAGCTGTTTTCTTTAACAACTCATATTTGCCTATTACTTTGCACATGTGAAAATACATACGACATTAAATGTATCCAAAAGGTACTACGTGACAAACACAGTGAAGCTTTTATAAGGTATGTGCTAAGAACAATTAAAACCCTAAGTGCATGTGGCCATTCAAAATTTATTTAAGTAAAAGGCACATGTCAGAACTGCCTTAAAGACCGTCTTTATATATTATAAAAATAGATTTTTAAAGAACTGTGTTTTAGAAATAAAACTTATAATTCAACTCTGACAAGATCTAATTCTGTATTTTCCACTCAACTGCCAAGTGTGAATGTGCACAGGACTGAACTCAGTGCTCACCTCTTCCTCTTTGAGACCCTCCTCTCGATGCTGAATTCTGCCCTCTTCCACCTCTTCGACCTCTTCCTCGGCCTCTTCCTTTGTTGGTTGCTGCTGAGATGCTATCATCAGAGTCATTAGCCATCTGTTCTGCTAAATCTATACTCATAAGGTCATCAGCACTAAAGGCAGAAGCAGACTCCTCTGACTGAAATCTGAGTGCTCTGGCCCTGGTCATAGCCTAAGAGGGAGAAGAAGGAGAAAGTACACACAACGAGATAATGTACCATCCTACAAATCATTAATTTAGGCATTGACATGAACTAATCATACTATAAAAACATAAAGGAGGCTGACACAGTGGCTCATGCCTGTAATCTCAGCACTTTGGGAGGCCGAGGCGGGAGGATCACTTGCACCCAAGAGTTTGAGACAAGCCTGGGCAACACGGCGAAACCCCGTCTCTACATAAAAAAAAAAAAAAAAAAATTAGTCAGGCATGGTGGCATGCACCTGTAGTCCCAGCTACACAGGAGGCTGAGGCAGGAGGATCACTTGAGCCTAGGAGATACAGGCTGCAGTGAGCTATGATCACACCACTGCACTCCAGCCTGGGTGACAAAGAGAGACCCTGTCTCAAAAATAAAAATAAAAACAAAAAATATTTATATACGTGTAAAGGAGAACCTCCCCACCAATCAAATTTAATACTTATTATCTGTCAGATCAATCTACCATACTACCTATAAAATGAGACCCTTTGAAAAGGTTTACCAAGAAAAATAAAATTTTACAGAATCAAAATTTTCAGAACTAGAAGGAATACTGGCAATCATCCCTAATTCAATGCCACATTTGACAGTAACAGACTGTCATCATTTGAGCTACTTTTTAGAATCGGCTCCTAGGAAATAATAAGAAAAAAACTTACAAAAAATAGCCGTTATCTCTGGGCACTAATATTTTAGGGTGCTTTTGTTTTTTGTTCTTGAATATTACATATTTTCTATATTACACTTTTTCTAAAAAATTAGTTTTATAATCAGAAAAAAACATGAGTAACAATCTCTCACAAATTTATGGTAAAGAGAATTAAGGGCTGGGCGCAGTGGCTCACACCTGTAATCCCAGCACTTTGGGAGGCCTAGGTGGATGGATTGCTTGAGATCAGGAGTTAGGGACCAGCCTGGGCAACATGGCGAGACCCTGCCTCCACCAAAAATACAAAAAAAAAAAAAACAAAAGAACAAAATTAGCCAGGTGTGATGGCATGCGCCTGTAGTCCCAGCTACTTGAGAGGCTGAGGTAGGAGGATCGCTCAAGCCTGGGGGAAGCAGTGGGGAGGGGAGTTGTTGCAGTGAGCTGAGATTGCACCACTGCACTTCAGCCTAGGTGACACAGTGAGACCTTGCCTAAAAAAAAATGAAAAGAAACGGAAGAATTAAGGAGAATATATCAACTGAAAGCCTAAGCCTAAGAAGGAATAAACACCTTAGGACCAAGAACATGCCACGCATTTTTAATTTGATAAGAATCCATTTAGAAAAGACATCGTGCCACTGCACTCCAGCCTGGCAACAGAGTGAGACCCTGTCACCAAAAAATAAAATAAAATATAAATAAAAGCAATTTTGCCTTGATCTTCCCTTAAATCAATCAAAAGGTAGTAAGAGAACAAAAACAAAATACATTTTCCATAAAATTAAAAAATAGTTCCAAACTCCCAAACACACAAACTATAAAGAAGAGTTAATGAATATGATAAATATTTGACCTAGCTAAGGGAGAAAGGTGAGAAGAGTTTCAGGTATTATACAGCTCTCCAAAACTGATGTATAAATCCCAAGAAGACATGATAGCAGTCTCTCTTGCTTGGAATGGCAGTTCTGGGTCTAAGAATAGCTGACCAGAACATTTCTAAGCTCTGTGATACCATAAAGTAAGGAGACCCAGGGCTAAATGAGGAGATGTGAACAAGGCAGGCAGCATAAAGTGGGACTGAAGTGGCAACTTCATGATGAGATGATCTCAGCTGAGGTGAAATCACAGCTAACTCACTGCATGCAGGGTTCAATACAGCATTACAATGCAAAAAGAAAACACTTTAGGAAATACAACAAAAAATATAAGAAACAACAGTGATTTCAATTCATCTTTCCTGTCCCACATGAAATACAGTTAATCCTCATTATTCATTAATCCTATATTTGCAAATTCACCGACTTGCCAAAATTTCTCTGTAACCCTAAAAATCAACACTCACGATACTTTTGGCATCATTTATGGAGACGCAGAGTGGTAAATATTTTGAATTACCTGACACACACATTCCCAGCTGAGGCTGAACAATGAGCCACTCTGCCTTCTTGTTTCCACTTGTGTACTTTAAAGTGTCCTTTCTGTGATTGTCATGCATTGCTTAATGAGGGATGCCTCATGAGAAATGTGTCATCAGGTGATTTCATTATTGTGCAAACATCATAGTGTGTACTTACACAAAGCTAAATGGTACAGTCTACTACAAACCTAGACTATAGGAGATAGCCTATTGCTCCTTGGCTACAAACCTGTACAACATGTTACTGTACTGAATACTGCAGGCAATTATAACACCATAGCTATGTATTTGTGTATCTAAGCATATCTTAATAGAAAAGATATAGTAAAAATATGGTATTATAATCTCATGGGACCACCACTGGATATGCAGTCTGACATCGATCAAAATGTTGTATGTGGCACATGACTACATATTTATTGCATTTTTTGCATTTTTGTACTTTTGCTTTGGTAATGTGGTGTTTTAAAATGACCCCCTCAACATGTTTAGTGTTCATTCCTACATGCAAAAAGGCTGCAATATGACTTCTGGAGAAAAAAGGTATATTAGATAAACTTCATTCAAGTATAAGTTAAAGTGCTACTAGCTATGAGTTCAATGCTAATGAATCAAATGTTAAATACAGTATCTTTAAACAGAAACACATTAAAAAGATTATGTATTGATCAGCTGACAAAAACGTTATCAGTGGCTCATAGAAAGCTAATTTTGTATTTCCCCTAGGAGCAATGATTCACCATTTGCTAATTCTGTGCTGGAAGTGATTTTATACGACATAACTACCACAAATAAAAGGAACCAGCTGTATGCATTTAGAAAGTAGACTTAAGAGAAAAAAGATGATCTAAATCACATAATTAATAAGATAGATCTAACTGATAAATGTTGAATTCTATACACTGAAAATTAATAATATACTTCAAGACCCCATGAAACTTTTTAGCTGATACATAACAGGGTGCAAACAAAAATCTCAATACATTTTTGATAGGAGAAATAAATTTATCACACTGTCTAATCATCATGCAATAAAATAAAAAATTAATAATAATAAAGCAAAAACCTGCCTCCTGAAAACAAACCAGAGTCAAAACTATAAAACAAAATGAAAGTTGCAGAACATCTAGAAAATCATAACAAGAATACTGCACATCACAACATATGAGAGAGCTAAAGCAATGCTTATAAGAAAGCCTATAGCCTGCTAAGAATAAATGTAAATAAGTTAATTCTGTATCCAAAAAGTTAGGAGAAACAAAATAAAGCCTATCCAAGTATTAGAATGAAGATAAAACCATATATTAATAGATTTTAAACAAAAACACATTAGAATGAATAAATATAAGCACTGGTCCTTTGGGACAAAACAATAACATTAATAAAAATCACAAAGCTTTAAAGAAAGGAAGAAAACGCAAATATACATCATTAGAAATAAGAGGGACGGGCGTAGAGGCTCACATCGCTAATCCTAGCACTACAGGTATAGAAGCTCACATCTCTAATCCCCATACTTTGGGAGGCCAAGTCAGGAAGATCACTTGAGCCCTGGAGTTACAGACCAGCCTGGGCAACATAACGAGACTCCGTCTATATAAAAAAAAAATTAAAAATTAGCTGGGAGTGGTAGTACACTACAGAGCAAGACCCTGTCTCGAAAAAAAGAAAGAAAGAAGAATGGGAGGGAAGACCCAAGACTTATGAGAGAATGCTCAATTCTAAATAATCTGGAAAATGAATAACTTAATCTGATCCAAGGTGGGAAAAAAACAGGTTCAACAAACCAATTATCAAAGAAAATTTTGAGAAAATTATTAAAAGAAAAATACTCCCAAAAAAGGACCACAATTAGAAAGTTTCGTAGGTAAATTCTACCTAACTTTCAAAAAACAGATAAGCCCACTGCTATTTCAATAGTGCCAGAGCATACAGAAAGACAGCTTCCAAACTGTTTTCACAATGCCAGCATGACACAGTACTGACAAAGAACTGCGTGCACAAAAAGAAAATTACAGAATCTTATTTATAATTATGAAAGCAAATAGAGACTCCAGAAGCATATGGAAAGACCAATATATCCATTACCAGGGGGTAATGGATATATTACCAGGATGGGTCAATAAGCTATGTACATAATAATATAACTCACTATATTAATGGAACAAAGAAAGAAAAAACCCAAATGTATATCTTCATAAAATCAGAACCATGTAATCACCAATCATTCCTGATTTAAACAAATAAGCTGATGAATAAGTGGATACTTTATGTGTCAAAAAACCCTAAATATGCTATATTACTATGTGTATATATCCAGAGAGAGAAAGAGAGGGCACACACACACACAAATGTGTTCAAGTGAGTGCTCTTACAAATCAATTAGAGAAAGACCAATACCCGGCCAGGCGCGGTTGCTCATGCCTGTCATCCTAGCACTTTGGGAGGCCGAGGCGGGTGGATCACCTAAGGTAAGGAGTTTGAGACCAGCCTGACCACCATGGTGAAACCCTGTCTCTACTAAAAATACAAAAATTAGCTGGGCATGGTAGCGCACGCTAGCTACTCGGGAGGCTGAAGCACGAGAATCACCTGAACCCAGGAGGCAGAGGTTGCAGTGAGCTGAGATCACACCACTGCACTCCAGCCTGGGTGACAGAGTGAGACTTTGCCTCAAAAAAAAAAAAAAAAAAAAAAAAGAGAAAGACCAATACCCTACTCGAAAGAGAAAATGTGGCCAAATAAAATGACCATGTGTTTCATATAAATGCAAATGATTTATAAACATAAAAATTAGGCAGACTCATTAGTAAAAAAAAAGTAGTATGAACTGAAAACAACAGTAGGAAATAATTTCTTACCCCTTAGACTTGTAAAGATCAAAAGATACAGTAATACATCACGATGGTAAAGATGTGAGGAAACAAGCACTCCCAAATACTAATGGTGAGAATATAAACTAGTTAAGACATCTTTGGACTAATGTGGCAGTATGTAGCAAAATTTAAAATAAATATGCCCTATTATGATTACTTCTGGGAATCAATTACTAACCATCATTTTTAAATTTTGTATTTTCCCTTTGTCTAAATACTGTATCTTCATTTTTATCATCTCAAATTGTATATTCAAATTGTATTTTAACTCTACCTTTCCTATGAAAAACAGAGTTTACTGTTATCTTTGGAATGTATTACTTCTAAGAGCTTAACTCATGAGTGCAGGTCTAGAGCCAATGGCAAAAATGTTTCCATATACATTTTGTGAGATTTGAAAATATACTATCCTACTGTTAAACACTTTTTTTTTGTGGTGAAATATACATAACATAAACTTACTCTTTTTACCACTTTTAGGTATAGTAGAGTGACATTATGTATATTCACATGGTTATGCAATCATCCCCCCATCCATCTATAGAACTTTCTCATCATCCCAAACTGAAACTCCATACCTATTCAACAGTAACTTCACATTCCTCCCTCTCCCCAGTAACCACTATTCTACCTTCTGTTTCTATGAATCTGATTACTCTAGGTACCTCATATAAGTAGAGTCATATAATATTTGTCCTTTTGCAACTGTTTTTTTTCACTCATAATGTTTTCAGAGTTTCATCCATATTGTAGCATGTATCAGAATGTCATTCCTTTTCAAGACTGAATAATATTCCATTACATGCACATACCACATTTTGTTTATCCATCTATCTGTTGATGACCAACTGGGTTGTTTCCACTTTTCGGCTATTGTGAATCATGCTGCTACGAACACTGCTGTACAAATAAGTTCCTGCTTTCGATTCTTTTGGTTATGTACCTAGAAGTGAAATTGCTATATTACATGATAATTCTATGTTTAATTACTTTAGGAACTGCTATCGTTTTCCTCAGTAGCTGACCCATTTTTCATCCCCACCACCAATGTATATGGTTCTAATTTCTCCACATTCTTGCCGAAACTTGTTATTTTATGGTGTTTTAATAACAGCCATCCTAATGGGTGTGAAGTGGTATCTCACTGTGGTTTTGATTTGCATTTCTCTAATGTCTGGTGATCTTGAGTGTCTTTTCATGTGCTATAATTTGTAAAGCTTCTTTGGAGAAATGTCTATTCAAGTCCTTTGCCCATTGTAAAAATTGGGTTTTTTTGTTATTGTTACTGTTGAGCTTTAGAAGTTTTAAAAATATATTCTGCTTATTAATCCCTTATCAGATGTATGATTTGCAAATATTTTCTCCCATTCTGTGGGTCACTTCTTCACTATTGATAGTGCCTGGTATTATATTTTGAAAGAGGGTATCAACCCACCTCAAATTGAGGTAGAACATAAGAAATCAGAGGCCAGGTAAACTAACGACTGTGGGTAAGACTAAGAATAGTTTTTATATTTTTAAAGGGCCATTAATAAAAAAACAAACAAACAAAAAAACACAAGAATATGTGATAGAGACCATACATGTCCCACAAAGCCTAATGGTTACTGTTTGCTCTTTTATTCAAATATGAATTTATCATTAAAGAAAAGATTTGAGAGTTTTTCTATGTGAACAAAAGATTTTTTTTTTTTTTTTTGAGACAGGGTCTTGCTCTGTCATCCAGGTTGGAGTGCAGTGGCGTCATCTCGGCTCATTGCAACCTCTGCCTCCTGGGCTCAAGCGATCCTCCCAGTTAAGTCTCCTGAGTAGCTGGGACTACAGGTGGGAGCTACCATGCCTGGCTAATTTTTGTATTTTTTGTAGAGATGGGGTTTTGCCATGTTGCCCAGGCTGGTCTCAAACTCCTGAGCTCAAGAGATCCACCTGCCTCGGCCTCCCAAAGTGCTGAAATTACAGGTGAGTCACAATGCCCAGCCTAAAAGACTTTAAAGCATAATGTTTTTTCTCCAAATAGAAGAGCTAATAGTCTTGCTTGTCAGTATAAGTAATTTAAGCATGGCGCTGGGATTCATATTCTAAGCCAAATGATTCTGCAAAGCTGTGAATTACAGCTTGGCAGAGTTTCAGACTCCATTACCTAAGTTCTAAATAGTATGCTGAAAATGAAAAAATATATAATATCTTATGATATGCTGAAAAATTACCTAGGAAGCCCCAATTACATTTTAGTCTTAAAATATAGCTGAATATCTGAACTCGTAAGTTATTTCTTCTGTAAAACTCCCATATGAAATTTGTCACAGCCTCTCCCACCTTCCTTGTATAAGACGTTCACTCTTACTCTTTTAAAAGCTTAATGAAAAATTGAGGTTTGTGGCTTCAAATATGAAGAACTCACTCAAACGTAAAGAAATATTTCTGTACCCTGTTAAATTGAAAGGGTTAATCAAATTTAAGCTAGATATTTAAGAATCAGGAATCATTTCTTCCTAGCATTATTCTTGCAATTTGGCAAACTATTTCTATTTTAAATGCACCTTATAAGATAAATAGAAATATAATAAACGTGTTAAGCCATTTCTAATCTATAGCTTCTTTTCCTTAGCTTCCAAAAAACAACCTGTAAAAGATACAGTGGTTGCAACTATGAGTATTTCAACAGTGATTCTGATGTGTTGCATGACACTTTTAGAAGTTTTTCATTTTTAGAAAACCATCCATTTGCAATGCACCGAATTAATATTATAATAATCTAAAATTTTAATAGGACACAGGATGATAGGAAAGTCTACACTTGGAGTCAGAAATATGTTCAAATTCTAGCCCCACTCCATGACCTTGAGTCTGGTCTGTCTCCTCATTTATAAAATGGGCACCAAGGAAAAATAATTCAATAAATATCTTCCTTACACAAATGTCTCTTATCTACTAAATTGAGAAAATCTTATGGATACAGACCTTAGCTTTTTTATATGTACAGTCCTAATATAAAGCAGAATATCTAACCCATAACAGGGACAATATAAAATGTTTGCTGAATGAAAGCAATCAAGACAAAACTAACAGTACATAGTTTATAACTTTTAAATACTAGACAGCAATCATAAAACACTAAGGGCAATCAGAAAATAAGAAAATACATTTCAATCATAAATTCAACAAGTACCAGGTAGAGGCCCCAAATTTAAGTAAATGGTTGCTAACTTGTAGATTCAAACCTGCAATGAGACTGAGAAGACAGTGATGATGGTGCTTAAGCTAATTTTAATATTTTAGAATAGATAATAGAAATTGTCTATTTTCCCATGCTTGCTTACTTATGGTTAACATTGCTAACCAAAACACTTTAAGTTTCTTTTTTGCCCAAAATAATATCAGCTCAGTAAGATAAGATTTTATCTATAAGATGCTCTGCTAACAAAGAGATATTATTTTGAGTAATAGGGGCTTTTGTTGTATATATCCCCACACACATACAATTAAATGGGTTTTATTTATTTATTTTTATTTATTTTAGAGACAGGGTCTCACTCTGTTGCCCAGGCTAGAGTGTGGTGGTGCAGCCATAGTTCACTGCAGCCTTGAACTCCTGGGCTCACGCAATCCCCTCCAACCTTAGCCTCTCAAGTAGCCAAGACTACAGGTGTGAGTCACTGCACTTGCTAAACAGGTTTTAGACAAGAACAAAAGGGAAAAAAAGAGCAATGAGCAGAATATTTGTAGGCTGAACTGAAATCAACCAAAAGCAGCCATCCTAAGCCAACCCCAGCTCACTCCTATCCCCTAGACCTATGGACTGACTGTTCTAACTAAACCTACTGGTTATTCTAGTTTAAGAAAGTGATAATATAAACACAAGAATTTGCAGCAGAATAATTACCTCACGGACTTCATCATCTTCTTCATTAGTATTTTTTTGTCTGGTTTCTCTGAAACGACGTACCTAGATCATAACAGAGTAAATCACAAACATGTTGCCTATTCCAGTTATGTAAATATAAAACAAGGGGCTACAATTAAGAAATGCTTTATGTTATAAAACTTGCAAATTTAACAATGTCTCACAAAAGTAAATCATATTTTTCCAATTATTAACGTTAGAATTGCACAATGTACTCTTAAAAAAAAAAACTCATATTGACCCGAAGCAAAATTATATTACCTGCTGCCAAAATGTTTCGCATCACTGAAAAAGTCTTTCAGACTGTACAGGAAAAATTCTAATACCCTATGGGTATTACACTTCAGTAAACTAGTTAAAAACAAAAATATCTCCTTGACAAGGCTTGAAATATTTATTACATTGCAAATCACTCTTGTGCACCTTGCTGCAAGACATCCAGGAGGCTCTGTGAAATGGGATCTGAAGTGGGTGGCCCCTGAAGATCCATTTTTATTAAGAGTCAACTCATGAAGGTTTGCTGAGCATGGTCCTGGTATCAAGAAGGAGACTACAGGTTTCTTTTTTAATGGTTCCTGCTCACAAGGCTCTTATTATACAGCTATGTATACGTTCTTTAAGCCCATTTATTTAATAATCTACTCAGCACATATTTACTGAGCACCTTCAATGTGCCATATATTATCGTAGAAACTGAGAATACAGTTATTAACAAAACAGACAAAAAGCTGCTCTCATGGAATCTATAATCAATTGATGATATGGGAGAGGGAACAGCAAATAAGACTCCAATGTAAGAGGCTGGAGCAATTAGAGGAATCAACAAAAGACACTGAAAATATGCAGCCAGCGAGGCAGGAAGATAACAAGAGTCTGGTATCCTGAAATCCAATAAAAAACATGTTTCAAAGAAGGTCAAGTGAGATGTAAGATAGAAAACTGACAGTGGATTTAGCAATGGCAGTCACTGGTGATCTTGACAAGTGCGGCTTCACTAGAATGATGGGATCAGGAGCCTGAGTGGATAGATTTAATAGAAAATGGAGAGAGAAGAATGAGTCAGCAAATACAGAAAACTCTTTGAAGCGATTCTGCTCTAGAAGAGGAACAGAGAGCAGTAGCTAAAGGAAAATGGGATCGAGAGTTTTGTTTGTTTCTTAAGCTGAAAGAAATAACAGCATGTTTGTTATGATTTAGTAGAGGAAAAATACAAGAATAACAATATTTTAAAAGATGACACAGTATGTAATCGTGCCCTAGGTGATAAGTAGCATACCAAAGGTGCTAAGCCATTCACAGAAGAGAAATGAGAGTCAGAGTGGGAACACTGAACAGGCACTATGTGTCAGACAGTATTCTAAGGATTTTACATGGATTAATTCTTCTAATCCTTACAACAACCTTGAAGGAGGGCCTATTATCATCACCATTTTATCCTCAGATGAGGATACTGAGGGATAGGTGGGTTTAGATAACTCAATGATGGGTACACAGCTAATAAGGGTTTTGATTTTGAACACGGGTGTCTGGTCAGAGCCACCATGACTCACACACACTCTTTCTCTTTCTCTCTCTCCCTCTCTCTCTCTCTCTCACGCGCACACACACACACACACACACACACACACACCCCACACAGACTTTGCTGCTCAGGAGTCATGATGTCACTCCAGGTGGGGATGGTTATGTTTTATTTCTGGTATGTACCTGAGAAATCTATTTATGCTATAAATTAGCAAACCCAACACATCCAGAGTCATAGAGTGAATGGTTTTAGAGTGTGAACTGCCTGTCCTACCTCTGGAAGTACTTGGTATTAAATAATACTAGTTACACATTGACACCATAAGGCTTTAAGAGAACCGTGTTAACCAAAAGCACTAAAATAAGGGAATGAGTTTTTTTTTTTTTTTTTTTTTAATAATATTGTTTTGTTCTTCTGCTTAGGGAGAATCTGGGAAATAGAGAAAGTGATCCCCT
The DNA here is from genome assembly GCF_028858775.2 of Pan troglodytes. Lineage (NCBI taxonomy): Eukaryota > Metazoa > Chordata > Mammalia > Primates > Hominidae > Pan > Pan troglodytes. Next base: position 96,554,696 of record NC_072407.2, read on the forward strand.
GTAATATAACTACCTTGACATAACTGTTGATAGTATATCTGGGATATTTTCTTTATTTACATAAACATACACAATTACATATAAAATAAAAATAATTGAGATTATACTACGCAGTTTTTTATCTTTGAAATTCTTTTCCCAATTAACATTAGATTAGAAATATCTTCTCATGTTCTTCTTCCAAAATGTCATTTTTAAGCTGTGTAAAATTTTATATGGTATATGTACCAACATTTATTGTATCGAAACATTTCCAATTATTCCCCACTATGAACAACACTAAGATGAATCACTCCATACACAAATCTCTACCTCACTATTTTCGTAGGGAAATTTCCCAGGCTGAGTTAAAGGGTAAATCTTAAGCCTCTTAATATACTCTGCCAAACTGCTTTTCAGTAAAGCTATTCAAACGTAATACTACTACCAGCAGTGTGCTAGATACTATTTTTCTCAAATTGCTGCCAATTTGACAAACAAAAGATGTATTTGAGTTTCTTTGATTATCCTAGGCTAAACACCATTTTCATATGCTTATTAGCTATTTATATTTCTTTTATGAACCACCTATTCATGTCCTTTGTTCACTATTCTATCAAATGTTTAATTATTTTTAAGATTTCTAAGAGCTCATTAATATTAAGAATATTAAACTTTTTTCTGCCCACATACAAATATTTTCATGTCAATATCTTTTAATTTTGTTTTTTGACAATGTGATATGCAAACATTTATAATTTCTATGTAGTCAAGTCTAGACAGCTTTTCCTGTAATTTTTCCACTGCTTCTTGCTTAGCAGAAATTTTCTAAATGAAATTCAAGATCTCAATCAAAACTTACTAAAAAAATTAAAATGAACAAAAATTACCATCCTACAAGGTTCACTTTAAAGCCCTTTCAAAGGATCTTTAAGAGAAGATACTATCCATGGGGAACAAAACACTTTAGTACCAACCATATGCAAGACTCTGTTCTAGGCATTTTCTACATTTTCTAATTTAACCTTCATTTTATCATTTCAATTTTATAGATGAGAAAAACTAAACAAATCAGAGAGGTTAAATAGTGATTTACCAGAAAAAAATCTCAGAGCTACTCTTAAAGACAGACTATTTAAATAGACCTAGACACTCAAATTAGTTACTTACCTCCTCATCGATTTTGTCTTCTAGGGCGTCAATATGACGTTCTTTAAGAAATCGCTGTGTTTTTTCCAACTGGTATTTCACTAATTCCTCAATGGCATCTTTCTCCTCCTTGTCCACAAATTCTTGTACTGCTTCACCCATCCCTCTTTCTGTTAGCAGTGAGAGCTGCACATTCTGTAAGATACACATCACTGGATGCAGAAATAGTTTTTATTCCTTACAAAATAATTATAGATGAGCAAGGAAAATTACCAAATATGTTACCAGAGAAAAAATATAGTGAACAGCTGTAGTTAAGCCTACTAATATCAGGAAACAGAAAAAGCAAAGTCAAAACCAGAAATGGGGGAGGAGTACAGGACACGTGAAATGTAGAGGCCTGATGGCTAGGATATGGAGTCCAAAAATGGCAGCTATAATTAATAGAGATGAAATTAACCAGCGTGGTAGGCAAAATAAGAGCCCCCTAAAGATGTCCACGTCTTAAACTCTGGGACCTGTGAATACATGGCAAAGAGGAACAAAGGTTGCTAATCAGCTGTCTGTAAAATAGGGAGAGTATCAGAGACTATCCAGGTGGGCCCAGTGTAATCATAAGGGTCCTGAAAAGCAGAAGAGGGAGGCAGATGGGAGCTGGAAGGAAAAATAACTCTGGGGAAATGGTTAGAAAGATACAACATTGCAGGATTTGAAGATAATAGGAGAGCAAGAGCCAAGGAACATAGTAGGCACCTCTAGAAGCTGGAAAAGGTAAGGAAATGGATTCTCCCTTAGAGCCTCCAAAAAGGAAGACAGCCATGCCAAAACCTTGATTCCAGTCCTGTGTAAGATTTCTGACCTACACGACTGTAAGATAATAAATCTGTGTTGTTTTAAACCACTAAGTTTGTGGAAATTTGTTTCAGCACCCATAGGAAACTAATACAACCAGAGGATCTTAGAGTGGCATATACTTATGACATAAGTTTCAGTGGCTTCACCATCATGTGGCTGTCTTTGTTTGTAGAATAATTCTGAAATTACATCCAAATGTGAGAAAACTAAATCTGGATTGAGATCTTTGTAACAGAGATACAAATAAAGTAAGAGAATAACAACAACAATAACAGTTATGTTAATAATGGTATTCACAATTAACATTAATTAAACACTAATTTTCTTTGATGTGCAGCAACTACAAATGAATGTAAATGTCACCCTACTTACTTCTAAGTTTCACTTAAGAATGTCCCTGATTTAAGTTAAAATTATTCAGTTTAATAATTGCAACAGAGATACAAAGAGAATAACATCAACAATAACAGCTATATTAATAACAGTACTAATAACTAACATTAATTAAACACTAATTTTCCCTGCTGTGCAGCAACTGCAAATGAATGTAATTAATTGTCACCCTACTTACTTCATAGAAACATTTTGAGGATTCATTTTGTTTAAACTATCAACTAAACATATCCTAAATTAAAATCTGTTACTATAAGGTAGCCATTATTCGAAATGTGAACTGTAAGAAATTACCTTCTCTGCGGTTTGAAAGTACTGTTTTACAAGATCTTCTACCCTTAAAGTTGTTCCTTCTGAAGGCTTTGTGATAAGTTTCCCAAAGTTGATCTCTTCTCCTAGAAAAAAAGAAGTATATCAAAAAATAGCTTCTATCATAATGTTAAAATGCGCATACTCATTGCAAGTTGTCAGTGGAGAAAGTAAGGCCAAACTTTATCAACTGCCAGCTTGCTCAACATGGTAAATTTTGAGGCAAAACAAGCCATTTTTGTTAATAGCCACGGTCTTTTCCCCACAGTCAGTATTTCTCGTTCATACCTCCAGGATAGGTGTCTTGTAGCTGTTCTCACTGGGTGAAGCACAGACTTCTGGAGGTCCTCAAGACCCATTCAGGGAGTAATAACGTCAAAAATACTTTCATAATAATCCTAAGATGTTATTTGCCATTTTGCCATCTGCCATCATTGCTACACTGACGATGCAAAAGCAATCATGGGTACTGCTGGTGCCTTGTGACGTCAAGGTAGTAGCATAAAACTCTACTATGAATGGTAGTCACGACCATGTACTCATAGCTCAATACACAACACAACACTTTCACTTAAGAATGTCTCTGATTTAACGGTTAAAATTATTAATTTAATTAAATCTCAGCCCTTGAGCACGTATCTTTTTAAAATCCTGTGAGACAAAGGGAAAGTATGTTTAATACACTTCTGCTGCATTACTAAGCAAGATGATTGTCTCAAAAACAGGAGGCACAGACTAGAAAGAGCACTCAGTACGAAGTTAGGAAGCACAGAATCCAGTATTTGCTCTGTCAATAACCCTTGTCAGGTAAATGCATGTTAAGTGTCTACATGTAAAAAGATAGGATCCCTGCCCATAAGAAAAATTACTATAATACAAAGTGGTAAGTGCTCCCGAGAATATAACACATAGAGAAGAAAGCAATTAATTCTTCTCAAAGAAGGCAGAAAATCATGTATAGGTATCAAATGCAGCTGTCATTTGAATCAACACTTGCAGAATGAACAAGATTCACTGAGCAAAATAGGGAGAAAAAATTTCAGGCAGAAAAGGCCTAGAAGGGAAAGAGAAATAATGTTCGGTGTTTTTCTTGACAAATGCTGGGACAGGTGAACAAAAATCTTTTTTGAATTTCAAGGCAGGAGAGTTAATATTACCAAACAAATATGATTACTACATTTTACTATGCCAGACACTATGTTAAGACCATTTATATACATTGTTATCATCTAATCCTCACAACAATCCTATCAGACCAGTACACTCCTTAGCCTGATTTTAGAGATGAGAAAACTTAGCAAAGGTTTAGTAATTTGCATGGTGTAGTTAAGTGGCAGAGCTGGCAATGCAACAGAAAATGCTTTCAATAAAACACACAAAAATGCCATTGTTTCCATTGAGCAACTTAGGTTTAAACAAATTTTTTAGAAATCACTAAAACAAAACTCACTATAGATTAAATTCTTGAAAGATATTTGTATATTCTAGTTGTATATTCTGTTTCTCTTCTAAATGTTACACTAATAAAATTTCAAGCAATTGATATAGATGCATAATCTATTGCATAATGGAAGTAAACTATTATCAAGAAACAACTAATTAAAATTTAAAACATAAAAATATAATTCTCTGATATGGATTTCCCCCTCCTAAAGCAGTATTACACGATGTCTACTTAAATATCTGAATGATTGTTTCAGGTTGAATTCATAGCATACCCAATATCTGGTCACAATTTGACAGTAAAAATAGAAGCCCATCAAATCTAGGCTCATAAAAACCTAGGTAGCTTACTTGTAAACAGCCATACATTTCTATGAAAATTCTCTGACTCAATAACTCTAAGAGTCTCTATATTTTATATGTCCAATACTTCTTGTGAAAAAGCACTATTTCAGTCAGATGACCCTGTTTTATAAATGCTAAAAAAAGGGGAATTAGTTTTTGTGAAATTTAATTGGAAATTAATTACCTGGATCATCAGAAATATCAAACTATGAAACAACTCTTATTCCCAAAGTCTGAAGTCGTCCTAAATCACTGTATACTTTAAGGTCAAAATGCTTAATAATGCAAAAATTGAACATTAATAATACATACTAAGTAATACATATGTATTTTGAGCAGTAAATCTCTAAAGTCTGTGTATATTATTACTTAGCAGGACTGTTTAAAAAAAAACGTTTTCAGAGAAAGTCTTCCATTTCTTTATTGATATCCACAGGTTTAAAAATGATTGCTCTCTAGCCCTTTCCTAGCCAAGGGAAGCAGTGACAGACGGTACCTGGAAAATCGGGACACTCCCACCCTAATACTGCGCTTTTCCAACTGTCTTAGCAAACAGCACACCAGGAGATAATATCCCGTGACTGGCTCTGCGGGCCCCACGTCCACGGAGCCTTGCTCACTGCTAAGGCAGTGGGCTTGGGGAGGGGTGTCCGCCATTGCTGAGGCTTGAGTAGGTAAACAAAGCAGACAGGAAGCTCGAAATGGGTGGAGCCCACCGCAGCTCAAGGAAGCCTGCCTGCCTCTGTAGACTCCACCTCTGGGGGCAGGGCACAGCTGAACAAAAGGCAGCAGAAACTTCTGCAGACTTAAACATCCCTGTCTGACAGCTCTGAAGAGAGCAGTGGTTCTCCCAGCATGGAGTTTGAGCTTTGAGGACGGACATAATGCCTCCTCAAGTGGGTCCCTGACCCCCGTGTACCTAACTGGGAGACACCTGCCAGTAGGGGCCGACTCACACCTCATACAGCCGGGTGCCCCTCTGAGACGAAGCTTGCAGAGGAAGGATCCACATAATTGGAAGTAAAGCACTCCTCAGCAAATGTAAGAGAGCAGAAATCACAACAAACTGTCTCTGAAACCACAGTGCAATCAAACTAGATTAAGAAACTCACTCAAAACCACTCAAATACATGGAAACTGAACAACCTGCTCCTGAATGACCATGGGTAAATAACGAAATGAAGGCAGAAATAAAAATGTTCTTTGAAACCAAAGAGAACAAAGAAACAACATATCAGAATCTCTGGGACACATTTAAAGCAGTGTGTAGAGGGAAATTTATAGCACTAAATGCCCACAAGAGAAAGCAAGAAAGATCTAAAATAGACAACCTAACATCACAATTAAAAGAACTAGAGAAGCAAGAGCAAACACATTCAAAAGCTAGCAGAAGGCAAGAAATAACTAAGATCAGAGCACAACTGAAGGAGATACAGACACAAAAAACCCTTCAAAAAATCAATGAATCCAGGAGCTGGTTTTTGAAAAGATCAACAAACTTGATAGACCGCTAGCAAGACTAATAAAGAAAAAAAGAGAGAAGAATCAAATAGGTGCAATAAAAAATGATAAACGGGATATCACCACTGATTCCACAGAAATACAAACCACCATCAGAGAATACTATAAACACCTCTATGCAAATAAACTAGAAAATCTAGAAGAAATGGATAAATTCCTGGACACACACACTCCCAAGACTAAACCAGGAAGAAGTTGAATCTCTGAATACACCAATAACAGGCTCTGAAATTGAGGCAATAAATAATAGCGTACCAACCAAAAAAACTCCAGGACCAGATGGATTCACAGCCAAAGTCTACCATAGGTACAAAGAGGAGCTGCTACCATTCCTTCTGAAATGATTCCAATCAACAGAAAAAGAGGGAATCCTCCCTAACTCATTTTATGAGGCCAACATCATCCTGATACCAAAGCCTGGCAGAGACACAACAAAAAAAGAGAATTTTAGACCAATATCCCTGATGAACATCGATGCAAAAATCCTCAATAAAATACTGGCAAACCAAATCCAGCAGCACATCAAAAAGCTTATCCACCATATCAAGCTGGCTTCATCCCTGGGATGCAAGGCTGGTTCAACATACGCAAATCAATAAACGTAATCCAGCATATAAACAGAACCAAAGACAAAAACCACATGATTATCTCAATAGATGCAGAAAAGGCCTTTGACAAAATTCAGCAGCCCTTCATGATAAAAACTCTCAATAAACTAGGTATTGATGGGACGTATCTCAAAATAATAAGAGCTATTTATGACAAACCCACAACCAATATCATACTGAATGGACAAAAACTGGAAGCATTCCCTTTGAAAACTGGCACAAGACAGGGATGCCCTCTCTCATCACTCCTATTCAACACAGTGTTGGAAGTTCCGGCCAGGGCAATCAGGCAGGAGAAATAAAGGGTATTCAATTAGGAAAAGAGGAAGTCAAATTGTCCCTGTTTGCAGATGACATGATTGTATATTTAGAAAATCCCATCGTCTCAGCCCAAAATCTCCTTAAGCTGATAAGCAACTTCAGCAAAGTCTCAGGATACAAAATCAATGTGCAGACCAGGCGCCGTGGCTCACGCCTGTAATCCCAGCACTTTGAGAGGCCGAGGTGGGCGGATCACAAGGTCAGGAGATCGAGACCAACCTGGATAATACGGTGAAACCCTGTCTCTACTAAAAATACAAAAATTAGCAGGGGCGTGGTGACAGGTGCCTGTAGTCCCAGCGACTCGGGAGGCTGAGGCAGGAGAATGGCGTGAACCTGGGAGGCGGAGCTTACAGTGAGCTGAGATCGCGCCACTGCACTCCAGCCTGGGTAACAGATCATGACTCTGTCTCAAAAAAATGAAAATAAAAACAAAATCAATGTGCAAAAATCACAGCATTCCTACACCAATAACAGACAAACAGAGAGCCAAATCATGAGTGAACTCCCATTCACAATTGCTTCAAAGAGAATAAAATACCTAGGAATCCAATTTACAAGGATATGAAGGACCTCTTCAAGGAGAACTACAAACCACTGCTCAACGAAATAAAAGAGGACACAAACAAATGGCAGAACGTTCCATGCTCATGGATAGGAAGAATCAATATCGTGAAAATGGCCACACTGCCTAAGGTAATTTATAGATTCAATGCCATCCCTATCAAGCTACCAATGACTTTCTTCACAGAATTGGAAAAAACTACTTTAAAGTTCATATGGAACCAAAACAGAGCCCACATTGCCAAGACAATCCTAAGCAAAAAGATCAAAGCTCGAGGCATCACCCTACCTGACTTCAAACTGCACAACAAGGCTACAGTAACCAAAACAGCATGGTACTGCTACCAAAACAGAGATATAGACCAACGGAACAGAACAGAGGCCTCAGAAATAACAATGCACATCTACAACCATCTGATCTTTGACAAACCTGACAAAAACAAGCAATGGGGAAAGGATTCCCTATTTAGTAAATGGTGCTGGGAAAACTGGCTAGCCATATGTAGAAAGCTGAAACTGGATCCCTTCCTTACACCTTATACAAAAATTAATTCAAGATGGATTAAAGACTTAAATGTTACACCTAAAACCATAAAAACCCTAGAAGAAAACCTAGGCAATACCATTCAGGACAGAGGCATGAGCAAGGACTTCATGACTAAAACACCAAAAGCAATGACAACAAAAGCCAAAATTGACAAATGGGATCTAAGTAAACTAAAGAGCTTCTGCACGGCAAAAGAAACTACCATCAGAGTGGACAGGCAACCTATAGAATGGGAGAACATTTTTGCAATCTACCCTTCTAACAAAGGGCTAATATCCAGAATCTATAAAGAACTTAAACAAATTTATAAGAAAAAATCAAACAACCCCTTCAAAAAGTGGGTGAAGGATATGAACAGACACTTCTCAAAAGAAGACATTTATGCAGCCAACAGACACATGAAAAAATGCTCATCATCACTGCCCATCAGAGAAATACAATTCAAAACCACAATGAAATACCATCTCATACCAGTTAGAATGGCGATCATAAAAAACAACAGGTGCTGGAGAGGATGTGGAGAAATAGGAATACTTTGACACTGTTGGTGGGACTGTACACTAGTTCAACCATTGTGGAAGACAGTGTGGGGATTCCTCAAGGACCTAGAACTAGAAATACCATTTGACCCAGCCATCCCATTATTGGGTATATACCCAAAGGATTATAAATCATGCTGCTATAAAGACACATGCACACATGTGTTTATTGTGGCGCTATTCACAATAGCAAAGACTTGGAACCAACCCAAATTTCCATCAATGATAGAATGGATTAAGAAAATGTGGCACATATACACTATGGAATACTATGCAGCCATAAAAAATGATGAGTTCATGTCCTTTGTAGGGACATGGATGAAGGTGGAAACCATCATTCTGAGCAAACTACCGCAAGGACAGAAAACCGAACCCCGCATATTCTCACTCATAGGTGGGAATTGAACAATGAGAACACTTGGACACAGGGCAGGGAACATCACACACCGGGGCCTGTCGTGGGGTTGGGGGATGGGGGAGGGATAGCATTAAGAGCAATACCTAATGTAAATGACGAGTTAATGGGTGCAGCACACCAACATGGCACATGTATACATATGCAACAAACCTGCACGTTGTGCACATGTACCCTAGAACTTAAGGTATAATAATAATAAAAAAGATTGCTATCTAATTTTTAGAAGACAAGAGAATTATTCCCACTGTCAATTTGTTTAAGACATTACAATCATATTAAAACATCTTCCATTATTATGTTACAGTTTTTAATAAAGATTCCTTCACAAATCCTATAAGAACATTTTTTTAACTCGTAAAAATAACTAGCTTACCTGTTTTTTCCTTTTGTTCTCTATGCCTGAAAAAATGGATAATGTCTTTTGGATTAGCTACCCGATCCACAAATTTCTGGCTAAAGCGAAGAACACTGAAAGGTTCAAAACCTCCACTATAGTCCACCTGAAAACACAGAATAATCTATGAAGGCTAGGAAACAACAATTTGCCAATTTTTAAAACACACACTAATCCTTCAGTATTCACAGTGTTTATGCTTGATACTTTCAAATTTATGAATTAATTTTCTACAGTAGATCATGATGGAGCTATATCATTTATCCTATTGAGAAACTAATGTTTGAAAAGTTTATAAGCATAAGCAAAATACTTTGTTCGATGGAATCAAGGTATTGCAATAATTTCCACAATGCAGAATGATTACATCTCCCCCTGATAACACTAATAGTCTAGGTACCTACCAAGCAAACCATCTGAAAACAATTTTCTGAACTTTCAAAACAAACAAACAAACACACACCAAAATAAAATACTAGCCTTAAATGCATTAGTAAATTGGTCTATCATCTTAGAGATGTGCCTCAAGAGAAAGATGAATGCTAGGAACATCCAGGTAATAAAGAATCAAATCTGTGAGCCTTGAGAAATGATTACCTCCAAAAGATGGTATCTCACTGAAACTGAGAACTTCTCTCAAGGTAGACTCTTTCTACAGAAGTCTGTAGTGGTAAACAGACCTTTACAAAGACAAATACCACCTTTCTTTCTCAGAGATATGTTCTCCTAAACTAGCTGTTCCCAAAGTACGCTATGGGGACCAGCACTGCACCACCTCACAGCTTATCCAGAATGCTCCCTAACTAAAGTGCTCCCACTTTCACTCATCATCACTATCTGCTAAGGTTTTTTGTTCATTTATTTGATATTTGTGTATCATGTCTCTCTTTGCACCTCCACCTCCTGTAAGCTCGACGAATTCAAAACCTCATCTGTTTTATCATCCCTATATCCTGCAGCATCCATAATTGCAGGTACTCAATAAGATTTAGTCAATGAATTAATGAATGTCTTTTAGTCAGTACAATGTAGTTTTGTAATATTACTTATATGACAATATGTGCTGTTTTATGAATGAATTCGTAATTTACTGTGCTTAGGAAAAGAAATGCCAATTTTCTATTAAAATCTGGTTAGTTTTAATGCTGTGAGGCAGACACAGATGAGAAAATTGGGATCTTTTGCCATAATGAAGAGAACTATGTGATTCCCTTAAAGTAATTATTTTTGTATTACCCAGACCATCTCTCTCTCTCTCTCTCTTTTTTTTTTTTTTTTTTTTTTTTTGAGATGGCGTCTCACTCTGTCACCCAGGCTGGAATGCAGTGGCACAATCTCAGCTCACTGCAACTTCTGCCTCCCGGGTTCAAGCGATTCTCATGCTTCAGCCTCCCAAGTAGTTGGGATTACAGGCCTGCACCACCATACCTGGCTAATTTTTTTATTTTTAGTAGAGACAGGGTTTTGCCATGTTGCCCAGGCTGGTCTCGAACTCCTGACGTCAGATGATTCAGCCACTTCGGCCTCCCAAAGTGCTGGGATTACAGGCGTGAGCCACCATGCCCAGCCTTACCCAGATCATCTCTACAGCTACCATGTTATAAAAGACAAAATACTAAATGCTAAAGCTATTAGGTCTCTCCTTCAAACTTCTCATTTATAAATGTTTGGTCATAACAAATTTTATTGGATGTCCTCAATGTTCTAAGTATGCTGTTCAGGGCCAGGGATACAACCATAAATAAATACAATCTTGGCTGTCAAGAAATTCACAAACTGACTGGGAAGACAAACACGTAAACAGATCACTGGAAGCAGACTGTGAGTGGTGCTATAAGAGGTATGTACAAAGTTGAATGAGGACACAAAGGAAGAAGCATGTTCTCTGTGGGCAGGTCAAGAAAGGCTTCTTTGAAGACGGAGGCTTTAGGTGGGTGCTGAAGAAGGTATAGAGAAAGGAGGAGAGAAGTGTGTCCCACGCAACAGGATCAACGTGGACAAAGGTTCCAGTGAAATAAACTCCACTGCACCCAGGGGACGGCAGCTTTTTTGGTTTAGACCACATCATGTAGACCCCTGAATGCTAACCTAAAAAAGTTTAGACTTTTTCCTGTTAGTGCTGGGGAATAATTAAGTTATTTTTAGCAGAAAAGACACGCAAAACTGTGTTTTACAAAGATCATTTTGGCATTAGTGTGGAGAGAGAAGGAAACTGGAGGCAGAGTCCTGGTAGGAGGCTGCAGCAATAGGCCAGGAAGTATTAATAAGGGCTTCACTATGCCAGCGACAGTGGGATAAAGAAACGGGAACAGATTGCCTACTGTGCAACAGACACTATTTAATCCATTTAGATCTCATAAATCTACGAAGCATTTGGTTGGTGCACAAGTAACTGCAGTTTTTGCCATTACTTTCTATGACAAAACCCGCAAATACTTTTGCACCAACCTAATACAAACCAAGGGATAAGGGATGCGGTTGCTCAAGGTCATACGACTAGTGGTTGGGCCAGAATGAAGCTCAGGAAGTCTGGCTCTACACTGTACTCTTTACCTCCACAGTCTACATCCCAGTACTTCTCAAATTTTCATGAACATATACATTTCTTGGAGATTTTTGTTAAAATACAGTGGGTTCTGATGCAGGGTCTGAGGCTCTGCATTTTTAACAATTTCCCAGGCAACAACAACACTGCTGGTTTAAAGACTACACTCCTCAGTACCAGGCCTCAGGGGACTCCTGAAGATACAGAACAAGAAGGAGGTCTAAGTAAAGATTTTGAAGTCATCACTCTATTGGTGGTCATTAAAGCTGTATGCCTACACTGAAAAGAGGGCTAACTATGAGACGGGACGGATACAAATAACTCAGAGAATGCCCAAGAGTAATTCAGCAAGATGAGACACGATCTATTGGATTGAACAATTAAAGGTCATCTTTTCCACTGGATATGGTGAAGTCAGAGCCTTGGTTATAGTGAACTGAAGAAGAGAAAGTTAAGAGAGATATAGGTTATATACTTTTAGGGGCTTTTAAAGAGAGTAAGCAACATGGGGTAGGAGTTTGGAAAAGGGAAAAGCATAGTGGTAAAGAAGAGGTCTGTTGTTGTTTCTTTGTTTATAACACGATAGAAAGGATAAGCAGATTTATAGGCACAGGAAACAATCCTAATAATAACCAAAACAAATAAACCGTACATAGATTAGAAGGATGTGTTACGGGGAAAAAAATAAGAAGAAAAGAGGAAGCAGAAGAAGGTAAGTGAAATCAGGAGCACTGGAGAGAAGGTAGGGGCTGCAATCTTGATGGTAGGGCTTCAGTGAGGTGACACGGGAGCAGACTAAAGGGAGATAAGAGCACATCCCACATGCCCAAGAAACTGCGAGAAGGCCAAGATGCCTGGAATGAAGTGAGTAGAGGAGGTAGTTAAAGATGAAGCCAGAGAGCTCAGCCAATCTATTAAATATAACAACAAATTATTTAGAAAATGAGAAAAATAAGTTACCAAACCTATCACTTAAACTGTGATTAACTCAAATCCTTATATCTTTGTTTTTGCCTCCGATGGTGATTGCTCTTCTTATTACTATAAGCACTCTCCTCACTACTTTTCAAAGAAACCATGTAAACTGTACATTACTATGCTTTGAAAATTAATAATATTCAATCTGTATAAATAGGACTTACTCGCAGTCGTACAAGAGGCTTCTCTGGCTGGTGAGAATTACCCAGACGTTCCCGTTCAGCATTTTCAAGCATTTCTTCAATCTCAAAATTTTTAAAAAGATTAAAAAACAACGTAGTAAACTGAGTTTAACTTGGCTGAATAGCAGCTTATTACCACAGGAATTTTCCTGAACTACATAATCATCTTTATTTCCTAGGTCATTTATGACACCTTTTCAAATATACCTTCTTGTAATGCTCCTTTAATACTATTCCTTAATGTTTTCCTTTCATGAAAGTTCTTCATAATTTTTCAATCTCTAAAATAATTCTTTTAGAATAAAACTTAAAATATTACTACTCATGTTTCAATTTTCTACTCATGTTTCAATAAGGCTTTCCTCAGCTTACCAACTTAAAACCAAGTAAGTCTAGTTTTTGCAGTCATATGATCCATGGGAGACTCACCAGAAGATTTAGGGATCTATAAGCAAGGACTTTAGATTATTTATCTTGGAAGAGTTCAAGGTAAAAGAAAATAAGACTGATGTTTTCAAATATGTGGAGTTGTCTCATACTCTGAGAGGACAAGATTATAACATCTTAGACTTGAAAGAGTTCTGAAGACAAAAGCACTTGTTCTATATTGTTCTTAAGGGTAAAACCAAGTTACAAGGAGACAGCATTAGATTATTTTCATAAATGGCTGTGTGCACAGTGATTAGATATCTCCAGATGGCCAACTTCATAGCTGAACAATTCTAGTTCTTAGAAAGTTCTTGTATTGGAACAAAAACTGCCTTCCTATAACTTTGTCCTGATCTCAAGAACAATACAGAACAAGTGTTTTTGTCCTCAGATTTCTTTCACATCTAAGACTTTATAATCTTGTCCTTTAAACTGTCTGTAACAATGAAGTCCAAAAGAGCTTTCTGCAATAATTTTTTCTATGTGCATATTCAATATGGTTGCCAAAACCATATGTGGATACAGAGTACTTGAAATGTGGCTAGTACAAGTGAGAAACTGAATTTTAAATTTAAATGTAAATAATTAAATGTAAACAGCCACATGTGCTAGTGAATACATATCAGACAGCACAGAGAAAATCTATAAGAATATGATCTCCTAGGTCAATTATTTCAATCCAACAAGCATTTATAGAGCATCATTTTGCCAGGTACTAGGTCAAGTGCTGAGACAGAAAAGTAAGATATGGGTCCTGTCCTCAAAGAGTTCAGAAGAGACTCACATGCTTATAAAAAATAATATAACTTAACTAAGTACAATAACAGAAATGTACATAAAATACAGAGATAACAGAAAGTTATGTGCACACCTGGTGTTTAAAATGAACCTCTATTACTTTTGTGTCACCAGCGTCTACTTTCCTCTCTGGATTCATGTCACCAAAGCCCACAGGATTTAGGTGAAGTTCATACAGTAGACCTCAACCAGAGGTGACTTTGCTTCTCTAAGGACATTTGGCAAGGTCTGTAAACATTTTTGATCATCACGACCAGTTAGAAGGGGTACTACTGGCATCTAGTGGGTACAAACCAGGGAGAATACTGCTAAACATCCCAGAGTGCACAGAACTGCCTCCCACAACAAAGAATTATTAGTACAAAATGTCAACTAAGCCAAAGTTGAAAAACCCAGGTCTGACTCCAGGGAAGGGCACATGACTCAGGCCTGGATCAATCAATGCAAAAGCAATTAATGCATTTTCTATCTCTTTGGCTTGAGAGATTGGATTTAGGGATGCCAGAATCTTAATCTATGTTTGAGTTTCTAGAGTCAATCATCTTGAAACAAGCGTACACTTTTGGTTACGTGAGCTACACACTGCTCAAAAAGCTGTGACACTGAATGAGTCACCTTATCTAAGGTTCAGTTCCTCTAAACTATAGATGGTAGAAACTACTCACATATAGTATTGTTGGCTAGATTAAATGCTGTCAACAGTGCACATCACATACAGTAAATCAGTAAGTATCACTGGTCATAATTATTATCATTGTTACTATGTTACATGATTTTTCATGAAAAGAAAACATAGTAGGACAGCTGACACAGAGTTAAGAACTGAGTGTCAGCAAGTGATGCTAATTAAGCTGTCAACCCACATATTATTAAATGCATTAATCCACCCAACCTTAGTAGTGGCTGAAATTTTCTAGAGATTTAGGGGTGGCAATGTGCATAGAGAGGGAGGTTTGGGACTTACATTGCAGCAATAGGGTGGATAGCAAACACATTTTTCACATTTCATTTGGGGTAGCTTTCAGGGTGAAAGGGACGCCTAATACAGATTATTAGAAGCTAAGGCTTTTCTCACACACGATAGTCTCCCATTCCTCCATCAAAGTTACTGCCTGCTTTCATAAATAAAATGAACAAATCATCAAATCAGGATTAAAAAGGAGAAAAGATTATGTATTATGTTTTT
Source organism: Pan troglodytes (assembly GCF_028858775.2). NCBI lineage: Eukaryota > Metazoa > Chordata > Mammalia > Primates > Hominidae > Pan > Pan troglodytes. The sequence continues at coordinate 96,570,199 of NC_072407.2, forward strand.
GAAAAGGAAGAAAGAAACTAGGAGAGAGATTTAATTTTTTTTAACATCCAGTATTCCTCCCTCTCAAAGACTTAAAAAAAAAAATCTTGGACACAATTAAACACATTCACTGAAGAACAGTGTCCTTACAGGCTTCATGAGAATGTAATCAACATAAAGGCTTCCCTCTACTCTACTAAATTACTTAATTGAAGGTGAATAATTCTTCAACTAAAGTAGATCTCATTGACTTTATCAAAAAGAATTACCTTCTCCAAACAGAAGCTTTGTATGGCTTGGGTTACTTTAGGATTATCTGGGTTAAAAATGTCTGGATGATTAGCTAGAACAATATCCTCCATGAAAAACTGCCGCACTGTGTGAAGAGGAATTTTATGCATATTCATCTTCCTCCCTTTAATACGCAGCAAACCAACATGTCTGAAGTGGAGAGAAATGAACACCGAGTCACAGTGTAAATTTCCTCAGGGTGATGTGCATACGAAAGCTTTCATATTTCTTAGTTTCTACAAAATGTTTCTTTATAAAATCATACTCTTAAAAATAAATGTTTCTGCTAATTTAACCTTAATGTTATCATCACAGGAAAAGATGGTAGACATTTTCCTTCCCCAGAGTAAAAGCAACTCATCCATTATTATCCCTGTCTGATCAGTCTTGTAAGATAGACATAATAAGCATAAAAAAATGTTATCAGGACTATGATGGTAGCATATGTAGACTATAGTATTACATCTATATACCTATGTATATGTACATACATGTACACATATAGACAAAATGATTTTGCAGTGGACTCATGAAGAAAAAAAACCAACCAACATAGATTCTACTACCATATTCTTTAACCCTATTATCATTGTAACAATCAGAACTCAAGTGATTCAAAAGATAAAACCCATAATAAAAATTGAGTTTAATCACTGTTAACTACTTCTTACAATCATATCATTCCCCCAAAAATGTTTTAAAAATGAGATCTATTATATTGCACTTATAATCAGAAAATTTTCAATTAAATGGTTTTAGGATAATTTTTTATAATGAACTTTGTGAAATTAGTAATCATCAACCTAAAGCATCTAACTTGAAATATAATTAAAATGTGCATCTTGAATTTGCCTAATGAGCAGCAAAGTAACACCAATTGGATGCTCTCTTTTTGAAAATGGCTTAAAATCTGGAAAAACAATAAGACTACATAGAATGATCAATTTTCAAAAATTAAGCTATCATATAAATTACAATACTGCCAGTTAGCGGTAACCTTAACATAGGCCTTAAACCTATGAGATGATTAGTTATTATAGCAAAGATTTCTTAAAAATTGGCTCAAAATATATAACACTCACTTCTTTACAGCTTCTCCTGGGGAAAGAGAAGTAACCACTGAGCTTCCAGGTTGTGAGATATAAAACAGCTGTTGTTCATTTTTGGTTGGAGCTATTTTACACTCATGTTCATGGCCCCAGATAACAAGATCAATGAAGTCATCCAAAAATTGTTCTGGAATGAAGTTAGTACTTCCATGTTTACTCCTGTATCAAGATTTTGAAAAATATAAATTCGGTGATTAGAAAAACTTCATATTATTGAAGTCTATACAGATCTTTCTTTCTCCATTCACTAAAGATTTTATTGCATCCTTCTATGTACCAGAAAGTGTGCACAGGATTGGGAATGTAAAGATCATCAATACTAACTCCTGACCTTGAGAGCTTTACAAACTTACTGGACACAGACAAGTGGAAACCCGAAAAGAGAAAGCAGTCAATTCTATATTTGGAGGAAGATCATGAAAGGTTTTACATAGGAAGGATTTCCCCTTTGGTCAATCAGAAAAGCATGAATTCTATCAATAGTAGAAATCTATAAATCAGTCTAACTATATACTAGAGAAAACACACAGAAAATGCAAGTAAGTATAAATATGTCCAGCAATTTCTTAACATTATCTTTTTACTAATAAATATAATGGGAGTAAAAACATCAATCTCACATAAGTGCTAAGAGTTTTCAATATCAAATATTAAATAAACAAGTGATATGCAAACTATGGTCTTATACCTATATCAGTTATTATTTAAAGATACATGAAATGCAAGGTGACAGAAGACAAGAAGGAATAGTTTTCCCTAATATTAACTTACATCACTGGAGATTCAAGTAAAAGTGTTCACATAGTTTAACCAAGCATTCATTTAATCCAAACCAATATTCTTCCATTCACCCAACAAATACTGTTACCCAAACACTGTCTACTTTATGTCAGATGTCCCAGGCTTCTTCTAGATATGGAAGACACAGCAGTGAACAAAGTCCTTGTTCTAGTGTGGGAAACAAGCAATGCAGGTTGAGTCCCTAATCTGAAAATCCAAAATCCAAAATATTTTAAGTGCCAACATGGCACCACAAGTGGTAAATTCCACACATAAATACTTAACACAAACTTTGTTTCATGCACAAAATTATTTTAAAACATGTATAAAATTAACTTAAGGCCATGTGTATAAGGTATATATAAAATGTAAACAAATTTCATGCTTAGACTTGGGTTCCATCCCCAACATATGTGCAAATATTCCAAAATCCAAAAAATCCCAAATCTTAAACACTTCTGGTCCCAAGCATTTCAGATAAGGGATACTCAATCTCTAATACAAGATGTATATGCATGTGTGTAAGTATGCACATGTATAACTTGTCAGTTAGTGATAGGTGCTGTAAAGAAAAATACAAGGAAAAGTGACATAGAAGTGCCATACTCCTCTCTACATACACAGGGCAGTCAGGAAGACCTCTCTGACTAGCATCAAATGAGCAGAGAACTGAGACGAAGCATCAGTACGCGGAGAGAGAAAGTCCTAAACAGTAGAAGAGCAGATGGTGCTAAAGTGGGAATGTGTTCAGTGAATTCAAGGAACAGCAAGGAGAACAGAAGGGCTAAGCAGAATAAATGCAGGGAAGACAGAATATACAGGCTTGTGTATCCAGGAATGTTTTTATGTAAAAAACATACATCTAAGGTATGAGATTATCACAACTACTAAAGAAAAGCAGAATAATTCCCAAATACAACATGATGCCATTGTGCCTTCATTGAGTGCTGGTTCTTTCCCGGAAGAAGAAGGGAGGATGATGCTGGTAGGCTGACTGTAATTTGTGACCTAGAAGTGATCACAATATCCTGTTGAAAGATTTTGCATGACCAAGTCATCTCCAAATTCAGATTCTTTCTTCTTTGAAACAAGAGAAAAAAAAAGTTGATGTAGAGAAACAAATGGGAAATAAGGCAAAATGCAGAAGGCTCAAGATTCTCACCCAATCTGTGAAAACCTTCTTTGTTTTAAATATGAAAGCAGAAGTATCTTGAGAATGCACAGGGTGACAAATGAATCTAACAGCATTACCAAAGAACCACATAACCACAGTGAAGGGGGTGGGGAGAAAATGAGCTAAGAAAGTTTGAAAAATTAGGTTTCAACTAGATACAGAAAGGCTAAAGACTAAAATAACTTACACAAACATTGTAACCTAGTTGGGAAAGTTGTTTTGCACAGGGGTATGGGTTAGCAATTTTGAAATTACTTTATAATTTCAAATTATACCAGGATTGGAAATATAATTAAACCAAGATTGAAAAAATAAGTAAATATATATATTTATAATATGATCCAGGCTTCTGTTAGACAAAGAAGTCACAAGTAAGGAAAGGGAGAAGACAAAAATGGACCTTGTAGGGCTGGATTAGAATCAGTCTGAACTTATCATTGGTTTTTTAAGCACATATATAGACATGTATGTATGCATGGGTTACTATATACACATATATCTATTCCCATAACTCTGTTCATTCAGAGTGCTGAACAAGCCCTGGTAGCAGTAAGCACACCTAGTACGTATTTGTGGATTTCTGAATACCACTCTCCAATAAAAAGAATCACAGCACCTTGGAGAAATGGTTGATTCCAGGGCTAGGTAGGAAAATATCAGGTTGGTGCAAAAGTAATTGTGATTTTTGCCATTACAAGAGCCAAGAGCCTAGACCATCTTGAGGTGCCAAAAAGCTAAGGTCATGACCTCAAAACAGGTGGGGAGACACTGAAAGGACACAGAGGCCAACATAAAAGAGAATGCAATGGTCAAAGCTGCAACAATCAGAGGAACAGTAGCAACCAAAAAACTGATAGTACTGGATCTTCAAGTCCATAATGACATAAATAAATAAGTAAATAGAGAAGAAGGGACAAATTTTCCTTACAGAAGAATTCCATTAATAAATATAGAAAGAATGAAGGAAATCAAAACTTACAATTAAAATACCACAGTATTAATTACTGGAAATAAGATCACCCATGGATGCTAAAATTAGCGAGTAAAAGTTTAAGGTGAAACAGGATATTTGCATAGTCTCAAAGTATTTTCCCAAAAATATTTATTAATTGAAAAGTAGAAAATGGGAACTTTACAGCAGAGAAACCTGTTACACATTCCCTTAATCAAATGATGAGGGGGGCAATGAGAAAAATCAACATCATATGGTGACTACCCATTCCCCTTACCAATGCTGCCATTCTACCTTTCATTTGGCTTAAATTCTTAGAATTACTTATGAGTTTTCCTTTCAACTCATCATCCCTACTTTGGCATAGTACAAAAAAATGGTAGACCTGGGAAGCTCTATGGAAGAGAAGGAACAAATCCCAGTGGTGCAAAGTTATATGAAGACCACACACATATCTAAACTCTGGCCTGCTCCTCCTTTGAAACTCACAGTTTATTCAAGAACTCACACATAAGGTAACACAAGTCAGCCTCTTAAACCCTTTCTTTTACCGAGTATTTAACCTAAGTCTGCATTCACTGAATGCACAGAGTAGTCTGCATTCAATAAATGTGTTCAATAAATATAGCTGGCCCTCTGTATTGGCAGATTCGTGGATTCAACCAACTAAAGATCGAAATATTCAGGAAAAAAACAATAAAAAATAACAACAAAAAATATAAATTTTTAAAGCAATACAGTATAACAACTATTTAAACAGTATTTACATTGTATCAGGTATTACAAGTAATCTAGAGATGATTTAAAGTACATAGGAGGATATATGTAGGTTATATGCAAATGCTATACCATTTTATTCAAGGGATTTCAGCATCCCAGGATTTTAGGTCCTGGACCCAACACCCCCCATGGATACCAAGGGACAACTGTAATAAATTATATAATCAGGCCCCAAATCCTTTGAGTTCTTCCCTGACAACTTCTCAGGTGTGTCCCTCCCATTTCTGTTTCATTGCCATCACTGTCACCACCTCACATTTTTACTGCAGTGATCAGATAATAAATCTTGCTTCTTCAAGTCTGTCTTCTTTTCAATCAATCCTATACCCTGCCAACAGATTAAATTTCTTAAAACTACTAACAAAAGAAAGGTAATCTAGCTATATTTGTATATCCTGGAAGAACACTTGCATATATGTAGCAGGAAACATGTCTAAGAATGTTCATAACAGCAAGGTTTATAAAAGCAAAAAACTCCTGTTCACTGACAGGAGGCAAAGCATAACTGTACACATCAGTAAAAATAAATTACACTTCCAAGCATCAAAATGGATCTCAGTAATGTAATGCTGAACATAAGTTGGCTGTAAATATAGCATAATATGAGTATACATGTGATTAAACAGCAAAGAAAATCAATGAAATAATTAATTCAAAATTAATAATGCTTCCCTTTGGGATAGGGGGAAGCAGGTGGGATCAGGGAAAAGGAATGGGATAAAGGAATGGATGGATAATCCAACAAAAAGATTCTACCTTTTTGTTGAATTGAGGAGTATTCATGTGTATGCCTTATCCATATGTTACAAATATTCTTGTAGGTATTTATACTAAAAACAATTTCAAAATGAAATCACACAAAGCAAATCTATGTTTTGTCTAATCTTGCATTGACAACCTTGAAAGATTAAGGGCATTTCACTAAAATAGGTAAGCTCAGAAACAGATTTGGGAAACCTCAGCACTTGGCTCAAACTTTTTCAGAGAAAAGTTTTACCTGTTCTGATGAATCACAAATAAGTTAAACCAAGAGTTCTCATCTTCCTTTGGTCTCAACATTGTTACTTTTTTATTGACAAACATTCGATAGAGCCTTTCATCTGGAATGGATCCTGAAATGGACATTACATTATTTTTAAATTGTTTTCTTACTTCGGCTTAAAAAATGAATCTATTTTGCTTCTAAATTATGTCCTTCTCAAAGTATTTCACTTTACTGTTGGGAGATATATTTGAATTCTGGAATAATTTATAAGTGGGTATGTTCCGGGTTCTTTTTTTATCTTTTTTTTTTAACTGAGACAGGGTCTTGCTATGTTGTCCAGGCTGGTCTCAAACTCCTGGGCTCAAGCAATCCTCTCACCTCCGCCTCCCAAAGTGTTGGGATTACAAGCATAAGCCACCATGCCTAGCTGTTTCAGGGTTTTTTTTCTTTTCTTTTCTTTTCTAAACAGAGTCTTGCTCCATTGCCCAGGCTGGAGTGCAGTGGTGTGATCTCAGCTCACTGCAACCTTCGCCTCCTGGGTTCAAGGGATTCTTGTGCCTCAGCCTCCTGAGTTGCTGGGATTACAGCATGCACCACCACGTCTGGCTAATTTTTGCACTTTTAGTAGAGATGGGGTTTTGCCACGTTGGACAGGCTGGTCTTGAAATCCTGACCTCAAGTGATCTACCTGCCTTGGCCTCCCAAAGTGCTGAAATTACAGGCGTGTGCCAGCGCGCCTGGCCTGTTCCAGGTTCTTGATAACAGTAGTTAGTTGCATTTGAAAAACATTTTCCATTTCAGACATATACATGTTCAAAACCAGCAAAATGTAGAATAAAAATGTGAGTTTTCTATGGTAAAATTCTTATTAAAACTTCTAGTAATACTATTTTTCACCATCCCTTTGTTATAAATTATATATACTTTTGATCTAATATATACATTATAACATGTGCAGAAATAAATATTAAAAGGGATGATAAAAGTGTATTTAAAAACAATATTCTTACATTGTTTTAATATATTGTGCTTTTTAAATAATTCAATGACTTTCAAACAATTCTCATACTCCACAGGTTCACCTTGATCTAGTGAAAGAAACTAACAAAAACAAGTCAACAAAATAGTTACAAATATTAAATATTATAAAAGGAGAAAAAGCCAGGATGCTAAGATGGCGAATTAACACTATGGAATTAAAAGGGTGGACAACACTGCTACTTTATATACGGATTAGAGAGGGTCTCAGAAGAAAAGCCAACAATGTAGAAGTCTAGAAGTTAGAAGTGGCCTAGCTCCCAAGGAGAATGCTACAGGAATGGCCAATGGAATACATGGCTGAGGTGGAATGTAGAACATGTAACTGGAGACAAAAAAGTCAAGGCACACAAAGCCCAAGGCATTAGAAGATTAATCTACTTGAGTGTTGAAACACTAAAAACACTGGCAAAATTGAAGGTAGGTAAGTAGGTAAAAAGTCTGAGAGAAAAAGCAATGCGGTTTAGCCAGATGGCAGAAGCTTAAAGGGAAGAGTGTGTTTGCAGGCAGAAAAGGAAGCAGTGGGTGGAGCAAGGAGAACAGTGATCCCCGCTTCCTTCCAAAAGCCCAGGGGTAAGAGAACTGCATGGGACACAGGAACCTCAGGGGACAGCTGGGCTTCACTGAAGGTTAGAAAGTGGAGGTAACATTCAGAGAAGAGACTGATAATAATGAGGAATCTGATAATTACAAAAAGAGTTTTAGAGTTTATAATGAAGGGCTGGGGGACAGGGAGGGGTGCAGGGTGGAGACAGAGTCCAGTTAAGGAAGGTATAATAGAACAGGATAAGATAAGTTTGGGAGAAAATGGATGACTGGAGAGATGTGCTTCTGGTGGTGACTGAGGCATAATGGAATCTGTCCTTAGTCTGAATGGAGGAGGAAAGGCAATTTTCTGGAGATATGATCCCTAATAACACTGCAGTGATTAAAACAACTGTTAATAGCTTTTTTAAGAAAAGTATATTTCACTTCCTGCTCTTTCACTTGCAGAATCAGATATAGCATCCAGATTTCATTTTCCTTATCTCTAAAATATAAATAACCATGATGCTTTTCTACTTGCCAGAGGTATTATGAAAGCTGCACAAAATTATAAGCTAGCGGTATTGTACAGTGAAGCATTAGACCTTTCAAAGACTTCCAAGATATCAAAGTGCAGTTTTGCTAATTATTCTATAATTCTAACATTCAGGATTCTACACCTGAGTCTAAAAAAAACCCAAAATAATAAATAGTAACGAAAAGACATTTTTTCACCAAAAATTTTTACCAAAACCATCCATCATTTTTTATAGTCACCAATAAAGAATAATAAGGTTTGCCCCATTTTTTCCAAACAGATACAAACTTATCTCCAAATTTCTCAATTGTTTAAAGAATCACACATGGACATAAACAGTAAAATAAAACTGTCTTACCTAAACCATATAGTGCAATCTTTGTGCCTCCTTTTTGAAGCAAAACCGGACTAATGTCTATCTTCTCCACAGACATTGAACGTCCAAAGTGATTTACAAATCCAGCACAACTTAAAATGTCCAAGGCACAAAGTGCATCTGCCTATGCAAAATAATTTCAAAGAATGTTAGTGTGTATGTAAAAGTAGGTATCTGCATGAATATCGTATCACCTGTTAAAAGCATACTCCATATTCTACTTACAAAAACATAGATGAGGATAGTGTCTTCTCAAAACAAAATTACAATAGTAAAAGTATTTGCTACATTTTTGTACTACAAATCACCTACAGCAACTGGAATCACATGCCAAATGCAAGGTTAATATCTCATCAAAACTTATGATGTCTTGGCCACAAAAAAATAAAAATTAGCCATGAGATAAATGCTTTGTAATATTAAGCAACCGTCTTAAAGCCTGGGGAAAAAAGACCATAGATAATAAGCAATTCATAATATTAATGACCAGATAAAATGAAAAAATACTTGTAGGAGCTCTAGTCTTACTTCCATATCAAGCAGGTAATAAGATAATCTAATTTAGATTTAAAGATGGTCATGAACAATCATTTCCTAAAAGTGAGATTTTATAAGATAGTTATAAAAACACTGACAAACTGTAAAGCACTATACAGATGTTAGGTGTTCACTCCTACTCCTGGCTTCTTATTGTTAACATCAGTATTAATGAAATAAAAGCATAGCTCATACACCAATTCTTATTTCAGATTTTTAAAAAATCTAAAAAGCAGTATAAAAGCTTGTATGAATGTGAAAAGTCAACTTGACTTTTGACTCAATTTGACTACACAATGAGAAAAAGGGAAGGCATGCTTTCCACAGACAAACTAAACTGATCATTTCCAAAATTCCAAAAAAATGTAAGAAAACAATAATTACCCCTGTGGGATCGTCATGATTGCCATGAATACTAAACACTGGAATTGAAATGTTGAGGTTGCCATCTTGATAGTTCACCCATGGAAACCTTAAAAAAAAAAAAAAGTTACTTAAAATTTCTACAAGGGACAAAAGCTGTTTTCCCTAAGATTCTCCTCCAAAATATTAATGCAATCATAGGCAAACTGCATAATCTACATTGGCATATGACCACTAGTTTAGAGCTTTAAAAAATAAAATCATAGGCGACAATTCATTTCAATTAGTTTGAAAATATCTCAAAGCACTACATTTTAAAGAAACCCCAACTATAATAAACAGTGCTTGTGGTATGTATGAGTAGTATATCTAATTAATGAAAAGTTAATAAGCCTTCAAAATTTTAAAAACTTAGCATATGGTTTTTATTCGTAGTGGGGGGAGGGAAGAAAATCCATATACTTTAGAATCCCAAAGAGGTAGATAAAAACTCCAAGCTCTATCACTTATTACCTGTTCAAATTAAAGTCTCCTGTCAGCCCCTGCCCCCAGCCATCCAGCTCCTCTTCTCAGAGGCAAATAATGTTAGCAATTTCTAGTGCATCTTTCAAAAGGATCCTATACCTATCCACACAAATAAACAGATTTTCTTTCTCCTTACATAAATGATAGAAAAACATACATTTCTGCATCCTGCTTTTATCACTCAACATATTCTAGAAATCATTCCACATCAGTACATGAAGACCTTTCTTCTGCTCTGTCAGCCACACAGTACTCCATTGCATGGATTACCACAATGTGTTTGAGCAGTTCCCTACCAATGGACATTTAGATTCTTGGCAGTCTTGTTTTTACAAACAATGCTATAGTCCGTAATCTTGTACAAAGTAATCTTGTACAGTGAGTAATCTTGTTGCCCTGGTGAGTCGACCTGTAAAGGAATACCTGGAAGGGAATTGTTAGGTCAAAGAGTACATGTATTTGTAATTTTGATAGGCGCTGCCAATTTCCCACCATAGAGATTTACACATAATGCAATGGCAATGCACAGGAGGGACAGTTTTCCCCTACCTCACTAACATAGTATGTCATCCAGCTCTTAAATCTATGCTAGCAGTTCTTAATGCTAGCAGCATGTTGGAATTATCTTGGGGATCTTTCAAGAAATGCCAATGCCCATGACATACTTGGAGAGACTCTAAGTTAGTTGGCCTGGAGATGGGGCATCCATATTTTCAAAGGTTCTTAGGTAACTGTACTGTGCACTCAGGATTGAGAGTCACAGACCTATGCCAACCTTATAGGAGAAAAATATTTCAGTATAGCTCTGTCTTTTTCTTATGAGTGAGATCAAACTTTTAAAAATATGTTTAGGCCAGATGCGGTGGCTCACGTCTGTAATCCCAGCACTTTGGGAGGCCGAGGTGGGCAGATCACCTGAGGTCAGGAGTTCGAGATGAGCCTGGCCAACATGGTGAAACCCTGTCTCTACTAAAAACACAAAAATTAGCCGGGCATGGTGGCACATGCCTGTAGTTCCAGCTACTTGGGAGACTGAGCAGGACAAGTGCTTGAATCTGGGAGGCAGAGGTTGCAGTAAGCCGAGATCGCGCCACTGCTCTCCAACCTGGGCAAAAAAGCAAGACTCTGTCTTGGAAAAAAAAAAAAAAAAGTTTAAATGTCATGTTATTTCCTTTTCTGTGAAGTATGTCCATATTCTTTATTTATTACTAACCCATGAATTTTATTGTCTTGAAAGAATTGCTTATTGGGGAATTCAACCTTAATTTGCAATTGGTTGCAAATATTCTTCCTGATTGAACTGTGACTTCTGGCTTTGCTTCAAGCAGTTTTTGGCATGCAGAAATTTATTTTTACAAAGACAAATGTATGAATCTTTTATGGCTTCTGGGTCTTGTGTCATACTTAGAAGCCTTCCCCACATCTAGATTTTTAAAATATGTGTAACAGTTTCTCCTAGCAGTTTTACTGAATCCATTATTTCCCCTACATTGTGAGACAGTGACCTTCATCAAATACTCAATTCCTACATGTATTTGAGGCTATTTCTAGAGTTTCTATTCTCTTTCACTTACCTATCTACTAATTCATGAGCCATACCACATTTTCAATTATTGTAGCATTGTTATACTTCAAATCTAATTGGCTACTAACTCCTTAGTAGTCTTCTTTTTCGGGATTTCCCTATCTTTGCCTATTTTCTACATGAACTGTAAACTGGAAGATTAAATTATCCAAAATGAAACACAAAGAGGTAAAGTTATGGGCAATATTTTTTTTAATAGTGTGCTATATAAATGATATTCAGAAAGAGAAGAGAAACAATATTTGAAAACATAATGAATAGAATAGGAATTTCCCCAAGTTGCTGAAAAACAATATTACATTAGAATATACGATAAAGCCCAAGTGGGACAAACAGAATTAAATCCACAGCTAAATAAGACTGTAACATGTTAAGAACAACGAGAAAATCTTAAGTTACCCAAGTATTGTCTTTATGCTGGTCACTACTCTAGGCATTTTTCTTATCATCTCAATCTTCTCAACTCTGTAAGATTGGCACATTTCTTTCCCATGTTATGAAGGACAGAACTAAGGTAGAGTGGTTAAGTGACTAACATAATTTGACAGCTACTAAATGACAGAACCAGGATTTGAATTCCGACTGTTTTATACCGGAACCCATGCTCTTAATCACTATGCTAAACTTTCTAGCAACTCAACTAACAGTAGACTCCTCAACAGCAACAAAAAATAAGAGTTTACCACTCACTGACACTCCATGAAAAAACTACTGAAAACTGTACTTCAGAAAGAAGGAAACTGAATCTACACAAAAGAAATGAAATACAAGAAACAACAGTGAGCAAAGAAATAGGTAAACATGTATATAAGGTGGGGAAACAGTTTTCAAAACAGAATGCAATTTAAAAATAAGATGAAAGAAAGAAAATACTGAAGTTAAAAAATGTCCCGGCTGGGTGTGGTGGCTCACGCCTATAATCTCAGCACTTTTGGAGGCCAAGTCGGGAGGATCACTTGAAGTCAGGAGTTCAAGACCAGCCTCACCAACCTGGTGAAACCCCGTCTCTACTAAAAACGCATAAAAAAATTAGCTGGGCATGGTGGTGCACACTTGTAGTCCCAGCTACTCAGGAGGCTGAGGCAGAAGAACTGCTTGAACCTGGGAGGTGGAGGTTGCAGTGAGCCAAGATCGTGCCTCTGCACTCCAGCTTGGGTGAGAGAGTAAGACTCCTTCTCAAAAATAAAAAATAAAAAATGTCCCAAGTTTTAGATCTGAATAGGAGGAGGGTTAAGACACTGATCACAATTTTGAAATACAAGGACAAAGTTAAGTATTATACAAATCTTTTAAAACTCAATTATATATGCAGCCAAACTATCAATCAAGGGGAAAGTGAACATAAACATTTTCATGTGGACAAAATCTCAAAAAAAAATTTACCTCCCAATATAAAGTCACACTTTAAAAACTAAATAAGAAATAAATATGGGCTGGGCATGGTGGCTCACGACTGTAATCACAGAACTTTGAGAAGCTAAGGCAGGAGGATTGCTTGGGCCCAGGACCAGCTGGGCAACACAGTGAGACCCCATCTCTACCAAAAATAATTTCTTAAAAATTAGCTGGGTGTGGTGGCTGATATGCTTTGGCTCTGTGTCCCCACCCAAATTTCATCTTGTAGCTCCCATAATTCCCATGTGTTATGGGAGGGGCCTCGTGGGAGATAATGGAATCATGGGGGTGGGCCTTTCCTGTGCTGTTCTGGTGATAGTGAATAGGTCTAAAGAGATCTGATGGTTTTAAAAATGGGAGTTTCCCAGCACAACCTCTCTCTCTGCCTGCCATCATCCATGTAAGACGTGACTTGCTCCTCTTGCCTTCAGCCATGATTGTGAGGCCGCCCCAGCCAGGTGGAACTGAAAGTCCATTAAACCTCTTTCTTTTGCGAATTGCCCAGTCTTGGCGGGTATGTCTTTATCAGCAGCATGAAAACGGACTAATACAGTGGCACATGCATATAGTCCCAGCTACTTGGGAGGCTGAGGCAGGAAGATAGCTTGAACCCAGGAGGTTGAGGCTGCAGTGAGCTATGATCATGCCACTACACTACAGCCTAGGAAAGAGAGCCAGACCCTGTCTCAAAAGCAAAAATTAAATAAATAAATAAATAAACATGAGTATGTCTATTCTCATGGGTTAGTATGTACACATATTTTTCTTAGCTCTGTCCACTGAGAGCCTAGAAGCAACAATACAATAGTAATGTGCACATGTAACATCCAGATCTTGGTTTCCAAATACCATTCTCCAAAAGGAACCAGGGTTCCTTGAAGAAATGGCTGAGTCTGAAGACAAGAAAGACAAAGTAAAAAATCAGAAGAAAAGGTGGGATATATCAAAAGGATACAGGAGCCAATCTCAAAAGGAGCCCAATGGCCAAAGCTGGAACAATTTAAGCTACAAGTAAATTATGATAGTATTAAATTATAACCCAAAGAAAAAAAAAATGGGTTTCTACTGATATAGACAATTGAATAAACAAATGTGGGACAAGGGACAAATCTTCCTTACAAAAGAATCCCAATTAATACATGTAGAAAGAATATAGGAAATAGAAAATCACAATTAGAATATCACAGTTATAACTATTGTAGGTAAGATCCACTGATGAATCTAAAATTAATGAACAAATTTAAGGAGGAACAGAAAAGTCGCACAGCCTCAAAATATCTACCCTAAAATATTTATTAATTAATTTGGTGGTTTTAACTTATGTCCATCAGAAGTGGAAACTTAACTCCCTGCCCTTTGAGAGTAAGCTGGACTCAGAGACTCAATTCTAACCAACAGCATATGGAAAGGAAAAAATAATGACTTTACACTGGAGAAACCTGGCAGAGACCAGCTTAACCAAGTGATCAAGGTTAAAATCACCAGTGATAAATCAGGTTGATGTCATGCACCTCCTGATGTGATGCGACTGAAAGGGTACTCCACTTCTTGAATATTCTCCCCCGAAACCTGTAATCCCAATCTAATCATAGAAAGCAGGAGAAAATACCAAATTGAGGGACGTTCTACAAAATACCTGACCTCTTTATAAGTATCAGGGTCATGAAAGACAAGGAAAGACAGAAAACCTGACAAGGGCTGAAGAAATTAAGGAAACGTTTCTACTAAATGCAATGTGAGATCCTGTATGATGTTTAAGACATGATGGGCCGGAAGCAGTAGCTTACGTCTGTAATCCCAGCACTTTGGGAGGCCAAGGCAGGTGGATTACCTGAGGTCTGGAGTTCAAGACCAGCCTGGCCAACATGGCAAAACCCTGTCTCTACTAAAAATACAAAAAATTTGCCAGGCATGGTGATGAGTGCCTGTAATCCCAGCTACTCGCCTGTAATCCCAACTACTCGCCTGTAATCCCAGCTACTCAGGAGGCTAAGGCAGGGAGAATTGCTTGAACCCAGGAGGCAGAGGTTGCAGTGAGCCAAGCTCATGCCACTGTACTCCAGCCTGGGCAACAGAGCAAGACTCCATCAAAAAAAAAAAAAAAGAAAAAACACATGATGATATTTTTATAATATAGGGATTGACAAATATCATAAATAGTCCCAAAGGCACAAATGGAAAAAAAGAAAAACCAATAGATTTAACTACATAAAAATTAAATATTTCTGTCAACAAGAGTCCATAAACAAAGTCAAAAGACAAGCCATTGATTGGGAAAAAATATATGTATCACAAAGGTTTACTAATTAGAATATATAAGTAACTTCTGGAATTCAGGTAGAAAAACAAACAAAAAAATCTCAATTTTTAAAACAGGCAGAGGATATGAACAGGAGAGGATACCAAAATGTACAATATAAACCTGAGAAGATATTCAGTCCCACCATGTATTTTTTTTTTTTTTGAGATGGAGTCTTGCTCTATCAACTAGGCTGGAGTGCAATGGCACAATCTTGGCTCACTGCAACCTCTGCTTCTGAGGCTCAAGTAATCCTCCCACCTCAGCTTCCCGAGTAGCTGGGTCAGTTCCACTATTAATTAGGAAAATATAAATTAATACAATGATGTACAAAAAAATTCAAAGAATGATATTTACTAAGAAAATAGCTTATATGGAAGGCAAAACAGTTGTGTGTTTACGTGTCTTATACAGCAAATATCAAACACAAGTAATCACTCACTCAAGTAAATAAATATACTTACTTACTAAAACCAAAGTTGACTGACTGATCACTGAGAATTTCAAACTGGACAGGCCGATCACCCATACAATATTTTCTTAATAACTCGAGGCAGGTATGTAATGTTTTCCTTGAGGGCTTATTTTCATGAAAAAGATCACCACCTAACAAAATAAAATCCACCTGATCAACAGAAAAAGGTGTTAAAATTAGTACGTTTTACAGGTAAAATTTTTGTAAACTACAGATGAAAGAGATAAAAAAAACTCACAAAAGACACTATTATATATGGCAACTTAAAAATTTACATTTTATTTATTCAAAGGGACTTTCAATCTGGTAATTAATCTGGCTCTAATTTAGCTGACTAAGCTATCTTCAAAAAAGCCATCTTCCAATTACACCAAGTCTCTGATTCAGGCCACACAAGCTGATCATATTTTTTCTATTATTTGAATCAAACATAAACTTAGCACTTTAACAGAACGTATGGGAAGAGATACCAAATTCAATCCAAATCATTCATTTAATTCATTCAGCATTTATTTACAGAATTCCTACAGGTTCTAGAAGCTCAAAAAATAGCAATCTACAAAATAGATTATATCCCTGCCCTCATTAAATACTGACTCTATGCAAGACCCTCTACTGAGTCCTGAGGATACAATGATGAATAAAATATGATCCCTATCCTAAATATGTTCAAACTCTAATGGAAGAGGCAAACTGTGATACATTTAAACATAAGTCAAACTCTGGGGTGCACTAGAATGGACACGTAAGCAACCAGCAGCAGAGATGACACTACGATGAATTTGAACTCAAGGGAGGACAATTTGCCTGAGGACAGAAAGTCTAGAAGGGATGAACTAACATGGTGATATGTTAGTTGCACTAGGAAAGATAAATGATTGTGAGGAAGAGAATTCTAGGAATAACTTCAGTGAAGGAGGGAAATCATACAGAAAAAGTCTAACACAGGCTTTCAAGACGTATACGATGCACCTAAAGAAACTGAAGTTCTTAATCACACAAAAGAACACAAGGTATAGATCACTGTGCGTATGGTAGTTAGGATAACTTTAATAAAAATGTGAGGTTTAAGCTAGGCCTTCCAGAATGAACACTATTTGAGTAAAAGGAAGAAAATGATCACAATCAAAGGCATGGAAGAAACAAAACAAAAACAACAAACCAAATGAAAAACATACTGGGGCGAAAAGAAGTTGTTGCTTAATGGGTGTCATTTTTGCAAGATGTGAGTAATTCTGGAGATTGGTTGCACAGCAATATGAACATATTTAACACTACTGTACTATACACTTAAAAATGGTTAACAAGGGAAATTTTATGTTATGTATTTAATATATTTTGCCATCATTCAAATATTTTTAAAAATTTTTTTAAACTGGCTGGCAGTGACTCCAGGAAATATTGAAAAGAACACGACTCACTTCTGTGGTATTCTTGCCGAAAGTGCAGAATCTGAACCTAATCATGAGGAAATACCACTTATAGCCAATTTGAGGAAGATTCTATAAAATAACTGGCCTGTGTACTCTTCAAAATATTAGGGTCATGAAAAACAAAGGCAAGGCAGATGCAGGAAAATGTACCAGATTAAAGGAGACAAAGAGACATGGCAACTAAATGCAATATGTAAACCTGGACTGGATCCTGGACACCACCAACCAGCCTCCAAAGTGCTGTAACAGACATTACAGGGACAATTGGCAACATCTTAACATTATATAATAGCACTGAATCAATACTAATTTTCTGGTTTTCTATGATTATACATGCGGTTTACTCTCAAATGGTTCAGGAAAAAAATCGTGTGTATTTGTAAAGAGAAGATAAAGCAAATGTGACAAAATGTTAGAAAACCTGGGTGACGGGTAAGGAATTCTATGCGCTATTCTTGCCAACTTTTCTGTGAGACTGATGTTGTTTCAAAATAAAAAGTTTTTTTCAAAAAAGACTCCAAGAAACTAGAGAACAGAACTAAGACTGGTTAGTGGGCATGGGCCCACATAATAAGGGACTTAAAAGTCAGGAAGAATTTAGATTCAATAATAAGAAATACTAAATACAAATCAAGAGAATGAGTAAATATAATACGCACCTAAAAGTCCCTACCTGGGGTTATGGGGGGTGGAACAGTTACAATTAAGGGACGCAGGGAAGGGAAATAGTGGAAGCAGAAGTGAAGGAAAGGGCAAAGTAGAATTAAGTAGCTTACACTCAGGAGAAGATTCTGTTTTAGGGCTCAAGAGTTAAAAAAGAAAGAGCACATGCAGGATTCTCTGGCAGGAAACAGACCTCCTTTGGCCACAAGTTTTTTTGCCTTCAAGGAAGGAAAAATGCACCTTACATTATATTATTGAAAAGTCAAAAAAGAACAGATGCTGGTGAAATTACGGAGAAAAGGGAATACTTATACACTGTTGATGGGGGTGTAAACTGGTTCAACCATTGTGGAAAGCAGTGTGACGATTCTTCAAAGAGCTAAAAATGGAACTACCATTTGACCCAGCAATTCCATTACTTGGTATATACCCAAAGGAATATAAATCATTCTACCATAAAGACACAGCACACATATGTTCACTGCAGTACTATTCACAATAGCAAAGACATGGAATCAACCTAAATGCCCATCAATGGTAGACTGGATAAAGAAAATGTGGTACATATAAACCATGGAATACTATGCAGCCATTAAAAAGAACCAGATAATGTCCTTTGCAGGGACACGGAGGGAGCTGGAGGCCATCATCCTTAGCAAACTAATGGAGGAACAGAAAAATCAAATACTTATAAGTGGGAGCTAAATGATGAGAAGACATGGACACAAAGAGGGGAACAACAGACACTGGGACCTACCAGAGAGCAGATGATAGGAGGAGGGAGAGGATCAGGAAAAACAATGAATGGGTACTAGGATTAATACCTGGGTGCCAAAATAATCTGTACAACAATCCCTGTCATATGAGTTTACCTACGTAACAAACCTGCACATGTACCCCTGAACCTAAAATAAAAGAAAAGAATCCAGCCATTGCCTCACTTAATTAAGAAATGTAAAATATGTATACCCACTGCTTTCTGATTCTTTCTAAGCACTAAGATACAGCATGAACAAACAAAAGATTTCCACTCTCATGGAGTTTTCCTTCTAGTGAAGACAACAGACAATAAACAAGTAAATAATTCAATAAATTATTTCAGATAGTGCTATTAAAAATATGCTATGAAAAAAAGCAGAGTAATGTGATAAAACAGTGCTTGGAAGTATCAGGGAAGACGTCTCCAAAAAGGTAAGACTTGAACTCCCAGAAGTCGGCCCCACCAAGATCAATGTGCTCCAAGCAGAAAGAACTAGATGTGCAAGGGCCTCAGAGTAGAACATGCCGGTGTGGATGTAGCACTGTAAATCAGGCAGAGAGTAGTAGGAGATGAAGTTTCATGGCAGGGGTCAAGATCAAGTCGAACCTTGTAGTTTGAATTTTATACTAGATTCAATGGAAGGACACTTGGAAAATTTTAGGCAACAGAGTGCCATGATCTGATTTATTATTTTAAAAGTTCACTTTGGCTGCTATGCTGAGTAGATGTAGCAGAAAAGAATAGAAGCAGAAAGATGGAAGGGGACCTCCTGCAGGCCATGTGAAATGTGATCAAGTTTTGGACTAAGTTTATTAGTGTGAAAAGAGTAGTAGAGAGGAACCATATATATTTGGGAGGAAGAACTAAGGACCTAGCAGATAAACTTAAGAGAACTCTCCAGAAAAGTCAAGGCTGGCGGTGTTAATTTGCAAGTCAATTTTTACATTTATTCTCCAACTCTCTCCTGAGCTGGCGTGTTAACTGCCTGCTGAAATTTTTCCCTGAATGTCCCATTGCAGTCTCCAACTCTAAGTTTGTTGAAATCAAACAAAGAATTTGTCACCTTCCCACATGAAGAAGTACCTCTTCCTTATCTACCTATTTCTATTTTTGGTACAACTATTCACCCAAACTCCACACACTTCAGAGTCACTGTCATCCCTTTGCCCTCATCCCCACCCCGCTACAACTAACCAAAGTACACAAATCCTCTTTTTGCAGTATCCCTTGCATTCATTTCCTCTTTTCCATCCCTAAGGTCAACACTTCAAAAAAAGCCTCTAACTGGTCTCCAATTCATGGTATTATACTCTGCTGCCAGAAGACTTTCTATTGAACTGGATACAAATTTCTCAATCTGATATTTGAAGTCCTCATTAATGTAGCTCAAACCCTTCCTTCTAGTCTCTCAGCAAGCTTGCTAACTATGACCTGCTGGTGAGCCAAATTGACTACAGGGCCCCTAACATACCTTATACTGTCTCATGGGTTTCCTCACTCCTGCTTCACATGGATGTACATTCTCTATGCTCCCCACTGGCCAAAAGTCTACCCTTCCTCCAAAGCCCAAGTTAAACACAACCTTCTTCATTAAACTCATCTTGCTATAATCTAAACGTGATTTTTTCTGCCTCTAAACTCAAAGGAAATGCTATTTACAATTTTCTTAGGGCTCCTATCACATACAACCTTGCATCTGTGGATTGTGGATATTTGTCTTTCACACCAGTTTTCTTCTACGTTATCTGAAAGCAGAAGCTTTGACAGTCACCTTACATTTCAAATAGACACTGCCACAGGATCCTGCATTCAGTAAACACCCCAAAAACATTTGTAAATTTTAACAGACTATTTACAAAAGTAGCTCCTACTTGAATTTAAGACACAAAGCATACAAAATCGGCTTTGAGCTTTCAGTATATCGATATTCAAGCAGGCAAGGTAAGCACCTGAGCATAAGCTCTAACTTTAGAAGGAAAAATAACTTGTTAACCAAGGGAATATGGTAGAAAGTGCACAAATACAAACCACACTCACTTCATTTTCCTGGGCAAGTCTTAAAATTTCATCGAGTGTTACAAACGTATCATTTCCTCTGACTGGATCTTTCTCCATAAATCCAAGATGAATATCTGTTGCAACTAATATTTTAAATGTGTTTTCATCATCACTATATTAAGAAAGAAGAAACATTTCAATATATTAATAATTCATTAAAGGATATTCAAACAAATTGAGACTTAAACTTATAAATAATAACAGTTATAGAGTAAAATCATTTTTTTAGCCTTAGAGTTCATCTGAAAATCTGAAGTATTCAACGTTATATATATTACAGTTTTCCTAACCACTAGTTCAATATAGAACAAATGTACATAAATCTTTACAAGGTTCTATAACTGCTTCAAAAATTTATAACCTTGTTATAACCAGTCTTACAAACTCATGTAACCCAGGCCCAAAAGTTTGCTTGTTTTCCTCAGATAAATAAACTTGTTATTTATCTGACTTCGTACTCTTCCAGGAAAATCGAAGTTAATTTAAAAAGCCTTCCTCTAAGTTTATGAGTCAATTTTATACTAATATGCAATAATTTACATTCAGGCCCTTGAAGACACTTGCATGACTCTACTCTCTACAGAGTTAGATTTCATTAATAAAGTTGGCCAACACAGAATTGTTTCAGTTTGAATTTGGTAATATTCAAAGGTATTTTAATGTGAAGTAGCAATGTAATAGTTATTAATACTCTTACACTAAATTTAATTGTATGGAATACTTTTATTTTTATGATCTCATCTCAACCCTCACAGATAAAGAGTCAGGCATTATTATCTCTGACAAATGAGAAGGCTAAACCCAGAGAAATTAACTGCTTTATCACATAACTAGTGACAGAAACGGGACTAAAACCCATGATGAAAACGCAGGCTATTTTCAATAAACCACAATGAATTTTTAAAAAATCTCTGTATATATCTCCAAAATTCAAATCTTTACAAACAAAAGATATTTCCACAAACGATTTCTCTTCAAAAACTTCAAAAATGATATGCACACAGTTCTCACTGATATATCCAAGAAGGTAGGTCAGAATACTTTTCAAATCATACTACTATATGTTTCTGTAGCAATTTATGAAGTATTTTCTCATGAATTCTCTCATTTAAGCCTCAAAATTAATCTGAAAAAGGTATAATTATTCCAATTATACCAATGGCAAAATTGAGGCAAGGCTCAGAGAACTGCTGACTTGCCCAAGGTCACACAGCTAGTAACGTCCAAGGACTTGAAACTAGGGTAAAAGACTCCAAGTCTAAAGTCTTTCCCACATAACTTTTTTTTTTACGATCTCGGCTCACTGCAACCTCCGCCTCCCGGGTTCAAATGATTCTCCTGCCTCAGCCTCCTGAGTAGCTGGGATTACAGGCATGCGCCACCACGTCTGGCTAATTTTGTATTTTTAGTAGAGACGGGGTTTCACCATGTTGGTCACGCTGGTCTCCAAATCCTGACCTCAGATGATCCCGCCAGCCTCGGGCTCCCGAGTTATGTGTAAAAGTGCACATAACTTTTACAGTCCTTTTATTTATTCCCATTCCATTCAAATTCATTTCCAGCTTATTTAATACTAGAGGAATTTACTCTAAAAATCTTAAACAGAACTGCATTGACTAATAAGAATTTGTCAGGAAAATTCAAGAATATTTATCACTTCAATAATTTAAGATGAAGCCTAAGAACATAAACAATACTATATCAATATATCAAATTACTGCAAGACTCCAATCTATAGCTGCATATTAGCTTCTAGTTAACAAACAGATAAATATTTAAAACATTCCAAATATCCTTTTTGATGACTAATATTTCTGTTGATAAGCAGGTTCCTTATTTACTGCTTATTAAATAAGTTTTCTTTTACTGTGATCACAGTTGACGAGCTTTAGAAACCCCAAATAACAAGGGATTCCAGAAGTCAGGTGCTTACAGTGCATCTGCAGTACTCATTTTTATGGTCAGTCAAGCTCCTCTGGGACCAGGTTCTTCTCCAAGAACCCCTGGGTCCTGTACTCAAATGTCAGAAAATGCACTCGATTCCAAATTCTAGAAATTCTAAAAACAAAATTACATCATAAAACACATTTTTTAAAAGCCTGCACGTATTTAACCAACATGATTTACGCTGCACAAGGTACAGACGTCTTAATTAGACTGGCAAATCTAGAAGTCTCATTTTCATCTAAGCACCCACTATACTTTTATTTTTTTAATGAACTGAGCATAGAAAATAATACATCTCCAGTGTACATCCTGTTTCCTAGTTTCACCAAGATGATTAAACTCCTATTTTCCTTTCCCGTGCTCTTATGGGAAATTAATGTATGCTAAATAAATGGGCAGAAAGGGTCACATACGGTTCTGGTTCAACACACAAACAACTCTAGATGTGCAGATATTTTTAAGTTGCACGCATAGGTTACTCTGGAGAACAGAGGCAATCCTGTATTTCCTATTCAAACCCCACGATTTTTTGTAAAGGACCTGGCTAGTTTGGAAAAGGGAACGGGCCCGCGTTTAAAGCGAGTGTAAATAAACAAACACGTGGTCTGCGGAGGAACACCTTTAGGCACCAGCAGGATGACTGAAAATAGCCAGGTTTGGGGAAGAGTGGCTGCCACCGCGAGACAACCCCCACCACATCTGGAGCTCCAGATTCCGTCGGGATTCCAAGCCTCAACACGCCCTCACCGCAGGGAACCTCGGAATCAGAACGCTGAGCCCGCCAGGACCCCTCCCCGGCCCACTCGGCCCGCTCTTTCCGAGGTTCCAGTTAACTCTGGGCTTCCGCCTGGGAACCTGCAGAAATAGGAGACGAATGCGATTCCTAAATTACCCCACTGCTGGACTCTTCAAAGCCCCACAATCGCGACCCAAGGCTGTCTTCTTTTCGGGAAGAAAGGGCAGGATCCGTGAAAAGAAAACAACACGGTCTGAACCTGCCTCTGAGAACCCGCAGGGCCGTAAACCTGAATTCCGCGGGAGAGAACGGCGTCCGTTTCTCTCGCGACACTTCATGGATAACGTAGACGCTTCAAGTCCAGTTCGGCTCTCATTGGCTACCGCACGCAGTGAGGGGGCGGGGAAAGTAGCGGCGAGGCCCCGCCCTCACGCAGGAGCCAATCCTGAGCAGGCTAGGAGACGAACCCGGAAGTGAGATGCAAGGCGGCGATTTTCCCTTCTGTCAGGTGGGTAGTTATTCCCTGTCCCGGACCTCGCTTTTTGATGGACCGGCGCCATCTAAGAACTCCTGAGCCCGTGGGGGTGGGTAGCCTGTGGACACAGGCCGAGCCCTGCAGGTCAGGCCGCGTCGTGGTCCCCAGGTAGGACCGAAGCCGCTTCTCCGCTCTTGGCTGTTTGGAAGGCCGCAGGCGGAGCTCGCGGGCCTGTGAGCTCCCGGCTGGTGGCAGAGTGCTGGAGCTGGATCCCCTCTCCCTCCCTCCCAGTCGCCAGACCCTCTACAGGTGTCGCCCCTAGGTCCTTGAGTTCAGCACATCTGCATTGCTTTGTGCTGAGAGCAGTAAGATGTATAGTGCAGCGAAAAATAATGTAGAACTTTTGAATTAGAACGTCTGCCCTTTCAGTTCCATTGAAGGGTCCTTGATCTAGGGCAAGTTGTTTTAATCTATCTGAACCTCCTTCACCAGTAAGGTTTATAGCCCCGCCTATCACTGAGTTGTTTGTAAGGAGTTGACATAGTTCGGATCTCTCTCAAAATAGGATATGCCCTTTAAGTTAGGAAACATACCCTGACATTCCTGATGGAATATCAGGAATATCATCATCAAGTCATCAGTTTTGTTTCTTAACTGTGAGTCGGGTAGATGCGCCTAGGCTTGGCTTTTTTAACTAAATATACCAGTAAAATTTTATACATAATTTTTTGTATCTGGATCTGTAAACTCAAAATTTATATAAGGGAGTTTTTATTGAAAGGAAAAGCATGTTGGGGGAGAGGGTAAGATCTATATTTGATATAATTACAAGTGAACTTTTATTTATTAGCATCTGTTAAGTGTTTAATGAATTGATGTATGGTCATTTTTGTGTTGCAAGGTTCAGGAATTAGTTTGAGAATCAAAGAAAAAGTGGAAGCTCCAGGAGAATTAATAAAACACAGAGCAATTCTGATTGGATATCTCTGATTCCAAGGGTGTCTCTGATTGGGTGACTGAAAAGCCGGATTGGCCTTAGGAATACTTTAGTAAAATTCTTACATTTTACAATAAAGTAACAGGTCCAGAAAAGTTACTGGACATGAGTAATACATTTAAACTTGAGTTTAGTGCTATTGCCACTAGTAATAAAGTCTAATACCACATTAAGATTGTATACTGTTAAACTTGTGAGATTAGGTACCAAGAAATCAGTATCTTGGGGCTATGCCTAACTCTGGAACTTCTCAGAATCCATTCCAGGCAAAATCAAGTGACAAGACTTTAATTAAATGTAATGCTACACATACTTCTTAATGCCTTCTATAGACAAGTAGGAGATAAATATAAGTTAAATGTGGTCCTTATCTTTAAGCTTATAATCTTTTAAGGGGCTAAAACAAGAACAAAGTTAGAGGTGAAATGTAGCACCAAAAAAAGTAGAAAGCAGAAAGCGATCTAAATGAGAGGATCAAGAAAGAATGAAAGAGATAACATCAGAGAAGAGCCTTGAAAGACTGATTATATTTCAACAAATAGAGTTGGGAGGCTGGTAATTCGTATTTGTAAATTATCTATTGGTTATTCTCCTTTTCTTTAATTGATTAAGGTTTATATGTTGTGTAACCCTTTAAGCTGATATTGGTTTAAAAATTAATATGGCAGCTTAGCAGAATAAACATCAGTTCCTTCAGGAAGCCTTCTTTAATCCCTTAGGACTAGGGGAATTATGAACCTCCTGTATACTCATGGTTTCTAGACAAGGTCTTGTAGTAGTACTTATCATGTTGTCTTTGCCAGACACATGATGTCTTTGCCAGTCACCTACACTAGAGTAAGCTTCCTGAGGTGAAGACATGGATCTTGCTCATTATTGAATCCCAGTACCCAGAAGTTGGCACATACCAGACATTCTATTCATATTAGTTGAATGAAGGAATGAATGACAGCCAAAATTCAGTTGAAAACAAGGAGCCAACTAAGAACTTATAGTTGCCTATCAATAAACAGGACTACTTTTTAAAGCAGTGAATTTTCCTAGGCCTGAAATTATCAAAGTAGAAATAGGATAATTAGTGTAGATGCTGTGATAAAGATATATGTACCGATGAGAGATTGGAACAGATGTCCTTTTGGGGGCTATTCCATCTTCAAGAATCCCTGATTCTTCGAAATAGTATTTTTAGGAATTAGAAGTTTTTATTTCTGCTCTATATTATCTGTGTGTCTAGTTTATAAAAATCTTGAATGCACCTGTCTTCATTGTATTAGTTATACTTCAAAACCTTTAAGCATTCATCACTGTTAGCATAACACCATCATACCTAAACCAGTAGATTAAAAATAATAGTTATAATAATATAATTGACTTAGAAGAAAACAACAAAAGTAAGAAGCATTAGACCACTATTAGATCATAGTTTGTTGTTTTCTGTCAGCATCAGTATTTAGTGTATGTAAGGGATATCATGAGAAAAACAAGAGTTTAGACAGGGTTTAATTGTATATGTTTGCAAGACTTATCTATGCAGTTGATAAAGCCTGAATTATTGTTTTACTAATAACTTTTGTGTTTGTGTTTTCAGATCTTGATGAACAAAGCAGTCATAATTCATCTCTAGAAAGATTTATATCCTGGCATTTGAAATGCTTTTTATTTAGAATAGTAGTAAAAATGGAAAAAGAAAAAGGAAATGATGATGGAATACCAGACCAAGAGAATTCCTTGGATTTTTCTGAACACTTTAACCAACTTGAATTGTTGGAAACACATGGACACCTTATTCCTACTGGTACTCAAAGTCTTTGGGTAGGCAATTCTGATGAAGATGAGGAGCAAGATGACAAAAATGAAGAGTGGTATCGATTGCAAGAAAAAAAAATGGAAAAAGACCCAAGCAGATTGCTTCTTTGGGCTGCTGAAAAAAATCGGGTAAAAAAAAAAAATTACAGAGGGAAGTGTGACAGTAGGAAAAGCACTGGGTTCAAGCCAGAAGACCTGCCTTTACTGTTATGGCCATCATACCTATCTCTTGATTGTGAGGACCAAATGAGACAATGTACATGAAAGCACATATTAAGCTGCAGAGTGTCATGCTAGGTATTATTTGGGGGTTTAAGGATAATTATCTATAAAGATAGCAAGCAATCATCTATATTTTAAAATCATTTATATAAAGTCATTAGGATCATTTAGGAAAGAGAGGATGGAAACTAACATTTATTAAATACTAACTATACCAGGTACCTTATTACATTATTTTATTTAATCGTCATGTATCCCTATAAGTAATATTCTTCTCTTTTATAGAGTAAGAAATTGAGATTCAGGAATATTAATTTGCCCAGGATCATCGAAGTGGAATGAACATCAAAAGCCTATTCCCTCTGCTTGGCCACTTCCACCTCATTTTACTAAGTTTCCCCATGTCTGTGTTAGTAAACTAATAACTAAAAGGGTCTTGCATTTTAAATAGCTTTTTAACCCAAGAGCATGCCACATTTAACCAGAGGCCCATAGAACAAACTAAAAATTACAACCTAAAAGGATGTTTCTAAGGTTGTATTGAGAAGGAATTGAGCTCTTGAATCCCTAGAATTCCTTATTAATACTTTATTCTTCTGTTAAAAGTTTTATTTTTAAAAGTTTCATACAGTGTGTATATTGGTGTGATAATCCTACAGAAAAATCAAGCAGTTATGTTTTTTCACAGATAACACATAAAATATTAAACAGAAAGCCTATGTTATTCATTGGACTGAAGCTTGTATGCAATAAACCTTAGTTGGACCAGGAGTAAATGTATGGTTTGATATTCAGAGAATCTCATTCTTAGAAGCAACAAAGTGTAGTTAACACTAACTTGTTCATTCTTAAATCAGTAGTCCTCTCCTCCCAAAAAAGAGATCTTAAATTATTTTCATTTTAAAGTCATCTACTAACAAGTAAGTTTTTATTCAACTTAATTAAATCTAACACCACAAGACAATTTTGTTTTAGTTATTGTTTTGGTTTGAGTTGAGTTGAAAGATTTCTTTTTTTTCTTCTCAGCTTACCACAGTGCGGAGACTGCTTTCTGAAAAGGCCACTCATGTGAACACTAGGGATGAAGATGAGTATACCCCTCTTCATCGAGCAGCCTACAGTGGACACTTAGATATTGTCCAGGAGCTCATTGCACAGGGGGCAGATGTTCATGCAGTGACTGTGGATGGCTGGACGCCCCTGCACAGTGCTTGTAAGTGGAATAATACCAGAGTGGCTTCTTTCTTACTGCAGCATGATGCAGATATCAATGCCCAAACAAAAGGCCTCTTGACCCCCTTGCATCTTGCTGCTGGGAACAGAGACAGCAAGGATACCCTAGAACTCCTCCTGATGAACCGTTACGTCAAACCAGGGCTGAAAAACAACTTGGAAGAAACTGCATTTGATATTGCCAGGAGGACAAGTATCTATCACTACCTCTTTGAAATTGTGGAAGGCTGTACAAATTCTTCACCTCAGTCTTAACAATTCTAGTACTTTTCCTAAGTTTCTAAATACCAGTGCCTCCTGTGTGTGAGATGTATTCCCATAATCAAAGTTGACGTCAAACATCTTACTACAAAAATTCAGTGATATTCATTATAACATTCTTCCAAGTGAATTGCCTGACTTTGATGTCAAAATGTATTTGAAAGTAATTTGCGTATATCTTTAATGATTTCTGTGGAGTTTGTGATTTTTTTATCAGAAATAATTTTAATGTGTGTATACTTAAAAACTTGACACGGGTTGTACAGAAACTGGTATTTTTGGTGCTGATACAAGAGAAATGTATTTTTAAATATCCCACATCCTGGATCTTTGTTGGGTATTTAGTATATTGACATATATTTTTATAAGGTGAGGTAACTCAGAACTTAATTTAAAAGTCTTAAATATTCTGATACAATTCAGCTGTCTTCTCTTCCTTACCATAGCCAGTTGCTTTCATTTTAAACCAGAGCAAGTAACATATTAGTGACTTGAATCTTCATAAGTTAAAGAAAAAAACAGCAAAAAACCTAGATCTTTGTCTTTTAGAACACAGACCATTTTCAGGAAAGCAGTTAGCTAAGTGTTTAATTCATGAATATTGTATACTGCCTCCCCTACCACAATTTACACAATCCTGTGGATAGTCCTACCTCACCCTGGTCAACCTACATGATCCTTAAGCTAATGGCGAATCACGATGACCTTGTAGACATGCACACAACTATACCTTTGTCCAACAGATCATAATATATCTGCTATCCAACTGGTTTTACCTGCCTAATCCTACTGATTTGGGCACTGCTTGTATAGTCTCTCAAGTTCACAGGAAATGTTGATTTTCTAAGGTCCTCATTTTTACAGACTATACAGGCAAAGTGACAGGGGAAAAGGAATTAGTCTAAGAGTAAGGGGATGATTATTATATTGAGGCTAAAACCACAAAGTGGCTCAGGCTTTAAAAAAAAACACTGTGGATAATGACAAAAAGCATAAGTAAAAATATTTGAGAAAAATAAAGTACAAGTTTTGAACAACACAAAAGGCATGAATTCATTTTTTACCTGTGTATGTCTTTCTTGGATCCAGAACATTATTCATCCAGCACGCACTTAGTTATTTAACATCTACTCTCTCAGTCTCTCCAGCAGCAATTTTGCATTGTCTTTCTAGCCCCTCTGTGATTGTTCCCAAAGTTTTGTCTTCTCAACACCACAACACTCTAGGGGAAGGGAACTAAACCAATTGCTCTTTACTTCAGTTAAATTTTTAAAATGTCCACCAAGGCTTATCTCTTTCAAGCCATCCTATGTAACCCAGTCACCCTAGACTAAGTAATAATGTTATTTAATCAAAGATTAAATATTTATTTTTGCTTAGAACTTATTAGATCATCTCAGAAAAGTCAGAGATAATATATGAACTGAATCATCGTGACAACAGGATCTTGAGAGTTAGTGCTTTAGTTTATGTTGTGATCTCTTCCTAGGGAGATGCTTTGTGGCAAAGGTTGCTTTCTGTTTGATCTGGCCTAAGTTAGTGACACCAAATGACAGATACAGCTGACAGGCAGTGATGATAGAATAAGACCTTATTTATCCAAGCAGACTGCTGAATGAGGCTGCTTAGCCTGAAAGTCACAGAGCTGATGGCTCCTTTCTCACTTGAGAATGGATTGTACCCATGATTCCATGTAAACTTTCCATTTAAGTATGGAGCCAAAGAAGTCTTGTTTCCAATAAGGACCTAAGATATGTCTACTCCCTTGTTTTCAGACCTCAACACTCACTGATGCTAGAGAGCAAACTCTACACATAAGACAAATCCCACCCCTGAGGGCAGAATTTGTATTGTCTGCTTCCTTTATACTTTCCAGAGCATTTACTAGACTGCTCTGTGCACAGAAGCCAGTCACTAATTGTGCTTTGAAAGGATTACTTCTACTTTCCAGTTTAGGCAGGCTAAATAGCTCAGTTTACAAAGAGAATTTTCTCTAATCTTGGAAAGTCTATACAAAGACTTATTAAAAAATAAAATCTGAGTTTTTCATAACTAAGGGTTTAATTTTGATTAACATATGCTTGAGGAAGAGGTAATTTTTGTGAATGTTCAAGGTTCATAGTGTCATTCTTAGGCCTAAAGTGGAACTAGTTGCCTTTGCTTTTATGAATCTTAAATATGCTTTTCCAGGGAGCCTTCCAACCCACAGCCTACCACAGTGGTGGGATTTAGAGTCTTTATACTACAATATGAAGACATTTATTTGTATTATTTGACATCTATTACGTTATCTAACACTATGCTGGAAAATCATGATCAAAAGAAGCCCAGAGACTATACTGAGATTTATGTCCCATACCAAAATGAAATCTCTGGATCAACTCTTGATTCCTGATCAACACATATACCATCTTCGCCTTACCTGCAATGGCTCTAGGAATTTATGCAACTGCCTACAAAATAAGATCACCAAATCATTATGTCTTTGCTATAATTAGTTTAGTTTATAATAAGATGCTCCAGTCCATCTGTAGGATTATGAGATGACCACTCAATTTGTTCAATATGAAATGCTTTCTCTAAAGGATATTTAAGGTCTATCTTTATTAAGTTCAGAAGAGAGTAAACCAAGAAGGATTAAGTGTAGCTGATTGATGTTTTAAATTCCTGGAAATTTCCCTTTGAAACTCCAAAATTTTACTTCTCAGAACCTAAGTAGAAATGATCTAAATCAGTGCCAACACATAGAAACGTGGGCCTCATGTAATTTTATGTTTTTAGCATGACTATTTTAGATACCTCATATAAGAGGACTCATGCAATAAGGACAGAATTGTATTTTATGGCACACAAACATAGATAAGCAAAAATCCTAGTAGTTGAAAATCGTAAGAGCCATATTAAAACAAAAACAGGTGAAATTAATTATATATATATATGACAATACATCCAAAATATAAGATATATATTTAAAATTTTTTGAGATGTTTTACTTTTTTTGCAGTAAGTCTTCAAAATACAGGGTGTATTTTACAGCACATCTGGATTTAGTCACATTTCAAGTTCTCAGCTATGTTTGTCTAATGGCTACTCCATTGAAAGCACAGATCTACATGCCTGAAATCATTCCCTGGAGGCACAGAAGGATGATTACACAGAGCATTAAACTCTGAGTGAGACAAACTGAGTTCAAATCCTCAGTGCCACCTGTGGGTCACTTTGGGCAAAAAAAAAAAAAACAACCCCTCGGTTTTCTCATAGGTAAATCAGGGATAATATCTATCTTGTTGTAGGCTAGTTTGTTATTTAAATGTAAAAATCATATGGTGTTATTTATTTTGTCAATTTCTTTAATACTTTAAAAATAAATATCAATATGAAATACATCGAAATCATATTGTTTTTTTAAAAAGCTACGTGTTTATCAATGTCCTCCAGTCATCTTTTATGAATGAAATAGTCTCATCCGATCTTCATGAAAGTTCTTATATATATATAAGATGTGGTACACCAAACCTCTGTGACAATATTAATAGCTAACAACTGAGTGCTCACTGTGGGCCAACTATGCTGTATGTGCTTCACGTGTGTGATATCATGTGAGCCTCACAACAACTCTCTGAGATAGATATCATTGTATAAAAAGGAAATCAGGTTTATAGAACTTCCACGGATTGCCCATTGTCATGCCATGTGCGCATGATGGAGGTTTGTCTATCTGATTCTACCACCTTTCCTCTTCACCACACACTAGTATTTGATAGGTATTTGTAAAGTTGATTAAAGAATGCATCATTTGGTGCATGTTTAGTGTATCTTCTTAAGTTCCCAGAAAGCTCATGTTCAAATGTCACAGCTTTTTACCTGTGGTGTTTTTGAATATTATCTGTATACCACCAGTTTGTCTATCATAATAACCAAAATTCCATTTTCTTTAATATTATTTTTATGTAGTTTATTTATAGTAGGGTTTGAGGACATAACAATTACTATCAGGAGCACAAGCAACTGCATTTGCTTTTAAAGCTGCAGTTTATATTTTTTGAATTTGGTTACTTGTATCTACTTTTAAATATGCTTGCCATTTATCCACATATGAAGTATATGTTGTACATAGGCTATAACTAAATTTATTTATTTTTTAATTTTTGTTTTTTTTCTTTTTGAGACAGACTCTCACTGTTGTCCAGGCTAGAGTGCACTGGCATGATCTCGGCTCACTGCAACCTCTGCCTCCCAGGTTCCAGTGATTCTCATGCCTCAGCCTCCCAAGTAGTTGGGATTACAGGCGTGCGCTACCATGCCCAGCTAATTTTTTATGTTTTTAGTAGAGACTGGGTTTCACTATGTTGGCCAGGCTGGTCTCAAACTCCTGGCCTCAAATAATCTGCTGGTCTCGACCTCCCAAAGTGCTGGGATTACAGACTTGAGCCACCATGCTTGGCCACTAAATCTATTAATTATATTCCCCTTCCATGTAAGATTCCATACTTATGTGCAAATTTCTTGTTATTGTGTGAAGAACACTTAACATGAGATCTGCCCTGTTAAAATTATAGTTCATAGTTTTTTTTTATCTATAGGCACAATGCTTGTAGATCTCTAGAACTGCAGAGATTCTAGATTGTACAGCAGATCTCTAGAAATTATTCATCTCGTATAACTAAAACTTTATACTCATTGAATAACTACTTCCCATTTACCCTTGCCCCAGATCCTGGCAGCCACCATTCTACTCTCTGTTTCTAGGAGCATGACTATTTTAGACACCTCATATAAGAGAACTCATGCAATAAGGAGAGAATTGCATTTTATGGCACACGAACATAGATAAGCAAAAATCCTAGTAGTTGAAAATCATAAGAGCCAAAGCAATATTTAAAAAGAAAACACGGTGGCTCACACCATCCAACATTTTGGGAGGCCAAGGTGGGCAGATCACAAGATCAAGAGATCAAGACCATCCTGGCCAACATGGTGAAACCCTGTCTCTACTAAAAATACAAAAAAATTAGCCGGGCATGGTGGCACACCCCTGTAGTCCTAGCTACTCGGGAGGCTGAGGCAGGAGAATTGCTTTTGCTTGAAACCAGGAGGCGGAGGCTGCAGTGAGCCAAGATCGCGCCACTGCACTCCAGCCTAGGCAACAGAGTGAGACTCCGTGTCAAAAAAAAAAAGAAAAAGAAAACGTTAAAATCAGGATTTTTACAACCTAATTTTAAGACTACCTATAAAACAACAGTATTAAGACAATGTAGTATTGGTGGAAGGACATGTGGATCCATAGAACAGAATAGAGTCTAGAAATAAATCCAGATATAGATAATCAATTAATTTTTGACAAAGGTGCCAAGGAATTCAGTGGGACATTCTCTTAAACAAATGGTGCTGGAACAACTGAATATCTTCTTGGAAAAAACATGAACTCATTTATAGGCAGAAAGCAGTTCAGTGGTTTCTTGGTCACGGGGACAGAGGTTGGACTACAAAAGGGCAGAGAGAACCTTTTGGAGGTGATAGAAATATGCCGTAGCTTGATCGTGGTAATGATTTTGCAGGTGTACACAACTGTCAAAAGTCACCGGGTTTTAAAGAGTAATACAGGGTTTTTGTACATAAGTTATATTTTTATGAAGTCGATTTTTAAAAATAGATATCCAGATATGACTAATTTTATTCTTTTATTAATTTCCATGGCAAGCATAAGATGACCTCATCCTCAAATTCTAGGGATATATCTTCAGGGGGGCCTGTTATTTAAAAAAATACATTTCACCAATTCACTGGAATTTTAAAATTCCAAGTAACACAACCTTTATAATCAGAACGACCAATTTCTCCATTAAATGACAGAATGGGAAACAAAATAATTGCTTTAAAATAATTAGTCCATTTGGCCGGATTCAAGAAATTTGAAAAGATGGCTAGTTACTATATAAGAAGGATTTGGTTGGCTTTTAATTTAAATCAGGACTGTTAGAACCTAGAAGAGGATACCAAAGTGGTTTTAGCACCTACTTTTCCAAAGAAAAATGATAGCATTCAACATCCCATTGTTTATTCAGTTGTGCTATAAGACAAACTGAGATGATTTCTTGAGACGTGTTTTAGACCTATAGAATTAAACACAAGTAATATGAAGTAACCTATTTACTCTGGTAATATATTAAAACTTTTTATTTCTTTGATAAAGACTTCATTTTTTACATGAATGTGTAACTTTTTATAAGAAAACTTTAGTCTTGGGTTTTGTCTCCATCTAGTGGTCATGTTGGTCTTTTCCATTTACAGTCAGGCTTGGGTAAATGATGTATCGCCTATACTGACAGTGATCTCATAAGATTTTAATGGAGCTAAAATTTCCTATCACCTAGTGATGTTGTAGCTGTCATAATGTCATAGCACAACACATTACTCACATGTTCAAGGTGATGCTAAATGTAAACAAACCTGCACTGCCAGTCATGTTTACATACAACTATGTACAGTACACAACACTGGATAATGATAATAAACAACTATGTTACTGGTTTATGTATTTACTATAATATACTTTCTGTCATTATTTTAGGGTGTTCTTCCACTTATTAAAAAAAATGAACCGTAAAACAGTTTCAGGCAGGTCCTTCAGGGAGTATTCCAGAAGAAGGCATTATTATCATAGGAGATGACATAGGAATAACTCCATGAGTGTCATTGCCCCTGAACACCTCCCAGCAGGACAAGATGTGGAGGGGGAAGACAGTGATCATGATGACCCTGTGTTGGCCTAGACTAAGTATGTGTTTATGTCTTTGTTTCTAACAAAAAAGTTTAAAATTAAAAAATATATAAATAATGCATATTGAAAATACAAAAAAAAAGCTCATAGAATGAGGCTTTGTATAAAAAATACTTTTGCATAGCTGTACAAGGTGTTTGCATTTTAAGCTAAGTGTTATTACAAGGGTTAAAATGTTTTTAAAAATTAAAAGTTTATAAAGTAAAAAAAGGACAGTAAGCTAAAGGTAATTTATTATTGAAGAAAGAAAAATATGTTTGCATAAATTTAGTGCAGCCTAAGTGAAGAGTGTTGATAAAGTCTATAGTAGTGTTCGGTAATGTCTTAGGCCGTCACATTTGCCCACCACTCACTCAGTGACTCACTCAGAGCAACACCAAGTCCTTCAAGCTCCATTCATGAAGTACACACTCTACAGGTGTACATTTTAAAGTCAACTATACCATATTTTTACTGTACCTTCTCTATGTTTAAATTTCTTAAGATACACAAATATTTCCCTTGTGTTACAATTGCCTACAGTATGCAGTATAGTAACATGTTCTACAGGTTTGTAGCCTAGGAGCAATAGGCTATACCAAGTAGCCTAAGTGTGTAGTAGGCTGTGCCACCTAGCCACCTAGGTTTGTGTAAGTGCATTCTGATATTTGAACAACGATGAAATTGACTAACAGCACATTTCTCAAAACATACCCCCACCATTGAGCGACGCATGACTGTAATTGAAATTTTAAAAGGATAAGCCAACGATCCTGGATTTTTTCATTCTGTTTTTGTTGTTCATTTTTAGTTTTTTTTTGGTAAGGACTGAAAAACTTTTAAGTAGTATGCTTATTACCTGCGTGATGAAATAATTTGTACATCAAACTCCTGCAACATGTAATTTTCCTATATAGCAAATGTACCCCTGAACCTAAAAAAAAAGTTAAAAAGAGAAAAATGGAAACCACAGTTCATACCTAAAACAGTACCTTTTATACTTATTTGTGTCAGTAACTTCTTTCAAGAGACTATGCATTGGTATGTAATTGAAGACACACATGTAACAATTGGAAACAAAAAAAATCAAAAGCCATTTAGAAAGAGAAAGAAGGAAATAAACCACCTAAGTCAATATAGTTATTAAAATTGATAGATTATCTTTAAGGTTTTTGGTAATGAAGAAAAAAGAGGAAGACAGTAATTGCTTTTTTTTTTTTTTGAGACAGGGTCTTGCTCTGTCACCAAGGCTAGAGTGCAGTGGTGCCATCATGACTCACTGCAGCCTTGAACTCCTGGACTCAACTGATCCTCCAGCCTCTGCCTCCTGCGTAGCTAAGACTACAGTGCAAGCCACCATGCCGAGCTAATTTTTTAATTTTTCTTTTATTGAGACAGAGTCTTGCTATGTTGACCAGGCTGGTTTTAAACTCCTGGCCTCAAGCAATCCTCCTGCCTTGGCCTCCAAAAGTGCTGGGATTATAGGTGTGAGCCACGGTGCCAGCCTTTTTTTATGTTTGTTTTGTGCATATTTTTAAATTTGATCAAATAAACCACATTTTTATGAGTAAAAATATTTTTAGACATTTTTTCTAAATAAAATGTTCTTAATTTTTGTATAATTTTATAGAACTATAGCATACACAAAGTAAAATTCAGAAATCTTGGTGAATTCTTCAAAGTGAATAGGGTTATGTAACTATCACCCATCTCAAGATCTAGAACATAATCAGCACCTCCAACAGCTACTTTGTGCTTCCACTCAGTGTTCCCTCAAAGGTAACTATAATCTAACTTTTATTTCCATCATTTAGTTTTGCCTACATAAATGTAATAACTTATAGTGTATATTTTTGCGTTTGGTTTATTTCACTCAACATTACATCTATGAGATTTCTCCATTTCTGCATGTAGCAGGGTTTTGTTGTTTTTATTGATGTATTCTGTTATATGAATATGTAATAATTTATATATACATGATATTGTTAACTTTTGGGGGGATTTTGCATTGTTTCCAGTTTGGGGATTTTATGAATAGCACTGCCATAAACATTCTAGTACATGGTTTTGGTGTACATACTATACATTTCAGTGCATATCTAGTAAAGCCTGCTGAGCCACAGGATATACTTATATTCCACTTTAGTAAAAACTGCCAAAACAGTTCTCCAAAGTAGTTCTACCAGTTTACACTCTTAGCAGCAGAAGTGAACGTTCCGATTGCTCCACACACCCATGGCTCTTGTTACTGCCAGGTTTGTTGATTTTCATTTCATTTTTTTTTTAATAGCCATTCTAGTGGGCATGTAGTAATAGCTCATTGTAGTTTTAATTTGCATATTCCTGGTGACTAATGATGTGAAGCAATGTTTTTATGTGTGATGACTGACCACTTGGATCTTCTCATTCATGAAGTGCTTCATCTTTCTCCATTTTCTTTCTGGGATGTGTGCACATGTTTCCTATTTTTAGAAGTTCTTTATATATTCTGGATCCTAGTTATTTTTTGGATATATGCTCTCTCGGTCTGTGGCTTGCCTTTTCACACTCTTACTGGTGATTTTAATGAAGAGAATATCTTAATTTTATTTATTTATTTACTTTATAGAGACAGGGTCTTGTGCTGTTGCCCAGGCTGGAGTGCACTGGTGTGATCGTAGCTCAGTGCAGCCTCAAATTCTGCGGCTCAAGCAATTCTCCTGCCTCAGCCTCCCAAGTAGCTAGGACTACTAACTCATGTATTTGTTTTTGTAGAGAATCTTGCTATATTGCTCCAGGCTGTTCTCAGACTCCTGGGCTCAAGCCATCCTCCCGCCTCAGCCTCCTAAAGTGCTGGTATTACAGGCATGAGCTACAGCATCTGGCCTGAGAATATCTTAATTTTAACGACCTCTAATTTATCTATTGCCTTCTTTTGATTAGTGCTTTTGGTTTCCTGTTTAAAAAATAGTTGTCTACTCCAAAGGGTAGACATGAGGAAGACATCATGAAGGTTTTTTTCATCGTTATACTCTAGAAGCTTTTGTGTTTTGCCTTTAGTGCTATTTTGAGTTGATATTTGCATTTGACATGCGGTAGGAGTCAAAGTTCATTTTCCCATATTAATATCCAATTTATCAATGCCACTTATTAAAAGCAACAGCCTCTCACACACACACACACACTACATTGCAGTGACACTTTTATCATTTATCTGGTGATCATATTTAGTTGGGTCTGTTTCTAGATTCTATTTTGTTTCATTGAGCTATCTTTGCCCCAATACCACAGTTTTAATATTTTGGCTTTATCATAAGTCTTATTATGTGGTAGTGTAGATATTCCAACTTCTTTCTTATTTTTCAAAGTTGTTTTGACCAGTCTTGGCCCACTACATTTACCTTTTTTTTTTTTTTGAGACAGAGTCTTGCTCTTTCACCCAGGCTGGAGTGCAGTGGCACGATCTCGGCTCACTGCAACCTCTGCCTCCTGGGTTCAAGCCATTCTCCTGCCTCAGCCTCCCCAATAGCTGGGATTACAGGCATGCACCACCACACCCAGTTAATTTTTGTATTTTTAGTAGAGACAGGGTTTCACCATGTTGGCCAGGTTGGTCTCAAACTCTTGACCTCATGATCCGCCCTCCTCAGCCTGCCAAAGTGCTACATTTACTTTCTAATTTTAGAATCCCCTTGCCAACATGTATTTTAAACAACCCTGCTGAGATTCATATTGAGATTACATGAAATTTCTAGATCTAGTTGAGGAAAATTAACATCAGTGTAATATTCAGTGTTACAATTCTTGAATATACTGTAATACATTTCTGCATTTATTTAGGTATTACTTTTTCTTGATAACGTTTTAGAGTATTCAGTTGGAGTTCTCTCTTTTTAAAGATTTATCCTTAATGTATTTTTTGGCTCTCAATGCTGTTATAAATGTTATTGTCTTTTACATTCCATTTTTAATTATTTTTACTATATAAAAGTAACATTTATTTTTCTCTTTTGATCATGTGTCCACTGGCCTTGATAAATTTATTAATTCCAATAGCTTACCTGTACATTCATTTGAATTTTCTTTTTTTTCTTTTTGAGATGGAGTCTTGCTCTGTTGCCAGGCTGGAGTGCAGTGATGCGATCTCGGCTTACTGCAACCTCTACCTCCCGGGTTCAAGCGATTCTCCTGCCTCAGCCTCCGGAGTAGCTGGGACTACAGGCACGTACCACCACGCCCAGCTAATTTTTGTATTTTTAGTAGAGACGGGTTTTCACCATGTTGGCCAGATGATCTCGATCCCTTGACCTCGTGATCCACTCGCCTCAGCCTCCCAAAGTGCTGGATTACAGGCATGACCCACCTTGCCTGGCCTGAATTTTCTATGTATACAGCGATGTTGACAGCTAATAACAGTTTAATTTCTTCCTTTTTTATTTTTTTAATGTGGTAAGTTATACAGTATTGATTTTAAACAACCTTGCATTCCTGCAATGATCAAAACTTGATCGTGATGTATGTATTATCCATTTTTTAACATGCTACATTTGGGTTATATTTGCTAATATTTTATTTAATATCTGAATTGATCTTGAGAGATATTGACCTATAATTTTCCTTTTTAGTAATGTTCTTTCAGATTTTGGTATAAAGATGAGTTGGGAAGTGTTAACTTTTTTTTAATTCCTGCAAGAGGTTAGATAGAATTGGTGTTATTTCATTCTTAAATGTTTGGAAGAATGTACCAGTGAGGCTTTTTCTTTGTAGAATGTGTTTTAATTTTAAATTCCATATTTTTAGTAGTTATATTTTTATAACTACTTCTATTAAAGCTATATTTCTTCTTTTGTCTATTTTGGAAAGCTTTTAAGTAATTTCTCTATTTTATCTAAATTGTCAAATTTACTAGCATCAAATTATTCAAAATATCTTCCTATCTTTTTAATGCCTGTAAGATCTTTAGGTATAGATTTACCATTTCTGATATCGGTGAAACTAATCTTAAAGAAGTTTATTCTGTGAGAACTAACAAATGACAGTTGACAGAATGAACAGCATCTTTAAAAATAGTTTCACTTAAAATTCAGAAATATTTCTTATTTGACTTTTTTCCCACTGCTTCTTGATAAAAACTAAGAACATAATGTTAAAATAGCATCATGAGTCAATCAAATGAAATCTAGATGTTTTTGCTTTCAAATTATATAAACCCATATTAGGTAAGGATATAGTGAATATAAGTCATTTAGAATAACTTTTTGGAAATTATTTCTGTCATTTGAACTTCTGATAGGTGAATTGCCATAATTCACCTATCAGAACTCATGGTGAGTTGCCATAACTCACTCATCAAATTCTTTCAGCCATATGGACTTCTGATAGGCGAAGGGCTTAGCAAAAGCCAAGGCATGTTGGCAGTAACATAGCTGAGTGAGAATGGCGATGAATTCACTCCAAACATGTTAGGTAAAAGTTATACACACACGTACAAACATGTCAACAACTCTGTTCAAATCAAATCTTGGGCAGAATGTGAACTCAACTACATAAGGGCAGGGATTTTTGTATGTTTTGTTCATGGCTGCATCCTTAGCACATGTAATAGCTCCTGACACAAAGCCATCATTCAATGAATATGTATTAAGTGAATGAGGAGTGCCTGAACTGCCTGGAGAAACACTGTGGGTACTGGGGAGCAGTTTGAAATTCAAACTCATGTTAAGAAAGATCTCTCAGAAAATAGTGCAAAAATACAGAGATATAAAAAAGGAACGCAACCTTTCCACACAACCTTTTAATTGCCTCTCGCTCTGTCTCTCTCTCTCTCTATAGATAGATATAGATAGATATCTCTCTACAGAGAGAAAGAAAGAGAGAGCGATCTCCTGCTTTTGCTATGTGAGCTGCCTGTTCCTCCTTTGCCTTCCACCATGATTGTAAGTTTCCAGAGGCTTCACCAGAAGCCAAGCAGATGCCAGCATCATGCTTCCTGTAAAGCCTGAAGAACTGTGAGCCAACTAAACCTTTTTTCTTTATAAATTACCCAGTTTCAGGTATATAGCAATGCAAGACTAGCCTAATACAATTGTCATAGTAATGTAAACAAATATTACTCTAGCCAAAATTTCAATTTATCTATAATGGGAGTATAAAGGAGCAATAAGTATATGTGACACAGGGGGTATGAAAGAGAGAGAAATCTCGTCTTTCATCGTAGGAAATCAACATGATATCTAAAATTGAAAAACATAAAAAGCAGCAATATAAGGATTTGGTATTAAAAGTGTTTGGCTCTGGGGTACAGTGGGGACAGAAGAGGTCTCCTATATTTGGTTGCAAGCCTTGTAAAACGATTTAATACTATAAAACAATGCACATTCAACTTCCATAAAATTAACACCACAACGTAATCCATTTTTAAGGCCTGCAAAACCAAACCAAGACAAAAGCAACCTTATGCTCCAAATAAAACCCTGAATTTTTCTACTTGCTCTTCAAATTAAAATTTGCTGAATTTAATTTCATCTGTAAAGTTAGTTATTAGTTTGTTATTTTGTGAATACAAAAGAGCTTGGAAACTACAATGTGCTTAATATAATAATTCACAACGTGAAAGTTGGGAATCCTCAATATTTACTTATTCAATCACGTTGCGTGTGCGTAGCAGGGAGCAGGACGCGACAGGCACAAGGCTGCGTGAAACCAGCGACGGTGCCTTGCACTCACCTGCACACCGGTTCCACTTCTAACTTTTCTGTTCTGGGCAGTGGTCTATTCTGTCGGCTTGGGACCAGACTTCTGAGTCCACATTCCAGCGGTGCCGCTTCCTAGCTATGAGGCCTCATGCAGTTTCCTTCGCTTTTTCTGAATCTCGGATTCTCTGGGAAGAGTAAAGCCTCTCTTGCCGAGCTCTTGTGAGAAATTAACAAGAAATTAACGAGAAATTAATGGAAAGTCCTTTGCTTTGGTCAATGATAATAATAACCCCAGCCCCATAACTTCAGCACCTTCTTTGGCGCGCGGGATACCTAGGGCCTCGGAAGGCCGGCTGGGGGCGGGGAGAATCGGCAGTCACTATGGCAACCCGAGACGCCTCGCATGCTGTGCTGCCTGCGACTGAGCTGAGAAGGAAACCGTGCCCAGGGCTCTCGGAAGACCGCTGCGGCATGACAGGCGAGGAGGCGGTGGTGGTGACCGCAGTGGTGGCGCCCGAGGCGGGTCGCGAAGAGAAGCAGCCTCCTCCGCCAGCAGGGCTGGGGTGCGGGGCGCGCGGGGACCCCGGCCGCGGCCTCCTAGAGCACGGCCAGCAGTGTGAGTTCAGCTCCAGCCGCGGACGCTACTGGGAGGAGGGGCGTGGAGAACGAGTGACAGGGCAATTGGGGGAAACCGCAGTGGGACTGGCTGAGAAGGTTTGGGGCAGGGGAGGTGGAGCTGCTGCTTTTGGCAGAACCAGTGATGATGGCACTGTGGCAGAAAGCATAGGTCCATCTTTCCAAGCCCTCCTTCCCGATAGCCTGCCTGAATTCAGGGTCTGGGCATCAGCTCCAATTTAATCGGTAGTGGCGTTATTCTGAAAGGAATTAACACACACACACACACATTTATATGTATACCATTTTATATACACATTTGTATATGTATATGTGTGTGTATGTATGTATGCGTAGACACCCTTAGAAACACGCAGCTCATTTTGCCAGTTATTTCATTTTACAGATGAGGAAATTGAGATCTAGACCAGAGGAAAGAGACTTGCCACAGCCAGTCAGTGCAGGCGAAATACTAAAATCACTTTTAACTTCCATCTCTTGGACTCTCAGTCTACAATTACCCAATCCTTTTAGAATCTCATAATTATGGGCCACATTTTAACGCACTGTTCTTTGCTCTCTGCCCTGCCAAACACACAATATTCAAATAGGTAAGGACAGTTCTGGCCCACAGCCATAATGGAAGTGGTTGTAATTTGAGTCCTAGCCAGGCTGTTATTCACCCATACTGTTTCATGAATTAACAGATATTTCATAGCCTCTTGCACCCCCAGGTCTTCAGTAGGTGCTAAGGAATGATGGTGAGAATAATAAGTCAGAGGAACAGAGTAGTTTCCAGCCTTCCTGCAGCACCTTCTTGATTGCATCTCTGGAGAGCAGACTGGGTTTCTCCAAGGTTCCTCTGCACTGGGAGGCCCCAGGAGGGAGGGTTGGGCTGAAGCACCTCCGTACTTGTGCTTGGTGGACCACACACTCTCCTCCCCAGGGACCTCATCAAGAAGTTACAGAAC
This sequence comes from Pan troglodytes, assembly GCF_028858775.2. NCBI lineage: Eukaryota > Metazoa > Chordata > Mammalia > Primates > Hominidae > Pan > Pan troglodytes. The sequence goes on from NC_072407.2 coordinate 96,613,516, forward strand.
TACTCCCTCCTGGTGAAAGAGGCCTCTTCCCCGGGCATCAGCTCCAGTATGACTATGAAATGTCATTCCTTTTGTTACTATTATCAGCAGCATGCAGAGGCCTTGCTTAGAGCACATAAATTCAGTATACTTGGGTAATGGAGATTCTTTACTCCTACTTAAAATTATCATGATTATTATTTTTTTTAGATAGCTCTGTTGCCAGGCTGGAGTGCAGTGGCATGATCTGGGCTCACTGCAACTCAGCCTCCTGGGTTCAAGCAGTTCTCATGCATCAGCCTCCTGAGTAGCTGAGATTACAGGCACACACCACCATGCCCGGCTAATGTTTTCGCATTTTTAGTAGAGACAGGGTATCGCCATGTTGGTCAGGCTGGTCTTCAACTCCTGGCCTCGAGTGATCCGCTCGCCTCAGCCTCCCAAAGTGCTGGGATTACAGGCATGAGCCACCGCGCCCAGCCTCCTACTTCAAATTCTATCAGGAAACTTCCCCATTAAAGATGCTAGTATCTAAGTTTCTTTAGTCCTGTGGCTCTAGGAGTAAAAGGTGGGATTAACATTCACTCATCAGTTTAACATATTGAGTCTTTATTACATGCCAGGCATTCCACAAGTTTCAGGGAAAGAACTAATGACGTAAGGCAGGTGTCCAAACTTTCACAAGCTCACAAAGTTGGGGTGGGAAAATGAAAGAGTTCCTGCCTCAGCCTCCCTCAGAACCTCCTTTTAGGGCCTCAGCCTAAGTAGAGACAGGCTGTTCGCACAAGCACAAAGTACTCAGTCAATTTTTCAAATGTCTGTAATTATTGGAAAAGTCTTCAGTCTCTTTACAGCTTCTATTCCCTAATCACAGGCCTGTTCTCAAACACGAAGTGTGGTTGTTTGCCATGTAAACATCCTTGAATTATATAAGGGCAGCCTTTGAGCACCAACCAAATCTTTCATACACTTAATGTCACTTTTATTTTTTATTTATTTTATTTTTGCCTTTTTTTTTTTTTTTTTTTTGAGACATAGTCTCAGTCTGTTTCCCAGGCTGAAGTACAGTGGCGCAGTCTCGGCTCACCGCAACTTCCCCTTCCTGGGTTCAAGCAATTCTTTGGCCTCAGCCTTCCAGGTAGCTGGGACCACAGGCACGCACCATCACGCCTGGCTAATTTTTGTATTTTTAGTAGAGATGGGGTTTCACCATGTTGGCCAGGCTGGTCTTGGACTCCTGACCTCAAGTAATCTGCCCACCTCAGCCTCCCAAAATGTTGGGATTACAGGCATGAGCCACCGCGCCTGGCCAATGTCACCTTTAAGATCACTTGTAGTGCTCTAACCTGGCTGGCCGGCCACTTCTTCCAACAATCTCCAGTGTATCATATCACTGAAACCTGTATTCTAGGTATGAACTGATTAGTAGAGTGCGGTGGATCTATAACTATGCGTTGTAATAAATGATAAATAATTTTTAATAACCCTAGGAGCTTGGGAGACTCAGGTAGGTGTGGCTTCTCATTTTCATGATTTTAGTTTTATGACTTAAGGAAGCTACTTTCTCAACTATAAAACAGGAATAATTATACTTGCCCATAGGTCATTGTGAGAAAGAGAAATAATAATATATATAAGATGCAATTGTTATTAGCTCTCAGGAAAAAAAACAAAAAACAACAAAAAAAAATCCAAAAAACCTGGAATAACATTGTTTCAAAAGAAATTCTGGAATAATACTGTTCTTAGTCATACTTCTCAGTGATCACAGCTTCTCATCATCACACAAGACATCTATCGATCAATCCACTCAAAATGCTGGTAAAGATCAACATCAAACTGCTATGGTAGAGTTTGTAGAATTTTCTTTCTCTCTCTCTTTCCCTTTCTTCCTTCTTTCTTTTTTAAATTTGCTTTCTCTTCCTTTCCTTTCCCTTTCTCCTTTTCTTTCCTTTTCCTTTCCTCTTTCCTTTCTCCTTTCCTTTCTTTTGTCCTTTCTCCTTTCCTTCCCTTTTTCCTTTCCTCTCCTCTCCTTTCCTTCCTGGCCAAGTTTGTGAAACCTTTTTCTGCCTGAAAGTTCTGCCCCCTCTCCCCTCCTTTCCTTTCTTCTCCTGAGCAGGAGATATTTACCCGTACTAGCTCCTTAGTACTCTCCCAATTACCACAATTCTTCAAATCACCTTTAGTGATTTCTTCTGTGCATTTTCCTAGCACCAGGGCTGAAATTTGTCAGGAGATCTGAACTGAGAGCAGGTGGTCTTTTCCTTTCTGTTGTACTGTTATAGGCTTAGTTTTCTTCCTAGCCAAGTTTGTGAACCCTTTTTCTGCCTGAAGATCATGATTTAACAGATTAAACCAAAGTTAGGCTTCAGTAATGCTGATCCCATATTTTATTCATATGACTTCCAACTTCGGGGAAACAAGAATGAGACCCTGAAAGTATGTAATTCTAACTTTTTCATGTCTGAGGGTGTGTCTGGGTCTTCATGACCAGGAATGACCTGGGATCACTGCCGGAAGCAGCAGGTCTCTTGCCCCATTTTTGCCAGTCTGCATCCCCGTCAAATTGACTCACTTCTGTTGTTTATTGATTAGTCTGGAAAAGATGAGATACCTGCCCATATATATGTGAGTTTAAAATCAAATCATAAACAACTAAAGTATTTGGTTGTTTAGGTTTTCATTGGTTCCTTGAATTGAGCTTTTGGGTACTGAGATTAGAACTATCGGTTCACTGACATTCACAGTGACCGTATAACTGCATTGACAGACATGCACACAGTCTTTAGTTAGAGCTCCAATTTATCAGTGCTTAGTTCTAACTGAACACACATTTGTTGAGCATTTATTATCATGCCAAGCTCTGTTCTAAGACTCTGATGAACTGAAGAGACAACATCCCTGCCCTCATGGGGTTTGTGATCTGGTAAAGAAGTTATATATTAAATAAATAGCTACACAAATAATTGTGTATAAAAATGAAGCTGTATCCAAATTGCAATAAGTAAAATGAAAGAATAAAGGAGGGTGCCATGATAAAAAGTCATTTCCAGATTGTGGAGTAAGGGAAAGTTTTCCTAAAGAACTAATGTTTAAGCCAAGACCTAAAATTTGAGTAGAAGTTATATAGGCAAAACCAGGAGAAAGGCAGCTCAGGTAGCAAAAACAGCATGTGCAAAGGTAGGAATGAACAGAAGGGCCATGTGGCTGGAGCTCAGAGAGCAAGAGAGAGAGGCTGACCGGAGAGATTAGGGTTATGGGTAGGCCCAATAGCACAGAGCTCTTTTGTTTCTCTGGAGTTCTGATATCTGGGCTGAGCTACATTTCTGAGAAGAAATGTAGCTACAGTGTTTAAAACAAACAATTCAGTCCTTGACTGTAGTAGTCATGTCCTATAGGTCCAGATTTAAAGGCCAGGGAAAAGTGCTATGTCCATAAGTGGTTCACTACTACAATTCAGTTTCAATCTTTTAAAATGACGATTTTAAAATGCTGAGATTTTGTTCTCTCTTCTGTACCTGGATTGCAAGCTCTATACACACATCTGTCTTACTGATTGCTCTGTCTTCAGCCCCTAGCCAAATGCCTGTCACAGAGTAGGTCTTTAATAAGAGTTCATTGAATAAATGAGTGCAAGTTTTCTTGAAGCTAATGAGAAAACTTTATCTATTTCTTCATAACACCTAAAAGAGGTACCTGAAACTTACCCTGCAAGTTCAGGAATTACATGAAAATGTGAAGTCCCAAAAGAACCTAAAGTTTCCATGGAAGAGATCTTTCCAAGATAGAGCCTTCAGGGCAAATTGTCTGATATTTGTATGGAATAACATGTCTTCTTTTAAAAAAATTGTTATCATGTAGATATAATGGCTAGAAGATCGGGCAGAATTTATACTAAGTAATTGATTTTGTTAATGCCTTTATAGGGAAGAAATTTTTATATTGTGAGCCACATAAGAGAATTAAGGAAGTACTGGAAGAAGAACTTCATATTAAGAGAGATGAATGCCACACTAAAAATCCAGCTGCAGGTAATCTCAGTGACAAATGAAGTATGTTTGTGAAACGAATATGAAATTGCCTACTTGATGACAGAGTATTTTATTATAAAACCATACTATTGAAATAAAAAGTTTTTGGAAAGTTCTTGAACTAGTTTATAATTAATTTGCTTATGTCCAAATAAACCTTCATATCTAGAAAAAAAAAATGGGCTGGGCACGGTGGCTCAAGCCTGTAATCCCAGCACTTTGGGAGGCGGAGGTGGATGGATCACGAGGTCAGGAGATTGAGACCATCCTGGCTAACACGGTGAAAACCCGTCTCTACTAAAAACACAAAAAATTAGCCAGGCATGGTGGCGGGCACCTGTAGTACCAGTTACTCGGGAGGCTGAGGCAGAAGAATGGTGTGAACCGGGAGACGGAGCTTGCAGTAAGCCAAGATCGCGCCACTGTACTCCAGCCTGGGTGACAGAGCGAGACTCCATATCAGAAAAAAAAGAGCTAGATATCAATATGTACTTTGCTGTCCCACTTTCTTGGTGGAGTTATTTCTATTTAATGACATGTACCATTTTTTCCAAGTGCCTGAAAAACACAATAATATCTTTAATCTTTATCAATATAGGTATGACAAGTAACAGTGGTTTCCAAACTTTAGATTTTTATCAGAATTACCTGGGAGCTTGTTAAAAGCAGATTGCTGAGCCCCACCCCTAGCATATGTGGCACAGTACGTCTGCAGTGGAGCCCAAGAATTTGGATTTCTACAAATTTCCCAGGTGATATTGATGCTGCTGGTCCAGTACCCGACTTTGCAAATCACTGACTCAGCAGAACCTAAGTCATTTACATGGTCAGATCATCCAAGGATTTCATCCCGTAGAGGATCTGAGCATTGATAGCTCTTATTGATGGTTCATGTGTGAAAGAGATGCTCTAGGAGCCCCAGAATCCCAGATGTTAGTTTGAAACTGCTGGCATCCTTCATTTTCATGGTTCCTTCTCAACGATTACTAGATGCATATTTCATGCTCTCAAATCATCAGATTTTTATTGTGACACTCTTGGGTATCAGCAGTTGCTAGAAGAAATAACAAAACTATTACATAGACTCCTTCATTTGTGGAGAATTGTTGGTCAACCTGCAAGTGAGGTCCAAATTCACTAAGGATTCCTAACAGAGAGGCTGCAGGCCCAGAAGTCCATCATTTCAGATTACATGATGTATGTTGTGCCCACTTTACTTTTTTTTTTTTTTTTTGGACGGAGTCTCACTCTGTCACCCAGGCTGGAGTTCAGTGACACGACCTCTGCTCACTGCAACCTCTGCCTCCTGGGTTCAAGCGATTCTTCTGCCTCAGCCTCCTGAGTAGCTGGGATTACAGGCACACACCACCACGGCCCAGCTAATTTTTGTATTTTTAGTACAGATGGGGTTTCACCATGTTGGTCAGGTTGGTCTTGAACTCCTGACCTCGTGATCTGCCCGCCTCGGCCTCCCAATGTGCTGGCATTACAGGCATGAGCCACCACGCCCGGCCCCACTTTACATTTCTAAAGCAGACATAGAAACTCCTTTGGGTCTTCTCGTATGACCCATTCTTATAAAAGGAGAGACCAATAAAATGGTGAAATTTGCTCCCATAATATCTTCAAGGAAAGTTTTAAAGTCTATTTTGAACTTAATGAATGGATGCAGAATGACCTACTGCATTTCAGCTGGGAAGCCCCGCCTACATGTACTATTTTCATGGTGTTTAACATTTTTTTCTAAGTCTATACTCTTATATTCTGGATTTATCTTCATTGTTTTAAAAATCTACATAAAAGCTAGTTTATACACTAGCACTAGCTGTATGTTGTATTATTCTTATTGGATACACTAGATTGTGAGACAGTCTGAGTGAATAGGATGTATCATTTGGTTTATAAAAATTCATTTCCCTAAGCAATCTTTTCAAATATCCTTTATATAAAATGAAGACTGTCTGGGCTGCTTTTTAAAATAACATCCACTAGAGGTCGCACAGAGGTACTATTTTAGCCTAGAAAAATCTTTCAATGCTGAGAATAGATTCTATAAATTTGGGTTTTAAAATGATCTACTTATGGGAAATCCTGCTCTTTTTAAAATATATATCATGGCTAGAAGCCACATACCATTGGCCAGAACAGGGAATTAGCATCTAGAGAGGGTGCCACACTCTTCCAGCCCAGCCTCAGAGCCTAGAGGCCAGCCATTGGACATTTGCTTCTAATTCAGTTTGCAGTGACCCCACCTTTATATATCTGATGACAGCCATGGCTTCTTTTCCTGGAAGACACAGTTTGTCACATACATGCAGAATTCTGCATAAAACTTTTAGAGAATGTGTGGTTCCTATAGCTGCTATTTTTAAAGATAAGTACATGTTAACCATTTTCTCCTCCCCTTTACTTCTCCTTTGCTACTTCACCTATTCTAACTAGGCATTTGTTCCCATGAGTCCAGGGAAACTGTTCTTTCCAAGATTGCAAATAGCCTTCCTTTTGAAGGTCAAATCCAATGATCCCTCCAACATACTCAACCTCTCTGTAACATCTGATGTAGTTGTTTCCTCCTTCCCTCTAAAAACACTTTCTTAGCTTGGCCTGTAGGTCACAATGCTCCAATTTCCTGGTTTTACTCCTACCTCTTTAGCTATTCTGTCTCCATCTTCTTTGCTGGCTCTCCCTCCTCCTAGCCTGTATAATTTAAAGGGCTCAGTCGCAGGCTCTTTTCTCTACCTACCCTCACACCGTGGGAGATCTAGCCCTATTGGGCTAATGACTCCAGCATTTTTTATTTCTACCCTATACTTTTCCCCTTAAATCCCAAAACCTACTTGATTCTCCACTTGGATGTCCAATAGGCCTCTCAACCTTAAGATGTCCAGAACCGAAGGCTTATTCTCTATTCCCAGGCTTTTAAAAAAACCCATAGGTCTTTCCCATATCATGAGATGGTACCACCAAACACCTAGAAGTCAAGTCCTCAAACTCCGTATCCAGTCTATCAGCCAATCCTTTTGAATTCAGTATATATCCTAAATCCCCCACCAGCACCGTTGCCAAGCCCCTGTCACCTTTTGCAGGCCTGGCAATAGCATCCTATAACAGCCTCTGCTACTGCCCCTGCTACTGTTAACTCTCTGCACTGAAACCAGAGGGATCTTTTACAAACATAAATCACTACATGTCACCTCCATGCTTAAAGCTGTCTGATGGCTTTTTATTATTCTGAGACTAGATTTCATGCTCCTATGGCCAGCTCACCTCTCTGATCTCATCTCGTATACTTTCCCACTCCACTTTAACCACACAGGCTTTCTTGGCATTCTGGAAGTCCCAAATCCATTTTCACCCCTCAGGACATTTAAAGGTCACCCAGACATTCAGATATCTTCCTCTCTCTTCATTCAGCCTTCAACTGCGTATGCCATCTTCTCAGAGAGGCCTTTCCACTCCACCAGGTCAAAATAGACATTGTCCTCCAGGTCACCTTCTAATCCCTATACTGCTTTCTTCTTTCTCCTGTTTTCTATTGCTACCTGAAATTTTATGCAGACAGTCCCCAACTTATTGTGGTTCAACTTATGATTTTTCAATGTGATGGTGTGAAAGTGATACATGTCAGTAGGAACCCTACTTCAAATTTTGAATGTTGCTCTTTTCCTGGGCTAGCGATCTGCCTTATGATTCTCCTTTGCAATGCTGGGCAGTGGCCATGAGCCGCAGCTTCTAGTTAGCCATTCTAATGTAAGTGTTCTGAGCACATTTAAGGTAGGCTAGGCGAAGCTGTGATGTTTGGCAGGTTAGGTGTATGAAATGCATTTACTACTTATAATTTTTTTTCAACTTATGATAGGTTTTTCAGGATGTAACTCCGTCGTAAGTCGAGGAGGATCCATATTTCTTTACATACTTCTTTATTGGCTATCTCTCCCACTAGAACACAAGCTATCTGAGGATAGGGGCTTAATTTTGCTTACCCCAAATCCTCACAAAGCTATATGATATTGATATTCTGATCCCCATCTTAGGATGAGTAAACTAAGATTCTGAGAGGTTTTTAACTTGCCCAAGGTTATGCATTAAGTAGCAGAACCAGATCCAAATTCAGATCTGACCCCCAATCCCATTGGCTTTCTATTCACTGTGGTGTCTCTGGTGACACGTTATGGCTAAATGCAGTGGATACTGTTCTGCCTCTAGGTGGCTTGAGCTTTCTGCAACATTTCACATAGTCGATGGCTCTCTCCTTCAACCTTGTTCCTTTCTCAAATTCCATGATACTTAACTGTCCTGGTTCTCCCTCTACTTCTTTCTCATCCTCTGTTAAGCACTCTTTTTATTCACTACATTCTCCGAATCTTGATGTTTATCGGAGTGTTTCCCACAGTCTTGTAATCTTGTTCCATTAGCTTTCCTGGGATTTTCTCATACTTTTCACTACGGCCTCTCTAGGATGCCTCTGAAATGTGTCTCTGCAGGCTAAACTTCTTTTCCTGGATGTCCCATAAGTCATAAGATAACTCAGGCCCAACATGTCCAAAACAAAACTCACACCTCTCGGCTGGGCATGGTGGCTCACGCCTGTAATCCCAGCACTTTGGGAGGCTGAGACGGGCGTATCACGAGGTCAGGAGATCGAGACCATCCTGGCTAACCTCGTCTCTACTAAACATACATGGTGAAACCTCGTCTCTACTAAACATACAAAAAAAATTAGCTGGGCGTGGTGGCGGGTGCCTGTAGTGCCAGCTACTCGGGAGACTGAGGCAGGAGAATGGCATGAACCCGGGAGGTGGAGCTTGCAGTGAGCCGAGATCCGCCATTGCACTCCAGCCTGGGCAACAGAGTGAGACTCCATCTCAAAACAAACAAACAAACAAACAAAACAATTCACACCTCTCCCCGACTTGCTGCTTCCCCTATATCACCCATCTCAATGAATGGCATGGCCTATGGTCCAAATGCAAAACCAGAGAGCCATCCTCTATCTCCACACCAGACCATCATGTTCCACATCTAATTAGACTGTGAGGGGTACCGTAGTTTGGCTCAAGATCCCAAAATGTTGACCCATATGCCAGGTTCACCTTGCAGACATATTTATTTGCCCCGCAGTATATTTTTTAAATATCTGAACCAGTTGTCAATATTTTAAAATTAGAAATTTTATATGCAAATCTAGATGTCTAGGTTTTCTTGAGCAGGGATGGAGCACGGAGGATAAAGGTTGATTTGACACCATCAAGGCACCATTTGCATTAGCAACAGTGGCTGGGGTTGGGTTACAATGCCCCGTGCTGACCTGCCCACTCCACTGTTCAGCATCCTACACCAAGTTCCCCACTCCAGTGGGAAACATCACAAGCTATGTATGTTCACGTGCCCACTGCAGGTTTTTTCTTCTCATCGTAGAAATACAAAAAATTGTTTCTCTTGTATGATGCCTCCATCAGAAGTAGTAAAAAAGAGAAAGACTGGGAGAACCAATTATTTCTTACCCCAAGCCAGCTTTACTCATATTACCTGCCTGGCCTCTTCCTATGTATATTTGAATTTGTGACTTTGGATAAACGCTACATACTGTTTTGTAGATATTCCCAAGCCTGTCTAAATTCTAGGGACCCCAACATATATGCATGGATCTAAGCATATTTGTAGCTATGTATGAATTAGCTGGCTTTGTTTGAATTTTAAGACAATCAACTCCACATACTCTCACAACAAAGTAATTTATTGTTGAAGGTGAGATTTCAGTAAGAGTCCAGATTGGATTTTCCTTAACCATAGATAAAATACTGCAATACTGAGCTATGTAGCAAAGCATAGATGAACTTATTGAAGAGTCTATTAAGAGGGCGATCTGTCCTGGAGGTAGACAACTTAAATTATAGCACGTTTTATTTTTGAATGAGTTGACAGTGACAATTATGGAAGTACCCGGAAGCTGTGGGGTCATTTCTGTGCTTTTTCTCTTCTCCTTTGGCTGAATGAAATTGGTAAAAAATCAAAAGATTCAGAAATTGAGTTTTATGGATGTTGAATAGAATGAACATTATATTTCTTTTGGGATACTGTTGGTTGCATAGCTAGCGGGACACAGGAGAAATAGTTGTTCAGACTGGGGCTCTTACCTGAATGAACTGTGCTACTTGTTCTTGTGGTCATATTGTGACTACAGTTAATAAGGGCTGTGAAGACACTGAAATGGACAAGGTGTCTCATGTGGTTGTTACTTTGCACTCTATACTTGGGTCTAGGGAATGCCATCAGTGACAATAGAAATAATGGGCTGACAGGCCTCTTGTCCTCCCTTCTGTGGACTTTTGATTCCTTGTAGGCTCCTGATGTGTTGATACATGGGCTGAGTTAGAAGCACTGGATGCTGGGTTGAGAGGTAGGGATGTCTTTTTATATGATGATGTTGATGTTGGGAATTATGGTGATAATAATAGTAATAATGGTTATCATTTGCAGAGTTTCTTCTGCACGTGATAAATTTTTTGCAAATAATCTCTTTTAATTCTTGCAATAACCAGTGAGATATATGCTCTTTTAATTCACATTTTGAAGAACTTGAAGCTGAGGCTCAGGGGGATGCAGTGACTTGTCCAATGTCACACTGATACTTGGATGCAGGTTTGTCAGAAGCTGATGTTGTTGCTCTTAGCCATTGGGTTCTTCTATCTCTCTTTAAAACATAAGATTATGCCTTCGGAGAGGAACCGAGATTTGAAATTGATTTAGTAGCAAGTAGTGTTCTATTCAGTTAAAAAAAAGAAATGTTACTAGTTTTCTGTAGGTTCAGTTTCAGTTTAGCCTCCAGGTTCAAATTTGAGGTAAAAACAGGTTTCAGAGGCTTTCTGCATTCCTATCAGATAAGGGCAAAGAACCTGTGTCTACTTGAAAAGATTAACCTCATCCTGAAAAAAAAAAAAAAAAAGGGAGTGTAGTTTTCTCATCAGATCTTTTAATCAGATAAAATGGAATTTGGGCAACTTATAGAACTTTCTGGATAAGGAAGAATTTAGCTAATGTCCATCATTCATGTATTCTCAGTGATTTCCTGAAGATTTTCCTTTCTTTACAACTTTTCAAAAAGAAAAATGTAGAATTGGCTGAGCTCAGTAGCTCATGCCTGTAATCCCAACACTTTGGGAGGACAAGGCGTGCCGATCACATGAGGTCAGGAGTTCAAAACCAGCCCAGGCAACATGGTGAAACCTCGTCTCTATTAAAAATACAAAAATTAGCCAGGCATGGTAGTGTGCGCCTATAGTCCCAGCTACCCTCGAGGCTGAGGCAGGAGAATTGCTTGAACCCAGGAGGCAAATGTTGCAGTGGGCCGAGATCTCACCACTGCACTTCAGCTTGGATGACGGAGCAAGACTCCATCTCAAGAAATAAAGAAAAAAAAAAAAAAAAAAGAAAGAAAATAAAAATGTAGGCTTATGAGACATTCATTATGGAAATAGTGCATTTATTGTATTGTTTATTTTAAAACTATTTCTGCATTTCTATTCTATAAAGGACTTTGCAGAAATAAAGTGATGTATTAATTTAATGTTTTCCAGTTGCAAGGGCTTTTGTATTTTTCTGGCTAAAACCTACAGAGGTTATAGTAGTCATGAAAAATTTGATTACTAAACTTATTAATTTTCCCCTTACACAACACTTCCTTTTCCAAAGAATTTCGGAAGTGTATTGCCAGATACATTAATGAGTGTCTACATGTGCGTTAATACATGAAAACTAAATTTTGAATCCAGTTTATTTACTACTTAAGTACAAGCTTAGAAAGTACAAAATGTTGCCAAGCAAATGTGGATATATTTCATTATTTCATTCAATTAAAATGTTTTTTGTACCTACAATATAGGAGGAATTTACTAGACACCAGTTATTCATTATTTCATTCAATTAAAATGTCTTCTGCACCCAAAATGTAGGAGGAATTTACTAGACACCAAAGGCATGCCAAGACAATTATAGAGCCTAGGAGTCACCAGACATAAATTAAAATTACTTATATTTTTCTTTCTCTAGTCAAACTCTGACCTTGCTTGCACAAGAGAAGTACAGACGATATGGCTCTAAACTGGCTTTTCAAGCTCCAATGTTCATTATTTACAATCCAAAGAGAGCTGAAAGGAACTAAAATATTTTTAAGGTGTGAGCTTACCTTCCCTATAAGACCAGGCCAGGTCCTACTGGCTAAAATTTTGGGCATAAAGGCATGGTTTAGTCATTTTAAAATTCAGTATAAAAATACACGTATAAAGGTTTCTGAGTAGAAGGTGTTGGAGGCATGAGAAGGGGAGAAGAGGAATCTCTAGAAGATTCTGAGCCTCAAGAACAAATTTGATTCTTTTCTTCTAGCTTCTCCCCTTGTGCCTGCTGCCCGTTCTTTTTCAGTTGAGAGGAGTTGACACTTGAAGTCTTTCTGGCTCCGTGCCCGCTTTGTCTGCCTTCCTCCTTCTGGAATGCACGTGCCCTGAGCTGAGGGAGTTAAGTTTCTCTTAAAAGAAGCAGCTGCCTCAGAGAGCATCCATGCTTTTTTCTAGACCCCCTTTTATCCAGTCAAATATATCACCTTCTGTAACTTCTTCATCCAAACATCACTTCACATGTATGGAGGGCTATTTTTTTTTCCTGCAACCATTATCCCTGAATATAATAAATATTTATGCATAACCATATTTTGCTTTGAGAGTTTCAAATGCATTTCTGGGCATCTGCATTTATATTTCAGGTGTTTTTCTCTATGACATTCTTGTGATTGCATCTGAAAGAGCATACTTCATTTAGTACAATTCTTCCATCTAATTTGACGTGATTTGTCTTCACGGTTCTGCTTCCTGATTTTATACTGCTTTCCACGTACTGGATCTTCACAAAGTGTCAACCACAAGTTCAAATCTATTTCCCTGGTCTCCCACAGGGTATCATGCACTGGGGGTATTGAATAAATGTCATAGGCTCCTAAATTTGAGAGTTTATTACCCAGAGGCTGGGGAGCAGCCCTTTTCTATCTCTGAACAGGATAGAAGAGGAAACTGGCTTGAATGGCAGGGGAAGATTTAGGTTAGATAGAAGGAACAGCTTAAACTTTGTAAGGTCTTAAACAGAAGGAGATTGTGCAATCTTCCTTGAAGGTCTTTGAAGAAGAGAGAAACTAATCTTGACAGATAGCTTCAGCTACTCCACTCAGGAGTGGGAAAGGAGAGGCAAGTATTGACATTCAGCTTGACAAGTCAGCTCAATGACTGTACCTTCAGTCACGGAATCTTAGTCTATGCTTGGATAGTAAAATCATTCTCCCTGTACAAAAATAGCTATCATTTATTGAGTACAAAGCACTTTACAGCCGTCTCATCTAAATCGTACAATAATCCTTCAAGTAGATATTATTATCCCTATTTCAAAAATGAGGAAATTAAGACATAGTGGGTTAAATAACTTGGTCAAAATCATGTAACTGATATATGGTAGAACTCAGATCAAAACCCAGATCTCCTCTGAACCCAGAGACTATGCTGCTAGTAATTACTTGCTATGGAATCCTTTAGAGAGGGATCAAATATCAGTGAGGATGCCAGTGGGCAGCCTTGGATCTGTGGAGAATATTTGGCATTAATATTTGCAGCGTTAGAAATGGGAAAAACAACTTATGGCAACTCACCCAAATTCACCAACTTACTAGACTTGAGTTGCAGTTTTCTACACAGTAGACATTCACCACATGCTTGTTTGCTGAGTCTCAAAACCTAACCAGGTGATTTTAGGATATGGAGGATAACCAAGTGCAAATCTTTGCTAAACCTTATTGAAAGGTATCAGGACCCAAGACCTATAATTATCAATGGGCAAACATCACTTTACAGGTATTTTGCAATGATTTTTAAAATGTAGGATCCAGTGAGTTTATTGTTGCTCTTTTTCAAGGGGAGATTAAACAGCATCTAGTTTGTGGCTTTTAGAGGATTCTTGGATCTATTGGATGAATTAACTATTGGATGAATTAATGTAGTGATTTTTGGTCCTATTATCTTTGGAAATATTTTCTCTTACTGTAGGAATTAAATCAGAATCAGATAAAGTTGACTAAATGAATTCCATTTATTAACTGTTATTTCTGATCCTTCTCTGTTTTGTTATGTATGTTTCTATTCATCTATTTATTTAGGGGCAAGTTAAATTATCTAAGAGCACTGTAGAGGTTTAATTGCATAGAGAATAGTTGAATAAATGAAATGGAATAAAAGATTAAACATATGATAAAGATTTGAGTGGTTTGATTAGTCAAACCAAATAAACCCCCCACCCAAATAAATAAAAAAATCACCAATTAAATACTTTAAAAACTCTGTGCTAAAAAGAGAATATGCTAATAATTATTTTCTTGCTTTAAAAAATATTGACAGTGGCCCTGGAAGGGATTTGGAGCATTAAAAGGAATCTGCCTGTGGGAGGCTTGAAGCCAGGACTGCCGAGCAGAAACAGTTTATTGCCACAAGCCAAGTACTACTCCAGGCACGGAGGACTCAGAAGTAAGACCCTGATGCCCTTGACTTCCACTGAAGCCCCTGAGTGGACTTTAGAGTTTACAAACCAGTGGTATATGCTCTGTTTAAAGATCTCAATCAAAACTCAACCTTCCTTTGACTTGTTTCTCTTGGGTTGCTTTTAGTTTGGCCATATTATGTGATTATGGAACTCAAACTGTAACAATTCACCTAACCAATTTACCCCCATGGATACAACAGATGTTCTTCCTCTGAGTTACACTCATGACTTTTTTCTTTACTTTCTATCTACACAAGACTTTCTAGCACACAGTCAGCCTCTGTGAAGAGGAATCCTGCACTGTCTTTTCTTCTAGATAGAGGATCTTTGTTTCCCAGTGGAAATGAGGAAAGGGAAATGAGGGAATGAAGGAAGAACATGGCAGCCACTTTGCTTGGCTCTCTTAGTTTCGCCCTATTCCAGGAATGAGGCCACCAGACTGGGCCCAGGATACCGTTGTTCCTTAGCAGACATAAACTTTGGAACAAAATATTACTCATTCCTCACTGTCATAGCCAGTGTCTGCCAGGAACATTTGTAGCAGGATGTGGGGAAGACAGAGGTCTTCATATGGAAGCACAGTGTCCAGATAATCTAGAGACATGCAGCTGTGTACATAAGTCCTCAAAATAGACCTACAATTGGGAGATTCCCCTGGGTAAAAAGGGAGAAGTAGATAAAATTCAAGGTTGGGTACTCAACCAAGATATGAATCATAATAGCAATGCTATATAGCATTGCTTATTCTAGATTCTTAATATATACAATAATAGGCTGGGCACAGTGGCTCACACCTGTAATCCCAGTACTTTAGGAGGCCAAGGTGGGCAGAAACTCAGGCACAGAGAGGTGAAATAATTTACCCCGGGTCGCTCAGCTAGCAAGTAGAAGAGTAGAAATGCTGGAATTTGAACCAAAGCAGCCTGTCTCCAAAGTCCGTGCTTTCAACCACTAGACACTACTGCATCTCTGAGCCAAGTGCCCACGAGCTAGGATGTCTATTGAACCTGAAGTGAGATGAGAGTTCAATAAAAGTGTCACATAGGAGTAGGGTCCCCAGGAGGCCAGGGATGCAGCCTCTGGGATACGGACTCAGTAAGGGAAAAAATACAGCCACTAAGAAACTGAAACAAGAGGTTAAAAAAACAAACACAAAACTTGTTACTAAAGGGGATTCATGTAGCAAACAGGAACCAGTTAGGAAGACTTCAGTTTAATGATAATAAAGTAGTAGTAGCCACCATTTATCAGGAGCCAGGCATGGCAGCAAGTGTTTTATATAGTTATGTAATCCACATGATCATATGAGTTGAGGATTATAATCTCCATTTTCTGGGTAAGAAAACTGAGGCATAGAGACACTTTACTACCTACAATCCCATGTCTAGCAGGTAGTGGAGCCAGAACTACAAACCCATGTCCATCTGGCTTCCAAAACTATGCCCTCAGTTCCAAGACTATGGCCCAACACTACTGGGCCATCATGGCAGAGAATCTAGTCACTGTGCAACAAGCAACAGTTGTTATGTTGCGGTTAAATAGGTACAAATGCCAGGGATATGGAAACACAGGGTTTTAGGAATCTGGGAGGCAGCTACCTTCATAATCCACAAAGATATTAGTGTCCTGTAGTAATGGTTGATTCAACCAAAGTCTGGGCCACTTGCCTATTGGAAGCTATTTATCTCAACTTTCCACTCAATTTCTTAGGTTCCACTTATCGTAGGTAATTCCATCATTCCAAGAAAACTCACTAAGTAATTTGTTTTAAAGATGAATGGTTTTCTGTGTGCATATTATAAGACTGATTGAATAACAAATTTCCTTTATTTAAAGACATACAAGTCCAATAAATTATCCAATTTATTGATTGGGGACATATGATAAAAAATGCATGTTTCATTTTGACCATAATTGCATTCCTTTCATCCATACAATTTAAGAGACATTTCATGGCTCCCGCTCATTTGTACTCATCCACACTACATTCCTAGTAGCCCTCGGCCCTCCATTTATTTCCAGCTGGTGCCAAGCCCTTACAGTGGTCATGTTACAATATGTAACTGTTATTGACACATAGCTTAGCTTCATCTCTTTAGGTTGCCAGCTGCATTTTTGTGATATCATATGAGCTGCTACTATCTGCTGTACAATCACAATTGATCAATCTATATGTCAGACTGGTAACCAAGAATTAAACCTTTCTCATTATCAATGAAAAAGGAAGATGCTAGGCACAGAAATATCATAGATGAACAAAATCCATAGATAATTTTCAAAAATTGTCAGTAGTAATTAATACACTATCACAAACTCCATGGAGGCAGAGACTGTGTTTTACTCACCACTGTGTATCTGGCACTTAGCACAGTGCCTGGCACAGTAGGTGCTCAATTGCTATTCGTCATGAGAATGACCAATGAATGAATGAACCAGTAAGTATGTGTTAAGTGCCTCCTTATGTTTAGAATCTTCTTGCTGCTAACTCACATACATCCCCTGCTCCCTCAAAAGTATATCGTTTTCTCTACTTGAGACCACTAAACCAAATGCAAACAATAGAGGGAAAAGCAATGCAACCTACTCTCTTCAGTGTGTGAATCTTGAAACGTTGCATATATTTTAAATACATCTTGGAACTAACACTTTCAAAGAGAGGTCTTCTGTGGCTTACAATGAGTTTTCCAGGAACTTCTCCCATAAAATATGCTTCAGTTAGATACTTCAGTCAAATCTCGCTGTCAATTTAAACAATTCGCTTGTGCTTTTCTTCTCTCTTTCTCATGAACAATGTGATCATGGTAGTTGGGACTCTTCCAACACATAATACACATCATTTAAAGTTTAAATTTAGAATTATGATCATCCAACTGTAGTTCTGAATCATGTTTCCATTAGAGACTGTGAAGCATCTACTGCTTTCATCACACTAAGAGGTTTTATTCATTTACTTTTATCAATCCCAGCACTCTGGGAGGCCGAGGCGGGCAGATCACTTGAGGCCAGGAGTTCAAGACCAGCCTGGTCAACATGGCGAAACCCCGTCTCTACTAAAAATACAAAAATTAGCAGGCGGGGTGACGCACGCTTCTAGTCCCAGCTACTCAGGAGGCTGAAGAACGAGAATCGCTTGAACCTGGGAGGCAGGGGTTGCAGCGACCCAAGATTGGGCCACTTCACTCCAGCCTGGGTGACAGAGCAAGACTGTGTTTCAAACAAACAAACAAACAAACAAACAAACAAACAAACGGTAATGGTTGATGACAAAAAACCTTTTATCGTTTCCCTCTTATTCTGTGCCACAAAACAAGCCAAAAAAAAAAAAAAAAAAAAAAAAAGCATTGTCTAGTTTGGTGCTAAGTTTGAATGTGCCTACAAATCACATGGTATCTCAATAAAATTCAGACTCTGATACCATAGGTCTGGGGTGGGGTCTGAGATTCTGTATTTCCATCCAGCTCGCAGGTGATGCTGATGCTGCTTGTCCGGAAACTATGCTTCACTCGTGAGGGTTTGGAAGACTAAGTAGTGGCTTTTCTGGTTACTGGGATGACATGGGTGTGGCTCTTACATTCTGCTCAATCAAATGGGAACATTAAGTCAAAGTTAGATTAAAATGGGTGAGATTAAAGAGCATCTCCCCGAAGTAAAACACTTGTTTTTTCACTTTTTTTTAAAACTCTAGGATAAGATGAATTAGATTTTCCATTAAGAAGGAACCTCTTTCTGCTGATGTCTGAAGAACGGAGAAGAAACTCAAGCTTGTTTCAGGATTTAAGATGTGTGCAAAAAAATGATAGCCTGTAATTACTATTATTGGTATTAATACCTATCTATAAATTAATCCAAAGTAATGAAAGACTATTGGTAATGTTCAGTAAGTACCTGAAAACAATAAAGGAAATACACTTATTTTTAGTTGTCACAGTTATAATTCATTTGGCTTTTAATTCAGGTTATTTTATTAACTATGTGAAACAATGATGAAGCAAAGGCACGTTTACCGAGTATTTACTTCAAGGCAAACATTATAAACCTTAACCCTTTACTACAGCATAATGTGTTAGCCCATTTTTAAAAAACAGAACTAAATCCAGATACAGATAATGGTGAGTAAATGAATGACAGAAGAAAAGTCTTTGACTCAGAGACAAACATTTTTATGGTAACCTTGGTAGAGCTAATCATTTCTCTAGAACTTGTTCACTAAATAGTAAGGAGCCAGGAAATTTATGGTAAGATCTTAAAAAAGAAAGTATTTAGGCTGGGCACAGTGGCTCACACCTGTAATCCCAGCATTTTGGAATGCCAAGGCGGGCCGATCACTTGAGGTCAGGAGTTCAAGACCAGCCTGGCCAAAATGGTGAAACCCTATCTCTACTAAAAATACAAAACTTAGCCAGGCATGGTGGCACACTCTTGTAATCCCAGCTACTTGGGAGGCTGAGGCAGGAGAATCGCTTGAACCCAGCAGGCGGAGGTTGCAGTGAGCCAAGATCACACCACTGCACTCCAGCCTGAGTGAAAGAGTGAGACACTGTCTCAAAAAGAAAAAAAAAGTATTTAAATAATACTGCCAAGTTAAAAAGAAAAAAAAAAAACTCCTTCCCTTTCCACCATTTGTCAAAGTAATATATGTGCAATATAGAAAAATTGGAAAATGAAGATATGTAAAGGAAAAAAACTCATCTGTAATTCCATTTCCAGAAAGAACTATTGAATTACATACTGTCCCATTCATTAAAATATCATGTTAAATAATTACATAAATTCTTAATATATTTGTTCTGAACTTATTTATTTATTACTCTATTTTTTTAATATTTGGGTTTTTCATATTTTTCATTTTATACATAACTGCTGTGATTTGTTTACACTCCCAGCCCCTACCCCTTACAAAGTTATTTTTTTCTAGTATTCTGGTTATACACTTTTCATTCTCCTTCCTCTCTAGACTCAGCTCATAAAACTTACTTCAGTTCCCTGTTCCCAAGTTCATAATTGTTTCTAATGTAACAAATCTAGTCAACAGATTTTTTGACTGAGTATGTCCCTTCCCTACTTAAAAATATTTGCACTATGAAACAGTCAATAATCTTGAGTCAAGATCCAAACCTTTCCAGATTTAATATAAAATTTTCCATTTAGTTACTGCCTGCTAGATGAGATCCTACATGTAAGCCAATTCCAGCCACCACCTTGTTTATGGAACTTTTTCATCACTGGCTACTTCAAAACAGTGTTACAGGGCAATGCCTAAAACTGAGGGATTACATCTGAAATTGGTTAAGAAATATAACACCCAAAACTGCCTAGTTAGGGCAAAGCATTTACTATTTGTAGAAATCTAAAATCCTAAGCTTCTAAAAATTCTTACCCCCAACCTCATCGCATGTATGTTAGGATGTCACACAGAGAGTGCAATGGGTGGGAGACTTTTGTTAATCCATTGGAAATGATATCCTGTTCTTACTTGAGTTCCCAGTATGACTTTATAAACGTGCTCAGGGATTTCCTTTCTCACTTCCACTATATTCCTGCCAATAAACAAGCTCCTTGTCATTTATTTTCAGATTTGCTGCCTGGGCTGGGTGCTCTGAATTGGTCTCTCCTTTTCTGACCATCCTCTATTACTAAGAGTTGTTCTCATGGCACTGTTTCTGTGTTAAAGTTTCATTCTTATTCCACTCTGGGGACCTGGTTCCTTTTGTAGTTGAATTCTGTTCTTCATTGCCCCATTGCGTATTTTCCCAACTAGATTCATGTACAGGCATTATTTATAATAGTGAATAACTGAAGCCACCTAAAATGCCCGATAGGAGATGATTTTTTAAAGTTACTATATAATATGATGCAACTGTTTTGTTTTGCTTTTTAACTCAATAAGTATTTTTCTTAATAAAGCAGGATTACAAGGAGGTTTCTTTAAAATTATAAAAATATACAGCAATCTTAAGCCAACAGTCATTTTCATACTTAATGATGTAATACCCTAGAAACACTCCTACTATTATCTGGAATAAAACAAAAATGCTGTTTTTTCCAAACATGTTTGCAACTTGCTCACTTTCCCTTTTCATTTTATCTGCCTCCTGGCTCCAGGGTCCTTGAGTTTCACGGCCCTTAGTTTCTATTTCTGTCTCAGTTTCTGTTTGTGTCTTAGGGTCCTCAATTTCCGTTTCCTCAGAGTTTCCTCAATTCATGCCAGAAATAGTCACTGCAGATACTGGATAACTTGGTGTCATAAGGGCTTACAGCCTGCTTTTCTGTTTCTCTTACTTTGTCGCCTTGGCTGGAGTACACTGGCGCAATCACAGCTCACTGCAGCCTTGGCTTCTTGGGCTCAAGCGATCCTCCTGCCTCAGTCCTACAAGTAGTTGGGATTACAGGCATGCACCACCATGCCCAGCTAATTTTTGTATTTTTAGTAGAGATGAGATTTTACCATGCTGCACAGGCTGGTCTCAAACTCCTGGGCTTCAGCAATGCATCCGTGTTGGCCTCCCAAAGTACTGGGATTACAGGCATGAGCCACCATGCCCAGCCACAGCCCACTAATTAATTTGGCCAAATAGTCATGGCAAAAGCATCTTTGAAGTACACAGATTAAAAGTAGAAAATAAAAAACCAAATTGATTGGGAAAACTATTTTCTTACAGCTGCATCCGTTGGGATAGATTTTTTTTTTTTTTTTTAGACAACTTTTTAATTTTTTTTTTTTTTTTTTTTTTTTTTTTTTTGAGACGGAGTCTCGCTCTGTTAACAGCCCAGGCTGGAGTGCAGTGGCGCGATCTCGGCTCACTGCAAGCTCCGCCTCCCATGTTCACGCCATTCTCCTGCCTCAGCCTCCCTAGTAGCTGGGACTACAGCGCCCGCTACCACGCCCTGCTAATTTTTTGTATTTTTAGTAGAGACAGGGTTTCACCGTGTTAACCAGGATAGTCTCGATCTCCAGACGTCGTGATCCGCCTGCCTCGGCCTCTCAAAGTGCTGGGATTACAGGCGTGAGCCACCACGCCCGGCCTTAAATCTTATTTTTAAAGAGCTCTATCCCATGGTTTATCTTATTAACACATCCTTTATCTTACAACTGAAATATTTATAGAGATAGAAATTATAAAATGAAGAGGTTTTTGGTTTTAATAAAAGTGGTATCATATTATATACATTTTGTGGCCCTCATTTTTTTCACTTAGCCATACATTATGATCATTTTCCTATGTAAAATATTTGTCTAAATTATGATTTTACAGGTTATATGTCATGATATGGCTGTACCAAAATTTACTTAACCTCGGCCTTATTGATGAGCATTCATTCTGTATCCAATTTTTCTACACTTGGCATTTTAAGGAGTTTTTCCACCTCCTCCCATACAACACATACAAAACCCCTTATGTGTTCTTCATAGCCTAGATTACTCTCACCCTAATCCTAATCCTGACAGAAATCTGCAAGTTTACACTCTGGAAGGAAGAAATCAGTAGGACTTTGGATGAAAATAGGGTGATCAATTTTGTAGTCAACATGGTCCATTTCAAGAACTATGCCTCCTTAGTTTCCAGAATGTTTCAGCTCCTATCAAAACACATACACACAGGGACGGGGGATTGGAGGTTAACATAGATGAACCTGGAGAACATTACGCTGAATGTAATAAGTCAGTTCCAGAAGGACAAATACTGCACGATTCCACTTATATGTGGAATCTACAGCAGTCAAACACATGGAAGAAAAGAGCAGTTGCCAGGGGCGGGGGTGGGGGACTGCTGGGGAGAATGGGGGAATTGCTAGTCAAAAAGCATAAATTTCAGTTGTGCAATGTGAATAAGTTATAGAGATCTGCTGAACATTGTGTCTAGAGAGCAGGGCTTGTGATGGCTGGTTTTCTCTATATGTGCTGTTCGTAACCAAAAAAATCCTAATTAATACAGCTACCTTTAGTTTTATCTGGCTTAATTACAGTTCTTGCTTGTAGCACATGTCTGTGGGCTAAATAGCTTCCTTCTAATTTATAATTCCACATCACATCTCCATAACTAAAGGAGAGAGAGTGGAAAGTATTGGGTGGAGGGACTCATGTCTACCTCCTTCCCCCAAAGGAAACTTGCTTCCTTTTAACTTGAAATTTTTTTTTGACATTCTGAAAAGCCTTGCCTAACAAATGGTACATGGGGATGAGAAAGTTGCAAAGACGAGTGTCTAATTTTTTACTCTGACAATGACACTTGATCAATACAGAAGTCATAAAGGATGAATTGATAAGGCAATCAAGGAAATAGGGTTTCAAAAGGCATCTGGTCAGGGTTACTGAAAGTCTAATACATTCACAACTTCTGACATCAACCTTTGGACTCAGGTTTGGAATTGCTTTGAAGCTATAATTAAAATGGGTGGGTTGAGTATGATAGCTGGCATGTCCTACAAGGGCAGATATTTTTTGTTTGTTCAGTTACACGTCATATGCCTGGCACATAATTGGCATTCAATAAATGTTACTGAATGGAAGTTATAGCTTTTGCAGATTTGTAAGCCCAAATAAGATCTGACCCTAATGTACCCCTACAAATATCAATATAGAACAATTCTCAGCCCTGTATTGCTTGGAAACACTTTGAAAATAGCACCACAAGCCTCCTAATGATAAAGGAGTCATGCCATATTATATAAAAGTAAATGAAACCTAAAGTGTTTTCTTTTTAAGTAACTCAGCAAATACTGGGATCATCATATCAAAATCTCTACTAGCAATCTTCATCAGTATTTGTCAAACTGTGAATTGGGAAATGGGAGAGCTTCAAAGGAGCCAAGGAAGCTAAACAGCTATTCAGTGGTGGAAGATGAAGAGTGGGCTCAGTGAATGGGTGGTCAGAATGCATCTACGTTTTTCATTGAAGCCTTGCCACTATTTCCCTGCTGCCTTGGATGATCCAGGAAACTAAGTGTTTGAACAGTGAGCTCACTCAAGAAAGAGGCTATCTTTTCATGCAGTGCCCAATGGTGCTGCCAGAAGAGTTGTTCCTGCAATGCAGTTATGTCTCTCTGTCTCTCTCTCTCTCTCTCCCCCTCCCTCCCTCCCCCAGCCCAAGACCAAAAGTTTATTGACTTGCACTAAACATTACTAAGATTAAATACAGACCAAACATTTTCTCTGGAGTGGTTAAAAATAATATTATTATAGCCAGCATTATTAATGTGATTTCACCCTTATACATTGTGCAAGACTTCTGGGCTGTGGTTTATTTGGCCACAGAAAGCATGATCTGGAACTATAAAATTGGCTGTCCGACTTCAGGAATGTGTTCTTCCTTGTAACATAAGCAACATGCATTTACCCTTTCATTTTCTATACTTGTCAAAAATCTACTATATGTCCCTAATTTTGTCCACTTCAATTCAACAAGCATTTCTTAATATTGCAAGTGCCCCAGGCCCTTTTAGAGGAAGAATCGTAGGAAGGAATGTGACCGAGCCCAGTTAGAACCTCTGTTCTGTGCTAATTGGCTGTTGGTGTGGTCAAAGAAGAATTACCTTACCTGTAGGGAAAAGACATCATTTCTCTATTTTCTTCCATGAAGCATGTCCTGGGTCTGTGTAAGAAATGAGGCCAGAAAAGGGGAGGAAGAGGGTACTCAAGATCCCTTCCTCCATCTGGAGAGAGTTGGTCTACCTCTCTGAGTTAGACTCTGGCTACCTTGAGTTAGGGTGCAGCCATGTAGAAGTACTGAGAGCAGGTACCACAGTAAGCCCAGACCACACATATTTGAGTTTCTGAAACTGTACAGGATTTGTGCTAACTCATTTGAGGATTCAAGTAGACCTGGGATGGTGGCAAGGAACAGTGTTAGTGAATCTGGATTAGATCTGGGGAGGACAATGTGATAGTTATCATTTTTACCCTATACTTGGGTACCATAATATTATCTTAATCATTATTTTATAGTCCAAATTCTTTCATATAAATTTTCATAAGTGCAGGAATTAAACTGTTTCATTAGTGCCTCAAGAAATGTAAAATAAATAGTGATGTTCATTCATTCATTTATTAATTTATTTAATAAATATGTATTAAATATTTGTCAGGCATGTGCCAGGCATTGCACTGTATGATGTTAACATGTTTATCTCAATGTCAAAATAATTTTATTTTGTGTAAGCCTTGTATGCTATAATTTTTTCCACATGACTGAAAATAAACTCTATTTTAGGAAAAGGTAGTTTAATGAGAATGTAGAGGTAAACCCTTGAAATATTTAAAATATCATGAAAATACAGTCAGCCTCCATATCTGTGTGTTTCATATCCTTGGAGTCAACCAAACTTGGATTGAAAACACTCGGAAAAAAAAAGGATGGTTCCGTCTGTACTGAACGTGTACACAACTTTTTTTTTTTTTTCGGTCATTATTCCTTAAACAATAGAGTATAACAATTATTTACATAGCATTTACATTGTATTAGATATTATAAAGTAATCTAGAGATTATTTAAAGTACACTGGATGATTGTGCAGGTTATATACAAATACTATACCATTTTATATAAGGGACTTGAGCATCTATAGATTTTGATATCCATGCGGGTTCTTCTACACTACTTTTGCAACCCTCAGTGTCTAAAGACCCTTCTCCATGCCTGATCTCATCTTCATGCTTGCAACTGAAAGCTAGTTCTTTCTGTGCAAATGGATATGGAAGGACGACTGCATTTCCGATTTTAACCAAAACTTCACTATGTCCATTTTTCTGAGCATCCACAATTCTTGCATTTCCTATTCTGTCAAGTAAGTGTACAGGAAGAACTTGAGTGCATAAAAAGTATAACACTAAAGTAAATATAATAAATTCCCATATTGACTATCTATAACAATTTCTTTTAGGGCCAGTACATTATCACACTTAGATAAAAAGAAAAGCACTTACAAATTTGTGTTAGGTTTATTTTTCTTTCTTCTTTTTTTTTTTTTGACAGAGTCAGGCTGGAGTGCAGTGACATGATCTCGGCTCACTGCAACCTCCGCCTCCCAGGTTCTAGTGATTCTCATGCTTCAGCCTCCCGAGTAGCTGGAACTGCAGGCATGCGATACTACGCCCAGCTAATTTTTTTTTTTTTGTATTTTTAGAAGAGATAGGTTTTCACCATGTTGGCCACGCTGGTTTCGAACTCCTGACCTTATGTGATCTGCCCACCTCGGCCTCTCAAATTGCTGAGATTACAGGTGTGAGCCACCGCTCCAGCAGTTTTATTTTTCTGTAAAAGATTTTGCAGGGCAATGAACAATAGATTGTGGGTGTCGTTCATTGTACACAATTTTTGATTTTTTAACCAACAGTCCATTCCATACTTATCTGTCCAACTATGCAAGGTTAAAAAATTGTTCCTGACAAAGGAAACTGTCTCCACCTATTTGCACACAGATTAGCCATTCCAACCACACCTGCTCACTGACGCCCTCAGCATGTCCTGGTAAGTACACAATGTAGGAAGGGACTCAACTGCCTTTTTCTCTCTTCAAGGAAAAAAAATTAAAACATACTTAGCAGGCCAATGTTCAGACACAGAAATCTCAGAGCCAACCAAGGGTAACAACCCATTTGAGGGTAGCCTGAATCTCAGGGAGTTTATGCTGACAGAGCTTGGCTCCACCTAGAAAGCTAGGCAGTCAGAACCTATTCTGGGGCTTCCATGGGAAATATCAAATCTGTCTCTGGTGAGTAACACTGGGAGAGCCTTTAAAATGAACTAGGATGGTCTTATTATCAAATGAACTATATCCTTGAGAAAGAATAAGGAATGAGTTCGAATTTTAGGAACCACAGTTGGCCTGGTTCTTGCTCCCAAAGAATTCTGTCCAATATAAAATTTTGGAACCGAATAGGTCACTTTTGGCATGTTGTGAGTTCATTGCTCATTCAGTGTCATAAATTAAGTCTTGAATTATGGAGCTCTCTTCTACACTACTTTTGCAACCCTCAGGGTCCAAAGACCCTTCTCCATGCCTGATCTCATCTTCATGCTGGCAACTGAAAGCTAGTTCTTTCTGTGCAATATTTTGTGGAAACTGAGAGGCCTTTAAATGCACAAAGAATCATTTGTCACCAAATGTAAAAGAATCATGGACTATTCTTCCATGTTCGAAATCTAAGATGATTCAGAGTTCATTTAGTCCAGCCTCTTCATTGTAAGAATAGTAATATCTCCTTCCTCTTGGGTAGCAGACATGTTTTTGCCCACCTAGCATCCTTTCCCTCTTTTTCAGGTAACACGACCTCATTTTTTCTTTTGGGTAACTTCTCTCCCCGCACTGTTATTCAAGAATAACAGATTATTCCACATCTGTTATTCAGATGGGACTGATTCTAGCTCCAGAGGAGGGTCTAAAGAGAGTACCCATTCCCTGACCACAGTGATTACTTCAAGAATGAGCACTCGTCCCAGGTTTGGCCAATGACAGCAGTCTAATTTGATATCATTTCTGATGCCTGTCGCCAGGACTATGCTTAATACATGTACAATATTTTCCACTGAAAGCTTAAGGGACATTTCAAGGTCATAGCAAGTCATTCACATAGCCAAGATCTCCGGATGTCTTCTCATTTTGTAGTGGGGAAAGAGATACCAACAGATAATTTCGGTAATACATTAAGGGCATACATTCATTCAACAAATATTCACTACTAGAAACCTGGTTCCGTGGTGGGTGTTCAGGATGGAATTATGAATGAAACAGTCATGATCTCTGGATGTCCCATGATGTTCTGAAAGGTGCAGCATGTGTGAGAGCGCACAGGAGGGCCATGTAAACTACCCTGGATATATGTTTGTGGGTATCCAGAAAGGCTTCCCAGAGAAAGAAACCAGCCTCCTAAATCTCTCTGAATCTATCCTCCTTTAATTTTCTTCCTCATCCTCACAGCTACTGTCTCAGTTCAGGCCCTCTTTATTTCACATCTGAATTACAGCAATAACTTTCCAACTGAACACCACCACACCCCTACTCTTACCCTATTTTTACCCAACTCACTCTTTACTAATGACAGAATGATTTTTTCTTAGAAACTTTTTTCTAAAGTATAATGTCCACCCATAAAAGTACATATGTAAGCATACAGTTTGATGAACTTCCATAACCAAACACACCCATTAACCAGAGCCTACATTAACAGTCAGCATTCCGCAGCCCCCCGCCGTGTCCCCATCCATATACTCACCCTCCTTATACGTAATAAAAATAAGAATTCATTTTAAAAATGAATATCGCTTCCTTCCTTTGTTAAAGCCTTCCAAGGACTTTCTCGACAGCCTGCAGGATAAACACCATCTCCTTCGCCAAACTATACGCTAGTAATTCCTCGCCTACTGCCCCAGTCTTCCCTCCCTGGCCTCTGCAGTGCTGCTCCCTCTGTGGCAACTAACACCTCAGCCCTCTTCCTCTGCATTGTAATGATTCCTAATTATTCCAGGAGCCACCTTCTCAAAGCCTTCCATGATCCCTTCCCTCCCCACTATCTGTTTCTCTCGTTGATTTTTGAAGGTAGAAACCGTGTTTTGCATTTGTTTCCCAATTTGTTAAATGAACAAGTGAGTAAATTTATTAATTTCCCATAACTCCTTTCCTCCCTTTCCTTCCCCTCTACCCTACCAATGGCTCTTTTAAAATAAGAACAATCCAGTCCCCTGTGAATGTTTGTGCATGTATGAGATGCACAATGATCACGTATGACCTTCAACCAGCAATTTGCGAAGTCATGACTGGTTTCCATTGATCCAGACACACCTTACTACCTAGTATCCCCTCCTCCCACATCAAATAAGGGTATAGTAGGGGCAGTTTGTGGTCTCAACCCTACCGAGGTAAGAGGGCACAAAGAAAATTGATATGCATGAGACCTCGGGCATTCTTCAGGTAAAAAGATGGCTTAATTGGAACATTCGGAGGCTTAAGAGAAAATCGGGAGTGGTGGAAGGAAGCAATCAAGCAGGGTAATATTTCCCAAATGCCTACCGGCCATGTGCCAGACACAATGTTAGGCTCTATCTGTGATGTCTTATTTAACTGAAGTGGGAGAAGAATGTGAGTAAATGGCTGGATTCTTGAATTGCATAAAAAGAGAAGCCAATGCACTTTTTCCTTTATTTCGTTTAAACAAGTTATTTGTGCATTTATAGCTTTTTCTTTTAATTAAAAGTAAGAGTGGAAAAAAGTCACTGAAATGTCTAATTTCAAATAAAATATTTGATTTCTAATTTCTGTTTTTCAAACAAACAAAAAAACCCCAGAAGCATTATGAAAGGTTTTACTGTGCAGGAGGAAAAGTTACTAGGTTGATGGGCCTAGCCAGAACACCTAACATCCTCCATCTAGTCTCCAAACTGAGGCTGTGGCCCTGCAGAGAGCGCCACTGGAAGCCACTTTTATAGAAGCTTTTACACACAATGCTTGATTTTTTATTTTTATTTTTTCGAGACGGAGTCTCGCTTTGTCGCCCAGGCTGGAGTGCAGTGGCGAGATCTCGGCTCACTGCAAGCTCCGCCTCCTGGGTTAACGCCATTCTCCTGCCTCAGCTTCCCGAGTAGCTGGGACTACAGGCGCCCGCCACCAAGCCTGGCTAATTTTTTTTATTTTTAGTGGAGACAGGGTTTCACCGTGTTAGCCAGGATGTTCTCGATCTCCTGACCTCGGGAACCGCCCGCCTCGGCCTCCCAAAGTGCTGGGAGTATAGGCGTGAGCCACCGCGCCTGGCCTATACTTGATTTTTAATGAAAACATTCTTAAATTCATATGGCTAACGCAAATTTATTTTCTGTAGGCATAACATCAAAAACACCTGGCAGGATTGCCCCATTCCCAGCACTGTCTATTTCTCCCCTAGTATCAGTGGGACTCCACTGATGCACAGCTGTGATCTACTAAAACTTCTCTCAAAACTCTCCTCTCCTTAGGTCAGCAGCCCCGCCCCTGATCTATTTGGAAATCCCCTGAATAAAAGTTGAATATCATAAACCAAAGCGAACACCCAGAAATTCAAATTCAACCCGTAGGTAAAAAATTTCTCAAGTGACTGTAGACGTAGATGTCTCCAGTGTCGCCTCACTAATAAAGTAGAAGAGGCCAGTGCGATACTGTCTTTACACCCTTAACTTGGGTGCTAGAATATTTATCTTCGTCATCATTTTATCATCCAAACTATTTTGCATAACTTTCATGGGTGCAGAAATTGTTTTTTAAGTGCTTGGTAAAATTAATAGTGATATTCATTCATTCATCTCACTGAACAGGCAATAAATTCCTTGACGACAAGGGCCTTTGGGGGGCCACATCTTCATCTTTGGTTTATGAGTCCTGTGCGTCTTGGTACAAGCAATACTACTATGAGCCGGCAAGTCAGACTTACTTGGTAGGGGACCAAAGGAAAGAACATGTTTTGATTGCTAAGAAAACATTTTGTTCTCTATCCTTTACTGGGCTGGCAGGCAAAGGAAATGTTCTTATGAGCACTCACATTGAAAACTTAAGTTCTTCACCAAATGCAGAGACTCTGAAGGCCACGCCGCTGCGGGCTGCCTCCACAATTCGACCGTCTCGGCGGGCCACGAGATCCTGGCCACGGATGCGGTGGCCGCGCCTCTGCTCGCACGTTCCCCTGGCCTCTGGACTCCCTCCCTCCCTCAATCCCTCCCTCCCTCCGGCGGGCGTCGCTGGCGGGTGGCTAGGCCCAACGGCAGGAAGCCGACGCTATCCTCCGTTCCGCGGCGCCGGGTCCGCCTTCCGTCTGTTCTAGCGCCTGCTCCTGCGCGGCAGCTGCTTTGGAAGGTCTCGAGCCTCCTGTACCTTCCCAGGGATGAACCGGGCCTTCCCTCTGGAAGGCGAGGGTTCGGGCCACAGTGAGCGAGGGTCAGGGCGGTGGGCGCGCGCAGAGGGAAACCGGATCAGTTGAGAGAGAATCAAGAGTAGCGGATGAGGCGCTTGTGGGGCGCGGCCCGGAAGCCCTCGGGCGCGGGCTGGGAGAAGGAGTGGGCGGAGGCGCCGCAGGAGGCTCCCGGGGCCTGGTCGGGCCGGCTGGGCCCCGGGCGCAGTGGAAGAAAGGGACGGGCGGTGCCCGGTTGGGCGTCCTGGCCAGCTCACCTTGCCCTGGCGGCTCGCCCCGCCCGGCACTTGGGAGGAGCAGGGCAGGGCCCGCGGCCTTTGGATTCTGGGACCGCCCCCTTCCATTCCCGGGCCAGCGGCGAGCGGCAGCGACGGCTGGAGCCGCAGCTACAGCATGAGAGCCGGTGCCGCTCCTCCACGCCTGCGGACGCGTGGCGAGCGGAGGCAGCGCTGCCTGTTCGCGCCATGGGGGCACCGTGGGGCTCGCCGACGGCGGCGGCGGGCGGGCGGCGCAGGTGGCGCCGAGGCCGGGGGCTGCCATGGACCGTCTGTGTGCTGGCGGCCGCCGGCTTGACGTGTACGGCGCTGATCACCTACGCTTGCTGGGGGCAGCTGCCGCCGCTGCCCTGGGCGTCGCCAACCCCGTCGCGACCGGTGGGCGTGCTGCTGTGGTGGGAGCCCTTCGCGGGGCGCCACAGCGCCCCGAGGCCGCCCCCTGACTGCCGGCTGCGCTTCAACATTAGCGGCTGCCGCCTGCTCACCGACCGCGCGTCCTACGGAGAGGCTCAGGCCGTGCTTTTCCACCACCGCGACCTCGTGAAGGGGCCCCCCGACTGGCCCCCGCCCTGGGGCGTCCAGGCGCACACTGCCGAGGAGGTGGATCTGCGCGTGTTGGACTACGAGGAGGCAGCGGCGGCGGCAGAAGCCCTGGCGACCTCCAGCCCCAGGCCCCCGGGCCAGCGCTGGGTTTGGATGAACTTCGAGTCGCCCTCGCACTCCCCGGGGCTGCGAAGCCTGGCAAGTAACCTCTTCAACTGGACGCTCTCCTACCGGGCGGACTCGGACGTCTTTGTGCCTTATGGCTACCTCTACCCCAGAAGCCACCCCGGCGACCCGCCGTCAGGCCTGGCCCCGCCACTGTCCAGGAAACAGGGGCTGGTGGCATGGGTGGTGAGCCACTGGGACGAGCGCCAGGCCCGGGTCCGCTACTACCACCAACTGAGCCAACATGTGACCGTGGACGTGTTCGGCCGGGGCGGGCCGGGGCAGCCGGTGCCCGAAATTGGGCTCCTGCACACAGTGGCCCGCTACAAGTTCTACCTGGCTTTCGAGAACTCGCAGCACCTGGATTATATCACCGAGAAGCTCTGGCGCAACGCGTTGCTCGCTGGGGCGGTGCCGGTGGTGCTGGGCCCAGACCGTGCCAACTACGAGCGCTTTGTGCCCCGCGGCGCCTTCATCCACGTGGACGACTTCCCAAGTGCCTCCTCCCTGGCCTCGTACCTGCTTTTCCTCGACCGCAACCCCGCGGTCTATCGCCGCTACTTCCACTGGCGCCGGAGCTACGCTGTCCACATCACCTCCTTCTGGGACGAGCCTTGGTGCCGGGTGTGCCAGGCTGTACAGAGGGCTGGGGACCGGCCCAAGAGCATACGGAACTTGGCCAGCTGGTTCGAGCGGTGAAGCCGCGCTCCCCTGGAAGCGACCCAGGGGAGGCCAAGTTGTCAGCTTTTTGATCCTCTACTGTGCATCTCCTTGACTGCCGCATCATGGGAGTAAGTTCTTCAAACACCCATTTTTGCTCTACGGGAAAAAAACGATTTACCAATTAATATTACTCAGCACAGAGATGGGGGCCCGGTTTCCATATTTTTTGCACAGCTAGCAATTGGGCTCCCTTTGCTGCTGATGGGCATCACTGTTTAGGGGTGAAGGAGGGGGCTCTTCCTCACCTTGTGACCAGTGCAGAAATGAAATAGCTTAGCAGCAAGAAGCCGTTGAGGCGGTTTCCTAAATTTCCCCATCTGCCACAGGCCATATTTGTGGCCCGTGCAGCCTCCAAATCTCATACACAACTGTTCCCGATTCACGTTTTTCTGGACCAAGGTGAAGCAAATTTCTGGTTGTAGAAGGAGCCTTGTTGGTGGAGAGTGGAAGGACTGTGGCTGCAGGTGGGACTTTGTTGTTTGGATTCCTCACAGCCTTGGCTCCTGAGAAAGGTGAGGAGGGCAGTCCAAGAGGGGCCGCTGACTTCTTTCACAAGTACTATCTGTTCCCCTGTCCTGTGAATGGAAGCAAAGTGCTGGATTGTCCTTGGAGGAAACTTAAGATGAATACATGGGTGTACCTCACTTTACATAAGAAATGTATTCCTGAAAAGCTGCATTTAAATCAAGTCCCAAATTCATTGACTTAGGGGAGTTCAGTATTTAATGAAACCCTATGGAGAATTTATCCCTTTACAATGTGAATAGTCATCTCCTAATTTGTTTCTTCTGTCTTTATGTTTTTCTATAACCTGGATTTTTTAAATCATATTAAAATTACAGATGTGAAAATAAAGCAGAAGCAACCTTTTTCCCTCTTCCCAGAAAACCAGTCTGTGTTTACAGACAGAAGAGAAGGAAGCCATAGTGTCACTTCTACACAATTATTTATTTCATGTCTTTACTGGACCTGAAATTTAAACTGCAATGCCAGTCCTGCAGGAGTGCTGGCATTACCCTCTGCAGAACAGTGAAAGGTATTGCACTACATTATGGAATCATGCAAAAGGAAAAAAAAAGTTTCATGATATCTGTTATTGGCAGTTTTTGTTTATCTCTGACAGTTTTTAGTTAAATGTTTAGATCCTCAGAACTACATTAGTGCCTACTATTAACTTACTGTGTCTCTTGTTAAAGGCTAAATCTGCGCTTCTCCCTGGTGCCAGCAGGTTCCCCTCACAGTCAATGCAGTGGTATAGCATATCCTCACATTTCCAGTGCCCTTGAGACTGTGCTATGGAACCAATCTTGAACATATATGCATTGACTTGACAAGTTACTGAGTAAGCAGCATATTCAGCAGGTGCCACTTCATGCCTACTCTGCCAAACACTAAGCTTGGGGCCCTAGGGAAGATAGAGAATTATACAAGGCAAAGTCCTTCTCTTTAGGGCTCTTACAATCTAGCACTTCCAAAAAGTAAATGGTGACTGATAAAACAATTGG
This sequence comes from Pan troglodytes, assembly GCF_028858775.2. Classification (NCBI taxonomy): domain Eukaryota; kingdom Metazoa; phylum Chordata; class Mammalia; order Primates; family Hominidae; genus Pan; species Pan troglodytes. The sequence continues at coordinate 96,647,174 of NC_072407.2, forward strand.
CAGAACCTGTTTGATTACTGTGACAGTCTTAATGATACCATAAATCAATATTAGAAAGCTAGTTGGCTTAAAGCCTGAAATAATGGGAGTTTTCTCCTCCACTTATTAGAATAAGGACCCTCAGTGACTAATTATTGTGGGTAGGGTCAAGATTAACTAGTTTTATACAGAGTTCTGCTGTGAATAGTCATTTTGCATTTGATTAGTGCAGTTCTCTGAATCATAAAGCAAGTTTTACCTCTCTGTACATGTTTTTGCAGACATACTTGAAAAGCTCACTTAAATCTAGGTGCTTCAATTCACTTTCTTGAGAGGACAAATGAAAAGCTGTGGAGAAAATGTCCTCATTAAAGTATTAAAGTGTGGGCAGAATTACAATTACAAAGTGCCAGCCACCGAATAAAGATAAAAGTTCAGTTCTTAAAATGAGTTTTTATGAGATAACAGTCAGTGATCTTGGTGTTACCGGGATTCCACATGGGGCAGTGGGAAAGAGTTCAGGTTTTGAAGGTAACCTAGTTTAGATTTGAATTCCAGCTATGTGACCATTGGGTAAATTAGTAGTAGTCCTGAGCCTCAGCGTCCTCATCTATAAAATGGCGAAAATACTTCACAAGCTCATTTTGAGCACTTTAGGAAGTAAGTGAAAGTACCTAAAATAGCAGGCACCCAATTGATGATTTTATATCTTCCTTCTTTGCTTGCAGTGATTTCAGGATGTCCTCATATCTATTTATAGGTCTAAAATTATATCTTAAGGTATGTTGTGGAATAAATTAAAATAAAAAGGATAATCTAAATCACCATTTAGATTAAGCTTGACTTGCAAACTAGGAAGAAGCACCTAGGCTTTCTTTGAAAATATTTTTTTGGTTCGTTTTGGTAAAGCTCTATAGTTAAATTGGTATCTATTATTTTACCAATTTTTTTTTAGTATTAAGTCCATTTAGAACTAACCATATTATTTATGGAATATTTAGCATGAGGAGGATATAATTGCATTTTTTTTTTTTTTTTTGAGACGGAGTCTTGCACTGTCGCCCCGGCTGGACTGCAGTGGCGTGATCTTGGCTCACTGCAACCTCCGCCTCCCAGGTTCAAGCGATTCTCCTGCTTCAGCCTCCCGAGCAGCTGAGACTACAGGCGCCTGCCACCACGCCTGGCCAATTTTTTGTATTTTTAGTAGAGACTGCGTTTCACCATGTTGGGCAGGCTGGTCTTGAACTCCTGACCTTGTGATCCACCTGCCTCGGCCTCTCAGAGAGCTGGGATTAACAGGTGTGAGCTGCCGTGCCCAGCCATTGCATTTTTATTCACATACACATTGTTAATGTGGAACAATTTGTTAACACTAATCTCATCAGAGAGCGAGATGAATGTGGCAATTGCTCATTTTATTTTGCATATATTAAATTGAGTAGGTTCAGCTCTAACATACCTTAAGAAAAATGCATATCGGTGCACTGTATGTATTTCAAAATGCCTTTCCTATGATTGTCATGTCCTCCTTTAAGGCTTTTCCCTCAAATTTATTACAAATTTAGTATTTTTAGTACTTGATGACTCTAATTACATGAATGCACCTGGAATGACATTTGTAACAGAAGACAGTCTGACTTGCTTTCAGTATTCACAAGTTCTTTCCAGTTTCCAAGTCTTTTCCTAGCAGTAATTTAGGGGAGACAGAGGAGTTTCATGTAAAGAGCATGCAGTTTGGAGTCAGAACCTGGGTATGACTCTGTGGCCTTGATGAAGCAAGTTATTTAAACTCTTGAGTTTTAGCTTTCTCCTTTACAATGCATGAATGCCTATCCCCCTACAAAACAAAGATTAAATGTGATGATGTATGCCAAGGTGCTTTGTATATTGTAAAGTGCTATATAATTATAAGATGTTCTAAATTTTCAAGGATCTAAACCAGGGATTGGCAAACGTTTTTCCAGGGAGTAAATATTTTACGCTTTGCATATATAATTTATGGAGGTGTTGAAAGGATAGATTAGACACTTGAAGTACTCAGGATAGTGCCTGGCATGTAGGAATCACCTGGAAAATATTCGCTGTGATTACCATCAGTCCATTTTACCGAGGAAGGAGCCAGGGTCCAGGCCCACTGAAGGACTTGCATAACATTACAGTAGCAGTGGCAGAACCAGCCATGCTTGTGCAAATCACAACCTCTTTGAGCCTCTGTCACCTGAACTGCAAAATGAGTGGGTTAGACAAAATCATCTCTTGGGACCTCCTAGTTCCACGTGCTATCATTCTACTAACTGGCACCCTAAGGTTGAAAGTGCTTATCTGCTTTCCAATGTGGCTTCCTTACAGTCTGGAACTGACAATATGCAGGAGCAGTAAACTGGCAGAAAACCAGCAATCAGAGAAAGAAAATATAATTTAACTTTAAAGATGTAAATTATATATATAGTATATTATATATATTTTTAAAGCTTTATATGCCTCAAATATCAGGGAAAGGAGCCAAGTCCTTGGTATTTAGTTTGGTGAATACTTGCATTGAATACATGTCAAGATGTCAAGTCATTTTTGAATGTGTCTCAGGGATTTCTATGCTACACATTCTTTTAACAAATCAAGTATTTATGTACACATGTTCAGATTTTTTGACAAAATGATTAAAATAATGAGATGGAAAATGACTCTTTGTTTATAATGTATATCCTCCATGCACTAATGTGTTCAGTCATCACCCATGGGATATTTCTTGGCTTGGGGCAGTTTCTGTAAGTTCACTAGTTCTAGATTGGTAATTGGAATGTGATGGCTTTGCCTCTTCTGTGTTGCACCAAGTCCAATTCAGCCTGTCCTCTTGTTCTTTCTTGCCTGTCTTTTCCACTTTATTCTGAGGAATCATCTCCAAGGTCATAAGTAGTATACTCCTTTCTCTCAGTCCAGTTTATTTTACTGAGTGCTCTGATGTGATGCCCTCCATGTATTGTCTCTAGCTCCTGTTCACTAAATTAAATGCCATTTTAAAAAGAGTAGGATCAGAACTGGGAACATGATGATGGGCAGAGAGAAGGGGAGGCAAGCTTTCTTCTTAACAGCCGATGCTTAAATTATTGAAATAGGAAAATACGAAGTGGTAGTAAACACTAACTATTGTCTCTTCCTTCCTACCTGCCCTGCTCCAACACCACACACACACGCACGCACGCACACACACATGCATGCACACACACACACTCTGACATGTTCATTTAAGCACAGACTTTGAAAAATTATGATGGCCAGCTGAAGATAGGAGCAGGATTGGCAAGAAAAAAGGATTCAATAATGAATGAGTAAAAAGAAAAGTGCGTTATAAAATAGAGCAGGTGGTGAATATAGATGGGGAGTGAAGAGGAAAAGAAAGATGGGGGTGGGGATAAAAGTACAAAGTGAAGAGACGATCAGATAGAAGAAAGGCAGAGGCTAGGAAACATGAGAAAAGTAGAGGAAAGATAAGTGTTAAACGGCAAGAGTGGCAGGACAAAGGAGGAACATATGCGGCAAGAATGAGGAAATAGGTTAAAATCTACCATTCTCTGCCACAATGCTGAAAAGAAACCTTTGCTCCAGCTTGAAACGCAGCATCTGTCAGCAAATGGGGAGTCAAATCAAGAAGTCTGAACTCACTGACAGGGAAAGTCAGAAACTTAACAAGAAATCACCTAACATTTTAGCAGAAATATAGAACTGTCCCTTGATTCATGACAACAGATTCTTGAACTTGAATGAATGGTCCTTTTCTTCATCTTGGAAAATTCGCATTCATGGCCACTTTTTCATTTCTAGACAGCATATTTCATCTGTACTCAATATTCACTTTTAAAGAAGTATATTTTGTTATATTGTCATAATCACCAATTTACTGTTTTAAAGAACAGAAGGCCAGGTGCGGTAGCTCACGCCTGTAATCCCAGCACTTTGGGAGGCTGAGGTGGGCAGATCATGAGGTCAGGAGATGGAGACCATCCTGGCTAACACAGTGAAACCCCGTCTGTACTAAAAATACAAAAAATTAGCCGGACGTGGTGGTGGGTTCCTGTAGTCCCAGCTACTCGGGAGGCTGAGGCAGGAGAATTGCTTGAATCAGGGATTTGGAGGTTGCAGTGAGCTGAGATCGTGCCACAGTACTCCAGCCTGGCGACAGAGCAAGACTCCATCTCAAAAAAAAAAAAAAAAAAAAAAAAAAAAAAAAAAAAAAAAAAGCTATTTCAAGTAAGTTTTAAAGAATTGGATTTTTATGATGGATTTATTTTCAGATCTTCAAATGAATGTTTTAAAAACTTACTGAAGCTGAGTGCAGTGGCTCGTGCCTGTAATCACAGCACTTTGGGAGGCCAAGGTGGTCGGGTCCCTTGAACTCAAGAGTTCAAGACCAGCCTGGGCAACACAGAGAAACCCTGTTACTACAGAAAATGCAAAAGTTAGCTGGGCATGGTAGCGCGCACCTGTAGTCCCAATGACTTAAGGGGCTGAGGCAGGAGGATCGCTTGAACTTAGAAGGTCAAGGCTACAGTGAGCCAAGATCGCGCCACTGCACTCCAGCCTGGAGACAAAGAGATCCTATCCCCAAAAAAAATTACTGAATCTCACCTAATATACTAAAAAAAAAAATGCCCTATGAGACCATGAGTGCTAAGCATCTTAATCTGAATTATTTTTAAAAGGGGAAGAAATGGGACTAAAATCAGCAACTTTTAACCAACATTTTTCGAGTGGCTTCTATGTGCAGGCACTGTGCTAGGACTTCGGGATGTAAATAAAATTAAAGCAGGGACCCTGCACTCAAAATAGTCTGTTGGACAAGCGTATGCCTTGTCAGGGAAACAGTCGTGTTGAGAAATAATCCCAACACATGATATATATGTTAGATCAAATGTAGAACCAAATAATTTAAATAACTGTCAGTAGGAGCCTCAGAGTTGTCAGAGGATTGCATTTCAGGAATGAATGTCCTTCATCAAAAACTAAGTCATCTTAATGTTATTTCTGGGAAATATAAGTGCTGCAGGCTCCAGTCTCAGTACTTTAGGCACCTGATGGTTTTCACTAATACTGCAGTTAAAAATAAGTGTTATTATTAAGCATCACCTTCAAAATGATTAATCTCTATAGGGATTTTGTTCTCCTAGCAACTAGGAACACCTGCCCTTACCCTATGATTTTTCTGGTTCTCATATGTTAAGTACATGTTTTAAAAATCTCTGTTCCATTAGCTGAAACTTATTCTGAAATATAATTAAGCACATCCATCTTGGTGATCAAATAGTAACACCTTTAGATAACTTTAGATAACTTAGGGTTTATCAAGCCTTCTTGGGGAGGTACAAATTTGTGGCTTTGAAGTTAGGATTCTTTGCCAGATGTTTTAATTCACTAATATTTGTTATTTATTAAGCTCCTACTATACACAGGATGCTTTACCTCAGTATTGTTCTGTTTTTTAACTCTTTAGTTAAAGGCATTGTGGTACACAGCCACGATGACTGACATTGGTCCTTGCCTCCTGGTATCCATGCCCTCCTGTATTCTTTCCCTTTGAGTTTGGTTTGGATTTAGTGACTCACTTCGAATGAACAGGATATGGGAGAAATGCAAGGCTGAAGCTTCTGAGATTAGGTTATACAAAGACCAGCTTGCTTTCTTGGGAGCCCTTTCTCACCCTCTACCTTCGTTGCTCTGAAAGAAGCCAGCTGATGTGGTGTGAACTGCCCTGTGGTAGGAAACTGAGAAAGGCCTCTGAGATCCTCGGCCCAACAGCTGGCTAAGAACTGAGTCCAGGCTGGGCACAGTGGCTCACGTCTGTAATCCCAGCACTTTGGGAGGGCGAGGCGGGCAGACCACGAGGTCAGGAGATCAAGACCATCCTGGCTAACATGGTGAAACCCAGTCTCTACTAAAAAAATACCAAAAAAATTAGCTGGGCATGGTGGCGTGCACCTGTAGTCCCAGCTACTCGGGAGGCTGAGGCAGGAGAATCGCTTGCACCTGGGAGGCAGAGGTTGCAGTGAGCCAAGATCACGCCATAGCAGTCCAGCCTGAGTGATAGAGCAAGACTCTGTCTCAAAAATAAATAAATATATAAAATAAAACACCAAAAAAACCTGAGTCCTGCCAACCACAACCACACAAGTGAGTTTGGAAATGATTCTCCCCAAGGTGAGCCTTCAGATGAGGCTGACATCCTAACTGCAATCTTACGAGAGACCTTGAGCTAGAGGCCCCCAGCTAGGCCACACCAGGATTCTCGAACCGCAGAATTTATGAGATAATAGATGTTTTTTGTTTTAGGGTTTGTTCGTTATGCAGCAATAGATAACGGAGACATTATCTCAATTTTTGAGATAAGAAAACTGAGAATCAAACATGTTAATCATGGACAATTATGCAGATAGTAACTGAGCCAGGATTCTAACAGGTCTATTTGACTCCAAAGTCCGTGTATCGTACTCTTTGATTAAGTCTAAGCTGTTTTTTTTTGTTGTTTTGTTTTGTTTTGTTTGTTTGTTTGTTTTTTGAGACGGAATCTCACTCTGTCGTTCAGGCTGGAGTGCAGTGGCGCGATCTCAGCTCACTGCAAGCTCCGCCTCCCGGGTTCACGCCATTCTCCTGCCTCAGCCTCCCTGTAGCTGGGACTACAGGCGCCCGCCACCGCGCCCGGCTTATTTTTTGTGTGTGTATATATATATGTTTATATTATATATATAATATATATGTTTTTATATATATGTTTCTTCTGTGGGGTCTCAGTGTCTGGATATTTGGAATGAAGCAGGAGACAGGACTGGGAAGGGCTTCTTGGACAAGGTGGGCTGACTCACTAGAGGCAATGCCTTGGGTGGTTGCCAGCAGTTCTTATGGTGTTTACAAGAGCCTACAAACCTTATGGTGAGGGCCAGTATCAGGTTAACAGCAGTTGTGATCTTGTGAGATAAATATAATACTCTCCAGGTGGACATGACATGGGGCCACATGGGTAGCAGCCTTGCTGTTTCAGGTATCCAGTCCATGTGATTTGGAGTATAATCACCATCACTGGTCAGGATTACAGGAATCAGGGTCCAGGGTCGCTCTGGTACTGGGTTCCTCATCATTCTACGAGCTTTCTAATTTTCTGCATTCCCAGTGATGGACAGGGAACACTGGTAATATAAAGAAATAGTACTGGCTCTAGAGTGATACAGAGCCAAGCCCATTGATTCCAGGTCCCGACTTATTTCAGGTCCTGGATTTCCTCAGGTACTTTTAATTTATAATATTTTGTAATATGTGCCTATTCCTCCATATTTCCCAATTTTGGGTTTGGAAATGTGGTACTGTAATTTTGGAGGACAGCCTCCCTGTTCACAGATTGGTGATTGCAGGTTTAGGCCATCTATAGTGGATAGGATCCAATCTTAACAAAATCTTTTTGCCTGTGAGTGAAGCGGGAGGGGAGGTGTGTGTGTACTGGGATGGGGGCATGGGGGTGAGCAGGGTGATGCTGCTGAGCTGTCCACTGGGACTTCTGAACCCCAAATTTTTAACCTGAAAAACTTGAAGAACACTTGGCAAAGGAATTTGGTAGCTGTCCGCAACATTTTGGCCTAAGTATTGTTGATGTAGTGTGGATTTGTGGATTGTTCCTTATGTGGATTTTTCTACAACTGGAACACTAGAATGTACCTATCTCCTCTTAAATATCAGCTATGTCCTGTCTTGTTATCATGTCATTTTGCTGGAACTATGATCATATGTAAGACATCTTTGTTGAGAATTATGTTTCTATTATTAATAGGTTTATATTACTTAAAATTTAAGCTACAGGCAAACAGAAATAACTAGAAGCTGTAATAAAATTTGGGCACTAGTCATTCCAATTATCAGAGCTCAAATTTTTTTACTCTGATTTTCGGTATTATTTTAATAATAACAGCCTGCCTAGCTGGCAGAGGTTGCAGTGAGCTGAGATCACACAACTGCACTCCAGGCTGGGCAAGAGAGACCCTGTCTCAAAAAATGAAAAAAAAAAAAACCCAGACTAATTCGTTGCTTTTCTTTTCATAACTCATTATGCACATATTTATAGTTATTTTTATTACTTGGATTATATACTATACCAATTTATTAAACTTAGAAGAAGCCATTGTGATGCCAAAAGTACATGTTCAAAGTACTTTTAATTTTCAGGTTGCTCCTTCATGTGTAGCTACTTAATTTATTCATTTTTTTTTCATTTGTCTAAGACTAGCTGTGTCCCCAAACAATAATCAATGTGTCTCCTCCTCCTCCCTCTCTTCCCACTCCTATAATTCTCCTTTTTCCTCAATGTGGACTGGGCAGAATTCTAGTTATATTTCAGTTATTTGAACTTATACTTGAGATTAAATCTGCACCTATAGACTCTTGATGTAATTGGAACAGTATGTAATAGCTTTGACTTGTCTGATTTGCCTGATCATCTTGATATTGTGCAAGTGATAAGACTAGTATTTCCAGAAAGATGCTGCCATAAAGGTTATCTGTGGCCAATCAATGTCCAAATATGTGTGTCTCCTATGACCTGGCATATATTATCTTCTACCACGATTACAATTTAGCTTAATCTGTATAAATTCCATATCTGAAAACAGAGTGGTAGTGGGATAACTAGAAATCCAAAATCAGTCAGTCAATCAGATTTATTAATGCACAAGGATCACAGAGACAAAGCTGGGATTACAGGCACGTGCCACCATGCCCAGCTAATTTTTTGTATTTTTAGTAGAAACAGCGTTTCACCATGTCAGCCAGGCTGGTCTTGAACTCCTGACCTCAGGTGATCCACCTGCCTCGGCCTCCCAAAGTGCTGAGATTACAGGTGTGAGCCACCGCGCCCAGCCCTGTTCTTTTTAATAATGGCCATTGTGACTGGTGTGAGATGTTATCTCCTTGTGGTTTTGATTTGCATTTCTCTAATGATTGGTGATATTGAGTTTTTTTTTCATATGCCTGTTGGCCACATGTATGTCTTCTTTTGAAAAGTCTGTTCATGAAAGTCTGCTCATGTCCTTTGCCCACTTTTTAATGGGGTTTTTTTTTTCTTGTAAATGTGGTTAAGTTTCTTACAGATTGTGGATATTAGACCTTTGTCAGATGCATAGTTTGCAAATACTTTCTCCCATTCTATAAACTGTTTACTCTGTTGATCGTTTCTTTTGCTGTGCGCAAGCTCTTTTGTTCAATTAGATTCCATTTATCAATTTTTTTGTTGCAATTGCTTTTGGCATCTTCGTCATGAAATCTTTGCCCATTCCTATGTCTAGAATGGTATTGCCTAGGTTGTCTTCCAGGGTTTTTATAGTTTCGGATTTTACAGTTAAGTCTTCAATCCATCCTGAGTTAATTTTTGCATGGGGTATAAACAAGGGGTCCAGTTTCAATTTTATGCATATGGCCTGCAGTTATTCCAGCACCATTTATTGAATAGGGAGTCCTTTCTCTATTGCTTGTTTTTGTCGGCTTTGTCAAAGATCAGATAGTTGCAGGAGTGTGTCCCTATTTCTGGGCTTTCTATTCTGCTCCATTGGTCTGTGTGTCTGTTTTTGTAGCAGTACCATGCTTTTTTTGGTTACTATAGCCCTGTAGTATAGTTTGAAATTGTGTAGTGTGATGCCTCCAGCTTTGTTCTTTTTGCTTAGGATTGCCTTGGCTATTCGGGCTCTTTTTGGTTCCATATGAATTTTAAAGTAGTTTTTCCAGTTCTGTGAAGAATGTCATTGCTGGTTTAATAGGAATAGATTCAATGCTATTCCAGTTTGGGATACTCTGAATCAGGAGACTGAACTGGCCAATGTGCCAATAGCTTTGTGTGGCGCTATCCTAGATGTCAAGCCAGCACATTAGGAAGGTTAGGAAGGTTAGAATAGATTACCCCACACAAATGACAGGCAGAAATCTTGGCATGAAATAATATTATTCATTTATTGAAAAGGACTGGTGTGATGCAAAGGTGATTAACTCATAGTAGCACAGACAGCTTTGCTCTCTGATTCTCAGTCTGTAAAGCAAATCAGAGAGATTGACTACAAAGTTCCCCTGTATTTCACTGGGCTATGTATCTGAGTTTTCAGAGCACTATAAACACTTGGCTGGCAGTATTTTCTGAAGTTTTAAGTGAGTATCTATTTATCATGCCCCATACATAATTAAACATAAAATTCTTAGTAATTCAAATGCCATTTTAAATGTTTCTTCTTTTTATACTTTTCTACATTATATTTATGCTTCCCATGAATCTTAACAAATTCCTTTTGAAGCCAAAAGAAATGAATGTCTTACTCATTACATCTTCCTTGCTCTGTTTGAAAGCACTTTATTTTGCCAGCATTCATCTAGCATGACTAATAAAGTTTTAAACTTATTTTTCATTGTTTCATGCTAAAATAATCTAAAGTATTATATAGCATTTTGGAAAATTAGATGTACTCTCCTAGGTGTCTTCTTTAAAGATTTGTTAATGTCCTTTATTAACCAGTAATTCTATAAGCATGTAGCATATACCATTAACCACAATTATTTAGACATCAACTTTGGCAATCCTGCCATTCTGCTTAAAATTCCACTTGCATTCTCTTGATATTATGAATATAATATCTCACTTTATTTATTAAGTATAACAGTCTGGTGCCTAGACCCTAGACAGTAAGCAAGTTGAATTAAGGAAGAAAGATTAAACTTATTTCTGTATATCATAATGTGTGAGAGTAAACAGTTTCATCCTACTTTAACTAGTATTCTGCTTTCTTAATTGCCAAAGTTGTTGAGTCATTTGAGAAACATGATTAAGGAGTTGGAATAAAGGTTCTTTATGGAAGCATGTGAAGTGATGAGACAATATAAACCAGAGAAGAAAAAGCTATGGGGGAATTTTCTCATGGTCTTCAAGCATCTTTAATCATTCAACAAATATTTTGCCAAGTTGCTTGGCACTGTTCTAGTTGCTGGGGATAAAGCAGTGAACACTCAGGCAAGGCTCAAGTACTCGTGGTGGAATCTTCTGGAGGAAAGAGAAAATAAACAAGTAACTAAAGAAGTAATTTTCTATAGCATATGAGGGCTCATTGTTCAGAATGATATCCAGCATTGTCAGAGGCCTTTGAACCAGAGCAACAACATCTTGAATAGAGGCTGAGTAAAATAAGCCTGAGACCTGCTGGGCTGCTTTCCCAATAAGTTAGGTATTCTAAGTCACAGGATAAGATAGGAGGTTGGCACAAGATACAGGTCATAAAGACCTTGCTGATAAAACAAGCTGCAGTAAAGAAGCAGACTAAAACCCACCAAGACCAAGATGGTGATGAGAGTGACCTCTGGTTGTCCTCACTGCTCCACTCCCATCAGCAGTATGACAGTTTACAAATGCTGTGGCAACGTCAGGAAGTTACCCTTATGGTCTAAAAAGGGGAAGCATGAATAATCTACCCCTTTTTAGCAAATAATCAAGAAAAAGCCACAAAAATGGGCAACCAGCAGCCCATGCTGCTGCTCTGCCTATGGAGTGGCCATTTTTTTTATTCCTTTACTTTCTTAATAAACTTGCTTTCACTTTACTCTATGGACTTGCCTCAAATTCTTTCTTGTGCGAGATCCAAGAACCCTCTCTTGGGGTCTGGATTGGGACCCCTTTCTGGTAACAGCATCTTTTATCTTTGCTGAGACCCACATAAAAGAAAATGAGTTTTGTACCATGGGGTAGCGAAGAAGTTCCTTTAACAGGGAGAGTACATGAGGTTGACCTAAGTGGGAAGACGGCAGCTCAGAGAAGGTGAACTCTATTGAAGCTGCAATATGGCTATCTAAGCTGAGTACTTCCCTACATACATTATCCCATTTTACACTCACAACACCCCCTGTTGAGCTAAGTTTTATAATCCTCTTGTTACAGATAACTGAGAAGCGGAGCTACTCACTTCGGATCACACAGCTCCTCACTGCACAGCAAAGGCTGATTCTACATGTCTTGGACTCCAAGGCTACTGGTTTTCCCTGTGAACCACCTTGAGATTAGGTGGATGAAAGATCAACAGTCTAAACATTTAAGCTTCTGTTTAGGATTGCTTAGGTAGTTTCTGGAATAAAAGTAAGAAAAAAGACTATATTGGTGGCTTTCAAACTTCTTTTTTAAAAGAGCAGAATCTAATTTTCAAACAAAAGTTTATGTAGAATCCCAATATATGAAACAGATTAGAATAGAGCAGTCCTGTTGGAGCTGAGTCACTCATGACTCCCCTCACCCACCCCCTCAGGAAATTCCCCCTCAAAGACTAAGCCCCAATGTCCCAACAACCTTCTCTTTGCCTAGTGAATATTACCATAGTATTAGGCCAAAACAGGGTCTGAACCAATTAGGATGTTACCAAATTTGAATCGTATTACCTCAAGAAATCTCAGCTTTCATACTCCATGTGGGAAGACTTGACTAGCCATGAAGTCTGACAATAGTGTGGATTGGGGTCATTGTTATTTGAGGCATGAGTTCAGTAAGGGAATTACTGGGGCTGAGTTCAGTGGTTAACAGAAGGCTTACTGTTCCCAATTTTTCAGACTGAGGTCAACAACTCTGAACTTTGTAGATCTTAGGCCTGTTTGTTACTCTTGGTAATGCTCCTTTATTTACAGAGTTGCTAATGAAAGATATCCCTCCATTCCAATCACCCAGCACTGAGAAAATCAAAAGTTTTAACTGAGTCCTTACTATAGTCATAAATTGGGAGACCCTTCTTAGGGTAACAAAATAAGCAGCCAATGTTGAGGGAATCTAACTTCCTTGTTTATCCTGGTAGGCCCCAAGCTGGAGCTGGAAAGACACCAAATACAACTCCGTACAATAAGGGCGGAAGTACTGACTTGGGGAAAAGAGGGAAGAGCTTTGCTAATTGAGAAAATATTTCCTTTCCCAGTATGAGTGGAGGCGGTCCTGCTCCCTACCCTCCTCTATATGTTACCTGTCCTTGGGAGAGATGCATGCACTGCTCTAACACATTCCATAATTAAACAGAGTAAGTGGACATGCCTGCAGCTCACACAGAAGGGACTACTGCAAAGGACCCAGGTCTACCCTGGCCATTGACATTAGAGGGCCAGGGATCCTCCCTCACCCCACCTTCTGCACGCTTCTGTAGGGCCTGGGAGCCAGTGGCCATCCCTGACCTGATTGCTGCATTCACTGAGTGTGCTTCTACATCTAATCACTCAGTTTGCAGAATGCATATGGGGGTGAGGGCAAGACCAGTGTTACCTGTTGGGCACCATAAGCACAGTGCATAGGGCCCACAGTGCTTTTGGGGGCCCATGAAAATGTTTTAATTTCTTTTAAAATCAAAAGAGAAAAAATTTGGCTGGGCACGCTGGCTTATGCCTGTAATCCCAGCACTTTGGGATGCCGAGGCGGGCGGATCACCTGAGGTCAGGAGTTTGAGACCATTCTGGCAAACATGGTGAAACCTCGTCTCTACTAAAGATACAAAAATTAGCTGGGCATGGTGGCACATGCCTGTAGTCCCAGCTACTTGGGAGGCTGAGGCAGGAGAATCGCTTGAACTCAGGAGGCAGAGGTTGCAGTGAGCCGAGATCGTGCTACTGCACTCCAGCCTGGGCGGCAAGAGTGAGACTCCATCTATTAAAAAAAAAAAAGAGAGAGAGAGAGAGAGAGACAGAGAGAGAGAGAATTTTTTCTTGTAATGGAAGAAAGAGCTCACGAAGGAAAGTGCTTACAGCTGAGGAAAGTCAAAATGACATCACTGGGTCATTGGAATGGGGGACTTCCTGTTGGAGGTGGATGGATTTTCTTAGGGAAAGAGAGTGCTTATGTGAGGAAGTGCAAACCTAATGGAGAGGAAACTAGGGGAAGAACTAGGGAATAGAAAAGCTCTCTCTTGTAACCATTTCCTCCTCTTTTATCTTGTACATATAGAAATAATCTTAAATCCTTTCTGGAGCACAATGGGACAAGGAAGCAGATGATGCATTTTGGAAAGATTTCCATTACAATGTTTAAGCAGTTTAACATCTAATGCTTAATGTGAATTTTTCTTTCTCTGAACATAATAATATATTTCTCACAATTTGTTTTAAAAAAGAAAGCAAGACTATTCATGTTACAGATTCAAGAAGAGTAAAAAAAGCATGACAACTAAATGCAATGCATTATTCTGACCTAACCATATTCCGGGCCAGAAAAAAAATTGCTTTTTTGAGGACACTTAGCAAAGTTAACTATGGACTATAGTTTAATCAGTAGTATTTACCCATTTTAAATCTCCTGATCTAGATAATTGTACTGTTGTTGTATAAGGGAATGAAAAATATTCTTACACCTAACAAATATAGTAAGTCCTCAACGTTGTCAGTAGATTCTTGGAAACTTCGACTTTAAGCCAAACAACGTATTATGAAACCAATTTTACCATAGGCTAATTGATGTAAACAAGAGTTAAGTTCCTATGGCTTACTTCTGGTGACAAAGATATCACCAAACTTCTAAATACAGACTCAAAACACTTCTAATATTAAACATTGAAATGTAAGCTATACATACATTTAAGAAAGATTAATAAAAACAAGTAAGATAATTATTTACCCACATTTTCCAGTTTAGGGTCATGGGTAGCTGGAGCCTATCCCAGCAGCTCAGGAACCCTTCCTGAACAGGACTCCATTCCGTTGCAGGGAACACTCACATCCACACCAACATTCACTTAGACGTGGACCTTGTAGACATGCCAATGAACCTAACACACACAGCTTTGGGATGTGGGAGGCAATTGGAGTACCCAGATAAAACTCATGTAGACATGGGAAGAATATGCCCACTCCAGGGGCCGTGGCTGAAAATAGATTTTTTTCTCATCAACATTATAAGGAAATGATGTTGAATGAAGCAACATTATTCAAAGATCTGCTGTGCACACTAAACTATTTAAGAGTCAAAGGTCATGATGTCAACTTCTTTGCAACATGGACCAAAAAAAAATATATATATATATATATATATATATATATGCACACACACACATACAAAGAAAAAATAATACGGCAAATATAGCAAAATGTTAATTGGTGAATCTTGGTAAAAGGTTTATGGGCATTCTTTGCGTTATCCTTGCAACTTTTCTGTAAATGTGATACATTGCAAAATAAAAAGTTAAAAGAATGAGACAGTTCAAAATTAATCCAGTATTATTAAAAGAAGGCCCAATGAAGGTAACATATTGATGCACTAATTCTACAGATGTTGAACCACCTACACCTGTGCCTGAGGAATTAATTTTGTGTTAGCAGGAAACATGGGTATTGTCAAATAAATTAGCTGATGTGAACAGGCCTACACTTGTACATGACCAGGGTCTACCTAATAAAAAATCATTTAAAAAATTAAGTTACAGCCACAGACAAGACTGAATAACTGAAAAACTAATTTTTACAGCTGACTTGCAGGATGAGTTTAGGCAAATCTTCGGACTGTGCCTTCTCATTGATAAAATTTAGACACTAATGCTTGGACATTTAGATACTAATGCTTGGAACCATTACCATTTACAGTATTTCACAGCAGGCATGGAATCTGTTTTAGAATGAATACTATATTTTCCTACTGAACTATGTTAGCTTAAGTTTCCTCCCAAATAAACCTGAGATAAGGGCTTGAAAGTGGGTGGTTTATTTTAGTGACAGCAAGGAACAGGAGAGAGGGCCTGGGAAGAGTGAAATAAGGGAGGATGAAATTCAACTCAAGAATGCATTATCAAGCTCATCACTTCTGTGGCATCTGGTACTTGACCCCACTACGGACCCTCTGTGAGGCTAAAGAATGCACTGTAGAATTGTCTGCCCAGTGGATGGAAGAGGGAGGATTTATCCACATTCTCCCACCCCTTTTGGCGAAAGGTTGCCCCATGAAGGTGTTAACTTGAGGTTTGCTTCTGTGTCAGTATGGCTGAGTGGGTGTCCTGCTGTAGCAGAGAAGCCCTAGACAGAACTGAGAGATACAGGATTCAGTTGAGGTGCGATGCTATCAGGTTACACTGTGTGCAGTTGATTGCCATAGCAATGGCTGGAGTTGAAAGGTGGACTGAGAAAAATGTGAAGGAAGGGTGGCATGAGACAAGAGGCACCTATGACTAGCAGTATCCTGAGCCAATACATGCACATGGAGTGATCTGATGCAAGTTCAAAAGTATGACACACTGCAAAAAATGTACTGAATTCATTTTTATAAAATTTGTTCACCACACACGATAATAATAATAATAAATTATGCAATTTTTATTGTGTGGCAAACACCATACAAACATCATTATTATTTCATTTAATCCTCAAAACAATCCTTGGGGTAGACATATCTCAGCGATTCTCAACCAGGAGTGACTTGCCCTCCAGGGTACAGTGAGTCATGTCTAGAGATATTTTTGGCTGTTACAATTAGAGGGAATGCTATTACCATCTAGTGAGTAGAGGCGAGAGATACTGCTAAACATCCTGCAAGGCATAGGACAGCCTTCCACAACAGAGAATTTTCCAGTCCAAAATGTGAATACTGCTAAGGCTGAGAAATCCTAGTGTCACTATCCCCACTTTATAGTGAAATAAACTGGGGCTAAATGAGATTACATAAATTTCCTTGGGTGAGAAAGCTAGTAAACAATGGAGTTGGGATACAAACTCTGGTCTGCCTGACTTTAACCTTATGCCATGCATACCTGTAACCTTACCGTACTGCCTCCCTACTGATGGAGAACTTTGCTCCTTAGTTCAGCTAAAACCGAGTTCTTGTCACATGACCAGGAAAAGTTAGGCATGCAGACACATTGAAGGGTGAGGAAGCAGAATTTATTGGGCGAGAAGGAAAAAAACTTTCAGCAAAGCGACAGGCCCCCACCTCAGAGATTCATTCCAGGCCACACATAGGAACTGAAGAGCCCAGGCTCCTCCCCACTGCAAGCGGTTGGTTCCAACTTGCTGTGGCTCCAACCCCATTCTCCCAGTGTGCAGGCCAGTCAGAGGTTCTCCGGGAACCCCCCTCTTATCTTCCTCCTGCATCTATCACTACCACAGGGAAAGTACACGTGCATTTAAAAAACCCTATGTGGAAGGCACAATGTGACTGATTTGTATGTCGGTTATCATAGCAATCATAGAAGAGAGTTGAAAAATGCAGATAATAATTAGAAATCATCAATATTTCTGATTTTATAACACATTAGTATTTGGAAAATTGAAGGGATCTGACTGTTCAAAGGTCTCATGTATTCTTAGCCTTTCTTGTCACTCTGTCATGTTACCACATCAATGCAGGTCACATGAAAAGGAATGTGGTATCAAGAGGTGGTAAATTTGGAAAACATGGGCTGGAGACTATTCTTACATTCAGAAACAAAGCACAGATTTTCAGAAGTAGATTCCTTGTCCACACTGTGTTTTCCATCTGCCCCTCCTTTGTAGCACAGCAGTTTATGATCACTCACAACTTTCAGACTCTTTCATTTTCAAAGAAATCTATTATTATTCATTAGAGTAGCTTCACTGAACCAAGTCCAAGGCTGGCCATCTCTGCCCAAGGCCATCATTGTCTCTTGCACTTGCCAGCAGTCAGGGTTAATATGTTCCAAGAGAACCTGATGAAAGGGTATTCTAATGGAGAATAAATAGAATGGCAGAGCAGGGTATAACACACAGGCTTTGGG
Organism: Pan troglodytes; assembly: GCF_028858775.2. Taxonomy (NCBI): domain Eukaryota; kingdom Metazoa; phylum Chordata; class Mammalia; order Primates; family Hominidae; genus Pan; species Pan troglodytes. The sequence goes on from NC_072407.2 coordinate 96,664,885, forward strand.
CTTTTTCCTATAGTAAGAGCTGCATCAAAAGTAAGGCAGATCACCTTCTTGGAGGGAGGAGAGTAGAAGATGAGTGGATACAGTGTGAGCTTTACAGGCCGACAGACTTGAATTGGGATCCCAGCTATGCCACATAATGTAGGGCCTTGGGCAAGTCACTTAGTTTGCCTAAGCTTTAATTTCCTAATCTATAAAACTGGGGCAATAATGCCTAGCATACTGTAGGTATTCAATAAACATTAGCTATTATATTTATTAAATTTTCAGTCCCCAAGTACAGAAAATTGAATTAATCATATTCTTTGATTCATTTTGTATGATTCTCACGGGCCTGTGCAAGTTCTATATTATATTATACTGTCTTTTGCTTTCTCTTTCTCTGCCCCATTCACAGTCCTGTTTTATTCCCTTATATAAGTACATAATCTATTGTGTCTGTTCTTGGATATATATATTTACTTAAAAAATTAGTACATATCCCATATACAGGTGTCCTTAATGTTTTAAAAATTAATGTAATATTTTACCATTGTATAGATCTCAATCTTTTTTTAAGCTTTTCCTTTATTCAATACAATGTGTTTAAGATTTATCCATGTTGCTAAATATATTTTTAGGTCATCATTCCTGAATGTTAGCCTAGTAATCCACTCCATGTGTCTACCACATTTTACCTACCTGTTGCCCTTCTGATGGGCACATAAGCTGCCTGCAACTACCTGCCACTCCAAATAATACTCTGATGAACAGCCTGTACATGTGCCCTTATAACTTCAGCACAAGCTTTTCAACAAATCCAGGGTAGTATTTAATAAAATTCTACACACATTTATAATTAAAATAATCTTTGAAAAGCAGGAATAGAAGAAAGCTTTCTTAAGATGATAAGGTCTATAAAATAGATTTTTATAGCAAATATCAAACAAAATGGAGACATTTCAGTCTTTAAAATCAGAAAGAAAACAAGAATTCCAACTACCATAGTAACCTTCAACATTGTACTGAAAAATCTGAGCAACATAAGACAAGAAAAACAAATAAAAAGAAAAAGAATAAGAATGGATGAGACAAAATTATCATTATTTGTAGATGATATGATTATCTACATACAAATTCAATGAAATCAAAAGACAAGCTCTAAGAACTGAGGAATTCAGCAAGCTTGATAAACAATATCAACTTTACAAAAACCAGTATCATGTGTCTACACTAATAATTACCAAGTATGAAACATGACAAGAAGATATAGTTCACAATAGTAACAAAAACTATGAAATTTTCAAAAGTTAACTCAGTATATGAGACTTTTATGAAAAAAATAAACTCTATTAAAAGATAAAAAGAAAGACTTGAATAAATGGAGAAATCTAACATTGTAAAGATGTAAGTTCTTCCTAAATTGATTTATATATTGGATACAATGCTACTGAAATTTAAGCAAGATATTTAAAGAAACTTGACGAACTTATTTTAAAATTTATATGGAAGAATAAAGTCTGTGAATAAATAAATCAGTTGGAAAAAATATCAAAAAGCAAAGACTTATACCACCAGATTCTATGAATAACACAAAGAAATAATGATACAAAGTGTTAAAGTCTTGGTGCAGAAATGGAAGGCACAGACTAGATCTATTGATACGTGGGAATCTGTCATTTGCTGGAGGTGGCTTCACAAAGTATTAGAGAAAGTATATGCTATTTAACAGATGATGTCAAGGAAGAATGGCTCACTATATGGAGATAAAGTTGGACTTCTATCTCACTCACATTGCATGTATACTTACATATGTGTGAGTGTAAATACCTGAGGGATTGAAGATACTTGCTGTGAACAGTACACTTACGAAGTTAATAAAAAGAAAATATTATATAATGTCCTTGTCCTTGTAAACTGAGGACAGGTGGAATTTTCTTTTAAAAAGACCCAAAAAGCACGAATTTTAAAATGGCTGAATTTGACAACATCGAAATTTAGGATTTTGGTTAAAGCATTTCATAGTAAAAATTAACAAGTGATAGATAGGAAGTAGATATTTGCATATTTGCAATTTTTTTAAAAAAAGTTTTCCAAATCACAAAGATGAGACACTCAACTTTAAAAATGGGCAACGGATACGACAGGCAATTTGCAGAATGGAAAACTCCAAAACTATCACATGTATGAAGAGGTACTTACCCTCATTGGTGAGCAGAAAATACAAACTGAAAAAAAAATTATTGTTTGATGCCACCCAATACACATAAGATTGGTAAAAATGAAAAAGCTGGATAATGCCAAATTTGGGGGTGGGGGTGGAAGTAATGGGAAGAAAAAGGAAGTCCTGCACAGGCCCACGTGCTCGCGCCAACCCCTACGCCCCAGCGCGCCTTCTCCACCCACGCACGGGCCTCGGACGCATTTCCAGCCCCGGCGTTGGTTGTGGATGCTGGACATCCACCGCCTCCAGGCAGTTTCGCCGTCACGCCGTCGCCATCTGTAGCCAAAGCAAAACATATCCTAACTGAGACTTTGCAGCTCTTGTGGCCACTCTGGGCTCACCGGGAACATGAGTGGAAGAGCCCGAGTGAAGGCCAGAGGCATCGCCCGCAGCCCCAGTGCCACAGAAGTGAGGCGCATCCAAGCCTCGCCATTGGTGTGTAGAATGCTTATTGCGCATGGTTTCGTTTTCTCCTACCTCTGTCTCTAGCCTGAACAATGCCTTCCTCTGCATGTATCTCCTCCTCTCTGTTACGAAGTAGTGCGTTATCTTTTCTCTCAAGTTTGAGTCTTTCCAAGGTTTGTTCTAACAGTTTTCTCCTTCTAGGGATCTTGTCTGAGTAAGATATTAACGTAGGTATATTAGCCAGTAAAGAGGACTGAAGATTGGGGACAAATATGTCATTCTCTTCTACTTTCTGAGTTTTAATTTCATGATTTCGTTTTAAATTGCCTTGTAAAAAGTGATGTGCTTTCATAACATTACACGGCATATAATCTAATGCAGTTTTTCTGGCTAATTAGTATATAAAAATAAGTACTCTCACACATGTGGTTTAGATTAAACTACTGTTTCTTGAGCAACCACTATAGAGAAAGCTCCTTGCTGGATTTAGGCAACTAGATTGACCTGCCAATAAGCAACTTTGGAGTGATGTTATTAATACAACTACATATTCTTAGCATTTGGAGCAAGTATCCATATGAATAGTTTGTGGTCCTTATGCCTTTATTCTCATGAAGTGGTCTTCTCTGGACTTTGTTCATCTTTTAGCAGGCCAAGATGGAGTAACTTCTTGAACAAAGAGAAGTAGTTACTATGAAAAGAGAAAATGCTAATGGTTCCCTTGGCCTATTTTGTGAACCTGTTTTGGCCCTGTTTATTCATGCAGAGTCATGATCTGAGCTGCTGACCCGGGGCCTCTGTTCATTTTATGTCCGTGGGCCATGGAAGCATGAGGTCCATGTGCATCTGTGCCGCATGCCCTCTGGTGAGCTCCCTGGGCACAAGGATCTCATCTCTGCTTCTTTACACCTCCAGCTATATCTGGCGACAGTTGGTACTAAAATCAAAGTTTGATGAGTGAGGAAAACTATAGCGTGTCCTTATCCTCTTTTCTAGAATGGGCACTCTCTTCTCATCTCTCAAGGGTTTTACCTGTTAACATTTTCTTTGCCTAGTTCATGGTAATCTAAAGACCTGACACTGTTCTTAGGATAATCTTTTGGTTTGTGACTTACCATTGTAAATCTGAACAAAACTTTTTTTTGCCATTTTAGCCTAGATCTGTTGATCTTAGTAACAATGAAGCATCCTCTAGCAATGGCTTCTTGGGAACAAGCAGGATCTCAACCAACGGTAAGTGCAGCTCAGCCTGTTCATTTAGTACCATTCAACCTGAATGGAGCAAGAGGAGCCCTGCCAGGCCTTACAGCAGTAGGCCCACCTCTTGCACATCCTGATTTCCTTTCCTTGAAGGATCCCCTTTGTCATGTTCCTTTGGGACTCTTTAACATAGAAGCACGTGCTGAATTTCCTGACAGTGTTTGGTAGACGGGACTCCATAGATATTAGGAAGCCAGTTTCTGTTTCTTTCTATTCACTGAAGGATTTTGAAAAAATGCTTTAAAAATCTTTATGGTGTTATATACGAATACCATTTGATCCAGCAACCCCACTGCTGGGTATCTACCCAAAGGAAAATAAATCATTATATCAAAAATTTGTCTGCACTTGTACATTTATTGCAGCACTATTCACAATAGCAAAGATATAAAATCAACTTAAGCATCCATCGATGGATAATTAGATAAAGAAAATGTGGTAACATATATAAGAGAATACTACTCAGCCATAAAAAGAATGAAAGCATGTCTTGTAGCAACATGGATAGAATTGGAGGCCATTATCTTTTTTTTTTTTTTTTTTTTTTTTTTGTTTTTTGAGATGGAGTTTTGCTCTTGTTGTCCAGGCTGGAGTGCAATGGCGCAATCTCAGCTCACCGCAACCTCCACCTCCCAGGTTCAAGTGATTCTCCTGCCTCAACCTCCCAAGTAGCTGGGATTACAGGCATGTGCCACCACGCCCAGCTAATTTTGTGTTTTTAGTAGAGACAGGGTTTCTCCATGTTGGTCAGGCTAGTCTTGAACTCCTGACCTCAGGTGATCTGCCCACCTTGGCTTCCCAAAGTGCTGGGATTACAGGTATGAGCCACCGCCCCCGGGCGGCAGCCATTATCTTAACTGAAATAACTCAGAAACAGAAAGTCAAATCCTGCATGTTCTTACTTATAAGTGGAAGCTAAATAATGTGTACACATGGACATAGAGTGTGGAATAATAGAGATTGGAGACTCGGAAGGTTGGGAGGGTGGGAGGGGAGTGAGAAATTGCTTAATGGCTGCAATGTACATTATTCAGATGATGGTTACACTAAAAGCCCAGACTTCACACTATGCAATATATCCATGTAACAAAACTATGCTCTTATGCCTTAAATGTATACGCATTTTTAAAAAAGCAGAAAAAAAAATCTGAACGGCATATAAATGCCAATGCCATTGCTTGGAAGGATGGTAGAAACCTGGTATGCATGTAGCCACTGCTCTCTTTCTTCCCCTCCTGTGGTAAACATCACCATTCAATGGTAGCTGTCCTCACAGCAAAGCCAGATTTGGTCTCAGGATATTTGTCAACATGCTACTCCAAGTCACCACAATCACACACTGTGAGTTGGCATGCCCCATGTGTTAGTCTGCTAGGGCTGCCCTGACAAAGTAGTACTAAGTAGGAGGCTTAATCAGCAGAAATTTATTTTCTCACAAATCTGGATGCTTAAAGTCTGAGATAAGGTGGGGACAGGGCTGGTTCCTTCTGAGGACCCTCTCCTTGGTTTATCCAAGGCCGTCTTCTCCTTGTGTTCACATGATCTTTCCTTTGCATTTCTATGTCCTGATTCCTCTTCTTATGACAACAGTCATACTGGATTAGGAACCACCATAATGACCTCACTTTAACTTAATCACCTATTTAAAGACCCTGTCACCAAATATGATCACATTCTGAGGCACTGGGGGTTAAGACATCAGCATATGAATTTTGGGGGAACACAGTGTAGCCTGTGACCCTGAATAAAACCAGTTAGCCAGGCCGGGCGTGATGGCTCATGCCTGTAATCCCAGCACTTTGAGAGGCCAAGGCGGGCGGATCACCTGAGGTCAGGAGTTCGAGACCAGCCTGGCTAACATGGTGAAACCCCGTTCCTACTAAAAATACAAAAAATTAGCCAGGCATGGCGGCGCACACCTGTAATCCCAGCTGCTTGGGAGGCTGAGGCAGAAGAATCGCTTGAACCCGGGAAGTGGCGGTTGCAGTAAACCGAGCTTGCGCCCTTGCACTCCAGCTTGGGCAACAAGAGGGAAATTTCATCTCAAAAACAAAAACAAAAACAAACAAACAAAAAAAACAGTTTAGTCATCTCTTTTGTTCTGACCCCGGTGTTTTTTATTTTCACAAGCAATTGATTTCTAATAAATGTGGAAGCTCTAAGCATTAGGTTCTCCCAGACTCTGAGGGTCTGGTCCCCCCACCCATCTCATGTCTGACTCTGCTGTTCCTCACTGGGAGTTTTCCAGTCCTGTGTATGTACCCCTGTGATCCAAACACACAAATGAATGTGCAGCCTCTGAGCACAGAAGCCCTACTCTGACAGGCCCAGTGCCCTCCATTATTTTCAAACATTATTCTATCCTTGCAAATGTTTTTTCACATCTGCCACACATTTTTTTTTGTTATTAGGTTTTTTTATTTAAAAATTTTTTATTATTATTTATTTATTATTATATTTTAAGTTCAAGGGTACATGTGCACAACGTGCAGGTTTGTTACATATGTATACATGTGCCATGTTGGTGTGCTGCACCCATTAACTCGTCATTTACATTAGGTATATCTCCTAATACTATCCCTCCCCCCTTCCCCCACCCCACGACAGGCCCTGGTGTGTGATGTTCCCCACCCTGCGTCCAAGTGTTCTCATTGTTTAATTCCCACCTATAAGTGAGAACATGCGGTGTTTGGTTTTCTGTCCTTGGGATAGTTTGCTCAGAATGACGGTTTCTAGCTTCATCCATGTCTCTACAAAGGACATGAACTCATCCTTTTTTATGGCAGCATAGTATTCTATGGTGTATATGTGCCACATTTTCTTAATCCAGTCTATCATTGTTGGACATTTGGGTTGGTTCCAAGTCTTTGCTATTGTGAATAGTGCCACAATAAACATACGTGTGCATGTATCTTTATAGTAGCATGACTTAAAATCTTTTGGGTATATATCCAGTAATGGGATGGCTGGGTCAAATGGTATTTCTAGTTCTAGATCCTTGAGGAATTGCCACACTGTCTTCCAAAACGGTTGAACTAGTTTACAGTCCCGCCAACAGTGTGAAAGTGTTCCTATATTTCCCCACATCCTCTCCAGCACCTGTGGTTTCCTGACTTTTTAATGATCGCCATTCTAACTGGTGTGAGATGGTATCTCATTGTGGTTTTGATTTGCATTTCTCTGATGGCCAGTGATGATGAGCATTTTTTCATGTGCCTGTTGGCTGCATAAATGTCTTCTTTTGAGAAGTCTCTGTTCATATCCTTTGCCCACTTTTTGATGGGGTTGTTTGATTTTTTCTTGTAAATTTGTTTAAGTTCTTTGTAGATTCTGGATAGTAGCCCTTTGTCAGATGGGTAGATTGCAAAAATTTTCTCCCATTCTGTAGGTTGCCTGTTCACTCTGATGGTAGTTTCTTTTGCTGTGCAGAAGCTCTTTAGTTTAATTAGATCCCATTTGTCAATTTTGGCTTTTGTTGCCATTGCTTTTGGTGTTTTAGACATGAAGTCCTTGCCCATGCCTATGTCCTGAATGGTATTGCCTGGGTTTTCTTCTAGGGTTTTTATGGTTTTAGGTCTAACGTTTAAGTCTTTAATCCATCTTGAATTAATTTTTGTGTGAGGTGTAGGGAAGGGATCCAGTTTCAGCTTTCTACATATGGCTAGCCAGTTTTCCCAGCACCACTTATTAAATAGGGAATCCTTTCCCCATTTCTTGTTAATGTCAGGTTTGTCAAAGATCAGATGGTTGTAGATGTGTGGTGTTATTTCTGAGGACTCTGTTCTGTTCCATTGATCTATATCTCTGTTTTGGTACCAGTACCATGCTGTTTTGGTTACTGTAGCCTTGTAGTATAATTTGAAGTCAGGTAGCATGATGCTGCCAGCTTTGTTCTTTTGGCTTAGGATTGTCTTGGCAATGTGGGTTCTTTTTTGGTTCCATATGAACTATAAAGTAGTTTTTTCCAATTCTGTGAAGAAAGTCATTGGTAGCTTGATGGGGATGGCATTGAATCTATAAATTACTTTGGGCAGTATGGCCGTTTTCACGATATTGATTCTTCCTATCCATGAGCATGGAATGTTCTTCCATCTGTTTGTATCCTCTTTTATTTCGTTGAGCAGTGGTTTGTAGTTCTCCTTGAAGAGGTCATTCACATCCCTGTAAGTTGGATTCCTAGGTATTTTATTCCCTTTGAAGGAATTGTGAATGGGAGTTCACTCATGATTTGGCTCTGTGTTTGTTATTGGTGTGTAGGAATGCTTGCGATTTTTGCACATTGATTTTGTGGCCTGAGACTTTGCTGAAGTTGCTTATCAGCTTAAGGACATTTTGGGCTGAGACGATGGGGTGTTCTAGATATGCAGTCATGTCATCTGCAAACAGAGACAATTTGACTTCCTCTTTTCCTAATTGAATACCCTTTATTTCTTTCTCCTGCCTGATTGCCCTGGCCAGAACTTCCAACACTATGTTGAATAGGAGTGGTGAGAGAGGGCATCCCTGTCTTGTGCCAGTTTTCAAAGGGAATGCTTCCAGTTTTTGCCCCTTCAGTATGATATTGGCTGTGGGTTTGTCATAGATAGCTCTTATTATTTTGAGATATGTCCCATCAATACCTAATTTATTGAGAGTTTTTAGCATGAAGGCCTGTTGAATTCTGTTGAAGGCCTTTTCTGCATCTATTGAGATAATCATGTGGTTTTTGCCTTTGGTTCTGTTTATGTGATGGATGACGTTTATTGATTTGCGTGTGTTGAACCAGCCTTGCATCCCAGGAATGAAGCCAACTTGATCGTGGTGGATAAGCTTTTTGATATGCGCACATTGTTATGAACAGTGAATGATGAAAATCCTTCATCCTTGGAGGGAAAATTGGAGTTTTATTTATTTATCTTAAAATATATATAACATAAAATTTACCATTTAAATTACTTTTAAATGTGCAGTCTTGGGAGATGAACTTCATTTATTTTGTTGTGCAATCATCACCACCATCCAACTTTAGATCTTTTTTCACCGTGCAAAATGGAAACTCTGTACTCATTAATTAATAACTCCCATTCCCCCCTCCCTCCAGCTGCTGGTAACTGCCATACTATGGTAGCTTGAATTTTCAGAAACCACCTAACATCTTTTGAAACCACGAGCAATGGCTTATATGGACAATTTAGTGAGGGTAATAGAATTCTAGAAATTCATATTACTTTGCAGTAACATTTTGTATTTTTATAAAGTTATTTTCAACATGCCAGAAAGTCAGCATCTCCCGTACTAATTTAAACAGAAAATACTCATTTGGAAACAGATTTTAATTTCATGTTTTCTAGAAGCTGTCAGTAAGTGGTATGCCCTGAGGTGAAACACTGGCTTTTATTCTTAGGGGGAATGACCTAGAATAAAAACTGATGGCAATGTTCTGGGCAATTTCTCTTCTTTTCTTTGGGAAATGTCAGATTCATCTTCTTTCTGGGCAGAAGTTGCTGAGGACAGAAGTTAGTCTGTAATCCTTCAGGGTGTTACACAAGAGCTAACGGCAGGAGAGCTGCCCTCCCTAAATAGGTATGGAGAAGGGAATGGGGAGGGAGGGCTTTCTCCTTAGCCAAGAAGTGAAAGTCTACAATATTACAAGGGCAAGAACTAACTCAAGATCTGTTTTTGTTTTCGTGAGACAGGGTCTCGCCCTGTCGCCCAGGCTGGAGTGCGGGCGTGACCATGGCTCACTGCTACCCCCACCTTCTGGGCTTAAGTGATCCTCCCACCTCAGCCCAGGCACATGTCACCACGCCCAGCTGATTTTTTGTGTTTTTGGTAGAGACAGGGTTTCAACACATTGCCCAGGCTGGTCTCTAACTCCTGAGCTCAAGCGATCCGCCCGCCATGACCTCCTAAAGTGCTGGGACTACAGGCATGAGTCACGACATCTGGCCAGGATCTGTTATTTTTAACAAAACGTTCTGTGTTTTCTTCACAATTTTCCGTTTTTAGGCTGAAGACTTCTGTAATAGTCATGAATGGTTTCAGCAATATGGGCAAACTGTATTCAAAACCACAAGTTTGGATTGCAATGCATTTTTGACATAGTAGTTGCAAACAGTATCACTAGAATGAAATATTAGCTGTTACCACATTCTCTTCATGTTTTAGATAAATATGGGATATCTTCTGGTGATGCTGGAAGTACCTTCATGGAAAGAGGTGTGAAAAACAAACAGGACTTTATGGATTTGAGTATCTGTACCAGAGAAAAATTGGCACATGTGAGAAATTGTAAAACAGGTACCCAGTTTTATGTTACTTACTTTTTTAATGTTACCAAATCTTGCTTAAGGACTTCCAAATTCTAGGTCTAAAATAAATAAGTTCATATGTTTGCTTAACAGATATTTACCGATCGTCTTCTGTGTTCAAGGCACTGTTAGACGCTTTAATTTTCTAGCCTTAATTTTCTCTTTTATTAATAGAAATAATATCTTCCCCCAAATGACATCTCACTTTTGGAAAAGATTTTCTTCATATACTGGGGTGGGAGTTAAAAAGATGTTTCATTTCTTTCCCAACATGGGAAGTAATAATCTTTCTGGACTTCAGCTGTAAAAAGAAAGACATAACCTATTTGGGGGATTCTTTACCCAGATTCCAGGCTCACCCATAAAATTGCATGCAAATTGTCAGTATATGTATCTTCTGGGAAGTAGGTCTATTGTTTTCATTGGATTCTCAAAAGTCTTTGTGGCCACCTCACGAAAGTTAAAACTCACTGATGCGGATCAGTGTTTTCCAAACTTTTTGAACCAAAATAAGAAACATATTATTATCCAGCATACACACACTGTCCACACACAATTGAAGCAAAAGTTTCATGAAACAATGCATCTCTTCCTTTCTGTTTTATTCTGGACTTTTCATTAAACATGCGATTCACCTCACCTGATTTCATAACTGCAGCACTAATGGGACCCAGCTGCCGTTTGAAAACTATCATATGTAGACGATCTTGAAGGGTCTTTCCGGCTCTGACAGTCTAGGTTGACTACTCTTTATTTATATGAGCAGCTAAAATATGTTGCTTTGCCATTTCCTCAGGATCTGGGAGAACAAAAGAGATCTGTTATTTAACTAAAATAGCACGGACATTTCTTGCTCCTACCAGATATATACCCCAGGTTGAAGCTGAGGAAATACTGAAGCACAGCTGATACCTTGTATTCCTCACCACCTTGGAGTCTCTGGGTTGCTTTCCTCCATGAGAAAAGCAAAATAGCATCTATTCTATATCATTCTTTTCTTTTCTTTTTTTGGAGACAGCGTCTCACTCTGTTGCCCAGGCTGGAGTGTAATGGTGCGATCTTGGTTCACTGCAGCCTCTGCCTTCCAGGTTCAAGCGATTCTCGTGCCTTAGCCTCCCTAGTAGCTGGAATTACAGGCGTGGGCCACCATGCCCAGTTAATTTTTGTATTTTTTGTAGAGACAGGGTCTTGCCAGGTTGGCCAGGCTGGTCTCGAACTCCTGGCCTCAAGCAATCCACCAGCCTTGGCCTCCCAAACTGCTGAGATTACAGGTGTGAGCCACCGTGCCCAGCCTCTATATCATTCTTTTCTATAAGACCAAAACTGGATGATTCTCTATAAGGGGAAGTGAGAAGAACCTCCTTTGTACCCTCCTGGATTCTACCCTGGGGGGAGCTTACACCATCCTGATCACTAACTGACTATATCGTGGCCATCTCTGATTTTGTCCTATAGACTTTTAAGATGTGAATAAAAATGTCTGTAAGGGGCTGGAAGTCCCGGAAGCACACATGGCCTCCATGTGTCTGCAGAAAACAGAAGCCCAGAAACCCTGTCTGTTTTCACGTCGGAAAAATGACAGTTCCTTCCTCTCTCCCCAGCCTTCCCCTTAATCTCTGAGGGTCTTCTCTGAGATTGTTTGGTCTAACCACTGATATAACTTTTTCAGAATTTTCAGAAATATGATTAACTTTTGATTATCTGGATTTCCCAGAGGTTGGGGGTTGTATATTCATAGTAAGAACCAGACTGTTTCTTTATAATATGAGAGCAGTATAATTTCAGAGCAGCATCTGAAAATATTACTTGAGCCGATTTGAATTGCAGAGAAGGAGAGCGGGAAGGCAAGCTTTGAAAGGTGTCCTGGAATGGTTGAGTTCAGACGCTTCTCGTCTCACAAGGACAGGAATGTCAGTGTCTGCTCGTATGTTCTTAAGAGACCTGTTTCATGCATGATCCCATTTTAGCTCCCAAAGGTGTTATTAGGCTGCAAGTTTTAGGATTTATCCTGTGTCACTGTGCAAAAATCCTTGCTTTAAAGCAACTACTATGCATAGGCAAATACATTTTTAAATGGTGTGATTAACATTAACATGATGTGATTTCCTGATTAAAAAATTGTTTTTTGTTTGTCTTCTTCAGGTTCCAGTGGAATACCTGTGAAACTGGTTACAAACCTCTTTAACTTAGATTTTCCCCAAGACTGGCAGCTATACCAGTACCATGTGACATATATTCCAGATTTAGCATCTAGAAGGCTGAGAATTGCTTTACTTTATAGTCATAGTGAACTTTCCAACAAAGCAAAAGCATTCGACGGTGCCATCCTTTTTCTGTCACAAAAGCTAGAAGAAAAGGTATAGTATGACTAGTTTTTTTACTGTATATGTGGGTGTGTGTTTATTATATGTGTATACACACACACATATATATGCATATGCAAGGAGATTCCAAAAGGTTTGTGGAAAAATAGAATTAAAAGGTAAGAATTTAAAAAACTACCTTTCTTACCAAGAGTTTTACCAAGGTCAAGACACTTTTATAAGCAATGATATCAGCCATTTAGTCCATCTCTAGAGAACTAAGGGTCCTGGGAATTTAACCACATCAGTGCAGTCTTTTTTAGCTTATTAACGAAAGAAAAATGGGTGCCCTTTACAGATATTTTAAGATTATAAAACAAAAAAGTCAGAAGGAGCCAAATCAGCAGTAAAGTGTATGCCTAATGATTTCCCATTGAAACTTTTGCCAACTTACCCTTGTTTGTTGAGAAGAATGAGTAGAAGCATTGTTGTGGTGCTCTCCAGGGAAGCTTTCCTGGCCATTTTTCTGCTCAAGCTTTGGCAAAGTTTCTCAAAACACTTTCGTAATAAGCGGATGTTACCATTCTTTGGCCCTCCAGAAAGTCAACAAGCAGAATGCCTTGAGCATCTCAAGAAACTATTGCCATGACCTTTGCTCTTGATGGGTTGGCTTTTCCTTTGACTGGACCACTTCCACCTCTCGGTAGCGATTGCTCTGATTGTGCTTTGTCTTCAGGATCGTACTGGTAAAGCCAGGTTTCATCTCCTCTTACAATTTTTTGAAGAAATGCTTCAGGATCTTAATACCATTTATTTAAAATTTTTATTGACGGCTCTGCTCTTATCTGCAGCTGATCTGAATGCAATGAATTTGGCAAGCGTTGAATGGAAAGTTTGCTCAACTTTAATTTTTTAGTCAGAATTGTATAAGCTAAACAAATTGAGATGTCTGTGGTGTTGGCTATTGTTTCTGCTATTAATCTTTGGTCTTCTCAATTAGGGCATGAACAAGATGAATTTTTTTTCCTTGCAAATCTGTATAGATGATCTGCAGCAGGCTTCATCTTCAACATTGTCTCATCCCTTCTTAAGATGAGTTATCCATTTGTAAACTGCTGATTTCTTTGGGGCATTGTTCCCATAAACTTTTCATTATACATCAGTGATTTTGCCATTCTTCTACCCAAGTATCGCCAAAAATTTGATGTCTGTTCTGGCTTCAATCTTAGCAGAATTCATATTGCTCTGACAGGGGCTCTTTTCAAATTGAGGTCTTATTCTTAGTGTCTCACACTGGATCCTGTTAGTATGAGTTTATTTTGGTGCAAAATTTTTGAAATCCATGCATAGTTTTTTCATAATACATATTTTCCATGAACTTTTTGAGGTCTCCTCATATATACTTATATATTTAAGAGATTAGTTGATTTTCATGACAATTGGAATGAGTGAATCACTCCTTTCCTTTTTCCTGTTCCCTTGCCTGAGAGCTAAAAAAAAGACTCCCTAATTAAGATTTCACTAGTAATTGATTTCTTAATTATGAAGCTGGTGGTGTGGTATTTTTAAAATAAGAGCTGTAAGTGTCCTTGAAATTGGCACCTTAAAAAATAATTCCCAAAGTAGGCAAGACTAAGAAACACCATTTGGCCTATGGCTTCAGAACTTTAAATTAATTCTACCTTTTTTTGCTCCTGCACCCTTGTGCCTGTATGTCCAAATAATTTTACATCAATTTTTGATTCTAGAATTGCCGTTTATTTAACTACTTGCTCGATCATAAGAAATTATGAGTTATTTATATCAATTTTTAAAGTTTTTTTAATGCAACCATTGGAAATAGCTATTGTGTATTTCATATTCCTTTATCCACCTTTTTACACATTTGACATCTTCAGTCCTAAAATAAAGATGGTATGGATGTTTTTAACATATGTTTTGTTCTAAAACAATGTTACACTTACTACAAGAAAAAAAGAACCAATTTCTGTGTGAAAAACTAAAACAGAGCATTGGATTAAAATTTTATGCTTCTATCCCTTAGAAATCTTAGTCCCTTAGTTCAGCTGTTTGTTTGCAGAGTTTGGTACCAATAGCTTAGATTTACATTTTTAGACTCTAGGTAAGTCTTTGTGAATTTCCTCATGAAATGTGTTTCTTAGCACTCTTGGGCCTTTTGCCTTTTATGAGACCCTGAGATCTATAGGAGCTGCTTGAGTGATTGTTGCATTGGATATGGAACATTAAAATTATACCATATGATTAAATTTAATGGCTTAGAAAATCTAGATCTGTAAATTAAGAAACATTTTTATTCACCATAATTTTTTATTGATTCTTCAATTCTTTGTCCTATGACCAGATGTTGATAGCACGCTAATATGGCTTCTCATACTTAAATGATATATTTTAAATCTGTTGTTACCATTAAAAATGTTCTTGTAGATACATTTCTAGCACTAGTTTAGAAATTTAGATATGTTGAAATTATTAAATACTACCCTTGAAGTGTCCAGCTTACTTCCATTGTACCTAAACAGAATGAAGAACGTATACGCTACAAATGCTAAGAATATGTTACTGCTACTCATTTCTCATTCAAAATGAGCATGTAGTATGTGTCAAACACCTTTCTGTTGCTGGGAATGGAGCCTAATAAGGGGACAAGTGAGAAAATAGACCATAAAAACATGGTGTGACAAATCAGGCCTGTTTATTTTATTTCCCAGATATAGGGGATACTAGGTTTAAACAGAATAGTGTTGTCTTATTTCTTATAAACATATGACCTGTCACCCAGTTACAGTGCAAAAGAAAGTGTCCTAATGAAGATACTGCTACTCTCACCTTTTTATTCTGATCTTGGTATTGACTGAGGCTTAATTCTGCATCCTCATCATCCCCTACACATGTCCTAGGATGCTTATTTAAGTTGAAACATCTCAGCCACTAGTTGACGCAATGAACTCCTAGGAGTTCCAGGATTCCTGTTCAGCTGCCTCCGAGCCTTCCACTGTCCAGGCCCTATCTGTGCACCTGCAGCCAGACTGGTGTTGCTATTCATGTCCACATCTATTTGCCACTCTCATATACCTATAAAGAGCCTACTCTGAACCTGGCAGGGTGTTGCGACCATGGAGCAAACAAAGATAAATAAAACAGAGTACTTGTTCTCCAAAATTTCAATTTCGAATAAAAGTTCTTTACAAATAAATACTATGTAAGGTAGAATGAAATAAGTGTCATAATAATTAGTATCTTTATTATGCTAGCATTTATTGAGCACTTACTAGGTGTTAAGTACTGTCCTTCTTTGTTCTCCAGGTTATCCTCAACATCTCTCTCTTGAGCAGATCTATACTTTGTGTCCCACAAGTAGCTGCTACCACCACTGCTACTACCAGTTACACCTATCAGATTACATGTGTTGATCACTTACTCTGCCAGGCTCTTTTTTTTTTTTTTTTTTTTTTTGAGAAGGAGTTTTGCTCTTGTCGCCCAGGCTGGAGTGCAATGGCATGATCTTGGTTCACTGCAACCTCCATCTCCTGGGTTTCAAGCAATTCTCCTGCCTCAGCCACCTGAGTAGCTGGGATTATAGGCGCCTGCCACCACACCCGGCTAATTTTTGTATTTTTAGTAGAGACGCGGTTTCACCACATTGGACAGGCTGGGCTCAAACTTCTGACCTCAGGTGATCCACCCGCCTCAGCCTCCCAAAGTGCTGGGATTACAGGTGTGAGCCACCACGCCTGGCCTGCCAGGCTCTTTATAGCATGATCTCATTTAATCCTGTCATCACCCTTGGGGCCTAGTGAGGCTAAATATATTGCCCAAGGTTGTCAGAGGGAGCCTGATGAAAGGCAAGATTATTTCTAGCAGGACACTTGAGCGAGAGTGATAGTTCCTTGTTTAGGATTTTGATTAGTGAGGTGGACAATGGGAGATATGGGATTCCTAGGCAGAAGAGGCAAACATGCAATGATGGGAAGTGAGGGCCATATTTTAGAAACTTTTGCTCATTCAGGTTTAGCTAGGAAGGTGTGGAAGTTGTGATTTCAAAGGTAAAGAGAACTTTAAATGTCCTGCCAAGGAATAGAGACTCTTCCATGGATCACTGAAGACGTTGGAGAGCATTTCCATGGCAGCTGTGTTAAATTACAGTTACTCTGATCACATCCTATTGAATGGTTTACAGAAGGAGGTGGGAAGAGTAGTAAAGTGCCACTGAAATAGTGTGGGCAGGGTGTCGAAAGGGCTTGAAAAGAGATACAAAGTGCTGCTATTTATTTGAATTCCTGAGTGCCTGTGCAATGGATGGAAATAAAATCAATGCATTATCTCATTTAATCGTCACAACCCTGTGACTTTAGTTAGACTCAGTACCAGAAAGGTGTTCCACATCACACCAGCTGTAAGAGGCAGAAGACCAGGGTCCATCCAATTCTACATCATGTGCTCTTAAGCACTGTGGTAAATAATGGTATTGGAACAGCTGAGATAGATCAGAGACATTCCTGGTGTAGATACAGTAAGACTTGCCATCTGATTAGATTGTGAATTGAGGAGGAGAAATGAAAGTTTACTCTGAGATTAGCAGCCTGGGGACTGGAGGGTCTGAGGCCCAATAAGAGATGTAGGAAGTGAAGGAGGAGTGGGTGTTTGGTGGGAGAGGTACAAAGGGGGCTGAAGAGTTTGATCTTAGGTGGTTGTTGAAAATGCAGTTCCTGAGACCATCTGCTGCCACCTCCCCTCAACCACTCATCCCAAAGGATTAAGACATCCTTTGTTGTCTTAATCCTTTGTTCCAAAGCTCCTGCAGCAGTTTGAGAGGTGGGCATCCCTTCTGTCTGCCAGAGTTTTCCCCATGTTGATGAGCTCTTTCTATAGCTGTCCACCTCCGATTTCTGTACAATTTTATCTGAAGCAAGAAATTATCTCGATGAAATCTTACATCCCTGTGAAAAGATCAGGTTCTCTTTGTTTCCATGCAGTGACTGGTTCCTGCCTTACATTCTTGATGCAATCTAAAAGTGGTTAAAACCATTCTGTAGCTGTAGAAAGTAGAGGCAGAATACATAAATGCTTGCTAATTAGCTGACTTTATCTAATTGCTTATCCCTTTGAAAAATCCATGATCATTGATTGATATTTATTGACTGATTTGTATATTCCTTTATTTCAAGAACCTATTCTGAGTCCTTTCTGGTTCAAGAAGCCTTAAATTTAGTGGGAGCTGTTATAGAATCATATTCATGTGTTCATTATATTGCTAGAACATTGTTCCAGGTTATAAGGACTCTAGGTTTCTCTAGACCTTTCAGCAATTTATAAAATCAGATTTCTGATCTGTTCTAATTTCCACCACTTATTCCTCTCTCTCCCCATGTTTACTTTCCCTGTCATTTATCCTCTCTCCTTTCTTTCCTTCTCTCTTGTTCTCTACTCTTCTACATTATAAAAAGACTTTGGGAGGCTGTCCTCTGGAATCCATGAACTTGGGATGGGCAGGACAGTCCACTAGTGGGCTTCTGAGTATCAATGAATACCCTGAAAATGGGTACAATTATGTACACTGTTGTGGTGTGTGTATATATATGTGTGTGTGTGTGTGAAATTTTATTGAGTAATATCTGTAACTTTTATCAGACTCTCAAAATAATTTGTGACCCATCTCCCTCCCGCTTCCTAGAAAAATCAAGAACCACTGCTCTGGAACTCTCTTTGGACCAAACTTTGAACCATGAGTCTGGCTTTAATTCTCCCTTAAGAAGTTAGAGAGTAGAGAGATGTGTTGTTTTTTTAGGATTGGCAAGATACAGAGAAAAAAAGCCCTCTGAACATAATGTGATGATTAGATTATTACTCATATACTAACACCTGCAGTTTTGTTTTTGTTAATGCATATTACATTGTGATGGCTTTATAAGTGTGCATTCTGCACACTTGGGGATAATTTGTAGGGTGCATATTAAGTACCTCTTTTTCCCAGGTCACAGAGTTGTCAAGTGAAACTCGAAGAGGTGAGACTGTAAAGATGACTATCACCCTGAAGAGGGAGCTGCCATCAAGTTCTCCCGTGTGCATCCAGGTCTTCAATATCATCTTCAGAAAGTAAGGCACTGGAAATGTGAATTTAATTTGGGCTAATGATACCTTTCAGCATAGAGCCTGGGTATTAAAATAATCGACCATTTTGTAGGCAGTGTGCCAGCAGTGACGCCACCGTTAGGGCAATTTCTCAAGTACCTTCTCCTACACGAACAATAATGTGCAATGCAGCCCATTACAGCCACTCAGTGGCACAGACTGTTAATATCCAGTATTGTCCTAAGTTGAGACAAATAATACGGGGATTATTGCTGCCTCACTGGTAGCAGGGAGGGTACCCTTTTCCTTTTCTTCTTTTTCTGTGTCTTTTCCCAGACTTAAAAGTTCATTTAGCAAACTTAGTTAAGTTTGGCTTAATAAACTGAAGAATTTGTTTTTCTCCTAGCGGATTGATTTAGGAAAGAAGATCACTGTCTGCTTTCTGCCCTGGCTCCACCCTCAGCCCATTTCTTTCCCCCACACCTACACGGTTGTAGCTCAGCTCTTCAGTGTTCTGCAGACTGGTCTAAGGATCACATACTCCAGCGTCTTCTTAGGGGTGGAGTGGAGCTCCATAAAAGGCATATTCCCTGGACCTTCACTGAATCTAGTTAGTAAACAGAAGTTCACAGATAGGCCTGAAAATTCACATTTTTAGGATACACTGAAGCTTGAGAACCACTGTTTTACATGCTGCTAGTGTGGATCATTAAGATGATCTGTTAGAAACCTTACAGGCAAGTCCTTTGTTCAACAGTGACCTCTGGAAGGCATGAAGATGGGGAAGTTTGGGGATTTCCTGAGTCGTATGAGCACATCAGGAACTTCCCCCACCCAGATGTCCTAATTCCTAATTCCAGTCAGATGTCTTGTCCAGCACCTTTTGGTCATATTTGAGCCTCAGCTTACTGCATATCAGCTCTTCAGAATCCAGTCTTGCATGCTGACATTTGGAAGATGCTTTCAGTGAGAAAGTTCTTTCACTTGTCTTTTATCTTACTTTACCCTCACTAGAGCACCCCGAGGCAAGTGCTATTAAAATCCTTATTTTTAAGAGAAAGGGGCTTAGGCTCAGTGACATTTGGCAGCCAAAATCACAGTTGGAACTCTTGTTTCCTGACTTGAAACCCCCATGTGGGTCAAATTCCTAAGGTGACCAGGATTACTTGCTGAAGACACAGTCTTGGTCATTTGGCAGTACCTGGGGAGCCTGAGCAGCCTCATTAGAAATAAGATCCTCGGCTGGGCCGGTGGCTCACACCTGTAATCCCAGCACTTTGGGAGGCAGAGGCGGGCAGATCACCTGAGGTCAGGAGTTCGAGACCAGCCTGACCAACATGGAGAAACCTCGTCTCTACCGAAAATACAAAATTAGCCGGGCGTGGTGGCGCTCTTGCCTGTAATCCCAGCTACTGCAGAGGCAGAGGTGGGCAGATCACCTGAGGTCAGGAGTTTGAGACCAGCCTGACCAACGTGAAGAAACCTCGTCTCTACCAAAAATACAAAATTAACCGGGCGTGGTGGCGCTCTTGCCTGTAATCCCAGCTACTGTGGAGGCTGAGGCAAGAGAATCGCTTAACCCGGGAGGCGGAGGTTGCAGTGAGCTGAGATCACGCCATTGCACTCCAGCCTGGGCAACAAGAGCGAACTCCATTTCAAAAAAAGAAAAAGAAATAAGGTCCTCATCCCCAAGTAGGGAAGAGGTCAAAAAGGCCTGCAGGCATGGCTTATCTCACCCCATCCAAGCTAACCAGAATGTTACTACTGCAGCCATCCATAATGGCTAATTGACCACATATTTGTCACTGCAGCTAAACCCAGACAGATAAAAATAATTTCAGTTGTAGTATTCTCAAATATGAAGAAGTGATAGTTCTTTATAGACATTCATATGTATATTTAGTATCTAAACCTTGCAGTCCTCTGAGAATGAGAGGTCTGTATTTCCTATATATTTTTAACATTATGTTCAGTAAGGGTATGAACTTAGAATTACACTGTTACTGACTGATATTTACCAAAAATTCCAAAAAATGTACTTGCAGGATCCTCAAAAAGTTGTCCATGTACCAAATTGGACGGAACTTCTATAATCCTTCAGAGCCAATGGAAATTCCCCAGCACAAGTAGGTTTATTTATATTTTCTGTTACTCCGAAATTATTATAATGTGAGCAACATAATTTATGATGCAATATTATACCATTATGCCTCCTGTGAGAGACTCTGTGATATGAAATGTAATGAATTTTTTATAATTTTCAAGTTTTTAAAATAAAATGGTGCATGTGAACGTGAAGCTAGCAGCTTTGTTTTCTTATATTAGTGTGATAGATAATTATCACAAATCCTAGAAGGAATTCAGAAACTGAATTTTCTGTGTGTAATAAGTAATAACGAAAGCAGGATGAGCTGTATTTTGTTGTTGAAAGGTTGTTAGCACAGCCAGAGTGGTTGACATGAAATCGTCAGGGCAGCGCAGGTCAGAAAGAAAAGCCAACCAAATAACTCTGGTGAAGGATAGAATCCTTATGAACACCTGCAGAATTTCTACCTAAACTGGGAATTCGAGGCTTCAGGGAAAGTGGTCAGCTATGTCTTGAACTGGTTGTTACTTAGCTCTCAAAAATACTGTGGTCAAACTATAGACAGAGAGGCAACTGGTAGCCCAAATGTAGATTCTTAAAGGGAGAAGTGCATAAAAGATAGAAAATGGGAGTGGGGTGTTTGGCCTTCTGCCTGGTGGAGGAAAAATGATGGGAGTTTCCATATGTTCATTCAGAGTGTCAGCGTGCTCTCTATAAAGCACCCAATTCGTCCTTGTCACTAATCTGTCCACCTGGATTAGAAAATCTCATAGGTGCTGATTGTACTAAACTGCCCTAGGTGCTCAGCACATATGCCTGTCCTGGAGGCTGGCTTAGTATCACAGTGACTACTTAATAGTCTACAAAATATAAACTGGAATTTTTTTTTAAAATAGTAGTCTATTATTTCATGCCATTTCTGTAACTTCTTATTCAAGATTTTTAAGTTTATGTGGGAAGAAACTGTAGGCTGTGTTCCGGTTTCTCTTGTATATCTGTTTGTGGTATCACTTTTGTATTTTTTAATCTCGTCATTAAATCTATCCACTGCCCTCACCTTTGAATTGGGGTGCTTTTCTGAACCTAGATGTTTTCCTGCGGGGACAGATCACTCCATAAATATATTATTCCTATAGTTACGGTTTTCAGGCAGGGACATTTCCCCGCCTCTTCAGGGAACATTTTGTATTGTCTGGAGACGTTTTTGGTTGTCACAGCTGGGAGGCTGCTACTGGCATCTAGTGGGTAGAGGCCAGGGAAATGCTGCTAAACATCCTACAGTACACAGGACGGTCCCTAACAAAGAATTATCCAGTTCAAAATGTCAGTGGTGCCAAAGCTGAGAAACTGCTTTACAGTAAGGTATTTTATCCTAAATGTATGCTTAAAGACACTGCAGCTGAAAAAAAGTTTTCAGTCAACAACTGGAAGAAATCAGACTAAAGAAAAAAATTATCTTGTTAAGATCTCGAGAATTAGAACAGAAAATCACCGTTTAAAAATCTTTATTGTGTTTCCGGTATAACATTGACAATATTCCTTTTTTTCTTTTTTGTTTTTAAAGATTATCCCTTTGGCCTGGGTTTGCCATTTCTGTATCATATTTTGAAAGGAAGCTCCTGTTTAGTGCTGATGTGAGTTACAAAGTCCTCCGGAATGAGACGGTTCTGGAATTCATGACTGCTCTCTGTCAAAGAACTGGCTTGTCCTGTTTCACCCAGACGTGTGAGAAGCAGCTAATAGGGCTCATTGTCCTTACAAGGTACAAGCCTGCGTCTAAATAAACTTTTCTTCAGAAATCAATCATTGATGGTATTTGGGAATAGGAATAGTGTTGGAGTATTGGCCCAATATCACAGATCTAATCCGTTTACTCATCTGTTTAGAAGACCTGGTTGTTTTGCTGTCTGGAGTTCACATGTCCTTGTGTGGCATTCTGGACTGTGCACAAGCTCCAAATTCTCGCTTGCTGTACCCTCCTTTCCCCTAATGCCACTCTCTATTCTAACCCCCAGCGGTCTGCACTTTTCATGCTTCAGTTCAGTTCAATTCCGTTCACTTCAGTTGCCTGGATTCCCTACCCCAAATTCTGCCTTTTAAACTTCAGTTTTCACAAAGCTCAATTCTAATGTCCTGGCTTTTCTGACACCTCCATTTGCCTACTTAGTTGGAATTATTCAGTTTCTTCCCCTGGGCGGCGCCCATAGCACTTTGCTTATGGCTACCTTGTTGTGGCCATCTTATTTCATTTTACAGGACAGAAGGTTAGTTCCATGTTTCACCTTCTTTATTAGATTCAGGAGTCTTTTAAGTTGAGACCACATTTTACTTCTTTGCAACCTCTAGGTTTATGTATATAAAATTTGCCCTCATTGCACACTGAGCTTAGTTAAACACGGAAAATTTAGATGACTTCCTGAGTACTAAAAAGCTCACCATATACTGCTGCTAGTCCAAGAACACTTTTAAAAAATTTTTTATTTTAAGTTTTGGGATATATGTGCAGGATGCGCAGGTTTGTTACGTAGGTAAAAGTGTGCCATGGTGGTTTGCCGCACCTATCAACCATCACCTAGGTATTAAATCCAGCATGCATTAGCTATTTTTCAGAATGCTCTCCCTCCCCCCGACCCTATCACCTGAGAGGCCCCAGCGTGTGTTTTTCCCCTCCTCGTGTCCATGTGTTCTCATTGCTCAGCTCCCACTTATAAGTGAGAACATGCGGTGTTTGGTTTTCTGTTCCTGCCTTGGTTTGCTGAGGATAATGGCTTCCAGCTCCATCCATGTCCCTGCAAAGGACATGATCCTGTTCCTTTTTATGGCTGCAAAAATACTTCTTTTAGGGGACTTGTTAGCCTTCTATTCTGGCTTAGAATTTCCACTTAAACTTGTTTTTCTGGGATATATAGCAGAGGGGTGGGACTGGCTGGATTCCACACTACTCGGTATGAGAAGGCTACCCTCTTATCTTCCTGTCATGATCTTGATGGATTAGCTTATCACATTTCAAAGTCACCTTGGAAAGAATCAAAAGCTCTAGAGAAACCTGCTGTGGTAGTTTCTGCCCCTAGGCTAGGTCATCCTGAGAGGACAGTCCAGGCTACACAGTGCTGAAGGGGAGAAGGAGCTTAGAGTAATCTTAGCTAACCTGTTTTGTAGTTTTGCCAAGGGCCAGCCCTAGCGGGGAGGTTAAGCAAGACGCCAGCATTGTGGGTTGATTGGCCTTCTTTTGGTGCTTTTTTTAATCAGCAAAACTACCGGGGAGGTCAGAAACTCTTGAGTGACACCAGAAGATAATGGGAAAGTTTTGAGCAATGCTTCAGCCTCTGAACATTTAAGAATGATTTACCTGAAGTTAGAGTATCTATCAGTGAGAAAACTAGACTGTGGTCTAAGGACTTTCCCACAGGTTTTGTTGGAATGTGGACAGAAGTCTTCCTGTATATGAAATTATTAAGGAATGCCCTTTTCAGATAAGAGCTGAGTATTTTTTAAAAAGTGAATATTCTTGTTTTATTGTTTTCATAATTTCTGACATTCTGGAGTCTATCTTATGTGTTGAATTAAAAGTGTGGTGAAGTAGCTGCTTATGTTAGATGATTAAAAAACAATTTAAAGACTTTTTATATTTGGCAGATACAATAACAGAACCTACTCCATTGATGACATTGACTGGTCAGTGAAGCCCACACACACCTTTCAGAAGCGGGATGGCACCGAGATCACCTATGTGGATTACTACAAGCAGGTAGGACTTTTCTTCATGCATCTCTATCTCCTTTCCTTTTACCTCAGAGAAGTCTCCTTATTCCAAGTCTCAGAGGTCCCCCAGATTGTAGGCTGAGTCTGCCTCGGACCTGATTCTCTGACTTGTCTCTCTCCTTCATCCCCACCCTCCCGGTCTCCTGTGGACCCTCATCCTATCTCCTGTTTCCTTCTTCCTGTAGTGTGAGTAATCTCCCTTTAAAGCATATCTGATCACACTGCTCGCAACGCTAATACATTTCCATGTCTCCTTATTGCCTTAGGACCACACGTAAGCCCCTTAGCAGAGTTTCCAAATCTCCTTATGATGTGGCCAATTCCTGCCTTTAAAGCCTCATCTCTTCCCATTCCCCTGCTCCCTTCCCTGGCTCTGATGTAATTGCCTGTTGTGATTCCATGACTCAGTTTCTCCCCTGTGCATTTTCACACGTTGCTTCCTTTTCCTGGATACCCCTTCACAGCCAGACGAACACTAGACACCCTTGCATACTCAGCTCAGCCATCAAGTCTCAAGGGAGCCCCAAAGCATTCCTCCCAGAATCCCCTCCCTGTCTCAGGTCATCACAGGCACCACACGAATGGTCTGAGCCCCATCCTAGACATTGAGCTCTGGGGAGGGGGCTCCTTATTTTTGGATTCCCAGGACTAGCTCAGTGCTTTGCACATATTAGATACTCAAGAAACTATTGATGGAATCTGTTGCTGCCTCTAGAAGCTCTAGTCGCATTTGCAGCAGTTATTCTTACCCCTCATCTTCCATGTTCAATTCTTTTTGAAAGCACCTTCTCTTTAATGTATAGTAATACTCAGGTTAAAACAAACAAACAAAAACAAAAACCCTTTCTTGATCATTGTACACTTTCAGGAAAAGCTCTCTTTTTCTCCTTAGCTAACTTTAGAAAGTCATTTACACTAGCTCCAAGCACCTTTTCTGTTCTTCCTTCCTGAAACCTCAGCAGTCGGGTATCCAGTAATGCTGCTTTAGAAGTAGTTCTAGAAAGGTCAAGTTCAGTTACTGTTCTTATCCTAAAGGGCTTTCAGTGCATTTGATACCTGTGACCTCTCCCACCGGCTGGAACTGATCTCTTCCTTCCTTGACTCCTGGGACACATCCCTGCGGTTCTCTGCTACTTTCAGGTTGTTCTATCTTAGTCTCCTTTGACATTTTCCTCCTTCCTTCCTCACAAAGGAACCATTATTCACCATGGTTCCCTCATATAGAACCTTTTCATTGTATTTTGAGATGGCTCAAATATAGTGTTTTTGCCTAGCATTCATCTCCATTTCCAGAACATATTTGCATGAATACCCTGCAGGCATCCCAAACTAATATAATTCAGACTGAATTCATTGTCTTTCCCATTCCTGTTTCTCCTTGGAAATTCTGTAGCTCAGATAGGAATGATTTTGCTTTCTTCCTCTTCTTCACCTTAACCTCCTCATTCACTTGTCACCAAGACGAGTTCTGTATCCTTTATCCGTGAATTTTCTTTTTGCCAGCCCCGTTCCCACTGCATTAATGCAGGCCATCTCGTGGATCCCCTCCCCCTACCATCACTCTTTATGCCCTAGCTCTCTCCTCACTGTGATCCCTCATCCTCACAGCCATCAGAGAGATCTTTCTGAAGTGCTGCCCAGAAATCTGATTACAAGCATAAGCTCTGAAGTAAGATGGTCCTGGCTCCAGCTGTGTAACCCTGGGTAAATCACTAAACCCAGAGTGTCATGTGTAAAGGAAGTTTATCTGTCTACCTTCATGGTGTAGTGTAAGAACCGAATAAGATAATTATGCACACAGAGCACTGAAGTGTGCCTGCACTTTGTGAGCACTGGGAGAACAGTGGAGACCATGCTCCTCCTTTTCTATCCTCTGCTTCTTCCTCTCTAGCACTGCATAGTTTGGCCCCCTCTTTCTTTCTTATATTTCTCAGCATCCCTCCTATGCAGCCCATGCCTTTATCACCCCATCCACTCACTGGCCTACACCTTCCTCAGCCTTTGTGTGTGTTCACTAGGCATCTGCAGAAAGCCACGCCGTACCTTTCTCCTTTACCCCTAGGTCAAATCCTAGCTTTAAGGCCAAGTGTGAAGTCCTCTCTGACTTTGCTTTCTGTCACACACGTAGAAGAGCAAGCTGTTCTCCTAAGTACCTGTGCATTCATCACATTGCTTCTTGAACACATATTCCTTGGAGAGCAAGGATGGTGTTTGGCTAATCCTTGATGCATAGTATCTAGCAAAACATCTTGTGCATAAAATGTGTTCTGTGTTTATTAAACCAACAGTTTGTTAAACATTTGGGTTTCTTTCTTGCATGATTAAATTTGTTCATATTTAAACAGAAGTATTTTAGGACCTGTGACATTCTGAAATGGGAATCATGGTAAAAATCCCAGTCACTGTTTTTTTGAAATGAGTTGTGCTTCACTGCATATATATTGTAATTAGGGAGGAAAAGAAAGAAAACTGTGACAGCTTCTAGTATGCCCTCCTCCCTGTCCCAGGAAAGAAAGACTGATTATTATGTAGTCAGTTTTCAAAGTGGAAGACATCCTGATATTGACCTTTATATTTCTCTATTTTATCTTATCATACAAAGTATTTTCAAATGCTAAGAAAATTGGGGCAAGGGAGAGGGTCACATTTACCTTGTGAGAGCAGGTTAGGGGCTAGAGTTCTTGACCATGCTCCAGGTAGAGTCCTTCTTCCTGGAAGATGCCTTTGTTTTGCTGGAGCTGTTACCTGAGACTATCCATACTCCCATGTTTTCTTCAAGGTCCTCTCTTGGTCTCCACCTGCAAGGAGGCTTCCCTGATTTGCCAGCCATAATTGTGTCACTACCACCATCTCCTCTTCCTCCCCACCCCTCCCACTCCAGCCCAGGGATCCAGTACTGAGTGGTATAATAAGCAGAGTCTTAACAGATCAATCCTAGCTGTGCTAATTTCCAGTTATGGAGCCTTGGGAAGATTGCTTAATGTTTCACAGTGTTTTCTCATCTGCAAAGGGGACAATAATAGTATCTCTTTCATTGGTTTGTTGTGCTTTATCGTGCTTTGTTAAGCATTGTTTGTGCTTCTTGTGGACCTCGCTTTGTAGATAATGTATTCATGCAGAAAGGCAGGGACTGTGCCTCTTTTATTTTCTTATCCACTGCCGTTCCTGGAACACAGTAAGCATGCCGTGTGTTCTAAATTAATGGAGTCATGCATACAAACTCACTTGACAAAGCCTTCTCCAAACTTTTTAGCCATAGCATCAGTTGCACCTGCTACTTTCAAATGAGATTCTTGACTTGGTTTTTATTTTAATGACAAAGTTTTTCTTGAAATATAGAAATGCTCACATTTGACTTCTTTAATTGTGATTATTGATCTCAGTGTCACAATACCCAGGCATTTTATAAATTATAATTCCAGTTGTTCTGTCACTAATGTGGATTAAATTATAATGGAAATGAGTGTTCATTGTAACCTTTGTCATTAGAGGGTAAATGAGCTTTTGCCAAGGTGAGACTGCTGAAACTGAAGTTTAGGATGGTAAAGGGAGAGGAATATGAACTAACAGTTGCCGGGGATTCATTATAAACCAGACCCCATGCTAGTGGTTTACACAGGATACCTGTGAGCTACTGTTATCCTTATTTCATAGATGAGGAAAGTTAAGTCACTTCCCCAGTGTCACAGCCCAAGCAAATAGAGGAGCTGGGGATCAGATTCACATTTGTCAGACTTCAGGGCTGCTTCCCTGTAACATCCTACTATCCTAGAAGGTAAGGACAGTCATGCTCTTTTGGGAAATCTGAGATTGTCTCAATATAACTCGCCTCCAGCTTGTGTATAGATATTTTCAAAATGAATATAGATGTTTAGAGCCAGATAGTTAAGCATGGGGCAGTCTGCCTCAGTCATCAGTAGTGGAAATGCTGGCTCTGAGTCAGTCCCAGTGATGTCATTGAACTATGTGTAGAACCAGCTGGAGTCTATTCTGAATCTGGCTGAAACCGAGAGACAGCAGGGAAACGATATTTTTAATGGTGTTGCATTAGAAAAGATAATTAAAATAATAAAACTGGCCCTCAGATATAAAAGATAGGTACTGGGAAGAAAGTAGCAATAAGTAGGTAACTATGGGATCGGTTAGATTTATTTATATATTAATGTTAGGATCACCTTGTTGAATGTAAGGATGCTCACCTGGCGGTGCTTCCATGTTAACTTTTTACTTATTAATCTTGCATTTTATAGCAGTATGATATTACTGTATCTGACCTAAATCAGCCCATGCTTGTTAGTCTGTTAAAGAAGAAGAGAAATGACAACAGTGAGGCTCAGCTCGCCCACCTGATACCTGAGCTCTGCTTTCTAACAGGTAATGTTTGTGTTTTATATCTCTGTCAGGCTCCTGGATACAGGCCCCTGATGCTTGGCAGTGGGCAGACCCTCTTTAAGTTACATGAATGCCAGGACATCGATTTAACCCATGGAGGATGGTCCTTTTAAGTAATTTATTCAATAATAGAGACATGTTGGGGGAATCGATTTCCTTTATCTCATATATTCCATGTATTACTTTGATGTAAAATAGACCCCCTGATATCATCCTAAAACCAAGTTTCTCTTTGCCATTATTTGAATTTACTAGTATAGGAAGGAATGTGACTTAGATTTTCTTCAGGTGTATCACTAGAGTGGTGCCAGAATGATCCATACTTTCTTTTTGCATGAATTTTCAGAATATAATCCTCATTATACAGTAAAATCTGAATAACTGCCTCGAGTACTTTTAACAATGTTCTTTTGACTAACAGGTAGGCCTAGGAAGTGAAGACTTTCTACATTTTGCATTTGTGTGTTCCTTGAGTCAGTTATGATGTGTATATATCTATTTTGCCATTAGAAAAATTAATAAGAAGGGCCGGCGTGGTGGCTCACGCCTGTAATCCTAGCATTTTGGGAGGCCAAGGCGGGCGGATCACCTGAAGTCAGGAGTTCGAGACCAGCCTGGCCAACATGGTGAAACCCCATCTCTATTAAAAATAAAAAATTAGCTGGGCATGGTGGCACACATCCGTAACCCCAGCTACTCAGGAGGCTGAGGCAGAAGAATCACTTGAACCCAACAGGCGGAGGTTGCAGTGATCCGCGATCACGCCAGTGCACTCCAGCCTGAGTGACAGAGCAAGACTCTGTCTCAAAAAAAAGGAAAGGAAAGAAAGAAAAATTAATGAGGATATAATCCTTGAAGGGAAGGGTGTTCATTCTTTTTATTTTTTTTGAGATGGAGTTTCACTCTTGTTGCCCAGACTGGAGTGCAATGGTGCGATCTTGGCTCACTGCAACCTCTGCCTCCCGGGTTCAAGCGATTCTCCTGCCTCTGCCTCCTGAGTAGCTGGGATTACATGCAAGCACTGCCACGCCCGGCTAATTTTGTATTTTTAGTAGAGACGGGGTTTCTCCGTGTTGGTCAGGCTGGTCTCAAACTCCCAACCTCAGGTGATCCACCCGCCTCGGCCTCCCAAAGCGCTGGGATTATAGGCATGAGCCACAGCGCCCGGCCTAAGGGGTGCTCATTCTTAATGGTGTTCTGATATTGTAGGTCTGCAGGACCCAATACAGTAGCCAGTAGCACATGAGTTTCTGAACACTTGAATTGGGACTAGCTCTACTAAAAGACTGAGAGGAGGTGTGCTTTAGGTGTAAAACACAGCCCAGATTTGAAAGGCTTAGTATGAATAAAAAGAAGGAAACTACCTCAACAATAAATGTTTTATGTTGATTGCATGTTGGAATGATAATATGTTGGATATACTGGGCTAAATAATATACACTATTCAAAGTAATTTCGTCTGTTTCTTTTTTGCCTTTTCTTAACGTGGCTACCAGAAAACTTAAAATGACATACGTGGTTTTCATTTCTATTGGATGTGCTATACAGATGGTGAATGCATTCAAGTGGAAAGGTTTAAACTGGGCCTTTGATGGGCTGAGTTGCTTATGTTCATTTTCTCACTTTGTCTTCATTTGCATTTAATAGGGCTGACTGACCAGGCAACATCTGATTTCCAGCTGATGAAGGCTGTGGCTGAAAAGACACGTCTCAGTCCTTCAGGCCGGCAGCAGCGCCTGGCCAGGCTTGTGGACAACATCCAGAGGTACTGGATCACCGCATGCATCCTTCCTGGGGCTGAGTTTTTAGTATTAGATGGCCTATGTAACACTGATATATTCCTTGAAGGAAATGTGTCATTCATATTGATTCAGAGCAAGGAGCTTTTGAATTGTGCTGTCCACAGCCCTTCATCTGAGATGTCTCAGGACTAAGGGGTTGAAGGGAGTTGGAGGCCATGCTGATAGGAATAACACTTGCTTTACCTCCATGCCCTGCTTTCATCTATTTCATACATTGAAGTCTGGATAAAATGTTGAATAAAGAAAAAGGTTATAATCTAAACAACAACAACAACCTTCAAGCAAACAAAGCAACCAGAAAAACACCAGGCCCCCAGTATTCAGGGTCAGGAATGCTCAGCTCTTAATACAATGGCCTCAGCAGGCTGAACTTTAGGAAAACCCCACTATGTGCCTTTTAAATTTGAGATATACCTTTGTGCCATCTGGTTCTGCCCATCTGATTATCAGACTATGTTTCCGTTCTTATTTATGACAGTTTGCTATAACATGTGATTGGAAAATTGAGCTTCTCCTTGGTTTTCCTTTCTGACCCTCTAAAACTGGACTGTCTAGGGTGGCTGCTGTGCACTTGAAATGTGGCTAGTGACACATCTAGAAATGACAGTTTTTTAATCTATTGGGTTAAATAACATATATTTAAAACGTAATTTCACACTTGTCATTTTTTTACTTTCTTAAGGTGGTTACTGGAAAATTTAAAATTATGTATGTAGCTTGCTTTATATTCCTATTGGGCTATATTGTTGATCAACAGTCTTTTTTTTTATTTTAATCTTTTTTAAAGTAGTACTAGCTCATGGAGGATTTGGAAACTTACGTAGCACAAAGAAAGGAGAGAGAAAAGAGTGTGTATGTGCGTTTACTCAGTAAATATTTAACAAATGAATCACAATTGAATTAATAATTAATTCAATTAATATTAGTAATATTCTTTCAGACTCTGCAAACGCATATAATCCTATTTTTTAAAAGAGAAATGGTATAATACTGTACATCATGTTTTGTAGCTTGCTCTTTTCACTTCAGGGTTTTTCTCAAACATTTCCATATGATAAACATGATCTCTATTATCATGCTAGTGTTTTCATAGTTTTTTAATTTCATGAATATACTTTACGTCATTTACCCTGGACGTCCCTCAGACTTATGCCGAATTGAGAAGGAATTCCTGGTTCGTTTCCCGTATAGTGACTGTGGATTAATCTTCCTGATGCATCTATCTGCCACCTTTCAGTAATACCACCCACCTCACCCCATTTCCTGACCAATGATGGCCTCACTCATCTCATCCTGGGCAGTTGGTATCTGAAGCAAAATAATTAACTCAAAGGAATTAATGTGACCAGAGAGGACATAATCCGAATAGGTGGAAATAGTGAGCTATTGCAGAGAGACAGTGGTGAAGAGGTTTGAGCTTCCCTAAAAAAATTGGTAGAGCTTTAATAGGGAAACAAAAGTGTGGGGATCTCCTCCATGTCCTGCAAATGCCTGGCTTACTGTGTGCTGAGTCCTATATATGGTTGTCACTTTCAAGGAGCTTATGGCTCAGTGGAAGTTATCATATATCATACTCCCATGAGCTAAAACATCAACTATGATTAAAGCTTATTAAGTTATAAATGGAAAGTACTACACAATAGAAAGTAGTGTTATTATTGCTGATATTAATATTCTCCTCATAGAATAGAGAGGGTAATAGGAAGATCCTGAATCTTCTGAAGCTTACATTCTTATGTTCCCTTCTTTTATCATCCTTCTTCGACTCTCAACCCAAGAAATTCAGATATTCACAAAAGACATCTCCACATCCACTGGCTCCAAAATATCTCCTTATTAACGAGTGTGTTATCAGGAATGATAATATCTCATAGGTTTTGAGCACATGCCATGTGCCAGGGACTGTGGTGAGCACTTTCTGTGCATTATCATATTTCATCTTTATGTCAGTCCTACGAAGTAGGTGCTTTTATTATCCTTACATTTTGCCAGTAAGGAAACCAAGGCCTTAAAGATGAATAGTTTGCTCAAGATCATATATTATTAAATGTTAGAGCTAGGAGTTAAACCCAGGTCTGTCTGGCTCGAAAGCTTATTTTTCTAACCACTGTACTCCCACTGGAATCCTTTTCCCATTCCTGAACATCCCAAATGAGCACAGTTGTCCCGTAATTCTTTTAAGCAGGGAAAAAATATGCTGAGTAGAATTAGAAGCCAGGAATCCTGAAGACACAGAAAATCAGCCCCTGACTAATTCAGTAAGTTATAATTATATCTCTCTTTAATGATTTAAAACAACTTTATCAACAGGAATACCAATGCTCGCTTTGAACTAGAGACCTGGGGACTGCATTTTGGAAGTCAGATATCTCTGACTGGCCGGATTGTGCCTTCAGAAAAAATATTAATGCAAGACCACATAGTAAGTGCTGTGATTTTATTTTCATTTAAAAGTATTTACTTGAATATGTGTAAGTTTGTGCATTGGCCAGAGTGGCTTGTGTGCTTATAATATTTGGTTTGGCCATGTACTTCCATCTCTTTATCCTAAGACTTCAGATCCCCTGTGGTTTCCTTTTCAATCTGAATTTACTTGCACGGACTTAGCGGCACCCAGTGGACATGATTTAGGTTAGTCAGAAGACAGTATTTCAAATCACTGCAATTAAAACATACCCATCTTCTGTTGGGTGGTGCATTGCTCTTAAAAAAAAGTCATAGTCATCTGAGGAAATTCTATTAGCTGGTGGACATTAGTTCTAATAGATTGTTTTCTGATACCAAAACTGAGCCCAGGAGGTTAAGGCTGCAATGAGCTTTTGCAATGACTTTTAGTTGCCATGTCAGTTATGTATGTTAATCTTTCGAAATAAAACACTGCTCAATGGACATTAAAATCAAGAAGTATGCACAGAACCCAGCCCCAGACATAGTACTTGGGGAGAGAGGCATTCTGAAACCTGAAGAGACAAATCATCGCCACTTCCAGACTTCGGCTGAAGAAATGAACCTATCAATATTTTACGCAAAAATTATACATTATCTTTCTCCCCTCGCCCTCAGTTTTGCCCACTTTAAAACACCAGTCACATTTCATGTTTAAAGGCTCTCTTCTTGCCTTTATTGGGTATAATAAACCAGTATGTCTAACTGATATAACTGAACAATGAATGTATCATGTTGGTAGAATGGGGGGAATTTTTTTCATCTTTTTTTTTTTTTTTTTTTTCGAGACAGGGCTCATTCTGTTGCCCAGGCTGGAACACAGTGGCATGATCACAGCTCATTGCAGCCTTAACCTCCTGGGCTCAAGCGATCCTGCCATTTCAGCCTCCCAAGAAGCTGGGACTATAGGCGTGCGCCACCATGCTCAGCTAATTTTTGTATTTTTTGTAGAAACCAGGTCTCCCTGTGTTGCCCAGGCTGGCCTTGAACTCCTGGGCTCAAGCCATCCTCCCACCTCAGCCTCTCAAAGTGCTGAGATTACAGACACGAGCCACCATGCCTGGCCTTGTCATATCTTTACAATAATCTATCCAAGTTACAAAAACTCTCATTGGAGAAGATAAGGAAGTACTATTTTTCAACACAAAACAAAACAAAACTTTATGGTAAAGTACTAAAATGTAGACACCCATTAGGATCTTGGCGAGAGTTCAGTAAAGAGAAGCTCAGTTTCAGATCCACATGTGAAGGACTTATGTACTTAAAATGATCCATCTCATAATTTCTATAAGTAAAATCGTATTTCCCAGAGCCTTTCATTTTTATGTATTTGTTTGCATTTTTTTGGTGTAGAAACTGGTGTCCATAGGAGAAAGGGCATTAAAACAGGAGAACTCATGCACTGGAGGTAGCAGGTGTCTAAGATGACAGGGTCATCAACTTCTTGGCCCATTCTGCTTTTCTGAAATTAGGTCCTAGGAACTGAATGAACTAAAAGTTCACAGGTCTCAGGGTACATTGTCCTGGGTCTCCTCCCAGCCCCATAAGACAACAGCAGGAAGAAGTGTTGTGGGCAGAAGGAGTACAGCTCTCCTCATGCCCTAATGGACAGGAATGAACTTTGACTCCAGAGTGAGCCATTGATGGAAAGCTAGCCCTTCTCCTTTGCTCTCAGGCCGAGGTAGGTGGACTCCTGGGGCTGAATCCAGCCCAGCCAGTGGAAGGCATCACGAGGATGGCTGATGGTTGGAAGTCAGAGAAGTCAGAGTGCTTGGTCACAAGTGCCCTGGCTGCCATGTCAGGAGACCAGCATTCTAAACCTGTCGCTGCTGCCAAGTGGTTTCGTAACCTCTCAGTCACAGCTTTCTAGTTTGTAAAACAAGAGGATTGGGATGTTTCTTAAATATTCATGTACATGTGAATCACTTGGGGGACATGTTAACATGCAGATTCTGATTCAGTGGGTCTCGGGTGGTGCACAGGAGTCTGCATTTCTAACTGGCTTCTAGGCAGTGCTCAAGCTGCTGGTCAAGTAACGCTTGACAGCACTTCAAGTAGCAGGAGATTAGCATACAATGTGGTCCCTTTTAGTTCTAACAGTGGATCTTCCCCACTTGCTGTGCCAAAGGCATCATTCAATTACAGTCTGAGGATATAAGCAGAGGTCTGGGAAGCAGGCTAACATTCCCCCTCTTCAGCGCAGGAAACCTGTTTTTCCTGGTCACATGAGAGACCTTTTGAGAGTGAGAAAGGAGCCTCCATCCTGGCTTCATCTTTGCTTCTAAGCATACCTACTCCTAGCTTAATATATAATCTTAACTATCAGGGAACCTGCCCCGATAGTCACATAGGTTATTTTCTATTTTCCTTAAGCATCGGCTGGTTTGAGAAATAAAGGGACAGAGTACAAAAGAGAGAAATCTTAAAGCTGGGCATCCAGGGGAGACATCACGTGTCGGTAGGTTCCATGATGCCCCACAAGCCGTAAAACCAGCAAGTTTTTATTAGGGATTTTCAAAAGGGGAGGGAGTGTACGAATAGGGTGTCGGTCACAAAGATCACGTACTTTACAAGGTAATAGAATATCACAAGGCAAATGGAGGCAGGGCGAGATCACAGGACCACAGGACCGGGCGAAGTTAAAATTGCTAATAAAGTTTCGGGCACCATTGTCACTGATAACATCTTATCAGGAGACAAGGTTTTGAGAGCAACCGGTCTGACCAAAATTTATTAGGCAGGAATTTCCTCTTCCTAATAAGCCTAGGAGCGCTATAGGAGACTGGGTCTATTTCACCTCTATGGTCTACAGACCATAAAAGACAGCCACGCCCAGGGGGGCCAGTTCAGAGACCTACTCCCAGGCGTGCATTCTCTTTCTCAGGGATGTTCCTTGCTGAGAAAAAGAATTCAGCAATATTTCTCCTATTTGCTTTTGAAAGAAGAGAAATATGGCTCTGTTCCGCCCGCTCACCAGTGGTCAGAGTTTAAGATGATCTCTCTTGTTCCTTAAACATTGCTGTTATCCTGTTTTTTTCAAGGTGCCCAGATTTCATATTGTTCAAACACACATGCTCTACAATTTGTGCAGTTAATGCAATTATCACAAGGTCCTGAGGCGACATGCATCCTCCTTGGCTTACGAGATGACAGGATTAAGAGATTAAAGTAAAGACAGGCATAAGAAATCACAAAGGTATTGATTGAGGAAGTGATAAGTGTCCATGAAATCTTCACAATTTATGTTTAAAGATTGCAGTAAAGACAGGTATAAGAAATTATAAAAGTATTAATTTGAGGAACTAATAAATGTCCATGAAATCTTCACAATCCACGTTCTTCCGCCATGGCTTCAGCCAGTCCCTCCGTTTGGGGTCCCTGACTTCCTGCAACACTTAACTGTTCTGTAGGGTGTGTTAGTTTTATTATGATGACCTAGAGTATTGATAATCAGCATTCTCTGAGATATTTAGATGCTTAAAGTAAAAGATAAAATGATACAGGCTGTTTGCCTGAGTCATTCATAATAAAGGCATAGATACTCAGAGCTGGAAGGGAACCTCAGAGATCTTTGAATCAGACACCATTCTCTGCGCACCGCAGAGAATCATGAGGTTAAAGGGACCTCCAAGGGCCACCAGTGCCTGGAAGACCTGGGATGATGCCCAGACGCTTCCACTCCCAGAAAGCACATGTATTCTGTTCGGATGTGCAGTGCCTGCATCTGTGTTTTAAGACTGAATAGCAAACTGTGTTAAACAGTTATAACAAAAGTTGGCCATCTTCACACTGTCTTTATTTAGCTGCTCTCTGAATAAATTTGTTCAATCCTTTCATGATCATTATTTTTCTCAGTGTCGACCTGTGTCTGCTGCTGACTGGTCCAAGGATATTCGAACTTGCAAGATTTTAAATGCACAGTCTTTGAATACCTGGTTGATTTTATGTAGTGACAGAACTGAATATGTTGCCGAGAGCTTTCTGAACTGCTTGAGAAGAGTTGCAGGTTCCATGGGATTTAATGTGGACTACCCCAAAATGTGAGAATACATTGAATTTTGTTCATATATTAATTTGGTTTGGTTAGAAGGTAGGGAATAATGGCAGATGTATCAACAAAAGCTTCTTTATCCCAGTAGTTTCCTAATGTAAAGTGCCAAGAAAGTAGTCATAAGTAGATAGATTTTGTAATGACCAAACTTTTATAAAGTTAGAATATATTTTATGTTGGCCTTTGTAAAACTTGTACCCAGTTCTTAAGCAGTAGTGTCATTACCTGAAAATCTTTCCAGTACCAGTTGGGATATAAATCTTTAATAAGTCCATATATTGTCTTCTCAACTGTTTTTCCTTCTTTCAGATCAGTTTTTCATATCAGTTATTTACTTAATAGGAAATGGATATTAAAAAACAAAAGTTGCATGTCCTGACTTTTACTTGATTTTATGCTTTAAAATTTAATATGAAAATAGATCTCAAATAAGCTTTTCTGATTCTGTTACTGTAGCATACTATTAGTCATTCAGAGAGTTTTCTGATAAGACTAAGGTCAACCATTTATTCTTAGAATGTTTATTGAGTACTAATATGTGTAGATACTATGCCAGTTGCTGGGAATGAGAAAGATAAATAAATTGTTTTTCATTGAGTAAGAGATACATATACAATCACACTGAAAATAAATACTGTTTTGCTTTAGAAAAGCCATAAAGTTGGTCATGCCTCACTTTACTGAAACTGATATGCTTAGAAAAGAGGAACAGATACTTATTTTTCTTTGTTATAATGGAGTTATTCTTTAAACACATAGTTACTAATTAATTGCATCAGCAGCACAAGTATTAATCCCAAAGTCTCATTTAACACCATTGTTTAGAACTCTCCTCTTATCAAATCTGTTAATAAATAGCCTGGATTGAGTTTCACCCGCTCTACTTTCTCTAAACCCATGAGCTAATAAAGCAGGAAATGATTATGAAAGAAGCCACAGTCCGCAGATCCTGGGCTGACGTCACAGGCTCTTTCTCACGTGAATTCTGGAACAAGCCCATTGCTATGTTCTGTCCTTGGCCTGTTTTATTTGAAAGCTCATATTTTATTTCAACCTTCTTTTTTCCATAAAGTATCCATTTACCTGTTAGATTTATATGCATAGCTTCTGTCTTCTAAAACATTCACCTGATGATTTTAGAAGGAGTGGACTGTAAGTGCAGCAGAGTCAGAGTGCGAGAGTTTGAATTGGATGAGTCAGGACCATCTAGTTGCTAAGACAGTTCTGCCAGCCAGTCACGTAGGTCTGTTAGTATCTGCAGTCATGGGGTTGATGGTCCTGCCACCTGCTGGGCGAGTTTTAAAAAGCCACTGGGCATTGGGACAGTTCACTTATATACACATAAAAGAGGCTGATTCTACATAAAGAAACTAGTTTTACAAATTCCTATGTGTGTGAGAATTACTTTTGGAGCTGCTGGCCCCTAACATAATGTAAGCACAGAACAGATAATTGTTGAGTACTTGTGCGCTGATTAAGGCTAGACATTCCAGGCTCCAGACAAGCAACCACTAAGGAAAATAAAGATATTTTTGTCTAAATCATGCAAATTAGCTGAATATCTTGGTCTCATTAACCTGATGTTTTCTGAAACATTCGTTTTTAGATTCCTATAGCAATTCACTCTTACAGAAATCTTAATCCTGGTTGAGCTTGAACACGCTTTCAGACATTTGATACTGTGAGACTTGGGATTTCAAAAGTTCACTTTCAACCCCATTTTGAACAACAGAATTATTGATTATAGGGATTCTGGACAATTGAGAAGATCTGATTTTCTACCAAACCATTTTTTACACTGTAAAAATTATTGTGAAATGTTTTTGTCATATTTTGTAGTTTAAGAAACAATTTTAGACTCAAAAGGTTATTTTCTCTAATAATTTTTCCTAAAACTACTAGTGTGTTATGAAAATTTATTTGTATTATTTCTAATGCCATATAAGTATGTGCTACTAAGGAAGTTACATAGCTTCAAAATTAATCTTTTTATGTAGCATAAAAGTACAAGAAAATCCAGCTGCATTTATTAGAGCTATACAGCAATATGTTGATCCTGATGTTCAGTTGGTAAGTACAGGATACTTTTTGAACTCCTTTAATCTATAATTTTAGTTCTGCTTTATATCTACAGTCTGAACATACCCTCCCATGATATACTTGCAAATTGCCATGCATTTCTCCAAAGCACCGAAGAAAATATTAATCTTAGTATTTTAATCAATATTTTATTTCCTTTACACATTTCTAATATTAATTTTAAAATACAGTACTTCTTGTTACCCCTATAACAGCCATTGGTGTCTGCATATTTTGCAACTCATTGGGGTCATCTTTTCCTTAAGATTTAAGATAAACTGACTCCCACCTCATCACATAAATGTTGGTATCCAGTGTTCCCTATATTTCAGGGGATTCTTGGAGGGTTAGGTTTTTCCAAGTGACCTATGGCCCCAAATTCCTGCTTCCTCTGAATTCTTGCCACCTTCTGTGCATTTCAGAGAGGACCACTTCCTCCGGTGCTGCATCACCTGGTGGGACATCCACAGTTGCCTCATTTCCCAAAGGGCATGTGTGTGTAGCTGACTTTGCAGACTGTTTGGGGCCAAGGCATGATTACATCACATCCCAACATTCCAGAAAAATTAGAATTGACATCCCTGTTCTTAAAAATCTTTCAACGATTCCTATTTCCCAGGAATGTTTACTCTTCTACCAGACCTCAGCACCCCCAGGCTATTGTAGGGCTTTTCCTGTCCGTTCCATCTACCCTTCTTACCTCCCTCGCTCACTCAGTTCAACTTCCAACATTCTTGTTCTTATGTCATGCAAACTAACTGAACTAGCTAAGTGCTATCTCTTTGCTTTTCTTTTAGTGAGTTTCTCTTTTACTCTAAAGGATCTTATATGAAACAGAGAATTCTCACCCTAAGAGCATTTATTTTTTACTTAAATCAAATCAAACTTACAGAAAAGCGACAAGAACAGTACAAACAACTCTCTCATATACCCTTCACCCAGAATCCCAAATTATTGACCTTTTACCATATTTGCTTTATTATTTTCTATCTTTTTTGCTGAACTATTTGAGCATATGTTACAGGCATGATGCCCCAGTGCCCTTGACTATTTCAGTGCATATTTTCTATAAACAAGGTCTCTATCTTACAGAAGCATATGACAATCATCAAAATTAAGAAACAGTTTTCTTCATTTGTCTCAATTGTCACCTCTGTAGGAAAAGGCTCTACTGTCCTGCACTTAGTTGTCCAGTCTCTATAGTCTCTCCTTCAATCTGGAACAGCTCTTTAATTTTCCTTGACTCTGATGACCTTCCAATTTTGAAGAGTACAGACTAGTTATTTTGTATAACGTCCCTCGATTTGGGTTTGTCTGATGTCTCCTCATGATTAAATTCATGTTATGCACTTTTGGCAAGAGTAGCACAGCAATGATCCTATATTCTAAGTGCATCCTACCAGGTGTCACTCCACTGATTATGGTGATATCTGCCCGATTTCTCCACTGTAAAGTTAAGCTTTATCAGTTGCATGTGTACATATGTAGATATTTTGAGACTATATAAATAATCCTGTTCCTCATCAAACTTTTACCCATTTGTCTTAGCATCTATTATAATTCTTGCCTGAATCCATCATTATTATGATGGTTAACAAATGATGGTATTCCATTCCATCAGTCCTTCTACAGTCATTAGGTGGCATAGGAAGAACTTTCTCTTCTCCCCATTTATTCGTTTGTTTCTTTATATCTGCATAGACTCATAGATTCCTATTTTGTTAGAGTCCATTACTCTTATTATTTATTTTGTTGCTCTTAATATTGTACCTGATTTTGCCAGTGGGATTCCCCTTCAAGCTGGCTTCTGTGTCTTTTTCATGTGTCTCCATCTTTCTTGGAACACTTTCTTATTTTCTGGCAAAATAAGATATTCCAGGCTCATCTTACAGTGTTGCTTCCCCGCCCTGGAATCAGATATCTTTCCCAGGAGTCCTGATTCCTTTTAGCAGAGGATAGTATTTAGATACAAAGATTTGGGGCACTTGGTGTGCTTCATTGCTACTGGGTTGTTGCTATCCCCAGGCTTTCTCAATGGACATAGCTAGGAAATGTATGTTGCATGGCTCCTGTTATTCCCCACATACCTGCTTACTTGTCCAGCCCCTGGTGTGGAACCAGTCTCACTCGGCTCCCATCTTCTCTCAGCCCATTGGGCCACTGCCTTGTTCTACCACTTTTCTTGCTTGGAGCCAAACTCATGAATTGGAAGGAAGGAAGGCCTCTAAGAGCCTTTTGCTGATAATTTAAAAATATTTTTCTTCACTTTATATAATTAAATGTAAATAATTTTAGCTTTTGACATTGTGACTTTAAATAATTCTATAGGTGGAAAAATTACTTTGTTTTCTTCTGCTAATCATTGACAGTGCATGTCTTTTCTACAATTTGGGGGCTTTT
This sequence comes from Pan troglodytes, assembly GCF_028858775.2. Lineage (NCBI taxonomy): Eukaryota > Metazoa > Chordata > Mammalia > Primates > Hominidae > Pan > Pan troglodytes. Next base: position 96,706,450 of record NC_072407.2, read on the forward strand.
GAAAGTGGAGAATAAAAGATGAGAAGGAGGCGGAGGTAGGCCCTTCGGTGCGGAAAGCATCTGATAAGAAGTAGGAGTAGGCCAGGGGCGGTGGCTCACGCCTGTAATCCCAGCACTTTGGGAGGCCGGGGTGAGTGGATCACAAGGTCAGGCATTTGAGTCCAGCCTGGCCAACATAGTGAAACCCCGTCTCTACTAAAATTAGAAAAAATTAGCCGGGCGTGGTGGCAGGCACCTGTAATCCCAGCTACTCGGGAGGCTGAGGCACAAGAATCGCTTGAACCCAGGAAGTGGAGGTTGCAGTGAGCCAAGATCATGCCACTGCACTCCAGCCTGGGTGACAGTGTGAGACTCTGTCTCAAAAAAAAAAAAAAAAGCCAGGGGACTTGAAACTTCTCTATCCACCCCCCACTCATATCCATACTCTCAACTTCAGCTTTTTTTTTAAAAAGTGTATTTTTGTGTCCTTTATTTTGGTTATCTTGTACCTAATGGGAAAAGCACCATAGTTTAAGCTAATTCTCAACTTTGCTTATCTTTGGGTGGGGTCAGGGAGGGACCAATGGGAATGATAACTTGAAAACCATAGGAAAGGATCACTGCAAAGTTGGGGGTGAGGGAGTGGAGATAGCTGGAGAAGCAGCTCTGTGAGAAGGGAATTTGAGGGAATTGACAGAATCAAATCAGGAGAGAAATGAGGAGAAAGGAAAAGCCAAGGGAAATGGGTAGGAGTGGGTGGGGCTTTGCAGAATGAATGGCTAATGAGAAGGCATTTCAAATGGATTGATTAATTCACCAGTGTTTTAATGGCCATTTAAGAGAACTGTAGGCATGTTAGTGTTGCTTCTTGGGAACTTAAGGGTAAAAGATGTTTGGAGAATAATTCATGAATTCATTTCTTTAAAAAGCAACTTCTTAGCAGAAGTAAATTAACTTCCAAAATCTTTTGCTGTTTTTGCTTTTAGGTAATGTGCATTCTGCCTTCTAATCAGAAGACCTATTATGATTCCATTAAAAAATATTTGAGCTCAGACTGCCCAGTCCCAAGCCAATGTGTGCTTGCTCGGACCTTGAATAAACAGGGCATGATGATGAGTATCGCCACCAAGATCGCTATGCAGATGACTTGCAAGCTCGGAGGCGAGCTGTGGGCTGTGGAAATACCTGTAAGGACCCTGTCACATTTTTTCTATTAGTAATTAATAAATGTATTTTAAAGATTAAAGTAGGAGATGTTATCACATGATCCCAGAATTATTTGGTTTGCTTGTTTCTTGAGCCTCTGCCCTGGGTTCTGGCATTCCATAAGCCATTGTGAATCTTCAAAAGAGGCTCCATACTTCTCAGCGAGCTTCAGTTAAGCTGCTAACTCAGCATAGGGACCTGATTTGAATCCTCTTGGCTGCTATTTTAAAATCTGTGTTCCATTGCCTCCACATTTACTTGCTTTCATCAGGGTGCTAACTCTGAGAATAGCCTTGCACCCTGGATGGGGCCTCCCCAGAGCCTGGGGAGCTGGCATAGCCTATGATCTGAACCTCCAAACTGTGGTAGGTACTGAGAAAATCCTCTTCTCTTCCCTGAACTGTAGCCACCATGGGAGTAAGTGAGGAGGAGGAGAAGCGAGGGAGTGTTGCCCATTTCCTTACATGTCCATAACCAGAATGAACATGGTTACCCTCAGCCTCCCTCTCTCCCACTCCCCACAAAGATGCATAGCCAAGTGAGGATTCCTTAGAGATCTGAAGAATGAAGAGTGGAATTCCTCTTCAGATTCCTGCAGACCAGAGGCAAGCGATAAATACACTGATCACACTCCCAGAATCTCTTTAGCCACTGGTGCCCCTTCCCCACCCCACAAAGGATGATGGTTATCTTGGACGGTAGTGTTTCTCTTAAGATAAGTGTGTACCATATTCTTCCTGCCATCTTTAAGTCTCTCTCATTTCTGGTTTAATAATCTGGCTCACGGATCTCAATCTCCCTTACACATAGCTTAACTTTAAGAATTCAGTAACGGGAGTCTGTTTTTAAAAACTTTCCTATTAAACCATTGGTAGGGGAAATGATACCTCATCCCATTAAATCATGACAAATTTAATTTTATAGTTAAAGTCCCTGATGGTGGTCGGTATTGATGTCTGTAAAGATGCACTCAGCAAGGACGTGATGGTTGTTGGATGTGTGGCCAGTGTTAACCCCAGAATCACCAGGTACTGCTAAAACTACCTGAACACATGCTTCATTTAGTTAGACTATTAATTGTGGTTTCACTAAAGAATGTAACAGCAAGGAATATTTTGTATTATTCACTCATTTTAAACACCAACATTTATGTTCATAAATTACACTTACATATAAAAATGTGATTGATAATATTGGGGTACTATGTAGCCTCATTAAAAAATCTTTTATATATTCATTAGGGTGAGCTATTGCTCATCTTCCCCAAATGATAGATGTGTACAAATTCTTGTGCATTTATTTATTTTCTGAGTGTCTGCACCATATTGGGAACTGAACTAGGTACTTTACATATATCATGTCGAGCAGTTGATCTTTGAAATCAGATTGCCTGGATTTATACCCTGGTCTGCCACTTACTTACTCTGTGACTGAGGTCTAGTTATTTAACTTTGCTGTGCCTCACTATGGTAATCTGTAAAATAGAAATAATAATGATGCCTATTTCATAAGGCATTTATGGGAATTATCTAAAATAAGGTGCATTGAACATCTCCACCCATAGTAAATACTCAATACATACTTCTTGTTATGATTATTAACATTTGCAGACATTTGATGTGGCTGTTGTTCACACAGCTATTAAAAACAGGCAAAATCAGGGATAATGCCTTAAACATTGGCTAATAGTACTCATTAAATTATGGGTCTTAGAATTGTTTCCACCTTTGTAATTGAACAATGTGTTTTGAGGCTATAGCAGCCCTTTGCAAAATGTTTTCTTCCTGGCTTAAGCTATTTTATTTACTCCATTAAATTAATGGTCAGGTATGTATTTTGGATTGTGGGAAACAGAAAAAGGAACACCATAATAACACCATACTTGCATGCCTACAACTTCATTCCAGGTTGTATGAGATGCTTCTTATATATGCCACATCATTAATCAAGTTGATAAAGGACTTTCATTTTTTTCTTTGTATATCTAAAATTTATTTTGATATAGGGAGTGAGGTAGGGATCCACTTTAGTTTTTTTCCTGAAATGGTCACCATTTATCAGAAAATTTATTATAATTTTTATCAGTTTTGATAATTGATGCATACATTATATATATTTTGAATGTACAGTGTGATGTTTTCATATATGTATACATTGTGAAATAATTACCACAGTCAAGGTAACTAACATATCCATTACCTCACATAGTTACCATTTGTGTGTGTGTGTGGTGAGACTACTTAAGATCTACTCTCTTAGCAAATTTCAACTATACAATAGTACATGATAATTAACTATACTCAACATGCTGTACATTGTGTCCAAAACATATTCATCTTATAACTGAAAGTTTGTACCCTTCGAACAACATCAAATATTCCCATCCTCTGCCCCCGATAACTATCTTCTACTCTCTGTTTCTATGAGTTTGACATTCTTAGATTCCACATATAAGTGATCGTACAGTATTTGTCTTTTTGTGTCTGGCTTATTTTACTTAATATAATGTCCTGTAGGTTCATTCATGTTGTTGCAAATGGCAGGATTTTCTTAAGGCTGAATAATATTCTATCGTGTGCGTGTGTATCTCACAATTTCTTTACCTAATCATCCATCAGTTGTCACAGGTTGATTCTATATCTTGGCTATTGAACATGGGAATGTAGATATCTGACATACTGATTTCTTTTCCTTTGGATATATAGCCAGAGTGGGATTTCTGGATCATATAGTAGCTCTACTTGAAATTTTTTGAGGAACTTCTTTACTGGTTTCCATAATGGCTATGCTAATTTACATTCCCACCAACAATGTATAAAGGTTCCCATTTTTCCACATTCTCCCTAATATTTATCTTCTGACTTTTTGGTCATAGCCATCCTACAGGTGTAAGGTGATATCTCATTGTGGTTTTGATTTGCATTTCCTTGATAATTAGTGATGTTGAGCACCTTTTCATGTATCTGTTGGCCATTTATATGTCATCTTTGGAAAAATGTCTATTTAATTGGATTTTTTTTCTATTGAATTGTATGGGTTCTTCATATATTTTGGATATCATCCCTGTATCAGATATGTGATTGCAAATGTTTTCTCCCATTATGTAAGTTGCTTTTCATTTTGTTAATTATTTCCTTTGCTATGCAGAAACTTTTATTATTTAGTTGTATTTTTGGTGTCATATTCAGAAAATCATTGCCAAGATCAATGTCATGGAGCTTTATGTTTTCTTCTAGAAGTTTTGCAGTGTAAGATCTTTTGTGTAAGTCTTTAATCCATTTAGAGTTAATATTTGTGTATGGTATAAGGGTCCAATTTCGTTTTTTTACATGTGAATATCTAGTTATTTCAACACCATTTATTGAAGAGACTTTCTTTATCCCATTGTGTATTGTTGGTGTTTTTGTCAAAGATTAGTTGACTGTATACGTGTGGATTTATTTCTGGGCTTCTTATCCCGTTCCATTTGCGTATGTGTCTGTTTTTATGGCAGTATCAGGCTGTTTTGATTATTATGGCTTTGTAATATAATTTGAAATCAGGAAGTGTGATGCATCTAGCTATTGATTTGCATATGTTGAACGATCCATTCTTACATCCCAGGTATAAACCCCATTTTCTCATCATTTGTGAAACTTTTAATATACTGTTGAATTTAGTTTTTAGTATTTTGTTGAGGATTTTTACATTTATGTTTATCAGGGCTTTCCTTTTTTTTCACGTAGGCATTTATTGCCATAAACTTCCATCTTAAACTACTTTTGCTGCATCCCATAAGTTTTAGTATGTTGTGTTTCTATATTTCAATTTTGCAGTTTTCCTCCATTATTAATTCTAGTGTCATACTATGATGGTCAGACAATAGTAAGCTTGATTGATATAGTTTGTTCAAATATTGATATAGTTTGTCCCCTCCAAAAAATGTGATCCCCAATGTTGAAGGTAGGGCCTGGTGGGAGGTGTTTTGGTCATGGGGGTAGATTGCCCTCCCCATGGTAATAAGTGAGTTCTTGTTCTGTTAGTTCATGCAACAGCTGGCGGTTTAAAAGAGTCTGGCATGTCTCTTGATCTCTCTCTTTTGCTCCCTCTTTCACCATGTGACACCCTGGCCCCCCTTTGCCTTTCATGATGATTATAAGCTTCCTGAGGCCCTCGCCAGAAGCAGATGCTGGCACTATGCTTTATGTACAGCTTGTAAGACCATGCGTCAAATAAACCTTTTTTTAAAATAAATTGCCCAGTCTAAAGTGTTTCTTTATGGCAATACAAAACTAACAGATTGATATAATTTCAGTCTTCTTAAAGTTGTTAATACTGGCTATGATTTGTCTTGGAGAATGTTCCATGTGTGCTTGAGCAGAATATGTATTCTGTGGTTGTTGGCTGAAACATTTTATATATTAGATTCATTTGGTCTAAAGTATAATTCAAGTCCAATGTTTCCTTATTAATTTTCTGTCAGGATGATCTATCTATTGTTAAAAGTGGAGTATTGAAGCTCCCTACTATTATTGTATTGCTATTTCTCTCTCCAGATATTAATATTTGATTTATATATTTAGATGCTCAACTATTAGGTGCATACATAGGTAAAATTGATGTATTCTCTTAATGAATTGATTCTTTTATCATTATCCAACGACTTTGATTTTTGTGAGGTATTTTTTTTTTTTACAAAAGTCTATTTTGCCTAAGTTTAGCTACCCCTGCTCTCTATTGGTTTCCATTTGCATGGAATATTTTTTCTATCCTTTTACTTTCAATCTATGTGTGTCCTTACAGCTGAAGTGAATCTCTTTGTAGGTGGCATTTAGTTAGGTCTTCTTTTTTATCCCTTTAGCCACACTGTGTCATTTGATTGGAGAATTTAATCCATTTACATTTAAAATATTGATAAGTAATGACTCACTATTGTGATTTTATTCATTGTTTTCTGGCTTTTTTGTAGATTATTTGTTTCTTTATTCCTCTCTCACTGTCTTCCTTTGTGATTTGATGATTTTCTGCAATAGTATGCTTTACTCCTTTCTCTTTTTTGTTTTGAGTATCTACTATGGATTTTTGCTTCATAATTACCATGAGGCTTACATAAAACATCTTATGGTTATAACAGTATATTTTAAGCTGATAACTTTATCACATACAAAAACTCCTCACTTTTACTTTCTCCCCTACATTTTATGTTTTAGATGTCATGATTTGCATCTTCTTATATTGTGTATATATGCATTAATTATATTGTGTAGCTATTTTTATTATATTGTTATTTTCTTATATTATGTAGCTATATTTTAAAATACTGTGATCTTTTATCCCTACAACTAGAGTTATAAGTAGTTTATAAACAACTATTACAGTATTAGAGTATTTTGAATTTGATGATATACTTACCTATATTAGTGAGTTTTATGCTTTTATATGTTTTTATGTTACTTATTACATCCTTTCATTTCAGCTTGAAGAACTCCCTTTGTTATTTCTTATATGGCAGGTCTAATGGTGATGAACTTCCTCAGTTTGTTGTTTGAAAAATTCTTTATCTCTTTTTCATTTCTGAAGGACAGCTTTTCAAGGAAAAGTGTTCTTGATTGATCAGTAGTTTTTTCTTTCAAAACTTGGAATATATCATCTCATTTTCCTGGCCTGTAAGGTTTCTGCTGAGAAATCTGCTGATAGCCTATGAGGGTTCCTTTGTATGTAATAAGCCTCTCTTCTTGCTGCTTTCAACATACTCTGTCTTTGATTTTTGACAGTTTGATTGTAATATGTCTTGGTGAATTCTTCTTTGGGTTGAACCTGCTTCAGAACCTTTGAGCTACATGTGCCTGGATGTTCCTATCTCTTTCCAGATTCAAGAACATTTTAGCCATTATTTCTTGAAATAAGCTTTCCACCTATCTCTGTTCTCCTTTTGAAACTTTCGTAATGCAAATGTTAGCCCTCTTTATGGTATCCCAAAAACTCCATAGGCTTTCTTCCATCCTTTTATTTTTTCTCCTTTGTGTATTTTCAAATGACCTATCTTCAAATTCACAGATTCTTCTACCTGATCAAGTCTGCTATTGATATTTTCTATTGCTTTTATTTAATTAATTGTATTCTTCAGCTCCAGAATTTCTGCTTGGTTCTTTGAGATGGAGTCTCACACTCGCCCAGGGCTGGAGTGCAGTGGCACAATCTTGGCTCACTGCAACCTCCGCCTCCTGGGTTCAAGTGATTCTCCTGCCTCAGCCTCCCAAGTAGCTGAGATTATAGGCACCTGCCACAATGTCCAGCTAATTTTTTGTATTTTTAGTAGAGAGGGGGTTTCACTGTGTTGGTCAGGCTAGTCTCAAACTCCTAACCTCCTGATCCACCTGCCTCAGCCTCCCAAAGTGCTGGGATTATAGGTGTGAACCACCAGGCCCAGCTTGCTTGGTTCTTTTTTAATGATTTCTATCTCTATATTGAAGTTATTGTTTTGTTTCTGTATTTTTTTTTAATGTCATTGAGTGGTCTGTCTGCATTCCCTTGTAGCTTGCTGAGCTTCCTTAAACAATTATTTTGAATCCTTTCTCAGGCAATTCACAAATCTCCATTTCTTTGAGGTCAGTTACTGGAATATTATTGTGTTCCTTTGGTTGTGTCATAGTTCCTGATTTTTCTTTTCTTTTCTTTTTTTTTTTTTTTTCCTTTTTGAGACGGAGTTTCGCTCTTGTCATGCAGGCTGGAGTATGGTGGTGCGATCTCAGCTCACTGAAACCTCTGCCTCCCAGGTTCAAGTGATTCTCCTGCCTCAGCCTCCCTAGTAGCTGGCATTACAGGTGCCTGCCACCATGCCCAGCTAATTTTGTGTATTTTTAGTAGAGTCAGGGTTTCGCCATGTTGGGCAGGCTGGTCTTGAACTCCTGACTTCAGGTGATCCTCCCTCCTCGGCCTCTAAAAGTGCTGGGGTTACAGGCATGAACCACTGCACCCGGTCAGTTCCTGATTTTTCATGTTTCTTGAAGTGTTGCATTGCTGTCTTTGCATTTGAAGAATCAGTCATTTCTTCCAGTCTTTATTGGCTATCTTTGGGAGAGAAAAACCTTTAACAGTCAGCCCAGCTAGGGATTCTGAGGCTCTCTTACACGTTTTCTATTCATGCGCCCACTCCACACTTCTGGTTCTCACTTGGTGGGGGGATCCTTAAAATTGCATGCACTTTCTCAATCCCACAAAGCCAGGCCAGCTGTCAAGAGGCTCTCATCTGTTTTCCCTAGGGTGGTGCCCTGAAATGCTCATTTGTGTACCTTCTCCAAATCCTGAAGAGTCAAGCTATCTGTTTGTGTGAAATGCTTGCACTCAACATCTGAACAAATGTGGCTGGGGAGCCAGCCTGGTCAGGGGTGGTGGTGAGATACATGTAGCATTTGGGGTGCCTGTGAGTCAGTTGAGGTGCTCCATAGGCAAGGTATCCTAAGAAACCCACAGGAGGGCCTCTTGATGAAGCTCATAGAGCAGTCAGTAGGGTTTGCAGCCACTCTTTTCTGCCCCCAGACTCTCCTAACCTCCCAGCTGTGCTGATAATCTTGTTGTTCTGGTTGAGGCAAGAAAAAAGTGGGCATCCTAGGCAGTATCCTGAATGGGTGAGGGAGCTGGGTGCTCACTCACTACACTCTAATTTTCACCCTGTAAGAGAAATCATGGGCTGATGTGATCTGTCATGGCACTGAGCTGTGCCCTCCCTAGGGGAGGAGCAATGCAGGTAAAGTGAATCTCTTTGTGTTACCCTCTTTAATGCATCCATTCTCTGATGTTTTACTCCAGTGATGTGCTGGAACGTCACCATTGGAGTTAGTCTCATCCATGGGTAATTGTCAAAATTGATGCTTCTGGAAGGGAAATGATGGTAGAAAGCTCCTATTCTTCCACCTTGCTAATATCACTCAGGACTTCTAGTTTGTTGGCAGCATTCCTAATTGTGTTCTGTTTTTTTTTTTTGTTTTGTTGTTGTTTTTTACAAAAAAACAAAATGTTTAGAGATGGGGTCTTGCTTTGTTGCCCAGGCTGGAGTGCAGTGGCTATTCACAGGCACAGTGATAGCACAATACAGCCTTGAACTCATGGGCTCAAGCAGTCCTCCTACCTCAGCCTCCCAAGTAGCTGTGACTATAGGCACGTGCCACCACACGTAGCTGTATTACTGTTGTTGCATATATTTAGAGAGGTATAATAATGCTGGAACATATCTAACATGAAGTCATGATCTTCATTTCCAAGTGCTTTAAGTTAATTAATGGTGGTAGTAAGGGAACTTGTTTCTGAAATCTACACAATAATGTTAAGATTTCTAATCCAAAAGGATCACCTATAGAAATGAAAGTTTATGCTTCAGAAATCTTTGAATATTTTGACAGTAGAAGCTCTATTGCTAAATTAATACATTAATTTATAACAATAATAGTGGCCTCTATTACTCTTTACTATATGCAAAGTACTGTGCTAAATATTTTACAAATATTATGTGATTTAATTTTTACCACAACCCTATGAGGTAGTAACTAATCTACTTACCTTGTAAATCTCCTTGGTACAGATGAGGAAACTGAGACTTAGGTTCACATAGCAAAGGTACACAGCTGGTGAGTATATTGACTAGGATTTGAAGCTCGATATGGCTGATGCCAACACTATGTTTAGCTTCTCTTCTCAATAAATTCTTTTTGGGTAAAGGGGCTCTTTGATATAATTGTGAACACATAACACATACAAAATTGTGAACATTGATTTTTACTCATAATGTCTGTTTCTTAATTTAATAATAATGAATATTTATGGTAGAAAAATTGAAGTTGAATTTTACTTTTTTTTTTTTTTTTTAACTTTAGGTGGTTTTCCCGCTGTATCCTTCAGAGAACAATGACTGATGTTGCAGATTGCTTGAAAGTTTTCATGACTGGTACTAAAAATATAGCAATGTGGGTGGGCTCCAAGGACTGTTCCTTCAGACCTCAAATCCACATGCTTATAAAAGACCACATAGGTCAAAGCAAACTCTCTACACCTGTCTTTGTCAACTGTCACCCAGTTGAAGATCTCTGAAGCTGCATGCCGATTTAGGCCAACAATCAGACTATGTAGCATTTACATTTACATTTGTCTGTGTGTGATAACATGAAGCCAGAAGGAAGGAAAATTTGTGGCTGCTGGTTTCCCTGACAAGCAGTTTGAAGGTCAAAAGAAACCAACCCTGGAGGAACTCGAGTTATGACAGAGCAATGTTAAGTGTAGACCTAGGAGGGAAGCCTACAGGGCTAGGATAGGGGTGCTAACAGATAAAGTGGCAAAGCAAGAGAAAAAGGGAAAGACAGCAGATGAGGAAAGGTGCTCTATCCATAGCAGGATGCAATGCAAAGACAAATCTAGGGTTTCTGTTTCTTCCCCAGTCCTGGCCTAGGTCTGGCTTTGCTATTTCCTAGCAGTGTGACTTGTACAAACCCTTCCCTCTCCTGATCTGCATTTTCCCATCTGTAAATTTGGGGGTATTGTAAATATTTTTTCTTAAAAAATGAATTTGCTTAGACATGTTGGTAATGGACTTATATATATGATTACCTTCTATCAAACTAAAATGAATTTCCTAAACAATAAACTCTTAAAATAACTATGCGATATATACATGAAAATAATTATTGCATTCTATTATATTCCCCTCACATTGAAACCTGGTAAATTTTTTTAGCAGGTAATTTTTTTTTTAGCAGTTATTAAAGGTTTTCATTGGGTAGCAGTTACTCTATGGTCCCTGTTCTTTAGGAAATTCATAGTTACAGTGAGTAGAAATGTTTTCAGAGTTCATTTCCTCAGTGAGAATTGGAATCAATTGGGTGAGTCAGTGTGAAGATATGTTTTCAGAGGAACAGCAAAGCCATTTCCTTAGATTTTCATATTTATTCTCATTAGGAAAGAAAATGACATAAAATTAGTTTATATCTAATTAGAGGATTTAAAGACTTGAAGACACTAATATTAATTTGATTTTAGGCATTTGTCTATTGCATTAATTAAATTTTAATTTATTGCTTAAATATTAAAATTTTATTTAAAGAGATAGGCCAAGTTTAAGAATATATCATGCCATAGAAACCATTGTGATTCCTTGAATAGCAGAGACAGAGGAATGCTCCCTAAAGTTATCCATTGTTATATTATTGCAAATATAACCCAAATTATGTATTGCCCTATTTTACAGTGGTCTGAAATAGCAAACCCATTTAAACTCTGCAATATATGGGAATGTTATTTTTTGTTGGCATTAGAAAAGTAATTCTTTTCTTACTGACACCAAATTCTGCAGGAGCACTCAACAAATGGTACAAGTACAATCATGATTTGCCAGCACGGATAATTGTGTACCGTGCTGGTGTAGGGGATGGTCAGCTGAAAACACTTATTGAATATGAAGTCCCACAGCTGCTGAGCAGTGTGGCAGAATCCAGCTCAAATACCAGGTATTCAATTATTGTTCTTTCCTCCATACTCCCAATTATAGCATATTCAGCTGTAGCTATTACACACAAGGTATTCAAGCATAAGTTTTGTTTTTTATGCAATTAAGTTTTGCTGTGTTTCTGTATCATGCCAGTAGAGCTCTATCATTTCCATTTCCTTCAGATTGGAGGGTAGTTGGGATGGTCTAACATAAATAGCTTGGGTGGTATAAGCTTTGGGGGCCCTGGGAGGGGAAACCTAGACAAAGAAAGGTACCCTCAGAGCAGCTGACACAGATTCAGCATGAAGCCTGCAGGGCTGCTGGCAGTGAAAATACTTCATACATATTAATATCACATGGAAGAAAACAAACCGTGATTTCAAATTCAAGGCCCTAATACACACAGAACCAAAGCCTCTGAGTTGCAGGCACTGATGTGCACTTAAGGTCTATGGAAGGTTCTCAAAGGGTTTGAGTGCCATGAAAGCTAAGCTGCAGATGGAAATCAGACCATCCTGAACACCAGGCTTCTTGCTCCACTGTTACATTTCTAGATTCTGTGTTTCAGTACAAAATTTTCTGCAGTGATTATGTGAAATGGCAAGTTCAAGAAAATGTTGGAAATGGAAAATAGGAGAGGACAATTAATCTTAAGTCAGCTTCTTAAAATATTTGGAAAGCATCTTATTCTAAGCAGGACACATAGCCCTATCTGTAGGGTTACATCATCATCATCACCATCAACCAAAGGGTCACAGCCACAAGTCACAAGGGAGCTGAGTCTTGACCTCAGTCGGTTATTGTTAGAGTGGAGGGGAAGCCTGAAAGTTTGGTGGCAGTATCATCTGCAGCTTTATCCCAACTGTTAGGGCCAAAATACCTCGCTCTCCACTGATCTCAGGTGCATGTGTTTATTAAGAATCACAGGTATGCAACGGAGGGATGCAGGAGTAAATTTAGCAGCTGACAGTGCTAAGGAGTTACTTTTCTTGCACTATAACATCAACTTTTGATAGTTTCAATATTGAAAACATTCGTGATAAATTTTAAAAATAATTATAATGCTTAAAATGAAACTCCACAGTGATCCTTACATCCCAGAAGATGTAAGGATGCCTTTTGTAATGACAAATATTAGGATTTCACCTTGGCTTTACCAAATACATTAACACTTCACCATTCGGCATTTGGCCAGAACATATATTTGGTCCATCCATCCATCCACCCAGGCATGAGTTTTGTGTAATACAGAAGGGATGACAAGAGGAATAGGAAGAACTTGTGGTTCTTCCTTTCCTACTTGGAAATAAAATTGAGAGGAAGAGCGAAGGGGAAAATAGGTTGAGTCACTAATCACACACACACACATCTTGTCTCCATGGATAATTCTGGAAAGTCTTTCGCAAAAGTGCCAGTTGAAGTCCAGCATTCCTTCCTGCCCCCTTTGAGTGGTATAAACTAGGCAAATGACTTGGGATAGCATCCTTTTGCAACAAATACGGACAATCCCTAATTTAAAAAATTGTATGTATCTCTAGGGAAGGAGGGATTGTAGGTAATTTTTATTTTCTGTTTTGCAGTGTTTTTCAAATGGAATTTTTATTTATTTCATTTTTTAAATTACACAAAAATAGAAAGCTGTATAGATTGGACTGAGTTCTTTGCATATTTTGCCTCTAATTTTTAGCTCAAGACTGTCGGTGATTGTGGTCAGGAAGAAGTGCATGCCACGATTCTTTACCGAAATGAACCGCACTGTACAGAACCCCCCACTTGGCACTGTTGTGGATTCAGAAGCAACACGTAACGAATGGCAAGTGCCGCTGGGAAATCAATTTTTAACAAAACATTCATTGCGTCCAGTTTATGTTTGACCTTATTCTGTTTGCCTTCTTTCCTACATTCATTCCATTTTCCCCCTCAGGTATGACTTTTATCTGATCAGCCAGGTGGCCTGCCGGGGAACTGTTAGTCCTACCTACTATAATGTCATCTATGATGACAACGGCTTGAAGCCCGACCATATGCAGAGACTTACATTCAAATTGTGCCACCTGTACTACAACTGGCCGGTGAGTGAAAGCTGTTTACTTAATGTAAATATGATACTCAAGAGTCCCACCTAGGAATTGTCATACACTTCATCTTTGTATCCCTAGATATAGCACAATACCTGATATTTCCTAAAGAAGGAATGAATGAATGAATGAATCAATGAATGAATCACTTCTTGAGTCCACAGTGGGAGGAAAGCAGTCTATCATAGAAACAAAATAATAATAACTATTATAATACATTAATAGTTACAGTTTCTAGACGACTTTGTTATATACATTATCTTATGCAAACCTGGGAGGAAATCAGGGTATTGTTATTTACATGTTACAGATGAAGAAATTGAAGCCAACTCAGATTTGCCTGGTGGGGAAGTGTTAACAGGCCTGGGTCTGCCCTTTGTTCCTGGGCATTAGGCCAAGAGCTGTTCCCAAAGGCCAAGCCCAAGGTTAGCACGAAGCTCCTCCAAGGAGTTCCAAACTTGAGATCACAGGAACAAAGACTAGTCTGAAGTGTGATGGCTCCCTACTCCCAGCACCATGAAGCCAGAGTGACTTTTCACTCCATCCTCCCCAGTGAGCTTAAGTTCCCAGTAAGTTAGGTTACCTTTTGTTGGTTGAGGTTACCTGTTGTTTACCCAGAAACCCATTCTATTATCTGTGTAACCAGTAGACAAAGTAAAATCAGAAAAAATCTCTTTGAAGAACAAGGTAATCTCTTAATTATTATCAATACTTTTTTCTCCTCAGGGCATAGTCAGTGTCCCAGCACCATGTCAGTATGCTCACAAGCTGACCTTTCTGGTGGCACAAAGCATTCATAAAGAACCCAGTCTGGAATTAGCCAACCATCTCTTCTACCTGTGATGGCATGAACCACTGGCATCACTAGATGAACAATCCAAGAAGAAATTGGTGTTGTGCAAATCTGCCATAAGCTCAAGGCTGTGACTGGGGAAAAAGATTGAGCTTAGTTTTCATGTCTAGGAAAAAAAGCAAAACAACTTAATCTGAAACAGTTTTAAAAAATGTGTGTTATTTTGTTTTAAAGAGTTGTATGCTTGGGGTAAATTTTCATTGTCGTATGTGGAATTTAAATATACCATCATCTATAAAGAATTCCACAGAGTTAAATATCTTAAGTTAAACACTTAAAATAAGTGTTTGCATGATATTTTGATGATAGATAAACAGAGTCTAATTCCCACCCCAAATTTTGCTGAGGTTTTCTTAATGTTGTAGAGCATTTTGTAGAGTGGTTTAAATAGTTGAAAATAAAGTTCAGAACATAATGTTTTTATTGTTATTTGAATTTTATGTTGATATTACATGTGAACCTCATAATTTAAGTATTTTCAGCAAAACCTCTTACCCACTAGAGCACATCACCATTAATCTTTGAGTTCTATTTCGGAAACTGAGCTGATCACTTGCTCTCTTGATGGGACTTTATTTCACTTAATAGCAGCTTCTCCCAGTGATGACCTTGCTTCCTATTTACTGATAAAAAGGAAGCTATCAGAAGAGAACTTTTGCAAGCCTCTCGTTATCTCTACCTTCACCTAACGGCATCTGTACCCATAGACTCTGCCTGCCCTTCCCTTTATTATGAGTGCAGCATGTCTGTTCCTATAAGGCGCTCCACCTCTGTACTAAATCTCATTCCCTCTGACCTATGAAGGATGCTGCTCTAGCAGTTCTCCCTTCGCCTTTCTGCATCATCAGTTTTCTCTCTCACTACTGGATCAATCTCATTGGCATTATAAATATGCTGTTATTTCTCTCATCTTAAAAAGCCATTTCCTCTAGCTTCCACCCCATTGCCTGGCACTTCTTTACAGGAAAAACATCGCAAAAGAAGAGTCTGTGCTTGATGTATCCAATTCTGTATTCCAATCACAATTTCACCACAACCACTACAGCAAACTTGCCTTAGTCAACACCACCAATAACCTCCACTTTGCTAAATCCAATGGTCACCTCTTGGTCCTTGTCTTGCTTGACACAGTCAATCATTTCCTTCCTCTGAGACATTCTTTATTTGGCCTGTAGAATAACACTCTCCTGGTTTCTCTCCTACTGCATATTGATCACTCATGCTGTCTCCTTTTGTGGCTTTTCCTCATCTTCTCACCCTTTTCATGTTGGAATGCCCCAGGAATGAGAATACAGCTACATGCAAAAGATATTTTGATGAGGGATAGATCAGAGTTCAAATTCTGCTTACCACGGGAAGGTCTGTGGAAGTCTGCAACAAAGGGTGGCGGGAGAGTGGCAGGTGCTCTCTGGGGACAAGGGAAGCAGGCCACAGGAGGGATGCCAATGCACAGGTTACATCACTTTGCACTGAAAATATTCTTTTCCTATTTGAGAGTTTTGTCCAGACATAGTAGAAATGCACCAACATGGGTCTACCAATAATAGGATAACCATTTTGTGAAGCATGAGGGTGGAGGGGACTTAATAAGTTTCAGGGCCAGTGCCACGCCTACATATACACATTTAATCTCCACAAGAACTGTATAAATTAGGTTATAATGACCATTTCAGATGGTAAAGCTGGGAATTAAAGATACCACGTGACTCACTGAAGTTTATGAGATTAATAAATTGTGGAGCTAGAATTTGTCCTCAGGTTTGTTTGCAAAACCTGTAAGATGAACCAAAAGAGTCTACGCCCTTGATAAAAGATACTCTAAGGTTTAAAAAATTTCTCCCAGAGCACTAATGTGAGGTAGTGCCTTATGGGATTTGAAGATGGCATTATATGGTGGGCGCCTGTAGTCCCAGCTACTCGGGAGGCTGAGGCAGGAGAATGGCGTGATCCCGGGAGGCAGAGCTTGCAGTGAGCCGAGATTGCACCACTGCACTCTAGCCTGGGGCGACAGAGCAAAAGTCTGTCTCAGAAAAAAAAAAAAAAAAGATGGCATTATATAGCAGGTCTTTGGAGACAAGGCACTGAACCAATTCAGGGTGGTGGGTTTTGTTTTTGTGTTTATCTTGTTGTTTTCTTCCTTCAAAGTAGAACGGTGATATAAATCCCCACTACCTAACCAGCCAGCTTGTATAAATCCACACGAAACATTTTGATTAGGCAATACAACCTTCTGCAGAGCGCCCACCCACCCTTTTAAGTACTGCCCCAGGAAATGACTTCTTACCCCTTTAACCCACCAGAGGGCACACAAGGACTGCTGTGTGAATAGAGTCCTTCATCATGGCAGTGTCATAGGCTTCAACAAACAATTTCAGGTAAACTCCTAGAGGGCAACATGGGACTAAGAAATCTTCATATGAGCTCTGGTTCCAGCACGTTTGGTTGTCAGATGTGATAACTTCACTTTCTGGGACTCAGTTACCCAATCTGTAATATGAGAGGGCTTGGACAAGACCAGTGGTGCCTAATCTTGAGAAGATTAGAAGTTCCCATGTTTAAAAGCTTTAGAACAAAAAAATAGAGGTGCCTGGGTCTACCTCTCAAAATAGTGATTTAAATGGTCTGAGATGGGGCCTGATCATCCGAATATTTTAAAAGTTCTCGAAATGGTTCTGATGTTCAGCCAGGGCTGAGGAATACTGGTTTAGATAATATATGAGACCTATTTCAGCTTCACGTTATGTGATTGCCACCTCTCACATGCATTAATTAGTTTTCCTTAGGCTACCAAGGACAAAGAGGAAAGGGAGCCTGTGCCAGGCTTCAGAGCAGCACTGGATTTGAATCCTAGAACCACCACTTATAGTCGTGTGACACTGGGCAAGTTACTTAACCTCTCTGAGCCTCAGTGTATCTACTTGTAAAAATGTCTAACAATGTCTGCAGTGTAGAGTTGTTGTAAGGATTAGAAATGTCAAATCTGAAGTATCTGGCCTTAATAAAGGGTATCATATTATTAGACCTGAGGAGAGGAAATGAATCAAATGGCACAATTTAGTTAACAAATAGTTATGGGTTTCTATTTTGTGCCAGGCACTGTACTAGATTCTGAATTCTACTTAAGGGAAAGCTTAATATTGTCTCTAGAAATAAACAATCTACCAGTTCCTATTTTATAGAAAGGATTTTGTAGTTTTTCTTTTATTTTGAGAGCTGAGGGAGAGACTCTGGAAGAAAGTATACTTTAAATACATTTCTGTGGCCACCATGGAGTGGCCCATCAGATTATCCTTTAAAAGAACCTTCTGCAAGGAGCATAGTTGGCTGACAGCCTCTAAATGCTACAGCTTCAGGATCTACCACAGGGGTGATGTTGAGACCATACCCTCCCCAGACTGCTTCTAGCCCATTACTGAGCACAGGAGAGGTAATAGATCTGGGTTGTTTCTGCCCAACATGGGACTCCACTATTAGTCTCTGATAGGTAATATGCTGTGTTTAGCTCTGTGTCCCCACCCAAAGCTTATGTTGAATTGTAATCCCCATGTGTTGGAGGAGTGGCCTGGTGAGAGGTGATTAAACCATGAGGGTGGATTGCCCCCTTGCTGTTTTCATGATAGTGAGTGAGTTCTTACGATATCTGGTTGTTTGAAAATGTGTAGCATTTCCCCCTTCTCTCTCTCTCTCTCTCTCTCTCTCTCCTGCTGCCATGTGAAGATGTCCTTACTCCCTTTTTGGCCTTCTGCCATGATTGTAAGTTTTTTGAGGCCTCCCCAGCCATGCCTCCTGCACAGCCTGTGGAACTGTGAGTCAATTAAATCTCTTTTCTTTTTCTTCATAAATTACCCAGTCTCAGGTAGTTCTTTACAGCAGTGTGAGAATAGACTAACACAGTAGGGGAACCCACTTTGTCTTGACCAAGGTTTTCTAAGAACTGCACTAAAGTTTTGAGCTTTTTCTACTGATCCTCTTTCCTTCCCACTCCGTTTCATGTATTTCAGATTAGCACTGAGGTCTTAAGGCCCTCCCTAGTCACTCCTACTTCCTCTCACCAGTATTCTTCACAGGTGTTTCTCCCAGTAAATCTTCTGAATGCTTAATTCTGTCTTGGTGTGTGCTTCTTAAGGGACCCAAACTGACACAACTTTCTTCCCTATTAAATGACTCTTTACCTTTTAATAAAAATAAGTCTATTTTTAATCTTAAGCACTTTATCAACCACAACATAAAACATTTTTAAAAACCTTTTACCTAGAGATATCATAACTTTTAAAATACTAGGTGTATTAGTCCATTTTCACACTGCTGATAAAGACATACCTGAGACTGGGCAATTTACAGAAGAAAGAGGTTTAATTGGACTTACAGTTCCACGTGGCTGGGGAAGCCTCACAATCATGGTGGAAGGCAAGGAGAAGCATGTCACCTTACATGGATGGCAGCAGGCAAAGAAAGAGCTTGTGCAGGGGAACCCCTCTTTTTAAAACCATCAGATCTCATGAGACTTTTTCACTGTCACAAGAACAGCATGGGAAAGACTTGCCCCCATGATTCAATTACCTTCTATTGGGTACCTCCCACAACATGTGGGAATTCAAGATAAGATTTGGGTGGGAACACAGCCAAACCATATCATTCCACCCCGGCCCCTCCCAAATTTGATATCTTCACATTTCAAAACCAATCATGCCCTCCCAACAGTTCCCCAAAGTCTCAGCTCAATTCAGCATTAACTCAAAAGTCCTCAGTCCAAAGTGTCATACAAGACAAGGCAAGTCCCTTCCGCCTATGAGCCGGTAAAATCAAAGGCAAGTTAGTTACTTCCTACATACAATGGGGATACAGGCATTGGATAAATACAGCCTTTCCAAATGGGAGAAATTGGCCAAAACAAAGGGGCTACAGGCCCCATGCCAGACCAGAAATCCAGTGGGGCAGTCAGATCTTAAAGCTCCCAAATGATCTCCTTTGACTCCATGTCTCACATCCAGGTCATGTTGATGCAAGAGGTAGGTTCCCACAGTCTTCAGCAGCTCCACCCCTGTGGCTTTGCAGGGTAAAGCCCCCCTCTCCTGTTGCTTGCACAGGCTGGCATTGTCTGCAGCTTTTCCAGGTGCACAGTGCAAGCTGTGGTGGATCTACAATTCTAGGGTCTGGAGGATAGGATAGTGGCCCTCTTCTCACAGATCCACTAGGCAGTGCCCCAGTAGGGACTCTGTGTCGGGGCTCCAATCCCACATTTTCCTTCTGCACTGCCCTAGCAGAGGTTCTCTGAGAGCCTTAGCCCTGCATACAACTTCTGCCTGGGCATCCAGGCATTTCAATACAACTTCTGAAATCTAGGCAGAGGTTCCCAAACCTCAATTTTTGACTTCTATGCACTCACAGGCTCAATACCATGTGAAAGCTGCCAAGGCTTGAGGCTTGCACTCCCTGAAGCCATGGCCTGAGCTCTACGTTGGCTCCTTTCAGCCACAGCTGGAGTGACTGGGACACAGGGCACCAAGTCCCTAGGCTGCAGACAGCACAGGGACCCTGGGCCTCACCCACAAAACCACTTTTTCCTTCTAGGCCTCCAGGACTGTGCTAGGAGGGGCTGTGGCAAAGATCTCTGGCATGTCCTGGAGACATTTTCCCCGTTGTCTTGGTGATTAACATTCAGCTTCTCATTATTTACACAAATTTCTGTAGCTGGCTTGAATTTTTCTTCAGAAAATGGGATTTTCTTTTCTATTGCATTGTCAAGCTGCAAATTTTTCAAATGTTTATTCTCTGTTTCCCTTTCAAAACTGAATGCCTTTAGCAGCACCCAACTAACCTCTTGAATGCTTTGCTGCTTAGAAATTTCTTCCACCAGATACCCTAAATCATCTCTCTCAAGTTCAAAGTTCCACAAATCTCTAGGGCAGGGATAAAATGCCGCCAGTCTCTTTGCTAAATCATAACAAGAGTCACCTTTGTTCTAGTTCCCAACAAGTTCCTCATCTCCATCTGAGACCACCTCAGCCTGGACCTTATTGTCCCTATCACTATGAGCATTTTGGGCAGAGCCATTCAACAAGTCTCTAGAGGGTTCCAAACCTTCTCACCTTCTCACATTTTCTTGTCTTCTTCTGACCCTTCCCAACTGTTCCAACCTCTGCCTGTTATGCAGTTCCAAAGTTGCTTCCACATTTTTGGGTATCTTTTCATCAGCACCCCACTTCTGATACCAATTTACTGTATTAGTCCATTTTCACACTGCTGATAAAGACATACTTGAGACTGGGCAATTTACAAAAGAAAGAGGTTTAATTGGACTTACAGTTTCCATGTGGCTGGGGAAGCCTCACAATCATGGTGGAAGGCAAGGAGAAGCAAGTCACGTCTTACATGGATGGCAGCAGGCAAAGAGAGAGAGCTTGTACAGGGGAACTTCTCCTTTTATAACTGTCAGATCTCATGAGACTCATTCACTGTCACAAGAACAGCACGGGAAAGACTTGCACCCATGATTCAATTACTCCCACCAGGTCCCTCTCACAACACGTGGGAATTCAAGATAAGATTTGGGTGGGGACAAAGGCAAACCATATCACTGGGTTTTGAGTTAACAATTTCCTTTGGGAAAATTTTCTCTTAAATCTTTCTAACACACTTCAAGATCTCAGACATGAAATGTAAACAACTTTTGAGAGCTGTTGTCAAAAGCTGTATGTTGCACTGTTAACCTGTATGTTGCATTTTCATCTGACCCAGGGCCCACTGGCCAAGAATAATCCAACAGCTCTTACTGGAAGATAAGGAAAGGACTTATTTTGAAGGGACAGAGGATGAGAAGGACTAAAGAATTTATGACTGAATCAATATCCTTCCAATTTATTGGGAAAGCTTTTTTCAAAAAATCATTGACTTTAAAATTATAAAAATAATAGATGTATAGTATGGAATATTTGAAAAGCACAGAAAAGTATAAAGAGATAAAGAAAAATATCACCAACACAGCTGCTACATAGAAGTATATACTGTCAACACTTTAATATGTATTTTTCTACTAGTCTTTTACAGTTGTACGATATATAGTTTTATATACTTCATTTTTCACATAAGATTACGGCATAGTATTTTCCTATTTTACCAAAAAATTTTATAAGCATAAATTTTAATGACCACATAATATTTTACTGCACAGATGTAACAAGTTACTTTCTCCCCTCTTTATTGTGTCCCCAGGCCATTCCCAATTTTTTTTTTTTTGGCTATAAAAACATGGCACAGTTTTTTTATCCAAGTATTTGGTATTGGGTCCTTGGTTTAGATTCTTAAAGGTAAAATTACTGAGTCGAAAAGTTAGAATTCTTTTAAGGTGCTTGGTATATGTTGCCTTGTTTTCTTTTTATTTTTTTTAAGTCTCATCTTAGGTTCTCACAGTGGCACCCTAGCAAGTTTTGCATATTCCCATTAAAGTAAATAATCTTTCCTAATATAGTAGATGCTAGTTTTATGTTTTTACAATAATATATTAATAGGGAAAATAATTTCAAAATGTATATTAGCCATTAGCATTTTTTTGTTTGTATTTTTAAAATAAGCTTCTATGAGGCCTTTTCATTTTTAAAATAGTAACTTTGTTATCCTTTTCTAGCTATGTCTCCTAATTTACTGTACTTTCAAATTTTGTTTACGTTGCTTTGTGAGCTACAGACATTTAAAGTTTCTATATTCAAATTATTACTATTTCCTTCAAAATTATAAAAGCAGAGCTGGAATTTGAAACCTAGAAAATCTATCTCGATGTAGGGATTTGAGAAATATTAACTATTTATGGTTTTAATTTCCTTTCATTTAACTCTGTAAATCTATCTATATTACATTTTAGTGTAAAGTGAGAATCTAAACTATTTTTTCCAAGTAATTTTGGAAAAAAATTGGTGGACTAAAAAAGAAAGTAGAAATTCTAAAAATGAAAAAAATATTTGAAGTAAAAATTTCAAGAGATTTGTTAAGCAGTAGACTAAAAACAGATGAACAGAAAATTAGTAAATTGGGAGGCAGACTTTAGGAACTCACTTAGAATGCAGTAGATAGACATTGAGTGTAAAAGTAGACACCCACCACAGATTTGGTAGGTGTTCCTGATACAGAAAATATCAAGAATGAGATAGGAATCAATTCTTAAATAGACAATGCTTGAAAGTGTTCCAACATTGAAATACACATTCTTAGAATGAAAAAAAAAATCACAAGTAGAATAAATAAGAATTTTCATACCTAATACATTGTCATAACATTGCATAACATCAACTATAAACGGAAAAGCTTAAGATTTCAAGGAAGAAATGCAGACTTGCAGACTGCCTGCAAAGAAGAAATTACACTGTGTAGGCTTAATGTTACAAGAAAAGATAAGAAAAAATGAAATAATATCTTTAAAGTCCTGAGGGGAAAGAATAATGAAGCTAGAACTTTATGTGAAACTAAATGATGTTTGAAGACTGAGTGATAAATTTTTTTTTTTTTTTTGAGACGGAGTCTTGCTCTGTTGCCCAGGCTGGAGTGCAGTAGTGCAATCTCGGCTCACTGCAAGCTCTGCCTCCTGGGTTCACGCCATTCTCCTGCCTCAGCCTCCCGAGTAGCTGGGACTACAGGCGCCTGCCAGCACGCCCGGCTAATTTTTTGTGTGTGTGTATTTTTAGTAGAGACGGGGTTTCACTGTGTTAGCCAGGATGGTCTCGATTTCCTGACCTCGTGATCCACTTGCCTTGGCCTCCCAAAGTGCTAGGATTACAGGTGTGAGCCATCACACCTGGTCAAGTGAGTGATATATTTAAAAATTCAAATATAATAAGAGTTTACTGCCCACAGCCCTTGCTGAAAGAACTACTAAAGAATGTACCTCAGCAGAACAAAAAATAAACCCATTGAATAAAGGATGGGTGAGCATAGAAACCACTAAATATGGGGCAAATGTAAATTGTATTGGCTGTTTAAAAAATATTTTTTCAGGCCAGGCACGGTGGCTCCCGCCTGTAATCCCAGCACTTTGGGAGGCCAAGGCGGGCGGATCATGAGGTCAGGAGATTGAGACCATCCTGGCTAACATGGTGAAACCCTGTCTCTACTAAAAATACAAAAAATTAGCCAGGTGTGGTGGTGGATGCCTGTAGTCCCAGCTACTCGGGAGGCTGAGGCAGGAGAATGGCATGAACCCGGGAGGCAGAGGTTGCAGTGAGCCGAGATCGCGCCATTGCACTCCAGCCTGGGTGACAGAGTGGGACTCCGTCTCAAAAAAAAAAAAAAAAAAAAATTTTTTTTCATGTTAATAAAATTTAGAAATCAGCATGGGCAATACAAGCACATAACACAAGCAAGATGATAGCATTTAGAGGGAAGCTAAAGTGAGCTCAAGTCTTTATGTTGTTAGAAAGGAGATTAGAGATTCTAACTTTACATTTGATTAGAATATAGTAAAGTTAAATATGTATGTGATTATTTTCTAAAAGAATTAAGGCACCATCTATAACTTTGAATTCAGTGGAAGGAAAATAAAGAGGATAAGGATTGTTGAAAGAATAACTTTAGACAAATTAAATTTAACAAAGTTTGTTTGAACAAAGAATGCATCTGGCAGCACTCAGAACCAGAAGAGATTCACAGAGCTCTACTCAGCAGTTGAGCGGCCAGCTTTTATAGGCCAAATATGAAGCAAAGTTGAGAAATCACCTGATCAGCTAGGCTTTTGCCTTATCTGGCATGAACTGATTCATGATTAGCTGTGATTGGCTGAAGCTCAGCTGCTTATGATTGGCTGAAACTCTGCTATATTTATTACAAAAATATATCGTTGACCCTTGAAAAATGTGGGGTTTGGAGCTTCAGCCTCTCACACAACTGAAAGTTCCCATATAAATTTTGACTCCCCCAAAAGTTAACAGCCTACTCTTGACCAGAAGCCTTATGAATAACAAAGTCTGTTAACTCGTATGTTGTTTGCTATACGTACTATATACTGTATTCTTAAAATAAACTAGAGAAGATAAAATGTTATTAAGAAAATCATAAGGAAGAGAAAAATACGGTTACTGTTCATAAAGTGGAAGTGGGTCATTATAAGTTCTTTATCCTTGTCATCTTCATGCTGAGTAGGCTGAGAAGGAAGGAAGAGGAGGGGTTGGTGCTGTTTTTTCAGGGGTGGCGGAAGTGGAAGAAAATCCATGTTTAAGTGGACCCACTCAGTTCAAACCCTTGCTGCTCGAGAGTCAACTGTAGTTAGGTTGTGGTTTCTTACACAGGAACTCGAAGTACACAGACAGCCTCAGGCTAATGGACTGCTTATTTGATTTACTGGGATACTATCAATTCAATAGAGGAAAAGAGAAGAGGAGGAGCAAAGAAAAAAGAATATGATAAATATAAAATACCAAATAAGATGACATATATACACTTACAAATATAATCAATGTTAATAAATGTAAAATATTAATTTTACTTATTGGAGACTGTGAAAGTGGATCTAAAAATCTATATATTGTATATAAGAGACTCATCTAAAATGAAAAACATAGAAAGGTTATAAGTAAAAAAATAGGAAAAGATATACAGTTGAGCATGAAACAACTTTTTTGAGCTGTATGGATCCACTTATATGCAATTTTTTTCAAACAAACGCAGACTGAAGATACAGTATTCTCAGGATGTGAAACCTATGTATACAGAGGGCCAACTTTTTGTATTCACAGATTCTGCAGGGCCAACTGTGAAACTTGAGTATGCTTGGATTTCAGAATATGTGGGGGTCCTGGAGCCAATTCCCCACATATTCCAGGGATGACTGTACTTTGAATAAATAGCTAAAATAAAGCTGGGATAGCAATATCAAATGAAATTGAATTTAAGGGTGAAAGTAAGGACATTATATATTTATAAAAGTAGCAAAAACAAAGCCCCAGAAGATATAGCAATCATGAATTATTGCATATGTTTTAACTATAGCTTTGAAACACAAAAGTAAAACTGCAAGAATTACAAAGAGAAACTTACCAACTTTTTTAATCCACAAGTAAACAGGGAGACTTTAATATGTATCTCTTAAAAATTGGCCAAAAAGACATGATTATTAGAAATTATATAGATTTGAAAAAGCTGTTAGCAAACATGATTTAAGAGACACAAAGCAATTCTCCACAAATTCCAAATAATTGATACTATATAGACACATTGAGGGAAACAGTTTATGGCTTAAAATAAATCACACTGAAAATGTTTGAAATGATAAAAGAAGATTAAATAATAAAAAACTTGTAGGGTAAAGTTAAACTGATATTTACAAGGAAATTTGCAGTGTTCAATGTGCATACTAGAAAACAAAAGAAGACTGAAATTTATTTAACCAAACAACTAACTAAAAGATGCTACAGAGCAATAGGGAAAAACCCAAGGGGAAAAAAAGGAAATAACAATAATATAATATATCAGTGAAAAATAACATGAATTTTAAAACCCAATAGAAATTATGGGAAAAAGAACAAAATCTGATTTTTTTTGTTTAGTTTTTATTGTGGAAATTTTCAAATACGGATAAAAGTAGAGAATAGTACAATGAACCCAATTTACACTGTTTCAGTAATTACCATACTATGGACAATCTTCCTTCATATATACTCCCAGCACTCTTCTTACTTTATTTTATAGCAAATCCTAGGCATCTTATAACTAAAATCTAGTTTTCTGAGGGTAAAAACTCAGAAGGGTTTTTAGCAAGATTCATGAATTGAAAAAGAGAAGGCACAAATAAAACAATGTTAGGAATTTAAAAAAGGTGTAGTAAAGACTTCAAAATATCATGTGAATACTACGACACCCTTATGCCAATAATTTTAAAAATTTTAAATGAAGGTATAATTTTCTAGGAATATGTAAATTAACAAAATTTGCCCAAGAAAAAATAGAAAAACTTACTATAGTGTGGTAGTTAATAGCATAGATTCTACAACCAGAACTCTTACTGCCTGGGTTCAGTTTTGGCTCTGCTTCTTTGCCTCAGTTTCCTCAGATGTAAAATAGTAATAATAATTTTACCTAGCTTATAAGACTGTTGTATTGATTAGATTAGTAGTAATTGTAGAAATGCTTAATTAGAAGGAAGCCTGACATGGTATAGGTGTATCCTATTGCAAATATGGTAATAACAAAATAACAAGAGATTACATCAGTAGTCAACAATGACCTCCCTCAAAAGAAAACAGAGCCAGAGAGATTTGCAACTGTTTTACTATAGTCAAAGAACTGATCATTCCCATGTTATACAAGCTGTTCCAGATAATAGACAAAGACAAAGCCATTCAACTTATTTTATGAGACAATATAATTTAATCCCAAAACCAGTAAAGACAGTATAAAAAAGAAAACGACATGCCAACTCACTTGTAAACATTGATATAAAAAAAATCTAAGTAAAACATTAGGAAATTCCATTTAGCAGCATAGAAAAATAGGTTTTAAATAAGACTAAGCATGGTTTATTCCAGGAATGCACAGATTTAACTTTAGAAAATGTATCAATGTAATTTGCCACATAGCAGATTAAGAGGCAATCCGTATAACTACTGTAACAGATACAGACCAAGAATTCAGAAAAGTTTAGTGCTCATTTGTGAGGTAAAAAGACAGTTTCTAACAAAGTATAAATAATAGGATACTTGATTATCTTTGGCATAAAAAAAGACATCTCACAAAAACCTACATTATATAATAAATTTTATTATATATCATCAACTAAGTGTTTAAAAGATTTTCCCAGAAAGTCAGAAACAAGTCAAAGATATCCTTTATCACAGCTATTATCAATACTATGCTAGAGGTTCTAGCCAATAAAGCAATGGAGATATAGCAATTAAAAAGGAGAGAAAATTATCATTATGTCTTCATGGTATGGTGTCTATAAAACCTAAGAGAACCTTCAGAACTAATAAAATTATTCAACAGTTAAATCATATAAAACTACTTTCAAAAATCAATAGCATTCCTAACAACCCAGTATTTACACAAAACTTGAAAAAAAACTAATTTAGCAATAAAAGTGATTGGAAGCCTAAGCGTAAATAAGACAAAACATTCGTAAACCTTTTTTTGCTGAGAAAATTTCAAAACTTGAAGAACACATAAGAAGGTCTTAATAAGTGGACAGGTAAACTGCTCATGAATAGGAAGATTCAATATGGTAAAGATGGCAATCCTCCCCCAAATGCATCTATAATTTCAATGTGATTCCAATATAAATCCTAACATGGTTTCCCATAAAACTTTATAAACATTTTAAAATTTATGTGGCAGAACAAAAGTCCAAAAATATCTGATACATCTCTGAAAAAGAATAACAAGAAAGGGTTGCTTATTCTACCGGGTATCAGAGTTTATTATGAAGCTAATTAAGTAAAACTGTGGTTTTGGCTGAGTCATAGATAAAAGCTCAGGTGAACAGATTAAAATCCCAGAAACAAATTGCTGCATATATGAATCTGTCATTTAGTAGAATTGGCGTTACAGTTGAAAGGATGAAGTACTTAATAAAAGATACTGGGATAGCTAGGCTTCATATAGAAAGAAAATTAGACCCCTAGCTCACATGAAAAACAAAAAGAGACTTCACGTAGCTTAAAGACTTAAACATGAAAAAGAATTGCAACAACTAGAAGAAAATGTAGGGAATATCTTTAAGATATTAAAGTAGGGGAAAATTTCTTAAGCAATATAGAAAAAAGTATAAATTATACAGGAAAAGACTGATGACTTTGTCAAAATGTAAACTTCTGAATGACAAATGAGACAGTAGTAATGCTAAAAGACAAACTGTAGGCTAAAACAGTATATGTGTAACATACACAACAAGAAAAGGATGATTAACCCAAATATGCAAAAACAAAAAACAAAAAAAGTTTAAGTTAGTAAGAAAAACAGACAAAAACACCCAGTAGAAAAAAGGGCCCAAGAGCAATTCACTAACAAATATCTAAGATGATACTCAACTTCACCAGTAGTAATAAGGAAAATTAAAAATAAAATACCAATGAGATTTAATTTCACTCTTATACATTCGGAAAAAATTAAACTATCTGTCAGTAATAACTGTTGTTGAGAATGCAGAGAAACAAACTCTTAAACATTGCTGCTAGGAGCATGAATCGGTTCAATCATATCTGGAAGCCCATATCCTACAAATCAGCAATTCTACCTTGAGGTTTATACTTCAGAGAATTTCTTGCACCTGTCTATAAGAAGAAAATGGATAAACTATACTGTAGGCATACTACAGAATACGATATAGCAATGAAAAGAAATGAACTGGCTCAGACTATGTACATCTACATGAATAGTTATCAAAAAAAAAAAAGGTTAAGTGAAAAAAAATCAAGTTAAAGAATGATGGGTACATCATGCTGTCACTGAAACCAAATGGGGTCTGTTTGCCCACGTGCAGTGGAAAGCCAACACCGAAGCACTGGGTTTTTGCTGTGAGAAAGGTTTATCGCAAGTCCACTGGCCACATGAGAGGAGGAAATGCTCAAATGTCTCCCTGAGCTGGGGGTGGGTCAGATTTTAAAATGGGTAATAAGGCATGATCTGATTGGATCTGGCATTGAGGTGAGGCCAGGACGCATGCTCTGGCTGGATCCTGCCATGCTGTGTCTGCTGCTTCTTAATTCAGTCCTGCTCCTTCATCCCAGCACTTAGGTTCCCCTTGTGGTTGCACATTTGGTTCATCTGGGCATGCTCAGATTATGTGCCCTTTAACCTGGGGGTCCATGGCAACTGAAAAACAACTCACAACTTTGTCACATAAAAGTTGAACCAGTTGGTCTGATGTGATTACAATGTCATTCATAGACAAGAATTAACATACATGTAAATACCACATATTTCCCTGGTTTTATAGGTGTGTGTGTACATACATACAAAAGGAAAAAGTGGAAATGGAAGATTGCACACTAAATTCATGACAGTGGTTACATCTATGAGGCAGGGAGCGTTGTGAATTATAGGTAAGGATGCTCAATAAAGGGAATTTGACTATAATTCTATTAGTTTTCTTAAAAAATGAAACAAATACAAAAATGATAACAACTGTCAATTATGGGTTGATGATATTTGCATCCTTGTCTTATTTTTTTTTCTGTAATTTAAAAGTTTACCAAACTTAAAATTATAATTAAAACAAAAGCAGACAACTCCAATCTAACCATGAGAAAAATATCAGAAAAATATCAGTTTAAGGAAAGTCTACAAAACACCTGTCGAGGTCAAGAAAAACAAGAAAAGACTGAGAAACTGTCACAGCCAAGATAGGCCTAAGGAGACATGATAATTAAATATAATATATCTTGGATCCGATCTTGGAATAGAAAAAGAGCAATGAATAATAATTAAGGAAATCTGAATGAGGTATGGATTTTTGATAACAGTAACATATAAATATTAGTACATTAACTGTTACAAAGGCAGTGTACTAATGTAAGACAATAATAGGGAAAACTGGGTGTAGGGTATATGTGAACACTTTGTCCTATCTTGGCAACTTTTCTTTAAATCTAAAATTATTGTAAGATAAAAAAGTATGTAAAAAACGGAATAGGTATAGTATTCTTCCAGTTTCATGTGAGTGTGTGTGAGTGTACACAAAAAGACAAGCAGAATATTTATCAAAAATATCAATGATTAGGTCTACATGGTGGAAGTATGGGTAGCTTTCGTTTCTCTTTCATTCTTTTATTTTTCAAATTCCTGCCTTCTAATATATGTCAAATGTGATATACTGATAGTTTTAGCTATCAGAAACATTATCAAGACCTTGGCACCGTTTCTATCAGCACATGGTAATTATGGGCCCCATTCTCCTAACACTCACTTCCTATATTTGCCCGAGATGTTTGCTAAAACTGAGTTCTATACTAAGAATTTCCAGGGAAGAAACTTGAGAATTTATTTTTTAACAAGTCCCTAGGTGATTTTTGTGTGTGTGTGTGTGTCTGGTGGCTGTTCAGATAAGTTTAGGGAACTGACTCAGCTAATTCTCACTTAAAGCTCAGCTCAGTGTCAGCTCTGCTGTCAAAACTTCTCTGTCCATCTCAGGCACTTAGAATCTCCCTTCCCTGTATCCTCCCTGTACCACACACACAACTCCATTCCTGCCCTTCTAACAGTGCAGCATAGTTTTTTCTACATTTTTCTCTCTGGCTGTTTTGCATATCTTTGTGATCTCATCGAACAATAGCACCTGGTAGGCCCTCAATATCCATTATTTAGATAAATGCATGGAAGCTTAGATAGTCAGATGGGCTGCTTTTAAATAAATGGGGTGATTCTAAGAATTTCATCAGCATCTATCTTCAAGCCCCTCAATAATGGCATCCCTGGTTGCTTTACAATAGGTGGGATCAGCCTCTTTTATTATCTCTTTAGAATGAAGCATGGGAATGTTCAATTTATTCCAAAATATATTGCTTTAGGCTTGGATAATGGTCAGAAAAACTGGAAGTATGAATATGTATTTGAATCATCTGGGAATCTATTGAAACCCAAACTTGCATTTGATGAGTAGTGCTTACCCTGGGCCAGGCCACTCAGTGCTTGAGCTGTGCTATCTAAGATGGAGGCTCTAATCACATGTGGCCTTTGAAGGCTACATTTAAAGTAATTGAAATCAATCCAGTTCCTCAGTCATACATTTCAAGTACTCAAAGGCCACAGGTAGCGGCCACTGTATTGGAAAGTGAAGACATAGAACATTTCCATCATCACAGAAAGTTCTATAGAAGAGTGCTGACCTAGATGATTCCTCTTTATACTTCGAATCAGATAGTTCTCTTATTTAAGGCTTCCTTCATCCCTCCAAGCCATATTCTGTTTGGTTCAGTGACAGAAATGTCCTGGGCACCAGGGATTCAGAGATGAAGAAAATGTCATTGCTGCCCTGGAACAGCTTAAAGCAGGGACTCTCAACTGGGGCGATTTTGCTGCCTAGGGGACATTTGGCAGAGACTTTGTATTGCCATTAATAGTGTGGGGGGTATGTGTGTGTCTGTGTTCATGTGTGTGTTGTGTCTGGGTCATATGTGTGTATGTGTGTGTGTGTATTACTGGCAGACAGAGGGCAGGGATCCTGGGTAGAGGGCAGGGATGATGCTAAACATTCTACAACGCACAAGACGGCTCCCCCTCCCTACCATCAAAAATTTGGCCCAAAATGTCAATAATGCCAAAGCTGAGAAACCCTGGCTTGAAGACTTGTTGGGGAGAGAGACAGAGGAGCACAAAGTACCAATGTCATGTGGAAAGTGAGCAGAGAGTGGTAGAGCACAGCCGTCGGACTGGGAGGATTCCCAAGCTGAGTCTGGAAGGAGCTGCATGCCTAGTCACTCCTTCTATGATCTAATAATGCTTTGCCCATTCCCCTCTGCAACACCTAACACTGTGATGTATTTTAACCATCAGTTTACACATACTTCTCTTCTGTGAGACTGTGAATTCTTCAAAAGCAGGTACTGTGTTTAATGAAGTGTGCTCAGGACTTTGCTCAGTGACTGGATGACACAGTAGGAGTACAAGAAAGTTTGCATGGGTGAACCGTGGTAGGTGGACATCGTCTCTCTCACCTCTTCCCAAATCAAGGATGAAGTGCATCTTCATAAATACTCATGTGAATTATTTTGCTACCTCTAGAAGCATTTTCTAAAACAAGGTGCAGCAATCAGTTGAGTGAATTTGTCACCAGAGCTTATGTTTTCTGAAAGAACCCTATCCTCAGGCAGTTGTTCCTAAGAGGTGAGTTGTGGATTTAGTTCACATTCCTTCCTTCGTGGCTTAAAATGCTCCACATGCCTGTCTCCCCAACAGCATCAATTCACCATGCAGTACAATATCAAGTCAGAACAGCCAATGCTGAAAGAGTGACAGTTTCCTTTCATGATGCAATGCACTTGGAGCCAGGGGACAGGGAGACAATAACTGCAAGGAGAAGTGATGACAACCCTACTTTAATATAGTAGTTCCTTTTGAATTTTATAGACTTACCTGTTAATCTCTAGAATTTTGAAAAAATTCCTTAAGTGATGTGAGCAAATAACACTTTGCCTTGGGTTGGCCTTTTCCTTTCCCTTGAAGATTCCACAAATATGTCAGCGTTGGAAATGCTCCTTTGGCTTTGAACTATGTGAAGACCGCAGAAGGACTGGTTGGTAAGCACCCACATCCTGGGGTGAGAATCACATCCAGTTTATACCTCCCTGTACACACTTGTATAAAACAACTATAAGACACACGAGAGATCTGGAAGCCAGTTCCTCATAAGTAAGAATTGGTAAGAGCTCTTAAGCAGCATGTCTGAGGTCTAATAACTTGCCCTGTCTGGAGCCTTTTGTGTGTCTCACTTTCTTCTTAGCAAAACATGAGCATTACACTCTGTGCTGGAAGATTCCCTTCCTTCTTCCGGGCTTTTGATTACCCAATCCTTCTTTACTTTCACTTCTTGCTCAAAGCAGCTCTTTCTCAGCCATTTCTAAAAAAGGTTTATGAGATGCGGCAGGGCTGTGTCTCTAAATTGGGCCCCGTGTGTCTATATCCTCATTCTCTGCAGCTGCTGAATTCTTTCTGTGGGATCAGCCTTCTTGTAAGTGCTGGGGTGATGGGAACATAGCTGTAAACTGATTTTGACAGGAAGCATCACTTCCGGCTGGAAACAAGTCCCTGGTTTATGCAGCACATGGTACTAACTGTGGAACACTGTTAAACATGTCTCATTCCACCCCCTCCACCAGCAAAAGGCCTTGCTGCTCAGTTGTGCACCAGATGATGTGGCATATGCACATACTGGCCACTAATGACAAAGCCTGACACCATGCAGTGGACATCTCTTGGGACCTCAGCCTCTTTCTCCTGGAACTGACCCCATCCTCCCTTCTCTACATGATCACCATGGGTGGATTCCCAGCAGCCATGCTTGTAACATGCATCCTGTCCTCTCTGGCCACAGACAACTACAATACAGATGAGCAGCCCACCCAAGATTCCTTCTCTAAGAATTTAGAACTGGGAATGGAGGAGAGAAAGAGAGAGATACTGATTCTACCAGAGACAATGGGATGAGATAGCATGGTTGTTGGAACCATGGCTGGAACTGTAAAGCACAAATTGGAGAGCAGATAAAGTTGGTTCACAGAGAGAGAGAATGATGAAGCCATAAGGATGCAAGTTTCCCTATGGCTTTCCTCACCCTAACTCTTGTCCTTCCACAGGTCAGGCTGCATTTGTATTCTGGGTCCACAAGACATCGTTTCCTTAAAACCAATCCCCCTGATTTTGCTAAGGTGAGTCGGAACAAGTTGATTTCTGTTACACACACACACACACACACACACACACACACCACATGAGACAGCCAGGTAGGAAGTGCTCCCTGGCAGAGCCTCCCTGACCTGCACACTGGGAGGAATGCACGCTGGGGTGGAGCCTTGGGAGGTTCTCGTGGTTTGCAGTGGGGAGGAGCCTGCCGCCCTCTTCCTGGGTAGAACCTGGGATTCAGTTCGCCAGGCAGGAAGTGCACTAGCAGGACTCTGGCTTTCCGGAGAGTCTCTGTTTTTCCTTTTTTTTTTTTTTCCTTTTCGCCCAATAAATACCATTTTTCTCACCCTTCAAAGTGTCTGCAAGCCTAATATTTCATGGATGTTTGACAAGGACCCCGTCTTTAGCTGAACTAAGGAGAAAGTCCTGCAACACACACATGGAGCTCAGCAAACGGAGGATGTAGTAGGTAGAATTTTTAAATGGCCTCTATGATTTCTTTGCCTGGTATCCACATCTTTGTGTCATCCTCTCCCCTTCAGTTGTGGGAGGGATGTATAACTTGCTTCTGAAAAGTAGAATATAGTAAAGGTGAAGAAATCCTGCAGTTGAGGTGAAGTTAATGAAAAGGGAGATAATCCTGGGTGGGCCTGACCTAATCAGGTGAGTTCTTGGAGAATGTCAAGTAAGAAGTAAGCCTAGAGTCAGAGACTCACTCTTTCCTGTTAGCCTTGAAGAGGCAAGATGCTTGAGTTCTACAGCTGCAAGGAAATCAATTCTAACAACCACGTGTGCTTGGAAGACGACCACCACCACCCGCACCCCACCCCGCCCCCGCCCCTCTGAGCCTCAGATAGGACGCTAGACCCTCCCTGATTATAGTCTGCAAGACACGGAACCTGGACTCCTGGTCTATGGGAGCTGTTTTAAGTTCTAAGCCGTTAATTTTTGGTAATTTGTTATGCAGCAAATGGCTCTGTTGTTTGTTATTCCAATCCCCCTCTTCCCCCCTGTCTCCTTTAAATAACAACCAGCATTTCAGGTCTGAACTGTCATGACTCCAATCTGCTTGTCAAGATGGACTCTAAGTAGAGTCAGGTGAAGAGGCCAGGTTAGCTATATTCCTTCTTATTTTCCATCCTTCAGTCATGGCCTGAGCCTTTTCCTTCCCTGAAATCTAATGAGAATCACTCCTCAGCTGATTATCATGGACTCGATGGCTTGTCATTAAGAATACCTCAGCCACAGGCAGCAGTGAGAAGAGAAGTGAAGGAGGAGGGGTGTTTAGGAAATGCCTGGTCCTGAGGGCAGAAGCAGTTTTGAAGTTGCACCTGCTCTGACAGAAAACTTGAGTGTAAGACTTACTGATGTCATTCTCCTCAGTTCTTCATGGACATAGGGCTGTCATGGGGAAATTAGGCAAAGATTCTGCTTTGGCAGGAAGAACTATGGCTCCCTGCCCACATCCCTTCATTCAGCTCCCTCCCCCATTGGCCAGAATACACCAAGTTGTCAGCACCAGCCGGCCCGTGGCTATTCAGAATGTCTCTGGAAACCATGAAAGCTAGGAGGCATGAGATCTGGGTGCTGGGGCTGGTGAGTCCTCTAGTAACCAACCCAACTGTAAAGAAGTAATAATATATGGCATCTGCATAATGGTCTACAGCTTCCAACTTGCTTTAAGCTCTATTTATCCTTTGGGTCTCTCATCAGCCCTGGAAGAAAAGCAGTTATCTTTGTCAGGCCTCTGAGCCCAAGCTGAGCCATCATGTCCCCTGTGACCTGCACGTACACATCCAGATGGCCGGTTCCTGCCTTAACTGATGACATTCCACCACAAAAGAAGTGAAAATGGCCTGTTCCTGCCTTAACTGATGACATTGTCTTGTGAAATTCCTTCTCCTGGTTCATCCTGGCTCAAAAGCTCCCCCACTGAGTACCTTGTGACCCCCACTCCTGCCCGCCAGAGAACAACCCCCTTTGACTGTAATTTTCCTTTACCTACCCAAATCTTATAAAACAGCCCCACCCCTATCTGCCTTTGCTGACTCTCTTTTCGGACTCAGCCCGCGTGCACCCAGGTGATTAAAAGCTTTATTGCTCACACAAAGCCTGTTTGGTGGTCTCTTTACACGGACGCACATGAAATTTGGTGCTGGGACTCGGATCGGGGGACCTCCCTTGGGAGATCAATCCCCTGTCCTCCTGTTCTTTGCTCCATGGGAAAGATCCACCTACGACCTCAGGTCCTCAGACCGACCAGCCCAAGGAACATCTCACCAATTTTAAATTGGGTAAGCGGCCTCTTCTTACTCTCTTCTCCAAGCTCTCTCACTGTCCCTCAACCACTTTCTCCTTTCCACTCTTCAATCTTTCCCTTCTCTTAATTTCAATTCCTTTCATTTTCTGGTAGAGACAAAGGAGACACGTTTTATCTGTGGACCCAAAACTCCGGTGCCGGTCACGGACTAGGGAAGGCAGCCTTCCCTTGGTGTTTAATCATTGCAGGGATGCCTGATTATTCACCCAAGTTTCAGAGGTGTCAGACCATGCAGGGACACCTGTCTTGGTCCTTCACCCTTAGCAGGAAGTTCCGCTTTTCTGGGGAAGGGGCAATACCCCAACCCCTTCTCTCCATGTCTCTACCCCTTCTTCACCTTTCTGGGGGGCAAGAAACCCCCAACCCCTTCTCCTTCACCCTTAGCGGCAAGTCCCGCTTTTCTAGGGGAGAGGCAAATACCCCAACCCCTTATATCTCTGCGCCCCATCCCTTATTTCCCCACCCCAACCCCTTATATCTCTGTGCCCCGATCCCTTATTTCCACACCCCAATCTCTTATATCTCTGCACCCCAATCCCTTATTTCCGTGCTCCAACCTCTTATATCTCTGCACCTTTGTGCCCCGACCCCTTCTCTGCTTTTCTGGAGGGCAAGAACTCCCTACCCCTTCTCCGTGTCTCTACTCTTTTCTCTGGGCTTGCCTCCTTTACTATGGGCAAGCTTCCACCTTCCATTCCTCCTTCTTCTCCCTTAGCCTGTGTTCTTAAGAACTTAAAACCTCTTCAACTCTCACCTGACCTAAAATCTAAGCATCTTATTTTCTTCTGCAATGCCGCTTGACCCCAATACAAACTCGACAGTAGTTCCAAATAGCCAGAAAATGGCACTTTCAATTTTTCCATCCTACAAGATCTAAATAATTCTTGTCATAAAATGGGCAAATGGTCTGAGATGCCTGACATCCAGGCATTCTTTTACACATCGGTCCCTCTCTAGTCTCTGTTCCCAATGCAACTCATCCCAAATCTTCCTTCTTTCCCTCCCACCTGTCCCCTCAGTCCCAACCCCAAGCGTCGCTGAGTCTTTCTAATCTTCCTTTTCTACAGACCCATCTGACCTCTCCCCTCCTCGCCAGGCCGAGCTAGATCCCAATTCTTCCTCAGCCTCCGCTCCTCTACCCTATAATCCTTTTATCACCTCCCCTCCTCACACCCGGTCTGGCTTAGTTTCATTCCGTGACTAGCCCTCCCCCACCTGCCCAGCAATTTACTCTTAAAAAGGTGACTAGAGCTAAAGGCATAGTCAAGGTTAATGCTCCTTTTTCTTTATCCCAAATCAGATAACATTTAGGCTCTTTTTCATCAAATATAAAAAACCCAGCCCAGTTCATGGCTCGTTCGGCAGCAACCCTGAGAGGCTTTACAGCCCTAGACCCTAAAAGGTCAAAAGGCCGTCTTATTCTCAATATACATTTTATTACCCAATCTGCTCCCGACATTAAATAAAACTCCAAAAATTAAATTCCGGCCCTCAAACCCCACAACAGGATTTAATTAACCTCGCCTTCAAGGTGTACAACAATAGAAAAAAGTTGCAATTCCTTGTCTCCACTGTGAGACAAACCCCAGCCACATCTCCAGCACACAAGAACTTCCAAACGCCTGAACCGCAGCGGCCAGGCTTTCCTCCAGAACCTCCTCCCCAGGAGCTCGCTACAAGTGCCAGAAATCTGACCACCAAGCCAAGGAATGCCTGCAGCCCAAGATTCCTCCTAAGCTGTGTCCCATCTGTGCGGGACCCCACTGGAAATCGGACTGTTCAACTCACCTGGCAGCCACTCACAGAGCCCGTGGAACTCTGGCCCAAGGCTGACTCCTTCTCGGCTTAGCGGCTGAAGACTGACAGTGCCCGATCACCTCGGAAGCCCCGTAGACCATCACGGACGCCGAGCTTTAGGTAACTCTCACAGTGGAGGGTAAGTCCATCCCCTTCTTAATCAATACGGAGGCTACCCACTCCACATTACCTTCTTTTCAAGGGCCTGTTTCCGTTGCCTCCATAACTGTTGTGGGTATTGATGGCCAGGCGTCTAAACCTCTTAAAACTCCCCAACTCTGGTGCTAACTTAGACAATACTCTTTTAAGCACTCCTTTTAGTTATCCCCACCTGCCCAGTTCCCTTATTAGGCCGAGACACTTTAACTAAAGTATCTGCTTCCCTGACTATTCCTGGATTACAGCTACATCTCATTGCCGCCCTTCTTCCCAATCCAAAGCCTCCTTTGCGTCCTCCTCTTATATCCCCCCACCTTAACCCACAAGTATAAGATACCTCTACTCCCTCCTTGGCGACCGATCATGCACCCCTTACCATCTCAGTAAAACCTAATCACCCTTACCCCGCTCAATGCCAATATCCCATCCCACAGCATGCTTTGAAAGGATTAAAGCCTGCTATCACTCGCCTGCTATAGCATGGCCTTTTAAAGCCTATAAACTCTCCTTACAATTCCCCCATTTTACCTGCCCTAAAACCAGACAAACCTTACAAGTTAGTTCAGGATCTGTGCCTTATCAACCAAATTGTTTTGCCTATCCACCCCATGGTGCCAAACCCATATGCTCTCCTATCCTCAATACCTCCCTCCACAATCCATTATTCTGTTCTGGATCTCAAACATGCTTTATTTACTATTCCTTTGCACCCGTCATCCCATCCTCTCTTCGCTTTCACTTGGACTGACCCTGACACCCATTAGGCTCAGCAAATTACGTGGGCTGTGCTGCCGCAAGCCTTCACAGACGGCCCCCATTACTTCAGTCAAGCCCAAATTTCATCCTCATCTGTTACCTATCTCGGCATAATTCTCATAAAAACACACGTGCTTTCCCTGCTGATCGTGTCCGATTAATCTCCCAAACCTCAATCCCTTACAAAACAACAACTCCTTTCCTTCCTAGGCATGGTTACTGTGGTCAGAATTCTTACACAAGAGCCAGGACCGCACCCTGTAGCCTTTCTGTGCAAACAACTTGACCTTACTGTTTTAGCCTAGCCCTCATGTCTCCGTGCAGCGGCTGCTGCTACCCTAATACTTTTAGAGGCCCTCAAAATCACAAACTATGCTCAACTTATTCTCTACATTTCTTATAACTTCCAAAATCTATTTTCTTCCTCATACCTGACGCATATACTTTCTGCTCCCCGGATCCTCCAGCTGTACTCACTCTTTGTTAAGTCCCAAAATTACCATTGTTCCTGGCCCAGACTTCAATCCGGCCTCCCACATTATTCCTGATACCACACCTGACCCCCATGACTGTATCTCTCTGGTCCACCTAACATTCACCCCATTTCCTCATATTTCCTTCTTTCCTGTTCCTCATCCTGATCACGCTTGATTTATTGATGGCGGTTCCACCAGGCATAATCACCACACACCAGCAAAGGCAGGCTATGCTATAGTACAAGCCACTAGCCCGCCTCTTAGAACCTCTCATTTCCTTTCCATCGTGGAAATCTATCCTCAAGGAAATAACTTCTCAGTGTTCCATCTGCTGTTCTACTACTCCTCAGGGATTATTCAGGCCCCCTCCCTTCCCTACACATCAAGCTCGAGGATTTGCCTCCACCCACGACTGGCAAATTAGCTTTACTCAACATGCCCCGAGTCAGATAACTAAAATACCTGTTACTCTAGGTAGACACTTTCACTGGACAGGTAGAGGCCTTTCCTACAGGGTCTGAGAAGGCCACCACAGTCATTTCTTCCCTTCTATCAGACGTAATTCCTCAGTTTAGCCTTCCCACCCCTATACAGTCTGATAACAGACCAGCCTTTATTACTCAAATCAGCCAAGCAGTTTTTCAGGCTCTTAGTATTCAGTGAAACCTTTATATCCCTTACGGTCCTCTGTCTTCAGGAAAAGTAGAACAGACTAAAGGTCTTTTAAAAACACACCTCACCAAGCTCAGCCACCAACTTAAAAAGGACTGGACAATACTTGTACCACTTTCCCTTCTCAGAAGTCAGACCTGTCCTCAGAATGCTACAGGGTACAGCCCATTTGAGCTCCTGTATAGATGCTCCTTTTTATTAGGCCCCAGTCTCATTCCAGACACCAGACCAACTTAGACTGTGCCCCCAAAAAACTTGTCATCCCTACTGTCTTCTGTCTAGTCATACTCCTATTCACCATTCTCAACTACTCATACATGCCCTGCTCTTGTTTACACTGTTTCTCCAAGCCATCACAGCTGATATCTCCTGGTGCTATCCCCAAACCACCACTCTTAACTCTTAAAGTGAATAAATAATCTTTACTGGCAAGGCTATGCTGAACCTCCTTAGGCACTCTCTAATTAGATGTCCTGGGTCCTCCCAATTCTTAGTCCTTTAATACCTGTTTTTCTTCTTCTCTTATTCCGTTTAGTTTTTAATTTATACAAAACTGTATCCAGGCCATCACTAATAATTCTAAATGACAAATGTTTCTTCTAACAACCCCACAATATCACCCCTTACCACAGAATCTTCCTTCACCTTAATCTCTTCCACTCTAGGTTCCCAAGCTGCCCCTAATCCCGCTCAAAGCAGCCCTGAGAAACATCGCCCATTATCTCTCCATACCATCCCCAAAAATTTTCGCCATCCCAACACTTTACCACTATTTCGCTTTATTTTTCTTATTAATATAAGAAGACAGGAATGTCAGGCCTCTGAGCCCAAGCTGAGCCATCATGTCCCCTGTGACTTGCATGTACACATCCAGATGGCCGGTTCCTGCCTTAACTGATGACATTCCACCACAAAAGAAGTGAAAATGGCCTGTTCATGCCTTAACTGATGACATTGTCTTGTGAAATTCCTTCTCCTGGTTCATCCTGGCTCAAAAGCTCCCCCACTGAGTACCTTGTGACCCCCACTCCTGCCCGCCAGAGAACAACCCCCTTTGACTGTAATTTTCCTTTATCTACCCAAATCTTTTAAAACGGCCCCACCCCTATCTGCCTTTGCTGACTCTCTTTTCGGACTCAGCCCGCATGCGCCCAGGTGATTAAAAGCTTTATTGCTCACACAAAGCCTGTTTGGTGGTCTCTTTACATGGACGCACATGAAAATCATCATTCCTGTTTTACAGATGAAGAAACTGAGGTCCAGAGAAGTTAAACAACCTTCCTAAGATTACACAGCTTAGTAAGTGGCAGAACCACGGCTGGAAGCCAGGTCCTTCCTCATGCAAGTCCTGGCTCATTCATTCCTTTTCCAAAGACTTGCTGAGCACCTTCTAGGTGCCAGATGTGGTGCTGGCTCCTGGGGACATGGGAGTAAACAGGCCA
This sequence comes from Pan troglodytes, assembly GCF_028858775.2. Lineage (NCBI taxonomy): Eukaryota > Metazoa > Chordata > Mammalia > Primates > Hominidae > Pan > Pan troglodytes. Next base: position 96,747,952 of record NC_072407.2, read on the forward strand.
GGCGTGGCCCTGAACCATCAAATAGACAACCACAGAAATAACAACGTGAGTTAAAATGAGATCATGAAGAAGAGACACAGGTTTCTACAATGGTTTAGTAGAGGGATCTCTAACCAAGTTTGGAGAGTTGAGAAAATCTCTATGAGGCAGTCACATCCATGTAAGCTAAGATCTGAAAGACAAAAGTTGTTATCCAGGAGAGTGGCAGCAGGGAGAGCATTCCAGATGCAGGGAATAGCTTGGCACGTTTGTGGAAGAGAAAAATCTGTTAACGTGATTGTAGGGTAGGGTGGAAAAAAGGAGAAATGGAGCAAGATGAGGCTAGGGAGGCAGGCAGGGACCAGACCACGAACTGCCTAAAAGCTCTGCTTAAAAATGTTTGCCACGATTTGAAGAGTAATGGGAAGCCTTGAAGGTTTTTAACCAGAAGAGTCTTATATTTAGATTTGTTATTTTTTAAATATCACACTGGCTGCTGTTTAGGAATGATGCTGGAGGCTGACGAAGATAAGGGTGGAAAGTGGGCAATAAATCAGGAGCTGTTGCAACATTCCCAGCAAAGGATAATGGTGAATGTAATGGCAATGGGGATTTGGGGAAGCAGGGGGGCCTCGTGGCTGATTGGATGTGGTGTTGGTGAGGGAGGAGGGGTCACAGATTTCCATCCTCCCATGGGTGTTTCTATCTCCCAGGCTAGGCTTCTTGTGTTTGCTTTCCCTCTTGCAGAACAAAGACAAAACCGGGCCCTTCCACACAGTAGCTGGAACACAAAGGAAGATCAGCCAAGCCTCAACATAATCTCATAAAAATTCTTCAAATATCCCATTGTTATGGATTCATACATCAGGAAAGCAGGTAAAATATTTCACCTTGATGCTCACCTAGATGGTCAGACTCTTTGAGGAAGACATCAAACTTTTCCCCAGAAAGAAAAAATAAATAACTTTTTAGACTATACAAAAGGGTCAATGTCATGTTACATAAGATGCTCAAACTCCTGTCTTGATGTTAAGTCCACTGGTCTTACCACAGCTTCTGAACACCAAGACTGCTGCTGTGACAGTGACAAGAGAATTATTTAGAATTAAAAAACAATTGTCCTTACATTTTCTCCTCAAAATTCTAGGGGAGAAAGAGCTTCCAAGTAAGCAGAGCCAAGGCACTATTGAGAGTGACAGACTGGAAAGAAAGGAATTAGGTGGCCTTTAGCTCCTGTCTGTTGGAGAGTGGTGTAGTAGAAAATACTTAGGCTTTGGAATCTGAGCTGGGTTCAGATCCTGCTTCTCTCATTTACTAGCTGCATGTAGATGAGTATCTTAAATTGCTTTTTCTGTGTCACAAATGACAATTTAAAAAACCTCTATCTCACAGGTTATTATAAAAAGTAAGACACGCATGCAAGGGTAGCATAGTACTAGGCACAGAGGAAAAACATTCAACAGGTGTGAGAGACAATGTTGCCAATATGCTATATGCAAGGAAAAATGTTTTTAGGTATTTTTTGACTCTTTGATGCTGAATGGAAAATTCTTCACTGTCATTAGCAATAATGGAGAAGATAATTTCAGTTTGCAATTGGAGGCTCATAAAACAAGTAACTGGATTTTCAGAAAAGTTAAGTATTTGTTGAATCTATAATGCACTAATCGTTTTGTAAGGTGATGTGAGATACTTAAAGAGGCATTAAGATACAAACATAGAGACTAGTGGGTGAGACATAAAAGCAAAGACCTAGGAAGGAAGCTCATCTAGGAAGGAAGCTCCTTAGATCTAGCTTGGCTGAGTTGCAAGCGAGACTGGAGAAGGTAAGTGCTTTCAGAAACAAGAATTGCTGTCTGGCAGGGCCTGAATGATAAGATCTACTCTTCCCCTGTCCAAATGCAACCCCTAAAAGCCAGTTCAGAATAAATAAGGAAGAATATTTTTTTCAGAGCAATTAAGAGTCATTATGAAGTAGGTCAGAATAAAATATGGCAGCTTCAGGCTGTGTGCGATTACTAATCTGATATTTATCTGCAAAGCAGGAGTCATTTATCCTATTCTAAAATAAATAACTCAGCCAGGCATGGTGGCTCATGCCTGTAATCCCAGCACTTTTGGAGGCCAAGGCAGGTGGATCACCTGCGATCAGAAGTTCGAGATCAGCCTGGCCAACATGGTAAAACCCTGTCTCTACTAAAAATACAAAAATTAGCCGGGCATGGTGGTGGGGATCTGTAATTCCAGCTACTCGGGAGGCTGAGGCAGGAGAATTGCTTAAACCCAGGAGGTGGAGGTTGCAATGAGCCGAGATTGTGCCACTGCACTCCAGCCTGGGTGACAGAGCAAGACTATGTCTCAAAAAATAAATATATAAATAAATAAAATAAATAACTCAATGAGTTTTCAACAACAACCAAAAAATCAGCTTGAGAAATAGTTTTCAGACAAACTTAGCCTGAGTAGACCCACCCTGAGAGATTTGAGGGCTCTACTGAGGCAGGAGACTAGGGCCTGGAGGCAGGGAACATAAAGCCAATCCACACTGACTTTACTAAATCAAATGAAAGCACCTTAGCAATGACAGGAATGTGAATGGTTTTGTAAATTCCCTTCATCCTCTCCATTCATACCATTTCCACTTTGTAACTTCACTTTCATCCTCTCCATTTACATAGATCACACACCAAGTGACATCCTCTCCATTTACAATAGGGCACGTTCTGAGTAAATGACTCTGTGACTTCACTTTATTCACTTCATTTACATAGAATATTTGCCAAGTGACCAATGGGAAACCTCTAGAGCATTGAAACCCCAGAAAATTCTGTAAGCCGGGCTCTTGAGCCTCTATGATTGGGCCGCTCCCACACTATGGCATGTACTTTTATTCTCAATAAATCCCTGCTTTTGCTTTCCTTGCCTCATTTGTGCATTTTGTCAACTTCTTCATTTGAGATGCCAAGAACCTGAACACCTTCTACTGGTAACATATATTTTGGCAAGCCAGCCTGGAGACAAGGTAGGCCCAAAGTTTGGGATTTATTTTTCTTTCCCCTTTTACATACAGGGAAACCTTTTTCTCTCTCTTTTTCCTTTCCAACTTGGGACCCTCCGTGATCAGCGTCTAAACATAGAGACAACTGCAAGTTTCCGGCCAGGGCCACTCTCTGGTGAAACCTACAGGTTTCCGTGTGACGCATCTGACCACCACCACCCGGCTGGGTGGGCGACCTGAGTCCTTTTCCTTGGTTTTGTTTTTCTGAGTCCTATTCCTTTCTCCCTTTTACTGAGTTATTTTTCTTTTTCCTGTTTCGGTCTTTCAGCTACTCCTAGTAGCTCCCGGGTAATTGAGGACAGCTGGCCGGGGCCACTCTCCGGTGCCTTCTGAAGGCCAAGCAACGAAAAGGGATGGCTGCCCTGCCCAGAAGGGGGAAGGACTTTTTTCTATCTCTCCGGTTAGAGTTCCTCATCCCAACATGTGACGCAATTGCTGTGGCAGCTCATCCAGGGTGAACTCACACATGTTTCAGACAACTTAAACCTTCTTTCCTCATGCCAAATTCTTCCCTTCCTCCATTCAGCTGTCTAAGGACAAGATAGAGGGTTCAGATATGTCATAAATTGTCTGTGAGAATTAGGGAAATTAACAAAGGGGATTTATGCAGGAACTGACGTGTAGGTTTACTGCCCAAATTTAGAGAGTTAAAGGGTTGCTTTAACTGGGATAGAAAATCCTCAAGGAAAAGTTAACAGTAGGTCCTCAGTGGAGGAGGGAACCATTCCAAAGTGGTGCCGGCACCCATCTAAGGTTGGAGACGTGCAACAGACTAAGGCCCTTAAGGGGGAAGCCCTCAGGGACCCCGTGCTGGACCCAGAATTTTTCCAGGGGAATGCCCCGGGTAAAATTTGGGTCACCTAATAAACCCTCCACTTTTCAAAGTCCTCTTCTCTTTTCCAGACCACTATGGGCAACTTCCTGTCTATTCTACCTGGTGTCACTGTGGACAACTTCCTATCTATTCCACTCGATTCACCGCTTGGCTACATCCTCCACCATTGGGATGAATTTGACCCTAACAATCTAAAGAAAAGGCATATGATTTTTTACTGCAATATTGTTTGACCCAATTATGAGCTGCCCAATCCGGAACAATGGGCAGTCAATGGTAGCCTTAATTACGATACCATCCTGTATCTAGACCTATTTTGCAAGAGGCAGGGCAAATGGTCAGAAGTCCCATATATACAGGCCTTCATGACCCTATACGAAGACCTAAGAATCTAGGAAACTCTCAGAACCCATCCCCCAAAGGAAAGTTCTGGGGCAGAACTAGATATTATAGATGAACCCCCTTTTACAAGGGATACCTGTCTCTCAGAGTGAGCAGTGACTGTCCCCATATAACCCCTCACCAAGTGCTCCTGAGGCTGAAACCCAGGGGCAAACATGGGGAACCCTACTAAGTCCCCCTCTCACTTGGAGGGGAACACCGTATTCAACTCTCTATCCAGCCCTGCTACTCTCAGGGAAATAGCAGGGGCTGAGGGGCCAATCCTAGTGCGGGTCCCCTTCTCTATAATTGATATACAACAATGTAAGGAAAAGCTAGGAAGCTATTCTGAGGATTCCGGGAAGTTTGCAGATGGGTTCCAAACTTTGACCTTAGCCTTTTCTCTCTCATGGAGAGACGTTCAATTCACTCTAGCAACCTGTTGCACCTCCTTGGAAAAGGAACGAAACTTTGAGGCTGCCCTCCGAGAAGTGGACGAATTTTTCACCCAAAACCGTAAAGGCAGTCACCCAGGCCCAGCCACAGTTCCCACTATGCATCCTAATTGAGACAAAGACACCCCCGCAGGAAGGAACAACTGGGCTAAATTTCTTGAGGCTCTTGGAGGAATGAGAAAGGGAATAACTAAGGCAGTAAATTATGATAAAGTAAGGCAGATTACACAAGGCAGGGAGGAAAACCCAGCTGTGTTTTATGGCAGGCTGCGGGAAGCCTTTTAAAAAATATACTAATTTGGACCCTTCCTCTCCTGAAGGCAAGTTATTAATGGCACAACGTTTCATTAGCCAATCCACACCAGACATTAGACGTAAGCTCCAAAAGCTACACATGGGGCCACAAACTAACCAAAATCAGCTTCTTGGTACTGCCTTCATGGTGTATAACAATCGTGACCTGGAGGAAGGAGAAGGGAAACAGAGTAAAGAAAAACGGCAAGCCAAAATTATGTTAGCCATCACTGGTGATGCCCTAAATGCACAAAGATTGTCCAAGGGAAACTCAAAGGGCCATAAGGATAATGTCAGCAAAGGCTCTTGCTTCAAATGCAAGAAAAGTGCGATTGGGCACAGGAATGCACTAAGCCCCCGCCAGTCCCCTGCCGTCAATGTAAAAGCACCAGTTGTGGCTCCTGGCCCTGGAGAATTGACTGTCCCTGCTCCCACCAAGGGGCTCAGTCAGTCAAAACTCTGGCAGTGCACAAGGAGGAATCAGATGAAGACTGAAGGGGCCTGGGGCCTTCCTCACTGCCCCGTCTAGGAACATCGTAATTACTATTGAGGAACCCTGGGTAACTCTGGACATCATGGGCACCCAAATTCAGTTTTTATGTGATACCAAGGTGAATTATTCTGTACAACTGCTTATGCAGGAAAACTTTCCTCTCGGTCCATGAGTGATATTGGATGGAAGGGAAGCCACAAACAAGATTCTTACTCCTCCTTTGGTTTGTCAATTTGAGAAACAAATCTTCCAACAGGAATTTTTAGTAGTACCAAGCTGCCCAATTCCCCTGTGGGAAAGAGATATTATGGTGAAAATAGTGACACTACTGCAATTTAAGCAATACTAGCAGGTGAAACTGCTAATAGTAAGAAATAAGGCAATGTCCCAGACCATGTCAATAAACAGGTTAACCCACTGGCATGGTATACTGGAAACCCAGGGAAGGCTAAAACAGCAGTGCCAGTCAAAATACAGCTTAAAGACCCCAGCCATTTTCCCAATGGAAAACAATACCCAGTTGAGCAGGAAGCAAGCAAAGGTCTAGCTCCCATAGTTGAGATATTACTTACCCATAGACTCTTAAAACCCTGCAATTCTCCCGGCAATACCCCCATCTTACCTGTTCTCAAGCCTGGGGGGAATACCAGCTAGTACAGAACCTCAGAATAATGAATGAGGCTGTTATCCCCATCCACCCATTGGTGGCAGATCCATATGCCCTCCTGGCTCAGGTGCCAGGGCATGCAAAATGGTTCTCAGTCCTAGACCTTTCTTCTCCATTCCTCTGGCCCCGAGCCCCAGTACCTTTTTGCTTTCGAATGGGAAAATCCTAATACCAGATAAAAACAATACACTTGGACAGTGCTTCCTCAGGGCTTTCGGGATAGCCCCCACTGAAAAGAGCCAGGCACATTCCTCAGCCCTGGGCTCAAAACAAACAAGCCCAGTACAAACACATCCCATCCTCCCATCCCACCACATATCACCATATATCTCTTAAACTTCCCCCGGGCTCAAAACAAACAAGCCCAGTACAAACACCACCAGGAAAGTCTCCGATAAGGGGACAGATGAGGGGACAGCCGTTCAAAGTTTTACTGAAAGAGCGGGAACCAAAAGAATTCCTTTGTTCCCCTGTAACTTTCAGGCTATAAAAAAGCAAACACTCGCATTGTTCGGGGCCCTCTTGTATGCGGTGGAATGGAGGGACCAGGTTCGAACTTGTAGTAAAGATCCTTGCCGCTTGGCTTTGACTCTGGACTCTGGTGGTCTTCTTTGGGGAACAAACGGTCTGGGCATAACATCTGGGGGCCCATCCGGGATTCCCCAAGCCCACCAGACCCCTGGTCAACGGATCTGCTAGGATCGATCTACTGATAGGTGAGCTGGCTCGTCTCCGTTTGTCTGTCCGTGTCTGTTCTGAATCCGAATCTGTGACTCGCGAGGTCTGAAACTGGAGCTGGCACAGTCCTGGCGGATGCGCTATAGGACGGCCAGCGGAGACCGGTGGGAGACGTCCCCTGGCTCTCATCTGATCTATATTGCGATCTGAGCTGCCCCGGTTTGGCGGGCAGCAGCCGTATCTGAGCTGCCCGGTTGGGCGGGCAGCAGCTGTCTCTAATCTGGGCTGCCCCAGGCAGCTGACTCTGACCCGGGCTTCCGGTGCGCGCTTGCGATCTGAACTGCCCCGGTTTGGCGGGCAGCAGCCGTATCTGAGCTGCCCGGTTGATCGGGCAGCATCTGTCTCTGATCTGAGCTGCCCCGGTTTGGCGGGCAGCAGCCGTATCTGAGCTGCCCGGTTGGGCGGGCAGCAGCTGTCTCTAACCTGGGCTGCCCCAGCGCGACCGCGATCCAGGCAGCTGACTCTGACCCGGGCTTCCGGTGCGCGCTTGCGATCTGAACTGCCCCGGTTTGGCGGGCAGCAGCTGCCTCTGACCAGGGCTGCCAAAGTGTGCCTGCGATTAGATATCATTAATAAGTAAGTCAGATCAGATTTCCTTTACAGGGATTCAAACCCACATTCCTTTACAGGAAGAGACTACAAATTATTACAGGATGGGTAATACCCAGAGCACTCCTCTATCTCTCCTTACGAGTAATTTCAAAGAAGTTAGAGCAAGGGGCCATGATCTTGGTATAGAAATCAGGAAAGGAAAGCTAATTACTCTGTGTCGCTCCGAATGGCCTGCCTTTGATGTGGGGTGGCTGCCCGAAGGGACCTTCCGACTTGCTGTCATCACTAGGGTAAAGTCCAAGATTTTCCTACCTGGGCGTGCGGGCCACTTAGATCATATCCCATATATCCTCATATGGCAGGACCTTGTTGAGAACCCGCCTCCTTGGCTGTCCCCTTTCCAATTGGCCTCTGAACCCTGTAAGGCACTAGTTGCTCGACCACTAAAATCCAAGCAACCAACTGCCCCCCCCATCCTGTTTTACCTGACAGCGGGGACCCACTGTTCACAGAACCCCCTCCGTACCCCTCCGGGCCCCAGGCCCCAGCCCCCCTGGCTGAGCTGCGGGAGGGAGCAGGCGGACGGGAGGCGGCCGGCACTCACGGGCCCGCTGAAAGGGAAAGTAACTTTGAAGGGCCGGCGGGGAGGACGCGAGGGCGCACTTCGCGGACCAGCCCCCCTCAGCCGCCTGACTCCACGGTGGCTTTACCCCTTCAGGAAATAGGACCCCCGGATGACACAGGAATCCTCAGGCTCCAGTACTGGCCATTCTCCACCAGTGATCTGTATAACTGGAAAACTCAGAGTGCTCGGTTTTCAGACAACCCCAAAGATTTACTGGCTTCACTAGATAGTGTCATGTTCACCCACCAGCCCACTTGGGATGATTGTCAGCAGCTCCTCCGAATTTTGTTCACCACGGAAGAGCGAGAGAGAATACAGATAGAAGCTAGAAAGCTGGTCCCAGAGGGCGACGGTCAACCGACTGCCAACCCCGACCTCATAAACGCAACCTTTCCTCTGACCAGGCCGGCGTGGGACTACAACACGGCAGAAGGTAGGGGACGGCTACACCTTTATCGCCAGACTCTAATGGCAGGTCTCCGGGCAGCTGCTCGCAAGCCCACTAATTTGGCTAAAGTATATTCTATTCTGCAGGGAAAGACAGAGAGCCCAGCTACCTACTTAGAAAGATTAATGGAAGCTTTTAGACAGTACACCCCCATAGATCCAGAGGCTCCAGGAAGTCAGGCAGCTATTGTAATGTCTTTCGTAAATCAGGCAGCCCCAGATATTAAGAGAAAACTCCAGAAATTAGAAGACTTGGAGGGAAAGCGGATTCAGGACCTCCTTCAGATAGCCCAGCGGGTTTACAATAACAGAGATACTCCAGAGGAAAAGCAATTTAAGGCCACTGAAAAAATGACCAAGGTCCTGGCAGCAGTGGTACAGAAAGAGCATCTACAGCCAGAGGTAACATATCTAGGGTACCTGCTTAAGGGAGGGCAGCGCTGGCTAACAGACGCCCGGAAACAAACTGTTCTGCAGATCCCCAGGCCACAATCCACCCGACAAGTGAGAGAATTCCTGGGGTCGGCGGGATTTTGCAGACTATGGATACCTGGGTTCGCAGAACTGGCTAAACCCTTGTATCAGGCAACACGGGGGCAACAGCCATTTAATTAGACAGACGAAGCCGAGTTGGCCTTCCAACAGATTAAAACCGCCCTACTCTCCGCGCCTGCACTAGGACTACCTGATGTTACCAAGCCCTTCCACTTATACGTGGATGGGAATAAGGGTGTCGCCAAGGCGGTAATAACTCAGAACTTAGGCCCCTGGCGGAGGCCAGTTGCCTACCTGTCAAAGAAGTTAGACCCAGTAGCTGCCGGGTGGCCCCCTTGTCTCCGAATGATTGCGGCCACGGCTCTGATGGTGCAAGATGCTCATAAACTTGTCATGGGGCAAGAATTGCGGGTCGTTACTCCACATGCCATCGAAGGTGTACTCGAACAGCCACCTAATCGATGGATGAGTAACGCCCGGCTCACCCACTACCAAGGACTACTACTAAATCCTCTCAGGATAATTTTCCTGCCCCCAACGACCTTAAACCCTGCCTCGCTGCTGCCCAACCCGGACCTGGATGCCCCACTCCATGACTGCACCAAGATACTAGCTCAGGTGCACGGAGTTCGAGAAGACCTGCAGGACCGCCCACTTCCTGACGCCGACCTCGTCTGGTTCACTGATGGGAGCAGCTTCATGCATCAAGGCCAGAGGTACGCTGGAGCGGCAGTAAGAGACTGAGGTAATCTGGGCGGAACCCCTGCCCCCGGGGACATCAGCCCAGAAGGCCGAACTGATAGCGCTCACCCAAGCTCTTACCTTAGGGGCGGGGAAAAAGCTGACAGTATATACAGACAGCCGATATGCTTTTGCAACGGCGCATATACATGGGGCCATTTACAGGGAGCAAGGGTTACTGACGGCTGAAGGAAAAGAGATAAAAAACAAGCAAGAGATCCTAGCCCTGCTAACAGCCCTATGGAGGCCAGAAAAATTAGCCATTGTACATTGCCCAGGGCATCAGAAACTAACTACTCCAACTGCTCAAGGCAACTTTGTGGCAGACCAAACTGCAAGAAATGTGGCGAAGGCTCCCAGCCAACTCCTTGCACTCCAGCTCCCTGACCCGGGCCCCCGGGACTTGCCATATTTCCCTGAATATTCAGAACAAGATCTCCAGTGGATTGACAAACTTCCCCTGAAACAAATCCAGAATGGGTGGTGGACTGATACTAATGACCAAACCATCCTACCAGAAAAATTAGGACAACAGGTGTTAGAACACATCCACCGAACCACCCACCTGGGGGCCCGGCGGATGATAGACCTGATCAGACGCTCCAAGCTCAAAATCAGACATAGCTGAGACGGCCAGCAGTATCGTGACAAGTTGCGAAGTCTGCCAGCTTAACAACGCATACCCCCAATCTCAAGCTGCAACAGGAACAAGGCTCAGGGGAACCAGGCCCGGTATCTACTGGGAAGTAGATTTTACTGAAATAAAGCCAGGAAAGTACGGGTACCGGTACTTACTTGTCTTTGTAGATACTTTTTCAGGGTGGACTGAAGCATTCCCAACCAAAAGAGAAACTGCTCAGGTCGTAGCAAAGAAAATTCTGGAAGATATCCTTCCCAGGTATGGCTTCCCCATCCAGATAGGGTCAGATAATGGGCCCGCTTTCGTCGCTAAGGTAAGTCAGGACTTGGCTTCCATCCTTGGGGCAAATTGGAAACTACATTGCGCTTACAGGCCCCAGAGTTCAGGACAGGTAGAAAGGATGAATCGGACCTTAAAAGAGACCTTAACTAAATTGACTATAGAGACTGGCGCTAATTGGGTAGTCCTTCTCCCCTATGCTCTGTTCAGGGCCCGTAATACCCCTTACAAACTGGGCCTTACCCCTTACGAAATCATGTATGGCAGACCTCCACCCCTGGTTCCTAGCTTAAAAGATGACCTGCTTAAGTCTGAAACAGAAAATGTCTCTGAATTCTTATTTTCCTTACAAGCCTTACAGAAAATTCACCAAGAAATCTGGCCCAAGCTGAAAGAGCTATATGAGACCAGTCCCCCACCGACACCCAATCCGTACCAGCCGGGAGACTGGGTCCTGGTTAAGCGACACCGACAAGAGACCCTAAAGCCCAGGTGGAAAGGACCACTCCAAGTACTCCTGACCACACCCACCGCCCTGAAGGTAGAAGGCATTGCGTCATGAATCCACTACAACCACGTCAAGCCAGTGGACCCAACCTCCGACCTTCTGGGGCCAATCACGGCGGCGGCTGAAGCACCGGACACGTGGACTGTGGACAGAGCTAAGAACAACCACTTAAAACTCACCCTGCGCTGGCAGCATAGCTCACTGCAAACATGCAGTTAGGTAGTCTAACTCTAACATTGGTCGCCCTAGTGGCCGCTGGGGAAAACATAAAGCCAGCTCCTAATCCCTTTGTCTAGAGATTCTGGCTTTATGAAAACCAAACCCACCATGGGCAACCTCATAAGCCCGGGAAACTAGTGGCCAGTGCAGATTGCCCCTCCTCAGGGTGCAATAGCCCAATTTTACTAAATTTTACCGATTTCCCAGTAGCCAAACCAGTGGCACCAATAATATGCTTCGAGTATGATCAGACTGAATACAATTGTAAGCACTATTGGTGGCACCAAAGTGCCGGCTGCCCTTATAACTATTGTAACATCCATAAATACTAATGGTGGGGTGGAAAAGAACAGATAGATCCCAGATGGCCCTTCCATCGCAGACGAGATAGAGACCTTTCATATACATGGATAGTTAGAGACCCCTGGAACTCCCGCTGGACCACGCCTCAACACGGGGCTGTATACTACTCCTCCGCCTCCACATGGCCTAGCAGTCACCTCTATCTGTGGCGGGGTCTAGTGCAGGTACGGCCCCTGGTCCATGGAAATATCCAGTGACAAGAAAACTGCCTGACACAAGATTTACGTCCTTTTTCCTGGTTAAAATTATTGCAAGAAGGATTAGAACTTGCCAACCTTACAGGACTTCACAGCCTGTCTGGCTGCTTTCTGTGTGCCACTCTAGGGCGTCCACCGCTAACCGCTGTCCCCCTGCCATGGGGATCCTCCACCTCTGCCCAAGCTAACAACCACCAAAACCTCTCATATGCCCCTATCCCTAACGTGCCACTATACCTAAACCCCAGTCAAGAGAAGTTTCCCTACTGTTTCTCAGGAACTAATTCCAGCCTCTGCAACATCACTGCAACGCCCCCTAACATCACCTTAAGGGCTCCGTCAGGCATATTCTTCTGGTGTAATGGAACATTATCTAAAAACCTATCAAGCCCCTCTGTTACCAACCTACTGTGTCTTCCTGTCACATTAGTTCCCCGGTTAACTCTACTTACTGCCGGCAAGTTCCTAGGGTATACCGGTAACTGGACTAGTGCTTTTATTCACCCAGACCCTAGACCGAGACCTGCACGAGCCATATTTCTCCCCCTCATTGCAGGAATCTCCCTCACCGCATCCTTCATGGCGGCCGGACTGGCTGGGGGAGCCCTAGGTCACACCCTTATAGAAAGTAACAAGCTGTACCAACAATTTGCCGTTGCTATGGAGGAGTCAGCTGAGTCCCTTGCCTCCCTCCAGCGGCAGCTCACGTCGCTAGCACAGGTAACCTTGCAGAACCGGAGGGCCTTAGACCTACTCACTGCTGAAAAAGGGGGAACGTGTATGTTTCTAAAGGAAGACTGTTGTTTCTACATAAATGAATCAGGACTCGTGGAAGACCGAGTCCAACAGTTACGCAAGTTAAGCACAGAAGTAAGAACACGGCAGTTTGCTTCAGCTGCAGACCAATGGTGGAACTCATCTATGTTTTCTCTGTTAGTCCCCTTCCTTGGACCCCTGCTGAGTCTACTATTTCTGCTTACTGTAGGACCTTGTGTTGTTAACAGAATTTTGCGGTTCGTTAAAGAAAGGTTTAACACTGTACAACTCATGGTCCTCAGAGCCCAATACCAACCTGTAAACGCTGAAACAGAATCAGACTTATAAGACCCAAGATTGGCTCTAAAAAAATACCTGAAAAGAAAAGGGGGGAATGAAAAGAGCCAGGCACATTCCTTAGCCCCGGGCTCAAAACAAACAAGCCCAGTACAAACACATCCCATCCTCCCATCCCACCACATATCACCATATATCTCTTAAACTTCCCCCAGGCTCAAAACAAACAAGCCCAGTACAAACACCACCAGGAAAGTCTCCGATAAGGGGACAGATGAGGGGACAGCCGTTCAAAGTTTTACTGAAAGAGCGGGAACCAAAAGAATTCCTTTGTTCCCCTGTAACTTTCAGGCTATAAAAAAGCAAACACTCGCATTGTTCGGGGCCCTCTTGTATGCGGTGGAATGGAGGGACCAGGTTCGAACTTGTAGTAAAGATCCTTGCCGCTTGGCTTTGACTCTGGACTCTGGTGGTCTTCTTTGGGGAACAAACGGTCTGGGCATAACACCACTTCTTTGTCTGAGCATTAGAGCGGGATCTGAGGGATTTCCAGTTAGAAAATGGAGGTATTCTTCAGTATGGGGATGACCTTCTTGTGTGTAGCCCAACCTAGGAGGTTTCTGACCAAAATACTATAAAAACTTTGAATTTCTTGGCAGACAGAGGATACAAAGTGTCCAAAAAGAAGGCTCAGATTACCCTCCAATGGGTCCACTATTTAGGATATGTCTTAACACCCGGAACCCGGCAAATATCCCCAGAAGGAGTGCAAGCTATATGTGGTTTGGCTGCGTGCACCACCCCCAGCCCCCACCCTGACCCACCTCCAAGCAGCAGCTTTGTTCCTTTTTGGGGATGGCCGGGCTTTGGAGAATATGAGTACCAAATTTTGGGCTCATAGAAAAGCCCCTATATGAAGCAACAAGGGGGCCTGAAAATGAGCTAATGGAATGGACCCCGGAAATGAGGAAAGCCTTTGCCAAGTTAAAACAGGTTCTCACCCAGGCTCCTGCTCTTGGTATCCCAGACCTAATTAAGGCCTTCTCCTTCTATGTAGCAGAGAAGAGGGGCATAGCTGTGGGAGTGCTAGCCCAGAAATTAGGATCAGAACCCAGACCAACCGCTTACTTCTCAAAAAAGTTGGACGGAGTGGCCTCAGGATGGCCAAGTTGCCTGCAGGCAATAGCAGCCACTGCTGTTAGTGGAGGAAGCCACTAAAATCACCCTAGGGCAACCACTGGAAGTTCTAACACTCCATCAGGTAAAGTTAGTCTTAGAAATAAAGGGACACATCTGGATGACAGGGGAAATGTTAACTAAATACCAGCCCATGCTCCTAGACAATCCAGATATAACTCTTAAAACCTGCAACACTTTAAATCCAGCTTCATTGCTGCCCACAGGCCCAATAATTGATCATTCCTGTGAGCAGGTCATTGCACATACATATGTTAGCCAGCCTGATTTAAAAGATGAGGCTCTCCCAGATTCTGAAGATGACTGGCTCACAGACGGCAGTAGTTCTTTGTTGAATGGGGAGCACAGAGCTGGATATGCAGCAGTAAATCATGACACAATCATTGAAGCCCAGCCAGTGCCCCCTGGCACATCAGCACAAAAGGCTAAAATCATTGATCTTACTCAAGCATTAATGTTGGGACAAGGGAAAAAACTTAACATCTATACAGATTCTAAATATGCATTCCTTGTGGTTCATGCTCATACCGCCATCAGGAAAGAAAGGGGATTACTTACTAGCAAGCACTCCCCTATAGAGCATGGGCCTGAAATTCTGCAGCTATTGAAGGCAATACACCTGCCAAAGGCCATAGCTATCATTCATTGTAGGGGGCATCAAAGGGACTTAACCCCTATAGCACAAGGGAATGGAAAGGCTGATGGAAGCCAAAGCAAAAGCCCTCAGCGTGCAATCCCAACAGATCCTAGCACTGCTTCCTTTCTACAATTCCCCAGTAGAACCCAAATACACACCACAGGAAGAACAGCTAATAAAAAAAGCAAGGGAGACAAAAACAAGGATCCTGGTGGCATATGGGGCCAAAAATATATCTCCCTCAGGCAGCCCAGTGGAGAGTTATAAAAGCCCTGCATGACTCTTTCCATGTGGGGAGGGATGCGGCACTGGCCATGGTAAACAAGTTCTTTACTGGGTTTAACTCAGCTTCAATGGCTAAGCAGGTCTGTCAAGCCTGCTCACTGTGTGCATTTAACAATCCAGGCAACAAAATGCCCCCTCTAATAAAACCAGTCCAAAGAAGGGGAACTTATCCAGGGGAAGACTGGCAGTTAGACGTCATCCATATGCCAGCTTGCAGAGGATACAAGCTTTTGTTAATACTAATAGATACTTTTAGGTTGGGTCAAAGGTTACCCCAGAAAAGGCTAATGAGGTTCTAAGGTCCTCTTAAAAGAAATAATTCCCCAGTTTGGGTTACCTCAGAGTCTCCAAAGTGATAATGGCTAATCCTTTATCTCCCAAATAACTCAAGAGGTTGCTAAGGCTCTTGGAATAAAATACTATTTACATTCAGCCTGGAGGCCCCAATCCTCTGGAAAAGTGGAAAGGGTTAACCAAACTCTAAAATAAGCACTAGCTAAACTATGTCAGGAAACATCAGAAACTTGGGTTAGCTTATTGCTCACAGCCCTTTTAAGAATTTGTAATACCCCTAGCTCAAAAATTAACAGAAGCCCATATAAAATGTTATACAGAAGGCCATTCTTAACTAATGATTTAATTATTGACCCAGAAAGAGTTGGTGTAATTAAATACCTAGTCAACCCAGAACAATTCCAGCGGGTTTACAAGAGTTTGGAATTCAAAGGCTCCTCACACTTGGAACTAACCAGCAACCCAAAATCAGGCCAGGAGATAGGGTACTTGTTAAAACATGGAAGGAGGGATCACCTGCCCAACAATTACAACCCCAATAGAAGGGACTTTTTTCAGTAATACTGGCCACGTCTTCTGTGGTCAAAGTACTAGGATTAGATAGCTGGATACATCTTTCAAGGATCAAACCATCAATACCAGAAGCTCCAGACCAGGAACCTGAAGTTCCCATCAGCCAGTACACCTGTGAACCACTGGAGGACCTGAAGTACCTGTTTAAAAGATAGCCAAAAGATAAGTAAATGCCTACCAACTTTCTTTGGTGTCTTTGTTGCATAGTTACTGAGGGCTGGAAAATAGTAGCCATTTTTATCTTTGCAGTTTAATTGCCTTCTTCCAAATAGATAAAAATCACTTCCTTTGTAATAATTAAACAGAATTTAAAAAATACATTTCTATGACAAATATTCCTGATGGCGTAAGTATCCACCCCAAGGTTCCCATTAAATCTTTTAACCTAAAGTATTTCCTCTCACCTAGAGATCATCGAGCTGTGTGACAAGGGTGCCAGCCACTCCAGGTGAAGACACCACCCCAGGCCATCAAGGATCTTCCCTACCTTCACTAAACAGAGCAGGGCGAAAGTTGTGTGATCCCCAATAGGTAGGGACTACACCCCAAGTCAGCAGGAAGCAGTTACAGAAGAAAGACCATTGGTCCCTCTGCTTCCCATAAAGATTTATGGGGATCACAGCTTTCAGGGGGGAGATGAGGCAAGAGAATAGGGCATGCAGGCAGGGTACTTGAGGCCAATCCACGCTGACTTCCTAGAACTGAATTAAATGAAAGCTCCTCAGCAATGACAGGAATGTGAATGGCTTTGTAACTTCTTCCTCTCCATTAATGCTATTTCCACTTTGTAACTTCACTTTCATCCTCTCCATTTACATAGATCACACACCAGGTAACATCCTCTCCATTTACAGTAGGGCGCATTCCGAGTCAATGACTCTGACTGCACTTCGTTCTCCTCATTTACATAGAACATTCGCCAAGTAACCAATGGGAAACCTCTAGAGTATTGAAACTCCAGAAAATTCCGTAAGTGGGGCTCTTGAGCGTCTACACTCGGGTCGCTCCCACACTGTGGCGTGTACTTTTGTTCTCAATAAATTCCCGCTTTTGCTTTCCTCGTTCTGTTTGAGTGTTTTGTCCAATTCTTTGTTTGAGACGCCAAGAACCTGGACACCTTCTACCAGTGACACTACCAATTTTTGATTCCATTAAAGGTCACAGGTACTTTCTGAACATTTACCCTGTACCAGTCTTGCAGGGTCCAAACTCCTGTTAAAGATCTTGTGGGCTAATGGAGGGAACAGGCATGTGAACAAGCAAATTATGAAATAGCGTGCAGAGTACAGCAGTAGAGATGTATTCTAGGATCAGAGGTCACACAGAGGAGGGGTGCCTGATTAACTGTGCAGGGAGACAGGGAGGGAAATGTCTGAGGTGGGTCTGAGGTGAGAACAGTAGGGTTCAACAGAAGGATGAGGGAAGTGTGAAACAGTGTTCAGGGAATCATAAGCGGTTGGAACTCTAAACAGTCCTCACCTTACCTGGCTCACAGCAGGAGAGAGCCACAGGCAACTTTTCATGATTTATTTTTGATTTGCAGTGCATGGGACACACTGTCCCAAATTCCCCCTTGCCATTATTCAGTGAGTCTACTTTTAGCTAGTTTTGATCCTTGTTCAAAAACAGATACATATTTTAGGTTGTTGCTCTTTGTTTATACTTGAATGGGGATAAATTCTATGTGCTTTATCAAGAGCTTTAGATATTTAAAGAGCAAGACAGTCTGAGTGCCCAGCGAGAAAGCCTGGTTATGTTCAGCTCCTCGGTCTCCCTCACTCTGGTTAGCGTCAAACCCTTGGCTCAATAAGGCCAGCTACTAATCACATACTTGAAAATTTACAAATATCCTGTTTTTAATGATGTTAACTTTGCTGTATTTGTTGTCAACTACATCTTATTTTTCTAGGATCATTAGTAAGAACTTAAGGCAAATATCAAGATGAATTGGCTAGTCTTAGTATTAGCCAGAAGTTGGTCTTTATCTATAATCTTTTTCTGTATTTTCAGATACAGTATTCTGAGAAAGACAAAGAAAAAACTTTGTCTTATTCCCTCCTAAAAAAAAAACGTACCTGGAAATGCACTAATTGTGCAGCAGTTCCTCCTTGGCTCAGCCCCAGATCCCCAGAGAAGACTGTGTGCCTGTCTCTATTAATTGCTTATGTTGTATGGGTTCCCAGGCCATTCTCAGCCATGCGCATACACGTTTTGTGCCTTGCCAGGTATTGTGTCCTATTGTTCTTGGAAAAGTACTTTGTGCCTTTATTGTCCTGCCCAGAGGCAGAAAAGACACAAGGACTGCTAGAAGTCAGTTTGGCGATTCTATTACTCCACGTAATTGTGGAAGGTTCTGGGAACTGGAAAAGTAATCAAGGTAGCACTTCCATAAGATATTCAAAGGAAACCAAATATTGAAATTCTTGGGAGAAAGGAGTCTTGAGAAGCTTGAAATCTCAGCAAGTTTAAGTGTGTGAGAAGTGGCTACTAACAACATTGCCAGCTTCTGAGAGGCCTCTGGGAGGAGACTGTAAACAGGCTGTGGGGGTCTCTGGAGAAGGTCGTACATTTTGCTAATTACAAGTGAACTAGAACATGCATGAGATTTGATAGGAAGAATGCTGGGGTGTGAATGAAGTGAGCTGACTTTCAATAGAAGGTCGAGAGACTCAAGTCATTTATTAGGCCAAGGACAGTGAATGTTTGCTCTCAGCAGCTGTGTGCTGAGGAAGAGGCAGCAGGAGCAGGTGGGGAGAAGCAGCTTTGCCTCTCAAGAACCAAAAGAAGGTGCCAGAAAGTAGGGCAGACCACTGAGCCGGCACACAAACTCCAAAGTGGCTGCTGTTTACATCACACAAGCTCATTTTAGGAGGAATTATCTCAAAATTATTATACTCTGAATCCCAAGGAGAGTCCTTTTGAGGGTCTTAGTTATACCAGAGGGAAAATCAAGGTCCCCCAAAAGGACACTTCTTGGGGTTCAGAGTATGGGCAAGGCTTAATTGGAAGATCTTTAATCTAGTACTCAGCTCATATGGCCTGTGCTCACCCAGGGATCCCCAGTGATAGGCAGAAGATGGGGGCTGGTAGGGGGGAGGTATCCATCGTGGCATCTACTACTCCAGATTGGAGTTCCTGAGTTTGGAGAAGTTGCAACCATTATTTAGAACTCTTGGAGATATCACTGGAATACTAATGAAGAAGGCAAAGGAAATCCCTTAGGATAATTTCAGGGTTGTCTGTGAAGAACATAAACAATATGATAGATAATAGAGTGATAACATTTGAACTGATAATTTTTTAAAGTATATAATAGAAGAATATTTGCATAATATCTCTGGAGATTGGAGAGAAATGAAATGTGTCAAACAGAAGGAACTGGATATGATGTCAGCAGCCTTTTGTCCCACTGTTCTCTCCTCTCTAGACTGTCTTCCATTTGGCTGTCCAAGCAATAGCACTAAAATATAAACCTGGCCATGCCACTTCCTACATAAAGCCATTCAGAGACTGTAGTCACTTCCATTCAGGAAAATATTCACCCGCTTAGCACAACCCATGGGACCTCACTGATGTGATCCTTGCCTTCTCCAGCTTCAACTCTGTGCTCATTACCCACTCCCCGACTCCCTCCCCTGACCCTGTAACCCTTGACTCTGGTCCTACTGAACTGTTTACCTATAAAGAACATGTTCTTTAAAGACTGTACATTTGCACATACTGTTCCCTTGACCTGGAATACTTTTTTTTAGTTTTATTTTTCTTTCTTAAGTCATCAAGACTAAATCTAAGGGTCTTCTGGGAAGACCTACTCAAGCAGAATTAATTACTACACCCCTCCTTTCCCTACCTGCTCCTTCATGCACTCACTATAACCAATGTAGTTGGCCCTTATTAGCATTTGCAGGTTTAAATTCCAAATATTATCAAGCAAATGGAACATCCATTACATATAAAAATTTGGTAATTTTGTAGGACTCCAGTTTGGATTACATCTGCTGGGAGGTAGGTTTCTAGGAAGTGGTCAATGGTTGTTGAGGGAACTTAGTCAACCATCCAGCATCTGCCTCTCAGTGTGATTTGTCCTCTGTGCTTGTGGTCATGTGGGCAGCAATCTCATGGAGGGATGAAACACTTGGTTTACCCCTACAATGTTACCTAATTAACGCTGCACAAATATCTTCTCATTTAACCCCCACAAAATTGCTATGAGTGCTTATTACAATTCCCATTTTTAGAGGTAAGGAAATTGACACTTAAGAGATGAAATTTTCCCACATTTATACAGCTAGCAAGTGAAGTCAGGACTCAAACACAGATTCTAACCTGACAGAATGAAATAGAGAATAAGAGAACTCAAGTAGCACTGGTGATTTCGGAAGTTGGTGAAAAGGGATAAAGACTATGAAGACATTTTTAAAATGTGATTACTCTTAGCTTTTAAATGGTTTTGAATAAATTAAACAGTGGGGAAAATTGTTAGAGAAGAATTTGCAAATTCAGGAATTCTTGATGGTCTCATGACAAATTTTCTGGACACAGATCTTTAGGCACAGCCCTAAATATTGAAAACCTATTCTACTATGGCCTCCCATCACTAAATTTGAAAAGCAATCCACAGACTCCACGTCTTTGGGCAGAGTGGATCCCATTTCTTTCTTTGGTGTTTCTGGGCCACCGTGGTTGCCTGGTTCTCCTCCCACCTCACTGGAGTCTCTTTCTCGGTCCCCTTTGCTGGTTCTTCCTTATCTCTCCAGCCTCTACATGCCAGAGTACTTAGGGCCTCCCTTGGTCTACTCTCTGTCTCTATATTCTTCTTTGATGATGTCTTATCCCAGTCTCCAGGCTTAATTTTTCCCTATATGCTGACAATGTCCATGAACTCCAAACAGCAATATCCATGTAGATGATCTAATAGACGTCTCAAATGTGAAATGTCTCCAAAGTTCTATCTTCTCCTTCAAACCTCATTTTCAGCTTTGTACAGCTTAGTTGATGACAACTCTATCCTTCCAGTTGCTTAGACAAAAACCCTGGAGACTTCCTTAACTCCTTTCTTTCCCTTATGCCTCACATCCAATCTTCCAGGAAATTCTGTTAGCTCTAACTTCAACATCTCTGTAGAATATAGCCACTTTTCACCATTGCTACCCTAGATCAAATAAACCTCATGTCTCTCCTGGACTATACAAGCACATCCTAATTCATTTTCTTTTTTTCAACACTTGCCACAAACCACAAACCCTACTGTCTATTCTCAAAACAGCAGTCAAAGTGGTGCTTTCAAAACATAGATCATGTCACTTCTTTGTTCAAAAACCTCTTAAGACCTCATTGTTAAAAATCGCCATATTTCTCAGAGTAGAAGCCAAAGTCCTTACATCAACTTATAAGGTCCTATGTGATTTTTGCACCCCACGTCCTTGCCTACTGATATATCATATATTATTTATTTAGTAGGCTTATCGTCTCTCTTCTCTTCTACAAGACAGCAAGGATTTTGCTCTGTTTTATTTACTGTGTGTCTCCCACCTAGGAGACATTGGATACTCAAAAAGTATTTGTCTAACATTACAGCAGGATGTCGTGAAGTCTGGTCCTTAAAGCATGTATATGATTCTGGACTTCTATCATATGTGTTATGAATACCTTCACTGAAGTGAGTAAGGTGCAAGAAAATGTGAGAAATAAATTAAGAACAGCATCATTGTCACAGGCTCTTTTGTGATACTGGTTTCCCAAATGGAAAGCTCATTCTTAATGAAATTTTTTTTCAAATGTGACATCTTTCCAAATTAGTCAGAGAAAACAAACTAACCTAATGCCAATTTTACTTTCGAATGTCAATAGAAAATCACCAGTCTGCTGCTTTAAATAGTGGGAGGAGTCAGTAATTGCCTGGGGACCCGAGGGAACAGCATTAGGTGGTGGTGACAACAGATATTGTCTGTCACCAAGACTATTGATGGAAGACTAAATTCATCAAGATCTGAGTAAAAATTTCTAAGCCCTTTTCTCTTTTCTTCAAAATAACCCAATTTTTCTTTATAGTGCTTTAGAGTTGGCCACAAGCAGAGGTAAGTTTTGTTTTACACAGTAAATATCTTCCCAAAAAAGCTGCAGATCAACATTCCCTAAATTCATGAATGTAGAATGCATGAGGAGAGCTTACTCTTCAAAGGACCCTGAGAGGGGGTTTGGGGGGCAAAGAGAGCTCCTGCTGTGTGCTGGGCTGTGCAGAGCCCCAGTTCTCCCATTTCTAAGGAGCCTCCTCACCCCTTCCGTAAAACGGGTTCATGGTATCTAACTCATAGGGTTATTGAGAAGATTATCTGGATATATATGAAAATGATGTATAAAGTATAAAGTGATGTCTAAATATTGGTCTATGACTAAGCAGAAAAACATTTTCATAAATCAAAGCACTCCTCTGTAATAATGGGAGTAAATATGTAAATATGGGAAATAACCCTCCTATAATTTTTCCACCTTGGAAGTTTGGATTTTTCACATACCAAGCTAGGTCAGATTTCTGTTATCATTGTTGCATTCTTGTTCTTTAATCACTCTTGCAAAAAACCACTTGTACCCCCAAAGCTATTGAAATAATTTTTAAGAGAACTTTTAAAAAGTAAATAAATAAAAATAATCACCCTATCAGCTATGAAAACTGAAAATGTGCCTAGTCAGTTCATCATCTTGCTTCATTGGTCAATTCAAAGATCAGGTATTTCAGGTCAACAATTCCTTTGATGATTTTCTGAACTGCCCAAGGCCTTCACCAAATTGCTTAAGTAGGGCCGGAGTTATGAATTGAGGTATGCCCTCCAAAAAGATATGTTGAAACCTAACCCTCAGTACCTGTAAGCGTGACCATATTGGAAGTAAGATCTTTGCAGATGTAATTAAGTTAAGATGAGGTCATTAGGGTGGGTCCTAATCCAATATGACTGGCGTCCTTATAAGAAGAGAAGAGACACAAACTCCAATATACACAGAAGGAAGACAATGTGAAGACACATGGGGGAAACACCATGTGGTGACAGAGGCAGAGAAGGGAGTGAAGTGTCCACAAGCCAAGGGATGCCAAGCCTCGCTGGCTACACTGGAAGCTAAGAGAAAGCACGGAACTGATCCTCCGCTAGAGCCATTCTAGAGAGCACAGCCTTGCTTTTAGATTTGCTTTTAGACCTTGATTCTAGACTTCTGCCTCCAGAAGCAAGAGAGAACAAATTCTGTGTTTAACCACTCAGTTTGTGGGACTTTGTTACAGCAGCCCTAGTAAACTAACATAACCAGTTAGCTATCCATGTGCACATTTGAGGCAGGTCTGGTTACTGTGATGGAGACTATGGCTTATGTCTCTACATTTGATCAATGAACTGCCAAGTCCCTGGTCCTGGTGGAAGACCTATGTAACCTTGAAGTGAGCAGTTTGGGGTGAATGTTCCTGAGTGAGCAGGTTTCCATCTTCTTTTCATATAATAACTGACTAGCAGTTAACTTCCATATAGAAACAAGATTTCTGTCTTGCTCTTCTAATCCTTTTGTCATTGTTGTTTTCTTCTACCACTCTCACATTAATTGTAAATGGCTTAAAGAAATCAATTTACTTTTGGTTTATTTTATAATAAATAATTTAAATAATTTAGCATTATTTTATAATGATAAATTTGCATTAGTGAAAAAGTTAAAGATGTTTATCTCAACCTCAAAACATGCTGTCAGAGGAACAGTCAGAAAGCAACTTAGCAAACTTCTAGTCCAGTGGTCCACAATTCTGGCTGTGCGTTATAACCACATGGAGCCCTTTAAAAATACCAACACCTAGATCCCACCCCTAGTGCTTCTGATTTGATTGATACAAGGTGGGGCTTGGGCTTTGGTGTTTTTTTTTTTTTAAATGCCCCAGATCATTGTAACTTGTAATCAGGATTGAGAACCAGAGAACTGGTCCAACCCTTTCATTTTACAGAAGAGAATGTTGAGGCCAAGAGAGGTTAATGACTTGTCCAGTTCAAACAGCCAAGCTCCCTGCCACTGCATGTGCCATGCTGACCCCACAGTAACCTGCCCCTCCTTCACCAGGATAACTCCTGGTCATGAGTCACAGCTTGGCTTAATTGTCCATGCCTCTGTGGGGCCTTTTCTAACCTACAAGCCCCTAGCCTTCCAGGCCAGGTGGCAGCCTTTCCTCTGTCCCTGTAGCTTTCACAATGACTCCCTTTATCATACAGATTGATTTTTCAGGCTTTCCTCCTCTAGACTGTGGACTCCTTTGGGGCAAGAAATAGCCATGTGGAGGGAAACTAACAGGAACTTGTTCCAAAGTTCAACAAAGGAGGATTCCAAATCACTTCCAGTTTCCTAATTCATAAGTAATTCATACTGTCAGATTCATCTCTGCCTGTTACTAGTGTCTCTTGCTTTTTTGCTTGCATTTATTTAATAATGCTTATTGAACTTCTGATTATAAAAGTAATTCACACTCATGGTGGGGAATTTGGAAAACATTCACAATTACACAAGTAAAATAAAATTCCCACAGAATCACCACCTGAGGGCCTGTTATTGATGTGATTCCTCAATTGATCAAGCATTTATTGAGTACCTATCACATGCCACTTGGTGTCAGAACACTATGTTCAAGCCAGCCCTCAACCTCAGTGGCTTCACTCTCTTTATTTGTAACATAAGCTCCATGTTTGAAATTTTGTCCTCACAACAACCCCATATAGTAAGTATTATTCCCACACAAGCAAAAAGAAATTGCCTAGGTTTCTTAGCCTGGTTCCGGGATTAGCACCTAGGTCAGGCTGATGCAAAGCCTGTGCTTGCTCTATTAAGGCTGTTGAATTACCAGGCTCTAAAGGCTTGGTCAGTTCAACAGGTCAGATTCTGAGCTCTGATAGTAACCATAAAAACACATGGTTAAGAAACAGTGAGCAGTGCTGTCATGGACAGCTGCACAGGTTGTGCATTGTCAACCCTGAGAGGCATCACTCACATTAAAGTCTACATGAACAGCTTCCCAGGAGCTGTGTAGTGCTATGGACTCAGGGATGAGGGTCTGCACTGAGCTGAGGACTGTGTCTCTGGGCTGAGCCTGGAACACCTGCAGGTTATGGAGCAACATGGAGGGTTAAATTGCCTCAGGTAAGCTGTCAAACCACACTGTGCACTGAGCCACGGAACTGAAATGCCACATGCACACAGGCCTTCTGAAAAGCTCTCTGAAATGCCAGGAGAGAAACAGAACAAGAGGGAGAGAGATGAAGGGTAAGCACTTCAAGGCCATTTACCTGTCTCTTGGAAAAGCACTTTCTTTGAGAGGAATTGCTAGTGCAGGATGAGGAAGACTCTGCTGGTGGTGGGGAGGAGTAGTGGAGGATTGCTCCTTGGGCCGGCCAGCCTGCAGCAATGGCTTCAAGGCCAAGTTGAAAACTGCTTGGGAAACATCCACGCTAGTTCCTGGGCATCCTGGGGGAAGTGAATAAAGCCAAAACAGCTTTCTTCCCAGCGGTGGGGCGGGATGACCATATCCCCATACAACTTTGGAGCAAGGAACAAAGAGCTCTTCTCATAACTCAGAAAAATCATCAGGAGAGAATTGTGAGGACGTAAAATGAGAAAACAACAAAATAAACTTGTAGGAGAGGCAGGATGCTGTTTTAATAATCAACATTGTCACCTTAACAAACCCTGGCATTTCTGTGGCATTTGCAAAGCATTTTCATACACATTTGATCTTCCCAACGATTCTGTGAGATTGTTATTACCGCAACTTTACTGATGAGGAAACTCAGGGTCAGCAGGACCTGCGATATGGCCCATACCTATCAAGTGTGGCAGCCAGGGCTCCTGATAACGCATCTGAGCTCCCTTTGTAGGAGGAAAGTTTCAAAACTCACAGTGGGAAGATGTCCTAGGGCAGTCTTGGAAAGAATGGTTGGGAAGAAGGCCTGGAAAAGGACTGGTGACTCTTAGCTGGCTGCTCCATCTTTAATCTTGCAGGGAATGGCCTCCTGAACTTTCAAGATCTGACATCTGCCCGCCCTCCAGAGTCATTACCATCTGTTACCTCTTATTTTTGACACTCTGGACTCCTCCAATCTTAGCCATTATGAGCTGCTACTACTCTGCTTTCCTGAAAGATTATCCTTCCAGGTGTTTCCCCTGGTTATTTCCTATTCAGCAGTTGCCTCCTTCAGGGAGCCTGTCATAATCCCCATAATCTGGGTACCCCTTCTCTAAGTTCCCATAGCTTCCTTTTGCATACTTCCCTCAAAGCAATCATCAATTGGCTATTTGCTTAGCTGTCTTGGTAATCTTGTCAGTGCCACCTCCAACATAGATTTACAATGAAATCATTCCACTTCTACTAGTAAAACTCTAGGCTGAGCCATCATCATCTCTCACCTGACGACAGCCTCACCTCAGCTCTTACTTCCTTTAGTCCGTCCTCCACATGGCTGTCAGAAACAGCTCTCTGGGTCTAAACGAGAGCATATCACTCTGCTGCTTCAAACCCTCCATTGCAGGCAGGAAAACTACAATTGGTGCACTGAATCTGGCCTGCCACGTGTTTTCATAAATAAAGTTTTATTGCAACACAGCCATGCTCATTTGTTTAAGTATGGTCTGTGGCTGCTTTTGACTATAATGGCAAATTGAGTCATTGCCACAGAGACCATTTGACCTGCAGAACCCAAAATATACCTGGCCCTTTACAGAAAAATTTGCTGACTCTTATTCTACTGGCTTGCCATCTGTTTTGGTGATCCACTGTTATGTAACAAACCAACCCAAAGCGCTCTCCCTTTTTACTTCTTCCTACCTATCTCTCAATCTTGATTGATTCTGAGGCTGTCCTGAGGATGTGGGTGCTATAGATTGAATGTTTATATCCCTCCAAAATGTATATGTTGAAATTCTAACCCCTCCGAGTGATGGTATTAGGGGGTGGAGCTTTTGGGAGGTGATACCCCATGAACAGGATAAATATCCAGGAGGCCCCAGAGGGCATCCTTCCCCTTCTACAGTGTTGGGACACAGCCAGAAGACAGCCGTCTATGAACCAGGAAGCAGGCCCTCTCCAGACACTAAATCAGCCAGTGCTTTGATCTTAGACTTCCTGACCCCAGAACTGAAAAAAACAAAATTCTGTTGTTTACAAAGCACCCAGTCTATGGTATTCTGTTATAGCAGCTTGTGCAGACTAGGTCAGTGGACCTAACTGCGAGCCTGCCTATGGTGTTGAGTGGTCCACAGGGTTTTGATGGTACTCTGTGGTTGGGGTCTCCACACGCTTCAGATACCTCTGTTAGTCCTAAGACCTCCCCAGGTGTTTGGATTTGTCCCAAGATGAGCTTGGCATGTAGCGTGGGGGTCCTTATGACTTATAATGGGAGAGTTCCAGGTCCTAACAGTGAGTAGCTCTGCCCACCAATGTTTGTTGAGTGAAGAATGAACATGAGGGTCAATCCCAGCCTCACCCTGGTCAGAGATTCTGTATCCTGACCCCTGGTATGAGATCCCAGTCTTTTGGCTTCTCCCACTCCTGCTTGGCCCTTCCTTTCCTGCCCTTGCTGGATGTACCTGTCTGTCTCCTCTCTGTACTGCCCCTTGCACGGGGGAACAGTGAACTCTGCTACTGGAAACCTTGGAAAAGGACAGCATACACATATGTACATTGTAGAAGAAGAGAATAAAATGGGTCAGAATATCACCCCAGGCCCTTGCTCCAAAAGATGAACAGTTTCTTTCTCCTTCGAAAAATCTACTCAGTAAGGCATAAAGCAGAAGAAACCTGGCAATTCTATTTGAAATAGAATCCTCTTCCCAAATTACCATATTTCCAATTAGAACCACATCTTCCCCCTGGCCTCTGCCCCCTTGCTCTCTCTTCTGTGCAAAGCTGTAGTGGGGAAATGTGGATTCCACTGATTAAAAGGAGCCTGTGATGGGCCTGCCACCAGTGGGTTCTGAAGAGACACATCCAATTAAAACAGACAACATTTTCAAAGACCCTAGTCAGCATTTCATCTCCTCAGCACTTTCTCCAACATGTCAGTGTTACCTGTGGCAGTTCTTCTCGCCCCCCCGCCCCCAGCCCCCTGGCAACATGAAATTTAGGTCAGTAACTGCATAATCCACAAAAGCAACCCTGGTTGCCTCCTCTCCCTCCTCCCACCTTGGGAGTTGTATGTTTGGAAATACATAACTGGCCCAGTCATTTCCCCCCAGCAGACTTCAGGGTCTGGGGTGGGAACTCAAGCCTGGCAATGCTGGGAGGCTGATGGCACCTGTGATGAGACAGAGACTGAAACTGATGATGTGATTCAAGAATGAAATAAAGCCCAGCTCCCACCCAGGGGGCCAGCTGAGCTGTCTCATTGTAACATTAAACTCTATACTCTACCTTGCAAATCAGCTGTGTGACCTGGGAGAGCCACTAACCCACTCAGGGCCCAGGTTTTCATCCATGAGATGGGGTGAGCTGGCTGAACCTCTAAGCCTCCCCTGCTGCTCTAGTGCCAATACTTCTCTGCTTTCACAGAGCCTTTTGGAGGCAAATACTCTTTCTCAGGGGTAATGGGGGTGCAGGTCACCCCACTAATCAGCTGAGTGTAAATCTGTGTCCACTCATTTCTGGAGATGCCTTTGTGAGACCTGGGCAACCCCATTTCCCAGACAGAGAAATGCCACTTAGCCAAACTAGCAGAGGGAATTGGCTTCCTCCCTAAGCATCGCACTTGCCACTGACACAGCACTGTTTTCTCAAACAGGAAAGTAAATTCTGTGCTGGGAAAAGTGAGAGACAGAGTAGGCAGGCTGGAGCCAGCCCAGGGGAAGAGGACGTAGAAAATGTCTCCTCATACTCCTCCTCCCTTAAGCAGGCCTCTCCTGTGCAGAATTCCTGGCATTTATCAGAGAAAAGCTTTTCACTCTACATTTTTCCACAGTAAAAAATAAGAGCGATAGACCTAGGAACAGCCACCCTAGTTTTGTCTAAAAGACCATCTGACCGCAACTGCAGCCTGGAGAGGGCACACGGGGACACACTGGGTTAGGCTACGGCCATTCGTCTTCATCAGTTGGGTCACACTTAGCTACAGGGACACAGAGCTGGAAGGGATCTTAGGTATTATCCAGTCCAATCTCCCCAGTCTCCAGGTGAGAAAATGGGCCCAGACAGGGAAGGTGACTTGCCCTGTTCACACAAGTTACTGGGAAGAAGGTGGACTAGGTATTCCTGACTGGCAACTAAGGTACTATCCATTGTCTTACAGCCTTCATGCTATCCTTGTTTTCTTCTTCCCTGTTTGAGAATGAATGCAACTCAGCAGGTATTTATGGAGCCCTTGCTTTGTTCCAGGCACCATGTTGGGCACTGGGAATGGAGAAATGAATGACCCAGACTATGACCTCAAGAAATTCACTGTGTCCTAGGGGAGATACTTATGTAGAGAAAGAAGTCTGGGTGAGCATGATAAACCCAGGCCAGACCCCTCACCTGAGCTCCTGAGCAACTGCCCCTTCCTCAGTAGTTGCACTGACTGCACTGAATT
Source organism: Pan troglodytes (assembly GCF_028858775.2). Taxonomy (NCBI): domain Eukaryota; kingdom Metazoa; phylum Chordata; class Mammalia; order Primates; family Hominidae; genus Pan; species Pan troglodytes. The sequence goes on from NC_072407.2 coordinate 96,777,528, forward strand.
ATGAGTTGATTCCACTCAACCCTGAGATCCTGGAAGACAAGGGCTGGCTTATTAATTTGTGTATCCACAATGCCCACAGCAGTGTTTAATACATGGATGGTGCTTAGTAAATATTTTTGAATAAATATGTAAATGTTTCACTTAAAACATAGTAACTAGGGAAGTTATTTAACATTCCTATGATTCAGTTTCTTTGTATATAAAATAAAAATAAGTATTTTATTTTCCAACTCTCGTGGACTAGCTTGAATTAAAATAACCATGTTGCTGAGAACTATAAAAGTATGTGTGTGTATATATATATATAACATGCACACACATATAATATACATGCCTTTAAAATAATATATACATATTATTTGTATGTATATATGTTTTAAAATTAAATATACATACCTTTAAAATAATATATAGATAAATATTATTTTTAAGTGTATTGGCAGGAAGGCAGTGATGACTGGAATTGTCAAAATCCCAAAGAGAAAGAAAATGTTACCCCAACATTTGGAACCAGTTTTCCCCCTTGATATGGTTTGGCTCTGTCCCCACCCAAATCTCATGTTGAATTGACATCCTCAATCTTGGGGAGGGGCCTGGTGGGAGATGATTGGATCATGGGGGTGGATTTCCCCCTTGCTCTTCTTGTGATTATGAGTGAGTTCTGATGAGATCTGGTTATTTTAAAGTGTGTAGCACTTCCCACTTCACTCTCTCTCTCCTGCTCTGCCATTGAAGACGTGCTTGCTTCCCCTTCACCTTTCAACATGATTGTAAGTTTCCTGAGGCCTCCCCAGAAGCAGAAGCTGGTACAGCCCACAGAACTGTGAGCCAGTTAAACATCTTTTTTTAAAATAAATTACCCAGTCTCAGGTAGTTCTTTATAGCAGTGCAAGAACAGACTGATACACCCCTCAAGGTATTTTCTGACTTCTAAGAGGCAGCCAAGAGACCCAAAAACTGGGCAGAAAATGGTGGCTAAAGAGCTGAGAAGCTAAGCAGAGCTTTCAGTGGTCATTTTTTGGAAGTTAAAAATTGGGATTAAGAGCCCACCAAGGTGGAGGGACACTGGTAAACAAATGGAAGGCCAACACTCCAGGAGCAATGATGAATTGGAAACAGGCTGGACATCACAAAGACTAAAGCACAGATTCAAATCGGTTCAATTACGGAGTTGATTAACTGACTTGTCTCGATCTGGATTGCCTTCAGAAGCAGAAGCAAATCCTCTCTGGAAAAACATAACATCATCCAGAGCCTTGAAAGGCCTCCACCATTTTCATGCAAAATTACTGGCATTCAACTTCAGATCATCAGATATACTAGAGATCAAGAAGAAAGGATGAAAACAAGAGAAAAATAGACAAGAGAAACAGACCAATAGAGGAGCCAGTTATTGGAATTATTAGACATAAATGTTAATATACAAAACAGGTATAACAATGATGGCTACTGATGGCAGTGGTGGCCCATCTGGAGTGGCTGCTGTGAAGATGCTGGCTGCAGCAGGGGAGGCACAGCAGGGGCTACATGCTCTATAGAGCCCATGGGAGCTAGGAACAGGTGGGAGCCCTGTTCCCCTTTGGAGTTGGCTGGGTGGGAGCCCCACCCTGCTGGGCGCAGCTGCAGCCACCCAGCCATGGCTGCAGACTGGGCATCTCTGTGCTCTCAGGGGCCTGGGAACCCCCCTCAACCCCCACAGGCTTGGAAGTGCCTGCTCCTGCTGCCTGGCCTCTTCCTGCTCCCAGTGCCTGCTCCGATTTCAGAGCAATGTTGTGGCTGAGCCCAGTTGCTATTACGACTCAGCTGGGTGGGCACATGCTCAGGGCAGCACTGACATGCCAGTCCCCTGCTGCCTTGGCCCCCTCTAGACTTTGGGCACCAATGATCATGGAAGGGAGGCCAAAGGCAGGGCTGAGGGTAGCTCGGAGCAGGCCTGCAGGAACCCCTCAGCACAAACAGCCTGTGTGCTGTGGACAACATGTTGTTGGCAACAGGAGGCAGACAGGCTCCTGGGCAGAAAGGGGCATGCCCCATGTGATGTCCCACCTTCAAGCAAGGGATGACCTGAAACATGAGGGCTGGGCTGCCAGTTCCTGGTGGAGTTCGTGGCTGGGAGTGAGAACTTATGATGCTTTATCTAGGCCCACTTATGGCTACCTATGGATACGTTAGCATGCACTTGCTCCCTTCAGAAGCCCACAAAAACCCCAGACTCAGCCAGACTCACAGAGATGTTGGGATGACCTGCCTGCAGATAGGAGCTAACCACTGCAGGTCTCTTTTCGGCTGAGAGCTGGACACTAGTCAGGACGACCTGCAGAAAGGAGCTACCCACTGCATGTCTCCTGAGACCTGTTCTGTTACTCAGTGAAGCTTCTCTTTGCCTTGCTCACTCTCCAGTTGTATGTATACCTCATTCTTCCTGGATGTGGGACAAAAAATCAGGACCTGCCAAATGGCAGGACTGAAGGAGCTATAACACAAACGGGGCTGAAACACTCCCCCCGGCTCACCACATTGCAGGCAATGAAAAGGAGAGAAGAGTTGCAGCCCTTCACGGAGCTCAGAACTAGGGGCTCCCTGAGCCAGGGCTATGACACCCTCTTTGGGGCTCTGCAGTCCCTGGTGTCTCCAAGATTCCAGGCACCACTGTGTTCCCTTCATTCAGAAATGGGTGCCCGCAGTGGAAGCTGCATGTGGTACATCTGGTCCAGCTGGAGTCTCACATGGAGCCAGTACCTGTGCCAGCATCTGGAGCTGCCTGCTCTGCCACAGCAGTCAGCACGCCTGGATGTGCACAGTGGCCAGACCCCACACTCACTTGCCCACACACCCCTTGCCACTCTGCACCTGGCTTGCCCTTGGCAGGTGTGGGATCAGGGCTGAGAGCGTGAGCCAAGCACAGCCTGCCAGGCTGAGTGGGTGGAACGAACCCAGTCGGTGCAAGCAATACTCAGGCAGAAGGTGCCACCAGCCACAGAGGTTTCCAGCTGGCAAAGCGACACCCCAAGGATCCCGTGACACTACTAAATGTGTTAATACGTGTTTAATGCTAAGAATAATGCCTGGTGCATAGTAAATTGATATACTTGCTTGTTAAATATAAAAAATTATTTTGGAGTCATGTTCTGTTTGTGGAAAATATCAATCTCTTATTCAATGGACACTTATTGGGTCAGGTAGGTACTATGCTAGGTTCTATGAACAAAAATAAGGGGAGGGTCCTGACTTCAAGCTGCTCACAGTGGAATGAAGATAGCAAGGGAAGATCTTAAAGGGTTTTTCTAAAGAACAGAGAGAGAGTAATAATCAGAGGAGAAGTATATTGGGAAAATAGATATAGGTATACAGAATAGACAGGTAAATAATATGGCAGATACTGTGGCCAAAGATATGGCCAGCTGAAGTCTGATGTCTCATCAAAGCCTTTGGGCATTGGTTGGGATCATCTCCCATTCCCGGGGTAGCTAGGACAGTACCCCATTTTATATGGCAGAAAACAGAGGTCCAGAAAGGTTAACGGATTTTCCCTGGGCCAAAGGAGATTTGGCACTAAGGCCAGGATAGCCTTCTGACTGCCAGCCAGTGCTCTTTCTCTTTCCTCATTATGGCACTACTTCAGAATATGTGACTCCAGGCCAAGGTGAAGGAAGACACATATAGCAAGAATCTCTCCAGTAGTTTTCTTTAATCCTCCTTGGCAGTGTGAGTCTATATTGCTTTTTCTAAGACTTAGCTTTTAAAAGGCTGAAGATTCTGATTACTTCCCAGCTGAGGGTCTGCAGGTGTGAGAAACCCTGGCTGAGCCCCTGTCCAGGTAGGAACCCCTCCAGGACATTGATGGGCAGCATGGCTTCATTCCAGGAGGCCAGCTGTTAGAGCCATTGACCATCTGCAGCTCACTCAAGTTTTGTAGAATGTGCCCACTGTCAGAGGGCCATGGGAATCACAGGCCCAGGCCCCTTGAGTTTTCCCCACTAGCTTGCTGCTTAGAGAAACGGCCAGATCATAACTGAAGATTTATGATTCTTTTGGTTGGAAGGCTCCCATCTCTCTTGGCCCATGTGACCTTCCCTGTAGTTGTCTCCATTTGCTTTTGGCTTCTTTGCATGGAAAAAAAAAGGCTGTGCTCAGGAAGCTGTACTCCAAGGGAATAGATAGGACAGCTCAGAACAGCATCATGGCCCCACCTACCAGGATAAGAGCAGCATACCCCAGAATGGCATTCGTGGAATGGTAAGCCTATTTTGAGTAGATGCCTGCTGTCTCTGTGAATGCATGAGACAGTCTCCTTGCATGGGACCAATGCCAAGTCCTTTCAGGTAGTGAAATATCAAGCACAGGCTGTGCTGGAGGAAGCTCCCCTGGGAGGGCAGGTGGAGGCGACTCCAGAGTGGGTGGCTAGAAAGGAAAAGTCATCCTGTCTCTATTTAAGACATGACAGCAATATGAGACAGAGGAACATGAGAAATACCATGGGAGGTCACATGCATGACACACTTATGCCCCACACTCTGACATTTGTTGCTAGGGCCATGCTGGCCATGAAGTCATTACTCAAGTCAGTCTCATTTTCTTCCTAAGCCATTGATGAAGGAGAAGAATAAAGGGCTGGGAGAGCACTCCTGGCTTTAAATCTCAGCCTCCCTGCTCACCAGTGGGGTGATGTGAACCTTAACCTCTCTGAGTTTCAATATCCAACCTGTAAAGTGAGGATTATGATACCTGCCCTGACAACTTCAGAGGATTTTTTTTGAGGGGCAAAAGAGCTTGAACTTGTGTGAAAAGCAGTTGGTTAACTATAAAGCAGTGATGTAGTCTCCAGATCTGCTGCCTGTTCAGAAACAATGTTTCCAACTCACAGAAGGGCCTGGGCCAGAATGCAAATCAATAGTCACAAACATACTTTAGTTCAGGTGACAGTATTTTTATAGTAAGACTTTCTCATTTAAGGATGTAATGCTGGGGCAAATTCCTCATCTCATTGTGGATCTGGACTTTGAATAGCACTGCTGTAAACACAATACACATGGACATCTCTTGCCTTAAATTCCCTTATCCCAGGTACCCTGCTCTCCCCTAACCCTGTCATCCTATCCAACTGTTGAACTCTTACTCATTTTTTAAGATACAGCTCAAGCATCTCCCAAGCAAGATCCCTGTAGCAGAACCAATTCCCTCCCCCTTGGGCCTCCACTGTGTGGCAATTATGAATGCAATATCTGTCCCCCAATTAGGCTGTAATGTTCTTGATGTCATCTATGTGTTCAGAGACTGGCACAGAGGAGCTTCTCAATGCGTACTTGTCTAGTGAATGAAAGTTAAATTATAGAAAGTGTTGTGTTCGCTCTGCCTATTTCTCAGGTGGGTGCCACCTGTTCAGGGAGCCTGAACAGCTGCCAGGTGTGGTGATTAAGATACAATCCTGCCTGAAGGCTGAGAAAGGAGCCAATAACCCTTTGAAATTTAAAGACTTTATGGAACTTGATTCATTCACCACACAATTATTAGTCACAACCACATGGCAGGCTTGCCATAAGGCACTGGGGATACAACTATGAATTAAATACAGTATCTGCTCTTCAGAAAATGCAATACCCAGCCTACCTGTGTAGGCATATGCTCATAGAAGGTGGAGTAAGGCCTGTTTCTGGTACCTGGAAGTCCAGCATCATGTGTCCACCCCTTGATGTTGGGTTAGGCAAGCTCTTTGTAGGCTGAGGCATTCATAATATGGAGTGGGTCGAAGTCTTGATTTCTGAAGAATCCCTCAGAGCCTCACTTGCAGGTGGGAAAAAGGATTGCTATTTAGATGACAGGAGAGAGAGGTTAGGATCAAGGAAGGGCAATCAAAAGACAGGGGTCCAGCAAGGGAGGGCTCAGCCTAGTTCTCAGGCCACAGTACCTTTCCCTCAATCTTCCTGGTTACCCCTTGTCCTATCTCTAGATGCAGCTCTTGCATTTGGTCCCTCCTTCCTTTGGACTGCCTCCATTTGTTTAGTTTACATCATTCTGGCACTTACTCAGCTCCTTTATAACTATTGGTTTGTATGCCTGCTTCTCCTCCTTAGCTGTGCACTCCAGATGGCACAGACCATATTTCCTTCCTTTTATCTTTGGCCCCAAATGTGTATTTCTTGAATAAATGAATAATTATCTCCATTTATACAAATGAAGACCTAGGCTCAGAAATACTGTGCCCTCCTGACATTACAGGCTGGGTCAAGATGTGAGCTGGATCTTCTGACTCCTCTCTGGGGCTCTTTCCCTGAGGCCCAGCCACACCTGAAGGATGGCCCCATGACCATCATTGGAACACTACTACTCTACATCATCTTTCCTATCCTGAGAAGTAGAAACTGAGGCCTAAAAGCAGCTTATGGTCTAAAAGTTTGAAAATAATGGCAAAGTGAGGGCCTGAATTAAGTTTTCTAGTCTCTTAAGTCAGCAAATCTGGAAGTCATTCTTGACATCTCCTTCACAAGTCATCTCCCATTCAAATTGTTGCAGAACCCAGCTAGGGTCCACTTGCCCAGTGCAGTAAGGCTAAACATCCATACAGAGGTTTGCAGCAGGAGAGAGGAAGGCATTTATTTTCAGGGCACCAAGCAAGGAGAACTGGGCAGCTCATGCTTAAGACTCATCCTCCCTGATGGCTTGCAAGTAAGGGCTTTTAAAGGTGGGGAGGAAGAGATTACAGGCAGTCATATATCAATACACAGAGGCTATCCATTGGTTTAACCTAAAAAGGTGGAACATCTCAAAGCAGGGGCTTATAGGTCATAGGTAGATTCAAAGATTTTCTAATTTGCAATTGGCTTAGGAGACAAAGCTTTGTCTAAAAATGTGAGGTCAGAAAAGAACGTTGGTTCTTGCTCAGGGGCATAGCCTTACCTCCAGGTCCCTCAGGAAGAAATTTAGAGCAAAGAACAGAGGTCAGAGTTCAGTTCTCAGCCCTCCCTTATCTGAGGCCTATGTGGCAGTGGGTCTATTTGATGGGGGCCTGGGGTTCTGCAAAACAGCTCAGGGACATAAGTTGAGTCATCTTTAGTTTTTAGAGGGAACATCTCGTGACTCTAACTTCCTTGGCTCTTGTTTTAAGCTATTATTACCTTCTAGCTTATCAAGTTGCTCATTTACTTCTCAGGACTACCTGGGTGCCTGGAATTTCCCCTGAATGAACCCAAGATTTTCCTTTATTTCCACGCTTAGAGCTGGGGACAGCAGGCCTTTAAGAGGAGTCCCTACTCTGTCTCAAAATTATTACTAAATCCAGTGGATTCTGCCTCTTTCATGTCTCTCATTTCTCTGTCTCCACTGTCACTGAATGAGGCCTTCAGCAGCCTCCTTCAGCCTTCTCCTGCCCCTTTTACCCCATCATTATCCTCCATAGTGCAGCTAGAGTGGCCTTTCTAAAAGGAAAACCCAGGCATGCCCTTTCTCTTTTTGTCTGACTTCTCACTTCTCCAGCCTTCTTTTCAGCATTCAACCCCTAACTTAGGGGGTTTCCCCAGACTGCCTCCCCCTTGCCAGCTCCAGCCTTTAAAACCCTCTCACCCTGCTCTGGAGTCCCCAGTGTCAGTCCCAAGGCCTTGAAACCACATTTTCCTCTGACCAGTCCCTTTGGGTTAATAAACTGGTTGCTCATCTGCCTGGCTTTGATTATTATCTAAGACTCACACTGATGCCTCTGACAATCTCTGTGGGTTGGTCCAACAGCAGCCTCATCCCTACCTTATCCTTACCTCACTCTCTGAGCGACTCTAGCCCGAGTTATCAGTCTGGGTCTGATCATTTTAGCTCTCACTTGTCTGGAAGGGCTCCCAGAATGAAGGAATAAATGGCTCTCTCCACTTTCTCTCCTACTTCTTACTCAGGCCCCAGGATCCTCATCCTAGGCTGTGGTTCTTAGACAGTCCTCCTGAAGCTCCCTCACTCTATACCTATCCTCTCTGAAGTGACCCATTCTCCAAAGTACTATCACCCTTCCTTTCTCTATCCCCAGACCAAAACTTCCCTCTCCAACAGGGTGGCTCATACAGAGAAAGAGTGCAGGCATGGGCCTCAGGAGGCATGGGGTGTAGTCCCAGGTCCTGTCCCTTAGTTCCTGTATTCCTGTGTAGCTCCTGTCAGTGAAAGGTTTCTCCTCCTAGAACTGAGGTGAAGCTCAGCAAGACCATAAATGTGACAGCTCTTTGTATAAAAAGCTCATGGCTGAGAGCAAAGCTGAAACAGTGGGAGATGGATTTGCAAGCAAGGCTTTCCTCTATCGTGATGCCCTGGGCCTGCCAGTCTTCCTGAATTGAGGACCACCAATCCACTGCTTCATTTCTGTCTTTCCAACGCCTATGCCAAAACCAGGGCTGGTGTTGCAGCCCTCCTGTTAAGAACTACTGATAGAGAAAGTCCCAGCCACAAGGCTGTCCTAGGCTTACAACAAGGCACTTAGCATTGTTTTATCTTATGTGATCTTGGCAACATTTTTATGAGTCAGGCAGGGAAGGTATTAATATCTCCATTCTATAGCCAAGGAAACCAAACTAAAAAATGTGGAAATACTTGTTTACAATCACAGAACTAAATTCAATGCCAGGTTTCTTAAACCTAAAGCTATATTGCTGCTCCTTGTAGACCAAAGTAATATAATTGACGAGGGGGCCTCACTCCTTCAGTTTTTCCTTTCCTTCCTGCCTTCTTTCCATTTAGTGGAATACTGGGAATAAAAAGAGACAGGCTCAGGGGCATGGGACTTAATCCAAGGTAATGAAAGCTAGCTTTAATAGAGATTCAGATCCCACAAAGAGCTTTGGGGCCCAGGGTAGGGAGCTGGGAGATAGGAACATGCATCTTTCAAAAGGACATATAAGCTCTATACAAACAAATGTGCATAAGGAGGAGAGCAATCATTACCTGGGAAGAATGTGCTTCAAGTTGCCCACTTCCATTAGGCTCTATTCTAACTCCACGTGAAAAGCTCCTAAGGGTGACAGCGACAGGGAGGTACCCATTTTCAGTCCCCTCCTTGGAGGCTGTATTGAAGAGTGGCCTTTCAGCATGGTACTGAAGGATGACTAACACCCCTCTTTTAGGCTAACTTGGAGAAATCTAGACCTGTCCCAATAGCTATGATTTAACATCCTTGGCCCTCTGTCATGCAGAAAAGATTGGGGTAGGCATGTGCAGACAGATTCAGGCAGCCCCCAGGTAGCTCTTAACATGAGCCCTAGGCACCAAAAGAAAGGAAAAGGCTCAGAATTTCTCCCTTTCCAATGAATCCCCCATAGTCTGGGCCTCTCAGCCCAGCTCCCTCCCAAACACTCAGCTCCCCACTCCTCTCTGAGAATCACCCCACCCACTGGCCCCTGGGCTTGGAGCCCCATAGCCTGACTGAGTCAGCATGTCCTACCTTCATTCATGCTTGGTTCTGAAGGGGTCCAGTGATATCAGTAGTAACCCTGAGGCAGCCACTAGCCAGCTTCACTTCATAGCTTTATCTTCAGTTTCCTCTGCCTTAAAACAAGGGAAATGACTATACCTCCCCTGCTCTTCTCACGGGCCTGTTGTGAAGATTAAATGAGATAATTCAGGTGAAAGTGTTTTGCAAATTCTGAACTATAATTATGCTCACAATTATTAATATAGTAGTATGTCCACTGCCTTATTTGGGACTTGAGAGCCAGGGAATGAATCCAGGTGGAGTCTGCAGACCATTTGCAGGAAGTAACCCACAAGGGTCACGGGGATGTGCTGATGAAAACGCACTGACTGACATTTTAGGGATAGAGAGTGAAGGGTGCTGCTTTACTCTCAGAGAGCTATGCAAGGTAGCATTTCCATGTCTTCTCTTTAGAGGAAGAAAGATGTAATGGAAGCTCCACTGTAATTAGTTCCCTGACCACTTCTGACAATAGCCAAACAGAAAATTCAAATCAGAACTCTCCCACCCTGGATGGTGCAGTTTGCTTTTCCAGAAACACCTGAAATCCCAGAAGGCACCAATTGTTTCTTCAATGCAAGTTTGGCTGCTCAGCAGAAGCACTAAACAGCTGGGAAGAGCCCGTGTTTCTCAGCCTCCCAGAATGGGGCCAGTAAGGAAGAGGAGGCTAAGAAAATGGCCATGCCCCTGGAGTTTCATTCACAGAGCTGGGCTGATCTTAACCGCTAGAACAGATTCTGTCCATACAGAATCTAGGGCTGTCAGTGTAAACGGACCTAGAAATATCCATTAGTTCCACAGCTTATGGGGCCATCTTTATGAGCCACACCAATTGGGTAGATTTAAGAACTGATTCAAAGGAGACTTAAGTTCAAATCCAAGCACTGTCTCCTAGAAAAGCCTAATAATAAGATTCCAGGATCTAAGGTAAGATACACTGAACTCAAATTCTAACTCACCCATTTGCAAGTTATGGTATTTAGTGTAGTTTTAGATAAGAAGCCAAGTGGTAAAAAGTAACAGTATTCACTTCTTTGTCGTGTTGTAAAGAATGAATGAGATAATAAATGCCTGACATGTAGAAAGTATTCAGTAAATTCTTGCGGTTCTGAATTGCTTCACCTAAGAAGCTTACACCTTGGAAGGTAGATAGACAAGGCACAAGACTATAATTATTTGTCATAAGAAAATTAGTTCAATTGCCCAAGCTAGAAGCCCAGGAGTCATACTTAACTCCTGTCTGTCTCACATTCATCAAGGCCAGTAAGACAGGTCTAACGCCCAAATATCTCTCATATCTGTCCCCTTTTCAAGTTCTCTTCACTAATCAAGCCATTATAATATGCAATATATATCGCAATACTAGCCTCTTTATTCAACGAAGACATGCATGCCTGACAATTAGAGTTCATCATGTGAGATAACCAGTGTTTCCAGAAGGAACCAAACAATGAGGTTCTGAGCACCATTGCCCTTGGTAAATGTATAATTTCAAATAGATGGTTAAAGCTACTGGGCATGGCTTGGAGATCCCCTTAACTTGTGATACAAGAAACCCTTCATGATCTGGCCCCTGTCACTCTCTGTGGTAATTTGCACATTTATCAAACAGAATTATTTGCTGTTTTTTAGACAATCCATGCTCTCTCTTTCTCTCTTTGCATATGCTATTTCCTCTGCCTGATACCTTTCATCTTTTCATCTGGGAAAACACTAATAGCCCTTTGGGCTCAGCTGAAGTGTCCCTTCCTCTGGGAAGCCCACTTTGGCTTCACCTACCCCCACATCAAGAATAGATTAGGTGTGCCTCTACTAAGCTCCTGGGACATCCTTTTAATTCTTTCATAGCACTTGTCACACTCAGTGCCATCAGCTCTCTACTTGTCAGTCTCTCCCACTGTAGATGATGAGTGTTTTGAGGACAAAGACATCTTAACAACCCTTTGTGTACCTGCACTCAGAGCCATGCCAAACACATGAACAAGTGATGTCAACATGTCTCATTAAATGACTGAACTTTGCGGGGAGCATATGAGGTCTTCTAGAGTTCCTGCAAAGGGCTGTCTTTGTGAACTGTGTTAGAGCCTCTGCCGATTTTTTTTTTTTTTTGAGATAGAATCTCGCCCTGTCACCCAGGCTGGAGTGCAGTGGTGCGATCTTGGCTCACTGCAACTTCTGCCTCCCGGGTTGAAGCGATTCTCCTGCCTCAGCCTCCGGAGTTGCTGGGATTACAGGTGCACGCTGCCATGCCTGGTTAATTTTTTTTATCTTTAATAGAGACGGGGTTTCACCATGTTGGCCAGGCTGGTCTTGAACTCCTGACCTCATGATCCACCCACCTCGGCTTCCCAAAGTGCTGCAATTACAGGCATGAGCCACTGCGCCCGGCCACCTTTGCTGATTTTTATAACCAGGGTTCAGTGGGCAACAGCAACCAAGTGTCAGTTTACAGCCAAATCAGGGATTGGACTGACTCAAGGCTGCAGTTCAATATTTGTAAAACTAGGTCTATTTCTGATTTGTCCCTATGATTGGGAATAGCTCTTGATCTGGCAAGTGAAAGCCTAGGTGTTTTCTAGATTACCTCCTGCTCAGCATGGTGAGATTGTGGAAGCTCTGCTTAAGCCAGCTTCTTATCAAATGCTTTCTGCTTGGTTTAGCAGCCTGACTACGTGCTACTCATGCATAGACAAATGTTTTGAGAAGAAAAATATCTCCTATTATTATACTCACTTCTTTGTGCTGCCTTCTCTCTTAATCCCTCTCTCCTTTGGTAACCCTAAGCTCCAATTATGCCCAAACCTCTGCTTAGCCACCACTTTCTGCTTGGCAGCTTAATGTCTCATCCTAAACTGATTTTAAGCCAGCAATTCCTTGAGAAGGAAAGGAGCATAGAATGTCAGGCTAGGCTCACCTCAATGAGTTTCCTTTTCTCTCAGACACCTTACTTGGCCCCTCAAGTCCTGGCTTCCATTGGTAACACTCTAATGCTTTCAACCATTCTTACAATTAAGCTTTTCTGTTGTTTGTTTGTTAGTAGGAGGTTTGGTCTGTTGTAAATTAGTCTGATGCAACTGACACAGCTGAAAGTAAAGTCAGTTGTTTCTCTTAAAAAATCCACATAATGGCCAGGCGCGGTGGCTCACGCCTGTAATCCCAGCACTTTGGGAGGCCGAGGCAGGTGGATCACAAGGTCAGGAGATCGAGACCATCCTGGCTAACATGGTGAAACCCTGTCTCTACTAAAAACACAAAAAATTAGCTGGACGTGGTGGCCGGTGCCTGTAGTCCCAGCGACTCGGGAGGTTGAGGCAGGAGAATGGCGTGAACCCAGGAGGCGGAGCTTGCAGTGAGCCAAGATCGCGCCACTGCACTCCAGCCTGGGTGACAGAGCAAGACTCCATCTCAAAAAAAAAAAAAAAAAAAAAAAAAAAAAAAAAAAAATCCACATAAAGGTTTTTACCTAAAGAGAAATTCTAGTTAGGTCTTAAGATGATAAAAATGCAGCTGAATCACATAGTAAAGGTTCAGTATGAAGCAAATTCAGTCATATACACTTAGGGTTAGAGAGGGAGAAGAACCATTTAAATATTATGGGAAAATCTTCTAACCACTCTATTTAATGAAGATATGCTTCTGATTATCAGATAGGAGACATAAATCTTTTGTTCCCTCAGTCAGTTCCAGTGCAAACTACTTGCCATGATGAATGTGATTCTAGAATAAAAAAAGACAGAACAATGTTTACACAACATGACCCCTACAAGCCAGTTGTTTCATCTTGTGTTTTACTTCTGTACAGTTTGTAACTGTTGGCTTGGACTTAATGAAAATGGTATTTCAATTTCCAACATGATACCTTTATAAAAGAGTTTCCATGCTATTTTGAATTCTATGCAATTTTCACCTTGCACGCTAACTCTCAAGGTCTGTGTGTCCATGTAACTCTACCCATGGGGCACCCATTTTTCTGCTCTAATTACCTTGCAATCCCTCTGCTGAAGCAAAGAACTTTTATGGGAGAAGGGTCATCATGCCCTTCTATGAAGAGTATGAGATGAGAGCCACCCTCAGGAATAAAAGGAGAGGACAAAAATCCAAAGGCATTTTCTGTTTCCATGTCAACATGGAGCCAGAGGCTGAGAAAAACAACTGAAAGACACCTTAATTTTTGTTAATCTCTCACATTTATCTTTTTGATGTTTTCTGCCTGCTTTCATTGGGTGATTAAAATTTTTAAAGCCCTCTCTGGATGAAAGGAGAAACTCAAGGTTTGGGTAGTAGCAGTTCTGAAGAGCATCAGTAGCAAACTGAGTGTCTGGGGCCTGTAAGGAGGAAGGAAAAGAAGGAAACCTCAGCAGTAAGCCTGGGCTTCATCAGGTGGTACCTTGATATCTGTGCATTTATATTATAATCCTATAAATATGTACTTAAAAATAAAATTTGATAAGCTGTTTCAAATGGGAGCAACAACTTTATGCCTGTTATAAGAGAAATTTTGCTTTTCTCTTGAGAGGGAGGCAGGAGAAAAATGACAGAATCATGGAGGGATGGGTAGGGGAGATGGTGAGAAAGAGCCAGCAAGGTGGAGAGAGGATAGGACAACATAACTGGAAGGACCTCTGCTACTCCATGTGAAGGTTTGCTGAAGATCATGTTTGGTAGTATTCCCTTTAAAGCTCTTGTATTAGTTTGCTAAATCTGCCATAACAAAGTGCCACAAACTGGGTGGTTTAAACAATAGAACTTTATTTTATTGTCAGGACGTGACATCAGTAAGATGGCAAAATAGGAGTTCACTCACTCATATTCCCTAATAACAGCTAGAATTCTGCACCCATTCACGGACAAAAGTCTCCTTGTGGGAGCCTTGCAATTTAGTTACAGCCTACCTCAGCCATAGACTAGGGCAGTAAAGTAAAGAACCATCCAGTCATCCAATGGGAGGCTTCCCAGAGGTCTGCAGGAAGCTACACCCATCAGCACACCTGGTAATAGGCCCACTGGCTGTGAATCCTGAAATGGAGCCTCACCTTAGCACCAGCCCCAAAGACCAAGGTCCTGGAGACAGTCCAGGCCACCCAGGGGACAGACCTACCAACTGTGATCTCCACTATAAAACTAGCATCAGTCATGTGACTCAGGCCCAACCCAACTCAACCACTATCCCAGAGGCAATCTCATCAGCCCAGAGACATAACAGAAAACAAATTTAACTTGCCAAAACTAGTCTGTAAAAACTGAAAGAAGAGTTCACTTCAATTGCACAGACACCAGTGCAAAGATACATGGATATCAAAGAATCAGACACATACAACACCACCAAAGGAACTTCATAAAGCTTCAATAACAGACCCCAAAGAAATGGATATACACACATTGTTTGAAAAATAATTCAAAACAATCATCTTAAAGAAGCTCAATGAGGCTGGATGCAGTGGCTAATGCCTGTAATCCCAGCACTTTGGGAGGCTGAGATGGGAGGATAACTTGAGCCCAGGAGATTGAAACCAGCCTGAGCAACATAGGGAGACCCCATCTCTACAAAAACTACAAAAATTAGCCTGGTATAGTGGTGCCTGTAATCCTAACTACCTGGGAGGCTGAGGTGGGAGGATCATTTGAACCTGAAAGTTCAAGGCTGCAGTGATCCTCGATTGAGCCACTGCACTCCAACCTGGGTGACAGACTGAGACCCTATCTCAAGAAAAAAAGAAAAAGAGAGAGATGCAAGAAACTATAGACAATTAAATAAAATTAGAAAAATAATTCATGAACAAAGGGAAAGGTTGAAAGGTTTAATAAAGAAATAGAAAATATAAGAAGAACCAAATAGAAATCCTGGAGCAAAATAATTTAATTAAGAACTGAAAAATTCAATTCAGAGTTTCAACAACAGACTTGCTTATGCAGAAGAAAGAATTAGTGAACTCGGCCAGGCACGGTGGCTCATGCCTGTAATCCCAGCACTTTGGGAGGCCGAGGCAGGTGGATCATAAGGTCAGGAGATCGAGACCATCCTGGCTAACATGGTGAAACCCCGTCTCTACTAAAAAATACAAAAAATTAGTTGGGTGTGGTGGTGGGCGCCTGTAGCCCCAGCTACTCGAGATGCTGAGGCAGGAGAATGGCGTGAACCCAGGAGGCAGAGCTTGCAGTAAGCCAAGATCGAGCCACTGCACTCCAGCCTGGGCGACAGAGCAAGACTCTGTCTCAAAAAAAAGAAGAATTAGTGAACTCAAGTACAGGTCACTTGGAATTAACCCATTAGAGGAATAAAAAGAAAAAGGAAACACTGAAAAAGAGTGAAGAAAGCATAAGGGATCTACCCAACACCATCAAACATTTGAGTATACAAATTAGAGATTACTCAAAGAAGAAGAGTGAGGAAAAGGGACGGAAAACTTATTTAAAGAAATACTGCCTGAGAGGCCAGGTGTGACGGCTCATACCTGTAATCCCAGGAATTTGGGATGCTCAGGTGGGAAGACTGCTTGAGGCTAGGAGTTCAAGACCAGCACAGGAAACATAGCAAAAAATTACAAACAAATAATGAAAGAATATTTAAATAATAATGATAATAAAAGAAATCCTATTGGAAAAGCTTCAAAATCTTGGGAGGGACATATACATACAGATTCGGTAAGCTCAAAGGACCCCAAACAAGATAAATTAAGAAAATAACACTCTGAGATACATTATAATCAAATTGTCAAAAGTCAAAGACAGATAATCTTGAAAGTAGCAAAGGAGAAGAAATTCATTACGTATAAAATATCCACCATAAAGCTATCCAGATTTTTCATCGGAAACCTTGCAAGCCAGAGGGAGTGGAATGACATATTCAAAGTGCTAAAAGAAAAACAATGCCAACCAAGAATGCTATACCTAGCAAATCTATCCCTCAGAAGTGAAGGAGAGACAAAGAAATTCCAAGACAAACAAAAGTGGAAGGAGTTCATCACCATGAGTCCGCCCTTACAAGAAATGCTAAAGAAAGTTTTTTGAGTTAAAGCAAAAGAATAGGTAGCAATATGAAAATATATGAAAGCATAAAATTCACTAGTAAAGGTAAATACATATAAAATTTAGAATACTCCAATACTGTGAAGGTGTTGTGTAAATCCCTCTTAACTCTAGGATAAGAGTTAAAGAGACAAATGCATGAAAAACAGTGATAAACTTCTGATTAATAGATACACAATAAAATAGAGATAAATGGCATCAATAGTATAAAATGTAAGGGAGAGAAGTAAAAGTTTAGAGTCTTTGCATGTGATTGAAGCTAAGGTACTATCAGCTTAAATTAGGATATTATAATTATAAGATTTTTGTATAATCCTCATGATAACAATGAAGAAAAAAACCTCTTGGCTCATGCCTGTAATCCCAGCACTTTGGAAAGCCTAGGCGGGTGGATCACCAGAGGCCAGGAGTTCAAGACCAGCCTGGCCAACATGGCGAAATCCTGTCTCCACTAAAAATACAAAAATTAGGCCAGGCGCAGTGGCTCACACCTATAATCCCAGCACTTTGGGAGGCCAAGGCGGGCGGATAATGAGGTTAGAAGTTCGATACTAGCCTGACCAACATGGTGAAACCCTAATCTCTACTAAAAATACAAAAATTAGCCAGACAGGGAGGCGGGTGCCTGTAATCCCAGTTACTCAGGAGGCTGAAGCAGGACAATGGCTTGAACCTGGGAGGCGGAGGTTGCAGTGAGCCGAGATCGTGCCACTGCACTTCAGCCTGAGCAACAGAGCAAGACTCCATCTCAAAAAAAACACAAACAACAACAACAAGCCTCCCTCACTCCCAAATTAGCCGGGCATAGTGGTACATGCCTGTAATCCCAGCTACTTGGGTGGCTGAGGCATGAGAATCGCTTGAACCTGGGAGGTGGAGGTTGCAGTGAGCCAAGGTCACACCACTGCACTCTAGCCTGGGTGACAGAGTGAGACTCTGTCTCAAAAAAACAAAAAAAAAAAAAAAAAAGGAAAGAAAGAAAGAAGAAAGAAAGAAACAAAGAAAGAAAGTAAGAAAGAAAGAAAAGAAAGAACCTCTGATGGACACACTAAAGATAAAGAAATCAAAGCATGCCACTACAAAAAATACAAGAAATTACAAATAAGGATGACAAAATTGGAAGAGAAGAACAAAAGAACTACATAACAGTCAGTAAAATATTAACAAAATACCAGAAGTCCTTACCTATCAATAATTACTTTGAATGTAATGGATTAAATTCTCCAATAAAAAGACATGGAGTAGATGAATGGATAAAATAAAAACCAAGATCCAACAATATGATACCTAGAAGAGACCCACTGTAGCCTGAAAAACATACTAAGACTGAGAGTAAGGATTGTAAAAAGATATTCCAGGCAAATGGTATCTAAAATAGAGCAGGGGTGGCTATGCTTATATTAGAAAAAGTCGACTTTAAGTAAAACACCGTATAAAGAGATAAAGAAGGTCTTTATATTATGATAGAGGTCAATACATCAAGAGGATATAACAATTTTAAAAATATATGCATCCAACATCAAAACATCTAAATACATGAAGGAAGTATTCATAGGTCTGAAGGGTGAGATAGACTGCAACACAATGATAGTAGCAGACTTCCATAATCCACTTTCAACAATGTACAGGTCATCAACACAGAAAATCAATAAGAAAACAGAGTACCTGAACAACACCTTAGACCAAATAGACCTAACATATATGTATATAAAATATTCTATCCCAGAGCAACAAAATACACATTCTTCTCAAGCACAGAACATTCTCCAGAATAGATGATATGTTAGTGAGCAAAACAAGTCTTAGCAAATTTAAGAATATCAAAATCATATCAAGTATATTACCTAGCCACAATTGAGTGAAACTAGAAACCAGTTACAAAAGAACTTTTAGAAAACTCACAAATACACAGGAATTAAGCAATATGCTCCTGAATAACCAATGGGTTAAAGAAGAAATTCAAAGAGAAATAAAAAGCATTTTGAGACAAATGAAAATAGAAGCACAATGTATCAAAACTCATGGGATGCAGCAAAAGCAGTTCTAAGAAGAAAGTTTACAGCAATAAATGCCTACATTGAAAAAGAAGGAAGATCTCAAATAAACAACTTACTTCCTTACACCTGAAGGAACTAGAAAAAAAGAAAAAATTAAACCTAAAATCAGTAGAAGGAAAGAAATAATAAAAATCAGAGCAGAAATAAAAGAAATTGAGAGAAGACAATAGAAAAGATCAATGGAACTAAGAGATGATTCTTTGAAAAGTTAAACAAAATCAACAAACCTTTAACTAGACTAAGAAAAAACGAGAAAACTCAGTATCAGAACTTGAAAAAGGAGACATTACAACTGATATCACAAAAATACAAATGATTATAAGAAACTACCATGAACAATTAATTGTATGCCAAACAATTGGATAACCTAGAAGAAATGGATACATTCCTAAAAACATACAATCTACCAATACTAAATCAAGAAGAAATAGAAAATTGGAATAGATTAACAAGTGAGATGATTGAATCAATAATTTAAAAAAAAAACTCCCATCAAACAAAAGCCCAGAACCAGATGGTTTCACAGCAGAATTCTACCACCAAATATTTAAAGAAATAATACCAATCCTTCCAAAAAATACAAGAAAAAATACTTCCCAACTAATTATCTGAGGCCAGTATTCCCCTGATACCAAAGCCAGACAAGGACACTACAAGGAAAGAAAATTACAGGCCAATGTCTACGATGAACATAGATGCAAAAATCTTCAAACTAGCAAACCAAATTCAGCAGCACATTAAAAGGTAAGTATACTATAATCAAGTGGGATTTATCCCTGGGATGCAAAAATAGTTCAACATATGCAAATCAATAAATGTGATACATTATACTAACAGAATGAAGGACAAAAACATATGATCATCTTGAGAAATGCAGAAAGTGAATATAACAAAATTCAACATCTTTTGATGATAAAAACTATCAGCAAATTAGGTATAGAAGGAATATATCTCAGTACAATAAAGGATATATATGAAAAACCTACAGTTAACATGGTACTCAATCATAAAAAGTTGAAAGCTTGGCTGGGTGCGGTGGCTCATGCCTGTAATCCCAGCACTTTGGGAAGCCAAGGTGGGTGGATCACCTGAGGTCAGGAGTTTGAGACCAGCCTGACCAACATGGAGAAACCCCGTCTCTACTAAAAATGCAAAAATTAGCCAGGCGTGGTGGCGCATGCCCATAATCCCAGCTACCTGGGAGGCTGAGGCAGGATGATTGCTTGAAGCCAGGAGGTGGAGGTTGCGGTGAGCTAAGATCACACCATTGCATTCCAGGCTGGGCAACAAGAGCAAAACTCCGTCTCAAAAAAAAAAAAAGTTGAAAGCTTTCCCTGTAAGATCAGGAACAAAACAAGGGTGCTCACTCTCACCACTTCCATTCAACATAGTACTGGAAGTTCTAGCCAGAAAAATTGGACAAGAAAAAGAAATTTAAAAAAGAAAAGCGAAATTGTTTGTTTGCGGATGACATGATCATATATAGAGAAAATTCTAAAGGCTCCACCAAAACATTGTTAGAACTGATAAACTAATTTCATAAAGTTGCAGGGCACAAAATTAACACAAAAAATCAGTAGTGTTTCTTTACTTTAACAAAAAAATTATCTATAAAAAAATTAAGAAATCAATTTCATTCACAATAGCTTGAAAAAATACATAGGAATAAATTTATCCAAGGAGTTGAAAGATCTGTTTGTTGAGAAGTATAAAATATTTATGAAAGAATTTGAGGACAACACAAATAAGTTTTGTCTGTTCATGGTTTGGAATAGTTAGTATTGTTAATATGTCTACACTACCCAAAGTGATCTACAGATACAAGGCATTCCCTATTAAAATTCCAATGTCATTCTTCACAAAAATTTTTAAAAATACTGAAATTTGTATGGAATTGCAAAAGACCTTGAATAGCCAAAGCAATCTTGAACAACAACAACAACGACAACAAAAAAACAAAACAAAGCTGGAGGCATCACAATACCTCATGTCACAAAATCTATTCCAAAGCTATTGTAATGAAAATCGAATGGCACTGGCATTAAAAACAGAATCACTGACCAATGGAATGGGATAGGAAGCCTAGAAATAAACTCACATATTTATGGTTAATTGATTTTCATCAAAGTTGCCAAGAATACACAATGGAGAAATAACAATTTCTTCAATAAATGGTGTTGGGAAACAGGATGTCCACCGCAGAATAAAATTGAAACTTTTTTCACACTGTATTAAAAATCAACTTGAAATGTATTAAGTATTTAGACATAATACCTGACACTATAAAAGTACCAAAAGAAAACATCGGGGAAATGTTCCACGACATTGGTCTGGGCAAAGATTTCTTGAATATGACCCCAAAACTACAGGCAGCAAAAGAAAAAATAGACAAATGAGATTGCATCAAACTAAAAAGATTTGGCACAACAAAGGATACAACTGATGGAGTGAAGAGACAACCCACGGATTAGGAGAAAATATTTGTAAACCATACATCCGATAAGATGCTAATATTCAAAATATATAAGGAACTCAAGCAACTCAATATCAAGATGGCAAATAATTCAATCAAAAATAAGCAAAGAAGCTAAACAGACTCTTTTGAAAGAAGATATACCAATGGTTAACACATACATGAAAAAATTCTCATTATAATTAATCATCGGAGAAATGCAAATTAAAACCACAATGAGATATCACCTTGCACCTGTTAGAATGGCTATTAATGAAAAAGACAAAAGATAACAAGTGTTGGTGAGAGTATTATATATACCACATTGGCCAAAGGAAACCTTGGCATTGTTAGTGGGAATGTAAACTAATACAACCATTATGGAAAAACAGTATGGAAGTTCCTCAGAAAACCAAACATAGAATTGCCATATGATCCAGCAGTCTCACTTCTGGGTATATATCCAAAGAAATTGAAATCAGTGTGCTGAAGAAATATCTGCACTCTCATGTACATTGCAGCATTATTTATAATAGCTAGGATATGGAAGCAACCTAGATGTCTATCATCAGGTGAATGGATAAAGAAAATGTAAGTACATACACACAATGAATATGGAATATTATTCAGCCTTAAAAAAGGGAGAAATCCTATTATTTGCAACAACATGGGTGAACCTGGAAAACATTATGCTAAGTGAAATAAGCCAGGCACAGAAAGACAAATACCACATGATATCACTTATATGTGGAATCTAAAAATACTGAATTCATCGAAGGGGAGAGTAGAATGATGGTTACCAGAGGCTGGGGGAGAAGGGTGGTTGGGAAAAGGGGAAATGTTGATCAAAGCGTAGAAAGTTTCAGTTAGACATAAGGAATAAGCTTTAGTAATCAATTGCATGGAATGCTGACTATAATAAATAATAATATATTGTGGATTTCAAAACTGCTGAAAGAGTAGATTTTAAATATTTTCACCACAAAAAAATGATAAGTATGTGAGGAATAGAATTAGCCTGCTTTAATTATTTCATACCAAACATAGATCAAAACATCACGTTTTGCCCCATATATATATATAAATATATATATACACAATTATTATGTATCAATGAAAAATAAAACTAAAAAAAGAAATTTATTATCTCTTGGTTCTGGAGGTTAGAAGTCAAAGACCAAGGTGTCAGACCAAGGTGTCATCAGGGCTGGTTCCTTCTGAGGACTGTGAGAAAGAATCTCTTCCCCTCACTTCTGGTGGTTTGCTGGAAATCACACACTCTCTGTGTTGTAGAAGCATCCCTCTGATCTCTACCTGCCTCTTCCATGGTATTCTCCCTGTGTGCATGTCTGCCTCCACATTGCCCCTTTTGACAAGGACACTAGTCTTATTGGATTAGGGCCCACCCTAGTCACCTCCTTTTAACTTGTCTGCCTCTGTAAAGACCCTATTTCTACATAAAGTCATATTCTGAGGTGCTGAGACTTAGGATTCCAACACTTCTTTTTGTAGGGGGCACAAGTCAACACATAATAGCCCTACTCTCACTCCTTGCCAAAGAGCAAGGGTCTAGGGGCTGGATTTTAGTGGAACTCCCATGGCTAGGGCCATATGTTGCAGCCAGAGAGAGCACGTGCACAAGCAGGAGCTCAGAGGACAATGGGCCCATGGACTAAGAAAACTTGAGGAAGTCCTCACATGTCCACTAGCCATTGACCAAATGGTGTTATAGAAAACATTTCAGAAAATCAATTTCAAAGCACATGTCAAAGTTTCATTATAGTCTTACTGCAAGTGAAAAGGCCACTAGAAGCCCAACTCAAAGATTCAATTTTGTCAGGGACATTTTATAGGACAAGAGAATGATGGATTATTATTAAGCTAAGATGCAAAAAGAAATGATTTTTTTTCCCTGTAAACAATTGCCTAAACACTGAGACAATTGACTGACAGAGCAGGTGGGTGGGTGGATGATTAGATTCCCAGAACAAATCTTAATCTCATTAAACTTAATTAGAAAATTGATTAAGTGTTTTATCAGGAAAGCTCACTTCTTCTCAGAAGTAGAGTTTGAACTACATCAACTAAAAAGGTTCTGTCCTAGACTAGATTTAGAATGTCTTTTCTCTTACAGGGGTTCAAACCTTTTTGCCCCCTGCTGACATCTGGGCTCCATTCTAAGGATCCCATGTCCCAGTGGCATCTATTCCATAGAAGCACCACATAAGCACCT
Organism: Pan troglodytes; assembly: GCF_028858775.2. Lineage (NCBI taxonomy): Eukaryota > Metazoa > Chordata > Mammalia > Primates > Hominidae > Pan > Pan troglodytes. Next base: position 96,800,732 of record NC_072407.2, read on the forward strand.
CCATAGGAGCAGCTCCTGTCCATCCTGTCCTCTCTCTCCAAGAAATGGGAACTCTTCTCCCTTTGCAAAACCCAGACTCCTTCTTTGGGCCCAGTATGATCACCCTCACCTTGTCTCAGAGAGATCTCTTCTTGACTCACTCCCCTCCATCCACATTGACCCCCTTTCTATTCTTCAGAACTGTCAAGTTCTTTTGTGTTTTGGGCTTTCGCACTTTCTTGTCCCTCTGCCTGCAGTGTTCTTCCACAGAGTCGGCTCCTTCTCACATTTGGGGCTCAGTTCAATGACACCTACTCACAGAGGCTTTCTCCAGCCAAATTACCTGTCTCGTTTTATCCTGCTTACTTCCTTCATGGCACTAAGCAGCACCCACCCATATGTTGTCACTTATTCATGCCCTTTTCTCTTGTCTGCATTTTCCAGATTGTTAGATGCATACAGGCAAGACATCTGTCTGCATTGTTCATTCCATTGGCCAAATGGCCTGTAGCATATAGTAGACTCTCAATAAATTGTTGATGAATCTTGAAATGTTGAATTCATATATATTGGTGAACACTATAAATGTATGGGGGACCGTGGCTCAGAGAGTTGGGTAATTGACATAAGATCACACAACTTTAAGTGGTGGAATGAAGAAACTAATTTGACTCACTGCAAACCCTCTACTCTTCTCACTCTTACTCTTTGTCTTGTTTATCTCTTAATCCTAGGAGTGCTCAAACCTTCTTTGTTGTTAGCTATCCTCATTCTATGGGCCTGACCATGCAAGAGCTAGTTTACTTTGACCTAGAGGACACAAATCTCTTCTGATGCTTTAGGTCCCATGGACAGCCCAGCTGGCTCTAAGATGATTGCCCTTCCTTCCAAAGCAACCAAGATGCTCACTGGGCAGCCCCAAAGCATCTCTTCTTCCCCACCTTAGAAGCCCTTCATTCCACACTTGTGCAACAATCATCAAACCTCCTCTGGGCCAGGTCTGTCCTAGGAGCTACGATGCTGTCCTTGCTTCTCCTAGTGAGGCTTTCTGTCTCTGCCCTGCTCCATCTGATTTCCTTTTTAATTTCTCTAAACATAAATAAGTCAATAACATTTTCTATCTTTTCTCTTATCAGCCCTTTTCCTGCTGAATCTCAGATCCTGCTCACACCTGCCTATTCCTGTCCCTGGGTTAGGCAGAAAACAATCTATCCTAGCTCAGTACAAGCATTAGCATATCAAAAACTCCAGGTTACATTGTGGTTACTCCCACTCAGTACAGCACCTGAGACTCAAATCCCAACAGATGCTGAGGCAAATGGTTGCATATATTAAATTTCCATATAAGGAGCCTGGTGTGATACAGACACACAAGCCCTATAACAAAATCTCCCCAAACTTTCTCTCCAAACTCCAACCCAAAGGTACTGAGGAGGCAGGTTGGACTTGCCTGGCCTTGCCTTGTCTCAGATGCTAGTCCAGGACAAGTCTAAAATTAGCCACACCCCCTCCTGCTGCTAAAACTCAGCTGGAGCAGCAGCAGCACGGGGCCCAGCTACTTTTAGAAACCATTTCTTTGTGGCTTAGTGCTGAGCAACAGAAACAGGTGATGGAAACTGGGCCCGGAAAGAAAAGCTGGATCAAGTTTAGAAGCTGGAATCAGGATGCCAGATCCAGGGACCAGGGATGCAAATCCAGGCTGATGTGGTCATGGTCAGTCAAGGAGAAACAGCTCAGAAACAAGCCGGAATTGTCCATAGCTCTTATTACAATGCTGAGGTCAGGGGGAGGAGGTGAGGAGTGCAGAGATAGAAGGGAGCAGATATTTATCGGTACGCACTGCGTGCCAGTTGACTTATATATGGCATCACATTGAGCCTCATTAGTAGGTACTATTATTTTGCCTCTTGTACCATTAACTAAATGGAGTGTCAGAGATGGTCAGCAACTTAGCTAATGTCATACAGCTAGTCAACGGCAAAGCAGGGATTCAAACCTTAGCCTATTTAACATAAAGCCTGACATTTTTCTCTATGTTGTCTCCAGGAGTAGCAGGGAAGGGGATTTCAAATGCACAACCCAGGAGAATGGCCCACCAATTCACATCATCAATATTTCTCACCTTGGATCAAATCCTAATCACCTGAGGAGCCTGGAAAAAGATACCAGTTTTTGGACCTCATCACCCAGAGGTTCTGAGTTAATTATTCTGGGGTGGGTCCTCGGAATAGCTATTTCACGATATTCACAGAGATTATTTTGTGTGGCTCAGGTCAAGAATCACACTGTATGCTTTGTTGTTGTCCAACTCTCTTGGGCAAGCTGGAGAAGTAGGGTGGCCATAGATTTTTTTTTTAAATTTTTATTTATTTATTTATTTTTTGAGACAGAGTCTTGCTCTGTGGCCCAGGCTAGAGTGCAGTGGTGTAATCTCGGCTCACTGCAAGCTCCGCCTCCTGGGTTCACACCATTCTCCTGCCTCAGCCTCCCAAGTAGCTGTGACTACAGGCGCCCACGACCACTCCTGGCTAATTTTTTGTATTTTTTATTAGAGATGGGGTTTCTCCGTGTTAGCCAGGATGGTCTCGATCTCCTGACCTCGTGATCCACCCTCCTCGGCCTCCCAAAGTGCTGGGATTACAGGCATGAACCACCGTGCCCGGCCAGATATTTATACTTAACTCACCTGGGTTCCACAGCAGACAGACAGAACAACTGGCCAGTGACGGAACATTTCCACAGAGGCTTCTCTGGTTGAAGGTGGTCTCAAATTCTGAAATCAGGTAAGGAATTAAAACAGCATTCCCACAAAGAAAGATCAGAGGCCAGGAACCTGGGATCTTGGGATTTTATAAAGAAGAAATGTTCAAAGAAGACAGGAATAGAATCAGTGCCACCTGTCATTCTAATGTGTCACTGTACCCCTTTCTCCAACCTGCTGCTAGAAACCTCTAAGAAAGAAAAGAGTCCCTCAGTGTGGCAGGTGGGGATCCACCAAGATGAGCCCACCTCTGATTGCACTCAAAGGTGTCTGCCCTCAGAGGCTCAGCTCACAGCTTCCACACATTGGCACCTAATTTTGTATATTTGCTGTCCTTTTGTTTCTAATTGTTTCATGTTTAATTGCTTCAAGTACTGTCCTGTCTGAACTCTCTTGGAGGACAGGATCTGTGCCATGCAGGAGATAGAAACTGACATCTGAAAAAGCTCTGCTATCCTGGCTATTACATCTTTAGGTCCTCTTGAATGCATACCGGTGTCATCTTGGGAACTTTAAAAAACACAAATGTCTGTGTCCCAATCCCTGAGAATGTGATTTAATTAGTATGGGTTGTAGCATGAGCATGAGGACTTTTCAAAGCTCCTCACGTAGTTCTAATGTACACCTGAGGTTGAGAATGAAAATTTGAAGAATAACAAGGCACTATGTGGAAAAGATAGCAATGGTATGTCTGAGAGGGAAAAAATGGGTTGGCTTGATTTATTTTTGCTAATTTGTATTCTCCATGTGTCTATGTTGATTATTTAATTTTTAAAAGGGAAACTAAAACAAAAATTAGGCTGAATGAGGTATTCCTAAGCTGTCTACTTTTTCTGGGATAGATCACTGATGATAAACTATACTAAATTGGGATGGGTCCTGGTTAGACACTACTCTCACTCATTCACTATTTATTGAGTGACTACTATGTTCCACATGAGAGACACTGGGCATATAAGAGTGAATTTCACAAGCACAATCCCTTCATTTAGTGGGGAATATTAGCCATCAAACAAGCAAATATTGTACTCTTACTTCAAGGATATGTTCTAGTAGGTACAAACTTCTGAGTATTATACATTGTTTTGTAAGTAACTATTACAAAAATTGCAACTATCCGGTCCTGTGCCCAAGGCAGGCAATACTTATTGATTATGTCACCCTTTTCTGCAGAAGCTCCATATCTTATTCAGCATTACTAGGAAAAGGGTGAGATGCAAGGTAATTCATAGCAAAAAGCTATAAATTATTTTGTAGAAGATAAACTAAGTGACTCAAAATGTAACTGGAGCTTTTGGTATGTCCATATAGCTCTTTTGAACCAAATCTCTTACAGATAACAGCTATAAACTCTGGACAAAATATGAGACCAACTGGTTGAAGACACTGGAGAGAGAACAAAAGCAAGCAGAAACTAGAGGAGAAATAACAGTTGGGAGAAGAGTAAGTTTTATGAGGTGAGTTTTCTGATTTATAGCTTTTAGTCTAAGAACAGGACCCTGTGTGCAATATATAAGGCAGAGAAGAAGGCTTACATTTCATTTGTGTTCAGCCACATTAAAGCCCTAATTAAAGAAAAGTCAATACTCCTTAGGAGAGCATGATAGAATTCAGGCTTTCTACAACATATCATTCATCATAACAAGGATATGCTCCAAAATTATCCGACATAAAACAAAACAGGAAAACATGACTTGTTTAAGGAGAAAGAATAATTGACAGGGATCAACTCCAAGATGACCTACATGCTGGAATTAGCAGACAAGAATTTTTAAAAAGTCATTGTAACCATGCTCAAGTACATAAAAGAAAATGTGTTCACAATGAATATAGAAATATAGAATATGGAAAATCTTAGCACAGATATAGAAACTATAAAAAAGAACCAATGAGAATACGAGAACTTAAAAAGACAATATCTAAAATAATAATTCAGTGGATGCTCTTGACAGCACAAGGGAGATGAAAGAATAAAGAGTCAATGGACTAGAAGATAGATCATTAGAAATGATCTGGATAGATCAGCACAAATGATCAGATTGAGAAACAGAGATTTAATATTAATAAATGTGCAAAAACTTAGGGATCTTTGCAGCAATACCAAAAGGTCTAATATGCATATAATTGAAGTTCCAAAAGGAGAGGAGAGAGAATGATCCAGAAACTAATTTAAGTAAATAATGGGTGAAAAGTTCACACATTTGGTAAAAGACATACATGTGCAGATTCTAAAACCTCAAGAAACATCAAGAAAGATTAGTATCAAAAACAAAACAAAAATAAAAACACCTAGGCATATCATAGTCAAAGTGCTGCAAATAAATCACAAAAAGAAAATAATGAAAACAGTCAGAGAAAATGGCATTGCCTGAATCATTTCAAAATCCACTAACAATTATTTCTTATCCACTGATACCTCATCAGAAACAATGGAGCCCAGAAGGCAGTGGATCAACATCTTTAAAGTGCTGAAAGAAAAATAGCCTATCAATCAAAACTTTATATCCAGTGAAAATGTCCTTGATGAATAAAGATTAAATAAGACAGCTTTAGAAAAATTTTTCACTTGCATGGCATGGAATGCAGGGTAAAGTAAAACAAAACCCAATAGAGACTCGATTACTCAGGAAAGAGTAAAATACATTCGATGGTAAATATGTGTAACTGTAAAGTATTATTATTCTGCTTAATTAACTTAAAATATGATTAGTTCAAGAACAAATATGACATTGTATTGTGTAGTTTATAGCACATGTAAAGAAGTACATATGATAAGGATAACATAAAGGATGAGGAGGGGGCAGTCAATGAACCAAATTGGTTGCAAGATTTCTACATATTTATGTGAGGTATACAATATTAACTCCCAGTAAACTATAAAAAATAGAAAATATATATACATATATATATTTAATCCTTAAAAGCAACCACTAAAGATGTAATGCAAAGAAGTATACCTTAAAAGCTCATAGATAATTAAAATGGAATTTTAAAATATACTTAATCCAAAAGAAGCCCACAGGGAAAAACAGAGAGACAAAAAGCCAAAGAAGCAAGCAGAAAACAAATAGTAAAGTTGGATTTAAGTCCAGCCATATCTTGGACCTCAATCCAACCATGTCGGTAATCACATTAAGTGATAATTAATTAAACATACCAAATGAAAATAAAATATTATTAAAATGAAATTTTTAAAAAACACACCAACTCAATTATATGCTGTCTGCAAGAAATCCATTTTGAACATAAAACCACCAATTGTTTGAAAACAAATGGATGAAAAAATAATATTGCAGGTATAGTAAGTATAAGAAAGCTGATTGGCTTAGCCAAGCATGGTGGTGGGCGCCTGTGATCCCAGCTACTCAGGAGGCTGAGGCAGGAGAATTGCTTGAACCTGGGAGGTGGAGGTTGCAGTGAGCTAAGATTGCACCACTGCACACTCTAGCCTGGGAAACAGAGGAGACTCCACCTCAAAAAAACAAACAAACAAAAAAAAACACTGATTGGCAATATTAATATCAGATAAAGTAGACTTTAAAATAGAGTGTATTAACAAAAATAGAGGGACATTTCATAATGATAAAAAGGTCAATACATCAGGAAGAAATAACAAAAATAAATGTGTATGTATCCAAAAACAGAGGTTCAAAATAAATGAATCAAAACTTCACAGAATTAAAAGGAAAAATAGAAAATGCCACAATCACAGATGGAGAATTTAACATCCTACTCTCAGCAACTGATAGAACAATCGAACAAAAGTGCTGTGATGACACAGATCTGAGCAACACTATTATTGTGGGTTAAATTACGTCCTCCTAAGAAGATGTATTGAAGTCTTAACCCTCCAGTCCTTCAGGGTGTGACATTATTTGAAGGGGCTTTACAGAGGTAACAAAGTTAAAATGAGGTATTAGAGTGGGACCATAATTAATTCTTATAAAAAGGGGAAATTTGGATACAGGCACAGCCTGTGGGAAGGAAGATGATGTGGAAGGGAAGATACTGTGAAGACACACTGGGAGAAAGCCATGTGAAGATGAAGTCAGAGATTGGACTGATGAAGCTGCAAGCTAAAGAATGCCAAGGATTGCCAGCCATAACCAGAAGCTAAGAAGGGTAAGGAATGACTTTACCCAAAATCTCAGAGGGGCATGGCTATGTTGATACCTGATTTTGTTGCCAGAAAAGGGATTCCAGAATCCAAGAAAGGGTTCTTGGATCTCAGGAAGGAAGGAATTCAGGGCAAGTTGCAGAGTACAGTGAAAAGAGGTGGTTTATTGAAAGCTACTCAGTTACTGAGTAGGGTGTCCTCAGAAAGCAAGCAGAGGAATGCACCATCTTACCATCTTCATTTTAAGTTTTTCTTTAACTTTTAAAAAAGTTATATAGGGGTTTTCTCTATGTAAAGACTAAACTAAGTGATGCCTACATGTAGGTGGGCTGACAGCATGACAAAATTTATTATTCTGTTGATTTAAAGAAAACTATCCTTGAAATTTTAGTGTGTTAAGTACACCAAAGCATAACTATAATTATATGTAAGCATATATTTTTATGGGCATTGGGACATCTGGACCTTTTGTTGTTGTAGGAGTTTGTCCTTGCAGGCATTACCAAGCTGCTTCCTTAGCTGTAAACATCTTGGGACCATGGGTCATGACTGACAAGGAATGTGTCTTGCTAGTTTTAAGACGGAGTTGATTTTAAAATGGCATTACTTTGGCTCTCCCAGGCTCCTGCTTCCCTAACAATTTCAGACTTCTAGCATGTAGAATAGTGAGACAATAAATTTCTGTTGATTAAGTCACTCAGTTTGTGGCAATTATATGGCAGCCCTAGATAGTTAATACAAGTATAAATCACTTTGATTTAATTGATATTTACAGAATATGGCACCCAACAAGTGCAGGATACATATTCTTTTAAGTACACATGATATGTTCATCAAGATAGATCATGATCTGGGCCATAAACTTAAAAGAACTGACGTCATACAGAGTACGTCCTCTGGCCACATGGAATTAAATTAGAGATGAGTAAGAGATTAAGAAAAATCCTAAGTTAAACAACATACTTCTAAATAATCCATGGATTAAAAATAAATCACAAGGAAAGCTAGGAAATATTTTGAACTGAAAGATAATAAAATACATTTCAAAATTGTGGAATGCAGCTAAAGCAGTGCTTGGGGGAAATTTTAGCTTTAAATCAAATAATATGTTAGAAAAGAAGAATGTCTAAAGCCAAGGACCCAAGACTTTACCTTAAGAATCTAGAAGAAGAAAAGCAAAATAAACCCAAAGTCAGTACAAGAAGAAAAGCAGAAAAAAATTAACAAAGCTGGATGGTATATCTTGGAAAAGTTAACAAAGTTGACAAATCCTTAGGTAGATTGATCAAGAAATAAGCAGAGAGAACACAAGTTACCGACATCATAAATGAGAGGGGGGTTTAACATTCAGAAATGTATGCTATTAACGCTAAAGAATAATGAAGGAAAATCACATAGTCACTTCAGTAAATGCAGAAAAACATTTAATAAATTCAATGCCTATTTATAATTAAAACACAGGATATTTGAAATAGAAGGTAACCTCCTTATTTTGATAAAGAGCACTTACAAAAGGCCTTCAGCTAACATCATACTTAATTGCAAAATATTGAACACTGTTTCCCTAAAGTTGGGAGCAAGTCAAGAACGCCCAATCTCACCACTTTGTTTAACAATGGACAGGAGGACTTAAGCATATTTAAAAAATTAAAACCTGCTGGGCGCGGTGGCTCACGCCTGTAATCCCAGGGCTTTGGGGGGCCGATGTGGGCGGGTCATGAAGTCAAGAGATTGAGACCACCCTGGCCAACACGGTGAAACCCTGTCTCTACTAACAGTACAAAAATTAGCTGGACATGGTGGCATGTGCCTGTAGTCCCAGCTACTCGGGAGGCTGAGGCAGGAGAACCACTTGAAACCGAAAGGCAAAAGTTGCGGTGAGCTGAGATTGCGCCACTGCACTCCAGCCTGGTGACAGAGCGAGACTCTGTCTCAAAAAAAAAAAAAAAAAAAAAATTCCAAAACGCATACAGAATGGAATTCAGAATTCAGAATGGAAAAAGTAAATGTAAAACTATCTCTATGTTAGATGACATGAGTATTCTTACAGAAATTCCTATTGTATTTACATAGCAACACTTACCTATTAAGTGAATTTAGCAAAGTCATAGGATATCAGATTAATATACAAAGGTCAATTGCATTTTTATGTATTAGCAGCAAAGAATTGGACAGTTAAATTTAAAAAATAATTTTATATTAGTGTCAAAAGCAAAATATCTGGGAATAAATTTAGCAAAAGACATGCAAAACCTCTATACTAAAACAACAAAATATTGCTGAATAAAATTGAAGATATAAATCAATGGGGAGATAATCATGTTAATGGATTGAAAAACTCAGTTTTCTTAAGATGGCTGTAATTACCAAATTGATCTAAAGATTCAATAAAATGATAATCATAATTCTACTATTCCTTTTGGTCAAAATTGACAAGATGATTCCAATTCTAAGAACCTAGAATATTCAAAGAAGTCTTGAAAAAAGAAATTTAAGTTGGATGATGTATTAATCTGTTCTCACGCCACTATAAATAACTACCTGAGACTGGGTAATTTATAAAGAAAAGTGGTTTAATTGAGTCACAGTTCCACAGGCTGTACAGAAGCATGGCTGTGAGGCCTCAGGAAACTTACTTACAATCATGGCAGAAGGTGAAGGGGAAGCAGGCACATCTTACCATGGTGGAGCAGGAAAGAGAGAAAAGGGGAGGAGCCACACACTTTTAAGCAATCAGATCTTGTGAGAACTAACTCACTATCATGAGAACAGCAAGGGGAAGATAAGAGGGAAATCTGCCCCCTTGAGCCAATCACCTTCCACCAGGACCCTCCTCCAATTTGATATGAGATCACATGTCTCACATTGTTGGACGTCAAGACTTACCCTAAAGCTATAGTAATCAAGAGAGTCTGCAACTGGTATAAGGATCAACAAACAGACTGATGGAAAGAATAAGGAACCCAGAAATAAAAACAGACACATGCTTATACATTTATTTTATTTTCAACAAAGGTGCCAAAGTGACCTAATTGGGAAAGGAAGTCTTTTCAACAAATGGTGTTGAAATAACTACATTTTATATGGAAACAAATAAACCTTGCTTTAACTTATGCCATCCACAAAAATTAATTTGTGATGGACCATAGACCTAAATATAAAAGCTAAAATTTAAAAAACTTCCAGAAGAAAATGTAGGAAAATATCTGTATGACTTTGAGTGAGGTAAAAACTAAAAAAGCAAAAATATTATGTTAGATAATAAAAATTTAAAGAAATGAAAAGCAGCACAGAAACATCATTAAGAAAATGTATAGACAAACCACAGGACGGAAGAAAATATTTGCAAAACTTACCTTAAAAAGTATTGGTATCTGGCTGGGCATGGTGGCTCATGCTTATAATCCCCACACTTTGGGAGGCCAAGGTAGCTGGATTGCTTGAGCTCAGGAACTCAAGATTAACCTGGGCAATATAGCAAAACCCTGCCTCTACTAAAAATACAAAAACTAGCTGGGTGTGGTTGCGTGCACCTGTAGTCCTAGCTACTCAGGAGGCTGAGGTGAGAGGATCACTTGAGCCTGGGAGGTCAAGGCTGCAGTAAGCCATGATCAAGCCACTTCACTCCTACTTGGGCAACACAGTGAGACCCTATCTCAAAAAAATAAAAAAGTATTGGTGTCCATGATATACTAAGAACATCTAAAACAATAATAAAACAATTTAAAAATTTTTTAAATGGTCAAAAATTTTGGACACTTCACAAAAGGTAATAAGTGAATGGTCAATAAACACATGAAAAACATGAAATATCTTTAGTCATCAAGGAAATGCAAATTAGAACCACAATGAGATACCAGTCCACATCTACCAGTGTGGCTAAAATTAAAGGCTGACAACACGAAATGTTGGTGAGGACATGAAGCAATTAAAGCTTTTATACATTGGTGGTGGGAGAGGAAAATTACATAAGAATGTTGGAAAAGATCCTGCAATTTTGTATAAAATTGCATATAGCTACCCTAAGAACCAACAATTTCACTCTTACGTATTTACTCAAAGGATCTGAAAACAAATGTTCACAGGGACATGTGCAAAAATGTTCACATTAGCTTCATTCCTAATAGCCCTAAGCTGGAAGCCCAGGTATCCATTACTAGAATACTGGCATATTCATAGAGTAAAATACTATTCAGCAATGAAAAGAAACCAACTTCTGATACAAGCAACAACATGGATGAATGAACCCCCAAAACATGCTGAGTGCATACAAATTTGCATAAAAGAATACAATTTGTATGGTTCCATTAATATAAAATACTAAAACAGGCAAAACTAATCTGGTGAAAATCATCAGAAGATTGGTTATCTCTTGGGATGTGAGATAGGGGTTTGCTAGGAAGGGACATAAAGAAACTTTCCAGAGTGATGGTTATGTTCTGTATCTTGGTAGGAGTTTGGATTGCACAGGTGTATGTGTCTAGAGGAACTTGGAAATGATACACTTAAGATCTGTGCATTGCACTGTATACAGATTTTATCTGAATAGAAACAAAGAAATTGTAAATAAATATTGAACTCTGGCTAATAATATTGAAGTATTTGGGGGGAATATACTAATGTCTGAAACTTATTTTGAAAGACAATAACAAAAATAATTAAATGAGTTGCTGGATGGATAGAGAAATGAGCAGAGAATCAACATGGGATAAAACTAATGTGGCAAAATGTTAATTGAAGAAACCCGGTGGTAAGTATATAGGTGTTCACTGTACAATTATTCTGACTTTTCTCTAAGTTTGAAAATTTTAATAGGCTTTTGAGAACAAAAAAAAAATTGAAGACAATTGGCAGATTACCCATTGGGTTGAGTCCTGGCCTTAGGAAAAGACATGAGAGTCTAGCTCATAGGCAAAGGAGGCTCCTGGGGAGGAAAGGAGGCTCCTGAGTCCAGCAATTGGCCTTCTTTGCTCCATTCTAACTTTGGCAATGAACCTAGAGGCTGAGACAAAGCAAATAACCAAGTTCTTTTTCATTCTACAAGACCCACTGGCTCATGCTCTCTCCAAATGCCTCACCAACAAGATGGTGACTTTAAGCATTCTCAGCAGATCTATTCTAGAGACCTGGAATGGAAAAGGACTGACACCATTCACTCTCCTTCTGCTGAGCACCTACTGTATGGTACTCTTTTTGCTAGGTTTCAAGGACATTATGATGAACCAAATAAAAATGACTCCTGCCTTCATTGTTCCTACCATTGATGAAACGCTGCCCGTGTTTTACTCCTATCATTATTCACACCCCAAACAAAAGATTTGCAAGTTCCCTTTGTAAGCCACTTTGACATGTCTTAAATCTGTGATTTCGAAAATCTCTAATGTTGGATCTGAATACCTCTATCTAAATAAAAAGGGCATTTTTTCTTGTTTTAACCTCTTTGGAGTGAAATTTGACACAGGAAAATCTCAAAGCCTCAAAATAGCTGAGCAAGAAATTAGATAGAAGCCTAATGACCCAGAGTCACCTTATACTCTCCTGAAATAGAAGCCTGGGAGAAAGGGCAGCTGGCTGCTGAGCTCAACCCTCTGCCCCACTTCCAACAGAGATCACACTCATTACCATTCCTTTCCCTAGCACCCCAGCCAGAACTCTTGTCCAAAGTTTAGACCAAGGACTTGGCATCAAGAGTAGGTGATTGGCCCACTGGGTAGCTTGAAATGACCTTGAATCCCATGTTACAAATCTAATTCCTCCAGCCTCACCTTTAACATACAGAAGAAAAAAAATCCTGTCTCTTTCTCCAAATCCTTCTGTTTAGAACGCAGGCATGTTTTGAACTGATATGTTAATATTACAAATGACCCCATATTGAATGAGTGGCATTATGTTCAACAAAAAGAAAATAAAAATTGGTTGCATTTTTGAGAAAGGCTGTCACACTTTTTCCTGTAGCAACTAACCTCCTTTTCTTAACTGAATATTTTTCCCTTTGCAAAGTCCAGTCACCTGTTTGTCACCTTTGCTTACAGATTCATAGCTCTGAAAATTTCTTAGCAATTTGGTCATTTCCAGCTTCTTACAGCCCCTCCTCCTGGCTGAAATACCTTCGCTTCTTCTTCCTCCCTGCTTCCACTTCCCCAGTAATTTTCACCTCTCAGAAAGTCTAAATATCTATTTTCCTTCCCTAGAGTACTGTTTTTCAGAGTTGGATTTGGGGGAGATAATGACATGACTCAAGGAAATAAGTGCATAATTTTTCTTTCTCTGGTGCCAGTTAAGGCAATTGGTGCCTTAGGATTTTCTGAAGCTCTTTGAAAACAACAGGGTTAGTCAGATTCCAGCGATTTACCTTCTGAAGGCTGAGCATGTCTGGGCAATGGCTGCATAATTTGGATGGAGTCATCACTGATGAAGCAGAGTTGGCTCAGCCAGGCAGCACTCGTTGCTCTTTTTAAACTCCACGGCACCAGGGATGAAGTCACCTTTCTTCTTTTAAAACGAACACATTTGCTCTGTGAGTCCCTGTCACTTCTGTTAGAACTTAGTATTTTTTCCACTGCCGGTCACCAGGACTTCTCACAGGTAAGAAAATTCTTATTTAGTGTGTTTCACTCTAGGGAACCTTAACACGAGGGGGGGACTTTGGAAGGCATCTATGGGCAGAGTTGGAATTAGATCAAGAAATACTCCATTGGGTGGGGAGGGTGGCTGTTTCCATGGCAGCCGGTCCCCACCTGGTGGGGTGGCAGACCATGGCTAGGCGAAGTCCGCTTTGAGCTGCAGTGGTGGGCTCTCACAGTGGGTGTGGGAATCTAATCGGGGCTTGGTATTAGGTGCCTATTCTAAGAGCTGTATAATGAGCATGTTAGTGAAGCAACTGTAAGTGGACTCCTTTGGGCTAGGGCCATCCATACCTCCTTTGCCTTCCTACTGATTGGGTAGACTCTTAGAGAGCTGATTCTTATAAAATATGTGCAGAAAAGCAGCTCTCTGGAGAGCCTTGATTTGCTGTTTCGCTGGTGTGAATGCTTCCCTTCTTTCTCAGGAGTGTAGCAGGAAAAAAAGGGGCCCAGGATGCCTGTTCTGACCTGCAGGTACCTTGTTCAAACAATGGCTGTGCTGCCGCATGCAGGGCAGAAGTGTACAAACACATCTTAGTGCCTGACCCTATGAGTTCTTCCAAGAAAATATACATGAGGTCTCTCTCTCTCTCTCTCTCTCTCTCTGTGTGTGTGTGTGTGTGTGTGTGTGTGTGTGTGAAGGCAGACCTTGTGCTCCTAGAGACCACTGAAATCTCCCTGCAACACTTCCTATGAGTTATATGAGTCTCTGTCACTGATTGAATCATACAACTCTTATTAGCTTTGGAAGGCTCAATAAAGACATCTTGTTTATGACAGAGGTGCCTACAGGATGATAAACGGCTTTTGGAAAGAAAGTTGAACCACTGTCAAATGAAAACGTTGAGAATTGCAGAGCCCTTTATTTCTTGGCACAGAACCCTGCCACATATAGTATTTGGCACAATCATCTATAACCAATACAGGGAGCAAAGACTCATTTAGATAAGAGATGTTTGCTTTGTTTTAAATGCAATTGCATACTGGCTGCCAGTGCCTGGTTATACATTCACCTCAGACTAGACCATATCCAGAATTCATCCTCACCTGAAATCTGCTCCCCCTTCTGTGTCCCCTAGGTCTGTGAAAAGTTCCTGGTGGTAGATTTCTGGATTTCACCCTAAACACCCCTCCAAACTTCCTCACATTTTCACATCTGATTTGGGAACACATTCAGCAGATTTGAACTCCATATTATTTCTCAAATCCATCCATTTCTCCCCACCTCCACAGATATTACCCTAGTTTAAAGCCCTTATCAATTTTTTCTAGGAATACAGAAACCTCACATCTGGGCCTCCTCTCTCCAGTCTTACCTCCCAGCAGCATCCAGAATGATGGTTCTAAAATAATTGATCAGCACCTGCACAATCCAATCAATCACCAGTCTGTTGAGTCAGTCTTCTTAATATCTCTCCAAATGGTTTACATCTCTCTACCCCACCACTACTACCTTGGTCTAACCCATCAACACGCTTTGCCTGAGTTATTACATTATCCCCTTAGCTCGTCCCCCCTGCTACCAGGCTCACTCCACTCCTAGTATAAGACGCTCTAAGCTTCTTGTTTTACTAAGCTTTCTAAGGACATTTTTACCAGAGAAATTGAAATGCTTATTACTCTATTTGGAGTTTAGAAGCATTAGCATTTTTATGACTCTTGTAGGTGCTTTAAGGAGAGAGGCCAGAATGCGAGAGGATAGGGAATGTAGAAAGCAGTAGGAAGGCAGCCTGAAGAATGCGTAAGCCTCAGACCTTGGAACCATGTGGGTCTTCATTTGAATCCCAGCTTCTCCACCTCCCAGTATGGCTTGGACCAAATGTCTAAACCTTCTTGAGGCTCATTTCCCTCAACTGTGAAATGGAAACAATACCTGCTTCATTAGGTAAATAGAAGAGTTAAATGAGAACATTTATGGAAGGCTCTAAAACAGCAATTAAAAAATTTTAGTACCGCTCCTTCTTTCCTTCACTTTTAAGGGTTATAATCTCTAACCACCACCTATGTTGTAAGTATTCATGTGTATGTGTTTAAAACTATCTGTAGTTGGCATGGTAGGAAGGAGGAGTGGCAAAGAAATACATGAGAACTCTCTTAAGAAACTTGCAGTTTACTTAAGGAAATAAAGCCAACCTAAACAGCACATCTATAAACGTCTATAAAGCAAGCAATCTGTGATTGTAATGTGTGTAGTACTACCAATTGAGTACAAGAAACCAGTACAGTTAACCAGGAAAGGCCTGAGTAAACAGGTCTGCAAATACCTGCGGACAGAGTGTAAATAGATCTATATCAAGCAGTTTTAGAGTTAGGCTACTCAGAGATTTAAAAATCATTGGTTGAAGTAAAAGTTTCAAAAAGGACTTGTGCATTTAGAGTGGCTTAAGGATGTGCAGATCAGTGTTTAAAATGACTATACACTCATTCATTAATCAAGCATTTATTGAGTGCCTACTCTGTGCCGGCTCCTAGACTATACAAATTCTTTGCTACTCTTCCCACAGGAGTTTAATGCTAATTCTCCACCTCTTAAATATAGGCTAGCCTTAGAGACTTGGTTGACCAATAGAAAGAGAAGAAGGCAACATTCTGGGACAACCATTGCTAGGTTCTATGAAGGTTTACATCTTCCTTCTGGGTTTCTTGTCTCAGTCACTTTGGCAGAAGCCAACTACCATGTAGAGTCATGTGCTAGTAAACTGGCTCTCTGGAGAAAAACAAAAGTTCCCTAATTTGCAGTGTTTGCCAATTTTCATGGTGTAAATACTCCCACCATGGCTTCCAAAATGATAGCACTGAACACAGGTTTGGGAGGAGATATGCAGAATCAGCTCTTATAAGCCAATACAAGCTGGCCCAAGCCCATGACTGCCAATTACTCTGAGACCAGCATACTGTGAGAAAGTCCAAGTTGGCCACATGGAGAGGCTACAAGGATTGAATCCCAACCAGTCCTCAGATTTTCCAGCCATTCAAACTTAGCCTTCAGACATGTAAGGAAAGAAACTTTTAAATAACTCCAGCCCCCACCACTATCTGACTGCAACTATATGAGAGACCCTGAATGAGAACCACTCAGCTCAGCCCACTCAGCCCATAGAACATTGAGAGATAATAACAATGTATATTAACTAAGTTTGGGGGTGGTTTTTATGTAGCATTAGATAATGGGAACAAGGTGGTAACCTTGTTTACTCTGAAGCCGGCTGAGATCAAGCCCCTGAGATGGTGTCAGAAATAGAAGAATCCAACCAGGATTCTTTGTCCTTGCATATTTCCTGGCCTTATACCACTAACTCAAATGTTTTAGTTAAAAAGACTTGAGAAAGAGACTCATTTACTAACTCGTTTTACCGTTATAATAAAATCAGGGAAAAAACATTTCTCACACTCACACATACACTCTTCTCTCATCATCTCCCTCCATACCTACCCACCCAACTCTCCTCATACAAGGCTCTGCTGAAGATCTGCCTTGCCTGCTATATTGGCTGTGCCCCATCCTCCACATGGAATTTGTTAGGGGAAGGAGGTAGAGCAGAGACAATATGAAGTCAGGGAACTGCCCAGAGGTGCCACCTGAGGCCTGGTGGAAAGCACCTGAAGCCATGAGAAAAGAGTAGCAAAGAGGAGGGTTTTAAACAGGCTTTGGTGAAGACACATAGACTATTGGTTAAAAGTATGAATTTTGAAGTCAGATGACCCGGGTTCCTATCAGGACTCTGACATTTTCTAGTTGCTGACCTTGGGAAAGTATCTAGACATGTCTTCTCAGTTTCTTCTTCTTTAAAATCTGGATAGTAATGCCATCTCACAAGGTTCGTGTGGCGATTATATTTGTAGATGATATTTGTGGAGTGCTTAGCACAGTGCCTAATACATCTGTGTTATGTAAATGAATAACAGCTAACAGTGGCAGTAGTGACAGCGTTGGAGCAGTACTAATGATACTGTTGTTGCAAGTCCCAAAGCCACAGGCTCCCTGGCAAACCCAGAGCTTCAGTTGGTCATCACTCTACAGGTGCTCAAGATAAGTGTTCAATAAATACTTATATCACACTGAATATTTACATTCTGAATATCTCTTCTACTGCCATTTTTTTTTCCTCTTTTTGCTCCTAAATGCATTTCCAAAGGCTTAAAAACAACCTCTGCATCCCATCCTCTGTATCTAAAATAATATGAATTGGGACCATGTTTTCTCATTTCTTGTGAGTCCTGTTCTTACCTTCCACTCTGTAGCAGGTAGTTGAATAGTTCAGTGCTCAATATATTATAACTATTTATTACTATTTTTAAAGTTGTGTTTAAGCAGAAACTGAAGTTAGACGACTTCTACGGGGATCCAAAGCCCAAGGTACTCCAAACATTTTAGGTTTACCAGTATACAGATAGATGCTACCACTTTGGTAGGTCAGGGTGAAGGATAAAATCACTCTTGAGAGCCAAATGTGAATATTAAGTTTTCTTGAGTTATTCAGACCTTGTGAATACAAAATTTTAATCTGTGTAATTTTAATATATGAATTGATGTTTGACAGATCCATCTCATTAAATTTATGGTTGGTCTAGTTGTGGATTTTGTAAACAAAGAATCATGCAAACACTCTGGCTGTTAAAGAATAGCTGGCTCGTATATTTTTAAAAAACATTATGAAATATTTATAGATTCATGAGTCTATGAGTGCCCCCCTTCACCCAGCCTTCGCCACTGTTAACATTTACATACCTATAGTACAATATCAAAACCAGGTAATTGACATTGGTACGATCCACAGACCTTATCAGATTTTATCAGCTATGCATGTACTCATTGTGTGTGTGTGTGTGTGTGTTTGTGTGTGTGATTGTATACAGTTTTTGTCACATTAGCTTCATGTAACTATTGCCACAATCAAAATATCACTAACCATATCATCACTGCAAGGCTTCTTTATACTTCCCTTTTAAAGCCATGGTCCCATCCCTAACCCTTTGAGACTACTAATCTATTGTCCATTTATATAATTTTATTTCAAGAATGTTATATAGTCATGCATTATGTAACCTTATGATATTGGCCTCTTCCATTCAGCATAATAATCTTGAGATCTATCCAAGTTGTTATGTGTATCAATAGTTGGTTCCTTTTTGTTACTGTGTTGTATTGAATAGTATGGATGTACTACAGTTTGCTTAAGCATTCACTCATTTATCCATTGGAGGACATTTGGGTAGTTTCTAATATTTGGCTGTTACAAATAAAGATGCTATGAACATTCATGTACAAGTTTTTTGCATGAACATAAATTTTCATTTATTTGGGATAAATGCCTGAAAATGTGATATCTGGGTTTTATGCTAAGTTTTTAGTTTAAAAGAAACTTCAAACTATTAATGTTTATACAGAATGGCCATAATATTTTATGTTACCACCAGCAATATATGAGTAATAGAGTTTCTGCACCCTTACCAGAATTTGGTGTTATTACTATTTTTTATTTTAGTCATTCTGATAGATGGATAGTGATATCTCATTGTGGTTTTAATTTGTGTTTGCGTAATGGGCAATGATGCTGACCATCTTTTCATGTTATCATCTGTATTTCCTCTTCAGTAAAATGTCTATTTATGCCTTTTGCCCCAATAAATGGGATAGCTGGATAGCTATATGCAGAAGAATGAAACTGGACCCCTGCCTTTTACCATATACAAACATTCACTCAAGATGAATTAAAGATTTAAATGTAAGACCTCAAACTATAAAAATCCTAGAAGAAAACCTAGAAAATCAGTCTTGGTAAAGAATTTTTAGCTAAGTCTCCAAAAGCAATTGTAACAAAAAGAAAAATTGACAAGTTGGACCTAATTAAACGAAAGAACTTCTGTGCAACAAAAGAAACTAGCAACATAGTAGACAGACAACCTATAGAATGGGAGAAAATAGTTTCAAATTATGCATCTGACAAAGGTCTAATATCCAGAATCTCTAAAGAACTTAAACAAACCAAAACACAAATAACCCGACTATCTTCTAATTGGATTGTTTTGTTGTTGTTGTTGTTGTTTTTCACTGTTGAGTGTTGTGAGTTCTTTATATATTCTAGATATAAGTCCTTTATTAGATGTATGGTTTGCAGATATTCTCTCCCACTCTGTAATTTTTTATTCTATCCTCTTGAAAAGGTCTTTCACAGAGCAAAAGTGTTTAATTTTCATAAAGTCCAGTTAATCAATTTTTCCTTTAATGGATTGTGCTTTTAGTGCAAAGCATAAGAACTTTTTGCCTAGCCCCAGTTCCCAAATATTTTCTACTTTTTCCTAAAAGATTTATAGTTTTATACTTCACATTTAGGTCTTTAATCTATTTTGAATTAATTTGTATATAATATGTCAAGTTTAGTCAAATTTAGTTTTGTTTTTTGTTTTTTGTTTTGTTTTGTTTTTTGCCTCTGTATGTCCAATTTCTCAAGCACCATTTTTTTTAAAAGGCTCTCCTTCTTTCTTTGGATTGGTTTTTCAGCTTTGTCAAGAAATCAACTGGGCATATTTGTATAACTTTATCTCTGGGTTCTCCATTCTCTTCCATTGATGTGCCTATATCTCTGACAATACCACACTCTTTTGAGTATTTGACTAATATTATATAGTAAGTTGCATGGTAGCTTTATAATAAGCAATACACTAGGTAGAGTTCTTCCTCCCGTTTCAGGGTTATTTGTCAAAAGTTTTAGAGATCCTTGGGACTTTTACTTTCCATATAAACTTTAGAATGAACTTGTCTCTATCTACAGAACCTTGCTGGGATTTTGATAGGAATCCTGTTAGACATGTAGTTTAATTTGGGGAGAAATGACATTTTTACTATGTTGAGTCTTCCAATCCTTTAACATGGAAAATTTCTGCACTTATGTGGGTCTTCTTTGTTTTTTTTTTATGAATATTTTATAATTTTCAATATACAGATTCTGTAGGTATTTTGTTACATTTATACGAAGTACTTAACTTTCTTTGGAGCAATTGAAAGTGATATTGCATTGTTATACTTCAGTTTCCACATATACATTGTTAATATAGAGAAATGCAATTAATTTTTATGTTAATATTAAATCCTGCAACTGTGTTGAACTCATTAGGTCTAGGTTTCTTCTTCTTTTTCTTCTTCTTTTTCTTTTTTCTTTGGTAAATTCCTTGGGATTTTCTAAACAGACCATTATGTAATCTGAAAATAGAGCATTTTATTTTTCCCTTTCCATTCTGTATGATCTTTCTGGTTTCTTGCCTTATTGCACTGGCTAGACCTCTCAGTACTATGTTAAGTAAGAGAGATAAGACAGAAATCCTTTCCAATCTCAAAGGAAAAGCATTCAGTCTTTCACGATTAAATATGATGTTAGTTGCAGATGTTTTGTAGAGGTTCTTGATCAAGCTGAGGAAGCTTCCCTTTATTCCTACTTTGCTGAGGGTTTTTATCTTGAATGAGTGTTTGCTTGTTACATGCTTTTCGTGCAATGATCAGTATGATCATGTGATTTTTTATATTAGTCTGTTGATATGGTGAATTACATTGAATGATTTTCAAATATTGAACCAGCCTTACATAGCTGAAATAAATCTCATTTGGTCATGGCTTATTATTCTTTTTTATACATTGCTGGATTCAATTTAATGAAATTTTGTTAAGGATTTTTGCATCCCAGTTCATAAGAATTATTGATTTGTATTTTTTCTTCTTTTGTACTGTCTTTGTCTGGTTTCATATCAAGGTAGTACTGGCCTCATAAAATGAGTTAGAAAGTGATTGCTTCTTTTCTATTTTGAAAAAGAGATAGTGTGAAATTGGTGTTAATTCTTTAAATGCTTGGCAAAATTCTCCAGTGAAATCATCTGGACCTGGAAATTTCTTTTTGGAGAGATTTGTAATTATAAATTCAATTTTTTAAATAGTTGTAGAACTGTTCAGATTTTCTATTTCGTCTTGGCTGAGTTTTCATTGTGATTTTTGGGAATTAGTCCATTTCTTTGAAATTGTTGAATTTATGAGTGTAAAGTTGTTCATATATTTCATATTATTCTTTTAATGACTGTAAAATCTGTGGCAATATCTCCTGTTTGATATTGGTAATTTGTGTCTTCTTACTTTTGATCTTTACCAGTCTAGCTAGAGAGTTATCAATTATATTAATTTTTTCCACTAATAACCAGCTTTTTATTTCATGAATTCTTTCTATTGCTTTTCCTATTTCAGATTCATTTATTTCTGTCATTATCTTAATTTTTTTCCTTCCGCTTGACTTCGGTATATTTTGCTCTTCCTTTTGTTGTTTCTTGAGCTAGCGGCTTGAATTACTGACTTGCGATTATTTCTCTTTTCTAATGTAAGCCTTTGGTGCTATAAATTTTTCTTTTGCCACTTTAGCTGCATCTTACAAATTCTGATGTTGTTTCTTCGTTTTTGTTAAGTTGTATTTAGTCTGTAAAAATGCCCTTTGAGACTTTCTCATTCACCTATGGCTTATTTAAAAGTGTGTCATTTAACTTCCATGTGCCTAAAGGTTTTTCTGTTTTTGTTTTGCTACTGATTTCTAGTCTTATTCCATAAGGTTAGAAAACATACTCTATTTGATTTCAATTTCTTAACATTTGTTAATAGCTGTTTTATGACCCAGTATATAGTCTATTATGATGAATATTCCATGGATGCCTCCACTCCCAGCTAATGCTATTATTTTTCTTTTGTAGAACTGGGGTCTTGCTATATTGCCCAGGCTAGTCTCAAATTCCTGGCCTCAAGTGATCCTCCCACCCTGGCCTCCCAAAGTGCTGGGATTATAGGTGTGACTCACTGCACCCAGCCCCAGCCTTCCTTTGTTCTCACCTTCTTTCTGTTTGAGAGCTTCCTTTAGCCATTGTTTAATGGTAGGTCTGTTGGTGACAAATTCTCTTAGTTTTCCTTTGCCTGATAATGTCTTTATTTCCCCCTTCATTCTTGAAGGATAGTTTTGCTAGATACAGGATTCATGGTTTTGGATTTTCTTCTTTCAGGGATTGAAATATATTGTGTCAGGTCCTTCTGGCCTTCATAGTTTCAAATGAGAAATCCTCTGTCATTCAAATTTGTGTTTGTCTGTAGGTAATGCATCATTTCTCTTTGGCTGTTTTTAAGATTTTGTTTTATTTCGTTTCAGTTTTCAGAAGTTTAATTATAATGTGTCTTAGTGTGGATTTCCTTGGATTTATCTTATTTAGGTTCACTTGGCTTCTTGAATCTGTGCGTTTATGCATTTCACCAAATTTGAAAGTTTTCAGCCAGTATGTTTTTTGAATACTTTTTCAGCAACACAGTCTATTTCTTCTCTCTCTGAGATGCTAATGATAAAATATTATATCTTTGTTTTGATCCTACAGAGCCTCTGAGGCTCTGTTAAATTTTTTGTTTATTTTTCCTTTTTTGTACAAGTAAATTCTATTGATTTGTCCTTAAGTTCACTGATTCTGTCTTATCATCATCACTCTACTACTAACCTCATCTGGTGACTTTTTATTTGTTATTGTCTCTTTAAATTCTATTTTCTGCATTTGTTTCTTTTTTATGACTTCTATTTCTTTGTTGGAATTGTGTGTTTTTGATGTGTTTCAAGAAAATCTGTAACTGTTTGTTGAAACATTTTTATAATGATTGCCTTAAAATCCTTTTCAGATAATTCCAACATCTGAGTCTCTTCAAAGTTGGCATCAGTTGATTGTCATTTCTCATAAAAGTTGTATGTTTCCTTGTTCTTGGTAAGATGAATGACTTCCACTTGTACCCTGGACATTTTGGGTATTATTTTAGAACATGCTTCATACTACTTAGATCTTTTATTTTTAGTAAGCAGTCACCCTTTTGGGGCTTAGCATATAAGTTCTGGTCTACTTTTCTGAGTTATAGTTCCATGACAATTTGTTTTCAGAGTTCTTGCTATGCTAATAGTCTACCGTGTTCTTCTGCTGCTATTTGGGCTCCTGCTTTATTACTGCAGGTGCCTCGTGGGCTGTTTGATGGGTATGGAGGAAGGGATAGGTCCTGTTCAGGTTTGCTAATGCTTCGCCTGAGGATGGATTGGCCTACCTGTTGTCTTGGATATGGGATAGGTACCCTACTGATGTTGATGCAGGTGGAACCCACCACCATTCTATTATTGGATGGGGTTTGCTGATGTTGACACTGAAGAGAGTGCGGCTTGCCAGCATGTGTGGGGTGGGGAATGGTTCAGTCTGCTGTGCTACTATTGCTGCTGCAGGCAGATCAGTCTCTTGGTCCTGCCACAGATCAGCATGAGGACCAGAGGATTATTTCTCTGGTAGGACTCTTCTGGGCTTACCCTTTCCCTGCCTCTGGCCAGAGCCAGCAGGCTTTTGGTGTTTGTTTTTCAATGCTATGCCTGTTGGTGGTTTGGGGTTGTAAGCCTCCCTGGTACTCAGCGTGGGATATATGGGAGATAAAAAGAAAACCCAGGGAAATCACTATGGTGTCTCACATCCTGAAATCCCTAGCCAGTCAACTTTTCTTTTTTCCATATTTCAGAGTCCTTTTACAATCATCTGTTGAGTTATTTCCAGAGTATTTAGTTATATTTAGAGGAGAGGGAGAGGTAAAAGTGAGTCTGTAACATCTTATCTCACAATAAACTTTTACAATTGAAAGATGGGAAGAGACAAACAATTTCTGGCAGGAAAAGCAATATGAGAGAGGAAGTCTAGTCATACTAGATAATTAAAGCATGTCACAAAATATAATTATTAAAGTACGGGTACAAAACTGTAGAGATCAGTGGGAAAAAATAGAGTCCAGAAAGAGCCAACAAAAGTGGCAATATGGTGTTTCAACCCAGTGGTATTGAGGGAAATGACATTTGGAAAAGAAAGTTAAAGCTGTATTCCTGTCTCCAAATAAATTCCCGATTAATAAAAACATATATTAAATATTAAGCAATAAAAAGAATTTTTAAATTGGTAAGTTATTTAATAATCTTGAATTAGAAAATAACTTTTTAAGCATGGCTCCAAACTCAGATGCTATACAAAGAAAAAACTGATACATTTAATTATCTAAAATACAAATAAAACATATGTGATGAAAGTAGTATAAATGAAATCAGAATACAACAATAAATAGAAAAAAGATCAAAATATACTTTAAAAATTTTAAATAGTACATTCAGTACAAAGAAAGAAATTGAATAAAAATGGGCAAAGTACATGAACAGGCTGTTCAGAAGAAAAGAAATAAAGATGGCCAATAGACATATGAAAGAAAGATAAACTCAGAATTTATAAAGAACAAATTAAAGCAGTGAGAAAACTTTCTTCCTCTCATTATTTAAAAAATTACAAATTTAATAAATATGCCTTATAAAAATATATAAAATATATGGTGTTAATTAAGTTTCCTTCTATGCTTCATACTCTCAAGCTTGAAATCTCACTCCCTTCCCTAGAAGTATCTCTATTAAAAGTCTGCTATTCCTTGAAGGCCTGTCTCTATGTGATTAAAAGTGTGCATGTGTATCTTTCTTGGAAAAAAATTGGATCCTCTTTGTAAATTGTTTTGCACCTGGCTTTTTACAATTTACAGGAAATTTGTCAATTTCCTGACTTATCAGTTCTTATACAGTCATTTTATTTGTTTTAATGGCTATGTGAGATTTACAATATAACTATACCTTACTTTAACTATTTATTGACAGTCATTAAAATTTTTTATTACAAAAAATGTCATATTACATATAACTTTGTGTGCACTTATTTTGTAATTGCTTTCTGTAGAATAGATTACTTAGAAGTGAAATTGCTAAATCAAATGACATATGAATTTGTATATTAGAGGATGTGGGGATGTGCCAAATTGCCATTTAAAAACTGTTTTTAGCATATTTTTCTACCAAAGTTAGAGAATATCTGTTTCTTCAAATAGTCACCGTTTCTTGATATTAATCTTTTAAAACATTTTGCCAATGTGATAAGTGAAAAAAAAGATATCAAGATTGTTTTGACTCTTTGAGTGTTGCATTGAATATCTTTTTATACTTTTATAATTAATATCTGTTTATCTATTGATTATCAGTTGATAGCCTTGTCTAGCTTTCTGTTGATTGTCAGTTTATTGATATATAGAAACATTTTTTAATATGGATATTAATCTTTTGTATACGTTATAAATTTTACCTTTCATTTTCTTATTTTTATTTTACTTTTCTTTACTCTTTCTTTTTAGAGAAAATTTAAATTTGATGTAGCCTAATCTGTCTATAGTTATTTTGTGACTTCTAGATTTTATGTATTATTTAGTAAGATTTTCCCATGCCAGAATTGTAAAATTATGTCCTCTAACATGCTTAGTTTTATTGTGAAGACTTTAATTCATCTTTAATTAATTTTTATATGCTGTGAATAGGAATCCATTTAAAAAAAATGAATAGACAATTGTCCCAATAATTATCTCAATACTATTTATTGAATAGTGTATCCTTTATTTCCCCACTAATTTGAAATGCCAATTTTTTTCATATATCACATCAATTCTATTGATTATTTTTTGGACTTCCTATTCTGTGCTACCAAATAATTTATTTATTCCAGTAATAAGATCACACTGTTTTAATTAGTTTTACTTTTGTTTTATTATTTGGAAAAAGAAGTACTCAAACCCCGACACTGTTTTCCTTTATCGAAAATGTCTAGGCTAGGGTAGGGTGTGGGGTGTATGATAAAAAATTACTAAATAAGTATAATGTACATTATATGAGTGATGGCTACCCTAAAAGCCCTGAATGCATACAATCTAAATACATACTATACAATGTATGCATGTTACAAAATTAGACTTGTGCCCCATAGATTTATACAAAAAGAAATTCTAGGCTAATAATCAAGATATGTTAGTAAGACAAAAAGCCAGAGCGAAAATGTGTGTGTGTGTGTGTGAGAGAGAGAGAGAGATTTAAATATTGGAAGAAACATAGGCAATATTTGGAGGACACATAAAAAACTGCAATAGTTACCTCTAGGAACCATTGGGAATACTACTGATGAGTGAGCCTTCTCACTTTGGATAATTCCTCACTACGTATTCTTTAAAAAAAATAAGTACGCATTTCTTTTTCAATTAAAAACAGAATCTGGTTTTCTGTGATAGAAACCCAAGTCTATGTGAGGGCACATCCGGTGTATCACACAGTATTTCTCAACTGTGGCTCCACATTAGAATTACTTCGGAGATTTTTAAGAAATACAGGCACCCAAGGATCTGCCCCCAGAGATTCTGATTTCAGAGTCTGAGGGAGGGCCTAGGACATCAGCATATTTTAGAAGTTTCCCAGACAGTTTGAATGTGCAGCCTCGGCTGAGAACCACTGCTGTAGATGATGTGAGACTTAAAAGAGTCCCCAGAAGGCCACTGTGCTGAGGTATTTTCAGAATATAATTACTTGGGGATGCGATCCAAGGTAATCCATCACTTCTGTGGCAGGCTAAGTCCTGGCATGAGATTGAGAGCAAACAAGTCCAAGGGGAGATGTGGAAAAGAACTTTGCTCAAATATATATGAAAATATCCCTCTCTGTGGAAGGCAATTGTGTTGAAAGGTAGACTCACTTAGGCTCCCTCAGCATATAAAGGATTCTTGAAAACTAGTCATGACCATGAGAGGTACAGGAATCGCATGGAAAACCAGAAACAGCGAAACAGCTGCACCTCAGAAGCCCAGACTGTGGCTGGTACCGGAAGGTTCTACCGGAGCTCCAGGAATCACAGTTATTTTGAGATCTCTCACCGGAGTCTTTCAAACGTCTTTCATCTGGAGAATCACTTTGTTAAAATGAAATGGCTTTTGGAAACCTGATGTGGAAACATGATTGAGAAGGAGCTATTCCAAGCCACATACCTCCCTCACCTAAAACCCCTCCCTGAAGAAATCTGAGAAGTGGCTGGAAACCCAATATTTGTAGCTCTCTCTTTCCCTCTCTCTTTTCTTTTGTGTGTGTCTTTTGGTACTTCTCCCTATCTGCTGATTCTGCCTCTATATTCCTGACAGGGCATCTGATTAGCCCGTCAATTGTCTGCCCTGATTGAGCGAGATTTTCCACACGAGGTGACTACACAGGTGGAGTCATGTGTCCACTCTTGATCAGCTGGGCTAGAGAGGTGGTGAGGAGCAGAAGAAGAAATGGGGTGCCTAGGGATTGAAGGAGGAGGGTGTGCGTAAGTTAGTTTCCCTTAGAAGAGAGAGCGGATGGAACATAAACCATGATTAACCTGTCCAGGCCAAGCATTAAGTCAGCCTTCAGTGAATATTGAATTGGAGGGTAAATTTCAACAGGTATAAAATTGCTTAAAGTAAACATGCTAAGGGGAAACCTGTTGAGAATATGTAGAGATCTCTGAACACAACAATTCCAAAAGCCTTTTCTGGCTCTAAGAATCTAGGCTTTTAAAAGATCTTAAGAGCCTAGGAGGTCAGGAGAATAAAATTCATTTTCCTTTGGGATGGGGTCTGTACCATGTGTAGCTATTGAGCATTTGAAATGTGGATAGTCCAAGTGGACATGTGGCATAAGTGAAAATAGACACCGATTTCACCGATTTTGAAGATTGGGATGGAAAAAAATCTAACATTTTCAATAATAATGTTTTATTCTGATTGTGTGTTAAAATAGTATTGTGACTAAAGTGGATTAAATAAAATATATTATTAAAATTAATTTCACCTGTACTACTTTTTTTTTAAATGTGGTGTTATGGATTGAATGTTTGTGCTATCACAAATTCATATGTTGAAGCCCTAACCCTTGAGGAGATGGTATTTGGAGGTGGGACCTTTGGGAGGTGAATAAATTTAGGTGAGTCTTCAAGGTAGGCCCCCATGATGGAACTGGTATCCTTATAAGAACTAGGAGAGTCCAGAGTGCTCTGTCTTTCCACTACATGAGGACACAGGGAGAAGGTGGTCATCAGCAACCTAGGAAGAGAGTCCTTGCCAGGGAACAGAATTGACCAGGACCTTAATCTAGAATTTCCCAACCTTCAGAACTGTGAGAAATAAATAATTGTTATTGAAACCACCTAGACTGTGGTATTTTGTTATAGCAGCTGGAGATGACTAACACATGTGGCTATTAGAATATTTAAAATTATATATGCAGCTCACATTCCCTTTCTAATGGACAGTGCTGGATTGGTTGGCAACTGTGATGTTTTCACCTGTTCGGGAATGGCTGTAAAGATCTGTATATTAACAACAGCCCTTTGCTGTGGGGCCCATGTCAATATCCTATTCTTGGCTCATAATCAGAGAGCTGTGGCCATTTATCTTATTCGGGCTCTTTGTCTCTTTGCCTCATAGACTTCAGCCTAGCTCCTTCTCTCACATAGCAACACTTAATCCTCTCCTGGGGTTTCCCAACCTCCCACACCCAGGTGGTATTGTTTATGGCTCCATCTCAGCAAGTCCTTACAGAGCATTCCTCTGCCTCTTCACCTCTGTTGCTCTTTCCTGACTAGTTTTTCCCCTCCCTTTCTAGAACTAGCACATATCAATGGATTCTTGTTTGCACTCTCACCCATTTTTTACACATCTTTTTTTCAGAGAAGTGTCTTCTAGCCAGCAGCTTATCCTTTAAGATAAATGACTCCTCACATTTTATTCTGTTTCTCCATGGAATGCAGTCTGCAGATGGGACAACATCACTTCCAGAAGTGTATCTACTTCACATGCTAATAGTGATAATAATAGAAACAACTACTATTGTCATTTACTTAGTTTTTATTTCTGGCCAGGATCTGTACTAGGTAAATTACAGACATTTCTCACTTAATCCCTACCATAGCCCTACAAAGCATGTGCTATGATACCCTATTACAGATAGAAAAAATTAGGATGAGTGATGTTATATACCTTGCTCACAGATCACTGCTAATAAATGGTAGATCTAAAATTTAAATCCAGATTTGTCTCCAAAGTCCTTGCTCTCATCCACGATATATATACTGCCTCCCACATTCTGTATCACTTCCCAAGTTAAGCAAGCAAGTTGGAATTCAGTGCTGCATAGCAAGTGAGCTCTATAAGCAAATTTGCTGAAATGATAACAGTACTATGTATTTGTGCACTGCTTTGATGATTCTCCAGTTGGCATCTGATTTTCACAAAACTCAGAGATGGAAGAATAAACTTTATGAGTTCTATTTCATACCCATAAAAAACTAAGCTCTGGGGAGATAAGGTGATTTGTCCTGAGTCATTACATTAAAAAGCCACAAACCAGATGAGAACCCAGTTCTTTTGGAATATTTATTTTCTTTTTTCTTTGCTCATCAGTGTCCTTGGGCATTGTGCTGCCTACTGGCAGAAGTTAATGACAAATCTTTTGTTATCATTTCCGATTTAACCCTGCTTTATGTGAGGAGTTTGCAAGTATAGACTCACTTGAGTTTCTCAGCTGTAGGTATGTCAGTCTCCTTCATCCAACAAGAATTACCTGAGCCTGAGTATGGCCATGCACCGTGCTAACAGTGGGAACGGAAGGGTGAACAAGATGTGATTTTATCCTGAGGAGACAACTTCTAATGGAAGAGTATTATCCTGCAATGGAAAAATCATTGTCCTAATGGAATATAAAAAGCTGTGAGAAGCACAAAGGAAGAAAGAAATAGGTCTGCCTGGTAGGGTTTCATGGTAGAGGAGATTTCTGAGTGTGGTCTCAATGAACCAACTTCAGAGATGAAAAGCCTGAGTCACTGAGAGTTCTACAAAGGACCACATAATTTTAAAACTTCATTAGCTTACTAAAAATATGCTTGTTGACACAACTCCTTAGAGAGAAGATAGCATAAATTATGTATTGGAATATTTAAAATATTAACATCAATAAATTCCCCAGCAGCTTCACAAATACTCTGCCCAGTTGGATAAACCAATCTGAAATAATGGTTTCCAAGTGACTCAAAGTCTTCAATTCTACAAAGCCAGTAAGAATTCTTGGATACAAACAAGAAGCCTAGAATAAGTATCTCAACTCTCTAAACATCAGCCATTTTAGACAGAGGAGGAGTCTATCCCTCTAGCATTTCATGTACTTTTATTCATGTAAAAAGGTATTTTTTTTTTCTCACAGTGAATACCTAGAATGTTTTTTCTATTCCAAACAAGTGTAAGATTATTGTAGGTGCCACTGAAATTTTATCACTTGAATATTAAGAGTGAAGATAGATTCTGATATGTTTGGAGCTATTTGGAGCTAGAAGGAAAATAACTTTTCAAGCTTAGAAACGGAAACTCGTCAGAACCAAACCCTTGGAGCAGCCCAGGAGGAGACTTCCCTCTGTTCTACTGTGGTCCGCAGGCCACTGATGATTAGGATTTTTGGATAGCTGACATAAACTAGACCTAGATCCTAGATGACGGAGATCTTAAGTATTTCTGGTGGAGAAGGAAGATCCCATTGTGTGACCTCTTCCCTCTTGTGCTTCAGTGGGTTGTTTGGTTTGTCTTCTGGGTGTGACCAGAAAGATTTACACCCTCTACTTGTAACCAGGATGGACTATTCCTTCTGATTCCTGACTCACTGAAGAAGGAGGTCTACATCTGCAAGGCTGGAGAGCATCTCTCCTTCAAGCATCCTTTGAAGCACAGAACAAGGGGCAGGAGTTCTGGGAACAGCTCAGCAGCACTGAGGATTGCTGGTGAATATTAATATTTTGTTGAGACTCTGAAAGTGAATTGTTTCACAGAAGCGTTAAAAAATGTAATGGGCTATCTGGCGAGGGAGTGAGCTCCTTATCACTGGTAGTATTTAAGTATTGGCTGAATAAGCATATACTGGAAAGTCATGCATAAGACAAGAGTTGGACTAAAGGCCCTGAGATCCATTCCAACTTCCAGATTTCATTATTTGCAGATCCCTGGTTTACCCTGTGCATGCATCTATGCTTGTACTTAGTATGTTGTTCTGTAATGATACGTTCATATACGTGTCTCCTCTTCAAGTTTGAAAGCTACTTGAAGAAAGATACAATATTTGTTGTTTTTCTATTCCATGTGTTTAGTGCAGTGACTAGTACCTAGGAGACACCAAGTTAGTATTTATCAAATGAATGAATGAATTCATTTTTGTATGTCAGTATATATACATTTATGTATATCCTGATTTACAGTGTAAGTTACCAGCAAGTACACTTGTTTGCTGTGATGGTGTTCATATGCGTTAGAACTAGGGGTTGCTTGAATATCTGAATGATGGAATATGCTACCTGATTCCCCAGACATGGTACTTCTAGTTAATGAATTCCCACTCTACAGATGGGGCCATATAGAGGCAATTAAGGCATAGTCAATGTACGACCAGGGTTTTTCTGAATTTGTATTTTTAGATCAAGTCTTCAGTGCCAGAAATGGCCCTAGAAGTGGTGGTTAGAAGTTCCAGTGTGACTTGGCTGCATTAGGTGGCAGGTGTATCCTGTGGATAATCAAGCATATGGATTCATCCCAAGCTTGGGGAAGGAGGCAGGAGTATGAGTGGCAGGGACTCCAGTGGCATGCTGGGTACAAGGGCAGGTATGTAAGCTGAAGTGTGAGAAGACGTGGGGGAATGTAGGCAAGTTAGACTGGATGAGGAGGCCAGAATGGGGCCAGGAAGCATAGGCAGCTTGGGTGTGGTTTTGAGATGGAGAAATTTCCAGAGAAGCTGAGGCAATGGGTGAGGTTGCAAACAGAATACTCTTCAAAAAGACATGTTAAGCTGAAATACACTTGTGCCAAACAACACTATTCATTCACATATTCATTCATTCAGCAAATCTATATTAAGTGCCTCCCTTATGATGACACTGTGCAAATGTTAGGGTCAAATAAAAATAAGGTAGGATCTTTGCTCTCAAGTGCATAACTATGAACTAAACTATAGATATATTAACAGAAAATTGCAATGCAGTGTGATAAATGCTATAATGAGGTAAGCACAGGGAGCCTGTGGGAGCCTCTGAGGAACACAGAACCAAGTCTAAGATGAGATGTGGAAGATAAGTTGTAGTTAGCAAGATGAAGAGGGTGGGCAGGAAGAACAGTCTTGCTAGAGCTCTAGGAATGGCTGAATATACAAAAGACTGAAGAAGGGAGCTTATTCAGGGACTGCAAATGCCTTGTAATAATTGAGCATTATATACCATGTTAAATAGTCCAGACTTTCTCCTGGGAACAATGAGTTACTGGAGTATTTTAATCCAGAAGTGACATGATCAGATGCGTGCTTTAAAAATACTACTACACCTAAATTGTGGAGAATGGGTTGGAGGAAATGAAGACCAGGGACTCACTGAAGTTGTCATAGTGCTTAGTGAGAGATGATGGCAGTTCAACAAAGGCTGAGGCAATGAAAACAGAAGCAGATGGATTATTGAGACATTTGAAAGAATGAACAAAGCATAGTGATCAGTTGGATGTGAGATGTAATAAGTCAAGGATGGCCAAGTTTCTGGCTTGGGCAGCTGGGTAGATGGACCCATAAAAGAGGAGGCTGTGTCAGTTTCAGGAGAGTTCTGGTCTACGGGTTTTAACAGGAGAGTTAAACCTTCTTAAATCCAAAGGTCCATTCTGCTGGTCTGTCTCACACCACTCTATCGGTGTAGACAAATCTCCTTTGAGAGCTTTATGAGATCTAATACCTAGGTAGAGTCTTCACCCACACTGGGCATTTATTCATCCATTCAATCAACCAATATTTATGAAGTGCCAATTATGTATTCATAGTATTCCAGTATTCCATAGACCCCAATGTCCATCTATGCAGGTAGCTTAGTTCTAAAAAAGTGATTCTCAAAGCCAGAATTACATCTGTAAGTTTTTGATAGTCTTTTCCATTCACCCACCCCAACTTATCAGGCATATTAGTATTTGTGCTGTCATTAGCTGCTTCAGCAGAAAGTATTTCTTCACTTCCTGTTTCCATGGTTGCATTATGTTTTTCATTAAATTCTCAAGGTTGCATTACTTTTTAGTTTCTTCTTCATGGACTTTGTCTATGGCAGGGTTTAGACTTGGATGGAGGTTAAATACCCAATAGAAATTCTTTAGTAAGTTATTTTATATGGCCTGAGGCCTGAAAACTCTTTTCTAGGCTCCAGAATCTCCTGAGCAACTCTGGGGCTTCCTGTGGCTAAAGGGAGGTGTTGGAATTGCAGTAACAGGTGTGATGGATCAAAACCTTCCTCAAAATACATGTGTTTGATGCCATTTCATTTTACATTTAGTGCTTGGTTTTCCCAAGCTGAAGTGAAATTCAAGCATCAGAGAAACCAGCAGGGGTTGCAGGTTAAAGTTAATAAAACACTCACCATGGGCCTATGTAGTTCAGATTAATAAAATAAAATCATGGATGTGAGAGCCTAACCTCACACATCCATATCATCTTGCAAATCTGTTTCCTGGAAGCCAGAGGGTACCTAGGCCACTGGGCCAAGAGAGATGGGAATCTTCTTTGAAAACCACTCTTTGGTTAATCACTAAAGCCTATTTTTGTCAAACAAAGCTCTTGGAGTCTCTATTTCACTTCCCAAAGATACTGCAAAGATTAATGAAGTGATTTTGAATTACCTGTTGTAAATAAGTTTTGCTTTTTAAGGATGTAGTATTATTGTTAATACTATTTAATAATCAGCAAAGATATAAAATGTTGGATATTTACTTCAGTTGATTAAATGATGATACCAGTGTGATTATGGCCCAATATTGGATTTCTACTCCAGACATGTTTTTAGTTTTGCACAGAGAACGTGTCTGGTTCAATGGCAGACTACTTCTAGCCTCAATCAGCCACCTCTTGTGTGCTGATGTCTCAGTTGGCTAATGGATAAATAATGCAGCTTCCTCAATCCACTGACATGGGTGGATAGGTAGCCTTTGTATACAAAAGCATATTATTATAGGCTGCAAGTCTGGGAGGCCTGAAGAGGTCTTTGCAAGAGGAAATTAAGCCCAGAGAAAGTAACTGGTTTGCCCAAAGTCACCCAGTTAGTGCAGAGTCAGGGCTAAAATCTGGATTTATTGATAAGTCTAACGTTCTCACTATTACACTGTGCCATATTCACTCTGGTCTAGAACTCCCTTCCAAAATTTTTGGGTAATTGGATTCAACACAAATTGCTAGAGAAGCAGTACCCAATAAAGTGCACTACATTCTTTGGTACTTCCTAGTATTTTATTAGATATTGTTATTTGTTTGGTGCATCTCCCATAAGTATCATATTTCTCCAGGCAGATAGCCAAAAAGCAACAAGTCAATCTACTATGTCTGCAGTCTGGCAGGCAGTGCAGGAACCCGCAGGGCAACTCTGAACAGCATTCTAGAGACCAAATTAAGCCAGCTGGGCTGACTACAGCAAATGATGATTGGTGCCTATCCTAATTAGGCTGACAGGACTTCTGCTGTGTGGATGTCCCACTTGCTGCATTCACAGATGTGATGAATCAGTCATGTTCAATTATTCAATCACTTTCATTTGAGAACCTGCTACATGCAGAGCGTTATCAAGATCTCTTTGTAATATGGGCAAGAGTTTGGCCATGAGTTGTAATCAGCCCAGGTACAGTTTGCATATAGAGAGATTCTTCAGGCTGGCCTTCTCAGTGGTGGCCAATGGAGTGGGAATGATCTTTTTACGAAAGCCAAGAGCCCTTGTAACTCTGCCTTTCTATCATAGTTTTCAAAAGGAAAAGGAAAATTGGTCTCCACGGTCCCTCTTGGCTCTGAAGTGTTCTTTTAAAATAATATTTATTGCATACCTTTTTGAGATTACAAAAGCAATACATGTTCATTGTTGAAAATGCAGAAAATTACAAGGAAGATAAAAAGTAGTCATAATTCTAATACAATGAAACTGCTTCTAACTTATTAGTTCAAGTTTTTTTAGTCATTTTTTAGGCAAATAGAAGAGTGTGTATCTTTTAAATAAAATTGAGATCCCACTATATCCTGCCCTGAAATTCTAGGAGTCTATAAAGTATGCACAACTAAATAGTAAATTTCTTGCTCAAAGCCTGGCATACAATAGTCATTCCACAAATATTTGTTAACTGAATGGTGAGGAAAACCTGGTTTGTGGGCTTGAGCAACTTCACACTCAGGCCATACCCAAATCTAGACAACGAGCTTTGTGTGCCAAAGGAATGAAATGAGCTAGAAACTGACCACTTTCCTTCAAGAAAGCTTCTCTTCACAAAGAGAACATCAGTGGTAATTCAAATCCCTTTTTTGTATTCATTATTTATTTCAGGAGATTGCTTCCATTTGATCTGAAAGCTATACATACAAGGGGCTAGAAGCATGGACCTCAGTGAAAAATGGACTTTGGAGGAAGGAGCCTGGTTATCCCATGCTGGAATTCATCATTTTGCCAGCACCAGAGCGGGTATGGCCGTTTTTGATGTCCCTGATAGCATGGTACTCTTCAGCTTCTGCACCTCATTATGTCAATCCACTGTACTCAGTATGTGCCCGCGCTGTTTGTCTTTTCAAAAGCAGCTGAGTGGAGAGGAGAGGGAATGGACTTTGAAGTCAGACAGACCTGGGTTCAGATCCCGAATTCACTATTTACAAGTTTTATGGCCTTGAGAAAATCTGTCATTCCCTGGGCTCTAACATGAGAGTAAGAATGCCCACTTTGCAGTGTTATGATGAGGACCATCAGCTGTCATGTAATGAGCTCTTGCCCTGGCCAGGTGGGAAGCTGGTCAGACATCTTTGAGCACCTAACATGTGTTAGGCACTCTGTTCCTGTTTTGCTCATCTCTCCTCTCAGCAGCCTGTAAACATTCAAGTTGAGGATAAAGCAACCAGTATAAACAGAGTAGGTCAGCTCTTTCCCTTCTTTATGATTATCCAATTAATGTGACTCAGCATTAAATGATGGAGATATTGTTACTTTCCTGGAGCAGAGCATACAAATATAAGAACCATACCCTGACACAGAGCTGTGGTCCTCTGTCAGGTCTAAGAGTCCGCTCCCTCCTCCATCCCTCAAATCTGATAGAGACCTACTTTGATGGTAGGAGCCATTCTATAGATGGATGATGAAAGGTTGCTGAGGTTAATGCACTCACAGATGTTTTCACAAGGATATGTCTCCCATTTGTTTGTTGTTTATTCATTTATTCAACAAATATTATTGAGTATCTATTTTATGCCAAGCACTAGTAATACAAGAACGAGAGCAAGATAGACATAGAGAACAGCAGACTATACTCTCTGATGTGCCCACCTCTAAAACAGGGTAACTTATATGGCAACAAACATTTGCAGACCTTCTGCACTACACCAGGGTATGTCTTCCAACCAAGACTGCTGCACACAATGAGATAGTCTCCAAAGGGAAGACAGGAAGCTTTGAGAGAGGAAATTTGGATGCATTCCACCCAAAAACCAACTGTCATTTGTTCCTGTGCACTGTCATACTGTCATTCCAGCCTCTTTTTAGAAGTTCTTAAGCCAGCATCTCTTCACACCCCATGGAAAAAAACTAAACCTCCCTAGTTCAACACACAGCCCTTCCAGATCTGACCTCTGCCTGCCCCTCTAGATCCATCTCCTGCTGCCCATCACTAATAGCAACCCCCTCCTTCTCACTGTATCAGCCTCTTCCTGGATCCCTGAATACATCCTGCCCTCACATGCCTGTGAACCTTTGCAAAGGCTGCTATTATCATCTCTCTTCCACTTGGCCAGTTCCTACTCATCTTTGAAGCTTCTGCTTAAGTCATCTGTTCTGGGATCTCTTCCTGCCACCACCTCCTACCAACCCCCATCCTGGTCTGAAGGAGAGTCTCTCCTCCCTCCTCAGTGCTGCCATAGCCTCTGCAGATTCCCATGTCACAGCACGTATCATCACACTGTATTGTGCTTGCCTGAATCCTGAACAGCCTGTGTGCTTCTTGAGACAGATGCCTTGTTTTATTCATCTTTGTACCCCTTTCATTGTTGCATGGCAAATTCATGGTGTATATTTGATGGCTGGCTGGCTGTGTGGCTGGCTGAATGAAGGAATGAATGAATGACAGTTGGGACCACATCCTCTGAATATCTCTGCCTTCATTGAAAACCTTTTTTGGCTGTGGGAACCTATCTGATTATACAACTGCTTCTGGCACCACCACATCACTTCACCTTGCTTTCAGCACACCTATAGCATTTGATTCAATGACCCTAGGCTTGTTACCAAAGCCTAAAGGCAGAGGAGAGAAAGAAAGTGTGGTTTTCCCACTGGTGCTTGGTGCTTTTGTAACCTAGGCAATAGAATCATCCACCAGAGAATTTTAGAACTGAAAGAAGCCTTAGGGATCACTGTAACAAAGGGGTGGCTAAAAACTCCATACTGTGACCATCTCCAAGCTCTGCCTTATCCCTCTGTGAGTTTACCATGTCATCTATCTGCAATCTTTGGGGCAAGGCTGGAACATAGGAAGGGAAACCAGACCTGTGTCTAGGTTTGCCTAAAGAGAAGGTACTGCTTTTGGGTAAGTGATGAGCTTCTGGGGCTGAGGGAAAAGCTTAGTTCTGGTAGGCAACAGACACCATAATATCTGGTTCCAGTTCAGATAATCAGTCTATATCCTGCAAATATGAAGGCATCCAAGACAAAGCAGGGCAGTGTTGTGGTGAAGTGGGTGAATCACAGTCACCCACTGTCAGTGGGTGAAGCACAGACACAAGGAATCAGTGTGGCTGAAATCTGTAAATCCTTGTGGGCAGCTGATACTAAGGTGGTTCTCAGAGGCCTGGGATGAGATCCAAGAAAGGTGCAGGTCCTCAGAGGACAGAGTCAGGTGCCAAAATGAGAACCTCGTGAGGTGTTGAAGTAGGATGAGGATACTGGCACTTGGAGAGGAAGTGTAATGTGCCAGAGCTAAGTCAGAAATGGACGAATTATAGAAAAATATTTTAACCATTTATTAGATATATAATATTGCCAGATGTTACACTAAGCCTTTTTTGTATAGATATAGACTATCTCAATTAATTCTCACAACAGCTTTATTCTGAGTTCATGAATGAAAAAATTGGCCTGAAGAGGCTGAGAAACTTGTACGACATCATTCAGCTCACAAATGGCAGAGCTGGAATTTAAACTGAGATCAGTCCAATCCTAGCCACCATAGGCTTCTGTCCCTCCAATTCCCTCTCCAACACTCCCTACTCTGCCTTCACAGCTTAAGGCTCTGGTGGTCCATTTACAAACTTGTATTGCTGGTTATTTGCTTGTCACAGTTAAAATGAAAACTAGCCCTGAGCAGGGTCAGAAAATAAACAGTGCTGTTGTAACATGTGCATTCTCATCCAAGCTCACAGCAGGGCTCTCCCCTACAGCCATCTCAGCTCATGCATAGCCAAGGCCTTGACCCACCTGCTTCAAAGCATCTTTCCTCGACACTCCATTTCCCCACCTCACCTCTCCCCACCACTGGCTAGTGCCAGCTATTCTATCTCTGAGGCTCAATATGGGCTGGTGGGGTTTGCATTTCTAGTGGAGTACCAGGGAAAGCCCTGGAGTGTCCAAACCTTGGGGTTTTGTTGTTGGCTTCCTGCAGTCCACAGAGAATTGCATTATCTTCCAGGGAGTCTCTGTCATCCTGTTGAGTCATAGGCCTTGAGGCAGATCCACACAACATCTGCCCTTCTATTATCCTCAGAGCATCTCGGGCTGCAATTGGGTAGGAGAGCTTCCAGGAAGCTAGCTGTGAACCCAGGATGTTTGGGGGTGATAAGGAGTTTCTGAAGGAAAGTCCCTCTTCCACTCCTGCTTCTGACACTCCTAAAAATATTCCCAGTGATCTGGGCCACAGGGTTTTCAAACTCATTTTAAAGGTCTGGAGCACATTTTCCAAAAGAAATCACATGCAGTCCCTGACATATGAAACAAAAGGGAGACAGTGTTTGGCCACTGTCGCATTTCTGACTGTTGCATTACAAGTTAATTGGGCTGTTCGGCCACCAGCCATATCAAGTATGTGGGGATTTGGTACAGAAGAGGAGTTCCTTCTCAGCAAATCTATAAAATATTTCTTCTTCCTCTTATAGATGTGCTCACTCAGCTGTTTGGGAATCCTGCTGTCATCCATGCTTCCCAGAGAACTCAACCTGCTTAAGCTCCTCTTTAGGGGAGAGGCAGGAAGTCTGGGAAACACGGCCTGGCAGCGTGGGCCAGGTGCGTCATAGAAATTCAGTGGTACTGTTCCCATTATGGTTATATAAACAGGAAGGAGCAGATTTCCTTTCTGAAGCCTCTCAGGGTCAGGGAGAGTTTTAACACTGGTCAAGGAGGAAGGAGCCAACTTTTCCTGACAGCAGTCTGTGTGCCAAACATTTCCATGTACATGATTTCATTGCATTCAAACCCTTATTGAAATCTTGTGAAGTAGTTAGTCTTATCTCCATTTTGCAGATGAGAAAACTGAGTCTTGCAAAGGCAAACTAACTAAGCCCAGCTCAGACAGCAGATTCACACTCAGGTCTTCATACTCCAGAGCTGCATTCTATCCATTTTACTCCTGTCTGTCAGTTTCTAAGGACAACATTACTCTGCATCTCCACCTTTCTGAGAAGTTTGATCCTTTTTGTCTATTTTTCTTGCATACTCTGTAGTGAACAGATGCATATAATGGAATCCATTATCTGTGATCTCCTACTGGCACTTGTTTCAATTAGTTCCTTAAAGTCCCTCATCTGTTTCAACTGTCGTTTTACAGAGAAGAGCACAGTATAAGCAGATTAGGACACTTATTAAAGATTAGTGGCAAAAACAGGGCTACAGCAAGGTCTCCTGCTTTTCCTTCCACCACCCACACTATGCTGACTGCTAAGGCAATAGCATCTTGGGAAAACCCCTTTTCTGTGAAAGAAGAGAAGCCTCTGTGTGGTCCAAGAAGACTCGATTTGCAGCTCTGAAAGAAGCAATTCCCCCTCAGGCCTCTGCCTTAGATGCTGGGTTGGAAATATAAGATCATGGTCTCTGCATTTCAGCAGAAACTCACATTTATCCTACAGATTTTGTTTTTTAATAGTTTAGTCATAGATTTCAATTGCAGCAAATGTTTTTGTCCTTAATCTTAACACTGGGTATTTTGTCTGATTTCACTCAATAGATCTGAGTGTAAGTCGGAAGTGTATGATTTTCCTCTGCAGGGACCTTTTCTTGTATGTATTTTTGGAATCGTTCTTTATTCTGACTCATGTCCAAGTACACCTTCTAGTAGCTTCTTGGCTCAGCCAGATTTTATTTCCTTTGATATGATATTGAGTGAAGATTCTTTTAAATCTTCCTCTCTGGACTATACTTGGTAACAGGAATCTGGTGGGGAACGCAGTGCAGGAACGGGACAAATTTAATTTATTTATATATTTCCAAAAACACCTTGCTTTTGTTGATAGCACCTCCTGCATTGACATTTGGAATTTTTAGAGGACACATTTGGCATTTTTACCAAAATGAACCATTGGCTTCCTGTCAGAGTTAATTTCATTTCATCTCTTGGTCGCTGGCCTTGAGGCAGATCCATAAAACATCTGTATTGTTTCTGCTTAGGATAATGATTTTTTTAGGTGAGATATGGTTAATTATTCTTCCTATGGAGCCCACTCCTGTCTTCTGGAAATTACGAAACAAAGTAGTTACCTGAGGCCTGATTTTCATTTAAGGAAAATAAAACAACTGTGTTTTCTTTTTCCTTTTCATCAAGTCTTATAAAGAAGTGGAGTTGTGCTAAAAGGAAAGACTATTAAATCCTAGAGAACAAGAAATGCCTATTGGGCCAATTCAGCCTGGGAGCTAATGCTTCAACCAATCAATTGCAAATTTCATTTTGATGAAACCTTACTGATAGGCATGTGTTTGTCCTATCTGTTGGCTTGTCCTAGGAGGTGCAGATAAGAGACAAGGATAACAGAAGAGAGTCATGCTGAGCTCAGGCAGCCTTAGCCCTTCTTCCCTCTAAATCAGTCCTGCCCATGCTCCCCTGGGAGAGGAGGGGAGGAGGAGCGGGTATTGCTTCCCCGCTCTGCTCTACTGTTAACTAGCAGAGGGCCTCCAGGAGAGAGAAGGCTACCTGCAGAGAAGATGATCAAAGGGCAATACCAGGAAGGAGAGGAAGGCAGAGAGATGACTCAGCTCAGCTCACTTCTTTCTGTCTTTCATGCTTGAAATTGGTGATTTCCTTGGGGGCTGGGGATGGGAAGGCCATACACACATCCTAGTGGGCCCTAGCTACTGTCTTAACTTGTTATTATGGCATTTGTGCAGCTCTTTCTTGCAAAGAGAATTAATAGCATCATTTGGCTGGATAAAGTTTCTCCCCATGTGGCATTTAGCCCCTCACCCATCTCTTGGAGAAAGAAGCATATCTGTGTGAGACTCCGTCTCTTCCTCTTCTGAACACCATCAAGTAGCTATGTAACCCCTGGGGGCCCCTTGAGTGAGAACAGCCTGTAAAGGCCCTCCCGTTGTCTGCTCCTCCAAGTAGAGCCTGCAGTCAAAGCAGACCCTGCCACCTCTGCAGCAGAGGCTGGGCAGGGGCTTGATGGCATTCCCAGACTGCTACAGGGCAGGTTCCCGGCTTACAGCTGGAGTCCCTGCACACTAAGCAGAATATCTGTGATGGGCATTGTACCCCCAAAAAAGTATGTAGAGTGTGCTCTTAGCTCTAGAAATGCAGCTAAGATTTCCTTTGATCCTGGCATTATGTCCAGTGTTGCTATATAACCATACCTCATTTACTGAGGAACGAGGGAGCTGATTGAGTTTTCCAGATAACTGAAGCGTTATGTGTTACCCTTTAAACACTTAAATTTTGTTTAAGATTTTACTGTTTTCTAATGGTTGATAAGACTTTTCTTCTATGACTTTTTAATATACTTTCTTGCCTTCCTAAACAGAAAATAGTCATACCCCAGCTTATGTTTGGGAGTGGAGCAAAATTTCATTTAGAAATTTTTGCCTTTAATTTGGAATCCATAATAATAATATCCAACTTGTTTAAACAATTCGTATACACATTTGAATATGCCTTAAAAATTCCTACTAGGACACATAAGAAGTTGTGGATGGTTTTTAGTTTGCGGATGGAGATTAGGAGAGGACAGGAAAGGAGACTTTTATTTTTCAGTTTATACTCATCTATACCAAATGTTTTTTCCTTTACAGCAAACACATTTTATTTGTTTATATTATAAAAATAAATTTAAAACATTTACAATAATATAAGGAAAGAAAGAACATTAGAGTTAGGAGTTGGGTTCCCAGGCCAGCTCCCAAAAGCCCATCAACTCATGATATATCATGGCAATAGTAACAGTGACCATTAGACACCAGGCCCCTGTATAATCTGTTTCTATGGTAAACTTCCTCTTGAGCTCCAGAAATATTTCCACCTTGTCGTTTCCTCCCCATACGTCCCACCTCTAATAAATATGCTTCCCTAGAAACAGGGGCAGGGACTCCCTCTTGGTGTCTGCTGGGGCCATGGCAGCAGGAGGCCCACCTGCCACCTGGGATGAAAAGGAGAGCAATCTGGCATGCTCTAGCCCTCTATGTGGGAAGAAAATGAACATTTATTTATGTATGTATGTATTTTGAGACGAAATCTCACTCTGTCACCCAGGCTGGAGTGCAATGGCACAATCTCTGCTCACTGCAACCTCTGCCTCCCGGGTTCAAGCGATTCTCCTGCTTCAGCCTCCTGAGTAGCTGGGATTACAGGCACCTGCCTCCACACCCAGCTAATTTTTGTATTTTTAGTAGAGATGGAGTTTCACCATGTTGGCCAGGCTGCTTTTGAACTCCTGACCTCAGGTGATCCGCCTGCCTCTGCCTCCCAAAGTGTTGTGATTACAGGCATGAGCCACCATTCCCAGCCAGAAAATGAATATTTATTATGTACCTATGTGTGCTAGACACTGTGCCTGGTCTGTCTCATACCTTACCTATTTCGCTGCTCCTAACAATCCAGTGAGGTATGTATTATTGTTAGGAAACTGAAAATGCCCGCCACCCAATATTCACAGAGCTGAGATGCAAATCCGTAAACTTGTGCACTGTTTATTATAACTCAGTGACACTCCAGCAGAACCATTTCTTTATAAGAGACCTATAAAAGTCAAGTGTGGGTAGGCACTTTGGACATTGCCCTGAGATTCAATAAGGTCTGTCATGGAATCCCTTATTAGAAGGGCACTGATCACCTCTGTGTCTGCAGTGCCTTGCACAGCGCTGGAAGCATGGTAAATTCCCAATAAATGTTTGTTTAATTAATATGAAACATTATTGTTGGCTCTATTCTACTTCCTAAGATAGAAAATTGGAATCATTGACTTTAGAGAATTTTCAACAGCAAATACTGAAACAAGAGAAATGTTTTCTCATTAACCCTCAGTTGATTAGGAAATTCAAATAACTAAAATGTTGTAAGGATAGTTCCTAGTTTACAAGTCATCCATTTATATGAACAAATTGAAGGCAAGTCCATTGTGAGAACAGTTTGGCAGGCTCCAGAACCTAATCACCCTGTGGAGCACTGGCAACGCTCTTCATAGGGGTAAACCTGTTGCCAGCTCCAAGTAACCAGCTTTCAAGCCAACTCTTG
Organism: Pan troglodytes; assembly: GCF_028858775.2. Classification (NCBI taxonomy): domain Eukaryota; kingdom Metazoa; phylum Chordata; class Mammalia; order Primates; family Hominidae; genus Pan; species Pan troglodytes. The sequence goes on from NC_072407.2 coordinate 96,844,849, forward strand.
GAATGCAAACTAAAAGTTGGAGACAACGAACATTCCTCTAATGTAAACATACTCTGTGGTTAATATCTTCTTTTAGTAACTCAAAATTGTTAAGGGATAAAAAGAGTCCATTTGTGTCAGCTGTAAAGGAGCATGGCATCCAATAATAACTAATGTTTATTTGACTTTTACAGTGTGACACTCTCTCTCCTAGGGGCTCCAAGTGCATTAGTTTATTGCACTCTCACCACATTGGTATGCTAGGTATGATTATTATCTCCATGTTTACACAAAGCTAAGGCTGAAAGAAATTAAGTTACTAGCTAGTTTTGGAACAGGTATTAGAACCCAGGTCTGGCTGATCCCAAGGCCTTCTATAGGCCACCTCTCTTGAGACACAAATGTTATTTGCTTGATTCTATGGGAAACCAGAGGAGACTGATTCTGCAGACAGCCCATCTGAGCCCATCCAGTCATAAGATCAGCAGGTCAAAACCTGCTGTTAGGATCTAGGACTGATAATTGGAATTGGCAATGGCAAAGCCATTCTTGACCTTGACAAGAGCTACTCTGGCAGAGTGAGGTAGAAACCTATTTAGGCTGCTTGTAAGAGCAAAATGGAGAATGGGTGCTATCAGTGTAGACAATTATTTTAATGAATTTTGTTGTAAAGGGGAGATGAGAATTGGAGTAATGGCTGGAGATACATAGAGTCAAGAAAGGATTTTTAAAAAGACAGGATCATAGTAGTATGTCTGTATACTGACAGGAGTGATCAAGGACAGAAGAAAATATTAATCCAGGTGGGGAGAGGGAAAAGCCACATAAATGGGATCTGATCCATACAGGAGGCCATAATGGCCTTAGATGATTCATCCATAGCAACAAGAGAGTGGGAGAGTAAATAAACAGGCAAATGCAGAGTGATTGCTGGGCTGCACTAGCTCCATTTGATTTTAGTGGTCATGAATCGAAAATAAGACCAGAGAGCATAATTTTGTGCTTTTTTTTTTTTTTTTTGAGACGGAGTCTTGCTCTGTCACCCAGGCTGGACTGCAATGGCGTGATCTCTGCTCACTGCAACCTCCACCTCCTGGGATCAAGCGATTCTCCTGCCTCAGCCTCCTGAGTAGCTGGGATTACAGACATGCACCACCACACTTGGCTAATTTTTGTATTTTTACTAGAGATGGGTTTTCACCATGTTGGCCAGGCTGGTCTCAAATTCAGGACCTCAGGTGATCCACCCACCTCAGCCTCCCAGAGTGCTGGAAATATAGACGTGAGCCACCATGCCCAGCCAATTTTGTGCTTCCTCAATCATGTTTAGCTGGGTGTAGATGGAAAGAAGGTGGAGAGTTATATTTTACTAGGGTTGTGTTTTTACCAGGTAAATAGCATGGAAAGAGAGCAGAACATGGATTTGAAGGTGTAAGTAAGAGAGAAATAATAATGAAACTGGAAACTAAAGTCCATAAGGAAGGAAGGAGGGTCATGAGGAGAGTGAGGGGCAGAGAAAAGGTCATGGATAAGTAAATTATAGATGCTGGTGGGGTCAAGGACACATTGGATTAAAATAACAGAGGGGATAAGCTGGAAAGGTAGGAGAGTGGATTACTTCACCTTGATATTATGCATGGTGTCGCTATGACAGCAGGGGGCTGGTGTGGTTGGAGCAGGTCAAGAAAGGGATAAGATGCAGAAGAGTTGAGAGATCAGAGTGTGACTATGTAGATGGAGAAAAATAAGAATAATCACAGGAATGATACTGGGAAAAGTGACAGTGAATCAGATGCCATTATCTTCAAGAAATGAGGTAGAACAACCGGAGGATCCATAGATGGCTGAAATAAGTAGAGGCAAGTATTGCAGCCTGTTATTTTCAAGGAAAGCCAGGTATGGGTCAGAGCACAACACTGAAAGAAACATTCAGAGAGGAGGCTGAGGATATATAGATTTTGCTAGCGATGAACCATGAGTTCCAGAGGACAAATGGGAGGATTCTAGGAGTTGGGAGGGGATGGAGTGATGAGTGCAAACCTTCACCCAAACATATTTAATTCCTGGATTTGGGAGCTCAGATTATAAGAAGCAGGAAAAAGAAGAGGTTGGAGAGATAGGCTCAGCAGCTCAAGAATGCTGCCTTGCTTGGGGAGGACAGCCCCATCCCTGCTTCCCTGGGCTCCCTAAGCAATGCTGGCCGAAGGGGCTTTCTGTCCTTCATGGTGATTTGTAAACCAAAAACTGACAGTGGAAAAGCCAGAGATGGCTGAGTGTTTACAGGATGAGAGCACATTGGCTCAGATCGGGGCCCTTAGGCTGCAGCAGCTGGTGCTCTGATCACTTTGAGACAATAGAAGGCCCCCAGGAGGCTGCCCAGACTGTTGACCCTCCAATAGTCCTCCAAGGATGGAGAAAGGACAACCATTTCCATACTTGTTCCTTCCTTCCCACTGACCCTGTTATGGGCCATCAGCTTCCGGGCTCTCTCTGGAGCACACCCCAAGTCCAGCACCCTCGCCCCCTTAATGCAGAGCAGTCACAGTCAGTCCTGGGGGCTGGGGGGAGATACATAACACATCTGTCCAAGTTATCAGGCTACTGACTCAGAGGGGGAGGTTCTCACAGTGTTACATTCATTATTTTAGAATTTACAGCTCTCAGAGCATAACCATTGCTTCTACATTCTGTATTTGAAAGCAGTCAATCTTTTATAGAGTAGAAGGAGCACTGCTCTTCTCTCCTCCCCCACTTCTCCCTCACATACCCCTACCATAATGATGTCACGCATAAATTAACAACTTCTCAGCCTCGGTTTCCCAACCTGTGCAATGCAGCTCATATTACTTTGCCCACTTGAGCCAGGTGATCTCTTGAAGAGTAGGAAATAATGTTGGACTGGAGTTGGAATTCTGTTTCCAAAAGGAGGGGATTGGGGGGCATTTGGGTCTCCTCCTACCTTTCTGCAAGCTCTGAAAATCGTCCATCTCCTCAGGAGAAGCCCACAGAACAAACGATTTCCCAAGCATCAGAGGAGGGCAGACATAACATAACAGAGCAGGGAATCGGGTTAGAACGGGTTATGCTCTGATTTTTTGGAAAATGGGCAAACGGGGCGGGGACTAGGGAGGATTCCGCCAGCCGGGAGTTGGGAGGCCGCGCGCGCCTCTGCGGAGCGTGACGGCCACGGTCGCCTAGCAACGAGCGGGGATGCGCGGGGCGCCTGGGTGGGCGAGGGGTGCTCGCCGCCGCCGCCGCGCGCCCTCGGGCCCCCGGGACCGCGGGAAAACTTCGCGGCTCCTCGGCGCTGGGGCGTCGGCGCCAGGCCCGGCAGACAGAGCAATGCGCCCCGCGGGCTGAGGGCAGAGGATGCGGCCGCGGCCCAGCGCCCGGCCGGGGGAGCCGCGGGGTGGCACGCGGGGAAAGTTGGCGCGCGCCTGACCGCGCCTGGAAGCCGCGCGGTGCCAGGGCCGAGTTGCCCCCCCAAGTTTCTGCGGCGATTTGTCACTCCCTGGGGATCTGGCGGTCTGAATCCCGCGGGGCCTCCGGCTCAGGGATTCTGAGCGCTGGGAGAGAGAAGCCCGCGCTTTTCCCGGGGACCTGCGCTTGAGCTGGTGCTTGGTGGGTTCGTCCTGAATGGTAGCGATTCGAGTTGTTTTCTGCTTTTCTTCTCCCCCAGACAGTGAGTTTGTGGAAGCCTCGCCCGCATCCTACAGCCCAGACGAGTTAGGTAAGTCTGCTCATTTTGTCTTTTATTTCTTGGTCGCAGTTCTGCCCGAGAACTGCGAGTTTGGGGGGCGTCCATATGAACTCAGCTAGGGATGGGGCTGGGGTTGGAGGGCGGAGGGAAAGGGTCAGGGGACACCTGCTGCCTTCGCGGCCGGAACCGGCCTTTCCTCGGCGCTGTGCTTTCGGGGGTGGCAGGGCAAGTGTCCAATGAACCGTGCGTGTGTGTGCGTGTGCGTGTGTGTGTGTGTGAGTGCGTGTGTGTGCGTGTTCGTCTGGGGCAGTGGTGCTGCTCCGAGGAGCCTGGCACAGCAAACTTCCAGACCTGGGGCTTCTGAAACCTGCGCTCATCTTGCCGGGAGGACACAGCGGCGACTGGTTCTGACTTGCCAAGTACCTGGCACGAGAAGGACGTCCGTGTGGGTCGTCCTTACCCTGAATTTAATGAAGTCAGGGGCTGAAAACGGCGGTGTAATCATTAAACTGTAAGACCTAGGAGCTGCTTCCCTCCCTGATTTCTATTCCTCAGTTAGCCTGTAGGTGTCTCGAGATAGGACATTCCATCCTCATGCCTGTCATGGTAAGTGGAGATTTGCGATGGGTGAACCAGGACACTCTTGTCAAGAGACAGGCTGAAGAGAGAGTGAAGAGAAAGAAATGCGAATGGGCAGGATCTCTCTAACTCTTCCTGCCACCCATTCTCACTCGGTGGCTTTAGTGGCTCTCTTTTTTTTTTTCTTCTGCTTTCAAGGTTAGTTTAGCTGCTACTGGTCTGGGCTATCAAGTCTCTCCTTACTGTTCTTTCATCACTAGCCTGAATATCTTGCCTTCCTAAGATGAAATGAAAGGATTTATTTTATGATATATGTTGACAGTAAAGGAGGAGGGGAACTGTCCACAAACAGCGGTTTAAATATGTTTATCCTCAGTAACACACTCAGCTGTGGCACCCTGTCCCTGGTCAGCTTCTTGTGCTGGGAAGAATGTCCTCATCAAGTCCCACAGGACCTGAAGCAAAATTCCACCTCAACAACGACTTTCATTCATTTCTAGGAGCCAAGCGCCCAAAATAGATCTGGATCAAGGTTGGCATTCTGTGGCAGGGAGGAGTACCATGTTTTATTCAGAGGATGTGTTTCTGACAAGTTGCGAGGCAATCACATCTCTATCAATGGAATTGTAGACTAAATGCATGAGCAAAACTAGCTTTTAAGACATACTGTGGTGAATCATTTTATGAAATGAAAGTGACATCTAAACCATAGCTTTGCATGATGTGATTTATTAAGAGGACAGGTACTCGATGATCTGCTCCACGCATGTATAATTGTATGTTAATGACACCAGCATTGACACTCCACAGTGCGACGAAGCCATTTGGTCCTCTTAAATTGTACATAAACATAAGCAATGGTAGGATGAGCATTGCTTACTCTGGGAAATCAGACTGTATAACTACTAAATTGTTTGCCTTCACAGAATGATTTGTGCTTCAGGAAGGCCCAGGTATTTGACCCTTTTTCATCTCCATATCTCCCTCTGGGACTTACAGACTGGACTGCCCCCATGAGGCACTGATAAATATGAGTATCCTTTCAAATTAGCAGTAGAAAATAAAAAACAATGTTTTTTTCTCTTCAGCTCCCCTATGGTAAAAGCCCAGTTTCTCATGAGGAGATTAGAGTGTGTGTCTTAGTCCATTTGTGTTGTTATATCAAAAACAGATTGGGTAGTTTGTAAACAGCAGAAATTTATTTCTCACAAGTTCTGGAGGCTGGGAATTCTAAGATCAAGAAACTGGCAGGTTCAGTGTCTGGTGAGGGCCTGCTTCCTGGTTCATAGGTGTCTATCTTCTCACTGTGTCCTCAACATGGCAGAAAAGGGCCAGGGAGCTCTTGCGGTCTCTTTTCTAAGGGCACTAATCCCTCTGGTGAGAGCTCCACCCTTATGACCTAATCACTTCCCAAAGGCCTCACCTCCAAATACCATCACATTGAGGATTAGGTTTCAATACATGAATTTTGAGGGGATATAAATATTCAGTCTATAGCAGCGTGATGGGAACCATGGGGTTCCCTTCTGGGATCTGGGCTTGCAGGGTGATAGAGAAAATAAAACAGAAGCCTGAGAGTTTGAGATCAAGGTTCTAGCTTTCACCCTGCTCCAGCTTCTTTAATAGACATGTTAACTAGCCTCAGTTTCCTTATCTGCAAAAAGCGGGGGTTGTGCCCGGTGATCCCTAAGGCGTCTTCCAGTTCTATTTTCACCTCTTAAAGTGCTGTGAGGGGCTGTAAGCCAAAGGAGGCCTATAGCCATTGGGTATTCATTGTTTATATTCATGTGCTGTGCTGTTTGGGTACTTGGTGTCCCCAAGGGTTATTCTGTCCATGACAGAGCAGCTCTCTGGATCAGACTGCCTTGTTTTCATGCTATTCAGGTCAAAGACGGAGCTGTCATTTCTCCCTTGGAAAGAGTCATGGTGGTTTTTTGGTGCTTTTCTTAGACACACAGCAGGAAAAATGCCTCTTACAGCAGTTGATGAGCTTGTCAAGCAGCCATTCTTTTGGGAGCACAGATGAGCACAGGTTCACTCCTGGCCGGAATATAAGAAGAAGCAGAGCAAAGTTAAAAGAAAATTATTTCTGTACTCACAATACTTCTTTTTTTTTTTGTGACGGTGTCTCGCTCTGTCGCCCAGATGGGAGTGCAATGGCATGATCTCGGCTTACTGCAACCTCTGTCTCCTGGGTTCAACCTATTCTCCTGCCTCAGCCTCCCAACTAGCTGGGATTACAGGTGCCCGCCACCATGCCCAGCTAATTTTTGGAAATTTAGTAGAGACAGGGTTTTGCCATGTTAGCCAGGCTGGTTTCGAACTCCTGACCTCTGGTGATCTGCCCCCCTCTGTCGGCCTCCCAAAGTGCTAGGATTACAGGCGTGAGCCACTGTGCCTGGCCTGTACTCACAATACTTCTGACACCCAATGTGTGGGTTTTCCACACCAAGTAATTCTTAAATATTTTGCAGCCACCAACCAGATGTCCTAGAATTTAATTAAATTTTACCACTACCCAGAGTTAGCACAGGCCCTATAGGTTAAGAGCTCAGTCCTGCAAGACTATCTACCACTTCAGATATCAACGGCAAGTGGTGGGTCCACATATTACCCACACTTATGTCTAACTTGGCTACAAATCAGGGCTTCCTACAACCTTCTTTTGGTTTCTATAATTTAATAGCTTAGAGAACTCAGGGAAGCACTATGCTTATGTTTACCAGGTTATTTTAAAGGATATAAATGAACAGCTGGATGAGGAGATGCAAAAGGTGAAGTCTGGAAGGGTCCAAAGCACAGGAGCTTCTGTCCTTTTAGAGTTGGGGTGCACCACCCTCCTGGCACATGGATAGGTTCACTAAGTCAGAAACTCTCCATACCTCCTCATTTAGGGTTTTTATGGATGTTCCATTAGGCATGATTGATTGAATCATTGGCCATGGGTGATTAACTCAATCCCCAGTCCCTTTCCCCTCCCCAGAGGTCAGGTATGTGTGTGGCAGGGTAGGGGGGTAGTAGGTGGGGAAGTGGGGAGAGTAGGTTGGTGGGCTGGAAATTCCAACTTTTTTTTCCTCAATGTAATTTTTATTAATGTATATCTGTAAGCACTATTTATTTCTGCACCTACAATGGTTCCTGGATTCTAAACAGTCATGGAGTTTAAGTTTGTAACATTGGTTTAATAACAACTTTTCAGAGAGCAAAAGATGAAATTTTTCACTCCATGAAATATCCCATATTCTATGAGTCAGCACATGTAAAGCACACATAACAGAACCTGGTACTAAGTAAGTGCATGATGAATGTTAGCTATTACATCTATGATATTAAAATGTGAAAAGATGACACCTTAGCATTGAAGAAATATGGCTTTTTAAATCAATATTGTAAAGTTACTTTTAGTGTCGATTTGTTGAAATTTATTATCTTTATCCCAGGGAATGCCTTCCTTGGCTCTTGATCTTTATTTTCCTTGACCTGCTAACAAACTTTTTTTTTTTATACTTTAAGTTCTAGGGTACATGTGCACAACATGCAGGTTTGTTACATAGGTATACATGTACCATGTTGGTTTGCTGCACCCATTAACTCGTCATTTACATTATGACACAATGCTATCCCTCCCCCATCCCCCATACATTATGACATTATGACATAATGCTATCCCTCCCCCATCCCCCCACCCCACGACAGGACCCAGTGTGTGATGTTCCCCACTCTGTGTCCAAGTGTTCTAATTGAATTCCAACCTTTTAATAATATGGTTGGTTCTTCCCACAACCAGCCCCCACCCTGAAGCTGTCTAAGGACTTTCAGCCACCAGTTATCTCATTAGCATAAACTCAGGTATGGTTAAAAGGTATTTATTATGAATAAAAAAAAGATGCTCCTATCACCTCTATCACTCAGGAAATTTCAAGGGTTTTAGGAGCTCTGTGCTGAGAACCAGGGATGAAAACCAAATATATGTATATTTTTTATTATATTGTGTCATCACAGAAGTCCTAAAAATTTAGTTTGAATTCTCTTGCAGTTTCTTGTGACCTTGGGCAGGTGATTAAACTGCTTTAAGCCTCAGTTATTTAATCAACTCAACTGGGACCTTGCGTGGATATGGTAAATGGTGTATGTAAAGTCCATGTATTGAATGTGCTTGGAATTCAGGAAGTGCTTTTATTTTATTGTTTTATTATTATTATTCATTTAAAACATACTTCTTTCCCAAGATTGAAGGATAAAATAGCTTTTACCAGTTATCCCACCTACTAATCAAGCGGTTTTTATTTCTGGAAGCTTCTCTACAACTTACCTAGTCTCCAAAAGGAGGTAGTCAGGAATGGTGATTAGGTCAGTGGAATTATTTAGTGATTCGTCCCTGGAGCCACATGTGGAATGGTTTTCCATCTGAGGTTTTGGTGATAGTTCCACTACTTTTTTGCCTCATGATTGATAGTCCATTCCACCTTTGAATTTTTATATCAGTCTGCAAGTGAATAACTATTGGCTCCTTGGGGGATTGATTCTCAGTGTTGCAGCAAGATCATATAATAAAATTAAGTCACCAAAAAGGGGATTTTTTAAAAGGCAGTAGAGAAAGGGGTGTGTCTCTGGATGAATGCTGTATCGAAGTGTCATGATGGAGTGTCAAGAAATATGCTTTCTTTCTTGAGATGGTGGTACCATTTTCTGAGGAGGCAAAGCCCACACCTTTCCATAGCCTTTCTGTAGTTCCATGCATAGCTAGAAGTTACGGTCATCTGAGAGGGTTAGAAAGGATGTGTGGAGAGTTGGGATGAACCCAGATGTGACCATGTCTGCCCTGTGAATAACCTTGACTGACTCTCCTCTACCTGGAGGATAGATATTTGGTTTGACATAGGAGGAACGCCATAACCTGCATCACTCATACCCACTATGACATTCTAGTTGTATGGAACTATGGGGCAATCCTCTACATTCAGCTTGGTTTCCTCCACCTGGATGCCCCTCTTTCCCCTTCTCCCTTTCTCCCCTGGCTTGCTCCTATCTAGCCTTCAACCCTAATCCCATGTGTCATGTCCTCCTGGTGGTTTTCCATTTTGGCTGCACATTAGAATCAGGAGGAGCTTTTATAAGTCCTGAGACCAGTTCCGAATCCTGAATGATTACATCCACATCTCTGGGATGTGGACCCAAGCATCAATGTTATTGTGTTTTTTTGTTTGTTTGCTTGGGTTTAATCACATCTCAAGTGATTTCAATATGCAGCTAAGATTGTGAACAACTGCGCTACACTGTGGCCACCTTATTCTTCTTTGTAAATCTAGCAGCCAGCACAGTGCCCAGCACAAGTTAATCTTCAGTAAATATTTGTTGAATGACGGAGTGAGGGTGTGACCCGTGAGACACTTTATCTTTTCAGTTGTATATCTCTAAGACTGGCCTTTCTGCTTGTTGTAACAGTGCCTTGAGGACTGGATCCTTTCTTCTGTGACCTCTATCTCCTATGTTTATTCCTGGGGCTTATCCAGCTTATTTTTTATCTTTCTTAAAACTTGAAGTTTTGAAAGTCCAATTTTTAAACTTTAGTTTTTTAGTATAAAAGCAGTATGTGCTTATTTTAGAAAATCTGGACTTTAGAAAGAATAGGTGGGGGAGCTCACTCTCACCACCCACAAGCAAACTGGTTCCTTGTTTTCTTAACCTTTCATAATTTGTTGCCCTTTGGGGTTGCTTGACCCTCTGGCATGCCTCAAGGAGCTCAGTTGGTGCTGTCTCTGCTCAGACCTGGTGAACTGGCCTATGAGTGCCAGGAGAGGAGTGTGTCATGAGAATAGCATTCTTGGGAGCCACCAGGGCTAACTCCCCTGAAGGCCAATATGCAAGGAGAAAGTGTTTTCTTGTGCTATTCTGGCCTTCCTCATTCAGGCAGGATGTATGCTGGGTCTTATTAGGACAAATTATGACATTTGTATAACTTCTTTAAAATAATAACTTAAATATTTCCCAGTCTCCTCCTACCCCCTTGTCCTCCAAAAATATGGGATGAGATTGCAGCTCTGGATCACAGTGTTTATGCCTTAGTCAGGATAGGCTAAACCCCAGTGTCAGTGGCTTAACACAAGGAAGACTGCGTTTCTTGCTTGTGCAATGGTCAAATGTAGAGTTGTCAGAGGGCTGTGCTTCATGTGTCATTGAGGACCCTGGCTTCTTCCATTTCCTGGCTTTACCATCTTCTAGGGGCTCAGATTCTTTCAGTGATGTTTGCATCCATTTGTCAGGTAAGTGAATCAGGTGAGCAAGAATGTTCACCTTTGATTGCCTCAGCCTGGAGGCAAAATACTCACTTCTCCTCATTTTCCAAGGGTAAGAACTAGTCTTACAGCCTCACCCAGATGGAATGGGGTGGGGTGGAAAAATGTAGTCTAGTTATATGCCAGGAAAAAGAGGAGAAGACACACACTGGTGATCACTAGCTGACTATACCAGTCATATTTCTCTTATTGCTCAAACCATTATGACTGAGCCTCATTTGGGCCATGTGGGTGCTTGGTCTTGGTATTATTTAGGATATAGGTTGGGCTGCTATAACAAAGGCCAAAATGACAGTTACTTAAACAATATGTAAGTTTATTTCTTTTTCACTTAGAGCATGAACAGTCCAGTGCTGATCTGGTGGCTTCAGGGTGCACTATATCCTCAAAAGTAATTTCCATGCAGTGGTTCAAGGTGACTGTTTCAGCTTCTACTATCACATCCGCATTCTAGTCCATAGACGAGGTTGTGGTGGGCACAACCTGAAAGCTGCACACATCTAATGGTGTTCACTTATATTCCATTGGCCTGAACTTTAGTCACGTGGCTACCCGCAGTTCCAGGAAGACTGGGAAAACTGGGTGGGGATAGGATGGAGTCTATTATCAGAGAATAGCTGGGTAGGGTACAGGGAGAAAGAGATGCTGGATGACTAGCAATCTTCCTAACAAGTTATAGGAAGCACACCTTAGTGGTTAAGAGCATGGGTATCAAGCCATACTGAGTGATGAATTTTAGCTCCACCTCTTACTTGCTTTATGACCATAGACAAGTTACTTAATCTGTATCTTCTTTTCCTAAACTTTAAAATCATGTACTATTTTCTGATGCTTTTCCAGACCCACTTACCATCCTTTATCACTCTTCTCTGTGCTCTGAAACACTTACCTTTTGGAATGCATCACCTGGATTCCTGTTGTATTTGACCAATAAGAGGCACTGGCAGGATACAGGAGGGTGGTAAGAAAGAGAACTCAGTGTACCTACTTCCTTCCCATCAAGCTGTGGGATAATATGGCTGTGTGATTCTGCTGCACATAACTATAGAATGGCCTTCTCTTATAGCATCCTGTCTTGCTGGATTCTGATAACTTCCTCTTCCAGCTTATGGGTTGCATTAGGGTTCTCCAGAGAAACAGAACAAATAGGATATATATAGGTATAGTTGGATGAGAGGGAATTTATTAGGGGAATCTGCTCTTGTGATTATGGAGGGTGAGAAGTCCCGTGACAGGCTGTCTGCAAGCTGGGGAACCATGGAAGCCATGGTGAGCCTCAGTCCAAGTCTGAAATCCTCAGAACCATGGAACATGATGATGTAACTCTCAGCCCAAGGCCAAAGGCCTGAGAACCTGGGTAACCACTGGTGCGAGTACTGGAGTTCAAAACCCAAACAACCTGGAGTTCTGATGTCCAAGGGCAGAAGAAGAGCGTCCCAGCTCTTGAAGAGACAGCAAGGATTTGCCTTTCCTCAGCCCTTTTGGTTCCATCCAGGCCCCCGGCCAATTGGATGGTGCCTATCCACATTGAAGGCAGATCTTCCCCACTCAGTCTACCTACTCAAATGCCAGCCTCTTCTGGAAACACCCTCACAGACACACCCAGAAATAATGCATTGTCATCTCTCTAGGTATCCCTGAATTCAGTCAAGTCGACACCTAAAACTAACCATCACAGGGATGGTAGCAGCTCCTCATAGTGACTAGCCCCAGGGTGCTTCATCATCATTTGCTGTTTTCCTTTAACCCTTTTGTAAATAGTTGCTTCATTAGACTGTCTTCAGTCACTCCTTTTGCACATACCGTCTATTTCCTGATAGGACCCTGACTGATACAATGGGGATAATAATAGTACTGACCGCAGCCCATGGTGGTGAGGATTAAATGCATTATGTGAGAAATGCCTGATTGTGGTAACCACCATTAAATGTCTTTCTGTCTGATACCTCCAAGTATGGTCAAAGCTTTCTGAAAGATTTGGCATATAAGTTAAATAATACTGTCACTTATCTCCTCTTCCCTATCCTGTTTCAGAAGGATGGGTTGAGATTCAAGACTTTTGAACAAATCTGTTCTAAGACAAATGTAAAGTTTCCTCCCTCTCATTTTTATGGGGATGAAAAAGGAGACAGGAACCAGGCTGGATTCACCTACTGTGTCAGGCCCTTTGTACTTTATACATATAACCATTGTACTCAGCTTATGGCTTGGGTCATGTTACCCACACTGGTACCCCCAAATATAACAATTTCCAAGCATTTGCCTGCCCATCTTACTAAGAAATGGAGTCTTTTTAAAGGCCACCCTGCAGTTTTATGGTCCAGGAATCCTTAGGTGGTGCTTATTTGCATGCACAGAGTCAGTTCTGGCTGCTCTAGTGTCTTGTCAGGGGAGCTGGGATTCAGAAACACCATATTGAGGCCCGTGAACACCATGATAATTGCTCCATGCCCTCTCTTCTCCACTTGACACTGGCTGTTGCTGCTTCTGCCCCTACTCACACCAGAACTTGGAGGCTTGGCCTTTGCTTACTTGAGAGCCTGACTGGTTTCCCAGGGTCCTACTCTCTCCTGGCTGCAGGGATGAGAATGCTACTCTCCTGTGCACTCTCTGAGTGGGCCCAGGTCCTCCTGATTGCGACACAAGCCTACACCTGTCCTAGGTTTTGGGATTGGGTGGGCTACGTGTGCGTAGCCTTGAGCTGGCCTCCAACTGACAGGGGCGTCCCTATCCCCTGCCTTGCTCCCGTGATGTACCCTAGATCTCTCCACCCTTTAGAAGCCTATGTATCCTGCCATCCTCCTCCTCAAGCGCTGAACACAGCTTCTGAGAGCTAACTTTTTCTCAGGATGATTGACAGTGGAAAATTCAATTCCCTTCACAGGAAACCTCACCCTACCACGGGGGTGTGGTTTGGCCTCCTGTTCCAACAAAACAATCACAGAATAGTTCAGCGTTGTTACACTTCCCCAAATCTGAGTAACTCAGTCTTTTCCATGATTAATCTTGTTGGGCACATTAGTTTATTTCATTCTCAGAACAACTTAGTGAAGCAGATGAAATTATTTTCATTTTCTAAAGGAGGAAACAGAGGCTCAGAGAGGTTAAAGGATCTGCCCAGAGTCGTTTGGCTAGAGGCAAAGATTAGATTCAACATCTAATCTCTGGCTCCAGAGCCAGTTTCGGTTTTCTAGGAAGGAGAATGTACAAGTTGGTCTCCTCCTAGGGAGACTGTATTGGGAATTGAATAAATATGTTAAAGTATCCAGCACAGGGACAGGCAGTACAATACATGGATATTCAGTACGTATTTCTTGACAAAAAATGACTGGTAGGCACTCAAAACTATATATATATATATTTTTTTATTTTTTAGACCACCAAATAATGATCAATATTATCTGAATATTGATCTGAAACAACAACCATAAAAACTCCTCTTTGCTTCCTTCATTTATTTCCTGCCCTTTCTGCCCTTTCCATCCATTCATTCCTATGTATTGCAGCAGAGTCCCTGGGACACGAAATCTCCCCTGGTTTCCCAATAGTGCTGATACTATTTCTAAAAGAAACGAAACCTTTGCAGCAGCACAATTTGGGGCGAGGCGGTAGAAGCCTAAGGAGAATACAAAAGGGCAATTCAGGGCAGGTGGACTCAAACTTGGATGTAAAATTGATCACCACTCCCCTAATATTGGTTTGCAAAGTGATATTACACATTGCTCAGGAAGTGAGTTTTATTTCAGGGTATTCTAGTTGGGAGAGAGAATGGAGTAGGAAGGGGGAAAATGACAATAAATTCTGAAGATAAATGGTTATCTGCTTTGGCTAAAAAAAAAAAAAGATCAAGGAAAGAGATCTGGAGTAATGGGATAAAACATATATATACTCACATGCATTCACACAGCACACACACACACACACACGTGCACACACGCACACACACACATAGGAAAATGGGAAGGGCATTTTCCCTGCCAAAAAGATGTTTCTACTAGAAATAAATGGAAGAGTGGCCATTCATTCCTGAAAATTAAACACAAGCGTGACTCCCCAGAAACGATATTTCATCAGTTGTTAAGCACTAAGGGAGTCTAAAGAGTGTATAAATTACTAGTGTGATTTGTTCAAGGATACTATGATTATGGTTTCTGGGGCACATTCTTGCTGGATGATCATTGTGGAATTTATCCTGTTTGTTTTTTATTACTCTCACACTCCTCAAATCAGTTTTGCCCAGTGTGGACACATTAAATTAATTTGATATTCATGGTTTGCTCTCTCTCTCCTGCTCACCCCCTCTCCTTTCCAGTTTCTCTCCTTTTCTCACTCTCTTCTTTCCCTCCTCCATTTCTGTCTCTGTTTCCCTAAGTCAGTTGCACCCTCCTCAGCCCCCACTCACCTCCTCTTGCTCCCTCCTCCTTTTTCCATCTTATGTTGGAATATGGACAGAAAAGGCAGTGCTTGCCTTCCTAGGGCTCTCTGCCAGAAAATGGAATAGGTCAGATTATAAAAGGGGATAAAAAAAGAATGTTCCTTGGCAAAATGGGGAAAACATGTTCAGGGATGGTTTGCTGTCTCTTGCTGTCTGCTGCCTGCAGAAATACACTCCTTACAGGACCCCTGCTTATGAACATTTATCCCCATGGCACATATGTGTGGTTATGTTAATGTCAAATATGTATAAACATTTATTTCTGCTTAATTCTCTTCCCCCTGTGACTTTTGTACCCCCAAATCTAGAGTGGACAAGATTACTGATCACCTGATGGTAAGATTTATTAACCTTTTCTCAGGGATTTTTTAAAAGATTACTGGGAAGAGTGGACACTGAGACTGCTTTCAGGTTGCTGTCTAACAGTCAATAGCTTTTGGAAACTTTAGGTTCTTAAGAAAACACAGAAGGGACATGTGGGTACAAAACCTGGTCTGGAATGAATCCTGTGGAAAATACAGGGTTTGGGGCCGGTGGGGTGGGGTACAATAGTCTACTGCTGGGATCTGTAAACCTGCCAGGGCTCCTTTGTCTGTCTCCCAAGGGTTTGCTGTTTACTGTCTGTTGACCATGAATAAATGTCCATTATTGTTGCTCTTGTCATTGGTCAGCCAGAGAGTTAGACTTTAGGCTCCTTTTATAAAAATATTTACCTGTTAGCTCTAAAAGTCATTTTCCCTCAAATTCAAACGGGAACTCCAGACTGAGTATTTGCTGTGAACTAAGGAGTGTGGCAGGCAGTTTTATGTCGCTGTCTGGCTATGGTGGGGGTTAACTTCAGGTGAACACCGGCTACCTCCCCCTCCATTGGTTCCCCTCCCATCTTGTAGGCGGGTGATTAGGATCAAAAGAATTAGCACATTTAAATCATTTAGAATAGTGCCTGAAAATGACTAGCATCTAATAAATATTATTCTCATTCTACTGCTTTCCTGGTTTTTTTTTTTTTTTCCTGTCTTCCCCTCCTTGCCTTGTCACTCTCAAGTATGGCTTCTTACCCTGAAGTTCATTTTGTTTCTACTCTCTTAATTCATTTGCTGACATTGAAAAAAGATAGAAAAAGAAAATAAATTACAAATGGCTTTATTAAATGCATTATAATAAAAAGAGCTAATATTTATTGAGTACTTTTCATGTGTTAGATTATAACATTATGTCAGTCATCTTAAAACAAGTCCTGTAAGACAGGTACTATTACTTCCCTCATCTTACAGATGGAGAACTGAAGCTAAGACAAGTTAAATAACTTGCCAAATCATACCTGGTAAGTGGTAGGGCCAGGGCTTAAACCCAGCCCTGTTCTTCTCTATTGCTAGGATTCCTAACCACCATCTTCAGTTCCAGAGCAAGTCACTAGAACCCAAACTCCTGATTCTCAATAACAGATTCTTGGCAGAACCCTAATTTGTGACTAGGTATGTTTGACTACAAAACCTTAGCTTGACTCACTCACAATACTGCCTACAACTTGCCACACACTGCAAGCTAGGCTCAGGCATGCGAAGGTGAGTGAGACACAGTCCTTCCCTCAAAGAACTGGTAACTTAATTGGGAAGAAAGATCTATTAACAGGAACATTTACAACATGGAGTTCTAGCTCCTTCAGGCCAGTGGGCACTGATGGGCTGCATGACCTTGGGCAAGTGATCTAACCCCTGTGGACTTCAGTTTCCTCATCTGTGATATGGGAAGGCAAATATCTACTTCACAGGGTTACTGGAAGGGGTTAAGTGAGATAATATATGTAGAGTGCCCAGCACATATTTGGCACTCTATGAGCAATTTCAATTATTGTTGTTATTATATGGTGACTGCAAGGGGGACATGGGACCCCAGAGAAGAGGAACCCGACTCAGTCATGGAGGTCAAGGAGAGGCCAGGCTGGCTTTCCAGATGAGATCCATCCATCACAGTGTGACCCGAACGGCATCATGTATGCCTCAGAACAGCTGGCGGCAGCCATTGTGAGCTCTCCCTCTGGGGTCCCTGTGACCAAATGCTGAATAATAAAGTGCAGAAGAATGAAGCTGAATCTTCTCTCCCATACAAACCCAGATTTAGCATGGGAACGCTCCGAAGTGGGACTGTAACCTTGTTATCTCCTTCCTCAAATGCTGTCCACACCCTCATGCCTCACAGTGTCTGTTTTGCTTACTCTTAAGAGGTCCTTAAATTTGGCTCAGTAGTATTCAGTGGGACAAAGCTGTTACACCATGCTCACTTGCATTTCACTCCTTTTTCCATCCTTATCAGTATTGCTTTTTATTACTATCAGCTTCTTACAGCTGACATTCCACACTGTTTACCAAATGAGAGACTAAGGGCTCCACTAAAGGAATTTTAGGGATATAACCTAGTGTAGGTAGGTTGGTATTTGCCAGACTTAGGAAATAAAACACAGGAGACCCAGTCAAATTTGAATTTCAGATAAACAGTGAATTTTTTTTTAGTATAAGTATGTCCACTACAATATTTTGGACACATAATACTAAAATATTTTGTTGTTTATCTTCACATAAACAGATAATTTGAATTCAGATCCAACTGGTGTTTCATCTGGCAGCCCTAGGTGTAGGAGCAACATCTGGGGATGCTCTGCTCTTTGCATTGGATTTTGGCTTGCTCTTAGTAGGTGTGATAAATGGTGACTCAGTTCCATGTCACCAGGTATTCAGTTGCCACTTGACTCCATTTAGGTGCTTACATCGATGAGACTTGGTTGCTGCTATGCATATTATTTTATCACCTCAGTTAGAAAATGGATGCTTGAAATTAACCCTTCCTACAGTAGAAATCCTGAACAACTTCAGGGATTTGATGCGTGCTCCACTGTGCTCAATATATAAACACAGAAGACTGCCTACTCCTGGACTGGTTATATGGCTTCTGGGGTCTGAATGTTAAGGTTTTGATTTTCTTCCATTCTTTCTTTTAGCAGAAGCTCATGTCTGATCGACTCCATTTTGGAGAGTCAGAGCATCTTAGTGTCCTCATAGGAGGGAATACCCAATGCCGTCCTCCTTAATGCACCATCACTCAGCCTCTGCTAGAACATCTTCTGAGCAGGTGTTGTATGAGTGGGGGAGGAGCTCCTGCTTCCTGAGAAAACCTGGTCTATTGTTACACAGTGATCATTATTATAACGATTTCTTTATAGAGAGCTGAAACCTGACTTACTGTTTCTTACACACAGTTGTCCATGTTTTGCCTTCTAGAGCTTTCCAACATTTATTTTACTGAAATGGGAGGAGTTCCCGTATCCCCGTCACAGGGCCTGCGACAAGGGCGTGGCTCGCTTCTTCAGTGCCTTGCTGCTCAAACTCCGAGAGGCCGCATGCAGACAGGCAGGTTGTGGGGAGCGTTTTTGGGCTCCAACCCCACGGCAGCATCTAGGGTTGACTGTTTACAGCTCCCGAAGCCCCAGTGGGTGTGTGTTACAGTGTGCTCTTTCAGTTTTGCTGTCTGCAGGCCGCTTGTGTTCATCAGCTCAGTTAGACCCTCTGCCTTCTCCCAAGGACAGAGGGCTTTCTGTATCCTGAGTTCTTGCCCTAGTGTACCAGAAAAATTGGATCACACGTGGGCTTGGAGGATGGGTGCAAGGTTTTATTGAGTGGTGGAGGTAGCTCTGAATGAGGTGGACGGGAAACCAGAAAGGGGATGGAGTTGGAATGTGGCCTTCCGCTGGAGTCAGGCTGCTCAGCAGCCAGACTCTCCTCTGACTGCCCCCAACCAAATTCCGCTGTCGATGGCCTGCAGTGTTGGATGGTGTCTGGTGGTGTGCTCTTCTGCTCCTCTCAACGTCCAGCCGCTTGTGTCTGTGCCCGCTAGGGTCTCGGGTTTTTATGGGCACAGGATGGGAGGCGTGGCAGGCCAAAAGCAGCTTTTTGGGTGCAAAAACAGAAATGCCTGTCCTCATTTAGGTTTGTGGGCACAGGCCCGAGGATGGAGCCCTTGCCAGGGACCCCGCCCTTCTCTACCCAGCACTTCCCTGCCCTCCTCCTGTATCATTATTATGACCCAACATAAGGATATATTTTATGTTTAGACCCACAAACACAAATACAAATATAAATATAATTAAACAGAATTTCATGGAATAGCAATTACTCTTATTCGGCTGCATCTGGTATTTCCTATTATATTCTATTTCATTTATTTAAAATGCGGGTCAGGACCCCGTTAAACTGATTTCATGACCCACAATTGGGTGACCAACTACTGTTTGAAAAACATTATTGCTATATAGTGTTACAGAGCAAATACAGAATAAGTCTATTCCTCATTTCTTTCTAAAAGATTTTGAAATATTTGAAGGTTGTCATTATTATTATGTCTTAATCTTCTCTTTTCTACGCTAGATATGGCCGAGTTTCCCCATCCATTCCCATCCTGCTCAACACCTTCTGAGTGCTTTCTAGCTGAGAAACATTTCACTTAAAATTTGGCACTGAGACATGGGCACATCACCTCACATATAACTTGGCCAATACGTGGCATTGTGGGACCATTAGACCTCTTGATTTCAACTCCCCTGCCTGAGTTTATATCAATCAGTTAATTAATATTCATTTGGGTATAGTTATAATTACTAATTTACCTAAAATACCTAACCTAGCCCACTTTTTTTTCCTGTTTTGTCTATTTTGGTATCTTGAAATATTTTTCCTATTTATTGGGGTGGGGGGATGGGGAGCTCAAATCAAGATGACAGTTATTCATGTTTCCTGGATCTGCCCAAAACTCAGGAAATATAAACAAAAAGAAACTATGTGTCTAGCACAGTCTAGCACAGCAATAATTAAAACTCCACGAAAATGACCATATTTGGTAAGAAAATGGCTAACAGGTTAATAATAGTTAATATTTCTAGAACACCTTCTGCAAGTTAAGCACTGGACTAAGAGCTTTACATGTAATTTACTCATGAATTTCTCACAGTCCTGTGAGGTGGATACTATTGTAACCACCGCTTATGAAATGAGGAAAAACGGCTTTACAGAAGTTAAGTCGTTCAGCCAATATCATAGGACTACTAAGTGGCAGAGGAGGGGTGATTCCAGGCCCATCTGGCTGCTAAGTCTGTGTTTTAAAATCTGTAACTGCTTCCCACAGAGAGGAAACCACCTCTGGTGGTTTAAAAAGAGAGAGTGCCTGTAACATGCCTAGAATAATGCTTACATGGAGGCTTAATAAATAGATCTTACTGTCTCCTATAAGAAAAGGGAACAGCTTAGTAGCAAATTCAGGCCACTAAGAGTCCCCAGGAGTCTGTGAAAACTGTCTAGATTCATCACTAACCACAATGGGGCAGGCCTCAGAGTGCTTTCCAGTCGGGAAGTAAGGTCTGGAGTCAAGAAACATCTTTCTTGTACCCATGAGATGGGAGGCAACATAAAGTAGTAGTTAAGAGCAAGAGCTGCTCACACCTGTAATCCCAGCACTTTGGTGGGCTAAGGCAGATGGATCACCTGAGGTCAGGAGTTCAAGACCAGCCTGACCAACATGGTGAAACCCCGTCTCTACCAAAAATACAAAAATTAGCCGAGCATGGTGGCACATGCCTGCAATCCCAGCTACTTGGAAGGATAAGACAGGAGAATAACTTGAACCAGGGAGGCAGAAGTTGCAGTGAGCCAAGACTGTGCCATTGCACTCCAGCCTGGGCAATAGAGTGAGACTCCATCTCAAAAAAACAAAAAAGGCAAGAGTTCTGCAAAAACAGACTTGAATCTTGGCTCTGTTAATTTCATTTAATCAATTTCAAATTAATTTCAGGGTTTTTTGAGGCTTTTGACACAGTTATTAGCTAAAAAATCAAATGTTCAAAGATATGGAGGAGTGCCTAATGTCTGGAGAGCAGCACTACCATTTATTCTTTCATTTATAGTTCGGGAAGTTTTTGATGGTACTAACAGAACAAAGTGGTGGCAGGAGGTTTTGGAACGGCTGGTTTAAATGGCTTCAGGAGACTTCAGTTTTTTGTTTAGCTACATGATTGAATGCGTAATAAATGCTTTGTGCTTTTGACAATCAATGCCTAGAGAAAGTGCATCAGTGAAGAGATGCAGGACGTTCAACTGACTGGCAAAAAGCAAGCTTTAGCTTGTCTTACAGGATGCTTAGTTTGCCAGTACGCTTCAGACCAATGGGACAGTCATAGATGGTGTGACAGTGTTCAAAGGCAACAAAAGGCTACATCTCCATGTGGCCAGCACTGTCATGAGCCTCACTAAGCTATTTTGAAGATTTTAAGCAATGATAAATTTTAAAAAAATTAGACCCCACCTAAAGTAGTACATAAAGTATAGCAGGATTTCTGTATACTTTGTAATCAGTTCTTTGAAAGAAAAGTCAAAAAGTAGAGAATACAAGAAATTTTTGGGATATAATTTGAATGACTGTGAAAACATGACCTTTGATACTGAACTCATTTGCTCACTCCTTAACTTGACAGCAAAGCCCAGTATGTACAACTGTGTTGACTGTGGGTGGTCTCCAAGGCCACGCTGCTCTCTGAATTGATTTTGAGTTTTGTTTGTAAGATGATCACAGTCATGTTACACTGACCTGAAGGGCATATATATACATAACACTTTAAAAAAAACACTCTGCCTCATTCTTATTTCAAGATGAATTTCTATACAGATGAGATATGTTTTTTTCTGAAGATCATATCAATTAGACATTTTGAAAATGACTTAAAATGTTTTCCTTAATGTTCTCAGAAAACAAGTTTCTTTTGTAGTTTTAACCAAAATAGTGCCCTTTTTGTCACTGGATTCACCTAGCATTCATAATTTTTTTTCATACAATGAATTAAAATTTGCTAAAATCATGGACTGGCTTTCTGGTTGGATTTCAGGTGAGATGTGTTTAAGGCCAGAGCTTTTCTCAATATTTGATTTTTTTCCTCAATATTTGATTTTTAAAAATATACACATAGGTGCTGCATTTATATCTGCTGGTTTAAATTCTGTCATATTTCACTTCTAGACTTTTAGTATGGCAAATCATATTTTACTTTTAATTAAGCATTTGTAGTTTGGAGTATCTGGTACTAGCTAAGAAATAATTCTATAGTTGAGTTTTCTGCTCACCATATATGGATCATTCCTCATCTATAATGTGCCCCAAATCAGCTTCATTTTCCAGATACCTTGACGCAGAGTAAAGTTTTTCATCTTTTAGGTGAAAAAAAAAAAAAAAAAAAGGGCAAGAGCTCTGCAAAAACCAGACTTGAATCTTGAATCTTGGCTCTGTCACTTATTAGCCATGTGATCTCAGGTAATTCACAGGACCTCGCCTAGCCTCCAGTCCACATGGGTAACACATGGGTAATAATATCTACCATACTGATGGAATGAGATAATGAATGAAATCATCTGGTTCAGAGGAGACACTCCATATGTGCCAGTTCAACATAGAAAACTGGATTATGATCTTTCTTCTTGTACAATATCACGTGCCTGTTTCCTTATTTAGGTTGAAATTCTGAATGCATAGAAATGTAGGCCCTCAAATATCCTAAACCAGTGGTTCTCAAAGTGTGGTCCATGGACAAGCAGCATCAGCACAATCAGAGAATTTGTTGCCAATGCAAATTCTTGGGCCCCATCCAGGCCTACCAAATCAGAAACTCTGGAGCAGGGCCTTGCAATCTGTGTTTTAGCAAGCCCTTCAGGTGATACTGATACAGCTAAAGTTTAAGAACTACTGCCCTAATGGCACTGAAGATTCTGAGTCTTCTCCTGTTTTCAACAGGACTCAGTTAAAGCTCTAAAGAGGCTGCATCTTTTGGGTAGATATTGTAATCAAATACATAGACTGTGGAGTTTACTTTCAGGTTGTTTCCATTTAATCTTTTTATTGTTGTTTATCCCAAACTGGCCATTTTCTGATTTCTCTTTCTCTCCTCTATTTAATTTGAAACCCCTATTGTATATACCTTACATCACATAGGTTGAATAGAAAGGGGCCATTCCCAGACACCCAGGTAAAGGAGACAAGTAACATTCCTAAAGAGCTTTCCTGGGCCATCCCTGCATCCTCAGCACAGGGTACCTGCAGGGACTATACTTCCTTTGCCTCCTTTAAGTTCCGGGAACTTTCTGAGAATTTTTCTGGCACAAGATCTTTGCACATGATATTTGCTTGGCCTGGAATGCTCTTCCTGCCTCCTTTATGTGGCCAAACCTTCCTGTCTTTTAGGTCTTTACTTACATATCTCCTTGGAGAAGCCTTCCCCTTTCATCCTCTCTAAATGGCCACTTTCTCCCTAATTGTTAACCCCTCTGTTATTGCAGTCCTAGTCTGCTCCTTTTTTTCATTGCACATAGGCTAGTTTGTAATTGTAGACTTCTTTATATGTTTTAGTAAGACAAAGCCCATACCAGGATATTTGAGCATCTAGCAGAGTATGTGGATTATCAATGTAATCAATAATTTTTTTTGATGGTTTTGGGGGAACAGGGTGTCATTCTGTCATCCAGGCTGGAGTGCAATGGTGCCATCCTAGCTCACTGTAACCTCAAACTCCACCACACCTGGTCAATTTTTTCTTTTTCTTTTTATTTTTTGTAGGGACAGGGTCTGACTATGTTGCTCAGGCTGGTCTTGAACTCCTGGTGTCAAGCAATCTTCCCGTCTTGGCCTCCCAAAGTGCTGGGATTACAGGAATAAGTCAATGTGCTCGGCCAATATTTCTGAATGAATGAATGAACCATTATAGTTCTCACATACTTTGCCTTCTTTCAAACTTTATTGTGCTTTCAGTTAATCCTCCGTTTAGGACTTAATTTTTTTCTTTTTTCTTTTCTTTTTTTTTTTTTTAGACAGAGTCTTGCTCTGTCGCCCAGGCTGGAGTGCAGTGGCGTGATCTCGGCTCACTGCAACCTCCGCCTCCCAGGTTTAAGTGATTTTCCTGCCTCCGTCTCGTGAGTAGCTTGGATTACAGGCACCTGCCACCATGCCTGGCTAATTTTTGTATTTTTAGTAGAGACAGGGTTTCACCATGTTGGCCAGGCTGGTCTCCAACACATGACCTCAAGTGATCCGCCCGCCCTGGCCTCCCAAAGTGCTGGGATTACAGGCATGAGCCACTGCGCCTGGCCAGGACTTTATTTTTTCTAGTTATTTCTAATTTTTTCTAGTTATTTTTAATTATTCCTCTCTCTCTCCCAATCCATACTTTGGACTTTTCTGAAGACTTGTACCTAGCATGATACTAGCTCTATGGCTGAGATGCAATTAATGCTTTCTGATTTCTTAATCAATAACTTATAGAACATTTAAGACATGAATTTTAACTTCTTCCCTCACTTTGAGTTTATGCTGTAAAACAAATTTTTCTCCTGAATGGAACCATCTAGAGTGTCTGGAGCCATTAGGAATGGTGAGAATTTCCCCACTTCTCTGTCTTTCCTTGGCTTTTAAAAAGGTGTAAGACCTGTTGGTCTGTAGTGCATATTCTGGAGAGAGAAGAACTAAAATTGCTGTACAGGTTGTGGAGGGGTCATTTCTCTCACTGTTCTTTCTATGAACTGAAAATATATGTTTTCAGTATAAACATCCAATAATTACTTTCAAAATGGGGATTACAAGGGTTCTTTAGGGTGAACATTCTGAACTTCAGCTATTGTGAAACTCCTTATTTTTAATAGTGGCTTTATGTTGTTTTAGAAACTCAGTATGATTCCAGTTTTAGAAACAAAAATGTGTCTATATCATCACTGGAAATCAGAGAGGAAAACATGATTAGTTTTTTTGCTCATGAAAAGAGGAAAGGGAAGCAATCATAATAGAATGATATATTATAGGGTGGATGGAACTGAAGCTGCTATTAGTATGCAATTAGATTCACCCAGTATCTCAATGGAATGATCAATATGATTAGAAGCTTGGGCGCTTCTTTTAAAGTGGGCAACATCAATTAATCAACTAACTCAGTGGTTCTCAATCAGAGGCAATTTTGCCCCCTGGGGACATTTGGCAATGTCTGGAGACAGTTTTTGTTTTCATAAATGAAGGTAGAGGGGGTGGTTGCCACTGGCATCTAGTGGGTAGAGGCCATCCCTACAATGCACTGGGCAGTCTCTCACAACAAAGAATCATCAGCCCCAAATGTCAGAGGGCCGGGTTTGAGAAACCCTGCAATAACATTAGCCAAAAAAGTATTATGAGTTTTCAGTACTCCCAAGGTTTCCGTAGTAGTAGTAGCAAATAATGTTTAGAATAACTGTCATGTATTGAATATCTACTCCATGCCAGGATCTTTATATTTACAGCTGGTCTGTCTCAGTCCGGGTCTGACACCAGTTTGTTTGGGGCCAACATCTCTACTCTTCTTCCTTACCCCATTTGGTACAGGTGCATTTTCTCTGGACATCAGCATATCTATCCTCAGTTTCTTGTGTTTATATAGATAAAATTATGTGTTTAGTGCATATTAGGTAATATGCTTACAGGAGAAAGCAGTCAAGCAAGAAGAGACTGGTGTGTCACTATGGGTGTGAAACTAAAAACATCCCGACAAACAGGCCTCAGATCTATAACTTAACGATCCAGCCAAACTACCTATGTAGCATGGTAGCACAGAGCCTGGTCCTCAGTAGGTACTTAATAAATATTTGTTGGGAAACTTTTTTCATAATCCACACAGAGTCCTTGATAATCTTCAAATGGAGCAGGGTGTTCAAATGATCTCTTCTGTTGCATAACAGTTTATTTGTTCCAGGAGCAGTTTCTTCATCCACAGGCACCTGATATTTCCAGAACTACACAAGTGTCGTACCTTGTGTATCTTCCCACTTGCCCTCCACATTGTCCTCCTTTTTGTTTTTCATTCTTTCACTCTGAGACCATCTGGTCCTGACAAAGGCTCATCCCCTTGCCCTTTCCTCTCCTTACAACAATGTACACTCAGTACTCTCTGCTTTAGACACTGCCAGTATTCCCTGAATTATGCTCCTGCCAACAGTTTGCAGGACAGGGCATGTGTCAGAATCTTCAGAGGAGACATGTGCTGTGTGAAAAAGCTTATTTGAGAATATGATTTTATATTTAGAAAAAGGCAGGAAAAAACACACTAGAGTTGACCCTTGAACAATGCAGGAGTCACGGGCGCTGACCCCCTCACACAGTTGAAAATCCAAATATAACTTCTGACTCCCCAAAAACTTAACTGCTAATAGCCTACTGTTGACTGGAAGCCTTACCGATAATACAAACAGTTGATTAACACATATTTCATATGTTATATGTATTAATACTGTATTCTTACAATAAAGAATAAGCTATAGAAAAGAAAATGTTATTAAGAAAATCACAAGGCAGAGATGATCATCATAAAAGTCTTCATCCTTGTCATCTTCACATTGAGTAGGCTGAGGAGGAGGAAGAAGGGGATGGGTTGGGCTTGCTGGTTCAGGGTGGCAGAGGTGGAGGAAGATCTGTGTGTAAGTTGACCTGCACTGTTCAAACCTGTGTTGTGCAAGGGTCTGCTGTATTGCCATTGTAAAACAGAGAACTGAAAGAAAAGCTTGGAAAAAAACTTCTCACCTGGTGATCATATAGGGGTTTATTAACTCTGGGGTTGATGTGACCATTTGATGTTTATAAAAAGAAGAAATTAAAAGAAAATGTGTTTAGAAGCATGGCAGCATATGCTTTCCTTCCTTGTGTCCATGCCTTTGCTCGAAATATCCTCCTCTCAGCACCTGGATTTCTTGGAACCTGCCCTTTTTTTTCCTGTGCGTCATTCCTCTATGCTCCCATAATGCTTTGTGTCTAATCTCTAGTGTGTTCACCATCATTTTTTATCTTTAGCATACTACACTCTGATGTAGTAAATACTTCTGAAAGTGAATTGTAGGAGCACTGACTAACCCCAGTGAGCCAGCTGGAAACCTCAATGTGCTAGGAGTCATTTCGAGTGGATTCTAGGACTGCACCTTTAGAGATTCAGAAATTTGGAGGTGGAACATGAGGAGTTTAAATTTTTACATGCTTTGGTTTCATAAGTTACACTTCAGAAAGTGCTTGAAATTGAACTTAAAAAATATCCTTACTTGTTCTAGGAGCAAAACAAGCATTTTGATCAAAGCAGCCTCGGTGCACCAAATCATTGGTTTGTTCATTCAACAGTCGTTAATGGAGAACTACCAGTTGTAGTGATGGTCCCAGGTGAGGCTGTGTGTAGTAGCTGTTCCTTACGTAGTCATGTTCATCCACTCTTCTTTTGCTGTTTGGCTTCTCTGTCTTTGCAAGCCCAAGCCCATTCTTAGGGCCCATTCAGTGAAAGTATTAGCTGGTAAAGACTAAATGTTTGTCAAGAAGGGGTGCTGAGAAAAGTGAGAGGGGAAAGAGATTTGCATTTTAATAGAGTATTTAAATTCCTTGGTATTTCAAATTACTGGAGAAGAGGAGGGTTTCTAACTTTTACTGAATTCCTAGATGTGCCCAGCACTTGACCTGTATTATCTCATTTAACCCTTGCAATAAGTTTATGAGGCAAATGTTATTATTTTATAGAGGAGGAAGCTGAGGCTCTCCGTGTCTAGAAATAGATAGAACATGGACTAGAAGCAGGTCTTACTGTAAGGGCCCTGCTCATTCTCCTCTATCCAGATGCCTCTGTTACTTCAATATTCTTCCCGCCTCTATGCTTGCTGGGAACAGCTTGGTATCACTGGAACATCCTGGTATTCGTCCTGTTTTGAGTGAAAGACTGCTCTCTGGGCTGCCCCAAAGAGCACTAAAATTGGCCCATCATCTTCTTAACTTTCTTAGGAATGAGTAAATGACAACTTGGGTCACTTTAGAAAGGATGCTGACCTTTAGGATGAGTGCATAGATCTAAAGAAGGCACAGATGTGGACTGGTTCACTACCTTGCTGTTAATGAAGGTGTGTTCAATTTTTATTGTAAACATACTTTGTTTCCATTAGACACAAACCAGACATCAGAATCTCCAGCCAAGTGTGCTTACTGAAAGATGTTATTGATAACTTCTTGCTAGTGAAATTCAAAGTCTTTTTTTGCAGGCCTTAGTTCCTGAACAATAGATTCAGGAACTAAGTTAAGGCCTGAAAAGATTGTTTTCTGCGTTTGATGTAGAGCTTATTCACAGATAAGGAAATTAAGGCACAGGAGGGAAACATTGGTCTCCAGCAGTATTTTCTGCCTGTGCTTCCATGTATCTGATTACTGGGTATTAATTTGAGGAGTCTAGGCTAGGTCCACCTAATTGAATCAGAAGATCCTTGAACCCACAAGCTGTGCCTAGCACTTCATTGCAGGTCTAAGAATCTGTAACATTTGATAGAAGGACCCACTTCTTAAAACTTCTCTGGCTTCCATGCCTTTACCTTTTCCCAGCTCTTCTACTTCTCCAGATTCTTCCTCTTCTCCCTCCTTCTTTCCCTATTTTCCAGTTGTGGACATTCTCCTAATGAACTGATCTTCAAAGCTTCATCTCTCCTTTTCTCTACACCTCTGTCCTCCACTTCTCACCCAGTCCCTTGTTCCTTGTTTCCTCTTGCCCAGAGGATAGTAAGTCACTCAGCATCTTTCTCAAACCGTTTCCTCTTCTCAACTGTGCTTCATCTGTCATTGGTCTAATGATCCATTCTTCTAAGACTGCAAGATCTATTCTTCCTATGACTGGGCTCAAAGCCTAGGTTAACTTGATTACTTTGTCCTTTTCCCCAGGATAAACAACGAGTCAATGAGAAGAATAAAATCTTGCTTCAAAGATTTGATACCTTTCTTTATGACATCTGGTATCTCCAAAGATATGGTATCTCTCATTTCCTTTTTATCACCTCTATCAACCTCACCTATCATTGCTTCCTGCAACTATCCTAGATAGTCTCTTGAAATAATAATAGCAAATGTATATTGAATACTACATGCATTGTGCTGAGTATTTTACATTTGTTATTTTATTCAGTCTTCACAACCACTCTGTGAGATGCTATTTTCTTCATCTTGCCAAAAAGGATACTGAGGTTTAGAGAAGTTAGGCAACTTGCTCAACGTCACACAGATACTGAATGGTGGAGCTGCGACTCAGCTCATGCCTGTTTTGTTCTAAACTTGATGGTTGTAACTTGGAAATTTGGCTGCTTCCTAGACTATAGGATGGTATCTAGGAGTGGGCAATTAGTAAAGATTAGTTTCCTTTCTTCTTTTTCTATCCATCACTTCTTCCCCAATTTGTATTAAATTCGCGCAAATGTTAGGTGAATCAGTGGTCCCTTCACTGTGCATAAGATAACCACTTCAGCTCCTAATTTGCGATTCAGGGTTCACAATGTGTAATACAAGGCACATTGAGGCAGAGGTTGTTTCCATACCTGGCTTTGCTACTAAACTTGTTCTGTAACATTGGACAAGTCATTCAACAGCTATGCCTGAGCTTCTTCATCCGGCAAGTGAAAGGTTTAGTTGACACTTTCTTCGGTTCTTTCCAGGCCTACATTTTTGTGACGTTGTTATTCTGCCTTCCCTTGTTTTCTCCTCGTTTCTGGTAAAAACGCTTTCCTCTATGCCTTCTTCCCAAGCACCCAGACCTTGTCATCTCCCTCTTGGCTGTTGCCTCTGCTTGTCCAGTGCTGCCTTTTCCTCTTTCTGCTGTGTCTGAACTCCACCACCCTCCCAGGCTTTTCCTTCTGTGTAGTCAGTGCCTCTCTCCGCCCTTCCCAGGCATCTGCAATACTTGGATCTCCTGCTTTGTTGCTTGCCTGTTTCCTGTTCACACATCTTGTCTTCTTAGACAGATAACAGATCCTTGAAGGGCTGGTCAGCTGCTCTAAGTTTCTTTTGTGTGCTAAGTTTCTTTTGTGTGTACCAGGGTAGATGACTTTAAATGGAGTAGGTATTTCATAAATAATTGTTAAATGATTACATTTGGGCTTTATCTTGAGAGCAGAGTTTACTCAGTAGGAGGGCCCATCAGGGGAATCAGAATCAGGACATGCAACCCACCAGAAGTGATGAGAGGTAAAACTGCTGTCAGTCTAGTTAGGGAACTGCCACAATCCAGGGAGGAGTCCCTGAAGGCCGGACCTAGCTGGCAGGTAAACAGAGGCAGGGAGCACCAGATAAGAGAGGCTTGGTGTGCGCTAACTCTCCCACTAACATCCTGGGCAGCAACTGCACAGTTACCTAGCTTTCTCTTCTCCAAGCAGTAGAGCTGCCGGGAAAAAGCCAGGCAGAAGTGCTATGGGGCAGGCTCGGGCACCCCAGATTAGGGCTCCAGAGAGCCGCCAGTATAAACCAATATAATGAGGTGGATGAGTAGTTCTCAGCACAGCCTGATTTTAAGAGGTGGGGCAACATTTTCCCAGAGTCGCTTACTTTCTTTACCTCTACTCAGGCAGATAACAGCCTGGGGATTTATGGCCAGAGGATGTACGGTTCTGCGAACACATTTAATATCCGAGGCTGTCAGGTCTGTTTTGGCCCTTCTGTTTGTCAACGGAGCACACAGTAGCAGCTTATCGCCCAATCTCAAGTGCGTGATGGAAGCACTGTGGCCTGGGGAATGCTGAGAAAAGTGTGGCCACTTTCCACCTGGAAATTCCACTTAAGAAGAAAAAAACCAACCTAAGCAGATCTAGACTTTTGGGCAGATCCGGAAACAGAATTTTGGCCGGCATTGGGCTGGTGGGGAAGGAAGACAAAGTGGAGGGAGAACTGGTGAGTCTGAAATTAATCAAAACCCGGCAGGGTACAAAGCAAGGGAGGCTGTCGCCCTCCTAAGTCTCAGGGAGACACGTCAGCTTGAGCTCTGGGCAATTTCAGCCTGGCAGTCTCGCGGCCCGGGGAGGGGCGGCGGGTGTCTGCAGACGGGCTCTAGGGCCCAGCGGCCGGGCGCCACGGCGGGGGTGGAGTGTAGGGTTATAGTGACGAGCCCGGGCGACCCTCCCCGGCCCGCGCGCGGGGAGCGGGGAGCGGGGAGCGCGGACGGCGGCGGGAGCGCGCGAGAAGCTCTAGGACCCAGCAGCGGTTGTCGGGTTTGGGGCTGGAGGTGAAGCCCTGTGTGAATGGGGTTGATTGTCCGGCGCCACTTCCCCGCGCTGCCCCAGGCCATGTCCTGCGCGCTGCCCGGCGGCCGCCTTCCCCAGCCGAGGGACTGAACTAGCCATGATCGCCTCATGTGGAGGGCAAAGTTGCGCCGGGGAACTTGTGAGCCTGCGGTGAAAGGTAACCAGCCCCCACTCGAGGTGCCGGGAGGGCGTCTCCGAGTCTCCCACGCGAAGAACCCAGTCGCCCCGGGCTCCCCGGGCCCCTGCTGCTCACGGAAGGGGGCAGCTTCTGGGGGCCCGGGGCTGAGATCCCAGATTGTTGTTTTTAAGCGGATTCCCTTGCCCCGGTCCAGGTCCAGTTGCCTGCGGGCCGGGCCTCAGCGCCTTGCCGCCCCGCGACCCACGTTGACTGAAGTTGTGGCCCCGGGGTTTGGGCCCCGGGGTGCTGCGCGCCCGACAAGGGGCTGGCCTTTCCTGAGGGGCGCAGCCATATGGCCAGACACTCCGAGGCGCGCCCGCGCCCGCGCGCGGGTCTCGCGGCGAGGGAGGGGACGGAAAGGGGTGTCCGGTGCCGCTTTCCCCGGCGCGAGACAAAGGCGCGCGCACCGGCCCGCCCGCCGGGCTCTGGCGCTCTGGACTGGACCCTTTCTGCCCGCCGGCCAGACCCGGCTCTAGCCCCAGACGCTCGGATCGCGTTAGCTGCTGCTCCTTCTTTGTTCTCTCCCCAGACAAGTTTCTTTGACAAACTGGAGAGTTACATCCAGCTCCCGCTTGCATGTTAGGGCTGCCTTTACAATAATCTGCTTTCAGGGGGGAAAAAATTTAAACTTTCCAAATGGAACTGTTTTTTCTTGGAATGTGACATTTGTGGCAGGAGGGAGAGTGGTACGTCGGCCGATGACAGCCGAGCGGAACGGGGGCCTAGTGCCGGGACAGGGACCGAGCGTGCCCCATAGGCGGCCGGGCTGGAGGACGCGGCGGCAGAGCAGACGAGCCCTGGCGCGCACCTCTAGGGCCTCCGCTACCTGGACTGCGCTCGCGGCGACGTGTCCAAGTTTCCCCCCTCAGAGCCCCAGGCCGAGAATCCCGGGTGTCTGCGCAAAGCTCCCGCGCCTCGCCTACCCTACTCTTCCTATCTTTATTGATGACTAGGAAGACTTTCCTTTTCCATTTTTGTTCGAAGATTTTTGCCTTTTTGGCTTCGGTGTTGGTTTCCTGTCTCCGCGTGGCAAATACCTTTTGGCCGGGCTAGCGTGTGGATCACCTGGACTGGGGTTTCAGAGGTGGGCCCTGAGCGTGCGGCCTCCTGAGACCATGCGGTTTGGACCCAACATTTTGTCCCCATGGTCCCTCAGCTCCCTTTCTCTGTGAGGCCTTGGTTTCCCATTTTCTTCTCCTGAGGCATGTTATGAGACTGAGTTTTTGTACTGCTTATAGAAGGCCTTGGTGGTGGTGGGGTACGTGGTCTCGAGAGCCAGTTGTGATACCTCGAAGATGCTTTCGGCTAACTAAAACAGTAACGTGCTAACTTGCTCATCATAAACGAATTAAACCAGAATAGAGGGATATTAATAGCTACAGTTCCAGAAAATTTCCTTCCTTTTCGGGAAGCAAAAAGTCAGGGCTTGAAATATTAAACAATCATGGCTCCCTGCTTCCAAAACTGGCCTATGGGTCACTGCCAAACTGGCTAAGATTTCCCCTGGCTGCATACCACTCCTGGGCCCGGGCAGCTGTCTAAGTCAGACCCAGGTTAACGATTAAGGAGCTCTCTAGATTGCAAGGTCTTAAAGAATCTAGAGCAACTGACATTTACTTCCTAGTAAGGTGCTCTGAGCCTTATAGTGTGTGTCTACTTTGAAGGCTCTTTATGAGAATAACGTGGGAACAGTAGTTTAATATACTTTGAACTGTTAGTAAAGGGTGGAAAAGCACTGATTTGACTAGAATGAAGGAAAACACCGATTCGACCAGAATGAAAAGGGTAGGACATAGGTAGAAGGCTTTATACAGGCTTTGCTTTTCCTTATGATGGTGGTGGGGGTTGGGGGGAGGGATGAGGATGTTTAGTTCTTGGAGTGCACTTTTGTTTTTCTGTGATGCATTTTTCAAGATAAATAAGGAAACCTTTGTAAACCTGCAGGTGGATAGGAGAGAAGGTGCTGTACCTGTAACGCCCCTTTCCCTCCCCCTTCTTTTTAAAATGCACAGAAGTCTTGGTCTTTCAGGTTCTTTGCAGATGATGGAGGATGTAGCATACTAATTTTCCAAAGGGCATGTGGAGATCAAAGCATTTAAAAATACATCTTTTCACGGAGGCTAATGGAGGATTTTCAGTTTAAATGAGATTTTAAAGTGCTGTCGTTAAGAAAAACACATGAATGCAGAAATGTGAGTGATTTTATGGGAAGGCACTCCGCTGATCAGACTTGAGAGTGTCTGCCCTGGGCCAGTTAGTCTAGAGGATGTTGTGGGTAGAGCTCAGCTTTTCTGATGTCTACCCCTGTGGAAAAGTGTGGACCCAGGGCCTAGGGAAAAGATGGCTGAACTAATTGAAATGAGCAGTCTGGCTGGTGAGAGTTCTGTTGAAAGGTACAGCCTCTAGGTATCAGTGCTGCATTTCTTCATAGTAATTTGTGAAAATGCTTTGAAAATGATAAAACAAAGACTTTTGAAAAAAATAATTAATGACATGAAATGGGAATTGCTAGTGAAAATTGTAAAAGTTTGATTTTTCAGGCCAATAAATTAAAAAGAAGTAACTTTATAAGACCTGCTAATATTTCTGATATATAAAATTCCCCCAAAGTAACCTTTTCTCTTTTCTTTTCTTTTTTTGGCAGGGGTGGGGGGTGCGGTGTGTGGCTATCTGCATTTTAAATGCATAAGGAAGCTCAGGTCAGAAAATTCTGCAGTGTTTTGAATAATTTTTCTCCTATTTTTCATTAATTTTGGCAGGTTCTTATGACTCAGAATTTAGTAGGTAATAAAATCCTCGAAAAGCAAGGGGTAGTGTGGAGGTCAAGTAAAGGGAGATATTTGATTACAAGGTTTGTTGGAAATAGTCTGAGGTTGTTGTGGTTTTATGTTTTGTTTTGTTTTTTTGTTTGCCTAGTGATTTTTTTAAAGTTAATTTTGTTGGCTTGGCTTTGTTTTGTCTTGAAGGAGAGGTACAATGTAAATCTTGGCCATTGTGGGTAGGGCAGTCCTCTACTTTTGCTGGAAGGAAGCCACTCCTGCTCTTGGTTTATGTGTTGGCACCAAGCTGAGTTCTACTTTAACTTGTGAGACCCTTGGCTCTGCCCTCATGGCCAGGCCTTGTGTAACCTTAGGGTATATTCATTTTGGACACTCAGGACAGGACTCCTGGACTCCTAAAGGGGCTCACACATCAGGCATTTCCCCCCCATCTTTTAGGAGAGAGTAGGAGAGTAGGAGAGTAGCTCTAAGGTGTTGGAAATGTATCCCTGTTAAGATACTGAAGAATTAGATTTAAGTGCTCAAAAACTGTCGTTCTACGGTGTGTGTTTAAACCTGTGTTTGAGACCTCGCTGGCCAATATTGCAGCTATATACCTCTATTTTTTCATTTTGTTTTTAAGTAACATGTCTGCTGTTTACTTTTAACTTTTCGTTTTGAAATGATCATAGCTTCATAGGAAGTTGCAAAAATAGTAGAGAGGTCCTGTGTACCCTTCACCCAGTTTCCCCCATTGGTAACATCTTACATAACCATAGTACAGTAGCAGAACTAGGAAATTGACATTGGTGCAGTCCACAGAGCATATTCAGATTTCACCAGTTTTACATGCACATGTAAAATTTGTATTTCTTTGTGTGTACTTCTATGCATTTTTTCATGTGTAGATTCGTGTAACCGCTACCACAATCAAGGTACAGACTATTTTATTACCCCAATGATCTCCCTTATGCTACACCTCTATAGTTGCACTGGTCCTCTTCTCCCCATCCTCACTCTGTTGCTAAATGCTTAGCAACCACTATTCCTGTTCACCATATCTATAATTTTATCATTTTGAGAATGTTACATAAATACAATCATGTAGTATGTGAGCTTTTGAGATTGGCTTTTCACTCAGCATAATGCCATGGGGATCCATCCAAATTTTTGCATCTCTCAATAGTCTGTTTCTTTTCATTGCTGAGTAGTATTCCATAATATGGATGTACTATGGTTTGTTTAACCATTCACCTATGGGTTTTTTCCAGTTCATGACTATTTCACATAAAGTTTTTATGAACGTTTATATATAGGTGTTTGTGTGAACATAAGTTTTCATTTCTCTGGCGTAAATGCCCATGATTGTGATTGCTGGATTGTATGGTAAGTGTGTGTTTAGTTTTTTAAGAAATTGCCAAACTTCTCCAGAGTGGCTGCACCACTCCTATTAGCAATGTATGAGAGATCCAGTTTCTCTGCAACCTCACTAGCATTTGATGTTATCACTATTTTTTATTTTAGTTGTCCTAATAGGCGTTCTAGTAGGTGTTCTAATCTTATCATGGTTTTAATTTGCATTACTCTAATGGCTGATTATGTTGAATGTCTGTCTTTTTTATGTGCTTATTTGCTATCCATATATCCTCTTTGGCGAAATAACTATTCATGCCTTTTGCCCATTCCCTAACTGGATTATTTATTTTACTTTAGAGCTTTAAGAGTTCTTTATATATTCTAGATGCAAGTCCTTAGTCAGATTTGTAGCTTGCACATATATTTTCCCAAGTATGTAGCATGTCTTTTTATGTCCTTACCAAGGTCTTTTGCAGATCAAAAGTTTTTTATTTTGATAAAGTCCAGTTCATAGATTCCTTTTTTCTTTAAGGATGGTGCATTTGGTGTCACATCTAAGAACATTTTGCCTAGACCCATGTCTCAGACATTTTCTGCTGTGTTTTCTTCTAAAAGTTTTATAGTTTTACATTTTATTTTTAAGTTATAGTTCACTTTTGTCTGTCTTAAGAGTTTGTATGTCTTGCTGTTGAGCTTATAAACCATCTATTAGGTCTCGAATATGCACAGATGGACTATCAGGTGTAGTTCCCATTCTGAAGTGCTCACAGATTAGGGGTGTGGCATGTGGACATTACCATGTGTTACTACTATGATGGGGACACATGTGATGTACTGTGGGTGCTCTGAGGAGAGAGGGCTCACTTTGGTCCAGGCGGTCAGGGAGGGCTTCCCTGGGCATGCTGCCCAACCATGGTGGGAATAAAATTGGTTTGCTTTTGATCCAGTTTTTAGATCTTTATTGCCATGAATTCTTTAGAGTGTGTTACTCTGATTCTTGAGCACATGCTGATTGAGTTGGCATAAACTGATGGTTGAGGACCTTTTTGAACAGTACATGGCATGATAGCTTAAAAGAAGGTGAAAACACAGTACTTAAAACTCAGTAACATAAACAGTATGAATGAAGTTGAATAGATTAAGAGTTATGTATATGTTAAAATGAAAAAGGAGAGGTAGTATTTTGGATTGAGAACAGGTGTGTCCTGGCCCTGCCGCCTCCTTGCTGTGTGACCTCGGAATTGTACATGCTGAAGCCTCATGAGTAAAATGGGGAAAATAATAGTTCTTCCCTCATGGAGCTGCATGAGGGCAAAGTGAAGCAATGCACACAGTGCTGGGCACGTTGAAAGCATTCAATAAATACCTGCTACCATTATTATTATTAAAACAGCAGAGAAGCAAAACACTTTATAATGTTATGTAAATTCGCATGTATCCCTCTTCTTTGAGAACCTGGAACCCCGGTTCTTACTCATGGAAGTGTTCCTTTTCACAGTTGGGAGCGCTGTGAATACTACTTAGTCAATGAGATAGAAGCTAGGATGCCCTATTCACAATCTATTACTATCTATAAAATAAACCTTTCTTTGCTTCTATAAAAGTATGATTTCTGATGAAAGAATGATTTCCTCTGTGCCCTTGAGCACAGGAGGCAGGAGGAGGTGGGTCTGCATTCAGAAGTCTAGTTCAGAGTTTATGGTGCTTGGTACTGTAGGTGCAGTAAGTCAGGGCTGATGTCACCAGGCCGTGTCTCAAATTTCATAACTGGCAGCTCTGTTTCCTTCTTGATGACCAAGTTGTTTACTTCTCAGAGGAAATTAATTGGGTCTTAGATGTACAATTCCAGGACAGTTGTTCTCAAATGTGATTGAGCATCAGAATACCCCAGAGGGCTTATTGAAACATGGATTGCTGGGCCGCACCCCTAGAGTTTCTGTTTCCTTGGTTGATTGAGGATAGGGCCTAAGACTTTGCATTTCTAACACATTTCCAAGCAATGCTGATGCTGCTGGTCCTGGAAACACATGTTAAGAATGACCATTTTAAAACGTAGCCCCTTTAAATTGGGCCTGGACTGAGATGCTTACCCTTTGGAATGGAGTTTGTTCATCTATAAGTAATTGAGTTTGAAACAGATCTATTTCTAAGGTTATTAGTTGATATAGCTATATTTCTTCCTCTAGTCACTCTTCTTTTGTGCCTCACTTTCCTGACCATGACTTTTTCTTCTATCATTTGTCTCTCACTCCTTGGAAGACATGCCACAACTGGGTATATGGCTACCATATTGCCTTGGTAAATCACTTAGGCTCTATAAAATAAGTGTATTTACTAAATATTTATCTTCTAAGGTTATTGTGTGGCTTAAATGACATAGTGAATGTGAAAGAGCTTCATAAGAAGTGAAATTTTGTGTAAAATAGTTTTCTTAAAATTATTTTCTGTGTCATCAGTATCTTTTTGGAGCAGTGTCTCTGACTGACGGTAAGTTTCATTGCTACTTGGGGGACTTGGTAACGATTGCATAGACATATGCAGGGACCATGGACATACTCAGGGACATCATGAAGAAGGTTCCTGCAGTGGATGGATGGTTAAGCTAGGGTCTGAGGGCCTTCCAAATGGAAATGTTTTGGAGGCTGATTGATAAATAGTTGTAGTAAGGACCAAAGGAGAGCCCAGTGCTGGAAAATTGCTTGAGCAGATGTTGAAATATTAGAGATTCAGCTTCCTCAGAGTAGAGAAATATAACTCTGTGACTTTTTTTTTTTTTCTAGCAGTTTAGGACAGATGTGATCTGGCCCACATCTATTTTTTTAAAGTTCTAGACCTATGCTGTCCGTAGTAACCACTAGTCACTTGTGGCTATTTAAATTAATGAAAATTAAACGAAATGAAAAATTCAGGACCTCAGTCACACTAGCCACAGTTCAAGTGCTTAATAGCCATTTCCATCATTGCAGCAATTTCTGTTGAGGAGTGTTGTTCTATAGTGAGATTGGCTCTGTTATCTGATGGCAACACCACTGGGCTTCAGAAGATAAGACAGGGACACATTTTTGAATGAAATGTACCACATCTCCCTTGGAGGGCTGGTATGAACTGATTGGGAATGCTCTATTCACTTGAACCCCATTTTACCACTTCTGTTTTTGGAGGCTCATTCCATTTGAAAGCTGGGTCAGCATGGCAACTGGGTTATGCTGGCAGCAAAGCTTACCAGGCCATTATCAGGAGATGTCTGCTGTTTCTAGGGATGTTCCATTCATGGGATTCTTCCAGGGATCTGGTCCTTGAGAGAAGCAAATAGAAATGCTTGGGTGGAATTAGCACGGAAAGGTCCTCCTGAAGAGGACCATCAAAGGTCATCCTGAACTTCTCCACCTTGGATCTGTTCCACTGTTGAACCAACCTTTGTCAGTGAGAGGCAGGCAGCTGGCGCTTGTTCATCTCTCCAGTGTTTGCACATGCTCAGATACCATCCCACACTTCATCATCCTATTGTCTCCTTTGAAAGTGTTCTGTAAACTGTAATAAGGTTCATCTCCTTGCCCACCCTAAATCCAGTCAGTCTTTAGGTCCTGCAGTTGACCTCCAAAATACTTCTTGCATACTTTCCCTTCCTTTGCATGTCTCTACAGCTAAACCAGTTTAAGGGCTAATTACCTGTTTCCTGGACTATTGTGATAGCCACTCACATAACAGGTCTTCCCACTTCTGTTTTCTTGCACCTCTTCTGACCTACTCTGTCCTTCCTTCTTTCCCTGCTTCCTCCCACCTTTCCTCCACCCTTCTCAGAATAGGCCCAGCAAGACAGGGATGATAGATATCTTGTCTTCCAAGCTTGCTTTGCTTTCTCTTTGTGAGGTAGGGCTCTGCACACACCCTGTGGCCACGTGCCAGGGAGGAAGGAGGCATCTCACATTCAGCTGCTGCTTCTCAGCTGTGAGGGCTGCTCTGGGTGGTATGACCCAGGAATGTGACCCCTGACAGCAGGTGTGAAGCAGGCCTTTTCCTTTCTGACACGGGTGGTGTTCTGGAGGGCTCTGAGAACCAAGTGTTTTGTGAGCAAGCCTCCTCTATCTGCTGGTCTTGGGAAAAGTAGAGAATATGAAATCCTCTGGTAAGGCCCTGTTTCCTGAGGGACTGGCTCCTAAATATCACTGCAGTTATAGGTTGATTACTCATCCTGGTGATGTGGGAAAGGTTGGAAGATAGAAGAAGAGCAGACAAAGAGATTAGGAAATGTGCTTTTTATGGAAATTACTGGATGCTGCACTCAGTGCATATCATTAAATTCATTGCAGAAAAACACATGTAAAACCAATCTAGCTTCTTGAAAAGAGAAATGGTCTAATGGTCTTTTTATCTAAAAGAGCAAAGAAAATGCCTTCTGAAATCACAGTAAGCTTCAATTAAGACACCTGGGAAAGTAATTTTAAAAGCATCACAAAACCATTTATACAAACATTGAAGATAATGGCAGTGTCAGGTTTGTTTAAACTAGTAGGTTTGTTAAAGGACATAATCCTGTCAGGCTTATCTTCCCGTGGTATTGACTGGCCTGGCAGATCAAAAATGAGTGGTAAGTGGCATAAAAATGGTGAATAAATATACCTTAGCTGACTTTTAGAGTTGATCCTGTATGATATTCATCAAAAAACTGAAGAATAGAGTCTAAAAAGTCTACTTTGAGATACATATTAGCTTAACCCTGAGTTGAGGCATTACATTTCCCCAGATTCTAACATTTCTTACTTTCAAATTTCTCCAAAATAAATTCCAGGATTTTGGAGAAAAAAATTGAAATAAAGACAAATATTTACATTTTAATGACATTTATTAAGTGACTAAAATAACTTTATTAGTTTAGGAACAAAAAATGGGTTATGTGTAATTGTTTGTTCATAAAATAAAATACTGAATTTCTTGTATTAAATTTAGTAATTTATTTAGGCAGTAGTCACAATTATGCTAATTGAATTTACTTTGAATATTTTCAATTTCTCTTATAGAAGAGACATTAGGGAGCATGACATTTCTTATTTTGGACAGAATATAAATTAGGCAGAAATTTGGATACAGAATCACTCACTCCTTAAATATCTGTTGAGTGAATAACTCTGGTTTGTACGAGTCAATACTGAGGTGGAGAATTTGATGGGGTTACAATAAAAGGATATATAGTTCATCCATCTGATATCTGAGGGTCTGTCATGTGCCAGGAACTGGACTAGGTGTGGGATATATATCCTTTGCTCCCATGGAATTCATATTCTATAAAAGGAATGTAATGTATTAAGATGTTAGAAAACAAAAGACAAATGAACTGGGTTCGTTCTGCTCTAAGAAGAGAAGAAAGGATTCATAACTTTCTTTCAAGTATTTATTTTATTTTCACTTTGAAATGAGCTTAAATCACAGATAACATGACTTCTAGAAGCTTAGAAGAGTTCTCTGCTGGGGAGGGTGGATAAATACAGATGAGGAGGATATGGAGGGCAAAGAGGCAACCAAAGAATTAATAGAAGTGTGGGGGTATCTTACTAGAAATCTGTTTAAATTGAGAAAATATGATGTAATGTCCTGCCTGATGGTGGGAAGAGGACCCTAATAGGCTAACTGTGGTGTGCCCTTTGGATATCTTTTTTTGATTTCAGTAATTATCTATGGAGCTTAATGGTTAAGACTCCAGAACTGGAAACCTGTATTCACACCCAAACTGTGCCACTCACTAGCTTTATAATCTTGGCTAAATTACTTAACCTCTCTGTCAAGTAGAATTTCCTCATGTGATATATAGGGATCTTAATTACACCTACCTCAAAAAATTGTTAGGAGAATTACATGCTAGGTATAAGAGCAATATCTGACACGTTGGAAGAGTTAAATGTTAGTTATCATGGTTGTTGCAGTTACTATTGCAACATTTTATTATGCTTATAGATTCTATGGGTCTGGACTTCAGGCAAGGCACTGTAGGATGCCCTGTCTCTGCTCCATCATTCCTGGGACTTCTGGGGCAAGAAGACTGAGAGCGCATGAGTGGTTTGTGACTGGATTCACATGTCTGGCACCTGGGCTGGGATGACTTGAAGGCTAGGTCTGCAGACCAGAGTGTCAACAAGTTGCCTTTCCACATGGCTTGGCTTCCTTATAGGATCGGGCTAGTTAGAATCTTATATGGTGGCTTAGGGCTCCAGGTGTGAGTATTCCCAGAAATTGGATGGAAACTGCATTGCCTTTTATGATTTAATTTTGGAAGTCACATAGGGTTACTCCTCTATTTTCTCTTGGCCAAGTGGAAAATAGATATAATTATAAGCCTGCCTGAATTCAAGGATGTGGACCCAACTTTCTACGGGTGTGTCAGAGAATTTGCAGACATGTATTAAACTGCTACAGTCATCATCATTATCATGTTATCATTAGATAAAGTATGGAAAACATAGCCCACAGTAAGTCTTTAACTATTTGGATTACCTGGAAACTGCATTATTCTGAAGATGTGAATTTCTGTATAGTTGAAGGCAAATATTTTTGGTGGTGGTTTTTCTGTAAGATTGATCCCCTCCCCACTACTTTACCTCCTGCCTTATGTAACATTTTCTTGATGGTTCAGAAAATCATTATGAACATCAGTAATATGATGTGTTGTTTGAATCAGGAGTGGGGAGAGACATATAGATAATACAAGTACGCAAGATAGTTTTCTTCCAAGAAGATGCTTTGCTTTCCATAGTCAGGATTATGATTCCAAAATAGACAGTAACTGAAGGTACAAAATGATGATAGAATTAGTATAAAATACATTTATATGCTCTATAAGCAAGAGGTAATGGGTAATACACTTGAAAGCCCTATTTTCATAATTTTTTTTTTCCCTTTAAGACATTGTACCGTGAGACCCCTGGGCACTTGTCAGGTAGAACTTGATCAACACCCACAGAATAGGACAGAATCTCCAGAAATGTTATATTATGTTCTGGTCACATTGATTTAGACATTTTTTTCAAATAATTATTGTAAATCCATTTTGAGACCCTTGATTTGGAAAAATTATCCAGTTATCTGTTGCATAGGATACTAAAGAAAATGTTACACATTATATACCTTGAAGTGAGGTTGGCCTTTTTAAAAAAAAATTTATCGTTTAATTGGCTAGGCCATTAAAAGACTCACCGTTTTGAGGATGAAAATAGGCTTTAAATTGCCATGTATGTTATGATCCTGAAGGAATAGACTTTTCTGCATTTTTGGTAGTAAAGAGTTTTTCCTATGTTGTCAGTGAAAGGAACAGATCACTGCAAAGAAGAGATTTGAAGTTCATGTTTTGATCTCTGTCCTATTATATCAGAGATGAAATGAAAGAAAAATTATGGAACAAAGGTGCTAGGGAGAGGAAAATTCTTTTCCTCTTGTTTGTAATGCTCAGTACAGAGGACAAATCCGTCACTCCCTCCCTCAGTAACTACCCTATTGTCACTGTCTCTGAAGATGGAACCTCTTAGGCAGCTGAGGGGTATTCAGGCTAGTCTAGTTTCTGATACCTTCTCCAGGGCCACTTAGCCCTTGACTTGCATGCCAAGGTGGCCAGGTAAGGAGACTTTGAAGAACCTTTTGACGATACCATGTAGCCTTTTATTTTGTTCTTTGATGGAACTGGACATTTTAAGCTTATTTTCTGAGTAATGGTGTATTATAGGTCTTCCCTCATCCCAAATTCTTGGAAAGTTGAAAATGTAATTTTAGCATAGTTTTTTAGCTGAATAGTCTGACCTAAACAAAACTCTAAAAGCTTTCATCTCTTATCTGCCTGAGCATCTTGCTGCTGTTCTATTTTAAAGAGCTCACTGATTTGATCATCTCTTGAAAGTGAACTTTACGGGGGTGATTCCTGTTATCTTTTCCTGTCTTCATGAACAGAAACTAAAATTTACCGAGCACTTTCTATGTGCTTGGAACACTGTTAATAGCCCTTTCTGTTGTCTCAATTAATCTTCGTAACAGCCCTATGTAGTAGGCCCTATTATTATTCTCACTTACTAATAAGGCAATGGGTACCAAGAAATTAAACCATTTGCTTATGTTCACATAGCTCATCAACAGCAGAGCCAGGATTCTTACATTGTTTAAAAAGCAGATTTGCCAAACAAAAACAGAAAGTATGGCATGTCCTTTCTTCCTGCTTGGTGGATATTTTCTCCTCTATCTTTTTTTATTCTTTAAATCTTTCTAATAGTGTGGTCTTTTGGCTTGACAACATCATTCTCTTTCCCCTTCAGTCATCATGTCTTAACATCCTTCCCTTTGTCCAGGATCACCTGACTTCCAGCTGGGCAAGTTATTGCAATTTCTTTTCTCCTCACCTAAAACTAATCTCATGGAGCCTTTTTTTCCCCTAGTGAAATAATCATTGTTGACTTATATTCCCCTTCATAAGAATTCCTCAAGGACCCGAAGGTGCATTCTTGTGCAGGTGTTTTCTGGGTGGGCGTCTAGCTCTCTCCAGATGCATTTTATTTAACCAACAGGGGTCCATTCGCCTGACTAATAGAGTTCAAGCAGTGCTTTATATCAAAGGGCCTCTTTCAGGTTTCACTGACTTCCAGGGGCCATGGCCATCTTCCTTTGCCTGGGCAGGGAGATAACTCATTCTCAGTTACAATTGATTGTCAGCATTTTCATCTTAAAATTCTCCATGACTTTTACATCTTTTGGACTTTCCCCATGGGGGAGGCTGTGTCATTTAGAACAACGTTTCTCAAAGTATGTTCTGTGGAACCCTATGGGAGGAGGTCTCTGAGACCTAAAAACTCTCTTCATAATAAGCCGGGCACGGTGGCTCACGCCTGTAATCCCAGCACTTTGGGAGGCCGAGGTGGTGGATCACGAGGTCAGGAGATCGAGACCATCCTGGCCAACATGGTGAAACCCCGTCTCTACTAAAAATACAAAAATTACCTGGGTGTGGTGGTACATGCCTGTAATCCTAGCTACTCAGGAGACCGAGGCAGGAGAATCGCTTGAACCTGGGAGGCAGAGGTTGCAGTGAGCCGAGATCGTGCCACTGCACTCCAGCCTGGTGACATAGCGAGACTCCGTCTCAAAAAGAAGAAAAAAAAAAAAGAAAAAAACTATCTTCATAATAATGCTAAGACATACTCTCACCATGAATCAAGACAGTGGTAGTAGTCAGTCAATTAGTCAGATACTCGGAATAACAAAAAAGCTCATTTCCACTTAGGAACGTTCTAGTTGAGGCAGTACAGATGATTATATTAAATCTCAAACCTTGAGTATGTCTTTTTAACATCCTGTGTGATGAAATGGGAAGATACATGAAGTGCTTCCGCTGCAAACTGAAAAAACCCCTTGTGTAATGGAATTGTGATGTAAATATGAAACTAGATGCTTTTCTCATGGAATCCATATTTACTTGAAAGAACAACTGACAAACTGTGGTTATTCTGGCTTGGGCATTTGGTAGATATTTTCTCCAAAATAAATAAAGGG
The DNA here is from genome assembly GCF_028858775.2 of Pan troglodytes. NCBI lineage: Eukaryota > Metazoa > Chordata > Mammalia > Primates > Hominidae > Pan > Pan troglodytes. Next base: position 96,889,759 of record NC_072407.2, read on the forward strand.
AACTTGTCACTTCAAGAAAAACTACTATTTGCTGAATTTGATAAAACTCAAGCTTTCAAGTGAAAATTTAATTTTGGAATTTTTGGAAACTTGTATCTGCCACCGTGAACTGGACAACTTCCCAATATGTAAAAGACTTTTCTGATGATTGAGATCCATGGTATATTAACAAATGGGATTTTGTTGATATTATATACTTGAAATGTTTCAATGTATGGAAGATCTCTATAATTCATTGAACCATTGTTTTCCAGATGACCACATATGATGTTACATTCATATGTAAAAAATAACAACTCCCTTCAAAGTGAAAGACAGGCCAATAGATTTTAATGTAATACAGTACAGAGGAGTATCCATGAAAAGACCACTGTCAGGGTTTCATATTTTATGTTGCAATTGCCTTTAAGAAAATGCCAGTTGTTGAGTTTTGGTGTGGTTTCACAGAATAGTCACAATTATCTGAAGAGGCTATTAAAATACGCTTTCTTTTGCCAACTGCATATTTGTATGAGGACAAATATTCTTCATTTACTTCAATAAAAAATTATATAACAACAGATTGAAAGCAGAAGCAGATATGAGAATCCAGCTGTCTTATATTAAGCCAGATATTAAAGAAATTTGCAAAATTGTAAAAAAATTCTCACTTCGTTTTAAAACTTTTTTTTCATAAAAATATTTATGTAACATATCATGGGTTTATTATTGATATTTTTACATGAATTAGCATATACTTTCTAAGCTTCAGTTTCAAATGCATTAAATATTGATTTAGCTCACATTAACAATAACTCATTGGGTCCTCAATAATTTTTATAGTATAAAAGGATCCTAAAACCAAAAAGTTTGGGCACTGTTGCTACAGTGGCAAAAGCCATAGACTCTAGAGCCAGGCTAGCTGGGCTTGAATCATAGTTTTATTCTTTACTGATGGTATGGCACTAGTCAAGTTACTCTCAGTGCTTTAGTATCCTCATCTGAACAATGGGGATAATCATCATATAGTTGTCATGGGGATTGAGTGAGTTAATACAAATTGTTCAGAACAGAACAATGCCCTCCACATAGAAAATTCCCAGCAGTATTTGGTTACGTCCATTTGCCTGTAGTTGATTTGTCCCTAGAAAATTTTATTTTCCAGCATGTTTCCCTCTTAGTCTCCCTCTCAGCATCATGGCTGATGATAAATTAGGGGTTACTACACTGGGCTTTGTAGTGAACTCCATGAAATTGTACACGAAATATATGTGTGTACAACCTTCTAGACCTAGGGAGAAGTTCTGTTGCTTAGGCAGATTTTTTAAGGGGTATCATGAGCCAAAACAAGAAAGTCAGAGAGGAGAAAGAGGTAGGTATAGCCCCAAGCACAGTTCTAGATCCCGTGTGTGTGCTTTGAGATGAACGTGGGCACTGGTATCCCAGCTCACCACTCCACACTTCCTTGATCCTGTTATTTCTGCACTGTTAGACAGTTTTCTGCTTTATGTGTTTGTCTCTCTTGATAGACTTTCAGATTTGGGTCTTATATCTAGCACTGTCTTGCCCATGGCAGATGCTCAATGTCATATATCTTTGTGGAATGAATGACTGAATGGACAAATGGATGAGTGAATAATTCTGCCTTTTGCTGCCAACGACCCATGATCCTTTGTAACTCCTACTATCACATGTATCTGTTTTGTTTTGTTTTTTCTGTGAATGCTTTGGAGCAGTCAAAATTGAGTTTGCCTCTTAGCCTTATGGCTATGAGCCCTGTGACCCAGGGCCTGTCATTCCTGTTTTTGTATAGTACAAAGGAGAAAAAGAAACCTAATTCTCAGGAACATGAGGATTACCTGAGATAATGCTTGTAGCATGTCATGCTCAGTAATGTTTCTTTCTGTGTCTTCCTTCCCTATAACTAGATAGCTGCTTGTATTACTGGGACTTTTTGGCTGCAATTGGCCACTACAACCAACTAGTGTGTAGTTGGTTCACATTAACTCACTTAAATCCTCATAACAACTTTATGAGGATTATCCCCCCATTCTTAGCAGAGGATTTTTGAGTTTTAGATTTATCAAGCATTTATGTATGGTATGCTAGGCATTTTCACAGCTTTATCTCATCATGTTGTTGAAATGAGTGTATAGTTTTTGTTATTAGTATAATCACCTTTTTTCTGTTTAACAGTATTTTAGATGTGACTGAAATAGCCATATTCTCATACCCAGTCATTCAGTTTTGCACATATAAAATATAGGACACTAAAACTACTGACTTTAAATCTGAATTTATTGAAAAGTAATAAATTGTAGGAAGTATTCTTCACATTACTAAAGGAATTATTGCAGGTTGGTTGGTTAGTTTTAGAAAGAGTTTAATCTCTTTACTTATCCATTATTTTTTGGATTTATTAAATCCAACACATTTTGTACTTAAAATGTGATTGATTTACAAAATTTCAGTTTACCACAACTTTTCAGGAGTGTATATGTTTGTTGTGTAAGAGCTTATATTGGGAGAGAAGTGCAAACTTCCCAAACCTGACTTCATTCAAATTGTCTGTAAAAGATTGTCCAAAAACATCATTTCTGGTCTATACTTGTGGTGAAGCCAGTGTTGCAGGTCTGATGTGGGGACTTGGAAGTGATGTTTTTAACAAGCTCCATGAGTGTTTCTGACACACTGTAAGTTTGGGATTCATTGTTAAAGTGGCAACACAGCCATGAAAATAATGTGCAAAAAAAAAAAAAAAGAAAGAAAGAAAAGAAAAGAATATGCAGCCAGATGGAAGTGATGAGGAAGGGTGGTTTCATCAATTGTCTTGGTGTTCTGGTGTTTGGCAGGGAGTGCCCTGTTATTCCCTGAAGCTTTTATAAAAAATAACACAAAGAGAATGGTTCTGGATCCTTCTCTGCCTCATACATGGAGAGAAATAAACTTTCCCAGGACCTTTCCCCTTTATCCACAAGTTAAGAACATTTCATTAAAACTCTCCTAATTTTAATCTAAGAAATTTGGTGGGAAAAAAAAGACTTACAATTAGTTTTCATTTATTGAGGGGTCTTTGGAGGGCAGAATGGTGTAGTCAAAAGAGCTCTTCTGTTGGAGGAGCAGTGTTGCTGGCTGGTTTTGTAACTCTGGGCATTATGTAACCTCTGTGAGCTCAGTATCACTATCAACAAAATGGGAGTGAGTGGTGATAAATAATATGATTTTTATAACATCCTGGCACTAATAAGCACTCAATAAATGGTAGCTCCTGCTCTTATTGGTTATACTCTTTATTACTTAAGGGATGTTTAGTTTCTTGGAGATTTTGGTTGTTTTAAATTATGTAATTCATTCATGAACGCATATTGATTTAGGAGCTGGGTGAGTGTGATTAGAAGCAATGTGCTTGCCTCTTGAGAGAGTCCCAGTCCCTGTGGGATGCCGCTGCCTGACAGACATCCCAGTGTCACTCATCTGCAACAATACACACTAATAGGATCCGGAAAGCTGGAGGAATCCGTGGCAGACAGGAAGTATCTGAACTGCTCCTTTCTCTTAGTGGAAGTGAGAGAGGGAGCTTTGCAGAGCATAATTATACAGACATATTGTCATTTCATGTCTGGGGGGTTATTTTAAAGCTTTCTATCCTGTTTATTTTCCTTTGTTCAAAAAATATTAAGTACTTACTGTCTGCATTGAGTATTACACGCTGGTAATACTTGTTCACTCTCAGTGGGACCACAGTGTGTGCCAGAGCCACCCAAAAGAATACTACTGTGGTCCTGAGATACTTACTTCTAGATAGGTGTAAACAAACAGGTTATGATGAAAGATTATTTAAATTTCAGTAACTTAATTAAATATAGGGTTTATTTATTAAAACTTATCTGAGGAAAATAATCTCTGGAGTTCAGGTACTTTCAGTCTTTTTGTTTTAGATAAGTTAAGCAACAAATATATCAACATAAAATATATATTATAATGTTACTATATACAATTTGAGTCAAGATATTTAAGGGCCTTTGGATTTTATGTTAAAGGCTAAATTTTAAAAATTATTTTTGTAGAGAAAGCCTTTTTATTATGGATACTGCCACTGCATTCTCACGGTGACTCTGTGTGAGAGGTGGGACTGGGAATATTCCTTTTTTTATTTACGGCAAGTGAGAAGGGAGGACTCCTGCCTCTGCCCCGGTGCCCAGACCTGCGGAGGAAGCCCAAGCAAGGGCCGCATTTAGGGCACAGTCCTGTGGGCTCAGGACCTGCCTGTGGGGGCTGAGGAGGAGGGGAGCACGCCTTTCTCTGAAGTGTGAGTTTGTGCTCAAGCTACAGAATCCCTGTGTGGTTGTTACTTCTTTTTTCTTTTTTCTTTTATTATTATTACACTTTAAGTTTTAAGATGTTACTTCTAACATTATGTACAAAGCCTTTGTGCAATTGGATCACAGCACACTTGTAATTAACCTGTTTCAGCACTAGGTGGCTTTCTCTTTTTTTCCCCCCCAACAGCTTTTACCTTTGTTTCCTGAGTAGTTTGAAGGGCCTTAAAAAAGGCAAACTTAACTTTGAGCTAAGCTCTGTAGTAAGAACATGCTTATAACTAGTTATTTTAAAATGTATCTGAATATATCTATTAAGCTAATGTATTTGTTGAGTCCACATGATGTGTCAGAAACTCTTAGGTACTAGGAACATAGGCAGACGATTCATTGGTAAAATAAATATGTGTTGAGTACTTGCTGTGATCTTATTTCTGCTAGTAACTGGAGATACAAAGGTGAATAAGACACAGTCTCTGTTGTTATAAACTTATGAGTTAAGGGGGGAGGGGTGGGAAAGAAACTAAATACATAGGCAATTTAATACATTATGATATCAGTATGCATAGAATGCTTGGGGAGCACTGAGTAGCATATAGAAATTGGGGGGAGGAGGGAAAGATGACTCCCTGGAGGAAGTGGCACTAGAATAGAGCTTCAAAAGACTTTCTCATAATTAGTATATATTTTAGCATTTAGTATGTGCCAAAGTAAAAGTTTCATAGATTTGTAAGGGTAGACAGGCCCTCTAGATGAAGAAGCCATCGGGGAACTACAAGTCTTTTTCACAGGTATTTGCACAAGGTTGGTGCCAAGGATAGGTAGGGCAATGGACATGAGTTACTATAATTCCAGGCAGATAGTGCTAAGTCATGTAGTACTTAAGATACAAAACAAAATGCTGTACTAGAATGAGAACCAGAACAATTGCTTAAAAAAATAAGTCTATCAGAGATTCTTGATTGTAAGAAGCACAAAGTGACGTTGGGTAACTTAAGCAAAAGAGAAATTTATTGGAAATATATCGGGCAGCTCACAAATTAATTGGAAGGCTCAGAAAATGTGCAGGAATCTAGGCAGATAGCCACTGGGAACCCAGCCAGAGATACGCTACTTGTCTTGTTAGGATGAGGTCACCATAGAGACTGCTGCTGCTCCTGGACTCCAGGGGATAGTGCTATCGCAGGTTGTTTATCAACACCTTTTTGTCCTTGCATCATTTCCTCAAGATTCAGTGCACATCCAGTTGACTGAGCCTAGGTCGTTCTAACTGCTGGAACAGGGTTGGCTTCTGTAATGGAAGGTAGATAGAACCTGCCCCTAGACTTAGACAGTGAGTTCAGTGTTCCCTAACATTGAAAGGATTTACTTAGGTGACTATCAGGAAGGGAACATGGTAGGTAATAGTTGGAAGTTGAACTACCTAATCTCTAATTTATTTTCCAGCTCTAACATGTTAGGAAAATAATGTACTAATGCTTTTAACCCCCTCCTCCTGCCAGTAAATACTCTGGGTCTACAGGTATAGCTTCATCCTTCTCCTTACCCATAACTAAGCTACGCTGAACTCTCTATTCCTTAAAGAGACAACACTTTCATAACCCAGTCCTATGCTTTTGTTTTTCCCATGTTGGGCCGATCTTCCCTCACTACCACCTTCTCCACACCCCACAGTGGATTAACATCCTCCTCATTTTCCCTCCGGTTCAATTTCAGCCCACATATCTCTTTCTCCTTGTCACTGAAGCTCTATGTCCCTCCGTCAGTCAACAGGTAGTAATGATTACTCATGGAACTCCAAAGCAGTATGTTCCTTTAACATACTTTGCAATAAAAATGGGTAGTTGTGTGCACGTTGGTCTCTGGAACCAAATCGTAAAATCCTAAGGGCCAAGGAGAGTCTTACTCATTTCTTGCTATTTATAGCTCCACTCACAGTGATCTCTTGGACTCAATTATTACTTTAAAGGTTAAGCATGTGCTCTGCATTTTGGTTTATATTGATAATATCTCAAATATTTTTAAGTAAGCATTACAAAGTTAAACTTCAGACAAGTTTGAAGTTATTCAACACACATTCCACTTTCAGAGAGAGAGTCTAAGTTAAATAGGTGTCGGGGTCTTGATTTCACTTGTTTTCTGGAACATATGGATTGGTCCAGGGTTTAGAATTCAAATTTGATGCCCGTTCAAAAGACCTGCCATGTAGGGGTTGGGAATCTTGTAAACCCCACCCCTCAACCCCCAACTCCAAACCTTGGGTTTCAGGTAATGGTTGCTTGGGGGAAAAGAGAGTGAGAAAGCATATTCCAGGGAGTGCTTTTAGTTTAGTGGTGGAGCTTACTGTTTCCTTTTTATTTATTTTTGTATTTTTATTTTTTGAGACAGAGTCTAGCTCTGTCACCCAGGCTGGAGTGCAGTGGCGCAATCTTGGCTCACTGCAACCTTTGCCTCCTGGGTTCAAGTGATTCTCCTGCCTCAGCCTCCGGAGTAGCTGAGACTACAGGCGCCCACCACCATGCCTGACTAATTTTTGTATTTTTAGTAGAGACAGGGTTTCACCATGTTGGCCAGGCTGGTCTCGAACTCCTGACCTCAAGTAATCCACCCTCCTCGGCCTCCCGAAGTGCTGGGATTACAGGCTTGAGCCACCGTGCCCGGCACTGTTTCCTTTTTAAAAACATGTGTTGCATGCAGGTGTTTGGAGGAGGCACTGCCGCCTGTCAGTGCTGCCCTTAAGATTGTGAATCAGCTAATCCAGATGAGCTGGCTTGGTTTCACATGAGGACTCCTAAACAGGCTGGCCCTTATTTTTCAGGTACTGGTCATAGGTTCTCCAGCCCTTTTGAAAACATTGTTTCCAGGGTATCCTTCTCCTTGAGCGGAGTATTCGGCTCCCTAGAAAAACCTCGAGTTCTGCCAGAATCAGAAGGCTTGATGGCTTACATTTAACTTTGAGGCCGCTGGCACACTCAGCAAATTCCTTAGCTCTTTGAAAGGTAAGATAGAAGCCACAGAATTGTTTGTTGCTGTGGTTAAAATCTCTGTTATAAAGTTATAGGAGGTTATTGTAATCTAGACAGTGAAATTGTTTTTAAATCATTAGGAGGTTTTGGATTACATGTAGCTGGCAGAAAGCTTTGCCCGTTGGTGACATAACACCTGGGAGTTGTTTTGCAGTTAGTGGTCTCTTTGAGGAATGGGTCACTGGCCTGTAGAGTTGAAAGCACTAGTATTTGCTGCATAGGGGAGAGTAAGGGCCCCCTCATCTTATGGAGCTGAAAGGTACAAGGAATTATCTGGAATTCTCATAGAGACTGGCTTTGGAGGGATCTTTGTCTTTTCTTTAACTCTTACTTGGTACTGAGAACATTCCAGAGAATACCGCCATGTTCTTGCCATCAGTCAGCACGTAGTAAGAAGCATATGTCTTACATGCTACATGCTTGCAGAAATTAGCAAGTACACAGTACACTGCCTATCTTCAAAGGGCTAATGACTTCACCAGGGCCATAACACCAGCCTATTAAATGACTACTGCAAAATACTAGGCAGGTGAAACTTAAGTACCACAAGTTTTGTGTGCCTCAGATCATAAGTGTGGTGACAGTTGAGGGAAGGGAGATCAGTCAGGGCATGGGGGGTGGTGTTGAGAGGCATTCTAGAGGAGGTAAACTGAAGAGGTGCATTTACTAGGATGAACTTTAGAGTAGTTAGGGGTGCATGTGAAGCCAGAAGATGGCACTTGGAGAATGAGGATGACATGTTCACAGGATGCTGGGATGCTGAGGGGACCAGCAGAACTATGCACAGCTAAAGGGGGGCCCTGTTTAGAGACAGCCTTGAAAACCACAAAAATTCCATCCTGAAGTTATAGCCCAAATCATTATGTGTAAGGGAGTGGCATGCCGGCAGTGGAATTTAAGGACAAGGGACTTCCTAGTTGTGTGTATTGTATGATAGTGGAGTGACAGTTTCACGTCCTCCAGGGTTTAAACCTCATGGAGACTTTGAGCCTGTTGTATTATTGGCCTGTGGACAGATTCAGGAACTGACCCTTGGGAATTAGTAGTTCCAGTGGTAGGTGAATCAGAGGAGTGGCTCACCACGGTTTCTGTTGCTCCTCTTGCCTCCCCCAGACAACTCACTTCATTCACCTTAATTCATTTTTTTCCCTTCAACAATGAAGCCGTTGTTATTGCCACTCTTGAGTAGGGAAAACAGTCTTGCTCAGAGTCACATTACCTAAAGGCCTCTGTTACAAAGAAAGCAGTGCATAAAACCATATGGGAAGGAAGTTTTCAGTGCTTCAGAAAAGCAAGCCAAAAAAGCAGTCATGCTCAAAGAGAGAGAAGCAAAGGAGTTTTCATGTTGACAAATGACGTGCAGATTTTGTTAAGAAAAAGGAGCCATTCTTGGTGAAATGGGTCATAGGCAACATAAGGCAGAAATGTTGTACCCTTAAACTAGAATGTTAGAATTTCATCCTTTGTGGAGTGCAGCAAAAACAGATCTTTAGGTTTTCTTCAGGTTAAGGGCCCTAGGCACTGTACTTTCTCCTCCCCAGTGGGAGACTCCCCGGAGAGCTGACTCCTTTACTCAGACCTTAGCTTGTTTTCCATTGCTTTTGCCACTTTCCCTATGCATACTAAAGCTGTGAGTGGTGATTCTTAGATAAGGTTCTGGTTTGAAAGAAATACCTAAAAGTTACCTACAAAGTCCAGAAGTGCTTATATGGGAATGGTCTTTATGAAGCCCCTACAGGCAGCTACACTGTACACAGAACACACTGTAAAGCCAGGGGGGTCCTTGGCAGGCTGTGGGCTCCCCTATAAACTGGCACCGTTGCTCAGCCCCTGGTACCGAGCCAGGCTCTGCAGGGGCTTTCTGGGTGGTAATGGTATCTGGGAGGCTTCTGTGGTTTCTCCCAGCTCTCGCTCCTGGCCATGAACTTTTGACATAGAAAACAGCAGTCCCTCTCATACCATAGGTTTCTTTCCAATTCCTCATTTCAGATATCCTTGACCTTGTCGCTTAGATCATGTGCCCTGCATTTTGCCTAAGAAAGTAGACTCAATTTGTGTTGCAGGATTTCCCAGTGAAGACAGTGAATTAAAATAGGCAGGGAAGGATTAGGTACATGTGGAATGGAACTGCGACCTCTGTGAGATTTTTGTTGTGTGGCCCCAGAATCTGGGGTAGACTCTGTGACTCACATTACTGTCACGTTTCCTTGTCTTTCAAGTGAGAAAGCTAGCAGTTAAAGTGACTCGTAGTAGAAGTCCATCAATGATAGACTGGATTAAGAAAATGTGGCACATATACACCATGGAATACTATGCAGCCATAAAAAAGGATGAGTTCATGTCCTGTGTAGGGATATGGGTGAAGCTAGAAACCATCATTCTGAGCAAACTATCACAAGGACAGGAAACCAAACACCACATGTTCTCACTCATAGGTGGGAATTGAACAATGAGAACACTTGGACACAGGATGGGGAACATCACACACCGGGGCCTGACACTGACACGGACTGGGGGAGGGATAGCATTAGGAGATATACCTAATGTAAATGACGAGTTAATGGGTGCAGCACACCAACATGGCACATGTATACATATGTAACAAACCTGCACGTTGTGCACATGTACCCTAGAACTTAAAGCATAATAAATAAATAAATAAATAAATAAATAAAGTGACTCCTTCAGGCTGTGTCAGTGCTGGGACAGCTCAGCCGGTTGGTTGTCTCTTGGCTTTAGACGAGTGGATGGTACCTGGGCATGTCCATCTGCTGGGTCTGTTGTCATCTGCTCTGCTCTCCAGCCTTTCTTCAGCACTGAGGAGTGGTCAGCAGCAGTGGGAGTGTAACTCAGTGGATGTGCGGGACCCTGGGTGTGTGTGAAGAAGTCCTAAGTGATCTTTGACATGTCTTAATAGTTAGGCATCCTGTCCTTCAGTGTGAATTCAGGTGTGTGTGGGGGTGTGTGAAATGCTTTAGTTCTTTCATAACACTGAGGAAACAGTGGTGAAGGGAAAAGGCATATCTTTGGTGTCCTCTGTGCTCCGGCCCTGCTTCAAGGATTGCCCTCTTTGTAGTGTTCTGTGGTTTGGAGTTCTTAAACCCACTCTTAGTTGGCAGGCCATGAGATGAAGTGTGGAAAAGTAACTCATACTGACATTGTAGTGACAGTGAATGGCTTAGTGCTGGGATCCATACTGAGCTCCACATTGAAAGCACACACACACACAGCCCTACACTCTTCTTTATACACATATTCATATATATATACACACACATATATATTTTAGTTGGACCTCAGTTTTATTATCAGTTTGCTCTGTTTTCATTTAACATTCTTAGTCATGTGACTAGATAGAATCGCCCGAAGTTGTAATATGCTGGCACATGGCATTCCTGACTCAGTGTCTATTTTAAGAAAACATCACACTTTCTTTGATTGAAGCGTATGGGCTCTCAACTCCTCTCTTACTCTGATTTGGTAGGAGGGATGGGAATGAAGGCACAGAAAGGTGTTTTGGGGTTTGGTTTTTTTGTTGCTTTTCTCCCTCTTGCTTAGAGCTTCCCCAGTTTCGCTCCACATTGGAATTGCTGGAAGAGCTGTATAAAATACAGGTGCCTAGGCCCTATCCTCAGAGCTTCTGATTGAATAGATCTGGGTGGTTCCTGGGTACAGAGATTTTAAAAGTTTCTTGGGTGATTTTAATGTGCAGCCACAATTGCACCTTGTACCTTTTTCATTTTCCACTGTTTTCCACCTGCCTGAAAGAGGAAGCCAGATTAGGACTTGCCTTTGCATCCAGGTCATCCATGATTCCTAATTTTAGCCCTAGGCTTCTAGATTTATAGATGTAGAGGATGATGCCCGGAAAGGGGCTGAGTTTCTTTTCAGGTTAGTCTTTGTAGGTTGGCCAAAAGGAGAAGGCTGACAGATACTGTCATGCATTGGAACTGTAGTTTTAGACTGATCTTCATATAGTATCATCCATACTCGGTTTATGTTCATCTTTAAAGTGGGCATTACAACTACATTATTTTTAATTTATAAGAAAAAAATTCTTGTCAGAATCCTTTTTCTTTCTAGTCCAAAATGTGCCTGTAATACATGTGAGCACACACGCAAATACTGTTTCATGTGCTGAGGCAAAGAAACTCAGGAAGGAGATGAGGACATTCCCATCTTATGGTCGTTTGGTATCAATAATTAGTCACTTACTACTAGCTATGACCTTGTGGGAAATGGGTAGATAACAAACCTAGTGAGAAATTTCAAATTACCAGTTGGAAGCCATTGCTGAAAAACAGGATTTTTCTTTTAATGGAATTTTCTTTTGAGCAAGGATGTTAATTTTTTAAAAAAGTACTATGATTCTTTCCCCAGAGTAAAATAAGTTACTTTAGCTGAAAAGAGCCTTAAACTTGGTGCCCATGCAGAGGAATCAGTGCAGAGAGGGAAAACAGCCTGGGCCCGTCCTGCTGAATGTTCCCACGGATGTTGTGTGTGCGGTGTCGGTGTTACTGTAGTACTATCTCATGTTCAGTGACTGAAGGACTGAACACAGTGTCACATTTAATTGGAACAGGAAGCACACTCCAGTTTGTGTGTGAAGCAGATAAACTGGAGCTGAAAGGCCAGTGCTTGGCAGAAGACCAGACCCCATTGCCCCAGCTCCGCACTGTAACATTAGACTCCAGAAGTCTTTGAGTGGGGCAGAGAGCACATTCTCTTGCTAACACATGGTGTGGCAGAATGACCACTCCTTTCTGTATCTTTTATGTATTTTGAAAGACAGCTGCTCTTCCTGTTTTGCTTTCCTTCAGTGGCCTCCCTGCTTCCCTCCTTTCTGTCCTCAACCTTGACCATTCAGAGCTTTGTGACACATTCAGTCCCGCAGAGGACTTGACTTTCGCTGGTGCTGCTGCAACCCTTGGAACCGGGTTGTGTGAGAGCATTAGAGCATTCGCGCCTTCACTCAGTGTGTCTTGAGGACTGTTATGTTGACCTCACGGGTCATTTTGGTGGGTGGCTGGACTTGTGATAATTCTGAATAGTAACTTTGGAATTTTATGAATCAAAAAGACAGAGCTCCCTCTGCCAAGTTGAAACACTGTGGGAGAATGCCTGGTGGGTTCTTGTGAGTCACGCAGGAAGGAAGGAGGACTTGATGGGCACTCATATTCACTTCGCTTTCTTTCCCCCAGGGTCCCCTTCTGCTTGTTATAGCCCCAGTAGTCCTGTCCAGGTTCTAGAAGACTCCACCTACTTTTCCCCAGACTTTCAGCTTTATTCTGGGAGGCATGAAACATCTGCTTTGACGGTGGAGGCAACCAGTAGCATCAGGGAAAAAGTTGGTAAGTCCTTTTACCGGCACTTGTGTTGGAAAAGCAAAATGATCTTACGTTTCTCATCTTTAGCTCTTTTGCATAATTCAGACGTTTATTCTCTAATCTTGTTTTTTAAATCATCATATTGGATTATTGATTGTCTGTTCATAGATGCCTTATTTTTAATCATGTTTTGCTATGGTGTTAATAGACTGCTTTACTCTAATATGTGACTCTGTCTGAGAGCATCATACCTAAACATGTAGGAACTTCAGAATTATACCACTTATTTTCAGTATTTCTCTGATTCCTAAATACTTTTTTCTCCCCTTTCTCAGAATCTCATTTCTTTTTTCCTTCTCTGCTTTTGTTTTTATCTCTTTTTGCAAATAATTTAGAAGTTAAAAGAAGTAATTCAGAACTATAGCAAGGAAGGAGCTGTCTCCTTTGTAAAAACTTCCTATCTCTTTTTGAGGGCTTTTGAGACTGGTTAAACTGTGAGGGAATCTTTAAACCACTTTAGGGAAGGATGTCATGGTTCTTGCTAAATGTGCTTATAACTCATCTCTCTCTTACTTCAGTGAAAGGGGAATTCAATAGTTTTCATGCTTGTTGAGATCTATTCCTTTATTATTCATCCAAATACATCATTTTCCTTTGGAAATATATTTTGATTTGAAGTTGTATTCATTTTATTTTAAAATGTTTTAAAATTTTTTTATTTGAATGTGCTTGTTCCATTAAGTCTTTCAGATCAGTTACCCTGAGGGGAGGACTGTGTCCTCTTTACTCTCGTAACCCCAGCACCTGTCCCAATGCCTGAACTATAACACGTTTTCAGTAAATATGGTAGAGTGAAAGAGCAGACCAGTCCAACCCACATTGATCTGTCTTTCCTTGGGTAGTTAATGGTTTATTACAAATATTTGGCAATTCATGTTGTGTAGAGTTTTAATAGTTTGTTTTTATTGTTTAAAATTTTTTTGCTGTTGAACTTTGGGTTTATATCTCAGTTACAGTATTGATTCTTTGACGGTAAGGGATAAATTTCAGTTTATTTCACATACATTCCTATGAGGCAGATATGAAAGTTTCTCCATTTTTCAGAGGAGAGAGGTTCAGAGAAGCCACAGAGGTGAGATTTTGGGGGTAAGGGTGACAGGGAGAGCCTTATGATCAAAGTTGAGCTTCAGGAACCAGTGTGTAAACTCCCTTCATTTCCTCAACAATCATGTCCTGAACGCCTTCTGTGTATCAGGACAGGGTTCAAGGCACTGGGGAGGCAACACATAAATATAACAAACAGAACTCTCTGCTCCCTGGAGTTTGAATCTGGTAGAGGAAGACAGGTCGTAATGCAATATGAATTGAAAGGAGAAGGAGCCAGGGGCAAGAGATATTGAGAGGCCATTCAGCATGTCTAAATGGCTGGCAAGGAGAGTTGGAACCCGGAGAGTGGCTGAGGGCACGGAAGAATGGATTGGATGGGGGAGCTTGTTGGTGTAGAAACTAGGGCTTGGTTGTGATTTGTAACTGTTATAAATGTGAAATTTCTTAATGAAAATTAGGGGGCCATCACGGAGTTACAGTATTTTGCTATTGCAAGGACAGTAACAATGTCATCTGCTGTCACCTTTTTTTCATATTTTAATACCAAAAATATAGGAGGGATGTGATCCTTGACAGTTCTTGCCCCAAAAAGGGCAGTTATGAACCTTCTAATGGCATATATCTATTTACATACACATATAGATGTATTAATATACATATATGTATATATCTTGTATATAAGCATATCACACCACCTTTGTTTTTTTCTCATTTCACTGTAGACTGAGAAAAACGAGCGTGGCAGTTGATTAAATGTGGAGAGCAAAGGATAAAAAGGTCAGAAGTGAATATGACACTTCTATCTGGATGACTCATATTTGAGAATGCCATTTATAGGAAGAAAAGATGAACTTGGGGAAGAAAGATTGTTTTGGGAAAATGATGTGCCATATGTACACATAAAACATAGAGCCATCATTACATGAATCTGTAAGAGTGAAGGCTGCCTAGAGATGATCTAGTTCAGCTCTCTTGGTTTACAGAGGAGGATATTGAGGCTCAGGGAGGGAAAGCGATTTGTTTAAGGTCATGCCAGTAGTTAGTGGTAGAATTTCTACTTTCATAATGCTATAATAATATCCTTAATGCACTACTTAATAGTCCTGTTGTGAAATGGGCTAAATTTTTTATTTCATGGAGCTCATGTAGGTATTCTTTTATTGGTTAAATATCTGAGCCCCTATGACATCCAGGCATTGGGCTTTGTTTTGGGGAGACCCAGATGAGAAGACATGATCTTTGCCTTTGAGAAGTTTAGATTCTTGTATAAATAAATAATTGCCATCTACTGTGAGAATTGCTGCAATGGAGATATATACAAATGGAGTGGGGACATTGGAGAAAAAGGCTCAGGCCTGCAGGGCTGCAGCAGGAAAGGTTTTACTTGGAAGGTAGTTTTGGAGCTATCACTTGTCCAATAATTTTCCCAAGAGATATGGTGAGATGCATTTTTCTAGGCAGAGGGAAGGCAAGCAAAAGTCCAGAGGCTGGAGAGAGCTAGCATGTCTTGGAAACTATATGTACATAAGTATTGCTGGAGCTTAAACGCCAAAGGATTGCCAGTGGGAGTTGGGAGCAGCATGAAATGTTGTTGGATAGGTAGGTAGTACCTGCTACACCATATGATAGAATGTCAGTTTCATCCTGTAATTGATTATTGAGGAATTTTGGTGCAGAGGAGTGACATGATTAGATTTCTCTATTGGAACAATCTTTCAAGGTAGTGTGCCAGATAGACTGGGGTCAGAGGGGTGGGTTTGGAAGTGGGAATAAGATGAGTGTCAGGGAAATAGATAAAGAGGCTGTTGGAATGACCTGGGTATGTGTTGCTGAGAGCTTGTAATGTGGAATGAACACAGATTTGGTGTCATATCCCAGTTCTGCCTCTTCCCGCCTGGGGGCCTCGGCAATTTACCTTCTGTGAACATCTCTCCTCTTCTGTAAGTTGAGGGAATTACTATCTACCTCTTAGTGTTATATTTGGAATGAATGAAATAACACATGGAGAGAATTTAGTACAATACCTGGCACATCATATACATGTTTAAAGTAGTTCTTATGCTTGTATTGAAGTTATTAATGATGAACTTGGAGATTGGCACGGGAATAAGAAAGAGGGTTGGCAGAGATGTTGAGAAGGTTGAATTGACAGGCAGTGGCTGTCTGGATGTTGGGGTAAAGGGAGAGGAAGGAATTTTGGAAAACCTTCAGTTTTCTGGCTTGACAGAAAGTAGATGAGGCAGGGAATACAGGGGTTGGCATGGGTGGTTAAGTATTTTGGGCGAGGAAGACATGTTGAGTTAGAAGGACTCAGGGCCATTGTCTGGCAGTTGTAGATGTATGGGTCATGAGTCAGTAGTTGATGACGAGGGGTAGGTGTGGTGTCACTGGGAGACGCATAAAGGTGGAAGAGCACTCAGGACAGAGCTGTAGGAAACACCAGAATTTAAGGGACAGGTGGAGAGAAGGGAGCCAGAGATGGTGCATAGAGAGAGGCAGGAGCCAGGACCAAGAGGAGGGGTGACCTGGAGGCCGAATTAGGAGAGCACTGCAGGAAGAGGGTAACCAACCATGTCAAATGCTTCAGAAAAGTTAGGTGTATAATATGAGGGCTGGAAAATTCTCATTGGATTTGCTTACTGGTCAGAGCAGTAGGGAGGTTAGTGGATGGAGCATTTGGGAAGGGGAGACAGCAAGTGTAGGGTACTTACCAAAGACAACTAGACGAGAAGGAAAAGTGAGATACAGGGTGGTAGTTAGAGGTATATGGGAGGGCCAAGAAAAGGTGGTTTCTTTTGGTTTGATTTTGGTTTTCTCTTGTATTTTTTTTAAATAGGAAAGACTTGGGTATATTTATGTGATGAAGAGAAAGGACCAGTGGGGAGATTAGAGAAAAGGGAGGGGTTGAAGGATGGAACAATGTTTAAGAGGAAGCAGAGGAGAGGGAGTGCAGAATAGTAGACTCGCTTTGAATTGGAGAAGAAAATTCCATGAGACATTGCCAGGTAAATGGAGGTGATGATGCATTTGAAATCTTATTTTTAAATGTTGCTGTAGTTAGAATGTTAATTATGTACCACATAGTCACAGACATATATCTCCTGTGGAGCTGCCTGATATCTTTTTTCCTATGTTTATCTTTTAGTTGAAGATCCTCTTTGTAACTTCCACTCCCCAAACTTCCTGAGGATCTCAGAGGTGGAAATGAGAGGTTCCGAGGATGCGGCAGCTGGAACAGTATTGCAGCGGCTGATCCAGGAACAACTGCGGTATGGCACCCCAACCGAGAACATGAACTTGCTGGCCATTCAGCACCAGGCCACAGGGAGTGCAGGACCAGCCCATCCTACAAACAACTTTTCTTCCACGGAAAACCTCACTCAAGAAGACCCACAAATGGTCTACCAGTCAGCACGCCAAGAACCGCAGGGTCAAGAACACCAGGTGGACAATACGGTGATGGAGAAACAGGTCCGGTCCACGCAGCCTCAGCAGAACAACGAGGAACTGCCCACTTACGAGGAGGCCAAAGCACAGTCGCAGTTCTTCAGGGGGCAGCAGCAGCAGCAACAGCAGCAGGGGGCGGTGAGCCATGGTTACTACATGGCAGGGGGCACCAGTCAGAAGTCCCGAACTGAGGGGAGGCCCACTGTGAACCGTGCCAACAGTGGACAGGCGCATAAGGACGAGGCGCTGAAGGAACTGAAGCAGGGCCACGTCCGCTCGCTCAGCGAGAGAATCATGCAGCTGTCCCTGGAGAGGAATGGGGCCAAGCAACACCTTCCCGGCTCGGGGAATGGAAAGGGCTTCAAAGCAGGAGGGGGGC
Source organism: Pan troglodytes (assembly GCF_028858775.2). Classification (NCBI taxonomy): domain Eukaryota; kingdom Metazoa; phylum Chordata; class Mammalia; order Primates; family Hominidae; genus Pan; species Pan troglodytes. The sequence goes on from NC_072407.2 coordinate 96,907,343, forward strand.
CCTCCCCTGCCCAGCCTGCAGGTAAAGTGCTGGACCCTCGGGGTCCTCCACCTGAGTACCCCTTCAAGACCAAGCAAATGATGTCCCCAGTCAGCAAGACCCAGGAGCACGGACTTTTTTATGGTGACCAGCACCCCGGGATGCTCCACGAGATGGTCAAGCCCTACCCTGCTCCTCAGCCTGTGAGAACAGATGTGGCCGTCCTGCGGTACCAGCCACCCCCTGAGTATGGGGTAACGAGGTGATTATCAACTGCAGACGTTTCGTGCGGCTTTTCAAAATTCAATAGTCATGTTATTAGCATTTATTATTTTCAGAGCAGATTAGGTTTTTGTCATCAGGCTTTTTTCCTTATGCATGATATTTAATAAACCACTTTGTGGCCAGAATATATAGGGTGAAATAGAGTAGAGGGCAACTGAGGGATTTTCTCCAAACATAGCAGCAGGCAGTTGGGGACTTATGAGTTTAGGGGAGGGACCTCACTTGTTAGCTGTCCTTGGGAGCTCTGCCTAGTGGCCTGGCAAAGTAGCAATTTTCCAATGGCTTTGTGGAGACCATCCAAACTCCTGGAACATATTATTACCAGAGGGTTTTATAGTCTTTTTTCATTGTAGATTTTAAAGGAAAATGTAGTCTGAATGCTAGAATGGAGGAGTTAAAGGGACTGTAGAAATCACATAGTCCCATCCCTCACTCAACAGATGAGAAACTAAAGCCTGGAGAGATTAATGAATTTCATAGACACAACTCTGAGGCAGCTGGGGGCTACACTCAAGTATCCTGACTGCCAAAATCTATTCACTCCCTTGCCCTAATTCTTCCTACAGCCTTCACTTGTATTCTTCCAGTTGATTGATGGATTCAGCAGCACCTACTGAGTGTATGCTGTACTCTGAAGCCCTGTTCCTGGTTCAGAGATGGGGTCCCTGCCCTTCAGGACCCTATAGCATTGTCTTGGAGGAAACCAGCATCTGAACAGATCATTGCCATTCAATGTGCTGTTCTAGGAGAGAAATGGGCCGAGGATGCTAGGGTAACAGGTAGGATAGTATAACTCACAACTGGAGGGGCTGGAGAGAGCTTCCCAGAGGAGGTGACATTTGAGTTGGAACTTGAAGGATAAATCAGAGTTGTAGGGTAGAGATGAAGTAGCAGTATGTGCTGTGTGAGGGAGTGCCGTGTCTTCAGACAAAGAGGTCATGAGGATTTTTGTCTGGAATGAGTGGCAATAATGCAGAGCACTGGTGGGCAAGGGTGTGGTAAGAAGTGACAGGAGATATGTTTGGACAGGGAAGTTGGGACCCGTTTGGTTGAGGTATGTTTGGACAGGGAAGTTGATGATGACGGTCTCTGGGTGTCGTATTAAGGAGTTTAGAATTTATCCATAAGCAATTGGGAAAAGCGGTGTTCTTAGGTAGGGATGGTAAGTGGATGTCTAACAGCTGATTTTGGTGGCAGTGCATGAATTAGAGGAAAGGGAGCCCGACGCCACAAGGAGCTCCAGGGATGCTTTCAGTAGTCCAGATCAGAATTGGTGAGGGTGGCCAAAGCTTGGGCAGGGAGAATAGAGGAGCATTATGTGCTAAGAGAGGTAGGGAAATAGAACTGACAGGGTTTAGGGATTGGTTAGATACAGAAATTCTGGAATAGGGATGATGGAAATAAGGGAATTACGAATCAAACTCTCAGGAGAGAAATTGGGTCTGAAGATCACACTTTGGGAGTCAGAAATGTTTAGATGTTGCTGACATTGAAGGAGGGGCAGGGAACATGAACAGAAAAGACATGTGGCCACTGCCTATTATTGGATGTGTCATTTTCATGAAGGGCTTTATTTATCTGTTTCTAAATTGAACAAGCCAGAGTTTTCCCAAGCGACCTCAGTGGCTATGTGCAGGACATACCTTGGCTGTACATCTTCTGAAAAAGGAGAGGCTGGAGGTTGGCAGAGGGAGAGTGGCCTGATCTGCCACTGGCTTCCCAGCACTGACACATTTCCCCACATTAGACTGAGAATGCCAGCTCAGAAGCAGCATAACCAACTGTGAGATCTTGGCCAGGCAGGAGAACGCATTCTCCCTAAGTGGGCATAACCCGACTCCTCCCAGGAATCCAAGATGGGATCCAGGAGGCTCTTCTTCCCCCTTTATAGCTCCTTGATCAAATCCCTGGTATTTGCATCACAGTGATTTACCACAGTTGTTTAAAATAAGCCATGATGTTATTCCACCATCATACCAGAGTTTGGCTTATTATATTTCACCCTTTTCCCCGATAACTTAACTCAGCCTCTAGAGCTTGATAGAGGGGAAACTATCCTGAAATGAAATCCCCTTCCTCTTCTTTGCTTTACTATTTGTAAAGTAATATATGCATACCGTGCAATGCATACAGTGGATCACTTTGCCTTTTGTCATTTGGTAATAGGTGTGATGTGAGGTGGGAGAAATGGTCAGGGGAGGAGGGGAACACTTTTGGAGGTCATTTTTCTCAAAGTTATGACGTTAGAAAGAAGAAGAAATGTGTGAGGGATTTGAGCTGACTGCCAGGCTTGGCAGCTGGTTAATATGACGCATCAAATGTCTCAGGAGACGTAACAGACAGGCCATTGAGGCTGGGCCCCAGAGCCACAAGGCCCCTTTGTGAACAGGGCCATGGCTAGCCAGCATGGCTCCACTGGTGCAGCCCTTGGCTGACTGGGTAAACAATATTGCATCCACACCAGCCCTGCTTCAGACACATTTAACGTGGCCTGAACTCGAAGGATTGGACCTGAAACTCAGCAGTGTGTCATGTTCAACTTGCCTGTGACCCAGAAGACAAGTTGGGCCCCTTCATTTCACTGACACATTATCTTGTGCTTAAAGGGTTATCTGTTTGTCATTGATCGTGATGGTTTAGGAAGCTGCAGGCCATTGTGTACATACGTACAACCACATAGACTCTTGGACTAGAAAGAGACGCCTCTGATGGAGATCATGGAGTCCATCTCCCTGGCTGGTGCTGCAAACGTGGGCTCAGTATGTAATGAGTATTCAGTAGTTTGGTCCAACCCATTACATTGTTGAGACTTCACTCCTTTTTGCCTAGAGGTAGAAAGCTCCAAAGAGACAAGTGATAGAACTTATGAGAAGAATAAGAATTTGAGTTTTTTGTGATCACTCTTGACTCACCATAGCTTACAAATTCTCTCACCTGCTCTGATGCCCTAAAGATGGAGATGTCTGGTAGGTGATTGTAAGGCCCTTTAGGCTCCTTTCCTGGGAACCCTCTGGGAGATGAGGCCTTGACCTCGTTGACTTGACCCACCTTGGCCCATGTGGGTGAGCTACTGTGGCTGGTGGGGGTGGGAGTGCTAAGGCAGCAGGGGCCTGCAGGGAACATGTGTTGGCTAGGGATGAAGGCTCTGGTTTTCCTCTTGTTCTACTATACTTTTTCCTCAACCTGAAAGTGTAAATGGATAAGAATGAGGACAAGATGGGAATTAAACAGGTTGTTACTGTGGAGAATTGTGACCACTCCCAACCCCCCAGGCAAAGGCAAGCATTTGGATATTACTTATGACTCTTTGTGGAAACAGACCACTTCTAGAAGTAGTGACTTGGCTTATGCAATCTGCACTGTTAATGGAAATGAATGCATGAATGAATACCAAGGGATGATCTAATTTTTATCAAAGCAGTTTGGAGTATATTAGTCAACATGCATATTTGTTTTCCAAAGAAATCCATATTTCAAAACATTTGGGAACTAGAGATGCTAAAAAAATTACTTAAAATATCCTACTTTCCTAATACACCCACTAACATTTTTCCTGTACAAATTAATTTTTTCACATTATAATGATAAATTATATTGTTTAGTATCCTCGCTTTTGAAAGATAGCATTGTATCACAAGCTTTTTTCCACAATCCTTTATTTTTTCAAAACCAACATTTTTATTGCTGTATAATATTTCATAAAGTATACCATTTACACCATTTTCTCCATGATAGAGCGAACATCATCATGCATATCAAATTATCTATGTTTTGGCTTCCTTAGGAATCATTATTTAGAAATGAAATTATTGGGTAAATTATAATAAACATTTAAAAGCTTCTGATGCCAGAAAACCTTGTAAAAATATTACGGTGCCTGTTTTACTGCACTTTGACCAACGTTAGTTATTACATCATTATAATTGCAAAATCTTTGCTAATTTAATAGGCAAATAGTGTTTTGTTGTTGTTGTCTTGAGATGCCTGTCGCTCAGGCTGGAGTGCAGCAGTGCAGTCACAGCTCACTGCAACCTCTACCTCCCAAGCTCAAGTGATCCTCCCATCATAGTCTCCCCAGTAGCTGCGATTACAGGCATGTGCCACCGTGCCCAACTATTTTTGTAATTCTTTTTTGGTAGAGTTAGGGTTTCACTATGTTGGCAAGGCTGGTCTTGAACTCCTGGGCTCAAGCAGTCTACTCACCTTGGCCTCCCAAAGTGTTAAGATTACAGGTGAACACTGCACCCTGCCTGCAAATAGTCTTAACTTCCTATTTGAATTTGTTATAACTGGCTAGGTTAATTTTGTGGGGAAGGGAGTATGTTTTGCTATTTAGACTTAGTTGATCTCAAAAATAGGCTTTTTGTGTTTCTTGTTCCTAAGACTTATATATTATAATGGACTCAGCATAAACTAAAATCTGTTTTTTCTAACACTTGCTCTCATTGTCCATTTTCTAGAACTCTGTCTTCACCCTTAGCAGGTGAGAGTGGAGTAGTTGTGGTGGTGGTAGTCATAGCAGGAGGGTGAAACCTTCACCGAATGCTGACTGTGTGCCAGGCACTTTGTGTGGGTTACTTATCTTCCTTAATCTTTACAACTCTAAAGGGTGGGTACTATTATTATCACAATTTTTACATACAATAAAAACTTAGGCTTAGAGAGGGAGGTTAACTAACTTGATCACAGCCAGCAGCTTGGAAGTGCAGGAGCCAGGTGCAGACCTGGAATGCTTTGTTGCACACTGCGTCTCCCACGAGTGTAAACACTTGGCCACTGTACTTTGCAGTGGAGCCGCAGATTTAAGCTTTCACTTGGGGTCACTAAATCTGGTGAATTTCTAATCAGATTTATAGAATATATCACATGTGATGTCCAGCCTGTGCTCTGCCCACCTTCTGTTTTTTTCAACAGGACCAGAATTCTGGTGAAGTATTCTAGACTCTAGGAAGAAAGCTGTCTGGATACCTCTTTTTCTTCAGATATCTAGGAAGACTGTCACAGACCAGACTTAATGGGGCTGACAGCTCTGGGTGTGGGCTTTCGTCTGTCTTTTGGTTTGCTTTCATTTGGAGGTGCTTTCATTCCTAGGGTGAGGGTTGCGGGTTTTCTGTAGACATTTTTATTAGAATGTTTCCATTATGGAAGATGATAAATACTAACTTAAGACTAATTTGTATGTTTTAGGCAGTATCCATTTGGAAAAAGACTAAGAATGACTCCTGTCAATGAAAAGAACACTTAAGGCTCTGTTTCCACTCTCTCAGCCTGTACATTGCCTTTTTGGCCTTTATCTTGGCTCAATCTTGTCTGTTCAGCATAGGGGATTTGATTTACTAGCTTCCGGGAAGTGGAGAGAAGAGTGGTAACTGTTTATTAATATTTTGTTCATCTATGAGTACATTAATTTGATTTTTTGGTGTGTAGATAGATATTTTATAAAAGCATGACATGGTAGTGTTTGGCCCAGCCCTCCCATCCTAGGTTGATGAAAATATAAGATGATGTCAAAGCCAGAGGAGCTGTGGATTTCCTATCGTAGAGCAGACTTCTTGCCTTGTCCCAGGACAGCCATCACCACCACCTTCTTTCTCATCAGGGCAGGGGGCTTGCAGTGTCATACATTAAGTGAGGGAACCTGTGGTATGACCTATTCCCCAAATCACTATTTTCCTTTAAAAAAATGCATTATGCATTTTCCCCCAGAAAACCTGATTTCTTTTCATTGAGGATAGAGTCAGAGGCACTGACATTCTCTGGGTACATGCCCACTGACAGTGCAGGGAGGAGGGACAAGTAAAGTGGGGGCAGCCCAAGAGTACATTTGGCAAATTAAAGATAACTCCTGTCCTCAGGGAACCCTGTCAGCCCAGCAGTGCAGCAAGTCCAGTCTAAACATGAACAAGCATGAAGATATTTGCTAAATCACAGGCCTTACTCCTAGTGGGCTCTGTGTTTGGAATGTGCCATATTACAAGAAAGAAGGTTTGATGGTCCTGTCTTACTTTGTGTTGGACATGGCTGGAGGAGGGAGGAGAATCTTGGGAGTAAGTATGTGTTTCCAAAATGGGGAATTATGATTTGCAGTTTATGCAATCATGAAAATGAATTGCTTTGTGGGATGAAAAGGTAAGCCAGACCCATGGCTGTTGAATTAAAAATGATGCATTGCCCTTAACGAAAATGAGGCCATGGAGCCTTATTTAAATTCCACCAGCTAAACATGTGTTTTGAATACCAGCATGGGAACTCAGGAGTTTCTCCAGTATTTAGGCTGAATTATGGCTGGATGAAGGAAATAAAATGCCCTGTGTGTCCTGACAAACGGCTCTGCAGCATGGGTATTTCAAGAAGCTAGGGTCAAGTTCAGGTTACTTTCTCAGGAAACCTAACAATTCCAGCTGTAATGTATTAAATGAGTGACTTCTCTAAACAGGAGGGTTATCTGTAGCCACCCTGGATAGCAATGATTTTGATCTTAGTTTACCCAAGAGTAGAGTCTTCATTTGAACAGTTATGAGATTTAAGGTGTCTACACGACCACAGGGGTCCAGGTGGGGAGTTCCATGAGTTTGGAAAAAAAATTTCAGGGGGTTTGGGTTCTGACTCTTCCTTCTGGTAGCAAATTGCATAAGTTCTCAGAGCCTCAGTTTCCTTATCTGTGAAATGTTACAGCTGATTTTTTTCCCCTAAAACTATTAGGTTGGTGCAAAAGTAATTGTGGTTTTTGCCATAATAACTGATTTTCTTCGTTCGATAAATAAAACATATTCATTGCACAAAATTTAGAAATACAGATAACTCCCATTCTGCCCCCCAAAAGAAAGAAAATAGAAATTGCCTCAGTCTTATTATCCAGAGATACCATTGTTAAACCCTCTGTTGACTATGTTGCTTCAAGGACTAGAAAATTATAAGAAAATACTTTAAGTTGCAAAGCTCTATATAAATAAGAGGTATTTTTATTGAGTCAACAGAATTCAAATTTGAACCTCTTCACAGCCAAGAAGCCCTATATTATTTAACCTCATTTTAAATTTCATTTTGTTTACATTTTTTCTGAATATTAAAATAACAATGCTGATTTTTTGGTTTATCCATGTTTTCTAATTTTTCTATAATGTACATGTATTATTTAGATAATAAAATTTTTTTAAGTAGCCATACATGTTCATTGTAGAAAATGTGTAAAGAACAGAAAAGTATCAAGAGTAGAAGAAAAATCCATAGTCCCATCACTTGCAGTAATAGCTCCTTCCAGTCTTTTTTTCCTTTTGTAATAGTTCCTTCCAGTCTTTTTTCTCTGCATTATTTTTTACAAAGGCAAAAGCCTAATATATATTATATCTTGAGAAATTTGTTAATATTGATAAACTGAGAAATGTTTTGATTTTAATTTCTCTATTAATTTTGCATAGGAAAATGTGTGTTTAGCCCCCTGCATTTTCTCTTTATGAATTACTTCACTACATCCTTTTTCTATTTACCCATTGATTTTTTTTCTTTTCCTGTCATGTTTTGCAAAATTTTTGTCAAACAAGCCATTTTTTATTACATATTAGCCTAATAGCCTAATTATAAAGGAATATAGAGTTTAATATATTGACTGTGGCTTGCTGATCACCATTCACGCTTGAGAATCTGGGGACCCCAGAGTGGGAACAGCTAGTCTGTTGCATGAGTTGCTCTGATGCTCACTGAAATCTGGAACTGGCTCTCCAGAACCAGGCCTTCTAGGGTACATGCACAATGGTCTAGAGCAGCTCTCACTGTTCAATAGAAATGTAACATGAGCCACATATCTCATTAAACATTTTCTAGCAGTGACATCTTAAGAAGTTTGAAAGAGACAAATGAAATTAATTTTAAAGCATAGTTTAGTTAACTCATTTAGAAACATTAAAAAAATTTAGTTAACCCATTATATCCAAAATATTGTCATTTTAACAGGTAATCAATATTAAAAACTCTCAGTGAGGTATTTTCCTTTTCTACCAAGTCTCTAAATTCTTTTTTTTCTTTCTTTTTTTTTTTTTTTTTTGAGATGGAGTCTCACTTTGTTGCCCAGGCTGCAGTGGCTCGATCTCAGCTCACTGCAACCTCCGCCTCCCGGGTTCAAGTGATTCTCCTACCTCAGCCTCCCAAGTAGCTGGGACTACAGGTACGTGCCACCACACCTGGCTAATTTTTGTATTTTTAGTAGAGATGGAGTTTTACCATGTTGACCAGGCTGGTCTCGAACTCCTGACCTCAAGTGATCCACCCACCTCGGCCTCCCAAAGTGTTGGGATTACAGGCATGAGCCACTGCACCTGGCCCTAAGTCTTCAAGTTCTGATGTCTGTTTTACCCTTAGAGTACATCTCAGTTCAGACTAGCCATATTTCAAGTACCCAATAGCCTAGTGGCTAGTGGCCACTGTCTGGACAGTGTAGGACTAGAAGGAATATGAATCTGTGTCTGAGAACGTGTACTGACATGCACCGACATCAGTCCAGAACCATGCTCTGGTTGTGCATGGCATTGCATTCCGTGGTGCTGGATCATGCCGTGATTCCTCACACGGGCTGTAGGGACAGGGACTGTGATTCTTAGCTCATGGTCTCCGAAGAGGAAGGGCAATCCAAGGGTGGTGCTTATTGCCTTTCTTCTATCATCCATTAGCAGTGTGTGATGATAACACAGGCTAACCATTCATAACTTTATAGCCCTCATGCCAAATTTTTACATCTAGCAGAGATAAATATTAAGCCACTTTACCAATGAATCTAAACAATAATGTATGTTGACAATTCTGAAGCCATTTCTAATTACATTTCACGAATACTTTTAAAACTAGCTTATTTATTAAAAATTTACTTAAGTCACATAAACTTGAAAAAGCATTTGGCTCAAAGTCTGTTTTTTTCTGATAAAGTGTTTGATTTAAGCACTTTTTCCTTTAAGCCAATTAATTAGAGCTTTTATGTATTTTTAGTAGTGAAACATATACATGACACAAATACATAGATATACTAGACACATAGATAGAAATAGATCTTATAGATTCATAACACCTCTTTTTTTCCTCCTATTTTAGACTTCCAATTTCTTGATAACCTGTTTTATTACTCCAGGCAGATGTCAGCTACATAGCCCTAAATTTGCATATTAAAGGGCCAACTCTTGTGAAAAATCAGAGAGTGAAATTTATATCTCAAGGTACAGAGAGAAAGAGTCTGGTGGTACTACAGGGAGATTAAAAATGGATGCCAAGTCAAACATAAAATTACAGAAATCTATCATAGAATTGTATAAGGAAACCAATTTTATTTAGATAGGTAGTTCTAAATTTAGTCTCTGTCTTTTAACTGGATCTGTGAACTCTGGGCAGAGCCCACGCTGAATCCTGGGTCTCCAAAAAGAGAACTAGTACGGGGCTAGACCACGTGACGCTTTCATAGTGCACTTTTTTTCAAACAAAGACATTTCTCTAAGTGTCTAAACTACTCTCTTTCTTACTTTAAACACCCCAGAGTAATCTCTGCTACAATAACTATTTTAGTCCAAAAAAAAAAAAAAAAAGAAAAGAAATGAGGTATGAGGTAATACACTACTAAAGCAAGCAGTTTAAGATCTGAGACAAACTTATCTGTTTACACTCTTGGGGTTCCATAAGGAAAAACAGAGGTTTCTCCCCAAAAGGGAGTCTGGCGCCTTCTTTGTTTTCTTCAAGGAATCCTGGGCTATTAGAAACTATTTCAGGTCCCTTATGCAGCAGAGTGTGGCAAGAGAAAGGAGAGAGAGCAGAAGTAAATGGAGAAAACAGAATTCAGTCAACTGAGAAGAGAAAAAAACTTTTTCTCAAAAAAAAAAGAAAGATCCTAGGAGAGAAAAAAAAATAAAAGCCACACACACACACACACACACACACACACACACACATGCATACACACACATATCTTGGATATTAGCTTTTAATTGACTGCTAACCATTGAGCTACTTAAGAAAAAAAAATTTTAAGTCTCATTACCATATTTTAGCTAAAACAAATTGCTGATATTTCAAAACTAATACAAATGTCAAACCAGAAAGAGCCTGATTTAGGAACAATCCCAGGCTATCGTGGTGACAAAAAATTGGGGGCAGAACCTTAGCTACCTTTAGCTACTGAACTGCAGTGTGGGGCAACAGCCATTGCTACTTCAGTTTGGCTTGGCTTGTTACATAAATAAAGGTGCTCTTGTTATGTAAATAAAGCCCCTCAAGTGGTCAAAATCAAAAATCTTTCAGGCCTGCTGAAAGTGCTGTAATCCCAGCACTTTGGGAGGCCGTGGCAGGTGGAATGGCTGAGGTCAGGGGTTTGAGACCACCCTGGCTAACATGGTGAAACCCCGTCTCTACTAAAAATACAAAAAAATTAGCTGGGTGTGGTGGTGCACGCCTGTAGTCCCAGCCGCTCGGGAGGCTGAGGCAGGAGAATCCCTTGAACCCAGGAGGTGGAGGTTGCAGTAAGCCAAGATTAATGCCACTGCACTCCAGCCTGGGCGACAGAGCAAGACTCTGCCTCTGAGAAAAAAAAAAAAATTCTTTTTTTTACCTTTTGCTGGCTGTCATTTTCCTTTTCCCATTTTTTTTTTCAGTTGTGGGAATTTAGCCAATTCAGAGGCCTTGTTCCCCATAATTTGAAACTTTCCCTTGGATTTGATCAAGTCAGATAGAGCTGGTCAAACCCAATAGGAAACAGATGGAAACAACAACAGAAACAAACAAGCAACAACAACAACAACAACAACAAAACAGTTACACAAAACAAACAATCTCACAATTTATACAATTAGTGAGCACTTTAAAGTTAAGGAGAAATTAAGACCAGCTGGTTGTTAAGTTTAGCCAAGACAAAACCCCAATTCAGCTACTTACCTAGGAGTGGGGCTCAGGCTAATGACTGCTCTCTACCATCCTATAAACAGGAAAAAACTCTAACTTGCCTTCCCTGTTGGAAGCAAGCTAAAACTCCAGAAAGGAGTTACCTTCACTCCATCATGCAGAAAAACTTGCCTTCCTTGTTGGAAGAAAGCAAAACTCCAGAAAAGGAGCTGTACAGCAAAATAAACTTTAGATCTCGATCACATTTGGGGAGATCAGGGATTCTCCGGAGGGGAAGTTGCCAGGCCTCAGCAAATTGTCCTATTGATCCGAGCCATAAAGGTATCTTAAGCTGCTACGAAGCACCCATAGATTTGTCAAAGTACAGGGGAACCACCACTCAGAATCCCTTCAGGTTTCCAATTTGTGAACCCCAAAGTATCTGAGACAGATCTCAGGAAGTTTATTTTGTCAAGCTTAAGAATGCACCCATGACACAGCCAATGAATGTAAGATGTATATTGGTTTGGTCCAGAAGGGCAGAACAACTTGAAGTGTGGGGGAGGGGGCTTCCACATTATAGGTAGATAAGAGACAATCTGTTGCATTATTTAGAGTCTCTGATTAGCTTTCAACTGAATACACAATTTACATGTGAGAGGAGGGTAAAAGAATAGTCGCTTATGCCTTAGTCTTGCTTAGTGAAACAGTAGGGCAGAGGAAGCAATCACATGCATTTCTCAGGTAAGCAGAGGGATGATTTTGAGTTGTGTCTGTCCTTTGTCCATAAGAAATTTCCTTGTGGGCAAATTGTGAGGAAAGTATATAGTTTTTTGTTTTGTTTTGTCTTTGTAGCTATCTTATCTAAGAATAAAATAGGAGGCGGGTTTGCCTGATACAGTTTCCAGCTCGACTTTTCCCTTTGGCTTAGTGATTTTGGGGTCCCAAGATTTATTTGCCATTCACAAAAGCAAACAAAGTCTTGATATGTAGTTCTCCAACCACAGCTGTGTTTCTTCTGCAAAGACTTGGGAAACTCATTTTTCTGTTGATCTCAACCACTGGGTCGCAATCTGGGAACTGCAGGTTAGATACTAAGCATTAGCATGAAATCCCAAATCATCCACATTCCGTATCAAAGGGCTGAGTCAGTCCTCTGAAGAGCCAGCGGCTTCTAATCAGTAACAGTGACATGTGCAACCTTCCATAACTTGTAGCCATCCATAGCGAAAGCTCTCAGAGCTACCCCCATTCTCCCCAGGAGGTCACCTAGCCTTATATTTTCCTTTTAAGTATGTTTGCTGAAATGTTTGTGAGCCTGTCAGCCTCTGTAGCTCTCATTTTGTAAGTATTTCTCATAGCCAGGTTTCCTCTGAATGCCAGCTCCTAACAGCTGAATGTCAAACTCTAGAAGACAATTTGACAAGGATCACTTCAGCCCTCCCTACATGGATACGCAGACCTTCATAGAGATGGCCTCAGAATAAGTCCAGCAGATCCTAACAGAATAATTAGCCTCAGGCCTTGCTTGGTAACTGAACTCAAGACACTCCATCTGGGCTCAGGATGTATTTCCCAGCTGGATTTCCTTAGGCCTTCAGTTTAGCAGCCCTCCCATTTCATGTTGAAATAACTGGGATCAACATTCCCCAGGCAAGGTAAAGAACTGGAGAGCTCAATGCAATTCTTTATTCCATAAGTGACTTCACCTTGCAACCATCCGCAGTTTTCAGAAAGGAATGTTATCAGTGGGCACACCTAAACCATACCTCCCCTCTCTCGCTACACACCCACTGCATAACCTGCCATCTCTTTAGACACAAAGCATTTCTGCATCTTGGTGAATTTGTGCCCCTTCCACACTGAAGTGCGTGTGAATATACATGTCGTCCCATGTGTACAAGGAAGTCCAACTCCACCACAAGAGTGAAATTCACAATGCCCTGCTTTCACCCCAGGTCACAGGAGCTTCGATCAGGAATGGACCCAAAACACTACACATCTGTCACTGAGTCAGTGCTTCCTGCAGGCTGGCTAAATCCTACAATAATACATTTTTCAGGGAAAAGAGGTTCTCTTGGTAAGAGCCAAAATGCCACAAATTACACCACTGCTTTTGAATGAAAGGGCAGAAACCCATTCCCACCTCCTGAGTATTCCCTTTCACACTTCACTTAATGTGAAGAGGAAACGCAGCTGTCTCCTACAGGCTGAGGGGCACAGATGAGTCTACAACTCCCTCCCCTCCTACTCAGGTAGCTTCGGGTGGGGCTTCTATCTTTTAACATTTATTTAACTCTGGGATTTGGAAGTCACTTATGGTCAATGGGAGCTTATCTTCTCCATCATCTTTTTATGTCAGGTAGCAATTACAAGGAAAACCAAGGAGAGAGGCTGAAATCAGGTGATAGTGCTTTCTTGATGCCAGCATACGTCATCAGTGATGGTGACTAGTTACCTGAATGACAGTGCAGAAAAGGCAGGTTTGCCAAGCTTAAGGGACAGAAAAGAATGGGCTTTTTCAAAATGGGAAATTTTCTATCAAACAGAGAGCACTGGCCTCACAAATAACTCAGTTACGCATTCATGCTAATAAATACCACATTACGATGGACAATGTGCAGGCAGGAGAGAAACTTCTATTCCTTGGCTCCACTGCTCAGCCAACTGGGGTGAGTGAGCTCAAAGGTCTGTACAAGCAGATCTGAGCTTAGTGTAAACGAGGGAGAAGGAGTGTCAGAAGGGAACAGGACAATTTCACAGAAAATCATACCAGTGCTATGAAACAGCCTATCCTCGGCTTGCAAAGATAATGTTATTGATGGGCCCCTATTACGATAAACACGTGCAGGTAATGGGGACACAAAGAAAAGGGGAAAAGAGAGGATGGGAGCCCACACTTATTGATAAACTACTTGTGACTAGAACTCCATGTTCTAATTGTCTATTTGTGAGCCTGTTTCCCTATTAGATTGTGAAATCAGAGAGGAAGCTTACTAGACATCCTGTATCTCCATTTCATGGGACGATAATGCCACTTATTCAGTTGTCAGAGTCTGATACATAGTAAGCACTGCATAAATGTTAGATATTCTCACCATGATTATAATTATTATCATTGTATCCCACACCCCCTAATACAGAGCCTAGCACTGGGCATTCATGAGAAGCCTGGTAAATTTTTTCTATTACAGCAAACATTTATTGAACACTTTTTACAATCCAGCCACCAGAAAAAAGTGGACTTTGAGCCAAATGCTTTTTCAAGTTTATGTGACTTAAGTAAATTTTTAATAAATAAGCTAGTTTTAAAAGTATTCATGAAATGTAATTAGAAATGGCTTCAGAATTGTCAACATAAATTATCATTTAGATTCATTGGTAAAGTGGCTTAATATTTATCTCTGCTAGATGTAAAAATGTGGCATGAGGGCTATAAAGTTACGAATGTAGCACAAAAGAAAATTATGTTTTTTTATGTAAACTTTGATAAATAAGGAATTCAATATTGTTCAGTTAATGAAAACAGCTAAATCCTGAGTTATTGGCAAAAACAAACAAACAAAAATTTGTCTAATGTTAAGGTTCTTAGGAAAACCTGAACTCCACAGGTTATAAAATGGTTAACATTTTTAATGATAACTATCACAGTTTTAATAAGTAATCTGGTTGAAAAAACAATTAATTAGATAAATGTAGTGGAATAAATGCCTATAAATAAACTTATCATATAATTTGAAATCTAAAGTTACATAATACATATTCATTGAATGTCTGGGTCATTTCCAATTTTTAAATAAATTATAGAAAAATGTTTTTCTGAAAAAGAAATGTGTTCTTATTTAAAGGAAAATAATATTTGTCTAATTCAAAGTTTATTTAAAAGTTATTTATAAAACAAGGTAATGGTAACCAGTATATAAAAGCATTGTAAAGAAAGTTATAAATATAAAAAGGTATTTTTGGCAAGAAAGGTTAAAAAGGAAAATAATTTTATATGAGAAAGAATCTTGTATGGTAAATTTTTGTCCTAGAATAAAATGACTGGTTAAGAAAGAGGGATATTCAGGACAAACCAGAAAGTCCACGTATGCCATGAATGGTCTGTGTAAGTCATAACAAGGTTTGTAAAAGTAAAGTTTTATGGGGGAAGAAAAACTTTATATGATCAAGTTGTCTGTAATGAAAGAGAAATTATTTATAATGGTCTTTCTAGAGATTGTGTTTTGATATTTTAAAAAAACACTTATGCACTAAAGAATTGGGTAGTACAATGAAACTTTTTTTAAGATATTGATTTACCCTTAACAAAATTACAAGACATTTTAATTTTTTTAACCCAAAGTTTAACTTTTATTGTATCTTACTGTTTCAGCTTCCTCTCCCCTTTTAAAAGCCCCGAAATAGTAAATATCTCCTTCAACTCACTTTTGGCTCCCGTAAGTTTTATTCCTCGGGTGCTGTTTGTTTGTTGTGGCCTTACACTAAAAATGTTTTATCCTAAAGGCCTAAAGGAAATGTCTTCCCCAGCATAACATTCTGTGCTCTTGGCTTTAGATGGTTCTGTGAATCTAGAAATTTTTACTTGTTACCTAAGAAACACTCTTCCTATGTCTAATTGAAGTACGCTTTTTATTAGTTTGACTTTCAGGTTATTGATAATAAATGGATACCCCACAGGGAATAGCAGTGGCACTGCAGAAGATCTTTTCTTTTGCCTTTTGGTAACTGGCCTAACAAACACATTTTATATTTTATTGAAATAATTCCTTTGCCATTGTTATTAAGTTTTGGTTTGCTTAGAAAAAACTGAGATTAAATTTTTTTTTTAATTAAAGTTATCACATCTGTGTAACTTTCTGTATTTTGCTTTTAAAGTCCTTGTGTCATTAAGTTATAGAGCTTTGACTTCTGGGGCTAAATAGGACACCAAGTCCTCTTCAGTCTTAAACCCTGACAGCAGTTAAAAACCTTATCTTCAGATCCGGTAGAAGATGCCAACCAAAATAAACTGTGTTTGTGAGACACAGGGCCAGAAATTAAAACTATCCAACTCCTCAAGACCCAGAGACTATTGTGGAAGAGGTGGGCATGAGATTGTAAGGGCCAATGTTGAGAGATAAAATTAGTTCAGTTTCTCTATAAATTAACCATTAATACCAAACGCACACTGATGCAAGACCAGCATATGAGCCTCTGTGTCAGATGAACACAATTTTTTTGGAGCATTAACTCACTCCTTAATAAAAGGTTATAAAGATTATAAAAAGATTTATGGAAATTATATCTTATGTTCAAGATAATTAAAATTTAATAAATTTACTTACAGAATTTTAAAAGACACATTTAATTGGCCTCATGCTGTCTTTATTAGGGCTTGTTGTTTGGGAAGTTAAATTGCTCTCAAAGAATAAAGGTTTATGCTTTTTTTTTTGGAAATCGTTGAGTTATCATTTTGGCTAAATGATTGACTTATTTTATAACAACTTGTGATCCTGTTTTGTGATATGAAGTGTTTTAAACTTTTTATATTAGACACACTTTCTGAAATCAAATTTTAACTTCAGTCCTCATTAATCTTTTGATATTTGGTCCCTTGAAGTCCAAAAAAGACATATTCAGCTTATTTGATGTAATAAAATCATACAGGAAGTAGTGTCAAATATGAAATGGGGTTTAACCTTCTTTGGATTATATTTATATAAATGTGTTATTAGTATGTGTTCCAGAATTGTATGAGATTCCTGTGAGCCTAATATATCTTAGTAAATGTTATCAGTAGTAATGATGATTCTGATATAAAATTGTATGCCATAGAAGTAACCCAATTTCCTTGTCATTTGCATCTTTAACCATAACTTTTGTCATCTAGTTGTTTCACTTTTATTCTTTTCAAAAGGTGTTTTTTATAATAAACTATAGGACTCTGACAGTTGTTCTTGAATGCAGGTTTCTGATAACTTTGGAGACTGTGACACTAGAATAGAGGAAAAACTTGCAAGACTCCCATAGAAAGCTAATGTGTTCATAAACATCGAGCAGAACATGACTTAATTACGTAGACTAATGAAAGACTGAAATAATCTTTTTTATGACTTTGTTTGAAATGTTGCTAATTCTTTTGTTTCTGCATCTAGAAAACCCTTTTTCTTTGAGCTGTTTACAGCTTTTAATAATTGGGGCAGCTACACTCCTGTGAGCAAAATCTGAAGCGTATATCTCTCTACCTGATTTCTACAGAATTTGAAAACTATTTGCAAGTATATTTAATTTATAGCAGTATAGTTATTTGCATAAGTTCAATAAGAATCTTCTTCTTTGTAATAGAACACAATTGGAGACACTGGTTATTTTACCAAGGCTTTCATTGGAATGGCATACTTTTAGATAGAACCAGATTGCTTTAAGGAATTGAGGTTGACTTGTAGAGCCAAATAAAACCCTTTGGGAAAGCTGGCCTTATACCATGTCTACACAGTCCCTGTACAGGTTCCTGACCTGCAGTAAGTAAAGAATGTCACTTTCTGACAGGCCCAGGAGCCCTAAGTTTTCTTGGGCCCTTGAGGTGAGGAATTCACCCAATTAGTACAGGTATTTGCAGGCACAGGCTGAGCTCAAAGCATTGAAGTCTAATCTGAGTTTCCTTGTGGAATAAAGTTGCAGTAAAGCCAATTAAAAAGAAAAGAGCCTATATGGCAAATAATTTTTTTTTGCTGACTTTATGCAAATACTCAGGCCAAGTATAGTAAGACCAACAGTTATTTTATGCATAAATTTGTCTTGTGATTTGTCTTTAGTGAAAATGGGGACTGGAGAGAGAAAAATTATGTTTCAAAATAAACTAGACTACACCTGTTATTAGATTCTAATCTTGTCTAATGTTTTTCAATGTTTATTATTTTCTATAGTTTGTACTGAATTCTAAAGTTTTTCCTGGCTACACGTCTCCAAAGTAATGTTTTTAATTGATTTTTTTCTTTCTTTCCTGTCCTATTTTCCCTCCATTTTTTTCTTGATTTAAAATCCCTAAAAATGAAGCTGTGCTTTCTTAAAGCCCTGCAAACTGAAGCTAGACAACTACAGAAGAAAATAACAGCAACTTATTTACATATATAAACCACTTTCATACCTGCCTATTGATGTGTGGACTTCAGATAATATGGCCTATATCAATTTTCCAGGATTGTTCTTCATCTTTTTTGTTTGTTTTTTTCTCTTCCTCCTCCTATTTTCTCTTCATAGGATATGAGATTTCACAACCTACTAAAATGATCTTTCCTAATAACCTGACACCTACCTTTCTAGGAGTAAACTGTCCTAGCCATGAGAGATCAGACAAAACCTGAGACCAGAGGCTCACTCATTTTCTTATAAAATGCTTTTTCGGAAAGATGTGAAAGCAAAATAAATCTCAGAACCCCGAAATCAGTAAGCCAAAGGGAAAAGTCCAGCTGGGAACTGCATCAGGCAAACCTGCCTCACATTTTATTCTTAAATAAGATAGCTACAAAAATAAAAAAAAGCCACATATCTGCCTCACAATTTCCCCACAAGGAAATTCCTTGTGGACATAGGACAGACACAACGCAAAGTCATCCCTCTGCTCACCTGAGACAAATGCATATGTGATTAGTTCCTCTGCCCTATTGTTTTACTAAGCCAGACTAAGGTGTAAGTGACTATTCTTTTACCCTCCTCTCACATGTAAATTGTGTATTCAGTGAAAAGCTAATCAGAGACTCAAAATAATGCAACCAATTGTCTCTTTATCTACCTATGACCTAGAAGCCCCTTACCCCACTTGGAGTTGTCCAGCCTTTCCAGACCAAACCAATGTTCATCTTACATACTGATTGACGTCTCGTGTCTCTTATGTCTCCCTAACGTGTATGTAACCAAGCTGTACCCAGACCACCTTGGGCAGATGTGGTCATGACCTCCTGAGGCTGTGTCATGGGCACATTCTTAACCTTGCAAAATAAACTTTCTAAATTGATTGAGATCTGTCTCAGATACTTTTTGGTTCATACCCTTTATATTTCTAAATGTTGTTAGGAGCCCTTGGCTTAGGTTGAAAGAAAATACAGTGATTCTTAGGAAACAGGTTAACTGAATAGTTAGGATGGACTTGTTAGGAATGGGGACGGGGATGGAAATTCATGATCTCAAAGATAGGAGCTAATACTAGGTATTTGAGCCATGAAGGGACACCCTTATGTGTTCTTTTTGACATGGCTAAAGTTAGACTCTTGAGCTCTAGACCTCCCTTACCTCAGCAAAACAAATCAGTTTCTCCCCAAGACTTCCCACTTCATTAAATGGTGCCCCTATCAATTTGTGTAGAGCCCAAAATCTAGGAGTAATTTTTTAATTTTCCCGACTTCCCTTCTCCCCATCCATGATATATACAAAATGAATCCCAATTTCTGAGTGTTTCTCTTCTGCCACTACTCTGAGCTCTCCTCAGTTCTCACCTAGACCACACCTGGGCCTCATTGGACTCCACACGAGTGTTCCTGCCACCATGCACTGCATTCTGTGCACACTACAGGAGAGGCAGCTCCTCCCCTGGCCTCTGTACACTCCAAGGCAAAGTCTGGCTGTGGCACTTGCCCATCACTCTAGTCTTATCTTGCACTGCTACTTGCTGGCAGTGCTTCATACTACTTGCTTGTGCCAGTGCTAATTCCTGCCTCAGGCCCTGTGCGCTAGCTTAGCATCTCCAACCTTCTTGGCACCAGGGATCCGTTTTGTGGAAGACAATTTTTCCGCAGACAATCGCGGGGTTGGAATAGTTTTAGGATGATTCAAACGCATCACATTTATTGTGCGCTTTGTTTCTATTATTATTACATTGTAATATATAATGAAATAATTATGCAACTCACCATAATGTAGAATCAGTAGGAGCCCTGAGCTTGTTTTCTTGCAACTAGATCGTCCCATCTGGGGTTGATGGGAAACAGTGACAGGTTATCAGGCATTAGATTATCATAAGGAACAACCTAGATCCCCTGCATGCACAATTCACAATAGGGTTCAAGCTCCTATGAGAATCTAATGCCACTGCTGATCTGACAGAAGGTAGAGCTTAGGCAGTAATGTGAACCATTGGGAATGGCTGTAAATATAGATGAAACTTTGCTCACTTACCTACTGCTGTGTGGCCCAGTCCCTAATAGGCCACAGATGTGTACTGGTCCATGGCCCAGTGGTTGGGGACCACTGTGCTAGCTGACACCTCCTACCTGGAATACTCCTTTCCCCGACTTCTTCACCCGCTCTGTCCAAACCACTGGTTCTTGTCTGTCAGTGTGACTTCAGCTCAAACCACCCCTCTCAGAGACTCCTTCTCTGCTCTCTCAGTAGGAAGTAGCCATGGGGTCATTCCCTGTCACATGGGGTCATTCCCTGTCACATCACTCCACCTTATTCTTTGGAGAGTACTTGTTATGTTTTGATACTTGACTTTATTGTTGGGTGGCTTGCCTTTCTCTCTCCCTACCATGTAAACATCTGAGAGCAGGGACCTGGTCTGTCTTGTTCGCTGTTTCCCCAATAGCCGGAATGGTGCCAATTGAGATGGGAGCACAGTGAATACCTCCCACTGGGAAGTGCATTGATGGCCTCTGACCGTGGAAGCCATCAACAGTGCCAGTATTGTTGGGGCTTCCTTCCTGCTCCCACCATTTCCCCGGGCTCTAACTGCTGCCTTCCATTGCCTTGCAGCCGCCCATGCCAACTTCCGTTCCCGTCAACCATGCAGCAGCACAGCCCCATGTCCTCCCAGACCTCTTCCGCCAGCGGGCCACTGCACTCTGTCTCCCTGCCACTTCCACTCCCGATGGCCCTGGGTGCTCCACAGCCCCCGCCTGCCGCCTCCCCCAGCCAGCAGCTTGGTCCAGATGCCTTTGCGATTGTGGAGCGAGCCCAGCAAATGGTGGAGATATTAACAGAGGAGAACCGGGTGCTTCACCAGGAACTTCAGGGTTACTACGACAATGCCGACAAGCTCCACAAGGTGCGTGACTTCCCTGGGGAATGGGAGGGAGACAAATTCTTTACCTGGTCATGGGGAGTTGATGCACTGACTGACTTGCCAACATTGCACTAGACCCCTTTTTATACTAGGCCCTGTGCAAGGCTTTAGGGAGATGAAAATAAATATGACCCAGTTCCTGCGTTGGAGGAGCTTACATTCCAAAAAGGGGAGAGAGTTGCATATGCTAACACCTTCAGTAAGAGTGTGAAGGGTCTACTGTAGGAACAGCAGAGGTGGCTCTTGACCAGAGACTCAGAGGCTAAGTAGGATTACCCCACCTGGACAAATGTAGAAGAGGGAACACGGAGAGTAAATAACACGGAGGAGGCCATGCGCGGTGGTCCATGCCTATAATCCCACCACTTTGTGAGGCTGAGGCAGGTGGATCGCTTGAGCCCGGGAGTTTGAGACCAGCCTGGGCAACATGCCAAGACCCTGTCTCTACAAAAATTAGCCAGTCATGGTGGCCCATGCCTTGTAGTCCCAGCTACTCAGGAGGATCACATGAGCTTGGGAGGCATAGGTTGTAGTGAGTCAAGATCGCTCCACTGCACTCCAGCCTGGGTGACAGAGTGAGACCCTGTCTCAAAAATAAAAAATAAATAAAACCACAGAGAAATGAAGTGAGAGATACCAAATTTTCCTTTAAATTTAGGAATCTCAGACAGGAACCTTGTGTTGTCATGTTCATTTCATTAGCCGGTCTCTGCAAAAAGCAGCCTTGCCTCAACATGAGACGGTCAAGAGTACGAGTTATTGTGTGCTTTCTGCATGTTTGTGACTTATCAGATGGGGAGATGCTTAGTAATTCCAGCCTGTGTAGTTACTGTTGGAATATTTAAATGTATGGCAGCCATTATTCTTACAGATTTATGCTGAGAGCCAAAGTAAATAGGGGAACGTCCAGCAAGAACGAGCTGTTGCTGGGCAGTGATTTCATTATGCCCCTCAGGTCAGCATCTGATGTGCTACAGGTAGGATGCAAGGGGGTTGGGCAAAGGTAATAGGATGTTTTAGGGCAGGACAGCCATAGAGCACTTGAGTTTCCTTTCTGGGGGTGAGGAGGCATGTGTAGTAGTAGCAATCCTCTAAGAGTAAGTGCGGGCTCTTCCCTTGGCAATAAAGGGCTTCTGTAAAGTTAAAGCGTAGGAGTATAAACCCCCTCTGACTACAAGAATGTTGTCACTTTGGCTCTATGTGACAATGCTCCGGCTGGCCGATTTAGTGTTAGTGTTCATGAGTTAGTGCTGATTTCACAGGTCAAGCTGGTCATTTTGCTGGTCAAGGGTTTTAGAGTAGTAGGCTCTAGTAGTGGATTTGATGGTGCATGTGTTTACAGACAATTTGTCCCAGCACGTTTGTGCAGAGCTTCCACTGAAAAGGTCTGGAGCTCCCTGGAGTCAAGACCAGACTTGGCTGAGGGAGCTCTGGCTGCCTTTATTGGAGGGGAAAAATGAGAGCCAGAAACAGACAGGGGCCGCCTAAAGATTGTGGCCTCACTCCTACCCCCTCTTACACCCTTAGAAGTTGGGAAATAGGCGTGTTGTCTCACAGCCCTCAGCCTATAAGACGCTGCACAGGCCCAAGCTTGCCTCTGACATTTTTGGGCAGCTTCTTTTAGGTATGGTCTGAAAATTGGGAAGTGCAGACTCAGCACTTCTTGGGAAACAAGGACCTCTTTCTTCTCTCCTAATGAAGCGTCAAGGCAGACATGTCCAGAAGCTATACAGACCCACTTGAAGGCAGAGTTTGGTGCTGGGGTTTTTCCCAAGGCTGTTTCTGAAGAGTTACACAAATGGTGCAGAAATTGGAGGCCTTGTTATTTTTCATTGCCTTTTTATTAACATGTACTTTTTTTTTTTTTAAGATGGAGTCTCACTCTGTTGCCAGGTTGGAGTGCAGTGGCGCAATCTCAGCTCACTGCAATCTCCGCTTCCCAGGTTCAAGCGATTCTCCTGCCTCAGCCTCCTGAGGAGCTGAGACTACAGTTGCGCACCACCACACCTGGCTAATTTTTTTTTTTGTATTTTAGTAGAGACGGGGTTTCACCATGTTGGCCAGGATGGTTTTGATCTCCTGACCTCGTGATCCGCCCACCTCGGCCTCCCAAAGTGCTAGGGTTAAACATGTACTTTTTATTGACCTATAACATACATCTCTTTCTTGATTTTGATGCACATTTCCATTTTGAAAACTAAAGTGGCTTAATCTCCCAGTGTCTCAGTATTCCTGCACAGAGGATGGTTCTTAAAACTTGTGGCCTAAAGGATTTTGATGACTTCTGGAAGAGGAGACAAATCAAAAGCTGTGTCCCTTCTTGAACCCAAAACTTTTTCAGTCCCTTGAATGTTATAAATTGTTCTACAAGTACAGTAAGTCCTCACTTAATATCATCAATAGGTTCTTGGAAGCTACAATTTTAAGCAAAGCCAGTTTTTTCCTCATCAACATCACAATGAAATGATGTTATTTGGGGGCCTGCTATGTGTCATTTTACTTAAAGTTGCAGTTTCCAAGAACCTGTCAGTGACGTTACGTGAGGACTTACTGTACTACATTAATCTGTCATATGTAAAACCAGAATTATTGATTCAAAACCTCAGATTTTGATGGATACTTGCATACTCATCACAAATTGGAGAACTGTTCTCAACAACTAGGACCAAGAGACACAAGAGTTGCATGAACTTCGTGACATAACATTTTGTGCCTTGCGTTCCTAAGGTCACCCTAGTCCCAGATCTTCCCTCATCCCCAGCCTTGCCACTCAGTGTAGCTGCCTGAGCCTTAGGTCTGGGGAGAGGGTGGTCAGATGAGGTGACAACTTTGCTTCTCAGGGATGATAGCTGCCAGTTCTTCTGGCATGGATGTGACCCCTGTTTTGCTGTACAATCTTGTAGGATATGACCCCGCTATGCCCACAGTTTCATCCCATCTGAGTTCCTCGCAGCATTGGGAACGTTTTGGCCCTTGCAGAGATGCATTGTAAGGGCAGAACTAAAAATAGATGAATTTTTAATTGCAGAATTTAGCCTATGCATACTGTGCCAGGAACACAGCAGAAGAGAACGATTAAATTCAGAGACTATAAAATCCCAGCCTAGTTATGAAGACCCTGTTTCCAAAGAGGCTCAAGGTAGTGATTATCACTGTTAATGTTGGAATGATGGTTGAGGACCCCCAGAAAGAGATGTTGTTTTCAGTCTTTCCTTTTGATTATGTTTTTTGCATCTTTTTCCTCCCGGTTTCCCTGAAACTTAATTAACGATGGAGTTTCTACCAGGGCCAGACTGTGGGCTGTTGAGTGGGTTGGCCTTGAAAGCCATCAGGGAATAGACGGGCACTTGATGGGAGAGGGCCAAGTATTAACAGTTACCCCAGGCTTGCTTTAGTGAAGACCCTCTTTTGTGAGTGAAACAAAGGTGGCTTTGATTGGGCAGTCTGTGGCTTGCACAGCAGGCCTTTCTTTGGTCCTGTGGATCCCTGAGTGTTGCACGTGAAGGTGCTCAGGGGAAAAAACCAGTATCTGGAGCTTGAAATGGCTGAGATTTTCTCAGGGCCTTCTCTGTCCATTTGCTTATTACAACAGTGCCAGTGGAAGTCATGCAGGGCTTTCTGCTCTGCTTGTAGTTCTGTCTCTGGGACATTGAGTGTATTTCTGTGATTGCAGGGATTCTTACGACCTGGCCTAAGAGCTCCCTGACACCTAGGCCAAAAAGGAGAATGAGAGCTGGGAAGGTAAACTGGGATTCCCCTCCTGCACTGTACTCAGAGTCTGAGCTGGTCTGGATAGTTTTTGGATCAAACCAGCCTGTCTAACCCTCCCTGTATCTTTAACAAATATCAGAGGGTGCTTAAGATGTTCTGAACATGGAGTAATAGAAAGAAGAAGGTGTGGTTTTACTCTGAAGCAGTGTACAGTCAGAAATAAAAAGCTTTAGTTTTAAAATTCTTAAAATGAGTCTACTTCAACTTCCCATTCCTTAGTAATCCTTGCGTCATTCTCTGAAAGGAGGTATTCATCTTTTACTTGAATGCTTCCAGAGAAGAGAAGCTCACTAATGGGTATACTACACTTCTGGAAAATGTAGTTAGGAAATGTTTCTTTATGTTAAGTCAAAATCTACATCTTGGCCAGGTGTGGTGGCTCACCCCTGTAATCCCAGCACTTTGGGAGTCCAAGGCAGGTGGATCACTTGAGATCAGGAGTTCGAGACCAGCCTGGCTAACATGGTGAAACCCCATGTCTACTAAAAAAAAAAAAAAAAAATACAAAAATTACCCAACCATGGTGATGCACCCCTGTAATTCCAGCTGCCCTGGAGGCTGAGGCATGAGAATCACTTGAATCCAGGAGGTGGAGTTTGCAGTGAGCCAAGATTGTGTCACTGCACTCCAGCCTAGGTGATGGAATGAGACTGTCAAAAAAACAAAAACAAAAAAACCCTGCATCTATTTAACTTCCTACATTTACTCATAACTCTGTCCTCTGTAATCATACTTTTTTATTCCCTTTTGTGTTGTTATAACCGAATATCTGAGACTGGGTAATTTATAAAGAGAAGTGATTTATTTAGCTCGTGATTCTGCAGGCTGGGAAGTTTAAGAAGCATGACGCTGGTATCTTCTTGGCTTCCAGCGAGGGCTTTTATGCTGTGTCACAACATGGCAGAAGGTCAAAGGGGAAGCGGACATGTATAAAGAGGCAAAACGTGAAGAGCACGTCCTTCTTCATAACAACTTGCTGTCATGGGAACTAATCTATTCCTGCAAAATCCAGTCTAGTCTCACTACTGCGAGAAAGGCACCAAGCCATTCACAAGGGACCCGCCCCCATGACCCAAACACTTCCCACTAGGCCCCACCTCCCAATGTCACCACACTGGGAATCAAATTTCAACATGAGTTTTGGTGGGGACAAACCATATCCATAGCATGCACTGAAGGGGATTAGTCTTTCTCTACCATTACAGCTATCAGTTCTCATAGGAATTACCTTGTTCTGAACGAAGATCCTTGTTTTTTTTTCTAGGTCCCTTCTAAGCAGATAACCTTATGTCAGGTCTTGATTGTTTTAGGATTTGAGATAGTAAACTATATCATGGTAGGGATCCTGAAGTTTCCTTTGACAGTATGCAGAGGGAAGTTCTTTGAGTAAAAGGAAAGAATGCATGATTCAGTGTCCAAGTCTGTCTTTAGAAGTTATACATTTAAAGATTAATTAATCAGTCAGTATTTTGTCATGGGCAAGGCATAGTTCTAGGACAGTAAGAGCTATTCTACCCTCAAGGAGTTAGTAGTCGAATCAGAGCCGCACAGTGCAGATGCAGATTAGAATTCCAATGAGGGAAATACAACAGATAAAAAATACTATAAAATCAGACCAAGGGAAGGGTCCCTGTGGGTGTAGCTAAGGAAGCCTCGCTAGTTGTCCTAGACTGGAAGCCTGAACACCACTCTCATGGTGGATGCCTCAAAGTGTGTGGTACTCTCAGCTTCCCTGGTGACTTGATGATGCCCTTTGGTCTTGATGGGGACTGTTCCTGTGACATGCCCAGCTGTCTGAAAACAAAGGCCACCTTTTATAGATAAAATCAGCAAAGAAGTGTTAGTGTGTCTGGGAGCCATCTCTTTTGTGAATAAAATTTAAAGACAGGATCATAATTCATGGTAAGGCTATGAACAGGATTTAGGACATACCGTCCTCTGTGCTGCTGCATTACCAGCGGTTCATGATATCTGTGGACGAATCAGAAAGGCCTTGTTGAAATGAGGGGACCACAGAAGAACCAACTCTGGTATAAGGAGGCCTTTGGGAACATAAGGTGGTACCAAAAGGAACCTTGGTTATCTCAGCTCGGCTCCAGTTGGCTGCCGCTAAGCAGAAGCCCCCGTGCTCTCCAGCCTGTTCATCAGCCTCTTCTCAGCCGTATCCTGGCTCCTCTGTAACCTCTCAGGGTGCTGACCACAGTATCTCTCATTCCTTTAAGTTTTTGGCTTCTAGGCTCCTACGGCTCCACTGGCTTCAGTTTTTCCCTGGTGCCCTGCCCCTCCTTTGGCGTGAATGCTTTTTTGGCCTTCTAATCTTCTGTTTACCTCCCTGAGTGGTCTCGGCTTTCTGATGTCATCTGTCATCTGTACGTTGAGGACACCCAGCCACTCTCCTGGCTTTTAGACTTGTATGTTCACCTGCTAACTGGAAATCTTCGCCAATATGTGCAGCAGGTTCCTCAAACATGGTATCTCCAAACCCAGACTGGTTTTCTTTCTTTATTGAGCTTGTTTCTCTTAGAATCATTTATCTTGGTTAAGTCTCCTTACCCCATCTTCTAAGCTGTGAATGTTTATGTTGTATTTGCTTTCTTTCTTCCTTACTGTCTGCACCCAGTCACCAAAACCTGTTGATTCTACTCATTAGTGTCTTTGGAATTTGCCCTTTTAGTGTCATAGTTCAGGCCCTTGTCATCTGTCATTGAGCTGTTTACATTAGCTTTTTACCTGGATATCTCTTCTACCTCCTCTCCCATAACCCCCCACCCTCCAACCCCATCTGTTAGTTTTGTCTCTATAAAAACTTGGATGAGATCAGAGTTATAATCTTCCTTCCCCAGTATATCTCACCCCCACTAAGCCTCCCCTGCCCATAATTTAAAGTCCTTCCTTCTGGCCCTACCTCCTGCCACTTCTACCTTGCCCTCATTCCTGGACTACCATTTTTTTGTAATATTTACAGGCCAACTTAAGACTCCTAGCTCCTAAAGGCCAGGAATTGCTGTCCTTATTTCTGTATCGTTGGCATCTGGAAAAACACCTGACATGTAAGCAAACAATGAATATCTGTTCAGATATTTATTATTTATAGGAGTCTTGGCAGGACTTTCTGATCTGGGCAGTTGGGGCTCAGAAAAGAGGGTCCCTGGCTCCTGATGCCATTGCTGTCTTATGGAAGGACTGAAAACATGGCTGTGATCTGGGACCCAGTGAAGGGCACTAGTGCTTTCAACCCCATCAGCTTTGCCTTTGATTCTGACCTTAGCAGCATCTCATCAAGCATCCATCCATGTTTGCAGGCACCCTCACCTGGTCTTTACCCTTTCTCTTGCATTTATGTTACATAACAATACAATGGGATTTATTGATATCTACATCAAAATCACACTATTACATCAAATTCCTGTTAGAATAGAGCTATTTGTTATCAATTTATATGTGCCATAGATTAAAGGCTTCCCCAGTTAGTTTTTGATTTAGTGAAATATTTTTTTTAATGATTTTAATTTCTTGGCTATCAATTCCTGAATATAAAGAGATTGTCTGTGATATATTTGTTTATGATTAGGTACATGTCCATTAATCCTTTTTTTTGTTTTTTGATGAGACGGAATCTCACTCTGTTGCCCTAGGCTGGAGTGCAGTGACGTGATCTTGCTCACTGCAACCTTCGCCTCCCAGGCTCAAGCGATCCTCCCACCTCAGCCTCCCAAGTAGCTGGGGTTACAGGTACCCACCACCATGCCCAGCTAATATTTGTATTTTTAGTAGAGGCAAGGTTTCACCATGTTGGCCAGACTGCTCAAACTCCTGACCTCAGGTGATCCACCCACCTCAGCCTCCCAAAGTGCTGGGATTACAGACGTGAGCCACTGCACCATATAGATAATTTTATAGACAAAGGAATAAAAATACTAGGTAATGAAGCCTTTCCTCCAGTGGATTTTATGTTCCTTTGGGGACAGATAGAAGTGTCTCTGGAAAGTGCACTGTACTTGGAGTCTGGAAACTTGGGTTCTAATTATAGTTGTTTCTTTTTTTGTATTTTAATATTTTCCTGATGTTAACTGGGAATAATCATAATAGCTATAAATTGCCATTAAAAGTGTAAGAGGTTTAAGTTATGTTTAGATTTACCCCTTTCTAATATTGGTACAGAGGGACTTTTACAAGGTGACATCAGACAGTTCAGCCAGACTTGTGAGCCTGTAATTTACAAGATCCTAATGTAGTCTTTAGAGAGCAGGTGGGGGAGTGAAATCGATTATACAGTTTGGTACACATGAAACTTGAGATGCAGAAAGACTGCATTGAAGATACAGCCTTCACACTGGCAATGTCTAAGAATCCATTTTACCAAGACACCAGCATGAATGTCAAAGGTACCACTTTAATGCCAGTTCTTTCTTTTAGTTTGAAAAAGAACTTCAGAGAATTTCGGAAGCCTATGAAAGTCTGGTCAAGTCTACCACCAAGCGAGAGTCACTGGACAAGGCCATGAGAAACAAATTGGAAGGCGAGATTAGAAGACTTCATGATTTCAACAGAGACCTCCGAGGCAGGTTTATTCATGTTCTCTCTATCTAAACTACCTGTAGAGTTTTAGTGTAGCTAAAAGCACGACTTCAAGGCCAGAGTGCTTTGCCACAGGTGCTGGTCTACCTGTGTTGGATAATCTTGTGTATTTCAATGATCTGGGGAAGGGAGGAGGTGCTCAAAAAGCAGAATTGTTCTTTTCTGCCTTGTGGGTTGTATATTGCAGCATCAAGCTTTGGAAGTGACAGCCTGTATGCATGAGTCTATCAAAGGAAGGGATTCTGTTTGCGGCTCCTTCTTGCTTTGAAAGTACTCAACCACGATTCATGGCTATGAGAATCCAAATGTTTGAAAAGATCAATGTTAGACGCACAACCCTTTCCACATGGGGCTGTCATTTGGTAGCACACTTTGAAAAGCAGCACTTAACTATTGCTAGGTGGACAATAGAAGACAGAGCTAGACATATTTTCCCCCTGGGGGGAAAAAGTCCCCACAGTTGTGAAATAAGTAGACAATAAACTTGCTGAAAGATAGGAGCCACCTGCTGCTGGATTTTGGCAGTCTCCAATATGCACAATGAGTTAACCTATAAATGTTACTTCACCTTCAGCCAAGCCATTTTCAGTTGCTTCATATGTCAAAACACTCAACATCCTGGTAGTACCCAGTAGCTAGATCCCACCTTTTCTGTTGCTACAAACTCTTTTGGGTTGGGTATCATCTGCATCCAGTGAATACTTGTTGAGTTGGATTATTTATTGAATAATTAAAGATTTACCAAGTGGTTTGAGCAAACATAGAACTTGCTGTGTACAGTCTTCATACATTAGGTCATTTTGACTTTTTTTGGTATTCGTTATTTTTTTTCTTTGATTCTGAGATACAAAAAGCTGTCACTGGCTAAAATATACAGCTGATGATCAAGATTAGACTAGGGCTGGGTTTGAGGCCAAGGAGACTGTCTTTGTGAATACTTCAAATCAGGTTTGCTGGCCTTGGAGGCAGTGAGGTGGTTTTTCTCAGCACCTCTCCCTAGCTGCCTGCTGCTCGTGCATATCATTTGGCATTAGATCGCATAAAGACACAGTGTGGCATCTGAAGCCTTTTCTTTTGATATTTTGGGACATAGTTACTGTCTGTCCCCAAGTTGTTCAGTTTTGGGCTCCTGCCTCAGCATCTCTTCCTCCCCAGCTCTTGGCACATATTTCATTTCTTGGTTAGATGATGACTTCAATCCATATACATTTCTTTGTAATCATTTCCTCTTTGTTCATAGATCGACTAGAGACTGCCAACAGGCAACTATCCAGCAGGGAATACGAAGGGCATGAAGACAAAGCTGCAGAGGGGCATTATGCTTCCCAGAGTGAGTCTCCACTTATTTATTTATCCCAAAGTTTGTTTGTTTAAAAACGGGGTCCTGAAGGAAGAATCATATTAGTTTCAAGTGGGTTTTGTGCTGTATGCTTTTTGTTTGTTAATTTAGCATACAACCTATTGATCTCAGATGAGGCCCTCCTAGGTCTGCCCGAGACAAAGCTGAGGTCACTATGTGTTGCTTTAGTAATGTTTATTCTGTCTCTCTGACCTACAGTTTCTCTCTCTCTCTCTATAATACCCTTCAAGCAATAGCAACATCACAGCATGTCCTGGCACTCACTACTTCAGATAAGTTACAACCCTTTTTATCCAGGAAATGGAAGGCAGCCTAGTGGTGGGGTTTGGTTCTCTCTAGGGAGGTTTTGTCCTCGTATAGGTTGTGGAGTTCTAGACTGGCTGCCCCTTGCCAGTGTGCAAGCCATCTAAGTGATCGCATTATATATCTCCATGCGTGACACTCATTTCCAGAAGCCACTGAGACCATTTCAGCCAGGAATAATGAACAGTGGCTTTGTAAGCCTTGATTTATTGGGAGAATATTTTATTAATTTTAGCAGAGGCAAATGATAGAATCAAATGGATTTTGAGAAACCATTGGTCAAGGTTTGAATTTCTGCAGATTCATTGCACTAGCCAGAAATTTAAAAATCCAACTGTCTTTTTTTAAGCTGTTTTGAAAATGGAATTCATATCTATATCATAATTCTCAATAAGATTATGAGTAAGTGCTCACAAAGTTAAGACAATTCAGAACAACAAAAAGTAATGTATTCAGGCACTAGCCATCTGTCTTATGATAGGGGTCTTCTGATGTGTGGGTTCCTCAGTGCAGCCCTACATTTTAAAGACTGGAAAATAATTGGTTAAATTTTCTGATTTCCAATACTGTTTGGTTAGGTTTAACCTCTTGTGTGTCCCCCAGATTGATTAATTATTGCATTCCAGCTATTAATACTAGCTATATTTTTTAAATTCCGTTTTTTGCAAATGGACACTAATACTATCTAGGGCTTTTGCCTGGGATTCCTTTGTGGTCTCAGATGATTGGCCCATGTTCCAGATTCACATAAAAGGCTATAGCGGCACTTTGAATTACTTGCTTTTGTAACAAAATTTATCTTATATCTCTTCCTGTGGGTGCAATAGATCTCACCTTGGTTTCATTTGAAAGGTGAGTTGTCTTTACTACTTGCATTTAAGATCGTGACACATTCCTTCTGGATGACCGCATGCCTAGGTATAGTTAGTGTCTTTGGCAGGTATGTTAGCAATGCCAGTGTTGTACACTCTGTGGATACTTTGCCTTCTTGTCAAGGGACATAATTTGATTACTTAGTTCAGGTCAAAATGGAAAAGCCAGTCAGTTTCACCTGATGGGCATTGTTCTGGCCTCCCAGCCAAGGCTGGTATAGAATAATAGAGTAATAGGGTTTAGTGCTGTGTGAACTCAGAAATGTTCTTCAGAAAGACTTTAACCTTCTGGCTCAAAGCTGAAACATCAATTATCAAGCAAAGAGGCCCTTCCAGCTTGACAAGGAATTATTTGTTCTGTGCAAATATGCTCCACTTGTGTTCTGAAGGCAAACACAAGAGACCAGAGGCATTTTTCAACTGCTTAAAGGATCTCAGTGTCGATATGTAATGTAATTGAATCTAGGCAGAGCATTTGAAGCAGGTTTGGTAATGGTGATACCTAACCAATTTTCTTACACCTAATCTTTGCAGGACACTTTGTGCCTTCACAGCTTTATAATTATTTACATTAGTTTTTCCTCTCCTAGTGTGGCCAAGGGATGGACTCAAGATGTTATTTCAAATTTATAGTTAGGTTGTTTTCTTAGTGAGTTGTAAGAATTCTTTTATTAAGTAAATTAGCATGTCCCCCACATATATATGTCACAGATATTTTCTCCAGTTGTTTTTAATCTTTGTTCTTTATCTTATAGAAGACACTTTTAAGTGACCACATTTATGCCTTCTAGGTTTTCTGTCCTGCTTAGAAATACCTTTTACCCTCCCAGGTTATAATAATATTCACCAATGTTTTCTTCAAATTATGAGTATGATTTCATTGTTTCCAAGGCACATATTTGGGCAGCTAACTTGGGAGGCAGAGCAGAGGAGAAATTCATGAGGGACTATCCTAGAGGCAAGGAGACTAGTTAGCAGGTATTTCAGTACAGTATCTGGGGAGGAGACAGAGAGGTCATGAACTAAGCCAGTGGAAATAGCAAGGAAGAGTAGGGGACAGATAAACAAATGACAACTTAGTAGGACTTGGTTGACCAATTGAATAATGGCAGTGAGAAAAAGGGATGTGACTGGAGCAGCTGGATGGATGATCACCCTTTACCAATAAAATGAAGGAGGAGGAGGTTGGGATTAGATAATGACTTAAGGTTTGAACATGTTCGTCATCTCACCTTGCAACCCACAGCTCAGTGAGCAGGTATAACAATAGGTGCAAAGATACTCAGAAGGTTGGATGGTGCTCTCTGTCAGGCTTTCATTTTAGCATGTGGGTACAGAATGGCAGGCATGAATTACTGCCTGTCTTCCTAGTTATTAATGTGTTCCATTATCTGTATATTTGTTCAGAAACCCTATTGTTAGAGTAAATTTCAAACACCTAGTGATTATAATTATAAATATTGCCCACTTAAGGGAAGCCATCCTTTTCAAGTGAGTTTTTTTTTGGGATTCTAGCACTTGGTTAGAAGAAAGGCAAGACTGCAATAGAAGTTATGTCTCGGGCCGGGCGCGGTGGCTCACGCCTGTAATCCCAGCACTTTGGGAGGCCGAGGCAGGCGGATCACGAGGTCAGGAGATCGAGACCATCCTGAATAACCCGGTGAAACCCTGTCTCTACTAAAAATACAAAAAATTAGCTGGGCGTGATGGTGGGCGCCTGTAGTCCCAGCTACTCGGGGTGGGGCGCTGAGGCAGAAGAATGGCGTGAACCCGGGAGGCGGGGCTTGCAGTGAGCTGAGATCGCGCCACTGCACTCCAGCCTGGGCGACAGAGCGAGACTCCGTCTCAAAAAAAAAAAAAGTTATGTCTTGGAGTAATACATACCAAGAAGCCCGAGTTAGGCTGTGAAGCTTCTGCCAGCCACCTTGGCAATGGGAGAGTCAGAGGGAAGGGAGAGGTAGAGAATAACATGCTCAGCTTTTTTGCTAGGTGTTCGCACGGAAACTAGCCATCCAAGTCTAAGAACACCCAAACAACTCTTGCAGTTCAAGCAGCAGGCGGGACTTGAAAGATCTCCCAGTTAATGGAGGGAGGAGTTCCTTCCTGGCCAGATTTAAACATTTCCCTCTGCTCAGGGTAGTTTTCTTCTAAAAACTGAACTCTGCTCTTAAGTTAGAGTTTTATGAAGGCCTTGGTGGACTGCCTGGGTAATTACTACTTAATTCTAAAGACTGAAGTGGACATGAAACAGGCTCATTGTACTCCCCCCAGTCATGAGATTTGTCTATACAAAAAATCTTGAGGAATTAAGTGCTTAGGAGCTTGATGCCCTTGAGGAATTTTTTTCCCCTGTCACCTCATGGTATTGTAACATTCTCTTTGGAGGAATTCAGCTTTTTGTTTGTCTGTGAATTCTCTGGTCTTGCTTGTTTGTTTTTCCAAATGTTTTTGTAGCTTATAGGATGGTGATGTCAAAGCCAAATTGCTCCTGAAAACCAGGGCCTCTAGCCAACTCCTGTTTGGTCTGGCTGTGAGAAACTCGGGCTTCTTTGTCCCTCAACTTAACTAAGGTTCTCATTTTTCCCATTTGTTTGTCACATACACACATGCATACCAGAGGCAGGTTACTGTCTGCTAAAGGCAGAACCCCTGGAAATACCTCTTACCATTCTTAGCTGTGTCTTCTCAGTCACGGAAACTTTTTAAAACTGTTTCTTTCGAAAATGGATAGCGCTGCAGAATTCCCATCAGCTCTAGGCCAGAAAGCCAAAAATAAAATATTAGATGTGAAGAAACTGAACTGGTGGAAATGAAATTTCATTTTATTGGGGTTTTTAAATAGGTATGTTGGAGCTTTGTTGTATTCTTGAATTGAGTGGGACCTGATTAGCTCTGTCATGTTTGTGTTATTTTGGGATAAACCCAAATCATGTTTAAAGGTTGCACAAGAGCCTATCTCCACCGCTTTGGGATTTGCTAGGCACTGCAGGTTCAACATATCTGGTTAAACTCAAGTTTGTGTTAAGATTCTGGCTGTTAAATGATGTGCCTCTCTAAAAACAGAAGATTTCTTGGACATCCAATGATTTGTTTAAAACAACATATTGATGAGTCATGGGTGTAAATGAGTCAGAACTATATGCATTTGATTTCCCTTAAAATTCTTGCAGGTCTAAAAATTAACAGAAAAAAATGTGTTGGACCATATTGTTTTAAAAATAATAATTTGCTGTTTTCAATGTAGCTGGCTGGCAATCATCATCTTACCCTTGAATCTTATTTTAGCTATTTTCGTTTTCTGTCTCTTATAGAACTCAAAGGAGACTAAAATCATTTTCTAAAAGAAAATGCCTCCTGGTTTTTTTATTTCTATAAGGTCTTGTGTGAACCACAGATCAGAAATTAAGATGACATAAACATTTATTCTGTTGACCCACATAGAGCATAAGGAGATTATTTTGAATCCTCATTAGGTTTCATTACATCAGATGCTATGGGTTTCTATCAAGCATCATTAGGAAGGAAGGCTAGATGTTGTCACACGTGAACACACTGATTTACCTCCTCTTATGGACCAATCAGCACTAGTGCTTGCAGCTGCTCGTGACTCTGGGCTCCTTGGGGTGAAGCTCCTGTTACAGCATTTATTCTGCATCCTGTAAGGTCATGATTTATTTGGGTGACGCTCCACTAAATGGGAGAACTATAGACGTTCTTCACCAGTATTCATCCCCCACCAAAACCCCTTGCATGTTCATGTACCTGGCATTCAATAAATGTTTATTGAGAGAATGAGTAAAAGTGGAAAATCCTGGTGACAATAGGCTTGAAATTATCCTTATGCAGTGTCAGTATCAAAATATTCTTTTAAACTCAATGTTCCAGTCATGTTGAGAGAAACCCCAGGTAATCCTCTGTTATTTCAAGATATTAGGGTAAAATTATTAAACTACTATCAGAATAAAAGCAATTTAAAAATAGCTGAATTTCTTTTTTTGCATTCTTTCTTCCTTCCTTCTTCTTCTTTTTTTTTTTTTTTTAGAATAGAAGAATATCCAGATAATAGGAGTCTTTCATTATTAAGAACAATAGTATTTCTCAAGAAAGGTGACGTTAGTATAGTCCATTTTTGGCTCCTTTAACTCCTTCCCATTTACCCTGCTGTGGATATGTTGGAGGTGAGAATTGGTCTGGTAGATAAAGGTTTTGGTAACAACTGGCCAGGTGCTCACACCAACCAATCCATAGGCCATGCTGGACACTGCAGATCTACACCATGAGCAAAGGGGAAGGATTGTCCAAGAAGCCTGCCAGGGTGACATCATTTTGATCAAGAAAGTTGTCTTAACTGATTCTCCTGAAAATGACCCTTACATGTAGTAGGACTATGCAGTTCTAAAAATCAAAGTTTTGTAGGTCCAGGCTCCAGCAAATTGTCTTGGATAAGCTGCCACATCTCCTGAGTCCTGGTGTCTTACTAACAGGCTCAGAGACCTGAAGTTAGATGCTTAATCTACCTGCACCTCTATTTCCTTTAAAGTAATAGAAGAATGAATCTCCCAATTTAGCCGCCAGAGCTCTGAGGGCTAACCAGTGACAGGAAATGTGAAGCAGTGTCTATAAAATACATGTATTCTGCAACACTTCTCCCTGCCTTCTTGCATCTATTTTGGCATGCACCTTCTCCAGAAGGACCTGCCAGCTTTCAGGGTGGGAGAGTGGGCCATGTTCCCAAAGAATGCCTGCGTGGTTTACTGAGCCTCACTGACTTTGGAAAGCAAAGCATGTGAGTGCTTAAGCCCACTTGATCAACCTTGACAGGCAGCACTGAGAAACTTCAGACCTACATGACAACCAGAAGTGCGCACAGCCTGCAGGGCATCTGTTTATGTTCAATCACATCTCCTCCCCAAGTGTGAAAATTAATGTTACTCAATTTAGGCTCAAATTAGGCTCTGATTTGCCATGCTTAAAGAATGGAGCTGATTGAAGAAGTGCCTCTTGGTCATGTATTGATGTCTGGCCTTTAACAACTAAACATGGGTTATGATTTTCACGTTGTTGGTTTTAAAATTATTTATTTGCTTGGCTTTCCTGTTATATATAAGGCTGAAAAATCAAGCATCTTAAACTTTTGAACATTCCTTGCACTACATAGCCAGATAGATGGATGGAGTAAGCACAAACTGGAAAACATACTGAAATCCATTTGCATTTCTTCTGGCATCAGGGAATCCTTGCTTTCCCTAATAATTCAGAACCAGGAAACCCACGTTCAGGCCTAAGCTTAAATTAAATGGCAGTTGCTTAGGGAGAATAAAGTTTGATTTCACAGACATTTTGAGAAAGCTTTCTCTTTCTTTCTTTCTTTCTTTCTTTCTTTCATTAACTCTAAGCTCTATTCTGATCTCAAGATACGGTTAGATCTTCCTTTTATATACTCCCCCAGCACTGTGTACTTTTTTCCACTGTAAACACTCATCACAACTGTAAATAAGTAATTGTTTGGATAATCCTTTTCTATCTTCCCCCACTAAACTGTACACACCATAAGGGGAGGGGCCCTGTCTGTCATCTTCACATTGGAGTCCCAACTCATTGTATGTTCAGAACCTGGCATAGTGCCTGGCACTTAGAGTCATTTAATAAATATTTGCTGGACATCGAATGAAATGATCATTATCATTTATTCAAGCAAACAGTCATATAGGCTATCTACTATCAACTCACTGTGTTTTAGGCCACAAGTCAGCAAACTCTTTCTGTTAAGGGCCAGCTGGTAAATATTTCAGGCTTTGAGAGCCACAGCTACTCAACTCTGTCCCTGTAGCCCCAAAGCCACCATAGATGATCCATAAACAAATGGGTGTAGCCCTGTTCTAATAAAAACCTTATTTACCAAAACAGGCTGTGGGCTGGGTTTGGCCTGCAGGTCATACTTTGCTGACCTCGGTTCCAGGAACCTAGTCATGGAAAAAGAAGAAGAAAGAACCTTAACAAAAGGAGAAAATATTGAAGGAAGATGCAAAATAAAGAACTTCAAAAGTATTCCCTAGATCTTACTTCGTAAATTGTCTTAATGTATAAATCAAGATATAATTGTTATTTTCTCTCTTAATCCCACATCAGGGGAACATAATTATTATCATTTTAGAAAAACAGAGAAAACTGAGACATAGAAACGCAGTAAAAAATTTTAGTTTCCCAGTGAGGATTCACAGTTAGCTAATGATGGAGAAAGGTCTGGGCAGGACTAGCCCTGTGGGTATCCATGATAGTTAATTGGCTGGATAGTGAAGTCTTAGGGGTGCCTCTCCCAGTGGTGCCATAAATTCTCACCATAAGGATCCTACTGTGAAATGAGGTCTGCAGATCTGGATATCAGATTTGGAGAGTACCTTAAAGGTTACAAGTGTGGTTACCAGCAATGCCTGTGTCTTCAGAACCAGAGCCCAGTAACCAGCCATCTGATGGCCGCCACAAGTGTCAGTGTCTTTGGAGGCTGTGGAGCTGCTGGTTACAAGTGTATCCTCAGGTGGAGTTGCAGGTTTGCTCCCCAGTTTCCATCCTTCAGGTCCTGCCTGGTTCAGGCCAGACCGGCTGTGGTCATTTAACAACGGTAACAGCTGCCAACACTAATTGAACACTAATTGAGCACTTACTGTGAGCCAAGCACTCTGCTAGCCCTCACAGGTACATTGTCTCTTTTACTGTTCCAAACAAACCTTTGAGGTAAGTATTGCAGGTACTTTACAGATGGAGAAATTGAGGCACAGGAAGATTAAGTAACTTGTCCATGGTCATACAGGCTGATAACTGAAGCAGACAGATTTTGAACCTAGGTCATTCGATTCTGGAGCCCAGACTTATACTGAACTGCTATGGGGAAGCCATCTCCTACGGACCAGGTGAGTGGAGAGATGTTAGAATGTGAGAGGTGGCAATGTTGAACTCCTGGTGATTTTAGAGCTCATTAGTGTAGTGTTCACATTTTACAAAGAAGAAACTGCAACCGGAGTGATCAAGTGTTTAATGGCTAAACCACAACTAGAATTAGGACCTCCTTTTTCTTATTTTTTGCTTCCCCTTTTCCAAAAGGTCAATTTTGTCGGCTCTGGGATTGACCGAGGATTTCATGTTTTTACACTGCGAAGGATCCTGGATGGTAAATGAACAAAGCTTTTATACTAGAAAATTTTTATACTAGAAGTCTTAATTGGTTGCAAATTATTTAGCCCAGCGCTGTGACTTAATACTAATGTATTCAGATCTTCTCAAGTGAGTTCCAACTACTGGAATTAACATTCTGTGCCTTTGGCTTTTACATCTATCTTTGAACTAGAGCCAATTATAATAAAAGGCCTTGTTGGATAATCCAGTGTATCCTCTTCAGATACCCCCTGCCCCAAATTTATTTTCTTGAGATCAGAATAGAGCTTAGAGTTAATGAGAGAAAGAAAGAAAGAAAGAAAGAAAGAAAGAAAGAAAGCAAGCAAGCAAGCAAGCAAGCAAGCTTTCTCAAAATGTCTGTGAAATCAAACTTTATTCTCTGGATGATAAAAATTAAAAAATAAGCAGAATACAACGAGTAACTCCATGGTGTGGTTTCTTACAATTAGTTTTCAAAACTATTTTTAGTTCGTGAATTATAGTGAGAGCCTACAGCTGTATCTTAATGGATTCAGAGAACTTTTGAGGGGACAAAGTGTTTGTTTTAAGTCCAGAAAATTTGGTCGTAGACCATTAAAAATAAGCTTGCATCTGTTACTAATTTTCTTTTTGCTTACAAAGACTGGTTTGGTAGAAAGAAGGGGGAAAAAAAGGAATCTATTCAAAGCAAGTTGCAAAAATGACAGTGGGAGGGGTTACAGAAGTTAAAAGAAGGGAGAGAATATAATTGTAGACAACACATTTCTTTATCCCTGATCAGTCCTAGCATAAACAACTTTTTCCGCCGGATGTAATGATTTCCCCAGCATAACTTCTATCTTTGGGGCAAGCTTTGGTTAAGCCATATCTGCCATTCAGAGGGGCCACTTAAAAAACGTATGTGTATATATATATATATATATATATATACACACACACACACATATACACATATATATGTACACACACATATTATAATAATGCCTTAATGCCTTAGTTAAAACAAATATAAGTATATACATGTTATATACATATTTATATACTTATATTTGTTTTATACCTATATTGATTTCAATTAAGACATTATTTACATCCAGTAAAATTTACACACTTAAATGTCCTATTTCCTGAAATGTAACAATGAGCACAATCAAGGTACAGAACTTATATAGCTAGTATGGCTTCTCCTCACCTCTGTAAGTGAGCTGCTACTCCCCATCAGAAACTGTCTGCTTCTGTTCACATTTTAACACCTTCAGATCATTATTCTTTATATTATGGCCAGGTTTTATGGTTGTTCTCTGCACAGGAGCCAAATCGTCCAGGAGGGTCTTACTTTGTCATATCTGCAACTAGAAGTGTCAGTTTTTTATGTTAAGAAAAGAGAAGGCAAGGCCAGGCACGGTGGCTCACACCTGTAATCCCAGCACTTTGGGAGGCTGAGGCAGGCTGATTACCTGAGGTCAGGAGTTCAAGACCAGCCTGGCCAACACCTGGCCAACACCATGAAACCCCATCTCTACTAAAAATACAAAAATTAGCTGGGCGTGGTGGCACGCACCTGTAATCCCAGCTATTTTGGAGGCTGGGGCAGGAGAATCGCTTGAGCCCAGAAAGCAGAGGTTGCAGTGAGCCGAGATGGCACCACTGCACTCCAGCCTGGGCCACAGAGCCAGACTCTGTCTCAAAAAAAGAAAGAAAGAAAAAAGAAGGCAAAAAAGCACTTTTCTTCAGTGGTGGTTACAAAAAGTTTAAGTCTTCAGGTTTGATTTAAGATGGAATCACTAGTATGTATATAGTCGAAACCAAGAGCCTTGGGCATCCTATATTTATGTGGCATTATTAATTCATTGCCTAGTTTATTATGCTGTCAGCAGTGATGTCAAAGTAGCAGTACATTTTTATTTCAAGTAAAACAAAATAAAGTGAAAGGTTGAACAGTACATTTGGAAGCTGAGCTGGATGAATGGGTGTCTCCTCAGTCAAGCAAGTTTGTAAGTGCATATGTAATAAACTTGGGTGGGTAAAAAAAACCTCTGAATTACACCTAAATGTGTAAGCACAATTTCCAGAAGTAAAATGCAATGTGAAGAATAACTAGATCAGAGAAAATTGTATTTAAGAGAACTTCTACAGGTAGAGAGTCAAATAAATATTTTACCAAATCCTACCTGAGATATTTTACTTTTGGTGCTTTAAACTCACTGCGGGTTCTAGATAAGAGCAATAGATAAATTATATAAAATAACAAAAATATTATAACTATGTTAAGACAAAAATGTGTTGTTTTCCTATATTAGACCAATAGAAGATTTTGTGGTTAGGCTTTGTTACTTTTCAGTAACAAGTATTTGAAAACTGTTTTAAAGACTCAGTTAGAATTTGATTATATACCAATAGCATCCTCTTATTCAATAAGCTGTTGCCTAAACTTAATTTCTTCACATATAAGACACGTCGGCCGGGCGCGGTGGCTCACGCCTGTAATCCCAGCACTTTGGGAGGCCGAGGCGGGTGGATCACGAGGTCAGGAGATCGAGACCATCCTGGCTAACACGGTGAAACCCCGTCTCTACTAAAAATACAAAAAATTAGCCGGGCGTGGTAGCGGGCGCCTGTAGTCCCAGCTACTCGGGAGGCTGAGGCAGGAGAATGGCATGAACCCGGGAGGCGGAGCTTGCAGTGAGCCGAGATCGCGCCACTGCACTCCAGCCTGGGCGACAGAGCGAGACTCGTCTCAAAAAAAAAAAAAAAAAAAAAAAAGACACGTCGGTTATCTTAGATCTTTAGAGTCCTACGAAGATAGAAGGGTTTCGACGCACCGTGAAGAGAGCTTAGTCACTATGAAGAGGTCCAGTAGGAAAAATGAGACAGACACACGTCAGCCACTGGACCTAGAGTGCAAGGCAGAATGTGGCAAGGACCTGTTAGAGAACCACACTCAAAAGAACCCCCACCTCAAAAAAAAAGTGGGTTGGGGGAGAAGCCTATAGCCTTTAGGGTGGGCCTTGAAAAGTCATTAACAGTTTAGAAGAGTTTTGCTGCACAGCACTGTGTCAACAGGGACATTCCTATTCTTTTACATTTAGGCAACAGAGTTTGAATAAATGCATTGCACTTTAGGCTTTACCTCATTTTCCCATATTATCCATCTCTCCAGAAGATTTCTTCCCCACATTTTAACGGCAGCCATTTCCACAAATCTTTGTCTCTTTTGTAATGACTAAACTAGTAGCTTTCAAACTCAGAACTCTTGTTCAGATAGTGTGGAAGCATATGTAAAATGAAGGACAGCTGAAGAAATTTCTGGCTGAGATGGGTTCATCTTCAGAACTCCTCTCCTTCCCACTTGGCCCCAACGTCCCTTCTCTCCCTTCCCTCCCTTCCCTGTCCCTCTCCCAGGGTTCTGCAGAACAGTTTGGTTTGCATTCCGCTTCTTAATTTTCCTTATTACATAACTCATTTAAAAACACTCCACTCTCTCTGCCATTTAAAACCAGCCCTCGCTGGAGTGTTCCTGTTTGTGAATAGACCCACCTTAACCACCCACTTGCAGCCTATGTATCCAGCTGCCTGGCAGAACCCTGGTAATCTGCACCAGAGCTCGGGGACAGCAGAAAGCTGAAGACCCTTTCCCCAAATAACAAGCCTCCTTACCCAAGAAACCATCAGCAAATTTTAAAAAGACAACAAAAAATCAAACCAGCATCTTCTAAGGTCAGCGTTGTATCATATTGCTTTTCTGTTT
The DNA here is from genome assembly GCF_028858775.2 of Pan troglodytes. Classification (NCBI taxonomy): domain Eukaryota; kingdom Metazoa; phylum Chordata; class Mammalia; order Primates; family Hominidae; genus Pan; species Pan troglodytes. The sequence goes on from NC_072407.2 coordinate 96,950,275, forward strand.
GTGAATTAATGTGTGGCTTTAAAAAGTAGATCGTGTTTCATGTTGTTTTGCATCAAATAAGCCTCATGTGAATAGATCACTCGTATGTGTTGTAAACAGTGCTCTTTTTGGATTCTATTTTTTTTGAGTCTCTTTCTAGGTTCATCATTTTGACTCAAACTGGGGTGAGGATGTGGGGGCAGATGTTAAGAAGGGGCCCCTGAGTGTGGAATATCTTTGAGGCAGAAGGAACCTAAATAGTTTTGTAGACAGTAAAGTAAATGAAATATGTTCCTATTGTCTTTCCACTCCCACAACCTCAGAAAAAAAGAAATTACCTTTGGTATCAACAAGGACTTTCTAATAAATCTGACCCTTCAATTGCCCTATAAATTGTAGCTGTCCCTTGGAATAGAATCCTCTCCAACATCTGTTTAGTATTATCAGATATGGTGCCAGGTATCTTGGAGCTGAGGGATCACTGAGGAAGAAGAAATGGAGGAGAAACATTAGGGAGGGATAGTATGGCAGATAATTATTTGGACATCTTTTCATAAGAGGAGTTCATTTCAGCAGCATTGTGGAGAAGTTTCTAGTTAACAGAATTGATGCCATTGGTGTTGATCAGCACTGGACTAGCTGGGCAGATAGCATGAAAGTTGTCTATTTCATAGAGCATTCCAGGTTAGGAAGCATTGGCCTCTTCACACAGAGGTTCATTCTCTGAGTGAACCTCCAGTGCTGGACTTGGGGCTCTGGCACGGTACATAGAGGGCCTGGACACTGTTGTACATGGCTCCCATCAGTCTCCCTACTCGGCCTCTCCTTTGTCTATGGCCTCTTCTCTGGTAATGCCCTTTAAGCTATCTTCACTCAGAGAGTCCCAGAGACTGTCCTCTAAAATCAGTTATTAGCATTTCTGAGGTTCATTGTTGTGCCTGCCTCCTCCTCCTTTAACTCTGCCACCACCACCCCCTCTTCCCACATCCAAGAACCTTCCTTGAGAAGTGCCAGAGAGATACCTGACTCTCCAGAAGCAGGTGCCAGAATGGGCTAGTTATGTATCACTATGGGAGCATTTGGAATTTGGAGCTTGAACAGAATTAGCTTGGCCTATTTTTATGCCTTCATACCTCTCTCTTTCTCTCTCTCTCTCTCTTCCTTTCTTCTCCCTCTCTCTCTCTGAGAGACCTAAACCCCCCAAATCCAGTTGGTTAAGGATCAAACCTTGATCCCAGCTGAAAAAGGAAAAGAATACTGTCTTAGTTCATTTTCTGCTGCTGTAACAGAATACCACAGACTAGGTAATTTACAAACAATAGAAGTTTATTTGGTTCATAGTTCGGGAGGCTGGGAAGTCCAAGAGCATGGTGCTGGCACCTAGTGAGGGCCTTGTGCTCTGTTATTGCATGGCCAAAGGGCAGAAGGCAGAAGTGATCCCATGAGACAGAATCAAGCAGAACTCATTTTTTAAATCAGTAGCCTATTCCTACAATAACCAACCTACTCCTACAGTAACAGCATTAATTCATTCATGAGGGCTGAACCCTCATGGCCTAATCACCTCTTAAAGGCGCCACCTCTTAATACTGTTACAATGAGGATTAAGTTTCTAACACATGAAATTTGGGGAACCATATTCAAACCATAGCAAACACCTATGTTTTACCTACCAAGCACTCCAGTGACTTAGACACTCCTTGATCAAGCAGGCAGTAGCTGGACTCCTCTATCTCTCCAGCTACATGGGGTAGGGAAAAACTTCTCGAAAATCCGTTATATCAGAAAGCCCTAGAAATTAATTACTATGTAGGAAGTGCTGGCTTACAGGTTTGCTGTCCTCAGAAGCCCCAGCCATAAGTGGGAGCACTGAATATGAAGCTGTAGCACAGCACATAGAGCCCTGACCTTATACACACATCCACCCTCAATGTTTCTTAACTGAAGTGGCTAAGATGGTAGAACAGGGTCGTCTGTCCCATGGATCAGCTGGCAGTTAGGCTTAGTGCTCAGATAGTAATCACAGAAACAGTTTCAGCAGGGTGGCCACTTGGAACCTTACCCAGAACTGACAAAGGAGAAGGGTAAGACAGAAAGGGGACATCTTTGAATTATTGGGCCTGTTTCTACTTTCCACCACTTGTGTTCTTTCCTCAAGCAAGGGAGACTAATGTATGGGTGGAGACACAAATGGGACCACCATTCGACATTGTACAAGTGTCATAGCTTGTTTTGCTTCAGTTTTCTATTTGTCAAAATGGGGCTTATGTGAGGATTATATGTTGTAAAGCTCTTGGAACAGTAGCTGGGACATGGTAAGTCCCCAGGAATATATGTTAGCTCTTGTTGTTATTTATCAAGTATAGTATTATGTGCCAAGTCCTGTGGTAGGCATTTTATGGGTACTTATTTTAATCCTCACCCGCAGTTCTGCAAAATAGATCTTGTGAGCTTCATTTGAGGAGATGGAGTCTCAGAGAGGTAAAATCATGTGTCCAAGGTGAGCTGCTATGTGAAGGTGCCAAAGTCAAACCAGGTCGGCCTGGCCACACAGCCTGTGCCATCACTGTGGTTTCAAGAGTAAACAGTGTATGAGCAGACATCCTTCTATGTAAATGGGACCAGAGCCATCAAGCTAAACAGCTCCCTGTGCCACACAGTTCAGGGTAGTTCATATCCACTGAGTAAACAGACCATTCTGGGCAAGAATTCCCTTGTGTCAACTTGCCTGTTCTAGGAATTCTCAGTTTGTATATTGGAGCCCTACCAAAAATTCATCACGAGACTTGTCTTTCTTGAGATCCATCCTAAGAGGCTTAGCTAATAAACTGAAGGACCTTCTTATGAGGTGGTTTCACCATGGGACTCTCCCTTGTTATCTCCCGAAAGATGACTTCTTTGAGTGAGTCTGATACACTTCATGGTCCCCATGTCTCCAAGAGTTGGGGAGCATAGCTAGCCCACCTTGTAGGCTCACTGCCTTGATACCCCATCTTCCTCACTCCCTGCCCTGAATTAGCTGTCTTTCCTGTGTTCTCATAGCACCCTGTGCATGCATCTGTTAGAGCACCTTGTCACATTGCCTTTGCCCATGTCCTTACATCTTTTCCCACCAGATCAAGTGCAGAATGCTACATCCTACTCACCTCATAGCCCTAGAATTTATCATACTTCCTGTAACAACAATAATAACCAGTGTTATCAAAGTTGACATTCATCGGGAACTTACTATATGCCTTTTGAAATAGGTACTATTGTGATGCTTACTTTAAAGGCAAAGAAGCTGAAGCACAGAGAGGTTTGTTTACTACCTCAGTCACAGAACCATAAGTGGAAGAGCTGGGTATGAACCCAGGCAGTACTCTGATGCCTCTGAGTAGTAGATGCTTCATTAGTTAATATTTGTAAATGGATACACATGTGAATGTAATTGCTATGTTTTCAGAGATATATGACCTGTGACATAACTTAAATCTGTGCAATAATAAACTATGTTATAATGGGGCTCTTCTATCCCTATGTGTGCTTGGAGAGGAGGGGCAGTACAGGGCTGTGTTTGGGAACACGCATTAGATATAAATGCAACTTCTATTTCTGCCATTGATGATCATCACCTCTGTGGGCAAGTTACCCTTTTTTTAGTGGCATTTTCCTCAGCTGGAAAATAAAAATTATGGTGCCTACCTCATACAGTAAACTTAGAATAAAGAGACTACTATAAGTAACCATTCCTGGAACACAATACTTATTCAACAAACATGGGAAGATATTGTTACTACTATTATCATGAGCATTGTTTTTAAAACTTTATAATTGACAACACTACTTCCTATCAGTGGACAAGGAGTTCTGAACCAGTGTGAGTGATACTAAATGGTACTGCTGGAGCTTGAAATCTAAAGTCACCAAATTCAGGACAGAGATGTTTGACCCATGAATTTCAGAGGTCTACAAAACGCCCCAGAAACGAATGTAGCTTTTGTCCAGTCTCCACATCTTTGTCTGTAGTGTACACTGTGGGGTTTAGGGAGCCTGGGCAGAGGAAGGAACCAGAGGTATCCATGGTCAGTACCAGTCATCTGATATGTTGCGGCTTGTAAGCGAGCAGTGGGTTCGAAGGTCGAGTGGACAACTGCATAACAAAGGCTGTTAGGAGGTCATGAGGATACTGAATACCTAATAGCTAACAGGAGCTATAATTTATTGTTCAGTGGACACTGAACTTGGCACATAATAGAGACTCACTCATTCATTCAACAATATTTTTGAGCCAGATGCTCTTATTGGCCCAGGGAATCAATAATAACCAAACAAAGTCCTTTATACTTTATAAGCATCATCATGATCAACAGCATCATCGTAATAACACTGTGATGTAGATGTTACCATTGCCATTTGATAGTTGAGGGAGCTGAGGCACAGAGAGGTTAAATACCTCACCTGAGGCCTCATAATTGTAAAGTAGTGAGCCTAGGATTTGAATCCAGGTCTTTCTCATGCTAAAAATCCTTTCTTTAGCTACAATATGATACTGCTTATCAAGCAAATAGCAAATGCTGAGATCATATATATATGTGGTGGGGGGGTGTTGGAGGGGGTGGGGTGTTTGTTGACTCAGGACTATATAAATAGCTATCATTGTGACATAGCAATCAATAATAGTGATCACTGATTTGCAGAACATGAGAAGCTTTGGTTGTGGCTTCTATTCTTGAGCTCAGACTATCATTTTATTACTTCTGGTCAACATTAGTGTATACTTGGTGGCCCTCAACAAAGAGAAGAACCTTTATGCTTAGGTTGATAACCAGGTAGAAGCTCTGAGATCCTGTGGTTCATCTCCAGGATGCCTGCTTAGTAATACCTGAGTGCCCTCTAGAGCTTGGACAAGGCCAGCAGCCACTATGCCCATTGAGATGTTGTCCAAACCTAGGGTTAGGTGGTCAAATATCAGTGACTTTGCACAGAAAGAGTGAGGTGCTTTGATCCCTTCAGGGCTGTGGATGGGGACGGGCAGCGCTAGTGGGCTGCTACTGACCCCTTTGTTTAGGTCTCTCACATGCCTGTTGTTGCTGAGGTCTCACATGCCCGTTGATTGGGAAGGAAGTTTCAGAGGCACCATTTCAAAGGCTGCAGAAAGGAAGAAGGGGCAGTGCAGTGGGTCACTGCAGTGGGGCATAAAGAGCCCAGAAGTAGTGCTGTGCTCTGAGTCAGGATCTTGGTGGCCTCATCTTGTTTTCAGGGATGCCATTGTTTCTAGGAAGCACAGCCACCACTTAGCTTTACAAGTCAGCTCCTTCAGTCTATCGATTCAGAAGCTGTTCCATTGCCTTCTGATCCCATCGACATAATTCGACAATGCAAGGGTTGTGCAGTCAAGAAGGAAGGACATTGTACTGGGACATCAGGAGAACCAGATTCTGGCCCTGGCTCTGTCCCCACTGGCTGGGAGACCCTGGACAAGTGCCTTTGTTCCTCAGGACTTTCCTCTTCTCAGCAATGAAGCAAAAGAGGGAGAACTGGATGTTGATGTTTCCTGTGATCCTTTCTGGCTCTAAAGTTGTGAGTTTATCTGATATTTGCAGCCTTACAGTGTCATTTTAATTTCCATGCCCTGTATTTAAAACCACATTTTTCTGCCCTGTTAGTGTGCTGCATTCTTTCTATTGCTTCAGAACACATAGTGCTGGTCCTAAATAACTATTCGTTAAATTAACGAATGAATATAGACAGAAATATGAATGAATGCAAACACTGTTAACCACTGGTTAACCACTGATGTTGCTTCCAGACTTGGGTTCTCTATGGTTCAGTGTGGGTTGCTAGGAGGATTGAGATAGCCAGTATGGAACATTGAAATGGTGTGGGCACATAGAAATCCATTTCTAACTACTATTGTTGCTGCTACTATTGTAATTCTATGCCTCATTTTCTATAAATACAGAATAGTATGCGTACGGTTTTGTAACTACCTGTTTTCAATAAGGAGACTTTTTTTCATGTCACTAGTATTCTCTTATTTAATTTTAATGGATGCATCCTATCAGAGAGTTTCTAGAAGTTTATTTGGCCAATCTCTTACATACTGTTTGTTCAAGTTTTTCCATATTATAAGCAACGTATCTAAATAGTCTTAGTTTTAAAAAACAGCATATTGCTTTTGCAACATGAAAAGTATTTTCAATAAGAAATGCTCATCCCATGACACTATCGACGCTGCCTGCTTAAACTACAACAGTAGAGCAGTCTGTATAGGATGATGGGTAACTAAGAGCATACCAGCCTTGGCTTCCCATATGCAAAGAGAGGCAGTGATCGCCATCATTACATCACCATTGAATGAGAGAAAAGCAGTTTTCCTAAATCTAAAGCCTTGTCCCTTTCCCCTTTTTAGCAGGAAAAGGGGAAATTGTGGGGCCAGGTCATATGGAAAGAGGATCTACCTGGAGATTGGAGGCCTGAGCTTGAAGCTCCCCTCTGCTGTCTAGCCTCAGGCAAAGAGCTTACCTCTCTGGACCTTGGTTTATTTTTCTATGAATGAGAATATTAATATTATTATTAATATTACCCACCCTTTCATCACAGATTTGGAAAATGGAAGCAGGGAATGTTGTAAGCATAAAATGTAATAGTAGATACAAGATTAATTTGAAGTATGAAAGTCAATGTTGTAGAGAAGTGAGTTATCGAGAATATAGGGTCACTGGTTCTTTGTGTACTGTTCACAAGTGTGGCCTGGAATGTATCTACTGTTGACCGTGGTTTTTGAGAAAACCATTACCTTCCATACCACCACTATGAAAAGGGAGCAGAAACAGCAATTCAGTCCTCCATTATTTGCATGCTTTTTTATTTTTAATCCTTGCCAGATGTCGACTGGCCGTGAGCCCAGAGGGTGTGCAATTTCTGATAGAGGTAGTTTTGTTCTTGTTTCCCTTCTAGACAAAGAATTCTTGAAGGAAAAGGAGAAATTAGAAATGGAGTTAGCAGCAGTGCGGACTGCAAGTGAGGACCATCGGAGACACATCGAGATCCTGGACCAGGCTTTGAGCAATGCCCAGGCCAGGGTCATCAAGCTGGAAGAGGAGGTGAGACCAGGCTGTGGGGATTTGGTGGGGAAGAGGGCAAGCAGAGCCCAGAGGGCTTCCACTTTCTTTTCCTAACCCAACTACTTTAACCAGAGCCAATTCCAAGGAGTTGAGACAGGGGAGGGATATGGGAAACTTCTCAAATAAAAGTGAATAAAAACAGAGTCTATGCATTCTAGAGCCAGGCAAAGTATGAAAAGCACATGGGAATCCCATCAGCAAAGCACTCACACTCGGTGTGAAGCCCAGCCTACAGCCCATCGGTTGACACGTGTCCTACTCAGGCATCATGCATTGCATTTAGTAGTTTCTGATGAAATCAACCCTTTAGCTTAAGCGTTATGAGGTAGCCTTTTCCTTAAAGCCTGACTGAGGAATTAAAATGACCATTTCCGAGGTCCAAGCCAAGGAATCCAGGCTATAGATGAAGAAGAAGAAAAGGAGCAGAGGCCTAGCCAGGCAGCCAGGGACCAGCTGCCTCACACCTTCCAGCACCCTGTGGTGGTGGCGGCAGGTGCCTCTGTGTTACACAGGCTTACCTGAGCAGGATCCGTTCCAGGAAGTAGAAGCCCAAAGTCTATAAGAGTCTTAACTGAGAAAGTCTGCCTGAAGTGCTTAGCTTGTTGCTGGGCACAAAGGAAACAGTATTGTTACTAACCCAACTGTTGTTGAATTTAAAAAAACTGTCTCTTCAGAAAACCTCCCCCGATGCTAAGTAACAGGGATGTTTCATCAGATTTCAAACACAAGGATAAAGCAGCTGAAGAGGAAGATGATGGAGTAAACGAGGGTCTTGCCCATTGGAAGCCTTTAAAACCCCATAAGTCTTGCATAGAAACTACCATTTTAATACTAGCATAAGGATCCGGGGCAACAGCCTTCCATGTTGCCACTAAGGAACGTATTAAATATGAAAACACTTGCCACAGAAAGTGACCTCAACCCCTTAAAGACAGGAGATCTGTTATGCCTAAGGGAGGCTGGGGCTTCTCATTATTGTCATCACTGAAATGACATCTCCATCTCCATGAGTGGAGCTAAGGAAAATCATGGTTTTTAAAATCTTTTAGTTTTAATATTTCTATTAAAGTAAAAATTAGTTGTGAGCTTCTTGAAGACAAGTTATAACAACCAATATGGGTCTTTTTTTTAAATCATTATATTTATGTGAAATCTTTGGTTGGTTGAATGTAGCCTCTCCAGAATGTCTCATAGGTCTGCTTCCAGCATCACTCCTTTCTAATTAGTTTCCTTTAAGGGTCTTAATTCAGTTCAGACACTGAGAGCCTACTGTAATTTACCATGATGGGTAAGAGTGAACTCTAGAGCAGACAGCTGTAAATGAGAATCCTGGCTCTATGGCCTGTCAGCTGTGTGACCTTAAGCAAGTCACGTAATCTTGAAGACTTTTCTCATCTCTAATGGAGATAATAAAGGACTTTACCTCCTCTTCCTGTTGTTACTTGGAGGATTAAATGAGATACTACATATAAAGCACAATGCTTGGCATGGTAGTGTTCCAACAGTGTTGGCTGATGTAATTACTGTTACTAATCATCCTCATCGGGATATATGCCTTGCAAGAATTAGGTTGATACAAAGGTGAAGGAGACAGATTCCTGCCTTCCGGCTTCTTGCAATTGCTTAAGGATAGTATTTATTCATTTAACAAATACTTATTGGGTGCCTACTAAATGCTGAGCGCTATTCCAGGCATTGGGTACGCCCTGTTCACTCTGCCCAGTGGAGACCAAAATAGGCAAATCTCTTGGTGCTTATATTCTAGTAGCTGCACATTCAGAAAAGTATACTCAGTGGAAGATATGGTAAGTGGTGTATGAATCACACACACAAAATATTTTGTCAGATGAGGCTGCAGGAACCTTCACTTAGTAGGTCTTCAGAAGCCAGTGGAATTGAGCAATCAAAATCACAAGGAATGAAAGGGCCAGATGAAAATCAATCCCAAGAACAGGTGTAAAAGGTCTAAAGTTGCTCTCTCCTCCTTGAAAGGCCAAAGCATCTCCATTTTATTCCAGTGGCTTCAGCTAGGACAGGATATAGGTATAACTCACAGCAGTGCTGCCTGCTGAGTCAGAAAGCTCACCTAGCAGCTAAATCACTAGCATGTTCCAGCTTGCCAGTGTCATCACTGAACTTAAGATTGAATACACCCAGGTGCGGAATGACAGGAAATAGCATCTGGTGTCTTCTCACCCAGGACCAAATCAAGTTGATGCCTAAGCCTGATTTTTGGCACTAGCCAGTTCTCAGAATGCTGTCAGTATGCCCAGGATTTATGAACATGGGCCAAACTCCTAATTGGAAGAAAACAAAGTGTGAGAGTAAGAGTTGGAAGTTGTTGGTCATAATTCTAAATCCATAGCTGATGTGACATTTCCATAAATTATTTTAACCTTAATTTCCATCTCCTCAGTTATTGTGTTGTTGAATATTCACTGTGCACTTCCCATCTCTTCAAGGCTCCAACTACCTTTCTATAAAGGACTCTGAAATCTTTAGAACAAAGTTACTCCATAGATAACTGTAATAAGAAAAATTTTTTATTTATGCACACATACATAAATGGGTACACATACATATATAAATACATGCCTAATTTCTCTATTATAAATGTAATTTATGCTTATAGAAAACTTGAAAAAATATAGAAAAGAATAAAGAATTGCCATTCTGTCATATAGATAAGCATGCTTAATGCTAAGTATTTCATTCCTGCCTTTTTTTCATGGATAGACATTGTTATGATAATGTTGTATATAATTTTTGATTCTGGATTTTTCACTTGACATTATAGAATAAGCATTTCTTCATGATGTCAAAAACTCTTTTTTTAATTCTATCTATTTTATGCTATTTTTAGTTTTACTTTAAGTTCCAAAATACAAGTGCAGAACGTGTAGATTTGTTACATAGGTCTACATGTGCCATGGTGGTTTGCTGCACCTACCAACCCATCATCCAGGTTTTAAGCCCCACATGTATTAGCTATTTGTCCTAATCCTCTCCCTCCCCTCACCCCCAGCCCCCAACTTGCCCTGGTATGTTTTGTTCCCCTCCCTGTGCCTATATGTTCTCATTGTTCGGCTCCCACTTAAAGTGAGAACATGTGGTGTTTGGTTTTCTGTTCCTGTGTTAGTTTGCTGAGAATGATGGCTTCCAGCTTCATCCATGTCCCTACAGAGGACGTGATCTCATTCCTTTTTATGGCTGCATAGTATTCCATGGTGTATATGTACCACATTGTCTTGGACATTTGGGTTGCTTCCATGTCTTTGGATGGACATTTGGGTTGCTTCCATGTCTTTGCTATTGTAAATAGTCCTGCAGTAAACATACGTGCAAAAACTCTTTATTTACCTCACTTCCAATGCCTGAAAATGCAGAAATTATTAAGCAATAAATGAGTATTGAGCTCAAAGCTGCACAAATTACCAAAAGCAGGTACCCCAGTAGAGTCTTCAATTTCATACATCCTAGCCATTGTAGGTATAACTGGCAGTCTATGTGTAAATCTTTTCTGTTCCAGTGCACTTGAAGGATAGGAGTAGGGCGGTGGGAGGTACGTGCACCTGTAGTTTAAATAGGATCTCCAGGTAATCTGACCCCACCTCCTCCACCCCAGCTTTGAGAATCAGTGGTCTAAATTCTGTGCTCTTTTTTACTCTTCTTCACTCAGTTACGAGAGAAGCAAGCATATGTTGAGAAAGTCGAGAAGCTGCAGCAGGCCCTGACCCAGCTGCAGTCTGCATGTGAGAAGCGAGAACAGATGGAGCGGAGACTGCGGACTTGGCTGGAGAGAGAGCTGGATGCACTGAGAACCCAGCAGGTAAGGAACTGGGCATGGACTGGTGAAAGAATTAGATATGTTCACTCAGCAAACGTATGGATGTTCTACCATGGGCCAGATCCTGCACCTTGCTCCCAGGATTCAGAGGGAAACAAGAACTCCCTGTCTTCAGTGAACCCATACAACAACCAGGAGAGAAGGCGAGCAGTCCGCTCACTGGAGTGACAGATGTCCTCACAGAGAGAAAGTGGTCGCCAGCTTGGGGCTGGGGAGAGCGGAATGCAGCATTAGATGACTTCAGAGAGGAAGACATTTGAGCTGGACATTGACAGATGAGTTTTTGGGCATTCAAGGGCAAGAACCTCATAGGTAGAGGGAGAATATGGTAAAGGACAGGGCCATGAAACGACATGGCACGTCCAGAGCAGCAGGGTGCAGGTAGCTAGGGGAAAGTGCCCAGTGCAGTGTCTGGTGAGGAGACTAAGGCCACTTGTGGAGGACATTTGGTCAAGCTGAGATACTGGGCTTTTTCTTATAGTCAACAGAGTACCAACAACTGGGAAGTTTTTAAGCTGGAGAGAAACATGATGCAAGAGATCAGGGAGAGAGCCCTCTGATGTCAGAGGACCATCCACAGGGTGCATGTTAAAGTTGCAGAGGCCAGCCTGAAGGTTGTCGGTGCAGCCTAGGGTGTAGTGACAGTGAGAACCCGTGGAGGAGTTGAAGGGAAGAGCCAATAAGCGGGTGACATTAGTAGCACATGATGATCAGTGAGTTTTCAGAAGTAAAGGAGAGGAAGGGATGTAAGACCATCCCTAGAAAATAAATTTGGCCATAATTCCCTATTCCTGCTGCCTGTCCTTCTCTGCTGGTAACAGCTGAGCATGTAACTCAGCTATGAGTAAGCACAGAGTGAAAAGCCCAGCCTGGGGTTCACCTGCACCACGGCAAGCAGGAAGAAGACTGGTCAAAGGCTCCTGGCCCCAGATGAGCCTGTCCACCATCACCCAGCATGATGAGCAGAGGCCTTTATGTAGCTGGTGAAGGGTGTGTTCTAAATTGGGATATCAGGGAAATGCAAGGCAGGGCCCCATGGAATTATCTACTGGATAGGGCATAGTGGTTGTGGTTGAAACACTTGAAAACACTTGAGCGCATGCACTCAGGCCAGCTCAGCCCTCTCACAGGGCAGGCCCATGCAGTTCCCTCTGGGTATGTGCATTTGGCTGGAGAAGGAGGTGTTAGTGAGATTGCCCAGAAAAGTAAGAAACCCACCTCCGCCTCCCACTGTCTTGGCTTGGTGGATAGCTCGTAAGAAAAAGCAGGTCTGTCTGTGGACTTCTAATACTGATAAACTGTGCCACATACTTTGGCACAGAGTTACACCGTTCAGCTGTTCTCTGTCACTCAGTTGCTGAGATCTTCGCTTCCCCACCTGGGGACGGGGGTTCTGCCTGGTTCCAGGTACAGCACTGGCCCACAGTAGACACTGATGAGTCTTTCTTTGGCTAACCAAATGGGCACATCTCGGTTCTTAGAGCACATAAAGAATGTTCCTTCCTGGTTAATATGCCGTCCACACCCTAAAGTTAGATTACTTCTCCTTGGCTCTTCTGAGTGCTGTGAAACCAGACTCACCTCCGTTATCCTTGTTGTTTATCAAGAAGAAACATAATGTTAGAATTATTTGAAAAATATCTTAATTGCCACAGAGGATAGTTGGCTGTATGCACACTCAGACCCATGCACGCTCACCCACACAGTTTCTTCAGGCAGGCAAAAACAATATTCCTACTGTGCATGAAGGCTGCTGACAGGCTGAGGAGCGCCAGTGGGGGACAGAAATTTCAGAATTGAGGCTCTCCTGGGAAATTACTCTGCTTTCATTTTGGATTTGTGTTCGGCAGCTGATGGCAGATCCCCAGCTGTGTATGGCTGACATGAGACCGAAGAGGAGGAGACAGTCTCTAAACAGAATTGTGATGCTCAGCATCTCTTTAAAAATAACATTGCAGTTTGTTGTTGTTGTTGTTGTTTTAATGAGAGCATTAATCTGCCTCCTATGATATGAAATACATTCAGGGATTATGTCCCTGTTGCTCTTGATACTCATTAAAAAGATAAGTAGAGGTTGAGTATCCCTTATCTGAAATGCTTGGGACCAGAAGTGTTTTAGATTTTGTATTTTCAGGTTTGGGATGCTCAATCTTATTATTTTTTTTCCTGTAATATTTCTTTATTTTCTAATGTTCCCAGTAAGCATACATTATCTTATAACCAAAAAAAGGTTAAAATGTTATTACAAAAAAATCCACTGGAAACATCTTGAGTTTTTTACTAGTTCCATGTGGCAGATACTGTGTAAAGGGCAAAGTGTATCTAAACTCATTTTTGGGGCCTGTGGGCTGGTCTGGGGGGCAGCTCTGCTGGTCTCACCAGGGATGACTCGGAATCCACTTGAGAACATGGGGTCATCTGAGGAACTCAGCCTGTCCGGGAAAGGGGATCCAGGGCCTCTCTGATCCCCTCCTCCTCATTCACCCTCACGCAACTCCTGAATGTGCCTGCCAGTTCTTGGGCAGCAGCCTCGGGAAAGATTTCCGCCGTCCACACCACACCCTGTTCCTTCATCCCTGTGTCCAAGGCAGTTATCTGACAGCTTTAGAAAGCATGCTGGGGTCACACTGTCACAAAGCTCCTGGTCATCTCCACCCTCAATAGAACAACAGACCAACTGCATGGACTCACCACTTCCCATAGGGCATGATTCTGAAGAGACTTTTGAGAGCACAGCTTAGAGTTCTTGTTGAATCAACAGCCCAGACAAGGGCTCTGCCCTTTGACTTATGCCGGGACACAGCTGAGCCCATCTACTTGGCCCCCTCTAACAACACAGAGCCCTTGAGCAGCTCCAATTATTTCAATTATTTCTTCTGGACCTTTCCAGAAGGGCTGGTACGCTGAGGATGAGCAGAGAGGCATGGAATCGTGTGTTGATTCTGAGCATGGGCCCCAGGGTTAAACCAGCCACGGTTGAATCCTGCCTCCCACCAGAAAAGTAGCCTAGAGTAAGTCATCTTTCTGAGCCTCAACTTCCTTGTCTATAAAGTGAGGCAAATAAATTATACTTACCTCACACTTGTAACTACAAATAAAATCTGAACAAAGTACTTTTTGGAATGCCTTGCACTTAGCAACTGATTAAAAACAAATCACTCTCACTGCTGTTCTCATTGCCATCATTACCTTCAGAGTCATTTGAAGTTTTAGGGCATTCGTAGGTACCCTCTCCCAAATTCCACACTTATCCTGGATTTTCTAGCCTCATTGAAAACAAGGTCAACAGAAGTGTGGCTTATTGAAGGGGGGTGGAGAGAGAAAGATAGGTTGGGACAATAGGACTAGCAGAAAGAAAAGCTCTTAATCAACAGTTCCTGTTTTATAAGTAATTGCCCCTCTACCATGGGAGGTCAAATAGTACTTCAGCATCATTAGAAACTGGGAGGGAAGTGAAAGAGAAAAAAGATAAAAGAGAGAGGGGAATTTATATTTTTAAGAACTCACAATTTTATCTCTTTTACAAAGAGCTCAAATTAATTTTCGCGTCTTACTTCCACAGTAGTCCTATGAGAAAGAAGAGAGAAGGTTCTTGAAGAATGTTCTTTGAAAGGAAAATGAGGCACAGGGAAGTTAAAGGTCATGTAGCTAATGAGGACATTCCTCCCATGTGAACACACTGAGGGCGAAGACTTAATCTGTAGTGTTCACTGTTGCAACCCTGGTACATGGTACATGATCAGTCAATACTTATCGTCTAGATGGCTGAATGGGTGGCAGTAGCTGGCACACCTGACCGTCAATCTGTTTTTCTCGGTAGCACACTTACCCATTAGACCATGCTAGCTCTGTACCCTTGAATGTTGACATTCATGCATTTATGTAAATAACTCTTAATGACCTGAATTAGGGGGGGCTATGAAGAGTTGTCATGATCTCATGTGAGGTTAAGAGGATTCTGCAAAAATAAGCCAGCTGAGATGGTAACAAAAGGGATTTAGATAGAAACTGACAAGCATAGATGGCAGCTTAGTGAGGCCATGGGAGACTTTTCTTGGAAAGTTTCTAAAAATAAGGGAGCGTCTCATCTTGCTGGACTGGTTCATTTGTTCTGCCTGAGGCTAGGTGCCTGGCCAGATGGAGTCAGTGCCCTTTATGCACAGGTCAGGTGAGGACAGGTATGCCCTTCTGCTCTGTTCCTACTTATAATGTTGGTCACTGGCAAGATAACACTTCCTAGAATAATTTATATTTGTAGCTTTAAAAAACTGAATAAAAACAAAATTTGGTTTACAAAAAACCCATACACCCATTTCTTTTTTCCTCTCTGATAGGATTAGATTCCGTCAGTACAGCTTGAATGCCCAGCTGTTGCTCTGGGTAATTCCCCAGTCCTTTTCTTAATCTAGGGGATTATGTGGTTCTGGGTAAAACATTCATGTGCCTCTCACCTTGCACCCAGCTCTGCATTTAAAATTTGCAACCACTGGAAAACAGGAGGGGAATGTGTACCCCAGGACATAGACTAACTGGGATGAAATCATTCTCCCTGGAGTACTAAGGAGCCTGGTGCACACTCTGACTGGGCCCCTAACCCTGAGACCCCAAGATGACTTACCTCTGCTGCTGCTCTGAAGGCAGAACTTTCTCAGAGCGCCATCTTCTTCTGTGTCATGCTCTTTAGAGGAAATAGTGTACCTAATTAAAGGAAAAAGATTCTGAAGTATGAACATCCTCAGTTTGTGAGCAATCCAGAAAATGGCTTTATTTTCTCTTATTGACACAGATGAAAAGGCCGAAAAATGAGCTTGCCTTATGCTAGAGGTCTTCTGCTTTCATATGCATTATCTAGTTTGATTCTCATTCTCAGGCCTCTGAGTGGGGCAGGTGTGAATACCTCCTTTCCCAGCATTGCAGCTAGGGAGGATGCAATTTGGGGCATCTCCCACTTCCTTTGCCTTCCATTTCCCCCACCAGCCTTAGGGGAAACAAACAACTGGAATCACTTTGTGGAATTCTGGAGAAAGTACCCTAGACCAGGAGGCCAAGACTTAATTCCTATTCTTGCTTTTGGTGTAATTAACTGCATGCCATTAGACAAGCCACTTCTTGTCATGCAAAGGCCTTGACCTGTGGAGATAGACCCAGGTTTGAATCCTGACCCTACTACTGATAAGCTGAGAGACATTGCATCATTAATGTAATCCATCAGAAACTTCATTTCTCATCTGTAAAACTGGGATAATATTGTCGTTTTGCAGAGCGCCATGAGAATTAACTACAACAGAGGAATTTGGAGGTGAAGTAGCATGGTGTGTGAATTGCTGCAGGATCTGGGGAACCTCATGTGTTCTGTATGGGCAGTTGTGTAGACAGCATTGATGTGGTTTTGAGCATCAAGATGTTTTTTTCTACTCCTTCAGAAACATGGAAATGGCCAGCCAGCCAACATGCCGGAATACAATGCCCCAGCCCTCCTGGAACTTGTGCGGGAGAAGGAGGAGCGGATCCTGGCCCTGGAGGCCGACATGACAAAGTGGGAGCAGAAGTACCTGGAGGAGAGCACCATCCGACACTTTGCCATGAATGCCGCAGCCACTGCAGCAGCTGAGAGGTGAGACCAGTGGAACTCTGGTGGTCATAAAAGCACAGTTAAAAAAATCAAAACAAAACAAACAGGCTATCCAGAGAGTTCCAAGGCCCATCCTAGGGAGTGAAGTCAGCTAAAAATTATTTTTAAGTAGTTACAGTGCTAATTGGAGAGCAAAGTGGTATAACATTTCTAGAGGATGATTTGGCAATATATATCTTTCCTTTGAGTCCACAATTCTAGTTCTAGATAGTTATCTTAAAAAAATCATAGACATGCCAGAAGATGAATGTCTAAAGAGTTAATCTCAGTGTTGTTGAAAATATCAATACATTTAACATAGCCTAGATTTCAACAAGAGGAGGTTCATTTAATAATTTAAAGTACATCACACAGTGGAATACTGTGCAATCACCAAGAATGATGTTGTGAAAGTATATTTAAGGCACTTTTTAATGCTGCGTTTATATCACGGGCCAAACTAGAAGAATAGATAATCCTCATAGCAGCCCTGAGGGCAGGTATATTATTATCATCTTCATTTTACAAGCAAAGAAAATGAGGCTTAGAGAGGTACAGTGGTTGATTCCTAATCACACTGGTAGTGAGTGATGGGGCTGTGTGTCAAATGGAGATCTGCCTGGCTTGAAAACATTTTATTTAGTTTGAAATTCTTTTCTGCTGCTGTCAGTTTTTACCTCTTTTTGTAGGTGCATGGCTTATTCTGTCTTTATAAACTAGCTCAAAGTGTGCAGTAATTCACACAAAAAGCTCCCAAATGTTCTGTTAAAACATACTGTTGTCAGAGTGAGCAAGGCACTCTTGACCTTTGGCCACTGGATCTCAGCTGCATGCAAAGTCGCTGCACACACGTGGGTGGCTGTGCAGGGGACCCATCCAGCCCCTCACTGCCTCCCACCCAGTTTGCTTTCTGCCCATAAGTTATATTGGACATTTAACTTAAAGTTGTTTGGAATTCACAATTCAGGATCAATTTATGTGGAAAGGATCCTCAAATTTCAAAGGAGCATCCAGAAAACGGGACTTCTTAATAAATAAGGGCTATGGTACTATTTGGATGACAGGACATGAACCGAGAGAGGAGTAAAAGCCACATTGCCTTGGGATGGGTTACTATATTTTTAATGACTACGAGAAGGCCTGTTGGGGTGCACAGGGGATACTCTTGAAGTTATTCATGGACTCTCAGGCTCATTATCGAAGTAGGGAAGAATCCCCAGTGGTATGCTCAGATGTTAGCACCAGGAATTGGAGAAAGCATTGCCACCATTCGGGCGTTGGTGTCTGCAGTGGGTGCCACAGCACACTTGCACCGAGAAAGACCTACAGACCCATGTGGAAAATGACCATTTGGGAATCATTTTTCTGTGCTTCTACGTTGTTTATGTGTGTCTACACTTTGATGGGAAGCAGCCTGCAGCATCCACGAGAGTGAGGCTTTGGGAGTGGGGATAGACACTTGAGATGGTGCGGTAAAGCCCCCGGGGTCCTGGGTTGAGAGTTGGAGGGAAGTTGCAGCCTCCAGTTCAGTCCCTGCAGTATATGGATGGGCACAGGGAAGCCTTTTGAAACATTGGTTGATTTTTACATAATTGAAATGGTTTTTTTTTTTCAGCTTTTTGTTTTCTAAGCTAATAACTAAATTTCCTCTCTATTCCGAGGAAGAGAACAGGTCATCATAAAGTCACAGAGGGACCTGGTCTTCTTGGACATATGTGGTCTAGTGCACTGCTGTCCACGGTTGCCCTGGGAGTTTCCTTCCTCCCTGCAATTTTAATGGAAAGAATGCTTTAATGGAAAGAACGTTGCACAGGGAGGCAGGACACCTGCGCTCAGGGCTTCTCCCTCCCTTCCTGACTGTGCGTGTGTGATCTGGGACAAGCCCTTCTGAGTGTCGCTTACATCACATGTGAAATATAAATGATGAGAGCAGGGAACCTGACCACATTGCTTTGGCTGAGGACACTAAAGCCCCAGTAGCAGTGTAAATGTGTGACCTTGGAGGAATGACACAGGGGCTTCCCCGTGTCATTGTTGTTTCAGCGTCTGTGGGTTTATCACGTTAGATGTCTGTTTGGGATCCTGGGCCCTGAGGGTATGAATGGGACTAGAAAGTAAAATTCAGAAGTCGGGAAATGAATGAGTCCAAAGCATAAACCCTGTAGTGGGCAGAGGAGGGAGGGTAGGGGGCGAGTAGAACCAGACCCAATCACAATCAGCCACTCACAGGATTCTAGGCCCAGCCTTGTTCTTATCCTCCGTGCAAGGGGAAATGACTCTTACCCCAGAGAACAGGAGTTCTGTGGGATTTACCCAGTCCCACTGTTCCCCTTCTCTGCCTTATTTGGAGTCTTGGATGGGCAGAGGGAGCCCCTTTCCATCCCCGTCACCCCTCCTTCTTTGCTTTTACACATATTTATTGAGCATCTAATAATTCTGTGAGCAACTACCCTCCCCATTACAGACTACCCCTTCTGGGTGGGGGAATAGGTTCAGAGAACCTCAGATAGCTCCAATCTTAATGTTCTTTTCAAAGAAAACCTCTGTCATTTCAGAATTGCTTTTTTCTCTTCAGTAAGAGAAAAAAGGAAAATGAAGCGTTTTTGAGAAAGGTACACATTTTGAGCTCTTATTGACTAGGTGCTAAATGGCCACAGTCAAATTGGTAAAAATGACTATTTCCAGCCATTAGTTTTGTGACTTTTCAACCACAGATGCATGCTTTATATTTATAATCAATGATTTTTAAACAAAGAAAATAACTTCTGTAAACCAACTGGTTTTCCCATCTTTATGCATCTTGATGGTGTTGGTCAGAATTTTTAGAGAGTCAGCTTATCTTTTATGTGTGCAGAAGGTTTTGAAAATCTTTAAAAATTTCAAAGCAATGTAATATTTCTTTCAGAGTTTTATATATTTACTATCTAAGTTGCTTTCCTCTAATTGTGTTTGCTCTCCTTACTTGGCAATGTAAACATGAATTTTCAGATTTGTTTCCAGCTCCATGTAAAGTCTCCAAAAGTAAATTTGTTGAAAATGTTTCTAGCCACTAATTTCTATATTGATGATTTTGTGCACCATAGTGTGAATTTATAATTTTGCAAATATGTTTAAAGCATTTTGTTGGCTTTCTACATCATTTGGCCTTTAGTATATTTTCAATGACACTTTGCACTTTTCTGAGCCACATTCTCACATATGCCCTCTGATTTGTTTTTATCTTTACTCATCTTTGCTGAGACCTTCTTCTTAAAGACATATGAAACTTGCAGGAGTATAGAGCGATGGTTAGGGGCATGGACTTTGGAGTCATAAATACCTGAGTTAGAATCCATTTTCACTATTCACTAACTGAGTATTCTTGGAAATGTCACCTAACCCTGGTTTCTTCATCTAGAAATTGAGGATAATAATACCTTGTGCACAAGTTGTGAGAACTAAATGAGAGACCATGTGTACCGTGCCCTACCCAGTCCCTGTATGAAGTAAATGCTCATTAATGTTGATAGCTGTCATTAAAGGGGCCTCTATTTTTCTGTTTTGGGCTATTCTGTTAAAAAAAAAAAAAAAAAACTTTAAAGTTTTCAGGCGGGGCGCGGTGGCTCACGTCTGTAATCCCAGCACTCTGGGAGGCTGAGGCGGGTGAATCACCTGAGGTCAGGAGTTTGAGACCAGCCTGACCAACCTGGTGAAACACCATTTCTACTAAAAATACAAAATTAGCCAGATGTGGTGACGCATGTCTGTAATCCTAGCTACTTGGAAGGCTGAGACAGGAGAATCGCTTGAACTCAGGAGGTGGAGGTTGCAGTGAGCTGAGATCACGCCACTGCAGTCCAGTCTGGGCAACAAGAATGAAACTCCATCTCAAAAAAAAAAAGTTTTTCAGTATGATTGTACATTGGAATATGAAGTTAAAAGATGTGAAATACTTGGCTACATCATGTCTTACTAATTAAATACTCATGTAGTCAGAGCCATTATTGTGCCTTTCATCTTGAGATATATCACTTAGATGACGCAGTGATCTTATTTTTACTAATCATTGTTAGTTAGTAGTAATTAAATTGTCAAAACCAGTGGCAGGAATAGTTATCTGTGACTGGTTGTTTATAGTCAGACAGATGCTTGCAGTGAAACTGCTTCTTGATCTTCTCGTGTCTGCCCTTGCCCTCACTGCACCCACCTCACCTGAACTTGTCAAGGACAGTGTCTGCCTTCTTTCTGTCCTGGACCCTGGCATGCCTATTACATTGTCCTGACCTGCATCCCAGGCAGGGCCCATAAAACAAGAAGTGAGACAGAATACAACATGAAGGAAGACTTCAGCTTGGAGCCTCACTCTCTGAGAGGACCAGTCTCAGTTTTAAGTATTTACTGAGCCCCCATTTTACTGTAAAATACTGAAGTAGGCATTCTATGCTGTATGGATGATAAACAGAAATAAAACCTAAACTCTGATTGGAAAAGTGAGGTATAGGACAAGCATGAAAAAGTACAAGCATGGAAACACCAACAAATACAATAATAATAATAATAGTGTCCATAAGTCAGTAGATTAAATCTCTAGGTGCCCATTTTACATATTCATAACATGCCATGTAGCTACATACATAATGTAGTCAGAAGGGGGAGGGGACTTGATTTTTGAATTTTATTTTGTTTTCCTTAGATGCTGCTTAATTCTATCTAGTTAAGGAAGAGAACTGGACAGAATTCAGGAGAGGAAAAGTGGGTGAAGGAGTTTGTGGAGTTTTAGCACGGCACCCTGTGGTCACCTCTCCACAAGCATTTACACCTTTCTCTGTGTGGACATCAGATGAGATTGATAACTGAGCTGGGGAAATTGGGAGGGAAAGGTTTCATGAGCCAATGCGAGATGCAGAGCTGATCTCTGTTCCAGCATGAACACCAGCCTCTTCGTTCTGTGTCTGTTTGCATTGAGACAAAGCAAGAAGGTTTCCTATGATCAAACGCATATCCTTGTGTTGCCAGGGACACCACGATCATCAACCACTCACGGAATGGCAGCTACGGAGAGAGCTCGCTGGAGGCCCACATCTGGCAAGAGGAGGAGGAGGTGGTGCAGGCCAACAGAAGGTGTCAGGACATGGAATACACGTAAGGGACGGCTATGTGTGACGTGTGGGGCCCGCTGCATTCACACTCCAGGCCTTCCAGAACAGATTGCTTCTCTGTCCTGTTCTGAAAGGCTGTGAGCATGAGGTCTCCAAAAACTCTCCTCCCCCATGCTGTGCCATGGAGAGAAGGAAAAGGTTCCAACCTAAGCACGTGGTTCCACTCAGCAATGGATCTGGTGCCGGAGTTCTCTGGAGGAAATTGCATGTCACCTGCAGGTTTTAAGATGCAGGCTGAGTCTAGTGACAGAAGAATGTAGATGTCTGTGTTATTTCTTGGTGTCTATCTCTATGACATTATGAGCTGAAAGGGGGAAACATTATATCCCAAAGATTCAGAGTTTTTGAGCCAGAATTTATACATTCCAGTCCAAAATAAAGAACATATTTAGCTAATGCACTCTTCTGATGGGCTACACAAAATTTCCAGCAGACTTTTTGACATAATAAAACTAGCCTGTCCCCCTTCACTACCTAAGGGCTTGTGGAACCCTGGGAGCCCTAGGCCTCTTATTTTGCAGATGTGAAAATAGGGCTGAGTAGTTGAGCCATTGATAGATAGGCTCAGTGAGTTACTATCAAAGTTGTGAAAATAACTCAGCATTCTTCCAGAAAAATCATCTTCTACCAGAGAACCTGTTCATCTTGGTTCTTTTTTCTTAGAAAATAGAGAAATTGACTTTAGTTGAAAGCTCACCCTGTTTGAGGCTTTAGAGTTTTTATGCCTCCCTATCCCCCACCTACCCCTGGCCCCCACCGCCAATGCTAGACCCTCTAAATATGGTCCCCAGCCGACTTCGGTCCAAGAATGTGGCCACGGTCATTCTAACTGTACCTCCCTGAAGTCCCAGTCTCCCAAGGTGCCAGAGAAGGTGTACTCTTTTGACATATGACAAAAGACCTGTCTTAACAATTTGGAGATTATCAACATTTGAAGACTCGTACTGTGCTTCATCCTGTATCCCTAAATTACAATTAAAGTCCTTGGGACAGCCTGAGATAAATGTTTCAAGTTTTTCTAGCCAAGTGGCTTTTTATGGAGACTGTTTTGTTTTGTTTTACAGTATTAAAAATCTCCATGCCAAAATCATAGAGAAAGATGCTATGATAAAGGTCCTGCAGCAGCGATCTCGTAAAGATGCCGGGAAGACAGACTCCTCCAGCCTGCGTCCTGCCCGCTCCGTTCCATCCATAGCAGCAGCTACTGGGACACACTCTCGCCAGACCTCTCTTACCAGCAGCCAGCTGGCTGAGGAAAAGAAGGAAGAGAAGACCTGGAAGGGAAGCATAGGTGAGCCCCACACCTCTGTCAGACCATGATTGGAAAAGCAAGACCAGACAGCTTCTCTGCCACTCATGGGACACGGAAATGTCCCTGAATAGTTCCTGGTCTCAGTTTACTCATCTGTGAAGTGGGGAGGGAAATCAGTCATACTTCAGTTATAGATATGTGGAAGCATTGTGTAAATTCTAAAGACTGCACCACTGGAGTAGCTCTTAGCCATGGGTTGACTCAGATCAGAATTATCTATTATTGTTGTAAGTTGAGGTGACCCTTATAACACAAAAGGCTCTCATAGAAAAGCCTAGAGACATCATGCCTCTGAACTTGGCTCTGCTCTAGACCAGTTGTATGACGGCTCCACCTCTGCTTCCGCATCTAGAAAGGGAGGACAGTGTCTGCCTGCTTTACCCCATGGGGCGTGGGAGGGAAGAATGGGATAATGGGGAGAGCACATTGGAAGAAGTGCTCTCTCGCATAAGGTAGGGGTGGTAAGTTTTTGCTGTATTGTTGTTGCATGGGCAGAATTCCCTAAGTGTGGTCTTAGCCAGGAGTAGGTTTCCTGGGGGCAGGCAGGCTTGTTGGCTGGCTGGGCTAGCCAAGCTGGAGGGGAAGCAGGCAGCGTGCTCACACACAGGTCCTCCACACCCTTCCCCTGCACTCTGGCCTCTCCAGGGGTCTGGCCCTTCTTTGATGCATTTCCCCACATCAGATCGTGTTTTTGTTTCTCTGTGCAGCTGAGAGCCAGTTGTCCTCAGCATAAGACCCCAAAGGAGACTGGCTGCTCTGGGCCAGAGAGGATAAGAGCTTCCATATGAACCCGACAGAGTTGGGGGGATCAAAGGCTCCCAACCAGAATCTGTGTTTGAAGTCCCTCCACTGGTGGCTTCAGCAGCCTCTGCCCCCAAAGGAAATGCACTTCAAAGAAGACGTGTGTGGACAGCAGCTGAGATCATCAAAGACTGTCCCAAGGACATTTAGCTCCCACCCCAGCCAGAGAGCTGGGAGGCAGTGCTGAGCCAGGCCTGGTCAAGGAGTTTGAAAATTTGCTCAGCTCTGGTAGAAACCTCCCTGGGATTCCCCTGTTTGTGACGTGCAGCCAGGCAGGCATCTCTGGTGTCTGTGCCCATATGCCCCAGGACCTGGCATGTCTAAACCAGGCCTGGGAGCCGGAGGACTTGTTTGAAGGAAGAGCTGCTGTGTTCCCTGCACTGATATTCCTCCTCGTTGTTGTCATTGGTGTCCACGTGTCACAAACACAGGGAGGGACTCTCCGAGGGGCTGAGGCAGGTTCATGGGTGACTGCACAGTTCCCCACATGTTGTCACCATTGCTTGCCCGATAGGCTCTGGAAGGAGGTGGAGGTGACAGCATATACCTTCCCAATTGCCCAGGGTATCCCAGGAGCTATGGCTGGCTAGTGACTTATTCAGCCTGTCACTCCCTACAAGGACATCCTGCAGACTCTGGAGTTTCCACAGGCCGGGCGATGAAGTGGAAAGAACATAGGTTGGACTCCAAGTCAGGCACAGTTGGGTTTGAGTCCCATTTCTGCTGCTTCTTAGCTGTGAGATGTTAGTTTTTGTGAGCTTCCATTTCCTTCTCCGTAAGACAGGATAAGGCCTGTCTCGCAGGAATGACATGCAGTATGAAGTGAGATGATGTGGGAAGCACAGGTGAAGGCCTTTGCTGCTCAGTGTGGTCTGTGGGCCAGCGGCACCAGCACCATCTGGGAGCTTCTTAGAAATACAGAATCCCAGGCCCTGCCTGCTGGATCAGGTCTTCCTTTTAACGATATAGCCAAGTCATTCTTATGCACATTGCATTTTGAAAAGCACTGCTCTCGACAAACTGAACTGCCCTGAGTTCTAAATGGGCACCTTAAAACAGCTCTGGCAAGGATACTTTATGAATTGCTGGCTATCTAACCAGATAAGAGAACAAATACTTGATTGCGCTTACCGCATTTTCTATAGGCTAGCATTCTAGGGTGCTGGCACTTTCCCGCGTGTGCTGTTTTTAAAAATAAAAAGTTATCCTCCCGCCCAGCTTTCCAGGAAGGCTCTGAGGAAAATGGACACCTCTGCACACCACGCCTCCCATTTCCATAGCCAGCATCCCCTCTTCCCCACCCCAGCCTCACTACTCTTAAGGAAGGGGGTAAGGAGAGGGCTAAGTGGCCTTTCCTAGGAGGCTGGCTGGCTTTCTGCTTCTGGGACGCTACAGTTCCACCGCAGAAATGTGCAGGTAGCATGTTTATCTTTGAATGCAAGCCTGTGGGGGACCATCATCCATTACAAGGAGTGGGGTGGAATTGTGAACTATTCAGAAGAGCAGCAAGCCAATGGGAACATGTCTAGGACCGGGGAAGCCTTGTAGTTTTTCTTAAGCACACTGCCACGCTTCAGGCCAGCCCTTCTGGGCCACATTGGCGACAGCAAGCATGGTCTCTAGAAAGCCTTGCGGGAACCTCCCTACCCCTCCTGCTGGCAATTAGGCACTTCTCTGTTAGTCCATACCACCCTGTGAATAATTTATTTGTATCCTACAGTTTATATATTAAGTTATAATCAGTTTACTTGACAACTACTTCTCCACTCCAAAAAAAAAAAACAAAAAACAAAAAAGAAAACAAAAAAAACCTAAATTTTTTAGGAAGGGGCCTAGGTCTTCCATTTTTTATTCTCTCAGTGTTTGTTATTTTATCAGCCTTGTAATAAGTGTTTATTAAATGCTTGGGGAATGAATCAATGAATGAATGAAGCAATCATCAATCAACAAGGAACAGATCTGCAAGACTAGATTTAAAAAAAAAAAAAGGAAAAAAAAGAATGTCGTTGAAAAATCTGTTCTCTGCCCTCAGGATTGCTGCTGGGGAAGGAGCACCATGAGCATGCCTCTGCCCCACTGCTGCCACCCCCACCCACCTCAGCACTGTCCTCCATAGCCTCCACTACGGCAGCCAGCAGTGCCCACGCCAAGACAGGCAGCAAGGACAGCAGCACACAGACTGACAAGAGTGCCGAGCTCTTCTGGCCCAGCATGGCCTCCCTTCCCAGCCGCGGCCGGCTGAGCACGACCCCTGCTCACAGCCCCGTCCTGAAACACCCAGTGGCCAAAGGGACCGCAGAGAAACTGGGTACGTGGGCTACCCCACCTTGATGCCCCTGAAAACTGTGGAACTGTCTGGCCTAAGAGAATCTTTTGTTGAGCTAGAGAGGAAGCAGGGGCACCCATCAGCTCTTACTCTACGGGGATGCTATTCTAATGCACTTAGGATATGTGTGCCCTTTCTTATTACGGGAATAAATATGCATATAGACACATCTAGTTTATTACTATTTGAAATGAGTGCACGGCTTGAGACTACCCTGGCAATGCATACTTTTTAACTAACCTTTCCCCGGATGGAGTGACAACAGACCCTCTGAGGGGCTGAATGCCCTCTGGTATGTTTGGGAGCCAGAATTAGGCACCAGGTACATCAAAGGCACAAGTTCACTGTTGCCTTCAGGGCTGTAACTTACCAGGGATTCTGGCCTCAGTGGAGGACATTGTGATGGAAGGAGAAGGTAGATTGACCTGCAGAGTTGGTTAACTTGTGGCACAGCACTTGGGCCAGGACTAACGAGCTGTTTAAAATATTTAAGGGAAGACAACTTGGGAGAGGTGATCTTTGCAGTGAGTCCCTAAGTGTCCTGGGTAAGAATAGACCTGGCCTCTTAAGGCACTCCTCTTAAGCAAAGGAGTACCATGGCCATGGTCAGTGGGATCACACAAATGTTCTTAAATGGGTAAGGCTTTAAGTAGCCAATGAGTAACCAGCCTACCATTGGCTTCTCCACATCCTAAAACCTGAGACTAATCATGGTCATGGGGACCTCCCTTTTCAGGAATTCTTTTGAGGAGGTGTAGGCTCTGTGGGCCCTAAGTTAACTGTTTCCTCCAAGGGGGTTGTTTATTTCATTTTTCAAAGTAGACAAGTAAATACAATGCTGTCACTTTTTAAAGATGTAATTCTTTTCCAAGTAAGCCAGAGAACATGTAAAAAGTGCCTGGCTCAGAATATGCACCTGATAGTTTTGAGTAGAGGGTGTGAGGGGCTCCTGTACAGAGTCCCACTGTCATCCTCACCCTCTGAATCCTCTCCCTTCACCACCCTGGTTTGTATTTGTGTCTGAATCCTGGCCCAGTCATTCTGCATGTTCCCACTGTGGGCTGGATCATCTCACATGCCCTGTGGTGAGAATCCTGGGTGTGCAGTGGTATCGGACGTGGGTCCATTTTAGAGAACCTGGAAAGCCTATGCCCCTCCTGAGGAATGGGCAGCTGATGTTTCCCCTCTATTTGGCAGAGAACTCTCCTGGCCATGGGAAGTCGCCTGACCACAGAGGCCGGGTCAGCAGCTTGCTGCACAAGCCCGAGTTCCCTGACGGAGAGATGATGGAAGTCCTCATCTAACTGCCATCCCTGTGGAATTTCAGTACAGAACACTGACAAACAAGGAAAGCGGCAGAGAAAGAAGAAAGACCTAGAAGGTTGTAGATGGGAAATCAGGAATGATTTGAACTGATAAAGATTTCAGACTCATAAGAACACATTTTATAAATGTTAAACATAAAAACTACATGACTGAAGATAGAAGAGAATGCGATGGATTTTATTACACATGGTGGAAGAGAGAAGAGGCGTGTAGGTTTGCAAACAAAGTTAAGAAATAGGAAACTGAATTTTTCATTGTACAGAAAATGTATCTCTTGGGGAGGGCCTGTGTACCCCCATTCTCTGATTCTAAACAGATAAACCCAAATGTGGATCTTCCTTGGAATACCCCCATTCTCCTTGCCTCTTAGCATGTTTGGTTTAAGAAAAGCCTCCAGGAAATCTTGAGAGCCTGTCTTGGCATAATGCAGTGTCACCTGTGCCAACCATGGGGTGTCCCGTGTGTGTGAGTGTGGCAGTGAGAAGAAGCATCGAGGGCGAGGGGAATATGAAAGCTGGTCTTCACCTAATTACCTGTTTGGTTTGGATTTTCAAGAGATGATTGGGCTTCTTAGCTTTTCTGAATTCTGCAGTATTTTCTAAACAGGATAGATTATGATCTCGGTCCCCATCCATCCTAACTTCTGAGTTCATCTCTGTCTCTGCTTTACAGTCCTTAATTTTTTGTTGTTCCTTCATTTTTTTCTTTTTAATAAGACATAGCAGAATTCCTTAGGTATGGGATT
The DNA here is from genome assembly GCF_028858775.2 of Pan troglodytes. Taxonomy (NCBI): domain Eukaryota; kingdom Metazoa; phylum Chordata; class Mammalia; order Primates; family Hominidae; genus Pan; species Pan troglodytes. Next base: position 96,978,469 of record NC_072407.2, read on the forward strand.
TATGAGAGCAGTACCTGAACTGTCATCATTCCTGCTGTGTTTGATAGTGACCAGTAGGACAAAGCCACGTGCCGACTTCCTGGCTGCTTCACCTTTGCATAGCTGGGTTGCAGCTGCAAACCTCATTCTGACTGTGAACTAAGCAAGCTTTGAGGAGGCAGGAGATTCCGTGGGTCCCTGTGACATATTGCATTAAGATCATGGCACTTGCTTTTTTGTCTCTCACATCGGCTGTCTTGCAAGGAGCTTGACATTTCCAAATTGCATTGCTCTGTTTGGGGAAGACTTAGGACAGCACTCCAGGAAACAGATGACAATTTACAGACAGTTGTCTCAGTGGTTTCCAGAATCTCACCAGCCTCCCGTATAGCTTCTTGTATTGAGGCTCATGAGCGTATTCACACTCTTTCCTCCCCCGCGCACGCCTCTGCTTGCTCTCGATCAGCATCCAGACCTCCGTGGCACCAGGTTGCCTCTGTTGTGAACTTCTTTTGTAACCTACCAGGCCAGTTGTATATACAGTGTTGTCAGGTTTTTCAGGGTTTCAGTTTTGAGGCAGTTTATTCAAAGTGAGACAGAAGTGCCACGGAAAAGAGGCAGGAGCGTGTTAGGTGGTGGGTCCATTAGACCTCTGCTGTGACATTGCATATTCAGCTCTGCGGACACTGGCTTCCTTTACAAATCTAAGAGATGCTGGATTAGAAAAAAAGAGAAGCTCATCCGGGCCATCAGAGAGATGCTCCTACAGGGTCCTGATGTTTTTGTCCCTCCAGGTCAGCTGGATCGCTGTTTTCCCAGTTCCCTTTGCTCATGCTTACTTAGAGGAAGAAAGAAAGGGGGGTACCTTTTCCAAGTACCTTCTAAATGAAACACTCAAGAGAGTGCTACTCAGGAAACTTTGCTTGGGTCCTAAAATGGACTGGTCTTGGGTGTGTAACCCCGGTGAAGTTATAGCCTCCCCAAATTGAGGTGATAGAAGGAAGACAAGAGGTGTAAGCTGGAGAGGGAAGGGAAGAAATCAGTGGCTTTGGCCAGCCTCTGTGCCACCCAGTACGACAGAGGAGTGGGAACTGGCCCTCTGGGGCTCTGCTTGGCCGTAGGCACTGCACATTGTGCCACCTGCTCATCACCTCCTCTAGTCTCACACTGAGCATCGGAGTACCTGTTGTGCAGACAGGAAAACTGAGGAGCTCTGAGAGGCTGACCGTGGAGCTCACCCCATGCCATAGGGTGTGGGAAGAGGGCACAGGAGGCCTCATCCATGGGGGAAAGGGTTGAGGATGGACATGGGTGGGGAGAGGGCATAGAGATCCCTTCCTAATCTCTGTTCCCACCACATTTCATAGGAGATGAGGTTAGGAGATGGCAGCTAACTCTCTTAAGGACATTTTGACCCCAGTTTATGTTGGGGACGGACCAGAAAGGAAAATGTCTAGAGATAGGAAGGTAAGTCAACTCTGCCAGCCCCTACCATCAGGTCTGGGCCACCCCAAACTTGGGCTGCCTCCCTTAGACATAGGTTAGAGTGAGAGACCCAGCCGTTTCTCCCGAAGCCTGGTCTTCATGCTTCACACACCTCATTGCCCCAATCAGGTGTCAGACTTGCTTGCTCTTCAAGGTCCCCCTGAGCTGCCAAGTGTTTTCATTGTAAACAGACACATTGCCATGTTTCAGGGCTTCAACAGCATTGTATTTTGGGCTTTGACTGTATTTTTTTTCTCTTAACCTACTAAGATTCTTCCTTAAGAACGGGATCTATAGCTTTAAAATGTCTTCTTCTATGGGAAATTTCCTGCCAAGCCAGGGCACTAAATTCTTTCCTCATTAGAGCTTTCCTGAAGTCCGGCCATATACTGAGCACCTGCTCTGAGTTTTGGGCAGCTTACAATATCTTAAACAGATTTTCAGAAAAATAATGCAACTATATTTTCTAGTGCCAGCTGTATGCAAACAGTGTGGTAAGTACCTTTTAATTAGTCCTCCACCCACCTGGAGTACAGGGGGTGAGTTTATTATTCTGATTTCACTGATGAGGAAATGGGCTCAGAAAGGTTAAGTCCCTTCCTGAAATCTCACAGCCAGGAGAAGCAAGGATGATTTAAAACAAAGTTTGGAGAGGCACTGGGCATAGACCCTGGCTGTACAGCCTCTAACATGCGGCACTGCATCTTGGCAGTCTCTATGCCTGTCTGTGATGTGTGTGTGCACGTGTAACTACACACACACACACACACACACACACACAGCTATCACACATCTCAGAGCCTAAGAAATAGGACTAAGCCCAGAACTCCTAGAATCACCTATAAATGCCAGGCATAGATGGAAATTATTGTGTTCCACCAAAAGCACAGCTCCAAACTATACCTAAAAAATATTTCTGCATTTCCCAGAGACCTGGACTTCAAACTTTCCCAGTGGAGCCTGATTATAGAACTTGAGGGTCCTATCTCAGGGTGAAGGGGAGAGGCCCTGGCTTCACGGGAAGGTATTCCAGCATTGTTCTGCTTCACCCTTGACTGCGTTGTCTGGCAGTTTCTGTGTGCTGCCAGGATATTATATGGAATTGGAGAAGTTGGAGTCAGGTCTCTGACGCTAGAGTTTCACTAATTAGATGCCTCTGTACATGAGAACTATTACTGTCTGCAGGTCCATATAGCTAAGCTGCCAGGAAAAACACATTATCTTCCAAAACTTTCAGAGCATGTGCAGAACCCTTTCTTAGCGTTTTCTTCTCAGCATTTTCTCTGCCTCCCAGAGAAAATGGCTGGCAGCCAGTGGCACTGTGGAGTTCAGCATGTTCTAACCATGCACGCAGGGCAGGAGCTGCCTTGGCCCTCCTCAGGCTTTGGTTGGGAGAGCAGGCAGTGGTGGAGCCCTTCTGGGTGCAGTCCTCTGGGGTTGCTCTTTGGAACTCATGTATGAGTTTGACTCCACAAGCCTTGGCATGGATACCAAAACAGTTGCACCAAATTAGTTCTGAACCTGGAACAGAGAATTCAGTGCTTCTGTTACTCAGGAAGGAGGTGTTCAGAATGCCCCGTGCAGAGCAGCCAGTCATTACTCTTGTTTGTTCTCACCTGGGTGCGCACCCTCATGATGCAGTGGCTGTAGCACCTTCATGCCAGGTGCTGAGAGAATGGGAAATTCTTCCTCCCCATTGACCTGAGTCCCAGAGACTTAGGGACACAGACTTCAGGTGAGGCTGTGGACCTCAGAAGCAGTGGATAATAGATTGGGGCATTAAAAGCTTTTGAGGCAGGGGCTCATGTTTTGACTGCAGGGAGTTATGCTGAGCAAAGAGATGTGTTTTTCAAAACCAGGGTTCAAAACCAGTGTCCACGCTGGATTAAGTGGAGCATGCTTCTCTGTGTTCTCTGAATGATCTTGCACTCCTCTTAAGCAAAGAAGTACCATGGCCATAGTCAGTGGGATCCCACAAATGTTCTTAAATGGGTAAGGCTTTAAGTAGCCAGAGAGTATCCAGCCTACCATTGGCTTCTCCACATCCTAAAACCTGAGACAGCCTTGGTATATGCTTTATAAATGTTTCTTTTCTTGTTGTTTAAGTAATTAAAGTGTTTAAAATGTCTTCATTAGATGTGACGATTGTTTAATGAGTTTGCCTCTGACGTGTGGCTCCATGGGAGATAGGCAAAGTAATTAAGAAGTTACCAGAAATTGGTCGGCTGGGGAAATGCAAAAGTTAGCATTTCAGTAGTGAATTTCTCCTGGAACAAATGAACAATTTTTCCTCTTTCTCTTAAGTAGTATACCCTTTTCTCACTTAGTAATTTAATGGTATATAAAGACATGTGTATAAGTGAGTGCATACATATGAGGTATGACTATAGGGTTGTTTGTGGGAATTTCTTTTCCTAACATACAGATCAAAGTGTTCATCTCACCCCGCCCTCCTTAAAAGGTGTCTTTTGGGAGACTATGTGCTCATTGACTATAGTGCTGCCAAGTAAAAATATCTTGGGAACTCTTCTACTAGAATGGCCTTCAGGGCTTGGCATGTTCCTTTGGTTTCCCCTTAGAGATGAGAAATCCTCCTCCTTTGAGGATGGATTTAAGTTCTGGAAATAATCTCAAGTGCTTGATAGCACAGTTGGATGAAAAAAGATGGCAATTAAGGTAAGTTACACCATTTTTGTTTCTAAAAAAATCCCTAAGAAATTTCTTGGAATGAGTCTTTGGCCTCAGAGCCTCTCAAAGTGTCCACTTCAAGGGGGGATCGTCCTCATTAGCACACAGATTTTTAAAAATCAATTCTCTTGCCATGCCTCCTATGTGTTCACATCTCTGCATACACTACAGACATAAGTGCATAATCATTCATATAAACATCTGGTAGGTATTCTGTAAAACCGTGTTTACTTTAGTGCATGTTATTGTCATGTTATGATGTGACTGGGGTGTTTCTTTGTCATGAAACTTTGCTTCTTCACAGAATTAGAATACTGCTCTCTCTATATTGAACTACATATACAGCGTTTTCTTGTATCAGCTCCCAAAGTCTGGATGCCCGGTGTTGTGTTTACATGTGATTGTGCCTAGGAGTCTGTTCACATAGAGACACCTGTAAGTATTTATTACAAAACGGAATGTAAGCAAATATATCCACATTGGTTTTATTTGAATCAAGGTGTTTTTTTGTTTTTTTTCCTTTTGAGGAGGAACAGGGAGCCTCCTCCTCCATGAGCACTTACAGAATTGTGTAAAATTCTGTGAAACAGTGGTAAGCGTGGGCACCCGATTTCAGCTGTCCTGGTGCCACTGCCCTCCAACCTGCTCTGTGTGTGTGTGTCGCTGTGCTTGGTGGCAGTGTGCCGTGCTCATGCCGGCTCTTCCCAGCAGACTGGTATCTGGCTGTAACGTTTGACGTCTTCATATTGCCAGTCTGTATTGAGGGGTGATGTACATGGCCATACAGCCAAATGGGTCTGTGTACCAGTGTGGGGATTCCAAGAACACTGCCTGTCCCCCACAGCAAATATTGATGCTGTTCGTCAGCCAAAGATTTTCCTCTCCTTTGCTGCTTAAACTTGTGCCTTAATATTGTACATAATAAATGGATAAAATGGCAAAATGGCTCTTCTCTCTCGCTTGCTCTTTTCTTCCTTAAAGAACTTATAAACTGATGCTCAATAAATGTTTCATTTCATTGTACCCCACTTAATGTTTTGCTTCGGAGGCCCTCGGCTCCCCCCTTGTGGGCCTCACGCTGACACCAACACGCAGCTCTTGACTCTGAGGAGGAAATGAATCATCCAGACCATCGCAGCTTGCAGCCCGCCCACTCCTGGCTCCTCCAGACAAATAAGGAGAAAGGAAACGCAGGGAGACTGTGTGCCTGGGTGTCCACTTTGATCACATGCGAGTGTCCACTTTTGAGGTTCCTCAGTTCAGAGCCTGCAAATGATCACTGTAAACTGGCTCTGTCTCAGGAATTCACCCAGGCAGCCTGGAGTCAGCCATGCCTCTCTGAGCCCGAGGATGGAAATGGGAGATGGGAGCTGTTTTGTCAGTGTCTTGGGGTCACAGGAGAAAAAAGCGGGACTTTGGTGGGAAGGAGTCACACGGTAAATGGGCGAAATCCAGGCCAGGAGCCTCAGGGACTGAAGCAGAACAGAGTAAGACTCATGAGAATCTCACATGAAGGCCCCTCCCCTGGCATCACTGTGTTTAAGAGAGTGGTTCCTGCTGTTTATTCTCTGGTCATGCCTTTTCAGCGAAAGCCTCTCTCCTCACCCACCCCCAGCCCTAGCATAGGAAAAGCTTCCTTGATGTGAGCTCTGGGGGAGTGTGAAGGATGCATCTCTAGCCCCCCAGTAATCATCAGTGTGATTTATATGCATTATCTTCTTCAGTCACAACAACCTCGTCATCATCCCCACTTTAAACCCCAGGAGACTGAAACTCAAACAACCTTGGGCAAGTAATGTGCAAAAGATGGCAGGGTGGGGATTTGAACCCAGGTCTACCTGTTGCAGAGTCAAGGGACTTGCATGTGCAAGGTGGGTGGATGCTGGAAGGCAGGAGAGCTCATGCTCCTGTCTGCCTGGCTTCTTGTCTGTCCTGCTTCTACCCCGAGGACTCCTCTGCAGGGAGCGCCATCTGTGTGTGCGTGCAAATATGACTCAATTCACGTAAAGATGCACTCTTGCAGCTCCCCAGCCTCTACCTGTCAGGATGACTCCAGGAAGACAGCTGGAGGACTGCATTTGTGTTTAGGGTTTATATGACCCTTCCGAGTTGTCACCTTCCCACACTGATCCCACACGTGTACATCATGCGAGCCACCCCCTGAGCTCTGACCTTTCTCTTGGCCCCTTGTACACCCCAGGAGAGAAGTTCTCAATCCCAGCGGTTCTGTGTAGTCATTCCAAGTGGTGCACGTCTGTGCCCTGAAGGAACACTGGCCTCCATTCTGACATCTGGGCTGGGGCCTCAGGAACCACAAGAGATAGCAATGCGTTTTAAGTTGCGCAGGCTCGTCGTGATAAGGAATTAGGTCACAAATGGGAAATAAATCAGAAGCAATGAAATTCCTTTCTTAAAGTTCTGTGTTGTCAAAATAAAAGAAGCTTTCTGTCATAAAAAAAATGTCATTATGGTTTACTGTTTCTGTTGCCTTTTTATCAAGCATGACAGTGTATCTTTGATGTGCTTCCTTTATCTGCCTCTGTTCCTGGCAGGTAGACATCCCGAGACCATTCCAAGTGAGCCAGGACTCCCTCTCTTGGTGAGTCTATCATCCTCAAAGTTCCTCTCTTTTTAGAATATTGGGAGATATATAGGTGATTTTTTATTTTATTTTATTTTTATTTTTATTATTTTTATTTATTTATTTATTTATTTTTTATTATTATACTTTAAGTTTTAGGGTACATGTGCACATTGTGCAGGTTAGTTACATATGTATACATGTGCCATGCTGGTGCGCTGCACCCACTAACTCGTCATCTAGCATTAGGTAGGATATATAGGTGATTTTTTAAATTGAACCTGGAGTTTATGGGAACCTGGGAAGCCCTCCGTATCTGATGTGGAGTTCTATCAAAGGGTAACTCTCCCCAAGTTTTTGGAGACTCATAATGTGTATACAGATAATATAAGGATCATAGACTACATCGTTGAGTGCTTTGGAGTATAGTAATATGAATTATAGTCCTATTGTTAGAAACTAACAGTGCCTAACTTTGTGTCCTGATGGGTTTTGCCTCTCTGAATGTGCAAGGGAGGCAGGATCTAAGTTTTATTGAATTGGCTTTGGAATAATATTTCATCTTAAGAACCCCCGAGGTAGGTATTATGGGACATTATTACCCCTGCACGTCAAATGAGGAAACAGACTCAAGAGAAGTGAGGTGTGCACTTGGGCTCTGCAGTAGAAGCCAGGCCTGCTCATTTCTAAAGCCTTTGTTCTCTCTCTGCACTGAATTGTTGCCTTTGACTTTAGTTGTGTGTTTTTTGGTTTTTTTTTTTATGGTTTGCTTGTGTTTGTTTTTAATCGCTCTAAAGAGAATTGGTAAGCAGATGGCTAACTGAAAAAACATTATTGAGGCCCTTGTTGGAAATGTGACTTTTTTTTCGGCCAAAGTCATATACCGGACAGAAAGGCTGGATCAGTAGCTCTGGTCTGTGAGATGTATACTTAATCTTTACCTGCTAGATTTTGTTTACTAACATTCACCTGGTAGGCAGCATGGTGGAGAAGGGACCAACAGGGAGAAGCTGTGTCAGGTCTGCACAGGGGCTGGGTACCTGCTCTTGGTTTTCCCCAGGTACCTTGTGAAGCCACAGAACTTGTGGTCCAGGAGTGCTGAGTGTAAAATGGAAGTGTCTGTGAGTCTAATGAAATTCTTGATTGTACCTGACAGGCATCTATGCCTGGTTTCCCGATCACCTGAACCTTGGTGCCTTCCCTTCCATATACATGGCTCTGCTTCTGCCCCATCTACTCAGTCATCTCTGCTAGGGTCCCCAGTCACCTTGGGCTCCTCCCCCGCTCTCTCCTTTAGCTAGTTGGTCACCTGTTCCTGCCTACTTCACCCTCCCATGTTGCTTCTGTACTTTTATTTTCTCCATCCCCATGGCCTTAGTTCAAGACTTCATCTCTCGCAAGGACAATTACAGTAGCCTTCTGCCTACTGTCTCATCCTACTCTATTATTGACAAGGACACCAGAGAAACAAGAGTAATAATGACATTGATTCATTGTCATTATGCACCCAACCTCCCGTGAGCCTTTCCCATATTAGCACATTGAATTCTTACAATCACTGTTATTATAGTTCCATTGTACTGATGGAGAAACTAAGAAGTAGGGAATTTAAGCCTCTTGCCCAAAGTCCTAGAGCTTGTGAGTGCAGGGCTGGGATCCAAGCCCAGATAGACTGGCTCCAGAGCCTCTAGACCACACTGTTCTTCCCCAACCCGAGTTTCTAGAGGGATGTCTGATAATGTCACTCTTTTGAGGGAAATTGCCACAGCACTATTAGCCCCCTGTGGCCTTCAGGATAAAGCTGTGGCATTCATGCCCTGCACAGTCTGACCCCTGCCCTCTTCCCTGACTAGTTTCTCTCCACTTCCCTTTCCACCCCTACCTTCAAGTTGCTCTAGGAACCACACTGTGTCCATAATCTACTTTGTGTGTTTCCATTTCTGCACCTATCCATGGGGTCCCTGGGATTGGGATGCCTCTGGGATTGCGACGTCCATCTGTCCAATCTAACTCATTCTTCAAGGTGAGGCTCAAATGTCACTTTTCTCAGGAAGGTATTTCCCGTCACCAGGGTCAAAATTAATTGCTCCTCTTCCATTATTAGCTGAGTCACCTGGAGAAAGTTGTTGAACTTCTGAAAACTTCTTCTTTGCAAGATGTCATGGAGCAAGTACCATGTCTGTTTATTCATTAATGTGAATCAGGCACCTAATGCAGTTGCTGGCATACCACAGGTGCTTGAGTGTTGACTGAATGAGTCAACCCTTGAGTGTTGACTGAATGAGTCAAGGATTTAATGAGAGAAGAGTTGTAATGTATCTAAAATGACAGTGCTGTGCATCGTAGCATCCATCCAGCTCTTGCCCCAAGCCGTCTCCTGTTATAGTGAACAACGTACACAAGTGTCTGTCAGCTCATCTGTTTGGGGTAGGAACCCCGACTTGTACCTAGAGTAGATGCTCATTAAAAGTTAAACTGACCGTGAATTCTCCCAAGCTTCTTATTGCATATGTTCAGTGACTGTTGTCAGAGGAACTGGAAGCAGAGATCCTTAAGTAAAATTTTATTTAAAAATTACTGTGCAAGTAATGCTATTTGTTTTTAAAAACAATCAAATGAGAATACAGAGGAGAATACAAAGAAGCCACTACCTCCTCTAAATTGCTGCATGTAGCCATTCTGTTAAGTCTGGAGGATTTCCTTCTAGGCTCCTCTACAGATACGTACAACCAAATAAATAGATATGAGTGAATGAATATAAGACCATGCTACTCATACAACTAGGTTTTTTTCATTCAACGGTAGGTCATAGACAGGTTTCCTAGGCAGCATGTGTAGATCTCTCTTATTGTGGTTTATGGTGGTATGTGTTCCTTTGTGTGGAGGAAGGGGAGTTTACCGAAACCTGAGGGTGCTCCTGCACCACCACCAAGCTCCGCAGAGCATTTCCCCAGCAATAAGGGAGAGCTAAGAGCATGGAGAATCTGGGGAGATGTTTTCTCTCCTAAGAAAGAGGCCAAAACTTGCAATATATAAGTCAGGCCTGGCCAAATGCTGGCCCTGTGTTCCTCCAGTGCATCAAAATGTTTCCATTCGCCTGTCCAGGCACTAAAAAAATTGATGATTTTCATGATGACATTGGGATCCCAAGGACTCAATAGCACCATGGCCCCAGCTTGATGGCTCAGCCCAGTCTGGCCTGGAATGCCCTGTTTCCATCCAGAAACCCTCTTTCAGCTCTCTGAGGGGCTGATTTTTCCATCCAGTGCCCTACCCTTTGGCCTAGAGAACACATTTTCCTGGCATAATTCGACTCAGCCCTAGTCCAGTCTGACTTTGTTCAGTGAGTTGATGACATTGATCCTTCCCTTGTCCCTGGCACTTCCATTTTGCAGAGCATCTATCAGAGTTTTACAAATATTTAGCTTTAGGAATAGCCTGTAAAAAGAAGCCCAGTTTATGATTCACTCATCAGGTTACTACTAAAAATTAATTATGTGCCCAGCATGCTTCAGATCTTGGGGGGAAGCCAGATAATACAGAATGCCATGGTGATCCTGCCCTGAAGGTAGACGAGGAGCAGGGAAGTGGACTGATTTCCTACTGTGCGCCAAGCATTTTATGTCAACCGTGGCATTTGGTCCTCATAACAGCAAGGACAGTGAGATTCAGAGAGGCTAACAAGATTACCAAGGTCTACACTTACCCAAGTAAGCAGCAGGGTGGCATTTGAGCCCAGGCCTGGATGACTTTAAAAGTCAGGACGTTTCCACAGCATCATGCAACCTCCATGTTCAAGTCTAATTGAGGTCACAAGTATGATAAACAATTTGATCTTTGTCCTTGTTGGAGGATGTACACCAGGATCTCTGGACATATCTATCAAGCCCCCGCCACCCTCGGCATTTGGAGGGAAATTGGCTGATGGTACCCTGCCATGTACTGCAGGCCCCAGCTCTGAGACAGCACGGTAGATGACCTACCTGGGTAGAGCAGACAGAGGCCCCACCAAAGTTTGCATGTGGAAGTCTCACATTTGGATACATTTAGAGAACCCAATCTGAATCTTCCCCCACTTCTATCTCTGAGTGCTCCATTGCCGCCAGCAGGGGCCATCTACTGCCTTGTCCAAGCCTTTCCAGAAAAGACACTGAGAGGGGCTCCTCAGAAGAGCCAGTGGTGTCCCCTGTGTTCCTCTCTTGCTAGTCTATGTAATTTCTCAATCTAATTTTACCTGGAAGAGAGTTAGTTAGTGGTGGTAACCATACTTTGTACCTTTAAAAAAATTAGGTGTCAATACTTCATATATTGATTAATAACAAATATGTTTTGTTGCATCACTGCTCCTCATCGCCATGAAATTCACAGGCTCGGGCTTGGGTACGTGATATAACTTTCCAGGCATGTACAACTTATGTTGGACATCAGTCATAAACAAGTAATGAGCAGAAACTGCAAAGCCAGCCACTTCTTTAAGTCTGAAGTGCCTCTCAGTCAAGACCATCACAGTGTTCTGGAGGGGAAGATGAAAGCCCACTAAATTAGGGCTTCTGGTAACAAGCAAACAAAAAACAGACTCCTGTTTCCTGTTTTCTGTAGAGTAACACTGGGCATTCAATGAGTGTCCAATGAATGTGAAATCTCTGCTTAGTAACATCCCCAGCCTGTGCATAATGCCCTTCTTCTAAACAGCACAGGTATGTGTTTTATGCTATTCACACTGCTGGGAGAAACAGCTAGGGATGGCTGTCATGATTCCTTTTAACATAACTGGGAGAAAGGCAAACAGAGAGCTTGGGTGCTTTCCGAAGGTCATGGTGAAAGGCCAGCAGAGCCAATTAGAGGCGGGCCCTCTTGCAGCCCTGTTGGTGCTTTCTGGCCAAAGTAGGCCATCTATGCTAAAGTTTTGTGGGCATTGGGTCTTTTCTGAGCCCTGCACCTTACCCTGCCTGTGGCTCAGTAAACTGAGAAGTGATGGGCTTGGCCTGGATTGGCCAGGGAGTCACCTCAGAAGAGCTTCATGTTCTTACTTGTATGTCTAATGAGCCAACTGCTTCCACAAAGCCATTGTTCAGGGCTGAGGAGTTGGGATTTCCCCCAGTGGCAGAGCCAGGAGGGGTGGGCCAGTATTGTGAGATCACAGCAGAAAATGCGTTGGGACTCTTTCTTTGACAGCCTTGAAACCCTTTACCTTACATCAGGGCTGAGATCTGAATGGTCATGGCAGCAAGGTGGCCGATTAAAACTAAAGGGGATCTCTCCCAGGGATAAAAGGGCTCATGGCAAATACAGTGCCCTTTTGCTTTTGAGATATAGGGTTGGAGAGATGCTACCTGTCACAGTCTGATCAATCCAGGTCACTTGGGACCACAAGTAGCACCTGGTTCCTTAGGAATCTCAGCATTTGAAAAATGTACAAGGCATCACAAATAATTCATGATGTAAATAATTCATACTGAGAAACACACTTAAAAGTAACAGACACACAGATACACACATTAGTTTAACATTCTCATTATGTTAGATGAAGGGTGCAAAGATGAATAAGATGCTGCGTCTGACCCCCCAGAAGCTCACAGTCTTGGCAAAAAGACAAGAAAGGTCCACAATATGGTGTTTACTGTCAAACTCATGAAATGTAAACTGTTCTATTGGTCTAAAAGAGTGGGGAAATAGAAAAGCAGGTGACATTTGAGTTGAACTTGGAAGAATGAGAAGGGAAATGGGGCTGAAGCTAGAGGGCGAGGGAACAGCATGCACAGATGCATTTATTTTGCTTATAACTGCAATTTGATCAGGGCTTGATGGGGGTAATTCATCTCTGCTGGGCCCCACTGGGCTGGCTCAAAGACCAGGAGCTAGAACAGTGGGGGGTCCTGGGGCATCTTCATTTCATTGTGGTCTCTTCTCAGGGTCCCTCTGGCATAGTCCAGGGAAGCTGGACTTGCTGCATGATAGCTCAGGATGTCAAAAGGGACATGTTGAGAACACAAGGCAGGAGATTTCTCCTTTCATGACCTAGCCTCAGAGGTCACTCAGCCTCACTTCTGCCACATCTACTGCCAAGATAGTTACAAAGGCCTGCCTGGGTTTAAGAGATGAGGGTGAGGGGATAAACTTCATCTCTTTACATGAAAATGGCAAGGTTCTAGAAAAGTACACAGGACCAGAAACACTGCTGTGCCCACTTTGGAAAACAAAGTCTGCTACAGTGGTATCAGCTGTGGGCCAGATGCAGCATCAGAAGTTTTACATACATTTTCTCATTTTCCTCTCCCTTCTGCCTGTGAGGCAGGCATCATTCTCCTCATCTCATCTATCAGGAAGTTGAGGCTTGCAGATGGGAAGTGGCCTGCCTGAAGTCACACAGCCAAGAAGTGGAGAAGCCAGCCCCAAGTGCAAGCCTGAGGGCCCCAAAGCCTCTTACCCTTTCACTGCTGCCGCCTCAGCCTTAGGAAGGAAAGCATGGAGACAGTCCCAGAATGTTGCTACTACTACATAGGGAAGATTTATGAGCTGTACAGGCAGTTGAATCAACCGATCTTGCTGACCAATTGAATTCATACCGTATCTGCATCAGATATGCTATAGGGCAGACTTTTTATTGTGTTAGCCATTGTAAAGCACTGCAAATCCACTCCCCAAATTCACACCAGGGACTTAGAGCTGACAATTACAGATCACTTACCAAGGGGCTGGGCTTTGTGCTAAGCCCTTTACAGGCATCATCTAATTTAATATTCACAGTAACTGTTGAGATGGATATTATTATTGTTATCACTCTTAGGCTTAAAGACATTAATAGATGTGACATGAGAGGACATCACCCCAAGGGATCCATCCACCCACATGAAATCTTTCCACATCCAGCAGTGTGATAGCCTGAACGGATGCACTCTCGGCCATGGAGTGGTTAGGAAAGTCTCTCTCTCTGGAGTCAGACTGGGAGAGTTGGAAACCAGCTTCACTAGCTGTGTAACCTTGGGCCAGTCACTTAACCTTTCAGTGCATCAGTGTCCTCACCTATCAAATGGGAATAACGGTCCCCTTCTGACAGAGGTTCCCATGAGGAGCATGAGACAAGCCTGAACAGTATTCAGTGCAACCTTGGCACAGAAAGAGCTCTCCATCTGTTCAGCTATCATTATTAACATGGAGCTGATGCCCATGGCTGCTTGGGCTTGACTCACAGACCACGAGATTTCATGGTTCAGTGTTCGGCACTGTTTTCTACAGAGGGCCAGGAAGCAACTTGTTTACACTCGCCTTGTTGGGGTGGAGGTGGGGGTAAATCTTCCTAGGCACACACAAAGGATCAACCAACCAGTGAAATGGGGAATGAGGTCAGGGTGTGAAGGGAGGAATTTGCAGGTGCACTGCAGCTTCTTGGATGCTGGAACCTGCAGAGAGCTGGCCCCAACCCCAGGGGTGCAATTGATGCACTGAGTCAGGGCCTGCACCCTTGTGCCTGGTGAGGGCAGGAGGCCCTGGATTTAGGCTTATGTGGTCTTGCTTAGCAAAGCAAGGACCTTCATTTTTAGCCAAACTCACTTCTGCTTCGAGGAGAAAAGAAGGGAGGTATCTTGATTATACACAAGGAGGCACAATGGAGCAAGGACCTGCTTCAAACTTTGAATTAGGTCCAATTTTTTTACCAGCTGGGACTCTATTCAGAGTCTTCTGTCACATGGGAAAATCATCCTGGCTGGGGTATCATCCTACTGTTAATAAAGCTGCACAGAGAGTCCCAGTACAGTGGCTACTACCTGTAATTCCAGCACTTTGGGAGGCCAAGGTGGGAGGATCACTGAGGCCAGGAGTTTGAGACCAGCCCAGGCAACATAGTGAAACCCCATCTCTACAAAAAATTTAAAAATTAGCTGTGTGGGGGCACTCATGCCTGTAATCCCAGCACTTTGGGAGGTCAAGGCAGGAGGATCACTTGAGCCCAGGAGTTTGAGGCTATAGTGAGCCATGATTGTGCCACTGCACTTCAACCTAAGCAACAAAGAGAGACGTGGTCTTAAATAAATAAATAAATAAATAAATAAATAGAGCTACAATGGAGAGGCTTCTATTAAGATCAGCAGGCAAGTGCCTCCAAGGAATCAGCCCACAGCCAGACTGAATGGAGCTGGGCAGGGAGCTCCTCAGAAGAGCTTCACAGTCTTCATAAAAGCTTTTACGGGTACTTTCAGAAGAGTGAATAGAGAACCAAGACCCAGAGCTCCAGAATGTCCCTATTTTTTGGCTTACCTACCCTGGGGGACATCCACTGTTGCATTGTGGGGGTGCCCAGCACCTTTCCCCCTTTGTCTGGGCCTCTAACCTGATGGCTGGACTAGGGGCTGCTGTCCTCTTACAGACCACACTTCCTGTCTGTTACTGGCAGGCTCAGGCTACTTCCTTCACCACTCACCTCCTCTTTACCGCAGGTGACGCAGGTATCTATGCTGGACCTGTTAGGCAGAAAGTCCTCTGCTGGCATTCTGCATCCCCTCCATACAGAATTGTTCAGCTTGAACCAGGTTCTAGTCCTCTCTGGCAGAAGAGCTGGAATCAGCCATTGGACAGGTACCCAGCATTATGGAAGCAGGTCTGAGAGAGAATACAGCAGACAGAAGTGGAGAGGAGAAGCTAGGAGTATCCTGGCTGTGTTCCTGCCCATAGTTCCCATCATCCTCAGCCCAGGTGCAACCAGGTGTCCTAGTTGATTTGGTTATGTGAACCAATACATCACTCCTTTAGCCTTAGCTAGCATGTTGGGTTACTCTCCTTTGGTGCCAGAAAAGGCCCAAGTAAGGCAAACACATGGAGGGCTGTATTAGTCTATTCTCACACTGCTAATAAAGACATATCCAAGACTGGGTAATTTATAAATAAAAAGAGGTTTAATGGACTCTCATTTCCACGTGGCTAGGGAGGCCTCATAATCATGCCGGAAGGTGAATGAGGAGCAAAGTCATGTCTTACATGGTGGCAGGCAAGGCAAGAGAGCTTGTTCAGGGAAACTCCCCTTTATAAAACCATCAGCTCTCATGAGACTTACTATCATGAGAATAGCACGGGAAAGACCCGCCTCCATGATTCAATTACGTCTGACCAGGTCCCTCCCATGACATGTGGGAATTGTGAGAGCTACAATTCAAGATGAAATTTGGGTGGGGACACAGTCAAACCATATCAAGGGCTCACAATAAAGGGTAATTAGAAGATACATTATATGTCCTTGCCCCTCAGGCTTCCATAAAAACCTCCCTTCCAAACACTTCAACACCAGTCCATCATGTGTAATCACAGTGGACTTCCTGTTGGAAGACCTGCTGAAGTAGCACTCCAAAGGCTCCAAAGGTGGGATACCCATCCCCTCCTTATGTATCAGCAACTCCTCAGGCTTTCTGTTCAGCTACATCTACTTTTTGTTCCTTCCCTTTCTTCTCCTATTCCCATCCCTTCCTTTGCTTTCTGAAAAGAAAAAAAACAAAAACAAAACAACAACAATAAAGAATATAGACATGCCTGGCTTAAAAACCCAGCCTTCCTAACAGGTGGCCACATGCTTCCTGAGATCTGGTGACAAGGAATGATCCTTTACTTCCTACAGTGCATTTCAAGTAGGAGTTTTTAAAAACTCTGTTTACCCAAAACTTTCAAAGAGCTCATCAATTTTGTGTTCTGAAAATCTGTCACTCCTTTTTCTTATCTCCTTTGAACTTCACTAGCATTTTGCTCAGTATATCCGAATATGGGCATTTTTGCCTCTCTCACATTTGATTGCTTGTTTGTGTTTTCTTTCCTTTTTAGTTGACATGTACTAATTGCAAATATTTACGGAAGAGATATATTTTGATTCTTGTATACAACATGTAATGATCAAAACATTAATTAGTACATCCATCACTTCAGACACTTCTCATTTGTGTTGGGAACAATCAAAATCCTCTTTTCTAGCTTTTTGAAAATATACAATAAATTATTGATAACTACATTCACCATACAGTGCTATAGAACACTAGAATTTATTCCTGTGATTTTGTATTCGTTTACCAACCTCTTTCTAGCCTTTCTTTTCCCCTTCCCCTTCCTAGCCTCTAATAACTGCAATTCTGTTCTCTACTTCAATGAGCTTGACCTTTTTTAGCCCCCACATGAGTGAGAACATACTATATTTATCTTTCTGTGCCTGACTTATTTCACTTAATTATAATTCACTTAACTATGAACACTAGGCTTATCCATCTTGCTGCAAATGACAGGATTTCATTTTTTATGGCTGAATAGTATTCCATTGCATATATGTGCCACATTTTCTTTACCCATTCATCTGCTCATGAACATTTAGGTTAATTCCATGTCTTGGCTATCATGAATACTGCCATGATAAACATGGGGTGCAGGTATTCCTTTAGTATATCTATTTCTTTTCCTTTGGATAAATACCAGTGGTGAGATTGCTAGATCATATGGTAGTTCTATATATTTTTTTGACAAAACTTCATACTGTTTTCCACAATGTCTGTAATGAATTTACACTTCCACCAACAATGTAGAAGATGTCCCTTTTCTCCATATCTTCACCAGCATTTTTTTTTCTGTCTTTTTGACAAAAGCCATTCTAACTGGGGTAAGATAATATCTCATTGTGGTTTTGATTTGTATTTCCCTGATGATATGTTTAGAAGTTTTTTTTGTATACTTGGCCATTTGTATGTCTTTTTTAGAGAAACGTTTATTCAGATCCTTCGCCCATTTTTCAATTTGAATTTTATTTGCAATTGAGTTGTTTGATTTTCTTATATATTTTGAATATTAGTCCCTTGTCAGATGTCTACTTTGCAAATACTTTTTTCCATTCTACAGATTGTGTCTTTACTCTGTTGATTCCTTTGCTGTGCAGAAGCTTGCTAGTTTGATATGGTCCCATTTGTCTATTTTAGTTTTTGTTGTCTGTGCTTTTGAAGTCTTATACATAAAATATTTGCCTAGATAAATGCCGTGACACATTTTCCCTATGTTTTCTTCTAGTAGTTTTACAGAGTTAAGCCTTACATTTATGTCTTTAATCCATTTGGGGTTGATTTTTGTATGTGGTGGTACATATTCTTCTGCATAAGAATATCCAGTTTTCCTAGCACCAACAACTGAAGAGGGTGTCCTTTCCCCAGTGTATGTTCTTGGCATCTTGGTCAAAAATCAGTTGGCTGTAAACACATGGATTTCTAGGTTCTCTATTCTGTTCCATTGGTCTATGTGTCTGTTTTTATACCAATACCATGTTGTTTTGGTTACTATACTAGCTTTGTAGTATATTTTGAAGTCAGGTAGTGTTAGGCTTCTAGCTTTGCTAGTTTTGCTCAGTATTGCTTTGGCAATTTCGGTTTTTATGTGGTTCCATACAAATATTAAGATTGCTTTTCTATTTCTGTAAAGAATGTCATTGGTGGCCAGGTGCGGTGACTCACCCTGTAATCCCAGCAGTTTGGGAAGCCGAGGCGGGCAGATCATGAGGTCAGGAGATTGAGAACATCCTGGCTAACATGGCGAAACCCTGTCTCTACTAAAAAAAATACAAAAAAAAAATTAGCCGGTTGTGGTGGCGGGCGCCTGTAGTCCCAGCTACTCGGGAGGCTGAGGCAGGAGAATGGCGTAAACCTGGGAGGTGGAGCTTGCAGTGAGCCAAGATAGCGCCACTGCACTCCAGACAGGGTGACAGAGCAAGACTCCATCAAAAAAAAAAAAAAAGGAATGTCATTGGTATTTTGATAGGGATTGCATTGAACCTGTAGATTTGGGCAGCATGGTCATTTTAGCAATATTAATTCTTCTAATCCATGAGCATGGAGTGGCTTTTTATTTCTTGATATCCTCTTTAATTTTTAAAAATTATTTATTTTTATTTTACTTTAAACTCCAGGATACACGTGCAGATCGTGCAGGTTTATTACATAGGTGTATATGTGTCATGGTGGTCGGCTACACCTATTAACCCATCATCTAGGTTCCATCTCCTCACCCTCCGACCCCCCAACAGGCCCTGGTGTGTGTTATTCCCCTCGCTGTGTCCATGTGTTCTCATTGTTCAACTCCCAGTTATGAATGAGAACATGTGGTATTTGGTTTTCTGTTCCTGTATTAGTTTGTTGCATCCTTTTTAATTTCATTCATCAGTGATTTGTAATTTTCATTATAGAGATCTTTCACCTCCTTGGTTAAATTTATTCCTAAGTCTTTTTTTGGTAATTATTATAAATGAGATTGCCTTTTTGAAATCTTTTTTAGCCAATTAGTTATTAGTATATAGAAATACTATTTTTGTATGTTGATTTCGTATCCCGCAATTTTTCTCAATTCATTTATCAGTTCTGAAAGGTGTTGTTGTTGTTTTTTTTTTTTTTTTGGTAGAGTCTTTAGGTATTTCTATATATAAGATTATGTTGTCTGCAAAGAGGAACCATTTGACTTATTCTTTTCCAATTTGGATGCCCTTTATTTTATTATCTTGCCTAATTGCTCTGGCTAGGACTTTCAGTACTATGTTGAATAAAAGTGGTAGAAATGGGCATTTATGTCTTGTTCGGGTTTTTACCTTTTCTTTGTTCAGTATGATGTCAGCTGTGGGCTTGTCATATATGGCTTTTATCGTGCTGACGTATGTTCCTAATGTGCCTAATTTTCTGAGAATTTTTTTATGATGAAAGAATGTTGGATTTTATCAAATGCTTTTTCTGCATCTATTGAGATTATCATATGATTTTGGTCCTTCATTCTGATGATGTATCACATTTATTGATTTGTGTATGTTGAACTACCCTTGTTTCCTTGGGATAAATCCCACTTGATCATGTTGTATTATCTTTTTGATGTGCTGCTGGATTTAGTTTGCTAGTATTTTATTGAAGATTTTTGTGTTTATGTTCATCAGGGGTATTGGCCTGTAATTTTCTTTTTTATTGTGTCTTTGTCTGGTTTTGGTATTAGGGTAATGCTGGCCTTGTAGAATAAAAAGAAATTCCTATCTCTTCATTTTTTGGGAATAGTTTGAGAGGAAGTGGCGTTACTTCTTATTTAAATGTTTGATAGAATTCAGCAGTAAAGCCGTCCACTCCTGGACATTTATTGGGAGACTGTTTATTACTGAATGAATCTTGTTACTTATTATTGGTCTGTTCACATATTCTATTTATTCATGGTTCAATCTTGGTAGGTTATATGTGCCCAAGAATTTATCCATTTCTAGGTTTTCCAATTTGTTGACATACAGTTGTTCATAATAGTCTCAGATGAAACTTTGTATTTCTGTGATATCAGTTATGAGGTCTCCTTTTTCTCTGATGTTTTTTATTTAGGCCTTCTCTCTTATTTCTCCATCTAGTTAGTGATTTTTCAATTTCGTTTACTTTTTCAGCAAACCAACTTTTCATTTTATGTATCTTTTTGCATTTTTTCCTATTTCTCTTTTTTGATTAGTTCTTCTCTGATCTTTATAATTCCTTTCTTTCTAATTTGGGGTTTGGTTTGTTCTTTTTTTTCTACTTCCCTGAGGTGCATTGTTAGCTTGTTTATTTGAAATCTTTCCACTTTTCTGATGTAGGCATTTGCTGTAAACTTCCCTCTTAGTACTGATTTTGATGTATCTCATAGGTTTGGGTATGTTGTGTTTCTAGTTTCACTTGTTTTAAGAAATGTTTTGATATCTTTCTCAATTTCATCATAGACCCATTGGTTGTTCAGGAGCACGTTGTTTAACTTTTAATTATTTGTACAACTTCCAAAGTTCTTATTATTGATTTTCAGTTTTGGTACATTGTAGTCTGAAAAGACACTTGATATAATTTCAGTTTTTAAAAATTTGTTGAGACTTGTTTTGTAGCCTAACGTACGGTCTATCCTAGAGAATGTTCATGTGCTGATGAAAAGAGTGTATTCTGCAGCTGTTGGATGAAATGTTCTATAAATGTCTGTTAGGTTCATTTTGTTGATAGTACAGTTTAAGTTTCATGTTTCTGTTGATTTTGTCTAGATGAGCTAACCAATTCTGAAAGTGGGGTGCTGAAGTCCCCAACTATTATTGTATTGAGGTATCTCTAACTCTAATAACATTTGCTTTATATATCTGGGTGCTCTGATGTTGGGTGCACATAATTTACAATTGCTATCTTCTCTTGCTGAGTTTATCTCTTTATCATTATATGATGGCCTTTTCTGCTTTTTATGTTTTTGACTTAAAGTCTACTTTGTCTGATATAAGCATAACTACTCCTGCACAATTTTTTCCGCTTGCATGGAATATCTTTTTTCATCCCTTCACATTTGGTCTGTGTGTCTTTACAGGTGAAGTGAATTTCTTGCAGTCAGCATATAGTTGAGTCTTGCTTTTTAAAAATTCATTCAGCCAGTCTATATCTTTTAGCTGAGAGCTTTAAACAATTTACATGTAAGGTTGCTATTGGCAATGAGGACTTACTGCTGTATTTAGTTAATTATTTTCTGATAGTTTTGCATATCATTTTCTTTTTCTTCCTCTTATTGTTTATCTTTTGTGCTTGGTAGTTTTTTATAATAATAACATTTGATTCTTTTTTTCTCACTTGTATATCTGTTCTACCAGTGAGTTTTATACTTTTGTGTGTTTTCATGATGATAGATATTGTTGTTTTGTTTCCAGATGCTCACTTAAGCATTTCTTGTAGGACTGGTCTAGTGGTGTTAAATTCCCTCAGTTTTTGTCTGAGAAAAGACTTTATTTCTTTTTCATTTCTGAAGGATAGCTTTGCTGTGTGTAGCATTCTTGGCTGGCAGGGTTTTTTTTAAAAACAAAACAAAACAAAACAAAAACCACTTTGACTTTAATATCTCCTGGCCTATAAGGTTTCTTCTTAGAAATATGCTGTTAGTTTGGTGGAAATTCTCTTACATGTGACTTGATTATTTTCTTTTGCTGTTATTAGAATCCTCTTTGTCTTTGACTTTTCATAGTTTAAAAGTGTAATATGCCTCTGGGAGGACCTTTTTGGGTTGAATCTATTTGGGAATCTTTTAAGCTTCTTGTATTTAGATGTATCTCTCTGAAGACTTGGGAACTGTTCAGCTATTATTTTATTATATAGGTTTTCTATGCACTTTCCTATCTCTTCTCCCTCTGGAACTCCCAAAATGTGAATATTTGTTGCATAAGGGTGTTCTATATGTCATGTAGGCCTTCTTTATTCTTTTTTTCTTTGTCAAATTGGGTTATTTCAAAAGAACTGTGAGTTCAGAAATTTTTTTCTGCTTGATGTGGTATATTGTTGAAGCTATCCATTGTATTTTTCATTTTATTCATTGAATTCTTCAGCTCTAAATTTCTGCTTGGTTTTTTAAAAATTATATACATCTCAATTGGATTTCTCATTCAGATCATGAGTTGTTTTCATGTTTTTTTTTTGTATTATCTACCTGTGTTCTCTTATATCTCACTAAGTTTCCTTAGGATTATTATTTTGAATTCCTTTCCAGGCATTTCATAGATTTTCTTTTCTTTGGGGTCTGTTACTGGAGAATTATGTTCCTTTGGAGGTGCCATATTCCTTGAATTTTCATTTTTTTGTGTGTCCTTATGTTGACATCTGCACATATAGTGTAACAGTCACTTCTTCCAATTTGATGGAGTAGCTTTTGTAGGAAAAGATGTTTTCCCATAGATGTATCTATAATGTTGGCTGGTTGGGGCACTTTGGTTTTGGTTCTGGGTGAACACAGTAGTATAGTCTTTGTATGATTTCTTTGGCTGTATCCAACATCAGTGGTGTCTGTGAGCTCCTCAGTGGCTTAGTCTGTGTTTGTGGAAGCCATCAGGTAATTTTTCTGGGGTTGGGGCCCCTGGGCAGGCTTATCCTTTGGTCCTGGGTGGGGCATACATGGGCATATAGTAGCCCTGACACTGCAGGGGGCAGGATCACTGCTAGAAGTGGTAGCTCCAGGCAAGTGGCTCTCGGGTTCTGAGGAGCCCATGCTTTGCCTTCCTATATCCTGTGGGCAGCTTCCCTGATGTGCTGGACCACCTGTTACCCAGGATGTAGGGCACTGAATGGGCTTAGATGCCAGCAACACAAATTCACCACTGAGTCCAGCTAGTGTCATAATGCTGCAGCCCTTTGGATGAGTGATAGGGTGGATATCATTGGTGTCCCAGTGGTGTGGAGAGGCAGGGGGCTATTGGGGCTCAGGGCAAGATGAAGTTTGGTGGTGGCTCAGCTCTTAAAATTGTACCATACTGCAGCAGCCTGGGTCCCAAAGGGTGAGGGGCACCTGATGTAGATTCCCACTCTGGGGCAATGCAGTCATGTGGAGTCCGGGAAGCTCCCTATATCAGGCTCAGGGCCTGTGAGGGCTGTGGGGCTCTCCTGTAGTCAGGATTTCAGGTGTCTGTGGTGGGAATGTGGACTGCTGGGGATCTCCTGCCTACCTTTTTCCTGCAATGATGGGGCAGGGGGCTCTCAGCTCCAAGCCAGTTCTGGCTGGCTGCTTCACTTCCCATCCTATACATCTCAAGTTTCAATGCCTCAGAGTGTCTTTATCTCCTCCTTGCTGAATTCTTAGATGCTGTATTTAATGTGTGGTTATCTATTTGTTGTTTGATCCTTCTTTGTAGAGAAGGCAAGTGTTGGGTGGTCCATCAGCCATCTTGATCTTGCTTGCTTGTTTTTTATCTTTTATCTTTTCCACAAGGAATTAAAGGGGCTACCAGCAAAGTATACATACAACATGGTTAATAAAATAGAACGAGAAGATCCTTGTTATTTGTGACTTAAAATCCCCAATTTCAGCTCTTCTTTAATACTACTAAAGATCAGTAACTTAATTTTGAAATCTCTTAAAATTTGAGCCACTCAGCCTCAGTCCTCTATTCCCAGGAGGTAGGAGAGACTGTATACTCCATCATTAATATACTGTTGCACCCCACCCCTCAAGCCAAAGCCACCCTGTAGGATAGAGCTGGTAGCCTGGCCAGGGGTACAACTCCTGATCCAACTCCCCTGCCTGCCTGCACTCATAAAGTCCCATCCAAGGCTATGTTAATGTCAAAGGGGACTTTTAGGGAGAGGGGCAGGTATTTTAATAATTTCAATAAATTCTTTTTCTTTTACCCCACCCCTCATGTGTTTGATAGTCAAATGCAACTTCAAAATTAAAAGTTTTTAAATGACAAGTTCCTGTCATCCCTCCTCTGAACCAGAAGATTCTGAAAGTCTCCTATCAGGGTCTGGAATTTTACCCTACTTCCAAAGTAATAAGCAAGTTTGTTACTGTGTTATGAATGTTTTTAGAAGACATGATACTCCTAGGTCTCTTTGTTATTCATAACATAGCCAGCAGCATGAGTACCACGTTGGCATCAGTTTTCCATTCCCCCAAGTCATACAGGGCAATGCAGGGGGCCCCTGGTAGATGCTATACATGCAGTGAGTTTGCATTATTGCTGAGGGACACTGAGCTTAAGAAATCTACTGCTTTTATAATGAGTGGTAAGCAAGCCTGCTCGTTGTCCAAAGGAAGACATTACCTCATCCCTCAAGATTGCTGGCTGCAAACACAACTCTGAGAAATGATCTGGGTAAAGAGCACTCAGGGACTTGTGTTCTTGGCATATCTAGTGGAAACTTGCAGGGATGCTTAGCACCCATATCAGATCATTTCTTCCCAAACCCTCCTGTTAATAATTGAGGGTGGGATGCGTGGATGGCCAGTTTTCCCCCAGCTGCCTAGTCTCTTTGGGCTACAACCAGGAATGCAGAGGGTTTCTTGGCTCTACGTCTGCGACTTCTCTATCCCCAGCCCAGCCCTCCAGGCTGACATCTCTGACTGCTGACCTGACATCAAATAGCAATACAGTGGCTGAATTTTAAAAAACCCTGACCATGCCTGGTACTATGTCAGATCCTCTACATGTATTATTTCATTTAATCATCACACCAACCTTTGAAAAAGCATGCAGCCAACCACCCATCATTTACAGATGAGGAAACAGGCTCAGAGAAATCAGGTGACTCACTGCCTGTCAATCAGCTAGTGAGTAACGGAGCCTGGATTTGGCCCACCATCTGGCTGGCTCTAGAGTCCATGTATTTTTGTCACCCTACTGTGCTTCTGCTCCTTCCTGGTCAAGAAGGAGTGGATTTTTTGTTCTTGTTTGGTAGATTTTTTTTTTTCAAATTCTTCTTCACCAATGGCATCTTTCTCTGACCTCTAGCCTCTTTCCCTACCCAAAGGCCTGGCTTGGAGTCAGAAGGTTCTCAGTAGACTTTGAAATTAGTCTGCACAAATGTGCATGAGGACACTGACTGAGCAGGAGCAGCCCTCAAGGCTGAGTTCCTGGGCTTTTGGAACAGCCTGTCATAGCTTCGCTTCCTTGTGGATAGAGGAGTGACGGCAGCCATACCAGGGCTACTGAGAGCTCAAATGGTATCTTTTGCAAATTAGACAATGGGTATTCCTCCCTCAAGTCAGTTGATTGCCATTTGCTGGAAAATAGCAAATATATATATATGGAGATACCTATGTAGATGTCACTTCCTGCTACTAGAGAATAACCTGCACAACTGTACATTGTCAGGCTAAGTCACAGCTGTAAATCTGGTTCTCCTATTTAGTAGCTCAGTGGTCTTGGGCAGGTCATCGGGCAATCCAAGGCTCAGTTTCTGATAGAATGCAAGCAGTGTTGCCTCCCTGTCTACCGTGTTTATAATTTTGAACAGGAAAATAGGCAAGAAGTGTTGCTTAAGTCTTGGGGGAGAGTGTCTCCTCTTGGGATAAGATGGAAGTATTAAAAATCAGAGACTGTGGCCTTGTCCCAGGGGGACATGCAGTCCTCCCTATCCAGCCACAGGTAAGATAATTGGAGTGTCTTTAAGTTCTTGTGTGTTTTTCTTGTTACAGTGAAAGAGGAATTAAACTAATAATAAGGCTTATCTTCATTTTCCTCTTCTCCTTTTTCAATGACCTAATTTTTCCATAAATTTTACCTCTTCACAACTCTGTTCCTCTTCCCATTACTCACTTGTTCTTTTTTCCTCCTATTCAAGCCTGCTTTCAGAAAATGGCTGGTAAGGCTTAATGATATTTTGGAAATTTGCCTCTAAATAACTTTAGGCCAAAAAACTGAACTTAATCAGTACATTTGGACCTCAAGGAAAGGTATTTTTGAGCCAACATCTGCAAATGACATAGAAATATTGCCAAGAAGTTAACCATCTGTTCCACCTTGAAAAGATGTGTTGCGAAGTCTTGGCACCCTGAACTATAAAGGTAATAACTAAAAAGAAATAACCTCGTGTTAGAGCAGCAAGCCCCCTCTAGTGGCCCACCATGGGAATGACCACCATTCTCCCTGGGATCTGGACTTGGAAATTCTGCTACTCCAATGCTAGCTCCAGGCATCTGCTCAATCCTTTATACACTCATAGCAATGAGACAAGACATTATTTGGGCCTTACAGTCATCCTCTGATGGCTGGAGGGCAAGAACACCAGTCTCCTTAATTGTTCAGGATCCCAGGACTCCAGGCCCAGATCAGTCTTTAGCTGGGAACCTCTCTGGGCCTCAGATTCCTTATCTGTAAAATGAGATGAATGGTGCCTGGTATACATCTTTCACAGGACTGTTGTGAGGATCAAGTGACAATAAGGGATAAGAGAGGTAAAGCTCTTTGAAAAGTGCATTCGTAATGCACTTTTATTAGCAACAGTGTTTCTGCTGTTCTATTCAACACGGTAGCCACTAGTCACATCTGACTGCTTGAATTGAAATTAATTAAAATTAAATGAAATTTAAAACTGAGTGACTCAGTCACACTAGCCACATTTCAAGCACTCAGTAGCTACTTGTGGCTAGTGACTATCATGTAAGAGATCACAAGTCTAGAACGTTTCTGTCATCACAGAAATTTCTACTGGACAGCCCTGCAGTTTAGATAACTGATTTGAAGAACAAGCTCTATATTCTCTAATTCATCTCTGCTCTTGAAAAAGAAAAATCTCTATCAGCGGTTTGCAAATCTAGGAAGACACCTAAATTACAATGAACTGGGGTGGGTGCACAGTTCGGTTTACCGTGGATTCATTATGTATATATGTGTGTATACACACACACACAAACACACACACACACGGAGCACCTGTTCTGTGTCTGCCAAGCACCGTGTTAAACTCATTTTGGGCAGTTCTATCAAAAGATGGACCCGGGTTTTGAAATTCATTGCTCCATCAGGGTTCCTAGATAAAGAACTCAATGTTGCAGGGTAGTTTCACCCCCACATCAACCCCCTACCTCACCAATACACAATTGAAGTTCTTCTGTAGCTCCCATTGCCTCTGGGAAGACTTCCTGCCCTCTCCCCACTGGGTGGTGAGCCCTCCTCTTTGCTCCCATAGGCCCCTGTTCTTCCATTTGGGTTGTAGCTATAATACTGTGTGGAAATTTGCCTGTTTGGTTGTTTTCTGTTAAAATGTAAGCTCTCAGAGGGCAGAGACCAGGTCTGTCTTACATTCATTTGAATTTTCAGCCTCCCTCACACAGGGCCTGGCCCATATGCAGTAGATGCTCAAAACTATTAGTTAATGAATGAATGAAGTATATGGATGGATGGATGGATGGATGGATGGATGGATTTCTTTGTTCCTTTATTTAGGGTCCTGTATTCCCCTGCATAAAGCCCTGAGGTATGAAACTGCTAGATATTCTCTTTATGCTAGGCCACCACATCCTTTGACCACATTCCTTGCTCCAATTAGGCAGTACAAGCTCAGTGAGAAAAGCAAAATTTGATTTATGTTTCTGGCAATTCAGCTGATAAAAACAACTAAAGTGCTAGATAAAAATCTGCAAATATCATTTTAAAAACAAAACATTGCTAATCCATACAAAAACTTTTACACAAATGTTCATAGCAGGATTATTTATCATAGGCAAATGTGAGAACAACCCAAATGTCTCTCAACAGACAATAAACAAAATGTGGTATATTCATACAGCAGAATATTATTCAGCAGCTAAAATGAATGAAGTAGTGACACACGGATTGATGAACCTTGAAAACAGTCTGCTAAGTGAAAGAAACTGGTCATAAAGTGCTGCATATTATATGATTTAACTTTTATAAAATGTCTAGGATAGGCAAATCTACAAGGAGAGAAAATAAAGTAGTGGTTGCCTGAGGCTGAGGGAAGTGAGATGTTACTGCTAGTGACTACAGGGTTTCTTTTGGGAGTGACAGAAATGCTCTAAAATTAAATTCTAGTGAGTTTTGCACAACTCCGTGAATA
The DNA here is from genome assembly GCF_028858775.2 of Pan troglodytes. Classification (NCBI taxonomy): domain Eukaryota; kingdom Metazoa; phylum Chordata; class Mammalia; order Primates; family Hominidae; genus Pan; species Pan troglodytes. Next base: position 97,006,501 of record NC_072407.2, read on the forward strand.
TACTAAAAACTTGATGGCTTCTCTGATGAATTCTACCCAACATTTAAAAAAGAATGAATACCAATCCTTCACAAACTCTTCCAAAAAATGAATAAGGTGGGAACATTTCCCAACTCATCCCATGAGGCTAGTATTACCCTGACGCCAAAACCAGACCAAGACATCACAAGAAAAAAAAAAAACAACAACTGCAGAACAATATCGCTTTTGAATATGGAGGCAAAAATCCTCAACAAAATACTAGGAAACTAAATTCAGCAACCTATAAGAAGGATTATATACCATGACTAACTGAGGTTTATTCTAGGAATGCGAGGTTGTTCAAAATTCAAAAGCAATCAATGTAATAAACCATATCAGTAGAACGAAAGACAAAAACAGCATGATCATCTAAATACATGTAGAAAAACCATTTGACAAAATCTAGCACCCTTTCATGAAAAATACACTAAACAAAATCAGAATAGAAGGGAAACTTCCTCAACCTGTAAGAACTACGAAAAAAAAAAGTCCACAGCTAACATTGTACTTATGATGAAAGAATAAATGCTTTTTCCCTAAGATTATGGACAAGACAAGAATGATAGATCTTGCCACATCTCTTCAATATTGTATTCTAGCCAGGGCAATCAAGCAAGAATGAGAAATAAAAGACATCCAGATTGGAAAGGAAGTAAAATTATTTTTGTTCACAGATGACATGATCATGTATATAGAATATTCTAAGTAATCCACCATCACAAAAACAAATATTAAAATTAACAAATGAGTTTAGCCAGGTGCAGGATAGAAGATAAATATACAAAGATTGATAGTATTTCTATATACCAGCAATGAATAAGCTGAAAATGAAATTAAGAATATGATTCTATATACAATAGCATCAAGAAGAATAAACTACTTAGGAATAAATATAACAAAATAATTGCAAGATTTTTATACTGAAAACTACAAAACATTGTTGAAAGAAATTAAATAAGGCCTAAATAAATAGGAAAATGTACTGTGTTTATGGATCCAAAGACTTAAAATTGTTAAGATGGCAATGCAAGGAGATATTGTGGGTTTGGTTCCAGACCACCACAATAAAGCAAATACTGCCATAAATCAAGTCACACAAATTTTTTGTTTTCTCAGTACATATAAAAGTTATGTTTGCACTCTAACCTACTAAGTGTGTAATAACATGTCTAAAAACACAATGTACATGCCTTAATTAGAAATACTTTGCTAGAAAATGTTAATTAACTGAACATGCAGCAGGCTGTATTTTTTTTTGTTGGTTGAGGGTCTTGCCTTGATGTCGATGGCTGGTGACTGATCAGGGTGGTAGTTGCTCAAGATTGGAGTGTCTGTGGCATTTTCTTACATTAAGACAACAATGAGGTTTGCTGCATTGATTGACTCTTCATCTCATGAAAGATTTCTCTGTAGCATGTGATGATGTTTGACAGCATTTTACCCACAGTAGAACTTCTTTCAAAATCAAAGTCAACCCTCTCATATCCTGCCACTGCTTTATCAACTAAGTTTATATAATATTCTAAATATTTGGTTGGCATTTCAACAATTTCACAGCATTTTCACCAACAGATTCCATCTCAAGGAACCACTTTCTTTGCTTATGCATAAGAAGCAACTCATTTATCCAAGTTTTATTATGAGATTGCAGCAATTCAGTCAGATCTTCAGGCTCCACTTCTAATTCCAATTCTAGTTCTCCTGCTACTTCCACTATATCTTCAGTGACTCCCTCCACCGAAGTCTTTTACTTTTTTTAGTTTCAACTTTTATTTTAGATATGAGGCTACATGTACAGTGAGTGTAGTACCCAATAGGTAGCTTTTCAACCCACACCCCCATCTCTGCCTCTCTATTCTAGTAGTCTGCAGTGTCTGTTGTTCCCATGTTTATGTCCATGTGTGCTCAATGTTTACCTCTCACTTATAAGTAATCACATGCAGTATTTAGTTTTTTCCTCTTACATTAATTCACTTAGGTTTATGGCCTTCAGCTCTACCCATGTTGCTGTGAAGGACATGATTTCATTCTTTTTATGGCTGTATAGTATTCCATGGTGTATATGTACTACATTTTTTAATCCAATCCACCATTGATGGGCACTTAGGTTGAGTCCAGGCCTTTGCTACTGTGAATAGTGTGGTGAAGAACGTATGAGTGCATACATCTTTTTGGTAGAATGATCTATTTCCCTTTGGGTATATATCCAGTAATGGGATTGCTGGGTTGAATGGTAGCTCTATTTTAAGTTATTTGAGAAATCTCCAAGTGGCTTTTCACAGTGACTGAGCTAATTTACATTCCCACCAACAGTGTGTAAGCATTACTTTTTCTCTGCATCTTCACCAGTATGTGTTTTGACTTTTTAATGACAGCCATTCTGACTGGTGTGAGATGGTATCTCATTGGGGTGTTGATTTGCATTTCTCTGATGATTAGCAATGATGAACACTTTTCCATGTTTTGTTAGCAGCTTGAATGTGGTCTTTTGAGAACTGTCTATTCATGTCCTTTGCCCATTTTCTAATGGGATGATTTGGTTTTTGCTTGTTCAATTGTTTAAGTTCCTTAAAGGTTCTGGATATTAGGCCTTTGTTATATGCATAGTTTGCAAATATTTTTTCCCATTCTATAGGTTGATAGAACAATAGTTTACTGTTAGTTATTACTCTATTGATAGTTTATTTTGCTGCGTAGAAGCTCTTTAGTTAAATTATTTCCCACTTGTCAATATATGTTTTTGTTGCAATCGCTTTTGAGGAAAACCAAAAATTGTTTGCCAAGGCCAGTGTTGAGAAGGGTATTTCCCAGGTTATCTTCTAGGATTTTTATGTTTGAGATCTTACATTTAAATTGCTAATCCATCTTGAGTTAATTTTTGTATATGGTGAAAGGCAAGGATCCAGTTTCATTCTTCTGCTAGCTAGTTATCCCAGCACCATTTACTGAATAGGGTAGTCCTTTCCCCATTGCTTGTTTCTGTCAGCCTTGTAGAAGATCAGATCCTACTGAAACTATTCCATAAAACTTGAGGAGGAGGGGCTCTTCTCCAACTCCTCCCTAATCAGCCTGATACCAAAATCTGGCAGAGACAAAATGAAAATAGAAAACTTCAGACCAATATCTCTGATTAACATAGATGCAAAAATCCTCAACAAAATACCAGCAAACAGAATTCAGCAGCACCATCCAGCACTAAAAAGTTAATACACCATGATAAAGTACACTTTATTCCAGAGATGCAAGACTGATTCAACATATGCAAATCAATAAATGTGGTTCCCCACATAAACAGAATTAAAAGCAATAATCATATGATCATCTCAATTGATATAGAAAAAGGTTTTGATAAAATTGAAAATGTTTTCATGATAAAAACCCTCAACAGACTAGGCACTGAAGGAACATACCACAAAATAATAGAAGCCATTTATGACAAACCCACAGCCAACATCATACTGAATGGGCAAAAGCTGGAACCATTCCCCTTGAGAACCAGAACAAGACAAGGATGCCCACTGTCACCACTCCCATTCAACATAGTGCTGGAAGTCTTGGTCAGAGCAATCAGGCAAGAGAAATAAATAAAAGGCATCCAAATAAGAAAAGAAGAAGTCCAACTATCTCTCTTCACTGATGATATGATTCTATATCTAGAAACCCTAAAGACTGCCAAAAGGCTACTAGAACTGATACTTTTAGTAAGGTTTTGAGATACAAAATCGATGTACAAAAATCAGTAGCATTTCTACATACCAATAATGTCCAGGCAGAGATTCAAATCAAGATAACAACCCCATTTATAATAGCCACAAAGAATATGAAATACCTAGGAATACAGCTAACCAAGGAGGTGAAAGATCTCTATAAGGAGAGGTACAAAACACTGCTGAAAGAAATCAGAGATGACACAAGTAAATGGAAAATCATTTTATGCTCATGGATTGGAAAAAATCATATTAAAATGGCCATACTGCCCAAAGCAATTTACAGATTCAATGCTATTTCTATCAAACTACTAATGATATTTTTCACAGAATTAGGAAAAAACTATTCTAAAATTCATATGAAACCAAAAACAGCCTAAACAGCCAAAGCAATCCTAAGCAAAAAGAACAAAGCTGGAATCATACTACCTGACTTCAAACTATACTGTAAGACTATAGTAACCAAAATAGCATGGTACTGGTACAAAAACAGACACATACACCAACGAAACAGAATAGAAAACTCAGAAATAAAGCTGCACACTTACATCTACTGAAGTCTTGAGCTCCTCATAGTTATTTATGAGGATTGAATGGAATCAACTTATTCCAGCTCCTGTTAATTTTGATATTTTGAACTCCTTCCATGAATCATGAATGTTCTTAATGGCACCTAGAATGGTGAATTCTTTCCAAAAGATTTTCAATTTACTTTGCTCAGAACAATCAAAATAATCACTACCTATGGCAGTGATAGGCTTACAAAATGAATTTCTTAAATAATAAGATTTGAAAGTTGGAATTAGAACTTGATCCATGGGCAGCAGAATGGATGTTGTGTCAGCAGGCATGAGAACAACATTCCTCTCCTTGTATGTTTCCAACAGAGCTCTTGGGTGGCCAGGTGCATTGTCAATGAGCAGTAATATTTTCAAAGAAATTTCCTTTTCTGAGCAGTAAGTCTCAACAGTAGGCTTGAAATATTCAGTAAGCTATGCTGTAAACAGATGTGCTGTCATTGAGACTTTGTTGTTCCATTGAGAGAGCACAGATAGTCAATTTAACATAATTCTTAAGGGTCTTAGGAGTTTTAGAATGGCAAATGAGAACTGGCTTCAACTTAAAGTCACCAGCTGCGTTAGCCCCTAATAAGAGAGTCAGTCTATCCTTTGAATCTGTGAAGCCAGGCATTGACTTCTCCTCTCTAGCTATGAAAGTCCTAGATGGCATCTTCCTCTTATAGAAGGCTGTTTTGTTTACATTGAAAATATATTGTTTAGTGTAGATGACTTCATCAGTTATCTTAGATCTCCCGGATAACTTCTGCAGCTTCTACATCAGCACTTGCTGCTTTGCCTTGCACTTTCATGTTAGGAAGGTGGCTTCTTTCCTTAAACTTCATGAACCAACATCTGCTTGCTTCAAATTTTTCTCCTTCAGCTTCTTCACCTCTTTCAGCCTTCACAGAATTGAAGAAAGTTAGAGCATTGCTCTGGATTAGGCTTTGGCTTAAGGGAATGCTGTGGATGATTTGATCTTCTTTCCAGACCACTAACTTTCTCCATATCAGCAATAAGGCTGTTTTGCTTTCTTATTATTTGTGTTCACTGGAATAACACTTTTCATTTTCTTCAAGAACTTTTCCTTTGCATTCACAACTTGGTTAACTATTTGGCACAAGAGGCCTAGCTTTCAGCCTGTCTGGGCTTTTGATATGCCTTCCTCACTAAGCTTAATCATTTCTAGCTTTTGATTTAAAGTAAGAGATGTGTAATTCTCCCTTTCACTTGAACACTTAGAGGCCATTGTAGGCTTATTAGTTGGCCTAATTTCAATATTCTTGGAGAATACTGAAAGGAGATTGAGAGAAACAGGAGAATGGCTGGTCAGTGGAACAATCAGAACACACATAACATTTATTGGAACCAGTTTTAACATTTAATAGATGTTATTTACACATAACATTTATTAAAGTTTGTAACCTTTAATGGACACAGTTCATGGCATCCCAAAACAATCACAATAGTAACATCAAAGATCACTGATTATAGATCACCATAACACATATAATAATGATGAAAAAATTAAAATATTGTGAAAATTACCAAAATGTGACAAAGATAGGAAGTCGGCACATGTTGGAAAAATGGTACCAATAGACTTGCTCAAAACAGGGTTGCTGCAAACCTTCAATTTGTGGCAAAAAACTGCCTTCAAAAATGTAGTCTTTGCAAAGTGCAATAAAATGAAACACAAAAAAATGAGGTATGTCTGTACCCCCAAATTTATTTACAGATTCAATATTATTCTTATCAAAACTCCAGTTACGGTTTTCTTTTGCAGAAATTGACAGGCTGACCATAAAATTCATATAAAAATGCCAGAGACCTAGAGCAGTTCAAACAACCTTGAAAAAGAAAAAAAGTAGGAGGACTCATACTTCTCATTTCAAAAGTTACTACAAAGCTATAGTAATCAAAACAGTGTGTTACAGGCCTAAATACAGACATGTAGGTCAATGGAATAGAATTGCAAATCTAAAAATAAACCCTTGTATTTATGGTCAATTAATTTTTGACAAGAGTTAAAGACAATTCAGTAGGGGAAGACGAGTCTTCTCAACAAATGATACTGGGACAACTGGATATCATATGCAAAAGAATGAAGTTAAATCCATATCTCACAGCATATACAAAAATTAACTAAAAATGGATCAAAAACCCAATGTAAGAGCCAAAACTCATAAACTCTTAGAAGAAATGATAGAAGCAAATTTTTGTGACCTTGGTTTAGGCCATAGTGTTTTAGATATGACACAAAAAGCAAAAGCAGTAAAATAAAAAAATAAATTGGGCTTCATCAAAATGTAAAACTTTTGTGCTTCAGACACTATCAAGAAAGTGAAAAGACAACCAATAAAATGGGAGAAGATATCTGCAAAAAATATATCTGATATATCTGATTAATAACCCAATTAAAAATAGGCAAATGATTTGAATAGACATTTTTCCCAAGAAGATATACAAATGGCCATTAAACATAGGAAAAGATGCTCAGCATCAGCAGTCATTAAGGAATCAAAACCACAATGAAATGCCCCTTCACACCCACTAGGTTGACTAATATAAAAAGACCGACAATAACAAATATGGTAAGGATATAGAAAAACTGGAACCCTCGTACATTGCTAGTGGGACTGTAAAATGGTGCAGTCACTTTGGAAATCAGTATGACAGTTACTCAAATGGATGAACATAGAGTTAGCATATGACCCAGCAATTCCACTCTTAAATATCCATCCAAGAGAAATAAGAGCATATGTCTACAGAAAACTTGTACAAAAATGGTCATTGTGGCATGATTTATAATAGCTAACAAGTGGAAACAATACAAAGGTCTAACAACTGATAAATGGATAAACAACATGTGGTATATTCATACAATGGAATATAATATGGCAATAAAAAGGAATGAAGTACTAATACCTGCTACCTCAATAATCCTTGAAAATATTATGCTAAGTGAAAGAAGCCAGTGACAAAAGACTATGTATTTTGTATGATTCCATTTATAGGAAATATCCAGAATAGGCAAATCTGTTCAGACTGAAGGAAGCTTAGTGATTGCCAGGGACTGAGGGCAGAGGGGAATAGGAAATGACTGGTCATGAATACAGAGTTTCTTTTTAGGGTGATGAAAATGTTCTTAAATTTGATACTCCTGATGGCTGCATAACCATGTGAATATACTAAAAACTACTGAAATGTATACTTTGAATGTACAGTTTTATGGTATGTGCATTATATTTCATTAAAGCTGTTATTTTTAAAAACTACATACCACTATTAAAAAATGACAGTGAACAATAAATATGCTAAATATTGTATACATCCAAACATTGCATGTACTAAAAGACAGTGATAATAATGAATAATGACATCTAATTTGTATTGTGGAAAAAAAGGGATACAACTTAAATATTAGACAAAAATAGCAGTAAGTTGGGAGAGGGTGACTACAGTTGATTAACTCTACAATTCTGTAATAGTTTGGGAGGAAGGTAATGAATGATACTATCATTAGGGTCTATTAAATATGCATGAAAAAAGGGCCAGGCTAACTACTTAAAGGACAGACATATGCATAAAACTTCAAAACTAGTAAAGGGAAAAAAATGAGGGGTGGTAATAGTATCTTCCTGTCTCTTTCCCACAGTCCCCAAGAGGCCCATCCTCATCCAAGTCTTCATTGCTTTGTCACTGCTGAGATTTCCCTGGGGCTTCGGAGGGTATATTATGTGGAGGAAAAGGGAATCTACATTTATGATTCATTTAACATGCATTACCTCAGTGATTTAAACCTCTCCATCCCTTGTGTTATGTACAAAACCATCCTCCATTTACAGAGAAGACGAGGCAAGGCCAGAGTGCTTAAGTCACTTGTCCAAGGACACACAGCCAGGAATTGGCTGGACTGGGATTTGAACTAGGTCTAATGCTAGAATCTGTGTTCTTTTCCATTGTATTGTGCCAGTTGTCTTGGCTGCTCTCAGCCAATTGCTCTTACTCCATCTGCATCTAAAGATGCAGTTGGCATGCTTCAGAAAGCACAGAAGCCCGCTCCCTGGGACCTTGTCGACAGGGCCTCTCCTGACACCACAGAACACACACCTGTGAAGTGTCTGCATTGTTGTCCCATATCTCTTTCTCCTGCCCTTGAGAGCAGCCTCAGTCAGTGGATATAGGCGCCATGTTTGTAAGGTGACATTGTTTTGGCCTAGAGGATGGGCTATGGGGTCAGAGAGAACTGGATTCAAACCTTGGTTCTGATGTTCCTATAAGCTTTCTGCAACTTAATCTGCATTTCAGCTTCCTCATTTGTTTGGAGACATTTGTTTCCCAGGGCTGCTGTGAGATTTACACAGATAGCCAACTTCAAGTTCCCAGAACAGCCCTGGCATGAATTGAAGATGCAGTAAATGTCAGTTTGTTTGTTTTGAGATGGAGTCTCACTCTGTTGCCCAGGCTGGAGTGCAGTGGTGCCATCTTGGCTCACTGCAACTTCCACCTCCTGGGTTCAAGCGATTCTCCTGCCTCAGCCTCCTTAGTAGCTGGGACTACAGGCACACACCACCAGAGCCGGCTAATTTTTGTATTTTTAGTAGAGACGGGGTTTCACCATGGTGGCCAGGATGGTCTCGAAATCCTGGCTTCAGGTGATCCACCTGCCTCAGCCTCCCAAAGTGCTGGGATTACAGGCGTGAGCCACCACACCTGGCCCAGATATTCTTATTACTTTTGCTCTACAGAGATTTGGCAAATCTGCTTGATGGCGGAGGGATGGCATCGGAAAGAGAGAAGAAAGCATAATGAGATGGATAAGTTGCTTTTTTCTCTCTGTGCTCTGATTATGCTGCAGCTACTAATGAAGGGAATCCAGACAGTCTTTTCCTGGCTGCAGATTACTTATACAAAATGAGCCTAAAATGATCTCAGGTAGGGCCTTGGCTATTACAAGAAGTAAGTGCCCAAAAGTCTACCATATGTGTGTGTGTGTATATATATATATATATATATATATATATATATATACACACACACACACACACAAAATATATATATAGTATATATGTATAATATATATATTAGTCTTTTATACACACACACACACACACACACACACACACATTATTCTCAGTCCCTCCATATCCCAGGGAATACCAGTTTCCATTCAGTGTTCAGAGTTTGAGTATTTTTAAAACCTCCTTTTGAACATATCTGTAGGAAAATATCCCTAAATGTCTTGACTATTCCAAAGAACGGCTTCACCCATTGAATACCTCATTGTAACATGTTTCTCTTAATGATCCACCCATTTAAAAATGGTGCTTCTTCTTTAAAATATTTGCAGCTCTGAAATGTTGCTGCTTTCATTAATAAACAATGGCTTTTCAAGCCAAACCTTGGGAAATCTCTAGAAAGGGGCATTCATTTATGAATACTGTCAGTGGTGGGATTCTGATATTGATTTCCAATTCCCTGCCCACCTAAGATTTCTATTCATTGATTAAATGTCAGTTACATCCCAAGAATTGTGCTATACCCTGAGCATACAAAGATGAGCAAGATATGCTCACATCCTACCCTGTGGAGTCTAGGTGGGGGATACAGACTCTCACATAAACAGTTGCAATGCAGAGTGATGACATGGTAGGGTGGGAAAAGAAGGCATGTTATCAGATTAGCCAGAAGAGGCATTTACCCAGAATGGGGCAGAAGGAGGTGTGAGATGGGAATGTACTGCAGATGGAAGTCTCAGGAAAAAGTTGCTGAGACAGAGTCTAGGGTACAAGATGTTTAGTAGGGATCAACCTCTGTGAAAGGAACAGGATGAAGCCCAATCAGACAGAGGAAGAAACTGAACTGCAGTACAATCCTGAAGAAGCTGTGGCCAACCAGGCAGGGGTTCTGGAGAGAAGATTGCCTGCAAGAGGGTTATGAGTCAGGCTAAAACTGTGGGCTTCCCTGTCCCAACTGCCAGTCGCTGGATGTGGAGCTGACAGCCACAGCCACATGCTGCCTCCTGACGCTTTCCTCATGACTGGGCAGCAAGTCCTTCCTTGATGTGGGATCTGGGTCGTCCAGTGTCATGTCTTCCTCAGAGAGAGGCGTCCTAGAGTAGGGAGCATCTAAACCAAGATTTGAGGGACAAACCACCAGGTAATAAGGTGGGATGGATGGGGAGTGGGAAGTGGCAGAGGTGATAGCCTGTGTGACATCTTGGAGGAGCCAGACAGGTTGCATGGAAGGGACTGAAACAGAGCTCAGGCAAGTGGTGGGGTGCAGTGTGCAGAGATGATACTGGAAAGGTAGGAAGAGGAAGAACCTTGCAGGGTCTTGTGGGCCACATTAATGAGTTTGGACTTGATCCGATAGTAGCTTGTAAGATGCACTTAGGGATGAGTTTTAGAACATCCTCTGTGGGCTCTATGAGGGAGGATAGGTTGAGAGGTGAGAAGGGTGGGGCTTGGAGGGAAGGCAGGAGGCCCTGTTGGAATAGTGTGGGTCTCTGAGGACTGCCTCAGTGGCAGGTGCCTCCTGAGAACAGTGCCTCCCTCCACACTGAGGGAGGACTGGCCTGTGACTCCCTTTGACTATGAGAAAGAGGAAGAGGCAGAGGCCCCCTAAGCCTTTGGAAGGCCTGGCAAGCTTTCGCTCTTGCACTTTAGGAAGAAGTCCGGCTACTCCACAATTAACAACTCACAGCCAATCTCACTTCATCGGTATCCTCATCAGTTTCCCCATCCTGCATTGTTCTGAAGCAAATCCCAGACATGATGTCATTTAACCCATAAATATTTCAAGATATATCCCTAAAAGATAAGGACATACCTTAAAAAATATAACCACAATTGTACTATCACTTAAGGAAACTGCACTGTTTCTTGATGTAAATAAATGGTCAGTGTTCAAGATTCCAATTGTGTCAGAAGTGTAATAAATGTTTAATTTTTACATTTGGTTTGAATCTGGATCCAAGCAGGGTTCGCTCACTGTAATTAGTTGGTATATCTTTTAAATGTCTTTTAATCTATAGATTCCTCTTTCATCTTCTACCATTCTCTTTCCTTCCCGCAACCCCTGCAATTTATGTTTTGAAGAGACTGGGTCATTTGTTTTATGTCATTTCCTTAAAGTCTGGATTTTGCTGATTGCATGCCCAAGGTATGTGTTTAACATGTTCTCTGTATTTTCTCTGAATCATCAGTTGGATGAGGAAAGTTTTAAATCATATGAGATGGAGTTTTCCACAGGACTAGGCTGGACTGGACTTTGAATGCCTCAAATTCACAGCTACACCACAGAATCTGCCTAGCATGCTGTTAACAGATGGGAAAGTTGGATTTCATGGTACACCAGTGAAGGCAGAGATGGGGATAATTAAAGCTAAAACATGTTTGTATTCTGTACAACTGTTCAAGCAGCTCATAAAAATAACTATGAATACCATAACATTGTGGTATTGATTTCCAACTCAATTCCAATTGATTTCTTGGACAGGCTCTATGGATTCTTTCCTCTGAGTTCTGCCCTATTGCCCCCACTGGCATGCCCTGGGCAGCTATTTCCCTGTAGCAGAGCCCATGTTACTAAATGAAGTTTTGCATCCATTATTAATCAAAATTCATTTTATGTAGCAAATATTATTATCTTGTTGCTCAGGAGGTTTGTTTCTCCCTGATACCCTTTGCATAAAGCTCCTATTGTGCTCATGGCAAGATCGTGGCTCTCCCTAAGCCCACACTCTAGTTTTGTGATGACTTTGTTCTGCTTGCTTTTGATCAGGAAGGGTAATTGTCTAGACCAAATGTGAACTTAAAATGAATGAAGGCCGGACGCGGTAGCTCACGCCTGTAATCCTAGCACTTTGCGGGACCGAAGCGGGCAGATTGCTTGAGCTCAGGAGTTCAAGACCAGCCTGGGCAACACGGTGAAACTCTGTCTCTACTAAAATACAAAAAATCAGCCAGGCATGGTGGCGGGCGCCTGTAGTCCCAGCTACTCGGGAGGCTGAGGCAGGAGAATTGCTTGAACCTGGGAGGCGGAGGTTGCAGTGAGCCGAGATCATGCCACTGCACTCTAGCCTGGGTGACAGAGCGAGACTCTGTCTCAAAAATAATAAAAATAAAAATAAAATAAAATAAAATGAATGAATCCTATTCTTATCATGAATGGAGCTTGCAGGACTAGAAGTTGTTCTGGGTGAGTCAGTGCGTAGTGAGTAAATATGAAGGCCCAGGCCATTACTGTATACTACTGTAGACTTTATAAACAATGTACACTAAATTTATAGAAAAAGGCTTTTTTCTTCAATAATAAATTAACCTTAGCTTGCTATAATTTTACTTTATAAACATCAATTTTTTAAAACTTTGACTTTTTTGTAGTAACACTTAGAACACAAACACTTTGTATAGTTGTACAAATGTATTTTCTTTCTTTATATACTTATTCTATAATTTTTTTCTACTTTAAAATGCTTTATTGTTATTTTTTACTTTTTCAACTGTTTTGTTAAAACCTAAGACACAAACACCCACAGTATCCTAAGCCTACACAGGTCAATATCACTGTCTTCCACCTCCACATCATGTTCCATTGGAAGGTCTTCAGGGGCAGTACCATGCATGGAGCTGTCATCTCCCGTAACAATGCTGTCCTCTGAAATACCCCATGGAGGATCTGCCTGAGGCTGTTTTACAGTTAACTTTTTTTTTGATAAGTAGAAGGAGTACACTGTAAAATAACAATGAAAAGTATAGTATAGTAAATATATAAACCAGTAAGTCATTTATTATCATTATCAAGTATTATGTGCTGTGCCTAATTGCGTGTGCTATAGTTTTTAATATGACTGGCCATGAAGTAGATGTCTTTACAACAGCGTCATCACAAACATGTGAGTAATAGCTTGTTCTGTGCCCTTAAGAAAGTTACAATGTCAGCAGGCATTTTGGCAACAGGGAATTTTACCACTCTGTCATAATCTTATGGGACCACCTTTGTATGTGTAATTAGTCCTTGAACAAAATGTCATCATGCAGGGCATGACTGTACTGATGTGCTTCAGCCACTTACTTAACTGATGTCTGTTGCCTGCAGTAGTAAGAGATCCCCAGCAATCAAACTACTGTTTAGTGAATCAGTCAAAAGAAGACTTGTGCTTCTCTTTCTTTGTATCTCTCAAACACAATTTTGCTACAATAAACCCCTTTAAAAATAGTTACAGCTAGCCGCCCACTTCTGCGCAGTCACACCGAGCCAGCGCCTGGGCCTGGAACCGGGCCGCAGCCCCTCAGCTTCACCCACCACCTCCCCACCATGAACGAGCTTCAGGCCTTTGTAAAAATGTGTAAGTAGGATCCGAGCGTTCTGCACACTGAGGAAATGCACTTCCTGAGGGAGTGGGTGGAGAGCATGGGGGGTAAAGTACCACCTGCTACTCAGAAAGCTAAATCAGAAGAAAATACCAAGGAAGAAAAACCTGAAAGCAAGAAGGTGGAGGAAGACTTAAAGGCATACAAAACATCAAGTGAGGAAAGTGATCTAGAAATTAATAATTAAGGTGTGATTGAACCAGACACTGATGCCCCTCAAGAAATGGCAGATGAAAATGCAGAGATAACAGACGAGATGATGGATCAGGCAAATGATAAGAAACTGGCTGCTGTTGAAGCCCTAAATGATGGTGAACTGCAGAAAGCCATTGATTTATTCACAGATGCCATCAAGCTGAATCTTCACTTGGCCATTTTGTATGCCGAGAGGGCCAGTGTCTTTGTCAAATTACAGAAGCCAAATGCTGCCATCTGAGACTGTGACAGAGCCATTGAAATAAATCCTGATTCAGCTCAGCCTTGCAAATGGCGAGGGAAAGCACACAGACTTCTAGGCCACTGGGAAGAAGCAGCCCATGATCTTGCCCTTGCCTGTAGATTGGATTAGGATGAAGATGCTAGTGCAATGCTGAAAGAAGTTCAACCTAGGGCACAGAAAATTGCAGAACATCGGAGAAAGTATGAGCAAAAACATGAAGACTGAGAGATCAAAGAAAGAATAGAACGAGTTAAGAAGGCTGGGGAAGAGCATGAGAGAGCCCAGAGCAAGGAATAAGCCAGAGACAGTCAGGAGCTCAGTATGGGTCTTTTCCAGGTGACTTTCCTGGGGGAATGCCTGGTAATTTTCCTGGAAGAATGCCTGGAATGGGAGGGGGCATACCTGGAATGGCTGAAATGCCTGGACTCAATAAAATTCTTAGTGATCCAGAGGTTCTTGCAGCCATGTAGGGTCCAGAAGTTATGAAGGCCTTCTAGGATGTGGCTCAGAACCCAGCAAATATGTCAAAATACCAGAGCAACCCAAAGGTTATGAATCTTACCAGTAAATTGTCAGCCAAATTTGGAGGTCAAGCCTAATGCCCTTCTGATAAATAAAGCCCTTGCTGAAGGAAAAGCAACCTAGATCACCTTATGGACGTCGCAATAATACAAACCAGTGTACCTCTAACCTTCTCATCAAGAGAGCTGGGGTGCTTTGAAGATAATCCCTACCCCTCTCCCCCTAATGCAGCTGAAGCATTTTACAGTGGTTTGCCATTAGGGTATTCATTCAGATAATGTTTCCCTACTAGGAATTACAAACTTTAAACACTTTCTAAACCTTAAAAATATTTTAAACAAATTTAAAGGGTCTGTTAATTCTTATATTTTTCTTTACTAATCATTTTGGATTTTTTTATTTGAATTATTGGGCAGGGAAGATATTTATGTATGGAAGATTATTGCTCTAATTTGAGTGAAAAAAGTTTATTACTGCGAGGCAAATATAACTCATTTGAGGATAAAGTTTGTGTTGGATATGTGGTTCCTGAAGCATTTTGACTTGTCTTTTTAAATGCTTTATCTTTTTCTTTAAAGATTTATTTCAATAAAACTAAATGGGACCACCAGTATTTCAGTAAGACCTGGGTAGGGACGGGAAATACTTGGCAGGGCAGCAGCAATCTTGCTGTGTTTTATATAATATGCATCCTTGGGCAGGTTGCCCTTAAATCTTACATTGTGGTGAAGGGATGATTTTTCTGTAATGCTGCAGTAGAGTTGGAGTACTTAGTTCTGTTCTTGTCCAGTATATCTAATAAATGTTTCATATTATCTCCACATAGGGGAAATAAGGGAGTACTTTTCTTTTTATACTTCTATGCTTAAAATTCTCTTTCCTAGTCAAAAAATGCCCATCTCTGTGTTTACTTTCTGCTTGTTACATTTTTCCTCCCTTACTTTTCTTGGGCTAAAGACAGGCTTTTTCCACCAGCATCATCACTGCTATCATAATTATACAAGTATATTTAATGCTGATTTTATTATGTAATACGTATGGTAATTGTAGGGTAGTACCCACAACAACTGTAGTTTCTTACTTGGCCATGAGAATGCTTACTTAAGTGTTAAACTTCCACTCTGGCAAAATCTTGTCATATCAAAAGACATTGGAAAGAGGGATTCCCTTTGGTGTTTGGTCTTCTACTTAGAAAATACCTATTGCAATTAGAGTTTATCTTATGGTATTCATCTTTGTATTTTGAAGGTAATAAGGTTTGAATTAAATTGATATACACAGAGGGGAACCAATTTTTTTTTATCCAATGTAAATTATAAATGAGGTAATCCACAGTTATTCATTGTGGAGTTCCACTGTTGAGACTGTGGAAGACTCATTGTCTTTGTATTCAGCTCTTCCTTAAATAGTGTAACCATACCCCACCTCTGCTTGCTTTCTTTCTCTCCCCTCCAATGATAAAGAAAATGATAAGTTAAAAAAATAGTTATAGCTACTGAAAATTAGCACTAGAGAGTAATTCCAGGCTCTTTTTGCTTTAAACTTTTCCTAGCTTAACTCACATATAACAATAGTACTATGCTTTTATATTATAGATCTTCCCAGTTTTCAAACTACATTTGAAATCCCCATGGCATGAAAATGAAATGATTAAACTAAAAAAATTCGAACGATTAAACTAAAAAATTATTCACATTTTATTGAAAGGACACAATTTTTTAGCTGCAGTTGCTGCATTTAAGGAGAACATTCAATGTCCAGCAAAGAAAAAGGCTCCTGAGAAATGGGGCAGCGCCCAGAAGTCTGGACTTCTTCCACTGTGGCTGCAGCCAACACTTGTGGTGGGGTTATTTGTAAGCATTTTGTAGGAGGCATTTTTCAATAACATTATTCATTCATTCATTCAGTAAATACTCATGAAGCACCTCTTTTAATCCAGGCGTTCTCTGGGCAAAACACTAAAGACATCTCCAACATTCTCTTTCAATGCATGATGTTCTCTGTGCAATTGCAAACAGAAACTGAACTAGCCAGAGCAATTGAATTTTTTGCAGTTGAAAGCATCATCATGGCTAAGACAAGAAGTCTTTGAGCAATCCAGAGACTGAAACTATCTGTAGTAGCAGATCTACCATGACTCAAAGAAGTCCTCTGTGCTGTAGACTGATATGTACCAAAATGGGATCTGGCCTGGAGAGGGTGACCCAGAAATGGGATATTGAGAGGCAAGAGTTCCAACCTGGACATGCACAACCCTAGCCACTTGCATAACCAATTACACGGGAGCCTTATTTCTAAGGCTTCGTACTAGGTATGCTTGTTCACTGTATGTAGATGGTTGTATGTTTCAATAACGATAGCTAATGTTGAATCAGCTAAGCACTATGGAAACACCATCATATTTAATATTCACAAAAACCCTACGAAAGTATTTATTATTATTATTTCCATTTTAGAGAACAGGAAACTGTGACTTAAGTAGGTAAATAACTGGCCCAAGGAGGTACAATTGCAGAGCTGACACTCAGCCCAGACCTCAGTGCCTCCCAGGCTTATGCTCTACACCACCATGCAGATTGCCACCTCAGACTTAAAAAACCAACTGAAATTGATTTCTTAATATGTGTTTTTTCTCTGCCCAATTAATCCTTTTGCATTTCTCATAATATCCTGAATTAAAAGAGCCCTTTTAGACATTATTCAGGAAAATTTACAGACAGGATGGACCAACAACTATAAAAATCAACAAACAGCTAGAGTTGCCATCCCAGGGCCAAGATAGACAGCAGACAATGTAAACAGTGCCCCTTTCAGAACAATTCTGAACAAACGTGTTTCATCACTTTCACGTGTATTTAGTCCTCCCAAGACTTTATGAGGTTGATCCTACTATCACCAATGTGACAGCCAAGTAGGCTGAGGCTCAGAAAATAAATTCCACTGCTGGTAAATGGTAGCACTGGGTTGATAACTCAAGTCTTTACCTCTAGAGTGCCTCCCTTTGCACATAGTGAATAACAGATGCCTGTCATTTACATGTGTTACATGTGGAGAGAAAGTCCCCAAACACATAAATGTGTAGCAAGCCAGGTGGGCTTTCTTTTTGTTTCCTTTAAAACTTAGAGATGAATATTGGGGAGTGTCTCCTGAATCTGAGCATGAATGAAGCTTTGGAAGAGATAAGTTTGGGGCTAAATTGGGGCACAGCTGGGTTAGTGCTCACTAAGACTTGGATATTTGTGCTTGGGCTGGTTATATAATCTTGGTAAATGCTGTACCGTACTGGGTATGGGTATTGGAGCCTATGAATTATAGGTGTCTTATTTTTCACAATTCAAAAATATACATCTTGGGGCGGCTAACTCTTCACCTGGGGGCTTTTCCTGCAGTGTGTTTGTCCATGGCTCTGTGCAGAGTCTGGAGCTTGTCCTGAGGCCTCACTTGACAGATTTACTTATTCAGTCAACCAATTTGTCACCACATATTGGCTGAACACCTACTTGAGGCAGTATAAGTAGACACCAGACCCCATCTGCCTAAGCTAGAGTCCTGGCTTGGCTGCTTCCTGTGCAAATTGGGTAAGTTTCTTAAACTCTCTGTGCCTCAGTCTCCACATTTGTAAAATGGCGATAATAATATATTCTACCTTGTGAACTGGTTTGAAGACTAAATGAGTTATCGGGGAAGTGTTCAGAATTAAAAGAGTGCTTTTAGACATTATTCAGAGCACTATTTGTGTTGTGGGCACTGTTTGAGTGCTTGCTATCTCTACTGCTGCGTGACAGGCTCTGTGTAACACAGGGAAGTACAACACAGTGTACCCGCCTCCAGGGAGCTGAGCTGCGGAGCTAACACAATGTAAATACTATCATACAAGTGTCAAATCAATGCATATCCTAAGACAGGAACAACAGAGTATTGTAGGGGGGATACTGAATTCAATGGGTTCTTTTTGTATATGTGTGTGAGAGAGACAAGATCTTGCTCTGTCCACCCAGGCTGAAGTGCAGTGGCTCAATCATAGCTCGCTGCAATTTCAAACTCCTGGGCTCAAGAAATCCTCCCACCTCAGCCTCCCGAGTAAGCAGGAATACAGGCATGTGCCACCATGCCTGGCTTCTTTTGTTTTTTCTAGAGACGAGGTCTTACTTTGTTGCCCAGGCTGGTCTCAAACTCCTGGGCTCAAGTGATCCTCCCACCTCGGCCTCCCAAAGTGCTGGGATTACAGGCATGAGCCACTGTACCAGGCCAGCTGTTTCTTTCTCTATAATTTATTTTTCATAACTGTTCTGCTATTCTCTTGCAGTTTCCATGATGCCATTTTCTGAAGCACAGCATTGTAGATGTTTAGAAAAATCCAGTGATCTCCCAGTCCAAGTCCCTTAATTTACAGCTAAGGTAGTTGAGGCCCAGAGAGGTAGAGTGAATTGTCCAAGGTCATAGAGCTTCTGATGGTAGAACTGACTCTCAGACTACTGCTCCTTTCCGCTATTCTAAACAGCTTTTTAACATGCAGAATTTCTAATGTGTAGAGCCTCAGAGTTCACCTTAATAGCCATCTTCAGCTGGGATATGATGTTAAAGGGAGACAGACACTTAAAATCTGTGGAACATCCACAGTCCTCATTTTGATTCAGAGGTTTATCCAGCACCCTAGGGGAAGCCATTTTCAAGACCTCTAAGGACATAATGGACCCTGGAAGGGAAGAAGCCATTGTATATAGGAACCCCAGCCTAGAAGGCAGGTAGAACAACCTAGTGGTTACAAAGGCCTGGTGTAAAGAACAAACTTTTTTCTCCTACTATATTCTCACTCACAGCACTCAATACTTCATTTCTGACCTAATAGAAGTATGAGTTTTTTCCCCCCATACATCAATTTTCTGCCCAATACCAGCTGGGTGTCCTACAATTTAATTTAATTCTGACACTACCTGGAGTTAGCATCAGATCCCACAGCTTAAGGGCTCAGTCCCCCAAGACTGAATTGCCCCCACTTGACATGCCGATCACAAGTCCAGACCTCCAGTACTTGTGACCAAGCAGTTGTAAATTGGAGGTTCCCACAACCCCTTCCCCAGGTTCAATCATTTGCTAAAATGGCTCACAGAACTCAGGAAAGTGTTTGACCTACATCTACTGGTTCATTATAAAGGACATTGCAAAGGACCAGATGAAGAGCCAGATGGAAGAGATGCATAGGGCAAGGTATAGGGGAAGGGGCATGGAGTTTTCAAGTCCTCTTGGGGCACAGCGTCCTCCGTGTGTTCAGCAACCCAGATGCTCTCCAAACTCCATAGTTGAGGAATTTTTATGGAGGCTTCATCACATAGGCAAGATATATTATTAACTTAATCTCCAGCTCCTCTCACCTCCCCAGAGGATGGGGAATGGGAGCTGACATTTCCAGGCTTCTGATCGTGACTTGGTCTTTCAAGTGACCAGCCCCCCATCCAGAAACCCACCAAGAGTTGCCTCATTAGAACTAAAGATGCTCCCAGCCAGGCATAGTGGCTCACACTTGTAATTTCAGTGCTTTGGGAGGCCAAGGGAGGATCATTTGAGCCCAGGAATTCGAGACCAGCCTGGGCAACACAGCAAGACCCCATCTCTACAAAAAGAAAATAACTAAAGATGCTCCTATCACCCAGGAAATTCCAAGGGATAGAAGCTCTGTGTCAGGAGCCAGGGTCAAAGGCCAAATACCAGGAAAAAAAGGTATACCTGGCACCCCTATCTCTCAGGAAATTTTAAATGCTTTGGGAGCTCTGTGTCAGGAACTGGGGTTAGATCCCAAACATATATTTCTTATTACATCACAATGTCACAACTAGGCACCCATGAGTTTTAATTGCTCAATTAGTTATTAGTACCCACTGTGGCCCAAGTACTTGGCTAGGCATTGGGAATACCAAAGTAAATGAGGTAGTCATAGCTCTGTTGCAGAGAGGTGGTTCTCAACATGGAGCAGTTTTGGCTCCCAAGGGCCATTTGCCAATGTCTGGATACATTTTTGATGGTCTTGACTTGGGATGAGGTTGCTACAGGGATGTTGCTGAACATCCTATAACACACAGAACAGCCCCCACAATAAAGAACTACACAACAAAGAAGCCACAGAATCCACTTGTCAGACTGTCTCTTCTGCACTCCTCCTTTCAAGAAGACACATCAAGTTCCCATGATCACATACTCCCTTCCCCTGACCACACATGGCCTGGGCCCACTGAAGGCCCAGGAGGCTGGACATGAGGCAGTGAGGTGGAATACAAGGCCCCAAATGTCAACAGTGTTGAGGTTGAGAAACCTTATTATTGAGCATAAGGTCTATGACAATTAAACACATAGTTAAAATGAAGTATGAACAGTGTTATGGTGGAGGAAGTTCAAGACACTGTCTGATTCTATAATAAGGGAACTCAGTCTAGGAATTAGGGCAAGTCTCAGAGTAGAGGATGTTTGAACTGAATCCTCAATGATGAGTGGGTGTTAGTAATACAAGGAAATCAGGGCTAAAGGTCAAGACAACAGGAATGTACAAATGCTTGAAGGACAAGCAGAACTCTTGCAAGGAATCAAGAAATTTTTAGTATGTCTGGAGCAGAAGTGGTGGTTGCAAAAGATAAGACATAGAAATTTTTGTAAGATGTTTAGTTAGTATGCAAAGATGTCTACCAGGCACATGCCCTGTTCTCATGCTGGTGAGTCTTCTGAACCAACAAATATCACTGTCCTTGAGGACAGGCTAGCCTAGACAAGTGAAGGATCTTGGCTTTAAGGGCAATGGGAAGCCAGGGAAGGCTTTTATCTAGGAGATGACAGAGTAACGTCAACATTTTGGAAAGCATGTAGAGGATGCGTTTGAGGGTAGCAAGAGCAAAGGCAGGAGGACCAGTTGGAGTTGTTACCGCAATCCAGGTAACAGATGAAGATGGCTGAATTAGGAGAGACACATGGATGTGAAGGAAAGACAGCTTCCAGAGACATGCAGTATACACATGTGCATGTGCATAAGTAGTTGTTATTACATTAAAATTCAAGAATGTAACTATTCATTTCCAGACTTTATGGCCACCCCACATTTAGAAAGTGATCATTGACAAGATTTGTTAATGAGCACTGACAATATTGACATCCCTTCTTTGTTCTATTTTCCGGCCCCAACTGTTTGCATGGGCTGAGAAAGCTACTTGAGACCTCTGACCATGGCTGAGGTTCCAAAAGACCTGAAGTTCATGTTCCCCTTTCCCATCCCCCTCACCCCTGCCCTGGATATTCCATGGAAAAGAGGAGAATGCTCTGTGTTCCTGAACACTGTATGCTTCCCCCGAAGTCTGGGCTCTTCCTCTCCTCCAGGCATCTCTTCTTCCATGATCCAGCACAGGCGTACTCATTTCAAGGGGCCTGTCCTGCTGTCAGGGGCCAGGCATATAGAGGTTTGGAGACTATGATCACTCACTGGCAGATTATTGTTTTCTGGTCCCTTTATTTCAACAATGATGACGGATGTCATTATAGAAATCAGTCCTGATGTGAGTTTCCTATTGCTGCCACATCAAATGACCATAAACTTAGTAGCTTAAAATACCATGCACTTATTCCCTGGCAGTTCTGGAGGTCAGAAGTATAAAATCAAGGTGTCAGCAGGGCTGCCTTCCTTCTGGAGGCTCTAGGGGAGAACCCATTGCATTGACTTTTTCAACTTCTCGAGGCTATGGCCTCTGCCTCCACCGTCACATCTCTGTTTTCCTCAGCTTCCATTGACACATCACCTTCTCTGGCTCTGATCCTCCTGCCTTCTCCTTATAATGATCCTTGTGATTATGTTGAGCCATGGGTGTAACCTAGCATTAGCTCCCCATCTCAAGGTTCTCAATTACATCTGCAAAGTTCCCTTTACCATATAAAGTAACATATTCATAGATTCCAGGGATTAGGACATAGACATCATTATTTAGCCTATCACAGGTCCCACACAGCTTGCTATATTGTTGTCCATTGTGGTGAGCACCACCCCCAACCCTTGCAGGTGAGTGAGCCCTATTGGTTCTTCTGGAAAGGCCAATCCCACCTCTCCACAGTTGCTCCCTGCATGGGCTCTCAGGAATGGATCTTTTGGTTCCCACTAGCCTGACCAAGTGTTTTCAGAAGGATGCTCTGAGTCAGGGTGACTAAATGAGGGACTTCTTGGCTCAGATCCACATTTGCCCCCAAGATTCTATACCTGTGTGTTGAGTTGGGCTGTACACTCCCCCTTCCACGCATCTATTCCAGATTATGGAAGAGGCTGGGATCTAGTATGTCTTCATGTGTTTAAAAAAAAAAAAAGCCTCTGACTTGAAATGATCAGTTATCCTTTTTTAAAAAAGGTGCCATTGTTGCCATGGTGACCAGAGGCTTGAAAGAGATCTCACCTCTTTTCCATTTCCCACCCCTCTGTGCATTTTCTTTGCAAATTACATTGCATTCATTTATGCATATCTCCGGGGTACTCTCCTACCTAAGGAAAATCTTCTTTCTGCTTTCTTTTTGTGGATATCTGTATGGCCAGCAAATCCAGCTCCCAGGAGTGACAGGGCACAGGTCGGCACATCTTGACCTGCCTCCTCCAGGCAAATAGAGAAGGAATCAGCTAATGTGCTCTCAATGAATAAATAAGCATCTTGCAGCCCTGTGTCTGCATGCTGTGGGTGTTAATGCCTGCATAGAGGAGGGACAGAGGGAGAGAGCAAGGGAGGACAACTGATGCAGAGCCCAGAGAGAAACAGGAACCACAGAATCCGCTTGTCAGACTGTCTCTTCTGCACTCCTCCTTTCAAGAAGACACACCAGGTTCCCATGATCACATACCCCCTTCCCCTGACCACACATGGCCCAGGCCCACTGAAGGCCCAGGAGGCTGGACGCAAGGCAGTGAGGTGGAATACAAGATCTAGGAAGGAATGATCTGATTTTGTGTACCAGCTGTGTAACCTCAAGCAGAGCAATCTTCCAATCACAGCTTCCCCATCTGCCAACTGGGAGCAAGACCTCACCCCACCTGCTTAGTGAGACTGTGGTGAGGGTCCAATCAGATCCTCAGTGTGAAGGTGCTTTCTGAATTCTGTGGGGCGGTAAACAAGCTGTGGCTGCTGCTACTGGAGACAGTGGCAATACTAAGAGTCACCTGCATATGCGGAGTTCTCTCCATGCGCCAGGCACTGGTGCTTTACATGCATTGTCTCATTTAACCTATCTGAAGCAGGTACAATTGGAGCCCCCCTCTTTTATTAGCTGAAGCAACCATGGCCAAGGTCATGGGGTTAGTAAATGGCAGAGCCAGAAGCCATGCTCCAAATTTGGTCTGCAGAGACCCCTGAAATGTGGAGGGCAAACAAACCTAAGGCATTGCCCAAAGAATATTTCCACATAGACCAAAATAGAAGCTGAAAATAATGACTCTGGTAAGACTGAACTGGGGGGAGGGATACCCTCTAGTTCCAGGCAGACATGGGGGTTAATACAGCAAAGGGCCATGCAATGCAGGAATTCAGGGCTCTGGACTCATCCTATTGACTAGAGTTGGAGGGCAGCCTAGCAGGAAAAGGGTCACCACGTATCAGAGGGTGTTGCTGGACTGAGGGCTGGGCCATGGTGGAGGACAGGTGCTCAAGCCTAGGGCAAGGATGCAAGGTCTGGATCCTGCTGAGCCCTGGCAATGGTGCGCATTCCACTGCCAGCTGCCCTCTGGCTGAAAGAGTTGGTGGAGGTAGAGGCATGCTGCAAACTTTGCGTGTATCTGTATTTTCTTCTGGACCTCCGGAATGGGCTGAGGACTAACACTCCCAGAGACTAGCCTGAACCACTGTTAGAAGAATTGACATGTGTGCCTTGGGCCAGGTTGCCTGGAAGCAGAGCCCAGTGCAGGGATTTGGGCCCATGTCATTTAATGAGGGAGTCTTCTCGGGTGAAACCCATAAGGGAGAGAGGCTAGGGAGAAGGAGTAGGGTGGGGAATGAGAAAGGGCTGGGCAAAGATGTGATGTCAGGTGAAGTCTGTCCTCAGCCTGATGCAAAGGTCGGCTCTGGAGCATCAGCTGCACCGCAGAATTGTCCTTCCCCAACCCTAAGGCAAGAGGGCTGCCTTTGGTTTCCCACTTTAGTTGATTGTTGGCTGTCAGCCCCAAGTTGGGGGACTTCCTGAGCCTGGGCTTCTGCTGGACAGGGCAACGTTTTGTAGAATGAGGCAGCTGCAAGCTGTTAGCAGCCAGCACTCGCTGCAGGAGGGTGGGTGAATGGGATCTGGGACAGACATGACAGCATGCATGACAGAGATGGTGAAGAGAGTTGATGTAATTATGCCTGACAGGCTATACCAATCTAAAGTTTCTTAACATCCTCAAATCATGCACAGCCTGTTGCATCTTAAACACATTCAGTCACCTGTCACACACCCCCTGTAAAGGCCACACACGCTCTCACATGCATGTGAGCTTTAGCACCTGCGTTTAACCCATTTCCCATTTGCCCTGAGAATACTCTTGTCTCTAATCTTAATGTAACATTGTATACATTTCTGTTACATTAGGATTAAAGACAAGTTCTGTTTAGAAATAACTCCAAGAACAGTTTTTATATTTCATTTTCACTTTGAAAAATTAGTCAGATTTGCTTCAGCCTCAAAGAGCCTGTTTATGTAAAATTAAATTAGCACTGGCAGCAAGCTGCATTTTTTTTCTAAACAGGAAATGGGTTAAATAAGACCGTTTGGGGCCTATAAACATCCTAGGCAGCCCTGTGCAGGCAGAACAGAGGGCAACTCTGCAGCTACGCAGCTTTGTTCCTTGAGGTGTTATTATTCTCTTTCTTCATTCCCCCTCCTTTCTTTTCCTTGCACTTTTCACTACTCATATTGATTTTGTTACCTTGCTTTATCCCACCATGGTGCCTAGGTGCCTTCAAGCTGAGACATCAGTCTTCTTCTGCCTTTGGACTTGGACTGCAACCCACATCATCAACTCTCCTGATTCTCAAGCCTTCACTCTCAGACCAGAACTATACCATTGGCCCTCCTGGCTCTCCAGCTTGCCAACTGCAGGTCTTGAACTTCTCAACTCCCTGCCATATTACCCTGTTTTATCATCTCCATGGTACCTATTACCAGAAATTACCTGCTTTGTTTACTTGGTTATTGTCTCTCTCCTCTATCAAAGACAAAAAACAAACAACTAAAGAAATCAACTTCATTTAAGATATTGCAACAGGGAGAATACCCCAGAACCGAGGCCAGAGCACTGCTGTAGCAGTCCGTTTTCACACTGCTATAAAGAATTACCAGGGACTGGGTAATTTATAAAGGAAAGAGGTTTAATTGACTCACAGTTCCATATGGCTGGGGTGGCCTCAGGAAACTTATGATTATGGAGGAAGGTGAGAGGAGGCAGGCACCTTCTTCACAAGGCAGCAGGAGAGAGAAGAGCGAAGGAGGAACTTTCAAACACTTATAAAACCATCAGATCTCGTGAGAACTCAGTCACTATCATGAGAACAGCATGGGGAAACCACAACCATGATCTAATCACCTCCCTCCCTCAATACGTGGGGATTATAATTCGAGATGAGATTTGGGTGGGGACACAGAGCCAAACCATATCAATTGCAGAAGGTGGCTTTGCCTTAGGTTTTTATAGGGAGGAGTAGGTGGGTTACAGGTGGGGTAGTTTACAGATGAGATGATTTTGCCATCGAGGGAGCCTCTGTGAGCTGAACAGGAAATGCTTATCTCTGTGCCTAATTAGTTTCAGGGAGACAAACTCCTAGTCTCAGTTAATCATTCATGAGACAAAAAACAGGGAGTTGGAGGGTCTGTGTCTGGCCTTTCAGTAGATTTCATCTCACTGAGAGTCTTAAGGGAGTCATGAGAAAGAGTGGACAGCAAGTCTTAGCTAAGTGTGGGGAAGGTAGGAGGGAATTTCTTAAACATTGCTGTTTTCAGGGCTCTGGTTAAGTTAAATTGAAGACTGCTGTGCCCCAGCACTTAGTGAATGATTATATAGGACAGTTGAATGACACAAGTATACAGGATGTCAGCATGACAGGCGGCTAATACAATTTGAGGAGGAGACCAGATGAGGTAGTCAATACTAAAATGATTCCTGGAGGAGGTGAGCCCTACACAAGGCTGAAGAAGGTGGGTGTGTGCAGGGGTGGGTTTGAGTCCTTACAAATAGCTAAAGCCCTGCTGAGGTTGGTGGAGAGCCTGCTTTCTTGTTCAGTGTTTAGCAGCAAAGGGGGTGTCAGGCACCACATGCAGAGCTGGGCTTGCAGATCCCTCAAATGAACACACAGAGAGACCCTCAGGGGAAGCAGGATGCCATGACTGTGTAGTCACCTAGAACTGTGTTCTAAATCCAGCCCCAGCACTTCATGGCTGTGTGTTAGTTCTCACATTGCATCTGTCCCAGCCCTGAGCCTCAGTTTTCTCATTTCTGAAATGGAAATAAAGTTATCTTCCTTGTAGGGCTCATGCATATACTATATAATATAAAATATATGAAGTACTCAGCCCAGGGCCTAATACAACAGAAGATCAGAAAATGAGAGTGTTCTCCCCAACACACATACACACCCCTCCTCCTGCTTTCCCCATAGGCAGGGCCACTGCTACACACAGACTCTCCTTCATCTTCTTCCCCACCCCCAACTCAAGATCCAGAGGCCAGAGGAGGGCACTGCCCTTGCAGGAGGAAGTGGGACGTCAGTGTGGGAACGGCCCCAGGGTGGAAAGGATTTCCTGAGTCTGGAGATGAGAAGCTGGTGACAGAGGAGATTTGGACCAGCTTCCTGACCCCCTAACCCCACTCCCCATGGGAGCTCCAGTTTCTCCACCCCGGCTATTTCTGGGAACCATGCCACCAAATATTTCTCCCTGCTTTCAAAGCCTCTGAATTAAAGTGTGCTAAACTACTGTGAACTAAGAACCCAGCTGGCTCCTTGTTTAAAGGTCATCTTAAAACCTTTAAAAGCAAAGAAATTTGACTTTCCTCTGAACACTGCGTCACTACTAATAATAACACTCCTGGACAATTGTCTTGATGCCGTGCTTTTAAAAATGGCTTCACTGACCTAATCTCATGTGATTCTCACATAGCTCCACAAAGTAGCTGGGGCCTGTGTCACCAGCCTCCATTTACAGATGAAAAAACCAAAGCTCAGAAAGTTTGTGTCTTGCAGAGGTGCTCAGTGGCAGAAGTGAAATCATTCCAGGGCTCATTCCCTCTGCACAGGACAGGACCCAGGCCCACACAGCCATGTGGCAGTGAGAGCCAAACACCTTTCTGGGTAGCTGCACTGCAAAGGGAGCCCAAACCTTGGAGGCAGACAGTGCAGGGATATTCAAGTCTCAGTATGATCTGTGCGACCCTAAACAAGATGCTGTGTAGGGCTCAGTGTTCTCTTTATAAAATGGGAATGATGGATGCCCCATGCCTATCTCTAAAAATCAAACAAGAAGATGCCAATGTGAGTGCTTTCAGAATGTGGCATGCCAGCTCTATCACGGGATGAGGATGGTTTGGGTTGTTGTTGAAGCCCTTATGAGTAACAGCTGCTTTGCTGGCTAGTTGGAGGATTGAATATATGCAGAGAGCCTGGTACAGAACCTGGCACACAGCAGGTACCCAGTAAATGGCAGTTATTTTCATTATATGCTGCAACGTGGTAACTGCCCATTTGGCTTCTAGTTTTATGTCCCCCAGGGCCGATTGGAGATCCTGATTATCAGCTGGAGACAGCCTGGTGTGGCCCTCACAGCCTACACTGACGGAAATATTGACAATTTAGCAGCCAGTTGAGCAGTGATCCACACCCCTGATCCTTCAGAGAGACCAGCTGACCTGAGACCACGTCTGCTGGGCTAAGGGGAGTTTTCTTAGCCTCAAAATCCATAGAGTGAAATAATGTCCTCTAGTTACTCTGGATTTGTGGAAAATCTGCCCTTGGTGGTGCTTCATCCTCCTCCCAGCTTGCAGGTCTTATGGTGGCTCCTTGGCCTCTGTGATTTGGTTTACAGAGACAGGGGAAGTATCTATCTGAAAGATAAATCTCTCCCTCTGACATGAATGGCTTTACTATTTTGGGAGGCTTTGAAATTCTGGGCTTACATGAGGCTCTGGATGTCTCTGGAATTTTCCCTATTTGTGCCCCAATTAGCAGGAACAATCAAGAGCTGTTTCTCTTTGCTCTTCCTCATAGCCATGCTGGAGGCATTCATAGGCACATCCTGGTGGAGGGTGATTTGGGTGGGTAGGAATGGACTTGTTCTGTTGACATTGGCATGAAAGGACTAGAGTGCATCCATCATTCTATGGGTATTTATTGGGCCCTACGTTGAGCTGTGTTCTGGTAATACATTAGTAAAAATAGAGTCCCTGGCCCTATTCAGAGTTTACTGTGGAATGCCAATAACTAGGCAAGCAAGTATAATACAGTAGGATAGGTGCTCTAGAAACAGCAAAGTGGTGTTTTACTCAACTTTGGGGTGTGTGTCAGGAAAGGCCTGGGTAAAGAGTGAGTATAAAAGGAACTAAAAATAGAATCCAATGGCATAGTCAAGAGACAAGAAGAGCTCAGAAAGCCACAAAGGAAACTGAAGAGTAGCAGGAAAACCAGGGGGCAATAAGATGTATAAGCAAGGAAGGAGCGAAAATCAAAGGGCAAAATGGCTCATAGGAAACTACAAACTGAGAAGTGCCTCCTAGATGTGGCCATCAGATCAATGGAGCTACCTGAGCGCACTTTCACTAAGGCAGTGAGGGGAAACCCACATCTCAGGGTTAAAGATGGAGTAGAATTTACATATCAGCAGCTCTTTCAAGAACTCTGGCTGGAAATGTGGCAAAATATTGAATCTGGGTGAATCAGGTACATGGGTATATATTATACTCTTCTATTTTGGTTTGAAAATTTTTATAATATGAATTTTATTGTATTGGCTGAAGGAAAGGATGGCAGTAGAGCAGTGGCTAAGTTGAATATAAGTTTGGGCAGAGGGTTGTTTGTTTTAATGAAAGAGACTCAAACATGTTTAAATCCTGGTAAAAAGATGTGGCTAGAAAGGGAAAGGAATGAGGATGACTGAGGTAGGAGGGGATGGAGTCACAAAGACGTGGGGGGAGGATTTGTCTTAATGAGGAGAAGAGACTCTTGAGAATGGGGGACAATCTGTTCTCAAATGGGGGACAATCTGTTCTCAAATGGGGATGTAGATACAGGTAAGTTTTTAAAGGTTGGGAACCAGAAATTTGTGGAGCTAACCCTTAATTATCTTTGTTTTATCTGTCAAGTAGAGGCAAGATTGCCAGTAGAAATGATGGCCAGAGGAAATTTCTAGAACAGTTATTGAAGGGAACCAGAAAGGCAAAAGACGTTCTTCCAAAGCACTTGCAGCCCTGCACTAAGCCCTGAGTTCTGCATAGCCCAGGAGAAGGGGCCCTTTGTCATTTGCACCAGTGTTTTGGTGTGATAGCTGTGACCCTGGCACCAGGCTGCTGACCAGGGACCTCTGAAAGGCTTGGCAGAGAGCACTGAGGCCCTTCTAAATGTGAAAACTTTGTGCCCACTTGTGATGACCTCAATCTGCACATGCATGTGACAGTCTCTTGCCATGTTTAGAAGTCTGAGTATAAGAAGGAAGAAAGCAGATAGGTTAAAATCATCCATAGTTGAAGATTTGCCAGGTCAGTGCAAATCTTGTCAATGGCATAAAGGAGTTGGAAGTGTTAAGACAAAAGCTGGCTGGGCCCAGTGGCTCACGCCTGTAATCCCAGCATTTTGGGAGGCTGAGGCGGGCGGATCACCTGAGGTCAGGAGTTCAAGACATCCTGGTCAACATGGCGAAACCCTGTCTCTACTGAAAAAAAAACATACAAAAATTAGCTGGGCATGGTGGCAGGTGCCTGTACTCCCAGCTTCTCGGGAGGCTGAGGCAGGAAAATCACTTGAACTCGGGAGGCAGAAGTTGCAGTGAGCTGAGATCATGCCACTGCACTCCAGCCTGGATGACAGAGTGAGACTCTGTCTCAAAAAAAAAAAAAAAAAGATGAAAATTAGCAATAGAGCTGAGTGAGGTGGCTGTGCTTATTATCCCAGCTACTCAGGAGGCTGAAGCAGGAGAATTTCTTGAGCCCAGGAGTTTTAGACTAGCCTGGGCAATATAGTGAGATCCTGTCTCTAAAAAGAAATGTTAGTGATGGGCCACAGGATCAACACTGCAAAATGGGGAATGGGAAGACAGGCTGATAGATGGGGAGGTGGGAGAATGAAGGAGTGGTGGAAGGTGAGATTTTGGTGAGGTCAAAGAAAAGGTGAGGGTGTGCAATCAAGTGAAAGTTCAGGAAGGATGCAAGATTAGGATGAGAGATTGTAATTATTTAACAGGTAGGAGCTGTGATATTCCTTTCATAGAAGAGTTCCAGGTGTGGCAAGTTCTAGGTGTGGCCATGGAGTAAAGGGGCTAAAGTGGGCTAAGGAGGTGAACAGTGATGAGATTGTTAGTGTTGTGAGCTGGGCATTGGATGGCCTGTCTACAGTGACATCAAGCTTCCCTGGTGATGGTGGGAAAGGAGCAATGAGTAAGACCTGGGATTAGATGCAAAGTTGTGTGTGTGTGTGTGTGTGTGTGTAGACCATATAAAGGTTGAAGATGTTTCTTGACCTTTCCATGGAAAAAGTATTAGTCACACAGGTGGGAGAGCTGGAAGTCAAATCCAGGTATGTGTGATCCCTAAAATTGAGCTGTTATTTCAGAAAACTGCAAAGTAGAAAATACTTGTTTTTGGAGTACTCTGCTGTTCTTTTAAAACATGATTAGTTTTGACTATAGTCCTATATCTATGACCTTTATCCAAGGGTTAGGACATATCTCTTGGGGGGCCAACATTCAACACAATACAGGAGGCTAAGGCAGAAATTCAAGCACAGGGTGGGATGAGCTTGATATGAGCAGCCAGAGAGCAGCCAGCAAGCCTACCAAAGAAGAAGAGAGCCTCTGAGAAAACCTTCAGCCATGCTCCTAGAACTTATCATCTTCCACCATAGCTTGCTATTCATCAGTCTCTGCAATAATTGATGCTTGCTATTCATCAGGCTCTGTTGGCACCCAAGAAAGGATTCACCAGGCAAGCCCCCAAGGTCCCTTCCAATTCTGAGATTCTGTAAGACTTCTGAGATGGATAAATGTTTTGAACAGATAATGAATTCGGGGGATAGGGAACTGAGAGAAAGCTGGCAAACAATTGTCTAAAAAGATGAAAACCCCTGTGTTTGCCGTCTAGCTTAGGTGAGACTCCTGAATAAGGGAGCTCACTTCTGGGAGGGACGTTGAGGACAGGTGGGCCTTTCAGCAGCCATTGAAAGCACCAGGTGGGGTTTCTTGGCTGGCCAACATGGCCACCTCCAGTGCTTCTTGGCTGTATGCGTGGTGGTATGCCACAGCTCGCTGGTTTTCCACTGTGTCTTCTGGGGCCAGCAGCAGCAGCAGCACCATTACCTGGGGACTTGTTAGAAATGCACATTCCCAGGGCCACCCAAGACCAACTGAATCAAATACTGTGGGTGCAAGGCCCAGAAATTGTTGGTGCAGCAAGGTTTGCAGGTGATTGTAATGGCTGGGACAGGCTGGGGACCAGTGGCACACTGGCTAACAGCTCAGTTTTAGGATCACACATACCTGGATTTGATTTCCAGTTCCCTCACCTGTGTGACTCCGGGCATGTTACCGCCTGGAATCAGTCTAAGCTCTAATTTTATTTTTATAAGTAAAATAGCAATAGCTACTTTATAGGCTTTTCAGAGAATCAAAAGAGGTAATAATATTTGTAAAGAACTTTCCACAATGCCTGGCATGTAATAAGCAGTCAACAAGCAATTCTAATAACAACAAAGTATTATTGCAACAACAGTGACTATTATGATTAGGCCATTAGTAGTCATCAGTTTCTTCTACACTGTGTCCTTAGAATGACTGCCTTTAAATCTGTGGCTCCACTATTCACAATAGTGAAGACATGGAATCAACTTAAGTGTCCATCAACAATGGATTGGATAAAGAAAATGTAGTACATATATACCATGGAATACTATGCAGCCATAAAAAGAATGAAATCAACTGGATAAAAAAATGTGGTACATATACACCATGGAATACTATGCAGCCATAAAAAGGAACAAGATCATGTCCTTTGCAGGGACATGGGTGGAGCTTAAAGCCATTATCCTCAGCAAACTAATGGAGGGACAGAAAATCAAACAACAAATGTTTTCACTTATAAGTGGGAGCTGAACAATGAGAACACATGGACAAAGGGAGGAGAAGAACACACACTGGGGCCTGTCAGGGGATGGAGAGTGGGGAGGAAGAGCATTAGGAAAAATAGCTTATTACCTAGGTGATGGGTTGATAGATGCAGCAAACCACCATGGCACACATTTATCTATGTAACAAACCTGCACATCCTGCGCATGTATCCTGGAACTTAAAATAAAATAAAATAAAAATTTAAAAAAAGAATGGAATCATGTCCCTTGCAGCAGCATGGATGCAGCTGGAGGCCATAATCCTAAGCAAATTAACTCAGGAACAGGAACCCAAATACCACATGTTTTTACTTATAAGTGGGAGCTAAACAATGAGTACTCATAGACATAAAGATGGCAACAATAGACACTGGGGACTACTAGAGTGGGGAGGGAGGTGGGGCAAGGGCTGAAAAACTAACTGTTGGGTACTATGCTTACTTTCTGAGTGATGGGATCAATCAATCCCAAACCTCAGCATCGCACAGTATACCCAGGTACCAAACCTGCACCTACCCCCAGAATCTAAAATAAAAGTTGAAATTATTTTAAAAATTAAAAAAGAATGGTAACAAATTAAAAAAAAAAACCTTTTAAGCATCTGTGGCTCCAGCTACCAGGTTCCAGGCTTTTCTATGCCTCTGGGGCTGTTTCAGACAAGGCTTCCTGGCTGATACTCGACCTGCCAATTCAATTCTGCCTAAAATTCAACTTGACTTTGTCCATAGGTGGAAAGCAGTTGGCCTGAACTATCTCGATAAATTATTAAGTTGGTGCAAAAGCAATTGCCATTACTTTCAATGGCAAAAGCCACAATTACATTTGCACCAACCTCATAGTTGTGAAGGGGCTGCTTCTCCTGGGTCCTACACAGAGTTACAAGCCAGTGTTGTGAGTCAAGAATTGGTAGCCAGCACCAAGCAAAACAGCAAGGCCAGACTGTGACTAGGCAACCAAACTGCTGCTGCTCAGAGTGGCTTTTGCTTCCTGCTACCAGATTTATTATCATCTGTTTTTAATAACACATTTTCTTTGAGTGATTCAAAGCGCTTGAAAAATCTGTTTTGTTTGTAACAGACATCCACAAAGAACTTCAGTGCACATTTTTTTCTTGTTTGATCATCATCTTGACCACTTCATTAAACAGGCAAAACAAGACATATTTTCTCCATTTCATAGATGAGGAAACTGAGTCCTTGAGAGGTTTAGTGGCTTGTCTAATCTAAAGTCGCGCAGCTAGTAGGTGGTAGAACCAGATCTAGAACCCACTTTTCCTGACTTCTGGTCTAATTCTCCTTCCACTATTGCATGTGTCTTCCTAAAACAGAAATGAAAGCTCCCCCAAACCAGGTGAACTGAGCTCTAGAAAGTCCTCATTTTTTTGGTCTGAAATTCCCTTTCCTCTAATGGAAATCACTTCTTGCTGCTATTTGACCTAATTTCCTCTGGCTTGGGTCTCGGTGGGAAAGAGGAAGCCCTTTGGGACAAGAAAACAAGAAATTCCTTCCCAGCACGTCAGATCTGGGTCACCATCTGCTCCCCTCACCCCATGACCTTTGACTCCCTGGAGAGCTTAGGAAGGGTCAGGCCAGCCACAGGAGATGAGGTAAAAAATGAGAAACTTCTTCTGGAGGTCTGTTTGCTTTGCAAGGAGCCCCTGGGACAAGGGGGCCCTATGATCTTATTTTGCATGAATTCAACATCTCATGGGTGAGTTTTTTTTTTTTTTTTTTTTACTGGATCCATATAATCCTCTTCTCTGTAACAACCTTTCTGAACTTACCTGAATCCCTGCAGTGATGTGGGGTCTGGTGGGGTGAAAGGGCTGAGGAGCAGAGCTCAGCCTGTGCTGACAGAGAGACACTGTCTATTCCTTGGAACAGACATTGGCATCCAGGAACATGCCAAGCCAGGTTATCAGCCTCCCTAGAACCCACTGGAAAGGCAGGAACTGAAAGTTGCTGATTTTGTGTGCAACCTCTTCAATCTCCCACTTCTCTCAAACATACACTATCAGCTCCTTGGCTCAAAAAGCCAGAGGGAGCCTGGTTCTAGGCTGTTCTATAGCAAGATATCTGAGGATGAGTTGCAGGGCTGGGGCTGGCACATGACCATCCTGGTTAGCAGGCGGTGGGTGAGTCTCGGTTCAGGCCTGAGCCTGAGCCTGCAGTGCCGTTGCCATAGCAACTACTACTTCCAGCTGCTAAGAAAACCCAGGCCTAGGTCTACACAGGCCAGGAGGAAGGTGGTTTCGTAGCTGAGTCCTGGGTCTTACCCTCTCAATTTCACTCCCGTCTTTGTCCTTGATTGCCCTAATCCTTCCAGGCTAGGGGGTAACGTGTCAGTCAGGAGACTTGTTCTCTATCATCCGAATTTGACAATTACTGAGAATTTGTTACGAACATTTTAGTAAATGTTAAAAACACCAACTTTAAAAATTAAACCCAATTGTAGTCATTTATTCATTTTTAAAGACATAGCAAAGTTCTTAATATATATCCAGATGAAAGAGAAAATGTTTCCTGTCCTGCGGTCAGACATGCATCCTTCCTGCAGAAGGAAACTCTCTCACAGGATGTGAAAGGATAAAAGGAAACAGCTCACTTGATCAAATTAATTGAATGCAGTTGATTTCCGCCTCAATCCCCTTCCTTCCTTCTAAGAGTCCTGGCAGTGAGAGTCAGGTTAAAGTACCCATGAGATAAAACAACTGGGCAGAAAACTCCAAGGCCAACAGCAAACTTGTAGCTACTGAGATTTGATATTCTGAGTCTGGGGCAGTGAACTTGGGGCTGGTTTAGTCACATTTTTCCTTACCCAGGAAGTTGTATTACCAACTGGATGCTGCCCCATCCTGGGCTCTGGGAATCTGTGACTCCAGCTGCTCCCTGGTAGGAGGAGAAGAAAATCAGGAACCTGCTATGCATGTGCCCCTCCCCCAGCAGGACCAGGCCCTGTTCTGCCCCAGTTGTAAAGGGTGACATCGAGCTGAGCTGCCACTCTGAGCCCCGGTAACCAGACCACTATGGTTTGGATGTTTGTCCCCACAAACCTTATGTTGAAATTTGATCCCAATGTTGGAGGAAAGGCCTAATGAGAGATGTTTAGATCATGGGGGCAGATCTGTCATCAATAGATTAGTGCCTTCCCTGAGCAGGAGTGAGTGAGTTCTTGATCTCCTAGTTCTCAAGAGAGCTGGCTGTTCAAAAGAGCCTGGCACCTTCCTCCTCCCCTAACTCTCTTCCTTGCCATGTGATTTCTGCACTCACAGACTCCCTTCTGCCTTTCACCTTTCCCCAGGAGGGGAAGTAGCCTGAGGCCCTCACCAGATGGCCAACCTTCCAGCCAGCAGAATTGTGGGCTAAATAAACCTGTTTTCTGTATAAATTATCCAGCCTCAGGTATTCTTTTATAGCAACACATATGAACTAAGACATAGACTGACCTCCACTGCCTGCTGGGCTCATGCAGGTAAGATACCTCCCTCCCCATGCCAATGACTGACTCCCATCATTTAACAAGCATTTCTTCAACACTTGTTGTGTATCTGTGAACATCTATTAAGAGCTCATAGTCTAGAGAAGGAGACAAATCTGTAAACAATTTGATACAGTGCAGGAATGCATGCAATAGGAACAAAGGGAAGAGCCAACCAACCCAGGAGGAGGTAACACCTGACATGAATAGAAGGAGAGAAAGGCCTTCCAGAAAAAGCAGACGTAGAGGGGTAACCTCATGGTGTGTTACCATGGTACATCTTATAACAAAATGGCTTCTTGAGGATGACTGAACTCTCTAAGGAATAAAAAGCATAATTAGTTATAAACATACACACACACGCACACACACCCTACACACATACCTATCATAAACTGTAACGTGTTCCCAAGGTGCCTTCCATAATGGAAAGCCATCCAGAGGAAGTCATCCAAGCTGACCAAGTGCCACATTCATTCTGGCGCCTTGTCTCCTTGTCAGCTCCTGCCTCCTGGGGTCTAAATTTACCCAAGGACTCTGTCCTCCATTCACCCCCTCTCACCTTTGCATTTCAGCCAGTTTAGGCTAGCCTAGTCCTCGATCTTGCTCCTGCTCCCACTGGGCGTGGCTTGCTACACTGACTAGGTTGCTGTATAGTCTGTGTTAATGGTGCCCCTGATCCCACCAGGGCCGCCCTGCTATTTTATTAGCATTCTCCCATCCCTCACTGGCAGCTTTAAGTGGTCTTGCCCTGGCATAGGGCTAAAACATGACCTGCAGCTCTGTTAATCCACTTTATAGAATCACAGCTACAATGAAGCTAAGTATATGGTTTCTCTAAATGACTCAGGGGCCACTGCAGTAGGGTCAGGGCACCCCAGCCCCTCAGTCAGAGCTTTTCTCTGTTCCCTCGTTGTATATGACTCCATGTAAAATTTCATTCAAAAATCACTGCTCTGTACAATGATCATTTGTCAGTATACAATTTATAAAAAGAAAAAGAAAAGCATAATTCTGCTGCAGTGTTGGAATCTTTTATAAACCTCCCCAACTAGCTAGAAGAAAACCTGTCAGAGCTGAGGGCTGCTTGGAAGGTGATTTCTGACCCTGCTTTTCTGCCTCTTTCCTTCTCATTCTACTGCTCATGCTGCCCCTGCCCCTGCAAATTCATTATTGTTTATAAACCCTTTATCTTAGGGGTATCAAATAGCTTCAGATCCTCACTACAATGGTTCAAGTTGAATACTTTTCATTCACCATTTTTATGTAACTATTTAATTATATATGGTTTATATCAATGTTCTCAAACTTGAGTGAGCATCGGAATCACCTGCAGAACTTGTTAGAACCCTGAGCACTGGGCTGCACTCATGTTGGAGGTGGGGCATGGGTTTGCAATTCTAAGTTTCCAGTTGACTCTGATGGTGCTAGTCCAGGGACCACACTTTAAGAAACACGAGTTTTCATGAATACAATCTAAAGTTAGCACAAATCATTCTTAAGGCACCAAGAACACAGATGAATTTAAGAACACAAGGAAAGGATGACCCTGAGCAGTAGATAGTAATTTTGCTCAGCTTGGGGTGGACCTGCAAGGGTGAGATTGTGAGAAGAAGGTTAATAGAGACAGGTTGCAGGGGGGTGAGGTTGGGGCAGGGGATAGGAGGTAAGGTGAAAGGTTAAACGTAATATTCTAGAGAAAGTGCTTGCATAGCACCCTTTACACTGTAGACACTCAACCTGCGCTAGGTCATATCCTTGTCATAAAATTATGTAGAGCTAAAGATGATTTTAAAATATTATTGGGCGTGTTTATTCATTCACTTATTCCATAAAATATTTGTGTCTACTACTACTTTCAGAGCTTAGTGAGCAGCACTGTGGATACAAAGATACAAAGTCACTTTCCCTGCCTTTGAGTTGTGCTTCCTGCAGTAGGTCAGCCAAGTACATGAATGGATGAATGCCATGTGGGATGGCACAGGAGGTGGTGGTGCAGGTGGAAGTGGTGATAAAGATGAAAATAGTGGTAGAGGTAGTATGGGTGGTAGTGTTGGTGGAGGTTGTGTTGTTTTTATTGCAGGTGGTGTTGATGGTAGCAATAATTTTCTCTACCAGGCTCTACCTATGTGCCAGGTATTGGGATAACACCTTCTGTATCTTATGTACCCACTCCCCCGACAACATACCAAGAGACAGGCATTCTTATCCATGTTTGATAGATGTGGGGACCCAACTTGTCTGTAGACAGTTAGCTCATAATTAAGTGGCATATCAAGATTCACAGACAGGTCTGTCCAACTTCAAGGTACCAGCCCTTAACCCTCTTGACTGCCACATTGGTCTGTGCTACACTGTTTGCTATGGGCAGAAGACCTTGAACTGTGTCTGGAGAAGATTATGTTAGGTCACCTCTCCCAAAGAATGTACTGCTTCTGCTGTGGCTCTGAAAGACAAAGTGGAGGAAGGCACTCCAACAAAAATGCAGCATTTAGTTTGAGACTTAAGTCTATGTAATAAAAATAAAAGTAACTTTTCGCTCACTAAAAAATAAATAATGCACATATGACTTGGCTAAATAAAGAATGCAAATATGACTTGGCTAGTCAGGACAGACTTATTTATAGAGACAGTTGGGAGTCGGCTTTGGTGCGTGACGAGAAAGGTCCCTGGGAAAGCAGAGAGGAGCTGAAGGTGGCCCAGAGCCAGCCGTGCTCACATGAAGAACAATCAGAGCATCCATCAAAGTGAATGTGGCAGTCCTGGAGAGGTCCGGAACTCAGAGCCACAGGAGACTCAGTAAGGACACCAGCCAAAGAAAATAGTAATCTAAAATGATCCAAGAGAGAAAAGATCTTTCTAAAAGATGTGTTCCACAGATGAATTTGCTGAAGCACTTCCATATTTGTGAATGGAAATTCAGTTACTGTGACTGCCTAACAAATCACTTTAACCTAATAGCAAAAAGCAGCCATTATCATGCTCTCAGTCTGCAGGTCAAGAATTTGGACAAGCCATGGCAGGAACAGCTTGTCTCTGCTCCATGCTATCTGAGGTCTTAGTTGCAAGGCTCAAAGGCTCAGGGCTTAGAATCATTTGAAGGTTCTTCCTCATACATGTTTGGGGGATGATGCTGTTTGGGGGGCTTCAGTTCCTCTCCACTTAAATATTTCCCTGTGATCTCTGCATGGGTTAGTTTGGGCTTCCTTCCAGCCTGGGTTCTGGGTTCCAAGGGTGAGCGTCCTGAGTGAGAAAGAATTAGGTAGAAACCGTATCACTATGTGGACCTGATCTTAGAAGCTGTGCAGCACCACATCGGCCACGTTCTATTTGTCAAGGTAGTTACAAAGGCTTCCCAGGTTCCCGATTTACTTGGTGTGAATGTCAAGATTTTGAAAAAATACGTGGGACTGGAAATATTGCTTTGCTCATCTTTGGAAAATACAATTTGTTGAAATGATAAAAAGAGTTTTAAAGGGAACACTATACTGAAATTAATCCATAAACATACCTTTGTCTTCCCTCTGACTTGACATAGGTTAGGTCTTCTAACCACATGCAGGCTGCTGCTTATATATTTTGGTTAGCCTGTATGAAAGGCAAGATTTGGGATTATCTTGAACAATCAGAAATTCTAGCAATGCTGAGCTGAAATTCTTGCATATCAGCAATTTGCTGAAGCAGAGTAATAGCTGCTCTTTTAAAAGCGTGTGTACTCTCTCCTTTACCTTTTTACTGTAGACCTGTTTACTTGGTGGTTTTCCATGCATTTCAGCCCCTTTCATTACATGCCTGGTCCCCACAGATTTTTAATTTAGATCCTTGCCTAGGGGACTTGGCTGTCCCTAGTCCAACCACCTATGATGGTGAGAAAAAAAAATCAGATCTCAAGTTGGGCTAAGAAGGTATAATATAAGTGAAACTGTTACATTTACTACATTTTAGAATGGGTTACGGGTCTACTGATGTTTGTTCTAAGTTTGCCTCCCTGAGAGCTTGTGGTGAGAACATTATTTGCTGTTAGCTCTAATTGTCTTTAATTTGAACAATGATCTGAGGAGGCTTTTTGGCATGGGTCTGACAAACTGGGGCTTCAAGACCTGAGTTGCTAGAGGTGAAGGAAATTAGTTTGGTGAACTTAGAGCAAGGCTTTGTTAACCTGGGACCGGGGATTAGGGAGTCCATGAATCCCTGAAATTATATACATAATATTATGTATATATATGTGTATGTATATACATTTATATATAATTTTATGTATGTGGATAAAGAGCACATATTTATAGATTTCTCAAAGGGTCCTTGATCCCAAATGGTTAAGAATGTCTGTAATATCTAGAGGCAGAAGATCAAAGCAGTGACAAAAGGCCTCAAGGATATTTGTTGCATGGAGAAGCTGAATGAGACCTAGTGGGCAAAGGGCTGGAATCCAGGAGGTAGCACACCAGAAATGTAGGCCTAGAAGCCAGAGAAAACTTACCTGAAGTTGCTCTTGTCAAGGTCACCAATAACTTCCGTGTCGCTAAATCCAATGGTCAATTCTCAGCCCCCGCCTCACTTGACCTATCAGCCAGTTGATCATTCTTCCTTCTGGAAATGATGCTTTCTTTTGGCTTCCAGGACTCCAAGTTCTCCTAGATTTTCTGTGATTCACTGGCCGCTCCTTGTTAATCTTCTTTAACTGGGTACTCTTCTATTCCCTGACTATAGAAGGTCCTGGGGCTTTTCTTCTCTATAAACATTCATGTCCTTATCTAGCCCCATGGATTTAAGTAAGACTTACATCCTAAAGGTTTCCAAATTTCTCTCTTTCTGTAAATATTAGCTACAATAACTTTAACCTTTTTCATAACTTCATATTTAGATACCTAACTGCCTACTCTTTACCTCTACTTGGGATGATTTAAAAGGATCCCAATCTTTTCCAGACTGAATTCTTCTTCCCCCTGCTCATCCCACCATGAGCTCCCCATCTCAGTGAAAGGGACCTCCAGACAGCATTGCCAAGAGTTCAGTGCCCGCACTTGCCTCACAGAACACTGCAGGCTTCCCTGCATTTTCCTTTGATTGAGTCAGGACTGTCACAATCAAATCTGGGAGCCTAAATGAGATCCCCTGGCCAGTTCAATGTCTCCCACAGTTATTAATGGTGGACAGAAAAAACCCTGAGTTTCCTGCCCTTCCACAAAAGGGACCCCAAATAGGGGCAATTAAAATGTGGTCAGTAGCTAGCCCATGGTGCTGGAAACGTCAACCACAGCAGTCACCAAGAGGAGAATTTGAAGGACAGACACAAGTGATGTGAGCCCTCGGATTGCATTTATTTCAGAAGAAGCCTAGTCGGGGAGGAGTGTGAGGTGGAGGCTGTGAAGGCAGAATACGAACAAATCCAAAGAGTGTAACAGAATTTGAGGCAAATTCAGGCTGCGCAGGAGGCAGGCACCATTCCGCTGAGGGATGGTGTCAACATCCTTAATTGGGCACTGTCACCTCCTACAATTATTCTGCTAATGATCTGCAACAAAAGAAAAGAAAGGGCCCTGATGCACTTCTCCATGTGTCCCAGAAAAGCAAGCTTTCAGAGGTGAACATTACTTATAGAATGCTTAAAGGAACAGATGACAGGCTTGACGCAATCATTGTTATTATTTCTGATTCTCTGTGTAATTCTGCCATTTATATTTATAATGCGATTTGAGAGGTTGCTATAAAGCAACACCTTCCTGTAACACATATAATATTCCTCTAGTCCAGGGTAGAGCAAATGATAAATGTGATGCCCAGTGTTTTCCCCTTTCAGAAGGGCTCCTTACCTGCCCTTGTCCAGGCCCTGTGGGTTTAGAGCTTGGCATTTAAAAACCAGGTGGAAGTAATTTCTCTCTCTACCCTCTTAGCATGTTATCTAGCCCTCTACTAAATTCTCATGACTTTGCACTCTTTATTATAGTTACTTTTTTTTTTTTTTTTGCAGTTGTTCCTGTACCTTCTCTCCTCTTACAGTTTGGACTTGTGGAGAGCAAGGACCATGTCTGATTTATCTTTGATTCTCTGGTATTTACCACAGTGCCTGAAACCCACAGATGTTTAATAAATGTTTGCTGTGTAAATGAAAGAACGAAAAAGAATAAGTGAAGGCAGAGACTAAGTTTTAACAGTGAACATAATAGAAATAGCTACCATTTTCTTTTTACATGTTAGGGGTTATGCTAACAATTATATGTTGGACTCCAAAGCCAGTCAGAATAATCACTAGCCTGCATGAAATGGTCTGAAGAGTTCCTGAAAGCCCTTGGCCAGTCTGTCTGAAATACATACTCTAAGTTTGCAAATGTGATACTCAAGTTGAAAGGCAAAATTGCAAAGGCAAAGGTGTTAACAGGAGATATGTCATATTAGCTTTGACTGAGAACATATTATTACCAAAGCTCTATACTAAGTGCTTCTGTGCTTTTTTTTTTTTTTTTTTTTTGAGGCGTAGCCTCGC
Organism: Pan troglodytes; assembly: GCF_028858775.2. NCBI lineage: Eukaryota > Metazoa > Chordata > Mammalia > Primates > Hominidae > Pan > Pan troglodytes. The sequence continues at coordinate 97,049,420 of NC_072407.2, forward strand.
TCTGTCCCCCAGGCTGGAGTGCAGTGGCACAATCTCGGCTCACTGCAACCTCCATCTCCTGGGTTCAAGTGATTCTCCTGCCTCAGCCTCCCCAGTAGCTGTGATTACAAGGATACACCACCACACCTGGATAACTTTTTTTTATTTTTAGTAGAGACAGGGTTTTGCCATGTTGGCCAGGCTGGTCTGGAACTCCTGACCTCAAATGATCCACCGCATTGGGCTCCCAAACTGTTAGGATTACAGGCATGAGCCACCGTGCCCACTCAACTTTATAAATTAGGAAATTGAGACACAAAGTTCAGTACTTTGCTCATGTTCCCACAGCTAGTGGGTGGTAAAGTCCAGGCTATGAACCCAGGCAGTCTGGCTCCAGACTCCTAACCACTGTCTTAGGGCAGTCATTTCCTGGAGAAGGCATCAATGTACCCAGAAAATGGTACACCAGTGGTACCCAACCTCTTTGGTACCAGGGACCAGTTTCATGGAAGACGATTTTTCCACAGATGGTGGGTGGGATGGTTTTGGGATGAAACTGTTACATCTCAGATTATCAGATATTAGATTCTCATCAGGAGCGTGCAACCTAGATCCCTCACATGCACAGTTCACAATAGGGTTCACACTCCTATAAGAATCCAATGCCACCGCCAATTTGAAAGGAGGCAGGGCTCAGGCATTAATGCTCACTCACCCTCTGCTCACCTCCTGGGTGTGGCCCGGTTCCTAACAGGCCACAGACCAGTAGCCCAGGAATTGGGGACCCCTATGGTACACAATATCTTAAAAGAACTGTGTACAAAACAACTCAGTCTTGATGCTAAGGGGAAACGGAAAGGTGGGACGCTCGGGCATTGCTTGAAGTGACTTCCGAGTCAGAGTGTGTTGAGTTAGGAGGCTCTGTGGGGGTGGCAGCCACTGTGGTGTGCAGCTTGGATCTCCTCAAGAGGACCTGTCATGGGGAGGTCGCTGGTCAATGGCTTTCATCCATACACATTTAGGTCCATCCAAGCCTTCATGCTGCAGCCATGCTCTCCCAGGCTGCTCCCAGCCAGTGATGTAGGCATGGCAGGGGGACTGTGCCCTGGCCATCCCTGTTCAGTGCAGATTTCTCTGGTGAGAAGGGTCTCCTTTCACCTGGTGCTGCCTCCTTCCTTCCCTCTCTCCTTTCATAGGTGTCAGACCTGTACCAGGGACTGAAGCCTTCCTCACCTGCTCCTGCTCCTCTCCTTATATCCTTTACAGTGTTTCCCAAATAAACCTCCTGTACATCTCATTCTCTCTTGACATTGGCTTCTCAGAGAACCTGAACTGACACATGAGAGACATAAAAGAAGTGAAAAAAATATATATATGGCTTTCTTGTTTTAATGATTATTTAAGAAGATTAAATGTACATATTTAATGTAAGAAACCATTAGTGGCTGGGCATGGTGGCTCATGCCTGTAATCCCAGCACTTTGGGAGGCCAAGGTGGGTAGATTGCTTGAGGCCATGAGTTAGAGACCAGCCTGGGCAACATGGCAAAGCTCCATCTCTACTAAAAATACAAAAATTAGCCAGGCATGGTGGCGCACACCTGTTGTCCCAGCTACTGGGGAGGCTGAAGTGGGAGAACCATTTGAACCCAGAAGGCAGAGGATGCAGTGAGCCGAGATCACACCACTGCATTCCAACGTGGGCGACAGAGCCAGACTCTGTCTCAAAAAGAAAAAGAAAAAGAAAAAAAGAAAGAAAGAAAGAAAGAAAGAAACTATTAGAAACCATTCAAGGCATCCTCTAATTTCTGAAATGTAGCATTTATTCTTTTTACCATAAAGATTGTATGCTACTTACAAAAATACATATGACTCAAAAGACAAAAATAGTGGAGGGAATCCAGGCAAAGGGAAAATAAGGCTGGAGAGTGACTAGCAAAGGAAGACTGGGATGAGTGGGTGAGGCGTGAGGATCCTCTTGGAACCCCATAGCTGGTATGAAGATTATTTTAAGCTGAAGATGTTTGAAATTCAACAGATGCAGAAATAAGTTTTCTTGGAGCTTCCTTTATCTGATTAAAATCAGCAACTTCTAGGAAATGAGGCTGCCATAAATTCCCTCTTCAGGAGGGTCTATTTTCAGAAGGAAGAACTGAAATATACCTACCATAAATCCCCTGGAGTTTTATGGCCCTGAAAAAGACCACTTGTAAGTACCTACAGAAACATTGTCACAAACTTTCTTTTTCTTGTTCTCCTAAAAACCCAATTTGTCTTTCTTAAAAAAACGATTTGTTCTTCCCATAGGAAGAACTTCCCACTTCCTCCCCACCTCAACTTTAACTTTAATGAGCTAGTTACTTTAGTTACTTCTTTTGTTAGCTCATATGCATGTGAATAAACCTTTTTTCTCCTGTTAATCTGTATTTTATTATTTTAGTTTGCAGACCCCAGCTCCTGAATCTAAAAGAGTCGTAGATTTTGCAAAAATCTTTGCATATGAAAAAATAAAAAATAAATTAAAAAAATAAAAGAGTGGTAGAAAAAGTTTTCTACCTCATGACAAAAAGGATCCATAGAGATCTGAGACTTTCTTAGTGACTGAGCAAAGAGGAGCATCTAGCCTTTACAGGACTCATTGAGTCTGTGGAGTAAAACCAATCCGGTTTCTCTTGAAGATGCACTGCTTTTCCTGTTGGAAAGACCTGGCGCCATGGGAAATACTCCCATGACTCCTCATCAGAAAGACCTTGTTGTATGCAGTGTGGAAGATGGTCCTAAACAATACCCCATAAAAGCTACCATAGGATTTTGCCCAGGGCTGCTTTTCATGATATTCCACAGTGGAGAACAATTGCCTACCCTTGGGCAACTGTTCAGCAAAAGTGAATCTGTGGGCATCCAACTTATTGGTCTAAGAGCACAGCTATTTCATGTCCTAGTTTCATCCAGTGATAAAATTCATAATATGTAGATGAATGAAGAAATAAGGTATTTTTATTCATTGCTCCATTAACTTGATTTTTCATAAATCAGGCTCTTATAATGACTAAAATGTGGAAAAGCTCATGGTGGTAGCCTTTGGCAGGACCTTCAGGTATAACTACTACAAGTGGCTACAAGGGGTAAATTCTTGTGCTTTGCCAATTCTTGTGCTGCCTGGAGAGGGCAGGGTTAAATTTATCCTTTGAACATTAAGAGATTGAATTAAGACATGTGTCTGGAAGGGCCTTATGTGACTGGAAGAACACATAAGCACTAAATCTGCATTTACAGGAGATGTGAAGTGAAAGAAGGGGGACGGGAACAAACCTTAGCCAACCTCACTACTGAAGATCTGTTTGGGGTTACAGTGAACCTAAGGGTAAAAATGGTATCTGGGGACTTAAGACTATGAATTAAGCACTGTCCCACTGTCGTTCATAATGTAGAAAATGGTTGCATTGCTCTTTTTCTCATGCACCCAAAATATGAAGAAGCCAAACAGAAACTGATGCAAATTGATTTTGCTTGTGTCTTAGTCTGTTCTGTGCTGCTATAAAAGAATATTACAGACTGGGTAATTTATAAAAGAATATAAATTTATTTCTCACAGTTCTTGAGGCTGAGAAGTCCAAAATCAAGGTACCAACATCTGATGAGCTGCTCCTTGCTTTCACAATGGTGACTTGAATGCCATGTTCTCTTGTGGGGAATGCTGTGTCCTCACACGGCAGAAGATGGAAGGGTAAGAAGAGGGATCGGCTCCCTCTGTCAAGGCCTTTTTTAAGGGCATCTAATTCCATTCATGAGGGCAGAGCCCTTAAGACTCAATCACCTCCCAAAGGTCACATCTGCCAGTACATTGCTTTGAGGATTCAATTTCAACATGAATTTTGAAGGGAGACAAAAACATTCAAACCATAGCAGCTTGCTTGTTTTTTGTTTGTTTGTTTTGAAAGGGGAAGACAGTATGGAATCACTTGCCATATTCAAGCAATTAATCAAATATTGAGGACCCTCTATTTTTCTTAGGGATGGGAGGAGGTGAGAATAAATAACACTAGGACTCTGTGAAAGGTCAGGAGCTCATAATGTGGTATGGAAGAGTTAGACCCATGAGATCCCTGATACACCAAAAAAGAAAATACTGTGGAAATATGAAAGGAAAGGTGCTGATTGTGTAAATGGCATCTAGGAAAGTTCCTGAGAAGATAATAGATTTAAGCTGGACCATGGAGGAATGAGCATAACTTGGAAAGACAGTTTGGGATGGGTGAGTTGGCAATCAAAGGAGAAGGAATAGTTTGAGTGAGGTCAAGAAGCAGGGAGAGTGACAGAATACCTGAGAAACTACAAGCAGACCAACATAGGGCCTGAGTTAAATGGTGGTATTATTATCTTGAAGAACATTATTTAGGAAGCAGGGAATAGAGAGACTTGGAATAAGCCACAAGTGGCAAACACTGGCCTCCCTAGACAACTGTTCCTAATGTAGCAGGATTCTCAAAATCAAAGCCTTTAGGGTTGAAAGGGGTAAAGATCCTCTCTGCCCTCCCCAGCACGCTACACTTGAGCGCCCTCGCCCCAGAAACCCGACCTGAAGCCATTTAGCCCACATTCTCACTCCTTGCCAGCACACAACACTGCCTCCCTGCACCTTGACAGCCCTGCCCTCGGATGGTGCTTTCTTCCCCCAGGCTGAAATCTGTCTTTAAGTCCAGACTCATCAAGGCTCATTGCCCATCCACACAACAGTCTTCCAGACAGATGAGTACAGGCATCAGTTCCCTTCTAGCCAACCCCTGAATGTTCTATTTTCTGGATTAAATATGAGATTTCTTCAACAGTCCCCTAAGTGGTAAAATTTTAAATCCATTCTCCATTCTTCTTGTACTTTCTAATTTACTTATTTTTAAACTTTTATTCAAGCCAGGTACAGTGGCTCATGCCCGTAATCTCAGCACTTTGGGAGGGAAAGGTGGGAAGATCTGTTGAGACCAGGAGTTCAAGAGTAGCCTGGGCCACACATAGTGAGACCCCCAACTCCAAAAAAAATTAAAATTAAAAAATCAGCCAGGCATAGTGGCATGGGCCTGAAGTCCCTCCCAGCTACTCAGGAGGCTGAGGCGGGAGGATTGCTCGAGCCCGGGAGTTCCAGGCTGCAGTGAGCTGCAATCACACCACTGTACTCCATCCTGGGAGAGAGCAAGACCCAGTCTCCTAAAAATTTTTTTGTCTATATTTTACTTATTTGTGTATTAGAGACCTGGTTTTGCTATGTTGCCCAGGCCAGAGTGCAGATGGTATTTGCAGGCTCGATTATAGCTCACTACAGTCTTGAACTCCTGGTCTCAAGCCATCCTCCCACTTCAGCCTCCTATGTAGCTGGGACTATAGGCGAGTGTCATCGCACCCAGCTTCTTGTACATTCTTGTTCTCCTCTGAATATGTTCATTTATTTCTCCTAAAGTGAAGCTTTACTATTTGACACTCTGCCTTCCTCCTGCATGCTACTTTGCACTCCTTTAAGCACTGGGAATACAGCAGTGAAGAAAACAGATATGGCTATTGTTAATATGAGGGGTGGGAGTAGGTGGGGTGGAGGCAGGAGCGAACTAAGATTTTCTGATCATTTACTAAATACCAGACAGTATACAGTATGCAAATAGCTGTATATATGTTATGTCTTATTCTTACAAGGATGGGATAATTATACCCATTTTGCAGATCAGTAAACTGAGGCTGAGGGAGATAAAATGGCTGGGCCAGTAAGTGGTGGAGCTGCGACTTGAACCCATCTCTGTTTGATCCAAGACAGGCTGACAGTCATGTCAGAAGACAGCATTATGTCTTAAACATCTTTCCCCGCATTTAGCATGGTGTCTTGCATATAGTAGGTAGGTGCTCAGTTTTAGAACACATTTTTTAGGCCTGCCCTCTAAAGAGAGTGGTGACTCACTGTTATAAGCAAAGCCCCATTCCAACTGCATTTCCTCTCTCTTTCTCCTGCTCTCTTCCTCTTTCTCCCTCTGTCTCCCTCCCTCCCTCTGCTTCAAAACCACAAACTTTTCCACACGAATGATCTTTCACTTTTCTTGGTATGCTGCTGGGCCTCGATACTCTCAGCCTTCTGACAACCTATTAAATTATTATGTTCTGCCTTCACATGTTTTATGAGCTCTTTTCCAATGACCCAGCTCAAGAGATAATGGGAGGGTGGATATAGTTATGTTCATCCAGGGCTGATGGTTGGGTCTGCTAGTCTTCAGTAATTTTCAAGTGTAAGAAAAACAGAAACTCAACGGAACCCTTTTTTTCTTTCTCCGATTTACATGGCCTCAAATAACTCTATTTCCCTCAGCCAGGCTAGAGTCCTAAGCTGCATAATTGCCTCCAGGCTGCTCTGACCTGGAGCCCCTTGTTGCTGGTGGCAAGAGAGTCAAGAAGAGCCCAGTCTGCTTCTCACTACACATCCACCTCATCGCCTGCCTCATCTTGCCTCTCACTTGAGTCTTGGTCAATGACAAAGTGGTAAAAGGTATCAATTCTGAGTGTCACTTTCCTCTCAAGGCTCTCAGACTTGGTTTATCTCTAAAGAACATTTTTTTACCTTAAGTGCCAGCACATTCTCTTTGACAATTCTATGAACTTTTCCCCCAAATTGAGGGTTTTCTTACTTTAGAAAGGAGAGAAGAAGGAAGGAAAGCAAGGAAGTGAGAGGGAAGAAGGGCGAGAGAACTAACATTTGCTGAACACCTAAGCTTCTTACGTGCGTAAGATCTTTTAAATCCCCACAAAAATTCACGTTCCCAGGATAAACACAAATGAAGAAATGGCAGTGCTGCCCTAAGTCATGATACCGGATGGAGAGATGAGGGGTTATATTTTGGAGATGTTTATTGAATTTTCAGGGCTTTTGGGCCATAAGTGGAGATGCTCATTAGAGAATTGGAAATAAAGAATAGGAGTTTGGAATATAGATCTGGGCTGGAGACATAGAGATCAGCGGCATAAAGCCTGTGTCATCGTCTTCTGAAACAGCTTAAACCAAGCGGAGAAAACTTCTTCCCATTTCCACTCAACCTCCCTATCACCTACAATTCCCTAAGTTGCTGAATTTTCTTTCTTTCTTTCTTTTTTTTTTTTTTTCTGAGATGGAGTTTCCCTCTTGTTGCCCAGGCTGGAGTGCAATGGCGCGATCTCCGCTCACTGCAACCTCCACCTCCCGGGTTCAAGCGATTCTCCTGCCTCAGCCTCCTGATTAGCTGGCTTTACAAGCATGGGCCACCATGCCCGGCTAATTTTTTTGTATTTTTAGTAGAGACGGGGTTTCTCCATGTTGGTCAGGCTGGTCTTGAACTCCCAGCCTCAGGTGATCTGCCTGCCTCGGCCTCCCAAAGTGTTGGGTTTACAGGCACGAGCCACCGCACCTGGCCGGTTGCTGAATTTTCAAAACCCCGGGGACTGTGACCTGGCTATCCTATGTGGATCTTGCTCACAATGTTAAGGGTAGGGGAGGCGGCCTAGGGAAACAGGCAGGAAGAGCTTAAGTGGAAGAGGCAATGAAATGAAAGGAAGAAATGAAAGGTCAACATCATGAAAAACCCTCATTGGAAGTGTCCATGCAGGGCATTCTCAAAACTTGAGGCAGCAAGTCCCCTTGTTTGTAGCATGAAAGGGAACAAGAAAGTTGTCGCAGCTGGGGGTGATGCCTGACATTCCTCTGTTCTCCTGTCCAGCCAGTACTTAGTATGACTTTGTGGTGACTGCCCAAACCTCTTCAGTACAGCACTGCTCAAATCCTCTTTGAGTTTATTACCACACTGTTCATATGAGGGGGAAACAGAAAAGAAATAGAAAAAAGAAATAAAATGAGCACTTAATCAACAGGTGATTGCTTGCGTAAATTATTGTAAACTTGCTCCAGTGATATACTGGCTCCCTGAAAAAACTGAAGACCCTGATTTATAGTGTTTTCATTATATAAAAACTGAAAAGCAGAAAGAAGGTGAAGGATCTAAAGCTGAAGAATATAATGCCAGGAAAGGATGGTTTGATAATTTTAGAAAGACAATTGGCTTTAAAATGCCAAGAAAACAAGAGAAGCAGCAAGAGGCAGCAAACGAGTTTCCAGACCCTGTTAAGAATATCACTGAAGGCCGGGCGCGGTGGCTCATGCCTGTAATCCCAGCACTTTGGGAGGCCAAGGCGGGAGGTCAGGAGTTCGAGACCAGCCTGGCCAGCATTGTAAAACCCCGCCTCTACTAAAAATACAAAAATTAGCTGGGCATGGTGGCAGGCGCCTGTAATCCCAGCTACCTGGAAGGCGGAGGCAGGAGAACTGCTTGACCGTGGGAGGTGGAGGTTGCAGTGAGCTGAGATGGTGCCACTGGACTCCAGCCTGGGCAACAGAGTAAGACTCCATCTCAAAAAAACGAAAACAAACCCCCCCACACACACACTTTTAAATGGACTATAACATTATTAAAAATACATTTGTAGATATGGGGCTGGGCACGATTGCTCAGGCCTGTAATTCCAGTACTTTGGGAGGCCGAGGCAGGTGGATCACCTGAGGTCAGGAGTTGGGAGACCAGCCTGGCCAACATGGCGAAACCCATCTGTACTAAAAATACAAAACTTAGCTGGGCATGGTGGTAGATGCCTGTAGTCCCAGCTACTTGGAAGGCTGATGCAGCAGAATCACTTGAACGGTGGGGCGGAGGTTGCAGTGAGGCGAGGTCATGCCACTTCACTCCAACCTGGGAAAAAGAGTGAAACTCCACCTCAAAAAAAAAAAAAGAAAAAGAATCCGTAAATATGAAAAATCAATCTGCATAGTCACAACATCACTAAATTCCAGAACTGAATTTTTGAGAACAAATCACTTAGTTGTCTTAGGTACAACATGAGTGAGAGAATGCAGCAGCAATAAAATTTTTCCCCTGACCTTAGGACATTCTCTCAGGGTCAGAAACACAGATCTCCTAAGGCCTTTGGGCTTCCCTGTGGATCCAGAATTCCCACACAAAATGTAGTCAGTGTACCTCTGGACGAGCTATACTTGGGGTTTAACCAGTGAATTAACTTTGAAGAATGCCTCAACGTGAGTTAAAAATACATTCAGAACCTATATGTTTTTCTAACATGATAGAGCATCTTATCCTTGCTGTTCTAAAAAATATATTATAAATACCAAAAGTGCATGAATTGCTGGAGGGAAAGGCAGAGTTGAGTTTGATTTTCCGCCTTGCCAACTCTAACCTCGCCATCCTCCCTGGGGTCTGGGGAGTCCTTTCTCTCTGTCCTTTCTTAGGGAGTAGTTAGTGCAGCCGTGACATCATGCCACCTCCCAGATCGTGGAGAAACAACTGGGATGGTAAGATCTTCATGCACTGTGGCAATTTGGGGTAGGTTGAGGAAAACAGATTGTGTATGTATGTGCATGTATGTGCAGGTGTGTGTGTGTGTGTGTGTGTGTAGAGAGACAAAAAACAAGTGTATATGTGCACATGGGTGTGTGTGCCTGTGAGAGTATTTTATGATGTCTACTTTGAACCCAGACTAGCCTGTGTACACTTGCCCTGATATATAGACAGAAACATGCAGAATTCAATTTTTTAAAAAATGACTTATGGGTAAGATATAGTGCTGGGAACCTTAGAAGGATAACATGGGATTTCTTCTTTCAAGAGGGAAAAATACAGTCTACTATATGACAAAAGCACAAATAAACTTTTATAAAAGACAGAATATATGTGTTAATATGTGTATCCTATCTGAACCAATGAGATCCCATTTCTGGACTCCATAAAGAAAGTTAAAATGAAAACCAAAATGTTGATGACCTCACTTCAAAATAAATAATTTATTCAATAGATGTCTTGGTTTAAAAATAATGACCAAGCATTTTATCTCCTCTTTCTAATAAGTAATGTGAGAAAGATTTTTTTAGATTACATGTCTAAACCCAGAACTGAAATAAGTTTGAATTGACTAAGATTGCATTTATTATTTTGGAGAATAGGGGTAGGAAACACAAATTACATTGAATTATGGTAAAGCAAAAGTAAATATATTTTTGCATGCCTGAATGTGTGGCCTGAGAATTATTTACCATATAGAGGGCAGGAATTGTGTTTAAATAGATATTAATTTTATATATGTATAGTATATACACACACATACACACACAACACTGAAGAAAAAGATTTTGGTGGTTTAAAACATAGACAAAATTATGCAAGTTTTCAAACTAGGAAATGACGCAGTGGTTTTCAAACTAGGATAAGTATTGGTATTAACTGGAGAGCTTTATAAAATATTGATGCCTGGCTCTTATCCCCAAAGATTCTGATTTACAGTTGACCCCCTCCCTCCCCTGTGCAGTTAGAAATCTGCATATAATTTTAACTCTTCTAAAACTTAACTACTAATAAGCCTACTGTTGACTGGAAGCCTTACCAATAATGTAAATAGTCGATAAACATATTTTGTATGTTATATGTATTATATAGTGTATTCTTACAATAAAGCAAGCTAGAGAAAAGAAACTCATAAGAAAGAGAAAATATGTTTACTGTTAAGTGGAAGTGGACTGCTATAAAGGTCCTCATCCTTGTCATCTTCATGTAGAGTAGGATGAGGAGGAGGAAGAGGAGGAGTTGGTCTTGCTGTCTCAGGGATGGCAGAGGCAAAAGATGTGGAGGAAGTGGAAAGGGAGGCAGGAAAGGTGGGCACATTAGGTTTAACTTTGTGGAAATACAGTGTAATTTCTGTCTGACTTTTTTGCTTGTATGTGTCTTTAAAAATGTTTCTACACCATACTGATCCTTTCACCGTTTGCTTTAGTTTTGGTACCCATATCATAGAAGGGTCCACGTTGTAAAAGAAGTCAAAAGCAGTCTTGAATAATGAGAATTCTTCTGACGGATTGCTTAATGTCAACTTATTTTTTGGCTCTGCTTCTTCTACATCTTTCTCATCATCTGGCACTAGTTCAGAAGCTCTCACCTCCATCAAATTGCCTCCTGTTAATTCCTCTGGTGTCTATTAGCTCTTGAATTGCCCCAAGATCCACATCTTGAAACCCTATCCCCCACTGCCCCCAACCTTTTTTGCTATATCCACAATCTCTTTCATGATTTCCTTGATTGACTTTGTCATAAATCCTGTCATGCACAACATCTGGACACTTCTTTTTCCAGCAGGAATTTATTGTTTTGGGCTTAATAGCTTTCATGCTTATGCTTTTTTTCTGTAAGAATAACATCTCCAATGGTATAATCCTTCCAGATTTTCATGATGTTCTCGATCAGGATTTTCTTCTGTAGCATTGACCGTCCTTTCCATAGTGTACCCTGTGAAATTAACCTTAAAGGTCCTGATGACTCCCAATTTAAAGGCTGAATGAGAGATGTTGTGTTTGGGGGCAAGTAGACCACTTTCGGTGTTGAACTCATGGAGTTCTGGGTGGCCAGGGGCATTGTCTAATATCAAAAGAATTTTAAAAGGTTGCCCCTTACTGGCAAGGTACTTCCTGACTTTAGTGACAAAGCATCAATGGAATCAATTCAGAAAAAGCGTTCTGCTTGTCCAGACCTTCCAGTCCAAAAGACTGGAAACTGGTGTTCATCTTTTCCCTTCAAGGCTTGGGGGTTAGCAGCTTTATAGATAAGGGCAGTCCTGATCATAAACCCAACTGCATTTGTGCAAAACAGTAGAGTTAGCCTACCCCTTCCTGCCTTAAATCCTGTTGCTGGCTTGTTTTCCTTACTAATAAACATCCTTTGTGATACTTGTTTTTTTTTTTTCCTCAGAATAGGGCACTTTTGTCTGCATTAAAAACCTGTTCAGGCAGATATCCTTTCTCCTCAGTGAATTTTTTTTTTTTTTTTTTTGAAGGAGTCTTGCTTTATCACTCAGGCTGGAGTGCAGTGGCACCATCTCAGCTTACTACAACCTCCGCCTCCTGGGGTCAAGCAGTTCTCCTGCCTCAGCCTTCGAGTAGATGGGATTACAGATGCCTGCCACCACACCCAGTTAATTTTTGTACTTTTAGTAGAGAGAGACAGGGTTTCACCATGTTGGCCAGGCTGGTCCCAAAATCCTGACCTAAGGTGATCTGCCTGCCTCGGCCTCCCAAAGTGCTGGGATTACAGGTGTAAGCCACCACACCCAGCCCTCAGTGATGTTCTTAACAGGTCTGGAACTCGTCTGCTGCCTCTTGGCAGGCAGAAACTGCTTCTGCTATTATCCTGACATTTTAAAGCCAAATCTCTTCCTAAAATTATCAAACCATCCTTTCCTGGCATTACATTCTCCAGCTTTAGATCTTTCACCATCCTTTTGCTTTTAAGTTATCATATAATGACTTTGCTTTTTCTCAAATCATATTAGAGTCTATATGTATGCCTTTCTTATAGCAACCCTGTACCCACATAAAAGCAGCATTTTCAATATGAAATGAAGGAGTACTTCACAAAAAGTTCAAGGTTGTTGCACTTGGTGTCATAGCAACAGCCACAACTTCACAAATCGCTCTTTCTTTTTATGTACCTACGCTGTATTCATTCATCTTGAAATGGCTGGTAAGTGCAGCTGCAGACCTCAATCTACAGTGCATATCAAGAAATTCAACTTTTTCTTGTAATGTCATCACTTTGCTTCTTGAGAACACTTCCAGCACTGTTAGTGGCACTTTGTATGGGTCATATATTCAAGCTTTATGGTACTGCACTAAACATGATGAAAAATATTTAAGAACTGAGAGATTATTTTTTATTGCAACCTGCAATTTACTGGAGAGATGAATTGCTCAAGAGGAGATGATCAGCATCACACAGCACTTTAGGTGGATACTAGCAACACTTGGGCTCACTGCAGTAGCAGCAGGAGGTGACTAAAAAATTATTACAGTAGTTCAGTATATACTACAACTAATTTTATGCAGCTATAATTTAATACTACATCTTTATGTTTGTTTACATTTCTCTTAACTGTGAATGGCATAATGTATGGTCTGTTTGTGTGCATAAGTTTTGATCAATTTTAACTTTTTAAAATAGAGTCGTGTATAATTTTTGGTAGTAATTTATAAAACAGACTAGTTTTTATCTATATGCATTTATGACACATGTAACATCTTCTTAATTTTTTGGTATTTCTAGGCTACACAGTTCATCTGGGAGTTTTTTCAGATTGTTACATATCTCTACAATTTTTTCCAATATATTTATTGAGAAAAACCTGTGTATATATGGACCTGGGCAGTTCAAACCTGTGTTGTAATCAGTTGACCTGGGATGTGGCCTGAGCATCAGAATTTTTTAAAGTTCCCAGGTAGTTTAAATATGCAGCCAACGTTGAGAATCACTGGAATAATAGGAGAGGTTCAAAGAATAAGAAAGAAGTCCTGGCAATTTTAAATCTGAGTACAAAAGTTAATTGAAATAATTAATTAGGTGAAATAATTGGAATAATTAGAAAATACCCTAGAAAGTAGAACAAAATGATAGAGACCAAAACATGGGAAAAAAAAGAAAGACAGATGTTAATCTACAAACCAAGTGAAGTTCTGAAAGAGAGAACAGAGGAAATGGAGGAGATATTATCAAAAAAATGAGAATTTTTCCCAGAACTGAAGCCTATGAATCCTTGAAGAGTTCACTGGGAACCAAACATAGTAAGTGGTAAAAGACTCACGACTAAAAAAAAGAGATGATCCCAACAGATTACAGATTCAAAACAAAACTAGAATATATATATATTCTAGGAGAGCATTAAAGGCAGTCGCATAAATGACACTCATCCCTAGGCCACAGCTTAGATTGGATGGTTCTGGAAAAAAGAGGACTCGAATATATATAGAATATACAAAGAAATATAAAGGAGGTTGACATCAGCTTTCAAGAGCAATTCTGAAATTTAGAAGAAAACATAGCAAAAGCTTTCAGTAACAGGATAAATTTATTTTTAACCTATATTCAGGAAAACTATCGTGTGTGTGTGTGTGTGTGTGTGCGCGTATGATGGAGGAGGGGTGGCAGAATAAAGTTAGATGTACACATACAAGGGCTCAATATGTTAAGTCTCCTTCATTCTTTCTTAGAAAGTTATTTTAGGATGTACTCCATGAAAAGAAAGGAGCAAATCAGGAAAGAAGAAAACATGGAACACTGGAAATTTAGGGGATTCTACATAGGAGAGCATTAAAGGCAGTTGTATAAATGACACTCATCTCCAGGCCACTGCTCAGACTGGATGGCTGGAAAAGAGAGGACTTGATTGTGTATCTGATATAATGAAACAATCTTTTAAAATAAAGATAATATATGAAGAAATTACAAGAAGAAAGCCAATCATTCTAAGAAAAAGAATCTGAAAAGGAAATTTAATCATAATACTGGCATTTTAAATTCTTTGATCTACAAAATCTTTCTGTGTAATCAATTTACCTGTTTTGTTTTTCTCTTATGATTTCTGCTTTTGATACCATGCTTAGAAAGGCCATCCCAGCTCAATATTAACACATATTTACCTATTTTTTCTCCAGTACAGTTTTTTTCCTTCAAATTTTTTAGACCACATGCAACTTATCCTAGAGAACTTGTGAGGTAGCAGTAGGAGAACAGCCCTGTGCTGGCACCCATGACTTCATAGCCATCTCTACAGGCGGCATAGGCAAGACGTGACCTACAGCTGGTCTGAATCTTGGCAGAACACTTTGTATCTCTCCTGGACCCTAAGAACATAGGATGCTTACGAGGAGCTGCTGCAAGGGGCATTCCTTACTTGTTTCTCATCTCCTGGTTCTGGCGAGGTAGGAGGTGTTCTTCCTCACCACCCTTAGGGTACACCTGGAAGCTATAAAACGTTAGCTGCAGTGTCACACTAGGGTATCCAATCATTAAGAGTCACTGTCACTTGGTCTCTTTTGTTTCTGTGTTGCCCTACACCAGGGTCACAGGGACTAGCACCTTTGGCTACTTTCTTCTGAGTCTGACAGTACCCAACGATCTAAATCTAAAAGGATTTTGTTGTTTCCTTATTCACTGAATCTATCAGCCTTGCTTGGCCTTGTGCTTGACAGTAGCAACCTATTTTCTAGCAAATTGTTGGTAAATTTTCCTGACACTATTTACTAAATAGTTCATTCTCTTTTCCATTGTTTTTCTTACTTCTTCTCCTTTTAGAATTTCTTTTCCTATATACTAAATTATTTTGTAGCTGTGCTAGTATCTGACCTTTTATTATGGTCCATTTTTCCTTCATCTCTTTATTCTGGGGATAGAACCACACTAATTTTTGTACATTTATAATGCATTTAAAAATTGGTAGAGAAAACCCCTCTCATTATTCTTGCTTGCAAGATTTTTTTTTTTTTTTCTGGATGTTCTTACAAATTTATTCTAATGAAAAATTCTAAAAGAATTTGGTCAAAACACCAATTACATGGGTTAAAAAATATCCCAACCCATTTCGTAATTTCTTTTGGATAGAGAACTGGTATTTTTATACCACTGAGTCTTCTCATCCAGACATATGTATTCCTCCACATTTATTAAAGTCTTATTTAATGCCCCACAAGAGAGTACTGGCATTTTCTTCAAAGAGGTCCTGTACATTTCTTCTTCAGTTTATGCCTATGCATTTTACATTCTCTGTAGCTATCATGAATGGGATTGTCTGTCCATTACATTTCCTAAATGGTTATTGTTTATTGAAGGGTCTACAGGGATGGTGGGGTCAGGGTGGCCTAGCAGGAGGCACAAAGCCAGCTCAGGAACTGGGGCATCTGTGGGGCCTGCTGCCACAGGGAACATGCTTGGATGCTCTGCAAGCTTTGCCATGTCTGCTATCCCAGTTTTCTTCTCGTTAGCAGCTTCTTCCTCCCTTGTGACTTGTTTGAAGTAAACTCTTCAAGAGAGTGACTCACCTCCCAGTTCTTACTGAAAATACTCTCTGGAAATAGGCCTCTGAGACCAAGAGTTAGACTTTGAAGGTGTGAGTGCAGAGGAAATCTCAAGATGCATTAGAATTCTCTTCTCTGAAAAAGTCAAAATATTATTTAAGCCCCCACCCCTCTTTCCCCCTTTCTTGGGCTCCAGCACATACAGAGATGGCTGAGCTCCCAGAAAGCTGCTTCCAATTAGTCTAGGACTTTTAGGAGCCATTTCTCTGCCTCTTTCTGAAAAGGGAGGCTGTTTGAGACCACCCTAGAGAGGAAACCTGGCAGACGCCTCTCTCAGGAGTGTGAACACAACAGGTTTCTTCCTTCTCCTCTCACCTCCTAAAGTGCCTCTGAGAGCTAGGTCAGGTGAGAGAGAACAGGACATTTTAAAAAATACAAAACTCCTAAAAGGGCCCTGTATAAAGATTTCAGGAACACAGATGTATGTGGAGGCTCTGTGGGAGTGTAATTTAGGAAAGATGCTGGTGACACATCTACAACATCACCACAAATAACAACAGCACCACAAATAAAATGACACCAAGCATTTACTAAAAGATGACTCCGAGGTGGATCCCATTTTTTCCATGCTTGACCTTGGCCAATATCCCACCCTTCCAAAGCTCTACCTGTCTCCTCTCCCAACATGAGTGGCTTAATTTAATTAGTCCTATTTCTTTTCTTTTTTTTTTTTTTTTGTACTTTTAGTAGAGACGGGGTTTCACCATGTTGACCAGGCTGATCTCGAACTCCTGACCTCATGATCTGCCCACCTCAGCCTCCCAAATGCTGGGATTACAGGCATGAGCCACCGCGTCCGGCCTGATTGCCCTATTTCTGTATAAGTACCGCGCGCTAACCGATTGCGCCACTGGAGCTCTTGATTGCCCTATTTCTAAGAAGGTGCCCTAAAGACAGGACAAGCCCTCCCCTGCCCACTGGTGCCTGTGCTTCCGGTATCCAGCAGGAAACTGACCCAGCAGGACCTGATCCTGGGAGTCCTGCCAGGATCTTTAAGTTGCAGCTTTTCCACCCTGCCTGTATGGGTACCTGCCCCTCCCCAAGCCTGTGCCCATGCCTGCACCAGAAGTAGGCAGCAGAGAACCTGTCCTGGGGAGTCCAGGAGGCAGGGACCTCATGTGACCCAAGCCTCCAAGCCCTGACACATGCTCCACTGTTCCATAACATTTTATTACAAAACACACATTCAAAGATAAAATTATGAACAATTTTAAGACAGCAACGGCTGAGCATTATACCCTGAACGTGGGCTCCTCCTGAGTGTGGGGCGTGAGCAACTGCACTGGAGCCAGGATGCTGATTTGGATCCTCAGTTAATACTTTTCCTCTGTTTTAGATGATTGGAAATTTGGGTGAGGAAGACAAAGGAATAATCACCCCCACCCTCCAAGAGCGCCCAACAATTCTATAAACTAGGTACTTGTATCACCTCTAATCTTCAGCTTTTTGGGGGAAGTGTTGTTATTGTCACTGTACAAAGGAGGAAACAGGCTTAGAGATTTAAATAATTTGTTAAGGCCATAAGGCTGTCAAGTGGCAGAACTAAAATTTAATCTAGTTTCTTCAGGCTCTTGTGCTGTTTCTACTCTATTATAATGTTTCCTCCAAAATAGCACATATTTGAAGCCACCCAGTTTTTAGACAGGCCTTGCTGTGTGCCCAGCATGGTGGAGAAGATGCAGGTACTGCCCCTGAGGAGTCCGGATTTACAGCTGCAGTATCTTTGGTTTCCAGGTTTTATGTAACATGTACAGCTGAATATGTCAAGAGATTGTACTGTCAACGTCTTCCTGTCTGTGCCCACATTTGTTCCAGGTAGCCGGGTTCCTGCCCACTGCTCACAGGACCAGCTTTGTCTCAGGACACAGAGGCTCTATTGGCCGGTGGAGCTATAAAGACATGAAGTCCTTCTATCAAGGAAGCCAGAAGCATGAATGAGTGACCTCCATTTTTGTGGTACAGAAACCAAGTCTTGCAGAAAAAGTGGAACAGACAAATAGAGGGAAACCAAGAAAGAGCTGAACAGAGGAAATGCCTTTTAAGTCTTCTAAAGGTAAGTCTTCATTTTACTTGAGTGCTATGACTGAGTTTCTAATCCTAGTGACCAGGCAATGCCTGTCTCGGCCATACCTATGGCCCAACCAAAGTTCTGAGGGGTCAGGGAGCCTCTTAATTCAGAATCAAACTTTATGACAGAACAAAACAATAGGCTTTTGAACTTTTACACAGCCTCTGCTAAATGCTACTAGAGATAGGTGAATAGACATGCATGAAGTTTACTATGTGCCTGCCAGATATTTAAACCTTGTTATTTAATCCTCACAAAACTCTCTCATGATTGTCCTATTACTATTGTTCCATAGGAGAGAAAACAGTCAAAAGGGCTCATTAACAGAGAAGCAGTCAAGCAAAGCAATAAAGTGGATGGGCTTAGAATAGAGTTCTAGGTTTCAATCTTGGCCCACCTTCCTTACGTTTATGACTTTGCTTGTTTTTAAACTTCTTACAAATGACAGTTTCCTTATCTATAAAATGGGGAAAATAATATCAGCTACCTAATAGGGAGTGGTGTCAATTAGATGAGTAAAGTACAAATGCAGCTGGTGAACATTCAATAAATCTTAGTTCTTTTTTTTTTTTTAATTTTTTTTTTTTTGAGACGGAGTCTCACTCTGTCATGCAGGCTGGAGTGCAGTGGCACCATCTCGGCTCACTACAACCTCCGCCTCCTGTGTTCAAGCAATTCTCTTGCCTCAGCCTCAGTAGCTGGGATTACAGGCACCAGTCACCACGCCTGGCTAATTTTTTTTGTATTTTTAGTAAAGATGGGGTTTTGCCATGTTGGCCAGGCTGGTCTTTAACTCCTGACCTCAAGTGATCTGCCCGCCTTGATCTCCCAAAGTGCTGGGATTACAGACGTGAGCCACCACACCTGGCCAATAAATGTTAGTTTGAATAAAGCTTGAAGTGGCACAGATGGCTTCACACCATGTCCTCCTGGTTTCAAAGACCTCTCTTTCCAATCAGCATCAGCTTTTGAAGGGATAAGACAGATTCCACAACCACTCCAACAAGAGGTATTTTACAAGGAGGGTGCAAGGCAATTTAGCTAAGTATGTTGTTACTCGCGCTGTAAATCTGAAAGCTAACAACACATTTATGTATCTCCTGGGTCTGACTCAGGTTATAGGATGTTTTACATTGAGAAACCACAGGGAAAGGAAGAAAGAAATCAATGAAATCAGCTTTACTCTGATTCTTCCTAAACCTTTCAGGCTCAAATAGGGAATCTGAAACAAGTGGACCCTGGAGAAATAGTGCACCTAAGTCAGACCCCTGGCCCTTGAGATGCTAAAAAGTGCAATTCCAAGAACCACAGTTTTAGAAGTCTGATAATGCCCATTACATCTATAAGCATATTTTTATGTAATTGTAAGGTGCTCATACATGATCCATCATGCATTAATCCTAAACAAGTTACGTGGCTTGAGCTTCATTTTCCTCAACTTTGAATAACACAGCACTTCCTACCTAAGGTTGCTATGAAGATAACCAAAAATGAATGTAAATTCATTTTCTTTTTTAAATTTTTATTATTTTTGAGATGAAGTTTCACTCTTGTCATCCAGGCTGGAGTGCAACGGCACAATCTTAGCTCACTGCAACCTCCGCCTCCTGGGTTCAAGCAATTCTCCTGCCTTAGCCTCCCAAGGAGCTGGGATTATAGGCGCCTGCCACCACGCCTGGCTAATTCTTGTATTTTTAGTAGAGACAGGGTTTTACCATGTGTAAATTCATTTTCTAAGCTGTAAAGTTGGAGATAAAAAGGTTTTAATATTAAAAGCTTCTTAAAAACACTAGCTGAAGTATCCAAAATTTTGTTTAGGAGCTCAGTTTGAAAAAATTTAGAATATAAATGTGGAATCCAGACCTGGGCTCCATTTCCAGCTCTACACCGGACTCAGGATAGTTATAACCAATGTCCAAGCTTCCACTGGGAAAATGGAACTTTCCATTTAATTAGGAAATGAGGTATTAATGGACTTAAATAGTAACATATTATTTTGCTTTAAAACTTCTATCTTTAACCTTAGGAACCTCAGTATTTTTCATGGCTGAGGAAGCCTATGAATGAGTCTCTATCTATAAAAGGCTCAATTTCTGGTCTCAAATTTTCTATCAAAAGTGGCCTTCTTAAATCACAGCCTAGGTTCACAAAAACTTCATTTTCCAGAACTACTGCTTTTAGTATAGCCTAGTCTTCCTCTCACTTCGCATAGATACATCCTCCAAGATGATAAAACTGTTATTTCCAAAGGTTTTATTTTATATATTGTTTGAAGCTTTCTCAGGCTTTGCACTAAATGCATGTCAGGTGCATATTCAATCTCTTTCAAAGGAACATGGCAGTTGAGTATCCAGAACACAAGTGAGTACCGTATACTTTAAAAGAATGCTTACAGAGCTCTCCTCTTCGGCCATGAGAAAAAAAAAACAAGTACCTGCAGAAGTGAGCGATACCCAATGCTCTCCCAGACACACGCTTGGGGTGCTTACTGTCAATGACACTCCTCCACACCAACATGTGGTCCAAAATAGAATCCCTCTCATCTTCCATTATACTCTTTTAAAAAATGCAGAGAAAATATGAATTAACTCATCTTAAATGTGAGAGAAACAGGGGGAAAAGGGCAAGTTAATGCACAAGCACAATACACAATGGTAATTTTTCTTTTCAAAAGAAATTATGGAATGTATTACTAGCAGCATAAATTCCAACAAAAAGTTGGGCACCCAGATTTGGTTATTTAGATTAAAAATATTTATTACAGGCAGATTTGCTTTTCCCAGGAAAACATATCACTGGAAACATTCGGAGAATGCAAACTGGGTTAAACCTATTCCCAAGTCCATTATCAAGTAAGGTATCACTAAAGAAAAAGATAGGAGTTTAAAACTGGGGAAGCCCACACACAATTTAGACAGGGGAAAAGAAAAAAAAACTCATAAAAAAAGTCAGAATGATCCTTTACGTTTTACAGTCTTTAATTAAGCACATAAAACTGTACTATTTAATATATTTCTCCATGAACTTTTTGTGAAATTCAGATCGCAGTGTGTCATTTACAAATCTTTTGTCTTTCTTCTGGTCATCTACACCTTTTGCACAGTTCTTGAAGACAACGTCATCATCCCACCTGAGGAAGAAAAAGCAAACAGAACGTCTGAAAATGTTTGTATCAGGAGACAAGAATACTACCTGCACTGCAAGGCTTAGTCAGTTACACAGAAAGATGCTCAACATGTGTATCATCTGATGCAGCAATTACACTCAAAAGAATAATGTCATCCTTAATATATAATCTTGCTTTCTTATAGCAAGAATGGCAATTCCTACTTAGAACATTAAAACATTCTTATTATTTCTCCAGTAAAAGAAACTTTTGAGTTAAAAAATAGAAATATATAGATTTTAATTGCATAAATATTTAATGTTTTTAGGTCTAATAGAAAGAAGCAGCACCTAGGTCTACCCTAATATTAGTGTAGGCATCTGTACATGATAGTAGCCAATCAATTTAATGTAGTTTAGATTATGTGGTTTTGAGGATTGTAGATATTCCTCTTTTATCAGTTAATGTTTAGTAATCATCTACTGTAATATTCACATTATAGGCCAACAAAAGGAGAAGGAATCATTGGGGTATAATAATTAAGGCTCAGATATGGCCCACATGTACATTAACCAAGGAGAAGTACCAGCTGAAGAGCTCAGAGCAGAACTCTGGTTGGATTCCATAATGTATAAGCACGAAAAAAAAACACCCATAAATAAGTTATAAAATACATGTGTTATAGAAAATAAAAAGCATGATTTCAGAATATCACCTAACATATAAAACACAGGCCCATATACATAATATTGATACCCTCACAAATATATATAAAACACAAGCCCATATAATGTGTGTGTTTATGTGTGCGTGCGCTTACATGTCAGGAGAAACTGCACATGGGAACAAATGTGGGAAAGTGCACAATGAGCAACAAATGTGGGCACCTTTGGAAAACAGTGCAGTAAAGTCATCACTGATGCAGTACACAGAAGCATAACAAGCTGAGCAGATCAATATGACTGGGATATAAGACATGTTTCTATCTCCAATTCCATTTACATTCAAAAAAGGCAAAAGAACAAACTATATAGCTTTATTTTTGTATATAATCAGTACAGTTTTTTCTGTATCCGGTCTTTCCTCAACTCCAAACAGGCTTTTTGTCCCTCCTTCCCAACACCAAAATGCTCTTTCCTGACATTAGTATTTGTCCTCGATGATCACTCCTCTCCTCCTGAAACACTTTGTTTCACTTCTTTCAGTTCTCCTCCCTTCCCAACTGGCTGCTCCTTGTTAGCCTAGACTTTTTCATTCAAAATTAACTCAATCAATATTTATCAGGCACTTGTATAATGTTTAGAGGTTGGCTAGATGATTAGAACAGGTACTGGTAACTAATAATCTACCTAACCTCTAAACATACCAAGCTCAGTTCTGACTTCTCCTCTCTAGCTATACCCTTCCCTAGGTGACTTCATCCTGTCTTATGGCTTTAAAAAGTTTATCTGAGCCGATAACTTCCAAATCTACTATCTCCAGCTTGGACTAATTCCCGAACTGTATCAGGAGTACTGCATCACTCCAGAGGGGAGAGCAGTCAGCAGTACTGCATCACTCCAGAGGGGAAAGCGGTCAGCAGTACTGCATCACTCCAAAGGGGAGGGCAGGTAGCAGTAATGCATCACTCCAGAGGGGAAAGCGTTCAGCAGTACTGCATCACTCCAAAGGGGAGGGCAGGTAGCAGTAATGCATCATTCCAGAGGGGAAAGCGTTCAGCAGTACTGCATCACTCCAGAGAGGAGGGCAGGTAGCAGTACTGCATCACTCCAGAGGGGAAAGCGTTCAGCAGTACTGCATCACTCCAGATGGCAGATAACAGCAGTAGAGGTGGTGAAAAATAACGAATATGGTTTAAAAATTAAGCACTGTGGTTCCTTGACGAATGCATATAAAATAACAACCAATCTTCCTCCCTCAGCATTTCCTGTAAGCTTTTCTGTTTTATTTTATATATCACCATCTGAAGGATTTACAGTATTTACAACTTATATTTTCTCCCTTTTCAGCCCTCCTTTTTTACCCCTCCAAACACACACACACTGTACAGAATTTAAAAAGCAGACCTAGTACTACAATCCTTAGAAATGCCTGCTTGCAAGGCTGGCCCCTGGGTGGCATTTGAAAATTTGGATCTAAGAAATCTTCTGTTACTGTGCCTATAATTTACAAATAATGTGGTTTACACTGAACACCTACTATCCTTTTAGGAGTCCGGACTTTGGTATGTGCTAAGCAAAAGCTGCGTAAATGACTAGCCACTCCCAGTAAAAACCTTGGGCGCGGGATCTTTAATGGGCTTCCCTGGGCAGAAGCACTGCACACGTTGCTGCACTGTCCTTGCTGGGGGAAACAATGTGCTGTGTGACCACTCATGGAAGGGACACAGCATAGCGAAACCTGCACATGGATTCCTCTATTCTCTGTGTGTGTCTTTTCCCTTTATAATCTAGCTGTGTGTCTTTATTACCTTAGCCAAGCATATTAACTATACACCAAGTCCCCTGAGTTCTTCTAGTGAGTGTCTGAATGTGAGAGGCCATCTTGAGGACCCTTGATATGCGCACCTAAAATGTAAGGGCCTCAGTTTATTACTCTGTCCCTAGTGCTTACATCATTATCTAGTACACAGCTGGTTATTGCAACTATCTATTGAAAATAAGTTTATTTTCTTTCATTTGGCTTCTTCCATTATTCCTAATTGAACAGAGAAGAGTATCAGTGAATGGACGGTGGACTTTTAGAAGCTTTTTACAATGCACCTTGCTATCCAACTTATAATCTGCATGCCTGTGTGTATACACATACACACACACACACACACACACACACACACACACACACACACTCCATTACTCCGTTACTGTATAGTACCTTCTTTTAACTTTGAAGTTGGCCTGAGGCTGGGATGGGCCAGTGAGATTAAGGAGAGGGTTTCCGCTCAGAATGTTTTCCATACGAATCCTCTCTTCTTCAGCTTTTTGTTCTTGTTCCTGTCAATGACAAAGGAAGATTAACACTTACTTATTTTAACTCTGGGTTCAATTTTTTTTATATTAGCTCACTGAAAAAAAAAAAAAACTGATCATTAGGATTTTATGGCAACAAAAGCATCAAGGCAGGCTTTTTTTTTTTTTTTTTTTTTTTTTGGTTTTCGAGGCATACTAGAAAAGTCTCCCTCATCAAAATAAAATAATTTAGCATTTTTATTATAAATATTTCATGGTTGATATCATACAGTAATTAGTCTCTTCCAACTGTGAAATGCTACAGATCCATATTTAAATCTATTTTCTTTCTTGAAGTACATGTCAAATTAATTGCTTTAAATTTTAAGCATATATCAATAAGCATATTCTAATAATTTAAGAACATATTGAATATCAAAAAGATACATTTAGCAAAACTATTACCTCCATTTTAAAGGGTCATACCTAACTGTGATTAATTTTAATCTTATTTTGAATTACTAATAATGTAAACTTGCATCTCTAGGTTTGGTGACAAGTTATGAATGAAGAAGTAACTCCTAAAATAGGACAAACTACCATGTACAAAAT
This sequence comes from Pan troglodytes, assembly GCF_028858775.2. Classification (NCBI taxonomy): domain Eukaryota; kingdom Metazoa; phylum Chordata; class Mammalia; order Primates; family Hominidae; genus Pan; species Pan troglodytes. The sequence goes on from NC_072407.2 coordinate 97,074,087, forward strand.
TATATCCAGTTAACATGAATTTCTACTAATTTACCTGAGGTTGATCTGTTTTGTTTTTATTGACTTATCGAGTTTTTCTTTTTTTTTTTTTTTGAGACGGAGTCTCACTGTTGCCCAGGCTGGAGTGCAATGGCATGATCTCAGCTCACTGCAACCTCCACCTCCCAGGTTCAAGTGATTCTCCTGCCTCAGCCTCCGGCACGTGCCATCATGCCCGGCTAATTTTTGTATTTTTAGTAGAGACGTCATTTCACCATGTTGGCCAGGCTGGTCTCGAACTCCTGACCTCGTGATCCGTTCACCTCGGCCTCCCAAAGTGCTGAGATTACAGGCGTGAGCCACCGTGCCCGGCCTCAGTTTCTATTTTTATACCTCCCATCCTTTATCAGTTACAACACTGTCTTTCTTCACTTTTATTTTAGCATCAACTTCTTCAAAGTCAAATCACCCTGAGTTTCCTTCTCAGAATGTGGAATATAAAATGTCTAAAATCCTTAGCTATCACTTCTAGATCTACCTGTTAACATGTTATCTTAAGCCAAATATAAATCCCATTTTGCTGTGTTTTGGGGATAACAGAAATTGATGACTTAATAGATCAAGGAAAAACAGATGGTATGGAAGTCATTTAAAAAAGTTATTATTTTAATAATCTAATTTTTCACACAGGTTACTGATACTTCATTTCAATATTCAAATGTAAACAATGAATTTCATTTTTATGAAGAAAAATAAAAATCAAAATGGGAGGTGAGAAGATCTAACTTGTAAGGAAATAGGAAAATTCCTTTATGTCACTGGTCAGAACTTAAATCAGGAACTATACATCACAGAACAGGTGGCTTTCTAAAAGCTATATATTTATTTGTAACAAATTATACCGATGCTTAAAGGGAAAAGATATTTCTCTGAAATACTAGAAAAATAGGAGCTTAAGTATACCATATATCCAAACTTATAATGTGTATGACATATAAAGGTTATGGACATTTTATGTTTGGAATATTATTTCCTTTGGGGTTACTGAATGATTGCCACACACAGCACTGGGAAAAAAGGCATAAACTCTTTCTATATTCAAACAGCAGGCATACTATGTTTCATAATATAGGCTATTCATCAGATGGCATGTAGGTCAAATCCTAACTAACTGTTTTTGTAAATATTTTATTGGAACATTGCCACACTTGTTCACTTATGTACTCTGTGGGTGTTTTTATGTTATAACAGTGGAGGTGAGTAGGTGTGATAGAGGCTCCATGACCAGCCAGCCTAAAATATTTACTACCTGGCCCTTTACAGAAAGGGTGCTGACCCCTGACAAGGGCTAAATGGTTTGAAAATCTTAAATTTGGAACATGGCAAAAACCAGCCAATAGAAAGGGAAACAGGGATAAAAGAAACTATCATTCAACCGCAAGAAATATCAACACATTTTAATACAGATATTAGATGAAACTCACAAAACTGCAAGGCCTTCTGTCTAAAATGTTTATCCTCCCTCAAGGTCAACCAAAAGCATTTAAATTGCTCATCTCTATGTGTCCAGAACTATTAGGCAAGCTAAAAAAATTTGGAACAATTGCCCTCTAGTGGTATGCAAGTGGGACTGGGAATGTTTTTATAATTCTTTGACTTGTAAAAACTAGATGTAAAAACTATAAGCTATTACAGGAATTATGCTCTCTTATACAAAACTTTGATGAGAATTGTATTTTGAAATGCTTTTCTTCTTCCAATCTGAATTCTAAGTCTTCAAAGTCTATCCCAAATTCTACCTGTTTTCTGAATTCTTCCCTGGTCCTCCTGATTCACATGAAGTCTACTTCCCTAGATTCCTGGTATTGACCATGCAGTATATTTTCTTACTTTCTTTTTTAAAAACAGAACAATTCTTGCCTCAAATAAAATTTTACACAGAAATCTATGAAAAAGCTGTGCTGCTCTGGTTGAAAACAGGGGCAGACAACCCTACCTGAATGTCTCACAATGTGTCAAATTTAACATGTTCAAAACAGAACTCATCAACTACCTCTTCTCTCTGCCTAAATATGGCAATTCTTTTGCATTCCCTGTATTGATGGCACCAACATTTACCTAGAAAGTGAGGGTCCTCTCTGCTGCTACAATCAATCAGTCACTATCTGTCAACTCAACCTCCTTTTTTATTTTTTCCTGCTCCCCTTCCCACTTTGACCTCCTTGATAATCAGCTTTATCAGCATGTAATTACTTACCTCAATTCCAACTCCTATCATACAAGCTAAGAGTCTCTTAATTGGGAGGATTACTGGAACAGCCTCCTAACTCAGTTTTTTTTCCAATCCATCCTGCATATTTTGCCAGAGTAATCTTTCTAAAATGCGTATCCAATTTTATCAATCTCCTGCTGAAATCAACCAGCTCTTCATGTCCTTTAGAAAAAATCTAGACTCCTTCAGTATTGTTTTGCAAACCTCTAATGCTCTGACTTGCACTTGCCTCCTCAGTTTCACCTCTTATTATCACTCTGGGTAATTTATTCAGAATTTTAACTATCTTTGAGTTTTATATTTTTTCCTCATATTGTGTAAACAGAGAGACTGTGGGGGCTCAGAGAAGTTAGGTAGCTTGACCTAGGTTATATAATATCTACTGACTGATTGCCTTAATAGTACCTAGGCAGTAGACAAGCAGAGAGATAATCTTTGTAGACCACAACTATATCTTGATCATCTTTGATTCTCCTGTCAATTAACAGATATCGACTAAATGTTGAACAAATGAATAAACAAGTAAATGACTAGCAAGCCTGTGAATATTACTCAGTGCATCTGAACTATTTGGAAAGAATTTCTTACATAACGAGGATACCTAGGATGTCATAAAAATAATCACATTTATAGATCTACAAGTGCTATAATATTTAGACACGGTAAGGGAGATTTCTAATATAAGAAGATATTACTTATATTCAAAAAAATTTCTACCTTAGTGTATGTGAGAAGATAGATGTAAATATTTAACACTTTGGTTTTACCTTCCTGGCCTGCTCTTCAGCTCTTTCTTTTTTAATTTTTTCCAGTTCTGCAAGAAGAGCTGCAGTATCATCATCATCACTTTCTTCTTCAAAATCTTCATCTTCCTCCTAAAAGAACAGTGAGAGCCCAGAAGATTGGAGGGAAAATACACACTACCAAAACACAGTACATATGTACAACGTATCACCCTAAGAAAGTCAAAACAATTTTATGTAGCTCAAAACAACTTTAAGCTAGCAGCAAAGATACTCAAAAGTGCAAAAAAGTGTGCTAAATTCTCAGAAGAAAATAATTTCAAATGAATAATCATTAAATTTCAGTTGAAATTAGGTTTCCTGTTTTAACTATTATGAGTAACTCCATCAATTAACTCTAGAATTAACGGCTGATATGTATACATAGTTAGATATTACTCATTGGATGCCACTCAGGTTTTTCACTGTCCTGTATGTAGAAAACTGCAAATTGATTATAGGCTCTAGGGTCCCACAGAATTTTAACATTAACTGATGTGCTAATCCTTAAAAACCTTCTGCTTAGATTACTTCCCTCCCTAAGCACAGTGGGAACCATTAAGTGTATTGCACTTATAGAAGGGGACATATCTAATATGGAAAGGCCTCCAGGTACAACTCTAGAGGGCACTGTTTATAGGAAGCCCAGTATGAAGAGTGCCCTGGAGAGGTGAGGTGTGTAACACAGCAGTAGTGCAGTAGTTTAGTACAGGACATTATTTTGGGGGAAAGCATATCCTTTTATAGATTCCTTCCATATTTGGTTCTCTAGAGATCAAACTTGTTCTTAAAGTCCCACAAAATAATACTTTTGGTTTTAAAATCAACTATAAAGTTTAGCACTGAGGTCAGGGCTATATTTGAATAACAGTAAGTAAACATAAATATATGTCACTTCTTAAAGCAAAGACATAACAAGTATTTTAGAAAAACATGGTAAATCAATTATTAGAGATGAAAGGAGGAAACAAAACATACATCTGTTAGAGGGTCATCGGCATCAAGGTTGGCGGCAGGAATCTGGTCTAACCGTGGCTTTTTTGACACTGAAGAGGAGGTTGTATGTTCTGGGGGGAAACAAAAATCATTTAACTTAGTAAAACAAATACTTCATTTCTTAAAATGTTTTAGGGACCTGTGGGCACAAGGAGCCCACATTAAAAGCATTATCCACAGTGAACTCACATCCACAGCGCCTGGGCAAATAAGCCTTTGGTAAATATTTGTTGTTATTATCTCTAATGACCTAAGAAAGTAGTACAGCTCACATCAATCTGTAAAAGTAAATGGTTAACATTTTCCAATTGCTACATAATGAAAAACTATCAACAACATAATTTTATGAGACAAATGTCTTGGATAGTGTTGGTACCTCGGGTTGGACGATCCCTATTTTTCTCTCTTGCAGCAGCTCTCTCTCTTTCTTCCAACTCTCTCCTGAAGTCACGGTTACGAACCTCTTCAGGGGCATCCTGAGTAGTCTGTCTAAAGTAGAAACAAACCAGGGCAAAAATGTTACTTAAACACACACACACACACAGAGACTGTAGTAATGGAAGACAATTCAGGAATGAGACTTTGTCCTTCGAGCAGAAAAAAGGGAAGTAGACAAGATCATAATTTAATGTGAAGGTTACTAACAGCCACTCTTGTGATGTTCCCAATATTTCAAGAAGTCCAAATTCAATCACATATTTTCCTATAATAAGGCTTTACAGTGATTAAAATGTCTTTAATTTTTATTAGGATTATATCAACTCAGAACTTAACAGTAATACTTTTAATATACTGATTGGTGCTCATAGTGCATAATCTCTCTGAGGCATTATTATTTCTATTATTTATTGTTCTATCTACATATGAAAATTCCTGGTTAGTAGGAATTTCACGTTTTAAAATCACAGCAGAATTTTAGTGTTAAACATCCTATTGCATTCTATTCCTATGAAAATAGATAAGTGACATAACTCAAACATACTACTATATCATGACCACGCCATTTAACAGATCTGGTCTTGTTTTGTGAACAATAAAAAAAGAAAGTCTTACTACCTGTATTTTATCTTTGTATGAGAGGGTAGGTCTCTGCTTGAATACTGCTTTGAAAGTTGGCTCAAATCACCTTCTCCTTTTCCCCTTCCACCTCTTGCAGGTTCAAAGGTTGGCCTGGCTGCTGTTGTCATCTTTTATGCTTTGAAGAAAAATATAATCAAGTTATTTCCAACATTACAAACACTCATTTTATAGAGTATTAATCAATATCCATACTGGTAAAGTAAGTTCTAAAACTCATTCCCCAAAACCTGCTTAATCTTCTTAAACAAAAGTTTTCAAGAAAACAAATTATGAGGCTTAGGCTGTACAAGGAATATGGCTTCTCAGGCTTGCCTTAGTACAAAAAATTCTGTCATGAAGATCTGAGTTTGCATCCCTATTCTCCTTCTGACTATATGGGCTTGAGCAAGTCACCTGGCTTAACTTTGTCATCTGTGGAATGGAGATATTCCTCATAGATTATAAGAATTATGACACTTGACATGTCAAAACCCTAGTAAAATACAGTACTGCCATGACTGAGTTTTAAAAATTTCCAACTCAACCTTACTCTACCAGACTCTGTAAGGTTTGCATTTTATCTAAACTTCACACAATAGCAAATAGGCTAGTAGAAACAAAAGCTAAAAACAAACAAAAAATATCACTGACAAAGTTACTAAATGTCCCAGAGAAAAGTGTGTTAAACTTCAATGACAGTTACACAGAAAAAAATTCTTAAACAACCGTTTGTTGAGCCAATTTTCTCCTACAACAGGCATCATACTATAAATCAGATCGTTTGTGGGTTATAATTTAAGGCCTGTTCAAAAAAAACAAGAACCTCACCCCCAGAGGATTCTGATGCCAAAAATCAGGGACTCATTCCTCAAGTTACTTTCTGCTTGGAGCAGTCACAAGAATACTGTGTAGCAGATGCAGTCACTAAAACCCTGTTAGTGTCGGAAAAGCAAGTGTGTGGGGAGGGTGGGCGAATTGGGAGGATTTTTTGGGGTGGGGGGGGGCGGTGCTAATTCTCTCAACTTTCAAAAAGGGTAGAGACATGTCTACAAAGAAGAAAACAGGGTTATCTGGCGCTGGGGGCGCCGCCCCTTCCCACACACCCACGGAATTATCACTCCGGCCTCCCGTGAGCTAGTCTTTGGCTATAACCAGAAACTCGCTGCCTCTTCACCCGTGCCCAGCACTGCAGGGGTGCGAAGGGTAGTGAAGGGAGGACCTGGGGTTCGCTTTACGCAGTAGGCGAGCTGCCTTTACGCTGCGATCTCCTCGGCGGGCCCGAGAGCTCCAGACGCGCCTGACAGGCACTCGGTTCCGCCCCTAGCCCGCTGCTCCAGGGCCTCCACCGCCCGCGCTCTGCACTCTGCCGCCGACTCCGACCCCAACTGCCCTTTCCCGTCCCATCGCGATAAGAAAGATAATCTCCTATCCTCTTGCCGCTCACACTGGCCGAGGTCCGATGCAGCAGGCTCCGAAGATCATACGGACGCCATTACCACTCTTGGCTCCCAGAAACCTCTGCGCCCAGAGCTAGCGCCTACGACCCGGAAGCAAAATCCAAGCGCTTCGGGGGCGGAAGCAACGACCAATCCGCAGTGGCCGAAGTGGAAGTCGGCGTAACGGCACTAAGGGGCGGGGCCGAAGCGGCCCAGGGGGCGGGCGTTTGAATTCAGTGCCTTAGAGTAGACCCTAAACCTCATTTTATACCTTCAAGAACCAATTACTTAATGTCTCTTCCGTCTTTTCCGTCCCCGACCCCCTCCCAGACTCCTTCATTCCGGTACTGCGTGGACGGAAAGCCCCGGGTAGCCGACACCACGTCCCCGGCTAGCGGGAGAGAGCGTGGAAAAGGATTACACCAAACTGTTTAAATCCAACGACTCCTGCTTCCATCCTTTCTCCTGAGCTAGAACCAACAAACCTAGAGAGTTGGGCTTCGGAAAAACTAGTGTTTTCATTTAATTGGATATGAAGAAAGAACAAATATGTACGGGGCAACCACGATCTTTACAAAGGTACCATTCCTGCAAAAATATTAACACTTCAAAGCAAAGGTTGTATTCGTAATGTTTGCTAAAATTTCTTATTTAAAAAACGTTAGTTTTAGTGGGAGGGGAGATGTCAGTATTTACGAGAGCGTTTACAACGGTGGGCCCAACTACCAGGAGCACAAGATGTAATTATTAAGATGGCTACTTAAGTGTTAAGTTTTAATAAGACAACGAAAAGTAGAAAACCCGAAAACCAAAAACCCACCAGTCGTCTCTCCTCCCTTCCATAAAAACAAATTCTGAGAATAGAGATCTTGGTTGTTTAGCTCATCTTGGTATCTCATCACATAGACCTTGACGTATAGTAGCTGCTCAATTAATATTTGTTAAACAAATGAAAATTCAACTTCCCCAACTTAGTTTAAAATGTAAGGAACTCACAAAATTGAATATTTAAATGCTTTCTTACCCCTAAATTCTTTGCAACTTTTTAATGAAGAAAGAAAAGCAGAAAAAGCCCTTTCAGTCATAGAGTTCAAGATGAAAATCCTGATTTTTCTTACCGAAGGTATCCCTCCTCCAGTCTTAACACGTCTCACTAAAAGACGCGATCATCACGCTAGTTACTCAAACCAAAATCCCGGAGTGCCTACTTAAATTCCTTTTCATTCACTCTTCACATACGGTTCATTTACAGGTCTTAACAATTCTACTTTTAAAACTCACCCGAAATTTTATTCTACTGCCACTACCCTTGCCTTTGCCAACACCATCTCCTACCTGGATTGTAATTGCTTCCTATTATATCTTCCTGCGTCATCTTTTATCCTACAGTCAGTGTTGCATATAGCCAAGAGAGTGATCTTTTAAAATTAATAAAATGGTGTTACTATCCTGTGTACAATTTCACTGCACTTAGAATAAAAATCACATTTCTTAATGTGACCTGAGACCCCACGGAGTCTGGCTCCTGCCTACCTTCCAGACTTCACTTCCAATCAGTCACTCGCTTACGCACTAAGCTCTAGACATAGCCAAGTGGGCATTTCTGTTTTACAAAACAGGGCAAGATTCCTTCTATTTTAGGGCCTTTGCACTGGCTTTTCTCTATTGCCTGTGCCCCAAGATAACTGTATCACCATCCTTCATGTCTCAGGTATCACAGTGAGGTTTTCCTACCCCCCACCCCTCCAACACTTGTGTTTGTACACCATCACATCACCCTGTTTCATTTTTCATACCACTAAACATTACCAGAGTCTATTCTATTCATTTTTTATTTCCATGTCTCTCAGGAGACAGCATGCGAAGGTCATTAAGAGAAAAGGATCTTCAGCCTGCCCATTTTTGTTCTAAATTCCAGTTCTGCCCTTTCCTAGCTCTATAACCTTAGGCAAGTCATTTTCCCTTTCTGTGCTTTCAGTTTCCTCACGTGTAAAATGGGCGTAATTCTAGTCCCTAACTTGTAATACTACTCTAAGGATTAAGTGAATTAATACTTGTAAAGTGCTTAGAACTGTCTCAGCAAATAGTACTTGCTAAATAAATGTTAGCTATTATTATTATTAATATTATTTTTATTATTATTGTCTATCTTCCTATATTAGAACATAAGTTCCAGGAAAGCAGGAACCTTGTCTCTCTTGTTCACTGGGTGTATCCTCTGCATATAGAACAGTGCCTGGCACATAATAGGTGCTGAGTAAGTATTTGTTGAATGAATGAATGAATGAATGATGCACTATGAAGTAGAGGAATGACATAACAATGGCAAGATGGTAACACAATTATAGGAGATACCCACAGTTTTTATGTTCCAACTGTCCTCATTAGCCCGGAGTGAATCACTTCGTTGATTTAACTCCCAGCCCACTAACCTAATCTTTTGGTTGCCAGTGGTGATAAATAGCCACCCTATAATTTCATTAACACCAATATACAATATAGTCAATCCACAAAATTAAAAGCTTTTGACTTAAACGAAAGTGCTAATAAGAAAATGAAACTAAAGCTTTTGACTTAAATGGTTTGAAAGTATTAAGAAAAAGAAACTTAAGTTTACTAAAATCTTGAAATTCATCTGATCAGTTAACCTAGCTGGCAAAAATCATATAACCTCCCAAGAATTCTTATGTTAAACCTGTTACCACAAAATCTAGTTTGGCCCTTAATTCTGCCTGCCAGTCCTCTTATGCTCTCCTAATTGTTTATTTTCCCCCTCTGCAATAATATAATTTCCCACATTCCCCTTTCTTCAAGTCTACATGCCTCTTTCACCTCCTTTTCCCTCTGCATTCTCTTTCCTGGCAGTAGATCTTCTCAGTTCTCTGAGAAAACAGAAGCTCTTAAACAAGGACTTCTCATCTCCTTTTTTCCGCAGATCTATCGAGCTGCCTTTGGCTATTCCTGTATCCTCAGATTCCCATGTATTACTGGAGATGAGGTGACCCACACTCTCCCTTGTGCTCTGGGTCCTAATTCCTCCAGGTTTCTTAGTGGCTGGCATTTTGCTATATATTTTCTCTTTCTTATGATCTATGAGGCCATCCCTTTCAGATCATTTTTATCAGCTTTTGGACATGGTATAGTATATCTTAACCTTAAAAAAGGCTCTTTCATTTTAGTATGCCAAAGGTAGCATTTAATTAAATGTGAAAGGGATGTAGTTTGGCCCTTGATTGCAAAACTTACTATTTTTATGGCAGGAGTAGCATAGGAATTCCAGTTTAAAGCTTAAACAAAATCAACACCTAAAAGGGAAAATAGAAACCATAAAAACCTAAGAAGAAAATTTAAGAAACTATTTATAGAACCTAGAATTTGGAAAGACCTTTCAATCAAAGCAGAACACCTTAAGAGCTTTAAAAGAAATACTTTTAAAAATTCATTTATCCAACAATTAATTTTATAGCAGTAGATGCCAAAAACAAGTCAATAAATTCTAGATTCGCAAATAAATTTTGTAATGCCTATAACATATAAAGGATTACTGCTACTGCTAGTGATACACATAATATAAAAATCACAAATTACCCAATTAAAAATTGGACAAAAGATATAAGCAGGCCATTCAGAAAAAGCAATTTCAAATAGACAAGTCAATAAACATGAAAGACACTCAACCTTCTAATGAGGAAAATGAAAGTAAACTAAAAATGGATTATCACATTACAGCATCCGATTGGCAACAATTAAAAAAATTAATAACATAGTTGGATGGGATTGAGAGAAAAGGGGATCCAGTCAGACAGCGGGGGGCATTGGTCCCCCATTACCCTCACAGTAAAAGCCAAGGTGTTCACAATGGTTTCCAAAGTTTTCTATGGTCTACCCTTTCCCCTACCTCTTTGACCTCATCACTTGCTCATGCTTTTCATGGCTACCTCCTTCCTATTGTTGCTTGGACACGCACACAGCTGCTCCTGCTTTAGGGCCCTCACACTAGCTATTTTCTCTGCCAAGGCTATTCTTTCCTGTCTTACTCAAGTCTTTGTTCAAATGGAGGCCAATGAACCTTGGGCATCTCTACTTAAAATTGCAACTGTTCTCCCTCTCTGTCCCCTAACATTCTGTACTCCGTATCTCCCTTCCCCTGCTTTCTTCTTTTTATCTTTTAAAATTATATTATATATAATGACATGGCATTTATCATCTTCCATGACCCTATATAATTTAGTTATGTTACATTTATTGTCTCTTTCTCTACTTCTCCCATGTAGAATATAAGTTCTAAAAGGGCAGGGATCTTTGTTTTGCTCAGTAATATAGGCCAAGCATTAAAACAATGCCTGGCACCAATAGCTACCCAATAAACAGTTTCCATATGAGTGAATAAAAGAAAGAATGAATGGACGAATGAAAGAATGAATTAGTTTTAAGAGGAAAAAATTGTGTTCTGTTGTAAAAAGTTATTGCCTTAATCTATTTTATATTTTAAAGGAAAAAAGTAACTTACATTGTATTAGTCTGAAATCCCGATTTCAAATGAAGATATGATAAGACCCAGAAATATGACTTTCTTTCGGGAGAGAATCTCTAAATGAAAAAAATCATATGAGATCAGGCTTTATATGTACCATCAAAATCCTAATTAAATCAGCCCTAATCCAATCACAACTCTAATCCAACTCTCTTCATCTCTTCCAGTTGAATCACTGTCTCCAATTCTACTAAACTCTCATTTACCAAGTTATTGGCCCACAAAATGTGAACATTTCGCTTAAAAATGTTTCTTTGTGGCTTTTAAATAGGAATATGAAAAAAAAAATGCCCACCTCAGAAATTACATTTTAAAATAAAGTAACATAAATAATGAAATCTACTTCAAATTTTTAACCTGAAAATGACACATTTTCTAATATAAAAAACTAGTGCTTTCTTTGATGTTTTGACAAGTGAGAATATAAAAATAAAGTGTCTAGCCCTCTACCAACAAAATCTTGATTTTAAATGAAGACATTCTAGGGCTTAGAGAGATTATTTCCTGGAGACAGCCTCCAAATGAAATATCATTTGCTGATGGTCCAGGCTGGGTTACTGGATAATGTCATAAGTTACTCACCTCTCATCTAATCTAATCACATAAATACCTCACCAGCTGACCAGTGTACTACTGCGAAGACAATTAAAATCAAACATATTAAAAATAGTTAAAACTAAAAAACTAAAATGTAGAAAATAGAGATAGAAAAAGACATGCCAGGCAAATTCTAATTTAAAAACCTTGATGTAGCAATGTTAGTTAGCAAAAGTATTCTTAGGTTGAATAACATTAATAGGGACAAAGAAGTGCATGTATTACATTACGAAGAAAAATCCACTAGGAAAATTACTATCGGACATGTATGCAGCTAATGACATAACTTGAGAAAATATGAAGCAAAAGTAAGAAAAAGTGACAAATCTAAAATCATGGTGGGAATTTTTTTAAGATAAATTTCTCTCAGACGAGCAGATCAAGCAAACAACAACATTGATCTACTATATAAGTTATATGTGTGTACATATATGTGTGCATTATATATGTATGCTTATTGTATTTCTATGTGCATGTAAAAAGTTCACTGTAATCAGAGCAGAATATATATTCTTTTCAATAAACATTGAATATTTACAAAAAGTAATCAAGTATAAAGCCCCCCCAAAATTTCAACAAATGCCAATGTATGCATTTCCTTTTTTATTTATTTATTTATTTTTTTGAGACAGAGTCTCACTCTGTCACCCAGGCTGGACTGCAGTGGCACAATCTTAGCTCACTGCAACCTCCTTCTCTCAGGCTCAATGGATTCTCCTGCCTCAGCCTCCCGAGTAGCTAGGATTACAGGTGCGTGCCACCATGCCTGGCTAATTTTTGTATTTTTAGTAGAGATGGAGTTTCACCATGTTGGCCAGGCTGGCCTCGAACTCCTGACCTCAAGTGATACACCTGCCTCGGCCTTCCAAAGTGCTGGGATTACAGGTGTGAGCCAGCGCACCTGGCCCAATGTGTGCATTTCTAAATGATAATAGTCTTGCCAATTTTTAAATTTTATATAAACATTCAAAATGTTTATGTAAATGAATATGTATTCCTTTATGTTTTTGCTTTATTCCTCCCACTTAATGTATGCTATCTGTAGCTCTGATATACTATTTAGGGTTTCATTGTATAAAAATACACACCATAACTTGTTAATTCTAGTAATTATCTTTTCATTGTAGTGATAATTGCAAATAATGCCACAATGAACATTTTTGTAAATGTGCAAAGGTGCATGTGTGTGCATTTTTCATATATATATTTCATCAACAGGAGATGAGAGTTCTTGTTCTATAATCTCACCACACTTGATTGTCCGGCTTTTCAATTTTAGCTCATTTGGTGGGTATATAGTGATATATCATTGAGGTCTCAGTTTGCATTTCCCTGATTATTAATTCACATGTTAATTGTCCATTTGGATTTCTTCTTCTGTGAGGTATCTGTTTAAATCTTTCTATTGAATCATCTTTTCTTTATGGATTTCTATGATTTCTTAAGTTTAGGCATAGTTCTCTGTCACTTATTTGTGCTGCATATACAATTCGCCACTTCTCTGCTTCTCTTTTTGGTGTATTTTGATATACAACAATCTTTAATTTTAGAGTGGTTCAATTATCATTCTTTTCCTTTTTGTTTAATGCATGGTATTTCTTGATTATGAATGTCCCTACTTGGGAAGTCATAATGATATTCTCAGGTATTATCTTCTAAAGGTTTCATAGCTGCACATGAAATTCATTTTTGTGCGTGGCATGCTGGAGAAGGGGCCTTGAAATCCAATGGAGCAGATATTCTTACCTTGTCCCACTTTTATAAGAGTGGCTTTGCTATTCTTGGCCCTTTGGACTTTACTATAAAATTCAGGAGCCAATTGTCAAGTTCCACAAAAATACTTTTGGAATTTTAATTGTGATAACATTTAATTTACAGATTAAGAAAACATTCTTAAAAATGTAATGACATTTTTACAATACTAAGTCTTCAAATCTATTAACAGGTTATATTTTTCCATTTGTTTAGGATGTCTTTAGTTTATATTAATATGCTTCTCTAAGTACATTCATATTGTTGTCTTCATAGAAATTTTGCAAATTTTTGTTAGCATTAGTCTTGTTACTTAATGCTTAATGTTATTATAAATGGCGTCTTCCTTAAATTTTGGTTGTCTCATTGTTGCTGGTGTGTAGAAATATCATTGATTTTTATATGTAGCTATTTTAAATTCAGAGAACTTGCTAAGCTCTCTTATTAATTCAAAGGGTCTATTCAGAGATCTTTCAGATTTTGTCACATGTACAATCATGTCATCTGCCAATAGTGACAGCTTTGTTTCTTCCTTTTCTGTTTTCCTTCTTTTTTCCTTGCCTTCTTATGTTGGTTAGGACTTCCAAGATAATGTTGAATAAAAATGCTGATAGCAAGCATCCTTGTCTTTTTCCTGATCTGCAAGGGAAAACGTATAACTTTCATTATTAAGTATGATTTGGCTGAAGGTTTGGATAGATGCACTTTATTAAGATTTTTGCCTACTATTTTTAATTTGCTGAAAGAATGATGAATTGATGAATTTTATCAAATACTTTCTCTGCATCTAATGAGATTCTCTTTAGTTTGTTAATATGTGCTATTACACTATTATTTTTTAAAGTTTCATCCTTTCATTACTGGAATAAACCCATCTAGGTCATGATGTATATATTGCTGGAATCAATTTGCTCAGATTTCAGTTAGGATTTTTTCATCTATGTTCATAAGCGAGATTGACCTATTTTCTTTTCTCATAGTATCCTTGTTGGGGATTTGTACCATAAAATGAATTGGGAAGTATTCTTTCTTTTTCTATTCTCTGAGAAAATTTATCTAAGATTGGAATATCTTTCTTGAATGTTGACTAAAATTTCTTGGTGTAGCCATCTGGGCCTCGAGTATATTTTCTGGGAAGAGTTTTACCTACTGCTTCAGTGTCCTTGAGGGTTATGGATATATTTATTGTTCTGTTTATTCTTTTGTCAGTATCACTGTTATATTTTTCTAAAAATGTATTTACTTCATTGAAATGTTAAACTGTATTGGCATAAAGTTGTTCATACTTCTTTGTTGTCTCTTTTATGTCTGCAGCATCTGTAGTGATGACTTCTTTATCTTTGTTGATATTGGTTATCTGTGCCTTCTATTTTTGTTCTTCCTCATTTTCACCAGTCTTTTAAATTTTATTAGACTTTTTAAAAAAAGCCCAACTTTTGGTTTTGTTCATCATATTTTATATTGGCTTTTTATTTCATCAGTTTCTGGTCTCTTATTATTTCTCTTCTTTTTCTTTCTTTGCTGTTACTTTTTTCTGACTTCCTCAGATGGGTGCTTAGCTCATTTAGTTTTTTTAACCTTTTTCCTTTTCTTAAATATTTATTTAAATTTATAAATTTCCCTTTTAATGCTATTTACCTGCATCCTACAAGATTTGAAATGTAGTATTTTCATTTAGTTCAAAATATTTTCTAATTTCCATTTTTTATTTTCTCATTAAAAATTTATTTAGAAATATACTTTTTATTTTATAAATTTTTGGGAATTTTTTAGTTATCATTTTGATATTACTAACTTCATTGTTTGTGGTCAAATAACATATTCTGACTGTTCTCAACCATTTGACATTTGTTAAAGCTTGTTTTATGGCCACAGTTATGGTTAATTTTGTAAATTTTTTATAGAACTTGGAAAAATATATATTCTGCAGCTCGGCAGAACTGAATTTTATATGACTATTGCTTTTTAACTGCTTGATCAGTAGGGTCCAGATTTATGCCTGTCATCCTTGGGTCTCTGTTATTCTCAAAAGTGTCTCAGCTTAGATGGTAAATGATAGGATATAATTAATGTCAAAGTTTAGAGCCACTCTTATTAAAATCTTAGATGAGTATAGAATTTCTACCAACTCAGTCAACATTCAGCATTTTGCTAGAGATCATATCTAGTTACTTAAGACTTCCCTATTTCTAAAAAAAAAAAAAAAGAGACATGACTATTAAAAAAAGAAGAGATTTAATTTTTATGATTTTTTTCCTAGAAAATATTATCTACGTGGAAAATTCTAGAATTAATGGCCAAGCTAATAGTACTAATAGGAAATAAGAGGTACAAGGTTTGAAAAGGGATGTAAGATCAATAAATAATAAGAAAACTTAATAGAAAAAAATTTCCATGTACAGTACACTCAAAAAATTATAAAGTTCCTAAGGTTTTATCTAAGAAAACAGATTCATTATCTTTTTGATGCAAATCTGAAGCTTCATTGATATACATGCAACAAGATCTGAATAAATGTATAAATATACCAGTTAATTGGTGGGAATGATCAATGCAGGAGCTATGAAAATACACCTCTAATTTTCCTTTAATTTCAATGCATTCCCAATTTAAATTAACAGTATTTGACAGAACCTGACAGATTTATTCTAAAATGAATACTGAAATTTTACTCTATAAATATACCCAAGATAATTTTGAAAAAAGTTGAATAAGTACATGGAGACTTGCCTTACCAATTATCCTAAGTATAAAGCTTTAGTAATTAAAACAATCTAACATTGGCATAGAAATGTACAAATAAATAAATGGACCAGATGAAGAGTTTAGAAAGACATCTATCCTTACATTGTAACTTAGCATATGTGAGAAAAGGATTCCAACTGAATGGGGAAAATGGTGGCAAACAACTGGATTTCTTAAAAAAAAAAAAGTTCTGTTTCTTACAATAACAACACAGTATTCTAAATAGGCAAAACAAATAAAAGTGAAAAGCAAAGAAAACAATGACAAGAAAATATGATCTTTTTGACCCCCAAAGAATACATGGATTACTTAAATAGTACACAAAGGCACAAATCATAATGGAAAAGATCAATAAATTTGACTACATTTAATTTTTTCAAATATCAAAAAAACATAAACAGTAAATGGAGGTGGTGTGCTGAGATAAGTTATTTGCAACAATACAATAGACATAAAATTATCCCAAACATTTAAAGAACTTTTAAAAATCACTAGAAAAAGAAAGCAATTTAACTGAAAAAATCGGCAAAAGGTATAACTGGTAATTCAGAAAACCGAAACCCACAAAAGAAATAAATCAGTGAAAAATTACTTGACTTCACCAGTAAACAAGTCACACAATAACAACAACAACAACTACAATAATAAAATAAAAGGAGATAAATCATTTTACCAAATTGCCAACAACTGAAAAGTTGACATTATCAAATGCACCTGGAGGTGTGGAGAAACAGAAACTCCTATTAGTACATAGGTTTATTAGGATAGCCACTAGGTAGAGCAATTTGACATTGCCTAGTAAAATTAAAATGTTGTTTCTTTATCATTTAGAAATGATAATTCAAAGTATCTACCCTAGATAAATTGTCACATATAAGAAAGAGAACACACACAACACTGAAAGTAATAGGAAACACTGGAAGTAATGTAAATACCCACCAATAGGAAAGTGCAATAATAAAATATATTTTTATAACAGACCATATATAGTGTATGTATGTGTATGTATGTATATATACATATGTGTACCTATGCATATGTGCGTGTATGTATATATGAATATATCTTGAAACTGTTAATGTTGAATTTAAAAATTGCAGAAAATGAGGCCAGGCACGGTGGCTCATGCCTGTAACCCCAGCACTTTGGGAGTCTGAAGCTGGCAGATTGCTTGAGCTCAGGAGTTTGAGACCAGCCTGGGCAACATGGCAAATCCCTGTCTCTACAAAAAATAGAAAAATTAACTGGGCATGGTAGCCTGTGCCTGTGGTCCAAACTACTTAAGAGGCTGAGGTGGGAGGATGGCTTGAGCCTTGGAGAGGGAGGCTGCAGTGAGCCAAGACTGCACCACTGCAGTCCACCCTGGGCAACAGAACCAGTCCCTTTCTCATAATAAATGAATAAAAATAAAAATTGTAGAAAATGGGCATATTTAGCCTAAAATTATTTATATGAAATAAAAATAGCAGGCCAGGCATGGTGGCTCACACCTCTCATCCCAGCACTTTGGGAAGCCGAGGCGGGCAGATCACCTGAGGTCAGGAGTTCGAGACCACCCTAACCAACATGGTGAAACCCCATCTCTACTAAAAAAAAAAAAAAAAAAAAAAAAAAAAAAAAAAAAAAAAAAAAAATTAGCCAGGCTTGGTGGCAGGCACCTGTAATCCCAGCTACTTGGGAGGCTGAGGCAGGAGAATCACTTGAACCCGGGAGGTGGAGGTTGCAGTGATCCGAGATCGTGCCATTGCACTCCAGCCTGGGCAACACAGCAAGACTCCATCTCAAAAAAAAAATAGCAGATACACAAAACAGTATTATTGATGGACACCCAAACATGGACAGTGTAGCCTATTCATGACTGTAGTTGCTTATAGGCAGGGGGAGAGAGAACAGGATTTAAGATTCAGATCAGAGAAGGAATCCCATTTCATCTGAAATATTTATTTATTTCTACTTAAAAATACTTGTAGCAGGAGCAAGATTTTTAATGGATATCTGTTTTTACTACTTTATGCAGCATTACACTGCCAGGGTAATTAGGCATGAGAAAGAAGACATTCAGACTGAAAAGGAAGAACTAAAACTATCTTTATTGACAGATTGCATGATCTTATATATAGAAAGTCCTAGGTAGCTTGCTAAAAACCACTAAAACTAAAAACGAAGTCCAGCAAGGTTGCAGGATACAAGATCAATATACATAAATTGATTTCTGTGCATTAGTAGTGAACAATGTGAAAACGAAATTTAGAAAACAGTTCCATTCACAATAGTGTCAAAAAGATCAAAATGCTTAGGAATAAATTTAACAAAAGAAGTGCAAGACATATACTGGGGACTAGAAAATATTGTTAAGCTAAATGGAAAGACATTCCATGTCAATGGATCAGAAAACTTAATATTATTAAGATGGTAATGCTCTACAAATTGATCTCCAGATTGATGCAATCCTACCATCATTCCTACTGGCTTTTTTCCCCCAGAAATTAAAAATCGGTCCTAAAATTCATATAGAAATATGAAGGAACCAGTATAGCCAAAATAATCTTGAAAAAAAAGAAAAGACTTTGGAGGGCTCACACTTAGAAAAGCTCTAATAGACATTGCTAATTGCTATAAGGATAAACATGGTTCAATGGAATAGAATTGAAAGTCCAAAATAAACCCTTAGGTTTATGGTTAACTGATTTTCAACAAAAGTTTCAAGACAGTCAATGGAGAAAGAAAACAAATGGTGCTGGAACAACTCGATATCCACATACAAAAGAATGAACTTGGATTCCTACCTCACAGCATACACAAAAATTAAGATTGATTGTGAGCCTGAATGTGAGCTAAAACTATAAAACACCTAGAAGAAAACAGGAAAAATCTTTGTGACATTGAGCTGGGCAATAACTTCTTAGACACAAAGCCAAAAGCACAAGCAACAACAAAAATTGATAAGACGGGCTTCATCAAAATTCAATTCTTGTGCACTTCGAAAGACATAGTCAAGAAAGTGAAAAGAACACCTGCAGACCTGGAGACCACATTTTCAAATCATATATCCAGTAAAGGACTTGTAACCAGAACACATAATGAACTCTTGCAACACAGTAATAAGAAAACAAAGAATAAGCAAAGGATTTGAATAGAAATTTCTCCAAATATATATATGAATGGCCAATAAGCTTATGAAAAGATGTGCAATATCATGAGTCATTAAGGAAAGGCAAATGAAAATCACAATGAGGCCAGCCTTGGTGGCTCGCACCTGTAATCCCAACACTTTGGGAGGCCAAGGTGAGAGGATTGCTTGAGCCCAGAAGTTCAAGACCAGCCTGGGCAACGTAGTGAGACCCTGTCTCTACCAAAAATTAAAAAAAAAAATTAGCCAGGCATGGTGATGTGCACCTGTTAGTTCCAGCTACTTGGGAGGCTGAGGCAGGGGGATTACCTGAGCCTGGAAGGTCGAGGCTGCAGTAAGCTGTGATCATGCCACTGCACTCCAACCTGGGCAACAGAGTGAGACCCTGTCTTAAAAAACAAAAAATTAAAAACCACAAAAATTATGACTTTTTACCTGCTAGAATTGCTGTAATGAAAAAGACAATAACAAGTATTGATGTGGATGTTGAGAAATTGGAACCCTCATATATTGCTGGTTATAAATGTTACATTTACTTTGAAAAACTGTGTAGCAATTTCTTAAAACGTTAAACATGGAGTTATCACATGGCTCAGCAATTATACTCCTACGTATCTACCCAAGATAAATAAAAACACGTTCACACATAAACTTGTACATGAATGTTCATAACAGTATTATTCGTAATAGTCTCAAAATGAAAACAACCCAATTGTCCATCAAATGATGAATGGATAAGTAAAATGCAGTATATCCATACCATAGATTATGATTTGGTCATAAGAAATAGAATACTGATATATACTACAACATGGTTGAACCTCAAAAACGTGGAGTAAAAGAAGCTGGACACAAAATATTACCTATTTTATTATTCCATTTATATTAAATGTCCAGAGTGGGCAAATCTATAGAGATAGAAGGTAGATTAGTGGTTGCCTGGAGTTGGGGGTGGAAATGAACTGTGAATGCAAATGGAACAAGGTTTGATTTTGAAGTGATAGAAGTATTCTAAAATTAGGTTTTGGTGATGGTCACACAGCGTTGTAAATATACGAAAAATCATTGAAGTGTACACTTAAAATTGATGAATTTTGTGTTGTGTAAATTATATCTCAATAAAGTTGTTTAAAAACTACTTGAAGCAAATTTGATAAAATATTAAGGTTTCAGTTCTGGCTGGTTGGAATGCAGGTTTTTGTTTCTCAAAACAAAAACTCGGACACCACAAATTTGGGCCCCAATATCAAAGGAGATAAACATATAAATGTAGAGTCTTTTCATTATAGTCTTATCTTCAACTACTGACAGGTGCCCCCATCTTCAAAGGAAATGAATAGGTTCCTGTAGGAGCACTCTCAGTGATGCCTACCAGTCATACATAGCAAACGCAACTCTTCAGTGCCTGACTCAAATACAAGCCAAGAATAACTAGACATACGAGGAAAACGTTTAACATGAAAGACAGAAACAAAGACATTGTGGAAGGGCAAACTCAGAGGAAACAGACACAATGTAGAGAGCAAATAAAACTTAAAAATTCTTATAATACTTAGAGAAGAGAAAATCTGCAGCCATGGAAAATTTCAGAAATACATGATGAAAGGAATATTCAGAGAACAAAAAAAATTCCTGGAAATTAAAAATAATTGCCAGAAGGTGTGGAAAATAGTAACAAAAGAAAAAGCATTAGGAAATGGAGAGTAAAGAAAATTAGAGGATCAATCAAGAGGTTGCTGTCTAACAGTATTTGCTGTCTAATGGTATTTCCAGAGAAGGAGAAAACTGAAAATATAGAAAGGAATGCCAAAGGAATAATGTGAGGCAATTTCACAGCAAGGAACAACATGAGTTTCTATATTGAAAATTCTAGCACAATGATTGACAAAGAAGACTTACCAATTATATCTTAATGAAATCTCAGAAAACAAGGAACAGAAGAATATGCTAATACTGTTTAGAGAGTAAAGACAGATTACAAAAAGGAACAGAAAACAGGTTTTGGATTTTTGGAAGGTAGAATTCAGCAGAACAATGTCTTGAAAATCCTGAAAGAAAAGCATGAGGATAGAACAAAGACATTTTCAGACTCAGACATGCATACTTTGGGAGAGAGTTGTGATATTTGTGGCCATCAAATAACTTTAAAATTCCCTTTTTATTTTTCGGTAAACCTCCAACTTTATGACCCCTGCCTCATCAAGGTCAAAGCCGGAACTCAATTATCCAGCACCTATTGCAGTGAAGACATAGAGATATGACCTAGACTCTTCCAATCAGACATTCCCATGGAGGACTATAATGTAAAGAAATATGAGGAAGTAGATTTCATGAAGGATCTGTTCCTGGAGAAGGGTAGTGAGAGACAGTGACCTTTCAGAGGCAGCAGTAGCTTAGACTCTAATTGGAAATGTCCCTTGCCCAGAGTCTTTGGTGTCTTTGACCAGAGGATGTATAGGAATATCTAACTATTGTTTGTTGGGTAATCTGGATATTGTTCCTGGATACACAGGCTCCAATCCCTAGTCTCTGGTCCTGCTGAAGATTCTGTGAGCTACTTAATAATCTCTAATGAAGCTTCTAAGGATGCTTCTGGTAGACATGCTTTACCAACACAAGGGAGTAAACCAGGAAGGAGACTTGAGATGGGGGGAATCAGGATCTAACATAATAGAGAGGGAAAGGGAACCCCCAGGATTACAATGACTAGAAACCTCAAGATGCACGTCATGCAACAACCTGAAGACTCATCAGTCTAGATTTAAGTAAGCATCTGAGGGCTCCAGTAAGAATATTTCTGAGAAAAGAAATCTGATTCAGTACCAGATGTGTTTTATGCATTTAGAAGAGATTTACCTTTCTGGAAATGAATCTGGGAATGAATTAATATAAAGTGTAAAGCCAAGCAAATGAAAGAATGAGACAATTATTAACTGCAGAATAAAGAAAAATTTATACATGTATATAGAATTCACTTTAAGCCAAAGGGGATTTTTTTAAAAAGCTAAAAAAGTTATTGAGTAGTTTACAGAATCTCTGGGAGAGTCCATGTAAGTCCAAACTTACATGCTACTCAAGACATGTATTTAAAATGTATTGACAGTCCAAAGAAGCATATATTAGATAATTCCTTAAAACTCAATGGAGTGGTGTGTCCTTGTAGATGGATTCAGCAGGAAGACTTCTGGCTCCTGCCTCTCTCTGCTGCCAGATACCACTGTTACTGCTGCAGTATCCATGCAACAGATGAAAATAAAGATGATTTGAATGAGGTTAATAATCCCATGTTCAATTTATTATATGTCAGAATGAAATAATAATGCTGCACTTAAGATGCTGGATTTAAAGGCCAAGTCCCAAACTTTGGGTTTTATGTCACAGTTTATGCTGTCCATGCCTGATACTTGCTGCCGTGTGTCTTTCTCCTTTATATCCACACTCCTCTAGATGTTCATAAAAAGAAGTCCACACCAAATATTGGCATTTGTAGGCACAAAAGGTACAGGAAAAGTTGCCCTTTAACCTTCTTTCTCTCTCTCTCTCTCTTTCTTTTTTCTTTCTTTTTTTTTTTTTTTTGACAGAGTTTCACTCTTCTTGCCCAGGCTGGAGTGCAGTGGCGTGATCTCAGCTCACTGCAACCTCCGCCAGGTTGAACCTCCCAGGTTCAAGTGATTCTTCTGCCTCAGCCTCCCAAGTAGCTGGGATTACAGGCCACCACCACGTCCAGCTAATTTTTGTATTTTAAGTAGAGACAGGGTTTCACCATGTTGGCCAGACTGGTCTTGAACTCCTCACCTCAGGTGTCCCACCCGCCTCGGCCTCCCAAAGTGCTGGGATTACAGGCGTGAGCCACCATGCCCAGCCTTACCTTCCTTTTCTCATGCAGCTTATCAGGAAAGGTCTGTCAAAGCTTTTGGGTCAGAGACATGCAGATATTTTGGAGAGAGAAGCAAGCACATCTCATGGAAGAGACTTATTCCCTTAAGGCAAGTGCCCATTAGAGATGAAAGCTGCTTGTCAAGTAAGACACATTCTGGAGAGCTGCCACCTCAACAGCTTGTATTAAGCACCAAATAAATGTAGCACTCATGGAGTATAGAAGATAGAATTCTCACCAAGGTCTGAGGTTGGTATAGAAGGAACCCTGATGTAGGAGAGCCTCAGATTGGTCTGGAAGGCAGAGTTTATAACTTAGAAAAGAGAAGGAAGAGATAAGTGAAGCAAGGGAAGAAAAGCATAGAGTCAAGGACAGTGATTAGGACCATTTGACTGGAACTACGTTTGTATAAGAAAATTGAGAGAGAAATTTGGGAAACAAGAAGCAATAAAGATGTGGTTTAAACACAATCATTTACTTTGTTCCCTTTCCAAACCTCACTAAAGTGACAGTAACAGGATTTTTGTTTTAAGAAATGAACTTACAAAGACAGAAAATGGTAAAGGAAAACAGGTAGTGGCCAGTTTTGGAAATTGGAAAGCAGATGGACAAGTGTAAACTGATTTATCAAACACTGGAAAGTTGAGTCCTAAATTGGCAATGAGGAAAGCCAAGAAGCAACACAATTGTCTCTACAGAACCCAAAAGGCTTAGGATGTCATGGCATTAGGTACCTCTGGGAGTGACAGTTAAAATGAGGCTAAGGAGAATTTGTTGAAATCTGTCTAACAAAACAGAGCCCTAGGTTCCCACCCTCCTCTAAGCAGCTGGATAAACTGTCCCTCTTACACCCTGGCAGAAGATTGAGCTTCATTTTTTCTAGAGTGGGGAAAAAGGTGGCCTCTGGACTGGGAATTTCCAGATACTTTTGAGAGTGTGGTTGTCATAGGGAAAATAAGTTGATAAAGTGAACTGTACAAGTAGGGTACTTTTAGAAATGTGTAGCCTCTTTTGCCATTTGGGAGGGAAGTCAGACCTGTACTCTCCAGGAGAAAGACTGAAGCATCTTTTGCATTGAATATGACCAGCTCTAGAAATATCAGTGTTAGGAGTTCACCTAGGAAACAGCCCAGTTAGAATATCATGCAGGGAAGCATAATCACTAAAACAATTCATGTACCCTGAGCTTCTAATCTGCCTTTTTTGTGCTGTACTTTTATATATAAGGCAATTACTAAAGGCTACCAGACATGTGAGGAAAGCCTTAAATATGAAAGAGACCAAAGCAAAAAAAAAAGAAAGATAAAAAGGACAAAAGGCAATTTCAAAGAAACAGACCATGCAGGGAGAAAAACAAAACAGAATTTCAAAAACCATTGAGATTTTAGTATTTCTAGAGAGATAAAAGAAGAAATGCTCCCATGAAGCAAGAATAAGACAATAAGAAAGAAAAGCAATGTACATACATGCAGGAACTCTCAGGTAACAGAAATGATCACTGGAAATTAAAAATTTGATTGGAGAAATGAAAAAGACAAAGAGAAAGGAAGTTTAGAGATAAAGATGAAGAAATTTTTTAGAAGATAAAATGTAGTGATAAAGGAATAGAAAATTTGGGGGAGGGGAAAACAGGTAAACATTAGAGGTCTAATCCATGAAAGGTCCAATATCTAAATAAGAGGAGTTAATACACAGACGAAAAGGAGTAGAGGAAATCAAAGAACTAAAAAAAAAAAAAAATCCTAAAATTAACTTCATTTTTGAGATGGATAAAATGTAAGAATATGGGTTCAAAAAAAGCTTCTATAAACGTTGATAGAGAGACAAACAACCTAAAATAAACAACACACATAATGAACAGGTCATCTGTAAAGAACCAAGAATCATATTCATATCCTCTTCATACTCATGCTCACACCAATACCCACACAATAATTTCAAAAGTTAATAACCCCCCCTCTCCGAAATACAGAATTAAAAGTATAATTAAAATCAGAATTAAAGGTACAATTAGCATATACAAAGGAAAAAACTATAGGATAATATTTATCTCCATCTAGATGAAGAAGTATTGTAACTTTCTAAACATGAAAAGCATGAAAAATATTACAAAGGAAAATAAAATATTGTAAGTCAAAAACATTTTTGTTAAATAAATTTAAAGAAATACAAGTTAAATGACAAACTGGCAAAAAAACTATTAACATATCTAACAAAAGGGTTTAATATGTAAAATATTCATGTAATTAATATGTAAAATGTTTATATAAGTAGGTAAGAAAACACCCTGGGACCCTATTAGAAAAAAACAGGCAAAGGATATGAACCAATACATAAGATGAAATCCAAGAGACTAATATTTATGAAAAAAATCAAAATCAACCTTAGTGGTTGTCCAAGAAATGTAAATTAAAACTTGATCTAACTTTTTAACTTACCAAAATTAGTAAAATATATATTTTTTCAAAGTAAATTTGATCAGTGTTCAGGATGTAAAATATATTTTTTCTTTAAAGTTTTGGCAACGTGTATTAAAGATCTTAAAATATTTAAATTCTATAACTTATAAATTTCATTTATAAGTATCTAATCTAAGAAATTTCATTCATTCAACCAATATTTTACGGGATGTACTATTTTAGATACTGAAATACGGACTACATATTTAAGTAAAAGTGATTAGTAATAATCGTGCAAAAGTAAAAACAAAATAGCTGTCCAATAATACAGGATAAGTTTAATCACTTGTCTACACAGAGTAGAATTTTTTCAGTTATCAAATATATTATGCTTATAAATTATTTTAAATAAGTAGTAGATTTTCTAACTGAGAAAAAAATTTGATTAAGCATAGCATTTAGATATTGACTGTCAGAAGAAACAAGGGCTGATGTCTGAGGCATTTTGTTAACAATCCCCCACTTGAAGTAATAGATTTGAAATACATATGCAGCAAGAAACACGAACAGTTTGGGCAAGGGCTGCAGTGAAAGGGACTGTTAAACTTACTCAGCTTCACTTCTTAACTTGCCCAGTTTAACACCCCCCAACACACACACACAGCAAGAAGCTTAGGAGGCATTATTTCTAAAAGACCCGAAGAAAGACTTTCTAATTTCCAGAAATCCATTAATTTTAAGGGATCAAGTATTATTTTTAAATTATTCTGATAAGAAGAAAATACTTTTTCTTTGGTTGTCAGAACTGTCAAGTTTTCTTAGATGACGAATTCTGCCTTATTGTGATTACTGTGGGTAAGGGTAAAATGGAAGAGTATCAAGTGACAGTGTAATTATTCTCTACTGGTAGCTATGGTTCCAGTTGAAAGAAGCAAGTAGTCTCACAACAAAAGCAACCATTGAAGACTCATAGAGAAGTGACACATTTGGCTAGAACACTGAAGGATCACTCCATCATTGTACCTGGCAAATTCTAAGCAGTTTTTTTTTTTTTTTTTGGAGCGCAGTCACACTTACAAATTGTAGTATTTTCTTTTGATATGCAACATCTGAAGACTATATGTATAAGGAGACATTGCATCATTCTTCCTAGAATCCTTAGAAATGTAGAAAAGAAGTAACGCAGTTTATAAAACAGATGCAAAGTGCTCAACCCAAAGCTTATTTTACTTGTATATTCAAAAAAATATATAGGTTTGTGTGATTTTCATAGTCAGCATTTTGTTACTTCTTGAGGGAAAGACCCTCAGCATGATATTTAAGTTTCTGATATTTAATTATCCTTCTAAATTGTCTCACTTTTCTCTTTTCTTTTCTTTAGAGCAAGTTTTCTAATAGAAAGAATGAAATATTTTATTTTATATTCCAAAAATATAAAGAATTTATAATAAAATCATTGTAGAATAATTTTTAAGATTAAAAAATTGGGATGAGATTGGGAGACTATCATATGATACAGGTAATCTTGTCACTTGTACATCCTCAGTGTCTCGCTTGAGTGGTGACAGCTTTAAGTAGGAGAGGAAGACAAGCTGGATTCTTGGGTTCTTCTATAAGGAAGATAAAGAGAGCACACCCTGGGGTGTCTAGATGTCCTTGGGGCCTCATGGAAGACTATCATTGGATCCTCTGACAGGCACTGACCATATGTCTGGGAAAAGGGAGATGTAATAGTCAGTGGTGACTACGATAACACATTATTGCCCTTGATAGAAATAAAAGACATATAAAGGAGTAACTTAGTTTCAGGAGAAAGATCATCAATTTGTATTAAACCAGTTGACTTTCAGGGGCTCACTGGGCCATCTAAGTTGGAGAAGGAGAGCAGAAGCTTAGGAGAGAGTCAGTTATTGGAGAAAGTTATGACAATAAATAACATGTTTAAAGGGAAACAGCATGGTACTAACAGAAACCCTGAATATAAATAGGAAATTTTAAGAGAGAAAGAAAGTTAAGAGGGATAAAAATTGAACTTTGAGATGTCTGCATGTGTGTGGTAGAAGAGGAGGTAGAACCCAGAAGAAAGAAAAGAACCAGTGTTAAAAGAAGTATCAGTGCCCTGGAGGTTGTAGGAGTTTTAGGAGGAAGGGGGAGGTGTTCCGTGAACCAGTGATGTTCTGTGAACCAGATGTTCACAGAACCACTGGTTCTGTGAATCAGTGAAGTGTAACCCCTGGAGCAGAATTTGGGAGGCAGTTTGATGATTTATGGAGAACAATGTCAGTAGAAAGGTGGGGGCAGGACCTGGGGTTGGGTGGGGGAGAGAGAGAGAGGAGCCTGAGAGGAGGGAGAGAGGGAGTAAGGACAGTAGCTTAAATTAGGAAAGAGATTGATGACTGATGATTTAATAAAGAGAAAAATAACTGATTATTTAATTCAACATAGTCCTGGACCAAGTGGTAAATGTTGATTTAAGGAGTTCAAATGGAGAAATTAGCCCTAGAAAGCAGTGTTTTCTCCTGAGAGGACGGAGAACAGTGAGAAACATGGGGTGTAATCAATAGGTGACAGAGGGAAGTGTGTGCCAACTCATTTAATTATTTAATAAAAATGTTTTGGGTGCCTACAATATATAAGAAAACCAATATTCTTGGAAAACACAATAGTGAACAAGACACAGATCATGTTCTCAATACTTTTATATGGAAGATAAGTCAAGGATAGACATAATTGTAGAGACTGAAAACACAAGCTATTGAGTTAGTTATAAATTTCTCTATACCTTGGTTTCTTCCTTCATAAAATGGGGATAATGATAGTACCAACTTCATAGATTAGTTGTGAGTTTTGAATAGAATACTATAAAGTGCTTAATAAGGGGTCTGTCTAAATGAAGTGCTAAATAAAAGTGACACTGTTCACATTATATAAGGTAGAAGTGATAAGTGGCAAGAGAACTACAGGATATGAAAGAAGATGTGCTGTTTTGTTGGGACAGTAAAGGAAGATGAACAGTCAAGTTCATCTACTTGGGAAGGAGTGGAACTTAAGAACTGACAAAGAAGGGAAAGTTTGGGAGAGAGAATGTGGGAGGGGAGAAACAGTTTGAAGTTGAATAATAGCATAAAGTCAAAACTCAGGAAGATGTCAAGACATCAGTAAAATAGGCACTCAGTTAAAAACTGCCCCTAGTTTAAAAAATCTGTTTCGAGCATCCCAATCTTTTTTGAGCTTCCCTTTCCTAGTGTCCTAACAGGACTATTTGACCAAATAGAGAAATCTAGCCCACGAACCTCCCTCAAGTTCTTATTTCCTTTTTTATCCAGGATAGATATAATGGTTCATTCTCCATTCAACCCATCAACAACCTTATCCCTTTCTCACTGAGGTATACTTGCCTGGAAAAATCCTAACCCTGATGGAACCTTACTATCTGCTTTCTTCATCTCTTTTGAATGGCCCTTCTCTATGGGGAAAATTCCTGTCATGCTAGATTGGTCCATGTAGGGCTGATACCAGTTGTGCGAGGGATAGGGGACACATACTGCAAAGTCACACAGTATGAGTTAAGGAAACACATCATCTTTATTCTTTGTTAGTTCCGTACCTTTCCTCTTTCTTTCCCTTAACTCTAATTTGCTGCCTTTATCACTTGAATGTATAGTTTATTTTCAGTCGTTCTTTTTTTTCCTTTTAATACAATGAAATATGCCTCTTAGTTGTCTTTAACGCTTTTCCTCCTAAACCCTATTTTTAAATGAACATACAGAAATTTGTGAAAATCATCATACCTTGATGAATTAACACAATGAGTTATTCTGATGGGTATGAAACTAGCACCCAGGTTCTGAACAGATTAACTTTACTCAAGAGATCCCCTCAAGCCCCCCTACACAACAACCCCTCTTTTCCCAAGGTAGCCACTACTCTGACTTCAAACATAGATTACTACACTTGATCTTAGCCAAGAGGCCAAGAAGCAATTCAAACATAGATTACTTTGCCTCCTTTTCATCTTTATATAAATGCAATTGTGTAATAGGTATTCTTTTGAGTCTTGATAATGTTACTCAATATTGATCTTTATAAAACTGCATTTTCATGTGGCTTTGGTTTATCTTCATTGCTATATGGTATTCTGTTGTGTGAATATACTGCAGTGTACTTATTTATTCTATTGCTGATGGACATTTGGGTTGTTTAAGTGTTTGGCTACCAGAAACAATGTTGTTATGAACATTACTGGATGTGACTTTCAGCTCACAACCATACACATTTCCTAGGCATGTGGAACAGTTGGATCACAGAACATATGTATGTTCAGTTTTAGAAGAAACTGTCCAAATAGTTTTCCAAAGTGATTATAGTGCTTCATATTCTCTGTAGTAGGGTATGAAAATTCCCACTGTTCCACATCCACACCTCCACTTGAATTATCAATCTTATAAAATTTTAGCCTCTCTTTGTAATATTAGTATTCTATTCTGGTATTTAATTTCTGGATGCCTAATACTTTTTTCCAAATATTAATTTTTATTCTCTGTGTATTCTTTCTTTTAGATTTTGTTCTAAACACTGAGGACATTCTCTGCTACATTTGGGTCGTACCCCCAGGTCTGAGTAATTCAATAGACTTAAGAAGACAGAGCCCAGCAGCAACCGAAACATAACAGAGTTGCAGGGTCAGCTAACATCAATGCCTGGGCAAAGCTGCTGCCCAGAGTGGAATCTCACTAGTGAATAAACAAGCCCAAGAAAGATTATCATCTCATTTGCAGAAAAAAAAAAGTACGCTGGTAGATCCTGCTACCTCATAGATAACACCAGTCAATTTTTTTTTAAAGTAGCATTTTCCTACATTGTCAACTATCTAGAACATACCTAAACACTAAGAGTTTACTGCTTATTAAATGGAAACTATGAAGTCTAAGGCCAACTGTGCCCAGAATCCAAATTGTAACATAATGATATTTCATCCAACCAAAGAAGAGTTTAATGATTTTGATAAATATATTGCTTACATGGAATCCCAAGGTGCACACAGAGCTGGCTTGGCTAAGATAATTCCACCCAAAGAATGGAAAGCCAGAGAGACCTATGATAATATCAGTGAAATCTTAATAGCCACTCCCCTCCAGCAGGTGGCCTCTGGGCGGGCAGGGGTGTTTACTCAATACCATAAAAAAAAGAAAGCCATGACCGTGGGGGAGTATCGCCATTTGGCAAACAGTAAAAAATATCAGACTCCACCACACCAGAATTTCGAAGATTTGGAGCGAAAATACTGGAAGAACCGCATCTATAATTCACCGATTTATGGTGCTGACATCAGTGGCTCCTTGTTTGATGAAAACACTAAACAATGGAATCTTGGGCACCTGGGAACAATTCAGGACCTGCTGGAAAAGGAATGTGGGGTTGTCATAGAAGGCGTCAATACACCCTACTTGTACTTTGGCATGTGGAAAACCACGTTTGCTTGGCATACAGAGGACATGGACCTTTACAGCATCAACTACCTGCACCTTGGGGAGCCCAAAACTTGGTATGTGGTGCCCCCAGAACATGGCCAGCGCCTGGAACGCCTGGCCAGGGAGCTCTTCCCAGGCAGTTCCCGGGGTTGTGGGGCCTTCCTGCGGCACAAGGTGGCCCTCATCTCGCCTACAGTTCTCAAGGAAAATGGGATTCCCTTCAATCGCATAACTCAGGAGGCTGGAGAGTTCATGGTGACCTTTCCCTATGGCTACCATGCTGGCTTCAACCATGGTTTCAACTGCGCAGAGGCCATCAATTTTGCCACTCCACGATGGATTGATTATGGCAAAATGGCCTCCCAGTGTAGCTGTGGGGAGGCAAGGGTGACCTTTTCCATGGATGCCTTCGTGCGCATCCTGCAACCTGAACGCTATGACCTGTGGAAACGTGGGCAAGACCGGGCAGTTGTGGACCACATGGAGCCCAGAGTACCAGCCAGCCAAGAGCTGAGCACCCAGAAGGAAGTCCAGTTACCCAGGAGAGCAGCGCTGGGCCTGAGACAACTCCCTTCCCACTGGGCCCGGCATTCCCCTTGGCCTATGGCTGCCCGCAGTGGGACACGGTGCCACACCCTTGTGTGCTCTTCACTCCCACGCCGATCTGCAGTTAGTGGCACTGCTACGCAGCCCCGGGCTGCTGCTGTCCACAGCTCTAAGAAGCCCAGCTCAACTCCATCATCCACCCCTGGTCCATCTGCACAGATTATCCACCCGTCAAATGTTAGACGTGGTCGTGGTCGCCCTCCTCAGAAACTGAGAGCTCAGGAGCTGACCCTCCAGACTCCAGCCAAGAGGCCCCTCTTGGCGGGCACAACATGCACAGCTTCGGGCCCAGAACCTGAGCCCCTACCTGAGAATGGGGCTTTGATGGACAAGCCTGTACCACTGAGCCCAGGGCTCCAGCAGCCTGTCAAGGCTTCTGGGTGCAGCTGGGCCCCTGTGCCCTAAGTCCACGGGCTGTCTTTATATCCCACTGCTCTGCTGTGTGACAGTTTGATGAAACTGGTTACATTTACATCCCAAAACTTTGGTTGAGTTTGCAGGACTCTGGGCATGCATGAAAGAGCCCCCCTGGTGATGCCCTTGGATGCTGCCAAGTCCATGGTAGTTTTCAATTTTGCCATACTTTTGTTCTTCCTACCGGACCCTGGAATGTCTTTGGATATTGCTAAAATCTATTTCTGCAGCTGAGGTTTTATCCACTGGACACATTTGTGTGTGAGAACTAGGTCTTGTTGAGGTTAGCATAACCTGGTATATGCAACTACCATCCTCTGGGCCAACTGTGGAAGCTGCTGCACTTGTGAAGAATCCTGAGCTTTGATTCCTCTTCAGTCTACCCATTTCTCTCTTCCCCTCCCTCACCCCCTTTTTCTTATAAAACTAGGTTCTTTATACTGATAAGGTCAGTAGAGTTCCAGAATAAAAGATATGACTTTTCTGAGTTATTTATGTACTTAAAATGTTGTCACAGTATTTGTTCCCAAATATATTAAAGGTAACCAAAATGTTAAAATCTGATTTTATTTCAAATATTGTGTTTTCAGCCTGTGTGTGTATGTGTGTGTGTGTGTAGATTATTCTTTATGTACTTCATAATTATTTGAAAACATTTATGGCATTGTGTGGTGGTGAATGAGCTCAGGGGATGGTTGTCGCATTGTGGCTGTCTGGCTGGGTAGGGGGGCTGGGTTGCAGTCATGCTTCGAGGATGGTGGATTTGTCTGTCCTTGCATTGCTGTAAAGAAATACCTGAAACTGGGTAATTTATAAATAAAACAGGTTTAATTGCCTTACAGTTTCACAGGCTATATGAGAAGCATGATGCCGGCATCTGCTCAGCTTCTGGGGAAGCCTCAGGAAACTTAGAATCATGGCAGAAGGCGGCCAGGCGTGGTGGCTCAGGCCTGTAATCCCAGCACTTCGGGAGGCCGAGGTGGGCAGATCACGAGGTCAGAAGATTGAGACCATACTGGCTAACATGGCAAAACCCCGTCTCTACTAAAAATACAAAAAAATTAGCCGGGTGTGGTGGCAGGCGCCTGTAGTCCTAGCTACTCAGGAGGCTGAGGCAGGAGAATGGCGTGAACCCGGGAGGCGGAGCTTGCAGTGAGCTGAGATCGCGCCACTGGACTCCAGCCTGGGCGACAGAGTGAGACTCCGTCTTAAAAAAAAAAAAAAAAAATCATGGCAGAAGGCGAAGTGGAAGCAGGCACCTCATGTGGTTGGAGCAGGAGAAAGAGAGAGGGGGGTGGTGCCACACACTTTTAAATGACCAGGTCTCATGAGAACTCACTTACTATTGCAAGGACAGTACCAAGGAGGGATGATGGTAAACCATTCATGAGAAACCCAATCCCATGATCCAAGTACCTCCCACCAGGCCCCACCTCCAACACAAAGCTGGAGGCATCACAGTACCTTATTGCAAAATCTACTACAAATCTGTAGTATCAAAACAGCATGGCAGTGGCATACAAACAGACACATAGACCAATGGAACAGCGTAATGAGCCAAGAAGTAAACGCATGCATTTTTGGTCACTTGATCTTGTTAAAGGTGCCAAGAACACACAGTGGGGAAAGGACAATCTCTTCAGTGAATGGTTCTGGGAAAACTGGATAATCTACATGGGGAAGAATGAAATGAAATCCTCATCTCACACCATATACAGATATCAACTCTAAATAGTTGAAAGAGTTAAAACATAATACCAGAAACTGTAAAACTACTAGAAGAAAACAGGGGGAAAACTTACTTTTTTTGGTGTGGTGCAGATTTTTAATTTGATTTATTTATATTTTTAAATTTTTTATTTCCATAGGTAATTGGGAAACAGGTGGTGTTTGGTTACATGAGTTTTTTAGTGGTGATTTGTGAGATTTTGGTGCACCCATCACTCAAGCAGTATACACTGCACCCAATTTGTAGTCTTTTATCCCTCACCCCCTTCCCACCCTTTGCCCTTGAGTCCCCAACATCCATTGTGTCATTCTTATGCCTTTGCATCCTCATAGCTTAGCTCTCACTTATGAGTGAGAACATCTGATGTTTGGTTTCCCATTCCTGAGTTACTTCACTAGAATAATAGTCTCTAATCCCATCCAGGTTGTTATGAATGCTGTTAACTCATTCCTTTTTATGGGTGAGTAGTATTCCATTGTGTGTGTGTATATATATATATACACACCACAGTTTGTTCATCCACTCGTTGATTGATGGGCATTTGCATTGGTTCCACATTTTTGCAATTGCAATTTGTGCTGCTATAAATGTGCGCATGTAAGACCTGAATAGATGTTTGTCCAAAGGAAACATTAAAATAGCCAACAAGTATATTAAAAGGTGCTCAGCATCATTAATCAGGGAAATGCAAATCAAACCACTTTGAGATACCCCTTCACACCTGTTAGGTTAGCTATTATCAAAAAGTAAAAAAAGACAGCAAATGTTGACAATGGTATGGAGAAGAGGGAACTCTTATACACTGTTGATGGGAATATAGATTAGTACAGCCATTACAGAAAACAGTATGAAGGTTTCCAAAAGAAATTAAAAAGAAACCTATCATACAACCCATGAATCCCTCTCCTGGGCATATACCCAAAGGAAATGAAATCCTCACCTTGTAAAGATATCTGCATTTCTATGTTCATTGTGGCACTATTCACAGTAGCCAAGATATGGAAACAGCCTGGCTGTTGACTGATGAATGGATAAAGTTTTTTTTTTTTTTTTTTAAGGTGGAGTCTCGCTCTGTCACCCTGGCTGGAGTGCAGTGTCACCATCTCAGCTCACTGCAACCTCTACTTCCCATGCTCAAGGGATCCTCCAGCCTCAGCCTCCTGAGTAGCTGGGATTATAGGCCTGCGCCACCACGCCCAGCTAATTTTTCTATTTTTAGTAGAGATGGGGTTTCACCATGTGGGCCAGGCTGGTCTTGAACTTCTGACCTCAAGTGATTGGCCCGCCTTGGCCTACCAAAGTGCTGGGGTTACAGGTGTGAGCCACCATGCTCAGCCAATAAATCCTGATACATAGACACTATGGAATATTTTTCAGTGCTAAAAATGAATAAAATCTTGCCATTTGCCACAATGTGGATGAGCCTGGAGGATGTTATGCTAAGTGACATAAGCCAGACACAGAAAGAAAAATATTGCATGATCTCATTTGTGGAATGTTAAAAAAAAAAAAAGAAAAATTCAAATATACAGGGATAGAGAATAAAATAGTGGTCACCAATAGCAGGAGTGTGGGATGGAGGAAAAATGAGGAAATGATCAGAGGATAAAAGGTAACATATATAGGATGAACAAGTTGAGAGATTTCATGTATCACATGAAGACTATAGATAATAAAATTGTCTTGCCAGATGTGGTTGCAGAGGCCTGTAATCCCAGTGCTTTGGGAGGTCAAGGCAGAAGGATTGTTTGAGCACAGGGGTTCAAGATCTGCTTGGGTAACATAATGAGATCCCCTCTCTGCAAAATAAATAAATAAATAAATAAATAGTGCTAGATTCATGCTAAATGAGTAGATTTCAACTACTCTAGCCACAAAAACACAAAACAATGAAACAATGGGCATGTGAGATGATGGATATGTTGATTTGCTTCACTGTAGTAACCTTTTTATTGCCTATATATGTTCTGTAAAAGCATGTTTTATATCTTAAATATAAATAAAAAATTTTAATAAATAGAACTACCAGCAATCCCACTACCAGGTGTTAAAAGGAAAAAGCCTTAGACTTTTACGTTTAACATAGTTTATTTGAACAAAGCAAAAAACAACCCTTGAGTCAGGCAGTCCCCAGAGCCAAAACAGGTTCAGGGTACTCCGGCCAACAAGGTGATCTGGCAGCATTTATAAAAAATGTTATTGAGGTCTAGGGACAATTTAATTGGTCACAGCTTCATTGGTTTATTGGTTACAGAACCTCCTGCAATTAATTGAAATACAGCTACTATGATTAAACTCTATATTGGTTTGGACTGTTGAGCTGAATGCAGGAGCTGAGTCTAAATCAATGGCCTTTTACAATTTTGCTTAACAATTTCCCTCTTTTGGTCATGCTCTTAGCAACTAAAGTGTGACCAAAATTAGGGGAATTGGTGCTACTCTCAGTCACCATTGTCTTGGGTTTCTGGTCTCAACATGTCATTCATAGGTTATGGTGTCCGCATAATCATACATTTATTTAAGTTTTTGTCATTTCAGGCTGAAGGGAAACCATTTAGCATTCATCACATGGCTGAGTGTAGACATTTGAGACTTTTTGAGAAAATGCAGTTCATGAGGGAGACTATTGTGACTTTTAGGAGAATAATACCAAAAATTTGAAGTATGTTCCTTAGCCAGGGTCCTCATCAACCAAGCCAATCAAAATTGATTACCCAAAGAATGAGCCAGATTAGTCTATTCATTTTAGCCTAATAGCCTGTTCATTAATATTTTTGGTAACTGAGTCCCTACAATGCTCAAAGTATTTATTCACAAGCAACAAAAAGTATTAGCAACTAGACAAACTCCTCCTTGTTCAGCTAGTATGTATTCTAGCATCCCATGAATTGGTTAAATTAAAACAGAGTGAGACCAAGTGAGTCTAGAAGTCTGATTACAGTATTGTCCTACCAAGGAAAAGAGGTAGCCATAACGAAGAAAAAATTAAGAAAAGTAAGAGTCTTGTTATGATTAGTCTTGTTCTTGCATTTTGGGAAAGGCTGTTCACATCTAAGATGCTGTCTACTTCTGGGGAAGCTTGTCCCTAGTCAGCTTTACCTTAAAGTCTCCAACAAGTATACAGTTCAAGAAGTCTGGAAGGATTCTCCTGAGTTATGAGATGAAGACCAAAGGCTTGAGGCAACAAACATCCACAGTAGTGTGGGATGAGGTTTTTGCATGACAAGACTTGAAATGTCCATAAATAAAGATCTGATGAGAGTTCATTACAATAATGATGCAATTGACAAGGAAATTCAATTATTTCTGTTGTATACAACATCTTAATAACTACAATTATGACTGACAGCATCCAGGATGATCAGATTTATACAAATTTTATACTATTTCTGAAATACATATGAATAACATCCATACAAATATAACTCAAAGAAGGTCTAGCATCACTTACTATTTGAAAATGCTTTCCATAAAGTTTAATATATCAAATAATCCTAATTAGTTTAATATATCTCTTTCAGATATTTCAGGGGCCCTTCTGGAATGCAACAAAGTCAATTCAAAGTCAAAAGACTTACAATTTAAAATTTAATTTTGGGAAGTTTTTCAAAAATCTCAAAATTTAAAACACTTGATAAAAATGAAGACACAGGCCACTGTGAATAATAGTCATTCTTTTAACAAAAATTACAAAATATTTCAAAGACAAATACAGAAAGCTACACAGTCACAGAAAAATCTCAGCTCTGTTAAGAGAAAACTGTCTTCTTAAGTGACTGAAAACCAAATAACATGAATCAGAAGAAATTATCTTGGTAAACATAGAATCTTTGTTTACCTAGGCCAGTTTCCTAAAATGTAAATGAAACTTCTCACAATTTTTTATTCAGAGCAGATCAATATGCTGACAAAAACTTTAACACAGGAACCAAATTCCAGTTTTTCATTCATGTACTTTTGATATTAATGCTCAATTATTAGAAAAACTTATAAATAATTCCCTTCTAATTGTAGCCAGCTTGATTACTTATAAAATTCCTTTCACGAGATTCATCTTCTGCAGGCTTCTTATGCATTCGACTTTATCTCTATCTTTCCTTCCTTCCTTTATTCATTCTGAAACAAGCTTTAAACAACTTCCAAACTAGACATAATTACTCTTTTCCTGGACAAGAACACATCTTTTATGACTTACAGCTTCACTTACATGTCTTACTTTCTTCAAATAAGGCATGATTATTTCTAGTTCTAATTACCATATGTTAGTTTTTGTTTTGTTTTGTTTTGTTTTGTTTTTTGAGACAGAATCTCGCTCTGTCACCCGGGCTGGAGTGCAGTGGCATGGTTTTGGCTCACTGCAACCTCCGCCTCCTGAGTTCAAGCAATTCTCCTGCCTCAGCCTCCCAAGTAGCTGGGATTACAGGCATGCACCACCATGCCCAGCTAATTTTTTTGTTGTTGTTGTTCTTAGTAGAGACAGGGTTTCACCATGTTGGCCAGGCTGGTCTTGAACTCCTGACATCAAGTGTTCCACCTGCCTTGGCCTCCCAATGTTAATTAGAATTTTAACTCTTAGTAACTTTAGTTTCTAGTGAAAACTTAGGGAGTAAGCATTCTCCCCTTCCCTTCCCTTCCCTTCCCTTCCCTTCCCTTCCCCTCCCCTCCCCTCCCTTCCCTTCCCTTCCCGTAAGCATTCTCCCCTCCCCTTCCCTTCCCTTCCCTCCCCTCCCCTCCCCTCCCCTTTCCTTTCCTTTCCTTCTTTTTTTTGTCTTGCTCTGTCACCCAGGCTAGAGTGCAGTGACCCAATCATAGTTCACTGAAGCCTCAACCTCCTGGGCTCAAGTGATCCTCCCACCTCAGCCTACTGAGTAGCTGGGACTACTCCCATCACACCCAGCTAATTTTTTACATTTGTAGAGATGGAGTCTCGCTATGTAGCAATCCTCCTGCGTCTGCCTCCCCAAATTCAGGGATTACAGGCATGAGCCATCATGTCCAGCCAGAGTGAGCAATTTTGAACTGTTTTATATCAGCATTTTGTAGATGAAGCCCATTTCATAATTTTAGAAAAATGTTTCCTCATAATACAATCCCTTTTATGTTTATTAATACCCAGATACACCTAGCTTCTTTACATCATATAAAAAGATGTATCACTAGTAGAATTTATCTATTTTCAAACATTAACCTGTGATACTAGCACTATGTCTAATAAATGACATAGTGTCATAGCACTGTCTAATAAATGACACTATGACAGATAAATGACAACAAAAATGGCTGACATGAGTTCAATTCAACCATTCATCTATTTGCAGATACTAACACAGAACACAGGGAGTGAATAATACTTTTTCTTCATAGCACTTAAAAAATTATTAATTTTCTGACTTATACTGCGTACATGTGTACATCTAGTTATTCTGTGACACTGCATGATGGAAGAAACTACATCTGCCTTGTTTACCATTACTTCCCTGGCCCTGGTAGGATGTTACACATACTAAATGGTCAAATATCAGTTAAAGAAATGAATATGGCCATGCATTGATTATCAGCCTCAACCAGCTCATCATTTCATTACTCAGTGTTTTCCAACCAGTTAAGACACATTCCATATTTTCTGAATGAAAGCAGTGAACAGTCGTTTTCTCTTCATTACAATTTCTAGTAGCCTACCCCAATCATTAAAGCTAATTGAGAAATTCCCCACTAGTCAGTATCACATTTATCCTCTCTTCATCGGAGACCCTTCTTCCAAAACACAAAATCAGAATGGTTGAGCAGCATATTTCAGCATTTTAATTTACCATGTCAAGTTCATCCACAAACTTCCATCCCATTTATACTCCTCCTAATTTACTCATTCTTAACAATTATCCTTAAATTACTCATTAAACAAAGCCAGCATTGAAGAAATTTAGGTAATGCTACCCTAAAAATATATTGCTTTATTATAATGATTATTTTGAGCTGCAGGAACTTGAAAAACACAAGATGCAAGGCTCTCTGAGGGTCCCTCCATCTGCCTTAAGATAGCTTTTACAAAAGGAACTCAATTGTCATTAATCCTCTGAAAATTAACTCATTGCGGGAAAGGAGACTTCACCACACCCAGACAGACCTTGTTACAAACCATCATCTATCCTTCTAAGGGTCTATTCATCTTTCTCAAAATCTATTTATCTGAGGATATTTTCTTCAACCCCTGAGCGTTTTATTCATTTCAGCAAAAGACTTTAGTCAAAGGGTCCTTGTAATTTCCTTGACTGACGAGCCTAATTATTGTTTGTTAGGTTGTCATTGCATCAGATTTCAGGCCTAAACACCATTACCTCTTGAGACAAAGAAAAGCATATAGGAAGCCTAGTTAGGACAAAATGGTCAAAGGTGAGACTCCTTACACAGACCTAAGTCTTTGACTTCTCCATTCTAAAAAGCTTCCAGTGATTCAATCGTCCTTCTCCTCCAGGTGCAGAGAAGGAGACTCCCTTACAAATGGAGATATACTTTTTAAATTTTTCTTACAACCAAGAAAGAGTTTGGAGGTGCAGAGCAAAGATCATTACAACACAGATCGTTGGCAGTGCATATAGTCAGCAGGGGACTGAGAAGAGAGATTTTAGTCGACTAAGAGGTTCCCATGGGAGAAGCAGGATCAACTAGAGAAAAGGTTCCTATGGGAGAAGCAGGAGCAAATAGAGAAAGAAAAGCAGAGAGGACTAATTAAATAAGTTGATTATTGCCCTAGCAGCAAAATCTTTAGGAGTTTCCTTTAGAGGGGAAATTTAGAGGGGAAATCCAGGCCAAAATGAGTGGATAAAGTAGACACTTTCTTTTCCAGTGGCATGACTGTTTACAATAAAGTCACACATACCAGGGCACAGGGATTTTTTAGTTTAGAAATCCTTGGTTTTGGTTCAAAATATGTACAAGAACCCTCTTGGACACTGTAGCTATTGAAGCTGTAAAAACATGCACCTGTTTGCCCTTTGTAAGGAGGCAACTTTTGATACATTTAATCTTTTAGATGCCAATGAAATAAATAAAAATGCCCAATAGTTTGCAAATCTTTTCTCCCATTCTGTAGGATTAATTTCAAAAGATACAGAAAAGCACTCAATTAAATTCAACAGGGTGTCTCTTCAGTTTGTTAATTGTTTCCTTTCCTATGCAGGAGCTTTTTAATTTGATATAACCTCATTTGTCTACTTTTGCTTTAGTTGCTTGTGCTTTTAAGATCTTACTCAGGAAATTTTTGCCCAGACCAATGTTCCAAAGTATTTCTCCAATTTTTTTCTAGTAGTTTTATAGTTTCAGGTCACACATTTAAGTCTTTAATCCATTTTGATTTGATTTTTGTGTATGGTGAGAGATAGGGGCATAATTTCAATCTTCAACTTTTGGATATCCAGTTTTCCCAGCACCATTTATTGAAGAGTGTGTTCTTTCTCCAATGCACATTCTTATTGCCTTTGTTGAAAATGAGCTGGCTGTAAGTGCGTAAATTTATTTCTGCATTCTCTGTTGTGTTCTATTCGTCTGTATGTCTGTTTTTATACCAGTACCATGCTGTTTTGGTTACTATCCCTTTGTAGTATATTTTGAAGTCAAGAAATGTGATGCCTCCAGCTTTGTTCTTTTTGCTCAGAATTGCTTTGACTATTGGGTGTCTTTTGTGGCTCCATATAAATTTTAGGATTTTTTTCTATTTCTGTGAAGAATATCACTGGTATTTTGAAAGGGATTGCAGTAAAGCTGTAGATCCCTTTGAGTAGTATGGACATTTTAGTAATATTAATTATTCTAATCCATGAACATGAAATATCTTTCCATTTTTTGTGTCCTGTATTTTTTTATCAGTGTTTTATAGTTTTAATTGTAGCGATCTGTCACTTCTTTGGTTAAATTTATCCCTAGGTATTTTATTTTATTTTTTGCAGCTATTGTAAATGGAACTGTTTTCTTGATTTCTTTTTCAGATTGTTTGTAGTTAGCGTATAGAAATGCTACTGATTTTTGCCCGTTGATTTTGTATCCTGGAACTTTATTGAATTCATTTGTCAATTCAAACAGTTTTTTGGTGGTCTTTAGTTTCTTCTAAATAAAACAGTATATAATCTGGAAACAAGGACTATTTGACTTCTTCCTCTCCAATACAAATGCCCTTTATTTCTTATTCTTGTCTAATAGCTGTAACTAGGATTTCTAGTACTATAAAGAATAAAAGTGGTGGAAGTGGGCATCCTTGTCTTGTTCCAGATCTTAAGAGAAAAGGCTTTTAGCTTTTTCCCATTAAGTGTGATGCTATCTGTGGCTTTGTCATATATGGCCTTGGGATGTTGAATTTTATTTAATGCTTTTTCTGTACCTTTTGAAATTCACCTTTGCTTTTCTAATGTGCCTCAAAATTGAAAAACTTTATCTGAATTAAAACTTCCCCACTGTGGCCACAGGAACCCTAACTTACCTTTGGTAAGGTTCATCCATTTATCTATAAAAGCATTCTTGTACTGTATATAAAATTAACTGCAGTTACAGATGGAGGAATTCTTGACTTTTTAGATTCATATGAACTCATGATTCCTGGTCTGCTAGGACAGAGAGTTCTAGACTCCTTAATCCAAATGAACTCCCTATCTTGTAGTCCAGTTTCTGTCTGATCTAGACACGGCAAACCCCAAAGGTTATATGCCTTCTTACAGCACAGGATAATCCTTGGTACCCAGCTCAAGTTCACATGCTCTCTCATAGCACAAATTAACCTCAGATTTGGGCTCAAGGCAAAAAGAAAGATCCTTTATTCATGATTCTAGAATCAACTTCCAAATCTAGTCCAGATCAAAACTTTGCTCAAAGATAGCTCAAAGCACAAATCTGTGGAGCTTTGGAATCCAAGAGAGAACTTACTCATGAGCCCCAGATGCAGCAAGGAAAAAATAAGCACAGTGCAGGTAACTATACCTGGTTACCCAGTGCCCCTGGCAATCACTGGAGTTCTGCTTCAGATCCCGCTGACCACGCCAATCTGTTAAAAGAAAAAAACCCTTAGACTTAAATTTACCGGAGTTTATTTGAGTAAAACAAAATAAAACAATACAAAAAACAATTCTCAAATTGGACAGCCCCCAAAACCAAAACAGGTTCAGAGGACTCTGGCCAAAAAAGTGATCTGGCAGCATTTAAACAGAAGTGAGGTATAGAGACAACTTAATTAGTTATAACTTAGTTGGTTAATTGGTTACAGAACCTTCTGTGATTAACTGAAGCTCAGCTATCATGATAAAACTCTATATTGGTTTGGTCTGTTGAGTCTTGTGCAGGAGCCCAGTCCAAATCCTCTTAGAATTTTATTTGACAGGTATATATCCAAAGGAAATGAAAGCAGCACGTTGAAGAGATAATGGCACACCTATGTTCATTTTCATTGCAGCATTTTTCACAATAGCCAAGATATGGTGTCAACCTGTGTCTCTCAGTGGATGAATGAATGGATAAAGAAACTGTGGCATATGTATAAAATAGAATTCTATTCAGCCTTAAAAAGATTGAAATCCTGTCATTTGCAACAACATCAATGAACCTGAAAGACATTATGCTAAGTTAAATAAGTCACACAGGAGAACAAATACTGCGT
This sequence comes from Pan troglodytes, assembly GCF_028858775.2. Classification (NCBI taxonomy): domain Eukaryota; kingdom Metazoa; phylum Chordata; class Mammalia; order Primates; family Hominidae; genus Pan; species Pan troglodytes. Next base: position 97,117,502 of record NC_072407.2, read on the forward strand.
GAACTCATTTATATGTGGGAGCAAAGAGTCAAACTCATAGAAGCAGAGAGTTTAATAGTAGTTATCAGAAGCTGAAGGGTGGGAACATTGAGGAGATGTTCGTCAATGGGTACAAAATTTTAGTTTGAGAGGAGTAGGTTCTGGAGATTTATTATACAGCATGGTGACTATAGTTAATCATAATGTATTGTACACTTTACGATTGCTAAGAGGGTAGATTTGTGCTCTCCACTATAAAAGATATGTGAGATAATGCATATGTTAATTAGCTTTATTGACTTATTCCACAGTGTATACACATATCAAACTGTCATGTTGTACACCATCAATATACACAATTTTTATATGTCATTTGAAGAAAACAATTTAAAAAGGAGCAGGGTATTATTCTCCCTATTATTTAGGGTATAGCATTTATATAATTTATTTGGAATTCTGCTACAAGATAGATTTGTCTCTTTTCTTCAATTTGTCAATTTATTCAATCATTTATTTATATCAGTATGAACTCATAGATATTTATTTTGTACTTTTGATTATAATTCAAGATGACTTTTTTTTTTTTTTTTTTGCTAAGTTTGTTCAAGCTTTGGCCATTGGGAGCTGTTTCTGTTCATTCCTGTGCCCCGTTGCCGTACCCCCATCAAGGTTTTTGTTTGCTTGTATTTAAAACATCCTTGTTTTCAAGCACTTCAAGATATCCCAGACTTGTCCAATACATTTCCTTTCCTCGGTCTAGAAATTTCTTTTTCTCCATCAGTATTGCCAATTCTTTATTTTTCTTTAAAGGCATCAGATTTCAGTAACTTAATCATCTCTTTTTTTGTGTATCTTTGTTTTCTCTTTTGTTTATCATTCTCTCATTATTTTAATCTTTCATTTTTATTGCCTAATTCTGTTTTTTTTGGTTTTGGTTTTTACTAACTGCTGAGTTGAGCATCGAGATGAATAGACTTTTACAAACACGGATATTAATTTTGAAATAAATATGGTTGGGTTCAACTCCTTTTTGCTGACTTTAAATTATATTTAATTGTGGTCAAGATTGTGCTCAATATACTGATTGTATGGAATTTTAATTGATATTTATTTTGTACCCTGAATTGCTAAATTTTTGTAAATGTTTTATATCTGTTGTAAAGCATTTTTCTTTGCTTTATGGTGGTGGTGAGTTATATGATCAAAGTTGTTAAGTTTGTTCAAACTCTTATAGCATTATTAATTTTCTTCTCTCCTTTGTCACTTTCAGAGAGAATGGTGTTAAAAAAAAATCAAAACTCCTGCCATAATTGCAGAATCATCAGTTTTACCTTGTAATTCTCAGGATTCATTTTCTATGACTCAATGCCATATGGTTAGGTGTATGATGTTCATCACTGTAATATGTTTCTAGTGAAGTTTTCTTTTTGATAGTTATAAAATGTGCCACTTTGATCCTATAAATACATTGCTATCCCAGGTTTCTTTTTTTAATATTTGTCCTGTTGTGCCTTTTTCAACCTCTTAATTTTCAGCCTCTTAGTTAACTCTGTTTTAAAATTGCTTTTTAAAAAAGGACCTTTATAAGTCAAATCAGGAAACTAGCCCTTGGGTGAAGGACATCAGTTTCGTGACGCTGCTATGGATCGATTACAGCAAAGTGGCCTCCAGTGTGGCTGCCAGGGGACGAGGGTGACTTTTTCCCATGGAAGCCTTTGTGCACATCCTGTAAACCGAGCCCTATGAGCTGCGGAAACACAGGCAAGACCAGGCAATTGTGGACCACATGGAACCCAGGGCACTAGACAGCCAGCAGCTGAGCACCTAGAGGGAGGCCCAGTTGACCAGGAGAGCCGTGTTAGGCCTGAGGCATCTCCCTCTTCACTGAGCTCAAAGCCCCAGTTTGCCTGTGGCCGTGGGTGCCGTTATGTGCTCTCCATGCCTCCGTCCTTCAGCGGCCCTAGGGGCTGCTTCCCATAGCGAGGCCACCATGACCTGCAGCTCCCAGAAGCCTGGCTGGATCCCATTGCTGACCCTCATTCTGTCCACCCCATATCTTCATCCCCAAACTGGCAGACATGGTCGTGGTCATAGTCGTTGTGCTCTGGAACTGGGGGCTCAGGAGCCGACCATTCTGGCTTAGGCCAGGAGGCCCCTCTTGGTGGGCATAGTGCACTTAGTTCTGGGCCCTGAGCCTCATCCGCTGTATACAGATGAAGCTTTGATGGACAAAGTTGCACCTTTGAACTTGGGGCTTCAGCATCTTGCCAAGGCTTCTGGGTGCTGCTGTGCCCCTGATCATCAACCCTTGGGGTCCCCACTGAATCATGATGAACCCATGCACCCTGGCCCCTGTGCCTGCTAACCCAGGGTAGCACTACTCAGAATCTCTCTGACATTGTTCCCCTGACTCCTCCCAATGTCATTGTGTCTTTGAATAAGTTCTGCAGGGATGCTGCTCCAGATTGCACAGCCCCTGTGAATCTGGATGAGACTGAAGCAATGGACCACTCATGCCTCTAGGATCCTGGCCCCTACTGAGGTTGCCAGAATCTCCTAAGCCCCTGACTCATCTCCTGGCGCTAAAGGTAGACAGAGCTGCACCTCAGAATTTGGAGATATTTGCCTTCAATGCAAGATCTCAATCATCTGAACCCATGACTGTTGAATATGTTGCCAAATGTGGCTGCCCCTCTGACCTCAACTACAGAAGCCACAGAAGGCTCCCAGCCAAGCACAGTTCGGGTCTGGACCTGTGTATTAGATTCTTTGACCTTCAAGAACTGACACATTTTCAAGGTTACCAAATGCTGCCTCCTGTTTGTTAAATTTGACACTCCTCGTGTGTATCTGACATGTAAAAAAAGGAAAATCCTGAAAACATATTTTAAAATCACAATTATAAAAGAGATATATCTAAAACTAAGTGATTCAGAAAAATTGAAAACTAAAAGAATGGGGGAAACTGTACCAAGGAAAATGCAAAAGCAAAAGAAAACAGAGGTGGTAGATCTTAATATCAAACAAATGTAGACCAAAGGGACATAGAAGGACTCTTTATAATACTAAAGGCTAAATTTCACAATGAAAATACAGCCTTTATAAATAGCCATGCAACTTTTTCTTCCATTAAACTTTTAATTATTTTTGTTTTGGTATAGTATACATGTATAAATTACAATTTTCACCATTTTAAGTGTATAGTTTAGCTGCTTTAAGGACATTCCCATCGTTGTACAACCATCAACACCTTCTATCTCCAGAACGTTTTCATCATCACAGACTAGGACTCTACCCATTAAACAGTAACACCTCATTATAGCCTGCCCTGGCTGCTGGTATCCCTTGTTTTATTTCTCTAATAATTTCAGTATTTTAGGTACCTCATGTAAGTGCAATGATACAATATTTGTCCTTTCATGTCTAGCTTATTTGACTTAGCATGATGTCCTCCAGGTTCAACTACGTTGCAGCATGTGTCAGATTTCCTTCCTTTTCAAGGCTGAATAATATTCCACTGTATGTATATACCACATTTTGTTGATCAGTTCTTCCACTGATGAACACTTATGTGGTTTCCACCTTTTGGCTCTGTGCATGGTGCTGTTATGAACACTGGTGTAAACATATCTTCATGTGTCCCTGGTAAAACCATCTAATCACCTTTTAGAGTAGGTTACACATTCTTCATTGAACATCATTAATACCCCTGTGCGTCTGCCTTGATTGGAGATCTGATTAAATACCTGCAGTAAATCAGTTTTTAATGTCATCTGAAATTCAAAAATTGTAATTAAATTTAATTAAAATTTTAGATTAAAACTTGTGTCACTTCTCCTGAATTTTAAGAGACTACTGACAGCTGCATACCTTGTACTTCTCTACCAAATATATGCACACCAGCATCTATTACTATTTCAGGGAATTCATGGATCTCTCAGTTCTATCCTAAGTCCCAGGTTTAGGAGTCTAAAGTTTCTCTCAGTATCCCCTTATCACGGATGTCTCCTTGGCTTTGAAACAGCGTTTTCAGTCTTCACATAATCTGCAGAGCTTGGGGAGAGTTGTGCTCCACATCTTTTTATTCCTGCTGGCAGTAACTCACTATGGGCACAACATGGCTCTGTGGGAAGCTGGGCATGGTGACCAGGTGGCTGTGTGAAGCCAGGAAGCTCTTGCCAAACTCACAGCCAGCACTGTACATGCACTGAAGCTCACGGGATCCCTTTACCTGGCACAGGACGGGCAGTGCAAAGCTTGTGTGCTTCTGTCAGAGTGAGCGTGGGTGGGTAGTGGGCACTGCTTCTAGTGGGCTTCCTTCTTCCTGGCCTTCTGGTCTCAGAGGCTGCCAAAGTCCTGACTGAATCCACATAGGGTGAGCGCTTGCCCAGAGAATCCAGAGGCGGGTGTCCCAGGCCCCTGTGCTGGGCTCGAGCAGTGCTTGGGAGACGGTTACCCACGGAGCTTTCCGTGCTGGGCTTGTCTTTCTAGGGGGAAAACAGGAGGGGCAGGCATGGGCTGCAGGGTCCAAAGTGGAATTTACCACAGTTGGAAAAGAAAGTTCTGGTAAAGTATTATTTCTTTTCTATTTTATGGTATAGGGCTCTCCTTTTTATGGTACAGATTTAGGCCAGAAATTTGAGATCCAGCCTAGAACCCATGTGAGTTTCATTAAGTATAAATTGCAGTTTCTAGAAGACAAGTTTGAGTAGTACTTTTAAAACAGAAGAATTTAAGTAACTTTACTGTATTGAAGACAGAAAAAAAGGACAAATATAGGGATATAGAAAACAAACAACATTAACCATAAGGTAGAATTATGTACCCAGTAATAGAGAATATCCCCTTATTTTCAAGTACCAATGGATAATTCACAAAATTTGACAATATATTAGGGTTAAAAGAAAACATGAATAACTTATAATTTCAAAAGAATAAGAAAATATATATATTTTTTGAGACAGGATCTCGTTCTGTCACCCAGGCTGGAGTGCAGTGGTACAATCTCAGCTCACTGCAACTTCTGCCTCCCGGTTCAAGCAATTCTCCTGCCTCAGGCTCCCGAGTGAGTAGCTGGGATTACAGGCATGTGCCACCATGCCCAGCTAATTTTTCGTAGTTTTAGAACAAATAGGGTTTCTTCACCATGTTGGCCAGGCTGGTCTCGAACTCCTGACTTCAGGTGATCTGCCCATCTCGGCCTCCCAAAATGCTGGGACTACAGGTGCGTGCCACTATGCCCAGCTAATTTTTGTATTTTTAGCAGAGATGGAATTTCGCCATGTTGCCCAGGCTGGTCTCGAACTCCTGACCTCAGGTGATCTGCCTGTCTTGAACCCCCAGAGTGCTGGGATTACAGGCATGAGCCACTGCACCTGGCCAAACATTCTTTTTAGAAAAAAAAACAAAACTTTCATTTTAGGTTCAAGGGTACATGTGCAGCTTTTTTATATAGGTAAACTCATGTTATGGGGGTTTGTTGTACAGATTATTTAAACACCTAGGTACTAAGCTTAGTACTATATATATATGTGCGTGTGTGTGTGTGTATATATGTGTATATATATGTGTATATATATGTGTATATATATGTGTATATATATGTGTATATATATGTGTATATATATGTGTGTATATATATATGTGTGTGTGTGTATATATGTGTATATATATGTGTATATATATGTGTATATATATGTGTATATATGTGTGTATATATATGTGTATATATATGTGTGTATATATATATATGTGTGTGTGTGTGTGTGTGTATATATATATATTTGCTCCTCTCCCTCTTCCTACACCCTCCACCCTCAAGTAGACCCCAGGGTCTGTTGTTCCCTTCTTTGTGTCTATGAGTTCTCATAATTTAGCTCCCACTTATAAGTGAGAACATGCAGTATAATTACCATGAAATAAAACTAGAAATTGATTCGAAAACTCTGAAAATATAAAGATGCACTTTCCCTGAAAGTTTAAAATTCTCTGTTGAGCAAGTTTAGATAAGAGGGAAACATAAGCCAAAATAGCCAAACTCCACTGGCGTTTCAAAGCTATAGGTCTATTTGACATTGTTAATTCATTGACTCAGCCCAATAAACAAGTCCCCAGTAAGTGAACAAGACAGTTTCAATCAGGAATGTGTGCTGTGCAGAAACTTAAAGCAGGACTGGATGACAGAGCAGAATAGGGAGGGGCTGATGGAATTGCAGGTCCTGGAAGGCTTCACCAAACAAGAAACCTTTTTGGGATCAAACTGACAAAATTGGGAGGTCCAGGGTAGAGTTTCCCACCTTCAGGGAACAGCAAGTGCAACAGACCTACCATGGAACTTAGTGATTTTGTTTTTCCAGGAATACAGAGAAGCTCATTTGTGCCTGGGGCATAGACAGGGGCATAGACAGAAAGGGGGAGAGAGGGAGAGAGACAGGGGGCAAAGCATGTAGGGCCCTGAGTCTCACGTGAAGTACATTATTTGGTGTGTGTTCAACTTGAAATGAGAAGGCACTGGAAGTTTTAAACAGCAGTTGACGAAATGTGATTTATACATTTAAATAATCAGCTTGGTTGCTCTGTGGAGAGTGTGTAGGCAGAAGAAGCAGTTAGACCATCTAAATAACACAAGTGAGAGTGACAGTTGCTTAGATTTATGTTAACATTGAAAATGCACAGCAGTGGCCAGGCGCAGTGGCTCATGCCTGTAATCCCAGCACTTTGGGAGGCCAAGGTGGGCAGATAACTTGAGGTCAGGAGTTTGAGACCAGCCTGATCAACATGGTGAAACCCTGTCTCTACTAAAAATACAAAAATTAGCTGGGCGTCGTGGTGCACGCTTGTAGTCCCAGCTACTTGGGAGGCTGAGGCAGAAGAATTGCTTGAACCTAGAAGGCAGAGGTTGCAGTGAGCTGAGATCACACCACTGCACTCCAGCCTGGGCGACAGAGCACGACTCTGTCTTAGAAAAAAAAAAAGAAGAAAATGCACAGAAATGGACAAACTCACATATATTTTGTAAATTAAAATTATAGCAAGCCACCCCTCCCCTTAATACTAGCCTTCCTTAATTGCCCCCACAGAATTTTAGTAAGGCTCTCAATTTTAATTAATTTAATCCATTTAGAATTTTTTTTTTAGACAGTCTCGCTCTGTCACCCAGGCTGGGGTGCAATGGCACAATCTCAGCTCACTGCAACCTCTTCCAGTGATTCTCTTGCCTCAGCCTCAGCCTCCTGAGTAGCTGGGATTACAGGCATGTGCCACCATGCCCGGCTAATTTTTGTATATTTATCAGAGATGTGGTTTCACCATATTGGCCAGGCTGGCCTCAAACTCCTGACCTCAAGTCATTCCAATCTCTGGAGGCCGATATCTCGTCCTCCCAAAGTGCTAGGATTACAGGCATGAGCCACCTCGCCCAGCCTAATTGTGCCTGGCCTAATTCATTTAGAATTCTTATGAAAAAGAATTTTGTCACTTCTCAGCTATTTGTTAATTTAATTTTTAATTTACATCAGTACAAACTCATATTTATTTCATGCTTGGATTATAATTCAATTTATATATTTTCTTGCTCGGCTTGGAGATTTGGCCGTTGGAAGTTGTTTTCCTTGTGCCCCTCAAAGTAACCCCATTTTTGACTGTGTGTATTTACCAAGTTTTTATTTTTCACTACTGCTAATGCTTTGGGCTTTGTCTGTATATCACTTGCCTAGGCCTAGCAAGTGCTTTGTTATCAATACTGCTACTTATTTTTTATTTAAAAGTATCAGATTTTAGTTTTATTAATCATTTCTATTTCAGTATACATTTTCCCTTTTGCTTATTTATCCATGATCATTTTTATATTTCATTTTCTTTTGCATATTTTTGTTTTGTTTCATTTTTACTCGCTGCTTGAGTGCAACCTGAAGATCAATAGGATTTTAGAAATGTGAATATAAATTTTCAAATAAATATGGTTGGATTCAGCTTTTGTATTGTTGACTTTCAATTTCATTTCATTTTGGTCAAGATTGTTTTCTGTATATGCATTCTATGGGATTTTAATTTGATATTTACTTTGTAGTCCTGTATTGGTAAATTTATCTATTATAAATGTTTCTTGTGTACTGAGAAGCATTTTCCATTTGCTTTTTAATTGTTGCAATTTTGTTCCTCAAAGTTCTTAAGCTTGTACATATTATTATAACATTATTAATTTTCTACTCTGCTCTATTGGTTTCTGAAAGAATAATGCTAAAAAAATTAAAAACTACATCACAATTGCATATTTTACTGTCTGACTTTACAACAACTCTCAGTCCTGGCTTTCCATGTGTCAGTGCTATGCGTAGGGTCATAAAGTTCATCACTGTACTATTCTGGTGAATTTTTCTATTCAATAACTGTAAAATGTGCCTTTTTAATTCTATAACTACATTGGATGTTAATATAGCTGCTTTAGTTTTCTTTTGTTTGGTATTTGTCAGGGTTGCCTTTTTCCATTCCTTGATTTTTAACTACTTAGCTTCGTTTTCAGATTGGTTTAAAATGCAAAATGAAAGGGAGGGGCTTGGACGGGTGGGATGCCTAATCTGGACCAAGCCCAGTGATTACATTAGCTGGGCCCTGATTGGATTAGGGTGTTGCCCAGGTATAAAGCCAGGGTCTTTGGAACGTGGGGCTTTATTTGGAGTTTAGCTACCAACAGGAAACCTTCTCTTTGGGTCCTGAAGTATTTTCATATGGAATTGTGAGTTTTTGACCGAAGGTAGGTCGTTTTATTTCTCTGTCGGAGCACTTTTGGATATTTGTCCTATTGAGAACCTTATTATCATCAATTTGTTCTAAGATTTTGTTAAATATTGTAAAACATCTCCACCAGATTTTTAGCTATGCTGCTTGTTTCTTACCTCAATGTGTTTTTGTTTGTACTTTCATTTATCTTCATGCCGATGGCTTTTTACTTCTCATCATGTTTTTTGAAAACTCAGTTTTCATTCTTTGTCATTCCTGTTGGGTGTTCTGTTTCCTTTTGCAATGGTTTCTTCTTATGAATTTATTTTCATTGTTTCTATTGATGTTAATGCATCCAGTTTCTTGAATGGAGTGCTCAATTTATTCATTTTCAAACTTGATCATTTTTCATTTTAGTTTGATGCTGCTCTTTTTCTGTTTTATGATTTGACCTGATGTTTGTCTCATGTGACCGTGTGAAGAGACCCCCAAACAGGCTTTGTGTGAGCAACAAGGCTGTTTATTTCACCTGGGTGCAGGCGGGCTGAGTACGAAAAGAGAATCAGCAAAGGGTGGTGGGATTATCATTAGTTCTTACAGGTTTTGGGATAGGCGGTGGAGTTAAGAGCAATGTTTTGGGGGCAGGGGGTGGATCTCACAAAGTACATTCTCAAGGGTGGGGGAGATTATAAAAAACTTCCTCAAGGGTGGGGGAGATTACAAAGTACATTGATCAATTAGGGTGGGGCAGAAACAAATCACAATGGTGGAATGTCATTAGTTAAGGCTATTTTCACTTTTGTGGATCTTCAGTTGCTTCAGGCCATCTGGGTGTATACGTGCAGGTCACTGGGGATATGATGGCTTAGCTTGGGCTCAGAGGCCTGAAATTCCTGTCTTCTGATAATAAGAAAAATAAAACAAAATAGTGGTAAAGTGTTGGGACGGTGAAAATTTTGGGGGGTGGCATGGAGAGATAATGGGAGATGTTTCTCAGGGCTGCTTCGAGCAGGATTAGGGATGGCGTGGGAACCTAGAGTGGGAGAGATTAAACTGAAGAAAGATATTGGGGTAAGGGGTGATATTGTGGGGTTGTTAGAAGGAGCATTTGTTGTATAGAATGATTGGTGATGGTCTGGATGCAGTTTTTTATGAATTGAGAAACTAAACAGAAGACACAAGGTCCGAATAAGAGAAGGAGAAAAACAGGTATTAAAGGACTAAGAATTGGGAGGACCCAGGACATCCAATTAGAGAGTGCCCAAGGAGGTTCAGCATAGCCCTGCCAGCAAAGATTTATTTACTTTAAGAGGGAGTTAAGAGTGGCGGTTTGGGGATAGCACCAGGAGATATCAGCTGTGATGGCTTGGAGAAACAGTGTAAACCAGCAGTGTAAACAAGAGTAGGGCATTTATGAGTAGTTGAGAACAGTGAATAGGACTATGACTAGAAAGAAGATAGTAGGGATGACTATTTTTTGGGGCTCAGTCCAAGTAGTGGGGGTGACTGCATAAAGCCCTGTTGTAAAAAGTAGGGTAAGGATGAAGAGACCTAATAGAATGAAGGGATGTATTAGGCTCATAAGGGTTATTACTGTTCTTCAGAAATACGAGTGAGTTTAAGGGAAGTAGGGGAGAGTACTTGTGACTTCCGGGAGGAAGAGGAGAGATTAGGCTGGCTGTCCAACAGACACAGCTTTATCCTGGAATGGTGAACCCAGTGGGGAGGATCCTGCAGGTGGACGGCAGTTGGGGTACTATAGATGACTAAGTAGGGTCCAGTCCATCAAGGTTGTAGAGTTTGAGGGGTCAGATTCTTAACAAGAACTGATCGTCCAGCTAGGGTGTCTTCATATGGCTGGGGATCTGGAGTAGGCAAGAGAAGATTAGCAGCCTGGCGAATTTCCTGTCTAGCCTGCTGGAGGACTGGAAGATAGTTGCCTAGAGGACTGGTGTCTGGGACGAGATTGGGGCTGAGCAAGAAAGTGCATCCATATAAAAGTTCAAATGGACTGTACCCTGTAGTATCTTGAGGACAGGCTCTAATTCTGAGAAGGGCAAGAGGTAAAAGTATTGTCCAGTCCTTTTAAAGTTGGTGGCTAAGCTTGGTGAGGTGTGTTTTTAAAAGACCATTAGTCCGTTCTACCTTTCCTGAAGACTGAGGACCGTAAGGGATATAAAGGTTTCACTGAATACCAAGAGCCTGAAAAACTGCTTGGCTGATTTGACTAATAAAGGCTGGTCTGTTATCAGACTGTATAGAGGTGGGAAGGCTAAACTGAGGAATTATGTCTTATAGAAGGGAAGAAATGACTGTGGTGGCCTTCTCAGATCCTGCAGGAAAGGCCTCTACCTATCCAGTGAAAGTGTCTACCTAGACTAAGAGGTATTTTAGTTATCTGACTCGGGGCACACTGAGTAAAGCTAATTTGCCAGTCCTAGGTGGGGGCAAATCCTCGAGCTTGATGTGTAGGGAAGGGAGGGGGCCTGAACACTCCCTGAGGAGTAGTAGAATAGCAGATGGAACACTGAGAAGTTATTTCCTTGAGGATAGATTTCCAGGATGGAAAGGAAATGAGAGGTTCTAAGAGATGGGCTAGCGGCTTGTAACCTACATGGAAGAGGTTATGAAATGACAACAGAATAGAATGGGCCTGTGAGGCTGGAAGGAGATATTTTCCTTGGTCTAAGAACCATTTGCTTTGTGTAGGAAGAGATTGATAGGTGGAAGTTTTAGTGGGGGAGTAGGTGGGAGTGGCCAGATAAGAAGGAGAAAAACTGCCGTGAGGGATAGAAGTTGGAATGCTAGGCCTTGAGAAGAGTTTTTATTAAGGAGGCATTAATGATGGAGGACCCTTGCATAGTGAGGAAACCTCTTTCAGCCCGTATAATAGCATGGTGGTGCAGGATATGGAAGGCATATTTAGAGTCAGTATAAATATTGACGTGTAATTCCTTTGCAAGAGTGAGGGCTCGAGTTAAGGCAATGAGTTCAGCTTGCTGAGAGGTAGTTGAGGGGGGCAGAGCAGTAGCCTCAATGCTAGATGTGGAAGATACTATAAGCATAGCCTGCCTTTGCTGGTGTGTGGTGATTATGCCTGGTGGAACTGCCATCAATAAACCAAGTGTGATTAGGGTGAGGAACAGGAAAGAAGGAAATATGGGGAAATAGAGTGAATGCCAGGTGGATCAGAGAGATACAGTCATGGGGGTCAGGTGTGGTATCCAGAATAATGTGGGAGGCTGGATTGAAGTCCTGGCCAGGAACAATGGTAACTGTGGGAGACTCAACAAAGAGTCAGTACAGCCAAAGGAGCTGGGGAGCAGAAAGTGTATGTGTCAGGTGTGAGGAAGAAAATAGATTTTGGAAGTTATGAGAACTGTAGGGAGTGAGTTGAGCATAGTTTGTGATTTTGAGGGCCTCTAAAAGTATTAGGGCAGCAGCAGCCACCACACACAGACATGAGGGCTAGGCTAAAACAGTAAGGTCAAGTTGTTTGGACAGAAGGCTACAGGGTGCGGTCCTGGCTCTTGTGTAAGAAATCCGACCGCACAGCCCTGCACTTTGGCTGTGTGTAATGAAAAGGGTTGGGATGAGTTAGGGAGAGCTAGTGTGGGGGCAGTTTCTAGGGCTGTTTTTAAGGAACAGAAAGGAGTGGCGAAAGGATTTAGGATCTGTGGGATCAGCTAGGTTTGCTTTTGTGAGTTTATATCATGGTTTAGTCAGGATGGTAAAGCTAGGTATCCAAAGGTGGAAGTACCTAATCATGCCGAGGAAGGAAAGGAGTTGTTTTGTAGAAGGGATTGGGGTTTTGGAGATTAGCTGGACACAATGAGGAGGGAGAGCACGTGTGTTTTCCTGAGAATTATGCCGAGATAGGTAACAGATGAGGAAGAAATTTGGGCTTGACTGAAGTAAAGGGGGCTGTCCGTGAAGCCTTGTGGCAGTACAGCCCAGGTAATTTGCTGAGCCTGATGGGTGTCAGGGTCAGTCCAAGTGAAAGCGAAGAGAGGCTGGGATGAAGGGTGAAAAGGAATAGTAAAGAAAGCATGTTTGAGATCCAGAACAGAATAATGGGTTGTGGAGAGAGTTATTTAGGACAGGAGAGTATATGGGTTTGGCACCACGGGGTAGATAGGCAAAACAATTTGGTTGATAAGGTACAGATCCTGAACTAACCTGTAAGACTTGTCTGGTTTTCGACAGGTAAAATGGGGGAATTGTAAGGAGAGTTTATAGGCTTTAAAAGGCCATGCTGTAACAGGCGAGTGATAACAGGCTTTAATCCTTTTAAAGCCTGCTGCGGGTTGGGATATTGGTGTTGAGTGGAGTAAGGGTGATTAGGTTTTACTGAGATGGTAAGGGGTGCATGATCGGTTGACAAGGAGGCAGTAGAGGTATCCCATACTTGTGGGTTAAGGTGGGGAGATACAAGGGGAGGATGCGAAGGAGGCTTTGAACTGAGGGAAAAGGCAGCAATGAGGTGTGGCTGTAGCCCAGGAATAGTGAGGGAAGCAGATAATTGAGTTAAAATGTCTCGACCTAATAAGGGAGCTGGGCAGGTGGGGATAACTAAAAATGAGTGCATTAAAGAATGTTGTCCAAGTTGGCACCAGAGTTGGGGAGTTTTAAGAGGTTTAGAAGCTTGGCTGTCAATACCCACAACAGTTATGGAGGCAAGGGAAACAGGATTATAGGGTGGGGGAGCAGAGGCTGAGGAAGAATTGGGACTTGGCTTGGCCTGGCAAGGAGCAGCCTGGGGAGGAGGGGAGAGGTCAGATGAGTCTGTAGAAAAGAAGGATTCAAAGGACTCAGAGCTTGGGGTGGAGACTGAAGGAACAGACAGGAGAGAAAGAAAAAAGATTTGAGACAAGTCTCTTTGGGAGCAGAGACTAGGGAGGGACCAATGTATAAAAGAATGCCTGGATGTCGGGCACCTCAGACCATTTTTGCCCATTTTTCAACAAAAATTGTCTAGGTCTCGTAGGATGGAGAAATCAAAAGTGCCATTTTCTGGCCATTTAGAACCATTGTTGAGTTTGTATTGGGGCCAGGCGGTGTTGCAGAAGAAAATAAGATGCTTAGATTTTGGGTCAGGTGAGAGTTGAAGAGGTTTTAAGTTCTTGAGAACACAGGCTAAGGGAGAAGAAGGAGGAATGGAGGGTGGAAGGTTGCCCATAGTGAAGGAGGCAAGTTTAAAAAATAAGGGTAGAGACACGGAGAAGGGGGGTGGGGAGCAGCCCTGAGCTGCAACGTAGGGGAGCAGCCAAAGCAGCTGTCCCCACAGTTGATTTGCCATCAGGAGAATGTGGGTGAATGATAATGTGGGTGAATGCGGAGATCAGACACCAATGGAACATGGGTGAATAATCAGAGACACATCCCCACAATGATTAAACACCAAGGGAAGGCTGCCTTCCCGAGCCCGTGACTGGCGCCGGAGTTTTGGGTCCATGGATAAAATGTGTCTCCTTTGTCTCTACCAGAAAATAAAAGGAATTGAAATTAAGAGAAGAGAGAGATTGAAGGGTGGCGCCAAGATTGAAAGGAGAAAGAGGTTGAGGGATAGTGAGAGAGGTTGGAGAAGAGAGTAAAAAGAGGCTGCTTGCCCGATTTAAAATCAGTGAGATGTTCCTTGGGCTGGTTGGTCTGAGGACTGGAGGTCATATGTGGATCTCTTCAGAGAGTGAGGGTGAGGACAGGGGACTGGTCTCCCAAAGGAGTCCCGCTGACCCAGGTCTTCGGCACGAAATGTCTCACGTGTCCGTGTGAAGAGACCCCCAAAGAGGCTTTGTGTGAGCAACAAGGCTGTTTATTTCTCCTGGGTGCAGGCGGGCTGAGTCCAAAAAGAGAGTCAGCAAAGGGTGGTGGTATTATCATTAGTTCTTACAGGTTTTGGGATAGGTGGTGGAGTTAAGAGCAATGTTTTGGGGGCGGGGGTGGATCTCACAAAGTACATTCTCGAGGGTTGGGGGAATTACAGAGAAACTTCTTAAGGGTGGGGGAGATTATAAAGAAACTTCGTAAGGGTTGGGGAGATTACAAAGTACATTAATCAGTTAGGGTGGGGCAGAAGCAAATCACAATGGTGGAATGTCATCATTTAAGGCTATTTTCACTTCTTTTGTGGATCTTCAGTTGCTTCAGGCCATCTGGATGTGTATGTGCAGGTCACTGGGGATATGATGGCTTAGCTTGGGCTCAGAGGCCTGACAATGTTAACATATCCTGATGTTAGCATATGTTTTAGCTTAGCTTAATGCTAGCTGCATATTTCTTTTGTCTGGTTATATACTTATTTAAAAAATATGAATATTCTGTATCTTTTGTTGTTGTTGTTTAGGTGTATTGTTTCGACTTCCTGGAAGAGACCCCCAGGTACAGTGGGACACTAGCTGCTACTAGTGCACCCAAGCCTGAGAATCAGGAGAAGCCTCACAGTGACACCCCCAACTGAGGAAACTCACAGAGCTGGGACATACTCTACTTCTTCAGAAAAAAGTATACTGACTAGAGTGGAGTCCCCCTGGGGAGTCAGAAAGCCTGTGAAAGATCTCACTTGTTCAAAAGTCCAAGTGTGAATTACTGTCTCACAGATAAACCAAAGTATTTTGAAAAACAAAGGGGAGAAAAGAAATTACTCCCCAGAACTCTCAGGCATCTAGAGGACACCCAAGAACTTGGGAGTCAGCTGCTTCTTGTGTGCAGCCATGAAGTCTGTGCACTCCAGTCCCCAGAACACAAGTCATACCATCATGACTTTTTACCCAACCATGGAAGAATTTACAGATTTCAACAAATATGTTGCTTACATGGAGTCCCAAGGCGCACATCAAGCTGGCCTTGCCAAGGTAATTCCACCCAAGGAATGGAAAGCCAGACAGATGTATGATGATATCGAAGACATCTTAATAGCCACTCCCCTCCAGCAGGTGACCTCTGGGCAGGCAGGTGTGTTTACTCAATACCATAAAAAGAAGAAAGCCATGACCGTGGGGAAGTATCGCCGCTTGGCAAACAGTAAAAAATATCAGACTCCACCACACCAGAATTTTGCAGATTTGGAGCAACGATACTGGAAAAGCCACCCCGGTAATCCACCAATTTATGGTGCTGATATTAGCAGCTCCTTATTTGAAGAAAGCACTAAACAATGGAACCTAGGACACCTGGGAACAATTCTGGACCTGCTGGAGCAGGAATGTGGGGTTGTCATCGAGGGTGTCAACACACCCTACCTGTACTTCGGCATGTGGAAGACCACGTTTGCTTGGCACACGGAGGACATGGACCTTTACAGCATCAACTACCTGCACTTTGGGGACCCCAAAACTTGGTACGTGGTACCCCCAGAACATGGTCAGCACCTGGAACGCCTGGCCAGGGAGCTCTTCCCGGACATTTCTCGGGGCTGTGAGGCCTTCCTGCGGCACAAAGTGGCCCTCATCTCGCCTACAGTTCTCAAGGAAAATGGGATTCCCTTCAATTGCATGACTCAGGAGGCTGGAGAGTTCATGGTGACCTTTCCCTATGGCTACCATGCTGGCTTCAATCACGGCTTCAACTGCGCAGAAGCCATTAATTTTGCCACTCCACGATGGATTGATTATGGCAAAATGGCCTCTCAGTGTAGCTGTGGGGAGTCGACAGTGACCTTTTCCATGGACCCCTTTGTGCGCATTGTGCAACCCGAGAGTTATGAGCTCTGGAAACACAGGCAAGACTTGGCCATTGTGGATCACACAGAGCCCAGGGTTGCAGAAAGCCAAGAGCTGAGCAACTGGAGAGATGATATAGTACTTAGAAGAGCTGCTCTGGGCCTGAGGCTTCTCCCAAACCTCACAGCCCAGTGTCCCACACAGCCTGTGTCCCCAGGGCACTGTTACAACCCAAAAGGCTGTGGCACTGATGCTGTGCCTGGATCCGCATTCCAAAGCTCTGCATATCATACCCAGACCCAGTCACTTACCCTGGGGATGTCAGCCAGGGTTCTTCTCCCTTCCACTGGAAGCTGGCATTCTGGTCGTGGTCGTGGTCAAGGCCGAGGTCGAGGTTGCAGTCGTGGTCGTGGTCGTGGTCATGGTTGTTGTACTCGAGAACTGGGGACTGAGGAGCCAACTGTTCAGCCTGCATCCAAGAGGCGCCTTTTAATGGGTACAAGGAGTAGAGCTCAAGGCCGCAGGCCTCAGCTCCCGCTTGCCAATGATTTGATGACTAATCTGTCCCTTTGAGTGGTGGCCTTCCGCATCTTGCCAAGGCTTCTGGCTGCTGCTGTGTCCCTGATCTTCAACTCCTGGGGCCCCCACTGGATCGTGATGAAACCATGCACCCTGGCCCGTGCCTGCTATCCCTCAACAGCACTACTAGTAATCTCCCTGATGTTGTCTGCATGACTCCTCCCAATGTCATTGTGCCTTTAAGTTTTCCAGGGACACTGGTGGGGACTGGAACTGATTAAGTTCACCAGGGACACTTGTCTGGTGAACATGGGCAAGGTTGTAGCAATGGACCACTTTTACGGCTCTAGGGTTCTGACTCCAACTAAGTTTTCCAGAATCTCCTGGGCTCCTGACTCATCTGCTGGGGCTAAAGACACTTGGGTTTAGGGATATTTTACTCCAATACATGATCAATCCTCTGGATCCATGGCTATGGAATATGGTGACAAATGTCAGTGTCTCTCTTATTCCAACCCCAGGATCAGAGAAGATTCCTGCCAAAGACAATTGTAGCCTGGGTCTCTCCTCAGTGAAGATTCTTTACCTGCAGTAACTGACACATTTCCAAGGCCCCCAGATGCTGTCTCCAACTGTGACAACCAGGGCTCCCAGAGGCCACAGAAGTCCCCTCCCCAAAGGTTGCCATAGGATGTTGTAGTACCTCTCAGGGATTCTCTGTCTACTCCACATATTTGCCTGTGGCCTTCACCATGGCCAGATGCCATGGACAGCACTTGTTTCTGATGTCCTCCTTAGGATACCTCCCTTATAGTGCTATGGGTCCAGATTCCATTGTAATTTAGGCCCACATTGGATGATGCTGAGAATCTGACTGAGCCTCTCATTTTTATTTCTCATCTGGTCCTCTATGTCTCTGACTCTGGATTCCACTGGACATTGCTACAACTCCAGTAAGGTTCAGGGCTTCCCACAATCCTTCAATTGCAACATGCCCTTTATCCTAGGCCACCATCCACTGCTCATGTACAAACTAGACCTTTTGACCAACTGAGTTACTTAGCCACTTATGGCTTCAGAGGTATTTTGTAACTATACTGATGTTAACTAAATTTGCTGTCTCTAATGTATATCTCCAAAGAAAATAAAAGTCTTAGTGCATGTTTTTTAAATTAGAATAATATAAAATAGATATATCAAAAAGAAAGTGATTTAGAAAAGTGATTGAGATAAAAGAATGGGGAAACTATACCAAGCAAAGAACAAACATAAAAGTAGATTTACAGATCTTAATATCAGGCAAACCTGAATTGAGACCAAAGGTACATAGCATGGATCTTCACAATGCAAAATACTAAATTTCACAATGAAATTATAGCAGTCATGAATATTCAAGTTCGACATAGTATAAGACAAGTTTAAAGAAACAGATTAAAAATAGGAACATTAAAGTCACCAGTATGGTTTGGATATGTGTTTCTGCCCAAATCTCATGTGAAATTTTAATCTCTAATGTTGGAGGTGGGGCCTGGTGGGAGATGACTGGATCATGGGGGTGGTTTGTCATGAATGATTTAGCACTATCTCCATAGTGCTATTCTTGTGATACAGTTCTAGGAGGATCTGGTTGTTTAAAAGTGTGTACGACCTTCCCCCTCTCTCTTCCTCCTGCTCCAGCTATTTATGATGTGCCTGTTTCCCCTTTCATCATGATTGTAAATTTCCAGAGGCTTTCCCAGAAGCAGAAGCTCCTATGCTCCCTGCACAGCCTGCAGAACCATAAGCCAAATAAAACTCTTATCTTTATAAATTACCCAATTCCAGGGATTTTTTTTTTCGATGTAGTTTCACTCTTGCCCAGGCTGGAGTGCAGTGGCTCAATCTTAGTTCACTGCAACCTCTGCCTTCTGGGTTCAATCGATTCTCCTGCCTCAGCCTACTGAGTAGCTGGGATTACTGGTGCCTGCCACCACACCCAGCTAATTTTTCTATTTTTAGTGCAGATGGGGTTTAATCATGTTGGCCAGGCTGGTATCAAACTTCTGACCTCAGGTGATCCACCTGCCTCAGCCTCCCAAAGTGCTGGGATTACAGCCGTGAGGCACCACACCCAGCCTTCAGGCATTTCTTTACAGCAATGTGTGAAGAAATAGTCACTCATCCAAGGCAGAAAAAAATGGAGAAATATAAGGATATGGAAAATTTAAACTACATTAACAATAAGGTAGTATTGACATACTAGATGATAGAAAATACTTCCTCTCTTCAAGTGCCAAAAATGCTGAATTTTCACAAAACAATAAATATCTATTACATGCATAAACTCTGCAGCAAGAAAGCCTGATTTTGTTCTCAAGTTTCTCTTATCAGCTTGTATGACCTTGAAAATTACTTAACCTTATGACTCAGTTTCCTCAACATAAAATGAAGATAGCACCTACCTCATGTGTGTAGTTGACAGTTCTATGAATTAATATATGCAATTTGTTAACATCAATGCTTGGGACACAATAGCATTATTGGAGTGTTTCTAGATGTAAAACTTAATAAAATAAATAAAGAAATATATGAGATTCATTTACAATAGTGCTGAGGAAAATCTGCAGCCTTAAGTATTTTCTCCATCATATTCAAATAATGAAATTAACTGGATTAAACTTCTAATGTACAAGTTAGGAAAAGATAAACTGAAAGTAGTTGGAAGGAATTGATACATGTATACACAGAAATTAATGAGTTAGAATAACTGTAAAATGTATACTAAATCAACACAAAGCACCAATAATATGGATTTTTTGTTAGAAAAATTAACTTACTAGACACAAAAAATTTAAGACTAAATTTCTGTGTCTGAAATATAGAAAGAGCAGAAGATCTGCCTATTCAAAAATGACAAGGATTAGACAAACTTGCAGAGGAATTGTGTGACGTCTTCATTTCTAGTATACCTAGGCCTTTGAAATGAGAAAAAAAATTCACATTTTAAAATAAATACATCATTGACAGAAAATCCTGATGAATTGCAGAATGAGAGAAAATTATGGACAAAACTTATTGAGGAACATCAATGTAAAAATTTTAACTTAAATATTAGCTAAGAGAATCTAAATACGTTAAAAGAGTAACATATGATGACTACATGGGATTTATTGCAGGAAGGAAACAATAGTTTAAAGCAAGGAAATCTGGAAATAGAACTTATCTTGTAAATATATCCAGAAGTTATATGATTATGTTTACAGATGCTGATAGTCATTTGATAAAATTCAACAGTCAGTCTTGGTTTGCTCTCACCCACAAGGAAGCAATGAATCCTTCCATAAAATAAAATACAAAATTGTTTATCTAATAGTGAGATATTTTAGACCCAAGCCACCGTTTTCCTTAATGTGAGGTATTTGAGGCACTTCAGTCAATAATTTATGGAATTTGCACTATTAACCACTGAAAATATTTTTAGAACTATAATTGATGGAAGGAAAGAGACAAAACTTATTTTGTTGTGGTTGCAGTTGATAAGGATGAATGTGGGGAAAACTCAAGGAGGAGGTTAAACTTCTAAATGGTTTCTTTATGGTTACCATGCTGGCTTCAACCATGCCTTCAACTTCCAGGAGGCCATGAATTTTGCCACCATGGAATAGATCAATTCAGGCAAAGTGGAGTCTCAGTGCAGTGGTGGGAAAGCCATTGTGGGCATCCTGTAACCTAAGTGCTATGACCTGTGGAAACACAGTCATTTGGGGCAGTTGCAGAACCCATGGAGTCCAGGGCACATGCCAGCCTGGAGATGCCCACCTGGTGAAAGATCCAAGTGCTGGAGAGGACTAGCCTGGCCCCAGTCACCACCCATGTCAACAGGGTCATGACCCACACAACCTATGGCCTCGGGCTGTGGTTCTCATTGCCTTACCCTTGTGCCTGGTGTTCCCATGGCCTTTCCATCCTGCAGTGATGCTTCCCAGCCCACGAACTTAGCCTGGACCCACTGCCCACCCCAGCTATGCCAACCCTGGCCTGAACCCCTCAACTGACAGACGTGGCCATGGTCCTTGCCCTCTGTAACTGGGGGCTCCGGAGCCAATACTCCAGGCTCCAGCCAGGAGGTGCCTCTTGATGGTCACAGGGCACACAGCTTTAGGCCCTCAGCCTCAGGCCCTGAGTCTAAGTCCTTGCCCACAGATGATGGAGCATTGATGAACAGGCCTGCACCACTAAGCCCAGGATCCAGCATCCTGCCAAGGATTCTAGGTGCTGCTGGGCCCCTGCCTCTGAGCCCATGGTCAGTCTTTATACCTCACTGCTCTGCTAAGTGAGGGCTTCTTGATATTGCTCACATTTACATCTCAGCATTTTGGGCATATTTTCAGACCACTACAATTATAAAGCCTCTCAGTGCTGAGATAGCCCCTCTGGTGAGGCACCTGCGTGCTGCTGAGTATATTAATCATATATTCTTTATCCTGCAAGACCTTTTAATGTCTTGACACTTCTACTTCTGTGTCACCAGCTGAGATTTCATCCACTGGACATGAGTATCTCTGAGAACAAGGTCTTCCTGGGTTTGCTGGGAACTCATCTATCCCAGCGTCCCAATTGCTGGAACAACTATGGAGGCTGCTGCACTTCTGAAGAATTCACAATGTGGTTCCCCTTCAATCTCCTTCCCTTACCTACCAACTCTCCCTTTCCAGCAAAACTAGCGTCTTATGACCAATTAGGTCAGTAGAGTTAGAAAAAAAGTATCATCTTTCTGAGTCATTGAGGTATTCAAAATGTGATGTCACCAGTATTTGTTCACAAATGAATTAAAAGTCACCAAAATGTAAGATCTGACTTTCTTTCTAATATTGTAGTTTCAAACAACTTGGAAAGGAGGTTATTCTCCATGCATTTTTCTTCATAGTTAGTTGAAAACTTTTAAGGCAAAATGTATTTTATGGGCTGGTTACATTGTGTGGTGATGCTGAGCTCAGGGCATGGTTGTGGGGTTCTGGCTGTCTGGCCAGGTGGGAGCACTGGGTTGCAGTCACACTTTGAGGCTGGCCTTATGCCCAGCCTGGTTCTCAGCTAAATAGCAGGACCCAAATTGCTGGGAAAGATGAGCAGCCCTAGGCTGAAGGTGCCATTGTCTGACTATCTTCTCTCCCGGGCTCCACTGCCTTTTCAAAGCTGTGTGTATATTTCACACTGGTAACTCATTCACTCAACCCAATATTGTCCCCAAATAAGTGAGCAAGGTTTCAATCAGGAATGTGTGCTGTATAGAAACTAAGGAAGGATTGGACAACAGAGCAGAATGAGCTGGGGCTGGCTGAATGGCCAGTCTCAGAAGGATTCACTGAGCAGGAGACTTTGGGGACACAATTACAAAATTGGGAGGTCCAGAGCAGAATTCCCCGCTTGCAGGGACCAGCAAGTACAACAGACCTAGCATAGAATGTGGTGAGTTTGTGTTTCCAGGAAAACAAAAGAAGCTTATTTGTGTCTGGGACACAGAGAGGAAGGGAGAGAGGCAGGGGGCAGAACATGGAGGGCCTTGTGTCCCATGTCAGGTGCATTATGTGGTGTTCCTTCAACTTGAAATGAGGAGGCATTAAAAAAGCAGTGGAAAAGATGTGAATGACATATTTAAGTAATCAGCTTAGTTGTTCTGTGGAGAATGTGTGAGTAGGAGAAGCAATTAGACTATAATAAAAGTGAGAGTGACAGTTGCTTACACTTAATTGTTAGTATTGCAAATGCACAGAAATGGAAAAATTCAGAATATATTATTCACATTGAAAATGATAGTTTTGATGAAGAAGGAAACATTCAGAGAAGCAAACCACTCCCCACCTTAGTACCACCCTTCCTTAACTTCCCCACTCCCATCCAGAATTTCAGGAAGGCTGTAAATTTTGAAGCATGAGTAATAAAAACCTGGTGCTTGTCTAAAGTTCTCAATAAACAGCAGAAAAACTCTTATCATCCTGTATCTCCCATTCATTCAGGCAACTTTGTCTTTCTTAACATAACAAGAAGTTTATTCTTTGGAAAATTCAAGCTGAGGGAAAACATAGGGTCTCCAGGCATACAGGAGGATGGACTGAGATGCCTGGCTGAAAGGGGATTTAAGCTAATAGTGACATGGTGGAACCAAAGATGAAAGTACACTGCATTCACTGGAAGGGAGTAGCCCAAGAGAACTGTTGATCCCTGAGTACATCCTGCATGACCAAGGAATGAAATTTTATGTGATAGATAAAAGCCTCATTGGCCCTGGAGTGCAGTAGGCAGACAGCCTTCAGCTGCAGAGAGCTGCCTCACCCAAAGCCATGCCTCTTCCCAGTTTGGCCCACATCTCATGACTGCTCAGTGCTGGAGCATTAATCTTGGCCATATTTGCTCAACTTAGCACATTGCTGAAGGGCCATTTGTGCTCCAGATTTGCCGAGAGTATCTTTGGCCCTAATCCTCAGCTCCAATTTTCCCTGTGCTCAAACATGCTTCCTTCCTCTCCTTTTCTCAGATATGGATCCCAAGCACACTTGTCAAGAAAGATCTTGGTGCTGAAGTCTGTTCCATAACGGACTTGACCTACAACTTTACTTCAGGTTTCATTGTGTTTCAAAAGCCTAATTTTCTTGAGAGAATAAAGAGTAGTCACCCCTACTGAAATCATAGTTCTTTGCATGGTTATTTAGTGATGTGAGGAGATAGGAATGGCCACATGAGAATTTCAGCTTTTAATTTATGGAATTATTGTTGTGACCCCTGGTGAAAACATGTCCCTTTGAATGTCATAAGTCACAAGGGCAAGAAGCAAATATCTTGCCATTGGCATGATGAATCAATACCAGTTTTACTCCTGGATTAACTGGAACCATGTACTCTGTTCTGAGCAAAACAGTATCATGTTCAGAGCAAGTGACTCTCACATACATTGCTTGTGGGAATGTTACATTATACAGCCCCACTGAAAAACTGTTTGTCAATGTTCTGTAAACTTGACCACTTATCTATCCATAGCCATTCTCTTCCTGAGTATTTACCCAACCATTAAAAATCAGGAACTGTGAATAATCCACGTGTCTGAACAGATGAGTGGAAAAACTATAGCATATTAAATAGTATTCAGTTATAAAAAGCAATGATTCATTTTATCTTCATTCCAAAAAAAAAAAAAAAAAAGGCCAAAATAAGCTGTGCTCATAGAACTTAGGTCATGGTTGCCTCTGGTGAGAGTGGGAATTAACTGGAAAGTTCTAGGCATGTGAGAATGTTGTGGGGCTATGGGAATGTTCTGCATCTCATTTAGAGTGATGATTACATGGGTGTATAGAAGTTTAAACTGGAGGAATTGGCAGAGCAAGATAGTATAATAGAAGGCTCTAAATCAGATTTAGTCTGCCTTATATCAAATGGATCTAATAGATATTGACAGGACACTTCATCCACCAGTTGTAAAATACAGATTCTTTTCCTCAGCACATGGATCATTCTCAAGAATAGACCATATGTTAGGTAACAAAATACATCTTAAAAAGTTCAAAAATTCAAATAATACCAAGCATCTTCTCTGGACACAGTGGAACAAAACTAGAAATAAAAATAAGAGGAATTTTGGAAATTATACAAACACATACCAATTAACCAATATGCACCTGAATCTCCAGTAGGTCAATGATGAAATTAAGAAGGAAATTGAGGAATTTCCTGAAACAAATCATAATGGAAACACAATATATTAAAACCTATAGGATACAGTAAAAGCAGTACTAACATGGAAGTTTATAGCTATAAGTCCCTACATCAAAAAAGAGGAGAAACTTAAAATAAACCACCTAATGATGACTCTTAAAGAAGTAGAAAGGTAAGAACAAAAATAATCCAAAATTAGTAGAAGAAAAGAAATAACAAAGATCAGAGCAGAAATTAATGAAATCAAAATGAGGAAAACAATGCAAAAGATCACTGAAACAAAGTTGTTTTGAAAAGTTAACCAAATCGAGAAACCTTTAGCTGACTAAGAAAAAGAGACAGAAGATCTAAATCAATAAAATCAGAAATGAAAAGGCAGGCATTGCAATAGATGCTGCAGAAATTCAAAGTATCATTAGTGGCTACTATGAGCAACTATATGGCAATAAGTTGAAAAACCTAGAAGAAATGCACAAGTTGCGAGACACATACAACCTACCAAGATAGAACGAGGAAGAAATTCAAAACCTGAATAGACCAATAACAAATAATGAGATCCAAGCTGTAATAAAAAGTCTCCCAGTAAATTAAAGCTGAGGATCCGATGGCTTCACTGCTAAATTCCACCAAACATTTAAAGACGAACTCATACCAGTCCTACTCAAGCTATTCTGAAAAGTAGAGGAAGAGGAATTACTTACAAACTCATTTTATTTTTTTTCTGAATATTTTTGACCTATAGTTGGTTGAATTCACTGATGCTGAGCCCAGAGGTTACAGAAGGCTGCCTGTATTCTACGACGAGGGATCCATTCACAGATAAGAGGACACATGAGCTCCAGTATACATGTCCAAGCGTGTTCTGAGCAACACCGTAAGAGGCCAAAGTGGAAACAATCCAAATGCCATCAACAGCAGAAACATTTATACTATTGGACACCTTACAGCAGGCAACAGGACCAAGTACAGATACACAGAACAACATAGATGAGGGAAATAAAACAAACAAAAAAACCATTAAACTGCATAAAGCACAATTCTATTTATATAAGGTTATATAACATTTTCAAAATGAGCAACATTTTAGTAAATTTATTTAGAATTCTTCTGCAGAGGGGTTTTGTCTCTTCTCTCCAATTTGTTAAATTTACTCATTTATTCATAACAGCATGAACTCGCAGGTATTTATTTTATTCTTTGGATTATAATTAAATAATATTTTAGTTATTCTGTTGCTTAACTTGTTTAAGATTTGGCCATTGGGAGCTGTTTTCATTGGTTCTTGTGCTCTTCTAATATAACCCCATAAATGTTCTAACATAACCTCATCAATACTTTTGTTTGTTTTGTGTTTACCACATTATTATTTTCCAACATTCCAAGATGGCTATAGGCTCTTTCTATATTTCCTGCACAGGTCTAGAAACTTTATTTCTTCATAAGTATTGCCACACCTTTTTTTTTTTTAACATTATCAGATTGCAGTATTATTAATCATCTTTAGTCTAGATTGCCTTTTGTTTATAATTCTATCATTGTTTTAATATTTTATGTTATTTGTTTTTACTTACTAATTGCTGGATTTCAACACAAAGATTTATAGGTTTTTAGAAAATATGGATATTAATTTTCAAATAAATATAGTCAGATTCAGTTTTTAAATTTTTGACCTTTAATTTTATTTCAACAAGGTCAAGATTATGCTCAATTTATTAACTTATGGAATTGTAACTGATATTTATTTGTAGCTGCACTGGGAAATTTTTGTAAATGTGTTCTACGTATTGAAAAGCATTTTCCATTTGGTTTTTGGTAGTTGCAGGTTACAATGATCACAGTTGTTAAGTTTGTTTGGCAAATTCTATAGCTTTTTTTTTTGACAAAGTCTCGCTATCCACCAGGCTGGAGTGCAGTGGCGCCATGTTGGCTCACTGCAACCCCCACCCCCAGGGTTCAAGCGATTCTCCTGTCTCAGCCTCCCCAGTAGCTGGGATTACAGGTGCCCTCAAGCACACTCGGCTAATTTTCTGTATTTTTAGTAGAGAAGGGGTTTCACCATATTGGCCAGGCTGGTCTCGAACTCCCGACCCCAGGTGATCCACCCGCCTTGGCCTCCCAAAATGCTGGGATTACAAAGTGCTTGGCCTCCCAAAGTGCTGGGTGAGCTACCGCGCCCAGCCAAATTATATAGGATTCCTAACTTTGTTCTCTGCACTATTGGTTTCGATTAAAATGTTGTTACATTTAAAAAAAAAACCAACATCTCCTATGATGATTGCAGACTTTTCAGTTTTACCATCTAAGTCTGAATCTTGGCTCTCTATGGTCAGTGCCATGTGGTTAGGTGCATAAAGTTCATTACTGTAATATTGTAATATTTTCCTATGAAATTTCTTTTCATTAACTATAAAATGTGCTTCTTTGATCCTATCAATACACTGGATATTAATATTGCTACTCTAGGTTTCTTTTGTTTAATATTTGTGTGGATTGCCTGTTCCCATAAATTGACTTTTAATCACTTAGCGTTGTTCTAAGATTGATTTAAAATGTAGAATAAAAGGGAAGGTTATGGGAGGGTGGGACGTCTAATGTAAACCAAGCCCAGTGATTACATTGGCTGGGCGCTGATTAGGTTAGGATGTTGCCCAGGTATAAAGCCAGGATCTTCGGGACCTGGCTTCATTTGGAGTTCAGCTACCAAGAGGAAACCTTCCTCTGGGTCCTGGAGTATTTGGCCTGAAATTGGGAATTTGGGAATTGCTGCTCTAGAGCGCTCCCTGCGGAGCTCGGCCGCCCGCCTCTCCCCCAGGTCTCTCCCGGCGTCCCCACGCGGGGCGCAACCGCAAGAGAGGAACGCAGGTCGCCCCACCAGCGCCCAGCGCAGCGCCAGTTTCCAGGCCCGGGCTGCTCTCGGAGCCATGAGCTGCGGCCGCCCCCCTCCCGACGTGGATGGCATGATCACCCTCAAGGTGGACAACCTGACCTACCGCACCTCTCCCGACAGCTTGAGGCGCGTGTTCGAGAAGTACGGGCGCGTGGGCGACGTGTACATCCCGCTGGAGCCCCACACCAAGGCGCCCCGAGGCTTCGCCTTCGTCCGCTTTCACGACCGGAGCGACGCGCAAGACGCCGAGGCCGCCATGGACGGGGCGGTGCTGGACGAACGCGAGCTGCGTGTGCGGATGGCGCGCTATGGCCGCCGGGACCTGCCTCGCAGCAGCCAGGAAGAGCCACGCGGCAGGTCCTGGGGCGGCCGCTACGGACGGCGGAGCCGCAGCCCCAGGGGGCGACACCGCAGCCAATCCCGGGGTCCCAGCTACTCTAGGTCCCGCAGCAGATCTCACTATGGGGGGTCTCGCTATAGCCTGTCTACCTACAGGAGATCTCGCTACAGGAGATCTCGCTACGGCCGATCTCCCTACAGTCGATCTTACAGCCGGCATCACTACAGCCGATCTCCCTACAGGGAATCTCGCTACAGGAGGTCTCCCTACATCCGGTCTTCCCGCAGCAGGTCTCCCTACCGCCGCTCTCACTTGAAGTCTGGGTCTCACTCTGCATCTCCATCAACCTCCAAATCCAGCTCTCCGCGAAGATCCAAGTCCTCCTCCATCTCCAGATCTTGCTCACGGTCCAGGTCTAGATCTACGTCCGGGAGTCCTCCCCCCCCCCCATCCAAGAGGGAATCCAAGTCCAGGTCGCGATCCAAGAGTCCTCCCAAGTCTCCTGAAGGGGAAAAAGGACAAGTGCCCTCCTAGGAAAATGATCATCAGCTAACGCGTGATGGAGGACTTGGGGAAAAGGACTCCATACTCAGTCCATGGAAGCAGAGTCACTGGAAGAAGCGACTGCCTAATGAAACGGTTGGGTGATATTTGTCTACCTTTTTTACCAGTTTGAAGTGTTGCATCAGATGGCAAGATTCATTTTATGTGCCATTTTTTTGTTTTCAAATTTTCTTGTAATTTAGTGAGGTGAACGACTTTAGATTGGATTTGGATATTAGATGGGAAAATTTATATTTGTCTTTTTTGCTTGTTTTTTATTTTTGAGATGTAGTCGAGCTCTGCTGCCCACGCTGGAGTGCAGTGGCGCCATCTGCATCTTCCACCTCCTGGGTTCAAGCAATTCTCAGGCCCCAGCCTCTGGAGTAGCTGGAATTACAGACGCCAGCCACCACGGAGGGCTAATTGTTGGATTTTTGGATTTTTAGTAGAGACGGGGTTTCGCCATGTTGGCCAGCCTGCCCTCAAACTCCTGGGCTCAAGTGATCTGCTCACCTTGGCCTCCTAAAGTTCTGCGATTACAGGTGTGAGCCCCTTCGCCCAGCGTATATTTGATTCTATAGTGCTGATATTTTTGGTTTGAAATGAACAGGTTGGTAACCTAATTTGTGGCCTCCTGTCTCTTAAGAAATGTGTGCAGCCATTACACACAGCCCAACGCTGTCATGACAGTGCCTCAAAACTGCCTTCATTCCTTGAAGTTAAAAACTTACAAAAGGCAGTATAAATGTATATGTGTAATGTTATTACCTTTAAATCTAACTGGTAATATGACCCAAATTTGTATAAAGATTTTTCAGGTGAAAAGACCGGGTTTTGAGCAAACACAATTCTAATCTCTTCTGTGTTTTTGTGCACCAGGCCCGGCTGCATAGCAGTTGAGTGATGCTGGTTAGCTGTTAAGGTGGCCTGTTGCAGTGCAGAGTGCTGAGCTGTTTCCTGTTTTCTTCTGATTGCTCCTGAAAAAAGAAGCCCTGTCCTGAAGAACAAATGGCTGTTCAGTTTATTAAAATGCCTGTCAACTGCCCTTCCAGTCACCCGGGCCTGGAAGAGAAATAATAGAGCATGCAGTGAGCACATCGAGCTGATATGATAATCACACCTCTTCCCCCTCCCTATTCTGTTAAATGGCAAATCTGATCATGTCAACATACATGAACTTAAAATATGGGGAATGTTATGGAAGAAATGGTTTGTAACTGTAGGTACTTATAACATGGTGTATGTTTTTGATTATGAATATTTCTTACTGTAACCATGTTTCTATCATTGAATTAAAATGTTTTCTTGGTGTTACCTTTTCTCAAAATAAAACTAGAAATATTTTGTAGAAAGTTGGTGGTTTTATTTTGCTGTTGGATACTTTCTGCTATTTGTACTTTTGGGAAAATTACGTTACCAAGTTTCTCATAGGATTCAATTATAATTAAAAAAAACTCTACAAGGTTTAGCTATGTGCTTTATTATTTTATCACAATGTAGTTTCTTTGTACACTTTCTTTCCTCTTCCTCCCTGTGATTTTTAACTTCTAAAGGTCTTTTCAAAGAATCAGATTTTGATTTTCGTTATTACCTATACTGGGTGTAATATTTTCTTTTGTAATTGTTTCTGCTTATACCTTTATTTTCTTTCCTTCTTTATTTTAATTCATCCCATTTACTGAGTTGAGTGCTAAATTCAATCATTTTTGAACTTGCTGATTTTTTTCTTTCAGTTCAATTAGATACTCCTCTTTATATATGTTATGATTTGACCTTGAATCCTGATATTAACACACCATACCAATCTGCCATAATCAATCCATCCTGGGTGGTGGAAATGATGGCCTCTGTACAGTTAAAGCTGTGGTTGAAGCCTGCGTGGCGTCACTAAGTTACTAAGGTAGCTTAAAGCTCAGCATTTTGTTTGTCACACATTTGTCTTCAAATATTCTGAAATATACTGGACTCGACCATACCAGACGTTTGAAGATTTGGAAAGAAAATACCAGAAGAACCTCAGCCTCCTATTTGATGAAAACAGTAAATAATGTAATCCTGGGCACATAGGAACAATTTAGGACTTTCTGGAATGTGAGGTTTTCATCGAAAAGAGTGTCAACACACCCTACCTGTACTTTGGCATGTGGACGACCACCTTTCCATAGCTCATGGAGGACATGGACCTTTACATCAACTACCATCACTTCAGAGAGCCCCTATATTGGTACGCAGTGCCCCAAAACCATAGTCGGCACCTGGAATGCTCAGTCAGGGAGCTTTTCCAGGTAGTTCTCAGGGTTATGAGGCCTTCCTGTGGCACTAGATGGCCCTCATCGTGCCCACCGTGCTCATGCAGAATGGGATTCCCTTCAATAGCCTGAGTCAGGAGGCTGGAGAGTTCACAGTGACATTTCCCTATGACTACAACATAGGCTTCAACTGCAAAGAGACCATCAATTTAACCACCCAGGATGGGTAGATTATGGCAATATGGCCTCTCAGTGTAGCTGTGGGGAGGACAGGGTGGCCTTTTCCATGGACGCCTTCATGCACATCATGAAACCTGATCATTATGAACTATGGAAAAGCTAGCAAGATGGGGCCATTGTGGATCAAAGGGAGCCCAGGGTGCTGGCCAGCCAGGAGCTCATTACCTGGCAGGAGGACATTGCACCTGGCCTGAAGCTCCTCTGGACCTGACTTCTTCTAGGCCTGTGGTCCTGGATGGTGGGACCTACCACTGAGCCCATATGTACCAGTTGCAGTTTCCCTGGTTCCCCGTGGCAGCCCAGGAAACTGATGCCCATCCAAAGGTCATTGACCCCAGAGGCTCCCAAGAACACACCGTAGCCCACCATCTATCTTGGGTCTGTTTGCCCTGGTTCTCTGCCTGTCAACTGGAAGAGGTGGTCGTGGTGGTCTTCTTCAGGAACTAGGAGCTCAGGAGGGGATCCTCTAGTCTCCCACCAAGTGGCACAGCACACAGAGCTCTTGATCCTGGGGCTTTGCCCCTACTTGGGATGGAACTTTGATAGACAAGCCTGTATCTCTCATGCCTGCATCTCAGTATCCCATCAAGGCTTCCAGGAGCTGCAGTGACCCCATCTTCAACCTTTGGAGAAACTTTGGATCTGATGCTTTGATGTGTGCGTATCTGACATCCCCAGACAGCATGACACTGAACCACCCTGACTATGTTCCACTGATTCCTCCCAACATCATTATGATGCTGAGAAGATTCTCCAGAGATGCTGCTGGAGAGTGCAAGGCCCCTTGAACCTGGCTGAGGTTGTAGCAATGGACCATTCTTATACCTCTGGGGTCTTGGCCCCAACTGATGTTGTCAGAATATGCTGGGCCCTGACTCATCTCCTGGGGCTGAAGCAAGACAGTGCTGCACCTCTGAATTTGGAGCTATGTGCCTCTGATACATTATCTTAATCCTTTGAACCCATGGCTACTGAATATATTGCCAAATGTGGCTGTCCCTCTGACCATAACCTAATCCTACTAGCCAAAGAAGGCTCCACCCAAGCACAATTTGAGCCTGGGATTGTCTCAGTCTCTTTTACCTTGAAGAACTAATATATACCCAAGGCTACCAGAGCCTGTCTGCTGTTTATTAATTTTTCCTAGTGTGTATCTACCAAGTAAAGAAAGGAATATCCTGAAAACATATTTTAAAATCACTATTATAGAAGAGATAAACCTAAAGCTAAGTGATTCAGAATGATTGAAAAACAAAAGAATGGGCAAAACTAGATCAAGGAAAATGCAAGCAAAAGAAAAGAGGGGTGGTAGATCTTAACATAAAATGAATAAATTTTAGGTATTTCATATAAGCGCAATGATATAATATCTGTCTTTTTATTTCTAGTTGTTTCACTTAGCATGGTGTCCTCAAGGTGCAGCCATGTTGCAGCATGTGTCAGAATTTCCTTCATTTTCAAGGTTGAATAATATTGCATCATATGTATACACCACATTTTGCTTATTCCAATCATCCATGGATTGACACTTGGGTTGTTTCCTCCTTTTGGCTATGTGCATGGTGCTGTTATGAACACTGGTATAAAAGTATCTGTGTGAGTCCCTGGTAAAACCATTTTAATCATCTTTTAGAAGTTCCATATTCTTCCTTGGACATCATTAATATGCCTTTGCATCTGCCTTGACTGGAGATCTGATATATATCTGTAGTAAATTAGTTTTTAATATCATCTTAATTTCAAAAATTGTAATTAAATTAAATTTAAACGAAATTAAAATGTTAGATTAAAAGTTAATTGTGTCACTTCTCATGAATTTGGGGAAACTTCTGACAGCAACATACCTTGTACTTCTCTACCAACTATATGCACACCAACATTTATTACTATGGGGGAGAATTCATGGATCTCTCAGTTCTATCCTATGTCCCAGGTTTAGGAGTCTAGAGTTTCTTTCAATATCCCCTTATCATGGATGTCTCCGTGGCTTTGAAACAGAATTTTCATTCTTCAAATAGTCAGTTAGAGCCTGGGGAAAGGTGTGCTCCACATCTTTTTATTCCTGCTAGTGGTAACTCACTATGGGTACCATGTGGCTCTGTGGGAAGCTGGGCATGGTGACCAGGTGGCTGTGTGGAGCCAGGAAGCTCTTGCCAAGCTCACAGCCAGCACTGTACATGCACTGAAGCTCACGGGATCCCTTTACCTGGCACAGGACGGGCAGTGCAAAGTTTGTGTGCTTCTCTCAGAGCGAGCGTGGGTGGGTAGTGGGCACTGCTTCTAGTGGGCTTCCTTCTTCCTGGCTTTCTGGTCTCAGAGGCTGCCAAAGTCCTGACTGTATCCACGTAGGGTGAGCGCTTGCCCAGAGAATCCAGAGGTGGGTGTCCCAGGCCCCTGTGCTGGGCTCAGGCAGTACTTGGGAGAGGGTTACCCAGGGAGTTTTCCGTGCTGGGGCTTGTGTTTCTAGGAAGAAATTGGGAGGGGCGGGCATGGGCTGCAGGGTCCAGAGAGGATTGTACCACAGAGGTGGAGAAGAAAGTCCTGGTAAAGTCTCATTTCCCTCCTCCTTTCCTCCTCAGAACAAGCTCCATGAGGACATGGTGCAGGCTTAGGGCCAGAAGGTTGAGATCTAGCTTAGAACCCATGTGAGTTTGATTAAGGAAAAATTATAGTTGGTAAGAAACAAGTTGGAGTAGTGTTTGAAAAACCAGAGAATTTAAGTCACTTTAGTGTGTTGAGGACAGAAAAGAAATGGACACATATACAGATATAGAAAACAAACAAGCTTAACAAGGTACAATGTATGCACCTGGTAACAGAGAATACTCACCTTTTTCAAGTGCTAATGAATGATTCACAAAATTAGACAATATATTAGGATGAAAACAAAACATCAATAATTTATCAAAAGAAAAAGAAAAAATCAATACCATGCAATAAAACTAGAAATTGGTTTTAAAAATAGAAAATGTAGAGATGCTTTTTTCTGAAAGGTGAACATTCTTTATTGGGCAAGCTTTAGATAAGACAAAAACACAAGCCAAAACAGCGAAATTCCACTGGCTTTTCAAAGCTGTGGGTTATTTGACATTGTTAATTCATTGGCTCAGTCCAATAAACAAGTCCTCACTAAGTAAGCAAGACAGTTTTTATCAGCAATGTGTGCTGTGCAGAAACTAAAACAGGATTAGATGACAGAGAAGAATGGGCAGGGGCTGCCTGAGCTGCGGGTTCCGGATGGATTCACAGAGCAGGAGACCTTTTTTGAGACCTAGTTGACCAAATGGAAAGTCCAGAGCAGAATTTTCCACTTGCAGGGAACAGCAAGTACAATAGACCTACCATGGAAATTAGTGATTTTCTTTTTCCAGGAATACAAAAGAAGCTTACTTGTGTCTCGGGCAGAGAGGGGAAGGGAGAGAGTCTGGGGACAGAACATGTAGAGCTTCATGTTTCAAGTTAAATGCATTATTTGGTGTTCCTTCAACTTGAAGTGAGAAGGCATCAGAAGCTTAAAACAGCAGTTGACAAGATGTGATTGACACATTTAAATAATCAGCTTAGTGGCTCTATGGAGAGTTTGCAAGTAGGAGAAGCAGTTTGACCATTTATAATACAAGTGAGAGTGACAGTTGCTTAGGCTTAATTGTTAGTTTTGAAATTGCATAGCCAGCCTCATCAACATAGTGAAACTCAGTTTCTGCAGAAGAAAGTTAAAAAAAAAATTACCTGGGTGTGGTGGCACATGCCCGTATTCCCAGCTACTCAGGAGGCTGAGAGAGGAGGATCACTTGAGCCTGGGAGGTCAAAGTTGCAGTCAGCCATGATTGCAGCACTGCAATCTAGCCTGGGTGACAGAGCCAGACTCTGTCTTTAAAACCAGCAACAAAAAGGAAGTGCACAAAAGTGGACGGAACATATTTTGGAAATAGAAAATGATAGTTTTCATACAGAAAGAAACATTCTGAGAAGAAAGCCACCTTGCTCGTTAAGTACTATCCGTAATAGGACCCTTCTTTTCTTCCCCTATCAGCATTTCAGTAGGAAATTTTAAAGTTAGAATAATCAGAAATTTGTGCTTCTCTAAAGTTTTCAATAAACAGCGGAAAAACCCATACCTTCCTGCCTCTTCCATTCATTCTGGCAACTTTGTCTTTCCTAATGTAACAAGAGAAGGAAGTTTATTCTTTGGAAAATTCAACCTGAGAGATGAACTCAGAGACTCCAGGCACAGAGGAGGATGGAGTGAGATGCCTGGCGGAAATGAGGTTAAAGCTAACACTGACATGGTGGAATCACAAGATGAAAGCATGCTGCATTCACAGGAAGGGAGTAGCCCTAGAGAGCTGCTGGACCCACAGCACATCTTGCATGACCAAGGAATAAACTTTTATGTGATAGGTAAAAGCCTCACTGCCTCTGGACTGCAGTTGGCAGACAGCCTTCGGCTGCAGAGAGCTGCCTCACCCAAGGCCATGCCTCTTCCCAATTCGGCTGACATCCCATGACTTCCCGGTAGTGGAAGATAAAGCTTCACCATCTCTGCTCAACCCAGGACAACCTGCAAAGCCATTTGAGCTCCAGAGCTCCCTGCAGGATCGGCTGCCTATCTTTGGCCCTAACCCACAGATCAACATTTCCCTGTGCTCACACACCTGCTTCCCCCTCCTCCCTTTCTCAGATACAGATCCCAAGGACACTCTTTAAGAAAGATCTTGGTGCTGACATCTTAGAGTATGCTCTGTAGTAAACCTGACCTGCAAGTGTACTTTAGGTTTCTTTGTGTTTAAATGGCATATTTCCTTGAGAGAATAAAGATCAATCACCACCCTGCTGAAATTATATTCCTTCTTTGCATGGTTATTCAGTGATGTGAGGAGATTGAAATGGCCACTTGGGAATCTCAGCTTCCTATGTATGGCATTATTGTTGTGACTCCATTGAAAACATGTTCCTTTGAACACCAGAAGTCATGAGGACAAAAAGCAAACATCTTACATTGGCATGATGATTGAGTCCCTGTTTTATGCCTGGATTTACCGGAACCATGAACTCTGGCTCTGAGAGGAACAGTCTCATGTCCAGAGCAATGGTTTCTCACATGCATTGCTAGTGGGAATATGACATCATGCAGCCCCTTTGAAAACTGTGTCAGTCTTCTATAAACTTGCACACTCATCTGTCTCTGGCAAATCTCCTTCTAGGTATCTGCCCAACTGGTAAGAATGAAGAACTGTGAACAATCCATATATCTCTGAAAAGATGAGTAGAAAAACTATAGTGTATTAAAATATTATTCATCAATTGAAAGGAGTGAACTGCTGGTGCATGCAACAGGATAGATGATCTCACAAACATCCCATATGGGAAAAGTAGCAAAATCCAAGTGAATACTTACTGTATGATTCCATTCCTATTCATTCCCAAATCAGGCCATACTCCCCTGTAATCATAGAACTTAGAAAGTGGTTGCCTCTGGTGGCGAGTTGGGATTGGCTGGAAAGCTTCTGTCCTGCGAGAATCCTATGGGGCTGTGCTAATGTTCTACATCTTTTATGTGTTGATTACATGGGTGTATATAATTTTTAAAACTCACTAAAGTGGAGACCTAAGATCTATGTGTTTTACTGCCTGTATCTTAAACTGGAGAAAAGCAAATAGGAGACAAGACAAGGGCAGCTAGAAAAGTAAGAACCATCTTACTAAATTCTAGAAAGCTCAATCTTGGGTTAGCATGCCAGGCAAGTAGTTGTTTACTCTATTTTTTGTTGTTTTTATTGTACCATTATTTTTCACCGTTTCTTTCTTTTTATGAATGCATTTGATCCTCGGTTGGTTGAATCCACTGCTGCTGAACCCAGAGGATATGGAGGCCTGACTGCCTTTTGTGACCAAGATATCTATTCATAGACAGGAGTACATGTGAGCCCCAAGCGCTATCCATGTCCAAGCATTTTCAGAGCAACATTTTTTGTAAGAGGTCAAAAGTAGAAAGGAACTAAATACCCATTAAAAACGCAAACATTTATACCATTGAATAAATTACAGCAAGGAAACAAGACAAAGTACAGCTGCACAGAAGAACATAGATGAGGGAAATGCCACACAAAAAATACATGAAAATACATAAAACACAATTTTGTGTATATTTATATAGGGTCATAACATTTTCAAAATAGACAATATTTTAATTAATTTAATTTGTTTAGAATTCTTAGGAAAGAGAGCTTTGTCACTTCTCAGCTGTTTGTTTACTTAATCTTTAATTTATATCAGTATGAACTCATAGATATTTATTTCATATTTTGGATTATAATTCAATTTACATATTTTCTTGCTCAATTTGTTGGAGATTTGGCCATTGGGAATTGTTTTCCTTCTGTCCCACTGGAAGTAACCGCATTTTTTATTGTGTGTATTTACGGAGATTTTATTTTCCATGGCTACAAATGCTTTGGGCTCTTTCTGTATATTACTTGCCCAGGTCTAGAAAGTGTTCTTTATCAATACTTCCACTTATGTATTTTTTCTTTAAAAAACTATCAGATTTTAGTTTTATTAATCACCTTTTAGTATACATTTTCCCTTTTATCTTTCTATCATTACTTCTATCTTTCATTTTCTTCTGCAGAATTTTGTTCCATTTTGTTTTTACTCACTGCTTGAGTTCAACGTGAAGATCAATAGGATTTTAGAAATGTGCATATTAATTTTAAAATAAATATGGATTCAAATAAATTTGGATTCAGGTTTTGTATTGTTGACTTTCAATTTCATTTCATTTTGGCCAGTATATTCATTTAATATAATTTTTATTTGATATTTACTTTGTAGTCCTATATTGGTAAATTTATCTATTATAAATGTTACCTATGTACCGAAAAGCATTTCACATTTGCTTTTTAATTGTTACAATCTCTATCCTCAAAGTTCTTAAGCTTGTACATATTACTAAACATTAATTTTCTGCTCTACCTTATTGGTTTCTGAAAGGATAATGTTAAACATACACACACACACAACTCCCAGCATGATTGCAGATTTTACTGTTTGACCTTACAACAACTCTCAGTCTTGGCTTCAGTGTGTCACTGTTGTGTGGTTAGGTGCATAAAGTTCATCCCTATAATATTTTCCTATGAATTTTTTTTCGTTAACTATAAAATGTCCCTCTTGGATCTTATATATACACTGGATATTAACATTGTTACCCTCGGTTTCTTTTAGTATTTATTTAGATTCCCTGTTCCCATAACTTGACTTTTAATCACTTAGCATTGTTATAGGATTTAAATGTAAAACAAAAGGGAGGGGCACAAACGGGTGGGATGCCTAATCTGGACCCAGCCCAGTGATTACATTAGCTGGGCACTGATTGGGTTAGGATGCCGCCCAGGTATAAAGCCAGGGTCTTTGCAACGTGGGGCTGCATTTGGAGTTCAGCTATCAAGAGGAAACCTTCTCTCTGGGTCCTGGAGTATTTTCATCAGGATTTGTGAGTTTTTGGTGGAAGTTAGGTCATTTTATTTCTCTGTTGGAGCACTTTTTGATATTTGTCCTACTGAGAAAATTATTCTCACTCAAGTTGCTCGTAAGTTTCAGTTAAAATTTTTAAAACATCTCAGCAAGATTTTTAGCTATGCCCCCTAAGTTATCTCAATTGTTTCATTTGTATTTTCTTTTCTCTTCATGCCTGTGGCTTTTTACTTCTCACCATCTTTTTGAAAAGTCAAGTTTTAGCTTTTTGTCATCATTCCTATTGGAGGTTCTGTTTCCTTTTGCAATGGTTTCTGCTTGTGTCTTTATTTTCATTGTTTCCTTTGATGTTAATGCATCCAGTTTCTTGAGTGGATTGCTTAATTCATTGCTTTGCAAACTTGATCATTTTCGCTCTTAGTTTGATTAGATGCTGCTCTTTTTCTGTTTTATTATTTGACCTTATATCCTGATGTTAACACAGCATACCCTTTAGTTTAGCTTAATACTAGCTGAGTATTTCTTTTGTCTGGTTATACATGTATCTTCAAATATTCTGTATTTTGTGTTGTTGCTTAGGTTTACTGATTTGATTTCCTAGAAGAGACGCCCGGGTACAGTGGAGTTACCAGCAACTGGGGCACCCAAGCCTGAGAATCAAGAGAATCCTCACAGTGACACCCCCAACTGAGGAAACTCACAGAGCTGCAGGTGGAGCTGGGACTCCAGCTGGGGCGCCTGCCCCACTGGGACATATTCTATTTTCTTTGGACAAAAAAATACTGACTACAGCAGAGTCCCCCTGGGAAGTCAGAAGCCTCTGAAAGATCTCACTTGTTCAAAAGTTCAAGTGTGAATTACTCCCTCACAGATAAACCAAAGTATTTTGAAAAAACAAAGCAGAGAAAAGAAATTCCTCCCCAGCACTCTCAGGCATTTAGAGGACACCGAAGAACTTGGGAGTCAGCTCTTCTTGTGTGCAGCCATGAAGTCTGTGCACTCCAGTCCCCAGAACACGAGTCATACCATCATGACGTTTTACCCAACCATGGAAGAATTTACAGATTTCAACAAATATATTGCTTACATGGAGTCCCAAGGCGCACACCGAGCTGGCCTCGCCAAGGTAATTCCACCCAAGGAATGGAAAGCCAGAAAGACTTATGATGATATCGAAGACATCTTAGTAGCCACTCCCCTCCAGCAGGTGACCTCTGGGCAGGGAGGTGTGTTTACTCAATACCATAAAAAGAAGAAAGCCATGACCGTGGGCAAGTATCGCCGCTTGGCAAACAGTAAAAAATATCAGACTCCGCCACACCAGAATTTTGCAGATTTGGAGCAACGATACTGGAAGAGCCACCCCGGTAATCCACCAATTTATGCTGCTGATATCAGCGGCTCCTTATTTGAAGAAAGCACTAAACAATGGAACCTAGGACACCTGGGAACAATTCTGGACCTGTTGGAGCAGGAATGTGGGGTTGTCATCGAGGGTGTCAACACACCCTACCTGTACTTTGGCATGTGGAAGACCACGTTTGCTTGGCACACGGAGGACATGGACCTTTACAGCATCAACTACCTGCACTTTGGGGACCCCAAAACTTGGTACGTGGTGCCCCCAGAACATGGTCAGCGCCTGGAATGCCTGGCCAGGGAGCTCTTCCCAGGCAATTCCCGGTGCTGTGAGGGCTTCCTGCGGCACAAGGTGGCCCTCATCTCGCCTACAGTTCTCAAAAAGAATGGGATCCCCTTCAATCGCATGACTCAGGAGGCTGGAGAGTTCATGGTGACCTTTCCCTATGGCTACCATGCTGGCTTCAATCACGGCTTCAACTGCGCAGAGGCCATCAACTTTGCCACTCCACGATGGATTGATTATGGTAAAGTGGCTTCACAGTGTAGCTGTGGGGAGGCGAGAGTGACCTTTTCCATGGATGCCTTCGTGCGCATCCTGCAACCAGAGAGCTATGAGCTCTGGAAACACAGGCAAGACTTGACTGTTGTGGATTACATGGAGCCCAGGGTTGCAGAAAGCCAAGAGCCGAGCAACTGGAGGGAGGACATAGCACTTAGGAGAGCTGCTCTGGGCCTGAGGCATCTCCGGAACCACATAACCAGCTGTCCCACACGGACTGCGGCCCCAAGGCTCTGTTACAACCCAAAGGGCGGTGGTACTGATGCTGTGCCTGGATCTGCAATCCAAACCCTGGAGACGTCAGCCTGGGTTCTTCCCCCTTCCACTGGAAGGTGGGGTCCTTGTCGTGGCTGTGGTCGTGGTCGAGGTCGTGGTCGAGGCCGTGGTCGTCGTCCTCGAGAACTGGGGACTGAGGAGACAATTGTTCAGTCTGCAGCTAAGAGGCGCCTCTCAGTGGGGACAGGGAGCAGAGCTCCAGGCCGCAAACCTCAGCTCCAGTTTGACGATGAAGCTTTGACAGACAAACCCGCACCTTTGAGCAGTGGCCTTCCGCATTTTACAAAGGCTTCTGGCTGCTGTTGTGCCCCTGATCTTCAACCCCTGGGGCCCCCACTGGATCCTGATGAACCCATGCACCCTGGCCCCTGCCTGCTATCCCTCGACAGCACTGCTAGTAGTCTTCCTCTTGTTGTCCCTATGACTCCTCCCAGTGTCACTGTGCCTTTGATTACATTGTCCAGGGACACTGGTGGAGACTGGAAATCCCCGGTGAATCTGGCCAAGGTTGTAGCAATGGACCATTCTTATGCCTCTAGGGTTCCGGTCCCAACTAAGTTTTCCAGGATCTCCTGGGCCCCTGACTCATCTGCTGGGGTTAAAGCCAGACAGAGATATGCCACTGAATTTGGAGATATTTTCCTCCAATGCATGATCAATCATCTGGACCCATGGCCATTGAATATGGTGTCAAATGTCAAGTGATATCTACTTCTTATCCCAACCCCAGGAATCAGAGAAGATTCCTGCCAAGCACAATTCTGGCCTGGGCCTCTCCACAGTGAAGATTCTTTACCTCCAATAACTGATGAATTTCCAAGGCCCCCAGATGCTGTCTCCAATTGTGACAACCAGGGCTCCCAGAGGTCATTGAATTCTCCACCCCAAAGGTTGCCGTAGGATGTTGTAATATCTCTCAGGGACTCACTGTCTCCTCCTAATCATTGTGCCTGTGGACTTCACCATGGCCAGATGCCACAGACAGCACTTGTTGCTTTTGTGCCCTCAGGATACCTCCCTTACAGTGCTATGGGTCCAGATCCCACAGTAATTTGGACTCACATTGGATGATGCTGAGAATCTCACTGAATCCCTCATTTTTACCTTCCATTTGGTCCTCTGTTTCTCTGGCCCTGGATTCCACTGGACATTGCTACATCCTCAGGGAGTTTTGGGGCTTCTCACAATCCTTCAACTGCAACATGCACTCCACCCCAGGCCACCATCCACTGTACATGCACAAAACTAGACCTGTAGACCAACTGAGTTTGCTAGCCATTCATGGCCCCAGAGATATTTTGTAATGTTTTTGATATGTATTAAATTTGCTATCTCTAGTGTGTATCTGCAAAGAAAAAAAATCCTTAATACATGTTTTTAATATTAGAATTATATAAAAGATGTATCAAAAAAAGTGATGAAGAAAAGTGATTGAGATAAAGGAATGGCAAAAGTATACCTAGGAAAGAACAAACATAAAAGTAGAGTCACAGATCTTAATATCAGTCTAAGCTGAATGAAGACCAAAGATACATAGAAGACTTCTCTTCAATGTAAAAGGCTAAATTTCACAATGCAGCAGTCATGAATAGTGAAGTAAGTTTGATAAAGTATGACTTACATAAAACAGAAAGAGACTTATTAAACACAGGCACATTGAAGTCACTGACATGGTTTAAATCTCATGTGGAACTGTAATCCCCAGTGTTGGATTTAGGGCCTGGTGGGAGGTGATTGGATCATGGGGGCAGTTTCTCGTGAACTGTTTTGCACCATCACCCTGGTGTTGTTCTCCCATTAGAATTCTCACAAGATCTCATTGTTTAAAAGTCTGTAGCATGGCTGGGTGTGGTGGCTCATGCCTATAATCCCAGCACTTTGGGAGGCTGAGGCGGGCGAATCACCTGAGGTCAGGAGTTTTATACTGGCTTGGCCAACATGGTGAAAACCCATCTCTACTAAAAATACAAAAATTAGCTGGGCATGGTGGTGGGCACCTGTAATCCCAGCTACTTGGGATGCTGAGGTGGGAGAATCACTTGGACCTGGAAGGTGGAGGTTGCAGTGAGCCAAGATCATGCCACTGCACTCCAGCCTGGGTGACAGAGTGAGACTCCACCTCAAAATAAATAAATAAATAAATAAATAAAGTGTGTAGCACCTCCCCCTCATCTTTCTTCTTTCTGCTCCAGACATATAAGATGTGCCTGCTTCTCCTTCATCTTCTGCCATGATTGTAAATTTCCTGAGGCCTCTCCAGAAGCAGAAGCTTCTATGCTTTCTGTATAGCCTTCAGAACCATGACCCAAATAAAACTGTTCTACATAAATTACCCAGTCTCAAGTATTTTTCTTACAGCAATGAGAGAACGAACTGATACAGCAAATTGGTACCAGGAATAGTAATTGTTACAAAGATTTCTGAAAATGTAGAAGTGGCTTTGGAATTGGGTAATCAGCAGAGGTTGGAAGAGTGTGGAGGGCCCAGAAGACTATAGGAGGTTGAGGGAAAGTTTGGAACTTCCTAGACACTTGTTATATTGTTGTGACCAAAATCATGATAGTGATATGGAAAATGAATTCCAGTGTGAGTAGGTCTCAGATTGAGAAGAAGAATTTATTGAGAACTGGAGCAAAGTTTACTTCTGTTATGTGTTAGCCAAGAGGTTGGCTGCACTGTGCCCCTTTCTAAGGATCTGTGGAACTTTGAACTTGAGAGTGATGATTTAGGGTATCTGGCAGAAGGAATTTTTAAGCAGCAAAGAGTTTAAGATCTGGCCTGTCTGCTTCTAACAGCCTAGGCTCACATTCATGAACAAAGAAATGACCTGAAAGTGGAACTTATATCCAGTTCCAGTGAAGCAAAGTACAAAAGGGCAGCAAAATGTAAAAGTTTAAGAAATTTGCAGCCTGGCCATGTAGCAGAAAAGCACATTTTTAGGGGAGGAATTCAAGCTGGCTGCAGAAATTTACATCACTAAAAGGAAGGAAAGTATTAATAGCCAAAATATTAAGAAAAACATCTTGAAGGCATATCAGAGACCTTCGTGGCAATGCTTCCCATCACAAGCCTGGATGTCTAGGAGGACAGAATGGTTTTGTGGACCATGCTTAGAGCCCTGCTGTCCTGTACAGCCTGTGGACACTGCTGCCTGCATCCCAGTTGCTCCAGCTCTAGCTGTGGCTCAAGGGGCCCAGGCAGAGCTCAGACCATTGCTTCAGAGTGTGAAAGCCATAAGCCTTGGAGGCTTCCACGTGGTGTTAAGTCCAAGGGTGCACAGAATGCTAGAATTGAGGGTTGAGAGCTTCTGCTTAGATTTCAGAGGATGTATGGAAAAGCCTGCATGTGCAGGCAGGAGTCTGCTGCAGGGGCAAGGGTCTCACAGAGAACCTCCACTATAGTGGTACAGAGCAGAAATGTGAGGTTGGAACCCCCACACGGAGTCCCCACTGGGTACTGCCTAGCAGAGTTGTGAGAAAAGGATCACTCTCCTCCAGATCCCTGAATGGTAGACCAACCAGCAGTTTCCACCCTACTTCTGGAAAAGCTGCAGGCACTTAACACAAGCCCATGAGAGCAGCTGCAGGGGCTGAACCCTGCAAAGACACAGGAGCACAGCTATGCAAGTCCTTGGGAGTACACACCATGCACTATTGTGCTCTGGATATGAGACATGGAGTCCAAGGAGCCTATTTTGGAAGTATACGATTTAATGTCTGCCCTGCTAGGTTTCAGACTTGCTTGGGGTCTCTAGCTTCTTTCTTTTGGCCGATTTCTCCCTTTTGGAACAGGAGTCTTTACCCAATGCCTGTACCCCCACTCTATCTTGGAAGTAATTAACTTGTTTTTGATTTTACAGGCTTATAGTCAGAAGGGATTTGCCTTGTCTCAGATGAGACTTTGGACTTTGGACATTTCCGTTAATGCTGAAATGAGTTAAGACTTTGGGGA
This sequence comes from Pan troglodytes, assembly GCF_028858775.2. Classification (NCBI taxonomy): domain Eukaryota; kingdom Metazoa; phylum Chordata; class Mammalia; order Primates; family Hominidae; genus Pan; species Pan troglodytes. The sequence continues at coordinate 97,161,942 of NC_072407.2, forward strand.
ACATTTGAGAAGGCATGATTATATGTTGCAGTGTGAGAAGGGCATGAGATTTAGGAGGGGGCCAGGGGAGGATTGATATGGTTTGGATCTGTGTCCCCACTCAAATCTCACGTAGAATTGAAATCCTCAGTTTTGGAGATGGGCTCTGGTGGGAGGTGATTGGCTTGTAGTGGTGGTTTCTCATGAATGGTTCAGCACCATCCCCCTAGTGCTGTTCTTGTGATAGAGTTCTCACAAGATCTTGTTGTTTAAAAGTGTGTAGTACCTCCCCCTGGCCTTCCTCCTGCTCCCACCATGAAAGATGTGCCTACTTCCCCTTTGCCTTCCATCATGATTGTAGGTTTCCTGAGTCCTCCCCCAAACCAGACACTGCTATGCTTCCTGTACAGTCTGAAGACCTGTGAGCCAATTAAACCTCTTTTCTTTATAAATTACCTGGGTATATTCTTTATAGCAAAGTGAGAATGAACTAATATAGCCACCTTATTCATCCAAGCCAGAAAAAATAGAGAAACCTAAGGATATGAAAAACTTAGACAACATTAACAATAAGGTAGAATTGACAAACCAGATGATAGAAAATACTTCCTCTCTTCAGGTGCTGTTGACAGCTATTGTGATACCTCTGGTTCTTCTTAGTTTAAAATAAATTAAACAAGAGACATACAGCAAAAGAAGAACAGCATAGAGTAATTTATTGTGAAAGAAAAATAATATTTTGAAAGTTAAGTGCAGAATAGACTGTACACACTGAGAGGGAAGGAATTCAGGGAGGGCTGCTTGTTAGGGTGAGACAGCATTGATTATTGCTGGAGAAACCCCCATTATGGGAGTTTTACATGGTTATTCATAAGGAGGTGGTAACAGGTGTTACTAGTAAGCAGGTCCTGATGGTCTTCTGTACATATACAGTAGCTGTACATGCTTATTCATACATCCCATGTCTCATTAGCATCTTAAATCTCCACCCATGGGTGTGTTTTTTACTATTGTAATGAGCAAAAGATCAGTTTGAGGACAGGTAAAATCAAAATGTGCACGCTCTCTGGAAGGGAAAGTCCCTACTAAAGATAGCTTTGCTTGAGTGAGCTCAGTTACAATATGACTGCTAAGGCTTATTGTATTGGCTCTATGGTCACCACGGTCACTGCATCCCAAGTATATGTCAGGTCCTTGACAATCTATCCTGCCAAAGAATCAATCACAAAATTTGACAATATATCAGTGTGAATAGAAAATATCAATATCTTCTTTAAACAAAATGAAAAAAATTCAAACATTCTGAATTATCATGCAATAAAATTTGAAATATTTTTGAAAGTCAGAAAATGTAAGGTCCTTTTCCTGGTAGGTTAAATTTTTTTTATTGAATGGATCTTAGATTTGAGGGAAGCACAAATCATAAAAGCCAAATTTCCACAAAACAATAAATATCTATTAAGAATATGAACTGTAGAGCAAGATAGCCTGATTTTGAATTCCAGCTTCTCTTACCAGCTAGTGTGACCTTGAAAATTACTTAATGACTCAGTTTCCTCAATGTAAAATGGAGATAGCACCTACCTCATGTGTTTAGTTGACAGTTCTATGAGTGAATATAGTAATTTGTTAATGCCAATGCCTGGAATACAATAAACATTTACTGTAGTGTTTTCAAATTTAAAACTTAATAACATACAAAAAGGAATATATGAGATTCATTTAGAATAGTGCTGAGGGGAAAACTTGCAGCCTTAATTATTTTCTTCATCACATTCAAATAATAAAATTAACTGGATTAAGCTTCTGATTTACAAGTTAGGAAAAGATCAATTATATGAAATTAGCAAGAAGGAATTGATATGCATATACATAGAAAATGAGTCAGAATAACTGTAAAATAATAAATCAACATAAAGCTCCAATGATATGGATTTTTTAAGAAAAATTAACTTACTACATAGAAAGTTTAAGACATAAATTTCTGTGTATGAAATACAGAAAGATGGCGGAAGATCTGACTCTTCAAAAATGCCAAGGATTAGACAATTTCACAGAGGAATTGTGTGAAAATTTTATTTCAAGTATAAATAGGCCTTTAAAATGAGAAAAAATTCAAGCTTTAAAATAAGCACATCATTGACAGAAAATCCTGATGAATTACAGAATGAGAGAAAATGATGGACAAAACCTATTGATGAACATCAATGTAAAAATTTTAACTTAAATATTAGCTAAGAGAATCTAAATAAATTAAAAGAATGACATACAATGACTACATGGGGTTTATTGCAGGAAGGCAGTGATGGGTTAAAGAAGGAAATCTAGAAATATAATTTATCCTGTAAATACAACCAGAAGAAAAGTTATATGATCATGTTTATAGATGTTGATAGGCATTTGATATAATTCAACAGTCTTGTTTTACACACACCCACAAGGAAGCAATGAATCCTTCCTTAAAATAAAATTCAAAAATTCTCTATCTACTAGTTAGCTATTTTAGACCCAAGCCAGCATTTTCCTTAATGTGAGGTATTTGAGGCATTTCAGTCAATAATTTATGGAATTAGTGCTGTTAACCACTGCAAAAATTTTTAGAGCTATAATTAATGGAAGGGAAGAGACAAAATTTATTTTGTTGTAGTTGTAGTTGATAAGGCTGAATGCAGGGAAAACTCAAGGAGGGGGCTAAATATCTAAATGGCTTCCCTATGGCCACCATGCTGACTTCAGCCATGGCTTCAATTTCAAGGAGGCCATGAATTTTGCCACCATGTGATAAGCAAAGTGGCCTCAGTGCAGTGGTGAGGAAGCCATTGTGATCTTTTCCCTGGATGCTGTCATGGGCATCCTGCAACCCAAGTGCTATGAGCTGTGGAAACCCAGGCAAGAGGGATTAGTTGCAGACCCCATGGAATCCAGGGCACAAGCCAGCCTGGAGATGCCCACCTCGTAGAAGATCCAAGTGCCTGAGAGGGCTCTCTGGACTGAGGCACCACCTGTGTCACCAGGGCCATGACCCACTCAGCCTATGACCTCCAGCTGTGGTGCCTGTTGCCTCACATTTCTGTGCCCAGTGTTCCTGTGGCCAATTTAGCCTGCAGTGATGCTTCCTAGCCCAGGACCTTAGCTTGGACCCACTGCCCACCCTGGCTTTGTCAACCTTGGTCTGAACCTTTCAACTGGTAGATGTGGTTGTGGTCCTTATCCTTTGTAACTGGGGGTTCAGAAGCCAATCCTCCAGGCTCCATCTGGCCAGGAGGTGCCTTTTGGTGGTCACAGACTGCACACCTCCAGGCCCTGAACCTAAGCCTCTGCCTACAGACGCAGCTTTGATGGATAGGCCTGTACCACTGAGCCCAGGATCCAGCATCCTGCCAAGGATTCTGGGTGCTGCTGGAGCCCCGCCCCTGTGCCCATGGTCAGCTTTTATATCCCACTGCTCTGCTCTGTGGGGGCTTCCTGAGATTGGTCACATTTACAACTCAGAATTTTCGCAAATTTTCAGGCCACTAAAATTGCAGTGCCTCCCAGTGCTTAGCTCCTGTGGTGAGGCCCCGGGCACTGCTGAGTGCAAGGTGGTTACCAAATTCACTATACTTTCTTCATCCTCTCAGACACTGTACTATCTTGAGACTTCTACTTCTGCATCACCAGCTGAGATTTCATCCACTGGACATGAGTATCTCTGAGAACGAGGTCTTCCTGGGTTTGCCGAGAGCTCATCTACCCCAGTGTCCCAAACTCTGGACCAACTCTAGAGGCTGCTGAACCTCTGAAGAATTTGGAGTGTGGTTCCCCTTCAATCTTCTTCCCTTATCTCTCCCTCCCTCCCTCAACTCTCCCCTTCTTGCAAAACTAGCCTTTTATGGCCAATTAGGTCAATAGAGTCAGAAAAAAAAGCATCATATTTCTAAGTCATTGAGATATTTACAATGTGATATCGCCAGTATTTGTTCACAAATATATTAAAGGTCACCAACATGTAAAATCTGACTTTCTTTCTAATATTGTAATTTCAAAAACATTGCAGGAAGAGGTTATTCTCCATGCATTTTTCTTCACAGTTATTTGAGAACATTTCAGGCAACACTTATGAATATTTTATGGGCTGGTTACATTTTGTGGTGGTGAGTGAGCTCAGCATATGGTTATGAGGTTCTGGCTGTCTGGCTGTGTGGGAGCACTGGGTTGCAGTTATGCTTTGAGGATAGCTTGGTAGGACCAGCCTGGCACTCAGCCAAATAGCAGGACCCAAGTTGCTGGGAAAGATGAGCAGCCCTAGGATAAAAGTGCCATCATCTGACTCTCTTCTCTCCCAGGCTCCAAGCTGTGTGCATATTTCACACTGGTAATTCATTGACTCAGCCTAATAAATAAACCCCCAAACAAGTGAATAAGACAGTTTCAGTCAGGAATGTGTGTTGTGTAGGAACTAAAGCAGGATTGGACGACAGGGCAGAATGGGCAGAGGCTGGCCAAGCCGCTGGTCCGGGAAGGCTTCAGAGAATAGGAGATTCTGGGGCCCCAACTGAGAAAAATAAGAAGGTCCATACTGGGATTTTCCACCTGCAGGGAACTGTAAGTGCAATAGGCCTAATATAGAACTTGGTGAGTTTGTTTTTCCAGCGATACGATAGAGGCTTATTTATATCTGGGGCACATAGAAGAAGAAGAGGCGGAGATCAGACCACTTAGGCCCTGTGACTTATGTTAATTGCATTATTGGGTAGTCTATCAACTTATCAATTGAGAAGGCACTGGAAGTGTAAAACAGCAGTGAAGATGTGATTTATACATTTAAACAATCAGTTTAGTTGCTCTGTGGAGAATGTGCCAGAAGGAGAAACAGACCATCTAAAAGTGAGAGTGACAGTTGCCTAGACTCAATTGTTCATATTGCAAATGCACAGAAGTGGACAAATTCAAAACTTATTTTTGAAATTGAAGGTGATAGTTTTGGATGTAGAAGGAAACATTCAGAGAAGCAAGCCACCCCTCCCCTTAGTACTACTCTTGCTTAACTGCCCTTACAGAATGTTATTAAGGCTCCAAAGTTGAAGCACCAGGCAATTTGAGGGCTAAAGTAAAAAACAATTGGTGCTTGCCTGAACTTCTCAATAAAGAACAGAAAAACATAAATTTTCTTGCCTATCTCACTCATTCAGACAACTTTGTCATTTCTAATGTAATAAGAGATGGAAGTTTATTCTTTATAAAATTCAAGCTGAGAGGCTGAACGCAGAGTCTCCAGGCACACAGGAAGATGGAGTGAGTTGCCTGGCTGAAAAGGGGCTAAAGCTAATACTGAGATGGTGGAACCACAGGATGAAAGCATACTGGATTCACTGGAAGGGAGAAGCCCTAGAGAACTGCTGGACCTACAGTACACCTTGTGTGACCAAGGAATCAATTTTTATGTGATAGGAAAAAGCCTCATTGGCCCTGGAATGCAGGAGGCAGACAGCCTTCAGCTGCAGAGAGCTGCCTTACCCAAGGCCATGTCTCTTCCGAGTGTAGCCCACATCCAATGACTGCTCAGTGCTGGAGCATAAAGCTTGGCCATCTCTGCTGAACTCAGGACAATCCTGAGGCCATTTGAGCTCCAGAGTCCCTGCAGGATCGGCTGACTATCTTTGGGCATAAACCACAGATCAACTTTTCTCTGTGCTCAAACCTGCTTCCTATACCTCCCTTAGTCAGATATTGATCCCAAAGGCACTCTAAAGATCTTGGTGCTGAAGTCTTAGAGTCTGCTCTGTAGTGGACCTGACCTGCAATTGTACTTTAGGTTTCTTTGTGTTTCAAAGGCATAATTTCCTTGAGAGAATAAAGATTGGTCCCCCTGCTGAGAAATTATAATCCTTCTTTGCATGGTTATTTAGGGATGTGAAGAGATAGAAATGGCCATGAGATAGAATCTCAGCTTCCAATGTATGGAACTATTGTTGTGACCCCCATTGAAAACATGCCACTTTGAACACCAGAAGTCACAAGGACAAGAAGCAAACATCTGATCTTTGGCATGATGGATCAGTCCCAGTTTTACACCTGGATTTACTAGAACCATGCGCTCTGGCTCTGAAAGAAACAGTTCCATTTCCAGAGCAACTGACTCTCACATGCATTGCTACTGCGAATGTACCATCATACAGCCCCTTTGAAAAACCGTTTGTCAATGTTCTATAAGCTTAAGCACTCATCAATCCATAGCAGTTCTCCTCCTAAATACCTACACATTTTATAAGAATCATGAACTGTGGATAATTCATATATCTCTGAATATATAAATAGAAAAACTCATAGCTTATTAAAACTTGTAGCTTATTGAATATTATTCAGCAACAAAAAGGAATGTATTGCTGGTATATGCAACAGGAATAGCTGGATCTTACAAACATCAGATTTGGAAAACAAGCCAGATCCAAAGTGAAAACCTATTGTATATTTTCATTCATACTCATTGCAAATATAGACCAAAGTAAGCTGTGGTCATCGAGTTTAGAACGTGATTGCCTCTGGTGGGAAGCAGGGATTGACTGGAAAGCTCCTGGCATGAGAGAATGTGATGGGGCCATGGGAATGTTCTACATCTCCTTTTGGGTGATGATTACATGGGTGTATATGAATGTTAAAAGTCACTGATGTGGAGACCTATGGTGTATGCATTTTTATTGCGTGTATTTTAAACTGGAGAAAACTGAACAGGAGACAAGACAGGAGCAGCTGGAAAAGTGGGAACCATCTTAAGAAACACTGGAAAGCTGAATGCTAGGCTGGCAGAGAGAAAACCTGGAGGGCAATGGAATCCCCAAGGCAGAACCAAAAGGAATCAAGATTTTGTGACACCAGGTACCTCCAGAGTTGGAAGTAAAAGTGAGGCTAAACACAGAGATTTTGATAAAAATCTGTTGGAGAAGTTTCTTTAGTTCCTTGGGTCAGCTCCATCAAGTTAGCATCTGGATGACTACTTCCACCAACGACTTCCACTCATCTTTCAGTGGAAAATGAGACTTTCTCGCTCCTATATTCCAGGTGAGAATTGGAGGTTGCTAAAATTAGGTGATGAAGTTGGATTGTGGACATAAAAGTGCAGGAAAGAAAGGGATTCTGACAATTTCTGGAGATGGTAGCTTGGCTCACGTTCCAACTTGGAATGTGAGAACTGAATTTCTGCTTGTTATCTTCAGCAGCATCACAATCTTATCCTAGGCAGATAGATGCCCTGGAATGGCTATCATTAAAAAAAATCTTGGATAGTAAAAGAAAAGAAACATAAACACACAAATAACTTGTAGAAAATATTACTCCTATTGTCCTCCTGTTTCTATTCAGCTACTTTCATAAATATTTTACATTCTCTTGCCAAATAAGAGCAAGCAATAGTACAGCTAAACTTGCTTCTGAATTAGTCTTCTGGAAAGTTCAGGGAGTTAGGGGTGGCTGTGCAGGGCTTCTTCAAGCAATTGCAATTAGAATTCTATGTTACTTCATCTGACAATCTCAATTTGGGTCACTCTTCTTTGTAAAATTTGCCCATATCTAGCTGTTTGCCCATGTCCAATCATAAGCTTTTGCTATTCTGTACTGTTTTGTTTTGGAAAATCAAGGAACATTAATAATGAAAATTATCTAAAAGCAAGTATAGAGCCATCTTTGTCCTCTCCCATGACCTTTGTTCCTTCATTTCTGAAGGCTTCTCTTCATTTCTGAGAAATAACAATTATGAGTTCGATGCATATTCTTCATGTTTATAGTTGGAAGTCTACAGAGCCAAGATGATATGTCAGGTTTGGTTTTAACAACTTCTCTTCCTCCTGCTACCTATTTAAAAACTCAATATTACAAGGCCTGAACAGATTGCTACGTATATAGATCCTAGTGACTCCAACAGAGTCAACAGACCTGTGTAATTTTTTATTTTATTCATTCCCCTGCTGATGGACATGTAGATTATTTCCACATCTTTGTTATGTCAAACAACACTTTCTTGAACAGCTGTGTGCATAGAACTAGAGTTCCTTGGTTATACTGATATTTGTTTTCAATTATTCTAAGAATAGCTAGGTCAGTCTACAATTTCTATCTCCATTAGCAGTGGGACAGTTCTGGTTTCCCCATATCTTGGCCCATTTTTACACTGTCAGATCGTTTCACTTTTTCTAATTTAAATTGAGAAAAAGTGTCTCATTGCATTTTCTCAATTACTAGTGATCTTGTACATCTCCTCATATTTATTGGCCATTTGGATTTCCTCTTTTTTTGAGTTGCCTTTTCTAAGGCTTCGATCCCTTCTTTTGGGTTGACTCATTGTTTTTATTGATCTGTGGAAGTTTTCAGGATACTTATTCATTGTCCATTTTACATATGACAAAACTGTTCTTCCAGCCTGTATCTTGTCTCAATTTTTTATGTCATCATTACACTGGAATGAGTTAAATATGTCAGAAATTTTCATCGTGGTTTGTGCTTTTGGCTCTTCTTTAAGATAATTTTCCCACCTTGAATTCATAAACACATTTTTCAGTATATTCTCAAATAGCCCTAAAGTTCTCTTTTATACAGTCTTTAATCCATCACTAATTTACTCTTCTAAGTAGTGCACGGTAGAGCTCTATTTTATTTTTCCCCCCAATATCAATATCTCTTATTGAATTGTCGATTGCTTTTCATGGGATTGGTAAGCCACCTTTATTATATACAGACTCCCACATATACAGTTGAGCCTTGAACAAATGAAGTGCATGGGTCCACTTATACAGGGATTTTTTTTCCCACAACTGTATTGGTAAATTTTTTGGAGATTTAGAACAATTTGAAAAAGCTCCCAGATGTATCTTGTACTCTAGAAATATTGAAAAATATAAGAAAAAATTAGGTGTGTCATGAATGCATAAAATATTTATAGATATTAGTGTATTTTAACATTTGCTACCATAAAATATGTACAATCCTGTTACAAAAAGCTAAAATTTATCAGAATTTACACACACACACAGACCATACATAATGCCATTTGAAGTTGAGATAAATGTAAACAAATGCAAAGATATAGTATTAAATCATAACTGCATAAAATTAACTATAGTAATACTGTATTATTTTAAGAATTTTGTAGCCTCTTCCTTTTGCCATTGCAGTGAGCTCGTGTGGTGAGTATACTCTTAAAATGCTGCAGAGATGCTCATCTCTGCCTGAGCAACTTTTTTCTCTCTGGTAAATTGTCTATCACAGTAAAAAGTGATCTCTTGAGTATCATGTTTACGGCAATATCCTAAAGCTTGAATAATACTATGGGGCCCAGACGAAGTGCCACTAGTGATGCTGGAAATGTTCCCAGGAAGCAGAGAAAAGTCACGACAGTATAAGAAAATGTTGAATTGCTTGATGTGTAGTGTACATTGAGGTCCGCAGTGAGGTTGCCAGCCATTTCAGACAGGCTATTCATCTTGTAAACGGTTAAGGTATCCATAAATATAGTACAGTATAGTAAATACATTTTCTCCTCCTTATGATTTTCTTAAAAACATTTTCTTTTCTCTAGTTTTCTTTACTGTAAGAATCCAGTATTTAGTACATGTCACATACAAAATCTGTGTTAATCAACCGTTGATATCTGTAAGACTTCCAGTCAACAGCAGGCTCTTAGTAGTTCAGTTTTGGGAGGAGTCAAAAGTATTTGAGGAGTTTCAACTGCACAGGGATTCAGCACCCTGAACCCCCTCATTGTTCCAGGGTCAACTGTACACGTATCTGTGTCTGGTCTCAGTATCTGTGCTTAGAGGTACTGTTGATATCAGCTCAAATATTACAGTTTGATAAGGGAGAAGTCTTTTTTTTGTTTTAAGGCATCATTTTGGGGGTTGTCATTTAAATATTTGACTCTAACAGTCAAGCTCTACCGCCTTGAACAAGTGACTTAATGTCTCAATGACTCAGTTCTGTCATCTGAAAATTGGAGGTAAGAATTTTCTTATAGGTCATAAGAATTAAATGATTTATTGTACCAAGAGTAAACCGAACAGTGTTTGCCATGTTATAGTCACCAGGTATGTTAGCTATTTTAAATAATATTTTACTATTAGAAATAAAGAGGGATTTCTGTTCATCAAAAGATATGAAAAAAAGAGAGAAATGACAAACCAAGGAGTGTGAACTGATATTGTATTACTCATATCCAGCAAAGAGCTGATATCCATTATATATAAAGAGCTAGTGCAGAGAACGCCAACCCAATAGAAAAATGGACAAAATACATAATAGGCAGCTTATGAGTAAGAATATCCAAATGGCCAATGAACACGAAAAAATTACTCACTCTCATTTGCAGTTAGGGAAATGAATTTTTTTTTTAAGTTTTAAGTGACAAAATCTCACTGTGTCACCCCAGGCTGTTGTGTGGGGACGAAATCACAGGTAAAACAAATCTTAATGCCCTCACCTAACTGGCTAAAACTAAAAAGTCTGACATTCACCAAAGGTTTGCAAAAGTGAAGAGCACTGAGCACCCTCATACACAGCTATCCTGTGTGTAAATTGATAAAAACTGTTGAAAAACAATCAGGCATGGTAAAGTTTGAATTCACATACAGTTGTCCCTTGATATTCTGCAGGTGGATGGGGTTCGGTCCTTAGTAACCCCTGAGGATTCTGAGGATTTTCAAGTCCGTATATAAAATGGCTTGGTATGCGCATGTAACCTATACGTATTTTCCAACATACTTTAAGTCATCTCTAGATTACTTACATTATGATGAAAATGCTATGTAAATAATTGTTTACCGTATTATGTTCTATTTATTTTTATTGTTTTTTTTTCTGAATAATTTCTACCCACAGTTGGCTGAATTCACCGATGCTGAAGCCAGAGGTTACAGTGGGCTGCCTGTATTCTGTGACAAGGGATCCATTCATACCTAAGAGGACACATGAGCTCCAGTATACATGTCCAAGCGTGTTCTGAGCAACACTGTAAGAGGTCAAAAGTGGAAACAACCCAAGTGCCCATCAACAGCACAAACATTTATACCATTGAATGCCTTACGGCAAGGTAACAGGATCAAGTACAGCTACATGGAACACATAGATGAGGGAAATAAAACACAAAATACATTAAAATATAAAAAGCACAATTCTATGTATATAAGGTTACATAACATTTTCAAAATCAGCAACATTTTAATTAATTTAATTAATTTAGAATTCTCCTGCAGAGTTTTCTCTCTTTTCTCCAATGTGTTAATTTATTTAATCATTTATTTACAACAGCACAGATTAATATTTATTTTATATTTTGGAATATGATATAGTGGTATTTTAGTTTGTTCCTTAAATTGTTCAAGATTTGGCCATTGGGAGCTGTTTTATTGGTTTTTGTACCCCTCTAGAATTACCCCATCAATGCTTTTGTTTGTTTTCTATTTATCACATCCTTATTTTCCAGCACTCCAAGATGCTCTCGGCCCTTTCTGTATATTTCCTTTCCAGATTTAGAAACTGTATTTCTTCATCAGTATTGCTAGATTGTTTTTTTCTTTAAAAGTGTTAGATTTCAGTTTTATTAATCATCTTTTAAAAAAACATATTGTCCCTTTTATTTGTAATTCTATTTTTATTTTAATGTTTTATTTTTTGTTTTGGTTTTGTTTTACTAATTGCTTGACTTCAACATAAAAAAAGTTTTAGAAATGTGGTTATTAATTTTCAAGTAAATATGATTGGATTCAGGTTTTTTATTTTTAACCTTCAATATTATTTCACTGCGGTCCAGATGTGCTGAATTTATTGACCTATTACATTTTAATTGACATTTATTTTGTAGTCTTGTATTGGGAAATTCTTCTGAGTGTTTTCTATATATTTTTGGTTGTTGCAGGTTATATGATCAAAATTGTTGTTTGTTGTGCAAATTATTATAGCATTACTAGTTTTGTTCTCTGCACTATTGTTTTCTGAGAAAACGGTGTTACGGGGAAAAAAACTTCCATCATGAGTGCAGATTTTTCAGTTTTACCTTATAACTCTCAGTCTTGGCTATGTGTCACTGTTATGTGTTTAGGTGCGTTAAGTTCATCACTGTAATGTTTTCCTAGTGAATTTTCTTTTTCAATAACTATAAAATGTGCTCCTTTGATCCTATCAATACACTGGATATTAATATTGTTGCCCTAGGTTTCTTTTGTTTAATATTTGTCTGGATTGCCTGTTCCCATAAATTGACCTTTAATCAGTTAGCTTTGTTCTTAAGATTGGTTTAAAACGTAGAATAATAGGGAGGGGCATGGGAGGGTGGGACGTCTAATGTAAATCCAGCCCAGTGATTACATTAGCTGGGCGCTGATTAGGTTAGGATGTTGCCCAGGTACAAGGCCAGGATCTTCGGGACCTGGCTTCATTTGGAGTTCAGCTACCAAAAGGAAACCTTCCTCTGGGTCCTGGAGTATTTGGCCTGAAATTGGGAACTCGGAAGTTGCTGCTCCAGGGCGCTCCCTGCGGAGCTCCGCCGCCTGCCTCTCCGCCCGGCCTTTCCCGGCGTCCCCACGCGGGGCGCAACCGCGAGAAAGAAACGCAGGTCGCACCGTCAGCGCCCAGAGCAGCGCCAGTTTCCGGGCCCGGGCTGCTCTCGGAGCCATGAGCTGCGGCCGCCCCCCTCCCGACGTGGACGGCATGATCACCCTCAAGGTGGACAACCTGACCTACCGCACCTCTCCCGACAGCTTGAGGCGCGTGTTCGAGAAGTACGGGCGCGTGGGCGACGTGTACATCCCGCGGGAGCCCCACACCAAGGCGCCCCGGGGCTTCGCCTTCGTCCGCTTTCACGACCGGCGCGACGCCCAAGACGCCGAGGCCGCCATGGACGGGGCGGAGCTGGACGGACGCGAGCTGCGGGTGCAGGTGGCGCGCTATGGCCGCCGGGACCTGCCCCGCAGCCGCCAGGGAGAGCCACGCGGCAGGTCCAGAGGCGGCCGCTACGGACGGCGGAGCCGCAGCTACGGGCGGCGGAGCCGCAGCCCCAGGCGGCGACACCGCAGCCGATCCCGGGGTCCCAGCTGCTCCAGGTCCCGCAGCCGATCTCGCTATAGGGGTTCTCGCTATAGCCGGTCTCCCTACAGCCGATCTCCTTACAGCCGGTCGCGCTACAGCCGCTCTCCCTACAGCAGATCTCGCTACAGGGAATCTCGCTACGGCGGATCTCACTACAGCTCATCTGGTTACAGTAACTCTCGCTACAGCCGATATCACAGCAGCCGGTCTCACTCGAAGTCTGGGTCCTCCACTAGCTCTCGCTCTGCATCAACCTCCAAATCGAGCTCTGCGCGACGATCCAAGTCCTCCTCGGTCTCCAGGTCTCGCTCGCGGTCCAGGTCTTCATCTATGACCAGGAGTCCTCCCCGGGTATCCAAGAGGAAATCCAAATCAAGGTCGCGATCCAAGAGGCCCCCCAAGTCTCCTGAAGAGGAAGGACAGATGTCCTCTTAAGAAAATGATGCATCAGGAAGCAACGTGATGGAGGACTTGGGGAAAAGGATCACATACTCAGTCTATGGAAGCAACGTCCCTGGAAGAAGAGGCTGCCTATTGAAAAGGTTGTGTCACACTTTTCTACCTTTTTGCCAGTTTGAAGCTTTGCATCAGGTGGCAAAATTCATTCTATGTGCCGTTTTGTTGTTATTCACATTTTATTGTAACTTAGGAGGTGAACGACCTAAGATTACGTTATTGGGTTTGGATATTTGAGGCAAAAATTTATTTTTATTTCTATAGTGATGACTGTTTTGGTTTGAAATGAACAGATTGGTAACCTAATTTGTGGCCTCCTGACTTTTAAGGAAACGTGTGCAGCCATTACACACAGCCTAACGCTGTCAAGACATTGCTTCAACATTGCCTTCATTCCTTAAAAACCTACAAAAGGTGGTGTAAATTAATATGGATAATTTTATTTACCTCCATGTCTAAAAGGTAGTATGACTCAAATTTGTATAAAGATTTTTCATGTGAAAGGACTGGGGTTTTAGCAAACACAGGTCTAATCTCTTTTGTGTTTTTGTGCACCAGGCCCGGCTGCGTAGCAGTTGAGTGATGCTGGTTAGCTATTAAGGTGGCCTGTTGCAGTGCAGAGTGCTGAGCTGCTTCCTGTTTTCTTCTGATTGCTCCTGGGGAAAACACGCCTTGTCCTGAAGAACAAATGGCTGTCCAGTTTATTAAAATGCCTGTCAACTGCACTTCCAGTCACCCAGGCCTTGCAGATAAATAATGGAGCATGCAGTGAGCACATCTAGCTGATGATAATCACACCTTTTCCCCCGTCTTTTCTGAAAAATTGTAAATCTGATCATATCAACATGTATGAACTTAAAATATGGAGAATGTTATGGAAGAAATAGTTTATAAGTTTGTTAAGTACTTATAACATGGTTTATCTTTTTGATTATTAATTTTTTACGCTAACCATTGTTTCTGTAGTTAAAATTGTTTTCTTGGTGTTATCTTTTCTCAAAATAAAATTAGAAACTTTTGATGGAAAGTAGGTTGTTTTATTTTCTGTATGACTTTTGGATATTTGTACTTTTGAGAAAATTATTAGCACCAAGTGTTTCTCAAAATATAATTTTTAAAAAATCCTTAATAGGCTTTTAGCTATGTCCTTTATTGTTTTATCACAATGCAGTTTATTTGTAGTTTCTCTCTTTTTTCCTCACACCTATGGTTTTTTTACTTCCAAAATTATTTTCAAATAATCCATTTTTGGCTTTCATCATTATCCCTACTAGATGTTATGTGTTCTTTTGCAATTGTTTCTGCTTATGCCTTTACTAGCAAAGGGAAAAATAACAATTTGGTGTCAATGATCTGGTGACAATAGGATTACACTGGAGCCAATTGAATAAATTTATTCTTTCAATCATAGGGATCTTCACTAATATTTTTGACTGAATTATCAATTAAAAATATTTCATTCCCTTTGTGCAGAAACTGCTAAATCCAGGATTCGATTCTTGAATGAACTGGCAAGGTGGCTGTGGTCTGTAGATATACATCCCACATTTTGTTGTTATAACAGTTAGTAGTTAGTATTGCTTTCATATATAGACTCCAGAATCTAAATTTTACGATAATGACATTTCTTCTGGTCATGACAAATGTAATATTTTACAAATATAAATCTACGTAGAATCCAAAGACACACACAGAGCAGTCCTGTCTGAGAAATAAAAAATCAGGACACCCATGGCATCGTAGTAGCCCCTCGCGTCCAGCAGGTGGCGAAGGGAGGTGAGCTATATTTATTAAATGGGACCGAGTGGGACGGGGACGGGGCAGCCCTAAGGTAGGGAAGCATTGTCAATTTCTGGGGATAGAATGAGACCCAGGCATAGCTGGAGTTTGAAGCTTTGAAGCAAAAATATCTGTAGAACATCTTAAACGTGACCAAAATATGATGTTAAAATCAGCAACTCTTTATACGTTAAAAACTTTGAAACCTGTGGCCGGGCATGGTGGCTCGCGCCTGTAATCCCAGCAGTTTGGGAGGCCAAGGCAGGTGGATCACCTGAGGTCAGGAGCTCAAGACCAGCCTGACCAACATGGTGAAACCCCGTCTCTACTAAAAATACAAAAATTAGCTGGGCATGGTGGCGCATGCCTATAATCCCAGCTACTCGGAGGCTGAGGCAGGATAATCGCTTGAAACCGGGAGACAGAGGTTGTGGTGAGCCGAGATCACGCCATTGCACTCCAGCCGGGGCAACAAGAGCAAAACTCCATCTCAAAAAAAAAAAAAAAAAGAAAAAGAAAAAGAAAAAGAAAAAAAACAAACAAACAACAACTTTGAAACCTAGGAACAATTTTGGAACTGTTGGAGCAGAAATGTGTAGTTGTCATTGAAGGTGTGAACATACCCTACCTCTACTCTACATGTGGAAGACCTGACCCACAGAGGACATGAACCCATGAAGAAGAGTGATGTGACATGTTTTACATTTTATTAGTACCATGATCTAACCAACTGAGCTAACTGGCCACACCATTTTATCCTTTATGATGATCACTATGAGGGCTGAGTGCAGAATGGAGTGTATGTGGTCAAGAGTGGAAGCTGTGAGGCTATTGCAGTAATCCAGAAAGAAAGGTGACAATGGCTTAGACTTCAGTGGTAGTGTTCGAAATGGACATAAATAGACATATTCAGGAAATATGTTGATCTTAGATCTAATAAGACACGTAATAGATTAGAAGTAGGGAAATTAATGAAAAAGCAGAATTAAGGATGACTTCTCACTGGCTTGAAATGCTAAACGGATGAGGGTGCTGTTTAGTGAGTTGGGGAAGACTGGGGGTGGTGATGGGTGTAGAAATTGAGAAAGGAAAATCAAGAATTTCCAGAACTTTCAGAGCAATGTTAAATACTTTCCTTGATAGTGGGTCAGTCATCATTTATAAGTGCATTTCTAAAAATATTGCTTAATTTTGTTTTTGAGCTTTGTATAAGTGGAATTTTGTGTGTACTGATTATTTTGCTCAATACTATGTCTTTAAGATTCTCTGTATTGTTGCATGTGGCTGAGTTTATTTTTGATGCTGTGTAGTGTTTTACTAATTAATAAATCATAATTCAGTTTTTACTGTTCTATTGATGGACATCTGGGTTGTTTCCTATTTTAGTTATTCTGAATAAGGAAGCAATGAATATTTTTATACATAAAACCTGATGTACATGTGTATATACATTTCAGGTATCAATCCCAAAAGTGCATTTGCTGGGTTATAGGTCAAGTACATATTCAATTTTGTTAGATAATTTTCAACTATTTTCCCAAGTAGTTCTACCAATACATACTATTATCATCAATTGATGAGAATTCTACTTGCTCCACATCCTCATTAACACTTGTTAACGTCAGACCTTTTAATATTTGCAAATCTGATGGGTATATAGTGGTATTTCATTTGGTTTTAATTTTCTTTACCCTGATTACCAAAAGGTTGTAGCTTTTTATTTGTTTGTTTTTTAGCCACTTGGATATCCTCCTTTGTGAAGTGCCTTTTCAATAATTTGTCCACCTTCCTATTGGGTCACCTGTCTTTTCTTAACAATTTAAAGGTATTTTCTATGTATCTGGATCTTATTTGTCTTTATGTCCTATAAATATATTTTCCCATTCTGTGGCTTGTTTTTTAATTCACTTTATGATGTCTTTTGATGAGTTATTTTTACACTAATGTAGCTAAATTCTTCAAACATTTTGTGGCTAGTGTTTTATGTGTCTTGTTTTCTAATTTGAAGCAGTAAAGATAGTTTCATATATTATTTCCTATACTCAGTATAGTATTGTCTTTCAGCATTTAGTACTTTAACACAACTGAAATTGATTTTTGTGCATGTGGTGAGGTAAAAATCTAACATAATTTTTTTCCTACTTGGATATCAATTTTTTAAGCACTATTTATTGAAAACTCCTTTCCTATCCAATCTGCCACCTCTACCATATATTAGTATCCATACTGGGTAAGTTTACTTCTGGATTCACTATTTATTTCTATTGAGATATATACATATACATATACATACTGTGTGTGTGTATATATACATGTATACACATACATATACATATATAAAGATGTAGATATCATATATAGAAGATATAAAAGATATATAGTCTCTATAATATATAACATATATAATTTTATGTAAATAGAATAAATTTATATATAAAGTCTAAAATATATTTTATTTATATTTCATATATATTATGTATACTTATATATAATATATAAATATATAATGTAATTATGTATTATATATATAGAGAGAGAGACCGGCAGAGACAGAGACAGAGAGAGACAGAATCTTGCTCTGTTGCCCAGGCTGGAGTGCAGTGGTGTGATCTTGGCTAACTGCAGCCTCGACTTTTTGGGCCCAAGTCATCATCTCACTTCAGCCTCCCAAGTAGCTGGGACTACAGGCACACACCACCATATCCAGCTAACTTTTGTATTTTTTGTGGAGACGAGGTTTTGCCATGTTGCCTAGACTGGTCTTGAACTCCTGAGTTCAAGTGATCTGTCTGCCTTGGCCCCTATTAGTATGTTTTTTCCATGCCTGCACCTAATACTGTCTTAATTTCTTCAGCTTTATAATAAACCTTGATATCTAATAAAGCAAGTTCTCTCATCTTGTCTTCATCAAGAGTGGCTTAGCTATTCTTGGTGTTCCTCTTCCAGGAGAAGTGGATAACAAGATGAGATACTGAAAGTTCTACCCCTTAAACGGTTTTTCCCTTCTCCAGAATTGCTCAGGGACATACTGTGTAGGTTATAATGCCACCATGACCCATACTAATGGTTGTAGCCACTTATGCACAGCCATTTGTAACTGAGCTTGATAATTTTACTTCCTCAATCAATTGCTTACCAGAGAATTCCCTACAAGGCTATATGTGAATACTGGAAGAGGATAGCAGAGTGGCAAGAGCAGGCATACTGGGGACTGTAAGTCACCTGCTTATGTGATTTACTTGTGTCTTCAGAACATGTCCCATCTTGGTCATTTCAGTCTTATTTCTGCTTGAGGGCAGAGAGCTGGCAGGTGTGACTCACTTTGTGTCTTGTTGGGTCAGTCATCACCCAGCTCATGATGGGAGGCTCAGGTCATATGCTCACCTATGGTCAAGTTTTTTTTATCTCTGCCAGGGCCCAAGAGCAAGTGAAGAGCTTCCAATGGAGAACTGTCATTTACTCAAGAGGAGAATTATCTACTAAATACAGCATGGATTTGCTTCAGAAACCCAGAACAGTGGTTCTCAAACAGAAATGTACATTTGAATCCTGTGGGGATCATGTTAAAATGCAGATTTCAATTCAGTGAGTTTGGTCTGGGGCCTGAGATTCTGCATGTTTAATAAAATCCCAGGTATTGTCAGGGCTGCTGGTCATGGACCATTCTTTAAGTAGCAAGGATGTAGAAAACTCCATTGTGATTCTCCTGTGGGAACTTGATATGAAACATCAGTGTTTCTCAAAGTGTCGTTCCCCTCCTTGCAATAGCAGAATCAGTATCACCTGGAAATGTGTTAGAAAATCCCAGAATTGGTGAGGCCAATTCTAGGGCCTCACTTCCCAGACCTACCAAATTAGAAACTCTAAGATAGGACCCAGCAATCTGTTTTAACAAGCTCCCCAGGTGATTCTAATATGCACTAAAGTTTGAAAACCACTGTTCTCCATAGGTTGCTGGTTCTCAACCAATTAAATCAGTATCTCTGGAAGTGGGACATAGGTATCAACACTATTTTTAAGTTCCCAAGCTGGGCGTGGTAGCGCATGCCTGTACTCCTAGCTACTCAGGAGGCTGAGGTGAGAGGATCCCTGGAGTCCAGGAGTTTAAGGCTGCAGTGAGCTATGAGTTTTGGAGGGGAAAATATTCTAAACCGTAACAAGGACCTATAATTACCATCTGAGACGGGAGTGGAAAATTAGTCTAATGACATTCAGACAAGAGCTTTGTAAGGTACTAAAATTGTGTGGTGTCTGTGTAAGCGTGTGAGTATATGTGTGTATTGACTTCTTCTTCCCTGCAGCAGTAAGGAGTGAAGCCTTTGTTCTCCCTTTGGAGTAGCAAGGAAGTAGGCAGGTAGGGAGATTTTAACTCCCTCTTCCACCAGGATGGAAATTAAAGAATACGGTGGGTGAACATAGAAAGAGGTGAAGAAGATGGGCCGAGTCCCAGCCGCATACTACAGAGAAGAAAGGAGACTTGAGGAAGCCTGCTTGGGTCTAGAGGGGTCTGGGAAACTTAGTTACAACAAAGGCTGTGTGCTATTCCTCACTGGGTGCTGGAAAGGACGTTCAGAGAGGGATTTATCTTTTCACCGTATAACTAGAACTATGGATTAAGGTTCTGGATGTCGGGGAAAATGTCCACTGTTAGGGTACTGTGTGGGAGAAGCTCCGCCCACCTCCTATTAGGCCTCCTGATGTAAGATGGGCCTCAGGTTAGTGGGTTAGGTAATGTCTCTGGGGACTGGAGCCTTGCCATTGGCCAAAGAAGACAATCAGTCCCTTAGGTGGTATTCAAAGGGTGGAGAAAACTCTGTTGTAACAACATCTGAGATAAAAAGTTAAAAAGGTTTCAGTAACTGTAGTGAAGGGCCCTATGAAAGCAGTTCATACTGCTGAACTAGATTCTCGGAGTGGCTGCCACAAAACAGAAGTGTTGAGATGAAGCTAAAGGCCAGTCCTGAAAGCATGCAGCTTTCTACTCCGAATTCTCCCACTACTTTCCCCTCTGTTCCCCTGCATTTCTGCATCTTCCTGCCACTTGAGTCCTCCCACCAGTACATGAAGGGTCAAGAGGCCTGTGCCAAAGTGGTGACTGTGATGAACCAAGATAGATTTCCCTGGGCCCAAGCCACTCCTTATATTGGCACCCAGCTGTGCAGCAAGCTTCCCTGGCATGGCTCCAGAGCTGCCGAGGGTTTCCTTCCCCGCTATCAAAGAGAGGGTGACTCCCAGGAACGTGTGCCTCTGTTTGTCCATTACAAATGACCTTGCATCCTTGTTACGAGAAATTCCAGGAAGGCAATTACTCTGGATAGTAATAATGATTCTCTGTTAATTATTCCTTCCATCACCTCCTCCCTCACAGCCTCTTATTTTTCTTTTAATGGTGAAATAAATAAATGATGATGTGGTTTTATGTTTTCCCTCTCGTCACAAACTCAGCCCATCCATTGGCATGCTGAGTATCATGCATACAAAGTTGATTCTGAAGCGTGATGTGTTTAGTAAAGCAAACCTTTCCCTTACTCACCACTTTTACCTTTCCAGCAGTTAGTTACAGAGGAAAACTGGATGTAGAGCCAGCTGAACAGCAATTGAATCTGGCCTTGCCACTTTGTGGTCATGTGACTTTCAGAAAAAAAATCGTTGATTTTCTCTGAGCCAAAATTACAGTGCAGGATTTTTGTGAAGATATTGTGCGATGTAAATGTGACAGGCAAGTAGGAGGTGCTTGATAGATTTGAGCAAGAATTCTGTGCATTTATGCATTCTCCCTACCTCTAGGATAAGTCCGAGGGCAAGGACCTACTCTCATATCCTTTATTTCTGTGATGCTCAGTTATACCACTGTCCTCACCACCGCTCCCACAGCCCTACCCATTACTTTTTTAATTAATGAGTTTTATTTTTTAGAATAGTTTATGGCAAAACTGAGCAGAAGTTAGAGTTCTTCTATAGACCCTGTCCCCACATATGCATAGCCTCCCTCAGCAACATCCTCCACCAGAGTGGTGCATTTGTTACAACTGATGAACCAATTGATGAACACACCATTATCACCCAAAGCTCATAGTTTATATTAGGATTCAGCCTTGGTGTTGCACGTTCTTTGAGTCTGGACAAATGACTTATAATGATAAGTATCCACTCTTATAGTATTATTCAGAGTAGTTTCACTGCCCTAAAACATCCTCTGTGTTCCACCCATTCATCCCTCCTTAACCTCTGGCAACCACTACTGTTTTTACTGCCTCTATAGTTTTGCCTTTTCTACAATGTCATATAGTTGGAATCACAGAGTATGTAGCCTTTCAGATTGGCTTTTTTCACTTAGTAATATACATTTAAATTTCCTCCATGTCTTGTGGCTTGAAAGCTCCTTTCTTTTTATTGCCAAATAATATTCCATTGTCTGAATGTATCGCAGTTCATTTATTCATTCATGTATTGAAGGACATCTTGGTTGCTTCCAAGTTTTGCAATTATGAATAAAAATGATGTAAACATTTATGTGCAGGCTTTTGTGTGGAGGAAAATATTCAGCTCATTTGGGTAAATACTAAAGAGCTTGCTTGTGGGATTACATGGTAAGAGTATGTTTAGTTTTATAAGAAACTGCCAAACTGTCTTCTATTACTTTCACTAGTAGGAAACTTCTTTTTTTCTCATGATCTACCCACGTATTTGTACAAAAGTTCACATATACTTATTTGCAAATTCCTCTCCTTGTTGTACTTGGCCTTGTTGCAATGCTGCCAGGGCAAGGTCAAGATTTCAAAAACAATCAGGAGCCGGAAGAGCCAACCTTTCTTCAGAACTCCTTCACTAGCTTATTGAGCAATCTTTCAGTAAATCATCTCTTTCCTCTGGTTCTCCACTTCCTTATTTGGGCAAAGGGAGCTCTTAGCTATTTGCACCTGTGCTAGAGTTGGCACACAACAAGTTCAGACCAAAGCAAACACAATTTGTGCTCAATAAATGTTGGCTATTATTACTTATAAGCCCACATTTGTAAGATATGCATTAGAAACTACACTTGAATGCACACTTGTAGAGGTTGGTGTTTGGGTCTTGACTCTAAGATTTATTTTAAAATTTTAACTATAGGTTTTGACTGACTACCGGGCCACACTAAATTATTCATAAAGATTAACCATTACACTAACTATTTTGTGTATGTGTGAGAAGTCCTTTCCAGATATTTAGAAATAACTTCACCCTGACATGTATTTCACTGAGCTGTGACCATATAGAAATTAGAAGTTGGGGTTTTGTTCAGTGTTTTAGTTACCTATCATTGCTTTAAGTAGAAAACCACAAACAGTTGCTAGGAATTGGCTGCAGAGATAAGTGGGAAGGAAACCCATATGAGTTGAATAGAACCAGGCTAATGAACAGCCCCTCACTCCAGCTGCCTTACGGATCCCAGTCTGCTCACCAGCCTCTCAAGATGAAATTTCTAACATTCTCTTGTTGCTCCTCATTGTCACTGATCTGTAGCAACTGTCAGGGTAACACCTGGGGACCCTTCTCACTAATCCGCAGCAAGTGCTGGATGTTATGGAGATAAGCAGTTTCAGGTAGACAAAGGAGGGGAAAACCTGAGTGCTGTAGGGAAAGGGTGTCATTGTTAGAGGTGCCACCTTACAAAAATGTAATATTTGTACTACTGGTATCCTGGCATTCAGTTTCCTTGTGTCCTAATAGTTCAGGGCCCTCCAGCCAAAAAAGTACCACACCCAGGCCTGTGGATCTCTGAGAGCATCTTTTCCTGTTCTCATCACAATCTTTTATTTATTTATTTAATTTTGAGATGGAGTCTTGCTCTGTCACCCAGGCTGGAGTGCAATGGCACAATCTCTGCTCACTGCAACCTCTGCCTCCTGGGTTTAAGAGATTCTCCTGCCTCAGCCTCCTGAGTAGCTGGGATTACAGGCACGTGCCACCACACCTGGCTAATTTTTGTATTTTTAGTAGAGGGGGGTTTCACCATGTTGGTTAGGCTGGTCTGGAGCCCTGACCTCGTGATCCGCCCCCCTTGGTATCCCAAAGTGCTGGGAGTACAGGTGTGAGCCACTGTGCCCAGCCAAAATCTTTTATTTTTTTAACCAATCCCTCAGAGCCTCTTCTTAAAAGATTCACATTGCGTCTGTCTATGTATTTCAGACCCATTTATTCATTTACTCATTCAATAAATGTTTACTGAGAACCTACTGTTCCAGGCTCTGTTCTTGGAATTGGGAACACAACAGTGAAAAAGACAAGTTTCAACTCTCTTGGATCATCTATTCTCATTATCAAGAGTGATATATAATAACATGTCAAGTAATTGTAAGGGCTATGAGGAAAAATAAAGCAGAGTGAGGGGTGAGAGAGTAACAGAGGCTGCTTTATCTGATAGGATAGCTACAGAAACCTCCGGGGGATGTGGTCCTTGAACCTGTGACCGCGGGGATGGGGCTTCATTGTGGGCAGAGGGGCAAGTGCAAATGCCCTGAGATAGCAACATGTGCTCACAGATTAGCAAAGGGGCTGGCATGTAAGAGTGAGGGAGTAGGAGCCAAGGCAGGGATCTGAATGTGGGGATGAAGCAAGCATAAATGTCTTAACTCACTTAATGCATACTCCTCCAGAAACCCCTGAGCAGTTGGAGTGGTTGATGTTTCAGGTAAGCAGGGGGTGGAGGAACTTGGGGACCACAGAGCCCTTGAAAGCACTCATAATTCACAACCAACCCTGTGAATGGCTCTCTTTCCTACCAGATGCAAATCTTATGAGAGAAGGAATTATACTTTTTGGTTCCCTGCTGTGTCAGCTAACATGACATGTATCTGACTCCTACCAGGCACTTCATACTACTGTCTAATTGGATTGGACTCTAGCAGTCACAGCAGATCCCTGGCATTCACTAAGTTAACAACAGTCATTTCAGCTGCTTATGAGCAATCTCAAATCAGAGCCTGCGTAGGAATTTCCTGGAAAAACAGCTACTAGGTGGGAGATCAGGTATGAGAGTCAAACAGGCAATAGATTTGGAGTATTAAGGCTATGCACTGGAAAACCCTGGCTCCAGATAAGGATAATATTTAGAAAAGTGCTAGGATTAGGAATTTGCAAAGATCTCAGGATCCATTCCTTGTGAATATCAAGTGTCTACTCAATAAGTTTTTCCCACCTGAGAAACTCCTTAGGAACCAAGTGGCCTAACCTTGCCTCTCATGATGATATTACCTTAACTGTACTTACACATGGCCATCTAAAATTGTAAGTACTTTATTTTATCTATAGTTTCACATTGTTGATTAGATCAAATTAATACAATTGGTTGTTGTCTTTCTTTTTTTTTCTGTGCAGTGAGAAGTCAATGAATGTTGTTGATTAAATGAATAAATGACCTAAAACCTCAATAAAAGTGAAAAAAAGGGCTAGCATAATAAGAAACAGCTCAAATAAATAGTTCTCTCTTATAGCATTATTACTTTCACATTATTTTTAAAAATAATGTAACTAGTACTAAGCAGGGGTTGAAATAACCTGAAGAGCCAGAGAATAAATCCTTTCTCATATTTCAATAAAAGATTTTCATTCATTCATCCATCCATTCGTTCATTAATTCTTTCAACAAATATTGTTAATTAAGCACTCTCTCCATGCTAGGCACTGTACTAGATGCTAAGGATAGAACATAAGACGGAGATTATAGTCAGCTTGGATGGAGACACAGACAAGGAGTTAGGCACTCTCACCATGCTACAGCTTCTTCTAAGAAACCATAGCAATATCCAGGCTCTCCTCCATGCTGCTCGTCTTAGAACCCCTGGGGAAATGTGTCTTCTGTTGGGAGAGTCAGCCTCAAGTTCAGTGCCAAAGCTACATGGACTCTCAGAGCTGCTTCAGTCCATTCCTGGTTTCACTGCAGCCCTTTTGATCACTTTCTCCCAATCATGCTTGACAAATGGACACAGATCACCTTTCTTGGTAGCAACAGCTGCCTTAGGGTACCTATATTCCTTTCCTGCCAGTTCTGCCAGGCATAGGATGAGCCTGCAGAGATATGGGGGCTGGCTTTGATCACCCCATTGGCTGCCTCACTCTAGGAAGTGGGTGTGACTTACTGTCAACCCTCTCCCTTCCTCTGTCCATGCCACTGACATTACTTGGCTCCTTTAGGGAGCAGGGTCATTTAAATGCCATTTGATATGTTCCATTCTCTCTTCCCACTATCCAGCCCCCTGCCATATACTGAACGTGTCCCACCAAAATTCATATGTTGAAACCCTAATCCCCAAGTGATGGTATTTGCAGGTGGGGTCTTTGGAAGGTTTTTAGGTCATGAGGGTGAAGCCTTTATGAGTGAGATTAATGCCCTTAAAAGGGGAGATACAAGAGAGATTTCACTCTCTGTCATGTGAGGACATACCAAAAAGGTGGCTGTCTGTAAACCAAGAAGAGGGCCTTTATCAAGAGCCGACACCTACATCTCAGACTTCCCAGCTTTGGCACTGTGAGAAAGGAGTGTTTGTTATTTAAGCCCCCTAGTCTAAGGAAATTTGTTACTGAGGCCTGAGCTGACTAAGACAGCCCCCAAGGAATGCTCTAGGGGAGTGGGAAAAAGGAATAAAGAAATAAATTATGAGTATCCATGATGTGCCAAGAACTGTGTCTAGCACTTTCTATACCTCATTCATTTCCTCTCCCAATAGCTCAGTCTGTAAAGTAAAGCCAATGGAGTTTTGAACCCTAGCTCCACTATTGATTAGCATGACTGTGGGCAAGTGACTCACAACTCCAAGGCCCAAGTGCCTGGAGAGACAGAGTAGCAGGGTCATTACTAGCATACATCCTGTGTCTAAACCCAGCTCTGTGCTTGTAAACTGGGTGGCCTTGGCAAGCAACTTCATCTCTGTGTATTTCAGCTCCTTCTTCCCTAAAATGGAATGATAACAGCAGCACCTAGGACAATAAGGGTTGTTGTGAAGTCTAAAAAGCTAATATAAGTAAGACACTTTGAGTAGTAAAGAACTCAAGGTAAGAATGAGCAATTATTTTACATCTTCTTGTTGAATATTTTTAAAAAGTGTAACTTGAGCACAGTGTTTGGCAGGAAGAAACACACATCAAAGTCTTGCTGTTATCGATATGATTTTATTATTTTAATAGTAATATCATTACTTTTATTGCTATTGCTATTGTTACTTTCAGGCTTAGAGGTGATAGGCCCGCTATCTTCTTTATGGAAGTACTCGAAGAGAGAATGACAAAGCACAAGTCCTCCAGCTCCTTGTCACCAAAGTATGGGCTGGGATCCTGCAGCATGGGCATCACTTGCAAGCTTGTTAGAAGTGCAGAAGCTCAGACTTCGGCCCTGACCTATGACTCAGATCTGCATTTTTAACTAATCCTCCCAGGTAAATCAAGGACAAGTTTATGGTTGAGAAGCACTGCTCTGGCACATTGGTTCTCAGCCTCGGCTTCCCATTAGAATCATATTTGAAACATACTGATGCCTGGGCCCCCATCCCCTTACCCCCCCACCGGAAATTCTGTTTTAATAGGCAGGAGTACAAGGGTTTAAAAGCTCCCTGAGTGACACTAACATGCACTGAGGGTTGAGAACCACCCATCTAGCATTTGGTCCATGGGGAGTTTGGCTGCAGGCGCAGATGGGAGTCTAGTTTGTTCAGCAACTGCCAGTGAGAGTTCTGGTTTGTTTTCCTTCTTTTCAGGCCCTAAAGGAAGTGGAAGTACAAAGGGACATGAAGAGGGCACATTCTTCTCTCCCCACACCCACCCTTCCCCCGTCTTCATTCCAGCTAAAAGGACACATGACAAGGCTGGGACAGGCTTGTCGGCCAACGTTTCTGTTTCTCTGTGTTGCACTTCACAGCATCCAAGCTGTACTGGCTGGCTGTGTCTCTCTCACTCAAGTCACTGTGCCAACTGGGCTTGGCTTTTCTGTGGTAGAAGCTTGTTTTTCCTTGAAATGAGGTCCTTCCCTTGCTTTTCTGTTTTTGCCCACTGCTCACAGCACCCAGAGGTTGCTTGGTTGGAGAAAACTCGACCAGAGATCTCCTCTCAACCTCTCATGTGAGACTCTTGATGCCTGGTGGGAAATCCAAAATCCCAGCAGGCTCTGGCAAGTTGTCTAAGTGAGTGTTGCTGTCAGGACAATGGCTCCTGCCTCATCATAAGGCCAAGGACTTGGGCAGTGGGGGTGACTGTTGTTATGTGGGGATGAGGGCCATGTGGCTGCCATTTTTTGAACATTCAAGAGAAGCTTTGAACTTGGAATTTTATTTTAAAATCTTTAGGTTTTTCAATGTTGGCAGCTAATTCAAAAAACTTAGAAGCGCTACTGGCCAAATTGACCTGCTGGCCCACTGACCTCTGAAACATTCCCTGTTTTCTAAATGACCCATTTGGGTTGGGAAGTTGCCCCAAGCCATGGAGACTAACTTAAATAATCTCACTCTACTTCTGGCACTGGTAGAAAAGGTAAAACACCTGGGGTCTTCTGAGTCATGTGTCCAAAGTTTTTAATTCAGGTGACTTGTTCTGGGCTTGTTAGGCAGATCCTCTGCCAAAGGAATGCCCTCCTATGCCCAGGCCCATAAGTGGCTGTTTCTAATGGCACCATCCAAGTCCTCTGTGTGTCCTGGGGTCGCAGTGGACCTCTATGTCTGACCTGGGGTCAAATATTGTGGGAGTTGTGCAGAGTATGTCATATTGCCCTGGGAGAGCTGAACAGATGGGAAGAAAGAAAGGCTTACACTCTTCAGTCTTCTCCCTCCCCTCCTCTCCTCCCTCCCCTGAATAATAGAGAGCCAAGCATTTGACAGAGCTCCTTGTTCAATGCTGCCATGTCTCTGCTAGTGATCAAATGTTTCTCCCTCAATATTCTCTTTATACAAGATGATGTGACTTGAGTTTGTTGCTAATATTAGATTTGCAACAGATGCCCTCATTGTTGGGTCCTGGGTACATGCAGAGCAGATTAATAATCCAAAGACAAAGGCCTCAAATGCCCAGTGACTTTAATAACAAAACTTGCTGCAAGGGACAAGGGCTCACTCTGCACTGGGCAAGGTGAGGGGGACGGGCCTGCAAAAGGCCCAGAAACTGAGTCCACCATCTAGATGCCATTGGAAATGTAGGCGGAGCTGTTGGTGGGAGGTGGAAGGAAGCACCAGGAAGAGGCATCTTCAAGGGGTCACAAGCAATAATATTCAGGTCTATGGTGAAAATGACAAGTCATCTAGTCACCGCTGGTGGCCAAAATTTGGACCCAGGGGAACCAGGTAGCAAGCCTAAGAATTCAATAGATATGTCAATGGACATAGACGGTTCCTTCTGCTCCTTTTCATTTTTCTTAATAAAGCCTTTTTAGACAAATCGTAAACCTCCATGGTTACAAACCAAGAACCTCCTGGGTCTAAGCATGAACCACTAGGATTTTCTGCTCCCCTCCTGCTTCGTCTTCAGAATACTGTCATCTCACCTCTACAAGGGAACGTGTTTCTTAATATCTACCAATGTGCTTTTTTTTTTTCTAATTTTATTTAGTTGCCTGAACCTTATGGAAGTTAACATTGCAAACCACGAAAGAGAATGAGTCTATCTCTCTTTGTCACCTCCTACACATAGGCATTTTCTTAAGGAGTGTTCCTCTGCCCACAATGATCCCACTGCTATTGCATTGGAAAACTGCCTGAGACTTAATCAAAGTCAATGGATCAAGGGTATTTTGGTCTTAGGGAGTTGTACTGGAAAGGTTCTGTGCTTCAGAGGTCCTATCTTGATTTGGAATTGAATTGTCAGGTTGCATCCTGAAGCTAACCAGTTTATAAACTGAATTTACTCTTTCTGAAATTATAAACCAGAGCCCTAAAATACTTGTCTTGTAAGTTCCAGATTTTCATAATTCTGTTTTCTCTAAGTGAAACTCTGCCCATCTACTTATAGAGATGAAAGAAAGGACTAGCATTTATTGAGTTTTGCTATAGGTTAGATGCTTCATATTGGTTATCTCATTTAATTCTCATGTCAATAATACAAAATAGGTATTACTATTCCCATTTTACAGATGAGGAATTTGAGGCTCAGAGAGCTCAAATAGCTTGTAAGTGGCCGAGCTCAAATTTAAACCAAAACCTCCTGATGCCAAAGACCTGTGGTTTTTCCATTTGTCTGTCTTTTTGTTTGGGAGTCTTTTATAATTCCCTGATGCTGTTACATGTCAACTAAGACAGACACATACAGACTTAGAGATGGGACTAAATGTTTTCCCTATTTTTTTCTACCAATTAAAATAAATAGCAATTGTTTTAACTCATAAGTAATTACAATGAAATTGTTACTTGGGCAGGTGTATTTCTGAAATAAATGTATAAAGTTCTGTGTTGAAAATAGAGATGACCTGGTGGTAAGCTGAGATTGTGGGTTCCAGGATGGCTGAGACCATGTTTTATACCCTCTGTGGCCCCAGCAATCTGCACTGAGCCTGGCCTGTGGGGTCCACTCGGTATTTGCTGAATGAAGGAATAAGTTTCTCCTCTATCCACATCCATATTGATGTGAAGTCTGATATTAGTTTTTTCTATTTAATGTGGTAAAAGACCCAAAACATCAAACTAATCATCCTAACCATTTTTTTAAGTGTTAAGTATATTCACATTGTTGTGAGAAAGATCTCAAGAACTTTTTCATCTTGCAAATTTCAATTTCTATACCCATTAAACAACAACTGCTATTATTTTTAAACATCATCCACATTTAGCTTTACTAGAAAGAAGACAGCTCTGCCCACATTTCAGGTAAACATGACTCAACCTCCTGCTGCTTATGCATCAGCAACTCTCTTGACTCAGTAAAACACTGTCTGCCACCCACACATGGGTTCAGCCAGGCAGGCTCTCTTTGATTTGGTCATTATTAGAAAAAAAAATCAGGCATTCTAACCCCAATAGGAACTACTCCTCAGCTTCCTCACCTCTCCTGGTAATCCAAACTGTATTAGCTTCCTAATCATTTGGCAATTCCTTATATGTGCTAGAGAGACAAGAGAGGAGAGCCAAAGAAGTAGCTCTAGGGGTCTAGAAATTAATTGTTATTCTAGTTTGTGAATGATGTTTCAATATATCTCATAATTAAGTATGATTTTCCACCATTCCCATTGTCTTTCCAGAGCTTCTCCGCCTAAATTATACTTCTCTGCAACACAACACACAGTACTTCCCTTATCAGAGCATTTCTCATGCTGTATTGTAATTGCTTGTCTGTCTGTCCTCCGTACCATACTTCAAGTTCTGTGATGCCAAGGTCTGTGTCAGTCTTGCACTGTAATGAAGATGGGTATAGCATGAACTCAATGTTACAGAACTCACTAGCTGCATGAAGGTTTCTCTGCTTTACTCTGCCCTAATCTAGGGCAAAGCCACTTGCAAATAATTAGCTAGCTTGTGTTTTCTCTTCTGGTTGCCCACATGACACTGAGAGGTGCTGGCCTGAGTGCCAGGAGAGCAGGAACTAGGCTAAACTTTGCTTCCCTTAAATACCCAGCATCTAGTGCCATTGCTGGCTCATGGTAGATGTTCAAAAAACATTCTGAGGATGAATGAATGAATTAGAGCAATGAAGACCCAAATGAAGTTTCATAAAGAAAGTTTCTTTCATTCATCTACTCACTCACTGTATTAGATGCTTACTCTATAGTAGGCACTATGTTCACGACTAAGGGGAAAGGTAGCAGTTACGAAACGGTGTTACTGGCTTAATAGGCATAATTAGAAGGGGCTCTTAACCTCATAGAGGGGAAGAGGGAGTAAAGTTGAGGACATGCTTGTCAGGAAGGTGAGTGATTGAGGAAGTGATGGTCAGCTAGACTATTGGGAAAAAAAAAAAAGCTAGATGAAATGAGTGAAGGGATGAGAATGGGTGGTGAGAATTCCAGGACAAGGGAAGTAGTTTATGATGCAAAGTTTCAAAGACTAGAGAGAGCATCAGGCTGAGTTCAGTGGCTCAAATCTGTAATCCCAGCACTTTGGAAGGCCAAGGCAGATGGATCGCTTGAGCTCAGGAGTTCCAGACCAGCCTGGGCAATATAGCAAAACCCTGTCTTTACAAACAATACAAAAATTAGCTGATGTGGTGGCACACGCTTGTAGCTGCAGCTACTAAGGAGGGTGAGGTGAGATGATCAATTGAACCCATGACATTGAGGCTGCAGTGAGTTGTGACTGCACCATTGCACTCCAGCCTGGGTGACAGAGAGACCCTGTCTCAAAAACAAAACAAAAGAGAGAACACTGTGCATTCATGGAAATATAAGAAGCTGAGCGTGTGGGCAAGGTGGGAGTGGAGAGAGATGAGGCCTGAGAGGGAAAGGCCAGGTCTCTGGGGTCATGGAAGTCAGCTAGTATGTCAGGCTGCATCCCAAGGCAAATGGAGAGTGATTAAGTGCTGTAAGGGTAGGGTGACATCATCAGATTTATGTTAGGAAGTCATCCCAGCTGGAGAGTGGATTAGAAGGGATGACGGGACAAAAACTGGGCATGACAAATGAGGATGGCTTGGTCAAAGGTGTGATGGTAGGGATGCAATTATCATCAGAGCAGTGAGGCAGGGGAAAGAAGTGTCTAGTTGGGCTCATATTTTTAAATAACTTTGGACAGAACCAACCAGACCACAGAAGTGCATGTCAAATGTTTTACTCCACATCAACCATTACTTTTCATCCTCAAGCCTTTGCTGAAGGCTATGGAACCCAGCTTTGGCTGGGTCTGAGTGCAGAGACCTAAGAGGATCTGGTTTGAAACCTCTTTCCCTGTGAGAAGAGAGTCAGTGACCAAATGTAGAGACAGCAGTGAATTATTGATGGACCTACATGTTTTACACATACAGATGCTGCTAAAGACAGTTTTCCCCTAAAATCAGCAGTTAGCAAATGTTTCAATTAGATCAAGGCATTCCTACCTTGTAGGTTGTTCCAGAATCTTGGGGTGAGAACATTTGTAATTTGCAAAAGTAATATTTTATCTGTGGAAGGCAAGCACATGGAAGAAAAATCTATTGTCTTGTACTATAAACTAAAGAAAATAAACAAAATCATCCTGGCTGTGGGATGTACAAATGTTCAGTGTTATATGTGTGTCAGTCACTGATAGAGGGCTGGGGAAAAAACTAAAGTCTGCCACAGGGACTGAGTGGCAGAGATATTTATGCTTATCAGAGGTGGAGGGCAGGGATCAAGAAATTTTGAGAAAGTGAATTAAAGTCTTATAAATACTTTAGTCATAAAGGCCAATGATGATTGTATTATACTTTCTGCATTTGTTAAAATACAACATAATCATATTTGGCATCTAATCACTCCAGATTTTGTGGTAGCCACTGGGATCCACCAACCACCTTTGTCCCTAGGAGCACATGATTTAATAAAGAAGACAGATACAGGGACCATTAACACTCTACCATGACAAGTATCATAACAGATAAATGTTTAAAGAACTCAGAGAAGAGAGGGATGGATTTCTAGTTGTTCAACTGTGTTTATATATCTTTATGGTAGACATCATAAGTCAACATTGGGGAACCCTATATTCAACCTTATAAAATAATGTAAATATTTTTAAAATCCTGTAAAACCTATAATCCTCCCAGCATCCCAGGAGCAGCATTGTCCCTGTGGGAGGACTTGATTGAAGCCTACAAGAATGAGATGACTGAGATACTAGTACCAGATGATCAGGGTCATCATCCAGATCAAAGGGGACTTCAAGTCTAGCCTCTTCTGTGACATCACACTAAATGTGTCCCCTCATTTTTTAAAAAAAACTAAGATACAAACTTTGGTTTCATTTCTGGGACCAAACATAGTCAACATTTTCCGGAATTAAAACCTGTAAGAAATTTGTTCTTAAGTTCCAATGTATAATCTCTTGAAGAGCTTCCTTCTTTATGGGCTCACCTTACAGATGCGCTGTGAGTTAAAAGAAAAGGCCAGGCTTGGGAAGCAGAGAGACCTGTTTCAAATCTGTCTTAGGACTCACTGGCTGTGCCAGCTTAGGCAAGAATCAACAGGCTCTGGTCTCAGTCCCTGTAGTGGCACACTGGGGAAACAGATGACATCGTAAGATGAGCACAGGCCCTGGCCCTGGGTAGCTGCCTTGACCCTATCTCTGCTGCCACCATCCTACCATCCTAGTCCAAGCTACCATCTCTTATCTGGATTGTGGCAATTATGGGGTGTTTTTCTTTTCTTTTCCTTTTCTTTTTTGAGACAAAGTCTGGCTCTGTTGCCCAGGCTGGAATGCAGTGGCACAATTTTGGCTCACTGCAACCTCCGCCTCCTGGGTTCAAGCGATTCTCCTGCCTCAGCCTCCCAAGCAGCTGGGATTACAGGTGCCCGCCACCACACCCAGCTAATTTTTTGTGTTTTTAGTAGAGACGGGTTTCACCAAGTTGGCCAGGCTGGTCTGGAACTCCCGACCTCAGGTGATCCGCCTGCCTCAGCCTCCCAAAGTGCTGGGGTTACAGGTGTGAGCCACCCATTTATTCTGTGCCACCTCAATCTACCAGTCTCTTCCCTGATAGCAAAAAGAATCGAGTCACCACCTTTAAAAGATGAAAATCCTCAACATGATTTACAATATTTTTTCCAAACTGCAGGTCATGAGCCATTAGTGGCTCATAGAAACAATTTAGTGGGTCAACACCAGCACTTTTTTAAAAAAGTGAAGTAGAACAGAAATATGAAATTGCAATGCCAATCATAAGCATAAGAATTATTTCATCAAACTTTTCTCATTATGGGCCTTCTCAAAAAGTGTTTGAAGGCCTCTGGCCTATAATACCCTGAGTAATATGACCCCTGCCTCCTCCTTTAGCCCCACTTCCCATCATCCCCCACGCGGTTCTCCGCGCTTTACCCACATTAGCCTTCCTTAAATTCCTCCAATACATCATGTTCCCTTCTGTGGGAGACCACTTAGCACATGGTTTTCCTCCTTGCCTAGTTAATGTCATCCTCCAGGTCTCAGCTCAGATGCCACTTCTTCAGGCAAACCTTCCCGGATTACATCCTGAACCCCTGTAGCTGTCAGGGTCTCACAGGTCTGTGTTCAGTTTTTAGTTATCCCTTTAATAGCATGTTTCCTCGGTTAATGACAAGCTTTCCCACTAGGCTGTCTTTGTGACCGCAGGAGCCCTGCTCTTGTTTACCCCTGTGGTAATCCAGTGCCTATCTCAGGCTGGCACCTAGGCATTCAGAGGGATAAATGAAGGAAAGAATTGGCCAACCTGTTGACCAATGACGTTGGCTGTCCTCCTTCCTTGCTTGGTATCGGTTTTGTTTCTAACACTTGCACCAAGAAAACCACACAGGGTTATACTGTCTGCCTAGTTTAGGAACTTCCTTTAACAGTATTTCTTTACTCTCTGAGTTTCTGGTGAACTAAAAAAACGTAACAAAAAACAAAAAACTGCATCAAAATTGTATGCGTGTGCTGGCCGTTGAGTACTTCGGTGGAGAGTG
Source organism: Pan troglodytes (assembly GCF_028858775.2). NCBI lineage: Eukaryota > Metazoa > Chordata > Mammalia > Primates > Hominidae > Pan > Pan troglodytes. The sequence goes on from NC_072407.2 coordinate 97,196,737, forward strand.
GGAGACGCATCTTCATGAAATTTCAGAGGGGAACTCTGCCCATCCACTCCGAACCAGCCGCAGCTCCACGAGCATCTCACGCCACCCCTCTGCATCACCAGGGCGGCCGTGGGGCGCGCGCGATCAGCAGGCTTCTTGGCGCCCAGTCCATGCGACTATCTCTTCCCAGCCCCGGGACTAGGCCCGCCCCACTCGGATTCTCCACTCTTGGTAGCGCGCGTCCCCCGGACTGCTGAGACCAGGCGGCGCGGCGGCAGGTGACCCGCGTCTCCAGTCCCGGGCGCAGCCCAGGGTACGTTGTCAGCATCTCGCAGCCCGGCCCTGGGCCTCTGCAGCCATCTTCAGGGAGGGAGGCGCGGCCTCCCGACGCGGACCCGCCCCCGCCGCCCGGGCCGCCCCGCCCGGCTCCGCAGAGCGCCGCGCCTAGGTTGCGACTTCCCTTCCCTACCCTGCTCGGCTGCGTAGTGCGCTCCCCGCCCAGCCTGCAGAGCTCGCGCCGCGGCAGCCCAGCCGCTCGGCCCCGCCGCGCTCGCAGAGGCCGCCATGGGCACCGCGCGCTGGCTCGCGCTGGGCAGCCTCTTCGCCCTGGCTGGGCTGCTGGAAGGCCGGCTCGTGGGCGAGGAGGAAGCCGGCTTTGGCGAATGTGACAAGTTCTTCTACGCCGGGACCCCGCCTGCGGGGCTGGCGGCCGATTCCCACGTGAAGATCTGTCAGCGCGCGGAGGGTGCTGAGCGCTTCGCCACCCTCTACAGCACCCGGGACCGCATCCCCGTGTACTCCGCGTTCCGCGCCCCGCGCCCTGCGCCCGGCGGCGCCGAGCAGCGATGGCTGGTGGAGCCGCAGGTAAGCGAAGTGGTTCCCGAGCCGGGCTGCGCGCGCCGGAGACCGTGCCGCTGGACTTGCCCCCAGTTGCAGCTACCGCGAGGGGCGGGCCGGGAACAGCAATCCCTACGCCTTCGGTGCCTTGGGCCAAGAAACCCGGGTTCCAGGTCCACCCTGTTGCGTCCCCGGAGTTTAGCCTGCCTCGCCCCCTGTCGAGGCTACAATAAGAGCCTGGCGATCTGCGAGCCTTCACTTCATGAGCTGCAGGGGCGGGAGGTCCCCTGTGGGAGGAGGTTCTCCCTGCAGTTCTGAGCAGACATCCGCAGTGTTTCATTCCTGAATGGTGAAGAGCTTGATACAGAGACCCTGGAGACCGTTCAGATCCGCAGAAAGCCTAGGCTGGGCGCTCACAGGCCTTCGTGCAAGTTATTGCCATAGCACTCATTTGGAGGTGGGTAGGTGGGCATTTTCATCCCCATTTTACAGAAGAGGAGATAAACCCAGGGGGTGAAGAGACATATGGAAGACTACCCAGTTAGTAAGATGGGGCAGGTCTTTGTCTAGAAATTCACTGCCTTTTCTACTAAGTAAAGCTTCTCTTCTGCAGAGCTCATCCTAGCCTGAAAATCCTTCCTCTACCACGGCATTGAGTAAATTCGATCTGCGGTTGTGTTGAATTAGAACAATGAAATAAAGATACAGATTTTTAGAAACGCAATGGGGTAGTTAAAAATGACAGGGAAACATTGACTACCTCCAACTGATGGAAAGATAAGCCAGTTTTTCCTGACTCTTCATATCTATATTATCATACCACTAGGAAATCATGTCACCTCTCATGGTGTTCTGTCCCGTCTGGTAAAGGTGACCAAACACTTGAGAAGCCCTCAGAGTCTTCCGAACCTGCTGGCCTGCTCTTAATACTTCTCCTCAGTTGGCCTCCTCTCTAGAACACCCTGCCAGACTCCCCTTTGCCCTCTCACCAGCCTCCCACCCCTGCCCAGGCTGCTGGGGGAAGAGCTGACCCAACGCTCTCCCTTTCCTGACGGCCACAGCTGCCCAGGACCACACCAGTGGACAGGAGGCTGGCTTTCAGGTGCTTTATTCAGAGCCTGTGGGTTGTAATCTCATTCAGATATTTCTAGCTCTGAGGTCTTGGCCAGGTCTCAAACAATCTGCACCTAGTTTTCTTATCTTCCTCACATCCTTCCACCTACCTCAACTGTTGATAACACTTGTCGAGATCAGGCGTGTGAAAAAGACGTTGTCAGTTGCACACACAAGACACATTTAAATCCAAAATTAGTTTTCCACCAGCTGCACCCCTAGAGCTCACAGGGTGTTCCCCACCTCTCATCTTGCATTGTGATTGTGTGCCTGCGAAGAAAACAGATGAGCTAGTTCTTTCCCCTTGATCTCATGGACAGCTTGGGGAGACAGAACATACGTCTGAGGAAATCATGGGAATGCATGCTAAACAAATTTCAGTTAAATTCAGAACACATTTAGTGACTCCTGCTGTGTGCCAGATATTTGGGATACCAAGAGATCTGAGTGCAGTTCTGGAACAAAGGCTACCTGATCTGCAGGTGGAGTTTGCTGGGTGGAGAGGTGGTGTAGTATCTGATTAGAGCCATGCTATGTGGGTTCATATCCTAGTTGCTCCACTGACTAGCTATGAACTTGGGCAGGTTAAATTGGAGATAATAGCATAGGGTGGTGTGAAGATTTAATGAGTTACCATATATAAAGTTCTCAGGTGTGTGACACATGAGTACTAAGTACTAGCTGTTGCTATGACCTAAGCAAAAAACCATAATTTAATAAAGGTGAACAAAGTCCTATTAGATTTAATCTGTCTTCGAGGTGATGGAAGCAAGCCTTAGGGTCAGGATGACATTTGTGCTGTGTGTGGAAAGATAAGGCAGAGTTTAGAAGGGAGGCAAGGAGGAGGACATTTCAAGCAGAGGGAACAAACATCATGAGTGAGAAAGGCATGGCAGATTCAGGGATTTGTGCATGAAGAAGTTGGAACAGGTAAACTAATACAAATAGATGAATGCACTCAATTGCTCAGAATAAAAAGGAATCATGGAAGGGAGGGATCAGGTGGGGAGGAGCCACCAAGGAAGGCTTAGGGAGGCAGAGCCATTTATGCAGCTAGGGAAGGAGTGAGTCGTAAAGGAGCATAGTTTGACAGAAAGAAGTACAGGGAACCAGGTAACATGGAGACCCTGGGTGAGATAATGAGGAAGGGGACTGTGGAGATTAAAGAAGATGGGAAGGGAGGGTGGAAATAGTTACAAATGGCAGCTTGAGAGGTAAGATGTACAGCGGTTCTGAAGAGTACAAGGGGCCTGAGTTCCTGCTGTGCTGAGAGGTCAGAATGGTCACTGTGGCTGAGCACTGCAGGATGCTTTTCCCTGCAAGGTGGTTGGCCTCCCACACCCACCCCCTCAACCTCAAGTCAAGTCAGCCAGGATCCAGAGAGTATTGGGAGAGAGGGAGGGAGGAGGAGGTGTGAGGTGCAGCTGGGCCTGGAGTGCACTGCAGCAAACCTGCCCCCACTGTTGCCTGCTCCCTGAGGCCCTGCCTCCCAGCCAAGATCCCCACTGCAGAAAGATGCTCAGGGCTCAATGTGTACCCTTGGCGGCTTCCAAGCATTTTATAATGCTAAGTCTCCTTGTACCCACATCACCTTTTTATGAGGTCAGTGTTACCAAGAGGACCCGCACACAGGGGAGGAAGAGGCAGGAGACCAAAGGAACTCAGTGCTTGCCTCCAGTGATGAGTCAGGCAGGGCAGCAGTGACACTGAATTCCCAAAGCCCAGTTCAGCAGCTTTTGAGGCCACACTGCAGTTTCCCTTTGAAAAGAATCTCCTAAGTCAAAGATCACAGAAACTTAGTCACTCTTGTGCTTAAAATCTGTAAAGTGTTGCCTGCCCAGCCCCTACAGGACAAAGTTCACACTGCAGAATGCAGTTTACAGGCCCTCCATAGCCTAGCTCCTGTCTCCAGCTCCAATCTAGTTTCTCACCATGCCCCACCCTCATATTTTATGTTCTAGCATTATCCAGCTGCCTGGAGTTCCTGTCATAAACCAGACTGTTTGTGATGTCTGTTTCTTAGCTCATGCTGATTCCCTTTGCCCAAATTCCCTTTCTACACAGACCCCATCTTATCCTTCACTTCCTGCCCTTACTCCATCCTTTAAGACTCTGCTGAGGTGTCACCTCCTCCAGAAAGAATTCCCCACCTGAACTGTATCCACCTCCCAAGTTAGGTTCACCCCTTCAGTGCTCTTATAGTTTTTCTATTTTCATACTTACCATGTTGTTTTGTAATTATCTGCTTATGTATCTGTCTCCCCAACTTGAGCCCTTGAGGATCTTACTCATTCTTTTCCTAGTGCCCAGCTTATAGAAAGCACGCGATAAGTGTTGAATAAAATAATTTGATGTTGGGAGGATCCATCAGGCAGGAGCAGGTGAGATGTTCTGCTTCAGTTTTCTCAGTGGGGCGCTTCCTGTTTCAGAAGCTTGCACCATGGCTGGCCAGCAGCAACTGTTACAAACATGCTCCCTATGCAGAGCTGGAACCCTGCTCTGCAGCCACTCCATCAGTCTTAGCTTTGGCCTTTGAAACTATCCCAAATGATTTTGATCTCTGCTCTGCCTCCAGGAGATGGTTTGGAGAAGTTCTAGTCAAGACTCCAGAAACCTGAGAACTGGATTCTGGTTTAGTGCAGGAAGCCTCAAACCTTTTAGTTTGTTGACTCCTTTCCACTTAATGGAAGAATTTTTAGGTAAGATACCAATGATACCTTTCTAAAGTGCATTGCTGATTTATGCCAGAAGCCAACATATAAAGCTCTATCATTTTATAAACATGGAAGGAACTGAATATATAAATTATATAATATATATTATATATTATACATATTAATTATATAATATATAATTTATATATTCAGTAACAATAGTGTATATTTGTTCAATCTTAAAAAATACTGTGAGGTAGATATTATCTTCATTGTAGAAAGGAGGAAACTGGCTAAGGGAGGTTAACTGAGGTGTTTTAGGGTCACACAGCTTATTTTTGAACTCATTACTGATTACTCTTCTGATACACTGTGGAGATTCTTTGATCTCACGATGGATCCACTGCGTTAATGGTCTTAGGACTCTAATTTTCATCTTTTATGTGAGAATTCTAATTTCTACTCCACTTCTATTTTCTGACAGTCATAGGACAAGTGGGAGCACTTACTTGGCTGCATAAAGGTTGCTCAAGTGTCAGTTTACTCTGGAATGAAGGGGATATTCTGGTTAACTGCAAACACATTTTCCTGGAGGGCACAGTGAGGTCTTACTTCAGATCTTAGTAAATGCAAACGGTTGTCTCAAGTTAGAACCTTGATTAAGTCCTTGATTTTTAATTTCCATCCATGGCTTCTACAACCTGAAACAGAAATACTGTTCAATTTGTTCCAACCTCAGCCTTCTTTTCATTGTGTCAGAGAACAGATATATAGAGCATCATACACTTAAATCTCTGTGTAAGGAATGCAGTGAACAGGACAATCCTGATTCTTACTCCTTAATTAAGAGACTTAATTCAGATCCCTGCTCTTCCATTTACAAGCTATGTGACTTCCAGCCCCATTTTTTGGATCTGTTCATTAAAGGTTGTAAAAGTGTTTATAGAGAGGTTGTGACAAATAAACAAGATAACACATGAGAGCATGTGGCATGGTACCTGGAATATGGTAAACTCTTAGTAAATATTAATATGTATATAAGATGTTACTTCAGTAGGTGCTAGGCGTGTGCACGCACACACACACACACACACACACACACAAATGGAATGTTGGATTAGATAGGTGACACCTACAATTCTGCAAATCTCTCCTAAAATGTAAAATATCTATCCATGTATCTTCTCAAATGCTTGGTGTATGTCCCACATTCATACAGTAGATGCTTCATAAATGCATGATGAGAGATGAAATGTGTGGAAGATTGAATGAATGGATGGAGGGTGGATTTGAGTGATTAAAAGCAAAAACAAACCAAACAGGTACCAAAGACATCTCCACCCTCTCTGTCCTGGAAAACCAAGAAGTGTGTTGTCAGAAAACAGTGAGCAATGGCATTCCAGTCTATTGTGCTGAGACTGGATAAGACTGGGAAGTGCCTGACCCAGGGGATGGTTCCAAAAGCAGTCACTCACAATTTCTTCCTTACTGTGATGCACACAGCAAAACAGGGACCACACATGCTATCCTTTGTTGAATTTTTCCCTTCTGGCTTTTTCTTCACCTTTGGATTTAGTGTTTCCTTTTGTTTTGCAGGCCATTCTCAGGATCAAGTTAAGGTATTTACCTACGTTGGCAGAATATTTCAGGGACGTCTGTCCTGAAGCAGTCCAGTGGTGACAATTCCCTATACTATTCTTTCAGTTTAGACTTATATCTGGACAATCTAGGCAAGGAACTATCATTTATTGATCCCTTACCATGTCAAAGGTCTTCACATTCTAACTCATCTCATCTCTATAACAACTCTAGGTATTATGACCTGTGTTTTATAGTTTAGGAAACTGAGGTTTGGAGTAGTTAAGTAACTTATCCAAGGTCACACAGCTTCTAGATGGCAAAACCTGGACAGGAGTTTATGACTGCCCAAATCCAAAGCTCTTAACTCTCTTTATTCTCTATCACACTATTTTCTAACTAAAATGTTAGTTTTTTCTCTCCAGAATCCAAACTGGCTGACTAGACTTGTTATTTTATTTTTAATCCAGTTCTTTGGATGGTTTATGGTTTCACTACTAACATACCATTCTGTAAATGCCAGCTTCAGATTTCTTTTAGCTCCGTTACTGGTGATTCATGGTGATTGAATGGAGCTTTCCTTGGGGAATTGAGATTCTATTCTTTGGGCATAAAATTTCTCTTCCTTTTAAACTCTCATCTCTGAAAGTGAAAATTTTAGAAAGTAAATCCTCTTATTTGCCAGTAGCATTTGTTTTCAGTTATCTGGTCTATCTTCTAGAATTACTGTTAGTCAAGAAAGCTTTTTTTTTTTTTTTTTCAAATTTCCTCCTTCAAGATGCATGTTATATCTTCTGAATGGTGACTTACCCTTTCATTTTCATGAAACTTAACATCTGTCATAGTAATAATTCATTGCCTGTCGATATATCTATTTGGCCACTGAAAGGAAGGAGAAATGAAAAAGAAACTGACTCATAGGCTGAACCAAGAATAGGAAGCACCGTTTAATATTCCAGTCATGCTTCATTGACCTAGTGCTGAACAGAAGTGTGGCTCAATCAAAAGGTCAAACAGAGGGTAGTTTATATTTTTAATCAAAGCTGAAAATATGGGTACATTTTACTTTGTAGAATAAACAGATGGCTGAAATATTATTTGAAAATATAAATGTAATTACATGTTTCAGTTGACTTATACTTTAAGGGCTGATTGGTCTTCAGTTTTTATTGACTTCCAGTTGGCAGGGACACCTAATGCTTTAAGAAAGCCCTGAGCCCTCTGTCAATTCATTTTAGTCAACAAATCTTTATTGAGCATCTGCTATGTGTGAGGCACTATTCTAAGCCCTGGAAAGAGAGCAGTGAACCAAACAGACAAAAATACCTACTCTCATAGGGTTTATATCTAATAGAGAATATAGATTATAAAATAAATAAATAAAAGACAAGGTGCCAAGCACGGTGGCTCATGCCTGTAATCCCAGTATTTTGGGAGGCCAAGGCGGTCTGATCATTTGAGCCTAAGAGTTCGAGACCAGCCTGGGCAACATGGCAAAAACCCATCTCTACAAAAATTAGCGAGGTGTGCTGGCATGCACCTGTAGTCCCAACTACTCATGGAGGCTAAGGTGGGAGGATCATTTGGGCCTGGGAGGTAGAGGCTGTGGTGAGCTGAGATCATGCCACTGCACTCCAGTCTGGGGGACAGAGTAAGACACTGTCTCAAAAAAAAAAAAAAAAAAAGGCATATTAGACAGTGATAAGTGTTAAGGAGAAAAAGCAAGGAAGGAGGCTATGAGATATCAAGGAAAAGGTGAAGTTTAAAACAAGGTTTCCATCCAGGGAAGAGATCACTGAGGAGATGACTTTTGGGTATAGACATGAAAGAAGTAAGAAAGCCAATTATGCAGGCATCTATAGAGGGGGAAAACGTTCTGGGTAAAGGGAATGGTAATTGCAAAGGCCCGGAGGCATGAGTGTGTTGAGAAAGAACTAAGAGGCTGGTTTGGCTAGAGAAGCATAAATGAAGAGAGTAGCAGGAGATGAGGTCAGAGAAGTGGGGAAGGAGAGGGCAGATCATTTAGATTCTTCTGAGCTATTTGTAAAATATTGGGGTTTTACTGTGTGTGAAGTGGGAAGCAATTATGCAGGGTTCTGAGCAGAGAGTTTCAATGTGATCTGGCTTACATTTAAATAGGACCATTTTGGCTGCTGCATTGAGAATAGACATGTGGTGTTAAGGGCAGAAGCAAAGAAACCAGTTAGGAGGTTTCAGTGATCTGACGCGACAGTAGTATCTTGGATCAAGATGATAGCACTGTATATTCTGGATATATTGTGAAGAAAGAGCTCATAGTCTTTGGAGTGAGAGAAAGGGAAGAGATGACTCCAAGGGTTTGGGCCTGAATAATCAGAAGAATGGAGTTGTCATGAATAAGACAAGGATACAAAAGGAGGGGCTGTTTGGGGGCCATATCAAGAACTCGCTTTTGTTCATAAGAGCAAGAATATAATACCGGTTGAGTATCCCTAATCTGAAATGCTTGGGACCAGAAGTGTTTCAGTTTGAGGATTTGTTTTTGGATTTTGGAATTTGTGGCTGAACCTCCCAAATCTGGAAATCTGAAATCTGAAATGCTTTAATGAGCATTTCCTTTGAATGTCATGTCAGTACTCAAAAAGCTTTGGATTTTGGAACATATTGGATTTTGGATTTTCAGATCTGAGATGCTCAACCTGTAGTGGCTACCAGGGGCTGAGGGGTGGGGAAGATGAGGAGCTCTTGTTTAATGGGTATCAAGTTTCAGTTATATGGGATAAATCAGTTCTAGAGATCTGCTGTACAATGTAATGCCTATAGTTGACGATATTGTATTGTGCACTTCAAAATTTGTTTAGAGAGTAGATTTCATAGTAAGTTTTCTTAATATGCACACAAAACAAACAAAAGGACACAAGGAAAGTATGAGAGGTGTTGGACATGTCTCCTTCCTTGGTTGTTGTGATTGTACCATGGGTATTTGCATACATCCAAACCCAGCACATTAATTATGTGATGGGTTATTACGTATTTATTGCACATTTAATTCATCACATTAAATATGTACAATTCTTTGTATATCAGTTATACTTTGATACAGCTGTAGGAGGAAAAGGTACTCAGTTTTGGACACTCTGAGTGTGAGATACCTTCAGGTATTCAATGGACCTTCAAGTAAGTACAGTCTAGAGCTCATTGGATGCTTATCATATAGCAGGAGGCACTTTTCTAGTATTTTTTTTTCACATGTATTTTCATGTAATCCTCAGCATCATCAGAAATAGGTACTATTATTATCCTTCTTAGAGGAGGAAACAGGCCCAGAGAGGTTAAACTACTATTGCATTTTTACACAGCTAAGAAGTGGTGGGGCTGGGGTTTGAACCTGAGCTGTCTGACACCAGAGCACACATGGACTGCTTCTGTTACAAACCTGTTGATGTGTTGGGTGAGCTCCTATTGAATGCTCTTGAATGAAGTTTATCTTTTAAAAGTTCACATGTTCATTTACCAGGATTTTATAGAGGGTGTGTTTCTAGCTCTGGCAGTCACACGCCCATGAATATCAGAGGCTCACCACCTCCAGGTGTACCTTTGTGGCTATAGGAAGGGTGGGGTTATTGCAAGTACTCCATTGGGCTGAGGGTGCTCTGCCCCCTTGTACAGTCTTGTTCTATACTGATCCATCTTGAGCTCTTCCTATTATCCTTATGCAAGCAGACATTTTCCATAAGGCACCAGGTTAGAGCTGGGAAAAATGGATCACCCAAAAACTGTGTTAACTCTGTTGAGCAACAGATTTTGTCCCCTGCATCTCAGTGAGTAGCGGAGATAAGAGGGTAGGGGATAGAGTCTTGCATCTCTGGGCGTATGGAGACATTGCTGCCAGACAGGCTGTTGGATTGGATGTGGTGCATGAGCCTGAGGAGAGCCCATCTCCTGTCTCAATGCCAGCTGTCCCTAGGGGTGGGAAGGAGGTGCCCAGGCCGACTACACCCTCCAGAGCTCCGCTCCTTGAGCAGAGGTGGCAGACCCACACATCCATCATCCAGCCCTAGTCTGTTCAGGAGCTCCTTCTCTGCAGCCAGCTTGGCTCCCAGGAAGGAAGACCAGCAGAACACTTAAACTTAATAACCCAGTAATGCAGTAAGTCCTACTTTGGGACAAGAGGAGGGACTTTGCTCTAACTCAGAACATATACCTCCTTGAACGTGCCAAAATTCCTTTTTCCTTTATGACTGTTTAGTAAGTTAAAGTCCTTCACCTTTGCAGGTTCTTGCATTTGTCTCTATACCGACTTTATCACAGCTTGGTAAATGTGCCTTCCCTCTATGTTTGTGAGATGGCAGCACTGGTTTCAGGAAATCTGCTTGCTGTTATCTTAGTGTTTATAACTAAGGGAAGGAATTGATCCAAGTCAACTTTGTTGATTAAATGGACCAGGATGCATGGTTAAATAGGAACCCCATAATGAAATATCTATGGTTGATGTTTCTGAAAGATTGGTCATCCACTATGTTCTCGGGACACGCAGAAACACAGGGAAAGGAAAGCCAAGTTTGTGAACCATAAAAAACTTTTATTCTCATTCTTGGATATCTCCATTGTATCTAGAGCCATAGTATCCATCATAGAACCAGATACATCTCCTTCATAGACATGAGGTGTTTGGGGTGGTTGATGACCTTACTTTCTGCTCCTTAGTGGACAGACTTCCCTCCTATACGAGTCCTGCACAGACTTATCTGAACTCTGGGGCCCAAGTTCCCATCATCTATCTAAGTCTCTGCAAGACAGCTTCCTGACTGGTTAACCCATTCCACCTGGTTCTCCTCTATCCTTTCTCTACTCTGAAGGCCTCTTTGGAAACCCTTCAGGACTCCCCAGTGCTCTTCAGATAAGGACACAGCTCCTTATCGTGCTCTACACAGCTCCTTATCCTGCATAATCTGTGTCCCTTCCCTTTCCAGCCTTATCTGGTTTCACTCAACTTGCAGGTCTTTAACTCTGGCCACTTTGGCTTCTTTCTGGTTTTTATTATTATTATTTTTTGAGACAGGGTCTTGCTCTATTGCCCAGGCTTGGGTGCAGTGGTGCGATCTCAGCTCACTGCAGCCTCTGCCTCCTGGGCTCAAGCGATCCTCCCACCTCAGCATCCTGAGTAGACCACAGGCATGTGCCACCACGTCTGGCTAATTTTATGTATTTTTTTTTTTTGCTTTTTGTAGAGATGGGGTTTTGCTATGTTGCCCAGGCTGGTCTCAAATTTCTGAGTTCAAGTGATCCTCCTGTATCGGCCTTCCAAAGTGCTGGATTACAGGTGTGAGCCAGCATGCCCAGCCTACTTTTTTTTTTCTTTTTAAAATGTCCATGTTCTCTCCTATCATAGATCTTTGTACCTGCTGGGTGTTTTTTTTTTTTTTTTTTTTTTTTTTTTTTTTTTTTTGCCTTCCGTGATATTCCCAAGTAGGTCAACTGCCCATGATACTCTCTAGTAGCACCAAACACACCTTTCTTTGCTAATAAGTTGCAATTATACTTTCATTTGTGTGACTAATTGAGTGGCACCCAACTAGATTCTAAGTTCCCTGAAGGCAGGGGCCAGGACTATTGGTGCTCACCATTGAATCCTGGTTGTCTAACACAAAGACAGCAAACTTGTTCTGTGAAGGGCTAAATAGTAAATATTTCGGGCTTTGTGGGCCATATTGTCTCTGTTGCTACTATTCAACTATGCTATTTTAGCACAGAACAGCCACAGACAATACATAAATGAATGAGTATGGCTATGTTCCAAGAAAACTTAATTTATGAAAACAGGTGGTGGGCTGGATTTGGCTCATGAGCTAGAGTTTGCCAAACCCTGGTCTAGCGTAATTCCAGCACTTAGTTTGTGATCAAAAAAATGTTGTTGAACAGTGAGCACTTGGCAAATATGGATTGAGCAGTGGCAGTAAAATGTGCGAGCTGTGCAATCCTGTTCTTATTATGGCACAGCAGCCTAGATCTACACGTACAGACAGTTTTCAACTAATCTTTTTATTGTCTCGGTGGTAGTGGTTGTTATTTACAATACTTAGTTTTTTAAGATTATAAAAATAACATATGCTTATGGTGAAAATTTTTTTTAGCATTTCAGAACTGTATAAAGAAAAGCTCCCACTTCTGAAAGATACTCAGTCTTTACAATTTGTGTGTATTTATGTAACATTCTAGAAATTTCCATAACACCTAGAGACACACGGACTATTTCATAACTTTTATTCTAGTTCCCAAGGTTCAGCATTTCTTTGAACTCTATGAGGCCACATCTAATAAGCCCCTCAAACAACCACCATACCAATGGAGAAGAGTGTAGGGACCCCTTTAGTAGGTGAGTTTGCACATAAATGTGAACAATTTATTTTATTAAGCATTTTAACTTAGAAATAGAAGACCTCAGGACTTCAAATATAAAGTCTACCTCATATTTTCCTTTTTAATTTTTCTTTAATTTTTTTCTTCCACAGACATTTTCAGTTGTCCAGCTACATTGCATATTTCTTTCAAGAATATATAACTCACAGGTGGCTTGAAAAAATCCGACCTTCCTTCTCCTTCCCTGTTCCTGCACAGAAGGGCATTATCCTTTTCCTCTTAAAGAAGAGGAGGCAGAGGCCCAGGGAGTCACTGGTCTGCCCGAAGTCACAAGGCCAGTAAGCAGCAGAGCTGACAGATCTCCACATTTCTAATCTGGTGTTCTGTTACTAAAGCCTACTGCCATTTGGCCTCACATTTAGAGGGCCTTGAAGAAGAGCTACCTTCTTAAAGCCCAGGAGAAAACCCAGGAGAAAAAAAGGGAAATTATTTTGCCTAAGGGTAAATTTTATTAACCTCAAATTATATTTATTACATATCATCGTGAAGCAGATGGCTCTTTCCTGCTTAAAAAAAAAAAAAAAAGGTGGTCAGGCATGGTGGCTCATGCCTGTAATCCCAGCACTTTGGGAGGCCGAGGCGGGTGGATCACCTGATGTCAAGAATTCGAGACCAGCCTGGCCAACATGGTGAAACCCTGTCTCTACTAAAATTACAAAAATTAGCTGGGCGTGGTGGCACATGCCTGTAATCCCAGCTACTTGGGAGGCTGAGGTGGGAGAATCCCTTGAGCCTGGGAGACGGAGGTTGCAGTGAGCTGAGATCGCACCACTGCACTCCAGCCTGGCTGACAGAGCAAGACTCTGTCTCAAAAACAAAAACAAACAAACAAACAAAGAAGTGCTAAGCTTAAATAACTTGAGGAGGATTTAGGTTGGATACAAAAATGAGAGTTATTATGTTACGGAAAAGAGTTAAGGGCTGTTAAGTCCCCTTCTCTAATGATCTTTAAGATCTTTAAAATGAAGGGTGAATTTTGCCAGCTGGCTTTGGAGAAAGGCTATTTATTATGGTTATAATCTTGTATAGAGACAGGCTGTGGACTTTCCCAGTTTTCAGATGAGAGCGACTCATAATTGAGTTGACAGTGATGTCTCTCAGACTCCAATTCCATGCCCAGGTAGCTTATTGGCCAGGCTTGTTACTGCTGTTGCTTTCACTGCTGTCAATATTGGGTACCATTCTATTTTTCAATTTCTCCCACAGTTAAAGAGGAAGCTAAGGAACTAGGCAGAGTGGGTGTGTGTGTGTGTGTGTTTCCTCTCAGTGAGTCTAACCATTCATTTCTACAATAAATGTGGTCACAACCAATCAAAGACAAGAGTTTATCATGACTTTGTTCCCTTCTCTACCAGTGAATTGGGGTTTAAGAAGTAGGCATGGAATTACAAGAAGCTTCAGTAACGGAAACAAACTCACCTTGTTTATTTGTTTGCTTGGTTATCTTTTTATTTATTTATTCATTCCTGGTCAGCAGCTCTAGACTCATAGTGTTGCAAAGGATTAGTCCTCAGACATCCAGCTGCTACTGATTTCATCAGTGTTGTCATTTTCATCAGCATCAAAACCGTTTATTGAGATCTTAGGACTAAATCAAGAAATAGGAATCCAAGATGTCATCCTGGAACAAGACACAGTCCCTGCCCTTGGGTGTCTTATTACTTAATCGGAAAGGCAGATCATGACCAAGAACTGGTTTACTTAACTCTCTCTCACTAGATTGTTAGCCGCTAAGGGGCAAGGATTAAACATGCAGAGTGGTTAAGAAAATGGGTTTTGTAGTAGGAGTCCCACCTCTGCCATTTATCAGCTGTGTGACCTTGGAAATGCTACCAAATCTCTTAGAGCTCAGTTCCCCATCTGTGGCATGGGACTAATAAATTGTCCCTCTCCTACAGAGGAGTTAAGATTCAGGGAGACAATGTGTGCAAAAAGCAGTTTGCATTGTGCCTAAACACTCGGCGCATATATGTTAAGCATGTTGAATGAATAAGTAACCTTTGCTTCCCAGACCGTGTCTGACTTGTGGACAGCTAGGATGAGTGTAATGCTCCTGTGTCTGTGGGGTGTTATTGCTGCAGTGCCCTTCATTTCACACCTGCTCTGTCACCACCTTGCTCATGACTGCCCACAGCTTTTAGTCTGGATTCAGTGGCTCTGTGCTATCCTCTGTTATTGTTACCCCTCTTCTCTTTAGAATAATTTGGTAGAAATTTCTTCTCTTTGTCCCCTGGGTTGCCCCCTCTGATCTGCTCCCAGACTTACGGGATCAAGACAACTTGTCCCAGCTGGGTGCAGTGCCTCACACATGTAATCCCAGGACTTTGAAAGACCAAGGCTGGTGGATTGCTTGAATCCAGGAGTTTCAGACCAGCCTGGATGTGGGGAAACCCCGTCTCTACCAAAAATAGAAAACATTAGCTGGGCATGGTGGCACATGCCTGTAATCCCAGCTCCTCGGGAGGCTGAGTGGGAGGATCACCTCATCCTGGGAGGTCGAGGCTGCAGTGAGCTGAGGTCGCATCACTGCACTCCAGCCTGGGCAACTGGAGTGAGACCCTGTCTTAAAAAAAAAAAAAAAAAAAAGAAAGAAAGACAACTTATCTCTTCATCTTCATTGGTTCCCCAGTTTTAATCCTGGAGTTTAGAAGGTTCCATTGCTTGCAAGATTCATATCCCTATTCCCTCAAAGGCCTTACTGGGTTCTCATAAGGATAGTATTTCTGATATTTCAAATTCATTGATGCATGAATCATAAAACTTATCCAAGCTTACTCAAGGGAAGGGCAGGGCTGTTGAAGGATATCACAGGTAGATTCACAGGCACGGGAAAAGAGATACACACTGAGCTCAAAGGAACCAGACTTGGGAACCTTCTAGAAACCAAAGGGTCCCACAGAGTCTTCAGGGTCTTTTTCCTACCCTGTCTGTATCTTCTCTCTTTTAAACAGTTTGGCTTTCCCATGGCTCAGCCTGGCTGCCAACCCCAAAGTGCATCTAGGAGCCTTCACACCCTTCACTGGCTGTTGTCAGTCACTAAGTTTCTTATACTGAAAACCCAAGAGAGCCATATGGTTGGTTGCTGGCCAGATTGGGTGGCCCTTGGTTGTGACTGGCATGGAGGTGGGTGGGAGAGGGTCATGTGTAAGAAATGCTACTCTTTCAGAGACAGTGTCAGAAATACTTGGTTGTGGATATATCTCCCAGGACCGGGTGAGTTGAGCCTTGGAAAAGATTTCACTGGGGCCATATCAGTCAGGGGCCTGGCTGGAAACAGATGGCACTCTCAAAATAGTCTAACCAACAGGGTTTAATGAGGAAACTACAGTTGTTTCTTGGTATCCTTGAGGGATTGGTTCCAGGACTCCCTGTGGATACCAAATTCTTCATGCTCAAGTCCCTTATGTAAAATGGCATAGTATTTGCCATAACTTAGGTACATCTACCTGTATACTTGAAATCATCTGTAGATTACTTATAATACCTGGTACAATGTAAATGCTCTGTATATAGTTGTAATACTGTCTTATTTTTTTGAATTATTCTATTTTTTTTTAAGTTCCGGGGTGCATGTGCAGGATGTGTGTTTGTTACATAGGTAAATGTGTGCCATGTGGTTTGCGGTGCCTAACAGCCCATCACCTAGGTATTAAGTCTCACATGCGTTAGCTTGTTTCCTTAATGTTCTCCCCCCAGCCCACCCTTCCCCAGTGAGTATTTTCCCCCTCCCTGTGTCCATGTGTTCTCATTGTTCAGCTCCTACTTATAAGTGAGAACATGCGGTGTTTGGTTTTCTGTTCCTGCGTTAGTTTGCTGAAGATAATGGCTCCTAGCTTTATCCATGTCCCTGCAAAGGACAAGATCTCATTCCTTTTTAATTTGCATTATTTTTATTGTTGTATTATTAAATTTTTTCCCTGAATATTTTTGATCCACAGTTGTGGAATCCATGGATGCAGAAGGCACAAGAATTAAGAGAGCCAACCAGTTATGGGGATGCACCTAGGGACTAGCAACAGCAGGAAGCTGTGACCATCCTAGGCCTGTGGGGTAAGGGTAGGAGCCTGGTGAGAGCCGTGTCTGTACAAAAATTCAGCCAGAGCCAGAGCCACAGCCGCCAGGCAGGGAAGCAAGGGAATGAATGTATGATCTGGTCCCTCTCTCTTCCCGCCTTCCCATTGATGGCTCCAGTCAGAAGCCAGAGGGCAACGGGGCTCAGCTGATGTGATTCCTACAAGTCAGCCTCCCATAAAAGTCAGCCTCCCATCTAAATCAATCAGCCTCCCCAGATGCAGAGTAGGGCAGAGAAGAGGGGAGATGGATCTGGAAGACAAAGGATGGACACCCAGCACAGGAGCTGTGAGGTCAGAGCTGAGGCTTGGCACCCAGATAGGATTTAGGTAGCATAGAGGAATGGTGAAAGCATCCCCAGCTGGTAGTGACAGGGGCAGTTGTAGAGAGAAGTGGGGCGCATTTACATTACAGCCATGTAACTGACATGGATGAGTGGGGGGATTGACCTATTCTGGTTGAATATAAAGGAAGGTTTGAGAGAAGAGGTTGGAGAAATTTGGCGGGGAGGCCTATGAATATGCCAGTTTGTCATTTAATCAGGAAGTAATAGGATGTTATTGAAGGTGTTAGAGTAGTGAAATGTTCAAAGGAATATGCATAGCAAAAGTAGACTTCTCACTCCACCTGGGACTGAGGAAGGAAGTCCTTGCTTACACATGTTACATGATCAGAATATTAGCTGATCTAATAGGTGGAGGATCCAAAGGACCCACAGTATTTTGTTCTCTACCTTGGCATTATGACAGCTCTTGCGATTTGTGGATAATTCCTCTCTCAATATCACGGGAATAAATTAAGCTTAGCCAGGGCACTCCGCAAAATGATTTAAACACTTGTTTTTCAGCGTGAGGTTCATAGACACCCCCCACTTTCCCCCGTCAGCATCACCTGGGATGGTGGTGAAAATGCATATGGAGGTCCCATCCCAGACCTACTGAATAGAATGTATCTCTGTGGTGAAGAACAGGAGTCTGCATTTTTGACAGCCACTGCAGGAAATTAGTGATGTCTCCTTAATTCAGCTGAATTTGAGAACTATTGATTTAAGAAGACATCACTAATTTCCTGCAGTGGCTGTCAAGGTAGGGGCTTAATTCCTTCAGAGAGTGATCAGTGAGAACCTGATGGAGATCTAGCCCCATGGTTCCTATTACAATCGTATTAGAATCACCTGGGGAAATTTAAAAACACCCTGATGCTGGGGTTGGGTGGAGGGGAACTTTTTTTTTTACTGGTTTAAGAAGTCTGGGTTGTAGTCCCAGCTACTCGGGAGGCTGAGGCAGGAGAATGGCGTGAACCTAGGAGGCGGAGCTTGCAGTGAGCAGAGATCGGGACACTACACTCCAGCCTGGGCGAGAGAGCGAGACTGAGTCTCAAAAAAAAAAAAAAAAAAAAAAAAGGTCTGGGTGAGGCCTGAGGATATTTTTAAAGCTCCCAGGTGATTCTGATGTGCAGCCAGGCCTAAGAACCTTTGATCTTGTCTGAACTGAGAAGGTGGAAAAAATTAGAAATGGAGCCTTCTCAATGTAAGGGACTCCTCTGAATTCTGTACCACACAGTCAATGCTAAGAATAATTGCTCTGGAAAGGATAGCAGAGTGGAAAACAGGCTTCTGTGAGTAACGTGGAAGGAAACCAAAGAAGACCAGGGCTGATGTAACCTGAGAAGGTACTGCAGTCTGGAAAGGTCTTAAAGGAGTCCGCACACTTTTTTTGTTTGTTTGAGACGGAGTCTTGCTCTGTCACCCAGGCTGGAGTGCAGTGGCGCGATCTCGGCTCACTGCAACCTCTGCCTCCCGGGTTCAAGCGATTCTCCTGCCTCAGCCACCCGAGTAGCTGGGATTACAGGCGCGCGCCACTCCGCCCGGCTAATTTTTTTGTATTTTTCATAGAGACGGGGTTTAGTAGAGACCGTGTTAGCCAGGATGATCTCGATCTCCTGACCTCGTGATCCGCCCGCCTTGGCCTCACAAAGTTCTGGGATTACAGGCTTGAGCCACCGCGCCCGGCCGGAGTCCGCACATTTTCTTAGGCTCCCTGGAGGAGCTTGAAACTCCTCGCTGTGTGTGATGAGCAGCCAGAGGTGTCCCCGGGAGAGTCTGTTTGCCCCCAGGCCACCCATTGGCCTTCACACAGGGCTTTCTTGCCTGCATTTATTGCCAGTTTGGAGTTGGTGAATTTAAAGAATTCCTCCTTTTATTTTTATTTTTTCAACTTCTCAAGAAAAAGAGAAGTCTGAAATGCAAGTAGAACACCCACCCTTTCGAACGTTTTATCTTCCATTCCACCATCTTCTGACTCGGGAGAGAGCTCTTTAGCCATTTGTCTTTGTTTTCCCACAGTTTGCCAACACCTACGGGTGTGCACAGCACAGGCCAGAGCTGGAAATGCGTCCTTCTTCCCACAGCCAGGAAGGTGTGTGAGTGGTGCTGGGAGCCCAGAGGAAGGGTGATTCACTGGAGGAAGGCGGAGAGGACAAGAGGACAAGGACATGCTCTGCTAAAAGGCCTTTCAGGAAGTGAAAAGCTCTGCATTTCTCTTTTCTAAACACACACACACACACACACACACACACACACACACACACACACAGACACCCAAAAAAAGAAAAAAGAAAAGTGAGCATTCCCCTAATTCTTCTAAAGCGGTTTCTATTCCCAAGAGGATAAAGAGTATTTTAGATGCCAAGCACGGAAGATTTTTTTTTCCTGAAATGGGTGGGTTGGCACTTTCTTTCCTGAGAGCTGAAAAGGCCTCATGCTTTATTCCTCCTCAAATGTCCTTAATCTGCTGTGGTCCCACCATCCTCCCCCTCCATTGTTGAAAGGCAGCAGCTCCTTCCCTCGCTGGGTATTTTCCATGGTAAGTAGGTTCTCCTAGGACTCACCCGAGCCTCAGATTGAGTTCATCCTACTGTGTGTGACTGTGCAGAGGACCTTTAGGCCCCTGTAGGCAGCTCTGATAAGATTATCTGATGTTCTCATTATCAGCTGCACCCACGATCTTTTCTAAGGAGGGGCTCTTTGACCCACCTGATGATGGCAGCAGGGGTGGTGGCATTCCTTTTACATCCCAGTGTGTGTGGGTGTGTGCCTATATTGTAGTTCACACAGCAGAAATAAAATGGGAACACCCACTGTTCAGCTCATTCTATTATTTTAACTCTTGTTGAAAAATAAAACAAACCCCTAAGGAAATAGCGTCTTTGTCCCCACGGAGTTGGATAGCTCCCTAGGTCATCTCCTGACCACAGGATCTTGTGGGAATCATCCCCTACATGTGCTTATCTAGCCTCAGCTTAAAATTCTCCAGGGGAAGGAAACTCCACCCTCCATGAGTCAGAGTCATTGAGAGTTTAATAACCACTTTGATGGTCTGTTGTCAGGACCACCTTTTCCTTGCAGCAGATCGAGGAGCAGAATTAGAGGAGAGCCAGTTCTCTCTGGAGACTCATCTGCAAATTGGAGGAAATCCTATGTGCATCAGAAGATTGTTGTGGAGCTCAAATGAGATCATTCTTTCAACAAATGCCAGTCACTCCCTGGTGTGCAGGACCATCATGCTAGGTCTGGGAACACAGAGATAATTGGGCACTGGCCCTGGCCCTTCAATTCAGTGGTTCAGACTGATGGATAAACATACCGTCTCAGTGCAGTGGCAGACTCCTCTGCTTTGTCTTTGGAGGTCAGCCTGCCAAACTCGGCTGCCCACTCGTGTCCCACACTCTGAGGCGCTGTCTCCACTCACACCAGTTGCCCATCAGCAGCAGGGCCACACCTGGCCTGCTACCTGCTGCCATGCTGCTCCTTCGAGAATCCACCCTTCTCCTCCCCATCACCACTGAGCCTGTCTTGCTCTTTACCTGCACCTGCACTGCTCAGTCTCTTCACATCAGCGGTGCCATTAGTCAGCACCTGCAACCTTGGGCCCATGCCCACCTGGATTTGGAGGTCAGGTACTTCAATCTGTTTGCAGGGACAAGGCTGCCAGGGTTCATATCCACCACACCTAGGCCAGTTCTTTTTCTGTTCTTGTCTCTGGACTGCAGATCATTGCTGGGGGTGTAAGTACAAAAACTCAAACCTTGGCCTCAGCAGAGCTGCCCTGCCCCACTTGTCCTGGCTGACATCCACGGGGCCTTTCTTTTCAGCGGTCTTTTTCACTCTTCTGTAAATTCCCTGGCATGGTGGCCTTCGGAGGCTAAAGACATTCCGAATTTTCCCTATGCTCTTGGCCCCTGGCCACCATGGCAGAGAAGCAGATCACCACTTCCCTGAGTAATTGCCAACACCAGCCCTCATCTGCCCTCCTTTCATCCTCCCCTGCATTCTCAGAAGAGGTTCTCAGAAGAGGCTGACTCTTCTCCATGGGATCCCAATATCATCCCCTTGCTCTGCCCATCTTCTTCTTCCATTGATCCCATCATGGTCACCAGTGTACTGATTAGCAGATACCTACCAAGAACCTACCATATACAGAGTCTCTATTATGACTTAGGCAGACAAGGAGTACAAGAGATGATCCCAACTTTTGAGGAGCCTACAGTCTGTAAAAAATACCAGAGGCAAATGCACAGGATCCCCCTCCCTGGTACACTGGGTTCCCTTCTCTCTGACAACTCTTTTTTGCTGACTTTCAAGTCCGTGTATGTATGTGTGTGTGTGTGTGTCTGTGCTTTTTAAAGCCAATGACCAACATTAGTAACACATTACAAGCCTCTCTCCCCTTTTCCATTCTTCCCAGTCAGTCATTCTAGCCCTCTGCAGAGACTCCTTATCCTCCTGTACATTCTAAGACATTCTGTCACTTCCTTTCTGCTCTCAGGGCTACTCTCACTCCATTGTCCCACGGTGTAGTCCCCTGACTGGTCTCAGCTGGGACACCTAATCTCTTTCTTAGTCTTCTGGCCCTGTGGGATCCTCTGTCACATCAAAACACTTGCAGAAGGTTGATGCTGGGAAGGGAGTTAAAGGAACTCCCTTGTCCCTGTCATGTCTCTGAGCTATTTCAGAGAAACGGCTTGTGAAGATGACATGATTCTAGCCCTAGAGAAGTTGAGAAAAGAGTGCTTGGGCCAAAGAAGGACAGAAAAGGAGTGGAGGAGGCCAGCGAGCAGTGTTGGTACTGGCAGGCTCCAAATCTTCATGCTTATGTCCCTGAAGGCCACTTCCCACAAACAGCTCCTCCTCCCTCCTCAGTGACAAACTCCCTATGGCAAATCTGCACTGGTGACTCTGGCCCCTGACATTTGCATAGATTTTGCAGCCCAGAAGTCCTCAGGGATGGGAGTCCGTTCAGTGCCTTCCTGCTCCTCCAACCCATTGCCTTCTGAGCATTCCCCTTGGGATGCTCTAGAGTAGAAGTCCCCAACCTTTTAGGCACCAGGGACAGGTTTCATGGAAGAGAATTTTTCCATGGACCGGGGAGCAGGGGGATGGTTTCGGGATGATTCAAGAGCATTACTTTTATTGTGCACTTGATTTCTGTCATTGTTACTTTGTAATCTATAATGAAATAATTATACAACTCACCATAATGTAGAATCAGTGGAATCTCTGAGCTTGTTTTCCTGCAACTAGATGGTCCCATCTGGGGGTGATGGGAGACAGTGACAGATCATCAGGCATTAGATTCTCATAACGAGCACACAACCTAGATCCCTCACATGTGCAGTTCACAATAAGGTTTGCACTCCTATGAGAATCTAATGCCACAGCTGATCTCATAGGAGGCAGAGCTTAGACGGTGATGCAAGTGTTAGGGAATGGCTGTAAATATAGATGAAGCTTCGCTTGCTCACCCACTGCTCACCTCCTGCTGTGTGGACCAGTACTGGTCTATGGCCCTGGGGTTGGAGACCCCTGCTCTAGAGCTTCAGGTAACCTGCCCTAAGATGCTATGTCATGCAGAGACTCAAGTAGCCCCAGCCTCCCAATGTTCCCTTTACCTTGCATGGAAGACGATGTTTGTTTATCCTTGTAACCTGCTTATCTCTCAAGGCTGAGGTCCTCTTTCTCTCCTGCCTCTACCTAAAGACTTCTTAAACAAGAGGCCTCTTGCTGCAGTCTCCTGTTGCTCATACCCAGTCACTTCCACCAGCTGTCTTCTTTCCTGAGCCCTCTGTCGCTACTGGTCTCTAATCACCAAAGCCCGAGGCCTTAACTTCATCTTTCTCTTTCCTCTCTGCAGCAGGTGGCACACACTGTTGATCATCCCCTAGCCAAAGCTTTCTCCTCCCTTGACTTTTGGCATGACCCTAGACAACTGATTCTCCTTATAGCACCATTTTTGTCTCTCATTTGTTCCTTTATCCTCCTGTTCTCTCACAGTGTCTGCTCTGTGGCTGTCAGCATTCCCCTCCTCATTCAGATGCTTGGGATGCTACTGGCATGTACTTAGGAGCTTTGAAATCAGAGAAGCTGGGCTTAAGCCCTGGTTCTTCCACATGCTTGTTTGATGACTTTGTACCTGCCATTCATCTGAGTTTCAGTTTTCCCATGTCTGACATGGAGATGATAATGATGCCTATCTTGTAGGGTTATGTGAAGGGTAAATGGGATGCAACAATGTTTTTGAAATTTTTGTCTGATCCCCTGCTGCCCTTTCCAAGTAACCTGTCACTTTTCCTTACCTAGTGTCCTATTTTCACAGGCTGCCTGTTTCTGCCTTAAAGCCTTTGTGTAGAAATCTTGCTAAAGCTTTACTGACCTATCTGTTTCACCAAATCTGTCAACATCTTGCATATCCTTCAAGTTCCACTTCAGGATTGTTTCCTCCAGTGTCTTCCCTGACTGCACTCATTGTGCCCTTCCTTCCTCTGAAATTCCGTTGCTTTTCTTTCTAACATTTATTTAGCAGTTGATATAAACTGGATTATGCTATTGCTTTTCTTTTGATTTTCTGTTTAAGTTTGTATGTATCTGCCTTGTTTCCGTAAATAGATGGTGACTTTATTGATGCGAAGGCCCATTTTGAGGCATATGAAACAGTGATTAGGAACATTAGCTATGGGGCTGGACTTCCTAAGTTGGCACGTGGTCCCGTCACATACTAACCATGTGACCCTGGGCAAATTACTGAAGCTTTTTTTTTTTTTAATTTAAATTTTTTTGTGGGTACATAGTAGGTGTATATATTTATTGGGTATATAAGATATTTTGATACAGGCATGGAATGGTACATAGTAGGTATATATATTTATGGGTAACATGAGATATTTTGATACAGGCATGCAATGTCTAATAATCACATGGAAAATGGGGTATCCTTACTCTAAAGCATTTATTCTTTATGTTACCAACAATCCAATTATATTATTATAGTTATTTTAAAATATACAATTAAAGCGTTATTGACTATATTCACCCTATTGTGCTATCAAATACTGGGTCTTATTTATTATTCTTTCTTTCTATTTTTTTGTACCCATTAACCGTCTCCACCTCCCCAACACTCCCCACTATCTTTCCCTGTCTCTGGTAATCATCCTTCTGCTCTCTAACTCCATGAGTTCAATTATTTTGATTTTTAGATCCCACAAATAAGTGAGAAAATGCAATGTTTGTATTTCTGTGGCTGGCTTATTTCACTTAATGTAATGACCACCAGTTCCATCTATGTTGTTGCAAATGACAGGAATTCATTCTTTTTTATGGCTGAATAGTACTTCATTGTGCATATGTATGTACCACATTTTCTTTATTCATCTGTTGAAGGACACTTAGGTTGTTTCAAAATCTTAGCTATTGTGAACAGTGCTGCAACAAACACGGAAGTGCAGGTATCTCTTCGATATACTGATTTTCTTTCTTTGGGGTATATACTCAGAAGTGGAATTGCTGCGTCATATTGTCACTCTATTTTTAGTTTTTTTAGGGACCTCCAAACTGTTCTCCACAGTGGTTGTACTAATTTACTTTCCCACCAACAGTGTAAGAGGGTTACTTTTTTTCTGCATCCTTACCAGCATTTGTTATTGCCTATCTTTTGGATATAAGCCATTTTAACCCGGGTGACGTGATATCTCATTGTAGTTGTGATTTGCATTTCTCTGATGGTTGATGATGTTGGGCACTTTTTCGTATACCTGTTTGCTATTTGTATGTCTTCTTTTGAGAAATGTCTATTCAAATCTTTTGCTCATTTTTTATGTTTCATTGATTGATCAATTAACTGATTGATTGATTTTGAGACAGGCTCTTACTCTGATGCCCAGGCACAATCTTGGCTCACTGCAGCCTCTACCTCCTGGGCTCAAGTGATCTTCTCACCTCAGCTTCCTGAGTAGCTGGGACTACAAGTGCACACCACCATGCCTAGCTAATTTTTTGTAGAGACGGGGTTTCGCTATGTCGCCCAGGCTGATTGCCCATTTTTAAATTGGATTATTAGATTTTTTTCCTATGGAGTTGTTTGAACTTATATATGCTGGTTATTAATCCCTTGTCATATGGGTAGTTTGCAAATATTTTATCCCATTCTGTGGGTTGTCTCTTCACTTTATTAATGTTTCTTTTCCTGTGTAGAAGCTTTTTTAACTTGTGATCCATTTGTCCATTTTTGTTATGGTTGCCTGTACTTACGGGATATTACTCAAGAAATTTTTGCCCAGAGCAGTGTCCTATAGAGTTTCCCCAATGTTTTCTGTAGTTTCATAGTTTGAGGTCTTAGATTTAAGTTTTCATCCATTTTGATTTGACTTTTGTATATAATAACAGATTGGGGTCTGCTTTCATTCTTCTGCATATGGATATTTAGTTTTCCCAGCCCCATTTATTGAAAAGACTGTCTTTTCCCCAGTGTATGTTCTTGGCACCTTAGTCAAAAATGAGTTCTCTGTAGGCGTGTGGATTTGTTTCTGGGTTATTTATTCTGTTCCATTGGTCTATGTGTCTGTTTTTATACCAGTAACATGCTATTTAGGTTACTATAGCTCTGTAGTATAATTTGAAGTCAGGTAGTATGATTCCTCCTGTTTTGTTCATTTTACTTAGGATAGCTTTGGCTATTCTGGGTCTTCTATGGTTCCATATAGATTTTAGGATTGTTTCTTCTGTTTCTATGAAGAATGCCATTGATATTTTGATAGGGATTGCATTGAATCTTTAGATTGCTTTGGGTAGTATGGACATTTGAACAATATCGATTCTTCTATGAACGTGGAATATTTTTCCTCTTTTTGTGTGTCCTCTTTGATTTCTTTCAGTAGTGTGTTATAGTTTTCATTATACAGATCTTTTACTTCTTTGGTTCTGTTAAATCCTAGGTATTTACTTTGATTTTTGGCTATTTTAAGTGGGATTACTTTTCTATTCCTTTTTCTGATTATTCACTGTTGATATATAGAAATGTGACTGATTTTTTTGTAGTTTATTTTGTGTCCTACAACTTAACTGAATTTGTTTATCAGTTCTACTAGGTTTTTTTTTGGTGTGTGTGTGGCGTCTTTAGGTTTTTAATATAAGGTTATATCATCCACAAACAAGGATAATTTGACTTCTTCCTTTCCAATTTGGATGCCCTTTATTTCTTTCTCTTCTCCAATTGCTCTAGCTAAAACTTCCTAGCTGTGTTGCATAATGATGGTGAAAGTGGGCATCCTTGTCATGTTTCATATCTTACAGGAAAGACTTTCAGTTTTTCCCCCTTCAGTATGATACTAGCTGTGGGTCTATTATATATATGTTGAGGTATGTTCCTTCTATCCCCACTTTTTTGAGGTCTTTTATCGTGAAGAGATGTTGAATTTTATCAAATGCTTTTTCATCATCAGTTGAGATGATAATAAGATATTTTTCCTTCCTTCTGTTGATATGATGTGTCACATTGATTGATTTATGTATGTTCAACCATCCTTGCATCCCGGGAATAAATCCCACCTGGTCATGATGAATGATCTTTTTAATGTATTATTGAATTTGGCTTGCTAATATTTTGTTGAGGATTTTTGCATCAATATTCATCAGAGATACTGGCCTCTGGTTTTCTTTTTAGATGTGTCTTTATCTGGTTTTGGTATCAGAGTAATACTGACCTCATAGAATGTGTTTGGATGTATTCTCTTCTCTGTTTTTTGGAATAGTTTGAGTAGGATTGGTATTAGTTCTTCTTTAAATGCCTGGTAGAATTCAGCAGTGAAGTCATTAGGTCCCAGGATTTTCTTCACCGGGAGACTTTTTTATTATAGCTTCGATCTTGTTACTTGTTATTGGTCTGTTCAGGTTTTGGATTTCTTCCTTGTTCAATTTTGGTTGGTTGTATATGCCTAGGAATTTGTCCATTTCTTCCAGATTTTCCAATTTATTGGCATAGAGTTGCTCATAGTAGCCACTCATAGTAGATATTTTGAATTTCTGTGGTACAGTTCTAATGTCTCCTTTTTCATCTCTGATTTTATTTATTTGGGTCTTCTCTCTTTTTCTTTTAGTTGCTCTGGCTACTAAGTCAGTTTTGTTCAACTTTTCAAAAAATCAACTTTTTGTTTCATTGATCTTTTGTATTGTTTTCTACATTTCAATTTCATTTATTTCTGCTCTGATCTTTATTTTTTCTTTTCTTCTAATTTTGGCTTGGCTTACTCTTGATTGTCTAGTTCTTTAAGATGCAACATTAGGCTGTTTATTTGACACTTTTCTACTTTTTTGTTTTAGGTGCTTATGCCTATAAACTTCCTTCTTAGTACTGCTTGTGCTGTATCCCATAGGTTTTGTTATGTTGGAATATGTTTCCATTATTATTTGTTTCAAGAAATCTTTCACCTTCCTTCTTAATTTTGTCATTGACCCACTGGTCATTCAGGAGCATACTGTTTAATTTCCATGTATTTGTATAGTTTCCAAAATTCCTCTTGTTATTGATTTCTGTTTCTTTGTGTTCAGAAAAGATGCTTGGCATTATTTCAGTTTTTTTGAATGTTTTCAGATATGTTTTGCGACCTATCACATGGTGTATCCTTAAGAATGATTCATGTGCTGAGGACAAGAATGGGATTAAATATCTATTAGATCCATTTGATTATAGTGCAGATTAAGTATGATGTTTCTTTGTCTTTGATTTTCTGTCTGGAAGATCTGTCCAATGCTGAAAGTGGTGTGTAGAAATCTTTAGCTATTGTTGTATTGAGGTGTATCTCTCTCTTTAGCTCTAATAATATTTGCATTATAGGCTGGGCACGGTGGCTCATGCCTGTAATCCCAGCACTTTGGGAGGCTGAGTCAGGCAGATCACCTCAGGTCAGGAGTTCCAGACCAGCCTGGCCAACATGGCAAACCTTGTCTCTACCAAAAATACAAAAATTAGCCAGGTGTGGTGGCATGTGCCTGTAATCCCAGCTACCTGGGAGGGTGAGGCAGGAGAATCGCTTGAACCTGGGAGGCGGAGGTTGCCACGAGCTGAGATTGAGCCACTGTACTCCAGCCTGGGCAACAGAGTAAGACTCTGTCTCAAAAACAAAAACTTTGCATTATATATCTGGGTGCTCCAATGTTGGTTACCTATATATTTAAAATTTTTATATCCTCTTGCTGAATTCACCCCTTTATCATTATATAATAACCTTCTTTGTCTCTTATAGTATTTGTCCTGAAATCTGTGTTGTCTGATATAAGCATAGTGACTCCTGCTCTTTTTTGATTTCCATTTACATAGAATATCTTTTTCCATCCTTTATTTTCAGTCTATGTGTGTCTTTATGGGTGAAGCATGTTTCTAGTAGGCAGCTGATCAATGGGTTTTGTTTTTACCTCCATTCTGCCCATTTGTGTCTTTTGATTGGAGAATTTAGTCCATTTACATTCAGTGTTATTGATAAGTAAGGACTTACCCCTGCCATTTTGTTGTTTTCTGGTTGTCTTGTGGTCATCTCTTGCTTCTTTCCTTTCTTCCTGTCTTCCTTTTAGTGAAAGTGATTTTCTCTGGGGATATGATTTAGTTTCTTGCTTTTTATTTTTTGTGTATCTGCTGTATATTTTTTGATTTGAGGTTACCATGAGGCTTGCAAATACTATCATTATTTTAAGCTGATAACAATTTAATGCTGTTTGCATAAGCAAACAGATAAACAAGCAAAAAGACAACTAATAAAAACTCTACACCTTAACTTGATTCCCCCACTTTTTCACTTTTTATTGTTTCTATTTATATCTTATTGTACTGTCTGTGTCCTGGAAAGTTGTTGTAGTTACAGTTTTTGACGGGTTCATCATTTAGTTTTTCTACTTAAGATTAAGAGTAGTTTACACACCACAGTTACAATATAATAATATTCTGTGCAGTTACTATTACCAGTGAGTTTTGCACCTTCAGATGATTACTTATTGCTCATTAACATCCTTTTCTTTCTGATTGAAGTACTCCCTTTAGCATTTCTTTCAGGACTGGCCTGGTGTTGCTAAAATCTCTCAGCTTTTGTTTGTCTGGGAAAGTGGTTATTTCTTATTCATGTATGAAGGTATTTTCACCAATGTACTACTCTTAGGGTAATAGTTTTTTTCGTTCAGCACTCTAAATATGGAATGCCACTCTCCCCTGGCCTGTAAGGTTTCCACTGATGAAAAGTCTGCTGACAGGCATATTGGAGCTCCATTGTATTTTATATGTTTCTTTTCTGTTGCTGCTTTTAGGATTCTTTCTTTATCATTGACCTTTGGAAGTTTGGATTAAATCTCTTAGTCTTCTTTGGGTTAAATCTGCTTGGTGTTCTATAACCTTCTTGTACCTGGATATTGATGTCTTTCTCTAGGTTTGGGAAGTTCTCTGTTATTATCCCTTTGAGTAAACTTTCTACTTCTATCTCTTTCTCTACATCCTCTTTAAGGCCAGTAATTCTTAGATTTGCCCCTTTGAGGCTATTTTCTAGATCTTGTAGGTGTGCTTCATTGTTTTTTATTCCTTTTCTTTTGTCTCTTGTTACTATGTATTTTCAAGTAGTCTGTCTTTAAGCTCACTAATTCTTTCTTCTGTTTGATCAGTTCTGCTATTAAAAAGACTCTGATGCATTCTTCAGTATGTCAATTGCATTTTTCAGCTCCAGAATTCCTGCTTGATTCTTTTTAATGATTTCAATCTCTTTTTTAAATTTATCTGATAGAATTCTGAATTCCTTCCCTGTGTTATCATGAATTTCTTTGAGTTTCCTCAGCACATCTATTTTGAATTTTGTCTGAAAAGTCACATATCTCTGTTTCTCCAGGATTGGTCCCTGGTGCTTTATTTAGTTTATTTGATGAGGTCATGTTTTCCTGGATGGTCTTGATACTTGTAGATGTTTGTCTGTGTCTGGGCATTGAAGAGTTAGGTATTTATTGTAGTCTTCTCAGTCTGGGCTTGCTTCTACCCATCCTTCTTGGAAGGCTTTCCAGAGATATGAAAGGACTTGGGTGTTGTGATCTACGCTGTATCTGCTTTAGGGGGCATCCCAAGCCCAGTAACACTGTGGTTCTTGCAGACTCATAGTGGTACCACTTTGATAGTCTTGGGATGAGATCAGAAAGAATTCTCTGGGTTACCAGGCAGAGTCTTTTGTTCTCTTCTCTTACTTTCTCTCAAACAGACAGAGTCTCTCTCTCTGGTCTGAGTCACCTGGAGCTGAGGATGGAGTGACACAAGCACCCCTGTGGCCACCACCGCTAGGACTGTGGTGGGTCAGACCTGAAGCCAGCACAGTACTTGGTTCATCCACAGCCTGCTGTAACCACTCCCTGGCTACTGCCTGTGTTTGCTCAAGGACATTGGGCTCCACAATCAGCAGGTGGCAAATCCAGCCAGGCTTGTGTTATTTCATTCAGGGCAGTGAGTTCCCCCAGGCCCTGGGCATGTCCAGAGATGCCATCTGGGAGCCAGGGACTAGAGTCAAAAACCTTAGAAGTCTACCTGGTGTTCTAGTCCGTTGCAGCTGAGCTGGCATTCAAGCCACAAAAATGCAGTCCTTCTCACTCTTCCCTCCCCTTTCCAAAGGCAGAGGAGCCTCACCCTGTGGGCTCTGACACTGCCACCACAGTCTTTCAGGGAGTACTGCCAGAACACCCCGTCAGTGTTCCCTCAAAGTCTCTTTAGTCAGCTTGTGGCAAATGTTGCTTGGCCTGGGACTTACCTTTGAGGGCAGTGGGCTCCCCTCTGACCCAGGGCAGGTCCAGAAATGCCATCCAAGAGCCAAGTCCTAGAATCGGGGGCCCCAAGAGCCCACTTGATGCTCTCTGTGGCTGAGCTGGTACCTGAGGTGCATGACAGAGTCCTCTTTACTTTTTCCTCCACTTTTCTTGGGCAGAAGAAGTCTGTCCCTGTAGCCACCACAGCTGGTATTGTGCTGAATCTCACCTGAAGCCAGGAAGTCTCAGAGTCGCATCTAAGGCCCATGACATGCTTACCTAGGTATTGCTGCTGATTATTAAGGGCCCAAAAGGTCTTCAGTTAGCAGATGATGAATCCTCCCAGGACTAGGTCCTTCCCTTCAAGACAACACGTTTTCTTCTGGCCCAGTGTGACTAGAAATGTCATCCAGGGGCTAGGGCCTAGAAACGGGGCCTCACAACTCTGACCAGTGCCTTATCCTGCTGTGGCTGAGCTGGTATCCAAAATGCAAGACAAAGTTCTTTCCACTCTTCTCTCTCTTCTTCTCAAGCAGAAGGAAGAGGTTTCTTTTGGAGCTGTAAGCTGTGCAACCTGGGGTTAGGGGAGGGGTGATGCCAGCACTCCCTTAGCCACCTTGGCTGGTGTCTCGGTAGGTCACATGCCCTCTAGATCACTGGTTCTGGACCCAGTTCAGCACTAGGACTCACCTAGGAGTTGCAGTCCCTGTGGCCTAGACTGCCTTTCATGTTTATTTAAGGTCCATAGCACTTTAGCCTACAGTGGCGAGGCTTGTGGAAAGTCAAGTTCCAACCACTGGGATTGGCAGCTTTTCTCTGGCTAGGGCTGGTTTAATGCTCTCCCTCCATGGGCAGGCATCAGCTGAGTTTGGTCCAGTTTTGCTTCCTGCTATGTAACAAGGGCAGCACTGAGTTCAATGCCTCGCAGTTGCTGTACTCCCCTCTCCCCAGTACATAGAATTACCCTCTGCATAGAATGCCAGTGCTGCTGTGGCATGGTGGAGGGGTGGTGTTGGTCATTCAAGATTGGTTTTCCTATGTCTTTAGTACCTCTTTTAGTGATACGAAATTAAGACCAGGTACTGTGAGTGCTTACCTGATTTTTGGTTCTTATGAAGGTAGTTTTTTGTGTAGATAGTTATTAAATTGGTGTCCTTATGGGGAAATGATCAGTGGAGCCTTCTATTCTGCCATCTTGCTGTGCTCCCTCTTCATTTTCTTCTTCAGTGACTGAATTGCAATGTGCCTCAGTTTCCTCACCTGTCTTGTATGTGGTAGTAATAATACATAGTTGTTGCAAGTTTAAATGAGAGTATAGTTAGCTCAGCCCCTTCCTGATTTATTAATAATACATGTGGAGCTCATAGAAGAGTGTTTGGCATACAGTGCTTAAGAAATGATGATTGTTGTTATTATTTTCAGTTTCAATGCCTCCTCTTGCAGTGCTAGTCATCCATAATATAGGCTTAACAATATTTTGGAATAGGTGAATGTTTCCCCTCCAATACTCTTTTCAATTTTTCATTGTTTTCCTTACATGCATATTATCATAAAAATTTAGTTTCCCCTCATTTAATTCTGAAACAAACAAAAAAACTACCTATGGATTTAAATAGGTTTTACTGTCTGATATAAGGAAACAGATCAGCCCTTTGAGATAAATTTTTTTCTTGGTACTAAATTTCAAAATGAATTTATTGTAAGATTATTTATGGGGCAGGAGGCTAGTAGAGTGAAGACAGCTCATTTTTCTAAAACCTACTTAACATGTTGAGATTAGAAAGAAATTTTTTAGGAACTG
This sequence comes from Pan troglodytes, assembly GCF_028858775.2. Classification (NCBI taxonomy): domain Eukaryota; kingdom Metazoa; phylum Chordata; class Mammalia; order Primates; family Hominidae; genus Pan; species Pan troglodytes. The sequence continues at coordinate 97,229,255 of NC_072407.2, forward strand.
TATCAAATTACATTGACAGTCCAGGGGGATTAGGTCAGCTGGGAGGTAGATAAGACAGAGCTTTGTGTGTTCCCCTATATTTAGAGATTCCACTGGGATACTAAAGAGGAAGATCAGTGGTGTGTGCAAATGAGCAGGTATAATCCAGAAATTGCCATCTGAAATAACCTTTTACATCATAGGTTTATTTTTGTCTTTAGGGAGCAATGTTGTCAGTAATTTACTATAATTGCAATAACCAGATCATTAAACCATGTCTGTAGAGAGCATGGAAAAATACATCTACTCTTTAAGTGACAATGTATCAAAGAATATACTAAGACTATTTTAATCAAATAGTATTGCTATTGTTATTTTTCTATATATTTTTTTCAGTTTTTGAGACAGAGTCTTGCTCTGTCACCCAGGCTGGAGTACAATGGCATGATCTCGGCTACTGCAACCTCCACCTCCCTGAGTTCAAGCCATTCTCATGCCTCAGCCTCCCAAGTAACTGGGACTACAGGCACATGCCACCATGCCTGGCTTTTCTTTTTTTTTTTTTTTTGTATTTTTAGTAGAAACAGGGTTTCACCATGTTGGCCAGGCTGGTCTTGAACTCTTGACCTCAGGTGATCAAGTTCCAACCACTCAGCCTCCCAAAGTGCTGGGTTTATAGGCGTGAGCCACCATGCCTGGCCTATTACTATTTTTAATACAGTTTCCTATAGATGAAGTGGGCATTTAAGTTACACACACACACACACACACACACACACACACTTTGGCATCCCTTCAGAAAATGAGAGCCTACCAAGACATACTTAGTTGTTTTGTAGAGTTAGGTGAGCATGGTAATGATGGGGGCTGGTATACTGATTTTATTTAGATTTTTCAGATGATTCTTCAACAAAAGCTATTAAAACATGAGTCATCTTGGGATCAAAAGAAAGTTTTGTCATAGGTTAAAAAACTGGTCTTAAACAGGGAGATAGCATAGTGAGCAAATGGGCATTTTCCTCAGTGGAAATCAGTTAGTATGGTATTAAAAGGTCCTAGGGGCCGGGCGCCATGGCTCACGCCTGTAATCCCAGCACTTTGGGAGGCCGAGGCGGGCAGATCACTTGAGGTCAGGAGTTCGAGACCAGCCTGGCCAACATGGTGAAACCCCATCTCTACTAAAAATACAAAAATTAGCCGGGTGTGGTGGCACGTGCCTGTATTCCCACCTACTCCAGAGGCTGAGGTAGGAGAATCGCTTGAACCCGGTAGGCGGAGGTTGCAGTGAGCCAATATCAGGCCACTGCACTGCAGCCTGAGCAACAGAGCAAGACTCTGTCTCAAAAAAAAAAAAAAAAAAAAAAAAAAGTAAAAATAAAAGGTCCTAGGATTTAATATATTTTTATAAATGATATGTTAAAGTGACTTCATAATGTAATGTCCGTTTTTTTTTTTTTTGACAACTCCAAGTTGCAAAAGATAAAATTGACAGAAATGAATTTCAGGGAGATAGAAATACCTGCATGAACAGACAAAAGAGTTGTGGGTAATAGTTAATACAAAGGAATTAGTAAGAAAATAGAATCAGATTGTTTACAAAGTGGCCAATGTGATTTAGGAAAGGGCTGAGAGTCCCTGTAGCCCATTGTTAGTAAGAGGCTTCAGCCTATATAGTTCTTGTTACCATCAGTAAAAGTGTTGAAACATACTGTCCTACTCATACCAAACATTGATTCAGGAGGTAGTATAAATACCAAAAAAAAAAAAAAAAAAATTTAAGCAAAGCAGATACATTTTGGGATGATAAATCTATAATGAGTTATAAAAGGAAACAAGGCTTGCTTTAGGAGAAACGTTTTAAGCCTGAGACAATGGAGAAAACATCTGGTCAACTGAGCAGATGTGGAATTCCTTTCCTCACACTGCAAACACATAGAATATTGGATAAAATGTAGCGTTTTTCCGGCTGGGCGTGCTGGTTCCATATTTGCTCTTCTTTCTCCATGTGAAAACCCTGAACTGAGAAAATAACTCAGAAGCTGGTCCCAATTCATTGAATGCTGTAGGGGTCTGGCAGGGGCAACTTTGAAAGCAATCCTGTTGGGTTTCTTTTTTGTTTTCTGACAAAATACCATGGACCTCTCATGAAGATAAACTCATCAGCAGAAATTGCAAAGTACTTAACTATACACACTCCTTGAAGTCAACCAGTAGAAGCAACAAAATAAACTGAAAAACCAAATAGAGAAATCTTAAAGGAACTTTAAAAATCAATGTCTAAACTATTAAAAGATAAAAAAGGATTTCCCAAGAGAGAGAAAAAAAGGAGAATTTGAAATAAAACAAAATAGAGATGCTAGAAAAAAAAATCATTGAAATGGAAAAAGTTCCATTCCTGCTACTAATTATTGGAATACTGGAAAATTTTCTTCATCATTCTGTGTCTTGGTTTCCCTATCTGTAAAATAAAGTAAAAATGCCTTCCATATAATGTTGTATTGAAAGCATTAAATTGGTAGTTCAAAAAATATTAGTCTCCAATCCATCTCCCCATCACTATACAGGTATAGTAGCCAGATATTCTGTCTCAATTTTAAACACTATGTTCTATCTTGTCATCAAACCATAGAACCAGGTTTGGAGCTCATAAGAATATAGTAAACATGGATATGAGGTTCTGAAGAAAGCAGGGGAAGGGGAGGGAAGATGTGCCCCAAGCTGCCTGTATTTCTGAAGCATATGGTTTAGTTACTGCTTTGCCTTGGAAGGCCCAGGGCAGGGGGGTGCACAGGACCCAGTGTAGAATTGGGCCACGGCCTTCCCAGCTACCTTGGTTCCATCCTGGCTTATTTGCCATGTAAGTGTATGGGAAATTTCCCTGTGGAGTTGGGCAGAAAAGGCCTTACCTGGTTGTCAGGTGCAAGGCCATGGCTGAAATCTGAAGCCCCATGAACTTAAGTGATCTAAGAGGATGCAGAAACACCCGGCTTAGTCTCCTCTGATTGCAGCACTGGAAGACCACGCATAGCAGTTTGGGAGTGTATCAACCCCCACAGTCCTTTATAAGTCCATTGTAAGTCCTGGTTTCTGCTTAACAACAGGACACTTGGTCTCTTACACATGCCATGCACGTTCTCTCTCTCTCATTTGCTTCCCTTTTTTATCCTCCCCTGTTCTCCTTCTGCCTCTTTCTATTGCTTCCTCCCCTTCCTCATCCAAGTCCCTCTTCTCTGCTCATTTTTTTAGGCCTTCCATCAACCCCTGTAGGCACGTTTCACCCTTGGGTGGCTCTTGGGCTAGAGATACTCCAGCATGCTCCCCCTATGCTCTGCCACAGGGTTATCAATTCAAAAACAATCTTTAGATTCCCCTAGAAGGAATGAAGGCACTACACCAGGTTAAGTGCATACAAAATGCCCCAGTAACCATGGAGAAATGTGCATCTTAAAATCCCCGACCTTACACCCAAGTCTCCATAGATCTTGGCTCTGCTATATCCTGATCTTATGATTCAAAAATGAGGCTGATGTTTCCTTGGGATGTATCTTTCAGATATAAGAGAGCAGAGACAGCAGCTTAACCAAATGAATGAGCTTCTTTATTATTATTATTATTATTATTATACTTTAAGTTTTAGGGTACATGTGCACAACGTGCAGGTTTGTTACATATGTATACATGTGCCATGTTGGTGTGCTGCACCCATTAACTCGTCATTTAGCATTAGGTATATCTCCTAATGCTATCCCTCCCCCCTCCCCCCACCCCACAACCATCCCCGTTGCGTGATGTTCCCCTTCCTGTGTCCATGTGTTCTCATTGTTCAATTCCCACCTATGAGTGAGAACATGTGGTATTTGGTTTTTTGTCCTTGTGATAGTTTGCTGAGAATGATGGTTTCCAGCTTCATCCGTGTCCCTACAAAGGACATGAACTCCTCATTTTTTGTGGCTGCATAGTATTCCATGGTGTATATGTGCCACAGTTTCTTAATCCAGTCTATCATTGTTGGACATTTGGGTTGGTTCCAAGTCTTTGCTATTGTGAATAGTGCCACAATAAATATACGTGTGCATGTGTCTTTATAGCAGCATGATTTATAATCCTTTGGGTATATACCCAGTAATGGGATGGCTGGGTCAAATGGTATTTCTAGTTCTAGATCCCTGAGGAATCTCCACACCGACTTCCTCTATCCTACAAGGGATGTGGTAGCAGGTGAAGAGCACCCAGGATCATTGCTCCTTCTAAGAATGGGGGAAGGCATGGAGTGAATGAGTAGGGTCAACCGCTAGATTACTCCATTAGACTTCAGCAAATATTCTTGCCTTTATACCAAGTTGCTCATCCATTGCCCTCAATACCCCTATGCATACCTACAAGAGAGTGTCTTCATTTGCCATTGCAGAGCCAGAGAGATGTGCAGTTGGACTGCCCTCAGACTAGAGGTGCAACACAATTCCTACGGCCTTGACTCCCTGGGTGGTTATTTTATATGTTTAGTGAGTAGCACCAATTTTAGGGAATCAGTTAACAAGAATTTACTCATTTTAATTAGGTTTGTATTTTTTTATTTCCTTTTGAAAGTAACACATATTATGGGTTGATGTGGGTAGGGAGGTACAAGGAGAGAAACAAGAAAATAGAGGAAAAAATATGACTTGCATCCCCAGGAATCAAACAACCATGTTGACATGTCATATGTTTATTTCAAAAGTTTTCCTTACATACTCGAAGGCTTTTAAAAAAGTGATTATTTAATTTTATATCCTGCCCTTTCTTTTCAACATTATAGCATATATTTTCTTATCATTACGAACCCCTTTATAATTCCAAGTGCTTTTTAATGATTTTTTTTTGAGATGGGGGTGTCACTATGTTACTCAGGTTGGAGTGCAGTTGCACAGTCTCTGCTCACTGCATCCTCTACTTCCCAGGCTCAAGCGATTCTGCCACCTTATCCTCCTGAGTAGCTGGGACCACAGGTGTGTACCACCATGCCCAGCTAATTTTTTGATTTTTTTTTTTATAGAAATGGGGTTTCGCCATGTTCCCAGGCTGGTCTCAAATGCCTGAGTTTAGGTGATCCACCTGCCTCGGCCTCTCAAAGTGCTGGGATTACAGGCATGAACCACCATGCCTGCCCATAATGGTTTTTAATGCGTTATTTCTTTGATAGATATAACATAACATTATTTATGAAACCTTTCCCTGTTTTTTAAAATGTGGGATGGTTCCACTTGCTGCTATTATAAATACTGCCGCCCCAGGGCATAAAGATTAACAAGAATGCCTTGAGATTCTAGTATGTGTCAGGCCTTGGGCTGGGTTCTGGGGGAATATACATGGTTTCTGGTGTCAAGAATTTACAAGTTAGTTTGGGGGATAATGACATAATCCTAAATTAATCCTAAGCACTTTCCTTTTGTCCTTTCAGATAAGATGAAAATAATCATAAATAATATTGAATTTTTTTTATAAAGAAAGCAGAACCAAGAAAGGATGTATATATTGATGGCAATTGATATATAGCACATGTCTAGATTGACCAAGACACAAAATGAATTGTTAGTCATAGCAAATATTGGGGAGATTAAGTTCAAACAGCAACTGGTCTAATTTGAATTTTAGTTTTGCCTGATAAATACCTAATAACTGACACCAGACTGTACATTTTCCCCCATGTAATTTAAATGCGCTGATTAGAGTTGATTATTTTTCATAAATCCGAAAATGTGTAAACATTCATTAGGAACATGTGCATTAAATTGCAACCAACATTGGTGGCTGATTAACTGAGTTGCAGTTCTGGCTTTATGGGCCTGTTGAGATCTACTCTCCCCTTGTTTTCTTTTTTAGAATTACTTTGAAGCTCATGCAAAAGTATTCCAAAAAAGAATTATGAAGTTCATGAAACTACAACAGATTTTTTTTTTTTTTGAGACAGAGTCTTGCTCTGTTGCCCCGGCTGGAGTAAAATGGTGCAATCTCAGCTCACTGCAACCTCTGCCTCCCCGGTTCAAGTGATTCTCCTGCCTCAGCCTCCCATGTAGCTGGGATTACAGGCACCCATCACCACATCTAGCTAATTTTTGTATTTTTAGTAGAGATAGGATTTCACCATGTTGGCCAGGCTGGTCTTGAACTCCTGACCTCAGATGATCCACCCGCCTCAGCCTCCCAAAGTGCTAGGATTATAGGCGTGAGCCACCGCACCTGGCCCCAGACTACAACAGATTTTAAAAAGAACATCACGATGGTGGGTGTGGGTGTGAGTGAAGGAGTGTTACTGTAGAGCAGGGTGGGATAAACACAGGTAATAGACTAGGAAACAGCCTATCTGAAAGATGCTTTGAAACACCAGGATTTTGGTATATCAGAATGAAGTGTGCATGTGCCAGAGAACCAAGTCCTTCCAAACTCAAGCGTTTGAAGTAATAGACCAGTGGGGACTTCTCCAGAGTCTGGGCAGGATGATTCTAGTGCTGCCTCTGTGCTGTAAGCAGGGATGCATCTCACCACTTGTTTTCTTCTTTCAGATCGATGACCCCAACAGCAACCTTGAGGAGGCGATTAATGAGGCAGAGGCCATCACCTCTGTGAACAGCCTGGGAAGCAAGCAAGCCTTGAATACAGATTACCTTGATTCTGATTACCAAAGAGGACAGCTTTACCCATTCTCCCTTAGCAGTGATGTCCAGGTGGCCACATTTACTCTCACAAATTCAGCCCCAATGACTCAGTCCTTCCAGGAACGGTGGTACGTGAATCTCCACAGCCTAATGGACCGGGCTTTGACCCCACAGTGTGGCAGTGGGGAAGACCTATATATCCTCACAGGCACAGTGCCCTCAGACTACAGAGTTAAAGACAAAGTGGCAGTCCCTGAGTTTGTTTGGCTGGCAGCCTGTTGTGCTGTCCCTGGAGGAGGCTGGGCCATGGGCTTTGTCAAGCACACCCGGGACAGTGACATCATAGAAGATGTGATGGTAAAAGATCTTCAGAAACTGCTTCCATTTAACCCTCAGCTGTTTCAGAACAACTGTGGTGAAACTGAGCAAGACACAGAGAAAATGAAAAAAATCCTGGAAGTGGTTAACCAAATCCAGGATGAAGAACGAATGGTGCAATCTCAAAAGAATTCTAGTCCCCTTTCTAGCACCAGGAGCAAGAGGTCTACTCTGTTGCCTCCAGAGGCATCTGAGGAAAGTAGTAGCTTTTTGGGAAAACTCATGGGCTTCATTGCTACCCCATTCATCAAGCTTTTTCAATTAATTTATTACCTTGTGGTAGCAATCCTGAAGAACATTGTCTATCTCCTGTGGTGTGTTACCAAGCAGGTGATTAATGGCATAGAAAGTTGTCTTTACCGCCTGGGCTCAGCCACCATCTCATACTTCATGGCCATTGGGGAAGAGTTGGTGAGCATTCCCTGGAAGGTGCTCAAGGTCGTGGCCAAAGTCATCAGGGCTCTCCTCCGGATCCTTTGTTGTCTGCTGAAGGCCATTTGCCGAGTTCTGAGCATCCCTGTCCGTGTCCTTGTGGATGTGGCCACTTTCCCTGTGTACACCATGGGCGCTATTCCAATTGTTTGCAAGGACATTGCACTGGGCCTTGGTGGCACTGTCTCACTACTCTTTGACACTGCTTTTGGTACCCTGGGTGGCCTATTTCAGGTGGTTTTTAGTGTCTGCAAGCGGATTGGCTACAAGGTTACTTTTGACAATTCTGGGGAGTTATAAACTCAAAAAACTAATAGTATCCAGTCACAGTGAATTTGAAAGCTGGAATATTTTGTCTTTACAATGGGTTTCTGTTCACTGTCAGTTATCATTATATTTTGGCCTTTGGTGGGGATGTCTGCTTGTTTTTGCAAAAGAAGATGGCAGAATTTAGACTTGACAGAGGAGAAATGCTCAGGGTGAGATTAGGTGTAGTAATCTGCTGTTTACCTCCAGTTATATGTGCAAACTCCCAAGCCACTAATAACTTCAGTTATGCACTCTAACACAGACGACCACCTGAAACGCACTGGTATTTATTTCTGATAATTAAAAATTACAGGGGAGGGAAGAATTAGAAAAAGAACAACTTTAGACCAAAGGTGTCTGAGAAAAGGAGAAAGGGAGCTTGTTCTTCCCATTGCTCTTTGTGATTTAAGGCAAAACAGATTTAAAAAAAAAATCTGCAGCCAATTTCTTGGCATTTGCTTCTCTTTCTCCTCAACTCGACTGACCTTGGTGGAATGCAGATAATGCCTCTTTGTTGAAATAACTTTGTGGGAATGTACAATTTTCTATATCTCTTAGCTTTCCATGGTTCTCAAGGATATGTACAGTTTTCATTTTCCTCCAAAGTTGAATTTTGCTACATTTTTCTTTTAGGTAATGATAAGCATTTTTTAAAAAATCATTTTTAGGTAATGGTAAGCATTTTATGCCAAATGTGGCATAACAGAGTTTGAATTGAAGGGCAATTTTTTTTTTCTTTTTTTTTTTGCCCCTTGAATGGTATAATACAGTCCTCTCTGGTGGAAAGAAGAGAAGAGAAGGTGGACAGCCCTGCTCTTAGTAGGTGCTGCAGATCCAAGGACATCTTTTGTCCAGCTTGGATTAACTTGACGTGTATCCCTGCCTGACAAGGTTGAACTGAAAGATCTATATGTTAAGCTAACATGAAAATTCATATTCTGCAACATAGTAGATTTTTCTAATGCATCAAGTAAGTACCCAGCACAGTAAAAATACTCTGACTTATGTCCCTAAATGGTTGTTTTGATACAACTATATAGAAAAGAGCCACAAAATAAAGATAAAAGTTATTGTGGCCATCTCTGAAAAAAATATATAAAATATTTAAGAATAATTATATCTTAGGAAATTATTTTTATAGTGTGTTTGAGGCTACAAACATAACTCCCCCATTAATACAAATTAAATGTGAGAGCTCATTCTCAAAATTTTTTTGATCAAGCACTTGTCATTTTAAATCTTGCACTAAAAAATGGTAACAAGAGGGACCAAACTTTGCTTCCCACAATTGGGATGGAATCACCTGGATTTTTCTGAATGTTTTAAAGAATTGCTGAGAGGTAGAAACAGCCAAGTATGAAATACTGATCTTGGGGCTACCGCCCAGGATCAATCAGAAAGTTATATGCAAAAATTCGGGGTCCCAACAAGGAGAGAACAATATGTCAACCATTTGCATGGGGTCGATGGATGAGAAACATAAGCGTAGCAAGAGTTACATTTTGCAGAAAAATAGCAGAGGCACACCCAGAGTAGAACAGCAGCCAGCAAGCTGCCATCCTGATCAATTTGTGATGCAAGGTTAGGGAGTATGGGCACCGCATGGGTCCATGCTAGGGAGATGTGCACCAGGCTTAGCTAAGAAACTTAAAGCAGTATTTTACCAACTCTTGTCTTAGGGAGCATAAAGTTTGGATGTCCCTTTATTTCAGCAGTGTGAAGGTAAATGGAAGGGTGAGGGTTTGACTTGGTACTGATTGGTCAAGAATCCTGCTGGATAAAGAAAAGGAATTTTAGAAGTGACCAGAGGGACAGTCCAGCCAAACTATTATTTGATAAGGAACCCAAGGCCCAGGGAGGCAACAGGCTAGCCCTTAGTTTCATGGCTAGCTGAGAGCAGATTAGGAGCCAACGTTGTTTGCACATGTCCCATCACACCTGAGATGTCAGACATGGGAAGTTCGTGCTATTATTCAGCTGCCTCTCTGGACCGTGGCAAGATTTCCTCATTCATCAAACAGACTCCAGGCCCTGACTAATCAGTTGGATTTGGCATGTGTGATGAAAACAATTAGCCGTCCACGTACAACATTATGCTTACTGCATCCCATGGAAACTTAATTCCCTCCTAGCACATATTTGCATACTGAAAGGTCCGAAAAGGGCATCCATGGCAGCTTGAGCCCCTTAGCACCATGTAAGGAGCACAGCATCCAAACGGCTTCTTGAGAACCATTGGGGAATGTCTTTCTTTTTCGCATCCAATTGTTTGTTTAGTGTCTATTTATTCTTGGGTGGCCTGTTTTGAAATCTAAAAAGGGACAATAAAGCAAAAAGTATCAGTAAGGATAGGTGGCTGAGACCCACTGCCCTGAGCTACTAGTGTGGCTGTGCCTGTGGGTCTCTAGAACCATCTGCATTGGACGTGAAGCCACAGCAGGTGGCTGGACTGCTGGCCTGTTCCTAATGAGCTACGCTGGGCTTTGAGGTAGAGGTTGGGGTTGATGAACCCCAACTCTGGCTTAAAGATCTTGCTGTGGCTCTGTTATGTTCTGAGGCCTTGGGATTAGCCTCTTCCTCATTATGGAGCTGATTTTCTAGTCTGTGGATCAGCTATGCCTTTGGACACTTCTCTTTTCCATTGTGCCTTTTGAATGTTGTCTTCTCACTCAGCATCAGCACTTCGACCTAAATGCAGACTAGGGAGTTGGGAGGAGGAACCAAAGTGAACCATCCTTCATTTATTCAGTCATTCGTTCATCTGTCAAACATGTATTTGGACATCAAGGTTGCAGAGATGAACAATGCATGGATTTCATCTTTGAGGAGTTCAAAACCTAGTGGAGAGAACACATGGTACAATCGTAACACATGAAGGACAAGTAAGTGCTGCAATAAAGGTACTAATAACATGTTCCTTGGAACAGAGGAAGAAAAACCACGAAACCATGGAAATTAGGGAAGCCTTTACAGAGGGTGTGACAAAACTCAATTTGACATTTTCAAGCTATGTACAATGCTGTGCACCTTGCAGATGCTCAATAAAGTAATTACTGACAACTCGTTAGCAGTTCTGTAAAATATCTAAAAGGGGAGAATCCTAATAGTTGAAATGAGGCTTGGGGACTGTGAATTGTTGCCATTTTCTTCTTGATCCGCATTAATTCAAGCAGCTTCCAGTGACTGGCTTTTGTTCATTTCTTTAAATGTTTGCATCATACATGAAAAAACAGAGAGGTCTGGATCAGTGAAACAGGACTTAGAACTATTTTTTAATGTTATTGCTCTGCAAAGTATTTGGGACAATAAGTGTTTTTGATATCTTGCATAATTAAGCACCAAAGACTTACTGCTTCACTGAATCTGAATCACATAGAAAATTATAGAAATACTTTTATTAGTTTGTTTATTCATTAGGAAGCTCCCACAGTGAGAGAAATTACAAGCAGTCTCTGACGGGGGCTGGTCCTCTCTGTGGCCTTTAGTAGGGTGATCCTCTTGGGTGGAGGTGGCAGTAATTCTTGGTTGCCTTCCCAGTGTGGGCAGCATCTTGCCTAAGCTCACCACAGAATACGTGTTTGTCCAAATGTTAAACTACAAGCCATATAGTGTGGACTGCTTGCCTTTCATTAATGGGTTCTCAGTCTTCCCATTGTCTCTCTTTGTAGGTATTTTCCCCCAGGTCATGGATTGATGTCTAACTCCAAATCAATTTTTAAGCTTAAATTTCAACAAAGAAAGTGCTTATAACCACTTGTCATCCTCAATTATCCATGGTGAGGAGGTGGATGTAAGATGACTTCTGGAGGCCAGTACTTCCTAATGATTAAGAGCCCACGCTCTAGAGTCAAAATGATGTAGGCACAAATCCTGGCTTCCCCACTTATTGTGTGATCTTCAGCAAGTTACTCACCTCGGCTTTCTCATCTATACAATTATGAGTACCTATCTCAAAGGGTTGCTATGAGCATTAAATGAGTTAATGAACATAAAGCATTCATCACTTACCATGCTTGGCACATGGTAAGTGCTCAGCAAATGTTAATTGTTGCTAGATCTGTTGTGGGCAATGATATTTACACTTCTTGGACAAAATTGGTTTGATGGTGCCTTAGAGGTTAGGATGTTTCTAGATCAACGCTGGAAGAACCAGGATCAAAGTGTGGTCTGGGAGTCAAAGTCATGAATGAAAATGAAGCAAGCCAGAACCTCATCAGTGGTGTCCATGAATCTGAAGGTACAGATAAGGGTTGGACCTGGAGTCTCAAAAGAGAAGGGTCAGAAAACTGAAACTCAACATGTGTCCAGCACTATTCAGTTTTATCTCATAATCAAGCCTCCAAACTCCAAACACATTGTCAGCATCTGCTTTGAAGGTAAGCATTGCAGGTAGGATGAGGCAACCCAAAGATGGCATTGAGAAAGAGGCAGAGCCTCTTGGACACTGTGCCTGGTGAGTGTGGGTTGGTGGGGGAAAGGCAGGTGATCATTCTGATACAGGGCCTTGGGGTTAACTAGTTTTAGTTGTCCTGTGACACTTTTGGAAAAGTCTTCAAACCTTTGTGAGATTTAATTCCTTATCTATAAAATGTGGGTAATAAAAATATCACCCCATAGGGTTTTTGTAAAGATCAAGTGAAACTAGCTTTGTAAACTATCAACTATCATAAAAATATAAAGATTCATAATTATAAGTTTCCAAGGTTGGTCCTATTTCTTTAAAAATTGGTGCATACTTCCATCTTTTTAAAGGTGAGTAGATGTGAATGAAAATTAAAGTGCTTATTCAGAAAGCATAAATGGCTTAGCCAGAAATTGGGTTTGACAGTAAATGTTGAACATTATGCCTTGGGAACTTAAGATTCTCAGAATGCTGCCTCATCCAGCCTTGAGTCCTACTTTCTTAAAACCCAATCAATCCCGTTTTCAGTAGATTCCTCCACACACCTCATGTCCATTTGCTCTCTGGGTCGGCTGAATCATTGAAATGAGTAATAGGCACTGAAATGAAAGACACCATATGAATCTTGTAAAACCTGAAAAGAAACAAGTACGAGACAGTGAACAGTCCTGGTGAGTCTGAGAACTGGCAGAAGCTGCCTAGACCGCCCCTGGCAGCCTGCACACTCAAGGCCAGCCCAGGCCTGCCACTGACATCTGTCCCTGAGAACATCAGACAGCAGCTTCTGGGCTTTATTTAGGCTGCACCAAGTGTGTGTTTCTGCAGCATTCTTGCTGATTTGGCATATCCAGATGTATTCTGTTTACTGCGTCTGGAAGGAAGCTTCCAGGGGAATAGAAGTCTCAGAAGTGAGGAAGTGGCAGGCTTGTGTAAAGGGGAGAGTGCACCTGGAACACAGGAGCCCTGAGTTTCCCTCCTCTGAGTTACTGTCCATTTTCTGGATGTAATCACTGGTATATTTGCAAAACAAGAGAGGGACCATCTCTAGGGTCTTCTCAAATTGCAGGCAATAAATCCTTGCTTTTCAACAAGTACTTTCATATATTTGGGTCACAGAGATTCTGATTGCATTCTCTCAACTTATCTCTCCTATCTGAGGGTTACCAAAAGTCAGAGAAATTCCCTGCGACGTTATCAGGAAGGACAGGGACTGATACATCCTGAAAACATCGTTATTTTTATTATTATCATCAGCATTTCTTCTCCCCAGACTTAGAGAATTAATTAGCAGGGTTGCCATTAGGTGGTGGCCAACCTAAGAGTAAGAAATGTTAGTAATGCTCCTGGCTTCTGTTTAACTCCCTCAGTAGCCTGAAGGGTTGCCAGAAATCTCACCACTTGGCACGCTTCCTGTAGACTAGGAAAATACAAATAATCTGAAAGAAGTTGACACATTGTGTCAATGCTAGCAACTTAGGGTAAATGATTTTATGAAATCCTTCCTACTAGCTGGGAACAATTCTACATGCAAGTAATTGTTTTTTTTTTTTTTTTTTTTGAGACGGAGTCTCGCTCTGTCGCCCAGGCTGGAGTACAGTGGCGTGATCTCAGCTCACTGCAAGCTCCGCCTCCCGGGTTCACGCCATTCTCCTGCCTCAGCCTCCCGAGTAGCTGGGGCTACAGGCACCCGCCACCACGCCCGGCTAATTTTTTGTATTTTTAGTAGAGATGGGGTTTCACCGTGTTAGCCAGGATGGTCTCGATCTCCTGACCTCGTGATCCGCCCGCCTCGGCCTCCCACAGTGCTAGGATTACAGGTGTGAGCCACCGCGCCCGACCACAAGTAATTGTTTTGATTGGTAAGAGGTATGGTGGGAATACCATACCGAGAGTCAGGAGGTGCCTGTCTTAGACCAGCATCCTGTGGAACTGGAGCCTTACCCCAAGTGAGCCCTTTATTGTAAGGGCTGGAGACAAAGTGAAAGACCCTGTAAGATCTTAGAAATCAGGCCACAGAATTTCTCTCTAAATGTCTAATATTAGATCAGTCCATAATGGATCAAAGTAGAAATGCACACCTGAAAGAAATAACAAGCGTGTTGGGCCTATTGCACTCATAACCAGTGGTGTGCTGGTAAATGTTGAACCACCAGCTTTCTGTGTTTGCGGGGAGAGCACCCTGATTTGTAATGTTTGCCAATTTCTGTGGTGTCAATGTTTCCATCACAGCTGATGTCAAGCTGCCAATGTGACATCACTGAAAGCAGCATTGGGAAGAGATGTACACAGCCTGGGCTCCTGAGCTAGTGCAAGTCACTGGGAACTGGCTCCCCCATACCACTAACTTCATCATCCAATTGAGTGCATAAGATACACAGAAGGAACATTTCCAGCAGAAAATAATTGAACAGCTATAGTATGGCAGAGGAAGGAAAATCACTGAAACAAATACTGACCATGCCCTTTTGAGTACTATTCAGGAGAGAGGAAGGCTTGACAATCTGAACTTTAAATATTTTGAAATCCAAAGGCTACATCCCCAGCCCTGTAAAATAAATTCATAAGGTTATTTTAGCTCAGTGCCATTAAACAATAACTTATCTAATGCCTTATTTTCCATCCTTCTCCAGTCAAACAAGCTTCTGCTCATGGTCTGGCTTTCTTTTTTTCTTTTTCTTTTTTTATTATACTTTAAGTTCTAGGGTACATGTGCACAATGTGCAGGTTTGATACATAGGTGTACATGTGTCATGTTGGTTTGCTGCACCCATCAACTCATCATTTACATTAGGTATTTCTCCTAATGCTATCCCTCCCCCAGCCCCCACCCCCACAACAGGCCCCAGGGTGTGATGTTCCCCATCCTGTATCCAAGTGTTCTCATTGTTCAGTTCCCACCTATGAGTGAGAACATGCGATGTTCGGTTTTCTGTCCTTGTGATAGTTTGCTGAGAATGATGGTTTCCAGCTTCATCGATGCCCCTGCAAAGGATGCAAACTCATCCTTTTTTATGGCTGCATAGTATTCCATGGTGTATATGTGCCACATTTTCTTAATCCAGTCTATCATTGTTGGACATTTGGGTTGGTTCCAAGTCTTTGCTATTGTGACTAGTGCTCATGACCTGGCTTTCTGTTGGTTTGCCTCTATGGTCCAAGTACGCTGAACATACAGATTTCAAACTCTCTTGGCAATGCTATACTAAAGCAACTTGAACAAGTGGTTTTTGATTATGTTTTGGCTTCCTGTGTAGCTTAAGTACATAATGTACATAAGATGATAATGGGAGTGCTCTAGTCTATATATCAGCTCTATTTTTAATGTAAATTAATAAAATTTCATTGTAGTGTTGTCCTTAATCTCTTGTGTGTCCTAGCATGAATCCCTTTCTTAGAGTCTTATTGCTTCCAGAAGCTCAGCAGAGCCCACATCTGAGCTTTCAAATCTGGAAAATATTTCAGGTTGTGGTATTCAGATCAGCAGAGAGAATTCTGCACAGCCTTGGTTAGCTTTCCCTGAAATACCACTGCCACATTTCCATCTCCTGTCTCAGACTCACCTCTGAGCTCTGCAACCTCTGTCTGTGAATCAAATGTCACAGGATGTGTTGAAAATCAATAAAAACTCATCCTCTGCCATTGGATGGCAGAATGCATTAGTTAGGATACCTTTGCCTGCATGCAATAGAAACCCCTCTCAAACTAGCCTTGTCCCAAATTTACTGGATCATATAACAAGAATTTAGAAGGGGCCTCTTGAATCAGGGACTCACAAAATGACAGAACTCTATCCACTATCAACAACTTTTTGTTGTCTTCATTCTCACCTAGAGTAAATGATATTTCTTCATACACTGTGAAGCACAGGGAGCTCTAAATATTCACCCTGATGGTCTCATATCTGGAGGAGGAAAGCTCCTGTGTTAGTTCTGGCTGGGAGAATCCCCAGGAAGGTTTCTTTTTCCTAGTTGGGTACATGCAATCCTTGAGTCAATCACTGTGGCTGAGTGAGTGCAATAAGATGATTGACCCAGACTGGATTATGGATCCATATGATGGTGTTGGTAGTTCTCATAGGAAGGACAGAGGAGAGGACGCAAGATAGACATCCGCAGTAGTCCCTCATAGACTGACTTACAGCTTTATTTAAGATGTATAATGATGCCCTTTCAATTTATTAGGTGGCTTTTAACTTGCAAAGCTCTTTCATGTTTATCAGTGGACTGCATCAGAACCACAGATGTGTTTGGTTTCTCTTAAAAACAGAAGCTATGGCCAGCATTTCCTCAAGGCCATAACAAGCTACAGCTGAGTAGACAGGGCAAGCATCCTACAGTTTGTCATAGTCTCCATGGTGTCTCTATTGCCTCTCTGACCTGATCCACTTTGCTCATTTAACTTACTTACCTGGCTCCTGTAGCCTTTTGGGTTTGCTGATCCCTGATGTGATCTCACGTCATTCACATCTATTCTGTGAACACTGATTATTCCCATTTTATTTTAAACCAAGATTCAGAGATTCAACTGACTTTCCTATGGTCACACAATTAGAAGGTGAGACCCAGAACCTAGATTTTAGAGATGAAGGCTCTTCAGTCCCCTGCACACGGTTGTAAGTTATGCAGAGGTTTCATATCTGCTATGTGAAGGGAGCCCTCTAGGGTTGTGTAGTCAACACTATATGTGGAAGCCCTGAGGCTATTTTCCCTTCCATTTCACCATAGTCATAATACTGTCACAAAGTTAGTGGAAATAATGCACTTCCTTCAAAATTTATTGTAGAACAAGTACTCGTGACTAAGTAAAATGATAAATGATCAGATTGGAACAAATAATTCAGTTAATTATATCACTAAGTCTTACCAGAGACAATAGTAAAACTTGTCTGACTTATGCAAATAATATAGTTAGGTCTGCAGTGGAGAACTCGCTCTGTAATGTCCACAACTATTTTAGGAGTGATTTTATTGTCTTGAAATTTTTCTTGCTATACAAATAACCTTAATCTCCCAGTTTCCATGTGATTAAAATGAGAGGTTTGCACTCAGTTTTCTAGTGAGACAATGATGCTTAATCCTGATTGCACGTTAGAATTGCCGGGGAGGTTTTATTGATTTTTTTAACTAATGTTAGGGTCCCATCTCTAGTGGTTTTAAAATAAGCTTCAATAAAGAAGATATACAAATAGCAAAAAGTACATGAAAAGATGCTCAACCCCATTAGTCATTACAGAAATGCAACTTAAAATCACAATGAGATCAACTGTACTCACTATATAGTATAAAGTAGACCCATGCAAGGATGGCGAGGATGTGCAGCAACGGAGCTCTCATTTAATATTAGTGGAAATGTAAAGTGGCACAACCACTTTGGAAAGCTGTTTAGAAGTATCTTAAAATGATAAACTTACGTCTACCATATGATTCAGGCTTTCCACTCCTAGGTTTTGATCCAAGAGAAAAGACAACATACATCAATACAAAGACATACCATGCAATGTGCATGTTCGGAGCAACTTTATTTGTAACAGTCTACAACCGGGAAAAAAAAAAACCAAATGTCCAGCATCAGTTGAATAAACTATGGTATAACCATAAATGAATGCTATTTACCAATAAAAAGGAACTGACATATATAACCACATGGGTAAATCTCAAAAAATTATGCTGAGTTAAAGAAGCCAGACGAAAGACAACATATGATATGATTCCATTTGTAAAAAAATTCTAGAAATGTAAATTAATCTATAGTGACAAAAAGCAGATCTGTTTTCTTGGTGATGGGATGGGGAAGTAGGGGAAAGATTACAAAGGGCATGAGGAAACTTTATGAGATATTGTATATGTTCATTATCTTGATTATAGTGAAGAGTCAGGATGTATATTTATGTCACTGTGCATCAAATTGATTGTTAAATATGTGCAGTTTATTGTATATCAATTATACCTCAATACAACTGTAAACAACAATACTGATGCCTAGCTCTCAGTCACAAAGATTCTGATTTAATTGGTTTAGGTGGGGCCTTGGCATCTGTAAATATTAAAAACGTCACCTATGATTCTATTGTACAGCCAGGGTTGGTTCTGTGATTTTAGATCATTATAACTGCCCTGGGCCAGGTAGTTTGGGAGAAACCTCCCGCACTTTTTAACTAGAGCAAAAGGGGATCACCCACACAAGAGCTGCTGCTCATGCATGCAAAATGCTCCAGTCAATCACCTCAGTGTTCAAGGCTCAGACCTGGCCTCTAGAAGATGGAGCTACTTGGCCTTTCACAGAGCATGAGCCCCCTCCATCCCTGCCATCTATCCATCTACTCCAGCTGGCTTAATGCCCTCTTGAGACTTCATTTTCCCTTCAAAGCTTCCTCTGGTGAGCACGTCAATGATATGTAAACTATATAAAGATGTCAGTGTGTATGTGTAGAAATAGTGTGACTTGCTCCAGGCAGACATCTCCTAATAACACCTGTCAGTATACCTTGGGCAGGATAAGACACTGACATCAGCTGCTTAAAGGCAGCAAACTGCAGATCCCGAATCCTGAAATGTGGAGGAGAAATGCTCCCCACTCTGGTGGTCCCAGTGGTGGCAGCAAAACTTGACCAATAGGGGGCTGCCCCTTTTGGTAAATGGTCTTTCTACTCCACCCTGAGACACAGCGAGAAAGATCTTGTTACAAATTCTACTCCACTTCTTAGTAATTTAAGCTAGTCACTTAAGCTCGTTTTCCCTTTATTTCCTCACTTCTAAAATAGAGATAACATAATCTTCCTTGTTTACCATAACAGGGTTATTGTGGGGATCAAATGAGAAAATGAATGTGATCATGCCCTATAAACACAAAGGCATTATTATGTACCATGATTATCCTAGTGTTTTATAGAAGGGAGCAGTAAAGGCATAGACTCACTTGGTGGGAAACTGGATGAGCCTCCTGGAGTCTGAGTGGGTGTGAGGAATGACATCATTGCAGTCTCCAGAAACTGGACTTGCTGTTTCCATGACTTGAGTAATATCATAATCATGATGATAAGGATATCTACAAAGAATTGTACACTTAGGTCTAGACACTGTAATAAATTGTACATCTATTTTATTCTGAGCTTACAGAGGAGGGCACTGAGGCTTAGAGAGGTTAACTACCTTGTCCAGAGTCACACATCCAGTAACTGGACTTGGGTCTTGACATACCAAAGTCCTGCTCCAGAACCCACAGCAATAACCAAATGAGCCTTCTCCTACAAGGGAATGACTCTCAGCTCAGTATTTTAATAAATGACTTAGGTGCTTTTTGCAGGTATTCTCAATCTCAAAGCAGGCAAAGCTCTGCTAGGAGACAGGTGCTTTGTTCTAGAATTTTCTGTGCTATCTGAATATGACAGAGGGTGTTTATGATTGAGTTTTCAATGCAGATGTTTTTCCTTAGCTTCTAAAAACAAACCTAGTGAAATAAGAGTAGGGTTATCAGGTAGGTTGCAGAACCTAGGGTGATCTGCCTTGTAGAGTTTGTGGTTAATATTCATTTGTTGAACCTTCATGCCCACCAGCCTGTATATTAGGCACAAAGCGTAGACCAAAAACATAGTCATGTACCTGCTATTACAGTGCTTGTACCAAATGCCTACATACTGTGGCTGGGGAGGTTAGAAGACTGATAAGCAAATAATATGGTAGACAAAGAACTAATGTCCTTAATATATACATAGAGCTCACAAAAATGCCTAAGAAGAATGCTTTCACCATTGTGTTGTTGTTATATAAAGTCACAGTTTATCTTTTTGAAGAGAATGAGTTTATAGAAAGGCAGATTAGGAATGCAATCTTTCCCATGTGACATCCTTTCTTTATATGTATTTTTATTGTCAGAAAAATAATTTCATGGGCAAAGGGTTTCAAAATATGAGTTCTCATTTTGAGAAGGGAAAATGCGAAGTTGCTACAAAAAAACTTATCTTTAAGAAAGAATTCAGATTTATAAATGCATTCAGCCACTCTGACTAGAGGTGAGGTTGTAGAATGGGGGTGTCTTATCTGTTGCACTCCCTGGCCTGAAATACCATTATTGCAGATAGGTGCTCAACTCCTGGCTTCCCTGAGTAATTCCAGCCCCCATTTGAGAGGTTTGATTTCATAGGACTGTGGAGAGTCTCTTTCAGGAAAACAAAGATCGAGCAATGCTGATCACAAGCTGCTGGAGCTGGATCCCCTCTAAGGGGCATGCCCAGGGAGTCTCACAGCCCTGCCAGTTTGACAGCAAAATGGTACAGACAGGAAACCTGCACTCTCTCTTGCTCAGGCTGATCCTGGTTAATGTCCAATGTTCCTTTGAGAAGGATCAAGGACTCTGGGTCTACTGGCAGCCTGAACTGCCTCCTGCAGCTCTCTTTGCTCCCGTCATCCTCGGTCTGTTTAACCAACTTCCTAGAAACCATCCATTGATCTTCCAGTACGTTGGTCAGTGGAGATGAGATTGAGTCAGATGAGGAACCCATCCTTGAGGAACTCGTGATCAAGTTGTCCAGAACTCGTGATCAAGTTGTCCCTCTGTTTGATCAGTTTTTCAAGTGTCCTTGCCTTCTAGCTTGTTTTCTTCTGCATTCCCAGAGCAATGTGGCCCTGGAGAATGATTCATTTAGTGCCAGCTACTGCATTGTGTGGTGAGAAGGGAGAGGATATAGGAAAAATGCTTCTGTAATAGCTGCTATGATGCCATTGGTGTTGTTGGCAGTCACCACCCTCCTTCCTAACTCTACTGGCAGGCTGTGGAGGCAGGGTGTGATGTCCAGCTGCAGATTTCTGATACTGTCAAAAGTGCTCACATCCCACAGCCCCTTGAGCTGTATTATTCCTTGGAGAAGAGTTCCACACAGCTCCACTCAGGGCTCCAACTCCAAGCCGTGGGTTGGACAAAGAAGACAGGGGAGGTGATCTAATCACCAACACACATCTCTCTGCAGTACATTTATAGAAGACTCGTAAAGTTACTCACTTTGAGAAATTAGATACTGTGTAGATGTTGTCTCCAAATGCTAACATTATGTAAGGACATGACATTGCTTTCTTCACAAGGAAGAGGAAAAGCAATTTTCCTTGCTTGGCTCAGGTTGATCATGTGAGAAGAGCACAGAAAAAATCAACTATTAAACAGTGGGAAACTACGTTCATCACCACTGAGGGAGATGGTGTTTTGAATATAATGAAAATGGAACTGATCAGTGAAGAAGCTCTCAGGCTCTGTCTAGATTTTGTTTTAGCAGGCCTTACCCCTGAAAACTATTTTATTTTTAATCTTCATCACACAAATACACTTTCCCTTGAGTGAGTAGCATCATCAACTGCTTGGGCATTTCCCCAGATCTAGTCAGGCTTAGCTGGATGGGCATAAACACTGTGGACATGACTAAGCTTAATTCCATTACATGAATTGCTTGCAAAAAATAGACGAATCCGCTTAGGACCTGAATAAGGAGTTTCCCAAAGTTGTGAGGCCCCGAGTGGACCTCTCCCTGCTATGTTTTCCTCAGAGTGCTGATCTGGGACCTGAGAAACAGGGTGCACCTGTTAATGTGGTTTCTCCTCCCTGCCCACTAAGTCACAGAGCCTGACATGCTGTTGCTCTAGTAGCTACTCTGCCACTCTCAGTCATCACACTTCTGACATGTCACTTGTCACTGGTACTGATGAGTGCTTCAGATTCAGTAGCAAGCATGGCAGGGCCAGTGGCAGGAGGATGGAGGTTGTGGACCATCATGTACGTGGACCATGGTATGATCTGTCTTCACCACTAAACTGGAAAATGAAGAAGATGATGATGGAAATTTTCCTGTGGATATGAGATGGGTGGGGACACAGATGGAGCCCTTTTGGACCAAGGACATGGAAGCAAGAATGAAGGCCTGTCCTTCCACAGGCATTCTTGCCATGACTCCATGGATTCATCTCTCCCTAGGAATGCTGTCATGATTTCCAAGATCCTTCACATCCTAGGAGTGATCAGCAAAACTCCTCAGACCTGTCTGCCCTGAAGAGCGTCCACTATGAACCTCCAGACCCATCAATCTAGGAGGGCTATTGACTCCTTAGAAGCAGTGCAAAGTAGGAGAGCACATCGGCACTCTCCAGGTGCATCTCTTGCTGGAGAAATAATCATGACTTCCTAGATCTATTCCCCCCTCCCTCCCTCAGGAAGACCTATCTTAACTCTCCAGCAGAGACATCTCCATCCAGCAGGACCTTCCATGATTTTCCAGGTTGGCTTCCAATATCTATCACTTTCTACCCAGAATAATAATGAGCGAGCTATGAAAAAGAGCCTCCAGCAAGTCTTTTCCACATTGGAAGAGCCAGGAACCTCTCATTTATTCCAAAAAGCAGCAAATAGAAATACAATTCAGACCTCTCTCCACCATGAAAAAAAAGCAAACAAAATCCCATTCTGAAAGTAAGAAGTAACATGCCTTCAAAGCCTCTTTCCCCAGCCATAGCAAACTTCAGATAAGCTCTTTGTCTAGAAGTCACACTCTGGATCTCCTTACCACCAGAGTGGGCACAGGAAGTCCTCTGACTCAGATCCGTCTCTCTGTGTAATAGACCTTGGCCAAGGAGTTCTGATTCTGGAGACAGGGGAGCAACTCTTCTGATTCCAATCTGACCCCGCTCCAGATGGGTCAAGTTCCTGCAAATAAGGCTAAGTACTTGCTTTCCTGGGCCCAAACTGACATGCAGTGAAAACCTTAGGAGCTTAGGTGAGCCAAAGAAACCACAGAGTTTGAAGTTGAATTCCAAATGCCAAAGCCATATTTTAGTAACTTTAAACTGGATTATTTAGACCAAAGGAGAAATGCAGAGAAGATGAGGAGTCCTCCCAGTGGGGAAAGGGGCTGGCACAGAGCCAGCCAGAACAATAGAGTGTGGAGGTGCCGAAGCCCCCGGATGGCTATGTGGATGAACACTTACACTGAATGCTCAGAGGACAGGAGAGAGGAATCCCATGGCCAAATTGATTGAGAAGAATTAGCCTAAGGAGATCAGAGATAAGAAAGTGAGGACTCACTGCAGTGGTCTGGCACCTCCTTCCAACGGATTCAATATCTGGCTGGGACACCGCAAGGATGGAGAGAACAGATCCAGTGTGTTTGACCCAAGGCAATTTGCAGGTGTGCAAGCAAGAAGACAATCACTGTTGTGACTGAAGGTATGAGCATGGGGGATGGACCTTCAGCTGCTACATCTATCTTGACTAACAATCAGGGCTTACCCAGATCAGCAGCAACTTCTTGGGCACCAACTTTGGTCCTAGAAGAATTTGGGGCTGGAAATTCTAATTAGGGGCACCATGAACTTCTCAGCTATTCTAATATAGAGGAAACACTGGTTTTTCAGTACCCTGAGGACATCTAGAGTTTATTCTGCTTAGAGTTTTTCTCTATTTTACTTTTCTTTCTGTAGCTGAACATATCCATATTTATTAGAAAAAGTGCAAAGCCCTTTAATTTGTACTTCTAGCATTAATAAGGGGGTAGAGGCAAGACCAGAACTGGGGAGTGTTCTCTTCCTTAGACAGCAATCAGCAGCTCAGACAGCATCTCTGGCAGTTGACTGTAAAGACCACTGACATCAACAAGATCCCACATTTTATGAGCAATAGCTTGGGTTCAAAAAATGCAAGTTTATAGCAAGAAGGTGAGTTACGTAACGCATACTCAAGGAAAAAAGCAAACAAAATTGGTCAAAGATAAGCCAAAAGGAATACATCCCAGCCAATGCTGGACAAGATGGAGATAAAGAAGAATCTCTTTGGGCTATAAAATGACTAAGCAGAGAAATTTGGAGGCGAATGGCAGAGCCTCCTCCTCTTCCAGATTGACTGTTTAGAGGTTGACAGGGGCATCCTGCCCTGCCATTGCTTCATTTCTGCTTAGAGACAGTATTAAAAGTTCCTGGACAGGTGCCAAAAGTACCATTGACATGCAATGAGTCTCACAAGACCATCACCTTTAGGGTGTTGAGCAGAGAGGCTGACCAGGCAAGTTTCAAACACACTGCAACAGTTTCTCTCCACTTCCACTTCAAGAGGGTGACACCACCACCAGACCTCCTGGCATGAAGAGGCTCCACTCCTACTGAGAAATAGTTTTCCTCCTTGGCCATCACTGCCCTAAATTTTTGCCGCCACCCTCACATGTGGTCCTACACCCTCAGAGCCCTGAGCTACTCTTACTCTGTTGTGTCTGCAGCTCTCTGGTTCTAATCCTGGCACCAGGAATCCACCACCAACTTCCGGGGTGTACTACCAATTTCTAGTGTTTGCTTTTCATTGCTGATTTTCATATCCAGGCCCAGAAGTTCACCCACCAACCATTGCAATTTGCCCCCAGGTCCCAGGGGTCCAGCAGCTTCTGGATTCACCCCAGCCTCTTAGGTTGCGCCCAGTGACCCAAGAGTACACACTGATTCTCAACTCCCCATTCCTCCTCTTTTTCCAAATGAAAAGCTCTACCCTTTTCCCCCTCAAGCTTTATTTTTTCTTCTAATTTCCCATCTTTTTCTCCATAGGGAAGTTTTGGTGATTTTGTATAGGGGCCTGTACTGTCCCCAGGGTTGATTAAATAGATTCTGCCCCCCACCCCATAATATGAATACACTGTTGCAACAAAAACTATACTAAGCTGCTAAATGAAAGAGCCCTGTACTCTACTGTTTTGTAATAAACTACAGTTATAGCCCTGCAGAGAAACATTAATACAAACAAGGAATAAGTTTCAAATAAGAAAGAGGAGAATAAAGAGGAGAAATGATTAAAGGGAAACTGAGCAATGAAGCAAACTTTTGTCTATCCATGCAAATTCTCCCGCTCCCAGTACCTTGTGAGTTGTAGATGGCGCTCCTCAGCAGGTTAGGCTGAGAATAAAGGGCCCAATTCAGATGACTCCTCTGCTCTGGTGAGTTACCTCCTCTGTTTCTTAAAAGGAGAAAACTAGAGCTTTCTCTGATGTGACACCAAACTTATGTTTATTTTTTAAAATTGAAATTCTAACCCTTATATTTGTGTGAAACCCATGGCTTGTGAAACATTTTTAAAAACAATTTTAAGAAGCCATAAAACATGGCTGCATGTGGGAAACTATGATAGCTAATAACTGTAGCAGCTGCCAACTACTTGGCTGTAATGGACTCGAACTCTTCAGCGTTTTTTTGTTTGTTGGTTTGTTGGCTGATTTTACTTGCCTATTAAACCCTCAGCCTATTAAAAACTTAGCTCATGAAACTTGAGCTCATGAAACTTGAGAAAGCAGATTACACTGCTAATTTTCCCTGATGTAGTTGTGTGAAATAAATTTGAATTAAATGAATCTCTGGCATTTTTCTGAACCCACACAAAAAGAAATGCATTTTTTTGGTGGCTGTTTTCTTCTTCTCTCTCTCTCTCTTTTGTTTTGTTTTATTTTGGTGCCTCTAGGAGCTGGGGCCTCAATGATGAACAAGATCCAGGCATTGGCTTTAAAGAGCCCACAGGCTGGTGTTCAAGATCCAGGCAAACCCCTCCTTCCTTGACAAGGGTCAGCTTTGAGCAAAGATGGGTAAGTGGATGTGTAAACAGCCAACTTAGGTATATGGAGCAAGAAGCCAAAGAGCTGGAGAACTGCCACTCAGAATACAAGTTGATGCACAGAAAATATATCAGCAGAATCCAGAGCACCAGGAAGCTGAATCAGCAGAGCTGGCTGATAGTGAGATGACTCACCCCATTCCATGCAGGGGAAATGCATCTGTCTTCTTCGTATCCTCTCTCCCTGCACATATGACACTGGGCAGAAACTGTTCATGTGTTTGCCTCTGGCCCTGGGCTGTGTCTTAGTTATCTTTCTATCCCACTTCCTGACATTACCATCTACCACACTTTCTGGTGCGGAGCGAGGCTTAATAAATAATAGTTGTATTAAACAAGCATTCAAGAAGAAATGTCCTCACTAAGTGGGAGGTTGAACTAGAATAGCTCCCAAATTCTGTTCTACTTGGAGATTCTATGATTATATAGAGAGTCTGGCATGGGATAGGTGCCCACTAAATATTGATTCAGATGATGCCTGCTTAGTTTTGCAGTTATTTGTGCCCATGTTTTATCTCCCCATATAATCAGCTTACTTTTTTCTGCAACCGTATTAATTATTTACGAAGCACGTTAGTAATCAGTTTGCATGCATTGTCTTACTTGATTTCACATAACCCTAGGAGCTAGTGATTTAGTTTCTATTGCTGCATAACAAACCACTCTATAACTTAATGGCTTAAAACAACCATTTATTATTATCTGTCTTGGTTTGTATACTAACTGGGCTCAGTTTATTCCCATTCTTTTTGGGGTCCCAGATGTGGGCTGGTGCTGCAGTCTTCAGAAGGCCCAAAGGTGCTGGATGTCAGGAGAGCTCACTCGGTGGGCAGTTGATGCTTGCTGTTGGCTGGAACTGTTAGCCAGAGCACCTACACATGGCTTTCCAAGTGTTCAGGCTTCTCACAGTATGGTGGCTGGGTTGGAAGAGGGAACATCCCAAAAGACTCACACAGAATGACTTAGCTTGTATGAACTAGCCTTGGAAGTCCCAGACCATCACTTTTGCCACATTCCAATGCCCAAGTAAGTCCCTGAGGCCAGCCCAGATGCAAAAGAAGGGGAATTAGATTTCATCTGTTGATGGAGGAATGGCAAGGTCATTTCTGAAGAGCAGCTGAGATGGAAAGTATTTTGTAGGCATTTATGGAAAATGCCATCTGCCACAGTAGTTACTATTAATATCTCTTTCTACACAGGAGAAAATTTCACAATGACTTAGCTAAGTTATATGATTAACCTGCTTGTTCAAGATCAGCCAGATCCAGATGTCATCTAATTTAGTAACCATTATACTTCACTTAGGATAGTGTTCTAAAACTTTAATAAGGAAGGAGTCACCCCTTTCAAAAATGCAGTATTAGTATCAAGAATATGAAAACATAAATTCTAGTAAAATTTATAAAGTAGAAATATAAATTCTAGTAACACTTGGGATGCCATGTTCAATAAATATTACTGAAGGAGGAGCTAACATCTGCTGCACTGCTTCAGTGGTCCAGGCACTCATACACTATATATAAACTCACTTAATCCTCACAGTTATCTTTTCCCCCCGGATGAAAGTGAACTTTAGAGGGATTAAATGCCTTGCCCCAAACCACGTAACCACTTAGCGACAGAGCCAGGGTTTGAACACAGTCATGTCTCAGTCCACATTCCATGTGCTTTCCACTGAGCTCCATGTTGCAGGTTGGGCTCCCCAGGAATCAGTCTCTGAGGTGAGAGTAGCATGCAGGAAGTTAGCAAAAAAGTGCTCAAGGGGAACACACGCGGGGAAGGGGAAAACTCAGGATTAGGCAAAGGAGAAGGTGGGCAGGTAGAACTAGAGCCAAGCAAATGCCAGCCAGCCTTTTGGAGGGTTTGGGTGGATAACGGACAATGTCAAAAACAGCATTAATTTTCAATCCTGGGTGGTGGAAAAACTATATATATGTATGTATATATGTATGTATGTATGTATGTATGTGTGTGTGTGTATGTATGTGTGTGTATGTATGTGTGTGTATGTGTGTGTGTATGTGTGTGTATGTGTGTGTGTATGTATGTATGTGTAATTTCTCTATGTCAGACACGGCTGGGTTTGTGCCCCCCTCTATAATCTACTGATTGTGGGACTTCGCACGAGGTACAAAACATAAGTGACCTAATAAGCCCTCTAGACAGGGCTTCAGGGAGGAGCCAAGGCTGGCACATAGTCAGAGGGCAGGAAAAGTTCCACTCCCTCCGTGTGATTAGGAGGGCTGCTTTGTTTTCTTCCCAGGCAGAGACCTCAAAGAAAAGTGTGACTTGTGGCAATCATTGGAATGCTCTAACGGGAGGGAGCCCTAAGCTAAGGGGAGGGGCGGTATCAGCCCCGGGAGGGCGAGCGACAAAGGGGCATTGTTTCCCTGGAGGGCAGGCTGGGGCAAGGCTGACTCCACTGCCGGCCTGGGCGTGGGCAGGTTTGCTCCCGGGAGGAGAAGGCCTCCATCCTGGCCCACAATAGCCAACCCAAAACAGTTTTGGCAAAATTAAAAGACGCAGGAAAATGCCAGCGACGTTTATTTTCTCCTAGGGTAGATGGGGGAGAAAGCAGCTCCTTTTT
This sequence comes from Pan troglodytes, assembly GCF_028858775.2. Lineage (NCBI taxonomy): Eukaryota > Metazoa > Chordata > Mammalia > Primates > Hominidae > Pan > Pan troglodytes. The sequence continues at coordinate 97,257,588 of NC_072407.2, forward strand.
CTGGGCTGAATGGAGTCTCAGGGAGGGGGCTAGGTGACAGCATCGCCCTTTCCTCTCCGGCTATTGCGCACCTTCTGGAGCCTCGCTCAGCCTGCTCCCTCCGGCGCAATACGCCAATGCTGCTACCCACAACGCACAGACCAGAAACCAGGATAGACAGAAGCCTAGAATGGCCTGGCATCGAGCAGGCCCAGCGCAAACGCAAGGTCTCTTCCTCTCCTTTCGGTGAACCCCACGCCCAGTCCCGAGAGAGAGAGCGGATGCTCATTTCCGAAAGCTGGCAATCCTGCAGTGGCCACTGGAAAAATACATATACGTGTGTGTGTGTGTGTGTGTGTGTGTGTGTGTGCGCGCGCGCGCGCACAGTGCATATCGTGCCCATTCACAAGGAAACCTGGCGGCTCCACAAACAACTTTGAGTCCCAGGAGGGCGGAGGTGGAGAGAGATTCTCCGCTTGGATAAGGGCGGCTGGATAGCCGAGTACTCTCTTTTGGGGCTGTTGGCCGTCTCCGGAGTCTCGGGAGCGCCTTGATGTCCCTTCCCAGGGCTCGGGTTCCTTTGAGAGAATCAAGAGGAAGGTGTTTTTCACTAGGACTCGCGGTGGGCCCCACCTGCCTACCGTGGCCGGCCGGGAGCTATTACAGCAGGGTCTGCCCGTCCGACGACGGCGGCTCCAATCTGGGGTCCCGCCGGCGCCGACCCCTCAGCTCTCTCCCGATACCTGCTGGCCTCTCTCATCTTTGGTGGCACTCGCCGCCACGGGGACGGTGAGATCAAAGAGGTAGACCTAGGCCAGGAGGGACTGCCAGGGCTCCTTCCCGCGGGCCAGCCTCTCGTCCTTCCTCCCGGGACGGGGCTCTTTCCCTTTCTCCGGATGCGGGCCTTTGAGAGTCAGCGACGCCTTAGACTCCTCCCAGAAAAATGCACCCTCATCTACCCAATTCTGCCCTACCCTTTGGAGCTCCTGGACCCTCTAACCGCTCGGTGGGGTCAGAGCCCACCCCCGGAAGGGCTGCTGGTCGGGGACTGGTTCGCCCTCTCCTGGCCTCCTCGGACCAGCGCGCGGGGAGGATCCCGCTAACGCCGGGCGCCTGCAGACCTTGAGCGGCCTCGCCCTGGTGACCTCCCCGGGAAAGGCTGGGCGGTGCTTCCACAATGAGGGCCACCTGTTAATTTGCACGAGAAAGTGCTGCCGAGGGCCCACACGTGCGAATCCACCTGTGGAGTGCGTCCCCTCTCTGGGGCCAAGGCCTAGGGGAGGCCGAAGCGGAGAAGTTGCCGGAAGACTGGGAAGTAAGAGTAGGGGCGTCGGAGGAATCGAAGTTGCAGTGACATCAGGCTCGGACAGCCGGCGGACTCCTCGCAAGGTGATCGGATACTTCCGAGAGCCCCACAGTCCTCCTGGGCCTTTGCCCTCGCGTCTGGGATGCGCTCGGGCGCCCCCAGTCTGCGATGCGTTCGTACCTCCAGTAGGGTGACGTTTTCGCCGGGCCCCTCTGCGAACAGTCTCCGCCCTCCTCCACTGTGAGATATTTCACAGTTTCACCCGCAGAGGGCAACCTTATTCCAAGTTCCTGAGCGCCCTAGGCCTCTTTCTCCTCCCTGCCTAACTGGTGAGGTGGGACTTCAATGCCTTTTAGGTTTACAGTCTTTTCCTCCCCACGGCTTCTCTTTCCTCCGCGTCTCAGGCACTGGGCATTTCCAGTCGATCCAGCAGGTCTGGCTTCTCTCACATATGCAGTAAGGGTTAGGGGAGAAGGTCCCAGCTCCTCTTGTCTCTAGCAGAGTGTAAACTGGCTCTGCTGAGGAGGTGGCTGTGCTTTTATCCCTTCTCCTGAGAACTGTTTATATATTAAGGAGCTTCACAGCCTCCAACATAAGGAAAGCAGGTAGGAACTGATCATATAAGGCTTTGTAAATGTTTTAGACTTTGGCTTTAATGGGAAAGAAATGGGGAGCCATTCGTGGGTTTTTGAGCAGCAGGTGGATATTGCTTTTCATAATGACCACGCCAGCTGCTGTTTGGAGAATAGACTGTAGGGGTCACTGCGCAAAATGGAGGCCGCGATCCACGTGAGAACCAGGTGAAACAGAGCTCGGGCCATGGAGTGGCGCTGGAGGTAAGGAGAAACATTCAGACTCTGGGTATGTTTTTTGAAAGTAGGATAAAAGGCCGGGCGCGGTGGCTCACGCCTGTAATCCCAGCAGTTTGGGAGGCCGAGGTGAGCGGATCAAGAGGTCAGGAGATCGAGACCATCCTGGCTAACACGGTGAAACCCCGTCTCTACTAAAAATACAAAAAAAAAAAAAAAAAAAATTAGCGGGGAGTGGTGGCAGGTGCCTGTAGTCCCAGCTACTCGGGAGGCTGTGGCAGGAGAATGGTGTGAACCTGGGAGGCAGAGCTTGCAGTGAGCCGAGATGGCGCCACGGCACTCCAGCCTGGGCGACAGAGCGAGACTCTGTCTCAGTCAATCAGTCAATCAATAAAAATACAAAACATTAGCTGGATGTGATGGTGTGCACCCTTAATCCCACCTACTCGGGAGGCTGAGGCAAGAGAATAGCGTGAACCCAGGAGGCAGAGGTTTCAGTGAGCCGAGATTGCGCCATTGCACTACAACTGGGGCGACGATTTACATATATATAAGATTTTCTGTCTGATTGTTTGTGGGGTATGAGAAAAAGACAGGAATCAGGGATGACTCCAAGCAGCTGGAAAAACGGAGATGCTGCTGGCTGAGATTGGAAGATGTTGGGGTAGAGGGATAAGACAGCTTAATGTTATATATTTTAGGTTTGAGGTGTTCATTAGAAAAACAAGTGGAGAGATTGATTGGGCAGACACGCAGGTCTGGAGAGGGCTGGGCTGGAGATAGAAATATGGGTTGCCATGATACAGGCATGGGACTGAAAGCCCCATCAGTCCCTTGGAGAGATCATCAGAGAGTGAGTAGAGACATAGCAGGGCGAAGCCCTGAGCCCCGGTTCCCCCAGCATGTACCTGCAGTCTGTTTCCTCTTCTCAACTACAATTCCCATGGTCTTGTCTTGTTCACAGAACCTGCTCAAAGAGCATCTATTAAATGAAGGAACCCAACTTTCATCACATGTAAAATAAACATCATTATAATCCTACCTCATAAGGTTGTTGTCAGAAAAAGTTAAACGTCATAATGAAAGTGAAACTGCGTTATGATTGGTAGACGCTAGCTATATTTTTAAAGTGTAGGCTTCATTATCTCATTCTGTACAGCTTGTATTACTTGATTATATCTTCACAGTTTCTGATGCATGCAAGGCAGACACTCTCATTCTCACTTTATTGACGAGGAAAGTAGGATTGGTGAGACAAAATAAGTCCCTGAAGCTGCATATCTAATAGTAACACCAGTGGCTGACCTATTTGAGCACATCTGCGGCAGGCACTGTGTTAATGATTTTGCATGTGTTATCTGGCAACAACACAGCGAGGTGGGGGTTATTATCTTCACTTGCACATGAGGAAACTGAAGCATAGAGAGGGTGGTTAACTTAGCCAAGGTCCCATAGTGAGTGGTTGGAAGAGTCTGGGCCATGAAGCTGACCTCCCCATCCTGATTCATTGTTCTTCTTGCAGCCTCATAGCTCCTCTTCTTCATCCCCCTACTAGACTCCTGCCAGGGCCAAACCTCACCACTCCTTCCCTTGACATTGGCAACATTCCTCTCTCCTTAACGTTTCTCTCCTACCAAGCCTGCTTGCTGCAGGATACAAGAGTTCAGTCACTCCTTGGGAACTACCTGCAGGTCAAAACATTTTGGCTTATTGCTTCCCCTTTCTGGAAAGTCCTTTCCCTTCCTCTCTGCCTTATGAACTCCATGTGTTCTTCCAAACCCTGGTGAACTCCTATGTGGTTTTCCAAGTCCAATTAATATGTCACCTCTGTTGTGAAGCTTTCCCTGCTTGCACCAGACAAGAGGCATGACTTAGATCATGTGACACTTTGTTTATAGGTCTATCAAAACAAACTGACAATTTCCTGTGGGTTTGACCGATGCCTCTGTAATATTGTGATTTTTCTCTCAGGTTCTTATGTTTTCATGTCTTTTTATCCAACATGCTGTTTGCTTCGTGAATACATAAATGAATGACCCATTTACAATCACTATCAAAGCAAATTTATGGATATCAAATACTCTTCTAGAGATGAGGACATAGGCTAAAAGGAGTGATTTGCCTAAAGTCACTCAACTGATTAAATACTGGAGCTTTGCTGGGTATGATTATGCGTGCCTATAATCCCAGCTACTCAGGAAGCTAAGGTGGGGGCAGAGGGGGTGGGTGGCAGTGACCGCTTGAGCTCAACAGTTTGAAGCCAGTCTGGCCAGCATAGTGAGACTCTGCCTCAAATAAATAAACATAAATAAATAACATAAATATTGCAGCATGAGCTCAAGAGAGGTGAGGAGATTTTGTCTGGTGAAACCCAAGATTTCACATGCCTATTGCTTCCCTCTCTGGCATCTAGGGTCCTGGAACCCTCCTCCAAATGCTCCTGCAGGTGGCAACAGAGGCCAGGGAAAGGTGAAGCATTCTGGCAGAAGTTCTGGAGACAGATGAGAAGCTGAGCTCCTTGAGGGCAGGGGCAAGGTGACTTGAAGAAAGCCAGGCCAGAGGGAGCATTTTATGCATCCATCATTTGTAATCCAGAAAGAAAAGGTTTAGACAATTTTAGTGTAACCGTTAGTCGTAAAATTGACACTGAAGAAAGGAAAAAGCAATTGAAATAAAAGGACAGTAAATAACAAACTATCTTACAGGAAAAGCTACACCATGTGCCCCAAGACACCGAGCTAGAAAGTAGCAGGGATAGTCAGTATCAGGGCCCATCGCCTCATGTTATCTGCACAGGGGGTCTCTGTCTGATGTTTGGGCACAGAGAAACAAAGTCCAGATATAGTGCATTAGACAGGACCCAGAGGGTGTTTATGCGTGGACTGATGGCCACCTCGAGGGTCAGAGCTTCTGGCTTATTGTGTCTCCAACTCTGTCCTAATACACATTTTTACCAATGGCTTGCTGAAAAGACAGAGGAAAGGTCCGTGAATTTGCCAAGGACAGGAAGCTCTGAGTGTTCGCGAGTGCCCATGTGGAGAACAGGGAATTGTACAAGTTCGAGCTGTGTGGGCCAATAGGGAAATGGAACAAACGGACATTTTACCTTTGTGTTCAAAATAATTAGACAAGGACAGCATGGAAGAGACACGGCTTCAGTAATAGTGTGTGTTGAAAAGAATGGGGCTGGGGCATTTATTACAACAACCGACATTTGTGCAGCATTTATGAGGCATTTTCATTACTCCTTATGACACATTAGAAGTGGTAACGGGGAAACCAAGGCTGGGAGTATCTTGTGTAATTAAGCGGCAGAGCTGTAGTGTGAATTGTGTCTCTCTAACCCTGGGGTTACTTCTCTTCTTTTGTTCCCCATCTCTAACCAAGCTGCATGCTCTGCTCGTTCTTTTTTGTGAATGTCTCTCACCTCCAAGGCAGCCATCCATCCTGTTAAAGGAGTGGATTATCCATGTCTTTCTGAGACTATTGTACAACCTCCTCATTTAATCTCATTTCTCTTTCCTCCCATTAATTTTATATATGCCACATGAGCCGGATTACCAGATTTAGCAAAAAGCAAAAACAAAAAGCCAAGATACTCAGTTACATTGTTACATTTGAATTTTAAAAATGAATAATTTTTATTATATGGGACATACTTGTATTAAAAATTATTTGTTGTTTATCTGAAATTCAAATTTAACTGTGCATTCTGTATTTTATATGGCAACCCTGATAATCATGAAATACCATTTCCATCATTCCAAAAATATCCATTAGTTCCCTGTTACCTGAAGGACAGGGGCCTCAAACTCGAATTTTTACAGGTGGGTAACATAAACATACAAATTAAGTGACTAGTTGGTTAAGTGGGGCCTGAAGCTAAATTCAAAATTGAAGAGCAAATGTTCCCTGACCCCAGACATTCCAATTCGGACTTTAAACATATATAATCAACTCCAATAAAAGCAAAAAAGAAACACACACACACACACACACTCACACACACTCACACTCACATTCACACATCCATAGCCATCAGAGAGTCTGGCTTCTAATCTGAAACCTGGGCTAAACCAAACCACTTGGCCTGGAATTGGAGGCCCCTGATTGGCCTTTCTGCCCTTCACTCTCACCACTCTCCACCATGGGCCCTCCCATCTCTCCTCCACCAGCTCATCATGGATGGCCTCCCTAACCCATAGCCGTCTTCTTACCATGCCAGTCTCACAGGCCACTCAAGTCCACAGTGATCTTTCCCTTTCCATGGTCAATTTTGGCTCCTCTCTGTCCCAGGGACACGTTTAGCAGTCACATCATTTTTCTCTCCAACACCTGAAAGGGAATACAGGAAGTGACTTTGAGAGGCCCTTACCATATGCCAAGTCCCCTAAAAAGATCTTTGCTTATTTTTGTTCCCTCTCTCCTTAGTGAGATGGTGAAGTACTCAAGGGTAACAACCCTGTCTCATACGATTCCAAATGGTATATTGAGCTTTGCTATAACATCCATGCTCAATATATACTTTCTTACTGACAGGTCCAAGAGTGTACAAACTCATGAACTCAGTGACCGCAGACTGGAAGTAAAATCACAAACCAGTGCTTCCCCCACCCCCACGCTTCCTTGGTACACCCCTGTCACCTCCCAATTCTGGCTTCAAGCATTTTTCAAGTCTGAGGCTTTAGCCCAAATTTAAGCTTTGGCTTAAATAACGTCTATTTTTTTTTTTTCCAGAGCTGATAAGAACTTACATTTGAAAGATGGTTCTTTTTTTGGTCTCAGTCCTGCTGGGTAGTTGTGCCTTATTAGAAAATTATCCATAGCACTTTCAAAGTCCTCCTCATGAGCATGTTGAACTGAGCCAGACTTGGAGCTTTGAATGGAATGCCATTTAATCTTGGCAAAGGTCCACCTTTTGTTTCTAAGGAGGGAAAAAGCCTAAGGAACATGGGTGACTTAGGGACCGTTTGCACTTAGACCTGATCTGCTGGGGAAAGGTTCGGAATCCTGGAAATACACAAATTAGACACTGAGCTGGGAAAAAGAAAGAGACAAGCACTGGCCAGGCAACCTTCAGTTTTGCTAACGCCAAAGATTTTAAAAATATCATCCCCTTCTTAGGATTCCTTGGCCTGCCTAGCTATGTTCTGGCTGAGATGTGCTGAGCTGGGCTGGGCTGCGGGCTCCGGGACTGGTTTGTAGCCAGCTGTGCCTTCAAAGAGCTCTCTCTTCAAGACTTCCTCCAACTCTAGATTCCACAACTGCCTCCAGGAGCTGCTGGGCCAGGGAGGGCCCTTCTGGAAGCCTGGTTGCCTTTTGAATTCTGTTTTTACTCTTTTTTTTCTTTATAAACAGATTCTCTTCATTTCAGTGGGAAAAGGTGTCGTGACAGATCCATGTCTCTATTTTACCCTTAGGCCTCAAACTTCTTCATGGGAAAAAATGGCTTCTCTTTTTTAATTGAATGAACTAGAAGAAGTTCATTGTTATTCATCAACTTCAAAGAGACTATATGAGGCCCCTTGGCCAGGACTACAGAGCAGTATTTTTTAATCAGAAATTATGGCCAAAAAGAAGAGACCAGAACACATGGGTGAGTGTTACTGAATTATTGGTTTTCCTTAAATAGTCTAGTTTTGGTGTGTGAGAGGAAGAAAGTTGCAAGTGCTTATGTGCCAGGTACTGTGCTAGGATCTGAGGATGCAGAAATGAAGAAAATGCAATCCCTGGCCCTCCCACCTGTTGGGGGAAGTGGACTTCGCACCCTGTGGATAAGGAGTACACAGTGTAGCACTGTGGTTAGAAGCACCAGCTCTGTCATCACAGGGCTTGGCTTGTTTCCTGGCTCTGCTGTGGGCTGTGTGGCATTGGGCAAGTTACTTAGCTTCTCTGTGCATTATGTTTTCATCCTAAAAATGGGGTTAGTGATAAAAATCTGTGTTATATGGTTCCTGTGGGGATTTAGTGAGTTAAAATAGTTAAAGTACTTAAGCTCAGTGCTTAGCACTTTGAGTGTTTATTACTATCGTTGAGAAGATGTAGAGGAAGTATATGGGCATAGAGAGCAAGGTGCAGCTGACTGCTTGGGTGAGGCAGGGGATGCTTCAAAGAGGAGGTGACATTTGCTTTGCACTCTGAAAGATGAGTGGGAGTTCAGTAGACAAGGGTGGTGTGAGGGAACCCAGGCAGTGGGAAGCGTGGTCGGGGCAGAGAGAAGGTGATGGCTGGAAGCAGTAGCAGAAAGGCCAGTGTGGCTGCAGCCTGGGACTCTCATGTGGCTTGGGGGAAGGGAGTAAAATCACAGGCTGAGTCTGGAAAGGTGAGTTCAGGCTAGACTGAGAAAGGCTTTAAACTCCGTGTCATTAATTCATTCATATAACTCTATTATCCCCATAAAGATGAAGAAGGAAGGCATTAAAGATTATGTAATTTGCTGGGTGTGGTGGCCGACGCCTGTAATCCCAGCACTTTGGGAGGCAGAGGCTGGCGGATCACTTGAGGTCAGGAGTTCGAGACCAGCCTGGACAACATGGCAAAAACCCGTCTTTACTAAAAATACAAAAATTAGCCAGATGTGGTGGTGGGCGCCTGTAATCCCAGCTACTTGGGAGGCTGAGGCATGAGAATCGCTTGAACTCGGGAGGCAGATGTTGCAGTGAGCAGAGATGGCGCCACTGCACTCCTCCCTGGGCGACAAAGCAAGACTCCGTCTCAACATCACTGAACCAGTAGGGGGCAGAGCTGGAAGTTGATCCTGGGTGTGTCTGACTCCACAGCCTATGCCCCGAACCTTGACTTTGTGCTTTCTCACAATGCCTATGGCTGCTGCTTTAAAACAGCACTTTCCATTTGCCTTGTTAAATGGGATTGTATATGAATTATACTTCACCGTTTATTTCTAGAGAAATAAAAGAACCTAATAAAGGAATCTGACACGGACCTTGGGTGAATAAATATACCCTTAGGCTGGAGTGTATTTCAGATAGCTTGGGTAGGGAACTTGCGTGGTATCCCCAAGGCTCAGGCCCTGAGAAGGCATGGCCACCTGATACCCTGGTTCCTTTAGCACAAAATCCCCATGATAACCTCAGTTCGCATTTCTTTGAAATCTGCTTGGCAGAGCTGTGGGATACCTGAAACTCTCTGGGTCATTTTGCTTTGATCAAGGGCTTTGCTGTTATAGGGGCAGTCTCAGATCAGGTGGTGGAGGTCATCAGGCCTTGGCGAAAAGCCCAAACATCTTCCAATGGGACCAGGCCCTGTGATAGCATCTTTCCAACCCATTAATGGTCAGCTGGGCTTTTTTGTTGTGGGTCCATTCTGAAGTTCCTCGCTCCCTTCTTTTCAGAGACACTCACTGCTCAAGGACACTTATTCTTTAGGTTCCAGGCACCTCCTGGGAAGTAACTGGGGAGAGAAGAACAGGGCTACAGTGGGAAAGCAGACCACAGGTGCCAGGCAATTTCCTTTCTCCAAACACTTCCCTGGGGACAGCTGCCACTCATAAGCATCCTAATGCAGATCCACAAAGAACTCTTCCCTGCCCCACAATTCATTTTTTTTTTTTTAGACAGTCTTGTTCTGTCACCCAGGCTGGAGTACAGTGGTGCAATCTTAGCTCATTGCAACCTCCACCTCCCAGGTTCCAGAGATTCTCCTGCCTCAGCCTCCTGTGTAGCTTGGATTACAGGTATGCACCACCATGCCTGGCTAATTTTTGTATTTTTAGTAGAGACAGGGTTTCACCATGTTGGTCAGGCTGGTCTCAAACTCCTGACCTCAGGTGATCCACCCACCTCGGCCTCCCAAAGTGCTGGGATTACAGGCATGAGCCACCGTGCCCAGCCCACAATTCAGTCTTATTCTCTGTCTTTCCCTTTATAATGCTGACTACAATTTGTAGTTTTATAATTTCGTGGTTTTCTTGCTTACTATCCACCTTCTCACTCCCCTGACTGTGAGCTCCATATGGCAGGGGCCACATCCATTTTATTTCCTGTTGTAGCCAGCATTGAGGACCGGGGTGGCAGATGGTCTTTTTTCCTGCAACTCTGGCAGTTCCTTTTCTCTCTCCTTTGTCCCCACTAGTGCATTCTCCTCTTCCTGGCCTTTAAGCATTGGGATCCCTCAAGACTGGCTCTTTGGTTACCTTTATCTCTCGCTTTTTCCTAAACCCTCACCCAGGTATAAAGCTTCAATTAGTCTACCTGACATCTTTGCAGATCTTAAAGGCATCTCAGATTCCCAAGTTATCAAGGCAATACACGTGATCTTTTCCCTAGAACTTGGCTCCTTCCCAGTGTTCTGTGAGTAAATGGCTGCATCAGGCAGCAATATGGGCAAGACAGAAACGAAGGAGTCATCCTGACGCCTCCTTATTGTTTACCCTCCCCGCAAGCCAATCACTTAGACTTGTTGATTTTTACCTATTGTTCAAATCCACCTACCGCTCCTCATCTCTGCTGTTCGTACTGTAGCCTTCACTGCCTGCTCTTTTCACCTGACTAGCTTATTAATGAGCCTTCCTGCTTCTGTTCTGGTCCCCCTCCATTTGTTATGCTCCAGTCAGAGCATCCTTGAAATGCAAATCTGATCATTTCACTATCATTACCCATCCCCCGCCCCCAACACACACACACACACAATTCTCTGACAGCCTCCATTGCTCTTACAATAAAAGCCAACATCCAGCTAGGTGTGGTGGCTCATGCCTGTAATCCCAGCAATTTGGGAGGCCGAGACCAGCAGATCACTTGAGGTCAGGAGTTTGAGTCCAGTATGGCCAACATGGTGAAACCCCATCTCTGCTAAAAATACAAAAATTAGCCTGGCGTGGTGGTGTGCACCTGTAGTCCCAGCTACTCAGGAGGCTGAGGCAGGAGAATTGCTTGAATGCAGGAGGGGGAGGTTGCAGTGAGCTGAGATTGCACCACTGCACTGCAGCTTGAATCAACATGGTTAACATGGTGTCAACATGGTGACAGAACAAGACTCCATCTAAAAAAAAAAGAAAAAAAAAAAGCCAACATCCTTTGTTTGTGTGGGCTTTAAAGGCTTTGTAGCCCAGACCATACAGTAGGCTGACTTTGGCAATGCACTCTCTGGCTGATCTCTTATGATCCCCCAGTCTCTGGTCTTTGTGTTGGGAGGCACCTCACTCTGGCAAGCCACTCTCTTGGACAGTGTTCCTTCGAGACAGCTCCAGCCTGGTTACCTTCCAAGGTCTTCTCTTGACCTACAGAGAGCTCACATATCCTTGCCCTGCCAAATACTGGAAGGGCAATTTTTCTTGTGGCTGTCCTCTCTCTTGGGTTTGCATGCCTATATGGGCAGCAAGCTGCCTGAATGCTTTCTTTTAGATTGGAACTGAATGCCAGTCTATATTGTTCCTTAAACTCCACAAGATTTGTACAAATGCCTCAGAATGAACTCCTTGAAGGGAGCCGGAACTCGAAGCATAGCACTTTCTAAACAAACCCTCTCTTTTTGCCTCTTCAACCTCCACTCTTTCATAGCCAGGAGTGGGGTTGAAGTAAGGCTCCCAAAACGGGTTTGGGATCACCACTTTTGCAAATCCTTAATGTGCCATCATTTCACTTTGCAATGTGGGAACACATTGCCACCTCTTGAATGAATCCTTTTGGGGCCACGGCCAGCACTGAGTAGTTCTATTTACAGAATCCTGTTTTAGAGAGAGAAGATGCTCACTTGATGGAAGGAGTCAGTTAGAATCTACCATTTTCAGACAAGAAGGGGCATGTTCCTTTTGGAAAAGCTGGGTGGGCACAGTCCTGAGCAGTTAGAGGCATCATAACAGCACCAGGAAGCTGAATGCAAGGGCATAAGAGCTAACTTGACTTCTTCGCTGATATGCCTGTTGCCTCAAGTTAGAGTGAAGGTCTTTTGAAACTCCTAACTTGGCCCAACTCCTTTTTACCTCTTACCCTCCCGGTCATTCCCTGTACCCCATCTGGGGGCCCTCCCCAGGGATAGCTCCTGGCCTCAGCCTAGAGGAGCTGCTTCTGTCAGAGATTATAAGAGGCATCCCCGCCCGGGCGCGGTGGCTCACGCCTGTAATCCCAGCACTTTGGGAGGCCGAGGCGGGCGGATCACGAGGTCAGGAGATCAAGACCATCCTGGCTAACACCGTGAAACCCTGTCTCTACTAAAAATACAAAAAAATTAGCCGAGCATGGTGGCGGGGACCTGTAGTCCCAGTTACTCAGGAGGCTGAGGCAGGAGAATGGCGTGAACCCGGGGGGCGGAGCTTGCAGTGAATGGACATCGCGCCACTGCGCTCCAGCCTGGGCGACAGAGCGAGACTCCGTCTCAAAAAAAAAAAAAAAAAAAAAAAGAGGCATCCCCCAACTCTGGGCCACAGCTGGAGACCTAAGTGCTGCTGCACTCTGGCCAGGTTGGACAGCCGCACTTCTCTTGAACACTACCCAGAATCTCCACTTCAATCAAGTGGTAAGAAGGGTCCTTCTCTCTTGCCCAGGAGTCCCGTGGCTGTCTGGGCCTTGCCCCTCCCTGAGTCGTTAGTCCATTCACAGAGTATTTCTCTCTCATCTCACCACGGCCAGCACTGTACAAATTCATGAAGGAGATGCAATTTGTCTGAAGTGCTTATGACCAAGGGGAGGGGCATTTCATGCACATTGGTGTAAATTGGCACAACCTTTCTGAAAAGCAATTCAGAAATGTGTATCAAGAGTATTAAGGGTGTTTTTTGCCGTTTGAGAAATTCCATTTCAGTAACTTCCATTTCAAAAGCAGTTTCTAACAGGTTTGTCATGGGGCGTTTGTTTTCACCTTGGGAAATCCATCTTTGATGTCGCGTCTTCTGAATTCTATTTGATTTGCTCCTTTAATAACGTCATGAAACTCTGTCAGTTTCCCAGCTATATATGGAACACAGAAAGAGAGTGTAGGCAGTCAAGGTGGATTTAAGGCTGTGTAACTCTGTGAATAGTGTTGTCGAAGAGAGAGGCTGCTCCCAAAAGACATATGGTTTCCAAAAGCAGACTGGTGTGGTGCTGAGTGAATAAACGTTGTGTGGGGATCTTGTAAAACGGGAAATTTTATGAGCCCCTCACCTCCCATTCTGATTCAGCAAGTCACGGTGGTTTCCAGGAATGTCTATTTTTAACAAGATTTCCTGTAGATTTTGATGCTCAGATAGCGGTCTGATAATCACGGCTTAGAATGTAATCTACCATAGTCTATTTCATTTTTAAGAAATGCTACTAGATCTTATTTTGATGGAATATTGTATGTCACATGGGATCCATGCATTCAAGAAATATCTGAAATACTAGACAAGCATTCTCACTGGCAAATTATAGGGAGGAGTGTAATTTCAAAAAATATTACATAACCCATATGCCATACTTTCAAGTGCACAAAATGCATATAGACACAGAAAAATCTAGAATGATTTCGGTATGCAAAGTATTCTGCTCACTAGCAAGCACAGGCACTTCATTTCTTTCCTAGGTGTCATGTGACAAATGGGTGCCTGTTTCTATTTCACCTTTCTAGCACTTCTTAGGCACCAACCCTAAAGATGTGGTCTTAGAAAAAGCTGGATTTTTTTTTTTTTTTTCTCATTTCTGCCTAATTCAGCTGTTGACTTTCCATTTCACCTGCAGGCCAGTTTGGTAAATCAGAGCTGCAATTATTTTTGCTGTTAGGAAGATATCTATTGGGTGGAGTTAATAATACAATTTTGTCCAGTGGTTCTCAAAATGTATCAGGCATTGAAACCACCAGGAACGCTTTTCAAAACTGAATGCACTGGATTTACCTCAGTCCAATTACATCAGCATCTCAAGGTTGGGGTTTGTTCTCAGGTCTTCAGATGACTCTAGGTGCAGTATGGTTGAGAACTATTAATTTGGCCTAAATTCCACCCGGGGTAGCAATAAAAGTGTAGCAGGGGCCCGGTGCGGTGGCTCACACCTGTAATCCCAGCACTTTGGGAGGCGGAGGTGGGGGGATCACGAGGTCAGGAGATCGAGACCATCCTGGCTAACATGGTGAAACCCTGTCTCTATTAAAAATACAAAAAACTAGCGGGGCATGGTTCAGGTGCCTGAAATCCCAGCTACTTGGGAGGCTGAGGCAGGAGAATCGCTTAAACCCAGGAGGCGGAGGTGGCAGTGAGCTGAGATTGCGCCACTGCACTCCAGCCTGGGCGACAGAGACTCCATCTCAAAATAAATAAATAAATTAATTAATTAATTTAAAAAAAGTGTAGCAGGAACCTTCATTGAACAGTCAGGAGAAAAAGATGTTTTTCTCTTGTGCCCTACCCCCATTCATGATTTCATGATTGCCTCTGTGTCCACCTGTCCTTCTGTGGTTCGGTTTGCTGTTTTAAAATTCTTTTCTTTTCCTTACAGCCTTCCATTATTCTTCTGTGGTGTGTACCTGTATTGAAGTTTTATTACATTTAGACCTTTTTATTACATTAGTCCTTTTATAATCTAACCGTTTTCCCTTGGAGTATGACCATGTTATACAGGATGCTTTTTAAAAAATGGAGGTTCCTGGGTCCTTGTGCTGTACTCACTAGATCAGAACCTTTCTCTGTCTCTCTGTCCATGTATATACATATATAGGGATTTATTAGAGAAATTGGCTCATGTGATTATAGAGGCTGAGAAGTCCCACATTAGGCCATACACAAGCTGGAGAACCAGGGAAACCAATAGCATGGTCCAGTCCATGTCCAAAGGCCTCAGAACCAAAGAAGCCAATGGCATGGCATAACTCCCACTTTGAGGGGCAGGCCAAGACCCCAGGGAGCTGCTAGAGCAAATTTCGAAGCCCAAAGGCCAGAGAACCTGGAATTCTGACATTCAAGAACTCCAGGCAGGAGAAGGGCATCCCTGCTCCAGAAGGGAAAGTAAGAATTTGCCCTTCCTCCATCTTTTTGTTCCATCCAGGCATCCAGCTGATTGGATGGCAGCTGCCCTTGCCGAGGGCAGACCTTACCCACTCAGTCCACCAACTCAAATGCCAATCTCCTTCAGAAACACCCTCGGAGACACAACCGGGACAGCCCAATAATTCTAGTGAAATGCCAGGGCACTTGATTTTCCCTTTCAGCAGAAGAGGGATGGGCTCAGTGCCCACTGAAGCACTGAGAATAATTAATGCTTTACTAGCTATCTGGGTATCCTGTAGCCCAATCAAGTTGACACACAAAATCAACCATCACACTCAGTGATTCTTATATTCGAAAGTTTGAGTATTTCTGTCCTAATTGTACCAGTCCAGGTATGGGTACAGTCATGCTTAGGGTCTAAAACATTGAGGGTGAAGGCCTAAGAACAAGCTTAACAGGAATGTGATATATTTCAACTCCACAAAGGTGAACATTCTGAGGGCAGAGATGAGCAAAGGGCTGATTATTAAGTTACCAACTATAGTGACTCTGGTTTAGTAATATAAGTAAAAATCCCTAAGACTATCCAAGGCTATCCTTAATAGACTGTGATATAAGGAAGAAAATTTCCAGTCTAGATTCTCTATGGATAAAGCACTGGCCACCTCCAGCATTTACATCCTGTCAGTTATCTATTGCTACAACAATGCTGTACTGTGTAATATACAACCAGAAAACCTCAATGGTGCACAACAGTAAATATCAAGTTTTGCTCATGAGTCGGTGGATTGACTGGGTGATTCTGCTGGTCTAACTGGGTTTGATAGGGTACCTCCATGAGTTTCCAGTCAGTTCTAGGTAAGCTAGTTGACTTTACTGGTCTTAGATGGTTTTTTTCACATGTGCTGAGCCTCAGCCAGAGCATCTGGGACAACTGAGCTTGCTCCAGGTGGCTCATTCTCCAGCAGACTAGCCCAGGCATGGCAGGATCCAGAAAGAGAGAAGCATGCACTCTGTTAAAGCCTAGGTCTGCAGCGTATACAGTGTCACTTCTGCTGCATTCTATTGGCCAATTCAAGTCACAGGATGAGCCCAGATTCAAGAGTGCAGAAATAGACTCTACCTCTTGATGAGAGAACTTGTAAAGTCACATTCCAAAATGTTTGAGTATGGATTTATGCAAACAATCAGCTACATCCACTGGTGCCAGTTATGTAAACAATCAGCTACATCCATTACCCAAGCTTTACCTGTTTACCTAACGCTTAGTTACAAGGCATCAAGTTCTGAAGGTTATCATATTGCTCCCAGGCATCAAAAAAGTTTGTGTGCACATACCTGGGAAGGTAAGGCCTTGCATGTTAACAGTTTGCTTTGAGTATCTTATACTTTATCAATGATGTACATCAAGGGGGATGTGCAATGTATTCAGGAAATTATTCGAGATATTCAGAAAATTCCCACATACTCAAAGAATGCCTTATGGTTACCTTGAAGATCCTGTTTTTATGCTGCCCTGAAATTCTAGACAGTCTCTGACTGCTGTTGTTTCAAAGTGGGACACATCATTGTGCTAAAAACTCATTGAAAATGGCTCCTTTTTAAATCTGCCTCAATCTGGCTTTCACTTCCTTTTCTAAGTGAAGAAGTACAAATAGCTTATCCTATAACCTTTAGACACTGCACTGTTTGACCAAACTATACTCTCCAAATTCATCTTGTAACGTGAAGTCCCACACATATGGCCTGAACATCACACTCTGGATTTTTGTTTCCTCTGTCTCTTTTACCTTCAACATGATGTTCCTCAGTCTCTGCAAATCCAAATCTTAACAATCCTATGGTGTCTGCTTAAATATGGCCTTCTGCTTAAAAAACCCTTCACTGATAATCCCAAACAAAAGTGTGCTTGTTTCCTCCTTATGTTGCAAAGAGAGGGGAAAAATAGCAAGTAAATTCAGACAAATCTGAGAACAGTTCTACCATTCACTTACTGTTAGACTCAGACATGGTGCTTAATTTTGCTAAGCTTATTTTTCTTAACTCTCTAAGATGGGGAAAATATCCACCTCCAGGATGATTATAATAAAAATACTGTATTAAAAGTTCTAACATTTACAAGGTCCTTGATAAATGATGGCTTTTTTATGACCCCATGTACAAGCCATTATCTTCTTATTTTCTATACTGTTTAATGCCCAACCAATGCCTGTGTTACTGTTTTGCTCCCTGCACTTCCCTCTTCTTAAGGACAAGGGTTATGTCTTCCTTCTTATTGCTTTTCTCTGCATTTTACAGATGAGGAAACTGAGGAACCACACGATTAAGTAACTTGTTCAAAGGCAGACAATTAGCAATACTGGAGTTGAGATTTGAATTTATTTTAGGAACTAATTTCTAAACCCCTACCCTGTGTGTACTTCCTTGTCTTAGCCTGGCTTCCCCCTGGAAATAAAGCCTGAGACCAAGGTTTATTTGCCACTGGGTTGAAGGAGGTGGGCAGGAGTGAGGGACAGGTGGGGTGAAATAGGAAAGGAGGGACAACTGATAGAGTTGGACTGGTGCTCAATCCCACCAAATCCTCTAAGTTTCAAAACTGTGGCTTGGGCAATGAAAGGAAGCACCGGTTATGGGTTAGCCAGAGTTAACTTCTTGCACTTTTGGTTGTGCATACTTAGCAGAAAGGCAGTACCCTCTGGCATCCTACCAAAAGCACTCAGGGAAGCTCCGAGGCAGGAGGCCAGAAGTAAGCAGTCCAGGACCACGAGAGCAGTATCTGTGAAAATTGGGCAAAAGTTTGCAGAGAACTGGTTGCCACCACACCAGCACTGAAGTTAGAAATGGGCAAGGTGACTGTGAAGGGGTGTACAAGAGGTGTGCACTACGTGCCTCTTAGCAAGTAAAGGAGAGAGTCAACGTGTGCTGAAAAGTACTGTAACCAGGAGAGTTTTCCTGAATTTCACCTAGATGTGAAGATGACGGATTTGTTTGTTTATTTTAGGAGCATTCCTGTGTAGGAAAGAGTATTAAGAATTCTTGCCAAGGCTTGGTGCAGTGGCTTATGCCTGTAATCCCAGCACTTTGGGAGGCCAAGGCGAGCGAATCACTTGGGGTCAGAAGTTCGAGACCAGCCTGGCCAACATGGCCAAACCCTGTCTCTACTAAAAATACAAAAATTAGCTGGGTGTGGTGGCAGTGCCTATAGTCCCAGCTACTTGGGAGGCTGAGGTGGGAGAATCACTTGAACCCGCAAGGTGGAGGTCATAGTGAGCCAAGATCGGGCTACTGCACTCCAGTCTGGGCGACAGAGCAATTCTCCATCTAAAAAAAAAAAAAATTCTTGCCTCAAATTCCTTTTAAAGAGTTTTTTATGGGAAGGTTTTGGGCTCATTTGTGTTTTGAAACATGTCAAGTACATGAGATTATGGGAGAAGAGACATTTTCTGAGATGTTCATCTAAATCCACAGAAAGAGAAGCCTATGTTAGAAAGTTACATGTATTAAAAAGTATGACTTGAATTCATAATTCTTACCATACAGTAGAATGTTCCTAAAATAGAAATGCAACACAGTTTTAAGTTTTCCTGAGTCTTCTTTAGGATTAGGCCCATTGTTCTCTTAGAATTTTTAGCCTTTAAATTCACAGGTGCTGATTTTTATCTCCTGGTCTGTGAACCTTCCCCTCAGGGACCATCTTTTGAATCAAAAGTTCATTTAGGACCAGAGGGAAAAAAATCTATTCTTTAAAAGTAAAATTGTTGCAAGTAAGCCAGAAAGGAAAGTTATCTAACCTTGTCTGAATCATGGATCATCCATTTACTTTTCAGCAAAATGTCATGCAGATAGCATGGTCATTTATATCATTCAACAAGAAACTTAAGCTGAATTAAGGTAGTGAAGTTCAGTAGAAAAAATGTCAGAAAGACCAGAATTTGAATCTCCACTGTGCCAATTCTAAAAACTGTACCAACTTTCTTACACTAGTAAAGCTTTCTGTGACTTAATTTCCTCATCTATAAAATGAAGATATCGTCATTGCAAAATTATTGTGAGGATTTGTTCTTCACAAAGTTGTGAAGATTACATGAAATTGTATACGTGAAAGGACAAAGTACACACATAAACATGAAGTATTATTTTACTTTAAAAAATGGCTCAAAGTTGTTAATAAATTCATGGGGAAACTAGTGTCAAAAGCCTGATTTTGAATTGGGGGAGAACTTGTAGAAGGACTGGCTTGTTAGCTGAGTTTGGCCCAACGTACCCTGTCCTTTGTCTCCCCTGGCGTTGCATATTATTGAAAAAAAGATTTTTTTTTTTTTGAGAGACAGGGTCTCACTATGTTGCCCAGGCTGGTCTCGAACTCCTAAGTGCAGGTCCTCCTGCCTCGGCCTCTTAAAGTGCTAGGATTACAAGCATGAGCCACCACACCCAGCCAAAAGATAGACTCTAATCAGCAAGCAGCTGGTTTCCACTGATCTCCCATTACAGCTAGACACATGGCACAAAGGAAGAAATCTTGCCTTTGGTATAAATTTTTACGTAATATGTGAATTTAAGATAAATGAAAAGTCAGGTCCTTCCTTAGAAAACTTGCACAAAAGACTGCACATCCCTTATAGCTTTCCAAAAGCCTATTTTACATTCCTACTTAGAAGTCTTATCACCACTTCACATTACACATATATCATCTTCCTCTCTCCATTACTTTTTTTCTACTTTATATCAAATAGTAACACTATTCTCTGGGCTTGTTTATCCATTCAAGCTCATTATTGTGCTGTATATTTCAAATACATGAGTACACATCACCTAATTCTTAACCATCTCAAGAAGGTATTACTCCTGATAGAATGTAGTGCAGAAATCAAAGATCATAGAGATTAATTTACTTTCAAGGTCGCAAAGCTAGTAGAATATGAAAAAAACTAGGTTTTTTAATCCAGGCCTTTAATCCAACCTTATGTTCGATGCCTCTTTCCTCATTCTAATTACTACTTTGGTTAACAAGAGACAATAATAAAGTTAATTTGCCTCTTGCTAAGATCACAATTGATATTTTAAAAGGTAACAATAACTATATATTTTGCACAACTTACACTTTTGCAATATTCCACCAATAGAATATTGAGTGAGTGATAAGAAATATCACCAGGAAACTGGGTCAGGAAAAAAATAGTGAAAATAATGACTCCTATAATTCTGATATCTTTAAGAATGCATGTCTCAATAATCAAGCAGAAATAAACCAAGCGAGAATGCTACTCCAGTATAAACAAAGTAGGCAAATGATTGGTGTTCAGTTTTGCCAATTTTATTGAACCAATAAAATTCCTACTAATAACAATGAAATAAATTTCTGCAAGTATAAATGTGATACAGTTTAACAAAACCCATTGTTCTGTACCTATAAATAGATTTTCAAAATGTCATAAAAAGTGCAGTTATGAATTGTTAACATGTTAATACACAGTTCCTTTATTTCAGATGTGTTTGTCTTGACTCACTAACAGTTCCTTCTGCATCTGTCCAAATAATGTTACCCTCCCTCCAAAAAAAAAAAAGAGTCATTAAAGCACTAGAATATTACACATAAACTGATCCATTTAGGTCAGCTTTAGTCAGAACTGTAAAATCAGCAAACATAAGAAAAACAAAACCTAGTAATACATACAAAAGCTTTCATGGGTTCTAGAACCTTCTTAACTGCTGATTCATGTGGAGGGCATTAAGAGTTGAAAAGGCTTATATGGTTAACTACCTTAGACTATATCTACAGCAGGGTCTGGTTTGCCAGAACAAGTTTAAAGTGGCTGTTTATTAAGTTTGCTATTTTCAGAATTGAAACTATAAGACCGCCATTTGACACTGAAACTTGCGTGAATCCTAAATTGCATCAATTATCTATTTGATAAAAGCTTATTCTAATTTAAAACCTTATAGAGTAAGAGACTGATATATATAGCAGTCTTAAAGATCACGTCATCTGCCTTACATTAGTCCAGTCACGTGCTTCGTAAAAAAAAAAAAAAAAAATTACAGTAACAAAGCACAGGACTACAAAGGCAAAACATCACAGCTTCTGATTACATTGAATAAAAAGTACCAAGAAACGCAAAAGATAATTCTGTATTAATACTGATGAATTAAAGAGCTATAACAGACATTTCACAGCATGCTACATATATCGCTCACAACTTAAGGATAAATGTCTAACGTTGAAAGTCAAGAAGTTGGCAATCTGATTTCATGTGCAATTCAGCTACAGTCTTAATATATACATTCATTATGTAGCTGTCCTGCAAAACCAGGATTTTTTAAAAAGAGTTTTCAAGTTCAACTTCTATTTCATAAGTTAAAAGATGCGTCCAGTTCTTCCATGACCAGGAAAGTTATTTTCAGGCTTAAAGGAGCTAATCCAAGTAGCAAGGCCATGTTCCAAGTGGACCTGACAGGGTTCTTTATAACCTTGCTGAGACTGTGTATGTGTATGTGCCTATACTAGTAGCACTGAGAAGATGCCAAACTGGCTGTGGTTTGCTTTCTATGTCTCTTATTTTGGGTTGAAAAGAGTAAATGTGAAGAGAAAGAGGAAGGGGAAACTGTATTTTCTCTCCAGAGAAGACTAAATAATGCAAAGGAAATATCTGCACTAGATATATAGTTTGGATCACTTTCCTTGGTGAACAAGGGTACTATTTAACTCTTTTACCTTAGAGAACCAGCGAAATTCAGAAAGCGGAAGTCTCTCAACATTACAAAGGAAACTCCTTGGCCACCCAACTAATACATTTCTTTTTTCTTTTAATCCTTCCTTATCAGACTTGGGGAGCCAGTTGAAAATGTGTAAAGATATTAATTTAAGAAAGAGATGTATAATAAGTTTTATTCTGTAAGTTTCATAATGTATGCACTTAACTAATCAGGATTTGTGAACAATATTTTAACACTATAGGCCAGAGAGATTCTCTCTGATATTCTTTCGGTAGAAATTATACATTCATTTTTTTAAGAGGTTAACTTGAGGGGTGCAAGAAAATAGACTGTTCTAGCAAAATTTACATAACAAAAATTCTATTCATCTTATTTAGACTTACTAATGTTTGCTGTTGTCCTATGAACTGTAAAATTGGGTATTTGTTCTAAAGGCTATTTTGTGGTATGCCCTGCACGATCTCAAAGATTTCCACAAGCATTCAAAAGAATCAGATATTCATTCTGTTTCCCCCCATATATATATATATATATAAATATATTTTTCATTCTGTACTTCATGGTGGTACAGTCATAATTAGGTTAAAGCTAAAATGAACACTTCATGGCATATAATTTAATACAAACCACCTCATTCAGTCTCCATTATTAAGTCTCATTTCTTAACTAGGACGTCAATTCATTCCTGAGCCCTGAAAGGCATTTATTGGATACTACTATCAGGTTCAGTTGTTCATGAATGAGATGGAAAACAACCAAATACTACAAGAAATAATAATAATCTATACTTTCAAATGGGATGGTTCATCAGGTCAGACAACTGTGTGCAGTGTCCCATGTTAGAAACCTGACATAATTTTACATTTATGAACAACCTCAAGTGCACCTAGCTGGAGAGAAGAACTATTACATCTTCTTCCTCTTTGCATTTCCTCTTCCTTCTGGATATACCTGAAGTGCGGCTAGGAGAATAAAGACTACAAAGTCAATGCATTTTCTTTTCATCCCATGGAACATTTTTTTCCTCCCATAAGAACAGGATAGGAACAGAGGTTAGAGGCTTAGTCTAACCCAGGAAAGCCTGGTTAAACCCTTATGTACCCAATTTTGTGTTATTTTATCTATATTTTAAATCATATGGGCTTCTGTGATCCCATAGGACCATCTAAATACCCTTTGCCATATGTCATTCTATTAGAAATGTGTTTCAAGGCCCAAACACCACCAATAAAACAAATGTCTGGAACACCACCCTATTTGCATGCCAGAAATTTCCCATTCCACTGAAGGGTTACAAGTCATTCTGGATTGCTGGAGAATTTTAACTTTACATTCAAATAGCTTGGACTAACAACAGTATTCATAACCTAATACAAATCCAAGTTAGGATGGCAATTCAATCACTTTAAAATCCTGTTATATGCTAAATTCTGAACGATAGAAATAGTTCAATTTCTGTATCGTGTATAAATATAAAGTTTCCTACTTTGATAGAAGGCAAAAATCTTTTATGATTTATTTAAAATATGGAAGTTGTATTACTGAACAACAGTGAGTGAATCCATGAAAAGGTTGGATACT
The DNA here is from genome assembly GCF_028858775.2 of Pan troglodytes. Classification (NCBI taxonomy): domain Eukaryota; kingdom Metazoa; phylum Chordata; class Mammalia; order Primates; family Hominidae; genus Pan; species Pan troglodytes. The sequence goes on from NC_072407.2 coordinate 97,280,872, forward strand.
CTGAATTTATAGGCTCTTTGGGGATGAGGTAGAGGAGAGCAAGATATTTCGGCAGCAGGGAAAAGGGTAGAACAGAATAGGGTGACACAATTTACACTTGATACTGCATTAACATCTGGTAGAGTGTCTAGGGCAAAGGTTAGCCAAAATATAGCTGGATGGTTGAGGGATTTAGAAGGAGTTGGGATGAATCCATAGTCTCAATGAATGGAGAAAAAGTAACTCAGGAAAGTAAATGCTGGTGACTTATCAGCGGGTGGCTGGTGATGTTTGGTTTGGATTGTGAAAGCTGCTTAGACCAAGATGGGCTGAGGGAAGGGGAGGAGAGTGAGCATGTAGAGGTTGAGGCACTTGGAGGAAGAAGCAGGCAGAAAAGGGTGGACTGAATGCAGACAGGACCTCCCACATGGGAAATATTTTCTCTAGATTAGGTGTACGGTGCTGAAGGCAGCCACACTCTCAGCACTATGTTCCTCGTATTCTTTGAAAACTCTTCCTTCCTCATAGGGCTCTGCCTTGACATATACCTCTACCTCTCTTATCCATTTCACCCCAGCTATTTTTGTTCTAGGTCTCACCTGGGCAGATTCTAGGTCTGTTAACTAAGCCAAATTAGCATTGAAATAAGCTCCACATACAGTGGGCATATAAGTTCTGTTGACTGAGATAAATACATTCATGTTACAGTACTGCTTTGAAGAAAGACTATTTAATTTGATTCTCAGTCTCCAGAGGGATATAATAGGGAAACACAGTTTACGTTGACGGCCACCTAGAATAGATTCTGATTACATAAATTAGGTAACTTAAAACTCAATCTGAGCAGAGGAGCCACCACTTTCAGTCTGCTGTTGAATTGTGCTACTAAGCAAATGTGATATACTATTTACATAACAAACATTATTGTTACGTACTGTTTACTCCATGTTAAGACCATCTCTTCGCATAAAAGCAGTTCTATTAAAGAGAAGAATTTAAGGTCTTGCTTTCCAGAGAAATGATTTAGAATTGTCTTTAAAATACAACCTAAAACACCTTATTTTGCTAACACAGTGCAAATCATTTTTATAATATGCACTGAAATTTATTTTTTCCATGAGGAATTGTCCTTAGAGTTCAAAAGAATCTTACCATCATATAGGCATGCACCCTCCCTCCACTAAAAATGGTGTACTATTTTAAGTACAGATCTTTAATTGTTTGTTGATCATTTTATTTTGCTGTGGCACAGAAATCTAAGATTTTGGATTTTAAAAAAAACTTTATAAGGGGGAAAAGGAAAATGTTGCTCTGGAATAATAATTAGCTTTTAGAAGCATTTAAGATCTTTAGGAGACATTATAACAATTAAATAGGAGCTCTGGTTCAAATTTTATGATTCTTATATAAAACTTATATTGAGTTTTCTGTTGTAAAAACAGCCCTGTGTTTCTCTGCCATTATTTGGGCTTACAACCATAATTAAAGGCCAAGGCTATGCCCCAGATTCCATGTTAGCCATCTTTTATTTTAAAAATACCCCAAATGGGACAAATTCATACTGGGACTGAGACAATGTACTTAGTTCAAAAAGGTGAAGGAGGTAATAAGCTGTCTCAAAAGCCTCTTTTCCCCTAATAGTCATATATCCACCTGAGGAAGCCTCGTCTGAAGAAGCCAGTGAGGCACCTGCCTGGCTACTCCCATAGTCAGGTGGGTTAAAGAACAGATTATTTTCAGGTGGGAGAGTATCTCAATATTTCTTAAGGTGATCTGAGAAGTTGTAAATTACCATTGAAGCTGGAAATCTTGAAATTCCAAAGTAAATAGACATTATTCAAGCATACACATCAGTGGACTATGAAGACTAATTTTAACATAATAAGCAAAGAATTAAAGAATTCACATTCACATGTGCTTTTCTCACGTACACTTGCACATTTAAGTTTGGCACAATGTGAGCGCAAGGTGTAGATCAGCATATTGCATAATCACGTCATTATACCAATTGAACCAGATATCTCTTTAAAAAATATCACATTTTAATATAAAAAGCTATACTATAAATTACTAAATAGTAAATTCAATACTCTGAAAAAATACCACCCTGGAAAACCGCATCAGAATTTCAAGTTTGCATTGGATAAAGAGAGTTAACAGCAAACTCGTTGTAAAATGGTATTCACAACCTGAAATGCTGTGCATGCTGCGTATTAGTAGGTGCTTTAGCACCTGCAGAAGTCAATTTTTCTAGGCTGGTTCACTGAGGTTCATAAATATATGGTGTTGTTTTTGTTTATAGTTCCAAGTCAACTTATTTTCCTATTGATAAGATAGATCAATGCTGAGCTAAAAAGAAACTTTGCAAGGAAAGAGATCTATTAAAGGCACTAATATTTCCATAGCCTAAACTCCAACTACTTACATTTCCAGGGAAAAAAATAAACACAAACTAAGTGGCCATTTTAGTTACTTAAACCTTGTTTCCCCTTTTGGTCTAAAGCTCATATGGTGTTCTGTGAGAATTTCTCCTCCTTTTCAATACATACAAATCATTTTTTATCCTGTTATACAGTTCGCCTGCACAAAAATATAGGGCTATTAATTGAAAGCATCTAGTAAAAAAACAAATTAAAGAATAAATGACATCCTCAACTTGAAAGTTGTGAAGTTAGGTAAGTCAAATGGACATTTATGTTGCCATTTGTGTTTTGCCATTCTCCTAAATATTTTCTTTGTATTACATATCTACATAATGTAATATTGAATAAAAGTTAACATATGGCATATGCAATAAAACAGACGAGATATGGCACAAGTTCTCTGAATAATCTCTTTAAATAAACCACCCTGTCTTTAAAAATATTAGTAATTTTTTCCTCACATGGAAGATTTCAAACAGGATCCTGGAATCCAAAAATGCAGAACTACCTTATGTTAATAAGTATACAGTCATATTTGTTTTCCTATCTGGAACAAAATCTAAAAGAAAGCAACCCAATATATTGTACCAGAAGAGGATGATAAATGGAAGAGGAAAATGATTTCATGAAACACTAGTTCACGATTCTTTCACAAAAGAAAAGTTAAATCTTATATCACAAGTAAGTCTAAAATGAAATATTTGCGGGAACTCTAACAGAAAATTTTATCTATATTATTTACTATGAAAAATGGATAAGTTTTCAAAAATTAGTATGTATGTGTACAATTCAAGTCACCCTTAACTAACCAAAAAGTGTTTAAAAAGCAGTGCAGTTGTGTCCTACTGGATAGTTGTAAGCATCTCTTTAGGCACTTCACTGGTTCGTTGACATAATACAAATTAAAGCTATAAACACATAATGTTGTGCTCTCTGAAGATAGTCTAATCAAGCAACGTAAACCAATGCAAAAATGTGACTTTTTGGCCGCTTATTCCTCCCCTATGACTTAATAACGTTTTTAAACCAGTTGTCCAAGGAGATTTTTCTGGGGAAATGAATGCTTTGGCATTATGAAAGGAACATTGTTCAATCCCAGAAAGGTAAAACTGAAAAAAGCCTGTGCAATAAAGAAATTTGAAAAAAATTTCTTTATGGCTCTGTTTAAAAGGACACTTTTGCAGTGATATGACAGGGGGAAAGTTTAGTTGAGTATTTTTTGAACATATTGCACTCTGTTTTTGTAGTTCAATCACATTAATGCATAGAAACACAATTTTTACCTTTGAATAATAAACTGTCTAACCTATTATAAGAACAAAAGTCATGGAAAATAATTTCTAAAAGCCTAACAGGAAAAATAGGCATATTAACCTTCCTTTGCTTAACGAAATATAGAAAAAAACTATGAGAAAGGAAAAATGTGCAAAGAAAATTTTTGGTCAGTCTTGTGTGGGTACAGGTTTATATGTGCCAACTAAATGAACTGTAAGCAGCACTGTGAGCACTGATTATTTAAGGTGACTGAGGATTACTGTCAGTGATAGGATTGTGTATAATTCCACTTATATACATCTGATATGGAAAACTGAAACTTCCATTTTAGAAGAGAAAGAAAATAGCTGAATTTGGCATTTCAGTAGCATGCTATAGAATTCATCATGATTAATTTCACATTAAATTATGGGCAATAGCTGTATCACATTTCATGTTATCGCCAATAGCAGTAAAACAATAATAAATGAACAAACAAACAAATAAAAAACAGTGCCTGACAAATAATCTCCTGGGGACACAAATATGTGTCCAGTGAGCAGCTTGGTTCAACAGCGCATGCTTTTCCTCCACCAGATTTAGGACACAACATTAAAATTTTAGAATGGCCAGAGAGGTCACTCTTTGCTGAATTCCAATATCTGAAAAACAATTGCTTGAGCAGATTATAAGCACTTGTCCTTATTCTTAAAAAAAAAAAAGGGCGGGGTGGGGGGAGAAAAAATACACATACACACAACCCAAAAGCGCTGAAGTTAAGCATTAATACGCCAGATTCATGATTTATGATCAGTATCCAAAACTCCAACTACAAACAATGCAAAGTAGTGCTCCTCAGTATTATTTTTGCAATTGTTAGTAATGTTAAGCATCAAGGAAAATAAAACACATCATTGCACATTACAGCCGCAAAAAACAAAAACAAAAAACAAACGGCTAAACTTTGACACTAGAGAACTGAATAATTTTTGATGCTATATCACAAATAGCTTCGATGTTTATCTTATGTGAAAGGTCTTTACACATGTATGACATTTTCCTTGGGTGATACTTCAGGTCAAATGCCGAGTTATGGCACGAAGAGCATAAAGAAGTTCAGCTTGCATTCGTGCTTCCATTAAAAGTAGATTGACATGAACCTAGAAGTGAAAATGTTATCAGTTTAGTAACCATTATAAACACCTGGAAAATCTTATTAGACATTCACAAAGGTTTTTTTATGTGTATATAAGCAATATAGACACACACACACCTAGGCATATTTATCCATGTCATGATGCAACACTCAAACCTGTGTCTAATGGCTCTGCAAGCAGTAAAAATAACCCACAAAATCTAAAAAATTCTGATAACTTTATTAAAGTTGTTATTTTTGTAAAGTCAATCTGTTGGGTTATAAAATAAAACTAATTTTTATAAATTATAATTTTCCTACAAATTACATTTCTTTCTAGTTATAAAATTTTACATGGCTAAAAATCAGCCCTCTTTTTTTTTTTTTTTAACAGTTTATGCTTATCCTGTGAAAAGCTTTAAAAAATTTTTCCTAGTATTTACTTAAAAGATACTAAAGTGAAAATCTGATGTTTAAAGTTTCTGATTAGTGTTTGATACTTGTTAGACATACATAGCTTCCCTAGAGTCTTTCAGATAAAACTGCAGAACATTTCTTTCGGGGTTACATCTCGGCTGATAAGTTAAAATGGGTATCCACAAGTTTTCAAAATTTACTACAAAAATATGTTTTAATATTATATTCTTTTGATATATTTATACCAGTTGGATATGTGGTTGGATATATTCTCCTGAAGAGTAAAGAGAATTTCTAGATACAATCTAGAAAAGGAAGAAAATCTAGAGCAAACATATAAATATGGGATAAAGACCCATCAAGGGGAAATGCTGGATGTAAAATGGGTATTTACCTGATGTGAGTGGCTCTAAGACTTCAAAAAATCTGTTAGGTACTGAAGCCATAACATCTCTGCTAAGATCATACAGTTTATTAGCGAATGTTTCCTAAAAAGATTTTCTTACTCTCAAGCTTCGAAACTGTTGTATAAAGGAGATTCTTGAACTTAAAGGTTAAAAGTCCTGGGACTTAAGGCCAGCTCTTATACTATGATGTTGATAAAGATCCTTAACATTTATTAGGTTTTCTAACTTAATGTTTCCTATATATTTCTTTCAAATAAATATTTTTATGTAACAGTATATTTGGCTCAAAGGTCCTGAATTATACTGTCAAAACACTAAATTACCAAGTTTGGGTAAAAATCTATTGTCTTTTTTTCGAGAGATGAAGTCTTGCTCTGTTGCCCAGGCTGGAGTGCAGTGGAGTGATCTCGGCTCACTGCAACCTCTGCCTCCTGGGTTCAAGCGATTCTCCTGCCTCAGATTCCCAAGTATCTGGGACAACAGGCATGCGCAACCATGCCCAGCTAATTTTTGTATTTTTTAGTAGAAATGGGGTTTCACTACATGTTGGCCTGGCTAGTTTTGAACTCCTGACCTCAGGTGATACCCCCACCTCGGCCTCCCAAAGTGCTAGGATTACAGGCGGGAGCCACTGCACCCAGCCACTATCTGGGTTTTTAAAATTTTTTTTAATTCAGATTTATTGACTAGTAACCCAATTTTGGTTATATGCTTTGTTCAATATAGCGTATAAAAGTTTATCGTAAGCCTTAGAAATACTAGATCTAAGTACTGATATCTTCAAAGCACATTTGGAAAACTGTCTACAGTTCTAACTATTAATAAAAATCAGACATACTGAAATGTTGTATTACGTATAATTGTATTTTGGCCCAGAAGGCACATCCATTTCGAGATTCTTTAACCACTAAAGTTAACCTATTAAGACAACGGTTTCTGCTGGGCACAGTGGCTCCTGCCTGTAATCCCAGCACTTTGGGAAGCCGAGGTGGGCAGATCACCTGAGGTCAGGAGTTTGAGACCAGTCTGACTAACATGGTGAAACCCCACCTCTACTAAAAATACAAAAATTAGCCAGGCGTGGTGGCAGGCACCTGTAATCTCAGCTACTTGGGAGGGTGAGGCAGAAGAATCACTTGAACCCGGGAAGTGGAGGTTGCAGTGAGCCGAGATCGTGCCACTGCATTCCAGCCTGGCAAACAAACAAACAAAAAAACCCCAGATAGCTAGATGATGCCACTTCCATGTCAATGGCTATAATTTATTAATACTTTCATGTGTCATTTTTCATAACTATTACTTCTTGTACTGAAGAACTGTCTATGGTATAATGCTTAATACTGAAACACTTACCTTTTCTGAGTGTTTGAACTGCCGCCAGTAACTATCATACATGCGTTTTGTAGTTCTCTCAGGATAGCAGGTCACTGTCTTAATGTAAACCTTCAGGCTTCTTTCAAGTAATTGATTAACTTCTCCATAATCATAGTCATCATACCTACGAGCAATACAACAATAGCTTTGTAATGACAAAATCAAAATATTTAATTTCCAAAGTTATACTAAGGACATTTGTTGTCTAGTAATTAAATACTAAAAACTCGTTAATTAATTGAATCAACAAATGTTTACTGAGTACCCATTATGTGCCATGAGTACTCAGTAGTAGTGATATACTAGTGAACAAAACAGACAAAAATCCTTGGTCTCATGGAGCTTAAATTTTGTTGAAGAAAAAACGAAAAAAAATTAAAAAGATAAACACATTGTAGTCAGATGGTGATAACTGCCATGGAGAGGAAATGGAACTTGGTCTGGGAGGAGAGGAGTTGTTATTTTAAATAGGGTGGGCAGGAAGGCTTCTCTGAAAGCCTTGATATTTGAACAAATACCAGATGGTGGTAAAGAAGCAAGTGTAAAGGACTTGAGGTAGGAGTCAAGTGTTTCAGGGAAGAGCAAGTAATCACTGAGTCCCATGCTGCCAAATAGTCAAATAAGATAACTGGGAACTGACCACTGGAAGTAGCTATATGGAGGTCACTAGCAACCTCGGTAAGAGCAGTTTTGTTGGTTGATAGGGACAAAAGCCTGATACTGTGAATAGGTTCAAGAGAGAATGGGAGATAAGAAAATAGTGACAGTAAATATACACAATTTTGTCAGAGATTTGCTTCGCACGAAAGCAGAAAATGAAAGGTGAAAGCCAGATGGAAATGAAAGGTGAAACTGAAATTTTCTTTAAAGATGGGAGAAATTAAGTGTGTTTCAATGCTGATGGGAAAGATCCAAAACAGGAGTAAAGCTGATTATGCTGGAGAGAGAAGGGAGCATTGCTAGAACTGAAATCTTTAGAAAATGAGAAATGGGATTTTGTGCATAAGTGTATAGGAACATAGACAGTAATGACAGCAGAGTAAATGGGCACAGATGCAGACAGGTAGGTAAATGTAGTATTGGGAACTTGTGGAATTTCTCTGTTATATTTTCAGTTAATTTTTAACCCATATAATGCTTAGTTTAATAAAAAGAGTATCTTGATGCATTTATGTAAGCTTTATTTTGTAGCATCCAACAGATATATTCACATTTGTTGCCTTGTATCCAATACATATTTATTGCATTTAAATTGAGTTTTATCAGTGTTTATTTTTCTTAAGTAGGTAGATATGATATATATGTGTTTTAAAATGTATTGATTCTTTGATAACATTGTCTAGCATGGTAAATGGACAAATAGCTCAGTTATTACATACAACCATAATCTATTACATGGAATATCGTGTTATTAGGCGATTTATCAGTAAATTTTGGGGTTCTTCAGCTAAAATTATAGAAAATACTTTGCTTAAGAGATTAAATTCTAATTATCATAAAGTCTTTCTGATATATATCTATATAGTCAAGTTGAATAATTTGTAACTGGAAAGTTTTTCTGTCTGTTAATCTATTTCCATAAAAGCCTCAAAACCACAACTCAAAAAGGCACATTCTCCAAAAAGTGCTTTCTTGATTAGACTATTCAATCTCATGTACTTACTGTCCTCTCAATGCTAATTTTCTAAATTTAGAAGTCATTAATTTATATTGGCTGATATATTTAATTTCAGTGTTATGTGACCTTATGTAAGCTTAGGAAGGCACAACCTAGTATAGTTTTGTTTATACCGTAATTACCATTCCTTAAAAAATAAGTTTTAAAAAGACCAAACTAACTAAACAAACCAGAATTTATTATAGTGATCTAAAGGGACACTACACCTGTTTTTTTAAAACTCACCTGTTCTTCTAGGAAGGATTCTCAAATTTGGTCTAATTCTATCCTATCCCCAATCATTACTGATGCTTTTTTCCCTCAGTAAATTTTTACCACTATATTTACATGTGCATCAATGTTAAGATTCATAACACTTAAAGAAAAATGCTTCTCCATAAAATGAAATTAATTTTTAAAATCAGAAGTCTACATGTAATATTTTCTTCCCAGAGTCATATACTCCCTAACAGGACAAAAATAAGACTCATGCTTGAATTTTCACTTAGAAATGTAAAAAACTGTCTCTACAATGAACATACCTGATTCCAAACATACAGTGAACGTAGTTAAATAAAGCTCTGCGCAGCATGGTTGTGTCAACATCCTCATGGGTGGCCATAGTGTTATATGTGAGATTGTAGACCATCCGAAACTTTTCATCAAGAAGATGTCCAATGTCAGAATAAAGTCTGTTCACCAGGGAGAACCCATGATTTTCCCAGGTATAGTCCTAAAAGAATAAAATGTATTTAATTACAAAGTGGGCATTTTCCATCTAAATTCTATGTATTTATTAAATATAACTAATGAAGCAAGTAAGCGAGGCTATTTCTAATTTAGCTCTAGGTTTTCAGCTTTACTAAGGCTTTACCAATAACCCTTCACATCAGTTAGTAGATCAGAGTGTCTGGATGTTTCTTCATGGGGTATGGGATTTGCCATGTTAGTGATGAACTCTGGTCATCTCCTACACTCAGGTACTACGCACACTATCCTTTTATCTGGAAGGGCCCCAGGAGATCTTGGAATATTCCCATGTGAACAAACCTACCCAGTGACATGGACAGTTAGCAGATCATCTAAAATAACCATGAATGAGTTTGTCATAATTCAATCTCATACCCTCTTTAGGAGTCATATCACTCCTGTGGCTATTTCCTAGGGGTGAATATTAGAGTAGCCCTTAAGCCCATGACTACTGGTATATGATTTTATTCCAAGAAAAAGTGATGTCACTTGTTTTCCTCTCTGTTCCCCCTCAAAAAAATGGTATAAACATTATGCAAATACCATGTAATAATAGAAGTAAGTGAATAAAGCAGACTGTTTCCTTTTGTCTTCTTAGGGAGAAAAATGTTGAAATAATTATCCATCTATTGGGAACTCCAATTAGATTAGGCTGAAACTAGGTTAAATACAAAGATTATAGATTCTATCAAAAATTGTTTAGTGCCAATTTTTAAAATTTAAACACTTAACTGTTAAAATGACAGTATGTTCTAGTTTCTCTGAATTAAAGACATATTATACCTGAGCTCGGAATGTTGGCAAATGCTCTTCTCCTCGTCTGGCAAAGTCTTCATACCCAAAACCAGGGTCTTCAATATATCGAGAGACATCAGATGTTATAATCATGTCATCCTCAAAATCTAAGGACAATAATGAACAATCTAGTGTTAAGGATACTGTACGTGGTTATGACAATAAAACGGAACTCCATTTTCTTCCACTTTTTAGCTTTTCCATGGATTTCTAAAGTGAAAACATGGACTCCGTGACTTTATATAAAATATCTACTGCTAAAGTTTTAAATATAATTTCATTACCAAATACTGGCAATCTTACCATTTAACTAGTTTTCCTAACTGTTAGTTTGACTAACTGAAATATCTAAACAGTAGTAGCAAAGGATCAATATGCTAGTTTTACTAATTTAGGAATGGAAGATAGCATAGGCCTATAAGTATAAAGCTTAACCAATTTTTTTTTTTTTTTGAGACAGAGTCTTGCTCTGTCGCCCTGGCTGGAGTGCAGTGGCGCGATCTTAGCTCACTGCAACCTCTGCCTCCTGGGGTTCAAGCGATTCTTCTGCCTCAGCCTCCCGAGTAGCTGGGACTACAGGTGTGTGCCACCATGCTCAGCTAATTTTTTGTATTTTTAGTAGACAGGGTTTTGCCATATTGGCCAGGCTGGTCTCGAACTCCTGACCTCGTGATCCACCCACCTTGGCCTCCCGAAGTGCAGCTTAACCATTTTTTTGGTTTTGTTTTTATCTCTCCAGGGGATGAAGTGGGATGAGAGGAAGGAGAAGAGATGAAGGTGAAAGACCACTCTGAGGTCAAGATAAACTTTGTTAAAATTACATGGTGTTTCATCTGGATGTATTCACAGTAAAAATTAGTTCAATATAGTTTATTTTTAGCTTGCAAAAAAGCATATAAGGAGAAAGATCAGAAAGGACACTCAGTGGGGAGGAGAGCAGAGTTTTTGATGTGTCGTTATCATTATTTTAATACACTTGAGAGCTAAGTAGGGGGGCTCAGTTTGTGAACATTCACTGAGCTTTATGCCTAAGATATGTGCACTTTTCTATGCATATGAAAACAAAAAGAACACAACATATAGAGTAAACAATGTCCTAATGAGACTGTGACTAGAATATTACCAAAGTGGCATTCAGGAAGATAGCAAGGCAATAATAATATTTTAAGAAAACTGATTTCTGCATACTTGATGACATTAACAATTTACCACTGAAAAAGTTTAAATATCCAATGCATATTAATTTATGGAAAATAATTCTATCTCACTTTTTATTTTAGGTTGGTCTGTCTTTACTATTTTTTCTGATTTTAACCATTAAAAGGGAATGAACAAGCTTCATTTACTAGCTTCTAGTCTAGAAAATGAACATATATTTCTCAAAATAAAAGAACAAACTAGCTATTTCCCTGAAAGGAACAATATTTTCATTATAAGTATTTTAGTATTAAATGTCATATTTCATAAATAATAAATAGTAGAACAGTATTATGGCATAATAAAAGACAAACTATAATTCTTAACTGAAAATTTTTGAGAGACTTAAAAAACAAGTGTAATTATGTTAATTCTTCCAAAAGAAAGACCTGGTAGTAATACTTCATTATCTTTAATCTTTGCTATTGCATGAACATCCTAACATTAAGTATTCTTTTCTCACAAGTTTTCAGCTGTCTTTAGGTCACTGCTGTGGACTAACTGGGTGCTTGATAATGGCAGGAAAGATTAAGTGCTCCGGTTACCCAATTTCAGATAAATCTTATTAAAATTCTTAACAAACTTCATTACATATAAAGAAAAGAGACGGTGTTTACTGAGTACTTACCATATACCAAGTACTATACTACACACTTACTATCTATTTTTTGTTTCATTAATACAGGAAGAAATATCCATTTAAGAAATAAATTAACTGTATCTTACTAACACCATTGTCAGTACTGTGTCAGGAAGAAATACAATGTGTAGATGTTTAAGTATAAGATGATGTGAAAAACTTCTAAACATTAAATGCTTAAATTGATCTGAAGTTTTTAAGTGATTTTTCAGTCCTGTGAAGAGAATTTTCAGGCTTATCCCCAGCCCAATCCCATAACCACTTTATTTTCTCCTTGTCCTCCAGCACTCTATTCAGGTCAACAGAAACACTTTTAAAATGGCATTTTCAATGCATTATCTCTTAACATTTACAAACCAGCTTATACTTTCCTTAATTCAGTTCATTACATAATAATATAAATGAAGCAAAAATTATAAAATGTAGTAGCAATCACTGAGGCTGCTATGAAAGGTAGTTTTATAGGTTGCAAAGTTTATGGTTTGCAAAGTAAAATAAAGCCAAAAACGGTAAGTAATAACTAAACTCTATAAAACAGTCTCTCTCTAGATGTGATTTTTCCTTTGACACTGCACAACCAAATGGTTTCATTTGGCAAATACTGATACTGGAGTTGACTATTACATAGTTGGTTCTGTAGTTTTTGTTTTGCTCATATACATTTTCAAGTTGTATGACTTTTAGACATTTTAAAATAAACAGTAAAAAGTAAGTAGTCAGCCAAATAAGAGAAGTGATCCTAGGAAAAATCTCTATGCATTAATTTTTAACTTAGGAGTCAATTAACACCTGTTTCCTAGAGAATTTGTATTCACAGAAAGAAATGTACAAAGGTCCCTCAATCCACAAATACTTTTTTCCTAAATTTATCTTAAGAAGTTAAAATTAGCATTCTGATTATTAAATCTAAAACTCTAGCTTTCATTCTATCTAAACAAATATTTCAAAGTCTGTACTCAAAAGAAATAGTATTTTGTTCATTATCTGCATTATTCTGCCCTTAAGAAGTAGTTACTGACATGATACGGGAAACATTCTGTTGCAGTAATGGAATGCCTAACTGAAAAAACAAAAAACAGTAAAAGCTAGTTAACCCTGTTACCAAGCTACAGAATATGACCCCTGTAGAATACTTTAAACATTTATTTTCTTCAAAAGACTTGAAAAACTATTCTTAGAATCCTTACATAGAATCTGGAATACTTTATAACGCTGGTCAAACCAAGACTTTTTTAATACCAAAAAAACCCCTTTTTATTTCTATTTTAAAACATGGTACGTCTACACAAATGACTCAATTAGCTATTGTACTGAGTCTTTTTTCTATATTTTATTTGTGCAGCCAGCAAAGTTGGTACTGGCAATGATTAAGAGTGAAATATGTATTTTTATATATATGTGTGTATATATGTAAATATATATGTATGCGGAGGGGTATATGTATGTATACTGACATTATTTCCTTGAAATAGCCTCTTCTATTAAAATTAGAACATAATTTTTGGCTAAGGTCCAAGACTTGGTAGTCAAAATTCACTTTTGAAGGCTGTAGTCCCAGCTTAAAGTTCCAAGAAGGTAGAGACTGAAATCCAAAGTATATTTTTAATATTTCAAAAGACCTAAGAGAAATAAAACATTGATATTTTTCAAGCTTTAGTGATCTTAATGAAGCTCTTAAAAATTAATTTCTGAAAACACACAGATATTACTAACTTTAATATAAATGTTTACATTTTTAGATATTAGTTTACCTAGAAGGTTCATCATAGAGTCATTATTTTCCTTCACCCTCACCTGTTCTCTCTGGATGAATTTTATAATCAACTTTTAATGTCTGTTCCCAGTTATATGCTGATAACTTCTAAAATTTTGCCTTGACCTTAAAGCCCTCTCCTGATTTCCCATCTCTTCTACCCTTTGTATTCCAAGAGTGGCTTGCATACTAGCAGCACTGGCATTACTTGGAGGCTTGATAGAAATGTGGCCTCTCAGGCCCTACTCTAAACTGACTGATTCAACTTCTGCATCTCAACAAGATTCCCCAAGTGACTCATGAACACTGAAGTTTGAGAAGTGCTGTGCAAGACATTTCCAGACTGGTTGTTTTATAGACATCTCTACTCAAAATGTCCAAAATACGGTAGGTTACATATTTCTTAAGGTTAGCAAGATCCTTACAGTAGGGACTCTACCTACCTAACCAGATTTCTCTTTACACTACCTGTTTCATGATGTACGTCCTAACAACACAGAACCACTTGTTCTTGGACCCAGCATCCTGTTTCCTTACCATCGTGCCTTTGCTTGGGCCTGGATGCTGTTTACCATGTCCTCCTGTGCCCCTCAGTCATTACCTGACTTCCTCACACTCAACTGGGTTAAGATTTATCTTAGAGCCAAGGGCTGCAGGCATTCTTCCTCTAGGTTCCTCTTCTGCCTACACCCTTTGCCTATCAAGACTGGGTTCAGTGCCCTCTTCTGGGCTCCTATCTTTCACATTCTGCTATGAGTTACAATTATTTTTTTGCTACTAGAATGAGAGTGCCCTGAGAGCAGGAATCATGCCTTATTTAACCTTAAAACCTTAGTACTAACACCATGCTGAAACTCTATCAGGTACTCAATAAGTGTTTGCAGAGTGAATATTAAACCAATAATCCAAATACTAGGTTTCTTTGTTTGGAATTTCCTGCTGACTAGAGGCTCTGATTTTAGTGACAGTAATCTTCAATGGATTAAATTAATTGAAAGGATTAAAATGGTTACTCAATTTGGTAGATAAAATTTTTCATAAAAAAGATCATCAGGAGAAATGATAAAAAGGGTTCTTGTTCTTCCTGGTAAAACTGAGAACTACTGATCAATGTTTTATGTTTAACATTAACAAGTTACGGCTGAAACAATTCTCAGAATTTATGAGATTGATGAGTTTTAAGACAGGCAGTAGTTTTGAAGGCCTCTTTTAGATCAACAGAACTCTATTTTTAAAAAATATGTTATGTGTGATCCCAGCTACTCAGGAGGCTGAGACAAGAGAACCGCTTGGACCTAGGAGACGGAGGTTGCAGTGAGCCAAGATCACGTCACTGAACTCCAGCCTGGGTGACAGAGCAAGACTCTGTCTCAAAAAAAAAAAAAAAAAAAAAAAAAAGTTATGCACATAGATTACTTTTAAAGAGTTTAAACTTTGTATTGAGTCTATGCTATTTTAATATCATTTACTATGTGGTGTTCAATATCTTTTTAGTTGTAATTGAAAAGTTTATTTCCTATTTCAGTCTCTTCGAGTATTAGAAAAACTGTTTTCAAGACTACAGCAAAGAATCTCAGCTTTTAACACAGGATGAATTCCTCCAAATTCAATCTAAGAAAATGACCTAAATAATACATTTTTATAGAATTCCAAAGAAATGTAAATGCAAATGCAGTGTAATTTTAGAACTAATCTGGAAAAGCAGCAGTGTGAGAATAATCTTCCCACACACACCCCACCTACAAAAAAGGCAGTTTTTTAAAAATTTTATCTATTGAAACAATATTTCACTTATCATTTTTAAAAAATCACAAAAGTAGGATAAATTAAATATGTCTATCTAACTTTATAAGTAACTGATCTGCTTTAAATAACATTTTATCCAGGATAGAGTATGAACTACAAAGCTGAAAGTTTCTCTCAACTCAATCTGAAATACATTCAAGGATGAACCAGCCTGAGGGAAAGCAATAGCATGAGGGTAAGATAGAAGAGGAGAACTAAATAAGAGAAAGATGGTGGCAGAATCATTTTTACATATCCACATGGAAAACACTGAAGTTGCCCTGTCAGGGTTCTAAGAACAACTAAAACGCAAAAAGTGCAAAAAAGCACCTGAATGAGGAAATGAATGAAAAGTATCTCCAGAGACCACAAAAAGACTTTCTTTCTTCTCCTTTTCAAAACGAGTGCTCATTTCTTCCTGAGACGCCTCTTCATCTTCCCTGTCTTCTTGAAGTCTTTTCATCCTTTCCATTAAGGCCTCTAGCTCACTTAGAGAATCCACAATCTGGAAACAGATAAGATAATGTTGGGTGCTATTCATACTAAAAGTGTTCCAGTAAATATCTCCATCTCCAAATGTCACCTTACTATGTACAGCGGAACAGGCACAGTTATGAAGTTCTTAAGTCGGTTTTTCACCAATTTCAAAGGAAATCATGACAGATTCCAACATTTTCAGAAGTATGATTTTTTTTTAGTTTTAAATATAGAAGTTTATAAGTATATATGTGTGTGCATAAAATCTACAATTCTAGCATTTGGCATATATTAAATATTATAGTTTAGTTTAAAAAATGAGGCAGCACAATTGTTTTACTTTTTGCTGTCATAAGATATGTTTTCCATTGGTTGTTCCAGCATCTTATACGTACAAGTATATTGTTTTGGGATCTACTGTCCAAAGGGTCTAACATTAAAAGCCTATGATCACTAGAATGCATCACTGTTTAGTCTTTATGATTTGCAGTAATATGTATTTGCTTTAAAAGCCTCTTTAAAATAAATCAGAACTTCAGGTACCAAATTTTTACAGTAATAAAAATTATGCAAAAATATTTTAAGTATATAATATCCTATCTAATTGGAGAAAAATTCTCTCTAGATATTTTTAATATTAGAAGTTTAAAGCAAAAATAGTAAAGAAAAATAGCTAAGAAAACTAACCCCAAAGTTGCTGCCTGAAAGAGATGCATTCTCTATGTTGTTGTCATTAGCAAGATCACAAACGCAGAAATTGTTGACTGATATTAGCCTGAATCCATTGGAGATTTCTGGATCTCTCTCTGGATTGATACCACTACCAAAAACAAAGCTTGCCAAAGCATGATAATGTGCCAGGAGGACCACAGCATGTACCAGTTCAGGCAGAGACCAATTATTTTCTCCAGTTTTGACAAGTTTCTGAAATGAGAAAGCAAATCAGAGCAAATATAAAAATTCTAGAATGCTACAAAGCAATTTCAATGAAAATCTACCAATTTTCATATATCCACTTAGAGTAATAAAACTTAAAACTCTCTTTTAAAAATGTTTCACATGTTAAAGATATGATTTTGGCCAATGCACCATTAAAACTATCATACCTAACAATATAATTACATTGTAGTGTCTTCTAAATCCCTTATTATACAATAAATCTTCTGCTTCCAAAGTATTTTTTATATAGTATGCTATTTTAATGAAATACTTTTAGAGAATCAAAGAACACTGGAGCTAGATAGGACTTTAAAGATTATCGAACAAAACCATTCATTTTAAGGTGTATTGGAAACTTCACCTCACAAAATCACGAAAAACCCCAATTCAGCAAGTCAAGTTTCAGTTATCCTTTAGATACCTTCTAATGGAGAAAGACCCTGCAGCAGATGACAGAAATTGTAGAATACTACCTCACATCTGAATAAGAATTTAAAAAATTTCCAAGCACTTTTTCATATTCTGTATTTCACTTGACCCTCCAGCTGAATGATGGATCACAAATGAAGTCATTAAAAACAGTAATTCCTCCACTTTGTCCAAGAGTGAATTCCACCAATTAATCCATCAGGGATTCTTTCCCATCGGTGTTCATTTTCTCTCCCTCTCTCTCTCTCTATCTCTCACTGTGTGTGTGTGTGTGTGTGTGTGTGTGTGGTGTATGTAAGGGGGAATCTCATCCCTCTCTTTCCCTCCTTCCAAATCTAAAACTTTCATTTGGCTTACTTAATGGCTAAAACAAAACAAAACAAAATAAAAATAAAACTGCTTTCTTTTGCTTTACTACCCACTATTTAACTACACACCATATATAATTTAATATATTACCAAAAGCTCAGGGAAAAGAAAAGAAAATCAGTCAAATTCTATCATCCTATGGCCAGGGGAGATAGGAAAAGATCTGTTAAAGAACAAAATTATAGCTAGATAGATAGAAGGAATAAATTCTAGTGTTCCATACCACTGTAGGATGACTATAGTTAACAATAACATACAGTTTCAAATAGCTAGAAGGAAGATATTGAACATTCCCAACACAAAGAAATAATAAATGTTTGAGATGATGGGTATCCTAATTAATCTGGTCATTGTACATTATATATTATCAAAATATCACTATGTACCCCATGGATATGTACGATTATGTGTTAATTAAAAAATAAAATTTAAAAAGTGATCTTAAGACAAAAATATCATTATTACAATCTGTAATAATGTAAATAAAGAGGGTCATTATTGAATAATAAAAGAATATACACCAGAAAAATATACTTGCTTTACATCTGTATGTACCTAACCTTGTAGCCACAAAATATACTAAATGGTTGCAATATTGACTGAAAAAAATTCTACCACTCTAACTTTTACATATTTTCTTTTATTTTTTATAAGCAATTATATAGTTACAACCACACATATCTATATTTTTCTGATTTTCAAATTTGACATTTTGACATGTTCATTTTTCATTAGGCCAAGTGCCATATTAATTTTTAAGCAAGGCCTCTCCTGTATATCAACAGATGTATATAACTACTTCTCCTTTCCTATACCATTATTCATATTCTAAATTTGTTTTGTTTATTTGCTTCTATAAACAGCATCTTCATACTATAGTTTTATTCTTATTTTAGAAACATTTCCTAATAGGATTTTTAGAACAAAGTGTATTAATATTTTTATGACTTTTGATAATACTGCCAAAGAGCTTTCCAAAAGGACTGTTCGAATTTACAATGCCCTCACCAATCTCTGCAGGATTATCATTAAACCTGAAAGGACAGCCAACACTCACCATCTCTAATTTCTTGCCTCACATTCATTTCTACTTTTAAAAATTCATTACAATCTGGTTTCTTTTTCAAGCAAACTCCTGAAGCTACATTTACTAATATTACACATGACCTTCCAAATGGCCAAATTTGACTATTTCTTTTTAGTCCTTATTTTATTTGATCTCTGCAGAATTTACATTGTTTACTTTCTCCCTTCTTGACATTAATCTCTCTTGACTTCAACAATTCCACATTTTGGGGAGGGAAGTACTCTTGCTACCCTGAGAAAGATCTTTCTCTATTGCTGTATTCCATCCACAATCTTCCTTCCTTGTACAGTATCTCCTTGGATGGGCCATTCATTCCTTCAACCTGACCTTTGCTTATCTGTAAACAACTATCCAATTTTACTTTTAACTCACACTTCATCTTGAGTTACAGACCTGTATTTCCTTTAGTAAGTGGACATCACTTTGTAGATGTCATTTTTAGTTGTTGTCAGCCTGTATATGCTCATGTCATGAAGAAGGACACTTTAGTCACTCTCTTGTCCCACCCACTTTCTCCATCCTCACATCCTGCCAGTCACCAAAGTCCTACTTACTCTCATGCAGAATCATTACTAGAATCTTATCCTTCCTATGTATCTCCCATGGCTTAAAAAAAAAAAAAAATCACCTCTCAGGTGTAGTACTATGACTGGTCTACTGCTTCCAGTGTGTACAATCTGTAATTTATCTTCTAAATCACCTAATATATTTATATTACAACTTGGCACAAAAACCTTTAACGATTCTCGATTCTCTATCATATTGATCTCCTAGCTCTTGTGATCAAATGTACTTCCAAATGTAACAATTGGGAAAGGTCCAACCCCAGATATTATGTATATTTATTTGTAAATTTATACACATAAAATATATTTTATATAGAATATTTATATATGTGTACCGTAATAAAAACATAAAATACACAAATACAAAAATTTAGAAGAATGAGATGAGAATATACACATACACAGATATTCTGTTAATATTTTGGAAAATTTTCTCGTGTACCTCCTGAGTACCATAACATAACCCTGAAGACCACAACTTTCTGAGAATAAAATACAAATTATTTAATACAGTATTCACTGGGTCATACAATACGATCTCAATTCTTCCCAGTTCCCACCTTACATAAACATCGCTGCACTTCAATAATCTGAAACTGTTGGCTATTCTTCCAATATACCATAATATTAAATACTCTATTCTTTCTTTGAAATGCCCTGCTCTACTTGAAAACTCCCATTTATTCTTCAAGACCTAGCTCAAATGTTACCTCTTTCAGAAAATAAACTTTCTGGTCCCATTCTCTTTATTCATACATTCATACACTGTTGTACTGTGATTATTGTCATTACCCTGTTCTTCTTCTCCCCTAGACTCCAAGCAAATCTATGGGCAGGGTCTTTATCTTTACCCACCAAAGTATCTGGCACAAAGTAATTAAGACATGACATTAAAAACAATGATTAATTCCCCTATCTAGCTAACATATCATCAAATCAGAACATAAATCTTAAGACAGCATCATGCTTCACATTTTACCAGATACAGCATCAAAATCTGAGAGTATGCAGATTGATAAATGCTATGTTTGGTTGAAAGGGCAAATAACAAAAATGTAGTCTAACAAGAGGACCCAAAAACCAAGGACATTTCTATGCATTAGGAACAGAGATTTTAAATAACAAAGGTTTCCACTGATAATTTAGATGATAGGTCCCATCTATTGAATAGTTACCACGTGCCAAGAATAGTGCTAAGCATATTGAATAATGACCTCACCCTGTAGGCCTTTGATGGAAGCGCCTTCAGAAATACAAGTGCTCTTAGTCAATCACGACAACTCTATTTCTCGTCTAAGCTCTAGTTTTAAAAGGCATTTAAGCATTCACACACCAGCTGGCAAATCACTTTTTTATTTGCAAAATCATTTTTTGAGAATCTAAAACTTATGAAATGTTAGAACTATAAAAAAATTTAAAACTCAATTAATCTAGCTCCCTCATTCCGTAGAAGGGAGAACAGAAGCCCATAGAAGTTAATTTACTAAAAGGACACAAACTTGTAACAGAGTACAGACTAGATCCCAGGCATCCTATCATGCTAGTGTATTTTCTTTAGTCTATCTACTACTTAAAAATAGAAACCAAATTTTCTCATAGCCATTCACCAAAGTAGTTGTAGAAGATAATGATCACTTAAAGAGGAGAAGTATTCATTTGTGCTTAAATTAAACTGACTTTCTAAACTCATCTTTTCTACACATACTAAGACACTATTATTTATGTTCCAAGTTCCTAATATACACATATTTAAAATTAAGTCCTAAGCAAATTCCTTTTTATTTCAAAGAAACATTCAGTACCTGAATGTGCTCTTTTGTGATCAGCCAAGGTCGATGTGCTAGCAGCTTATTAATTTCATTAAGATTTTTCAGTCTTTGTGGCACATATTCCAAACCATTCAACCACTCAGCAATACCTCCAGTCTTTAAAAATTCATCCACATGCATGTTTATTAAGTAAGAACACTGATGTCTAGCTGCAGCCTAAAGCACAAAGAAAAAAATTCATTGATAAAAGAATCACAGTAGAGTTTCTTTCCACTATTTCTAAACAAATAATTCAGATGGAGCTAATGATTTTTATAGCCAGTACCTCTTTTCTTACAGAATCCTTTTTCTAAAACATCCATCATAATGATGTAATAGATTCAATACGTGAAGCTGATACTTGTATAAGCAAATAATTGCCACATGAAGCCAATTATTTCTTTGTCTGGAAGTTGGTATAGCTTAAGCCATAGCCCACTTTCTAGCTATGAATAGGAAATACAGGTCCATTTCAATATGACAAATATACCTATTACATTCTACTTAAAACATAATAAAATCTCATTAACTTATATTCTAACAACTCAGGATTCATCCTAATTTGATTACTTATCCTCTTTAAGATAAATGTGACTGCAGTCATATTTGTACACATCTTCCTACTCAGATGACATGGAAGCTCACTGACCCTTTTCTTCCTATGCAGTCAGAATCAGCCCTCAATTGACCTCTTTTTTCCTCAGGGCTGCTTCTCAGTAAAACAGTATTATTTTATTCTTTCTATTCTCTACATCTTATTTCTCCACATTTTACAAGCATTCTAAGTCTGCTTTCAGACTTAGTGTCATCAAAACCTTAAGCTAAAATTACAGCCTCAGTGAAGTTCATCATTCAATAAAACATGGAATGTTGCTTTTTGTTGTTGTGTAAAAGTTCAGTGAGACTATAAAAAAGACAATCAAATCAAACGTGGTCAAACTTAATCTCCTAACTCCTGGCTAGTTATGACAGCCCTGTCAGCCCAGTTTCTTCCCCAACTTCTCCAAATATATAGCACTTTCATTATGTTCTTGTTCTTCTTTTTCTCCATTAAAGTCCAACACACACAAAACTTTATAATTCTCCTCTCTGACCTCTATTGCCTGTGAATAACTAGTTAACCAGTTTGTAATCAGAACTATACTTAGAAGTGTTATAATTCACTCAAGAATTCTTCTCTCATTCAGACTCTCCATTAATGCTGACTGATACTTTCCTCTTACTTGGCCAAATTAGTGATATTCTTTATGTATAAAATTACTAAGAAAAATGTCACAAACAACTTGTGTTTGTATAAAAACAAGATATCAAGAGCAAAGACAAAACTTGTGGGGTATTATTTTGCATGCTATAAGCATCTTTATTTGTAAGAGATTAAATATGAAAAATGATTTTACTGAAAATTAAATGAGAAACATTCAGTGCATTAAGTGGCTTAACATATTCCAGATGTACCCAAGACACTTGGTATCCAAAAGGCCATAGGCTTCTTCAGTTCTTATGTCCATAAATTATACTTAGCTCTATACACACACAAGGACACATGCCTATTTTGGAAGGGAGAAAGAATAAGTGAGGAAGGTGTTATGTGAACATAGGAAAATAAGCACCCACCATTATTGCAATATAGTGCCTGTATGGTAGAGGAAGGGGACCATCCATGCGCAACATGTAAAACTGGCTCCGCAAGAAAGACTCCAGGTACTGAGTGTGTAAACTCATGACCTGTGTGATGTTGTCCAGACGACCGGATGTAGAGTATTCTTCCACAAGAAAGTTAGTACGTTCATCCACTGTGTTTGCTTGGACAACCTTATAACCAAAAAAAACAAAACAAAATGACTATTGAGACATAAACACACCCTGGTTTACATAAATTATGCCACTATTGAAGCAAATGAATATTCATTTGATATTAACAGACACTGAAATTATGCAGTTGCTCATACTGGAAACAGAAATAAAAAAAGAAAGCACCATTCGTTTTTGGCTCTGGTACCACAATTTATTAAACAACAAATGTTAAATTATCAAACATTATACACACAGCTATGAATGAAGAAAAGAAGCTTCCATCTGTTTTGCTAGGCATATTAGGTAGATTCTTCAGGGTCCATTTGCCTGGCCATTGTCACACCAATGTGTGGTAAAGCACAAGCAGTAGCATCTGATTACATACATTTACAATTTCATCTCATCAGCCTATGAAGATAAGCACATCATTTTTAGACTAATATTTTCAGTCTAATCCTTTGCTTGCTTTTGTGATTTAACATAAAAAAAACTTTCTGAAGTCTTTTCAGGAACAAAGGCATATATAATAAATTTTAGAAGTGTTAATTGAAAAATTAATGAGGACACCAGAATACTGTCATTCCTATTTTGAGCCTAACAATAATAATTACTAAAAACAAGGCAAGTTATTGAAATGGACATTGTCCATCCTAGGAAATCAAAAGAGTTTTCTCAAAAATAGATTATTTATATATAGCTTCATACACAATGACAGTTTGGGCATTGCACCAAGAACTGGTTCTGAAGGTGTTAAGAGTTTATTAGCACCTTGTAGAAAGACTCAACCCTGTGGGAGTTAATGGACATGAGATGCATAACTCTAAGAGTGGTTCATTGTTTATTTGTATTTCAGAATTGGAATTCTAGACTTATTTTAGAGATAAGGAAACAGATTTAAGATTAAATTCAAGCTCATGCACTTTATTAATAGCAGAGTCTGGTCTAGAATCCAGATCCCCTAAAGCCCAGACTAATGGTCTTTCCAAACATCCACACTGCTATTAAGAAACTGTTTACTCTTCAGAGCTGGCTTCGCAGTCTGAAAAATAAGTACACATTATACAAAGGCACTACTAACTTAGGGAAATTTAATCCCAAAGGAAACATAATGTTTGAAAAGTATAAATTGTGAGGAAATGTTAACTACAATGGCGTAACTCATTATGGAGCCAAGTATACTTTGATTTGCTCACTTCCCCACCATTTTGTCAACTACAGGGACCAAGACAGTTAAAAATATAATGGGATCCAGATGAACCACATATAATTAGAAGTAGAATATTTGTTATTTTTGTTTTGCTTTCCCAGCATAAGTTTGTTCTAACTGGATGCTTAAGATACATTAATAGATTCATATGATGCAATAGATCCTAAAAACCAGATTATCCTCAAATATATACTGTGAAAAATGACTATGCTTCAGGAAGTCTTTATATGTAGTAGGCAACTTAGAGCAGCCCCAAGCTATCTGAGGAAAATAGGCATAAGCAGGATAGCTTCTTCAGTGCATGGTGCATCGTCCTCACCGAGATCAGCTATTGTCACTGAGCTCCCGAAATGTTACTGTCACTTTGGATCTGCACTTAGGTGGGAAGGTCACTAAAAAGGTGATCTGATGATGAAAGAACTGTTGACTCTGGCAATGATCTGGTATTATTGTATTTCTACTAGTCCCTTCTTTTAAGACAATAATTGGCACTCTGTAAATATTTGTGAAGCTGAAAAGAAAATATCTCCATGGTTTTCTGACATGTGAACAAGAAACTCAAAAGCAAAATTCATTCCTACTTTCATATTAACAGGAGATATTCTTTGATACAGTTAAGTTATTTTTAAATCTTACTTTTTATATTTTAAGACAGATAAACTTACTTCCTTCTCTGGAATAAAGGCACTTGGTCCTCTTGTCAAGGGTTGAGACACTCTGATTCTTTTATCCTATTTTTAAAAGAAAAGTTTTATGTATCAATGATGACTTTCTAAGAAATGTTAAATTTGTACACATTTATTGCTAAGGTACTAAAATAAAGAGAATAAATAATTAAATTAAATTATTTGAGACCAGAGTAAGTGTTGGGTTTCAGATCAAAGAAAACCCATAGGGCCACTGTATGGATGAGATAATGGGGCAAACACCTACCATAGTGCTAAGTGCAGCACAGCCTCCTCAAAATGTCATATCCCTTAGTCACAGTCTACACCATAAACTTTAAGCCCACATCTGATATGCCTGAAAACCATTAACCTCCATAATAAAAATAGTGTTTTATAGTAGTATACTGTTAGACATCAATTTGAAAACTAAATAAAAGGTTAAATTCAAAGATTACATAACAACCCTTCAAAGCAATTACCCAGTCTGCTTTTTTCCCCTAAAATCAATAAGCATATCTAATATGAAGTTTTGAAACTTTAAGAAAAATGTAAAAATTAGAGAAGGAGAGGTTAGTTCAATATAAAGAATGGGGAATATAGTAATTCTTATTGTTCCACTTGCTATTCTATTGGTGGTATTAACAACTGACAGATTGCCAATGGTATGTCTGAATGCTGATTTTTTTTTAAGTTTTTAAAAATTTGTTAACTTTTTTAAATTGAAAAATATTTTAGTATCCTCATTAAGTGCGATATAAGCCA
This sequence comes from Pan troglodytes, assembly GCF_028858775.2. Lineage (NCBI taxonomy): Eukaryota > Metazoa > Chordata > Mammalia > Primates > Hominidae > Pan > Pan troglodytes. The sequence continues at coordinate 97,306,544 of NC_072407.2, forward strand.
TAAAAATTCGAATCAGAGAATAGAGGGTCCTTCTTCTCACCCTCCCTTTCTCCCCCCCATTACTAGGTAACCTGAGTCTTTTTTGGTCCTTACAATCAAACAGCCTATCAAACACAAAATAGTTATTTAGATCTCTTAAATCCTTTACTTCATTAGGAACCAGTTACAAAACAAATTGGTGAAAGTAGGCAGTCAGGCATTTAACACGATTTTTTTGAGAGCCTAATCAGATACTGTGATAGACTTTGAGGATACAGGGTGAGGAAAACAGATATGCGCTCTGCCCTCATGAGCTTTGCACACAATCTTCATCAATTTTGGGGGTTCTAGTGAAATAAATATATGAAACAATAATACTCTTAACCTGGTAAAGTTTCAGAAATAACTAGGCATCTAGGTTATATTTACAGAATTATGACAAAGGCCTCAATCTCCTGGTCAAGTACACTGGAGGACTGCATGTTAAGAGGATGAAGTCAGGATTCCAATATTGGTATTTCTTGTCTATGTCAACCAAATCTAGACTTACCCAGAAAGATAATTTAAAGGAAAATAACAGGTTTCTTCCTTTTGCTAGTCTCCATAAGATATAGAAAAAAAAATTTCGAACACTCTCTGTATAACTCAATGAACTACAAGGTTAAAGTAAGCTATGATCGCACCACTGCACTCCAGCCCAGGTGACAGAGACCTCATCTCACAAAACCACCACAACAACAAACTTAATGAAGTAGTATATGAAAAGCAATTTTCTGGACAACTATTCATTTCAAATGAACAAAGCAGCTGGAAAAACTGATTATGAGGAAAAATTATGATTATGAGGTTTGAGGAAAAAAATTTCAACAGGGAGATAAATCGAAATCTTTAAATAATAAAGAATACATAAAATTTAGAGAACATGTAGGGGGAGCAAAATATAAACTCACGTTAAGATGGACAATGGGATTTTGGAAACAAAAAATGATTTATTAAATTTGTTGATAAAAATCACAATTTGATACAGTTAGCAACTAAATTTACCTTTAAATGTTTCATATTATTACTTTAAATATTTTCTGGAACAGGAGAGATTTAAATCTGAAAAAAACATTTTCATTATAAATGGAACTGAAAGGTACTGCACTTAAATGAATATAACATCTCTTAGTGTTTAGCAATTGAAAAGAAGCAACTTAAACTCAATTTCATTTGTGTCAACACTGATTTCTTCATTTATTTAGCAAACATTAATTGAGCATCTACAATGTTCTAGGCAGTGAGGACACAAATAAGAATTAGATTGGCAGAATGCATATGACCAGCTACGGCGTATGACATATACCATCGCAGATGCATACAAAAAGTGATGAAAGAAGACATCATTTTAGCAATTATCATTTACTTAAGTCATTTTCCTACTGTTGAACATTTTAGTTATATACAGTTTTCACTATTATAAGTAATCCTGTGATGAACACCTTCATATAAAGAGACTTGGGACATATTTTGTTGTGTTTACGATAGTTTCTTTAGGAAGATTCCCAGAAGTGGACTTACTATGGTTTGGGTTATAAATATCTTTAAACTTCTTGTTGCTTACTGCCAATATGCTAACAAAAATGTCTTACCAATTTTATTTTCATCGGCTGAGAAAATGTCCACTTAACTCACTAATTTCAAAAGTAAAAAGCAGCATTCAAAAACGTGTGTGAAGCGTTTTATTGTATGCTTATTTGTAGTAAAAAGTTCTTAAGCAGAGATGTGGATCAGATCTGTGTTTTTAATAGTGTTGAGGGTGATGTAGACCCTGGGCCTGAGAGGGAAAAATCCCAGCTGGGAAGCTCTGGTGATAGTCCAGGAGAGATAAAATATGGCCCGACCTAAAATATTTGTTTATATACCGAACACAAAAGAAAACTAACACAATTTTTAAGTTTTAACATCATGTATTCTTCTTCAATTATATTTTTTAATGTTGCCATTTTTGAAATGATCAGTCTAGTTTCTGCTTCTGCATAAGGAGAATCTTTTCTGGCAAGGACTCTACTACTGTATTGTCTCAGTTGGCTGCTCTGTCTATTCATAGGAAGGTGAAATACAATTTTAAAAATGATCAAAGTTCATAAATTCTACTCTAAACACATTTCATTCTGAAAATTTGTTTCCACCCACTTTTCTATCTCTGCATGCTTTTAAAGTCAGTAAGATCAAATACAAAAGAAATAGGATAGTACTATATCCAAAAGATTGATTTTTTTTTTTAAGATAAGACCATAAGCTAGAGTTCTGGTCAAATTATAATGCCTTTCCTCCGCCTTTCTTTCAAATCCCAAATGTCCAAGGACCAAGTTCCTACTTCACTCATACTAACTTTTCTAAAGTCTCTAGACCTACGTTCCCCAACATGGTAAGCATCAGCCACATATGGCTAAATTTAAATGAATTAAATAAAGTTAAAAACACAGTTTCTCAGCCACATTAACCACATTTCAGATGCTCGGCAGCCACATAGGACCACGTGTACTCTACAGGACAGCGCAGACATTTCCATCTTCCACTGCAGACAGTTCTACCGGACAGTGCTGCTCTGGACTCATTTGGTTTTGCTTTTTTAAAATTGCATTTTCAGACATTTTTATAACTTTTTGAAATGTTAAATGACTGCTCCACAGAGTTATTCATTTGATGGTCACACCTACTCAATCCCAGAACCAAGCATTTTAGTGTAATTGCAGAAATGCTCTGAACCAATCAACCTATTTGTCCTATTTGGGCAAATTAGGAAGAAAAAAAACTATCAGCCAGTTCCAAGGACCCTTGTCTCAATTTCTGCTTACATTACAGTTCCCAGAAAAGTATCAAGGGCACGCTCACTTTCCTTCCTTCTTTCTTTCTTGTGGTAATAAATAAATAACACCCAAGGTTTACCCTTTTAAATTAAGTGTACAACCCCAGTATTGTTAACTATATGCATGATGTTGTACAGAGGAGGTCTAGGACTTTTTCATCTCACATAACTGAAATTTTATTGCCATTGAACAGCAACTCCCATTTCTCCCTACCCCTAGGTCTAGGAACCACCATTCTACCTTTTGCTTTTTATGTAAACACAGTCTTTAGATCACAGCTGAGATTCTCCCTATGTAATCCCCTGCTTTCTTACCTCTTTGCACAAGTCAAATCTACCTCCTTCTGGGCAACTCTCTTCTTTTTGGGCTTCCTTTTCTTTCCTTTTCTTTTCTTTTTTTTTTTTTTGAGACAGAGTTTCACTCTTGTTGCCCAGGCTGCAGTGCAATGGCACAATCTCGGCTCACTGCAACCTCTACCTCCCGGGCTCAAGCGATTCTCCTGCCTCAGCCTCCCGAGTTGCTGAGCTTCCATAACACTTTACCACCCAACCCATTAACTTCTTTGATCATTTACTTTTATGTTTCCTAGATGTTCCTTGCAACTCCTTCCTTATAAATATTATTCTTTCAAGTCAATGTTCTCTTCTATGGCTACCATATTCTTTACACAAAACAAAATTCTACTCAAATTTGTTATGGTGACTATATTGTAGGGAAGACGATGGAGCAGATGAAGGAAAAAATAAGGGCATAGGATATGAAAATGAGCAACCCATGCAACTGCCTCCTGAATCTTTTTTATCTAGAGAACTCGCTAGCTCTTCTCCGCCCTCCAGTCTGGCTTTGGGTATTTTGTGACATAACCTGGATGCAACATTAGCACCTTAAAATCAACATGTTTAAAATGAATCTTCTATCTCAAACCAGCTGTTCCTCCTCACTTTCCTCTGTAGGTTATAAAATCACCATACATACCAGCAACCCTGGCTCAGATTCACAGTTATCTTGGACTCTTTATCCTAGGGGCCTGCATTCAAATGGTTGCTAAATCCTGTAACTGTCTTTTACCAACTAAATCTTTAAGTCATCCTTTCCACACCCCCTACTCAGTTGTAAGATTTCTCTCATGCCAAGAAACCTTTCCCCTCACAAGTGAGAATAATATCAATTCTAGACTGTAGCTTTCCCCATTGTTGGGAAGCTTTGAGAAGATACCACATAAAAATGTAAAACACACAAAGCATAATATAAAATATTTTTATTTTTCTTCTGCTTATTTTCCTCAATGTCAAAAAAAAAAAGAACCCAAAACGAAAACAGCTATATTTTCTCAACAGATGCTACTTGATTAGAAAAATTCAAGGATTGCTCTATGCTATAAGTGAAAATATGCAGTGGCTGCACTAATTTTGAGGAATAATATTGCTATGTTTTTCTCTACGCATTTCAGCTAAAGCTACTATCTTACTTTTGGGAATAAATGAGTTTGATCATTTAGTCAAAGATCTAGTGAATCTTATACAATGGCTTTTAAATAATAAATCTTATTTATTTCTGTGAAAAACCAAAACAAGTCCTTGAGTTTCTTTCGCTGTCACTAGCCACATGTGCCTATTTAAATTTAAGCTGATTAACATTAAATAAAGTTAAGAATTTAGAGTTCAATTGTACTAGCCACATGTCAAGTGTTTAACAGCCACATGTGGCTAGTGGATACCATTCAGGACAATGTGAATCTAGGCTATTTCTACCATTGCCAAAAGTTCTATGGTATAGTGTTGCTTTGTAATATTGTTCAGCTGCTAGGATAATGCAAAGATATAAAATGGCTACAAAATCAGGAATAAACATAGCATAATAAACATGTACTAAAGTACTTTCATAGAAATAAAAGATTGATTTGAATGTTAAAACTGAAAAACCCAATAAAACCAACCAATTAATCTTAATAACAGAAAAGTTGAGAGATACCATTCTTCAGTCTTAATTTGATGACAACTTTGAAATCACTAACTAAAAAGAATGAAAGAAATTATCTAAAATGTTGACTTGAGTTTAAAAAAAGGAATGTAAAAGTACTTAAGAAATTTTAAACAGTAATAACTTTATTGTGATTTGTTTTCAGAATTAGCTATTTTTCATGAAATCCTATAATTTTAATCAAGAAAAAAACTAGTTATAAAATAGGAACTCACACTTTCTATGTGTCACTTGTATGTGCTCTAAGAGATTATTTTGTATGGTTTATAATCTCAAGAATGTTACCATTAGGAAAATTTATTTTTACAGATACCTCATTATAGCTGAAAAAAGTTACGCTTGAAGTTCATCAGTTGAGATTATGCCTATTAAGTAATTATCTGCTGGAAAACAAAACACTGAAAGGATGAGGATGAATTATATTTAGAAAATCACTTATTTTGACACTTAACAGCTAAGCAACTTATTAGATCCCTTTAAAGGATATAAATTGATCCCAACAGAAAATTAAGATACTTGTATTTGGAAGTTAGAAACTCTTAAAATTGTGAGTCTTTAGGAGTAATCAGCAAATTACTTGCCCCTAAAAAGACTGACTTCCAAAGAAAATTAATTGCAGCACTTTAAGCTATTAAATGCTTTAAAATAAATTATTAAAATTAATTTTCACTTATTTTTCAGTGTATTTTATTAAAAGTGGAAAAGCAAAATCATACATTTCTATCCACTAAAATGTAAATGTTGCTTATAATTTATCTCTGTAGGGGAGCAAAATGTGTAATTAATTTACATAGAAATACTTAAGGATCTTTTTTTAAGGAAAATCTGTTCAACATATAAAACATTCTGGTAAAGCAAAATTTGACTCCATAGAGAACACTAACCCCACAATTTTTAAAGATATCCTTAGAAGATAATTTAATGGTGCCAACATTCTTTTTTAAATACACTACAATGACAAAATGTCTTAAATACAAAACACATGCCCCGAACAAAATTTTTAGGTACGAATGTAAGAAAGCCAATTGAAATGGTCTATACAAATAGTAAATTCAGTTTTTGACCCTCCTTTTATTGTTATAGATGTTCCATTTTGGCAGAAACACTGCAACAACAACAACGACAAAAAAGTAGGTATAAACAGGCAGCTCTATGCTATGAAATAATGCTGATGTAACCCTAGATGAGAAAACAACAGGTTTTAAATGAATTATAACGGATTGGTACTTTTACAGTAAACTTAACTTTAAAGGCCAGTCACTAACTGGAACATAAATTCAGTTCCCGCTATCTCTAAAAGAAAAATCCAAGAGATAATTTTTAAAAATGTGACTTCTATACCATATTAAAATATGTATTGATGTTCACCAGATTATAATAACTGAGATCCAAGATTATTCCATAAGAAAAGATCTAAAAGCAGAAAATGGCAATGGCACCAGGGGTGAGAATGTTTTAAATTACACCAGCATCTCTTCTCTTACTTGAAGCTAGAGTGGTTCAAGGAACCACTGAGGATCAGAAGCCCAGCAGATATTACAGGGGTGTCAGAAATTCACTGACACTCCAAAGAGCACTCAAAATTCTCCTTCATAATGGGGAATCTCATCTAATCCTAAGGGCCTGAGACTTTAAGAGTGAACTCCTTTTAACTGAGCTATTAAAACCAAGGCTATCAAGTCGTTCCTGCAACAGTTTTACCTCTGGATAGAGTCATTTGAGGAACATAGGAAAGATCTTGTTACTAATAGTGTGAAATCTAGCCTTCTTCAACAATACATATGAAATTCGATTTTTAACTTGAATTCTCAAAACATTTCCACTCAAAAGTACTAGAGTTATCAACTGTATTATAGCAATTTCTTTACCTCCTCTCTCTCTACTGAATCATCAGTTCTTTGTAGGGCGGTCGGTCAGTACCTTGTTCATCCTTGACTACTTCAACCTTAGAATGGTGTACATGTGAGGTAAACTTCTGGTCTAGTTTTTACAGCTTTATGTAATAGTGGTCATTTGCATAGTAGTATGTTTTTCTATTTCACTTTTCCAAAAGAATGAGTTCTAAGAAATAATATGAGATATTATGATTAAGTAACTTTCATAAAAAAAAAATCTTGGTGTGCCATTTGGTAAGAACCATTACATAAATTTTACTTGTTTTACTAACTGTGAGCCCAAAGCTACACAAGCTCACCTAGTGAGTACTCTGGAAATGGCAGCCATGAGTCCTGCTATTATTAGTGGAAACTGGTAGTAGTACTCATTGTAGTAGAAGCAGTTAAGTATTTAAAGATGAATGGATTCATTCCAGCACTGAAAGAATTGGAAGAATGAATGAAGAATTAAAAACGTATATCCATATAGCAAAGGGCAGCTAATGGGTTTAATTTGCAGTGCAGTATAACTGAGCTTCCAAATAAGCTTTTGCTTGGCTAGTAACAAAATCCCTTAATTTTTACTCATTAGAACACATAGTGAACTTGTTCTAAGTGCAAACAAGTTGTTATATTTATACATTGACTATGGAGTGACAAGCTTCTAAAAACAAAAGGACCACTTCAAGGTAGCTCTAGAACCCTGTATGACCCCAGAATTATACAAATCTACAAAGGTGGAAATAATTAAGAACAAATGCTATAGGACAGTCTTTAAGCTACATCATTAGCACTATACTACTAGTTAGTCCTTTAAACTGGAAATAAATCTAAAATCACATTCATGTCCAGTGTCACCCAGAGGCAAGTGACAAAGAACACACTTTTTCCACTTTCCATGTAATGCCAGAGAGTGATGTAAATCAAAGCTACAGTCACCTGTAAATTTAAAAGGTAATTGGTAGTTTTAAAATGACTTGTCTTTTCTGTGCTCTGTGGAAATTAGATATATTTGAACCAGTGTATTCCTGAGGATCTGCCTTCCCTTTTTCTCTCTATTGAAATGCTATCCATACTTCCTTTAAGCCCTGTCTCAAATACCAACTCCTTTGGTCTTCCTTCTCTCCTGCCAACTCCCAAGGTTTCCTATGAAAGCTTTAAATTTATTTTTCTTAAGGTTCAGTTATATTGTTTCTCTCTCTTATAGCTATTAACATATATCATTATCTTATTGCTCCTTTCAGACTATAAGCTCCTTAAAGAGTAGAATCAATTTCTAACACAATATCTGTAGCATTACAGCTCAGCAAAGTGAAAATAATAGATTCTCATATATTTTTTGAATTGAATTAAGGAGATAGGAGTCTGGCTGTAGGCTCTTTCATCCATTTCTCCTCCTTGAACAGAACAAGAACATCCTGTGGATTTAAGGAAATTAATGTTCTCTGTATTCTTATTAGAAATACCAATAAGTTAAACCAATATATAAAACACAGTCCTAAACATCAATCTACTTACTGTCTTCCATGTGCCCTCTGGATGCCTATTTGTTTATTTTCTTAGTTATTAAAACAAACAGTATCTATAATTTCCCATAATTTGTACCACTTTCTTAAAAATCAGTAATATTCCATGCTGTGACACTAATCTTGGGCAACAAAGCCTCCTGTATAAGCTTTTAAGTGTTGAACACTTTTTATAGAGCTATAGAGATACAAAATATAGCTGTTGAATATGCTAGTAAAATTTTGAGCTATAGCACAAGAAAATGAGGAGAGAACTATAAATCTTAGTAGCTGAGATAATGCAAGTCCATAATAAGCACTTAACTATTGCTTCCTTAGTAACATAAAGACAATATGCTTTTCTACCACTAATTATAAGATCTGGTCCCAAAAAAGTATTAAGAAGGTCTTTACTTCTATATGAATAATTTTTTAAAAGTTTCTGTATTGTGTAACAATAAAACTTCACCTTGAATTTTAGAAAGCTTTACCTATTAAAATAATTTCTCAATTAGATGAAAAGAAGCTAAAATTGGAAGTTTTAGAAAGTAAAATTCCCATTAGAGACAAGTATATAACATTCTAATATTACTCAGTAGATGGTTGATAGTTACTAGTACTTTTGGAGAAACAAAAATATGCTGTGAATGTAGTTATCTTGGTGTATGAGGGACAAGTGGAGTTTTAAATCAAGCTTCCATATTCAGCATCTACCAGCTTGACTATAGTATTATAAAATCAAAAGGCTTTAGGTTATTCCAATGGAACAGAATGACAGGATGGTTTTCAGATTTTTCAAAACACAATGATAAAATACAAGTCACTTACTCAGCTTAGAGGAATCAGGGAAATATATTAAATGCATTTGATTTCTAGAGATTTACAAAACAAATTATAAGCATTTAGCCATATGGAAACCAGTACTTCTTTACGCACTGAGTCAGAAATAAGAACTCATGTTCTCATTTAAATTGAGAAAGTACCTTTCACACAGCCCCCCAGGATCACAACTGTGTAAATTCAAGTATATTTGATTTTATTTTGAATTACATTAAACTTCAGTTTTAATAAAACTTAAAAGAACAGAAGTCTTTATTCCTAGTTTTGAAAGGAGCAGTCACATTTTCATTTTTACCTGGAATAGAATGAACAGATCTGATCTGTATAGTAAATGCATGAAGACATCATTTCTGCTTTATTTTGTCAATCCTCAAGTCTATAAGCAGAAAACTACAAGATTGTGCTTTAATGTACACAGGTAAACTTAAAACCTACTGTAATCAGAATTAAAACCATTCTTATGCTCATTTAAGTAAACAGTTCACAAACGTCTTGATGTCAGGACCTCTTTATAGTCTTAAAAATTATTGACCCCTCTGCTTCTGGGCAAGGAGTGGTTTGCTGGTGTGGACATCTGTGTCTATGTGAAAAGTAGTGGTCATGTGGCTCAGATTTGTGCTATCCAGCAGTATGTCTCCAAATCCCTGGTAGCCTATTGCCAGAAATACGTAAATGAGGCTTTTAAGAAGCAGATCAAAGACATCCTCATCCAGTACGACTGGATCCTGCTGATAGCTGACCCCCTTGCTGCAAATTCAAAAAGTTAGGAGGCACTGCAATTATATAAGAATATGTCCTTATATTTTAGAAATGTATACTAAAGTATACAGCAGGTAGAAGAAAATGAGTTTTGAGATTTAATTATTTCAGCAGCAATAATAGCAACACAGGATTGATGAAGTTAAGAGTGATAAAACCTTCCCAATATTAAATTTGGTCATGGGTTTATGAAGCTTCATTACACTATTTTTTCTGCTTTTGCGTTACTTGAAATTTTTATAATTTTTTAAGTGACTAGCAAGGTACCTGAGATAAATAGGCATTTAAATAAATGACAATTATTACAACAAAGTTTTTGTAATTTATAATACAAGTTAATGAAAAATAAATGTTATTAATAAACCTAAGATTGAAATTAAACACTGTAACTTTTAAAAAGAAGAATTATTAATTCATTTGATTATTTTTTTAAACCTCTGTTATGTACTGAATGTTCCTGTCCCCCCCTCAAAATTCATATGTTGAAATCCTAACCCCCAATGTGATGGTATTAGGAGGTGGGGCCTTTGGAAGGTAATTAGGTCATAAGAGTAGAATCTTCATGAATGGGATTAGTGCCCTTTATAAAAGAGACCCCAAGAGCTCCCTGGCCCTCTTCTGCCCTGTTGAGGACACAGTGCAAAGATAGCTGTTTATGAACTAGGAAGCAGACATTCATTAGACGCAATTTGCGGGCACCCTGATCTAGGACTTCTCAGCTTGCGGAACTGTGAGAAATAAATATTCATTGTTTCTGCCACCCAGTCTTTGGTTTTTGTTATAGCAGCCTGCATGGACTAAGACAAGCTCATTTTCTGGAAAGTCTTGAACAAAGTACTTGAAAACACAAAGATAAATGAAGCACAAGTGCTGACTTCAAGGAAATGCCAGGTAAATAAGTATGGATGCACAATTACAATGTATGTTAGGAGCTATAACGGGAGTAACCAAAACAGGAAAGCCTCACTCTGCCTGCAAGAGTATGGACTAAAACAGCCTTCCAGATGAGATAAATCTTGGGAAGGAGCAGAAATTTGTCAGGATACCTAGAAAAGGATAGTTAAGTCTATGTGGATACAACAATACCAATAAAAAGAAATATACAAAGACATGACACATCGAGGGAACTATGTTGTTCTACATGATTCCTGAAACTTTCTCAGGGAATAAGGCTAGAGACATAGGCAAGAGTCACATCATGAATGTCAGAGTAAAGAGCTTTGATATTATATAAACAATGGGCAATAGTAAAATAATTATATTTGTCTTTTAAGAAAATATTTCTGACATCCATTAGAAAGTAGAGTGGGGTGGGGGAGGCTGGGGAAATATGAGCTATTAGTAGGCTACTATATTATGTAGGAAAGAGAAGATTTGGGTTAATTAAGCAGTATGGATTAAAGAAAAGGAATTATATTGACAGCTAGTTAGCAGACTAAATAGAATTGAGTGACTAATGGAATATCAGGGTAAAATAGTGAGGAAAGTCTAGGGTTCCTCACAGAATTCTGAATTAGATGACTGTATGGATGAATAATGGTGACACCAACTGATATAAAAGCAATTCACACAATAAGGCAGCTTAGATTTAGGTTGATACTAGCAATCCAGGGATTATGCTCATAAGACAGTAATGTGGAAGGATATGGGTTTCAAGGAGATGAAAGCACTGTCAAGAATCAAGTGTTTCATTATTTTAATTTGCATTTAAAGACCCAAACTTTTATTATACATTACACTCTAATATTTAATAACAACTTTATACTAGGTTATCTCACCACCTGTTCACAAACTTCTCAGTGAGTCTAATTTGCTTTCCATTTCTACCACTACTACCTCAGTTTAGCCTATCATTTTATCCTTAGTTTATTGAGGGGGTGGAGTTGGGGGAAGGACAGTAGAGGAAGAAAGGCAAGATCTCCAACATTCTGGCCCCTAACCTAACCTTTCAACTTTTGTTTTCCAAGTGTTCCCTTATATGAACACTTCACATAAGCCTCAACACAGTTCCTAAATTCTGTATATTGACTCATTCAAACCCACAGCGAGTTTTCCCGTCTTCCAGATTCCCATTTATATGATGCCTGGTATCATTTTGTGAAAGAGAAGATAAACCTCATAAAAGTGGTTTATCTTCTCTTTCACTAATTTAATTATAAAAGAAGTGTTCTATCTTAATGACTAATTCAAATCAGGTGCCCAATAAATGTTGATTGATAACATACTATTTCTATATATTACTCAGCCTATTATACATTTAATGATATTATGAACTATTTTTGAACCATAACCACCTTAAAATGTTTTTTGGCATCCTGGATTTATGCCAGTCCTAAAATACACACACACACACACACACACACACTCTTTTAATAGAGTTACTTCATAACATCCAAAGTTTCTCAATTCCTGTTTTGGCAAGAAAATTCTCAGAGTGCAGTTTTTGATAGAAAGAAAAAGCTATAATTATGCTATAATTAAGATCTGTGAAAGTAATTATCTTCTAATGATCACAAAGACTTCCTTTAATTTGTCATTCTCTTGATGTCTCCTCCCATTTTCCAGATTAGTTTGCATACAGATGCTATTCAGGCCCTTTTCTGTTCTTTATCTTTCTTTTTTAAGTAACTTAACTAAGGATAACAGGATTTGTTATCCTTAGCCTGTACTTAAGGTTTCAGTGTTAGTGTACTAAATCAATAGTTTTTCAGTTAACTCAAAATAAACAGTCATTCATATCACCTAAACATTACTATTTTTTTTTTAGACGGAATCTTGCTCTGTTGCCCAGGCTGAAGTACAGTGGCATGATCTCAGCTCACGTAACCTCCACCTCCCGGGTTCAAGCATTTCTTCTGCCTCAGCCTCCCGAGTAGCTGGGACTACAGAGGCATTTTTTTTTTGTATTTCTAGTAGAGACGGGGTTTCACCATCTTGGCCAGGCTAGTCTCGAACTCCTGACCTCGTGATCCACCCGCCTCAGCCTCCCAAAGTGTTGGGATTACAGGCATGAATCACCACGCGCGGCCAACATTACTACTTTTTAAGTACTGAAAGGACATCTGTGAACACCAGAGGCCTGCACTAGGCATTCTAAGTTTAAAACACTTTCAAATCAAAGAAATCAACCAACCAATCAGTATGTACCAATTAAATTCATTGTTAAGCAGCTTATGTAATAGCTCTTTTAAGAACAGAAAGTATAAAAACTGCCTAAAGGGGTTTACAAACTACTTGGTAAAATTAGATATAGACACCCAAAGAGTAATAAACAAAGTAATATATACCTGAATGCTAGAGGTAAGGTGATACGATGAAAAAGGTACTAAAACCTGAGTTATTTTCCCTTCTTAGCACTGAAAGGATCAGAGCTTTGATCATTTTTCAAGGAATTTTCACATTTAAAAAATGAGAGACATTCCGTGGGGCCTTTTTGCATTAACATTCTATGGTTATACAGAATGCTGTGAAAGATTCTAAATGCTGGTAGAAAGTTTTCAGAAAGAAAATAAGCTAAATGCTTTAAAATTACTTTCTCATTATTTTGCTAGTTTAAAAAATGTTTTCTTATTTTAAAAATAATTTTACTTAACGTATTAATAAACTGATACGTTCTGGATTTTTGGTAAAATGTTATAAAACCAAGATTAGAAAAAGGTCTATTGTAGATATATATCATATAATATCATATAATTTACATAATTTAATAGCAGAAGAACTGTAATTTTAAATGTCTAAAATTCTCTTCAATGTTCTATACTATATGTTTTTTTTGTTTTGTTTTGTTTTGTTTTTTTGTAGAGACTGGGTTTCATCATGTTGCCCAGGCTGGTCTCGAACTCAAGAGTTCAAGTGATCCACCTGCCTGGGCCTCCCAAAGTGCTGGGATTATAGGCATGAGCCACCACACCCAGCTAATTTATGTTCTTCATAAATGATCCAGTGAACAAAGCATACCATACTCTAAAAAAAAGAAATAATAATAATCTATTTATTGTCAGGATTTATGGTATTCAATGATTTTCTTCTTTCCTTAGTTTTTAAAAAAAAATGAATCAAGGGATTATTTTAAGGTATTTTATGTAAATGGTGAGAGTAGTCTTTTAAATAATCTTTATATGAATAACCTTTATAATCTAGTAGTATGAATAACTTTTGAAAGTCCTCCAAAATAATGTATGGACTTGTCCTCACATATTTTTATTTTAGAAATATATTAAATAATTTTAGCTCCAGCATGAAGTATTACTGGTCCTGTATATATTAGTGAGGTTTAACTTTATGTAACTGTTTTGTAGAGAGTTCATATAATCATGACAGGACTTCAAATACAGCTGTTCCTTCCCAAGAATGTAATCTCCAAAAAATACATTTTTTTCTAAAAGAAGAGCTGCATGATCATCAGTGTGCGAAATGTGTTTATAACTATCAGAGCATATGGTAGTAATTCCTCACTTAAATGGCTACCATTGACTTTCTTCACAGAATTGAAAAAAACTACTTTAAATTTCATATGGAACCAAAAAAAGCCCATATAGCCAAGATGATCCTAAGCAAAAAGAGCAAAGCTGGAGGCATCATGCTACCTGGCTTCAAACTATACTACAAGGCTACAGTAACAAAAACAGCATGGCACTGGTACTAAAACAGATATATAGACCAATGGAACAGAACAGAGGCCTCAGAAATAATGCCACACATCTACAACCATCTGATCTTTGACAAACCTGACAAAAACAAGCAATGAGGAAAGGATTCCCTATTTAATAAATGGCGTTGGGAAAACTGGCTAGCCATATGCAGAAAACTGAAACTGGACCCCTTCCTGATACCTTATACAAAAATTAATTCAAGGTAGATTAAGGACTTAAACATAAGACCTAAAACCATAAAAACCCTAGAAGAAAAGCTAGGCAATACCATTCAGGACACAGGCATGGGCAAAGACTTCATGACTAAAACACCAAAAGCAATGGCAACAAAAGCCAAAATAGACAAATGGGATCTAATTAAACTAAAGAGCTTCTGCACAGCAAAAGAAACTATCATCAGAGTGAACGGGCAATCTACAGAATGGGAGAAAATTTTTGCAATCTATCCATCTGACAAAGGGCTAATATCCAGAATCTACAAGGAACTTAAACAAATGTACAAGAAAAAAACAACCTCAACAAAAAGTGGGCAAAGGATATGAACAGACACTTCTCAAAAGAAGACATTTATGTGGTCAACAAACATATGAAAAAAAAGCTCATCATCACTGGTCATTATAGAAATGCAAATCAAAAACACATGATTAAATCATGATCATTAAAAAGTCAGGAAACAACAGATGCTGGAAAGGATGTGGAGAAAATAGGAATGCTTTTACACTGTTGGTGGGAGTGTAAATTAGTTCATCTATTGTGGAAGACCGTGTGGCGATTCCTCAAGGATCTAGAACCAGAAATACCATTTGACCCAGCAATCCCATTAGTGGGTATATACTCAAAGGATTATAAATCATTCTGCTCTAAAGACATATGCACATGTATGTTTACTGCAGCACTATTCACAATAGCAAAGACTTGGAACCAATCCAAATGCCTATCAATGATAGACTGGATAAAGAAAATGTGGCACATATACACTATGGAATACTATGCAGCCATAAAAAAGGATGTTTGGCCAGGCGTGGTGGCTCACACCTGTAATCTCAGCACTTTGGGAGGCTGAGGCGGGTGGATCTCCTGAGGTTAGAAGTTTTAGACCAGCCTGGCTAACATGGCGAAACCCCGTCTCTACTAAAAATACAAAAATCAGCCGGGTGTGGTGGTGTGCACCTGTAGTCCCAGCTACTCTGGAGGCTGAGGCAGAAGAATTGCTTGATCCCAGGAGGCGAAGGTTGCAGTGAGCCAAGATCACGCCATTGCACTCCAACCTGGGCAACAAGAGCGAAACTCCATCTCAAAAAAAAAAAAAAAAAAAAAAAGAAGGATGAGTTCATGCCCTTTGCAGGGACATGGATGAAGCTGGAAACCATCATTCTCAGCAAACTAACACAGAAACAGAAAACCAAACACTGCATGTTCTTGCTCATAAGTGGGAGTTGAACAATGAGAACACATGGACACAGGGAGGGGAATATCATACACCGGAGCCTGTAGGGGGTTAGGGGAGGGATAGCATTAGGAGAAATACCTCATGTAGATGACAGGTTGATGGATGCAGCAAACCACCATGGCACATGTATACCTATGTAACAAACCTGCACGTTCTTCTTGCACATGTATCCCAGAACTTAAAGTACAATTAAAATATATATGTATATGGCACTCTACCTTGAAAAAGAAAATTGCTTATGGAAGTGGTTACTGCAAGGCCTACAGCCTGTAAGTTATGAAGCAGCAGCAGAAGGATGATCTGAAATAAGACGTAACAATGTAACACCAGATATGAATGGATGGAGCTCATAATACACTGGTGAACTAAGGTGGAGGGTAGATGTTTGAAGTATGTATCCTAATACACAAAATTCACTGATATGCTCAAATCATTCCCTAATACATCAATTAAAACCAATTTTCATTAAGTGTTACAGCAGAACTGTGAGCATTTTGCATTCTACCACTACATCACTTAAGCATAGCTCTTATTAAAACAGAAAGGAAGACTAAAGAAACTTATTATTCCAATATACTAGATTCAAGACTCTTTAATAAACAGTTTGTATTTTTAAAAAGTTAATTTGACAAAGTTCACAGGCAAGATAAAGGGAATGAGAAAAACCCAAACTTGGTAAATCTGCTTTTAATTAGGACATAGAGTTCATTATAAATAATACTCTATAAACATTCTTCTTTATATCAAAGGTTTGGCCAGACTAAAAAAAAGGAAAAAACAAAAGCAGCTAGTTTACAATTACACTTGCATTATGTGAAAAATTCAGAGAAAAAGATACCCAGTTTTATCAAGAGAAATGATAAGATGCTCTGACACAATTATAGTGGAAAAGAATAATAAATATCCCAGATAATCATTAATTACTTCCTGGTGCATAGAAAAGTATTCCAGTTCATGCAATCATGTAAACAAGCCAATCATAGCTTCATGTAGAAACTTGGGGCATCTCACCCTCTTTATTCTAGAAAGCCTGTCTCTCACTGCCCCTTGTTGTTCATTCTGTTCCAGAATACAACTTCCAAGTGCACTGCATGGTGTGCAGTGTCCTCTTCCCCTGGACTGTGAGTATATGTGACTAATAAACCACTGTTGATCTCATCTGTCCAGTGTTAGGTATTATACGTTCAGCCACCCCCATGACCCAAGAGTGGCAGTCCCTCCCACAGCAGTGGGTGAATAGAAGGCGATTAAAATAGGCAGTGAGAATATTATATGAATAAATATCTGTAAAGCTCTTAAGAGTGTGACATCATCTATACAACTATAAAAGGCTCACGCCTGTAATCCCAGCACTTTGGGAGGCCAAGGCGAGTGGGCCACGAGGTCAGGAGTTTGAGACCAGCCTGGCCAATATGGTGAAACCCCATCTCTACCGAAAAAAAATACAAAAATTAGCTGGGCATGGTGGCGCACGCCTGTAGTCCCAGCTACTCAGGAGGCTGAGGCAGGAGAATCACTTGAACCCAGGAGGCGGAGGTTGCAGTGAGTCGAGATCACACCACTGCACTCCAGCCTGGGTGACAGAGCAAAACTCCGTCTTAAAAAAAAAAAGTAACTGCTGTTATTAGAATTATGCAATACTGAGTTCCTTAGTATAACACAACTAGACAACATGTTTAGAAATTGTCTTACAAGCTAAAGAAAAGATTTACAGAATAGGCTGGGTTTAGAAAACTATCAATTGGCTCAAAGTAGGTCATTAATTCGATATTTTGTTCAACAAATGACCCATCCTATTAGAAATGGAAAATAAAATTGGAAAGTAAAGCCACTTAAGTAGAAAACACCCATTTATAAAATAACTGGTTATAGATACTCTATAATGTTATCTATAACACATTTTGCATTTTTGAGAATTCAAATATATATTTTAAAAAATCATTAAAAATAGACAGTCCACTGAAACCACATACCTAAGCCTTAAACATAAGAACAAGTATTTAATATTTAACTACCCTTCTTTTCCATACAGTAATGTATTAAATTAACTGAAACATTATCCATGCTTTCACAAGTGAAGATACATAATAATCTATTAACCTCTACAAAAAGTCAAAAGGTATAGTTTTCCATTTTTAGCTATCTTTATAATTATTTAGAAAACATCTTTCTCTCTAACCACACAGAAAGCTCTCTAAAACCTAGGACAGACTCCATACACCTTTTTTAAGTCTTCAAAAATCCTAGCATACATATTAATTAAATAATTCTAAAATTACATTATATTATAAAGTAGCCATCTTTTTCTATTTCAGTTCCTAATAGATAATATCTCTAGATTAACACACAGTGCTCAGATTATATATTTAAATTCCTGAAATTTATACAGTAAGTTTTATTATCTACCATATGGTATAAAAGTAGAGCAATACAATTGCAGCTATCTCTTGAATTCATAATTAAGGAAACAAACTAATATTCTGATGAAATATTAATAAGCACATCAGATTCCTAAAGAGAATGATTGATATGACAACATAAAAAAATATGCTATAGATAGGCACAGTACCTTCATTCATTTCCAGATTGTATTTATCTATGTCTACGCATCTGAGCCCTCATTAGCCTCCTACACACACATTATTATTCCCTTGGTGATTTACCCATAGCTACTTTGGATATCTATTAAACCTGTGAACATTTGTCTTTATCTCAATGCATCTTTAATTTGACATCTCATTTGAATCTGCTCTCTGTACTATCCATCACTTAAATTATCTCTTCTTCTCTATTATTTCAAATCAGTAATAGCTTTTTAAACTTTTATAAAATATGTGTTTATTGTTAAAAACAAAGGACAATGAAGTAGATGGTAAAAATAATCTCCTGTAACCCCACCACCCAGAAATTAATACTGTTAATTTTGGATTCCTTATTTATCTTTTTTAAAATGAAAACAAAAATCTTCATAGTCCTAAAAAATAAAAAAAAACCTTGGTCTTTTCCAATCAATAACATATTATGGATGTCTGTCCACTTCTATACATAGATCAGTTGCCCAGTATTCCACTGTACTTATGTCACATAATTTGTTTAACCAATTCCCTCATTAACAGTAACCTCAGAGTATTAAGCATTTACTGATGATATTTTAAAGATGAGAGCTGATTCAATTGAAAATGACCCCTATACTGAGATAAGATTTAGTCAAGGGGCAAACAACTTTAGAAAGGAAAAAGACAAAGTAAGATTACCGATGACAATGTGGTTTTATTCTCTAGCTTCTAATATACAGCACTGTCATTGACCTTTACTGAAAGCTAGGTGAACAAGCAGCTAGAATCAAAGGGCTCTGCCTTTAAGTAAGTGTGGATGCAAAAGAGAACAAGGGAGGCAGGCTGCCAGTGGAGTCTTTTAAATAGGATAGGTGATCTGTAGACCCCAAATCGTAGGAGTTGGCTGAAAAAAAACTGGCATAATTTGTTAAGCTTTTATTTTTAATCGTTATTGCTTCCAGTGTTCCATGAGATAGCTCTGTTTAAATGTAATTATGAATGACCCATAATTTAGTCAGTATTTTTATTCTTTATGAGAGTAAAATTACAACCAGAGCTAGGCAACTCTTTTTTTCTCAGGCATGGACCCAATCCTATATCTAAGCTTCTCTAGTTCTCTATCAATCTGAAGATAATAATTATCATTCATTAATTCAGAGAAGGAATTCGGTAACATTTCAAAATACTCAAATAAAAAGTCCTATGTAAAAAAGAAAAAAGAAAAAAAGATAAAAGTTCTGCTACCTTAACCAGTCATGCAATAACTGACAGGAAATATTCTCATACCTTACTTTTGCCATACTGCTATTTTAGACCATGAAAATGCTTTTTAAATTTTCTTTTTTCATGAGATTCAAAGTCAAAAGCTGACTGTCCATTGCCATGGAGACAGTTCTATTTAAGGTACTATATTAGCCCTTTCCTCACAGAAGGATAGAAAAATGGTCACTAGAAAAGCATCACCTACCATGGTTTAGAATTAAGTAATTACATATGCTTCTGGGGCAGCCCATGCGTAAGGAACTTTGGAATTAAAGTGGGGTAATTTAATACAGCCCGTTATTCACATAAGTAACATCAATACAGGTTAAATTGTAGTATTAACTTAGAGGTAATATGAGGAAAACACCCATTACCTCAAAATTAGATACAACCAAAGAACAAAATAAAATGACTTATAGTTACTGTCCTAGATAGAACTGCAACTAACTGAAACAATCTTTGCTTTTCAAAGAGCAATCTTCTATTTACCTATGGTCCATATATAATACACATGCCTTGGGTTTCTTCTGTTTCAATTTGTAGGCCTCCTGTCTCCAAATGGAGACTTTCTGACACTCCATTTTTAATTGAAGAGTAAGCTACTATAGGTGAAAGAGAACATCCATAATTTATATATATATATGTATTTAATATTGTCCAAGAGATTCAAAAGAATTTTTAAAAAACAACCTATCAATCCCAAATCTGTCATCAGGACAAATGTTATCATTTCTTCTTTGATTAAAAAAAGTTTTCTTTATGAAAGCTTAAAATATCAATCTTCCTTGAAATAAAAATAATCTAAGATGGAAAGACCTACCAGAGTCTACCAATGTTAGTGCCAAAACGCTTATTTTTATGTAAGCAAGCACGTCCAAGAGATATTTTCACTTGATTTATCGTAAACAAGCTTTCAAAACCCAATTCCTTTTTCCCCAAGCTAAAGTTCAGAATGTAGCAACAATAAAATAAGATATATTTTTCTTACAGTGAGAGCATATTATATCTGAAGGTCTCAAATCTGCATTTTTAAAAATAGGCAAAAGGAATCTTCCAGATTCTAGCACTGGCGCTGCCAATATCATCTCAAACAACTGATAATGCATGTTGAAACTGAAGTGGATGTAAACAATTTTCATTTGTGGAAGCATTTGGTTAATACTACTAGACTGGTGGTACTAAATTCTTAGAGTATTAGAATCACCT
Organism: Pan troglodytes; assembly: GCF_028858775.2. Classification (NCBI taxonomy): domain Eukaryota; kingdom Metazoa; phylum Chordata; class Mammalia; order Primates; family Hominidae; genus Pan; species Pan troglodytes. The sequence goes on from NC_072407.2 coordinate 97,327,459, forward strand.
GGAAGGCTTGTTACACTACAGATGGTTGGGTCCCATCTCCAGAATTTCAAAAGATTCAGCAGGTCTAGGGGTGGGGGGTGGGGTAATAATCTAACAAACTCCCAGTTGATACTGATGCTGCTGGTTCTAGAACCACACTGCAGAACCATCGTCCTAGATATTAAACAAACTGATTTGCCTACGGAATTGTTATTCTTTGCTGGTTAATACTTCAACCTTTCTCAAAATGAAACATTTTAAATAAAACGATAGCTCCGGTCTGGGGGAGGGGAAGTAGGAACAGTCAATCATAGCAATTTGGGAAAGATATTAATTCAATGAAGACCGAGTTGATTCCTAAAAATTGTTATCTAGTTTGAACTGCTGAATTACAATGACATTCAGGAAAGTAAATACCTGACATGTAGTAAACGGTCTGTGTCCCCTATGAATTCAACTGACCTTGACAAACAAATATCTATCATAAAATAATGAAGAGGAACTTAGTATTTGAATGTGAATTTTTCCTAGAAATAACTGTAAACCAATTATGTGTCACACATGCTCTAGAAAAGGTAAGTATCAAGTTTCTGTGAATCCAATCTAGCTTTTCCACTGATTTATGTCTTCATTTTAGAAATCCTTTATCTTAAATTGATTGATATACAATAGACAGCACACTGCATTTTAGTTTCTAAGTGCTCTACACCTTCTGTCAAATAGTTGATGATCCATAAACAATAAGATGTGTTAAGATGACTATAAAGGTAGAACAAAAAGAAATGGCCTTTTATAGTAACAATGGACTCCTCTTTGACAGTCATGTAATGTATACCTATCACTGAAAAGGCAATGGACAGGTTAGGACTGCTAGAGGACATATTACTTCATTTTTGTGATATCATGGCACTTTTTATGAATGATAACACAGTAGTTTATTAAATGCAAAATTTACTAAATATACACTGTCACAATGAGTTCAAATTTTAGTAGCACTCTAAAATGAAAAATGAAATGCTTCAGCACATTGATGGCAACATTCTAGGTAATTTCTTATTCAGTGTTTTTAAAAATCCAATTGTTTCTATAAATAATCTATATCTAACTACAAATGGAGTTATATCATTGAGGTGCTTATTATCAATTCATTCCATTTTCCATTGTGACAAATATGTTCTCCACAACAGCTCTAATAAAAATCTAATAATTAGTAAAGGAAGTAAGATAAAATCCCATAGATATTAGCAATAATTAGTAAAGGAGGCAAGATAAAAAAAAAAAACCACACAGATGTCTTGTAGTTTAAAAGTTTAACATCAATTAAGAGTAAAATACTGGCCAGGCATAGTGGCTCACACCTGTAATCCCAGCACTTTGGGAGGCTGAGGCAGGGGGATTATGAGGTCAGGAGTTCGAGACCAGCCTAACTAATATGGTGAAACCCTGTCTGTACTAAAAATACAAAAACTAGCTGGGTGTGGTGGTGCATGCCTGTACTCCCAGCTTCTCAGGAGGCTGAGGCAGGAGAATCACTTGAACCCTGGAGGCGGGGGTTGCAGTGAGCCACGATCATGTCCTGCACTCCAGCCTGGACAACAGAGCAAGACTCTGTCTCAAAAAAAAAAAAAAAAAAAGTAAAATATTTTCCGCTACTATATGCTTATACATCATGTGAATTTGTTTTTTAAAACCGCATGTGTTTAGACTAGTGATTACTTCACAAGATAAAAGACAGATAAGAAAGGTCACCCATATCAATGTATGCTTTTTGTGCATTTAATTCTCCCATATGTAATCATAAAACTGCACAACTATAACAAGAGTTAGTCAGGGGACTCCCTGTCAAATATAATTTGAAGCATACATTATTAAACTGCTTAACTGTCAGCCACTGTAGCTCATGCCAGTAATCCCAGCACTTTGGGAGGCCAAGGTGGGTGGATCACTTGAGGTCAGGAGTTCAAGACCAGCCTCGCCAACATGGTGAAACCCCCGTCTCTACTAAAAATACAAAAATTAGCCGGGCACGGTGGTGGGCACCTGTAATCCCAGCTACTTGGGAGGCTGAGGCAGGAGAATTGCTTGAACCCGGGAGGTGGAGGTTGCAGTGAGCTGAGATGGTGTTGCTGCACTCCAGCCTGGGCGACAAGGGCCAGACTCCGTTTAAAAAAAAAAAAAAAAGCTTAATTGTCAATCCTCATTTCAAAGGAAGAATTCTGACTGAATAGGGCTTGAATCTTGCACACTGCACTAGTTATGTCATGGCTTGATCTGGGTATCATTAGATCCCAACCATGGAACGCATCATATACTGATGCTTTCACAAATGTGCAACCTAGATAATGGTGCCATATTAATTACATTGATTAAATGCTCAGTGTGCAATTTTAAAAGATTATCCCTATAAAAAGTATTCTGAATGACTTGATTTTCCATTTTTAAATTACTGACATCCACCACTTCTGCTCATCAGAGGAAGGGTTTGTTTCTGCTGAATAATCTTCCTCTCATAACACTCTCCAACACCAACACTCACATATTCCTGCATCAGGTACCACCTTTGTCCCCTCTGGAGTAAGTGTAGGTTCATTTATTACATGACACATTTCTTGAGCACCACTATGCTAATGTTGGTTGGGGAAGGTAGGTAGAGAATTAGGATTTTAAGACAATAAGACAATTAGTTCAAAGCTTTACAATTACTTACTATAGAAGAACTACTGTGCTTATGTGTATGGCCTGTAAGCCCAAAATATTATTACCCAGCCCTTTACAGAAAGTTTACCAAATCCTACTCTTGACTGTAGTGTCAACTGGGAGGCATAACCTTGAAGATATCTATGAGACCCAGGCATAAGTTGCAAGTCATCACGCTACGTAGGTAAAAACTCTGATGTTCTCATTCTAAGTCTGTTCAGTGCCTAACAGGTGAGAGCACTTAATGTTTCCAAAATACATAAACTAATTAAAGATATTCATATAGTATTCAGTGATTTATAAATGTTTATAGCCTTAACATTTCTTGCCTAAGAATCTGAAGGCCAGGAAAAGGTAATAGCATCTGACACAGAATTCTGATAAGCATAAAATAGCAATCTGTATAATTTTACAAAAAAAACTGTTTCTACATTCCCATCTACCTAAACATAGATTTACCCTCTTTTTTTTTTTTTTTTTTTTTTTTTTTTGAGACAGCGTCTCGCTCTGTCGCCCAGGCTGGAGTGCAATGGCGCGATCTCAGCTTACTGCAAGCTCCGCCTCCCGGGTTCACGGCATTCTCCTGACTCGGCCTCCAGCGTAGCTGGGACTACAGGCGCCCACCACCAAGCCCGCTAATTTTTTGCATTTTGTTTAGTAGAGATGGGGTTTCACCGTGTTAGCCAGGATGGTCTCGTTCTCCTGACCTCGTGATCCGCCCGCCTCGGCCTCCCAAAGTGCTGGGATTACAGGCGTGAGCCGCCGCACCCGGCCATATTTACCCTTATTTTTAAGAGCACCAAATACTAAATAGGTTTCTTGTATAATCAAAAGAATACTTACTAGTTTATGCACATTTTGAGTGTTCAATAATGCACTTTGCCTAAAGAATATTACAAACTAGAGCTTTAGTTATTTTTAATAGCTACACAATATAAAAATTAATCTCAGGAGGTTAATTATATAGGTCATACTCTATTAAAACAATAAAACTACAACACAAATAGGTATTCCACACCCCAACTGAGAATTCATTAATTTCAAGTAACATACAAAACAGTTTTGATAAAATAATTTGAACATTACATGGAATTTGGTGCTAAGGTATCTTACTTTAGCTTAAATGCCTTTTATTTTTATTAGTTTTAAGTTTTTTTTTCTTTACTGGAGCACATTTGCTGGACTGACTTGTTTTACTTTACTAATTTACACCAAAAAATTAAGATATACATATTAAATGTCTAATTTTATATCAAAGAGGAACTTTCTGGGTAGGTAAAATGTGATTTCTTTTTCATTTGTGTTACCTTAAAGACAAAAATAAATAATAACAAATATGCCACCCCACTTAAAATTCACCATGCTGAGCCCAAACCTTGGTCAATACAAAGTGAACAAGGATAAGCCAGTTTGATATTGGCCATCAGTTGTCCCAACACCCTGCTTATTATTACCCAACTTTATCTCTTTCTTCATTTCAACTCCTACCTAAATATTGGATGGAACTTCATTAACACAGTTTTCCTATTAGACACAGCACAACTGACAAGCACATCCTTGGAGTAAACATATTGAAAAATATTTTTTTTTTTGCCAAAATCATTACCTTTTTAATGCTGAGTAAACAAGTTAGGAAAGACAGTCTCTAGTGAAGCAGTTACTTGAATTTCAGGATATATGTTCCTCTGGAAACGTTATACCCAGTGGTTAGGTTTCTAGGCTAATTAACAAATGCCTGAACATACCTGTAATATTAACAGTACTCTGGAACTTAACCACATATCTTACTGTGTTTCTATGGAAAACTCTCAGAATAAGAGTTCTAACTTAAAATAAATAGCAGAACCACACCTCGCCATAAATCCCTCTCCCCAGCACAAACCCTTTGTTAAGACTGGAAACTCTTCTAGAGATGTAGATTCTGTAGACTATAGGGTATGTAGGCAGGGGAATGATAACAGTCCAAGGGTTTCTTTGCTTCCTTTAATCAAAATTTTTGTCCCAACATATAATGAAAGCCAAATGAGTGGTGGAAATGAGCATTCATGTTATTATTTATCTTCATAAATAATAGTTTTACTGAAAAAAATTTACCAAAAAGAAAGAATATTTCTTAGAGGTCCAATTCGCGAGACACATACTTAAAATGTTTCCAGATAATATCTTTTGTCACAGACACTAGAGCAGTATTAAATGATTCAATGTTATTGAACTAATTAATGACTGGTTGGCAGGAGGAGGAGGGCAAAGTATGCTGGTAAGTTAGGGAAAAAAAATCCTGAGGTTAAGAAAGAATGGTCACATAATTAGGATTTACACAGATAAAAGAGATAACTATATAGGATAAAACTGTTCAATAAGAACTTTAATGTGTTTCTCAATAGATTTAATCTTATAAAATGATTTTTTGCATTTCTAATGTAAAAATAAGATACAATACATATGAATTTGAAATCACTCCTATAAACTCTTGAATAATCACGTCCTATTAAGTTTCATTAGTTTTACACTTTATAACAGCCTTTCACACAAAGAAAAACATGAAATATAAGACAAGGCAGTGTTTATACCTGCATAATGAGCCAGGCTTTGGAGTTCAACCTGGTTGCAAATCCTAAGTCTGTCACTTACTGGTAATATAACCTTTAAGAAGTGAAGAATGCCCTGTGAGCCCTAGTTTCTTTATCCATAAACTGTGAGTAATAATTCATCGCAGGTTAATTGTGATGCTTGAATGTGATAACATATGTAGAGTTTAAATGCTTAGCACATAAGTAGTATTCAGTAGAAGCTATTGTCATTATAGATATTATAAAATGTGTTTTGAAAGTAAGAGTCACAGCCGGGCTGGGTGGCTCGTGCCTTTAATCCTAGCACTTTGGGAGGCCAAGGCAGGCAGATCACTTGAGGTCAGGAGTTCGAAGCCAGCGTGGCCAACATGGTGAAACCCCGTCTCTACAAAAAATATAAAAAATTAGCCGGGTATGGTGGTGGGTGCTTGTAATCCCAGCTACTTAGGAGGCTGAGGCAGGAGAACTGCTTGAACCCGGGAGGCGGTGGTTTCAGTGAGCCAAGATGGCGCCACTGCACTCCAGCCTGGGTGACAGAGTGAGACTCCAAAAAAAAAGGAAGTAAGAGTCACAGTTTCAGATAATTACAATGATCTTCCACAAAACCCAGCTTTAGTTACCCATAAGGTAAATGTGATCTTTCTAATATTTAGCATATATATTGATAACTGAAAAGACAAATTTCATTTCTTCAACTGACTAGTTCCATCTTCTCAGTATAGGAAGATGTAAAAATAAAATATGTATCTAGAAAGAAGAACATATCCTTCCACTACAAGTAGCTATTAATTAGCAGAGAATAAAAAGAAAATAAGTCTTACTAAAATACATATTTTATACTTGTTAAGAAGTCTCTGATGGTACAAGAAATAATACGGCCTTAAATCAGCCATTTTAATTTTTGGTCATATTTATTCACATATGATATTTTCAGTACATTCTCTGTAAAACATAAGGTTAAATGCCTGTCATACCTTATTAGAAGTGTTGGGCAGCATAATGCAAGATATTTCAACCAGCCTAAATAGGAATAAAATATCTCATAATATTCATGTGTCCCTCAAGGGGCAGTCAATATACTGGCCCATAGACCAATAAATGACTCACTTCTGCGTGGATCTAAAAAGTAAAGGCTAGTTATGGGGTAGTCTGGGCCTATGAACAATTCTATTTCAAATTTACCAAGGGAGTGCCTGCTGGCCAAGGGGTTCATAGCTGGTTTGGGAGACTTTCAAAGTAAAGGGCTTGTGAGGAAGTGGAAGACTGAAAGGCTAAGCCAGAATTCTAGAGTCAAAACTGGAACCCTAGGCTCACCTAGAATCTTGGAAGTTTGAAAGTATACCCTTAACTACTCAAAAACAGCCATCCCTTATAAAACACTAACAGATTCCAAGAAGTGGAGCATGTGTCCATTTAAAAGCAATGGCCACTTTACATTTCTGAGAAAGACCAGCAGCTAAGGCTGGTGTCTTGACCCTGTCTCTTGGTGGGACATTCTTGCTCCCTATTAGAATTTCCTTCAAAAGTGATGATATTTAATTGAAACATTTTCATGGCCACAAGGATAATGAAATGCTCGAAAGCAAAAACAAAGAAACAAAGAAGTCCAGGCACAAATGCATTATAAGATTATTTTCTCAAATAATCTTTGCTATTGCACTTCTGAAAGTGTTTCTTATAAAGAGAACAAAATAAAGCCATAGAAGAACAGACATATTTTGGAAAATGAGAAAAGTTTTCATATTATTGGCTATATTGTATTGTATCTAATATAAACATACTACTGATATTTTTAAAATAAATGTCTTTAAATCAAAATCCTATTTTGCTAACAATAAACTCTCCATTAACTAGATCCCAAATAAGAGGCAACCTAGTAGGAGAAAGGTTTATGTAATTGTTAATTATAATTCAGTATGCTAAGTGCAATAAATGCAGTGCAAATGAATATCATGGCAGTCCAGAGGATAGAAGGAGAAGGAAGAGTTGGAAGATTAGAAAAGGCTTTTTGGAAATGTCGTCAGACTTTTGAAGAACAGTCTTTCTTCAGATTTTTGAAAGACAAATAGGAATTCTATATGGTAACTACGGGTTTAGGTTATATAGGATATACATTTTAAATTGTTTAAATCACACAGGTTTAAGGAAACTGTTATGGGGACACATGACTAAACGTTTTGACTTGGTAGTGTATTTACTTTATATAGTGAATTCCACTTCCTCCCCGCCATCTGCACTCCTACCACAGTGATGTCTAAGGGACAAGTTAGATACAGCTAGTCACTTATAGGTCTCAGCAGATCTAATCAGACAGAGTAAATAGACCCTTATGCTTATGCCTTCAAGACCACACTGAATGCAGGTAGTTGCTGGCTGTCATAGCTTTTGTGTATAGTGTACCACAATCCCCCCGACCCCACCCCCGCAAACCCACCACACACACACAATAGAAAGTCCACTATACCTTTGTGGATTTATTTAGGAACTCCCACATTCAAACAATGCTTGTTATCAGTACCCTGCATTAATAGTTCTGTCTCTTCTCTCTCTTTTCTTGTTCCTTCTGCTGCTGCTTCTCCCACACTTCTCAGCTTTCAAGCCAAACAGACTAACCTTGCTACTCAGGGTCCTTCTTTCCCTTGCAGCCAAGAACCAATCAATTTGGTATAATGGACATACTTTTTGGATTTGACCTTTCTTCAGCTGTTGCACAGTACTAAAGGAGAATATTCCTTCAAAGTGAAGGAACTTTGTTTTTTTCCCTCCCTGGTTTATATCAGAAAAAAGATGCTCATGAAAATTAGGGAAAGATCATTTCTAGTTAGCCAGTTACTGTGGTAGTAGAGAAGCTTCTAGGATGTCACTGAAAAGGTGGTAGACAGCATCTGCAAGTGATACACACACCAAACAGAGGTAACTGAGTTGACTTTATCAATATTTTCTGTCAGTGGTATTAAGCTTTTTATTCTCCCCATAGAATTACACCATATACTGGCATCAGTAGTAACTCTGGCTCAGTAGTTCATAAATGTCTTGGTCCTGGAACCCCTTCGTAAATGTCTTGGTCCTGGAACCCCTTCGCACTCTTAAAAATTATTGGGGACCCCAAAGAGCCTTTGTTTATGTGTGGGTTATAACTGCCCATATTTACTGTATTAGAAATTAAACCTGAGAAAACTCTGAAATGTTTAATTCATTTAAAATAGTAATAAAATCTATTACAAAATAATATAAATCACATATTTTTTGGAATAATTGTATTTTCCAAAACATAAAAAGTGAGAAGACTGACATTTACATTTTGCAAATCTCTTTAATGTCTATTTAATACAAGACAGCTGAATTTTCCCCAATCTGTTGTGATGTGTTTTGATTGAACTATGCGTGAAAAATCGAACCTGACATAGCTACATAGTTGGAAAAAGAAGATAAGTGTGAATATTTTTCTTTGATACCACACTAAAACTCAACAAGTATGCTTCTTAAAGGTTAATTGCAATGTATCTGAAATCATATCCATGACCTCAACAGTTTATATCATATTAAAATCCACTTGTACATTTTGCGGTTTAAATGGATTTTACCCATATATGATTTTGATAAACATTTCCTCAAAATTAAGCAAAATGATCCTGAAAACTAGAGGAAAACAACTGACAACAATCATTGTCAGTGATAAAAAGAATGGTCAGATCCAAAGATTACCTTGTCCATTATGCTCTAATTGGCTGCTCTTGGCTGAAAAGGAAAGAAAGACCCCAATTAATAATGTCTTTCTCTGTTGGTCAATTGAAAAATATTGGCTCAATGAGTTATGTAAATCTTTCAAATACTGACAGATTTTATTACAGATTATCAAAAAATTACATCCACTAATATCATACTTGATCTCAAGGGGACAGCTTTAAGAACCAGGAAGCTTTAAGGCTACTGGTGACAGATACATATTTTCAAAAATTCTAATTTTTCCCTGAAAGCTTGAATTTTATCACTGGCAGCAAATAGTGTCAATTAGTTTCCTTGAATTTTCAGGGTCATACTACTCATTTATAAGATAATGTTTATCAAATGCCCAGGTCTGAGTAACCAAAGTTTGTCTGACAGGTGTTATTTCAAGTAAAAATGGGGTTACATGAAAAAAGTGGCTAGTTCAGCTTGCAACTAAAACAACTGCACGAGTTTTCTCCTTGAGCCAACCAGTTTGCTATGCAATGGATGCACTTTATACACATTCCATTTTGTCATACGGGGTATTAAAAAGATGCACACAAAAAGGTCAAGCTTTAACAAAATTTAAATTTTCACTGCTTCTTCAAGGACATTCAGTGATATTGAAATTTTTTCCCCATTGTTCAATGTGCAGTGGTAAAGAACACAGTGATAACTGTTTGGTGCCACTAACCTGATTAATACTAAGGGGCTAGCATAGTTTTACCCCCACTGCTTTTGCTCTCAGTGAAGAAGGCAAATAAAATCTTTGTATAATTATGAACACAGTTTTGACCTCTCAGGCCTTTTGAAAGGGTTTTGGACCCACAGGGATCCAAGGACCATACTTTGAGACCTGCTGCTTTATCTTATTAAGGAATTAGCCAAACAACTGTTAGAGAGATAAAAGTGACCAGCTTACTCTTCTCCTACTCCTTCAGTTAATCTACAATAGTATTTAAAGTATGGCTAACTTTCATGTTTCCAACCAATATTACCTGGAGAATCTTCGGTATCTTTGGGCATTCCACAGATGGTGAAGCTGGGAGTAGGGATATTCCCTAGCAGCCTCAATATTGCAGAGGACAATTAGAAACAGCTTATTACAAAGGCAGTATTAAGAATTAAATGGATTTCTTTGTTATTAGTTGTATGACTGAGACCAGGCCACTTAAATCTTCTCAGTTTGTGAGAATCAACTGAAATAATGTGAAAGCACCCTAAAAACTGTGAAGGTCAATACACACTTAAGTTATTATAATCCAAATATTTCAAAGGAAGAAAATGAAAAGGCTGAAGAGATGGGGAGAAAAGGTTAAAAGACTTTTACTTCCATCTCTTCTCCTAAACTAATTAAAAATTTTTGCTTTACCCTAGATTTACCACCCCCCCTTTTATTAAGCACAATTTTCCTTAACTCTTAGTCTTTTCAAACTAAATACCAATTCCCCTTATTTGCTGAAGTGTCAAGGAGGCAATTTAATTATTCGAGAATCAAAAGTCAATGCCTTGCTATTTAAGTGCAGGGGTGGGAAAGGGGCAGGGAATACAGACAGAAATATGGAAATCAAAAATAAGTAAAAAAAAAAAAAAGTCATTCTGACTAAAAGCATAATCTTTACCTCTCATTTACAGACAATAATTAAACAGGACAGAAAAGTGAGTATTAACCAAATTACTCAGTATGTATTGAAATATATTCCCATAAGACGGAAAGAACTAACATAGTCTGGGAAAATGGAAAAATATATGGACTTGTCCTTTTCTTTCTTACACGGTTTATAAAGTTCATTAACACACATCTATCTCTCTCCAACTATACAGCAATCTGTAAGGCAAGTAAAAATTATCAACATTTTACAGAGAAAACTCTGCTTTGAAATCAAAAGATCTGTTAAAGACCTAACTGCAACCACATCTGTGGCTTCCAGTATCACTACATTAGTAGTTACGTTTTGTATTTATTTAGGGTGGGGAGTTGGGGGAAGCAGCAGAATACTTTTTACAAATTAAATCTTCTATTGAACCTGAACTATAAAGCATATAAATATACCAAGCAACTTTCAAGTATTTTAGTAATAAAGTTACAACTACTGATAACAATAAATTTGTGTTCTCACAAGTAAACATTTAACTTAAGTAAATATGGAAGGAATTCTTTTTAAAAAGCCAGTTCCTTCACAATCAATGACAATCTTTCTCATACATGACACAGTAACAAAAAAAAATTCAAATATCTGTACAAAGATAGCAGAACAAATTGTAATTCAAGACCTGCACAAGAATAATTTTGTAATGAAAGATAATGGTGTTAGACTCCAGTTATTAAAATTATGTGTACATATTTGGGGGTACCCATATTTTTAAATTACAGTTTTAAAATAAGTTAAAATATACTTAAAAATTTAATGCAACTCAAGCATTTTAAAACCCCAAAGAATCTTAAGGGTCCATATGAAGCAGTTTGAAAACCATTGCATAAAGGTTTGCCATCACTAATTAACTACTTGATCTCTGCTTAGGATATTTAAGATAATCAAGTTAAAAACTGCCTTTGACAATCAAAAATATGTAACACAAGAAAACTGATTAACCAAGGCATAATGTAACTAGTGGTCCACAGATAGAGCAAATACATTTTATTGGCTAAACCATATAAAGTTGCTATTACTTAACAATTTTGACTATAAAAATGAGGCTCATATAGTTCAATCTAGTATTTTTCTTTTTTCTTTTTTTGTCTGTTTTTTTGAGACAGAGTTTTGCTCTTGTTGCTCAGGCTGCAGTGCAGTGGCGCGACCTTGGCTCACCACAACCTCGGCTCACCACAACCTCCGCCTCCCAGGTTCAAGTGATTCTCCTGCCTCAGCCTCCTGAGTAACTGGGACTACAGGCACACGATTCCACGCCCAGCTAATTTTTGTATTTTTAGTAGAGATGGGGTTTCACCATGTTGGCCAGGATGGTCTCGATCTTTTGACCTCGTGATCTGCCCACCTTGGCCTCCCAAAGTGCTGGGATTACAGGCATAAGCCACTATGCCCAGTCCTCAATCTAGTATTTTTCATTTTGACAGTATCTTTGTTTATAAAACCATCAAAAAGATGTCAAAATATATGATCATATAACAAAGTGAAAAGTGCAATAACAATACAAAGATATATCACTATAACTATCTTAACATTAAAAAAGTTTAAATGTTAGATCCTCTAAAGAGCACAAAACTATTCATTTAAGTAGCACTAACTGCTCAATACCCAAAGTACATTGGAATATGCCACTTTTTTATTTACTGGAAGATGAGTGGACTGATAATTACCTACCTTCCTCAATGCAGTTTGACACATGACTTTTCAAATTAAAGGATTATGTTCTTGTAGTTATCACTAGAATTTCTTCAAGTAAAAGATTAAACTTAAAAACTCGTTAACTTTACAAAATAAATAGAAGCATTTCCTCTTTTATTAAAAACTTTACTGAACTACCCCATTGACAATAGAGCAAGTTAGACTTAAGAGTTAGGGATTTCAGGATAGTTTTGATGGTTAATTTATTTATGGATATGGTTTACCTCTCCATTCTTTTTACTGACCTAAGGTTACCAAATTAGGTACATTCAATATTTTAATAAGTCTCTTTATTTTGGAGGATACTAAATCAAAACCGTAAACGGACTTCTAAGAATAAATGTAATTCTCATACAATATATAATTCAATATTCAGGCATCGGGTTAAACCATATTATTTCATTTGAAGGTGAATTCCATTCCTTGTGAAGTTGCCCTAAAATTCAACACACTGCAACAAATTAAGCCACCTACTGAGAGAATAACACTTTCTGTCCCATATAAAGGTGACCCTTCTTCCATCATTATATAGAAATATAAAAGCAAAAGTAATTCACACTGGATGAGCATGAGTTTCATTCTTCCATTATGAATTAGACTGAACAAACATTCAAAATACTATGACTCACTTGGCTACATTACTGAACACTTTATTAAATGGAAAACAAGATAAACTCTAAGAATCACATTTTGAGAGTTATAGATGACTTTTAACTTAGAGTTATATCAACAAGAAAAACATGTCTTTATTAGAAATAAACTTTTCATTGTTATTTTAAGAATGATGAAACATTTAAAATGCTACATACTGATTCTCTTAAGAGCACTTCAAAGTGGCACTCTTTAAAAAGCTGCAAATGTTGCCAAGTCATGTTATAACTGGCTCAAAGAATCCTATTTCCATTAAGTTATTTCATGCCACTGCATGAATCAATATTAAATACCTTGGAGTTACTAAAAACTGGAATACTGGCAGAGATGTGCTCAGCAATTATAAAATACGAAAATGTGAATACTCTTTTTCCACGTTTCTTTTAATAATGGCTAGAAATGAGGATGTTCTTTCTAGGTAAACAGAAATAGTTTCCTAAAAGCTAAAGGAAAGATGTAATATCTTAAATGCTAGCAAAGTGTCATGGATCCATAGCCATAGCTCTCTCAAAAGAAAAATGAAATACATTTTGAAGCCTAATATTACCTCCAAACATTTTATTAGCCTAACAAATTGCCAGAGCCATTAAAAAATTTTTTTATCAAAGTCAATACAGTGCTCTTTTTCCTTATTCAATTAAAAAACATAACTTGCTGTCATTTTAACCAGGCTGCACTTTAATCAAACATGTCTTAAATGACACATTTTTTCATGTCAAAGACATAACATCAATTTAAAAATTAAGAAATAAATTTTTTTGAAAGCTAAGTTCAGATGACATCTGGCCCTGCAGTGAAAGAGTTAACATTCAACTAAGCTGATCTGCACTTCTGATCCATTACATTTCTCACAAGCTACCCTACAATGAGCTGAGCAAGTATCAACTGTAATTTGATCCTAGAGTTTATGGAAAAAAATAACTGCACATACTCAACATGCACATTTAATAAAAATCTGTTTCAAGAGAAACATATCCAATAAACACAATTTAAGGCATATTTAACTGTTCAATTAACCTCAAATCTGCAATCCCTTTGCTCTCACGCTCTCAAATAAAATAGGAAGAAAAAAAAAAGCAGCAGCCCTACTGCAGGGAAAAGAGGCTTGAAAAACAACTTTGATTGGCACTTGGCCTGACCCACAGAGGAAGAAAAACAGTTTTTGGACAAAGAGCGCAAATATTTGAGCTTGCTTACTTATGTGCTTTTTTCTTTCTTCCTTTTTAAAAAAAAAATGTAGAAAGAACAATCCCAAAGTGAACCGTATTTAGAGATGTTGACTAAAAACGGTACCATATTCATCTCCGCTTTCAGTCCCGATGCATTTGCACAGCTCAGCAATTTTAATTCATTTGTAGTGAACAAACAGAAGCGTCTCACCTAACGTTTCCACTTAATAAAATGTAAAAATAGAGTTTGAATACGAATAAACTGATTATAATATTACTTTGGGGCAGCTGTTAAAATCTGATCAAAAAGTCTAGAGACCTTTTTTTCATTCCCTTCCCCATCCCTCTCGCCCTTCCCCACGGGGCGATTAAGCCAAGTAAGCTAAACAATACTGGAGTAAACTTTCTATCAGTCACTCTAGGAAGCAGCAATAAACTGATGGTGCGCCTCATTTTTCTGGATCAACACGGGGGGAGGGGGGTGCTAAGGAGGAATAACCCACATCCACCTCAGTCTTCTCCTCCCCCAACCCCAGCCTCAGGAACTGGCCAGGTCGAATTGCATTTCCCATGGGCATAAAGTTCAAGATGCTTTACTGGTTCCTTTCGAGACTGAACTACAGACACAGGACTACCATCCAAACAATTTGAAAACGGGGGGCGTTGAGCAAGGCGCGCAAGGCAGAAGCAACCGAATAAACAAAAACAACACTCGCAAGAGTTAGCCACAGCAAAGAGGGGCCAGGTTCCTCGGGATCCGACCCAGCTGCTCTGATTTCACACCGACCTCCATCAACAGCTAAACTGCACAGGGAGGAGGATCGAACGGATCCCTCCCGCCCTCCGCCCAAGGAGCCGACCCGGGGTAGCAAGGTAGGGAAATGAGCCGTAAAGGAGAGCAAAGGCACCAAATAAAAGGAACAAGGGAAGAAAAAATATCCCAACCCCTCCAGACTTGGGTCTGTCCCGGCGGAAATAAAAAGCCGCAGCAGTCCAAACCCTCCTGCCCTCAACCCACGCCCCCTTTCTCAGTCCCTGCGGAGGGACGGTGCCCGGGGATCCCTCTCAGCCTCCCCCAGTGCGCGCCCGGGGACGAGCCGCCCGAGCCCCGGCCGGCAGGAAGCGACCCTCGCCGGCAGGACCCCGGGCCGAACCCGTACCTTCCGCAGCACTTTCCGGCAGTTGGTACAGAGCAGGTAGTTGGCGGCGGCCGACGGGCTGCCGCCGCCCCGGTTCATCGTGGCTGCGGGCGCCGAGGCGAGAGCGGGCGGAGGGCCGGGTCCGGGCTGTCACTGCGGCCACTGCAGGGCCGGTCCGTCCCCCCGCCGCCAGCCGCGATTCCGCCTCAGCCTCCTCAAGGCGGGATGTCGGGAGGAGAGGCGACTGCCTGAAAGCTAGCGGCACTGCCAGAGGCGACCACCGCGGCAGCTGCCCCAGCGACGGCGGAGACGGCGGCGGCTGCTCCTCACCGGCCCGTTGTTCCACCCGCCCCCATCTTCCAGACCCCCGCCCCCGCCAGGCTAGGACGAGCAGCCGCCACCGCTGCCACCGCCACCGCCGCCGCCGCAGCGCCTCAGTGCGGCCCCGCCTCCGCCGCCCCACCACCTTCACCACCTCCACGCTCCGGTACCGCCCCTCCCGCCAATCGGACAGCTCCGGCTACGCCCCCAGGGCGCTAGCCCGCAGCCAATGAGCAACGAGAGCCCGACTGGGAGTCGCGCCGGCCAATCGCAGGGGCCGAGGAAGCCTTGAATCTCCGGGCAAGTTAAGTTTATCTCCGAGGCTCGGAACTGAAGGGAGATGGCGGTTAGCTAAGTAGTAGGGTAGCAGGGAACAGTTTGCTCTCCTCTGCCAATAAGAGGACGAGGGTGTGTCATATGCAAATATACTGCCCTCCAAGCCCCACCCCCAAGATAAGCTACGCCCCCTTCTCCAGGTCCCTGCAGAAGTGGTGAGGAGAATGAGATAAATAGTTGGGAGCTAGAGCTCGCTAGAGAGTCTAAGATTGAGCTAAATATTTCCTGATCTCTCGAGAAAGGGGGAGGGGAGTGGGAGGATTAAATGTTCCTTCCTTCAGGGCAGTGGTTAGGCTTTCTCTCCACCAAAATCTAACTTTAGCTGTAAAGAAGACTGCAGTTATGTAGCACTTTGTATCCAGGGATCTCAAAGAACTTTACGCATCATTTATTGTGAACCTTGTTTTGCAAAGATTTCAGTTACTTGAGGCTTGGGAGGCGGATAGGGGATAAATGTCTGAGTTATATATATATTTACGCAAGTAATCGAGTTTGAGGGGAGAGACACAAAACCTCTGGTTTAGCGGTTTCCTCTTGTTTGTGAAGCACCTTCTAGCAGTTATCTTAGAGATGTAAGTTCATTTACTTGTCCAGCACTAAAAGGCCAAAGGGGCTTGTTTTCTCACCCAAAAGACCTTCCTGAGGCAGCTGTTCGGATACATGCAGAGCACAGCGCCCTGCTCAGAAAGGAAGGTTCAGAGAACAAATTGCCGTTTAAAACTATTGGGACAAACCTACCTCTTCTAAAGCTTAAAATGGTAAGTCAGGGTTTTAGCGTCCACGTTCTGCGGAGAGAAGGCAGACTTGACTGGGGAAAGCGCAGGCTGACCGAGTGTGGGGGGACAGACGGGTAGGGGAGCCAGGTCTCCCGAAGGGGCTAGCAATGCGCGTCCGAGTCGAATGCGGGTTCCCGATGCTAGACGCCCGCAACCTGCTCCAGAGTGAGAACAAAGGCCGGCGCAGAGCGAGAACCTGATTGGTGCCCGGTCCTCACTCGTGTCCTCCGGGCCCCAGAGATAACTTGCATCGCCTACTGGCAAGGAGCTCTGTGCTCACTGGAGCCCAGCTCCCCACCCGGCCATGGCCGTGGCCACAGGACTGTGCATTATGACATCACCTGTTTTCGATTTTTAGAACCTAATCAGTATTCTCGGCTTCTCCTTTTTTAAAGGTCTCCAGCGTACCAGGATTTGTGAAGGCCTGAAGTTCGTAGAATGAAATCTATGTGGAGATGATTTAAAAGAACGGTTTCACTGGTTTGCATTTCTTTCTTTTCTTTTTAATTAAAAAAAAAAAAAACAACCCTGGTTTCCTTAGGGATTCAGGGTGGTGTTATGCAAAATCGGAAAGGTACACTTGGAGGAGCTAGCAAGTTTAGCATATCAAAGCTATTAGACCAATTTGTGCGGTTAAAACTGCCATTCTCATTTCTCAACAGCTGTCTCCTCTCTGTCCCTTTTTAGAGACCAACACATATAAACCAAGTCTACACAAGAAACAAAGGTAATGGAAATCTGCTAGTATCAGGTTTAAATAGATCAAAATAGAGTAGAAAACCCCAAAAGGGTCTAAGTTATGTAGTTGGGTAAAGGTGTTGATCTATTTAGCCAGTGTTAGCTAAAGGTCGCTTGATGCTGTGTAGACATATATAACTAAAGAGCAATGAATGGTGTGGGGAAGGTGCTTAAGATTCAGTTAGAAGAAACTGTAAAAGCAAGTAAATTCAGAAAAGGAGGGAATTACCACATGCCCTTCGATGCAGAGAACCAAGAAATGCAGGGAGAAAGTCAGCAAGGCACAGTTTTTCTAAGAAACACATATGTGTCCCCATTTAGTGGTAAATTTCTTGGGCTATATTCCTGGCTGGTTCTGGCTTTTAAAGCAGATTTTATTTGAGTATATTTTAAAGGAAAGGAGAAATTGAAGGATGAAGTGAATTTTTGTGCAGATTGAATTTTCTCAAATAGAATTTTAAATTCATATTGTTTTCTAGCACATTCTTCTTATAACCTTTTCTTTTCTTTTTTCACTTGACAGCTAAAATCCTTTCGAAATGAGTTCCTTTAATTTCTTCAGTAACTAAATCCTCCAGAAAGGAAAGCCGAGAGAATCTAGTCCTATACAATAACACCCTCTAACAAAGATCGCTAAAGGAAGATTTTAGTAGATGAATATCTTCAATAATACATGGTCACATACATGTATCTGACCATATGATGGCTCTCTGCACCAAATTCCTCCAAACTATTATAATATGTATTGTCTGTAGTGCTATTTATTTGGAAGTTAATCATGTATTACATTGTGACATTTCTTACAGTGAACCATTATGTATGTGTTTATGTTCTGCCCTCAACTACTCAATGCCAGTACCTTATTCTTAACACAGCAGCCACCCTTTCTGATCTGTCCTCACACCCTCATTCCCATCATAGTTATTCTCCTCTCTCATGGAAATGTTCAGTTTCTGGACATCTCCTTTCTCTTCCATTCTTCACCTGACCTTCCTTCCTTTCTTGGCCAGCCTGAATATTATAAAGGGAATTTTATTTCAAACCCAGGATCACACTTAAGAGGAAAAGAAACAAAAGCCAGTTCTTTTTATTGCACATAGAACAAGGAGAAACTCCACCCCTTTTGTTGTCTGGTATGTTTAAAACAAGAAAGAACTTTAGAAAAGTAGGATATGAGTGAAAATTACAACCAATGTTGATAACTACTTTTTAATTTTTTATTACAAAATTAGGATGATACTTCATTAAACATTGTACATCATTTCAAAACTGTTATCTCATAATCATGTTGCTTGTTTTGGATTATTCTTTTAAAGTGTAATTTTTTTAAGCAAAGAATCCATAAAATCACATGGCTTGGATGTACCATAACTTACTTAATCCTTATGCTATTGTTTAATATGTGGGTTGTTTCAGATTTTTCATGATTGTAAATAACAAAATAAACTTCCTCATACTTAAGTTTCTGGCAGCATCTCTGATTCCTAGGCCTGGAATTTCTGAGTAAAAGGGTATACATATGTCTTAAGGCTCATGGTGCAACTTGCTATAATATTTTGTGGAAAGATTTGAATAAGAACACAGGTGAGAGCAATCATTTGAAAGCTATCATTCTGCATAAGGCCCATCAGTATTCCACCTACCTCTACCTTAATCCCTTTCCCTTCTTCCTTCTGCCTGGTGAATATCTTCTGTTGAAACACTTCCCGAATCAAGCACTTGTCCAAGCATCCATAGTGCCCCTCTATACCTCTTCTTTACCAAAAAGCTCACTAGGGAAATGATAGGTTTAACTCCTGTTTTCTCATTAGACTTCAAACCCCTTGAAGGCAGGGATAGAGTAACGTTTACTTTGTATCCTTGGCTCCTAGCTCAACTGATAGGGAAGTGCTCAAAAAAAGTTTTGGAGAAAGTAATGAATTTCACTCTTTATAAAAGCCCCCCAATAAATGCGAATTGAATTGTTCAGAAAAATCCACTGCTTTGAAGCAGAGAGATTAGGTTCATGTTCTTACCTGTCACCAATCCTTCTCTGACATTGAACGTATTAACTATTATGGGTTGAGCATCATTCTCTCTTTTATAAAATGAAAGTTGTTACCACAAACTGGAGGTGTAGGAAGGGTTGAAGGAAAATTTTTGTGTTTAGCACGTTTGATTGAAGTTACCCTGTTAATAATATGCTGTGACTTTGGACTTGAAATTGTTTACTTCTTTAAATATTCTCATTCTATTGACCAAAGAACTGAGTTCCTCTATAGTTTCAAAATAAGGAGTTAATTGAGAAAAATCAGTTACTAAAGATATTTTTAAAACTCCATTTCTTGAGACAATAGGTCACTTTCTAACATTTTGCCTCTTCAGTCTTCTTTTTCTTTCTCAAGGGGACACCCAAAGCATTTGGATTGCTGGGAAAGTGCTGCATTATTTACACATTTGCAAATACTGTAATTTGTTTCTTGCACAAAGGAATTTACACTTCACACAATTGTAAATTGATTGCTCCCTCAGAGCTGTTAATTAGATTCCTGCTATTTTTTTCTAAGGCCCAAGACCAGTACTACTCCAAAGGAGAAATAAGAGGATCTGTTCTCAAAAGGCCACTACTTTAGTTCCCACCCCATTCCACCTCTTCAATCACCCACCTCCACTAAGATTATTCTTATCGAAGCTCATTTTTCAAAAAACAAATATTCCACCAGGACCCAAATTCCTGTCAGCTTGCTCTTCTAACATTTCAGATCAGAGTTTTCTGTATTTAACCCCACTATAAAGCAGACTACAAAAGGCCTACAGATGTGAAGGGTGTGGTTAATTTGTTTGGCTTGCACAAAGTCAGCCAGCATGATGCTTTTTAAAAATTTTTTGAATTGCTTTCAAATATTCCCAATTCAGGATTTTTTTTTTTAAACCAAAAATCTAGATTTCCATTTTCTTTAGAAAAATTGTCAGATCTGGTTACACTGGGCTTATATTCCCACAGGGCAACCATCTGTCGAGCTCACTACCTGCTATTTGGTTTGGACATGCACTCTTCTGTTTACTAAGGTCCCTGCCACTCCCTAGGGGTTATAATTTTGCCATTTTATTTACATTATCTTCTTGCCCTTTGTAGGGATTTGAATTTGCAACCTCCATAAACCTTCTCCAGCATCTAAATTACTGATCTGTTAGTTATCACTGTTAACTTTATCAGAGAACATTAATTAAAAATAAATTTGTCACCTCTTTACTATAACAAAAGGAAAGGGGTCACATGCAAGCAATATTGTGATGTATGATGTATGATGATGTCAGGTACCCTGAAAAAAAAATATATGTATATTGATATGGTTTGGCTGTGTCCCCACCCAAATCTCAACTTGAATTTTATCTCCCAGAATTCCCACGTGTTGTGGTAGGGACCCAGGGGGAGGTAATTGAATCATGGGGGCTGGTTTTCCCCATGCTATTCTCCTGATAGTGAGTAAGTCTCATGAGATCTGATGGGTTTATCAGGGGTTTCCACTTTTGCTTTTTCCCCATCTTTCTCTTGCCATCACCATGTAAGAAGTGCCTTTTGCCTCCCACCATGATTCTGAGGCCTCCCCAGCCATGTGGAACTGTAAGTCTAATTAAACCTTTTTATTCCCAGTTTCAGGAATGTCTTTATCAGCAGTGTGAAAATGACCTAATATATATATTATATATATATACATATATACACTGTATATAGTATGTATATATATCTCACAATGGGCTGAACAATTATCTAACTAAGAAGAGACTACTATGTCCTTTATGCTGCTAACTCCGCTTCTTATCCTCATTCTGCTCAAATCCCTATTCTAATTGTTGCTTTAGGATAAAGGAGCCACAGGTAATGTGGTAATATTGGAAGAGCAAGGAAGCCAGGCCTGATGCATTGAAAGTGTTTTATTTGATAGGCATCATCACATAGAGGCTAGAAGCCCTGGTTCTGGAGTTAGACATAAATTTGAGTATTGACTTTGCCTCTTACTAAATGTATGACCTTGGGCAAATTACTAAATTTCTCTATGCTTTCAATCTCCTCATCTGTAAGATGGAGTAATAATGCTACCTAACTCAAACGGCAATTGTAAAGATGGACTGAAATAATGCATTATAGTGCTCAGCAAAGTGACTGATACATTGTAAGCCCTAAATAAATGCTTACTGTGAACTGACACAATATAAAGGATGTTATACTTTCTGCATACTGTGTGACCTGGGTCTAGTGACTTAACTTTCCTGTATCTCAATGTTCGTCATCTGCAGAAATGAAGATATTAAGATTAGTTTTGTCATAGAGTTTTTTAAAGATTAAATGAATTCTACATAAAACACTTTAAAACAATGCCTAGCTTATAAGAAATGCTATGTAAGTTCTATTATTATATACTGTTGTTAGGAGATTTTTTTTTATTTGTCTTTTTTTTTCCAGTGAAGATCTTTGATTTTGAGATACTTGTCTCAAAAGTAAGTTAATATAGGGTAATAGAAATAGCACTGGACAGAAAGTCAAGAGACCTAGGGTTTAGTTCAGTGAACTATATATGAACTATATGATATATGCAAGCTTGGAATCACAGCTTATCTATCACTTGGAATCACTTCCTTTTCTATTAAATGTGGCAGGGTGATTAAATTGGGTCCAAGCAGATCCAGTTTTTGTGGGGGCCAAAACTTATATGCTATAGGAAGCTTCTTTGAAAAAAGGAATGTAAAATTATGGATGCAAAATTATTAATGGTTATGAAAATGAATACGTATTTAAACTCAGCAATAAAATCACAATAAATTTTTAAAAGATGAAAAATACTATAAAATCACAGAAGCCAGAAAAAAAAACAAATTTTTATTAACTGCCTGACACAACCCTGTATTACTTTTTCCCTACATTTTTGGGGCTGTATATTCCACTTTCCTCTTCATATGTTAATGACTTTTTTGTTTTGTTTTTTTTTTGAGACAAGGTCTTGCTCTGTCACTCAGGCTGGAGTACAGTGGTGCGACCTTGGCTCACTGCAACCTCTGCCTCCTAGGATCAAGCAATTCTCCTGCCTCAGCCTCCAGAGTAGCTAACACTACAGGTGCATGCCACCACACCTGGCTAATTTTTGTATTTTTCTAGTAGAGACAGGATTTCGCCATGTTGGCCAGGCTGGTCTTGAACTCCTGAACTCACATGATCCACCCACCTTGGCCTCCCAAAGTGCTGGATTACAGGCATGAGCCACTATGCCTGTCCTATTAATGATTTTTGTAATACTATCTTTTTTAGAGGGAATGGAAAGAGAATTCAATCTTTCCCCTAGCACACATTCCCAGTTCTGAGTGTCCTAGGACACGTGTGTCATGAAATAGCCTGTGACCTTACATCTTTGTGATATTATGGCTGGCGAATTGGCCCAGTGGGCAGTGGGAATATTCCTAGAACCTATTCTTTTATTGAGACTACTGGAAATAATAACCATACACTGAAATGACTGTGATCCCCATAAATTTAACTCATAAACCCAAGCTAAAGGTATGTCCATGTCAACTTCCCCTTAGCCAGATCAACAAAGATACCCACAGCTTCTCCAATGCCTCCAGCATGAGGGAGATTGTGAAGGATGGAAATCGGAATACAAAGAAACTGTGATCTTTACCAGTGGTGGTTATAATAGCTTACTTTTGAAATGTATTTAAAAGTATGACCATGTGGGTAAATTGCTTGGACCTCTCTCAGGACCTCAGAAGGGGCCAATGCTAGTGATGGACCCTAAAGTTTAAACTTTATTAAATTCACGCTTAATCCATGTCTGAGTAGAGAATTTCAAAGCCCTCTTTAAACTCTATAATTTTGTGATTTGTTTTGTCTCAGTATATTTCAATGAGAATCTAGTGGAAACAGTGTATAGGAGAAGTAGGAGAATTTCTTCAAGTAGGTGGGGAAAAAGTAAAAGAAGCTCTATTCTCAAATATCACTAGAGTTGTGTTGGTTTTTGTTTGTTCTCTGAGGGATTTTTTGTTGTTGTTAGTCACAGTCTTCTCGATATTCCAAATCCACTGTCCCAAATATTCAACCCTTCTTTCAGAAATGAGGAAATTAAGACTGAAATATTATATATATATATATATATATATATATATATATATATATAATACTACTGTAAAATATACTGGCTGTCTGGGTGTTAAAAATGAGAATAGACTAATAAAATAGAAAAAGTCACACAAGCATAAGGCAGGTTGGGAGTAGGATATAGTTAATGGGAGTAAAGAGGAGTTATAATTTGTTGACTTAGAAGTCTTAGATAATGTAGTATTCTATTGTAGGGAGTTTACAGGAAATCAACACAGGACTGAGGTGAGATTGAAAGGGACCTCTGAATAGAATAATTTATACTTCTACTTTCAGATCTTCTGGATGTGACTATGGCATATCTAGACTTTGAGCATCTTTAGGGACAAGACTGATTCATCTGAATATTTCTAGTACTTGGAATCTAAGAGGTGCTCAAAAAAACTCATTGGATGACATGATTAGATATATTAGAGTTTATTAGCTAGAAATCAAGTGAACAGATTATTTTAATCAAAAAATTCCCAATGTCTTAAAATTGTAAATATATTTTTATACAAAGGTAAAATTTGCCTTATGAGCCAGAAGACACATTCACAAAGTGTATGTGAATGATAGCAACAAAGACAGCAATTTCAAAGATGAAATGTCTTGAGATGATGCATTCTCACATGAATTGCAAACTTGGAATCACAGCAGCAACTTTTGAGATTCTGGAAGGCTGCAAAATTGGAAAATTATGCTTTGAAATATATGCTGTCCAGATAATCCTTTATTTAGTCATTTATTTATTGAACCCTTACCAAGTAGTAAGTCCTGGTGATAAAAGTAACAAAGGACAGGCTTATAATCTAATAGTGAGACTGAAGTATAATCTCTGCATTGTTACAGAAGATGAATAGAAAATGGAGAATAGAATGTAAAAAGGGTTATCAGCAGAGTCCAGAAAGATCTTTTGAGCATTTATGCCTATAACTGGATACATCTCAGTGGTAGTGTTGAAGACATATGATACAGAACTCTTGCTGTGTTTCGATGCAATGTACAATGTCAACAGGAAGACAGGATTAACCCCTATAAATACCAGAGAACAATACAAAACAGTGTATGATGAAATCACCTCCTAATTCCATGTTCATTAATTCACTCATTCATGCGTTCAAGCACTCCATGTTTGTGGAGTGCTTACTATGTGCCAGCCACTTGACTAGTCATGGAGATAGAGTGATGAACATAAGAGTTAGAATTTATAACCTAGCAGAGAAGATGGACTTTAAACAAATAATCCCAGTGTGTAATGAGTGTTATAGTAGGGAAAAACACAGGAAGGGAACACAAAGCAGGGTGATCAAACCTGGTCTATGTCTCCCCTGGTCTAGGCCTTCCCCGAGGAAGTGAAATGTTAACCCAAGAAGTGGTCTGCCTCCTGGTTTCCAACAGCAACTCCCAGAGACTCCCCCTAGTAGGTCCTTTCCCAGTGTTTCAGTTCCCCATTTTAATATAGTTCATGCTCCAATCGCAAAACTCCTATGTATCCTGGCTTTTTACATTGCAGTAGGCAAACTTCCATGAGGGGTGCAAATCTTCCTTTCTTTTCTGAGGGGCACTATCCCTATTAAAAATTCACCAAAATTTTAATCTATTTTTCCGAATTAAATAATATCACTTTATTATCTAACATTTAGCATTTCACACTTAGCCCCCACCCTGTTGATTTCCATTTGTATATGTGCAAGTGATATGTGTGCACAATTTCTAACAAGTACATCGATATTATCTGTCTTAAGACAGTAAAGTACTTGAAGATAACCATCATATTTCTAATCCATATTCTGTAATCCCCATAACCTTCATGGTAGTGATGATAATCATCATAGATATGGTAATAGAAGCAACCACTATCATTTACTGAGTACTTAGTATGTGCCAATAATTATTCAATAACCTACATAAATTATTTTGCCTAATACTTATAAAACGTCTATGAAGTAGCTATTATTATCTCCATTTAAATGTGATTTATAGGGACTGAAAATTTGGTCAAGGTCACACAAGGTAGAGCTCTGATTTGAACCCAGATCTGCTTGATGCCACCAGGATTTACAGTGTTATAAAATCATGCTTTGGCATTATTCAGTTAGTCATTTTTATAAATATTCTTTGAACTAATTATCTGTGTTAAGTTACCAAACTATAAGGTCCACTAGATTAAATCTCTCATACATTTACCAAATATAGCTCGCTGGACACCTATTGAAATAAATGCTATGAGAATAGGCGAACACATACCCATTATTCTCTATTCTAGTATTTTATTACCCACTGGCATATTACGTGAAAAATATTTGGTGATCTTTGGATAAGAAAACTACCTTTGTTGGCACCCAAGTCAAAATTCCAAATGTTCTGAGATATAAGTCTGAAGATTCCTAGGCACTTGGCTAGTCACGGAGATAAAGTGATGGACATGATGAAGATAAAGTTGATAAAATTAACAATTAAGGGTAGAGGAAGGAGGTGCTGTTGGTACTTTCACATGCTATATCAAGGCAAGTACAGGTCTATTGCAATAAGCTGGGATTAGATTCTCTAGAAATAAGATGAATAAACTGGTTTCCACATAACCCGCCAGCAAATTCAAGATGTTCATATCAACCTGTCTTATCCACAGCCTCCTCTAAGTAAATCTTTTTGCTGGTGGCCTTATTCTAAATAATCATGCTCTGTACTATGTGAGTCAACCGAGGAATAGACACTTGACTCAAAGACAGTCATTCCGTAACCTAGCCATCCATCTGTATGGACTAGCTCAAAATGATAATCTGAGCCAATCAGATTCCTTTCTTGGAAATTTGGCATCAGGAAACTATGATACTAAGCCAGTTGGCAGCAAAGTCAGATTGTAAAAGGATGTCATGAACCATATGCAAACTAAAACGAAGAAGGAACAGAACGGATAGGAAGTAAAGGGTGAAGAAGCTGGGAGGGGTAGGAGGAGGGGGCAAGGCACAGAAAGAAAGCAAAGAAGCTAAGACACTGGTATTTAGAGTTCCTTAAATCCTGGTGTGTTTCCACTTCCAGTCTTTGTGTATCTCTGTAATAATTTCCTTCACCGATCTAATCTCCTCCCACTGCTGATTTTGTGAAGTAACTAAATTTTGTTTCTTTCATCCAAAAGAGACTGACGGAAATAATCTTCCTTCATTTCCACGTCAAGCACTTATACATATGAAATATTACCCTTAGTTCTCATTAGTAAATGGATGTGAAAGTCAGGACATTCCAAAAGAAAGAACTAGAACTCACTCGGCCAGAAAACCCCCATTTCAGTTTTTACACAGAAAAATTCTTACAGTCTATGTTTCACTAAGAATGTCTGCTGTGCAAAACCCTCAAACTTTTTAGAACGTTTTTTTTGTTCCAAGTTAGAGAACGGCAATCAGTAATCTATTACCCAAAGTGCTTCTCCTTTCCAGGTTTCATGTTAGAGTGATTCTAATATGTGTGTGCTATCAACTGCCTACACAGAAAACTGAGAGACAAAGGCTTTCTCCTTTTCCACACATTATCCTTCATTCAGACTTAATGCCTGCAGGTCCGGTTTAATGATTTCCCAGAGTTTATGAACGAAAAAGAAAAACAAAGCAATAAAAACAAAAATCAAAGTTAAATTTCCTCAAAAGTTTTCAAGAAGGAAGTAGTCAGGACAAAAACAAAGGGAATGAGGGCACTTTGTCTCAGGATACAAATTAAAGATCACTGTGGTGACCTCTGTGGGGTGGTTATAAAGGGGACCAGGTGTATACTAGGAAGTCATTTAGTTTTAGAAATGTAAATATGTGTAAATGTTTTAATTTTACTCAACTTGCCAGAGGTAGAATGTCCCTGGACAACTAACTGATACATTTCTTTAGGGCCAATCGCTGGCTTTAGAAGAGCCTCAGCTAATCACAGTAGAGCTGGACTGTTGTGGTTTTCCATTCCTTTGCATCGTATTCCTCAGTCTCTGCGGAAGGCACTGCTCCTTCCTTTCCTTTCTAAATCTCTCTCTGTCGCTCTCGCTCTCGCTCTCGCTCTCTCTCCTCCCCTAGTTTATCCTGGACTCATGCTGAGCTCAGCAACCCTTGAACTCATTTTCTATCTGACATGTGAAATAGTTCTTAGGTTTCACTAAACATTTGGAAAATAAACGAGGTACTTCGCTCTGCCACTTTTCAGGTATGGTGAAGAAAATAAAATGGCCTCCCTGGGCAGTACTAGATGGGTTGTGGTTGTGCTGGCCTTGCTCTTGATGAGATAGCACTACTGTTATTTCTGTATATACCAGACCTGTCACTTTGCATTTTCTATTTCTCAGTGAAGACATGAACATCTAGACATTCCACATGTCTATGGGGAACTAGAGTGTCCAGGAATGGAAGCAGATGGAAACATTCTCATTATGCAAGTGTAACTTTAGCTGTGACCTAAAATGTATTGCCTAAGACTTCTATAAGGGTGAAATTGAAAATTTTCCATTTTTTTAACCTCAATATTGTATAATCTAGTCACTGTTCAAAAACTCCTCAAACTTCATTTTTCATTACTTCATAGGGTTTTTTTGTGAGGATTAAATTAAAAGACATATGTAAAGCACTGAGAACAGTGTCTCCCCTATCATTAGTACTCAGTAAATGCTAGCTATTTGTGTTATTTTTAAAAGATTTCATACAAAAGTATATTTTTAAACAGCAATCGAAATTTACTTGAATTTTAATGTTTTGGGTTCCCTAGTACCATTTACCAAGACAGTTTGTTTTGATTTAAAAGGGCCTCAAGTGCTTGATAATACTCAGGGTTTATCATTAAACATCTTTATTGCACTTGTGTTTGCAAAGTACATTTTTGTCTTCTGTTAGCTAGTCTATCCAGTCAGATTCTGAGAGAACTCAGTGTCAGTGATACTGTTGAATAATGAAGAAGGTCATGGAGAAATTAAATGACACGAATGTATTCTTCATTCTAACCTCTCTCTAGATGAAGAAAGATGATTTCTAAAATTTGGCTTTACATGTGTATGAAGATGAGTGTATGTGTATACACACAAAAACACACACACGTATATATACCCTTATGTGTCCTGCTCCCAACAAATTCTCTTTTTTCTAAGCTAAAGATCATTCTTTAAGTTTTTAACTGAAAAATTACAGTTTGCCAGTTAATGAAAAGGAAATATTGTTTCCATTTAAGAGCTGGAACTCTGAGATCGAGTGCTTTGGAATACTTCTAGAGCTTTGTCTACTAGCCATAGGTAATGATTCCTACTTTCACTCTGCAGGAAGCAACTACCTGTTGTGATATGAACAAAATATAGAAGATAATATGTCCAATATATTCTGTATGACTCAAGGAAGAACCCAAACATAAATAGGTCTGGTTTTTATAAATGTGGGGCTGGGCTGAGAGGGTCCCCTTGGTGGTAAATGGGTAAAAGTATTTAAGTGTGTACCAAGCACCGCAGTTCTTCTAAAAGGTCTTCTTTGCCTTTTATGACTGCCTTCTGTCTGTAGAAACCTCTTTCTTTGTAAGTCTGGTTTAGTCATCAGGCAAAATGCCTTATTTATTTCTGGTTGTTTACAAAACCAAAGACCCATACTATAGGATATTTATAATGTTGTCTATCAAAGCAGTCACCGGGAGAAGAGATAAGCAATTCCTCTGCTAAAAAATATTGCGGCCTATGAATTATGAATGCTCATGAAAAGGTCCCTGCTTTACCAGGTCATAAGTAAATGATTTTGTTCCCTTGAGCTAATGATGCAACTCATTTAGGTTGATTTCACCTTCCTCAGATATCATAAATCTAATTTCCGTCTTTCACCTATAGTGCTTAGCTCATTGTGCAGTGGCATCACAGGTAAGAAGGGCTGAAGCAAAGTCTGAGTTCATTCCTCCTAAGAACATTGGGAAGAATTTCTCCCCTTTTTCAAAGAACCAGAGGGTATATTTAGCCAAACAAGAATAAGTTTCTAGATATGGAGGGTAACCAAATAGGGTAACATTTTTCTGGGTGGAAAAAGTAAAGAGAAGGTAGATGCCTTTATGTATTGGTATCATAGTTTCCATAGCCCTGGTGCTTCCCATAGTAGCTTTGAAATGAAGACCAGCAGTCCGTTCCCCTAGATGAGGCAACAACTCAGGGTGAGTAGAGGCTGGAGCCACACCCTACCAGCTCTCAGCCAGCTCAGCTTTTTGTTCTCTTTGCCTTTTGTCTTCAGGGCTCCAGCAACATCATTTAACCCCATTCAGGAGTGAGATTAGGTGAATTCCTTAGAGCCTATGAATCACCACTGGTGATGCAAAGTCAGAAGAGCTAACATGTCACTGGGATCCACGGGCTCTGAGGAATAACCAGTTTCAACAATGTTACATGATTTCAAGGCCTTTTCATGTCTCTTGCTTTTGGCCCTGTCACGTATATCTGATATACTTCCAATTTTTCATGTCCCAGTCTCCCATCCCTTTTACTAATCTGCTTCTTTTCACATCATCTGCCCTACTTCCTGCGACCTTCTAACTATAGCAAACTTCTAAACCCTAGAACCTTTGCTCTATTGTTAAAATTCTCCTCAAAAGTCACCCAAATTATCCTGGTAGCAAAGTAGAAGAGCTTAAAAATATTTTTTGCAGTGAAAAGCCTAGAGATGACTTACCTAAATATGTCCTATTTGCTACCTGTAGTTCATGCTCCTGCCAGGGGGAAGTCATGGGATTTTGCCTAGACATACTTTGGTCATTCTGTGTTTTGCGCTGCCCATGATGAATCAGGGATTGTTTAAGCAAATGAAAGCAAGTGTCCTTGTGGAGTGGTAATGGAGACATTGGTGGCATTCACATGGCTGAAAATTTGCAGCTCATCTCTGGCCCCATCCATGAACTGAATTCTAACCTCAGAATGTTCTTCTGAAAGAAAGACCATTTTCATTGCTAGACTCTAAGCTCCATGAGGGCACACACTGTGTCTGGATTCTGTTCATTTATGTATTCCAGGTGACATAGAATGAAGCTTCTCCCATTGTAGGTGTTCAATAAGTCTTTGTTAATTTAAATTCCTACCTGATGAAGTTATTACTCTAGCACAGAACAAGGTTCTTTTCCATTAAATACCACAATATCAACTGGATATGGCAGGGCAGAGTTTAATGTGCTAATTTAAATACACAGAAATGAAAAGATTGTTGTATCCATCATGGACCTTGGAATAAACATGAATTTCTGAGGGCTATAAATGTATCTCAGAGAACAGGATTAGGAACAAAGTAGAAATAAGTAAAATTTAAGGAAGATCTCAAACATGAAGGGTAGTGGATAAAGAAAATGCACTTAATTTTGATTATAGAAATGCAAAATTGATAAAGAGTTCTCAGCTTAATTGAAATACCAAGTATTTTCTCAGGACCTTAGTACCATTACCACTAAATAAAATAAAATAAATAAAATATGGAATTTAGACTAGATAAGATCCCTTCCAAATTTAAAAAGGAGATTATGATTACAAATGATCAAAAATATATAAAATATAAATTAAACTGAGGACCTTATTCTTTCTTTTGAGAATGGGTCTTGGCCTAGAACAAAGGATCTTAACCTAAAACCTATCACTGTACTGCTTTGGATCTTTGAATTTCCTAAAACTGTGCAAAAAATTTGTATATATATATATATTTTCCTGAGGAGGAAGAATCTACAGTTTTCATCAAATTCCCAAAGTGAACCCCAAAAACCTTATAAACCACTAGAGTATTATATTTTAGGTTGTCTCTTCATAGGATTTGGCAGAACACTTTCAATGTGTCAGGCATCATGCTAAACATTTATATGTATTAACTCATTTAACCCTAACTTCATAATACCACTGCTTTTCTGAGAAGCAAGTTAACGTTCTCAAATTCATACAGCTGATACATGGTGGTGCTGGGATACCAACTCAGGCTGAATAAAAACGCCCTGCCTTTTTATTACATAGAATTATCTTCCTTTTGAGTAGACAGAACATTTGCCAACAACCAGAGCCTTTTCAGTCTTAGCCATCATTTTCCATTTAAATCATCCTTTATATAGTAATGGCCTCCTAAGGATCCTAAAGTCTTATTACATTCAAGCAGCATTCCTCTATGGAACAAGCCTTCTAAAGCACAGAGGCAACCCTCTCCAGACTGCTCCCTTCAGTTTTTTTCCATTGTAAAACTAGCCTGCAGTAAGCATAATTTTGTCTTAACTGTCTATTCTAGACTCCAGTCTGGACACATGGCACAAATGGACAACCCATACATTTGGAGAGACTCCAAAAAATCCATCTCAAGCACTGAATGGTCCTGGCCCTGTTTCAAAATTTTACTAACCTTCCACAAATTGTGATTCCAGACACGTTTATACCTTGGTCCCCAGGATAATGGAAGGCACAAAAGAGGCAGAAATTAAAATGTCAGTCCATCTGGGTACATAATGTGGGCCAGCAATGACAGTGGAACCCATTGTCTCCTAGGTCACCTGAGGGTAGTATATCTGTGCTTTCTGTGAAAGGGTTGACAAAGTAATCCAGAGCAGTTTTCTTGATGTTCCTTAACTCACTGTAAATACAGTGTGCTACTTAACAATAGCAACTAAGATTTAACAAGCAACAGGAAGCATTTTTAAAAACAAGTGAAAAGCTGAGATCAGAATTCCAGTGAACTTTCTAATTCAGCTACCACTGCCATTATTCAGAAGCAAAATAACCTGAAATATACGATGGAAGCTGGAAAGGCAAGTAAGATAAAACTTTGCTATTATCTGCCCAAGAGAAGAGTCGGGATCATCCAAACCTTTTCATTAACTTCAAATTCTGAAGGTTGAGTCATATGCCATGTCACTGCAGATGGAAAAAAGAACATCCACAGCAAAGGTGACACCTGAGAGGTCATACAGCCTGTTAGAAAAGCTGAAAGCATCAATCTGAGAAAAATAAGTGAGACTCAAGAACCACGTCAGAACTATGGATGACATAAGGGATTGAGGGTTGTGGGATTCGAGACATTGCCAATCTCCTCACTTTTCCCCCTTTTTATTCTTTACAACCCAACCACTGATAGAAGCCACTTGTTTGACCTGAACTAATCTGTTATGTTTTCCGTGCCTCCAAAGGTGCCGGTTTCAGTTCTGCTGTGTTACAGTAGTGCCTTCGCTGAGTTTGAAACTGGATACTCCAAGCAAGTAGATGCCTTTTCTTCAAACATGCCAGGGAAAAACTTAAATTACTTTAGCAAAAATAACCTTTCTGCCATCTTCATCAAGTTAACACAGAAAACTGATATTTAGTCATGAAGGAGCTTGATTAAACTGTTTCACTTTATCATTTTACATCTTGATACAGCAATTTTTTTTTTTTTTTTTGCTTGGCTGCCTTCTCCACGAGATTATATGCTTCATGAGGACGCTTTTTCTCATCATTACATCGTCAATACAATAATGTTTTAGAAGAAAATAAATAAAGAAAGTCCATGCAGAAAAGTTGTCTGATCTATGTTACAAGCATAGTGAATTCTTATCAGGTTAATAAAATATGAGTTGCATTACTCAAGAGTTTTTAATAACCAGTGGTTGTAAACTGAATTTATATCATGTATCATGTGTAAATGTAACATTGAATATTGTTGTAAGTTTCAGGATAGGAATTAGTGTTCAGGCTGCAGTGAGTAATTGCTACTTTTGTCATCCTTTGGGTAACTCTTGGCCAGCTTGGGTCTGCGAAATTGCCCCCTCCTTTGCATTCAGCCCTGTCCTTGTTCTAGGAGTCTCCTCCCCCAACATGCAGTGGGTCTAGCATTGGTATGTGATTCTCTGTTCCTCCAGGGAACAGCCCTCCCTGCGGTCATGAGGCTTTGTTCATCCATACTCCCAGCTGTCCTTTCTTTGCTTTGTGTTTTTAGGGGAGAAATGTGCTGGACCTGTTGGGCCCCTACACTGAAGCTTCACAGGGAAAGTTGGGAGAGGGAGAGAAAGAGAAAGAGAGAGAGGGGGAGGTTAAAAGACAAGCTGCGGTGAAGCAGATTAAACAGGTGGAAAGTATGTGTGCATGTGCATGTGTGTGAGTGTGAGAGGCTGGGGAGGAGTGTTCCATGAAAAGAGACTGGCACTTGTTCAGACTGGAAGGAACTGAAAGAGTGGGAGCAGTATGTGAGCCAGGAAGAGAGCAGTGGGAAGTGGGGCTTTAGGTCAAATGGGGAAGAGGTCCCGCCTTCTAAATCATGCAAAAGATTTTGACTTTTATCTTAAGAAGAAAATGGGAGGAGAAAGCCTAGAGCAGTGTCAGAAAGACTGTACATGAGGGGAGAACTGAAACAGGCTTCTTTGGTGGTTCTGACCACAGCCCATTCATTAGTGGAGCCTATTCCTTTGGGCATTCTTAGTTTTGACTCCATTTCAGAAAGATATATTGAGCACATACTCTGTTTTAGGCCCTGTACTAGACAAGGGAGAGAGATTAAAATATTTAAGATGTGACTCCTGCCCTTAAGGATATGTCAGTTTAGTAATGACATTTTGTTTCATTAAAGAAGCTAATAGTCAAACCAAGAACTTCCAGCTAATCATTCCGTGTCTTCTCACACGGAGTGCTTCTGAACCAGTTTTTTCACCTCCTGTTCTTATACATTTGATTTTTTTTTAATACAAATTTTTACATTTTTCTTGGTTTCAGGCCATCCTCCCTGCCTGCTATATCTTTTTGAATCTTGCTACTAGCTCTCTCTTCCAACTTTATGCTACATGCAGATCTGATGAACATGTCTTCTTTTTGTTAACTCAAGATCTTACTTAAAAAATTGGTCCAGCACTTTGGGAGGCCGAAGCCGGCAGATCACTTGAGGTCAGGAGTTCGAGACCAGCCTGCCCAACATGGTGAAACCCCTGTCTCTACTAAAAACACAAAAATTAGCCAGGTGTGGTGGTGCACGCCTTTAATCCCAGCTACTTGGGAGGCAGAGGCAGGAGAATCGCTTGAACCCAGAAGGCAGAGGTTGCAGTGAGCCAAGATTGTGCCACTGCACTCCAGCCTGGGCCATAAAGTGAGACTGTCTCAAAAAAAAAAAAAAAAAAAAAAAATTGGTGACAGATCTCAGAGGGTCCTTAAGCCCTTTAGCATGGCACAAGTAGAGATTTCTTTCCAGGTGGTTCTTAATTGATTGGTCAGTACACGTAGGGTACCATACAGTGTTTTTTCCTGGGAAGCCTCTCCCTATTTTATAGGCAGAAATAAGTGCCCTATTTATGGGCACCCACAGCACCTGTGAATACCTATGCCACACTACTTGTGACATTACATTTTAATTTTGTTATGCATCTATCAGTATGGGTTTGTCGTTTTATTCATCACCATAGTCTCAAAATTGAGCACAGTGTATTTGTATTACATGTGACGGACACTCAATAAACATTGTTCGGTGACCTAACCTGCATGATTTTTTATGGACTTTATTTTATTTATTTATTTAGGTATTTACTTATTTTTTGAGACAGAGTATCACTCTGTTGTCAGGCTGGAGTGCAGTGGCGTGATCTTGGCTCACTGCAACCTCCACCTTCTGGGTTCAAGCGATTCCTGCCTCAGCCTCCTGAGAAGCTGGGATTACAGGTGCCTGCCACCACGCCCGGCTAATTTTTTGTATTTTTAATAGAGACGGGGTTTCACCGTGTTAGCCAGGATGGTTTCAATCTCCTGACCTCATGATCCGCCCGCCTTGGCTTCCCAAAGTGCTGGGATTACAGGTGTGAGCCACCATGCCCAGCTTTTTATGGACTTTCAAAACATCCAGGCTATTTGATAAATTTTGAGGGTTGAAATATAAAATTTAGCCCTTCTGGCATTTCCCAGTTTAGCTCTATGTGGTTAGGAACTGGGTCCCACGTTCATGCCTTGGTGTTGGCTCCACAGAATCATACACTTTGGTCTCTGGAGCACTTCCTGATATGTCATAGGAGTTTTTAGTGTCTTCAGATTATCTCGGAGATTTTACAAATGATGCAGTGAAATCAGGAGAAAAGAGACGTGTAACCCCCTTATCACTGATCTCCAATTTCATGGGCAGGACATGTAGAAAGAGCCTAGAATTTGACAATAGAACTCTGGTGAACAGGTATACTATACATAATAAATATAATAAAAACTACAGCTTAATTTGAGAAAGCTCATTGAAAGAGAAATAAAAATTCTTCTTTTTGATGTAAACCATCTTGAGATATTTATAGTTTTTTGTTCTGTCCCCACGTGTTTTGCCTTTATCTTTGATTATCTAAACTATGAGGACCACAGATTCTCATTTTTGAAATTTGCTTTCATTAATTCCTCTCCATCTTTTTTTTTTTTTTCTTAATGTATCTGAGTTTCTATCAGTTTGGCAAAAATACTTGGCAACATTTACTGGGATTTTTGAACATCCCACATGCAATTCTGTGTTAGGGATTTCACAGGTATTATCCTATTTAATCCTCTTCTATAAGAGGCAGGTATGTTACTGTGCTTGATTTATTTTAAAAAAAAAAGAAAGAAATAGAGGGAGGTTAAATCATCCCCACTCTTATCTTGGTTTCCGTCTCTCCCTGTAGTCTGCTGGTGTGTTGCAGAGCTGAGGTTTGAATAGGACCTGATTCCAGAGCCTGAACTCTTAATCCCACACACAATTTTGCAAAGGGCTCAAAGTCACAGAATGTCATACTGGAAGCATCCTCAGAGATCATCTAGCTTAGAACATAATGTCTAGCTGTGGACCTGATTTGCTCCTACTTTCTGGGCAAAATGAATCTCCCAGAGTGAAAAATAGGTAGGGGAAATGGATGAAGTGGGAGAGGGCTGGGTGGGTTGATTCCAAGTCCCAGACTCCCAGCAGGGACTTTCATGTCTGGAATTTTGTTTTTTGTTTTTTTGTTTGTTTGTTTTTGAGTCAGAGTCTTGCTCTGTCACCCAGGCTGCAGTGCAGTGGTGCCGTCTCGGCTCACCGCAACCTCCGCCTCCCGACTTCAAGCAATTCTCAAGCCTCAGTCTCCTGAGTAGCTGGGATTACAGGCTCCTGCCACCACGCCTGGCTAATTTCTTTATATTTTTAATAGAGACAGGATTTCATGATGTTGGCCAGGCTGGTCTCGAATTCCTGACCTCAAGTGATCCACCTGCCTTGGCCTCCCAAAGTGCTAGGATTCCAGGTGTGAGTCATTGTGCCTGTCTGGGGTTTTGGAATTGGATGGTGCACACATTTTTTTTTAGCCTGCATTAATGTCTTTCTTTATCATTAAAATGTTCGTTTAATAATCATGTGAGGTTGGGGTCTAATTTCAGTTTCAACTGCCGCTAACTATGTGATCATAGGATTTTGTTGTTGTTTTTGCTCAGCATCTACTGTGCCATATTTTAAGACACACATTTCAGGCAAAACAGACAGCAGGAACAAAGGTGTGGTAGGTCCACTGAACAGGGAGCCAGAGAGCTGGATGTAGGAACTGCCCATCACTCTGGGGAGTCTATGAGACAACAATTCTGTTTTTCAGCACAATAAATTGTTTGTTACCTTCAAATAACACAGAAAGACAAAAATCAGTAAGTTTATATTTCCACAGGCAGTGAAAATGTGAAGATCTGAGTGGTGTGAAAAGAAGTCACTTTCAGAGAGAACATTTTGCTGAAATTTAGAGTGAGCTACATGTGCCTAAGTCATACACAGGAAGTAGGAGACCTGGGGGTCAAGGGGACAAAAAGCCCCACAGTGAAAAAAGGCAATTACTGGGAAAATGAGAGAAGAATGCAAAGTATACAGAAGCAGCTATGTACGTTGTGAAATATAAGTCACCACACTATGTGTTTTGGGGCTGCAGTCACAAAGATCAAGATAGAAAATGCAAATATTCACCTCCATGTCTGAGTAATCTTTGCCCCCCCATTCTTTCATTCCTTTCCTCCAACATTTTAGTCTCCTAAGCCTTTTTTGAAGGATTCTTTGTCTCACTTAAAAATAAAGATGGGTAAGGGAGTATCTGAGCAAACCAGATGTGGCAGGCTCCGTGAAGTATATCCATGTTTTCCTGCTCTGCTTATGTAAAAATAACTGAGGGAAGCTGAAATATTTTGTATGTGTATTAAAAGTTAAAGAGAAGAAGGGTTTGGAGCAATGAATGAGATGAAAGACAAAGCTGTGCCAGGAAAGATGAAAGCCAAGCAAAGGGTGGTTAATCATCCCAGTCAGAGATAAACAAGAGAAATCTAGTGTCTCCTGAGAGCTAAGGAGCCCCGCTATCCACCATGGAAATGTCTCTGACATCTAAGTTACCGAGCTGGTTACTAAGCCTGCTATTTCTGATCTGTCAAAATCATTCCATTAAAACTTAAAATAAGCCTGCAACTGGATAAGCTTATCCCTTACAGAAGCCTTATGTAATAAATGCAAATGTGCATCTGAATTATTAGGCTTCTATTTTTTTCCCTCAAAGCTGCACTTAATCAGTAAAAGCTTGTGAAAGCCTAAAGATTTCTAAAATAAATGTGTATCTAAGAGCATCTCTAACATTGTCTTGAGAGCTACCAAGAGGTTTAGAAGAAAAGGCCTTGTGTGGAGAACAAGAATTGCTGGGTTCTGGCACTGGTTTAGCTACTTAATTTGCACTGGTTCTTGCAAATCACTTAGCCTCCCAAGGTTGAAAGAGTCTATGTCTGAGTGAAAAGAGTTCAGAAACTAGGATTAAAAACCATGGGTTTGAGGCCCAGCTTCATCATATGCAAGCTATATGGCTGGCAACGGATTTAATATTTAGGGGTTTGTTTTCTTATCTATAGAGTGGGGGAAGTAATAGTACCTCACGCATAGGACTGCTGTGAAGAACATATGAGACATTGTATATAAAAAAGTTCTTTGCGCACTGTAAAGGGCAACAGACAAGTTGGCCTTTGTCATTACTTCCCCAGTTTACCTAAGGCTTACAGAATGCTGGGAAAATAAATGAGAGGTAATAAGGCATTTTTTATAGAAAGTCCTAAAAATTACTTCACAATTCTTTGTAACAAGTGAAGACATAGTTTAATACTGATGGTAAAGGCAAATGAACTAATCAGAAGGCCAGCCCCATCTAGGAGACGTGTAAGACATCTTCCATCTACAGTCGAAGGCAAACGATAAGGTTTTTTTCTTATTCTCTTGTATTCTAGAGGCTGTTGGGGGTTGGGTGGCTTGGAAGAGAAAGTGCCACACAATAGCATTTGCTAGATTACGGCATGGGGGTTGGGAGGGCGCTATAATTTAAGAGGCATAAGATGACTGAAGTGATCACACAAAAAAGATATCTTCCAATTCCATTTGAGCTACAATCTGATTTCGCTGTTGAGTACAATGTCCCCTTCACAAGAATCAGAAGTCAGCATCAGGGCTGTGCTGCATAAGTTTTCCACCCAGCAACAGGATGATGTCAGCAGCCAGGGAGAACGACCAATCAGCAGGCAGAATGAATCAGAGCGTGCTGGGATTTTGCTCAACTGTCTCTTAGCAAAGCAAGCTGTGCTCTGAAGTGCAGGGGTTATTTGCACTTCCTCTGCACTTGAAGCTGAGGCTGAATGGCTCTTTAGCTGAAAAGGTACCAAGGAGTGTGCAAGCAGTTAAGATGATTTGCATCCAAGCAGCCAGTCTCATAAGTCATGAGTCATATTTGTTTTCCTGAAAGTATTTTTTTGCAATAAAAAATTCAGCATTAATAAAGATTCTAAAGTCTTGATTTATATGTTGTGTCTTATAATTGCTTGAAATCTGTTTTGTTTCATGCATTGTGATGCTGGGCAGCTCTTGGCACATGAGCTACAAGTAAAGTTCAATATTGCCTCTTAGGGAGTTTGAACTTGCCTCTGATGTTTCAAGTCTTCTCTCTAATGACAAGCAGCCTGGAAATCAACAGCTGTTTCATTTCTGGGGCAAAAGTGCTAATTCTCCAATTACACTAAAGTGTGTTTTGTGTGTGCTTCAAAAATAAGTCTAAGCTGGAAGGATATGATGTGACTTGTAGACATTGTCTCATGGGTGGGAGTGGAGAGGGCTTTGTAGCATTTTTGAAAACATGAAGTTATTTCCCAATATTTTGTCAGTTTTTCTGATCTTAGTAGGCAGTGACAGCAGTATTGGAAAAGGGTGCAATTGAAGGGTTAAAGCTACCTACCCGGCATTACCTATGACATATCCCAGGTCGATTAGACCTCCCAGGCAGGTTCCTCACTGGCATTATCTGAGGACAATTTCTGTGCTATCTAAGGCCAGAAAGCAGTTTTTCCTGTGAGTGGTGAAAACACATCTTTCCAAAAGAAAATATATATCTCAGAGAGGGAGTGATTTTTCATCTTGTCTTCTTTCAGAGTCCTTGGTAGGTCTCAGGAAGCACCATGTACTGCAATTTATTAGCCCAGACCTGCTGCAACCTATCCTTCTACAGTTTGCTTCTTGGCCGAATGCCTCGTTTTCCTCATTACTGAAATGAAAAAGGGTTTACAAAGCTAGCTAATTTGAGCTAATTAGGGACGGGCTATTCTGAAATATTAAGAAGGCTGGATTTGAGAATATTCCTTAAAGAAAAGCCGACATTACATTCAAAGGTTGGTAATACGCTGGAGGAGAGAGCACAGCTTCCAGAGTTTAGGCTTCCCAGCGTTTGAATCCCAGCTCTGCGCTTCCAGCCACCTCTCCATTCCACAGGTGCAAACTGGGGCAATGCTTAGCTCCAAGGACGGTTGTGAAGATAAACAATCTCTCACCACTAAGCACAGGCAAAACACATAGTAGCTACTCAATAATTCATAAACCCTCCACCCCCTTTAAACTGGAAATAAACAACTTGTTGGCTGATAGAAATCCCAGAGGGACCTGCTTTCACAAATACTGTAGGATTTGTAATTAGCATGTAAAAAGACTGCTTCCAGCCCTTGAAAGCATGTTGTCCTTTAAAGGCTCTTAGGCAGACTCAAGAAGCCTTGTTTGCCCTCTAGCATTAATTTGCTTAGCAAATTCTCACTGCTAGGGCAAAATTAAATTTCAGTTTAGGCTCTGTTTGATTGACCACAAACTCTAAATGAAGGTGGCTTTAGTGTGATCTAACTTTCACTTGTTTGGGAGCCTTGAGATTAATGCAATGGGCCTTCGAGTGATTCTATAAGGCCCTGGCACTCTTTACGAGAAAGACGTAAATATGAAGTATCTGAAGCAATGCTGTTATCACCATTCCCTTTCCTTAGCTTAACATCCCTCAAGGGGTGCTTCTGGTGCCCAGAGAAGTTTAGAAAAGCTTTTGACGGAGCAGAGCAGACTAGGAGTCTGTACAGAGGTGAAAGCCCTGGGAAGGTATGAGGTTATAGCAGCTGTAGAACCCAGAGACTTCTGGAGGAAGTCGGGTAGGGGATGCATTTCCTGGGTGAGGGCAAATCAGCTATTTTGGACTCTTTGGTTCCTCATTAGTCAGAAATCAAGAAGACTACAGAAATGGCAACATTCTGCTATTGCTACTGGTCCTTTCTCTTGAGGAATGCATTTGCTGACTAAGACATAACTTCGTAGATTCGCTGTCCACTCACGGCTTAGTTTATTGCAACACAGAGAAGGTCTCTTTCTTCCCGGTGTGCAGAAAGATAAACTG
Source organism: Pan troglodytes (assembly GCF_028858775.2). Classification (NCBI taxonomy): domain Eukaryota; kingdom Metazoa; phylum Chordata; class Mammalia; order Primates; family Hominidae; genus Pan; species Pan troglodytes. Next base: position 97,368,624 of record NC_072407.2, read on the forward strand.
ACAGCCTGTGGGTAAGCTCAGAGACTTGCGAAAGATCACGTTAGGACATCAGGATGGAGATACTGAATGCGGAAACAATGAAACCGGAAGTTGAGATCTTCAGACAGTACCTCCATTATTCCAATCACTTCAAGTCCAAATGGAGAAGTTTAAAATGAGTACCTTTAACCAAGAGTGCAAGACCTGCCTAGTTTTGAGTAATTGGATCTCTGGATATGGGCTCTAAGAGATCTTTACCTATATTTAGGCAAAGGGAAGCCAATTCATTCCAAGAGAGTCCTTTTTCTTTTTTGACAGATCAATTTGATATGGTATCATGGATTAAATACATTTCTTACTTGGAAGGATCACATTATTTGGCAATAGGTTCACTGCAGATATAATTAGTTAAGATGAGGTATACAGGAGTAGGGTGGGCTCCTTATCCAACATGACAGGTGTCCTTATAAGAAGACGACAGTGTGAAGGCAGGTGCACATAGGAAGAAAGCCGCGTGACACAGAGGATTGGACTGGTACATCTACAAGCCAAGAAACACCGAAGATTGTTGGCAAACCACCAGAAGCCAGGAAGAGGCAAGGCAGGGTTCCCTAGAGGTTTCAGAGGGAACTTGGCCCTTCTGATACCTTGATTTTGGAGTTCTCCAGAAGTAGGAGACAATAAATTTCTATAATTTTAAGCCACCCAATTTGTAGAACTTTGTTACAGCAGCCCTAGCAAACTAATATATATGGCAATAACCAAAATGACCAAACTGGGAAAAGCTTCCAGCTATGTGTGATTTTTGAGTAAATAACTTGACCCCTCTGGAAGAAAGTTTTCTTACTGGTGAAATAGGAGTGGAGTAGGTGACTTAAAAGGACTCTAAACTCCTTTGAGAGTATGTAGTATCTCCCAGTGTTTTGATCCACCTCTTGACTCCTATCTATCTCTCTGTTTCTACTTGCCTGTATCTTAGTTCAGGGCCCAGTTATTTATTGCCTGGAAAACTGTAAAACTTTTCTTGCTTTCACTCTCTCACTGTACAACATAAGTGCCTGTGGAATCTTTGTAGACAGAGATCTGATAATATAATTCCCCTACACACCCCCTGTACAGCTGATGCTGCTTGCAGAATCCTGTTGAAACTCTTTAGCTTGACACCTGGCTCTTCACATCTGGACCAACATCTCTCTTCAGGTTTGTCTCCCACGAACTCCCTCCCAGTTCCTCTCATGTCCACATCTGATGCGTTCTAGCCATACTGAAATATTAAGTCATGATCTTCTCTTTTCTTTTTTTTTTTTTGAGATGGAGTCTCGCTCTGTCGCCCAGGCTGGAGTGCAGTGGCGCGGTCTCTGCTCACTGCAAGCTCCACCTCCCGGTTTCACTCCATTCTCCTCTCAGCCTACAGCTGGGACTACAGGCGCCTGCCACTGCGCCCGGCTAATTTTTTTTATTTTTTGTATTTTTAGTAGAGACAGGGTTTCTCCGTGTTAGCCAGGATGGTCTTGATCTCCTGACCTCATGATCCTCCCATCTCGGCCTCCCAAAGTGCTGGGATTACAGGCATGAGCCACCACACCCGGCCTATGAACTTCTCTTTGCTTAAATCCTGCACCCACTTGCTCTCTAGGGACTTCCCACCTGCCCTTTTATTCTCCACAAAACAAGGAGCAATTTGAGGAAAGAAACTGTGTTTCTTTCACTGTTTTTGTTTTTGTTTTGAAACAGGGTCTCTTCTGTCGCCCGGGCTGGAATGCAGTGACGCAGTCACAACTCACTACAGCCTCGATTTTCCAGGCTCAGGCGATCCTCCCACTTCAGCTTCCCAAGTAGCTGGGACTTGAGCATACACCACCATGTACACCACCATGCCCAGCTAATTTTTGTGGAGACTCGGTTTTGCCATGTTGCCCAGGTTAGTCTCGAACTGGGCTCAAATGATCTACTCACCTTGGTCTCCCAATGTGCTGGTATTACAGGCATGAGCCACTGTGCTTGGCCTGTTTTTGGTTTTTTGAGACAGTCTTGCCCTGTTGTCCAGGATGGAGTGCAGTGGCATGAACATGGCTCGCTGCAGCCTCAACTTCCTGGGCTCCAGTGATCCTCTCGCCTCAGCCTCCCATGTAGCTGGGATTACAGGTATGGGCCACCACACCCAGCTAATTTTTTGGTTTCTGTTTTTTGTAGAAATGGTGTCTCACCATGGTGTCCAGGTTGGTCTTGAACTCCTGGGCTCAAATGATCCTCCCACCTCAGCCTCTCAAAGAGCTGGGATTACAGGCATGAGCTACTACTGCACCTGACCTCAATTCACTGTTTTTTCTCTATTACCTAGTACTTTCCTTAGCAGATAGTAAAAACTTGGTAAGTATGAGTTGAAGAAAGGAATCATTTATTCTCAAGATCCGTTTCAAGGATTTTTTTAAAAATATGAATACCCGAGTTAGGTGTTCCCTCCCAGATCCCACTGCACTCTGTCACAGTTTTCTTAAATCAGTACTCCCATCTGTGAATCTTGCCAGATCAATGCATGAACTAAATAAATGTGCCCTAAACTAAACTAAATAAATGTGGTGTGGATGGACAAATAAATAATAAACAAGTTCTAACTATTATAAATGTTTGTATGTACTGTTGTTTACTGTGAAAATCTTCAACTCATCTGAGGTAAGTGAAAAAGTTTAACCCCTACTCAACCAAGTTGACTTGTTCAATCAGATTTTGGCCATAGTGGTTTAGTTCAGTTGGTCAGAGTGTGTGCAGAAGGTTGGTTTCCTCAGTTCTGCTCTTATTTGGGGTTAGTTAGCTGGGAACTAACTAGATGGTACTGGGAAACTCTGAAGGGCAAGGCCTCCCTTTCCATTTGAATGAGGATGGAGTGAAAGAGTGCAGAGGGTTCAGCACAAACTCAGCAGGGTGGTCAGCAGCTCAGCCTGAGGGCAGTGGCCAGGAGCTGGGTGGTGACTGAAATGGGCTCCTCGCAATGTGGATCTCTGCTTTGGTAACCCCTCTTTCTCTTCCTCCATGGGTAAGTTTGGCCAAACAAGGCCCCAGGTGGGTGGGGAAGAAGTGAAGCCTCCTGGGGAATGATGCACACACTTCTCCCCAGCAGATCTTCAATGCAAATTGGTGCCAGTTCGAGGCTGACCTGCTGGGCTTAGTCTTACACACAGATCAGAACCATCATTTGAATTATAAGGATAATGACTATGTATTGGACACTTGCTATGGGCCAAGTTCTCTCTCTCTCTGTCTCTGACTTATGTCAAGGTCAAGTTAAATCTGCAAGTCAACTAACTGCAACATGGGAATTGAGATAGAAAATTGTTAGGTGATGTGCCCAAGGTCACGCAGCTGGTGAGTGGCAAATACAGGAATGTAACTCAAGTCTGTTTGAGCCAACAGATCTTCTTGACCAATAAACATGCTTTCCAAGTCCATTGTATTCTATCAGATTCATCAATTGATTAATCAACTAAACAATATTTATTTAATACCTGCTATATGCCAGATACAGTTAAGGTTCTGGGGATAATGTGGCAAACAAGACAGATAAAGTCCGTGTTCTCATGGAGCTTACATTCTAGAGAAGGGAAATAGATGATAAAAATATAAGCAAACAAATAATTTTAGTGAACACTAAGTGCTATGAAGAACATAAAATATGGTAAAGGATAGAAAGTGTAATTGGCAGTTTCTGAAATGGTCCCCAACAATCTTTGCCTTCTTGTATTCATGCCCTTTTATAATGACTTGATGTGTATGGACTTAGTGACTCACTTCTAATGAATAGAATATGGCAAAGATGAGAGGATGCTATTTCTAAGAACAGGTTACAAAGAGATTTTGTATTTTGAAACACTTTTTGCATATAGGATTCAGTGAGATGCACATGTTACATTCAGTAACATTATTACATTATTTTACGTTACGTTAAATAACAATTTGCCTTCGAGACAAACCTGAGTCTTTTAAAATATTTTGTAGAAAGAACTTTTCTAACTATTGATATGCCTGCTAAACTTCCTTGAGCTGAGGCCAACAGATTTTCTGTCTTCTACCCAATTTGGTTTAATGTCCCTGCCCAGGTCATTCTAAGCTCTCAATGCAGACAGTGAGCCCATTTTGATGTTCTCCAATAACCCAGATTTCTGAGAGCTGGAAGTATTAAAAGCCTGACCTTGACTTTTATGGGTATTAAAAGGCAACATTAAGGTTTTCTGAAGGTATTTTTGATATGCATTTTCTCAAGCTATAAAGAAATATGGAATGGGATTTTTTTCAGTTAGACTAGGCCCTGAACAAGAGTTTAAAAATTAAACATTTATGAATAATAAATATACAAAAAAAGGTATAACCTCACAAGAAGTAAAAGAAATGTAAAGGCAAGGATGAGATACAATTTTTCACTTTCAAATTGGGGACTATAATGCTTAATGCATATAGGATTTAGTGAGATGCAAAATCTTAGGCAGCTCAAGTAGCATAAATTACTGGAACAACCTTTCAAGTGAAGTAGTTAGTCATATGTGTCAAGATTCTTAACCATATTCATCCCTTTTGACCCAGTGACACCACAGTGTCATTAGCCCCTCAACTGCAGCTGGTACTTTATAGATATTTAGTATATATTTATGGAATTAAGTAAATCAGATATAAACCTAACAAAGTTTAAGAAAGTAATATTCAGTTATAAAAGTGTTCAGGGACATTTATTGAAACATTTATTTTAAAAAGAAAAGTGGAAACCAGAATGCCTAAAATAGAGATTTTATTAAATATATTATAGAATGTTCATTTGATGGAATATTTTCCTGCCCTTAAAATGAAGACTAAAAAAAAGTATTTTTTTTTTTTTTTGAGACAGAGTCTCGCTCTGTTGCCCAGGCTGGAGTGCAGTGGTGCGATCTCCGCTCACTGCAAGCTCCACCTCCCAGTTTCACGCCATTCTCCTGCCTCAGCCTCCCGAGTAGCTGGGACTACAGGTGCCCGCTACCATGTTCAGCTAATTTTTTGTAGAGACGGGTTTCACCGTGTTAGCCAGGATGGTCTCAATCTCCTGACCTCATGATCCGCCCACCTCGGCCTCCCAAAGTGCTGGGATTACGGGTGTGAGCCACTGAGCCCGGCCAAAAATTTTTCAATAAGATGTGACAACATGGACAAAGATCAATATATTAAACTGGGTATATCATGGTCCCCAATATGTGCATAGAGAAGGCAAATACATAGGTATACATATAAAAAAATTTTTTGCGAGGAAATCCTCCAAAAATGTAAGTAGCAGTCACTTAAGTGATTTTGTTGTCTTCTTTATACTAAGCTGTGTATAACATTTTTCTACAATGATCTTGATTTACATTCAATATTACAAAAATAGCAATATATACATTTTAACAATAATTTAAAAAATCTAAGCCTATAAAATTCAGACCATTAAAACTATGAATCATACATTGAGCCAGAAGTTTACAGTAAAACACACACACACACACACACACACACACTTTTGGTTTTCCTCAAATGTTAGAATCATGATAGTTTTTCTCCTTTTATTGATTTTTAAACCAGATGAGTCCATTTGTGTACACATAGGGGGAGGCCATGTGGAACAGTGGTGAATAACACATTTTCAAGAACAAGGCTTTGTTAATTTAAACCTGGGCTCTGACAATTACTTTCTGAGTGATCCTTGGCAAATTATTTAACCTCTTGGTGTCTCAGCTTTTTCATCTGTAAAATGGGAATATTAATAGTATCTATCTCATAGGATAATTGCGCATATTAAATGAGAATAGTACATGTGAAGCACTTAGAACCATGCCCGGCACATGGTGAGTGCAACCTGTGTCTTCCCTTGTCTTGTATGATTTCTAAACAAGCAGAGCTCTGTTTACTGTCCAAGGTTTGAAATCCAAACCCTCTACCCACCCACCTTGAACCAAGAGGAGATGCTTGACAGTAAGCCTTCTGAATTATTTAGATGTCCATGTGTGCATGATTTATAGAAGAAATGACAATAATGATGAAGTGAAAGGATTTAGATGAACTGAACCTTAAATAGCATAGTCTTTTAAAGCAAGCATTTTGAAATACGCCTTATTATGGGCACTAAGAATTCTCTTGTCTTTAAATTGTCCAAAATAATATCATGCTCTCAGTTCACAGAGGGGTTCTCTCAACCTAAATGGAGAAGCAGAAAAAGCACAGAAGTCTTGGTGCCTATGAAATAGAAGTATCTTTCTTTGAACACTGAGTGGACATTTGAGAGGTCTAGAGCATATTCTTCCTCCTCCTCCCGGAAGTCTCCTTTGGCCCGCTCAATTGCAAGACCCAATTCCTCACTTTTCTGAAGCCCCTCAGCCCTTTTTCTAGTACTTCTTGATGACTGTTCCCACTTCAGTCTTGTATTGTGATTATTGTGTGCGTGTGTCAATATAGATTTCACATTTTATTCTTCCTGATATCTCCTAACTACACCTAGCATAGGAAAACCTGAGTAGAACTTCAATTTTTTATTAAATTGCATAATAAAAATGTAGATATTTAGAACTGGGGAAGATTTTTCTAGATGACATTTCAGAGGTGAAGATCTAGAAGTACAGTGAAAACTGTAATTTGCAGTCAAAGGGATCTAAGGTTTTAACCACTCACAGGCTGTGAGACCTTGGGAAGCTTTCTAACATTTTTGACATTGTCTTTATTTTTAAGAATGAGGATAAAAATATCTGTCTCACAGAACTGATAATAGGGTAGAAAGAGATAATTGACTCAAGTGGTTGTCACTTGATGACACTAGTGAAAAACCTTGTTCAAGGCCACATTGCCTGGTGGCTGCTAAAGTCACTGCACTATACTTTCTTAGTTTGTCTGGGATCCGGTTTGAGGTTTTGCCTAAGTACTGTGGCTGTGACATGAGGATTTCTTCTAGGAGGAGAGGAAGTGGCATTTGTTAATGGTTTGCTGTATGCCAACAGCTTTACCTGTAGCTTTTGTAGCTACTCTTGGTGGCATAGCCTATGGAAATAGGTGAAAAAAATCAAATGTGCTGACATAACCTTCTCATGCTTCAGTATTCTTGAGTGCTTTCTGAAGCTCTTGCTCACTTTACTCCCTTTCATTCAGAACTCAACAACCAAGATATCTGGAGATAGCAGATCAGATCACTGGACAGGAAACCTCTGGGAAATTAGAGTAACATTCACCTGTTTGGGATAATTGGAACTTCTGGTGCCTTGAAACTCCTTTCATTATGAAGCTCTCAGACTAAAGGGCTAAATGGACTTACAGCCTTCCTGTGAATATTGCAGGAGATACTTCAAGTGGCACTTTAATGTCCCTTGTGTGCTACTGTACCACTGCCAACTCTTGGCAAGGACAGTAACTCAGGACCTGCCACTGGCCTATCAATGGTTTTTTTAAAATTATGGTCAACTGCTGTGTCCAAATAACAAGACTTTTCAAATGAGGATAAGAAAGGTGCACTCCAGACCTAATCTGACTCTTTTGATCTATGTTTTATGAAAAAGTGCAAACCAATTGAGCAAATTTGCTTTCCAGAGGAAAGAAACATTTGTGAGGACCTACTGTGTGCTGACACTGTTGGGCACTCCATTGTTATCCTGTCTTTTCTTCACAACAGTCAGGTGTAACAACATTATGCTCATTTTACAGATAAAAAAATGTTAACGCAGTTTACTTATTTGCATCATGCCACGCATAAATATCAAGTACTGAAGCTAGGAATCAAACTTTTTTTTTTTTTTTTTAACTGCAAGGTCAATATTCTTTTGGCCACACTATACATCTCATTTTAAATTATTTTCAGCCGGGTGAGATGGGTCATGCCTGTAATCCCGGTACTTTGGGAGCCTGAGATGGTGGATTACTTGAGCCCAGGAGTTCCAGACCAACCTGAGCAACACGGCAAAACCCTGTCTCTCCAAAATAAAAAAAAAAAAACGAAAAAACAAAAAAACAGCTGGGACGATGGCAGTCATCTGTGGTGCCTGCTAGTTGGGAGGCTGAGGTGGGAGGATCACTTGAGCACGAGAGGTCCAGGCTGCAGTGAGCCATTAATAATTAATAATTATATTATTAACTGAGACAGGGTCTTGCTCTGTCACCCAGGCTGGAGTGTGGTGGTATGATAATAATAATAATAACAAATTATTTCCAGAGTGATGTTAAAAAAGAAATCATTTATGTATTCATTTTATTTAACAAACACCTATTGAATGAGGAGTGTGTCCCAGAGATAGTGGAGATAGAGTTCCAAGACAGTTTTTCCTCTCACGAAGCTCACTCTGCAGTGCCTTCCCTATTTTAAGGACTGTGTGACTTTGCCTCGAAGTTCAACTGATTCTATTCAAATCTGGTTTCCCCAGGGGTGACCTTGAACAAAATCACAGCTGTCACCAGAGCCATCATACGTTGAAATTGTGAGTTTTTAGAAGATGATTTACAGTTAGTTATTGGTTGGGTATGTGGAATACAGAAACGTTGTCAGTGGTTGGATCTATTAGGTGTGTAGGGTGTGGCAATCCCTTCAAGAAGTCAGGCTGTCACTGCATGTGACATGGCAAAACCCAAATTAATGATGACTGCTCTCCTAACCTACACTCTCTGGATGAAGGAACTGCTGGCAACACAGTTTTCTAAATGTAGAAATTGAATTTGTTAAAATTTATGAAGAAAATGTTTTCAGCTAATAACATATATCAAAAGTGGTGTGTAAAGTTGTGGCAATGAAGGCTGATACAGGGAAACTATGCTGAGGGGAAAACGAATGCATGCTGTGGGTCAGGCTGTTTCCGCTGTTGGCACTGAGGCTCTTGTCCCAAAGTCTATGGTGGTATGACACAGTTGTTGATCACTAGCGTCTTTGGAGTTAGGTGGAGTGGGATTCAAATCTCAGCCTTCTCATTCACTTACACTCTCATGCTCGGATATGTTATTTAGCCTGCAAGAGCTGTTGTCTCCTCAACTGTAATAATAGCTCCTACTTCTTCTCTTGGTTGTAAGGATCAAATGAAATGATATCTGTTAAAGTGGCTAGCTCTCAGCAAATAGTAAACAACATATAGAGCCAGGTGCAGTGGTTCATGCCTGTAATCCCAGCACTGTAATCCCCAGAAGCTGAGGAGGGTGGATGGCCTAAGGCCAGCGGTTTGAGACCAGCCTGGGTAACATGGTGAAACCTCATCTTTAAAAAAAAAAATACAAAAAAAATTAGCCAAGCGTGGCAGCTTGCACCTGTAGTTCCAGCTACTCAGAAGGCTGAGGTGGCAGGATCACTGGAGCCTGGGAAGTGAAGATGGCAGTGAGCCAAGGTTGTGCCACTGCACGCCAGCCTGGGTGACAGAGTGAGACCCTGTCTCAAAAAACAAACAAAAAAAGATAAGTATTAGTTGATGGGAAAAATCAGCATAGGAATAACAAAGATGTTAAATATTTGCAATACTTTCTTGTTTCGTGGTAACATCAGTTTTTTTCTTTTTAACATCCTGCATGTCTACTATTAGAACCATTTTGCAATTAACTCACATAGAATGTGAGCTCTCCAGGGACAGGAACTTTATCTAATCATCTGTATGTCTCCTGCTCCTACAAACGTGCTTGGTCCACAATGGGCAGGTAGTCAATATATACGTTGAGTGAATGAATTCATTCAATCAGTCACTCAAACTTTCGTATCCACTGCGAAGTTCTGTAAATGTTGTGGGAGACCCAAAAGGGAATAACAGATTTCTCTCTTTGGTATATTATCCTGAATTAGGGAAGACAAATGTGTAAATAGAAAATGACACTCCAAAATGACAATTTGAATAAGATAAGGAATCTAAGATGAGACTTTGGAAGAGAAAGAGGGATATGGGAAAGCAGGAGAAAAGCTGCAAGGAAGTATTTGAATTGAGCTAAAACAGATAAGAAGAATATTGAGAAGTAGAGATGATGTGAGTAGGGAGGGAGGGTAGGGAATGGAGATGGTATTCCTGGAAGTAAATATTATGAGCAAAAGTGTAGAAGCAGGAAGGAGCCAGGTATGTTTGGAGACAAGGAGAAGTACAATTTTACTAATAAATAGAACACTGAAGGGAACTTAAGGACAAGGACTGTGTTTCCAGAACACTTTGTACAGAGCCCAGAACCTCATCCAAGGTTCAGTAAATTAGCTATGAGTCACTGAAATGGAGTGCTCTTGAAATGAGCATCCAGAAGCCCAGCGAGAAGATTGCTTAGCCACAGAAAAGAAAGGTCTCCGGCATGGGGATCGCTACAAACAAAAGATGAAGCATGGGACTGATTATCATGTTGCTTCCAAACCCACCCACCAGTAGTGTCTGGGAGGATTTCACCACATTCTAGGAAATTAGGACTTTGGAACCCTGGGTTTATTGGCTTGAGACCCGCCTGTCTCTGCATTTTGACTCGAAATAAAAAGTACTGGTGCTTCTATTACAAAACTCATTTGTTTATAAGAGCATGCAGTTCTAAAGAACATCTGTATAACGCAGAGCTGTGTCTAACAGGTGACGTTCAGCCTCTTAATCTTGGTAGTTAGAGCATAGAACAAAATACAGTCTAAATTTTGCAAAGAATACTCAACTGAGCTGCAGTGGAGAAACTGTGGATCGTCTTCAAGTGTCTAAGATTTCTGTGTGACAAGATCAACCCCCACATGGTTTCCTCCTGCCTGGGTTAGTGGGAACAATAATAACAGCTAACTTTTACTGAACACAAACAATGTGCCAGACACTGTGCATTATCTCATTTAACTTTCCCAACACCAATGAGGTGGCTTCCCACTATTGTATAATTGAGAAAATAAGGTTCTGTGAGATTAGACTGCTTAAGAAGTAAAACACAGCTTATACTCAAAACCAGGTTTATTTGATGAGCTAATTGGGTTGCATTGCAATTACAGAGATTTGAAAAAATTAAATAAGATTGTATGTGTTAGGTACAAAGAACTGAGGGACAACGCAAAACTTTCTTAAATTGGGGCTGATTTAATGGGGTGGAAAAGGGAGGCTCAGTATGCATAAAGGGTAGAAGTCAAAGGGCAGCAAATGAAGTAGAGATAATTACAAAATAACAAGTTCCTGCTTTTTCTTGTAAGGCAAAAATAGATTCCCACCCTCATTGTCAGATAGGGGTAGGTGGCATATTTCAGACTGGGTTTCTAGTCTCTCTAGTAAAGGGCAGATATTTTCAATAAAATCCACATGGTGCATTGGCTCCATGGCCCATGCCACAAGGACAAGTCTACCAGGCCTCCCTATGCCTGTGATGCAGCCGTACTTGAATCCTGGGCATCCACCTTGACCAGGCCTCTATTGTCATTCTAATTAATCATTCAGCCTGGGGATTCACACTTCCCAGACACAAGCCAAGTGATATAGTTTGGATATTTGTCTCTGCTCAAATCTCATGTTGAATTGTAATCCCCAATACTGGAGATGGGTCCTGGTGGGAGATGTTTGAATCATGGGGGTGGATCCCTCATGGCTTGGTACTGTCTTTGTGATGATGAGTTCTCGTGAGATCTGGTCATTTAAAAGTATGTGGCACACCACCACCTCCCACCCTCTTTCTCTCTTTCTCTCTGTCTCTTGCTCTTGCTTTCACCATGTGATGCGCTTGCTCCCAACTTCACCTTCCACTGTGATTGAAAGTTCCCTGAGGCTTCACCAGACACTTAGCAGATGACAGCACAATGCTTCCAGTAAAGCCTGCAGAACTGTGAGCCAATTAAACTTCTTTTCTTTATAAATTACCCAGTCTCAAGTATTTCTTTATAGCAATGCAAGAATGGCCTAACACACCAAGTTGCCAGACACTTGCATGACATAAGGAGCTTACGCTTCTCCTGTCACACCCAGTGTGGTGCACTTCCTGGAATCAGCTCTGTCTACCAGCCCAGATCTACAGCCACCTCTGGAATGCAGGGAAAAGAAGGGAGGTGGTCATGTGGATCTTGAGGCTTCCAGGCAACAGGCAATCAAGAAGGAAACTGAAAAGGCAAAATAGAGTTAGCAGTTGTAAGATTTCCAATTTGTAATTAAGTAAGCAGAGTGGAGTAGAATAGAGGCAAAACCCTCTACTCTAACAAAGATAAATGTTTTCGTACTGTTTTATGTGTTGATATTGAAATTTAAACTCTCTTAAACTGTTCTGAGTGCTAGTGGCTTTAGTTCTGTCAACCCCAGGCTCTTATAGTATGGATTTTAGATTTCTGTTACCATTTGGCTTGAAGTTTGGAGTGGGGTAGAAGCAGAAACGGCCCTGGACAATTAAAGTGAATTGTGAAGGTGGAAGGGAAGTGGCTCAAAATGCAGACCCTGCTCAGCAATATTTGTGTTTGGGGCAAAAGCAAAGCCAAACGGAAACCAGAACTTTGAGTAATCTGCCAGCTGAGAGATGCCTCAGTAGGATAAACAATTGGCTAAGTATTCAGACTCCGAGGTACATCCAGGAATGGCAATCTGTTCATCATACTCCTGTCTAAATGGCTTCCTTTTGCTCTTAGAAGAGAAATGAATATCTTTAACGCGACACAAGGCCCTGCACAATCTGGACCCTGTCCTCTCCATCACTGGGCTGAAGCCACATTGGCTTTCTCTCAGCTTCTGGGACATGCCAGCATCATGCTTCATGTTGTACCCATCCTCAAGTTTGCACAAGCTTTTCTCTCTTCCTGCATGTTTATTGTCCTCCTCTCCTCACCCCACCAAAAAACAAAACAAAACAAAACAAAATCATCTCCATTCCTCCCTGAAAAAAGGATGTTAGCAATGTTGAGTGCAGGCACCATGTTGTTCTTGTTCACACTCTGTCCCCACACCTAGAATAGTACCTGGCATGTAGTCAGTGCTCAATCGATATTTGTTGAATGAATGAATGGAGCCAGATTGTTTCAAACAGTCACAGTTTCATTGCATAATATTGTTGGACAATTGCTTAATCTGTTGGACAAACTGTATAAACACAAAGGCTGGTTACATAGCATACTTCTACAATACATTGCAAACTAGATGTCAATCAATCAATGACTTGTACCTATAGAATGCCAAGTGCCATGCTTGGTGCTGTCAACTTGACAGTTGAACAGTTCTCTGAGTTCAAATTCTCCAAAGGAAAGCCTTAATGGTGTAGGGGTTGGGGAAGACAGTCTAACGAAAGTGCCCTATGCCTTTCCCACACAAGGGAAAGATAGAGAGGAATTGAAATGACAGTGGTATAGTTTCAAATTCAGGCAGTGAACCAGCTCACAGGGATGGAATATCTTGGATTCAACATTCATTCAGTAACTAAGTATTGAGAGTTTACTAGATTCTGTATAAGAGTACCAAAGAAGACTGACAAACCTGGTGGAACTGGGTGTCTGATCTGCAGAACAATCTGGGCTGGTGCTATAATAAGTAATTGATTTCTGGCTTCAATGGGTCCTCAGTGCTGCTAGCTTCAGTGCAGTGTAGCCTTTTCCTTGTTTTTGCTCAGTGTCCTCTTCAATTTCCTCAGTGACCTTTCCAATTCATCATCATTTTCATTTGACCCTCTACCTTGACTCCATTCTACTTATATTTAACACATGACCTCAAGTCCTGCTTCAAGAAATGTGAGGTCATCAGGCCTGAAATGCCTCAATTTTCTCCCTATAAGTGTATATTCAGCCTCATCTCTACCCAGCTTTATTTCTTCTGCTCTGTTTTAGAGATTGAATAGTCTTTCTCTCATTCCAGTGTTCTTTAAAATTGTAAGCCTTAATTGGTTAGTGGAGCATGAAATCAACTTAGTGGGTTGTGACTAGCATGCTTTAATGAAATAAAATAGAACAGAAAAGGAAATATCAGGGTACAAAATATGTAGTAAGGGCAAATATTATGTTTGTAAACTTGTCTTTATGTATATGAAGACGTGTATATCTTTGTGAATATACTGGGTATTTAGTGAGATATTTTCCTTACAGTGGGATACAGCCAAAATTATTAAGAGCACCATTCTACTTAAGGTCATTCTCCCCACCTATCACGTTTCAACAGAATTCTCTTTGATTATCTTCTATCTTCTTTACGTATTTGATGTATTACTTTCTAGTGAGTCTTTTCATTCATCTTATAATGCTCTCTAATTTCTTTCTGCTTTAAACTGTCCTCTCTCAACTTAGATTTTCTTCAACTCCTGTTCTTAGTCAAAAAGTGCAATCTAAATAATAGCTTTTCTTCCTTCCTCCTGTGACCCCCATGCCATTAAAATTGCTTCTTAAGAGGTTACAAATGCTCTTCACATTGCTCAATGGAATCCGTATTATTTTAGGCCTATATTAGTTGTATTTTTGTGTTTCCTTGTCATTGTTGGCCATCTGCTTGAAATTTTCAACATTTTGGATTGCTTTCCTGGTTCTTCTTCTACCACTCTGATCATTTCTCTGCTGCCCCTTCATGAATTCTTTATCTTTTTGCTGTTCCTTAAGCCTGGGTTCTCCCCAGGGTCTCAGTCTTACCCTCTGATCTTTTCCCTTGATCTGTTTCCCTGGCTTCATCTTTTCTTCATCAGTTGATGACTCCTAAATCTATATCCCCATCCCTTAACTCTTCCTTGAGCTTTTTTTTTTTTTATAATATCAAAATGCCTGCTAGATTTATTTAATTTTCCCACAACACATCTCAAACTGAGCTCATCCTTGTCTCCAAATACACAGTACCTATATTTCTTTGACCAGGCTGTTACCTGCATCTAAAATGCCCTTCCATGCCTTTATTCACCTGGCTAACCCTCATGTGTCTTTAAAATTCATCTCAGCTATCACCTTTTTAAGGAAGCCAAGATGTGCTAAAAGTTCCATATTATCTGTGAATCTCTTTAAACATTTACCATATTGTGTCAATGTGGTTTGTTTTCCTGTCTTTCTCGTTAGACTGTAAGCATCTTAAGGGCTGAGAAATTTAAACAATTTCTGTGCTCCTAGTGCTGAACATGTGTCCAGCATATTATAAGTACTCAATAAGTGTTTCCTAAAACCATTGTCATAGTGGAGAACCAGAAATCATCCTGTGAATTCATACTCCACAAACAGGCCTTCAGATAATTTTGAATTAGCTTACTCCAGGAGGATCTATAGTCTGATATGCCCTATCGGTTAGCATCCCCAGATTTACTGTATAATTGTTCTGCTTAATTGCCTTGTGCTGTGTAGACCTGGATATAGATACAAAGAGGAAACTTGATATCAAAAGTCAGGACTCAATTAGCTGTTAACTAAAACTAATGACTTAGAGAATAGACATGACACGTCTTATCCAAGTTACTGAATATCCCAAAGGAAAATAATCAGGATATGGTCAGATTTGTTTAAAACCTCATTAAAGAAACTCTTTAAAATTGTATCACACCCATTACTGGATTTAATTACACTCTCAAATTATTGCCAAGACTAGTTTATTTTGTTTTCTATGGCAGGTCTGTAATAGAGTTGTAGTATGTCTGTCTAACCTTATAAGTAAAATGCTACTGTGTATTTGCTGTAGCATTAAGCTGAAAGGTCACTCAGAGATTCTTTTTGGTGGTCTCCCCTACTTCCTTCACTATCTTTGTATTTTTGATGCTCAGCTGTCATGCTCTTATTCCATTGTTAAAATCTAGGGAATTAAGAAATTCATCTTAGGAGCTAGGTTCAGAGACATTTTTTTCTATCAGCTTCTTAGAGGTTGGGTTTGTTTGGGGTGGGGAGAATGCAGCTTAGTCTATGTAATTATTACCATAAACTGCTTAACAAATACTTGAATTAATGAGAGCATGCTCTGCTGATTTCATTAGTTCTAATAATGCTCATAGTGAATAGTGATTTAATTTTCTCCCTCATGAGTTGATATGTAGGATCAGAGGGCCAGTGATATATTGAAAATGCCATTGTGTCATGATTTGAATTTATAATAATTTAGACTTCTCATCTTTCCTCTGCAGCCTCATCAGGATTATATATGAGCTCAAAAATAAAAGAGAAGCCCCTATAGTTGTAGTTCACTCTTTTTTTTTTTTTTTTTTTTTGACGGAGTCTTGCTCTGTCACCCAGGCTGAAGTGCAGTGGCACAACTTCAACTCACTGCAACCTCCACCTCCCAGGTTCATGCCATTCTCCTGCCTCAGCCTCCCGAATAGCTGGGACTATAGGCACCCACCACCATGCCTGGCTAACTTTTTGTATTTTTAGTAGAGACAGGGTTTCACTGTGTTAGCCAGGATGGTCTCAATCTCCTGACCTCATGATCTGCCTGCCTTGGCCTCCCAAAGTGCTGAGATTATAGACATGAGCCACCACACCTGGCCATTTCACTCTTTAAAAATATAAATAATTCCACATATTAGACTAGCACTACGTGGGTTACCAAGAGTTTTGTACCATATTTAATTCTCAAAACAACCCTTATAATCACTCCCAATTTACAAATGACTAAACGAAGACTCAGAGAGGATAGAGTGGCTTGTCCAAAGTCACACAATTAGTGTCAGAGCCAACATACTGTTTGGAAGGCAGGGATTATTCAACAAAAGGCTTTTAAAATTTCCATTTAATCTAGTTCAGTGAAATACTAGCTTTAGGGTAATGTATTTTGAACACCTAAATCTATCAACAGCTATTATCCAAGAATAATTATTTCTTTCTTATTTCTAGTTATTGCAAAACATTTATTGAAGTGGACTTCTTAAATGCTCATCATCACTGGCCATCAGAGAAATGCGAATCAAAATCACAGTGAGTTACCATCTCACACTAGTTAGAATGGCGATCATTAAAAAGTCAGGAAACAACAGGTGCTGGAGAGGATGTGGAGAAATAGGAACACTTTTACCCTGTTGGTGGGACTGTAAACTAGTTCAACCATTGTGGAAGTCAGTGTGGCGATTCCTCAGGGATCTAGAACTAGAAATACCATTTGACCCAGCCATCCCATTACTGGGTATATACCCAAAGGATTATAAATCACGCTGCTATAAAGACACATGCACACATATGTTTATTGCGGCACTATTCACAACAGCAAAGACTTGGAAGCAACTCAAATGTCCATCAGTGGTACACTGGATTAAGAAAATGTGGCACGTATACACTGTGGAATACTATGCAGCCATAAAAAAGGATGATTTCGTGTCCTTTGTAGGGACATGGATGAAGCTGGAAACCATCATTCTGAGCAAACTATCACAAGGACAGAAAACCAAACACCGCATATTCTCACTCATAGGTGGGAATTGAACAATGAGAACACTTGGACACAGGGTGGGGAACATCACACACCAGGGCCTGTCATGGGGTGGAGGGAGCAGGGAGGGATAGTATTAGGAGATATACCTAATGTAAATGACACGTTAATATGTGCAGCACACCAACATGGCACATGTATACATATGTAACAAACCTGCATGTTGTGCACATGTACCCTAGAACTTAAAGTATAATTAAAAAAGAAAAAAAAGAAAAAAAAAAGAAGTGGACTTCTTCTAATGCTTATTTCCTGACTTTCTCCATAGTTAGTGATGATGTAGAAATGTTCTTAATTTTACTTTTTGGGAATTTAGTTATGTTCACTTCATCCAAATCTGTTAATTTAATGATTAAAAAAAATCTCCATCCATTTGGTCCTCACTGGGCCCGTTATGGAATCAGACTGTTAAAGCTAGAAGATGCAAGAGACCATTGATATGGTTAGGATTTCTGTCCCCACCCAAATGTCGTCTTGAATCGTAATCCCTATAATTTTCATGTGTCAAGGGAGAGACCAGGTGGAGATAACTGAATGATGGTGGCAGTTTCCCGCATGCTATTCTAGTGATAGTGAATGAGTTCTCATGAGCTCTGATAGTTTTATAAGGGGCTCTTCCTCCTTTGCTTGGCACTTCTCCTTCCTGCTGCCTTGTGAAGAAGGTGCCTTCCTTCTTCTCCTGCCATGATTCTAAGTTTCCTGAGGCCTCCCCAGCCGTGCTGAAGTGTGAGTCAATTAAACCTTTTTCCTTTATAAATTACCCAGTGTCGGTCAATTCTTTATAGCAGTATGAAAATGGACAAATACAACCACACAATCACAGATATGGCAGGTCATATTGTTTATCTCTCCTTCTCACTCTAGCTCATTTCTATAGCACTGCGTTAACAAGGATTGTGAGGCTGTGTTGAGCTCAGTGGGAGCAAGCGCTATAATTGATTAACCATGCCAGCCATTGCTAATCACAGAGCTCATTACTGTTCTGTGGTCATCCTTGATTCTTCTTCCTTTTGCTATTTATCTCCAATCTGTCTCAAAGTCCAATCAGTTAAATTTCTGAACTATATCCCGACTCTGATTAATTTTCACAATTTCTATATCTGTTAGGATATGCTAGGTTATTCTGTGGGAACAAATCCCCATATCTCTGCAGTTTAAATGATAAATGTTTCCTTATCACTCATGTCCATTGCATATCAAAAGGAAACTCTTCTCCACTTCTTTCTCACTCTAGGCCCCTCACTGGAAAGGCTCCACGATCTGGAATGTCCCCAGTGACAGTTGCAGGAGTAAGTAAGCACAGGAAAATCTCACCTAGCAATCAGGTCCTTTAATCTGGAAGTGATACGCATCATTTCTGCCCCCAAACCATTGGCCAGAACCAGTTACAGGGCACCACTTAACTGTAAAGGGGATAAAAAAGAATCCTTTGATGGGCCTGGAAGGTGAGGAAAACAGACCTAAGTGAATGTTACATTTCCAATTCACTACCATCTCTCACCTAGATTTCTAAAACATCTTAACTAGTTTTTCTGCATCTACTCTGGCCTCCCTGAAGTACATTCTCCATAGGGCAACTAGAAAATTCATTGAAAATATAAATCAAAACATCTCTCTCCATCTAGTCACTTGATACATAAAAATTCTCCTTTGCGGAGGGAAACTTCTATTGTGTCCACAGTATCTTCTGTGTTGCCATGTATTCCTATGATGCCTATTTTCTTAAATCTTTCTTTTTGAATGAGGAATGAATGGGTCAGAGCATCTTCACACAGAACCAGATGGAAGTAGAAAAGAGGGAATCCTTATAGAGGGTGGCCCTCTACACTGTTCTTTTGTGGAGAGCACATGAGGGGTTGCTGTGAGAGAAGCGAAGGTGTGTCAGCTATTGTGTGGAGTCCTTCGTACGAGTGAGGATTGTGGCCATGCCTTCATTACCCAGACCACATTCCCTGTGCTAACTCTACTAGTTCAGCTTGGTATGAGAATATAAGGGAAGTAAGGAGTGGCTTGTTTTCCCTCCATACAGGGCAAGGGCAAAATAAGTGATGAAGAAACACAAGCACATATTGCTTTCTTCTTTCTTATCTAATCTCCTGCCTCTAGTAACTAAAAAATTATCTGAATCTTCCAACGTTTTGTGATGGAAAGCAATCCTCCAAAATCTTTGTCAGTATCTTACTGGATAATTGAGGCAGTATCTTACTTCATCCATATTACTTCTCTTATAGTATTCGGATTAAAATGAGCCTTATGGACACAGCTACCTATACCAAGAGGGAAATATTAGCAGCATAGACAGGAAAATAAGCTATGCCCTAAAATCTGGCCTCTCCGTGATGTTTTCTGTCCTTCAGTACTATTATTATCTATTCTCTGATCCCAGACTTTGGACTTTGTTTGCTTCAACTTACAGTACTTGCTCCACCCTTCCTGCACTGGCTGATTCATTCGGACCTGACTTCTGACTATTGTAGATTTATGTTGTCTGTCCAACCTTTTTAGTCTTGAATACTTCTCCAGAGTCACTACTCAGAGTTTTTCTTCTATATAATTTCATTTCACTTCATTCATTCTATTTTCCTTGAGCACGTATGTGTCCTCAACATGCTTTCAATAATAATACCAGCATATTTTATATATGCAGGTCTCAACATGACATACGTTTCTGGAGAGAACACTATGTTCCATTATATCACCATACCCCAGACCGAAATATTCTGAGAAATATAATTTACTTAATTTCAAAAAGCTATTACAGAGGTTCTGAGGTTCTTCACCACAGAACTTTAATTTCATAAATGTGAATTCACATAAATACAGAGCTGGAAGAAACCCTAGGGATTGTCTAGCTTTATTCTCTCAATGTACAATTTTGAGGAAACTGAAGCCAAGAAATAATAAGCCAAATGTCCAATATTACAGAGTAAACTTGTATCGTGCTAGAAGCCAGGTCCCTAGGCCCAGGGCACTGGTGTGTCCATTTCGTGATGTTGTCTTCGGGTTTCACATTATCATCATTACTCAAGATGTTGATATCCAAGTGTTCATTTTTTACAGTGCAAATATGTGTTTGGAAATCTTTGGTTTGGGAGATTTAGCTTTAGAGCATGGAGTTGTTCAAAATAAGAAAAAAGTATATCTTACTAATAATGTTTTAAGTGAGTTGTATACAACACCAATACCTGAAATATTCTACAGCATTCACCCTATTGTCATTTATATATTAAGCTTAGAAAATATTCATTGAATGAATGATTGAGTACATAAAATAATAATGAATGGTTTTGCCATGTTAAAAAAAAAAAAGAAAAAAGTGTATCCCTCTGTAGAATGTAGTTATAAATTTTATCTTTTATATATTGGAGATCACATTGTAATTCTCCTTTTTATATTAGAGACTTATCTGAAATCTCCTTTTTTTGTATTTTATTTTGTGTTGCAAAGTCTATTGTTGCCAAATGCAAATCAAATTTAGATAGGGCCTGACAATATGGAGCATTGCTTCGATAAAAACAAATAATACCAGTGATAGAAAAAATATAGAAATTCATAATCTAACATATGTTTCTTTCTATTAATTCCATTGAAAGAACCAGAGGCATCTATGAGCCAAAATCTCACTATAATTTCCCATTCTATAAACATTATGTTTTTTTTTATCATTCTAACCCACATTTGGTCTCTGATACATCTACCTACTATTTATCCTTGCTTACTCAGGCTAGGCAAGAAATTTTAAAAGTATTTACATGTTCAAAATCTCCTTTATGAAAATACAATATATTTCCAAAAGACACAGGCCATGGAAGCAAAGCAGTCCAAGTATCCCAAGTAGAAAATTAGTATCCGAATTGTCCATTTCGCTTGATATTAAATTCTTTTAGATTTTAATTCAACAGATTATTTATTTCAAATTCCATTTTAATCTTGTCTATGAGGCTGCAAAGGCTACCTGGGAAAGCTGATCCCTCTTCACATATACATGATTCCACCATATTCTTGACTAGTGGATTCAGACAAAGCTAGTAAGAGACAGGAGTCAAAACAGGTTTCCATCAGTGGCTCACTTGCTCTCAGTGAGAGTGAAAGCTGTGGATTTGAACAAGATAACAATTCCAAAGTCTGAAGCATGGGGAAGGAATTTGAAATGCTTGTGTCTGATGAAGATGTGCTATGTGGCCTTGGGGAATATCACTCAACGTCTGGATGTCTTCATCAATCAACAGAAAAGGTCAACAGATACCTGCTTCCCCACAGTGCTGAGAATTTACTTAAAGTTCTGATGGCAGTGAAAAGTACTGAGACTCCATAATACATGAACTCCTATATCAGACTTTCATCAGAATGTGAAGGGAGAGAGCCAGTTTGGGAAAGGTGAGACTACTTGATTACCTTGAATTTTAGGGATGGGGCAGTTGGGATTAATTGCATATTCTGGTTAACTGAGGATCAGCCATAAAACCTCTTTTACTTCTCTTATTGTCATTCAAAATGTTTCTGAGATATATAAATGGACTTTTGTACTAATGAAGAATAATGTGAGCAATTGAGATTCTGGATTTATGAAGACTGATGTTTAGATCCTACCTTGATCATGTAGAATGTATTAAGCAATTGATTTAGCCTCTGTGAGCTTGAGTAAATCCAGGGTGATAATTGTCATGCAAATTGGTTATGAAAGTTAGAGTAATTAAATTTCCAACTGAATATAAAGTCTTAAAAATGGCACATGGCACATAATAGATAATAGATAACTCCAAATGTCTTAGGTTGGGTTCTTAAGACACAGAGCCTGAGACAGGGATTTTTATGTGAGTGATTTATTGAGAGAGTGCTCTCAGAAAAACTTGTCAGGGAGGGAATGAGAGAAGCAGAATGAGGAGGGACCAAACAAAGATGTGCACTCCCTTTGATCACTTGAGGAACTCTAGATGGCGAATGACATTGCAAAACTTTCCCACACTGAGAGGTACTGTGGGCGAGTGGTGTGGAGGCAACATTTTGGAGCCCTTTATCAACCAGTCATTGGCTACTGGCCACCTCTGGAGATAATGTGCAACCTCCCATGCCTTTCTGGGAAAGATGTTTCCAGCCACTGAGAGCAATTCTCCGGAGTAGTGGGCAGCTCTGAGCTGTTAGCAGACAACACTTATAGCAGCTGGGGGCTGAGGGCATTGGTCTGGTGAAGGATATGGGCAGGGCAGTGTCTTCTATATTAAAGACAGCTGGATGCTTAATGAGGACAGAGGCTATAGCTCATGTGTTTTTATATTTCCTATTCATTTGTCATTCAATCATTCATTCAGCAATTATTTATTGTGTGCCACCTCTATTCCAGTCATTCTTTAGGCACACGGGCTACATCACTGGATGAAACAAAGATCACTTCCACATGGAACTCACATTTCAGTAGGTTCAGTAGGAGAGAAATCATAAGCAAATAGGTATATAAATAATTACATATCATACTATGTAATGATAAGTACTATGGTAAATGGATAAAAGGATTGTCTTTTCATCACTAAAAATGTGCACCATCTCAAGACTTGATTCCTAAACTCTGGTCTCCCTGTGGAGCGCTGTAGATGTTTGTTGTATAGAATAACATAGGCATGGATTTTTATTTTATTTTATTTTGTAGTGGAAGAAATCTTAGAGATTAAGTTCAAGGTTTGCTTGAATTTGCACTGATCTCAATATATTCTTTAATTTGTTTTTTGCCTATAGGTTTGATAGGATCTAATTTTTCGATTTGTTTTTATTTCCTCCAAAATTGGAGTTTTGACACTTTTCAATTCATTATGCTTTCTGGCATTTTGAATTCATTCATTTATTCATTCATTTTGTAAAGAGAATTTAGTGTCTACTATATGCAAAACACCGATAAAGTTTGTAAAGGGTAAGACAAAAATCTCTGCCCTTAGGAGCTTATAATATACTAGGAAATGTAAGTTGGGTATACTAATAGCTCTACTATAAGGAAGAAAACACTGGAATCAAGAGACCTACATATGAAGCCCTATGGAATAGTGAGAGATTACTTGTGGCCAGCAAGGTTCAGAGAAGCCATATGGAGGAGATTTCCCCTGGGGCTCAAAGCCTGGCTGACATATAGATACTTGGACATGAAGGTAACAGGCCTTTGGAGCAGAGAGAACCTACAACCAAGAAATGGAGGCAACAAAAGGCTAAATGCATTTGCAAGATAATGAATAGCTCTGGCTGGGTCTCACTCCTGAGGCAAAATAGTGGGTTAAAAAGATAAATGTATGACTCAAAAGAGAAGAATTTGAACGTGTTCTAGTCAAATATTTTTTTTTTTTGGTAGGAAGAAAGAGAAACACACATGAGTTAACACATTTAAAAGGATTTAGTAAAATAAAATAGAAAGATTGCACAAAATTCAAGATGGGGAAAGTACAACTAGGCTCATTGAACCTTGTAGGAAATTAGGAAGTTTCAAAAGCTCTCTGTGTCTCCTGTGAGATGTTTTGTCTCTAGTTCTTGTCTTCACTTCTCCTTATTTGTCTGTTTCACCCTTCTCTTTCCCTTACTGGTTTCCTGTATTTACTTATTTTTCTGATACAGATACTCATTTCTAATGTCTGGCGATGAGCAAAGGCAATCATTTCCAGGTCTTGTGGTACAAAGTTTCTGGGAGATACCTGAGCCAAGTCACCTGGCACTGGAAGGCAGGCATCAGGAACTTGCTGCCCACTCAGCAGATTCTGGGCTGGGTGCCTTTGGAGGGGAATTCTGGCAGGGCAGGCAGGACTGGGGACTTGTCATGCAGATGGCCTGGCTGAGTAGTTCCAGGGAAGTGGAGAGCCTAGGAAACTTTCTGAGTAGGAGTTTCCAGTTCACTTATTATTAGTAGTATTACTTTTTGCTATTTTTGCTTTGTTTCTCAGTTTTATGAACTGCTAGCAACATTGGTTCCCTCTAGAATTGTGTTAACTGTGCAAATGTGAACATCTGAAAACAATGAGTAGATGGCACCAAGGTCTCTCAGAGGCGCAATTACATTAGATGCTCCTGATCTGGGAGTGTATATGACAGCCCCTCACTAGACTCACTACCTTCTGTTGAAAGTTCATGTCTTAAGAATTTATCTCCCTGTAAGATTGAGGGTTCTTTAAAGGCAGGGATCACATCTTAGCACCTAACATAGTGCCTGGCATGTAATAGAACCTCAATAAATGCTGGCTTCTGTTTTTTCTGAGGACTGTATCTCTCCCAATGTACTTATACTGTATATTAAATACATGAATCTGTACATACATTAGGAATGAAGTGCTGGTGCTCACACATGGATAAATTAGAAAATGATCAAACAATGATTCCCTGCTTGGGCGGGCTCTTTCCCTAAGAAAACAATGAGGAAAAAATGAAAGAGGCTCTGAGAAGATTTTGGACAATGAAATCAGCAGCTTTGTATTTGAACTCCAACTTGCCATTTACTGGTCAGTTGGAAAGAGCTGGGTCAAGTTACTTAAAACATCTTAGATTCTGTTTTCTCATTTTTAAAGTGGGAATAATATGTATTATTATTTATATACAGGCAAGTTTGTGTGAGATCAAGCACAGTGTCTAATAGGTAAGAGTTTCAATATTTATAGTTCTTGTCATTATCCTTGTTGGTCTCAGGATTTTGTGCCATTAAAAAAAACAGTGATATAATTTTCTTATAAAACAAAATTCTGAGAAAGATGGGAGTGGGCTAGGCATTATAACATCATAATTAAGATCAAATTTTGTTTCAAAATTGTGTCTCTAGCAAGTTAGGCCTCAATTTTCTTCTCTGTAAAATGGGGATAGTAACAACACCTGCCTTTATAAGCTTGGAGAGAATTTAACTAAAGAATGCTTGTATAGTACTTAGCAGTGTGGTGCCTGGTCCATAGAAAGTTCTCAATAAACAGTTATTATTAATAGTAGTCTCTCTCTTTCTCTCTCATATCCACACACCACTACCACTAAATCTATCAAATACCTTGTCTTTGCTTCAGCTGATTTTTATTCCATATGGACCAGTATGGTTCCACAGTGATTAATAAACAATACAGGGCAGGTGGAGAGAGAGAGAGAGAAAGAGAGAAGTGTTTGTGCATGCATATAAGGGAGAAACATCTAAGGCTATTTCAAGATTCAAAATAACTGTTCCAGAGACCCTGGGCAAGAGCAGTGAAAAATCAAAGCAGCTAAATCCCCCTCAATCCCAAACCAAGTGTTTACTCCTTAGCAAAACAAAGCTGCTGAAAGAGAATCAGCAGAACAAAAGCAGAGACTTGGAAAGTAACTTTGAGAGATATTGCAGAGAATTGTAAAGAAACTGTCCTTTCTAATCCCAGAGTTGCTGAAACTACAGAAAAGCTAGTAGAAATTAACCGTTTGTGTCACAGGCAGAGCACCATATGCTGCTCCCCTTCCCTGGAGAAAGAACAGCCAGCAATTGCTTCCCCATCCCCAGCAAGGCTGCTGAGCTCAGCCTGCACTCACTTGGGCTCTCTAATGAAATGCAATTGAACAAGCCAGGCCCCAGCATACTTAACCTTTGGACCACGGATGCCTACGTTTCTCTGGAGAAAGAGCCAGTTGTGCTTGTCTTAGTGACTGTGATGCAACCACTGAAGGGAAAAAAAGGCTTATACCCACTACGATTTTGCAATGGCTCCAACAAAGAGCTTAAAGGATTTCAGATGCATTCGGAAATTAAACTCTGCTGGTCCTCCTGAGCCAGCATCTCTTCTGAATGCCAGAGGGACTGACAATGACAAAACCCAGACTCAACTGCTGATGCAGGCGTGGTGGTATTTGGGTTGTCTAGTCATGACAAGGCATAAACAAATCTCTTTGCCACTGTTTGCATGTGAAAAAATGGCATCTCATCAGACCACTTTCTACCCAGCTCCATTGGCAAGCTACCTCAATACCAACCCCCCGACCCCCGGAGTGGATCTTTGGGAAACTGGCCTTGAATACAGAACATGGAATTTTTTAAGAGAATAAATGTGCTCATTCTCTCTCTGGTTATATAAATATTTCTAGTCAAAGGTTGACTGACAGTAAGGGATTCAGGACAGTTGGACAAGAGGTTGGCTCCTGCTGGCATCAATGAAAAGGGGCAGATCTCAGAGATGGGGTCTGACTTCGAAGGAAATGAAAAATGAGAGCTTGCTACAAAGACAGAATTTTTGTTTTAAGTAAGGTGCTTATAATACTTGCCTCTGGTATGTACAGTGGGCCCCCACTTATCTGTGGGGGATAAATTTGTGGATGCTTCAAACTGCAGATGGTACTGAATCCTATATATATACTGTGTCAGTCACTCTGATAACTGAGATAGCTACTAAGTAACCAGAAGGTGAGTAGTGTGCACAGTATGGATACGCTGGACAAAGGGATGATTGTGTCCAGGATGGGAAGGTGTGAGATTTCACTGTGCTGTTCAGAAGGACATGCAATTTAAAACTTGTAAATCGTTTCATTTCTGAAATTTTTTGTTTAATATTTTCTGAATGAAGTTGACTGCAGGTAACTGAAACCACAGATAAGGGGGAACTACTCTACTCTATAGATGATAAGAAAGGAACTGGATTTCTGTAACCTGGACAAGAGAAACTAAAGGGAAGAGCATGTGGCAGAGGGGCTGGAAAGAAGCAGTGGTGGAATTTTGTGACCATTTGTAAGGGAATGGAGGCTTACACATGGAGGATACTGGCCTCCACTTTGATTTGCTTTACTTCAAGTTCTGGGGTATGAGTTATAAAGAAATGGGTTCTCTGTGTAATTAAAAATGCCTAAGATTTTGCACCAGTGAGTCTGATTACGCAGAGTAAGAAAGTATTGCTCAATAAATATTTGTTGAATTGAATGTTGCAATGGTTTGAATGAGTCCCTCAAAGTTCATGTGTTGGAAACTTAATCCCGAATGCAACAGTGTTGAAAGGTGGAACCTTTAAGCAGTGATGTGGTCATGAGGCTCTGCCGTCATGAATGGATTAAAGCAGGAGTGGGTTAGTTATCTTGGGAATGGATTCCTGATAAAAGAATGAGCTCAGCCCTCTTGCCCTCTCTCCCATGTGCTTTCTAGCCTCTCATGTTCTACCATAGGATGATACAACACAGAGGCCCTCACAAGATGGCAGCCCCTTGATCTTGGACTTCCCAGCCTCCAGAACTGTAAGAAATACATTTCTTTTCTTTATAAATGACCTAGTCTGTGGTATTTTGTTATTGTAACACAAATTGGACTGAGATAAATGCTCACATTTCCAGCCTCACATTTTTGTCACTGTGGCTGCGTAATGTGAGTCTCATTGTAACATGACTCACTGACAAACAAAATTATACACTGCTGCACCACCCACTTCAACACAATATTGCACACTGACAAAGCCTCTGATGAGGGAGTTCAGGCTGCTTGCAAACCCTACCTGTACAGGGGCCACCTTCACATCCGGTGAGTGGTAAAACAAATGAAATGATGACTGCATGACACAAAAACCTAGGTGGTCAGTCCCCAGTAGATCCCAAATAACCAGAAGATGATAACAAATTACCCTGAAAAGTGATGGATTACCTTTACTCTTGCCTTCCTGTCTTTAATAAAAATGTAATTATTTGCTTTCTCTCTCACTATGTAAATTTGGCTTAGTTAGGATTTTACCACTAGCTTCATATCACAAAACTAGGTTTTGATATGAGTAAAAAAGAAAAACTTGAAAGGAGAAAAGAGAACAGAGTGAGGACGAGGAGAAGAAGGAGTGGGGTAAGAACAACATAATTTAAATCAGAAAGCAAACAGCCTTAAGGAAGTCAGAACTACAATGAAGTTGGCTACTCACAAGCCAGAAGCCAGATTCTAGCCATCTACAAATAAAAAGGGGATTGTGGGTATGTGTATGTGTGTGTGTGTGTGTGTGTGTGTGTGTGTGTGTGTATGCATATGTCAGAGACAGACACAGTCATATCAGATAGCTTCAGCACATGCCAGTTCCATCACCTGCAATGGAAATTCAGCCATCTTAGAAGTTTCTTCTTTCCTTTCCCCAACATGGTATAATTTACCAGATTCTGTGATTATCTGCCTTAGCCTAGGTTCCACCAAAACAAAGCCTGAGACAAGTCTTGTATACAGTGGTTTAATATGAGAGTGGACCCAGGGAGCAGTGAAAGGTATAGCAGAATCAACAGACACGGAGCAAACAGCCGAATCAAGTTTGTATTACTGAGTTGGCCACCGCTGCAAATCTTTGATCCTGTGGGATCTTTTAAAGAGTCTTGTGAAATGCATCACCATTGTCCATGCAGAGAACTCCTCCATACCATAACTCAACCATGGCCCCATGGGGATTAGAACCATCATATTTCTGGCTTGTGCATGTGAGAGTGCAGAGCGGGTTCCTGGGGCATTCCATGCAGTAACATCAGGTCAAGCGTGGAGTACATGGTCTTGGCTCCATGCTCTGTTTGCACCTGCCCAGAGCTAGTTGAAGTCTGTGCAGAAATGGTGATGGCCACAGTGGTCAGAGTAAAGGGTAGGGCAGGAAGAATTTGAAATAGCACAAAAGAGGTATATAACTTTTTCCCAACTGTCACTACCCTAGTTTAGGGCATCTCTTGCCTGGATAATTACAGTAACCTCCTAACTGAGCTCCCTGTGAATCTCTTTTCTTTCAAGCCCACTGTGAATGTTCTACCAGAATCATGTTTCTAAAATTCAGATCTGATTATATTCTTTCTTTCTTAAAAGGCTTCTCCTCCCTTACTCCTTTCTTTTTTGTATATTTTGTGCCTTTGTATGTTTCTCGACTTCCTTTTGAAGTTCTGGTGTAACACAAGAGGTAGTTTTCAAAATCTGTCCAATATACCTCTCTGGCCTCATTTCTCACCTTCTCCAAACAAGCATCCTTCAAACTATCCCTGATGTGTGAACCTGCAAGATGCCCTGTGATAAGAGAGCCTGCCTGCTCTTGAGTGTCTCCATGTCAACCTGCCCCAGGACCATGCCTCAGCAAACTCTTCAGGAGGAGCAGGCTGTTCTTTTACTCAAGGGTTCAGTTAATCAGCCTTAAAGGGCACAGAGCCTGATAATTGGGAGTTGTGGTGGTGATGGTGGTTGTGGTGGTGATGGTGGTGGTGGTTGTGGTGGTGGTGGTGGTGATGGTGGTGGTTTTCCTAACCTGTTCCCCTACACCAAACAAAGGTGCCCCTATTTCTAGTCCCTCATGGCAGCTCTCTCATTCTCTGCCTTGATCTCCCCTATGTCGTCTCTTTCCTGAAACTTCCTCTTTAAAATCCTTCACACGGGTGGTCTACCCCAACCTCTCCTTGGGAAAAGGAAAATATCTTGGGAAGGTCTCTTCTTGGCATGGAGTGTTGTAGGGAACGGGGTTGGGAGATGATGGGTTCCACCTGAATTTACCTAATATTAAATTATAATTTCACAATTGTGAAATATTTAATTTTTTTCTTCTGAATATCATATGGTCTATTCTCACCTGAGAAATACTCCTCAGTTAAAATGACATTGAGCCTATTAATTGCAAAGTAATAACTATGGCTTTATGTGCTAAGGGAAGAAGGTAAGCTCTATGAGGGCAGGATTTTTGTTGTTTATTAACTGTTTTATCCAGAGCACCTGGAAAAGCCCCTGACACACAGCAGGATATGCTCTTCTTTCCAGGATTTCTTTTGTTACAAAAGACCCCTTGTTTGGCAGAGAATCGACTGATTTTTGCCTTCCTTAGGTAATTCTCATGGGTGGTGAGGATTTGGAGAATGTGGAAATGGTGTCTCAATTCTTTCAATGGTTTATAATTTCTAATGATAACTTTATGAAAAACATTAAAATAAATGTAGTGTGGTATTTTTTTCCCCAACGAAAATATGAGTCCATAGAATGAACTCTTTCATCCCAAAGACAGCTTCCCAGTTTCATGTCCTGAAAGCAGTCACTATTGACAGGCTGTGTTTTTAATTTTACTGGTAACCACTCAACTTTAGAAAATATACTTGCCCTTCTGTTTCTTGTTATCATCAGCTGGAGAGAATTATTGACTATGAAAGATCAGAAAGTAACACTACATCATTGCCCACTCTCTTCCTGCTTGTCTACTATTTTTTCTTTCATATTTTACTTTTTAAAACACTTTTTTGATCCACATTTTGGGAGCTTTTTTTGACTTTATTTTTTTGAGTATCTAAATTATTTTGAGGTATTTTTTGGGGTCCACTGTATTCAGCATATTCCTGTCCACTTTTTAAACTTCTTAGAACTTTTAATTTCCTGTTTTGGATTGGTTGCTCCTTTTTACATAGCATTCTGTTCTTATTTAATTGATGCAACATCTTGAATATCTGAGGATTTTAATTAAAATGTTTTGAAAAGGTTCTTTCTGTTCCCTGGATTATCTCTGTTTCCTTTGTGATTTTAGTCCTTTATATGCTGTTGGTTTTCTTCCAATATCTGTTGATAATTTTCAGTTTATCTTTATGAGCAAGGGTTATGCCATCAGCTATACTTTTTCTGCAACTGTATAGATCCTTGGGTTAAAGAGCTACTTCTAGGCTCTTTATAAGTAGGTTTTCCTCCAGAAGGCAGTTTGGGGGTTCCTACCTACACTTGCAAAGGAGGATGACTTTTTTTTTTGGTGGCAGAGAACTTAGGAAGACAGTATTTCACTTGAGGGCAGAGTTGCCTTTCGTTGTAATTTCTCAACTTGCTCCTCCTCTTCCCCCTAAACACACTATTGTATGTCTGTGTGGGAGGTTCAAGAACTACCTAAAGCCCTAGTTTTCTTTTCTGATACTCTCACAAGGTGAATTTTCCAGGAAGATTTTCCTTAGACAACCATTTCCTTAGACGTATTTATTTATATTTATATTTATTTATTTATATTCATATAAATTTATATATTATATATTATATATAATTATATATTTATATGTAAAATATACCTTGTATATAAATACATTTATAATATATATTTATATATTATATATAAATTTATATTTACATAAATTTATTTATTAAATTTATATAAATTATCTATTTATATATTTATATATAAATAGAATATATAAATATATAATATACTATATAAATATATAATATAAATATCTATAAATATATATAATATATAAATATATAATATATAAATATATATAATATATAAATATATATAATATAAATATATATAATATAATATATAAATATATAAATAAATATATATAATATAATATATAAATATATAAATAAATATATATAATATATAAATATATAAATAAATATATATAATATAATATATAAATATATATAATTTTATATATTATATATATTTTCCATAGACAACCATTTCCTTAGAAATACTTTCCTTAGACAACCATTATTCATTTTTGTTTCAGTGAAACATTTAAAGGATGGAAATAGATGTGAACATTAAGTCTTACATTATATACCACATTTTTCTTTTACTGTATGTAGGTGTTAGAGTGATTAATAAAACACACATTTGTTCAAAAACTTTACTAAACGTAGTAAATTTTGCTGTTATGTGCATTCCCAATTGGTGGACGCTAAAGCTACAACTGTTTTCACGTAGAGGTTAAAAAAACTCTTTGGTGTTAAAATTTCTCAACAAGGAACCTCTATCTTAGTTACTGTCAACCATCTGGGGGTGACTCCTGGAATATGATGCATGCTTGATGCTTTCATGATGCCTTCTTCATTTCAAATGCCATCTAACCTCTTCTACTTGCAAAATTCTACTGTTTTGAAGGTCTAGCTCAATGATCAATTTCTTTGTAAAGTTTCTCCCCATGCTGTGAGACAGAATTAATTGCACTATCTTCATTATTCTCTGAGCACTCTGTCCATCCCTCTAGCATAGCAATTACCACATTATATGATTGTTGTTTACATTCTCTCTCATTCACTGCACTCTATTCTTACTTATCTTTTCACTTTTTAAATTTCAAATACCCAATGCAGAATTAATACTTGTTGGCTTATATTGAATTGCAGATTTTTCTCTTATTATTATTAATGGTTGTTTCTGACTGTACATAAGCAAAACAAGGCCATAAACCGAATGGCTTGTCTTTAACCTTACCTCTGTGAAGCCTTCTAGGGGAGAGCAGTCATTCCAACCATCATTCCTGGTGTTTTCTAAAATTGTGCAGGAGAAGGTTCCTGCTTTTGTGTTTCTGCGGAGATTATTATTTCTCCTTACAAGGACTTCCTATAAAAAGAGTAAAGACTCCATTTTGAAAGATCTTTAAGAATAAATGAGAGAGAAAATGTAAATAATCTTCAATGAAGGTAAGAGTTACGGAGGAGAGAGGAGACTATGTCTCTTGCTAGAATTTCCCTTAGGGCAGAACTTGTGTTCACCATTGGCTTTGTATTATTTGTTCATTCATCCATTTACTGAATATATATTTAGGGAGTGCCTATGGTGTGCCAGACATTGCTTCAGTCCTAAGGAAAATACTGAATATGGTAGAAGAGGTCTCTGTCTTTATGTAGTTTACAATCCCCTGGGCATTTCACCAGGTTGCCAAGTGACTCATGTGGAAGTCAACCCAGTGGCATGTCAATAGATAATTAGTCAATGGTGTTTGTCAGGTATTTCTTATGTGTTCATATCAGTGCTAAGCTTTGTAGGTAGATCCTTTCTGTAAAGAATTTAGAATGTAAAAATTAGTAGAGTCCTGTACAAAATGGCATAAAGAGTCATCAAATCAGATGGTTCATAATACAAGGACATTAGCAGTTTAGAGAGTCTTAGGGATCAGTTTGTCTGGAAGTACGATAGATGGGCATACCAGAGGCCTTTGGATGATCCCCTGAAGCCCTTTTCCCCTGCTCCCTCTACCTCCAGTGCCTAGCATGCATACTTGCCTAATGAAAGAGTTTTAAAATGTTTGCTGTGGTTGAAAGCCTATGCAACTGTATGTGGATCCAGGTCCACAGCCAAGTTTCACAGGAAGCGTTAATGAACTTGAGGCCTAAAGAATAAGGAGTAAATAGATTGTGATGGGGCACAAGAGGATTCCAGATAGACCAAGAACATGTGTGGAGGCCTAGAGGAGGCAGAGAGCAGGGATTTCAAGGGCTCTATTCTGCCAGTATGGCAGGAGCATAGAGAAGACAGCATGGGAGTGTCAGGAGATGAAGCTGGAAACACAGAAGTGAAATCATGTAGGATTTTGTTACCCTGCTGGCGTTATATAATAAAGGTCCTCTGCCTGCATAATGCCCAATCATGGTGTGACACTCTCTATGACTTTGACGTGTTGTTATAAATTCATTTTTCATTTTAGGTTTTGCTAACATACACATTTACAGACATCCACGCAAATACACACAAAGTTTTATGAAAGAGCACTTGACATGATCCCTTTTGTGCAGACTATGAAGTCCTCCAATGACAAAAATTGACAATTCAGGGGTGAATGACTACTTTGTAATGTCGACAAAAGAGTAAAGCCACAAGGTCTTAAGACAAAATGAATCTGTTGAAGGAGAGGGAAAATGGTTAAGTATGAAGACAAAGCTCAAGAAAAGATTATTATGGAAGATAAGAAATAGTACCCAGTATAAAAATTACCCTTGATGTGTGACTCAGCTCCAGCATATAGTGAGTTCTATTCTTGTGTCTGTCACAGGAGGAATCTAGATAGGACCTCATCCTCGTCTTCTACTAAGATTGCAAAAGGGAGATGAGCTATCCTATTTCTTCTTGCAAAATAACAGAGCTTGCCTGGGAAGAGTATATTAGTGGGCCAATTACAGCTCCATACTTAAATATGCAGACAGCTTTCAATTACTGGAATGGAGAGAGATGAGAATGTAAAAAAAAAAAAAAAAAAAAAAAAAAAGGAAAGAAAGCCTAACGACAGACAATCCAAAAGTCACTGAATCTTGGCTTTTGAATGAATTGCATTGTTTTCTTGCAGCAGCAGATTTGTGTTCCTAATTATGCCTTGCTTAAGCTAATATTAAAATGAGTTTGCATTCCCAGAGAAAGCACACACCAGCTGGGGAAAGAAAAGAGAGGGTCCAAAAACTTGGTGAGTGATGGGATAGGGGTAGTCATAAAGGAAGGGGTCTAGGGCTAAATATTTGCTATAATAATAAAATATAGCCTTCCTAGCTCTTCCCAAATCACATCAATATGTTGTAGCACACAAATACACACACACACACACGTGAAAATTTATTATTGCTAAATCAAGAAACCAAATAAAAGCAAGCACAACTTTACATATAATGTAGAAAATAATTTCTTGTTTAAGATTATCTTGCATTTCAAAAACCAAATTGTCTTTGTTATAATATAGTGGTGGGGGGAATCACACTTAAAAGCTGTGTGACCTCTGTGAAATTTAAACTTTAATTATCACTTGACCTATGAAAACTCTGCCAATATTATAACAGTAGGTCCCTTCAGAACCATAATTCAATTTCTGCCCGTGGGTTATATGGATAAATACTGTAAGAGGGGCAAATCAATTATGTGAACATTTAAGTGAGCCATAAAATCCAGGATTCCTTCTGGAGATGAGAGTTCCTAAATGTTATTTGAGAATTCCAGGATTATGTCAAAAGAATAATTATACCACCTTACTCTAGAGATAACTAAGGTTGATGACCATGCCTGGTAAATGAGAATTTGAGAAAGTACAATCATAGTCACGGAATTTATACTGACAGTCAGAGAATATTAGAGAGCAAAGAGGCTGATAGAAGTAGCCGCTAAGATTTACTGAGTATTTACTATGGGGTATGCATGGCTTTAGTCCAACCCTTTCTGTTAGAAGTAAGGAAATTGAGGTCTGTGGAGGTTAAAAGACGTAGCCAAGCTGCCCAATTAGGAATGGCCAGAGGCAGAACTAGAACCCAAGATTTCTGACTTACTCCAGGGCTTTCCTTCTACTCCAGACTCTTTCTGTGAGCTAGAAGATCCTATCAATCAATCACACCCGCAGACTTTTTTTTTTTCTTCATCACATAAATGTGCTGGGTACAGTGGAAAAAGCATGGACTTTAGACTCCACCCTCGGTTTGATCACTTGCTTCTTACTAGAAAGTCTGACCTCCTGAAGGACTGCTGTGTTTCTCCGCCGCTTCCTGGAATAAAGTCCAACATCCTTGCTTGGTCTGCAAGGCTGGCGCTGGTGGCTGAGGCTGTACTAATCTCACCAGCTTCACCTTATGATGGTTCCACCTCTGGCCTCTGCTCTACCTGTCCTGGCATGTTTTCCCTTCTTTGAAAGGCCATGCTTCCTTCTGCTGTTGGGGCTCCATTGTGCTGGTGTGGGGAGTGCTCATTTGCCCCCCTCCTAATTCCTCGGGTCTCAACTTCAATCTCGCTTCCTCCGGGAGGTCCTCTTGGATCTCCAGATTGGGTTGGCTCCCTCTGCTACTTGTTCTTACAGCATTTTCACTTTCCCTACCATAATTAATTAATTACTTGTGTGGTTGTTGAATTGACACTCGCCTACAAGGATGCAAGCTTTGTGAGGCAGGGACAGGGTCTTTATTGTTCATTTTAGTGTCCCCAGTACTGAAGTCCCTAGGAGGCACTTAAATATCATATGAATGAAGGAACCCACCTCGAACCTCAGTTTTTTTCTTCTATAAAGTAGATATAACAAGCATTGGGGATTGTCAGTGTTAAAAGGCATATTTGTTTAAGGTATCCTGTTCAGCATTAGCAGCAGCATAGAACTTGATAAATGTGATTTCCATTTTATGCACCTTCTTCCTTCCAGGACAGTGCTCTGAGGCACCATGACTGCTGAAACATCTTAAAAAAAAAAAAAATGGAATTACCTTCTGCATAGTTTAGGTACAAAGTGTATTTTATGAATTCTGTGTCCTTGCATCCTGGTTGCCCACTGATGGTATATGTGGCAGCTTCCCATGAAACAGTGTATTTGATAAAACAGGGCACCTCACTTCCCAGCTGGACAGGATAGCACAGCGCTTACTGTAGGCATCATTCTATCATTCTTTCGGGGTCAGAACATGAAGCTAATCACCCTGCTGAATATGTAACAGATGAAAGGGGCGCAGCTGCTCTTCTCAGCTGGTGAGCTGCTGGAGCTTGAACCAGTGTGGTTTTCAGGTGTCTTTTTCCCCCAAAACCCAGACAGAGTGACAAGGAGGTGGCTTGGATTTATGCTTACTGAAAGACCCTGGCCATGCTTTCCTTTGGAAGGAAACCCTTAGTTCTCTTCCTTCCCCCACAGCTACAATCCAGACTGCCTGAAGACAATGAACTTTGTTTCCTTCTCAGCAGGCTCTCCTGTGGATTGTAACTCTCCTGGAAGCCCTTGACCCTCTGCTGCTTTGGAAACTCTGTGAGGAGTATGGGAGAGGAAACTGATAGACAGTTGGGGCCAGTTTTTTGGTTTTTTTTTTTTTTTTTTTTTGAGAGAGAGTTTTGCTCTTGTTGCCTAGGCTGGAGTGCAATGGTGCCATCTCAACTCACGGCAACCTCCGCCTCCCGGGTTCAAGCAATTCTCTCGCCTCAGCCTCCCTGGTAGCTTGGATTACAGATATGCGCCACTACGCCTGGCTAATTTTGTGATTTTAGTAGTGATGGGGTTCTCCATGTTGGTCAGGTTGGTCTCGAACTCCCGACCTCAGGTGATCTGCCCGCCTTGACCTCTTAAAGTGCTGGGATTACAGGCATGAGCCACCATGCCTGGCCTGTTCTTTGTTTTTAACATAAGGAGAGGTGAGATGCAGCATGTTCAGGGATGTTGGCAACAGAGAAGTCATGTCACAAACTCTTTAGGAACAAGCTATGGATGGGTCAAGTTTGGGCTTACATTAAAGGGAAAGGAAACATTTTACTGTAATTTAAGGCAATAAAGCTAGTGTTTAAGGCCATGGGTATGAGATTAGATTTAGAACCAAGACTTGCCATTTATCTGTCTGGCCTTGGGTAATTACTTTACCTTTCGAAAACTCAGTTTACTCATTTGCAAACTGGACACACTTTTAGTACCTATCTTATAGGGTAGGGATTGGCAAATTTTTTTCTGAAAAGGGCCAGAGGGTAAATATTTTAGGCTTTACAATACAGATAGTCTTTGTATCAAATTCTTTTTGTTTCTATAAACCTTCAAAAATATACAATTATCCTGAGGGCTATGCAAAGCAGTCCCAGGGCCATACTTGGCATCCCCTGTGCAGGGTTAGATGAGTAAGTGAGATAAAATATATAACATTGGACCTAATGTTTTATCTATATATGTTATGTATTGGTCCATTACATTGGACCTAAAACATAGTGAATTCTCAACAAGCAGTCAATGTGATTATTCACACCTGGTGATTGTGTGGAAGGCTAACTAAGGGCAACAACCAGAACTTCAGGCTTATAAACTCAGCAACCCTGCCACACACACATCTAACAAAACATACATTTACAAAGGAAAATGTAACTCATACAAATCGGAACTATTAATATGATCCTCATTATTTGACTTAAAGCGTTTGAAAATTAAATATTAAATGCCCCTTTATGGGGGACAGCTGTGTGCCAAGCCTTTGCCATGCACCCCTTGTGTGTTATTTCACCACATTCCTGCTGGGTAGTTTTTATTGTTGCTGTTACAGAAGAGGAGCAGAGGCTTGAGGAAGGAAACTACCCCCGAAAACCAGTTCTGTCTGCCCAGGGCCTTCTAGTCTCTATTCTCTTTTTAATATACATGCATTTGCATCATCTTTTGCTCCCTGACTCTGAAATAGATGGCTGCCTGCTGAATGGAATTTAATGAGTGGTATACTAATTGTATACCTCCTGTGTGCCAAGCCCTGTGCTACCACTGGAATTTTTTTTGAAGAGATAAAACAGTCTCTCTTGTTAAAGAGTTCAGAGTCTAGCAGGAAAGACACTACCTGTATAGCAAATCATAACATATTATGAAAGTATTCTATTAGTCATGCTTGGCAGAAACTTACCAAGTCAAGCCTTTGTCTTTTGAAGGCCATTGTGACCATGCCTAGATTTGTATTAAAAATATCCAGCTTGGATCCTATCACAATTTCCTACTTCAATATAAAATCTTCATCAGCTCCCTGTTACCCACAGAATGAAGCTCACACTTCTTGGATCCTATTCAAGGCTTTATACCAAAACTTCCCAGTGGGTGTGCCAGATACGCTGAGATGCTGATCCACCACAGAGCCTTGTCCTTTTCCCCTGATGTACGCTACACATATGATCATTATTCTACACGTGCCTTAATCTGAAGTTTGGGAAGAACTGTTTTTTACGACCTGTCCCTGACTTACCTTTCCTGCCTAATTGCCCTCAGCTGTTGCAGCGCACATGGTGTCTGCTCACTGATCCTTATACATTGTCCATGTTTTTCAACCTCCACACCTTTGCTTATGTGGTTGTCTCTGCCTAGAAGTCCTGCCCTACCATTTGACTACTTCTGCATAGCCTGCAAATGCTTTACAATGATAACCCATAAGTTAGGTCTTTCATGAAGAATTGTCCAAGTTCATTGTCCCTTGAACTTTAATACTGTCTTATCTTTTTTATGGCACATGTCCTTTGTTATATCCTTAGTAGTAAAAGGACCTAGTGCTGCTGAGTCTGGCATGCAGTAGGGCTCAGGTGGCTAGCTGGCCAGCCCGCCTGTCTTTCCTGCTCTATTCGTGGAATCTTAGGAAAATTACTTATATCAGTGGCTCTTAAACATGGCTGCACATTAGAATTGCCTGAAAAGGTGTTTTATTTTGTTCTTTAATATCTGGATGACCAGGAAATACCCCAGACCAATTAAATAAAAAACTCTAGAGGGTCGGCTCCAGCGTCAAACCTCCCCAGGTGACTCCACTATGCAGTCAGGGTCAACAGCCACTGTTTTAAACAATCTGAGCTTTGTTTCCAGGGTTTTTCTAAATATTAAATGCAATGTTTGCAAAAGCTTGGCCCAGTTCCTGGTGCATAGTGAGTGTGCAGTAACTGTTAATTGTTGTATTATATTTTACCCTGGTTTTTCAGTTCATTGCTAATAATGTCTTGCACATAGTAGGTACTGAATAAACACTGGCTGAATGAACAAATGCTACTTAGGGAGACCTAAGAGGAAGCCCTAGAAGGTTGTTGCTGAGAAATGGCTTCAATGAGGAACTAAAGGTTGTGCCTAGAGAAGAGGCCTGGGGTTGGCAGAGGGGCAAGTGGTCTATTCTGGGTGCAGGCAATGGGGTGGAGGGGGGTGTTAGCATTTACAGGTTTTGAAAGCAATAATAACACCAAATAAAAGTCAGTCTGCTTTTTGTTATCACCATGCACTGGAAATTCCTAGCAACACCAGTGATAAAGTGTTTCTTGCAGGAGCAGACTTCTCCCAACATCCCTGCCCCCCTTCCCCTTACCTTGGTAACCACTGGCCTGTAGCCCAGCAGGAAAGGACTGAAGAGCTCTTATAGTCAGCACTATTAATGAACTAAATGGCTTGAGAAAGAATCAAGGGAACTGTAAATTATATTTATAAATTAAGTCATATAAAGCTGGACTAAGTAATTAAACTGTGCACCCATAATTAAATACTTGTATAGCATTTGGGCGCTGAGACTTCTTTCTGCTGTAATAAACTAGCTTTGACCTCTAAATGGTTGGCGGTCTGTGTGGTGAGCTAATGACTCATACAGAGGTGCTGGGCAGAGTGATGCCAAGGTCACTGTCTAAACAGAAGGATCCTTGAGGGATGCCCATAGAGATGGTCAAAGCGATGGGTAAGTGATACACAGGGCAAGTGGTAAGTAGAGAGAAATCCTCACACTCCCGCAAACCTATGAGAAGCAACGTTAGCATCCTAGATTAGTGAAGGAAGGTCAAGAAGCAGGCTGAACAGAAAGGGAAGGTCTTCCTATTTTCGGCCCCAGACAACCCTCGCACTTTCACTTCCTATTCTCCCCTTCTGCTGCCCCACCTAGAGCCCCAGAAGTCAATATGCATTCTTTTAACACAATCTGCTTCTAATGTCTCTCTCTGCCTTTGCCTTTGTCATTCCCTGCATGTCCTTCCCTTCTCCTTTCCTCATTTAGCCATTTAGTCCTTCAAGATTTAGCTCCAGAGTGCCGCAGGGAGCATATTTCTGGCTCATTTTGGCAGGTGATAAGTATTCCTCTGGTTCCCACAGTTACACTGAGGTATAATCCTCTACAGAACCTCTCCCCCTATAAGGTCCTAGGGATCAAAGCTCCTCTTACTAGTTCCTAAAAGTTGCTTGGCACAAAAGAAGATGCTTAATACTCATCTGCTAAGTGAGTAAATGAATGAAGGATAGTTCTGTGAAGAAGGAGGTGGTATTCTTATTTTTCAGGTAGAAGAGCTAGACTATAAACTCTTGAGGCTAGGAGCTATATTTTACTCAATTCTATGTGGGCAGCAGCAAGGTGCTCAGCAGACAGAAATTGTTCCATGAATATTTGCTAGGTGAACAGGAGACATCAAAAGGAGATAGGCTTTGGCACAAATTCCCCTTATCCCAGCTCCTCGCCTCCAAATAGAGTAAGCATACTGCTAGCACAGGTGTCAATGTAAACTGGTGTTTATAAAGCATTACTGTCTGTATAGTAAAAAGATGAAAAGAGAGCCAGAGCAGCCTTAAAATAGAGATCACACAAGAAATGAGGAGTCAAGAGGGCACAGTTAGGTTTCAGGGGAGAGTGATCAGCTGTCAGATAAACTATGCAAATGGCAAGGGAATGTTTTCAGGATGAAAGAAGGAGAGGGGAGAGAACTGGGAGTTGGCGGCACTGAACTAGGAGGTGCTGGGAGGAGTCCAAGGGAGAGACCCAGCTGACTGTGTTGCTCACAAGCACCCAAGTGGTTCAGAGATG
This sequence comes from Pan troglodytes, assembly GCF_028858775.2. Classification (NCBI taxonomy): domain Eukaryota; kingdom Metazoa; phylum Chordata; class Mammalia; order Primates; family Hominidae; genus Pan; species Pan troglodytes. The sequence goes on from NC_072407.2 coordinate 97,409,760, forward strand.
CGCCAGGGTTTGAAATCTGCTGGCAGTGGTTAAAGAACTCAGACTCTGGGCTCACATAGAACTGCCTAGGGTAGAGGTCTGCATTGCCATTCCTTATGTGTGACCTTGGGGAAGTTGCGTCATATCTCTAAATCTCAGTTTCCTTATATGTATAATGGGAATAAATGTATCTACCTCTTAGTGTAGTTGTGAGAAATCAATGAGTTAATATATATAAGCAGTGCCTGGTACAGAGTAACTGCTCAATAAATATCAGCAGTAATAGTTACATGTAAAATCTAATTTGACATCTGACTCACAGATTCCATGTTTTTCTGTGCCCTTTACCCCAAGAAAGGGGAAAGCCCAAAGGGCCTCTGAGCACCCCTTATTTCTATAGGTAGCAGATATAGGAAGCTGGAGGGAAGAGCATTACACACTTCTTAGGCATTGTTTTTATTAGGGCTTCACTATGTTCATTCTGTTATGAAGTTTTGTGTTCCCCAGTGGGGTGCACAAGAGCTAACTGTGTATCCCTGGGAAAGTGAAGTGACCTCTCTGAGCCTTAGATCACCCATTTGTAAGTTTAGGAGGATTGTTTTTCTGATTCCCTAATGGCCTTTCTTATCTAACATTTCATGATGCCACTAAGTCTAAATCAGCCAAGGCCTGAGGTGGGAGTCGGGGGAGAGGTGGGCACTGGCTGGGGACATCCTAGTTGCTTGTAAGGTCAGGGAGCTGCCATGGTTGCGGTCTTCAGTCTCAGAGTTCCAGAGAGTACTCAGAATGGCTGTATATCCTGCACTGGGAGAAGGGCAGAGGGATGAATGTCCCAGCGGGCCTCTGTTCTGATCAGGCAGTGGCCATTAAACATCTACTGGGGAGCAGGGCAAGTATAAAGAAATATTGCAGGGGGTCCCTGCAGCCATTTGTCTCTCTGCAGCCCTGAATTTACAGGATTGCCAGGTAAGAATTAGATTAGGTACTGCAATGTTTTCTCAGACCAGATGTCCTATCGTGTAAATCCCCTCAATATCAACCCTTATGGGCTTAATGAAGTTGCAAGAAAACCCCTGCACTCTCTACTTGAGCCCTCAGATTTATTTAGGTCATCTATAATTTGAGAAAATATCCTTTTCCATACCCAAAGGCTCCTTTCTGTGCTTCTCTCTTTTTCTCTCTCTCTTTCCCTGCAGACATGTTTTTCTGTAAATACTGCAGCTCAGCTCTGAATCACACATCAAAGCATTTCTTCTTCATTCATCTTTTGAGGCCAAATTGCAATTTATAATGTCTGTGGTTTTCACTAATCTGTTTCCATGTCATCTCACTTTAAATCAGCAGAAAGCAGCTCACAATAACACACTGAAGCTGCCCCATGGAAGCAAAGAGTGTAATTTGAGAACGGCATTATTGAGTCTCAGTACCCACAGGTAGAACTGTCTGGGGCCTTTATTATACCCAACATTAATCTCGGTAAACAACTTGTTTTGATGAAAGCTGAAAGCCAGATGAAACAACGAAAATTCATGGTTATCAGAAAACAAAACATGATCCCTTTCTCCTCCCACCTCTTCCTGCACTTTTCTGTGACATCTAAGCCTTTGATAATTTGGGCCCCATAAAGGGAGGGCGGAAGTCAGGCTGTTTGCCTCAAAGAACATGCCGGTAGACCATTCCAGAACCTTTTGAGAGTGGACATTTGCAGAGCCGGGTCAGAGTCTAGGGCCTGGGAGGAGTCCTGGAGAGCTACAGGTTTTGTGATTTTTTTTTTTTTTCCCCTCGGAAGAAAGCATTCCTGAAGGCAATTATTATGCCTTGTTATTTAACCCCAGCTGGTTGTCTCCTGGGAACAGAGCTGACATCCATTGTGATCATCCTCAGCCTTTCGGGTGAAACATGGTTCCTTAGAAGGTCCAGGATCTAAGGGGGTGTGATAAACCAGGAACACATACACTAATGGAAAATATTTGCATGGGTAAGCTAGGGTTAAACACACCATTGAATAAAAACCGTATTGTTAAGCACATCAGTTTTTCACAAGTACTGGATGAAAATAATAGTATGAATAATCTTTATTCTTGCTGAATTTCTCTAGGGGACTTTAAGGAGCTTAGTTGTCACTCAGGCCAACCAATGGAAGGTTGACGATTTAGTATCTCCAAGTCCTAGGAGTGCCTCAGGGTTTAATTTCAGGCCCAACTCCCTCCAGGCTAATAGAATCTGCCCTACTTTCCCAGAGAGGAGCCAGTAAAGATCTCCTTGTTTGATCTTCTGGGAAGTACACTAGCCACAGAAAGGTAGCGAGTCAGGGGAGACCTGGGGGTGCAGGTAGTGGGGAGTGTTGAGGGTCTGGGAGATAGGGAAGGAGGAGACTTTGGTTAAAATTCCTAGTTCAGTCTTCCCTGGGAAGGAGCTGCACCATCATAACACTATACAACGTGCTTTAGTTTACAAAGCAAATTCAAATTAAAATGTTCTGTATAATATAAGCCGGGAAGGAGACATTATCTTCATTTTATAGATGAGGAAATCAAATCTCTGAGAGGCTGCAGTAATTAATTGCCCACAATTACACAGCTATTAATACTAAGGGGCAAAAGGAAATCTTCAAAGCCAGTGTTTCTGTCATACTCCAGTCTGCTCACAGAAACTAACCAGGCTAAGGTTAAACCCATCACTGAATAAGCACAGAGCTGGTACTTGCAGGTCATCCAATCCTCACTGTGACTGAGCGAAGTAGATGTTATTGTCTCCATTTTACAGATGGGTAAACTGAACTTTGGAGCATTTAAACCTCCTTCCCAATGTCACACAGCTAGTAAGTGGCAGAGCTTGGATTTGAACCTAAGTCTTCTGATCCTAAATGCAGCATTCTTTCTAAGTCACCTTGTTGGATATTGGAAAGTCAATCTGGAAATAAAGAACATCAGCCCTTTGCTATCCTGAATTATCTGGATCCATTGTCTGTAGTAGGAAACTAATGAAAATTTCATCTACTTTTCTGTAGAAATATAGGATTGTAATGAAGAGTCTTTTGCCCTAATTATGTGCAGCACAATTAAGTCCCTTCCTACTGAAGACAAAGGTAGCTTTATGGATGTGCTATGCAAATGTGGTTGGGGGGTGATGATTTTATAATGAACTTGAAGTGGGTTGTCAGGATCAGACAATAAATGGATAAGGACAAGGCAGGGTAAGGCAAGGTGGGAAGGGGTGTGCTGCACTCAAAATTCTCATTCGGTTTAAAAAAAAAAAAAGGTTTGGTGAGAAGCCTGACTAAAAGCAAAGATTGGAGACATGTTACTTGGTAAAAAGCACAGGAGTGGATAGATCTCCTCCCAGAACGGGAGATCTAAGGCAGAAAGAGGTTTTGAGAATCTAACGAAATCAAGGCCTATCTATCTAAATAACTTCGCGTGCCCACACCACTGTTTTCCTAACCTGAAGCCGTGGAATAGTGCCCTTTTCAAGAGGTAAGACAAAAGGAGACTTAAGCAATTATTTATTAAACTCAGTCTGTCAGTGAGGCATCGGAATTGGGACTTGTTAGGGGAAAGGTGGAATGGAATCCAGGAAAGCAAGGAACTGTTATGGATTCTGTAGTTTGGGTCTAAAAAGGAGATTTGCATTTGGAACCCTGTCAAAAAGAACCTGAAGCTCAAAAAGCCAAGCCAAGCAGCTAAGCCAAGGCATATGGCATCCATCAAGTAACCAGCCAGCCAGGGGTGAAGCTGGCTGGGCCAGGAGCTAGTCTGCTGAGTGGAACTGTGCCAGGTGGGAATCGGTGACTAACCTGGGGAAAATATTTATAATTTACTTATCAGTAAACATCATGTACTCTGAAACGTGGCATGTTGAGGTCAAGTAGATTTTCTCTTAATGGCTTCCTGAGTGCATTCTGCCCACACATTCACAGAAGAATGAGGAGCAGGGAGGGGAGGGTGCCAAGCTACAACCCCAACACAGCACCTCCAAAGACAGAAGCAGATTGTACCCGCAGTCAGAAGGGGAGTTGAGGCTCATGGCCTGATCAGCAATTTGGTCCCCGGAGTCCAAAGTTGCCTTGTTAAGGGTAATCTTGTTCAGTGTCATCTAGGGGAAATTATTGAGATGTCAGGTTTTAACTTCATATTTGCTAGCTGGACTTTACAGAAAACTAGAGGTTATGACTTTGATGAGTTTAAAGGTAAGTGGCTCTGTTAGAAACATTCTGCTCTTTAAGACTTGATATCCTGTCCATCTGGTCCAGCAAAAGTAGGAAGTCAGCGAAATGGGTGTGTTAACTCTGAAGTAGGACTCACCTGAAATAGGAGTGAAACTAGCTGGATTATCCTACATTCTTTTCTTTGAAATAAAAAAAGGGCACCCAAAAATTATTCAATCCTTTCCATGTTAAAATATAACTGACAGGTTGATTTAGACAAAAGAAAAGATATGAACAAAAGCTACTCAGTCAGAACATCTTCTGCAGAAGCTGCAATCAGACCACACAGTCAAGATTTTTTCAATGACAATTAACATCCACTACACATCGATCAAATGCCTCTCTTTGGGCAGGCACTGTACTTGGTGCGTGGGGTGAGGGATCGACAGTCCTTTCCTTGTGTAGAGACAAACTTGCTAACTGCTAGCATGAAGCAGAATCAAATAAATGGAAATAATGGATTTGGAGAGGGAAATTGGGGTTATAATGAATTCTGACCCATTACAATAAAGACTGTTTTGTCTGGTTGTGATTTGATGTGAGTAAATTTGGGATCTTTCTGCTAGGCAAGAAGAGAAAAACTGAAAGCCAGAGAATGGGCCCTTAATTTTGGAAAGCCAAGAGAGGACGGATGGGGTTGCCAAAGCTGGAACAATATTAGAGGGGAGGCCTCCGTGTTCCCACTTTAGACCTTTGCAGAGAAATGGTGTGGCATTCAGGTAGGTCATGAGGGTAAGGAGCATTTGCATGACAAGGGCTTCTCAACTTTGACACTGTTGACATTTGGGGTCAGGGAGTTCTTTGTTGTAGGGGACTGTCCTATGCGTTGTAGGATGTGTAGCAGCATCCCTATCCACTACATGCAGTGGCACACTCTACCCAACTTGTGAAAATCAAGACATGCCAAATATCCCCTTTGACTTTCAACAGCATAGCTGGAGGTAAGAGGAAAGTGCTTCAGGCAAAGGGACCCCTTTGAACAAAGATTCGGTGGTGTGACTCTGCCTGGGTATGTTGGAGAATGGTGGCCACAGGATGTAGTTAGTAGAGGGACATAGGACGAGAAGTGTCTGGAAAGGCAGTTTAGGGCTGTGTTGAATACCTTGCTAATAAATTGGTCTTGATTTTGCAGATAATTTAGAGAGCAAGAGGTTCGGGAGGAGAGTGACAGAAGAAGCTGGCAGGAGTATTGGAGATCTGAATGGAAAAGCAAGACAGTGAGCACAGAAGACAGGAGGCTGCCCCTACCTGTCCAGATGAGCGGTAAATTGAGCTAAACTTAGTGAGGATGGAGAGGAGAGGGTGGGCATGAGAGACATCACTCAAGGAGATTTGAGACTCGGTGACAACCAATATGTGGTGGGTGAAGGCAAGAGAGAAATTAGATGAGTGAGAGGGAAGATGATGTCTTTGACTTACATAGGGAGAGGTGAAGAGGAGGAGGGGCGGATCTGGCATTCAAAATGGTTTCTTAAAGCCCATTTTGTCCACACCTCCAGGTGAGTATGCAGAAGTCACTCAACAAATCCTTTTTATGGATCTTGAATTACCAGTTACTGGTTCAGGTGGAGCAAGTCACCTGTTTAGTAGGGCAAAGACAAAGGTTTGCATAATAATAATAGTAATAATAATAGCTACCATTTTTTAGCACTTACTATGTGTTAGGCACTGAGCCAATATTTTACACACTATCTCATTCAATATTCAAGCAGTCCCATGAGGTATACTACTTTTGTGCCCACTTTGGAGATGATTTCATTCATCAAATATTTATTAAGTGACTACTATATGTGCCAGGCACTGTTTTGGGCATCCAGGATATATCAGTGAATAAAACAGGGGGAATAAGTCCCTGCCATTGTGGAGCTTACCTTTTAGTGGGGAAACTAAAATGAGGAAACTAGGACTTAGTGAGATGTGGTGCCTGCACATACCCCCAGCTAGTATGTGCTGGGCAAGATGAGGGCAGCAATGTACCTGTTGTGGTCAGCTGTGGTCAGGCCCACTTGAGCTCACATGTGGACACAAATGGGAAACTCCCTTGCAAGGCAGCCACAAAAGAGGAAAGGTTGTCCAGTGTTGGCACATAAGAACTCTAAAACCCCAGAGGCTAGAAGTGAGGACAGATAGTCTGGCTTCCTGATTGACAGAATTATTGAATTATCTGGAGTTCATGTGTTTTCCTGGGTGCTTCTATAAGCAGAGATATATCGGCAGCATGCTCACAGCTCTATGCAAGTCTAATCAGTCATGTGTCTCCTTCCTGATTAATTGCCAAGACACCAAATTTCAGTTAAGAGTCCATAAGAAATAAGGGGGTTAGTGAAGAGCTATGTTGATCCACCTTTAACCTTACTTAGTTTAGATATTTTGCACTATTTGTTAGCTGCCTTGAGAGCAAATCAAAATAACCGCAGCTATAATTAAGGCCATCCTTCTTGCCCATCCTTGACTCTAGTCTGGACTCTATAGGCTGTCCTTGCTTACCTATTTAGGGTTGCCAGTGCTTCACATTCACCAGGGGCAGTGGCCTCATGGCTACCCCTGACCACATCCCTCCCCTACATCAAATGAGAAAGGACAGACCTTTTTTTGCACATTTGGGTGGAAGCTTTGTTTTTTCTTAAGAAGAACAGGGATAGAAAAGCATTTTATCTTGCTTTCCTCCTGGGCAAGAGGAATGACTGCTTCGCACTATGCAGGCCTCAGGGGTCTGTGGTCTGAGGGTTTCATCTGTGACATGAAACAGTCCAACTAGCTTCTTCTAGAGCCATGGAAGTTCACACTAGTCAGTGGTGTCCACTGCCCAACACTGGGGAGGAAAAGCCAAACTGATTGTACACAGAATGCATGAGGCCTGGCCTTGGAGCCCTGTACATTTAAATTAGGAAGCTTTTGGCCACAGTACATGTAAAACCACAACTGAAACAATGATACAAGTGTTTGCTCATACAGTAAGCAGTCTGGAGTGGACTATGGTTCTGGTATGACCGAGGCTTAACACCATCCTGAAAGACCTAGGTTGCTTCCTACTTTCCATCCAGCCACCATGATGTTGGCTTCATCCTCAGCCTGATAAAACAGCTGCTGTACTCCCAGCTATCACTGCTGGGCCAGTCATGGCCAGAGGAAGAAGAAAGATTTTCTTTTTCTATTTTATATACAAGGAAACTGTCCCAGAAGCCTCCTAGCAGATTTCACCCTCACGTTGGATCAGTCAGAATTAGACCACACGCCCATTCCTAAACAAAGCCTTGCCAAAAGGAATGGGGCTACTATGGCTGACTTTGTAGGCAAACCAGAATCACAATCTGGAGGTGGAATTGACATCAGCTTCCCCTGAAGCCCATGGCTATGTGAAGGAGGTGGATACCTGAACCAAATCACATTTCTATCCAGGTGAAAGAAGAGAAGTGGGCAACAGATCTTGGATAGGCAACCAGGAGTGTTTACCTCAACAGCTAGACATGTGGCTCTCACTGGTTCAGTGCCTCCAGAAAGGGAAAGCAACTTACCTTTGTGTCTTCCCTCACTCAGCCCTACCCTGAGGCCCCCAAATCTGATGCATTTGGATTGTGCCAGCTGGAGGCTTGTGTGTGTGTGTTTTTATTTTGTTCTGTTTTTAATGATAGTTATAATCTTACTTTGTACTTGGGAAAGGCCTTTCTTCCAACAAGCTCCAGGCACTTTTATAGACTTGATGACCTCTGCCCTGAGAATTATTATCTTCCATTTATGGAGGTGGTGTGAGGGTCACGAGGCAGCCCCAAAGGCCCAGTCTGGAAGGAGAACACATCCTGCTCTGGGTTTTCTAAAAGGAGTGACAGGCTGGAAGGACTAAGACTCCATCCATGAGAATGGCTCTGGGTGCAGAGGTGTGGTCTGTTAACAAAGGCTTCCTTTGTGCTGACTGGAGTTTCTGGAAAAAGTTAGCTCTCCAACAATCTTGGAGAAGTGCTCAGTGATTACATAGAAGCAGAGTGGATTAGAAAGGCTGAAATCAGTATTTGTCTATCTTGGCTCATTCTAGTTTATTCCCTTGCCTTTGGGGGAAAATCAAAGGGATTCTTTCAAGAAATATTCGGTCCCTTCCCTATGCTGGCCATCGTGCTGGGCATTGGACATATAGTCCGGAACAAGATACAGTTCCTAACCTCAAAGAGCTCACAGATTGTTGGGGAGAAAACTCAAAAAATAGGCAATTACAATGCAGTGGAATAAGTGCTTTGATCCCCCTCTGCTGGGTGCAGGGCTTCCAGGAAGACCTGCTGTTAAAGCTGAGATTGAAGGGACAGGGAGGAGTGAAATATTGTCTATTTCCAAGCAAGGCATGTCTTACCTGCAGTTTCTCAAAGTTTGAGGAGCATTAATTTTACAGAATGTTAATTTAAATCTTTTTTTTTTTTTTAAAAAAAGAAAGCATAGATGGTCAGATAAATTTGGGGAATGGTGGGGTAAGCAGTCTAGGATTTTGCAGAGCTTTTGATAACTGTACTAGTGGTAACCATAAACTTCTGAGAGAGATGTGAAGTGGATGTTTGCCCCATCATACTTGACTACAAAATCTTTTTCCCTCCATCTTTCCCAGATGAGTGATTTTAACGCTGAGAACTTACAGCACTGTAACTGAGTTGAGATTGAGGGTAGGGGCAATAGTAGGTCAGAGGAAGCATCACAGTTCTGCTCTAAAAATATAGGGGCTAGCTTTTCAAATAATAGCTGTGTTTGTTTTATGAGCCTATTTACATTCTGTAGTGGACACCATGGTCTTCCGTAATAATTAGACTCAGTCAGTCATTTGTAGGAGACATATTCTTCTTGCAGTGAATGAGTTAGCTGTGGCCATAAGGCTCCATTTTCAGTGGGATGAAAGAGGAAATATGCTAAGGACTTAGGGGAAAGTTTCATGCTCTAAGAAAAAAAAAAAAGGAAGAGGTAGCTTCTCTTATTCCTCTAGATATTCTCTCTAAATGTGATGGCTGGAACTGTAGAGCCATCTGGCCAACAACTTGAGGATAAAACCAATACCTAGATGGAAGAGTAGAGACTGAAGCTACCCAGATCTTTGATGACAGCATTGAGCTTCTGATTAATCACACCTAGAGGCTGTCCTAGCTATTGACTTAACTTTGACTTCTTGTTATGTAATAATACATTTCCTTATATTTTAACTATTTCTAAGCAGACTTTTCTGTTATTTGGAGTTAGAAGTATCCTGGCTAATAAAATTTCCTATTTTAATCTTCTCACATGGTTATCCCACTGACATATTTAGTCATTTCCTTGATGAAGGCACATAACTTAGATTTTCAGAGTGGAGGTAAAGTTGTCCTGGACTCAAGTGTCTGAGGCAGCAGGTGGTACATTAGTGAAGCACAAAAACATCTCCAAGACTCATTGGTTTAGGCAAATGAGGACGGCTGTGGACTGATGTTCTAGTGGGGCTGGTTAATGCAGTGCTTGAAGGGCTGAACATGGGCCTGCTGAAGACACCAGCCAGGCAGCTGGAACTCAGGAGTCAGGCAGGGCACAGGAAGAGGAGAAGTGATTGTTAGGCCAACTATTCTGGCAAAGGCCTGAACTCCCCTACAAAGTTGTCATGTACCCAGTCCCCCTCACCCAGAACTTTTGCTGCTTCAACAGCTCTCTCCCCACTTCCCCTCCCTTCGGCTTCAGAAATGTCCCTTTAAGTGTTTTGTGGCTTCTTTCCCTTGACATCACTTTATTTTTAATGGTTCAAATTTATATTTATACATATTCAATGAAATATCCCTTTTTTATGTACAGGCCTGTTGACATGATTTATTAGTAATTGTGTCCATTAATTTTTCTTAAACAATCTTAGCCCCTTTCAAGAGTATAGTTCAGCAGCATTAAGTATATTCACATTATTGCAAAACAGATCTCCAGAGCATTTTCATCTTATGTCATGGTTAATTTTATGTGTCAACTTGATTAAGCCATGATGTGCCATGAGGTGCCCAGATTAAACCCTAATTCTGGGAGTGTCTTTGAGGGTGTTTCCAGATGAGATTAGATGTTAAATCTGTGGATTTAGTAAAGTGGATTTTCTTCACCAATGTGGATGGGCATCATCCAATCCATTGAGAGCCTGAATAGGGCAAAAGGTGGAGGAAGAGAGGATTCGTCCCCCTCCTGCCTGCTTGCTTGAGCTGGCACATCAGTCTTCTCCTGACATTAGCCTGGGATTTCCATCATCAGCTCCCCTGTTTCTCAAGCCTTTGGACTTAGACTAGAAATACATCCCTGGCTTTCCTGGGTCTCCAGCTTGTAGATGCCAGATAATGGGACTCCTCAGCCTCCATAATGGCATGAGCCAGTTGTGCATAATATGTGTGTATATATATATATATATATATGTATATTCTGTTGGTTCTGCTTCTCTGGAGAACCCTGACTAATACATCTTCCAAAATTGAAAGTCTACAACAACTCTTCTTTTCCCCCTCCCCACCCCAGCCCCTGGTAACCACGATCTGCTTTTTGTTTCTATGGATTTAATGACTTTAGGTATCTTATGTAAGTATAATTATACAGTATTTGCCTTTTTGTGACTGGTGTCTTTCACTGAGCATAATATCCTCAGTAGAACATGTGACAGGATTTCCTCTCTTTTTAGGGCTCACTCATATCCCATGTGCGTATGTACCACATTTTGTTTGTCCATTCATCCATCCTTCTGCCTCTTGGCTATTGTGTCTTGGCACCACTTTTACCTACTGTTGTGGTTTATGTTTGGGTTTCTAATTCTGCTGCCTGTGTTTCAGTTCAACCAGGTTTCTGTAGGGAACATCCTGGAAGAGAATGCCTGAGAGACACCTCATCCTCCTAAGGATGATCTTGCTAGTGAACTTTTCCAAGAAAAAATTTATTTAGAAAAAAATGACACCAAACAATTCATATGTGCTCTATGTATATAGTAAAAAGTGAACATTTTTCCTTTAATGTAACTACTCCATCTCATGTCTACTCTGTAGCCATAATGACTCCAGCTGAAATGTAGAATTTGAAAATTCATTGGCTTACTCATAAAAGGTAATGTAAGCTCAGTATAAAAAATTTGAAAAACAGCAATAAAAACTACCATTTAATTAGGTAATATTTTGTGCAGGGCCCTCTACTAGGCATTTTAAAGATACTCTTTTTAATCTACATGACTTTTTGAAGGAGGCATTGGTAATATTTCAAGTAAATTGTAGATTGATGAGAGGACATCTCCTTCCCAACACCATCACTGTGCACACTTCTACCATAGCTTCTCATTTATTCTCCATGAATAGGAAACTGCACGCCCACAGTGAAGCAGGACAGAGCAGGTGCTGTCAGGCCTCTGAGCCCAGGCCAGGCCATCACATCCCCTGTGACTTGCACGTATACATCCAGATGGCCTGAAGTAACTGAAGATCCACAAGAAGTAAAAACAGCCTTAACGGATGACATTCCACCATTGTGATTTGTTCCTGCCCCACCCTAACTGGTCAATGTACTTTGTAATCTCCCCCACCCTTAAGAAGGTACTTTGTAGTCTCCCCGACCCTTAAGAAGGTTCTTTGTAATTCTCCCCACCCTTGAGAATGTACTTTGTGAGATCTACCCCTGCCCACCAGAGAACAACCCCCTTTGACTGTAATTTTCCATTACCTTCCCAAATCCTATAAAATGGCCCCACCCCTATCTCCCTTCACTGACTCTCTTTTCGGACTCAGCCCGCCTGCACCCAGGTGAAATAAACAGCCATGTTGCTCACACAAAGCCTGTTTGGTGGTCTCTTCACACGGACGCACATGAAATTTGGTGCCGTGACTCGGATCGGGGGACCTCCCTTGGGAGATCAATCCCCCGTCCTCCTGCTCTTTGCTCCGTGAGAAAGATCAACCTACGACCTCAGGTCCTCAGACCGACCAGCCCAAGAAACATCTCACCAATTTCAAATCCGGTAAGCGGCCTCTTTTTACTCTCTTCTCCAACTTCCCTCACTATCCCTCAACCTCCTTCTCCTTTCAATCTTGGTGCTACACTTGAATCTCTCCCTTCTCTTAATTTCAATTCCTTTCATTTTCTGGTAGAGACGAAAGAGACACGTTTTATCCGTGGACCCAAAACTCCGGCGCTGGTCACGGACTGGGAAGGCAGCCTTCCCTTGGTGTTTAATAATTGCAGGGACGCCTCTCTGATTATACGCCCACGTTTCAAGGGTGTCAGACCACGCAGGGATGCCTGCCTTGGTCCTTCACCCTTAGCGGCAAGTCCCGCTTTTCTGGGGAAGGGGCAAGTACCCCAACCCCTTTTCTCCTTGTCTCTACCCCTTCTCTGCTTTTCTGGGGAAGGGGCAAGTACCCCAACCCCTTCTCTCCTTGTCTCTACCCCTTCTCTGCTTTCCTGGGGCAGGGGCAAGTACCCCTCAACCCCTTCTCCTTCACCCTCAGTGGCAAGTCCCACTTTCCTGGGGCAGGGGCAAGTACCCCTCAACCCCTTCTCCTTCACCCTTAGTGGCAAGTCCCACTTTCCTAGGGGGCAAGAACCCCCCAATTGCTTATTTCCGCACCCCAACCTCTTATCTCTGTGCCCCAATCCCTTATTTCTGCACCCTGACCTCTTATTTCCATGCCCCAAACCCTTCTCTGCTTTTCTGGAGGGCAAGAACCCCCCACCCCTTCTCCGTGTCTCTACTCTTTTCTCTGGGCTTGCCTGCTTCACTATGGGTAAGCTTCCACCTTCCATTCCTCCTTCTTCTCCCTTAGCCTGTGTTCTCAAAAACTTAAAACCTCTTCAACTCACACCTGACCTAAAACCTAAATGCCTTATTTTCTTCTACAATGCTGCTTGACCCCAATACAAACTCGACAGTAGTTCCAAATAGCCGAAAAATGGCACTTTCAATTTTTCCATCCTAATCTAAATAATTCTTGTCGTAAAATGGGCAAATGGTCTGAGGTGCCTGACATCCAGGCATTCTTTTACACATCAGTCCCTTCCTAGTCTCTGTGCCCAGTGCAACTCGTCCTAAATCTTCCTTCTTTCCCTCCCGCCTGTCCCCTCAGTCCCAACCCCAAGCGTCACTGAGTCTTTCTAATCCTCCTTTTCTACAGACCCATCTGACCTCTCCCCTCCTCGCCAGCCCAAGCTAGGTCCCAATACTTCCTCAGCCTCCACTCCTCCACCCTATAATCCTTCTATCACCTCCCCTCCTCACACCTGTTCTGGCTTACAGTTTGGTTCTGTGACTAGCCCTCCCCCACCTGCCCAGCAATTTATTCTTAAAAAGGTGGCTGGAGCTAAAGGCATAGTCAAGGTTAATGCTCCTTTTTCTTTATCCCAAATCAGACAGCGTTTAGGCTTTTTCATCAAATATAAAAACCCAGCCCAGTTCATGGCTCGTTCGGCAGCAACCCTGAGATGCTTTACAGCCCTGGACCCTAAAAGGTCAAAAGGCCATCTTATTCTCAATATACATTTTATTACCCAATCTGCTCCCGACATTAAATAAAACTCCAAAAATTAAATTCCGGCCCTCAAACCCCACAACAGGATTTAATTAACCTCGCCTTCAAGGTGTACAATAATAGAAAAAAGTTGCAATTCCTTGCCTCCACTGTGAGACAAACCCCAGCCACATCTCCAGCACACAAGAACTTCCAAACGCCTGAACCGCAGCGGCCAGGCGTTCCTCCAGAACCTCCTCCCCAGGAGCTCACTACAAGTGCCAGAAATCTGACCACCAGGCCAAGGAATGCCTGCAGCCCAAGATTCCTCCTAAGCTGTGTCCCATCTGTGCGGGACCCCACTGGAAATCGGACTGTTCAACTCACCTGGCAGCCACTCCCAGAGCCTGTGGAACTCTGGCCCAAGGCTCTCTGACAGACTCCTTCTCGGCTTAGCGGCTGAAGACTGATGCTGCCTGATCGCCTCGGAAGCCCGGTAGACCATCACGGACGCTGAGTTTTGGGTAACTCTCACAGTGGAAGGTAAGTCCGTCCCCTTCTTAATCAATACGGAGGCTACCCACTCCACATTACCTTCTTTTCAAGGGCCTGTTTCCCTTGCCTCCATAACTGTTGTGGGTATTGACAGCCAAGCTTCTAAACCTCTTAAAACTCCCCAACTCTGGTACCAACTTAGACAATACTCTTTTAAGCACTCCTTTTTAGTTATCCCCACCTGCCCAGTTCCCTTATTAGGCTGAGACACTTTAACTAAATTATCTGCTTCCCTTACTATCCCTGGACTACAGCTATATCTCACTGCCGCCCTTCTTCCCAATCCAAAGCCTCCTTTGCATCCTCCTCTTATATCCCCCCACCTTAACCCACAAGTATAAGATACCTCTACTCCCTCCTTGGCGACCGATCATGCACTCCTTACCATCTCATTAAAACCTAATCACCCTTACCCCGCTCAATGTCAAGATCCCATCCCACAGCACACTTTAAAAGGATTAAAGCCTGTTATCACTCGCCTGCTACAGCATGGCCTTTTAAAGCCTATAAACTCTCCTTACCATTCCCCCATTTTACCTGTCCTAAAACCAGACAAGGCTTACAGGTTAGTTCAGGATCTGCGCCTTATCAACCAAATTGTTTTGCCTATCCACCCCATGGTGCCAAACCCATATACTCTCCTAACCTCAATACCTCCCTCTACTACCCATTATTCTGTTCTGCATCTCAAACATGCTTTCTTTACTATTCCTTTGCACCCTTCATCCCAGCCTCTCTTTGCCTTCATTTAGACTGACCCTGACACCCATTAGGCTCAGCAAATTACCTGGGCTGTACTGCCGCAAGGCTTCACAGACAGCCCCCATTACTTCAGTCAAGCCCAAATTTCATCCCCATCTGTTACCTATCTTGGCATAATTCTCATAAAAACACATGTGCTCTCCCTGCTGATCGTGTCCAATTAATCTCCCAAACCTCAATCCCTTACAAAAGAACAACTCCTTTCCTTCCTAGGCATGGTTAGTGTGGTCAGAATTCTTACACAAGAGCCAGGACCACACCGTGTAGTCTTTCTGTCCAAACAACTTGACCTTACTGTTTTAGCCTAGCCCTCATGTCTCCGTGCAGCAGCTGCCGCTGCTTTAATACTGTTAGAGACCCTAAAAATCACAACCTATGCTCAACTCACTCTCTACATTTCTCATAACTTCCAAAATCTATTTTCTTCCTCATACCTGACGCATATACTTTCTGTTCCCCAGCTCCTTCAGCTGTACTAACTCTTTAAGTCCCACAATTACCATTGTTCCTGGCCTGGACTTCAATCTGGCCTCCCACATTATTCTGGATACCACACCTGACCCTCATGACTGCATCTCTCTGATCCACCTGATGTTCACCCCATTTCCCCACATTTCCTTCTTCCCTGTTTCTCACCCTGATCACACTTGGTTTATTGATGGCAGTTCCACCAGGCCTAATCGCCATTCACCAGCAAAGGCAGTTTATGCTATAGTATCTTCCACATCTATCATTGAGGCTACCGCTCTGCTCCCTCCACTACCTCTCAGCAAGCCGAACTAGTTGCCTTAACTCAAGCCCTCACTCTTGCAAAAGGACTACGTGTCAATATCTATACTGATTCTAAATATGCCTTTCATATTCTGCACCACCATGCAGTCATATGGGCTGAAAGAGGTTTCCTCACTACACAAGGGTCCTCCATCATTAATGCCTCTTTAATAAAAACTCTGCTCAAGGCTGCTTTGCTTCCAAAAGAAGCTGGGGTCATTCACTGCAAGGGGCATCAAAAGGCGTCAGATCCCATTGCTCTAGGCAACGCTTATGCTGATAAAGTAGCTAGACAAGCAGCTAGCTCTCCAACTTCTGTCCCTCACGGCCAGTTTTTCTCTACTTTAGTCACTCCCACCTACTCCCCCACTGAAACTTCCACCTATCAATCTCTTCCCACACAAGGCAAATGGTTCTTAGACCAAGGAAAATATCTCCTTCCAGCCTTACAGGCCCATTCTATTCTGTTGTCATTTCATAACCTCTTCCATGTAGGTTACAAGCCACTAGCCCATCTCTTAGAACCTCTCATTTCCTTTCCATCATGGAAATCTATCCTCAAGGAGATCACTTCTCAGTGTTCCATCTGCTATTCTACTACCCCTCAGGGAGTGTTCAGGCCTCCTCCCTTTCCTACACATCAAGCTCGAGGATTTGCCCCTGCCCAGGACTGGCAAATTGACTTTACTCACATGCCTCGAGTCAGAAAACTAAAGTATCTCTTAGTCTGGGTAGACACTTTCACTGGATGGGTAGAGGCCTTCCCCACAGGGTCTGAGAAGGCCACCGTGGTCATTTCTTCCCTTCTGTCAGATATAATTCCTTGGTTTGGCCTTCCCACCTCTATACAGTCTGATAACGGACCAGCCTTTACTAGCCAAATCACCCAAGCAGTTTCTCAGGCTCTTGGTATTCAGTGGAAATTTCATATCCCTTACCATCCTCAATCTTCAGGAAAGGTGGAACGGACTAATGGTCTTTTAAAGGCACACCTCACCAAGCTCAGCCTCCAACTTAAAAAGGATTGGACAGTACTTTTACCTCTTGCTCTTCTCAGAATCAGAGCCTGTCCTCGAGATGCTACAGGGTACAGTCCATTTGAACTTTTATATGGACACACTTTCTTGCTTGGCCCCAACCTCATCCCAGACACCAGCCCTCTAGGTGACTATCTTCCAGTCCTCCAGCAGGCTAGACAGGAAATTCGCCAGGCTGCTAATCTTCTCTTGCCTACTCCAGATCCCCAGCCATATGAAGACACCCTAGCTGGACGATCAGTTCTTGTTAAGAATCTGACCCCTCAAACTCTACAACCTCGATGGACAGGACCCTACTTAGTCATCTATAGTACCCCGACTGCCGTCCGCCTGCAGAATCCTCCCCACTGGGTTCACCATTCCAGAATAAAGCTGTGTCCATCGGACAGCCAGCCTAATCCCTCCTCTTCCTCCTGGAAGTCGCAAGTACTCTCCCCTACTTCCCTTAAACTCACTCGTATTTCTGAAGAACAGTAATAACCCTTATGAGCCTAATACATCACTTCATTCTATTAGGTCTTTTCGTCCTTACCCTACTTTTTGCAACAGGGCTTTACGAAGCCACCCCCTCCACTTAGGCCGAGCCCCAAAAAACTAGTCATCCCTACTGTCTTCTGTCCAGTCATACCCCTATTCTCCATTCTCAACTACTTATAAATGCCCTACTCCTGTTTACACCGCCGGTTTACACTGTTTCTTCAAGCCATCACAGCTGATATCTCTTGGTGCTATCCCCAAACTGCCACTCTTAACTCCCTCTTAGAGTGGGTAGATGATCTTTGCTGGCAGGGCACCCTCCAATACTTCCACCCTGATGAAGTTCTATTCTTTACTTTTATACTCACTCTTATTCTCATTCCCATTCTTATGCCACCCTCTAACTCTCCCCAGCTATCTCCACCACACTATCAACCTTACCCATTCTCTCCTAGCCGCTTCTAATCCCTCCTTAGCGAACAACTGCTGGCTTTGCATTTCTCTTTCTTCCAGTGCCTACACAGCTGTCCCCGCCTTACAGACAGACTGGGCAACATCTCCCGTCTCCCTACACCTCCGAACTTCCTTTAACAGCCCTCACCTTTACCCTCCTGAAGAACTCATTTACTTTCTAGACAGGTCCAGCAAGACTTCCCCAGACATTTCACATCAGCAAGCTGCTGCCCTCTTTGCACTTATTTAAAAAACCTTTCTCCTTATATTAACTCTACTCCCCCCATATTTGGACCTCTCACTACACAAACTACTATTCCTGTGGCCGCTCCTTTATGTGTCTCTCAGCAAAGACCCACTGGAATTCCCCTAGGTAATCTTTCACCTTCTGGATGTTCCTTTACTCTTCATCTCCGAAGTCCAACTACACACATCACTGAAATAATTGGAGCCTTCCAGCTCCATATTACAGACAAGCCCTCTATCAATACTGACAAACTTAAAAACATTAACAGTAATTATTGCTTAGGAAGACACTTGCCCTGTATTTCGCTCCATCCTTGGCTACCTTCCCCTTACTCATCAGACTCTCCTCCCAGGCCCTCTTCTTGTTTACTTATACTCAGCCCCAAAAATAACAGTGAAAGGTTGCTTGTGGATACTCAACGTTTTCTCATACACCATGAAAATCGAACCTCACCCTCTACGCAGTTACCCCATCATTCCCCATTACAATCTCTGACAGCTGCTGCCTTAGCTGGATCCCTAGGAGTCTGGGTACAAGACACCCCTTTCAGCACTCCTTCTCATCTTTTTACTTTCATCTCCAGTTTTGCCTCGCACAAGGTCTGTTCTTCCTCTGTGGATCCTCTACCTACATGTGTCTACCTGCTAATTGGACAGGCACATGCACACTAGTCTTCCTTACCCCCAAAATTCAATTTGCAAATGGGACCGAAGCGCTCCCTGTTCCCCTCATGACACCGACATGACAAAAAAGAGTTATTCCACTAATTCCCTTGCTGGTCGGTTTAGGACTTTCTGCCTCCACTATTGCTCTCTGTACTGGAATAGCAGGCATTTCAACCTCTGTCACGACCTTCTGTAGCCTCTCTAATGACTTCTCTGCTAGCATCACAGACATATCACAAACTTTATCAGTCCACCAGGCCCAAGTTGAGTCTTTAGCTGCAGTTGTCCTCCAAAACCGCCGAGGCCTTGACTTACTTACTGCTGAAAAAGGAGGACTCTGCATATTCTTAAATGAGGAGTGTTGTTTTTACCTAAATCAATCTGGCCTGGTGTATGACAACATAAAAAACTCAAGGATAGAGCCCAAAAACTTGACAACCAAGCAAGTAATTACGCTGAACCCCCTTGGGCACTCTCTAATTGGATGTCCTGGGTCCTCCCAATTCTTAGTCCTTTAATACCCATTTTTTTCCTCCTTTTATTCGGACCTTGTATCTTCCATTTAGCTTCTCAATTCATCCAAAACCATATCCAGGCCATCACCAATCATTCTATACGACAAATGTTTCTTCTAACATCCCCACAATATCACCCCTTACCACAAGACCTCCCTTCAGCTTAATCTCTCCCACTCTAGATTCCCATGCCACCCCAATCCCGCTTGAAGCAGCCCTGAGAAACATCGCCCATTCTCTCTCCATACCACCCCCCAAAAATTTTCGCCGCTCCAACACTTCAACACTTATTTTGTTTTATTTGTCTTATTAATATAAGAAGGCAGGAATGTCAGGCCTCTGAGCCCAGGCCAGGCCATCGCATCCCCTGTGACTTGCACGTATATATCCAGATGGCCTGAAGTAACTGAAGATCCACAAAAGAAGTAAAAACAGCCTTAACTGATGACATTCCACCATTGTGATTTGTTCCTGCCCCACCCTAACTGATCAATGTACTTTGTAGTCTTCCCCCACCCTTAAGAAGGTACTTTGTAGTCTCCCCCACCCTTAAGAAGGTTCTTTGTAATTCTCCCCACCCTTGAGAATGTACTTTGTGAGATCCACCCCTGCCCACCAGAGAACAACCCCCTTCGACTGTAATTTTCCATTACCTTCCCAAATCCTATAAAATGGCCCCACCCCATCTCCCTTCGCTGACTCTCTTTTCGGACTCAGCCCGCCTGCACCCAGGTGAAATAAACAGCCATGTTGCTCACACAAAGCCTGTTTGGTGGTCCCTTCACACAGACACGCTTGAAAGATGCCAGCCCACTTTGGTGGGCTTTTCCTTTGCCCCAAATTTCCTTGTGGGCCGCTCAGCTGCCAGTGATGCTCCTCGCATGGGTCAGGTGTCCTATCCTGTTAGAGTTGGGAAAACATCTCAATTCTTGCCTCACCATTGCCCTTTTATACCTGGGCTTATGATTACAACACCATCGTAGAAAACCTAAACAAATCTTTTTTTTCTTTTTTTTTTTGAGATGGAGTCTTGCTCTGTCGCTGAGGCTGGAGTGCAGTGGCGCGATCTTGGCTCACTGCAAGCTCCGTCTTCTGGGTTCACGCCATTCTCCTGCCTCAGCCTCCCGAGTAGCTGGGACTACAGGCGTCTGCACTGCGCCCAGCTAATTTTTTGTATTTTTAGTAGAGACGGGGTTTCACCGTGGTCTCCATCTCCTGACCTCGTGATCTGCCTGCCTCCCAAAGTGCTGGGAATATAGGCGTGAGCCACCGCACCCGGCCTAAACTAACCTTGTATTTCTAGTAAAGAGAATGTTTACAAACATTGGACTCACTTGGTTTGTGAGCCGAACAGCATAACCAAGGCTATAGAACAAGCCTCATTTTCTAGGGCTCTGAAAAGCCCCTTTCTCTGCAGTTCACTCCTAGGAGCTGATTTAATTCCCTCTTACCTTGGTGATTCTGATACAAATTTGGAGATGATGGCAAATTCATTTTCCTATGGTTTATTTATTTATTTTTGTTTTTAAAATCTCCAGTTTACAGTTGGAGAAACTGAGCCTCAGGGAGGTTATTTCACTCAAGGCCCAACATTTAATAAGTAAGAGTCAGAGATACAAAGTAGCTGTCAGCTAAAGTGGACAGAATACAGATGGGTTTTGGACTTGGCAAAGTTCCTTATTATTTTTGAGTTTCACTTTCACATCCAAAATGAGAATAATAGTTACTACAAGGATTGTTGTAAAGATTAGAAGTAATATATGTAAAGCACTGAGCTCAATGCCTGGCTCTTGGTGGGTGGTCCATAACTGGTAGTGATTATAAATGGTCTGCCTGACTCCAAAAGCTTTGAGCTCTCCTTGAAATGACAATACCCTTGCTGCAGAAATGTAAAAAGAAAAAAAGAAAAAGAAAAAGAAAAGAAAGGAAGAAAAACCATCAAATCATCCATTCATCCATTGTTGCATTCCCCTGAAAACCAAAATCATTAGTTATGTAGTGATTTTTCCCATTCCCCCATTTCATTCTTTCTTTCTATGAAGTATTTTCCTGATAGTTGTGATCACACTGTATATATAACTTGTTTAAGGATTTCCTTTCCACTTTTCGTCTCATGCTAGGATGAACTTTAATGTCTACTTTCCTACTACTGGGTTTTGTGGGAACAAACTGCCCTAGCAATTAGAAGCCTAGGTGGCAACGGCCCTTTGGGAGCCATGGGCCTTGCCTGCATGGTGAGTAGGAGCTTGCTAAATGCTTCTTCATTTGTGAGTGACCTTGAACTGCTTTTTCAGAGTGGGAGCCACCCTTTGGCACATTGGTATCTTGACCTTCACCATGACTTTGTCCTCTTAGAGTTTGAGAGCAGACACTTCCTCCTCTGAGACAGCTTTCCATTTTTCCTCCATTTGTGCTTTTATCTCACTCTCATCATCAATGCCCCAGATTCTCTAATCATCAGCCTCTTGCTTGTTTGCTGCTTACACAGTCTGACCCTTGACTAAACTCTTTCAACACTGTACTTGCCACCACGTTGGGATCTTTTATCCCTCTACTCCTGGAGATCTCCACTGGACTCTGCTTCAGCTCCCAAATTGCTAAGCTTTACTGAAGCAAGTCTTGCAGTTGTGCGAACTGAGGCTGCTAACACATTCACACTAACTGTAGCTGGGCTCTTACCGTTGGGTAATACCATAGCCTATGTCTTGATAACTGCATGTAGCATTTTGCTCAGGCCACAGTTCCAAAACTGCTTCATTATCTTCAGCCTGTCCCGGGCAGGCCAACAAGAGGATTCTTCCTTCTCTGGGAAGTGAAGGCAGGTGGGGATGCTTCCTTATCTTTGCTTTTTTCTATCTCAAATTTTCTTTGTATCTTGAGCCTTCCTTTATTCTCTGAGAAGAGTTCTATCTGATTTCTAAAGTTCCTCTCATCTCTTACCTTCTCCATTAAAGTTGTCCTATTAATTGCTCATCTCTTGAGTATATGTTTAATGCATATATCTTGACTATTTTTTCACATGTGTTCAAGTCTCTCTCATTCTAAAAACAAAATACAGAAGCAATAATAATAATATAACAAACTATTCATGTAACTCTGCTTACACCTCAAGTCATTTCTCTCTTCCTTCTATCACCATAATGGCTGAATGACTAGGTCATGCCCATGCCTTCCTTTTATCCTGGCTTTTTCCTTTACATGCCAATGTAATTGCTTTCTTTAAAGTTACTAAGGATCTCATTCTAGCTAAATCTTATAAACTTCTCTTTCTTCACCATCTTTATTCAATTCAACAGATATATATTGAGCTCCTTGCTCCCCTCTGGGCACCAAGCCCACAGAGAGACAGACTCAATCCCTGTCCTCCAGGAGATCACAGTCTCTGTAGTCAAAGAACAGGATTTGAAGGTCTTCCATGGATTGGAGGATAAAATAATCAGGTGGTCATTTGGATCAGCTCTTCCCCTCTCTTCCTGATGCCCTGACTCTTTATTCTCCTCTTTCTTTTCTAATATCCTTAGACAAATCTTTTTCTGTATTCTTTACTGGCATCCTTTACTAATACCCCTTATTTTGTCCTGGAAATGGAAGCATTCACCAAGGTTCAGTCCTTGGCCCCTTTCTTTCATTGTACACCCCCTCTTTCAAGATTTACCTTTAATTGTCACCTCTGTTTCTGTAGCCTTGATTCCCCTCCTGCCAATTTGCTCTCTCATTTTGGATTGAAATTGTAGCTTGATAGATATCCAACTAAGATATTTCACATGCACCTCCCACTCACAATGTCCAAAACTGAGCTCATCTTTTCCTCACCTCTTAGGCATTTCCCCTCAGCACATGGACCTCCTCTGAGAACTTTCTCCACCCCAGAGTGGGTGTGAACTACATAATCCTGCACCCTTGGCTGTAGCTGGCTAGATCTGATCTCCTAAGGGTATGGAATAGTAGCAAGCACTAGTTCATTGTGGTTTAACTGGGAAGTGATACAAACTCAGAGGTGAAGCTGCCACTGTGGGATGGCCATCTTCAATCATGGGCATGGCGATGCAGAGAAAGCTTGTTCATGAAAAGAAGCATGAATGCAGCAAATAGAGGTCAGGATGTGAGACTGTGAAACTTGGGATAACAGCATCACCAAGGAGGGATGTGGTTCCTTCCTGGTTCTGCCAATTCCTGATTCTGGTCCCTTGTGAGGTTCAGCTATACTTTCTGCACTTAAGTTTTGGGAAATAATCCTATATTTTTATAATAAATTATTCCATTCTACTTAAGTTAATGTAAGTGGGGCTTCAAATGAAAGCGCTTTAGGTATAACACCCCCAAGCCCAGACATACCCTCTTCATTGCATTTCTATTTCCCTTAATAATAAGAATGCTCTTTTCTCAGTATTCACACTGAAAACTCCCATATTATCTTTGGCATTTTGCTTACCTCATTCCAACCCCTCCATTATATCCCATTATCTATCATGTCCAATGGAGTCTATTTTCCATATTGTTCTTGAGGAAAAAAACCGCTCTTAAGTTTGTCACTTCTTTCCATTCTTCCCATCACCTCAGGCTCACTGGTTCTTACTGAGACAATAAAAGATTCCTTACTGATTTTCCTGCTTCTGGTTATTTTCTCCTCCAATCCATCAAAGATCTTCAAAGCTTGTTCATTATGCACTGAATTAATATCATATTTCTCACCTGAATTTTCATGTCTTCTTTGACTATTTACCTCTTGTGGTCTGAATGTGTCCCCCAAAATATGTGTTGAAGCTTAATGGCCAATGATATAGTAGTAAGAAGTGGGGCCTTTAAGAGGTGACTAAGTCATGAGGGTGGAATCCTCATGGATAGAATTAGGGCCCTTGTAAAAGGACTTGAAGGAGTGGGTTTGATCTCTGCTGCTCTTCTGTCATGTGAGGACACAACCTTCCATCCCTTTTGTCCTTCCATTCCTCCCACGATGTGAGAAGACCACATTCAAGGCACCATCTTGGAAGGATAGTCTGGAGCTCTCAGCAGACACTGAACCTGGTAGCACTTTGATCTTGGACTTCCCTCCAGAGCTGTGAGAAAATACACTTCTGTTCTCAATTACCCAGAATGAGGCATTTTGTTATAGTAGCACAAATGGACTGAGACAGTAACTAAGTATCTACCTTTGCATTCTTATCTTAGGCTTTCCATCCTTGGAGGCGGTGATGGTTAATACTGAGTGGCAACTTGATTGGATTAAAGGATGCAAAGTCTTGATCCTGAGTGTGTCTGTGAGGGTGTTGCCAAAGGAGATTAACATTTGAGTCAGTGGGCTGGGGAAGGCAGACCTACCTTTAATCTGGTGTGCACAAGCTAATCAGCTGCCAGAGAATATGAACAGGCAGAAAAATGTGAAAAGGTGAGACTGGCCTAGCCTCCAAGACTATATATTTCTCCCATGCTGGATGCTTCCTGCCCTCAAACTTCAGACTCCAGGTTCTTCAGCTTTGAGAATCGGACTGGCTCTACTTGCTCCCCAAGCTTGCAGACAGCTTATTGTGGGACCTTGTGATTGTGTAAGTTAATACTTAATAAACTCCCATATATATGTATATGCCAAATATTTCATACTTTTTTATTAGTTGATAGTCATTGTTGTTTCTGGCTTGTTTTTATTGCTTATTTTATGTATATATATTTATATATATATTTTTTACATTATATATATAAATATATACACATTTATATATATTTATATATAATATATATATTTATTTTATTTATATTTATATTTATATAGAATATATAAAAATATATATATTTATATATATCTCTCTCTCTCCTATTAGTTCTGTCCCTGTAGGGAACCCTGACTAATACAGAGGCCAACCTATATGAAACACACCATCATTTATTGAGTGCTCTGTGGTTGCTAGCCATGGGTTCCTGCACTTTCCATTGTGGTTCCCCAACTTTCTGCCCACGCATTGTAAATAGGCTTTTAAAAATAAACATCCATTGAATTGTTCTAAAGTGAATGCACCATTTCTTCCTACTGGGGCCTTGACTGATGGGGGCAGAATGATAATAGCAGCTACCTCACATTCCTGATTTGAGAATTAAATGTTTTCACTTATGCTTTGTGTTAAAACAGTGCCTGGCACATAGTAAGTTTTTATTAAATGTGATTATTATTAGCATTGTCCCTCATCACTTTCTTATTTTGCCTTTTACTCTGTAGATTAAGTGGAGAGCATATTGTTTCTTAATACTCCCTGCACCTTATCACTGCCATACCGTAAGACGCGATTTTGGCTGCCAGGAGACCAGCCCCCTTTCTTTTTCTGCTCATCTTTTACACTCCACTTAGACATTTTCTTTGCTGACAAGCTTCTTTCGTTGCCAGTTAACATTGTGTCTTCATTTGAGTCCCCATAACCCTTCCTACCCTCTCTCTGTGTGGTTTCTACAATCCATTTATTCTGAGATTTATGTGTGTCTATATATACCATTTCCTCTACCACTCTGTTAGCTCTTTTAAGGCAGAGATTCAATCCTATTTACTTTTTCTTCTTTTTCAATACTTTGCCCTTAATCAGCCAAAGAAAATTTAATACCAGCCTCCCACAATCTGTTCTTCCCATAGCAGCCAGAATGATCTTTTGAAAACATAATTGAGATCATGACGCTCCCCTGCTAAAATCCTCCAGGGACTTTCTTCTGCACTTGGAATAAAATCCACCCCTCCCACTGGTGTTTACAAAGTCAAATCATCTTCCCCTACCTGCGTCATCAACCTATCTAGAGATTCCTTGAATATACTTATCTTGTTTCTGCTTCAGAGCCTTTGACTATCTGTCCCCTCTCCCTAGAATAATATTTTTTCAGATTCCTGCAGGATGGGCTCGTTCACACCACGCAGCCCTCAGTTTTTATGTCACCTCTTTAGAGCAGTCTTTGTAATGTCTCCATCTAGTCTAGGGTGACTATTAAGTTACTCCCCATTTCATCACGCTATTTACATTTTCTACACAGCGCTTCTGTTTGTTTTTCTTAAAACAGCTTTATTGAGATATACTTTACATACCATAACATTCATGTATTTAAACTATGCAAGTTGGCCTGGGCAGGGTCGCTCACGCCTGTAATCCCAGCACTTTGGGAGGCTGAGGCAGAAGAATTGCTTGAGGCCAGGAGTTTGAGATCAGCCTGGGCAACAGAGTGAGACTACATCTCTACACAAAACTAAAAAATTAATCGGGCATAGTGGCACATGCCTATAGTCCCAGATACTTGGGAGGCTGAGGTGGGAGGATTGCTTGAGCCTGGGAGGTTGAGGCTGCAGTGAGACGTGATTATACCACCGTACTTCAGCCTGGGCAACAGAGTGAGACTGCATCTCTACACAAAATTAAAAAATTAATCGGGAGTAGTGGCACATGCCTGTAGTCCCAGATACTTGGAAGGCTGAGGTGGGAAGATTGTTTGAGGCTGGGAGGTTGTGGCTGCAGTGAGACATGATTATACCACTGTACTTCAGCCTGGGTGACAGAGTGAGACCCTGCCCCCAAAAATAATAATAATAGAATAAATAATAAGAGTCAAAAAATTTTGGTATATTTATAGAGTTGCACAACCATCAAATTTTCATAATTTTAAAACATTTTCATCACCCAAAAAGAAACCTTATACCCATTAACAGAAAGAGTGTCCCATTTCCCCATCCTTCACCTTTGTTTTAACATCTAGCCGCTGGAAACTGCTAATCCACTTTCTCCGTCTATTGATTTACCTATTGTAGATCTTTTGTAAACATAGAACTATATAATATGTGGTCTTTTGTGACTGGCTCCTGTCACTTAGCAAATTTTTGATGTTCATAATGTAGCATGAATCAGTACTCATTTCTTTTTATTGCCAAATACTGTTCCATTGCATGGACCTGCCAAATCTTTTGTACTTTTTTATTAGTTGATAGTCATTGTGTTGTTTCCGGCTTGTTTTCATTGCTTATTTTTCTGTCCCCCTCCATGACAGAAGAGAAGGGGTCTCATCCATGTCTGTCTCATTCATTGCTGTAAAACCATGTGTGTGGCTCTGTTGCCCATCTGCCCATGAGCTTCTCCCACTCCTGCTGATAACAGACTATCCTCCTCACCCTGCACTCTCACAGGAGCCCACCAGGCTTGAGTTGCCAGAGCCCATGCTCCCCACCACAAAGAAAAAGGGGTTCTTGGGCCAAGAGAAGGAGGCCATGATTTAAGGAGAAGCAAAGGCAAGAAGACACAAAAGGCAGTCAAAGGGAGTGCCAGGTCCCAGCTGCCTGAAGCCTTAGATCCCATCACTTTCCTTTGACTGAACTTCTCCAGGCTCTTCCCAGGTAAAGGAATCAATAAACGTCTTTGTTCCTCTGACCAGCTTGGCTTGGCTTCCTATTACTTCCCACAGAGAGAGGTTCTGATGAATACAAATTGGCTCCTACTCACCTAACTGGTCTGGTCACAGTAACAAATAAGATTCGTTGAGGGTTTCCCAGATGACAAAGTATTTTCACATTCATTGTTTCATTCTACCCTTTTAACAGAGGAATGTGTCACAAACCTAATTTTAAACTCGAGGAAGCCAAAGATTGGAGATGTTGAGTGATGAGCTTAAGTTCACACAGCTTCAAAGTTGGCAGAGCCAGTCCTCAAAACCAGTTCCCTTGGCTCGTGGTTCTGTGTTCCTTGCCTACTGGGCCACAACCCCTACACTGGCCTTGGGAGGAAAAGGTGACATTTGCCCCTGGATGCTTTGGTTGTGCACCGGGTGCCTAGCACAGTGCCCAGAGTGTTTACTAAATAAATAGCTGAATTAATTTGACGAGGTTAAGGGGTGAAAGCAAGGAGAGATCTCTACAGGTACCTTGGATCCAGTGTCAGGATCTCTGGTTATCTGAGGATCTGAAGCAGAGTAGAAGAGAATCTGCTGGAACAAGTTACAAAGTGAAAATCAAACACTCAGCACTTAGTAGGGGTCAGATGCAAAGGGAACAACAAAGGGCCATGTCCTCTGCCTTCCTCTGCTCCTTTCCCTCTTCTCACCACTTGCTCAAATGTCTTTTCATTATAGATTCGTCCAAACTAAGGAAAACAGCAGAACTTTGTCAAGGACCTTTCCTGGGTTCTGACTTATACCTAAGGCAGGCTTTCTAGAGATGTACATCAACATCAGAACACAGGAGAGATCAAGAAGAGAGAATCTGACATTCGAGTTTCTGTTGTCACCTCTTGCCCTCCTACTCCCTCATCCTGCCACATGCTCCTGGCCCACCCTTTCTTTAATATGCCTCTCTCTCATCTGACCTTGGTACTATAGCCATGTGAATTTGTTCAACATACCTCAAACTGTCCGTTTGCCCCTCTGCCTTCTTTTTGTTTCTCAGCCTGGCAAACTCTTATTCATCCTTCAAAGCCCAACTCATGGCCGAGTGTGGTGGCTTACACCTGTAATTCCAGCACTTCGGGAAGCCGAGATGGGTGGATCACTTGAGATCAGGAGTTCAAGACCAGCTTGGCCAACATGGAAACCCTATCTCTACTTAAAAAAAAAAAAAATACAAAAGTTAGCTGGGCATGGTGGCGGGTGCCTGTAATCCCAGCTACTTGGGAGGCTGAGGCAGGAGAATCACTTGAACCCGGGAGGCAGAGGTTGCAGTGAGCCAAGATCACTCCATTGCACTCCAGCCTGGGCAACAAGAGTGAAACTGTGTCTCAGAAAAAAAAAAAAAAAGAAAGAAAGAGAAAGAAAAGAAACATTTGTTGACATTTTCTCTTGAACGTTTCTCTCATGTTATGACTTGAACAAAATCATTAGTAGCACAATCAAGGCAAGCGAAAGAGATTTTTGGGGCAGAAGTGCTTACAGAATCTCTCTGGTTATGAGTTATTCCTTATAGATGGTACAGAGAGAAGCACTTTTACATTCCTGTTTTGGTTGCGCTTTTACAGCTTGTATTATGAAGGACATTATATTGATCTTCATTTTTTGACAAATGATGTGGAGGGGAGATATATGCAAAGTGATTATATTCACTTACTGGGGTGTGGTAAGAAAGTACTACAAAATGGGTGGTTTGAACAATAGAAATTTGTTGTCTCACAGTTTTGGAGACTAGAAGCCCAAGATCAAAACATCAGCAAGGCTGGCTCTTTCTGAAGGCTGTGAGGGAATTTCTGTTCCATGCCTCTCCCTTGGCTTGTGGTCTGCTGTCAAGTCTTTGGCATTCCTTGGCTTGTAGAATCATTACCCTGATCTCTGCCTTTATGTTCACATGATGTTCACTCTGTAGGTCTCCAATTTTTGCCTTTGATGAAGACACTAGTCACATTGGATTAGAGCCCAACCTAAGGACCTCATTTTAACTTGATTACCTCTGTAAAGACCCTATCTTCAAATAAAATCATAATGTTAGGTACCATGAGCTAGAAAATTTAACATATGATTTTAGGGGGACACAAGGCCACTTATAACGGTGACCCTGAGAATTGCTAGCTGAGTGGATGCAGACCCAGAGTTCTAAAGCCAGCCTGGCAAGAATGACAGGCAATTTTCAGTGAAGTGTGGGCCTCTGCCTTGAGTCCATCCCCTAACCTCAGTACGACTTCATTATGCTACTGGAGCATTTCAGAGGGACAGATGCTGAGGACACTCCAGAAGACGCAGACAAATATTTATATAACCTGTGCTGTTTTAGGTCCTCCTAGGGCAAATGAACCCAAAATCATGGCAAGAGAGACACAGGGAGAGAAATGAGGTGAGAGAGAGGCAGAGCAACAGGAAATAAACCTACTTCTAAATAAAGGCAGATTTGCCACAAAGGCAATGAAACTTAAGCTTTCAGAGCTTTTCTTTCTTTTTTTTTTCTTTAAAGCTCTGTACTTAATTTTGTATGCTTTTGTAAAAGAGGGACCCTCCCCCAAATGGTATAAAATCCAGGCTACTCAAAACCTGGATCTGCCCTGCTTCTAAGGAAAATGCTTGGATGTGGCTGAAATGGGACAAAAGAATTTCCCCTCTACTTTATATATTTCTGAAGCAAAGGCTCACCTGGGCTTGCTTTCTCCAAGTCTTGCCTAAGTAAAATGCCTCAGCTACCATACCCCGCATAAAAGGCAGTGGTTCCTCCTCTTGCCCTATCTTCGTCCACCTACATGGAATGGACCTCACTTTCCTTCCCCTTCCATGAGTGAGTGGCAGCTTCAGAGTCTTAGCACAGCTGGTTGGTCCTGGCAGTTATTCCTGAGCCAAGCATGGAGCCAGAGCCCAGGATGGATGCCACCGGAGTCAAAGGAAGTTCTGGAGGAGCTGCCACTTTGCCCAGCTGCTGTCTGAGGGATGCACTGACACAAGCTGGGTATGGAGAGGGCAAGGTGACAAGCTCATTGGACAGCTAGGCCCCTCCCCTGCTGGCAGCTTTCCCTCAGGCAGCAGGGGTGCTGAACTGCTGAGAGGGAAATCATCCTTTAGGAAAATACTACTCAGCACACTTAGCAATTTTTGTTTCTTTGGGCTTTGCCCTGATCTTCTCTAGTTTCTGCCTTTCCCTTTCCCTAACATGACTGCAGAGCTGGATGCCTGCAGAACTGCTCCTGGCCAGGGCTGGCTCTTCATTTGCAGGTAATTAATGGCAGAGATGATGATATTTAGTAGTTATGGTTGATTGATCAAAATGTCAACTATCTCATTTCTCAAAAATGTTTTGTGTGTGCTGTATTTTTTTCTCTTAAGCACACGGTGTCTATTTGAATTTCTCTCTCTCTTAGATGAGATACATTTGTACCATTTGGGCAGCATAATTGATGTCTTCTATAATCTACCTCACAAGTCACATCCCAGAATTTCAAAAGGCCCATCAGGATCAGTACATTTAGTAGTCTGACATTTAGGGGTTGATCGGCAAAGCTGACGTTATCCTATTCTTAAGAGAACTATGTGACAGGGCTTTAAAAAAATGTCATTACTTCAAATATCTAAATAATTAAATCAGGTGGACATTCAGTGATTGCTTGGTAGTTGGAAGTTATCATGGCTGGAAAACCCCCACTTCAAATCAACTATATATTTATGAAGTCCAATCAACTCTGAAGGCATGGCCTAAGAAATAATTATCCCTATTTTGCTGATGAAAGCTTTGAAGCACAAAGACCAAGTGGCTTGCCCAACATTATATTGGTTCATGCATGTAAGTCACAGACCATAAATGAAATCCTTAGTTGGATATTTCTGATCTCAGGCTAAAAACGAGGGCATGTTACAAAGGCTAGCAATAAAGCATGTAGGAATGTACAAAGAATATGACCAAGGTATGGCCAAAACTCACAGACACCAGAACCTCAAGGTCATTCAGAATCTACAGTAGTTCCAAGGACTTGTTTAAACTCTTGTTCTCACAAGAGTAGAAGTTCAGACTCTCATTCTCTGCTCTTAGTGTTATTCACTACTCTCCAGTCTGCCCACTTCTCTGTTTGACCATCTGATTGAAACTCACCCTTTTTTCCTCCCATCAAACTCCATTGTTTGAATAGCACTTTGGAAATAGGACCTCTTATGAATCCACAGACCAGTCTCTGGAATAATTACACCTTGGTCCTTGGTTCATTTTCAGGTGTGGCTTGAGTGAGGGTGCAGTCATGTGGTACAAAAGATGGCCACATCATTTAAGTCACAGCTAGGGGCTACTCTTCTCAGCCAAAAATGGTGAGTCCCTTAGGAAGGGACATTAGGGAGGGTACATACCTCTGAGTGACTTTCCACTCTACATAACACACTGACCTAGCCAAAACTGTTTCCCTAGGCAAGTGATCTTTATCATAAGCATGTAGCAAAAGGGCTGATTTAATTTATCTTCTGGCTTCTTTTAAGAGAAGGGCAACTGAAGATGGGTTGTGGTTGTGGCAATTTTGGGGATCTTCTTATAAAGCTATGAGAACTTAGAGTCCAAAGGAAGAAAGAAAGAAGAAAATAAGGTAAGAAAATAGTTAGCAGAGGGCTGATATTTGTGGTATTTCAGCCGTAACATGATATAGTTAATGACTAGATATAGGTCCCCAGGACATACAATTATTCACCGTGAGGCGTCAAGCAAGAGAGTTCATGGCTCAAAGTCTGGTTTGTTTCTATAAACAGGAGATGATAATAGCATGTGCCACCTACCTGCCTCTCCTGGGGTGTCTGAGGACAAGTTAACATTTGCACTGTGCTTTGAAACTCTGGGATGAAAGGTGTGAAGAAACTACAAAGAGGTATTGTACTTGGTGATTTGCATTTGGTCATGAGCCACTTTGGATTCTTGTCTGAGACCAGACCTGGCA
Organism: Pan troglodytes; assembly: GCF_028858775.2. Taxonomy (NCBI): domain Eukaryota; kingdom Metazoa; phylum Chordata; class Mammalia; order Primates; family Hominidae; genus Pan; species Pan troglodytes. The sequence continues at coordinate 97,442,190 of NC_072407.2, forward strand.
CATGCAGTGGGAGCATGTAGGGTTAGGTCAGGAGAGCAGATGGGGTGCCGTAGGCCATGCCCCTGAAGCAAGGGTCTGTGGGCTGTCACCTTGGGGGAAATCGAACACTGAAGAGAAGGTGCCTCAACCAGGAGATTTACTTTCTGATAGACTAAAGGGTGCAGGAGCTGTGACTTCTCTTGTTTCTGATTTGCAAAAAAAAAAAAAAAAAAAAATTCTTCAAGCAGTAAGATTGTACCTAGTGCAGCAACTCCCTGGTGTCTTGGTAATCAAGGGGATAGCCCCAGGTCGGCCTAATTTCTTGCTCTTGCTCTTCCTAATTTCTCCTTCTAATCTCCATGACCACTTGCAGTGACTGTCTCTAGGTGGAAGCTGGAGAGATACTTAGGTAAGGTTCCAGCCAGGCAGATAAAAGTTTCATAAACATCAGCTTTTAAGCAATTACCAGTGCCTCTTGCCTCACCTTGTGGGCTGGCCTCCTTTTTCTTAATTTTCCTCTTTTAGGTGGTTCCTGATTTCCATTTTCATTTACTCCTCTCACCATTTCCATGGTGGTATGTATGACTGCTATTAGTAAGCGGGGGTGCAGTGCTCAGTGTATGGTTTGCTTTAGGCCCTAGAACCTGGCGGGGCATATACCCAGGAGCTGGATATTCCCATGTCTATGGCAAAACCCAGCTGTCTTCATTTTACCCCCTACCTGCTTCTGAATTAGGATCCCGTGGCCTTTGTTTGTTTTACCCCCTCACTTTCGCCAGCAAAACCTTGGTTATTTAAAATGCCTGGTGAATTAGGTGATTATAAGTGACATTTAGAGTTTAAAAGTGGTAGGTTTTAATCCAAGCTTCCCCCTTCCTTATCCCTGGTGTGCTTGAAAAGTGCACTTGACCTCTGAGTCTGAGTTTTCTCACCTGTTAAAATGAGGTAATAATGCCTATCCCACCTATTCACAGGAGCATTTTGAGAATCCGAGGGTTTAAAGTAAGTGAAAGCACTTTGTACACTGTGAACCACTATGCAAATGTTAGTGATTATGTTGAAGATGGTCATTAGTTTCTGGACCTGTGCAGAGAACATTGTACACAGACGATAAACTGAACAGGATTTAAATTAGCTAATTAAGTTGGAGCTTTAAAATGCTTTTAACTAAGTCATTCAGAAGCAGCAGGGCCCACATGCAGACATCTGAACCTCCACGCACATGAAGAGCCATGTGTGAAGGGCATTTCAGTTCTTGGGCTCTGTCGGCATTGATGACAACAAAGGCATGATGAGCTTAACTTTTATATTGATTCTGTTTGACTCTCTGGTGATGGGTTTCCATCTCTGGAGATCTGCCACAGGGCATCTGGCATCCCAGGGCATGTGGTTAGAACTATATTCTAAGGGTGATGGGAAGCCATTGGAAGGTTTAAAAACAGGAGTAACCTGATCCACTTGCCTATCTCTGAGGCTAGTTTTAGTGCTTTCTCATCAATTCTGTGAACTTCTCAATAAATTTCCAATAATCCTTTTTCTGCTTACTGGAGTTGGTATCTATTGTTTGCTTGCAATCGACAGTGAAGAGACTGCTTGGTGCGGGGGTTTTCACTGTCAACCAGTGAGAAATGATGATGGCTTGGATTGAGTATGGTGGTGAAGATGGAAAGAAGTAAATGGAATGGATTTAAGATGGTGTTGGAGGAATAGGCACTAGAATTTCCTGGTGGTTCGTATATTAGTCAGCTAGGGCTGCCATAACAAAGTACCACAGATGGGGTGGCTTAAACAACAGAAATTTATTTTGTCACATTTCTGGAAACTAGAAGTCTAAGATTAAGGTGTTGGCAGGGTTGGTCTCTTCTAAGGCCTGTCTCCTTGGCTTCTAGATGGCCATCTTACTCTGGTGTCTTTGCATGGTCTTCCTGCTATGAGTGCACATGTCCGTGTTCAGATTTCCTCTTTCTCATCCTTCTTATAAAGACACATATCATATTGGATTAGGGCCCAATCTAATGACCTCATTGTAACTTAAGTATCTCTTTAAGACCTTATTGTCAAATGTCATAATATTCTGAGGTAACTGGAGTTTAGGACTTCAACATATGAATTTCAAGGGGATATAATTCAGCCCATAACATGTGGTAAGAGGGAAAGAGAAATCAAAGAAACTTTGATAATTGGTTTGAAAACATTTGTTCATGTTTGTGTAAGCCCAGAAACAGTCTGGAAGGAAAGGCACTAAACTTTTATGGGAGCGGATCCAAGAAGTTGCCAGGAGTCATGGTGAGGGCAGGGGCTTCCTTTCATATTTTATACCCCCAAATATAATTTTTGTTGTACTTACTTCATATTTTGTATACAAAAACAGTGATTTCATTATGGATACTTATTTTTTATCTTCTGATATTGTAAATAGAATATAAAAAATGCTTTAAAAAGAAACTGGAAAATGTGGGGAGGTATTCAATTAAAGACAGAATTAGATTAATGGAAAATGTTTGGGTCCATTTAAAAGTCGAAGGAAAAAGTAGACTTTGTTGACTAAATTCAAAAAATGTTAATATTTTGAAGGGAAAAATGGGATGGAGAACATGGGGAGATTTTTATTGTGGAAATCATCAAACCTTCCACTTTGGAGGAGAAGTTTTCACAGCCAAGTAGCAGAGCACTGTGTCTTCTTTGATAGCATTCATTACATCCTTTGGGGTCCACAGCTATCTAGAATTGAGACCAGCAGCTAGTAGGAGTTTACCTATATGGAATGAGGTGTCCCCGAGAGAGCTTGTGAGTGGGCTGTCCAATCTTGCTCCCTCTCTCTGGCAATTTGGCCTTGGGGAGGGGAGGGGAAATAGGCCTCCGCTGGTGGGAGCAAGTGGGGAGCACTACTTACCGAGGGCTGTGGAAAATGGTCAAGCTGCCAAACCAAGTGACCAAACAGCCAAGGTAGGCACAAGTGGCAGGATGAACAAGAGGCAGCTCAGGACCCTGAAGCAGGCCCGAAGCTGGTGAGCTATGGTCTTCAGTCATAGGTGGAAGTGTGTCTTGGATGGTGAAGACTTTTTCTTTTTTTTGAGATGGAGTCTTGCTCTGTCGCCCAGGCTGGAGTGTAGTGGCACAGTCTTGGCTCTCTGCAACCTCTGCCTCCTAGGTTCAAGTGATTCTCCTCCCTCAGCCTCCCGAGTAGCTGGGACTAGAGGTGCACGCCACCACGCCTGGCTAATTTTTGTATTTTTAGTAGAGACAGGATTTCACCATGTTGGCCAGGCTGGTCTCAAATTCCTGGCCTCAAGTAATTTGCCCACCTGGGCCTCCTGAAGTGCTGTGATTACAGGTGTGAGCCACCACGCCCTGCCAGTGAAGACTTCTTGAGAGGAATGGACATCCTTTCTACTTCCCAGGGAGTCCCCTGAGACCCAGAGGCCCATGTTTTAAGGAAATAAAGACATAAGTCTGGTGGACTCTATTGAAGATTCACCCATCCATCTATCTGTAAGCAGACAGGGAGGATCTCCAGGGACTATAGGAATTTAATCAACTTGAGCAATCAGCCTGTTTTACAGCCTCTTGTCTTGAAGCCTGTTTTGTCCCAAACCCTATGTGGAATGTGGTCACCCAGTTGGTTGACACCAGCTCCTGACAGACCCTGGCAAATTATAAATGAACCTGAGTGAACTTTCCTCATTACTATGCTAGAGTCCACCACCCCCCTCTCCAACCCACCCAGGGGAGCTATAGCCTCATTACCATAACATGTGACCTATGTGCTGGTGTGATGACTCATTGCATCTGCACCACTGGTGGGACCCTTCCTCTACATGCGCTGACACTTCCTCTCTACTCTCCATTGCCCCATAAAACCCTCCTGTCACTTTCCCTCAGGGAGACACTGCCTTGGAGAACACACCAGTGCTCTTCTTATTTGTGACAAATAATAAAATGCTTATTGAGAAAAAACCTGTGTTCTCGTGGAGAGTTGTTACTTGCCAGGCAAATGAACCCCATTTTTTTCAGGTAACATAGTCAATCATGAATTTAGCAGTACCAGACCATAAACAAACTCTAACTACACCAACATCATTAATTCAAATTAGCTTTGGGGGAATGCTTGTGAAGAAAAGCATTTTCATGAATTTCCAATATGTAGGGTGATGAAAATGAAGCTAGAAGCACGTTACCAACTAGAGGTTCTTTGAGGGTCAGCTTTTAAGGAAAGATGACAATAATTTGTAAGTAGTATAAAAATGTTTACATGTAAATGGATGCTGCTATGGTTCTTACAATATGTTTCTTCAAGTAAGGTAAAAAATTTGGGCTGAGATTTTGTTTATTGTCCTCATTTACTTAGCAAACTTTTCTTCGCAGATAGCATGAAGGTAACCTTCATCTCAGACAATGTCTGAAATCGCATATATTTTAAAATAATAGATTTCCTTTTCATAAGAATTGTTTCTATTAACCCTAGCCCAATAAGAAGAAAGGTATAGCAGTAGGAAGAAAAAAAAATAATGCTTATTCTGGTATACATAAAAATCATAATCTAAGTTGGCTGATGTTTCAAATTCTTTCAATTTGTCTTTACCACAGTGGATAAGTCAAAGTTAAGATCTAGAAGTCACTAGAATAAAATTATAAAGTTGAAAACATGACAGTACAGTTGCAAGGCTTCACTCCGGAAGCTTCATTTGAGTTACCGAGGGCAGTGGTGGTGGGAATCGTGTTCAGAAGAACATCCTTAAAGTTTCAGATCTTGCTGAAATAAAAATACCAGGCAGAGCTGGTTAACGGGTTAGCGTTCATCCCAGTGGCTCAAGTTCACCCTGATGATTAATTACAGTCTTGTTTGCCTGGTGTTAATAAGGCTTCCAAGAAGCCAGGCCCCTCCTCCCCACCAAGCTCTGAAGTTATTCTTCATTTTCAAGCACTGTGATAATCAACCAGAAAAAAATAATAGCGGCTCTGGAGACCTGCCCCAACCGGCTCTCTTGCTTGTTCTCTTTGCATCTTTTCTCTGACCTCTTTACCTCACATGCTTCCCCTATGTGCAGTTTCTCTTTAGGCTGTAGAACACACACACACACACACACACACACACACACACACACACACACACTCTCACGTAAACCCCTTCTTAGACTCCCTGAGAGCTTAGCAGAAAACAAGTCCTTGCTTGTGGGGAGCTTAGGAAGGCCAGCCCAGGAAAGCAAGGCTCCGGTGGCTGCTCGCCACGGGCTTTCTCTTTCGTATCCTGCCAGATGGTTTCCAACCCCCTTTCAGTTCCAGAACGGCCTAAAGCCCAGGGCGGGCAGGCTGCCTCCCCGGAGTGACATCTGTGTTTCTAGGAAGGCAGTCTTCTGGTTCTCTAAGACACTCTCTACTCTTCCTGCTTTGGCCTAAAAGCCTGCACTGGGGGAACCTTGCCTTTAGCTGAGGTGATAATCCTCTTTAAAATGCAAATCCCCCTGGGAGAGGGGACAAGTTGTAGCTCATACATCCTTTGCACTAGACAGGGAGCGAATTTCTGTAACCTGGGAGAGTACCAATTCACTTGGATCCTATGGGCCCATAATATGGAGGGACTAAACTCTTAGCACAGGGTTGATAGGAATTCCAGTGATGATTGATGAAATGAATTGAGGTGCCCTGGAGAGAGGCCATGCAGGGTAGATCTGAGACTGTTCTAATACTCCTATGGTGGCTCTGGTCTGCCTAACTATTGTAGTATAGTAGCTGTTTTTACTAGACTGTCTTTCTACAGAATAGTAGGCAGAGATTGTGTTTGTCATGACTGTATTCTCAGTGCTGAGCGTGGTGTGTCTCAAACACAGTAGGCCCTTAAAGACTGTTTGAAGAACAAATGAAGGAATGAATGGCATGTCGGGTGAAGCCTCCTTCATCAAGAGCAAATTCTAACAACTTCTCAGCATGTTTATCAAACCTGGCCACTCTGGAACAGTGACATTGGCTGTCACCTATGTCCAAACTTGCAGGGATTTCTGAATCTGCCTTTGCACAATAGGCACTGGGGCTCTTCACATCCCTCTGGGGGCTGTGCCAGGGCAGCTGCTTTCCCACCCAGCTCACTCCCCAGTTGAGTCTCTGCTTTTTTTTTTTTTCCAAACCTTTCCACCTGGCTCAGAGCCAAGGAGGCCTCTAAGTCACACTCAGAATTTCCATGACAGTAAATAGACTAAACGAAGGCCTTTCCAGCCCCTGAAAGAGGCCTCTTCCAATTCCGCCCTGTCTGGCAGCATTTTTGTTCCCCCCATTTTGATACAGGCCTGTAGAAGGTCAATGACTCCTTTAAAAATAAGGAAAACATGGACAAGCGCCCAGTTCCTAACCTGCTGACAGTGCAGTTCTCTGCAGCCAGCCCACAGTTCTCTGCTGAAGCCTTCACAGTGATTTTTCACAAAGGTCTGCAATCTATTATGCTACAGTTGACTGCCACATTCAAATGTAAAAACAGATCCTTGGATCAACACCCTATAAAAGGCCAAGAAAAATGTGGTAGTGTTCTTTTCTGGCCGGAGCCAAGAACTTTCTGAGGGAGGAATCCTTTGCAAGCCAGCAGCTCTGTACCTGTGTGGTTTCACTGTAACTTGATCAATTCAGAATCCCGGCAAACTGTAGAGGTTGCAGGCATTAGCCCACTCATTGGGTTGAAAAGGATCTAAAGATGCTGAAGGGACTAATCACTAAATTATTTTCACCAAATCAGAGCTCTTGGAAAGATCCCTCGAGGTCTTTAATTTTATCCAGCTTCCTCGCTGTTTTCAGTCTGGCCTAAGTCATTCTGGAAGATGGCACTTTAAAACCTCTGCTGAAAACATGCTCCCTAGCTAAAATACAGCCACTTTCTTAAAATAAAACAACATGCCTGCAGCCCAGAGATCCTGGCTGAGCCCAAACAAAAACAAAGTTTCCTGCCTGGGAAGGAATGTCCAAGGGACATTGCTTACCACTGGCGCATAAAATCCACACAGGAAAAATGTTAGTTAAGAAAGATCAATTGGAATGTTTGAAGGTGTGGAAAAAAGATACCCATATTCTCCTTCCTGTCAGCTTGTCACCTTTCTCCTGTTGTCCCCTATCCCCTAAGCGTGTCTTAAGGCAGAGAGGAGTGCAGTGTCAGGAGTAGTTGGATAACTAGTTTCAAACTGTTTTGCTGGACTGTAACTACTGGTGGTATGCCACACTGACATTAGCCCCACAAACTCATCCCCTCCCCACAGGACTGCCAAATTGCTGCTCATATTCTGTCTGCTTCATTTGTTCACCTATTGGCAATTACCTTGCTGAGATCATTGTTTTCCTCTTCTGTATTTTTAGCTCCTTATGAAACTTGTAACAGGATGACTATCTCATATCTAGTCTTTGCTTTTCAGAGTTTAGCAAGCTTTGTTTTGGCTGAGTGTGTGGAAGTAACTTTCACTGTGCAACAAGATTCCTTTATGCCTGCTTCAGCCAAATATACATTGAGACATTGATTTTTGTTTGTGAACTCATATGCTGCCAGGTATATGTTTATCCAGATAAACATACACATAGCACACACATGCACAAATACACACACATACTTCTCCCTAGTTTAATTTTTTAAAAACAGCTTTATTGAGGCATAATTGATAAAAGGAATACATATATATATATTTTAATATGTACAATTTGATGAGTTTGGACATATGCAAACACCAATGATACCATCACCAAAATAAAGGTAATAGACATATCCAACACCTCCAAAGATTATTTGTGTTCCCCCACCCCCACTTTCTTGGTGGTAACTTCACTTACATAAATGAGATCTACCCTCTTTGTGAATTTTTAGGTGCACAACACTCTATTGTTAACTACAGGTACTATGTTGTACAGCAGAAAAAAAATTCCATTGTATGTATACACCACATTTTCTTTATCCATTCATCTGTTGGTGGACATTTGGGTTGATTCCATATCTTGGCTACTGTAAATAATCCCTAGTTTAATTTTGATCTAAATGAAATACACATTAAGTATTGAATCCTGTTCTTAGGTCCTTGGTCTGTGGTCAGATGCCAATACCTGTATTATATCACATTCCCTGTGTCCATCAAAGTACCTGGTACATGGTAGACACCTAATACATGTTGAATGAATAAAGAGACAAGTAGATAAATAGTTTCTAGATCAATTTTCAGGCTGGGAGAAAAATCTAAGAAGAAAAGAAATACCATAGAATTGCTGCTTTCTGCTTCATCTTCCGACATTGACTTTAGGGAACTAGGGGGAAGGGGGCCATATGCGGGGAACTAGGGGAGAGGGTGCATGCAGGTATGTGTCTCCTCCAGATCTGTACAGAGCCATATCCTTCTTGTCATTTAGTTTTCATTTTAACTATCACCTTCTCAGATGACCTTTCCTGACTACCATGTCTAAAGAAACTTTCTCACCACCTATTGCCATTCCTTTCTCTCACATCACCTTTCTTAATTGTCTTTATGGCACTTTTCCCCATCTGAAATGATTTTACCTATTTGCTTATTTATTGTCTGTAATTTATCTCCCCTTCTCCCCAAAAAACTATTTGAAGAAAAGGACCACGTCTTTCTTTTTATTGTGGTATCCCTACTGCTTAGAAGTGTCCAGCACAGAGTAATTATTCAATGAAGATTTATTAAATGGCCGAGGAAATGAATCCCCCATTGCTTGGTAACAGAAGCCTGAAGGGAGATATCAATAGGAAGCAGGTCAAAAACTAACAGTTCAGCTTCTCCCAAACCCCTCCTTTCTCTTCATCTGTTTCCCTGGCTGGACCCCGGAGCATCTCACGCTATCTATCCTTGAATGCCCAGTTTTATGGCCTAAGCAGCTGGTGCCGATCCCCAATGCCCTTGCTTTCTGGCTTCCACAGCTCATTCCTGATGATGTGGGCTGGGAATTGTTGCCTTTGACATGCTGATACCGCCTCTCCCATCGGCACTATTGCTGAGCGGATGGTTCCCTGCCCTGTCCTGCTCGCTGCCTTCAAGCTGTCAGCCCTTTCCCACACCACACAGCTGGCACACATGGAAATGGAGCCCTGACACGCCCACATGGGTCACAGCCTCTGGGTTGAATAGTTTACGGCTCACCCCAATCTGCCTCAGATGTTGCTCCCTGACTCATTCCTCATCTTCCTGCCATCTGTCTCCTTGTCCTGTTTTCCCTCTTAGGCTCCTACAAAGGCCTTCAGCTTTGACCTTTGGCTCCTTTTCTGGACCACAATTGGTACTCTCCCTCTGGCCACAATATGGTCAACCAGCCTAAGTTAAATGGGCCCTTCAGCCTGCTTTGGCCCTCCAGTGCTGCGGCACCCTCTCCGTCATCCCGTCTCCTCTAGGCTTTCTTCAATTCCCTTGGTCGTTACAGTACTTGTCCTCCCTCACCTCTCCCCTGTTATGCCCAATGATACTTTTTTTTGGGCACCAGATTGGGCACTTTATTTCTTATGTAATGATCATGATAATATATACCCTCTATTGTAAACTTTTTGTGTACCAAGCATGGTAAGGGGAAAAAAAACTTTATGTGATCTTGTTTGATTATCTTAAAAGTTCTTAGAGTGATGTATCAGTAAACTGATCTTAAGAGTGAAAAAAACTAAAGCTCAGACACTGAGTAGTTTTCCTAAGGTTACACAACCAGAAAATGGCAGAGTGAGGATTTGAACTCAGGCCTGTCTGACCTCTGAGCTAGTCTAATTATTATACTATGCTATCTTTTTCCACTATGCCTTTACTTCTTGGCAGCCCCTCTTCTTGCTCTGGAGTTAGACAGTCTCGCATTCAAATCTCAACTCAGATGGCTACTCTGTCTATACGATCTTGGGTAAATTATTTCCTTCCTAGGACAAGATGTGGCATGAGAAAGGCATGGAAGCTTGGCCTTTCTTGCCATCTGAATCTCAGTTCTGCCTAGACATTGCCTTTCCTCTAAGGTTAATAATAATGGTAACTAGCACTACTATTACAAGCAAGTGCTTGCTGACTTTCTATCACTCCTCCTTCTCCTTGTCCTCTAACTACTGTAGTATATTGAGTCCTTGCTGTGTGCCCGACAATGTTCCCAGCAACTTTTCTTTTCTTTTCTTTTTTTTTTTTTGAGGCAGGGTCTCATTCTGTTGCTCAGGCTGGAGTGCAGTGGTGTAATCATGGCTCACTGCAGCCTTGACCTCCTGGGCTCAAGCAAGCAATCCTCCCACCTCAGCCTCCTGAGTAGCTGTGACAGCAGGCATGCACCACCATGCTTAGCTAATTTTTCTTTATTTTTTGAAGAGACAAGATCCTAGTATATTGCCCAGGCTGGCCTAGATCTCCTGGGCCCAAGTGATCCTCATGCCTCAGCCTCCCAAGGTGTCAGGCTGGAGGGAGGGAGAAATAGGGAGGTATTGGTCAAAGGGTACAAAGTTGTTTCAGTCATGCAAGATGAATAAGTTTTGGAGATCTACTGTACAGGCGTGAGCTGCTGTGCCCAGACTGTGCCCAGCAAATTTATGTACATTATTTCCATTTAGCCTCTACAATCTTGTAAATTAGGTATTGATAACACAGTCACAGAGAAGCTAACGAATTGTTGAAAATCATCAGCTAAAGAGTGGCCTAGTTAAGATTTGAATGCACATCTGCTTAACTCCAAAGACTGCTTTCTTTCCCCTGACATCTTTCAGTTTTTTGAGTGGGCTGATAAAATTGCTTCCCACTCTTCTCTATAATTGACTTCCCATAAGCACACTATTAGTACAGTAGCAAAGGCAACCTACCAGTTATTTAAGAATTTAAGGGAAATTAAAATGCTACGATTTCTTTAAAAAATTGAAGACCTATAGTGATCTGCCTGTCAGTGGTAAAGTTCTTGCATAGGTGACATTTGTTTTATCATGTCATGATCTATGAGGTCAGACACCAAAAGGAGATTGTGTTTTCCCCTTTTCCATGGTATGATTTTCTGTGTAATCACTCAGGCTAAGCCCACTATTCAATTGATAAAGGTGGTATAATCATCCTCACTTCTGATTACTCTACATAAGCTTTACATTGTGGTATGAAAAGGTGAAATGCTACTCCACGTAAACCATGCCAACTACTGACAATCTCTATTGGATCATCTCAGAGTACAGGAAAACAGTGACCACAGTCAGCATCTTTGAAATACTGAGCCATCTAAAATGGCATCGTGAGCAAGAAAGGTAATCTGTGGCACCACATGTGTGCCTCTTTTGCTCTTTCCCCCATACCTCTTAGCAAGGACCTAGAGGAGCTGCCATGCACGGCAGAGGGCTAAGCTGAGGTGCTCACATACTCTCTGGAATCCTCTGCTTTCTCTGAGAGAGGGTTGAGTTTTCTTTAATGTTTTTCATGAAGAAGGCAACAGCGAGGCAGAGCTATGTGTGTTTTTGAAATGAGGCAGAGCTCAGTTTTCATTGGTTTTGCATTATTTTCCAATTACAAATGAGCTTAATAATGCTTATTAAAACAGGTCTTTTGATTTGGGGAAACACTGTGATTCTCAATATTATGACAGTGGGAGGAGGCTGTCAGGCTGGAGAAGGGCATTCCTTCTCATTAGAATTGCCTGGGAGACATCTTCAAATTAGAATACATTCCCCTTTCTCTTGCAGGAACAATTTCTTCAGTTAAGAATTACGGTACCTATAGTGAACTGATCCTATATATACACATATTTGGGGACAGCTATTAGATTTGTGGATACAGAGAAAAAAATTAAAATATATTGTTCTAACTTTTGCATTCCTAAGGGTAACACTGACCAAGGGCTAGAACATAGTTATTATTTATTAAATGTTTGTTAAGTAACAAATATTTAACATGGAGCTCAAGAAATGTCTTCTTCTTGGAAAGTCTACAGAAAGCTTGTCCAACCCATTGCCTGCAGGCAGCATGCGGCCCAGGATGACTTTGAATGTGGCTCAACACAAATTTGTAAACTTTCTTAGAATATTATGAGATTTTTGGAATTTTTTAAGCTCATCAGCTATTGTTGGTGTTAGTGCATTTTATGTGTGGCCCAAGACAATGCTTCTTCCAATATGGCCCAGGGAAGCCAAAAGATTGGACACCCGTGGTCTATAGCATCTCATTGCATTTCTCAGTAAGTTCCAATGGACTGGGTCTTGGTATTGTGCCTTGCAGGTGAACATAAAAGCCAACATGTGCTATTCAAGACAGACTTGATGAGACTCTGAGCCAAGCAGACTTCCTCTGGGGCTTGGGTGAGAATGTACAGCATAATATTGGTGAAGAGGCTTAGTCTGGTACCTAGACGGCTAGAGGCTTTGGGAGCCTCCACATACAATGGCGTGGCATGGACCCTGTTGTTCTCAAGATGGGCAGAGGTAGGGTTAAGCTCTTGGGGACTTTGTGGACAGTATCATGAACAAGAGGAAGCATTTTCAAGAGAGGAAGACCACTGAAGATACGGAGGTCAACAGGCTGGTTTGTAGACATGTGAGGCATCCTATTAGAGATACCCAGAAATAACATGCGTTATGTGGAGTGGAATACCACTGTCATGCAGGCAGGCACGATCAAAGCAGAAGGTACTTTGGTTACATAAGTATGTGCCAGGCTAAGTGATAATGGTTAGTGGGGAGTGTTTCAATCTATACATATTTGAGATATGAGCCTTGTGCTTTGAACCATCCCAACCCTTACATCATTCTGATCCAGAGTTGCTGTTAACCTCACTCTGCAATCTGAAGTCTGAGTGATTGACCAGAGCAACTGAGCTACTCCTGCCATGTTGCTGCCAGATTATTTCTTCTAGCAATTTTTATTAAAAGGCTCTGTTGGTCTCTGCTCTTAGATATTTTCTTTGCAATAATCATCCAACCCTCTCTAACAATATCTTCTGTACTTGGCTGCTCCACTCATTCTTCTCGTTTCCTTAGTTTGTCCTCCCACCTAAGCCGTACTTCCACCTGAGTGTTGGGCATATTTAAACCTGTTGAGACAAGGAAGAGGGGGAGGGAGAAGCAGCTGACAGGAGGCTTTGGCACCAGCTCACATCTGACTAAAGGGCAAGTTACAACCTTGCCAAGCTTTCTTCCATTTTCGAATCTTTACCCTGGGGATCCAAATGCTGAGTTACTGCCCAAAGGGTAAGTGAGGAGATGCCTTTTAGAAGCCAGTAAAATCATTTTGAGATGTTGAGGGCTGTGCCCAGGCCCAACAACTCATGTGTTCTTTCTGTCATGCAGATCATGAATATAGGGTGGGTAGGGCTGGAGGGCCAGGGAGAGTGAGAGGCTTCACTGGGAATAGGAGCAGGCAGCAGGTTTGGAGCTGATGCAGGTTTATAAAGGTTACTGGGCTGTCCTGACAAGCAAGACAAGGTTAAAAAATAAAGCATTAATTCCAGAACATCTACATGGAACACTTGTGTGAAGTGATGAAAGAAAGAGTATGGCATTAGGTTCAGCAAGAGTAGGGTTTCAGTTGTGGTTTCAACCCTAGCATTGCACAAGTTACTTTCTCTGAGTCTCAGTTTCCTTCTTGGTAAAATGGGGCTATAGCAAAATCTATTTCCTTTGATAGATAAAACCTTTGTTGCTGGGAGGATTAGAAGTAATAACAGACTTATAAAAATTGGCACATAGTTGTGAATCCATTACTTTTTTTCTCTTTGCCTTATTTATTTTCTTCTTTGGTGCTTATTCTGAAATTCTAAAAATCAAAATGAAATAATTTTTTAAAAATCAAATAAATTGAATCCTGGAGGGTGCAGTAGGATGGCAAAACAGAAACCTCCACCAATTGTCCTCCCCAACAAGACACCAAGTTGTACGACTATCTACACACAAAAAAAACCTTCATAAAAAGCAAAACTCAGGTGAGCACTCATAGACCTGTTTTTAACTTCATATGGCTGAAAGAGGCACTGAAGAGATAGAGAAAACAGTCCTGAATCACCGATGCCATCTCTCCCCATCCTCTGGCAGTGGTGGCCTGGTGTGGAGAGCCTCTCTGGGTGCTGCGGGAGGAAGAACACAGCTACTGTGAGTCACTGAACTCCATGCTGTTCTATTAGAGCAGAAAGGAAAACTGGATCAAACTCAGCTGATGCCCACCCACAGAAGGAGCATTTAAGTGAGCCCTAGCTAGAGGGGAATTGCCAATCCCAGTGGGCTGAACTTGAGTGCTTACAAACCTTGCTACTGAGGGCTACAGCACTCTGTGTCTCCAAGTAAACTTGAAAGGCAGTCTATGCCATAAGGACAGGCTCTCTTAGGCGAGGCCTAGGGCTGAACTAGGCCCAGGGACAGTGGACTAAGGGAGCATGTGGCATACTGAGACACCAGCTGGGGAAGCCAAGGGAGCTCTGGTCTCATCCCTCCCCTAACCCCAGGCTGCACAGCTTATGACTCTAAAAGAGAACTCTTCCTTCTGCTTGAGAAGAGGAGAGGGAAGGATGAGGAGGACTTTGTCTTGCATCTTGGATGCCAGCTCAGCCACAGTAAGACAGGGCACTGGGCAGACTCGTGATGCCCTAGCTTCCAGGTGACATTTCTAGACACACCCTGGGCCAGAAGGGAAACTTCTGCCTTGAAAAACAGGGTCCAGTGCTGGTAGCATTTATCACCTGCTAGCTGAAGAGCCCTTGGGCCCTGAATAACCAGTAGGCATACCCAGGTACTACATCGAAGGCCTTGGGTGAACTTCTGAGACTTGCTGGCTTCAGATGAGACTCAGCACATTACCAGGTGTGGTGGCTATGGGGCAAAACTCCTTCTGCTTCAGAAAAGCCAAGGGAAAAGCAAAGGGGACTTGTACCTTAGGTACCAGCATTGTCACAGCGGAGATAGAGCACCAAGAGGGCTTTTGCATTCCCCAATTCCAGGACTCAATCCTTTGACAGCATTTCTGGACCTACCCTGGGCCAGCAAGGAGCCCACTGTCCTGAAGGGTGAGTCCCAGGCCAGGCAGCATTCATGACAAGCTGCCTTTAGAGACCTTGGGTTATAAGGGAACACCAGTTGTAGTCTGGCAGTACTCCTCATGGCCTGGGGTGGTGGTGGCTATGGGGTGAGGCTCCTCTACCTTTGAGAAAGGTAGAGAAGAATGGGAATGACTGCATCATGTGGTTTGAGTGCCAGCTCAGCTGCAATACAATAGAACACCAGGTAGATGTGTGAGTTTTTATTCCATTCCCTGACTCCTGGACAGAACTTCTGGACCCAGATGGGGACTAGGGGACCTCACCAACCTGAAGAGAAAGATACAGGCCTGCCTGGCTTTCCTACTTGCTGATTGTAGAGCTCCAGGGCCTTGAGGAAACATAGGCAGTAGCCAGGGCCTGGTTACAGTGGGCCTTGGGTGAGGCCCAGTGCTGTGTTGGCTTCAGGTCTGACCCAATGCAGTCCTAGTGGTGGTCTGACCCAATGCAGTCCTAGCGGTGGTGGCCACAGGGATACTCGTGTCACTCCACCCCCAGCTTTAGGTGTCTCAGAACAGAGAAAGAGGCTCTGTATGCTTGGGCGAAAGTAAGGGAAAAGAACAAGAGTCCCTTCTTTGTAATTTAGATAATTCTCCTGGATCTTGTCCAAGACCATCAAGGTAATACCTCTGAGTCTATAAGAACCAGAGTGTTACTGGGCTTGGCATGCCCCCCAAAGCAGATACAACTTACCTTATAATACCCAAGTCCTTTAAAATATCTGAAAAGCCTTCCCAAGAAGGATAGGTACAAACAAGCCCAGATGCAAAGACTATAATAAATACCTAACTCTTCAATGCCTGACACTGAAGAACATCCACCAGCATCAACACCATCCAGGAAAACATGACCTTGCCAAGTGAACTAAATAAGGCACCAGAGACCAATCCTGGGAAAACAGAGACATGTGATCTTTCAGCCAGAAAGTTCAAGATAGCTATTTTGAGGAAGCTCAAAGAAATGCAAGATAGCACACAAAAGGAATTCAGAATTCTATCAGATAAATTTAACAAAAAGATTGAAATAATTAAAAAGAATCAACCAGAAACTTTGGAGCTGTAAAATGCAATTGGCTTACTGAATAATGCAATCGGAAGAAGGAATTAGTGGGCTTGAAGACAGGCTATTTGAAAATACACAATCAGAGGAGACAAAAGAAAAAAGAATACAAAACAATGAAGCATGCCTACAGGATCGAGTAAATGGCCCCAAACGGGGAAATCTAAGAGTTAAAGAGAAGGTAGAGAAAGAGATAGAGGTAGAAAGTTTATTCAAAGGGATAGTAACAGAGAACTTCCCAAACCTAGATAAAGATATCAATATCCAAGAACAAGAAGGTTGCAGAACACCAAGCAGATTTAACTTTTTAGTGAGAACCTTATAGGCCAGAAGAGAGTAACACAACATATTTAAAGTGCTGAGGAAAAAAAAAAAAAAAACACCCTTATACCTAGGATAGTATATCTGACAAGAACATCCTTCACATGTGAAGGAGAAATACTTTCCCAGACAAACAAAAACTGAGGGATTTCATCAATATACCAGACCTGTCCTACAAGAAATGCTAAAGGGAGTATTCAATCAGAAAGAAAAGGACATTAATGAGTGGCAAATAATTATGTGAAGGTACATAACTCACTGTAACAGTAAGTACACAGAAAAGCACAGAATATTATAACACTGTAACTGTGAAGTGTAAACTACTCTTATCCTAGCAGAGGGACTGAATGATAAATCAATCAAAAACAGTGACTACAACAACTTTTCAAGGAACAGTCAGTACAGAAAGATGTAAATAGAAACAACAAAAAGTTAAAAAAGGAAGACAAAGTTAAGATGTAGAGTTTTATTAGTTTTCTTTTTGCTTGATTGTTTATGCAAATAGTGTTAAGTTGTTATCAGGTTAAAATAATGGGTTATAAGATAGTATTTGCAAGCTTCATGATAACCTCAAACCAAAAAACATACAATGGATACACAAGAAATAAAAAGCAAGAAACTAAATCATATCTCCAGAGGAAATCACCTTCATTATAGGAAGACAGGAAAGAAAGGAAGAAGAAAGAGAAGACAATAAAATAATAATTAAACAAAGAACAAAATGGCAGGAGTAAGTGCTTATTGATAATAGCATTAAATGTAAATGGTTTAAAATCTCCAGTCAAAAGACATAGACTGGCTGAACAGATGAAAAAACAAGACCCATTGATCTGTTGCCTAAAAGAATTACACTTCACCTCTAAAGACACACATAGACTGAAAAGAAAGGACTGGAAAAAGATATTCCATGGAAATGGAAACCAAAAAAGAGCAATGGTTGCTACACTTATATCAGAAAAAATAGATTTCAAGACAAAAACTATAAGAAGAGTCAAAGAAGGTCACTATATAGGTCACTTTATAATGCTAAAGGGGTTAATTCATCAAGATGATATAACAATTTTAAATATATATGCACTCAACACTGGAGCACCCAACTATATAAAGGGAATACTATTAAAGCTAAAGAGAGAGATGGGCCTTAATACATTAATAGCTGAAGACTTCAACACCCCACTTTCAGCATTGGACAGATCTTCCAGATAGAAAATCAACAAAGAAACATCAGAGTTAATCTGCACTATAGACCAAATGGGTCTAATAGATATTCGCAGAACATTTCATCCAAGAGCTGCAGGATACACATTCTTTCCCTCAAAACATGGATTATTCTCAAGGATAGACCATATCTTAGGTCAGAAAATATGTCTTAAAACCTTCAAAAAATTCAAATAATAAGAAGCATCTTCTCTGACCACAATGGAATAAAACTATAAATTAATAAGATAAATTTTGGAAACTATACAAATACATGGAAATTAAACAATAAGCCTGAGTGACAGTGGGTAAATGAAGAAATTAAGAAGGACATTGAAAAATTTTTTGAAGCAAATGATAATGGAAATACAATATACTAAAACCTATAGAATACAGTAAAAGCAGTACTAAGAAGGAAGTTTATAAATGTCTACATCAAAAAAGAAGAAAAACTTCAAATGAACAATCTAGTGATGCATTTTAAGTAACGAGAAAAGCAAGAGCAAACCAAACCCTAACTTGGTAGAAGAATAGACATGATAAAGATCAGAGCAGAAATAAATAAAAATTGAAATTTTAAAAATAATACAAAAGACAAATGAAGGAAAATGTTGTTTTTTGAAAAGTCAAACAAAATTGATAAACCTTTAGTCTAACTAAGAAAAAGAGAAGATCCAAATAAAAAAAAATCAGAAACAAAAAAGGAGACATTACAACTGATACTGCAGAAATTCAAAGGATCATTAGTGGCTACTATGAGCAACTAAATGCCAATAAGTTGGAAAATCTAGAAGTAATGGACAAATTCCTAGATATTACAAACTACCAAGATTGAACCAGGAAGAAATCCAAAATCTGAACACACCAATGACAAGTAATGAGATCAAAGCTGTAATAAAAAGTCTCCCAGTAAAGAAAAACCTAGGATCTGATAGCTTTACTGCTGAATTTTACCAAACATTTAAAGAAGAACTAATACCAATCCTACTCAAACTATTCCTAAAAATAGAGAAAGAGGAAATACTTCCAAACTCATTCTAAAGTCAGTATTACTCTGATACCAAAACCAAAGACACATTAAAAAAAAAGGAAAAAGAAAAGAAAACTACAAGCCAATAGCTTTGATAAATATTGATGCAAAAATTCTCAATAAAATACTAGCAAACTGAATTCAACAATGAGAAAGATCATTTATCATGACCAAGTGGTATTTATTCCTGGGATGTAAGGATGGTTCAACATATGCAAGTCAATCAATGTGATATATCATATCAATAAAATGAAAGATGAAAATCTTATGATCATGTCAATCAATGCTGAAAAAGCACTTGACAAAATTCAACATAAAAACTTCATTATAAAAACCCTCCAAAAGCTGGGGATAGAAGGAACATACCTTAACATAACAAAAGCCATATATGACAGACCCGAGGTTAATATTATACTGAATGAGAACAACCTGCATGCCTTTCCTCTATGATCTGGAACATGACATGGATGCTCACTGTCACCACTGTTATTCAACACAGTACTGGAAGTCACAGCTACAGCAATTAGACAAGAGAAAGATAGAAAGGGCATCCAAATTAGAAAAGAAGAATTCAAGTTATCCTTGTCTGCAGATGATATGATCTTATATTTGGAAAAACCTAAAGACTCTACAAGAAAATTATTAGAACTGATAAGTAAATTCAGTAAAGTTGCGGGATACAAAATCAACATACAAAAATAAGTAGCATTTCTCTATGCCCATAGTGAACAATGAGAAAAAGAAATTTAAAAAGTAATCCCATTTACAATGGCCACAAATAAAATTAAATACCTAGGAATTAACTGAACCAAAAAAAAGAAAGGTCTCTGTAATGAAAACTATAAAACACTGATGAAAGAAATTGAAGAGAACACCAAAAAATGGAAAAATGTTCCATGTTCATGGATTGAAAGAATCAATATTGTTAAAATGTCCATATTTCCCAAAGCAATCTATAGATTCAATACAACCCCTATCAAAATACCAATGATATTCTTCTCAAGTATAGAAAAAACAATCCTAAAATGTATGTGGAGCCATAAAAGACTCAGAATAACCAAAATTATCCTGGGCAAAAAGAACAAAACTGATGGAACCACATTACCTCACTTCAAATTATACTACAGATGGATAGTAAACAAAACAACATGGTACTGGCATAAAAACAGACACATAGACCAATGGAACAGAGTAGAGAACCCAGAAACGATCCACACACCTACAGTAAACTCATTTTTGACAAAAGTGCCAATAACACACACTGGGGAAAAGACGGTATCTTTAATAAATAATGTTAGGAAAACTGGATATCCATATACAGAAGAAAGAAACTAGACCCGTATCTCTTGCCATATACAAAAATCAAATCAAAATGGATTAAATACTTAAATCTAAAACCCCAAATTATGAAACTACTACAAGAAAACACTGGGGAAACTCTCCAGGACATTGGTCTTGGTCTTGAGCAATACCCCACAGATACAGGCAACCAAAGCAAAAATGGACAAATGGGATCACATCAAGTTAAAAAGATTCTGCACAACAAAGGATACAATCAACAAAGTGAGGAGACAACCCACAGAATGGGAGAAAATTTTTGCAAACTACCCATCTGACAAGGGATTAACAACGAGAATATATAAGGAGATAAACTCTTCATGTCCCTTTTAACTATTCCTCTTGAGCTCAATTTAAAATATCTGGTTATTTTCTGTGAAATTGAATCCATATATCTTTCAGAGTAGTGACTGTGGGAAAAAATGACATATTCAAACTGGGAGGAGACTTTAATGAAGAATCTACTCATAGGATTGTGGGCAGAGTTTAAGGAAACCAACAAAGGATGGTGCAGTATTCCTGGGCTTGCCTTATTGGAGAGACTTTACTACCCTACACCCTGAGGGCACAAAGGGAGGGAGCTGTCACTAGAACCCAGAGAAGGTAGCTGCATATTGACAGCCACTTAACAGGAGCCCTCAGAAGGTAAGGACAGTGTGCAGCAACCCAAGGGGGAGGAAGCAACAAGAATAAATACCCCAAACTTACTTTTCTCCCTCCCTCTGATCACTTGCCAAAACATACCAGTGACCAAACCAAATAGGAAAACAGGGGACAAAGTAACCACGGTGATGAAGTCCACATGGGTCAGCCTCCCAGGACAGAATGGAGTAGGGTAAAGATCGGATGGGGGAGTGCAAACAGGCCCTCTCTCCACTTCTTGGTTTATAGACCTTCAAAATAGACATGGTCACATAGCTGATCCAGCCCCACTAACCTAGGCCAAGGAGGAAAGATGAAAATATTTCATTTTGGGATTGGACTCACATAAGCTTTTAGGATTCAAACGGCCTTATTCTACCAGTCTGGCCACTACTTTGCCAAATTGGAATTTTGTGTTAAAATTACAAGAGATTGAGAGCAAAAGAAATGACTCTTACTGTATATATGCAGTGACACATGCAACCTTCATGTCAAATATGATTCTTGGGGTTGTTTGAGGGTCAGGATGCCCAGGCTAAAGCCCTGGTTCTGAAACATTACCAGCTAGGTGATTCCACACAGTTTCCTCCACCTCCTGTAAAGCTACCTTGCTTCTTCTAACTCTGACATACTGTGATTCTATTTTCATTTTTTCCCCAGTTACTACTCTGACAGATTTAGGGCCTCTTCAATTTCACAGAAAAGAACCACATATTTTAAAATTGAGCTCAAGAGGGATTATTAAAGGGTGTATGAATAGTTTATCTTTGAAAAGAGAAAGCAAATAAGCTGCAAAGCAAAATTTAAAAAGTATCTTTAAGTTTTTAACTGAAAGGAAAACATCTTCTCCCCTGAGAAATTATTTTCTCTACCATTTATTAAATATTTTACTGCATTTTCTGGGCATTCAAAGATGAACCAGACGTGAATTCAGCTCTCACAGAACC
Source organism: Pan troglodytes (assembly GCF_028858775.2). Classification (NCBI taxonomy): domain Eukaryota; kingdom Metazoa; phylum Chordata; class Mammalia; order Primates; family Hominidae; genus Pan; species Pan troglodytes. The sequence goes on from NC_072407.2 coordinate 97,463,676, forward strand.
TCCAGACTGGGAGGGAAGAGGAAACAGACATAGGAAAAATGACAAAGTTGCAAAGGTTGCAGTTATTTGAGGTGGCTTTTGAGGATTGTTAGGATTTTATTTTTTCCTTTTATTAAATTAAATTTTATTTTTAAAATTTGCATATAATAATTATACATATTTATTGAGTACATAGTGATGTTTCCATACATATACTGTATAGTGATCAGATCAGGGTAATTAGTGTACCTATCATCTCAAATATTCATCATTTCTTTGTATTGGGAACATTCAATTTCCTCTTTCTAGCTATTTGAAACTAGAATCATCTTACAGTAGTATAGAATACTCTAACTTGTTCCTCCTATCTACCTGTAATTGTATCTTTTAACAAATCTCTCCCTATGACCCCTTCCCTCATGCTTCCTGGCCTCTAGTATCCTCTGTTCTACTTTTTCCTTCTATGATATCAACTTCTTGTAGCTTCTGCATATGGAGGAGAACATGCGGTGCTTAAGTTTCTGTTTCTGGCTTATTTCTCTTAACATATCCTCCAATTTTATCCATGTTGCCATGAATGACAGGATTTCACTCTTTTTCATTAGTGAATACTATTCTATTATGTATATATACCACATTTTCTTTATCCATTCATTAGTTGATAGACACAGGTTGATTCCATATCTCAGCTGTTGTGAATAGTGCTATAATAAACAAGGAGACACAGATGTTTCTTTGATATATTGATTTCCTTTCCTTTGGATAAATAACAAGTATGGGATTGCTAGAGGATATGGTAGTTCTATTTTTAGTTTTGTTGTTGTTGTTGTTGTTGTTTTGAGACAGAGTCTTGCTTTGTCACCCAGGCTGGAGTGTAGTGGTGCAATCTCGGCTCACTGCAACCTCTGCCTCCCGGGCTCAAGCGATTTTCTTGCCTCAGCCTCCTGAGTAGCTGGGATTACAGGAACGCACCACCATGCCCGGCTAACTTTGTAATTTTAGTAGAGACGAGGTTTCACCATGTTGGCCAGGCTAGTCTCAAACTCCTGACCTCAAGTAATCCCCCTGCCTCAGCCTCCCAAAGTGCTAGGGTTACAGGCGTGAGCCACTGCGCCTGGTCTCTTATGTTATTTTTAAACAAAAAATGTTAAAACATCCATGAAAGGGAGCAGTAAGATTGAAGTTTGAAAAGTATGTTTGGGTCAGCTATAAATGAGTGGATAGATGAATCACACCTGGGGGTAAAAATACTGAGTTGAAATAGCACCAAAAGGGATTTAGGTACTTATGGAAATTGCTGTTCATCATAAAGGATTTTAGCCCTTGAAGTGGATTATCAACAAATGTAATGGAAAGTCTTAAATGTAGGATTCTAAGAACAGGACAGACATAGCTCAATGATGATATAGAAACAGTAATGATGGAGCAGGGACGAACATGAGGGAAGAAGGAGGGCTGGTTGAAATTGAAGACTTCTCGAGGCCACATTCTGGACTTAGAATATGGTGTTGAAAAAACAAGAGAGATTCTGAAGTCAGGTGGTATGGACTTGGATGTTTGTTTTAGTTTTGGTTTCCCCAAATTCAAAATGGGGTTGAAATATGGTTCTTGTGGCTATTCAATACCATAACTTATTGAAAACAATTATCACAAGATTGATCATGTAACTAGACATTCAAAAAATGTTAGCACACATCCTTGCTTTTTTACAACGTTTGAATGCCGTAATAAAGCAATTGCTTCTTTTAAAAATTTCACTTTTCTGAGCTCCAAATCCATGTACTTCTCTTTTCTGCCTTCTTTTAGTTAGCTGTTGACACCTAAAGAGCACTGGTTTCATTTAAAAGTTAAATGCGTCACCATCATGCAATATACAAAAGTAGATCTTTTGCAAATACACTACCATCCATGTCCTTAGATTTTGAAGGCCTATTTCACTTAATAATAGCATTTTAGGTATAAGTGAGAACTATCCTCTAATCATGCGGATTTTTATTCTTGCGCCAAATGCCCATGAAGGTTAAACATTCTTCAAGTACTGGGCTTCCCTGTATTTTGTTATTAAGAGAAAGGGGTGGTGGGACCTGGACTGTGGTTTCCCACTTATGTGATATTCCTCAACATATGGAATCCTTTCTCTTCTTCTTGTTCATTTGAAACACAAGAAACAGTTTCATCATATGGTGTGTTGATCTGAAGAGTCCCAGAAAGGGTGAGAGTTCCCCGTGGAATTGTAACCAGGAACAGAATTTAGTGGGTCGGCAGTCATAGTCCCCGAGGGTTCTAGTGTGCTAAAAGAAACAAAGTGAGAGGAGCAACTCTGGTATTAAATAATTAAATACAAGAAAAAAGCCAAAGGAGGAAAATACTTTAGGAATGAGTGGCTGAGACTACACCAAGCCACATATGAATTAGGAGTAGAACTGAGATGAATTGTAGCATTTCTAAATTTTATGTCAGTTTATTAGAATTTAGAGCTGAGAACATGAGACTTGGATAGGTAAAGTCATTTTCCCAAAGTAACCTAACTATTTAATGTAGGATCTCAAGCTAGAACCCAGACTTCTATAGCCCAGTTCAGATCACCATCTCTGCACCTAAGTATATTTGGGAGTTTGGAGATAGCGTTAAAAAAATAAAAAGCTGTATTTAGGCAGAATGAGGTGGAGCCATCTTTTCTTTTCTTCTGATCAGTCTAGGCAGTTTTCCTGGCTTAATTTTAAGATTATGACTGTTTCGGTGTCATATATATATATTCCTGGGCAATGTTTTTGGTGCATTTTTCATCAAAGCATGTCATAAAATCACTTCTGACAATTCTGTTCCTGGTCAGAATGCCCGAAAACTGCACTGACTCCAAATTTCCAGCATGGCCAAGAGACCTGGATGTAGCCATTTTTAAAGTCTTTTATCCACTGGGCACACGCAGTGCCATCTGCCTCAGCAATGCCATGTACCTGTATTCCTAGAGGCACATCTGCAGAGCGAACAGTTTACCCCAAGGCTGTAACAGGCTTCCTATACCCTCACTTCTCCAGTCGGACTTATCCAAGGCTATCTAATTAGCTCCTCTGTGTCCTATTCAAGTCTTTATTTTCTCCACAATACCAGAGAACAGAACAAGATTGTATTTGTACATGTTCTAGTAGGAAAGGTGTGCTGTAGCACCATCTAATATCATAAAACTTGGACTCTATCCTGGGCCAGGATCATAGGCCATGTATTAGAAGGTTAAAAACTTGATAAGATATTGCTTCTTCTCTCAAGGGAATTACAATATCATAAGCAGAATGAGAAATGTCACAAGAAAAGGCAAAATGCTATAGGGCTGGAATGAAGTGATAAAAGTGTAGAAATCACATCAGGTTCAAAGGATTTCAAATGATTTTGTTCAGAATGTAGCACTGAGATGGCCTTTGAAGGATGGATAGGATTTTATAGGCTCAATGGCCAGAGGAATGCAGGAGGGATGTTCCAGACAGAGGGAGAAGCAAGGCCAAGAATTAGCAGCAGTGAGCTTTGGGCCATGGTCAAGAAACGCTGAATAGTTTAGCTGGACCAAAATTTTGGGTAACAATGGGAAAGGAATGGGAGATAGGAAAAGATGGTTAGAATCATATTGAAGGAGTTGAACCTTGAAGGTTTTTGATGAGAATAGTTCTTGAAAAAGAGATTCAAACATTTTAAGTGACTCTGAGGATGAGGATAACACAATGTGTTCATTCAGGTGCCTGGGAGGGTGGCCGTAATGAATGATCTGAGCTAGACCTGTGGGAAACCACTTGTTCACACTGAGGGAGTGCTGGAGCTAGAGTCTAGGGATGTAGCCTCTATGGAAATGCTGAGGGAGACTTGGTTGTTTTGGAATGTTCGACCTTACCCGGTCCTGTTGTTAATTTCTTTTCCCTCCTCCTTCTTGGTTTACTTTGATGGCTTAGTGAACATGGTACAAGATGTATTCTCAAGGAACAAATCTTACTGCTGCTGAAAACACAGTACACCACTCTCAAAAGCTGTATCCTATACAATTTGAATGTCGTGAGTACTTAGAAGCTCTTTTCTTGATGAAAGCCCTTAGCTGAATTTTGAGTTTGCGCTTTTGAATTTAACCAAAGAAGTGGAAGACTGCAAGAGCAAAGTTATGCATGACAGGATGCACTTTGTTAAAACTGTTTGAATCAGTGTGATTTAGTTGTATTTATGTGGATACTAAATAAAGTACTCCATATTACTACATTTTAGGAAAGAAAGCCACACAACACACCAGTAATCTGAGAGCTTTCTAGCATTTTCTTCCCTAAAATGAAGTAGGACAATAAAACTGTCTTTGAAAGGGACTTAACTTAGACTTTAGGAAAGTTGAGAATGTTGATGGCCATAGAAAGACTGGGTAAAATAATCAAGCTGATCCTAGATGTAAACTATGCAAACACAAGGGAAGAATTGTATATGCTTGTAAAGAAATGACCCAGAAAACAGCGTTGCACAGTGTTGCACTTTGTGTCCTACCACTTTACAAAATGTAAGTTTCTGGTGTTTTTAAAGTTGTGTCATGTGCCAGTTCCTCTCTTCTAAATTGCTCTGGGACACAGTAGGGACTCAATTGATATTTTGTTGAGGGGATGAGTGGAATCCTCATGCATCTAATAATTTTTAAAAGATCAGAAGCTTTAGGTGAAAATGTAAGCAAAATAAATAGATCAGAAAAGTTACATAAGTATGTTATAAGGGACTGGGTAAAATGTCAGCACTTGGGAAGTTTCAGCAGCTGTTGGGAAATGCAGCCAGAAAAGCCATATTGGGTTCCCAGGAGAAGAAGAAAGGCCACTCCCTTGCCACAGCACTAAGCACCTGTTTTAGTAATCAGTGTTGGCCTGGGGCTTTGTAGCTAACTTTTAGCCCTGAAAGCACCCATTGGTTTGCAAGGACTTAGGTGGTTTGGCCAGACCCAGGATTAAAGCATCTCATTTATTTTAGTCAATGTTTGCCTATTCCAAAGGGCACTTGTCCACAGGTATCTGTACTTTTTGCTGTATTCTCTCTTTGTAAGCTGTAGCTCATCATCCTCTGGGAACCTCCATACCCGGTATAGAGTTTTAGTGTATGTACACTGGATGCAGACACATTATTATATTTAATCCACATTACACCCCTGTCTTCCTTATTTTACAGCTAAAGGATCAGAGAGGTTACTAGACTTGGCCAAGGTCACACAGCTAGGAGGTGACATAGCTGAAATTCCAACCCAGGATTCTTGGCTTAAGCACAGTATTTTTGTCTGTTGCATGGTGACAGATGCAGGCTTCATTCTACCTTCACTGCCAGGGCAGCAGGGCCTTTCCTGCTTCTGTACTTTGGCGTCAGATTGACTGACTGGGCATCAAATTCCAGCTCCACTACTTCTTGCTATGTGACCCGAGGCAACTTGCTTAATTTTTCCCAACCTCCATTTCCTTCTCTATTGATTAGGCTCATGATTCCTTTTCACAGGATTTTCCTTCCCTTACATAAAGCTGAAGGCTGCCTGTGTTGGAAAAAGACTGAGTTAAGATATTATGTGCAAGTTTGTACAAGGCAGCCTCTTCTCAATTGTGGCAGCACTGTGCTTGCTCTAAGCCCTGGATTTGAGAGAGAGAGAAGCAAAGCTCTTGGAGGGAGAAGTTAAAGCCCCAGTTGGTTAATTTCCAGCAGTAAAGCCAAGTCTCCCTGAGCCCCTTTCCTGTCTAGGAAAAGGCGATCCTAACACCTTTCCTAGGGGTGCTTTGGGTATTCACTGAGATTGTGCATATAAAAGCCCTCTGTGGATTTTAAATAATCATATAGATGTTCATTTTCATTATCAGAATAATCTCATTATTTCCAAATCAGGCCTCTCAGCTTAGCCTTTTCTAAGTCCACATGAGGTCTCCATTTTCTCCTCTACTAGGAGCAGCAGATTACCAAAGAAAGAAAAGGTAGAGATATGAACGTGCTTCCCATTCACTACTCCCTACCTCTTTCTTGCAATCATGTATTCTGGGACTTTCCTCATGGTGGGACCTTTCACACAACCCTCCTCTTCAAGCTGGGCAAGCCTGTTCTTGTCTCTCTTGTGCTTCAGGAGGAAGTACTGGAGAAGATGTAAGTTTTTAAGCCTTCATTTGGGGGGATGTGGAATGAAGGCAAAGGAGAGATGGGCAGGGATGTTTGATTTCATACTATCCCCAGCCCTTAGTGAAGTACTTGGCATCCTAAGAGGTACTTTGTAAATCCCTGTTGAATGAATGACTTTGGAAAGTTGGTGGCAGGAAGAAGGGCTAGATGTAGAGAGCTGATGGAAAAGCATGAAGTGTGGCCAAAGAATTTTGCTATTCTCCCTGTTGCTTTTAGACAGGTTAACATCAGACTGCTCTGGAAGCTGTAATTGATGAGGCCGGATTCACAGGACCACAAACAAAACTCCCTGTTGTTTTCATTTCTTTGTCTTGCAGACAAACGCATCAGCTATTTGAAAAAGCAAGCCCAGAAAACAACTGACAAACCAAACAAATCTGGGAGGCTCAGCATATACATTTTTCTCTTCTAGAAGCTCCGAAGTGCTAATATAACATTTACATTTAAATCTGGCGATATTCAAATGAAGAAAGCCAATGTAAGTGAGTTATGTTGGATGCCTCCTCTTCCACAACTCCCTCCTCTTGAGTCATGACATTGGCAATTTCAAATAGGAAGCAATCCCATTGAAAGGTTGTGAACACCCTTTCGAGATCTTTCTCCTTGTGGGCCCCGCATACTTGCAACTACATTCTTTCTCCTGAACCAGGCTCTAGCCAATTAAGCTGTTCATAATCAATATATTTTATGTTATGTATTTGGGGATTTATATCCTGCCAACTTCCAAAAGGACTTAAGAGCCCTTTAACATTTCAAAATAAAATGAGGAAATAAGGGATAAAAATAGAACCTTATAAAATGAGTAAGGGAATAGATGTTACAAGGCACCTGAGTTGACCTAATTCTTGCAGCTATAGTCAGTAAACTAAATCCCAGCTTTATTTGTGGTTAGACCGAAAGGGAGCACACTGTGCTTACATAGCTCTCAGTGCTGTGTCGATGTGGAAAAAGAAAAGTACCGTTCGAAATGATTTGTAGAACTAAACCATTTTTTAGAGCTATAGCTTAAAAAGACACTATAGTTATTCTGTCAACAACCTCAAGAGAAGTCTGTGCATATGACACTTACTGCGAGCAACCCCTCGGGCCTGCAGCCATACTGGCCTTTCACTTAGTCACTTTGCTACGCTGTTCCCTCTGCCTGGAATGGTCCTCTCAGGAGTCCACTCACCTTCATCCAGTTAACCCTGCTCCTCCTTTCAGTTTCTGTTCCATCAAAAGAGCCATCATCTCCCACTCAGCTTGGGACAGGCCCCCTTGTTATAGGGTTTCAGAGCACCTTGTACTCTAAATAATGACACCAGTGAGTGAGTATGGTAAACTATGGTAGGTATGTTTACCTACCATAGTTTACATTTAGTAACCTATCACATGGTTACCTACCATAGTTTACATTTACTCACTCACTGGTGTCATTATTTAGTGTCTGTCTTCCCCACTAGACATAAGCTCCCTGAGGCCAGGAACTGATGTACTTTTCTCACTTCTGTATCCCCAGCACCTCGTACCAAGTCTGTACCATGTCTGACTTATGGTAATAATAATAATAGGATAATAATTACAATGATAATAACTAAAATTTATTAAACATTAGGAATTCTTCTAAGTGTTTATATCTAATGATTCATTTGAGCCTCAAAATAGCCCTTTGTAGTGGATACTGTTGTTACCCTCCTTTCATAGGAGAAGGACAGAGGTGGAGCTCTAGGGTTAGGTAAATTGTCCAAGGTCACAGAACTAGCAGATAAAGAAGCTAGAAGGTAAACTCACAGTCTGGTTCCAGAGTCTGACCTCCTGACCCCTGTGCTTTGCTGCTCCTTGGAGATGTACAGTAAATATCTGTTGAATGAAGGAATGAATTCAGGTGATAATATGGCCCAGGAATTTTGCTTTCTTATCATCTAGCTTAATATAGAAATAGGATCTGAAAAATGAGAATGAACCCTACATTTCACAATTAACCGATTTCTCTGAGCTCTCAAATTGATTACTTAACGGAGCATTAGGCCAGGGCCAAACCACAGACAATTAAAATGATTGGGTTATATTTTAAAAAATGACCATGGTAACTGTAGGGTGAATGGGCCAGCTGCCTGGCATAAAAATCCCGTATCTAAAGTATATGCAGTTATATGGGAGCTAAGCTGTCATTTTGTTTTGAAACGCTGAGTTGGATTTATATTCTCTTCCAAGAGAGAAAGAAGGAGAAGTTAGGTAAGTGTTTGCTGCATTAAAAACAAACCAACTTCAGCATATGGAGTCACTGGAAAGGTTACCAGGTAATGTTGGAGTCAATGTTTTCCTCAAAAGAATGTGAACTCTTACCAAGCTTTCTCACATACAGTTGGGCAAGACCCCAGATATCTACACAGGAAAACTGAGAAAGATGATGTGGACATGAAAGATTGTTACTACTGTCTCCTCTCTACCAGAGTCTCTGTAAGGCTATGGAGTATCTGATGTGAAGTAAAGCCATATCCTAGCGAGCCAGCTAGAACTTGATACTTGAAAGGTCTACTAATATGTACGAAATGGCTTGTCTGTTCGATACGGTTGTTGATGACTACGCATTTTAATATTGGGAAGGGATTTCCTTTTGATATATTTGATGCAGAGTTGCTCTTTTTATAGTAGCAACTGGCTAATATACCCACTTGTTTCCAACAATCACATACTAATTATATAGGCTTGGTAGCATGGAATCTGTTTATACATGTTTTGAGCCATCTCATTCAAAATATTTAGGGAGAGTGTATATACCTTGAACTAGTCCCAGGGATGGATTGAAAGGAAAAGACATGGTCCTGCTCTCAAGGTACTTATAATTCCTATAAAAATTAGTATAAATAAAATTCACTCATTTGTTTGGTACCAAGCATGTGCCCATACAAAAAAGGTAAAGAAAGACAGTTTATTATAGTAGAAAAAGTCCTGACTTTGGAGTCATACAGCTTACTGCTTATCAACTACTTAACCTCAGGGAACACTGAGGGAATCTGAACACTCAGAGAATCAGTTTTCTCATTTGTAAAATGGAAATCTTATGCTTTGCAGGATTATTGTATGGAAAAGAAATAAATATTATCATCTAGCACATAGGCAGTACCCATTAAATTGCTTAACACACGATTTCCATTTGTGAAAAGCCACATCCTAATGAAGCATGGAATAAACAAATAATTACAACATGAGATTTTGATATTGCACAAAACTGACATTGAGCAAAGGAGAAGAAGTGCAGAGAAGAGCAAGGAGCTAACTGCCTCTTCCCAAGCAATTAGGGAAGTCTCCCCAAAGGAGGCTACTTCAGAGGTAGGTCTGGAAGGATGAGTAAGCTTTTGTTGGATGGAGAAGGGGAAACGTTTTTCAAGTACAGAAACATGAAACAGCATGTGCTCCTTGTCATGGGAAAGGTGGGAAAGTCAGTGCCATCAGAGGGTAGGCTCTCTGTGACCAGGTGAGGCCAGGGCACATCATGGGAGATGAGGCCAGAGGGCGCAATCAGTTACAGACTGATCATAGAGACGTACGTAAGATGAAGTCCTAATAAAACAGATCCTCTTCATTTTATTCCTGAATGTTCTATTTTTAGTGACCAGATTCCATGATTTTCGCTGGCAAAAAAATTTTTCTTTTCTGTTTCCCTGAGAAATTTCACTTTATTCGTTCTTTGAACATGTATTTCTGTATGTTCTTAGAATTCAACACTAGCCCAAAGTTTCTGAGAATTCTCTGTTAGCCGCTTAGACAACTTGGTATAATTCTCTGTCACATCTGTCATGCTTTCCTGCCTTTCCGAGCCTGCATTGTCCAGGCTCCCATACCTCCCATGGGGGGCGCAGACGCATCTCAATTGGCCTCTTTGTGCAGAGCGGAAGGCAGGTGTGAGCTGTGATTGACGGCTGGCTTACATGGCCACAGAGAAACTGGCTCTGGGCATTTTCTTTTCTCCTCGAGGCCCAATCCATTCCTTCTACCCAGACTTTCTTGTAAGAGAATTTCTTTGAGTTGTTACCCTTGGAATTTTTTATTAAGTTGTTCAGTTGTCAAATATAAACACATTTGGAAAAATAGGAATTTGATTCAGATCCTGAGGAGAGATATGATGACTGAGGGTTCGAATAACGTTTTTTCTTTTTATTTCCATATTAAGTTATGCATCACAAGCTATGGTACAGGGTAGTAGTTGTGATGCCAGGTGTGTATCCTAATGACTAGGGGAGCTTTTAAAAAAAACACCCCCTGGGCCTGATCCCCACCCCTAACCAGAGATGTATCTTCAGAGGGTGTCTGGGGAGGGAGACCTGGGGAATCTGTGCTAAAGATTACTACTTTGCAGGCAATCTTGATATGTAGCCATAAGGGAGAACCTACTGGGGGAAGGGGATGCTCTGATAAATAGTCTTAGTTCCTGTCCCACCACTCCACCATATCCATCTGTCCTGTCCTGTCATTCAACAGATTCTGTTCAACATAGACTATGTGCAACATGCTCTTAAGCATGTGGGACAGATCCAGTCGCAGTCCTCATAAATCTTACATTCTAATTGGGGAGATAAACAATAAATAAGACAGATAAGCAAAACATATTAGCTGCTGCTACTTGCCCGGGAGAAAAAAATACAGCGGATAATGTATTTACTTCCTTACCACCCACTCTCAATTTATCCAATCTGGCTTTTATTCCCAGCTTTGCAGATTGTTCATTTGTATGGGCCCAACTCTATCCAACTTGCCAAATCTAGCGGGCACATTTTAGTCTTTGTCTTGCTTGGCCCCTCTGTGGTATTCAGTATGACGCATGACTCACTCCTTAGGTAAATATTGAGACAAGTACTGTGTCTTTACAAGTTAAAAAATAACTTATTTTTAAAATGTTTCACAACTATACCTAAGATAGGCAGTATTATTTTTGTCATTTTAAAAGAGGGAAACTGAGGCACACAGAAGTGAAATAACTTGCTCAAGTTCACACAGCTAGCAAGTAGAAGAGTGGACATTGTTCTGACTGTCAACTCTCCCTTTCCACACCAAGTTTCCCTGTTACCACCCTAGGCTTCTTTTACTCCTTCTCTCATCATTCACTTTCCAACAGATCCCAGGCTCATCTTCGTCTGCTAGCCCCTTACATGCAGGCATTCTATGCCCAATCTCTCCTTCCACACTCACTGTGAACCTTCTCTTTAATGCCCCCATTTTTCTCTATTGCCCATATCCCTGTGACCCCCAAATTCACACTGTGGGGCTGGGAATCTCTTCTGACTTTCCAACAACCTGACTGGTGCATGCACTTGGATATCAGGTAGACACCTTTCTTTGTGCATTTAATAGGGAAGTGCCTAATATGTGCCAGGTGCTACATGGTTATTGCAGATATTATAGTGAACAGGGCAGATGGGGTCTCTGGCTCACAGAAGTTACTCTCTAGCAGGAAAGACAGTCCAAATGCAAAGACATCGCCAAATGAACTTAAATACTGTCTTTCCTCTCCCTTGAATACTTACTCAACTTCCTGTTTTCTCAATTTCAGTTAATACCACAACCTCGGAGTTGCCGTTAATTCCTTCTTCTTCCTCCAGGCCTAAATCCAAGTGTATCTCCTACATACCTCTTGACTCTGTTCCCTTCTTGCTATCACCACAGCCTTGGATTCATTTCCCACCTGGAAAACCTGGTCGGCTTTCTAGCTGGCTTCCCTGTCTCCAGTTCTACATGCCTCTAATCCATCTGCGACACCATTTTTTTCTAAAGTGCAAACTCGATTGTGCCCTCCCCTCTTTATATCCTCCGGTGGGGCATCTAACTGGCGACACCCCACCTCTTGTGATAATGGATCTTCTTTTCGTGAGAGCCCAATTCATGTGGTTGGCCCAGCTCCAACTGCCTTCTTATGTACTCCATGCACCTGGCCATAGTGATGAGTTTCAGAATGGGCAAGAAGAGGCCAAGAAGAACTGTCATGTACAAGTATTGGGAAGGAAAGGGTCTCACTCTTGCTCTGAAATATGAATTGTTTCTTTTTCTCCACATGGGGAGAATCTCTCCAAATATGAAGGCAGTGCATGAAAAGAAGCTGATCCAGTCAAGACAGAGCCTTAGGAAATTGTTTGAGCTCCTGGATGATTTAGTTGCCCTTGAAGTGGGCTTTACTCATGGACTTTACCAGTCACAGGGGTCAATATATTTTCTATGTTAGAATCCAGTGCTGGCACTTAATGGCTATGTAACTTTGGATAAATTATTTAACCTTTCTGAATACCAATATCCTCATCTCTAAAATGGGCATAATAGTAACACCCTCACAGGATTGCAATGAGTTCCAAATGAGTTAATGCATACAGAAAGCTTAGAACATTGCTAAGTGTTAACCATTATTATTATTACCATTACTTAGCTGAGTTTGGTCTTGGGTTTCTTTAGCTTGTAATTGAAAGAGTCACAACAAATACCAAGTCCAAACTTTGTATCCTGCTTACAAGGCTGATTTCTAGCCTGCTCTCCAATGGCTCGATCACAGTCCTTATGCCTCTGTCTTGCTTGTATTAAATTTCTGAAACTCTCCAAACATTTATGCTTTTTCAGACCTTTTTCGAGGTATACAATGTTCTTTCTGCTCAGAATACTCATCCCCATTCACCTAGCAAAGTCAGGTAACGATTCTAAGCAGCAAGAAGAAGCAACTAACTCAGGATGCCAGCAGTTTGGGGTCTGATTTTGCCATTGATTATCTGCTGTCTCTGGGCAAGTCTCAACAATTTGGGTCCCCTGCATTTTTTTTTTTTTTTAATTGATCATTCTTGGGTGTTTCTCGCAGAGGGGGATTTGGCAGGGTCACAGGGCAATAGTGGAGGGAAGGTCAGCAGATAAACAAGTGAACAAAGGTCTCTGGTTTTCCTAGGCAGAGGACCCTGCGGCCTTCCGCAGTGTTTGTGTCCCTGGGTACTTGAGATTAGGGAGTGGTGATGACTCTTAAGGAGCATGCTGCCTTCAAGCATCTGTTTAACAAAGCACATCTTGCACCGCCCTTAATCCATTCAACCCTGAGTGGATACAGCACATGTTTCAGAGAGCACAGGGTTGGGGGTAAGGTCACAGATCAACAGGATCCCAAGGCAGAAGAATTTTTCTTAGTACAGAATAAAATGAAAAGTCTCCCATGTCTACCTCTTTCTACACAGACACGGCAACCATCCGATTTCTCAATCTTTTCCCCACCTTTCCCCCCTTTCTATTCCACAAAACCGCCATTGTCATCATGGCCCGTTCTCAATGAGCTGTTGGGTACACCTCCCAGACGGGGTGGTGGCCGGGCAGAGGGGCTCCTCACTTCCCAGTAGGGGCGGCCGGGCAGAGGTGCCCCTCACCTCCCAGACGGGGCGGCTGGCCGGGCGGGGGGCTGACCCCCCCACCTCCCTTCCAGACGGGGTGGCTGGCCGGGTGGGGGGCTGACCCCCCCCACCTCCCTCCTGGACGGGGCGGCTGGCTGGGCGGGGGGCTGACCCCCCCCACCTCCCTCCCGGATGGGGCGGCTGGCCGGGCGGGGGGCTGATCCCCCCACCTCCCTCCTGGACGGGGCGGCTGGCCGGGCAGAGGGGCTCCTCACTTCCCAGTAGGGGCGGCCGGGCAGAGGCGCCCCTCACCTCCCGGACGGGGCGGCTGGCCGGGCGGGGGGCTGACCCCCCCACCTCCCTTCCAGACGGGGTGGCTGGCCGGGCGGGGGGCTGACCCCCCCAACCTCCCTCCCGGACGGGGCGGCTGGCCGGGCAGAGGGGCTCCTCACTTCCCAGTAGGGGTGGCCGGGCAGAGGCGCCCCTCACCTCCCGGACGGGGCGGCTGGCCGGGCGGGGGGGCTGATCCCCCCACCTCCCTCCCAGACGAGGTGGCTGCCGGGCGGAGACGCTCCTCACTTCCCAGACGGGGTGGCTGCTGGGCGGAGGGTCTCCTCACTTCTCAGACGGGGCCGGGCAGAGACGCTCCTCACATCCCGGACGGGGCGGCAGGGCAGAGGTGCTCCCCACATCTCAGACGATGGGCGGCCGGGCAGAGACGCTCCTCACTTCCCAGATGTGATGGCGGCCGGGAAGAGGCGCTCCTCACTTCCTAGATGGGATGGCAGCCGGGCAGAGACGCTCCTCACTTTCCAGACTGGGCAGCCAGGCAGAGGGGCTCCTCACATCCCAGACGATGGGCGGCCAGGCGGAGACGCTCCTCACTTCCCAGACGGGGTGGCGGCCGGGCAGAGGCTGTAATCTCAGCACTTTGGGAGGCCAAGGCAGGCTGCTGGGAGGTGGAGGTTGTAGCGAGCCGAGATCACGCCACTGCACTCCAGCCTGGGCACCATTGAGCACTGAGTGCGGGTCCCCTGCATTTTAAAAATGATTTTTTCTTGATTCTCAAATGCACTTCTCTGTGAACAGAGTTCTATAGATTCATTGGCAGTCAAGGATTCCTTACTCAGCTCAAGTTTCAGGTGAGGAAAAAATAATAAGGCCAGTGTATTAGGCCATTCTTGCTATAAATAAATACCTTAGGCTAGGTAATTTATAAAGAAAAGAGGTTTAATTGACTCATGATTCTGCAGACTGTACAGGGAGCATGGCACCAGGCATCTGCTTGGCTTCTGAGGAGGTCTCAGGAAGCTTACAATCATAATGAAAGGCAAAGGAGGATCCAATGGATTATATGGTGAAAGTGGGAGCAAGAAACAGGGAGTGGTAGGTGCTATGCTTTTAAACAACCAGATCTCACTCGAACTCACCCATCACCAAGGGAATAGCCCTAAGCCATTAGTAAGGGATCTGCCACCATGATCCAAACACTTTCCACTGGACCCCACCTCCAACACTGGGGATTACATTTCAACATGAGATTTGATGGGGACACAGATCCAAACCGTACCAGTTAATTAACTCTCCCTAACTCCCATTGCTGGAATGGAGAAGACAGACTTAAATCACAGCAGAACAGTTGGCTCCCTAGAGACAACCTTCTGAACAGATAGGTGGTCAGCCCAAGAAACAGGGCATTAAGAAGGATGTGCTTCCTTTCTTAGATCTCAAGAAGGGACAAGTGAAATTTCTTCCTGGTCACGTTCCCTGGTCCCCACCCCTGCCTTTCTAAAAACTCAAGAGTTCTACAATCTAACAGCAGCCAAATTAACTTAACTATATCTTTAAAAGCAAGAATAGTTTTCCATTATCTCTAACGCCTGGCTAGGTTTCTAGAATATTTGGGAATAGTAGTAAAATCAAAATGTTTCTTCTGTATTTCAGCGGGAAGATACTGTCTCTGGGTGTGCATCCCTGAAGCTTTGTTTTACTGTTGGAGATGAACAAATGTAAATAATTTAAAGCATCGCCCCAGTAGTATTTTCCTCATTTAAGTTTTATTTCTATGTAAATTTACCTCAGGCCTGGAAAGGTTTGTTTCTGGCTTAGGATAAATGGCTGTTTTATTGCCAGAGTCCAGGCTGGCGAATTTCCCCAGACACTGGCTAGCTCCTGGGTGGTAGAGTTTGGCTGAAAGACATCAACGCAAACATGGTCTCTTTTTCCTTTGCCTGAACTACTATTCAAATGAAGATTATTAAAGAGATCTAAATGTGAAAATGTTATATACCAGCAACAGACACATCCCCCAAATGCATGCACATGGCCTAAATTAGACCACCGAAGTAGGCGGTGTCCAGCCTAAAAATTATAAGAAAGGAATTGGATAATGAGAGGCAGCAGTCCGTGAAGCCAGCCCACCGGCAGAGCAAGTGCAGCATCCCTAGAAGGGCTTCCTAGAGGGAGAAATGGAAGCATGTGGCACAGGAGTGGAAAGTCGCCCGTTTGTTTCTTTCCCTTCTTTCCCATCAGATTCATTTCCTCTCAACTCCTCTGTAAGAACAATAGTACTTGACTCACAAGCCCAGGTCCCATTAGCTTCTGAGGTCACGTTTTCTTTGAAAATATTATCTTATTTATTAATACTTTTAATAGAGAAGCACTACATAAACAGTCTACCCAATAAAATAATCAAAAATACATCATAGAATTTAATGATTTCTGTCCCTGCCATCTCCTTCATTTTCCGCCCCCTAAGGTTACACCTTCCACACTTTTTTGTTTATGAAAATGTGCATATACCTATATGAGGAGGAGGATGATTGCTACTTGTTTTTATAAAAATAGAACCATATTTATTTTTCTGTAGCCTGCTTTTCTTAACAAGACATCATGGAATTCGCTCTGGGTTAATAGATGTTGATCGTTTTGTTTTTCAATAGCTGCATAATGTTTCCTATTAAAGATATACCATAATTTGAACTATTTCTCTATCAATATACATCCAAAAATAAACAAAAATAGCAATAAGCATTCTTAACATAAATATTTATGTGCTGGCAATTTTATTTTTATAGGATGAATTTTCAGAATTGGATTATTGGGTTTGCATATTTTTCAATTTAGTAGACATTTCTAGTTTATTTTTCCAAAAGGTTGTAGCAATTCAAGCCTTCCCAGAATATAGGACATTGAAAATCTCCTCCAGGTTTACCAATTCTGGGTTTTCTTCTTCTTTTTTTTCTTCCCCCATGTGATAAGCAAAAATGATGTCTTTAAACTTACTTTATGCTTTCTTGATTACAAGTGAGGTTGCTCATCTTTTCATGGACTTTTTTATTTCTTCTGCTGTGAATTATCTTATCCTTTGCCTATTTTTGTACTGGGTTGAAGTTGTCTTTTCTTACAAATTAAAAGAGCTCTGTGCATTAGGAAGATTAACCTTATATCTATCATATCTGTGACAAAATTTTCCCCCAGGACATCATTGGCATTTTGACTTTGTCTACTTAATCTTTTAACAATAACAAAATGTAATCAAATATCATATGTTGGTGTTTTCCTTTATGGCTTCTGGATCTCTTATCTTACATGGGAAAGTCTTCCTACTTCAACACTATGTATTATCCTAAATTTTGTTCTAATGTATAATTTTTTCACTAACTCTTTAATTTATTTGGAATCTTTTTTTGTGTATGGTGAGAGTTAAGAATTTCTCTATGTTTTCTCCTAGATAGCCAACTATGTCAGCAGCATTAATAAAATAAACACTCCTTTTCTTATTAACATGTTCCCTTTGTCATATATTAAGTTTCCACATGCACTTGGATTTATTTTCTGAACTCTTAATTCTATTTTACCAGTCTGAGCCAATGTCATTATATTTTTATTGTAATGGCTTTATCAAACATCTGATATTGGGTAAGGCAAATCTACCCTCATGATCCTTTGTTCTTTTTTTTTTTTTAAACTAGTCTCAGATATTTATGTTCTCATTAGAAATTTAAACCTATTTTATGCAGCTGATAAAAATTGGGATTCTGTTTGATACTGCATTAATTTTGGAAGGATTGCTATAGTAAAGATAAATAATTTCTATTGAGAAAATGGTATATCTTTTTCGTTTGCTCAGAATTTTTTTTCACATCTGTCAATGAGATTTCATAGTCTTCTTTATCATTGACCCTGTACCTTTCTTGCTAAATTGATTCGTGGATCGTTTCATTTGTATTGATATTGTGAATGGGTTGTTTATCAAGCTGACTTCTAATGCCTAACTTATAATGGCTTGAGCTCTTCCCCACATGGTGTCATGACTCCAACCCTTCTCAAAGTGTTGCCAAGTCACTCACAGAAACGCACCTTTGTGCTTCCTGCCTGTTCTTGGATTTACTGACAGGCATGTGCTCTCCAGCTCTGACTTTCTCTTGCTGCTCTCTGCAACTTGGGAAGCCTTGCTGTTGCCACGGCAGAGGCACCATCATAAGCATGATAACACCATTGCCAGACCTCCATCTCCAGGGACTTCTAAAGCTGTACATTTTCAGGGGGCCCAAGTGGTTCTGGGTCCCATGAGAGGCAGGGAGAATGGCCTTTTCCCTAATTCCATACCACATCTCATCCCCTAGTTCAAATGACTCTGCTTGTTCTCAGAATCTTCCAAAGTCGTGCTTGCACAGTTCCATCAGCTCTTGTTCCTGCTCCTCCTCAGAGCCTCTCCAAACCTTCCTGGCTGTGGATACAGAAGCCAGAACAGCTTTTTCTTTCCTCTTAGCTCAAATCCATCCCCACAACCCCTAAATTAAAGTAACGTAGTTTCTCCAAAGTGTAACTTTCCCTGTCTCAAGAGTTAAAATCTGTGTTTTTAACTCCTGAAAGCCTCAGGATCACTAAAGAGCTCCATTAGAGCAGAAAGTTATTTTGCTTATTTAGATAAAAACCAAAAACCTGATTGAGTTTTCTCAGATCAGAGAAAGAACTGTTTTGGAGGGTTAATCTCTACCTATTACAACACTAAAAACAGCTGGAATCGTTAGAAATATAGGTTTTCTCTACCTCTATCTTCTTCAGCAAGGTTTCAAAATTCACAGGTCCAAATTTTCCCAGGAGCTCAGATCCAGGGTGCTGTGGGCTTCTGCTCCCTCCAGCAGTCTCTGCTGGAAGGAAGTTTCTCTCCAGCTATGACAGGGACTCCAGCAACTAGGTGGTAGAGGGAGGTCCACTTACTTCCATGTCTGTCTAGGAACCACTGAGCCTTTTTCATTACACATGATACTAATGCAATTTCTTGAGGCTCTCATATACATTATTGGATTCAGTCCTCAACACAATCCTATAAGATAGAATTAATTTTTCCCCATTTTACTGCTGAAGAAACTGAGGTTGAGAAAGGTGAAGTAAATTGTAGAGCTAACAGTGACAGTGATCTAATTAAAACCTAGGTTGTACTCCATAGTCTGAGCTCTTACCTGTGGAAATGTATCTGGGGGGACAGGGAGGATCCTAGCACAAACTTCATCTGAGTGCCAGTCCAACCACTTCCCCCTGGAGTCTTGACCCAAAGGGCTTGAACAATTCCTTGTGGTAAAGCTCAGGGCCTTCCATTTCCCCTTTTTATCGGATGCATCAACTGACTTCTAAGTCTTTGTTATATGGTATTATTATCAGGCCCTTTGTTATGTAGTTTAATTGTTTCTGTGTTACTGTTTAATACATGGAAGCTCAGAGATTTTACAAAATAAAGGAGGCAGGGTATTGAGGTACAGATTATACAATTTTTGTTAGCAATGAAAGTTTAGAGTTGGTAAACAATCAGCTATCTCAGTAAATTATCCTTGATCATTTCATTCGTTGTAGTTTGTAGTTTGACTTACATTTAATGTGTAACTGTTTTCTTGTCAATTTCTTTGGTTTATATGTATGTACAATTTACAAATTGATTTTGATTTCTAGTTTTATAAGAGCTATAAGCTTAAAAATTTATACCCAGTGTTAACTTTGTTCATATGTATGTAACACTATAATAAAAACAATCTACATCAACATTGCAGACTCCCTGAAAATATTTCCCTTTGTAAGGACATTATTTAGAGAAATACTGATATACAGCTTCCCTCTGGATCCTCCCTACAGCTCTGTGAGGCATATTTTCTCATTTCAGTTTATAGACCAAGAAACGTGGGCTCAAGCAGGTATGTGGACAGTCCATTAGAGCAGATGTAGACAGTGACAAGGCCAGAAACAAATCAGGCTCTGAATCAAAATCTAAGGCTGTTTCCCAGAAACAACTTCTTTTTAGCAATGAGACACTATTTCACACTTTCAGCAGAAATGTTATTTGTTATGTCTCTTCTTAGGGCAATGATGTTCAAACTTCAGGATTTAAAAAATAATTCCTCTGAAAAATCTAGTTTAGCAAGGCTGACAAAACAGGCAGCATCTAAATTAAATTTACTATAAAGGTTAAAAAAATGTGTAAGTTATTTGAGTGATGTGGTGCCCTCATGTGCTTTGCAGATGAAACTTAGGAGATAGCAGGGTTGGGGGAAGCAGACAGGAGGATGTGAAGGAGGAGGGCAGGACAGGGTGAGGCAAGAGTTAGAATTAGAGTCCAAGTATTCTCATCAGGGAAAGAGAGAGAAGGAGAAGGAGAGGAAGAGGAGGAGAAGGAGGGAGAGTGGACAGGGGAGGGGAGAGGGAGTGGGAGAAGGAGGAAGAAGAGGAAGAAAAAGAAGTAGAACAAGTAGCAGTAGTAGCTGGACTAGATCAGGTTGATAAGCCTGGATATGAGAGCTAGTTTCATTATTTTAAAAAGTCCATCGTAAGGATACGTGGGGTAGTTAAAACATCAGGCTTCTTTGTTTTGGCTGTAATTATATTAACTCAGTGGGGTTATCACTGGTTGCTCATGCTAAGTAGAAATTCAGATGAAAAGGGCTGGGCACAGTGGCTCACGCCTGTAATTCCCAGCACTTTGGGAGGCCGAGGCGGGTGGATCACGTGGTCAGGAGATCGAGACCATCCTGGTTAACACGGTGAAACCCTGTCTCTACGAAAAATACAAAAAATTAGCCGGGCGTGGTGGCGGGCGCCTGTAGTCCCAGCTACTCGGGAGGCTGAGGCAGGAGAATGGCATGGACCCGGGAGGCGGAGCTTGCAGTGAGCCAAGATCATGCCGCTGCACTCCGGCCTGGGCGACAGAGTGAGATTCCGTCTCAGAAAAAGAACAAGAGAAATTCAGATGAAAAGTTCTAAATGATTTAGATTAATAAAGTTAGAAAAATAAATGTCCTATCCACAAAATCTCATTTGTTGAATAAATAAAATCTTCAAAAACACGTATTCATTCAATCAGTAATTACTGTGCATCAGCTATGTGCTGCACGTACACAAAGATGAGTAATATATCGTCCCTCCTCAAAGGCAGGTGTTGCATGCACATTGGGGTGGGGATTGATGACAGACATATGCCAGCATTTATAATTCAATGTGAAAATGCAATGAAGGCATAATGTATAGAGGATTAAGGGACTGGGAAGATCTAAGGAAAGAGGTTCCTGACTTGGCCTTGGAGGTGAGAGTCACAGAAGACTTTCTCCAGGAGTTAGGAAATGAGCTAAATTATACAAAATGCGTCAGCAGGGAGGAGAGGGAATTCTGGCCCAAGGGAACTATGCCAGCAAAGGCCTGGAGGTGAGAAACAGCTTGGTGGTTGGCAGAGAATTCTGTAAGCAGTTCAGTGTTGCATGTGTATAAACCGTAAAGCAAAAAGATTTAAGAAGTCAATAAGGAGCCAGATATTGGAAGTCACTTGTATAGAGTGACCATAAAATGTATCATCCAAACTGGGATGCTTTTGAGAATTAAAAGAGGACACTTTATATCATAACCACAGGTTCAAACATGTAAACCTGGACATATGGCCACCCTATTTATAGGTCATGTCACACAGCTTAGACTTTGTCATTGAGTGACGGGGAATCATTGAGAAATTTTCAGCAAAAAAATGACATAATGAGATTTGAGTTTTAAAAGACTATTTTAAATAATAGATCCATGTATATTGGATTTAAAAAAAAAGGAATTAGATACAGGGAAAGCTCTATCTTCTTGACGCATTTATTCAAGAAATCTTGTTTGAGAGCTGCCATGTGTTGGCACTATACAGGGGCCTCTAACACGAACAAAACCAGAACTGATTCCTGCCTTCAAGAGTTTATAGTGTGATGGAAAAGACTGTGAACAATTAAATAACACACAAATAATTACAGAATTGCAAATGTGGCAATGCTATGGAAGAGTGGTAACTGGTGCCATAAGAACATATGATGGGGGATAAAGAGGGCAGAAGTGACTGAAGACAGAAGGAACGAATCTTCTGGAAAGAGAAAGAAGGTATGCAAAGATCCTGTGACAAAAGGTATGCAAGGCCTGACAACACAGAAATAAATGGGAGTAATTTGTGGGCAGCAAAAATTTCTTTATATAGTAACAGATCAGAGGCTGTGTGCTAATGTGGTCCTCCACAAGAAGAACAGTATAGTATGCAGTGAGCCTCACGCTGAGCCCCTCTGACCTAACGTGTTCCTCACTGACTGGCTAAATTAACAACACAACTTCTATGCCTCCTAGGTGGAATTAGGAAGCAAGTGGATAGCAATGTCTATCCTCCTCTGGGTTTATCTTGTATATACACTTCACACTGTTTTTTGCTGAGTCAGTAGTAAACTGATGTTCAACCACCATCAACAACAACAACAAAAGACTGATTCATCACCTATTTCAGTCTTCAAACCCAGATCTGCCTTTATTGAGCAGGCTGGCACAGGAGAGAGCACAGCCAGTTGGAGGGACTGGAAGGCCAGTGTGGCTGTGATGGGCAAAGCAGTGGGGTTTGAGAGGGAGTGTGAAGCAAGACCAGTCCAGATATACACACAGGGGCCACAGCATAGCTTTGCATGCTATGTTAAGCAATTGTGTTTACATCTGAAGAACAATGGGAAGCCAATGATGACCTTTTGGATCTTCAGTCAAAACGACTGCTCTAGAAAGAAGAGCTAAGTGATGGGTAAGAGTGGATGCTGCCATACCAGTAAAGAGGGTATTGCAGAGGTCCAAGCCAGAGATGATGGTAGCTCTACTTAGGGTGACGAAATAGAGACATTTGGTACTCACCAAATATCCAGTTGTTCCTATGCATTTCCCAGCGTCCCTTGGAATTAAACTGGTTCATGTGAGTAGTTCTAGCCAGTGGCATAGGAGCAGTATTGATGTGTGTCACTTCTGGGTAGAGGCAATAGGTGAGTTGGCTCTGTCTCTCTCTTCCCTTGCTGTAGTGACACTGGGGATCCTGACTCCCAGAGGGCAGAACTCCAAGATGGAGGAGGGATGCTTGATGTGTATTGAGTTGTGATGAAAGATAAATAAATTTTTGTTAAGACAGTGAGATTTGGGGCTTACTTGTTACGAAAGCATAAAATAGCCCTTTTTGGGTAATATAGGTTGTAGATGGTGGAGATAGACAGAAGTGGGTGGATTTGACTGAGAGATGTTTTCGAAGCAATTCAACAGTCCTTGGATATAAATTTGAGATGGAGTTGTGAGGAAGAGGGAGGTGTGAAGGACTCCTCAGTTTCTGGATGCATGTTTAAGAGGATGGCGGCATCAGTCACTGAGATGGAGGACAATCAAGTTTCTAAAGATAGAACAGATGGGCTCACATATCTCCAGAAGGAACATGGAACAGTGAGAAGTGGGTTTTGACCCCAAGTAAAAAAAAATGGGTAGGTTTTCAGTAAATACTTATGACTAATATCTGCTGCTATCTAGCTGTGATTTTAGATAATTTGCTTCATTTAACTGGATCTTTGTTGGTTAAATGAATACAAAGGGATAAGAACCTATGTCTACATCAGGGCTTATTTAATTCTGAAGCTCAAATTATGTTAACTCAGTAACATCTGGCCACAAAGCTAGGACTGTTTGTTGGTACTAGACAACCCCAAGAGTATGACTACTGATGCACAACCTATTGTCGTGAATTCTTAGAAGTAAATGACAAGGGGAGTTTTGTTGAATGAAGATAAAACAAGTTGTATTCTTAACCAAGATTTCTCCCAATTTGAGAACTGTATTAGTTATCAGTTGCTGCATAAAAAATTACTCCAAAATTTAGTAACTTAAAACAACAAACATTTATTATTTCAGTTTCTATGGGATAGGAATCCAGCTGTGGCTTAGCTGGATGCCTCTGTCTCAACGTCTTTCATGTGGTTGCTCTTAAGCTCTTGTCTGGGGCTATGATCTCAACTGGAGAAGCATTTGCTTCAAAGTTTACTCATCTGGTTGTTGGCAGCCTCAGGAGATTTGCTTCCAAGTTCACGTACGTGGACCTTTCCATAGGGCTGCCTCAGCATGGTAGCTGGCTTTCCCCAGAGTGAGCAAAGAAAGTAGGAGCACTTAAGACAGAAGTCACAGCATCTGTATAAACCAATCTTGGAAGTCACTATTTTGCCATAATCTTATTTACTTCTTCTGTATTTTCTTTATTAGAAGTGAGTCAGTAAATCCAAGAGGAGGGGATCATACAAAAGCTTGAATATCAGGACGTGATATGAAGAAGCTACCTACCATTCTGGTGACTTGGTTTATACAGGGGAAAGGATTTATGGTTCTATTTGGACAGAGAGAAGTGCTGTTGTTTTCCTTTCATCAACCACCTATAAGCCAACAAAATCATGGCATTTGCTGCCACTGGGATGAATTATGTAAATTCTTGGCTCATTGACATTTTGTTTACTTTCTCTTGGGCTAAGCTCTCCAGAGACTGGATGAATAGAATTTCCCTACCAAAACACAGGGGTTCACAGGCCACAATTTACCATGTTTCTAGATCGCTTTCTTTGATGTTGCCAGATCTGTGGTACCTTAAGTCTTATCCTGGGGCTTGGCCTCTCGAGGTTCTGTGGAATCCCAGGCTTTTGCTCCTGGTTAAAGAATGGGGTAGGTCAGAAGCCTTCCCTTTTAATTAACTAATTTTTGGGCTGACCCAGGGACATTTGTCCCTTCCCTCCTCCCTCCCTCCCTCCCTCTCTTCCTTCCTTCCTTTCTTCCTTCCTTCTCTCCTTCTTTCCTTCTTCCTTTCTCTCTCCCTCTCTTTCTTTCTTTTTATTTTTTTAAAATTTGCTACAACCCATCTTTGGCTCTTTTTTGTGATATAATATAGTAAGTGATTATAAGCATTTGGATTCTAAAAAGTAATAACCTAGAGAATAGTCTCAGTTCTGCCGCTTAGCTGTGTAATCTTAGCTGAAGCTTTCTGCAACATAGTTTTCTTATTTACAAAATGAGAAAACCACCAATGCTTACCACATAGGATCATTATGAAGAGCCAGTTAAAGCATGAAAAGCACTTACAGCACTTGATAAACAAAAGGTACTCAAAAATGTTCAGCATTATTAGTGTTCTAACTCTTCATGTCCCAAAGGTGCTGGCTGTGTCTGAAATGCCATATATCACTGCAGACAAAGCTATGAGAGGATAGAGCAAAGGCAATGATTCTTCCTTCTTTATTACATCCTGTTTGCCACCATAACCCACACACTTTGCCATTTTTTTCCCTGCCCCTTTCTACTCCTTCTCCTTTTTCTTCTTTCTTTTTTTTCCCCCTACTTGTGATTTTCTTTGATTGTATGGCATAGAATTAGGATTTGAATATTTCTTCATGTTGGATATATGAAAGGATATGAGAAGGATGTATGTGTGTGAGTAACGTGTGAAGAGATAAATTGCCCTTTTCTTCCATCTCTGCCTGATAAAATCCTCTCTTTTAAATTCCATTTTAAATAGCACCATTTCTAAATTAAAAAAAAAAAATCATCTAAACCCTCAACATGTGACCAGCAACCTCTCCCTTTCTACCAACAAACTAATTGTATTTTCCTTGAGGCGTTTGACACACTACATTCAAGTTTTAGAGCCAGTGGAAAGCAGTTATTGTTTTCAGTATAGCAAAAGACCCACACACTCTGATTTCTCAAATCACATACCAATCCTATTTAGAAAAAGAAGCCCTTGGCCAGGCATGGTGGCCCACTCCTGTAATTCCAGCACTTTGGGAGGCCGAGGCCAGCAGATCACCTGAGGTCAGGAGTTTGAGACCAGCCTGGCCAACAAGGCGAAACCCTGTCTCCACTAAAAATACAAAAATTAGCCATGCGTGGTAATTTTTGTAATTAACAGGCATGGGCCCCTGTAATCCCAGCTACTAGGGAGGCTGAGGCAGGGAGAATTGCTTGAACCCAGGAGGCAGAGGTTGCAGTGAGTCTAGATCATGCCATTGCACTCTAGCCTGGGCAACAGAGTGAGCCTCTGTCTCAAAAAAAACAAAAAACGAAAGAAAGAAAGAAAGAAAAGAAGCTCTCATTGTAAAACTTGCTTTCCCAATAAATTAGTAATTCTTCAGCCACCTTGATGAGCCAGAGGGAAAATCCCCTAAATGTCACTACTCGGATGAGGAATGTGATCCCCTGGGGGCTGTGTGGTAGGGCCTCAAATCGAGGCCAGGGTACATTTCCTGCTCAAGGCCCAGCCTCCTGAAATTCTTGAACACATCTATTTCCAAAATTAGAGAGGACACCTCACAGAACAGCTTGGCAGCTTGTAAAGAAAGGGATGAATGCTTCCCAAGGAGGAATTTCTGGGACACCAAGCAACAGAATAGAAGAAAATAGGACAAACAGAATAGTCCAATCAAACTGAAAGTTCAGTTCCCTCTAGCCTGAAGGCACCTTATATAAAAAATGTTATTTATAAAAACATGTGAAACAAGCAGTAAATAAAATCAATGACTTTGACATATTGAAGAGAGTCTAACCCTCACCATAAGGATTTTACAAACATGATTAGTAAATTTACCATAATTTTTAAACCATAAAATTTAATGTTCCTTCTACTTCAGGTTTCTACCAAGCTCTGCGGTAGTGGACACTATGGTGTCACCAAGCTTCCCTCTTCAGGATGGCACTGTCCCCTCAGCTGTCAGGAGTGCTGCCTGCTGACTAGTCACAGCTGAGTGAGGAATTACCCTTAATACAATGGAGATGCCTCACCTGGATGCATAAAGTTATGCACTTTCCCTGTGGGCAGCTTGCACCCAATGGCCAGTTGACGTGGGGGGGTACAAAGGACTGCCAGCTGAGCTCAATTCAGTCATTCTAAAGGGTCATCCCTGCTCTAAAGCACCCTGAGGGTAGAGCTGAAGCTTTTGCTGCAACTGAATTGCAGTTCAACTTCTCCCTCTACCTGTTCCTGCTGCACTTCCTCCCTCAAAGGCACTGTTAAAGCTCCTGCATGCAAATCTCTGCCTCACAGTCTGTTTCCCAGGGAACCCAATCCAAATCCCGCCATTTTATCTGATATAATAGTTAATAAAGAAATTTACAATGTCTCCCAAACCTGTGCTGACATCTTTCATTCATTATTTCTTTTAATCTGCATGACAACCCCATAAGTAGTATTTTTGTTCCCGTTTTATAGTTGAGGAAATTGAGACTCAGAAAAGTTAAATAATTGCTCAGTGTGGCCTAGCTACTAAGCAGTAGAATCACACCTCAAACCTAAGTGAGGATTACATGAGATCACATCTTCAAATGTGATGGTGCCTGGCGCAAGGTTAAGCGTTTAGTAAACGGTAACAGCCTTATTATTATCAGGCAGGTCTAACCAGAGATTTTCACAATCTTGACCATTTATCAAGAGTTAGAACATGTAAACACATTTCAATAGACCAGCCCACATAACATATAAATCCAAATCCCAGAGGTTATCTTAGAATGTTATGAGAAATGAGTAGGCAATGGCCAAAAGAGATGATTACATTATGAGTGACAATAAAGCCAGCTGTTTATCTTGTCACAGAGGCATGTAGGTTGCTTAGGCAATAAACAGATTGATCCTGGAGATGTAATATCTTGAAAAGCAGCTAGGCTTTAAAATACAAGCTGATTCACTGAGTAACATTCTCCCTAGACCCTCACACAGAGTTTTGCATTGAGTATTGCTTCAATCAATGTTTGTTAAGTGCTTGCATCTGGTTGCTGGCAAAATTCACTTGCCCAGTTCAGAAGCAAATAATAAATATTTCTGTTAATTATAATGAATATTGTATAAGCATCAATATTGTGCTCAGTGCTTTATTTATTTCATGCAGAATTGAGGACTATACTATATTCAGAAGCTCAATTTGAGCCTTTCTTATTGAATTTTAACAAAATAATGAGTCCATATTTAAATTGATGCTGCTGATGTGAGAAGACTATATTTCATACCGGATTTAGCAAAGTGACTAATGGATTCCCCATAGCTGGGAGTCTACCCTCTCATCATCTTGACGGATATAGTCATATACACTTGAAACAACTACCAGTGCCTAGGTGGCAGGTCCAGAGCAAGGCTGCCTGACAGGTTTCTCAATGTGACTAGGTGAAACCAGTTTAATTTCCTCTGGTTCTGTTGATGTCTTCTGGTAGGAGTTAGTCCAGGCAAATCAAGCTGCTTACTGAGTTCCTTACCTTAGTGCCGATCACCTTCTTCTCTTGGGAGGGAGAGAACCAAGAAGAAGCTATGATCCCAAGTGCTCCAACAGCTTGGGTAATTTGTCTGGGAAACAACTAGAAAATATTGGATTGTCATGAGTACATTTTGTGACAGAGATGATAAGAGTTTATAGTAATTCAGAGATGAGAGAGGATAATTTGGGATAGGGGCATCTGGAGGAGGTTCTTGTGATGCCTCCATCACCTCAAGGATTTACTTACTTTTTTCCACAAGGTTTGATTAAGCACTTTCTATTTCCCAGAACCTGTGCTCACTAAAGAGGAGTCTGACAATAAACATAGTCTCTGCTTATAGTGGCTCACAGTTTAGGGCAGAAAGATAGATGAAAAGGAAATTACAACTATAGTAATGTGGTTAAATGGTAAAATAGAGGTATGAACAAGATGCCCAGAAAGCACAGAAGAGGAAGCACTTCACTCGGCCTCCAGGGGCCAGGAAGATTTCTAGTAAAAGGTGATACCTGAGCAGAGGCTCAAAAAATGAGTAGGCATTCAACAGATCAACAAAATAGAAAGGGCATTCTAGGTAGAACAAATAGCATGTACCATGCAATGCAAGTTTTTTAAAAAAGGAGAGAATATTGGGCAAACTACAGGGAATTTAGTGCTGTCTGTGTAGGTGGTATGGGGCATCGCATAGAGGAGGGTTTCTTAGTTTTGAAACCATTGCCATTTGGGGCTAGACATTTTTGTCGGGATAAGGGCTATCCTGTGTACGGTAGGATGTTTAGC
Source organism: Pan troglodytes (assembly GCF_028858775.2). Lineage (NCBI taxonomy): Eukaryota > Metazoa > Chordata > Mammalia > Primates > Hominidae > Pan > Pan troglodytes. The sequence continues at coordinate 97,492,484 of NC_072407.2, forward strand.
AGCATCCCTGACCTCCACCCACTAGAGGCCAGTAGTATCCTTCCCCTTCCCACCCCTACATTTATGACAACCAAAAATGTCTCCAAACTGAGGGACAAATTGCCCACAGTTGAGAACCACTGGAATAGAGCAGGATGAGATGGAAAGGGGGACGTCAGATACACCATGGGGGAATAGGTGCACCATGCTAAAGAGTTTAGACTTGTATTGATTCATCCAACTATTCATTTACTCAACAAATATTGAGTGTTAAATATATACCAGCCAGTGTTCTGGGTGCCTAGGATATAGCAGTGAACAAAACAGACAGATCTCTGGCTTTCTATGGCTTATTTTCTACTGATAAGCAATAAACAATAAACCCAATATATTAGTAGATAAAATTGTATATTTTAAGATGATAATGCTATGGGAAAAATGGAGATAGGAGGTTTATCATGGGAGACAGGTAGCAATTCTCAATATGGTAATCACTATTGGGGGAATAGTATATTTTATTTCACTAAATAAAAGGACTTTCTAGTATATGTAATCTATAGGCAAGTAATTACAGATTCACATATTATTAGAAAATCCAGTCTTTTCTATTTAATATGGATTGGGCTACTCACCCCTGTTATAGTTCATGAGGAGAGAACAAATTTCAAATGGCTCATTCATTAATTCATTAGTTCAACTTTTAAGAAGAAGCCGCAACCACTGTGCTACACACTGGAGATGGATAAAAGATAAATGTCATACAATTCTGCCTACAAGACTCTCACAGGAGTGCTCTCATGTAAACTATGATTACAGTAATATATGACTGAGGTATAATGGATGTGTACAGAAATGCTCAGAGAACCCAGAGAAACGGTGGACACGCCTAGGGATAAGGAGAAGGCTTCACAGAGGAGCTGTCATTTGAAATGGGGCTGGAAGGATGAGGAAAATTTGCCTGGAAAAGAAATATCAAAAGAGGATTCCAGGCCAAAGTGTGTAGACATGAGAAATTATAGCCATAGGTATAAAAACTCAGATCAGTTTAAATCTGATCTTTAGTCTCATGATATCTGAGTTGTTTTCTTTATCCTTCCTGGTTCCCAGATCTGGAATTTCTTGGGTCTAGTTGCATCAGTTTCTTACCTGTAAAATGAAGGGTTGGATGAGATGATCTCTAAAGTTCCTTGCAGCTGGAATATTCTATGATCCTATGATTCCATGATTTTATTCTTGTTCCCACTTTTTCAGAGGTTAATTCCTACTGTTTCCAAATCATTCTTTGTCTCCTTTTGTACTTTCTTTTTTCATTTATCTTAGACAAATTCTCTCATTCACTCTCCTTACCACACCAAAACAACATCAAACTGTTTTTTGCCTATTGTTTTCTTTTCATATTGCCTGTCTCTAAGAGATTATTTGCCCAATGCATATTTATGTTTAGGGCATTAATATTTAGGTGAATACTTTCCAAAGGCCAAAAGGGAGTAAGAGTAAGTACACCTCTGCTAGGGATTTTTGGCAGAGCCAAATTATCAATTAATTGAATATTTATTTAGCCTTTCCCATGAGCCAGCAGTGTGCATGGCACAGAAAAGTTTATAGGTAAGGGCAAAAAAGAATACCTTCCATTAAGGCGTCATAGCCCTGTAGGGGAGGAAGGTAAATACATAATAAATATAATGCAAAAAGAATCAATTATAACTAATTTAATGCAAAAGATAACTTGGAGTATAAGATGCAAAGAAATGTGCATAAAGTAAATTATTTGAATTGTGCAGTAAAAGCATAATCAATTTTTATTAGATAACTGACAATCATGGGTTCTTTGATAGGTGAAAGACAGAGGTACAGTTCTCTCAAACTTCTCTGCTCAAAGAAATGAAAAGGAAAACAAAACAAAACAAAATGCTAGGAGTAGAAACTACCTGATCTTTTAAAAAAGGTTCTGGAAAGAGGATGAATGTAAGAACAATAGTGACAATACCCTGTTACATGCCTATCATAAGATTTAACCAAGCATTTTCACATAGGCCGTTCTATACCTTAGTCAATGACATCACTACCTCCAAGTTACAGGCTGCTGGATTCTATGAATGATTATCTCTTGAACTAGCTCTTGTTTTCCATTTCTATGGCCTTAAGTTTACATGTTCTCTACTTCCTAGATTTTTTGCAAAAGCTGGTCTGGTCTGCCTGCTTCTGCTCCATCAACCACTCTGCTTCAAAGAGAGCTTTCTGGACTGCCTATCTGACTTCAGTACTTTGCTACTGAGGAATAATTTGGCCTCTCAATGCCTGAAGAAGAAAAGTTGAAACTCTTTAGCATGACAACCAAGACACTCTATAGTTTGACTTTCACCTGCGCACTGGTCTTGAAACTCCTTCGTTTGCCTGTGTTTAAATTATGATTTATGCCATTTTCTCAGGATGATCTCTTCGCTTGTACCACTAAGTCTTTGTTAACTCAGTTCCCTTTTTTGGGATGGTCCCTCACCTTCATTTCTACTCGCCAGTCTTGCCCACTTCATTGTAAGGAGCCAGGACTACTACACAGAACCCCAGAGTAGGGGCTGCTGGCTTCAGAGAATAACTGGAACCAGAAAGTAAAAAGTCAAGGGGGTTTTCTCTGTGTGAGCTTCTCAGGTCAGACTTTCTGGGTACAAAGCCCAGGCTTTTAACAAGAATGCTCTAATATCTTCACAAGTGTATGAGAAATTCACTTAAATTGATGGGGTTCTGCTCTTGGTATAAAGAGGGACTTACGCTCTGATAAACAAAGAACATTATTAAAAACTTTAATTGAAATCAACTAAAAGTTTTAGATTCCAAACAGTGCACATGAAACAAGTGGGTTGTGATGAAGCACTGAGTTATTCCAGGGAGCTGGGACGTTCCTTAGAAGACTCAGGAACGGCTGGGTGCAGTGGCTCATGCCTGTAATCCCAGCGCTTTGGGAGGCCGAGACGGGTGGATCACAAGGTCAGGAGATCGAGACCATCCTGGCTAACACAGTGAAACCCCGTCTTTACTAAAACTAGAAAAAATTAGCTGGGCGTGGTGGCAGGCGCCTGTAGTCCCAGCTACTCGGGAGGCTGAGGCAGAAGAGTGGCGTGAACCCAGGAGGCAGAGCTTGCAGTGAGCGGAGATTGGGCCACTGCACTCCAGCCTGGGCGACAGAGCAAGACTCTATCTCAAAAAAAAAAAAAAAAAAAGAAGACTCAGGAGCACAACCTTAGTAGATAGTTCAGCAGGTTTCCAACTCCAAGAAGAAACTCAGGAGAGCTTTGCTAGGGGCTGCAATATGATGCAATATAAGTAGTAGTTGAAGTTAAGGAAAAGCAGATTGGTATTTATATTTTTAATTCCTGTTCTATAGTATATTTCTTGTTGATTCCAGCATGTATAATATGTTATTAAATATTTATGCTGTAATTCCAACACACTAAATTTTCTCCATTCATCGACAGGCAACAGAGTAGAATAGTTGAGAACATGGGCTCTGAGTTGGAATCTCAGTGCTGCCATTTACTAGCTGTATGATCTTGGGCAAGTAATTTAAACTCACTGTTCTTCAATGTTCTCATTTGTAAAATATAGATAATATTGGTTCCTAACTCATACAATTATTATGACAGTTAAATGAACTATTCAAAGCACTTAGAATAGTTCTTAGGACAATATAAGCACTTTACAAATATTGGCTATTAATATTGCTATATACATTTAGATGTCACTTGATTTAATCCTCATAACAATATTCCAACTTGGGAAGAAGATGATGATGACAACGATCATTATTGCCATTTTATAAATGGGAATATGGAGATGAATATTGTAAACTGCCTTTTTCAGCTAGGACTTGAAGGAGCTGGGATATCAATTCACATCTTTCAAATCAAGGTCTAGAAATTTTATAATTGCATTTAACAGAAAAATTCCTGTTGTCTGCATCATAAGGTAGAGTCAGCAAGATTCCTAAAAAACAGCAAGTCCAGGCTTCCTCTGTCCAACCCAAGATCCCACTCTTCCCCAAGAGTAAGGTGAGGGACTTCAGTACCTAGCAGTAATTAACTCAAACCCAAACTCATGAAGAGACTATAAATCTTAGATGGCTGGATGTTGATCAACATTATCACTTTTTCTGAAACTCAGATGGTTCTGAATGTGTTGGGTAGCATTTACAAAGAAAGAATATAATTTTTCTTTGAAGCATATAAATTAGTCTTGTTCAGTGCAGAGGTATAAGATTTGGAAAAATGAGGTTTTTTTTTCCTTTCCATGGAAATAGAAATCTGGTTTGTTGAATGAGTCATAAAATGATTGTAAACAAAGCAACATTCATTTAGTCATTCATCCATTCATCCAATATTTATTGATCACATATATGCCAGGCACTGTATGTAAGACACACTATCTATTCTTTTTTTTTTTTTTTTTTATTATACTTTAAGTTTTAGGGTACATGTGCACATTGTGCAGGTTAGTTACATATGTATACATGTGCCATGCTGGTGCGCTGCACCCACTAACTCGTCATCTAGCATTAGGTATATCTCCCAATACTACCCCTCCCCCCTCCCCCCACCCCACCACAGTCCCCAGAGTGTGATATTCCCCTTCCTGTGTCCATGTGATCTCATTGTTCAATTCCCACCTATGAGTGAGAATATGCGGTGTTTGGTTTTTTGTTCTTGCGATTGTTTACTGAGAATGATGGTTTCCAATTTCATCCATGTCCCTACAAAGGACATGAACTCATCATTTTTTATGGCTGCATAGTATTCCATGGTGTATATGTGCCACATTTTCTTAATCCAGTCTATCATTGTTGGACATTTGGGTTGGTTCCAAGTCTTTGCTATTGTGAATAATGCTGCAATAAACATACGTGTGCAACACACTATCTATTCTTTAAGAATAGATTCTGCTTAAGGAACTGCTGAACCCAGAACAGAGTCATTCCATCTTAGAAATGTCAAAGCAAATGTAGTACTCACTCCCCTGTTAAAACCTGAAAGCAATGACAAAGCTCCTCTAGCTTACACTCAGCCAGTCTCTCACTGACCTGGGTCAGCCTGTCCTTCCAGGAAGGAAACAACCAATAGTGCTAACATGGTGGCAAAGACAATGATAGATTGCTCCTCTCATCCTTATCATTTCCCACAATCTCTGCCCATTTTTATCCCTTAGGCCACAAGTGGATGACATGGGTTACACATGTATTTCTCCCTTTCCCCAGTATGTAAATCAGTCTTTCTTCTATTGCTGATCAGAGTCAATTAGCCTTGCCAGTATGAGGACTCTTCTCCTGCTGGTCCCTGGACACATGGAGTCCAAAAATATCCTGGTGATGAAGTCTGTATACAATGAGACCCTTGTTGTATCTGCTTGTAAGAGTGTGCTCACTTTGGGACCCAGGATCTTCAACCCTGCAGATCCCAAAGTTACAGGAATGGGGAAAATAAAATTTCCAAGTGGATTAAAGGGAATGATTATAGGTGAATAACTTTTGATTCCACTCCTTGATTCCCAGGTTTATGTCTCTTCCTACTAGGAATACAGCAACATGCAGAGATTTTAAACTTAATGCATAGACTGCATCCTGAAGGATAGTGCCCACTCTGGTACCACTTACTTTAGTCCATTTCTTCCTAGCACCAGATATCATGCCTGAATTAGCTATGAAAGACATTTGTTACAGAAAATCCTTGTGAGGGAAAATGAGGATAGACTGGAGGAGGCTGGGGGAGCCCTCAGACTATGATGCAGGTCTGATCTCTGTGAAGGATAAGGGACAGGCAGGAGGAAGTGGTCAGAAATTGTTGTCAAGGTTGACAGAAAGTCCTGCAGCTCTCAGGGATGGGTGTCTTAATATTCCTGATACAATTATTGGTATTGGTTGGGATCAACCTGTGGAAAGTGTAGCTCATGGGAAGCACGGAGACTTGATGTGTACAGAGTGGTGGATGTGGCCACTGGGGGACTGGAGGACCCCTGTCAATTGTATATTCATAGTAGGATTGCGAAGAGGTGCATGTTATATTTTCATGATAAACACAACTCTGTTCTAAGCCCTGGGGACACAAGAGTGAGCAAGAAAGATATGGTATCTGCTTCAGGGAGCATACAGTCTAGTGGGGGACAGTTAAGCAGTCACAGCTTAGTGTAACAAATGCCATGAAGTACAGAGGCAGTGGTTTCCAGCCCAGTGTTGGGTGAGGGGGAGCAGGGCTCAGGGAGAAATTCCTCAGGGGCCATCCTGTGTGGTAGTAAAGAGCCCAGACTTTGCATGGATTTCAATGCAAACCTCTCTACTCTCTAGTTCCGTGCCCTTGGGAAAGCTTATAATCTCTTTGTGCCCCAGTTTTTCATCTACAATGTGGAAGAATATAGTACCTACCTCATAGGCAGTTGTAGTGATAAAATCCCATAATATCTCTATAGACCACTTAGAAAGGCAGAGGCACACAGTGCCCAAGCACATTACTTGTTATAGTACAAACTTTGATGGGACTGAGGGTAGCTCTGAGGCTGGAGATGTGAGCTGGCCAGTTCACAGACAGCCTGATCTGCCAAACTATCCTCTGTTCATTTTCCAGGAGTCAGGGAGCAGCAATCCATGTGCAAAGGGAACTTGCCATCAGTGGCTTTATGATATCACAGGGACGGCACCTCCAACCTGCTATCAGCTGGCACTGTAGATAGAAAGCCTGCTCTGGTCCTCAGGCTGGGAGTCTCTGCTCTTTCCAGGCATTATCAGTTCTTGTACCAAGTCCTTTTCATACAGGTAGTGTCCAAGCAAATGTAACACACACTCCCCTGTTAAAACCTGGAAGTAATGACAAGGTTGTTCCAGCTTATGCTCAGCCAGTCTGTCACTGACCTGGGTCAGGCTGTCCTTCCCAGATGAAAGGATCAGGTGACCCTTACCTGCACAAGTGAACTCTGGGGCCTGTATTACTTTTATTTCTTTTTTCTTCTCTTGCTATTTGAAGTTTGCCTAGCCCACACCTGCCTGACAGCCTTGGGTTTCAAGACCAGATTTGTCGATATCCCCTAACAATCTGTGAGGTCTGAAAGGCTTGCAACATCATTTTTATTACTTTTAAAAACTTTCAGTAACCAATTTGCAAGAATTTTCTTTCTGGTAGCTTCTGATATTAGATGGCCCAGGAATCTATATGCCCCAGGGGCTTAAACCCCTCTGATGAAATACGTATTATAAGATTTTTGTTTTCAGTCGAAGACCATTTTATAACAAGAGGCAGGTGAACAAAATATCATTTCACTTAGACTCTGACCTGAATTGTGATTGCCTAACTTTTTTTTTTTCTTCAGTTTTCAACTTCACTCCACAGAGTTCAAGTTGCCAGAATTACTAAGGCCTCTTTCACTTCTTGTAGCTCTAATAGGAAGAGGGAGACATTACAGCTCAGGATACAGTGCATGTGCATTCCTGCGGTGGAATGAGGGGAAAGAGGGTAAGGGAACTTCTAGTTATTGAGCGTCTACAATGAACCAGTCACTCTGCCAGATAGTTTATATTTATTCTCTCAGTTAATCCTCATAACCTCTCTTTGAGTTGTGTATTCTGACCTTTGTTTCATGTAAGAGCAAATAGAGATTCAGGCAAAATAAATACCTTGACCATTATCCCACTGGTAGAAAGGGGCAGATTTGGTGTTTGAGCTCCAAATCGTCTCCATCCTCTTTCCCCTAGTCTACCCAATTGATTTTACTACTTTTGCCCAATGACCTCCATCCTACTACTTGTCATCCAGTATTAAAACCTGTTAGCTCCTCCTTTTATTAAAACCCTTTATCCTCATCCAATTGTCAGGTCCTGGCGTTTCTGTCTTCACTGCATTTCCCTTGTTTGCAACCTATCCTTGTTGACACCCTGCTGGCTCAGACTCTTCTCTTGAAATAACTACAATAATTGCTTATGTAATCCTCCTCTTTTCAGTCTCCATCTTTGTAATTCATATTGTAGAAGGATTTTCCTAAAATTGTGTTCTGAAATTACCACTCCCCTGCTCAAAATCTTCAGTACTCTTCCCTGACAATGGCAAACAATCCCAAATCCCTAGTCTGACATTTAAGAGCCTCTGCAGTGAGTCCCCAGCCTACCCCTTCTCTCTCATCTCTCATGATTCTTTTCAACATGAAACCTCCATTTCATGCAGACTGATCTACTTGCCACCTCCAGAGCATACCTGGAGCATTCCTGCCTCATAGCCTCTGTGCCATCCTCTCTCAGATACTCTTCTGTGTCCCCTCCTACCATAACTCACCCACTAGTCACCAGTTGAAAATGTTCTTACATTTTTTGGAAGCCCCTCTGTACTTGTACGTCTGTACTGAGCAAAGACCACTGAAAATGTTGGCTGCCTTTTTCACAGGTAAGGCTATTTTCCCTGAGACTTGGTAAATGTTTGAAGATAAGAACATGAATGAATTTCTCCCTAATTCCCTTCCTCCAAATGTGTCTATCATAAAAACCAGGTGCATTGTAGGTACTCAATCAAAATAAGCTAGTGACTTATAAAGAACCAAAAAGGAATACTTTCTAAGGCATCGTGGTCAAACATCTAACTAGCTAATGCTCAAGGCCAGAGTCGGTAGAAAATGACAGTCCCGTTCTGAATCCTGAATCCAGAGGAAGTGTCTCCCTGAATTGCCACAGTAGCTACTTAAGTAGTTACTCCCTCCATCCTCTGTTCATGAAACTCTCCCAGCACTACAGGGTATCTTCCAAATATGCAGCTCTGATGATCTTACTCTTTGCTTCTGATGCCCTTCTCATTCTCTTTGATGACTTTTCTTCTTTGCTTCTTTTCCTCCACCCTTCTTATGCCTTCTAAAAGGCTGCTTTGGGGAGGACAAGATCTGGCCTAATCAAGCTTTTGGGCAGTCACATTCCAGGTCCTTTTAATCAGGACAGCTGTCCTGACATATCCCAAAGAATTAGTGTAGTTTCCAGAGAGTGTGGGTCAAACTCCAGCTTTATTGAGTAAGGAGAGTTTGTTTCAGAGAAGACATAGAAGAGTGACAGTGACAGTAGAGTGCTGCTGAGTTTTGATTTTGTAAATGCTGGTTCCTTTTTTTTCCTGTTTTTGTTTTTGTTTTTACCTCTATCAACCTACAAAGATATGTGGCTTCATTTCCCACAAACTTTTCTCACAATGAGACAATGCATGGGGATATAGGGCAGGAAAGACATAGGCCAGCTACTGTGGGTTGCATTGAAATATTTGTTAATTTTGTTTTTTGGTTCCCAGACCTATTTATTTCTGCCTTCAGCTTTAGCTCTAGGCCTGGATTAATTTTCTTGATGAGGTGACTATTTATCATTAGAACAATTCATCACGTACTCTGAAAGGCCTGTGCAACTATACAAACGTGGGCAGGGCCCATCAGTGTAAGAGTAACTGGAATTTGGACAGCATGCCTCAGACTCCAAAGCACTTTTATGTATATTGTTATAGCCAATCCTTGTATCAACTCTGTGAAGTAGGCCTTACCATATTTGGAAATTGAGGTAAGGAGTGGGGAAAAAGAACTCAACGTTATTCATAGGCTTATTATGTACCAGGCACTGTGAGGTGCTTTTATATATCATCTTACTAAATCCTCACAACTCCTCTAGGAAGTTAAGGATTAATATCTATATGTTAATTTAGATAACATGGTGCATGCATCCCTGGAGAGAAAGCACTATCAACTCTTGTTTACACTGTCCCATGTAAAGCACCGTACTAAGTGTTTTATGTGCATTCTCCCATTTATTCCTCATTAGCTTTCACACTATTCCCACGTAACTGATGGGATAACAGCCACTGAGAAGTTTAATAACTTGTTGAAGGTTACACAGCTATTAAGTAACAGGGTTAGGATGTCTACTTAGGTTTGTGGACATCAAAGCCCAACTCTTTTCATTTCTCCACTAACGACTTATGCTGAGGTCGCCTACCTGGTGGGTAGAGAATTCAGGATTTCAACCCACGACCTCGGATTCCAACCTAGGCTCATTCTTCTCCACTGCACTGCTGCTTCCAACTCAAGAAAGACAACTGTGATACAGTTTCCTAAACACTGTGCTGATGTCTAGCTTGAGAAAGTCATGCAATTTTTATAGGTCCAAGGACAAATGAGAAAAATGAATTCATTCAATTTAAATAATTCCTCTTTATTCTGAGATTATGCTCTTTCAACTTTTGTAGGTGTTAAATGTACCTTATTTTGCAAAATGATGATATAAGGTGGAGGCTTTTTTGTCCTATTTTAAAATGAGACTCTTTTTTCACAAATAAAATGTTAGACAAGATGCCATAGACTCAAATTTCCCTGCTCTTCTCCTCTAAATACAACTAAGTACTCTGTAAATAGTTCAACATAGAGCCATAAAAGGTTTCTGAAAGGTGTTAAGAAAGTGAACCTGCTAGAGACCTCAGGACCTGAAGAAAGATACCATGGTGAGTTCTCTGGTCTCTTAGTCTATTTTCTCTCTTCTGCTGCTATAACAGAATACCACAGACTGAATAATCTACAAGGAATATAAATTTATTTGGTTCACAGTTTTGGAGACAGGGAAGTCCGAGAGCATTGTACTGACATCTGGCAAGGGTCATCCCCAAATGGAAGGCAAAAGAGCAGGAGAGCATATATGAAATAGAAAGCATAAGGGGCCAGGCTTGCTTTTATAACTATTCACTCTTCTGATAACAGACTCACTCCCATATTAACTGCATTAACCCATTCATGAGGGCTCCACCCTCATGACCCAATCATCTCTTATTGGAGACTATCTCCCAATGCTGTTACATTGGGGATTAAGTTTGCAACATGTTAATTTTCAGGGGCACATTCAAACCATAGCACTTTGCCTCAGGCACCCAAAATTTATGTCCTCACAATGCAATATGCATTCATTTCATCCCCAAAGTCCCCAAAGCCTTAACTCATTCCAACACCAACTCAAAAGTTCAAAGTCCAGAGTCTCATCTAAATCAGATATGGGTGAGACTTTGGGCATGACCCATCTTAAGGCAAATTCCTTCCAGCTGTGAGCCTGTGAAATCAAAACAAGTTATCTCATTCCAAAATAAAATAATGAGAAAGGCACAGGACAGACATTCTCACTCCAAATGGGAGAAAGAGCCAAGAAGAAAGGGAGAACTCGTGCTCAGTAAGTCTAAAACCCAACAGGAAAACAATATTAAGTCTTAAAGCTGGAGAATAATCTCCTTTGATTCTATGTCCCACAACCTGAGCACACTGATATGGGGGTTTGACCATCAGGGCCTTGGACATCCCAAACCTCATGGCTTTGCTGGGCTCAGTCCACATTTCAGCCCTCTCAGGTTGGCATTGCACAATCACAGCTCTATAGTTCTGGGGTCTTCTTCTGAACTCACCAGAACTGCCCTCAGTGCTCTGTTCATGGCAATATAGTCTTTCTCTAGCCTCCTTCTTCAAATTCTTCCAACCTCTACCCATTATCCATTACCCAGTTCCAAAGTTGCTTCCACATTTTCAGATATTGTTATAACAACAAATCCACTTTAAGTACCAATTTTATGTCTTAGTCTATTTTCCGCTGCTATAACAGAATACCACAGACTGGGTAATTTATATAGAATAGAAGTTTATTTGGCTCACAGTTCTGGAGGTTGGGAAGTTCAACAGCATGGTGCTGGAATCTGGTGAGGGACTTCTTTCTTTATCCTCCCATAATAGAAGTCAGAAAGGCAAGAGAAGAAGTATAAGAAAGCATGAGGGGCTGGGTTTATTTTTATAACAACTCACTGTCATGATAACTGACCCACTCCCACATTAACTACATTAAATTGTCCATAAGAGCTCTGCCCTCATGACCCAATTACCTCTTATCAGGCCCCACCTCCCAACACTGCTGCACTGGAGATTAAATTTCCAACATGAAAATTTTGGGGGCTACATTTAAATCATAGCATCTGGGTTTTCCTTTTACTTCTTATATCTTGGATTTGGTACTCAAGAGACTCGAACCTGAAAGAGTCAACAGGCATAGACAAATACTGCCAGATAAAGCAAAAGAAGAAAAGCCCAAGAAAGGGAAAGTCAAGAAGGGACTTAGCAGGGAGATCCACATCCAGTATTGTTGGTGGAGCTGGGAGGTGGGGAGGGATTCCTCACATAACTCACAGCAGACACACCTCTTCCTGGACCAGCAGGCTTGGTGTCTCTTCATTCTCAGTACCAGAAAGCCATCCACACCTGGGGGCTCCTGGGCCACCATCCAGTGGCTGGAAATGATTGAGGTAAGGTTTTCCTGCCTCTGGGAGGACCAGCAGAGCACCAGCACCATGTGGCTAGAGAATAGGCTAGGGAAAATGCTCCATCTTATCAGTCTGCTATCTTTCAGCCTCTACATAATGTCATCAAGTTGTCCAGGGAAGTATGCCTCATAGGTGGCACCAGCAGGCATTAATTGGAAGCTCAGTCAGAGCCAGAAGAACAAAGCAGTCCCGGACAGCATTGCAAGGGCTCAGAAAAATAAATTGTTGCTGGAACTGTAGCTTACACAAGTAGGCCACAACCTTCAGGCTAAACCTAAATAGGGTGACTGCCAACTAAAATGAAATGTTTAAATAGGGTCAAGAATCTTCTAAATATCTAAAATGTGCAGAATATAACTGAAAATCATTTAATATCAAGAACCAAGAAAATCACGACCAAAATGAGGAAAGATAATCAACTAATGTCAATATTGAGGTGACACAGATGATGAAACTAAATGACCAAGATTTTAAAGCAACCACCATAAAAGTACTTCAATAAGTAATTACAAATTCTCCTGAAAAAAATGAAAAAATAGAAAATCTCGGCAAAGAAATATAAATCATAAAAAATAATCAAACGGCGTGGTGGCTCATGCCTGTAATCCCAGCACTTTGGGAGTCCAAGACAGGTGGATCACTTGAGACCAGGAGTTCGAGACCAGACTGGTCAACATGGCAAAACTCTGTCTCTACTAAAAATACAAAAATTAGCTGGGCATGGTGGCACACACCTTGTAGTTCCAGCTATTTGTAAGGCTGAGGCAGAAGAATCACTTGAACCTGGGAGGCAGAGGTTGCAGTGAGCCGATATTGCCTCACTCCACATCAAATGGAAATTATAGAAGTGAGAAATGCAATAGCCAAAATAAAATATTCACTGGACGGGCTCAATAGCAGAGTTGAGATGACAGAATCAGTGAATTTGAGAACAGGTCAATAGAATTAACTCATTCTGAACTTCAGTGAGAAAACGGACTAAAAAAATATTAACAGAACTTCAGGGTCCTGTGGGACAACAAAATATCTAACATTCATATCATCAGAACCCCAGGATGAGAAATAATGTGGGGTTTAAAACCATTAGAAACATAATGGCTGAAAACCTCCCAAATTAGGCAAAAGATGTGAATTTATAGATTCAAGAAGCTGAACAAATCCCAAATAAGATAAACCCAAAGAAATCCATGCCATGACATATCGTAAAACTTTTATAAACTAAAAACTAGGAAAAAAATCTTAAAACAACTAAAGATAATTGAATCATGCATTGTTTATGTGGGAATACCAATCAGAAATTTGATTTCTTATTCAGAAAAAAAGTGGCACAGGCCAGGCGCAGTGGCTCATGCCTATAATCCCAGCACTTTGGGACGCCAAGGTGGGTGGATAACGTGAGATCAGGAGTTCAAGACCAGCCTGGCCAACATGGTGAAACACTGTCTCCATTAAACATACAAAAATTATCTGGGTGTGGTGGTGCACGCCTGTATTCCCAGCTACCCAGGAGGCTGAGGCAGAAGAATCTCTTAAAGCTGGGAGGTGGAGGTTGCAGCAAGCCGAGATCCAGCCACCGCACTCCAGCCTGGGTGACAAAGCAAGACTCTGTCTCAAAATAAATAAATGAAAGAAAGAAAGAAAGAAAGAAAGAAAGAAAGAAAGAAAGAAAGAAAGAAAGAAGCACATTTTTCAAGTACTGCAAAAAAGAGCTGCCAGCTGCAAACTCTGTAACTGCTGTAACTATCCTTCAGGCATGAAGGGGAAATATAGATATTCTCATACAAAAGAAAACTAAGAGAATTTGTCATTAGCAGTTCTACATTTGAAAAATGGCTAAAGGACGTTTTTACAACAGAAAGGAAAAGATAGCAGAAGAAGGATTAAGCCTTTGAGGGGCGGGGGACATAATGAAGTGGGTAAAGATAGGGATCAATATAATGGACTATCCTATCCTTCTCGTGCATTTCTTAAATCATATATGATTATTGAAATAATGTGACAACAACACCTGTTGTGGTGCTCAATATATGTTAAAGAAATAGTTGAGAAAATTATATTTAAAGTGTGAGGATGGTAAAAAATTTTAAATGGAAGTAAAGTTTTAATGTTTTATTGAAAGTGATAAAATATAGATACTAGTTTTGGAAGTGATAAAATACAGATATTGGTAAACTGATAAGTCACATGTGTACCTAGTAATATCTGTGATAACTACTAAGAAAACTATTAAAAACAATATATTCAAAAACAATATAAATAAAACATTATACAATCCTAACAAAAGTAAAGTAATCTAAAGGAAGGGAAGAAAAGAGAAAAAGAAGAATGAGAAACAGAGAAAAGAAAAGACAGAAAATAAATAATAAAATGTCAGATTTAAGCCTTAACATATGAATAATTAAATAATTACTTTAAATGTAAATGGTCTAAATACTAATAAGAAGACAGATATTGGCATGACGAATTAAAAAAAAATCCAACTAGGCGCTCTCTATAAGAAGTTTATTTCCAATACAATGACATAGGTAGGTTAAGAGTAAAAGAATAGAACAAGATATGCCATACTAACATTAATTTTAAAAAAACAGGAGTGGCTGTAATAACATCACATAAAGCATACTTCAGAGCCAAAAAAATGCTAGGGGCAAAGAGAGACATTATATAATGATAAAAGAATCAATCCAGCAAGAAGATATAGTAATCGTAAATGTGTATACACCAAATAAGAGAGCTTAAAAATACATGAAGCAAAAATAGATAAAGGTGAAAACAGAAACAAGCAAATCCACAATTATAGTTGGGAACTTTAGCACCCCACTCTCAGCCATTGATATAACTACTAGACAGAAAATTAGCAAAGATATAAAAAAATTTGACAACACCATCAACCAATAGAATTTAACTGACATTTATAGAACACTATACCAAACAACAACAGAATACACATTTTTTTAAGTGTCTATGGAACATTCACCAAGGTAGACCATATTATGAATTATAAAACAAATCTACAAATTTAAAATAATTGAAACCATATAGAGTTTCTTTAAGTCACCACAATGAAATCAAACTAGAAATCAACTTAAGAAAAAGACAACAAGAACATCTTCAGACTTTTGGAAATTAACACAATTCTAAATAATCCAGAGTCAAATAAGATGTCTCAAAGGAAATAAAGAAGCCCTTAAAACTGAATGAAAATGAAAATACAACATATCATTTGTGGGATGCAGCTAAAGCAGTGCAGAAAGGGACATTTATAGCATTGAACGCTCACATTACAAAATGAGAAAGATCTGAAATCAATAATTTAAGTTCATGCCTTAAAAAACTAGAAAAAAAGAGTAAAATACATTTAGTGCAAGCATAAGGAAAGGAATACTACTAGTAATAAAATAATACGTAAAAATCAACAAAATGGAAAACAAAACTACAGTAAGAAAGAAAATCAGTGAAACCAAAACTTGATTCTTTAAAAAAAAATCGATGAGACTGACAAACTGATAAACTTCTAAAAAAATAGAGAAGACACATACTGCTATTATCAGAAATTAAACAGGGCCTATCACTACAGATCATACAGTCATTGAAAGGATAATAAGGGCATATTAAGAACAAATTAATGCTCATTAGTTTGCCAACTTAGAAGAAATGGACCAATTCACCAAAACCCACAAACTACCAAAACTCAACCAAGATGAAATAAATAAACTGATTGGCTTTATAGCCACTTAAGAAATTAAAATTTTAATTTAAAAAGTCTTGAAAAGGAAATACTTAGGCCCAAATGGCATCACTAGAGAATCTTATCAAGCTTTAAAAAAAGAATTGACATCAATTTTAACAATCCCTTCCAGGAAATAGAAGATGAGGCAATACTGCTGAACTTATTTTATGAGACCAGTGTTACCTTGATATTAAAGTCAAACAAAGCATATGCAGAAAGGAAACTATAGACCAATATCTCTCCTGAACTTAGATGCAGGAATCTTCAAAATAATATTAGCAAATTAGATATAATTTTATATTAACATATGAAAAGGATTTTATATATATATATAGAGAGAGAGAGGAATACACATATATATATATATATAGAAAGAGAGAGAGAGGGAGAGAGAGCAAGCGGGATTTATTCCAAGTACACAAGACTGGCTCAGCATTAAAAATCAATCTATCTAATCTGCCATATCAATAGGCTAAAGAAGAAGAAGAATGTTATGATCATATCAATTTACGTAGCAAAAGCATTTAACAAAATCCAACACCTGTTCATGATAAATGCTAAGCAAGTTAGGAATAGAGGGAACTACCTCAACTTGATAAAGAGCATCCACAGAAAAAAGCCTACAGGTAATCTTAAGGAAGATTTTCACCATGCTTAATGGTGAAGGACTGAATGTTTTCTGCCTAAGACCAAAAATAAGGCAGTGATGTCTTTCATCTTTCTATTCAACATAGTACTGGAAGTTCTAGCTAGTGCACTAAGGCAAGAAAAAGAAATAAAGGCATTCAGATCGGAAAAGAAGAAATAAAATTACCTGTATTTACAAATGGCATAATGGTCTACATAGAAAATCCCAAGAAACTTTAGAACTAATAAGTGAGTTCAGCAAGGTCGTAGGATAGAAGCTCAACAAGCAAACATCAATCACATTTCTATATACTAACAATGAACATGGGGAAACTGAAATCAAAAACATAATACTGTTTATAATTGTTTCAAAGAAAATGAAATACTTTAGGTATAAATGTAACAAAACATGGATAGAATCTGTATGCTGATGATTACAAAATGCTGATGAGAGAAATCAAAGAAGATCTAAATAAATGAAGAGACATAGGATATTCAAGGATTAGAAGATTAGACGTAGTAAAATGTCATTCTCCCTAAGTTGATCTATATGTTTAATATAATTCCTGTAAAAATCACCAGCAAGGTTTTTGTAGATATAGATACAGACAAACATTCTGAAATTTATATGGAAACATGAACCTCCTAGAAAAACTAAAATAATATTTAAAAAGAATATAGGGGGAAGAATCAGTCTACATGATATTAAGGCTACAATAATCAAATCCATGTCTTATTAGCAGAGGGATAAACACATAGATCAATGGAACAGAATAGAGATCCCAGAATGATACCCACATAAATATTCTTAAATGTTTTTCAAAAAAGATGTCAATGCAGTTTAACGGAGAAATAATAGACTTTTCACAAATGGTGCTGAAGTAATTTGATATACATAGGGAAAAAAATAAACCTTAATCTAAACCTTACATCTTTTACAAAAAATAACTCACAAGAGATTGTGGACTTAATGTAAAACACACTATAGCTTGCAAGATGTTCTTATTGAGATAAACTGGATAGGAAGTACGCAGAATTTCTCTGTATTATTTCTTGCAACTGCATGTGAATCTATAAGTATGTCAAAGTAAAAATTTAATTAAAAAATAAAATGTTGACAATATTTTTAGTCCTCCAAATTATTTTAACCATTTATCCAGATGAAATCCAGATATCTTAGAGTTCCTGACCTAAAGTACATAAAACAATGATCTGGGGAAAGAGTCCTGTTTTAAATCAGAGTGGACATCTGTCTGTTTGCTTAGCTCCCACCAACTTGCTAGTGATCTGGTGATAGCAGGACCCAGCTAAAGAGTGCGGATGAGTCAGCACAAGCCAATCCCTGTTGCTTTAAGAATATACAGATGAAAAGATCTTACTTTTTGACTTTGCTATGTGCCATATCCATCACCTCACTTCAGGCTCACAAGAACCCTATGAGGTAGTGACCGACAAAGCTGGGATTGCAGCCCCATCTTTCTGAATCTAGAGCGTGCTTTCTTAACTACTATATGTTACCACTCTGGGCCACTGTGCTTATACTGGACATATGCCAGTCCTTTCTGTGCAACATTTGAAATGAAAATGAAAGAGCAATCCACCAAAGAAGACAATGTCCAACTGTCTGTACCCACCTCGCAGTGGGAGCAGCCATGTTAGTGTGTTGCAATCCAGAAGCCACTGACTTTAGCTCCAAGAACACCAAGGACTTCTACATCTTAGCATGTAGGTATAATTCCACCTGCTTGAATAGGAAAAGCAAGCATTTTCTGCGGTTATTGCTTTTATTCCTGGTTTCAGGGCAGTTGGCTTTTGTTTTTAACACCTGTATCAAGGTATAATTTACATACCACTAAATCCAGCCATTGTAAGTCTACAGTCTATAGTTCTATGATTTTAGTGACTCTATAGAACTGTACAATTGCTACCAGTTTTAGTTTTTTCCATCACCCCAAACAGGCATCACATTTTGATCATGCCTGTTTATGGTTATTCCCTGTTCTCACTTCCTGTCTTAGGAAACCACTGATATACATTCTGTCTCTATAAATTTGCCTTTTGGTCCTTTGGGCCTTTTGTGGAATTTCATATAAATGTAATATGTAGTCTTTTGTGTCAGCCTTCTTTAACTTGTGTTTTTGAGTTTCATCTGTGTTGTAGCATGTATTCCTAGTTTGTCTCTTTCAACTGTGCAAATATATTCCATTGCATTCCATTCCATATTTTATTTATGCATTCACTAGCTGATAGATATTTTCAGCTATTAAAAATAATACTGCTATGAACATTCAATGCACGCTTTTGTGTGGATATGCATTTTAATCTCTCGGGTAAATTCATAGGAGTGAAATTGATAGCTTTGTAAGTATATGTTAACTTTTTAATAAACTACTAAACTATTTTCAAAAGAGTCTGCACCTCTGTTTTTTTGAAAATAAATTTTAAATATTTCAATACAGAAAAATAAAACAAAACCAAAAATATTTTCTAATTCTACTGCTCATGAAACCCTAACATTTATTTTAAGCAAAATGCATGAATATCGTAAGACAATTTGAATAGTTAAAAAACGATATTTAAACAAGGTATTTTTTCCAATATTTAAAAAATTTTATTTTAAGTTCCAGGATACATATGCAGAATGTGCAGGTTTGTTACATAGGAATGCATGTGCCATGGTGGTTTGCTGCACCTATCAAACCATCATCTAGGTTTTAAAGCCCCGTATAACTTAGGTATTTGTCCTAATGCTCTCCCTCCCCTTGCCCCCTACCCTCTGTGTTGTTCCCCTCCCTGGTCCATGTGTTCTCATTGTTCAACTCCCACTTATGAGTGAGAACATATGGTGTTTGGTTTTCTGTTCCTGTGTTAGTTTACTGAGAATGATGGCTTCCAGGTTCACCCATGTCCCTGCAAAGGATATGATCTCATTCTTTTTTATGGCTACATAGTATTCCACGGTGTATATGTGCAACATTTTCTTTATCCAGTCTATCATTGATGGACATTTGGGTTGGTTCCAAGTCTCTGCTATTGTGAATAGTGCTGCAATAAACATATGTGTGCATGTGTCTTTATAGTAGAATGATTTATAATCCTTTGGGTATATATCCAGTAATGGGATTGATGGGTCTAATGGTATTTCTGGTACTAGATCCTAGAGGAATCGCCACACTGTCTTCCACAATGGTTGAACTAATTCACACTCCCACCAACAGTGTAAAAGTGTTCCTATTTCTCCACAGCCTCACCAGCATCTATTGTTTCCTGACTTTTGAATAATCACCATTCTTACTGGCATGAGATGGTATCTCACTGTGGTTTCGATTTGCATTTTTCTAATGATCAGTGATGATGAGCTCTTTTTCATATGTTTTTTGGCCACATAAATGTCTTCTTTTGAGAAGTGTCTGTTACATCCTTTGCCCACGTTTTGATGGGGTTGTTTGTTTTTTCCTTTAAACAAGAGACTTCTTTCTATCCCTATGCTATCTCCCTAAGACAACCACTGTTAATATATATATATTTTTTTGAGACAGAGTCTCTCACTGTCACCCAGGCTGGAGCGCAGTGGCACCATCTCAGCTCACTGCAAGCTCCGCCTCCTGGGTTCATGCCATTCTCCTGCCTCAGCCTCCCGACTAGCTGGGACTACAGGTGCCCACCACCATGCCTGGCTGATTTTTTTTGTATTTTTAGTAGAGACAGGGTTTCACCGTGTTAGCCAGGATGGTCTTGACCTCCTGACCTTGTGATCCGCCCGCCTTGGCCTCCCAAAGTGCTGGGTAATTTTTTATCTTTCCAAAAAATTTTAGGCATATACAATTATATATTTTAGATATAGGTCAAATGATACAATACACATTGTTTTGCATTATTTGCAGTTAATAATATATTTTGGAGGTTTTCCCATAGCCGCATATATAGCCCCACCTCTTTCTTTAATTTTTAATAGCTTTATTGGTGTGTAATTGACATGTAATAAACTGAACATATTTAAAGTACAAAATTTGATAAGTTGTTTTTTTAAAAGTTTGTATTTCAATAGGTTTTTTGGGGAACACGTGGTGTTTGGTTACATGGATTAGTTCTATAGTGGTTATTTCTGAGATTTTGGTGCCCACATCACCTGAGCAGAGTACACTGTACCCAATGTATACTCTTTTATCCC
Organism: Pan troglodytes; assembly: GCF_028858775.2. NCBI lineage: Eukaryota > Metazoa > Chordata > Mammalia > Primates > Hominidae > Pan > Pan troglodytes. The sequence continues at coordinate 97,513,311 of NC_072407.2, forward strand.
TCACTTCTTCCCACCCTTTCCCCAGAGTCCCCAAAGTTCATTGTATTATTCCTATGTCTTTGCTTCCTCATAGCTTAGCTCCCACTTATGAGTGAGAATATACGATGTTTGGTTTTCCACTCCTGAGTTACTTCACTTAGAATAATGGTCTCCAATTCCATCTAAGTTGCTGTGAATGCCATTATTTTGTTCCTTTTTATGACTGCCTTTATTTTGTTCCTTTTTGTGACTGAGTAGTATTCCATGGTGTGTGTATACATATATATATACTCTCTCTACATATAAAGTAGTATTCCATGGTATGTGTGCATGTGTGTATATATATATAAGGTAGTATAATATTAGTGTGTAGATATATAAAGTAGTATATATATGAAAATGTGGTAAATTTGGTATATGTACTATATATATATACACACACACGTGTGTGTGTATGTGTATGTGTGTGACATTTTCTTTATCCACCCATTGATTGATGGGCATTTCAGCTGGTTCCATATTTTTGTAATTGCAAATTGTGATGCTATAAACATGCATGTGCAAGATTTTTTTTTCATATAATGACTTCTTTTCCTCTGCGTAGACACCCAGTAGAGGGATTGCTGGATCAAATGGTAGATCTACTTTTAGTTCTTTAAGGAATCTCCACACTGTTTTCCATAGTGGTTGTAGTAATTTACATTCCCATCAGCAGTGTAGAAGTGTTCCCTTTTCACAGCATCCCATCAACATCTATTTTTTTAAAATTTTTTTGATTATGGCTATTCTTGCAGGAGTAAGCTGGTATGGCATTGTGGTTTTGATTTGCATTTCCCTGATCATTAGTGATGCTGAGCATTTTTTCATGTTTCATATGTTTGTTGGCCATTTGTATATCTTCTTTTGAGAATTGTCTATTCATGTCCTTAGCCCACTTTTTGATGGGATTATTTGTTTTTGTCTTGCTGATTTGTTTGAGTTCCTTGTAGATTCTGGATATTAGTCCTTTGTCAGATGTATAGATTATGAAGATTTTCTCCCACTCTGTGGGTTGTCTGTTTACTCTGCTGACTGTTTCTTTTGCTGTGCAGAAGCTTTTTAGTTTAATTAAGTCCCATCTATTTACCTTTGTTTTGTTGAATTTGCTTTTGCGTTCTTCGTCATGAAGTCTTTGCCTAAGCCAATGTCTAGAAGGGTTTTTCCAATGTTGTCTTCTAGAGTTTTTATGGTTTCAGATTTTAGATTTAAGTCTTTGATCCATTTTGAGTTTATTTTTATATAAGGTGAGAGATGAGGATCCAGTTTTATTCTTCTACATGCGGCTTGCCAGTTATCCAAGCACCATTTGTTGAATAGGATATCTTTTCCCCACTTTATGTTTTGTTTGCTTTTTCGAAGATCATTTGGCTATAAGTGTTTGGCTTTATTTCTGCGTTCTCTATTCTGCTCCATTGGTCTATTTGCCTATTTTTATGCCATGCTGTTTTGGTTACTATGGCCTTATAGTGTAGTTTGAAGTCAGGTAGTCGTGATGTCTCCAGATTTGTCCTTTTTACTTAGTCTTGCTTTGGCTATGCGGGCTCTTTTTTGGTTCCACATGCATTTTAGGATTTTTTTTTTTTTTTTAGTTCTGTGAAGAATGATGGTGATATTTTCATGGGAATTGCATTGAATTTATAGATTGCTTTTGGCAGCATGGTCATTTTCACAATATTGATTCTACCCATCCATAAACATGGAATGTGTTTCCATTTGCTTGTGTCATGTATGATTTCTTTCAGCAGTGTTTTGTAGTTTTCCTTGTAGATGTCTTTCACATCCTTGGTTAGGTGTATTACTAAATATTTTTCTTTCTTTCTTTTTCTTTTTTATTTATTTTTTTTTTGCAGCTATTGTGAAAGTGGTTGAATTCTTGATTTGATTCTCAGCTTGATCACTGCTGGTGTATAGGAGAGCTACTGATTTGTATACATTACCTTTGTCATTTAACATAATTCCAACTTCTTGGAGGCTTTGTTCATTTTTTAAAAATTATTTTTTCTTAGTCTTTGTTGTATTGGGTTAATTCAAAAGCCTTTGAGATCTGAAGTTCTTTCTTCTATTTGTTCAATTCTGTTGCTGAGACTTTCCAGTGGATTTTGCATTTATCTAAGTGTGTCCTTCATTTCCAGAAGTTGTGATTGTTTTTTATTTATACTATCTATTTCTATGGAGATTTTTCCATCCATATCATGTAACATTTAAAAAAATTTATTTGAGTTGGTATTCACCTTTCTTTGGTGCCTCCTTGAGTAGCATGATAATCAACCTTCTGAATTCCTTTTCTGGCAATTCAGAGATTTCTTCTTGGCTTGGATCCATTGTTGGTGTGATCTTTTGGGGGTGTTAAACAACCTTGTTTTGTCATATTAGCAGAATTGTTTTTTCTGGTTCCATCTCATTTGGGTAGACTATGTCAGAGGGATGATCTGGGGTTCAAGAGCTGCTGTTCAGATTCTTTCATCCCATGGGGTACTCCCTAGATGTGGGTGCTCAGGGATGTGGATTCCTCAGAGCCAAACTGCAGTGATTGCTGTTTCTCTTCTGGATCTAGCTGCCCAGTGGAGCTACCAGGCTCTGGGCTGGGGAGTGTCTGCAAAGAGTCCTGTGATGTGATCCATTTTCAGATCTCTTAGCTTTGGATACCAGCAACTGCTCCAGTGAAGGTAGCAGGGGGGTAGAGTGGACTCTGTGAGGGCCTTGGTTGTATTTTTGATTATTGTATTGATAGTTTTGTGTTGGTTGGCCTCCAGCCAGGAGGTGGCACTTTCAAGGAAGCATCAGCTGCAGTAGTATAGGGAGGATGTAAGCTTGCCCTAGGATAGCCTGGATAAGTTTCTCAGTCGGTGGGTGGGGCCATACAGCCTCAAAAAGATTATGTCCTTTGTTTTCAGCTACCAGGGTGAGTAGAGAAAGACCATCAGGTGGGGGCAAAGTTAGGCGTGTCTGAGCTTCGACTCTCCTTAGGCAGAACTTGCTGCAGCTGCTGTAGGAGATGGGGGTTGTGCTTCTCAGGCCAGTGAGTTCCCAGGGGTATTATGGTTGCCTGAGCAGGACTGAGGACTTGCCCCAGGCACAAGGTAACCCCACTGGGAAAGCAAGCAGGGCTTTCAGGTTTCGCACTTCTCAGCCTGCCACAACTTTGGTGCTGTGTCTGCACTCCTGGTTCACCTCTCCCCCAGATTCTGTCCAGGAAACTTGGTGTTCAGTTAAAATTGTTACAAAATTCAGCTGAAGGTTTCCTTCTCCCTGTGGTCTTTCCCCAATTTCACTGGCAGCCTTCCCCAAGGACCCATGTGAGACAAAGTCAGAAATGGCTTCTCTGGGGACTGAGAGTGTCCACAGAGCTCTTCCCATTTCATGCAGCTCTCTAAGTTCATCTCAGCGCCAGGTAAGGTCTAATCCTTCTCCTGTGATCTGGACCTACAGGTTCCCCAGTGAGGATATGTGTTCAGGGGTGGACAAGTATATCAACAAGTCATTTCTTTCTATTGCTGACAGTATATCATTATATGAATATGTCAGTTTGTCAATCCATTCTCCCACTGATAGACATTAGGATTGTTTCAAATTTTTTGCTATTACAAATAAAGCTCCTATAAGCATTTGTGTACAAACTTTTGTATGGACACATCTTTCTTTTCTCTTGGGTAAATCCCTAGAAGTAGAATAACTAGACTACATGGCGAATATGTGTTTAACTTTTTAAGGAACTGCCAAACTGCTTTCTAAAGTAGCATACCAGTTTACATTTTCATTAGTAGTATACAAGACTTCCAGTTGCTCTGCACCTTGTTTATGTCTCTAAAAATCAGATTTGGTTCTTTTTCACATCTTCAATGTCTTTTATATTTTGAACATATAAAAAGCAATTATAATAACTATTTTAAAGTTCTTGTCACTAATTCTCACATTTTCAGTTCTGCTGCAATTGGCTGATTTTTCTCCTTATTGTAGGTTGTATTTCTCTGCATCTTTGTGTGCCTGGTAATCTTTGATTAAATGCCAGACATTGTAAATTTTACCTTGATGGGTGCTGCATATTTTATATTTTTGTAAATACTTTTGAGTTTTATTCTGGGACATAGTTGAGTTTCGTAGAGACTGTTTGATCCATTTGGGCCTTCCTGTAAAGATTGTTAGGTGGGATGAGACCTACGTTTAGTCTAGGGTTAAATACTCCCCACTACTACGAGCTCTTTCCAAAAAATCTACCTAAAATGAGTTGTGAGATTTCTCAGTCTAGTTAGTGGCACTATTCCAAGCCCTGTGTGAATGCTGTTACTATTTCCTCTAATCCTTTTGAATGGTTCTTTTCCCAGCCTTGGGTAGTATCTTTGCCCACATGTATTGATCAATTCTTTGATCATTACGTGAGGGGAAACTGCAGCTGATTTTCAGTTTTCTTTCTGCAAAAGTCTTACATCTCCTACACCCTGTGCTGTGAACTATGGCCATCTTGGTTCCTCCCAATACTCTCAGCTCCATCTGTTCAACTCAAGTATCAAATATTATAGATGCACTATAATTTGTTTAATCATTTCCCTATTGTTAGATGTTTGGGTTTCTTCTGTTGTTGTTGTCTTATTAATTACAGCTAAGACTATCTTAATATATGTATATTAATAGACTCTTGCAAATACAACCATAACATAGGGTAATGATTAGCAAGAAAGTTACCAGCTAAATGGATACGTACTTGCTTAATTATAATAGATAATACTAAATTATCTTCTAGAAGCTTGCATCAACTTACACTTCATGAAAAGCATATGAAAATGACGTTTGGTCCATATCCCTGCCAGTAATGGGTATATCAAAGTTGAGATTTTTGCCAATCTGATAGGTCAAAAAATTGGTATCTCGTTGTTTTAATTTGCATTTCTTTAGTTATGAGTGAAGCCTAGCAGCTCTTTACATGTTTGTTGGCTGATTTCCTCATTTCCACTGAGATAATGTGCTGAACCAATGACTCCAAGGCACAGACCTCCCTTGTAACAACTCGCAGTCTCTTCTCTAACTGATGGCTCATCTCCCTCAGCCACACACGTAACAGTCTTCCTGGATTTCCTAATTTCTTGAGATCTTTAGAACTAAGTCCTATGCCTTCACTCTAAAAACCAGTGACATTGCCATTCTAAATGAATGTGTCGATCACTATCACAGTACAAACTATTGCAATTACCAACTTCAGGTGGCTACAAGGTAGCAAAGTTTCTCTATGTTTGCCTAAAGTGATAGGCCTTCTGAATACCTAAAAATCAGCAATGTAGCAGATCTCCAGCCTTCTGAGTCAGTAGGACTTATAATAGTGATGACCACAACTACTGTTATCATCACTAAAAATCCAATACAAACCTAAGCCTTGCCATGTCAAATCATTTAGAATTTTGGTGGTTTTCTGGCCCAGTGGTTAAAGAGATTGACAGGGAAGAACCCTGAACATCATCAATCCTGAATTCATGACAGTATGACATTAGCCTGCACGAAACTTCTAGAATCAGCATCTGCTTAGCCTCAAAGCTATAACTACACTCACTAAGATGGAAGAAGGCGCTGGGATCCTGGAACAAGGGAAGGAAGATTGGATTCAATGGCTCGTAAGACCCTTTCTGATTTTAACATATATAAACCTGCTCTGTCATGAGCTACTCATAGCCATACTGTTTTCCCCATCACCTTCCAGATCTGCAACAAATCCCTGGGATTCAAGAACTGCCAATTTGTACTGAAATATTTCAAGACTATCCTTTCTCCTCACGGTATATCCCAGCTACACCTTGTTTCCTCTAGAAAAGCCTTCAGATTGGCTCCCTATTCCAGTTCTATCGAAGATATACCTTTCCAGGGACCTCTGACTAATCACGTTATGTCCATCTTAAATTTTATGTCACACCTGGAAGCCCTCTTTTCACAGGGAAGAAAGTAAAAATTAGTTTCATGGGAGACAGGCACAAAGCTTAACACCTGTTCAGCATTTTTTCTTTGGTTCCTCATGGCATTACTTAAATATTACCATAAGTGCATTGACTCAAAAATAATAACAACAGCTGCTATATGCCAGGCACTGTTTTAGTCACTTTATGTGCATTATCTTTTTACTTTTACCTGATCCTTGTAAAATAGGCATTAATAACTAATTTTTAATTCAGGGAAAGTCAGAATAATTTAAACTAAGTCAAAGACACACAGCTAGAGAATGGCAGGGCCAGGTCTTTTGGATTCAGAAAACTGTGCTCTATCTATTATACTGCAGTATCTGCTCTGTGCATAGCACTATGAATTTTTGAAAAACACATCACTTCCTTGACTTTGTGAAGGTTTAATTTTGCTTGCAGGGGATGAAGTTGACTTTGATGGAAAATTAAACAACAGTGTAAGATTACATTGCTGAAGAGATTAGGCATAGAATGATTGTGGCAGCTGCTAGGTTTACAGGAGAGAGCAGAATGCCTACAGGAGGCTTTGTGGGAGACATGAGACTTCAGCTGCTCTTAAAAGATGCATTTTGGGGAATTTTTTTAGATATTTAGAGAATTTGCTGGAATTTATTCAGAGAATTATAAGGTGGAAGAGAAGTAATTGAGAAGATTGCTTATGGGACTAAGTAGGGACTATGTCTGCACACAAACACACACACATGCACACACATACTCAGCCAAGTCACTGCACATAGCAAAGCGTCTCCTCACTGGTCACAGAGTAAGTCCAATTGGCAAATGTGCACAGCCTTTGGGAGGTAATTCATTGTAGTTTATTCATTCTTTCAAAGATATTCATAAGCCAGGCCCTGAATGATGCCATTGGGCATGCTCAATGAGAAACAAACTGAGCTCTGTGTATAATCTGTGATGGATCTGCAGAGCAGGACTGGAACTACTTATTCCAGTATTCATAATGAGGGTGTTTTTCTGGTCCATTTTCACATCTACTTCTCAGCCAGGGTAGTTTCTACACTAGGTCAAGTCTGGGAGTGTAGGCTTTTCCAAACACTACAACTAGACTACACCTCCTCAAAGAATTGTGAGATCCCAGACACAGATCACTAATCATAGAATATTATCCCTAGGAGGGCCATTATAAATCATTAAACTAGAAGACTTCAACTCCTCTTTGGAACCCTTCAAGAGCCCCTGTGGTTGGAAGGTTAAATGAGTATGGCAAATCCAGGACAATGTCAGCCTTTCATCCCTACTCTGGCGAAAGTAGTTCAGCTTTATTTACTTAATTTATTTGTGCTGCTTCACAAAACACATTTCTCCAAACTTAAAAACAACGTTTGCAGAGAGCTAGTTTTGCCTTATTTTTCATGTAGTAGATGAAGACCAAGGCCCAAAGAGGTGAAGAGACCACCCAAGCTGGCTACTTAATATCTAAGCAGGATCTAGGCCTCCTATTTCCTTGTAATCTCGTTTGAAGCTGGATCACATTACACTATCTTTGGGATTACATTTTTGGCACTGACAATGTTACCAGGAGATCATTGACACAAAATTTAGATTCAAAGGGAAATTGTGCTTTATTGTCTTTTCCCTCTCCTCCTCTTCCTCCTTTTATTCTTTCTCCTTCTCTTCTTCCTTCTCCTTCTTTTGACTTTTTACTACAGAGTAGCATGAGCATTAGTTCATCCTAAAATTACTTTTCTGCTCCTTCACTCGACTGCTCCTCCTCTTGTCATTGTTGCCATCCAATATATACAGTGTCATTAAGAGGACATTGGGGGCAATAATTAGTAGTCTACCAACCAGAAAAAGTCCAGGACCAGACAGATTCACAGCCGAATTCCAGCGGAGGTACAAAGAGGAGCTGGTACCATTCCTACTGAAACTATTCCAATCAATAGAAAAAGAGGGAATCCTCCCTAACTCATTTTATAAGGCCAGCATTATCCTGATACTAAAGCCGGGCAGAGAGACAATAAAAAAAGAGAATTTTAGACCAATATCCCTGATGAACATCAATGTGAAAATCCTCACTGAAATACTGGCAAAATGAATCCAGCAGCACATCAAAAGCTCATCCACCATGATTAAGTCAGCTTCATCCCTGGCATGCAAGTCTGGTTCAACATACGCAAATCAATAAACGTAATCCATCACATAAACAGAACCAATGACAAAAACCACATGATTATCTCAATAGATGCAGAAAAGGCCTTTGACAAAATCCAACACCCCTTCATGCTAAAAACTCTCAATAAACTAGGTATTGATAGAACATATCTCAAAATCTCAAAATAATAAGAGCTATTTATGACAAACCCACAGCCAATATCATACTGAATGGGCAAAAACTGGAAGCATTCCCTTGGAAAACCAGCACAAGACAAGGATGCCCTCTCTCACCACTCCTATTCAACATAGTGTTGGAAGTTCTGGTCAGGGCAATCAGGTAAGAGAAACAAATAAAGGTATTCAATTAGGAAAAGAGGAAGTTAAATTGTCCCTGTTTGCAGATGACATGATTGTATATTTAGAAAACCCCATCATCTCAGCCCAAAATCTCCTTAAGCTGATAAGCAACTTCAGCAAAGTCTCAGGATACAAAATCAATGTGCAAAAATCATAAGCATCCCTATACATCAATAACAGACACACACAGAGCCAAATCATGAGTGAACTCCCATTCACAATTGCTTCAAAGAGAATAAAATCCCTAGGAATCCAACCTACAAGGGATGTGAAGGACCTCTTCAGGGAGAACTACAAACCACTGCTTAACAAAACAAAAGAGGACACAAGCAAATGGAAGAACATTCCATGCTCCTGGATAGGAAGAATCAATATTGTGAAAATGGCCATACTGCCCAAGGTAATTTATAGATTCAATGCCATCCCCATCAAGCTACCAATGACTTTCTTCACAGAATTGGAAAAAACTACTTTAAAGTTCATATGGAACCAAAAAAAGAGCCTGCATAGCCAAGTCAATCCTAAGCCAAAAGAATAAAGCTGGAGGCATCACACTACCTGACTTCAAACTATACTACAAGGCTACATAACCAAAAGAGCATGGTACTGGTACCAAAACAGATATACAGACCAATGGAACAGAACAGAGACCTCAGAAATAACACCACACATCTACAACCATCTGATCTTTGACAAACCTGACAAAAACAAGAAATGGGGAAAGGATTCCTTATTTAATAAATGGTGTTTGGAAAACTGGCTAGCCATATGTAGAAAGCTGAAACTGGATCCCTTCCTTACACCTTATACAAGAATTAATTCAAGATGGCTTAGAGACTTAAATGTTAGACCTAAAACCATAAAAACCCTCTATAGAAGAAAACCTAGGCAATACCATTCAGGACATAGGCATGGGAAAAAATTCATGACTAAAACACCAAAAGCAATGGCAACAAAAGCCAAAACAAACAAATGGGATCTAATTAAAGTAAAGAGCTTCTGCACAGCAAAAGAAACTACCATCAGAGTGAACAGGCAACCTACAGAATGGGAGAAAATTTTTGCAATCTACCCACCTGACAAAGGGCTAATATCCAGAATCTACAAAGAACTTAAACAAATTTACCAGAAAAAAACAACCCCATCGAAAAGCGGGCAAAGGATATGAACAGACACTTCTCAAAAGAAGACATTTATGCAGCCAACAGACACATAAAGAAATGCTCAACATCACTGGTTATCAGAGAAATGCAAATCAAAACCACAATGAGATACCATCTCATGCCACTTAGAATGGCGATCATTAAAAAGTCAGGAAACAACGGATGCTAGAGAGGATGTGGAGAAATAAGAATGCTTTCACACTGTTGGTGGGACTGTAAACTAGTTCAACCATTGTGGAAGACCATGTGGCGATTCCTCAAGGATCTAGAACTAGAAATACCATTTGACCCAGCAATCCCAATCCTGGGTATAGACCCAAAGGATTATAAATCATGCTACTATAAAGACACATGCACACGTATGTTTATTGTGGCACTATTCACAATAGCAAAGACTTGGAACCAACCCAAATGTCCTTCAATGATAGACTGGATTAAGAATATGTGGCACATATACACCATGGAATACTATGCAGCCATAAAAATGGATGAATTCATGTCCTTTGCAGGGACATGGATGAAGCTGGAAACCATCATTCTCAGCAAACTATTGCAAGGTCAGAAAACCAAACACTGCATGTTCTCACTCATAGGTGGGAATTGAACAATGAGAACACTTGGACACCGGGAGGGGAACATCACAGACCGGGGCCTATCGGGGGGTGGGGGGCTGAGGGACGGATAACATTAGGAGAAATACCTAATGTAAATTACGAGTTGATGGGTGCAGCAAACCAACATGGCACATGTATACCCATGTAACGAACCTGCATGCTGTGCACATGTACCCTAGAACTTAAAGTATAATAATAAAAAAAAGAGAGAGCATTGGGAAATTAGAGATTGACTGTATTGGTTAATGGCAAAATGGTAAGCTTGACTCCTCCCAAAGAGTTGGAGCTTTCCAACATTCCAATAGTTTAGGCAGCGCCTTTCCTTTCTTCTTCCACATCCTGCTTTTGCCAGGGCTTGCCCCACCTCCAGCCCCAGCCCCCTTGCCCTCAACTACTTGAATCAATAATTAAGCCCCTGCAGCCAGAAAGTTGAAATGCCTGAAAATTGTAGTCTGCAGTGCTACAGATGGCAAGTTCAAAGCTTTCCTACCTGTTGAGACCTGAGCCCAGGTTCTCAATTGCTGATGAAGTCAGCAATGTTTATGGCAAATGCAGTAAGTGAAACAATAGCCTCCAGGTTGTAATACAGGCCTTGGCAGGCATGTGACAGAGAAGGTTTGTTATATGCTTAAGGATGTGTCGAAAACTCCATTAACTGAAAGCAGGGTAGTGTGGATGGGCGGCATGGGGGCATTAACTGAAAGCAGGGGAGTGTGGATGGGCAGGTTGGGGGAGTGGGGCGGAGATGGCTAGGCAACACTTTGTATTCTTTTTTGAGTTTAACTATTGATGGTGCTCTAGCATGTGACTGCTGGATATCCACTGCAAAGAATTGATATCACTAAACATCGGGGGATCTAATTGCATTCAGAGCCCTTCAACTAAATAAAAATTTCCAGAATATCTACTATGTTTATATGATAACACTCTTTTGAAAACACTACATTATAAAAATCAGGAATTTAGTGTCCTAGTATTTTTGATTTGGTTAAGGAAACAAGATTAAAACACCAGAAATAATTAGAAGCTAATTTATGTAGTTTTGGAAGCTATTTGGTTTTATGATTGAAATTTTCTGCCTATTCACAAACTGCTCTTATTTTCAACTCAATTTAACAAGGCTTTATTGTGTACCTAGTTTTTGCTAAGTACTATACAGTGCAATGTAATATCATGAGCATAAGTTTAAAATTAGACCTAGTTTCAAATTCTGACCCTGCTATTTACTAGTTGCATGATTTTTAAGAAACTTCTAGAATCACTGTTTCCTACATAATAACTTTTGTCTTTTAGGATTTTGTTAAAACTGTATCTTAATGCATGCAAGTCACCTAGTACAGTGCTTAGTAGACATTGGATGAATGATGCCTTTGTTATTCTAGGCATTGTGAAGACTACAGAAATGAGCAAGAGATAATCCCTGCTTTTAAAGAGTTCATTATATAATTATAAACAACAATGCCAGAGCTGAGTAAAGGTGACCCAGGACATTTTTCCACTTAAATTTAATTTGAATTTGGTTCTGCATTTACTTTTGAGGCTACGAAGTTTTGTACTTCTGTTTTGTGAGGCAAAACTATACCAATAACCAAGGGGCAAACTCAAAATTTCAACACCTTTCTTTTTACTACTACTAGACCTAGCATATATGGGATGGCAGAAGAATGTGTGACTCAGGATAAATGGAAATGAAGCTCAGCTGACCTTTCGTCATTCTCCACATTTTAAACTAGGACATCTACTTTTAAGGACTCTTAGTGAAAATGACAGGAATTGACTCAACGTAGCTTCAGCCAAGTATTGTATATAGTAGAGCATTACCTCTACTTGAAGAAAGAGCACCCCGGTTAGTCCAGCATGGGTCATGTGGTTGTCATTGAGCCAATTCTTTTAGCTACAGGGATGTTGGTCTCTAATTGGCCAGGTCTGGGTCAAGTGATTTTCCTCTTGCTGTTGCTGGTTGGCCAGAACCAATAGTCATCTCACTGAGTCTATTCTGCCTGGTGAACTACATGTTCTCTTGGAGAGCTGAAACTCCTGGAGAAGAAATCAGCTTCTTGAGACTGTTTAAAACCTCACTGATTCTCCAAATTTCAGTGAGGCCACTAGCCTTAAGGAGATTTTGTTGTACAAAGACTACTACTTTGGAGGAGGCTATAGACTTGAGTAGCCCATCCAACTCCATTATGCAATTATTTGAGAGAGACCTAATTTCATCGACTGCTTACTCAGGGAAGACGAGCTGTGTTCCCTTGAGCCAAAAGTCAAATGTGCCAGTATTAACACTAGACAAAAAGGAAATGTCATAAACGGCCAAATGCCTCCATGCTCCTGCACAAGCCAATGCATCACAGGCACAGTAACCTCCTGGAGTTTTCTTATCTCTATGGGCTAGATCTTGTCTGTTCTCATCACCAGCACCACACCAAATCATTCTCAATGGGCTTCTACTATTTTCATGCTACCAGGGACAGTCACCTATATAGTATGATTTCAAACGTTACAAGAAATTTCCCTCTCCCTTCCCTAAACTATCCAAGCGACCCAATAATATCATCTGAAAATCGTATCCTCAGTGTCCTTTTTAGAGATTTTCTTGAGAATGAGTCCTATTAGAACACTAGGCTGAGTTAAAAAAAAAGTTACTCGTGTTCATTTTGAAACCAACTAACTACAACCAGATGTTGGATGACTCTCTTCACTTTGGAGAATCTGTTTTCTCAACTGTCAAACCAGAAGTTTGGAGAGGACATACAAGACTCCTTAAAAGTAACTTAATAAACTTCCTGGCACACAGCAGGTATTTGATGAGGGTTGATTGGTCTTTGCTTCTCCTTTCCCTCTCCCACCTTCACATTTTGTGATTCAGTGTCTGATTGACTTCTTGGGCTATTCATTCATTATCAGGAAAAAGAAAGCAGAAAGTGGGATCTGAGATGATGAAATTTTGGTTTGGAAGAGGGAAGAAGTAAAAGCATAAATATATTTTGGGTTACTGTCAAATAATGGCATCTTTTATTTTAAACACTTCACCTAAACCTGGTAAACATGCTAGAGGCCAGCACACAGCAATTGGAAGTCAACATTTTTGGGTATATTCATGAGCCACTCTCACCCTGATTCCAGGACCCTCTTTTTTTAACCTGTCCCTATAAATAGCCAGGGCTTTCAAAAGTAAATTTCTCCGGACATATGAGAGACAGAGGAGAGAGGGAGGGAAGGAGGAAAGAAAGAAGAAGAGGAGGATGAGGGGAAGAAAGAAGAATTTAGGAGAATCATAATTTTGGAGAATCAGAAAAAGGGGCTCAGAAGAAAACATGGAACAGAGGGAGCAAGAACTAGAGAGAGAGAGACAGAGAGAGAGAGAGAGAGAGAGAGTGTGTGTGTGTGTGTGTGAGAGAGAGAGAGAGAGAGAGAGGGAGCCTAAGAGCAAGCAGTCAATATTGAGAGAAAGCAGTGGATTATGGGAGACTACCATGGGCAAATTCCCGATAGTTCGGAAGCTAAAGAATAATTTAAGAAGGGAGATGACTGATGTTCAATTTAAAATTGTTTTTTTTTGGCACTTTAGTTGGGATATTAGAATAATAATTATAGTATTCACAAATGTTTCTGTGTTTAAGGAGTTTATTTTATTTTGCTTTTGTCTTCTAATTAAAGGAAGGTCATGAGGTTTGTTTCTGGATTATTCTAGTTTGAAACAAAGAGAGTACTTTGAGGCAACATAAATCCCCCAAGAATTGGCAGAAATATGTTAAAAGCCTTTGAACTTCTACAAGACATGAAGTAGTCATTCCAATAAATTTTGTGTGGGTTTTAAGTGGTTAGATGATCCCAACTGACATTTGGGTTACACATGTAAGGCACCCAGGATAGAATACATACTAGTTGTGCCTAGGAGGTGGCCTAGCTTAAGTGCTGCCTGGATGCATGGTGTGCCCAAAGAATGGCTACAGATTCCAGTCTAGCCCAAAGACCAGACTGGCCTAGACACTTAGTCTCCTTCATGATTAAAGTGGATAGACTTCCCTGTCTCTATTCCCACAAAGAAACTTCAGATTTTAAAACACTTTTCATCTTTTTGCAGGTGCTTATGTTTTGCAAAAATGGAGACTGGAACCAGGCTGCAGTGATTCTCTCCTAACATGCCTAGCAGTGCCCCTGGTACATGTATGGCAGATGCAACTGACAGCAATAACTTATGCATACCCTGAAAATGACCCTATGGTCTAAGCAGAATGTGTGTTCCGAGTTACGAGCTAAGGAACCTGGGAGTAGCCAACCTAGAGATTTAGTACTTATCTATGATGGACATTCAAACCCCTGACCCATTTCTTGGAACACAGGCTGTACTGGCGATCAAGGCCCTTTGTTTTGAGTTAAATGAGGGTTGCTAGGTGAAGGTTGCTAGGTAGAGGGAGCTAAGTGAAAATACTATACAAACCACATGCTTTTTACAAATGGTAGTGGTTCTCCTGTCCAGTCCGCAGCCACTGAATGGCCTCATATGTAAGTCCACAATAAGCCCCATGTCTTGTTTGCTGGCTCCTGGTCTCTTCTTCAGCCTCTTGGACATGGTGCCATCCCTATTGGAGTCAATAGGGGCCTAGCATAACAGTACATAATGTAGATTAGTTGATGTAGTTTGATGGGCCTGAGTCATCATTGGCAACTCTCTGCGAGTGAGGAGGTACCTAACTGCTGCACTGCCAGGTTTGGGTTCTAGTGTCTGGGTGACTCCCCCTTTCTGCATTTCCATATTCCCACACTCACTGACGTTTATCCAGGTCAACCAGTTCTCAGGCTGGGCTCTTTCCACTATGGGTAGCCGCATCCTGAACTACAATGTTTTACTGTAAGCAATGAACATAAATCAGATAGTGCAAGGAAAGTAAAAACCCAGCTGGGAATTCAAATCTATGAGAAAGAAACCGCTCTCTTGAAGAAGGTAGAAATGAAGACCGAAAAAAGATAAGTGGATGAACAAACTTCAATAGTTTCTTTGACTCACCCTTCTTGTAAAAGGGCTCCAATGTCCTAAAATGATATTGCAGAGTATGCAATGATTCCCTTTCCTTCCTCCACCATCATTCCCAATCTTGCCTGTGTTCCTATAGTTGACCCCGCCATAATGCTCTCCCTCCTCCATTTAGAAACTCTAAGCCTTCTCCACTCTTCAAGGCTATAGGCTTTCCAGCCAAGACTGTAAGTTCCTCTGGGGCAGAGCTCTATCTGCCTCATTCACTGAATATCCACTGCCTGGCGGGGCTCTCCATAGATATTTTAAGTTTAGATAGGAAGGAAGGAAGGAAAGAAGGAAGGAAGGAGGGAGCAAGGGAGGGAAGGAACTGTACTGGCCCTTACTATCTCTGCTTTCATTGAACAATTGTATTTATAGTCACTTCCTAATGGTAGAACTGAAGGCTTCCCACTGTTTTACCTGTGTGTGACAACCCCTTGAAGGCAGAGAATTCTACTTCACTATTTAATACCCTTCCAGTTCCTATTATGTCCTTAGTAAATACTCAAGTGAAAGAATGGCTTGTTTAGAGACCTCAGTTATGGGCTGTGCACAGGCCCAGTGTTCTCAGCACTCAGTATTGCTGCTCTTTGTAAATTACAACCAGCCTGACTGTTCACTCCCAGCAACCCCACGGAACAAAACAGGACCCTTGGACCTGCTGGGGAGAAACACAGCCAAATTCTACTCCTCGTGCACCTCTGTGGAAACAACTCACCGTGACTTTTACTGTCTGAATGACACTGCCTGCCTAAAACTTCAGGCTCAATATTAATATTTTTATGGTTATTATCATTATTTTTAGTACGATCAAATAGGGATTTTATTAGTTTCAGAGGGAAGACATTGTCATATTCCTAGTAGTCAAGCTGTAGCTACCGGTTAAGGATCATCGGGCTTCTCCTCACAATCCCAGTGACCTGGAGATTACTGTAAACTCCCTAATCCTCGTTCCTTATTTCTAAAACAAGCTGTAGAGAGGACAAGGAGAAGTCATCTATTCCCTGGCCCTTTTGCTGGCACAGACCCTCTACACTTTGAGCTCCCCTGACTTGTTATGGGCCCTGGAGACCTCATTCCTTACCTGCCCAGGTAATTAAAATAATTCTCCAGTACCACACTCTGTTATTCACTCCTTTTACAGGCTATTGCTCATAGGTTTCTAATAGTTACCTCTGGACTCTTAATTTGGAAAACTGTCTGGACTCTATTTTCAGGTATATTGGGCTCAGATCTTGCATGTCTCCAGGATTTGCAAATCTGAATTTTGGGTGCCTTCACCCCACCACTCTCCAGTTTCCAAGAACACATCCCCTTCATCAGTCCCACATTGTGGGGAACCTCATACAGAGCAAGTATTGAGCCCCAATTACCCAGGGGAGGAAAATATAGGCAAGTGTTGTTAAAATGTAAGGTTTGATCTATCAGGGGTTGAAGAAGTGGTTTCATCTTACCTAGCTGCTTCAAACTGTCCAGGCCCCTCTGGCCAAATGCACCCCATAAAAGGGGTCCAGTGCCCTGATGGTCTACATATGCCCATTTCCAATACTGATTCTGTTTGCCTTCTGCATGTTCCAACTCACTGTGTTATTTTCTTATTCCTCATTTTTAGTCTCACCCTAATCTTCGTATTTGGCCCCTGACTCTGCTTTTGGCTATAACCATGGCCCTTTCAGCAAAGCTTCTGGTCTCACCTCGGTTTTGACTCAGGTTGCCTGCGGTCTCCCTGGGCCCTGGCCTCCTTCTCCCCATCTGCTGTCCTGATAGCCATGCTTTACTGGACCTGCCCTGAGAGATGGAAGGTCCTGTCAGAATGAGGGGTCTTTCCAATAAAAGATTCTAGGGTTTTCTGAAGCCCAGGTTCAAATGAAGGTCAGAAAGTATAGTTCTGATGAAGAGAATCCTATGAGTTTAAAAGCTCAGGGGACAGATTGGACATAATGGAAGAAGGAATGGAAGGAGCAGTTAGGAGGAAGGTGGAGATTTTCTGCTTGGTGAGAAAGGAGGAAAGAACAGAATTACTGCTACTTGTTGGTGCTCCTATATTTTATTTTTACCCAGAAAATTATCACAAAGGTGATTTTTGGAAGGAATTTCTTGGTTCTAACATAATAGAAACAGTGGATTTGACAACTCCAAACTGACAAAAGTTGTAGGCACTTGAACCTGAGCCCAAAGAAATAGAAGGGAGAAATCCTGTGGCCTTTCTATTTCCTCCTGCCTCCTTCTCTCCTTCTGCCACCTGTCAGCAATGAAGGGTGGGGACTGTGGGAGGCTGTTTTTCGAGAACTGCACATACTTTATCAGGTTGTCTGAAAATCTCAGAGGAACTGTCACTTGTTCAGTATCATATAATAAGATACTGTAGGATTGTGATTTTTTTTTCTTTCTTTAAATGCTGGAGAGAGCCAGCATAGGTTTGTAGGGCAACTACCCCCTTATTCAGAATCAGCATTGCAACAACAAGGTGCTGAGGTCAGCCAGTACATGCAGTCAGTTTCCTTTGTTTGCTGTCAAGGATCCATCTCTTATCTTGGTGCCGAGTAGGTCTTTGTCCAACCTGGAGGTTGCATGGATTATCTCTGCGGGCAATGGGGTACTGTGCTTGCAAATGTATTTGTGTGAAATTGGGGACAGAGCCTGCTGCTGTGATTTGTAGTCAGTTGCCAAGACAAATTTGATATTGGAGCAATAACACACTCCATTGGCCCAACCATCCTTAAACAGACTCTATTACATCAACATGCTGAATTTACTTAAAAGGGTCTATGTGATGGGGTAGGAGAACTGCCAGGGGAAGGCTGATTGACTGTCTGACTAGCATGGCCTGGCAAGATAGTGACTTGATAAAGGGCTAAGGTTCTGGTTCTCAGCCTTGACCAGAAAAGCATCTATTCATTCAGCATCTTCTGCCACCCATGCCAGGCACTTTCACACACTATTTTATTTAAACCTGACTGCAAACCTGTTAAATGAGTATTATTAGCTCCAACTTACATGAGACTCAGAAGGTCAGGCAGCTTGCTTCAAGATCCATAGCTAATACCTGGTAGAGCTGGGATTCAAACAAATGTCTTTTCACTCCAAAGCTAGTGTGCTTAATTACTACACAATTTACCTATCCTTACAGAAACCAAAATTGGAGCAATTAATATACTCAGAGATGACTAGACTTTTGGTGGAAGACAAGAATTACAGAATTCACAAGAGACTGCTGAGTAAGATGCATGGCTCATTTGTTTACCTCTCTAGTGAGCAGAATGCCAGTGGCCCCTAGCAGTGGTGAGAGATCCAGGGAGCTGAGTCAGGAATCAGGAAGTTATTTGGTGCGCAGGAATGAGAAGATAGTGAAGCTCTCTGAACTCTATCATTTAGAGTTTTTAATGGCAATTCCATTATATAGGCATGATTGATTAAATCACTTACCATCGGTGATTGATTCAATCTCCAGCTCCTCTCACCTCCCTGGAGGTCAGAGGGTGGGAGTTGAAAGTTCTAACCCTCTAATCCTGCCTTGGTCTTTCTGGCAACCAGCTCCCATCCTGAGGCTATCTAGGGACTATCAGCCATCTCATTAGCAAAAAGACACTCCTATTACTGTGGAGATTCTAAGGGCCTTAGAAGCTCTTATGTCAGGAGCCCAGAATAAAATCCAAATATTTATTTCTTATTATATTACAATATCACTATTGTATCACGATAGCACAATGGGACTTATATTCTAGTGGAAAAGAGACAGACAGTAAATAAGTGGATGAGTAAATTACATATTATGTTAGAGGATGATAAGTGCCATGAAACAATAAAAATGTAGAGCAGTGTCTCAGATTGGGTTCACCCCAAAGAAGATCCTGAGACAAGGGCTTTGGTGCAATTAGCTTATTAGGAGATGATCCCAGAAAGCACGCATAAGGGAGAAGAGAAATAGAGGCAGGAAAGGGAGAAAAGCCAGTTAATTGTTTGTTAATGAGCAGGGAGCTCAATCCTTCCGGAGACTCACTGAAAAATAGTGTAAAAATAGTGTAAAATAGTGTAATAATTCCCAACCCTGAGGGCTGGAAAATCTAGGTTATTTATCCACCAACTCCATCCCTCATTACCTGAGGGGTACCTCTAAGGACATTAAATCCTCTCCTCTTCAGAACTGCCCCAATGGGCCTTGCAATCTTCAGTGGTAGAGAAAACCCTCAGAAAGTGAAACAGAAATGTGAGATGCCTAATGGGGAAAGCTGTCAACTTGTGGGGAACTGTTCACCATAGCCACAGGTTATACCCAAGGATGGGCTGAAGGATTATGGGCAGGATATCAACAGTGTCTACTTCAGCAGGGTAAAGGAGATCAGCAGTGCAAAGAGCTGGAAGACTTGTTGCAGTTTTAAATTGGGTGGTCAAGATGGATTGATTAAGAAGATGACATTTGTACAAAGACTCAAAGGCTGTGAATGTCTGGAGGAAAGCATTTCAGGTAGAGCAAATAGCAGTGCCAAGACCCTAAGCTGGGATCCTGGAGCATTTAACGCTTAGCAAAGAGGCTGAAGTGATTGGAGTCCAGTGATCAAGGAGAAGAGAACTAAGACCTAAGAGTTGGAAGGGTAACACAGGCCTAGAGCATGATAGACCATGGAGGACATCATGAAGATGTTGGCTTCCACTGTAAGTGAAATGGGAAGGAGTCAAAGAATTCTGAGACCTGCATTGCTGTAATTCTCTGGCAAAGTCAGTTGATGCTCTTTCTGGGGCTGACTTTCATTGTTATGGGTTCTGGAGTTCCACCACAATAAAAACAGAAATGAGAGGCCAGACAGCTCTTTCAGATAGTCCAGCCTGGATACATGGAACAAAAGCAAACGTGGCCTTCCTTTCTTAAGAATACCTAGTGAGTTCTATTGATTGGAAACTTAGCCATTAGGTTCACTGTCTTTGAGACCTTTTCATGTTGGCCATTCACTAACTTAGAGAGTTGAATACTGGGCTTGTGGGAGAAGTTTCTGGGATATAAGAAAAAAAGGAATTTCATCTTGGTTATCATCTACATTATTTTTTGACTTTGTGTTTTGAGAATTAGAACAATTTACTTCTCATCCTTACAGTATCCTAGTGAGGAAGGTCTACTTTTATATTCTCAGTTTACAGATAAGGAACTCCAAACATAGTAAAGATCACATTCAATTAGCAAGTGGCATTATAAGTTCTGTAGATCCCAGTTATAATCTATGGTTTCCAAACTACGCTAGAATATCTTGAAGGTCGTTAGGATTGGTATTCAAATGACAAAGGGGGCAATTTACAAGTAAACACATACATACTACATACACACATGTGTATACATAATTTTCTATCTTCATATCTTCAGTTAAGCATACAGTTGTTCCTAAAATATAGGTGTGAAATTGTTTCTATTTGTGTAAACAGAGTTACTTCTTAGAACACCAAGCAAAGGTAGAAATTGTATCAAGAACAGGAGGGACTGATCAACATTGGTAGTCATACCTAATAATCAAGTAGAAAGGGGATTGAACAGGTAAATAGTGCCAGCAGCCACGTACCATCATTAAATAAAAAATAGGTTCAACATTGTGTCCCAAGAAGATAAATTAACCAAATGCCCTTGGGAGAAAAGATAAGTATGTAGATATTATCTCTTATCTCATAGAAGATAAAAATGCTTGATAGATTCCATTAAATTATAAGAAAATATTAATAAAGAGTATAAACATTTTTATAATGCTATCAAAACTATATATTGCGATGATGGAATATTTGATTTGGTAACAATGGCCAAGTAAGACTTAATGTATTGTTTCATGGCAAGACATAAGTTACAAAACAATAGAATCTATGTCAAAGTGTGGACCTTAAAATTTTTATTAATGTAACAAGTTACATTTTTTCTTTTTTTTTCTTTTTTTTTTTTTTTTGAGATGGAGTCTCACTCTGTCACCTAGGCTGGAGTGCAGTGGTGTGATCTCAGCTCACTGCAACCTCTGCTTCCCAGGTTCAAGTGATTCTCCTGCCTCAGCCTCCTGATTAACTGGGATTACAGGCGTGTGCCACAATGCCTGGCTAATTTTTGTATTTTTAGTAGAGATGGGGTTTCACCATATTGGTCAAGCTGGTCTCGAACTCCTGACCTCATCCGCCTGCCTCAGCCTCCCAAAGTGCTGGGATTACAGGCGTGAGCCACTGTGCCTGGCCAACAAGTTAAATTTAACAACAAAAAAGGAAGCCCAGTTTGTTGAACAGTGGCTTGGGTTTGAATCACCTTGGAAGAAACAAGAAAATCTTGAGAGTTGGGAAATAAGCCAGATCCTATAAGCTTGGGTGGCCTGAAAAGGTTTTTTTTTTTTTTTTTCTTTGTATCTAGAAAGATTTCTGCAACCTTGGGAAGGTGTCAATATATGTTATTGACATGCTGGAAAAGCAGCCAGATAAATAGGAACAACATATATAAGTACAGAAATAAGGAAGAAATTCATGAAACCCTAAGTGTTGATTCTTTAGAGCAGGATTAAATATTAGTGCTCTATGTTCTGTGATAATTGTATTTTTATATAGTTTATTTTGCTGCTTATGGGATTTGAAGTGTTTAAATAAATCGATCACATTAAATTTACATCTGTTGCTGAAACACTTTAAAGGAATTAAGTTTGTAATCATTGTTAATGGTGTAAAAGTCAAATAAAATAAGGAGACAAGTCTCCAAAATATTTTATTTGGAAAGAAAAAATTGCAATTCAGGGCATACACACAGACTGGGTGGACTTCGATATGTCTGAAAAAGTAACACAAGGTTAGAGGTTTTACTTTAAAAAGAGAAATGTTACGTATTGCTCTTTGAGAAAGTTCATTGGCACTAGTAAATTTTTGCGAGCTGGCAAGCTCTGACTGGTAAGTGACACTGTGGGCAAAAGTTGTCTTGGAGTTGTAGCAGATTGTTTCAGTAGCTATTAGATAAAACTGGTTCCAGGTTACAGCAGGTAGTTTCAGCAGCCAGCCTTGCAGATAATTGTATTTTTGGAGCGATGCTATGTGTGCTGAGTGCTTTTTGCCTCCGGCTTCTCAACTTTGTTTTAGTTGGGTATGGCAAGATGGCCCAATTCGTATGATCAACTTTCACAATGTTTTAAGAAAAAAATGTTTTCTTCATGTATCTTAAAAACACACACACATATGTATACCCACATATATATGTGTGTATATACATTATATTATGTAATTATAAATTGATCATTAAAGTAGGTACTCTTCACCAATGGAAATGCTTCAGACATTAAAGAATTTCTTGAGCACTAAGCTTTCCTGGGAATAGCTGGCACACTGCACAAATATTCTGTCAAAGTTACAGTTAGAAGTTTATCAATGTCAAATTTTAAGTGGGAACAGTTCATTTATAAATGATAATTTCTAGGAGGTCCTTGTCACCAGAGACCATTGTTTTAATACTTCACCTGTAACCATTGATTATTACTTAAAGCAAATGGGCATTCAAATGAGGTCTTGGAGTATACTTTCTTCTAGATTGAGTCTCCCAGAATACTTGAAAATCTATGGTATGAGTTGACTCTTGGCATTCTCTTTCCTCCAGTCTCCAGTGGAAGCATCTTCTCTCTGCTGGAGCTGGATCTGATACCTGGGTTGCATTGGACTGAGATCCTTTTATTTAGCATCTTCAGGGAAGTCAGTAGCCTGAGTTATAGTCTACTCCTTATCTAAGGACCACATGGCAGAGAAATAGTTTGTGAGTAAGGAAGAGGAGATTAGCTGTGGAAACAGATATTTATTCATTTTCATTAGTATTTCTCTTTTGATTACTTTTCATGCCCTGGCCAAAATCACTGGCTTATCCAAATGGACTTTCTGGCCACTCAATTTTCTGCCACTCATCAGTAAAAATTCCCCTATTTTTAAAAACTATCACAGGTATTTCATATCCTAGAATCTTCATAGTAACTTTTTCTGTCATTAGTCCCAACCCCAGATTTTAATCTCTCTTTTCTGAACTTCTATGGCACATACGATTGAGACCACACCATTGAGCAATTACTCAAACACTAGTTCTCCGGAATCCTCAAGGCAGGGTCATTTTGACCCACAAGGGAACCCCCTAGGACTAAGTTATTTTGTTTAGCTGAGCTTTGCAGCTCCTTAAGAGTTACTCAATGAGATTATTGAGCCCATTTGGGTTTGCTCCAATAAGACCGCATTGGTAGCAAATATTTAGGCTTCAGTGCTTCAATTCTGCAGAGCACTTTTCTGTAGACTTGTGCTTTAGAATCACCTGAGGCCACTTATTAAAATGTGATTTCCTAGGCCCACCCCAGATGCACTGAATTTCAACTTCTGGGGATGGAGCCTAGGAATCTAAGTTTTCAACAAGCTCTACAGGTGATTATTATGCACACTGAAATGTGGGAATTGCCCTCCTAAAGAAAGGGCAATAGGACTTTGGATGAACTCAACACAAAGTAGCTGATTGAATATATATGCTTTGTTTCCCTAGGACTTCAGGTTGCATGTGCTTGTATTTACACTTCTATTTCCTCTCTTCCAAACATCTTTAACATTTGCTATCACATAACAGTTTTCTATTTCATACTTCTTTTCAAATGACTCTGATACAATTGAGTAGCCGTTTCGCTGAAATTAAATAGTTGGTTTCATGGTATTGATGCCTTGGGGAAGTTTAGAGAGCAATCAGGAAATACTGGGCAAATGGAAATTGAATGACTCCCTAATTCCACTAAGCACCATTGAATTTTAGTTGAGATTGGGTGGAGAGAGGAGGATCATAATTAAAATAGAACTGTTGTTAACAGAGGTACATAATAAAGAATAGATGTTACACTAGGCAGAATATGCCCGGCTATGCTGTGGTGACAAGTGTCCTCCACTCTGTTTCATGAAACAACAAACGTTTCTCACACCAAATCCATTAAGGTTTCAGGAGACTCCCTAAGAAAACTGCCACATGTGGGCTCAGCAGTCTCGGCTGCTTTGATCTTAGAGTTTCACCAACTTTTTTACATGAGAATTCCTTCATGCATGATCAACACAGCAAGAGAAGAGAGTGAGATAAAATCTATTTTTTTTTTCTTCTTCTTCTTTTGAGACAGGGTCTCGCTCTTTTGCCCAGCCTTGAGTGCAGTGATATAATGATAGCTCACTGCAGCTTCAAATTCCTGGGCTCAAGTAATCCTCCTGCCTCAGCCTCCCAAGTAGCTGCGACTACTCTCAGCCAGGCATGGGTACAGGCCACCGTGCCTGGCTGAGATACAGTCTTATACTGGTAATTAAATGCCCCTTCCCACAGTCCATTGGCCAGAAGTAGTCATATGGTCTTATCCAACTGCAGGCACAGGATCGTTTGTGGAAAAACAAAAATGTCCACTGTGCCCCGGTGGAGAGGAAGACAAAATGGGAAAGCACTAGCAATCTCTACTACAGATGCTCCATTTCAGTGAGAAGTGTTTCTGGGAACAGATTAACTGTGATGTGAGGCAATTATTTTCACTAGGGTAAAGGGAAAATAGGGTATCTAGGCTTTTTATTAACAACTCTCTTTCTCTCTCTCCTCTCTCTTTTGCTCCCTTTCTCCTTTTTTCAAACCTTGATTTCTCTTTTTTCCTTTTTCTTGGCAACACTTTTAAAAAAGTTATTATACTTTTGTGTCATAAAATGACCTGAATTCTTGAAAGGCTTTATGCTACATGCTGTGTATCCAAGGTAAAAATACGCAGTGGTCACTCTTCTAGCAATGGATCAGAAGATATTTCCAATGACTGTATTCTTAGGATAATTTCTAAACTCCCTAATGTGGCTTACAACGCTCTTTCATCTAGATCTTGTTTACCAGTTTCCAGCCCCAAATCCCACAAAGGCTCAAATTTTGATATGTAGAAGAATCACCTGGGCAGTTAATAAAAAATTTAGATTCTCAGGCTTCATCCTCAGAGATTAGAATTTAGTACATCTGGAATGGGACCCAGGAATTTGCGTTTTAATTAGTGGCCTCAGGTGATTCTAAAGCAGGGTTCCGCAGACCACTTCTAGGGAAGTGCTTTATAGCAAATGAAGCACGGAAGCCTAAGAATTTGCTCTCAATGCCTTCTTTTAAATGATAACGTTCTCATCTCTGGATCTTTTCCCAGGTGGTTGTCTCAGGCTGAATCATTCTTCTCCTTACCAGTTCTCTACCTCCACTCTGCTCCCCGGCTTGGCTAACTACCCCTCTCCCTTCGGGTCTCATAGATGAACTTTCTCTGTGTGATTTTCTTGAAACTCAAGCTCTCAAGTCTAGCATTAAGTGTACCTTCCAGCCGCTCTTATAATGGTCTGATGTGCCTTTATGACAGCACTTACCTACTCATATAATAATTGTCTGGTTGCTATTCTTGTCTGTTACCGGAATATAATCCGCTGAGTGCTGGAAACATGTTTATCATGTTCATCATTACATCCCATTTTCTAGTACGGTGACTAATACATAATAAGTGCTCAAAACTGCTGGCTGAAAGAAAGATAAAGGAGAATTACTTAAAAGATGGTAAGGGCAAAATATCAGAAAGGTTATGCAGGGAATCAGTAAGATTGACCCAACAGGCAACAGTGTGATATTGTTTTAGGTTTAAAAGGCATATTTGGCCGGGCGCAGTGGCTCATGCCTGTAATCCCAGCACTTTGGGAGGCCGAGGCAGGCAGATCACGAGGTCAAGAGATCGAGACCATCCTGGTCAACATGGTGAAACCCTGTCTCTACTAAAAACACAAAAATTAGCTGGGCGTGGTGGCGCCTGCCTGTAGTCCCAGCTACTCAGGAGGCTGAGGCAGGAGAATCACTTGAACCTGGGAGGCAGAGGTTGCAGTGAGCCAAGGTCACACCACTACATTCCAGCCTGGGGATAGAGCAACACTCCTTCTCAAAAAAAAAAAAAAAAAAAAAAAAAAAGCATATTTATGGCCGGGTGTGGTGGCTCACACCTGTAATCCTAGGGCTTTGGGAGACAGAGGCAGGAGGACCACTTGAGGCCAGGAGTCCAAGACTAGCCTAGGCAACATGCGAGACCTTCATCTCTATACAAGTTTAAAAAATTAGCCAAGAATAGTGGCATCTGCCTGTGGTCCCAGCTACCTGGGAGGCTGAAATGGGAGGAGCACTTGAGCCCAGAAATTCAAGGTGCAGTGAGCTATGATTGTTCCACTGCACTCCAGCCTGGGTGACGGAGAGTAACGGACCATCTCTTTAAAAAAAAAAAGCATACTTAAAATGAATGGAACATCTCATACGTATCAACATATTGGTTGTGTTTAATGTCTTCAAATTCACCTGAGGCACAATAGGATCCTCCAATTCATCACCCTCTAAGCCCAATAACCTCTATAAATGTGAAATCATGACTTACACTTTTAAGTGATGGGACCATTTTTCTTCTTCCCTCACAGACATCACACAAAAATAACAAAGACAATAAGAAATTATAACAGAAATTTTAATAAAATTAAGAGACTTCTGTAACACAACTACATAATATCCAAAGACAAAGTAGAATGGCAAGAACTTCGCAGAGTGGAATAAGCCTTGATGGTAAAGAGAAACATCCAAATAAGCAAGCCCTATGGTCCTCAGGTCCGAAATCTGTCCGAGAAAAGTTAAAACAATACTTCGCAACTCATAGTTGGATGTTAATCTTTCCTCTAACCCCAAGAGAGATGGGAAGCTTATACTTTTGTGAAATGAAGCCAGAATAGACCCAACTTAGCAGACACAAAGAAGGAAAGAGACTGTACTGAACACAAAGTTCATATTGAATGGTGAATCCCCAACATTGCTTCTCCAGTCCAGCTCCCAGAATGTCTGAGGCTAGCCTTGTACTATTAGGCAAGAGAATGTGAGTCTTTCCCTGGAGAACCCAGAAGATCTCAGAATCAAGACCTATGGATTAAATAACATTTAGGACACTCACTAATAAAAAAGCTGACTTGCTACTCAGTGGCTCTGCCACGAAGCCTATTGGTCAAAAAGCCATTCTAATGCACAGAAGACTTCACATCCCCTTCTTAGTGCTTCACAACTAAATACCAATGGCAAGGATGTCAAGATAATTCAATGGGAAAAGAGAAGGTCTTTTTTAAACAAACATTCTTGCAACAACTGAAAGTTCATATAGGATGAAATGAAGTTTAACCCCCACCTCACTTGAATCACAAAAATTGATTTGAAGTGGATCATAGACCTAAATTTAAAAGAAAACTATGAAATTTCTAGGAAAATATTTTTACTACCTTGGGAGTAGTTGCAGATTTCTTAGAACACAAACTCCCACAATTTTAAAACTTAAAAAAAACTTTAGATGAGTATTGTTCTAACCTATATTACTAAGGTAATAGGTAGGCTAGGCTAAGCTACAATGTTCAGTAGGTTAGGGGTATTAAATGCATTTTTAACTTGTGATATTTTCAACTTACCATGGGTTTATTGGGATGTAACCCCACTTAAGACTTAATCATAAGTCAAGGAGCATCTGTATTCTAAGAGGAGAAGAGACAATATAGAAATAAATGAATTCACAAGGAAATGTCTGAGCAGTAAGTGCTATTTAGAGAAGTAGAGTGATAATACAGGGAATATTTTAGTTTGAAGGGTTAAGGAAGACTTGCCTAAGGAACTGGCATTTAAGCTGTGAATAAGAGACCAGTCATGCAAATGGGAGTGGGGTAGAAAAGGCAGAGTCTTGATAGAGGAACCAGCTGCTGTGAAGGCCTTGAGGCAGAAGCAAACTTGGCCGGATAGAGGAGATGAAAGGTCAAGCAGTTGATATGTGGTGGGTGAAAGGAAGGAAGGAATTAAATGAAACCAGAGAGGTAGGTAGAGTTCAGATCAGCCAGGGCTTTGGAAGTCAGAGTGAATGGATTGGTGTTAGTTTCTGAGTGTAATCAAAAGTTGCTGGAGTGCTTTAACCAGGGAGGCACTTTATATGACTTATGTTTAAGAAATACCACTCTGAATAATGTGTGCAAAATGGAAAGGTGGGAAAGTGGAAGCAGGGTTATGAGTTCCAAGCTTACTAGGGAGAGATGAAGTGGGGCTTGTGTTAAATTAGCAGTAGTGGAGAAGGAGAAACATAGATGAATTCAGGATGTGTTTTGGAGACAGAGTCAATAGAATTTGCAGGTGACTTTGAGGAAAGGAGAGAAGAAATTGAAAGAATCAAGGATAGCACCTATATTTTTAGCTAGCACTACCAGTAGTGCTATCTACTAAGATAAGGAGAATTGGAGAAGACAATTTAGGGTAGAGGATAGGCAGTAGTTCTATTTCGTCCTTGGTAAGTTTTAGATATCTTTTAGACATCCATGTAGAACTATTGAATAGATAATGGGGCATAGCAAAGTGGAGTTCTGAAGAAAGACCAGAGCTGAAAATGTTGAGAGTCAAAGGACATCTATCTTCCTATAGATCATATTTAGGATATTTAGAGCCGTGGGACTAATGGTCACAGAGGAGGCTGTGTAGATGGGTGCAGTTCAATAGAAATATAATGCAAGTGACATATGTGAGCCATGTATGTAATTTTAAATTTTCTAGTAGCTATATAATAAATGGCCATATTAAGCACATTAATAAAGTAAAAAGAAGCAGGGTAAATTAATTTTAATAAAATATATTATAATTTAAATATGTAATCAATATAAAAATTGCTTGTGAGACACATATTTTGTTTTTTAGAGACAAGGTCTCTCTCTGTCACCCACACTGGAGTGCAGAGGCATGATCATGGCTCATAGCAGCCTAGAAATCCTGGGCTCAAGTGATCCTCCCACTTCAGCCTTGGTAGTAGTGGGGACTACAGGCATGGGCCACCATGCCTGGCAATACTTTACTTTTTTATTTTACAAAGGCTCTGAAATCTGGTATGTGTGTTTACACAGCACATCTCAATACACAGCACAAGTATGTGGCTAGTGGTTACTATATTGGAGGAAGTTTGCTATAGAGGGAAAACTGGGAATAAGGCAGAGGTTGGAAGAAATGTGGGCTTGAGCTCTTTTGCTATTCATTTTAAGACAAGGATACTACAGCATTCTTGTGTGCTGATTGGGATAAATTAGTAGAGAGGGAAAGATCCATAATGCAAAACAGTCAAAAGGATAATTACCGGAGCAGATTCTAGGAAAAGGTGAGAAGTTGAGGTCCAGGGCAAAGGCATAGGGATCACCTTTGCCAGGAGCAGGGATGCTTCATTCAAACCAACATGAGGGGAAACCGAGCATCTCCAGTGCAGACAGGGTGGGAATTTGGAGGTGGGAAGAAGTTCTTTGTTTAATGTCTGCTTCTATTTCTTTAGTGAAATATAACACAAGGTCAAGAGTGGAAGGGCACAGGTGCATGAAATTTGAGAAGAGAGAAAAAACTATGAAACAGTTTTGAAGAGTGAAAAATTATAGATGTCTACTTTAGTGCCTATTTGAGATTTGCAATCATGTGGTGTGTTTCTGTCTAGAAACATTCAGCTGTGTGGACTGCATGTTTAGAGTAAGAGATAGTAGGGTTTAATCGGTTTGGGCTTAGTCTGGTTGGCTCTGCAGAAATGGAAGCTGGTGATTTAAGAGTGTTTATAAAGAAATGATCATAATGACCATAAACTCTTCACTGGGCAAGGAAGAAGGAAAGTGGAGTTAGTTCTCTCAATGTGGCTCCAATGGATGGGTCATCTTGATGAGACTAAGGAATTTTTGGATTAAAAATATTTAGAGGAAGTGAGCCTAAAGTACAAGAGCTGGTGATAAAAAAGAAAAAAAACAAAACAAAACAGGGCACTCAAAATTGAGATTTTCGAGAAGATTACAAGGTCAAGGACATGATTATAGGGTTACATAAATGAGGTGGGATGAAGGAACAGATAGTTGAAAGTGAGGAGATTGAGGAACGGGGTGGCCAGAGTGATGGATGGATTATACACATGAATATTGAAGTGTGCAAGAATGATGTGAGTAGCAGTACAATAAAGGACAGTCTGGTGCTAAAGCCACTGGAGAAGGGGGCTCTCCAGGGTTTGTGTTTCACAGTAACAAAGAGGGCTATTGGGTAACTGAAGGGCTTAGGGATTTTGAAGGCAGGAGGAAAACTATTTTGAAGATAAACTTGGAAACAAGGATGAGCTGTGAGAGAGAAAAAAAAAATAGCCTGCACTTAGAAGAGTAAGGATTTAGCAGGGCAACAGGTAGAGGCAGTGTTGCTGGCATTGTCCAACTTGATAGGATACCATTTACATAGAAGATGACGTAAGTGGTACCTTCCTAGGGTGTGTGACACATCCACAGTGGAAAGGACAAATTCAGAGTAGTTGAAAATGCAGAGACATTTTTCTGATAACACAGCATGAGTTCCAGAGGACCCCCAAGAAGGGGTGAGAAGGTCAGATCCATGGACATGCAAAGATACCAGGGGATGAACATCCAGGGGATTACAGGTGGCCAGGGGAGGCTCAAGCTTCCTGTGCTTTGTAAATACCTCATTCACAGATTGACCTAGATTCTTAAGTCATTTGCGCTGCTCAGTGTAATTTTCCCAGGCATCTTTTTTGATAAGATTTTAAATCACAGGATTGAAGAGAACTTATCTCCAGAGCTCTATTTTCAGTCAGCAACAGCCTGAAATAATTTGAGTGCAGGTGTTTTGGACTCAAACAATCTCCCCAGAACAAGCAAGGTCAGGCACTTTTGTGTGATTTCTGCTCATTGCTGTTCTTCTACTTGCCTCCAGAAGCATATAACAAAAGGTCAGCTTACTTGGAAATATGCCCAGCTGCTTATGGGGGCATGGTTGTCCCCAGCATTGGTTTGAGCATTTTTTCTGTTACAGTGCCTGAATATTTCCATGTGACTTCACCCTGAGCCTGCATTCATGAGAAGAACTCACGCAGTCTATGACCCTGTGTAGAGAGTGTCTCTTCTTTCTTTCCAGAAGTGGTGGACTGGTCTAGCTTTCCTAGAGTTTTCTGAATTACCAACAAGTCCTAGTAAATGACATGTGCCTGCTTTGGAAACCTTTGCAAATGGGGTGGGAGCTCAGCGAGCTTGAATTGCTATGACATACTACCCACAATCCAAAGTCCTTGACCTGGATCTTATGTCACCATGTTCAACCTCTTTGAAGCACTCACTTATCACAGTTGTAATTCTATAGTTACTTGTGATAGTCTATAAATAGTATCTCTGAACATTTGACTGTAAGCTTTACAAGGGCAGAGACCATTTCTTTCTTTCACTGTCACTACTATTCCCAGCACCTAGGAAATTCGTAGATAACATTTACAAATTGCAAAAATGAATGAATGCTTGCACCTCCTTGTTCTATGCCATTGTCTGCCCAGTAGCTTCCCACATTCTCCCTGATCTCAACTTTCCTCCCAGCTGCCATCCAGATCTGTCTCACTCCAGGATGCCCTGGGCTCTGAATCACCCTTCACTTCCTTCCTCTGAAAACTGAGTCCACACCAAATTAACAAGTCCCCCATACACATTCTGTCCACTCAAAGAAGACCTGTCAGTGATGGCATTCAGACATCAGCAGCAAAATACATCCTATCCTGAGTTCAAATCTTCATTCTAGCATTTAACTAGCCGTGAAGCTCAGCAGGAGACTTTGCCTCTCTGAGCCTCAGGGTTTTTTTTGTTTGTTTGCAAAATGGTGATAAAATCATTACCTACTTCATATAGCTACAGGATGAGCATCCCCATCTGAAAATCCATAATTCAAAATGCTCCAAAATCTGAAACTTATTGAGTGCTGATATGATGCCACGAGTGGAAAACGCCACAAATAAGTACTTAACACAAACTTTGTTTTATGCACAAAATTATTTGCCCAAAGTTGTGTAGCTAAGAAAAGAAGGGAGCCAGGTTGGAACAAAGTCCTGGAATCTTAGCTCTTAACTACTTTCTACGTTGCCTTTTTTCGTGATGATTTTCATTTTACTCCCATTTCCTGATGTTTTAAAATTGTTTTTATGTCTATCTCTGTAGATCTTAAATATTTTTTAAAAGAAGACACAGGAAAAATACATATATACATATGTGATGGCATTACAATGTTTTTTTCTTAGTTCAACATAGAAAATGAAGGAGAGAAGTAGAAATAAATTGGGAAAGAATTCTCTATTTCATTTTCTATCCACTTTCATTTTTACAAAAAAGGATGAGTACATTCACAGATACACACACAAACTCACTCCACTCTAGACCAAATAGGGAGAAACCAAGCAAAGAGTTTAGGCATCATATGCTCTGGAACACTGGCAGCATGAATTAACATAGTGTTTCCATGGCTGTTTGTGCTTTTTAAAATTCATTTACTTACTTCATCTACAAAGGCTGCTATGCATGTGTTTGTGGCTGTGCATGTGCACATGAGTATTTGTGGGTATTTGACCGTGAGTTTTGTTGACCAAATCACACACTGTCTGAGACCGTGGAATGTCTTAATCTCTTTTTAAAAATGTATTTTTACTTTTTCCCCAGAATTCAACACACCTCTCCCACCCCCCCCCACCTCATCCTCTCTCTCCTTCACACACAAATGTTTGAGCAAAGAACACTTACAGCAAATGCACATTGCTGGTTACCCATCTGATAACCCTTCTCCCTTTTTCTTTAGTGACTGAGCTCTGACTTTATTTGGGGTGGTGATGTGCTTAGCTTGAAGGTTGTTTTTCAGCTTTCCTTGCAGCTAGGAGTGGTCCATAAGATCAAGCAGAAGCTGATGGGTGGGAATTCTGGAAAATCTCTGGAGAGAAACATAGACAGCTCTTCTCCCACCTTCTCCCACCTTTCTGCCGAGCATGTGGATATGGTTAATACAGCTTTGGCAGCCATCTTGGACCATGAAGGAACATTAAGGATGAATGCCTGGTGCTATAGTTTAAGGAAGACAAAAATAGAAAGAGGTGTCATGTCAGCTTTAGATGCATGACTCTAGACTTCTTTCACATTTCAGTGAAACAAACTTTTATCTCCTTGAAACCACTGTCCTGTGGTCTCTGTGGCTAGAAGCCAAGCACAACTCCTAGCTGGTAGAGTATTCAATAGTTTGTTAAATTGAATAAAAACAAAACCAAACAAAACAAAAAACAATGGATTCTCTGAAAAGAATTTAAATCTTGTGTCTTCATCTTCTGGGTCAAATAGTGAACCTAAAAGATTATAAGTCAAGGAAAAGAAGAATATTTTATTCTAGCATAAAAAATAATTAAAACTTAATGCCCCACTCAGGAAGAAGAGTATCTCCCAGAAGATTTCCTGGTTTGAAATGCCCATTCATTTTAGTTAAGTGTTTTCCTTTCACAAATTTGTTCTTCCTCTTAGGTTTATTAACAGAATCTATCAATTGTACATGGCATCTTCAGAAACTCTACTAGCTCTCAGTCTCGCTGCACTTAGCATTTGGGAAATCACGGAGCAATCTACTTTTTTCTCTATTGGCACTTATAGGAAAGTCTACATGCCTCCTTGTGAAAAGCAAATGCTTTTCAACATAACGGGTGTTAACTGAGTGGGTAGCACTCTGCAGCCTGAAAAACACAACAGTGGTTAAAAGGATGTGTGAATTGTGAAGATCTTATTGTTAAGAGTTTCCTGGGAGGCTTGCATGTTTTCCTCTCTCAAGATTCCTCCTGGTATATCATTAATTCCTTGCAGTGTGAAACGAAACAGGGAGATCCAAGGAGGTAAGAAGAGTGAGGGGGGAAAAGTGCTTAGAATACAGTGGTGTGCTGTAAACATTTAACAACTGGCTGGGGAGTGGGGAGGAAGACTGATTTGTAGTGTTTGCCAATTTCTGTAGTGTAAGTATGTGCACCATGGCTGATTTCAAGCTACCAACAGCCTAAGAGCTGGCTTGTAAATTTCCTGAGAATTTAACAATCAGCTCTCAGAAGCCTTTGGAACTGTCTCCAGTATTTCACTGCAGGCACATCCTCTCTCTCAAACTTCCCAACAGTTTTAGGAGGATGTTTTTACAGGATCATGTTAAAGGTGCCGGAACAGAGGCTACAAGATATTAAGTAACTTGTCTGCAGTTATTCAACATTTGGCATTGGGGTTGAGATTTGCACCCAGGCTTGGCTGACTTCACACTTGGGTTTTTAACTTCTCCATTAAAAGAACATGGATAAAATGAAAGGAAAGAAAAAAGAAGACAAGTAAAAGAAGAAAGGAAACAGTGAGGGGAAGCTTCAGGCTAAGGCTAAACAGATTGCTAAGCCATGTAGTAGAACACAGGTCAGCAAACTGCTGCCAGTATGTCACATCCATCCTGATGACCTGTTTTTGGATTGCAAAATGGTTTTTACATTTTTAAAGAATTGTAAAAAAAAATTATAAATAAAACAAAGAAGAATATGTGAGAGGAGCTGAATGTGCCCCATAAAGCCTAAAATATTTACTCTCTTGTCCTTTTTTCCTACACCAGGCCAGATATGACTCCTGGGCCTCACTACCCTGAGGTTAACTGTAGGTGAGAAGGAAGGGGAAGGAGATCAGCCTTTGGTAAAAATTTCCTACTGCTACCAGCGTTTGACATGGATTATCTAAGTTAATTCTTAAAATAACCCTGAGAGATGGTTTGCACTTGTCTTCCCTATTTTAGCCAGAGGGAAAACCCGCTCAATGATTAATTCGCATGTCTAAATTCCCAGCTATTAATTGGTAGAGATCAGAATGGGTCTCCTGGGATCAGACTTAGACTTAGAGCTCAGACTTAAGTCTCTTGGGCTCTAAATCCTTGTGCCACACTGGGTGTAAGCGTTTCCTCCAGGATTCAGCCTCCAGATTCTCTGAGCTGCCAACCAGAATCTCATGATCTAGCAGAAGAGGGTGCTACTCCTGCAACCAGATAATCCCTACAATAATCTCAGGAGCCTCGGGCATATTAGGGAGATGGAGGAGGAAGTGCTGCATTCTGCCAGTGAGCTGAGTTTCTAGGCTTCACAGAGGAGGGGACAATGAGCTGGTCCTGAAAAGAAGGCTATACAAAGGACAGTATGAATGCTATCTAGGAAGCAGGAAAGAGTGAGCATTCTGGGAACTGGTAGGGGGTTCTCCAAAGTGATTGCAGCATAGGTTCACAGGGAAGAGGTGGCGGGCATTTCCCTGGACAACTAGGTTGGAGCTACATGGAGAAGGGCCAACTTTTAAACCCCACATCCTGGCACCCCTCAGTTGCTAGGGATAAGACCACTGAGCAGATAGGAAGGAAAATGGAGAAAAGCATAAATTCTTTGGAGTTAAATGAGATTACATATGTGAAAGTGCCTGGAACATGTGAAAGAGCCTATTGACACTCAGGATGTCTAACATAGTAAGAGAAAGATCTGGCTGTAATGGAACCATGGTATAAGTCAGCATTGAGTTTTTAAATTAAATACTTAATTGAATAGCCAGGATCGCTCATACAATTAATATTAATCTTCAATTAACTAATATGAATCCCAAGAAGGTGACTGTGCTGGTCCTTGGACTATTTGCTATTGAAGCCAATCTTCCCCTCCCTGTTATGCTATGTACACAGGGTGTCCTCATCATCAAGATCTGTGCGTCCCAGGTTCTGATGTCACTAGAACTTGGTTGCTACAGCCAATGAGAAGCACTGGGAGGAGTCTGAGGGTGGGAGGAAGGGAGAATTAAGGGCATTTCTCTCTCTCTGCTTGCATCAGCAGCTACACCTCCTCTGAATCTCTTGATTACCCCAGACAGCCCACTGTGGTTTCAGTTTCCGATGGGTGACCTGAACCTTGAGCTCTCGTAACCCCACAGCTTCCCTTTGTCCTTGCAGTCTTGGGGTAGCAGCAGTGCCTTGCTCTTGATCTCTGAGTTGTCTCACTGGCCCTTGCTGAGTTTTCAGTTCTTCTAGCACTTGGGTTATTAATTTCTTGGTTTAAAGTTCCTCTGGTTTTAATATTCAGTGATTATTATTTTTCTGATTATTTTTTACTCTAGTAGATTGTCTTAGTCTGCTTGGGCTGCCAAAGCAAAATACCACAGACTGAAGGCTTAAACACCAGAAATTTATTTTCACAGTTCTGGTGGCTGGAATCCCAGGATCAGGGTGCCCTCATGGTTGGGTTCTGGAAAGGGGTCGCTTCCTAACTTACAGATGTCCCCCCTCTAGCTATGTCCTCACAAGGTGAAGAAAGTGAGAATGAGCAAGCTCTCTAGTGTCTCTTCTTATGAGGGCACTAATCCTATCATAAGTGCCCCACCCTCAAGACTTCCTCCAACCCCAATTACCTCCCAGGATGCCATCTTCAAATATCATTACACTGAAGGTCAGAGCTTCACTATATGAACTCGGGAGGGATACAAACATTCAGTCCATAACACAACTATTATTATTTTTCAACTAATGCTGCTTTGCAGAATTGGAAACTGAGGCTAGGAGAGGTAAAGTATCTTTCCCAAAGTCTTAGCTAGTAAATTACAAAATTGTTATTCAAATCCAAGTCTAGTTGCCTTTAATGGCATGCTATTAACTATTGTACCTGATTGCTTCACAGTGTGTCTGCAAAAGAATCCAGTAACATGCTAACACAATACAGTCAAATTCCTATGACTTGTACTAGCTTGTGGGAAATGGCCTATGCTAATTAAATCACAATGTGATTGATGGGATATTTTAAAATATAGAGCTAACATCTATATCTCTTTTCAGTTCACAAAGAGCTTGCCTACTCATTACCTCATTTCCTCATTTGATCTTTATAATATGCTTGTCAGGATGGAAGGACAAATCTAGACAGAAACTGAAGGTCAGAGCAAGCAAGTTAATTGGTCCATGTCACATAGCCAGTGAGTGACAGAGGAAAGGAACACTTAAACCCAGATCTGTGGCTCTTGATCCTGGCGCTCCCCCATCACACCAGGTATAGGAGTGCAATGTTCTTTAGGGATCTACCAGAATAGCAAAGGCCTGATTGAGTGGGAGCTGCTTCTACTATTATATTAGACTTCCTCAGTATCATTAAATTCATTTACTGGTTTTTCAGATAAGAGATCTGAGGGCTTGCCAGTGTACCACGTTGCCTCTTTGAAGTTACCTACTTCAAGGGAAGTTCTGTTCACCAGAGAAGGGGCTTTCTAAGTACAGTGGGTCAGAAGGGTTTGCAATGAGAACATCCAAAGCATTTGCCTGATGGCAGCTGGCTCCCCTGATATTTTAATGATCCCATATGTGTAAAAATAGATACCGTTAAGCACTTGAAAGCATTTTGTTCTCTTAAAATAGGTTAAAAACATTCCTCTTTTTTGTTTGCACTCTTAATTTGCTTAACAAAACCTCTTGGCATTTATGGTCTAGAGTAGAAAGTGAGCTTAAAAATCATGTTAAAGATAATAGGGGAAACTGAGGGACTATAAAGTTTTAATGTCTTATCCTATTTCACACAATTCATTGAGATAGATTATTTGGTTAACAAATCAGTTTTCTCTCGTACATTTCACTGTATTTTGGGAGTTTGGGGAGAGAGTTGAATTAATTAAAAGAGGGAATCCCATCCTCAAAAGTGTACCATCTAGCATAGAAGTTTAGACATGTACACTTACCAATTCTTGTATATCAAAATAAATAAGGAAAATATAATGAAGACATAATATGGGCAGTAATGATAATTCAAGGTCTGTCCTTGGAAATGGTCACTAATCTTGACAGTTTTAAAAGATTGAGATTTTGAAGTATTAAAAAGAAAAAACTATCAAAAATGAATTAAGGCTGTGCTAAGGAAGCTCTACTTGAGGCTACATCTGGCCTTTGGCATTATCCATCTGGCTTGCAGCAAGTTTCCTAAATTAAGTACCCAGAGACCTCATCCCTTAATAATAGATATGGCGCTTCCCAGGCCTGAGAAGGATTCTTCTTGCTGAATGTCCTGTTTTCACTGTTTAACTCAGAGTCATTCTCTTAAAGCCACAGCAGATAGCTCTGGAGGGGGTTGGAATCCAGCTTTCCTGGTCAGGAAGGAGAGAGGCCCCAGTGTCATAGGATTCTTGGAGTGTCGCTTCACCAGCTAGAAATTTTGTGGCCAGTGGCGCCCTTGTCCAAGTTTTGCTCAGGAACACAGGGCTCGTTCTGCCCACTCGGCCTGGCTGGCTGTGTTTGGCTTGCGCCTGGACCCTATGCCTGCCAAGGGGGAGCTAGGGGCAGAGCAGCAATGGGTGTGTGAGCAAGTGTAGGGTCCAGCCACTGTGCACAGCCAGGCATGCTGGCGATGGCAGGGAAGGCAGCTTCAGGTGCCGGCACAGGCACTGGCTCCCTGCGAGGCTGCAGCTGGACCAGGCGTACTGTAAGCAATTTCCACAGCTGACACGAGGGAATGCAGTAACACCTGGAAGGTTGGAGACGCCAGGAACTTCAAAGCCCCAGAGAGGATGTTTCACTGCCCTGGCTTAGTCAGGGAGCTCCTAGCTCTGGGGTCCCTGAAGGGCAACAGCTCTTCTCTCCTTCTCTTTGCTCTCCTTCTTGGCACCTGCAACATGGGGAGCCAGGGGTGTGTTTCAGCCCTGTTTGTGCTACAGCTCTTTTAGCTCTGCCATTTGGCGGGTCCCAAGTTCCTGTCCTGATTCCAGGAAGAATGAAGTTCACAGACAAGTGGAGGGTGAGGAAGGTGAAGCGGAGCTTTATTGAGCAACAGAGCAGCTCAGAGGAGACCCACATTGGGTAGTTCCTCTCCACGGGCAGGTGTCCTGATGAGTGTTCAGCTCTCAGCAGAGAGGAGACCTTGGAGTGGGTAGCTTCTCTCCACAGCTGGTTGTCCCATCATCTCCTCAAGTTTGGCTGAGTCCAGGGCTTCTATGGGTCTCAGAGGAGAGGAAGTGTGTGCTGATTGGTCCATGGGGGGCCATGGGCTGGCCCAGAAAAAGGACCACAAGTTCCCACTCTGGTCTTTGGGAGTCCCCAAGCTCTGTGGAACACACAGCGAGGCCACATGTCCCCCACTGTAGTACCCATGCTTCAGGCCCTCCCCAGCTTGAAAGTGGGGCTTCACCAGGGACCTGTCCCCTTTCCACCCAGGAGCCTGTTTGCCTGCTGCCACCATTCATGGCACCCAGGCTGTTCATGCTGAGCGGTGCCTGCAGGCCAGCACCAAGCTGCCCTCAGCTCTCACCTTGGCCTCCCTCCGATGCTCATTGGCACCCAAAGTCCGGAGGGGACCAAGGCAGCAGAGGGCAGGCACACACCCAGCTGGGCTGTGACAGGGCCTGTGCTTGGCCCCAACCTTGCACTGGTATTGGAGTGGGTACCAGAAGCAGGGAGCAGACACCTCTGAGCCTGCAGGGGCAGTGAGGGGAAACCTTCTGAACTTCCCAAGCCCCTAAGAGTGCAGAGATGCCAGGTCCACAGCCATGGCTTGGCTGGCTGCAGCTGTGCCTAAGAAGGTGGGGCTCCTGCCTGCTTCCAGCCCCCAACAGCTCCATGGAGCGCACAGCCTGGGTCACATCTTCCCCACTACAGCCAGTGTCATGGCAGCAGCTGCTTTAATGGGCCACTGCTGCCATCAATAGTACATAGGATGTGCTTTGTGGGAATGAAGACTTGGGCCTGAGTTGGCTAAGTGGGCCAGTACTTTACTTGCTTGGGTCAAGTAGATGGGACCCTAAGGCAGCCTTGGGGACAGAGGACAGGTGCAGGGGGTACAAATCAGGCTGGATGAGTACTTTCAAGGTCAGTTCAGGGGAAGCACTCATTCTAAGCTTCTTGTGGAATGGGGGTAACATCAGAGATAAGGGGCTTGGGGAAACCTTGAACAGTACCAGGAATGTTGTAGGATGGGAACCCTACTATGTAAAAAATTCTGTCTTGGGCTTCTCTCTGCTGGGAAATACCTCTTCTTTTTTCCTTCCAACAGAAGCTGACCCCCTCTCTGAAATATGACTGGTTCCTTTCTTCCCTTTGATCTAAATGATTCTTCTCCCTCCCATCGCCTGTCCCTTACTAGCCCCCTCAAAACACAAATACATACAAATGTAAACATATGTGTATGTGCTTCTTCTTACCAAATGACTCTTGGTTTTAAGTTTGGTTTTGGAGAGGGATGCTAGCCTATGAACCTGTGTGGAAAAGCTACAGTACCAAGAAATGATCCACTTCATGGATGGATGGAGATATATCCATATTCGTATCCATATCCATGTCCCTTTGTCTTAAAAGGTTGGAGTGGATAAACTCTAAGGTATCCCATGATGCTTGATGTCTGATATTCATACCTTTGTATAATCCCCTCCCCTTGAGTGTTGCCTATGACTTGCCTCAATGAGTGGAATGTGGCAAAGGTAAAGAGATGCACATGACTATGTGCATGGGATTATGTAACCCCATAGCACCCATCTTGCTAGGGCCTCTCTCTCTGTCTCAGTTGCTGACTTTGAAGAAGTAAGCTGCCATGAAACCTATAGCTGCAAGGAAATAAACTCTGCCAACAATCCAAGGAAGGTGGGAAATAGATCCTTTCCTATTTGAGCCTCTGATGAAAACCCAGCCCTGGGAGACACCTTTATGGTCACATTCCTGGCCCAGCTAAGGACCCAGCTAAGCTGTGCTCACATTCCTGGCCCATAAAAAGTGTGAGATAATAAATGTGCATTGTTGTAGGCTGCTAAATTTGTTGCAAATTATTACACAGCAATAGGAAACTAACACAGATTTCAGTAGCTGGGAGTAGGAAGCACTAATACAGAGACTCCTGGAAAGAAGGAGAAACAAAAATGGAGATGTGATAAAGAGAAATAACAGATAGCTTTACACTTGCACACTGACAATCTTTTATGTCTTTTGTCAATATTTCAGTAGCAAACTAGCACCACTGCCTCAACCCTCAAGGGTTATAAGAGCTTTATTGACATCGATCCCTCCATTCATTCAATGAACATTTATTATATGTCCATCAGTGTAGGGGTTTCTGCCACAATGGGATTTATACCCTTGGTGGGTGCTTCCACATATACGCAAATAATTACAGATAAAGCAGTGTCAGCTTTAGTGTCCTGAGAACACTACCATCAGCCCTCCGTATCTGTGGGTTCCGCATTTGTGGATTCAGCCACTCACAGGTTGAAAATATTTTTTAAAAAGGCATCTGTACTAAATATAGACTTTTTCCCCATCTCAAACAATACCGTAAAACAACTATTTACATAGCATTTACATTGTATTAGGTATTATATGTAATCTAGAGATGATTTAAAGTATATGGGAAGATGTGTGTATGTTGTATGCAAATTCTACACCATGTTATACCAGGGACTTGGGCATCCATAAATTTTGGAATCTGTGAGAGGTCCTGGAACCAATTGTCCTTGGATGCTGAGGGATGATTGTGTTTAGAATATACACATACAACACATCAATCCCTTCTGGCCATTTACTCATGGAAGTTACAGTCTGTTGGAGGACATTGACAATAAATTGCAATCATTAAAAACAATTGTATAATCCCATTTATGATAAGGGATATAAAAGTAAATACAGGATTATCTGAGAGCAGTTAGTTGGGGGGG
Organism: Pan troglodytes; assembly: GCF_028858775.2. Classification (NCBI taxonomy): domain Eukaryota; kingdom Metazoa; phylum Chordata; class Mammalia; order Primates; family Hominidae; genus Pan; species Pan troglodytes. The sequence continues at coordinate 97,555,078 of NC_072407.2, forward strand.
ACCTTACCTAAGTAGGGGAGTCAGGGATGATTACCTAGAGCAAATAATACAGAAGGTGAGTCCTGAAGGATAAGGAGCTTGCCAGGAGAGGAAGTGGGAGTGGGAGAATAGGCTCTGTGGTAAGACTCTGCCAGAGGAAATCGCATCCTCAAGACGATGAGGTAAGAAAGAACTTGGTGTTTTCTAAAAAATAAACAGAGGCCAATGTGGTAGGAGCAGCAAGGGATAGTGGGGAAGAAAGAACTTGGCAGTGGAGGACCTCAGAAATCACCTGTGACTCTATTTTTATTCTGAAAACTTTTAAATGTGCAGATAAAGGACAATTTTCTGTCTCCATTAGAAGGATTTAAAATGGGGAAAGGCCATGGAAGGCCAGGAAATATAAGGACCATGGATCCTTGGCAGGGCATGAGAAAGATACAGAGGGAGGTAAAATGAGTTCATTACTGTGAGAATTAGGTCAGAAGACAGACTCTTTAGGTAGGTGGCAAAATAGGTAGGTAGTTTAGATTGGGAGAAATGGGAAATTACAAAACCCAGGTTCCTGGAAGAGCCTGAAAGGGAAGGAGAACAGGTTTATAGTTCACCTGATACAGAAAAAGATACCACCAGCTTCTTGGGCATCCAGCAAGAAGCAGTAAAGGGAAATTTTGACCAAGACATCTTGGTAGGATTTTTTAAAAAATGAATAATAGAGTAGAATCTGTTACCAATTCATGTACCTGGAGTTGCACACCAAAGTGTGGTCTAGCAAAAAGACTCTCCAAGCTTGAAGGCTGTAGGCCTGAGTGTCCTGGCTCCCTTCCTAACCAGCAGTTTGCCTTTGGGCCAGTCATTTAAACTGTCTGGCCCTGGTTGCCTCCCTGGGTATGGGAGTAGATGATCTCAAAGATTCCAACATGGAGGATTATTACATCTTCATAGATTGTCACTGCTGGTGACAGTCAATCTCATGAAGATTGGCCTGAGAGTAAATAATGGGGTTCAAGATCCTTAGGAAGAAAGATCTGAGGCTGTAGTCAAGGGAAAAATTCCGCCTGGGATGGTATTGGGAAGGGAGGGAGCTGGAGTTCCAAGGCTCTGGGGCTCTGCAGTGTGCTCCTATGACGAGTGCAGCTTGCATGATTGAAGGTATTGTAGAGTCAACTGCCTCAAAGACTCATAATCTGCTGTTGTTGTTTTTTTCCTTTTATCTGCCCAATTTGTCCAAGTCCTCAGATTGCATTATTGTTCTTATCATTAATTCCTTCTTTACAGTGCAGCAGTTTTAATTAGATTCATTTCCTGTTTTCCCCTCTCAGGGAGCAGTACATGATGTCTGATGGCTCCTGAGTGCCTGGAGAGGGTGTGATAAAGAAACTCAGTCCAAGTGGATAGTTCAAGGAGAGAGGAGGGTAGGCAGGTCAGGATAGGGGTGAGGATGGGAGAGGAAAGAAGAGAGCCCAGCAGGCAAATCTTGCTCTAGCTGTTGATTCCACATCAGCACCCAGTGACCCAGCCATGAATAATGCTGTTGGCTTGGAGAGACCACCCCCTAGTTGAGTCTGGAGTATTTCCCTAGCCTTGCGTCAGCCTTGTTATTTATCTGACTCTTCATTTCCTGGACGGTTTCGGCTGGGAAGAACCTCTTTAAGCATTGATATGCCAGTCTAATTACAATTAATAAGGTCAGAAGCTGAAAAATGTATTTGATATTCCCACCTTGTAGACGGATTCAGACCTGAAGAATCAAAAGCTTGTCTGACCTCAGTTTTGAGGCCTCTGACCTTGCAGATGCCAAGCACTCTGGGATGCTCTGTGGGAAAGTGGATTGTTGCATTTTTTAGGATTCAATTTTATTTTTTGTCATTAAAAAAATCTTTTAGGGAAAGGCCTTCCAAAGTTCCAGGCCAAGGAGCAAGACACAGTACAGCATTCAACTATGTTCAAATGTGCCTCTCATTAGCTGTTTGATCTTGGCCAAGTTATGTAACCCATCTAATCTCAGCTTCCTCTCTGGTAAAATAGAGCTAATAATACCTACCACATGGAAGTGCAATGGAAAATAGATAAGATAATGTATATTCTGATGCCAAATAGCTAAGTATTATCAGCAGTTTAGATCCAGGAGAGCCAAAATCAACATGGTGAGAGTCTGTGTACTGAGGAAGGAAAAGAGAAAAATAGGAAGGAAAAGAGAAAAACCTCAGTTATGAAGGTCCATAACTTAGTGGGTCTAGAATATATGCTTTAGAGTCAGATCTAGGACCAACTTTCAATTCTGTCATTTATTAGATGTGTGATATTGGGAATTATTTTAATTTCTGAGCCTCGAGTTTCTCATCTGCAAAATGGGAATAAAAATCACATCTGCCTTATCAGGCTGTCTTGAGCACTAAATGAGATAATGCTTTGTGGCTGAGACTTGCTAGATACCCAACAACCTTTTCCCTTTTCTTCATGCGTCACCAATAGACTACATTTCCCAGCTTCCTTGCATCTACGTGAGGCTTTGTGACTAAGCTCTGATGAATGGAATGTGGATAGAAGAGATATAGGCTACATTATCGAAGGCTTATCCCCAAAACCTTCCGTATAATCCTCTATACCCTCTCTTTCCTCATCTACTGGTAGATTCAGAGCATCCAGAAGAGAACTCTAGGGTTCAGAGAAGGCAGAGCCACTGTATGGAAGGAGCCTGGGTCCTTGAATGACTGGAGCATAGCACTCCCCGCTCTGCCCCTCTCAATCTGTATTGGATTATGGTTTAACTACTGATATTTTAGAATTGCTTGTTAAAACAATTAATCTGTCCTGACGTATTTATTCTCATAAAACACATGGTAATTCTTCAATAAATGTTAGTGATTATGATTATGATTATTTGCTCCTTGGCTGGAATGGCTGAGTGAGCAGTTCCATAATTTAATAAACTTAATACTACAAGTGTGTTTTTGTTTTCTCTCCTGGCTGGAAGATTAACTGCTAATCTTTGGATTCCCTAAAAAAGATATTAATAATGTCTTCATTTATTTGTCTAATTCATAAATATTCACTGCATGCCTACTTTTTATACAATTTTATTAGTTGCTGGGTAATGCAGGGATAATATCTTCATGAAATCTTTAATTTCACAAAGAGGGACTGGTATACAACTAGCTCTATTATGATGTAGAATAAAATGTGTGCTTTAACTCTCACCTAATCATCATAAACTGTGGCCTGTAACACTTCACTTCTTAAGAAATCTATAATACTCTTTCAGAGTTCAACCCAGGGTAGGATCTATGGGAAAGTTTTGCCACTTTCCTGGCAACCTAACCTCAACTTTCCATGGTCAGGAAAAGAGAAGGAGGGTTAAGTGGGAGCTGTTGTTTCATTGGAAACCACGTATGTGTTTACATGGTGCTGCTTTGTGGCCTCTAGAAGCCTTCCCAGCCCCTCCCTTCCTTTCTCTCTTCCTCCCTACGATTGTGCGATTGTGCGGCATCGCCGGCATCTCCTGGAGTGTGCTCATCTGTCCTGCTCTCCCAGGGCAGGGTGAGCGAAGGCTTAGCTGTGACAATCTAGTGCCCATTTTGTTCAACTTTGCCATCTTCTCTTCCCGGAACTCAGCTGTTTTATTTGTAAAATAGGCCAAATTAGATTGGAACTCAGGTCATTGGATATGTAGCATTCCCTTCCATCCATTACAAACAGCACTAATGAATCAACGCATTCCTTTTGCTGAGCCTGAACCCACGCAAGCCTTCACAAACAATACGCACTTCCAGGCAGCTCCACCAAGCTATCAGACTTGGATCCAGAGTCAGATGATCTCCAGGCATCTTTGGTAATGACAATAATACTCTCTGACCCCCTTAAAACGTTTTTTAAGGCACTTTTAGGTAGATAATCTCATAAGCACTCTGAGAGTGGGGTGGCATCTGTTATTTTTGTCCCCTAACCTCACTGTGCTCAGCTCTCAAGTCTCAAGGAAAGCTCAGCAAATATTTGAGAACTGAAAAAGACCCTGCTCCTCCTGACTCCTCCTTCTGATCTTTGCTTCTATTCCCTCACCAGTATGTCTTTTCACAGTCACAGGTACTAGGCTCATTCTCACTGCCTGTTTGACCTGGAATTGCGTGAGCTCATAGGTTCATCTAGTCCATCCCTCTGCTCCCAAATAGGCTATGTCACATTCTAGCACTGACAAGTGCTGAGCCTGTTGAAGAAGGACAGCTGTCAGGCCCAAGAGCCCTTTCTTGGAATGCCTGCTGGTAAAACCAAGATCATTGGGCCCGTTTGCGGATGACTAGTTGGCTTAAAGGATTCCAAATCTTGCCTGTGGATTTTTCTTTCTGAACATATCATTAGGTCTGAGGGTGTGCCAAACCAGCTCGGAGGCAAGGCTTTGTCACTGCGCCTTTTCATTCATTATTATTTCTCAGGCAGATCTGTTTCTCATTGACTGGGGCCTCTTGGGCCCCTCCCTTGCCTTGTCATGCTCAGAACAGCCTGTTTGGCCGCCCTCCACGGACCGCACTGGCCCAGAGGTGCTGTCGCCTGCCTCTCCTGACTGGTGGGGACAGGCCTGAGCTAAGGCTGCCTTTGTTCTTTCACAGTGGGTTATTTTCCCTTGGGCTTGGATGGCTCAGCAAAAGTTACTGGACGCTCGGCAGGGTGGGAGCCCTGAGCTGCACAGTTTATATTGGAAACTGTGGACATTGTTCTGGATCATCTGCATGGTGCCAGCATTTTTCCTTTTTGTCTGACAGGGTGAATAGTATGGCATGGGAATGGGGTGGGGATAGGGTCAGGCACGAGTCCATGCAGTCTGCCTTGCATTGCGCAGAGTTCTTTCCCAGCAGTGCCAATGCCGGCCCTGGCAAAGGAGGGGAGTGACCCAGGGAGGGCGTTGGTGAGACCGCTGTTTAGACTCAATCTTTAAAACCATAGACACCTTCAGGCACAGGCAGGACAAAAGGAAAAGAGAGAGGATGCCAGGGAAACAAAGATGGTAATAGATTTAGGGGCATAGGAGAGAAGGTAGAAAATGAGAAAGTGTTTCTTCAATGAATCCCTTCTAGATATTACTCTAGTCATCTCATTTGAGGTCCTACAGCATCTATTATATACACCAAATCTTTCACTCCCTACTGTATACAAGTGTGTGACTTAAATTCCGCTCTAGGCTTGCTTTCCCCTCAGAGATTCTCCTACTCTTTGGCCTGAATTCTACTTCACAGTGAGTGTCCATCAAAAGCTCTTTGCTATACTGTCTCCCAACCTCACTTCCTAAGGATTCTCAGAGCTTCCACTCCTGAGACTACGTGGCCTCCCTTATCGCATGTCATCTACCTCAAAGCTGCCAATTTACTTGGGGGTAAATCAAATCCACTTGAGCCACAAATCTCATCAATGTAGTGAGTTCACTAAAGAGTTGGGAGTAAAGGCATTATCCCAACACAATTTATGGCTGCAATCTTGCAACTAGCTCTTCTCTTTTGACTTTGCTACCTTTCTCCTAAGTCTATGCCTCCACCTTCTTGCATTTCCCTTGGTGTGAAGCTATCTTTTAACTCTCTCTTTTCTCTTCTGACACTATTTGACAGTGAATATTTCCTGTGCTAACCTCTGGAAAACAAATACATGTCCTTCCATTTGGATAGCACTTTAGAGTTTACAAGATGTTTTCATAAACCTCATTGTAGAAAAATCTTCACAACGATCTCATGAAACTCAGATTATAATCCAGCTAATTTCTGCACTTTAAATCTAGGTTGTTTCCCCCCATGTTTAATGACCATCTACCTCTCAGGAAGAACCAGGAACTCTTGCAGAGTTAGGACAGGGAATGGGGAGCTGGGTCTCTGAGGGTGGGGTAGAGGGTGAGAAGGTCTCAGCGGGTAGAGGCATTGGTGGTGAACAATGCAAATCTTACAGAAAACTTTTTACTTCAAGCCACCCACATTTTTTTTTCTTTCTCAGGCCCCAATATTTCCCTGGTTTATTTCATTTTCTCTTTTATAAACCACAGCTTCTAACCATGGTTACTCTTGATTTACTCATTCATTCCTTCATTCATTCCCTTGCTCTTTACCCAACATTTCCTGGTGTCTACAACATTCCAAGCAGTGGTGCTTCTCTTTCCTGTGGAGAAGCACAGGCTGCTGCACAGCAGTGGGTTTGAGGTTCCTGTCCTGGGAGCTGGAAACAGCCCCGTGGAGAATTCTAGCAAAAGGACGTGAAAGGGCCCCTCCTCTGCAGCAGATCAACTTCCCTGTTTTTCATGGACATCCTCTGGCAAAGATTAAGACCATATATTTTTCTATTAATATACATAAGATTGAGGAAAGACGTATCTTCATTCCAGAGAAGCACCCAGAGCCCTCCGTCTTCCAAGAATTCCTCAGCCGGAAGCTCAATGTGGTGGTCATGCAGCTACTCCTCTTTCATGTGCCTTCCACACATGGCTTCCACAATACCACACCTCTTGCCTTTCCCTCAATCTCATTGGTTGTTGCTGCTCAGAGGCTTTGAAGCTTTTTCCTCTTCACATTGGAGGGCTCCAGGGCTCAGTCCTTTGTCTTCTTTTCTTCCCTAACTACCCTCTCTCCCTCGGTGATTTCATTTGCTCTCATGCCTTTAAACACCACCCACATGCCAACAACTCCCACATTTATTTCTCCATCCCAAATCCAGGCTAGCATGTCTCACTGCGTAACCGACATTGCCACTTTGATGTTTAATAGATATATGAAGTTCTGTATGTCCAAAAGAAGCTCTGAGTTTTTCCTCACAAGCCTACTTTGCCCATCACTTTCTCCATTTCAGTTGATGGCCACTCTACTTTACTAGCGCACAGGCCAAAAGCCCTAGAGCCATCCTTGACACCTCTCTTTCTCTAATTAACACATAAGTCATTGGCTCAACTGTGACCTAATCCAAAATATGCTACTTCTTATCAACTCCACCACTAGCATCACTTCCCAGGTCACCATTCTCCCTCCCAGTTTGTCACAACACTTCCTAACCTGTGTCCCTGCCTCTGTCCCTACCCCCTATAGTCTATGCTCAACACAATTGCCAGAGGAATCACTTTACATGTAAAGCGAATCATATGACAACCTACTTTTCCTCCAAGTTTTAATGGCATCCTTTAATACTTGGGATAAAAGTCAAAGTCTTTACAATGGTGAGTAAATTGATTGCATAAACAGCTGCAATTATCCACCCCTTCCTGTATCTGCCTCCCTTGCAAAGCCACTGTATAGCCCCTCCCAGCAAAAGGTGGAGTCTATTCCTCACCCCTTGAATCTGGGCAGGCCCTGTGATTTTCTTTGACCTGCAGAATGCAGCATAAATGACAATGTGCCACCTCTGGGCATCTTGGAACCCTGCCGTCCCCATGTAAACAAGCCTGGGCTAGCCTTCAGGATGATGAGAGACATGTGGTCTAGTCACATGTCCTAGCTGGCAGCCAGTCAACAGTCAGATATGGGAATGAGGCCACCCCAGACTAGCCAGCTTTGAGCCAAGCCAACACCTGATCCTCAATGTGCAAGACCAGCTGAGGTAAGCTGAGCCTTGTCAAGATCATCAGAGTTCAGCTGAACCATAGATAGTCTTATGAGCAGTACAAGATGCTTATTGATTTAAGCCGCTTGATTTTTTTTTTAAATACAGAATTATTGTGGCAAGAAATAATGGATATTAATGGCCTATAAGGCCTTATGTGATCCACAACTCCCCTTACAACTCTGACTTTATCTGCTACATTCCGGAAGGCTTGGTCACCATGCTGGAGCCACAGCGGCCTCTTGCTCTTCCTGGACTACACCAAGCACGCTCCAGCCTCTGGGCCATTGCATTTGATGTTTCCTCTGCCTGGAATACTTTGCTCCACATACCCCCATGGCTTCTGGCCTCACTTCCTTGGAGACCTGCTTAAATGACATGCCAGCAAGAGTGATATTTGTAGTATCTTTTAAACATTTTGGCATGAGAACTGACCAATCACAACAGCCAAGGGTACAGGGCAGGATCAGGGACCTGGCTGTCCCCTCCTGAGCCAGGAATTTATCTTTTCATGGCTGAGCTGGGGGAAGTATTCCAAAACAGGAGCCAGGACAGCCAACGTGGTGGAGAGGGCAGCAGTAGAGTGGCTTCAGGCCATGCTTGTCTAACAATCGGTAAGGATATATTTTAATATTTCAACAGTAAGTGTGGTGATCAGCTCTGATGATCAGGGTGGTGTCTCCACCACTCTGGCCTCATCCCCCTTATCCCAGAGTACTCTCTGGGTCCCTTATTCTACTTAATATTTCTCTGAAGCACTTTTTATTGCCATCCAACTTATAATATATTTTTCTATTTATTTTCTCATTACTTTTCTATACTTCTCCTCTTTCTAGAAGACTGCTATCCAAAGAAAGTGTCTGTAATGATGGAAATGTTCTATTTCTGAGCTGCCCAATAGGATAGCTATGGCCACATGTGACTACTGAGCACCTAGGATGTGGCTCTGAGAAAACTGTGCTTTTAATTTTATTTAATTTTAATTACTTGAAATTTAAATAGCTACATTAGCTAGTAGCTTCCATACTGGACAGCACAACTCTAGATTGCAAGTCTCATACAGTAAGAACTTTAAAAAATTTTTATTCACTACTATATCCCCAGTGCCTGGAACAGATGCTGGCATTTAGAAGTTCTTAAATACTTAATTGCTGAAAGAATGAATGAAAATGGTGGGTCGGAGGGCAGTAGGTTGCAAGAGGAGGTGTCCATGACAAATGCTTTGGTGCCCTTTCAAGGCTGTGACTGTAATGGAGAGTGGTTTGGGGGACATCGAAGGTGGCCTTCTCACCTGCTCCCCACGCCAGCTTCCCAATTTGGTGGGATATAATGAGTAGGGGAAGATGCCATATCTGGATCAGGATGTATTGATTTCTCATGCTCACACCAACCAGTCGACAAATGGCCTAGGCAGAAGAGAATATTTTCTCTGGCCTGTCCTTGTGGAATACCAGTGGGGGGGTGGGGGGGGGGGAAGAGGAACTCTGTGATACTGAGGCTCTCTAAGCTCCAGTCCTTAGGGATGCCTGTGATGGAGCTCATGCTGCAGAATGACTCCCCTACAACCACAGAATGAGGCCACACTTCAAACTGTTCTTTCCACTGTCCTTATGAGGCCAGGAGGCTCAGCAGAGACCCACCTCCACACGTGTCTCAGGCAGTGCTCACCGACTCTGGTGACACAGGAACCAGTCCCAGGCACACCAACAGCAACAGATTCCCTGTCATTGGTGTCTGCATATCCAACTGCTGAACAATATTAGATAATATCATGTCCTTACAGTGCCATTCATCTTGGCAGTGCCTCTTTCACTTTAAAAAGTTTTCTATTAAATTATAGAAGATGTGGCTGGGTACAGTGGCTCATGCCTGTAATTCCAGCATTTTGGGAGGCCGAGGTGGAGGGATTGTTTGAGACCAGAAGTTTAAGACCAGTCTGGGCAACTAGTGAGACCCCATATCTATCTGACAGAAAAAAGAAAAAATAGCCAGGCGTGGTGGCATGTGCCTGTAGTCGCAGCTACTGGGAGGCTGAGGTGGGAGGATCCCTTGGGTTCAGGAGCTTGAGGCTGTAGTGAGCCATGATTGTACCACTGCACTCCAGTCTGGGCTACAGAGTGAGACCCTGTCTCAAAAAAAAAATTATAGTAGATGATAAATTATGTGATCACCCTAACTATAATGCATCAGGCATTGTTCTGAGCACTTGACACATCTTTTGACACTGACACCTTGTACATAGGGCAAATATTACCTCCACTCACGCTGGAACCACAGAGGCTAAAAGATTGGTCTGTTAATCTGGGAATCAACAAGTTTAGACCTTGGCAGTGCCTGGGTAAATAAGCAACGGAGCCTCATTTCCCGGAGCCTTCAGGAATGCAACACAGGCTGAGCACCTCCTGCCACCTCCTGAAAAACATGTTTCTAGTGGACAGGAGGCCCAGCCAGGGAAGAGTGTTTTCCCATAGCAGATAATCACTTCTCTCTCAAGCAATCAACCACATGATAATTTCTAGGCTGAGAGCATGAGGCTGCTGTTGTGGGATCAGTTCCCATATCCAGTAGAACAATACTTACACTCTGGCCTCATTTCATGAGAGCTGATGTTTCTCACATGAGAGAATTCGAAACTCTTGGAAGGAGATGGAACTTTCTAGGGTGAGTTCCAAAGAAAGCCAACACAGGTCCTGCTGCACAGCATAAATGGAGGGGCTCAAGCCCCCTGCAAACATGACACCTTCTTGATGAACTCTGGGCATGTCAAGCAAGGACTGAGATGTGAAGGGCAAGCCAGAATGTGCCAACCCGCAGTTGTGTGATTCAAAGCAGAATCTAATTAACTCATGGAGTTGGATGGTTTCCAGATTCCTTATAAATGTCATAGAAAGGCAGAGGCAACAACATGGCTGTAATCCCTCTTTTTTTTTTTTCATTTTTCTTTTGAGTCCTTTTTAAAAGATGCTTTCAGCTCAGTGTATCATTGAAAACACTAACAACAGCTTACCGTTGAATAGCGCTTTGTAACATTTAAAACGTCTTTCACATCTGTTATCTCAATGGATCTGACACCAACCTTATGAGGTAGACAAGTCTTTTATTAATAACTTTGTTTTAAAAGCAAGGGCACTAGGGTTCAGTGAGGTTAAATGATTTGCTCAAATTTACCTGTATTATTATAATAGTAAGTATCATTTATGGAGTGCTTAAGTGTTCTATATACATTATCCCATTTAATGCTCACAGCTCCCCATGAGGTGGAGACGTTCTTCTCCCCAGGACCACAAGGTTCTGAGCAGAGGTGCCTGCCCACAACCAAGTCACCAGCTGGGAAGAGGTGGAGCTGGGGCAAGAACTCAGAGTCCCCACTCAGAGCCCAGCATAACTTGAAATTTTGTACCCTTCCCAATACATGAGGGAAGATGTATGTTTCCAAAGCATTATTTAAAATGAGAAAGACTGAGCGCAGTGGTTCATGCCTGTAATCCCAGCACTCTGGGAGGCAAAGGCAGGAGGATTGCTTGAGACCAAAAGTTTGAGACTAGCCTGGGCAACATAGTGAGACCCTGTCTCTAAAAAAGAAATAAAAATAAAACGTAAATAAAATAAAATGAGAGGAGAATTGTCTTACTGAGAAGGCTGAGAATTTTACTGGGCAAAGAAGGTGGGCTAGAAGGAATCCCAGGGGTGGGATAGGAAGAAAGAGGGCAAGGGTCTGAGAGGTGCCGCAAGGGTGCAAATGATGCTGCTGAAAACTGTCAGCATGAGTCCTCGTGGGGCCAGGGACACAGCCTGCTCCCCGAGGAAGGGGCCACATCGTCTTATTGTCCCAGAACCCACTGTGTGCTCACTAAATACTTGCTGGATAAATGGAAGAACAAATGGGTCTTAAATTCATGAACAAGATAAGAAAAATATGAAAACATTTTGACAACTACTTAATAAAAAATTAATAAATAATCATATTTGATGACTCCTCTGTACCTGGGTAAATGCTGGTTATTACCGACATGCCAGGTGCTTGGTTAAGGACTTGCCAAGCATTATCTCTTCTCCTTATGTAATAATCTCATCTCATCTCAGTAGGCTATAAACATGAAATGAATTTATTATTATTTTAAAATCACTGTTTCAACAGGGCTTGGTGGCCATTTCTTCCAATTCCTCAATGATATTTTGGGCACAAGGTATATTTTTGGGTTGCTCTTTGTTATTGAAATGTCTGTCTAGTTTCAAACCTGAAATTCAGTTTGAAGCTCACTTTCTCCTTTTCATCTAGCATAGGCTACCTGGGGATAAGGTGGGGCAGGCAGGGCATGGCCCAGCTCTAAGATGCTTCCCTACCACCTCCTTTTCAAGGGCTAGTTCTTCTGGTAGGAATGGGGGCAGATGATGAGGGAAATTGAGATGTGATCTTCTGTAACTGGCCATAGGGTGGTGGCCAAGTGTCCTAGGCCCTGTGGTAGTTTGCTCTGGTTCTGTCTGCTCCTACTGACTCTGCTGTAGAGTAGCAATATGAGGGTGGGATGGGCCAGTGTAAACACTTCACCTTGACTCTTCATGATCAAGGACCCTTCAGAGAGGGGACCCATGCTTCCTATCCGCCCCTCCCATATGTCCACATTCCCAACCCTTTCTCCATGTAGGCTTTGCCTTATTTGGCCACTATATGACTCCTATGTTCTCCTGTAAGCCATGGACCCCTTCTAGTAGGTCTGGAGAACCATAGGGGTCATCATTCCCGTGCTCCAGTGGTCAAACAGGATAGATTGAAGGCTTCCTCCATCTTCTTCCCTTGTGTAGTAAACCAGGGTCCCTTCTTACCTTGCTGAGGCAGGCTCCCTAGCAAGCCTACCTCCTTCAGAAATCTCCAGAAAGAAGTAGCACCAGTTTCTATGTTTATTTAGATCTCAACACTTCAGGGTATATATGGCAAACCCTTCCTCATTGTTCTCTGCTTAGTTCTTGTGGCAATACCAGGTGGACTGCAGATTTTGCATTTCAGCAAGAATTTAGCAAGGTGATAAGATACCAGCTTCCTCTTTTTGTAGGTACTCTCATATCCGTGAGTGATTCTCTTACAACATCAATGTTTCCCTTACCTTTGGGGGAAGTACACCTCTCTACCCTTCCCTGTTCCTAACCACTGATTGCACAGAAGGCCACAGACTTGACTCTCCCTCTTTTTTCTCTTCCTTTTCCCCCATCCTATTTGTGTAGACCAAGGGGGATAATGAGATACAATGCTAACGGTTGGATTTTCCTATGCCAGTCGTGCTTCCCTTTAGAAAGCTAGGAGTTAGGGGAGAAAGGGTGATGGATTACTTCAATAATTAGAGGTACACCCTTCTAGTCTCTTTTAGCTTCATTTAGGTGCAATTTATATGCAATCCAATGAACCCATTTTAAGTGTGTATTTAAGTGTGCATTTGAAAATTTATGTGACTGTGTAGCTACCACCACATTCAACATATAGAACATTTTCATCACCCTTGATATTTCCCTTGTACCTCATCCCAAAGTCTCTTTTCAGTTTTTTTTTTGGTTTATGGTCTCTAGTTGCTCCTTTGGAGACACGCAATGTCCTTTAACATGTTCAACAAAATTTTGATATTAGTAGGTAATATTTTTATTTTTCAGAAGATGAAACTGAGGCTTATACCAAATTACTTTTCCAGGGAGGGACAGGAGAAAAGCATTAGCTGGGAGAGAAGGCTAGAGTAAAAGATTATGAGACCGTGTTGGAAAGATGTGCTGAGATAAGGTGGATCTGACCTTCTTGTGGCAGACATAAGCAGGGGCCCAATCACAAGGACCTTCATGGGCCATGCTGTGCCAATCTTTTAGTTCTGGAAATTAAAACAACCTCCTATGTCTAGTTAAAGTTCAATTTTTCTATGCCAAAATGATGTATGAACAGATAGATACCGTGTGTGTGTGTGTGTGTGTGTGTGTGTGTGTGTGTGTGAGAGAGAGAGAGAGAGAGAGAGCAAGAACAGGTGGAGGGGGTGCGTAGAAGGAAGAGGTGGAGGGAGGGAGATAATGAGAATGATTACATATGGGTGCTCTTGGCAAATATCCCTCATCCAGAAATATCTCTCATTGGCCTGTCAGCTGCCCCAAATTGTTTTACCATTGGAGAATTTATCCTTCTTGTACCAATAAATGTGGTAACGAAAAAAAATACCCAGGACGCACGACTGGCAATCAGAAAATCAAATGTTGCCTTAATGCTCTCATAAAAATCTGTTAATTCTGTCCAAGTCATTTCTCTTCCCAGTTTCTCATAAACCTCATTGGTAAAATGTGCATAATATTAGTTGCCTTAATGGGGTAAAAGCTCTTGCAAAAGTAAGAGACATGTTAGAGCTGGTCTTTGGTTTTCATGGCTGGGACTTGATTCTTCTTTTTGCAATCTACTTTCTTTTAGATCAAAGAAAGGCCCAAAAGTTACTGCTGATTTGTTATTTAAATAAAGAGCAAATATGTCTCAAAATATAGAGGTGATATTCAGAGTGATTTTTTGTTTTCCCTAAAGGATATTTATTTTATCCCTTGTCAAAGCAAGAAGGGAAAGGAAAAGAAATTTAGTTATCAGAGAGATATGCTGAGAGGAATATTCTTTTTTACTATAAAACTGTAGGGCAGGAGCTAGGTGACCTCTTTTACATCTCTATCTCTTAATAAGCACAGAGAAGTAGAGAATTTTAAAAATATTTAAATTAAATATTTTCACATACAAAAGAATATTAATAGCATGTAAGTAAGGTATTTTTAAAAAGACAAAAATGAACATCTGAACACACCACCACAGTGTAAGAATGAAATATTTAGCAGTAGGTTATTAAGCCCTCCCTGATTAATTCCTCTCCCTCCCCAGAGTTAACCTCTAACTGGTGAACATTGTATTTGTCTTTCCCAGAGCTTTTTTTAAAACCACATATGATAATATTATTTGACTTGTTATAAGTGGACTGATACTGAATGTGTTATTCTGCAACCTGCTTGTTTGGCCCAGTTTTACATTTGTGAGATTTATGTATATGGCTGCATGTCATCTCACTCCAGAGATTTTCGATTCTGCATAGCATTGCATTGTATGACCACAGTTTGGTTACTGTCCTTCTGTTGGTAAAACTTTGGGTTGTTTTCCATATTTTCTATTATAAACAGCGTGGTATTGAACATTCTTCTTCATGTCTTCTGATGCATATGAGCAGGAGTTTTTCAAGGTCTTAGTCCTGGTAGTGACACTGTCAGGCTTCAGTAGGACATGCTCAACTTTACTGGGTAATGCCAGGTAGGTTCCAGGATGATAATGCCAATTTAAACTCCTACGACAGTGTGTAGGGGTTGCCATTGTTCCTTGATCTTGCCACTTGTGTATTCTCAGGCTTCTTAATATTTTCCAAACTGTTGGGAATAAAATGATATCTCATTGTGGTTTTACTGAGGAGGATGAAAATATTTGCATGCCTATTTACCATTTGTTTTTCCCATTTTCATTGCATAATTTGTTTAATTCTGATGCAAGAAATTTAGCAATTCCTTATATATTTTGTGAATAATAATACTTCACTGGTGATATGTTGCAGCTTCTGGATTTTCTTTTTATTCCCTTTGTGTTGTCTTTTCATGAACGGAAAAGACATTCTTTTCATTAAGGAACAAAATTCTTAACTTTAACATAATTGAATTTATCAATCTTCTTTTACAGTTGGTATGTATCATACGAAGAGAAGGTGTATTCTCTTAGATATCACTCTAAAATTTTATATTTTGCCTTTATATTTTGCCTAATGCATTTATCAATTTAGTTTTAAATGCACATGCCATTTACCTTCATGCATTAATCAATTTAGAACTGATTAAGTTAGGTAGTAATTCAGTTGCATTATTTTCCCTAAGTATAATTCACTGTCTGCACCATTTACTGACTAGTCTCTCCTTTCCTTACTAGTTTGCAGTGACCCTTCTGTTATATGTAAGGAGGACCTATACATGCAAGGCTGCTTCTGGGCCCTCTCCATTGAACTGTTTGTCTCTTGCTTGGTCAATACCACCCTGTCTTAAATTTCATACATTTATACAATTTATACCTTTATAGAGTAGGGTAATCCCTCACCATACCACATTCTTCTTCTATAGGACTTTTTGGAACTTCTTGGCCTTTTGTATTTCCATTTAAATTTTACAATCATATTCTCAAAGTTTATGAAAATCCAATTGGGATTATAATTGGAATTGCATTAAATCTATACAGATACACTAAGGAGAAATGACATCTTTGCCACAGTGAGTATTCCTGATCTAATTATTTAGCTTTTAATAAAGTTTATAATTTTTTCCACAAAGTTCTTACTTCATTCATTAGATTTATCCCTAGGTATTTTTTTATATTTGAAGATTTTACAAATGGCATTTTCAGTTATGTATTTTGATCTGTATAGCCAGGTATATTAAAATACAATTGATTTTTTATATTAGTTTTTTATCTATAAAGCCTGCTAAATTTTCTTATTAATTGTAATGTTTTTCTCTAGTTTCCCTTGGGTTTTTTATATAGCCAGTTACATCAAATGTGAAAAAATGGTAGTTTTGTTACTTTCTAATCTTTTACATGTTTTACATTTATTTAATTTTGTGTTATTTGCATATCAACTATGACCTCCAATACAGCATTGAATGTAAATAGTAATAATAATTCTTATCTTGGCTTGGTCCTCCTGATCTTACAGGGAAAGCTTTAGTGTTTTACCATTAAGTATTATGTTTGCAATTAGTTTTGTTGCTGTCACTCTATATGAGGTTAAGATAGTTTTCTTCCTAGTTTGATAAATGTTTTTCATGAGTGTGTGATAAATCTTACATGATTGTTTTCTCTATCTGTTAAGATGATTGATGCATTCTCTCCTTTCACAAGATAACGTGAGAAATTACACCCTGTTATTAGGATGCTGCAAATACTGGCTAGCTGTTTTCCCAATACATTCCGTTTCCTCCTGGGCACACAGCAAAGCTGTACTTCCTGGCTGCTCTTGCAGTCAAGTGGCACATGCAGCTGAGTTCAGGCCGGGGGACTGTGAGCGATGTACTCCACTTCCAGGCTTGGGCTAATTAACTCCTATGTGCGGTCCTAGTTCCTTGTTCTTCTTCCACAGCGGATGTGCATGAGCACAGGACTTGGATGCTACTTACTGAAGGTAGTAAAGCCAGATGACGACAGATACCTGGGTCTCTCAGTCTCTCTACACGGCTCACTCATTTTGGACTTTTCATGAGCAAAAAGTAAACTTTTATCATGTGAGTCAGTATTCGTTTTAAAATTTAGTGCAGCAGTTAGCCGACCCTATCCAGTAAATAGGAAAAACCAGAATTGATCTTAATGTATCATCTTTTTAAGCATTGTTAAACATGGCTAAATTTAGTTTGCCAGTATTTTCAGTGTTTTACTTAGGATTTCTTGGAACTAATTGCATGAATGAGACTGACCCATAATTTTATTTTTCTCATATTGTCATCAGTTAACCTTCAAGATTATGCTAGCCTCATAAACTGAGTTGGGGAGTATTTCCTCTTTTCTGTGCTCTCAACTAGTTTGCAAATGTTAATAATTATTTTTTTCTTTTAATGTTTAGTAGAACTTTTTCAGCTTGCTTTATCTGCATGGGAAGATTTTTTTTTAACATGGTTTTTGGTTATTGGCTAGGTTTTTCATTTCTCTTAGGTAGGTTTTGGTAAATTATATTTTTCTAGGGATTTGTCCATTTTATCTAAGTTGTCAAGTTTTTGACACAAAAAGTTCCTCATATCTTCTTATCTTTTTAATCTCTATCAGATAAATGCTTTGGCTCCTTTATGTACTTTCTCTCTTTTTTATGGATCAGTCTTGCTGATGATTTGTTGATTTTGTTAGTCTTTTCAAGTACTAAATTTTTGCTTTGTAGATTCTCCCTTCATTTCTGCTCTTTATAATTTTCTTTCTTCTGTTTTCTTTGTCTTCATTGATTTTATTTTTCTAATCCTTAATTTCAATGTTTAGCTCATTAATTTTTGAATATTTGGCTTTATAATGAATAAATTTAATGCTAAAATTTTTTCCCCAAATCACTTTACATCTCATTATACTTAAAAACAATATTTTACTTATTGTTTCATTCTAAATATTTTAAACTTTTACCTCTTTATTTCTTCTTTGGCCTATACATTACTTAATTTCCAAATGTATAGTCTTTCTCTGGTAATGTGTTATAATTTCTCACTTAATTTTGCTGTGATAAAAAAACTTGATCTAATTTATATCAATCCTTCAACACTTATTCATTATCAGTGGAGTGGAAGTTCTATCATGAAAATGTTAAGGGTGGAAGACAAATTCATGCAACCTCTAAAGAAACTGATGTCCAGGGAGAGTGAGGGGCTTGTTTAAGTTACTATTACTAGTTAGTAGCAGGGCCAGAACATTGAAAAAGGTTTCTTAACTTCCCACCAGTGTTCTTCTTACCAGGGTTATCACCTCCAGGACAATCTAAAATACTCTTATTTGTTTTAAACAAACATATATATATATAGTATATATCACTATATATAAACTTCACACACCCAGTAAAGCACATATATCTCTTGGGTGACTCCTATTTGTGTTAAACAAAGAAGAATATTTTATTTGTGTTCCATTAGCATACTAGTTACTACAATGTTGAAGTACCTAGACAGGCCTGCTTCATATTTTCAAACAGAAAGTTGCATTATTTTATTGATAAAATTATTTTTCAGCTTTTCCGAAGTGATGTTTGCATTTTATTGGATATGTGAAATATATATATATATATATATATATATATATATATATATGTATATATATATGTAACATTCACATACAGGGACATGTAAATTAATATATTAAACTTTTAATTAGATTCTTAGACACCTGCATGAAGTCAATAGCTAATGAGTCATGTTCAGATGATTTATTCTTTAAATAATCAAATCATATGTGTGTGTATGAGATACTTATATAGAATTCTATATATAGATCATAGTGTGTGTGTGTGTGTATATATATATATATAATTTAATCCCCAGAACAATTCTATGGGGTTGGAACTATGACCCTAATTTAAAAGCGAGAACTCTGAAATTCATAGAGTTTAAATTGTTTTTCTAGAATTAATAAGAGAAGCACTGAAAGAATTGGGGAGATGCATTCTATCCTCTACTACTTTGTAGTTTTGTTGGGCAAAAAAATTAAGACTAACACAAAGTAGCTAAATACAATAAAGTTAGTAGAATAGTGGGAGAAAGAGTGGCAAGATGGATGGAGGCCATATTTATGAAGCTCTTAAATGCAAAGCTGAAAAGTTTGATTTTTATCGTGTGTAAAAATAGCTATAGATAGAATGTATTGAATGTGTACACTGTGCTCATCTCTTTAAAACATACTCCCATTTTTATACTTGTATCTTTCCTGTGAAATTGAAATTATTTCCATTTTACAGGTGAGGAAACTAATACTTAAGAGGGATTAAGGAATTTGTCCAGGATCACACAGCTAGTCAGTGACAAATTCAAGATTTGAACTGAGGTCTGTCTGATTTCAAAGACTATGCTTTTAACTGGAGGAAAAATTTGTGAACAGTCAAAAGCACAGACCTGAAGTATAAAATTCTGAGTTTTGACAAAGGTATATACCCATGTAACCAGCTCTAAACAAAACAGAGAGCATTTTTCTATCACCTCATACCCCTTCCAGTCAATCGTCACTTCCCAACAGAGAACCACTGCTGTGTTTTCCATCACCGTAAATAAACTTTGTCAGTTCTGGAACTTCATGCAACTGGAAGCATACAGTAAATATTCTTTTATGTCAGCCTTTTTTCATTCACCATGATTCTTTTGAGGGTCATTTATGTTTTGCATGTGCCAGTAGTTTGTTTTTTTAATTGCTTACTAGTATTTCATTGTAAGACTGTACCATGATTTATTTATCCTTTCTGATGTTGATGAACATTTAGTTGTTTCTAGTTTGGGGCTGTTAACTATAAAGCTGGCATAAACATTCTGTGTAATCTTTCTGTGAACATATGCTTTTATTTCTCTTGGATAAATAACTCAAAAATGGAATTAATGGTCAAAGATTAGGTGTAATTTGTAAGAAACTGCAATTTTTCCCGAAGTGGTTGAACTCCTTTACACTCCCAAGAGCAGTATGGAGTTCTTATTGCTTCTCATCCTTGCTAACATTTGGTGTTGTCTGTCTTTTTAATTTTAGTCATTTTAGTGGGTGTGAAGTGGTATCTCATCATGCTTTTAGTTTTCATTACCCTCATGATTAATGGCAATGTGTATCTTTTCATGGGCTTATTAGTCATTCACATAGAATTTGTTGTTGTTGTTAAGTGTCTAAGTCTTGTGGTCATTTTTATTGGGTTATTTGTCTTTTCCAATTGAGTTGTAGGAGTTCTTTTTTTTCTTCTTTTTTTATTATACTTTAAGTTCTAAGGTACATGTGCACAATGTGCAGGTTTGTTACATATGTATACATGTGCCATGTTGGTGTGCTGCACCCATTAACTCGTCATTTACATTAGGTATATCTCCTAATGCTATCCCTCCCCTCTCGCCCCACCCCACAACAGGCCCCGGTGTGTGATGTTCCCTGTCCTGTGTCCAAATATTCTCATTGTTCAATTCCCACCTATGAGTGAGAACATGCAGTGTTTGGTTTTCTGTCCTTGCGGTCATTTGCTCAGAATGATGGTTTCCAGCTTCATCCATGTCCCTGCAAAGGACATGAACTCATCATTTTTTATGGTGGCATAGTATTCCATGGTATATATGTGCCACATTTTCTTAATCCAGTCTATCATTGATGGACATTTGGGTTGGTTCCAAGTCTTTGCTATTGTGAATAGTGCTGCAATAAACATACATGTATATGTGTCTTTATAGCAGCATGATTTATAATTCTTTGGGTATATACCCAGTAATGGGATGGCTGGGTCAAATGGTATTTCTAGTTCTAGATCCTTGAGGAATCGCCACACTGTCTTCCACAATGGTTGAACTAGTTTACAGTCCCACCAACAGTGTAAAAGTATTCCTAATTCTCCACATCCTCTCCAGTACCTGTTGTTTCCTGACTTTTTAATGATCGCCATTCTAACTGGTGTGAGATGGTATGTCATTGTGGTTTTGATTTGCATTTCTCTGATGGCCAGTGATGATGAGCATTTTTTCATGTGTCTGTTGGCTGCATAAATGTCTTCTTTTGAGAAGTGTCTGTTCATATCCTTTGCCCACTTTTTGATGGGGTTGTTTGATTTTTTCTTGTAATTTTGTTTGAGTTCTTTGTAGATTCTGGACGTTAGCCCTTTGTCAGATGGGTAGATTGCAAAAATTTTCTCCCGTTCTGTAGATTGCCTGTTCACTCTGATGGTAGTTTCTTTTGCTGTGCAGAAGCTCTTTAGTTTAATTAGATCCCATTTGTGAATTTTGACTTTTGTTGCCATTGCTTTTGGTGTTTTAGACATCAAGTCCTTGCTCATGCCTATGTCCTGAATGGTATTGCCTAGATTTTCTTCTAGGGTTTTTATGGTTTTAGGTCTAACATTTAAGTCTCTAATCCATCTTGAATTAATTTTTGTATAAGGTTTAAGGAATGGATCCAGTTTCAGCTTTCTACATGTGGCTAGCCAGTTTTCCCAGCACCATTAAATAGGGAATCCTTTCCCCGTTTCTTGTTTTTGTCAGGTTTGTCAAAGATCAGATCGTTGTAGATGTGTGGTGTTATTTCTGAGGGCTCTGTTCTGTTCCATTGTTCTATATCTCTGTTTTGGTACCAGTACCATGCTGTTTTGGTTATGTAGCCTTGTAGTATAGTTTGAAGTCAGGTAGTGTGATGCCTCCAGCTTTGTTCTTTTGGCTTAGGATTGACTTGGCAATGCAGGCTGTTTTTTGGTTCCATATGAACGTTTAAAGTAGTTTTTTCCAATTCTGTGAAGAAAGTCATTGGTAGCTTGATGGGGATGGCATTGAATCTATAAATTACCTTGGGCAGTATGGCCATTTTCACAATATTGATTCTTCCTATCCAGGAGCATAGAATGTTCTTCCATTTGTTTGTGTCCTCTTTTGTTTCGTTGAGCAGTGGTTTGTAGTTCTCCTTGAAGAGGTCCTTCACATCCCTTGTAGGTTGGATTCCTAGGGATTTTATTCTCTTTGAAGCAATTGTGAATGGGAGTTCACTCATGATTTGGCTCTGTGTGTGTCTGTTACTGGTGTAAAGGAATGCTTGTGACTTTTGCACATTGATTTTGTATCCTGAGACTTTGCTGAAGTTGCTTATCAGCTTAAGGAAATTTTGGGCTGAGACAATGGGATTTTCTAAATATACAATGATGTCATCTGCAAACAGGGACAATTTAACTTCCTATTTTCCTAATTGAATACCCTTTATTTCTTTCTCCTGCCTGATTGCCCTGGCCAGAACTTCCAACACTATGTTGAATAGGAGTGGTGAGACAGGGCATCCCTGTCTTGTGTCAGTTTTCAAAGGGAATGCTTCCAGTTTTTGCCCATTCAGTATGATATTGGCTGTGAGTTTGTCATAAATAGCTCTTATTATTGAGATACGTCCCATCAATACCTAATTTATTGAGAGTTTTTATCATGAAGGGGTGTTGAATTTTGTCAAAGGCCTTTTCTGCATCTATTGAGATAATCATGTGGTTTTTGTTGTTGGTTCTGTTTATGTGATGAATTACGTTTATTGATTTGTGTATGTTGAACCAGCCTTGCATCCCCGGGATGAAGCCCACTTGATCATGGTGGATAAGCTTTTTGATATGCTGCTGGATTTGGTTTGACAGTATTTTACTGAGGATTTTTGCATCGATGTTCATCAGCGATATTGGTCTAAAATTCTCTTTTTTTGTTGTGTCCAGGCTTTGGTATCAGGATGATGCTGGCCTCGTAAAATGAGTTAGGGAGGAGTCCCTCTTTTTCTATTGATTGGAATAGTTTCAGAAGGAATGGTACCAGCTCCTCCTTGTACCTCTGGTAGAATTCAGTTGTGAATCTGTCTGGTCCTGGACTTTTTTTGGTTGGTAGGCTATTAATTATTGCCTCAATTTCAGAGCCTGTTATTGGTCTATTCAGGGATTCAACTTCTTCCTGTTTAGTCTTGGGAGGATGTATGTGTCCAGGAATTTATCCATTTCTTCTAGATTTTCTAGTTTATTTGCATAGAGGTGTTTATAGTATTCTCTGATGGTAGTTTGTATTTCTGTGGGATTGGTGGGATAACCCCTTCATCATTTTTTATTGCGTCTATTTGATTCTTCTCTCTTTTCTTCTTTATTAGTCTTGCTAGTGGTCTATCAATTTTGTTGATCTCTTCAAAAAACCTGCTCCTGGATTCATTAATTTTTTGAAGGTTTTTTTGTGTCTCTCTATCTGTAGGAGTTCCTTATATATTCTGGTTTCAAATTCTTTATTAGATATATGTAAAGCAAATAGTATTAACCAGTTTGCAGTTTGCCTCTTAATTTCTATAATGGTGACTTTGGGTAAACAGAAATTTTAATTTTGATGAACTGCAACATTACTTTGGTAAGAGTATAGATTTTTGGATCCTGTGTAATCTTTACCTACCCCCAAGTTCAGAGGTGTTCTCCTAGGTTTTCTTCTGGAAGTTTTATAGTTTTAGCTTTATGTTTACATGTGTGATTCACGTAGAATTAACTTCTGTGTGTGGTATAAGGTAGGGGTAGAGGTTTATTGTTTGTTGTTGTTTTCTTCTTCCATTGGGTTATCCAGTCATTCCAGCATTACTTGTTAAAAAGACTTACCTTTCCCCATTGAATCACTTGCATATTTTGTTGAAAGTTGATTGACTGTATATGTTTGGATCTATCTCTACACTCTTAATTCTATCCTATTGATATATTTTATCTAGCTTTACACCACTTCCAAACTGGCTTGATTTTTATAGCGCTGTAATTTATCTTGGATTCAGGTAATGTGAGTCCCAAAACTTGTCACCAATTTTCAAAATTCTTTTGGCTATTCACATCCAAACATTTACCAAGTGTATTTATATCACACTTCTATATAAACTTTGGAATCAACTCTAATACTTCTTTTATTTTTCAGAGTAGCCAAGTGTATTAGTAAGAAGGGGGAGCAAGGAATTCAATCTGTGACTGACTGTGAACAATCAATTGAGATAACTCACTATTTTCAGACCAGCCTTAACTCTAAATTTTTATTGGAATTTCATTGAGTCTGTAGAGCAATTTTGAGAGAACTGGCATCTTAACAATATTGAATCTTCTAAGTCACAGACATGATATATTACTCCACATATTTAGGTTCCCTTTAATTTCTCTAGGCAATATTTTACAATTTTTAGGTCTTGGATGTCTTTTTAAAGATTTACTCCCAAGTATTTGATGCTTTTTTGATGTTACTGTAAATAGTGTTTTGTAAATTCCATTATTTTATTCTTTGCTGCAGCATATAAGAATACATTTTACTGCTGTATATTGACCAGTTATCCTGTGACCATGGAAGTGTTTTGACTAGTGCAATGAAATGATCAAAGAGGTATTTCAGAAAAAACTGAGCAGAAGAATTGCTCACTGACATATTGATTAGATGTGTCCCAGGAGGATACATGAGCCTTACCGTGAGGCATAATCACAGACCATAGTTCTAACCTGTGGTTGCTGCCTATACATTTGTGCTCATAGTCAATTGTGTTAGCTCTTGGGCCAAAGAATGTGGATAGCTGATTGCAAACCCATCCATCACTCAGAATGGCAAAGCAACTCAAAGCATACATCCTACGAATGGAAGCACAGTAGTGTCCTCCTCATCAGATTGGTTGAACACTTCTCTTAAATTGCACTCAGTGCCAAAGCTCATTTGCACATAAGTTGGGTGTGGTGAAGTGTATGTGTATGAGGGACTACAGGTTAATATCCCTTATCTAAAATGCTTAGGACCCGAAGTGTTTCAAACTTCAGATGTTCTTAGAATTTTGGAATATTTGCATATACATAATGAGATATCTTGGGGATGGGATCTAAGTCTAAACACAAATTATTTATGTTTCAGATACACCTTATACACATAGCCTAGAGGTAATTTTACACAATATTTTAAATAATTTTTGTGCATGAAACAAAGTTTGTTACCTTGAACCATTAGAAAGCAAAGGCGTCACTATCTCAGCCATCCATTTGGATGATCTGTGGTTGTTTGGCAGCAGCATCATTCCTGACTCTGAATTTATATGCTACCAATAAGCAATCACTTTCTTACAATTATTCACACATAAGTATTTAACAGTAAACAACATGACTTACCATTAATATAGTGATATACCATTAATGCAGTGAAAACTCAATGTGTTCAGTGTAACTCAGCAGCACAGTAGCATCACCACAATACCTGTATCCACTGTTCAACAACAGCAACAGCAAATAACAGCAGGCTTTCAGGTCCACCTATGATGCGTTTTGATTAAAAGGTTTAATGTACACTGAATTTTATTTCTAAGGTAAGAAAAAGCATCAGAAGCAATTGAGGGACCAGGAAGTGGGCCCTCTAAGGAAGAGGAGGTATTTTGCTAGATGGCTTTTGAAGTTGTTTTCTCCAGAGTCATTTTCCTCATTAACAACAGTTTTTGCCTTAGAAGTCTCTCTTTGATTTTATAAACTGACGTTATTTATTGTTCTGTTGTGAATACACACTGCTCTAGTCCTTCAATAATCTCATCACACATTTTCACCATGTTGTCTATAGACACTTTTTCTGCAGTGTCAACATCATCTTCATCATTACTATTACTACAATCACCTTGATTCAGAACCCATCAGTCAATGAATGAACAACTGGAGCCTCACTATTGGTGTGAATAATTTCTTTGATATCCACTTCTTCCAGCTTGCTGATAGACTCTGAAGGTATGTTTTTTGCAAAAGTAAGGAGGTTGGGTTTTTTTCTCACTTGACATACAAAGTTTTTAAAGTCACCATCTTCTTCATCATCACTGAACACAGTCACAGGCTGGAGGTTGTGACAGGCATGTGTCTTTAGTCTGTGTACCAAGCATTGGCAGTAGTATATATGACATCCTTCATGCTAAACTCCTTTTGAAAACCTTCCATATTCATACCTCTGTTCACTGCTGCTAGCATGCTTTTCAAAAAGTGTTTTTATATTTACTTTTCATTGATAGAAGAATGCTCTGGTCCCATGGCTAAATTAATGAAGTCATATTTGGGGGAAAGTATATGGCATAAACATTATTTTTAATGAGAATTCCAGCTGAAGAATGAGCAGAAAGTTGCCAGGGAATAACAAAATCTTTCAATAGTCATTTAGTCCAGTTTCCCTGCAGTGAGCCTGAGCAGCTGGCACAAAATGTTTGTGAAACCAATCAGAAAGATGTTCCTGGTGATCCATGCCTTTTTGTTAGCATAATAATGGACTGGTAAGAAATTCACTCCTTAAAAACAGTGAAGATGCAAGCTGTTGCCTATCACAGTATGTTTACACTTATGTGTGCCTGCTGCATTAGCACATCCCAGCTCAGTTATTCTGCCTTTGGCATCCTTATTCTCTGTAGGAACTGTATCATCAGTTCTACTCAGTGTAGCTCCAGGGCAATAATGCCAAAACGGTAATGCTTCATCAGCATCATAAGCTTGTTCTGGCATAAGATTTTCATCAGTAATGACGAAGGTCATCATCAGTGATGACCTTGGCAAATTTGTTAATGAATTTATTCACTGCTTCATGATCAGCACGTGCTTTATTATTACAAATCTTTAAAAATGTAATACTATATCTAAAAAATATCTGCAACCAGCCTGTTGAATATTGACAGTTCCCTTCAATTTTCAGTTCATCATGACAGATCTTTGCTTGTTTAATGATCAGCACACCCTTAAGTGGCATGTGTTGCTTGCAGCACTGATAGATCAACTCTTTTAATACACAATTGAGATCTCCATTTTTAGGTTTTATGGTGTTTTTCCATTTTTCATTAACTTCTGTTTATCACTTTCTGTGTAAACTTCAACATTTTGTCCTTCTGTTTCTTCAGGTCATATGTGGTGGTCATTTCAACACCATAGTCTTCTGTAAGACATTTCACACTTATATCACTGTCCAGTTTCTCCCCAGTTTAACTTTCAGTGCCATAGATAAATATAAATCCTTCCTCTTTTTTAAATTATTGTTACCCTTGGGGGTATCTACAGGCCTTTTTAACATTTTCAACAATATTTTACAATACATATCAGAGAATAGGCAAAAACACAGTGAGTAATGGCATGTTGGTCTTAGCCCCATGTGGGGCATTGTGGGGAACCTACCCTTGGTGTGCCTGATTATCTCAATGCCATTTTATTATCCCTTGTGGGCATGATTGCATGGGGGAATCTGGGCATCATCAGAAGAGATAGGGGCGTGAAGAGTCTTTTTTCCCTCAGAGATGCTAAATAAATGATGTGCTGCATGCCTGCATTTTGACTGCAACCCAACACATACGGTCAGGTCTTATTTTCCACGTGTCAGGTCATGTGGGTGATCAAAAAGTTTCAAATTTTGGAGCACTTCAGATTTCAGATTTTCACATTAGGGATACTCAACCTGTATATATATTTTTGAAGCTCAAAAGAATTCTGAGGGTACTCATTTATACAAGTTTTTCATCAGCTGCTCATTTTTTCCATCCCAACTTTTTGGTAATGGCTCAAGAATCTAGCTAGGGTCCTCATAATTCTGTATCATATTTCATTTTGCCCTCTGTGTATCTATCTTCATAAATTATTAGGTTGAGCTTGGGAGAATTTCCAAATTCCTCTTTGCATGTTTTTGTGTGTATGAACAATCCAAAACTTTCAGCTTTAAGCTTACTATTTTACTAAAGCAGGGAGATTGATAGAAAGTTTTTAATTTCCTTAGAAAATAATAAAAGAAAAAATAAAAACAGTCTTATATTAAACATCCAGTTCTTTTCTTTCTTTTGGTAACTTGCCTTCTTATTTTGATAAACAAAATTTCATGTCCTTCCTTAACATGATTCAAAATTTTAAAATAAATTCTATGCTGGGAATAAAAACAAACCATACAATGGTTGAAAAAATAAACATTTTCAAACTCTGAGTAATCACAAAAGTTCTGACATGCCCCTCTCCTACCAGTTGAAACACATGGATTTTAAAGGATTATGTCCAAGGTAGCTTTCCTGGTTTTGAACTACAAAATAATGCAGAATACAGGTATGATTGACTGGTGCCTTGGGACAACAGACACTGTGCATTGGTTTATAAAATATAGATTTTTATCTTGACTTATTTGCAAGTCACCTTATGCAGCTCTGATGATGTTTACACTTGTAGAACTTATCAAAGTTTCTCTTTATGTTATAAACTTATTACATATACAGGCTGGTTTAAGGAAAGTTAGGAAGCCTTTGTCTTTGACACTCCTGGATGGACCCTAAGGGGTGATCTGATCCCAACCTATCACTTTATATTGAATAAATATATGGAATAAATACCTAGAGAGAGTGAGTGACTTGTGAAAGCCACACAGCTAAGGCCTGAGCTTGGACGAGGACTATGTTTCTTGGTTCTTTAAGCAGGAATCTTTCTATTGCCCTGTGTGGTTTTCATCTTTTTCTTTTGCTTTTAGATATTTCTCCAACAGGACCCTGATGTCCTTATCTGGTCCTTATTACAATGCCCTACTGATCTTGCCAGCACTTATCAACTCCCTTCATCTTTCTAATCAGACCACCTCCCCTTTCCTCCATGTCCTATTCCTAGTGGTCCTATCCAAGCTTAATATTGAATCTAAAGAGCCAGCAGTGTTTATGGCACAATATGTTGCTCCTTGTTTGAAGTAGCTTCAATGCCTCACCTCATATAAGCAACTATCCATAATATTCCTAAGAGTTAAATGTATTGATTTCTCACTATGTGTCAGACACTGCTAAAATTTTATATAAATTATGTCATGGGTATTGCATGCATTATGTCATTATCTCACTTGAGTAATGAGTTATAAAGAGACAAGTCCAGTGAGTGATGTATTTAGAGACAGGTGGGGTTATCCTGCCCCATTTTTAGTGATATCACTCAGGCAGTAGCCCTGATGCCCTGGGCAGGGGCCAACACATGAAAGGAGCCTGCCTTGTCTTCCAGCATCCTCAGCTCTCGGCCCAGTGAGTCTTCTGTGCATGCTGCTGGGGGAAATCAGCCAGAACTGCTCTGCTGGACAAGATTCTCAGAATTGGGGCTGCTAACAAGCCCAGGTATTCCCATGCTCTGAAATTCATTGTTTGCCACAACCTGGGAAGCAATACCCAGGCTACAGGGCACCATGTAAGGCTTAAATAGAGACGTATCTAGAAAAGACTCCCTGGATACAGAATGTCCATGGTTATCTGTTATTTCTGCTAAATAAACTTGAGGGCAGGAAGAGAGAATCAAACTGGTTTTTGTGAATATTTTTCTGCTACTGTCAGGTCTTGCTTCTTGTGTATTCAATGAAATGTTCCTGTTGATAAATGGAAATGTGTAAATGGACAAGAGCCACTGTAGAGTTTAACACTAATGGGAAGAAAAATAATACCTTCATATACAAGAAATAATTAGTCAGAGGCCAGGATAAGGATGAAGTAGTTCACAGGAAGCTAGAAAATAGGAACCATTTGCAAAGGAGTATGTGAGACAAAGCTAGTAAAGTTAAGGAAGCAAGTGGAGAGACCTGAGCACCAAGGAATACGATAATACCTTAAGTGTTGATTACTTGATCTGAAGTAGACACATTCATTGTACCTGAAAAAAGTCAAATAGACTTTGGCTCAAATATTTGTAAGCCTCTATGTGAAAAGGGAATCAGACTTTTCTAAGGAGGCTTCAGAGAGGAGAACTGGCACCAGTGTGCCAAGCTCCAAGGAGGCAAACTTTGGCACAGTATCTGAAAGAGCTTTCTAACAATCACTGCATCTGAAGGTGAGCTGGCTGCCTCCAGAGCAGAGAATTTCCCAATGCTGAAATTGTCCAGGTAGAGTCAGGGCTGTGGGAAAAGGAATGTAAGCAATAAATGTGGAGGTTTGGAGACTTGGAGACTTGGAGATTATAGTAGTCTATATTTTTCTGAGGCCAGGAGAACTCAAGAACTCTCCAGTTTAAAGTAAGAATAAAAACTAGGCCAGGCACAGTGGCTCATGCCTGTAATCCCAGCACTTTGGGAGGCAGAGGTAGGTGGATCACCTGAGGTCAGGAGTTCAAGACTAGCCTGGCAAACATAGCGAAACCGCATCTCTACTAAAAATACAAAAATTAGCCTGGTGTGGTGGCAGATGCCTGTAATCCTAGCTACTCAGGAGGCTGAGGCAGGAGAATTGCTTGAACCTGGGAGGTGAAGGTTGCAGTGAGCTGAGATCATGCCACTACACTCCAGCCTGGGTGACAGAGCAAGACTCTGTATGAAAAAACAAACAAAAAAACAAACAAAAAATAAGTGGCAGGAAGAGGCTGGGTTTTGTACCCACAAAGATACACATCCCAGCTCAAATTGCACCTCTGCACTTACTTGCCGAGGGCCCTTGCTGTTTTCTACACTCTCTGGGACTCAGTCTCTTCTCTGTCTATAAAACAGTATAGTCACAGCTATCCTACAATGTTCCAGTGAGCATTAAGTGGTATATCTCATGGAAATTGTCCTAACACACAGAAGTTTGATAAATGTTAACGTTCTTCCCCTTTCTCTCTTTTAGCAAGGTAGAGAAATATGGCCCAGGGAAAGGCTGACTTTAGAAAATCCAAAGCTATGGAATCTCTAAGAACCGCCTCTGAGAAGTAACTTTATATGGGAAGCAATATTGACCTTCCTCTACATTTTTTATATTTTATTTCCTTTCCTGGGCCTGAGATCCTGGAGATCTTCCACTCACTTGAATAGCAATTTCTTGAACCATCGCAATGGCCTGAATTTAAATGGGTAAGAATCAGTTAGTACTACCAAGTCTTACAGAAAAGAAGAGAGGGTTAGGAGCTCAAGATTATTCCTCCGAAAGGATATCCCTTCTCCTAAGGCTTAGGCAGCAACAGTGAACAAGGATGGCAACACAGACCTCCCAGTATTGTTCAAAATACAGAAAGCAAAGTAAAAGTTGAGACAAATAGTTAAGATATTCAGTTCATAAGCTTATCTATTCATGGTGGATCTGGGTTTGGAAAGAAGCATATTATATTCATCTTTTGTCCAAAGGTCTAGGCATAACTGAGCTTGTCTGGGGAAACTTTGTAAATGTAAGTTCTTCCTGAAATTGCAATGTGTAGATGGATTATGGTGCCCATCACATGTTATCAGGCTAAGACAGAGGAGACTATGAAAAACTTGTTATAAAAGGAGCATTGGCCAGAGGCAGAGGTTGCAATGAGCCAAGATTACACCACTGCACTCTAGTCTGGGCAACAGAGTGAGACTCCATCTCAAAACGAAAGGTTGGGGGGCATTCAATTTGATAGAGTATCACTGATTTGGTCAATCAATGCCTGACATTTCATTGGCCACTGTTAGTCATGGTGGGGAGGGGGCCATGATCTAAGATAACCTAATAAAGCTGAAGGAAGGGTGTCTGTTCCATAAGTGGGGACACCATCTCTTTCTCGCACTGCTCTCAACAGATGGCAGTTGCAGCCATCTTGTGACTAGAAGAAGAGGAAGCTCCATACTCAGGGGCTCCAGAACACTAGAGTCACAGTCCTGAGACACATACCTGGAGGCTGCCCTGCGTGTGGACTTCGGTATGTTTCATAATAAATTTCTTAATATTTTAAGCCAGTTTTAACTGTGTGTCTTACACTTAAAGCCAAATGTGCTCTAACTGTAAAAAGTAAGATGGGGGAATACTAATTCTCATTATAAGCTTCTCCAACCAACTTTTAAAAAATAAATTCTACTGTATATATTTGAGGTATACAACACAATGTTATGAGATAGTAAAATGGTTACTGTAGTAAAGCAAATTAACATATTCATCATCTCACGTAGTTATCTATTTTTTATGGCAAACACAGCTAAAATCTACTCATTTGGCAAAAATCCTGAATACAATACAATGTTATTAACTGTAGTCCTCATGCTTTAAATTAGATCTCTAAACTTGTTCATCCTGCATATCTGCTACTTTATATCCTTTGAACTACATCTTCCCATTTTCTCCCAGCTTCCATTGATTTTCTTCAAACACCATGTACTTGTATTATTTTGATTTTTTAAAAATAAAATTTTAAGAAATCCTGTTTCTTTCATAAGTGGCGGCCACTGACATAGATCTTAGTCTTTTTCATGCTTCATAGAAACTGAGAAGAGCTTGGGTTCTTGGAATTTCAAAGGCTAAATCAGCCAGTTGATTTAATCTATTTATTTTTTTAAAAATCAATTCTGTAAAAAATTTAGTCATGTTAAACCTTTTAACACTCACATAAGGGCAAACACTAGTTTAAATGTCTTCATTGTTTCATGTTCTAACCAGTTGTGTGGCATTATGCATATAGGATATTATAACATTTGAATTTAGTGACTAGCAATGTTGTGGCAAAATGTGATTAACATATCCCGCGGCCAGAACTCAATGAAGCAATTTTAAAATGCTCCAGAAATAGCAAGCACTCCTTGCAAAAAGAGGGTCATATTCCCGGAAAATGTGACACAGCTAATGTCCATCAACTGACTAATATTCATTAGCATTCAACACATTAGTAGATTGTCCTTCTGTGAGCACTTCTGTTCTTAATTTATAATGCTTTGTAGGGTAGTAGAAATAGCATGTTTTTAGAGGCCAAATGTGGACTGAAATCACAACTTGGACACTTACTAAGTCGGTAACTTTGGTCAGGTTACTTGATGTCTCTAAACTTCAATTTCTTCATCTATGAAACCAAACTCGTTCAATAGATTGCTGTTTAGATAAAATTTATAGGTAAAGAGCAATGTGCCTTCACTTATTAATACATGCCATTTTCCTCTATTTCCTTTCCCCTGATTTTCCTCATTAGAAATTCTGAGAACCTCACACATTTTTTGTTTTAACTAACGAATGTTCAGGAGGGAAGAGTGAATATAAGTGTGGCCTGAGTGAAAAGGAGATTCAGACACGTCTGTAAGCTGGTGAGGCCGGGCATCGGAAACCCTATTTACGCGACTCTGAGGAGCCTCCTGAGAAGCCAAGCTCTGTGCCGATGGGATCAGACACCACTGAACATGTCCACGGTGCTTGGGGGCTTGGACAACAGCAGTCTGACACTGAGACACCTGCAGGCACGGAGTTCATCGTCCCAGGGGAAGTTTGTTACAGTAAATGTACATCACAGTTTTGTTTTGTTTTGTTTCCTAGTCAATATCTGAATCCTACAACAAAGGGCATATTAAAAAGCAGAAATTGGTTTTCACTAAATTCTGTAACTCATTTGGAGATGGGCATGCTGCTTGAGGTCACTTTCAGCAGACTGTGGCACAAGAAGACTAAAGTCACTCTTTCTCTTCCAAGCAACCCATCCCATGTACCCCTCCCTGTCTTCCCTACCTCCCCCTGCCCCCTGCCACCCAACCAACAATACAGTCCTGGCACTGTAAGAACTCAGAGCATCGGGTGGGAGGTCCAGCAAAAATATGGGTATTCAACAGATGTGGAGGATCAGCAGTGGCACCAGCAGAATACTTCTGAAAAGCAGTAGAGGAGACCTCGGTGCACATAGTAGGACAGCTGCACTTAGTAGGACAGCAAGAATGAGGGCTCATGTGTTCAGCTATGTATGTGAGACACAGGCCTCCAAAAACGCTGTGCTTCAAATGCACTGAGCTCTTTTGGGCATGAAGATATTCATAGAATGATACATAGAAATTGTTGTGACTCATAATTTCTAAAAGTATATTTATGGGAGCACATATATATCAACAAAGTTCACATATTTTGTGACTGCATGGACGTTTTAGCATCTGAAAATTATGAAAAGCAACATGTTAAATTATTTATACATTTCATTTGTACAACAGTAGCCCTCTGAGTGGGAGGTATAATGAGCCCCATGTTACAGATGAGGCTCTAAGTGTTTAAGTGTCTTAAGTTACTTCAGTCGTTGAGCAGTTGAGTTGGGATTAAAACTCAGGTATTTCCAGCTATGAACCTGTGCTCCAAACCACTCTCCAGCGTTTCTCACCTGTCTCAAGGTCATGTGGAATTCTAGTTTAAATGGATAACTGGGCACATGTCTAGGGCCTTGGTGTGGCAGCATTATTACCACCTGGGAACTTGTCAGAAATGAAGCATCCCAGGCTTCACCCCACATCCACTGAATCAGAATTTGCATTTTAACAAGTTCCCCAGGCAGTTTGTATATACATTAAGGTCTCGGAAGCACTGTCTTATGTTGTTTTCATCTTCTCTGTCCAGATACCTTTCAAATATAACCATTTGGTATAAAAGCATTAGTTAACTCATTGTCTGAGATAATCTCACAGCTTTGAGGAAGGATTAGCTAATGCAAAATTTATTCATTTCTTTCTCTGACTGGACTGACAGTGTATGATATTAAAACAACTGGTTGAAAAGTGCACAATTCAGGCAAGCCAATTATCTTGTACCATAGTTGTCCAAAAAGACTCTTTTAAGAAAAAGTCTACATTTCCAAATAAAGCACATAATTCACAGTAGTTGTGTGAATAGCAACAACCAGCATCTTTCTTAAAGACTAGGCCAGAGGATGACTCCATGCCTGTCATGCCTTTTCCCACTGTAAAGTTAACCCAGCATGAAGTCAGACTTGCATCAACTGGTTGTAGCTTGTTTGCCTAAGGAGGCAATTCCAGAATAGATCATATTCATGAGACTCTGTGTCTCCAAGGATTCCAGAAATGTTAACTTTGAATTACTTCTTTACAAAACCCAGAACAAAAAGCTGTGGATTGGTGAGTGTCTGAAGAATTTGTGGTAATTGTGGTAGAAGTCATTTTTTTCATTGTTCCGGGCATTTGGGACTCTATGACCTGACCACATTGTGAGTGAAAACTTCAGTTAATTTGCTCCTAAGATGACAATCCATGTGAAATCTAAGGTACATGCTTTGCAAAAGAGTTCAAAAGTTTGGTTTAAAGCCCATTACTGGATAAGAGGGAAGGAAACCAATTACCCGGGAATGGTAGTGATAATTAAGACAATGTTATGATTCACTAAGAAGAGCCTGGGTTATGAACAATGAACGCTGTGGCATATAAATTACCTGAGAGCAGAGTTTAATGATGTGTTCTTTCTTATTAATTGCTCCTTTGGTGACATGGTCTATAAAAGTTATTTTTTACAAGAAACAAAAAGAAGTCCACCGTCTCATCTTAGTCTTGTCAAATTTTACACATTGCTAAATTTCATGACCTTAGAGTGTCTTTACCTAACCCAGCATTTATTAGTGTGAACTGCAGTTTGGTTTTATATTTTTGTATGATAATCATGAGACACGATCTCATGTAGAATTTCCATAACTTTAAACAGACTTCTATTAAATAGCATAAGTTGAATTTTATAATTGAGCACCCTGATTATGTTCACTTATTCATGGAAAATGTTTTCATTTTGATATTATCTCTTCTAAATCAAATCCAAAGTAAAACTTATTTTGTCTAGATTAATATATTTTGGGGCATAGGCTGGGTGTACATGCAGCTGTTGAAGCAGACTGTGGAGAGCAGGATATGATCATTTTGGCCACTTTCCCAAACTATCCCAATCACAGAGACTAAATGCCAGATGGAGAGGTGCAGTGGTCACGATGACGGGATCGCAGCTCAGTCAATCAGTGGGCATAACTGACATCCATCCAGCTTTGCCAGCTGGTGGGTGAGAAGAAGTATTAACATTTACAATAATGTTTCCTACATTTCCACAGCTCTGGTCCCCTGCCCCCAACATGTTCACATGGGTAGTCCAGTTCATTTCAGAGGTGCCCATCTCTAGATATTTCTGAGTTTTTTAAGGGGATTTATGTGAGTATCTAGAAAATCCCTTAGTCCCCTAAATTATATAGTCCTGGGAATGTTCACTGTTTCCTCAAGAGCCTTTATGGGAGGAGGAGTAGCCTGCCTTACCTTGAAGCAGAACCACTGCTTATAGCATTCATTCAAGACCTTCTGCTTTGGGAGACTGCCGCCACCCACCCACCGCCCCCCACCCCCCAACCCAACCCCTGGCGTTGCCCACCCATCCACTGCTCCCTCCAACCTCTAGCGTTGCTCTTGTCTATTGTTCACTTGTGCCTGCCCAGAGCCCTGCCTCCTTGTCCCGACGCACAGTGGTCCATGCAGCTGCCAGTCTCCTCTGAGCCACCTACTCTGGGCTTCTTCCATCTGGGTGTCTGGTGATCTTTCTTTTTTTTCCACCCAATGAGAGAACTGACTTTTCTTTCTCGTGTTCCTCTCTCTCTCAGGGAACAATCCCAGAGCAGAGACGAATGGGGCACTGGCTGACAAGTTTCTCCTCCATTTAGCAAGTCTTCTCCTTCAGAGAGCACAGCCTCATACAGTATTTAAACAACTTGCCCTAACACTTGAGTGCTGAGGGTATCAAAGGATGGACTTTGCTGAGTGAGGCTTGTTCAAGAACTTTCAGAATGCATGGCTTTCTGGTAAAGGTGGAGTAGAGAATTGAACCTCTGAGGCCAGTGTGTGGCTTCCCACTCTCTACTTGTTGAACTGAAGATGACTGAGCCTGCAAGTTAGAGGTTGCCTGACTTCTCTATCCAGTCACAGGTGAAACTAGGAGAGCAGTGAGGCATGGCTTGGGGGAAGCAGAGGAGTGAGGCAACAGCAGCTGAGTCTGAGCTTTGACTCAAAAGAGCCACCAAGTTGCACCGGTATTCATCATTCATTCACTCTGTGAATGTAGTCAGGATAACAATGGCATTTGCATCCCAGCAAGAGATTAAGTTATGAGAAACATGCTCATCTAGGATGCCATTCTTTTAACCATTCATTCATTCATTTAGCTAGTATTCATTAAATGCCTACATTGTGTCAGGGACTGTGGGAGTTCAGTCAGGCTGGTGGGAAAAATTTTAAAGATAGTTATAAGAAATAGACACAAACCTTCTTGGAAGGTGGAGGGGTTTGCTTAAACTCCAGTAGTAGATCGGCTGAAGGCAGCCTAATTTTTACCTTAAGTAAATAGTTTAAAGTAGGTACAAAGGAATGTAAGGACGTTTATCTAAATAGCTTGTTTACACATGTGGTCCTAAAACTAACCTTTGATCATTTGCGGGCAGGATGGCTGTCTCGGGGGTCTGGGAGGGCAACCAGGTTAGTTACCCTCTTGTGGTGTAGACTCAAAGGCTTTGTTTTTTAGTGTGTGCTGAATAAGTGCCAGCAGGGCCAGCTAGTTGTGGCTGCAGTTGTGACTCTTTACAGCACCCTCCTTGGTGTCTGTGAGTGGCCCGGACCCTCAGCCAGACAGTTAAAATATCTGCGTCAGTGTATGTCTCTCATCCATCGCTGGGTCAGGGTCTGTGGGTAGAACCCCTGCAAGGGACATACATAGTGTGAATATATAGAGTATATATAGATAGATAGATGCTATAGACCGAATGTTTTATCCCCCTCTCTCCCACTAAACCCCCAATACGTATGTCAAAATATAATTCCCTAATGTGACTGTATTTGGAGATGGGATTTTGGAGAGGTAATTAGGTCATGAGAGCTCTGCATAGGATTAGATAATAGGACCAAAACCCTTATAAAAGAGACCCTAGAGAACTCACTTGGTCCCCTTCTGCCATGTAAGGGCACAGCAAAAAGACAGCCATCCCTGAACCATGAAGCAAGCCCTCACTAGACACTGAATCTGCTGGTACCTTGATCTTGGACTTCCCAGACTCCAGAACTATGAAAAATATATTTCCTTTTTTTTATAAGCCACCAACCTGTGGTATTTTTGCTGTAGCAGCCCAAACATGCCAAAATAGCATACAGTAGACGGACATAGTATACAAAGCAAATACTTTACTTTCTCTGGAGCTGGATATTAAACAAACACACAGATAAATATATTCATACAGATTTTATGATGCTTATGAAGGAAAATAACAAGAGATAGTATAAAAAGGAAGTTAGGGTAGACCTCCCTGATGAACTATTATGCTACCTTATACTTATATAACGTTACTAAGAGCTAGGCATACATATTTCCTCTTGTAATCCTCAAGGAAACCTTACAACATACGTACTATTAATATCTCCGTTTTACAGATGAGGAAACCTACAAAGACGTTAATTAATAAGCCCAAGGTCATACAACCAGTAAATGGTAGACCCTGGACTTGAACCCAGTATTCGAGGCTTAAGAATGAGTAAGATTGAACCAGATGAAGAGTGTGTAGCTTTTCAAACAAAGAGAACAGTATGTGTGAAGGAGGCAGTGATAGCATAGGGCATTTTAGGAGGTGAAGAAGTCCAGTGATTGTAGTGACTGAGAGGACAATCACAAGACAAGAGGTAAACTGGGGCCAGATCATGTAACTTTTTTTCTTGCTTTTAAAAATTATAATTTACATAGAGTCAGAGTCACATTTTTAGTGTATAGCTTTGTGAGCTTCTATATGCCTGTATAGTCATGTAACCACCACTACAATTAAGATATAGAAGAGTATGAGAACCTCAAAAAATCCTTTAGTGTCCCTTTCTTAACAAAACTCCCCTTCACTTCCTCTTACATGTCTTCTGACCCTATGATTTGGCCTTTACAAAAATGTTATAGAAAAGGGGTATATAATATGTAGCCTTTTGAGTTTCCCTTCTTTCACTTGGTACAATGCATTTTTTTGTTTGTTTGTTTTTTGTTTTGTTTATTTCTTGGATTCAGGGGGTACATGTGCAGGTTTGTTACATGGCTATATTGTGTGATGCTGAGGTTTGAGGTATGGATGGTCCCATCTCCCTGGTAGTGAGCATAGTACCAAATAGGTAGTTTTTATTTATTTATTTTTTTGAGACAAAGTCACACTCTGTTGCCCAAGCTGGAGTGTAGTGGCGTGATCTCAGCTTACTGCAATCTCCACCTGCTGGGTTCAAGAGATTCTCCTGCCTCAGCCTCTCGAGTAGCTCTGACTACAGTCATGTGCCACCATGCCTGGCTAATTTTTTTTTTTTTTTTTTTGTATTTTTAGTAGAGATGGGGTTTCACCATGTTGGCCAGGCTGGTCTTGAACTCCTGACCACGTGATCTCACCACCTCGGCCTCCCAAAGTGCTGGGATTACAGGCGTGAGCCACCACACCCAGCTCCAAGTAGGTAGTTTTTCAATGCATGCTCCTTTCCCTCCCAACTATTGCTCCCATATTTATGTCCATGTGTATTCAATATTTAGCTCCCACTTATAAATGAGAACATGTGGTACTTGGTTTTCTGTTTCTATGTTAATTTGCTTAGGATAATGGCCACCAGTTGCATCTACGTTGCTGCAAAGGACATGATTTCTTCATTCTTTTTCATGGCTGAGTAGTACTCCTTGGTGTATAAACATCACATTTTCTTTATCAAACCACTGTTGATGGACAAATAGGCCGATTCCATGTCTTTGCTATTGTGAATAGCATGGCAATGCACCATACGAATGCATTGTCTTTTTTGGCAGAATGATTTATTTTCCTTTAGATATACACCCAATAATGGGATTGCTGGGTCAAATGGTAGTTCTAAGTTCTTTGAGAAATCTCCAAACTGCTATCCATGGTGGCTGAACTAATTTGCATTCATACCAACAATGTATAAGCATTCCTTTTTCTCTGCAGCCTTGCCAGCATCTGTCATTTTTTGGTTATTTAGCCATTCTGACTGATGTGAGATGGTATCTCATTGTGGTTTTGATTTGCAGTTCTCTCATGATTAGTGATGTTGAGCATTTATTCATATGTTTCTTGGCCATTTGTATATCTTCTTTTGAGAAGTGTCTGTTCATGCCCTTTGCCCATTTTTAAGCTGGATTATTTGGTTTTTGCTTGTTGATTTGTTTAGGTTCCTTGTAGATTTTCTTATCAGATCTTTGTTGGATGCACAGTTTGTAAATATTTTCTCCCATTCTGTAGGCTGCCTGTGTATGCTGTTGGTAATTTCTGTTGCTGTGCAGAAGCTCTTTAACTTAATTAGGTCCCACTTGTCAATTTCTGTTCTTGTTGCAATTGTTTTTGGGGACTTAGCCATAAATTCTTTGCCAAAGCTGATGTCAAGAGGATATTTTCTAAATTTTCTTTGAGGATTTTTATAGTTTGAGGTCTTACATTTAAATCTTTAATCCAG
This sequence comes from Pan troglodytes, assembly GCF_028858775.2. NCBI lineage: Eukaryota > Metazoa > Chordata > Mammalia > Primates > Hominidae > Pan > Pan troglodytes. The sequence goes on from NC_072407.2 coordinate 97,594,984, forward strand.
CTTGAGTTAATTTTTTATATGGTAAAAGGTAGGAATCCAGTGTGATTCTTCTGCATATGGCTAGCCAGCTATTCTAGCACCATTTATTGAATAGAGAGTCCTTTCCTCTTTGCTTATTTCTGTTGACTTTGTCAAAGATCAAATGGTTGTAGGTGTGCAATTTATTTCTGGGTTCTCTATTCTATTCCATTGGTCTATGTGTCTGTTTTTGTACCATTACCATGCTATTCTGGTTATTGTAGCCTTATAGTATAATTTGAAGTCGGGTAATGTGATGCCTCCAGCCTTGTTCTTTTTGCTTAGAATTGCTTTGGCTATTTGGACTCTTTTTTACCTCTGTATGAATTTTAGAATAGTTTTCTTCTAATTCTGTGAAAAATGATGTTGGTATTTTGATAGAGATAGTATTGAGTCTGTAAATTGCTTTGGACAACGTGGCCATTTTAACAATATTGATTCTTCCAATCCATGAGCATGGAATATTTTTCCATTTATTTTGCTGTTTCTGATTTCTTTCAGCAATGTTTTATAGTTCTCCCTGAAAAGATCTTTCACCTTCTTGGTTATTCATCTCCTTGGAATACACCTTTACTTAGATATATTCCTGGGTATTTCTTTTCTTATATGTGTGGCTACTGTAAATGAGATTGTGTTATTCATGGGCTCTTAACTAGAATGTTATTGGTGTACAGAAATGCTACTGATTTGTATACATTTTGTAAATTTGTATCTTGCAACTTTACTGAAGTTGTTTATCAGTTCCAGGAGCCTTTTGGTGGAGTCTAGAGTTTCCTATATATAGAATCATATCATCAGCAAAGAGAGCTAGTTTGATTTCTTCTTTTCCTATTGATTTCTTTCTCTTGCCTGATCATTTGGGGTAGCACTTCCAGTACTATGTTGAATAAGAATGGTGAGAGTGGGCATCCTAATGCTTTTGAAATTCATGTTGTGTGTATCAGCAGCTTGTTGCTTTTTATTGCTGAGTAGTATTCTGTGGTGTGGATGTACCTCAGTTTATTTATTCATGCAGCAGGTGAAGGACATTTGGATTATTTCTGGTTTGTAGTAATTATGAGTAAAACCACTATAAACATTCAAATTAAGATTTATGTGTGAACATAAATGTTCATTTCACTTGGGTAAATACCTAGGAATGAAATTTCTGGACCATGTGGTAAATGTATGTACTTGGCAACGATTTTTCAAAGTGGCCGTACATTTTGCACTCCCACCAGTGACTGATAAAAGTGTGTTTGTTTGTTTGTTTCTTTGTTTTTATGACAAAGTTTCACCCTGTCACTCAGGCTGGAGTGCAGTGGTGCAATCTCGGCTCACTGCAACCTCCTGGGCTCAGGTGAGCCTCCCACCTCAGTCTCCTGAGTAGCTGGGACTACAGGCATCTGCCACCATGCCCAGCAAATTTTTGTATTTTTTGTAGAGATGGAGTTTGCTATGTTGCCCAGGCTGGTCTTGAACTCCTGGGCTCAAGCGATCCGCCTGCCTTGGCCTCCTAAAGTGCTGGAATTACAGGCATGAGCCATCGTGCCCAGCCAGTTAATGTCAAAAAACAAACAAACAAACAACAAAACTGTAGCCATTGAAATAGATGTGTAGTGCTATCTCATTGTATTTTTAATCTCCATTTTCCTAATCAAGATTTTCCTATGTTGAGCATCTTTTCAGGTACTTATTTGATAGTGTTGTTCAGGTCTTCTGTATTCCTATTAATAATTTCCTTCCTACTTTTTCTATCAATTATTGTGAAAACAATCTTAAAGTCTCCAACTAAAATTGTGAATTTGTCTATTTCTCCTCATTTTATTAGTTTTTACTTAATGTCGTTTGAAGCTCCTTGTTAGGCATATGCACAAATAGAATCGTTATGTCTTTTTGGTGAAGTGAGCCTCTTTAAAATCATGTAATCATCTTCTTTATCTCTCCTAAAATTCTTTGAAGTCTACTTTGTCTGATATTAATATGTCCACTTCAACTTTCTTTTGACTAGAGATTTTTATAGTATATGTATATAGGTTTATATGTATATATTTTCATCTTTTATATTTAACATATAATTCTTTACAGGCAGTTTCTTACAGACATTGTATAGTTTTGGGTCTTGCTTTTTAACCCAATTTTGCAATCTCTTTTAATTGGTGTGTTTAGACCATTTATATTTAATACAATTATTAATATGTTTGAAACAAAATGGACTATTTCTATTTTTAAAAAGTATTTCTCTTATAATGTTTTCCTTTGAATTGAATATTGTTATAATTTTATTTTATTTCCACTATTGTCTTATACCTTTAAATAATCTTTTTAGTGATTGCCATAGGGTTTACTATATCCAAATTTAATTAATCACAGTCTACCTAATATTTTACCACTTCAAGTATAATGTTTGAATGTTACAGCCATATACTTCTAATTTTTCCCTCTTATCCTTTGTGCTACTTTAGATATCCTATAATATATTTTAAGTTTGTACATACAGTTGTTATTTGGTATCCATGGGTGATTGGTTTCCGGACCTCGCATGAATATCAAAATCCATGGATGCTCAAGTTCCTTTGTACAAAAAGATGTAGTATTTGCATATAACCTACTCAAATCCTCTCATATAGTTTAAATCATCTCTAGATTACTTATAATACCTAATACAATGTAAATGCTATATAAATTGTTGTTATAGTATATTGTTTTCTATTTGCATTAATTTTTATTGTTGTATTTTTTAAATATTTAAATCCTCAATTAGTTAAATCTACGGATATGGAACCCATGGATACGGAGGGCCAACTGTCCTATAAATACACAATATATTACCATTATTTTTACTTTGAAGAGTAAGAAATTTTTCAGAGCAATTAAAATAATTTCATATTTAATTTTATTAATGTCACATACGTTACTTTTTTTCTTTGTGTAGACCAAAGTTTCTGTCTAGTATCATATTTCTTCTGCCTTAAGAACTTTTAGCATTTCTTTTAGTGCAAGTCTTCTTGCAACAAATGTCTCAATTTTTGTTGGGAAAATATCTTTACTGTTCCTTCAGTTTTTAAAGATATTTTTGCTGTGTATGAAATTGTCCAGGTTGTCAATTTTTAAATACACTTTAAAGATGCCATTCCACTGTCTTCTGGCTTGAATAGATCTGACAAAAAATCTGCAATTTTTTAATTTATTCCTCTGTATGTAATATGTTAGTGTGTGTGTGTGCGTGTGTGTGCATGCATGTGTGCGCACGTGCACTCATGTTTATTTTCTGGCTGATTTCAAGGCTAATCCTTTTTCTTTGTTTTTAGAAATTTTAATATGATATGTCTAGAGCTGTGTGTGTGTGTGTGCGTGCATGTATGTGTATGTGTATGTATGTGTGTGTTTAATGTATCTTGCTTGGTGTTCTCTGAACTTCTTGGATTTGTGGTTTGGTATCTTTTATTAATTTTTGAAAATTATCAATAAATATTGCTTTTTCTTGTTTTCCTTTCCTTCTAGGATTCCAGTTACATAGACTGATATTGAACCACAGCTCCTGAACACTCTATTTTTTAAAAATATTTTTTCCATTTGTATTTCACTTGGGTAATTTCTAATGATCTGTCTTCAAGTTCACTGATTCTTTTCGTGGTTTTTCCAGGCAACTGATGAGACCATCAAAGGCTTTCTTCATATATGTTACCAAGTTTACCATTTTTAGCATTTCCATTTCATTTATTCTTTCAATTTCTATCTATTGGTTGATATTACCTATCTGTTCGTGCTTGTTGTCTACATTTTACACTACAGTTTTTTATCATATTAGTCATATTTACTTTTGTTACCCTGTCTGATAGTTCGGATTTCTGAATCATATCTGAGTCTAGTTCTATTAGTAACTCTGTCTCTTGACAGTATATTTTTTCTTGCTTCTTTGTGTGAATCATAGTTTGGGGTACAAGCCTGACATCTTATGTAGGACAGTAGAGAGTGTGGAAAATCCTATTTATCCTTGGAAATAGGCATAACTCATCTTTTGCTAAGTATTAAGTGTGGAGGTTTGAATCAATCTAATCAGGAGTTAAGTCGGCTTTGTTGCTGATGTGTTTACCTTGGGGTATCACAGGCTTCAAATTCATCTAGCATTATTTTGTATTTAGGGTCAGGGATTAGTTTCTGGAGGACTTTTCTCAATGCTCCTGTTCTACGTATAGCTTTAGATTTTCCCTGTGACCCTATGCCTTGAAGAGAAAGCTTTTCTCCATGCTCTGGCCTCACACCCAGTAGTAGGCTTCTGTTATTTGTTTTTTAGTGCTTTCTAGTCTTGTTTAGGGGCTAGGATGTAGGTGTTTTCTCTTGTCTTGGTTTAGCCTCAGTCTTAGGCAGACACTGTGTTCCTGGGTCTCAGTGGTGGGGGCTTCTTGGTTATCCTACCTCTCCTCATTGGCAAAGGATCTCTAAGGCCCTGTTCTGGGCCCAGGACATTTTCCTATGCTTACTTGAGAGGTAAATTTTTTTTCTGTGTTCTTACTCCAGCTGCAAAGGGTCTTCATCTGTGTCCCGAGGGTGACAGAGTTTGTTTTGCTTTCACCAGAAGCTTAAGGGTTTTTTTGTGCCATGGGGGAGACAGGGAAGAACTATCCAGGAGCGGTCTTGTGCTTTTCTCGCAGTGTCTGCTGTTTTCCTTCCCTAAACCTTCACAAGGGAAGCTTTCTCTAGTCTTTTGCCTTGACCTCATCTCTCACATGAACACTCAGTGAGAGCTGTGAGGAAAAAACTGCAAATGGCTGCAAATTCCAGTTGTGTCTACAGCTACTAGGAGATCTGTAATCTAATGTTAGCTCATTTGGACTAGAGGTCGTTGTTAAAAATAAAAATAATAATGTTAGCTCATACTTGGCCTTTTTTAATTTGTTAAAATTTTCAACTTAACCAAAATTTTCTCACTAGCTCGTGTGGTAAGCAAGAGCTCCCATCTCATCTCTCCATGGTTTTTTCTCCTGTCTTTTCGTAGATTTCAGGATAGTTGGCTGCCCTGTGACTTTGAAGAGTTCAGTTCTTTGATGAGTTCAAGAGGGTTTATGGTTCTGTAGATTATATAGTTTTTTATTCTTGTAAGTGTGGGAGTGACTCTCCAATTTCTACTTGCTACATAGAAGCCAGAAGCCTTCTCATGTAGAACTTTTAAGCCATGTTAAAGAGTTTATATTTTATCCCAAATGCAATAGGAAGCCAAGGAAGGGTTTAAGCAGAGGATTGATTGGCCTGGATTTGTATTTTTTAAAATCACAAGTTTAATATTTACTGGGTTTGCATTGTATGCCAGGAACTGAGGTTTCCAAGATAAATTTTAAAATAGTGGGAAGAGTGTCCTCAAATAGTTCATAATCAAGCAGATTAGTCTTACTGACTGTAACAAATAACTCACAAAATTCAGTGTAAAGGCTATAAATGAATATCCAAGCATAGTGCTCTGGGAGAATTAAGGAAGGGAAATTTCACTGTGGCACACAGGGTAGAGATGGTAGAAAATGACCATCAAGTTATATCTTGAAATTTAAGCAGGATATATATGGTTTCAGAAGAACCTCACACAGGATGAATGTCCAAGGTTTTCTTATAACTTGCTTTCTAAGTAACATTATTTTAATTCCTTATCTTTTATTTTTGGGTAATTACTTCCTAAGAAGACAAGGAAAATATTCAGGTATACCAACCAACCACCACCAGCATAAACTTACTTTTTATCAAAAGGCATCTCTAGGCTTTTATATGTATAAATGATGGCTAGTTTACTGATATGGAATAATAGAAATTTTTTTAAAACTTTTGGATGTTATTACTATGTATTACTGTAGTTCTCAGGCTGGCTTACTATCAGAATTCCCTTAAATGCTTTTACGAATGGAGATCTCTGGGATCCAAAGTTTCTGACTCATGTTGTGGAGGCCAGGATTCTGTACTTTTTTGAAGCTCTTACAGTGAAGCCAAAGACAAGCTAGTTTAGGGCAGATTGTCTCCCATATTTAGAGTCTTTTTGTTTTAGTTTGGGCTCCCCCAAAAGCAGATTCTGAGACAAAGACATAATTTTAGACTGTTTATTTTGGAGGTGACCTCAGAAAGCATAAGTGAGGAAGCAGGGAAAGTAAAAGAGGGAAAGGAAAGAAATCACTACAGTGCAAGTAAATGAGTGTATTGCTTCTTGGGGCATGTGGGGCTCAATCCCACTGAAACTTTCTGAGAAACCTGTATATAGTCCTTCCTGAAAAGGCAACCTTTGACCATGTAACTGAGTTTGCTTACCATGTTTTGACCACTATATCTCTGTCTTCAGGGATGAGCACCTGACCCAAAGGCCACCAACCAATAAACTAGCCAGTGTCCTGTGTGATACGAAACAAGTCCACTTGATCAGATTCTCTCAGAAGAACAAGGATGTTTGAAACTGGGTGTGATACCATGGATTACAGATGGCTCCATGATAGTCAAGTTGAAGAATGAGAGAGTAGAGATATCCTGGAGATGGAAAGGTCAGTCTCAAAAGATCTCTAGGGTATGGATGGCTACTCTGTTCTTGTTCCCATGAGCCAGGCTGAATCAAGTGTACCTATTCTTCCTGAAACTAAGTTGTCATCTTTTCTTAGGGCCCATGAAGACATATCCTTACAGAAAAATTCCCATTACTTGAGGCAAATTAAGTGGGTCAAAAAAGCTTTGACTTAAAGAATTAATGAAAGTAGCCACAGAGCCACAGATGGAAAATAGGGCCTCAGCATCCACAAAATAATCTCATTATAAATACCTTTAAAAATCTTGGAGCAGATAATCAGAACCTGACTGTAATATAATTATGGTGATTAGTTTTAAGCGAGAGCATTTTTTCTTTCTATATTACTATTAACTCTGTAGTCAAAACAAACTGATTGTAAAGCTATTTATGCCCACATGCAGACTGTATAGAAAGCAGAGCTTATTTTACAGAAATTCTTCCAATGTATTTCCGGAAACCTGAGCCAGTCATATGGATTGTTTTTATATATGTGTTCTGATTCCTTATATAACCAATTCAAGGGGAAAACATATTACCATTTTAGATGGTTTTTCTTTTCAGGATACAATGTGAGTGAGAAGTGCAGTGCCCTGCATTTCTTTGGCTGGGTCTGGTTGTCAACTTCACACAGCCATTTATTAATCCCCAGGTAATCTTCTCGTCACAGCTGATCTTTGGAGCAGAGCACTTGGCCCACTGCAGTTGCCCCAGGCCAAATTCTGTCTTTGGATGGACTTTCTGCTTTTGCTAAAGCCAGTAGGAAAGGTACCTATTCATGCACATAGAAAACCAGAAGATTTTTTTGCAAAGAATAGCTCTCAAGAGGAAAGGGTTGTACAAACTGGAATTAACAGAAAAAAGGGGGGAATTTTAATGGCTTGAGAGTCTGGACTTTATATTTATTTTAACAAATATTTATTGGGGACCCACATGTGTTTAAAGCTGGGCTCAGCACTATTCTAGGATAAAGAGAAATATAAGTCCCATGATTTTCCTCACAGCCTACACAAACATGAATGATTAATTATGAAATAAACTAATGTTTCTTCAGCACTGCATAATTTATGAATTGCATTTATATGTGTGTATGTATGTGTATATGTATTATGCACACATATTTGTATGCATTATATCTCTTATTTAGTTCTCACAAAAACCCTCTAGGGTAAGTGGTATTATCATTACTCATTTTGCGGGCATTAAAAAATGAGTTGAGTAAACTTGTGTACACTGTATCACTACACTTAACATACTATGTAAACAAACCTGTATATGTGCTCATCATTCCCAGTGAACAAGGAGCTGGTGAACTTGGGCAGGGTCTTCCTTACCTTTCTATTGCCAGCACCTAGCCCATGTTGATTGCTATTGAAGCTGAGCCCCTGGTCTCCAGGTTGTCCGCATTGTCCCATGATGTATTCCCCCTGCCTCCTGAAGCTGCTTGTCAATCTGCACTCCTGATGCCTGAGATCTCACTGCCCCCAGCTGTGCTGCATTCTTCAGATCCCAGGTCAGCATGCTCTGCCCACTGCCCTCCTCCCATTGTTTCCTCAATTCCCTGACTACAAAATACCTTCTAAATGCGGATGGCTTGGGCTGTCTCAGAGGCTTCAGCAGGTTTCCCATATTGGTTAGCTCATCAGAGCTGAGGAACACAGGACAGCAGCACCAGACACTTCTGGGGCCTATCTGTAAGTCTGTCCCTATCCTCATTTCTCTATCTGCACTATTTCATTTGCACCTCACAAGAACACACATATTTTTACAGATGGCAAAATAGGTTGAAAGAAGTGGTAATTTCCCCAAGATCACACAACTGGCAAGTAGCAGAGCTGGGATTTGAAGCCAAGTCTCCCTGTCATGCCTAATTCCTTAACCATTAAGAACAACTATCTGGATTTCTTACCTTCCTGGATGCCCTTGTTAAAGAGCTTGCCTTGCTTTGGAATGTTGAGTAGGATGTTTACAGGATGTGATAAGTCTGCCCAAGAACAAGGTGTTGAAGAGGAGTGTGTACTACCATTGCAATGACTCATTTTATCTATCATTTTCCCCTCTCCAGACTCTGAGTTCCTTAAAAGCTGGGACTGGGCTTTATTTACTCATGCCTTATGTTGAGCACATTGCTTAGAACAGAGTAGGTGCTCTAAAAATGCTTGTTGAATGAATAAATGGATTTTCCCCCACATGCAATTTGATCTTGGGCATGTGGCTTATAAGTGCTGATGCTCCAGTTAGCTTTTCCCTCCAATCACAAATAATTTAATAAATAACTATCACACACCTAAGAATGACAAAGGAGGAGCCACACTTTTGAAGGAAGCACATGGGATGATTTAGTTGGCATCCATGTAACCTTATCAGGACCTCCAGTAACATAGCAAAGGAGAGAAGGTGAATCTTTGGGCTCCATCTATCTCTTTCAGTGCCCCTATCCTGTGTTCTGAGTCATCCTCTCTTTTGTCATCTAAGAAACTGATGCTTAAAGTCTTACCTTTCCTCTTTAATTGATCCATGTTCAAAAGTTTCTCCCTTCTTCCACTCCCTCAACATATCTATATCCCCACTGGCTAACATCTACTGAGTGTCAAATTATTTTATTGTGTAATTTATAGTGATAGACAAATGACTGATAAACATCTATATGTTGGTTTTCTTTCTAATTAAGAGAAAAATATTTAACTAAAGTTATTTTAAAATAGTAAAATAAGAGGAGTTATTACTCTTCTGGTTGCTGAGGATAAGGAGGTGAATCAAGCCAAGTCCTTGCCCTTGTTAAAAGAGAAACTTCAGATAAATTAAATTTAGAAGAGTTTATTTCTGAGGAGAACAATCGATGAATTGGGCAACACTCAGAACCAGAAGAGGTTCAGAAAGCTCCACCCAGCAGTATGAGTGATGAGCTTTCATAGGCCAGACACAGAAACACAGTAGAGAAATCACCTGATTATTTGCAGCTAGCATCTGCCTTATTTGGGCATGATGTGCTGAGTTAGCTGCCTGTGACTGGATGAAACTTGGCTGTTTTTTATACTCCTAAGTTAGCTTTTGGTTTGTTTATGTACAAGTTAGATTGCAGTTCATTGTGTAGGAGCTCAAAGAACAGAGACAGCCTCAGGCTAATGATGTACTGCTTATATAATTTAATACCCTCATGAAACTTACATTCTTACTGCAGAGAGAGATGCAAGACAAGGAAAGACATAAGTAGGATAATTAGCAAGCCTATTTAGTTCTGATCTTATGCGTCAAGACCTTCAGTAGGGGGTCTACTGGAAAACTGTGGATACCAGGTCACACACTATTGTTTTACATTTTGCAGATAAAGAAACCAGGGCTTGGAGTGGTTAAATAAGTTGCCCAGAATAACTAATTAATTAAGTGGCAAAGTTACAATTATCTCACAGGACATCCAGTTCGTAATCGTTCCATGACACTCACTGTAATTTTCTGGAGAGTTTAAGCCACACCTTTTTTTTAACCTTTATACAACAAGTATTAGAAAAATAGAAACTTATATTGCTGCCATAATGAGGGTGAACATGCTGAAGAACTGTGTGTGGAACTTTTGCTAACAATGAGACTTTGCTTACAAGGATTCCTCTACTCCATCAATATTTTTGTGTTTTTGTTTGTTTGTTTGTTTGTTTGAGATGGAGTCTCACTCTGTCCTCCAGGCTGGACTGCAGTGGTGCAATCTCGGCTCACTGAAACCTCTGCCTCCAAGGTTCAAGCGATTTTCCTGCCTCAGCCTCCCTAGTAGCTGGGATTACAGGTGCATGCCACCATGCTCGGCTAATTTTTGTATTTTTAGTAGAGATGGGATTTCTCCATGTTGGCCAGGTCCATCCACATTTTGATGGGAGTGTTGGATTTCCTGACAGACCCAGAGCTGATTGGTCCTATTTGCCTTGTTTTCTCTTGCAGTAGCCACCTTTCGGGAATCTGATTGGAGTCACACTTGAACTTAGAGAACTTGTGGCCTTGAGTTTTGAAATTCACTGAGCAGGGAGACTGGAGACAGTTCTTAAAAAATAATTAGTTCAGTTGACCCTCCTTTCCCTCCAACACTTGAAGAACTTGGCTGGAGGAGCTGTGGAAAGTGTGAGGCAAGGAATTGAATTCATCCTGCTCACCAGTCATCAGTCAGCAGGCAGAGTGCTTTTTAATAGAGTGAGCTGTCTGCCCTCTATGTACAGAATAACCCTACTGCCTGGGTCATGTCAGGAAGACTGGTGCACTGATCTAAGCATTACCTCACTACCCCACAGGAGATTTATGGGCCCTGGAAGGAGGACCCGTGCTGGTGGAGGGACTCCAGCTCATCCCACCTGCCCCAAGGTCAGGCAGCCAGGAGACAGTCTCTGCAGCTCTGACAGCAGGGTCAAAAATCAGGAGACCTAAGTTCAAGCCCCATGCCCCTATAGTCACCTTTATGGGCTGATGAATGTAGGCAGGCACATCTCTCCTGGGGCAATCACACACATTTATTGATGTGGAAGCACTGATCTCATTGCTTTTTAAATAACTCACTGTCTTGCTAACTCATTAAATCCCAGTCATTTGCAGCTGGCTTCCCAGAAATCAGGAGAAGGAAGCTAACTTCTTCTTAAGGTCTCTAATAAGACCTTGACATTACAGAACACCTTCCTGAAAGGACCTCAAAGCTTTAGTATCATTCATCCTGCCCTCAATTTACAGGTAGGAAAATGGAGGCATCAATTAAGCAACTTGCCTGCAGCACAGAGTGAGTCTGGGGAAAAAAGATAGAACCTGCACCCAGCCAGTCTGGAATCCTTCCTAGGAAGAACCTTCCTTATTTGAGTTACAGAAGGTGCCAGGTCCTAGCATAATCACAGCATCGAAGCAATTTCCTCATCCCTGCAAACAAACCTAATTGATTTTCATTCATTTTAAAGTAACCGATAATAACTTTCTTTTCAAAACAACTAGAAAAACCCATGGGAGCTTTCTTTATAGACTGTCTGGTACTGTGTTGGGGTTGTGAGGGACGGATATCGTGTGCATAATTTTTAAAGCACTTGCATCATATGCTAAGCCAATATTTTATCCAATGTTTTCCTTAAAATCAAGAGTGACTTCCAATTTATCTGTAATTCCTTGACCCAGTCTTCAGACTAAAAACCTTGGAATCATCCTGGACTCCTTTCTTTCTCTCCCCCTCCTCCCCCAATAGTCAGGAAATCCTATTGCTTTCACCATCAAAGTAAATCCACAATCCAACTACTTCCCACCTCGGCTATTGCTCCCACTGTGGTCTGAGCCACCAAGATCTCACACCTGGATTTCTGAACTAGCATCCTGATTCTTCTCGTTTGAGTCTATTCCTAACATTGCAGTGAGAGTTATTATCTTAAAATATTAAGTTAGATCATCTTACTTCTCTTCTCAAAACCATCTGGTAACTTCTGGTCTCCCTCACAGTAAAAGCCAAAGTGTACACACACACACACACACACACACACACACACTGGCCTCAAGACTCCACATGCTGTAGCCCTCCTCAGAGTTGGCAGCTGCCTTCCCTCTCTAAGGTCATCTTCCTCCCTTGGTGACTGTGTTCCAACATTAGGCCCCTGCCTATTCCTATCCAGCACAGTTCTAACTCAGGGCATTTGCACCAGCTGTTTCTTCTGTCTGGATTGTTCTTCCTATACATATCCACACAATTAACCCTCTCCTTCAAGTTTTTCTCAATTCTAAAGATGACAAGCTCATTCTCACACTAAGTCCGTAGAAATTATAGTAGAGGTACTTTTGAATTAATAAAAATGTATATCACTGCTCTCAAAAATAGAAGGGGGCTGGGCATGGTGGCTCATGCCTATAATCCCAGCACTTTGGGAGGCCAAGGCAGGTGGATCATTTGATGTCAGGAGTTCAAGACCAGCCTGGCCAACATGGTGAAACCCTGTCTCTACTAAAAATACAAAAATTAGCCTGGCGTGGTGGCAGACACCTGTAATTCCAGCTACTGGGGAGGGTGAGGCAGGAAAATCGCTTGAATCCAGGAGGTGGAGGTTGCAGTGAGCTGAGATTGCACCATTGCACTCCAGTCTGGGCAACAGAGCAAGACCCTGACTAAAAAAAAAAAGAAAAAAGAAAAAAGAAAATAGAAGGGGAACTCTCAGTACAGCAGAAACAGTGAGCACTTTCTGAAAGATGGAAAGCAATGAGTTGGATTAGAGCAGGAAACTGAAGCCCAGGATGTGAGCAACAGCAAGTAGAGAGCATTGCCATGGAAAATGGGGCCAGCAAAAACTTGAAGGAGGTGAGACAGTCAACTATGCAGATATCTAAAGGAAGGGCATTGCAGACAGAAGAAACAGCTGGTGCAAAGGCACTAAGGTAGAAGTGTGCTTGGAAGTGATAGGAAGGGCTCCTCATCTAGAAGCAGTGGGAGCTTGGACCAAAGGAAGATTCCTAATATAGCCGCACCTTTAAAACTCTACCTCAGTCTTCCCAGAGAGCATGTGGGGCTCAGATCCCTGGTATCCAGACTCCAACATGACAGATATTGAGGAGAATAAAGAATGGGGAAAGGTTGGCCAGTGCTTTCTGTGAGAAGGAGCTCACTGGGAACCTTAAACAGGATGGTTTAGATGCATGGTTTGAGCACAAGTTAAATTTCAGAATTCTTCAGAAGAAACTAGAAGATCAGAGATCAGGGGCAGTGAGTTTAAAGTCTAGAGTCTAGACTTTAAACTGGTATAGGAGGCTTGGAGATCTAGGAAAAGTGAGCTGGTGTCCAGGGGGAATAGAGATTATCTTCCATGTAAAGGCCGGTGTGTGCTGCCCTTTGAGGCATGTCTGTCCCTGTGATTAAGAAAAATATTTGCAAAACAGGAGGAACTTCTTGAGAAGAAAGGATAGGGTATGCACTTTAGTGAAGACAGAGGCCCTGGTCCTTAGGAGGGGTGTGAGGAGGATGCAGGTGAGAAGGAAGGAGAGTGCTGCGGAGAGCCACTTTTGGAAGGGCACCCACCCCCTGCCTCCTGGTCCTGCTCACCTGGGGTGGGGTGAGGGTAGCCCTTTCCCACACACTCATTCCAGTAGTATGGTGAAGGCAAAGCAACCAGGAGGGAGAAAGGAAATTTCTTTTTGTTTTTAAATAAGTGAACACTCACTAGTTACTTATATTTTAATACAACTTTAGTATTTGCCAAAGATATGTAGCATAAGACACACAGAATTAATCACATAACATCATATTTAATAGCCATTACATGAAGTCAAATGGAGGGGAAAATTAGGCCTTACCAACATCAAAGTATAAGCATATGATAGATAAATATTTATAACATACTTTAACTGTAAAAAAAAAAATCAGAAACTTCCATGAAGGTGAAACCCACTTACACTACTATTTAATAAAACTTTCTCTCATCCACATTTCTGTGAATAAAACCCTGGCCTCCTGCCCTTAGCTGAGTGGTTCCCCCATTCCTTTTTGGAAAATGTCATAAAATGGCTTCGTTGCCCAATAATCATGTGGGACAGGATAGAATAGATGAGCTGAGGGTTGATCTCAATGTAGAACACCTAATAAAACCACCTCATTTTCAGCTCTGGAAAAAAAGTTGTGGAATTATCATCTTCTTTTTCCTTTTTTCCCCTCATTTTCAGAGTCTGAAGAGATCAGGTCCTTACTTCCTATCTGGCCATTTGTTCATTCTCTCACCTATAAACCACTTATTTAGTGCCAGACCCATGCTAGGCTCTGCAGATAAAACAATAAGCTGGGCATGGTAGTTCACACCTGCAATCCCAGCACTTTGGGAGGCTGAGGAAGGAGGATCACTCAAGCCCAGGAGTTCTAGGTTGCAGTAAGCTAGGATGTTGCCACTGCACTCCAGCCTGGGTGACAGAGCAAGACCCTGTCTCAAAACAAAAAACAATATGACACGGATCATATCTTCAAGAATCTTGCTGTTTTGGTAGAAGAGGAAGGCAATTCAGGTCCTTCCCAGACAGAGTATTAAATATCATTAGTGTAGTTCATTGTAGGCACACTAACCAGCCTGGAGCCAGTCAAGGTGGGGGTCCAGGTGTACATGCAAATTGAATCTGGATTCAAAGGGACGAAGGGAAGAACATTTCAGGCCGATGGAGTGGGTTGCACAGGGCTCGGAGACCAAGAGAATATTGTCTACGTGGAAAACTTCTCTGAATCTCCTTGTGTGACAAAAAACTTCTCTGAGTCTTCCCTGGAGAAGGAAGCAGGGGGCTTTCCCTGGTATGGAGATTCCACTTCCTCCTGGAAGCCCGGCTAGTCTGTGGTTGGGCTCCATGTACAGTAGCCCTCACCTTATCTGTGGTTTCACTTTCTGTGGTTTCACTTTCTGTGGTTTCAATTACCCGAAGTCAACTGCGGCCCAAAAATATGAAATGGAGAATTCCAGAAATAAATAATTCATAAGTTTTAAATTGCATGCCATTTTGAGTAGTGTGATGAAATCTCATTCCATCCTGCTTCATCCTCTCTGGACATGAATCATCCCTTTGTCCAGTGTATCCACACTACCTATACTACCTGCCCGTTAGCCACTTAGCAGCCATCTTGGTTATCAGACTGATTGTGCAGTATAGCAGTGCTTGTGTTCAAGTCACCCTTATTTTACTTAATCATGGCCCAAAAGCACAAGAGTACTATGCTTAATTTATAAGTTGAACTTGATCATAGGTATGTGTGTATAGGAAAAAACAGTATATATAAGGGTTTGGTACTACCATCTGTTTCAAGCATCCACTGGGGGGTCTTGAAATGTATCTCCCATGGGTAAGGGGGGGACTACAGCCTAGCTTCTCTCCCATTGCTTCCATAAGGAAGGCACATTTCACTGCAGCTCAGAAATTATATACTTTAATGGTGAATTCTGAAAAAAACTCAGATGTGAGAAATATATTGTGATAAAACAAGTTGTCCAATGCCCTTTCCACATGGAGGAAAGTCTGATACCTGCCAGGCACTACACAGATGCTGCTGTTATTGCTTCTGGAATACACACAATGGCCACTCAACATGGGCTCCAACCAGCAAGAGGCCTGCAGTGGGAAGGAAATGCAAGGCAGATTTCTCTGAGAGTAGAAAGCTCTGTTTCCTATTGTCCCTGTGTGGTGTGGTTTGTGGAGCCCTGGAAGACTTGCCTAGACCATATATCTGCTCATCAGTTTCTTGAGTTCCTTGATGGTTAAAGTTTTGAAGACATCTGTGAAAAAGTACAGATGCTATTGGGGTGAGATGATTCATTAAGCTGATGTCTTGTGGTTACTCTAAGCACGGATTCATTGATACCAGGCAAGATCTGAGGAATAGGATACAGAAACAGGCAAGATTTAAAGAAGGTAATTCAAAAGGGTACAGAGCATAGGGTAGGGCAGGGAAGGTAAGGGGTAGGAAGAGGCTATTTATGTCCTTTGGGCGAAAGGTTCTGCACGGGGACAGAAACCATCAAAAGAGTAGGAAAACAAATTTTCCCACTTCACAACTTTGCATAGGGCAACTTTCCATATTGACAGACTGGGAACACGTTTTGTCATCCTTTGGTCAGTAGTACAACAAATGGATTCTATCTCAAGGAAAGTAGGAACATTCAGAGGTGACAAGAGCTTAACATTAGGTGGGCCTTGGGCCGTGAACATCAGGGAAGTCTTAATGTAATTTAATAGTGACACCTGGCATCATGACCACTTTCCTATTTGTGGTTTAGAGGTTATCTGATGCCATATTTTATTCTTTTTCACCTGTTTCCAAGTACTACACATTTAGTGACTTAAACCAGCACACATTTAGTATCTCACAGTTTCTGTGCATCAGGAGTTTGGGCATGGCTTAGGTGAGTCCTCTGCTTTAGGGTCTCACAAAGCTGCAGAAAAGGGGTTCAACCAGCCTGCGTTCTCATCTGGAGTTCAACTGGGGACTCCACATCCAAGCTCATCAAGTTGATGGCAGAACATTTTCTTGTGGCTGCATGACCTCAGGTCCTAGAATTTCCCTACAGTTCCTGGAGATCACCTGTAGTTCCTTCAACAAGCCAACTGCTTGCTTTAACAAGCCAGCAAGGAGAATCTCTTGCTCCAGTCTGCTAAGATGGAGTCTTATATAAATAGCCTAAATTAATCCTGGGAGTGGCACCACCACCTTTCCCAGAGTCTATTGCCTAGAAGCAAGTCACAGGTGGGAGTGTTCCCCACCCACACATAAGTGAAGAGGATTATACATGGTGTGAACACCAGGGGGCAGGAATTAGGGAGCCATCATAAGGTCTGTCCACCTTCAGAATTGTGCCTGGGGTGGCTTCTCCTAACGTTCTCCTCTTAATTGCATTCTTATCCTCCACCCCTAGGGAAAGATCTTCAGACCAAAAAGGCTATGTTATTACCGAGTCTATGATTCTGCCTGACACATAAGCTTGAATTAATCATCTTATAACATGAAGGCATTTATATTAGAAGCTCCCATCACCTTAGTGTTTTTCCCTTCAATACCTGGGAATAATACTTGGAGCTGGAATCTGCATCTCATTCCGAATCCAGGCTTGCTCTCTTGTCTCTTGTTCCTTCTATCCCAAAGCATCTGTATTTATAGCAGCTCCTCTCTCAGAAAAACAATTTCACCACAGTATTTGGCTTCTTGTTTTCCTTTCTTGACTGAGTGCATGACGAACTGGCCCATCCCAGTAGGCTGTTTTTTACTTGCGGTCTTTGAATTATTACATTACTGGCCAACGCTGCCTACTCCATCTCCTTGCACTCTTCATTTCTCCATTAATACTTTTTTCTCGCGAGTCCTTGGTTTTATCTTTCTGCAGCTCATCTCCCTTCAGGGAAATTACCCTCTGTAATTTAGCATAGTCTGCACCATACCCTAACTCTGAGGAATGCTTTTCACATAGTCAATTGAAAAGGTAGCAGGCTTAGAAAAACACCACCAATGGTAACTTAAGCCCCAAACAGCTGCTGGTGAGCCTAATGAATACTGTGCTCGCTGGGATTATATAGCACGTCTGCATTTCTCACATACTGAGCAGGAATCTAATCTTTCTTACTCCTGCTTTTTTTTCTCTCTCATGCATTTGTTTAACTCTCTTCTTTCCACTTTATCATAGTCTTTAGTTTTGACCAAATGTTTTAGATCCCATAGATCAGAATTTTCCAGTCTCTACCATGAAGCAAGGACTCTGATCCATTACCTGGTGGCATCTCCCATGTAAGACCGATCCTTTAAGCTGCAAAGGGACCAACTAGAAAACTATTTCTCCTTCCTCTTGTAAAGGAATTTGTCATGGCTTAAAATAATTCAACCAGCTTCCAGAAGCTTCTTTCTCCCAGCATGTTTAGCAGCAGGAAGAGTCAAATGTTCCACAGTGCCTATGGCTCACTCCCTATATACACAAACAGGTTTGCTGAAATTAAGGTTTTAAAAAACATTCCAGTTAAGATCAGAAAATCACAAGCGTTTTCAGCTTGATGTTCTCACTTTTCAACCAACTATTTTTACAGTCTATTAGCTCAGCCTAAGCCATTACTATCATGTGTATATTTATATATATTTGGAAACGGAGTCTCGCTCTGTCACCCAGGCGGGAGTGCAGTGGTATGATCTCGGCTCACTGCAACCTCCGCCTCCTGGGTTCAAGCAATTCATGTGCCTCAACCTCCTGAGTAGCTGGGACTACAGGTGCACACTGCCACACCCGGCTAATTTTTTGTATATTAGTAGAGATGGGGTTTCACAGTGTTGCCCAGGCTAGTCCTGAACTCCTGAGCTCAAGCAATCAACCTGCCTCAGCCTCCTAAACTGCTAGGAGCCACTGACTATTTGAAAGTTGTATTGGTAGGAGGCTTATTTTCTCACCCACTAGAAGACCTTTTCAGGATATAATTTTATAACTCTGTATTAAATTCATCAATAGTTATGTGTGTACTGCAATAGGTATTGGCAAGACTAAACCTTGTTTAAGTGTTTGACGTAAGAGACATTGCTTGATGGGTTTATTCTCAATGGGTAATAAACATACAACCTGCAAATACTACTTTTAAAGACACATACACAGATAATATGTAATATATATAATAACTACATATGGTATTTTATGTAATATATAGGTTATATTATGTATTGACTCTGATATGTATTGATATACATATTTTTTATTTATTTTATATGTGTGGATATAGATATAGATGATATAGACATAGATATTTATCCGAAGTAATGCTTGCACACTGATGATAAAAATTCACAATCCCACCATACGGCCCACTCACGTCCCTAAGTCCTGCTCCTCAGAGATAACTAATTTTTAATGGTCCCTGTTTTTAGGTCCTCTGTTGGTTATCCTAAATAATATGCTTATGTTGTTGTCGCAGTTGTTGTAGACTTTCGAGTTTTAGCCAATAGCTTCACATTATGATCTATGAGGACTTAGCTCCTGTTTTCCTCCATCTCTCTGTCTCTGACAAGGTGTAAGTTATTCTCTTAATCTTTGGTGTTCTGAAATTTTAAAATACTGTGTGAATAATACTTTGTTTATCATGCTGGGCACTGTTCAACCTCTATATTTAAAGATACCCTCCCATCATCTTCAGGAAATTCTTTTTTATTTTGTTTTTGATCATTTCCCACCCTCTGTTATCTCTAAAATTGTAGTTAATAACATGTCAGATCTCCTAGGATTGATCTTTAATGCCTCTTATTTTTTTGTTTATATTTTCTTCCTAACTCCCCGTTGTTCTATTTTCTAGAAGCTTTCCTCAACTCGGCTTTGTACTCCATCTACTCTGAATATTCAATGTTGTCAGGGTATTTTTAATTTCTAAAACAATCCTTTTTGTTCTTCAATTATACTTTTTTAAAAATAAAACATTCTCTTCTTGTTTTATCCATGCCACAGATTCTTCAGTACTTCTGAGTACACTAAATTAATTATGTTCTGTAAGTTCTCTTCTATTCCCCAAGTTCTCTTTTTCCTCTAGGGAATAGCTGGTGTGCTTATCTTGGCATTTCTCTTTCTTATTGTAGGTTTTCCTCAAGTGTCTGGTGATTTTTGGTTGTCTCTCCAGACATCAAAATGAGCAATAAGCAGACTGCCCAGGAGCTCTGTGTATGCCTATAGGTGTGTCCACTGGTAGGTTTTCTCCAAGCTGAGTGCTATGGGACCTGCCTTGATGATGGGGAGCCCCAGGGAATGAATGAGGAGGGCCTTATGCTGGGTCACTAACACCCACATTGGCTACCCTAGTTCTTCCCCAAGCAGTACATTCTATTCCGTTAGAGAACTCTCCAATTATTTTGCTTATGGGCAAGGACCTGGATTTATATAGCATGTAGAGGTGAGAGAAAGGTGTGGCTAGGGCCAACTCTTTCTATATATACATCTTTGACTTCAGCTTACCTTTCTCCCACCTCCTTTTTGAATCCAGAGCCCTTCTTGATTTTACCAGGCAGGTCAGCTACTTCCTGTGCTGCAGTATCCTGCTCACATTCAAGCTTGAAGTTCCCACTTTTCAAGGTGGTGTGTTTCTCCCCTCTCCTTCATCACTTGACATTATTCCTTCCACCTTCTGAATTCTACACATTTATTAAAATCCCCCATGGCGCTCTCCTATTCATTTTGTTGTGTGAGGCTGTTTTGCTTTTTGAAAATATATCCTTTTAATAGAGTGTCTGAAAAAAAGAGGCAATAGACACATAGGAATATTCAACAATCCAGAATGTGAATCACATAGATCTCCAGTTATTTCTCTTGTTCACCTAGATGAGGTTAATGACTGGAAGGTTCTTTTACTCAGAACTGTATGATATCAACAAACCTTGAAGTGATTGGACTCATCCTGGAATAGGTTACTTAAAAAAAAATTTCGTGATCATCCATGTCCTCTAAAATGCAGATAATAATAGCTGCCTTTGATGATTTTTATGAGAATTTAACGATAATATAAATGTATGAACTTGCCCAGCTTAATACCTAGATCACAGAAAGAACTAAACTGTTATCAGTTCTTGCTCCTCTCCCTTGTCACCTGCGAAGTATGAGTGCTGGCTGAAATAACTCGATTGTCTTTTAAATTGAAGTATTTTATATCATCTCACCCCCACTCCTAGTAGCAGCTGAAGATCTCACATGCGCTTTGTATAGATTCTTACAGGGCGCTCTTCTAGGGATTTGAATGTTGGGGCTGCTGATTCCTTTTTGGTTATTGTAAGTTGTAGACTAAAGAAAATAGCTCACTCAATGGGTTTTGGTTATTGTAATTTCTTTCTTCTTCTTTATGATTATTATTAATATTACTATTATTTTGTCTCTACCACTTGAGCTCCAGTTAGGTAATGGAAGGAAACGCTCTCTCCAAATTTTGTGCAGTAAATGGATTTTGAAATCACTGGTTTTAGAAATTTCTTTTAATAGACTTCAATTAATTGCTTCATTTAGAAGGAGTTAGTAACCACTGAGTCCAAGTGATGAAAGAAGGAGCAATGATCTTGTGGTTCCAGAGGTAACTCCAGCCTGGAGGACACAGTGCTTAGCATCAGCTCATGAATCAAGAATGAACTCCATACTGTAACTAAGCCCAGAAACGTTATCCCGAGCCAGGGCTTAGTTGACACATGCTCTGGGCATCATTAGCTGGTTAGGTCTTGCAGAAATATGAGGATCATGGCCAGGCAGAGACCTTTCAAATGATTCATTTATTCCCAAAGCCATCTTTGGCTGAGGCTCCACAGTGTAGGGAAGCAGTGTGATGGGTTAGGATGAGCGAAGCATAGGAATAGTGACCTCGACCTTACCCTTAGCTTTTGTTTCTTTAGGTGAATTACCTCATCTCTCTAAATCTTGGTTTCTTCATGTGAAAAAAGTGAGAAATAATATTTACCAGGTAGGACTGTGACAAAGATTGAATTTTAAAGTGCACAGCAGTGTGCTTAGCACATAGTAGATTCTCAGTATATATTAGTTGCTGCCCTGTTTACCCTGTACGTTTCTAGCTTTTCCTATAAGGAAACAAGACAATGATTACTAGACTAGCCAGGGCTGTCTGTGTAAACACTGAGGAGCCCAGGCGTTGTTTGGCTGGATCTCAGTCTTTAAAAACTTGCACTCCTCACGACTGGTGACTCATGAAAATGATGGGCCTTGGAAGATAGGAGCACAAATTTAGAACTGGGAGAATTGTAAAGTGGATTAAAGCTATTTACAAAACAGTGGCATTGTGCAATCAATGATCTTTGAGTTTTAATTTCTGAACAAATACATAGGACCCAAAGTTTTGTTTAAGGCATTACGAAATCATAATTATTTTTCTTTGATCCCACAGAAATAGCAACTCTTTTCTTTTCTTTCTTTCTTTTTTTTTTTTTAAGATTGAAGATTTTTCTTGACATTGAGGAGATGAGGAAAGAAAGCTTTCTCTGCATATTTAATTTACAGGGCATTTATCCCTTCTCTGGCTGATGACCTAAAACCAAACAAATCATTATAAAAACTAGAAGAAGGAAAAAAAAAAGGATAGCAGGTTTGTGAGAAAGGGTCTTTAAGCCTAGTTACGGAAGACATCCAGAAGAGAATCGACTCAGACAAATACAAATACTAGAATTCGAAGGGCATAAGAACTGTGAGTGGCTGAACCATTTTCCCATCCCCTGCCAGGATGTCTGAGAGGAACTTTTCAAGATAAACAGGCCTAGTACCCCGAAGGGCATTTTTTGACGCTAATAGATTTCAAAGGCTGTTTTGAAGAGGTTGTGGGGCAGGACAGTACCCAGGCATATCCAAATTATTCTTTGCATTCTTAGCAAAGAAGTTGAGCAATTTTTAAAGTCAGCCTGCAGGAAGCTCAGAATGGGTATACTGATATATTTTAGAGGTTTTCAACTCACAATGCACTTTTCAGTTGCATGAAGAGTTCACCTACTGAGTTGATTCGAGAAGGAAAAAAGCCACATCCCCACTTACTCCCCATATTCCAAGTTGAAAACATGTCTCTTCTACTCACTTAACTCTGCAAATCTGAAAATCTGCTGCTGTGGATTAATTTGTTGGACTCAAGATTTTGCTCCCTGTGGAGATTCCAAATCTTGTCATGAGCCAGTTCACCATTTTTATTACAGTTTGCCTACTTTGAATGAGTATATTAAATTCTTACTTGACAGCCAGTTTTGATGACAGGCAAAAGATGGAAGAGAGAAGAGAATCCTTGCTCCACTGTGAGAAGGAACTTTCATGAAATGGAGAAATGCTGGCTATTCCCTTATGTAATGCATCATTTTATTGAGAGTCACCCTCAGTAAAGTCACCATTTTATTGAGAGTTCTATCCCCAGCCTTACTTTACACTTCAACTAGGAGGCCTGATTTGAGTTACTAATAGAGAGGCACTGCAGGACAATGGTCAAGTCAGACCCTTTTGGATTCACATTCCAGGCTTATCTACTAGCTGTACCACCTTGAACAAGTTAATTGAATTTACTGAACCTCTGTTTCTTCATCTTTACAACAGGAATAGCAAAGGCTACCATATAGGATTATTGTGAGAATTTAATAAAACAATGTATGTCAGGTCTTTTGAGTAGTGCAAAAGACTTTTGGTACATAGCAAATACTCAAAAAATATTGACATCATCATCATTATGATCATCATCACCATCATTATCATCTGGTCCCAGTAGGTATGAGCTGGGAGCAGAAATCATTTTTTACTGGTTAATCTATGACTTAGGTAATTTAAGTGTTTGTCACTAGCCTAGCCAGACTTAGTTCTGTTTCATCCTGAATCTTCACTTGTCCTTCCTGGAGCTATGAAAAATAAGCCACACATACTGCACCACCCTATTTGGCCTTGGGGATAGGATTAGACTAGTAGGAACACGTACACATTTCTATGATTTCTCCTGGATCTGAAACAGCTCCCTTAAGTCTCAGCCTTACTGAAGATCCTAAAGCTATAAAAAAGAAGCTATAAATAACCATAGAAATTTGTAGACAAATTTAGTTGGACCTAGACATCTGGAGTGGCTCTTCAAAGGTACTAACTATCCTACTTTTCTGTTTTAAAACTGTTGATGTGTAGGTCTCACGGGACAAAAAGACAAGTAACAAAGTTTTTGGCCTGCTTCACATCCTATGGAATCCCTTGGGAATTTTTTCTTCAAGGTTTACCCAGTATGTGAATCTGACCCCATGATATAACATTTGTGAACAGTTCTGTACAAACAAGGACTTGTTTCTCTCCCTCCCTCTGATTCCCCGTGGAATTTTCAGGGATGAACAGTCTTTTCATCTTGAAATCAAGCAGGAATAAGTCCGTCTTGACTTCCCTCTTCACTGCCTTTCCTCCCCCACTCTTTTCAAAATCTTCATTTAAGGATCTGTGGAGTGAACAAGACAGATCTTGATTTGTTTGTGTTGTGTAAAAGTTGAAAGGAGCCAGAAAGAAAGAGTACCATTTGCTAACCTCAGGAGACTTGGAAAATATATTTTAATCCGAGAAATTCATTCAAAGGCACATCTTTCTAGTATGTGTAAGATGAACTATTTTTAAAAATCACAATTGCTCTTCCAAGAGCCTCCTTGAGATTTATTGGAAGAGCATTGAGAGTCAGTCTGGCAATGCAAATTAAGGGTCAGGGAACTGAGAACACCAATGTGGTCCTCACTTTGCACAAATAATTTATAACTCAGATGGTGACTTAAGGTATGACTTGAGTAATTTAGATACGACTGACTTGATTCCCCCATTCTGCGCTCTGTGAAAAGTTCAGTGCCTTTCCACAATTTCTGCAAATCCCCAGGGGACTTATACACTCATGATCACCTTTGAGCTGAACAATTTACACTCAATTTGAGTTCAGTTCATGAATCCTAAGCTGACCTCACTCTGAATCATGTATTCAACATAACTTCTTTCTCCAATTTTTTAAAAAATCCACTCACATGGGCCTTTTTAAAGGTTTGTGAAGGCATAGAAATAAATATAAAGCAGCATAAGCAACTGAAATTTCCTTATCAGCTATATCTGCCCTTTAGAAAGTATTTTAGATACCCTCCAACTTGGACACTATCTTCCCACCATGCTGCTAGACCCTACCCTTTCCCCTCTCCTATCTTAGCTACTTCTATGGATGATTTATTGTGTGTTCTCTCTTTCTTTCTTTTTTCTTTGTTTCTTCTCCTTTTGATTGTCTCCTGCTAGTCTATGTTCACATGGACCACACTTTCAACCTCTCAACCCCAGTGATTTACTAAGGTATTTTCCTATATAAAAGCAGTTCTTTCCAAAAGAAAAGTACTAAATAAAGAAAGCTGCTAAGATAATAATTGTTTTTGAAACCTTTACAAATATGTTTGGAAAGGTATGATAGTTCACTGAAAAGTGACTCCAATCTTTAATTAATTCATGGAAAGCTCACTCTTTCAAGGACTGACATGTTGAATCTGCAAGCAATATGAAACATTCTTATTTTGGCTTTCCAAACCATTTAAATAAAATAACTCTGAATTGTTCTTCTTTCTACTTGGCACCAAGATGGATAGAAAAGGCTCTGTGAGATTTCTTTCCATAGTGAGAAGGATTATGGCCAAGCTATTTATTAGCCTCAAAAGGAAGATGCATACCACGTGCTTTTAAGCTGCATGCTGCTGTCCACCGGTGTCTAGGTCTTGTTCCCACATGGAATGCATACATAAATGTTCATATTCATCACACATCAGAAGAATCCCTTTTTGTATGCATGGGGGGAGAAGGAGACACTTACATTGGCATAATTTAGAAACATGGAGGAAGAGCCCTTCTGTTCCCAAAATAACCTCTCCAGCTTTGTTCTGACTCCTACTATTCCTTTAATACCAGATAAAGTCCTCTAGTCTGCAATTTGTTATAGAACTTAAAATGCAAACCAAGAGTGGGGGAGCCTGGGTAGCGTATATTCATACAAAGATGTGAATTAATATCAGATCTTTTTTCTTAAGAGCTATTTTTTAAATAGGGAAAAGAAACCCCAAGATCCTTGAAGTAAGAGGAACTTTAAAAGGAGAAATAATGTTTATTGACCACCTGCTTTATGCCATGTAATGTTCTGGGATTTTGCCTATGGAGTATATCTTTTATAACTCCAAAAACACTCTGAAGGATATGAAAGATTGCCTTTTGTACTGAGCTACATCTGCCCAACTCTTAGTCATCCTAACCCATTTCCTAACCATAATGCATAATTCGACAAACATCTATAGACACTCCTCCCCCTTACACATGCACATAAACACAAGTATGTGCAGAACATCTGGTATGGATCAGTAGGAACGTAAAAGCAGTGTTACCCAACATATACTTACCCTAGTTTCCACTTGTCTCTATTTAGACACATGCAAAAAAGAGCCACTCTTTTATACCTGAGAAGGAGAAAGGAACTTTATCTTTATGGTTGCGTCAGGGATGGCAGGGGAGAGAAAGAAAGCAGAGTATGAAGGGGATAGAATTGTGCCTATTCTTCCTCTGTACAAGGCAGAGCCAGATAGTGTTTGTGTGTGTGTGCGCGTGTGTGTTTACATGCATGTACGTGTGTTTTCAATATATGAACGAGGGTGGATAATACTGGTCAGCTTAAAAGCACGTGTTGAACTCAGCCATTAGACCCTAATAATGGCTTGACCAAAAACCTCCTTTCTAGGGAAAGAAATCTCACAGAGCCTTTTCCTTCGATTCTTATGCCATGTAGCAATAAAGAACAATCTGTAGTTCTATTGTTAAAACAGTCTAGAAAAAAATTAAGTAAGGAGTAATTATTCACAGGCTCAGCATAGCAGCCCTCTCAAAAAGGAATTTTCTCTGGCTCACTTTGGGGGTTTTTGAACTTCATATGGAGAGCAGTCAGAAAAGCAGCTGATTTAACTGTTCAAGAGAAATTTCATCATGCAACTGAATTCAAGCACAGCTGTTGCTGGGCCTGAGTGACACATTGTGACAAAGAGTAGTATGCTCCATCCCCACCCCCATATCACTACCTCAGGCCCCAGGTACAATTAACTCCAGAAACACTCCAGCACCTGGAGGATCAGGAGGTTTGGGAGAGTGGAAAGGAAGTAGTCCAGATGTGGACATTGGCATTCTCAAGACGGGCTATGAGTGTGGAAAGCCTTTTTCTTCCTGCTTTGCAAACAGCCAATGGGGGACAGAAGGGAACTGGGGCCAAAGAGAAAGGACTGAGCTGATACCACCTGGTAACTACAGCTAACAGACCCTTATAAGGAAAATTGCAGGAAGCTCCTTCAGGGACTCTTCAGATACAGTAAGTCCTCACTTCATGTCATTCACAGCCTCCTGGAAACTGTAACTTTAAGAAAGACAACATGTAACGAAACCCATTGTATCATAAGCTAATTGATAAAAGGAAGAGTTAATTCCTATGACATAGTTTTGGTCACAAAAATATCACTGGACTTCTAAGTAAAGACCAAAATACTTCTAATATTAAACATTGAAATAAATGTGAATTATATATACATTTAAGAAAGATTGATAAAAACAAGTGAGACAATTATTTACCCAATTTTTCCAGTTCAGAGTAGCAGGTGACTGGAGCCTATCCAGCAGCTCAGGGTGCAAGACGGGAAGCAACTCAGACAGGATGCCATTCCATCACAGGGCACATTCACATACACACTCACACTCATTCATACTGAGACCATTCAGACACACCAGGTGAACCTGATGTGCACAGCTTTGGGATGTAGGAGGAAACTGGAGTACTCAGAGAAAATTCAGGCAGACATGGGGAGAATGTGGGAACCTGTAAACTCCACACAGACAGTGGCACCAACCAGGAATTGATTTTTTTTCTCATCAACGTTATAACAAAACATCGGTCATGGGAGACGTTAAGGCCCCTACCAGGCCCAAGGTAATAATCAGAGAGATTTAGGTGCCCTCCCATATCTTTTGTTGCCTGTACTCCAACTTCAAAAGCTCCCTCAACCTCAGCGTGCCTGGAGCTAGACTCTTTTTGTTGGTCATCAGGACAATTAAGAGAGGAGTGACCTCAGGCATACAGACCTCTGTAGCTCTTGGTGCTGCCACATGGCAAGCTTCCATACCCCTGTGCCTTGCAAAGCATCCATGAAACAGCTCTTCCTGATTATCTGAATACCTGACACTCCCTCACAACCCGCACCCCATAGAACTCAGAAAGGAGCCATGAGGACTGGGCCAGGAGATAAATCCTATGAGAAATATCACCTTCTTCTTAGAATTATCCCTCTTCTCTGCCTCTAGTGCCTTAGAGTCCATTTGTCAGTCTGACATTTCCCTTGGCCTAAGTTCTCTCATAGTCTTTCATGCAAATAGATTGTTGGCAGAGTCATCCATCCAACCTGCCAAATATACTTTGACATGTCTTAATCTCACCAGACACAATTTAGGTCAAGGTTAAGAAGACTAGTAAGATTAGATAGAACCTCACTAGTATCAAAAGACATGTCTGACAGTTTCAAAGTCTCTAGCCACATTGCTTTCTCCCTAGTTACCTGAGGACCCTCATTCAAAGTATCCATCTTTGCAGAGTTCTTGAGATGGGTATGCAGCTTGTGTTTCCCTGCATCTGTTCTTTCATACAGGACATAATTGTTAAAATAGTGATACAACCAATAGAAACAATGACCTATGGTAGCAGCAATATAGGACCAATTTATTCCAACTTAGAGAATAAGGTAAGATTTTACAGAAGCAGTAAATGTGCAGTTAGGCCTTTTAAACATGGGCAGAATATCAACAGGTGAATGAAGCAGTAAAGGCATTCATTATTTCACCCATTCTACCAACATTTATTAAGATTCCATTATGTGTCTAGGCACCAAGGTGTTCTAGGCACCAAGGACATGTGTGAATAGGACATCATTCCTGCCTTCAAAGGGCATGCAGTACATTCATCTTGGGCTGAAGATACAATGTAAGCAAAGGCACAGAGTTCCAGAGGTATGTGGCAAGTTCAGTGAACAATATGGCTAAGACCTAGGGTCCACTGTATATCAAGGCAAGTAGGAAAGTACCAGGGAATACGAGGCAGGGAAAAAGTCTGGGGACAGAATACAGAGGATTTTAATACGGCAGTAATAAGTTTAAAGTTCATTATGTGGGCTATAATAAGTCATTAATAGTTTGGAGTTGAAAAAGGGCATGGTCAATTTCTATTTTAGCATAAAGCATTCCATTGGCCTCCTATTGCCTAAAAAATGTCAATGGCTTCACATTACTCATGGGTTTAAGACCAAAATCCTTAAGAAGGATTCAAAGGACTTGCAATGTCTCCCTTTCCTTGCAGCATGTGGACTTCAGTGATCTTGTATTATCACACCATGCCACTCCCCACCACAGGGCCTTTGCACAGTTTGTTTCATCTTTCAGTGAACCCGTTCCCCTTTACTTAATTAGCTTCTTCTCCTTCAGATCTCAGCTAAGTATTTCTTTGAGAAAGCTTTTCGTGACCTCTACCGTTAGTCCTTACTAGGTCTAATCCCTTAGTATATACACATAATAGATTTGTGATCTTTGGTTACTCTCTATGTCCTTCAGTAGGCTATAATCAATGGCAGAGACTCTGTTTTGTTCATTATTTTCTCTCCAGCACCTACTACGGTGCCTGGCATATTGTAGATATGCAATAAATACTTGTTAAAAGGAAAGGAAAATAGAAAATCTTTTTAAAATAACATTGTAAAAAATGGTTGTGGGTGAGGGGTTTGGCTGTAAGCGTTGCAATCACAGAAGAGGCTTCACCCACTGACTTCATAGTCAGGCATGCAGTTGTAAATTAATAATAAACTCGCCATGTGGCAGCCATGGAATCATCAGAGTGTTAAGTCTTTCTCTAGCAGCTGATTAGGCTGAATTCATGGGCTGATTAATCTGTCTCTCTAAGAATCATCTCAGTCCAACGCCTGGGTGCGAAAAGGCCCTATTGTTTTCCGTTGGTTAATTAAGTGCAATGGCTGGTCACAGATCAGAAAAGCGAAGGTATCATATTGAGTGAGAATGTGCAGAGAGTGGAAATGCAGTGTATTTTAACTGTGTGTGAATAAAGGGGTTAACATTAAAATTACAGAAAAGAGACAGCCCTAGGAAAATTGCTTTATCACAACTGTCTCTGAAATTGTGGAGGGTTAGAATAAGCGGGATGATGAATCTGTGCTTCTCCCTTCCCGCTGATGACTGCATGAGAGGAAATGGGTTCAATCTTCAGGGAGAGAAATTTGAGCAAATTATTTCTCAACAAATTTCCAGAGGAAGTGTGTAAAGTCTTTGTCTCTGGATAAAGAATAAAGGAAAACTGGTAACTATCACTGCTCTGCAGATGAGCATTGTCCTGCCTTAGAATGGTGTGGGTGGTGAGGAAGGTACACACCGTTCCCCTAACCAACACTTCCAATATTAGGATTTTGTTGCCATGCAGGGTTCTGAAGCCATAGAATGACGGCTCTGCATGACGTTTCTTGTTTTAATCTGGTAATGCTTTGCAAACCCCATGAATCATCAAATATGCCATGCTTGAGAGATTTTGACAAGTTTTATGAGTCCACCTAGTGCTATTTATATTTGTTCTCTTTCATTCCTTCTCTGTGGGGAGGAGCACTTTCAAGGGCATCCTTCACAGAATTGGCCAGATGCCATGGTGGCAAATCTAAGTTCTATCATCCTGAGGCAAGAAGTAGCATGTTTTGCTCTTGCCAACTCCTTGGTATGGCATTAACATGATGGATGGAGCCAGCTATTTGCACAACCAGTAACCAGGGCAGATTCTAGGAACTGGGGGTGAGCAGATAAGACACTCCTTTTAAACATAAATATCCCGGGAGGGGTGTCCCAGATCCATGTGTTTGTTGGGGATCTACCTGTTACAGTTTTAAGATTCACCCACAGGCTCTATTCAAAATATTTCCAGCATGGCACAGTGCCTGAATTATCTTCCATGATAATTCCTTCTTTGGGGCCTGGCATTGAAGGAACTGTGAATAGGCAAAATCACTATATGGAAGTAGTAGCAAAATAGTGCTATGAGTTTTATCATTTAAGTATTAGTTTAATTGGCTTAATTATCTAAGTCTGTATTGTCCAATTGAGTGGTCACCAACCACATGTAGCTACTGTGCACCTGAAATGTGACTAGTGACTAAATCATCACCGTCTCTTTCATTTTAATTTCATGAGATTTTGATTAATACTAAATCCCAAAACAGAGTGGGGAATCTATGGTCCGTAAGTTTGAGAAATTAGGTATTTTTTAAAAATTAACATCATTCTATATTGAGCAATTTTTAACATGCCAATGTTCAATTTGTCTTTCTCAGAAGGGGATGTTATAGGCAATTTAACAATGATACCTAACCACGGAATAAATTTTGTTGTTTCCATAGGATATCTTGAGGAATACCATTTGGGAAATAACTCTCCACTTGGAAAGGACCAGGAAACAATAGTCAGGCAGAGAGCACCGAGATCTATGCCTTTACTGAGAGAAGATGTGTCTCAAAAGCAGAGCCCTGGACTGTGAGCTGCAGGGAGTTAGGACTCAGCTTCCTTGCTATGTACCTGTTCATGTGGTTTTGAGGAACTTTGACATCCCACCAACTTCAACTATCACGTTCATCCCAGCCTAACCTTAGTGTAACTTTTCCTCTTCCAAGGGATGAGTGGGTTTGACCAGCTGAGCTATATGATGTTTTCCAGGTTTGAAATTCTATGGTTCATTCATTCTGATGCAAATCTTTGAAATTTCCTACTTTTTTTTTTTTTAACACTTTCAACCCCTAATTGGATAGTGTCTAAGTAAGTCAGAATATATGCCAAGGTGGATCACAGAAATGTTTTTCTCCTTTGAATGCCTCCTAAATTTAAGGGAGGAAAGCAGACCATGAGGAAAAGTATACAATCCTGGGGGAACCAAATATACCACCTTGGTTTGTGAGACCAAACCAGAAAGGAGAATGTAGAAACTTGAAGAAAAGATAAAGCCATTACTTGTAAGTAAGCAAAGTGGTCTGCAGGGACTTTAGATGATAGAGTTTATCTCGATGATAATTTCTAATTCACTGATAGACCAGGAGCAGAGAGTGGCTGGTGAGGTATCTATGTGTAATCGAAAGTGGCATGATTAGAATCAGAGGTACCAATCGTCGACCATAGCAATTATCCAACTGAGAGGTGTTGGCCAAGGAGCATGTTTAAGTCTTTGGCTTGGACAACCAGGAAGATGGAGATGGAGGTATTCATTCCAGGAAAGAGAAAGTAATGAAGACTGAGCAGGCCTAGATAATAATAGCTTCAAGTTAGGACATGTGGACTTTGAGATGGCTGGGACACTGTTCAAGTGGTGATGCATAGTAGGAAATTAGGGATCTAGATCTGGATGTTAACAAAGAGGACTTAACAAGAGCTAGTCAATATTAGAGGGGGAACGGCTCACTGAAGAGGCAGTGTAGGGTAATGGTTAAGAGAGGGACTTTAGGAACTCTAACACTTTCTTGCTGTGTAACTTTGGCCAAGTTACTCTACTTCTTTACACCTCAGCTTCATCACCTATAAAATAACTGTTTAGTTTTTACCCAGTAGAGTCGTTGTGATGATTAAATAATGTAGTCCATGTAAAAGAATGCATGGCATTCCTAATAAACATTATCGTTACTATTTTCTCCTTTTCAAAGATAAGGAAAATAAAGCTAACAGTGGGTATATAATTGGCTGACTGTGACACAACTACTAAGTGGCAGTGTTGAGATTCAAGTCCAATTCTTCCTGAGACATATCCAATGTCCTTTCCACTATATCACTGCAGCCAAAAACTTCAACCATTCAATGCATCACTCCTCATTTGTGAAGTGGGAACATAACCGTATGTACTTTCTAGGGTTAATATAATATTTATAAAGCATTTAGAACAATGTTTGGGACATTTTATGTGCTGTCAAGTGTTGCTATTATTAGTAGTAAGTAATAGCAATAATAAACACTAAAAACATTTTTCCTACACTCTGCTGTCTGGTAAAATAAAAGTGCCTCCATTTTAAACTAACTCAAGCAAGATATATTTGGGCTAGAATGGGGTAGGTTGAAGGAATCAGCAGGGGTGGGTCCGGTGTTCCCTTTCCGTCAGGAAAAGATGAATCCTAGGAACATTGTGAAGGAGCTGAGTGGCGCTGGCAAGGCCCAATTCTTTGGTCTGAATACATGGGCTTGGGAGGGGGTAGGTAAAGTAGAAAGAATTCAGATCTGCACATCTCCAGTGACAGTTGCCACATTTGGGATCAACTGAAACACACTTTCATCCAAGTACTAACCAGGACCAACCCTGCTTAGCTCCGGAGATCAGACGAGATCGGGCGCTTTCAGGGTGGTATGGCAGTAGACCTGAAACACACTTTCAAAAGGAATAAATACCTCTAAAAAATAAGGCTTGGAAGATAGGCATACGGAAAAATGAGGCCAGGGATACAGAAAAAGTACAAGTCAAAATAAATCTGACTCCTGGCTTCCTGCTCTCTGATCTGCTCATGTAGCTTCAAGATTTGTTTATGATTGTTTGCGTAGTTGAGAATCTCTGGGGTTTTTTGATTGTTTTTCATTACAAAATTCAACACAGCGGGATACAAGTTTTATGCTTCTATTCCCATTTTATCAGGAAAGAACAGAGTGAAAACTTTTTAATCTCCCCCCTGCCCCCACTATCAACATCGCTGAGATGATTTAATGCCTCATAACAGAAGTAATTTTGTGATAATGACACAAAGGCAGCAATTAAAAAATATTGCTTGTTTCGGGGCCTATAAATTGGCTGTTGGTAATTGACAACAGAATGTGTTTTCTAATCCTCTGAAATGATATCTTATTGCAAGCTGGCATGGTAATTACTGTATTTGTACAGTACCAGAGGAGTTCCAGCCTGAGTTTGACAGGGAGTTGATTAAATCACCCAGGTGTAATTGAAGGTTTTGATTGCATTGCCTCTGAGCTGATCAGCATTAGTAATAGCCTGGCTTTCTGCTGTCATGTGTTTTTAGAGCTGGTGGTATATCAGCCCTTTCAATCTCCCTCCCAGCTCTCAGCCTCTGTTGTGCCAGTGTCAAGAGAGAGCCAAGAGAGCTTCTCAGCACAGAAAAAATGAGAACAGACAGCAGATCCCTGGTGCTGGACCTGAATGACATCATTTGAAACAAAAAAGAAACCTGTTTCTAACTGCCTGCTTTGTTTCTTTAGATGGAGAGGACAGGGACTATGGTGGTCACAAGATGTGGCTTGCACATGGCCTAGTCAGTGCAACATAAGGACGTATGTCATGTAACGCAAGAAAAGGGCTTCTGCTCATAATTTGCTCCTTTGGTGATTTCAAATTTTTAAAGGATCACTTCTCAAGAAGGAGAATTGAATTTGTCAATCTTAAATGCAACATTTTAGTCAGTTATCAAGAGAGATATCCTGACTCTATGCTGTGAAAAACCTTTGATTTTGTTGGTATTATTCCATTTACTTACGTGGTATTTTTCCATTTACTTATGTGGTTGGTATTATTCCATTTACTTACATGGTATTTTTTGAGTGATGTTTCAGAAAGCACTTTGCAAAGGAGAAGGAAAGATAAGATACATTAATAAACTCCAATACAAAGCTGAACATGATAAAGGCCTTACAAACAGTATAAACTAATTGAGATAGAAGAAGTACAGAAAATATTCATGTCTTACAAATTTACTGGCCATCAGCTAAGATTATCTATGATAAGAAGGTGAATAAGGTTTTTTCCCCTTTAAGATTTTATAGTCTGATCAAGAAAACAAAAGTTACAAGAATAAAATGATAACAGCTATTATTTTTTACTTTTTGTGGATTATTTCTCAGTTTTCATAAGAACCTCTGTGGTAGATGCAACTTTTATTTTCATTTCACAGATAAATAAAATGGATTAAATAACAGAGAAATTAAATAATATCTCCAAAGCAGAATTGGAAACTGGTAAATTTGCAATTTGAGTCAAGGTCTTTTATAATAACCTGGCAAAATAATTATTATTCCCATTTACAAATAAGAAAATGGGGGCAGGAGAGATTAAGCAAATTGCCCAAGTTGAGCCATTAAAAAGCAGTCAAGCATAACCATAATCCAAAGCAGAGATAAATAGATGATTTAGCATATCCAAGAAATGTGCTATGTGAGCACCAAGAAAGGAGGAAATAATTCAAACTGTGGTTAATCAAGGCAGCCTTCATAAAGGATTCAGCTTTTGAGTTGAGATGTGAGAATGAGAGATTGAGAGATCAAGAGGTTAAAAAGGTTTCTTGACATTGGGGAGGGCAAATACTAACGAAGCAGGGTTCTTTGCTACCTGTCATCATCAAATTCAATAGAAAAGTTGGACAAAAAGAAGAGAAATTAAAAAAAAATTTCTGGCACAGTTGGGAAGTTCAGAATCTCTGTGGAACTGCTTTTCCCACTCCCACCCCTCCCCTCCTGTTAGTGTAAACACTAAGCAGTGGTTACAGAATCTAGATCTCTTCCTTCCATTTATTATCTGGGGTAAATAGTCTCCAAGCCAGCTCCAGCCCTGTTTTCTGGAATGGGTTAAAGCTTGAAAGAATATCCTTTTTTCAGAATTCTGTACTTTTTTTAGCTTCAAGAGGAAAATGGAACCCGGGGTCAAAGGGCTACACATGCTCAAGTGCGCACTCAGACCTGGAAGACATTGGGTCACTTCTGGGGCAGGTTAGAAGAATGTAATGGGAGTACGTTGGCACTTGGAGGTTCCAGGTAGACATTCCAATATGTCTGAATGTTGCTTCTGATGTGAACACTAGAGGGGTGAAGGTTTGGGAAGAGTCCTCCTTACTAGGATGAAATCTGTGGGTAGATCTGGCTCTAGTCAGCCTTTAGAAGCCAGCATTCATTATCTGAAATTATTTTCTCAGCGTCTCTGCTGGTGGGACTCAGCTTCCTCTCCTTTCTAGCTGCATGTCAGGGTACCACCAATATGTTCACCCCTCTGCAGTGCCATGCCATGCCATTGGAATGTGAGGCAAAAGGAAACATCTGTAGTACTGATCATACCTTTACTTATGTTCGTCATAGAGTATTAATTTAGATTTTGATTTAAGGTGCCCCTTTAAATTTTGTGCCCAAAGCTAGTGCCTCTCTTGCTTTACCCTAGTTCCCACTGAACCCTTCTACAAAGGACTGAAGAATGACTTGGTCCACATTAGCACAGAAAATGGCAAGATTCCAAAATGTTCTTGGACTAGCCTTTACCAGATACTTTGCATAGGAAACAAAGCCCAGCTTGGGGGTCATTTTTTGTTGTTGTTGTTGGAGTCTTGCTCTGTTGCCCAGGCTGGAGTGCAGTGGTGCAATCTTGGCTCACTACAAGCTCCACCTCCTGGGTTCACGCCATCCTCCTGCCTCAGCCTCCCGAGTAGCTGGGACTACAGGCACTCACCACCACGTCCGGCTATTTTTTTTTTTTTTTTGTATTTTTAGTAGAGACAGGGTTTCACCGTGTTAGCCAGGATAGTCTCAACCTCCTGACCTTATGATCCACCTGCCTCAGCCTCCCCAAGTGCTAGGATTACAGGCCTGAGCCACCACGCCTAGCCCTATTCTTTATTCAATATGCTCAACTCTTAGGAATCAAGTCTAGGTCTTCAACTAGCTTTCTGAAGACCTGATGGACTAAGACTTGATTAGTGACAAGAATTTTGTTCTACTACTCAAGTTATTAGAAGGGTCATAGGACATCTCACACCCAGATCCCACTGCCACCTCACTCTGTTAGGTTCTCCTGTTATTGTTTGCAGTTGTGTTTTGGCAACAAGACACCAGATCCCTACAAATACTGTTAGACTATACATATGTAGTCATAGTATGTGGAGAATAACAGAAATATCGACTAATATAGTGACCAGTTTATTCTCTTTGGGGAATAAATACATGGATAAATAAGTGAACAAATAGAAAAAAATATGACAGAGATGTAGGACATTCCAGGAATCATCTATGATATGGCTATCGGCCTATGCTAGTTTGCATGCCTACAATGACAGCACACTCACTTACATAGTAATCTTAAAATAGTAAAGATGCTATTATAGGATAGCGGTGATCACATATTTAATCAGCACCCACTCTACTTAGCTGTGCAATGGACATTTAATTTTTTAATTTTTTTATTTCTGTAGGTTTTTGAGGAACAAGTGGTATTTGGTTACATGACTAAGTTCTTTAGTGGTGATCAGTGATATTTTAGTGCACCCATCACCTGAGCGGTATACATTGAACCCAATTTGTAGTCTTTTATCCCTCACCTCCCTCACACCCCTTCCCTTGAGTCCCCAAAGTCCACTGTATCATTCTTATGCCTTTGCATCGTCATAGCTTAGTTCACACTTATGAGTGAGAATATAAGATGTTTGGTTTTCCATTCCTGAGTTACTTCACTTAGAATAATAGTCTTCAGTTCCATCCAGCTGCAAATGCCATTAATTTGTTCCTTTTATGTCTTAGTAGTATTCCATCATATATATATTTCTTTATTAACTCATTGATTGATGGGCATTTGGGCTGGTTCCATATTTTTGCAATTGTGAATTGTGCTGCTATAAACATGCATATGCAAACATCTTTTTCGTATAATGACTTATTTTCCTCTGCGAGATACCCAGTAGAGGGATTGCTGGATCCAATGGTAGTTCTACTTCTAGTTCTTTAAGGAATCTCCACACTGTTTTCCATAGTGGTTTTACTAGTTTACATTCCCACCAGCAGTGTAGAAGTGTTCCCTTTTCACTACATCCCCACCAAAATCTTTTTTTTTTTAAATTATTTGATTATAGCCATTCTTACAGGAGTAAGTTGGTATTGCATTGTGGTTTTGATTTGCATTTCCCTGATCATTAGTGATGGTGACCATTTTTTCATATTTGTTGGCCCTTGTATATCTTCTTTTCAGAATTGTCTGTTTCTGTCCTTAGCCCACTTTTTGATGGGATTGTTTTTTTTTTCTTGCTAATTTGTTTGAGTTCCTGGTACATTCTGGATATTAGTCCTTCATCAGATGTATAGATCGTGAAGATTTTCTCCCACTCTGTGGGTTGTCTGTTTACTCTGCTTACTGTTCCTTTTGCTGGGCAGAAGCTCTTTAGTTTAATTAAGTTCCACCTATTTATCTTTGTTTCTGTTGCATTTGCTTTGGGGGTCTTAATCGTGAAGCCTTTGCCTAAGCCAATGTCTAGAAGAGGTTTTCTGATGTTATCTTCTAGAATTAAATAGTTTCAGGTCTTAGATTTAAATCCTTGATCCAACTTGAGTTGTTTTTTTATAAGGTTGGAGATGAGGATCCAGTTTCATTCTCCTATATGTGACTAGCCAATTATCCCAGCACCATTTGTTGAATAGGGTGTCCTTTCCCCACTTCATGGTTTTGTTTGCTTTGTCAAAGATTAGTTGGCTGTAAGTATTTGGCTTTATTTCTGGGTTCTTTATTCTGTTCCATTGGTCTATGTGCCTATTTTTATACCAGTACCATGTTGTTTGGGTAACTATGATCTTATAGTATGGTTTGACGTCAGGTAATGTGATGCCTCCAGATTCGTTGTTTTTGCTTAGTCTTGCTTTGGCTATGTGGGCTCTTTTTTGGTTCCATATAAATTTTAGGATTGTTTTTCTAGCTCTGGAAGAATGATGGTGGTATTTTGATGGGAATTGCATTGAATTTGTAGATTGCTTTTGGTAGTATGGTCATTTTTACAATAT
Organism: Pan troglodytes; assembly: GCF_028858775.2. Taxonomy (NCBI): domain Eukaryota; kingdom Metazoa; phylum Chordata; class Mammalia; order Primates; family Hominidae; genus Pan; species Pan troglodytes. The sequence continues at coordinate 97,633,312 of NC_072407.2, forward strand.
TGATTTGACCTAACCATGAGCATGGTATGTGCTTCCATGCAGTGGACATTTAAATTTGTTTTGCTGTTTTTTAAAGCTTGGTTTCTTGCCTGGTAAAATGGAGACAATTAAGTCTATTCCCAAGGTTTTGGTGAATATTAAAAATAAATTTTGGTAATTTTTATTATTGAATTAAATTGAAAAGGGATATAGAAGAAATATCAAATATAGTCCCTACTTAGTATCTTGACCTGAAATTAAATGGGAGCTGATCCCGTATTTCTGTACATTTTATTTATATAAAATAAATAATTTTATAATATTCACATTGTTAGTACTCAATAAAGTTTAATATTTTAGAAAATGCAAGATGAAAGACATTCTATTCATTTAATATCTTTTAAAGGAATCACAAATGCTTTTTAAAAACATTTTAACAGGTGCCAAAGAAGAAAATACATTACAGTTTTATATACATCTACTAATTATGTGCATTAACTTTTTCAATGACAAGTTTAATCTGTCAATCATGGGATGATTAGAAATAAGGTTTTACTGATGTGCAGTCTCTCCATGTATAACCATGGTAGTTTTATATATTTTTACAACATTTAGCCATCATTGTACCAAATCTCAAATAAATATCAGTTGATTTAGACTGGAAGATGCCGTTGCTTGAGTGGTGGTGGGGGGCCAGGGAAATCAATTTCAAAAAGCAAAAACAAAGCATCAATTTTAGCCATGGTTTTACCCACTGACACACAATGAGGAAATAAATCACAGGAAAAGGAATAGAGCAAACTGTTGCTCATCTTCTAGGAAACAGACTCAAGTGGGTAAAGTGATTTGCCAAAGGCTGCATAGCAAGCAAGTAAGCAGTACCAGGTTTTGGAATTGGTTCTTCATATTCCATGACTTTTCCACAGTGTCACTGCATAAATGGTCTCTCTACTTCTCATTTCCAAATAATTTATCAGCTTAGCCATCCCACTCCACTATTCTGCTCACCTCTCTCTCTATCTATGAGAGCTATTTTTCCAAAGCCATTTATTACCTTCTAATTTTCAAATCCAATTACACTGATACAATCTTTTTTTTTTGTTTGCTCTTTAGCATTCTACCATGCACTACTCCATCCTCCCTGAAACTTTTTTTTCCTTAACCTTGATTGTAAACAAAATGACCTATCCGGTTTTTCAAATCAGAAACCTGGCAGCATCACTGTTATTAATGACCCCTCTTCTAACTTTCTCTTTCAAATACACACACACACACACACACACACACACACACACACACACACACAGCACTGTTTGTTGGGTCAAATATGTCTTCTAAATATCCTTCTAATCCCCTGTTCTTGATCTCAACTGTCTCTGCCTTTGTAGTCTCTCTCTTGAATGAAATCTATTGCAACAACCCCCTACATGTCTAATTTGTTTCTAAGCCACCTATCTTTCCTCCATGCTCCCAACCATTCCATTCTTCAATAGACCTCAAAACATGACTCCATGGAAGACAAGCAAAAGGAGAAAGGTGTGTGCTATAGTTTGGATATTTGACCCTCTAAACCGCATGTTAAAATTTGATCCCCAGTGTTGGAGATGAGGCTTAAGAGGAGGCGTTTGGGTCGTGGGAATACATACCTCATGAACAGATTAATACTCCCCACCAGGGGGAAAGAGGACTGAATTATCACTCTATTAGTTCTCCCAGGAGCTAGTTGTTAAAAAGAGCCTGGCACCTCCTCCTCTCTCTTGCTTCCTCTTTTGCAATGCGATCTTTCCACACACTGGCTCCATTTTCCTTTTCACCATGAGTGGAAGCAGCCTCAAACTCTCATCAAAGCCAGATGCTGGTGTCATGCTTCTTGTACAGCCTGCAGAACCAGAAGCCAAACAAACCTTTTTTTTCTTTATAAATTACCCATTCTTAAGTATTCTTTTATAGCAACACAGATGGACTAAGGCAATGTGCTATTATATGGCAGAATTTCCAACACATCTTTAATGGATCAACAGCCCTTAGAAAGGATCTGTAATTCTAGAGGCACCATTTTACCTGCCGGACCTTCCCCCAACTGCCCCCAACTTCTCTCCCTCAAGTCCTTTATATTCTGCCAGGAGATCCAAAGAGAGGTAAGTTATGAGCCCAGAGAGCTATAGGGAAGATATGAAAGTGAGATGTGGGTTACGAATGCACCACAGGATGGTGGAAATAGCACTGGGCTTGAGTTATATCTCAACCCCTTCCTAACCATGTGGTTTTTGGCTTGTCCCTGAATTTCAGTTTTAAAATAGTGTTATAATTAAGAATACCTGCCTCTGAAGTTGTAATGAAGTTTGAAATAAATATTAAATGTAATTAATGTAAGAGCATTTTGTCATTCCCATATATATTACATAAACATTAGTTATTTTATTATCAGGCTATAAATTGAAGGAAATTTGAAACCTATAGCTATAGATAAAGAAAAGAACTGGGTGTGCTAGCTCATGCCTGTAATCCCAGCACTTTGGGAGGTCAAGGAGGGCAGATCACCTGAGGTCAGGAGTTCCAGACCAGTCTGGCCAACATGGTGAAACTCTGTCTCTACTAAAAATACAAAAATTAGCCAGGCGTGGTGGTGCATGCCTGTAATCCCAGCTACTCGGAAGGCTGAGGCAGGAGAATCACTTGAACCTGGGAGGCAGAGGTTGCAGTGAGCCAAGAATGCGCCATTGCACTCCAGCGTGAGCGACAGAGTGAAGCTCCATCTCAAACAAACAAACAAACAAAAACAAAACAAAACAAAAAACTGAAAAGAAAACAGTGGTGGTAACATAAGTGAGATGTGTAAAGATATAATGCGAGATGCAGTAGAAATTGAGTAATCCCAATGGTTTCAGTCAAATTGAGAGAAATTACTGCATACAGTTTACAAGTTTAGACTGTACTGGGGTGGAATTCTAACTCTGTTGTTATTAGTTAGGTCCTTCAGACAAGTTAACAATGCTAAAAATATAATTAACAATAATATTCCCTAGCTTTTATTAGTATATGTGCTAGGCACTGTTCTAAATGTTTACATGAATTATTTCTGAGTTTCAGTTTCTTCGTGTATCAAATGGCATTAGTAATTATTGTGCCTTCCTCATAAGATTACTGTCATAAGTAAATAAATTAGCATGATACTGGCCATGTAAACAGCACTAAAAACATAGCGGTCATTATTGTTATTATTAGCTCTGAAAATACTAAGGATAAAACCAAGTGAGTGGATATATATACTTCTCTATATTCCTCCTGTTAAATACAAGCAAAAACTCCAGACATTATGTATAAAATAAACATGCGAAGGCTCAAAGGTGGGGCAAAGATAGCAGACTGGCTAGGGACCTGAAACTGGAGATCTAACATGGCGAGTTTCTTGGGTTTTCTTTGTCTCATATATCCTGGACATGAAACCAAGAAGCTAGCAGCCTGGAAATGCCAATGTGAGCAACAACAAAAGCCCCAAGAAAAGCATGCCGTTTCTAGCTAAAGGAACAGCCTAGCTAGACAGAAAACTTTTAGACAAAATCCATCCTCTCCTAGTCAAACACCGTAGAGAAAGCACACAGCCTCACCCTCATCAGCAAAGGCAGAGTTGGGCAGCCAGGATTTCCACCCTTGCTTGTCTGTAACATGGCACTCTTAAACCGCCTCCCACCCTGTAGTATCAGAGAAGACAGAGTAGGGAGCTGAGACTTTCATTTCCATCCCATGATAATGAGACACCTTCCCCCAAATCCCCACCACAGTTTTAGTGGAGGCCACATGGAGACCACATCTGGCACTAACAAGGCATTTCTACCTCTCCCATCTAGGATAGTGTAAGAGGAAGAATAGTGTAAGAGGAAGATAGTGTAAGAGGAAGAATTTCACTCCCATGTGACAATGATGAGGAAGCGCCCCCCCCCCATGCTCACCCCACCACTTTCCCTCCCAGAGCAATGTCAGAAGAAGCCTGCTGAAGAAAAAGATTTAATTAAGATACAGAAGTTCGTGACAAAATACTAAAAATGTCCAGATTTCAATTTAAAAATCACACATTATACAAAACACCAAGAAAATCTTAATTTGAATGAGAAAAATAAACCAACATACACCAACACTGAGATGACACAGTTGTTGGACTTATCTGAAAGGCAATCTAAAGCAGCCATCGGAAAAATGCTTCAGTGAGCAATTATGAACATGCTTGCAACAATTGGAAAAAATTGAAAGTCTCAGTAAAGAAATAGAAGGTATAAAGTAGAGCCAAATTGAAATGTTAGAAGTAAAAAATGTTATAAGTAAGATAAAAACTCAATGGATAGGTTCAACAGAATAATGGAGAGGACAAAGGAAAGAATGAGCTTGAAGGTAGGACAATAGAAATTACCCAATCTGAACAACAGAGAGAAAATAAGGAGGGAAAAACAAACAGACCCTTGGAGACCTGTGGGTCTATAACAGAAGATCTAACATTTGTCACTGGACACAGGAAAAGGAGGAAGATGGTAGGGATAAAAAAATATTCAAAGAAATAATGGCTGAATATTTCCAAAATTTGGGGAAAGACTTGAACTTACAGACTCAAGAAGGTGAGCAAATTCCAAACAGGATAAATTCAAAGAAATCTATCAAGACACATCACACTCAAACTTCTGAAAACCAAAGTCAAGGGGAGAGTATTGAAAGCACTGACAGAGAAAAGACATGTTATCTACAGGAGAAAAGTAATTCCAATGACAATGGATTTCTCATCAGAAACTATGGGAGACAGAAGGAATTAGAACATTTTTCAAGTGCTGAGATAAAAGAATTATCAGCACAGAATTTTATATCTAGTGAAAATATGCTTCTAAATGAAAAGAAAATGAAACTCTCCCAAAGAAATGAAAACTAAAAGGATTTGTCACTACAGACCTATTTCAAAAGAATGGCTAAAGAAAGTTCTTGAAACAGAAAGGAAAGGACTTTTAAAAAGAACCTTCAAACATCTGTAAGGAAGAAGAAAAAACAAAAAGATCTAAAAATCTTAATACATTCAACAGTCTTCCCTCTCTCGAGTTTTCTAAATTGTGCTTGATGATTAAAGCAAAAATTATAACAATTTTTGATGTGGTTCTCAGTATAGGTAGAAAAATATTTAAGGCAATTACATTGTAAACAGGGGAGGGTAAAAGGTAGTTAAAAGCAGATAAGAGTTCTATGCTTTATTCAAACTGGTAAAGTGTTGACATCAGTTGACTTTGATAAGTTACATGTGTATGATATCACGCTTACAGCAACCACCAAAAATCTGTATCAAAAGATACATAAAAAATGCTACAGATAAATCAAAATGGAATTCTAAAACCTGTTGAAGTAATCCATAGGAAGGCAGGAGAAAGAATAGAGAAGTAAAAAACTGAAAGAACAAAAGAGATAAAAAGAAATAAAATAGCTATCTTAAGTCCTAACATATCAATAAGTACATTAAATGTAAATGGTTTATGATTCCATTTGTATAACATTCTTCAAATGACAAAATTAAAGAGATGGAGAACAGATTAGTAGTTGTCAAGGTTTAAGGAAGGTGGGAAGAGGTGAGTGGAGGGAACTATAAAAGGGTAGCCCAAGAGGATTTTGTGGTGATGTTATGTGTATCTTGATCTGAGTGGTGGTCACATGAATCTACACATGTGATAAAATGGCATATAACTGCACACACACACCATACCACTGTCAACTTTCTGGCTTTGATACTGTAGTATCATTATGTAAAATACAGCCAGTGGAAGGAAATGGGTGAAGGAGACAAGGGACCTCTCTGTACTATCTTTGCAACTTACTGTGAAACTATAATTATTTCAAAGTAAAAAAGTTTGTTTGTTTGTTTGTTTGTTTTGTTTTTTTGAGAGGGAGTCTCGCTCTGTTGCCTAGGCTGGAGTGCAGTGGTGCAATCTCGGCTCACTGCAACCTCTGCCTCTTGGGTTCAAGCGATTCTCCTGCCTCAGCCTCCCGACTAGCTGGGACTACAGGCACCCGCCACCACACCTGGCTAATTGTTTGTATTTTTAGTACAGACGGGGTTTCCCTATGTTGGCCAGGCTGGTCTTGTACTCCTGACATTGTGATCTGCCCGCCTCGGCCTCCCAAAGTGCCAGGATTACAGGCTTGAGCCACCACACCCAGGCTGTTTGTTTTTAAAGTTAGTACAGAAAATAGAGGCAAGTAAGGGAGCTTGTGTTTGTACCCTGGCTCAAAATCCAGTAAGTAAGGATTGAGAGTGAAACTTTGAACTCTTATAATTCCCTTTAGGTTTAATTTTAGTTTATTTTTAAAAACTTGAATAGAGAATGGGGCATTCAGTGCCTTCCCTTCACTGCTAAGCACTTGAAGTTGCTTGTAGTAAAAAAATAAAAATTTCTCACAGGCCAGTGGGCTGCCTCTGAGTTTGACTGGATCAAACCCCAGAACATCATCATGCACAAAGATTTAACCACCAGCCAAATGTATCATCATAGCTATTCAATGCTGGGGTAGTGGAGAGGGTGAAAAGGGGGATTAAGAGTGTGCCACATTTTTCACACAAGAAATACTCCATTTTCTTATGACTGAGCATGTTCTCATGCTCTGTCAACAACAATATTCAGCCCTGAGATTTAGTTTTGGATGATAAAACCACCAACACTTTACAAAGCTAGTTTTTCCATTGCAAGAACATGGAAATTCGATTACCTTCTGAGAATGAAAAAAAATGAGCTCAACTCTGTGGCTAAAATTGTTTGAGAACATCCATGAGTAATCATATAATCTTGTGTGGCAATGGGGCATGCATAAATTGCATTCATATCTAATCAATTACACTGTCTTGCCTGAAGAAAGAGTGCTAATGAAAGGCCCAGTAATAAAAAGAAAGTCCGAGCAGCATGAATTTGTCAATGTTTGCCCAGAACTGTACAAGAGACATAGATACTGCGTCTCAGTTAACCAGCCCTACCCTGACCCTTTGCCCTCTGGATCTGTCATATTACCTGTCTTCTCACTTTTCAGCCATGACAGATGGCTCCCTCTTCTGTTCCCATGTGTCTTTCCCTTAATAAACTATCAGTACTTCTAAGGAGAGACCTCAAGCTGCTTCCATTCATTCCTACCCATATATTGGTGAAGTAGGCTTTTCTTTCAGTTTTTTGGGTAAAAGCTATTTTACTCCATAAACAAAAATAAGGCCAAAAATTACAATGACTTAAGTAAAAGAGAAGGTAAGTCCAGCAGTGAGTTGTGCAACTGGAGGAGATGCTCTGCTCCAAGAACCCAGGTTTCCTCCTTTCTATTGCTCTGCCATCCTCAGTCTGGGTCTTGCCAAGTCAGTGTTACAGCCTGTGGGAAAGGGAATGATGGATGAAGAAATACTTGTCCAATGTTCTAAGTCTATATCAAAGCCCCCAACTGGCACAACTACTCACCTCCTGACACATGGATTTACCTGGCTATACGGCAGTTGATAAAATGCAGTCTCTAGCTCTATAGCTGGGCTATGATGAATGCAAGAATAAAAGAGACACTAGATATGGAGGAGACAGTAGTTTTTCTATATTTTCTAGATCACCACCATTTCCCTAGAGAGACCTTGCTTCCAACTCAGAAATTTATCTGTGTCCTGTCATGTTGAAAAAGTTATCCATACCAGTAAGTCCAGTAAGTCAGTACAGATAGAGCACAGTCTTAGGACACAGGTGGCATCAATCAGCCAGCCAACCAGAAATGCTCTATATATTTTTCTGGTTTTCACAAAACATTAATAGAAAAAACAACCAATCTAGCAGGTGAAGGATGGATGGAGCTTCCAGTGTAGCTATTCCTGCTATTGATTCCATGTCCCTTTACATTCCTCTGAGATCTTCTTTTCTAAAATTCAGGGGCTAACTTTTCTCTCCCTGTTTTCCAGCTCTTGTCTTCCCTTCATGAAGTAGTGAAGGAAGACGGCAAGGTTGAATAAAAGAGGGGAGGGCCACAGGGGCAGAAGAAAATTACAGTACAAGAACAAAATTAATAGCAAAATTAGTAGCATACTCTTCATTCATCTTTATACTCTCAGAACCTAGAATAATGCCTGGCATATAGTAGGTCTCAATAATTATTTCTTGAACTGAATTATGTATCATGAGAGAAAAGGCAATTCTGAATTAATCTTCTCAATACCAAACAGGAGATTTTACTCCACCTTTTGATCACTAGCCATGGCTATGAGATCCTGCCAGGTATTTAGTAACAAAGCTTTTGCTCCGGAAACCTCAAGTACAAATCAAGCAGACACTGAAATAACACAGATCAGGACTCAGCTTGCATCTATGTTCCAAATAAAAGATAAGCTGTTTCCTTTAGACAAATAAACCACTTTAAGTTTACTATGTTATTGTATCAACAACAAATAACATGTTGATGGCCAAGGAGAAACATGTAACTCTTGTTTATTTAAATAATCCATTCACTTCGCACAGATTTCTGATGAAGTTAAATAGATCTCATTTATCCCTCAATTTGTTTCTGACAGACTTCTAAAAATGTATGTCCATTTTTACTTTAAGGGCTTTTGGTGAGTTTTTCATATAAACTCAATCACTTTCATCTCTTAAAGACTTTTTTTTTAATTAATTGGAGGCACCCTCCCTGGATATACTTGGTCTTAATCAGTTCAGGACTTATCAGACTTCTTTCATTTCACAAAACGATTCCATTTTCTAAATAATAAGAACTTTCAAAGAAACCTTTACATAGCTTTTCTGGATATGTAATACATAGCACAAAATATTACATCATAAATCAGAGCCAACATTTTTTTGCCCTTTATACTTTACAAATCACCCTTTACCTTCATTATCTGACAATTTTTCACAACCTCATGAGGTACTTTTATTATCAAAATTTTATAGATGAGGAAATTCGAGCTCAGAAATTGGCCTTCAGTGACACAATCAAGATCCATACTCAGGTCCTCTGACTCCAAATCACTACACTTTAAAATTTCCCCCTTTTGTGCTTTGTTTACAAAACCTTCTTCCTTTTGTGCTTTTGTTTGTCATTAAAAGTCAAAATTGGCTATGGACATCCTCCCATAAGCTGTGAAATATATTAAGAACAAAAGGACCCTTTCAAAATCAGTCCAGAGACATTTGAGAATGACTTGGAGTGTTGTCAGCATAGAGGATACTAATTTTTGCCTGCTACAACATGTGGTGAGAAGTATCATTAGTGATAAGGGCTGACTCTGGTCTTCTACTCCACAGCCTCCCAGTTTCTGCTCCCAGATAATATAAAATGAAGCCATGCTTTTATTTTTAATCCAAATCTCTGATTACAGAGATTTGCACCATTAATATGCTATCCCATCTTCCTAATTATATTTATAGTCTCAAAAATATGTTAGCACAATGACAGGTGAAGATGATCTTCTAAGAATTAGGAATTAAAAGGTGAAAGTAACAGGTTAGGATCTAACGTAGATTATTTAAGGATAGAATTCAAATTTTTCATTCCAACACTACAATTTGTTTCTCTCTGTGATTCATAGTAGTAGACAGGAAGAGGTTACATGGTTAAAATTTTTAAAGATTTAAAAGACTCCTGCTAGGACAGTCACAAGTTTTATATACTGGTCACTTTATAGGAATAGTTTGATCCCTATCAGACATAGTTACAGAAGGAGGTCTGGAAAGAAGGAAATGGAGAACCATCATAGAGAAGGGATTTTTGTATTTTAAGAATATTTGTTCCTATTGGTTGACCCTTTGTCAAGAAGTGAGTTCTTCCTTAGGAATCACTGGAGTAGATGCCTTTTCTCCCAAATCATTGTTCCTTTTATAAATTTATCAGATCCTTTTTAGCATCTCCAGTATGCCAGACTGTGTGTTAAATGATGAGAATACAATGATGAATAAAATGTGGCCCCTGCCCTCAAAGATTTTGATCCCTGGAGGAGTAGGGATGGAGTAAAATTTAGGTGCGATAAGGGTCAATTTCAGTACATTGTGACCATGGAAAGGGTCCTGCTCAAAGCCTCCATGACAAAACCCATCCAGGCTTGGAGGATCAGGAAAGACGTCCTAAAGGAGTAATTCCTGAAGTGAGTCCTGAATTAGGAATCAGGAAACTGAGCACAGATTGGATACATCAAATATATTTTCAGAGAGCAGTGGGTTTGAAGGAAGATGAAGAAGCTCAAAGCCAAAGCCTTTCACTTACACAGATCCTTTCCAAGACCCTGAAATATGTTCCCATGGCCATGATTTTTCCAAAATTTGCAAAAGTAAGATATCATAGTTCCAGCAGATTAAGAATCTTTTCCCTTTCTACTCTGACATTCCCTCCATCACCCATCCTCTTCAGTCAGGTGTGTTGGAGTGGCCACAGGCATTTTGTAGAAGCTGAGTTGGGGATACTTTTAATTGGCATTGAGTGGGATAAATGTATTTATTTACAGTGTCTTTCTTATATCTCTTCTAGTCCCCCACATACTTCCATGCCAAAAAACACGTTTTCTAACCATACGACCCTGAGTCCTCCCATCTGTATGTTCCCCCTCCCCCAAGCTCTCCTAAACAAACTCTGATATAGGAAAGGCTGAACTATTTTTCTGTTCTTTCTATAAAGAATAATATTACCCAACTGTTATGTCACAAAGAGTCAGTTACAGAGTATGCAGGGAACAATATAGAAAAAATTATGATGGAGGGTGTATTCAGAATATAATTAATAAAACTAGTATGCTTTTGAAATGTTGTGATACGGTATTTGTCAGGCTTTTTTTTTTAACTTGCTATTTGTTGTAATTTTTTCTTATTCTAAATAGATACACACAACTATACCTAATTTTGTACTTGTAATTGTCTATTTCTTTTCTTAAAGAGGACCCTGCAAATTGTATAAGCTTTGGGATCTATCAAATCGGGGCTGCCTCTGTCAGAAACATAAGTTACCTACACTTGAACTCCTGGCCCCAAGCAATTCTGCTGCCTTGTCCTCCCAATGTGCTGGGATTACAGGCATGAGCCACTGTAAGCAGTTTGGAGATTTCTCAAAGAACTTAAAATAGAGATACCATTTGACACAGCAACCCCATTACTGGATATATACCCAAAGGAAAATAGATCATTCTACCAAAAAGACACATGCACCCATGTGTTCATCGCCGCACTATCCACAATAGCAAAGACATGGAATCAGCCTAGGTGTCCATCAACAGTGGATTGGATAAAGAAAATGTGTTGCATATACACCAAGGAATACTACATAGCCATAAAAAGGAATGAAATCATGTCCTTTGCAGCAACGTGGATGGAGCTGGAGGCCGTAATTCTAAGGGAATTAATGCAGGAGCAGAAAATCAAACACCACATATTCTCACTTATAAGTGAGAGCTGAACATTGAGCAAACATGACATAAACATGGGAAAAATAAATACTGAGGACTGCTAGAGAAGGGAGTTGGGGAGGGGGATGTGAGTTGAAAAACTGCCTGTTGGGTACTATGCCCACTATCTGGGTGCAGTATACCCATGTAACAAAACTGCACATGTACCCCTTGTATCTAAAATAAAAGTTGAAATTAAAAAAAAAAATTGCCTGCATAGTATCCATCAGGCTGGTTAGAATAGGGAAACGTGTAGCCAGGAGTTACCATGGCAGCCAGCATGAATGTAAAGATGTGTCCAATGGGGATCCTAGAGAAAGATGGACTGGGTTTGAATCTGTAATACAGCATCTTCTCTATCTCTCTTTTCTCTGACTTGAAAGGGAAACAAACCATGTATCTGTAGGGGTTCTGGGACTGTAGCCCAAAGCAGCTAGCTCCAAACCCTAAATTCCTTTGAAGTCAGTCTCTTATGAAAGACCATTGGGAAAATTCTGGGACCCTCCAACATCATTGAGTAATAATGTATTTTTCTCTCTTTCTCACAAGAAAAATTAAGGTTAATAGACTGTTGCCATTGTTCTTGAGTAATTATAATAGGAGTAATAATTTTAATATTAGCAATGTTATTTTATCTCTTGCCTTGGTCCACTCTCCAACATTCATCTACTTGGGAGAAGGTTAGGACTTGCTGGAGTAGCCATAAAAAGACAAACATTGAATTAAAATTCCATTTCTGACATTAAAAAATAGGATTGTGCTGCAAGACCAGGAAGACTTGCAAGCAGGCTATTGAGAGAAGACTTCCAAAATTCCTTCAGCTTGAACTTTAGCCTCTCAAAGCCCAAGCCTGGAGGCATCAGTGCATAGTTTTCTCAGCCTGATTTCCACCTAAGGCTTGACCAGAGTTAGAAGTAGGAGGAAGAAAAATACAACTTTGGGGAAAAATCACCCTTTCATCCTAGAGTGATGATAGGAAGGAAGAGACAAGATAAGGATCCAATGGCATCCATATACATCCTGTGGATGGAAGATGAAGGAGGGGCAGTGCTTTGGACTGAGCAATACTGAGGACAGAGCAGTCCATCACCAGCCTGGTCTGCAGCCCCATCAAAGTAAACTGGGTGGTACAGAATGGGGAGGCAGAGAGAAGCATTTGGGGTCAATGTTTCTGGGCCATCCGTGGCTTTCGTTGGAGGAGCCTTGGCAAGACAATAGCTGAGAGCCTTCATTGAAGGGTTTGCTACGGTAGAAGTTTGAGTGATAGTCACAGAGAATCACCAGATAGATCTATGGCACCTGCAGGAGCAATGGAGAGGTCAAGATAGCCTCAGAGTTATGACTAGCAATGCAGCAATCTAGAAGTTACCTCAACCTCAGGCTCCAGACTCAAATGCCATCAGAGTATAGGTGGACAAGGGATATCACCTCAGAGACCAGAGGAGAAGAGGCCTTGAGGCATGAGATGTCAACTGTTTTCCACTATCGTAAGCATGCTTGGGCAGGTAATGGAGAGGCTATGTATACCACAGAGAGACTTAATACTACCTGAAAGTCCTGCTTTAAATTATTAAAATTATTGAATCAGACTAGGCTCAAGCCAGATTATACATTTAGCTAATAATGTTTCCCACTCACCATGAGTAGGGTCAGGAAAATTATAGATTAATTACAGGTAAAATAAAAATATGCTTCCCCCTCACATCCAGTTTGGGGTATGGTTGACTTTTGCCACCATGCAACACAAATGACTCCCAGATTTTGTGAACATGTAGAAAATACCTTTGCTGCCTTGTTCATACCCCCTCAACCTACTCTGGAGGTCACAGGCAGACAGTTCCCAGGCCTGTGGATATCTTCCTGTGTCTCTTTGCTTGATGGCATTCAAACAGCCATGAAATCATGCTCACTTTGAGTAGGGCAGGACAGGCTAAGAGCTGGTACCTGAGGAGCAACACTGAGCCAGCGAGGAACTGGTGTTTGTGCTTAATAACCCAGCTTTCTCTCCCCTCAGTGGGACAATTCTAACTTATGTTCTTGTGGCTGCTATGAAAATACAGCCCTCATATCTCCACCCCTGCATCTGCTTTGCAATGGCAGAGTCTCCCAGATGGCTGTTCTGCTGTGTGGAGATTATGTCTGTGGGTCAGATATTCCATAAGCCCTGGCTAGTGGTGCTATTTGAGGTTCTGTGGGCTGGAAAGGCAAATCCATACCTGGAATATGTATCTGTCCCTGTGAGGGCAAAGCACTGGCCTTTTCAGAATAGAAGGCTCCAATATAGTTGTCTTACACTGAGATGGTCTCTTGGAGCAGTAGGGATATATCTGAGACTCAGCCTTGCTCACTGTTGCTAGCAGGTTGGATATGCAGAGGCAGAAGGAGCTAGTGGTTTGGTAAGTGAGTGTCACTTGTTGGGCCCACATGTAACTTTGTGCCACTGGCCACTCCATTCATGTGTACAAAGTGTCAGTTCTGGAGGGACTGATAGCAAACGTTGGCTAATGTCAACTAGCTGAGTCATTTTGTCTACTGGTTATTCTGCATGTCTTCCATGGAGGATGCTTTCTGGCAGATGTTTACATATAAAGCAAAATCTTTACACTTCATGCCCACTGCATACATCCACCCACAGTCTGTACCCCAGACCTCTTTGTCCTTAGTTTTTAGCCCTTTTCATTCCAGGCCCCTGACCAGACATCAAAGCCATTGACCATGAACTAAGAACCTGCATGCGTTTTCACCTCAGGCCACTTCTCCTTCCACACAGAGTGGATGGCCAGATGCATTGCTCACAGCTTCACCCATTGAGAAGATTGTCCCCTTCTCCACTGTCTTTCAAGACCACCCTTGAATGTGGCTATAATGCAGCTGCTTGTACTCATGTACCAACCTGCCGTGAACTAAGCTCGGCCTTATCCCTCCTCTGTCAGCTGGTTTTATGGGGCATTCTTGACCCAATATATGTGAGCTGTTACAACTGAAGCAGTGACATGGGAGTCTGGGCTACCTGCTAAGACAGATAGATACTCAAGCCCACAGATCCTGCTCAGGCTTTATCCTGAACATACCACTTCCATCTTCCAATAAATAAATGCTGTGTTTGTCTGACTTTGTGATTTAGGGAGGTCCAACAGAATTCACCTCATAACGGACAGTTCCAGTGCTACAGTCACTTGATGCTCCATACTTAAGTATTCTGTCTTTACCAGGGCAATAGAACAGATGCTGTTTCTCAAAAGGCATCATCCTTTGCTGTAGATGGAAAGGTTGTGATTCTCTCCCCGAAGCTGCCATAAGCTGCATGCTAGGTCTTTTCCCATCACGGGAACCTCCAGCACCACAGAGACTGCTCTATCATATGGTCAAAATGGTAGGGCTGCTTGCTCAGCAATTTTGGCTCGCTGCACAGCCCCTTTCTGTTCTAGACCTAAAGCTGGCAGCTTCATTAAGTGAGCTGGAGTAGTATTCCTAGTTTGTGGAATACTCCAGATTCCAAAGAGGTCTGATAGCTGCTGTGTTCCCTTCTTTGTGGTAGAAGACAGATGACGCATTGATTTGCCTTTTACTTTGGCAAAACCCTGCAACTTCAGCCATATGATCCAACAGATCTTATGAATATTGCTGTCTGTTCTACATGAATGCAAAGTCTTTCTGATCCTCTTTTCTAATTGGAATAGAAAACAGCACATATGTCAAATCGATGGCTACATACCATGGATTTAAAGGCTTATTAATCTTTTCTAGCTACAACACATGTCTGGCACAGCAGCTGCAACTGGGGCTACTACTAGGCTATGCCTTCAGTGAATTGGTTATGCCAGTGAAGTCATTCATTCTCCATGATCCATCTGGTTTCTGCAGGAGCCAGACTAGCATATTAAATGGACACCTGATGATTACCACCACTCCTGCATCCTGTAGCTTTTTAACGGTGGCCCTAACCTCTGCCATGCCACAGAGGATGTAACATTGCTTTTGATTTACTAGCTAGGCCAGGGTCATGGGCAGTTTCATAGGTATCTACTTATACTTCCTCACTGTAATAGCTCTTACCCTACAAGCAAATGACCCAATGTCAGGGTTATTCCAACTGCCCAGTATATCAGTTTTAATTATACACTCTAGGACTGGAGAAACAGCCACTAGGTGGGTTCCTGAACCTATTGAGTCCACTGGGAGCCACATTTTAGCCAGGACTCCGTATTACCTGGCTCCCCTAAGCTCCCTTTCTAACACAGGGGCCATAATGTGCTTTAGGTCTTCAGCTAACTATGTTGACTCAGACCCTCTGTCCATTAGTCCTAAAAATAATCTGGGTACCTCTATTTTCACAATGTACAGTCATCTAATAATAGCTATAAATCCCTTTGGGAGGAAACTCAAAGAATCATCATAATTTATATCTGCCGTGGCATCATAGGGCCCTGTCTCCTAGAAAGCTGACCTCCTCTTCAGCAAATGAGCTTCTGATCTGAAAATTGGCTCAGGTCCAGGATCATGACATTTTACTGGGTGACCACCCTCAGTCAGTGTCCTGCTCTTCCGTTCATTTGTTCTTTCTTTCTTTTTCTTTTTGGTCGTAGATGTTTAGCAGCATCTTTGTTGGCTATTCGTCTATCTTGCTCACACGGATGCTAAGCTCTTTTAACCATTTCCACGATTCCTTCTGTGTCAACCTCCTTGCCTGTCATTATGGTAATTGTGGGTTCCTGCCTTCTGGTGGTTGAGTGCTGTACCGGATATTTGTTATCTGGGGACTATATCATTCCCATAGCTATTAAAAACTCGGTGATTACCTCTACTACCATCAGCCTGCAGAGGATAGCCACCACTGAACTTCTCACTCATGCTGGTGGCCTCTCACCTGTGCGTGCCTGGCAGCCTTCGTGCAAGGTATGTCCTCTGGACCCTCCTGTGAAGCATACTCTTCTAGTGCATCTTCTGGTCTTACAGAATATATCCATGTCAGGATTCTCACTTTCCTCAACCTCTTTGTTTCTTCCTCTGTGCTCTTTCAGGGCAACTTAGGCACTTCTGCTTCATTCAACATTAGCTATCACTTTTTCTGAGCTTCTAAGAGCCACCCTAGCAGCAAGTTTATCCCATTCTCTGGGGTTCTTTCTGGGATGTTAAAGCCTATGTCCAAAGAAAGTGCCCCCATATGAATGAATTCTTGTTTGTGCAGTTTTACTGCTCTCTTGATCAAGTACTCTCAAAATTCAATCTCAATGATACTGCATTTGCTTCTGCTGGCACGTGCTGGCTAATTCATGAAAATTCCTAGGTAGAGAGTTTCTGTCCATCTGTTTCAGGCTCGGCATACTCCCTATTGGGTTATGGTGGGGTTTAACCCTAGTTATCTGCCTGACAGCCAGCATAAGAGACTGGGGAAGCTCCTGAGGAGGGCATTTGCTGCCTTGCAGGAAAGAGGCCTCTGCAGTGTCTTCCACTGCATTGAAATGCTAGCTCTTGCTAGGGATGAATGAACCACCTCTGCAGGTTCTGAGGATATGCAGAGGTCTGCAGAACCCATGCCCTCAAAACCTTCATTCAGATGTCCCTATCCCATGTTTCAGTTTCCCAAAGTTCTCCTAACCAGGATCGTAACTTTAAAACAACAGACCTTCCTTAACTTAGCATTCATATGTCCTTTGATCCCTGTAACTCTATCAGCTGCTGTTCAGCTGTGTGTGCTTTCTACTGCTAAAGATGAGTGATTCTTTGTAAGCTACCAACAAGGCTTTCTGGCTCTCACATTTAGCCTTTTACTACTTGTCAATAACCTTCTGTTTTTCATGCTCTTTGAGGTATCAATATAATTTAGCAGTCTCCAGCCAACTCCACTGTCATTGCAGGCATTTTCCCCCAGATCTTTCAAATACCTGAATGGTTGCACCCACAGTGGTGACCTCTTCCACTAGGACATTTTTCCATGTCACCATTGGTGACATTGTTAGTAAATGAGCTGCCACTTTGTGCCTGGGACTACCCAGGCCCCAGTTACCATTCAGGATGGCATCCTCTTTGTCCAGTGAGTATGAGTATGCCAGTCCTGAGGCCTCATTTTACTGTCTTCTTGGACAGCTTTCAGTACCACTGTGTTCATTTAGATTATTTAGGAAGTAGACGATAACATGGGATTACATTTGTAAGAGACTTGTTGTGGGAAATGCCCCTGAGGGAAAAGGCTGCATTCATGCTGAAGTCACAATTCACACACATTAGCTCCTAGCCAATGATTAAAAGCAGCTAGAACACTGAAGCAAAGCCCGTTTCTGAGAGATGTGGATCTCCTCTGGCAGATGGCTTTGGCCCCATGCTTCTTATTGGCTGGACTGAACTTTTCTTAGAACTGCACTGTAGGCTGAGAGTCATCCTGTGTGATCCTCTTTACTTCTCCTTGTCTTTCACAGGGGACACCTCCAATGTGGTCTGATCGCTCTCCCCACCTCCACCCACTATGTTTCTTTTCCGCCTCAGAGTCATTTGTTCTACCAAATCTCTTGCACATCTGATGCTGTCTTGGAGCCTGCTTCTTGCAGGACCCAGCTAACACATAGTCTCTCAGACGAACCCTGATAGGTTTGTCTCACTTGCCCTAATGGTGACTTGATTATTAACACATACTTTATTAACATTTCTATCTCCACTGCTTAACTTTCCAACTGTCTTACATGTTTCCCAGGACCTCCTTCCAAATAAAATACTGGCACCCAAATGCTTGTCTCAGAGGCAGCTTTTAGAGAAACCCAGACAAAGACAATCTCTCCCTTAAAAGATAGCTACTTAAAGAGAACAAGAACAAGTAATTTCTGCAAATGGTTATTTGTTAAAATCTTTTTTATTTTAGTGGATTTTTTTCTTCTTTGTGCTTCTTTTAGAGTTATAATAAGTTATTATTGGATGTCATTTAAGGTGACATCCTTAAATCTTCTGCCTTCTAGCAAGTTCAAACAGAGACATAACCCCCCTACCTTTTAAAACCACTGCCTTGCCACACCCATGGCCTTGTCTGCAGGTTGTGGCAAACCCTTCTGAACTCCTTCAAAGACCAAGGAACTATGTCTGCTCAGCCATCCAAACCATTTCAATTTGCAAATAAATCCTACCTTTGGTAAAAAGCAGGGGTGGTCTGTAGCTCTTGAAATCATGAAGCTTCTACTTTATTGTGAATAAAAGAATCTAGTTAAGCTGTAGCTTGGAAGTATGTGGAATAAATGATTATTTTTCACACATAGTTCATCCTTAAAATTCTTGAAGGTCTTTCATTTTAATATATTGTTTCTTTTTTAATAGGAAAAATATCCAAAAGATCACCAATTAAAATGGATATTTCAGAAAATATGCTCTGTTTCCCTAAGACTTCATGTTTTCCCTCAAACACTAATGCATATCCCAGCTTGAGAATTGTGGTTTTGTGTTGGAAAGATTCCCTTGCCCCAAGACCTTTTCTCTGGGGCCCAAAGAGAAAGTGAATTCTTGCCAGGAGATATATGAATGCACATATAAATATAAATGTATGCAGGATATAAACTCTCCTTTGTTCAAGGAAGTTTCCAAAGATATATATGTGTGTGTGTATATATATATACACATATATATATATATGAAATCAAAATGATGAGAAAAATGGAAAAAAGGGAATAATAAAGCCAGCAGTGAAGTGAGTCTGTGAAATGTATGTTTCCAAGACTTATGCACCGGCATGAACAGCAATAGAAAAAGAGAAAATTTAATCAAACCCAGGGCAGCACAAAATGTGAGGGGATAATAGAGAAGAGATTCTCAATAACAGCCTAGAGAAAAAGTACTTTTCTGAACAAAAAAAAAGTGGTCACAAAAACTTCTAATAAACTTTCCACAGTTAAGATAGCAAATCCCATTTGATAAAAGGCCTTGATGTTAAATAAATATAGAGCACTCTCAAAGTCGCTATTAGTCTCACTAATGAACTCTCAACTAAAGCCCTACTTTCTGCTACTGTCCTTAGAAAAAACACTTGAACCTGGTTGAACTGATTAATCATCTGTTTCTTCTTTGGTACCTGATGAAAGATGGGTCCATAATCGAATAAGTATTACCCGGTTTGGGATCTTGAAAGTGTCATATTTGATTGGTCCACCTCTCCCTTTACCCACTGGGATGAGTGGTGGGAGGTGGTTCCATCTTGGCAGTAGAACAGCAATGCCAGTGTTCTACAGAACTGGCACCTGTACAGGGATGCTGAGCTCATTGTGGTGCCAACTTTGCATGCCCCACTACCTTTGTCCCTAATTACAATTTGCCTTTAGCTACTCATTTATAATACAGTGTCCTGAAACACTGAAGCATAACAAGTTTCAGGAGAAATTCTGGCAGGAGTACAGATTGGCTTTCTGTGGTATATACAATACCCCAGGGGTGGCAGGTGAGGCTGTTAGAAGGATGAAAAATCCAGCAGTGTCTTTGTCAGTCTTTCTGTCAGGAAAAGACAGTGGCTGCTCAAGGCAAAACACATTAATCATTTATAGACAGACTCAAATTCCGTCTTCTCATCTCATAAAATGGCACCAGAACCTACCCAATTACTTAGGCTGAAAAATCTAGGAGTCATGATCCTTTTTCATTTTTTCTCCCTCATACACCATATCCAAACCACAAGCATGTCCTGTCTTCTGTATCTCTGAAATCACTCTGAGTCCAAGCCCTTCTCTTTGCCTTTGCAGATCTCACCATGATACAAGCACTATCCGTTCTTATCAGTCTACTAGAACTACCTTCTCAATGGTTACTCTGATTCTTTCTCTTGCTCCCTTAGGATACATCTTCCTCATCTTCCACTAGTTATCTTTTTGAAATGTAAATTGGATCAAGTCACTCCTCTGCTTAAGAACCGAATGCCTTTCAAATAATATCTATAGTTCTCACCGTGGTTTACAGTGCTCTGCAAAAATCTCACTTCTGCCCTACTTGCTGAATTCATCTTCTGCCCCCATTTTTGCCATATTCTAGACATACAGGGGTTTTTCCCAAGATTTTCCCCATTTCATAGGCTTTGCACTTTCTATTGCCTCTGCCCAGATCTTCCCATCTAGAAATTTATTCAAAGATTGCTTCTTTGCCCAAGACTTTATTGATACACTTGTCCAGAATAATTTTATATTATATTATCCTCTTTTATTATCTCTATAACCCTTACCACTAACTGAAATCAACTTACTTATTTATTTGCATTTATTTTCTGTCTCTTCTCTATTTTTCTGTCTAGAAAGTAGACTTCAACAGGCCAAGTTTTTAGTTCCAAAGCAGCCTGGATCAGTGCTTGAGACATGATAGGCACCCAAAACACATTCGTTGAATGGATATATGAATAAATGAATGAATGAATCAATTAATCAACTGGAACTCTGTTTTTGATTCTCTGACAGAAAAAAAACCCTATCATCTTTAATTTAAAAGGTCTAACATGGTGATTAGAGTAGCAATGTGATATTTCTGGGACAAGTCCTTTAGGGGTAAAATTCCAGTGACAGATGAAATCATTCAGATAATTTGAAGGAAAGAATGAAGTTTCAGTCAGACTCCCATAACAGGATAGAACCTTTCATGGACTAACAGGAACATGCTTACGTACCTCCAGGATCAGAGCCTGGGATGGAAAAAATGATATAAATGAGTCCTTTCCTCCTCCTGATGCTTGCCCTAATCTGACTCTACAGAAGAGGAGACATGGGTGGATTCCCTAGGAAACAGATTCTGAGATAGAGGTGGGCATCACTATGGTCTAAATGTTTGTGTCCACCAAAAATTCAAATGTTGAAGCCTAATTACCCATGTGATTATGTTTAGGAAATGGGGACTTTGGGAGGTGATTAGGCCATCAGGGTGGAGCACTCATGAATGGGATTAGAAAGTCTTACAAAAGAGGCCCAGAGAGCTGCCTGGCCTCTCCCACCAGGGAGGGACACAACCTGAAGGCACCATCTTTGAACCAGAGAGCAGCCCTCACCAGAAACCAAATCTGCCAGTGCCTTGATTTTGGACTTCCTGGCTCCCAGAACTATGAGAATTAAGTTCTTGTTGTTTATAAGCCACCTAGTTTAAGGTATGTTTTTATAGCAGCCAGAAAAGACTAGGGTAAATATGTGGGAGGTTTATTAAGGAGTGCTATTGGGATCAACACCTGCAGAAGGGAAGAGAAGAAAGAATTGTGTGGGGGGAGAAGTTGAGCTGTGATTCAGTTTCGTTGGAGACCGCAGCCAACCCTAAAGGGAGTTTTGAAGCTGGACTGACCCTTCAGGGTTGTCCTGAAGGATAAGGAAGCCAAGATTTTATATTTCTACTTGGAGCAGTCATTAAATGTGAGCTGCTCTGGAAAGGGGCACAACTTTGGGCCAAACAGCCCTCTCGAGCAGAGGTAATCCCCATAAGGGATGCTGGGTATCCCAGCCAGTAGCATTCCCAGCAGCTGGGAGGGTGAGTCAGTCATCTCTATGGGGGAATCGAGGTGATGCACCACTATGTCCATCAGAGACCCAAATCCCAGAAAGGACTGAACTTAATCCTCTCTCACCAGGCACAGAGGGAATGAAGAATTTCTGCTCCCTGCTTTGAACCAACATTACAGAGACACATAGCAGTCTGGGGACATCCTAAAATATGACATTTAGGGGCTACTTTTATTTTTTTTTAAACTTTTGTTTTTCTTTAAGAATATAGATGGAATTTTTCTTACCTTTCATTTTCAGAAGTATCATCCCCCCGCAACTTTATTGAGATTGACAAATAAAAATTGTACATACTTAAGAAGTACAACATTTCAATGTATGCATCACAGTTAAGCTAATTAACCTCCATCACCTCACATAGTTAGTGTGTGTGCATGTTGGTGTGTGTGTTAAGAACACACACCTAAGATCTATTCTTTCAGCAAATTTCAAATATACAAAATATTATTTCTAAACTATAGTTACTATACTATATATTAGGTCTCCAGTACTTATTCGTCTTAAAACTGAAAGGGCTGGAGGCCGAGGCCAGCAGATCACAAGGTCAGGAGTTCGAGACCAGACTGGCCAACACAGTGAAACCCTGTCTCTACTAAAAATACAAAAATTAGCGGGGTGTGGTGGCAGGCACCTGTAATTCCAGCTACTAAGGAGGCTGAGGCAGGAGAATCAATTGAACCTGGGAGGCGGAGGTTGTAGTCGGTCAAGATCACATCACTGCACTCCAGCCTGGGTGACAGAACTAGACTCCATCTCAAAAAAGCAACAACAACAACAAAAAGAAAACTGAAAGGGCTGGATGATAGGGAAAATGGGGAGATTTGGGTCAAAGGGTACAAACTTCCGGCAGCTGCTTTTAAAAAGAGAGGTTTTGTTCTTACTTTGTTTTTGGTTGCTGTTGATTTTGTTTATTTTAGCTTGTTTGTTTTCCCTTTAGGACATAGAAAGCATTTTCTCTTTGCTGTTTCAGACTGTAGCTAAGCTCTTTTCAATCTAAATCCATGTCTTTAAAATTGAGTCTTCTCATTAAAATGACTCTCTTCCATCCATACTAAGCTAGGTTACTTCAGGTTCTCTAGGACACAAAAGAGTGTATCTAAAAGGAATACTTTCTCTAAACTCAGGAATGACCAAACTAGTTACAGGAGTGGACCTGAGAAAATCTATGATGAGTATACTTCTAAAGTTCTGATAAAAGGAAGTAATTAAATCAACCTGCCTTACTCATGTTATTTGCTCTGCTCTTTTTCTTAAATTCACTCTTATGTCTCTGACAATTTCTATTTCTTTGGACCTCAAACTGTAATGTGTTTTAGAATAAGCTGGTATGCTTTGGAAAACAGATTGTTGGACCCCATTCCCCATAGAGTCAGAAGATTCAAGTGGGACCCAGGAATCTGCATTTTAGAAAACACCCCAAGGCCGGGCGCGGTGGCTCATGCCTGTAATCCCAGCGCTTTGGGAGGCCGAGGCAGGTGGATCACGAGGTCAGGAGATCGAGATCATCCTGGCTAACATGGTGAAACTCCTTCTCTACTAAAAATACAAAAATTAGCCAGGCATGGGGGGCGCGCCCGTAGTCGCAGCTACTCAAGAGGCTGAGGCAGAAGAATTGCTTGAACCCGGGAGGCAGAGGTTGCAGTGAGCTGAGATCACTCTGCTGCACTCCAGCCTGGGCAACAGAGCAAGACTCCATCTCAAAAAAAAAAAAAAAAAGAAAGAAAGAAAAGAAAAGAGAAGAAAACACCCCAGATGATTTCTGAAGCAGGTGGCCCAGAGACCACACTTTGAGAATCACTAATTGCTTTCATAGGCTGGCAAACACTATTTTACTAATAAGACAACACTCTCAGTGATGTATTCTTATAAGCAATAAAAATAATGAGCAATAGCTTAAAGACAAGGCTTTTGCCTTTCACAACTCCTGGGGACTCCATTCACAAAAACACAGTGGAGTTATGCTCCAGAGGTCCCGTTCATGTTGTATCCTCTCCCCTGAGAATGGTGCTGCTAGATTGGTACAAGAGGTGGCTCCGTCAAAGAAAATACAAACATCTCAGTATCATTTAAATGTCTGCATCTTCACTCAACTGCTGCAAACACTGGTTTCTTTTTATGTAGAGAACGGCAACTATGTTTCTCTCATCAGTAAAGTTACAAGCCTTTTTTCCCAGTTCCAGGTGTAGCCCATTCCCCGATACACTCCAGGGAAATCTTTTATCTCCACCCCACCCCATTCACACCATGTTACCCAGTATATAAACTCTTCCCAATTTCTCTCCAAAGGCACCTTGAACCCTGCTGCCATCTTTCCTGGATGAGTTGAGCCTCTCCTTTAATGGAGGTGTGAAGAAATTATTTGTATTTTCTTTCTTTTAAGCTATTCACTCGAAAGTTTCTCAGTTACAGACTGTTTCCTCTAACTGGCAACCTCTAGCTTCTTTGATGGGTCAAGCTCTTTAGAATATTTGTAAACCATCAAACAAAACACGACATGTTATAAATAAGGTTACACAGTTTTACCACAATTACAATGTGCCCAACCTAAGGAAACTGTTTCCTGCTTAGGGTTAGGTCAAGAAAGGAACCATATTCACATTTGCTATGAAAAACTCCATTCTGAAGAGCAGCTGTGTAAATTAATCTCTCTTTTGGTCAAACAAAGAGACTTTGTATTTGTACAAACAGATTTTTAGAAGATATGATTGTGTATTTGAAATACATCAGATACTGTACCAAATGTGCTACTTGCATGAACTCATTTAATTCTTATTAAAAACTCCAGAAAAGAAGTAGCATTAGTCTGCCCAGTCTACAGATGAGGAAGCTGAGAAACAGTTACTTTTTGGAAATCACATAGCAAGTAATTGGCGGGGGCCACAATTTGTACCCAGATCTGTATGATTCCAGAATCATAATTAACCACAAAATTATACTTTCTAGAACAAGAATGCAGCCTATATTGTGAGATTTTGTTTTCAGGTATCACAAGGTTTCACCTGCCCCTAAGATATCTTTTCTCAGTCTTGCTTTTAAAAATTGATGTTATTATACAAATTACTTGAGTTGGGACCGTATTATTAGATAGCCATCACTAAAGCAGAAATATAGCCTGAGAGCAACAAGGCTTTTTCCCCCTTTACACACAAGCACCACTAGAAAACATTCCTGGAATAGTTTAGGAAATAAATCGGTCTAATCCTGAAATGCAGAGAATCAGAGGCCTCAGGAAAGGGGATTTAGGATTACTGGTCAACTTTGATTAGGAAATGAAAGGAAAGTTCTGAAGATTAAATCATTGATTAAATTTCACCGAACATCTCTGGGCAGCTATAATTAGCAAACATGATTTTAGAAGTAGAATTAGAGGAAGGGACACATAATGTCAAGTCAGGAGATGTGCTGCCCAGGACACATTTAGCTTACTTTACCATTTTACTTCCTTCTTCACAATCTTCTTTCTAATTGGACATTCAGAAAGGAACATGTCATGCACAGCTTCAAGCTTTCCGATGGGTTGCCAGTGAGCCTCTTTCTCCAGATTTGGCAATTAAATGCTTAGTGAATACTTAAAATGTGTCCCCACCCTCTCGTAGACTAGTCCCCCATCGCACTTTATCCCCTATGCTGCTTCTCCAGTGCTCACAACATTATCTGAAACCATATCCTATTATGTTGTATTATATTATGTTTTACCATGTTATTTATTTATTTATTTATTTATTATATGTCTCTCTGGAGAGTAGATTCCATGAGAAATAGCTTCATCAACTTTGTTCACCCCTGCATTACTAACTTGTAAAATGGTCCCTGAAATATAGTAGCCACTCAATACACATTTGTTAAATGAATGAATCAGCTATGGTATGGACTGCTGTGAGAGGTATTGAGGGAGTTAATATATAGCATTATTTAGTGCTTACTGTCTCCTAGGCCTGTTCCACACAGTTCACATCGATTAACTGCTTTAATATTCATTACCTTTCTATGAGATAGATATCATTACTAGCCTCATTTTACAGATAAAGAAAGTGAAGTACAGAGAAGTTAAGTAACTTGCTCCGTGTTGCACACCTAGAAATTGTCAAAGCCACACTGGAACGCAGATCATCTGGCTTCAGGGTTCTGTTAAACTTTATGATAAAATAAGACAAGACACTACCGATTTGAGAAGAAAAGTCTTGCCCACACAAAAAAATAAAGAAGTTCACAGTGAATAACAAATGAAGGTTTAATCAATACGTTTTCTAAGGCTGAGAGGAGAGAAGGTTCCCAGAAGACCAAAGTTGCCGAGGAAGGGCTCATAAAGAATCCGAGATTTCGACTGGTTCTTGAATAACGTTTTGGCTAGTGATGAAGGTATCTTATCACTGAAGCCCCAGTGATTACAGTTAAAAAAAAAAAAAAAAAAGCAAGTTCCAGTAAAGACGTAAGGGATCCATGATTCTATGACACACAGACATCTTTTTGAAGGTTCTGTTTGCCTTGGCTTTAATATATTTACTGATGTTTATAAGAAAGCAGGGAAATGAGAGAACAAAGAGTAAGGGCATGATGATGTCATTCTTCTGAGATGGTTCTGGAGAGGATGGCATTGCTTCTGGGACACCAGTAGCCCAGAAGTCAGGAATTCCTCCTGGAGAAAGCAGGATTATCCAGAAACAATCACTCTGCCTCCCCACTCTGTCTTCCGCGATGAGAATTGAGCTATTGATACCAGAGTGTTTAGAAAGTCAGAGCTTTCTTAATAAAGACTCCTCTGCACTGGTTGGGAATTTCCCCAGTGAAGTCTAAGTTTCAATACCTGATTCCCCACTGATTGCTGTGATGATTATCAGGATGTCAAAAGATTGGCATTCCTGTCACTGAGAACTGGGTTGCTCATTTTCTCCTTAGTTGGGGTCTTCAAAGTCATCTTAAGCACTGCAGGGTTTCAACGGGCTGGAAAATGTGTGAGAAAACAACATCCAAGGCGTGGCTCCCATTTTTGACATCTGCATTCAAGACTGGGCCACAGGACTCCAGTGGTGGTTCTTTCAATCCCTTCCATTCATCAGGGCAGCAGGATTCGTGATTCAATGAGCTACGAATTACAATCCTTTCTCTAGAAAATTGGTTTTTGAAAGTGCCTAGTGGGTATGACTAAGAGGTTTTGTGCACTGGGGTTTCAGTTGATGTTTGTATTTTTTCTTATTATGACTTGAAGGAAAAAACCAGAATCTAAAATTAGCCCTTGTTTTTTCAACTTGGAAGTTCATAAACATATCAGCAGTGGGGTGTGTGTGTGTGTGTGTGTGTGTGTGTGTGTGTGTGTTTTGCAATAAGCAATATTACAATTTCTTGACATTTTCATTGCTGTTTCTTGACATATTTAGTGAGGCTTTAAAGGTTTCTTTAGACAGAAAAAAAAAGAAAAAAAATGGCTATGTTCCAAATCACCATATGTTTCCAATTGCAAATTCAAAAGCAGAAGACAGGCCTTAACTTAAGCTGTACAGCCTTTTGTGGGGGTTATGGTGCTGGGGAGGTAGGTTGTCTTTTTACATTTAGTTATTAGAATTTCAGTGTTACCCAATGACATAAAAGGAAAATAAAGCATTTAGCAAATATTTGTTGAGTGCCATCTATGTGTAAGACACTGGGTCAGGGAGGGTGCAATCTAGTTGGGGATACAAAATATTAAAGAAAGCAAATGTTCAAAACGGGATGATAAATGGATAGCTTTCAGCCATAAGTTCTCCAGGAGATCAAAGAGTTAGGAGCTGACCTGGTAAAAGAACGATTCATAGAAGAGGTAAAATTGAGCTGAGTCTTGAAGAAGGATAATAGGACATTTCAGGTGAAAGGAACTATAGAGTCAAAGTCACAGTGATGGAGCTGTGCATGCACATTCAGATTGGTGACTGCATCTGTGAGGCTGGAACTGATGCAGTTTCATAAGAATGGGGAAGTTTCCATAAGAATGGGGAAGGAATCATGGAGAAAGATGGGAAAATCAAGTAGAAGTCACATTATGATAAACTGGAGTGACAGGCTTGGTGTACCATTATTATTGTTGTTCAGATTGTATTTAGTCCAAACAACAATTACTTGCATTGGGTACTGATTATAAGCCCCATTCTATAGATAAGGAAACTAAAGCTCATAGAGGCTAAGAAGTTGCCCAAAGTCAAATAATGAATTATTTGGTTAACCCAGATTTGAAGTAAAGTCTGTTGGATTCCAACTCCTCTTAATCTTTCTAGCTTAAGTGGTTAGTCAGGCTTGAGTGATAACTGCTGTCAGCCAGTAGTTGATATTCCAGCAAGAATAATGATGTTTTTAACCAGGATGAGGAAATTAGGATGAGTAAACTAAAGAGTAGCTGCCTAGAACTAAGGTGACCAGAGGGCATGGTGGAAGTAGCAAGACCCCTAGAGCTGGCATGCTCTGGATGCATCCTCAGAAGGAACCTTATCACTTACAGCTGGAGTTCTTAGCCTCAGAGTTGGACAGTTCTTCCATATGAATGTCCCTGGCAAGGATTTATTAAAGAACAGATGCAGGGTAGGGAGTCAGAATAGTTGAGGGCACTTGGAGCCATAAAGGCCAAACATGTCCCATTTGAGTAACTGTTCTCCTCGGAGCACTTAATGATTTCTAAGACTGAGGTTCTTGAGTTGAATCAAGTTATCAAATGCTCCAAGGCACTGTAAGTCACTGAGGTTATAGGGAGCTAGGGCCTTAGAGGCCACTGTGTTTGCAGGTAACATGTATCTAATTGTAAACAGGATTGTTTCATGTTACAGAAAAACAAGGAGCTGAAGTGGCTTCATCCATAGCTAGATCCAGGTACTCAAAAAACAAATGTCATTTGTCTTTCTCCATCTCTCGGCTCTATTGTCCTCAACATTGCTTTATTCTCGGGCCAGTTCTTCAAATGGCAGCAAATATAATTAAGAGCACCTCCAGGCTTAACATCTTTCAGTCCACCTACCCCAAAGACAGGAGGGTGGTGTGATTTATGGAGTACTTCTTCCTCTAAAGAGGCAGAAAGATTCCCAACATTAGGTTCAGGACCCAACTTAAGAGTTAGGAGATGAGCCCAGCTACATCCAAACTCCATGGTAAGAGAGTGAGAAATGGATGGTTCTCCAGGGGAAATTAGGTCACTGTTACTAAAGAACAATGGTTACTGGGCAGCTGTCATGACAATGTCGTGATAATTCAACAGTGTTGAAGGCACTATTGGTATGAAGAGTAGAGAAAGAGCAAGAAGAATAGGAAAAAGAGAGTCAGCTACCTGTATAACAGAGCAGGAATGGCTTCTGGATTTCCTATTTTCTATGGTAGGCCTGAGCCTCAGAATATCTTCTCTGGTTCTGTCTCTCACAACTTCCCTGCTATTCCCCTTGTTCCAGCCTTGCGAAACACACTGGGCTCCATCACACATCCAAGCCTTTGCACCAGCTGCTCCTCTTTCTGGAATTCAGACCCACACCATCCACTCCGATATCCACCTGGTAAGTTTGTACTTTCACATCTGGAAACGTTATCTCCCAGCAGAGCATCAGACATTCTTTTCTGTCTGCTCCCATAGCAATTTAACTTTCTTCTTTTTTTTCTTTCCTCCTCCTCCTCTTCCTCTTTCTTCTTCTTTGAGTGACGATTACTTTTTGTAGGTTTGCTTGGGGAACATTAGGCCACCTTGATAGGTTCTAATAGTATATTGAATAAATTGTTTTATGATGCCATCTGTGAGGGGACAAGAAAAATTCAGCTCCTTCCTTGCAGCTGATGTGTCATAGACCCTACACATAGACATGCATACATGTGAGAATTAATATCAACCCTTCATAAAGTCCTATAGCAAGTTCTGTGACCTGATTTTCTGCTCAGTTTTCTCAGAGGCCCAACTCTGTATTCCTCATGGAGCGTAAATGTCTTTTAGAGAGATATCAAAATTTAAAATTTTCTAGAACTTTTTAACAAGATTAATTTAGATTCTTTTCTTACTGCTATGGCTCAGTGCTAAGTAATCCTTTGAGTTCCCTTCTAGCCGCATTTGAAGTGACTCGATCCTCCTCACAAAAGCTGCCTAATCAGATATCATAATTTCAAAGACCATTAGGGCAGGCTTTAAAAGATGGCAGAATATTCCAGGTTCCAGGCTTGTCAGCATGAAAGTCAATAGCCACTGTTAGGTAAGCCAGCTTATTCCACACAAAAGACCACAGGCAAGCCTTCTTGAGATTAATAATTTTGCCATTACTTTTTACAATGTGGCATATTTAAAACAGGAATAGTCAGACACTTTATAACGCTACTTTATAAGGCCACTGACACCCTCCCAAGCCTTACCTCTTCACTGGCCAGAACTCTCACCTTTTGTAACTTGCAAGAATTGTGACAGTGAGCTTGCCAAGCTCCCAGAATGCAGCAAGTCCTGCCCAACCAGCCTGTCGGAGAGTGAGGTGATTTATAAGCCAGAGTATGAGGGAACCAAAAATCAAAACAGAAGGGAAAGCCTCTGAGGAGGACAGCTAAAAATAGCTTTCCTTCACCATTCTGTGATACTCGGGGGCAGGCTTAGCAAATAGCCTGCTGCCTTGCTCCTGCAGAAGCCCACTCCATAGTCACAACAGGCACTGAAAATCCATCAGGGCATTCCTTCTCCCAGGACCCGAGCTGGGGCTCACCATCCTTCTCATCACAGCCAAACACTTCAGGAGGCACGTGAAATGAAACCCATTGACCAGGGTTTGAATATCCCTTCCAAAACTTATGTTGAAACTTGCTGTTGGAGATTCATGTTGCATCCCTAGTGTGGCAATATTGAGAGGTGTGCCTTTAAGTGGTGTTTGGATCATAAGGGCTCTGCCCTCATAAATGAATTAATCCATTCATAGATTAATGGATTAATGGGTTATCAGGAGAAGAGAACTGATGCCTTCATAGGAGGAAGAGGGACTTGAGATAGCATGTGAGCACCCTCAACCCACTTGCCATGTGATGCCCTGCACCACTGTGGGACTCTGTAGAGTCCCCCACCAGCAAGAAGGCCCTCACCAGATGCACACTGTCAACCTTGAACTTCCCAGCCTCCATAACTGTAATAACTAAATCTCATTTCTTATAAATTACTCAGTTCCAGGTATGTTGTTTTAAGTAACAGAAGATGGGATAATACACAATTCTTCTCTTAGAATACTTTTCTATGGCTTTCTTTTGTGTTCTAGTATAAACTTTTCCTAGTCTAGCCAAATTTCACTGATTCTCTATTAATAATTTCTCCTCTCTAAATTCTACCTGAGACTGTTCAGCATTCCACACAATTTAGAATTGATTTGCCCTCTGTTTATGCTAAGGCTTTGCACCAAGAGTGTAAGGATCTTAATGTGCTCTTCTGCATCCATAGCTTTCACTGTACCAGCCAGATTACATATACACAAATAACTTACTGTTTGGTTTCATAAGTTTTGGATAAATAATTTAGCTGCTGAGTAAGGGGGAAGTAACTAACATTTATTTACCAATAGCTGTGTACTAGGTAGGATGCTAATTAACTGCTTTACATACATTATCTAATTTAATACTTACTGCAGAACTTTGAGGTGTTATCATCCCCATTTTTACAGGTTAAGAAACTGAAGGTCAGAGAATTTACAAAACTTAGTAGTATAAAATATACCCCAGAAGAACTAATAGACTTAAGAAGAGATGGCAGTACTCAAAGAAGCCCCTCATGAAAAATTGTGATATATAAGACAACTCCGTGTGTTCACAAATGAAACTCAGTTTACTTGATAAGTTCCATATTCTGATAATGAAAGAGAAAAGAATAGTTTAAATCAGAATTGCCATGAGGCTGGGTGGGTGGCTCATGCCTGTAATCCCAGCAATTTAGGAGGCCGAGGTGGGTGGATCATTTGAGGTCAGGAGTTCGAGACCAGTCTGACCAACACGGTGAAACCCCGAATGTACTGAAACTACAAAATTAGCCGGGAGTGGTAGTGCATGCCTGTAATCCCAGCTACTCGGGAGGCTGAGGCAATAGAATCACTTGAACCAGGGAGGTGGAGGTTGCAGTGAGCCAAGATGGCACCACTGCATTCAAGCCTGGACAACAAGAGCAAAACGCCATCTCAGAAATAAATAAATAAATAAAATATAAGAATTGCCATAGAAAATTCAGGAAATGTGGCAACTGCAATAACAGAGAAATTAAAAGCTCTGTACTGTTGATGGTTAAAATTGTGCATTTTTATATGTTCATTTTTTTTCCAACAAAGATGAATAATGTGCTGTTCTCAGCCTCAAAGTGCTCAAAATCTACTGAATGAGAAAGACCAGAACATAAACAGATAATTATATCACATAAGATAGATGAAGGGTAAATATACAGAGAGGATATTCAGAGACCTCAAAGAAAGAAAACTGAACCTAGTCTGGAGGGTCTGGAAGTCTTATTGGAGAAGTTGAAACTATATTTATCTTACTCGCTACTATTTCACAAATACCTACAATGATGCCTTATTCCTAATATGTTTGGCAAGCATTTGCAGGATAGTTGAATGAACGCATGAATGAATGAGCTCTCAGTATTAATGTTCGGGAGGAATTACCCAGACAAAGAAGGAAAGCTTGGGAAAGTGGGCTCAGGGAGTGGAGCATAAATAGTATTATTCCAGGTAAAGGACACTGCAGAAGCAAAGACACACAGGAAAGAAACCAGATAGCTTGGGTGGAGATTATAATTAGTCTTACATCACTGGAGCATAAAACACACAGATGAGAGTGAAACAAGATGGAGCTGGAGAAATAAGCCTGGGTCATATTCAGGGTTTATATTGGAAATCATTGACAGGAGATGCAGTGTGGGCACCAGGCTTCAGAACAGTTGCTGGTCCAGGAGACACCCAATGATGACAGGTGTTATTACCTTTTCAGATGCTTGATTATGGGAGAAAGTCTGCGGAGCTTTGCGGTGGAGCTGGGTTAGATGGAATGGGATCTTGAGCTGAAAGGGAGGAGTTGGACAGAATCCTAGACAATTCATCTAGAGTAACCAGAAAGAACACAGAGTCTATACACCCATAGGGAGATGTGGTCTGGAGCTCATTGAAATTCTTTTCTAATTGCTTCTCTTTCCACAGTGAAATATGAAGCCATGTCTCCAGCTAAGAGTGAGGATGGAGTAGGAGAAGTTGGTGGTTTTTTGAGGGACAAGAAGCTATGGCATAGTCATGTAGGAGAAAGGGAGGGTAAATCAAGCAGGGCATACAATGGGGTGGGGACAGGACTAAAACCTGCTTGAGGTTAATATTCATGAGACTAAAGTAAAGCTGATCACTACGATTCTGTGTTTTTCTCTAGCAATGTGGAGCTGCATGAGTGCTGGTGTGTAGGAGGTAGAGTGTTGGATTTAAACAAAATTGTGTTTTTTCCAAGTGGGTGTGAAGTAGAAGCTAAGCCTGATGCTATAGAATTATCTATAGTGTTACTGTTAGTCTGTATTATGAAAAGGGACTGAATAGAGGATTTCGGATCCTATCTCTTGAGTCAGTTTCATATATGCACTCTGCCACCCTGCTGCTCCTCTTTGCTCCTAAGTTTCTTGGAAATATTGTCTACATTGACTGGCTTAGTTTTCTCATTTCCCATTGAGTTTTCACCTTAGTTCTCTGAATGTTCCATTTAGTCTTCTTTGTGAATTCCTTTTCACTTGCTCATCTCTGCCTTACTTCCTACCCTTCACGTTAGCTCTGGGATATCACATCCACTCCCATGGTTTTCATTACCATATGCTTTCAGAGTGTTTCCAAATCTGTGTCTGAAGTTCATCTCTTCTAAGCTCTAACCAATCTCTCCCATTCCTTACTAGATCTAATCATTTGGATGTTCTTTTTATACCACAAACCCAAATATCCTAAATAATTTATCTTTCATCCCAATATGTTCCTTTTGGAGTACTCATTATCTCAATGGTTTCACTATCCACCAGTTTGTTCTAGTTAGAAGCCTGAGAATTCACTCAATCTTCTCTCTTACCTCATCACATACATTTTATTAATCATCATGCAACCATCAATTCTACCTTCTTTATATTTTTCTAAATTTCCCAAATTGCTGGCAATGAATATGTAATCAGAAAAATATCTTAATTAATAAAAATACATATTTTAATGTTCATTTGGATTTGGTGTTCACATCACCTCCACATCTTTGGAAAACTTACCACAGACATTTGGCAAAATTGCATTTGTCTCTGTGGACAGCCTGAGAGCTTTTGGCTTCTGCAAAAAAGGATTAGGGACAGAGCCATGAATATTTAATCTGTTTCTTACTGAATTGTCCAAAAAGAAAAAAAAAAAGCAGGAATGGAAACACCACCCACTGACCTGCCCTAGTTGCACAACTCAACATTCTCACATTTTACAGTTGGAGTCAGAAGAGAAAAGTCAAAGCAAAACTATGAGTCCTTTATCTTACTTTTTCAGAGCCTTCCACAGGCTCATGGGGTGAGAATGTACCTTTCCATTTAAAGCTACTGTGCTTCATAACTTCTAGAAGCAAAGCAAGCTGAGCTGCATTCTTCGAAAATGCTGGGTAGCTGGGGCATATCAAAGGGAATTTGGAATGGTTTATGTGGTTTGAAAATTCTTGGGGGCAAAACTGCCTTCCTGTTGCTTTTGGAAACTATCATCCAGAATTGGAAAGGAGGTAAACAACAGGAACTCCTCCATTTGGTTTGCTTCCCCTTTGTACTTAGCTAATTATTTTATGCTAACAAGAGAGCATGTTTCTCCATAGTTACTTTTTTTTTTTTTTTTTTTTTTTTTGAGGCTTGCTGCAACCTTGGGACCCTTGGAAGATGAAAGCCAAATCAGCTCACTTTCAGTTTAGGCACAAATGAAGCTGGGTGTCTTCTGCCATACAAACCAATGAAAGTGCTTTCTCACCAGCTTCCTTCCACTCTCTGCTCCATTGTGCCTAGAATGGGTGAAATTCATTTGGTATGTGATTAGCCATCATCCAAGGCTAATAGTACCATTATAAAAAGTGCAAAGTAGTGGTTGGTGGTCATACATTTAAAGTGCAGTCAGTGGCTGGGCGTGGTGGCTCACACCTGTATTTGGGAAGCCAAGGCGGGGAGATCACGAGGTCAAGAGATCGAAACCATCCTGGCCAACATAGTGAAACCCCATCTCTACTAAAAATACAAAAATTAGCTGGGCGTGGTGGCGCACACCACTTGGGAAGCTGAGGCAGGAGAATCGCTTGAACCAGGGAGGTGGAGTGAGCCGAGATTGGGCCACTGCACTCTAGCCTGGCAACAGAGCAAGACTCTGTCTCGATAATAATAATAATAATAAAGTGCAATCAGTAGTCATGTCTGATGTCCCCACTCCCTATTCCCAATATGTATCCGTAACAATGTATGGGAAAATCTCTCCCTTCCTTTCAGCTTTAGCAGGCCATTGGGCAGTAATATCTTCCATTCCTCTAAATCTGCTACTTCTCTTCTATCTACTTTCTTTAGTTTGAGAATTTGTTCATTTACTGTTGTCTCTTCTTCTATTCCTTTTTCCCCTGTGGATTAATATCTGTTTCTATTCCTTTATTATTATATAATTTTAGCAGGATTTGAGGAAGGAGAGGAGATAAACCAGTGGTATCCATCAGGAATTTTTAACCGGAATCCTTAATTAATTTTGTGCTTATGTTTTTCCACTGAACTTTTAATTCCTTCAGGGCAGAACTGGGTTGATTAATTTCTGTCCTGACCACTCTGTGCAGTGCCTAGTATTTTCAGTAATTCTTACTGAAAAAAAAACGATGGAATTAATTTCTCCAAGAGTCTTTTTGCCAAGCTAATACCTAGAACAGAATGTAAGCTATATATAAAAGTTCAGACAGATAATGATTACAGAGTAGAAAATGATGTTAGGAATTGGGTCAAATATGCTTTGGGATCTACAGAAAGTCCAAAATGCATTTTTCAAAATTGTGTTTTCAGAGATATGATGCTTATCTTTGACTCATATGTACTTAGGTCTCTAAGAAAAGTTTCCTATTGCCCAGGGGTGGGGACATGTTTATGTGCAAAATGCCTTGACCCCTGACTGACCTTCCTCTACCACCACTATCAATGCCCCACCATAGTTACATTTTCTCTGAGTTGTTCTCTGAGGGCGCCTGCCAGCCTGAACTCCTGGCTCAGGCAGTTGAGTGGGAGAAGAGGTGGGTGTTTCAGTAATTTATTTTTGCGTGCCTGATTTAAACCATCCCCTTCTCACCAAATGGGAGCTTTCAGCTATTAGAGAAGACAAGCAGCCCCTTTTGTCTCTGTACCTTTCAAGCTGCAAAGATGCCTTTCACCAGATTAAAAGATTAAGGCTTCTTCCAGAATTCCAAACCAGCTGGTTCTGAGAATTTTAAATGTGCCTGAAAAAAAGCATCTGTTCTTTCCATGTTACTTTTATCTTCCCTTTATACTAACCAACTATTCATTTATGTCCACTAAGCCTGATAAATGGAGAATCTATAGTTTATAAACTCAAAGAAGAACCCTATTCCATGCATTTATTATTTTCCTAATTTTGCTGATTTCATAAAGACTACAAAATCAGGCTTTCTATCCTTGTTTTTGAGAGGCTGCCAGCCTGACATGCTCAATGTTACTGCAGCTATCTTTCTCAGGGTGGAACATGGCATTTGCACAAGAACTTGGCTTATATATTTTGAGAAACTTAAAGCCTTGAGAGGCTTTCTTGAACTGGTGTTTTGAAACTTCCTAATGCCCCAATTAAAAAGGTTTGTAGTTTTCTCTGAGTTTTGCAGCTCAGCCTGGTATAATCTGGATTGGGACAGTTCCAGCAGAGGAGGTCAAAAAAAGTGCAAATTCATACATAATGTATGTAGGTTTTAATAAGCATCCTTTCATACTACAGCTTCTCTTCGTGGTTTCTCATAAAACTTCACAAACCACAGGCACTAGGATTATTATTTTTTAAAAGAGTAACAGAAGGAAATGTTCAACCTTTTGCAATCTAAGTTGCTCCAGGAGTTAAAATGTCTTTATATAGATGCCTCATAACAAAAATCTGTACTCCATGGCAGTAATCTCCACTAAAACCAGGTAAACTCAAACTGTATCAATTTATATAAAGCTTGAGAATTCCCAATACCCACTTACTATTTATGAAATGAAGACAGATTAATGCCCGGTGGAAAAAGGGGTTAGAGCAACTACGTACTAACTCTAGGATGGAATAGGCAAGAAGATATCATTTAAACAAAATAGACTAGGAAAAAGAACTTTTAAGTTGATTTTATTTAATTTTCATTTTGATTTTATTTTACTTTATTTAATTTTTGAGACTGGGTCTCGCTCTGTCATCTAGGCTGGGATGCAGAGGCACAATCATAGCTCACTACAGCCTTGACTTCCTGGGCTCAAGCAATCTGCTCACCTCAGCCTCCTGAGCAACTGGGACTACAGGCACGCATCACCATGCCTGGATTTTTTATTTTATTTTGTGTGTGTATGTGTGTAAACAGATTCTCACTATTTGCACAGGCTGGTCTCAAACTCCTGGACTCAAGCAATCCTCCTGCCTTGGCCTCCTAAAGTGCCGGGATTACAGGTGTGAGACACTGCACCTGGCTGATTTTGTTTAATTTTTATTTTATAGAATGAGAACATATAAGGTCTGAATGGAACCTTAAAGAATGAATCAAATACTCTCTATGAAATTCTCCGGGGTGGGGGGAAAGCATTAGGAAAAATAGCTAATGCATGTCACCTTAATACCTAGGTGATGGGTTGATAGGTGCAGCAAATCACCATGGCACATGTTTACCTGTGTAACAAACCTACACAACCTGCACATGTACCCTGGATCTTAAAATTAAAAAAGAAAGAAAAAAATCTCTGCTTAGTGGTGTGGCACGTATTATTGATGGTTTACTTAAAACCACCTCCATCCATTCTTTCTCATTCAGGAACCCGTGGGAATATATCCCTCGGCACCATGTAGAGTCATGTCAGACTTGACGGAAAGAATTACTCTTTCCTAGGGCAATACACCTAGAGCAATGGACCTAGAGCTGGGTATAGTACTGGATGAAATTTAGAGATGTCTCCCTTTAAGTAGCAAACAAACGCATTTCATATAGAGATACAACCATCCAGTTACTGGATCACCTCCAGGGAAAGGGAACTCAAAATAGACCACTTCATTCCTGGTAAGCTCTGAATGTTAGGAAATAGTTTCATTATAAGAAGCTGAATATTAGTCATGAAACTTTCAGTAACAAGTCACAGCTCTTAGACTCAAATTCTCTTGATTTTTAAGAATGGAGTAATTGAAAAGTCCACCAGAGATGTTTATGCACAGCTGAATCCAGCAGTTCAATGACCCTGGGAAGACTACCTGACCTGATGTGTGTCACACATACATCTGTCAACCAATCACTGTAGCTATGAGCATGGGGGATTCTGACCCACCAGTTCTTGGTCGAACACTCATTCCTAGGGACTGAGTAGGTAGGGAGAAAGGAATCAGCTCCCCTTGAACTATAGGACCGAACAGAATTACTATGAAATAAGACTATTTACTCAAAAAAAGGGACCCTGGATAATAAAAAATGTTTCAATTGCCCCATATATGTACTCCCCTCACATGATGCCAATTCCTCCCATCTATGACAGGAAAGAAAGGACATGCCTCTTCTACCAAAGGAGATACTTAGCTGCCCATGTTTCCTGCATCTAGCTGTAAATTGAGGCTCTCCAAATGACAAGCATTCTTTTAGTGCAGAACCAGATGTCACTCCTATGGACTTTAACCCATTACTAAGTGATGATTTATTAAAGCATTCCTCCACAGGAAAAGTGTGTTCAATATAAAGGGGAAATAGAATATGACTAATTCAAACTCCCAGTTGGAAAAAGAGAGAAGTTAAGGCAACATGCAGAGATCTACATCATATCTCACATGCATGGACAGAATTAGTGAGGAATCCCCACCTGCAGTGGACTGAGACGGCCAACCCAGCATTCCCAGTTCTGCTTCTTCCTTGTCATCTGAGGCCATGTCCAAGAAGAGTGTTGTATGATTTCTCTGTGTGGAACCACCCACCTTTAGCAAATCTAACAGTTCACTTGCTAAGGGTGCAGACTTGGAGCATTATGGGATCTTTGGATTGAGAAGTTACAGGCTTGGGGTTTTTCTGGTAGTACAACTTCCTTAAAAATTCAATCAATAAGTGGCCAATTTGCTAATAAACAGTGCCAAAGATCTTATTGATTGAGCCATGGTCTTTAAAGATTGTGAGAAATGGGAAAGTTCTTCAAAGATTATAAAAAGTTATAATTTCCTACTATAAGATTGCTATCCACTATTAGTATATATATATATTCCAAATCAGCTGTCCTAGCTTGCTCTGGCATGCCTGGATAGAACTAGACAAGCCCCAGCCCATAGCGCATGCCATTCCTTATTTGGAGATGCTTCTTTAACTATCCCTGGGCAACTTCCTTTTCTTTCTTTGTTCTGTTCCCCTTACCCAGTTAAAAAAAGTTTTAAACTAATAGCCAACCAGATAAAGTGTAAAATGTGAGGTCCTATTCCAGCCAATGGAAACTGGACACAGAATAGGGTAGACTCATCAGGTTATAAATAACTTTGTCTCCTTTGTTTGGTGTGCTCTCGTGACTGGAGAGCTGTTGAGTAGCACCCTTTCTGCAGAAAGTAAAGCTTGCCTTGCTGAGAGATCATTTGTTCCCATGTTAATTCTTCTTTTTTTTTTTGTGACATCAAAAACTTTATTCCCAACAATATGTACCCTGTTCTTAGGGTTTCTGTGTCTTAGAAATAGACCTTGCTCTTTATCATCCTTCTAGCTCTCAAAGAACCGCTTCCATTTTGTCCCTGCCTCAGAGGGACTCAAAACAATATACCAGACAAGATAAGGCACAAGTAATTTGAGTAAAATACACATCAGGTGGTCTTTGTGTGTTTCTCTGGATCTTCCTGGGTCCCAATCTTATCTTCTGCTATTTTTCCCACCTCTCTGCCTGGTTCCTACTAACATTTATTTGAGGTAGAGAATTCAGATTTTCAGTCCTGTTAATAGCATGATTATATGACCCTCAGATACCTTGGATTTCTCGGCATGGACAGAAAGGTCCTCTTTTAGCAACATAATATCACAGGGAGAACTTTGCTGGGCTCAGAGTTACATGTCCATCACCGAACCTCTCCCTGTATCAGGTGGAGTATGCTGGTTAGACTGGGTCATGTGTCTGGTCCTGGGGTGCAGGAAAGAGAAAGCAAAAATCATTTTCACTGCTAGCACAGGGACATTGCCTCTTGTACCCAGCACCCCACATCCTAACTGTTTAGCCATCTACAGCACCCACGTGTAAAATGACCACACTTACCCTCAGTTACATTATACATCTGTGGCTTTCCTTCCTAAAACTTTTTTCCCCCACCTGGGGGGATGCCTGTAAAACCTGCTCGATTGGCCATCGAGCAATGTTTTTTATTTCTTTTCATAATTTTTTCATTTGTTTTTTGCTTAAATCTAGGAGTATATTATATAATATACTCTATAAATATATAATTTATACATTTAATATATATTTAGAAAATATACTTTTTAAAACGTATAAAATTTCATGTAATTGAGTTCACTGTTTTAACTTGTCAAGATCATTTTGATCTGGATGATGTTCCTATATATTTTAGCTTTTCCTTCAATTTTGTTCCATTGATACAAGCTATAGTTTTAATAATTATGAGAATAGGAAAGATTCCAAAAATTTACAGGCATATGCTATCTTAACTTTAAAAAGTAATAGAAGGATCTCAGGAGAGGTAGGCCAATGAGATTGCTATTAATTTCTGGCAAAATTCTAAAATGAATTATTAAATAGATGTTTTGCTAGCCTAAGCAAAGAAAGTGCTGATTGCTTGAAAACAGCATAAACCCCCTAAGAAAAAATATGCCAAACTAACCTAATTTTTTTCCTTCCTGGTGCTGCTAGAGACTAAGAGAGGAGAGGACTGCTGTAGACATATGCTATGCGAATTTCAGCAGGGAATTTAACAGATTCATTTCTTGCAGATGAGATAGAGAAAATGGACAAAATTATACCAGAGAAAGGCATCTCAACTAAGGGTATATTATTTAGTTGAAAGAGTATGAACCAGGGCTTCTTGTCAAAATGGTGTTGTGAGTTCCCTTCCCTGTTCAAACACAGCAAAGAAAAACAAAATATGGCATGAAAGTTAAAAAGACACAGCCTTGCTCAAAAACAAAGTAACTTCTCTGTCAACCAAAGAAAGAATAGAAGCATACAATGCCGAATGGAATACAAAGCCCATAGTTCCAAATAGAGGCAGAGACAGCTGGACATTTGAGTCCTACAGGGAAAAGGAACCCCAAACCATCCGTGCATGCATATGTCGGGTGGGGGTGATGGGTGGAATATTTAATCAGTGTTTGTAAAGGTTGAATTTATAGGTTCTTTTACAAGAAAGAAGAGAGCTGCTTGGAGCTAAATACCCCGAAGCAAATAACCTACTGGAGATGAGTAGAAGCTCTCTGCTGTAGATGGGGTTTTCCTTCATCCTGTCTACATCACGTTTTCGTCATTTGCCTCACATCTATAGCCTTTGGACTTCTCATCTCTGCCAAAGGTAATAGTAAAAACAAATGAATACCATTAGTTTAGAATTCCAAGCAGAAGTCAGCTGCTCAGGGCTCTGCACTTAGGTCACACCTGTTCTCCATGGCAGAAACGTGGGCCAGATGCTCCTTGAAGAAAGACTGCGACTGTGCATGTCAACCACTACTTCTCATACTGAAGCCTAGGAAGAAATGGTGAGATTTGTCTCCTGCTTGCCTGTTTCAATGCCTATTGCCTTTACATTGCAGCTTTTCTGGGGAACTCCTATCAGTGCATGCAATATTTTCCAAGGTGATTTCTATTCAGTTACATGGTGTCTGAACCTTGTCATATGTGAGAAAATATGAATTTGTTTTAGAATTTATTCTTCTTTAACAACCACATGCTCCAGTGGGTTAACTGTGAAGGGATGAGTATCACATCTACCCTTCAACCCAAAGTTCGGCAGAAACCTGTCTGGATTCTGTGGTAAACAAAATTGTGTGGCAAGCTGGGAATTCAGTAAAAACCTGACATTCATAGAAAACCCTGAATATGCACACAGTCCACAGACAACTCCAGTAAATTATTCAAATGAATACCAAGCAGTGCTGCTGTGATCATTTGATTAAAATCCTGCTTTGAATGCTCACATATATGTTTTCTATTAGTGTGTAATTTCCAATTGCTGCAGTGAAAGGTAGCAGTCTGCTGAATGCCAGGGTGTGGGAAAGAATAAACAGTTCTGTTGTTTTGCAGTCAGAACTGGCCAGGGGAAGCTGACACCCTGCGAAACACACCCAGATCCTGCTTTCCTAGGACAGAAAAAATGACCTCTGGCCTCTCTTTGCAAACTTTAGTTAAGAGTTGGGAGTAAGAGATTCATGACCACCAAGAAAGGTAAGTTACATATGTATAGATACAATACTCTTATTTTGTGCTCTTTTTTCTCCAATCTTCAATAAATCACCTAAAATATAATAAGACTTCTGTGCAGCCCGATGGAGTAAACACTTCTGGAATAATTTTTCCTTCCCCATTTCTCCAACATCTTTCTTATGACATTTCTTTTTCTGAAATTCATTGGTCCTTGTCTGAACACCTGACTCCAGCTAGCCAATGAGTCTTTTCCCTGTAGTTTTGTACTTAGGAAGGTAGAAAAGTCTGCCAATCCTCCTGAGAGGTAGATACTGTGAGATATAAAACTTGGAAATATCATGCCCACCGCACCCCATGTTTTCAGTGATATGAACAAAAAAGAATGAAATCCCTGTGAGAAGCCCAGGCAAGAGTGAGAGAGAAAAAGAGAGAGAGATCTGATATCATATATCTCTGGTTCTAGTTGTTGTCTTGTCTAGTGACTACTGACATCCTTGTTCTTCCCATAATTTGGTTGTTAAATAATCTTTTCGATTTAATGAACATAATTAATTCCCTTTAAATATTAATTCAAGTTTTAGTACTGTCATTGCAGCCAAAAGAGCCAACTAATACAACATTAAAATTCTTCCAGTAGGAAAATGTATTTTATCTATGATTAGATTTTCCTACGATGCAACATTTGGACCCATCAGGTAGATTTGCCAACACCACACATAGATGACAGTGCCCTTCTCAACCTTGAAAAGATTCCATTCTATAAATGCTTCAAGCAGGACATTTTCCCTGGAGGAGATTATATCAAGTTACACCTATGTGCCTCAACTCATCTACTCTTCTTTTCTCTAAATGGTCACACATCACCTAACCTAAGAAAAAATCTATCTTGGCATCATTCACTCAAAGCTGAAGAAGCAGGCAGCTGAATTAACTAGAATTTTAATCCTAAATGTCAGTGAAAGAACAAAATGGCTTGGTAATACCTTCCAAAACAGTAATTCAGAGCCAGAGGGCTTAGGGAAAGGGCACTTCCAGGAAAACTGTATTGGAATCTCTGGACTGGGGTGGGATAAGAGGTGCACGCTTAAGAAATACTCATTTGCACTTATTTGGCTCTTCCCAATGTTTATGTTACCCCCTTCTCAAAATGAAAACCTAATTCTGTCTACAGTTTACAATTTTCTACTACCAGTCTATTTATTCCTAAAAGCAAAAATCATAGCTAGAAATGGTCTTCAATGAGAAATGTATGCCAAAGCCACTCAGAGCACAAGGGTGCTTGCCAAGGCCAGCTAAACAATGGCTTGCCAATTAGGTGGCATGATCAATTATATGTTTAAAACTCATTATCACTAATAATAAAGAACTGAAATTTATAAATTGTTTTATAAAATATAGTGGATACAAAGAC
Source organism: Pan troglodytes (assembly GCF_028858775.2). Taxonomy (NCBI): domain Eukaryota; kingdom Metazoa; phylum Chordata; class Mammalia; order Primates; family Hominidae; genus Pan; species Pan troglodytes. The sequence goes on from NC_072407.2 coordinate 97,677,135, forward strand.
ATCTCATAGCACTTTTACTCATCTTCACTCTTCTATCATCTTTTTGAAGGGAAGAAAAATGTAAAGGTATTACATTTTATTAAAACACAAGAAACTGGATATAACCCTACGTAAGTCTAAGACGTAACTCTAGGAAAAGTTACATATGTGAATATCATTAATCATATCTGTTAGAAAAAAAAAGAAGGTAAGAAATTCTGAGCAAAGGGTGTGCTAGAAGAGGCCTGGACTATGGAATGATTATGTACAAAGATAATATCACATTTATAATGGTGAAAATTTGAAATCAATCTAAATATTGAACAACAGAGGATTACTTAAATACATCATATGATGTAGATGCAAGTTTAGACATTGATTAAAATCTGTGTTCTCAAACACTAATGACATGGGAAAATGCTTATGATATACTTCGAGTAAAAATGGTATACTTTTATTATCTCTATTATAGAAAGGAAGATAAGAAAGCAAATTAGAAATATGTCAAGATGTTAGCAATGTCAGGATAGTGGGATTGTGGGAGATTTTAATTTTGATCTCCTAACTTTTTTGTATACTCCACATTTACTCTGTTGAGCATATATTATTCCTGTAAGTGGGGGTTGGTGAAGATTTGTTTAGAAAATAAGAATTAAGGACCACAAGGTTAAAATGAACAAACGGAGTGTACTGTTTCCCCACAATCTGTCCACACCAAGTCGAATGTATCTGAGCAGCCAAGATGTTGGAGGAGGTAAATTGGAAGGAGCTATTGTGAAATAGCTCCACATCTTAACTGGAAATTAAGATTTTTAACTTTTCAGATTTTACTCTTTCTCTCATTTAGAGCAGGATCACTTAAAAATAGGTACTCTGTTTCTCAGACCAAAATCAAAATGATTTTGCCCTCTGACATTTACCCTTCTGATACCAATTTTTTCTGCCTTTTGGTTCTACTTTGATTCTACTTTCTCCAAAAATCAAAACAGCCACTTGCTATATTTTCTAGTTAATACTCTTTACTAAAATGGAGATAATTAAAAATGACAAAGGAGGGCCCTACACCGTGCTAAGGCTTAATGTGATACTGAGCTGACTTCTGGTGTTCCTTTCTCCAATTTCCTGCCCCTTTCTATTCTTTTCTGCACTCACCGGCTCTGTTCCCTCCACTTACCAATGATAAACTTGTTCACACTAAGGGGTAGGACTCTGTGCAGATATTTGATCACACTGCAATGCTCCTTTTCTCACTCAATATCCTCCTGATTCTCAAGTTTCTAAACACAGCCTATTTTGCACTTCTGCTATCTGATGCTCTACTGGGATTTAGAAAAAGTTTTAAACCTGCAATTTAAAAAATGGGCTTGATTCCTGGCTCCACTAACTACAAATTAGATGACCTAGAAAAATTTCTTAATTTGTTTGTATGATATTTCACTATCAAAAATGATAGTAATGTTACCCAGATCATGGATTATATTAAATAATTTATTAAATATTTTAGCACAGCACCTGGAGGATGTTCAATATATGTTGACTGAATCTAAGTCTGATTTCTGCAAAGCAATCTATGAGAGCCAACAACACAGAATATAGAGAATGTACGAGCCAGAAATTTCTGGGTTCAAATTCCTAGTTTATCACTTATTAATTATGTGAACCTGGATAAGTTTCTTAGCCGCTCAACATATTAGGCTCTTAACCTGTAAACTGAGAACAATGGCATCTACCTTGCAAGTCCATTGTGAAGATTAAGTGTATTTGGAAGCAAATGCATGATGAATGCCCATTACATAGAATGCATTTAATAATAATAGCAACATTATTATTACTGTTATTCATTATTGAAGGACCAGAAGGAAAAGTATAGTTGAAGACTCTCTAAATAAAAAAAGAAAGAAAAAACAACACAAAATAAAAAAGGTTTTCAAATTTCCTTTTCTCCTAAAATTCACCCAAAAAAAGAATTCCATGCTAACATGAGTGAACGTGAAGCTATTTTCTTTCCCTCCTCCCCTGAGATGGTAGCAGAAATGGAACTGGTGAACAGGCCCAATTCAAACAAAGATAGCTACAGGAATAACACCGAGAGAGACACAAGATTTGTTTTGGCAAATAGAAGAGATTTCTGATTGTTTTGGTTTTCTTCTCTTGGAGCCAGTCAGCATCTGGCTTTGAGAACCATGGGTATGGTCACCATATGTCCCACATTTTTCTAGAGCAGTCACAATTTAAAATATTGAGTCATGTTGCCCCCTTAGGAACAGTTGTATTTGTGAGACCATGGATCTTTATTTGCAGTTCAGAAAATATGGTCATTGTCACTACAGAAGTTTGTATTTGACCGGGTAAAAGAAGAGATCACAGGAAAATGGGGGCAGGTCATGAACTACAGAAAAATAAACTGGGATTTTTTTTTTCCTCTATATTATCACTCTCCTTACACTTAATACCAAGTGCTGGTTTGGCACTTTTCCTCTAAAAAGCAACCTAATAGGTTTCCAGGGTCATTGTGACCAATCCCACGTCTTTGAACCAAGTCAGGCAATTTTCAGGAGATTTCAGCTCCATCTAGTTCGATAATTCCCTATTGAGCGAGCAGAGCAGGGAAGGTTGTGTCAGTAATAGCAACAACTAGCTATCATTCAATAGTTTATTGAGAGACTATATGTGCCGGTACATGACTGAGTGTTCTACATGCATTAGCTCATCTAATGCTTGCAAGAATCCTGTAAGAGGACACCATTATTCTCTCCTTATATGAAAACAGACTAAGAGAGATTAAGAAACGTGCTGAAAGTCACATGGCTGGTAAGTGACAGAGCTGGATCCAAGCCTGGTTGATCCCAGGATTTCTGAAAAGGTAGACTCATCATACATTTAAACAGAGTATTTTTCAGACAGGAAGGTTGAGGGTCAGGCCTAAAATTTCTGGGGTGACCATGCAGCTGTGGGAGTATCAGATAGGCTACTGCTCACAGAAGAGCAATTCTTCCTAGGAGTTGTTTTTCAAACTGGAAAAATCTTGGAACCAGAAATCCATTATGTGAAAGTAAGTGTGTCTGGATGGGATTACTAGAGATGTGCAAACCCGGGGGTGTTTGGGGTTTGGCTACACATTATGTTCTATTTTTCAAAGGTTCTGGGAGAGGCAAAACTCAAAACATATTTCTGCACGGTAATTATCCACTTTGGTTTCAGATCCATGTGTATTTCTAGAGGAATTAACAACCCTGGACCTGTTTCTTATTTTAGTGGGTGCCCCTCACATAAATATTCACAGACAGAGCAGACCTACAGGAACTGTGGAAGTCAGAGGAACCAAACTCAGCCTAGCAAGAACAGAAAAACAAAGCTAAACATGTTTAAGAATCTCCATTTACTATGGCCTTGGCTATGCAGCTAATTAGAGCAAGTCATTGGGTGGGAGAAGGAAAAAAACCCCAGCATATCGAGTGCTTACTATGAAAGCCACTGTTCTTGATACCATCCTCACCCTCAGGGAATTTTCACTAGGAAGATGATAAAGACCAGTGAATAGGTAATTTCACTACAGTGTGGTTAAAAAGACAGGGTTTCATAGAAGCACAGAGACGGCGCATTTAAAGCCAGTCTTGACGGTGTTCCAGTTACATATTGCTGTGTAACAAACTACCTCCAGAATGCAGTGGCTTGAAACAACAGCCATTTATTTATATCTGTTGGTTCATGGGTCAAGAATTTTGGCAGGGGTCAGCTAGGTAATTCTTTTCTTTCACATGGTGTTAATAAAGATCACTGGGCAATATGCAGCTAGGGGACAGATTCATCTGTAAGATCCCAGATGGCTTCAGTAACTTGTCTGTTTCCTTGCTGGGGATAATTGAATTCTACTGGTCACAAGTCTTCCCAGGTTCAACAAGAGGGGACTTAGACCCTACCTCTCAGTAGAAGGAGTGTTAAAGAATTTGTAGCTATGTTTTTAAACTGCCACAGTCATCTCTACCATCATAAATTTTTTTAATGTCTCATACATGTAAATATATTCACCTCCAACCTCCTTCAGAAGACCATCAGATTTAGGTCTGAGGTTCAGAATCTCATCATCCAAATTAAATCCAGAAGCAAATAAGTCTCCATAGGTCCATTTCCTTCGATATGGATCCTCTCAATCTGAATACTTATAAACCAAAGGTACACTTTTTCTATCATTCTTACAAACACCACAAATACCCAAGATATTAAAAAGAGGCAAGGCATGATACAAGGCATATGTCAGCCCCTGCTTCATAGCAATTCTGAAATTCAATCACGAACATGTCTGTTCCTTAACTAAGACTTACTCATGCTCTCTGACTCACTGGTTCATTCTCTGGGCTCTTGGGTCCACCCTCTGAGTTATTCTAGCCTATGTTTTCAGCTGAGTAATTTTCTCTGTGTGTTTCTTGATCATGGAAGTGTAGAGATTCACATCTTCCTCTTTTTTGTACTGCTTTTGAATCTTTCAGTCTACAGTTTTAATTCCTTCAAAAAGTTGGTGGGTTTCTGTCAGTCAGTTTGTCTTCCATAATAAAATATCTGAGACTTTGTAATTTGTAAACAATAAAAATTTATTTCTTACAATCCTGGAGGTTGGAAAGTATAAGATCAACTTGCAGCAGGTTTGATGTCTGGTGAGGGTGACACTCTTCACTTCAAGATGGCGTCTTGTCACTGCATCCTCACATGGTGAGGGACAGAAGGACAAAAAGGGATGAATGCTGTGCCCTCACTTGATGGAAGAGCAGAAGAGAACTAACCCACTCCCTCAAGCTCTTCTATAAGTGTTTTAATCCCATCCATGAAGGCTTCACCCTCTTGATTTAATCACCCCTTAAAAGCACTGCCTCTTAATACTATCACACTGGCCATTAAGTTTCAACATATGAATTTGGGGGAAACACAGTCAAGCCATAGTAGTTTCTTATGTATCAATTTATAAAATTTATTTAATTAAACAAACAGCCACAGTCACAAATATCTTAATTCATAAGTGCTTCTCAACTTTGGGTTTCTTGTTGGGCTACTGTGAGACAATGCCCTTAAGAGTCTCAGAAACACAGCTGGGTGCGGTGGCTCATGCCTTTAATTCCAGCACTTTGGGAGATCAAGGCGGGTGGATCACTTGAGATCAGGAGTTTGAGACAAGCCTGGCCAACTTGGCAAAACCCTGTCTCTACCAAAAATACAAAAATTAACCAGACATGGTGGCAGGCACTTGTAATCCCAGCTACTAGGGAAGGTGAGGCAGAAGAATCACTTGAACCCGGGAGGTGGAGGTTTCAGTGAGCCAAGATGGCACCACTGCACTCCAGCCTGGGTAACAGAGCAAGAATCTGTATCAAAAAAAAAGAGTCTTAGAACCACAATAGTTTAATGAAGAGGGCCCACGAGACACAACCTTAAGATTCTTAGAGACCTTTTTGTTTAACTCTGAGGATCTATAAGGCATGAGACAAGGTCATCTGGTGGTGCTCATTTGGGTGACCTTTAGGATTCAGATGGCTTCACTTGCTTGTTGTTACATTGGCAGAGATTGCTGGAATGCTAGGCTTAGTTGGGACTGTTGTCCCAAGTGCCTACACATGACCTCTCCATCATGGAAGCTTCAGAGTGGCCAAATTTCTTTTTTTCTTTTCTCTTTTTTTTTTTTTTTTTAGTTCTTATAAGAAAATACGAAAGAAATTTTTTTTAATTTTTTAATTTTTTAATTTCAATAGATTTTTGGGAACAGGTGGTATTTGGTTAAATGAATAAGTTCTTTAGTGGTGATTTCTGAGATTCAGGTGCACCCATCACCCAAACAGTGTACACTGTATCCAATGTGTAGTCTTTTATCCCTCGCCACTCCCCACCCTTTCCCCTGAGTCCCCAAAGTCCAATGTATCATTTGTATCCTCATAGCTTAGCTCCCACATATGAATGAGAATATACAATGTTTGGTTTTCCATTCCTGAGTTATTTCACCTAGAATAATACTCTCCAGTTTCTTCCAGGTTGCTGTGAAAAAAGTGACCAGATTTCTTACATGGCAGCTTAGAGTTTCCAGAGAAGGCATTCCAGGAAACATAGCAGAAGATGCATGGTCTTTCATAATCTAACCTCACAAGTCACATGGTGTCACTCCTACTGTTACTCTCAATGGCAGGAGTGTCAAAGAATATGAAGACGTACTTAAAACTACCAGAGCAGTCTATAGGGATGGCCTTCCGGAGAAAGGGATTTCTAAACACAGACTTGAAAAGAACAGGAATTGGGCGAAGAGATAGGGTGGATGGGGAAGGACGTTCAAGGCAAAGATGAAGGCAGAAGTAAAGCATAGACCATGAAGGATTGAAAAGGCCTTGTGGAGTTGTAGTATATGAGACTGCAGTGGAGGTGTAAGCAGCAGCCTTATGGAAAAGAGTTACCAGATTTGCTCTTACATATGGGCAAGAGAGGACTTTACTCTGGGCTGCACACTTTATTTTTTTTTCTGTCAGAAAATATTTATTTATTTATTTATTCATTTATTTATTGCTTGTACTCTTTTTTATTATTATTATACTTTAAGTTCTATGGTACATGTGCACAACGTGCAGGTTTGTTACGTATGTATACATGTGTCATGTTGGTGTGCTGCACTCCTTAACTCGTCATTTACATTAGGTATATCTCCGAATACTCTCCCCCCCTCCCTGCGTGTGTCCCCATCACATGACAGGCCCTGGTGTGTGATGTTCCCCACCCTGTGTCCAAGTGTTCTCATTGTTCAATTCCCACCTATGAGTGAGAACATGCAGTGTTTGGTTTTCTGTCCTTGTGATAGTTTGCTCAGAATGATGGTTTCCAGCTTCATCCATGTCCCTACAAAGGACATGAACTCATCATTTTTTATGGCTGCATAGTATTCCATGGTGTATATGTGCCACATTTTCTTAATCCAGTCTATCATTGGTGGACATTTGGGTTGGTTCCAAGTCTTTGCTATTGTGAATAGTGCTGCAATAAACATACTGTGCATGTGTCTTTATAGCAGCATGATTTATAGTCCTTTGGGTATATGCCCAGTAATGGGATGGCTGGGTCAAATGGTATTTCTAGTTCTAGATTCTTGAGGAATCGCCACACTGACTTCCACAATGGTTGAACTAGTTTACAGTCCCACCAACAGTGTAAAAGTGTTCCCATTTCTCCATATCCTCTCCAGCACCTGTTGTTTCCTGACTTTTTAATGATCATCATTCTAACTGGTGCGAGATGGTATCTCTTTGTGGTTTTGATTTGCATTTCTCTGATGGCCAGTGACGAGGAGCATTTTTTCATGTGTCTGTTGGCTGCATAAATGTCTTCTTTTGAGAAGTGTCTGTTCATATCCTTTGCCCACTTTTTGATGGGGTTGTTTGATTTTTTCTTGTAAATTTGTTTAAGTTCTTTGTAGATTCTGGATATCAGCCCTTTGTCAGATGGATAGATTGTAAAAATTTTCTCCCATTCTGAAGGTTGCCTGTTCACTCTGATGGTAGTTTCTTTTGCTGGACTGCACACTTGAAAGAGCCCTCCTAGATACTCATTCATCCATGGCTCTCTCCTTGATATGAGGAGTCCTATACTAGAGTCAAGAAGACTTGGCCACCTAGAAATGATGTCCCTTTCTAGACTAGGACGCTGAAATAACTGAGACCCTGAAATTCCCTTGCCCAGTGACTGCACAAACCTAGGAAGTCACCAAGAGGTAGCTATTTTGGAGGACAGTAGATAGAAGTTGGACATGACAGCTGGGGTGTCCTCGTGCTGGTGTACAAGGCCCTCTGCAGTGTTAGGTAAAGAGATAAGAGATAAGGCAAGAGCTGCAGGTGTCCCAGTACTACAGTGTTCTGGCCTGGAACTCTGAGGAGCTCAAGAATTCTAAATTTGAACCAGGCCTTCTAAGCCCTTATACATTTATATTTGTCAAGGCATTCAGGTAGAGCATATTTTAAGAACAGTTTGATAGCTTGATTTATAACCTTACATATGGCATTTGGGCTGTATTTGTACTATTATCCTGGGAGCTTCAAGAGGCCTGAAGATTGTTTACACCAAACTAAGTAGTTTATATTACATCTTGAGGGCAATGTGGAATATTAAAAGATTTTAGTCAAACAAGTGTTATTGGTTTACTGATATTTCACAAGAACCCAGAAGGAAACCCATCACACTGCAGACACATAGTAAATATTTTTGAGTGAACGAATTACCATTTGAATTTTAGAAAGATCACTCTGGTGCAGTGTGGGGAATGTTTTGGAGAAGAACAGGATCGGAAATGAAGAGACTAGTTAGAAGGCTCAGAAGTAACTCAAGATAAGAGGTGTTGATGTCCCTAACCCAGTTGTGGATATTAGGATGAATAGAATTGGAAAAACACACACACATCTACTGTTGTGTTTGTCACACTATGTTATAATATTTTTCCTATGGGCCCATCTCCCATAACAACTATGACATCCTTGAGAATAAGCCATTACTTCCTCACCACATTATTCTCAATGCCTAAAATTGGCATATGGTAGCCATTTGAAAAAGATTTATTGAATTAACTGATTAATGCGTGAAAGGATTATAATCTGTCATTCTCACAACGACCTTATGAGATTTCTTTATTTGGTTGAGAAAACTAAGTCTTGGAGAGATTAAATAACTTGGAATAAAATCTGAGCATCCACATTGTCCACAAAACCCAAAATGATCTGGCCTCTCCAACATCACCTATGCAACATTCACTCTCATTCACTCCATTCCAGCTACACTTGCTCATTTTTCCTTACCCAATGGCTATCTCACTTTTTTGGCACTTGTTTTATTTCCTCTGCTCTTTCCTTCAGCTCTTTGCTTTCCCTGGCCATTTTCACAACTTGGCTCAGATGTCACCTTTCTGGAAAGGTCTTCCCAGGCTACTCAATATAAGACAGATCTTTCTAAACAAGAGTCAGAGTAAATCACACTCCATCCTATTACCTTATTTTACTTTCTTCATAGCTACTACACTATATGAAATGACCTTGCTTATGATGTATGATGTATTTATTGTTAGCCTTTCTTTCCCACAAGAAAATAATCTCTTTGAGGGCAGGACTTGCCTATCTCTTTAGGAACTGATACACCACCTGACACATAATAGACAATCGGTAGGTATTTAGCATCCATTAATGACTGGATGAATAAATGAATGAATGAATGATCTTGAGAACTTCATAAGGTATGGAGGCAAGATTTGAACACAGCATCATCTGATTACAGAGTCCTTGCTTCATGCCTCTCATGCAGCTTCATGAAATCCCATAATCGCAGGACCATCTGTCTTATTCACCACTATATTTCCAGCTCTAAATCAATGTGTGGCATATGATAGGTGCTTAATAAATATTTTGTGGATGAATTAAATATGAATTAACATGACTATTTTAAAGAACCTGCCTCATTACTTTATAATCACATGGTAAACAGGGTTACTATTACCTTGACCAGGACACTAGGAACATAGTAGGGTTTTATGACTGTTGACAAAATACACAAGACTATGATTCTAACTGTCCCAACACTGTCAAGCCGCATTATCGGGAGAAACATTAGAAACTCTTATAATTGTCCAGGCAAGAGATGATGAGAATCCGAACTAGGACTGTAGCACAGGGGATGACAAGGAGGAGCTACGGATTCAAGAAAATGTTAGGAGTAAAACAGGCTGGGCTAGGGGATTTATTGAGTGTGGTGTGTGGGGGAAAAAAGTAGCCTTCAAGCTTCATACTGAGTGTGCAAGCCGGATTACAATGAGTTGATGGGTAGCTACATTCTGGAACATGGAATAAGTAAGGTGGGGTGGAGATTAGAATATAATTTGGGGATTCAAGGAAATGTCAACATCGAATGGGAGATAGTAGAGCATATTTGTAAATTTCTTAGAATCAGATGGGATTCAGAGCAAGAAGATACAAGAAAGAGAGATTGAATGACGGAGCAAGGCCCATAGATGCTTTGAAACTGTTTAATAGTCCCTGTGTGTACCTAAATGCATGTATGGTGTTTATCCAGGAGAAATGGTTTTTAAAATAAGGTTGCTCATTTCTTGCCTTTCCTAGGCTGCAAAGAACACATAACTAACAGGTGATATAGAATTTGAAGCTTAAAGACCAAGTCTACTCTAGGAGTTACTGTTCCAAATGCTTTTCTCAAGGAGATAAATTACCGAATTAGAAATAATGCAGGTTGGGCTCAGTGGCTCACGCCTATAATTCCAACACTTTGGGAGGCCAAGATGGAAGAATTTCCTGAGGCCAGGAGTTTAAGACCAGACTGGGCAACATAGTGAGACCCCATCTCTACACAAATAAAAATAAAAATAAAAATAAATATTTACTGGGTATGATGGTGTACACCTGTAGTCCTAGCTACCAGAAAGGCTGAGACAGGAAGATTGCCTGAGCCCAGGAGTTCAAGGATGCAGTAAGCTAGGTGCAAATGCACTCCTGCCTGGGTGACAGAGCAAGACTCTGTCTTCAAAAGAAAAAAAAAGGGAAAGAATAATGCCTTATTAAAGAGAAAGTACGGTTCTTTGAAAATTTTTTATTTCATTTTAAGAAGTTCTTGCAGTATTAAAGTTTCTGATCTATCTTAGTCATACTAGGAACATGAATCACCACATACCTTCTTCTTGCGTGTGTGTGTGTGTCTGTGTGTTTGTATTTGTGTGTGTGTACAATCTTGAGAATCAGAACAACATTTTGGCCAAAGATTGACTGCATAAATGATGGTGGCCCCATAAGATTATAATGGAGTTGCAACATTCCTAGCACCTAGCGACACTGTAGCTTTAGTAAGATCGTAGCAGAAGGCATTACTCATGTGTTTGTGGTGATGCTCATGTAAACAAACTTACTGTGTTGCTAGTCATATAAAAGTAGAACGCATACAGTTATGTATAGCATACAACACTTGATAAGGATAATAAACAACTATGTTGTTACTGGTTTATGTATTTGCTATACTGTAATTTTAATTATTATTTTAGAGTACCCTTCTTCTACTTACAAAAAAATTTAAAAAGTTAATTGTAAAACAGCCTCAGGCAAGTACTTCAGGAGATATTCTAGAAGAAGGCATTGTTATCATGGGAGATGACAGCTTCATGTATGTTAGCGCCCCTAGAGACAACCCAATGGAAAAAGATGTGAAAGTGGAAGACAGTGATGTTATTTTTAATCCTGATCCTGTGTGGGCCTATGCTAATGTGTGTGTTTGTGTCTTAGCTTTCTAACAACATCTTTTAGAAGTTAAAAAAATTTTAATACAAAGAAGCTTACAGAAAAAGGATATAAAAAGAAAATATTTTTGTACAACTACATCATATTTATGCTTTAAGTGTTATTACCAAGGAGTCAAAATTTTTTAAAAAAATTTAAAGTTTATAAAGCAAAAAAGTCACAGTAATCTAAGGTTAATTTATTATTGAAAAAGAAAATTTAAAATATGGTACATATTTTACATGGAATATGGTACATATTGTACATGGAATACAATGCAGCCATAAAAGATAACAAGATCAAGTCCTTTGCAGGAGCGTGGTTGGAGTTGGAGGTCATTATCCTTAGCAAACTAATGCAGGAAGAGTAAACCACAAAGCACATGTCCTCACTTATAAGTGAGAGTTAAATGATGAGAACATACAGACACAAAGAGGGAACACTGGGGCCTACCTGAGGGAGGAGGATGGGAGGAGGAAGAGGAGCAGAGAAAATAAAATAACTATTGGGCACTAGGCTTAGTACCTCGGTGACTAAATAATCTGAAGAAAAAAAAAAACCACGACACAAGTTTACCTATAAAACAAATCTGCACGTGTAGCCCTGAACCTAAAATAAAAGTTAAAAGAGAAAATTTAAAAATAAATTTTAGTATAGCCTAAGTGGACAGTGTTTATAAAGTCTACAGTAGTATACAGTAATGTCCTAGATATTCACATTCACTCACTACTTATTCACTGACTCACCCAGGGCAACTTCCAGTCATGCAAACTCCATTCATGATAACTACCCTGTGTAAGTGTACCATTTTTGAATATTTTATACTGTATTGTAATTGAACCTTTCTATATTTAGATATGTTTAGATACACAAATACCTACCACGGTGTTACAATCGCCTGTAGTACTCAGCACAGTAACATACTGTACAGGTTTGTAGCCTAGGAGCAATAAGTTATACCATGTAGCCTAGCTGTGTAGTAGGCTGTACTATCTAGGTTTGTGTAAGCACCCTCTAAGATGTTCACACAATGATGAAATCACCTAACAATGCATTTCTCAGAACGTGTCCCTGTTTTTAAGGAACGCATGACTATAGATAGATAGATAGATGATAGACTATGATAGAGATGATAGATAGGTAGATAGATAGATAGATATAGATAGATAGATAGATAGATAGATAGATAGATAGATAGATAGAAAGTAGATAAATGAATGAACCTATCTGAAATAAAAGGACTGTAAATTAGTGTAGTTTATTAATTGGTTTACTCCTCTAGACACAGAACAGGGTAGGCAGGCACAGAAGCAGAGCCCCTCCAAGCCCAGCAGCGGTCTTTCCTGGGCACGTGGCTAAGGCAGCTTGGAGCCACATCACATGCTTTTCTCCTGAACTTTCACAGGAGATTAGCTTTTGCTTCTTGGATAACTGAATAAGTGGAAAGAAAAGATGTTTGTAACTAACACCAAAGAAAAGTCCGTTTGTTCTCAAGACACTGAGTGTGTTGTTCAACCCAGTGAGTTCATGTATGCATTTTCTTGGACCCTGCAAGGGTCATAAAGGCAGCAGGGTGACAAGCCACTTGGTTCAAGTCATGCCCATTCAGGCTGCCCCCAGGGCAGTATTAACTTAGGCAGTTGCTTTTTTCCTTCTCTGGGTTTAAAAAAAAAGGACTCAGAAGAATGTATATATGCATCTTGCTTCTTTGCTCATGTGCACTCTCTCTCTCTCTCTCTCTGTCTCTCTCTCTGTGTCTCTCTCTCCTGCCACTGCCTTTGGGACAGTGATGACCTCAGCCTTCCTCATTCTCAATACTAACTTTTCTTTCTTATTTTGACGTTGGGGCCCAGGGGCAGTGCTGCTGGCAGAGATGAGCCCAGCTTGAAAACAGAGAGTCCTCCAGCCCCACCCTGGAGCTCAGCTCTCCCGATACCATGGGAAAATGGGGAGAGCAATAAGAGTCTCAAGGAGCCAAATCTAATCTACATACTCAGGATCAGGAATTCTAATCCTTGATTCAATCTGATTGCTGCTGAGGGTCAAAATTGTGTAAGTACTTTAAGGTGAGGCCCAGTTATGGGGAGTTCTTATCCTAATAAGGCCCCGAATCGCATACAACCAATTAGATGAGAAAAAAGAAATCTCTCTTAATCAGTCATGTGTGCAAAGATTAATGCCCAAGGATAAGTATTGCCATATTATTTATAGACTCCAAAACTGGAAACAATCCTAAATATCTACAATATGGAATTGATTAGATATATGTGTGGAACATACCTAGAGTGAATTTATGCAATCATTTAAAATCATGTAGTATTGAATATTTAACAATATAGGAAAATTCTCAACATAAGAACATGTAGTGGCTAATCCCAAATTATAGAAAATATGCAATTGTTTGCAAAAGGAAAGAAAAAGGAATATGTGGTAGGAAGTTTTTTTCTACTTGATTTTAAAATTATTTTTTCAAATAGTCAACAATAAGCTTGTCTAATTTTTATAAGCAGAAAAATAATACTATGTAAAATAAATCAATCATTTCTGATTATGGTGGTTCATATGAAAAAGAACAAAGTTTAGGGGACTATTCTTGTCTAACTTCTTGGAAACCAAGTAAATCAAACAATCAGCAAGAATTTACTATGGGAAACTGAGACACTGACAAAAAATGATTTGTATAGATTTGCATGGCAAGAACAGAAGGCTCACTTTCTCTTCAAGTCAGGACCTACTTCTAGAAGAATGTCTGGCATTAGTATTTAATGCCCTAGTGTTACCAGAAGTCAATCTATTATGCTTTCTCTTTTTCTGGTATTTGCATTTAAGTCTTATCTCCAGTAAGATCCTAAAGGCTCTATCATTTGTTAAGAAACTTCAGACATTGGTAAGTATATGGAAGGTGTGTGTAACTGGTTTTATAATGACAGCGTTAGATACAGATTCAGAATCCTGGGCCTTGAGCCACTGCTTTGCTAGCTTACTAAATTATCTGAACTTCAGTTGCTTCATCTGCAAGATGGGGATGATGATAACTACCTCAGCATGTGGTCCTGAAGATTTACTCATTTAATTAAAAAGTATTTACTGAGAAGCTACTTTGCACTGTGCTGGACACTTAGGGTGTAATAGTATCAATCCCTGTCCTAACACAATTTACAGTCTAGTAGGAGACATAGGCAGATACAAAGAAAATTACAAGAGTGTGGCAATTGCTATGATGGTGGCAATGCAGCACTGTAGGAATACATAAGAATGAGAACTAATCCGAAAGAAGTGGTGATATCTAAAACAAAAGACAGAGTATGGGCAGAACTTTTCTAGGCAAAGATGGGCAGAAGACAGTCCCAGGAGAATTGAAAAACTATATTCTAAGGCCTAGAAATAACAATGGATAAATAAATACGTAAATTTAATGGAAATTAAGTAGTTTTAAAGTGATTGAACACATTTATCCAAACTGTACTAGAACACATGTACCCAAACTGTACTACTTACTAAGGCCCAAATGTTATAAGACTTTGTATTAAGTTATAATATACTCAAAATTTTACTTGATGACATATAAAGATGCAAAATGTTTATTTGTCAAAATTTGCTAATAATGGGTAGTGGAAAGAGCCTATGAATACATTGAATAATGTATCCGAAGATATCTTGGTATTTCAGATTCTAAAAGAAAAAATAAGCAACATCTTTTTAAGTTTCTTGTCATCGTGAGTCATTTTCCTTATTTTTGCTGCTTCCAAATGCCCAGAGTTAGATGATGCATGGGCCATGCCCATTTTACAGCATTGCTTTGTGGCCAGATACAACTGCACACATAAAAACACAAGGAAGACGTGGCGTGGGGGCCATATTTTAGGCGTTTTGTGGCCAGGAAGCTCATTATAAAACAACAGTGGGTTGTGACAATGGTGTGGTAGAAGGGTAATATATAGGAGTAAGAGTTCCCGGTCTCACTCTATTTTGAGGTAGTGGCACCACCCAGATATTGTATTCAGCTGTGGGTATCACACTTTAAGAGGGCTATTGAGGATCTGGAACCCGTTCACTGTCAGGATGTAGAGAAGACTTGACAGTCTCAGGAGTAATGATGGAAGTAAAAGGGCAGCTTATTTGGAGGAGATGAACATAACAAGACAGGATATCTGTCTTCAAATAGAAAAGCAACAGTCATATGAAAAGAAGCACATTTACTCTCTGTGGCTCTGAAGTGTCACAGAGAACCACAGGAGAAATACTAATGAAAAAATTTCAGCTCAGTTAAAAGGATCACTTTTTAATCATGAAATCCGGCCAGAGATGGAGTAAGTTATTTATAAAGGGTGAGCTCTCTATTACTGTGTAAGCAGATAATGGATAGCTTACTAAATTATCTGAACTTCAGTTGCTTCATCTGTAAGATGGGGATGATGATAACTATACCAAGATTCAATACTAACCTATAGGATATAGGTCTACCTATACTAAGATTCAATAAGATCTTAGCATCTTAGGTGATAATATAAAAAAAATTCTAGCATCATATGAATAATTAGACTATACAAACTCTAAGTTTTCTTCCCAATCAAAGATGCTGGTATATTTAGAGAAAATAATAATTACAATATCATTATTATCACAATATCATTATTTTCTCTGAATATATCAGACAAATATACATTATATATTTGTATATTTTTATTATTTTAAAACATATTTTCTCTGAATATACCAGACAAATATATAATATATATCATGTATATTTGTCTGGTATATTCAGAGAAAATAACAATAGCAACATCATTATTATTATCATCACCAAAAACAACAAAGATCAAAATCCATTTTACTCTCTGGAGAGAAACTGTCCAATACAGTAGTCACTAGCCGCAAGTACTGTTGAGCACGTGAAATATACCTGATCTAATGTGAGCTACGCTGTATATGTAAACTACAGACCAGATTTAATAATTCTTTATGTGATTACATGTTGAAATAATATTTGGAATGTATTTGAGTTAAATAAAATATACTATTAAAATTAATTTCACTTGTTTCTTTTTATTTGTTTAATGTGGTTACTAGAAACTTTAAAATTACGTATGTGGCTGGCCAGAATGGAGACCATTATTCCCAGCTTGCCTCAAGTTAAAATCACTTCCCACATGCACAGTCTTGAGATAGAGCTTTTCTTAGGCTTCTCCACACTCCCTGGGGCAGGTTATGGGCCTACAGGAAAATCAGACCATGAAACGCGGTAGCCTGGGCCTTGCACCAAACCTGACTATAAACCATGATGGGGAACAAACTGTGCTGAACTCAGAAACAAGCCCAAAGAGATCAAAAGGCTTCAATTTCTTAAAATACTCAGCTGAAATATGACCAAGAAATGCCTTCGGATTGGAATTGAACCTACCTACATATTTCCTAAAACTAGTGAACAACCGTGTCACACTGAGCCAACATTAATTGGATTTGGGAACTTGCTTGCAACCAAGTACAAAATATTTACCAATCCTGTGTATTTTGGCTTCTGGCATAGAGTCTGCTTTTATAGCAAAATGAGTAAAGTCAGCACTCTTTTCTACTAAGTAAGCATAAATGGTTGTTCACCGTTCACAAGTAGGCGGAACTGCCGTATCCACATTGAGACAACCTGAACAGATGGGGTGACCTTTTAACATGCTGTCAGACTGCGAGGCCAAAGACCTCGAGGTTGAAGAGTATGCCTCGGGAGTCAGAAGAACCTGTGTTTAAGCTGCTGTGTTTCCTGCTGACTGCTGTAGAACCCGATGCAAGTTATGTAATTCTTCTAAATCCTCAGTCTCTGCATCTATAAAGTAGACATAACACCCACTACTTCATAACTTCATATAGGTATTGCAAGGAGTTAATGATTATATGTGTGTATATATGACACTTAGTATTATGTCTTCTCATCACCCTCATTCTCATCCTCACCATTGTCCCCAATTAGACTATGAGCTCCTTAGGGTCAGGGCAGGCCTTCATTCAGTCATCATTCAACAACTGTCTATTGAGAGCTGGCTGTGTATCAGTTCTGTCCTGGGTGCTGGACATATGGAAGGGACAAGACTAGCAAAGTCTCTAAGTTGTCAGAGTTTATATTTTACTGGAAAATCATACATTAACTAGTTTGCAAATAAATACATAATTTCAGCAATAATAAGCGGTAAGAAGGAAGACAGAGCAGCATAAGGGAGCAGGGGAGGATGCGGAGGAGGATGAGGGATAGCTTCATCAGCAGCAAGCATGCCAGGGTGGCTCCTCTGCACAGAGATTTGAATGAAGTGAGGAAGAAAATATGGAGAAGGTCTGAAGGAAGCACGTTCCAGAAAAGGAAGGAGCAAGTACATAGGGGGAAAGAGCTTGGTGCTTTGAAGAATAGCAAGAATGAACAGAATTGGTGAAACAAACTGGGCAAAGTGGGAGATGTGATCAAACGGTTGGTTTTGGCAAGATGGAAATCACTGGTGACCTTGACCAGAGCATTTCTAACAGAGTTTGGGGATATAAATGTGACTGGTGTCAGCTAAAGGGAATATGGGAGGGAAGGAGTTAGAGACAGATATACCATATTATATAATACACTGTTTTGGAGAGCTTTGATGTAAGCAGAGGCAGAGAAATGGGTCAATAGCTAAAATGGGAGCTACTGAAGCGGGTTGTCTGTAATTAAGAATGATTCTGTAGAGAAGGAGAAACTGTCTCTGCAGGAGAGGGAGGGAATAACTTCAGGACAGCTACAGGAGCAAAGTCCTGGAGAAGATGAAAGAGGACAGGAGCCAGTTCATAGGGAGAGAGCCTGGCTCCTGGTAGCAGCAGGAACTGTTTCTGCATCCAACAGAAAAACAGGCAGAATATGTGGGTTTGAATGCAGGCAAGATTGCCAGTTGGTGGTGAGTAGATGAGAGAGGTTTGATGGCTTCCATTCTCTTAGGAGCTAAGGGGGGGCTAAGAGGGAGGAAGGAGTTGTGGAGGTCACAGTTGCCATCTTACCTCTTGCATTGAAAGTGGTGCCTATGCAAAGGCTCTCAGAAGTCTTGTTGACTATCCAAAAGGGTTTCAGCTATATGACCCACAGGAAGAGAAAACACGCACTTCCCTTCCAGCTTTCTTCCCACCTTTCCCCTGCCTTTTTATTCTCTCCTGCACCTGCTGAGCTTGGCTCATGCAGTTGTCATTTCAGCTCAGGTCAACAAGCACATAAGTGCTTGTTCCATGACATGCCTGTGCTGGGTATGGCCATATGGAGTTGAATCCATTGACATAGTTGATGCCTGCTGAGGCCACCCTCTTGTCTAGCTGTCTAAAAAGTAAGCAAAAGGTTACAATCCTGAAGATACATGCTTTGGTGAGAGTCCTAATGAGGGTGCCCTAGCCATTTGGATTATCACTGAAGAATTTTCCTGACCTGAGTCTCCATCCCCCTCCAAGTGTCTCTGCCGTTGTCTTCTCCAGCCATTGTCCTTCACTTTTAATGCCCTTCTCAGATCCCACCTCCCCAGTCAAAAGTGATCTCTCACCATCCTGAGTTTTTAAAGGACATGTCATGGTGCCTCATCCAGCTGCCCAATACCAAGTCCTTCCCTTAGGAGAGGTGTCACTGGTATCTGCAATTTGCCTCCAAGCCAGAACTGTGGATAGGAAGGTTCAGAGCTCTCCTTGCAGCTACCAACTCAGCAGAGTGTCAGGGCTGTGGGGGAAGGGTTACAGTGGGAGATGAGGGGAGGGGCCAGGGTTAGGATCCCATCCAGATTCTTCTTGTGCGGCTCTGTGGAGCTCTGCTGAGTGCTCAAGTTTCACTTAAGATGCTTGAATAAAGAACTGGAGCTGCTGTCCCGTGGGGAGGCCGTGGGCAAGGCAAACATGCTGTCTGGCACATTCACTTAAGGGAGAACAAGGGTGAGGGTTGTACGGCTGTTTTGCAGGATAAATCGCCAAATCACTTGCTTGTTTTCAAGTAAGTAAAACACGCCAGAGGTTTTGCAGAGGGTCCTGAAGCCCAGGGAGCATCATTAAAAGAGCTCTGGTATGTCTTTTGCTCAAGCCATGGCAAATACTTACTGCATTCCCTTACGGCTATAATTTTTAAAACATGCTTGGAAAGGTCCACGCACATCCATACAATGCCATTGACAAGGGCGCATGGGTTCTTTCTGCCTCCTACCTCATATAAGAAAGGCAGTTTAGCCTGAGCATGCTAGGGAAGATTATTTCCTCCCTTGTTCACCTTTTTCTCTCCTCCTGTGTCTTCTCCTACCTGACAAAAGAAATGCCTCAGAAGAAACCAACAGGCTTGAAAGGTTAAGAATAAAAATAATATGGAAAATTTTTTTCTGAGTCAAGTTCATTTTGAGATTAGACTAAAGGTATAGACATTCGGTGTGCTGACTTTACTGGCATGATAGCCCAGGGCTAGGCGCCAAGGGTGAGCTCATGCAGTAATTTCTTTACCTACACAAGACTGCAGCTAAAAGCAAAATGCAATCCAAATCACTTCACTAAATAGGCTATGAGAGTGTGAGGCTGAGCCAGTCTTTCTTTAAAACTATAATTGCTTCTCCACCCCACACCCTTTCTCCTCATCCAAAGGCATAGGATAGGAATTTCCATGCCATTCCCGAAACATTTCAGATGAAAAAATATTTTAAGTGGTGGAACATGACAAAACTGTCTAATGGGTATGAAGGTAAGTATGTAAATTATAAAATCCACTTCTATCTTGTTCTGAAACAACATAAAAATGATACGTTTCTTATCCAGATAGAAACTAAAAATCACTACTGCTGCAACATTCAAGTAATCTCCAATAAACACTTGGATCTCCCTGAACATGTACAAAGCCCATTTCAGGTGTACTAATTCCCAACCAGGATAGAAAGTAGTAGATTATACTACCTGCTTCACATTGCAGTCTCCATACTGAAAGTTGACATGTTTCTGTGATTTAAGTATCCAGAAAAATGGAAACATAAAGTGAAAGTCACATCTTTTTTCATATTCTTTTCTGCAGAAAGCCTTTGGTTGTCCTAAAATGTGTGACTTTGTTTCTCATTCTTCTCACAGCCACCTTTCTGTAGCTTGAATAAATGCTTTTGTTTTCTGAGACATATCCTGAGGGGCCTGGAAATATAAGAACCTAAGAATTTAAGTTTGGGTACCTGGCTTATAAGAGGTACTCCATAAATGACTGTTGGACAATGAATGTATGAATGCATGAATTGATCATCTTGGATATTTTACGATAATGACTACCTAAAATCATATAAAGGTTGCTCTCCCTGAGATAGAATACAAAATAAAAATAAAAAATAATATAAAGGTAGCATAGAAGTACCCATTCTTAGATGACAGATCAATTCTAGACCCTGAAGAGCAACATGGAAGTGTGTCCGTGGTATGGGGAGCAACATAGAGGATGCCCTGCCATCTCACACACTGTCTTTTGTTGTCGTTTTAAGAGTCTCAACACAGCTCCAAACATTGGCCTGACTTAACACGCCCAGTTTTCTGTCCTTAGGGGCCACATCTGAGGTCTGGTGGGAGTCAAACTTTCAGAAGAATTAAGTTTCCAATCAACGTCTCAGTAGAAAAGCCTGGAGCTTCCCTTTCATAGTCTCATGGTCTTCCCAAGTGTCTATGATAGTTTCCATTTTATCCACTGAGGCAGAGAGATGCTCGGCTGACTCTATCTCTGCCCAAGGGCTATGTCTTTCAGGAAGAAGGACAAGGCCTTGGCTAACCACCTCTGCCCTCGCCCTATAAGATCTTGATTCCCATTGGTAGAAGGAAATGCAGACCATTTTCTCTGTTTAACACACTTGGGGCTCTTGGCTCGGTTACTGCACTGTCCATCCATGATAAACAAGAAAGGTCTCAGGAAGCCTGCTTAACAATGTTAATTCTGTGGATTCTCTCTTTCTCTTACCTTAATGATTCCTTGAGTGATTCCAAAGCTTCCTAGGTTGATTTTTTTAAAAAAACAAAAAGACTTATCTAGTCCAGTTGAAAAGCATAACCAATTCACTCATTGTCTCTTCCTCACATCTCCTCCATGAGCTGGGCTTGAGGAATTGGAGTGGAAAGCAAGCCTGCTTATTCCTGTTTTTTCCTACTCTGTCTCCTTAGAGATTGGGGGAAAGGGTAGTCAATATCTGGTTCCAGGACACCTTTCCTAGTTCTCTTTTCACAGATTAAGGTGTATGGTGTTTGAGGCTGCTTATGAGAGCAAGGAAAATGGAGCCCCTGGTGGTGGTCCCTGCCTGATGGATGAATTATTTCACTCATACTGACCATGTGGCTGGCATCCTCTGTGTGGCACAAACACTTACGCTTGGCCCCTGGAGGGTACATGTATCTAGTCCTTAAAGGGTCTGGTAGGTCTCCCCACACAGCCCAGTTTCCTCACACAATTCAGGTCTATGCATTGTTCTAATCAGGAAAGAGTCCCATAGAGGCAGAAACTAGTTCTGAACACGTCACCATCATGAGCTGTGGAATACAGTAGCTGAGGCAATTAGCACTGTAGTTAGAGACAGAGGTCCATTGCATTTTCACCACTTACTTAACAACTCTGAGCCTCACTTTTTCCATCTATAAATCGGGGAAAATGATGTTTATGGAGTTATAATGAGAAGGACCACAGGCTTGTGAAGTTTCACTACCTGGGTTCAAATCCCAGATCCAGCGGTTAGTTCCTACCTGTGTAATATTAGGTAGAGCTTACTTTTGAGACTGCTTTTTCATCTGTAACATGAAAATAGTATTTTAACTCTCTTGTAAGGAAGACATAAGAATTAAATGAGTAACAATATGGAATGTTATCTGGAACAGTATGTGAGACAGGGCTGTGTCTGTTATTGTTAATAAATATGCACGAAAAGTGCTTAGCTTGAAGCCTGGCACCTGCTAGCTGTAATTACGGAGCTGAGAAGGGAATATCAAGTACTAGGCCCCTGTACTAAGGTTGGTATTAACATAGAATATGCCTCTCCTTACTCTCTTGCTTGGCTTTAAACATTTCCTTGGCCCTTGCCAATGCTCTTTCCACCATGTTCATGCCTCTTTGGATTTGTCAGCTTCCCCAGGTCTGCCTGAGAACTCAAGAGCCTGCACAAGCCCAAGCAGTGCTATTTCTGCCTTGGGAGCCAACCCCATCCACCTCCGGCTGAGTTACCTCCCCACAGAAATAATCCACTGTTTGCCCAGAGGGCAGACCTCTGTTTATCCCATAGTCAGACTCTAAAGGCTTCCACTCAGCAGATTTCCTCTCTGTCTGAGAGCTCAGGCCCAGTCAGTCACTGGTATTTCTGCATCATCCCCCATGTGGGATCAGACACATATCTTAGGCAACTGATTTGTCAGCAACCAGCCTTGTACTTTGAGTTGTTTTTCTAGTGTGGATATAAATTAATACCTCTTCACCCACATTCTCAGATTCAGACTTCCTTATGACCAAGAGGCCTAATAGCCTCTTCATTGTCTGAACCATGCCTGCCAGTCCCGCCTTATCTCCCCTGAACTCCAGTCAAAACAAATGACAGATACAGAAGGCACCATACTCCCCATACCTCCAGGGCTTCACAAATGCTTCCCCTCCCTCTGCACAGAACCTCCCTCCCTGCCATTACTTCCACCCCTAATGAGCTTCTATTTATCTTTCGGAATCCAGTTGAGCTTGTATTCAGTCTTTTAGAACTTACCCTCCCTGGGACCACTTCAGAGTGTTGCCTTTTATTGCTTTCCCAGTTGGGTAAGGCACTCTTCTTGACTCTCCCCTACATTGTGGCTTACGCCTATTACTATGTTATGTTTAAGTTATATTTTGTTTTTCCCACAAGACTGTGAATTCTTTACAGGCAGTTATTTATGTTGTGTAACTCTGTATCCCTACTACAGAGTCTGTAGCAATACACTTGTATAGAGTTGGTATTAAACAAAAAAATTGAACCCTGAATGAATTTTCAAGATGGCTGCCTAGGGTAGCTCTGTTGACTTGTAGCTCAAAGAACAAAAAATACAATAAAAAAAGAAACTGATCTCCACCATAGAACTCACTAATGTACACTGGATACCCAGGGAAAACAAAGTGAGCTTTCCAGCCATAGAGATGGCTCTGTGAAGAGATACACAAACCATCATGTCATGTCATTCTTTCTTCTTTCTTGATGTTTCAGAATTCCTTCTTTTATCATTTCTATTCTGTGTATATAACTTTCTTTAGCCATTCTTTTAGGGTATGTCTGCTTGTGATAAATTCTATTTGTTTTCCTTCATCTGAGAATGCCTTGATTTCTTCTTCATTTCTGAAGGATGTTTTCCCTAGATAGAGAATTCTGTTTTAAAATTTTTCTTTTGGCACTTAAAAAAAGTTGTATCACTTTCTTTTCAACTTCATGATTTCTGAAGAGAAATTCTCTGGCATTTTAATTGTTTTTCCCCTGTAGGCAATGTCTCATTTTTCTCTGGTTGCTTTCAAGATGTTTTCTTTGTATTTAGTTTTCAGAAGTTTGACTATGATGTGTCTTGGCATGGATACCTTTGGGTTTATCTTGCTTGGATTTCACTCAGCTTCTTGAATCTGTAGGATTAGGAATATATTTTTCCTAAATTTGAGGAAATTTCGGTCATTATGTCTTTGACATTTTTTTCAGCCTTACATTCTTTCTCTCTTCTTCTGAGACTTCAAGGATATCCATGTTAGATATTCAGTTATAGTCTTTATGTCCCTGGGGCTCTATTTGTTTTTGTGTAATTTATTTTTCCTGTTGTTCAGATTGAGTAATTAATGCCATTGTTCTATCCAAAAATTCACTGATTCATCTTTCTGCCCTTTTAATTCTACTGTTAAACCCATTCACCGAGGGTTTTTTTTTTTCAGTTTTAAAATTTTTTAGTTCTAAAATTTCTACTTGATTCTTCTTTATGTCTTTTATATAATTGCTTTTACTTCTTTTTCTTTATTTTATGCATGTTTGTAACTGGTCTTTCAAGAATTTTATGATAGTTGTTTTAAAATCCTTGTCAAATAATTCCACATCTGTGTCTTCTTGGTGTTTGCATCTGTTGATTGTCTTTTTTTATTCAAGGTGTAGTTTTCCCGGTTCTTGGTATAGTAAGTGATTTTTTCAGTTAAAATCTGGACCTTTTGGGTGCTATGTCATAAGACTGCATCTTTTTTTTCGTCTTCTGATTTAACAGGCTTCCTCAGACACAGTGCTGGTGAAGTAAGCAGTTCAAATACAGCACAAAAGTAAATTTACAGCTTTGAGCGCTTAACTAGAATAAAATATCTAAAATCAATAAACAAAATTTTTGCCTTAGGAAGTTAGGAAAAGGAGAGAAAATAAATAGAAGAAAATAAATATTAAAGATAAGAACAGAAAACACACACTATAGAAAATTAACAAAGTCAAAAGCTATTCTTTAAAAAAATCAATAAAACTCTCAAACACCTAGGTAGACAAGAAAGAAGAGAAAGAAAGAAAGAGACAGAGAGAAAGGAAGGAAGGAAGGAAAATGGAATCATCATTACCAATCTGACAGATATTAGAAGAATAATAAGAGAATACTGTAAACAGTATTAGGCCAAAAAGATGACAATTTAGACAAAACAGGTAAATTTCTTTGAAAACATAATTTATCTAAACTGACAACTAAAAGAAAAAATCTGAATAGTGATATATCTATTAAAGAAATTGAATTCATCAAAAATATTCCAAAATAAAATTTCTGGTTCCAGACAGTTTCATTAGTAAATTAATTATATTAAAATATAAGAAATAAATAACACCAATACTACTGAAACTTTTTCAGGAAATAAAGGATAAGAAAACATCATTCAAATTATTTTATGAGGCCAGTATAATTCTAACATTAAAAACTGACAAATACATTACCCCAAAAAAGGAAATTTAAAATCAAAATTCCTCATGAATATAAGCAAAAAATTATTAACAAAATAATAGAAAATCAAATCCAACAATTTATAAGAAAGTCAATATATCATGACCAAGTTTATTTTAATAAAGCACTAGCTTAATACTCAAAGAGAATTTATTCAATATAATTCACTATAATAACAGAATGTAAGACAAAACTCATGCAATCTTTTCAATAGTTGTTAAAAAAGCAATTGACAAAAATGTAATATCAAATCATAATAATAAAAAAACTTAGTGAACAGAATATCAAGAAACTTCCTCAAACTGACAAAGATATCTACAAATTACTTATAGTTAACATCATATATAATGACAACTGAATACTTTCCACCTATACTTGAGAATAAGGCAAAGATCTATGCTTTCACAATTTCTATTCAATATTGTCTTGGTGATCCTAGCCACTGCAATAATAAAAGAAAAGTAAATAAAAATAAAAGTAAATAAAAACTCTCTACAATACAGTAATTAGTACACAAACTACCTGATCTGAAAAAAGGAAAAAGATTTGCATAGACATCCAAAGAAAATACATGAACAGCAAATCTACACAGTAAAACAGGCTCAGTATAGCGAAGTTCAGACCTGGGCTTCAGTCCTGACTGAAATTCCTCACAAATAAATTATCAATATTAATAGAACCTACTTCTTAAGATTTGGTGAAGGACTAAATTTAGAGTTTGAATGATACGAAGTGCTCAGAAAATGCCTATCCTATAGTAAGTTGGTTATAGTTATTGTAATTATGTGGACGTCCTTGCCTGGAGATTTCACCTGGGAGAACTTCTGACAATAGTGCCTTTCCTATGGTGACACATATTGTACTTTCTAACCTATCCTAGGCGATGGGTTGGAATTGGGGGTGAGGGGGCTTCACCAGCTTGAGTCTTGACATGCTATTTTGAGCATTAAATGAAATAATCCTTGTAAAGTGCTTAGCTGTGTGCTTGGCACTCAGGCCATACTCAATAAATGTTAATTAGTGCAGATTTTCTTCCAGATGCCTAGCACAGGACAGGGTTTATAGATTGTGCTGTAAAATTATTCCTGAATAAATATATGGTATTTAAACTTAAACGTCAATGCACAAGAGAGGGTGTCTCTGGCTCTCTTGCTACAGCAACTAGTAGGACCCCCAACAGCACCCCCACCAATTCACTAGATGCTTAATAGATATTTTTTAGTTTCCTCTGAAGAGGAATAAGAAGAGAATATTAGTCGATTGTAGCCACTTGGCTGCAAATTTTCCACAGGAGCTGAGGTTAGAGGTTT
Source organism: Pan troglodytes (assembly GCF_028858775.2). Lineage (NCBI taxonomy): Eukaryota > Metazoa > Chordata > Mammalia > Primates > Hominidae > Pan > Pan troglodytes. The sequence goes on from NC_072407.2 coordinate 97,703,617, forward strand.
AGTGGCAGTAACACTAAATGTTTCAAGCTTTCTTAGAAAACCACAATTACATTGATTACGCACTGTCAGTGGAACATTCACTGGAAGTCACACCCCTGCGAGGGACTGAGTGGTGATGAGCTTTCTTTAATCTGTCCAAAAAGTTTCCCTAGGTTTCTCTCATCAGAAACTGGCAATTGAGAATGTGCAGCCCAGGGTTAGGGGGCTGTCTGTGGCTACAGAATGCAGTGAAGCTAAGAGGCCCATAAGGGGATTAAATCTATGACCTGCTCCTCATTAGCACAATGTTCTAGCTGAATGGGAAATAATGCAGACTCCTTGAGTGTTAGCAAATACTGACCTACTTAGATATGAGGATAAAAGCACACATTTTCCCTTGGACATCAGCACAATCTGTCTCTGGGAACTGAAAGGACAGAGAAAGCCCTTTTACAGGGAATTTCTGGGTCAATAACTCTCATCTCATGCTCCTACAGTAATTACTGGATTATGTTCCCCAATTATTCTCCTATCCAATAACTGCCTCTCTGCCTACCCACCCATGTTCCAACAAGTATTAGACAATGTGTCAGGCCATTTGAGGCTCCTATGACATCAGTCATCTTCATACAACTAGATCCCCCTGCCTAGAACATTTCCATCTCCCACCCACCCCACCATCCCCACCACCTTCACCAACACAACCTCTGCTCTTGGCCTCCACTCATCTGGCCAGCATGTGCTCATTTCTCCTGTCCCAGCAAGCTGTCCTGGAAGTCTTCAGGAATTCTGATGCCTGGATACAGATCTATCCATGTACACCTCTGCACACAGTACTCTCCCATCACAGTACTTACTGCATTGTACTTCCACGGTCTATGTTCTCTCTCCCCAATCCCCAGCACTGTAAGTGCCTAACGCAAGGACTATGTCTGGTGAAGAGGTGAATCCTATCTACTCTGTGCCTGGCCTAAAGTAGGAATTCAATAAATACTTGTTAAATGAATGGATGATGAAAGGAAATCCCAATTTTCCTTTTATATATTAAACTTCCTAAGTGATGCTAAATAAGATCTGAAAATATTAAATAGTACTTACATTCAACCATCCTTAAGGGCACCATTAAGTCTTGACATTTGCTGAAGTAGGATGAAAAAGTGTTTTAGAATCACACAGGTATGAATTTAAATTCCTAGGTGATCATTAACTACCTGTGTTTCAACTTTTCTAAATGAGAATAATAATACCTACCTCGCAGAGTTACTTAGAAAGTAGAATAAGATAAAATACGTGAAGTTCCTGCTACTCAAAAACATTAGTATGTTATCTCTTTCTATTCTCTAATTAATGAGCTTTCTCCTGAATTTCTGTCTGCCCTATTCATTGTACACTAAATACATTTTAATACACACACACACACACACACTCTTTCAAGTTAATATATATTTACATATATACACATATGCTCTTTCCATTAACTTGTAAAATATATGTATGTGTGTATATGTGAATGTGTGTTGTGTTGTGTAGACATATATATGGATATATTTGCTTTTGTATACTTTTTTCAATTAACTTGGAAGAGTGTATGTGTATGTGTGTGTGGTGTGTGCTTGTGTGTGTGTGTGTGTGTGTGTGTGTGGTGTGTTCCTCTAGCATATCTCTTTATATATTAAACTTTATAATAGACTTTCCAGGCTTATTGTGAGAGCATTCGGGAGATAATGTAGAAAAGCACATGAGCTCCCTGTACATAGTAGGCAATAAATTCATATGTTTTCCTTCCTTCTTTCCTTTCTTTTTTCTTCCTTCCTTGCTTTTTATTCCTCTTAGCAGACATAGTCTCTAAATATTGATTGATTTATTAAGAGATTATATCCTTTATTCAAATTATATCCCAGTTTACCTGGCACAGAGAGGGCACCTGTCTTGGTCCATTTGGGCTGCTTTAACAAAATACCATCAACTGTGTGGCTTAGAAGCAACAGGAATTTATTTCTCACAGTTCTGGATGCTAGAAGTCTGAAATCAGGGTACCAACGAGGTTGAGTTCTGATGAGGGTTGTCTTCCAGATTTGACTGCCTATTTCTTGCTGTGTCCTCACATGGTGGAGATAGTGAAGGGTCTCATTCTGGCTCTTTCATAAAGACACTCACGCCGTTCATAAGGGCTTTGCCTCCATGACCTAACAACCTCCCAAAGCTCCCACCTCCTAATACTACTATCATGAGGGTTAGGATTTCAACGTATAAATTTTGGTGGGACACAAACATTCAGACCATATCAACAGTCAGCACATAACTTATCAAATGTTTGTAGAGTAAAAACAAATAATAAAGTATTATTTTCAGCGTATCATTATTATGGATATCCACTACATTTTTAAGGATCAAAACAGCTTCTGAACAATGTGAATTCTCCTACAGTCTTTAGTCAACAATAACCACAAATATTTCCCTTCTTTAAGGAGATTTGAGGATGAGGTCCTCACGTTACCTTCTCAATGAATATTAAGTGGAGCAAAGGAGGTCTTCTTTACAAGATAAACCTTATTCTGGAAATAATATTCTTACAAGAACAACATTTTTATATCTGGAGAAGAAGCTTTGGTAATAAGATACAAGGTATGTTCAGATAATCAGATAATCTCTGAGGTCTTTTTTAGGGAAAGATGGGTCTTTGCTAAGAATAACACTATCCTGATGACAATGCAGCTTCTTAAAGGTGAGTTTAAGCTTGAGGGTGTTCCACATTGATTTTGTAAACACTGATAGAAGCATTCATATTCTGAACAAATAAATTACATTTATACAGAATAAAGAGGGACTGATAAAATCAAATCACAAAACCCAGTTGTCTTTTTTGGAGGGATGGGTGGGGGGAATAAGCATATACATTAGAGAGAAGTATGATGTGGGGCTAGGAAGGAAGGAATAAAGTAAGGATGGTAAAACATTTTGACCTTGGGAATTCCTTCAAATTAATTGGTATTTTTATCAAACTAATATCTGCACATAAGAGCAAAATTTTAAAAATACTCAAAGACATAATAAAAGATAGCATAATAATAAAATAATTCATAATAAGCACAATAAACATAATAAAAAAGAGCTCTAGCCCTCTTCACCTTCAACAGGCAATCACTTTCACCTTTTCCAGCTTTTTTTAACAGCTTTTTTTAAACCTGGTATTGACCCTCACATTTCTAAGCAATATGCTTAAATGGCTGCATTTTTACTTCCACCAAATTCTTCTTTTAAAAAAAAAAACTATATATTTCTAATAGAAAATAAATGCAGATGTACAAAATCTAGAGCAAAAGTTTGGAAATGAACTAAACATTTAGTCTAGTTCGACTAGTTAAACAAACTCTATGACTAGTTCGTTTCCATCTTTTGCTCTCACAAAAACACATTGCAATCAATATTCTTATGTATATATTACTGCGCATATATTCAAATATATCAGTAGGATATATTTTTGAAAATAGAATTTGTGTCAAATATCATGTGCATTTTATATTTAATAATTGCTGTCAAATTGTCATCCACTGAGGTTATATCAATTACAATTCCATTAGAAATATTAGAACAATTTTTTCTCTACAATCTTGTCTACAGATTGTTATCACATTTTTTGATAACGGTCAATTGTCAAAATATTATCTTGGGTTTAATTTGTATTTCTCCTACTATCTGAAAAGTTTAGCATACTTTCATATGCTTAGAAATCATTTATAGTTATTTTTGAACTATTTATTCATAAATTTGATTCTTTTTGAGGATTTTTAGCTTTCCTTAAGGGAAAGAGAAATTTACACATCAGGAGAGTATCACTTTGTGATAAAAATTACAGTTTTTTTTTCTTTTTTAAGTTTTTATGTTTTTCATCTAAAAATGTTTTTAATGTAAACTTGTCATCCCTTTCTTCTAAAACTTCTACATTTTGATTCTGCTATGTATTAACTTACCAATTTTGACATTTTTTTTTTCTGACACATGGTCTCACTCCATTGCCCAGGCTAAAGTGCAGTGGCATGGATCACAGCTCACTGCAGATTGCAACCTCAAGCTCCTGGGCTCAAGTAATCGTCCTAAAACTGTGGATAATTGAAGAACCAATGAAATAGAGAATGTGGCGTTTGTTGAGAAGTGAAGTATGAAAGTGTCAGTAATTTCATAAAATCCATACAGCACAAGTGACATATGCTTAAGATGAGCCCTCATGACTTACTTATTGCTTACTTTTTTTAGTCTCTTTCCTAGATTAGTAAATAAAGAAAATGATTCTCACTTTCAAGATTAGCAGGAGATTTAGAACTAATGTGTATTAGTTTCTTCACCCAAAGGAGGCACTGAAAAATAATAGCTAATTCTTTTTGAATATTGGTAATGTTCTCTGAAAACACTCAGCTCGTTGCACACACTGAAGCAAGCCACAATTACTGCTAAATTATAACAATCAATGAGAAGGCTAACATGTTGCCCATGTTTCTCACACCACCATATTTTTTCCTTATTATCTCTCAGATGTTTTAACTCCCATGTTTTGATTTTATCTGTCATTTTTTTCTTGCATGCCTCTACTTTGGAGTACGTTTCTCCTTACTTTGAGTTGCTATTGCTCTGAGGGGCACCCCACTTGCCTCTACTTTTATATGTCATCCAGAAAAAATAGCTCACTGATAACAGATACATTTTGGGTTTAAAAATAATCTTAAAATATAGAAGCTTTGCTCCCAAAGCCAGGACTGTTGGGAAAATTTCCTTTATAGTGTTCCTTTGGTGGGCATAGTCTGTCTTGAAATTCTGAAGGATACATAAATCCCTTTAGGCTTAAAGGAAATGGCTGATCCTTAAATTCTTAATTAACCCTAAAAGGATCAATTTAATGTGGAGAAAACATCACACATTTCTCCAGGCATGCTTTTGCAGAGGCATTGGCAGCCCTAGAGGTTGTCCAATGACATAATCTCATATATGTCCAAGCAATATTTCTACACATGAATGTGGCAAAGAGGATTTTTCTTTCAGAATAAAATACAGTATAAATGTTATCCTTTATTCACTAAAACCAATATTTGCAAAGGAGTTGAAGACTTTATTTCTAAGCTTCCAAAATATTTAGATACAATGGTGAAATCTACTTAGACAATGACTGGTTCACTAAGCTAGTTTTTCTCTTCTCTACTTTGTAAAATTATCATATTTTAAGGTCTTTCTCATAAAGTAACTTTGCCAATTAACCCCAGGGAATTACACATTCCCACCTATGTTATCAGAGAACTTTTTTTCTCTGCTGTGGTATCTATGTTCATAGAGGTTTGCATAGTAACTCAGAGGAAGTGTGTGTGGTCCCTGTATAGTCTTTTCATGATGTACCAGAATCTTGGCTCATCCATCTACCAGTCAGAGACAGGTTTACTATGAAGCTAGCAAATCTCAGCCCTCATGTTCCACACACTTGCATAGGTCCCATTCAAGATGCTGAGAGGAGCTCTAGCAAAGTGTTCAGATAGCATTTGTTTTGTAAAATTTGCAAAGCTAAAATAGTCTAGTCAAAATTGACTAAAACCACTGCCTCTTATCAATCCCGTGTGCTCTCCTACACTTTCCCTATTATTAAGACGCATTAGAGTAGTCAACAGCATTTTTAATATCCAGAATAGAGGAAGTTGAGTTAGTCATATATTTACTTCCGTGTTTATGTAATTCACAGTCACTTTTATGTACAGTTATTTCTGGCTGTCCCAAGTTGTCTTCTAACAACCCTCTTAGAACCTGCTGTGCCAACTCATCTATCATGACGCAAAGGTGCAACATAAAATATATCCTGCAGTGCCTGGCATTAAAAATATGTGTAGAGTGGAGGAGAAATAGTTGGAAATGTGTGGAACAGAATCTAGTCTGTGGAAAATTCTTCCAGTAATCAGATATGAAAAATCATAAGCAGAAGGTCTGATTCTCATCAATACCTGGTCAAAATGGAAACTCTCTCCTGTCAGGAATATAGACAATAATGCAGCATATAAAAAGATAAATACACCTTACATTTTTTCATTTCGATGGAACTTGAGAAAATAAAACTAATCAGAATTCTTATTATCAGAATTCCTTGTAGAACACAGATCTATAGCAGTACTGTAATAGCAAGTATATGTGTATGTGACATCACATTAGTGTTGATGAAAAAAGCCAGACTCTGTAAAATATTTATGCTGAGCCAAATATGAACGATGACAGCCCAGAGTACTGTCTCAAGAGGTCCTGAGAACTTGTGCCCAAGGTGGTCAGGTTACAGCTTGGTTTTATATATTTTAGGGAGACAGAATGTATTAGTCCGTCTTCACACTGCCAATAAAGACATACCTGAGACTGGGTAATTTACAAAAGAAAGAGGTTTATTGGACTTACAGTTCCACATGGCTGGGGAGGCCTCACAATCATGGTGGAAGCCAAGGAGGAGCAAGTCACATCTTATGTGATGGCAGTAGGCAAAGAGAGAGCTTGTGCAGAGAAACTCCTGTTTTTAAAACCATCAGATCTCTTGAGACCCATTCACTATCAGGAGAACAGCAGGGGAAAGACTTGCCCCCACGATTCAATCATCTCCCACGGAGTCCCTCCCATAACACATGGGAATTATGGCAGCCACGAGATGAGATTTTGGTGAGAACACAGAGCCAACCCATATCATAGAAGTTACAGGCAAAAATAAATCAATACATATAAAGTATACATACATTGGTTCAGCCTGGAAAGGCAACATCTCAAAGCAGGGGGCTTTACAGATCATAGGTGTATTCAGTGGTTTTCTAATTGGCAATTGGTTAAAACTCTTTGCCTAAAGAGTTGAAGTCAGCAAAAAGAAATGCTGGAGTTAAAATAAGGGGGATAGTAGAAGCCAAATTTCTCACTAGGCATACAGCCTCTAAGCAGGAGGCTTCAGAGATAATAGATGATAAATGATAAATGACTCTTTTTGGACCTTAACTGGTGTCAGACTCTTAGTGAAATCCTGCCTAGATCAGGAAAAGACCTAGAAAGCGAAGGAGATTCTCTACAGAATGCAAATTTCCACTACAAGACATCGCTTTGTAGGGCCATTTCAAAACATGTCAAAGAAATATATTTTGGGGTAAAATATCTTGATTTTTTTTCTGGGTCTGCTATCTGTCATGTGATGCCATACCAGAGTCAGGTTGGAATTTGGTATCTTATTGCTACAAAGAGTCTGTTTTGTCAGTCTTATGATCTCTACTTTTATGTTAATGCTGTTTGCTGTGCCCAGACTCCAAAGAAAGGGGGGCATAATGAGATGTGTCCAACCTCCCTTCCAGTCAGGCCAGAACTGATTTTTCAGGTTTCTTTGGGATCTCTTTAGCCAAAGTAGCATTCTCATTTTAATTAGAATTAAATTCTAAATTTAAAAAAATTGCTAATGTAAACCAAAAATAAAATTCTAAGTTCCTCAATTGACTGAACAACCCCCAAGGTTTAAAACAAATTTAAATTTTTTTTTAATTTTAATAAGTGTGTACAGGAGAGACTAAATTATCTTTGTATAGAAATATATATCTTTGTATAGAAAGCTATAGAAATAACATTAAAAGATGTGTCATAGGAAAAGGCAATGAATGTACATGAAGTCAAGAACTGTAAAAATAAATTATTATAAAGGACATGTCAAACAGTTTATTAACAAAAACATTATGCTGCTTTTCAAGATTTTGTGATGTTAATGGTATTTGTCAGCTTTTTAAAGTTAATAATTTGTCGTGATCTATTTTCAATGTCAATAAATATTCGCACCCATTTCTAAATGTATTATTTATACTTTTATCTTTTTTCCTAAAATGCATACCCCAAATTCTATAAGCTTCAGGTTCCCCAAGACCTGGGTCCACCCCTGCCCCCTTCAGATGATGTCTCCTGCCATTCTGGTGCTGTGGGCTGCATGGGTGCATGTCCCAGTTCCTCCTGGCCCTTTTACCCCTCCACCCTGTCTAGTCTCGCTACAGTCTCCGAGGGGCTGCTACATATCCCCTTGGGAAGCCCTGGTCTCCTCTACTTTCCAATATTCATTCTAACCTGAGTTTTACTATTGTCACTCCCATCTTTCCTCATACCTAATGGTATCGCTTCCTTTCCTACACCTTCTCTCTCAGCCTAGGGAATCTTACTGCAAGTCAAAGGCAGGAAAACTGGCTCTCAGATTGCACAGCATTCTTCCCCAAACTATTGTTTGTGGCATACACATAAGCCCTTTCTTTCAACCTCCTCAACAAAACTCTATTTTGAATTCAAAAGCTAAGAATTGACTCCCTTGTTCTCTGGAGTTCTGCCACAGCCCTCTTTCCACAAATGCCTGAAATGGGGATTTCCCAATCAGGATGGGCAGGGAGGACAAAAGGAATCAGCAGAAGAAAACCTCATCATTTAATATCAATAGATTTCCAAATACCTGAATGTTTGAAATTATGTGAATGAAACTTCTATGTGATTGATGAAACCATTTATCTTTTAAATCAAGATGCTTAACCATCTACGTAGATACATTTACAGAAATATAAAGAAGTTGGGCAAGTTACCAAAGAAAATTTCTAATAATTCTGATATTTCTGAATTAACTATGACATCCTGAGGCTGATAAATGTAGCAGAATATTGTGTAATACCCTCCTTGCTTTTTCTTGAATATACTTATCTAAGCTCAAAAATTTTCAAATCTGTTCTTAGATGCTGGATTTATTTATTTTTATTTTTTGTGTGTGATTCTGGTTGTAAAAAGAATTCACATTCATGGTTGTAGTTTTAGAACAAAAGAGAACAAATAAGTACATGTGATAAGCACAAGCCTTGAGAGTCACTTGTGTGTGTAGGTCTGTATGAAATTGAAATTATGTCCTATTTGTTGTATTGGCATATAAATGTTTTTTACTACATAATATTAATCAAGTAGAAGTATTATATAATAATTAACCAATTCTATAGTTTTAATATTGTTTAATTTATGACTGCTCACTTTTAAATAACACTATTATGAACTTTCTAATTTATAATTCTTTGTGTGCATTTATAATCATTTCTTTAGAATATATTCCTTGGTGATAAATTATAGTGTCAAAAGAAATAACATTTTAAGACTTTTATTATATATTTCCAAATTAGCCTCCAAATGTTATCAATTTTCAATGTGATGATGAATATGTAAGAGTATCTCTTCTCACACACTTTAAACATTAGTTATTAATATTGTCCAGATCTTTATCAGTTTGATAGATGGAAAAATAGAAAATAGTGTATCATATTTATCCTATTTGAATATCTTTGATTATTCATGCACCACATATGTAACAGTTTTCCCAAGGATAATTCTAAAAGGAAATCCACTCCATGAAGCATAAATGAATAATAGATTATGGTTCTATGTGTTACTGAGTCTTTCCATTGAGTTTTGTATTTATATGGCTAATTATTTTATATGTATTTGTTTTTATTTATGTAGCTAGTTATTTAAAATGTGTTTGTTTCGAGTTATTTTAAAAGATTTTTACCAGATGTTTGAGAAAGAAGATATGAACCATTATTGAACTTGGAGAGCAAAGATAGCTAATGCAACAGTGATAAAAGAAAAACTTCAGCCAAATTAAATTTAAAATAGTTTAATTGAGCAATGAACAATTCATGAATTCGGCAGCCCTCAGAATCACAGCAGATTCACAGAGATTCCAGGGGTGCCTTGTGGTCAGAACAAATTTATAGACAAAAAAGGTAAAATGACATACAGGAATCGGAAGTGAGGGACAGAAACAGTAAGATAGGTTACAACTCGGCATTTGCCCTATTTGAACACAGTTTGAACATTCAGCAGTCTATCAGTGGTTGAAGTATGGCCACTGGGATTGGCCAACACTCAGTCATTGTTACAGGTGCATACTATTAAGTTAGGTTTTCAATTTTGTCTGACTATTAAGTTAGGTTACAGTTCATCCACAAAGACTCAAATATGGAAGTATGGGGTCCTTCTCAGACCATATTTAGTTTGCTTTAACAATTCCCTCTTTTTGTCATTTTCTCGGTTTTGAGAGATTGACCAAAATCTTGGCCATTGATGTTACTATCACTATCCTAAATGTACTTAAATGGTTTTGAAATCCACTGGGAAACAGTAGAACAGTGGGTTTTGCAAGAAGGGAATAAGGACTGAGTAGAGGGTACCTCCTTATGCTGGAACATCCTGTTTACAGGAGAAAAACAAAACCTGGTCTGTTCTAGAATCTATGTGTTTTCTTAAAGCCTTAGTTTGATTATGTCACATTTAGCATGAGTGACTCCATTTTAGTTTGGTTTGGTTTGTTGGGGTCTAGCGTATGAGCTCAGTCCAAAATAATGGTCTCCCATAATTTTGTTTACAAAAAAAATCCCCGACCTGGCATGGTAGCTCAAGCCTGTAATCCCAACACTTTGGGAGGCCGAGGAGGGTGGATCACCTGAGGTCAGGAGTTCGAGACCAGCCTGACCAACATGGAGAAACCCTGTCTCTATCAAAAATACAAATTTAGCCAGGCATGGTGGTGGATGCCTGTAATCCCAGATACTCAGGAGGCTGAGGTAAGAGAATTGCTTGAGCCTGGAGGCAGAGGTTGTGGTGAGCGGAGGTTGTGCCATTGCACTCCCGTCTGGGCAACAAGAGTGAAACTCTGTCCAAAAAAAAAAAAAAAACAAAACCCCTTTTGGCCTTGGCCAAGTTCTCACGTAGGTGAGAGTGTGACCAAAACTTAGGGCCTTAGCACCACTCTCAGTTACCATCATTTTGGGTTTCTGGTCTAAGCATGTCATTCATAGGTTATGGTGTCCTCATGGTCACACATTTCTTTCAGCTTTTGTCATTCCAGTTGAAAAGAAACCATTTGACATTCTAGAGATGGCTGCTTGCAAACATTTAAAACCTTTGAGAGAGTGCAGTGCACCAGAGAGACTATTATTATAACTATTGGGAGGATAATGCAAGAGTTCGGAGTATGCTCCTTACCAAGGGTCCCCATAAACCAAACCACATAAAATTAAATAGATTAAAGAATGAGCTAGATGAAGAGTCTACTCGCTTGACTAAGTGGTCTTTTCATTAATCCTCCACAACTGAAATTGTATAATTTACATTTGATGTACTTCTCCATAGGCCACAACTGTCAGTAGCTGTGCAAGTACTTTTATGTTTAGCCAATTCTATTATTTAGCATATCTTTCACAAGAGAATTTAAAGTCTGTTGTCTGTGTATTGATGTCTTGATGTGTAAATTCTACTAGAGCTTATTGTGAGGGTGACATTTCTAATTATTGCCTATTTTATTCTAAACCATGAAAAAAGGACCTAACAAATGATGTCCTTCTAGAAGAGTGAAAGCCTCCTGGCAAGGTTCTCTCTAATCCATGATGTGGGTTAAGAGGCGTTTTGACTGATTATGAGGCAACATATGTACCCCCAAAGTTTCTCACCTACATTGGGCCTTCATCTTTTATCTATTAAAGTATATGGTTATTCATGTGTAAGGCTGGCTGCAAAATCCTTCACAAATAAAAATACACCCTATAAATGCACATAATAGACCCCCTTTTCATTTCTATTGTTCAGAGACATAAACAAGGAAAACATATTCAAAGATAAGTCTCTCAATAGTAGAAGTCTTGATTAGTGATCTTGGGAAAAGCAGTTCACATCAAGGATGCCATCTTCTTCTGGGGAGAAACTTTCCTGGTTAGTTTTACCTTAAGGGTTCCAATGTATGTACAGTTCTAGGAGTGTGGAGGGACCCTTCTCCGTTGTGAGATTATGAACCCAAGGTTCAAGGCTCCAAAGTTTTGCTGTAGTGTGGATGGTAGAGATAGTCTTTTTCTGATGTTCTCAGAAGATCCTACCTTCAGGCTCTAGATCATGAAGGGATTGTCCTTAGTGAACCATGAAAAGATTTTTTTACTAGGTGAAAATACACTGTTGCACAATAATCTACTGTTGTAACATCAGCCCTCTTGCATGGGAAAGCTTTTATACAAACAGAAAACATGCATTGAAAATGACAATTGAATGAAATCCCTTTATAAATGTTTAAATCGTCCATCAGGTAGCCAAATGTACCCGAAGCTTTGATTGTCTTCCCAGGACTATGGAACCAAACATTGGTTTTAAACTATTTCCACAATCTATGTCACCACATCAATATACTCAATTTGGGTTATTTTATCTTTTCCATGACAAGTCATGGAATGCAGAACCTTTAATAACAAAAGCTTTAAGGAATCAGGAAGGACAAGGTGGCTGTCCTGGTTCTTCATGAGTGCATGCTTAACACTAGACTTATGTCCTCTTGAATACCAGTTGTTTCTTCAATTTAGGTGGGTTATCAGAGGTAATTTGACTTAGACCATGGAGTTCTTTCAAACTGCATATTTAAACAATTTTAGTATTGACCAATTTAGCATGATAATCTAGAGTTTGATTTTGAAAGGTTTGTTAAATAACAAAATTTTAAACATTGGATATTACAAAATAGAATCTTAGGTTACTATAAGTCATTCATTTAGCCAAAATGATAGCTCAAAAATTTTTTAAAGGAAAAAACATTATTCTGATAGAGAGGAGACTCAGCTTTCCAAACAAGACCCAATGGAGATAGCATGAGGCCAACTGACTCTGTCTCCTTTCTTTCCCTTTCCCCCTTTTTCTTTTGTAGTTTACTTAAAAGGTAAACAAAAACGTTTCGTTATCTTTTAATATTACATAAAAATCCTTTTTAAAAGAGAAAACAAAATTTTATATTTCCATTAGTGTATTTGTAGTTGTAAAGCTATTTTGTTTTTTAATAACATTTTATAAATCTATTCAGTTTAGTTAGTTTGACCATATGGTAAGATTTTTATAAACCTTTTATAACCCTTTACAATTTTTTTTTCAAAGCAGGACAATGTTGTAAGCAAACTCTGTTGTCCTTTTCTTCCAATGTCCAATTTATGGGAAAAAACTGAATAATGCCATTTAACTTTAGCCAATAGGTTCACACATAGAATTTTTATATAAACATTACACACAACACATATATAATTACACAGACAGACAGAAGAATATTATTACAGTAGTTGTAAGATTTTTCATTTGTCAATTTTTAAGTTTCTTAATTGATTATTGGCTTTAGGTTGGAGCCCTTGGAAGAAAAAGGCCAGGAAAGGGGTTTCTGGTGCCTCCTGTTTTTCCCAAGGAGACCAGGCTGTTAGAGCTTGAATATCTGCTTTTAATTAAGCTGACTTTTAACCATAGCACTCTTTAATAACATCCTTTAAAAATTTTTTATTACCCAATTTTAGCCAGGCCAAACAGCCAATATTTCTGGCTGTTGAACTTTACCAAAGGTAACCTCCCAGGTGCTCAGAGAAAGGAAAATTTAAGATAGTACATGGAGGAGAAGAGACTAGACAAAGTCATGCAGATATTAAACCAAAAAGGACCTACTTCCTAAGCAGGGAATCAAACCCTGACCATCAGCGTGAAGAGTGAAAACCTTAACTACAGGACAGAGTAATATCTACTATATTTCCCAGAAGAAATCTATAGTAGTTAATTTTGATCTTGCAAAGGGCTTTAACTACTCAAGATGATTTTTAGAGCTAACTATGACATAAAACCTAAAATTCCTGTTCTCTGGAAGGTAGAGACCAAAAGAAAGTACTGCCTCATGGTTACAAGGTCAAGCTCCTGAGGACATAAAATAAGATAGAGATAAACAGTGATTTTTACCATTCATTCAAACATTTGCACAGAGAGAGAGAAGCTAGAAACCTGACTAGTAAGAAATTCTTACCCTTTTGCTGGCACACCAGGCTTCTGGGTTCCCTTTTCCTGAGCGGCCCTAGTGACTCAGCTTGCTACACCATCTTACTGGGGCCAAGCCACATCATAAAGGAAAATTGTTCTGGCCAGAGTAAAATATGTGCGACAAAATATAGTCATTAGCTACTCTGATTAGCACCCAATGTCAAACTGGCAAGGCTCAAACTTGCCCCTGCTTGGGCCCCATCATTGTTAATCCAACCTCTGACCAGGAGTTTTAACCTGTGATCTCTGGGCAATATGGTCGCCCTGAGTAATAGAAAAGATAAGAAAGGGAAAGGAGAGCGAGAAAAGCATTGCCTGTGGCAGAGTGGGGAGGGCGAAATGATCAGGGAGGCCAGAGAAAGAGTCACCCATTGCAGTGACAGTGAAAAGTTCAGGTGGCTGCTTCTCAGTAGCAAAGGGATCTTTTCCAGCAGTCCCATCATCTCTCAAGTTTCCCCTTTTAGGGAGGGAAAAGTTCCCCATATTCCACAAACCTGTACATGTCTCATCCTGACACCCACAGCCATTGGCAAAGAATGCAAGGCAGATTCTCCCAAAGAGAATAGCAGTTGAGTTGACATGCTATAGTGCCAAATCCATTCTTAGCCAAAACGGACTTTACTGAGACCCCTCATTTTTTAAATGTACTTCAATGCATTGTTGTTCACTTCCACTGTAATTTATCTTTAGTAAGATTTTGCCATTTCTGTAAGATTTCGCTGCCTCCCAGGCCTAAAATATAAGCCAGAAGGAATTCAGTCTTCCAGAAATTAAGGAGCACAGTTTTACCTAAAATATTGGCTTCACACTCAGGTTCTCTTGATTAACTTAGCCAATGATTTTTTTCCTACCTAAGCATGCAAGAGAAATGAAACAAAGGGGTATAACACAAAAATCCCTGTGAATTTTCAAAAGCCAAATTTTGTAACCCCTGCAATATTACTGCTTACTACCAGGTCCTTTTTGACCCAGTCAGATGTAAGAGGCCTCTGATTGGATCCAAGCCAGTTAATTCCCAGATCAAATCTGTTCCTGGACCCAATCCAGTTTCTGTAACTACTCCAAACCCAGTTTGGATTAGAATTTTGCTCAAAGAAACTTGGAGAGCTCAAAACACAAATCCGTGGAGCTCAGAAATCCAAGAGGGAGCTTACCCAGGATCCCCAACTGCTCTGAGAGATCAATGGACACAAGTGGGTCATGCAGTGGTCCTGGGGGCTGCTAGAAGTTCCACTTCGGATCCCGCTTCTGACACCAACTGACAAAAGAAAAACTTCAATTGAATTAAATTTAAAGGAGTTTAATTGAGCAATAAACGATTCGTGAATCGGGCAGCCCCCAGAATCACAACAGATCCACAGAGACTCCAGGGGTGCCTTGTGGTCAGAACAAATTTATAGACAAAAAAGGTAAAGTGACATACAGGAATCGGAAGTGAGGTATAGAAACGGTGAGATTGGTCACAGTTCAGCATTTGCCTTATTTGAATGCAGTTTGGACATCCAGCAGTCTGTGAGTGGTTGAAGTTTGGCTGCTGGGATTGGCCAACACTCAGCCATTGTTACAGGTGCATACTATTAAGTCATGTTTTCAATTTTGTCTGACTATTAAACTAGGTTACAGTTCATCCACAAGGACTCAAATATGGAAGTAGGGAGTCCTCAGGACCCATACTTAGTTTGCTTTAACAACAGTTAAGACTACAGTTCTGGTACCCTACAATCTCCTCAGCCTGAATCCAAACTCTGCCACATAGCATTTGCAGGGCTTATGGCAATTTACTTAACCTGTCTATACTTCAGTTTATCTGCAAAAGAGAGCTGATAATAAAGACACTATCTCCTACAACTGTCATGAATATTAAATGGAATGATCATTCAAAGGAATAAGCAAACAAAAATTATTTAGTGCTATTGAACTGTGGTTTTAAAATTTGCCATGGTACTTCACTTCTCATCTATTTTGTTCTCCCATTTTAAGTATGGGAGAAAAAATTATATTATTATAAGTTTTATATTATTTTAAGTTTTATATTATATTATTATAATATATTATATATTATACTTATATTATTATAAGTTTTAAGTGCTCAAGTTTGTTAACTTTACTAGGAATTCCAACAGTTATAACCCTTATGCCAAAAAGTTGTTTCATTGCTTATTAGTTTTTTGTGAGACATAGACTATTGAGTTGTACCACAGTTAAGTCACCTCCTATGTGAAATCATCTTTAACCACTCTTCCCTGATCCTAGCCCAACCCAGTTATAATTAATTATCTCTTCCTCTGGTTTCCCACGACACATCATTAATTCTCTCATAATAGCAGACATTGTAGCTGTATAGCCCAATTATAATTTTAAAAGTTTGTTTCCCACACACTCAGGTAGCTCTCCAAGATAGTGACTCTGTCTCACTCACTCTGTTTCCCTAGTGCCTCACAAACTTTCCAGCACATGGCATGTCAATGATTTCTAAACCATGACTGAGTGAATAATAGAGATCCGTTTGGGACACTGAGGATAAAATAACTTTGAACAGGGCCAAATGTAGGAAATGCAAAACAGATATTCATAAGCCATAGGCAGTGAATCACATGGACAAATATTTGAAACAATGACTTTTAGACATTGGACAATAGGCAGTAAAACAAATGAGGTAAGCCCTACAGATTCCCAGATGTTCACTTTGCAGACTGTGGTTCAAAGGGAAGAATCCAGAGCCTAGGAGACTCACTTAGTTGAAAAGAGGAATCAAAGAGCCCTGGAGATCTGCATAAAGGTATCCTTGAATCTTTAATTGAGTACTTAGCTGCAGACCTGAGAATGAAGCCACAAATACTGGGGAATCACCAGAAAGCAAGAAGTCGAAAACTCCTCATAAAAAGCTGAGAATAGTTTGTGTTCTTACTAGCCAGAATGGAAAGATATTATAATACCTTGATCATTAAGTAGAATCCTCAGGACATCACCTTAGTATAAGAGCAAAATTATCCCCAGATTACAGGCTGCTCTAAAGTGGCAATTTTAAAAGCTTAAATCAAGTCTCAAAATAATAAAATTGATTTCAATACCTTAACTGGTTGTCAAAATAAAGTCTCAGCCTATTTAAAAGAATGAGAAAAAAATCACACCGAACAATGTAAAATTTGTAATGTCTAGCATGCAATAAAAATATACTGGAAATGTAAAAATGTAGAAATGTCTGACACATAACCAGGAGAAATATCATCCAATAAAAACAGACACAAAAAAGACAGAGGTGATAAAGTTAGCAGACAAGGACATAAAAACAGATATTATAAATAAACTCTACATGTTCAAGAAGATAGAGGAAAACTTGAAAGTAATGAAGAGATAAATGGAGGATAATAAAAAATGATCCAAGTAAAACTTCTAGAGATGGCTACAATGAAAAATATATTGGGAGGCATTAACACAAAATTAGACACTAAAAAAGAAATGATCGGCAAACTTGGCACATAGCAAAAAGCTATCCAAAATAAATATTAGCAACCTATGAAACAATATCAAGCAGTTAACATACATATGATTAGAAAACAGATTTGAATTAATTGTACTCAAAGCTATTCCAAATTTGATAAAAATTATAAATGCATAGATCCAAGAACCCCAGAGTAAAAATAAACAAAACCATACCAAAGCACATCATAATCAATATACTGAAAACTAGTGATTTTTTAAAAGTCTTAAAAGCACTCAGAACTTCAGAACTTCCCTTCAAAAAACAGTTACATAGACAGGAACAAAGAGAAGAATGAATGCAAACTTTTCATTAGCTACTTATGCAAGTCAGTAGACAAATGAACAATACTTTTAAGGTATTGAAAGAAATAAACTATCAACTTAGAAATCTATTCCAAGAAAAAAATATCTTTCAAAAATTAAGATAAAATAAAGAATTTATTAGATAACCAAAATCTAAGATAATTCACCACCAACAGACATGTACTGCAAAAAACATTAAAACAAGTTCTTCAAGCAAGAAGAAATGATACCAAATGCTAATTTTTATCTGCATAAAAGAACAAAAAGCACTGGAAATGATACATATGTGAGTAAACATATAAGATTTTTTCAATTTTTTAATTTCTAAAAAAGAAAATTGACTGTGTAAATATGAAGGATAATAATATATTGCTGAGTTTATAACACATGTAGAGTAAAATGTATGACAAAAACAGCATAAAAAATGAGAGAGAGAAAACAAAAGTACACTGTTGTAAGGTTCTCAGACCATTATAACATAATGGTTATGTTATTTAAAGGTAGACTGTAGTAGTGCAAATATACAATTTGTGAACCCTAGAGCAAGCACTAAACTAAAATAAGTAAACAAATAAATAAATGAAATAGAGATTTAACTAAGAAATCATAAGTGCATTTGAAAAGGAACTATAAAAGTTACTAATTCCCAGGAACTGGAGATGGGCCCACTCACTCTGCTGCCAACACTGCCACATACACCCATTCACATGTGCCACCTACGAACCTGGAGACTGCCTTGCCCAGCCCATCACTGCCACTGCTAACATTAGTAAGTGCCACCTGGGAGCCTAAGGGTTATCCTACCACTGCTACTCCCATCACCCATGCGGGGTATGATGTCCAGGGACCTCAGGACCCACCCACACAACTGGCACACTGCTACAACTGCCAGTACACAAACAAGCTTTTTGGAGGCCCAAGAATTGGCCCACCTGGATCCAGTGACACCAGTGCCTGTATATGCCACTGAGTGGCCCTAGGTCAAGCACACTCCGCCTGCCACTGATACACTGGGGCTTGAGAACTGGCCCACTTGGCATACCTATCCCCATCAATGCCTCACCACAGCTTCTACTAACAACCTCAGCCAAGCCACTGAGGAAATCACAGATTCCTCTGATGCTATTCACAGCTGAAGAAATCATACAGAGACTACACTATTGCATGCACTCAGAATCAAAGCTAAAGTACCTTTGCCAACCAACAACTTTAACATATCTTCAGGAAAAATCCTTCTTCTATGAGAGTTAATCCAAAAACTGAAAAGAGCAATTGTTACATAAGGTGCACAAATATCAATATAAGGACAAGAGAAACATGAAAAAGCAAGAAAATGTGACACCACCAAAAGATCACAATAATTCTCAGCAAGAGATTTCAATCCGGAAAAATTTACAAATTCCTAGAAAAATAATTCAAAATATTAATCTTGAAGAAGCTCTGGGAGGTCCAAGAAAATACTGAAAAACCAAATAGAAGAAAGACTCTCAGAAGTTGAAAACAGGTCTCTTAAAATGACCCAGCCAGAAAACAATTTTAAATAATGAATAAAAAAGGATGACCAAAGCCTGCATGACATATGAGACACCATAAAGTGACCAAGTATTCAAATTTTGGGGGTCCCAGAAGGCAAAGAGAAAACTAAAGGGTTAGAAAACCTATTTAACAAGATAATAGATTAAAACTTCCCAAGCCTAGCAAAAGATGTAGACATCCAGATTGAGGAAGCCCAGAGATCTTCAAAAATATACTGTTCAAAAAGGTCTTCTCAACAGCACATTGTAGTCAAAATGTCAAAAGTCAAAGACAAATAGAATTCTGAAACACAGCAAGAGAAAAGTATCTAGTCACCTGTAAATGAATCCCCATCAGGCTAACGGTAAATTTCTAGCAGAATCCTTACATGACAGGAGAGAATGGGATAATATAGTCAAAGTACTAAAAGGAAAAAAAATGTCAGTCAAGGATACTAATCTCAGCAAAATTATCCTTCATAAATAACGGAGAAAAAAAGACTTTCTCAGACAAGCAAATGTTAAGGGAATTCAACACCACTAGACCTACGAGAAATGCCTAAGAGAATCCTATGCCTGGAAGTGAAAGAAAAATATCTACCATCATAAAAACACACAACAGAAAACCCATTAATAGAGCAAATATATAAACAAGGAAGAGAAAATGATAACACTACAGAAAACCACCAAACCATAGTGATAGACAAGAGGAGAGAAAGGAAAAAAGTATATACAAAACAATCAGATATCAATCAACAAAATGACAGGAATAAGCCCTCACATATCAATAATAACTTTAAATATAAATGGATTAAATTTTCTGCTCAAAAGACACAGGCTTGCAGAATGGATTAAAAAAATATGACCCACCGGGATACTCATCTCATCTGTAAGGCCACATATAGACTGAGAGTAAAGGGATGGAAAAAGATGTTCCATGCAAATAGAAACCAAAATCAAGCAGTGGTAGCTATACTTATATCAGATACAGCAGACTTTAAGCCAAAAACCATACAAAGAAACAAAGAAGGTCATAATATAATGATAAAGGGATCAATTCAGCAAGAGGATATAACAATGCTAAACATACATTCACCCAACACTGACCCTAAAGAAATGAAGATCTATGCACTTCCTGATAACAATAAAAATAATCCTCTTAAAGAAGCTTAGTGAGCTACAAAATAACACAGTCAACTAAACAAATCTTAAAAAACAATATATGAACAAATTAAAAATTTAATAAAGAGATAAAAACCCATAAAAAAAGAAATTCTGAAGCTAAAGAGCAAAATAACTGAATTTTAAAATTTCATAGAGTCTCAATAACAGACTCAATTAAGCAGAAAAAATAATCTTTGAGCAAAAGGCAGGACATTTGAAATTAATCTGTTGGAGAAACCAAAAGAAAACAGAATGAAAAACAGTAAAAAAAAAAAAAAAAGAAAAAAAAAGCCTGTGGGACTTATGGGACAACATCAAGCAAACCAATATATGCATTATGGAAGTTCCAGATGGAACAGAGAAAGAAAAGAGGGCAGAAGTCTTTTGTAAAAAAATAATGACTAAAACTTCTAAAATCTGGAGAGAGAAATGAACACCCAGATCCACGAAGTCCAAAGAACTTCTTTATAAGAAATCATAATGGGAGTTCTTCAAGTTGAAAGAAAAGGACTCTAACAACATGAAAATATATGAAGTATATAACCCATTATAAAGGTAGGAATATAAATAGATTAAATACAAAGAGATCTTTAACAACACACATTATGATCAAATTTTCAAAAGCCAAAGACAGAGAATTTTGAAAGCACCAAGAGATAAGCAATTCATCACATATGAGAGAACATAAGATTATCAGTAGATTTCTAAGAAGAAACCTTGCTGGCCAGGAAACAATAGAAATGATATATTCAACATGCAAAAAGAAAAAAACATTTTAACCAAGAATACTATACCTGAAAACGCTGTCCTTCAGAACTGGAGGAGAGATTAGGACTTTCCCAGAACAACAACAAAAAGCTACAAGAGTTCATCACCACTAGGCTTGCTTTACAAGAAATGTTAAAGGGAATTCTTCAAGTTGAAATAAAAGCACTCTTAACAACATGAAAATATATGAAATATAAAGCTCATTATAAAGGTAAAAATATAGTCAAATCCTGAATACTTTAACACTGTAATGGTGGTGCATAAATCACTTTTAACTCTAGTATAAAAGTTAAAAGACAAATGTATTAAAAATAACTGTAACTTCCTGTGTCCATGTGTTCTCATTGTTCAATTCCCACCTATGAGTGAGAACACACGGTGTTTGGTTTTTTGTCCTTGCGATAGTTTGCTGAGAATGATGGTTTCCAGTTTCATCTATGTCCCTACAAAGGACATGAACTCATCATTTTTTATGGCTGCATAGTAATGCTAAATGACAAGTTAATGGGTGCAGCACACCAACATGGCACATATATACATATGTAACAAACCTGTACGTTGTGCACATGTACCCTAAAACTTAAAGTATAATAATAATAAAATTAAAAAAACTATAACTACAATAATTTTTAATTGATACATAATATATATAAATGGAAATTGTGACACCCAACATAAAACGTGGGAGAAGATGTTAAAGTGTAACATTTTTGTGTACAGTTAAATTTGTTATTAGCTTAAAATAAACTGTTATAAGATGTTTTATGTAAGCCCCTTGGTAACCACAAAGAGAAAACCAGCAGTAAATACATAAAAGATAACGAGAAGAGAATAAAGCATACCATTAAAGCATAAAAATTATCAAATCATGAAGGAATACACCTTAGGGAGAAAGAATAAAATGAAGAAACTACAAAACAGTCAGAAAATTAACGAAATGGCAGTAGTAAATTTTTACCTATCAATACTTACTTTAAATATGAATGAATTGAATTCTCCTATCAAAAGATATACAGTATATGAATGGATTAAAAAGCAAGATCCAACTATATGCTGCCTAAAAGAGATCACTTTAGCTGTAAGGACACACATAAGCTGAAAGTGAACAGAAGGAAAAAGATATTCCATGCAAATGGTAACCAAAAGAGAGCAAGGATGGCAGTAATTGCATTAAATAAAATAGACTTTAAGTCAAAAAACTGTAAAACAAGACTAAAAAGGTTATTATATAATGATTAAGGATCAGTTTATCAAGATGATGTAACTATAAATAAATAAATACCTACTCAATATCAAAGCACTTAAATATGTAAAGCAAACACTACAGAAATGAATAGACAAACAACATTCAATGATAGCAGGAGACTTCAATGCCTCACCTTCAACACTGAATAGATCATCCAGATAGAAAACTGATAAAGATACAGTGTTGAACAACCCTATAAATCCAATAGACATATACAAAACATTTCATCTAACTGCAGCAGGATACACATTCTTCTCAAACACACACAGAAAATTCACAAATACATGAAAACAAAGCAACACACTCCTGAACAACTAAGGGGTCAGTCAATAAAAATATCAAATAAGGAATAAAAAAACTTAATGAGACTGATATCATCATCTTGATGATAAAGATGACAAATGAGAATGAAAATACAATATATCAAAACTGATATGATGCAGTAAAAGCAGTTTATAGGGAATTTTATAGTGATAAATGCTTACATGAGAAAAAATCTTCAATAAACAACCTAAATTTATACTTCAAAGAAGTAGAAAAAGAAACACCAACTAAGCCCAAAGTCAGTAGAAGATAAGTATTAATAACAAAGATCAGAACAGAAATAGATCAAACAGAAAACAATAGGAAAATTCAAAGAAACTAAAAGTTAGATTTTTTAACATAAATAATATCGATATATCTTTAGCTAGTCTAAAACAGGCAATTCAGATATATAAAATTATAAATGAAAGAGAAAACAATATACTAATACCACAGAAATGCAAAAGATCATAAAGGACTACTATGAACAATTATATGCCAACAAATTGGAAAACCTAGAAGAAATAGATAAATTCCTAGATACATACTATCCACAAAGACTGAATCATGAAGAAACAGAAAATCTGAACAGAACAGTAATGAGTAAGAAGATTGAATTAGTAATCTAAAGTGTTCCATGAAAGAAAAGCCTATAACCTAGTAAATTCTATCAAACTTTTAAAGAAAAAGTAATTCCAATCTTTCCTAAGTTCTTCCAAAAAATTGACAAGGAAACACTTCCAAACTCATTTTTTTTTCTTTTCTTTTTTTTTTTTAATTATACTTTAAGTTTTAGGGTACATGTGCACATTGTGCAGGTTAGTTACATATGTATACATGTGCCATGCTGGTGCGCTGCACCCACTAACTCGTCATCTAGCATTAGGTATATCTCCCAATGCTATCCCTCCCCCCTCCCCCCTCCCCACCACAGTCCCCAGAGTATGATATTCCCCTTCCTGTGTCCATGTGATCTCATTGTTCAATTCCCACCTATGAGTGAGAATATGCGGTGTTTGGTTTTTTGTTCTTGCGATAGTTTACTGAGAATGATGGTTTCCAATTTCATCCATGTCCCTACAAAGGATATGAACTCATCATTTTTTATGGCTGCATAGTATTCCATGGTGTATATGTGCCACATTTTCTTAATCCAGTCTATCATTGGTGGACATTTGGGTTGGTTCCAAGTCTTTGCTATTGTGAATAATGCCGCAATAAACATACGTGTGCATGTGTCTTTATAGCAGCATGATTTATAGTCATTTGGGTATATACCCAGTAATGGGATGGCTGGGTCAAATGGTATTTCTAGTTCTAGATCCCTGAGGAATCGCCACACTGACTTCCACAATGGTTGAACTAGTTTACAGTCCCACCAACAGTGTAAAAGTGTTCCTATTTCTCCACATCCTCTCCAGCACCTGTTGTTTCCTGACTTTTGAATGATTGCCATTCTAACTGGTGTGAGATGATATCTCATAGTGGTTTTGATTTGCATTTCTCTGATGGCCAGTGATGATGAGCATTTTTTCATGTGTTTTTTGGCTGCATAAATGTCTTCTTTTGAGAAGTGCCTGTTCATGTCCTTCGCCCACTTTTTGATGGGGTTGTTTGTTTTTTTCTTGTAAATTTGTTTGAGTTCACTGTAGATTCTGGATATTAGCCCTTTGTCAGATGAGTAGGTTGCGAAAATTTTCTCCCATGTTGTAGGTTGCCTATTCACTCTGATGGTAGTTTCTTTTGCTGTGCAGAAGCTCTTTAGTTTAATTAGATCCCATTTTTCAATTTTGGCTTTTGTTGCCATTGCTTTTGGTGTTTTGGACATGAAGTCCTTGCCCACGCATTAGTATAAGGATAAAGTTGGCCTTAAAAAATGAGTTTGGTAATGCCCACGCCTATTCAGGACATAGGCGTGGGCATTACCAAACTCATTTTTTAAGGCCAACTTTATCCTTATACTAATGCCAGTCAAGGACACTACAAGAAAAGAAAATTACAGGCCAATATCCTTGATGAACTTAGATGCAAAAATCCTCACCAAAGTACTGGGAAACAAGATTCAACAGCATATTAAAAAAAAAATTTACCATGATTAAGTAGGATTTTTCCCTTGGATGCAAGGATAGTTCAACATACACAAATCAATAAATGTGATATAGCACATTAACGGAATAAGGGACAAATCCATATGATCATCTCAATAGACGTAGAAAAAAGATTGGACAAAATTCAACATCATTTCATCATAAAAACTCTTAACGGATTAGGTGTATAAGGAATGTACCTCAACACAATAAAGGCCATGTATGACAAGCCCAAGCTAAAATCATACTCAAATGGTGAAAAGTTGAAAGCTTTTCCTCTAAGATCAGGAATAAGAAAAGGATGGCTTCCCTTGTCATTTCTATTAAACATTTTCAAATTCCAATGACATTTTTTATAGAAAATGAAATCCTGAATTTTTTTTTTCATAGAAAATAAAATCCTGGCCGGGTATGGTGGCTCACACTTGTAATCCCAGCACCATGGGAGGCTGAGGAGGGCAGATCACAAGGTCAGGAGTTCAAGACCAGCCTGGCCAACATGGTGGCCCCAGCCTGGCCCCATCTCTACTAAAAATACAAAAATTAGCTGAGCATGGTGGTGCATGCTTTTAATCCCAGCTACTCACAAGGCTGAGGCAGGAGAATTACTTGAATGAGGACCCAGGAGGTGGAGGTTGCAGTGAGCCAAGATTATGCCACTGCACTCCAGCCTAGGATACAGAGCAAGAATCTGTCTCAAAAAAAAATCCTAAAATTCATAAAATTCATCTGGAATCACAAATGACTCCAAATAGTCTTCTTGAGCAATCTTGAGCAAAAAGAACAAAACTAGAGGCATTGTTCTCCTAATTTCAAAGTATACTACAGAGCTATAGTAATCAAAACAGCAAGATACTAGAATAAAAGCAGACATATAGACCAATGGAATAGAATAGAGAGCCCAGAATAAATCCATTCATTTACAATCAATTGCTCTTTAACAAAGCTGACAAGAACACACAATGGAGAAAGGACAGTGCCTTCAATAAATGATGTCAAGAAAACTGGGTATCCATGAGGAAAATAATGAAATTAGTCCCTAATATCATACCATATACAAAAATCAACTCCAAATGGATTAAAGACTTAAATGTAAGACCTTTAAATGGGTGTATGGATAAAGAAAATACAGTGTGTATGGGTGTATACATATCACACACACACACACACACACACACACACACACCAGAATACTATTCAGCCTTAAACAAAATAAAAAACAAAAGAAAGAAATTCTACCATTTACCACAACACGGATATTGAGGATTTTTGCATCAGATCATTATTGGGGTTCAAGATAAAAACAGTTTAATCTGTTCGTCAGAATCATGGATTCCACGTTATACTCTGTGTAATACTATTAAAGATCCCCTCCGATTAAGCACCTCACTTTATACTCACTACCTGGATATTAAGGTTTTGTAGAAGCCTCTAAAATTGTGTGAAGCAAAAATTCATACAATAAGCAATGTACACGGTATTGCAGGAAAACAAAAATACCTCTGTAAAAATATCTCACTCTCACTTTAAAACTGCAGAGGACAGCCTTGAAGTCTAGAATGTCTAATTAATTTGCTTAATGTCACAAATCAAGTAAAAAATAAGAGGGAGGAGGATATGGTGAGTTTTGAGAGAAATACTGTAATTTCATTTACAGTTTTGTGTTCTGACGACAAACCCTCTTTCCTTCTTTAATGTAGCCATAGAAATATTCCCCTGCTTTCTATTTGATAGTGTGTGCCTGTTTTGTACATCCTTCTTGAATCAGGCAGTCTACTGAGATTTTCACTCAAGACTCCATATTTCTTTCTGATAACCAGCTGAATTGTTAGAGGCAAGGTGGGAGTTTCTCAAGCAAACAAATGAAACAGTTGGAAAGACCCTCACTGAGGTCACAAAGCAGGCCCTCCAGAAGATTGGTCTTTATCTCTAACCTCTTTTTGAAGACAGGCAAGAATAAAGAGTGCTTCTTAAGACAGCGTATGTGGGTGGTGGCTGCAGTGGCGGCAGAGCTGCATGTCAGCAAGTTGATTCAGTGGAAGTACACAAGCTTTGCCAAGGCAAAGCAGACAGAAAGGAGGCTGCTGGTTCCAGGGCGAAGCTGGAATCAGGTGCTGGAAATTTTTTCTATCCCTCGATGGGGCAAGAAAGCAGCTCTTGCCTCCTTCTTTGAATAACTACTTAACAAGTCCATTTGCAGTTGAAGTGAATACGTCTCTACATGGCTTTCTTTTCAGTGAACAAAGAATCATCCTGATTCTTGTTTCTTCCGGTGGTGAAGGCCAAGGCAGGGAGGAATTGTGAGCAGTCACTGAAACAAGTAAAGATGCCTGGCTTTATTAGTTAATTTGCAGACATTTATTAAGTATCCTAATGTACAACAAGCACACTGCACTAGGCTTCATAGAGAAGGACAAACATAACAGCAATTACTATTGCTAAATTTATTATGCATTTACATATATGAGTCACTGTGCTAATGATTTTATGTGTATTATATTTTATTAATTTTAATACAATATTTTGAGTAGGTGTTATTCACATTTCCCAGATGATAAAATAGAGACTTAAATGGAGACAAAAATATAGTAAGTGACAAAGCCAGGATTGGAAACTAGTTTTGTTTAATTCCAGTGTCTAAACATTATTCTAAACGCTTTTAAAAGAGACAAAGCAGTTCCTAATCTCAAAGCAATGTTTTTTTGATTTTTTTTTTTTTTTTTTTTTTTTTTTTTATATTTTAAGTTTTAGGGTATATGTGCACATTGTGCAGGTTAGTTACATATGTATACATGTGCCATGCTGGTGCACTGCACCCACTAACTCATCATATAGCATTAGGTATATCTCCCAATGCTATCCCTCCCCCCTCCCCCAACCCCACAACAGTCCCCAGAGTGTGATGTTCCCCTTCCTGTGTCCATGTGATCTCATTGTTCAATTCCCACCTATGAGTGAGAATATGCGGTGTTTGGTTTTTTGTTCTTGCAATAGTTTACTGAGAATGATGATTTCCAATTTCATCCATGTCCCTACAAAGGACATGAACTCATCCTTTCTTATGGCTGCATAGTATTCCATGGTGTATATGTGCCACATTTTCTTAATCCAGTCTATCATTGGTGGACATTTGGGTTGGTTCCAAGTCTTTGCTATTGTGAATAATGCCGTAATAAACATACATGTGCATGTGTCTTTATAGCAGCATGATTTATAGTCCTTTGGGTATATACCCAGTAATGGGATGGCTGGGTCAAATGGTATTTCTAGTTCTAGATCCCTGAGGAATCGCCACACTGACTTCCACAATGGTTGAACTAGTTTACAGTCCCACCAACAGTGTAAAAGTGTTCGTACATCTCCACATCCTCTCCAGCACCTGTTGTTTCCTGACTTTTTAATGATTGCCATTCTAACTGGTGTGAGATGGTATCTCATTGTGCTTTTGATTTGCATTTCTCTGATGGCCAGTGATGATGAACATTTTTTCATGTGTTTTTTGGCTGCATAAATGTCTTCTTTTGAGAAGTGTCTGTTCATGTCCTTTGCCCACTTTTTGATAGGGTTGTTTGTTTTATTCTTGTAAACTTGTTTGAGTTAATTGTAGATTCTGGATATTAGCCCTTTGTCAGATGAGTAGGTTGTGAAAATTTTCTCCCATTTTGTAGGTTGCCTGTTCACTCTGATGGTAGTTTCTTTTGCTGTGCAGAAGCTCTTTAGTTTAATTAGATCCCATTTGTCAATTTTGGCTTTTGTTGTCATTGCTTTTGGTGTTTTAGACATGAAGTCCTTGCCCATGCCTATGTCCTGAACAGTAATGCCTAGGTTTTCTTCTAGGGTTTTTATGGTTTTAGGTCTAATGTTTAAGTCTTTAATCCATCTTGAATTGATTTTTGTATAAGGTGTAAGGAAGGGATCCAGTTTCAGCTTTCTACATATGGCCAGCCAGTTTTCCCAGCACCGTTTATTAAATAGGGAATCCTTTCCCCATTGCTTGTTTTTCTCAGGTTTGTCAAAGATCAGATAGTTGTAGATATGTGGTGTTATTTCTGAGGGCTCTGTTCTGTTCCATTGATCTATATCTCTGTTTTGGTACCAATACCATGCTGTTTTGGTTACTGTAGCCTTGTAGTATAGTTTGAAGTCAGGTAGAGTGATGCCTCCAGCTTTGTTCTTTTGGCTTAGGATTGACTTGGCGATGCGGGCTCTTTTTTGGTTCCATATGAACTTTAAAGTAGTTTTTTCCAATTCTGTGAAGAAAGTCATTGGTAGCTTGATGGGGATGGCATTGAATCTATAAAATACCTTGGGTAGTATGGCCATTTTCACAATATTGATTCTTCCTACCCATGAGCATGGAATGTTCTTCCATTTGTTTGTATCCTCTTTTATTTCCTTGAGCAGTGGATTGTAGTTCTCCTTGAAGAGGTCCTTCACATCCCTTGTAAGTTGGATTCCTAGGGATTTTATTCTCTTTGAAGCAATTGTGAATGGGAGTTCACTCATGATTTGGCTCTCTGTTTGTCTGTTGTTGGTGTATAAGAATGCTTGTGATTTTTGTACATTGATTTTGTATCCTGAGACTTTGCTGAAGTTGCTTATCAGCTTAAGATTTGGGGCTCAGACAATGGGGTTTTCTAGATATACAATCATGTCGTCTGCAAAAAGGAACAATTTGACTTCCTCTTTTCCTAATTAAATACCCTTTATTTCCTTCTCCTGCCTAATTGCCCTGGCCAGAACTTCCAACACTATGTTGAATACGAGTGGTGAGAGAGGGCATCCCTGTCTTGTGGCAGTTTTCAAAGGGAATGCTTCCGGTTTTTGCCCATTCAGTATGATATTGGCTGTGGGTTTGTCATAGATAGCTCTTATTATTTTGAAATACGTCCCATCAATACCTAATTTATTGAGAGTTTTTAGCATGAAGGGTTGTTGAATTTTGTCAAAGGCCTTTTCTGCATCTATTGAGATAATCATGTGGTTTTTGTCTTTTGTTCTGTTTATATGCTGGATTACATTTATTGATTTGCATATATTGAACCAGCCTTTCATCCCAGGGATGAAGCCCACTTGATCATGGTGGATAAGCTTTTTGATGTGCTGCTGGATTCATTTTGCCAGTATTTTATTAAGGATTTTTGCATCAATGTTCATCAAGGATATTGGTCTAAAATTCTCTTTTTTGGTTGTGTCTCTGCCTGGCCTTGGTATCAGAATGATGCTGGCCTCATAAAATGAGTTAGGGAGTATTCCCTCTTTTTCTATTGATTGGAATAGTTTCAGAAGGAATGGTACCAGTCCCTCTTTGTATCTCTGGTAGAATTCGGCTGTGAATCCATCTGGTCCTGGACTCTTTTTGGCTGGTAAGCTATTGATTATTGCCACAATTTCAGATCCTGTTATTGGTCTATTCAGAGATTCAACTTCTTCCTGGTTTAGTCTTGGGTGGGTGTATGTGTCGAGGAATTTATCCATTTCTTCTAGATTTTCTAGTTTATTTGCGTAGAGGTGTTTGTAGTATTCTCTGATGGTAGTTTGTATTTCTGTGGGATCGGTGGTGATATCCCCTTTATCATTTTTTATTGCGTCTATTTGATTCTTCTCTCTTTTTTTCTTTATTAGTCTTGCTAGCGGTCTATCTATTTTGTTGATCCTTTCAAAAAACCAGCTCCTGGATTCATTAGTTTTTTGAAGGGTTTTTTGTGTCTCTATTTCCTTCAGTTCTGCTCTGATCTTAGTTATTTCTTGCCTTCTGCTAGCTTTTGAATGTGTTTGCTCTTGCTTTTCTAGTTCTTTTAATTGTGATGTTAGGGTGTCAATTTTGGATGTTTCCTGCTTTCTCTTGTGGGCATTTAGTGCTATAAATTTCCCTCTACACACTGCTTTGAATGCATCCCAGAGATTCTGGTATGTTGTGTCTTTGTTCTCATTAGTTTCAAAGAACATCTTTATTTCTGCCTTCATTTCGTTATGTACCCAGTAGTCGTTCAGGAGCAGGTTGTTCAGTTTCCATGTAGTTGAGCAGTTTTGAGTGAGATTCTTAATCCTGAGTTCTAGTTTGATTGCACTGTGGTCTGAGAGATAGTTTGTTATAATTTCTGTTCTTTTACATTTGCTGAGGAGAGCTTTACTTCCAAGTATGTGGTCAATTTTGGAATAGGTGTGGTGTGGTGCTGAAAAAAATGTATATTCTGTTGATGTGGGGTGGAGAGTTCTGTAGATGTCTATTAGGTCCGCTTGGTGCAGAGCTGAGTTCAATTCCTGGGTATCTTTATTGACTTTCTGTCTCGTTGATCTGTCTAATGTTGACAGTGGGGTGTTAAAGTCTCCCATTATTAATGTGTGGGAGTCTAAGTCTCTTTGTAGGTCACTCAGGACTTGCTTTATGAATCTGGGTGCTCCTGTATTGGGTGCATATATATTTAGGATAGTTAGCTCTTCTTGTTGAATTGATCCCTTTACCATTATGTAATGGCCTTCTTTGTCTCTTTTGATCTTTGTTGGTTTAAAGTCTGTTTTATCAGAGACTAGGATTGCAACCCCTGCCTTTTTTTGTTTTCCATTTGCTTGGTAGATCTTCCTCCATCCTTTTATTTTGAGCCTATGTGTGTCTCTGCACATGAGATGGGTTTCCTGAATACAGCACACTGATGGATCTTGACTCTTTATCCAATTTGCCAGTCTGTGTCTTTTAATTGGAGAATTTAGTCCATTTACATTTAAAGTTAATATTGTTGTGTGTGAATTTGATCCTGTCATTATGATGTTAGCTGGTTATTTTGCTCGTTAGTTGATGCAGTTTCTTCCTAGTCTCAATGGTCTTTACATTTTGGCATGATTTTGCAGCAGCTGGTACTGGTTGTTCCTTTCCATGTTTAGCGCTTCCTTCAGGAGCTCTTTTAGGGCAGGCCTGGTGGTGACAAAATCTCTCAGCATTTGCTTGTCTGTAAAGTATTTTATTTCTCCTTCACTTATGAAGCTTAGTTTGGCTGGATATGAAATTCTGGGTTGAAAATTCTTTTCTTTAAGAATGTTGAATATTGGCCCCCACTCTCTTCTGGCTTGTAGGGTTTCTGCCGAGAGATCCGCTGTTAGTCTGATGGGCTTCCCTTTGTGGGTAACCCGACCTTTCTCTCTGGCTGCCCTTAACATTTTTTCCTTCATTTCAACTTTGGTGAATCTGACAATTATGTGTCTTGGAGTTGCTCTTCTCAAGGAGTATCTTTGTGACGTTCTCCATATTTCCTGAATCTGAATGTTGGCCTGCCTTGCTAGATTGAGGAAGTTCTCCTGGATAATATCCTGCAGAGTGTTTTCCAACTTGGTTCCATTCACGCCATAACTTTCAGGTACACCAGTCAGACGTAGATTTGGTCTTTTCACATAGTCCCATATTTCTTGGAGGCTTTGCTCGTTTCTTTTTAATCTTTTTTCTCTAAACTTCCCTTCTCGCTTCATTTTATTCATTTCATCTTCCATTGCTGATACCCTTTCTTCCAGTTGATTGCATCGGCTCCTGAGGCGTCTGCATTCTTCACGTAGTTCTCAAGCCTTGGTTTTCAGCTCCATCAGCTCCTTTAAGCACTTCTCTGTATTGGTTATTCTAGTTATACATTCTTCTAAATTTTTTTCAAAGTTTTCAACTCCTTTGCCTTTGGTTTGAATGTCCTCCTGTAGCTCAGAGTAATTTGATCGTCTGAAGCCTTCTTCTCTCAGCTTGTCAAAGTCATTCTCCGTCCAGCTTTTTTCCATTGCTGGTGAGGAACTGCGTTCCTTTGGAGGAGGAGAGGCGCTCTGCTCTTCAGAGTTTCCAGTTTTTCTGTTCTGTTTTTTCCCCATCTTTGTGGTTTTATGTACTTTTGGTCTTTGATGATGGTGATGTACAGATGGGTTTTTGGTGTGGATGTCCTTTCTGTTTGTTAGTTTTCCTTCTAACAGACAGGACCCTCAGCTGCAGGTCTGTTGAAGTACCCTGCTGTGTGAGGTGTCAGTGTGCCCCTGCTGGGGGGTGCCTCCCAGTTAGGCTGCTCGGGGGTCAGGGACCCACTTGAGGAGGCAGTCTGCCCGTTCTCAGATCTCCAGCTGCGTGCTGGGAGAACCACTGCTCTCTTCAAAGCTGTCAGACAGGGACATTTAAGTCTGCAGAGGTTACTGCTGTCTTTTTGTTTGTCTGTGCCCTTCCCCCAGAGGTGGAGCCTACAGAGGCAGGCAGGCCTCCTTGAGCTGTGGTGGGCTCCACCCAGTTCGAGCTTCCCGGCTGCTTTGTTTACCTAAGCACGCCTAGGCAATGGCGGGCGCCCCTCCCCCAGCCTCGCTGCCGACTTGCAGTTTGATCTCAGACTGCTGTGCTAGCAGTCAGCGAGACTCCGTGGGCATAGGACCCTCCGAGCCAGGTGCAGGATACAATCTTGTGGTGCGCTGTTTTTTAAGCCCGTCGGAAAAGCGCAGTATTCGGGTGAGAGCGACCCGATTTTCCAGGTGCGGTCCGTCACCCCTTTGACTAGGAAAGGGAACTCCCTGACCCCTTGCACTTCCGGAGTGAGGCAATGCCTCGCCCTGCTTCGGCTCGCGCACGGTGCGCGCACCCACTGACCTGCGCCCACTGTCTGGCACTCCCTAGTGAGATGAACCCGGTACCTCAGATGGAAATGCAGAAATCACCCGTCTTCTGCGTCGCTCACGCTGGGAGCTGTAGACCGGAGCTGTTCCTATTCCGCCATCTTGGCTCCTCCCTCGATTTTTTCTTTTTAGTATAGTTAGCTACCCACTAGATTGCCAGGCAGTCAGAATTAGCAATATACCTCAGAATTTGAGAAAATTTTGATATTCTTTTGGTTTCCGTATCACCCTTTTCTATGAAGTTTTGAAGAGCTTCTCAGTTGTAAGGGGAATGCCACTGGTAGGGACCATCCTTTCCTCAGTTCTCCTGCATTCAGTGATTTTATGTTCAACCCATACCCTCCCCTCAGTTCACAGAAGTAGACTCAAGGGGAAGTTCCATGGATAAAATTTATGCAAGTAAGTGATTCACCATATTAGACAAGGTTGTAATTCAGAATCTAAAATGGGTTAGCTCTAAATAAGGTTGCTAAATTAAGCTCATGTCTGTTAATAGGGGCTGCCTGATAATCAGAAATGTGCTGGGCTTAGCAATAACTGTGACTAAGTTATAATGTTAGAACTACTTAGTAAATGACTGTTTTATTTATATTTGTACACATACACACATATATAATATATACATATACACTCAACATATATATGTATATACATATATTTATATATACATATATTTATATGTTGAGTATATATACTTTGTATATATTATACATATATGTATTTATATGTTGAGTATATTACATGTATTTATATATTTATATATTGAGTATTTATATACACTTGAGTATATATACTTTGTATATATTATACATATATTATATATTTATTATATATGTACACATGTACATATACATATGTACATATGTACACATGTACATATACATATGTACATATGTACACATGTACATATACATATGTACACATGTACACATGTACATATACATATGTACACATGTACACATGTACATATACATATGTACACATGTACACATGTACATATACATATGTACACATGTACACATGTACATATACATATGTACACATGTACACATGTACATATACATATGTACACATGTACACATGTACATATGTACACATGTACACATGTACATATGTACACATGTACACATGTACATATGTACACGTGTACATATACATATGTACACGTGTACATATACATATGTACACGTGTACATATACATATATGTACACGTGTACATATACATATGTACACGTGTACATATACATATATGTACACGTGTACATATACATATATGTACACGTGTACATATACATATATGTACACGTGTACATATACATATATGTACATGTGTACATATACATATATGTACATATGTACATATGTATATATGTACATATGTACATATACATGTACATATATGTATATATGTATATATTTATTATATATGTATATATGTATATATTTATTATACATATATGTATATATTTATATGTTGAGTATTTATATATGTTGAGTATTTATATATACTCACCATATAAATATATACATATATGTATAATATATACAAAGTATATATACTTGAGTATATACAAAGTATATATAATATATACTTTGTATATATACTTGTATATATACTTGAGTATACTTTGTATATATTATACATATATGTATATATTTATATGGTGAGTATTTATACTCACCATATAAATATATGTATATACATATATGTATATATTTATATGGTGAGTATTTGTATATATACTCAACATACAAATATACGTATATGTGTGTATATATGTATATTTGTATGTTGAGTATATATAAAAATATGTATATACATATATTTATATGTTGAGTACACTTTGTATATATTATACATATATTTATATATTTATATGTTGAGTATATATACTTTGTATATATGTGTATATATACTTTGTATATATGTATATATACACATATATTTATATGTTGAGTATATATACTTTGTATATATTATATATGTATATATTTATATGTTGAGTATTTATATATTATATATTTATATATTTATATGTTGAGTATTTATATATACTTGAGTATATATATATACATCTGTATATATTTATATGTCGAGTATTTATATACTCGACATATAAATATATAATACTCAACATATATATATGTATATACATAAATATGTATATATTTATATGTTGAGTATTTCTTTTCCAAAATGCTTGGGACCAGAAGTGTTTTAGATTTTGGATTTTTTTATATTTTGGAATATTTGCATATATATAATGAGATATATTGGGGATAGGACCCAAGCCTAAATAGGAAATTTATTTGTTTTATATATACTTTATACACTTAAACTGAAGGTAACTTTGTATAACATTTTAAATAATCTTGTGCATGAAACGCAGTTTGTGTGCACTGAAGCATCAGAAAGCAAAGGTGTCACTCTCTCATCCACTCATCCATGTGGACAACCTGTGATTGTATGGCATCACCATCATTCTGACTGAATTTACATGCTACCAACAGCAAACCTTTTTTACACTATTCACGCTTAAGTACTTAACAGTAAAAAATATGGCATATTTTTAATATAGTGAAAAAATAATATGTTGAGGATAAGTAAGTAGCATGGTAACATCGCCAGAATACCTGTGTTAGCTGTCCAACAACAAACAACACCAGGCTTTCCATCACCACCTGCAATACTGTATGTGGATTAAAAGGTTACCATAAACTGGATTTTATTTTTGTAGATGAAAAAGAAACATCAGAAGCAGTTGAGCAACTAGGAAATGAGTCTTCTAAGAATGAGAAGTAATTCCCTGGATACTTTTAAAATGTTTCTTCTGGAGTCATGTCTTATTAATGGTTTTTGTCTTAGGGATTCCTTTTGACTTTATAAACTGACATGATTTCTTGTTCTGTTATAAATGTATGCTGTTCTAGTTTTTCAATAAGCCCATCACACATTTTCACCATGTCATCTATAGGCATTTTTTCTGCAGCATTAACAACATCTTCATCGTCACTACTATCAGAATCACCTTGATTCAGAACCATTTCAACTATTTCACCCTCTGTCAATGAGTAAACAATTGAGCATCATTATCAATGTTAATAATTTCTTTGATATCCACTTATTCCAGCTTACTGATGGACTCTGAAAGTATATTTTTTGCATATGTAAGGAGGGCAGACTTTTTTCCTCACTTGACAGATGTAATCCTTCGAAGTCACAATCTTGTTCATCATCATCACTGAGCATAGTCGCAGGCCAGGGTTGTGCCAGGCATGCACACTGTGTCTTTAGTCCCTGTGTTCCAAGCATTGGTAACAGAATATACACCATCTTTCATGTTAAACTCCTTTTGAAAACCTTCCACACCAACGCCTCTGTTCACAGTTGCTGGCATGCTATTCAAGAAAGTGTTTTTATATTTACACTTCATTGATCTAAGGATACCCTAGTCACATGGCTAAATTAATGAAGTCACATTTGGGGGAAAGTACATGGCATAAACATTTTTTTTATGATAATTCCAGCTGGAGGATGAGCAGGACAATTTTCAAAGTATAACAAAATCTTGCAGTTGTTACCCAGTCCTTCCCTGCAGTGAGCACATCCCACTGGTACAAATTGTTTGTGAAACCAATTAGAAAAGATGTCCCTGGTGATCCATGCCTTTTAGTTAGCATAATAATGGACTGGTAAAAAAAAATCATACCTTGAAAACAGCAAGGACGCAATTACCTATCACAGTAAGTTTACAAGTATATGTGCCTGCTGCATTAACACATCCCAGCTCAGTTATTCTGTCTTTGGCATCCTTAATTTCTATAGGAGCTGTTTCTTCAACTGTAGTCAGTATCTTTCTGGGGCAATAACACCAAAATAGTGATGCTTCATTAGTATTATAGACTTAATCTGTCTTCAGAATTTCATTAGGGATGATCTTGGCAAACTCATCAATGAATTTCTCCACTGTTTCATAATCAGCAGACGTTTTTTCACCACAAATCTTTAAAATTTAATTCTATGTCTTTTTAAAAATTTCTGCAATCAGCCTGTTGAATATAGTTCCCTTAAATGTTCAGTTCGTTCTAATAGATCTTGCTTGTTTTATGATCAGTATACTCTTAAGTGGTATGTGTTCATCGTGACACTGATGGAGTCACTCTTTTAATACACAATCAAAATCTTCATTTTTTAGCTTTATGCAGTGTTTTTCTATTTTTCATTAACTTCTGCTAATCACTTGCAGCATAAAACCTCAACAGTTTATCATTCTGTTTCTTCGAGTAACATACGGTTGTCATTCCGACACTACACTCTTCTGTGTTTCACATTTATATTACTGTCCACTTTCTCCAACAGCTTGACTTTCTGTGCTACAGGTAAACATAAATCCTTCCTCATTTTCTCATCACTGTTAACCATAGGGGTATCTACAGGCTTATTTCAACATTTTAAACAATATCCTACTACAGAACAGAGAGTAAGCAAGAAACACAGTGAGTAACGAACATAGGTCTTGGACCCATGTGAGGCATCTTAGGGAACCTGCCATTGGTGCATCCAGCCTGCACATGTGCCATTTTATTATTCTTTGTAGCGTACTTGTGTAGAGGAATCAGGGAGGGCATAGAAAAATATATCACAGCTGAAGACGGCTGAGAGGGTCTTTTTTCCTTTGGGGATGCGGAGGAAACTGTGTACACTGTGTATTGTACACCTGTATTCTGACTGTGACCTATCAC
The DNA here is from genome assembly GCF_028858775.2 of Pan troglodytes. Taxonomy (NCBI): domain Eukaryota; kingdom Metazoa; phylum Chordata; class Mammalia; order Primates; family Hominidae; genus Pan; species Pan troglodytes. Next base: position 97,741,696 of record NC_072407.2, read on the forward strand.
ATGAAGTCAGGTCTGGAATTTTCCACTTGCAGCGTCATGTCAGCCCTCAAAAAGTCTCAGAGTTTGGAGCATTTCAGACTTCAAATTTTTGGATTAGGGATGTTAAAATATGTATAAATATTCAGGTATTTTTAGGAATCAGTCAAGCATATATCGAAACACATTTAATAATGAGTTCTAATGATCTATCCACTTGAAGCTTCCAAAGCTATTATCTCAATGCTTGCATTATTTTATTCACTTATTATTTATGGGGCTCTTAGGTCTTAGGCATAGTATGAAGCTTTAAAGAAACAAATAAAAAATGTGTTGTTCCTGTCCTCAGGGATTTCACTTGCCATTTAATAGTATCTTTAAATACAAATCTCTGCTTTTCTCTTTGTCATTTTAATATAATTTGTAACACATTTTCAGTTTACTGGGACTTGCATTCTTTGCAATATATTAGACTAATATGATACTCTGAACAAACCTTCTGATGAAAATAGCTAAAACATTATGTATGAGTGTGTGTGTGTGCGCACGTGTGTGTGTGTTTTAGACAGCGTCTCACTCTGTCACCCAGGCTGGAGTGCAGTGGTGCGATCTCAGCTCACTGCAGCCTCCACCTCCCAGGTTCAAGGGATCCTCCCACCTCAGCCTCCCAGTAGCTGGGACTACAGGTGGGTGCCACCTAGGCCAGCTAATTTTTGCTAGAGACAGGGTTTTGCCATGTTGCCCAGGCTGGTCTCGGACTCCTAGGCTCAAGCCATCCACCTGCTTCGGCCTCCCAAAGTGCTGGGGTTATAGGTGTGAGCCTGATCTGTATTCGTATATTTAGAATGTTTTAAGTACATCACTAATCTGGCAAAAAAGCATTGATATGTCAGAGCCAAAACAAAGTGATATTGGAAGATGAGAGGCAAGCAAGTGCAGAAGCCAGCTTTAACCCTGAGGGAATCCACTGAACCCTGGCAAACTTGAACATATAGAAGACTATGTATGGCACATAAGAAAGTAGACAAAACCTACAGCACATGCAAAGTAGAAAGTCTAATGGTAGTCTCCCATGTAAGGCTGAGGCCCTCTGAGGATATAATTTCCTCGCAGAAGTGGACAGGAAGGAGACTTCTCTTTTCACTTTTGCACTGGGTGGAGGAGAAAGAAAATCTCTTTAAGGAATTTGGAACTATAATCTTGACCCAAGTTCGAACTTTCTGTGTAGTCAAAAAAAAAAAAAATTCCAATGGAAATTTTAATATAACGTGGTCCTGGATTTTAGTGCCTATGCCCAAATGATATGAAGTCATTTAAAATCTTCCCAGAAAAAAAATTCAATTTCAACATGACCTAAAAGAATTCTATCAGGTAACAATCCAAGGGATATGAGCTAATAGCCAATAATTGCAAATACACAGGCAAACAAAGAACCATGAATAAGAACCAGCAGAAATAACATTGCAGAATCAGATAAACAAAAAACTCTAAGTATTGGAATTATCAGATGCTAAACATAAACTAAGAATGTCTGATATGCTTGAAGGAGAGAGGTTTAAAAATATAAGCATGAAACAAGACTGTAAAAAGGATCTGAAGAGAAATAACTTGAAAATTAAAGTGACAACAAAGTAAGTGAAATTAAACATTAAATGAATTAAATAGCAGATTAGAAAGAAATGAAGAGAGACTTGATGAAAGGATGATCAGATCAAAGAAATTATCCAGAATGTTTCTGAAAGATACATATTGAAAATATGAAAGAAAGATTAATAAAATTAGAGGGCAGAATGAGAAGGTCCAACATACTCTAATCAGAATTCCAGAAGGAAATAACAATGAGAATGAGGAAGAAACAATATTTGAAGGGATTATAATGAAGAATTTTCCAGAAAGATGCCCACTCAGATTCAAACAGTATAAACAATAATAAATCTATATCTAGAAATATAATCATAAAATTTTAGGGCACTGAAGACAAAGGTGAGGTTTAAAAAGCAGCCTGTAAGAAAAGTTTAACTTGGGTTTGGTATGTCACCTCAAAATAAACTGATAGTAAATCAAAGTTTTTCCCCAAAAAATGTTATTTTAGTAGATTTTAGTAAAGTTTTTGAATAAATGAATGAACTACAAGCAACAGATTGAAGATTCCAAAATCTGTGTTTTTAAATATCAGGTATGCAAACAAAATGAAATGCATTCTTAATGAAATTCCTGATAGCAGCATTTGACATGTTATTCACTTTGAAAATTGGATAGGAAGAAAAGCTATGTTGCTGAAATTTTGATCATGCCTGTATTGTTATAATAGATCCATAGCTAGCCTCTCAGGCTTTAAGTTCCGCACAGTGCTACCAGAATAATTTACCCTAATTATTACTTTTGTCTTGTTGCATGGCTGATTAGATACTTTCAAAGATTATGGACTTCTGAACACATCACATCAAAACACCTCCCAGAGCTATGGAACAGCAGTACTGATTAGTGGCTGCACCCCAGAGTTGGTTGGATGTGGGTTTAATTTTACACATACATGACCTGGAAAAGTTCATAATGTATTTTTAATCCTAACTTTTCTCATCTGCAAAATGGAAATAATAATAGCATTTAAAATCTGTTTTAAGGATTAAAAAATATAATGTATATATCAAGTGCTTTGCACAGCACTGGCTCGCAATAAGTTATCACTGAAGTTGGCTATTGCTATTAGATAATCATGCTAATATTAGACAATGAGTCTAAGAATCATTTTTTTTCTTCTACTGCTGTCAGCCCACATCTTTCTTTTTCTTAGACCTTGCTGAGGTCCCACAGCATCAGCCATCATGCTGAGACCAGCTGGTCATGGAGACCCTAACCCAGTGGTGCTAGAGGAATTAAAGACACACACACAGAAATATGGAGTGTGGAGCGGCAAATCAGGGGTCTCAGAGCCTTCAGAGCTGAGAGCCTTGAACAGAGATTTACCCACATATTTATTGACAGCAAGCCAGTCATAAGATTTACTAAAAGTATTCCTTATGGGAAATAAAGGGATGAGTCGAAATAAAGGGATGGGTCCGGCTAGTTATCTACAACATGAACATGTCCTTAAGGCACAGATCACTCATCCTATTGTTTGTGGTTTAAGAATGCCTTAAGAGGTTTTCCGCCCTTGGTGGGGCCAGGTGTTCCTTGCCCTCAGTAAACCCATAACCTTCCAGTGTGGGCATCAAGGCCATCACGAGCATGTCACAATGTGGCAGAGATTTTGTTTATGGCCAGTTTTGGAGCCAGTTTATGGCCAGATTTGGGGGCCTGTTCCCAACAGCGTCACCTAGAAATCTGTCAGAAATATAAATTCTTGGACGTCATCCTGGACCTACTAAATCAGAAAATCTGGAAGTGGGGGCCAGCAGTCCGAATTTTAACAAGAGCTCCAGGTAATCCTGATGCACATGAGTACCACTGTTCCAACCACTGTACCTATAGCTCAGCTATTCTCAGTGAGGAGCTTTTGAAAACATGTAGAGAAGCTTTTGGTAGTCGACAAGCTTGATGATTCCTACTGGCAATTACTGGGGGTAGGGATGCTAAAGGTCCACAAACATCCTAAACCTTCACATTCCTCTGCACCTATTGAAATTCTGCATAATTTCTGAGGCTTGGCTCCTTCGTATTTCATCTTCTTTATCCATTTTAGCCCAGACCATTATCTCTCTTAGGACATAGCTACATGTATTATGTATAGTTAATATTATCTCATTTGCAATATTCTCAAAGAAGAAATCTATTACTTCTTTTTAGGTAGGCAGCATTAGTTTATTGTTTATTGGGCTGAGAACATAGACTAGGGAGCCAGAGTGCCTGGGTATGAATCCTAGCTCTGTGACTCCTTCAGCATGTAACCTTGGGTTTTGCTACTTACCCCCCTAAGCCTTATCTTTCTCATCTGTATAATGGGATCATAAGAGTACATACAGCAAAGGGTTGTTTTGAGGATTAAGCCTTTAGAACAGTGCTTGGCACAAAGTAAGCACTATACACGTGTTGGCTGTTATTATTCTTTCTACCCCTAAGCATATAATGTGAGGAATTTACTATTAATACATGCCTCATACATTTCACTGATTGGTCAAAGAATCTCCTAATTTATTCCCAATTCAACTTTCAAATGTTCATTAGACAACTCAAGGAAGTCATAATCACCAACTTTAAATTCAAAAAGCACTGCTCTATAGAAGGAAAAATTGGCTTATTTGTTATTGTTTCAGAACATAAGGTTTGAAACTAAAGTTTTATAAAGGGCAACAGAGCGCATTTGCCCTGTGTGTCCCTGCTGTTATCTCTTCCTCCTGTTCCTGCAACAGTGGAGGTCAAGGACTTGGAAATTTGGGATCCCAGCCATCTCTTTCAATTTCTTTCTACTTGAGAGATATAAATGAGAACACAATCATATTTCCAGAGCCTCTGAGATTCTTTCTATTTGATTCATGTTCTTCTTAAAGGTTTTGCTCAAAAAGAGCCTTGTTTCCTGCCAATTTCTGATGGCTGCCCTCCATTACCTGCCCTTTTGTTTCCCAGAAGCCCATAGGCCATTAGCCTAAGTATGCGTCACTGGCAGGGGCCCTACATTTGGCGGCACTAAGCACAGCATGGGCAGATGAAATGCACCTTGGTGGCTGCCCATCCAAACATGGACAGCATCCAAGGCTTGAGGTGATGACATAGCCTGAGGTGGAACGAGTACATAGGGCTCTCAACAGTTATGTAATAAGGGCAGGAGGAGGAGGTGGCACATGAAAGTAAAAATGAAACATTGTACAAGTAGGCTTTGGTTTCGTGAGGAAGCCTGAGAGTAAGAAAGGTGATTTAGGCTTTATATTGCATATGATGCTGCACCAGCAAAGGTGGCCAAAAACCAATGAGGAAGGAAAATACTGGTCTTACAGCTCTTACCAATGGCATGAAGGAAAAGAACAGAAGACTATGCCTTTTATCTATTATCTGTGAGACTCCCTAAAATTAAATTCTTACTTCACTAGGTAGTCATTTCAAGCAGCAAATTAGTTCATAAAGTAATCTGATAAATAAACATCTTGGAAAACATTTATGCCAATGGCCAACATGTATTAAGCTATGGTACCAGGACAGAAAATTCTAGAAATGTTTATTTATCTGTTGATTTTGTAGCTAAAGGAAAGAGAGAGAGGAGGAAGGATTACAACTTTGTCTCAGCCAAGACCTTCCTTGGCAGGACTGTCAGGCCTACAGGCATGTCCTTAGTTTGGCTAGTTTGTGGCTTCCATTTGATCAGTTCATCCAGGAGAGCTCTGACTGGTGAATGGAGTTGTACTGCTGAAGCTCACAAGAGAGAGATGAACAAAATCAGTGTATTTTTAAAATTATTTTAAGCTTAGAGATAAAAATGCCAAAGAGATTGATAATCACATGAGCTGATGGTATCATTTTTCTACCCAATCACAAAAATAGACAAAAAAAATACCCTTTCACAAGGAAAACATGAAAATGGCTAATAATTGTATGAAAACATGCTGAATCTCAATTATCATCTGAGAAATGCAAACAAAACCCACAATGCCGTAAGACTACATATGTACCCGAATGGCCAAATTTTTGAAAACAACAAAAATAGACAACACCAAGTAATTGGAAATGTGGCAATGATGGCTCAGTGGACCCAAATACTGCTCCTGGAAATAAAATTGTTAGGACAACTTTGGAAAACCTTGACAGTGTCTACTAAAGCTGAAAATACATGGACTCAAATCTCAGCAACTTCGTTTTGATATGCAACAGATTTGAACCAAAAAAAATGTACATAAATCTTCATAGCAGCATTATTCATAATAGCTAAAATTTGAAAACAATTCAAATGTTTCTCAAGAGAAGAAGGGATAAATATATAGTGGTATGACTATGGTAGAACAGTATGAAGGAATGAAAATGAACAAACCCATTATAACATACAGCACAAGGAATGACCCTCACAGACACAAAAGAGTCTGTACCACATATTTACATTCACTTCAAGTCTAAAAACAGACAAAACTATGGTATTAGATGTCTGAACAGTGGTTATCCTTGGTTGGAAAATAACAGGAGTTAAAAGGAGAGGATCTTAGATGCTAGTAATGTCCTTTTTCTTGAATTGAATGTGACGTGTATTCATAAAAATTAGTCAAGCTGCACACTTGAGATTTATGCATATTTCTACTTGTATGCTACACATTACTGTTTCTCAACTAGGATTGATTTTGCCTCCCAGAGGACATTTGGCTATTTCTGGAGACATTTTTGAATCTCACAACTAGAGGGTGTACTGGCATCTAGTAGACAGAGACCGTCCTGTAATACATAGCACAACCACACAACCTCCTATGACAAAGGATTATCTACATATCAATAAAAGTAGTGTGCACAATAAAATAGCAGCAACAGAATAATAATAATGTGTACAGCTTACACAACACTAATGTAAGATGTTCCTGATAAAAGCCGAGGTGCACTTATACTGTGTTCACTCGTGCTACACAAGTCAGCAGTCCATGACGATATGTGGTAAGCCTGTAACTACTGCATGCAAAGTTCTATGCAACTGTGGAAAAACCACATACTTAATGAAGGAACAAGGGCTTAAGCCCAGGAAAAATAAATGTATTTTCATTGTATCCCAATGAGTGCCCATAAATTAATGTCTGAGAGGGAAGCAACTAGATATTTTGTTGACTTTTAAAACTCCAATATGTTGCACAGTTACTATACAGAATAAGCACTATTTGTTGAATTTATGAATCAATAGTTCTCCCCAAGGCCGTACCAACCATACACATCATTCTGTAATGCAATAGCCTTGCACATCTATGTCTTTCCAACTTCCCAAGCTCCAAATTTACCTGCCCTGCATCCTATCAGGTAGCCATCTAATTTTTCTGACACATTAATAAATACCAAGGTTTTAACTGTGGCAGTAGGTTTATATGCTACCAAGTTTCATAGTTGAATTTTGAAAGGGTCAACTGAAGACACAGTTTTCTAACCCAAAGAAGTAATGCTAGAAATTCTATGTACTTGTGGCAGGCCTACAAGGGAGAAATATAAAAAAGGGCAAGGAGAATTTTCAGTGACACGCAAACACTGAAAAGGGTTGCCTTTGATGAGAAGTCACATTACTATGGCACTTACAACAGCAGGAAAGAATTTCAATGAGAGTATTTATGAAAACATATCACACATTCATAGGCTCTTCATACATACAAAGACATTGATATACATTTAGGTTAAAGAATGTGGAAGCAGGGGTACTAACACTGAAATGTTTAGAGATTGTTTTGACATTTCACGTGTGGTAGATACAATAGTACCCTCCACCTCCAAAAGATGGCTGATGTCTGTGCTATAATTTCTGAAACATGTCAGTATGGAGGGTTAGAAGGAAAGTGATAATTAAAGTTGCAGAAGCAATTAAGGTTGCTAATCAGCTGACTTTAAAACAGTGGCATTATCCTAGATTATCTAGGCAAACCCAATGTAATCACAAGAGTCCTTAAAAGGAGAAGAGGAAGGTAGAAGAGAACAAGAGAGACAGCAACATTAGAAGGATTCAGTCCAACATTGCTGGTTTTGAAGGTGGAGAAAGAGGGTCATGAGCCAAGGACTATGGGAAGCCTCTAGAAGATAGAAAAGGCAAGAAAATGAATTTGCCCTTTGGAGCCTCCAAAAGGAACACAGTCTTGCTAGTATCTTGCTTTTAGCCTAATGAGACCTATTTTGGATTTCAGACCTTCAGAACTGTTAGATAATAAATATGTTATTTTAAGCCACTAAATTTGTAGTAATCTGTAACAAGAGCAATAGTAACTTATGCACTATATTGATGTATTGAGAAAAGGCCATGAGTCACTCAAGCAACTGACAATATAATTCATATTGACTTCTAAGTATAATTAAAAGGAACATATATACATCCAAAACTGCACATGCACATACACCCTTGTAATTTTTAGTCACTTCCTCATGGCATTCCTCTTCTCATTTGATCTTGTTATCAGAATTCAAGGATAAACCTGGGCCACAAGGGATTGCTTGCAGTTACCAAGAGTTAATTGAGAGATACCAGAAAGCCCACACAGGTTTTATCTACATTTCCTGGGATTAAAGTCAAATTGGGCAAATGGAGAGAGAAAAGCGTGTTTACTCTCTGGCAAAGGGGACAGCTTCAGAAGAAAGTTGTCCATTTGCTGACAAAGTTGGTAATTTGCAGATTTGCAAAACTAGGACACAAAATACACACAGGTGCAAATAAATATCTATAAACCAAAAAAGTTAAACAAGTAATTTGAGATGGCTGGGAGAGAGCCAATTAATTAATTCCATCTCCAGGAATATTGCAAAGCCAATCTATGATCCAGGTTAAAAAGCAAAATCACACACTGGCAACAAAGGGGTGGCTTAGGAAGGCAGAAATGCCTACAATCTTCATCAGTCCCATAACCCAAATCAACTCTAAATAAACATCTAACTCAAGTAAAAACATGATTACTATGTAAACACAGCTTCAAGCTACTGCCAAATAAATACACTTTCTGCATAAAGCAGTGTGCCTTTCCCCAAAATCAGCTTCGGAGTAGTACTCTACCCACCCCCAATTCCCACTAGATCATAGCCCCCAAGCCCTTCATAAATGGAAATTCTGGAGGTGCCAAAGCTCTCCAGAATTTCAAGGATAGTTTTATCTCTTGTGAATAAAGTAAAAGAAAGAAACAAGTGGTACATTGAAGCAACAGTGGGATGCCAAGAACTTGAAAAAAAATTAACAAAATTACTCCTATAGTTTGAATGTGTCCCCCAAAAGCATGTGTTGGAAACTTAATCCCCAATTCAACAGTGCTGGGAGATGGGGCCTAACGGGAGTTGATTAGGCCATGAGGGCACAGTGAATGGATTAATACTGTTATTGCAGGAGTGGGTTCATTATAAAAGGGAGAGTTTGAGTCCTTTTTGCTTTCTCTCTCTCTCTCTCAGCCCTTCTGCCTTTTACCATGGGATGATACAGCAAGAAGGTCCTCACAAGGTGCTGGCCACTTGATCTTGGGCTTTCCAGCCTCCAGAATTGTAAGCAATACAATTCTGCTTGTTATAAATCACCCAGTCCCGGGTATTCTGTTATAACAGCAAACATGAACTAAGGCAATTACCTTCTGAGAGAAAAATAAAATGAACACACTGTCTCAAAGCTGGTTTATATAAGTTTGCTTTAAAAACTAAGACACAGGCTGGCAAGCCCTAGTTATAAGCAGATTTAGAGTATAAGCATATTCAGAGAAACATACACCAATCAGAAAGGGACTGTTCAGAAAAGAAAATATTTTAAAAAAAAGATGACACAGAAGCAAATTTGGCTGTGCTCACTCAACCCCTGTCTAGAAGAGAGGGCCCCTTGGTTTGTGAAGAGTATTAGGTCTCTGTGCCAAGTGTGCACCCCTGAAAACAGATGGCTGCCTCAGTCCATCATGTTCTGATCTAACTAGACGGGCAACTTATCTAACTCCCCTGATTCTGATTACATGTCCACCACGTAACATTTTTATCACAATTGACTATAGGGAGGGAATGCACTAATCAGCAACCAGGAGCTCTTTATCTGCTTAATATACTTACATTCTCATCATAAATTCATTGATCGTTTTTCTAGTTTAATTTGAACCATGCACCATCTTTCCATCTGATTAACATTCACCCCATATGAGCTCCAGGAGCCATGGGTTCTTTGTCTTAAAGGGAAGGATTTTTGCCAACTGTTAGTTGTCTGGGAGTGGTCATAATTCTCACCAGAGCACTTGTCTTGCCCACAATATGGTTGGGATTATTTTAGAGGCTTCTGGAACTGTCTGGGATCGTGTTTATGTGCCACTAGGTCTACTTGGTTTTGAGCTAGCTCCCATTTTTTTCTCACCAGAAACCCCAAGCCCTGCTCTTTCAAAAAACCCCATTCTCCCATCTGCTAAGAAGCACACATTACTAAGTAAACACCAAGGAAAGAGAGACTTACTCGTGAATAGAAAATTAAAACATGAAAAAGAATGGGCTAGAAATTAAAGAGAACAGCCTAAGGAGGGCTTGTCTCATGAAGAAACAGGGAGACCAAATTACCTGAGCCCTAGTTTCTATTCCAGCTCAGCCCTGTGCAACCACCTTTGTAGCCTGGCAAAACTACTAAGGTCAGTGATGATCAAATTTGATGTGTGTCCTGGCTAATAAAAATACTAGTACTCATAACACTAGCGTTTACTTTTAATTAAATTATTTTTATCACAATGCTATTTAAATAGAAGTGCAAACATAAACCTAGGTATAAATTTCTTATGCACACCCAACTATGAACTTACAGAACCAATATAATTCACATTACCTCTATTAATTTAATGTGACAGAGGATGTTACTTGCTGAAATAAAAATCACTCCTTTCTCTGTGACTATGGTCCTGAATGCCAGAGCAGGAATGTTTTTGGTTTGGCAGCCTATGCTACTGTGTGCTTGAGAGAACTTAATGTTCCCATCACAGTTCTTTATTTAAGTTACTGTGAAACTTTTACTCATAGCTTGCATCATGATGCCATTGGCCTTCCCTAATATATTATTTTTTTCTCTGTTCTTTTCCTTTCCACTTGAGGCCAATAAAGTTGTAAACACAAAAGCCAACTCCAACACAGAAATTATGTGGCAGTACTAAGGTAGGCATTTGATGACTTAGAATGTATTTACATTAATGTGCTAAAAGTTAAACACAAATTTAATTTTAATTACTGTGGAGAACCTACACACGCTAGTTTAAGTAAATGGTAAATCTAGTCCCTTGACTGAGCATCATGTCAGGCTTTCACTCCCTCCTTCTAATGCACATGAAATATGTAAGACATAAAATCAATGTTTCCTTTCTGCTCTCAGCTCACAAAATGGTTGAGGCAACCTTATGCCTTTTTCTTTCATTTTGCACTCCGCAACTCTGAGCTTCTCTTTGAGCAAGGTTATGTAAGTTGTCTGGGGAATATTCGTGGATCCATCTTCTCAAGGAAAGCTGAAAACTGGAAGAGAATGAGATTTGCATCCTAGTGCCTATTCTTTCGTTTTGTAAAAGAGCAACAGCCTATCATTAATGGAGCAGAACAGCAGACAGGACTGGAAAAATTCCCCAACTGTTTATTTTTCCCTACTCATGCCTGCTAAAGCAGAACTTAAACCTCCCTTTGCATTCTACTCCATTTTCCCCTTCCCTTGGAATGTGAAGTCTACTTTTAGGATGGAAGAAAATAAACATTAAAATTTTACAAACTGGAAGCATTGGTTACAAGAGCTTCTGGCATATCTGCATCAGTTTTCCATTTAATCAAATAACTTAGGAGTGGAGTAGGGCACTAACAATGTTCCAAAAGACCAATAAGCCCTATTTCCCCAAATACCCACTGATTAAAAATGCCACCTTTATCATATATAAATCTCCATATAAATGCAGATCGGTTGCTGAACTCCATGCTGCCACACTAATCTATCAGTCTATTCCCAGGAGCATTTAACCATTTAAAATACTATGAACAGACAGGAACTTCTAGATATGATCTCCTTGCTTTCTAATTTTTCTTTCATAATTTTTTTCCCTTTGCTCTCTACATTTTTGGAAATTTTATCATCTTCATCTTTGAGATCTATAATTTGGTCTTCAGGTCTTCTATTTAAAAATTTAGCAATCTTGATTTTTATTTATAAGAGCTGTTCTTTATTCTTCCTCCTTCATTGCAGCCTGTTTTTATTTTGAGGTGGCAATATTCTCTTAAATGTCTCTACCTATAATATTAAATGTTCTTAAAGTTCTCTTCTGTTTCCTGGGTCACTGGTTCTGATTTTTTCCTCTACCTCTAGGTTCTTTATGTTTTATCGCTGCTTTTCCTCAAATATCTGGATAGTCTTAATATTTTCATTAATCTGATCTCCATTTTCTTTCAATTATTCAGAAATTCTTCTAAGTTTCTATTCATTATATCACTCTTTATCAATTTTCAGCATTGTTATGGATGTATTGACTTCAAAGTTTCTTTTCTCTGATTATATTGAGGATTTAAGAAGACGATTCAGTTCGCCATCCTGTAATAATTTATTAAATTTTTAAAGACAAAATTCAGGTCTCTGCTTTAAATAATGGTGGCAGAACATGTGGGGATTTCATACGTCATACAAGAGTGTACTTTCAACCAAATGCCGTCTGATTTCAAATGGTCACCTTTATCACATACTGAACTTCTGTACAAATGTAGGTTTATTTCTGAGCTTTGTGCTGCCTCACTAAGCTATCAATCTATTTCTATATCAGTAACTTTTTTAAAATTAATTATTGGTTCGCTTACTCCCATTTGCCCAGCAGATATCCACTTGCAAGTTGGAAAGGATTGTGAAAAAAAAGAAAATGATAATGCAGACTAGTAACATATCTTGAAAAATGTTTTCCTCCTTGCAAACATCGAAGAACAGAAAAGCAAGTGGTTACCTAAGATTTACAACATTTCCTTAACATTTATGATAACATGTATCCTGTCACAAAGTATATATAACAAATAGTATCTTTAATTTATCCCCAAAATAGTAATTAATGTCTCGATTAATATCTCCATTTTACAGAAAAAGAAATCAAAGCCTGGAGAACTTTGAGTTAAGTATCTTACTCAAAATTACCCAACTAGCAAATGGCAGGACTTAAACTTGGATCTCACTCCAGAACTCAGACTCTCACTGCTATACAACACGTGCCACTTTTTATTCAAGCAATGGAGCTTCTTTTTTCATGTATTAGAATGCTCTTTATTAACTAGCTTGCCCTTCTGCTCTAAATGAATTAGAAAACAAGTCCATTGCTGATTGCCACACTTGTGGAAGGCAGACCTGTATCCCGACCATGTGTGCAGAGCAATGTAATTCAAACACCATGACACCCTCCATGAGGATAGACTCAGCTTTCTGCTGGTTGGTCTCTGCCTCTCATACCAAAAGGTCTCCAGGCCCACAGGCTACTCCTTACTACATCTACAAGATATGCCACAAGCTTAAATAGATGTTTTATATGTAGGTACATGACAAATACAATCATGCAAAAAGCGTGTATATCAGGAGACAAAAACAGACAAACAATACAGAAATGAAAATACTTATATTAACGAGGCAATCTTATGGGAAAGCATTTATTTAAAAATCTATGCTGGAATCACTGTCTTTACAGATTTTAAAAGTAATAAAATAATTTAATTCATTTAATGTATTAAATGTGGCATCCTGGATTAAAGAATAATCAAAGATTCTCCTCTAAAATGTATGTTGATTTCATTTCCCCTTTTGTCCACCCTCTATGGCCTAAGAATGTGTGAAATGGCCAAAAGGAAGGAATTGAGGAACAAAGGGCCTGGGTAGTGACAACCAAAGAAACAGCTGGGGGTTAGATACCATAAAAGCAAACTGAAGGAAGGAATCAGAGAAGCGAGGGAAAAGAAAACAGTTTTTTTCTGCCTTCAACCACTCTAAGAGGTAAGGGTCATAAAACAAGAGAAGCTGCTTGAAGTAAATATAATGACCTGGGAAGGATAGGACATGAGGAGGGAAAGATGAACTAGGGAGATAAAGAATAAAGGGAAATGAAAGGATTTAAAAAGCAAACAGGAAATTCATCTAAAGAGGATAGAGAGGGAAGGATAACAGCTGAGGTTTAAGTAATACGTTGGTCAGATAGTAACATTATTATTATTTTATGCTTACATGCAGATGGGAAACATGCTCCATTTCTAAAAGCCCAAGAGAAAAGGTCACACCTTTAATTTCCAGGCTCCTATAGCTTTTCCATTCCTCATTTCCCAATGCCAGCAAAAGTTTCAAATCCAACAATACTTATGGTGATTTAATTTGGTTACAAAGACTCATGGGGTAGGAAATTTTAACTTGACATCCAAAGCTTAGGTTCCAGAAGACCAACATCTCAGACTGGCCAGTGACCCATTGGCCACACTCAAAGCAAAAATAATTATCCAGAACTTTAAAATAAGACAAGAAGAGCACTGCAAGATCTCTTGTCATCTATTAGAGAATTTTCTAACAACCCTGCTGCGAGTTATCTGATTCTCTAGGGCTGTCATTTAGTTTGACTTAATATTTATTATTAATTAGGGCTCATATTCTGTGGATAGTTGTTAATTTGTAGAAGATTGATCAGTTGTGAGATATTTTTGTCCAGTGAGGATAAAAATAATAATTGCCCAGTGAAAAAGATAACCTCAGAGGCTAGCATTTTATTGGCCCCCTAGGACGTGTATAGTTTTGTATGTAACTTACCAACCTTATTTGAGCATTCATTCTTTCACAAACTATATATGCTTCTTTCTCTCAGAGTCTCCTTTACCAATCCTGTTGCTTTTCTCTTTGCTGGTTAAATCTTTGACACATGCTCAATATACATTTAAATATGTTTTTAAATGTTTAAAATGAATACTTCAACAATATTATCAACACTAATAACACATATTTAGCAGTATCTTACTATATATACCAGACATTTTATTAAGTACTTTGTGAACAGCATCTCATTTAATCCTCACAACAATCCATGAGTTTGGGTAAACTGAGGCCCAAAGAAAATAAGTAATTTGTCAAGATCATCCTTGAGCAGAGGAAGGATTAGAACACTGGGATGATTTAATAGGAATTCTGTATTCTTGTTATTGCATTGTATTTTTCTGCTAAGGTACCACAGTAATGCCTACCATGGACAGGAATCTAGCAATGACGGGAGGTGCTGGAAAATCACTGAAGCTGGAAGTTGGGTGCTCATGATGGGAGGTAGTTGGTAAAATTGGTAAAGCGTCTAGAGAACTAACATGCTGATTTTGTATAAAGGGGGGTATCATCTCCGTTTAACAGATGAGGAGACTGAAATTCTGAAAGAACTCTCTCCAAGTCACCCCACCAATAAGAAACTGAGCAAGAAAGTGGAAGCTCATCACCAGACCTCCAGCCCAGTGTATTTTCTGAGGCTCCCCCTGCTTCTGAACAGATGGTCAGTAAGTTCAGCCTCATTTGTTCCACATCTTAGTTCCAAACTGCGGCTACAGCTGCCATTATTTCCCCTTTGTCCTGGATCTATTTGGCTTTGAGATTTTTATCTTCCTGCTTTTGTCTTTGACATAATGATCAGGCAACATTTAATTTGGTCTCTGGTTCTCATTTATTTTTCTGGCACTGGTCCCAGAGATCAACTCAAAGGAACAACACACAGTCACAAGATATCAACGGCCTGATTTCTATCAGGGCTATCTGACACTAAAGTTCAACATTCCCTTCCTGACCACCACCCGCACACCCCAACAGTACAACATATGGACACAACCTTTGTAGATATGCTACCTGCTTGCCTGCAATATGAGTTTTACACCATAAAATTAGGTACAGTTAATGGTAATTATTAAACAGATGGACTACTCTAAACAGCATATACTTAGCAAGAATTCCATTTGAAAGCAACCCCTGCCTTACCCTTTTTATACAAGAAGTCTTTTTTAGAAATAAGGAAAAGGATAGAATTTGACCCAATATCTATCTGCATGTTGTTTGCCAGTTTTAGCTCCATGAATACCACCCAGCAGTACTCAATATATGTCTATTTAAGACTATCAATTGATAGTAATTAATCCAGAACCAACAAACCTATGAATTCATTCACCCTGAAATACCGAGGCATGTTATTTCCAGTAGCACTGCACTGGTTTTTGCTAGAACCCTAGCCAAGTTACTTTTCCTCTTTGTCTTTCAATGCCTTTACCTAAAGGAGGATTTTAAGTTCATAAATCTCCTCCAATTCTGACTTTTTGATTTTGTACCATATCTATGTTATCTACATTCCTGCTAATGACCTAGAGAAGAAAATGCTTTCTACTGTGTCATCCCTATACTATAGTTAGTATTAACAATTCACTTAGGAGTCTCCTAGGAGGAAAGAGCACTGAAATAAGGAAAAAGAAAGGGGAATGGGGAGGAGAGTGGAATTATAAATGGATGGGAAAGAAAAGCTAACATTTATGGATTCCTGCCATATTTTAAGCATTGCGCTAGGAACTTGCACATACATAGCCTCATTTAATTTTCATAACAATTTCAAAAAGAGGCTCTTATTGTCTCAATATGTATATATTTAAATCTGAGACTCCGAGAATGCAAAAAAACCTTGCCTCATATCACTCAACCAGTAATTGGTGACAATTTAAACCCATTGTCTGATGTCAAAGCCCATCAAGGTGTACTTTCCATCTCACCCTTGAGAATGTTCACGTATCATTAGGGTATTTTGAAGTAAGTGCTGAGAATTGGTGCCTCGGTAGTTTATTAACTTGACAAATCTAAAGGGAATTTAAATTGGTATGATGTATTTTCGTTGGTCACCTACTATGAGCCAGATGCTGTTCTGGGCACAGAATATACATCATTGTAAAAAAAAATCACATACGCACACACACACACACACACACACACACACACACAGTCAGTGTCCGTCCCCTCATAGAGTTCATGGTCTAGTGGAAAAAACAAACTCTAAGTAAGAAATTAAAACTTACATATGAAGAAAAGAGTTCTGACAACACAGAGGAAGGAGTTCAAAACTAGTTCTAGGAATCAAGGTTTGTTGAGGAAATAAATACCAGTTAAACTAATAACTGAAGGATGAAGAGTTAACTAAATAGAAATGAAGGTGTCATTCCATGCATGGGGCACAGCATGTGTAAAGGCTTGGAGGTAAGAGCACAGTATGTTAAAGTAACTCCCACAGTAAACTGCTATGAAGATTAGCTGGTAGATAAAGCAAGGAATTTGTTCACTGGAGAACTTGAATTTGTGTGCATATGTGCATGTGTGTCAACTCACACACGCATACTGAGTGGTTTTTAAACTACCCATAGAACAAAGATAATTCTTCTTCAAAGTAACATTTATCCAGTATTCCATCACTTAAGCAAATCAATAAAACCTATGGGTTCCCTATGAATCATCATCATCAACAACAACAAAATGTACTCATAAGTTAAAAACACAATTCTGTGAGATAAACAGACACATTTCCTAATTCTAGAAATTTAGAAACCAATGGTTACTTCTTAGGGGTAATGTAGATGAGATATTTCCATGAAGAGATGAAGTATGAGGAGCTTCCCAAAGCCAAGAGTCCATGGTTCTATAACAAAGCCACCAGTGATCTAGGCAGAATCTGGAAAACATTCACATATTTAATATTTAAAAATCAGATTAATATATTTAAAAACTGTTCAATAAAAGGTAAATGCTCTCTGAGAGGGATCACCGACCAAAGGGTATAAGAAAACAAAGAAACGAGTGTGGAAGGTTTGGGTGAAATGGATGGGCATGGGGGAAGTCAAAATATTGGAAATTTTGGGAAAATTCTGTATATTAAGATGAAAGAAAAAATTCCGTTTCCAGTAAACATGGAATAACGGAGACTAATCGTGACTGTCTCTCTCTCAATAGATAGGTAGATAGAGATAGATATAGATATATGATGAACATATATATATAGTGTGTGTGTGTGTGTGTGTGTATATATATATATATATATATTTTTTTTTTTTTTAAAGGAGTCTTGCTCTATTGCCAGGCTGGAGTGCAGTGGCCCGATCTTGGCTTACTGCAACCTCCACCTTCCAGGCTCAAGTGATTGTCCTGCCTCAGCCTCCCAAGTAGCTGGGATTACAGGCATGTGCCTCCACGCCCGGCTAATTTTTGTATTTTTAGTAGAGACAGGGTTTCACCATGTTGGCCAGCATGGTCTTGATCTCTTGACCTTGTGATCAGCCTGCTTCAGCCTCCCAAAATGCTGGTATTACAGGCATCAGCCACTGCACCTGGCCTATGTATATGTATGTGTGTATATATATATATTTGCTGTTATTGTTAAGAAGGCATTCAAGGCCAGGCGCAGTGGCTCACGCCTGTAATCCCAGCACTTTGGGAGGCTGAGGTGGGCAGATCATGTGATGTCGGGAGTTCCAGACCAGCTTGACCAACATGGAGAAACCCCCATCTCTAATAAAAATACAAAATTAGCCAGGCGTGGTAGCGCATGCCTGTAATCCCAGCTACTCGGGAGGCTGAGGCAGGAGAATCGCTTGAACCTGGGAAGCAGATGTTGTGGTGAGCCAAGATTGCGCCATTGCACTCCAGCCTGGGCAACAAGACAGAAATTCAGTCTCAAAAAAAGAAAAAAGAAAAAAAAAGAAAGAAAGCATTAAAGCATTTGACATCAGGCAAAAAAACACAGTGATCTCTAAGACACAGGAAAAAAATGAGGTAAAATCTACAATTTCCCAAGCTTATTTCCTACAGACAATTCCAGGTTGTGGAGCAGAGAGGGGGAAACCGGGTAGAGACCAGTGTTCTCCTTGAGTTAAAGAGATAAAGCTAAGAGTCTGAGGAGGACAAGACAGTTACAGCTCTCCAAACAGAGCAAAGTTGAGGAGAAAAATTTACACAGAGCAAGAACTCAGGAAAGCTTCAGAGCATCCCTCTCCACTATTCAGCAGGGTACTTCTCAGTACATGCATATGAGGGAATCTACTTAATGTTGGAGAAAGAACCATTCAAAAGGATTAAATGGAACAGTGCACAGAAACTGTGTTCTCACCAGCCAGGCTGGAAAAACTCATAATTTATGGGCCACGTGGGAAAGTACTCAGGAAGGTCTTTCCTCAGTAGTAGGAAATAATTAGCTTTAGACTGAGTCCTAGTTCAGATCCACCTAACAAAGCCTAAAAGCAAGACCTAAAAAGATCAAATTCTTAACAAGTAACTTGTAACTTCAAATGGCCTAATGTGTAGATAATTAGAGTCTTCAAAAGAGAAGGAGCATAAAGGCAAAAAAAAAATAGTTCCAGAAATAATGATCAGGAATTTTCCAAATTTGATGAAAACTATAAATCTGAGAAATTCCACAAACCCGTAGCACAAGAAACATGAAGGAAAACACACCCAAGCATATCACAATCTAATTGCTCAAAACTAGTAATAAACAAAAAATCTTAAAAGCCGCCAAAAAAAATATTGTTGTGAATCTTGCTGAACTCCCATGTATTGTACTGTGGGTCCACCAGAATTTTGTGTTCATGGGGCACTGAAAATTCTGTATGCCAATGGGATGGCAAGAATGACGGACACACATATGGCATGTATCTCCTTTGCTCATGAGCATGGTTCATTGTGCCATCAAACTTAACCTTATGAAACTCAAATTCAAAGATAAATTATTAAACATTTTCAAGATGGCAACAGCAGACTTTCTATTGTGGCTTAAGTTACTATCATTTCCTTTTGGAATACTGCAAGAGCCCACCTAACTGGTTTCTCTGCTACCACTCTTCCCAGCCCCCAACTTTATTTTAATCCTCCCAAAGCTGTTGGATTGATTGAAAGAATAATAATAAACAGATTATGTCATTCTTTTGCTCAAAATCCTCCAATATTTTCTTCATACCTGGGTATCATGCTGACCCTCTTCTAGTCCTTGACAAAGCCTACTCCCGTATCAGAGTTTTGAAACTTGCTGCTCTCTCTGCCATTAGTTTCATGTGACAGCCTCTTTCTCACCATTTGGAAATCAACTCAAAACTGTATCTTCAGAATTAGTTAAATAAATTATGAAGCAAAGGAATACTATACAGGAATTTAAAGTGGAAGTGTAGATGTAGATATTGATATGAAAGAAAATTCACAACATAAGTGTAGTTTGCAAAACATTTTATATAATGGTATCCTATTTCTGTTCTAAAACAAAAATTGACCACAAGTACATACAGAAAACAATCTAAAAGAATATACAAAAAATGCAACTATTTTTAGAGATGGTATTTCAGATGGCTTTTTCTTTTTTTTTACATTTTATGATTTTTTTGCAATGAATATGCACATTTTATGTGATTTTTGAAAGTATAAATGAATGAAAATTTAGTGCTATGAGACGTATCGCCATGAAGAACCTTGCTTGAACTACCTTAGCTAAATTAATTAATCCCTTTCTCATCACTTTTCTTTCCAAAGGAACTAATTGCGTATGGGTTGCAATAATAGTTGTTCATATTAATGAGCATTTACTTAGTGTCTGACATCTTGTTAGGTACTTTAGACTCATTATTTAACCCCCACAACTAACCTCACCTATAACATCACTGTTATTATTAGTATGATAATTCTCCTTTTACAGAGGTGGTATTCAAGGCTCAAATTATTTAGATAATTGGCCAAAAGTTGCACAAGAAGTAAACTACAGAACTGGAATTCAAACCTCTCTCAGACTGCCTCAGAAGTCTATGCTATATTTTCTCTCCTCACTCCAAGAGAGTGTTCTTGATTTTGGTTGGCACATATTTTCTCAATAAATTGATACAAAATGGAGAAGTAAGGAAATCCTCACCCCTTTTTGTCATAGTCAAAAGAACATAGGCAAGCAAGAAGGGTAATTTCAAAATTATTTAAAATTGTGATTAGAATTTCTTGAATACCATGAATAAAATGTATAGTCTGAAGCTATACTTCTTTAACATGTTTTTGTCCTTGCATCCACTATTCTTATCCCCTCCAGATAACACTCCTGCAAGACTTAGATCAAGTGCCTTTATTCCTTCCCTTTCCTCCTATTTCTCTTGATTTTCCATGAAAAAGTCCAAAAGAAATCACCTGGAAATTTGAAGTGTTGAAAAGAAAAAGTTACCAAAAACACAAAATTATAAGCCATTTGAGTAGTCAGAAGGAGGTAAAAGGCAAGGAATACTCGTTCTATGAGGTTTTATGTCCATCACACAAGGCTATAACCACTATCCTGTGAGAGTTTATGACTTTTTTTTTTTTTTTTAACATCGTAAGTGCATCATTTGACTCAAAAGTGTTGGGTACTATAGCATAACCTTTGAAAAATGTGTTTGGACCATAAAGCAGAGATGAATAAAAGCCAGAGGGAGGAGAACCGACTTCACAGAGGCAGTGGGATTGGAGTTGAATCTTGTCAGTTAGATGGCATTTAGGATGAGCACAGAGAGTGAGGTGAGGACTTCTAGAAGAAGAACAAAGGTACCGACATGGGAACAAGCAGACTCCGGAGGTGGGCATGGACAGGTGCTAGGTTACCCACACAGTGGAGTTTTCTACAAACAGAAAAGGCAAGTACTGGAGTTTATTCTTGGCTCTCTTATTACAGAGCTGATGGGCCTCCTATGTATTATCTTGGAAAGAAGGATGACAGTGTCTTTCGTCTTTAGATTTTTTTCTAAATTTGTTTTAGTTTAGAAAACTTTTCACTAAAATGTAATTGAGTACTTAGCCAGATTTCTAGTCATAGGTTAGCAGCCAAATGGACAGTAGATTAGGGAAAATATTTAAAAATAACTAGAAAACCTGCCTTGGGGTCTAATGAGTTTCCTTAAAATGAGTGAGCAGGTCACATGGCTTTATTTAACTGTAATTTTTGACATGTCTTTTTTCCCCTTTTTCTCATTTTTCATGGTAATTTCCAAGTCAACACCAACACAATGAATAAACCACTCTTTGGGATTGTTAGAGCTACAATCAACAGAAATACTGTCTGCTCCACATCTGCTTTAGAATAGCCACCTTTCAAAATATTTTTTAATCTTGCTTAATGCTCACAGCTTATCTCTAATTGTATAAAGTCTTCCTTGGCTGACATATTTAGAATTCATTTTCCAACAAATCTGAAACTATTTTCACAAACCATAACCTTATTTCTTCTAAGTGGCCTCGATGTCATTACTTTCCTTCATTACTTTCACCTTTCATTTTTTATCCAGTAAATCTCCTGACTGATTTCATATTTGAGGCTTCAATATTTTTGTTATTCCTTAAAGTCTTCGTCCTTTTATTTTTTTAGGACTCTATTACACTTCTTGATTGACATAGCTTACTCGTTTGTTTCCTCATAATTTTCCTGATTTCTTTCTTCAAAAATGATTATCCCAATTTTTCACTGTTGACGTCAATAGATACTTTCATCTCTCATCTTGCATGAAGACCTCTACTTTTTTTTTCTTTTTTCTAGCAATAGGTCAGAAATTGGACCTTCAAGAAGAAATAGCAAAGAAGGATCATCTTACTGTTTTAGAGAGGAGAACTATAACAAGCACTCCTAACTACCAAAGCTGCAAGGAAAAGACTCATGGGTATAGAATTTTTAGGATGAGCTGACATCAACAACATGAGCAGCACCTATCAGAATCTTACCACAGGCCTGAGTCAGGCTTTACATGACTACTTTAATCCAGAAGGAAAAACTTCATGAAAGTAGACAGTAGTTCACACAGGATCAACAAAACGTAAATCAATTAAATAGGCCTGAGGCAAATCAATGAGGAAAATCTATGTGTGGTTATTTGTTTTAAAACATTGTTAGTAGTGTTTTTAATGTTAGTTTTTCTGATAAGCATACAAGATTTCCTTTTTCTTTCTTTTTGATCTATTTCTCATGCTCAGTTTAGCAGGCTATATTTGTGCAAACTGAAAGGAAACACTCTTTGAATGTTTGCTTATTCCCACTGGCCCCGAAAATTAAGTAAAAATATCCTACTGGAATTTTTAATATATATTTTAAACTAACGAATCATCGGAGAAACCTGAAGATGTTAATGACTCTGGTTCCTAGAATTCAGAAGAGTGGTTTCATTTCAGGTTAAGCTTAGAAAAGTCATAACTGACCTTTGACACAAAAGAAAGAGTAAGATCCTACTAAAATCAGATCTTACAATTTCCAAGTTTTAATTCATCTGTAAAGAATCAAACTATACTGAAAGATGTTATCTCTGGCATAATCTATAATGATCCTACAGAAAATATGTAAGATACTAATTGCCTTGTCTACAAAAGTATTTAAAACAGTGAATGGATATTATTACAACAACCAGAATTGAGCCTCTTTACCTTTTATGGCAGTGTAATTATTTATGCAGGATTTTTAGGAATCAGTCCTTTTGCCAGTATATAAATGGACAGATCAGTTGGAAAACACAGACATGCTTGTAATGCCATGTTGGATAATAAATCCCATTTAATCAGCTATGAAGGGCCCACCATTAAGGAGCAAGGGTTGTGCTTTGTATGTGGAATCAATACCTACAAAGCCCTCTTAGGAGGTCTGTGGCTTTCAGCTGACAGTAAAGAAGGTCACTTCCTGCCAGGCCAGGAATCTCACTGAACTGGGGGATGTTGCAGAGTCAAAGTTCATTACAGTTATAGGTACTGCAGGTAAAACCTAGTGGAGAAAAACTTCTTAGTCTCTTAGCCTCAGGAAAAATGAGCTAATAATAGTAGAAACAAACATCTAAAATAATAAAGACTTGAATATGCAACCCTAGATGCTTACGTTCTTTACAGAACCTCCAGGCAGAGATTAATTAGGTGAGTTTCTCTCTAGTTTTGCTGAAAATACAATAAAAGTGTTTATGATACAACAGTTCTTGCTATCTACATGTGAATAAATCAGTCCAAATATAACAGAACCTATACAATGTACTACATACAGTAACTACCACTGAATTTGGTATAACAACATATAAATCATTGTAGCATTAGTATTAGAACCATGGGTCTTTATGTAGGCAACATATTAAGCCTATGTCTAACTTCAATTAACTATAAAAACTGTAGAAAGCAATTAACTAAACAAGTTAGATTAATGCTCTTAGCACAAAACATGAAATCATCTTTTTATGTGTGTGTAAGTACACGTGTATACATGCATTATCAAGAATAATAAAAGCTTTTTGTGATGGTACAGGCGATGTTCAGGATAGTTTATCTAGAACTTGAAAATAGGGCCAAAAAAAAGACAACATATTCCTTTAATGTCCTACTAGTATCATTTTTCTGGTGCATCTGAGAGCTGTCTCAGTCTCTTGAGAAATGTAATTTTTCACTAACAATTTTTTAGGGCCCAGATGTTCTTTTACCTAACTTAGTAATCTTATTTCAGCATTCTTATTTCCACTGACTATGTAAATCCTAATTTCTCATATTCTCACTGAAGTAGCTTTGCCATTCTGAAGGCCCTTTAATCACTAAAATAAAATTTTGACACATGCCAAATATCTCCTTTTTTGAATTGTGGTAAGAACACAACATGAGGGCTACCCTGTTAACAAATTTTTAAGTATACAATAGTATTACTAATTATAGGCAAAACATTGTTTAGTAGATCTCTAGAATATATTCATCTTGCATAGCTGAAATTTTACACCTGTCAAACAGCAACTTTCTACTTCCTCCTACCACTGGCTACTGAAAACCACCATTCTACTTTCTACTTCTATGAGTTTGACTATTTTAGGTGACTCAAATAAGTGGAATTATACAGCATTTGTCCCTTTGTGACTAGTCTATTTTACTTAGCATAATATCCTCAAGGTTTATCCATATTCTTTCATGTAACAATATTTCCTTCTTTTATAAGGCTTAAAAATATTTTTATATGTGTATTACATATAATATATACATATATATATACACACACACACACACACACACCACACTTTTTGTATTCACTCATCAATAGATGGATATTTATTTTGTTTCTACATTTTGGCTATTGTGGATAATACTGCAATGAACATGAAAGAGCAAATACCTCTTCAAGATCCTGATTTCTAGTCTTTTGGATGAATACCCAAAAGTGGGATTACTGGATCATATGGTAGTTCTATTTTTAACTTTTTGAGGAACTTCCATATTGTTTTTAATAAATGTTATACCAATTTACATTTTCACCAACAGTTTACAAGGGTTCCAATTTCTCCACATTCTTGCCAACAACTATCTTTTTAAAAAAAAATAGGTATTCTAACAGGTGAGGTGATATATCTTTGTGGTTTTGATTTGCATTCCCCTGATGATTAGTAATGTTAACAGCTATTCATATACTTGGCCATTTGTATGTCTCATTTAAAGAAATATCAATTTTGATGTTCGGGTCTTTCGCACATTTTTTAATTGTGTTCTTTGGTTTTCTGCTACTGAATTGTAGGAGTTCCTTATATATTTTGGATATTAACGCTTTATTAGGTATATGATTTGCAAATATTTTCTTCTATTGCTTTTTTACTTTGCTTCCTGTGCAGAAGCTTTTGAGTTTGATGCACTCCCACTTACCTATCTTGGCATTTGTTGCATGTGTGCTTTTTTTAAATCATAATTAAGAAATCACTGCCAAGACTAATGTTATGAAGCTTTTTTCCTATATTTTCTTCTAGGAGTATTTTACAGTTTCTTGTCTTTAATTCTTTAATCCACCTTGAATTAATTTTGGAGTATGATGTAAGATATTAGTCCAGTTCTGTTATTTTGCATATAGATATCCAAGTTTTCCAACATCCGTTGTCAAAAGACTATCCTTTCCACATTGTGCATTCTTGTTACCTTTGTCAAACATCAGTTGACCATACATACTTGGGTTTATTTCTGGGCTCTATATTCTGTTCCATTGGTTTATATGTCCATATTTATACCAATGCCATACTGTGTTGAATATTTTAACTTTGTAATATGTTTAGAAATCAGGAAGTGTGATGCCTCCAGCTTTGTTCTTTTATCTCGATTGTTTGGGCTATTTGGAGTCCTTCGTGGCTCCACATGTATTGGTTTTATTTTTTCTGTTTCTGTAAATAATACCATTGGGGTTTTGATAGAAATTGTATTAAATCTGTAGACTTCTGTGGGTGGTATGGACATTTTAACATTATTGTCTTCCAAACTTATGAACAAGGGATACCTATTCATTTACTTGTGTCTTCTTTAATTCCTTTAATCAATGTTTTATAGTTTTCAATGTACAAGTCTTTCACCTCCTTGATTAAGTTTATTCCTAAATATTTTATTATTTTTCAAGCAAATGTAAGTGGAATTGTTTTCTTGATTTATTTTAACATAGTTTCTCATTACTACATAGAAATGCAACTGAGATTTGTATGTCGATTTTGTATCCTATACCTTTACATAATTTATTCTAATAAAGCTTTTTGTAGAGTCTGAAGGGTTTTCTCCATATAAGATAATGTCACCTGCAAACAGAGAACATTATACTTCTTCCTTTTCTATTTGGATGCTTTTGTTTCTTTTTCTTGCCTAATTGCTCTGGCTTCCAGTAATATACTGAATCAAGGTGGTTATAGTAGGCCCCCTGCCTTGTCCCTGATCTTAGAAGAAGAACTTTCAGGTTTTTACTATTGAGTATGTCATTAACTGTGGGCTTATCATATATGGCTTATATTATGTTGAGGTAATTTCCTTCTATTCCTAGTTTGTTGCATTTTTATCATGAAAGAATGTTGAATTTTCAAATGTTTTCCTGTGTCTATTGAGATAAATATGTAAGTTTCAATCTTCATTCTCTTAATGTGATGTATCACATTAATTTATTTTCATATGTTAAATTTTTCTCAGATTCCAAGGATAAATCCCACTTGATCATACTATATGACCATGTCAATGTACTGTTGAATTCAGTTGTCAGTATTTTATTGATAATTTTTGCATCTTTGTTCATCAGGGATATTCTTTTCCTCAAGTGTCTTTATCTAAGTTAATGTCAGTGTAACACAAGCCTCATAGGATAAGTTTAAAATTGTTCCCTCCTCTTCAACTTTTTGGAAGAGTTTGAGATACAATGGTGTTAATATTACTTTAAGTGTTTGGTAAAATCCAGCTGTTAAGCCATCAGGTCCTGGATTTTTCTCTGTTGATAGGTGTTTTGTTACTGAGTGGGTCTGTTCAGGTTTTCTATTTCTTTAAGATTTAGTCCTGTTAGGTTGTTTGGTTAGAAATTTATCCATTTTTTCTAAGTCACTCAATTTTTTGGTATCTAACTGTTTATACTAGTGTCTTATGATCATTTTTATTTCTGTACCATCAGTTGTAATGTCCTCTCTTTCATTTCTGATTTTATGTATTTGTGTCTTCTCTTTTTTTGTTCTAGTGAAATTTTTAAAATCTTTTTTAAAACACCAACTCTTAGTTTCATTGATTTTTTTGTGTATTATCTTTCTTTTATATTCTCTGTTTTATTTATCTCTGCTCTAATATTTATTATTTTTCCCTTCCATTAACTTTTGGCTTAGTTTTTTTTTTTCTAGTTCCTTGAGGTGTAAAGTTAAGTTATTTACTTGAGACCTTTCTTTTTTTAATGTAGGTATTTAAGCTATAAATTTCCCTCAGTACTGTTTTTGCTACATTAAATAAGTTTAAATATGGTGTTTTTGTTTGTTTGTCTTGAGATATTTCCTAGTTTCCCTTTATATTTCTTCTTTGACCCATTGGTTGTTCAAAAGTGTGTTAATTTCCACATAACTGTGAATTTTCCAATTTTTTTCTTCTGCCATTGACTTCTAGTTTAATTCCAGTGTGGTGGTCAGAAAAGGTACTTGAGATAATTTCAATCTTTTGAAATTTTTTAAGACTTTTTTTGTGTCCAAACACATGATGTATCTTGGAGATTGTTCTGTGTGTTCTCAAGAATAATGTATTCTCCTGCTGTTGAGTGGAATGTTCTGTTTATGTCTGTTAGTTTCATTTGATTTATTGTGTTTAATTCCACTGTTTTCTTATTGACTTTGTCTCTGGGTGTTCCATCCATTGTTGAAATTTGAGTATTGAAGTCTCCTTGTATTATTGTATTACTGTTTATTTCTCCCTTCAGTTCTGTCAATGATTGCTTATATATTTAGGTGCTCTGACATTGGTTGCATATATATTTGCAATTATTATATTATCTTGATGAATTGAGCACTTTATTATCACATAAATACTTCTTCATCTCATTTTACAATTTCCTACTTAAAGTCTATTTTTTTCTTATATAAGTATAGTCATCCTTTCTCTCTTTTGGTTACCATTTGCATGAAATATCTTTTTATATCTTGTTACTTTCTGCCTATGTGTGTCTTTAAAAATAAAGTGGGTCTCTCATAGACAGCATACAGTTGGATTTTACTCTTATCCATTCATCCACTGTATGTTTTTGATTGGAGTGTTTCGTCCATTCATACTTAAAGTAATTATTTATAGGAAAGGATTTGTTACTTCCATTTTTAAAAATTGTTTTCTGTCTTGTAGCTCTTTTGTCCTACTTTTCCTCTTTTGCTGTCTTTGTTTTTTCATTGATTTTTTTTTAGTGATATGTTTTAATTTCTTCCTCTTTTTATTTTGTGTGTTCTACACTGGGAGAGATGGAGTTTTTTCCTAATGCTAAGATACCAACACAAAGAGTTAAGGAAAATGAAGGAGTAGTAAAATATATCCCAAACAAGAAACAAGATGAAGCTTCAGAAACCAATCCTCATGATATGGAGATATAAGAATCCCCTGACAGTAAATTCAAAATAACAATTATAAAGATGATTCATGAACTCATCATGAACAAAGTAAGAATTTTAACAAAGAGATAATTTTAAAAGAAACAAATTGAAATCCTGGAGCTGAAGTATATAAAAATTGAACTATAAAATTCATGAAAAGGTTTCAACAGCAGAGTAGGTCAAGCAGAAGAAAGAATTAGTAAACCCATTTCAAATTACTCAATTGGAGGAGCAAAAAGAAAAAATAATGAAAAATAGTGAAAACATATTAAGGGACTTATTGGATGCCATCAAGTGGATATTGGTGCATTATGGATGTCCCAGAAAAAATAAAAGAAAGGGCCAAAAATTTTATTGGAAGAAACAGTGGCCAAAATTTTCCAGTCTGAGAAAGAAAATTGACATCCATGTATAGGAATACCAAATGATCCCAAATAAAATAATCCCAAAGAAATCCACACTGAGATACATTATAATTGAATTGTCAAACATCAAATATAATGAGCAAATTTTGAATACAGCAAGAGAAAAGCAAATTTTTACATATAGAGGAACTTTTATAAGACTATGAGAAGATTTCTCAGCAGAAACTTTGCAGGCCAGAAGAGAGTGAGACTATATATTCAAAGTGCTGAAATAAGAAAAGAAATCTTACCAAGCAAGAATACTACACCCAGCCAAAATATCCTTTAGAAATAAAAGAGAGATAAAGAGTTTCCAAGACAAACAAAATTAAAGGATTTTGTCACCGCTAGACCTACTTTACAAGGAATGCTAAAGGGAATTATTCAAGTTGAAATGGAAGAATGCTAAACAGCAAGATGAAAACATGAAAGTATGAAAGCAAATATATAGACAAATACAGAATACTGTAATTCTGTAACTATAGATCATATATCACTTTTAATTCTAGTATAAAAGATAAAATACAAAAACATTTAAGATAATCATGACTATAAAAAATGTTAATGGATAGACAATATATTAATAAAATATGTAAACTGTAACAGTTTAAAAAGTGTGGTGGGAGAAAAATAAAAATACAGAGTCGTTGTATCCCGTTGAAGTTAAGCTGGTATCAGCATAAAATAAATTGTTACAACTATAAGCTATTATATGTAAAAGTTCTATTAACCACAAAGAAAAAGATCTCTTTTGAAAAGAAGTTAATGTTTAATCATTTGAAAATTATGATTTTCCAACTTCGAATTCATATGCCATTGCTGTCTATACTTATAACTTGGCACTTTTAAAACAGCATGTTTAATTATTAGTTTTCTTATTTCTTTGTTGCTGACAGCCCGCTGGCTCATTGACATTCTGAGCTTCTTGAGAGCAGGACTATGTGTTTCATATGCCTCTATAAACCTAAGCTTCATGTGAACTGTCTTAAATCTTGCAGGCATTTACTTTAGTCAGACCATATAGGTCGGAAGAAAGATAGATTTGCTTAGAATATCTTAAAAGAATGGAATTAATTGCAGAATTACATGTATCCTGGTGCTGGCAAGCTGCTGACATCTCATTACCACGTCTTACCATGTTTTCTTTACAACAGCTTGAAACACTCTTTTTACCGGAATTACTCCTACTTGTTAATTAGGTCTGAGCTTAAATGACCAATTCCAATGGGAAGTCTTTCTTGAACTGTTCAGACTAAGTTAGCAGTACCTGCTATGTACTCCTGCAGTACACCATATGTTTTCTATCAGAGCACTTACAACATTTTAAAAATTAATAATCTGTTCAGTTTTGGGCTCCATGTCTGTCTTGCTATTGAATCTCTAACGCCTAGCCTTGTACAATAGGCACTCAATAAATGTTTGCTGAATAAATAATTTCTCATGCTTCTACTTCTCTCTGGAACAATCACTGTCTTTCTCTCGCTACCGACTGACTTATTGTTTTTATACTCTCTCTAGTTTTACTGAATTCATAGTATCTGCTGTTTTATAATATCTACTCAGCCATTATCTATCCTGATACTTCTCTTTATTTTCCTTACAACTGGACACCATCCTCCATGGCCCTGATCCTTCTTCATGACTACTTTCTATCTATACTCTCGGTTTTGTATTCTGCTTGCAACAATTTTCTAGTGCAAATTCCAAATAGAGGGAATCTGGTTTCTTCACCTCTTCTCTTCATACCAGGACACGTTATGGATTTTTTTAGGTGTTCACCTCTAGTCAATGGCTATAGCAGGGGGCAGAGTCACATAGAAGTAAATACAGCTGTCTAGATCCATCCTTTAGCAGGAGGTATATTTCCTTAGAAAAATTATGGGTGTGGCAGTCACCACAATTGAAATGTGTTATACAATTGATTATCAAAGGTAACTATAATTCTTGCCAGTTGGCTCCAAAAATATCCATAGTCTCAAATATACAAAAATCAGGTATTTTATCTTCTCAATATACCATCTAAAAGTGCCAGAACAAGTACTTTCTTCCTTTCAGCACCTGAGGTAATTGGCACAGAGAATTTGACTGACTGGCTGAAGATCACACAGTTAGTCCGAAACCTGTTTATTATGGCAGGGGTATTAATCTTATTAGCTGGGCCCTCTTTCACATGCTCAGTCAAGTTTCCTCTCACCTCTCAATGCCCAGAATACCTGTCCAAGTAAGCCTCAAAAGGTTCAGTTTTTATTAAGAAATTGAAAGAATGGAGATTACTGATTGAGATTCTTAAAAGTTTGGCTTGAAACTACTGTGGTTATCCTCAAGTAATACAATTCAATTCTTCCCACTCCTTCCTTTCTCAATAATAAATAACCAAGGCTATTAAGACTGAACAGAACTTCGTTTGCATTTATTTTACTTTTGACCATGAGAAGTCTCATTGAGGAGTCGCCATGGAGACTATGATGTCATAAGCAACACAATGTGCTACACTGAAGCCCCAGAGAATAAAAGTTAGGGTTTGATGGAAGCATTTTCTGGGCAAGTTTATTGCACTTAACGAGAAAATGGAAACTTGACTTGAGAAAAACATTTCTAAACATTGCACACTGCTGGAGGTCAATTGGTGTGGCCATTGAAAGCTTCACAGAGAAAAATGACTTTACAGTTTAATCACACTAACAGGCCAGAGTGAGGGAATAAAGAGAGTGGGTGACCAAGATGGCTGCTCTTTGGACAGCCTGTTCCCAAGCTGGGAATAGTCCAATTTTTGGTGGCATAGTAGAATCTATCTATCGAATTTTTCAGTCATGTTGGAAGTTTACTACATGATTAAATCAAAATAAACTGAGACTAAATAAATCAGAGTAGACGGTGCTTACCAGAGCCTTATATGCACTCAGGACCACATGAGCTGTGGTCTTCTACAATGTCAAGTATCAGACACTCTTCCATGGGCTTTCCAACTCCAATTCCTTTTTTACACTCAGTCTTTGCCACCCTGATCATTTTGGTAGCTCACCATCAGAGGTCTTTTTTCCCCCAGCAGTTATACAGGCTACAGTTTTCCACAAAAGAAGAAAAATAAACACAATACTAAAGGAAAAAGAAAAATGGAGAAACAAAAGAGATCTGAGGTCAGACAGCTGGGGGTGATAGAATTGAAAAGTTGCAGGCTTCAAGACTGAAATAGGTATTATAAATAGTAGATGTACAGGATGAGCAGGTATATACATGTCAAAGAATCAACATGTTCCTGATATACCCCAGGATTCTTTCAAATCTACAGGAGAGTGTTAACTTTCAATTTAAGAGTTGTAACCATAAATTCTATATGACAAGGATTTTAAAGAAGATAGAATTATATCAAAATATATTTCCTGTAATTAAAAAACTACATAAGTGAAGACCTGTTTATCTCTTTCTGGTTTTAAAGTAAAATTTACATAATATAAAATTTATAATTTTAAACTGAAAATTCAGTGGCATTTAGTACATCCACAATGTTGCACAAACACTACCTCTATCGTCTTTCGAAACATTTTTATCACCCCAAAATGAAGCCCTATATACATTAAGCTGTTACTCCCTATTTCCCCTATCCTGCAACCCTTGGCACCTGCCAATCTATCTATTTCTATGTATTTATTCATTCTGGATAATTCATGTCAGTAGCATCATACAATATGTAACCTTTTATGTCAGGCTTCTTTCACTTAGCATGTTTTTGAGGTGCATTCTTATTGTGGTACTTTATTCTTTTTGTGGCTGAATAACTTTTCATCATACTGATACCCCACAATATGTATTTATCCATTTTTTATCTATTCATCCATTGATGGGCATGAGTTGTTTTTACATTTTGCTATTGTGAATAGTGCTGCTATGTACAGGTAATTTTTTGAGTATATGATTTCAATTCTAGTGAGTATATACCTAGTAGTACATTGTTGGGTCATATAATAATTCAATGTGGAACTGTTTTTCACAGTTGCTGAATCATATTACATTCCCATTAGCAATGTATGTGGATTCCAGTTTCCCCACATCCTCCCCAACATTGGCTACTTTTCATTTTTATTTTTCTTTTGTTTTTCTCTCTCTTCTTCTTCTTTTTTTTTTTTTTTTTTTTTTTTGAGATGGAGTCTTGCTCTGTTGCCCAGGCTGGAGTACAGTGGCACAATCTCAGCTCACTGCAACCTCTGCCTCCCGGGTTCAAGCAATTCTTCTGCCTCAGCCTCCCGAGTAGCTGGGGCTACAGGCGCGTGCCTATGCCCAGCTAATTTTTGTATTTTTAGTAGAGACAGGATTTCACCATATTGGCCAGGCTGGTCTTGAACTCCTGACCTCGTGATCCACCTGCCTTGGCCTCCCAAAGTGCTGGACTTACAAGCGTGAGCCACCATGCCTGGCCCATTTTTCATTTTTTTAATAGCTATCCAAGTGGGTATAAAGTGGTAAGTCATTGTAGTTTTGATTTGCATTTTCCATAATGTTGAGCATCTTTTCATGCTTTTGTTAGTCATTTGTATAACTTTTTTGGATAAATGTCTATTCATATCCTTTGTCCATTTTAAAATTGTGTTATCTTTTTGTTGTTGAATTGTAAGAGTTCTTTATATATTTTGGATGTTAAGTCTTTATCAGATATATTATTTGCAAATATTTTTCCATTCTCTAGGTTGTCTTTTTATCTTCTTGCTAATATTCTTTGATTCACACGTTTTTAATTTTGATGAGTTCCAATTCAGCTATTTTTTTCTTTTGGTGTTTTTAGCATCATATCATAGAAACCATTGCCAAACCCAAAATCATAAAGATTTATGTTCTTGCTAATGAATTTTATACTTTTGCATTTCATATTTACATCATCAATTCATCTCAAGTTGATCTTTGTATATGCCATGAGGTAGAGATTCAATATTACTCTTTGCCTGTAGATATAAAGTTATCTCAGTATTATTTGTTGAAAAGCTCATTCTTCCTCCATTGAATGCTCCTGGCATCCTTATCATAAATTAACTGGCCATAGATATAACCAAAGAGGTAAAATACTACAACATTGCTTTAAGAAATCAAAAGTTGACTTAAATAAATGAAAAGACATTTTGTGTTCATGAACTGGAAGACTTAATATTATTACTATTTTTTAATTCTTTTTCTTTCCATCTTTTATTTTAGATTCAAGAGGTACATGTGAAGGTTTTTTATGTGGGTAAATTAAGTGTCTCTGTTGGGTGTACATATAGTTTTGTCACCTAAGTAATCAGCATAATACATGAGAGGTAGCTTTTCAAGCCTCACCTTCCTCCTACCCTCCACCCTTAAGCAGGGCCCGGTGTCTACTATTCCCTTCTTTGTGTCCATGTGTACTCAGGGTTTATATCCCACTAATAAGTGAGAACATATGGTATTTGGTTTTCTGTTCCTGCATTAATTCACTTTGGATAACGGCCTCCAGCTCCATCCATATTGCTGCAAAGGATATGATCGTGTTCTTTTTTATGGCTGAACATATTCCATGTACCACATTTTTTTTATCTAGTCCACCACTGATGGGCATCTAGGTTGATTTCATGTCTTTGCTATTGCAAATAGTTCTGGACAAACATACGCGTGCATGTGTCTTTATAGTAGAATGATTTATATTCCTTTGGGTATATACCCAGTATTGGGATTGCTGGGTCAGATGGTAGTTCTATTTTAAGTTCTTTGAGAACTCCCAGACTACTTTCCACAGTGGCTAAACTAATTTACATTCCCACCAGCAGTGTATAAGCGAATACTGGTCCCAACATAACAATAGTCTCATTGGTGATATAATGGAGACAGACCAGAGAATCAAAAGTTACTTGCCCAAAATTATATAATTATTACCAGCAAGCTAGAGGTAGAACCCCAACCTTCCTAACTCTATCAGTGTTTTATTTTACTACACAGTTCTGCTTCTGCCCTGTATCAGAAGGAAGAAGAAGGGCAGAAAAACTCTTAATTTGGGGAGTGTTGGTAAAGAGTGAGGAAAACTCTAAACTGAATATATCTTTCATGTCATTATTCTTCAAGAGTTACTGCCAAGGGGCAAGAGGTGACAGTGAGAATTAAACAGAATTTTTTGCAGTTTCATGAATTTTCCACTGGAATGCCCTGATGAACACCAGCTGTTTCATCTTCTGGGTATGTTGAGATTTTTTTTTTTTTCTGCTCAATGTTTACTGTATGCCTGCAACGTACAAGGGGATGTTGTATTCTGCTGCTTCACTGGCTCCACTGGAGTTAAATAATACTTTCCAATTTTAAATAGGGTGCATATGGGTGATATGGGAGGTATTCTCTGTTGGCAGAAACCTATAGTTTGAAAAAAAATGAGCCAGACTGTAGGGAAGTAGGGAAGCAATCTGAAACATCTTTTTCTTCCTTCTCCTTTCTGCACGGCAGAAGTCAGGGCTACTGCCCTACAGAGCAGGCATGGCCTATGAGACGTTGCCGCTGGAGAGACACTTGTCCCCTCAGCGTCCCACCTGAGTAAGGTGTAGGAAAAGCACAGGCTTAGGAGACAAAGATAGGAGTTTGAATCCCAGCTATACTAGTGCCTAGGCATTTGACCTGAGACAAGTCACTCAGACTCCATGAGCTTTGCTTTTCTCACCTGTAAAAGGGGAAAGACAACATGTATCATATAAAACTTTTATGAAAATAAGATAACATACAAATAAAATAACTATCATATACTATATTTGGAATGTAGTATATGCTCAATAAATGTTACTCTTTATTTCACTTTCTTTGGTTTCAGTTTTCCCTCCACCCTGACTGACCTAAGCAGAAAGCAGAGCTGAGTTCTAAGTACATGACACTGGGGACTCACATGATATGGCCTTTGCAGGGCACTCTCCCACTTTAGAGGTCTAGGTTGTTTGAACATCAGGAGAGCAACCCCCTCCCCAGCATAACCTGAGTCCTGACACGGCTACTTTCTATTCCTCAGCTGCCACAACTTATCACCAAAAATGGCCAAACCAACATTTCCTTGCCCAGGCTCACTTTGTGCAGAGACCTATTGGACTTGTAAACTGTCTTTTACTCCATTGGAATAGAAATATTTTGCTTTTGACAGCTAAATTAAAATTTTCCAATAACAAGGTTGGTAGTTTCCCTAAATGCATTGTACAGTTTAGTATTTAACTGTAGATTTTTATGTTATTTCATATCTTAACTTTAGGACTTTTATCTCCTTAATCAGACTGAAAGCTGCTCAGAAGATGTAAGAGATGTCTTACATTTCAGTATTCTCAAGTTGTGCCTAGCACAGTGTCTTCAAAAGATACCTTTTTACTTCACTGAGAGCCAATTTGGATAAAAGCTAAATTTAATCCACACTAAAAGAATTATTCATATAGCAGTAAGGTAAGACCAGATAGATTATTACTTTGTAGGTAATGGGAGTAATGTTAAGGATTTAAATGAGGCAAAACAAGAGCCTATCTTTACCAAAATCTTGGCAGCCAACATGATTCTCATCCACAGGACTCTTTAGTACTTCCTGTCAATGGCCCTGATTTGGCATAAGCTGGCTCACTGGGCTAGTTATTATTTTATGCATGTACACTCAGCCTTAAGCTATTTGAGATCAAAAACATGCTCTTTTGATCTTTGTACCCTGCCTGTCTAGCACAGTGCTGGCCACATTGTAAGTGCTTAATAAATGTTGTTGATGGCGAGTGACATATTCTACCATTGAAGTTGAGATGACATTGAGATGCCCATCAGAGCTTGGAAATAAGACTTCTCTTTGAAGGTTGAACTAGTAAATCAGTTCTGAATGGGTATGATCTGTTATCTCCAAAAAACCCTTTATAAAACATTATATTCTGGAAACAGAAGATCAGAGGCAGGAAAACAAATGACTGCATTTATTTAAAAAACCCTGAAACCTAATCAACTATCTCAATTAATTTATTTTAGAAACAGAATGAATTTGTAGACATAAGAAGTCGATGCACATGGAGCCTAGGAAAAGGCCAGAGAGCAAAAACTTGTCAATGTTGGTTCAGCATTGTCCCAAGTAGAGGAACTTAATATAGCCACTAGAATATTCACTGATGAGGTGGCATCACTCTTCATTGAGCTGCCTCAGGGCCTGCCCTAGGGTATCTCAACTTTTATCACTGAGCTCTCACCTCCATAGAGGTAGAAACTGTCTAGTTCATCATGGTGTCCCCAGCATCTAGCCTGGTGGCTGGCATGAGACAGGTATGCAAGAAAATATTCATTGAATTAAAGAATATTCTATTTATTTAAACATTAAAATTTCATTCTCCTTTATGTTAATTTGAAACTAAAATGAAATTATATGTCCTATGTTACTAAAATGAAATTCAAATTATTCCAAATTGAATATGCTTTGTCCATATCACACATCCTACCTCTCTCCACTGGAGCTCACTTGCTCTCCCAGGAAGGCAAGCCTTGCACTCCTTTTTCCAAATGCCTCCCAAGGTCCTTTGGTCTGGGGGCCACAGACTGGATAGTGCACCTGATTTCCTCTGAACCTCTTTTCATGAAAGAACAACTGTATTATTATAGCATTTCGTCATTTCTAAAAAGTGATGTATATATTTTCACATTTATAACATTTGTAAGCATCTTCCAACGAGCACATTTAATGTGGTATTAATTTTGTTTTCCAAAAAGTAGCAATTAACCCATGGTGTAATCTAATTATCAGTAACATTTTTAAATCATAGAAATACAGCAACTCAGTTTCCTATGTAGTTTAATAACAGAAACAGGGGGCATGGATGATAATTATATAAAATTCAGACACTGGAAAGGAATAGCTACTTTACAAATGAATAACTCAAATTCTGATTTACATATTCATCTCCTGTGAGTTCTGTTATCTTGATTAAGCCCCAGAGAGAATCAGTCAAGCCTGAGGCAATGAGCACATTAAGTTCCTAGTGACACGCACTCTGCTCCTCCCCACCAACCAGCAAGGCCTCTCTGGGCAACCA
The DNA here is from genome assembly GCF_028858775.2 of Pan troglodytes. Taxonomy (NCBI): domain Eukaryota; kingdom Metazoa; phylum Chordata; class Mammalia; order Primates; family Hominidae; genus Pan; species Pan troglodytes. The sequence goes on from NC_072407.2 coordinate 97,779,524, forward strand.
GGCTTCCTCCTCTCTCATCAACATCTGAGTTCAGCCTTCTTTAACCAAAGCACGATGATTTTCATATGGCCTAAACCTCTTCTATCATAAGTAGGCGAAGTGACAGGAATTTTCCAAGGTCACCACTCTGGGGTACAATAGAGTAAGAAACTAGGTAATGATATAGTTATTTTTTGACTCAGAATCTGCTCAATGAACATTGAAACCATGCCCTCCTACTCAAAATAAACTATCTCCAGATATGCCACCATCTACCCTTTTTCCTACTTGCCACCTGACTCCTGACACTAACATTATACCCCCAACTGCTCCAGTGATATCTGGGTGCCAATGCCATCTCATAGAGTATCCACATGCCACCTTCACTATGAATTGCTTCCTTCACGTGTATTTTAGACCACAAAGCAATGGTAATTGACATCCTTTTAACTTCACACTAAAACTCCCAGTGACACCACTTCTATTTCACTCTCTCTCCTATTTTGAATTCCTCTTTGAAAGACTTTCAAACTCACTCAAAACAGACCCTGCTGGGAGCCTGACTATCTTAATCCTCTGCAATCTCTCTACTTTAGTTAGGATGTAGACTGAGCTGCTGTTACAAAGAGACAAAATAATGGCCTAAATAAGATGAAAGTTTATTTCTGTCATGGGACAGTCCAAAGGTAAGCAGTCTGCCATCCTGAACACAAGGATGCATATATGGGTCCCAAGTGGCTGCTTCAGTTTACATCATCTCCTTGTCATTGGGATGGAGGAAAGGAACTGGGAAGATGTGAGCAAAAGTAATAACAGTCATTCTCTTTCCTCCTTCCCATGCAAAGGGTGTACATCCTGACTCCATATCCAGTGGTGTGTTCATTTCCTAGTATAATACCAGAATATTTAAAAGCCAGCTATTGTTCTCTAAAGGGCGAGGATATTTCTAGCCTTGGCAGCCTCAAAGAATATTTCTAGCTTTGGCAGCCTCTGGCTGGCTCCCTAATGTGTGGTTGCTACCTTCTATTCCATTAAGTTCTCCTTCCTCAAACAAAGACAAACCTTGAAGGCCCATCTACTTAAAAGTGCTCAAATTAACTTGAATCAGGCCAATAGCAGCAGCATCTTCTTAAAAATAATGAGAATTGGAGAAGGAACGTGTAATAAAACAGACACTAGGAAACAAATTTGTTTTATTTTTCATCTATTAGCATTTATGAATAAATGCAGATAAAGAATGATAAACAGTGCCCTGTGCTCAACACTGGGGGTAAAGGTGAATTAATAGGCATGATTCTTGTACTAGACGTCTTTCATATCCTCTCTCCACCTTTCTCACCCTCCTCTCTGCCAGATGACATCAGTGGGTTTCCTTGCCCTCAGGTTCCCAGTAGAAATTAGGAAGGAGAAAGGAAAATGAAGTAAGGGTATCTGTGAACCCGGCCCCCTCTCCGTGGAGTCAGCTTGGTTGGCTGATCTACAGCCAACTCTGCTAGCCAACCATGACACATCTCTCAAAAGGGGCTGCTCTGCCCAGGATGCTCCTCTGCACATGAATTTCTCCCTCCAGATCCAGTGACTGCCTTCTTGTGTTACCCCTAGAGACCTGGGGTGGCAATGGCCCCGCTCTTACTAGTTCTAAGGTACTGAATCATCCCCTGTGGGTGTTTCTATATCTTGCCCCGACCAGTGTAACTTCCCCTAAAATTAAGCCATGCTCAAGGTGTCCTTCGATCGTGTGTCATCTTTTCCCTGCCTAATGAAGTTCCTGTTCTCAGGGAACTTACGTCGGGTGCAAGGGGACGGACAACCAACAGACATATAATTACAAATTGTGATAAGATCCATGAAGGAAACAGAACAGGTGGTGTGAAAGAGAATAACAACTTGGGGCCTAATTTAGATAGGATGGAGATGGCATTTAACCTAAGTCCTAGAGAATGAGAAGGAGCCAGAGTGGATTCTAGGCAAGGAAGGAAGAGTTTACAGAGGCCTTGAGATAGGAGAGAGTTTAGTGCTCAAGAAATTGAATATTTTCAACAAAGATGCCAAAAACACACCATAAGGAAAGGACAGTCTCTTCAATAAATGGTGCAGAGAAACGTGGATATCCACATGCAGAAGAATAAAATTAGTCTCTTAACTCACACTATCTACAAAAATCAACTGAAAATGAAAGACTTAAATGTAAGACCTGAAGGTGTAAACTGCTAGAAGGGAACAGAGAAAAAGCTCCATGATCTTGGTCTGGGAGATGATTTTTTTGGATTTCACCCCAAAAGCCCAGGCAATAAAAGCAAAATTAGACAAAGGGGATTGCATCAAACTAAAAAGCTTCTGCTCAACACAGTGAAGATACAACCAACAAAATACAAAAGTATATTTGCAAATCATACATCTGATAAGGGGTTAATATTCACAATATATAAGAAATATATCTTACAACTCAATAGTAAAAAAACAACCCAATTAAAAATGGGCAAAGGACCTGAATAGACATTTCTCAAAAGAAGACATGCAAAGGGCTAACAAGTATGTGAAAATATGTTCAACATCACTAATCATCAGGGAAATGCAAATTAAAACCACAAAGGTATGTTATTTCACACCTGTTATAATGGCTGCTGTCAAAAAGACAAAAGATAACAAGTGTTGGTGATGATGTAGAGAAAAGGAACCTCTTGTACACTCTTGTTGAGAATGTAAATTAGTACAACTATTATGGAAAATGATATGGAGATTCCTCAAAAAATTAAGAGTAGAACTACCATATGATCCAGCAATCTCACTTCTGGGTATATATTCAAAGGATATTAAATCAATGTCTTGAAGTACTATCGGCACTCCCGTGTTTATCACAGCACTATTCACAATAGCCAAGATATGGAATCAACCTAAGTGTCCATCAACAGATGAACGGATAAAGAAAATGTGGTATATGTACACAGTGGAATAATAGCCTTAAAAAACAAAGAAATTCTGTCATTTGTGACAACATGGATGAATCTGGTGGACATTAGAAAGTGAAATAAACCAGGCATAAAAAGACAAAAATACTGCATGATCTCACTTATATGTGGAATCTTAAAAAGTCACTCTCATGGAAACAGAGAGAAAATTGTGGTTATCAGAGGCCATAAGGTGGGGGACTGGGGAGATGCTGGTCAAAGAACACAAAATTTCAGTTAGGGGGAATAAATTCAAGAGATACATTGTACATCATGATGACTGTAGTTAACAGCAATATGCAGTGTACTTGAAAATTGCTAGTACAGTAGAGTTTAAGTGCTCTCACCAAACAAAAAAAGATAAGTATGTGAGGTATCATGCATATGATAAATGGCTGATTTAATCTTTCCACAATGTGTGCATGGGTGTGTATATACATACATACAAATATACATATACACCCACACACACATATCACATTGTATGCCATAAAAATGTACAATTTTTACTTCTTAGTTTTTTTAAGAAAAGCCATAAGTAAGAAAGTCACATGAAAGAAACATAAATGATCAATAAATATATAGCGAAAAAAAGACCAGTGTTGCTATGTGGCATGAAATAGAGTTGAATAACTCAGTAATCTTATATACAGACTCAAAAACACTTGTTTACAGTGGTTTTTAAATAATTTTCTCAGCCCTAAAAATTATATAGGCTTTTATCACACTTTTCCTAATTTCTCAACTATTGACATCTTAGTTTAGCTAATATTAGAGACTTTTAGATTGCCATGTGAACAGTGATTCTGGTAAAGAAAACAGTCATTTAGGGAAAACCTCATTTTAGTCTGTACACAAAATAAAGCTCAGCCAGACCCTTTTCCAACACCCCTTCTTTCTCATTAGTTTTCCAACTGAAGACATTGTTAATTCAAATAGTCAATTAGCCAGATCCTCTAATGACTCCCCTTCCATTAAGATCTGCCTGACTGCAATATATCACCAGTGAATGGCCAGCCCCAGAATGTCACTGAAGAGTCCCATGGAATTCAGTATTTTAAAATCAGTGGCATTGGACAAGGACTCAGAGGACTTGACTTCCCTCAGTCTTTCTTTAAAGAAGGCCTTTGGCTTGGGCCTCAGTCCCTTCACTTCATCTTTCTGTAGGAGGGGCAGAGCTAGAAAACTATAGGGTCCATCCCAGCTCTGATAGTTTTTGAAGCTGGGTGGTAACCATCAACCTTACTAGACAATATCTGGTCTCCTTAAAATAAAATATCTCATTCTAGACCACTCTGACTCAAGCTTTTAGAATAAGCCTCTCTCTATCCTCTTCACTGTCGGCATTATTTCCTCACCATTCTTGGTTCTTTACTGGGAAACAGCAAAGAGGACTTTGGCCCTCAGGAGACACAACACTCACTCGGTCTAGTTTGAGGGAGTGTGTCACTCATGAACATCAGTTACTTGACGTGATGGTTAATTTTACGTGTCAACTTGCCTAGGCCATTGTACTCAGACATTTGGTCAAACACAAGTCTAAATGCTTTTCGTTAAGCTACTTTTAGATGAGATTTAAGTCAATTACACATTTAAATCAGTAAACTTTGAGTAAGGCCGATTACCTTCTATAATATGAATGGGCCTCATCCGATCAGTTGATGGCCTTAAGAATAAACAGACAGAGATCCCAAAGGAAGAGGAAATTCTGCCCCAACCGCCCTCGGACTTGAGCTGCAACATCAGCTTTTCTCTCGGTCACCAGCTGGCTGGCCTACCCTGCAGATTTTGGATTTCTCAGCCTCCACAATTGTGTGAGTCAATTCTTTAGGAAGTTAAATTTTAAAACTCCTTTATGAACCATTTTGTAGGTATTCAAATCAATACCATTAGATCAATATGGATAAGACATATCTTCTCCCCCTCATGCCACACTCTGGTCACTAGCACCAGTCAGTAATCCTTCTGAGCCACAGACTTCCATTTGTAACATGAGCATATAAAGTAGCTATTCTGCTGATTTTAGGATATTGGCACTAGGAGCATGGAAAAAAAATGTGGAAGTATTGTATAAATGGTATGATTAAGCAACAGCAATAAGGTATGCCTGATTATTATATTTACTATAAATTGTAAACATATATAATTACGAAATATTCCCCCACAAAAAAAGTATCCTATTTATCAGACTGAGTTAAATCATACTCATTTCTAACTGGAGTCAGTGTCTCTCCAGCTTAGTGATCAATATAGAGAATCCTGTAGTGTGCATAGAGAGGAAGGAGAGAAAATAGTAAACACTGATTTTTCTTAAATAAAATGAAAGCCAGAATTCACATTAATAAAATGAGAGTGGTAAACACCATAAATACATGCTCATCCCCCTCATTTAGGTCTTTTGAAAAACAAGTTATATAAGCTGCCTCAACCCCTGCTGGGAATTTTGTGAACAAACAATGAAAAAGAAGGAAAGAAAATGAAAGGGAGAAATTGAAAGAAATTATGCAGAGAGGGCAGGAAGGTATTCCCTAAAGAGTGACACATGCAACTCCTGATAGAACTTATGCGAAAATGAAAACAAAAAGGTGGGTTTCTATAGTCAACTAAGTTTGAGAAATGTAAGTTAAACAAGTTTCTTTAGGACAGGTGTTCTTAGAAACTTTTAAGATATTAATATATGTGGTGAAGTAAAAGATGCAACCGTTTGCATTTTCTGAGATTTTCTCATTCTCTTTTCCTGTTATCTCAAAATTCTTTGATAATAGTTTCTCCCTCCACTGCAAGATCATCTCATGGGATGAGAAAAACAGCTTGAGAAGCCTTGGTGTACTGAGAAAAGTCCTAGTCTAGACATCAGGAGTTCTGAGTTCCAGCTCCCACCCTATCACTGACTCTTCTCTATGCTCTTGGCAGGTTGCTTTAAATTCTTTTAGCCTCCAAGCTCCAATGTGTAAATAAAATGATTGCATCATCTAAGAGCTCTCAGATTCTTTCCAGCTCACATACTTCCCAGCTCAAATATTCTATGATTCTATACAAGAGGGTGAATAGAAATATATATTTCCTGAGAAGTAACAAAGCACTTCTTGGTAAAACAAAAGAACCCTTGTTTGCACAGTCCTGTATGTATAGTCTTTGAAGGTATTTCTTCCAATTTCTGTTTAATTCACACAACCCTGAGAGACAGCAATATTTATCATGCCTGTTTTACAGGTGAGGAATGCTTCCAACAGGCTTCTCAGACTCAGTATTCCATTCAAATCCTCCTCCATATGCTGTCAGAGTGATATTTCTAAAACTAAATATCTACCCCTTACTCAAAATCCCTCCATGGCTCCCCATTGCTTACCTAAAAAAAACCAAGCACATTATACAGCATGTAAGGCCTGACTACCTCCCCATCCTCCTTACTCATAGCTCCTTACAGAGACAGCTAGAAGGAGAGCCAAGATAGAGAAAGAGTTTTTACAATGGGAGATTATATATTTGGGATCCTATTGATAGGCTGATAGGAAAAAACAATAGAGAGGGAAATACTGAAGACACAGGCAAGGGAAAAATATCTTAATGACCAAGCTCATCTAAGTCTGAAAGCCTTCCTTGAACTCTAACACACACATGGGCTGGGTGAGGAGCACTGCCCTATTCTCCCATAGCACCCTGTGCTCACCCCTGTCATAGCACCTACCATACTGAATTGAGATTTTCTGTTTATGGATTCCTTCATCTCATACATTGCAAGCCACTGTTATGAGCTTCCCATTGCTGCTGTTACAAATTATCACAAACTTCATGGCTTAAAACAACAAAAACTCATCTTACTATTTGGGGGCGTGGGGGTAGAAGTCTAAAATGGGTCTAATGGCTAAGATCAAGGTGTTGGCAAGATTACATTCTTTCTGGAGGCTCTAGAAGAAAATCCATTTTCTTGCCTTTTCTAGCTTCTATAGGCTGCTTTCATTGCTTGGCCTTGGCCTCTTTCTCACTTCACTCTGACCTCTGCTTCCACTGTCACACCTCCTTCTCTGTGCCTCTGCTTCTCCTCACTCCCTCTTTCTCTCGTATGGACCCTTGTGATGACACTGAATCTGCCCATATTTAATCCAAGATAATTTTCCAATCTCAAAATCCTAACTTAACCACATCTACAAAGTTCCTTTTGCATGTAAGTTAACATATTCACAGATTTGGGAGATTAGGATGTGGACATTTGATGGTGGAAAGGGTGTCAGTCTGTCTAGCATAACCTTCAGGGGCAGACCATGTCTTAGTCATTCTTGAACCTCAAATGCCTGCATTATAGTAGCTGCTCAATAAATGCCAGTCCCTTTTCTGTCTATATGCAGCACTTTTGTGTATGCTTCATTCAGTTTGCACAATTGTCATGTTGAGAGAAAAATATTGTTATTTGGGGGAAGGTGCACTGGATTAACAATAGAAGATCTAGGTTCTTAGTCCTAGGTTTCCCCATTCTCCAAATGAGAAAACTGAGCCTTGGGCATTTAAATGACTGTGTCATGTCCAAGTGGTGGTTCTAGGATTTGGAGCCCACTCTGTTTCCATTTTAGTACACTAATTCATCAACACAGACAGGTGGTGGTGTTTTACTGTATTATGAAGGTAGGTCAAGATCTTGATTTAGGATAAGAACTGATGTCAGTATCTTATATCAGTAGAGAGGGTGGGATGGAGTGGATATTTATAACAGTCTTACCATCTCCAGAGGTTATATATATGGATTTACTTAATGAGGAACCCTAAAGAAGTTAAGCTTTGCTCTCACTGAGTAACTTTCCTTTTACCTCATTTGATTTCCAACTGTTTATTTCCTCAGGAAAGAATAATCCATGAACTTTTGGACCTTACAGTGCCAAACGTAGGCCACACTTCCCTGTATTGTGCTGCTTGTATAATTCCTGACATTAGCATAAGCCTCAGTCTAAATGAGGCTGTTTTGTGTCTTCTCTGGAAATTTCCCCTGGTGCTCAGGCTGCCTGTGGTTGGCTATGTGGGATCACAGTTAGTCATTCTGATTGAGTTCACCATCATGCTTGCCAGCTTTTAAAGCTTTGAAGCCATATCTCGTCAGATCAAACTCCCAGCTCTGTTCCTTCTTTCTTTCTCATGGAATACCCTTTTACTAAAAATCCACTGAAAATCCACATTGAAGATTCAGTCTTCCAGGAAATCCACCCAATGTCATTCTAAGCCAGTAAGTAGATAAAATTTAAACCAGGTAATTGAGACAATTTATGTTTCTATGAATACACATTACTTTAATCCACGAATCATTTTTACTTTAGTTTATCCTAATTTTCTTTTTAAAGACAGGGTCTCACTTTGTCACTCAGGCTGGAGTGCAGTGGTACAATCATAGCTTGCTCACTATAACCTCAAATTCCTGGGCTCAAGGGAGCCTCCTGCTTCAGCCTCCCGAGTAGCTGGGACTACAAGTGTGCACCACCATGCCAGGCTCATCCTACTTTCAATAGTACATCTTAATATTAACTACATTCTACAATACCAAAAAAATTCAAATATTCAGGATAATCTTGAAATATTTTATCATTGGGATAATCATTTTTATTCCCTATCCTCCCCACAAATTTGTTCTTTTTCCTCCTGTATTTTTGTATCATTATTCTACTTTCTATTTACATTCTTTCCAAAGTTGAACAATTTAGTTACTGTCTTCATCCTTGCAGTGAATGTAGATGTTTGGTCTACCTAAAATACCTTTTTCCTTCTCCAGGTAACTGCTTCTACCCCCTCAAAAGAGAATGCAATTCTGTGGAAACTGCCAATTATAGTGACCCACCCACCCAAGCCCACCCCCTACACATGCATGCATATACACACACCACCTGCCACAGGGCCGGGCCAGTGATCAGAGCCAGGGCAGGTTTAACCTACATATAGCCATGTGACAGGCTCAGGACCTTAGTTGTGCCAAGAGAATCTTTCGCTATGATTTGTATGGATTGAAACAGGAAGAGAAAGTTTCACTGCTTATTTCTCCATAATCACTGAGCTGGGAAGATTTTTATTAAGCCAAGGGTCTGGAACAATGGAATAAGCCACATAAGCTACATTGGCCATGTTGCATAGAGAATATCTATCTGCCACAGAAGAAAAGGGCACCATCAGGCAAGGGGGAGCAGAGACAGGAGAGATGCAGAGAGAATCCTGGTACCCAGCTGAAAGTGAGGCCAGCCGCACCCCATTCTTTCTACTTGCATGAACCAAGTAATCTCCTATTTCCTTCAGTCAATTTTACTTGGATTTTTGTTATTTACAATAAAAAAATCCCCAACTGATGCCAGTTTTTTGCCAATCCTCATTGTTTTCACCTTTTATATCCAGAATGTTTCAGAACAATTTTATATTTTCTTCACGCTAGCTTTAAACCCTAAATCACTTTTAACCAATTGAGAACCCACCCTTGCCCAATTTATAATGGAGGAACAGAAATGCATTCTTCTGGAGAATTAACAACCCAAAGACATAATCTTTCTCATGATTGAATTGGACCTTCCTGGAAAACATCACCTCTAATTCAGGTCTGTACATTCTGATACGCAGCACATGTTGAATACCAAGCACCATTATAATAATTGATAAACAGAAAAACTCTGCCTAAGTGGAGCCTTCTGAATCCATTAGACTTCTGGAACAGCTCCAGGTTCAAAAAATGGCTGAAATATTTGAACGAAACAAGCAAAAATCTCTCAGTGGTAGAGAAGCAATTTCTGAAAACAGCCCACATCAAATGAAAGAGTCAGAAATGCTGAGGATCTAAGTCATCCCATGGCTATGAAATGGAATAAAAACTCTCATTGGATGGCAATACCTATACATCTCATTATCCAAGAAACATGAGTAAAATAACAGGAAATGTGAGCGGCTAATTAGGAAATTAGGAAAAAAAGAGAGAGAGAGAATGACAAATATGAGTAAATGTGGAGGCAGTGGTAAAGATGGAGTTTAGATGTGATACCAGCTTGGTGAGCAGCAGACACCCCCACACTGTGGAAGAGGCTTGCCAGGGGAAAAGAGCTAAGAAATGAGGCCAAGGCAATGGGAGCCCAAGGAGAGTGCCAGCAGGACACAGCAGATGTGTGCCCACATGTGGTGGGAAAATAGGAGAAGCCAACAGTCACCTGCCCTATACCGCACACTCCTTGAAACATTCCTGGGCCTCATCAAAGGCACAACACCTGGTACACAGCTTAGCAGTCTGTGGGGGTGTTCCCTGTTCACTGCATCAAGGCAAAACTAAATGACAAAACTGAGCCATAACAGTAACTTTGCTGGCACCGTATTGGAGAAAAACAAAAAAGCTTGGCATCTCAGTGAAGCCACTCCTTGACTTTAACTGCATTTTTAAAATGGAAGCCAAAGTGTACAAATCTAAAATGTATTTGAAAATCTTAAAAGAGAAAACATATTATATGTACCCAGTTGCTCTATCTAGAACTGGAATGCTGTATTTTTGCTTGCTTGTTGCCCTTGGGGAGGGGCAGGGCAGAGGGGAGTATGAGCAGTCACTGTTTTGAGAAAGAAAGACCTCCCAAAGGCCTGTTGAGAAAGTGAGGGGAGGGCATTTCCTTCTGTGGGGGCAACAAGCTAGGGGCTCCAGGAGTAGCAATACATGGTGGAAAAGAGTAAGCTTTTCCTTTCTCTCTTTTCTTTGTATTTCCCAAGTCATTGGCCACTTTAGTTAACTATTCCAGCCCAGGCAATGCTTTCTGGGAATTAAGAGAGGGGCCTGTTTCTGCGATGAGAGAAATCAGTGCAAGGAAATCAGCAGAAGCCATGAGAAGTTGGTTACAAAACAGCAAGAGGTGCCCAGGCACAGATAAGTGATCTGGGACAAAATAACCAGCTGAAGGGAGAAGCCAAAACCAGGATAGATTTGTGGGGCACGTGAGTGTTCCTTGGGGATTCTCAGGAATATGTGGGGATGGGTTATGAGAAGATACTACATTTTCTGTACATGTGGAAAGGATGCCCATATTGTTATTATTATTATTATTATCATTAGTATTATTATTCAGAGTAAGTGTGGCCTTAAAGATTGGAGAACTTGAGGATATAAAGTTTACATTGAGAAGCCAGGGAACACTGACAAATCCAAGTCCGTCCAGACAATATTGCTTATCTACTCTCCGTGACACTGATGCTCAGAAGAGGAAGCTACAACAATTTATCTGAGCATGCAGACATATAGTAAAGATGCATCTTCCATAAACTGAAAAATTTACACTACTTTTTTTATGTGTTCAGCCATATAACATCATAATTATCCCATTTCTGGTTCAACGCTCAATGGAAAATTATAATGTTTTGTGAATAATTGAAGCTGACTGAATCATGTACATTTTTATCAGGGCTAATTCTGATGTTTCATACCAAGGTTTGGCATCAAAAGGCTAAATATAGTTGGAAAAAGAATTATTAATTCACATCTCATAAGAAAAACTGCAAGTAGAAGATGAATATTTTGAAGATATTTTCACTGTCAGTGGTGGAGAAATCAGAGGAAGAGTAAGTTGTACTCACATGAGAATATATCTCATACACCATTAAAGTACAGAAACATTTTCTATCATATAAATGCTCCTATTACATTAAAATAAATTATTGCATAACTATTGCACCTATAAAAGGGACACCCGAAGTGTCTGAAGTCAATTCTAAAGTCTGTTACATAAGTAACAGGCAAATCTGGAAATATGGAATCCAGAATAAATGAGGCTACTTTGGAAAATGGGGGTGAAATTTTATCCCAACTATTATGGAACCCACTAATCTCAGCTGGGCTTGTGGGTTCCTGGAATGATGATTACATTTCCTAGTCGTCTTTGCAGATAGGTGCAACCTTACAACCAAGTTCTGGCCAAAGAAGTAGTGTGTACAACTTTGGAACAGTGTTTAAAAAGGGAAAAGGCATGATTTTCTCCTTTCTTTTCTTCTTTCTCTTAACTGATATGGATAATAACTGGAGCTTCAACAAGCATCTTGGACCATATACAACGCCCCCAAGGGATGGCAGAGAAGAAAACTGGAGGAAACTTGTTCATATCCCTCTTGGATGCTGATCTCCAGTTTTTACATGAGAAAACAAAAAGTTCTGATTTAAGCTGCCATATTTGGGTTTTCTTCCACAAGACACTGAACCCAATTCTAATAAATACAAGGGGAAAAGTAAAACTGTCTCATGTTCCTGACCTGAGCTTTGGAGGATGTCAATTTCTAAGAAAGTGTTTCTTGGATGATACATTCAAAAATTAATAATCAACTCATGGAAATAAACCAAGTACTAGAAAGTTGGACATTCAAATAAATCATTTCTTTATCTCTGGGACACACAGGGGCTGGGACAGATTCTGTAAGATGCTGCAGAAAGTCACATCTTGTGGGCCAAACTGTTTAGATTCTTCCTACTGTGATTTCTTCCAACTCTCCGTATTTATTTCCCTGCTTTTCTCCTTGAGCAGTTAGCAAAATTTTGTTTTGTTTTGCCAGGGACAAAATTAAAAGAAGGACAAGAGCCTCCTGACACTGGCATACCTGTGTGAGGGTGACAGTAGAAATAAGCAAGAAACCCCTAAATGAGTAATTCCCACCCCTGCTACACGAACAACACCATCTTAGAATGAATATTTTGTGATCATCCCTTTGCTATACTAAAATAAAATTCAAAAATAATATAACCTATCTGCACATATGAAGAAATCAATATAAGTATTAAACTATATTATAAAAGAAAAAATAAAAGGAAAATAGTTGATGATAATGGTCTTTCATAAGTAAATGCTCAAGTATGATCATGCTAGAAGACAAAAGTGCCCCCACATTTTCAAAATGCTCCCCAGGGAATGTATAGTATGCAATGCCCTATATGATATGGCATTTTCCTACCTTGGAAAGTGATAAAACTTCAGGGTCAGAATGATGTCTCTTCCTTCTCTACAAGAGCCTCTCCTTCCAAGGACGACCTTAAAGTTCTTGGTTTTATTTTCTTAAGAAACATAACATTTTCTTACAGCAGTGTTACTTCAAATGTGTTCTGTAGCAAGTGAATTTCCTGTTAACAGGTGTTATGTTAAACAAAAATTGTACTCTAATTGTTTAAGAAATATTAGTTCCAAATTAAATATTTTGTCTTGCTTTATGACATTTCAGAGTCTTGAAATTGTCACCGTGCATTGACAATCTAACTCCCAAAAGTATTTTATCACAGAATCCTTTTCCACTGGGTCCATGGAAGAAACCTAGAAAACACTACCTTACATCCTGCCAAGGAGTGCATCAACACAGACAAGAGAGGCTTTTTGGAGGATCACAAATCTACTTCTGAAAGACAGTCTTTAATTGACTAATTGATTTTGCATGAAAGTGGCCATGTAAAGCTCACCTGGAAGTCATGAATTTCACCACATCTCACTTAAATGTCATGACAGAAAGGCAAATGGGTAGAAACGATCTGACATCAGAGGTGTTTCCATAAAAGCACAATTTTAATGTTGCTAGTGGTATTGACACATATTTGAGCTCATATTTTACATCTCATGGATCTATAGCTATTTTAACAAGACGTTACAGATTTTATCTGTTCATAATATTGACAATGAGGCATTAGAAAAGGATATATGTTGATCAATATCTTTAAAGCACATATTTTTCTAGTAGCTTCAATAATATTTACCATGTCTGAAATTTCTATTTAGTATAATGACATTTTTGCAATCACTGTTTTATGTCATCCACACAACCCTTCAATGAGCTATCATTAGTCCCATCTTTCAGATAAAGAACCTGCATCTCAGTGTGGGTAAGTGCCAACGTCATAGAATTTTTTAGTTGCAGAACTTGGACATAGCCTACGTCTATCCTGCCCTACAGCCCATGTTTATTCCACTGCCTCCCTTAATCAAGGGAAAATTTTTAGAATGTTTTCCATTTAAAAAAAATCAGTTACAGCAATTACAAGTTAACCATCAGTTATCAGGAAAACAGCCATCCACAGATACCCAGAATCACTCATTCCTTGAGGGTACGATAGCCCATGGTTTCATGTACATATTTGAATTGACAAACCTCCTCTGAACTGCTGAAAAGTTTACGAGGTCTAAAATACCATCATGTTTTTCTTCCTCCCTCATCGTCACCTGGTTTAAACTTCAAGGTGTGTTCTTTGAAAAACACTTGTTTCCAGTGACTCATTTTGAAATCACTGATTTCATCTTCCTTGTTCTTTGCAAAGCCAGGAAAAGAGATCAAGACCACATTGTTTTCACCTTCAAAAACACTTGCCCTGTAACCGGAAGAGTCCAGAACTGTTTTTGTTAATTCGTTGAATAATGTGTTCTTGTTTCATCTTTTCACAAGAGCAGAAATCCACTCTCAGAATAGGGCTCCCTGCTTGCCATCTGCTTATCCACCAGCAATTTTCAACCAACCTGTTTGGAAAGGATTCACTTATGCAGTCAACACATTTATTGAGCATCTACTTTGTACCAGACACTGTTCTACATTCTGAGAATACAGAAATGAGATAGATGCAACATTTTGTCCTTGGAGTTTTTACTTTAATGAGAGAGATATAATGAAAAACATACAAATAAAAATGATCATTCCAGATAGTGAAAACACTCATGAAGAAAAATTTAAAAGGGTGGCATAGCATAGAGTGAGTCAGGTGAAAGATTTCTTTAGATTGGGTGGTCAGGGACAGCTTTCTAAGGAGGAAACATTTGAGCTGAGATTAGAATGTTGATGAGACAGCAATGACAGGATTTGGAGGAAGAGTCCCAGAAGAGCCTTAAGATGAGAACAAAATTGGTGGGGATGAGGAATAGAAAGGAGGCCGATGCAGCTGGAAAGAGGTAAGGGAAGAGAAAACAGTTGATGAGGTCAGAGATGCTATTAGGGCCCAGCACCTGTGGTAGAGAATTTTAATTTTATCCCAACTGCACTGAAAAGACATTAAAGAATTTTGAGGTTGCTGTTTAGAGAGCTGATTACATATTGGCAAAAATGGAGCAGAAAGACCAGTTAGGGGCAACTGCTGTAGTTCAGGTAAGAAATTACAATGCCTGGACTAGGTAGTCCACGAAGATGGGAGGAAATAAATGTCTTTCATGATAGAACAGCCAGAATGTGCTCATAAATTGCACGAAAAAAAATGGGACTGGATTGTTATGCTAGTGACATTTTCTGAATTCAGGAAGACTACGAGAGACTAGATTTGGGAGAGGGATGGGAAATCATGTGAAGTATTGGAAATGTTGACTTGGAGATTCCTATTCGTCATCTAAACAGAGATGTCAAGAAGCTGACTGTACAAGAGGTCAAAGAAGGGGTTCATAGCTGAAGATATATAGAGTATCTCATAAGACCCCTGAGGGCACACCCCTTGCAAAGCCCAACCCCAGATTTCAAACACAGTCTTTCCCAGTTTCGCATTGGGAAACTGGAATGGGAAGCTGGGAAAGATTGCGTAATGGGAAACCGGGAAAGACTGTGTTTGAAATCTGGAGTTTAACTGATCCTATCTTAGTATTAATTCTCCATTAAAGTACTTAGTCTCCATCTGATTTCCCTCTAAATGGGGTCTTTATAAGCTCTCTTCCTTTGTTACCAGGGTCTTCTTAAATGCAAACAGAATAGGCACCTACACCAAACAGAATGAAGTTGCAAGTATTCTTAAGTGAGATGATAACTTGCATTCTAAGACAAGCTAGATGACATCCACAGAGTTCTTAAGAAGGATTGTTTCCAACAACAGTCTGACCTACTGACTCTTTCACCAGTCTTCACCTCTTCTTCATCCACCACTTGCACTCTTTATTTTCCCTTTTGAGGAACCTATCTGTCTTTATTTCAACCAACAGCCACCTAGTCAACCCTTGGATGTTAAAAGTTTACTCATCTCGAGATATATTTACTTTTTACCTGGGAGACTGAAGAGGCAACAGATCTTGAAGATCAAATAAATGACTCTCAGATAGTAGGATTTCAAGTAGGACCTCTCTAATCTCAACGCATGGGCTGGTTCCTTTCCTATGGTCTGCTCTGTCCATTGTTTTTTCATATTTTCCATCTTAAAAATTCCCTTCCCCAGGAAACTGTGACACATGCTACAACATGGATGAACCAGGAGGATATCATATTAAGTGAAATAAACAAATCACAAAATGACAAATGCTGTATGATTCCACTTAGATGAGGTACCTAGAGTAGTCAAACTCCTAGAAACAGAAAGTAGAATGAGGCCGGGCGCGGTGGCTCACGCCTGTAATCCCAGCACTTTGGGAGGCCGAGGCGGGCGGATCACGAGGTCAGGAGATCGAGACCATCCTAGCTAACACGGTGAAACCCCGTCTCTACTAAAAATACAAAAAATTAGCCGGGCGTGGTAGCGGGCGCCTGTAGTCCCAGCTACTCGGGAGGCTGAGGCAGGAGAATGGCGTGAACCCGGGAGGCGGAGCTTGCAGTGAGCCGAGATCGCGCCACTGCACTCCAGCCTGGGCGACAGAGCGAGACTCCGCCTCAAAAAAAAAAAAGAAAGAAAGAAAGTAGAATGATGGTTGTCAGGGGCTGGGAGGAGAAAGAAATGAGGAATTGTTATTCAAAGGTAACAGAGGTTCAGTTTTGCAACATGAGAAAGTTCTGGAGATTGGTTGCACAAGAATGTGAATATACTTAACACTTCTGAACTGCACACTGAAAAATGGTTAAAATGGCAAATTTTATGTGAAATCACAATTTGGAGGTTTTTTAAATTATTAAAGCTAAAAGAGCAAGTCAGAGAGATGTGAAGCATAAAAGGGATTCAACACGCTGTGGCTTTGAAGATGGAGGAGTCTGCAGAATGAAGAATTCATGTGGCCTCTGTAGGGTGGGCTCAACCAGCAAACAGGAACCTCAGTCCTGTAAACATGAGAAACTATGAGGAACTGAATTATGACAACCTGAAAGAACCTGGAAATGTAGTCTTCCCCAGATCCTGCATATAAGAGCCAGCCTAACACCCTCATTTCAGCCTTGAGAGACCCCCAGCAGAGAACACAGTTGAGTAATATACAAATCTGTGAGAAAATAAATGGACATTTTACACCACTAAAAAAAAGATCCCTTGTTTTAACCTCAAGCTCCTCTCTTCCACGAGCTACCATCTCATTTCTCCTTTACAGACATACTATTTGACATTCAGTATCTACTTCATCTCTTTCATTGATTATACTTTCCCCCAAAATGTCAGTGACTTTCTTTAGTTCCCAGTTCCAATGGGCATTCTAAACATTTTCTATTACTTGACCTTTGTGGTACTTGATGCTCCTGACTACTTTGTCCTTTATGAAATATTTTCTCCCTTGGATTCTGTAACTCACTCTTCTGGTTTCTCTAACCTCTTTTGCTGTTTCTTCCCAAGCTCCTTTGTAGATTCTACTGTCTCTAGTTAACTCTCAAATTTGTTGTCTTCCAGGGCTCTTTTATTTACCCTAGCTTCTCTCATTCATGTACTCTTTCTGGGGACTTTTATCCTCATTCACAACTTCCACTCTTACCTATGTATGTTATTATTGGCTCCAAACATATTTCTCTGGCTTGTACCTCTTGGCTAAACTCCAGATCTGTATATCCAACTGTGTATGGGGCATCTCCACCTAGAAACCCCAAAGATCTTCAAATTAATATGTCTAAATCATTCTTTCCTTATCAAAGCTGCACCTTTTCTTGCATTTGCCATCTTGATGAATATCAGTCTTCCAAATTTAATCACTCAAACTAGAAGACAAGAGGTGTTGTCTATACTCCTCTTTGCCCCTCAAAACCTCTGCAACAATCCATCCACTTATCCAATTCTAAGAGATTCCACCTCCAAACTGTCTCTTGAATATGTCCCCATCCCACCCTTCTATATCTACTGTTACTTTCTTAGTCTGTGATCTAATCACTTCACACTTGATTATGGCAATTGCTTCCTGTTTTCTTATTTCCTAAATTGTCACCCTATTTTCAGTTTGCCCCACTGCAATTCATTCTCCACCCTGGAGCAATCTTTCTAAAATGCAATTTTCTTCATTAAATTCCTTTAATAGCTCTGCATTTGTTCAGGATAAAGCTCAAATTCTTCTTCTTAGTATCTAATGCCTTACAAGATATGGCACTTGCCTAATTCACAAACTATCCCTCTGTCTATGTACATACTTGGGACATACTAAATTCTTACCAACTTAGTAATATGTCAAGCTGTTTCTTATCTGCAGTCCTTTGGAAATGTTTTGCTTATCCATAATTACCAACTCATTCTTCAAATTTTAGCTTAGTTATTATTCCCTTGAAATATCTATTCTACTTAAACAATTCAACAAGCAAAAAACAAATAACTCCATTAAAAATAGGCAAAGGGGCCAGGCACAGTGGCTCACTCCTGTAATCCCAGCACTTGGGAGGCCAAGAGGGGCAGATCACTTGAGATCGGAAGTTTGAGACCAGCAGACGCTCTCAAAAGAAGACATACAAGTGGCCAGCAAACAAGAAAAAATGCTCAGCATCAGTAATCATCAGAGCAATGCAAATCAAAACCACAATGAGATACCATCTCACACCAGTCAGAATGGCTATTATTAAAAAGTCAAAAAACAACAGATGCTAGTGAGACTGCAGAGAAAAGGGAACACTGTTGATGGGAATGCAAATTAGTCCAGCCACCGAGGAAAGCAGTCTGGAGATTTCTCAAAGAACTTAAAACATTAAAACAGAGCTACTATTTGACTCAACAACCCCACTGCTGGGTATATACTCAAAGGAAAATAAATCATTCTACCAAAAAGACACATTCACTCATATGTTTATTGCTGCACTATTCACAATAGAAAAGACATGGAATCAATCCAGGTGTCCATCAATGGTAGACTGGATAAAGAAAATCTGGTACATATGCACCATGGAATACTATGCAGCCTTAAAAAAGAATAAAATCATGTCCTGTGTGACAACATGGATGCAGTTAGAAGCCATAGTACTAAGAGAATTAATGCAGGAACAGAAAACAAAACACTGCATATTCTCACTTACAAGTGGTAGCTAAATATTGAGCACACATGGACATAAATATGGGAACAACAGATGAACAATAGACACTGGGAACTACTAGAGGGGGGAGTTCAAAAACTACCTATTGGGTACTATGCTCACTACCTCGGATGATGGGATCCATACTCCAAAATTTATCATCATGCAATATTTACATGTAACAAACCTACACCTGTACCCTCTTGTGTCTAAAATAAAAGTTGAAATTTTTTTTAAAAAATTAAATCAATGGTATTTTCTCTTTCTCCCAACAACTGATGTGCACACCTGGTCAATTAAGCAGTTATCTTCCCAGCAATTCTAACGCTTACACATGTGAATGTTCAAATAAAATATCATAAAGCTAGTTTCAGACTCTATTTTGAAAAGTAGCTCTTTCTTTTAATCATACTTGGAATTTTAAAATTTGTGGCAGAATGACACAGAAAAAGGGTACTAGAAGGAGTACAGTGAATTTATCGAATGCTTCAGTGGGGTGCAGCAAGTTGAGCATTGAAGACTCTGAGCTCTCATCCCCATTTCAAGCTTTGTAGCATCACTTTGATCTATCTTACTGCTTTGGAATATGTTATTTGGGGGAAAAAAATTTTACTTGAAATAAAGTTTGAAAACTATTTAGATTATAAAAGTGAATTTTCTATGATCTGTGTATGAACCTATTTTCCTTTTGGGAAATTTCCTTGTGGACCCTCCTTGCACATCTGCTACTTGAAACAAGGTTGTTCTTCTTTTGTTCACCAGATTCTTTCTGCGATTCGCTGAGGACTATAAGCCTGAAATAGAAAATAGATTTATAGTTTTATTATAATGCAATACTTTGAATTTAGGCACAACTAATATGTTTGAATTGTCTCCGCAGGATCGTTGGGTTAGAGATACAGAATAGTGGCCCTGAAGTTGCCCTCCCTGTGTTTACATTGTAGCTCTGCTAATTTCTAGTTGTGTGACCTTAGAAAAATCAGTTCATCTCTGTGCACCTCTAGCTCCATCTCTGTAAAATGAAGTTAATAACAGAAGCTATTTTATAGCACTGTGGTAAGGATTAAATGAGTTAATATATGCGAAGCTTTCTGAAGAGCCCTTGGCACATAGTACTGAGCTTAGTAATTGATAGCTGTTGTACTATTATTATTACTTACGCATGGACATCCCAATCCTTGAACATATGGTATTATTCATAAGGGCCAGCACTATTCCTAGCCAGCTCCATAAAAATGAGAGCTGTATGGTTTTCTCTTCTTAGCAGCCTGAAGCAACAAAGCATACATCTAGTCCTTGCCTTTATGGATATCCACTTGCAGGACTGGAAATTCTTGCCTGATCAATCACAGTAGAACTCAATTGTTTAAGAACTCAGAAGCTTCCAGAATAATGCTCATCTATGCTCTCTACCTTGTATGTGCTGTTCCCTGCCTTTGAGATCCTCTCTTGTCTTCTCCATTGGACCAGAAGAGGATAGAAGGTGGCCCTAAACCTTGCTTTTGTTTTTCTTATATTAGGACACAAAGTTGAGTAAGACAGAGTCCCCTGGAAGACTTTCAGTTAAGAAGGAATGACAGTCCAGTGAACCTGTGGTTACAATAAAAGTTTAAGAGTTTTTATGGCAGTGGATAATATTTTTTAATTTATTATTGATTTTCTTCACTCTTCCTTGCATAAGGCTGTGCTCTACTAAACCAGATACACTGTTACCTCTAGGAAGATTTTGTTTTAACTAGAATGCAAAGAAAAGGCCACCATTCAGCATTTGATTTGCAACAGAGAATCATGAGGCCCATGGCAAAGCTGTGGTCATGAAAACCAGGGTTTGCTCAGAAATCAAGGTACTTCTAAAGGTAAACAACTTCTCTTTCCATATCAGGAGCAAAACTTGAAATTTGAAACATATGATTTTACTATAACCTTTAGATAGTAAAGCTTGTATTATATTATATTATATTATATTATATTATATTACTATGTTGTAAAGCTCTTATCTTTACTGTCTAAGTGAACCTTAGACAGTAAAGATAAACCTCCAAATTGTCTGAGTTTCAAGTAAAGCTTAGATAATAAAGACAAAAATTTTTCTTTAGAGAAATTTAAGGATTATGATTTAAGGGAAGTTGCCATCTATCCAAGGAGTAAAAATAAAGTGGAAAGGACCTCTGACTTGAGGGATAGAAATCAGACAGGGAGAGCTACAGAAGACTAGACAAGGGAGAAGATGATCATGAGTCCCTGAGTTTATCCCCAGCACAGGGGCCAGGTATATAGAGACTGGAGGGTTTTGCAGCAGCAGAAATTGCCACAAAACTCCAGGCACATTGAGACAGAACCCACAAGCATTTTTTCCATGCTAGTGCCCTGCTTTCCTAGGCTATCCAAGCTGGCCTTGGAGTGGTAGAACAACAAAGGGAAGTGTCCACAGAGACAGGCCTGCTATGGGACAACTGACTCCCACGGTGCTCATATGATGTGGAAGGAGTCCAGAAGCTCCTGAATGCCTCCGGGAATGTGGACCATGAGTGCTGGCTGGTGAACTTACTCAAGGCAACAATGGGCCAAGCTGGGGATGGAATGGAGTCCCTGGGAATCTGAAGCACCGCGAGAGCCAGCCTGGGGCCTGATCAACAAGAGGTGATGGCCAAACACTTTGGAAACTGTTTCAGAGCAACACGCAAACCATGTTTTCCTCTGCCCTCATACCACAACAACAATCATCAACATAGAAGAAGACTTCTGTGACCAAAGTGTGGGGGTTTTTCCCCGGGTGTCCTCCAATCAGTTCTAACATTATGTACCCAGAAACAGCAACAGATATCACATATGAAGGGCTCAGTCCTACAAGTCTGCCCCCTTCTCCCACCAGCCTCAAGTCCAGGCCTCCAGAACTCCTGACCGATCAGCTTCAAGTTGGGGTTCCCATGACCCTATCTTTGGGTTTGATTTATTTATTAGAGCAGCTCATAGAACTTACAGAAACATATTTACTGGTATGTTATGAAGGATATTTTAAAGAATACAAATAAACAGCCAAATGAAGAGATACATAGGGAAGGTCTGGAAGCATGGACAACTGTGTCGCAATGTGACTGTACAGAAAGGATATGACCTGAATAAACCCAGCAAGGCCTGCCTGCTCAGGGTTTTCTGGATCTCTCTGTGCAGCATTCCTTCCTGCGGAGTATGGGGTAGAACCCACTCTGGAATGAGGTTCTTATGACCCACAATCAGATGAGAGTCCTGCCTTGGGCAGGTGAAAAGAAGGCAGGAGAAGGTCAGAGAGAGAGATTCCATTTTCTGAGGCCTGTTCCTAAGGCCTACAGTACCCCAACATTGTGAAAAAAGAATATAACAAAGATTATGAGGTTTCTGAGCTAGGAACTGTAGATGAAAACCTGTGTGTGTGTGTGTGTGTGTGTGTGTGTGTAATCATATCACAAGAGCCATCATCATGCCTCACCCATCCTGGAAGAATACAATCTGAGTGGAGTTACAACAGCCATACGCTGCTCAGTAGCAGCTTTAATGTGAATAGAGGCTGACTCCCAAAGACCAGGTGGGATGAGCTTAACTAGAGCCCCAGAAGCAAGCAAAGAAGGACAGCACATAAATTGCCCACCTCTCCCCTGCTTCCTGGATACCATTAATTCACGCAAACCTTCCCTTGCTTCCAGACTCTATCTACTCCCTAGAGAGGGCAGTTAGAACATTTGAAGTGTCAGATTATTTATCCAAAACACACAGAGTTACCTTAAAATCCAGAGCCACATAAAATCAGCCACCCAAAATTTGAAAAGTACATACTCTGGCCCATCTGCATCGTAGGTTATCAAATTTGACTCCTCTGTACTACAACTGAGTATGCACACTGCTATAGGAACTAAGAAGGTCATTTTTTTTTCAGACGATGGAGTTAGAAAAGGCTTCCCACAGGAGTAACATTGGAGGTGAACTTTGAAGGGCAAGCAAGAATTATCCAGCTATGAAGAAACAGAAGTGTATTTCAAGAAATGCAAAAAACATGAGTCAAGGGACTCTGGTAAACTTAAGTACAGCTTGTTCAGGGAAAGCAAAGTTGTCCGAGAGAAGGATTGAGCTTCCATGCAAAAAGAAATCAGGTTGAACAGGAAGGCTGCAGGGCCTGCCTATGGCCGTGAGGGTTACTCCTAGGACCTCTGAGTGGTTGGAGGCTGAAAAACAGCCTTTGCCCTGCTCTCTAAGGGCCCTGTGTACTCTACAGCAGGACAGGGTACACCCTAAGGATGAGACCACCTTTTAGAATGCAAAAAGGCTTGATTCTTTAGCTGAGCCTTAAATCGCAAGGCTTCCTATGCCCAGAGGGAGTGACTTCTCAATTTTGCACAAAGTCATCGTGTAAATTAGCAGGGATTCTTTAAATATGGTCAGATTATAGAAGGCCATGCAAATTTCTTTAAAGGATTTGGGTTTTAAGTAAGAACAGTGAGGAGCCACTGCAGGGTTCTGGGCAGGGGTATGACATGGCAAAAGAAATTATTCCAGCAGCAGCTGTCTGCAAGGCAGATTGGAGCCGAGAGACTCGGGAAGTTACCACAGTTGTCCAGGCATGAAGCAAAAAGGGAAATTTTACGGTATCCATGGCAACTGAAGGGGAAAAATATGAAAATTATTTTGAAGGCAGAAACAACGAACTTGATTACTGATTGGGTATGAGTGCGTGGAAGAGGCAGCAGTAATAAATGACTCAGGGGTTTTGAGCTTAGGAAGCTATGAGAATAAACCTGAAATGGGGACGCTAATCAGGAGAGCTGCTTTGAGGGAGAAAAGAGAGTTTGGTTTAAGACATGTTGAATTTCACATAATGATGAAATGTAGAAGTGGAAATGCTCTCTATACATGTAAAAGGACAAGACTAGGTCATTCTTCCTTTTCTTCATTATTTTTTTCTCTCTCCATGATTTTTGCATACATCTTAGGCTCTTTCTCTGAGGGATGTTTGGGAATAAATGTACCACTTCCCTTACTTTTAGTAAACTGTGAAAAAGATCATCATTATCATCATCAACCTTGTCTTCAAGTTAACACAAAGTATTAGTCAACACCTAGTTGTGTTTCACTTTTATGATTCCATGCCCTTGAGAGATTTCCACTCTGAAACAACCAATATTTGCAGGATCAATATGTAGAGAACAGAAAGAGTAGAATAATAATCATCGAATAATACCTACATAAGGTTAAAAGTAGTATTCACACTCTGCAGGAAGAAACAAAGAAAGAGGAAGGATACTATGCTAGGTTAAGACCTGTGGTCGGGATGCTGGTGATTGGAGATAAAAAGAAAATTAGCAAGAATTTCTTTTTTGGACAGGGCTAATTTAAGTCTTCTCCTTAGGAAGGAAAATGGATTTGGGATACTCCTTACATAATAATTATTATTTTCATTCATCTAGGACTTAACATTTTATACCCATTGTCTTATCTTCTCCACGGATTGCAAACCTTGTGCAAGACCATGTAGCTATTCTGCAGGAAAGCTGGGCCACAAACTGAAATTTCCAGCACACCAGATTGAGTCATTTGAAGACGAGAAAAAACACAGTGTTTCATGAGGAAATTCAGCTACTTCTTAAAAGATCAGCATGTAAGAATCCAAAAATATTGTTGTTGAGGGCAGCTTCTTCAGCAAGCTCTCCTTCCCTGCCTTTTACAAACAGAAGTCCTTCTGTATGAAAGATCACAAGGGTAGGCTGCTCATCTCTGCCCATTTGAACAGCACATCCCTTTACTCATGCATTTCTGTTTGCCTCAGCCATGATGTTCCTGGATTTCACAAAGAGGGAGTTGTTTCTTGCACAGAGTAGTTCTGTGAGTCAGTGTGAAAAGAACTACCTGCCATATCACCTCCCACTATCTTAGAGAGGAGAGTCAACTTTGATCAAAGAGAGAGAGGAAGAAATGGTATGTTTTCTCTCTCTTGATTTTCCACCTTATTAATTTCCATTATAGTTTAACACTGTGGGTCCAAATCTGGGCTTGCAGTGAGGCAATCTGGTTCATGTTTTTGTCCCATTGATGGACACATTGTTTGCTTTGCTGTTAAAGAGATTTAGTGAAGTCTTTATGGATGCTGAGAAGATTAAAAAGCTTGATTGCAAGATAGTGCCTTCTGGACACAGACACCATTCACAAAGTCTGGTGGTGCTGGTGGAGTCCCACTTACACCTATAAAAAAGTCTGAATTCATTTAACTTTCTCTGTAAGTTGTAGAAATCAAACATTCACTTTTTACTTACATAACATGTTTTCTTCAAGTTTCCTTTAAATTGTTCACTATACTAAATAGAGGGACTTAAAAAAAAAGAATCTTTATCTTTTGCAGCTACTTCAATGTATGAAAGCTTGATTTCTCTGCTACCCACACAGTTTCCTCTGGGGCTTTAGCCTTACCAGTATTCTATGACTCACTGTGTTACTTTTCATAAATAGATGCTAAATACCATCCCTGATTCTACTGGAAATGGCAGATAAAAATATTCAAGGAAAAATTTTAACTAATGCAGTTAGATTTGAACTATGCAAATCTCCATCAATTTCTCACATCTCCTTTTTTTCCTCCTTCTCTTTCTCTTTTGTTTTCTGCTCACCAACCTGCTTGTCATAAACAGTGGTTGTCAAGCTCTGTCACATAACTCTGTTCTCTTCATTTGTCATCCCCCACACTGTACTACATAGCCCTTTTATTGGGAGAGGGAGGAGTCGTATTTGATCCTTCTCTCCCTTTCTCTCTTCTCCTTTATTTGCCCATTCTAACCCACACTGCATTTGTTCCCCTCTTATTTATTCTCCCCTAGATCAATCAAGTGTCACTATGGCATGCCTGGGTCCATCAAGTGTCGTTATTTGTCCCAGAAAAAGTTACTTCCTCCTTCCTGAGACCTAGCTGAGTTGTCACCTTCCTTGTTTGCGAAGATTCCTGGGAACCCTTAAGGGGAAGACTCAAGAAAAATAAAGATACCCAGGGTAATTCCAAACCAGACTTGAAAGCAGAAACTGAAAGCAGAGAAAACCACTACATTTAAGATGGTGGCTTAACGATAGCAGTGGAAAAGAAACAGCATGCATTGGGCATAGATATCACATTCTTCCAAGAACTTCGTTGGAGGACAGTTTCTCCGTGGGACTCTCACTTTCTGAACATCTTACAATTAGAGACGCTGACTTCTTTTGTTCTAAAATATATTTTCAAGGATTCTGCACGGAAAGTAGCCCTGAAATACACAGAATGTACCTTCTTTGAGGCACTGACTTCTTTTGTTTTGAAATATCTTTTCAAGGATTCTGCATAGAAAGTAGCCTTGAAAGATACAGAATTTACCTCCAGCAACAGGGTAGGCATGCTTACTGTGCATTGTAATGGATTTCAGTTCCCTGGTTTCAGAGTTCCTCTCTTGTCATGTGGCCCAAGTGCAAGTGTCACCTGGCCTTCTTCACATCACCCTGTGGAAAATGGGGCTCAAGGAACTGCCACAAAAAAATTGATACTCTGCCTATTGCTGTCAATCTGAGTAATAAAATTCTTTGTTTCCAACCCAGGAGTTCTGTCAGCATCTATGAAACTGTAGCAGGCTAATGTATTAACTTACAAGTAGGATAAAATCTCAACCCTTCACAGTTCCTGATAATTTCCAGACATTATGATTTTTTATGCTGTCAGTAGGAATATTAGGTAGATGAAAACTTGGGAGCTAAAATGTCTTCTCTATCAACATTTAGAAATCGTTAAACATACCTCTCCCTCCTCCTCATTCCCACCTCCATCTAGTCTAATGTACCTTCTTAACCTCAATAATGAAAGGCTCTAATGGCCCATTTATTCAGTAGAGTGGATTTCTAAAACCCATTTTCAGATTACAGTTTGTGTGCCAGGATTACATTTGTTTTTATTAATAGAGAAAAGAGTGAAGCAGCTGACTTTTCAATCATTTAATCAACAAATGCATCCAGAGTACTTTCTTACTACTGTGTTAAGTGCTGCATAAAGCAGCCTCAGTTCCTGAAGCATCTTAACTTCTTTCACTGCAATAAAGAAAAATTTCCCTATAAAAAAGAACCTAAACGCTCAAGCCATTCATTCAGAAAGCAACCAGGAGAAACTTTTTTTTTTTTTTTTTTTTTTTTTTTTGAGAATCGCTCTGCTGCCCAGGCTGGAGTGCAATGGCACAATCTCGGCTCACTGCAAATTCCGCCTCCCAGGTTCAAGCTATTCTCATGTCTCAGCCTCCTCAGTAGCTGGGATTACAGACGTCCACCACCACGAGGCAGGTGGATCACCTGATGTCAAGGGTTCGAGGCCAACCTGACCAACATGGCAAAACGCCATCTCTACTAAAAAAAAAAATTTTTTTATAAGAAGTCTTTTTTTTATGTTTTAACTTCTCCTGGGTTATAAGAAGTCTTTTAGGCCAGGAGCGGTGGCTCACACCTGTAATCCCAGAACTTTGGGAGGCCGAGGAGGGTGGCTCACCTGAGGTCGGGAGTTTGAGACCATCCTGGCTAACACAGTGAAACCCCATCTCTAATAAAAATACAAAAAAATTAGCTGGGCCTGGTGGCGGGCACCTGTAATCCCAGCTACTCGGGAGGCTGAGGCAGGAGAATGGCAAGAACCCGGGAGTCGGAGTTTGCAGTGAGCCGAGATCGCGCCACTGTACTCCAGCCTGGGTGACAGAGTGAGACTCCGTCTCAAAAAAAACAAAACAAACAAACAAAAAACAAACAAAATTAGCTGAGCATGGTGGCACACGCCTAGAATCCCAGCTACTCAGGAGGCTGAGGCAGGAGAATTGCTTGAACTCAGGAAGCAGAGTTTGCAGTGAGGCAAAATCCCGCCACTGCACTCCAGCCTGGGTGACAGAGCGAGACTCTGTCAAAAAAAAAAAAAAAAAAAAAAAAGAAGTATTTAAAAAGTATTATCTCTAGTCTATCCCTCTCGCAAACCGAAAGATAACCTCAGGACCCACACTTAATACCCTTCTGAATTTTAAAAACCTCTGACCTTCAGGAAACTCAAAGACTAAAGAGTCCAGACCTACCAAGCCAACATCCTTTAGCTACTACTGATTTATAGTAATAATAAAATAAAACATTGCTATCTGTCATTTCCAGTTAATTCAATTCATGGTGAAGATTATTTACTGGGGG
Source organism: Pan troglodytes (assembly GCF_028858775.2). Lineage (NCBI taxonomy): Eukaryota > Metazoa > Chordata > Mammalia > Primates > Hominidae > Pan > Pan troglodytes. Next base: position 97,807,723 of record NC_072407.2, read on the forward strand.
AAAGAGAGCAGTGAGTCATGGCGAGGCTTTAAGAGCTGGGAAAGGAGCCATATGAATACACACACACACACACATTTTCATGTCAGCTTGAATCATAGCATTTTCTAAACAATGGTGCTTAAATGCTAAATCCTAAATGCATTTTACAGTTTAACAAAAACTTTATCACTTATCCTCAATCCTTCTAAGTCTCTGTGTTCCCCCAATTTAGTCCAGAATTTAACCTCTGACCCAACATAATACTGACCACTTCAATTTCAACCAAGTCTTCAGAGAGAGATTTAGGAAAACCAGTGCAACTTGTTTATTTGGTGGGGAGGGGATAAGTGCGAAAACTTACTGGATTATATTCCCAGGGTCCTCAGCAACCACCCATTAAGGCGCTGAAAAGTTTATAGAATAGTCCCAAGTCTTGCATTCTTTCTATGGGGGTGGGGGAGCCCCAAAAGATGTTCTGTTTCCTGTGACCTACCGCACCATTCACAGATGGTTTTTTAGCAATACTGCCTGTTTTCTCTGTGTTGGTTTCTCTTTAGAAGAAGGGCTACCAACATTCAGCAGATAGACAATGACACAGGCTGCACTGCTTGCTCTCTTGGCCTCATTCTCACCCTAATATGAGAAAAGACCTTGTCCCAGGTTTGCATAACTGTGAAACTGCATGTTTTAGGCAAAAACAAAAATGGTTATTCTATGCACACCAAAAAGATGGAGGAAGATGCCTAAGTTGACAGCATTTTCACAATGGAAAGACTTTTAGGTAGTTATTGAGTTGGAATTTGTTCTCTTCTCAATTAAAAGCTAGAGTTATTTATATAACTACTCACACTGCCTCCACTGAATGAGAGAGCTGAAAAAAATGAAGTGAAGCACAGGAAAGAGTTAAGTCATTCCTAGGTGACCAGTGCTGTGAGCTGACTGAAAAAAGAAAATCTCTAAAAGTTCTAGCATGACACAGATCCAGGCAGTTGTGCTTAGAAGAAGAGTAATGAGAACTAAAGAGATACAGCTGATGGAAACTCATGTTAAGGCGTAAACTCGAAGCAATTGCAGATAGAAAGCCTGAGACTTCTCAAGTAGTTTAAGTGCTCTGATTCAAGAAGTAACCATTCCAATAGAAACCTATGGGGAATGTGGAATAGTGTCACATAAAAGATAATAAAATCACATACTAGAATTAGATGAAAAGGTGGGGGGGAAGTAAAGATCTATACATGGGCCAGGCAGAGACATTTCCTTTAGGTATCCCTGGATAAACCTTTCATCAGTTCTGTAATAACTTAAGATATGAAATACTGCAATTGCTTGACTATATATTATTTGCAGGAGTGGTGGTGGTGTATGTGTGTGTGTTTGTATTTGCTCGTTAAGTACATAGTTGAACCTAGTATATTCCTTGGTTATGGGTTTAATTATTCTCCTTCATTTGTGTAACACCTCATATAAATCCCCCAGTAAGAAAATATCTTGATGGATAATTATCTGGACTGGATCTGCCCAGTGGAAAATCACAACCAAGGTTCTGGTGATCAGGGTAAGCAAATATTAGAAACAGCCCTTCCAGAATGTTGCTTTAGCAGGATTATTCCTATCTGAATATGCCCTACCATATAGTGGAAGACACCAGGCTGCAGAAGAAGGGTCCCAGGAGATTTTGTTGCAGTATGTAACTCTCCTCATAGAGGGTGTGATTTGACAGAACTAAATGGCCTCCCCACCCCCAAATCACCTCCTTCATCAGGCTACCATGTGCCTGAAATTCTTCGCTCCCTTTTTTAAAGTGCAATTAGAGGGAAAGGGGTGATTACGAATTTAGTCATTAGCTTCTACTCAAACACTGATCAGGACATTTCTTCAGATTAACTACCAGGGGATCTTGAATATAGTGAACATATTTTACAAATCTAAAACTGGGTCAAGTGGTTGGACAAGTAAAAATGTAACTATGAACTTTAAAAATTTTTGAATTTATAACAGTACCAGAAGAACTGACATATTAATTTCTCATAGGCATGGAAAAGTGTTATTCTAATGGAGAGGAGAGGGAGGAAAGGCAATGGATCCAGGTGGAATGGAATAGTTCAGGGCCATTATTGCAAGAGAACATCATGGAATTCACAGAGGAATGGGAAGATAGGAAAGGACAGGGAAACAGCTGCTTCTGAAAAACAAAATGTCACAGGGCTGCCCTAGGTGACCCTAATGTTTCCATTTAGCCCTGAATATTTTTACTGCATTCTTCACGGGGAAAAAAAAAAGTAAAGGAAAAGTAAACAAAGATAAAATATCCTACGCCCTTGAACATAAAATAAGGAGAAAGTGGATGTTCAATCCAACACTTCCTGAGTTTATACTGTGTGTCAACCCCTAAGCCAGGTGCTATCCCTTCACTGGGCCAAGGACCAGGCTATTGGGCACGTGTTACCATAGCGACACGCTACTGAGAACAACCTCATGCCCCACTTATACTGAGTCTTCTAAATATTCCCAAGGTTCCTCTCAAGCAGAAATAGATTTTTCTTCACACTTCTAAGAAAGGACTGTATTTATTTGTTTATGTATTACCATAAAGTTTAGCAATATGATGCAAAAACTAAGTGCTAGGAAAGAAAATATACTTTCATCGGGCATGCCAGGTGTTTTTGTCTGAAAGACTAGCATCTTACCTGACATCTGAGCAGAATATGAAGAGCTCTTAATTAAGTTTTCAATTTCATTTGCCAAGATAAGCTTGCATAATGTCTTTAGGACACACATTTCCCAGCCTTCACTCCTCAAAACATCATGAAAGAGCTAAATAAAGTGAAAGTGGCAAGTGATACAGGAACTGAGGTATGTCAATTCCTTTAATGGGCTGGGAAGCTCCTGATTTCGAATTTAAGAAAGATACAGCCGCAGTCCGACCTTGCGTAGTCAGGCACTGCTGGCAGCTCCCGCCCTGGTTAGAGAGCGCCCCCTACTGTTCCTCCTCTTTGTAGGCTCCAAGCATGTCAATACCCAGGCCGACTCACAGTTACAAAGCACCAATTGGACAAGTGTATCCTGGACTGTGAAATAAATTGAGAGGAAGAAAGCGCCAGCCTCGGAGCTGGGCAGAGAGGATCATATTGGAGGTTTGGAAGGAGAATTTCGGATTTCTCCTCACCACCCAGACCCCTGGTCCTAGGATGCCTTCCAGGAAGATCAGACATGGCTTGATTTAAGAGCAGAAGAATATATCACCCGAATTTATTTACCTCCTGTCACACATAGAAGTAAGAACAAGAGACAATCAGAAGGAAGTAAAGAACAAGCCAGAGAGACAGAGCAAAGGAGAACCAAGAGAAAGAACCCCAAAGGAAAAGAAGTGGAGAGAAGAACAGAAAAGGAGTCAGGCAGAAAATAATAGAATAGTCTTTATTTCCTTTTCACTCCCTCCTCTTTTTAAAACAATGTTTCTAATGAGCATCTAGTTTCATTTGAAAGTTTTTGAGCGCACTTGTTTACCTTTGCTACAATTTTCAGAGTTTAGCACTTTTGCGGGCTGGGTGTCGGGAGCTGAGGCTCAACTGTCATTGTTCATTTCTGCTGTGATTTTGCACTGATATTTGTATGTCATCATTTAGTCGTTTTGTTGTTTGTTTTTGCCATCAGCTTGTGTTTGTTGCAAGGCAGTTCTGCTGCTGTCTGTCCTCCGCTTCTGGATCCATGTCACTGCTCACACTGCCTCATTGACATCTTTCCAAGACTACATATCAGGACCCAAGCCTAAGCAGGTTTCCCTCCCTCTGGAGAAGCACTGTGAGGTGGTGAAGTTCGGCCCCTCCAAGTAATTCTTGAAAGGGGCAGGTAAAAAAAATTATTGAGGGTGTTGGGGAACAGAACCATCATAGGTTTTCTTGTTTAATATACCTAATAAAATATGGAATTGAGAGGGACTAAAGTATTGTCCAAAGTCAAACAGCTTGTAAGTAACAGGATTTGAACCTGTGGATCCCAAAGTTCATTCTTTTCCCTACATTACACTGCCCCAGAGCTCTTGTAGCCCTGCCAATCTAGGCTTACTTCAAGAGAAATATTCCCCACTTGCAAGAGTTCATAGAACTGTCCACACTACTGAAATTGTTATGTCTCTGGGTTTTCCTTTTAATAGGCACACGTACTCAAATTTGCATAATGTAAATGTAGACAGAGTGTAACTACCATGTAAGCACAACTACCATATAAGTGTTATGAGTGATCCTTTGGAAACAAGCCTAAAAAATCCTGAAATCATATGAAAACAGACATTTTTTATTCTCCTGGGAAGCAGATGACATCATTTTTTATGCAAAGTACACTAAGACAGTAGAGTGCTGGTGAGGTGCTGATAACGCAGCTCTCTGTTGGGAATACAGGAGCCCTAACTTCCAGTGTTTGCTGATTTCTGTGGTGTAAATATTTCCACCATGGCAAAATATAAGCTACTAATATGACATCACTGAATGCAGAACTGGGGAAAATTTTGCTTAGTTAGCTCTTGTGAGCCCACACAAGCTGGCACCGGCATACAACAGCACTAAGGGCTGCGCACCCATCACTGGAATTAGACTGCACGTGCACATCAAGGAAGAGAGCCTGTAGCAAGTACCATGACAAGCAGGATAGGGTGAAGTGTGTCAGTTCTGGAGCCCAACTGCATGTAGGTTTCAAAGCCCAGCTTTGCCATTACTAACTGGGAACTTGTGCAAATTTTTAAAATATTCTGTGTTGCATTCGTATATAAAATGAGGATAGTAATAGTATTTACTTTATAACATTGTTGCAAGAATTAAATGAACTGATGCATGAATACGGTTTAATAAGTATTACCTACTGTTATATTTTATGTGTTTAGGAGTATCATACCCTACTAAAGATCATCTTGGCAATACCTCAAATAAAGTACAAGAAGAATAAGAATGACTGTCACTGTGGATGTCACAATTTCAGTGCTGAACATCAGTGAGAGTGATGGGAGTACTTTCAATCCCTAAGAATAGTTGCTTCTTCAGGCTCAGACACTCAGCTACTCTATGTGCAACCCCCCGCCACCTCCCGCTGTTGCAGAAAAAGCCATGGCAGCTTTTCAACCAAGATTCTTAAGACAGGAGAAAAGTTCCACCCTTAGGTAGACAGCAGGGAACCATACAATAGCTGGATCTACTCAGCACTGAATTGTTTGGAATAAAGAAGATTAAAACACTTTTATGAATGTATGTTCTTCAGTATCTTTTAATTTCTGTTCTTATTATTTTAAAAAAATCTATAAAGGTCTTACTCAGAAAAGTGAGGCCTTCTTAATTCTGGCAGACACTAAGACATACAGTCCTATTCAGAGAGAAAAAAAAAAGCAATGAGTTAACTAGACATATGACAGAATGAATCAATCTTTCTTTTGCTTTTCATGTCTACTTTTTGAAAATGCACATGATTATCTTTTCCATTCTGGGTCTATTCCTAATAAATTACATTTTATATTTTATTACCTTCTGCTTGAAATATTATAATAGCCATCAAAAATAATGTCCAGATTACAGTTTTGTTCATAAGTTATTTTATTTTATTTTTCTGTCTAACACAAGCCAGGCACTGCTTAGGACATGGTGGGGTTGGGGGGGTGGGGGTTTGTCCAGTGGTAAAGAGTTGGATATGATTACTGTCCTGAAGGAGCTCACATTGTATTAAGGGAGAGAAACAGTAACAAAATCAACAAGTACATGAACATGATAATTTTGGATTGTGGTCATTTGTATGAAGGAAATAAAGAAAGCGATATGGTAGAAAGGAGGCATCAAGGAAGATCTCTTAGGTGAGGTCTCATTTGAGCTGTGAGAAGGCACCAGCCATTTGAAGAGCAAGGAGAAGCATGATCCAGCCGGAGAACTGCAGGATGAAAAGCCATAGGCAGGGAAGAGCTTAGCATGTTACCAGAGCACATTCCTCCTCTTCCATGCCTTCTTTCAGTACCTATTACCCACCCCCTGCTTTATCTTCCTAAAATGTCCTTTAACAGTATCTTTTCTTTTAAAAGGCTGCAATGGCTTCACAATTCCTAGCAATTCAAATTCTTTGCCATGACCTTTGAAGCCCAGCACACTCTACCCCCTCCCACTTTCTGAGCTTTATCTCCCACTAATCCTCTGTACAAAGCCTGCACCAACTTGTATTCCTCACCATCTCCTATATTGTTTCTCACAGTTTTGCTCATTCCATTTCCGTTGGCTTGGCTTCATGACTTAGCCAGAACCCACATATCTTTCAGGGACTAGTTAAAAATGTTTTTATCTCTCCAGCATGCTTTCTTTTGAGTCTTTACAATGCTTCATATCGCTCGTGGTCAATACCAATAACTCATCAATTAAACTACCTAGTTGTTTAATTGTAAGTTTATTTATTTATTTATTTCTCTTGTAAGTTTTATTATTTCATTCATGCCTGGTTCTCTAAGTAGTCGCATGCTTTGGGGGTAACATCCCCAGCAGATTTTTAAGCTCCTGGAGGGCAAGTAGTGATAGCTGATGTTTATTCATATCACACAGCACCAAGAACAAGGCCTTGGGCCTAATAGGCCTTTCTCTTGATCTGATCATTACTTCTCCATGACTTCTCTCATTGCATTTTGCATAATTCCTGAGAGGAACTTATCTCTATAAGAGAACTCTGAATTCAGTTGTTAATCACATATCCTGTATGCTTTTAGCCTCACTAAACAGTGGACATTTGCTCTCCAAATGGCTGGTTCCTTCTCATAGCTCAAATAAGACCTCACCCAAGAGAATCTTATTGATGTCTCCTTTCTACCGTATCACCCTCTTTATTTCCTTCATACAAATGATCACAATCCAAAATTATCATGCTTGTTTCTTTGTTGATTTGGTTATTGCTTCTCTCCCTTAATACATTGTGAGCTCCTTCAGAGCAAGAATCATATCCAAATGTTTACCACTGGATCCCCCACATGCCTTACGCAGTGCCTGGCCTGATGGAGTGAGTACAGGCAAAAGTGGGAAGAGCTGATGCACAGGAATTGTCTTATTTGTTTCTGGAGCTTCCTCACCATTAATAACCCTGAGCTTAATTTCAATTACCCAGCCATATTATGGAAATTCTGGAATTCCTTGTTTTCATTAATGTTTAGCAACAGGTTAATGAATATCGCCAGATATAAAACATACATAAAAATTTTAAGATCATAAATTTTATAGAAAGAGAGAACAGAGTTCAATTCCCACTCCACCATTTATATCCCATGTAACCTTAGTCATGCTCCTGGTATTATTGAACTTGTTTCTTCAACTGCAAAGTCAAGATAACATTCACCTAATGGAATTTTGTGAGGATTAAGCAAGTAACGTGTGTAAAACACTTGTCGCAGTGCCAAGTAGTAAGGGTAATTGGTAGTCGCATTTAGATTCACAAAGCCTAGCAGGGAGCTGGCCCACAAGAAGGGCTCAATATATAAACGCATGTTAAAAGAAAATAGAATAGACAAGAATAGCTCCATCCCATCCCAGACCCCATAAACAGACCTATTCTGACTAAGCAATGGATGTTAGGAATATGTAAATGTTCATCTTTAGGCCTCAGTCTTCAATGTCCAGCATTTGTCCAAACAGTTCACTTATGATAACCTGCTCTTCGTGTTCTCACCTTCTCTGGCTTTTTCCTAAACTCTTCTCCCAGTTTCCTCTTCTGGCCTCTTCTGCTTCGATTAACCAGTGGGACATCTCCCTCTGGTTTGACGCTTGTGCTCCTAGACCCAGTGGAACAGTCAGTCATATTCTGGGTCCACACACTTTTGACTCTGGGTAAAGGTTGTTCCCATTGTGTCCAGGGAAGCCCTTCTGATCTCACCGAGAGAGAGATGGGCCATACTCATTCAAATGAGTTAACTAGCTAAGAAAAGCAAAAATATCAGTTATCAATTTGAGAGATAAATACATATTCAATTTTGTAATCATATTTTTATTGGTTGCTGGAAAATAAAGTATTCCACATTTTAATGTTGCACATTAGCCTGTCCACTGTTAGAGACTAATGTTAACTATTGTTAAATTTTGAATGCAACCCATAATACACATCCTACAAATGTGATATGCCAAAACCTCTTGCAATGGAATGATTATTACACACATATGAAGGACCAAAAGTTGTGAAATTGTCAAAGCTTGTCCTTGATTTCTTTTAACACCATTCCTTAGGAAACTGTTTCTGAGATTCATTGCTTTCCCTATTATTCTGCTTTCAGCCAGTTGTCAATGAATATCCCTCAGGTGTGGACTGACATTGCCTTAAGGTGTTTTAAGTGCAAAAAAAGTCTAAGGCTTAAAATACAATACCTCCCAATGGTATTTACACTTTTATATGGGACTATTGAAAGAACGCCCCTAAAGAATGACTCTCTCAGGGTAAGATTCAGATATCTTGAAAAAGTTTGAAAATTACACCTGTCTCTGAAATTACATCATTTGTGGGCTCACTTACTCCATCCTCCACGAAGGTTAGAGCCCAGACAAAGCAGACAGTAAGCAATAGAACGATTGAGGTGAGTATGTAAAATATGTAGCTCTCTTCTTTCACATGACCTCTGAGGTTAGAAGCAGAGTCATCGGCTCACAGCTGCTCCAAGAAAGTTTTAGAACAATCAAGGCCAGCTGTGAAAAATCCGCTCATGGTTTGGCTTCCAACAGACAGCAGCTATTCTGTGAAAAGTAACAGCTCCTTTTCCTTAGCTAAAACCTGAAAAGTCTGTGCTCTCTGTAAAATCCAAATTGGCCAATGAGTTTGAAAGAATATTGATACTGAAACCACCAACACAGAGAAAGCAGAAATGTCCCTTTTAGCAGCAATGTGGCACATAAAGACTGGACACAAAGGTATATAATTCAGCATACTTATTATTTCCAGAGGGCTAAGGGCACTTAAGTTCAGTAAGCTCCATGGTCCTAATAGTCTAATTTTGTGTATTTCTCATGCCTGATTCAAAATCACAAGACTCACCAGCTCATTTTGTTAATGAGAAAAAACGAGTTATGACTTAGAAGGGACCATGAAGGAAAACTAAGGCAACCTGTATAAAACACAACAGAATATTAAGTGTGCATGTCACTTGGCTGGGACACCAGAGTATCACAGGCAAAGGGGTAGAGTTGTGGTGGATGCTGAAAATGGCTGGGTAGAGACCCTCAAGGGAGACTAGAGATAACTGTGGCTAGAAGACAAAAAGACCTGTGGGTAGGAGGTAGTGAAAGTGATTAAATCCTCCTCCTGAAGCATATTAGGGAGCAGTTGAGTCATGGGTATCAGAATGAGCCCAAGCAAAATGATTCCTGTAATATTAAGCCGTTACAGGCAAGCAAGGTCAAGGACTCTCACAAGAGGAGAAATACAGAGATGTGACAGAGAGATTTCCAGCTTCACATAGTAACGCCCGAATTGATGTTTTATCCTAATTAAAGCTTAATATAACTCTGTGGTAAGAGTTTCTTGCCCCATATATTCTGAGATATACTTCTGAACAAAGGAAATGTGCCAACTGAGAAATATTCCATGAAACTAATTGCTTGATAAATGTGTGCAAAAACACATAACACAGAGATATTAAACAGGAAAGCTGGGAGAAGTTCTGTGCTAAAGTCAATAGAATAAAATCAAACCAAAATGGTAGAGTGTGGGATAATGCAAAGAATGTCAATTATACAATTCCATTGTACAATACCACCATATAACTAGGTTCTATAAGTCCACATACACACCTAGGGAGGTAGTCTTATTTACCTCTTTCAACTTTTATATTCTGACTAATACATATTAGAGTCAATATTGGTATGTTGATTCCATATGACTTGTTGATTAGGGATCAGATGAGAAGATTATTCTAATACTGAAAAACTCCTTTTTCACCTATGATTTAATTACCTAACTAAAGTTTACTGTGTTCTTTGGGAATCCAAAGTGGGTGGTGGGAAAATGGAATTGTCTCTAGCATCTTTCCCAAACTACACATACCCACCCATCCATAGATGCTGATGGGCCCTTAAGGGAAACCTCCCACCTTCCCACCCCTCCAGAGGCACAGTGCTGCTGGCAGACACAAATTATCAGGTGCACTGAGTGAGGAAAAAATGTTAGAACCATCAGCAAAATAGGAAAAACCACTGGACTACAGTCCGATGGAACTGGAATTGAATTTGGGTTCGCACCCATACTAGCTCTTTGTTTCAGACAGTTATTTAACCTCTCTGCTCCATTTCCTCGTCTTCAAGGAAAGGGGGGACAATAAGAGCTAATTCCCAAGTTTAAACGTTAAATAAGATTATTTATGTGATAAAGATATTAAATGTTTATAAAATTTGAATAATATTGTGCCATTCATAACTATCTATGTTATTTTAGCAAACAAATATGTCAGATTCTACCCACTGTTTTTATTTTATTTCCCCTTATTTTCATTTATATCACCTTCCACTGGTTTGTACTAAAAGGATTTCCTGGACTGTATGTTTTTAATGTTTGTAGAAAGAAAGCTCTCAAAGGAAAGACTCTTTCCTCTATATCCAATGGAATCATTGGCACAAAATTTAGGAAGTTAAGAAGAAATAACATTCTTACAGTTATTTGATTCAACATGGAAATTTCTTTTAGGATGAACTTTTTGCTGATGTCATTGGCTCGGAGTAAAACTGCCAAATATAAAGATATGATTCCAGCATTAATAGAGCAAAACTGTGAAACTGTACCAACCAACCTGAATTGTATTCTCATTGGTGCTGTCAATTAATGAAGTTAGACAAACGATTTTCCCACATTACAATGTAGTCTACTCAAAAGCCTAAGGAATGCCACCTGCCCATCAAAAATGAATAAATGTGACGTAATTCCATTGTATAATACCACCATATAACTAGGTTCTGTAAGTCCACATACACACCGAGGGAGGTAGTCTTACTTACCTCTTTCAACTTTATATTCTGACTAATATGTATTAGAGTCAATATTGGTATGTTGATTCCATATGGCTTGTTGATTGGGGAATCAGATGAGAAGATTATTCTAATACTGAAATACTCCTTTTTCACCTAATGGTTTAATCACCTAATTAAAGTTTACTGTGTTCTTTGGGAATCCAAAGTGACCATTGGTGAACCTGACAAAAAAAAATTCATCTTCTTAGAATTTTGTGATGTAATTAATATTTATTTTGGAACCCTCAGCACCCCAGAGAAGAGTTAGGTATAGAAAGAAACTCTAAAGAGTATATAAGTGCCCCAGAAGATTTTCCCCTTCCTCCCTGTCACATACCTCTTTGCCTCAACCCACTTAAATTCTGAGAAAAAAATCAATACAGTTAAATGAATGTAAGTATGGGTTTATCATTGTCTCTTTAAGTAGAATTATGTCCACGTTTTACAAGTTCCATTTCTTTAGCTGTCAAAAACTAGTTTTATTTAGCTGAGGTTGAGAATACTGGGCAGAGTCAAGGTGAGCATCTACTGAAAAGCTTTGGAAACACTCCAGGTATAAAGCTGAAGACATTAATCACCAGAATAACAAATGAAATTGAATTGTTCTAGAATTGGGCTCCTTCACCTCATTTTCCACTTCTTCTTCCAGTGTGGTCATCAGGATTCAATCCTGGTCCTATGCTGTCCATAAGATAATATCAAAGGGAGCAGACACTCAACATTTACTTCTTTTTATCTCGATTCTAATCAAGAAAATATGACAATATTTCTGATATCTCTTCTCAAAAAACTTTTTTTTTTACTCTAAGTTCTGGGATACATGTGCAGAATGTGCAGGTTTGTTACATAGGTATACATGTGCCATGATGGTTTGCTGCACCTGTCAACGCATCATCTAGGTTTTAAGCCCCGTATGCATTAGGTATTTGTTCTAATGCTTTCCGTTCCCTTGCCCACTACTGCCTGACAGGCCCCAGTGTGTGATGTTCCCCTCTCAGTGTCCATGTGTTCTCGTTTTTCAACCCTCACTTATGAGTGAGAAGATGCAGTGTTTGGTTTTCTGTTCCTGCGCTAGTTTGCTGAGAATACCTGAAAGCTTTGAAAAATCAGATTATCATTAAGAAATAATTCTTAAACTCAAAAATTTTGCCCAAAGAACTTCCTTCTCTGGAGACCTGAAAGAACAAATTAAATACTCATCATAAATATCCAAGTGCAAAACTACCAGTTTTGCATTTATAAAACTACCAGTTTGCAGATGAGGAAACTAAGATTCAGGAAGTGTAAATGATTTACCCCGGCATGAAGCTAGTTAATAGAAGAGCAGGTTGCTCCTTACTCTTACTATCTTACTTTTTTGTTAATCATTTATACACAAATCCTGAGTACCTACCATATCCATGGCACTAAGGGCTGTGAAGGGAACAAATCCAAAACATTCATGGTTCCTCCTCCCAATATTATTATTAGATACTTTAAACATTACAATAATGATAACCACTATATATCAAATACTCATTACGGGGGAGAAACTGGGTCAATATCATGGTCACAGACATTCTCTTGATATGAGTGTTAGTTTCTTCAGTTTACAGATGAAGAAAATGAAACTGGTATGCAAAATGTCATATAATTGTCTCAAATCACACAGTTCATCAGAAGCAGAGGTCAAATTTGAACTTACATTTGCCTGATTCCAAGACCTTTGCTCTTAACTATATCATAAGCTGATGTAGTTCTACAACTGAAACTTAACATTTACCTCCAGAGACGATGGAAGATACTTTAGCTAAAAGTAAAAGAAATTTTCAAAAATAAGGTTTATTAACGCTAGAATAATTTAACATAGGGACCCTGTAGACCTTCATCACTGTAGGTGAGTTGAAAATGAGAGGATACTAAATTAGAGGTTTTATTTAAGAGTGGGTCTACCTAATTGCCTAGTAGGAAGTGAAACCAAATGATATTTCAAGCTTTCTTTTATCCTATGACTTTAAGGAAAAACAATAACAACCATAAAACACCACCACCTACAACAACAGTCTTCTGTGTTTTCCCATGCATTCAAATGAGCTAAAAAGTGATAAATGCATTGCAAGTAAAATAGCTATGCAGCACTCTTGGGAAATGTGGTTCCACGGATATGCCACAGAGACTTTCATTGTAAAGCCTGGTACTGAAGTTTGGACAAAGGTGTGTTTGTGTGCAGTGACTAAGCTTGTGTGGGAGGGAGGCAACCACTGCAGATGGCTGAAAAATATGCTAATGTTGAAAGACCCATGTGATGGCTGGCATCCTGAAAGAGAGACAGATGTTTCCTCCCAAGAAGAATTTTAGAACAAGTGGCTTGCTGACCTATTCAGGCTTGATTCCTTAACTGCATCTCAGGGTCATACACACGTCAGAACCACTGAGACAATTGTCCTCCTCACTTTGTACCCCAGGAAAGAGATAGAGCAGCTAATTAATCACAAGGCCTTTGCTGATAATACCTTTCATTTGAAATTTTTGTTGTTTCTGTTTTTAAGATGTTTTCAAGATGTTTTCATGTTCTCTGAGACTTGCTTTCAGAATGCTGCCTCTGTTCACATGCTGGGTCTCCTACAGTGCTCACATTGCTCCACTCTCTGTACGTTTTGTTTTTTTTTTTTTTCCCCATAAAAACCATCCCTCTTATATTCACTTTTTAAGTCTTTCTTTTCCCCACTAAACTATATGCTCATTTCATGGCAGGGAGCATGACTAACTTGTTAACCACAAAATCCCAAGAGCCCAACATAATGCAAGATACATAGAAGTCTCTCAAAAACATCTTTTCTCAGAACTCCTGAGAATACCTACAAGACATTCTCAGATATACTAGAGAGGCAGAGCGTAGATTGTCTTGTATTAGTCTACTTAAACAAGATTGTTCATTCCTTCATTTATTCAACAAAACTTCTGGGGTTTATATCATGTGTCAGGCACTGCTCTAAATGACCAGGATGCTGCAATAAAAAGAACAACAACAAAAATTCCCATCCTTGTGGGTTTAGGGTGTTAGCATCAATATATTTTAAAAAGAAATTGAAAAAAACCCAGGTACTTTGACTACAAAAATCATTTTGTTTGCAGATTACCTAACACTGCTAACTCAAGTTCCTGGGTCTATAGAAGAAAAATAAAATTAAAAATTAAAAAACAGCCAGGCGCAGTGGCTCACGACTATAATCCTAGCACTTTGGAAGGCCGAGGCGGGCAGATTATCTGAGGTCAGGAGTTCGAGACCAGCCTGGTCAACATGGTGAAACCCTGTCTCTACTAAAAAAAATACAAAAAAAAAAAAAGTTAGCCAGGAGTGGTGGCACATGCTTGTAATCCCAGCTACTTGGGAGGCTGAGGCAGGAAAATCGCTTGAACCCAAGAGACAGAGGTTGCAGTGAGCCGAGATCATGCCACTGCACTCTAGCCTGGGCAACAGAGCGAGACTCTGTCTCAAAAAAATAAAAATAAATAAATTAATTAATTAATTAAAATTCAAAAACATTGCTAAGGATCTCATGCGTTTTCTTCTATCTTAATCAGGTGGGGATTGTCCCCATAAACAAGAAGAGTTTTAACCTGCAAAGTACAACTTAAAGAAATATAAATATGCTGTAATGGTTATGAAAGCTAACTGTGTACCACTCCATCCCCACCTTTCTGCTTCTGGCATTACAAGCTCTCCAATAGCTTTAGCATAAATTCACATGTCCTATTGTTTCTTGCCACCTCTCAGGGTTCTGAAGGAATAGGCACCAGGTTCTGATAAGAACAGAAACATCTGGAGTGTGGGAATGTTCATCTAAAGAACAAAAGTGAAAATAGCATGCATTGAACTGTTTGGTGTGCTAAGTAATGATTAGGGTTTTCACATACATTGTCTCATTTAATCTTTGCAATAAACAAACAACAAAGTACATCATATGCCCCCCTTTTATTTTCTACCAAAGGAGGAAATAGGGTAAGAGGTAGAGATGTACCTTTATGGATCTATAGAGAGATTTATGGCTTTTGTAATGGTCAGAGCACCTAAATCACTAATTAACTTCCTAGCAAATTTATAAGGCTGACATAACAAGTGAATAAATGGTTTCACTAGATACTGAGGAATTTTGTTGTTCATAACCTTGTGCCAAAAAAAGAAATGGGAAACCATTAGATCAGAGAGAGTGGCCATCTACCTTCTATTCACCCAGGGAAGATTTTGTAGAAAAAATGGGAACTGGCTACAGTTGATACTATATAAAGAAATACTGACTTTTAAATTTCTCCACTCTCTTTCTTAACAGATTCTCTTTTTTTTTTTTCTGTCCTTAAGGTCTCCAAGTTTTCTCCAGCTGAAAATACAGCTGCCTCATAGAAACACTGCATAAGAAAATTAATAACAATAAACCCCAGAGGAATCAGGGAAGTGGTGATAAGGCTGCTTTATGCTTTCCTTTTACCCAACTGAGAACTTCCTTTAGGCCTCACTTGCTGAATACTAAGAGGCCAGGGAGGAGCACTAGGGAACATAGGAGAGAGACAGGATGGCGGGAAGCAGCGAACAGATATGGGAGCAAAGGGAATTTTAAAAAGAGGAAAGGTCTCTGGCCGGGGCTGGCCCAAGGAAAAAATTGAAGGTCAGCAGAGGGGTTTTAACACAACCCTCTCCATCTCCCTCTCTATTCCCTACAGTGTTTTCATCACCCTCAGCTCCTAGCCTCAGCTGCTCTAATTCCCCAGCTGCTCTAATTCCCATCCTCCCATCCACCTGAAACAACAAATGCTCCAGACCAAGAGTTAGTTTTGTGTTTACAGTGTAGCCTCATTTTGCACAAATGTAAGTCATGTTCTGATTTTAGAACCTAGTCTTGCCACTAGTTTTTTTTATCCTCAACCACAAACAAATCTATTAGCATGTATTAAGGCTATGGAAAAAACCAGACTGGACTATAACCAGCAGGCAAGCTTGAGAATGGACACTACTCCCCATTCTCTTCCAGACAATTAGTAGTTACTACAAAGGCAGAATGCTGTAAAGGGCCAGACACCAGCATATACACATTCTTTTTTCTTTGGTCTAGATCAGTGGTAATCAAGTTTCAATATGCTTAATAATTACTGAATAGTAAATATCACAAAATCATTTACACTATAAATCATAGGTGATTTAAGGGCTTTTTTTTTTTTTTTTTTTTCCTGAGACAGGGTCTCACTCTGTCACCCAGGCTGGAGTGCAGTGGGCAATCTCGCCTCACTGCAACCTCCACCTCCTGGACTCTAGTAATTCTCGTGCCTCAGCCTCCCAAGTAGCTTGGATTACAGGCATGCAAAACCAAGCCCTGCTAGTGATTTAAGGGTTTTTAAGTAAAATTTTGTCTCTGCAAAATTTTCATCTAGTTTTGACTTTTAAACATGCCCAGCTGCAAAAGGTCATCTCTACTATAATACATTTTTCTGGAGAGAAAATTATAGCATTTGAAATACTCTCTAAGGAGCCTATAACCACCAAAGATAAGAACAACTCCTCTTCCCATAACAAATCTCATCTGTCTCATGTCTTACTCTCTCAGGAATATCCTATTCCTCTGCTAAACTACTGCAGCTCAACCAATGAATTAATCGGAGTTAAATTTTTCATGTTTCCTATAGTTAAACAGCACCTATACTTTACATAAGACCTTAGTGCCTAAACCAAGGGATAAGGAACTGTGGGAAATTCCAAGCACTTTGGCAGAATCCGAAAGGGAAATACGTGAGTTAGGAAGTCAAACGCGTTTTTAAAACCTCTTTAACCATGCCTTATAGGTAAGGGCTTCCTCATCCTCCAGGAGTTTTGTTCTTGGCGCACGCTGCCGACCTTACTGACAGCTCTCATGCCACAGCTGGTAAGTGACAGTAACAGTGGAATATTTGCCTGAATCTGAGGGATCTTTAGGGGAATAAAGTAGAAAGGGGAGCTGAAGAGAAGATACCTGAGAACACTGAAGAAGAGATAAATCTTTGGAGAAGACACTCTTGGGACTGCTACCACCCCAGTTCCCCATTTGTTGAAAGGCAATAGAACAAAATCAGAAAATATTGTAGCTAAACTTCTGAGATCTATCTCATGTACACAGACAAGTACACAGAAATAACAGATGCCAACGTGATCCAGCAGGTCTGGCATACTTTGCCATTAGAAAGTATTGCCCAGTGCCGGCCAGGCGCGGTGGCTCACTCCTGTAATCCCAGCACTTTGGGAGGCCGAGGCGGGCGGATCACGAGATCAGGAGATCGAGACCATCCTGGCTAACACGGTGAAACCCCGTCTCTACTTAAAAAAAATACAAAAAGATTAGCCAGGCGTGGTGACCGGCGCCTGTAGTCCCAGCTACTAGGGAGGCTGAGGCAGGAGAATGGCGTGAACCCGGGAGGCGGAGCTTGCAGTGAGCCGAGATCGCGCCACTGCACTCCAGCCTGGGCGACAGAGCAAGACTCCGTCAAAAAAAAAAAAGAAAGAAAGAAACTATTGCCCAGTGCTCTCTTCAGCAGTACATATACTAAAATTGAAAGTGTTGCCCTTAAGAGGGGCTGGGGCCCAGAGCCACCTTTGGCCAATTCTGGGCAGGAAAAAAAATGATAATGGGAGTACCCATTTCAACTGCCACATCAGGAAACCACAAATGTCTACTCTATCAGTCTAGAGAATCCACCAATTCTGTGCCTTTGCGGAACATTTGTAGGTCATACCTAGTTGGGCAACCACTCCCTTCCCTCTACAAGGCAAAAATTCGTACTCTGCCCATCACTGCAGCATAGATAAGTGCATGCGTGGTGCACAGAGATACAGAAAGCTGAATACAGTATTTTGCAGAGCTTTGATTGTAGCTGAAAATTTACATGAAAAAGATGGCTAGAGATAATAAACATCTTTGCACTCAAAACGTTGCATCTGAACTTTAGGAACTAGCAAGAAGAAATACAGAGCATTCTATACAATTAGATGAAAACCCATGAAGAAAGTAATCTATCTGCACAGTGAGTCTGGGACATAAATAATGTGAGGTACAGCAGAGTAGACAAGTCAAGCCCTGCATAAAGAATCAAAATAGAAATATTTCCCTTGGTCACCTCTGGCAGAGGATTTTACCAGTTCCTTGGGATGGAGGAATCAAAATAGATACAAGAATATAGGATTTTAAGTTTGTTACATATTATTGTTATCTTACTCATGCTAACTGTATAGTAAAGTTCATACAATTTTCATTTCATAATATAGATTTGCTAACCATTCATTAATTCTTTTATTTTCTTACTGAAAATCAAAGTTAAAGAATTCCTCCAGGTATATAAAAAGATTTCTGGACTGAGATGAAACTTCACTAAATTTTGCAGTCAAGATTCTGGTATCTAGACAAAAAGGATAGCTAAGCAGCAGATGTTCTTATCCTAGCTCTGTGTTTTACAAACAGCAAAGGTAATAAATAAAAAGATATATTTTCTCTTCCAGTGATCCATAGATTTGCTGTAATCATTGTAGGCATTTAAAGATGTAATCTTGTAATCTCATGGTCAGGAAGTAGGGTTGCTTTTAGTACAAAGCTACCAGAGCTGGACATAGAATGACTTCCACCCCAGCCTTATAAACATGGCCCTGTATCACCTGAGCTCATGAGTCCCACAGTGCCTGGACCCCCAATGATCTGCTCATCCCCACAGTACCTTCCTTTGGTTCTGAAGCCTCATAACTTTTTTAAAAACACCTCTTGTCAATGTAAGTTTTTCAAACTCTACCCAATAAAGTTTGCTCTATTATTGTAAAATAACAATGGTAAGAAAAAGGAACAATTGTCACACTGATGGACTCAGTGTGATTTCTTGTTCTACCAAACTCTATTGGAACTTTGTGAAATTACTGCTCTTCTCTGGTCCTCAGTTTACTGACTTGTAAAACAAGGGTTTAGAGTCCAAAAGATGATCTTTAAGTTGTGCATTTCCAAGGGAATATGAGTGAATCATACCCTTGTCTGTGAAAAATTCATCCATTTAACAACAGGGACATGTACCACTACCACCTGTTAGAATGGCTAAAATCTAAAAACTCTGTTGATACTAACTGCTATCAAGTATTCAGAGCAGCAGAAATTCTCATTCATTGCTGGTGGGAATGAAAAATGGTATAGCCACTTTTAAAGACAGTTTGGCAGTTTCTTATGTAACTAATACAGTCTTAAAAGCTATCATGCTCCTAAGTATTTGCCCAACTGATTTGAAAACATATGTCCACACAAAAACCTGCACACGAATGTTTATATCAATTCAATTAATATTAACAGTTGCCAAAAACTGGAAGTAATCAAGATGCCCTTCAATAAATGAATGGATAACAAACCTTGCTATATCCATGCAATGGAATACTATTCAGTGATAAAGGGAATGAGTTATCAAGCCACAAAAACATTCATGACTCCTAAGTGCATATTGCTAAGTAAAAACAGCAAGTCTAAAAATGGTACGCAATGTATAATCCCAGGTATATAACATTCTGGAAAAGGTAAAACTATGGAGATGGTAAATAGTTCAGTGGATGCCGTATATTCCAGAAGATAGGTGAGTAGGGCTGAACAGATGAAGTGTGTTGGATTTTTGGGGGGATGAAACTATCTTGTATGATACTGTAATGACGTGTACATGACACCATGCATTCCTCAAACCTTATAGAATATTACAGCTTAAAGTGTCACTGTAAGTTATGCAAATGTTTTAAAAATCATTTAGGAAGTCAGAGGATCCCAGAATTGAATACAGGTATAACAAAGGTCTCTAATATTTTAAATACACTAAATAACCTCACTAAATGGGGTTGGGGATTAGGTGTCGACTCAAATAACTTTGGAAATGAGTATAGTCTGTAAGTCCAAAGACGAAAGGGACTCTGTGTACTCTAGTTGACAAAGTTTTTTCCCTCAAGAGTGTGGGTCAATAATTCTGACACCAATATACATGGATATTGGAATTGAGCAATTAAGTAAATGGATGGTGTATGGTAGGTGCCAAGTTTCTTACTGTTGGAGTAAGAGGGTACAGATAAGCAATGGGAGGAGCCTAGAATGATCCATGTGTGATAGGTTAGAGTTTGAAATATCAGTATAAACTCATGTTTAGATTAATATAGATACAGATAGTTACATATAGAAATGTTTATAGATATGTGCGTGTATGTCATTAAGTACACACACATCTGTCTCCTTGCTTTGTCATCTGAGATGGCCTAGAGACCATTATACCCCAGTTGCAACAAGCACAGCTGGTTCCCAGATCTTGGTTTCTAATACCATTCTCCAATAAAAGGAACTAGGGCCCCTTGGCAAAATGGCTGGTTCTAGAACTTGAGCAGAAAATATGCAAGATGAGCCTGGAACACCTTGCAATTACAGAAAGTAAAAAAAGTGCTCAAAACAAAACAAAATCCCACACTGCTGGGGGTATGTCAAAACAAAACAAGAGGCAACTGAAATATCTCTCACAGGCCAAAGCTGGAATAATATGAGCAACAAAATAAATAAAGTAGCATTAGATTCTAAGTTAAAGTATAAAATAAATATTTATGACTACGCACTCATATAAATGACTGAATAAATAAATGAAACCGAAGAAACAAATGTCCTATGCAGAAGAATTCCAAATAATTTATAGATTTTCCACCCTAAAGGAGGGGGAGCACAATATACAACTACTTAAGTGTGGGCTGCACACAGTGACTTTCTTTCAAGAATACAATACAGAAAAGGACAAAACCAAATAACTTCCCAGTGGAGAAGCCTGACAAATACTACCAAGCCAGATCAAGGTTAACATCAACAGTGATAAATCATATTGATACTGTGTACCAGTGATATGTTGTAATGAGAATGGCATTTTACCTCTGTGGTCATCCTTTCCAAAACACATCACCCAGTCTAACCACGGGGAAAAAACCCAGACAAATCTCAATTGTGGGATATTCAGCAAAATATCTGACTTATTCGTTTTTGTTGCTGCAACAGAATGCCTGAGACTGGGTAATTTATAATGAACAGAAATTTATTGGCTCACAGTTCTGGAGGCTAGGAAGTCCAAGATCGAGGGGCTGGCATCTGGCCAGGGCCTTCTTGCTGCATCTTCCCCTGGTGGAATAGTGAAGGTCAAGAGAGGGTAAGAGGGGGCCAAGCTCACCCTTTTATAATGGCACCAATCCTACCCATGATGGGGGAGCCCTCATGACCTAATCACCTCTTAAATGTCCCACCTCTTAATACTGCTACAATGGCAATTAAATTTCAACATGAGTTTTGGAAGGGACATTTAAATGGTAGTAATATCTAACTACTGCTCCTAAAAACTATGAGGGTCCTCCAAACAGGGAAAATCTGAGAAACTGTCATAGCTGAGAGAAGACATGACTACTAAATATAATGTGATATGCTAGATTGGATCCTGAAACAACAACAAAAAGAGAACATAAGGTAAAAAAACAAAAACAAAAACAGAAACTGGCCAGGTGCGGTGGCTCACGCCTGTAATCCCAGCACTTTGGGAGGCCGAGGTGGGCGGATCACGAGGTCAGGAGATCGAGACCCTCTTGGCTAACACGGTGAAACCCCATCTGTACTAAAAAAATACAAAAAAAATTAGCCAGGTGTGGTGGCGGGCGCCTGTAGTCCCAGCTACTCGGGAGGCTGAGGCAGGAGAATGGCGTGAACCTGGGAGGTGGAGCTTGTGGTCAGCCGAGATCATGCCACGGCACTGCAGCCTGGGCGACAGAGCGAGACTCTGTCTCAAAAGACAAAAAAAACACAAAAAACAAAAAACAAAAAACAAAAAACTAAGGAGTGAATACAGTATACAGTCTAGTTAGTAATAATGTATCACCATTGGTTCATTAATTGTGAAAAATGTGACATATGAATGTAAGATAGTTATAATAGGGGAAATTGAGTGTGGGGTATATGGAAAGATGGAACTATTTTCACAATAATTCTGTAGATCTAAAACTGTTCTAAAATAAAAGTTTATTTTAAAAGTTATTCTTTATGCATTGAACAAATGCTGTTATGCTTTTGCATTGTGCTGGGCTGCACTTCATATAAAGCAATGAGTAAAACAAACCTGGCCCATGCCTTCAGGGAGCTTATAGTCTAATTTGAAGCAGTGACATTCAGCAACTAAATAAAATAGAAGGAATGAACCCATGTTGAGGAGTTCATAAAGATGAATGGATGTAAATGCTGAAGTGATGTCCTCAGACTGATCCCAAATCCTTTACTCTAGGCCTCAGAGCCACAGGCTGCCTTGAACCCAGCCAGAAAACAAGTTTTGTTGAATGACAAAAGAGACTCTGTGGAAGGTGGTGCTGGGTAGGACTGAATCAACGCATTAGAATCAGAAGACGCAAGATCAAATTCCATGTTCTGTCTCATATTTGTCATACCAGTTCTTTGAGCTACAATTTCTTCACCAGTAAAATTTAGCTAACAATACCCACCCTGCAGAATTGGTATGAAGATTAAATGTGATTGTATAAACTACCAAGCACATGTAATGTCCACTTTCAGTGGCTTAGCTGGAACCTCACACAAATCTGTTCATTTATTCCAGAACATGTTCTATTCCAACATGCTCTGTTCTCTTTTCTCAGAAAGATCACAAACTATAAGTTTTTTGAATATAGCTACCCCTGTCCCTCTAAATATGCCTCTCTCTCCTTAAGAGCTCTTGTCTCCCACCACCTCACTTCCTTATCAGTAAAAGCCTTGTGTACAATGATGCTATAACTCAACAGATCTTCCCAAGACAGAAAAATTGTGTTTCTAGTTGCTTTGCTTTCACACAAGGAAACTCAATTTATCTTGTGGAGGGTGAAAGGAAGTTTCATCCAATTTATTTCTGGAAGCTGGGAATATGCTGTGGAGAAAGAGAAAAAACTAGAGAGAACATTTAAATTTAAAATCTACAAGATTCTATCTCAATTTGTACACCAGTAATTCAGAATTTTTGACAATTCAGAGAGAATTCCCTATGGTTCTACTGAATAAAAATAAAAGCTAGCAACTCCAATGCAATATATTTAGTGGTGTATTCTAATTATATTAATTAACTTGATAGAAACAAGCCCATGTTAAATTATATTTAATATATAAAAACATGCTTTTTAAGTTTTTTTATGTATTGGCTAATTTAGACACAGTCTTTCTGGATACATAATGCTATATTGTATTAGTATTACCAAGCCTGCTGTAACTGAACCCAAGCAGACAAACAAATAACTATGTGTAAAATAATGCTGAAGACAATGTCGTTAGAATAGGAATGAAAGGAGAAAGCAATGCTTAGAACTCCAAGTAAGAGGATGTCCTTGGGTGAACAATAATCAGCAAGTCATAAAAATATATTTAAGTCCAAAATCCAAACACTGTTTAGTGTTTATTTAGTCAGGAAGCTAACATTGCCTGTCTAATCTTAATTTTAGTCTAATTCAGGTGAGGATGTCTAGCACCTACTGAAGAAATGGATGTTTTAATAACTTCACCAGCCCTTGGCAAAGGAAGAATTAAACATTACCTCTGTCTCCCCTTTCTCCATCCTGAAATCTGGCTGAGTTAATGACTATTTATCTATGTTTGACACCGATAAATTTGGATATTTATCCATAATATGAGTCTAGAAATAAGCTTTCTATAATGGTAGTATATTCAGAAAAAAAATCATCTGTGTCAAACACTAAAAAGACTACAGAGAAGACTCTGATGGAAATACACATTTTATCACATTTATAAATTTATAAATATATATTTTATTCTACCATAAATTTTTATTCATTCAATTACATCATCATTTTTTCTGTATCAAGTTTAGCTTAAATGCTATTTGAAATTCTTTCTTAGAATACTTCCAAAATTACTACGAAAAGAATTTAAATCAAAAAATATTGCAAACCTATCTCCCATAGAAAAACTGAGACAAAACTCACAATGTCCTTTCGTTTACTTTTTTACTATTAATACACTACATTTTATAGACTTCACATTTTTCAATGCCTTTTCATAACACTACATCATTGATCTGTTTTATAGGTGATAAAATAATTTCAGAGACAATAAGGGTCTGAATTGAAGTCACACAGCAAAAAGTGATGACCCCAGGACCAAACTGCAGGTCTGGCTATGAAGTCCGTGCTATCTGCAACATAACAGCACAGCTGCAAAGAGAGTGATTTATCTAAATAACTTTTTAAATTTACATATTTATAAAATATAAAACAAATCATGAGATTGAGAATTAAACTTTGAAATATCAGAGGGAAATAAAATTACCAATCTGTTCACTCAATCAATGTGGACAACAAATCACATCAGAGAAATGAGTTGAGCTCTCAACATTAATTAATCTGAAAGAGCTTCATTGTGTAGAATAGAACTAGTAATGAAGTGTTTGGGGACAATCTTGGGTATTCTGAAGAAATGAAATGATTCAGAACATTAAAAAGTGACTGTATTCAGAGACAAATAGCCCACCCCTTCCTGCTGCACTTGTATCAGTTGAGATTTCTTTTCCTTGGAAGTAATAGATACTATCTTAAGCCTGCTTAAGCAAAACATGGAAATGTATTAAAAGGATCGTATGTCTGGGGCTCATGATACTAAAGACTATTTTTAAGCATTCTTCACAGGAATCTAAGAAAAAGGGAAGATGTTGGAGGAAAGAAGAGACAGCTCAAAGGAGGACTCAGTGGGTAGAAACAGCTAACAGATCTGTTTCTGAATGCACAGAGATGCTCTCTAAGGATTCCCACTTAAGTGAGGAATCTCAGGCAAATATGGGGATTGGTAAATCACTGCAGCTTTATAAATGAGAGGAAAGGAGTGAGCCAATCTTGGGCATTATGCTAACGTGACTCCATTTCTACCAACAGACTGGTGAGGCCTGAGGACATGGGTTACACAGATACCAGGGGTGTGATACAAAAGAGAGGGGGAGTCCTCCACACACCAGTGGAAAGAACACAACATGAGATTTCTGCAGAAAGCTGCCCGCATCAGTGGTTTTGGCACGATGAGATTGCTTCAATCCTGGGGAAAGCAGGGGGCAGGAGGCAGGAGGGAGCAAAGGCAAGAGCCCTGGGCAGCAGCATCTGCTTCTTTGGCACTGGGATATTTGGCAGCAGACCCTACCCTAGGCAGAAAAGCTGGGGCTGGAAAGAAGTAAAATGATAGTGTCTGGGGGCGGGGATGTTCTGGTGAAATACGCTGAGAATAACTCAGAAGTAATCCGTAAAGATTTTAAAGGAGTCTGGTGTGAACGAGGCAAAGCCCAAGGAATACCATATTTGGACTGCCATTCTGATGCTGTTGGCTTGGGAGACATGCTGTATATATCACTAGATATATGTGAATATCTTTCTATCTCTCTATCTATGGAGTTCTCTGAGTATTGCCTCTTTACCATACTGTGTCATGGTACTTAATGGTAGGGAAGTTATTTTGTGCATTTGTCTGCCCTTTCCTGAACACCTTCTGACACAATGTAGGAATTCAAATCAAATCTATCTATGAGAGTCCTGATGCCTCACAAACATGTGATCCCTGCCATGTCATTTCTACTTTCACTAAAGGATTTTACCCATGACACTAGTCAAGATGTCAGGAAGTTATACATATGGAAGATAGCAACAAAGATCTTCTGAAGCCCAGAACACATTGATTGGCATTCATTTTAAAAGACATGTCTCATGTTATGTAATGCTTACATTCCTAAAAAGTTGATATGTTGCAGTGAAATGTATATAAAGGCAGATGGTATTTAAACACTGATTTAAAAAAAACTCTGTAGCAGATTAATTTGAAATGAAATAATCACTTCTCATTAATTTTCTTTGTAGATTTGTATTGCCTCCATAGCAGATCTGCAGAAAAGGGTAGAATACAGCAGAGTGAAAAGAACATGGGTTTCAAGCCAAATAGACTAAGAATAGATCTTTATCTACAATTAACTAGCTGTGTGAGCTTAAACACATTTCTTAGACTTTTGAGCTCAGTTTTCTCCTCTGTAAAGTAGGGCTATTACTGATCTCACAATTTACTGTGAGGAACCATGTAAAGAACTTGTACATAGTAGATAGACATAGCTAGATATGGATATAGATGGTATGTTTTAAATTTTTTCTATATATATATATGTTTCTCTCTCTACGTAGATACGGAGAGAAATACTGGGACAAAACTCTCAATGCTCTTTTGTTTACTATTTTTATTATTAATACTTTACATTTATAGACTATATTTTAATGCCTTTTCATAAAATTATGTCACTGTCTGCTTTATAGGTGATGAAATAATTTCAGGGATACTGAAGAATTAAAGTTATGCAACAAAAAGTGATAGACCCAAGATCAAACTGCAGGTGTCTTGGCTATCTGCAACATAGGAGACATATATGTATATATGTGTGCATGTGTATACACATGCCCCTACATCTATATCTAGCCATATATATATATATAAAAAACACCATTTTTTTTGTTTCTGAAGAGAATGACATTTCTAGAATTTTTAAAGTATATATACAGAAATAAAAGTTAAAAAAAAAACTATGCAACCCAGTCAAGTCAACCATCAAAAATTCTAATATTCTGGATAATAACTATTAAATTTATACTTTTAACCATTTTTAAATTATACTGAAACTAGTATCTTAACCTACTATTTTATTACTGCTTAAGGTTGACAGCCTCACCACAGTTCTAAACGAATAAACGGATGAGATGCAAATTTTTTATATTCAGTCCTTTCATCTCTATGAAAACCCTATATGGTCTGGCTCTGTACCCTCACCCAAATCTCATCTTGAATAGTAATTTGAATTGTAATCCCCAGGTGTCGAGGGAGGGTCCTGGCGGGAGGTGATTGGATCATGTGGGCAGTTTCCCTCATGCTGTTCTTGAGATAGTGAGTAAATTCTCACTATCTGGTTGTTTGATAGTATGAGGCTCTTCCCATTTCATGCTTTCTTTACCTCTCGCCTGCTGCCCTGTAAGACATGACTTGCTTCCCTTTCACCTCCCGCCATGCTTGTAAGTTTCCTGAGGCCCTCCCAGCCAGATGGAGCTGTGAGTCAATTAAACCTCTTTCCTTTATAAATTAGCCAGTCTTGGGGAAGTTCTTTATAGCAGTGTGAAAACGGACTAATACACCAATCAACTGACCAGTTAGTAACCACCAAGGGTACAGAACTGTACTGAGCATATCAGATAAGATTTTATTGAGAGCTTTTCTCCAAGTGGAATTATATAACTAGCTTCCTTCAAAATCACATTTTTTTATCCTCATATTAATGTTTTAAATTTTGGAAAAGAGTTTGCTCAAAATAGCAATGAATTCCCAGAGTCAACTGCTGATGGCCTTTCCTCTTTTATAAAATATGTAGTTACATAGATGATATGACCATTAGTTTCTGCTTAAGGTTTAATTTTGATATATTTGCAGTTGAAAAATAGGCCCCAAATCTACTCAAAACCAATGCATGTCAATTGCTAAGTTTTTCCCAAGAGAAAATTAGAATAAATTTTGTATGGCAAAATCACTGATTTGCATTCTGTGACCTTAGCTAATTTCTACATTAATGTGGAAGAACTATAGGGAATCATGTCTGGAACATGTCTGTCATTAAGTTTACTAAAAGATTGCTATTTGAGGGCTTAAAGAGGCCAAAACATGAGTTGGAATGACATGTTCCTCAATGTTGGGAACTCTTTGTGTCAAACAAATCTGTCAGAGTGTTTATCACCACATAGGACATCAGTTCTTATTTTTAGATTCTCATTAAACCCAGTAAAGCAGGTGTCTGCACAAGCTGAAATTTCATCGATATGCTTGTTCTGCATATAGATTGAAATTATATTGCTCCTTATTATTGGTAATGCTTTCCTTAAAAACAGAATCTTAAAAATATTTTAACAACTTGATTTAAAAAGCTCTTTAGTTTCACTGCAACTTAGGTGGTCCAATCCTGTTCTTCCAAACGTAGTTTCATAGAAAAAAAAAATCAAACTTTACCAAAATTTTGACGTAGCAGCAGCCAACCTGCCACCACTGATCTCAAGTGCTTCAAACCAAATGACAGAATTTGAGATTTATAAATGATCATGTAGCCTATCATATTGCCCAACCTACTTATTTTAATGTGAGCAATTTAAAGCCAAAATCTATCCCTCTCGTAGATCTCATAGCACCAAATACCGACATGCCCAGTTTTGTGAGCTATCTCAACTCACAGGGAGATAAACAGTAAAAGCTTTGAGTTTTTTTCCAATAACAAGTACCCCTGTACTCTGTTGAACACATCCCCCCACCAATAGCATTCTTCAGTCTTTACTGTTTTCCAGGCTTGGAAGCAGGATCTCTTAAGGTATCATTTGGCTCCATAACTTTGTAGTCACTTTCAGTTTTTAAAATAGTCACATTTTGGATCTTTAAAACTGAGTGCTGTTCATTTAGCTCCAATCTCAAATTTGATCCAAAACCTCTTTCTTTTCATCCTAGCACAGGCTAAACTCATGACTCTCAAAACTTGAGAGGAGAGCGAAGAGAGAAAACAGGGTTGTGTCTTCTCTCCTCTTTACCTCTCTCCATCCTGCTTTCTATCCTTCTCTAAACTTGAGGCAGAAAGGAAGGAAAGGCAGAAGAGTCTACATCTCCTCTCCTGTACCTGCCCATGCTGAGGTTTCCATCTCTTTCCTATTGGTGTCCTCTCCTTTCCTGCTTAACATGGGCAGGCCTGCAATCCCTTCAGTGTGGCTAATATCCAAATATCTTTGGAACTCTTCTTGTTTTCTATTTACACTCAATTCCTTGTTGATCTCACCCAATCTGGTGGCCTTTAATAACATCTGTATACTAAAAACTCCCAATACCCAACTGCCTAATCACCACCTTACTTGCATGCCCAGTAGGCTTCTCAAACTTACTATGTCCACAAAGCCTTCTCCACCTGCCATCTTCCCCTCTCAGCTAATGGCAATTCCATCTTTCTCGTTGATCAGACCAAAATTTAAAGTCACTTTTTTTTTCCTCTCTTCCTCTCTTATCCCCATGTTCAATCTTTCTACAAATTTCATCAATTCTATTCAGACTTGTATCCTCTTCCTGCCGTCTCTACTGCTGCCACCCTCATGTCAAACATCACTAGCTCTAGCCCAGATTATCCCAATGGCCTTCCAATGGATCTGCTCACAGTCTTTCTCAACGCAGCAACTGGAGTGATCTTATTAAAACACATGTCAGACCAATTTATGCCTTATGGTAGCCCATATGCCTTACATGATGTACTTCATTCCCTATTATATCTTTCGCTGCATCATATGCTACATCCCTCCTTGCTCACTCCACATCAAGTACAATCAAGTACCCCAATTTCCTCAGCAAACACTACAGTCATATGTTTGTTTGTTTGTTTGTTTTTAATTCAGCTATAATTCACATAAAATGGGCAAATCTTAAGTGCTAAGTTTGTAGTTTTGACAGTTCTATAGGCCCATGTAACCACCATCCATTTCAAGATAGAGAACAATATTCTGTCACCTCAGGTTCTTTTCCAGTCAATTCCAATTCATCCTTATACATAACCACAATTTTAATTTCTGTTACCCTAGATTCTCTTTGCCTGTTTTTAGACTTAATACAAATGTAATCAAATATATTATTTTATGTCTAGCTTTTTCTTACTTAACATAATCTTTTTGAGATTCGTTCATGTCATAGTATGTATTCATAGTTTTTCTTTTCTTTCAATTAATGACTAGTATTCCATGGTATGAATATATTACAGTTCATTTACCCATGGGGCTAATATGAACAAAGATGCTATGAACATAGTGTACAAGTTTTCGTGTAGACATACGTTTTTATTTCTCTTGGGTAAATACCAAGGATTGAGATTATTGGGCACGGCTAAATGCATGTTTAACTTTATAAAGAAACTGTGCCTTCCACTCTTTGCATTTGCTGTTCCCCTTACCTGGAATGTTCTTCCTCTAGGTATCTCATGGATAACTCCTTGGCTTTCTTGTCTTTGCCAAAAGTCACCTTCTCAATGAGCTCTACCCTATGTAATCCAACTCCATCCTCCACCTCAACCCTAGCACTCTCACTATTTCCAGATTTTCCCATAGCACTCTTCACCCTTTGGCATGCTATATAATAATGAATTATTATTTATTGATTTTTTTCTCCCACCAGAATGAAGGAAAAAGCTTTTTTTAAAAAATCTCTGCTGTGCATTAATAAGTCAACATTGCCTAGAACAGTGCCTGACACTTAAGTAGAAAGTCACAAATAATTGCTAAATGGAAGGAAAGAAGGAAAAAAGGAAGAAAGGAAGGAAGGAAGGGAGGGAGGGAAGGAGGGAGGGAGGGAGGGGCCAAGAGGCAATGAATGTCTGGGGTGTCTCTCAGAATGCCAGGTCATAGCTGCTCTGTGGAACTTCTCAGGTCTCCAAAGCTCCAGAGTTAGTGTCCAATTGTTCCTAGTGAATTTTAGCACTCACTCTTGTCCCAAGTGTGCTATCTGTGGGCTTTCCAACCTGTGCCTCTTTAGCACATGCAAGGTGTTCTCTTATGTAAAAAGCCTCTGTATTTTGACATGGAGTTACTAAAATGTCTCTTCCATCAGAAGTTAATCTGCTTGGCTTCTGCTTTAGTGTGTCTAGATATGCCTATCTGGTCTCCCTTTGCTCCTCCTCGAAACACACACCACCCAATTGTGAAGGGAGTTTCAAGCTTCTTTCCGTGTCCCATAAGCAGCACTCAAACCCAAACCCCACCCCTCCTCCATTTCCTCAGACCTTGAAGGCATTCATATGCTCTATTTCCAGAATTCCTCCAGCTGAATAGATTCATGGCTTGTGGTTTTGTTTTGCTTTTTTCAAAGCGTTTACTACATAGAAGTAGTTATTATTTACTACATAATCTGGCAGAAAATTCTAGAAAGCTACATTTCTTTTGCCCTCTAATACAAGCCCTCACTAATAGAACGGCAAAACTGGGATTGCTGTTTACTTATTAAGTCTTCTTCCTTTGAGAAAATCAAAAAGAAGTAATGGGCATGTGTGGGGGCAGGAGCTATTTGAGAACTCACTATTCTTTCCACTCAGTTTTGCTGTGACCTTGAAACTACTCTAAAAAAAGATAAGTTTATTAATTAAAAAAAAAAGGAGTCGCGATAGCTCTGCCTTAAAGATAATAGTGAATTCATGTTAAAATCACTGCCCATACATTTTCCTACTGGTCCACTAAAGTAAATGTGAACTCATTCAGAGTTTAAGCCAATTCCCTCATCAAGTAAGTCAATGTTTATTACAGTTTAACAGTGCTGCTTGTCTCAGCAGTCTTAAAGTGATTATATCAGTGCCTGTTTTGGTCAGGGTATAGCCAGGAAAATGCAATTTACTTTAAGTATTTACAACGGAGGATACATAATACAGGAAGTTGGTTCCACAGATGATAAAGGAGCCGAGAAGCCAAATGAAACGGTGAGAGGAAACCCTTAGCAACACCAGGGAACCACTCCTCTCCCTGGGCTGGCTAGATAAAGGGAGACGGCAAAGTCACTAGAGTCCAGGTATCAGGGTTACTCAGCAGAAGCCAGTTTCAAGGCAGGCCTGTCAGACAGGAGCTAGTGCCATGGAAAATATACAACCTAGCCAGAGATAACACCAAAAATATATAATTAAAGAGAAATTCCCTGGTACCTTCATTTCTGTCACCGCTCAGTCTGCTGCAGGTCTTCCCACTGGCCGCACACAGTCTGAAGCCCACTGACACATAAGCCTGGGAAACAGCCTACAGGGATCAGCACTTCAAGCAGGGGAACAGCAAGGAATAGATCTGAGGCAGCAATCAGCACTGTGGCAAACTAGAATAAACACACAGAGCAGAATTTGAAAAACGTTCAAAAATTTCTATCAGAGTAGATGATTCTCTGTATGGTGCTATTTCAGAACATTTCAAAATACATGTATTAGCATAAGGAAGGGTTAATGGCTTATGCTCTATTAGGTTCAGAGAGAGAAAGAAAGAGAGAGAGAAAGGAAGGAAGGAAGGAGAGAAGGAAGGAAGGTAGGAAGGAAGGAAGGAAGGAAAAGAGAGAAAGAAAGAAAGAGAGGGAGGGAGGGAAGAAGGGAGGAAGGAAGGAAGGAGAGAAAGAAAAGAAAGAAAGAAAGAAAGAAAGAAAGAGAAAGAAAGAAAGAGAAAGAAGATTAATTTACTTAATGGTAAACATTATTAAAATAAATACTCAAGCAAAGCTTGAAAAAGGGAGTCTTGTTTAATTCCATCCCACCACAATCCTATTCTCTCACCCTCCTATGGCACAGAGATTAGTGGTAGTGAAGTGGAGAAAGGAGGTTAGAAGTTTCCATGTTATTTCTGGCTATTTCAGTTGCAGCATAGAAAAAAAAAACACTAACAGTAATAGTTCAGATCTTATCTTGATACTAATCTTGATGATTTGTGTATTTTTAAAGACATGAAACCTGTAAATATAATTGGGAGGTAAAGTTTCTTTTTCTTCTATTTGACATCATAAAGTTATTTTAACAAAAAGAAAATTTAGTCTAAAAAAAGATTGTGCTCCTAAATTCAAGTGTTCGTCTACTTCTTAAGTCTATAATTTACTAGGCACAATGTTGTGACAAGACTAACAATTAGATCATTGTTGCATAAGCGCTATGATAACTTCATGGGCAGTAGAGAGTGCCCAGGGTTTTGGTTCTAAGACATGAGTCTTAGTACCACCGGGAGTACTTTTCTGGCTGTGTATCTTTGGACAAACAACTTGACGACTCTGAGCCTCCAGTCATTTTAAATAAAACAGCTACAGTCATGGTACCACTCCACGAAGCCATTGTGATGATTTAACGAAGTAAAATTTGGTGACCACTATGGCACAAACGCTTAGCTTCTGTTGTTTTCCTTTTTATTTTGGGGACCCAAGAATAAGCCTTCCTTTTAGCCAATGAAGAAACACCAAACACAAACATTATGTAGTCAGAAGCAACCCTAAAATAGCTACTATATAATTAACCCAGTCTTGAGAAGTGAAAACAATTACAGGATTAGAGAAGGAAAAACACAGACAATTTTCTATGCCATCTCAAATGCAGCAGCTGAAAGAAGACCCATCAAACTCACTTATGGCACCCAGCTGTGTTACTGCATCTTTACAACCCTAAGGATTCCAGATGCGTGGGGTTCACCTGGGTCTAGGGAGCCCTTAAACGAGCTAACCAATGATTTCCTACAAAACAGTGGACTAAATGATCAGAAGAAGAAATGAAAATCACCTGGACAGTTTCACCTTAAAATAATTGACAGAAGGGGTGGGGAAAGATAAGTTTTATAAGTAGTTTCTTGCCGCAGTTTTCTTATTGAAATGCCTCCTGGCAGGCAGTTTTTCCACCCAGTTCTGGTTTTAGTTGAGTTGCTATGTTTTCCTCTCTAATTCAGACCCTGAGAATGATCTATTGCAAATCCACCTACTCTTCCTCCCAGAGAATCCTTTTATTCATAAAACTACTTTTTCTTTTTTCCATGAAACTACCTCCATGTTAGCCCTTTGGAGGAATTTAGTGAAGAACTTATCTTCCAACAAATACTTGTTGAAGGCCTACAACATGCCATGCAGGCACCCTTCCAAGCACTCTGGGCACACCAAGGAACGGAGGAAGTCTCTGTCCTCATGGAGCTTATATTCTAGTGAGGGAGACAGACAATGAACAAGAAACATAAACAAGAAGTAGATAGTACAGTGTGCTAGAAAGTGATAAGTATTATGGCTTAAAACAACGAACCATGGAGCAGTTCCTGGAGTGCTGAGTCGGCGGCATTGGTGAGAGAAGTAAAAACTTCTCGGCAGCATTGGTGAGAGAAGTAAAAAGTTCCTCGTGTCCTCCCAGCTGTCAGCATTCCAAAGAGTTAGATTTCTGTGAAGGCACACAGCCCTTTTCCTGAAACAAGGTTTCATACTGGCAAGTAATGACTTTGTTTCTTTCCCATTCAAACAAGTAATGAAATTTTACATAGCAATTTTTACTCTTTTAATTTCCAGATCTGATTGTGTGGAACTACATATTAGGATACCCTGGTTTCTATATCCATTATATTTCATTAAGGCTAATTTAGCTTCTCTATCTCCAAGTCCTCAATCTTTCCATCTTCCCTTCACAAATAGGATAATTACCAGCTCATGTCCTTTGACGTCAGAACAGTGCAACCGCTCTCTGTGTTTTAGCAATTCAGTTGTAAGACTTTCATTTGATTCCCTGGACCTCATTTGAACTTCCATGGGTACAATCCTATCTTAATAAAACACATACTGACTCTGGGAAAAATTGTAAAGCAAGTAAAAATGGGGTGGGAGCTGCTCCACAATTCATTTCTGAGGCTCTTAGCTCATTTATTACAGAAATTTCTTTCTCTTTCCTTCCTGTTGGTAGTGCTTAAGTAGTCCCCTGACCTGCACTGCATATCCCCCCTACTCAAAGCTTATACCATAGGTGACATTACCTTGAGGAATTTCTGTATAACCAAAAAACCAGTGTTTCATCATAATTAATTCACACACAGTTAATTAATACAAGAGAATTTTTTTATTTTTAGCAGGGAAGTGAGTTTCTGGCTTCATCTTAGCCAGCTTTTTATCTCCAGGGCTTAATACATGTTAGTACACATATACATTTGATGGATGAATGAATGGAAGAGAAATATTAATATCTGAAAATGTAATCCTGACAGAGGGAAGGAAACAATATCTATTTTGTATTTAATTGGTTGAAAATAGTATTGGGACCATATTTCTCCCAGGACCTTCTGCTTCATCCCCCTCTTCATGCATCCTTTTCTTTCACAGTGCTCTGTTTGTCTTTTTGTCTGCCTGTCTCTGCCACTGGACTCTGGGATCCTTGAGATGTTAGATACGTTTAGCGGTTTTATCTCCTGTCACTAATATTTGGGTTGGGGGAATACTTATTTCCCCACTACTTGTTTCCAGCCAGATAGGAGCAGGAATTTCTATTCTCCTCCTCAAAAGAGAAAAGCATGAGAGGAGCTTGTGATGTCTCTCTAGGTGCTGCCTCACTCCTCTCCAAGTGGCTTACTTCATTGGAAAATGTGGGAGAAGAAACCATCATACTCAGCTCATCACATCTGCCTCTCCTTCTGGACCTGGCCTGCCTGCAGGACACCCATATTCTCTGCAACTATCATGGGGTAAATGTATGGAGGGGGCTGGAGAGTGAAGGGGTTGTACTGCTCTTCTAGGGCCTAGAAGAGGTGGGTGGGTAGATGAGTCTGCCTAATCCAGTAGTAAAGTCTTAGGTGGCCCATTGAGGATGCCATTTTTGGAATGATGGCACTGAGGCCTGGAGTGCTTATATAACTTTGCCAAAGTCACAATGAGCAAGTGACTTTGCTTAGATTTGAACCTAAGCACTTTGGTTATAAACCCAAACTCTTGAACACAATGTCCTATTTCTGTTTTGTTGTTTGTTTGTTTTGTTTTAATTATTTCCACATTCTCTAATCAACCTTACCAAAAACGCTGTTTTACGTCTCTGTCAGATTCCTGCATCTACTCTTGAATGCAACAGCTAGCACAGGGCCGGCCTGGCTCATAATATGCATTCAAAAATGGGTGACTTTAATGAAGTGATATTATCAGAGTCCTTGTGATGCTTGAATGAAAAAGTGAAGAATGAGCTAGATCACGGCAAGATCACTCTGATGCTTGAAAAAATTTAGAGTCAGCTCTCATCCCAAAACTCCAGGAGTCATTAATTTCTTTGATACTTTAGAGAATAGAATCAGGCGAGGGTGAGTTGAAAATGTCTAACATTGACTCTTTGTTTCCTGTCTCCACTATACCATTCATGTGTGTAACCTGAGCTGGGGTACATCCCAGCAATACTTGATATCTTTATCCTAGGAATTTCTTCTGAAAGTGTAAACTATGGGTCTCCACTTGAGCAAGATCATCTTTGGAAAAAATAAAAATAGAAAAAGAAGAAATAGGGCATTGTGTTCAGGAGTATGGGTTCTATAACCAAAGTGCTTAGGTTCAAATCTCAGCAAAGTCACTTGCTCATTGTGGCTTTGGCAAAGCTATATAAGCACTCCAGGCCTCAGTGCCATCATTCCAAAAAAGTAAAGACATGTCTTAGAACAGTTATGCAGATTATATAAAGCAATCTATATAAAGTATTTAATGTAATAAATAATATATAGGTGCTTGATCATTGCTGGTGCCCTTATATAAGATTGATAATTTTATTACCTTCTTCTCTTAGAGAGTACCAACACATGTAAGGCTGCCCAGGATGCTGAAAAATCCTGCACTACAGAAATGCATTCAACCTTGTTCAATGCAGAACCTCTCAGATGAATTTCACCAAAAGCTCTTTTTTAAGGGGTTTTAAAATTATTCTTAACATCAAGATGAACACTTTGGGCCACACTACCACAGGTCTGTGAATTTAGCTGAGGGCAACTCACACCCCTAGTGGCCATCAAGCCCTAAAGGAAGATGCAATTCAGAAATATACCCCCATTTGGCTGGTGGGTCACTTCTGAAGTCTGAGTCCAGCTTCCCTTCACCATCTGTCTTTTAATGTCCAGTACTAAGCACAGGCCTTAGCTAATTGAACATGCAAAGTGGCACCCACAGGCAATGATCTCAGTATATATTTTGACTCATCATCCAAAGAAATCAGAGATGAAAGCAGCATCTAATGGCTGAGAATACATAAATAGCCATTTCCACTCACTTTCAATTACCCTGCAGAGGAATCTGGTCACAGATGAGCTCAGTAAATTCACAATATGTTATCCTCAATAGCTAAGCTGAGCAAAATCACCCGATTTGTTAGAACATTAATCCTCTAAAAGCCTGCCAACCCTAATCATTTTATGGCTTCACATTGCTTAATGGTAAAGATAAGAGGATCCCCAGGGATGCCCAGGTGTGACCTTCAGTGAGTCAAGTGCAGACAGTCTCCTGAGAATGTAGATGGATATTGTATGGCCCAAATATCCAGCCCATAGCTAGTGTGGTCAGTGTTCTAACTCTCCTCTGCACTATGTGCCTTTCACAGTCATCCTGGAGGAATTTCCAGTCCTTTGAAACTGGGGATTACAATGTATTTATTTCTGAATCCCCAA
This sequence comes from Pan troglodytes, assembly GCF_028858775.2. Taxonomy (NCBI): domain Eukaryota; kingdom Metazoa; phylum Chordata; class Mammalia; order Primates; family Hominidae; genus Pan; species Pan troglodytes. Next base: position 97,844,917 of record NC_072407.2, read on the forward strand.
TGATTGGCATAATATCAGATACATGGAAGTCACACATTTAACAAATATTTGTTAAATGAAAAATCAAATAAGTGATAGTAGGCAGTTGCCTTCAGCAAATACACTCACCATACATATGTACATATGTAAAGGATGGGGTTCTTTTTTATATTTCTCAATCTGAAATGGGAGGTGAAGTCTCTCTTTGCTTGATTCTACCTGTGAGGGGAATAGTTCTGAAGTGTTGATACCTTAAGAGCACAACTGGCAGAATTGTGGAAAGCACCATAATCTACAGGTTTAAATCTTAGATCTGTCTCTTAGTAGCTGTGTGACTTTGGGCAAGCTAGTTATTCTTTCTGTGTCTCAATGACCAAACTGTCAGATAGGAGTGATAATCAAGGTTGTCATGAGATAGGAATAAATTATATGCAGCTATGCATCACATAACAATGCTTCTGCCAACAACAGACTGCATATACAATTATGGTCCCATAAGATTATAATGGAGCTGCCCTATACAGATGTACCATTATTTTATCTCTTGCTCTGTATTTTTACTGTATTTTTTCTATGTTTAGGTATGTCTAGATACACAAATGCTTACCATTATGTTACAATTGCCTACAGCATTCAGTTTAGCAGCATGCTGTACAGGTTTGTAGCCAAGCAGCAACAATAGGCTGGACCACCATATAGCCTAGATGTGCAGTAGGCTATTACTATCTAGGTTTCTGTAAGTACACTCTATGATATTCACATAATGATAAATGTGCCTAATAATCCATTTCTCAAAGGACATTTCCATCATTAAATGATGCATAACTATATATATAAAATATATGTGTGTGCACACACACAAATATCTGTATGCAGCATGTGTCTTTATATATGACATATACATCATATATATATATATCTGAAAGAAATGTGTAGTACACAATGAACACAATATAAGCCTGGGCTATTACTGATGAAAGGTTGGGAGTAGAACACTAAGGAGTTTATGCACCCTTGCTCCCATGTAAATTGTTCTTTCTTTCTTTCTTTCTTTCTTTTTTTTTTTTTTTTTTTTTGAGACAGAGTTTCGCCTTTGTTGCCCACGCTGGAGTGTAATGGCATGATCTCGGCTCACTGCAACCTCTGCCTCCCAGGTTCAAGCGATTCTCCTGCCTCAGCCTCCCAAGTAGCTGGGACTACAGGCATGCGCCACCACACCCAGCTAACTTTTGTGTTTTTAGTAGAGATGGGGTTTCACCATGTTGCTCAGGCTGCTCTCGAACTCGCGACCTCAGGTGACCTGCCTCGGCCTCCCAAAGTACCGGGATTACAGGCATGAGCCACTGCACCCAGCCTAAATTGTTCTTTCTTAATGCTTTGTTCCCTTTTGGTATCTCTTAAAACTCACTTCTCACAATGTAAATGCAGCATGAGGAGCTAAAATCCTGACAAGGGATAGCATATATTTGTCTGGCCTTTCCCTCTACTCAGATTTCTCTGGGACCTATAGAAGTGTTGTCTCGTCAAGAATATTAGTTACCACATGACAGACTTTTGCACTTTTGCCTTCCCTTTTCTTCATCCTGGAGATATCTCATCACATCACCCACTGCTCAAAGGGCATGATAAATTCTAGCCAGGCAAAGCCCCCATCGCTGTACCAAAGGAGCTATATTCTCCTCCTAACCTAAATAGTGAATCAGTGTAACATAAACTTATATGACTAGTAAAATGGTTGCTGCTAGCTGACCAGCGGTCCTGTCAGGGAGTCATGCATTGTCGTGGTCTTTCAAATCAACTTAAGGTATGAATTATACACAATAAAGTGCACCTATTTCTTATATTTATAGGTGAATGAGATTTGACAAATGTATAACCTCTATAACTACCACAGTCATCAATACATTTTCATCATCCCAAAAAGTTCCCTTGTCCCCTTGGTAGCAAATTATCCCCACCCTAGTCCCCAAGCAACCACTTATCTGTCACTTTACTTTTGTCTTTGCTAAAATTTCATACGTTTGCTTTTGTGTATTTTCTTTCATTCAGTTTATTTTTGAGTCATTTATGCTGTTACGTTTAAGTACTTTGCTCTTTTTTATTGCTAAGTAGTAATCCAGTGTGTGAATATGCTATAATTTGTTAATTTATCAACCTAGTCATAGACATTTGAGTTGTTTGCTTTTTTTTTTTTTTTTGGCTGTTATGAATAAAGCTGCTATGAACATTCATGTAAAATTTTTTATGTGGACATATGCTTTCTTTCTCCTGTGTAGATTCCTAAACAGCATTGCTGGTCCTATGGTAATTGTATTTTAACTTTATAAGAATATGCCAGACTGTTTTCCAAAGTGTTCTATCATTTTATATTCTCATAACTAATTTATGAGTTACAGTAGCTCCACATTTTGTAAATACTTCGTATTGTCAATCTCTTTAATTTTAGTAATTCTAGTGAATCCGTGATTGTATCTCATTGTGGTTTTTTTGTTTTTTGTTTTTTGTTTTTTTGTGTTTTTTTTTTTGAGACGGAGTCTTGCTCTGTCGCCCAGGCTGGAGTGCAGTGGCGCGATCTTGGCTCACTGCAAGCTCCGCCTCCTGAGTTCACGCCATTCTCCCACCTCAGCCTCCCGTGTAGCTGGGACTACAGGCGCCCGCTACCATGCCCGGCTAATTTTTTTGTATTTTTAGTAGAGACGGGGTTTCACCGTGTTAGCCAGTATGTTCTCGATCTCCTGACCTCGTGATCCGCCCGCCTCGGCCTCCCAAAGTGCTGGGATTACAGGCGTGAGCCACCGCGCCAGGCCCTCATTGTGTTTTAATTTGCACTCCCTGATGATTAGTGATGTTCAGCATCTTTTCATGTGCTTATTGGCCATTTGTATATCTTCTTTCATGGTGAATCTGTTGAAATCTTTTGCCCATTTTCTACTTGGGATTTTTTTATCTTCTCATTGAATTCTAAGGTTCTTTTATGTTTATATACAAATCCTTTGTCAGATATACTTTGAAAATATTTTCTCCCAGTTTGTATTTGCCTTTTCATTCTCTTAATGGTCTTACGAGCAGTATATTTTAATTATGATAAAGTTCTATTTTTCCATTTTTTCTTCATATTCCATGCTTTCTATGTGCCTAAAACATCCATGCCAACGCAAAGTCACAAATATTTTCTGATATTTTTCTTCAAAAAATGTCATAGGTTTAGCATTATGTTTAGGCCTATAAGCCATGTCAAATTACTATGTAAAAAGAGTATGAAGTAAGGTGTGTGTGGTGTTCATTTTTTTTAATGGATAACCCAGTTGTTCTAGCATCATTTGTGGAAAATACTGCGTGAAAGGCAATTCTACACAAAAGCACACACACACCATCTTCTGTTCATTGATTTATTTGTCTATCCTTACATGAATATTACATTGTGTTTATTATTTTAGCTTTTATAAATTTTAAAAGAAGGTAGTATAAATCCTCCAATATTGTTCTTGTTTTTCAAAATTGTTTTCGTCATTCTACGTTCTTTGCATTTCCATATAAATTTTTGAATCAATTGACAATTCTAAAAAAAAAAAATCATGCTGCAACTGAGGTAAAACTCTACATCAAGTTAGGGGGAATTGACATCTTAACAATATGGAGTGATCCAATCAGTGAACATGGTATATCTTACCATTTATTTGGCATTCTTCCATTTCTCTAAGCAAGGTTTTGTAGTTTTAAGGTTTTACAGTGTACATTCTTAATACCTTTTGTTAAATTTATCTCTAATTATTTTATCTTTTATGCTAGGCTAAATGCAATCACTTTTATTGCATTTTCAGTGATTCATTGCTAGTACATACAAATACCTTTTTTTTGTCTATTGCTTTGTATCCTGTGACCTTGATAAATCCCTTTGTTAATTCTAGTAGCTGTCTTTTAAATTCCTTAGAGTTTTGTTGATACATGATCATGTCATATGTGAATACAGACAGCTTCACTTCTTCCTTTCTAATTTGTATACCTTTTATTCTTTGCATTGGTTTTTGCATGAATTAGAACCGTGGTCTAGGACCCTTGTAATGTTAAATAGAAGTGGTAAAAACAGACATACTTGTTATACTCTCAGCCTTAAAATTGAATCTTTTATCATTAAGTAGGATGTTAGCTGTGTTTTTTTGTTTGTTTGTTTTTTGTAGATGCCCTTTATCAGGTTGAAAAGATTCCTTCTATCCCTAATGTGCTGAGATATTTTACCATGAATATGTGTTGTATTTTGTCTAATGCCTTTTCTGCATCTAATGATGTTCATATAGTTTTTCTTCTTTATTGATATGGTGAATGGTAATGATATTAATTAGATATTTAAGGTAAATCAACTTTGCATTCCTGGGATAAATCTTCTCCATTCTATGTCATTTCTTTAATGTACTGCTGGATTTCATTTGCTTATAATTCAGAGTAATTTTGTGTCAATGTTCAGGAGGGACATGGGTCTATAGTTCTTTTGTAATGTGTGCAAAGTCATTTGTGGAAAAGACTGGGTTCAAAGGAAACTCAACACCACACTCACACACAGAGGTCTGGTTTTGTTATCAGATAAGTCTGATGCTATGGTTTAACTTTTTGTTCCTTTCAAAATTCGTGTTGAAATTTAATACCCAATGCAACATTAGTGGAAGGCATGGCCTTTGAGAGGTGATTGATTAGGTGCCCTTATAAAAGAGCTTGACAAACCTAGACTTGTTCACCAAAAACTCATTCTTTTTTGCCCTTCTACCTTCTGCCATGTGAGAACACAGCAATCTTCCTATTCGGAGGATGAAATGTTCAAGTCATCATCTTTGAAGGAGAAACCAGACCCTCACCAGATGATGAACCTTCCAGCACCTTGATCTTGGATTTCCCAAACTCCAGAATTGTAAGAAATAAATTTCTGTTCTTTATAAATTACACGCTCAAGTATTCTGTTACAGAAGCATAAAACAGACTAAGACAGTTGGCTTCATAAAGCAAGTTAAGAAGTGTTTCTTCTGCTGCTGTTTTCCAAATAAGTTTGTATAAGATTCATATTATTCATCAAATATTTTATGAAATTCACCAGTGAAGCAATCTAAAAAATTGGTAGTTTTGTGGGAAATCTTTTAATTTTTTAATACAATTTTTAAAATAAATATAGGACTATTCAAATATTCTATTTCTACCTGTGTTAATTCTGGTAATTTATACTGTTCAAGAAATGTTTATTTCACCGAAATTATCTTTTTTTGGCATAAAGTTGTTTATAATATTTCTATTTTCCTTTTTATGCTTCAGGGTCTCTAGTGATGGGTTCTCTTTTATTCCTGATACTGGTCATTTCATTTGTATCTTTTTTTTCCTAATTACTCTGGCTGGAGGATTATCCATTGTTAATCTTTTCAAATAATCATCTTGTGGTTTTATTAATTTTCTCTGTTTTCCACTTTCTATTTAATTATTTTCGGTTCTTTTCTGTATTATTGTTTTCCATCTGTTTACTTCGAGTTTTATTTGCTCTATAGTGTACAATATGCATTGTCTTAAAACAGAAGCTTAAATCATAATGTATTTATTCTGATAATATTTTTTGTTCTGAGTCTACTTAAATGTTAATGCAATCACTCTTTTAATTAGGCATTTTCAGGGTTTTTTTTTTCATTCTTTACTTTTAACCTAAGTTTCTTGCAGTATCAGAAAATTGAATATTGCTTTTTAAAAAATCCAATCTGACAATCTTTGACTTTTATTTAGGGACTTTAGGCCATTTACATTTTATGAATTATTAATATAGTTGGATTTAAATCTGTGATCATGCTGTTTATGTTTGTCTGGATAACTATTTTCCCTCTCCATTTTTGAGGGATAATTTTACTTAATATAAAATTCTGGGTTAACCTATCTTTTTTAGTCTTCTTTCAGTACTTTAAATCTGTTGTTTTATTATGTATTGGCTTGTCCCATTTCTGACAAAAAAGTCTGATATCATTCTTATCTTTGTTCCCTTTTATGTAATATAGAGTTCTCTTTTCCTCTGGCCATTTCTAGGATCTTTATCATTGGTTTTCAGACATTTGATTAATATATGCCTTGGTGGGTTTTTTGTCTGATGTTTGTATGATTGTATATTAATTTTATGATTTTTATCCAATTCAGAAATTCTTTTTCTTTATATTGATTTTATGATTTTTATCCAATTCGGAAATTCTCTTTATTTAATCTAATACTTCTAAAATCCCCCTTTTTTCTTCATGGATTTTAATTACATAAATGTAGAGCACTTGAAATTATTCCAAAGACTTCTGAGGCTCTGTTTATTTATTTTGCTACTTTTTTTTTCCTTTTTCTGCTTCCATGTGGATAGTTTCTATTGCTACATTTTCAATTTCACTGACCTTTTATTCTACAGTATTTAATCTGTTATGTCCCTCCTGCAATATTTTCACTTTCTATATTGATTTTTCATCTCTGGGAGTTCCATGTGCTTCAATTTTTAAATATTTATTTCTTTCCTCACTAACTTCATTTTAAAAAAATTCTTGAGCATATTTGTTGCAGCAATTTTAACAAATATTTTAATCCAGTGTATGTTAATTCCACTTCTGTCATTTCTAAATTTGATTCTACTGACTTGTCTTTTTCCTGGTTATGAGCCATACGCTTCTTCATGTGTCCAGAAATTTTTACTGGATGCTGGGAATTGTGATTGTTACACTGCTGAGTGTCCAAATTTTGTTGTCTTCCATTAGAGTGCGTTTAAGTTTCTTTTGGAAGGCAATTAAATTACTTGTGGATCAACCTAGTCTTTTTGAAGCCTGTTTTTAAACTGTTAAAAATGTCTAGAGTAGCTTTTACCTTAGGGTTAGTCTAGCCTACTACTAAGGTATAAGTCTTCCAGGGTCTGTATTTAATGTTTAATGAGGCCTCATCACTTTGGCCGGTTGGAACTCAAGGAACTTTCAGTCAAGTATGTTCTCTGGAAATTGCTTATTTTGCAGCACCCTAGTGGTTCGTTGCTTGGCATAAAGTTTTCATCCTTAGCATGCATAGCTTAGTTTTCAGCAACAGACTCAAGTGGACCTATATGCAAATTTCTGGTGCCCTTTCTCTGCATGGCTCCCTACTCTCCAGTTTCCTACTCTACAAACTACAGCTACCTCAGCCTCTTAAACTGTAGTTTCTATGTCTTCAACACAACAAGACCACTGAGTTCTGTTTGGGTTCTCCTGCTATGTGCTGTCCCTAAAGTACAGAAAGCTGAGATCATTTTAGGGCCCACATTACTGATTTACCTTCTCTCAAGGATCACAGCCCTGTACTACCTTTCATCCAAAGTCTGAAGACAGTTGTTTAATACATTTTTGTACAATTTTCTAGTGTTTCTGGTAGGAGGCCAAGTCCAATTTCAGTTACTTTATGGAAGTCAAACACTGGTTTGATTGCTATTATACTCTAGGCAAAATGGTTTCTGATTTAAGTAAAAGTCACATTAATCTACAAAAGACAACCTTCTCCTTCAAAGACCATAATAATCTCTTTTTATCATTAAACAGACTTTGAGGAAGAGCAAAGAACAAATGGTCAAAGACGGTTGTTTTGGCAAGGTTTTCATAATAAAGTTTCTCCACCCTTTTCATTTAGCAGCAATCTCCTGCCTAACCACTTTTCCTCACCTCCATCCTTGGTTCTGGACTCCCATGTAGCACACTTTGCTCCTACTTTTTTCAAAATATCTCTCTACAGAATTTCTTGCCTAATTATCCATCTGTTCAGCCTCCAACTCCCCATTCAGGGACTATGTAGATGGGCTCCAGCAGTGGTGGGGAGACTAGCTCAGGGTTTATTGCTTTTTATCAAGGTAACACCTGTTCTTTTCAGCAAATGCCTTCCGGAGACAATAGTTCTGCCTTTCATGTTTAACCCAAAAGAAAACAGCTAATCAATAATCACTCCTCTTGGCCAGTCATTGAGACTAAATATTTTAATCAGATGAGGCTTTAAAATAAGTCTCCAGGAAGACAGTTAATAGAACTGGAGAACCTTTAATATATATCTCTCTCCTTCTAGTATCTGGAAGAGCAACAGAAGGAAGCATTCAAAACAATTCCTACCTAATTGACCTCTGAGGTTGATGCAGTTGTACGTGGCAAGGATGTACAGGTTGTTTTGTTTTGTTTTGTTTTGTTTTACGATTTTAAGTATTTCATTGAATGGAATGTTTGGATTCATTTATTTATTAATGCAAGAAATGTTTATTTCACTCTTACTTTGTTTCACCTGCCTTGTGCTAGCCATTCCCTAATGATGAATTGATATGGTTTCTGTCACCAAGGAGCTCACAACCTCTTGAAGGAGCAAAACATATAACAGGATCATTATAACATAGTGTGAGCTCATTTGATAGAGACATGCTTAGAGAGCTATATGAGCACTGAAGAGAGATTAATTCTCCATGCTTCCCATGACCGGGTACCATTTCAGTAATAGCTTATGGACAATATACCTGAGTTTCTCAGTATTGAGATGATAGTTTTAAACTAGTAATGTTGTAAGAGATATGAGGAACAGTGAATGAAACTTTACAAAATGAAATGGGTGTCTGTAGGGCCTGTGAGGAACTGCTGATTTAAGGCTAAGGGAGGATGTCTTCATGCTCAATGCTCAGATCATTATCAGAGACAAAGAAATAAGGCAAGAGAGCAGATTTGATGTAGTTAATTGGATGAGGGAGCAAGCCAGAACTCTGTTGGAAGGCTGAGTTATGATAGCCAACAAAGGAGAAATAGAATTGACTAAGAAGCATGTTCTTTATACAGCAGTAATGCCTAACCTGAGATCCATGAGTAGGCTTCAGATGTATTGGAGGAAAGGAACCTCCCCATCCCTGAAATTGTCTTCACATTTTTGGATGTGCGCACATTTGCATTTTTCTGGGAAAATGTTCCATAGCTTTGATCAGGTCATCAAAGCGTCACACAGCCCCTAAATATTAAGAACTACTGCTGCATGGTAACTTATCGTGTAATGGCAATGAGTTATAAAACCAAAAGCCTCAAATTTGAGACCTGCATCCTCCATGTTCTAGTTGTGTGACCTTGAACATGTCCTTTTATTCCTCTATGCTTACACTTATCATCTGCCTACCCTGTGGAATTATTGTGAAGGTCAAAGGGTTTCATGAAATAAAAAGTGCTACACAGTTGTTATCTACCAAGACAACAATTGACTTAAATAAATGCAAATACAATTTATTGGAAGTTCCTTATTACTCTTTTAAATATGGTAAATCCATTCTAGAGGTTAATACCTATCTGTGTGTGTGTGTGTGTGTGTGTGTGTGTAAACTTCCAAAAAATTTTCAGTGTGAAAGTTTTCAAGCTTACACAAAAGGAGATAAAATTGTATAAAGAACTCCCATGTACCTCTCATTGGTTTCCATAATATCAACATATATCCAATCTTGTTCACCTCTAATCCGATCTCCTCCTCTTTCCCTCACTGGGTTATGTTGAAGCAAATCCAAGACATCATATTATTTTATCTACACATTGTTTAGGATATTTCTTAATAAATAAGGATATTCCTTAATAATTCCTTAATAAATAAAAATTCCTTAATAAATAATTTCATTTGTTTCAAAATGAAATTAAGGAATTTATTAAGGAATATCCTATTTATTATTTATTAAGGATATTTATATTCCTCAAGGAATATTAAGGAATAACTATTAAGGAATATTTCATTTTGAAACAAAATGAAATTAACATTTTTGACATAACAACAATACCATCATTACACAGAAATATTAAGTAAATCCTCAACATCATCAGTGTTCAAATTTCCCTGGTTATTTTCTTGAGGCAGGATCCAAACAAGATTCACACTGAGCTTTTAGTTGCTAGGGCTCCAGATGTTAACTCAATCCCAACTTTTCCAGATTCTCCCATCTAGGGCCCTAGATGGAGCTTTTGCATCTAGCAAAAGCTCTTCCTTTGCAGCTCCTAAGCCAGCATGTAACATGCCAGAGATTATAGCAGCAGCCTCAGCCATCAGCAGTTGGATCCAGGAATGATTTTTGTTGTCAAAACCCTTATCAACAGAGATCGGCCTGATTTTCCTTTCAGCTTCTGCTTTGATTTCTCTGAAGAGCTCCTGACTATTTGACTATTGTTTTCATGACCATATATGGTGATTTTAAAACCTTCCTACAAATTCTTTGACATTCCTCCCATTAAGAAATGGTGGCTGTACCCTACTTGAATCTAGATTAGTTTTGACTGCTTTACCCAATAAAGTACACTAGAAATGAGACAATGATTTACAAGGCTGGGCCATGAGTGATCAGGGAGCATCTATCTTTTTTGCTGGAACAGTCCACCGGAAGCCCAGACCACATGAAGAGGCCATACACAGGCATTCCAATTGAGAGTCCCAATTAAGCTTAGTCTTCATGGCATATCACCAGTCACCACAACTGTGGTTAAAAAAGTTTCCAGATGATTCCAGTCCCTGGCATATGAGTTATTCCAGATGTTTGAGTCTTCCCAATAGAGACCCTAGTTGTTATAAAGCAGAGAAAAACCATCCTTAAGTTTTATTAGAGAGGACACTCTCTGAAATCCTGATCAATAATAACCTTCAGCATAATAAAATGATTTATATTTTTATGCCACTAAATTTTGTGGTGGTTTGCTATACAACATTAGTAATGACACTAAGCCAGGCATGGTGGCTCACACCTGTAATCCCAGCGCTTTGGGAGGCTGAGGCAGGCAGATTACTTGAGACCAAGAGTTCAAGACCAGCCTGGCCAACATAGTGAAACCCCGTCTCCACTAAAAATATAAAAATTAGCCAGGCATGGTGGCATATGCCTGTAATGCAAGCTTCTTAGAAGGCTGAGGCACAAGAATTGCTTGAACCCAGGAGGCAGAGGTTGCAGTGAGCTGAGATCACGCCACTGAACTGGAGCCTGGGCAACACAGCAAGACTGTTGAAATACATACATACATACATACATACATACATACATACATACATACCCTAGTTCTTGCCATGCCCGTTTCCTTGGAGGGCTAAATCCCCCAAACCCCTGCTTCAGTTCACCATGCTAAGTGTCCGTGATTTCAGCATCCAGCTAAAGAAATGGACTGAAAGACCTTACCATTCATCGTGAATAATTTAAAATAATACTCATTTCTAACAAAGTAACTCACTCTGGGCCTAGGCTGTGTCTGTCATCACTAAGTCCAGAGGGTCTTGATTCCATTTCCTTGGTGAATAAACCTCCAGATGCTTAGCTTTGTGGAGGAAAGCAGAGGAGTTCAAACAGTCTGTGTTTCAATCAGTCTTCCTTCATGCAGTCCATCCTCACCCCTGCCTCCAGTTCCTGGGTTGGGCAAAGCCAAATGATTGCCTTGTTGTTGGCACCCTCCTCTGCGAACACGTATATCTCAGCTTTATTCGCTCTGCTAACTTGGAACCACCCACCCATTAACTTTTTCTCTTCTAAAATATTCATGGGCATCTCATATCTGCTGCAACCTCTTACTCCCTTTTCTCTGTCCTTGTATATTTGTACCTGGTTTTATTTACTCTCAAGGCTTCTGGCATTCTGAAAGCAGGACAGGGCAAGTGGCTGGAGGCTGATCCTGTTTTCCGTATGTGAAATTTCACTCAGTCCCTGCTTTCTGGCCTGCCTCTCCTTCTAGCCATACACAATGCCTGCTATTGCTGACTTCAAGCTTTGTTTTGCTTATTGCCTATGTTCAAACAATCTTCTTGTTTTCAGCCCTATCCCTCATTCCCACCCTCCACAGTACCTGATACCTCCAAGTCCTGAGCCTTACAAAGTTTCCATGGGGATGGACTAGCTTGTTGCTAGTCAGTTTCCTCTTTTGCAGACTCCTCATGTCATGATCTCTTCTACCCTGCTAAGTCGTTTATCACTCCCCTGCATCCGCTGGTATTCTCATTTTCTTCCTGGGTCTACACCTTTTAATTTTCTTTAGTTTTAGTGAGGTCTTGAAATGGTTATAAACTTATGTGGTCAGTACACCATGTTTAAGAAAAATTGCCAATATTTATTTATACAGTCACCAATGAGCAAAGAAGGTTTTGCTTGGATAAAAATCAGGGTTGACGGAAATCATACATAGCATTTGCTGTATTATATCACCCTCATTCTGTAGTTTACTTCTTTGTAGAGTATTAAGAAATTTCTAATTCATAGAGAAAATTTGTTGCAAACAATAATGTTTTTAACAGATTGCCTGGCAGTCTTGTAATACTCTACAATATAATTGATCCAAATCTTGAAAGAAGGATGTAAGAAATACCTTTTATTCAAATATGGCTTACTAACAATTATCTAACATTGTTCACATTTTGTCATTGGTAAGTATTCAGTTTGGAGTGAGTCGATGGGACAATTTTTAAAGCAGTACATAATTGGAATCATTATGAGATCCCTAACAATGTATATTTAAATCTCAGAATGACTTCTATTCAAGACAGTAAATGGAGCACACACTCCCTTCCCATCTTTCTGAAGACCCACTGAAATGATAATCAGCAAAAAATGGGAGAAATTCCTATAGGAGCTGAGAATGGATAGGGGACATCAGCATATAAAAGTCATTAGTAAATTTCTATAAGATAGAGACTAGATGATGGGATACTAGTGGATGAGGAAGAATGGAGGCAGTGCCAGCTCTAAGCATGAACTGAAGAGACTGAGACAGAGGGATGATTAAACTTAGTGATGCCCAACAAAGTCATGAGTTGATAATGAATCATAACTGAGTTTTATTGAGCACTTATTAAATGCTAAACAATGCTCTGAACACCTTACTAGATTTTGTCCCATGTAATGCTCAAAGCAATCTTATAAAACTATCTTGAATTCATGGCTGAACAAATTCATGAGGCACAGATAAGTTGGGTAGTATATCTAAGGTTTCACAGCTAGTAAGGCAAGAAGCTACGTGTGGAACTCAAGCAATTTAAATCTAGAATCTCATAATTGCTTTGCCATACTGAGGCTGTTTTCAAATGGTTATATTTATTTTGTTTTGCATGTAGATTTTAAACTTTAAGGTTCCCTTTTATCCTTGACATTTATCTGCATTTATAAACTGGAAAATACTAAAGGATTGAATTGTAAAATTGAGCTTGTTCAGCTTATTAAAAGTCAGACGGCATCACAAATTCACAAATGCTAAAACTATCTGTAATATAATTGGATCACAACATGTTACCCATTCACATATTTCTTAACACTGGCTATTTCTCCACAAAAATGCCATGCACCCAGTGGAAGCATCTGAATGTTACCTAACATTTAATTGAACCCAGCATTTGTGAGTTGTTATAATGTACTTGCTAATACAACTTTATGAGATAACACATGCACCAATCTGAATTCAAAAAAAAAAAACAAAACACTGGGGTAGAGCTACAAACCTCCTATATAACACATTTGCTTTTTTTAAAAGTACAAATACAAAATCTATAAGAAAAAAATATTCCAAAATTTACTCAAAAGCAAATTAAACAAGGTATCACAAGTTAGCCCATAACTTGTGGTCCTTACAGTAGACATCTCAGGGATTCCCCAGTGCTGGTTCCCACGCATCTCTTCTCCCATGAACATAGATAGGATCCTGGAAGCCATGTTTTACTGCATATCAGTGCCCATGGCCAAGTTAATTGATTGTGCAGGTGATACTTGGCTTGTTAGCCAATTTAATTTCCTCTCTTGAGCATTTGGTATAGGGACTCAAAGTTGAGTCAGTCTCTGCAGATATATGGACTCTGCAGATATATGGACTCAAGGTGTGTGGTATGGTGACATTTTTGGCCACAATGCCTGAGGAGCATAGAAAGCAAGTCTTCAGATGAAAGAATGAAGAAATACACAAAAGTGAGCAATAGATTCCTATTGTCCTTTGATACCTGGTTTCAATCGCTTCCTGAGATCTGGCTGCATTTTAGCCCTTGGTCTATGATAAAGTCCGGAGTCCTTCAGATAAAAATCTCCATTTTTGTTTTAGCTCATTATGGTTGATTTCTATTACTTGAAATCATAATCCTAATGTATAGAACCTACTATATATTAATGCTTGTTACATATAACATTTGTTATACGTCTGTTATATGTTTGTTGTATATGTGTTGTGAGTCTGTTTCTTACTTCTTCTTAATTTTTTTAAATTTAATTTTTTTTTTTTGAGATGGAGTCTTGCTCTTTCACCCAGGCTGGAGTGCAGTGACATGATCTCAGCTCACTGCAACTTCCGCCTCCCAGGTTCGAGCGATTCTCCTGCCTCAGCCTCCCGAGTAGCTGGGATTACAGGTGAGCGCCACCACGCCTGGCTAATTTTTGTATTTTTAGTAGAGACAGGGTTTTCACCATATTGGCCAGGCTAGTCTCAAACTCCTGACCTCAAGTGATTTGCCTGCCTTGGCCTCCCAAAGTGCTGTGATTACAGGTGTGATTACGGTGCCCAGCGTGTTTCTTACTTCTCATTCGTTTTTGAAGTAGTCAAAAATGTTTAAATGAATTTTTATTATACTTGCAGACCCTTACAGCTCCTGTGGAGCACAGTATGAAAACCTCTAGTCTGAAGCTTCTGAAGAATCTACAACAGGAATGAAGAGTTTGACCACCTTGAATTTCAAACATCTCCCCATTGGCAAAACATGAAAACCAAGCTTTCACTTGCTCAGACGAGCAAGACATCTAGTCTTTCTGGAGATGTTTTCTTATATCTTGTTGCTTTGGGCTGAGTGGAATACATACAGGAGCCTTGAGACCCAAAGACTCTCCCTGCTGCTCTGGAGGTTGTAACCTCTGAACTTACTGTTGCCACTGCTCAGGCCTCTCCCATGAGAGAGTGGTTATTTGTTTTCCTTGGTTTCTCCTTACCCATTGTCTTTGTTACTGGTACAGCTCTACTCCTTGGTCTTCTCCAGGCCTACCCACTCTTCAGAGCCCATTCCTACTTACTCAGAGCTCTAGAGAGGAGACAAAGCCCTTCCCTCTCCTCAACCTTGGTCCACCACATATGTGCAGGTGGTTAACAGTGGGAATCTTCCTTTCCTTCTAGTAAATCCTTTCCCCTCTACAGGGTATTATAGGGTCCCAAGGCCTCAACAAAATAATCACAAAACAATTTGAGCATAGTAGATTTCTCCAGATCTGGATTTTTCAATCATATTCATGATCATCTTGTCACCTTTATCAGGTTGGGTCTACTGGCTGGTTGGTTGGGGCATTAAAAATACAAAAAACCACTTTCATTGGTCTCTCATAGCCAGGAAATTCAAGCTGCTTATTAGCATAGCAAAAATTCTTTTAAAGCACTTGTAAGGAAGCAAAAATAACAAAACAAAACAAGAAGTACTAGGAAGAAAGAACAAGAAAAGGAAGAAAAATGAAAGAGCAAAAAGGAACAGTCAGAGAGTAGCAAATGCTGGAGACCCAAAAGCAGAGCGGGTGGTAGAGATCTGAGGTGGAGCTGGCTTTGACACAGATTCTGGGGTGGAAACAGCAGGAGGATAGAAGTGACCGGGCAAAGAAGAGAATCTGCTATGTGAAGAGCAGCAACAGGATTCTATGACATGAAGGAAGCCCGTTAGATATCTCTGTTCCTTACAGAGAACCTGTGATCTAGAGGGACGGTCACTGAAAGGTCGTGCAACTTGTTAACTTCCGCAGCTCCAACGAGCACACGGCAGAATTCAAACCGGGGCCATGATTAAGGTACCCTAGGGACTCCGGTCAGTTCAGCTGCCAAGGAAGTATTTGCTGCATGGTCTGTAATAATAACAATATTTGAAGGCAATTTGTCATAATGTTACTGGATCCTCACAGTTCTGAGGGTTGATATTTACAGCAGAATTAGTATGACCCATTAAAAGAGGAAACAAAATGAAAAGGTATTTTCAAGGTCTTCTGACTCCACATCTCATATTTATTTTTCTCCAACGCAACAGACTTTGATTCAGTGATTAATTTAGTGGAAGCTCAGCTCTGAAATCATGCAACTGCATAGATATCCTTTCTCTTTATTTGAAAGAGGCAAATAATTTAAAAGTAAGTGGATATCAAGGAACTTTTGATATCTGGAGCAAGTTCCAGTGTCCTTTCCTATTTAGTCCTACATTTGTTTGTTTGTTTGTTTTCCCCCAGCATTCAGAGCTGTTTATTTCCATCTTCATACTACACCAAAGAATTTCAAACAGTGTTAGGTAGACTAGCTGGAAGTTGGAGCTTAGAACATCCTACATCCCTGAAAAGTTCAGTGATGCAGTCCCAGGTACACAGCTGCCCATCTGCCACCCAAGAATTGTTGTGAAGAAACCAGAGTCTCTGCAGATCATGGGACAGAAGCCTGTGGTGCAGCAGTGGTCACCTAGCAGGGCCTTGGCTGGGACACCTTCTATTATAAAGTATATCAGTTTAAACTTGACAGAATGAAACATGATGTATTTTACAAGTAATGAATATAGGCCAATAGAAAACTCATAGATACAAATATAACTAATTCTACAACTTCCATAATGGCCCGTCCTAATTCTTTAATTTGTCATCTATTATAATTCATAGACTTTGTCACATAATTTTAGAGTGGGTCTTAAGATAAAATCATGTTTGTTAAATATGTGAGGTTGATGATAAGCTCACCAAGGAGTTCTTTACTCAGTATGGGAATTCAGAGAGCACAAAGTTACAGAGGGAGAAGCAGGATTACGAGGGACAGAAGTCATAGGGGTGATTCCCATTTTTATTGACTGACACACATATTCTTACGTTAGGAGAAACTGCATCTAATTTTAGACTGCAGTTCATGGCAGATGCTGCGAACCAGCAGCAAGTTCATGTCCAGAATTGCTCACTGCAGAGGATTTTGTCTACTGGCTGGTACCATAGTTTCTCTTTCATAGGCTATTCCAAAACTTCTATAATGCTGGTAGATTTCAGTGAAGTGTCACCCCAGCCCACCCACCCCTTGCACTTAGCCAGCAGTGGCACCCACCTTGAGCATGGTGAGGTATGTTATGCCAGCAGGGTCCACATTGCTGCTGTTCACCTCCAAGTGCTAAGCTGCTGTACACCTTGCAGTGGGACTCCACTTCACTGCCCAGCACCACTGTCTGATTGGGCAGCAGCCATGCATGCGGAATTAGTCAGTGAGGAGAGCACTCTGTGGGGGCAGATGGGGACTGGAAGGCTGCCCGTCTGCCTGCCCCTCTCTGTAGCCCTCATCCAGCATGTCCAGTGTGTACATCTGCAGGATGCTGCCAAACTTATTCTCCACCATACTCTCCATGACCAGGCTCCATTGCTGGTGCTGCAACTGGATACACTGATATGAGGCTCTCCATGGAACTCCTTGTGGGTCCTCAGCCAGGAAATGGAGAGAGTAGAATTGCTGGTGGTGGGACATCAGAAGCAAACAGGTTGGGTGGCCAGCATGGCCAGCAGCTTCTTGTCCATCCACTGAGCCCAAGTCCAATAGAGGGCCTCTGGCACGTGAAGGCCATATAGAGGTGAGGAACAGAAGCCTATCTGATCTGACTCTCCTTCCAAGGCTCCCCCTGTCCACTTCCCACCTCTGTTTATCCTCCTGTGTAAGGAGAGTGTTGCCTTTCAAGTACATCTGCCTGGGGTGGAAAAGGCTCCTAGGAACCTCAACACCATGTTCCCGACACCCTTGGCATTCTCAAACATGGGCCATGTGTTCCCTTCCCTCTGAGCTTCCTCCAAGTGGCTTCTCCTGCTAAGAGGTCCAGGGTGCTCCACTGTGGGGGGCCTTCAGGGCATACCAGCATCTCCCAGGGGAGCCCCCATACATTTGCTTTTATAGAAAGTAGTAATGGCCCATTTACTGAACACTTGCCATGTGCTAAACCATGAGATCAGCATTTTGCATGCCTTATTTAAACTTGACATCAGTCATGTGATATACCTCCATTTTAGCAATGAGGAAACTGAAGCTCAGAGGGCTTGAGTAACTTACCCCGTGTTATATAGCCAGACAGTGGCCAAGTCTGAGTTTGAACCAGGATCTAACTTGAAGTATCAGTTCTTAGCTATGACACTTTGTGGCCTCTGTATGCAACACTATCCTAAGTCTCATGTTAGGTATTTGTCCTTGAGTTAAGGAAAAGTTAAATTCTTTTCCACAACCACCACTTAAAAATGCCAGAAAATGTTTTCTGAGTTTGGTTTTTTGTTTATTTGTTTGTTTTGGCGGTTGTGGGGCGAGTTTTTCTTCTTTTGTCAAAAACTGGTTTAATTTTTTTTTTTTTTTTTTTGACAGGGTCTTGCTCTGCCACCCAGGTTGGAGTGCAATTGTACCATCTTGGCTCATTGGAGCCTCAACCACTTGGGCTCAAGCGATCCTCCCACCTCACCCTCCCAAGTTGCTGGGACCACAGGCGTGCACCACCACAGCTGGCTATTTTTTTTTTTTTTTTGTATTTTTTGTAGAGATGCAGTTTCATCATATTGCGCAGGCTGGTCTCAAACTCCTGGGCTCAAGCGATCCTCCTGCCTCAGCCTCCCAAAGTGCTGGGATTATAGGTGTGAGCCACCACACCCGGCAGGTCTATTTTTTTTACTTTTAATTAAACTTTAGTGATCAGAAGAAATGATCTTCCTGAAATTACTCTTTTCTCTGCAATTCAGGATGCATCAGTTGTTATTATACTTTTACTTTGTATATCCATGCTAAAGTTTATTATTATTGTATACTTATTTTTATTTACATAAGGTGAAGGTTTTTTTCTAAAACTAAAAAGCTCTTGAGCAGTACTTTTGAAAAATGCACACCCATCTAACTTTTACAAGTGTATATGATTATATTCTTGCTAAAATCTTTTTTTTTTTTTTTTTTTGAGAGACAGAGTCTTGCTCTGTTGCCCAGGCTGGAGTGCAGTGGCTCCATCTCTGCTCACTGCAACTTCTGCCTCCCGGGTTCAAGCTATTCTCCTGCCTCAGCTTCCCAAGTAGCTGGGATTACAGGTGCCTGACACCACGCCCAGCTAATTTTTGCATTTTTTTAATAGAGACAGGGTTTCACTATATGTTAGCCAGGCTGTCTCGAGCTCTTGGCCTCAGGTGATCCACCCACCTCGGCCTCCCAAAGTGCTGGGATTACGGACGTGAGCCACTGCACCCGGCCTCTTGCTAGATTCTTACAGCACCGTCTTCAGTCTTTGTTTTTGTCTTCCGTTTCTCTCCAGACACTCTACATTACTTGCCGCTTCTCCCTTCCTGTCGTTGTTTTTCAATCATGTCTCCTCTTCCTGATTTTTGCTGGTTTGATCAAACAGTTTCCAGTCTAGTATTCCACTGATATTTTGAATATTCTAGCCCCTTTTTATTCCATTAATGATTGCCTGTCCTTTCCTGCCCTCATGATCACATTCATGTTTTCTTATTTCGTTTGAAGAAGTCATACCATCTATTTCTCCCACCTCAGGGGTTCTAGTCTTCTATTTTCTCCTCATCCCAGTCAGTTTAAACCTTTAAAATATGGTTTTGTGGGGTGCTGCTTTCCCCCCACCACAAAACTTCATGGACGGAATAATCTAGTCCACTCTCTTACCTCTAACAGATTTGGCTGAGATCGTTAAAAACTATTGATATGTCCCTCCTTTTTGAAGACTCCATATTTAACACTTCCTGATCTTAAACAATCCTAGGCTGATACTCACTGTTTAGATTTAAAGATAAATATATCTTACAAGCTTTGTTGTTCACCACTTTTCCTGTCCACTACATCTCTACAATGAAGTTTTCTTTTCTAGTTCCCTTGCTTGGTGTCCTTTCTAGATTACTTTCTTCATATAGACAACTTGGGTGATATATTCTCTGATTATACCCTTATCAAAAATTCAAGTTCTTTTATCTTGTCAGGAGAATGATACTTCGCTGGTGTAGAATTCTGAGGTGGCAGGTCTTTTTCTCTAAGTAGTTTGTGGGATGTTAGTTCACTGCCACTTCTGGTGTTACAGATGAGAAGTCTGATTCCTTTTCCTTTACAGGAAACCGATTTTTTCTGTCTGGAAGCTTATCAGATTTTTATCATAAGCTTTAGAGTTTTTAAAAAAATCGATCCTATTAGAAACATTGAGTCCATCTAATATGCAGACAAGCCTTTCATCAGCTTTGGGATGTTTTCTACTATAATTAATGCCTCCAATCCTTCTACTCCTTTTTAATGTTTTCTTTTAGAACTCCTTTTAAGATTATTATTACTTTGCATGTCTGGACTCCTGGATCTATCTGACAAATATATATGTATGTATATTTTCTCATCACATCTACTTTGCATTTGTGTTATATTTCTTGTTATTATTTTTCCAGGCCACTATTCCAATTTCAGCAATGACTATTCTCTCCATTTACTGAAATGTTCGGTGGAGAAGTCCTCCTTTTTAGGTATAGAAAGTCTCTTTTTCCCCATATGTGTGTAGTTCTTTGAGTAGTTTTTATTTTTTCCGTTTCAAATGCTCATTTCTGTTCATCAGCATTTTTAGATGATTGTGCTTGTGTTACTTGTTTGAGACCAAGAGTTTGAGACCAGCTTGAGCAACAAAGCAAGACCCCGTCTCTACAGAATTTTTTTTTTTAATCAGCCAGGCATGGTGGTGTGCACCTATAGTTCTAGCTACTCAGGAGCTGAGGCAGGAGGATCATTTTAGCCTAGGAGTTTGTGGCTGCAGTGAGCCGTGATTACACCACTGCACTCCAGCCTGGGTGACAGACAGGCACCCCTGTCAAAAAAAAAAAAAAAAGATTCTTATCCCCGAGATGTGGGGTGTGGAAGGAGAAATGGAAGGAGAAATTAGACATGAAAAGATATTTAAATGACATAATAAATGTCTGGTGGATCTTATATAGATCTTAATTTAACAAACTAAAACATGGTCTCTTAAGAAAGTTTGAACACTGATAATTGATATTAAGAAATTATATGAGATAATGAAATTAAGATTATATTTTTAGAAATAATATTTTTGTTTAGAAACATATATTAAATACTTATGAATAAAATGATATGATGATTAGGATTTCCTTGGAGATAATTGTGGGAAGCTGGGTGTGGATACAGATGAAATCAAATTGACCTTCAACTTGGGTAGGACAGCTGGTCTTCTTTCCCTCTCCATGTAGCCTCAGACTTTTCCACTCCATGTGGTCTTTCCATGTGGTCTTTTTAGCAGCACAGCTGGGCTTTATATATGAAGGTCTCCCAAGAGCACAAAACTGGAAACTGCCAGACCCTTTCAAGGCTTAGGCACAGAACTGACACAATGTCACTTCCTTTGCATTATACTGGTTAAAGGGAGACACAGGGCCATCCTAGATCAATGCAGCAGGGAACTACACATGGTGTGAATACTGGAAGGCATGATTCGTGGGGCAAATTTGTGGGGGCTGGTAATTCATACCATATCTGAGTTTTAAAGCTAAGATGTCTTCTCTTCCGTAACTGAGGACTGCTGTATGCCAGCCATTTGCAGTGGGTGGGGAGAGAGGCCCTGGTCATTCTCTTCCCCTACTTGGCATTTGTCCTCTTCCTCCAGCTTGTATTTCTGGCCCAGCTAGTGCCAAAGCAGGGGGAAGCTGGAGCAGTAAAGAAGTGGGAATTTTTACTGAAATGGTGTTATTATAATATAGCTTCACTCTCTGAATTTGGCAAATGTTTGGAGCTGATTCCTTCTCTTGTGATGGGATGGGTAGCTGGATTGGTGCTTTTATGTGTTCTTTTGAGATCTCCCTCCAAGTCACTGGGAACTTTTTATTGTACTTTCCATAGCATGGACATTTTCCTATGGCTCAACGCTCCCCTAAAAGCTCAGGTTTTATCTCAACTATTCAATTAAAGACTTTCTGCTGGAACTCCCTCACTTCTCACTTCCCACCCACCCAAAGCCATCATCTTCAGCAAAATTTAGAATAACTCCAAGCCAGACACATCATATTCCCAATTGGACACAATATTCATATATCCTTGACTCAATAATCTCTGAGGATGGACGACGATCTCAATGCGATGGCATTTTCTTTGTTGGTACCATCAGAAAAGTTGGCCAGCTATGCCAGATTTTAGATTTTTCAGGGGCAGTTGGACACCAGACCATGTTGTCCCCCACCAGAGACATGGAATTTAACAAGTTCTTCAGGTGAATTCATTGAAAATCTTTACTTCTGATGGGGAAAACACCCCAAACCTACCTCCTTGGATAGACAGGAAGGGCTTACATCTCATCTCTCTCCAAATCTTTTCCTGGGTACCACTCTCAACCTCTTTAGCCCCTCAGTTCTGGTGAAGGAATAAGAATTGTGTCCTGAGTTTTCAGCTACCTCCTTTTTGCAAGTTTCTGAGTGTGGCCAACCTCACTTTGGTATCTATTGGTACCTTGGTGTCTCAATCATGAATTTTAATCTTGTATCCTATGATAAGTGATCTGTATGCCCAAGCTGAATTCACAGCCCTATTTCCAAATAAAATGTTTGTTTTTCACTCCTTTTCAAATGCTCCTAAAGCTTTTCTTACTCTAGTACTTTGAGATAAGTATATGGAAAGCCTAGCTATTGAGGTAACAGAAAACGTGCATTTTGTTTTAAAAATAAGTCATATTACAAAATCCTCCTACTTCTTTACTCAAAGGAAAAATTAAATACTGACAAATGCCCTTTTATCCCTCCACTCTATAAAACTACTCACATACTTATAGTCTAGGAAACGGGCCACTTCATTGACATAGATGATCAGAAATTGTGGGCCCATCTTGGTAACCATAGGAGCAGGCAGCTGATGACATCAGAGGCCTGCATTGCTGCTTCTGATTGCTCAGAGTTGCTATGCTGAAGGAAATAAGAAGGTGATGTAAGGAAAACACCATATTAAATACATTTCATTCCATTTGAGAGGCACTTGGAAATGATTTCTAAAATTCTCTAAATTCCTGCAGCCATTTTTAAACCTTCCATTTGAATAAAATGTATATTGCAAAAAGAACTTAAGACAATTTGAAAATAAGAATGCAGACTTCATTTAGCATATATATACACACAAACACATATTATATATATATTTACTGGTTACGAGTTTTGACTATTAGTTTGACTATAAAAGCACCTAGCTACAGAATGGTTATGCCATGACCCCAGACTAAGTCACACTTGTATTAAAAGTCATTTTAATATAAACAAAAGTTGGATGCAGTAATTATGCTGGCTTGGTGTTTGGTTTTATTTCTTTTATTTTTATTTTTTTGAGACGGAGTTTCACTCTTGTTGCCCAGGCTGGAATGCAATGGTGCGATCTCGGCTCACTGAAACCTCCTCCTCCAGGGTTCAAGCGATTCTCCTGCCTCAGCCTCCCGAGTAGCTGGGATTACCAGCATGTGCCACGATGTCCAGCTAATTTTGTATTTTTAGTAGAGATGGAGTTTCTCCATGTTGGTCACGCTGGTCTCAAACTCCTGACCTCAGGTGATCCACCCGCCTCAGCCTGCCAAAGTGCTAGGATTACAGGCGTGAGCCACCACACCCGGCTGGTGTTTGGTTTTTGTATGAACTCCACTTTTCCCAGTGCCCCACCTTCCTTTCAGCTACTTTCCAGGTTTCTCAGGTTACCTTCTCACTGCTGTTCCACCTCATCGTTTTCAGTTTCAGTCATCACTTTTCAGGTATTTTCTGAACTGTACAGTTTTTCTAGCTGCATTGATAAAAGAGGGGGTCACAACAGAAGGTGAATGGTCCAGCCCTTATGAACCCTTGATGTCCCAGTAGACATTGTTCCATGAATAATAGGGGAGGCCTAATAATCCTCTCGAAGAAAAATTCATGTCACATAGAATGTGCAAAAATGAGCAACATCTACAAAGAACGATCATTTAGGAGGCATTTAATACATGCGATGGCTTGATTCAAAGCCTAACATTTCTAGCCCAGGGGGTAATCCAAGCCTCAGGCTTGGATTCATGGCTGCACAGGTTGTGTACTGTAGAATTCCGGGCTTCCAGGGGTGCATTGACAATGAAAAGCTCAATAATGCAGTGCCCATGTCATGTCTCTCTAGGAGACAATGGCTTAGTTGGAGATAGTGGGCTTCTGATTTAGAATTGATGATTTCCTAACCTATTATGTTACCCCTGGGTATACTGGGTGCAGGAACTTCCTCACAGATAGATGAAGGAGGGACCAAATAAATGTTGCACCTAGTGCATCAGTAGGACTGGATTTAGAGGGAAAGAAATGTGCACAAAAAAATCCAGTATGGAAATCTTTAAAGCAACTCCTTAAAATAGTATTTGCAAATTCAAAAACAATCCATTCAAAGACAAAATTATATTTTAAAACTCACTTTTATCGAATGGAAAAAAAATGTACACTGGAATTGTGAAAAATAAATTGCATCTGAAAATGGGTTACCGTACTTAATAAAACATTGTTACAAAGAGTATGAGGATGCTTGCTCTGATTACAGTGACTCCTGTAACAACGTGGCAAGTGAAAATACTGTATTATTTAGTAGTGGAGCCCTCCCCCTAGTGGAAATAGGTAGGAATTTTAAGAAAAAGGGTTAACACTTTTAAATACATTTTATTTCCTCTTAAAATTTACAGAATTAAAGAAAAGAGGTGGAGAATAGCTGTAGTGTGGTATAAAGACTTTTCTTACAGGGCTTTTAGGCCATTATAAGAGCTGAGATGTAAAACTATTTTAGAGTTTTGAGTAGAGCAGCTGGTATGGTCTGAATGTTTGCGTTCCCTCCCAAATTTATATGTTTTATTTTAATCACCAAGGTGATGGTATTAGAAAGTGAGGCCTTTTGGAGATGATTATGTCATGAGAAATCTGATCCAATGAATGGGATTAGTGCCCTTAAAAAAGAGGCCCCAGAGAGCTGCCTTGCCCTTTCCACCATGTAAAGACACAGCAAGAAGGTTGTTTATGAGCATGGGTCCTTATCACACACAGAATCTACCAATTCCTTGATCTTGGACTTCCCAGCCTCTGCAACCATGAGATATAAATTTCTAATGTTCATAAGCTACCCAATCTAAGGTGTTATGTTATAGCAGTGCCAATGAACTAAGCAGGGGTTCTCAACCCTCGGCTGAGACTACTGACATTTTCAGTTAACAAATTCTTTATTGCATAGGGCTGTTTCGTGCATTGTAGAATATTTAGCAGCATCCCTGGCATCCACTCACTTGATGCTAGTAGCAACCTCTCCCCAACCCCACCAGTGTGATAATCAAAAATGTCTCCAGACATTGCCAAATATCCCCAGGGGAGCAAAATCACCCTCGGTTGAGAACCACTGGAATAGAGGGATAACATGACATGACATCTTTTAATAGGATCACTCTTTGTTGAGAACAGACTGCAGACAACAGAGATACCAGTTAGGATTGGAGATGACAAAAAAAAAAAAAAAAAAGGTCAAACTTGAAGTTAGAGCTGGCAGAACTTTTCAAAGAACAGCCATGAAGTGGGAGAAAAAGAGTCAACAATAACATCAAGGATTTTGGCCTGTAACAACTAAAATTGAGTTGCCATTATCAGAGATGGGAAGATAGCAGAGTGGCTGCCTTGGTAGTTGTTTGGACTGGGGAGTGCAGATAAAGAGTACATCATTTTGGACGTGTAAAACTTGAGAGCCTTTGTAAGACACCCAGATGGAGATACCAAGTTTCATTGAATATAAAGTCTGGAAATTAGGGGGAGAGGTCTCGGCCGTTACTGTAAGTTTGGGAGTCATTAGGCTTATAGGTAATATTAATGAGTTTACCGAGGAAGCAAAAAAAGAGCCCTGAGCAACTCCAACCATTCCATGTAAGGGATAAGAGAAGGAACCAACAAAAGAAACTGAAAAGCATCAAGAAAGGTAAGGGGTTAAAAAATGAAACAAAACAAACAAAAAAAACAGGCAAATGTGATGTTCTAGAAGTCATGAACCTTTGGACATTTTTTCTCTTTACACAAAATGGTTTCATCTTAGTAAGTCCCTCCCTAATGTAAACATTTGTGAATATCTATACTTTATTATACTTTCTGCAATAATTTATTTACCTAGCTGTCTCTTCTAGCTTATGAGCTCCTGGGAATAAGATTTATCTTTGCATCTTTGTAGTAATTAGCATAGTGACTGGTGCATAGCAGCACATAACACATGTTCAACTGATAATTAAACAGGAAATTCACCTCCCTGAAATGAAAATGTCTATACAGTAAGATACCACTCATTGAGATTCTCAATTAAAAATTAGCAAAAACTCAGATATAATTCAAATAACTGTGACATTTAAATTATGTAGCATCAAGGATCAAGGACACAGTACCAGCATCTGCCATGTTTGATCCTACTATGAAAGGGATACCAATCCTTGCCTCGACGTCAACCAGTGTATCAGCTTTTGTTTTATATATTGGGACTCTTGATAAGATTTTATTTAAAAAAAAAAGTTTCCATGGCTGAAAACTGTGATGCCATTAATCAACCCTAATAGAATTTTCACCGACTGCATCAAGGGACATGCTCCAAAGTTGAAAAGGTAGTTAGCCTTTATATTACCTTATGTATTATTTTTAATTGATTAAAATAGTCATATTATAAATCGATTATTATATTATGTAAAGTGCTTTGTGTATCAATACTTTACCTTAATGTTCATTAATAACTCTGTAATTACACAGATGAGGAAACTGAAACTCAGAGATATTAGGTACACCTCCAAGACACCTAGCTAGCAAATGGCAAAGTGGGATTTGAAACCTGACATTACACTAAAAAGTCGTCTTAAATATTTAATAGTGGTCTTAAATGCCTCACATGCACAGCTATGAAATGACAACAAATAATCGCTGTTGTTGTTTTAGTGTGGAAATTGTTTTTGTTAAGTAGGGGGAGAAAGGAAGAATGGAAACAGGAACCAGAATTACATTGTGGCATGATCATAGATAGCCATTACTCACAATGCTGCAAGAAAACATATAAAACAGAAACAAATATGTCACCTGGGAGAACTGTGAGTGGTTTTTTCTCCTGATTTTTGTACTGTGCATTTTTTTTTTCAATAAGCATGTATTGTTTAAATTGAGCGTAACTTGGCAGGCAGGGGTGATGGTGGTAGTGTTGTTATTATGAAAAAATTTACACAAAAGTTGAATATAGTATAATAAACCACCATATAACTATCACCCAGTTTCAAAAATTAACAACTCACACCCAATCCTGTTTCATTTATATTCTCGTATCTCCCTCCCTATACTATTTTGAAGCAAATACCAAACATCATACCATTTCATTATAAATATTTTAGTAGGTGTCTCTAGGACTCTAAAAAGATAGCTGCAACATCATCATCACATCTGTAAAGTTAACAGTACTTAATTCCTTAAAATCATTACATAACCAGTGTTCAAATTTTCAGTTCTCATACATGTTAAAAATTTTTAATTTCTTGAATCCATATCAGGGTCACATATTGTGACTGGTTTATATTAAGTACCTTTTATGCTATAGGTTCTCCCTCCACTGATTCCCTCTGCTTGCAACTTATTGAACTGTGCCAACTGTATCCTTTTGGTGTCACTCAACATGATCTTCCATCCTTTCTATTTTTGGTTAATTGGTAGATGCTTCGTCAGATTTAGGTTTGATTCTTTTTGGCAAAACTTTATAGGTAGCAGTGTATTCCTCCATCAGAAAGCACTTAAGAATGTGTTTGTGTATTGTCAGTAGCTGCTGATGACCAATCCTTAACTCCATGAGAGGTTGCAAAATAGTGATGTTGCAATTCCATCCTTCCTTTTTCATTAGAATGTTTTAAAGAGAAACTACCCCCCATCTACTACTTACCTACCCAATGGTATAGTTTGTATGGGAAATGCAGGGAATATTAAAATGACAGTTCTCAAAATGTGAGCTCTGGGCCAGAAGCAGCATTACCTGAGAACTGAGAAATGAAAATTCTTAGGCTCCATCCCAGACCCACTGAATCAGAAAACTGGGGATAAGGTCCGGTAACATGTGTTTATCATGCCCTCCAGGTAACTCTGATGTATACTAACGTTTGAGAAACAAGTGACTACACCTGAAGTCTTGGAATGCCCTTGCTAAAAGCTATTAGCTTTTACTACATTTTATAATACCAAAGTTAGGTTCCAGATTTTTTCCCAAGCACAGTATCTGCCCACCTAGTCTACAAATGAAAGAATCACACCTTCAACTTTTAACGTATCAAACAACCTAGCATGGTACTAGTCATGTTCCAAAGTTTTCAAAAACTTAACTATAGCTTGAAATACTTGCTCCATTAGATGCAAATTTATTTCTTCCAGGAAAAATAACTATTGCACTAAAGTGGTCTGAATGGACAGACAGGAAAATAGTTTCTAATGTTTGGCCTAAACTTCTCTCATGTATCTGTTGTTTCAGGGTTTCATACTGGAAAAAGGGGGCAAAATGTAGATGAAGCTATGTAGGCTCAATAGTGGTCCCCCAATATGTCCATGCCTGAACCCTTGGAACCAGTGAATACATTACCTTATATGACAATAGGGACTTTGCAGATGTGACTAGATTAAGAACTCGAGATGGAAAAACTACGTTGTTTGTGCAGGTGGAGCCAATAATGTTCTCATAAGGTCCTTATGAGAGGGAACAGAGGGAGACACTCTGAGAAGGTATGATGACAGCAGCAGAGAGAGATTTGAGATGCTACAATTTGGGCTTTGAAGATAAAGGTCAATGAGCTCATAGAATGCAAGGAATGCAGCTCTAGAAGCTGGAAAAGGCAAGAAAACAGATTTTCCCCTACAGCCTCCAGAAAGAAGCAATCCTGCCAATACCTTGACTTTAGACCAGTAAACCTGATTTTGGACTTCTGGCCTCCAGAACCATAAAAGAATTAATTTTTGTTGTATTAAGACACTAAGTTTGTGGGAATTTGTTACAGCAGCCATTGAAAACTAATACAAAGCCTTTGACAAGTTTTTTATTGTGAAATATTGGATCTAGAAAAAAGTACAAAATGTCAACAGTCAGATGTGTACAAGTACAGTATTTCAATAGTCTATACATGTGAACAGCTTAACAGGTTCACTGCAGAATGCATATTTAGACCAATATAATCTAAAAAGGACTGCAATATTCACAGGCTATTAATACATAAATAACTTGAGTCAAAATGACCCTTACTGGTAAATGCTAATTAACAGTGGAAAACAGGCTAAAAGCACAATACACCACACCATAGTATCTCCTTACAGGTCCACATTTAAAGAATATCAGTTTATTATGTCAAAACACTACAGAGATCCAGGACTGGGACTGAATTACTAATTTATACAATTGCAAAAAAATTTAAGTTATAAAATAAGGTCATGGAATAAAGAAGGGTATTTAATTAGGACTAAATACTGTGAAGCCCATGAAAGGGTTTTAGCCTTGGAATTTACAAAGCTAAATTATTAGACTGTTAATGTTAGCTAACACTAAAACTGAATTACCTTCCATTTTAATGTTAGCTAATATTAATATTAAACTATTTTTAATTGTGATGTTAGCTAAGGGGAAGGACGAGGACAACTTTCTTTTGTAGTTTCTCCAACAAGGTGTAAGAACTATCAAAAAGTAAAACCATAATGACCACTGTGGACTGACAAATGGCTATGAAACAAGAATATAAAACATTACAAATTTCAAAGAAAGGTAATAACTATCTTATGAATTTAGCAAATCCTGCAAACGTTAAAATCCATGTTAAGGCATTATCTATCATGGTTGAGAGTACTAAATTTAAGAAAATTATTACATGAAGATCCCATAAAAATAAACTGGTTTAGTTTACAAGATTCTAACTGAATCTTTTTCTATCACTTGAAAATTACCCTATATTATGCTTTCAAAATGGACAAAGAATTATTTGGTATTCACTTTATAATGAACTATGAGAACAGTCTATTGAAACACGTCATGTTAAAAAAAAAATTGTTTCAATCATGTGTTCTTAAGAAAGCCAATCTTTGATATGACATTCACAATCAATGCTTGTATAAAAACAAAACCTTTAAAACTTATAAATTTAGTAACAGTTTTACATGAAGCAAATTTATCTTTGCCCATAAATTATTAAGAGAAGCAACTCACTCTATACAGTGTATCTAGCAATACTTTAAAATCAAACTAAAACTCTGAACTGATAATAACTAGGAGATAAATTCCATTTCAGGCTGAAAACCGCTGGATCAGAATATAGTCAATAACTTGATATAACCTATCCCACCCTACCTTAACCTTTTATAGACAATTTTAAAGACTTTAGGACAATTTACTTATAATGCCTGAATCTTATAGTAGATTCCAATTTATTCAAAGATTATCACAGATTGGATTAAAAAGATTATTTAATTTTTTTCAGATTTGCTTTAAATTTACAAATTACATTGTACATAAATATTAACTTAGATAACCACACACAGGGAAAGCAGATACATGGATCATTGCAGAAACATTAAAATTTTTTAAAAATTGTATAAAATATAAAGCAAAACATGTAACTCACACAATACTAATATGAAGCCACATGACATAAAAAATAAAATTACTCTTTAAGAAGCAACTTAAAATTAAATCTTTGGGGAACTATTTTGACATAATTAAATGAATTCAAAGACCAACAGCTTCCCTTATCACACACAAACAAATCACAAAATTTTCTACAATCTATATGCATTATCAGTTAGTTCTAAATGTAATCTCAAACATTTTACTAGCAACTTTGATTTCCTTTTGAAATAGGCTTCTGTACATATGCATTTATATACAAACATTTATTAAACATGATTTTAAAACAAACTGTATGTACAAAAGATCAGCATTCCTATAAATAAAAACATTAGGTGGCAAAAAGGCACTTGTAAGTAAAAATCTACAGTAGTTTTTACAAAACAGAAACACATTTTACCTTAGATACTGTACAATAAACATTAATTCCTATACCAATAATGAAAATGCTAGGTTACTAATGTTAATGATATAACTTTAAAAAACAAATTTACATATATCTGAAGTTCATTTAATAAAAGCACCGTGATTTTCTCCTAAATTCATGTTGATGCAAAGTAAAAACACAATTCCCAAAAAACCAGTGTTCGCCATTTTTCGAGTTTAAAAGTTTTTGTATTTCTAAATTGAAAACTGTTTGTCTGAAATTAGCATAGTGTAAAACAAAAACAAAACAAAAAAACCCTGCTGCTCTGACTTCTGAAACCATACCTACTCTATTATTGCATGTTGCGTTTCATAAAGAGCACTACTCATGCACTCCTTTACAACTGTTTAATACTATTGCTGGCAAAAAAGTTCCTGGATATCAAATAATTAAAAAGTTACTTCAAACCAGTTGAAGTTTTATTTGAATGTTTTACAACTTAAAAAATGCTGTATATCAATTACAAAAGTGAATAGGAAACACACCAATTCATTTGGTGTGCAAAAATATTTTTCTACTACACAGAATTTAAGGGCTTCACAGAATTTTTTTTCCCCAAATTTACATTGTAAGAAGAAATGCTAAACAAATGACTTTCTCAAGGAGATGTTAGTATGCTTCCACTTTTGTCAAATTTTTTACCCTTTGATAATGCTGCGACCTGTTTGAGTAGTTCTCTGTTTTTGGCCTGTGGGAGACAAAAACATTCAAGATTAAAAATGTTTGAAATATTATTAAGTCATGCTGAAGAATACTACTTATTTAATAGTTTTCATTTATATAAATGTTTCACTAAAGCACTAACATTAAATGAAAGAGTTGATACCTTTATATCCATCTCTTTAAGGATGAACATGCAGAAGGAAAATTCTAGATTGGCTCATCAGCCCCCTTTGTATATGTCATTATTAATATAATTGTGTCCAAAGATGCACAATTGGTTACAAAAAAGGAAACAAAGTGAATCCACTTAAAAGAAGGTCCAAATTTTAATAGGGAAAAGGTGTTTGGCCCTTCATCTTAAAAACATGAAAACTATGAAAATAAGTTGTAATTTACAATTAATAAAATCAAAGAATGAATCAAGATTTGGGAGGAATATTTCCTGGCAAGCTGTATAAGGTCTTTCTTCTATGTTTACTCTCTTGTAGAACAAGCATAAGAGGTCATTTTTGCAAAAACTACTCAGAATTTGTTACTTTGCCAAATGCACCCAATGATATTCAATTTTTTTTAAAGCACCCATCAGAACCACTCATTATCTTGTTGTTCCTTTAATTACCAGTCATCTGACACTGATTTTAGTGTGGTTTGAGCAGTTCCACATCATCATTTCCTATCTCATGAAAGCTTGAATTTTTACAAAGATTCAAAATTTCATTTCATCATCTGACTTGAATTTCATTATTAAATGTCCATCCATCACTAGTTTAGTGAAGAGGAATGTGTAAGTACAGTGAATATTTTCACATTTTGACTGCCTTTGTCACCTTATTCAGTCTCTTAAATGTGGAAACTTAGATAGTAAGGATCCCTATATATACAAATACATTAATGATCAAGCATTTTTGTAGTTTGAGCCAAAATGGGGAAAGTGATGAAAATAGAGCACTGCCCTAAAATTAACACATTTTAAAAAGATATCCTCTGACTTATGTTTCAACACCATTTTCCTTCACAGGTTCCAGGAATTTTTATTATATAGACAGACTTTTTAAATCTCAGTACTTCATATTTTATTCTAATTTTAGCTTTTTACGGGCAGATAACACTCTGCCTTCTCTGTATGCCATCTTAAAGTGGTTTCATGAAATAACCTTTTTCAAACTTTATTCTTCCATTCCCCCACCCTTCTTCTCCAATCACTCTTGCTAATTAACACCCATGACCTCTAAAATGCAAATATTCTCAGTACTATCTTATATGTGCAAATCAAATAATTTTTTATGTTCAGATGCATGATCAATAGAACTTTCCTATTCAGTGGTTATTAATAACTAAGGTGGTAACGAAAAACTTCAATTTCAAATTCAGTATCAATTTCAAATTTTGAGTCTGCAAATTTGACTCAAAAAGATCTCCACTAGATCTGTAAGTTATATTTATCTAAAAATGTTTATACTGATACAAAATAGTTAAAATGTGAATCTCCAAGTTCTTATCTCAATCATCAAGAAATAAAGTGTTTATAATTTTCATATTTTAAGTACAAAATACAATAATTTGAACATTAGGTCTTCAAAGCAATTTTTCCACTTAATGCTTTAGTAGCTAATTTCCAATTTGCTTTTAATATATTTATATCACTAATAAAGATATTTCTTAATAAATTACATAAGAGAAAAGTCTTTATGGTAAATAAATAACAATTGTTAAGTACAAGTCCAAATTATTCTAATTTGAATACTTTAAAAATGAATTTTATGCCATATTTCAATATATGTACATTTAAATTGTTTTATCCTAAAATTACTTCATTTTGCAGCCAGCCCAAAAAAAAAAAAAAAAAAAAAATCAATGAAATTCTTTACAGACTCTTAAGAAAGCTAAGTTTTAAAGTTTAGACATGTTGGTGCAAAGGAAAGAATATCAGGATTAAGAATTACATAGATCCTGCTTTAAATCCTGGCTTACTTACCAGCTACATAACCTGGAGCATATTTTCTCATTTGTAACACAAACTCCACCATCCGAACTCAAAATGAGTTAAAGGAACTTATCAAATATATAAAACACTTAGCCTAACACAGTTCCTGGTACACAGAAGGCACTCAAATGTTAGGTCCCTTTTCCTTTTAACCACTTACCTAATTAAGTGAATAAGAGTTTTTACTTGATATTCTTAGTATTTTCAATATTTGGGGTATTTTGGGGTGACATTTTGAACAATTTTTTCATGTGATGTTCAGTGTTTTGTCGTAGGTTTGGCAGTTAAAAATATTTTACTAGCTATTAGAGCAAGATCCATCTTGTGTCACAGGATTCAATTCCTTATTACATAAAGATAAAAAAAAAATTACCGGTTTCCTCACCTCAGTAAAGAATCCTACTAGTATCACTTGGTTGCTAAAGGAAGTGAGGTAAAAAGATGGCACTCAGCTATGACAGATTGTCTCTAGCCATAACACAAAAAAATCAGGGAAGTGGCCTGATAGGAAGGATGAAATAGAAAACCTGAGGAACCTGAAGTGGTGGGAACTAGTGTAGAACAGGGAAAAGTATAGATAAACTGGAGTGAGAAGACAGAGATTTCTACGTCACCGCTTACTGTGTGATCACAGTTTCCTCTGTAAAATGGGCATATCACATAACCCAGTTTTTGCAACAAGTAAGACAGCATATGTAAAATCATGTCAAAATGTCCTATTTAAATATTAGTTACTTTTACACTACATGAAACTTCAATTACCAAGAGGAGGTAGGCCTAAGATATCTATCAGGCTAAGTCAAAGATGACCCCATGTATTTGCAACTATGATTTTAAAAAAGAAAAACCAAAACACAAACTGCTCTTTTGAACAGTGGGGAGCACTAAGTTAAAACATATCTAAGCACCTATTGCAGTTATTCTGTTATCTCATTCTGGATTTACTTCAGAGCTTTGGTTACATTACATTAAATCAAAGATCACCAGGTGGAAGATTTTGTTCCAGGTAATCATTCAGCATTAATAACTGAGTAAGAAAAACAGGAAAAACATAAAATTAAAAATAACACTTGCTGGTAGATAAAAACATTGACTAATATATAAGAATCTGATATATGATACAGGCAATCTCTCAGAACAGAGGGCTGATGGGCATTTCCATAAATCACCACCTAGTCAACAAATTATCTGAATGCCTACTATGTCTCAGGTTCTACATGAGGTTCCTTTTTCAACAGTCTTTGTAATAGTATGATAGGGATTAAGACCAGACAATCTGTACCTCGAATTTGAGCAAGTTCCTAAATCCTACTAATTTAAGCTACTTGCAAAGAAGTATGAATAATACGAAACCAAAAGAAAGAAATAGCAAATATCCTTTGGTGTTACAATGTGAAAAAAAAAAAAAAATGAAACAGGACAGTATTAACTCCTTCCTTCTGAAGCTGTACTCTCCCAAGTCTGAAGTCTGTGTGCTGCCATCTTCCACTAACATTTAAAACTTCTTTCACCTTAAAAATTTTGTTACTAAAGATTAATTTTACAAATGTGAGACTGTATAAATCAAAGAGAACATGTAATTAATTTAGTGTGGTCTGATTTCTAAATTTATGAAACCTAGATGAGAAGAAGCTTAATATGGTAGCATTCTGTATCCATGTTGGATGTTCACCATCTCTGCATGCCAGACATCAGATTATTACTGTGGTGACTCTTGACTTTACCATTCAGTTGTTCTGTATACTTAAAATGCTACTTTGCAGTACTCTGAGGTTCAGGTGGATCACTACCTGTTAGCATTTAGCAGAACCCTATTTGGCACTTTGCAAACCACTGTACACAGGTTAAGTAAACTCTCTTGCTTTGCATACATTTTTGCCACTTGAGGTCCTTAAGAATTGGTTTTATACACCCATCTCCTTTCCCATTATCTGGAAGGAAATATTAATGTGAGGAATGACTGCTACTGAAGACCTGCTTTTTACCTTAGTTTCATTAATCTGATTTTTAATTTTTTGCTATAAGCCCAATAATTAATTGAACACACTCCAATGATACCCTCCTCCAAAAACTCCATTTGAAGTTTAGGCAAAAGTTTTCAAGATTAAAGTACTGAATCCCCCTTTCAAGTAATTTCAAACAATAACTTCTAATGAGATCAAGATTAAAAATGATTATAAAGTCAAAATCAAAACTGATATGCACCAACTATGCACAAAATAGGGCTACCAATAACAATCTAAGTCAATGAATGCTATTACTCAAGTTTAGCCCTTCTTGCCTATCATTTTACGTAAATGATGGTAGTTACCTGAAGTTGTTCCACAGTTTCTTTGTGGGCTTTTTCCATACTGTTCATTTTTGTTCTCAAATTTGACTCTTGGTACTGAAAGTCTGCCTTTAGTTCAGTTAACTGAGAGATTAAAGAAAAAATATATGTATATATTTGCACACATACACACACACACCATTTTAAATAACTTTCACAATAAACTCACATTTCATTACAAAAGTGGAAGATGTTAACTGCAGTTTCCTGAATTGTACAAGCTATCTAAAATTTGTTTTGTGAAATGATGAAGTCTATCTGCTTTACAATAGTATAATTTTAATGTTAATACCTGACCATCAGTAAAACTTCTCAGTTTTCTTTTTTTCCTAAACATGGCTCGACTGGAAATAGAGTTTGGCAACTGGTATGCCAACGAAAAAAGCTTAACGGCTAATAACTGGGAAAATGCCTCATTTAAAAATGTACTTCAATAATAGTAAAAACAATATAAACATTTAAACTAGCTTATGGGTAAAATAATCTTTCAATGCTTAAAGAAAGAAATTTCACACTGGGTAATATAAAAAGGAATGGTCTTTTCAGCCAAAAGCTACACTGTTTTCATTTTTTATTTTATGTCCAGGATTATGTACACAATACCACCTAACACTTGAGGTAAAAATAGAGAACAAAGCACAAAAATACAACTAACACAGAATGAGAAAGGAAAGAAGGTTACTATAAAATTTGGGCTAAATGAGACAAATACAAGAAAAAAATCAGTGCTTTGAGGAAGAAGGCTACATGATAATTTTTCATAAATGACATACCTAACAGTATAATATCTCATGACTTCAAACTAAATAAGTTATTATGTAATTTCACTATTAGAACCATGCAGAGGCAACTCCAGGTTATTTTTTAATGTTTTTCATTATGCCAGCTTTAAAGGTTTACACATTCTCCTTTGTAATTACCCAGTATCTAATAAACTGAAAGACATACAACAGCAAAAATAGAGAAAATCATGGAGTCTTATAGTCTTATTAAAAAAAAAAACCCTTGCTTTTGTCAAATTCAAAGTATAACTAAGTTCTCTCTCTCTAACTTTCTCTAATCACAAAAGATTTTCTGTTCTGAAATGCCAACTTACACCAGATCAGCTAAGACAATTACTCTATTCACTACACTGTGAGTTGCCTCCTCACTATGAACTTCTGGAAAATAAGAATTATGTCTTATTTATTCATCTTTGCATCCTCATGATCTAGTTCAGTGTCTGGCTCTAGAAATCATTAAATAACTTTGTGAAATCAATTCAGTAAAATAACTTCGTCATCTTAGATTTATAAGAAAAAGTTGCAAATGTATAGTTATTTTAGGTTTACAATTAGGATTTTCCTTACAACAATGCTAATTTCAATCCCCATTAGTCTTTTGATTTTTTTAAAGAGGAACACTAACAAAAGCAGAAAACTTCAATTAACTGCACAATACAAAGATAGTACCTCTTATGCTAGAGAGGAAAGAAAAATCTAGCAGTCAATATTCTATAACTGATTACTACTTGATTTTGAAATCATTGCTATTTTGCAGTAAAGTTGGCATTTTATTCAACTTTTCTCAAGGCTAATGCAGATATACCTGGCCTGTCTCTAAAACTTTGTACACAGGACAAATTTCCATAAAGGCTCATTAATTTAAAAAATGCTGTCAATCAAAAAGAACCATAAGACAAAGACACCCGTAACTATCCTATTTTATATATCACTCCTAATTTTCATATACTAAATTTGCTTAAAGTAAGCTACAAATGTATTAAAATAAATTAAGCCCACTAACCTTCAAGGTGTGGCAAAATGTATCAAAAATTATTGAATGCCAGAAGTAAAAGCCAACTCAGCACAGACTCAGAGATGGATATAAGTCATATATGTATTCATATTAAGGTCTTATTCTTTTAAAAGAAATGATTTTAGTGTTCTCCTACTGCATAATACATTTGATACAGGTCAAACTACATTGTCTGGGACCATAAAACAAGTACAAAAGATGATCAAACAGTAATAGCCCCTATGGGCACTTATACATACCAGGAGCTATAATAAATACTTTGCATTTTCATTAATCATCACAACCATCACTTCAGATAATATTAATGCTCTCATTTAAATGAGAAAACTGAGGTCCAAAGAAGTACACATTCTGCTTTAGGTCACACAGAAAATGTTAGAACTAGGATATGAATCTAAGTATGGCTAAATTACTTCAAAACTGTTTCCTGTTCCATGCCTGTCCACTATTATGCCATCCTGATTTCATAGCACAAGACCTTAAATCCTTCTATAATTCTGTTAATATTCCTCTTTTCACTAAATGAACAACACATTTTAATATTCCTCTTCATTTAACTGATGAAGTCCCAATAAGTACACTTACTTCCTAGACAATGAGCTTTTAGACATCTATTGCTAATTACTGACTACTACAGGAAATTCCCATACCATTACTTTTCAGCAGTATTTTGATCTGGATTGATATAAATATATGAATGTTATATCAAAGACTGTTCAAACTACATTCTTAAATCAAAAAAGTTTATGAAATATTCCACTTATATCTCATTTTTAATTAGGTATTAGACCTATTTTTAAATTACATGCTTACTGAAAATTAAAGTTTGGAAATTACTATCCTAATTAAGCCTCAGTTAATTCTTAGAACTAAAATTCTGAAAGACCATTTTTACCCATCTTCATTAGATGGCTTCGGGGGGCTTTTGTAATTTGTCTTATAAAAATCATGCACAACAAACATTACCAAATTATTAAAGGAAGTCTAATAAAATTTGCGATTATCAAGCAACAGTCAACACATAACTCTTACCAGGCTTCAATGAACCATGTTCTTACCTTTTTATCTTTTTCTAAAATGGTCTGGTCTCTCTGCTGTAAGAGACGCTTAAGTGACATCACTTCTTCTTTCAGTTGACTTATAAGGACAAAATTGTCTGTTCCCCCACTATCTGCTGACTGATTTATAGAGCTACTAAAAAGAAAAAAGTAAAACACAGTTAAATGAAGTAGAAGGAAAATTAGCAGGTGTTCAAATTGCATAAATTAGACAATTCCACAAACATCCTTAAGGCTAATGCAAAAAAATATGTACCTGACAGAAATGGATGCAACTGGCAAATTACCTTACTAATGGCACACATTACATACACCTGCAGAAATATAATTCAGTATTAGCTTTAAGGGGGTCAATACTTCTAGTGTAAAGCAATAGGCAGCCAATTTGTACAGTAACATCAGCAAACTTTTGGCTAATGAACTAAAACAAAGTAACGCTCATAATATTTTTAATCTAAAAACATTTTCTAAGCAGGTCAATTTAAAATATCACAATTAGATTTGTGTTTCACTGAAGAATAAAGATAAAAATAATGTTCTCCATTCAAATTTGTTTCTTCAAAACCCAAATTTATTTCCCAAATAGAACAACATAGTTCAGTGCCACTTTCTTATTGCCAAAATTAAGCTAAAAATTTTAAACTAATTTATGTTTATTCTTCTAGGTGACTCAAGTCAAGGTAGAAAATACATGTTTCTATTTTTTTATCTAGTAATAACTGGCATTCAACCATAACTATTCAACTAAGTTGAATTTTCATAACACTAAAAGAATTCATTTTTACCTATCTCCATTAGATGGCTTAGATTCCAATTTGGGCTTTTTCTTTGGAGTTTCATTCTGAATTGTTGCAGAGGATTTATGGCTGAAACCAAACATTAATAAGAATAGTTAGAGTAAAAAGGACAGAGAAACCAAAGATAAGTTATTCGTCTTCCCCTAAAATATTACTGAAAATACTGATTTTGGTAAGGCTTAAGTAACAAAGTTGAAGGGATATCACATTTATAAATATACGTTTCAAAATACTTCAGAAAATACAGCAACGTATTTACCTCTGTTTCCACAGTCCCTGCTCTTGTTCTGGACTTAGATTGCTGATTCTGAAAAATACACAAATGACATCTAATAATGACATTTATTTATTTAATACATCTAAATTTAACATTCTTTCTCAATGGATACAAATTTTATGTTTATAATACTTTCTTCAGAGAAAGGTATATTTAAGTTTTCAGACTAAGCTAATACATACTGAATAAATCACATTCTGATGAGATAAATTTTAATAAAATGACTACTAACCATCTCAAGTTCTTCAAGAATTCTTTTTAATCAGGATCTCCACAGTTCAATTTAATATCATACAAAGGGTGGGTTACACAAGTAGTTTTCGTGCTTGTGTCTAGGTATCACTGTACTTTGGCTGCCCTTACTATTTCAGACACAAAATTTGTATCTTTAAAGTTAAGGCTTTCCTAATAATCTGAAGTAGAGATGCTTCTTTTGGAGTAACTCAAGTTGCTCAGAATAGTATATCAATTTAAATGGGGAAATATATTGATTTCTTTGATTCTTTCCTAGTTTTCTTAAGAATCCTCTCCAAAGTCCACAGATCTCTCTTTAGTTAGTATTCTGGAGAAGTTACGCTGAAACTATTGAGAAATTTCATAGTAACAAATTATTTTACTTTTACTCATAATTAATACTGTAATACTCCTTTTCTATTTTACCCTAATACTAATAATCACTTTATAATTCATCATGAATTCTTCATTTTTTTCCTCCTAAACTTGCATATCAGTCAATGCTTCACTAACCCTAGCTTATTCACTCAGCATGTAGAGAGCATCTCCTATGAACCAGATGCCATGTATTTATACAATTTAGAAGATGTTAGAATACCTGAGCTGTGACCTTATGCAAATTACTTAAC
Source organism: Pan troglodytes (assembly GCF_028858775.2). NCBI lineage: Eukaryota > Metazoa > Chordata > Mammalia > Primates > Hominidae > Pan > Pan troglodytes. The sequence goes on from NC_072407.2 coordinate 97,885,693, forward strand.
ATCCCCAGCCTTGGTTCCCTCATATGTAATACATACCTTATACTGATATGAGCATTAAATGAGTTATATATGTAAAAGCACTTAGTACAGTGCTAGCATATACAAAATAGACATATATATATATACATGTTTACTTGTGTCTAAAATTTATTATTGGTTCAGCTGTAGAAGTTTTTTAAGCAAAAGAAAAAAACAGACCTTAAGACTCAGCTGTAAACAAGTACCAAGTTGGGAAAAAAATGTTAATAGCAATAATTCCATCAAGTGAGTTATTCTTACTTGTGAATGAATGGAGATCCTATTGAGGAATGCAGTTGTCCTTTTTTTTTCCCCCACAAATTTCATTATAAGCCTAACAAGCTATACATGAACTAACAGCACTAACCATATCTCAAAGTTAAGAATAATCACATTAATATGACTGACAGAAACACTTGGAATTCCCATCTTAGCTTTCTGAGGGTTGTCCATTCCTAGATTCAGACCCACCTTAGTGCCACCTGGCAACCACATCCCCTACCCCTGCCGATCACTATCTATCACAATATGAATGCTCCTCATTTTCATTCTGATCTATTGAACTTAAGATAGGACCCTACAAAGTAACTGTTCATCAAATGGTCAACAGCCATCAAATAGAAAATAGTGTTTGTATTTCATAAGTAACCAGAAGTAAAAAAATTGAAGACTTTCATTTTCAATACTGTTCTCTTTCCCTTTATTTTTGAAACTGTCATTCTTTCAAAAAATTAAGTTGCTGTCATATACTTTAGTCTTCACAAACATAATCTGATTGTGTCCTTTTACATCATGCTAAGACAAATTTATCTGTAAAGAATAGGGAAAGGAGACATTTTGGGAGTCTTAGAAGTAGGTCTGACATATGCTATTATGGTATATAGTCATTTTGTCATATTTTTTCTTAAAGCAAGAAGCAACAACAAGGTAGATTTATATTATTTTGCTTCTTGAAATACTCTGATATTAAGATCACAAGGTTTCTTCAAAACAGCCAGAAGACACTGCATTGTAGTCTACCACTGCCACATTTAGAAAACACTACAACATGGTAGAATTAAACATCACTAACCTCAACGTAACCTCATAATCTAATAGGTGATTGGATACAGTTTAGAACAAATCTTACTAATTAGACAGAACTACATTACATTCTAAAAATACTGCATGTGTTCCAAAATGAGGTGGGCATCAGTTTTTTTTAAATTCTGTTTTAAATAACTATCTGAAACTTTAAAGACTCACAGAAAAATTTAGGAACAAACAATAAATTATTCTGAAAATGGGCGTGCCACATATCTGTTTTTTCCATTTTAATTTGTGTTTGTCAGTTTAATTTGTATTTTCATGTTCTTGATTTTTCCATGAAGACTAAAATTGCATTTTAGAAAATCTTTATACCACACACATCAAGGGTTAAGGTACTACTACTACTACATAACTCCCCCCACAGGTCACTTTAAAAATCAAGTACAGCTGACCCTTGAACAACCCAGGTTTGAAATGTATGGGACCACCTATAGGAGAATTTTTTTTTTCCAACCAAATACGGATCAAAAATACAGTATTTGGAGGATGTGAAACCTGCATATATAGAAGGCCAACTTTTCCTATAGGCAGGTTCCACAGGGTCAATTGCAGAACTGCAGTATATGCAAATTTTGGTCTATGAGGGGGTTCTAGAACCAATCCCTCAAGCATACTGAGGGAAAACTACAGTTGTCTCTATTTAAGTAGAGTTCCTAAATATATGTTTGAAAAAAACACAAAGTATCATTAGTTAAAAATATTGCTCATATTTTGGGGACCACAAAGATCAGAAATGCTTCTATCATAGTAACAAATTATAGTATTAAAATATGTTCTCCAAACCCAGTCATTGGTTTGTTTCGATTTGTTTTTACTAAAACAAATTGACAACTAAGATAAATATAATTTTTCAAATAAAACCTTAACAATTATTTAAACAAAAAAAGAATACTGAGGCTTTTGATAAGTTATTTAAGTGTTAATTAACTGACGTACTTGTATTTTGACTTTACATGGTTATAATTTTACAGATTTTCCTAAATACCTTATCTGTATTATGGTAAACAGCTAAACATATTTCACGTATATAACATTCTACACTGAATAAAATGGAGACACAGCCTTAGACACTCAAGATGCTTACTGTGTACAATGGAAACTAGACTAGCACATAGTCAATATTTGCAAGAAGTAAACATCAATAAACGGCATTAAAATGCAAGGAAGAGTTTTAGAAAGTATGATTTCAAAGTACTTACTTGTGATGGCTACTGCTGTGACGATGGTGATGGTGATGATGGTGGTGATGATGTTTTGGATGATGCTGGTCTTTCTCAGTAAGAGATGAAGAAGATGAATTTGAATGTGAAGATCCCAGGCTCTTCCTTTGTTCTTTCGTCTTCTGTAAAACTCTTTTGTACGATAAAGTACAGAGCCAGCATAATAACTTTCCATCAACCTTTTAAGAAAATGTGTTAAATTAAATGTACCCATATAAACTGGCTGTAAACGAAACCAGGTAAGATAAACCACTCAACTTCCACCTATATTCCACGCGTAACATGCGCAAATGCATGTATGCACATATTCACGGATTTTCCGCAAAACAGAAATAAAACTGGACTTTTCTGAAACTTGGGAAAATACTTGTTAGGAGAATTATAAAACTGATGAGGATGACATCAGTTTTGAGGCATTTTTAATTTGAAGAAAAAGAAAATGTTACCTTTTTTCTTATTCCAGGAGAATAAGCATAAACTGACTGATACACTTCCAAGAAATATAGCCTGAATTCTTATATCGCTGTGTCATTACTAATAATTTTTCACTACAGTAAGTACTGTAAATTTACAGAAAAACAGAAGCATCTAAATGACACACAGAGTTGCCTCTCATTATTCTTGCATTTCCTATTCGTATATTTGCCTACCTAGTAAAATGTATCTGTAACCCAAAAATCAAGACTTGTAGCACTTTTGTGGCCACTGCACACATACACAAGAGTGGTGAAAAATCTGTGCCACCCAATAGCACACATTCCCAGCTGAGGTGGAACAAGGTGATGCTCTGCCTCATTTATTTCACCTCAGACAAGTATCCTTTTCACAGTCTATTTAGTGCCATGTTTTTCAAGTTTTTATAGTCCCAAAGAGTACTGCCAAAGTGCTGTATAGTGTTCCTAGGCTCAAGAAGGTTGTAATGTGAAATGGCAAAGACATGGAATCAACCTAAATGCCCATCGTTAGTAGACTGGATAAAGAAAACATGGTACGTATATACCATGGTACGTATATACCATGGAATACTATGCAGCTATAGACAAGAACAAGATCATGTCCCTTCCAGGAATATGGATGGAGCTGGAGGCCATTAACCTTAGCAAACTGACAAAAGAACAGAAAACCAAATCCTGCATGTTCTTACTTATAAGCAGGAACTAAATGATGAAAACATATGGACACACTGAGGGGAACAACACACATTAGGGCCTATCAGATGGTGGAGGGTAGAAGAGGGAAAGGATCAGGAAAAATAACTAATAGGTATTAGGGTTAATACCTGGGTGATGAAATAATCTGTGCAACAAACCTCCATGACACAAGTTTACCTATATAATAAACGTGCACATGTACCACTGAACTTAAAAAAAGGAAAGCTACGAAGGCTGTGATGTGTCTTAAAGAGAAAATATGTGTGTTACATAAGTTATGTTCAGGCACTCTTAGCGCTGTTGGCCATGAGTGCAATTAATCGACTGTGTGTGAGTGTGTGTGTGTGTATATACACACACACACACACACTTTTTTTTTTTTTTTTGAGACAGAGTCTCTGTCGCCCAGGCTGGAGTGCAGTGGCGCAATCTTGGCTCACTGCAAGCTCCGCCTCCCGGGTTCACGCCATTCTCCTGCCTCAGCCTCCTGAGTAGCTGGGACTATGGGCGCCTGCCACCATGCCCAGCTAATTTTTTGTATTTTTAGTAGAAACGGGGTTTCACCGTGTTAGCCAGGATGGTCTCGATCTCCTAACCTCATGATCCACCCACCTCAGCCTCCCAAAGTGCTGGGATTACAAGCATGAGCCACCATGCCTGGCCAATCGACAGTATACATTAAATGAGATATCTTCAAACAGGAACACAAACAAAATAAGGTTATATATATTGATCAACTGACCAACATGTTATTACTGGAAACGTGAACTTAATCCTATATTTCTCTTGGGCAATGCTTCAATACAGTACTCCCCTATCTACAGTTTTAGTTACCCATAGTCAACCTTAGTCTAAAAATATTACATACAATACACTATTCTAAGGGATAAAGACCACATTCATATAACTGTAACTAGGGTATGCTAATATAATTGTTCTATTTTGTTATTATTTTTATTAGTATCTTGTTATACCTAATTTAAAAACTACACTTTATCATAGGCACGTATGTACAGGAGAAAACACAGTAAGGTTCGTTACTATCCCCAGTTTCAAGCATCCACTGGTCTTAGAAGGCATCTCCCACGGATAAGGTGGGTACTACCGTATTCACTGTTTTGTGGGAACTTTAAAGAACTACCACAAATAATGAGAATCAATCGTACCTGTGTCAAAGAAGAGACTTTCCAAAAGTACTGACTAAACCTCTAAAAATAAAACCAAGTTTTTATCTTCTGTTTGTTCACATGTATTCCATCCATAGTATTCCATGATGTTTATGTACCAGACATGCTGGAGGGACATGTCTTATAATGGGATATGTACATTGCTGTGGGGAGACCTGAGGAAGCCCCTCAAAGAGGTAGTCATTCTCCAAATCAACTAAAATTGATAGGCAACAGGAGGCCTGTGTGAACGCTGATCGGCAAAGGAATTATCACATGAACACAAATACTTATTACATTAAGTCACTGCAGGTAGACAAAAACAAACAACAGTTTCAAATATGAGCCTTTACCAAAAGGCACAAGAGTAACTGAATTTTATGTGCCAATGTGCCATCAGGTATTTTTTTCACACCAGTGATGTCAAGTAACCAGCAAAAGGGTAAAGTAAAAGGAGATATTTAAGCAATTAGTTAAATCTCCTGAACCAAATGCGGGATAGCCAACTAGTACAGAATAGCCACCATAGAATATTTTTTAAAGTATAGTACATGAATCTATGTATCATGCAAACAAAGAGAAAACTCACTATTCCTGCACTTTCATCTAACTACTTGCTTTCATGGACCTAAAGAATAGATCCTGTCTCAGTAGTGTATTAATTATAATTTCCAACTTGTTTGGCATTTTATTTAATTTCCAGAAGACGTCATAACATAAATAAAGCATACCTTTCTTCTTCCTTCCTCCTTCCGATCAAAAGCACATTGCTGTTTGCACTGTTCACAGGTCTGAGGTGGTCCATACTTTTTTTCTGAATTTGTGCAACGCTGACACTTGGTACCAATAAATGCTGCAATTATGTTACAGTACTGACAAGGCTTGGGCTGAAAAACATACACATTTTGAGACTTTTAAAAACATTAAATATTTGCGGCACAGCATATACCCAGTATTGTAGACATATTTCTGGAATTAAGAAAACTCAGGTAAAAAATTTGTTTTCTGTCAAGTTTGTTGCCCTGTCACATGCAATAACTTTTATACTATATTTCTATGCATTCAATTAATATTTATTTCTAGTCACGTAACTATTACTCTAAGATCATGAGAAATAGATTTGTGATTTGCATAGTCTGTTAGATAATACAAAAACTACACATAAAAAAGGTTTTAAAGAACGAAAATAAAGGTACACATGTAGAGAAGTCTCATGAATCAAGAATTTGAGGAAATGTCCTTCTGCTAATATCCTAGTTACCTTAATGACCATATCATTTATTTAGAAAATGTTAACTTTTCATCACATATAGGTACAAATCATATAAGGAATATATACTGTGAGTTTTCAACTTTGAAAAAATGGGAACAACCATATTCAACATAAACTATAAAAACATACCTTGATTTTCTTTGATATTCAAAAGATGATTCAGGACAGTTTAGAGCGTTAAAGTTAGCATTTTTGACCAATAATAAATAATATTGGTATAATATACCTATAATGATTGTAGTATACATATAAGACAATTTGTACTAGGATTGGGTCATGACTTCTGTGAATAAATATCTTAATTCTGCTGTTTTATAAAAATAGTTCTGAGGAGGCTGTTCTGAAGTGGGCTAAAGTCTGATCATGCAAACTTTATGGATAAGTTCTCCATAACCAGGAATTTGCTATATTTGAATCTTTAAAGAATAGCTTCACAAATTTCACACTGGATTCAATACATGTAAAACAGGTATATAATTTGACTGTTTTTAAATGTTATCACATTTCCATCAAAATATCTATCGAAAATGTCTTTCATAAAATATGGTATGTTGAAATATCTAAGAGCATAGCAGTAGTTTTTTTTTTTTGAGACACAGTCTCGCTCTGTACCCCAGGCTGGAGTGCAGTGGCAGGATCTCAGCTCACTGCAAACTCCGCCTCCTGAGTTCACGCCATTCTCCTGCCTCAGCCTCTGGAGTAGCTGGGACTACAGGCGCCCACCACCATGCCCGCTCTTTTTTTTTTTTTTTTTTTTGTATTTTTAGTAGACACGGGGTTTCACCGTGTTAGCCAGGATGGTCTCCATCTCCTGACCTTGTGATCCGCCCGCCTCGGCCTCCCAAAGTGCTGGGATTACAGGCGTGAGCCACTGCGCCCAGCCAGCAGTACGTATTTTTTTAAAAGGTCCAGCTTTATGAAAAATATTAACTGGTAACAATGACATGAAAACATAAGACATACTTACCGTCCCAAATTGCTTCACATTTTGAGCACACTTCTTACAAATTGTGTTAGTTTTGCTGAAAAATAAATTGTATATAGATCATGTTTATGTAGCTTTCTAAAGTAATTAGCACAATGTCAAAATAAAATGAGTCAAAGATTTGTAGTACTTAAAACTTTAATAAGGACCACGGATTTTTTTCAAATATACAAGGATATTTTCAGAGTTGTTTTACCCAAATTAACTTATGACAAATGTTTTTATACATTTTTATTGTGTATTTCTTTTTGTAAACAAAACATCTTAATGTTTCCTATATAGCTCCAAAATCTTCACACTTGACACTATTACTGCACAGCATTACAATACCAGTGCCTACCTAACCTTCCACTTGGCTACTGTCCAACATTATAATGCCCACACCTATTTATGAAGAAATTATTTGTTCTTTTCTGAGGCTACTTTCTGTATATACTCTCAGAGTGGAACTGTTAAAAATGTTACGTACGACTCAAATAATTTGTTCCATGTAACAAATTATTAGATTTTCACCTTGGAAGGCAGTTGGTAACACCACAGACCTTTCCTCAGGTCCATTAAGGCTTTACCACTTTTTTTTAGTTTAACATAACTGTTTACATTTGCATTAGCAAGGCTGTACATTTTCCATGTAGTATTATACTTTCCCTCATATAAAGTCTAACTGTAAATTAACCACCACTGGTTTTTTTGGCAACATTCTCTCTCCCACCATGTACAAAAGGTTTACAACTTAAAATTTCTGGGGCTAAACCATTTTTAAAAAATACTTTCATAAAAACATGGGATTACAACCCCCAAGTATTCCATAAAGACAACACTTGTCTTTAACAGTCAAAAACTGTTCAGTATACAAACCTCTCTTGTTGAAATTCTGATCTGCAGTAAGTACATTTTACAATAGGATGTGCAATCCGACATTCCTGTAATAAGACAATACATTAGTCAGTATCTTTCTGAAAGTCCCAAATCTCACTTTTCTGGTAGAAAACTGTTTACCCAACCTAGTGAAATGTCTAAAACATTTATAAAACCTGGCCCCAACGTAAAGAACTGGATGCTTTATCATATAAGTGGCCAATCACAATATAATTCCTTAGGGAAGGCACAGGTGTCTTTGTCTTTAGTAGACGTGGGGGTATATTACAGATAAATTAAGAAAGCTGTCAGGGCCGATTTCAAGGATTGGTTAAATGTGAAACTACTTATTATTTTGCACCGTTGCTCACAGACAGCATCCAGGCTTTAATGGGATGGGAGGAGCTCCAAATCAGAGCATTCTGTTCCCAAACCAGTCGCTTCGCTTTCCTGGACAGGGAAGAAGGATGCCATCAGCTTTGCGGCTTCGGGTTCCTAGCAAGAAAGTGCAAAAACCGTCCCCTGCCTCCTGGTGGAAGAAGAGGACAGACCAGGCAGAAAACCGAGATGAAAACATCTCCACCCCTGGGTCTCTGCGGCATAGACAGGTGGCTGCCTCACTCAACCCCACCCCTGAGACCCCCAGACGCTGACGGGGCCCGGCACCCTCCTGGGCCGCCTGGAAAAGGGCACGATTCTGCCTCCCTTTCAGGGTCCGTTCCCAGCTAATGTTCAAGCCCCCAGAAAAAGGGGTCCCCGAGTGGGGAGGCGAGGGCTCCAGACTCCCAAACCCCTGAGGCGCCGGCGAAGAGAGAGGGGCTGCAGTGCAGCGGCTACCCGGCCCCCTCCGGCTACGGCCGAGGACACCCATCCCGCCCGCCTCCCGGAGCCCACGGACCTTGCAGAGCTGCTGGCCCTGGGAGAGCTCCTCGAAGGGATAACGCTGGGTACACTTGGTGCAGGCGTACAGGGCCGAGGCCGCCATCCTGCTCCTCAGTCTCCTCCTCCGCCGCCGCCCGCTCCGAGGCGGGGCCCTACGGAGAACCCGAGAGCCGCCGCCGCCGCCCGGGCCGCGGGCTCCTCCTCCTCCCCCTCCCCCTGCCTCGCGCCCACCAGGGCCTCGCCGCGAGAGCCCAGGGCCCCGCGGACGACGCCACCGTCTCCCTCCGCCTCCACTTCCGCCCCAGCCCACCCAGTGACGCCGTGCCAGCCGCTCCCGCTTAGGCCCCGATAGCGGCGGAGGGAGACGAAACGGGTAGGGGGTTGCTGTTTAGCTGCGCGGCCGCGGATCCGCTTCCTTCTCGGCCTCCCTTTCCCATCCCTGATTGGCTGCGAAGGCTACCGCGTCATTCGATGGCTCCTCCCAACTCCCAACTTCCGCGACGCAGGAAGCGCCCACAAAGGAAGGATGTCGCCGGCCAATGACATCCCGGAGCTCTCAGCGCGCGAAATCCGCTTTGAACCTGCCCCGCCCAAAGGTCTGCGGTCGCGGCTATTTCTAACAGCCAGTCCCAGGTTTGGCTGAGAGCGCCCCAATCCAATTGGGCAAATGTTCGCCAAAGGCTCGTTCTCTGCCGCAACTTTTTTCCCTTGCTTTCTATTGGACTAAATCGTTAAGTCCCTCCTAATCCTATTTGTTATTGGCCAAAAGGTAAGTACTTCACCTGGAGAGGCGTCCCCGAGGCAAATTCACGCTCTCTCCGGCGTTTAATCCGAGGGAACTCGTGGAGTGCTTTAACTTCGCCTTCGCTTTTGTTTTATCTCCATTACTCCCTTCGGTTGCCACTGGCGACAACACTACTCGCCCACGCTTCTTACTGGAGGAGGCCTGCCCCTCCGTAGAATCCCCGCAGAGCCGGCCTGTAACCCCGGCGTTGTCTGCCGCAGCAGGCCTCGTTACGCGCTACCTTGTGACGTCACCAGGGAAGAGGCGGATTCTCTCCTACTACAGAAAGACGTCTGCTGTTTTGATTGGCTAGGAAAGACGTCCGTTAGGACGTGTTGCCCTTTCTGTGTAAGCTGTGAGCGTAGGCGGCCCTGAGGGGGTGTGTGGCAGGGGTTTCCAAGCCCAGCACCAGCACCCTTGCCCTTTTCCATCTGGGGTTCAGCCTAGGGTCCCCCCTGGTGGGCGGCTCCCGAGTCTTGGAGAAGAGCACGAGAACCTAGACCGCCCCCGAAGTGCGGAGACCCCCTGGGCAGGCTGAAAGATGGCGGCGGCGTCTGTCTCTGCGGCTTCTGGTTCTCACTTGTCGGTAAGAAGCAGTTGGCGCGAGTGGGCCCCACGTCGGTCCTAAGCGCCTCTTTGAGTTTCCTCACGTTTCAGGGCGCTGTCAGTCCGGCTTCTGACGCAATTCTGGAGGACGGCGGGAATGCCTAGATTGCCCCGCGCTCCCCAAGCTTTCATTCACTGTTCCTGTGTCGAAGCTGCACCCTCTGGCTCCCAGTGAAACTGGGCTGGCCGCCTCTGTTCCCCAGCCCTTATTCACCTTTTGGCGTAGCAACCAACCCCGGTTGCCTAACATTCCCAAGGGCCGGCTGGGATAACTGCCCACTCCCTGGCCTGCAAAAATGTAGCTTTTTTGGTCACGTGGGTTCAGCGGCCCCTCTAGGAAACTCGCCGGATCAGGTGAGGCGCGCCAGTGTGTTTAAGAGACAGTTGCAGAATAGTAGTCCGCCGTCTCTCGAGCACTTACTAGTCGTTGTTTATGCTGTTTCCTATTCCTGCAGTGCCTCCCACTCCCTTCCACATTAACTTCGTTGTGTGATACTCGTAGCCAGAACGCGCGCTTCCTGTCACCTAGCATTACTGGAACTTCAATGTGGAAATGCCCTTTTGGAGAGGCGACAGGGGGAATTGATTTTAAATATTGTTTTTGCCTCATCAAATGTCACCATCCAGTTTAGTCACTGGTATTCACTGGTATTTCTCAAATTGGAGTGTCGAATGCTTAGGTATTTTGAAAACCGCGGCATTGGAGAGCTTTGATAGGAAGTAAATGTTGGAGCTCTTATTTCTCCAGTTAGCAAATGTTCGATGCCTGGCATACTGTTAGGGTCCAAATGAATAGAATAGAAACCCTGCTTTGAAGGAGAAAAACACTGAAGAGAAACTACACGTAATTAGTGATTACTGCGCAGTACAGTTTAGGAAGTGCTACCGTAGTAGAATAATCTAGAGGGGAGTGATTAACAGTGCTTGGGTAGGCTAGAGAAGGTTTCCTAGAAGGGAAGATGGAGCTAGTTGCGTGTCGAAGGAATTGTGATTGCTTGTCCCAAGAATAGAGAAAGGAGAAAAAGGCAGTGCGGGAATTTTGGAGTATGTGCTAGAACAGTAGGTGCTTTTAGGAAACTTGAGATATTTCGGAATGAGAAGAAGTAATACGGAGGTAGAGCTGGATGAGGTGAATTGGAAACGTAGGTAAAAACGTGAAAAAAGAAGGATGGTGAGGGAAGGAACTAGAAGAGTATCAGGGTAAAGTTATTTTCTAGGATCTAGGGGGAAAGAGTTGGAAACGCTAAGAAAGCCTGGTCACCTTGGAGAAGTCAGTTTCAGCTTTTGGAGACTTGTTAGAATTTGTAATAATGGGACTAGAAGTATTACAGTGTTTCAGCCGAATGGGAATTAGAAGTTTGCAGAGAGGGCTGGGGAAGTTAAGGAGAAGTAAGGAAAGCAGCAATTTAAGGTTATTCAGGATTAGGTCAGTAAAAGAAAAAAGTAAAAAACTATTGGAAGTGTCAGCAGATGGATGAGATTTTATAGGAGATGTGATTAAACTTGGGAGAAGAGGGCTTTTCACGGCTCTCAAAAGTTAAGCACTTGGAGACCGAACAAGGAATACTCTTACAAATGTTGAATTGAGTCTGGGTGCGTGGCTCATGCCTGTAATACCAGCTACTAGTGAGGCTGAGGCGGGAGGATCACTGAGGCTGAAGTGAGGTATGATAGTGCCACTGCTCTCCAGCCTGGGCGACAGAGCGACCCTGTCTCCATAAAATAAAATATTAAATAAACGTTTAATTGAGCTGCACTATGCCAAGGACACCTAGGTGAGCATTGGCACTGGGATATAGTCAGCTGTTAATACTTATACGGTACCCTTGACAGAAATACCAAAGACTGTTCATTAGGAAAGCATATTTTTTTTTGTGCTAAGCTCAGCTTTAATAGGATTCTAAATATCAAGGGTACACTAAGAATATCTAGGAACCTCCACAAATCAAAGTATAACAACCATAACTCAATCTGCTACATCAAAATGTCTATTTTGGAAGTTACTGTTTCTCAAAACAAAAATGACTAAATTTAGTTGGTTTTTTGGTGCGTAAGAAAAGGTCCTGCTTAGATGTCCCATCAGAAATAAGGCTGCCATTTCCAACAGCGTTGGAAAAGCACTTAGCTTATCAAACAGCTGATCTTAACAGTAGGCAACATTTAAAAAAAAAACAACATGTTAAAACTATACCATGAACTGAGAACACAACTCGTATTCAGATTTCACGGTTATGAAGATTAACAACTGTTATATTCAACTGTTTTCGACATTGATAAACCCATACGGAGCTAGTTATAAGTACATTGAGATGCTTTACAGGCAAAGATTTTTAACAAGTAGATTCATAAATAACCGTCTTTGGGAAGCAGTGACCATGTAAATCTCAAATGTGAACAGCATGGAAGTAGGGCGATAGGTTTCAGTTAGGTCTAGGTAACGTTTATTGAGTGATTGCTCTTGAATTGATAAACTTCGACTGGTGGAAAAGGCAGGAAAGCAACTATGATTGGGCATAATGAAATTAATTCCATATGGAAGTATGGGCAGCATTGTGTTGAAATACACAAGAATGTCTTTCATGTCAGCCTTGTAATGTTTTCACAATAACCTTGGTGATTAATGACCTAATCTCTTGATTTGTCCCTCTGACTTTTTAGATAGGTCCTTCGACCAAGCTGCACAGTAGCTCCATATTAATTTCCCTTAAAAATGTTTTATGGCTATCATACATTTTATAATATTAAATATAAGATTTACTTTTTGAGAATAATAAAATGAATACCTTCATGTTCCTCTTTGTGTCTTCTTCTTTCTTCTTCCCACACCCACCCACTACCACGTATTTTAAGATTATAATGTATGGTATTTATATAGGACTACCTGGCAGGCATAATCCTTAAAGACCCTTTTCATGCATTAACTCATTTAATCCTCACAATAACCTTCTGAGATTGGCATTAATATTTCCTTTTTCAAATGAGCAAAATGAGGCACAGAGAGGTTGAGTCAAAGTTCTCTAGCTAGTAAATGACAGTATCTTAATGGGCTTTGGATTTAATGGGTTTTGCTGTTCATTTGTTTGCCAGATATTAGAAACAATCTTGTATTCATTGTTATATGCTGTACATGGCAAATGTTTCTCTAGAGTGCAGTTCTCGAAGTATGGTCTCACAACCCTTGGAGATCTCCAAGACCCTCTCAGAGTCTACAAGATCCTTCTGTAATGACCACGTTTGTGGTAGACTAGATCTTCTTTAATAAGTCAAACAAAATAACATATCCAACAGAGCGAATGCAGAACTAGATAAGATAATCCAGCATTCTTTTTTTAAAGCAAACATTAAAGAGATCTGCAGAAATGTAAAATAGTGCCATTCTTTTCACTAAATCTTTTAGAGTGTAAAGGGGTCCTGAGAGAAAAAGTTTGCAAGGGGCAACTCTAGAGCAGTGATTTTTTTTTTTTTTTTTCCAGACCAGAGGCTGGGCTCTGGATTACAGCTCAGTAGTGGGTCATGGAATATGTACTGTGACTCAACCCGTATCATTTTCAAGAAAGAAGAGAGAGAAAATCGTTCAGCAAATATAACTGAATGAATTATCTGGTTCACAGAGTATGTGCGTCTTCAGCTTTACTCGGTCATACTAAATTGTTTTACCAAGTGATTATACCAACAACCCTCTTTATTTTATGTCCTCTTAAATGGATGGTATCGTCCCACTTGTAAATTTTTGCTGTGTGTGTGAAATGGTATTCTATTTTCTGATTTGTGCACCTCTTATCATTGGTGAGTATGCACCCTGTTTTTTTCGAACCTTTACTAGTCGTGTGTGTGTGTGTGTTCTTCTGTGAAATACCTGTTCATGTCCTTTGCCTGTTTTTCAGTTGGGTTGCATATATATATAGTGGATGTTAATTATCAGTCTGTTAAGACTGTTCCAGAGACATCTTGGCTGGTCTTTGATATCTTTCGATTAATAGTTGTTGTTACTTTTAATGTAAAATTTGTTAGTCTTTTTATAATTAGTGATTTCTATTTAAGAAATTCTTCCTTTCTCCAAGGCCTTGGTTGTATTCTTCTATATTTTTTTCCTACTTATTTTAAAGTTGGAGCCTTTTATGTCCTTAATTTACTTGAAATTAATTTGTATGCTGTGAGATAGGGATTCAATGTAACGGTTTTACTTAAAATACACAATTGTCCCCACACTACTTGTTGAAAATTCATCCTATCCCCAATGGTTTGCAATATGTTCATTTCCATATGTGTATGGGTGTGTTACCTGGCTCTTTGTCCCTTTGTTGTATTTGTCTCTCCTACTTAGATACCCACTTGGAGGTGGGGGGGTCATTTACCTCCTTGTTACTCAAGAGAAATATTAGCTATTGTTGGTCCTTTGCTTTTCTTCAGTAGAAATTCTGTAACCTGCTGTTGGAATTTTGATTTAGATTTTATTGAATTTCTAGCTTAATTTGGGTGTAACTGATACGTTTAGGATATTGACCCTTCTGTCTGAATGTTATGTTACTCCATTTATTTAGAACTTTAACATTTTTCAGTACTTGTATAATTTCATGTCTTGTATATTGTTCAGTTTATTTCTAGTTTTTAATTGTGTGATATATATTTTCATAAGTTGCATTTTCTAATATATAAAATTGCTGACTCTTACATATCTATTTTACTCAGCAATCTTCCAGACTTAATTCTCATAATTGAGGATTTTTTGTTTTGTTCTATTTAGTCATGATACGAAATTGGGATTCTTCCTTTTCAATCCTAATAGCTGTTATTCTTTTTTTTTTTTCTTAGTGTGCAGACTAGGGAAATGAAGTACAATGTTGACTAGAATTGATGTAGGTATCTTTGTCTTACTCCTGATTTTAAAAGGAATATTTCAAGTTTTCCACCATTAAGTATGTTTGCCATCTTTTCTTGTAAAACTTCATATTATCATAAGGAAGTAAGTTTTTAAAAAAATAATGGCTGGATGTTGAATTTTATTGAATGCTTTTCTACATTTGTTGACGATCGTATTGATGTTTAGTTTGGAACTGTTGCATTGATTGCACTGCTCAGAGCTGTACATCATGTTCCTCCACCATTGGACCTTGACTTCTCCAATTTTATTTCCTCAACATGTGTACACAAACTCTTTTTTTCAGCTAAACTGATGTATTCATTAACCTGGAAATAATTGCCTTTTATATCCATTTCTAGCTTGCCTATCAGAATACATGTCAATCTACAAGACCCAGTATCGATTTCAGCACTAATAAAGACCTTCCTTTACCATACTGTTTTGAAGCAGTGTTCTGTTGAATGCATCTGAATTTAATTTGCACTTAGTCTCTACTACATCCAATTTACCAGTTCCCACCTACTGTTTTGTATTTGAGTTTTATCTAGGTAATATCTTGCAGCTGTGTTGCATGTGCCACTTATAAAGAAAGCAAGTAATATGCATTTTTAAATTATGCTTCATACTTCACACAGTGTCATAAAAAGATGTTCAATAAATATTTGAATTATGTGTTCCTAAATGAGATATTTGCCCTAACAACTAAAGGCTGCAGGAAAAGCTAGTGATCAGGTTAAACATTTTGCCTTTAATCCTGAAAGTTTCTCCTACAATCATATTTTGGTTGGAATAATTTTTACTGAATGCTTAGGGTCATGGAAAGATTAGTGGATTGAGAGTTAGAATTGGGCTCCTTTCTACGCAGCCTTCCTATGATATTTGTGCTATTTGTTAAATATAAAGAAGCCCAAAAGCTTTTGGTGATCTCTTAAAGGGTTGTAGTAATTTTGTTGAAAAGGATAACCTTTTATAAGTAATGTGCAGTTTCCTGTTTTGCAGAGGAAATGTATAGTTAATACTCAACAGATTTATTGAACATAATAAAACTCCTTTATTAGAACTTAATTTCTCCAGCAAAAATTCTACACCAACTGGGTGTCCTACAATTATTTTAATTCTGACACTGCCCAGATGTTGCTCAGACCCCCATACATTAAGGGGCTCCGTTTCACAAGACTGCCTGCCCCCAAGTCAGTCAGAGTTCGCAGAGCATCTGCATTTCTGCTCAGCTGACTACAAATTAAGGGATTCCTGCAGCTTTCCAAGAACGGCTCACAGTACTCAGGAAAGACTGTTCTTAAGCAATTTCAGTTTTATAAAGGACACAACTCAGAAACAGCCAAATGGAGGAGACTATATAGGGCAAGGTGTGAAAGGGCTTCTGTATCCTCTGGTGCAGCACCTTCCCAGCATATCAGTATGTTCAACAATCTAGAAGCTCCCCAAACCTCATTATTCAAGAGTTTTCATTGAGCTTTCATTACATAAATACATAATTGAGTAAATTATTGTCCGCTGGTCACTGGGCTCAATCTCAGTCCCTTACCTCCCCTAAGGTCAGGGCCTAGGGCTGAAATTTGTGACTCTTCCCCCCCACCCCACCCCCCTCCCAACACACACACACACAGACAGAGTCTCACTCTGTTGCCTAGGCTGTAGTGCAGTGGCCCAATCTTGGCTCACCACAACCTCCACCTCCTGGGTTCAAGTGATTCTGCCTTGGCTTCCTGAGTAGTTGGGATTACAGGGCACACCCCCACACTTGACTAATTTCTTTGTATTTTAGTTAGAGACAGAGTTTCACCATGTTGGCCAGGCTGGTCTCGAACTCCTGACCTCAAGTGATCCGCCCAGCTCGGCCTCCCAAAGTGCTGGGATTACAGGCATGAGCCACCATGCCTGGCTGAAATCTGTAGCTCTTTATAATCTAGTGGTTGGTTTTTCTGGCAACCAGCTTCCAGAAGATGCCTTCAAACCTGAAGCTATCTAGGCGCCCTACCTTGAGTCCCTTCATCAGCCTAACAAGGATACCCTATCACTTAAGAAATTCTAGGAGTTTTTGAATCTGTATCTGAAACCAAGGACAAAAGACTAAATATATTTTTTATTATACCACAGGGCATACAGATAATAAAAATGTATATGTCATGAGGAGTGATATAAAATGGTAAAGGGCAAGCCCACTAACATACAAAATGTAGAACAGAGGTAGTTCCATTTGGGGAACTAGTTTGTTAGTTAATCACATAGTTAATGGGATTCCCCTGACTGGGCAGAGGGTGGTCGGCAAGTCACTTAATATTTTTGAATATTAAATGATAGGATTCTGGTGGGTTGTAAATAACCAATGAAAACTTGAGGTTCTCTGTGACATTTAAAATTAAGCTATGCAGTAATTGAGGATGCTTTGCAAGACCTTTGACAATATTATAAAGAATTGAAAACTCATCCTATTTTCCAGTTACCTGTAAAACCAGATGCCAATTTGCCATTAAGTTTGGAAAATGACAAATACTAGTCTTTGTTATATATGAACATACTATAGTAGACTTAGCACTTATTTATTTGAGTACCACTTTTAAGACTTGGCCCTACCCTCCTAAGCTCTTTGTCCCCACTTTTGATTGTCATAGCCATAGTGTGTTTTACATTTATATAAATAGAAAATGTTTTATATTTGCTTTCTTAAATCACCTGGAAATTTGCATGATTTTTAACATGGAAGTAAAATCTTTAATTTTAAATAAGATTTAAATACAGTGCAGGTATTTCGATAGCCTTTGTTTCAGGAGATTGTTTACTGTTTTAAATATTCATTGTGCTCTTGTACTTTTATGAACACGGATTATTCTGGTAAATGTAAATCTTCAAAGGTAAGAATTGAAAAACATAGTTTGCTGTGGCCGTTTGAGGAAGGAAAGTGGATGACTGAACATTTTGAATAGCTGGCAGTCATATCTTCCACCTTAGCCCTCAGCTTCTTAGTTACTTCCCCCAGTCTAGGACCATCTGTCAGTAGGAAGTCGCCTACAACAAATAAAAGTCCACAGTTAGCATCTCCTGGGTTGAAATTATTATGTGGAATCCTAAATTTAACAGAATCTCATTCATGACAGAATGGTGTACTGTGGAAATAAAGTTTTATGTTTGAGTGTTTGATGGGCCTTAATGTTTTCTAATTATTTTCTTTTTTGTTAATTAAATGTAAAGTATTTGAGGCAAGGACAGTGCCTTATTTTCTTTCTGGAGTTTTGAATACTATAAATATTCAAGTAGTAGTTTGTTGATGGGGAATAGAGTAATTCAGTCATTTGTAGCAGTTTCTGGTCCTGTAAAAATAATGTTTTTATTTTTCTGAACGTATATTTCACAGTATATATTTTTAACTGCGGTATTTACATTCATTGTATCATTTAAGTATTTCTGCACAGCATTTGTATTCAAGTTGTATGAACATTATTTTCTTCTTGTGTCTGGCATATGGCTATATTCAGACTAATATGAAACACTTTAAAAGTTGTATTTCTTTAATGATTGAATTGTATTGTTTCTAGTCAGTGGATTTTTTCTGTTGTCTGTATGGACAGTCAATCTCAGTCATAAATATTTGTGATTTAAATCTGCTATTTGTGGTTCACACTTTTGAAAGGTAATTTGTGTCTTTATTTTTTAGAACAGCTTTGCTGAGCCATCAAGGTCTAATGGAAGCATGGTTCGGCATTCTTCATCTCCATATGTAGTATATCCTTCGGATAAGCCTTTCCTTAATAGTGATCTACGACGCTCCCCAAGTAAGCCTACACTTGCCTATCCAGAAAGCAACAGCAGAGGTAATCGAGCCTAACGAAATAAATGTTATTTGTGTTTTCTTGCTGCTTTAAAATTCTTAACTTTGTCCTCCATTATTTTGCCATTAGAGGAAAATATATTTCCCCTTTGCTTCCAGTTTCAGCCCCCAGAAAATATTATGCTTTTCTTGTATTCCTTATATTGATTGTTGAACATCATCATCCACCAAATTACTGATGCTAAAACACTTTGAGTCATCAGTGACTGCTCTGTAATCCCCACTATTAGTCCGGAATGAAGACCTTTTTTTGCTTCTGAAATATACCAAAAGCATACTGTTTTTTCTGCCTTTTTGTGTTCTCATCGCTTTGGTTCAGGCTTTCATCATCTGTAGCCCAGATGTTCATAGTACATTCCTCATTAATCTCCCTGCCTGTTTTCTCCTCCTCATCCCCAGTTAACAACATTTCTGTCATTTGTCATTCTCCATCATCTCTCCCACAAAATTAAAGTTCTAGCATCTCTTCATAGCTTACATAATAAATTCTTAATTTTTCATAACCTAGACCCTATATGCCTCACCAGCTTCATCCCTAACTTGTCTTCTGTTTTTTCCTTTCCCATCCTTTGCTCTGGCTACTTTGAAATACATTTGTTCCTGGAACCTGCCATCTGTATTAGTTTTCTTGTTGCCTTAACAAATTGCCATGAACTTAGCTTTAAATATTTGTTATCTCAGTTTTCTGTAGGTCGGAAATCTGTGTAGGCTCATCTGGGTCCTCTGTTTAGAGCCTTACAAGGCTGAAATCAAGGCTTTGCTTGGGGCTCTGTTCTTTTCTAGAGGCTCTGGGGAAGATCTGCTTCCAAGCTCATTAAGATTCTTAGCCAAATTCAGTTCCTTGTCATTGCAGTACTGAGATCCTGTTGCCTTGCAGACTTTTACTTGAGGACAGTCTTTGCTCCTAGAAACTGTCCTCCTTCCTTCATGTTTTCCTTATGGTCTCCTACGGTAACAGTAGGTAGTCTCTCATGTTTCTCTTTTTTTTTTTTTTTTTTTATTGTTTTTTTGGAGACAGAGTCTCACTCTGTCACCAGGCTGGAGTGCAGTGGCGGGATCTCGGCTCACTGCAACCTCCGCCTCCTGGATTCAAGCTATTGCTATTCTCTTGCCTCAGCCTCCTGAGTAGCTGGGACTATAGACACGCCCAGCTAGTTTTTGTATTTTTAGTAGGGACGAGGTTTCACCATGTTGGCCCAGATGGTCTCAATCTCTGGACCTCGTGATCCACCCGCCTTGGCCTCCCAAAGTGCTGGGATTACAGGCATGAGCTACCGCGCCTGGCCAAGTCTCTTATGTTTCAAATCTCTCTGAGTTCTGCTGTTACATTTCTCTAACCACAGCGGGAGAAAATTTTCTGGTTATGTTATCAGATTGGGCCCACTCAGATAATGAAAAGATGGTTTTGATATTGAATTTGTTAATCGTCTTTTAGATGTTTCTTCATCTGTATCTTTTAAAATACACCTACCTCATACTTTGTGTGAAGTTTAAATGAAATGTCTTTGCTTTATTTGGGATGCTGTGGCATTTCCTTTTTTTGAAAGTTGTGTTTAATCACTAATATTGCAACAATTCTATGTGTTAATGATTCTCTAGGTAAAAGAAATATTTTTGACATCGTAGGCTAAACAGGCATTTGTAAATTAGTTGAGGAACTTTTTTTGTTTCAGTTGGGATATATATTGTAAGTATCCTAAAAATCTCAGAATGAACCTGTTTTGTAAACTGGACTGATTGTACAGTAAAATACCGAGTAGGTAATGATATCCAAATACCAGCTTAAATCCTAACCTATAATGGGTGCTGAAAAGTGTTTACTGAAATAAATGTAACTAAATAGTGTGATGTCTTTTAAGAATTTTAGTACTCTATAATCACGAACCTAGAAGCCTCTTTATTATAAGATACTGTGTCTCGATGATAACGAAAATTTTTAATTAATGGTTAAAGCAACTGATAAGGTTCTACACATCAGAGTATAGCAGGTTGGCAATTTAAGAAAATTAAGTTGCATGACATTCAAACAACATAAATTTTAAAAAGCAAAAAAAAAAAAAAAAAAGTGACTGAAGCCCACAGTAGAGCAAAAATCAGTTGCAGTAAGTTTCTTATTCAAAAATAAGCACAAAAAAAAATCCATTTACAAAGTTCTAACAGGAACACAAAATCTAAGAATTAGATATTAATCCTTCAACTATAATATTGTATCTAGTTCTGATCTTTACACCCATGAAAGGAAACTTTTAAAAAGTTCAAAAAAATGACAAATTACTAGCAAAGAATAAGAAATATTAAGAAGGCAGATTTATTCACCGAGAATCAGAAAAATTTTAGCACAGCATGTTACTAATAGAGCTAAATTCTGCTTGAGTGCAACATCAGTGGTTTTAAGGAATAAAAGAGAAGTGAGACAAGCAGGGAGGAGACGGAGAGGAGAAATAAACAAGATACAAAGTAACCTTTAAGCTTTTATGCCTTTAGAGCATGATGCGGTGAACTGTTTAAGCAATGTCCCAGGATAATTATTACAATCCATTATCCTTTTATAGTGTTTTAATCCAACGATACTTACTTTCCAAATGGGAAGGAAAGACACAGAAATCACTATCCCCTTGTCACCCAGAAAAAAAATAAAGGCTGTGAGATATGAACAAAGACCAAGAGAGTTCAGAAAAGACATTTGTTGGGGATAGGGATAAGTGTGTTGGGGAGGTTAAAGGAGAGGAAAACCTCTCAGAGGAAAAACGAAATAATAGATAATCTGAGTTTTAAAGAATGAGCACAGTTCTATAAGAAGAAAAGTTCAACCAGAGTACAGCATGTGAAAGGTTTATAAACGTGACATGATTTTTTTTTTTTTTTTTTTTTTTTTGAGACAGTCTCACTCTGTCACCCAGGCTGGAGTGTGGTGGCATGATCTTGGCTCACTACAACCTCTGCCTCCCAGGTTCAAGCAATTCTCCTGCCTCAGCCTCCCGAGTAGCTGGGATTACAGACACATGCCACCACACCTGGCTAATTTTTGTATTTTTAGTAGAGACAGGGTTTCACCATGTTGGCCAGGATGGTCTCGATCTCTTGACCTCGTGATCCGCCCACCTCAGCCTCCCAAAGTGCTGGGATTACAGGTGTGAGCCACCGTGCCCGGCAAACCTGACATGATTTTTATTGCCTCATCAAGGACATTGTGGCTTAGTTTTTCTTACTGGGAATTTATGACAGTGAAGAATACAATGTCTAAAATAGTAGTTTAGTGTTACTACCTTGATTTGAGCTAAAATTAGGAATTTTACCCAACATTGCTTTTGCATGATCATTGGCAAACTTCAACACAGTGAAAAAAGCAAAGTCTTACTATTAATAGTATTATGAAAATAGTGTTGACCTCACAGGCCCTGGGAAAGGCCTCATGAGCTCTGCCCTCAATGTGCCTATGCCCCATATTTTGAGAACCACTGTAATCAAGGATATGAGTATGTCCAGAGTAGTATTTTGTTCACATAAATACTTTTTTACCAGGTGTGAGAAGAATGTAGATAGTAGCATTTGTTCCAGAATCTAGATGATAGCTCCTTGAGGCCAAAGACGGTCTTCACGCCTTGCAGAGTGCTTCACACATTGTATGTGGTCTATATGTTTGAGGGACTGAGGTTTACATCAGAAGTAAGTCTAAACTGAAGCAACAAGACAGAACAGGAGACTGATTAAGGAAAGATTTATGCATATTTTATTGTGGGGAATGAGGAAGATGGAGAAATCTTTGAGTCTGAGATTTCTAGTGTAGATGATTAGGGGTATGATTAGGACAGATGACACAAAAAAAGCATACTTAGAGGAATTGATATAATTTTGGCTGTATCAAATTTGAGATGCCCGTGAATTAGATGGAGATGAATACTAAGCAAATGAAAATTAAAAAGTCAAGTATAATAGAGAACACTACTAATGAACTCAGACATCATCAAGGATACAGTAGTGGATGAAGCCTATGATTATAGAGGGGTTTCTCCAGAAAAAGAAAGTAGAGGGAGAAAAGGGCTTTGGAAAATACCACCATTTAAACAGTAAACTAAAAAGTAGGAAAAGTCAGAAAGGTGGAGAACTACCAAGACAGCAATATTAGAGAAATCAAAGATGCATATTACAGGTTTGCCTCCCCCCCCCCCCCGCCCCTTAATCTACAACAACATAAACCTGTGTTTATGTTAATGACAGAAATGTCCCAAGCAATAAATAGACCCAGGTGGACTTGAAGAACATTAGGGACTCAAACATGGCTAGCACTTTCCATCTTTTTTTTTTTTCAGCTTGTAACTAGCTTCATTTTTTCTAGCTACAAAAGAGCTTTTTTTTTTTGCCTAGCAGGAAACATTACTAAAAATTACTGAGTTTTAAGTTGAACCAGTTCTGGCTTTGATGTTTCGGACAAAAGTCCCAAGAAGAGAAGCAAGCATTATCTGGGTTTCAGCGTGTGTCCCTTGTGGATCAGTTAGCCAGATTTATCAAAGGATAGTAAAGTTGTAGGTATAGCCATGTTGAGGTAAGGGGAAACTCCCAGAAAAAGAGGTATATAAGTCAGGGAAACAGTTCCAAAGATGTGTGCTATACTTCATATAGCAAAATAAAAGAAAAATTTCAGGAAACAAAATTAGGAAATACAAAATATAATGAAAAATATGAAATTTATCAGGTATGACAAATGTGATTATGTCAACTCAAAAGCCAATATATGCTTTTTAAGTAAAACCTGAAATAAAATGAAACAAAAAATAAATAGCTGACAAAGGTGTTTACTACCATACAAATAAAAACGATGGATGGCAGTACTACTGTCAAACAGTTAGTATAGGCAAATAGCAGCTTCATGTAATACTAAATAAAAACAAATAATACCCAGTTTAAAAGTGAGAAGGAGAAATACCCAAGTACAGAAATAAAATGAGTTTCAAGCCAGGACAGTAAGGATGGAACTAAAGCCTAAAACCTTAGGGACAGTATTAGGAGTCTTGGCATTAGGTATAAGCCTTAAATGTTGGGGTACAGTAGCAGAGATGATGGAATTTTAAATGTGGGTAGCGACTGGAGAACAAAGCTCTAGGCGCCCCTGAGGCAACTTCTGGAATACTTTGAAAAGCTGGGCGTGATGAGAGTTGTCAAAGCAGAACTGGAACACTGCAGCCCGTGGTCTCAGGAAGAGACTGTGGATAAAAAAAAGTCACCTCTGATAAGTCAACTCAAGCCAATTTTATGTGCTTACTGAGGTGCATACGTGAAGACTTGAATACATAATGAGAGCTATACATTGTTAATGAAAATGCTTAATATTATAAATTGCATTTAAAGTGTGCTCATATATAAATAAATATGACACAGTAAAGGGCAATCTCACATATAAAAGCATTTTTAAAATCTATAGAATTTCAATAAAATGTTTATAATTACTACATCTAGATGGTAAGATTATGGGTGTGATTTTTTTCCTTTTCAATCATGTGTTTTCTAAATTATCCTCTGCATTTATTCAGTAATTTTTTGAAAAAGAAAACAATAAAACGTTACACATTTAAACAGGGATATGTAAGCCATTCAAGAATACATAAAACGAAAGTGCACACCCCAGCATATCCTTGTGATACTACAGTTGCTGACATAAAGAACAAAAATGAAATGTTCAGCCAGTTTCAATAATAAATATAAGTGCAGAAATAAAATATCAGCAAAATTGTGTACTGTTGGGTATAATTTAATGAAGGAGTGCAAAAAATGTTTGATATTACAAAGTCTTTAGTAAATTTGCCTCTGATTCAGAAGAGGTTAAGAAAACTCAATGGATATTAAAGGACGTTTAAAATTTTATTTTTCTATTGTACTTATCTGATTATTGCAGGTATATAAAAGAATTGTTCCCTTTATTATTAATTTTATATTTAGGCCTCTGTTTAGTTCTGAGTGTCTTTTCAGTTGATTTTTCAGGTTTCTACCTGTGTGTGTGTCTGTTTCATGTCTGCATTTTTTCTAGTTATATTGTAGTCTCATTGCATACCAGCAAGAATAAGCTGACTTCAATAAAATGTATTAGTCTCCTATTTGAGACCTGTAATATCCTAGGCACTGAAAAATTTGGTGAAGGAATAAATTATGTTAATAAATGGACAAGAATACTTTGGGTTGAGTAAGAGGACTCAATTCTTAAAAGACGGCAGCTCTCCCTACCTAGTGTATAGTTTAAATTAGTGTTTAGACAAAATGATTCTAAATAATTACTTGGAAATGTTTTAAGATTTATATAATATAGGTGACTGTTAGAATCAATGTTTATGAAATTTTAGTAATTGAAATACTGGCACTAATTCCCTAATATTAAGGAATCCAGAATAGAAGAAAGATCTGAAACTGTCTTAAGGTGTGTATGTAACAAAAGAGTTACAGTATCTAATATATATGTATGTGTGTGAATTTAGTGTATGATCAATTTGACATTTAAAGTTTTTCTTTCAATACAAAAACACTTTTTCTATGACTTAACAAATGTAAACATATGAAACTGTAAATATAATTTAAAAAATACAAAGTTTATCTGATCTCGAGGTTGGGAAGAACTGTCCAAGTATATAAAGAAAAAAAACATGATGGGAGGAAACACCACACCCAAGACTGTGTTGTTAAAGCACTGATAACTTCTGACCCAATCATAAAAGTGACCACAAAGCCAGCTTGCTTTTCAGAGTTCAAAAGAACCATCCTGTAATCTGTAAGATATTTGAGAAAAAATCCTAGTCTTAATGTTCATTTTCTTTAAGTGCTTTTTGGAAGTAAGCTGGGTATAATTAATAGAGAAATAAAGAACAACTTGGTCCGGTTCCAAGATGGCCAAATAGGAACAGCTCCAGTCTACAGCTCCCAGAGTGAGTGACACAGAAGACGGGTGATTTCTGCATTTCCAACTGAGATACCGGGTTCATCTCACTGGGGCTTGTCAGACAGTGAGTGCAGTCCATGGAGTATGAGCCGAAGCAGGGCAGGGTGTTGTCTCACCTGGGAAGCGCAAGGGGTTGGGGCATTCCCTTTCCTAGCCAAGGGAAGCCTTGACACATAGTACCTGGAAAATCAGGACACTCCCACCCTAATACTGTGCTTTTACAATGGTCTTAGCAAACGGCACACCAGGAGATTATATCCTGTGCCTGGCTCTGAGGGTCCCATGCCCATGGAGCCTCACTCACTGCTAGCACAGCAGTCTGAGATCCAACTGCAAGGCTGCAGCGAGGCTGGGGGAGGGGCATCCGCAATTGCTGAAGCTTGAGTAGGTAAACAGCGGTCTGGAAGGTCGAACTGGGTGGAGCCCACCGCAGCTCAAAGAGGCCTGCCTGCCTCTGTAGACTAACCTCTCCGGGTAGGCCATAGCTGAACAAAAGGCAGCAGAAACTTCTGCAGACTTAAACATTCCTGTCTGACAGCTTTGAAGAGAGTAGTGGTTCTCCCAGCACGGAGTTTGAGATCTGAGAACGGACAGACTGCCTCCTCAAGTGGGTCCCTGACCCCCAAGTAGCCTAACTGGGAGATACCTCCCAGTAGGGGCCGACTGACACCTCATACAGCTGGGTGCCCTTCTGAGACTAAGGCTCCAGAGGAAGGACCAGGCAGCAACGTTTGCCATTCTGCAATATTTGCTTTTCTGCAGCCTCCGTTGGTGATACCCAGGCAAACGGTCTGGAATGGACCTCCAGCAATCTCCAACAGACCTGCAGCTGAGGGTCCTGACTGTTAGAAGGAAAACTAACAGAAAGGACATCCGCACCAAAACCCCATCTGCATGTCACCATCATCAGACCAAAGGTAGATAAAACGACAAAGATGTGGAGACACCAAAGCAGAAAAGCTGAAAATTCCAAAAATCAGAGCACCTCTTCTCCTCCAAAGGAACACAGCTCCTTGCCAGCAACAGAACAAAGCTTGATGGAGAATGACTTTGACGAGTTGAGAGAAGAAGGCTTCAAACGATCGGTAATAACAAACTTCTCTGAGCTAAAGGAAGATGTTTGAACCCATTGCAAAGAAGCTAAAAACCTTGAAAAAAGATTAGATGAATGGCTAACTAGAATAAACAGCATAGAGAAGACCTTAAATGACCTGATGGAGCTGAAAACCATGCCATGAGAACTACATGACGCATGCACAAGACTCAGTAGCCGACTCAATCAAGTGGAAGAAAGGGTATCTGTGATTGAAAATCAAATGAATGAAATGAAGCGAGAAGAGAAGTTTAGAGAAAAAAGAGTAAAAAGAAATGAACAAAGCCTCCAAGAAATATGGGACTATGAGAAAAGACCAAGTCTACCTCTGATTGGTGCACCTGAAAGTGACGGGGAGAATGGAACCAAGTTGGAAAACACTCTTCAGGATATTATCCAGGACAACTTCCCCAATCTAGGAAGGCAGGCCAACATTCAAATTCAGGAAATACAGATAATGCCACAAAGATACTCCTCAAGGAGAGCAACTCCAAGACACATAATTGTCAGATTCACCAAAGTTAAAATGAAGGAAAAAATGTTAAGGGCAGCCAGAGAGAAAGGTCAGGTTACCCGCAAAGGGAAGCCCATCAGACTAACAGCAGATCTCTCGGCAGAAACTACAAGCCAGAAGAGAGCGGGGGCCAATATTCAACATTCTTAAAGATAATAATTTTCAACCCAGAATTTCATATCCAGCCAAACTAAGGTTCGTAAGTGAAGGAGAAATAAAATCCTTTACAGACAAGCAAATGCTGAGAGATTTTGTCACCACCAGGCCTGCCTTACAAGATCTCCTGAAGGAATGACTAAACATGGAAAGGAACAACCGGTACCAGCCACTGCAAAAACATGCCAAATTGTAAAGACCATCGAGACTAGGAAGAAACTGCATCAACTAATGAGGAAAATAACCAGCTTACATCATAATGATAGGATCAAATTCACACATAACAATATTAACCTTAAATGTAAACAGGCTAAATGCTCCAATTAAAAGACACAGACTGGCAAATTGGATACCAAGAGTCAAGACCCATCAGTGTGTGTATTCAGGAGACCCACCTCACGTGCTGGGGCACACATAGGCTCAAAATAAAAGGATGGAGGAAGATCTACCAAGCAAATGGAAAACAAAAAAAGGCAGGGGTTGCAATCCTAGTCTCTGATAAAACAGACTAGATCAAAAGAGACAAAGAAGGCCATTACATAATGGTAAAGGGATCAATTCAACAAGAAGAGCTAACCTAAATATATATGCACCCAATACAGGAGCACCCAGATTCATAAAGCAAGTCCTTAGAGACCTACAAAGAGACTCAGACTCCCACACAATAATAATGGGAGACTTTAACACCCCACTGTCAACATTAGACAGATCAGCGAGACAGAAAGTTAACAAGGATATCCAGGAATTGAACTCGGTTCTGCACCAAGCGAACCTAATAGACATCTACAGAACTCTCCACCCCAAATCAACAGAATATACATTCTTCTCAGCACCACATCACACTTATTCCAAAACTGACCACATGGTTGGAAGTAAAGCACTTCTCAGCAAATGTAAAAGAACAAATTATAACAGACTGTCTCTCAGACCACAGTGCAATCAAACTAGAACTCAGGATTAAGAAACTCACTCAAAACCACTCAACTACATGGAAAGTGAACAACCTGCTCCTGAATGACTACTGGGTAAATAATGAAATGAAGGCAGAAATAAAGATGTTCTTTGAAACCAACGAGAACAAAGACACAACATACCAGATTCTTTGGGACACATTCAAAGCAGTGTGTAGAGGGAAATTTATAGCACTAAATGCCCACAAGACAAAGCTGGAAAGATCTAAAATTGACACCCTAACATCACAATTAAAAGAACTAGAGAAGCAACAGCAAACACATTCAAAAGCTAGCAGAAGGCAAGAAATAACTAAGATCAGAGCAGAACTGAAGGAGATAGAGACACAAAAAACCCTTCAAAAAAATCAGTGAATCCAGGAGCTGGTTTTTTGAAAAGATCAAAATTGATAGACCACTAGCAAGACTAATAAAGAAGTAAAGCGAGAAGAATCAAATAGATGCAATAAAAAATGATAAAGGAGATATCACTACCAATCCCACAGAAATACAGACTACCATCAGCGAATACTACAAACATCTCTACGCAAATAAACTAGAAAATCTAGAAGAAATGGGTAAATTACTGGACACATACACCCTCCCAAGACAAAACCAGGAAGGAGTTGAATCCCTGAATAGACCAATAACAGGCTCTGAAATTGAGGCAATAATTAATAGCCTGCCAACCAAAAAAAGTCCAGGACCAGACGGATTCACAGCCAAATTCTACCAGAGGCACAAAGAGGAGCTGGTACCATTCCTTCTGAAACAATTCCAATCAATGGAAAAAGAGGTAATCCTCCCAAACTCATTTTATGAAGCCAGCATCATCCTGATACCAAAGCCTGGCAGAGACACAACAGAAAAAGAGAATTTTACACCAAATATCCCTGATGATCATTGATGCAAAAATCCTCAATAAAATACTGGCAAACTGAATCCAGCAGCACATCAAAAAGCTTATCCACCAAGATCAAGTTGGCTTCATCTCTGGGATGCAAGGCTGGTTCAACGTACACAAATGAATAAATGTAATTCATCATATAAACAGAACCAAAGACAGAAACCACATGCTTATCTCAGTAGATGCAGAAAAGGCCTTCAACAAAATTCAGCAGCCCTTCATGCTAAAAACTCTCAATAAACTAGGTATTGATGGGACGTATCTCAAAACAATATGAGTTATTTATGACAAACCCACAGCCAATATCATACTGAATGAGCAAGAACTGGAAGCATTCCCTTTGAAAACTGGCACAAGACAGGGATGCCGTCTCTCACCATTCCTATTGAACATAGTGTTGGAACTTCTGGCCAGGGCAATCAGGCAGGAGAAAGAAATAAAGGGTATTCAGTTAGGAAAAGAGGAAGTCAAATTGTCCCTGTTTGCAGATGACATGGTTGTATATTTAGAAAACCCTATCGTCTCAGCCCAAAATCTCCTCAAGTTGATAAGCAACTTCAGCAAAGTCTCAGGATACAAAATCAATGTGCAAAAATCACAAGCATTCTTATACACCAATAACAGACACACAGCCAAATCATGAGTGAACTCTCATTCACAATTGCTTCAAAGACAATAAAATCCCTAGGAATCCAACTTACAAGAGATGTGAAGGACCCCTTCAAGGAGAACTACAAACCACTGCTCAATGAAATAAAAGAGGATACAAACAAATGGAAGAACATTCCATACTCATGGATAGGAAGAATCAATATCGTGGAAATAGCCATACTGCCCAAGGTAATTTATAGATTCAATGCCATCCCCATCAAGCTACCAATGACTTTCGTCACAGAATTGGAAAAAACTACTTTAAAGTTCATACAGCACCAAAAAAAAGAGCCCACATCACCAAGACAATCCTGAGCCATTAAAGCGATCATTAAAAAGTCAGGAAACAACAGGTGCTTGAGAGGATGTGGAGAAATAGGAATACTTTTACACTGTTGGTGGGATTGTAAACTAGTTCAACCATTGTGGAAGACAGTGTGGCGATTCCTCAAGTATCTAGAACTAGAAATACCATTTGACCCAGCCATCCCATTACTGGGCATATACCCAGAGGATTATAAATCATGCTGCTATAAAGACACATACACATGTATGTTTATTGCGGCACGGTTCACAATAGCAAAGACTTGGAACCAACCTAAATGTCCATCAAGACTGGATTAAGAATATGTGGCACATATACACCATGGAATACTATGCAGCTGTAAAAAAGATTGAGTTCATGTCCTTTGTAGGGACATGGATGAAGCTGGAAACCATCATTCTGAACCAACTATTGCAAGGACAGAAAAGCAGACACCACATGTTCCCACTCATAGGTGGGAATTGAACAATGAGAACACTTGGACACAGAGTGGGGAACATCACACACCGGGGCCTGTCGTGGGTTGGGGGGAGGGGGGAGGGATAGCATTAGGAGATATACCTAATGTAAATTATGAGTTAATGGGTGCAGCACAGCAACATGGCACATGTATACGTATGTAACAAACCTGCATGTTGAGCACATGTACCCTAGAGCTTAAAGTATAATTAAAAAAAAAAAAAAAACGTGATGGGAAAGAATTAGGTATACCTCTGTGAAAAATCAAAACATCTGTACATCAAAACTAGAATTAAAGGCAGATAATAAAATGAAGAAAACTTTTTCCCATAGAAAAATGGGCAAAGGAAATTCATGAAAGGGAGGAAATTAGCCAATAACATATATGAAAAGATTTATACTTTGATGGAAATGGAAAATAACTAGAAGTAGCATATTTTTCTCATTAGAATGGCTATGATTCTTCTTTGACCCAGTAACTTTTTAGTTTTTAATTATTGATCATTAGAAAATCTTTTAAGACTGATTGCCTGAGGGAATTCTCACTATTTAATAATGCTAAAGTGAAAAAACCTACATGTGTTTTGTCTCAATTTATTTTACACATATAGGAAAAAAATTAAATAACCAAATGACAGTCATTATCTTTGGGTAATAGGATTATTGGTTATTTTTCAGTGTGTTTTTTCTCAGTCTTCTACATTTACTGCAGTCAACATAATTTTATAATCAAACTTGAAGCGGACTTTAGAAAGTACTTAAAATGCGGATTTTAAAAGTATTATTTTTGTGTGCTTGACTGTAACTCTATAGTTGGTTTCTACATGTGCTCCTATTAATAAAATGTATTAATAAGTAATAGTTACTAATACATTTACTAATTTTAATTAATAAGTAATATATTAATAAGACAGTAATGTACTTTAGGACTGTTATGTGAACTTTGTATGATTGGCTAAATTTTTTACCACTTTATAAAAGTCTTTGAAATTCTTTTACCATAGTAATGGGGTTTTTACTTGAGCGCATTTCAAACACTCAATGTCTTTTTTTTAATTTATTATTATTTTTTGTGAGACAGAATCTCACTGTTGCCCAGGCTGGAGTGCAATGGTGCGATCTCAGCTCACTGCAACCTCCACCCCTCCACACTCCCCACCCCACCTGGGTTCAAGCGATTCTCCTGCCTCAGCCTCCCGAGTAGCTGGGATTACAGGTGCCCGCCACTATGCCCGCCTAATTTTTTTTATTTTTAGTAGTGACAGGGTTTCACTGTGTTAGGCTGGTCTCGAACTCCTAACCTCAGGTGATCCACCCACCTCAGCCTCCCAAAGTGCTGGGATTACAGGTGTGAGCCACCGCACCCGGCCCACTCAATGTCTTTAAATTGATTTTTTAAAAAACAAATATGAGATAATTAACATTTTATTGTTCCCAAAGAGTGATCCTCCACTGGACTCATCCATCAATTTTATTTTTTATTTAGATGAGTTTATTCTTTCTTAATATACTTTCTCCGCATATGCTGTTACAGCATCCACGTTTGTGTTTGTATTTGGCAGCCATATTTTCTGCTCTTAAGAATCTTCAAGATAAGATTCGACGCTTGGAACTTGAGAGGATTCAGGCAGAAGAAAGTGTGAAAACCTTGTCTAGAGAAACAATTGAATATAAGAAAGTACTGGATGAACAGATACAAGAGAGGGAGAATTCAAAGAATGAGGAATCAAAGCACAATCAAGGTTTGTTGATGAAGAAAATTAAAATTCTATCAAAATAAGTGTTGTGCAGTATTAAGTATTCTAAAAGAAATAGTACATTAGTGTTTTGTAGCGGTATCTTCAAGTACTACAAAACTGCATTATATTCTGGTGCATTTTGAGGAGTAAATGCTGTTGTCATACATGGCATTTATTTACTGAATGCAAGGCCAGTTTGACTAGCACGTAGAAAGAGAATGATTTAGGTAATCTGAAAAGGTGTCCAGGTCTGTGGAAGGTGTTTTTATTGTATACACAATAGATTCAATTCCTGTTAACAGCTTGTTAAAACTATTTTATGGGTGAGTTGATTTCTGCTTTTCTCATGTATTATTTTTAGAACTGACATCTCAGTTGTTAGCTGCAGAAAATAAATGCAATCTATTAGAAAAACAACTGGAATACATGCGAAATATGATAAAGCATGCCGAAATGGAGAGGACATCTGTCTTAGAGAAACAAGTAAGTAAAGCACCTCACAGATTGATACTCAAGAACAGTTATGGGGAAAACTAATTGAATAAAGACTTTTTTTCTTTCGGTGAGGATTAATGGTGCTGTTATAGCCCAGGACTGAAGTTTCTTGGCATCAGTTATGAAATCTAAATATGTGATTGGCTTTTTCTTGTTGTTATTGTTGTGTTTCGTAGAGTTTTACTTAAATGGTAAAAATACAATTGTGAGATGTTTGAAAGTTAGCTTCTTTGAGTCTACATTATAAAAAGTGTAAATAACCATATACCTCTGTATCTCTGAAATTTGTTTAATGACTCCAGTGAGATAGTAGATGACTTTGTAAAACTCTTCAGAATTGTTACTTAGCATAGCATTTTTGTGCTTTCTTACACCAGAGATCTTCGTATTTAGGTGACCTGTACATTTGTGAGAAGATATCTCAACATCAGTCTCAAATATATTGATCAATTGATTGGAAATAGGGTCTCACTCTGTCACCCAGGCTGGAGTGTAGTGGCATGATCTCGGTTCACTGCAACCTCTACCTCCTAGGCTCAGGTGATTCTCATGCCTCATCCTCCCGAGTAGCTGGGATTACAGGCGCATGCCACGATGCCCAGCTAACTTTTGTGTGTGTGTGTATTTTTAGTATAGATGTGGCCAGGCTGGTCTCAAACTCCTGGCCTCAAGTGATCAGGCCGCCTCGGCCTCCCAAAGTTCTGGGATTACGGGCATGAGCCACTGTCCCTGGCCTTGTGTGTATTTTTTTTTTTTTTAATTTGAGACGGAGTTTCCCTTTTATTGCCCAGGCTGGAGAGCAACAGCGTGATCTCAGCTCACCGCAACCTCCACCTCCCGGGTTCAAGTGATTCTCCTGCCTCAGCCTCCCAAGTAGCTGGGATTACAGGCATGTGCCACCACACCCGGCTAATTTTGTATTTTTAGTAGAGACAGGGTTTCACCATGTTGGTCAGGCTGGTCTTGAACTGCCAACCTCATGTGATCCGCCTGCCTTGGCCTCCCAGAGTGCTGGAATTACAGGCATGAGCCACCACGCCCGGCCAGCCTTGTGTATATTTTTTAAAACTTACTCCTTTTTCTGTTATGAATCTAGAGTTTGCATTCATTAGTTTTGTAGACATCTTAACTCTATTATGCAAAATCGGAATGTTTATATGCTTAACATTATGCTAGATGCCCTGCAGTGGAAAAAAAAAATACTAGGCAGTTGTCCTTCAGTATCCATGAGTGAATTGGTTCTGAGACCCCTGTGGATAGTAAAATCCATGGATGCTCAAGTCTCCTATAAAATGGTGTGGTATTTGCGTATAACCTACACCCAATCTCGTATACTATAAATTATCTCTAGATTACTTATAACACCTAATGCAATGTAAATGTTATGTAAATAGTTGCTATACTATATTGTTTGGAGAATAATGTCAAGAGTAAGAATCTGTGTATGTTTAGTACAGATTCAACCATCCTTTTTTGTTTTTTCTCGTATATTTTCAATCCACAGTTGATCAAATCCATGGATGCAAAACACAGATACAGAGGGCTTACCATGTATGCTTTCTACCCTCAGTCAGCTTTCAGTTCTCATTGGAGAGAATTAGACTTAAATATTTGAGCAATCATACAACAGTATTTGAGAAGATGTCTCAGTAATTAATTCTTGTGTGTGATAGGTCTCTTATTTCAGTGGTTATCATTTTTCATTTTCATTTGGGTCTTTTTCCATCCACTTAGTTTTGTTCTTTGAATGTACTGTTACTCTGTGGTTTTTATACCTTCCTTTTATCTCTTTGAACGCTATAAACAATTCTCAATTTTTTTTAATTATTTGATGTTTTCAAAGTGTTAATCCTCGTTTGTTTGGCTTTATTTATTGATTCTCCCTTATGGTATCTTGTTTTTTTATGGGAACTTAATAAAGAAAAGTTATATGGTGGTCTCATTTTTTCATTTATTGTGTTAATTCCACAATAAATTCCTCAGTTGTGTGGGCAGCCTTGTGAGCCAGTTGTGAATTTGCCTTTGGTTAGGCTTGATGGTTTTCACTGGTTCTGGCTGGGCAGGGTGGCTTACACCTGTAATGCCAGCACTTAGGAGGCCAAGCCAGACAGATCACTTGAGTGCAGGAGTTCGAGACCAGCCGGGGCAATAGAGCGAGACCCAGTTTCTACAAACAATAAATAAATAAAATCACTGGTTCTGTTCCAGATTTATGTTACTATATTGGCTTGATATTGTTGATCATTGTGGATTATACATTGCCTAAAGTTTTATATTCCTGCACATTTTATGTACCCTGGCTCCAATATTGCCTTGTGTGATATTTGACTTCAGTATCCTTTCATTTGCTTTTGAGTTCCTTTCTCTTTTTTTTGTATCTGAAGATTTTCCTTTCTTGCTTTCAAAATTGCTGTGTAATTGTATTAGTCCATTCTCACGCTGCTATAAAGAGCACCCAAGACTAGGTAATTTATGAAAGAAAGAGGTTTAATTGACTCACAGTTCTGTATGTCTGTTGGGGGGACTTCTGGAAACTTAACACTTATGGCGGAAGGGGAAGCATACATATCCTTCTTCACATGGTGGCAAGAGAGGGAAGTGCAGAGCAAGGTGGGGAAAAGCCCCTATTAAAACCATCAGATGTCATGAGAATTCACTATGATGAGAACAGCATGGGGAACCACCACGATGATCTAATCACCTCCCATGAGATCCCTCCCCCAAAATGTGGGGATTACAATTTGGATTACAATTCAAGATGAGATTTGGTTGGAGACACAGAGGTAGACCACATCAATAATCATACATTATTATTATGTCTGCTGTGTTTATCTAACATTTCTGTGATTTTTGGGCTGGAGAAAGGGGTCAGTTTAATAAGACAACTTTAAGATGTTTTGACTAATACATGTCTTGGAGACAACTATTAGGCATATGTAATAGATGTCAAGAGCTGTTAATATCCACTAGGATGTGGCTAGAAGGGAATTAGTTCACACAAATTCCTAAATTATTGCTTTATATTAATTTGTCATATTCAAATTTCTATTAATATGGTACCTATTGCTGTAGCCTTATTTTGAAGACACAGTTTACAAGTTCAGGCACTTTTTACCAATAATAGTCCTTGAGTTAGTATATTTGAAATTATCCTAGTATAATGGTTTACGGGTGGATTACTTGAGGTCGGGTTTGAGAGCAGCCTGGCCAACATGATGAAACCCCATCTCTACTAAAAATACAAAAATTAGCTGGGCATGGTGGCAGGCGCCTATAATCCCAGCTACTCAGGAGGCTCAGGCAGGAGAATTACTTGAACCCAGGAGGCAGAGGTTGCAGTGAGCTGAGATGATGCCACCGCACTCCAGCCTGGGTGACAGAGCAAGACCCCATCTCAAAAAAAAAAAAACAAAGTCTATATAGGAGGCAATCTTTATAAATCTTTGACTCTAAACTTCAAAAAAAAAAGTTTAGGGCCAGGTATGGTGGTTCACGCCTGTAATCTCAGCACTTTGGGAGGCTGAGGCGGGTGGCTTACGGGGTCAGGAGAGCGAGACCATCCTGGCTAACACGATGAAACCACGTCACTACTAAAAATACAAAAAATTAGCCGGGCGTGGTGGCGGGCGCCTATAGTCCCAGCTACTGGGGAGGCTGAGGCAGGAGAATGGCATGAACCTGGGAGGTGGAGCTTGCAGTGAGCCGAGATCAGCCACTGCACTCTGGCCTGGGCGACAGAGCGAGACTATCTCAAAAATAAAAAAAGTATAAAAGGATATTATACATAGAATTCAAGGGAAATATGAAAAGATAGATACCAAAACCATAATTTTTACCCTAATTAAGAGATTAACTACTTGACAGGACCAAACTAAAAGTATTTGTGTGTGAAGCCTATATGTCCAATAAATCCCTGCTATCCCAGAGCATAAAGATAATGTCACTATATAAAACTACATATTAGGTAAATAGCTATAAGCCAAGGCAACTGAGTTAAGAACAGTATCCACTTATATCAGTCATTTATTGATGCCCCCTATGGTTTCATCTTAATGTTATTTTCCTAGAAGTAGTTATGTGAAGGGCCAAATAACAGCATAGAAAAACACTGCTCAGTGTTTTTCTCTTTTTTGATTGTCAAATTATCAAGCCGTATTGAATATTGTTTTTCAGGTTTCCCTAGAAAGAGAACGACAACATGATCAAACACATGTTCAGAGCCAACTTGAAAAATTGGATCTTCTTGAACAGGAGTATAACAAACTTACCACAATGCAGGCCCTTGCAGAAGTCAGTGCATGTGTCTTTTTATTGTTAACATATATCAGGGTGGTTTTTTTTTAATGTTAATTATTTTATATCACTGGATATTTATAGCATTAAAAGTGATCTTATAATGAAGAAATATATTGGAGTTTTAAAAAGAAAATATAAATTTGGAGAGAATGTTCACATTTTACAATCTTGGTGGGCATTTTTTTTAATGAAAATGTTTGTTAAAAAATTAAATGTTTTTGGCTGGGCGTGGTGGCTCACGCCTGTAATCCCAGCACTTTGGGAGGCCAAGGCGGGTGGATCACCTGAGGTCAGGAGTTCAAGACCAGCCTGACCAACATGGTGAAACCCCGTCTCTACTAAAAATACAAAAATTAGCCGGGCATCGTGGCGCATGCCTGTAATCGCAGCTGCTTGGAGGCTGAGACAGGAGAATCGCTTGAAACCAGGAGGCGGAGGTTGTTGTGAGCCGAGATCATGCCATTTCACTCCAGTCAGGGCAACAAGAGCGAAACTCCATCTCAAAAAAAAAAAAAAAAATTAAATGTTTTTGAGTATCCTTAAGGCTTGCATCACTTGGTTTAAGTTGCTCTCTGAGCTAATTTTAGTTTTAATTATTTCATTTGGGAGATATTTAATACCACTGATGATAAAGTTCCAGATTTAGCCTCCCTATCCCTATTCACATTCATGCAGTGCTGTGTTCTTTGGCCATAGATTTTACCCATAATTTTGTCTAGCTACCTCACAGATGATAAATAATTGAACACAAAAGGAGAGCATCATGGATGCCATCCAGCTCACAGCCTCCATTACTACAGTGATCTAACCACCTTATATTGAGTAGGATAAAATTTACATGTTCCAGTGCTGCTATATTAAAATTTTACAGACACTTAAGATTTTTCACCTTTATCCCTTTTGACATTTTTATCACTAGAAAAAAATGCAAGAGTTGGAAGCAAAACTCCATGAAGAAGAACAGGAAAGGAAACGCATGCAAGCTAAGGCAGCTGAGGTAAGTTAAAATGTGAGAAAGTGGGCTCTTCATATTTCTTACCGCTTTTTGTGTACAAGTAAACAATTACATTTAGGTATCTTACATCATTTATATTTTAGAATAGTCCAGCATACAAATTTTCAGATATAGGTTAATGTAGAAAATTATGAACAAGTATTTTTATAGACAGAGTAAAATTTGAACAGTTTTTTAGCATGTTTGTAATTGTAGAGTTTCAATCAGCATTTTTAAAAATAACAGACTAAAAAACATCAGAGACTACACACATAAGAAGGTATGTAATCATGTAAAACTTCTTACGGCCACTATCAGTAATATTTAAAAGCTATCTTTCAGTATCGTACTTATAGGTACTTCTCTTTGGTGGCCTCAAGATGCCAGGATAGAAGTTGAGGTAGTGGGATGCCCCAATAGCTATTGACCCAGACCAGTTAACAGAAGCCACCACATGAGGAAAATGAGCTCTACTCTCTCCTACTTTTGGATTTTATCCCATGCAGTGGCCCCCAGATAGAATAGGTGAGGCAGTGTGGATTCACAAAAGCATTGAGTTTATATGTACCAACCAGAACTGCATTTCTAGGAGATATATAGCAAGACTACTGAAGTAAGTCTGACTGACAGACTCAGTAAAATAAAATTTTCATGTTTTTAACTGAAGACACTCTCGTTATGAGCTTATTTGCTCAAATTCCTCCCAGATACTCCCCTGCCCCTTCCAGGGTCTTTTATTTTTATGACATTTGCATGTATCTTTTTTCGTAAGAACACAAGAATCAGGTCTCGATTCCAAGGAGTAGAGCCTCTGCAGTTCAATCTGTGACCAAAGGCCTACAATGTCTTGGGCTCACTTCATATATGTGATTACAGGAATATAAAAGTTATCTTTGTTATGTTGTCTATTTCTTCTAGTGCATCTCTAAATTTATTGACTTATTTTGTATTAAATCTGATACAGTTCCTTCTCAAATATTTACCTTCTGATCAATTTGTAGATTTGTTGTTGTTGTTTTCCCTTAGTGTGCTTTCTGAGTTATATAGCCACATGGCTTAATTTTTGACCAACAAAATTTCTTTGCCCATTTTCTCTTTAGGGTTGGCCACTTCACTGTGTTTCCATTTCCATACTTGTAACAAACAAACTTGTGGGTTGTGCTTTATATGCATTGTGGTGTTGAGTACATTATATATGAAATACAAAATTTAGTAAGTTCCTTATTTAATGAATTTTTAAAATTATTTATGGAACTTCTGTTTTCTCCTTCATTTAGCAGGCAACACATAGGGACCAAATTAGATGTTGCTGGTAATATGTTACCAGTAAATATTTTGAGTTGATGGTGAATATTATTGTACTGAAAGAACAATGAGGGATAGATGTGTGGTTCCAAGTCTAGTGTTGGGCAAGTTATATAACTATTCAGAGTCTGGATTTTTATCATTGTTAAAGAGTGGTCTGCTGAGGTCAGGAGTTTGAGGTCAGGAGTTTGAGCCTGACCAACATGGTGAAACGCTGTCTACTAAAAATAAAAAATTGGCCGGGTATGGTGGTGGTGCATGCCTGTAATCCTAGCTACTTGGGAGGGTGAGGCAGGAGAATCGCTTGAACCTGGGAGGTGGAAGTTGCACTGAGTTGAGATCACACCACTGCATTCCATCCTGGGCAACAAGAGCAAAAAAAAAAAAAAAAAAAACCAGTGTTCTGCATTTTGCATCTTGGTGTTGGTGTGATCAAATGAGAATAAAAAATAATGAAAGTGCTTTAAAATGTTTTAAAACTGTAGCACAGAAATATACAACTGCTGGGAAGAATAAATAAACTGGAAGTTAAAATACTCAAAGTTCTTGTATACTGTTTACACTCATTGGCATCATAAGTCTTCTAGAGTAGTAATTTCCTGTTCATTGAATTGTGTCTAGTCAATTTACTATATATAAAGCAATGTTAGGTGTGTTTGGAGTGTATAGATGCTTCCTGAGGGTAGAGATTCCTGTATTCCTTTGTCATGGAATAGATTTTTTACCCCAAAGCTGCACTCATGTGGGAAGTATTAGTAATAATCTTAGTATCTGTTTTTATGGAATCCAGTGGTTCTGAATATTTGTTCTAGCTCCATTATAATTTCCTGGGGAACTCTTAAAATACTTTAAAATATGAATTTCCCCAATCTGGAAAGGCCAAAATCATGAGATCTGGACAGGCACCTGGCAATCCAAATTGTCCTCATAAACTGCAGACAGTTTTGGTACATATAGGCAGATTTGAAACAAACACTATTCCAGACAGGTTTTTTTTTTTGTTTTTTTGTTTTTTTTTTAAAGGAAAGTTGAAAGTTGGCTTAGTGAAAAGAGCAGTCCTTTTTTGAAATTCTTAGTGCTTGTGGAATTTCTACCATGAAGATAGGATATTTTTAAATTAGTATAGTTACTCAGCTTCTAGAGAAAAGGGCTTGGTAACATTTGCCTGATAGCTTCCAGTGTTTTTTGTTTTTTGGTATTTTTTTGGATATAAGTTTTCAATTCCTTTTTCTTATATAGTAAGTGCATGGCTTTTTAGAAAGGGAAGAAATGTATTCTGCTCTTCGGCTGTTTTGTGTCTGGTAATGTAGTAGATACCATTTTTGAAAAGAATATATTTAAGCAATGGTTTGGGGTTAGATACATTGCATTTAACTCGTTAGATAGAATTTATGGAGTAACTACAAATACTGGAGATAATGTGTTCCACGCTGAAGAAGGGACAAATTATAACAGAAGGTCAAGATAAAATGAGAGACTGGTATTTATTTAAAATATTTGACAAACGTTGATAGATTGGTTCAAGACATAGTTATACAGCTGTAATATGTTTTTCAGTTAGATACTACCATTGGTTTTTACAGGCTTTTTACATGACACATCTGAAATCTGAGTCATAGCTTTTATTTCTACAGCATTAACTTTAGGCTCTCATTTTTCCTAGTTGCAGACTGGTCTAGAAACAAATAGACTTATCTTTGAAGATAAGGCAACTCCGTGTGTTCCCAATGCAAGAAGAATTAAAAAAAAGAAGTCAAAACCACCAGAAAAGGTGTGAAGACAGAACCAAATCAGGCAAAATGCTGATTACTTGGTATAGTTTATGTCAAAACACCCATAAACTGTGTGGTGTACTACAACCTTGAGAGAGTAAATCTTTCATTCTCAATTTCTTCATTCAGAAGGTGGAGATAAGTAATACCTACTCCTAAATTTTTATCCTGATAGTGAGAAAATATATAAGCATTTTGGAACTACAGAACACCATACAAAATTAGCATTATTAGTACTGCATTATCTTGTGCTTTTACAATGTTTTGTGTATATGTATACTGATTTTCTACTTAGAATGTAACTGTTGTTTTGTCAAGTGCTTTTTTCCCCCCAGCCTTTCCTAGGCTAGGATATATGCTAACAAGTACTATTAGGAGCTGGCTTGTGATCATAATGCCAGCTATAGATAAGGCAAGTAGTAGCCTAGTAGTTAACTGAAGTTTCAAGTTAGTCATGTATAGTCGGTTTTTATTATCATGTGAATAAAATAAAATTGTTTTCCTTTTCTTTTCATTCAGAAAAGTTCTAGGAACTATTTTGGTGCACAACCACATTATAGATTATGCTTGGGTGATATGCCATTTGTAGCTGGGAAGGTGAGTTGGTCAAACTCTGGATTCTTTTTATACAACGTTGATCCCTGAATTAAGTCCCTGCATCTGCAAGTATGTCTACAAATGGAAGGAACATTTTTCTGTCCCTTTACCAGTGTGTGGATCACAGTGATGTGAAAATGAGATGTAGGGAGGTTTTTGGGGATTAGGGAAGCAAGGAAGAGATGGGGAGGATACCTTAAAGTAGATAAAGTATATGTGGAAAGGAAGTGATAAAAGCAGAGACCCTAAGTTGAAGAAGGTGTTGTTTCAGATAGGGGTCAAGGAAATAAGAAATAGTATGTTTGTAGCATTGGATTTTTAGTATCAATCCTGTTGAGTTACATTTAGATATAGGTAGATATTCGAATAAGCACGTAGCACATTCTGCTTGTCCTCACATCCAGATCATTTCTAGGACTAATTCTCCAAGAAGCAGTCATACGTACACTTGAATCTTAAGTTACTTCAGCACTTGAATGTAAAGCTGTATTGTCATATATCAAGTACTGAGTGAAGTGCCTAAAACTGTGCTAGTTGACACTACTTTATAAGCTGTTTGTGTTGCTGGTGGTTTTATATTTAGATTCCAACTAGATTGTTATTCTGGCATCTTGGGAAGTAAATGTTCTTCTGAGTTTTGTATTTGTTTATATTTATTTATTTTAAACCCCTAGTAAATTCGCAGTGAAATCATGGGGAATATAATAAATTAGTGGTGACAAGCATTTGAAAAAGGTACAGTTGACCCTTGAACAACATGAGTCTGAACTCTGTGTGGGTCTACTTACAGGCAGATTTTTTTTTTCAATAAGTATCTTGGAAAATTTTTTGGAGATTTTTGGCAATTTGAAAAAACTTGCAAACTATAGCTTAGAAATATCAGAAGTTAAGAAAAAGTTGGTATGTCATAGATGCAT
This sequence comes from Pan troglodytes, assembly GCF_028858775.2. Taxonomy (NCBI): domain Eukaryota; kingdom Metazoa; phylum Chordata; class Mammalia; order Primates; family Hominidae; genus Pan; species Pan troglodytes. The sequence continues at coordinate 97,928,525 of NC_072407.2, forward strand.
AAAATTGACTATGTCAATACTAGTGCATTTTATCATTTACTACCATAAAATATACACAAGTGTTTTTTAAATTATAATTTATCAAAACGATTTGCACACAGACTACGTGACGCCATTCACAGTCCAGAGAAATGTAAACAGAGATAAAGATGCAGTATGAAATCATAACTGTATAAAATTAACTGTAGTACATACTGTACGACTGATAATTTTGTAGCCACCTTCCGTTGCCATTGTGATGAGCTCAAGGGTTGCGAGTATTCACTTAAAATGCCACGTGACGCTAATCATCTTCAAATGAGCAGTTCATCTCTCCAGTCAATTGTGTATCACAGTAAAAAGTGTTCTCTAGCAGTTCCATATTTTCCATCATGTTTAGCACAATACAGTAAATAATTTGAATAATATCATAGGACCCATATCAAGTGCTACTAATGATGGTGGAAGTGCTCCCAAGAAGCAGACAAAAGTCATGACATGACAAGAAAAAGTTGCATTGCTTGATATGTACCATAGATTGAGGTCTGCAGCTGCGGTTGTCCACCATTTCAAAATAAATGAATCCAGCTGAAGGCCTATTGTAAAAAAAAAAAAAAAAAAAATGATCCCGGCATGTTGGCGTGCACCTGTAGTCCCAGCTACTCAGGAGGCTGACAGAGGAGGATCACTGTAGCCCAGGAGTTCGAGACTGTAGTAAGTGATGATGGCACCACTGTGCTGCAGCATAGGCAACAGAGTAAGATCCTCTTAAAAAAATTTAAAAAACAAAAAAAAAAGGAAATTTGTGAATCTGTCACTGCAGCTACTCTAGCAGGTGCCAAAACCTTGTGCTTTTTGCAAAATAGCTTTTTATCTCATTGAAAATGCAGCTTTTATGTGGATGCAGGATTGCTATAAGAAAGGCATACTTGTAGACTCTTAATATGATTTGAGAAAAAGGAAAGTCATTATATGACAACTTAAAAGGAAGGTGAGGTATCTAAAGCTGGAGAATTTAATTCCAGCAAAGGATGGCTTGATAATTTTAGAGGTTTGGCTTTAAAAATGTCAAGATAGGAGAAGCAGCTTCTGCTGACCAAGAGGCAGCAGATGAATCCCAAGATACCATTAAGAAAATCATTGAGGAGAAAGGGTATCTTCCTGAACAGGCTTTTAATGCAGACAGAAGTACCCTATTCTGGAAAAACATGATGCCACGAAGGATATTTATAAGTAAGGAGGACAAGTCAGCACCAGGATTTAAGGAAAGAGGAGACAGGCTAAATCTACTATTTTGTGAAAACACAATCCGATTTACAATCAGGACTGCCCTTATCTATAAAGCTGCTAGTCCCTGAGCCTTCAAGGGGAAATATACCCAACTGCCAGTCTTTGGGTTTACAACAAGAATGACCCTTTGAGAACCCTTTTTCTAAACTGGATTTAGAAAAAACATTGATCCATCAATCCTTTGTCCCTGAAGTCAGGAAGTAATTTGCCAGTAAGAGACTGCCTTTTAAAGTCTTTTTAATACTAGGCATTGCCCCTAGCTACCCAGGAGCATCGAAGTTCAACACCAAAGGCATGGAAGTAGTCTACTTGTCCCTAAACACAGTGTGTCTAATTCACCCTCTGGATCAGGGAGCATAAGGACTTCTAAGGCACATTACATACACTATAAAAAGGGTTCTTAATGCTGTGGAAGAGAACTTCAGAGAGAACATTATGAGGGTCTGGAAGGATTACAGTTGAAGATGATGCCATCATTTTTATAGAAAAAGTCATGAAAGCCATCAAGTCTGAAATAATAAATTCCTGTTGGAGAAAACTCTCCAGGTGATATGCATGATTTCACAGGATTTATGACAGAGCCAATCATGAAAGAGATTGTAGATATGGCAAAAAAGGTTGGAGGTGAAGGATTTCAAGATACGAATCTTGGAGAAATTAAAGAGTCAGTAGACACCATGATAGAGGAATTAACAGAAGATGACTGGGATGGATAAGAGTGCTTTCAAACCAGTGCCACAAGATGAAGAAGACAACACAGAAGTAATGTCAGAAAACAAGTTGACATTAGATAATCTGACAGAAGGGTTCTAATTATTCAAGACTGCTTTTGACTTTTTTTTTTTTTTTTTTTTTTTTTTTGAGACGGAGTCTCGCTCTGTCACTCAGCCTGGAGTGCAGTGGCACGATCTCAGCTCACTGCAACCTCTGCCTCCTGGGTTCAAGCAATTCTCCCACCTCAGCCTCCCAAGTACCTGGACAACAGGCACGCGCCACCATGCCTGGCTAATTTTTGTATTTTTTTAGTAAAGACAGGGTTTCTCCATGTTGGCCAGGCTGGTCTCGAAATCCTGACCTTAGGTGATCCACCCGCCTCAGCCTCCCAAAGTGCTGGGATTCTGTAATCCCACTGTAATCCCAGTGGCTGAGCCACTGCGCCCAGCCTGCTTTTGACTTTTACGACATCGACCCTTCTATGATACATCACTGAAACTAAAACAAATGGTGGAAGAATTGGTATCTCATAGAAACATTTTTAGAGAAATGAAAAAGCAGAAAAGTCAAGACAAATTATAGTGTATTTCTGTAAAGTTACACAGAATGTGCTAGCCTCTCCTGCCTCCCCCTCCACCTCTTCTGCCTCTGCCACTCCTGAGACAGCAAGACCAACCCTACCCTTCTGCCTACTCAACAGTGAAGATAATGGGGATGAAGGCCTGTATGGTGATCCAGTTAATGAATAGTAAATATACTTTCTCTTCCTTAGGATTTTCTTAATATTTTTTTCTAACTTTACTTTTAGAATGTTGTTTACAATACATAAAACAAAAATGCTTCCAGTCAACAGCAGGCTATTACATTTTAGGGCTAAATTTATTATAGTTCTCAGTTACATAAGTGGGAGCTGAATAATCAGAACACATGGACACATAGTGGGGAACAACATACACTGGAGCCTGTTTGGTGGGGGAGTTGGTCAATGGGGAGCATCAGGAAGAGTACCTAATGGATGCTGGGGTTAATACGTAGGTGATGGGTTGATCTGTGCAGCAAACCACCATGACACACATTTACCTATATAACAAACCTGCGCATGTACCCCAGAACTTAAAAGTTGAAGGAAAAAAAAAGTTTCATTATGGCAGAGTTTTGACTACATGGGTGGTCGGTGCCCCTAACCCCTCCATTGTTCAAGGGTCAAGTGCATATTAATATAATCAGAAAAATAACAGAACAAGAATTTTTTAAATTATTGCATATTGAAAGTGTACTTATAGGCAATTAGTATGCTAAATATATATTACAAGTTACGAGCAAAATAGTGGTTACATTGATTAATTTATGAATAGTGGACCAGCCTTGCATTGATGTAATAAACTCCCACTTGGATGTGATATATAATACTGCTGCATTCACTTTGCTAGCTAACAATAGAAACTAAGATTAGAAGGAAAGCATATGTTTAGCTTAGCATGGTGGTTCCAAATCTGGCTAATCAAAATCAACTGGAGGACTTGAAAACACAAATTTCCAAACCCTAACTCTGCAGTGAGTTTGGTGTGCTGCCTAGGAACCTGCATTTTAAATATGCTTTCTAATAATATTTATGGAGCCAAGTAAGCCCAGCCATCTATTTATAAAGTGGAATAGTACATTGAGATTGTTGGTTTAGTGTTTAAAACAAAAGCAAAATATCTTTGAGAAGTCTATCAGGTTTTTCTTACACACGTGATAGACATGTAATTTAGTGCTTCCTATTATTCCAGGATACAGAAATGAACAATAGTGTCTACCACCTGGATGTACACTGTTTAATAGGTGAAATAGATATGTAAAAGCAATTAAAATATGATAAATGCTATGAGAGATGTAAAAAGTGTTATAGGTGATCTGAGAATGGACTGATTGATTACCTGGCAGTTTTAAGGAAGCCTTTAAAAATAATATATTTGAACTGGGTTTTAAAGAATGATATAAATGTTGCTAATACACCAAAAAAATGTCATCTGCAAATATGGTTTGTTCACAAAATGGAGAGAAGGGGAGGATGATAGGACATGAGGCTAGGAAATGTAGGTTGCAGCTCAATGATGTGTATGTAGGGCCTTATTTTCCATTCTGAAACATAGTGGATTTATATCAAAGGATTTCAAATAGAAGAACATCATGATCAGAATAATTTTAGGATTTATAAACTCTACTTTGGGGGGTGGAGAGTTCTTTTTACCTAGGCTTAGGGAATAGAAAGTGGTGTAGAGAATATAACTTCAATTACTTCTTTCATCATTTTTCTTCCTTTAGTCCACAAGCCCTAGCCATGCCGTGGTAGCCAATGTTCAGCTTGTCTTGCATCTAATGAAGCAACACAGTAAAGCTTTGTGCAATGATCGAGTCATCAACAGTATTCCTTTGGCAAAGCAAGTGTCTTCACGAGGTGGTAAAAGTAAGAAGTTGTCAGTAACACCTCCCTCCTCCAACGGTATTAATGAGGAGTTGTCAGAAGTCTTACAGACTTTACAGGATGAATTTGGGCAAATGAGCTTGTGAGTTTTTGTTTTTTTTTTTTTAAATTCAGTTTAGCTCTAAAACCTCATTTTTAAAAAACTTGTTGACTTTATTTATCTTACTTTCCTTTGTTGAGCAAGTATGGTTGAGCACAATCCTTATACCAACCAAGTTACTGGGACTTTTAACAAATACAACTAATAAGGGCAAAATCTCTCTCTTTTTAAATACTGTTAAATGTTTTGAAGACCAAGGTTTATATTTAAGTTTTATTTCTTTGAGAACTTACGATATACAGTCATGCATCACTGAATGACAAAGATGTGCTCTGAGAAATACATCATTAGGCGATTTTCTTTTCCTTGTACTAACATAAGAGTGTGCTAAGCTTATAGCTTATTGCTCTTAGGCTACAAACCTATACAGCATGTTACTCTACTACTAAATACTATATGCAGTTGTAACACAATGGTAAGTATTTGTGTATATAAACATATCTAGGTACAGTAAAAATACGATACTAAAGTCTTACGGGACCACTGTTGTATATGTGGTCTGTTGTTTACTACATCATCATCTGGCACTTGACATTACATTCATTTTAGCTAAACTTAACTGATAAGACATGAGTGTTTGAAGAGCAAGATTCATCTGTAGACTTTACATATACAATACTCTTTTGGGGAAAATAAGAATATAAAGAATTAACCTTGAAATTAAGAACTCTTGCATTTCCCTCTAGTGCCTTTCTTGAACTTCTAAATTCATATTTTGAATTAAAAATTTCTTGATCTAGGCTAGGCATGGTGGCTCACACCTGTAATCCCAGCACTTTGGGAGGCTGAAGTGGGCATATCACATCCTGGCTAACAGGGTGAAAACCTGTCTGTACTAAAAATACAAAAAATTGGCCAGGCATGGTGGCAGGCGCCTGTAGTCCCAGCTACTCGGGAGGCTGAGGCAGGAGAATGGCGTGAACCCGGGAGGCGGAGCTTGCTGTGAGCCGAGATCATGTCACTGCACTCCAGCCTGGGCGACAGAGCAAGACTCCGTCTCAAAAAAAAAAAAAATTTATTGCTGTGTTCAAAAAATGGAGTCATTTTTTAAACACATGGAGCAGTAACCCATAATGAGTAAGGTATAATAGACCTAACCATGAAACACAGAAAACTTAACCATGTTCTACTTCTGCTTTGTATATAGTGATCACCAGCAGCTTGCAAAACTTATCCAGGAGTCGCCAACCGTTGAACTGAAAGACAAGTTGGAGTGTGAATTGGAGGCATTAGTGGGAAGGATGGAAGCAAAAGCCAACCAAATAACTAAAGTTCGAAAATACCAAGCCCAGGTAACTCAGTTTTCCTTCACTCAAGTTTCTTATGATTAAGAAAAAAAAAAACACTTTAATTCAAATATTAAATGATGACACTAAGTGTATCATAGATAAATATCTACAGGAGATACTTCTTTACTGAAGACATTTGTTCATTGAGAATTGGTAAGTGGATTAAGAAAGAAGACACTTTTAGTCACTTAGCATATTCATCTAAGAAACATCTTTCAAATACTGAATATATTTAATATTCTTTATGAATAAGCTTTAACTTCTTTGATGAATTTAAATCGGAGTTTATCCAAGTAAGGTTTTTTTAAAAGCACCTGCGAAATTCTGTTTCCAAAGGAATAAGTCATACATTAAATATGTGAAATATATTTATGTTGCTAATCAGTTTATATCAGCCAACAATGTAGTACTACCAGATGCAGTGGTGACATCACACTCAAGGGTTTTCAACCAGAGAGAAACATGATTCATATATTTAAGAGATTACTGTAGTGACTAGGGGTAGGGTAATGGGATCAAGGCAGAGAGGCTGAGAGATCAGCTATAGATGTATCAGAGGTGTTCAGCAAGACAGTAGTTGGGTTTGGGCAGAGGTAAACAGATTTGAGGTATGTTTTGGAAGTAAAAAAAATATTGGGGTTACTTGCTGCTGGGTATCATGTAGAAGGAGAGGGAGTTAGGATGGTGATTCCACTGACTAAAATGGAGAAAGCTGAGAAGTTCAGAGAGCAGAACAGGTTTGTTGACTGTTGATTGGTAGCCATATGATACACAGTGCCAAGTGCTCTGAGTATATCTTCTTATTTAATTTTCACAAAAGGCTTCTGAGGTGGGTATATTCTCATATTATAGATGAGGTAGATGCTAAGCCACATTTTCTGGGAAGTATGCATATATCCTCAGTGAAATTAAATAACTTGCCCAAGTACCAGCTTACTGGGAAATGGCAGAGCTGGGATGAAACTAGCCTTTTCAACTCTAAAACTTCGGCTGTTTTTTCAAAGTTCATGTATGAAAAAGAAATACAAGCAAATTATTCCTGTAGGAGTAAGGAGTAATGGTCTAATTTGTTGCTTATACTAATTAGACTTATTCTATTGGAACACCAACATGCCAGCATCAGTTTGGCTAAAGTAAAAATAAAGCTCCCCTATTTAAAATTATTCTAAAAATAATGGAACAAAAATAAAATTCTTTTCATAGTATTAATACATTACCAATTACATCTGTTCATCCATCTGGAAATTGCTTCTTTGCCTCCTCAGACTAGTTTCTAGAATGTCTTTCTCCTCTTCTCCCATTTGTGAAAATCCTTCCCATTCTTCTTTTCTCTGTGTCTGATTTTTTGCCTCCTTCATGAGTCTTTCCTTCAACTCCCCTTGTTTCTCACTCGCCCTGTTCTGTACTTTGGCAATATTGCCTTAATTTAGGACAACCCGAATTTGTTTACTCATGTCTACTTGTTTGTGTATTGTTTTATATATATATATAAGCATATATTTATTTATATTAATATTTAAGTGTTAAATGACTAGTGCAGTAGATTTTGAAGTCTTTAAAAGAAAGCCTAGAATGTATTATTTGAGTTTCAGTTAGCATGAGAGTTAACCAAAAAAAGGTACTCTTGTACTTTTTGTTGTCAGAAAAAAAATATTTTCATTAAATTCTCCTTTTCCTTCCTGCCTTGGTTATTTGGTATAGCTGGAGAAACAGAAGTTAGAGAAGCAGAAGAAGGAATTAAAAGCTACCAAAAAGACTCTTGATGAAGAAGGAAACAGCAGCAGCCGTTCTGGAATCACAGGGACCACAAATAAGAAAGATTTTATGAAACTGAGACCTGGAGAAAAAAGGAGAAAAAATCTTCAGTTATTGAAGGACATGCAAAGCATACAGAATTCATTACAAAGCAGTAGTTTGTGTTGGGATTACTGACTCATAACCAGGTCAGAAATTTTATTCAGATAATCTGTACCTCATCAATCAGATGATGACAATTTACTTCCCAGGTCTCATACTCACTTGTGTTGGAATTAATTAATAGCAGGTGTTAAAGGACCCAGGCTTCATTACACAGGCTTTTCATGTATGCAGGATGACTCAATGTTAAAGCATTTAAATGGAAACCAGGGGAGTTTTAAAGCCCGAGAAACCATACATAATCTTGTTTTGTTGAGATGAGTTTGCTGTACTGATACACTGCACTTTTTAAACAGATTACCAGTTTTTTACTTGTGGGTGTGATTTTTTAAAATAGTTCTTTATATATAATTAAAATTAGGTTTAAATTTTCAAAATATGAGACTATGCTATAGGCAGTGCTTGCTTGAAAAGTCTCATTTTTAAATCTCCCTGGCATGAGGTGCCCACTTCCCCTTTCCAAAGCAACCATTAAACATACTTTGTTTCTACTATTGGTGGAGTTTTTCTATATTTAAAAATACATATATATTTCAGAGGATTTTTATTTTGCTTTTTGGCATTTCAGACTTTGATCAGTATTAAGTGCACTTGTATTGCTTTTTAATCTGTTAATTTTTTAAAGACCCAAGCAGTCATTTTGAGTTATATCTATAAAAATTATAAAAGGATTTTTGAAAGTATAAACAAATTGTCAGTGAAATAAATGAGATTTTGGAATAAAGTGAGAATGGGAGAAGGGATATGTTGTGAGCATATACCTTCACAGTTCTTAATACCTGTTTTGTAATCATGATATTCAGTCAAGGCATTATGGTTTTTAATCTTGAAACTTAGAGAACCCTTTGAATATTTGCTTTTACTGGTGTACAGTATGAGTGGAATATGAACTGTACACATAATTATCATGTTGATATAAATCATAATTTCAACTAGATCAAGACATGTTAACCTTTTATAAATTTAAAGTCAATAAAGCACCTTTTTAAAGGAAACACTGCAACTTTCCTTAACAGCCTGTTAATAAAGGCTTTGTGACAAGCTCTCAAAAAATGCATTTCTAAATAGGAGGACATCAATGTATTGATGAAGAGAAAAAACTAGTACTTAGTTGCCACACATGCTTACATAGAAAGAGAGCCCAAGAATATTAGATTTCCTCATGATACAAGATACTACATTAACAGGCTTTAATTTAGGATCCTTAAATAGATTTTGGGGTATTATTTGTGACTCTCCTGAAATTGTAAACTTGTGCTTCTGTGTCCAGTTTTCTAATGAGTAGGTTCGTAGCTTGATCGAATTAATAATTGTGAGCCCATAGACACAAGGGAAGTGAGAAACAGTGCTCTGGTGACATGATAAATATATGTGTCAACCACCATTTCAACTATTAAAAACTCCTGTTATCTCCTTGTTTGAATTTCAGGTCATTAAATTGTATAACCATCATTTGAATTGTAGTGGCTCTCAGTCCTAATTAGGAGAATGGTGATTGAATGATGCTAAATCCCACCCCATTTCTCAGCTAGGATTCAAACTGAACTACTCCAGCTTTTTGTACTGTCAGGTGAGAAGTGAAAAAATACTGCTTCCATTTTCTTATCTGCAAGTTTACAGTAGAGGAATGTGTCATCCATCCACTTACGTTGTAACAGAGCTTTATTGCAATTCATTTCAAATAAGGTTATGTTTACAGACTTGTGGTAGACATGTGAATTGTTCATTCCAATATAATGTGAATTGCAGTGGTAGTAGCGGTATACACAGTGCTATGGGGGCACAGAGGAAGGTGGGGATGTCAGAGAAGGCAGTCGTGAATCAGATAACTTCCCAAAGGAAGAGATGATGCCTAAACTCTAGAAAATAGGAATTAGTCACAAGGGAGAACAGTTGTTCCAGGTGCACAAGACAGACTGAACCAAAGTGGGGAGGCAGGAATCTGCAGATTACATGAGGTAATTGTGAACAGCAGAGTAGCATTGGTACGTAAAAGTTGAGGTATGCAGAGACTAGGTCGAAGGAGGCTAAGGAGCTTCAACTTAATCATACTGGTCTCTAAATTTTGTAACCCTAATCAAAAAGGGAAAAAATTACACCTGCACAACCAATAGACATACAAAGTTATGAAACATGTAACTGTCAATTCAAATATTTAAAAGTTTTGCTTGTGTAAATAAATAAAAAGGGCTAGTATTCCTCCTCCCTCCCTCCCACACACACCAGTGGTATATATTAAATGCCCAAGTGCATGTACTCCATATTGGAGACTTCTGCAGAAGGTGAGGGGAACCACTGGAAGGTTCTCAGCAGAGAAGTGGTAGGGTTGCACTTAGATTTCCCTGGCTTTTGATTTGAATTTGAAGTGGATGCAAGTATGTTAAGACTAGAAGCTTTAAATTCTTGATCTCTTCAGCCATTCTACATTCTTTTATGTGGTATCAGGCCAAGATAACCAAGGTTTAAATGGAAAATGGCAGATCCGTTTGTGAAATACTTGGAGTAGAAAGCTTAATTTTTAATTACTGATTTGCTAGCCACTTAAATGCCCTGTTAAAAAGCTTATATTTCACACAATTACCAAAGAAATCATTTTGGTACCAATTTTGCTAAATTGGATATACTAATAGAAACTTCCTCACTGCAAGACCAAGAGGGAGGCTAAGGTTCAGACTCTCTGTATAGTGAATTAGTGAGTGGAAAAACACTGTATATTTTAATTGTTTGATTTGGGTGTTGGTTAAGGAAAAATGGGTACAAATTGAACATTTTCATCTGGTGTGCATATTCCTCCAATAATTTCCAGATATTTCTGGGGAAAAAAAAAGAAATGGCAACTTTGGACAAGAACAAAGTTTAAAAGTCAGTCAGTTGGAATTTCTTTTAATTAAAAGACCAAGGGGACAAGAAGCTCCTTTGTTACAGTACATTACATATGGCTCTTATGTAGAATAAAATAGACATCAGAGTCAAATGTTTCTACCAGCACCAAACTCTTACTTGTAGCAGGTGAACAGTGAAGCAAGATTTCTTTTACTGGCTTTGAGATTGTAATACATCTTTTACATGCAGTGTGTTCTTTGGTAGACTTAATCGTTGAGTGAAATTACAGAATTTGCAAAGGAAAAGTAAAATTTGAGCACAGTACTTCTCACTATAAGCTATTTATACAGACTTCAGAAAAAATGTCAATCCTAGAAAGATTTTTAAATACTTCTTAAAAACTTGCTAATTAGCTTCTGTGTGTTCAGACACACAAGACAAGTGAAATACACTGTAGTAAATAATTAGTTTTTAAAATATCTTTCATGATGTTTCTGGTAATTGGGCTAGTCTGAAGGGCACGGAATTCTTTGAACTCCTGTATGGCTACTTTCTCCCCTTCATTTTCCCCCAAGCACATCTATAAAGCCTCCCATTTTGGATCAACTTGCTAATATGTCTTAAGTATGTAATTAATGACGGCAATAATTTTCAACTACTACCACACCGTAGTGTCTTCAACACTTTGCCTTTTACTATATGAAGAATATGGAAGTTGAAAAGTGATCAAGGTAAATCAGTTACTGCAAAAAAGAAAAACCTAGAATGGAGAAAGGGATATCAAATGATTTTGATCTGTCATGACATCAAGGCCCAATATATGTGATGCCACAGAATTTCAGTGTTGGTTTGAAAACTGATGTTCCTCTGCACAGTGAGCACAGAGTGTATTTCTAAAATGGTTTTAATATTACCAGATGCCAAAAATTTGTAACAGCATTTGCCTTTTAATAGAAACTTGTTCCCACTGTGAATCCAGGATTGAAGTATTTTAATATTCTTTGGATACTTAAAAGATTAGTATCATAATCATGTAATTACATATGGAGTTACTTCACTTAAGCCACCTGCACTGCTACAGTTCTAAACTCATCCTAGAGAGATTTAAAATAAATAAAGTGACTGAACTTTCTCTCATAGATGGGTTCTAAATTCCGAAGACTTTCTACTCATAGAGCTGCCAGTGTAATCAAGAGTGTATAGCAATGATGCCCCTGATCTTACAGTCCTTTATACAACAGTTTGGACAGGAGTGACACACTGTGCAGGAGAGCTGGCTCTCTCTGAGGATGAGGTTGATCGGTTAGAAATCTCTCTCTGTAGTTCCTCTACTTTTTTCTGAAGCTCTGCTCGTTTAGCAAGAAGTTCTTTGTATCTGTTGTGAATAGGTTCCTGCAAGAGCAAAACATAAAATATTCAACTAGGCAATCCTGACCAAAGCCAGGTCAAATCATTCCCTAAATGTTGCAGTGTATGTTTTTTCAGCTGTTGGAACCAATGGCACCTTTCCAACCCATCAGTGAAATTAAATACAGGGACTGTGGACACCACTAATCTTTTCACTGGCTTTCCCAGTGCCCCTGAGTATTTCCAAAGAATAACCTGCTGTGTAGGTGCTCCTGAAACTGGTACTTTTCCAAATACAACAAATAATTAACAAGACAATTAAAAGACAGTAGTCAGAAGATTCCCTATTATTTATAGGTTTTTAGTCTTAAACAGTTTAAGTAGTTAATATTCCATAAACATATTCACAGTAGACCAGGATTTTGTTCAGCTTTTAACTTTCCTAAAGCTACTTTCTTCAGCTTATTAAAACAAGACCCCCTAGAGGTTATCCAGACAGAGGAGGGAAGATGCAAGAAAAGAGAGCAGTGATTTGTCCAATGTCATACAAGCAGTCCTAAGAACCAGGTACACTGATTACCCTGCCCCAGTGTAGTATTTTTCTACTATACAATTGTAACTATCAATGGGTAAGGCGTAAAGTTTTAAATATGCACAGATAATCTTTCCAGCTGCTTTTAAGGAGACAAAGTTGCACTGCATGAATGAAAACTCCCATTGTATATTGTAAGGCACATACCTGTGGTTTCATCCGTGGATTCCACCTTATGTAATATCCCACCCAGAGCTCTAGGTGGCGCATGCTGGCTACTGGATAAAGGACATGATTGGAATAGCTCCCATAGAGAGGATTAGTGAAGTCTTCCAGCTGGCTGTTTATGTAAGACCACAGTGACACAGTCCTTTTAGGAAGATTCTGTAGGCAGGAAAAATAGGTAAAGATTCTCCCACATAAGCCATTTACACTTTAGATGAAATTTGTGAAGAAGTACTTTGTTGTCATTAAAATCTCTTTAGAGGAAGTGGACTTGGAGACTTCAGTGATAAACCGACTTATATTAAGATCAGAGGGTACTGGAAAACAGTATGCAGTTCCTCAAAGAGATACCGTATGACCCAACAATTCCACTCTTGTACATATCCAGCAAACAGAAGACATGTCTGTACAAAAACTTTTTTATAGATGTTCAAAGCAGCATTATTCATTAACAGCCAAGAAGTGGGAACAACCTAAAAGTCCATCAACTGACGAATGGATAAGTAAAATATATCCACACAATGGAATATTATTCAGCCATAAAAAGAAATGATATAAAATGTATGAACCTTGAAAGCATATTAAAGGAAAGGAGCTAGACACAAGGTTTACATATTAAATGATTCCATTTATATGAAATGTCCAGAAGAGGCAAATCTAGAGACAAAAACGTTAGTGTTTGGCAGGGGTGAATGGGGAGTGACTATTCACAGGTTTTCTGAGGTGATGAAATGTTCTGAAATGAAAATGTGATGGCTGTACAACTCAGATATACTAAAAACCAGTCAACTATACACTATCAAAGTGAATTTCATGGTATGCATATTATTATCAATTTAAAAAGTTTTTTTTTTAAATAATCAATGATTCCTACCCAAGGCTCTCAAAAAATAAAACTATCTTTGAAACTTAGCTATGCTATTTCTAATGAACATTCCTTAAGTTGTTGAGTGCCTGCTATGCATAGAAATATTTACTGCATGCTAGACACTGAAGACATAAGGTGAATTTAAAAATTTAATACCTGCCTTTAAGGAAGTCTAGGAAATACTACATAGCAGTTCTTGTGGTATTTTGTATCGCTTATTTAAAAATCTTCATAATTTTACAAAAGCAGCCATTAACTTCCCCAAGCGAACTGTTACAGTAAGTGATAGATCCAAGATTTGAACCCAGCAACTGGGCTTCAGTGCAAGTACTTATTCCTACTGTGCTTTATAAAATAAAACATAAATACTTTGTAACCACATTTTTTAGAATAAAAGTTGATGCAGAGGGAGATACCAATCAAGATGATTAAGATGTTGATACATAGGATAGACAAGTTTTGATAAAGAAGTAAAACTTGAAATGTAATCCTTACACCATTTCTTCTTAATACCAACCCCACTTAACAGTGATACCTTTGGGGAAAAGGGATAACGAAAAACTTTAACTTTCTACATACTATCTTTTCAGTATTTGAATTTTTTTATGGTATTACTTTACAACTTAAAAAACTCAAAAACTTAACCTAAAATGTCTCAATAAGTAGGATATACTTGGGAATTTGAGCTGCCTATTCACTTGAATATACATTTTCTGCTAATTAAATTTTTCTGCACCTGCTGTAAAGGATTTCCATTCTACATAGAAAAATTGGTACACTGGTGCTCCTTAGATTTCACGTACTTCAGTTCTCTTTAGCAGAAACCACTTCCCACTCATGAACTCAGCAGACAGCTAGCTAGCACCTTCAGCCTTGTGACAAAGATACTTCAGAATATATCAGGTCCAGATATATGGAAGGAAGCACTCAATATTATAGCATGTAAGATTAAGTATGACCCAAAAGAATGACTTCAGTTGAAATCTGTCACAGAGTACATTCTTTTAGGGAAAAGTGTACAGTAGAGATAGTATGGGGAAGGTCATGTTTCATATTTTACCTCTTTTCCTCTCTGTTGTTCACTATTACAGAGGAATGTTCCGAATAAGCAGCTGTATAGGTGGTCCAAAATGGTAATGAGAAAATACTCATTGAATTCAAATGCGGTAGGAAACTGCAAATCAAACATCACAAACACATAAATTAAGACATTCTTCAAGCATATTCATCCCTGTCATGGGTAGATCCTTTTGAGGTAGTATTTAAAATGAAGTTAAACAAACATTCAAATCTACATTATTCCAAGCCATTATGGCATTATTCGTATGGTTTTCTTTTCAAAAATCGTGTAATCACTTTTCTGATCATGATGTTTCTGTATCTGCTATATCTGCTAACCCTAAATTTGCAGGCTGAATTTTGACTTAGGCAATTCTGGCAACTCTAGGCATTCTCTGCCAAAAATGACCACAAACAACATTAAGATTCTTTAAATTTTCAAGAACATAGTTGTTTTTCTTTTTTAAGGATTACACACAAAATGCCAATAATGTCTCCAGAAAATGTCAGCAATACACAAAAGTAAACATCTAAGGCAGATAATTTACAAGTCAACCAACCTATTAAATATTTAGATGGTGCAAAAGTAATTGCGGCTTTTGCCATTGAAATGGCAATTACTTTTGCACCGACGTAAACTTTTCAGGGAACATCCATCCCATCAAACCAGAGTCCCTTGTAAGCCACTATTTTGGCAGCATCTAACAAAAAGAAAATTCACTCTCTAACCCAAGCCAGGGGCTTGACTGGATGTCTTAGTTTTACACAACACAATTTTAGGGGACTAATCAAATGAAAAATTACAAACCCCTGAAAGTTAGAAGGTTTCGTTTAATCCATCCTATCTAATATTTCAGAATTATTTGGAAGCGTCTATGTAAGATTCTACCAATTATAGGGCTGTACGTGATAAGAAATTATATAAATATTTAGATTGCAGACTGTGAAAATACACATTGCTTCCAAGCTTTTACATCTTAGATCCCTTCCTTTATAGTGGAGGAAAATAGTATAAACAGCATGTAAATGGAACATGGATGAAAACAACTTTGCCTTAAAGTTTCCTACATTTTAGCAAGTATAGACAGGGTAACATGACAGATTTCCTAAACAAGAAAGGGCACTTACTAGGCCTTGATTTTTGTGGCTGTGAAGCTGAATGAAGCAGATGATCAAGCAGAAGATGACCAAGCATTTCCACAACAAAACCAATTGTAAAAAACTTTGTCAAGTCCCATTTATTCCTTTAAAAAATAAATCCCACCTCCTGTATTTTTCACACTCTTAACAGCCCTATTATTAGTGAAATATGAATGCATCCTGAATCACTAAATAGCAATCCCAAGGATCTAAGCCTGCGATTAGTTTTTCATCTTCTTGGCAAAACTGTTAGCTCAGTTATGAGAAGACAGTGTAATCAGTAGGCATTTCCTCACAAAGAAACTAAAATAGCAGGGCATTAACTGCAGCTATTGCTTTTAAAACCCTCAGCAGAAGAGAACTATTTTGTTTTCTTTACATGTTTAAAATCTAAAAGGCCCTTCAACAATTGCTTCCTGATCTCAGGGCTGAGGTGACAGAGATGAGGATGGAAATAGGAGGAGAGGTATAGAATCTGGCTGTCATAATATAGTTGGTTCTGTTTTGACAAATGTGCTATTCAAGTCTCTGTACTAGTATTCAAGTATTTATAAAACTGATAATTGCTAACAAACATTATGACTAGTTAATATGCTTTATATTCAGGAAGAAAATATACAGAAAAATACTAGGTGTATAAAATAAAGATGGCTATAAAGTATTTTAGGTTCTATCAAAAATACAGATTTAAACCGATTTTCTTTTATTTAGTGCCAGGCTCAAAATTAGGATTAAACTACTTTTAGATATACAGCATATATAAAGTTAACAAAATTAAAATTACTAAGGAAGAAATGTATTATGATGTATTCTTCTCCCATCCAAGTGCTAACAAGGCCCGACCCTGCTTAGCTTCCAAAATCAGATGAGATGGGTGCATTCAGGGTGGTTGGCTATAGATTATCGTGTACTCTTCTTTGCAAGAAATTGGTAAATGTGCTTTTTTTCTAGCAAACATATCAGAACTGATACATTCAAACACATCGTTTCCTTCAAGGTATTCACCTTGGAAAGCAGTACACACAACCATCAACAATACCACAGTTTCAAAGAGCTTTCCTACTCCTTTGATGGCAAATTTTATTTCTGCCAAGAGTCAAAGGTTATTTAAAACTGAATATGGTAACAGTCAAAAGTGGGGTCCTAATGTTTTGGGTCAAACATCCAAAAAAGGATTGTAGGGACTTAGGTAGTTGATATACTGCCTCAAAGCCAATTCCAAAGGAAAAAGTCAAACCTAATCCAATAAAGTATTAAACATTGCACCTCTCCTTCCTCTTACCTCCCAGCACACCAAAGGTCTGATTTATAAACCAAAACTGAATTGTATACACCTTTTCAGTATATATGCTAAAATACTAGTCTCATCATATCATAGTCATAGCTACGAAAATGCTTCATTTAACCCAACAGTTTCTAAATAATTCACCCAAGTAGAAATGCTTATGGAGGCAAGGGACTATTAAATATATAATTGATGATTATTTCACCCAATTACCATTAATTTTCTTGTATTGAAATAAACAGTATTTTATTGAAGCTAAAAATATGCTCCTAAATAAATATGAGCCAAAGCCAGGCAGAGCCAGCACTTGCCCTACTTTAAATTCATATGGCAATCTAAATAAAAACAATTCAGACTTCCAGTTGTTTTGGGGTCTAATAAACCCTTGGGTAAATAATTATCTCCCAATGAGCTGCATTCAACAGGGTTTCGAGATGGTTTGAATTAAATCATATTTTTAAGACAATGACCAGTTGCCTCATTAATAAAGTGATCTCACAATAAACCAGGTGTCTTCTCAGTCCCCTCTGCTCTTTCCAAAAGATTAAATTCATTTATATTAATATTTCAAATAAATTTGTTAGAAGTTCTAAAAGCCATAATAGCTCTCTCTATGCCAAAAAATAAAAAGAACTGGATGTAGTATGTGCCTCCCTTGTTATGCTTTCTATATGAACATTTTTCCCTTAAAATAAAAATTTTCAGAAGAAGCAGATTGAAATTCAAAAAAAAATTAACAGTTAAAGTTACTTAAAAGATTTTATTTTGCTTGCGGTACCTAGCTTATTTTTTCTCCACTCTTAGCAATATATAAATGTGTTTCTAGGTGAGCCTATTTAACACTATTTGTTCAAAACAAAGGATAAAACCTCTCGGGAGTTATTATCAATGCTACTCATTGAAATACTAATAGAATCAAATTTTCAAGTGTTAATCTTTAACCTGATTCATAATGTGACAATAAATAGCTCTCACATGGACATGGAGATGTTACAAGAATTTCCATTTAATGATCTATAGGCTAATCAGTGACCAAATCTCCCCACTCTGACAGGAAAACTGAAAGGAGATGTGTAAAAATACATAGGCCAGATAAATTACCTGTCTTGTCATCTGCCAGACACAGTCAATAAATTGAAGAAAAACAGGCGATCTGTCTGCATCTGCATGGTTCTTATCTCCATGGCCAACTCTCTGAAGCAAAAAGAGTGAAATATATGAACTTAGGGGGATTTTTCATGTTTTGATGGAAATAATTTTTTAAAAAAATAATTGGTCAATAGTCTAAACATTTTCAAAGTCGGGTGCTGTGGTTTACACCTGTAATCCCAACACTTTGGGAGGCTGTGGTGGAAGGATCACTTGGAGCCAGGAATTCGAGATGGGTCTGGGCAACATAGCAAGACCCCATCTCTACAAAAAATTTTTAAAAGCCAGGCATGGTGGCGTGCACCTGTAGTCCTAGCTATTCAGGAGGCTAAGGTGGGAGGCTGGCTTGCGCCCAAAAGTACAGGACTACAGTGAACTACGGTCGCACCACTGCACTCCAGCCTGCATGACAGCAAGGCCCTGTCTCAAATACATAAAAATTTTCAGAAAGTCTTTTAAAGAGCATTGCAAAGTAAGTAAAAAATCACCCATTATCCTGCCAAGCAGAAATCTACTAACATTTTGATGTGCAAACTGCTCAGATATTTTCTGACACAAGTGCTTATAATATGAATTACTACTCTGTTTAATAAACTCAGATCCTAAAAGGTTGCTAATAAAAGATGGAAGCAGTCAGAACTCAGAGGCCAGATTTTTGTCCCGGAGATTTTAATTTCTCTCTGAGAAATAAGTTACATGGACACTGGCCTCAGAAAGCACCATTCTCTGTTCATATCTTGACCACTGAGTGAAGGGTACCCCCTCCTATCTTAGCACTAATGTGTCTTCATCAGGAGGAACCATATTAGCACACATCTTAGAAAACCTGTCAAAAATGCTTGACATCCACCCTCCAAGCATGCAGTCATCTACCTAGTTTCTCAGTTATTTCCTCTGAGGACTTTTGACTCAGATAACTGAAAACAGAATCCTGCTCCTTACCCCAAAGCAGGAATTCTAAAAGTGTGGTCCACAAACATCCAAGGGCTGTGAGGTCAAAACTATTTCCATAATATTAAGACATTATTTACCTTTTTCAGTGTGTTGGCATTTGCACTAATGATGCAGAAGTTATGAAGGATAAAAATTCTGGTGGCTTTGCAGGCATCAAGCGGGGCAATGCTTATAATTAAAACTGCATTCGTACCCACTGTATTCTACCCTACCAGACACTCACAGTTAAATTAAAGAAAGAAAAAAAGTCCATTTCTCTTATGCCAGTGTACTTAACAAGGCAGTAAAAATTACTGATTTTATTAAATCTCATCCCTTAAGTACAGTTTTTTTTAATGGCCTGTGTGACAAAACGGGAAATATGTGTTAACTCTTTGCTACTGCATGTAGTATGGTAGGAGATAGCACTTTCTCATCATTTTTACTTGAAAGAAAAATTAATGTGTATGCATTGTGGTTAGAAAGACTTAAAGACTTTTTTTTTTGAAAAGGTACAATGTGAATTATCACTGAAAGGAAAACAGCTGACAATATTTGTTGTCAATGAAAAAATTCAAGCTTTTGAGTGAAAACTCAATTTTTGGTGAACTTTTGCCCACCATAATGAGCTTAAAAATACTTGAAGGCTTTTCTGACAAAACCAATGGTGATGATTAACAAGTGTGATTTTATGGTATTATATGATGAAATGCATTTACATTTGGAAGATCTGTATAACTCAATAAGCCAGTATTTTCCAAATAACCAATATGTGATGTTACAAAACCACACATGGGTAAAAGATCTATTCAAAATGGAAGTGAGACCAATGGAATTTAATGATAAAAAAATTCATTAACTTGATTTTGGATTCCATATAACAACTAACCTCTAAGAAACTACCATTTATCAAGTTCTGGCGTAGTATCAAAGAAGAATATCTACAATTCCCTGAAAAAGCTATTAAAATACTTTCTGCTTTTCCAGTTACATATCTGTATATGGTTAGATTTTCTTCATATACTAAAACCAACAAAACATATCAGATCGAAGGTAAAAATAGATATAAAATTCAGCTATCTTCTATTAAGCCAAACTCATTAAATTTGCAAAAGTAAAACAATGCCAGTCTTTTCATTAAACTTTTTGTTTTGGAAAATTTTTTTTTAGTTTAAATATTTCTGTTAATATATAATAAGCTTATTTCCTAAATTAAGAAATATTTTTAAATTTTTTCAAATTTAATTTTCAATATGGCAAATATTGATAGATATAACTCACATAAAGTTCTCTGGGTAACAAGTTTGGGGAGTTAGGAAAAAAAAGTTCTATCCGTAATTGTTAACAATGTAAAGGGGGTCCTGAAACCAAAAAGTTTGAGAATCATTACTCTACATTAACCTTGTGAGCAAATCCTCTTGACTGGGTGCCCTTTAATTGTCAAAATTCTATTTTCAGAATATAACTAGGTAAAAAAAACGGGGGGAGTAGGTAACCAGAGTTAGCAATTTAGGAATCCATAGCCACTTCGAACACCCCAAAATGTTTGATTTTGAACACATTTATATAAATATGTGCAGCTTTGGCTGACTAAAACTTGATTCTTTGAAGTACGAGTTTGTTTTAAATGGCCGTTTCATGATAAGTACATTGTGTAGAGAACAGCAAAATGTGAGCCATCTGAATAAACACTCCAGGTACCCAATTTTATTTAACAGTTCAAGTTCAAAAGAGCAGACTAACTTTAAATGTCTGTTCCTTTCAAGTTACAGTTAACCCTTGAACAACAAGGTTAGAACTGCACAGGTCCACTTATATGCAGATTTGTTTCAGCCAAATGCAGGATGCGGAACCCACATACACAGAGGGCCAACTTTACATGGTCCCAGCAGGGCCAGCTTCAGAACTTGAATGTGTGTGGATTTTGGCCTGTTCATGGGATCTGGGAACCAAGCCCCCACATATACCAAGGGACAACTGTATAAACACTGCTAGTATACTCTGGTAACTACTGGATACTAAAGGTAAACATTACAGACAGCATCTGGGTAAAGACCCTTCTAAAAGTTTTTCAATTATTTAGGAAAACGCCTGCCCAGAAACATCCGTGGATATCACTGAATGATACCGGATGTTTCCCAGTGGAGATCACAGAAAAGACCGGGTCAGACACTTGACAAATAGCTAGCTCTGACTCCGGACTAGTCATGTTAGGGATATCTTAATGCTTTCCAAAACAAGCAAAAACGTTTACCCCACTAGATAAATGATCAATTTCAGATGAATATCTTATTTTAAAAAACACATTTTTTTCACACGCCTTGGCATGAATGCATGTGATATATCAAAAGTCAAGGTTCCTTACTTACTAGTTGAAATCGATGTCCAAAACTTAGCCATTCTTTCTCCACAAGGACTTCAAATCCTCGGATGGTTCGATAGTATCCATCCAACATGAGCATGGCAAGGGAAGTGAGCTGAGCTGTGCGATCCCAACCATCACTGCAATGCACTACCACAGACGTCTTCCCTGACTCTACCTTGTCAGCAATCCTAAGAGCCCCTGCAAGAATAAGCTGGAAAACAAGATTTTTTAATAAATTGTTTTTAAACAAGGTAAATACTTCCTTCTTCAAAATTTACTAATACAGCTTATCAGGGATCATTATTTCAATAACATGAGGAAAAACATTTGTCCCTTCCTAAGAAGAATTTTTTTAAATGGTAGAAGATATATAAATTTTGCTTTTAAAACTAGAAAAACCTCATAATTGCTGACTCCTATTAATTTGCCCAATGAAATAGCCAAATCAAAAGTACCTTTGGGTGCTACATAAATCATGGTGTAAGATTCTTCTTAGAAAAGTTCTAAAGAGATCTGTTTCTAAGAATGAAATATTCCATCATCTATTTAAATAAAAATAATTGATATGGCAATTGAAGCCTTTTTATGATTTAAAACAATGCTTAAACCAAATTGGGATAAGTACCTGAAAGCAATAATACTGGATCTCTTTTAAAATACTCTATAGCATTTATTGTATTGTTTTGACTAAAGATTTTTATGTCACAGAGCATACAGCAAGCACAGTATAAACTTTAGAGTGAGCTACTTTTCTGTAACACTATGCATGAAAATTCACAGAATATGTCAATCTGTTACTTAAAATAACTTCAGCTCTTATTTTTTTAAATATGCAGAAATCCTTTGCAAAATAACTTACCTTTTCTGAAATCAATCTTGAGTTAAAACTAAACATAATTAGATATAACCAAAAAAGAAACACAAAAGTATGGTATCTTAAAAAAAAAAAAACAAAAAAAGGACAATACAGCCCTATTCTTCTCTGCAATGGCCATATTGTATTATACTTGAAAAACAGTATAGTTCTACATACACAGATGAGAATGAAAGAAAACAGATTATTAAGCTTGGAAATATGATAACCTCCCCTTGATCACAGCTATAAGCATATTCTGGAAATGGGGTACTATGACAATCTTGACTATATATCAGGAGTCATTTGTAAGCCTGAAGTGCCTAGACCTCATTGTCCAATGATCCTAATTCAGTATCTTAAATAAATTCCACCTATAATTCTAGTGCATATACAAAGTTAAGAATCACTAACCCAAAGGCTTAGTTAAGATTGATCAGGAAGAGTTATCCAAAGTAGTAATTGTTCATTCATTCATTAAATAAACATTTATGGAGTCCCTTACTAGAAGGTAGATACTGCTCTAGGCACGGGCCATACAGCAGGGAACAAAGTTCCTGCTTACTGAAGTTTACATTCTATTTGGGTGAGGCCCACCAGTCACAAATAAACAAGGAAATATACAGTATACCAGATGGCAATAAGTGAAAACGCTCCATAGAAGTTATAGGGAATGCTGGTAGAACTCTTATTTTGTAAAGAGGCTGGGAAAGGCCTCTCTCAGAAAGGTGATATTTGAGCAGAGACCAGAAGAGAGTGATTGAGTAAATAAACTTTCTTTGTGTGATAAGGATTGGGGGAGAATAAAGTAGTTTAGCCCAACTATATGTCTTATACCTCTAGGGAAATTTGATTCTGTTATAGCCAGGCTTTTAGAGACCATGTTGAAACTGCAAATTAAATATCTGGAGTTTTCAGAATCAAACACAGCGATTTATGTTAGTTCCAAATCAAGCCTAAGGCTGTATATTTACACATCACATAATTTAATGAATGGGCCACATGAACATGCTCTCTGAGTAGTGTTTATACTTTGTGATTTTCAAGCTTCTAAGCTTCTCAAAGGGAAACAATAGTAAAAATGGTCTATTTAAAATTCTTATTCAGTTTGGTTTTCTCTTCAATTCTGTCTGAACTTCAGAGATTTTAATGTGAGCAGAAGTACCCTCCTTCTTAATGTGAAAGACTGCATTTCCCATTACCTCATAATATTTATATATGTGGTTACATAAGTCTACATTTTGGTGAGTTATGTTACTAACCGACCATATCTGAAAATATAACTAGATTAAATTAGCATGTTAGGTAAATTAGCACTGACGTGCTCTGCGAATGACTTAGCACTCGGTGTGGCTCATGCAACCACTCCACCTCATTTCCCTGATCAGAATGGTTTTAACTTCACAAATCAACAAATATTTATTGGGTACCTATTCACACGGATAGTGCTGCCCTAGCTCCTGAGAGGACAAAAAAATATATGTAGGATTTATCCAGTCTTGGTCTCCATAAATTAGCAATATACATTGGTTGACACACAAAAGCAAACAAAGTACACGCTAGTTCCTGATTAGATGGAAAGACAGGGTAAAGAGTTCAGAGAAAATGGAAAAGAATGCACTCTGGGAAGACTTTATGGAAGAAATGAAATATGAACTGGAATCTGAAGGATGGTTCGAATTCAGATAGGATGGGAGGGGGAACAAAAGAAGTACAACATAACCAAATGCACAATATAAAAAACCAATTCATTCAAACATTAAAATTCACTAGTAGTTCCAAGTATCAAAGCATTTACCCATTTTTCATTGTTTAGAAAGGTACCTTCATGTTGATTTCAATTATAAGTAAAAAGCTAATATAAACAAAGGGGTAGAGAGAGTCTTTGTGTGGGATATAGTAACACACACCCACCTTAATATGTTCTAGCCAATGAGTAGATTCCAAGTTAGACAACCAGTGAGTTTCCTCAATGTTGGGGTACACAATCTCCTTAAGTTTTCGTAATGATTCTCTCATAACATGAATATTGTGGATATCCAGGAAAACTAGTTCAGCATTTTGATAGGCATCTTCACTTTCATAACCTCCACCCTTTGCCTGGAAAAAAGCACACATCATGGAAAATCATAAATGAATGCACATCTGTAAACAAGTGACATAAAATATCCAATAGCATAAAAGATGATACATATTACTGGAGACAAGGAAAACTCCACAGGAAAATGTGGATGGCTCAGGACAACTTATTTAGCACAACCACTCGCTTTCTTATGTTCTTCTTTACAAAATGAATATATACGTACTCTGACTTGCTCATGTGGCCATTATTAAAATTAAATATGAAACACATAGGAAGGTATTTAAACACTGTAAAGCACTAAATTTTCCCAGCCCATACGCCAAGTCCTACCCAAACATAAGTTCTTACAGAAGACTTCCTTTCATATATACTGAAATTACCAGACTGTAAGTTTCATGTGCTGAGACCACATGTCTGGTTCACCTATGCTTCTTCACCTCCCTGCCTCTTCACCTCATTTTAATCTTCATATCTGAGAGATAAACTCTTTGCAATCAAAATGACCTGCTTTTTTAACCACATAATTCTCTTTAAATAAAAAGACAGAACAAGGATAAAAGCACAGAATGCTATCATCATCAATGTTCTCAAAGACTTAAATCTACATCTACAAAATAGAATGAGAAAATATTTGGTGTTCAAAATAAGCTATGGCTAGAAAGAAGAACCTTATTTTTCTGGACTTAATCTTTTTATATTTCATGAATAAAATATTCTATCTCCTACCTAACTCGTGTAAAATCATACTTCTTAGAGCCCTAATAGAAACAAATTAGGAAAATACTGGAGCAGTAAATTATATAAAATTAAGTGATCATATGACCCACACCTTTGAAACAACAAAACCACCAACTCATAACCAGCAACAAATTACTGAAAGAACAGAAGTTCAGCTTCCTTTCTGACACTGAGAGTCTGGGAAATCGTTTGGCACAATCATAGAATTAACAGTATTTCAATGGATACCTGTTAAGGATTACTTCTGAAGAGTGGGAATAAGACAGGAACTTTCAATTCAAGTTTGTTGCAACATTCTAGAAAGACAGCAGTGGTAACAACTATACAGAACCTGTCACAGAAACACATAGAATGAAAATGCCCTGGATTCAGGTAGTGGCATGGTTGTACAACTTTGTGAATATACTAAAAGCACTGAAATGTACACTTGAAAAGATGAGCGCTTTTCAGTAATGGTACCTGCTGCTGTAGTTATGTCTTCTCTCTCCTTCCCTCCTTCTATAGATTTGGTCAACTGAACCAAAATTTCAGTTTCCACGATGCTAATATTTATTCTGCTGGAACAATCAGCTACAGCTAACTGCCAATTCTTCAGTCTGAATAACTTGTTCAGGTGGAGGACGGTCAGAAGAGGGCACCACTAGTCACCGAGAACACTAGTTCGCTATTCCTAGAGCAGTACTCTACAGGGACTTCAGTGAGTCATAAGCTCAGTTAGTTGTCAACTTTGGAGAAGTGGGAAGCTAAGAATAACTGAACACCTAGTTATTATGTAAGTAAGCAAAAGTTTATGCATTATTTTTTATTAAATGATTTTTGCTCCCAAAACAACACTGTTAACTATTATTATTCTCATTTTTACCAATAAACAAATTGAGGTCTAAAGAGGTTAAATAACTAACTCAAAATCACACCATCAAGTTGAAGAGCCAAGACAAGAACCTATATGTTTACCACTGTAGAGCCTGAGCTCTTTTCACTACACTGTGGCCCTGCCAAACTCAGCTGATTCATGAAACCATAATTATAATTACTAAGAGACCATCTGACCTTGTTGGCAACAGCATTAACACTTGGCCGGGCATCAAATATAAAGATTTTGTGAGACTGGGCATTGGAATCCATGATAGCTTGAAGGTATTTTTCATCTTCTTTGCTTCGCTTTCCACTCACTCCAACCATGGGCTGGCTACACCGAGTGATTGTGGCTTGACTTTCAGGATGAATCCATGATAAAACCTTAATGAGGAAAAAATGGTAACACACCTTTTACATACTTCTCTGTTTATAATTCTCAAAAACAGTACTCAGTAAAGCTCTGCTTTCTAATTGGATCCAAAGCCTGGCCATGAAAGGACATCTGAGGCTGCTAAGAAAAATCATCACCTTTCTTTCAAGCCAATTCTGGCATGTGGAAAACTTGGTCTAATTCTTTAGTCAGATACTGATTTAGGAAAGTATTTGATTATTGGGAAATGTTATCTCCTGAAAAAAATACTGTGAAACAGGGCTAAGTAAACCCCACTTAATATATTAGCAAAACTGCTCAGTTCTAAAAGCCTTTAGAATCTATGAATTTTGTACCTAAAATTATTTAAGCTCATCTTTCTAAGATCCAGTTATAAATCTGTAAGGTGTTCTTTCTAGGACTTAAAAAAAAAAAGAACATTTATCATCATGACTAAAGAATATACAATAAGATAAATAAATAGTGACTAATACACAGAGCAAACTTTGTTTTTCAGTGAAGAATCATGCAATTCTGTGCAGTTATCTAATACCCATATCACACTCTCTGGAAGCCTCTTTAAGTCTTTCTTCCACTTTTAACTTTACTAAATAAATCAATCTCCAATATCCCCATGAAAGACCTGCTGCTGTAGCTATTTATATCCTGAATCCATTCTCCTACTCATTAATCTCAGCATTATGTTGAGTAAAAAAGCACTTGCAAAGGCTCATCCAAACTTCCTACTTACTGGGATACGGCCTCTTGATCTGAAGGATGCCACTCTCTTTAATTCTTCATCAGGAATATTTGCTGGCACAACCAGGAGGGCAGGGTATGTATCACAAAGTTCATATCGTTCATTTATCTTTGTTATTCTCCAGCTTTCATTTGGAATTCCCTACATGTGAAATGAAACATAAGACAAATTACTATATAACTAAAATATTAAACGACACCAGGACAGAAGCCATCCTGTTCAATCTCTCTGACCTCTACTATCCATCTCCTAAAGTGTTGGGATAGTTGTTGTCAGCCTGTGGTATCAGGCTTTCAGGATTAGATATTCTAATGTAGGGATACGTATTCATTTGTGGAACCCAATTTGATGTTAATATAACAGACATTAATTCACTAAATATTGAGTGTGGGCCTGTGCTAAGCATATTCAGGAGGTGGAAGGAAACGGTAAGACTTCAAATGTTCCTTTTTTTTTTTTTTTTTTTGAGACAGAGTCTCGCTCTGTCGCCCAGGCTGGAGTGCAATGGTGCGATCTCAGCGCACTGCAACCTCCGCCTCCTGGGTTCAAGTGAATCTCCTGCCTCAACCTCCTGAGTACCTGGGACTACAGCCGTACGCCACCATGCTGGGCTAATTTTTGTATTTTTTAGTAGAGACGGGGTTGGCCAGGATGGTTTCAATCTCCTGACCTCGTGATCCACCTAACTTGACCTCCCAAAATGCTGTGATTATAGGCATGAGCCACCACACCTGGCCAAATGTTCCTATTCTTTATTTATTTATTTGGAGACAGAGTTTCGCTCTTGTTGCCCAGGCTGGAGTGCAATGGCGCGATCTCGGCTCACTGCAACCTCTGCCTCCCGGGTTCAAGCGATTCTCCTGCCTCAGCCTCCCAAGTAGCTGGGATTACAGGCATGCGCCACCATGCCCGGCTAATTTTGTATTTTTAGTAGAGACAAGGTTTCACCATGTTGGTCAGGCTGGTTGCGAACTCCTGACCTCAGGTGATCCGCCTGCCTCAGCCTCCCAAAGTGCAGGGTCTCATTCAGTTTGACTGGATGATTGACTTTGTTGCCATTCATCTATACAAATAAATATCAGAAGTCAGGCACCAAGTGTCCACCAGAGTGCTACATGCACAGCTATCACTTACATATGTAAAGTACATTTTTCACTGAGGTATTATAATACTAATGGATGTTGCTAATCTAAAATATATTAGAAAAGTAAGGGAGGAATGCAAGGCAAAATGACAACAGGCAACAGGCAAGAAAAATGCTTGAAACAATTTTTAAAAAACATATCAACTATTGAGTTCTCATGCTCCTTCAATATCTGCTATTTTATAAATAGTGTACTACTTCACATATAGGATTACTTAATAAGACAACTGAAATTTTCCATCCTTCACTGTATACAAAATTAAGCTATTATATTAAATGGTTGGACTTAAGAAAATCTATCTTAAATTTTATGATCTCTGAAAATTCTTATCAAACAGAAAAAGATAGAATTGAAAGTGAAAAATACATTTACTGAGCATCTACTGTGTGTAGGCACTTTGCCAGCCTCTTTACACCCAAACACACAGATATATTTTACTGTACTCAGGTTTCATTAACTTCATTTCATAGATAAACTATGGCACA
The DNA here is from genome assembly GCF_028858775.2 of Pan troglodytes. NCBI lineage: Eukaryota > Metazoa > Chordata > Mammalia > Primates > Hominidae > Pan > Pan troglodytes. Next base: position 97,957,299 of record NC_072407.2, read on the forward strand.
GTTTGTAATTTGGCCAAAGCTATACATTAGGAAGTAGCAGAGAATTCCATGAGCATTCCAAATCTATACTTTTTATATAAAAGTACATTATTCCTCAAGAAAAATTTACTACCGTATTCACTAAATTGTTGTAAAAATCTCAAAGAGCAGAATGTACTCTCCTTAAAAGAAGTATTTCTCAAGCTGTTGCCAAACACCCAGAAGGATGTTAAGAAAGAAAATTCCCTTCCATCAAACACTCTCAATAGCGCTTCTATTTATCCCTAACTGTTCTTTCATTAGTACCTTACATCCTGTTTACTCCATATAATTAGCCTGGTCCCATCTTGCTCCCTGTGGTCTACATCTTTCCCTCCCTCCTGATTTCGTTGACTTCAGATATTCTGGACAACTTCAAGATGAAAGTTAAACCCTGCACCAGGCTGCTCATTAACTTTATACAGATTTTTACCCATGACTTATTTCCAGAACTAAAGTCTTAATTAGAGGTTTTTAACAAAATATTAACGTGCTGGCCGGGCACGGTGGCTCATGCCTGTAATCCCAGCACTTTGGGAGGCAGAGGTGGGCAGATCACTAGAAGTCAGGAGTTCAAGACCAGCCTGGCCAACATGGATGAAACCCCGTTTCTATTATACAAAACTTAGCCAGAAATGGTGACTCATGCCTGTAATCCCAGCTACTTGGGAAGCTGAGGCAGGAGAACTGCTTGAACCCAGGAGGTGAAGGTTGCAGTGAGCTAAGATCACGCCACTGCACTCCAGCCTGGGTGACACGGCGAGATTCTAAAAATTTATATATATAATATATATATATACACAGTTCACTGTACTTTTTATTATAGCACGTGAAAAAAAATATATATTTCATATTTTTATATATGTATATATCATATATATACTTATATATTTTTTTCACATGCTGTACTAAAAAGTACAGTGAATTGGCAAGTTTAAAGAGATGGTATTCAACCAAGAAACCTGGTTATCATCTTTAACTCCTCCCCCTCCCTTATCCCTTACATACAGTCAGTGACCAATTTCTATGATTTTTCCTCCAGAAATACCAGAAGTTTGCTCACTTTTTTCAATTCTTACCACCACTTCCCTAATTCAGGCCATTATCACTTCTCTCCTGTCCCTCTGTAATCCATTCTCTACACTGCCTCCACAGTAATCTTTTAAGATGCAAAAGGGATTATGTCATTCCTCTGCTTAAAATCAATGGCTACCTATTGCTTTTCATATAAAATACGAAGTCCTTTACCAGACTTAGCAAAGCCCTCTACAATCCTGCTTTCTCCAGATCTCTCCCTTGCCACTGTATGCTCTGGTCTAGTCTATATCAAACGTCTTTCAGCTCCCAGATGGCCTCATGTTCTCTCCCTACAGTACTTGCTCTATCAGACTATTCATTACATTATATTGTAATTGTTAATCTATTTGTTTGAATGCTCTATTGAACACAAACTCTTTGGGAACCTGGACTTTATCGTTTTGTTTCATATTTTAGCCACTAGTATTTAGAAGGTATTATATGAATTTGATAAATGCATGAATGAATAAATCAGTGAACCATAGGAAGTTTCCATATGAAGCAAAATTAGTTTCTGAAGTTTTCTTAGAAAACATGGAGTCAGAGCTAAAGGTCAGATCACTTGAGAAGTATACATCAGAGGGCCTAATGTACCATCCCCCAACCCAGAAAGGTACTCCTGTCTCTCTCCCACCCCACTTCCCATATCCTTGTAAAAACACTACCAGGAGAACCACTGTTCTCATGGGGAATGTCACATTATTCACGTAAGTAGCAGGGTGGGGTAGGAATGAGAACCACTGACTTAGATTACCTTCATGGCTATTGTCCTCCTCATTCTTAGATAAGCCGACACACCTATCTTCACTAAAAACTGCCTTTCAAGCAGAAAACTGGAATTGGCTAGCCCTCAGACACTCTCTTTGTAGACTACTAAAAATATACTGACAATTATTGATCTTTGGTATATATCTACTCTCCAAGCAAAATCACTGCCCTTCAGTATCCACTTGTCAGGGTCAAGTTTATTATACAAACAAACTGAAAGGACTATGGCTTTCTTAGTTACTTACATTCCAGTTCTAAGGATAAGTTCTCTTTCCCTTGACTGAAGTAACTGTTTTCCAAGTTTGTTAAGTAATGCATGTAACTTATGTTGGGTATTTCTGCAGGAGACCGTGCTCGTTATCTTTTTTGTTCGTTTCATGAGATCGGGTCTCTGCACTCTTCACCAGGCTGGACTGCAGTGGTACAATCACAGCTCACTGCAGCCTCAACCTCCAGGGCTCAAGCAATCCTCCCACATCCGCCTCCAGAGTAGCTAGGACTTCAGGCATGTACCACCATGCCTGGCTAATTTTTGTATTTTTTGTAGAGATAGGGTTTCACCATGTTGCCCAGGCTGGTGTCGAACTCCTGAGCTCAAGCAATCCTCCCACCTTGGCTTCTCAAAGTGCTGGGGCCACAGGTGTGAACCACTGCACTGGACTGCTCATTATCTTTATACAGATTTTTACCCATGACTTGATATTTTTCCTTTTTGTTTTTTTGAGACAGGGTCTCACTCTGTCATCCAGGCTGGAGTGCAGTGGCATGCTCAGGGCTCACTGCAGCCTCGAGCTCCAGGGCTCCATCAATCCTCCTGCCTCAACCCCCCTGGATAGCTGTGACTACAAGCATGTGTCACCACACCTGGCTAATTTTTGTATTTTTGGTAGAGACAGGGTTTCACCATGTTGCCCAGGCTTGTCTTGAACTCCTGGGCTTGAGCAATCCTCCCGCCTTGGCCTCCCAAAGTGCTGGGATTACAGGTGTGAGCCACTGTGCCCAGATGACTTGATTTTTCTTGGCCTTATCCACAAACTCCATAGTCCTGTCTATAATCACTACATACTGTATATGTCCTTCAAGAGTAAATTAAAGAAACATTCTCCTATATGACAAACCTAAATGGTCATTAATAGCTTTGTCCATTTTTTATTTATTTACTTATTTTTTGAGACATGGCATCTCACTATTGCCCAAGCTTGAGTGCAGTGGCACATTCACAGCTCACCACAGCCTTGATCTCCCAGGCTCAGGTGGTCTTCCCACCTCAGCCTCCCAAGTAGCTGGGACTACAGGTGCATGCCACACCTGGCTAATTTTTATTTTTTTGTATAGATGGTGTTTCTCTATGTTGCCCACGCTGGTCTCAAACTCCTGGGCTCAAGCGATCTGCCTGCCTCGGCCTCCCAAAGTGCTGAGATTACAGGTGTGAGCCACTGCGCCCAGCCTTTGCCCATTTTTGAAGAGATATAGTCTAATTTCTTTTAACACTATTAAGTGTAGATCTGTTGAATGAATGTAGCTTTCATTTTTTTAGTGGCAGCACATGATAAAGCCAGTCATGATATCTGTTTTTCAGAGCCTCACAATGTAATAAATATAATAATCATCATTTGGATAGATTTTTACAGTTTACAAAGTGCCTTTGTATATGTCACTAATCCTTCAAACATCCCATAACGTGGTATCTATCACCAAGTAAAAAATGAAGGCACTGTGCCATAAATGATTCATTCAAGAGCCTACATCTGAGTGTGAGAGTAAGAACTAGAGCTAAAATTCAAAACTAAGTCTTCTAAATGTGCTAGAATTAGAGTGTGGTGGTAATTGCACAATTTCGTGAATATGTTAAAAAGCAGTGGACTGTATACTTTAAAACAGTAAATTTTCTGGTATGTGAGTTACATCTCAATTTAAAAAAAAGAAAGGTCTATATGTTTGAAGATGGTACCATCTCCAAAATATATTAATGAAGAAAGAAAAGCACAGAAGAGTGTGCATGGCATGCTACCATATGCTTAAAAAACAATACCCGCACATATATACACAAGCTTTGTAGACATGAAACCTTTGAAAAAAATACTCAGGAAACCAATAATATCATTTCCTAAAGGAAGGGGAAATGGAATGGCTAGGGGGACACAGGGTTGTCCTGGAAGGAAAACCTACCTTTCAGTATACCCTGCTGGACCTTTTGAATTTTGTACAGAATGCAAGTATTACCACTTCCTTTTTTTTTTTTATTTAAAGGGGGGGAAGTGAATAATCTGATGCTTTATCATTAGTCCTTAATTTTAAGAGATCATCTTCATTTCCTTCTGTAATAAACTTAAAATATATCCAAGAAAAAAATCTTAAAACTACAGCTTCTAACTACAAATACAGTGTCCTCTCCATTAGACCTTTTAGTTGACTCAGAGACAGTTTCTCATGCTGCAAAAAAAAAAAAAGCCAACAAATTCATCTAGTAAGTCAAAGACCATAAAGCATCCATACCATTTTATGTAGAAGCTAATGCTCTATTCTTACTGCCACAATTCCTAATCTCATAATTCTCTTTCTGTATGGGTATAGTTGTTCATTTACACTTCAACTTATTTTTTTTCAGTAATAATTTACCTCTTTTCTTTAGACACAGTTACCTCATCTGCTTTCCAAAGTTCTACACTGAATGCTCCTGGGACAGCAATTTCTTCCCAGATTCTCAAAGAGTAGTCCTCATTTTTATAATTTCTAAAGACACCTGCTAGACTTTTTGGTTGCTTAGTCATCTTCTTCTGACACTGGATTTTTGAGTTAGCATGAATCTCCTGTTTCTTGTATACTCTTGGCTTTTAGTTGATTCCCACTTATTTTGTATTCTATTTCATATTTTGCCAAATAACTTTATAACTGAATGAGAAAATTTCAACTTCACTTTCCACATGTAAGTGTGGTAACAAACCCCACTTCAAGTCATTTAGATATTTTTAGCTCTCTGGTGGTGGTTCTTTACCTCTACCTGGCTTTGTGAAACAAAACCACAATAAATTAGAAATGTTATAATTAAAATGCTATGTTTGAAATTTAAATACAAAAGTAAAAGCTCAAGAATTTTCATATTTGAATTCTAGAATATTCTAGATAACAAATCTAATGATTACCAAGAAATAATCAATATGTCTTAAATTCTCAAGAAAGCATAGTGGACAGGAGGAAAGTTAAAAATAAAGGAATGACTATTTTAGGTGGGGCTTAAGTAATGCAGTATAGGGACTCTTTGGGAAGTGGTATACTGAAGGAAGAATAGGAAGAATGATATACTAAAACAGATTTCAAGATTGAATTCTGCTTTAATCTCTTAATGTGGTGAATTACTGTGGTATGAGATATGCTGGTTTTCGTACATGGTTCCACCCAGTTTTCTTTGGAATGAAAAGAATACAAAATACTAAAATTGAAAGAGAAGAAAGTACATACCTGCCTTCTATACTCTAAAAGAGGGTCATATAGCTTCCACCCATTTTCAGGGAATACTTCTTTGTATTCAAAAGCAAAAAGAGGCTACAAAAAAGTAAACAATGGTAAGAGCTAAAAAAGATATTCACAAAGGTAATGAATCAGAAATGTATCCATATATCCAAAGTTTTCATTTATTTATCTGCAAGAACATTTTATGTATTAGCATCCTTTTTTGTATTATAGTTTTTGTTTTATCATTTTGAAAATCTATTTTTTTTACATGTTTTTAAGCATACAAAAAAGCAAAGACACTTGCCAACAAAACTTATCAAATACCAACATATCATTGTATTTCCTTCAGATTATCCTTGGTAGCCTTTGTAGGTTTACTTTCAAATAAAGACATTACATTTAAAAACAACTATGATGCGAAAAAAATTTGAACTGGAGTCGTAAGACCAACGTTGATTCCAAATGGTACTCCTACTAACTGTGCCCTTGAGTTAACTGCTTACCTGATGTTGCTTTCATCGCTAAACAGGGATAAATAATATCTACCACCATAGGCTACATAGAAGTGAAATGATATAAACGTGGGAGTCTAACACTGTCTAAAGCACATAGTGGGAACTCAGGGTTTGCCTACCCTTACCTCCCTCCCAAATTGCTAGTGTTAACTGGCTCCCAATTAAAAAGGAGATTACAAATCCTAATGAAGACAACAGGTCACTTTTTTCATCATGGAAACACCCTGAATAGAAAGATCATATAATCATAAAATGTTAGTGCTGGAATGGACCTCAGAAATCAGCTAGTCCAGCTTCCTTTATTTCATACTTAAAGAAATTGATCCAAGAGACTAAGTTACACTTACACTATACATCTGGTTAAATGTCAAAGCAGGGATGTAAATGTAGAGATTCTAGACAGCCTAGACAAGTTTCTTTATACGACATCAATAATTATAGCACAAATTTTCCAAAGACAGGAAACATTTTACCAGGTTATTAGAGACAGGAAATGCATATTTCATTAGATTCTCAAATATGGATCTTCTTGTCCGCCCCTCAGGTTTATGAGCAAATCGTAAATTCCTAATATCCTAGAAAAGATTTAGGAACCAAGTTAATAATTGTTCACTACTTACTTAAATGAATAAATAAGGTTACTTGGAACTATCTTGTAAAATGTTAAGATCTGTGAATGTGGGATACAAAAATAAATCAGACATCAGCTCCTGGAGACAGGGAAATTATAATGGTTTCTTGGGAAAAACTGAAAGAAACACAAGGTACTCTACTATGAAGCAGAATTCAGAGGGCAGGAAATTTACCTATGCTTATGGACTCAAAATAGGCCAGTGAAAGAGGTAGTATTTGATGTAACCACTGGAGATTAACGATATTACATCTGAAGATTAATATAATGACTGATACAAACTATCAGCATATGTGCTTTCCCTGTGAAAGCCCATTTTCTGTCATAAATTTCTTTATTAATAAAACCTGATTAGTAGTTGTTACATTTCATACGTGTCTTCAGTTCATTATATCTGGTGATTATTTTCCTACTAACTATCCCTTCCCAGGGTTCATTTGCATTGGACCTTCTCTTCCTAAGTCCCCTGCTACTAGTAGACTTGATAGAACTAAACCCTGCCTGAAAGTGTTCCTTCCTTCACTCCATAACCACATTCTTCCACCATCTACTGACACATAAACTCTGAATAGTTTAGTTTATATTATCCAGGCTCTACAGTAAGGTCTAAAGACCAAGGTTCCCTTCCATTTGTCCCTAAGCAGTTTTCTATGCTCAGACTGAATGCAGTTATTCATGTTCTGGTTTACTGGCATCTTAACAGCACTTAGAAAAAAACTGGGGATTAAGATAATTTCAAGGGCCAGGCACAGTGGCTCAAGCCTGTTATTCCAACACTTTGCGTGGACAAAGCAAGAGGGACACTTGAGGTGTTCTACTTCTAAAACAGTGGTGGGGAAAAATTGGTATTGTAGACTTTTCCTATGTTCTTATCTACCGACATTCTTTAAATGCATTGATTGATACTTGAATGAAACATAAATTGTTACAAGTTCAAGGCCAGCCTGGGCAACATAGCGAGACCTTGTCTCTACAAAAAAATTTTTTAAAAAAATTTATAAGAAAAGAATAATTTTAAGACTGATCATTTTATTTAAATGTTTTTACCTAGGCAAAATTCAAAATAGCTTTATTATGCCTCATTTTGTAGAACCGCACACAAAGCCACTCCACTACAATGTACCCACAATACATAAGTAAGACAGTATATGATCCAAAACTAGAATGCTGGCTTTACTATCTTTTAAAATAAACATGTGCAGGAACCTAAGCTGATATCTTGTTTTCCCTCAGTAAATATCTTTATAACTAGGTGAGATACTCAGAATCATTCTGTTAACCACAGAGTTCTCCGAAAGTACCATGTCAGGGGCCCTACAAATATTTGTGTTTATTGATAACGATCCTGTTCCACGGAAAAAAATTATATTTAAAATGATTAAGATTCAAAATTATCTTCTTTCACATCGTCTTATATTCTATGCACTACTTACTCTTAAACTACAGAAAAGTGATCAGGAAACAGTGTGCTTGACACATGGTTGCCAGCGATTACACTCACAGAGCCCTTCTGACTATAATGGAAAACCACAGGCCAGGCACAGTGGCTCATGCCTGTAATCTCAACACTTTGGGAGGCCGAGGCAGGCAGATCACTTGAGGCCAGGAGTTCGATACCAACCTGGCCAACGTGGTGAAACCCATCTCTACCAAAAATACAAAAATTAGCCAGGCATGGTGGCATATGCCTGTAATCCCAGCTACTCAGGAGGCTGAGGTAGGAGAATCACTTGAACCCGGGAGGCAGAGGCTGCAGTAAGCCGAGATCACGCCACTGCACTCCAGCCTAAGCGACAGAGCCAGATTCTTGTCTCAAAAAAAAAGAAAACTACAAAAATAATTACTAAGTCATTAGCTTTAATACCAGAGTCACAAAACTTCTAAGATTAGCATAACAAAGTATCTTGAATTATACACATGCTGTTTCTTTTGGCACTGGCAGAATAAAAAGAAAGGAAGAATATGATGTAGAATCTCAATGTGCATGGGTGTTAGTTAATTAGGCCTTAATAACAGTGACCTGGAGAAGTGGTATGTAGTATTAAATACCTATGACTTAATGGTAAAAATGTAACAATCTATGTTTCATTCAAGTATCAATGCATTTAAAGAATGCCAGTAAATAAGAACATAAGAAAAGTCTACAATATCAACTTTTCCACACTATTGTTTTAGAAGTAGAAAAACTGGCCGGGCACAGTGGCTCACGCCTGTAATCCCAGCACTTTGAGAGGCCGAGATGGGCAGATCACAAGGTCAGGAGATTGGGACCATCCTGGCTAACATGGTGAAACCCCATCTCTACTAAAAATACAAAAAAAAATTAGCTGGGCGTGGTGGTGGGCACCTGTAGTCCCAGCTACTCGAGAGGCTGAGGCAGGAGAATCCCGTGAACCCAGGAGGCGGAGCTTGCAGTGAGCTGAGATTGTGCCAGCCTGGGCAACAGAGCGAGACTCCGTCTCAAAAAAAAAAAAAAAAAGAAAAATTATGAGAACTAGAAACAGAAAAGATAGGTGATGATGAATATAACATATTTAGTTATTTAGTTCTTCCACTACAAAGTAGTGGAACTGCTCAGAGCCTTATGTTGCTAGTTTGTAAATTAAAGGTAGTAATGTCTATTGTGCCTACCTCACAGGATTTTTATAAGGCTCAAAGTGAAATCATCAATGTGGAACTATGTGGTATCCTATCAGTACTATGTGCATTAAAGATGGTTATTATTATTATTATTATTATTATTATTATTATTATTATTTCAGACAGAGTCTTACTCTGTTGCCCAAGCTGGAATGCAGTGGCACTATCTTGGCTCACTGCAACATCCACCTCCCAGGTTCAAGCAATTCTCCTGCCTCAGCCTCCCCAATAGCTGAGATTACAGGTGCCCGCCACCACGCCTGGTTAATTTTTGTATTTTTAGTAGAGATGGGTTTTCATCATGTTGGCCAGACTGATCTCGAACTCTTGACCTGATGTGATCCGCCTGCCTTAGTCTCTGAAAGTGTTGGGATTATAGGCGTGAGCCACCACGTCCGGTCAAGATGATCATTATTAAAAAATAAGTTATGAATTTGTGAATATATCAAAATATGTAGACTGAACTGGGCCCAAAAGAATTAAGTCTAATTCATGAATCACCTTTTCTATTACTGCTGAATTTTGTTTTCTTCTATCAATGTCATACTAAAATAACATTTCTAATTGGAAATCCATTTTATATTGTAGAAACCAATTTCAAAACAGAGGTTCTATTTAATACAAAGCTTTTCAAACCAAAGAAAATCACATACATATTATAACATTTACCTTACACACAGTTTCTAGTCCATAAGAATTTTCACCTCGACTAGAAGCACCACCAATTTTTTCTACTCTATTTATCACACCAAGGGAAGCATCTAAAACAAATGGGGGATCCTAAAGAAGGAAAGAAAAAATAATTAAAACTGAGCAATTAATACTGTCCAATTATAGAGCTGATCAAAATCTTAATCAGAAATGCTTTAATTAGAAATGATCAGAAATGAACAAAACTAGCTACAAACAACACACTCATGTACATACAAAAATCGAATCTGACTCTTACCCGTTCCATGCTTTTGAAATATAACCTATAATTCGTGACAGTCAGAGTTCCTCGTACAGCACCAGTGAATGGACATATATAAGTTACATCTTTGGCTGAAAAAGCAAGAAGTCCACAGTTTACTATACATTATGTGCTATTAAAACCTGCTATCTCATCTTATAAAATTGTTATGATTCCTAGACTAATTTATGCTGAAAAATAACAGAACCAGTAATTTCCAGAGACCTCAGAATCCTACAACCCAAGCTTCCATCCCTGCACTAATCTGGGGAAGAAACACAGAATTAAATGGGATAGGCTGAAAAGGTGGAGGGACTTCTCATCCCATGAGACAGAATGGAAGTAAACAAAGGGGCTACTATCCTGGCTAGATAAAACAGGTGTGGGTAGCTGCAGCAGAGACGGGTGAAAGAACACTGGTAATGGTGGTATCAACAATAAGCATGTCAAGGCACAGTCGCCATCATCTCATTGCAGTTTCTATGTAACCTCACCAATTTCCTGTCCAGTTTGTCAACATTCTTCTAAAAATGCAATGTCCAAAACATATGTTATTCCACAAACTCCTGATCTGATTAATACTTATGGGGAAAATTTTACAAGTGAAATGACACACATTTAAAATATAATTTCTTAGAAAAATAACAGTATAAGAAGAGGATATTGTACTGCTGACCAACCAATGCCAGACTTTGTAAAGAAATAATCACAAGTAATGTTTTATCAAATAAACGATGGATCTACATGGCATTATGTTTTGTAAAATATGCATTAACTGATTATGCAGGATAACTTAGGAATCAGTATCTCAAAATATTATTTAAAATGCCACAGTTCATAATTTCCAATACATGGTTTTTATATCTTAAAATATTCATAAATTCCTAGTATGTCATTATTACACCAAATCAGCAGATAAAGGAGTATCTTCATCATTCCAAGGAAGTAAGGGACAATTCTGTGGAGCAACAACTTTCTAAGACCCTTTCAACGGGCTTCTGGGAAAACTTGGGGCCATGGAATATATTTAATAAGGTATTACAACCTCCTGACTTTGCTTCTCATTCAACACTTCGAAGGACTGGCTGCTTTGTATGGAATTTGAAATGAGACTGATCTTTTCACAATCTTTCTAACCTTCAAAATAGTTCCCTTAGGAACATTTTAAGTATAAACTACTTTTTAAAATCATTGTTTTGAATGCCTATTTCATTTAGAGGGAAGCTTTTAAAATTAAATGAACCCATCATTATATAAAAATACACAAACTTGCTTTGCACAAATAATATTTTTCCCTTATGAATTTTTACCTCAACTAGAAAAGCTTTATTCAAGGTTACTAAAACATTTCTGGATTCCTTCCACAGTCAATTTTCTTACTCATGTAAGAAAACTCAGCCTTATTATCCTATATCCCACCACAGGAATGTCATTCTCGGGCCAGTGCTTTTCTGTTACATCTTCCCCTTTATTCTAAAATCATGAGATAATATACATATAAAGATGCTTCTAAAGTTCTAAGTACAATACAAAAATTCAAGGGTTTATACCTATGTTACTATTATCATCATTAGTCTTTGCTTTGTTCTGTACCCTCTATCATTCCTCAAGAGATCATGACAATGGAGAAAAGAAGATAAATACAAGAAATTCTTAGACACTGACTGGATGTTAAGAGTCCAGAAAAGAAAAAAAGAGCAGTCTAGTACGACAACCAGATTTCTGACTTGAGTAAATGGACAGCTGGTATTGATGTCAACTGAGAGAGAGAATGCAAGAAAAAGAGTAAGTTTGGAGTTAAATGTGATGATTTCCATTTTGGAGATGTTGGGTATAAGGTTCCTATGGGATACTCAAGGATGTGTGTTTAAGATAGAGGCATTTGTTTACTTACATTAGGACAGGGGTTCACACTGGAGATACAAATTTTGGAGTCATCAGCCAATATATGGCAAGTGATGTTACAAATTTAGATATGGTCAACCGAAAAGAGTATACAGGAGGGAAAAGGGAAATGGGTCAAGGATGAGGTCCTAGGGCGTGTTGCTATTAAAGGAAGAAAAGCCAACAAATGAGACTGAGTGGTAACTTGAAGTTCTTTAATAAAGCCATATTTCATAATGGGAGCTGCAATTACGGCATTAAGTTCAGAATAAGAAAAAGAAATTGTCACAATGCTAGATATAACCTTATTAGCTAGGTTATCTTCCTATGCCTTAGTTTCCTTCCTCACCTATAAAATGGGGTTGATGTTATTCTCAAGAATATACTCTCTGAGAATGACTGAGATAGTAAGCACTCAATAATAATAATTACTATCATTATATAATAGCCAATTCTGAAAAAATGTAAGTAGGTAGTTCAGATCAAGAGCTTGGTGTATATATAAGGCTAACTGGGGAAAAGAAAAAGACTGAGAGGTTATTCAATCAAGAGCCAAGAGCAAGAAAAGACAAATAGCATGCTAAGGACTAGGAAGCTAAATTTAGTAAATAATAATCCATTTAGAATACAGGTCCTGCCTTTGGCTTGTTTTTACACATAGAAATGACACCTAGCCAAGTAAAATTCAGCATTTTTAAAATCCTTTTTAAAAATTATGATTGGTAACAAAATGAAAGATGGTAGTTATATTAACTAAGAAATCATTTACTTCATTCTTCTAACATATTACTTTATTTCTCGGAGTTTATGAGTAGATATCTGTAGATTATCACACAGATGAAACAAAACAAAAGCATGAGGAAAAAAACACAGCTTGTAAGCTCATCTTCAGTTTCCAGTCCATATTATAAGTATTAGGCTGGGCAGAGAAGGGCATCTACATACAAACAGATGCAATGGAGATGATGTATTTCATCCAAAAATTAACCTGACTTTATTCAGAGAAGAAAGACATGAAGGAAGCAAACAGAAGAGAAGATATTTTAAGAAAAATTACTTGTATAAGGTGACAATTCAATGTTTTTATCTAGGCAACTCAATATCTGAATATAGTAATTCAAAATAATAAAATTTTCCTTCACAGGCTTCAGCAACAGTTTTAGCAAAAATACACCTACTTTTAAAGAAAGTAAAACAAACCAGAGAAAAGGCAAAGTATAATTCAATTTGCATGTTTCCCAGGAGTTCAAACACAAACACTAGCAGCAGGTCTAGGCTTACATTTGTAGAACACACTAAGATGCTGGGAAGACTGCAGGTAAAGAGTTCTGCCAGACAGGAGGTGTCTCTGACAGCCAGTTTATTCTCTGTATGCTGAGAGTACTGAACATTCTGCACAGTCAGAACGGGGAAGGACATTAAGCAAAAAATACCATTACGGACCCATGTCTTTAATATTTTCTCCTGGAAGCAAGGGTGGTTCTTCCATTTCTGCTAACTTGTTAGACTCCCTCAGGACCTGGGGTGGGAAAGACAAAAAAAGAAACATTTTTTTATTCAAAGGCTACTTTTTCACTCATATTTCAACTGAGTATACTTGCTCTTGAAGTTATCACATCATATCACATACACTATTTTAAATCAAATTTGTTAAACTGTAGTGTTGGCATGTATAATATATGAAGTTAATGTTTTTCTAGAAAGCATTTACTGAGTGCTTAAATCATATCAAAGCACTCTACATTTGTTACACAAAAAATTGTACATGTTTTTGCACTGCATCCTAAGACAGCCTAACAATAAAAGAGGTATTATATCCTCATTTCTCAGATGAGGAAAAAGCAGCCGAAAGTGGTAATTAGTTCAAGATCACATAGTTAAAGTGCCAGTGTGTAGATCTGAACTACAGTTGAATGGATTCCAAAGCCATGCTGAAGGGCCATAGTACATTTAAACTCAGACAAAATTAAGTTCTTATGTAGATTTAATGTTTAGAGAATTTAGAAATGATGTTGATAAATCATCTTGCTGTAAAAGAGTTTAAATAAAATCATGATCAACAAATATGACCAGGTAGTTACCTTGTGAAGGATGCTACACTATATTCCAAGAATGTGGATACAGAAACAGTTCTCTAAAGGAGTTACAACCCAGAGAACACACAGACACACCCAAATTGTCATATGCTAAATATATCCCCCATTAACTACCAAAAGCCTTCCTCACCTCCTCCCACCTCTCTCACCATCAAACAGTAAATTTCTGTCTCCAATCCCATTAATTCCTCCATCTTCCACAATCTGGCTCACCTGCGGCCAATAACTAAGAACTACAAAGAACAAATTAACTTATTTTCAATAAATTTGCAATCTAAACAAATTCATTCTTTTGAAAGTTTAACAATTTGTTTCATAAAGTAACTTTAATGCAATACCTAAAGAAATAGTATATACACACATATATATTTTTATGTGCCACATCTAAACTTCAGAAAAGTCGTCTTTAAAGGTCATCTTTTAAACACGCTATCTAGTTGCCAGTCCCTAAATAGTCTTATGCAGTCATAAAAGAAGAGAAGAAGGAAAGAAGAGAGGAAAGGAGGACCAGCCTATGAAGATGGGCTTAAAGAGGCAAAAACTTGCCATATACAAAAATATAGACTTGGGTTCACATCCTGACTGCACCACATACTAACTTGGTACTCTTAAGCAAGGTTTTCAACTTCTCTATGCCTCATTTTCCGCATCTATAAAATGGTAACTATTATAGTACCACACATAGGTTGTCATGAAAATTAAATGGGTTAATACATTTAAAGTACTTATATCAGTGTTAACACATAAGATGTATGTAATAAGTGTTGTCTACTGTTAATAAAAGTTCAAACTAACAACTAATTGCCAGAATCTGCTAATAATTCTACTAATTATGAAAGCAACAAAATTAGACCCAAAGATAACAAAACAAATATCAGAGTATACCGAAAAAAATCAACCACGTGAAAGATTATAGAAAGGAAGATGCTTTATTCTTCCCCCAGTCTACCACCTCACTCAGAAATACAACATTTATGTCACTTATAACGCTGGGCAGTAGTTCCCATATTGCATATGTATACCTTCTTGTGGCTGCTACAGCACTGCTCCACATGACTTCCTCTTTCTCTACATTTCTACATTCAGAAAGGACCAGCAACCCCCGGAAAATATTTATGTTATGTACAGAAGAGAAGAGGGTAGTTCTGGCAAAGGCACACAGAAACATGGGAGATACAATCCTCCTAAAGCTTCATAAAGTGAGAAAAGAGACAGGAAAACTCATGCAAGCAGCACACTTTGAGAACCACACATAGGCTTTCTTATATTCTCTCTGACCAGAATGTCAAAGAGCAAGGCAATGAAAAGAAGCAATACAAGATCCTATCTTTGTCCAGCAGAGCTGCTCTAGATGACAGACTTTTAACAATAGGCTTATGCTAAAGGTTGTATATAAACAACTAATTCTACACTGGAGATAGGAAAAGGAACTCCAACTAGCACTCAAGTGAACAGAACAGGGATGGGGCAATCTAGACCCTGTGTTTGTTGACAAACACTGATTCTAGACAAATCTATCCTTAATCAAACAGGAGAAAAGAGACTAGGAAAAAAAAGGCCTAGAAAAAAAAAGAAAGACTTACAAAGAAAAGAGAATATCAACCCAAAACCTTAAAAAAGAAAGCAGTCTTCTGAAAATAATTCTCTATAGGCATTTGTAAAAGCATGTATAAGGTACTTGGCACACTCAAAAGGAAATAAGCCATATTTTCTAATAAACACAAAGAGAAGGCCAGGCGCAGTGGCTCAGCCTATGCTCTCAGCATCCTAGGAGGCCGAGGCGAGTGGACTGCTTGAAACCAGGAATTCAAGACCAGCCTGGACAACACGGCAAAACCCTGTGTCTACTATAAATGCAAAAAATCAGCTGGGCAGGCATGGCATCGCGGGTCTACAGTCTCAGCTACTTGGGAGGCTGTGATGAGAGGATTACCTTGAGCCCCAGAAGTCAAGGCTTCAGTGAGCTGTGATGCACTCCACTGCACTCCAGCCTAGGCAATGGTAGTGAGACCCTGTGCTTTAAAAAAGAAAAAAAAAAAAGAAAAGAAAAAAAGAAAAAGAAAAAAAAGAAATAGAGTAGAAACAGAAAGTCATAAGGAGAGAGACACAATGAAACAAGAGAAATGAATGAGAATGACTGCAAGGACATTTAAAAATGTAATAGCAGAAATAAAATCTGTATGCAATTAGCAACAAATTGCATTGGTTATTCAGAAAACAGATTTAATGTTGAGGACAAACTTGAAAAGTGCTGTAAGAATTTGAAGGAAAAGAACAAAGATAAAATCATCATGGAAAATAATCAAGAAAAGAATTGTATTTTCTAAAGGAAAAAAAAAATCAAGAGGAGCAAAAAGTCCAATATATAATTGATGTTGATCAGAAGAGTTTACCATGTTCCACCCAAAATCAATGAACAGAGACATACCTAGTTGCATCTTGGCAAATTTTTTTGAACTAAAAGAATTAAAATATAAACTATAAGAATATAGGTGGAAAAAAAATTACTTTTGAAGAAAGCAAAATCAAGTTAGCTTCAAGGTTATCTATAATACCATATTCTACAAGACAATAACAAAATGTGATCAAAGCTGTGAAGGAAAATGCTCCCATAAAGTATTTAATGGTAGCAGGAAGTCATTCTCAGATAGCCAGGTCTCAGAAAATACAACCCAGAAATACTTTTTAGAAAAAAAAAAAGAAAAAGAAAAAAATACCTTAAACTGTGATTCAGCTAAAAAGGGAAAATCAAAATTAAAATATACAAGGGATTTGTGGTGTACTGCAAAACCTTATGTTTCATATCCTAAGAACCCCTAAAAAAACTCCACATTCACTACCACCATACTAAGCTCTGAGTCTTAGTTTCACCATTCATGTTATTAACATGATATTAATACCCACCTTAAAAGTTAGCAACTATGAAATCAAGATAACTGCACCATAAAGAGATTTGCAAAACACCATGAAAATGAAAAAAAAAAAAAAATACAGACAGTCCCTGACTTACAATGGTTCAACTTATGGTATTTTCAACTTACAATGGGTTTATCCGGATGTAACCCCATCATAGGTCGAGGAGCATCTGTACTTATTATTCACGTAATAGAAGCATCAACAGAAGTTTTCACTGCCTTTTACCAAAATGGCCTATTGACATGGTGCTTTTTTCTCTGCTCTAGAGATTCCCTATATGACACACTTTCTCTAATACTCATCAAAGGGATTAATATTTGAGAAAGCATGTCATATAGGGAACCACAAATCAATCTCTCCCTGACTCCTAACTACTAGATTCTAGATTTAGCTACAGAATAGTAAGCATCTCACTGTTGTAAGGAAAGCAGCAAATCTTTTCCCTTTCTTTCATTTCTTATGAGGACTGAAGACAGCTGCAATATTCCAAAGAGTCTGACACAACTTAGGAAAATTAACGGAATAATGTCTACCTGAGAGAATAAAGGAGATGGCTTGAGAAATAAAAATGGAGTAAAAGTTTAGGGTATCCTAGTGAAAGGTTTCAAAGATGCCTTCAGCAAGAGAGTCCATATCGTATGGGTCCATTTATATGAAATTCTGCAACAGACTAAACTATAGTACAAAAACTTCAAAACAGTTGTTGCTATGGGGATGAGAATGAGAGTGTGGACTGAAAAGGGGCATGATGAAAGTATCTGGGGTGACAGGTTCTATATCTTGACAGGGATTTGGGTTGTACAGGTGTATGCATTTTTCTAAACTCATAGAATGTACACTTAAGATTTCTGTATTTCAATAGATATAAATTTTATATCAAAAGAAAAACTACATATATTTATCTGCATGCTGACATATTTAGTTGGAAAACTACTAATGTCTGCAATTTACTTTGAAATGCATCAAAAAGTAAGCTAGATAAATAGATGGATAGAGGGACACACAGATGATGGATGTCAGATAAAAACAAGGAAGTAGGGTAAAACGTTAATGGAAAAATTCTGATGGTGGATACAGCAGGGTCGTTTGTAAACTTTATTTTGTGTTCAGAAATTTTTATAATAAAATACTGGGGAGAAGTTAAGGACTTTAAACTTGACCAGTCATGTAAAAAAAAAAAAATCACTGCAGGCCTTTGATAGGGGCAGATGGCATGGTCAAGGAGGGCAAAGAAATGAAAAGGAAGAAGATGAAATGATGATAATCTAGGAAAGAAATAGAATCCTGGATTAGTCTATGGTAATAGAAATAAAGAGGAATATGATACATTGGAAAAGTGACCTAGGCTTATAAAACAAATAGAAGCAATTATATGAATAATACTTGATGATTTTTACTTGAAAGGAATTGCATCTCAGATATGTCAGCAATGGGAGAAGGGAGAAAGCAGATTCAATGAATAAATGAAGTGAGGTCAAAACAAGAGAGGCAACTCAAAAACACCAGGAACCTATCTTCTTTTTTTTTTTTAAGGTTCTTTTTTCTTTTTTTTTTTTTTTATTATACTTTAAGTTTCAGGGTACATGTGCAAAATGTGCAGGTTTGTTACATATGTATACATGTGCCATGTTAGTGTGTTGCACCCATTAACTCGTCATTTAACATTAGGCATATCTCCTAATGCTATCCCTCCCCCCTTCCCCCACCCCACAACAGGCCCCGGTGTGTGATGCTCCCCTTCCTGTGTCCATGTGTTCTCATTGTTCAATTCCCACCTATGAGTGAGAACATGCGGTGTTTGGTGTTTTGTCCTTGTGATAGTTTGCTGAGAATGATGGTTTCCAGCTTCATCCATGCCCCTACAAAGGACACAAACTCATCATTTTTTATGGCTGCATAGTATTCCATGGTGTATATGTGCTACATTTTCCTAATCCAGTCTATCACTGTTGGACATTTGGGTTGGTTCCAAGTCTTTGCTATTGTGAATAGTGCCACAGTAAACATAACGTGTGCATATGTGTTTATAGCAGCATGATTTATAGTCCTTTGGGTATATACCCAGTAATGGGATGGCTGGGTCAAATGGTATTTCTAGTTCTAGATCCCTGAGGAATCGCCACACTGACTTCCACAATGGTTGAACTAGTTTACAGTCCCCACCAACAGTGTAAAAGTGTTCCTATTTCTCCACATCCTCTCCAGCACCTGTTGTTTCCTGACTTTTTAATGATCGCCATTCTAACTGGTGTGAGATGGTATCTCATTGTGGTTCTGATTTGCATTTCTCTGATGGCCAGTGATGATGAGCATTTTTTCATGTGTCTTTTGGCTGCATAAATGTCTCCTTTTGAAAAGTATCTGTTTATATCTTTCACCCACTTTTTGATGGGGTTGTTTTTTCTTGTAAATTTGTTTGAGTTCATTGTAGATTCTGGATATTAGGCCTTTGTCAGATGAGTAGATTGCAAAAATTTTCTCCCATTCTGCAGGTTGCCTGTTCACTCTGATGGTAGTTCCTTTTGCTGTGCAGAAGCTCTTTAGTTTAATTAGATCCAATTTGTCAATTTTGGCTTTTGCTGCCATTGCTTTTGGTGTTTTAGACATGAAGTCCTTGACCATTCCTATGTCCTGAATGGTATTGCCTAGGTTTTCTTCTAGGGTTTTTATGGTTTTAGGCCTAACATTTAAGTCTTTAATCCATCTTGAATTAATTTTTGTATAAGGTGTAAGGAAGGGATCCAGTTTCAGCTTTCTACATATGGCTAGCCAGTTTTCCCAGCACCGTTTATTAAATAGGGAATCCTTTCCCCATTTCTTGTTTTTGTCAGGTTTGTCAAAGATCAGATAGTTGTAGATATGCGTGATGCCTCCAGCTTTGTTCTTTTGGCTTAGGATTGACTTGGCAATGCGGGCTCTTTTTTGGTTCCATATGAACTTTAAAGTAGTTTTTTCCAATTCTGTGAAGAAAGTCATTGGTAGCTTGATGGGGATGGCATTGAATCTATAAATTACCTTGGGTAGTATGGCCATTTTCACGGTATTGATTCTTCCTACCCATGAGCATGGAATGTTCTTCCATTTGTTTGTATCCTCTTTTATTTCCTTGAGCAGTGGTTTGTAGTTCTCCTTGAAGAGGTCCTTCACGTCCCTTTTAAGTTGGATTCCTAGGTATTTTATTCTCTTTGAAGCAATTGTGAATGGGAGTTCATGATTTGGCTGTTCGTCTGTTATTGGTGTATAAGAATGCTTGTGATTTTTGCACATTGATTTTGTATCCTGAGACTTTGCTGAAGTTGCTTATCAGCTTAAGGAGATTCTGGGCTGAGACGATGGGGTTTTCTAGATATACAATCATGTCATCTGCAAACAGGGACAATTTGACTTCCTCTTTTCCTAATTGAATACACTTTATTTCCTTCTCCTGCCTGATTGCCCTGGCCAGAACTTCTAACACTATGTTGAATAGGAGTGGTGAGAGAGGGCATCCCTGTCTTGTGCCAGTTTTCAAAGGGAATGCTTCCAGTTTTTGCCCATTCAGTATGATACTGGCTGTGGGTTTGTCATAGATAGCTCTTATTATTTTGAGATACGTCCCATCAATACCTAATGTATTGAGAGTTTTTAGCATGAAGCGTTGTTGAGTTTTGTCAAAGGCCTTTTCTGCATCTATTGAGATAATCATGTGGTTTTTGTCACTGATTCTGTTTATATGCTGGATTACGTTTATTGATTTGCGTATGTTGAACCAGCCTTACATCCCAGGGATGAAGCCCACTTGATCATGGTGGATAAGCTTTTTGATGTGCTGCTGGATTCGGTTTGCCAGTATTTTATTGAGGATTTTTGCATCAATGTTCATCAGGAATACTGGTCTAAAATTCTCTTTTTTTGTTGTGTCTCTGCCAGGCTTTGGTATCAGGATGATGCTGGCCTCATCAAAAGAGTTAGGGAGGATTCCCTCTTTTTCTATTGATTGGAATAGTTTCAGAAGGAATGGTACCAGCTCCTCCTTGTACTTCTGGTAGAATTCGGCTGTGAATCCATCTAGTCCTGGACTTTTTTTGGTTGGTAAGCTATTAATTATTGCCTCAATTTCAGAGCCTGTTATTGGTCTATTCAGGGATTCAACTTCTTCCTGGTTTAGCCTTGGGAGAGTGTATGTGTTGAGGAATTTATCCATTTCTTCTAGATTTTCTAGTTTATTTGCATAGAGGTGTTTATAGTATGCTCTGATGGTAGTTTGTATTTCTGTGGGATCAGTGGTGATCTTCCCTTTATCATTTTTTATTGCACCTATTTGATTCTTCTCTCTTTTCTTCTTTATTAGTCTTGCTAGCGGTCTACCAATTTTGATCTTTTCAAAAAACCAGCTCCTGGATTCACTGATTTTTTGAAGGGTTTTTTGTGTCTCTATCTCCTTCAGTTCTGCTCTGATCTTAGTTATTTCTTGCCTTCTGCTAGCTTTTGAATGTGTTTGCTCTTGCTTCTCTAGTTCTTTTAATTGTGATGTTAGGGTGTCAATTTCAGATCTTTCCACTTTCTCTTGTGGGCATTTAGTGCTATAAATTTCCCTCTACACACTGCTTTGAATGTGTCCCAGAGATTCTGGTATGTTGTGTCTTTGTTCTCATTGGTTTCAAAGAACATCTTTATTTCTGCCTTCATTTTGTTATGTACCCAACAGTCATTCAGGAGCAGGTTGTTCAGTTTCCATGTAGTCGAGCGGTTTTGAGTGAGATTCTTAATCCTGAGTTCTAGTTTGATTGCACTGTAGTCTGAGAGACAGTTTGTTATAATTTCTCTTGTTTTACATTTGCTGAGGAGTGCTTTACTTCCAACTATGTGGTCAGTTTTGGAACAAGTGTGGTGTGGTGCTGAAAAGAATGTATATTCTGTTGATTTGGGGTGGAGAGTTCTGTAGATGTCTATTAGGTCTGCTTGGTGCAGAGCTGAGTTCAATTCCTGGATATCCTTGTAAACTTTCTGTCTCACTGATCTGTCTAATATTGACAGTGGGGTGTTAAAGTCTCCCATTATTATTGTGTGGGAGTCTGAGTCTCTTCGTAGGTCTCTAAGGACTTGCTTTATGAATCTGGGTGCTCCTGTATTAGGTGCATATATATTTAGGATAGTTAGCTCTTCTTGTTGAATTGATCCTTTTACCATTATGTAATGGCCTCTCTGTCTCTTTTGATCTTTGTTGGTTTAAAGTCTGTTTTATCAGAGACTAGGATTGCAACCCCTGCCTTTTTTTGTTTTCCATTTGCTTGGTAGATCTTCCTCCATCCCTTTATTTTGAGCCTATGTGTGTCTCTGTACGTGAGATGGGTTTCTTGAATACAGCACACTGATGGGTCTTGACTCTTTATCCCATTTGCCAGTCTGTGTCTTTTAATTGGAGCATTTAGCCTGTTTACATTTAAGCTTAATATTGTTATGTGTGAATTTGATCCTGTCATTATGATGTTAGCTTGTTATTTTGCTCGTTAGCTGATGCAGTTTCTTCCTAGCCTCAATGGTCTTTACAATTTGGCATGTTTTTGCAGTGGCTGGTACTAGTTGTTCCTTTCCCTGTTTAGTGTTTCCTTCAGGAGCGCTTGTAGGGCAGGCCTGGTGGTGACAAAATCTCTCAGCATTTGCTTGTCTGTAAAGGATTTTATTTCTCCTTCACTTATGGAGCTTAGTTTGGCTGGATATGAAATTCTGCATTGAAAATTCTTTTCTTTAAGAATGTTGAATATTGGCCCCTACTCTCTTCTGGCTTGTAGAGTTTCTGCAAAGAGATCAGCTGTTAGTCTGATGGGCTTCCCTTTGTGGGTAACCTGACCTTTCTTTCTGGCTGCCCTTAACATTTTTTCCTTCATTTCAACTTTGGTGAATCTGACAATTATGTGTCTTGGAGTTGCTCTTCTCGAGGAGTATCTTTGTGGCATTCTCTGTATTTCCTGAATTTGAATGTTGACCTGCCTTGCTCGATTGGGGAATTTCTCCTGGATAATATCCTGCAGAATGTTTTCCAACTTGGTTCCATTCTCCCCGTCACTTTCAGGTACACCAGACATAGATTTCATCTTTTCACATAGTCCCATATTTCTTGGAGGCTTTGTTCTTTTTATTCTTTTTTCTCTAAACTTCTCTTCTCGCCTCATTTCATTCATTTGATCTTCCATCACTGATACCCTTTATTCCAGTTGATCGAATCAGCTACTGAGGCTTGTGCATTCGTCATGTAGTTCTCGTGCCATGGTTTTCAGCTCCATCGGGTCCTTTCAGGACTTCACTGCATTGGTTATTCTAGTTAGCCATTCGTCTAATTTTTTTTTCAAGGTTTTTAACTTCATTGCCATGGGTTTGAACTTCCTCCTTTAGCTCGGAGTAGTTTGATCGTCTGAAGCCTCCTTCTCTCAACTCGTCAAAGTCATTCTCTGTCCAGCTTTGTTCCGTTGCTGGTGAGGAGCTGCGTTCCTCTGGAGGAGGAGAGGTGCTCTGACTTTTAGAGTTTCCAGTTTTTCTGCTCTGTTTTTTCCCCATCTCTGTGGTTTTATCTACCTTTGGTCTTTGATGATGGTGACACACAGATGGGGTTTTGGTGTGGACGTCCTTTCTGTTTGTTAGTTTTCCTTCTAAGAGTCAGGACCCTCAGCTGCAGGTCTGTTGGAGTTTGCTGGAGGTCCACTCTAGACCCTCTTTGCCTGGGTATCAGCAGCGGAGTCTGCAGAACAGTGAATATTGGTGAACAGCAAATGTTGCTGCCTGATCGTTCCTCTGGAAGTTTTGTCTCAGAGAAGTACCCGGCCATGTGAGGTGTCAGTCTGCCCCTACTGGGGGATGCCTCCCAGTTAGGCTACTCTGGGGTCAGAGACCCACTTGAGGAGGCAGTCTGTCCATTCTCAGATCTCCAGCTGCGTGCTGGGAGAACCACTACTCTCTTCAAAGCTGTCAGACAGGGACATTTAAGTCTGCAGAGGTTTCTGCTGCCTTTTGTTTGGCTATGCCCTGCCCCCAGAGGTGGAGTCTACAGAGGCAGGCAGGCCTCCTTGAGCTGCGGTGGGCTCCACCCAGTTTGAGCTTCTGAACCTATCTTCTTAAAATGGTGGTTGGGAACCAAGAGAGCAAAGCCACTCTGGTCCATTAGGTTTTTCTGCCTTCACATGTAAATATCTTTAGTGGAGAATAAGTTACATAACCCTCAGATATGAGGGAAGAAAATTCACTCCTGGAGAAATCCTCTAGAATACATTAAGCACTTTCTCTTATTGGGTCAAAATAATGTTACTAACTGGCTAGCCAACCTGTTTTCTATGAGATGCATCAGAACCCTGCCTGACTCTGGAGCTCTGGCCACATCAATAGGTAAGATTCCATAAAATGTGCTATTTGATAGCATTTAATACAATATTTAATCCTTTTATTATCAAGAAAAGTCTGATAATCTTATTAAAACTCTTACTTCAAAACACACAAGATTCAAATTTATAATTTTTTTATTCCTACTACATAATCAGTTTAGTATTCCTCCCTTCCCAGCCCTGATTTTCTTCCATGCCCACTTCATCAAATTATTTTCAAACTGCCCAGTAATTTTCCATGTGACTTTAACTTCTTTTTTCACTCCCTCCCTCTCTCTTCTCTCCCTCTCTCTTTCTCACACACACAGGCACACAAACACAAAAATGCACTCTCTCACACACACACAATTAGGAAATTACTATAAACTGGATCTAGAAGTTGGCAAGTTTAAGTCAGTTTTCACATGGAATGGTTAGATGGTAGAAAAATAGGAAAGAATTTGTCTGAAATCTGCAAAACACTAAATAATAATCACCTGAAAGGGAAAAATGAGTCTATACAGTTATAAACTATCCTCCACAGTCTTTTTACATACTGTACTAAAACCCAGAAGAGAAAAAAAGGATTTTCTTAGTAACTTATTTTTTGTTGGATAATCCTTCTAAAGAAAACTGTTTATATCAATTATACTTTATTCTATTTTCTCTACAACTTGACTGACAAGCCACGAAGTGGCCAAATGAACCATGCAAACAAAAATTCTAACAAGGTAGAGCCACAGACTGGCATCTGGGATAGATCTTACTGGTTACACATTTCAAAGTACATTCAAGATCAAGCACAGGGAAGCCTTTTTTTTTTTTTTTTTTTTATAACACAGTCAGGGACATTTTGGTTTTTCAGCTGAAACCACAACTAGCCAAAGCTGGAAAACGTTACATCACCATCCATGATTCAACAATAACAAAAAGGATGACTATCTAAAAAAGAATGGTCTAGAAAGCATCACTTCATGCTATGGGTTGAACTGTGCCCTCTAATAACGTTGTTGAAGTCTAACCACCAGTGCCTTAGAATGTGACCTAATTTGGAAATAGGGTTGTTGCAGATATAATTAGTTAAGATGAGGTCATACTGGTGTAGAGTGGGCCCCTAATTCAATATGACTGGTATCCTCACAAGAAGACAGCAATGTGAAGAAACAGGGAGAATGCCCCATGAAGAGGGAAGCAGAGATTGGACTGATGCATTTACAATCCAAGGAACATCAAAGATGGCTAACCCTCATGAGCAGCTAGGAGAAAGGTATGGAATAGATTCTCCCTCAAAGCTCTCTTGGTTGGCAGGTGCCAACCCTGCTAACACCTTGATTTCTGATGTCTAGGCTCCAGAACTATGAAAGAATAAATTTCTGTTGTTTTAAGCCACCCAGTTTGTGGTACTCTGTTATTATAGCAGCCCTAAGAAACGAATGCCTAATATCAATAAAAACTTCCAGATTTTAATCTTAAAATACAAGTTTTCATAACTATGAAAACTTAGAAGCAATCTGACCTTCAGTAGGAGAATGGATAAATGAATTGTGGTACATCATACAAAGGAATATCATTCAGTAATAAAAAGAAATTAGCTATCAAGCCATGGAAAGACTTGAGGAATCTTAAAAGGATATTACTAAGTGAAAGAAGCCACTCTGAAAAGACTGCACACTAGATGATTCTAACTACATGACATTCTGGAAAAGGCAAAAATGTGGACACAGAAAAAGATTAGTGATTGCCTGGTGTTCAGGGAGAGGGGAAAATGAAAGAGGTGATGCAAAGGGGATTTTTAGGGCACTAAAACTATTCTACATGATACAGTAACAATGAATATATGCCACCATACCTTCGTCAAAACCCACAGAATGTACACCACAAAGTATGAACCCTAATGCAAACTATGTATTTAAGTATTAATATAAAAATGTATCAGTATCGTTTCATCAGTTGCAACAAATGCACCACACAAGGTACATTCAACGGAATAAATATCAATTCCTTCACTTTTCTGCAAAAACTTCTACAAAAAATCCTGTATCTCTAAAGGGTAACACATTATTCTATACATTAGCTAAGTCATAATTTAATGCTTCCTTGACTGTCATATTTAATCTATTTCTACATTTTGTCCTGTCTCTTCCTTTCATTCCCCACACCAATATAGCCCCACTCCTCCATCCATAAGGACTAGCCCCACACCTTCTGATGTGTCCTTCTGAGCTATACTTCAGACAGTCCTTTCCAATAAATGATGGTTCGTAATAGATTATATGCCAAAAACAAGACAGACAGAAGATAGGTGAATAGATACAATATTATCTAAATTTCTTTCATTTCACCTCATACCAAGGAGAATGAGCCCAGTTTATGTACTGTTTTTAGAAGATCATTATTCATTCAGTGCTCTTAACACCCTTGAAAGATAAGTAGTTCATATGCCCATTTATAAATGGGGTCATTGACCCTTATAGAAGTTAAGGAACTTTTCCAAGGTGACATATATCTCCCAACAGTGGCTGGAATTGAACAGATGTCTGATTACACTAAGACCATGATCATAACATGATAACATCCCAAGCAAGCAAGGGATATGAAGGACCAGAGGCTGAGAAAGAGATCAGAACCAGAGGTAAAAATGTGGGAGTCATCCAAAAAGAGATGACAGCTGAAACCACGAAGAAGAAAGAGAATGTGGAAGAAAGAGAGTGGGGAAAGCAAGGGATGAAGAAAACTTTAGGATTACCCCACTTATAAGAGAAGGAACAGCAAAGTACACATAGGAGGGGAGGGCAGATGAGAAATGAACCACATATTGTCACCAGATTTGAAACCTGGAATCATCATCTTTGACTCCTCTCTTCCCATAATCTGCAATGTTCAGGTAGCTTTGTGTACATTACATTCACCTATAATTTTTTCAGATTTGTTTTTTACAAAGTATTATGTCATTATCCTAGTACATGTCCTTTAGCAACTTTTACTTGGAATTATTCCAGTAGCCTCCAAACATGTCTTCATTCTTTCCATTCGACCTGCTCTTGACTAGTATCACCTGTTTATGTACCCACAGCCTCTTCTATCACTCCACCTACTATCGCCAACAAATGGGAGCTTATTATTCACAATGTTCTTCTGTCCTTGGATTTTTAATCTATCTTGAAAAACAAATGGAGATGCACCATTCATTTCAGACTGCACATATTCAATAGTAAACATATAAATAATCTTAAAATCATCCTCCCCACTGAAAGGCATTTATATTGTCTCCAGACTTATCATTACAAACTTCAGGATTATCTTGTCAAATTTTAACCATATTATTTATAGAATAAGCAAAAATTAAAATCTTAAAAATACTGAGCTTTTCTGTTCAAATCAAGGTATGTTTTTCTGTTTAAGTATTCATCTTTACCACTCTAGCAGAGTTTTAAAGTTTCTTCACATATTTTCTGCATATTTAAGTTTATTCCTAGATATTTTACATTTTTAGTTATTATAGAATTTTTCTCTCTTATATTTTATAAGTATTTTTATAATAGAAAGCTATAATTCTTATATATAAATTTTGCCTTTTAGTGTGCCTCATAATTTTTTATTGGAAGTCAGACATGTAAAGGTACTAGGTAAAAAGAACTGAGGTAAACAGGCCTTTGGTGATGTGGTGAAGCAAGAGAGAAACTGTAAGATACTCAATACATTACTCGTGTGTTTTAGGAGCTTGTATTTTCTCAACTGCATATATGTCTATAATCAATATATAGTATGTTTTGTGTATTGAAATTTACTTAGCTAGATAGATACCATTCTGTCATAGAATATACCACAATTTATTAATGATCAAATGATGTACATTTATCATGTACACAAATAATGTACAATTAAGATCTTTATTCCAGTCTCCTGGAATAAATGTGGGACTTTCTACATTAGTAAAACTGGAACTGCTAAGAAGAATGAGCATTTGTAGATATTGCTATATTTCTCTCTACTGTGGCTGTTTCAGCACTGTATGAGAATTCCCACTGCCCCACTTTTCAAACAATCCTTGGTATTATCAGACTTAATTGTTTTGATCTGATGAATGTGAAATAAGTTTTCTCAGTTGCTTTAAAAATGACATATCCCTGATTCCCTGATTATAGTGAGGTTTAACATTTTAAAATATATTGGTTAAACATTATGTATATATTTTTCCTTGAATTTCTTGTTCATAGACTTCCTCAACTTTCCGTTGGGTTGCATTTTCTCTTATTAATTTGTAGATGTTCTTTGCATATTTGGGTACTAATCTTTTATCAGTTACACATATTCTTTGCAAGTCTACTATCCCAAAATGTGACCTGTCTTTTCACAGTCTTCACATACGGAATTTGTCACATAAAGTTAGTAAATTTTAGCACAATAAAAATAATAATCTTTCTTTAAAAGTTAATACCTTAGAGTCTTATTTTAAATATTCTTCCTGATATCATAAGTCATAATGATATTGTCATATATTTTCTTCTAAAATTTTAAAGTTCTTATTTTCAGTTTTAGGTTTTCAATCTAATGAATCCAGTTGGTGTGTGTGAGTTAGAAATTCAACCTTTTTTTTTTTTAAACATGGCCAACCTAGCATTGATTACCAAATAGTTCATTCTTTCTCCCACTGATTTGTTATACATCTGTCATATACAGAGTTCCTACAAACATCAGTCTGTTTCTAAACTTGACTGATTTATTCCTATTCTGATTTACTTTAGCTTTATGCCTGATTGGGTGAATCTCCCCACTTTATTTTTCCTCTGGGTTAATCTTGACCTTTTACCCTTGCATATAAATTTTAGAGTCAGCTAAAACTTTGCCAAGTTCTGCAAAACAAACTTTTGAATTTTTTTGGAATTATATTCAATTAACAGATATATTTGAAGATATTTTACATCTCCAGACTATTGAATTTACCCATCCATTTATTTAGATATACTTTTAGCTTCTTTAATAAAGTTTTATAACTTTCTTCATAAAGTTCTTCCATATCTCGTTTTAACTTATTCCTAAGTAAGGTACTTTTGTTGCTGTTGTAACTGGGATCTTCTTTAAATCACATTTTCTAAACATTTTTGCTAAGGTACAGAAGCATGATCTTTTTATGTTATCTTGTATCTGGAAACAGTGCTAAGCTATACAATTAGTTCTGGTAGTTTGTATATAGATTTTCTCAGATTTCCCATACAGACAATCCTCTATAAATAATGAAAGTTTTGTTTATTCCTTTCATTTCTTGTATCATTTATTGTTTTTCTTATTTTACTGGCTAGGGTTTCCAGCATAATGCTGAATAAAAGTAGCGACAGTAATCATCATGTTTCTAAGCTTAATGAATGTATTTCTAGTATTTCATCATTAAGTATGAGGCTTATTGTAGAGTTCTGATGGATATCCTTTATCGGGCTAAGGTTGATTCTTTTCAATTCCTAGGTTCTTAAGAGTTGATATTGTTGGTAAGGGAGGTCGTGGTGCTAATCATAAATAAATGCTAACAATCATTTCTTCTCTATTAAAATAATCATTATGTGATAGACACTGTTTACTATCTAACATATGCTCTATGAGACTCCTTAACTCATTCTAAATAGATCTGCATATTTTCAGTACATGTCAATATCACATTCATGGACATAGTCTAATAATCCAATTGGCCAGGCGCGGTGGCTCACGCCTGTAATCCCAACACTCTCGGGGGGCCGAGGTGGGCGGATCATGAGATCAGAAGATCAAGGTCATCCTGGCTAACATGGTGAAACCCCGTCTCTACTAAAAATACAAAAAGTTAGCCAGGCATGGTGGCACGCACCTGTAATCCCAGCTCCTCGGGAAGCTGAGGCAGGAGAATCGCTTGAACCCGGGAGACAGAGGTTGCAAATGAGCCGAGATGGCGCCAATGCACTCCAGCCTAGGGGACAGAGAGAGACTCCCTCTAAAATAAAATAAAATAAAATAAAATAAAATAATCTCTGGCCTTTAGTTTGTAAAGGAAATATGCATAACACAAATTTTGAAGACAGACACGTTTGCCTGATTTAAGCCTATTACATACTTCAAGACAAGACAGATGGTTAAGAACAAAACATATCCTTTATCATATACATGTACATAAGATATCTAAAACAAAGACATAAAAGACATAATTATTTTGTGTGTTTTTTTTTTTTTTTTTTTTGAGACGGAGTCTCGCTCTGTCGCCCAGGCTGGAGTGCAGTGGCGCGATCTTGGCTCACTGCCAGCTCCGCCTCCTGGGTTCACGCCATTTTCCTGCCTCAGCCTCCCGAGTAGCTGGGACTACAGGCGCCAGCCACCACATCCGGCTAATTTTTTTTTTTTTTTTTTTTTTTTTTTTTTGTATTTTTAGAGAGACGGGGTTTCACCGTGTTAGCCAGGATGGTCTCGATCTCCTGACCTCGTGATCCGCCCATCTCGGCCTCCCAAAGTGCTGGGATTACAGGCATGAGCCACCGCGCCCAGCCAAAAGACATAAGTCTATTTAATATTTAATTCTGAATTGTTGACAAACATTGGTATAAAACAACAGGCTTCACAAAGGAAAGGAACTACTACATAGCTTGACTTTTATCTTTCAATAACCACCATTTGAGGCACATACTTTAATTAAAACCCAGTGCTATACAAATTATAACTTATAAATAAGTAGAGCTGTGCATTTGAATTTTAAAATCCTATATTTTGTGGGATTTATTCTCCAGTGAGCAAATAAATAATCAGACATAAGTTCCCTGGGTTCTTAATTCTACTAAGTTGCCAACTTCAGAAATATGTTTTAGTAAAAACAAGCCTAATTTTAAAAATTGCAAATGAGTTATTTCTTTAAATTGCATTACTTGAAATTCTATGTAAAAGAATACTACATTTTTAAGTTTTAAAACTGAGATTAAGTAAGTTTTACTTCCAGAGGGAGAACAAATGAAGCAAGGAGAAAACACTCTACAATTATGTCACCAGAAAAGCACAATTCCATTTACAAAGCCTGGATTCGTGCCCAATTTTTCCAAAACACATCTACCAGATTACATCTGTATAAGACTTTTTCCATAACAAACAAGGATAACAAGGCAAAAAAGTAATACAAATAGAATTCCACTTGAAAAATCAAAGTTCAAGATATATCTAGACTAGTTCCATCCCCAGCCCATTTTCCATTCTGCTTTACTGATGCAGAGGCAACAAATCTTGTTTGAATACAAAATTCTTAACAGAAAAAGCTTTCATAGTTAGCTGTTAATCTACTAAGGCACTATCCTTTCAGGAAAGTGCCATTTTACAGTACCTATAGCAAAAAACCTACACAATTTAACCTTTTTAATGAAACTGGATTAGCTTTTCAATGTATTATGTTCTCTACACTTTCTATTTAAAAGCTATTACTAAAGGAGCTTATAAAATGTGAAGGCTCAGGACACAAATAAGCAATGAGGCTATGTGAAGAACTGGAAGCCTAGAGGTTAACCAGCTTCAAATCATCTGTGAATGATAATTTTCAAAAACACTACACCAAACCCTTCATCACACACATGAGAGCCAAACCACAGTCAGTCAAAATGCAACACGTCGCTGTCTGCAGTTAGTTTTGCCTGTAATTAAAACACTACCATTTTATGGTTGCTAAAGGTATACACATGAAAAGCAATCATCATCAATTTAAAAAATTGAGAGAGGAAATCAAATTTTATTATAAAACTCTCCTTTTCTGGTTACTTAGCAAAGCATTTCTCAAATATTTATTAAGAAATATTGAAACCCACTATTTTCATCCCCCAAAATGTATAAAATATATTCCTTATTAACTAAGAAAATCTCAACTTAGCATTTAAAAAAGTTTAGCAGCAAAACTGTGGGAGGAGTCTCTCCTAGTAATGTATCCTACAAGAGTATGAATGACCTGAGACAAAATAAGGGCAACAGCCAACTGTGCCACTAAGCACATGATTTCATTCACCCTTTCTGACTGTCAGGTTTCTCATTTGTCAAATGGGAATAATAACAACTGGATCACAGGATTGTTGAGAAAGCTAAAAGAGATGAGTCATGTACGAATATCTATCATAATAGCAGGCTAGACTTTTTTTTAATTGTTAGAAGCACATCCCTTCTCCCACCACAACCTTCCCCACAAAAGAAATCCACATATACATTTGAAATCAGGCCGGATTTTTTAAATGATACTAACACTTAATTTAATGTTACTCATTCATCTCCCTCCAGCAATTGAAGACTATAATTCAAGTAAAGATATATCTAACAACTAAAGATACCTTTAAAAATGAGAAAACTGGGTAACATGTAGCTTAACAACATACTACTTTTCTTTTTTTTCTCTGCCCTTTTAGGCACTCTCCTAGGGAAAGAACAGTTAACCTTTGTTGTCTAAAACCATCTTCTCCTTGATCTAACAGCTATCTGCTTATTCAGCAAATAAAAATTCTGTGAGGGTCTTCCTAAGTTGTTAAAGATCCTAAATTAGTAAGGCACTAACGGGGATACATTGAAACAATTCCTGCAAACAGAGCTGATGTATAAATTTGACAGACTCCCTTTGTAACCTAGTGCTAAGGTAGTCATGTAATTCAGGACACTTACGTCTAACGTTAAACCTGAAGGGACAACTATTCTAGACAAATGTGCATTTATAATCACCCTACCCATCGTATTATCTCCAAATTGTACATGTGCAAAATGATCTTTTGCTTCAGAAGGAAAAGGCTTTGTTACTTTTTCTTTTGTAAAAAAAATAACAACTAAACACACCTAGTGGCTAGATATTGTTTTCCAAAAAAAGGAACCAGGGCTCCTATGAAAACTGGATGATGATTCTAGAACTGAGGGAGGAAATATATATTATGAGTCTGGAGCATCTTGTCGTGCCAGAAAGTAAGCAAGTGCTCAAAAAACACAATGACGAGAGCATGGCAAAGGAACAAAAGATGTGACTGAAAGAACTCTCAATTTGAAGCTGGAATCAATAAAGTCGTTCTGGATTGTAACAAAAAGTATAAAATAAATATCCATGAGTCCATAATAAGATAAATAAAAGATTAAACAAATCAATAAATGGGAGAAACAAATCTCCCATGCAGAATTCAAAACATCTTGTTAGATGTTCCACCCTCAAGGAGGTAGAGTATAACCCCCTACTCCTTAAGTGTGGGCTGTGCATAGCAACTTCTTTCCAAAAAGTACAGTATGTGGGTGGGGGAGGGGCTCAGGGAATAATTACAGTGAAAAAACCTAACACCGCCTCAACCAAGTGATCAAGGTTATCATCAGCAGTGGTAAGTCATGTTGATAGTACGTACCCTTAATAAAATGTGATGAAATGGCACTCACTTTACCTCTGTGACCTTCCTCCCCAAAACACATAACCCCAGTTGAATGAGTAAAATGTCACATGGTCTATAAAATACCATCGAGTCATCAAAAACAAGATACAGTCTGACACAGTCATCAAAAACAAAAAAGTCTGAGAAATTGTCCCAGCCAAGAGAAACCTAAGAAGACATAACTACTAAATGTAATGTGGCATCCTGCATGGGTAGGATCCTGGAACAAAAAGAACATTAGGTAAAAACTAAGGATATCTGAATAAAGTGTGGACTTTAATAATAACGTATCAATATTGGTTCATTATGTGGAACAAATGTAGCTTACTAATGTAAGATGTTATAATGGGTGGAACTGGACGTAAAGTAGATGGGAACTCTATTTTTGCAATTTTTCTAAGAATCTAAAACTGTTCTAAAATTAAAAGTTTAAGAAAAAGTAGAAAACCTTAAAATATTTTATATACAGATTAACATTATGCACTATGGCCCTCATTTTGTCCAAATGTAAGCCAGTCATTCACTATTTATGATATTCATGGTGTCCTGAGGAAATGATGGAGGTCTGCATGCAGAGAGAAGTTGACAGTGGAGAATCCTCCTTCATCTATCCATTTTCAGCATCCTGCAGTGTACTGCACTTCACATGTATGTCGAGTTAAGTAGTTTAAACTAATACTCACAAGTATACACAAATGATTTAAAATGTCTCAGACAGGAAACAGCAGGTAGGATATAGGCATAAGCAAGTAGCAAAAGTGACATTCCTTCATTCCTGAGTTCTTCATCAGTCACAATATGAGGTTAGTTGTTATTTAATGATACTTTTAACTAAAGAAATCTGACCAGAAGTAGGCCAAGACATTTCAAAATTATTAAGAAGCCTATCAGGCCTTAGTGGATTTTTATTAACGTAATGAATAAGCAAACATTAGATACATACATATATTTTAAAATAGTAACAACTTGAGAAGCAACAATGGATTTATAACCATTCTTGTTAACAATGAACCCTGCCCTTTGTATGCTTCAAGATAATGGCTAATGATAGCATGAAGTTTTCATAATTAGCATAAGATACATGCAGATTACAAAGATAAGCCTTTCTAATTTTTAGTGATATTTAAAATCACGCTACTCCCAATCTAATATTTTATGAAATTTCACAAAAGGTAATGACAAATATGCAGAAGATTTTACAGATGTTGTCTTGTTGAATTCTGTTTTGACAATGAAATGGATGAAAAAGATATAAGTATCCTCAACATATGCTCAACAGCAAATGAATTCCTTAAGGAAAACAATGTTTTAGCTAAAATTGTGTAAGTGTAACCAGTGAGAAAGCAGCCACATGTTTGGAATAAAAAGATTCTGACATACTGTCCATCAGGTGAGGATACAAGAAGACATACCCTCATCAGATAATGGATTTGCCAGCACCTTGATCTTGGACTTCCCAGCTTCCAGAACCATGAGAAATAAATGTTTATTGTTTCGTGTTTTTTGGAGAAAAAAAAAAGATTATGAAGTAAAGTTAAAGGGTTAGCACTACACATATAATTCATTTTCTCAATTATTCATAGACAAGCAGTTATAGAAAAGTAGATAAATCCAGAAATGTACAGAGTGCTACAGGATATCACTAATGTGGTTAATTTCACAGAAACGAGACCTTTAATAAATAGAGGAATACTTACAAACTATAATGAGATGTGTAGGAACTATCACACAGTGTTTAAGTGACTTAGCTCCCGAACTGGACTGCATGGGCTGGAACACCGGCAATAGAATTTATTAGCTATGAGATCTTGGACACATTACTTAATCTCTACAAGTTATTATCATCTGTAGAATGGTGACAGAATTGGTCAGAGTTTTACAAGAGATAATTCATGTATAGCACTTAGAACAACGCTTGGCACACAGTACGTATTCAATAAATGTTAGCTATTACTGGTTATTATGAGAATAATCATAAAAATCTTTTATACCACAAAAAATTCATTAATCATCTTTTGGCAAAGAACTTAGAGATGATCAACCTCAGAGATGAATTACACATTTTTCTTTTACAAATAAGTAAGCATTCCAAATTTGCTGGCCTATTCTGGGATATTTTGTAGACTGGGATCTATGAGAATACTCCATCAGTATCTCCTGCTAAATTAGTTATATTGATAGTGTTGGCCACAAATATTTAACAGAAAGTACTTCATCAGAACTTTAAAATAGTATACATACCCTCAAATCAGGAGAAAAGTTGTCGGCAGAAGTTGAAATGGAATCTGATGATACAACAGAAGCTGATTTTGTATGCACTGAATTCTCTGAATGAGAAGTGGAGGCACTACAAAATACAAAAGTACAGTATGTTGGAAAAACGGGGGCTTCAAAGACCAATTTCAGACATTGTATTTAATATTACTCCAATATTTATTAAAATTTCCACAGCCAACTAAGTTCTGCTTTGCCTTTTCAATCTTATCTCTAAGTCTTAACAAATTACAAACTATTCCTGCTGGGTCAAGTATTCTTACGATCTAAGTTCCCTCTGGATAGACTCCTAATACTCATGAAGACACTCCAGGCTAATTCCTCCTTTTTATCCATTCACCCATCCATTCATTCATCCAAAGAACATTCATTGAGTGGTCCAATGTACAAAACCACTACACCAGGCACTGTGATTTGAAAATAAATATGACATCATCCCCATGTTCATGAAGCTCACAAGCCTGTGACACAGACAAGTAAAGAAAGTGGTGCAGTGTGATGACTCTAAATAGAAACACATACACACACACATACACACACACACACACACAAACACCCCACATACATACAAATATCTATGGGAGAAAAGAAAAGGAAGCAGCCAATTCTGGCCAGAAAGTTCAGGGAAGACTTCTCAGAGGAGATGATATTCAAACTGAGTCTCAAAAGATAGGAGATTATCAGACCAACAAACAAGGAAATTTCAAGAACAAACAAAAGGCAATGCAAAGGTACAGAAGTATCAAAGTCTACAGAACATCTCAGACACTACAAATAGTTGAATAAGGGTGAATGGATAAAAGAGCAGATGAGGATGGAAAGAGAAGTTCTTTGTACCTTGTACCTTCCCACCACATCAAACAACCCTGCCTGAAGTATCTACTTCTTCCATTATAAGTAATCACTCTACAGTTACTTTTACTTTCTTAAATTCCTATAGAACTTTTTTTTTTTTTCCTGAGACAGAGTTTCACTCTTGTCACCCAGGCTGGAGTGCAATGGTACGATCTCGGGTCACTGCAACCTCCGCCTCCCACGTTCAAGCGATTCTCCTGTCTCAGCCTCCTGAGTAGCTGGGATTACAGGCACCTGCCCCCATACCTGGCTAATTTTTGTATTTTTGTAGAGACGAGGTTTCACCATGTTGGCCAGGCTGGTCTTGAACTCCTGACCTCAACTGATGTGCCCGCTTCGGCCTCCCAAAGTGCTGGGATTACAGGTGTGAGCCACTGCGCCTGGCCAAACTTTCGATACCTGATCACGCTTTTATTGTTTATTTTGTCTCACCAACTAGTGCCCCAAGAACAAAAATTATGTCTTTTTTTGGGGAGGATGGGGGGGCGGGGGAGAAATGAGGTCTCATTATGTTATCCAGGCTGTTCTCCTCAAACTCCTGGCCTCAAACGATCCTCTCACTCAGCCTCCCAAAGTGTCGGGATTTCATGCATGGGCTACCGTGCTCAAGCCTACTTCTTTTTTATTTTCCACAAAATCTACTTCAGGACCTGTGTACACTGTTAACATGTATTATGTTTGTTAAATTTAAAAATCTGTGGCAATATGCCACAAATTGAATAACTGATATCATTTCCTCTTATCAGTAAAACAAAGTTAAAATTATTTAAGGTAAGATCGATGGTAGAAAAACCTCAAATACTTTGAATTGGGTCTTAAAGTTCAGATTTTCAAAAATGTATTTTCCTAAAACATATTAAAAGTCTTCTTTATACCAGAATGCAAAATTTTTTTCACTAGATTTTGATGAAATACTTCACCTTTGAGTTGTGATAATATTAAGAACCATTTAGCTTTAAAATAAATCCCATTTATTCATTACAAACCTGTCTATAACAAGAATAACTAAATTACTTATACAATGTGAAAATCACCTCCCCAAAAAAGAAATTGTCACTTCATTTAAATGAATGAAAAGTGGCATTCCAGTGCAAACACAACATAGTATTTCCAACAACCTATACTATTATACAAAAAAGCAGTCATAAGAAATTATATTACATAGTTTTATAATGTAAGGAAAGAAAAAGTGATAGGCTGTGAATGTTTTCCCTTTTTTTGTATCTAAATTCTGATTAAATGTCATTTGCCTTAAAATAACAGGTAAAATAACCAAATTTTAAGCATAGTACTTTGACAGACATTGTTAGCTCCCTACTTCAAATAGATTCCCCTTTCTCCCTGACTTTGATCAGGGTAGTTTGTGCCCTGCCGAAGACAAGAGGCTTGCTATTCTCTTCCTTGTGGCTAGGAGAGCCCCGTGAGTCAATTCCAGTCAGTGAGATTTAGTGGGAAATCTGCTAATGGTTATAGAAACCTTTTATTTTCTCAATAAAGGGGAGCAGAAACAGCAGGGTAGTCTTTGTCCTTTCCCATTTCTCTTGCCTAAAATAAGGATATAAAGTTTGAAAATACAAGAGCCATCTTATAAACATTAGCAACGTGCTGGCCTGCTGAGGACAAGGAGCCAAAGAATAGGATGAGCATAGGTTCTTGTAGCATCACTGAGCCAACAACTCTCTACCTCTGGAATTCTTGTTATGTAACATAAATGGGTGAGCACAGCTGTGTGTGCCTGTAGTCCAAGATGCTCGAGAGGCTGAAGCAGAAGGATCACTTGAGCCCAGGAGTTTGAGACCAGCCTGGGCAACATGCCAAGAACTCATCTCGAAAAATTAAATAAAATTAAAATTTTTTAAATAAAATAAATGAACTTAAATTTTTTAAATCACTGCAATAGAGTCTGTTCTAGACAGTCAAACACAATATAGCAATCAACATCTCATAAAGTCTATCTGGGGCAAGTTCAAATGTATAATGCTATTTTATATGCCTATGCCCTTCTGGGAGAAAAACTCTTAAAGGCAATTGAATATAACTTGAAATTATGGAGAGTGTATTATCTAGAAAAATAATATTGACAGACTATTGTAGCACGTAGCACCAAGAAACCAAACAGCTCTCTGGTTGGGTGTAGTGGCTCACGCCTGTAATCCCAGCACTTTGGAAGGCCAAGGAGGGTGGATCACTTCAGCCCAGGAGTTCAAAACCAGCCTGGGCAACAGGGTGAAACTCCCTCTCTACTAAAAATACAAAAATTAGCCAGGAGTGGTGGCACATGCCTGTAGTCCCAGCTACTCGGGAGACTGAAGCATGAGAATCATTTGAACCTGGCAGGTAGAGGTTGCAGTGAGCTGAGATCATACCACTGCACTCCAGCCTGGGCAACAGAGCAAGACTCTCACCAAAAAAAAAAAAGAAAGAAAGAAAGAAAGAAAGAAAGAAAGAAAGAAAGAAAGAAAGAAAGAAACCAAATGGCTCTTTAGAGCCCAAGTATAAAGTAAATAAATCTAAGACAGAGAAAATAACAAATCCAGGTACTGCAACTTATACTTTGCAGTCTCAGATTCAAAGAATCAGTCTTTCTAGCAAAAGTGTGGTAAATAGCCTTTAATTATTAACTTCTCTTCAGACACACATAAACATAGGTAGATATTATGATCCACAGTGTTATAGTTTAATAAGCACTAATGTATATTTCTGTATAACCAGTCTACAAAGGGTTTTACTCTCCAGGCAAATATTGAACTGGAGGGGTACAGTGTGGGAATACATCATAGTACTGTTCTTGTGATTACGGCAGAAACACACACACACACACACACAGAGAAAGGGGGAGAGAGGGAGGGAGAGAGAGTGCACAGGATAGAGGGAGAGAGGGAGACAGAGCATGAGAGAGCAAGTAAGCATGCAGGTGCAGCGGAACTGTTAAAACTTCTGGTATAAACGTAAAGTGCTGCCTTTAGCAGCTACTCAGACTGAAGGTGGCCGTGGGCACACTAGGATGCATAGTTCTCTTTTCTGTAGTTGTTTGTTTTCTTCTGTACTGGCTCTGTGCATGCTTGTAGTCACCATGGCTACTGGTATAACACATGCTAATTTCCACTGCTTTTTTTCCATTTCTCCCTTGCTCATCTTGAAGTCAAGCTCTCTATGTTTATTTTTTATGAACTGTTCCACAAACAAGCTCTGTATTTCCCAAAATTCATGCCTCTGCTTCAGGCCTTTCCAAAATAGAATGTTCCTTTACCCTAATCTATTTAATAACATCCTACCTACCCTTTAAGACCTGGTTTAAAAAACTAACTTCTCCAAGAAGTCTTGGAGTCTTCCAAGAAGGTCTTCCAGTTGGAATTAAACTCTCAGTCTTCTACACTTTCATAGACTTTGTCTATAACTGCACTTAACACTTCCCACATTAGACTAGAGAACTTCAGTTACATGGCCACCTCTTTTTAAAATTACAAACTCCAAATAATAAGAATCTTGTAATTAGCAAGGCATTTGAACTTGGAGTAGAAACTGCAGTCTCTAACCTCATTAAGTAACCGATACCATTTTGGTCCTCAGATTTCCTAGGCCTATATACTTCATCTCAGTCCATCCAAACATTCCTGTTTTCCTTGTCAACCTGGGCCTTTGTTCCAAATGCTAAAACTTCTAGTCAACACCTGTCGCATATGTTCATTACCATATTACTTTGTGTTTCCTACACCCACTTTTCTCTGTCCAAGCCTTTCTTCAACTACTAATTCTCTTCCTAATCTTTATCTGAATGTTTTAGTCCACAGTGAATAAACTCCCCTACATCTT
Organism: Pan troglodytes; assembly: GCF_028858775.2. Classification (NCBI taxonomy): domain Eukaryota; kingdom Metazoa; phylum Chordata; class Mammalia; order Primates; family Hominidae; genus Pan; species Pan troglodytes. The sequence goes on from NC_072407.2 coordinate 97,997,896, forward strand.
CAACAGGATTCTCCCCTTCACCTCTGCCTCAACTAACCTCTCCTCACAGGAATCCACTTCCCTGCAGACTTTAATAAGAGACTCTTTTCTTTTCCCACATGTAACAATGCCCAAAGATGAAACAAGCATTTTCCCAGCTGAACTCTCAGGCTTCTACATTAGTATTAGTTTTGCATCTTCACATATAAAAAACCTTCTTCCTCTAAGGTTTATGGCTTTTCAGTATACAACCTCCTTGTTACTATCATCCACACACCCATCCTCCTCACTCACTAAGGGTTTTCTCATCTGGCTCACTTTCTTCTCTAGCATTTCTTTCTACTCCAAAGCTGCCATCATTATGGGAATTTTATTATCCATAAAGATAAACTGTCAACAACCTAGCTCAAAATTCCCAATTTCTACATCCCTCATACACATTCCCACTTCAGCAATGTGCATCTTGTCATTACACCTTGGACTTTATCACTTCTGGGAATTACCCTGCCACTATAATCTTAAACTTGAGGAAATTAATCTTTGACTAGATGCCAACCCTTTCTAAATATTTAACTTTCTTAACTTTCCCTTCATCTCATCTTCAACCTAGTAGAGACACCCAGACCCTCAACCCCTCCATTTTTTATTATCCTTCATGATTCATTGCTCTCCTTTGCCCACTTCGCTTCCCTTCCTAACCATCAGTGTCCTTATATCCGTATCCATTAGCCACGACTGTCCTGCTAATCCCTAAATGTGAACCAACATAACCATCTTTCTTGGCTACTAGTGAAGGAAATCTTCAAACTGGGGCCACTTAGGACTTACGATTAGAAACATCAGCTAGGCCCAACACAGTGCTCAATGATTCTCCCATTACCCAAGTGACTTTTTTAAACCATAACCATCCTTTTCTCCCACACAGCTATCACATCCAATCTATCCAAAGTCCTGTACAGTCTACTTCCCTACCATCCCTTGGGTATATCTTCTCTCTATCCTACTTTTTACCATCCTAACACCACTTCTCTGGACTAGTGCAAATTACTTGTCTCTTTTCTCCTACTCATCCAATATATCATCCCAAACCAAAACCAAAGTGATCTTTCCAAAACCCAAATCTGATCATATCAATCCCTTGCTTAAATCTTCATTGATTCCTCACTGCCTACAGAATCAAGCCAAAACCCCTCAGCATAACACTCAGTTTTCCACGATCTGGCCCTTGTTCTACATATTCAGCTGTAGTTTTTACTCATCTGGAACCGCTGGGAATGGCTTGCAGATTTCTTAAGTTCTGTAGCCATTTCATGCCTCTGTGCCTTTGATAACCCTATTGTATCTGCCTCTAATGTCCTTTATAATCTTCCATGCCCTCTTTGTCCCATCTATCTTGTAGACATACCTACTGCTTCTTTTACTGTACACTGTACATATTTCTATCATAATACCTGTAACATTATATTGCATTTACTCACCTAAAAGCTCCTCTCCCCACATAGTTATTATTTACTATTTCAAGATTCTTTCTTTACTACAATCTTCTGTGAGCAAACAACCTTCTCAAAATAAAACACGTAAAACACTGAAAGAAGAATACGTGGCATATGTAGCTATTACTATTTATGACAACTGAGTGTTACTGCACACATATTGTCCCTCAAGTCAGATTAGTTACATAAATAAAATTATAACGGCAAAAGTTCGAAGGCAAGAACTATAATTAGTGGCCTAATGTTTACGAAATAAGAACTTACGTCTCGTGGATGGCATTATGTTTGAAGTATTAGAAAAATAAATATTATTCCCACTATGGAAGCATGTGTCTTGGCATTGCAAATGCAGTTTAAAAGTGAAACTATCATAGAAGATTAAAGTTTCAAAAGAGTTTCTTGAAATTTTGAAGAAAAAGAACTCCAATTTGAAATTGACTGCTTAAAATTACTTTTCTTCTACATAAAGAAAACTCTTAAGTCCTAAAAAGGACTAAAAAGAAGAAGACAGTACCAATGGAAGAGGGTACATGATTACATCACCAATAATAACTTTTCTCTGAGAAAATATGAGTAAAAATCGAATGCTCCTTTTGCCTGTTACTGTTTTCTACATTACATTTCCCAAAACTGTTTACTCCCACTGACAGACACTCCAATTATACAAGATAATTTCATGAAGAAACAATTTTCATGTTCTTTTCTTCCTGCAAAAAAATTTTATTACCACGCCCTTTCTATATACAAAACATTGGGTTATGAAACAGCCTCCGCACTTCAGATTTCTGACCAATAAGAGACATTATACCACACAAGCATATCAATAATACCATGAGAGGTACAAACAAGGGCCAGGAGAAAAAAAAAAACCCGAAGGAAATGGTAATAATTATGACTAGAGGAAGCCAAGAAATGTATTCAGTTGAACCATTTGAAATTGCTGTTTTTATAGGTCAGATGGCCAAATATCAACTATTTCAGATGGCTCCATGTGCTAATGAAGGAAACAGAAGACACTGAGGTTGGGCCTTTAATGAGTGAATGAATCAGATCAAGGCTTTGGAAATCACACACACACAAAGGGAAAAAAAGTAAAAATAAAGGGCTTGAGAAACTACAAGGCATATTTTGTAAATAAGTAGTTTATTCAAACTAAACAGATAAAAGGCTGTAATTTGCTGAAATCCAAATGCCAGGCTTAAAAGCCTGGCTAATAAAAGGCAAGGGGCATACAATGAGATATCACTTCACTCACACTATACTGTCTATAATAAAATTTTTTTAAAAACAAACAATAGCAGGTGTTGGCAAAGATGTGGAATAATCAGAACACTCAGGCACTGCTTGTGGGAATGTAAAATGGTATAGCCACTTTGGAAAACAGTCTGGTAGTTCCTTAAAAGGTGAAACACACAATTACCCTATGACCCAGCAATTCTACTCCTAAAAATAAACCCAAGAGAAATGAAAATATTTTTCCACACACAAAAAAAAACCACGTTTACCAGAGAAAAACAAAATATATATTAAAAACACATGAATGTACATGAATATGTACATGAATGTTCATAGCAGCATTATTCACAATAGCCAAAAAGTGGAAACAACCCATGTCATTCCCCTTCTTAAAATCCTTCAATGGCTCCCTACTGCTCTCAAGATAAAGATCAATACCTTACCACAGCCTCAAGTTGCTACATAATCTAATCCATGCCTCCTTCTCCAGTTCCTCTTTGTATCTCCCTCTCCCTTTGCTCTCCCCAGTTCAACCACACTAGCCTTCTTTGAGATTCTGAAATTAGCTAGCCCCTCTGCAGGGAGCATGGTTCTGCCAAACTCCTCTCAACTGAAATATCACCTCCTTGGGAAAATCCAATCAGATGCCCCAGACAAAACCAGTGCTCCCATAGCCACTCTCATAGCACTTTGTGCTTTTCATTCTTTTCACTTACAACCAGTCTCTTCTTACGTATCTTTGCAAATGTTTGATTAATGATTTTTTTTGTTTTTTGGGGGTTTTCTTTGAGGCAGGGTCTTCCTCTGTCACCCAGGCTGGAGTGCAATAGTGCAATCATAGCTCAGTGCAGCCTCAAACTCTTGGACTCAAGTGATCCTCCCTGCTCAGGCTCCCAAGAAGCTAGAATTACAGATGCAAGACACCATGCCTGTCTTGATTAATGACTACGCTTCCTAAGACATCAAACTTCAAGGAGAAGGGATCCTGTTGGTTTTGCTCAACATTCTATTCCTAGGACCTAGCATAGCACTTGGTATAAAGTAGACACTCAGGAAATATTTGTTAAGGAGTGAAAGACTGAATGAGAATGATCAGAAGATTGAATTATTCTAATTAAATGCATTAGAGGCCATCACTAGAACATGCAAGATAAAACAAAAAAGAAATCTGTGAAAGGAGGGAGAGGGATAAAACATGGGTAGGGAAGGTGGAAGTCTAGTTTTCCTTCTGGAGTTGTTATTGTGTGCGTATTATTCTGTATACCATATATCATGTCCCATTCCCATCAAAAGACTTCCTGGAATGCTGAGACAAACATTTCTTTTAAGAGGTTGTCTTAAAAGAATGACAATCTTTAAAAAAAAAAAAAAAAACTAGTGGGAACTGGTTTTTGACTATGTTATTTTCACTGGGATGGTTAAAGAAGTAGTTGGGAATTGAGAAACCAGGATTAGTCCTATCTAGCTAACAGCAGTATCCCTGGCCAAGTCACTTAATTCCCACTCCCCATTACACTGTCACTCTGTGAAAAGTACCAATTAGACTGTTGGTGATTAACTTTTTTGGTGGTCATAGACCTCTTTGAAAATCCCATGAGAGCTATTTCCTGAAGTGCTTACAATGTTAGGGACTTAAAGGTTAAGAATCTTGGCCCCGATGATCCCTTTTAGTTCTAAAGTGGTCCAGGGCTTCTGAAATGAGTATTCTGCCTTTTGTAACATCCACACAATATACAGATAAATACTAAAAAATTAAAATAAATGTTTTATACACACACAATGCACACATGCATGTGTGCTAAAATAGCTTCATATTTGAAATTTTTTAGTATTTTAATTATGTAATCACAGTCTTAAAGACACAAAGACTAAATAGAATTAATCCGATATTGTGTTTCTTACAATAAAGTCTTTAAGAGAATGTTTATGTACAATGGAGTCAAAGGGAAATTAAATCCAACAACTACATATTTCAGGAGCTCTGGACTATCACTGTGCAAATTCAACACCCTTACTTACAAATAGAAATGACATCTATCAACAAATATTAGCCACAATTCCTTTAAATATTTTCGTTTATATCATGCGATTTTATCAGAAACTACACCTATTTAGCTAAGTAGTGATTCTATTTCAAATGTCCTACATTTCAAAATATATCCACAATAATTTAAGAGAGAGAGACCCCCTAACAATACATACACAGTTGGTTCAGTAACTCTTCTCTCTAAATGATTTAATCAGAATAAACTGGACCAGACTAATGTAAACTCTATTGACTCCAGGACATCACCCTTGCCAGTGTTCAACAAGGTTATGTTTACAAGTCTTCTTAGTCTGTGATTCACAAACTTACTCTAACTTTGTGACCTCGGCACACTAGAGCTGGTTATTCGCTTCAGTGGCCTGCCTGACTCACTTGGAGTACTTTTCTGCCAACTTGAAAAAATGGAAACACTTTGGAGTAATCTTGGTACTTGCATTTCCGACAGCAAACTCCTTTTTCTTTCAAATACTACATATGGTTTTTGTTCACAAGTCTCTTCCCAAATCTGCAGACCATATTCCATTCTTATGTGTCTATCATCATTGCCTCCATTTCTCAATGCCCACTTACTGCTTAATCTCTTGGAATCTAGCTTCTGCCACTATCAAGTGATGCCCTGAAATTGTTCTTTCTATAATTACTAATGGCCTGGTTGGTTTTTTTTAAAAAAAAAAAAAAAAGTTTTTTTCTTAGTTCTGATTCTATAAATGATCATCTCCCTTCAGCAGCATATTATTTTGGTTATCCCATTTCTCAGTTTAACCAATGCCTTTTTTAGTGCCTACAATATGTAAGATACTACTCATCTAGGAACCCCTAGAAATACAGAGATAAATATGACCCTTGCTGTTTTCGGTGAACTTTCACTAGTGTACTTTAACACAAGCACAGCAACAGTGAGACGCTGTCTCTACAAACACACACACACAAAAAAAACCACAAACAGAACATGATAAATGGGTGTGAGAAAGAGAAACAAATCCCTGGGGGTTTGGAGAAACAGAGCCCTTGGGTGTTGTTTATATTATGTGATTTTACCAGAAACTATACCTATTTAGCTAAGTAGTGATTCTATTTCAAATGTCTTACATTTCAAAATATATCCACAATAATATTGGGGAGAGAGACCACCTAACAATGTTGTATATGAAAAGTTCATATAAAGTTTTAATTTAGAGGCTCAAGAAAGGCTTTTATGAAAGAGGTGGCATTTGATGTTGGCCAGAAGATAAAAGAGGTTCAATACTCTCAACAATTTCACTAAGCAAAGGAACAGCATGAAAAAGGACAAAGTAGGAAATTCAAGACATGTTAAAGCAACTGGAGAAGGCAGATCACTTTTATTGGCATACAGCGTACTTACAATGCACAGTTAGAGATAAGCCTGAAAAGGTAGGTTTGGATTACAGAGTAGAAAGTGCTGAATAATAAGTTGATATTTCTATAAGCAATGAGAGACCTCTGAAAGTTTCTGTACTTTAGGAAGACTTTTAACAATAAGTCAAAGAATAGATTACAAGAGAAGGAAAATCTGTTACAAGACTATTAGGAGATCTTCTCAAGTCAGAGGTACTGAGAGCCTAAACTAGCAATAAAAATAAAATAGGAGTGGACATATGGGACACTTTGGAAACAGAATAGAATTTAGCAGCTGACTTGACCTGAAAACAAGGGAGAAGGAAGACTCAAAATATGATCCCCAGTCTTGCTGACTGAAAAATCAGTGTGCCAAATTAGACAGTAAAGAAGAAAACAGGTCGTTTGAGGAGCTGCTGATTTCTGTCTTGAAATTTTTTAAGACTGAGGTGGTAGCAAGGCCAAAGGATTTTAGATTTTACTTGATCATATATTTGTTCATTCATTCATTCATTCAGGCAATGTTGATTTACTGCTTATCAGTGTGATATGAGTGTTCTATGAAGATATACATGTAATACAACAATGTTATATATGCTCCCAAATTATAGCCTCATGGGAGAGATAGACTCCTTTTTAACTGTCTATGAATCTGATTGTAATGAATGCTATAAGAATGGTTAAAAAAAAACTACAGGAGCGCAGAGGAGGAAAGGACTAAATATGACTGGGAAAAGCTGAGGCAAGCTTGAAAGATGTCATATTTGCTGGCCAGTGACTTGTTAGTAGGATTTGATGGTAAAGCAAAAGAGTAAAAACATTCCGGACAGAGAACAGCTGAAATAAATAGATCATTTGGGGAAACCTATGTAACTGGGCTTTGTGGAGGCAAGAAAGGTTCAAGCTATGTTCCGTGAATAAACCTCGATACCATGCTAAAAATCCAGATTATGTTCTGAGGACAATGGGAAGCCATCAAACCTTTCTGAGTAGAAGTGTCAAACAGTTCTATGTGCAGAGACATTCTGCTCAGGTTATGGAGCATCCACTGGGAAAAAAATTCTAGAGGAACTTAGGTCAGTTAATAAGTTATTGTATTAGAGCAGTAAGATCACTGAATAGACAACGGAACGAGGCCACATAATGACAAAGACAGAAAATATAGAAGAGCGAGCAGTTTTGGCTAGGATGTGGTATGTGGAAATAATTCAATAGATTTTGATATCATTGAACATTGAACTTGAGGTTCTTGCAAAACATCAAAGTGGATATATTCATTAAGCAAGCAGAAATACAGCTTTAACATTCTATGGAGAGGTTACAGCTAGGTGACAGCTAAATCAAATCCATAAAATGGAATTATGTAGCCCAGGGACAAGATATAAAACAAGATTTAATACTTAGCAAATGCAACTATTCAAAATAAGTAGTTAACACTACCTAATACTACAGAGCAGTCAAGGGAAATGAGAGAAAAGTCCATTGGACTGATTAATAAAATGTTAAATTAATTACAATGTCAACACAGTCTCTATAATGTTTTAGAAATACTTATTTGACATGAATGAAAAAGTTAAGGTATGGAGGCACGGACTGCCTCAACTTCTTGCCCTTCCTTCAATAAACTTACCTATATCCAAACGCACCCTTCCTTCCTTTTGTAGATAACATTTCTCTTTTCGGGTTCAAAGCCAGTCCTTCCTCTCATGCACGTCATTCTGCCCCATCCAGTCTACTTTGGGAGAGGTGTGTGTGTGCATGTGCGCGTGCACACACACACACATGCATAAACTTACACAATACCAGACATTTAGTAGGAACTCAATATTGATTACCTGAATCTACATGAGAATCATTAATAACACTCAAATTGAACTCTACCCTCAACTACTCTACTGATGCTGTTTTCTAGATGTCATTAATGACCTCAGGAACAAAACCAGGGGCCTTGTTTCTCTGAGTTCTCACCTTCCTTAACCTCTGTGCATTATTTGATGCTATCATCACTACCTCCCTCCTGGAATTCTTTGCTCTCTAAGCTTCCCTTGTCATTAAAATTTACTAGCTTTGCTTTGACTCTCTCCTTCTCTAAGTTATTTCTTCCAGTTGTCCCCTAAATATAGATTCTCTTGAAAGCTCTGACCTTGCCTCTGTTCTCTCTTCTTAATTTCTCTCTGAAGTATCATGAATTCCCACATCTTCAGTTACCATCTCTGTGCAAATGATTTTCAAACTTCTATCTTTAATCTTCTCAGTCCCACATTCACAAATACCCACTACTAGTCAAAGCATTTGACTATCTGGCCCCACACTCTCTCTCCAGCCTTATTTCTCACTCTGATCCTGCTTGGCTACTGCCAACACCTTTCAAGGACACTAAGCTATACAGTACCTAGAATTATACCAAATATTTTTTTAAACTGTCCCTTTCACATGCAAGTATTGCATTAGTAGCCAACTATTCTCACAGCCAATCAGGAAGTTATAGAATATTAAAAATGTAAGGGATTTCTGAGATCATTCTAGTGAAACTCCATCCCTCCCCTTATTTATAGATAAAGTATAGCCCAGAGAAGTGAAGTAAATGGTTTGGAATATAGTATCAAATTAGTGGCACAGCCAGAGAGAGAGAGAGAGAAGCAGATACAGAACTGGATCTCCTTTTGACTAACTCATATTGCTTCTGATAAGGAGTACAGAACTAAAAGGAGAAATGCCCTCAAAGTGCTTATTATCTAACTGGGGAGCTGTAACACAAACGTATACCCCAATATTTATTTTTATTATATAAACTCAATGCATGAGGATGAAGTTCAGTTGAGACCAATAAGGGAATGCTCCTTGGAGCAGATAAAGCTTAACTGGATTTGGAAACAGGTTAAGAATGAACTACAGAGACAGTAACTATCTTTAAGCCTATTTCCCATAAATATTTTTAAAGTTTTTGGACAACAAAAAACAAGGAATGCATTCCACATGAGAAAGATGGATTGGTAATTTAATCCCCCACTTAGAATTCAGTATGAATCCATGTGATATTATAAGATCTGATAGTAAATGAAGATAAGAGTTCATGGCAATATGATATTATCTCATAGAATCTTACTGTTCCTTGACTCCTCATCCACAAAGACTGCTTCGTTTTCTTTTACCCTACTACTTAGTAGCCATGTGACCACGGGCAGGGCGGTCTACCTCTCTGAATCTCAGTTTCTTTCTATGTAAAATGGCGATGGTATATCATATAATTGGTTATTTATTCAGCTCCTTGTGCTCCAGACAGGCCAACCCATTTCCTTATCCCCCAGCCTCCATCAGCAAGAGTTTAAAAAGGGCATTGGAAATCCATGTGCTCTGAGGAAGTAAGACTGTCTGTCCTTCCATCTCTCTGTCAGCCTCTCCAATACCATTAGCAAAAGTGAAGTGGAAGCCCCAGATTGTGAGTGTCCCTTGCACAACCTTACCCTTTCCTCCCTTCATTCAACATCATTTGCATTTTAACATGGACAGTCTTACAACTATCCACATTAAAAACTGTAAGGGCTAACATCATTATACTTTTACCTCTATTTTCAACAGTTCTCACAAGTAGTCAGAACTACCAGATTCTAATCCCCCTTCTCATTCTACCTCCCATTCACTCCCTGTTCCTCTGTTTCTGAATTTTAAGGTTAGCCATCACCAAAATGACCTTTATCTCTAGCTCTTCTTAAAGGGTCTTTTTACCTTTTATGCTTACTAAAGCCTAGTTTTTACCTGAGGACACTGTTCCCCAACAGCCTTCTCAGATAGAAAAATAAGCCCTTTTATTTTCTCTCCAATATTCCTCTCCCACCACTAGGCCTGAAAACTGGGCCTTGTCCCTCACTGCCACTTTCAGATTCTTCTACCTCTCTGTCTCTAAAAACCCCAAGTATTCAACCTCATGCCATCAGACTACAGCATGTACCACCCTCTTTGTTGACATCATTTGCCTGTCTCTAAGTCACTCTCTGTCACTTCTTAAGACTTTAGCTTCAGGCTTACCATAATTCTTTCCAGTACTGCCAACTGCTGTAATTCTTACTGATTCCAATTTACATAAATGAGCATTTAAACACCTTGGCCATTCAGTTAATCGAATTCCTCTTCCGCAATGATCTTGTCTTCCATTCTACCTCAGCCATTCACCTCAATGATCATATCCTCCGGACTGGCATTACCAATTAACTGCAATCACTCCCTAATTTAAATTTCAAACACTCTACTGTCTGACCATCAGCTCTTTTTCTCTAGTACCCCCAACCAACACTTCGAATTGTTCAATTTCACCAAAACCTCCACTGTTCCTACTACACTCCAGAGTATCTATTTCATGTTCTCACTTCTCGCTTTTCCCAGCTTTTAAAACTCCATGCCTGTTATTACAGTCGTTCCCTTGCCCTTGCTTACTTCACAGTACTTACTTGTCAACACGGAAATCTGCTTAAAGCCAACTTTCTGACTATTCCAGACCGTACCCACACAGTTGAACGAGTTGACAGAAAAAAAACACCACCACAGAGCGTGGACTCATTTTGAATTCATGGCCGCTTACCTCAACTAGACCCTTAATACTGCCTAGATATTACACAACATTTCTCTAGTTCATACACTCTCTCATTCTGCTAGATTACTATTTCATATTTTCTTTGCTTTCTTCACCCTGTATCATCCTCTCCACCCTGAATTTCCTAGATGCTCTAACTTCCTATTTCACTCAAAAATACAGAAGCAAACACGGATTTTCCACAAGCTCTCCAACTATAACCTGTGTGCACTGTGCACATATATTCTGCCTTGCTTTCTCTTACTATGGAGAAATCATCCATATTGCCATTAAATACCCCTCATTAGGCCAGGCATGGTGGCTCATGCCTGTAATCCTAGCACATTAAAAGGCCGAGGCAGGCGGATCACGAGGTCAGGAGATTGACACTACCCTGGCTAAGATAGTGAAACCTCGTCTCTACTAAAAATACAAAAAAATTAGCCAGGCGTGGTGGCACACAACTGTAGTCCCAGCTACTCAGGAGGCTGAGGCAGGAGAATCACTTGAACCCGGGAGGTGGAGGTTGCAGTGGGCCAAGATCACTGCACTTGATCTTGCCAAGACCACTGTACTCCAGCCTGGGCGACAAAGCAAGAGTCCATCTTAAAAAAACAAAAAACAAACAAACAAAAACCCTCATTAAACTCTATCTCCTCTTGTTTACACAAGAAAATCTCTCCAGCAATTCTCTCCTCCAGTTACTTACTGCATCATAAAATTTTCCCTCTCTACTCAATCTCACTAATCAGCATAGAAACAAAGTATTATTTCTCTCATCTTAATCCCTCCAAATAGTGCTTCATTTCTCTGAGCTTCTTTATAGCAAAATTCACTGAAAGAGATGTCTATATGTCAGAGGTGTTTGAACCAGAGCAACTCCATCTTGAATAGGGGCTGGGTAAAATAAGGCTGAAACCTGCTGGGCTGCATTCCCAGGAGGTTAAGGCATTCTAAATCACAGGATGAGATCAGAGGTCGGCACAAGACAGGGGTCTTAAAGACCTTGCTGATAAAACAGCATGCAGTAAAGAAGCCAGCCAAATCCCACCAAAACCAAGATAGTGACGGAGGTGACCTTTGGTTGTCCTTATTGCTACACTCCCTCAAGTACCATGGCAATCATGAATAATCCACCCCTTGTTTAGTATATAATCAAGAAATAACCATAAAAATGGGCAAGCAGCAGCCCTTGGGGCTGCTCTGCCTATGGAGTAGCTAGCTATTCTTTATTCCTTTACTTAATAAACTTGCTTTCACTTTACTCTATGGACTCACCCCGAATTCTTTCTTGAGCAAGATCTAAGAACCCTCTCTTGGGGTCTGGATCAGGACCCCTTTCCGGTAATATATATGCAGTGCTTCCAATTCCTCACTTCTCATTCTTTCCTAAATCCACTTCAGTCAGGCCTTTGCCTCCACCACACCAACAAAAATGCTTTTGTCAAGGTCATCAATCATCTCCACTTTGCTAAACCTGTTAATACTTCCTCCTCGTCTATCAGCAGCATTTAACATAGTTGATCACACCTTCCTCCTTGAAACACTTTCCACACTTGACTTCCAGAACTCTATACTCTTACGGTTTTTCTCCTATTCCCTAGCTAATACTCTCAGGTCTCCTGTAATGGTTCCATCTCACCTCCTTAACCTCATAACACTGGAGTGCCCCTAAACTCACTCTGTCCTTGAACTTATCTTCTACGTACTCCTCCTCTCCTTAATGATCTCATCCAGCCTCACAGTTCTCTGATGTGAAAATACTGTCTAAAGTGTGATATTCTTACACACACACACGCACGCACCTGCGCGCGCGCGCACACACACACACACACACACAACACAACACATACCACTGCTTAAAAACAAAAATGCAGGCTGGGGAAAGGGGACCAGCATCCTGTAATTGACAACAGTGCTAAAATGCAGAAAATGAAGTTACTGTTAAAATGCATAAGACATAAATTTAGAGCAAAAAACAAATATGTACGGGGCTAAGAAACAAAAGTAATTTTCTCAGGAAGACTTTCTAGATTATTCCCACTCTTCCTGGATATACACCTCCCTCAGCACATTCATCTTTAATTCATACCTATTAAAAACTGGTTCTTTGCTAATGTTTTCAAGCAAATTTATGTTTTCTAGTTTGGTGAAATACACAGACTCAATAAATATTTGTTTACCAAGAAATCTTTCTAAACTAAAATCAGAACTCTTTTAGAGATTAGCATTTACAACATATCCACTATATTAAAAACAACAGCAATAAAAATAGTAGGCCAGATATATTCGCACTAAAATAAGGAGATAATATATAGGCTCAAAGTAAAGGGATAGAGAAAAACCTACCAAGCAAATGGAAAACAAAAAAAAAACTATGGGTTGCTATCCTAATTTCAGATAAAACAGACTTGGCCAGGCATCGTGGTTCCGCCTGTAATACCAGCACTTCGGGAGGCTGAGGCAGGTGGATCACTTGAAGCCAGGAGTTTGAGACCAGCCAGGCCAACATGGCAAAACCTTGTCTCCACTAAAAATACAAAAGTTAGCCAGGTGTGGTGGCACACGCCTGTAATCGTAGTTATTCAGGAGGCTGAGGCACAAGAATCCCTTGAACCCAGGAGGCGGAGGTTGCAGTGAGCTGAGATAGTGCCATTACACTCCAGCCTAGGCAATACAGCGAGACTCTGTCTCAAAAACAAACAAACAAACAAAACAGACTTTAAACCAACAATGATCAAATGAGACAAAGAAGGGCATTATATTATTATACCCATTATAAAATGGGTAAAGGATTCAATTCAACAAGACGACTCAACTATCCTAAATATATATGCATCCAACACAGGAGCTCACCTAGGTTCATAAAACAAGTTCTTAGAGACCTACAAAGAGACTTAGATAACCACACAATAATAGTGAGAGACTTCAACACCCCACTGACAATATTAGATCATTGAGGCAAGAAACTAACAAAGATATTCAAGAGCTAAACTCAACACTTGATCAAATAGACCTAACATTCATCTACAGAACTCTCCACCCAAAAACAACATTCTTCTCATATGCACATGGCACATACTCTAAAATCGACAACACAATCAGCCATAAAACAATACTCAACAAATTTAAAGAAACTAAATTCATATCAACCATACTCTTGCATCACAGTGCAATAAAAATAGAAATCGACACTAAGAAGATCACTCAAAACCATACAATTACATGGTAATTTAACAACTTGCTCCTGAATAAACAATGAAATTAAGACAGAAATCAAGAAATTATTTAAAACTAATGAGAACAAAGATACAACATACTACAATCTCTGAGACATCGCTAAAGCAGTGTTAAGGGTTAAGTTTAAACCCCCACATCGAAAAATGAGAAGGAACTCAAATTGACAACCCAACATCACACCCAGGGGAACTAGGGAACCAACAGCAAACCAACCCCAAAGCTAGCAGAAGAAATAACCAAAATCAGAGCTGAACTGAATGAAATTGAGACACATAAAAAACATACAAAAGATCAAGGAAAGTGGAAGTTGGTTCTTTGAAAGAATAATTAAGATAGACCACTAGCTAGACTAATAAAGAAAAACAGAGGAGCTTCAAATAAACACAATCAGAAATGACAAAGGGGGCATTACCACCAACCCCAAAGAAATACAAAAAAATCCTCAGTGACTACTATGAATACCTCTATAGACACAAACTAGAAAACCTACAAGAAATAGAAAATTCCTGGAAACATACAACCTTCCAAGACTGAACCAGGAAGAAAGTGAAAACCTGAAGAGACTAATTCCAAGTTCCAAAATTGAATCAATAATAAAAAGCCTATCAACTAGAAAAAGCCCAGGACCAGATGGATTCACAGACAAATTCTACTAGATGCATAAAGAAGAGCTGGTGCCATTCCTATGGAAACTATTTCCCCCAAAAAAATGAGGAGGAAGGACTCCCTAACTCATTCTGAGGCCAGCATCACTCTGATACAAAAGCCTGGCAGACAGACAACGAAAAAAGAAAACTTCAGACAAATATTCCTGATGAACATAGCTGCAAAAATCCTTAACAAAATACTAGCAAATCGAATCAAGCAGTGCATCAAAAAGCTAATCCACAATGATCAAGGAGGATTTCTCCCCGGGATGCAAGGCTGGTTCAATGTGCACAAATCACTTAATTGTGATTCATTACATAAACAGACTGAAAATAAAAACCATATGATCATCTCGACAGATGCAGAAAAGGCTTTTGATAAAATTCAATAACCCTTCATGTTAAAAACCTTCCACAAACTAGGCATTGAAGGAACATACCTCAAAATAGTAAGAGCTACAGCCAACATCACACTGAATGGGTAAAAGCTGGAAGTATTCCCCTTAAGAAACAGAAAAAGACAAGAATGCCCACTGTCATCACTCATATTCAACATAACACTGTAAGTCCTAGCAAGAGCAATCAGGCAAGAGAAAGAAATAAAAGCATCCAAATAAAAAACAGGAAGTCAAACTATCTGTTTACAGATGATATATTTCATACCTAGTAAACCCAACAGTCTCTGCCCAAAAGCTACTAGATCTGATAAACAACTTCAGCAAAGTTTCAGGATACAAAATCAATGTATGAAAGTCAGTAGTATTTCTATACACAAACAAAATTCAAGCTGAGTGCCGAATCAAGAATGCGATCCCATTGACAATACCTATAAAAAAAAAACCTAGGAATACAGGTAACCAGGAAAGTGAAAGAGCTCTACAATGAGAATTACAAAACACTACTGAAAGAAATCAAAGATGATGCAAGCAAATTGAAACACATTCCATGCTCATGGATAGGAAGAATCAATATTGTTAAAATGATTATACTACCCTAAGCAATTTACAGATTCAGTGCGATTCCTACCAAATTACCAATGATATTCTTCACAAAATTAGAAAAAACTATTCTAAAATTCATCTGGAACCAAAAAGAAGCCCGAATAGCCACAGCAATTCTAAACAAAAAGAACAAATCTGGAGGCATCACATTGCCCAACTTCAAACTATACTACAAGGCTACAATAACGAAAACAGCATGATACTGGTACAAAAACAACAGACACACAGACCAATGGAACAGAATAGAGAGCCCAGAAATAATGCTGCCTTCCTACAATCATCTGATCTGACAAAGCTGACAAATGCAAGCACTGGGGAAAGGACTCTATTCAATTAATGGTGCTGTGAGGGGGTTATCTATACGTAGATTGAAACTGGAACCCTTAGAAATGAATGAAGTGGTGATAAAGAAAATATTTTCTCAAAAACAACAAAACTTATCAGAGTATAACCAGCACTCTGGAATATATACATATACACATGCCTATGAAATAATAAGACTTAGGTTTATAGCAACAGAATAATATAGTACAGCACTAGTCTGCCTTGGTTTTCTAATAGCCCTGCCACCATCTCAGCCAGAGAGAGTTTTCTTTCCACCACAAGACCAAAACAGTAATCCCATCATCTGATTCTTAGTCATTCCCACACATTTTTTTCTCTGCTGTTATTATAACAAAGGGTTTTCTTCCTTTGTTACACTATTCTTAAAAGCAATGCTCCACTCTTTTGGTCTCAAAAGTTCTACTATTTCAAAGTGTAGCATTTAGGTGAACAAAGTTATACAAACATTATTGGTGGGAGGGAAGAATTTCTATATGCTTTTCAAAATAGAATCAATAAATAAGACAAAGCACTCTTCACTTGTTTATTTTTTTGCTGTTGTTTCATGTAGATTTTGTTTTTAGTTACAAATATTCCTAAGAAACTTTCAAATTAAGATTATGTCTAAACAAATGAAGTTTGGTACCTACTACAGAAGCATATTCTGACTCAAACTCTGGACTTATAAGAATCCCTTTTAATGCTGCAAAGGCAGAAAAATCTGTCTCCAGATAGCAGGGGTTCACTGATCACATCCAAATATTCCACACCTCAAAACACCACCTTAGCTTCCTCGGAAGGATGGAAACTGAAGTCTTCCACCTCTAACTAAAGGCCTCAGCCATCTTCACTCCTGTCCTCTCTAGAGCAGGAACTTCCTAAATCTCCTTTATTTTGTTTTTTTTTAACCTCCCCTCCATTCCACAAACATTTACTGATATCATCAATGTACTAAATACTGGGGATAGAGTTCTCTATTTATAAAATGATAATGATACATTATAAAATCTTGCAATAAGGATCAAAATATTTTAATAAGGATCAAAAAGCAAGATCTAAAGAAAGTACTTAGTGTTAAGTACTGAACTGGTAGAAAGTGTTCAACAAATAGCATTGTGGAAATACAAGAACAGAATAGGAAGTCTACTTTTAAGAAGGCATCCACTAATTAAATTAAAATTAAGCAAAGCACTAGGCCCTAAAAGTACTTTTCATTCAGCTCTATAATGTAAAATGTCTTCATGTGCACTAGGAAAACTGAATATACATACTTTTAAACTTACAAGTTTTAGTTAACTGATGAATCACATAATACAAAGCACAAATATTGGGGAGAATTTTTTAAAATATATATATAAACACACACACACACACACACACACATGCACACACACACCCTACATGATTTTTTATATAGTCAATCAGAAGACAGACCCAAAACTTCAATCACAAAACCAATTTCACCACCAGTATTTTTCAATGTAACCGTTAGAAAAGTATTGACCCTTTCTGGCTCCACTGGTTTGGCCGAGTGTTAATGGAATTATCATTACTTTATTGTCAATCACAGCAACACCTGAAGGTACTTCACAGCAATGAACAGAATCTAATATTTATAATTTAACAAAAATATTTTTTATAAAATTGAAAAAGTATTTCTGAAAATTAAAGATGCAGATGAACAAACATATAAAGAGTATATACATTTTAGAGTATATACTCTAAAGTGAAAACAACCTGGAAACTTCAAGTCATCTATCTTTTCATATATCCTAGTAAACAAATGCCTCTAGAAGATTTAGGAGAGGCTGCATTTCTACTGACCATAGTCATTACAATAAGATCTAAACCACTTGCCTTAAACTGTTTCACTCTTGCTGCCAATTCAATTTTTCTTCAATATTCCGTAGAAAGAAAAGTTTCTTTTTAAAAAGTGATTTTCTTGTAAGTAATGTCCTGAGCACATACACAGCATGTTTGCCCAAGAACATTAAAGCATGCCTTCTATATTCTGATTGTGAACAAGCTTTTCTAGGAACGCAAATTTTGCTCTCAATACTTACACAATGCACTATAGTATCATAAGCACTGTTCATGCTCTATTAGTCATTCTGTTGAAGATTTTATTTAAAAAAAAATAATAAAAGGCCTGCAGTGTGTATAAAACATTTGAGACACAAAAGACTTATTGTCAGAATATTTGCAGGATCCTCAAAACAGAAAAACAACCCCCCCAAAACAAATTAATTTATAATTTTTAATTATGTTTAAAAATGCTGTGCCAGAACCCTGCATTAAACTTAGCCAATTCATAAGATAAAAAAGATTATATAAATGATCATCATGGCATCTGATTGACAGAAATAAGAGACAACATGTTGTATTCTTCAGAGAAACAAAGGGGATTTGAGCTCTGGGACAGCCTTCCAACTGGTGCATGTTGGCACTTAGTTTGGAAAATCCCAAGGTTCTAAGGTACATGTGACCCTGGACACAGTTATCAATTTATTTCCAGGTCTATTAATTACATTTCCCAAAATATAACACAGGCATATGATTTCATAATGCAGCAGAGTCTGAACAACCAGTTTGTATAGAAAATAATTTACATATGTCTGTTTTTTCTCCAGAGTATTGTTTCTTCAAAGAACTTATTGGGAAATTTAAATAAATAAAGAGGTGAAAGCCAAAGTATTCTGCGGAAAATGAATGTGTCCCTGGGAGACAGGGGTGAGGACTGGAGGGCAGGAAGGACCTTGAGTTCCAGCACCAATCTCACAGCCTCAGCACCCCGTTTAAGGAGCTTCTCAGAATCTCTTCAAAAACCTCCGATTCAAATTCAGATGATAGCTCAAATGAAAACACACAGATTCATAAGTAGCCAAGAGGGAAAAAGTTATTTAAATATCACTTTACTGAGAGAAGAATCAAACTAAACTGAAAACTGGTCAGATTATTAGAGCTCTGAAATTAACCCTTCCATCCCAAACTAAAGTATACAGGCAAAAACACTAAAAGAGAGAAGGTGATCTATTCCCTAAACACTTGCTCAACAAACACTTTTACTTGGACAAGTATAGAAAACATGGAAATTTATGTCTTGAAAAATGATCTGTCATGTAATTTTCTCACTCCACCTTGCAAACCTGAATTCATTATTAAAATTAGAAAGTCATATATCCATTATTTTTGCTATCTAGATAGATATATTTTGTTTTTCCAAGACAAGCAAAACTGTTTATTATACAATTAATCTTTCACTACCCTTTCAATGTAATGAGATACAACTTTTCTGCACAAACTTCAAAGTCATATAAATGAAGTTAACACAGGTGGGTTTTTTTTTTTTCCGTTACTAAGTTAAAACTCTCAGTAGGAAAGGTAGAGCATTCAACATCTTTCTCTTTGTAGTCCAGAAAGGTTAAGCTAAAAATCAAAATACTGACATTACTCAGTGATCCATGCCTGCCAAGGATATCTCTCCCTAATTTTGAATACTCTTCCGTATTTACCAGATTAGTTGTTAGAAATCATAAACTAGAAAACCACATAATAGATAAGGTTCCTTTCTAGAGCTCTTATAAGTACAATCTTGTTTCCATGGTTATGAAAAGAACAAAAAAGTTTTAATGAAAAGAAAATTTATAATTGAAAAATATAATAATTTTTTAGAAATCAATAGGCTATTTTAAAATGACGTTTTTTAAAAATCATACTTAAAATGTCTTGAAATATTAAAAAAAGGCATTGCATCATTAAACTCTCTAGTAATTTGAGAATTACAGAGTATTTCCAAATTAAGATAACGAGATTTACTAATATAAAGTTACAAATCAATAACTATCAATATACCATACATAATACAATATAAAATATACACAATACTGAAACAAATTCAAACTCTTAAAGTTCAAAAATACTTTATAAATTTCAGTCCCTCAGAGATCTTGTGAATATCAACTATAAAATATAGTATTATAAATACAATAAAATTATTTCAATTATTTAAAGTTTCTGGCTTGGTATATAAAGCATCAGATTCTGTATGAAGCAAATAAAATCACTCCTAACTAGCGTACTTCACAGAATACAAATGAAGAAAAGTTTTAACAGTAAACTGTTCATAGTATAGCTTATCAAGCACCTACTATTTGCAAAACACTATAAAATTTGTACCTACTATTTCACTCAAAAAATGAAATCAGATCCTCATTTTCGTAAGCACAAAACTTAAATCCAGGTAGAAATAATATCATGGATACAAAAAAAAGTTTTTTCTTTCCTTCACCAAGTCTATCCAATGATTTCAAAACCAGAATGAGTCACACATCTGAGTAAAAATGAAGAAACAGTATGTTTTTCATTTACATAACCCATATGTCCTCTTATTTTTTTCAGGAACAGTGATGGATTGGTTATAATCTTATACATCGTATAAGCAGAGGGTTCTATAGACAGGAAATACAGTGAAGCTATATGGCCCTGCAAAAAAATCATGATGCTACATGGTAAAGTCTAGAACTGGGAATTAGGAGATCATCTCTGACACTAAATAGCTCTATGACCTCAGAGGAAAACCACAACCTTTCCTGGCCCTCTAACATTTATTGTGCTTTGGGGTAAATTATTAGAGTTCTCTAGATCTATTTCCACATCTGAAAACTTTTGGAACTAGACTAGCATCCAACAGCATCTGGATCGGTGGTTCTTCAACTGTTAAATGCCGATTCCTAACGTCACCTCAATGATTCAGAATGTCCATGCTGAAACCTAGGAAGTTAAATGTTCACCAAGTTCACAGTTGACTGAAATACATAGGTGGTCCTCAGCCACAGTTGAAAAACACTAATTGGTTCATCTCTAATCCCTCTAAGAGTATGAAAAGATGATATAATTCATTTCAGCACCAAGCTTTTAGGAATTCAGAATCTAGCACAGTGTGTAAGGCACAGTAGATGTTAAACAATTATTTACAGAAAGAAAGGAAGGGAAAGAGGAGGGGAAAAAAAAGAAAGAATAGAGAAAGAGGGGGAAGGAAGGTGGCTAACTAACTGGTCATATTTTTGGCTAAGAAACATACAAAACAGTAGTTAAATTACACTTGAATAACATACCCAACACACATCAATAGCTGGAAAGCAAAGACCTTAGTATCTATAACATTTTGCATATAACATGAATTCTTGTCATCCTCTTCTCAAGTCAAACTGCAAAGTGCTAAGGAGGAAAAGGAAGAAAACAGAACATGGATGCCAAAAGAATTCTAATGGAAAATAACTGGATGACTAAAACTTAGTGACTGCTTTCCCCAAGTAGAAGAGAACACAGAATTTTAAGGACAGGGACTTGGAAATGGAACTGAAGTTTGAAACTACTTGTTACTCAGACGTGCAAATTTCATTTGGGATAATATATAATCCAGAAATATTGTTGGCAATATTAACTTTTGTCCATTTTTATATCTGCATGTTCCCATTCACTTACATTATAATTTTTGAGATGTTTTATCTTCACTTCTGATGATCTTCAAATGTCAATGGCTCTTAACACATTAACTGTAAATAAACACAAAGGAACTTAGGGGAATTCAGAAATTTAAGGAACCCTAAAATATTCTAAATCATTGTGCAAAGCCTGCAGGGCAGGGAGTGGTGGGGAGGAGGCTTTGGCAATTACTTGCTTCATACTTTATATGATCTTCAAAATGTAAAACTGTTCTTTTGAATGAAATGATACTACCCGATACTACCCTCTTAATCATCAGGTAATGAATGAAATGATACAATCCTCTTAATCATCAGGCAAAGAAAAAAAATCATCCTATTTTCTGTCAGAAGGCAAAAAAAATTCAAAGGTAAAGAAAATTCTCTCCAAATACAAACTCTCACTTGGTGAATGTATACTGTATCTTTATCCTTCTCCAGCAAAATAGCAGGTCAAGGAAACTCATGTCCTTATCACTACCACCCAATCAACCTGCCCTGGGACTGCCCTCTAACTACAAAGCTTTGGTCTGCACCTGGGGCACTAGATCTTCAGGCATGTGTGTTCTTTAGAGCACACAGACCCTGAAGTCAAATGGACTTGAATTCACATGTCAAGGTACCCTCTCTAATCTTCCGTTTTCTTCTCTGTAAAATGGAAACATTAACACTCTCTACTTTAAACAGTTATGAGGATTATATGAGAAAATGCATAGAAGAAATGTAGCACCATGCCCAGCATAGTAAGCATGCAATAAATGTTGTGCTATTTATATTATTGTTGTGTTTAATATTAACATTATTATTACTATAACTATCTACCACTAGGAAAGCAAGGCTTGTCTTCAGTGTTGCTATTTTGAGGCAATGCCTTTGGTTATGATAAAAGAATGTTGTTATCTAATATTGGTAACAGAGAACATCTGTACTATACAAAATTTTATTTTTGAACTTTGCTGGGCTTCTTGGCTCAGCTCAAGAAAATTAAGGCTTGTAATCACCAGCCCATCATCAGCCAGTTATTTTCCCTTTTGCTAATGCATAACCTCCAGACAAGGCCTCCTCCCTACCTCAGCAACTGCTCATTTGCTGCTATCAGTAAAAGAAATTCTGCCGAGAAGAGAAATGGATATGTTTCTGACTTAATGTCTATTAAATCCTCAGAGCCTGATGAATAAATGTTTTATCAATCCAAAGGAGACTTATATACATATGCTCTTCTATTCACGTCCAAATTATAAACTCCTTATGTTTGAAATTATATGCTTAAAATATTAATATTTAAGTTAGGTGACAAAAGAATATATAAGACACAGATGTCTCCGCATTTTTAATAAAATGTTTAGGTCAAAGATATAAAAACAAACTGAATATTGGCAAAAGCATTCATAAATTAAAATGGTCAGCTTTATTTATTTCCCTTATGGAAACCACATCCTTACAACTGAAATGAGAGAAAATACCTAAGTAGAACCTGATGCAACATTCTAGAAGAGGATAAAATACATGGATACATGGCTTGGAAATGGTTGTCAAATTGGAAGTAAGCAGAGTAGGCCATCAACTTCATTACCACTACTACTTTACCATGCAATTCCTTGAGCTCTTCAAGGGAAATATAATATAGCACGGCAATCCATTCTTCCTTTGATTTCTATTTCCCCATCACTTAATGATCTTGTCAATATTAAATGTACCACTTTCATTTTATGGTTCCAGATTAGGATTATAAAAATCTGACCCAAGACAAGACGCAAAAAAATAGAAAGCTAAACTCAAGAGTTCAGAGTGCTCCAAGATACAATTCTCTTTTTTGGTCTGCAACAATGTATTACCTCCTCTCTTTCAGTGTGTTTTCTGTTTTGGTCATTGCATTTGCAGCTCTAAGGGTGTCTCTGGCATAAGTGAAATATTGCAGACTTTAGGTGGAAAATGTCTTTCTTTTAAATGATTCATCCGTACCCAAGGGGAAAAGCTGCTATGACTCCAATACCCATTCTCTCCTATTCCTCAGTGACAGAACCTCCAAATTTAGCTCAGCACAAAGGCCTCACAGATGAGACTGCCTATCCCAGCCTCTTGTTTACCTACGTATGGCCATGGGACCATCCATGTTTTAGCCAACTGGATGTAAGTTAAAAAAAATGACATGTGACTGCCAAAAAAGTATCCTTCAAAGAGAGAGAGTATGCTCCTCTTCTTCCCTTCCTCCTGAAGATATAATAGCTAGAGTTCCAACAATAATTTTGGTTCATGAGGTAACCCTGGAATGTAAGACAATCTGGGTCCTTGATACTTCAGATCCACCATATTCGATCTGTATTGACTATCTCCAGGCTTTCATGTGGAAAAAAATTTAGCATCTCCTATATTAAGCCACTGTCAGTTTGTATTTTGTTATGTGCTGCTAAACCTAAAGTAGAACTTAAAAAAAAAAGAATTTTCCAAATAACAGTGTTTAAATTTTTAATTAAAATATATTTTACAGGTAATTTTTAATATATTTAATACACAGCATTTGCTCTTATTTACTCTAGACTAAAAATATTTAAAGAACCCAAGAGTTATTCACACAAAGTAAGAGTCTTTG
Source organism: Pan troglodytes (assembly GCF_028858775.2). Lineage (NCBI taxonomy): Eukaryota > Metazoa > Chordata > Mammalia > Primates > Hominidae > Pan > Pan troglodytes. The sequence goes on from NC_072407.2 coordinate 98,021,859, forward strand.
AAAGAATAAATATTCACCAGTGATTATGGCCATAGGTCCTATGTACTTGGGGAAGGGAAGAATTATGAAGCTTGCTTATTAACAGTTTGTATTAATGACAACATTGGTACCTATATAGAAGCATATTAGGAGGGACAGGCACAATTAGCTTTGCATAATAAAGCTACAGGAAAGGGAACTGAAGTTATTATTTTCAAGAAGGCATCTTCCCTAGTCCTTTTTATTTTAATAATCTAGTACCAACTTTATCTTTTTATACAGTTCCATTTTTAATTTGACTTCCTGTGGAAAGCAGGTTTTTAAAATCACTCCCTATCCTTGACTATCACCTCTAATAGTGTTTAATTATTATCTACCGATTTAACTAAATCAAACAGTAGACACAAAGATAGCAAGTACTTTACATATTCAAAACCATCTTCCTTACAAAGGAAAAATATTCCACACTAAAATCTGGAGAATTTCCATTACTCAAATCCTGAATCGCACGCAATCTTTGGCTCTGATGATTTTGAATACAATAGCATTAACTTGGCAGCTTTCCAAAATAAACTTACTGCTTTCTGGTCATCTGTATCCAGGTTATCTCCTTCCCCTGGGCATAATCCAAACTTTACAGGTTCAGGTGATGGCCTCCTGGAATTACTTGTTCATAATACAGTTGACCCTTGAACAACACAGGAGTTGGGGTGCTGACCTTCAACGCAGCTGAAGATCCGCATATAATTTTGACTCCCCAAACTACTCCCCAGACTTAACTATTAATAGACTACTGTTGACTGGAAGCTTTACGGATAACATAAACAGCCCATCAAAACATATTTCAGGCTGCACGCCAATATACTGAACTCTAACAATGAAAAAAAATGTTATTAAGACAATCACAAGGAAAAGAAAATACATTTACTACCCATTAAGTGGAAGTGGGTCATCATAAAGTTTGTTATCCTCATCATGTTGCACATGCTGAGGAGGAAGAGGAGGGGTTGGTCTTGCTGTGTCAGGGGTGGCAGAAGCAGAAGAAAATCCACATAAAAGTGGATCTGAACAGTTCACACCCATGTGGTTCGAGGGTCAACTGTACTTTTTTTTAAAAATGCTTGTTTCCACTAATCTTTCTCACTAAGAATCTATTTTTAAGAAAAAGCCTAAAACACATATTCTTGTTTTATGTTACTCAAAGAAAAATGCCTTAGGAAATTTCCTAGAAATCAAATCTAATAAATCGACAAGAGATGACTTTTACCTTTTACTACTTTAGTCAACATTTTTACAAAAATGCTCTCAAGTAATAGTTTTACAGTACTTCTAACATAGACCTTAACTTAGTTTTAACTAATGTTGATTGCATTACAAAAGGCACCAATTAGCAAAAGATCCAAGGCAGTGGTTCTCAAACTTCAGCATCCATCGGGATCATCTGGAAAGCTTGCTAAAACACCAACAGCTGGGCTCCACCCCTAAAATGTTAATTCAGTTAGGTCCAAGGTAGGGCCCAAGAATTTGCATTTTTAACAAATCCCAAAGAGATACTGATGCTACTGGCCTGGAGACCAAACTTTGAGAACTACTGGTCTACACTAATAGGAAATTATTGATAATAGCATAAAAAGGAAAAATACAGATATATATGGGACCCAGTCTCAGGTTCACTATCAACTTGCATTCTTTAAATATGTCCTTTCTGAAAAGCTACATAATTACTATGTCAGACCAATATTGTTCCTTATCTAAGAGAACTTAGATCTTTGAGGGTTTTTAAGTAATGAAATCCAAATAAGTAATTTTTAGTCTAATATGTTCAATGTTTGATACAAGGTACTACTAATAATGCCAAGGTTGTAGGTTCAATCTGGTAGCTTTACTCTGTTTTACAGCTATAATTTCTACCTCTAATCTTGCCAGCTGTCTCAGCAGACATGCCAAGAGTGACAAAGGGAATGGGTAAAAATGTGTGATTGTACACAAATCCATCACCACTACTAGAAAAACAACATAAAAGCATATTTCCTACCAACATATCACTTTTTTTTCTTGAGACGGGGTCTCACTGTCTTGCCCAGGCCAGAATACAGTGGCACCATCACAACCCACTGCAGCCTCAATGTTCCCAGGCTCAGGTGATCCTCTCACACCAGCCCCCCAAGTATCTGGGACTACAGGCATGCACTACCATGCCCAGCTAACTTTTTATTTTTTGCAGAGACAGTGTTCTGCCATGTAACCCTGGCTGGTCTGGAATTTCTGGACTCAAGCGATCCCAAACTGTTCAGCCTCCTAAACTGCTAGGATTACAGGCGTTAGCTACTGCACCTGGCCTCCAACACATCACTCTTAAGTGACCTTGAGGCTAAAACTAAAGATGAGACCTTGCAACAAAATGTGTTTTAGAAATCTAGGAAACTCCTCTACTTCTTCAGGCTATAAGTATAATCAAAATCCATGGAAACAGAAATCTAGGAATTCCTGTTTTCAAATGATGATAATTTTAAGGCAGGCATGCAATTTATAAATGCAATTAGTTGAGAACTACTTTGAGTATGTGTACCCCCCCTTTGATTTTTTTAATGGAAGTTAAATGTAAATATAAGATGCTCATCAATGCTAATGAAATTATATACTAGAAATTGATAAAACCAAATAATCTGGGATAAACAAGTATGGTACCCAGAATAACTAAAGCCTGAGGTTATATGAAGGATGACAAGAACACACATTAATTAAAACGACTAACAACACAAGTTAGAGCAAAAGGGGCAAAAGTAATCAAGAGTAGCAGATGGATAAATAGGTAGTTGAAGAGGACATAATAACCTCATTGTGTGTAGGACTGGGCACAGAACAGTAAAATCAGCTCAAGATGTCCAGTCTCCCATAAAAATAACTTCAGCTTAGACCTGAAATTGCAAGTGTTCAGGCCAAATTCAACAGAAGGAATCCTTTTTAATCCTTTGAATGGGAACAACAAACAAGACCAGTGGTGAACATTCCGTCAACATTCTTTTATTTAGGTGTTCACTCAGCACCTATTCGGCACTAGATATCTTACCATTTGATTATGCACAATACAAACTAATCAAAGAAACGCACTAAAGCAGTGCATTTTATAATAGTGTATAAACTGAAAAATGGAAAACCAGACTAAGATGGCAGATTATTACCAATATGATGTCAAATTCTGCTGTGTAACTCATTACAGTTCTGAGACTCAAGCCTACTCTTATTATCACATCTGACCTACAGTATTATTTTACCTATATCCTATAAAGTCATACTTATATCAAGAATCAGAGCACACCCAACAAAAGTAAAATTACAGAATATAACTAGATTATCAGGATGCTAAAGTGAAGTTTTCCACAACTCCCTCTCACTTTCTGCGGGGATAGATATACATGAAGAATGGCCAACAGCAAGATATACAAGAGTTGCTGAACAGTTTACTGAAGTATGGCAATATTAAGCAGGACTCACCAAAGACAACTATTGTTTTTTTTGTTTTTGTTTGAGACGGAGTCTCACTCTATTGCCCACTCTGAAGTGCAGTGGTGCGTTCTTGGCTCACTGCAACCTTGGCCTCCCAGGTTCAAGTAATTCTGGTACCTCAGCCTCCCAAGTAGTTAGGGTTACAGGTGCGTGCCACCACGCCCAGCTGACGATTACTTTTTTTTTTTTTAAAGATGCAGGATGACATAACTATAGCTGGTTAGGAAACTACTACCTGGATATCATATGAAGAATGAAATTGCCCTTTTGTGGGCAAAAGCATCAGATCTATGATGACCTAGAAGGCATAACTGGAGACAAGAGAACTCTGAAATGACTACAGATACTTAGTAAGACTCATCACATGTTTATTGTGAACTACAGATTGCACAACAGCCTGTCATCCAACTTCAATGGAGTATGTCATTTTCATTTTTTTAAATATTTTTACTTATTTTAAAAAGTCTTTCTTTTTTAGAGATGGGGTCTCACTATGTTGCCCAGGCTGGTCTCAAACCCCTGGGCTCAAGTGATCCTCCCACCTTGGCCTCCCAAGTGCTGAGATTACAGGCATGAGCCATGGCACTCGGCCAAGTATGTCATTTTCAAAAAACAATGGGCAACCACATGGATTAGTGTATCATCCTTCCTACTTCCCAAAAGGGCTTCAGACATCTAATCAATACATTTAAACATAACACATAATATTTAACTTGAGTTCATGTAATAATAAAAGTACTTAAAGAAATTAGAGATGAGTATATTACCACCTTCAGATATAAATTTGACTAAAGTTTTACTAAGCTAAAGAGAAAGACGCAGTTATATAGTTACCACTTACTAACAAACAAGGAGCATACATAATTTTTTCTATAAATAATTTTCTTTGTAGCTAAACTCAGCAGAAATTTATGTTAATGCATGTGTGAAAAACATTCTGTGACACATTTAACAATATTAACTATTATTCTGCCAGAGATATCAAAACAAATTCCAAAGGCAGTTTCCCAATTAGGCCTCTGTATAAAAACAGAAAGCATAAAAATAAACTACAATTTAAGGGAATCATTTCTGCAAAAACTGAGATAATATAGGCCAAACAGCAATAATTTTGCTTTGTCAAAGGCTAATGAAACAAAAGAAATAACTTAAACAATCTAGATAGACACTTAACATAGCTATGAGACCAAAGCAGTCCACACTGGCAATGTATTAGAGTCACCTGCGATGAAGTGTTAGCCTAGATTGTTTAAAATTAAGCTTTCTAACTAGTGTCTATAATGTATCTATTACATACTGTTGATTAAGGAGAGTGCCACAAACAGGTATGATGATTAATGAAATAAAAGACACATAGAATTTAGCAGGGAAACTTCCATACAGTAGACATTAAGTAAATGTTACTTTTCTACCTTCCAGAGGAGAGTAATGAAAGCTGGCATTCTCTTATGGAAAACAGGAATCATACTTATATTTTTGTCCAGAGAGGATTAGGCTAATCTACTATATCACAATTCTCTCGAGGAGTACTTAATTTTCTCAAATTTCTCAGTAACATAATTTTTTATAGAGAAGTTCATATACATATATAATCTTTATACTTGCTGGGCTTTCTGTTTTAGGAAATAAATATGTTCAAGTGGCACCGTTAGGTATATTAGTTTGTAATAATAAAGGACACTTATTTCGTGTAATTGCAAAAATCCAAAACAAAGGTTATTTGCAAAGGAATTATCTTTAAAATTAATATCAATGCATTCATCTTAGTATTGTCATTAAAATTTTAAAAATGACAATGTTAGAGTTCCAAGGGACCTTACAGATTTTCTAGATCAAGCTTCTTATTTTAAAAGATGAGAAAACTGTAGACTAGAAAGTCTAAATGAAAAGACCAAAGAGCTAGCTCAGCCAGAGACTTCAGCATGGGAGCTTCCTAACTTCCAGTACTTCCTTCTTTCTAACATACTGTGCTGCTTCATGTGGTTCTAACTTCTCTGCCTTGGATGAGAGTACTGGTTGCCTCTTATGCTATTCTGAGGCATAGTTGTCATTTGTAACTTTCCCATAAAATTCGAATTTTCCAACCTGTTTTCTGAATGAATTATACAACTGAACATGTTAATCCTCAGCTTTCCAAATTTCAAAGCAATAAATACAGAATTCAAAAAATACTTGATTCAAACGTGCAATATATATAATCAAACTGCAAAAAAAAATCCTCCTTTCCTGGATAATTCAGGCTACAAATTCGAAAAAAAAAAAAAAAAACCATTTAGTGAGCACCTATCACATGCTGAGACTATGTTAAGTGCTGGAGATATGAAGGTGATTAAGATTGCCCTCAAGTATAATAGCTTATAACCTGGTAGAAAAGGCACTTTAAGCCAACAATTATAGTGTGCTTATTAAAGACTCTGAAAAACGACTGTGCAGGGAGCTATGAGTGCATATGGCAATCTAGAATGACGGGATCAGACAGTGGTTCCCCAGTGAGGTGCTGAACATCAACAGGAAAAAAGGCAATAACTACCCATATTTAGCAGAATCCAAAATGAATTATAATAGAGCCACTTCAACTGATTGAAGGAGAAAATGAAAATTGTGTGTTTTCACACAGCAGTTATCGAATCACTCTCTAATAACAATTAGACTATTATTCAGTGGAAAAGAACCAGATTTCATCGTGGCTGCATAAAAAGCAAATACAGGTCTTATATTATTTTTAAAAAAATTTTTAAATCATTATTTTAAAATCAAAGAAAAAGACTGCATCCAAAACGCGTCTAGTTAATATTCATAAAAGCTCTCTGCAAAGCTGCATAAAGTCCTCCTCAAAATTCCAGGATAAAATTCCCATCTGTTACAAGAGAAATGACAACGTGGAGAACCAGTAGTCCAAGAAGGAAGAAAACTACCACTCATTTTGTTTTCTTAAACCTATCACTGGGGATAAAAACCACTCAGATTCCTTGATACTGACTTTCAGCTGGAAGATTTAGAAAAGAGAAGCACAGGAGACATTTTTATTTACATATTTAAGCAAAAAGGGAGGCGAGAAGAAAATCAGAGTGTAGAGAAAAGCATGAAAGAAATTAAGAAGGTGAAGCCATGAAAAGAGAGAAAAGGGCTGGGCAAGAACCCAAAAACCAAAGACATAAGAAGGGGTGGAGGAAGAAAGATTGACTTTAGGATGGTTTTGGAAAAAGTGACAGAGAAAGACAGGAAATGTGGGGAAAAGAATGGGGGCAGGGGGAACTGTCTTAAAAAAGGTTTGAGAGAGAATGAAAGACAGGAGAAAGTAATTAACTGGGACCACCTCCATCGGGGAGAAAACGAGATAGGAATATGAAAGGTGGAGGAATCGATAAAGCAGCAGCGAGTTTTAACCTCCTTTTCCTCAGCCTCCACGCCCCAGGGAGGGAGGCAGAAGTGGTTCCCAAGTCCCGGGGAAGGAATTCCGGCGTAGCCTTCAGAAACCAGAATCCGCGAATTGGGGCAACAATCCAGCAGGTCCCCGGCCCCTCTCCATCCCCTTCGGACGCGGGCGGGGCCCTGGGCGTCCTGGTTACCTGGACAAGGAGTCCACGCTGGGCGGCCGAGCCGCCGCCGGCTGGGAGCCAAGACTCTCGCAGCTCGAGCTCTTCTCCATCGCGCGGCAGGGGCAGCAGAGGGAAAGGCTGAAGCAGTCTTCGCGGCTACAGGGCGGGAGAAGCGGAGGGCGGAGTGCTACGGACCGGGGCCGCAGTCAGGCCAGCGCCGGCCCGGGAGGGAGACCGGAAGCGGCCATGTTCCCCCAGAGTGCACCGCGCCTGTAGGCTGCTGGGCAGCGGGAAGACCCCACTGCGCAGCTCAGCCGCCGGCATCGACTCTCCGTGCTGGTTGTGTCCGGCCGCGCGACATCTGGTCTTGGGGAAAGGGAGGTGGCGGCTCCCAGGGTGAGGGGGTCTGGTGAAGCGGGAGGGATGAAGGACCAGACCCTTATGGAAGGAGGAGAAATCCTAGGTGTAAGAGGAATGAGGGAACACTAAACATGAGGGTCTCAGGAAGGAGATAAGGACCTGAGGCCAGGAGGATGATTTAGACAGGAATGTGGGGGTCAAGGAAAACAAGAGGACCGGATAATGAGAGAAAAGTGAGAAAGAGGTATGGGAGAGGGATTGGGGAGGATCTGATATACATGCAAACTGATATACATGCAAAAAGAATTATATACTACTGGATGCGGTGCTATTGGATTACCCAAGTAGAAGACAAACTTCTACCGATTTTCCCCTGCCCTTTCAAATTCCCGTGCCTAGCAGGAAGGGAGTGTGGAGGAATAGAACTGTGATAAAAGAACAGGAACTGGGTAAAGGGGAAATGCTTCTGCTAGGATTTTTCTGTTAGGATACAGGAAGGCCATAAGGACACCATAAAGGGATTTTTCTGGTTGAGATTGAATCCTAATCATCTCATGTATGGGGTGTAAAATTATGCAAAGATTATTCCTGTAAAAAAAAAAAATCAGACCATCCTTAAAAAACTTCCTTGCTAGGATAAATTGAATTATATTGATTTAAACTAGATTTAATTTATAATGTACAACTGATGTCTTTTAAAAAATCTTATAGTTGCAGTGCAGTATTAACTTGCAAGTACATTCCCAAGAAGAACAACCTAGCTTAGTTATGTTCAGTGTAAGGTAGAGTAGTTACTGATGAGTATGTGTTTAAGCACAAAAGGCTTAGCCTTTTTTGAGTTTGGCAAGGACAGACAGCGACCGATTGTTTTTATTTCCATAATTTTGAAGATACCTTAACTGGACTCTGTAGGCAAAGGGAGTAGGTAGTCAAAAACATTTTTTAACAAGCTTAAATATCTATCATGACTCATAGAAGAATTTCCTTATTTCTTCACCATCTCTACCTGCCTTCCAAAATGCTGACTCACTGTCAGCTACTTTGACTTAAATTTCCTTAGTGAAGACTGATGAACCCTTGAATGGGAGACCTATGTACTTTCTTCCACCCAGTTCATTCGTAGCACTTTGTTAATAGAACCCTCGAAACCTTCTGCCTGATGTAACAATATGTGTATGGTTCTATCTAGTGATTAATAAAGAACAGTGTAGTAAAAGTGTAGAGACTTTGGAACCAGACAGACCTGCATCGGAATCCCGGTTCTGTCTCTGCACTTGCTCTGTGCTGTGGTTAAGTTGTTTCACATCTCTAAAATGGGAGTAAAATGGGAATAAAAATATCTACGTAATAGGTTGTTTTTCTCTGTGCAGAGTCGGTTGCACAGTACGGTCTCACTAAGTAGATTTATTATTACTTGTTTTTCCACTGAACTTACTGCTTGACTTCTAACCTGACTGGTAAAATGGTAACTTCTCAGAGTGAAAACACAAGCAAAGAATATCAGCTGAAAATTAATTAGTGAACTCTAATTAATTAATGAACTCTAAGAAAATGAAAAAACATGGTTAACTTGGGACCTCACCAAAAGTTATTAATTTTTCAATTTATAATCTGGGCTGTTTTTTCTCAAACTATCTGCAAGAAGGAACAGTGTTTTGTTTTTAATTTTCAAACCATCACCAACCAATACTTTTTTAAAATATAAGAAAAATTAATCACAGTTGGTTCCATATCCTCAGATTCAACCAACCACAGATTGAAAAATTTGTAAAAATTGTAAAAAACAAAATAATACAAATAGAAGACAATACAGTATAACAACTATTTACATAACATTTACATTGTATTAGATATTATAAGTAATCTAGAGTTGATTTAAAGTATACAGGAGGGTATGCATAGGTTATATGTAGATACTAATGCCATTTTATTTAAGGGACTTGAGCATCTTTAGATTTTACTATCCTTGGGGGTCCTGAAACCAATAACCTGCAGATACTAAGGGATAACTGCACTAGGAAAATTAAAGAAAAAGGTATGCAAAATACAAGGCCAAATTGTTTATTAGATTTAACAGATATTACTCCTTGAAAGTTTCGTGAAAGTTCCTAAACACTTATTCTCAATATTGCGTTGATCTCATCATAGACTGACAACAGTTCATGTATGGGTGCTACACCAAAAAACCATTGAGATCTCATAAATTAATAAAGTTGCAGAATACAAAATCCACATCCAAAATTAGTTTGCATTTCTATGCATCTATAATGGCCAAAAAAGAAATCAAGAAGGCAATCCCATTTACAAAAACTGCAAAACAAAAACAAACAAACAAAAACCAGGAATAAGTTTAACCAAGGAAATGAAAGACCTCTACAAGAAAAACTATAAAACTCTGATAAAGGAAATTGAAGAAGATGCAAATAAATGGAAAGACATTTCATGCTCATGGAACAGAACAATTAACATTGTTAAAATAACCATACTACCCAAAGCAATCTACAAATTCAATGTCTATCAAAATATCAGTGTCATTTTTCACAAAAAAAGAAGAAAAATTCTAAAATTCACATGAAACTAAAAAAGAGCCTGAATAGCCAAAGCAATCCTGAGCAAAAAGAACAAAGCTGGAGGCATCAGACTATCTGACTTCAAAATATAAATAAATATAAGGCTATACCAACAGCAGCGTATTGGTATAAAAACAAACACACATACCAAAGGAACATAAGAGAGAATCCAGAAATAAACACATGCATTTACAGCCAACTGATTTTGGACAGACATCAAGAAAACACACTGGGGAAAGGACAATCTCTTCAATAAATGGTGCTAGAAATAGTGGATATCCATATTCAGAAGAATAAAACTGGACCCCTGTATCTTACCACATACACAAATCAACTTAAGATGGATTAAAGACTAAAATGTAACACCCAAAGCTGTAAAATAACTACAATAAAATATAAGGGAACTACTTCAGGACTTTAGGCAATGATTTTACAGCTAAAACCTCAAAAGCACAAGTAACAAAAACACAAATAGACAAATGGGACTATATTAAAGTAAAAAGCTTCTGCACAGTAAAGGAAACAATCTACAAGGTGAAGAGACAACTTGTTGAATGGCAGAGAATATTTGCAAACTATTTATCTGACAAGGGAGTAATATTTAGAATATATAATGAACTAAAATATCTGAACAGTAAAAAAAAAAAAAGAAAAAAATCCCATTAAAAAATAGGCAGGCTAAGCGTGTGGCTCATGCCTGTAATCCCAGCACTTTGGGAGGCTGAGGTGGGCAGATCACTTGAGGTCAGGAGTTCGAGACCAGCCTGGCCAAAATGATGAAACCCCATCTCTACTAAAAAATATAAAAATTAGGTGGGCATGGTGGCATGTGCCTGTAATCCCAGCTACTCAGGAGGCTGAGGCAGGAGAATTGCTTGCACCCAGGAGGCAGAGGTTGCAGTGAGCCAAGATCATACCACTGCACTCCAGCCTGGATGACAGAGTGAGACTCCATCTCAAATAAAAAGGCAAAGGGCCAGCTGCGGTGGCTCACACCTGTAATCCCAGCACTTTGGGAGGCTGTGGTGGGTGGATCGCCTAAGGTCAGGGGTTCGAGACCAGACTGGCCAACATGGCAAAAACCCATCTCTACCAAAAATAAAAATAAAAATAAAATAGCTGGGTGTGGTTATGGGTGCCTGTAATCCCAGCTTCTGGAGACTGAGGCAGGAGAATCGCTTGAACCCAGGAGGCCAAGGTTGCAGTGAGCCTAGATCACGCCACTGCACTTCAGCCTGGGAGACAGAGTGAGACTTCGTCTCAAAGAAAAAAAGGGCAAAGGACATAAACAGATGTTTCTCAAAGGAAGACACAAGAATAGCCAAAAGGTATATGAAAAAATGCTCAACATCACTAATTATCAGGACAATGTAAGTCAAAACCACAATGAGATATCACCTTATCCCAGTCAGAATGACTGTTATCAAAGAGACAAAAAATAACAGATGCTGGTGAGGATGTGGAGAAAAGGGAACTATTATACTCTGTTGGTGGGAATGTAAATTAGTACGGCCAGTATGGAAAATAGTCTGGAGATTTCTGAAAAAAACTAAAAATAGAACTACCGTATGATCCAGCATACCCATTACTGGGTATTTATTCAAAGGAAAAGAAATTAGTTATCAAAAAGATACCTGCACCCCATGTTTATTTTGCAGCACTATTCACAGTAACGAAGATATGGAACCAACCTACATGCCCATCAATGGTCGAATGAATAAAGAAAATATATATACGCAATGAAATATAAAAAAAGAATGAAATCATGTCATTAGCAGCAACATAAATAGAATTACAGGTCATTATGTAAAGTGAAATAAGCTAGGCACAGAAAGACAAAAATCATGTGTTATCTCTCATACATGGGAGCTCAAAAAGTCAATCTCATGGAAGTAGAGAGTAGAATGAAGGACACCAGAGGCTAGGAAGGGTGTGTAGAGGAAGGATGAGGAGAGGTTGGTTATTGAGTACAAAGATACAGTTAGATAGAAGAAATAAGTTATAGACTGGGCGCAGTGGGTCATGTAATTTTATCACTTTGGGAGGACAAGGCGGGTGGATCACTTGAGGTCAGGAGTTCAAGACCAGCCTGGCGAAAATGGTGAAATCCCATCTCCACTAAAAATACGAAGATTAGTCAGATGTGGTGGCAGGCACCTGTAATCCCAGCTACTCAGGAGGCAGAGGCAGGAGAATTGCTTGAACCCGGGAGGCAGTTGCAGTGAGTCAAGATTGCACCACTGCACTCCAGCCTGGATGATAGAATGAGAATTCATCTCAAAAAAAAAAAAAGTTCTAACATTCAATAACAGAATATGATGTCTATAGTTAACAAGAATGTACAGTATATTTCAAAATAGCTAAAGCAGAGGACTTGAAATGTTCTCAACACATAGAAATAATAAATACTCAAGGTGATGGATTCCCTAAATACTCTGACTTGGTCATTACATATTCTGTGCATGCAACAAAATATCACATGTGCCCCATAGATATGTACAAATATTATATATCAAAATGAAAAGAAGAGAGAAAATGAAAATAATAAACATTGAATGACCAAGAAGATATAATTAAAATAGATTGAACATCATAGAATAATTTTATGGACATCTTTACACCAAACACTTATAATCTTAAATAAATAAATATTTTGAAACAGAGACATGCCAAAATTTGCTAAATAAGAAACAGAAAAAAATAGAAGTTAAAAAAAATCAAAAACCTCTCCCTCAAATATTTTTATGGATAAAGTCTAACAGATTTTGAAGAAATTAAGGAACAGAAAAATAAAGCTGCTGAATCAATTTTATGAGGTCTGTTTCCCATAGGCCTTTCCTTTGTGAACATTTATAAACACAAGTGAAATCCTAAATGAAATATTACTTAAAATAGGGTGATGTCAACAAGACGCCAGACTAGGAAGATTCAAGCTCTTCTGGCCACACAGATGATGACTTTAAAACAATGTACAAGCTGGGCACAATGACTCACCCCTGTAACCCCAGAATTTGGGGGCCTAAAATGGGCGGATCGCTTAAGCCCAAGAGTTTGAGTCCAGCCTGGGCAACATGGTGAAACCCCATCTCTTCAAAATATACAAAAAACTAGCTGGGTGTGGTGGCATGTGCCTGTAGTCCCAGCTACTTGGGAGGCTGTGATGGCAGGATCGCTTGAGCCCAGGAGGTCAATGCTGCAATGAGCCGTGATTAAGCCACTGCACTCCATCCTGGGTGACAGAATGAGACCCTGTCTAAGAAAGAAAGAAAAAAAAAAAAAGTACAGGACAATCTGTGTGAGAAGTTAAAGCATGTTAAACCAAGAAAGTATTCTAGAGAAAGAGGTAGAAAAACTTATGGCATTTGGCATACCTGTTTATCATCCTTTCCCTAGATGGCATATCATGAAGGAATGGGTGGGGGGAACACTCCACACTTCTTATCAGGGCTTTTTCCTGTGGATGAAAGCAAAAAAGGGGGCTTTAAATAAAATGTTTTGGCTTTTCTGGGGCTGCCCAAGGGACTGGTTTTGGTCTTGCCAGACTCTCAGCACTGATGGTATTGATACCAGAGCTTGGAGCCTATAATAAAGGAGAGCAGCTTATTATAGCCCCATTTCTACAGGCAGACACCAAAAGAAGCAGGAGATCAGAAAATATCTTGGAGGTCATAGAACTTCCAGCCCAGATGATTAGTAAAAGTCCTCTCTTGCACAAAACTAGTACACAAAGACTGGGAGAGGTGGGTTTTTTTTTTTTTTTTTCCAAATCCTGTCAAAAAAGTTACATGTCATACAAAGAAAGGGTAAAACATGGCCCAACCAAAGAAATAAATACAATTCCAGAAACAAGCCCTAAAGAAATTCAGATTTATGAACTGCCCGAAAAAGAATTTAAAATAACTGTTATAAAGATGCTCAATGAGGCCAGGCACATTGGCTCATGCCGGTAATCTGAGCACTCTGGGAGGCCAAGATGGGCAGATCACCTGAGGTCAGGAGTTCAAGACCAGCCTGACCAACATGGTAAAACTCTGTCTCTACTAAATGCAACAAATTAGCCAGGTGTAGTGGCACATGCCTGTAATCCCAGCTACTTGGGAGGCTGAGGCAGGAGAACGGCTTGAACCTGGGAGGCAGAGGTTGCAGTGAGCCAAGATTGCACCATTGCACTTCAGCCTGGGCAGCAAGAATGAAACTCCATCTCAAAAAAATAAATAACATGTTAAAAAATAAAGATGTTCAATGAGCTTAAAGAGAATACCAATAGATGAATCACAAAACAACACATTAACAAAATGTGAATATCAACAAAGTGATAGAAGCTATTTTAAAAAGGACAAAATTTCTGGAACTGGAAAACACAAATGAACTGAAAAATTCATTAAAGGAATTCAACAGCAAGCTTGATCAGGCAGAAGAAATAATCAGTGAACTCAAAGACAGGTCATTTGAAACCACTGAGTCAGAAAAACTAAAAGAAAAAAAGGAAGAAAAGTAAAGAAAGCTGTATTAGGCTGTTATTGCATTGCTATAAAGAAATATCTGAGACTGGATAATTTATAAAGAAAAAAGGTTTAATTGACTCACAGTTCTGCAGGCTGTATAGGAATCATGTTGTCTGCATCTGCTTCACTTCTGGGGAGACCTCAGGGAGTTTTTACTTGTGGCAGGAAGTGAAGGGGGAGCAGGTGTCTCATATGACAAAAATGGGAGCAACAGGGAGAGTAGTGGGGAGGTGCCTACACTTTCAAACAATCAGATTTCATGAGAACTTATTCACTGTCACAAGGACAGCACCAAGCCATGAGGGATCTACCCCCATGACCCAAACACCTCCCACCAGGCCCACCTCTGACATTGTGAATTAAATTTCACCATGAGATTTAGAGGGGAGACATATCCAAACAACACCAAGAGCCTAAGGGAATTATGGGACACTATCAAGTGGACCAATATAAGCATTATAGAAATTACAGAAGGAGAAGAGAGAGAGAAAGAGGCAGGGAGATTATTTGAAGAAATATTGGCTGAAAACTTCCCAAATCAAAAGAAACAATGAACATTAAGATTAAATTAACTCAAAGAACTTCAACTAGGATAAATTCAGTGAGAATCACCCCAAGACATGGTATACTCAAACTTTCTAAAATCAAAGACAAAGAAAGAATCTTGAAAACAGGCAAGAAAAGCAATTTGTCACATAAAGGAGCTTCTATAAGATTATCAGATTTTCCAGCAGAAACTTTACAAGCCATAAGAGTATAAGATGATATGTTCAAAGTGTTGAGGAAAAATAATGTCAAACAGGAATACTGTATTTGGCCACACTGTTCTTCAAAGATTAAAGAGAAATTTAGACTTTCTCAGATAAACAAACACTGAGAGAGTTCATTACCTCTAGACCTTCTCTACAAGAAATGCTAACAAGAGTCCTTCAAGTTGAAATGAAAAGATTGTAGACAGCAGCACAAAGCTATATGAAAACATAAGATTCTCCATAAAGGTACATATATGGACAAATATAGTAACCTGTCCTATTGTACTTTTGATGCATAGAATTTAAATAACAAAGATATTTTAAGAACTATAAATCTATGTTAATGGGTTTACAATATATAAAGATGTAACATGATATCAGTAACATAAAGTGGGGGTGGAGTGGAGCTATAAAGAAGTAGCATTTTTATATATGATTGAGGTTATTATCATTTAAAATAGAATGCTATCATTTAAATATGTTGTACATAATTGCAATGGTATTCACAAAGAAAATATCTATAAAACATACACAAAAGGAAACGAAGACATCCAAGCATATAACTACAAAAAATCAATGAAACATAAAGGTAGGCAATAAAAAAGGAAAGGAGGAAAAAAAAGGCTACAAAACACAGAAAACAACAAAATAGCAATGGTGCAATGGTAAGTCTTTCCCTATCAGTAATTATTTTAAATGTACATGAATTAAACTTGCCAATCAAAGACACAGATTGGGTGAATGGATTAAAAGAACAAGATACAAGTATATATTGTCTAGAAGAGACTCACTTTAAGTCTACACTCATAGTCTGAAAGTGAAAGGATGCAAAAAAGATATTTCATGCAAATGGTAACCAAAAGAGAATAGGGGTGCCTATACTAGTACCAGGTGAAATAGACTTTATATCAAACACTGTTACAAGAGATGAAGAAGCATGTTGCATAATAATAAGAGGGTTGATTCAGCAAGAAAATATAACAATTATAAATATTTATGTACTAAACCTCAGAGATCCTAAATATTTGAAGCAGACTTGGACAGAATTGAAGGGAGAAATAGAGAGAAACACAATAATAGTAGGATACTTTAATAATTCACTTTCAATAATGGATAGAACAACAAGAGAGAATGTCAATAAGGAAATAGAGGACTTGAACAACAGTATAGACCAACTGGACCTGACAGACATAGAACCCTCCACTAAATAACAGCAGAATGTGTTCTTCTCAAGTACACATGGAATGTTCTCTGGGATAGACCATATGTTAGATCACAGTACAAGTCTTAAAAAATTAAAGAATGTAGAAATCATACATAGTATCTTTTCCAATAATAATAAAATAAAACCAGAAACCAATAGCACAGGGATTAACTAAGAAAATAGAAGACTCAAAGACTAAAATCAGAGATGAAAGAAGAGACATTACAAGTGATACCAAAGAAATAAAAAGGATAATAAGAGAATACTATGAACAACTGTAAGCCAACAAATTGGAAAACCTAGAAGAAATTAATAAATTCCTAGAAACCCAACCTACCTGTAGGAGATCAGTCAGGGTATTGGGAAAAATTGTAGAAAGATGCAAACCTTCTTGGAAAGCCGGAAGGTTTTACAAAAGCTTCGGAAAAGGATTTGGCTGAAGGCAGCCAGATTCTCTTATCCAGTGCCTGAAAGCTTAGGTTAGATAACAAGGGGATATAAAGAAACTGATCTAGATAGGTTAGTTTACTTAGGCCTCGGAACCTGGCCTTTAATCATCCGCACACAGGACTACTGTTAGGCAGGGGGCAGAGGGCGACCTTGTGAATTGCCCACAAGTGTGTTGCCCCAAGGCCTTCGTCATTAAATCTATACTGAATAAATGCTCACAGAGCCACCTCGTCAGGGCCATGGCTGCTGACTCTTTACAGCACCCTCCTTGGTGTCTGTGGGCAGCCTGGTCCCCAGCCCACTTTTTCACTGGATACCTGTGTCTGAGTGCATTTGTTCATCCGTCATTCAGCCAGGGTCTGTAGGTCAGACCCGGCAGGTGGTGCCCCGCATGAGGAACGTGCAACAGATCGCAACAGAACCCTCAAAAATGAAGGTGAAAAGACTGCACAGTCAGTAAGTCAGAAGTCATTGGTGCCCGCTCGGGATTTCCAAGTTCGAGGGAATTATTCAGGCTAGGGTTTCATCATGGGACAACAGTTATCAGCACAACAGAAGCAGTATATAAAAGTATTGAAACAGCTGCTTAAAGCTAGCAGAGACTCGGTTTTGCAGGCTCAATTAAGGGACCTAATGCAAATAGCTGTTTTCCATAACCCATGGTTCCCAGAAGAAGATATGCTAGACGTAGAGCTCTGGGAACAAGTGGGAAGATATCTTAAATAACATCATGTGCAAGGGCAATGGGTCCCAGTAACATCTCTAACATTATGGGCCTTAGATAGGGCAGCTCTGGCCCTGTTTTACACAGAAGAGCCTCAGAAGGGAAGGGAAGAGGAAACATCACCTACCTTACCTACTCCTTATCCCTCAGCCCTGCTATCACCGGGCCAAAACAACAAAGAGGAAACAGAGGTTTCGCCTGAGCCCCCTCCTCCAATAAATTGGAAAAAATACAAGGGATATGCTACAGCTATGGGACCCTGTCTTAGGCAAGCAGCATTAGAAGGGGAGCTCTTAGCCTGCCCGGTAGTGCAAGATTGACAGGACAATGAAGTGCATGAACCCATTTCTTTTAATGCTTATAAAAAGCTAAGAAAAAGCACTAAAGAAAACGGAGCCGCTAGCCCATTTATGAATGGAATGATTGAAGCCTTGGCAGACAACTTCCATATGACCCCATGTGACTGGTCAGTGCTAGCTAAAACAAGTTTGGAGCCCAGCCATTACCTCCTCTGGAGGGCAGAATATGATGAGTTGTGCGAACAACAAGCCAACCAGAATAAGGTGGCCAGGCAAGACATAACAGCTGCTATGCTCCAGGGAAGGGCCCCCATGCCGATGTACAACAACAACTAATTTTGATCCCCAGGTCTATCCACAGGTGTCTTTGCACACTCTCAGGGCATGGGACTGAATTCCTGGAAGCAGAGTTCAACAGGGATCTTTTATAAATGTTCAATGAGGGCCACAGGAGCCATTTGTTGAGTCTATCAGTCAGTTAACCCAGGCAATTAAGAGACAAATTAGTCAGGCCCAGGCCGCTGATATATTATTGTTGCAATTGGTTTATGAAAACGCTAATGTGGATTGCCAACAAGCATTTCAGGCAATCAGAGGAAAGGCAGCCACAGTCAGGGAACTTATACGAGCATGTCAATTGGTGGGGACTGAAACACACAAAGCCAAAATATTAGCTGTAGCATTAAGGCCTCCTAAAGTGAAAAGGGAGAGAGACCCAAATTGTTTTCTATGCAGAGAGCCAGGTCATATGAAGAAGGAATGCCCCAATAGAGACCAAGGTAACTCAGGAAAATAACTCGCTTCTACATGCCCCGATGTAAAAAGGGAAAACACTGGGCAAATTAATTCAGGTCCAAATTTGATAAAAACAGCAACCCCACAAGTAACCAGGTGGGAAACTTCATGAGGGGCCGGCCCCAGGCCCCACTTCAAACTGGGGCAATGCTAGCAGCTTTCCTCAGTCAGATGGAAGGCCCACAGTCCTCTCTTTCAGAGCAGCCACCACTGGGAGCACAGGACTGGACTTACTCTGCCCCAACAAATTAGTGCTAAAAGGAGAAGACCCTAAAAAGATTGCAACTGGGATCTGGGGCCCACTGCCTCTGGGAACAGTGTGATTAGTCCCAGGGTGATCAAGCCTATCCAGTAAAGGAATTAATGTGCTCACCAGGGTAATTGATAGTGATTATCAAGGTGAGATATTAGTTATGATGGAATGTAAAGGTCTGTATATCCTTCCTCCTGGATCAAAGATCGCTCAGTTACTGCTTTTACCATATTGGGTCCCCAATGCTCACGGAAAGGAAAGGGGAAAGGGAAGTTTTGGAAGCACAGGAGCCACAGGAGTATATTGGAATCAATTAATCACTGATCAGAGACCCATGATCACCTTAAAAATTGGAAATAAGAATGTCACTGACTTATTGGACACGGGAGCAGATATTCCAATCATTAGTGATCAAAACTGGCCAGAAACTTGGCCTTGGGTCACTCAGAAACAAAAAATTGTCAGCATCGGGGAAGTGCGCACAGCCAAGCAGAGCACATGCCGCCTAACCTGTTGGATTCAGAGGGAAGAAAGGCAGTTACACAACCTCTAATCATGCCTATCCCTGTTAATCTTTGGGGACAGGACCTATTAGCCCAATGGGGGGGGGTCACTCTGCAGACCCCTTTCTAATAATGGCCACTGTTATTATCCCTCCCCTACCCCGGCGTGGCTCTCTCAAGATCCACTTTGGGTAGAACAGTGGCCCTTAAAGGGAGAGATTACAAAGACCCCATGAATTAGTTGAGGAGCAATTAAAAGCCAGCCATATAGAACCATCAAACAGCCCTTGGAATTCACCCATTTTCGTCATTCCCGAAAAGTCTGGTATATGGAGACTTTTGCATGACTTACGTGCTATCAATGCTAATTTGCAACCTATGGGGCCCCTTCAACAGGGGCTCCCCTCCCCCACAGCGATTCCTCAAGATTGGCCTATAATCGTTATTGACTGAAAAGACTGTTTTTATACTATTCCCCTTGCAAAACAGGACAGAGAAAAAATTGCATTTACAATACCAGCTATCAATAATGAAAGGCAAGCTTGCCAATTTCATTGGAACGTGCTTCCTCAAAGAATGCTGAACAGTCCTACCATGTGTCAGTATCATATAAATCAGGCTTTGCTCCTCAGTGGAAAATAATTTCCTAATTGCAAGATTATTCATTTTATGGATGATATTTTACTAGCAACCACAACGGAGCCAGTACTTTTAAAGTTACGTGGCTTGCTCGTAAAGAATACACAGTTAAGAGATTTAATCATAGCATCTGAAAAAGCACAAATATCCTCTCCTTGGAAATATCTTGGGGACATACTAACTTCCTAGTCAGTAAGAACTCAAAAGGTTAAATTAAATACTAGAAACTTACGTACCTTAAATGATTATTAGAATTACTAGACGATATTAACTGGCTATGCGCCACCTTAGGCATAACTACTGATAAGTTACAGAACCTGTTTTCTATCTTAAAAGGCAGTGCTGCCCTAGACTCTCCTAGGTGTTTAACTCCTGCAGCACAAAGGGAAATTGAAGAGATAGAGCAAGCTACTTCTCAAAGGCAACTAGATCGCATAGATTCACAGTATTCAGTTCGATTGTTTGTTTTTCCTACCAAACACTCCCCTACAGGGTTAATAGGAGAGATGGCCCCAGAGCTACACTTTCTAGAATTAGTTTTTTGCTCACACACCAGGACTAAAACACTCTCTCCCTGTATCCAGCTAGTTAGTAAAGTCATCTATTCAGGCTGCAGATGATGCAATCTATTACTAGGTTATGACACTGGTATCATCAGAATTCCTTTAAGTAAAAAGCAATTCAAAGCAGTATTGCCCTCATCTGTGGACCTGCAAATAACACTCTCTGATTATACAGGCCATATAGAGCATACCCTTCCTGCTGATAAACTACTTCAGTTCTTATCTCATACTTCTGTGGTTTTGCCTACTAAAATAGTTCAATCCTTCATACCTAACACTTTAACATTGTTTACTGATGGCTCTGGTAAACATGGAAAAGTGGCTGTCTGGTGGAGACCACGTAATTCCCTCACTCATTCTGGATTTACTAGCACTCAAAGAGCTGAGGTTGGAGCCTTAATATTGGCCTTGGAAACTTTTTCCGCTCACCCCATCAATATTATTAGTGACTCTGCTTACTGTTTATTTATTGCAGAACCTTGAGACAGCCCTCATTAAATCCACTCCGGAGCCCACCCTGTGTGCACTTTTTCTCTGACTTCAGCAATTGCTAGATCAACGTACACATTCTATTTTTATTACACACATTCACACCCACAGCTCACTCCTGGCCCATTGGCTTATGGCAATGATCAAGCAGACCTACAGGTTATGACATCACTGCTTGACCAAGCCACCCAATAGCATCAATTTTTCCACCAAAATTGGAGAAACTTATCTAAACAATTTCAACTTACCCAGAGACTAGCTAAACAAATTATCCTACAATGCCCAGATTGCCAGCTCACGGGCACATCCCTCCTTCTACAGGTGTTAACCATAGAGGACCAGAACCTAATCAGTTATGGCAAACAGATGTTACAGACATCTCTGAATTTGGGAAACTTAGATATGTACATGTATCCATTGATACCAATTTTCATTTAATTAGTGCTCATGCTCTCCTGGAGAGTCTACCCGATATGTCATTAAACATCTTAACTTTTGCATTTATGGGGCGGCCCACAAAAACTAAAACTGGTAATGGTCTGGCTTATGCCAGCTCACAATTTCAACAATTTTGTCACATGTGGAACATCCAACATTCCACAGGCATCCCATATAACCCCCAAGGACAGGCCAGAGTAGAACATACCCATTCCACCCTTAAAAATATGCTCAGAAAACAAAAAAGGGAGAATATGAGTAAGGACCCTGCAACACTATTGGCACAAGCCTTATTTTTTATTTATTTATTTATTTTGAGACGGAGTCTCACTCAGTCGCCCAGGCTGGAGTGCAGTGTTGCGATCTTGGCTCACTGCAAGCTCCGCCTCCTGGGTTCATGCCATTCTCCTGCCTCAGCCTCCTGAGTAGCTGGCACTACAGGCGCCCGCCACCACGCCAGGCTAATTTTTTGTATTTTTAGTAGAGATCGGGTTTCACCGTGTTAGTCAGGACGGTCTCGATCTCCTGACCTTGTGATCCACCCGCCTCGGCCTCCCGAAGTGCTGGGATTACAGGCATGAGCCACTGCGCTCAGCCAGCACAAGCCTTATTTACCCTTAGTTTTTAAAATTTAGATAATAAATTTCAATCAGCTGTAGAAAAGCACTTTGCTAAAACCTCTCAAGAAATAAAACCCACAGTTTTATGGAAAGATGAAAACAGTAATGTATGGTGTGGTCCAAATGAATTGTTAACGTAGGGGAGAGGATATGCTTGTGTTCACACCCCCTCAGGTCCTCTTTGGATTCCAGAATGATCCATCAAACCATACCATGGCAAGGCTAGGACCCAACCCTGTACCAGAAATGAAGGAAATGACCCTGCAGGAACTGCAGCCCCGGATGATGCGGCTTCCTTGGACAACACAAGCCCCAGACATTACCCGGGGGATGCTGAAGAAGATGACTCAGAAGACTGAGTGAATCCTGCTCCAGAAACAGACACTATTCACTCCAGACAATTTGTTCCTTGCTATGTTCTCTGTTGTACATTGCAACTCGTGTAGGCTATTGATCCTTTTTATGCTCTTGCTTTGTCTTCAACCTGTACCTGCTACACTCTATTGGGCTCATATATTAGATCCGCCTTTCTTTCAACCTGTCACCTGGGCAGACACCCCCTTCCCAGCCTCTAATAACATAACTGCTTGGCTAGGAGGGATAGATTTAACCCCAGTGGGGTCCCTCATTAACGGCACACATTGGACTAAGGTGCCAGGTAACACTACATATCACTCCACTATCCTCCCACTGTGTGCAAGTTATAAAAGTTCTAACCCTTACTGTGTACCTGCCCAAACACAATTATGGCTACATCATGGCAAAGGAAATGCCTTAAGAGTCTTAGTTTCAGGTATCCTCAAACTGGGCACTGCAACCAATGCCGCTTTCCCAAACATTCCTCTGGCTAAAGAACAAAGCCAGGAAAGTAATGGATCCCACTTTAGCTGGGAGGTGTGTCACAGGGAACAGGCCCATAGCCTCCAGTTAGGCAATTATAGAATCTTAGACTGGAGCCTCCACAGCCATTTGCAGGGCAATCGTACTGATGTTTTGTGTCTATTATGGCATCAATGACAGTTTTGTAGCCACATCCCGTTCCCCTATAATTTGGGCCGATAGGGGGTTGGAATGTCCCAGACCCCAAGTAGAGTCCATGCCACCCCAAGACACTTTATGGCACCTGGGATATCTTAGCACCCCCGCCCCCCCCCCCCCCCCCCCCGCTTAACACCTGGCATGGGACATATCATAATTCCAGTTACAATTTTTTTTATGCTATGACCTTTTTTCATAATTACTTTAATCAGTGCCTGATTTGCACTAGCCATCCATATGTTTTCCTTATGGAAAATTTTATTTTATTTTATTTTTTTAATACAAAAATAAAAAATAGAACTTGCCATATGATCCAGCAATCTTACTTCCAGGAATATATCCAAAAGAATTGAAATCATGGCCAGGATGGGCGTGGTGGCTTACACCTGCAATCCCAGCACTTTGGGAGGCCAAGGTGGGTGGATCACGAGGTCAGGAGATTGAGACCATCCTGGCTAACATGGTGAAACCCCATCCTTATTAAAAATACAAAAAATTAGCCAGGCGTGGTGGTGGGTGCTGTAGTCCCAGCTACTCAGGAGGCTGAGGCAGGAGAATGGCGTGAACCCAGGAGGAAGCTTGCAGTGAGCTGACATCTCACCACTGCACTCCAGCCTGGGTGACAGAGCAAGACTCTATCTCAAAAAAAAAAAAAAAAAGAATGGAAAGCAAGGCCACCACTTGCCTTTACAATAATGATCCAGACTTTGCACACCTATATTCAGTTCCTCTCTGATTGACCAAAACTTTGTCATAGGCCACACCTACTGCAAGAGAAGCTTGGAAATACAATGTTTAGGTAAGTTTCTGTATTTGTTTTCTAGTGTCGTATAACAAATTATCACAACCTTAGCAGCCTAACATGACACACATTTATTATCTCATAATTGCTGTGGATCAGGAGTCTCGGCAAGATTTTGCTGGATCCTCTGCTCAGGATCTCACCAGGCTGAAATCAAGGTGTTGGACAGGCTGTGTTCTCATCTGGAGGCGTGATTGGAAGAATTTATTTCCAAACTTATTCAGGTTGTCACCAAATCTCTGCACCTTTGCCATGTAACATAATCTAATCACAGGAGTAAAATCTCATCACATTCGCAAGTCCTGCCACACTCATGGGGAGACAATATACAGGATATATACAGCAGTGTTGAGTCTTGTGGGTAATCTTAGAATTCAACCTATCTCAGTGCCCATTTGCCTAACTAAAAATTTTGTTACTGTGTAAGAAGCAGGAAATAGATTTTGGGAGAGGGCTAATAGTTGTCCTTCTTTTGGTAACAAAAAATCTGTGTGCCCTCTCTTAATAATACACAGAACATGGTTCTTCCTTCTCAAGGGCAAAACTATAAATCTCCTTAGTAATTCTTTACAGCTCAAGGCCCAGTATTTGTGGGAGAAATGCAGTTCTCGGCATCATTTCCAGATATGGCTTCTTGTGCTCTGGTATTCTGTACAACTATAAACAAATTAGATTCACCTCCCCACTCACACATACTTTTATTATATGATGGTGGATCAGGAACAGGATAAGTACAATAAGAAATCATATTCAAAAAAGGAAAGACTGGGAAACAGTTGGTGATTTCTGGAAATTATAAGCTCCTGCTGGATAGGAATAATAAAAACTCCCTGTTTTAACAATAAATGTTTTGTTTAGCTCATTTGGCATTCCATTTCTTTTCTCTGGGAGGAACACCTTTGTTCATTATTCTCCCTGGCCTGTTTGGAGCACGTTTTTCCTTGCCTATTTTGCTCCATGATACATTTGAGATAGGCATTGGAGAGAATTTATTTTGTGTGGAGGCAGGGAGTTCATCACATCTTTTGCAGCTATCTTCTAGATGCAAGTTTATAGGCCTTCAGGTTGCTTTAGCACTCAAATAATCATAGATTTTTGTATAATAGAACTGACTTGGGGCTTCTTTGCCAATATAATTTCCTCAAAACTTAGGCATCTGGTCTATATTTATTGCCAGTTGTGTGCGTGTGTATATATGTGTGTGTGTGTGTGTGTGTGTGTGTGTGTATATATATATATATATATATATATATATATATATATATATATGCAACAGCCAAAGGTTTCTATTAGAGTAGTTTAATGCATGAAAAGTCTGGTGTTCTCTTTTCTGCCCTCTGTACTCTGCTAGCTATTTTAAACAGAAAAGCATTTCAGATGGAATTAGATGCCTATAAAATCATGAAAGGGATGAAGTAGTGGATTCCAGGTAGCACCTTCAGAAATGATTCTCAGAATGACATAGCTAAACAGGCTTTCCAAAGGAACAGGCTTTAGCAGCCTGTGCTAAAATGAGGAAAGTGGAGATTTGAGAATGTTGCCGTTAGAACTGATGCAATTACTATAAACAAGCTATAATCCAACGATCAAGAAACACAGAACTTCAAGGCTGGCAATCAGCCAAAACAGTAAATAGATTGTCTCTGTCTCACTACCATTTTCCAAGTATTTTATGAATGCATCTAATTAACAGAACTGATGTTATATTCATGACTTTATATCTAAGAAAGTCTGAAAAATGTATTTTGTAGCTTTCCCATCTCTGCAGTTTTAGGAAGCCCACTAGAAAGAGTGTGTAAAATGCTGAGTGCCATCCACTATACTCACTACAATTCATCCCTTTGGCTATTTCACTTTCTTTTCTTTTCTATCTTTCTCTTCTTTTCTTTTTTTCTTTTTCTTTTTTCTTTTTTTTTTGAGACGGAGCCTTGCTCTGTTGCCAGGCTGGAGTGCAGTGGTGCAATCTTTGCTCACTGCAACCTCCGCCTGCCAGGTTCAAGCGATCCTCCTGCATCAGCCTCCCAAGTAGCTGGGACTACAGGCATGCACCACCAAGCCCAGCTAATTTTTTGTATTTTTAGTAGAGACAGGGTTTCACCATGTTGGCCAGGATGGTCTCGATTTCTTGACCTCATGAACCACCCGCCTCAGCCTCCCAAAGTGCTGGGATTACAGGCATGAGCCACTGCACCCAGCCTGGCTATTTCACTTTCATAAACACCATTCTACTACTACTTAAACTTCTAAATAATAATTGCACAACATATGCTTCCAGTCACAATGAAACTATTCATCATAGAGATAAAAACATGCTTCTATAAAAGGAGAAACCCAAAATCTCATCAGTATCTGTAACTATCTCTGAATGATGTTTACTCCTTTTCCAGTTAAATCACAACCCTGACATAATATCCTGTAACCAACCCAAGGATATTATGGCATTGAAAAATAATATTAATATGATTGAATAATAAAATCAATCAGTCATACTATATAAAACAATAGAGAGAAGAGAGATGAATGAATGAGAAAAACATAGACATAATAGTACAAAGAAGAAAATATGGGCAGCTTTTATAGGCCTTATTTCTGCAGTTTATCACCAAGACATTGATTACTACTTATAATTCTTTCTTCCCAAACTCCTATCCTGTCCCCTTTATCCTCCTTTATTACCTCAGCTAGTTGCTGTTCTTTGCCTTTTTAGATAATCTAAATGTTGGTTGCTGAAAGATATGAACATACAGAATTCCTGCCTGTATTGTGTGTCTGTAACGTTTCATTGTCTTTTATCATTGGATAGCAGTTTGATATGTTCTGGCTGTGGCCCCACTGAAATCTCATCTTGAATTGTAATCCCCATAATCCCCACATTTCAGGGGAGGGACCCAGTGGGAAGTGATTGGATCATGGTGACAGTTTCCCCCATGATGTTCTCATGATAGTGAGTGGGTCCTCATGAGATCTGATGCTTTTATAAGTGTCTGACATTATCCCTGCTTGCACTCACTTCTTCCTGCTGCCCTGTGAAGAAAGTCCCTGCTTCTGCTTCACTTTCTGCCATGGTTGTAAGTTTTCTGAGGCCTCCCCACCCATGCAGAACTGTGAGTTAATTAAACCTCTTTTCTTTATAAATTACCCAGTCTCAGGTATTTCTTTATAGCAGTGAGTGAATGGACTAATACAGTAAACTGATACCACAGGAAGTGGTGTGCTGCTATAACGATACCCAAAAAAGTGGAAGCGACTTTGGAATGGGGTAACAGGCAGAGGTTGGAGCAATTTGGAGGGCTCAGAAGACAGGAAGATGTGGGAAAGCTCAAAACTTCCTAGAGACTTGTTGAATGGCTTTGTTCAACAAATTGTTCAACAAATCAATGGCTTTTTGAATGCTGATAGTGATATGGACAATAAAGTCCAGGCTGAGGTGGTCTCAGATGGAGATAAGGAACTTGCTGGGAACAGGAATAAAGGTAGCTTTTGCTATGCTTTAGCAAAGTGACTGGCAGAATTTTGCCCCTGCCATAGAGGTCTGGGAAACTTTAACTTCAGAGAGATGATTTCGGATATCTCACAGAAGAAATTTCTAAGCAAGAAAGCATTCAAGAGGTGACTTCGGTGCTCTTAAAAGCATTCAGTTTTATGCATTCACAAAGAGATTGTTTGGAGTTGGAACTTACGTTTAAAAGGGAAGCAGAGCATAAAAGTTTAAAATATTTGCAGCCTGATGATGTGATAGAAAAGAAAAAGCCATTTTCTGAGGAGAAGTTCAAGCTGGCAACAGAAATTTGCATAAGTAATGAGGATCCAAATGTTAATTGCCAAGACAATAGTGAAAATGTCTCCAGGGCATGTCAGATATCTTCAAGGAAGCCCCTTTTATCACAGGCCCAGAGGCCTAGGAGGAAAAAATGATTTCGTAGGCTAGGCCCAGGGCCTTGCTTCTTTGTGCAGTCTCATGACTTGGTGCCCAGCGTCCTAGCTGTGACTAAAAGGGGTCAATGTACAGCTCAGGCCATTGCTTCAGAGGGTGCAAGCTCCAAGCCTTGGTGGCTTCCATGTGATGTTGGGCCTGTGGATGCACAGAAGTCAATAATTGAGGTTTAGGAACCTCTGCCTAGATTTCAGATGTATGGTAATGTCTGGATGTCCATGCAGAAGTTTGCTGCAGAGATGGAGCCTTCATGGAGAACCTCTGCTAGGGCAGTGTGGAAGGGAAATGTGGGCTCACAGCCCCCACACACAGTCCCCACTGGGGTATTGCCTACTGGAGCTATGAAAAGAGGGCCACTGTCCTCCAGACCCCAGAATGGTAGATCCACTGACAGCTTGCACCATTAACCTGGAAAAGCGACAGACACTCAACACCAGTCCGTGAAAGCAGCTGGGAGGGGGTTTGCATCCTGCAAAGCCACAGGGGCAGAGCTGCTCAAGACCATGAGAGCCCACTCCTTGCATCAGCATGACCTGGATGTGACATGTGGTTTCAAAGGAAATTATTTAGGAGCTTTAAGATTTAATGACTGCCATGTTGGATTTTGGACCTGCATGGGGCCTGTAGCCATTCTGTTTTGGCCAATTTCTCCCTTTTGGAATGGGTGCATTTACCCAATGCTTGTATCCCCATTGTATCTTGGAAGTAACCAACTTGCTTTTGATTTTACAGGCTCCTAGGCAAAAGAGACTTGCATTGTCTCAGATAAGACTTTGGACTTGGACTTTTGGGTTAATGCTGAAAAGAGTTAAGACTTTGGAGGACTGTTGGGAAGGCATGATTGTGTTTTGAAATGTGAAGACATGAGATTTGGGAGGGGTTGGGGTGGAATGATATGGGTTGCCTTTGTCCCCACACAAGTCTCATCTTGAATTGTAATCCCAACAATCCCCACATGTCATGAAAGGGACCCAGTGGTAAGTCACTGGATCATGGGGGCAGTTTCCCCCATGCTGTTCTCATGCTGGTGAGTAGGTTCTCACAAGATCTGATGGTTTTGTAAGTGTCTGGCTTTTCCCTTGCTTGCATCTACTTCTCTTTCCTGCCACCCTGTGAAGAAGGTGTCTTCTTCTGCTTTGCCTTCTGACATGATTGTAATTTTTCTGAGGCCTGCTCATCCAGGTGGAACTGTGAGTCAATTAAACCTTTTTTCTTTATAAATTGCCTGCTCTCAGATATTTCTTTATAGCAGAATGAGAAAGAACTAATACACAGTTCAAAGAAGCACTTCTGGAAGGTCCCCTAGATTTCAAATATGTTTTTTCTTGTCTTCATTGTGTAGCAGCACCCCATATCCCTTTGATAATCAGGATCAATCACTAACTGATTCAGTAACTTCTTTTTTACATATTAATTAAGCAATACAGGGATCTCAAAATGAACTGATGTGAGTCTTAACTTCTGCTTTTGTGAGATTATTGTTATTTCCCTTAATGAAATTTTCCATTCCTTGGGTATTAAGCCTGTAATCCAGCAGAGAAGGAAAAACATTTTGCAAATAGGTCATTTTGTACAATAGTGAGTGAACCCACTCTCACTTCCACACCTTCCTTGAGTTATAGATCCATGGATGTCTATGGGAGAGAAAGAGTATCGTATATTGGAAGCCATCTCAAGGGATGCGTTGTATTCTATAGGGAAGAATATTAATTTTATAAGATATAATCCCCTGGCCAGTGTCATAACTCAGCCTTGATTATACCATTAATGATTCTTGTAACATTTTGCATTGTCTCACTTTAACTGTAAAATGGGTTCCTTGTTCAAATTCAGTGTTAGGTGGAATGCCATGGCAGTGAATATACATTTAGTAATTCTAAAGAAGTTGGGGCTGGGCAAAGCATGACAGGCAGAGAAGAGTAAGTGTTGAATAAGTGTCTGGATAAGTGTCTATCCAGTATAAGTGTCTGTTCCTCTGAGGACAAATCATTGCCCACTTCATAATGGCAGAGAGTAATATAATCAATCTACTACTAGATGACTGGATGCTCCCTCCCAGGTATGCCACCGTATTGAAAACTCAGCATCAGCTTTTGTCACTGGCAACTTAGGCATTTAGTGATGGAGACAGTCAGATTCAGCTTTGCTGAAAGAAAGGACATATTTTTCTGTCTATCTGTAGCTCAATTCTTGCCCATCTGGCCACATTGTTTATAGGCTCATTGAGCAAGTACTGGGGTGGCTGAGAAAAAAGACCCACTAACATCCACAAAATAGGACATATTGTCACCAGATTATTGAGACCCTCCTCTCTCATGGGTAACTAAGTGTGCATTCACATATAACACAAATTTCTCACACTCTGGGTCCATGCCAAGATGTCCATCTACAACCTCTTCCTCACATTTCCTTGTCACCAGTCTTCCAAAATGATTTCTTCTATTCACTTGAACATTTGACCAAACAGCCTGACACTCACCATAAATAGAACTGAAATTCTGATCGTGTCTCCTTACAAGCAAAGTGAAAAACAAAATAGATCTCACTAGCACAGAGCAGAAAGTAGAATATCATCTGAATGTTGTTTAATATTATTTTGAGTACAAAGGAAAAGATGATAGAATAGCTCAAATAGCACCATAAATGGTTAAACAGAACTGCAGTAAAAATGTAGAATGTGAATCTGTATGTTTCAAGGACCAGAGAATCTGTAAATATATTTTACAAAATCAGCCAAAAAATAATTGCATGTTCTCTCTTTTAAGTGGGAGCTGAATAATGTGTACACATGGACATACAGTGTAGAATGACAGACAATGGCAACTCAGAAGGGTGACAGGGTGGGAGGGGAGTGGAAAATGAGAGATTACTTAATGAGTACTGTATTGGTCCGTTTTCACACTGCTGATAAAGACATACCTGAGACTGGGCAATTTACAAAAGAAAGAGATTTAACTGGACTAAAGTTCCACATGGCTAGGGAGGCCTCACAATCATGGTGGAAGGCAAGAAGAAGTAAATCACATCTTATTTGGATGGCTGCAGGCAAAAAAAAAAAGAGCTTATGCAGAGAAACTCCCATTTTAAAACCATCAGATCTCATGAGACCCATTCACTATCATGAGAATAGCATGGGAAAGACCCAACCCCATGATTCAATCATCTCCCACCAGGTCCCTCCCACAACATGTGGGAATTATGGGAGCTACAAGATGAGATTTGGGTGGGGACACAGAGCAAAATCATATCTTTCCACCCTTGGCCCCTCCCAAATGTCCTATAATCACATTTTAAAACCAGTCATGCCTTCCCAACAATCCCCCAAAATCTCAACTCATTTCAGCATAACTCAAAAGTCCACAGTCCAAAGTCTCATCTGAGACAAGGCAAGTCTCTTCTGCCTATGAGCCTGTAAAATCAGAAGCAAGTTACTTACTTCCTAGATACAATGGGGGTGCAGGAATTGGGTAAATACAGCCATTCCGAATGGGAGAAATTGCCCAAAACAAAAGGGCTACAGGCCCCATGCAAGTCCAAAATCCAGTGGGGCAGCCAAATTTTAAAGCTCCAAAATGATCTTCTTTGATTCATGTCTCACACTCAGGTCATGCTGATGCAAGAGAGGGGTTCCCAAGGTCTTGGGCAGCTCCAACCCTGTAGCTTTGCAGGGTACAGCCTCCCTCCTGGCTGCCTTCACAGGCTGGCATGGAGTGTCTGTGGCTTTTCCAGATGCACGGTGCAAGCTGTCAGTGGATCTACCATTCTGGGTCTGGAGAAAGGTGGCCCCTCTTCTCACAGCTCCCCTAGGCAGTGCTCCCACAGGGACTGTGTGTGGGGGCTCTGAGTCCACATTTCCCTTCCACACTGCCCTAGCAGAGGTTCTCCATGAGGGCTCCACCTCTGCAGCAAACTTATGCCTGGGCATCCAGGCATTTCCATACATCTTCTGAAATCTAGGTGGAGGTTCCCAAACCCCATTTCTTGACTTCTGTGCACTCACAGGCTCAATATCACATGAAAGCTGCCAAGGCTTGAGGCTTGCACCCTCAGAAACCACAGTCCAAGCTCTATGTTGGCCCCTTTCAGCCACAGCTAGAGCAGCTGGGACGCAGGTCACCAAGTTCCTAGGCTGCACACAGCACGGGGACCATGGGCCCAGCCACACAACCACTTTTTTCTCCTAGGTCTCCAGGCCTGTGATGAAAGGTGCTGCTGTGAAGACCTCTGACATACCCTGCAGACATATTCACCGTTGTCTTGGTGATTAATATTTGGCTCCTTTTTACTTTTGTTACTTATGCAAATTTCTGCAGCCAGCTTGAATTTCTCCTCAGAAAATGGGATTTTCTTTTCTATCACATTGTCTGGCTGCAAATTTTCCAAGCTTTTATGCTCCACTTTTCTAATAAAACGCAATACCTTTAACAGCACCCAAGTCACCTCTTGAATGCTTTGCTGCTTAGAAATTTCTTCCACCAGATACCTTAAGTCATCTCTCTCAAGTTCAAAGTTTCACAAATCTCTAGGGCAGAGGCAAAATGCCACCAATCTCCTTGCTAAAACATAACAAGAGTCACTTTTGCTCCAGTTCCCAACAATTTCCTCATCTCCATCTCAGACCACCTCACCCTAGACCTTATTTTTCATATCACTATCAGCATTTTTGTCAAAGCCATTCAACAAGTCTCTAGGAAGTTCCAAACTTTCCCACATTTTCCTATCTTCTTCTGAGCCCTCCTAACTGTTCCAATCTCTGCCTGTTACCCAATTCCAAAGGCGCTTCCACATTTTTGGGTATCTTTTCAGCAATGCCCCACTCTACTGGTACCAATTTACTGTATTAGTCCGTTTTCATGCTGCTGATATAGACATACCTGAAGTTGGGCAATTTACAAAAGAAAGAGGTTTAATTGGACTTACAATTCCACATGGCTGAGGAGGCCTCATAATAATGGCAGAAGGCAAGGAGGGGCGACTCACATCTTATGTGGATGGCAGCAGGCCAAAAAAAAAAAAAAAAAAAAAGCTTGTGCAGAGAAGCTCCCATTTTTTAAAACCATCAGATCTTGTGAGACCCATTCACAATCACAAGAACAGCATGGGAAAGATCCACCCTCATGATTCAATCATCGCCCACCTGTCCCTCTCATGACACATGGGAATTATGGGAGTTACATGATGAGACTTGGGTGGGGACACAGCAAACTCATATCAAGTACAATGTACATTATTATTCCAGTGATGGATACACTAAAAGCCCTGACTTCACCACTAAGTAACACATTCATGTAACAAAATTACACTGGTACCCTCTACATTTATATAAATAAAATAAAATTTAAAAAAGAATCACAAAAATTTGGATTACAGTGGTAAATATGGCAGATTATATTTTCAAAAAGTCACCACAGAAATATAATTCATCCCACTTCTTCTTACAATGTGATGTTGATAAATCTCCATCAAGAGATGGGATTGATGTTCTCTCTCCTTGAGTCTAGGTTAGCCCATGACTACAAAGAAGTGACATTTTGTGTCTTCTGAGGCTAGGTTATAAAAGATATGGTTTTCATTAGTCCCTCTCTCTCTCTCTCTCTCTCTCTCTCTCTCACTCTCTCTCTCTCTCTCCCTATCTAGACAGAGCAATAGTCACTCTTGGAACACAGTCACCATGTCATGAAGAATACCAGGTCACTTGGAGAAGTCATATGTAGACGTTCCAGCTAACAGCCAACATCAACCAGCTAAAGTCCTAGCCAATATCCAGTTTCAACTACCAGACATCACATGTTTCCAGTTCTCAGTCATCAAGTCACCCTTACCTTTAAATTATCCAACTGAAATGTAGCTGAAAAAAATTATGCCAGCTGTGTCTTGTTCAGAATATGTGAGTGGATGGGTGGGTATGGCAGCTCATGCCTGTAATCCCAGCACTTTGGAAGGCTCAGATGGGAGGATCTCTGGAGCTCAGAAGTTTAAGACCAGCCTGGGCAACATAGGGAGACTTTGTCTCTACAAAAATAAAAATAAAAATAAAATTAACGAAGTGTGGTGGTGTGTACACATGGTCCTCAGCTACTCGGGAGGCTGAGTTGGGAGGACTGTTTGAGCCTGAGAGACTGACGACTCAGTGAGCCACAATTGCAGCACTGCACTCCAGCCTAGGTGACAGAGCAAGACTCTGTCTCAAAAGAAAAAAAAAAGAATATGTGAGCATAATAAATAGTTGTTTTACACAACTAAATTTTAGGGTGATTTTGTTAAATAGCCATAAATAACCAGAAAAGTAAACGTCTAAAATTGGACTTTATTGTAAACAATTATCCCATAGTTCACAATGTGTTGTCTATTATGATGATTTGACAAAAAGAGGCATGAAGCTATCAAAGATTACATACACTTTTCAAACTCATAGATTAAGATTTTTTATTATTTAATGAACAATAATTATATGCCTGTGATATAGATGAATAAAATGCATTCAGAACAATGGGACAGGTGACTAGCTCCATATACAATTATGAGGGAGTCTTGAAGTAGTATTCTACTAAATTATTAAATATAAAAAAACACTCAATGCTCACAAGATCACAATGAAATAAGTACATTTATATAATACTGAGAACACTGTAAACTACAGCAATCTTCTTAGTAATAAGGCAAAACATAGCAAAATTCA
Source organism: Pan troglodytes (assembly GCF_028858775.2). Classification (NCBI taxonomy): domain Eukaryota; kingdom Metazoa; phylum Chordata; class Mammalia; order Primates; family Hominidae; genus Pan; species Pan troglodytes. The sequence continues at coordinate 98,056,501 of NC_072407.2, forward strand.
TAAAGAAATTCATGAATTTCTAAATTCATGAATTTTACTAAATATTTACCCCAAAAAATGAGAGAGAGAGAAAAGAGAGGCAATGAGATGTTAATTGCAGCCTTATCATTAGAAACAAACAATAGAAATGCCCAATAATGGGAGAGAAATAAGGTACATTTAAATAATGAATTATAGCCATTCAAATAATAATTAGAAAAACGGTATAGAATCATGGAGGAATGTTTACAGTGTTTTAAGTGAAAGAATATAAATAGCACTTACCCCATTATTACAATTACAGAATATATATAGTCACATTGATTAGAGCTAGATGAGGAAATATTAGAAGGCAAAATGAACAGAATAGAGAGCCATCCAAGAAAAGTTTTATGTATAAATGGGGATCAATTATATGGTTTAAGTCACTTCAAATCAGTGGGGAAAGAATGAACTTATCAAAAAATGATGTTGGCTGCCTGTTGCACTCAATGTTAAAAAGAGACAGATGATAGATTTTTAATTTATTTTTTTCTTTTTCTTTTTTCTTTTTTTTTGAGACGGAGTCTTGCTCTGTCGCCCAGGCTGGAGTGCAGTGGCGCGATCTCGGCTCACTGCAAGCTCCGCCTCCCGGGTTCACGCCATTCTCCTGCCTCAGCCTCCCGCGTAGCTGGGACTACGGGCGCCTGCCACCACGCCCGGCTAATTTTTTGTATTTTTTAGTAGAGACGGGGTTTCACTGTGTTAGCCAGGATGGTCTCGATCTCCTGACCTCATGATCCGCCTGCCTCGGCCTCCCAAAGTGCTGGGATTACAGGCATGAGCCACCGCGCCCAGCCTAATTTATTTTTTTCTTGAGACAAGAGTCTTGCCCTGTCATTGAGGCTGGAGCGCAGTGGCACGAAGTCTGCTCATTGCAACCTTCGCCTCCCAAGCTCAAGCAATCCTCACACTTCAGCCTCCCGAGTAGCTGGGACTACAGGCACCAGGCCTGGCTAATTTTTGTATTTTTAGTAGAGATGGGGTTTCACCCCAAGCTGCTCTAAAACTCATGGGCTCAAGAAATTGGCCTGCCTCGGCCTCCCAAAGTGCTGGGATTACAGGCATAAGCCAACATGCCTGGCCCAGATAGATATATATATATTTTAAATCAATCAAAACTATCTTTTTATAGATAGTTTGAGATACAAATCTAACTGTATTTACTACAATGAATAGAAAAGTAGAAGTATAAGTATAAAATGCAAAAGACTATTTTTATAATTTTTGGATAAGAAATACCTTAAGCAAATCAGAAAACTAGAAACCAAAAAGGAAAAGACTAACAGATTTGACTATATTAATATGTGAAACTTGTTTCTGGTAAGTGATAACATAAACAAAAATGAAAGGTGACAGACAGGAAGAAAATATTTATTACATATAAAATAACAAGAGAAAAATGACCATACTATACAAAGAGTATCTACAAATCATAGGAAAAGCAACATCTCAGCAGAGGACATAAGAAGATATTTCATGGAAAAAATGCGATTATCTAATAGTATGCAAATTAAAATATAGTACACCTTGCTGCTAATAACGAAGATAATTAAAATAGAAATGACATCATTTTTACTCATAGGACAGAGAAAAAGGACTTACTGACAGTAAGTAGTGTTTGCAAGCATTCCAAGAAAGACACTCATATACTGTTGGAGGATGTCTAATTTGGCACAGGCAGTATCTATACAAATTTCTAATATGCTTTTTGATCCCAACATTGCACTTACAGGATTCTAGCTTGGTAAAATATTCTAACTTGTGCATAAAGATGGGTGTTCGGCTGGGTGTGATGGCTCAGGCCTGTAATCCCAGCACTTTGGGAGGCCGAGGAGGGTGGATCACTTGAGGTCAGGAGTTCGAGAACAGCTTGGCCAACATGGCAAAACCCCGTCTCTACTAAAAATACAAAAATTAGCTGGGCGTGGTGGCACACACCTGTAATCCCAGCTACTAGGGAGGCTGAGGCAGGGGAATCACTTGAACTCTGGGGGTGGAGGTTGCAGTGAGCCGAGATTGTGCCACTGCACTCCAGCCTGGAGAGCGAGACCCTGTCTCAAAAAAAAAAAGGGTGTTTATTATAGACATACACACACAAACACAAAGGAAATAGCTTAACCATCCATTTTAAAATAATTGACTGCGTAGCTATTCAAGATCTCCAAGACATGTTGTTCGCAAAAACAAAAAAGTTGTCCAATAAAATATTTGATTAATATATATTTAGAAAAAATTGCAGGCCTTAAATCCATGTATATAAATACATATTAAAAGATCTTCAGGAACAAGTATCAAACTAGTAATCATGTTTACTTCTTAGGAAAATTAGTTCAATTGAAAAAGGTGAGTATCAAATGGAATTTTAGAATTCTACTTTATATATTTTGGTACATATAAACTTTTACTATCAAGCACATATTTATGTATGTTGAAAAGCAATGAAACTAAAAATGAAAGTAAAGAAGCAAATGTATTATAAAGGTACCTATAAATTATCTTTAATAGCAATCATTAGGTAAAAGCATTATTATAAGCAATTTTCAAGCTCTTTTATAAACACTGTATTATCACACTTTATCTTCACAACAATTCTATGAGGTACAGAAGTAGGTATATATTATTATTATTATTATTTTGTACTTGAAGATACATTCTTAGAGAAGCTAAGTAATTTGCCATACTTTGTATCATTGCATTTACTGAAAATGCAGCCTCTTTCTTTCTCATGAGAGAGAGGCAGATGTAATGAGTTTGTCTTATAAGTGTGGTATATGAAAGTTCAAAAACACACACAGATAGGCATGTGGCTATAGCCTTTTTTGCAGAGTTTGCAGTTATAACAATCCACAGACTGAGAATTGTGAAGAAAATCAAGATAATTAGAACCATTTTAAGGTTATGATATAATCAAATAAAATATGAATGTACTTTACAAACAGTAAAATGCTATGCAAATAGAAGTTATTACAGTGGTCTCTGTTGAGCAGCAGATGGCTTAGCAGAACTAGAAACCCTGAGTAGAATTCTGGCTCTAATACTTCCCAAGCATGTTTCTGTAAAATGCAGTTAATATTCTTTACTTCCCGTCCCATATTCCTACATTATGTGCATATAACTACACATACATACATATAGGAATATGAGAAATAAGTGAGATGATACATATAAAGGCATCTAGTATAGTGCCTGGCAAGTTATACATGCTCTGTGGATACTAGTTCTATATGAAATTCATTTAAAAAAAAGAGACATATAGCATAGGTCAGACCAAAGCAAAGCAGAGGATTAAGCATAGCTAAAATTTTGGTGGTAATTGAAGACCCCAGTGCCTCTAGTTTTTTTCTGGTGACCTTGGAGATATGTTAAAAAATATCAACAGACTGAGCTACCTGAAATAATTTTTAGAGAAAAGCTGTCTTTGTGTTTGAGTATATTAATCTAATCATTTCAGACAATGATCTCTATTATTGTGATTTAATCTAGCAACTGTCACTTTTGCACTGAGTAAATTAATTTGTCTCCGTTTGATCACGGCTCTTAAACTACACAGCTGTGGACATGTTGCCTTCCTTCTTTGATTCATTAAAATTACTTTCACATTCATGGTATTTTCATGACTGCTTGATATATTGCTTCAAGCATTGGTAAGTAGAGAAAGGATTTCTGGCGGTTTGGGAGGGATGAATTTGTCCTGCAAGATATTCCATCTTGATGTATTGCTATTGAATCACCTGGAAAGTACTGAATGAACTGTTGAGCTTTGATACCTATTTTCAGTGTCTAATGTTGGGTATCTAATGTACATCACACTTATGTGGTATACATAAATATAAATAAATATAAACATAAATATAATATATAATATTGAAACATGTTGTATATAAGATAAATATATACATAAATATAAACATAAAGTTGCTTATACTTTCAAGGTTATCTACTGCATTTCTACTGCAACTTATAACAACAAAGGGGTATATAAGAGATAACCACCTCTCTTTGACCTTAATTGAATTTGTGTTTTGAGCTGAAAACTAATCTAAAACCCACATTTTCACTTAGGGTTACAATCTCTTTGAAATATTCAGACTTGAAGATAAAATTGAGTCATCTTCAAAATGACTTGAAAATTTTTTTGCTTCTTTCTCCCTTGCCACAGCCAGATGAATTGGACATATCTTTGCTAACAACTTTTCCATCCTAATATTAATGCTCTCACACCTCCTTTAAATCTTTGCTCAAATGTGTCTTTTTTTCAGGCCTAACTTGAATATCCTATTTTAAAATTTATATACATCCCTGAACTCATTTCCTTTATCCTTCTCTAATTGTTTCTTTCTTACATCACTTATTAACTGTTTCTTGTCATATAGTGCACATATCTGTTGTTTATTATTGGTGGTTCTTAGCTAGTACATAAACTCCATAAAGGAATCTTGGTTGACTTTGCCCACCGATATGTCTCAAGCATCCATAAGAGGGCTTGGCACAAAGTAGACATTTAATAAATATATATTTGAATGAAGGAATGAATATGTTTCATAGGTGCCTCCTTAGGGAAAAATAAACTTTTTTTTTCAGACAGGGTCTCACTCTGTCACCCAGGCTGGAGTGCAATGGTGTGATCATGGCTCACTGCAGCCTCAACCTCCCAGCCCAAGTAATCCTCACATCTCAGCCTCTCGAGTAGCTGGGACCACAGGCATGCACCACCATGCCTGGCTAATTTCTTTTTATTTTTTGTAGAGACGGGGTCTCACTACTTCACCCAGACTGGTCTTGAACTCCTGGGCTCAAGCAAGCCTCCTGCCTCAGCCTCCCAAAGTGCTGGGATTACAGACATGAGAAACACTGGCCTCAAGAAAATTCTTGATCTGATTTGACAATGCTCATAAGAACACCATTTAATCACAAGGGAAAATGGTATTCATGGAGACTGTTCTGGATGAGTGATTGACTTTCTGAAGAATATGTTCTCTTCATAAAATATGTGACTAGGTTTAGTTCTAAAATGTATATTCATCTCTTTGGAATGCTTTCATATTATTTGTGATTTAGAATACCCTACTAGTTCAAAATATAACATCTGCGTGATTATATGCAAAGAAGAAAAACTAGAAACTTTTTTTTTTGTATTACCCAAATAGAGATCTTTGATCTCTGTGTTTAAATTTCAAAGCTTGAACTCTAGAATCACAGTGCTATATTCTTAGATGCTATTCCTATACTCCAAAGGTCTTAAGGCAAATGAAATACTGGTTTTTTAAAATAAGAGTGAAGTTAGAGGAAATCTCAGAAAACGGTGTCATGCTTAGCAGTAATTTGATGGCAGAGAAGAAACATCAACAAAATCCTTCTTTTTTATCTTTCACATTTTAGGGCTACAGTTTCAAAATATGTAGACTTCACATATGTTCCTAGGCCTGCAACATTTACATAAGGTAAACTTGAATAGGAAAATTGAGGGGAAAAAAGAGAGAAGGGGTTGATTGTGAAGTGTTGCTCTTTGGAGTTGTACATGGCCCAATTTTATAAATTAAACCCTTGAAACATAGCTTAAGATGTAATCAGTCAATTCTTTACTGAATGCAGATTCATTAGGAATAGCCAAACAAGTCTAAACTAATGCAATTCACTTAGAAAACAAAAAGCCCAAACTAAACAAGAGAAACTAATTAAAGATTTTTGACTTAATAACTCATGTTTGTTCTAGAATAAAAGAATTTACTGGATAGTTACCTTCTTCATCTACATTGTATTTTGGCAAATATTTATTGAAACTCTCTTTTCCACACAGGTTTTAAGGTGGCTCGTAACAAAAGCTACAAGAAATTAAAAGAATAAAAGACCCAGAGAAAAGGTTAGAACAATATGCCAATGTTAACAGAATCTTAAGATTTGGCCCTGAGCTTTCTGGCAGCCATATATAAAATTAAACACACCATCAGTTATATCGTTCTCATTATCAGGAAGGAAGAATCACATGAGTCTTTCAGAAGAAATAAAAGCTCTTTATAGCATTGAATTACACACAAAATTTCTCACTGAAATTTTATATGAAAGATACAGAGTAATATGTAAAATTCCTCCGTAATTTACATGACTGTTTCTTGTGATAATTAAAAAAATAAAAACAGAGGACACCATCAGAAATAAGTAGATGATCCTTTGGGAGCATTGGATAGGAATAATTAGCTCAACTTAGGGGTATAAGGTAGGCTTCCTGGAGGAGTTGATAAATGAACTTAAAATGCGTAAATTATCCAGGTGAAGAAAGAATGGCAGGGAAGGGCATTGCAAGCACAGTAAACAGTACACCAATTCTTTGCTCTTCTAGTACTCTGATGTTCAAATAGTTATGACATATTTAATTAGAATTTGGTTTCTTGTTTATATGAGTAATTCAGTAAAAGATGCAGTCACTACCATTCTAAAAACCTTAATTAAGTAATTCCTTCTTAACCTAAATTTGGCTTGGTTCTCATGAGAAAAGATGGAAATTGGTGAAAACGACTTGTAGGTCATATAGTTTAACCTGTATAATGTGCTCGCAGCTGTCCCTCACACCGTTGCAACATTCCTAACATGTAAAAAGCCTCTAAGATGGGATTAGGAAGGCATGAAGTCCTCATCAAAAGAACACAAATTAGGTCCTTCATTAGGGGTTAGAGCTTCAGGTGCAAGGAATGTGAGGATTATAAATGGGACCAGATTGGAGCCGTCACAATCTTTTGATCTTCCATCCCACAACTCTAGAAGAATAACCAGTAAGGGAAATTTTCTAGGTCACTCATTCCTATCCTTGGTAGCCAACTATAACCAAGATGACTTCTAGAATAAATAAAGCATGCATGAATGGCTTAGAATGGCTCCATTTTGAGCCTGTGAAGAAGAGCAAAAGATGTAGATAAGGCTGACATATTTTCAAGCCTGATTCAATAGAGTAGATGATAATATGGGAATTTCATATAGCTGATGCTCCAGCTGTAGATAAAGATATTCTATTTTCCTAAATTGTCATCTCTGGATGCCTTGATAAACTAGTATAATTGCTGTGGTAGGCAGGACAAAACTTAGAAATTGGGGGTAATGAACATATGAGGACTAATATTTGTATATGTGGATGATCCTCTTTTAATACTGGTTTGAACCAAGGTGAATCAAATAGGTACTTGGAAACAGATTGTTAAGAGGATTTTAAAAGTCTAGTTTTGAACACATCATGTCTTCTTAATTTAAACAGAAGGCTTAAAACCATCAAGTTTACTTGCTGAAATTAATCCTGAGGTGTTAACTAGCTATATGATCCTGAGAAATTTATTTAATTTCTTTTTGCTTCAATTTTTACTTCTGTACACAAGTGATAATAATATCTATCACATAGTTTTTAAAAAATATGAAATGAGTTAGGACATGCTAAATGCTTCTAATAGTGTTCATCATACAGAAAAAAACTTCAAGTGTTAATTCTTGTTGAAGTTGTGGTTGTTATTATGCAGAGAGACCCCTGAACATAGACCTTCTCACTTCACTTCTTCACAAGAATAAATATCTATTGAGTGGATGAATGAATGTTTACTTATTTTCACCTTACCATAAAAAATAGCACTTTTTTTCTCTGCTGAAATGGATTTTCTATAGGTAAATATAATTATCCAGTTTGTAGATTCAAGGAATTTAACACTAAAAGGAATAGGGTGGAAACTGGAGTCTTTTAAGGAAAGATGGAAGGGCCACACAGAGCCAGCTAGAGACAAAATCCATCCAACAGCTTTCATTACTTAGGATGTGGACAGGTATCCTCACAGTTTCCTCTGTTATTATTAGTTGCTTGACATTTAATACATTTCTAGAGCAGAAAGAAGAAATAAATATGATGCACTCATCGATAAAGAGATGATGCAAACTACAATAATTTTAAAAAGCATTTATCAAACAATGTAAAGGAAAAGTGTGAGAGGCTAAGGAACATAAAACTAGGTGATAAAATGAGATATAGAAATAAAATGGAATTAACAAAGAAAGATTAAAAATCAATGATATACAGAAGTATCCTCCTTATCTGTGGTTTTGCTTTCCAGTTTCAGTCACCCGCGGTCAACCTCAGTCCAAAAATATTAAATGGAAAATTCCAAGGATAAACAACTCATAACTTCTAAATTGTGTGCTCTTCTGAGTAGTGCCCAGGATGCGAATAATCCCTTTGTTCAGAGTATCCATGTTGTCTCTGCTACTTGCCTGTTAGTAACTCAGTAGCCGTCTTGGTTTATCAGATCACCTGTCACAGTATCTCAGTGCTTGGGTTCAGTAATCCTTGTTTTACTTAATAGTGGCTACACAGTACAAGAGTAGTGATGCTGGTGATTTGGATATGTCAAAGAGAAGCTGTAAAGGCTTCCTTTAAATGAAAAGGTGAACGTTTTTGACTTAATAAGGAAAGAAAAAAGTTGTATGCAGAGGTGGCTAAGATTTATGCTAAGAATAAATCTTCTCTCTGTGAAATTGTCAAGAAAGAAAAAGGAAGCTGTGCATAGTATATATAGAGTTTGGTTCTATCTACAGTTTCAGGCAACCACTGGGGGTCTTGGAATGTATCTCCTGTGGATAATGGGGGACTACTCTATAAAAAAATAATTACAACCAGAGAACTAAAAGTTGAAATAGTGAAAATAATAAAATAAGATAAAAATGATATGAATGTATAACCAATGCATGATATTAGGAATAGCTAGTAAAGAAATGAAAAAAATCAGCTGGGTGAGGTGACGAACCTGTATTCCCAGCTACTCGGGAGGTTGAGGTGGGAGTATCGCTTGAACCCAGGGGTTAGAGACCAGCCTGAGCTACATAGAGAGTTTCTGTCTAAAAAAAAATTTAAAAAGTAAAAATCCATATAGGTTAAAAGGGGGAAATAGTTTAAAAGGGTAATCAGAGGTTTCAAATAAAAGTAGAATACAATGTCCAGAAAATGTCACCTACTTTTGTCCTCTGAAGTTCTCTCAAAGACTCCTTAGCTACATTCCCTTAGAACACAGACCAGTATTCCTTTACCCTGTTTTATGCCTTAAGCCTTGAATGCAGTCTTTAAACTACAGCTATCAATTCAGGCAGATCCAAATTCTTTCCTCAAACACAGCAAAAAGTCAGGTGTTTCCCCACTCTGGCCTCTTGTTTTAAAACTTTAGTTTCCTTATATCATTATTACCGGAAAAGTATCCCATGTCATGTGAAGAAGTGCTCCTCAAACTTTAGTCTCTGTATCCCCTTAGTCAGGCAAAGCAAACAAAAGTAATCTCTGGAAAGAGTGATGTTGAGCTTGAAGATAAATCAGTAAAATGTTGGTTTTTTAATTATTATGTACAAAGTATGTTTTTATTGCAAATACAAATATATCAGTGTTTGCATTTTATAGAAATTCATATTCTTTAAAGGTCAGCCAGAATACACTCTTAGGATAAATTACACAGAACAGCATTTGGCTAACTATACCATAGGATATCAATTAGGGTTATGTGAAAAACGCCAAATAAACTTAGAAAATTCCAGTTTCTAAATAAGTTAAACGGTTTTGTTTGCTAGAGAAAACTTCCAAAACACCAATATCTTTTATACTTCTCTAAGAATGGGCTCTAGTACCTTCTATACTAACTTGAAAATGGAATCCCTTTGAGTGTATGTTGCAAAGCCCAGAACTAATATTTCATGAAATATACTTTGAGAAACAGTTTCTAGAGAAAGAACTATACAGAGAGGTAGAAAATCTAACTCTCTATTCAAGTCTCCACAATGTCTGAATCCAATTGTGTTACTGAAGGAATAATAGGAAGAATTCAAAAAGCCTGACATTATATTGAAATGGGAAGGGAACCATCATATCTGGAAAAGTGATAGAGCCAACTGAACTTTCTTTTTAAAATCTGGACTCTCTGAATAGAGCACTACATGTTTTTAACTTCAAAAACTTAAAGTAGTTTGAACATGCTTCTTTGAGGTGAAATATGCCTTAATATGTTTTGAATCTAAAATAAAAGAAAATAAATATACATATGCAATGTCTTATTTATTGAATAACTTACTTCCAGGGTCAGTTAAATTTGGAGATCCAAATCTTTATCCATTTCTTTTTGAGATTTTCAGTTTTTCTCTATGTCACATGAAGTGCTCGTGTCATTGCACAAGTGCAAATAACTTCTTGAGGAAAGAAAAACTGCTATGAAACATGCCAATATTTTATGCCCCAACTGAGACATCTGTGCACACAATTGACATTCAGAACTCCCTGGTATACATTATTTCATAAGCCTTTGCATATTTTGCTTTCAAGCCCTATTATTATTGATTTAAAAGAAGTGAAACTTTTTTTTTTTTTACAAATATTATCCACTACCTTTGAAATGCTAAAGTGAGAATCTTTGAAATGAGTTTGGAAAAAATCTTGAATAATCCACATCATCATAGACATGTAACACTCAAATGAATTCACACAGTCACTGCCCTTTAACAGCTGTGTTTTTTCTATCACATTTAATTTTCATATTTGCAACTATATTTTAGTGTAGTTATAGTGCCCTCTCTATGAATATACTTTCTGGATTAGAGAAAGGACGCAGAATATTTTTCCATAACAAAGTCATTTGGGTTGAATTGTCAAAATCTAATCCTCATAACACCACTCTCTTTTGATTTTGTAAAGTGAAAAAAGACATCTACTTTAACACACTCAGAGCAGGATTAAGACATCTTTCAAACCTTCTGATCACTCCAAAGATTAACAAAAATGCCCTGCTAACTTTAACCAAAAGACCAGATGTAGAATAATCTTCTATTTTTCCAGCAAGTATTGAAAGGCAGGATTATACAAATGGAGACACACAAATATAAATGGGGGTGCTCTCTCTCTGTATCTCTCTCACTATTCATATATACTTTTTCTTTAGTGCTTTGAAAACTGACATGTTGCTTTTAGGTTAGTATATGAATCAGTAATGAGTAAAAACTACTTTGAAGATTACTTAATGTTATACTCATTCATATTGGAGATAATTTTCCTTAATATTTGTTGCATGTTTTTCAAGAATAAATGTTAAAAATCAGGTTTAATTTTTAAACATACATAACCTCTGTGCCATTCTGTCTTCACTTTCCATTAGTTTCCAAACAAAGCCCTACACAATCTTTAGTTGATTTCCTTACTGTTTAGTAGAGTAGATGTCCTCTTATGTGATGTGAATAGAAGTGGTAGTTGGTTAGTTAATTTAAAAAAGAAAAATAAAATTGGGTTAAACAGAATTATGTATGTATGTTAAACAGAATTATCTATGTATACATTATATACATACATACATATATAAATTATATTTTTAAACTTAAAACATAATTTTAAAATTTATTTTTAATGTAAAGTTTATAATGTGCCAGCATTCACAAATCTTTTGATGTCAGGGCCAAGGCCTTTCTTTTTGATATGGTTTTATTCTCTGAAGTCTTTCTTGCATGAATCACATACATAATGCATTTTCTGATTTCAATTTCTGGTTTCATTAAAATGGAATGGAAACTTAAAGACACAAGGCAATTTGAGTGCAAAATCCTCATACTTAATGATCAATTAGTTGATTGACTGCAATGCTCCTTCCGTTTTTCACATTCTTAATTTGACAGCATTTAAAAATTGTTTATTGTAAAAGATATTAAATACACAACATATAAATAAAGTCTCTTCTGTGATGCTGCCTATGAAGGTGGCAGCCATCTCCTATTCACCATCACAGCCACACTCAGACCCCTCGTGGAGCCCAAGATTTTCATAAAGAGGATCAAGAAGTTCATCATCGGGACAGATCGATATGTCAAAATTAAGTGTAACTGGTGGAAACCCAGAGGTATTAACAACAGGGTATGCAGAGGATTCAAGGGCCAGAACTTGATGTCCAACACTGGTTATAGGAGCAACAAGAAGACAAAGCACATGCTGCCCATGGCTTCCGGAAGTTCCTAGTATCCAATGTCAAGGAGCTGGATGTGCTGCTGATGTGCAACAAATCTTACTGGGCTGAGAATGCTCACAATGTTTTCTCAAAGAAGAACCACACAGCCATCATGGAAAGAGCAGCCTAGCTCATCATCAGAGTCACTAATCCTAATGCCAGGCTGCACAGCAAAGAAAATGAATAGACAGGTTGTGTGCACGTTTTACTTGTGTTTAAAGAAAACCATAAAAACTGCCAAGAAAGGTATGAATAAATTAAGGAATAAGATAACAAATAATGGCATACACAACAGCCAGGTTAAGAAACAGAACACTACCAGTACCTTAAAAGCTCTCTTTGTTCCCCAGAGGCAACCATTAGGCTGGCTTTTATGAGAATCAGTCTCTTGCTTTTCTTTGCGGTTTTGCCAATCTGTATTATAAACCAAGAAGTATCTGAGACAGGTCTCAATCAGTTTAGAGTTTTATTTTGCCAAGGTTAAGGACTATGACCTGTGACACAGCCTCAAGAGGTCCTTCCTGACAATATGTGCCAAAGGTGGTTGGGTTGCAGCTTGGTTTTATACATTTTAGGGATACAGAAGTTACAGGCAAAGACATAAATCAATGCATGGAAGGTATACATTGGCTCAGCCTGGAAAAGTGGGATATCTTGAAGCAGTGGGGGAGTTGGGTGGTGGGGGGATTTCCAAGTCATTGGTGCATTCAAAGATTTCCTAATTAGCAATTGGTCGAAGGAGTTTAGCTCTGCCTAAAGAGTTGAAGTCAGCATAAAGAAATATTGAGTTAAGATAAAAGGAGAGGTTGTGGAAGCCAAGGTTCTTATCATGTAGATAGAGCCTTGAGGTAGCAGGCTTCAGAGAAAATGTCTCTTATCAGACCTTAAATGGTGTCAGACTCTGCATAAAAGACATAGTAAGGGAAGGAGATTCTCTACAGAATGCACATTTCCCCCACAAGAGACAGCTTTGCAGGGCTATTTCAATATATGTCAAAGAAATATATTTGGCAGTAAAGTGACTTCCCTCAAGGCCTGCTATTTGTCATGTGGTGCTATACCAGAGTCAGGTTGGAATCTGGTATCTTATTGCTATCAAGAGCCTGCTTCGTCAGTCTCAAGATCTCTGTTTTAATATTAATGCTGGTCAGATGTGTCTAAACTCCAAAGGGAGGAGTGTACAGTGAGACATGTCTGACTCCTTCCCATTATGGCCTGAACTTGTTTGTCAGGTTTCTTTGGGATCCCGTTGGCCAAAAAGGGGTCCATTCAGTCGATTGGGGAGCTTAGAATTTTATTTTTGGTTTGCAGTATGTATTCTTAAATAACATCTTGTTTAGTTTGGCCTTTTAAAATATTTTTAAAAAATAGAATCAAGGTGTAGGGTTTTTTGTGTGTGACTTGCTTCTTTCATTCAACATTATGTTGATGTATTTAGCTCATTCCCTTTTCTTGTAGCATTACATTCCATTTTATGACAATACCTCAATTTACCTCTTCTAACATTGATGGACATTTAGATTTTGTTTTAGTTTAATTCCCCCCACAGTAGATACTAAGACAAAGATCTGCATGCAGGGAGTTTATCTGGAAGGTGATACCTGGAAGCACTGTGAAGGCTTAAGGAAGTGAGACGTGGAAAGAATAAGAACCAATAAAGCATTTATTTATAAACAGATTACCACAATGAGCAACCGGGCTTATTCCCACTGGGAACTCTGAAAGATAGTGTGAAACACACATGAGACTTATCCACTAAAGGAGAAGGGATCTGGGCTATTTATCCACCACCCTAAATTGGTTGAAAGCCCCTGTTGGGACAGAAATTCTCTTCTACTTAAGGCTTGTCCCAAGTAGTCCGCTAAAGACGATGCCCTCAGGCAATCGTCAAGAAATATGTAGGAGGCAATCATCTTGACAGCAGCTGTCTAGGATAGATTAAAGCGATATGGATGGAGCCCTTTTGAGATCTGCTACTGCAACCCGTTGCACCCTTCAGATCCACTCAACCCTCACACTATGTTCACTCTATGTTGTCACTGATTCTTCAAATTTTTAAGGTACAGGTACCTGAAAAAGAGAAGAATAAAAGGCTTAAATGTAGATGGAGTAAGTACACTCCCTACTGCTGTAGTTGGTCCTGAGGCCGTCAGTCGATATTCATCATCTCCCACCTTTACCACCCATGGTAGACTTCCCTTGGTCAGAATATCTCTTGGATGCTTCTCTTGGTAGGTGACCCAGTCCTTTATCTTTGAGGGAACTGAGTTTCTGGTTACCTTGCCCTTTTCAAGACTAGGTAGTTGCAATTGCCCATGCGCTATTATCACTGGGCATGGAATCACCAAGAGGTACCCTGGGGAATTCTGAGTTAGAAAAAGTTGCTGACTTTATACTATAGACGCTTCCTGTCAAAGAGCATGGTAATTATCTATTTGGTCTTTAAAAATGTTCTTTATTAGAATTTGATAATTTTATGCATGTAAGGCTCAATACACAAACATATACATGTATATCCACACATATCCTAGATTTTGATGTTACTGTGAATATGATTTTCAAGTTATGCTTTTTAATAGTTGGTGGCATATAAAAACTGCTTTTGTGTGTGGATTTAGTTTCCAGAAAATTGGCTAGATTCTCTGGGGTTTTCTAAATGAATAACCACATATATTTATGATTATCCAATTATGATTGTTTTGTTTCTGTACAATTTTAATGTATTTTTTTCTTTTTGTTTTCTTGTACTGAGTAGGACTTCCACCAGAAGATCAGGTAGGAATGGATGATAGTGGGCATCCTCTTCTTGTTCCTGCCAACTTTTTAAACCAACTTTGTACTCCTGGGAGAAACCCAACTTAGCCATAACGTATTATGTCTTTTATATACAACTGGATTGTGTTGGTTAAAATTGGGTTTAAGATTTTTGAAACTACATTCATGAGTGTGACTAGTCTATAATTTTCCTACCATGTGCCAGCCATGTCTTATGTTTGTGTCATGATTATGCCAGCTTTAAAAATTGAGTCGGAGGCCGGGTGCAGTGGCTGAAGCCTGTAACCCCAGCACTTTGGGGGGCCAAGGCAGGTGGATGACCTGAGGTCAGGAGTTCAAGACCAGCCTGGCCAACATGGTGAAACCCTGTCTCTACTAAAAATACAAAATTTAGCCTGGCATGGTAGCACACGCCTGTAGTCCCAGCTACTGTGAAGGCTGAGACAGGAAGAACCACTTGAACCCAGGAAGCAGAGGTTTCAGTGAACCAAGATTGCACCACTGCACTCCAGTCTGGGCCACAGAGCGAGACTCCGTCTCAAAAAAAAAAAAAAAAAATTGGGTTGGAAATTGAAAAGTGTTTCTTCTTTTTCAATTCTCTGAAAAAATTCATATAAAATTGGCCTGAACTATTTCTTGACTATTTCATAAAATCTGGCTTTTTTGTCCTGCCTTTTTCTTTGTGGCAATAATTTGAATGACTGTCTGAATTCCTTTAATAGCTATCAGGCTATCCAACTTCTTTATCTTTTGCTAAATCAGTTTTGGTGAGTTGTATTTTGTGGTAATTCATTCATCACCTCTAAATTTTCAACTTTATTGCCATAAACTTGTGCACAATATCTCATCATTACCTGTTTAATCTCTGTAGTTTCTATAGTTGTGCTCCTTTTAAATTCCTAATAATGTTGTCATCTTCTCAATTTTTTTCAATTTTCTCAATTTCTTCAGAGGTTTGCCAATTTTATAAATATCTTAAAGAATCAACTTTTGGCATTGTTAATCCTCCCTATTATTGTATGCTTGGTTTAGCCCTTACTTTATTAATTAAAATATGTTCTTTGTTATTTCCCTTACTTTTCTTCAGATTTTTCTTGCATTCTTGTTCTTGTTCCTCAAGTTGAATTTTTCAAAATTCACTTTAAACTTTTTTTCTAATGAAAGCAATTAAGGGAACAGATTTCGCTCCAGTTCCTCAAGCAGCATACATATTCTATTATTGTTTAAGTACAAGTTTGCTTGCCTTCCTTCCTTCCTTCCTTTCTTTCCTTCTTTCTTCTTTGTGTGTGTGTGTGTGTGTGTGTGTGTGTGTGTGTGTTTTGGGTCTGGCTCTGTCACCCAGGCTGGAGTGCAATGGTGCGATCTCTGCAATCTCTGCTTCCTGGGCTCAAGTGATCCTCCCACCTCAGCCTCCTGAGTAGCTTGGATTACAGGTGCACACCATCACATCCAGCTAAATATATATATATTTATTTATTTATTTATTTTTTGTAGAAACAGGTTTTCACCATGTTGCCCAGGTGGTCTTGAACTCCTAAGCTTAATGGATCCCTCTACCTTGGCCTTCCAAAGTGCTGGGATTACAGGTGTGAGCCACCACGTCTGGCGTAATTACAAGTATTTTCTATATTTTTAGTTTTGCCATCCATTCATGAGTTGTTTCGATTATTATTATTATTTTATTTATTTATTTATTTGAGGGAGAGTCTCACTCTGTCGGCCAGGCTGGAGTGCAGTGGCATGATCTCGGCTCACTGAAGCCTCCGCTTCCCAGGTTCAAGCAATTCTCCTGCCTCAGTCTCCCAAGTAGCTAGGATTACAGGCATGTGCCACCACACCTGGCTAATTTTTGTATTTTTAGTAGAGACAGGGTTTCACCATGTTGGCCAGGCTGGTCTCAAATTCCTGACCTCAGGTCATCCACCTGCTTTGGCCTCCCAAAGTGCTGGGATTACCCGCATGAGCCACCGCGCCCAGCCTAGATGATTTTTTTTTTAAATTTTAATTTTCAAATGAATGAAGTTTCCATGATATCTTTTAAAATTATTTCTAACAGGTGAATTGGGGGAGAAGAATGTGATCACACTAATGCTGATTATTTGAAATTTAATGATGCTATTTTATGGCCTATAATGTTAGCAATTATTATGAATATTCCACGCTTAAAAAGAATGTTTATTCTTCATTCACTATGGACAATTTATATTGATATTTCCAAGCTTCTACTTTATTTCTTTACATACATTAAACAGGTTTTTATATGTGCCTGCTATTTCTGAAAGCTGAAGCTTTTGTGGGTCTTGTTCTGCTGTCTGTTGTTTATGCTGGTGCTCACTCATGATGCTTTGTTTATATATGTGTTTTGTGATTTTTGATAATGGATCTGATGCTGGTTTTCTTTGACACTTTGTAGAAACTTTCTGAAGCCTCCTAAGAGAATTTGATTCTATTTTCTGCTGTTGTAGCCAACTGGGGACACCCCAAATACAATTCTCTACTCAAATATTTTTTGACACACAAATTTTATGAATGCAAGCCCAAATGCATATGAATGCCCTCTGGTGGTTATGCGTTTTCAGGGGAGAATTTTTCCCCTTTGTGACACAGCAGAGTTTGTTTCATTACTCAGTGGTTGTAATTTCATGGAGTATCAGCTTTTTGTAGAGGATATTTTTATTATAATCCTCATCTCAAGCATGCCCTAGCCTGTGTATCCTGCCCCCCATAACCTATGCAGTCGCCAAAATGTAGGTTCAAGGTCTCCAGAGTTCAACAAAAACTATCAGGGCAAAAGCTGTCATTGACACTTATGTCCAGGGATTCATAATTTTTACTTCAAGTCTGGAATTGGCATATTTGTTACTTTGGTGGTAACCTACTGATCTATTTTTTAAATGCCACTTTATCTTTTTTTGTTTTCAAGTGGCCTTATTGAGATATAAATCACACACATAAAATTTTCCCCTTTAAAGTGTACAGGTTAGTGGTTTTTGGTATTTTTAGAGTTGTACAACCATTACTACTATCCAATTTTAGGGCATTTTCTTCACCCCGAAAAGAAATCTATTCCCATTAGCAGTCATTCTTCACCTCACCCCCTAGCCCTAGGCAATCACTAATTTCCTTTCTGTCTCTATGGATCTGTCTATTTTGGATATTTTCTAAGAATTCAGTCATATATCATGCAGTGTTTTGTGATTGTCAGCTTTCACTGAGTATAATGTTCTCAGGATTCTTCTATGTTATAGCATGTATCCCGTACTTAATTTCTTTTTATCGCCAAATAATACTCCACAATAAGAATGAATCAGCTTTTATTTATCCATTCATCAGCTGATGGACATTGAATTGTCTCTACTTTTGGCTACTATGAATAATGCTGCTTTGAACATTCATGTACAAGTTTTCAAGTGGACAACATATATTTTCATTTCTCTTGGTCATATACTTCAGAACAGAATTGCTGGGTTATAGGATAATGCTGTTTAACTTTTTTTTTTCTTTTTTTTGAGACAAGGTCTGGCTCTATCACCCAGGCTGGAGTGCAGTGGCACGATCTTGGCTTACTGCAACCTCTGCCTCCCAGGCTCAAGCCATCCTCCCACCTCAGCCTCCCAAGTAGCTGGGACTACAGGCATGTGCCACCATGCAGGGCTAATTTTTATATTTTTTTGTAGAAACAAGGGGTTTTGCCATCTTGCCCCGGCTGGTCTTGAACTTGTGAGCTGAAGCAATCTACTTACCTCGGCCTCCAAAATTGCTGGGATTACAGGCATGAGCCATTGCCCTCAGCCTGTTTAACCTTTTGAAGAACTTCTAGATCTTTTTCCAAGTGGCTGGACCATTTTACATTCCCACTAGCAGTGTATGAGAGTTCCAATTTCTGCACATTTTTGCAAACATTTGTTGTCTGTCTTTTTTATTATAGCCATCCTAGTTAGGTATGAAGTATTATCGCTATCTCATTGTGGTTTTAATTTGCATTTCCCTGATGAATAATTATATTGAGCATCTTTTCTTGTGTCTATTGACCACTTGTATATCTTCTTTGGTAAAAAGCCCATGCAAATGCTTAGGCTGTTTTTAAATTGGATTGTCTTTTTGTAAAATTGTAAGAGTTTTAAAACTATTTTTAGATGCCTCTTATCAGATGTATAGTTTATAAATAGTTTCTCCCATTCTGTGGCCATTTTTCTATTTTCTTGATAGTGGCTTCGAAGCACAAAAATTTTTAATTTTGATGAAGTCCAATTTATCTATTTTTTCTTTTGTTGCTTATGTTTTTGGTGTCATATCTAAGAAACCATTGCCTAATTCAAGCTCATGAAGATTTACACCTATTTTCTTCCATGAGCTTTATAGTTTTAGTTCTTAATTTAGATCTATGAACCATTTTGAGTTAACTTTTGTATGCAGTGTAAGGTAGGGGTCCAACTTCATTCTTCTGCATGTGGATATCCAGCTGTCTCAGTACTATTTTTGAAAATACTGTCCTCTCCCCATCCCCACCAATTGTCCTGGTACCTTGTCAAAACTCAAGTGACCATAAATGTGAAGAACAGACATACAGATCCATGGAATAGAATTGAGAGTCTATTCCATGGATCTGTATGTCTATACTTATGCCAGTACCACAAAATCTTTATTTCTGTAGCTTTTTAGTAACTTTTGAAATTCCCATTTTATTTTTAAATCTAGTATTGGGACTTTCAGAGTATTTCATCTGCATCCTGCAATAACTCTAAATCAAAAACTATTTATTCATTTATTTACAGTAGAATGCCATTAGTGGTCATTCCAAATAACTGAGCTTTTTTCATTTCTAACGATCTATGTCCGGTATAAAAAGACATTTAAAATAAACAATATAACAACCATGTAGTCCCCATCCAGCTAAGAAAATAACATAACACAATTATAATAGAGATCTCTGTGTACAATTTCCCAATCACATTTCTTATGATCCATTTATTCAAAGATGATCAGCATCTTAAATTTATGTTTACCATTCCCATGCATATCTTTATAGTGTTACTGTCATTTCCAACCACCTGCTCTACTATATATCCTCTGCTATAGAGGCTATACTTTAAATACTTGATGCCCAGCCTCTCTTGAATATCTGAAAAGCCATAAAACACAGTCAGAGCTAATGAGGTATAGTTAAAAGTCTCTAGCTTGGGTGATCTTTCCAAAATGAAAACGTAAAGACTTGCTATAGGCAACATTTTTGCCCTTCATATTGTTTTCCTTTCCATTTTTTTTAGCTTGGAACATAGACAGGAGGCTGAGGTAATGAGTCTTGTCATCATTGGTGACAAGAATGAGGAAGAAGGCTTTTATGCATACCCATGGCAGAGACGAAAGGTGAAAATAGCCTGAGTACCTGATAGCACTGTTAGACCCTTGTTCCTGGTCAGGATTGCCCACCCAGACCCCTTGTTCCACAAGACAAATACTATGTTTCATCACATTCATACCATTGATTATAAGACACATCATTATTCCATATACCACTAAGAAAAGAAAATGCTATTATACAATAATACAATATTTTCTCTTCACATCAATTGTAAATGATTACCTAATTTTACAAATAAAAAATATGAAAAACTTGTGTTCTTAGAGCCCATGAAATATTTTAAAAACCCTTCTCTGTTTAAACCACCATCAGGTGGGATTTCAAATACCTGCGATGAACAGTTTCCTAATTGATACCATTCTGTAATAAACGGACAAATTTAGATTAAGTTAATGTATTTGAAAACAGAGAATGAGGAAAATCAGGCTTTCCTGAGAAAGCTGCAGGCTTGTTATATCAGACCTGGGCCAATGTATTGGCAGATGTATTCCTTTCCCTTTTTCTGTTCTGATCTATAATGCCCTCCTTCAGACTACGTTCCAGCTGAGTTCAGCAAATGAGATACATTTCCTGGAGAGTGAGAGAAGATGAGTGAGGGTGGGGGTTGTATTCCTTCTCCTCCCTCTCTGTCATAAGTGATGTTTCCATTAACAGCTGAAACTTCTCCCTGGATCTGGCTCCTACCAGACAGGGCAGCCATTGTTGCAGCATCTGCTTAGTGATCCTGGCTCCTTGTATTTTTGCCCTTGCATCCTAGAAGCTGTAGTGGCTTCTTGCTTTTGTTCATCTCTAAATGGTTCTCACCTTTCTCTATTTGGCATCTCTGCTGTCTATCACCTGTGCAACAAATTCCTTGCATTAAAATCTCCCTGACACATGAAATATTTGAATTGGTTTTCATTTCTCTAATTAGAAATCAGTTGAGACTTTTTAAAGAATGTTGAATTCTCAATCCTAAGCTAAAGTTATTGTATACTAAGTCAGAGAGATAGGGATGTTAGCAGGAGATATGACTGGGACCAGAGAGAATTCTGATTCTCTAGGCCCCTCCCAAGCACCTGATATAATATACTCTCTGAGGAAAGAGACAATTATTCTCAATGTAAAATGCAACTGGCATGCATCCTGAGGACAGAAGAAAGTTTTTATGTCTCTTCTCCCCCAAGCTGTTGATTCAAAAGCTCAAGGGCAAAATAATTTTTACTCTTAAGATGTTATCTATACATTTTAGTTTCTCTTCCAAGTAGAACTTATCCTTACCATTATCCTGTTCTCTTTCCACACTGAATGTTTATTGTATACACTGGAGGTGAATAAACATCTTTTGGGCTTAGGTTGCTGGTCTGTCTTCACTTGGCAAAAGAGTTTACCTCACCTAGCTGTGCTGGTCTAAGAGGTGAATGCAGCAAACAGATGAGATTTAGATTGTCTCTCTCTAGGAAGAAGGTGAGTGTGTTTGGATTATTAGTGAGATTTTGTAATTTAAGATATGGGGAATACAGTGTGTATGAAAAAAAGGGCAGCCAGAAAAAGGTAGTAAACATTTGTGAGGTTTTTTTTTTTTTTACATCGGTTTCTTGTATTTATTTATTTTTTTCCCTGACAATAACAACCTGATTTTCCTTTGAGAAATTACCCCTTTCTCACCCTCAGCCCATTTGGTTTCGGTGGTATTAATACTACTTCTGCCTACAGGGATAGACATTTGATTCAGGCCTGGCCAATCAGTACACTGTACCTCCTTGGCCAAAGTGATTGTTCAGGGATGGGCACACACCCTAATTAAAGTCTGTGAGACACACAGTTAGGTCTTTTGAAAGGAAAACATTCACTCTGTTTATGCTGAACATGGACTTATGAGGATGTTAAATCTGGAGCTTCTCAACCACTTTGCCAATATAAGAGAAGGGCATGCCCAAGGATGGAGACAAAACACAGGGAAGCAAAGGCGAGAGACATGAAAGAACCAATTCTTGATGACATTGTTGAGCTGCTGTATACAGCCATGCCTAAACCAAGTATCAGAGACATAAAAGAACCAATTCTTGATGACATTGTTGAGCTGCTGTATACAGCCATACCTAAACTAAGTATCTCCCAGAAGTTTTAGTTATGTTAAGCAGTACATTCTTTTTTCTAAGCCTGTTGGAGACATGTTTTCTTTCCATCCTTTCTCCCATCCTTCTATCCTCTTTTTGCTGAAAGAACCCCAAAAGAAGTTTCTATATATGTATGCAGTATTGTATATATTATTTTCTCTTTCCTACCCTTCCTCCTTCCCTTTTGCTGAAATAATCCTAAGTATTGTAGAAAGCATTTGTATATTCTTGCACATCCTAGAGCTGAAGATGACTTAAATTTGATAAAAGGGAATTTAAGATGCTATTTATGTAAACAAACAGAAGCTCTCTATTTATATTATTGCATGCAGATCAGCATTTTGGTTTTAAAAACCTAAGCAACGGCATTTTGATTTTAAAAATCTAAGGTCAATATGTTTTCTTAATTCTCATGGTACAAGGTTTTAGTTATTTTATTGCTGCCAATGAAGCTGATCCTAGGACACTCCTGGTACTTCATCTGTGATATTTGGCTCTGTGTCCCCACCCAAATCTCATCTCAAATAGTAATCTCCACGTGTTGAGAGGGACCTGGTGGGAGGTGATTGGATCATGGGGTGGTTCCGCCATGCTGTTCTTGTGATAGTGCAGGAGTTCACATGAGATCTGATGGTTTAAAAATGGCAATTTCCACTGTGCATTTTCTCTCCTGCCATCACATAAGACGTATCTGCTTCCCCATTTGCCTTCCACCATGATTGTAAGTTTCCTGAGGCCTCCTCAGCCATACAGCACTGTGAGTCAATTAAGCCTCTTTTCTTTATAAATTACCCAGTCTCAGGTAGTATCTTTATAGCAGCACGAGAACAGGAACTTAAGGATATTAGAAGCTGTTACACTGCCATTTACAAATCACAGAAGTTCATTAATATATACCCAATGGAGTATATTACTCAAAGTACTGATTTTCTCCTAAAATAAAATTTCTTTATTTTAGAAAGGATGCTAGTGAGTCTTTTTTTGGCTAATTTTCTACTTAGTTTTGGAAGAAAATCTAACACAGGGTTTTAGAGTTGAAAGGGAATATAGTGTTATTTCAGCCCCAAACCCTCTTTTCTGGGATGCAAAAACAGTCACAGAAATGTAAAAGAGAAATTGTGGATAAAATGATTAACAATTTGAACAGCCTTTGGCAACTAAAGGTTGGGAAGGAGGTGAGCTTTTCTCTCTTTCGTACTTACTTTTCCACTCTCAGTTCTACTTCCATGGCTACACAATGGGGTTCATAGATAATTTTATAATTATACATTTTTCTATTAATCTGTATATATATTATTTATTTTTTTAAAATGTGGATTTTGTTTATTTCCTATCTGACCTTCCAGGCTCATTAGAATAGGGACTATATAAAAATGTGAATTTCAGGCTGGGTGCAATGGCTCATGCCTGTAATCCCAACACTTTGGGAGGCCAAAGGGGGTAGATCATGAGTTCAGGAGATCAAGACCATCCTGGCTAACATGGTGAAACCCCGTCTCTACTAAGAATACAAAAAATTAGCCGGGCGTGGTGGCAGGTGCCTGTGGTCCCAGCTACTTGGGAGGCTGAGGCAGGAGAATGGCATGAAACTGGGAGATGGAGCTTGCAGTGAGCAGAGATCACGCCACTGCACTCCAGACTGGGCGACAGAATTAGACTCCATCTCAAAAAAAAATTTTCAGTTTCATTATAATTTCATTATTGGTTTATTAATAATGCTAATAACAAAGACAATGTCACATACTTTTTTAGTAGAGGGGAAAGGGATAATGAGAGCTTAACAACATATTTAGACAGCAGTGCAGGAGAATTTGGAATGGTTCTTCTTGCCTCCTCTAAAGACCCATCTTACTCTCAACCTCCTTGACTCTCAAGAAGGGCTGTGTAAATACGTCCAGTCGGGCTGTGTTTACCTAGCCTGTGTTCACTAGCCGGTCTGACCAAATGCCACACAGCAGGCCAGGCAAATGCCCACAGTGCCCGCGAATTAGGTTGTATTTCCCTAGTATTTAGTAGATGCCATGCATATAGAATGTTAATACAAACTTTTTAAGTCAACTAAAGAACACTGAGACAAGTCAACATTTCACTCGTTTAGAAGCTTCCTAGAGACTAAACTTGCCTTTAAGTATCTATTATTATGAATAGTTTTCAGAACTTTGTATAATGAAGCAACAATATTGTTGATGACTGAAAGTATGATTTCATACAGGATAACGATTTCTGAATTTTTTGTTTTTTGTTTTTTTTGAGATGGAGTCTCACTCTGTTGCCAGGCTGGAGTGCAGTGGCGCAATCTGGGCTCACTGCAACCTCCGCCTCCCGAGTTCAAGTGATTTTCCTGCCTCAGCCTCTCGAGGAGCTGGGACTACAGGCTCCCACCACCACGCCTGGCTAATTTTCTGTATTTTTAGTAGAGATGAGGTTTCACCATGTTGATCAGGATGGTCTCGATCTCTTGACCTCGTTATCCACCCGCCTTGGCCTCCCAAAATGCTGGGATTACAGGCGTGAGCCATCACGCCTGGCCTACTTCTGAATTTTTTTAAACAGTTTTTTACACATGAAATTATACGCAATACAACATACTTGTTTTACAAATTGAAATCTTCACCGTTATGGTACGTTTACAGTAATGCAGGTAACAGTGCATTCACTTAGAGCAGAGTTATTTATCTTCATAGGGCTTAACACAAAGCCAAGACTGAATTATTTGCTTAAACTGCTTTCTAGTCTTTGACTTAAAACAAAAAAGAAAAATTACTTCTACCTCCTCTCTATGTCAGGATGATAAACAATGCCAACAATTAAGTGGTCTGGTATTTCTATAAATGGCAGATTGTATTCCAATAGCTCTTAAGTTGTAAATCTTAAGGTTTTAGCTAAATATGTCTATCAAATTGTCATTATCTCTGCTTTCAGGAAAATTATGTCATCTTTGGTAATAGGCGGCTAACAAACAAACTACAGACTACACACCATGTTTTCCCAAAGAATCCTGTATTTTAATGAATAGCTGAATAAATAGACATTAATTATGAAATTCACATTAAGATAGAAGAAAATCCAAACATTCTGATTGCTTTATCTCTTAAATTTGATAACTACTACAAAACATACTATTTATGTTAGGGTAAAAATAAGCTGACTCACAGGAGTGTAACTGGGAAGTGCTGGCAGATATATACAGTAACATGGAGGAGCCATACAATAAAAGCGTTTATATGTACATCATTTTTTTTTCTTTTTGTATGGAGAAATGCTGCCTTATAAAATCGGAAAGCACACAGTAGACTACATGCAACAAGGACCAATACGATGTGCACAGCAGAAGAATCAAATAAGACACAGAACTATGGGTTTAAAAAAGAATTTGGGAGCAGGACAAAAAACAAGGATTGAAACCTGGAATGCTTTCTTATTGAGGTTTCAGAATATAAATTTGTCTAACAAGCCTCTTGATAGTTTTCAAAAGTTCCCACTCAACCACCTATGGTTTAAGTGTAGAGCTAAAAATAAACCATCATATTATACAAAACTTTGCATATTAGCATACAAAAGGTAGCAATTTACTTTTTGTATAAAATATAACCTTTTGATAGTATATTTATTTCACATATGTATAAATATAACCCAAAGAATATGTTTTAAGTATTTCTACCAAAATATTCTTTACAAAAGTTTACAAAACAAGTAATTTTATTTATATTTACAACCTAGCACAGGGAAGATTCTGGGCCAGTGATGTTGGTATTGTAAAGAAGGAGAGTGCTTCCAGACATTTTAAAGACTGGGAGACAGCTTTGCAGAATTTTCAAAGTGTGTTCTTTTTCTTTGAACAGATATTGAAAGACTCGGTTTATTAAATAACTTCAGCTAAATTACATTTGATATTTGAATATGTGAGCATAGAACTGAAAGGGCTGAAGATAACCTTTGCTCCTCTGTAATTAGGAAAATGATAGTGATATTTTGCATTCATTCCAAATCAGCACACGTCTTCCCCATTTTACAGCTGATCTGGATGTGGACTCATCAAAATGAGTTAAATGACTCAACAAAAACTCTTTGATACAGTGCTCAGCCCTGAGGGACAAAACCTGGATATGAAGAGTCCATCTAGCATGTGGCAATGATTCATCACATCAGGGACGAAAGAACAAACAGAATGCTCCTAACAGACCACATTCCATTTTGTTGCTCACCCAAATCCAAATAATACGTCCAATGAAGGACAAATTGTTTTCCCTCTTGATTATACTTTCCTTCAAACTCCGTGAAATACATTTGTACACACTGGTACTTGCCATCCCTGGTTCTTATCTCCAACCAAAACATGATACTTTCTAATCTCGGTTTTCTTCTCCAAACTTCCTTTTCTTATAAACCAGCCTCAGTCATCAAAGTGAGTAGGGAGGACGAGGCTCAATTTCACTCAGCTTGGGAACAAACCAGCAGGCATCAATCATAATAAGCAACATCCCAGGTTATTTGTAGCCAAATAAATCTTATTTATAGCAATGTCCACTGGGTTTTTTAAAAAAGTGAAATCCAATGCAGAGAGGTGTGCACCAATATTTCAGTATGATTAGGACAAGTCTTTGTTATATCTAAAATTTCATTTGGAATGGATTCAGATATTCGTTGTGGAAGCCAAAATCAAATTGCACAGCTCTATATTTTTGTTTAATCACTAGACACAGCATCCCACTGAAGTAGAGGATTGTGGGAAAATTGTAAAAGTGAGGAGTGAATATGGAGAAGAAATTCTGTAATCCACTGGATGTTTTCTAGGTTCTCTGGCTTTTTCTTAATTTGCATACTGTTTGGTTACTCCAAACAAACCTATAACATTTCAATCTATCCTGCAAGCTTCAGGAAAATTAAATGAAAAGACACAATGGAAAGATTAAACCATACCTATCTATTAGAGCAAATTAAGGAGTTTGTTGCTTGGAACTAGTACCTCCTCATGACATGGGGTTTAAATAAACTACAAGTTCTATTACCTTTTTTATTTTCCAGGGAAAAAGAAACTTGGGAAGGCTATTTTACACAATTAATTACACATTGACACCACAGTTCTGTTTGGATAAATTGGATACTGTATCCTGGAGTTTAGACAGGGAAAAGTGATCCCAGTGTTTTACTTTCAGGTGTAAGATTTAAAACAAGAATTTGGACCAAAATGTTCATCACTGCAGTTACTTTCTGCTTTCCATTTTTAAGCATGTTATCTTCATGTAGTCCACCTGAACATCAACAGTTCAGCCTCTACAGAGTTTCTGTAATATACTGCCTTTTAGTGCTTGGAGTTTGTAAATTGTCTTCCCTTTCTTCTTTAGGAATTGTTCCCCAAGATTTCATCAAGATTGATGTCTTTCATCCAGTCATCATTACCAGGCTCTGTCTTCAACAAAGAATCAATGAAATCAGCATCACTGTTTAGGGCAGGGCCCATGTTATCAGTTTGTTGGCTGAGGAAGTCAAAAGCTAAGTCACTGCTGTGGTCAGCTCCTTGAAAAGCCCTGGAACTTTGGTTGGGTGAAGGAAAATTGCTGGGCGTCAGGGATGGTGGCTGGTTGATGCCTGTCCTCGACTGATTCAACCCTGTTCCTGACTGATTCAAATTAGGCAAAATCTGTGTGCTTAGCTGATTGGGTCTGAGATTCAGACCCCTGAGGGGACCCATGGTTTGCCCATTTAGTGTTTGGCTCATTTGGTTCATGGGTCTCATTTGCACTGCTGGTGTTAACTGGTTAGGAGGAGCCACTGCCCTCTGGGAAAATTGCTGGCTACCTACTGCCTGTTGCAGTGACTGATTTGGGGTATAGGCTGCAGGTGTACCCGTGGGGAAGCGGACTCCTGCAGATGTCAGGGCTTCTTGCTGTTTGCTTGTTCCTTCTTGAGAGGCCCAGTTTGGTGCAGTTGTGTTGGATGTGATCATTACGTTTGATGTTCTCTGTGGTGGCATGCTTGCCATACTATGGGTTAAATTTGGTCTCAATTGTTGTGAATTACCAACAGATCCAGCTCCAAAAGTGGCTACATTGTTATTATTACTCAGCCCTAAGGTAGGTGGCCGTGGCATCATAGGGTTGTTTTGATTTGCTAACAATTGCTTTGGGTTTCTCTGTTGGGTCAATTGATTCATTCCTGAAGTGACACTGTATGTGTTAGGTTGATTACAAGGCAGATTTCCATACATCCCCATATTCTGAACTGCTGTAGATAATGATGGCATTCTTGTCCCATGAGAAGTAGACAGGAGGCTGGAATTGGGAGTTAAAATGGTGTGTGTGGAAACTGGGTTTGCCAAAGCCTGGTTAGAGTTTAAGCTTATTGTGGATGAGCCACCTGAGAAAAAGAAGAGAATTTTATTAGTTCGTAGCAGCATGTTATCTCCTCTGTAACTGCACTTTTCAACAACTCATCAATCTGAAACTGCTTTCAGGTGTAAGACAATTTAGGCGAAATAATCATCAAATAAATTATATAAAAGGAACAAGACAGCTCTTAGGAGGAAGGAGCACCTGAGGTCACT
The DNA here is from genome assembly GCF_028858775.2 of Pan troglodytes. Lineage (NCBI taxonomy): Eukaryota > Metazoa > Chordata > Mammalia > Primates > Hominidae > Pan > Pan troglodytes. Next base: position 98,085,289 of record NC_072407.2, read on the forward strand.
CTTTGGTTCAGAAGTTTACATATTACAAAAAGAAGACTAAAATAGAATAGTTCTATCTTGTAGGTTTTATTTTATTCCTCTTCTGAAGTCATTGAAGGGAGGTAATAGTCAATCTTCCATTTTGAATTAGCTTTACTATGTTCCAAGTCCAGAGACTACAGTCTTGATTAGTCAGCTCTCATGAAATCCATGTTACTGTTTACCCCAGGTCCAAATGAGAAAGTGTGGATGAATGCTACACACGGCTCCTAGATTAATATTCCCAAACTATGGCCTTGAAAATCATGTCCCATTCTTTGAATCATCCCCATTCAAGAAGCTACCCCAGTGACTCCCCAGTGTTCAAAGGGTAAATCTCCATCTCTTTAAACATCTGGAATTCAGTGCTCTAGAAATTATCTCATAAAGAAATTCTTCAGTTCCAGGAGGTGTAGTTACTATCAAATTGTTACTCAATGCACTGTCAGCCACCTTTGCTTATGGGATTTCCCTTCCTCACTGAGCCCTATATTTTCCTCAATGCTCAGGCTAAGGCCGAAGCTCCTCCATTAAACTTTCTTTTATCTTCCAGCCTCCTCTCTCCAGCAGTATTTGCCCTTTGAATCTTTCATTTAACACTTAGTATTGGGCAATCTGTGGAGTCTCAAAGTGCCTGCCAGTTAAACTGATGCCTGTCAATAACTGATAGGATATTGACAGAGACCCAGGAGGCAGACAAGGGTCTCCCCCACGCCTTCAAACCTAACACAGCCTGAAGGCTGAAAAACTGGACTGCTGGTCCTGGATGAAGACCGCTTCCGACTGACTCTTTCTGAATAATGCCCACCTGTGCACTGGGAAGACAGGGTGGAGCCTTGGGAAGTTCGTGCCATTTGCAGCAGTGAGGAGCCTGGCCTCTCCTGTTCCTGTGTGGTGACCTGGAATTCAATCTGTGAGGTGGGAAACCTGCTAGCAGGACTCTCTCTCACTTTGCTGAGAGTTATTTTTCCTTTTTGCCGAATAAATTCCATTTTTCCTCATCCTTCCATGGGTCCACGAACCTAATCTTTCCTTGCCATGTGACGAGAGCCTGGTTTTAGCTGAACTAAGGAGAAAGTTCTGCAACAATATGGAACAAGTGCCTAAGCCACAGGCTGTGTAATAAGAGGCTCCACACAACAGATAGTGACTAATCAACATATTGAAATCTTCTTGACTTCTGGAGGTTAAAGTCATCACGAGGAAACATTTTTGGAGGCAAAGATGATCAGGGAGGCCCAGAGAGTCAGAGATTCTGAGAAATACAGAGCTAAACACACATAAGAATATCACAATGTCAGTGGATGGGGAGAGCATGTCTGCAATTGTAAACGTGGGCTATCCCCTGCTGCTTAAGGATACCTAGGTGGTATACATCCTGAAAAACTGAGGGCCAAATGAACACATTAGCCTTGCTATTTATTTATAAATATGCCCCCAACTAGACTACATACCCCTTGAAGGCAAGAACAGTCTCTTGTATCTCCTTGTATCTGTGTAGTGCATTGTGTAGTGGGCAGTGTTTGATGAAGAGACATAACAGCCAGGTAGGAGACACTTGAACAATAACTGAGACGACATACAATGCCAGTAAGATTCAGCAATATCATCTTTGTATCTGAAAGTTTCATATCAAGGGAATTTATATTATGAAAATGCTGTGGAAAAAAATGTAGAGGTTTTAAAAATTATCACCTGTAGTCGCCTTGTATTTTAATGATATGGCCTGAGAAGGTTTATAAGGAAAACAATCTTTTTAAACAACCAGAATAGAGAGAATTTCCACAAAGATCACAAAATAGTAACAAGTAATGTTTAAAAGCTCCTAACAGGTGACAGAGACTGTTCCAGGTGCTTTTCATACTCCATTTTTAATATCAAAATCTGGGAAAGGTAATCATTATTGTACCAAGATTAAAATAAAAAATGATTTTAAAAAGAGTTTGTATTGCGTTTTGTTGCTTATTTCATTATCAGAAGACATGGGAAGCGCAATGCTCTAGAATAATGATTCTGACCCACTTGAGTGTCAGCAGTTGGATGCTAAGGATTTCTCCCTTAGAAAAACACCAATATTCACTGTGGAAGAGACTGCTAGGTGCCTACGCAATATCCAACCTCTCTATATTCCTTCGAAACAGAGCTTTGGTTTTAGAAACAGAGCCTTCTTTAGAAACAGAGCAATGTGCTCAGCTGAAAAACCACATTCCCCAAACTTCCTTGTCGATGGGGTGGGCAGGAGGGTCCAGGTGAATATGTTCTGGCTAAGGGAATCAGATTTCTTTTCTTTCCTCTTCCTACCTGGAATACAGGTATGAGACTAGTGATGTGGTAGCTACCAGGCAGCCCTTAGGATAGAAGCCACATGCTGAAAGAGATGGAGGGAAAGATAAAAGATGCTTGAAATCCAGCAAGCCAGCCCTAGACTACTGTCCCTGGGATCCTTTTATGTGAGTAGGAAAAGAAAAACCTCAATATCCACCTTGAATTGTGTATAGTATTCCAAAGGGCGCCCAGCTTTTTCAAAGCTCACTCATAGGCCATGGTATTAAAAAACCATGTTTCAAGTACAGTATGCACTGCATAACGATGTTTGGTCAATGAAGGACTGCATGTATGACAGTGGTCCCATAAGATTATAGTGGAGCTGAAAAATTCCTACGGCTGTATTTTAGAGGACACTCTAAAATAATTATTTAAATGCATTCACTCACCACTCACTGACACCCAGTGTGACTTTCAGTCCTGTAAGCTCCATTCACGGTGAGTGCCCTACACATATGTACCATTTTTTATCTTCTTTTATCATATATAAAAAGCATAGTAAACGTTTTTGCTATGCTTTCAATAATTATTTTGGAGTGTACTCCTTCTACTTATACAAAAAGTTAACTGTAAAACAGCCTCAGGCAGGTCTTTCAGGAGATATTCAAGAAGAAGGCATTGTTATCATAGGAGGTGACAGCTCCATGTGTGTTATTGTTCCTGAACACCTTCCAGTGGGTCAAGATGTGGTGGATGACAGTGATATTGATGATCCTGACCCTGTGCAGGCCTAGGCTAATGTGTGTTTGTGTGTGTTTGTGTCTTAGTTTAAAAAAAAAGTTCAAAAAATAAAAACAAAAAATTAAAAAAAAATTTTAAGTGAAATAAGCCAGGCACAGAACCATACGTTCTCATTCATATGTGTAAGCTAAGTTGCTCTCATAGAAGTAGAGAGTAGAATTGCGGTTTCTAGAGGTGGGGAGGATGTGGGAAGAAAAAGCTAGACAGAAGATGGTTAATGGATACAAAATTACAGCTAGATAGGAGGAATAAGTCCTGGTGTTTTGTAGCACTCTAGGATGACTAATAGTTAAGGATAATTTATACTATGTTTTCAAATACCAAGAAGAGGATTTTGAATGTTCCCAACACAAAGAAATGATAAACGTTTGATGTGATAGTTATGCTAACAACACTAATCTGGTCATACACACTGTTTACATACATCAAAATATCCTACTGTACCCCATATATATGAACAATTATATGTCAATTAAAAATAATTTAAAAATTGTAAGAAAATAGAAAAAAAGCTTCTAGAATAAGGATATAGAGAAAAAATATTTTTGTACAGCTGTACAATGTGATTGTATTTTAAGCTGTGTTATCACAAAAGTCAAAAGTTCAAACAATTTAAAAGTTGTAAAGCAAAGCAAAAAAATTAATGTAAAAGTTAATTTTTTATTAAAGAAAGAAATTTTTAAAAATAAGTTTAGTGCAGCTTAAGTGTACAGTGTTTATAAGGTCCACAGTAGTGTAGAGTGATGTCCTAGGCCTTTGCGTTCACGTGCCACTCACTAACTGACACCCAATGCAACTTCCAGTCCTGCAAGCTCCATTCATGGTAAGGGCCTATACAAATGTACCACTTTGTATCTTTTTAATTATATTTTACTGTACCTTTTCTATGTTTAGATACACACATACTTACCATTGTGTTATAACTGCCTACAGTAGTCATCACACTAACATGCTGTATAGGTTTGTAGCCTAGAAGCAATCAGCTATATCATATAGCCTAGGTGTGTAGTGGGCTAGACCATCTAGGTTTGTATAAGTACACTCTATGATGTTTGCACAATGAAATTACCTAACAACGCAATTCTCAGAACATACCCCCATCATTAACCGACACATGGCTGGAAACCGCATCTTATCTTTCAGCCTCCTTGAGACAATCAACTAGAGAATCCTGTTTTTGCTCTGAGGCGAAGTAATCTCAGAGAATGGAAAACATACATCCGATTCCTAATGTTATTTGTTGTTTTTAGAGACAGTGTCTCAATATGTTGCCCAGGCTGGCCTCGAACTTTTGGGCTCAAGCAATCCTCCCACCTCAGCCTCCAGAATAGCTGGGACTACAGGCACGTGTGAATGAGCCCAGCTCCATTCTCAATTTTAGTTGAAAGAGGCAACCTGTTGTATTTGAGGGGGTTTAAATAAGTCAGGACAACATATTTAAAAGTACACTTAACAGTACCAGGAAGTATTTATAAAATAGGGGTGTTCACAGCCTTTCTTTCTTTAGAGAATCTTCTTTATGGCTTCCTGGACAGATGAAGGTAACAGGTAAGGCAGAGAGAACTTAGGAAACCCAAGAGCGTAAACTTAACTTACATCAGAAAGTGCAGAGCGTTTTAGACAGTTTTGGGCAGAAGTGTATTGAATAGATGCTGAATAGGAGAAGGCAGAGCAATATAGGCTGGGTTTGGGAAAGGTTCTTTTGGAGTTTCATGACCGGGAGGAGAGAGAATTTGGGGGACTTTTGTACTTACCATTTATTTTATACTGAGAGAGCTATTAAGAAGATTTGCTTTGTGATTTAAATGGAGTCCACCCTTGGTGTTTTTGAGAGACTTCGTGAAAACTTAATCTGCTTTTCAAGTATTCCTTGGTGGCAGGACCATTTGTCTTTGAAGGGGAAACCTTGGAGATGGGCTCAATGGTGGATACAAAAAGACTAGGATTTGTGAAAGTTACACATGTGCCTGTCTAAGAGGGAGAAATGTCTGCTTACCTTCTACTACCTGGGTTAAGGTATATCTTTGGAAGGAGAATGATTGAACCTAACAGAAAAATATTTAGCTCTTTTGAATTCTCAGAGGTAGTCCAGAGAGTGGTGAAATATGTGAGTACAGGGCAAGACTAAGCAAAAACTGATGAAAGGACTAAAACATATTTAAGTGTAGTCTTGGCATGAAAGCCAAATGGGAGTTAGAAATTCTAAGAAAGATATTATAATCATATGTGAGTTACAGGGACTATTGAAAATTGAAGTGTTTTTTTTTCCTTTCACAGCTATAATTTTTATTAATTTTTAAGAACACTTACCAGAATACTGAGCAGTTGGTTGCATATTGCCCACATTTCTTCTTTGGTCTTTATAATCTGGAGGTGGCCTTGACAAATGTCGGTTTATCTGATCTTGTGGAGCAATTTTCTCCTTGAGAAATGATATGAAAGCATATTATGTTGCATCATTCCCTTTTCACTTGTGAAAATGCACGTAAAATTTTGTAAAATTTCAGAAAATATAAGAACAATTTTGCAATCATGGGTTACAAATCATGACCTTATTTTGTAGTCTTAATTCAGAGACAAATCTTTTCAATTTCAATAAACTTCCTGTATGGAAGTATAATTTCTACTTTTCCATAACAGTCAACATGTGTTTTGGTTCTAGTAACTACTCCTATTTTCTTTATTTTGCAATTCAATTTCAATGAGAACTAAATTTCTGTGATTTTTCAAGATGCTAATTTCTAATTTTGTCTAAAAACAGACACAAACAAGGTCACTGTGCAACCTCCAAAACACCAAACACCCCCCTCTCTTGTTAAATGAGTGATAGCTACTTCTTTATTCAATTAGAATAGCACATCTGATATGCTTTGGCAGGTACCTATGTAGAATTCTGGTCCCACACAGTGGGGAAAGCATAGGAGGTAGGGTTTTCAGATAAAATACAGAACATGTAGGTATTCTGTATTCTTATTTGTTTTTGTTTGTTTGTTTGTTTGTTTGAGATGGAGTCTTGCTCTGTCACCCAGAGTGGAGTGCAGTGGTGTGATCTCGGCTTACTGCAACCTCTGCCTCCCTGGTTCAAGCGATTCTCCTCCTCCTGAGCCCCTGGGATTACAGGTGCCCGCCATCACGCCCAGCTAATTTTTGTATTTTTTTTTAATAGAGATGGGCTTTTACCATATTGGCCAGGCTGGTCTCGAACTCCTGACCTCATGATCCACCCAGCTCAGCCTCCCAGAGTGCTGGGATTACAGGCATGAACAACCGCGCCCGGCTCTGTATTCTTATTTGTTAAATCTGATGACCCTAGGTAGGAGGAAATGTCAGGAGATAACCAACAGGTACCAATATAGGCACTATATGAATTTTATCTCTTTTTTACCTTCGCATAAACAATTCTTAAAGGTAGGTATGATTATTTCCACCTAAAAAATAAGGAAATTAAAGCCTTGTTAGGCTAAGTAACTTGCTCAAGATCACACAGTGGTAGAACTGAGACCAAATCCTGAGTCCAAAACTCAGGCTCTTTCCTGACACACAATACGAGGCCCCTTGCTACTCTGTTTCTCAGCTCCCCATTCTAAAAGCACAGGTTTGCTGTCCTCCCTTCATTTCTTCCTTTTGGAATCAGCCTTTTGATCTTTAGAATAGGTGAGTTTGGAAGCTAAGAGAAAAAAATAGAGACATTCTTTTAATATGTCAATATCCTCAGTCAAAGACCACTAGGAACACAGCTGTTGGCTTTATTACTTGTTGCAGCAAGGGAGAACACACATCATGAGGGGTCACAGGGTATCTCAGTAGGAGAATGTTAGAAAGAATCTGTCCTGAGATTTGGACTTGGAGTGATTTCGGAAGAGTCTAAGGAAATGGGGCTTTGTTCTAGATTGGAAGCTGTCACAAAGTAAAGGCAATTCTAACTGAATAAAGAAGTAGCTATCACTCATTTAACAACAGAGGGGGGTGTTTGGTGTTTTGGAGGTTGCACAGTGACCTTGTTTGTGTCTGTTTTTAGACAAAATTATGAAGTGTTATTTTGTCTCATTTTATCATGGTCTCAGAGTAACCCTGTCTGAGGTTGACATTCTGTAGGATTGTTTATACCCAACAGAGAACAAAACGGCTTGGCTGTGAGTATCACATCAGCTTTAGGAATTAAGGGCTGCTTTTTATCTTGTTTGGTATGGATCAGGGAGTTTTTAGAATGACTTCACTGCAATTTTGTATGCATCCCAAAGCAATCTCAATTTTCAAAATAAAAATAATCAGCATAGGTAGACGGAGAACACTATAATTATAGAAAAGTCAACAAATAGAAAAGAAAACTTTGTAATAGATACATGGGTAAATTAGCTGGAAAACAAATGTGCACTGCCTAACTTAGAACTGACTTAAACCATGTGTTTCTCAGTTTCCCATCACATTCCAAACCTTCTTAGTAGAATAAGTCTACTATAAAGGAGAGGAAAAAGCCTTAAAACAACAGCAAACCAAATTTAAATTCTTGTTGCTAAGAAAAAAGCTTGAAAGACACAGTTTTTTGCACATAAGTAATTCATATAAAACACAATTTTGATGAGCTAAGTGTAAATGAATCAGAAACATATGGATTACATTTCTTTTAAACATGGGTTTACAAATTAAGGGAAAAAGTGGTTGGTGAAATGCTCTTTGGTTTTGCCCAAACCCTAAATGTTTAAGAAACAGCTTGAGATGTTCCATGAACCCAAATGTGGTGATGTTCAACCAGCTCTGCTGTAAACTATTGTGTGAGATGACAGTTTTGATTTTTATGCCAAGCATGGACTTTCTGAAATCCACTCTTTTCCAGAAGCATCTGTCATTCTTTCTTATGTAATTAGGTGTTTCTACTGTTTATACTGAAGACAGGATGTGTGTGTGTGTGTGTGTGTGTGTATGTGTGAGAGTGAGAGAGAAAGAGAGAGAGAGATAAAGAGAAGAAGGTGCTTGACTTCCCATCAGACTATATTGTAAACCTGGATTTATTTTTATATATCTTCAATCTAATTATTGACTTTTTTTTTTTTCTTTTGAGATGGAATCTCACTTTGTCATCCAGGCTGGAGTGCAATGGCACGATCTCAGCTCACTGCAACCTCTGCCTCCCAGGTTCAAGCAATTCTTCTGCCTCAGTCTCCCAAGTAGCTGAGATTACAGGTGCCCGCCATCATGCCCAGCTAATTTTGTATTTTTTTAGTAGAGACGGAGTTTTACCGTGTTGGTCAGGCTTGTCTCCACCAGAGGGCTAAACTGTTGTCCAAAGGGTTTTCATTTATATATATAATAATATAAATATATATAATATAATATATTTATATTATATATCTTTACATTATTATATATAATATTTATATTATATATATCATTTATATATATATATCTCCAGAAATTTAGGTTTCTTAAACTAGTTGTTCACAAATGACTTAGCTTAATAACCTTGCATATGGACATAACACAGAACTGCCATGTTGTTCTTTTGTGCTGAAGAGCAGCAAAGACTAGCCTGCAATACTGAATAGAGATGGCTACATTTTGCAAAAGACTGACATTCCTATTCTGTGCAAGTGTAAACATATAGGCCATTCTTGAGATTACTTTTACGCAATATGAAATTTAATTTATGAACTAATATCTAATGATAACCCAATCTGTTGGACTTGAAAACCCATTATAGAAATCATCTGTTATAGTACATATCTGTTCTGCTTCAGTTTCTCCATCTGTAAAAATGTGAGATGTGGATAATTATAGGACCTCCCTCATATTTCTATTTAATTCTGTGAAAATCCAGCTTGGTGCCTGGCATACAGTAGGTACACAATGCGTGTTGGTAATTATGATGTCCGTTGTAATAAGTACTATTCATGTCTCTTCTTTGTGCTTCATTGGTAGGAGAATAATAGAGAATAAGGATAACAAACTTTCATGAGACAACGTCTCAATTTAGGTGCCTATGTGGCCTTGCCAACTGACTGCAAATGACCACAAAGCATATGCTAATGTACAGTGGTATCAAAGACCACTTCTTCCTGGATATGCTAAAAAGCACAGACACCCTCAATGGTGTCCAAACAAAGAGAAATGTGAATGGTTTTTAAAAATCACAAAAACAGCAGCCTCATTCTCATTCATCTCACAGTTTATGCCACTGCCCTTTGCACCTGTCCTAGTGGTGACTCAACTGGGGCCCAGTGGGAGTTAGCCCAGTGCCAGGCCAGGACCCTCATGGAATGTATATGCTACCACTTCCTTGCCTTTTAACAAGAGCTGAAAATCAACCTCTGTGTGTTATAATTCATGAAATTAGTAGTATTGATGGTAGTGATGAAAGTGTACCCAGTAAGTCAACCTTAGATTACACATTTTTCTCTCTGCTGCCCTTGTTTCTAAGTTCTTTAGTTTATAAGGATAAAAAAGGGAGGGGAAGGGAACAGGGGGGAGGACTGGAGTTTTCAAAACTATGATTTCTAGAAGAAACCAGTTGTGTCACTTTGTGATCCAGTCTGTGACTCCCTTAAACCTTATGGCAGTATTCAAGGTCATCTGTAATCTTATTTCTCAATATTCCTTATTCCAGGTCAAATAAATTTACTTCTCACTATTTCTTTTCACATGCCCTGAATACGAAACTTATTCCATTTGTAATTCCTTAAAAAATGTGGTTGTTATACTATGTTTACTTTTTATCAGGCATTAAATATTTTATAATGCAATCTCAAACTAACCAACAAATTCACACCCAGGCTGCACCTTTTGGTGCTCCACCCTCCACCTACAATAGTGGACCCCACCTACTCTATCAGAATCCTACAGTCCTTCAAAATCAATGTCAAATTTTACTTCTTTGGGAGACTATCCTCAATCTTTTCAGGCTGGATTTAATCTTTCTTTCCATTACATTTTCTCTTACTTTTTATACTTTTTACTATAAAAAGTATACTTTTTTCTCTTACTTTTTATACTTTTTAGTATATTTTATACTTTTACTATAATGCAAATCTGAATCTAGTACTTCCCCTTGTGTTAAATTCTTAAAATCTCTTCCGTTGCTTTTTAATGTAAATTCTGGCCTCTCAAGCCCTACCCTCCTGCCTCTTATCTCATCTTTACCCATCACTTCCCCATTCTTGTGCACACTCAATACCTTGGCAGGCATAATATGTAGTATCCTTTATTGTCCCTAGGTCTTTGAATATGCTGGTTGTTCTGGCTGAAATAACCCTCCTACTCTTTGTCTCATCTCTTACTCCACTTTCAGATATTCAGTAGATAGAAAGTTCTTTCTGAAATCATTTCTAGTAGTTACCAGAGTATAGCATTTAATCACATGCATTACAATTGGCCAATTTATCTGACATATCCTCAGTGGGCTCAAGGCTTCTCTAGGGTGAAGAGAGGATTTGCCTTGTTTATGGCTCTACCCTCATTGCAAATTATTATTTACTGAATAATTATAGCACTTGTGATACCCTGCATTTCTGACTCTCACTACAAAGCTCCTTGAATATAAAATTATTTGATTTTGTTGTTATCTTTTCTGTATACCTTAGCTCTAATTCACCTGGAGATGCTTACTTTTTATTTCATTTGGCCAAATAGTTTGAAGGGAGGCAATGAAACCAGGGCTGAGCAGATAAACACTGAAGGAGGGTTAATGCATGGGGAGTGTGTGGGAAACACAATCTTGTCTTTCTTAAACAGTCAAATATTAGGTTGGTGCAAAAGTGATTGCGGTTTTTGCCATTAAAACTAGTGGCAAAAATCGCAATCACTTTTGCATCAACCTAATATATACAGTGCAAATGGGAAATGTATTTTACATTTTCTTTTAAAAAATCCCCCATTGTGAGTTGCTTTATTTTGGAAGCCAAATCTTGGTTTTGAGTCTCCATGTTGGCTTTTAAAATTGCTTTTAAAACTCTTATCTCTAAAATCAGTTTGGATTTGAGTTGATTCAAGTTCAGTTTACTGTTTCTGCCCCTTAAGCCTGGGGAACAACACTGGTTTCTTTTGCCTGATTCAAATGCCCATGTTGGTTGTTCTAGACATTCCTGGGCTGGGCAGGGCTGGTTAGCAGAGGTGCCATGCATTCCAAGTGTCCAGCAGCTGTTAAATCAAGTTTGGGTTTTTTTTCTTCCTGCAGTACACTAAATGTATGGAATTATCCTCTCTTACAGTCAGCACACCTTTGTTGCTGTCACATAGGTAGGCACAGTAAATATAAATGGAAAAGAATAAACTCCCTCTGTTGGGTCAACAGGTTTGTTCAGTAGAAATTAAGAGAAAGTTTTACCGCGTCAGCCAGCATCTGCTGCTGGAGAAGAAGTTGTTGTTTCTGCTCCATGATCTGCCTCTGTAGAGTCTGCTTCTTTCCCAGCAATTGCTGATTCAACAGTGATTGCTGGGAGTTCATGTAACCACTTCCAGTGTTTGGATTTGAGCAGGGGTTAGGACTTGGACTGGGGCCTGTGTTCTGGCCTACCACAGAGTGTTGATCCTAAAGAAGAGAAAGGGGGAAGGAAAAGCTACTGTGAATTAAAAAAAGAAAAATGTAGCACAAAGATCATACACTCAGATTCCAAACATTTTTCATCTTATTAAAGATCAAACATGGTTAAATGGGTTGGAGATCAGAGAATCGCTTTTTAAATGTAGAAGAAATAATTGCATATCACAGCAACCAAAGCAGCTGGGTTAATGACATTAGGGCACTGGAAAAGCTCCCATGAGGACTCTGATTGTGGAACCTCCACATTCCAGAAGGTGTTTATGGAACCTCAAAGAAAACTACCATAAAAACATATGGCAAACCTCTCAATTTCTCAGGAATAAACATCATAACCTAACAAATCCTTCCTTTTCCCAAAGTTAGCATGTATCATTGCTGATCCTGCAATGAAAGTCATGTTTTAATTCACGTGTTTAAAAGTTGAAACTATTTTGGACAGAAGGCATTTTGCCTTACCCAGCTTTCTGTGACAGAAAGGCAGGAAGGCCTCTAAGTTTCTGTTTTATAAACTCAAACTTGGAAAGGACTTCACTTCTCAGGGACTTGTAAATTTTGTTCCGCAGTCAACAATTCAGGTATCTCGGCGCAAGAATCTCAGTAAAAGAATACCCGACACACTGACAATGAGAAAATATTGATTAAAAACTCAACTGTATATCAAACAATATTGGGTATTGGTGAACTGCCTTTCTAATTTGAGGTCTCTACCAATTTTTTGGCATTGACAGATCAGGACTCTGCAAGACAGTAAGCTAAACCCAGTTGAATATTCTCATTAATTCCCAATGATGTATTTAGGATTGAGCTCTACACTAGTACACTAGTAGGGTTACAAGAAGACTAGAAAATATGGTTATCACCTTAGAGAATTTATCACCCAAGTGAGGGAGAAATGCTTACATGTATAAATATAAGAAAATGTAAAATCAAATTTTAGTTTACATGATATAAACACTAAGTCAAAAATTGTTATACTTTGATCAGAATGATCTGGGAATCAGCTTATAAGGCAGACGCCCTGGCCTTGTCCCAGGGATTCTGAGGCTATAGATCAAGGTACCTCCTTAGGTTATTCTGATACTCATTGGTCCAGGGAATATGCTTTGGGAAACACTGAATACATGGGAACAAAAGAAATCCAACTCTCTCTTTTTTTTTTAAGAGACAGAGTCTCACTCTATTACCCAGGCTGGAGTGCAGTGGCATAATCATGGCTCACTGCAGCTTCAACCTCCCAGGCTCAAGCAGTCCTCCCACTTCAGCCTCCTAAAGTGCCTGGGACCACAGGCGTGTGCCACCTGGCTAATTTTTAAATTTTTTTTAGAGACAGGGTGGCTAATTTTTAAATTTTTTTTAGAGATGAGGTCTTACTATGTTGCCCAGGCTGGTCTCAAAGTCAAGGGCTCAAGTGATCCTAGATCCTTGGCCTCCCACAGTGCTGGTATTACAGGCATGAAGCACTGTGCCCAGGAAAAAAAAAAAAAAAAAAAAAATCCATCTGTCATTCACCAACTAAACTATGTAAGGTTACAAGACATAAAAACATTAAGCAGGGAGTTGGGTGCGGTGGCTCATGCCTGTAATCCTAGCACTTTGGGAGGCCGAGGCAGGTGGTTCACCTGAGGTCAGGAGTTTGAGACCAGTCTGGCCAACATGGTTAAACACTATCTCTACTAAAATATGAAAATTAGTCGGGTGTGGTGGCACATGCCTGTAATCCCAATTACTTACTCAGGAGGCTGAGGCATGAGAATCACTTGAACCTAGGAGGCAGAGGTTGCAGCGACCCGAGATTGTGCCGCTGCACTCCAGCCTGGGTGACAGAGCAAGACTCTGTCTCAAAACAAAAACAAACAAACAAAAAACCACAAAGCAACTCCCATGATACCACATGAGTAGAGGTGGTAGGTACACTGTTTGTGGAAATTATCTTCTCTTTTATTTCTTTCTCTTCCTTTAACTATGTGCTGAGCTGAAATAAATAAATAAGTAAGTAAGTAAGCCACAAGCCGAAAGCCTTGGCCTTGCTTTAGTAATCTCTGAGGCTACAGAGCTCACCAGCTGCCTCAAAAGCAAAGGGTTACAAAATAATTCTAAGGGCGACCATCCACTGAGGCTTATTATCAGCCAGTCACTGTGGTCCGTGCTTTACGTGATTTATCTCATTCACTCCTCCCAACAAAACAATGAGCAAGAACTTGTATTATTAACGCAACTTTGCAGATGAGAAACCTGAGCTCAGAGAGATCACATAGCTGTAAGTGGCCGAGGAGGATTTGAAGCCAGGTCTGTCTGACCCCACAATTCTAGTTCTCAATCAGTACACTTTACTGCCTGTCACGTGAGACAGGAAGCATTGAGAAGAAAGATTTTTGTACTTTAAACCTGGGCCAACCCATCAGTTCATGCAGCACTCTTCCCAGGGTTGAGCACCCTCAGGTCAGGAAGGTGGAAAGAAGTGTGTTGGAGAGAAGGACAGGGGAGTGAGGACAGGGTGGGAAGATCCTCTTCACTAGTTAGTAAAAAATAATTACAGCCATCTCTGAGGTACATCCTTTGAGCAGCTTAAGGAAACCATCCTCTAATATATTTACACCCCTATGACCAGTCAGTTCTTTCAACTTTAAATCCATCACGAATTTTGGAGACTTCACCGCCTGTGTCCTATAAGCCACTAAGAATGTGGACTTGGAGACAAGCACTTGAGGGTCATTGACAGAATGGCAAATGAGGATCTGTGAGCTGAGTGTCTTGGAGGGCAAAAGGAGGAGGAAATACATGGAGGATTGGGGGCTGGGCCTTTTGGTGCACCCTGAGTAAGGACAGGGAAGCAGAGCCTGTGACAGGGGGAAAGAGGCAGGATCAGGGAAGCGTAAAGACAGCTGGAAGTGGTGGGGGAAGACATCAAGGTGGGAGAGAATGTATTGGAGATGGTAGTTTGCTTTCTACTCTCCAGAATAGAAAGAGTCTGCTCTTTTCTTTGATAGTTTGGAGTTTTATGTAAGACTTTCAAAAGAAGATTTTGTGTTTTTTTGTTTTGGTTTATTTTTTTAAGTAGCTGACAAGCATAGGTAGAAAAATTCAAAACACTTTTCTTTTCATCTTCTTTGCATTGCCATGCAATGGACAAGACCATAAGCTCTGGAGATAGGTCCACCTTGGTTCATACCCCAGTTCTGACACTTAGTTGTGTGATGTGGCAGAAGTTAATTCACCTCTCTAAGCCTCAGTTTTCTTATCTGTAAAAGGGAAATAATAACAGTATGGATGTCACAGGTTCCCTACAAGAGTTAGGGGAGATAATCCAATACTTACCACGTAGTAAGCACTTACTAAACAATAGCTGCTCATAATTATTAAAGTTATTTCTACACATAGGAACAATAGTCTGTTTACGTTTGTTTTCATTGTGAAACAAAGGAGATAGAACTCGCAGACTACAGAAAGCTGTTCTGTGTCAGGTCTCTGAGAAATGTAGAGGTCTCAGTAATATTGCAGATTATGAGCCGCCAGGGATTTGGGAAATTACCTTCATCCTCCTACTTGAAGATGCCAGAAGATGGGTGGGTATCATTCTCTGATGGGCTGTCTTTTGGGGTGTGCTTCTTTCTTCTCAGTTAGGGGCTCAGCTCAGGTCTCTGTTAGCTTTGCTCTTTGCTGTTCTGGTTTTTATTCTTTTAACATCCAATTATTTATGCATAGTGCAATCATGTACATTTACTAAGTACCGTGCCTTAGTTTCCTCATTTGCAACATAAAGGTAATACATTAATTACCTAAAATTTAACAAGATGAATTTTAGAACAGTGCCAGGGACTTAGTAGAGATGTTTGATACACTTTAACTATTATTATTTTGTTATTTCTGTATTTTTAAATATTAGATGTTTTATATCCAATGAGTCTTATGAAGGAGCTCACACTGTAAGTGTACCTGGACTACAGATGTGGTGTGTTTGGCCCCCATCATGTTTGAAACACAAATTGCTCTTTTTGCTCTCCAGGTGGCCACAGCAGCCTCTACTACTCCTTACTTTATTATACCCACCCATTTTCCTCACTTCTATCATTTGCCTGGTCCATGTAGGCCCTTTGAGTTTAAGATCTCTGGCATACAGTTTATCTGGGAAGATAAGCTACACATACCACACACTCCACATATCCACTCACCCAAAGTTATGACAACAAAAAGCAATGCATAATCATTTCCATTAGGTGGTATGATACCTACTAGTGTCTTAAGATTAAAACCCAGATCATGGCATACATTTACCTATGTAACAAACCTACACATCCTGCACATGTACCCGGGAACTTAAAAGTTGAAGGAAAAATCAATCAATCAATCAATCAATCTCAGATCACCTAATGCCTAGTCACCCATGAATCCATCAATCCATTAATGCATTTGACAAAGTATACTGAATGTCTACTCTGTGCTAGGCAGTTTTTTATTTTCTAGAGACCAAAATGTACTTAGAAATGGGGAAAATGAAGAGAAAGAAAAGAGGTAGACAGAGTGCTCGATGTTGGCAGAATTGATGAGCTCCAAAATAACTTCCAGAGAATTCTGGAAAACCAACCTTTTCTAAGATTTATAAAAGATCGGCATGCCAGGAAAATGTAACTATGTCTCTTTCTCTCTCTAATCAAACAGATAGACTGTGCTAAATGTAGTTTATTTCCTTCACGGTACCAAAAGATACTTTAGGACCCTTTTCCCTAGGGTCTGAAGGGTTTTCCAAATTTGAAACTGGTGCTTGGGTGAAGGGAGGTGCCCTGGTATGGAGGAAAGAATGAGATAAATCCTTTCTTGTAATTTTGTAAAAGATTTTTAAATCTTGTAGTTTCTAACTCATGGGTTTTACCATGCACCTACTATATACATTCTTTGAATTCATGATTGAAGTAATATTTCACTGCTCTTGCATTTTTTTGCCCTTATGTTTGCTGTAAAACACAAAACACCTCCTTATACAAGCTTGCTGTCATGGCCAACATGTTGTGCAAACTTTAGTACATAAAATAGTTTGAAAGAAAAAGCTGCTTTGATGCATTGGCTTTGATTTTCATACTCAGCCTCACTCTTTGCCTTAAATTCAACCCATGTAGAACTTAATAGAAATCATCTGTTTTTTCCCCAACACACATTTTTCTCCTGAAGGGCACATGAAGGCTGTGGTAAAAATCGCACATTCTCAGCTGATAGATGAGAGTATGTGTGTATGTGTGCATGCATGCATGTGTGTGATTGTGAAAGAATTAGGCTATTTCCATCAAGGTAGTCTTTCACATGATAGAAAACACAGTTTTCTAGATAAACCGTAGTTAAAGATTAATTTGGCAGCAAGGAATAGTCAATGACTGGTTCAAATCATGAACCTGCATGATCTTTCATTTTACATGTTCTTTTTCTGTTTTTACCTACAAAATTACAGTGTTTGGTTCTAACCTACAAAATAGGTTTCGCATCCAATCCTCCTGGGTTTTAAATCAATTATGAGTGCACAATAACGTATATTTATTGTGTACTCCTAGATAGTTTTCCACGTTTGTGAGTGTGTGTGTGCATGTGCATTTGAGATTTTTAAAAGTCTTTTTATAGTATTAGTCCCTGAGATAGTGTAGCATGCCAGTGCTTAAGTATGGATAAAACTTCTTGGTCCTTGTTTTAACCCAGCACAGGACTGCCAGACCAATGAAAACATGTTTGTATTCTTTTTATAAGGTTCAATCAATCAACCTGTCTTTAGAATTATTAAGTTCACTGCATTCTTATTCATTAATTCAACAAGTATTTATTAAGCATTGCATTCTTCTGGGCCTTGGGGATAAAGCAGTAAAAAGATACTGAAGGGACTTCTCATGAACCTAAAACAAACAACATTTTTATGAGTTTTAGAATCATAATCGCTTAGTGGATACACATCTTTTTCTCAAAATGCCATCCCAATCAAAAAGCATTTGAGATCTTCATTTCAATATTTCTGAGCTGTACACAAGTGGTCCCGAGCCCACTCTAAGGCCCACTGGTGAGCATCCTCTTCTTCTAAGGCTTTGGCCTTGTCATTAGAAATTCACTGCTCTGTCCCTAACCACTGCTAGTATTTAGTCATCCTATCTCTGCTCTTTTACTCTGAGAATGTTTTAAAATTATCTCAAATCAGTAGTGAAGATCTCATAATACATTCATATATATATATATTTTTAAAATGTTTCCATCCTCATCTGTCATTTAAGAAGATGCTAGATATTCTTGATCAAACTGCTATACTCAAGAATTTTGGACTCAAACTCTATACAGATACTAGACTCTTTATATAGCAACAGCTTCCTTATATAGCAAAGCCTATATCTACCCATTTATCCACTTTTCTAACTGTCTGTCTGTCTGTCTGTCTGTCAGTCTGTCTGTCTATCTATCTATCTATCTATCTATCTATCTATCTATCTATCTATCCATCCACCCCATCCATCCATCTACCTACCCAACCTCCTTACCTGTCCATTCTAGTCCAAATCTCCAAAGTACACTTTCTTCTACCACATCCCTAGCAAATGATCATTCAACCTCTGCTAAAATTACAGAAACATTCTTGATGTATTATTTGGAATGCTCTTCAGAACTCCAAGCTGCTATTCTTAACAGCATCTGAGCAAAGAAAATGCTTTGGACATGATGGGTTTCATTCATTCACTTATTTTCTAAAAAGTAGGTACTGACTAAGAATAACCTATGTCCTGGGCATTTCATCAGGTGCTAGAGAAATGGAGATAATTTGGACACAGTTCTTGTTTGCAACGCTTTTACCTCCAAGGAGAGGAGATAGTCATAGTCACACCCTGGATTGTGGGCAGTCTTATTAGGAGGGTAACAAAGTTCATGCAGCCTGCTGGAAAATCCTGCCACTTGACTATATTTTTAAGTTTTCCAACTGTGCTACTGATGGATCATTTATTTCCTAGAATGGTCTCAAGGATGTTAGGAGACCATTTGGTAAATCAGGTATATGATGACCGAATCTTTTAGCTTGAGGCAAATAAAACATGCTCACAAGTTAAGTAAGCTCACAAGGAAGCTGGATGCATGTTTTAACTTATGGAAAAAAATCTGGTTAAAAATGCTTTCCCCAATTTTTTACTTCATTGGTTTAATATCTTGCCTATGGATGACCATGGGAAGTACTAGCTCACTGAGGTTGCAAACTATGTCTACAAACCTGGGAGACAATTAGGAGAACACATGAACTCTTTTAAATGGGTACCCTTTTTCCTTAGAAGACAAATTACCTGTCCTCTGTGTTAATTGTGTTTCTCTCAAAGGCAGTTTGAAGTCCTTTTGAAAAAAAGTCCAAATTAAAAAATTAAGAACAAACCCCACTGTCCCAGCCTTCTACCAGTGTATTCACCACTAACCTTTTCTTTAAATTTTCTGGGATAAATATTTAAAGAAATAGTATGTGTGAAGAAAATCTTGTAAATCTATCCAAAATCTATCCAAAAGCAGAGGATAGGCCTAGCTACTGGGTGTTACTTTGATGAAGTGTCTCTGTAAATCATGGTCAATATGTGAGAGATCTTTAAAAAAGATGTTAACTAATAAAATCACTGGGACTACCTCTTTCTTTCATTTCAATGGAATTGTAAGGACTCTGTCAGGCAGGAGTGATTTCAGCAAAAGGTAGAATGGGGTACAAAATATCCCTTGTTTCACTGAAGTATATACAGAAATAGTAAGACTCGTTGGATTCAGTCAGTTTTATAGTTAAAGCAGTTTTGTGGGCTGAACACTGACACAGTAACTTTCACAAAGTAGGCAAAGTTGCCGGGCAGGTATTGTTCTCTTAATTAAAAAAAAAAAAAAAGCTCTACAAAATATTTGTCTTGTTCCAGGCATTTGGGTAAAATAGCTCTCTGTTCCTCTTCACTTATTTTGGAAGGGGACTGTATAATGATTTTCCCCCCACAAAAATGAAGTAATGTAAATTACTTGAGATCCATGAGAGTATTTTGGCGTGGGATGACTGCCCTTTCTTTTTCTTGGCTTCTAGAGCTAGGCATCCGCAATTTGCAAAACAAATTCAAGATAAAATACCCAGCTGGGCAAGTCTGTACAGTAGATCTCACAAACTGGTTTGCTATTCAATCTTTCTTCTCCCTACCCACTTCTCTCTTTCCCTCTTTTTGTCTTTCTTTCCCTGTCTCAATGAACTAACTGCTCAACTGTTCCTCTCGGCTATTCATCTTCGGAACTGTCTGCCGATGAAGCCATTTATTTATCTCTGTGCCTGAAAAACAAGTTGTCTGAACTGTTTCAGATTCCCAATAAGCTGGCAGGCCCACTTGCTCAAAGTTACTTATTTGGGGCATTAATAGTGAGGTGGTTGTGGGTGGCCAAAATAATTGAGCAGTTGTTGTTTAACACAACAACGACAACAACAATGACAACAAAACAATTGTCAGGAAATCAGCCAGGAAACAGCTTGTAAACAGAAAAGACTGAAGGGATGAAACTCTCCTATCTTCAGGTTACCAGATCTTCCAGTTTCTATTTCAAGGGTCAGCAAACTATGGCATGACGGCCTAATCCAGCCTGCCACCCTTTTTGGTAAATAAAATTTTATTGGAACACAGCCATACACATTCATTCATATGCCTGTGGCTGCTTTCCCACTATAATAACAGAGTTGAATAGTTGTGCCAGAGACCTACGGCACACAAAGCCTATAATATTTACTACCTGGCCCTTTACAGAAAAAGTTTCTTGACCCTTGCTGTACTTGGCTGTATTGGACAAATAATGTGAGATACTTTGGTCTTTCACATTAAATTTTAAAAATGCCTTAGATGAAGTACCCAGCAATCCTTTGAGATAACTGGCAAGTTGAAAATAAGAAATATTTATCATAAAATCTGTTTACATTAGCCTTCCACTTCAGTAACAATTACACACAGCAGGAACTAAAAAACAACTTACAGATCTTTCATCCAACTCTATTTTACAGATAAAGACGCTGCCCAGAAAGTTTAAGGAATTGACTTGCACAAGGTCACACACCTAACTGAGAGATGAGGAACACAGATCCCAAATCTGGGAAAATATATTAAGAAGAAATAAACAGAACAAAGTCTATTCGCTTGAAAGAATTGTAGCTTATCTGATATAACTTATTGGGGGTGAGAGGTTGGGTGGTGGAGATGAAGGCCAAGCTTGAAAAAACAGAAGAAAGTATTTGGTTTAGTATTCTTCTTTCCCCTTCACAATTGTGAATAGTAGCTGCTTTCCCCTTCTATTTAATAGGAAATTTTCTTTACTTGCTCAGTACCTTCTCCTGCACCGTGCAGAGAAACCCCAATCATATGTTTATAATGTTTATTTCAAATGATTAGAATGAATTTCATAGTCACTACAGAGTTTATCCTTCAGATGTTACCCAATTTTTAAGTCACCAGGACACTGTGTCTATTCTTAGCCTCTGGGGTGGACACGTATTATGGGTTGGCACAGAGACCAGTTCCATGAGTGAGAAAGCAGCCTTCAGTGGGAGAGTGGCCAGGAACAAAACGTCAGTGGGTCAGGGTGGAGTGGGAAGAGTTTGGTAACTCAGGGGAAGGAATGAGAAATTTTTCTTAAAAGAGAAATTCTGCAACTTTAGAAGGACTCTTTGTGGCAGATTTCAAATTTCTGCTCTATAAGTTGGCTTTTAGCTTTCTGTCTCTAGAGCAGGGGTTTCAAACATTGATTTGGATCATAGTTCCTATTGAGGATTTCACATAGCTATGGATTCTGCATCTCCTCCCATCCTCCAAACACATATACAACTAATAATTTTGTCTACAATTTCAGGGAGTTTATAAATTCTCTAAACATCCACAGATTATCCATAGAGCTCAGGTTGAGAACTCAACCCCCCTCACTCCCCACCGCAAACGTTGGTATTTATGAAAGTAATAAAATGATTTTTCCCTTGGATACAGCCTCTACACTGTACTCCCAGCTTAAAATCATACATAGCTCTTCACTAACTTTGGGATCACGTCCTAACTCCCAAGAATGGTATAAAAGGCCTTCCATGATCTGGGCTCTGCATCTTTCTCCAGTATTATCTCTCAACACATCCTTTCCTCACCCTATACTATGGTGATACTAAACTACATGCAGTTCTCCAAACCCACAGAGCTCTTTCTCTTCTCCAAATTTTTGTATATGGTCATATCCTCTCTGCCTGGAACACTCTTTCTCTGCCTCTTCCTACAAGGTGAACATCCTTTTTTTTCTGGGCTCAACTCAGATGTAATTTTTTTTCAGGAAGCCTTCTCTGACCGCTTAGAACTGAGTTAGGTGGCCCTTTTCTGTGCTTTTGTGAGACCCAGTACTGGCCCATTAGGCAGCCTTTGTCACTCTATATCACAATTGCTCATTTGCTTATACCTCTTTCCCATTTTAAGTGCTTTGAAGGCTGGGACATGTTCATTGTGAAATTCCCAGGGTATAGCAGACTCTCCATAGATGTTTTCTGAATTAAAAATATATGAATGATTGAAGAAGCAATGTGAAGGAAAGAATGAGGACAGAACTTCCTGCTGTGAGGCACATGGGATGAAAATGTTGGCTCTTTCCAAAGGCAACTGGAAAACCAAAGTGGGGGAGAAAGGCAAAGGTTGAGCAACATTTTTGAAGCCAATGTTGTTTTTATGGGTGTGCCACCTTAGAAGGACCTTTGGCAAATAGAATGTTTTAGGAAAGAAAAGTTAGTGGTGAATGATGATGGAGATCATGATGACAATGACGATGATGATGGGGATGATGAAGATGATGATGGGGATGATGAAGATGATGGGGATGATGAAGATGATGATGGAGATGATGAGGAGGATGATGGGGATGATGAAGATGATGATGGGGATGATGAGGATGATGGGGATGAGGAGGATGGAGATGATGATGATGATAGGGATGATGAGGATGATGGGGATGACGAGGAGGATGATGAGGATGATGGGGATGATGAAGATGACGATGGGGATGAGGAGGATGATGGGGATGATGAGAATGATGGGGATGATGAGGCAGATGATGGGGATGATGAAGATGATGATGGGGATAATGAGGAGGATGATGGGGATGATAAGGAGGATGATGGGGATGATAAGAAGGATGATGGGGATGATGAGGATGATGAGGATGATGGGGATGATGTGGAGGATGATGGGAATGATGAAGATGATGATGGGGATGATGAGGAGGATGATGGGGATGATGAAATGATGATGGGGATGATGAGGAGGATGATGGGGATGATGAGAAAGATGATGGGGATGATAAGGAGGATGATGGGGATGATAAGAAGCATGATGGGGATGCTGAGGAGGATGATGAGGATGATGCGGATGATGGGGATGATGTGGAGGATGATGGGAATGATGAAGATGATGATGGGGATGATGAGGAGGATGATGGGGATGATAAGAAGGATGATGGGGATGATGAGGAGGATGATGAGGATGATGCAGATGATGGGGATGATGTGGAGGATGATGGGAATGATGAAGATGATGATGGGGATAATGAGGAGGATGATGGGGATGATAAGAAGGATGATGGGGATGATGAGGATGATGAGGATGATGGGGATGATGTGGAGGATGATGGGAATGATGAAGATGATGATGGGGATGATGAGGAGGATGATGGGGATGATGAAATGATGATGGGGATGATGAGGAGGATGATGGGGATGATGAGAAAGATGATGGGGATGATAAGGAGGATGATGGGGATGATAAGAAGCATGATGGGGATGATGAGGAGGATGATGAGGATGATGCGGATGATGGGGATGATGTGGAGGATGATGGGAATGATGAAGATGATGATGGGGATGATGAGGAGGATGATGGGGATGATAAGAAGGATGATGGGGATGATGAGGAGGATGATGAGGATGATGCGGATGATGGGGATGATGTGGAGGATGATGGGAATGATGAAGATGATGATGGGGATGATGAGGAGGATGATGGGGATGACGAAATGATGATGGGGATGATGAGGAGGATGATGGGGATGATGAGAAAGATGATGGGGATGATGAGGAGGATGATGGGGATGATAAGAAGGATGATGGCGATGATGAAGATGATGAGGAGGATGATGGGGATGATGAGGATGATGATGGGGATGAGGAGGATGATGGGGATGATGAACATGATGATGGGGATGATGAGGAGGATGATGGGGATGATGATAAGGATGATGGGGATGATGAGGAAGATGATGTGCATGTGCTGGAAGGCAAGGAGAAGGCACACTGATGGAATAAGAGTTCTACTAGTATTAATACTTCTCATTTTTTGAAAGATAAATGCCAAGCCATGTGTTGAGGGCCTGCATTTATTATCTTAATGAGTCCCCATAATAATTCTGTTTTAATTATTATTCACATTTTAAAGATAAGGAGATTCAAGTTACAAAACTTATCTTTTTTCCCCACATGTATGCCTTTAAAATCAAAAATACTTTAAAGGCGATTGAGCTTAGTAAACAAGATAATAGGCAAATATATATACATTTTAAAATCCCTCTGTTCAAAAAGGGATTTCAGTGAGTAGACAGCACTAGTGAAAGGTGGGTTCTGGGATCAGGCAGATCTGGGTTCATATTCCAACTCTGGTTTTTTCTAAGTTGTATAGGGGTAATATTTAATAAATTTTACCTCCAATGATGATTAAGAACAAATAGCATAAAGTAAGTGAAGTATCTGGTATACAACAGATTCAAAACAAATATTAATATCTATACTTAAGTCAATTTGATATTAATTGAATATCATATAAATTTTCTGAATATCATACATATAACACAAGGCATTAGATTAAATAATATACAATTCCTGATCATCAGATAGTGATGGCAGCATGGTATTTATAGTAATACTAGTAATAAATCAACAAACAATAATTATCCAGAAATGTTCTCACTTAAACTTAGTAATAGCTGAGCATTACCACCACTGCCTCTACCAACTAAAACAAGATTAGGAAATTGTGTTTAAGAGTAATTTTATCTTTTGTTGAGTTTATTATATGAGTTGAATAAACTATCAATCCCCTTTTCTTTTCTCTTTGGTAGGCTGTATATCAAGCCTATACTTTCTCTTCACAAAAGCAAAAGCATATACATTAGAAACTAGTTTTATACCATGAATTTTCCATTCCTCTAGAAATATTTGGAAAGTATTATGGTTTTGGGTAGGACAAGTTATCAACATTTTCTGTTCTCATTAAAAATGAAAGCAATTCAGTAAATGAGTAGTGATGGAGTCTAAAGAAGGGGTAAATGATACCACAGTTCCAAAGAAAGAAAATCACTTTTAAAGGGTTAGTTCTTAAATCAAAATGATGGCCAAATTATACATGAAACAAATCTGGAATAAAAAAATTGATTTCCAAAGATGGCTTCTTATACTCTATAAAACATATATGATCTCTCCTTTGGGAATTAAAAAACCCAGTATGTAACTTTGACTCTGGAATTTCACCTTAATGACAATTGCATAGACTACTTTTGGCTGCTTGTTATACTCTTCAAGATAGCAAAGTGAGAAATCCAAGAAAATTCTCACATGTCTCATGTGATATCCCATGAGAATATATTGTAGTGATGAAAAAAAATGGAGCTTTTGTAGTTAGAATGTCTGTGTGTAAATATTTGCTTCATAATTTACTAGTTGTTTTTCTTGGGCAAATTATACAATTTTGTATATTTTGACTTCTTGTCTATTATGGAAAAAATAATAGTGCCTTCCTCCTGGAATTGCTGTATGGCTTGAATAAGATCATGTAAATAAAATATGTGACACAGTCTCTGGCCCCTATGAGGTGTTTGCTATGGTTTTTATAATGGCGTCTCCTCCAAAATTCCTGTTGAAACTTAATCCTCAGGGTAGTGGCACAAGAGGTGAGCCCTTGTGGGAGGTGATCAAGTCATGAGGGCTCTGCCTCCTGACAGGGATTAGGTGCCCTTATAAAAGGGATTGAGAAAGTGAGTTCAGTCCCTTTTTGCTCTTCTACCTACCACCATGGAAGAATGCCATGATGAGAAGGCACCTAATCAATGGAACAGGCCCTCACCAGACACAAATGCCAGTGCATTGATCTTGGACTTCACAGCCTCTGTAACAGTGAGAAATACATTTCTGTTGTTTATAAATTACCCATTCTGTGGTATTTTGTTATAGCAGCACAAATGAACAAGACAGTTTCCAAGAAACATTAGCATTTATTTTAACTATTATCTGCTCTGACAATTTTTACTTCTTCTTATCACGTATACTGACATTTAATTGATTCTTCTAGAAATCTGTTTATGAGAACTGTAAATCTTTTAAATTTTCAGTCTTCCTTTATGACTTCTCTAGGCCTTACCTTCTCCAACTTTAAGATATGGAACTTAGACTATAATTTCTCAATTCCACTCTAGTGCTAGAATAGTTGAAATTCCATTTTTATTTAATCAAAGGAACAATAAATACCACTGTGATGAAATAATTTGATTTTTTTTCTCATTGAGTCAAAAATACAAACTATCAA
This sequence comes from Pan troglodytes, assembly GCF_028858775.2. Lineage (NCBI taxonomy): Eukaryota > Metazoa > Chordata > Mammalia > Primates > Hominidae > Pan > Pan troglodytes. Next base: position 98,111,497 of record NC_072407.2, read on the forward strand.
CAAGAGATGCAAAGATTTTGCCTCTATAATGAACAAATAATAGATTGATACAGTTGAGGGTGGAGAGTAGGGGATCAAGCTGGTTGTCTTCTGATGACATTGAAGTAAATACACTGAAGCTTGGGAATGGAAATGTTGAATAAATGTATTAGGCTGAATTCTGGACTGGATTTTCAAGGCATAAGGTAGAACTATACAGCTTTGGTAATAAGTTCTGACTTAACTAATTCTACCAAAAGATTCATATTTTTCCCTAATACTATAAAAAGAATACAAAATATTTTGCCACAGATAATTTTTATGCTTTGAATCTCTCCATTCTGTACTAAAATATACAAAATGTATTAATCTGCAAAGTAACCTACAAATTTTGACATATTTTTTCTCATGAGAAATGAGAGAATGTCTCGGTTATTACAGGTTGTCTATTAGACATGGGAATCTAGGTGCACAAATAAAATATAGTGACTGTGGTCGATATCTTCCAATGTGTTTGTCTAGTCTAATGTGACATGATTGCTTTTTTGAATGTACTATTATAATGGCCAGACAGGACATTAGAAAAGGAGCCATCTGTTCTCTGTTAAATGTAGCTATGAAGTCTCTCTTGGATTAGCAAAGCAACCCACTAAATACTTCAGTGAGACTTCAAAAAAGCTGAGTTCTCCCTAAGAATCACGAAGGGATGAACTTCAAAAGATTAGAGGTTTCACTTGGATCAAATCCCAGAAAATCAAGTTATTTACCAAATCTTATTTATGCAAACTATATAAACACATTTTGATCTGCAGGGTACCAAAATGATGTTTTAGAAAAATGATAACCTTAAATGAAAAGTCTACTGTGGAGAAGAATGAGGAAAGTCAACTTTTTTTTGGTCTGATTATTTTGTCTGTCTACATTGATCAAATAAGCGGTACAACTACTGCCAGATCTGATGCTACTCTGTGACTATGAACATAGAAAACAGTACGTAAATTTTTTATTAATTCTATTGGGCAATAAGATTGCAGTATCTTTTTTTTTTTTTCTTTTTAAGATGGAGTTTCGCTCTTGTTGCCCAGGCTGGAGTGCAGTGGCATGATCTTGGTCCACTGCAAGCTCTGCCTCCCAGGTTCAAGTGATTCTCCTGCCTCAGCCTCCCGAGTAGCTGGGATTACAGGCACGTGACACCGCGCCTGGCTACTTTTTTGTATGTTTAGTAGAGATGGGGTTTCACCATGTTGGGCAGGCTGGTTTCAAAGTCATGACCTCAGGTGATCCGCCTGCCTCGGCCTCCCAAAGTGCTGAGATTACAGGCGTGAGCCACCACGCCTGGCCAGGAATATCTTACACACACACACACACACACACACACACACACACTAGTATTTTAATGTTTTGTTTCTTTTTGTTTGGAATTACAAAGACTAGGTAGACTAGTAAGCCTAAATTATTTCTAGATATCAATCTTTTTTTTTATTATTTTTTTAGACAGAGTCTCACTCTGTCACCAGGCTGGAGTGCAGTGGCATGATCTTGGCCCACTGCAATCTCCCCCTCTTGGGTTCAAGTGATTCCCCTGCCTCAGCCTCCAGAGTAGTGGGAATACAGGAGCGTACCACCATGCCCAGTTAATTTTTTTTTTTTTTTTGTATTTTAGTAGAGATGGGGTTTCACCATGTTGGCCAGGGTGGTCTTGATCTCCCGACCTCGTGATCCACCCACCTCCGTCTCCCAAAGTGCTGGGATTACAGGCGTGAGCCACCATGCCCAGCTGATATCAATCATTTTTAAAGGCGTTTTTCTTCTATAAAGATTTCTAGTATATCTTTGGGTTCACAGAATGACTCTTTACATTAATTCATCAAAATAGAAAATTCAGAATAAGGCAGGTCTATCTTGGCACCTTTCCAACATAGGTAACTGGTATCACTTGGATCCTGCGAGATAAGATATGACTATATCTTGCATTTATCTGCTAACGAATATATCAATTGTTTATTTACATGTATGTTTTCTTTTACTACATAGTGGTTATTTTAAGAATATGAACTGTTTTATTCAATTATGCACTCCTATTAGCATATATAAGCCTGATAGAAAGTAGATATTAAGTATATATTTGTTGTTAAGTAAACAACTAAATAATTACTTGAAAATCAGATAAACTTCATTTATAACATGATTTATAATTATTTAGATATTATTAAGAAAGTAACATGTATACAAAAAATTTTCAGTGAAATGACGAATATCAATATTACATATCATATAACAACGTTTTACCTGGGAATACTTATTAATGTCAGTTCAATATAATATACAAACCTTTTCATTTGTGATTAAAACCTTGAATGTAAATTCAACACACACAGATTTACGTGAACTTTTAACCTTTTTTTTCCTCAGCAATTTGGGTAGGTTGGTTGTATTGGATTCTGTTACTTGTAACTGAAAACAGATCCTTGATTTGAACGTAACTGTCCAGTGATTTTTCAATTTGGTAAACATTTGTGGCTTATGTTCCTCACTGCTGATCAGGAGAGAATGCAGGAAGGGAGACTGATATATCGTGCAGTTACCAATGTTTACATTGTTTTGTACTTTCCAGATTCATGTGGTGCTTTTCTAAAATGATATACATTTGGGACTGGAACAACTTTTCAGCTGCTGGCTGGATCCAAATAACAGTTCACTGAGTACATATCTGGACATTTCTAAATATTTAAATCAAAACTGTGACTAAATTTGAGCCAATTAGATCCTCTTTAGAATTTGAAAATATTGTTATCTAGCCATCCTCAGAAGAAAAACAAAAACAAGTTTTAAAAACAGCCCTCTTCTCCATAAAGTTAACAGAACTTGGGCCAAGCATGAGAAATGCCACACCACTGAGTATCATGGAAATTTAAAATCAGTCAACTATTTGCTTCATGTACATGTTGCCAAATAATTGGCCTAAAAATTATTTAACTAAACTAACGGAGTCAACTAGCTGTTTTGGTATAAAATGAACAGCTTGATTATCTCATCCCAGGACATGATTTCCTTGATAGATTTTTGGTTGAAGTTCATCATATTTATCTAACCCTTGCCAGGTATTCACTTCAGTTTTCTTCCTGAAGACACAGCTGTATTGACACCGCTGAAATTCTAGCATCATTTTTAAAAGTTGCTTTTTTCAAGGTATTGGGTAAGCAATAGTACTTCATTTGGGGAAGGTGTTATGTTAATAAATATTTTGAGAGTTAACTAAATGAAAGTATTTTGAGTTATTTGGAGGCAAAATAATATTGTTAGATGTAATATTAATGTGCAATTGACTAGCCATATAGGTCATATGGAAGGAAGAACAATTCAGTTCCTTTAATCACTTAATGCTAAAGATGGCCATTCGCATGTATAGCAGTCCTTCTGCACCTCAGCGCTGCAACTTTTCCTTTACATCTTAATTAAATCTAAATATTTTCTCATGTATTTTCTTTACCTTGATCTGACAGCTGGGTTCATGGCTTTTCCCCAGATAATATGCCATTCATTCAAACACCCTACTATTGCTTTCTATACCAGGAAGGTGCTAATCTTTGAATTTAACTTGGTCCTGGTCATAAGATAAAGTGGAATGGTTTCTTTTTTATATATAGGGAAAGCACTAAAGATCTGAATAATTTAGTTTATTTCAGTAATTTAACTATATTTGTTATTTACAAAAGAAATCAAAGAGAGACTATTGGTATGTGGTGAATAACTTCCAGTCAAATCTAACATTAGTAGAACCAACTGTGTACTTACTACTATACTACACTGCTCTTCAGAAGGTAGAAGAAAACAACGTAAGCATTGACATATATCTTCACTTCTTAGGGAAGCCAGGAAAAGCACAGTTATTTACCTGTAAACATTTGTTACAGTGAAGGAGGGCTGTACTGTTTCTATTTAAATGCAAATAATAATTCACAATGTTGTGTAGAGAGTGATTTATTTTGATACGTTTTCCCCCTAGCCCTAGGATTTTAGGTCAGCTACTAGAAATATTGCCTAAGGACATCTGTTCAAGAACCAATTTTACAAAAAGGTCATGTATTCCTTAATATAAGTATCTATGGTCAAGGATAAAAAACCAATCAGGCCTAACAGGATTTATAAGGCGTGGGTTATGAAAAGATGTTCCTTAGAGGGTTGCAGTTCTGTGAACTGAATCAGGAACAATTTGGAGCTTCGGGAATGATCTACTTACTGCAAACTGTAATATGTCTTAAAAGACCAAACCAATTATAGTTATCATTATCATTATAAACCTTCTGATTTCTATCTTAATTATATTACTCCATCATAACTTCAACAGATAGATACTGTGTTCAGAGAAAATTTACATTCTATATCCTAATTATATATGGATACATATTTAAACATAGAAGCAAGACTTTGAAAATTAAAGTGTTTACAAGTTATACACTGTGACTATTTCTAAGAAAACTGGATTACTATTTAGAGATTTATGTAAAAAACTGATTTTCCTGTATGGGAAGATTTAGAGCAAATCTACTAGAAGATACAGGGGCAGATTGGCCATTCCCCAGTCCCTTCCTACTTTTATATGTAGGGGACACTTAACAAGAGACAGGTCCTTGGGTTAGACAGAATCACTTCTGGGATCAAGTGGAACATTCATAGTTACCTGTAGACCAGGTAGGGGCGTAGGATGCTGACAGAGGCTACATTTTAGATTTCTTGAGGTACAAACAGTCCCTACTCAACTTGCCTGATTACAATGTAGATGAGTTAAGAATAGTGGCGAATGAAAAAAGAGAGAACAATAGAGACACATAGTATTTTGAACCAAAAAGTTATATACAGATGTAAAACACAAGAAAAGTTGCTTCATGCAGACACATCAAAAAACTATAGCAGATTGCATTTGTTAGAGAGAGAGAGAAAGACAGAGAAATATTTTTGCCTGGGGATAGTAAGCATAATCTGAGAATATCACTAACAGTTTTAGTTGTTCTATATTAGTACTTTCATATAAGTATATATTTTTAAAGTAATTTCATGATGATGCAATTATGTTTAGAAGAAATTCAGAGTTTTATAAGGTCACTTTAATCCAGAAAAATATTCTTTAAAGTTTAAAAATACTGTTTTTTTCCTCCTTCAAAATGTTCCATTGATATTTTATTGCAGTAAAATAAAGATTCAAAAATGGTTATGCTTACTATTTCTCATCAGTCAGAATGGCTCTTATTAAAAAGTCAAAATATAATACATGTTGATGAGGTTGCAGAGAAAAGGGAATGCTTATGCACTGCTGGTGGGAATTGTAGTTCAGCCACTGTGGAAAGCAGTTTGGAGATTTCTCAAGGAACTAAAAATAGAACTACCATTTGACCCAGCAATTCTATAACTGAGTATCTACCTTAAAGGAAAATAAGTCATTCTACCAAAAAGCCACCTGCACTTATATGTTCATTGCAACACTGTTTACAAAAGCAAAGACATGGAACCAACCAAGGTATCTACCAATGTTGAATTAGTAAGAAAATATGGTACATATACACCATGAAATACTACATAGCCATAAAAAAGAATTAAATCACATCCTTTTGTAGCAACATGGATGCAGCTGGAGGCCATTATTGTAAGTGAATGAACACAGAAAGAAAAACCAAATACCATATGTTCTCACTTATAAGTGAGAGCTAAACATTGAGTACACATGGACATAAAGATGGGAACAACAGACACTGGGGACTCCAAAAGGGGGAGGGTGGGAGAGAGGCTAGGGCAGAAAAAGTACCCATTGGGTACTATGTTCACTATTTGGGTGACGGGATCAATAGAAGCCCAAACCTCATCATCATGCAGTATAACCATGGAGCAAATCTGCACATGTACCCCTTGAATCTAAAAACAAGCAAACAAAAAAATGGTTACATAAAAGTCTGCAAGCTGTAATCAATGACAGAATAAATGGAATTTTTTTTCTTAGCCTTTAGGAAAATGCCAAGACATATTCCCACCTCTCACATGAGTTGGTGGTTTAAGAATTTGGTTTGCAAAACACAATTTAATATTTTATTTATAGAAGTCAAGAGAAATGGTAACAATTTAAAATTTTGATTCTTGAATATCTGTGCTTGTTTAAAAGAAAAGGTGTGTGGGTGTGTTGAAGGGTTTTTATTCCATTACTACCATAAAATCTACTTTTATTTACTTCTTTTAGAATCAAACTTTTAAAAAATTTGCTAAAATTTCATAAATCTCATATGCCAAAATTCAGCTGAGCCAAACTCTTAGTTATCTGTTCTCCGTTTTTGAGCTGCAGTAGCATTTGGTAAACAGAATGCCCAGAACCTCCTCTGAAAGCACCACTAGCAGGCACTGTGAGAGCATTTTCATTCAAGTTCATTCGACTTGGGCAAAAAGAGAACAGCGGCTTACATCAACTGAGGATCAGTGAACACAATCTCATAGCAACAGACACCAAAACAGTCCCTCATTACAAGCCTTGTCCAACAATCAAGTCTTTAACGAGAACAAAGGTTGACAGTGATTAATCATTAAGCGGTTCCCTGTTCCTTGCTGCACGTGTTCACAGCAGCCTCCTACAGAGGCAGTCTGGCATATTTCCTGTCTCTGTGCTCCACTGTGCCATGTCTGAAGGGACGCCCAGGCAGCCTTCTCACTAGTTTAATTTCAAATGCTACAAACATCTACAGAGTCTCTATGTGCACATGTCTTGACTTTTATTCTGAGCCTGGCAGACTCTGAATGGATATAGGGAGTATGAACATAATAAGCCGTTAACTCCACATCTGCTTACTAGATTATGTTCAAAGACAGTATAAGAAATTGATTAAACACTGTTTTCTAGAATAAACCTTTGAAATCTGTTTGTTTCCTTAAGCAACACAATGATAAGTTGATATAATTTAGTTGTGCAGTGAACAGAAGATACCTTCACTACTGTTTCTACATAAAAATAGCTTCTGTGTTGTCAAAGCACCGTGCTTTGACAAGCAACAAAAACATTTTCAGAAACCTCTTTCAAATAATTCTGTTTCACAAGGCAACAGAATTATAAAGTCAACTAATGCTGCCGTCATTTTATTCAATGTTCCCTTTTCCTGTGTGTTTTTTATGACCTGTCTGGGCATTATCTATCTTAGTTGGTCATGCAATAGCATATGTATTCACCTTAACAGACTAACTTGGAGGGTTTTTATTTTCTCTCTTTCAACATGTACATTTCACTGATGACCATGTTGCCTGTAAACTGCTAGGAGCTCAGGTGAAAAGAGAGAGTTATGAGATACAGATTTCTGAGAGGTGAGGGGCAAGGGTTAATTGAAATTTTTAAAATGATCAAGGGAAGTAGGTTATGTATCAACAAACATATTGTTTTTCCAATAACAAATATCACATTTAAGAACAACAAAATGAGATAACCCTAAGGATTCTTTGTATCTATTCACTTCTCTCTTCAAAGTAATCAGAATTAAGTAATGTGAGGTCTCCAGTAGCTCATGTAGTAGATTATAACTAGTCCATCTACAATATAAAAGCTAAAGTATAAAATCCAACCACAAAGTGATACAGGACTGCTAGGAAGGGAAGAGTGTGGTCCCTTTAAATGACATGGAATGGGGGAAGCAAAGTACTGGGTAGAGAAAGGCAGGTCCCTGGCAAGGGCTCCACTCCCACGGACCTAGGTGAGGACAGGCACTTCCTGCCCAAATGTTGCATTTCCCAAGACCACCTGGGCCTGCCACAACCCCATCCTGGGCCTATAAAAACCCCAGACCCTAGCAGTAGACACAAAGGCAGCCAGACGTCGAGAGGAGCACACTGGCAGAGGAGCACACGCACAAGCACTGGCGCCTGCAGGCCGTCAGCAGGACACTGGCGGGACGAGGTGGGGCTGTCGGAGGAGAGCCAGGGCCACCGAGCAGCCCACCTCCAGGGAAAGAGCATCTTCCTTCTGGTTCCTCCATCTGCTGAGAGCTACTTCCACTAAATAAAACTTTGCATTCATTCTTCAAGCCCACGTGTGATCTGATTCTTCCTGTACACCAAGGCAGGAACCCAGGATACAGAAAGCCCTCTGTCCTTGTGATAAGGAAGGGGATCTAATTGAGCTGGTTAACACAAGCCACCTATAGACAGCAAACTAAGAGAGCACGCTGTAACACATGCCCACTGGGGCTTCAGGAGCTGTAAACATTCACCCCTAGACATGGCCATGGGGTCGCAGCCCCACAGCCTGCCCGTATGTATGCTCCCTTAGAGGTTTGATCAGCGGGGCACTGATGAAGCGAGCCACTTCCCCATCGCACACCCTGCGAGGGGGACAAGGGAATCTTTCCTGTCTCAAAAGTATAAAATATGCAATTCTCCCAGTATACTCAGCATTTTAGTGTACAGCTGCAATTTCTTCAAACTGAGTATATTCACTGAGGAATGGGAAATGACAATGCCACTCTACGGACAAAAAGACTACCTTATTATTGGTAACTAGGCTCTTCACAGGGATCCTTGCGACAGGGACGACACAGTGGTGGTTGACTCACATTAATATCAAAGCAGCCTGAGAGGAAACGACATTCAGAAAATGAACTTAACCACAGCCTCCTGGAATCAACATTTAAAACTAACATCGGTGAACTCTGAACTGAGAAGGAAAACAGTGATGAAATGTAGAGAGAAAGCTTTCAGGTTTTCAGGTGGTCTCAAACTACATTCTTACAAACCAACCAATTGATTATTTTGACTAATTCAACTTGTAGTAAAAAACTCTAACTGGTTCTGTGTTATCTCTGTAGTTAGGGTACGTCAACTTCACCTCACACAAACATACTTTTAAAACAATATTTGACTTGAACTGGTCTGCTTATCCTCTTTCTCTAATTTGAAGCTCCACTTGTAACATTTGGGGGCTTATGTCAAAGTCTTAGAACAAAGACTTAAATCAATTACAAGTTAAAGGACTTAAAACTATGTGTAGATGGCATGGAACATTGAAGCAATTTCCAAATCATGGGGTATGCAAATCTCAAAGAAATTCCAATGCATGTTTGAGTCATTAATTCATCAATAACTATAATAGCTATCATGTGTTGGACACTTTCTCCATATCAGTCACTACACTGGGCACTTTATACACGATCACATTTCGTAACTATAATAACCATCTATGTACTAGCCACCCTATTAGTATCTCCATTTTATAGATGAGAGAACTGACATTTGGAGAAGCTAAATACTTCATCTAGTTAGTCAGTGATTGAGCCAAAAGTCTATCTCAGGCAGCCTGACTCCAGAGCCCTGCCATAATATCCGAAAAGAAATAATACAAAACTAAGGCAGCCAGAGCCCTTGATCTAAAGCGGTGATAAATCTATACTATTGGCACTTCATATGGAAACATGAAGCAATTTAAGCTACTACATAACAGTACAGTTCAGTTATATAGGATCTGCATTTGATATAGGAGTAATATGACGTTGAATAAGTAGCTTCATTTTTCCAAACCCCAGTTTCCTCATCTATAAAAGTAGTAAGGTGCCCAATTCCCAGGGTAGCAGTGAGTTTTAATTGAGATAATATGTGTAAAAAGTATTTTGTAAACACTGTACTCCAGCTGGTTGACCATTATGGTTTACTGTGAAATATAAAAGAATGAAGCTTCTGATATGTTTTCTATCGGGCCAATTCAATAGATGTGGAAGAGCTAACCATAAAATGAAAGTGCTAAGAAGGCAAAAAAAAAAAAAAAAAAGGGGGGGGGGTGGCAATTCATGAAGACATATTAGTGATGACCCATGTGTACCAAAATGTGTAGAAGATCCTTTATGCCATGGGGAAGACCAAAGTGACCTGAAAAATAAGTGAATTGTCTGCAGGCTTTATGGCATTAGATACTAAGAATATGAACTTTGTACTTAGACAGACCTGGGTTTAAATTCTGAACAAGTTAGTCCAGTCTTAAGGTATCTAATGTTCTCATTAATGATATTGAATCATGAATGTAGGGATTAAAGGAGAGAATGCATATGAGGTGCTTCATACTGACAAGGCTCAGTTAATGTGGTGACTTTTATTATTATTATTTAACTTCTCAGGTCAGTACAGTATAAAGGAAAGAATGAAATTTCAGGAGAGGTATGTATTAGAGATAATACATGCATGGCTGGCCCTAGGGAATGTACATAAAAGACGTATTTGGGGCATCATCAGGTCGCTTCTAAAGTCCTTTTGTTCAAAACTTAATCTTTATTTAAACTTTATTTAAACTTATTTATTTAAATAAATGATCCACTTATATCAAGAATTCCGATTGGGTCTCTGTATCTCACGTAGATAGACTGTTTGGTTCAGTGAACTGTCCTCCAATTTACACCATGAATCTGGAACTGCTTTCTGACTGATCATGAGAACAGACACTGCCTACGTGTACATGGGGGGAGGGTGGGTGGGCAGTGCACATTAGGAGGGAGCAGAGAGCAAAAAAGTGAAGGGGTGGGGAGAGAAAGACTAGAAGATGAAAGCTGGAGATCAAAGAGTCATTCTGCCCATCCTGCTCCTAGCAGCCACAGGAAGCTCTCTGGTGGTGATCAGATTACCAGATTACCACTTGCATCAGATTCAACACCCTTGCCAGACCCCTGTCCCTCCACCATGCCTCTCACACCTTACTTCTGTTGATGTTTTAGAGTCCCCACCTCTCCTAAGTTTGAAGGGAGCACATACCATACTGTCTAGCAGAGATATTCAGATTCTAGGAGGAACACTTTTTGTGGGGATAAAAGCTAACTATGATGACATTTTACAAAAGCTTTTGGGAAGAAGAAGAAGGGCTCCTATGTTCATATAAACACAAATATGCAGATTGCCCCTCTCAGCTTAGTTTGTGTGGAATTATGGACTTTAGGGACATTAAAAAAGGGTCCATATAATAACTATTGTTAGTATCCTAAAGACTAAGCTTTCAATTTAGAGTGCTTTCAGATTGTGTTCTAATCTGAGGCTTTTTTGAATTTAGGAGGAACAGATCCAGAAACTCTATAGAAAAGATTTGTTTAAATGGCTCAAAAAAGGGAGATAAAGAATCAGCCAAATGTTGCTAGTAACCCTTTCTTTTGATATATGGAAACTATATAAAATGTAAAATTTCTGAGAATAATACTGAAGTGTAGTAATTTTAAAGGTAATTAACTATGTGAGGAATAATCAGTAATAATAATAATACTCAACATGTATTGAGGGCTTGATATGTGGAAGGCATATTACTAAACAATTTGATTACCTTGTTTAATCTTTACAACATTCTTTTGAGGTAGGTACATCTTACTATTCCTCCCATTTCATAGATGAGGAAAATGAGGCTTAGACAAGTTAGCTAAATTGCACAACATTTGTTAATTAGTAAATGGCGAATCTAAATCCAGTTTGGAAAGGCAGATGTGCTTTGGTTATGCATACCTTGATTTCTGAAAAAGTGCAGGTAACTGAAGTCTTAAAAACCAAAGCACACTGAGAGATTACCCCTCCCTCCCTCTCTCCCTTCCTCCCCACCTCTTTTCTCCCTTCCCTCCCTCCCTCCCTCCCTTCCTTCCTTCCATAAAACAAATACATTTGCATTCCTACTGTGCCTACAATAATAACTGGGGTTACAGTGGTAAATAAATCAGAGCTCTGGCCCTCATGAAACCAACATTTTAGTGTAGGAAGACAGATAATAGACATTTTAACAAATAATATATGATGATAAATACTATAAAGAAAAAGAAAACAGGGCTGGAGGCAGGGTGTGTTGCTGGTACAGGTAGGAGTGGGTAGGGTGAGCAGAGAAGACTTCTAGGATAAGATGACATTGGACCTGGAAGAAGTGAGGGGAGAGCCTTGTGCACAGTGGAGGGATTTCAAGTCCTGAGTTCTTGAGGTGGAAGCATGTTTCATCCGCCTGAAGCCTGGCAAGCAGGCCACTGTGCTGCTGTGCAAGAGGCAAGATTGGCGGTGGGGTGCGGGGGTGGAGAAGCAGGGGAGACATGATCCTGTGGGGCTTTGTAGGCAACTGTCAGAACTTTAGCTTTTACTTGAATAGTAAGGAAAGCCATTAGAGGATATTGAGCAGAGGAATGACATGATATATGTTTTAAAGATCACTCTGTCAGCTATGTGGTGAATAGTGTGTACGGAGAAAGAAGATGAGTAAGGAAGGCTACAGGAATAATTCAGAGGTGAGATGGCAGGGGTTTGGGCCAGAGTGGTAGCAGCGGGAAGTGGCTGGATTCCACATAGTCTCTGACGGTAGAGCCACTAATAAGCAACTATGAGATTTTGGCCTGAGTATAGGGAAGTATAGAGTTATCATTTTCTGAGATGGGAAAGACTGTGAAACAGTTTTGCTTTTTGTGGGGAGGGAGTTGGAAGAGTTGGAAATAAGGAATTTAACCTGGGATATGTCAAGTTTGAGATGCTTATTACACATCCAAGTGGAGATGTCAGGAAGGCAACTTGATATATGAGTCTGGAGTTCAGGAGAGAAATATAGACTAGAAATAGAAATTTAGGAGTTGTCAGCATAGAAAAGATACTGAAAGTCATGAATTTGGATGCTATCACCTAGGGAGTGAGTATAGATGATGAAAAGGAGTACAGTAACTGTCCTCTGGACACCCCATCATTTGGAAGTCTGGTATATGAAGAAGAAACTAGCAAAGGAGAGTGCAAACCATGAATGAGTTGTGTCCTGAAAACTAAGAGAAGAAAGTATGTCAAGGAAAGGAAGTGATTAATGGATTCGATGTTCCTGATAAGTCAAGCTCCGTCGCCCAGGCTGGAGTGCAGTGGCACCATCTTGGCTCACTGCAACCTCTGCCTCCCAGGTTCAAGCAACTATCTTGCCTCAGCCTCCCAAGTGGCTGAGACTACAGGGACCTGCCACCATGACTGGCTAATTTTTAGTAGAGATGGGGTTTCACCATGTTGGCCAGCTGGGTCTTGAACTCCTGACCTCAAGTGATATGCCTGCCTCCACCTCCCAAAGTGCTGGGATTACTGGTGTGAGCCACGGCGCCTGGCTGAGAGTTAAGAATTGACCACTGGAATTGGAAATGTAGATATCACTAATAGTTTTGACAAGAGCAGTTTCATTGGAAATCTAGAGACAAAAACGTGATTGAAATGAGTTTGAGACAAAATGAGAAGAGAAGTAGGGAGTTAGGATTGGGGATAATTTTTTTCAAGGAGTATGGCTGTAAAGCAGAAAAATAGAGAGGTAGCAGAAGAAAATGTGGAGGTTTTCTGTTTGTTTTGTTTGTTTCTTAAGGTGAGTTTTAGGTTTTATGCCTATGAGAATAGTTTAAATAAAAAATGGCAAATGCCTTAATGTAAATTCTTCCCCTTATTTTTTCTGCTTTATAATATATACAATTTAGTATATAAGTTCTGATTATATATAGTTAGTTATATAGCAAGTAATATTGCTAATAAGTGTGGCTAGTGAAGTTATAATAGTGCCAGTGATAGTCTTTGGCTATCATCCTGATCATAACAATCATTTTGAATATAATCTCTGTAGGGTTTGGTCTTTAATACCTTGCAACAGGAAGCTATTAGCTTCAACATGGGGTCCTCTGGGTAGGAATGCATGCTGAATGTGCTCCAAAAATCACAGACAAGTTTTTGAATAAAACACAGTTAGAGCCATAATATGGAAAATTGTTATGGAAAAAATTAGTCACTCACTCACTTGAGATATAACTCCTGGCATATCAGATTTTATTTTAGCTAAGGTAACCTAACTTTCTGAGTCCTGTAAAAATAATTTAAATTGCCCATTTTAGCCACTTCAGCAGCCAAGGGCTAATAATAATAATAATAATAATACACATGTAGAACCAGACACCTGGCAGTGAATAGTGGATTGAAAAGCTACTGGAAACAGTCTAGCTGGGGAAATGGTAAAACTTAGAAGACCTTAATATTGGAAGAATATGATTATACATCAAAGTCCATTTTAAGTAAAACTTTTGTTCAAAAATCCAGTTGCTAGTTTATACGTTTTTCTCCATACTTATGACTCAAAGTTCAAACTTTGGTTGTCCCTCTGAGTCTCCTAGCTCTGGAGTTTACGCTATTCAGTCGTTAAGTGCCGTTTAAAGAGGCTGCGAAGCACTTTCTAGTTAATAGATTCACATTCTCTACATGGTCAATGTTGGAGGTGCCAGTCAGTGAAGGGGAGTGCACGCAGAGGGAACAACTTTGCACATACAGATTTAGTAGGGGGAAAAGGAAGAGTAATTGGGAGGGTTTTTCTGGACCCTTACTTCACTTCTAAACTCCAACAAAGACCATCAAATATTGCCAAGAGTATCCCCAGGCAAAAGTGCCTTCAAAACTCCCTTTTGCTGCTTTTTCCCCTCTCCATCAGATTCTCATTTTTGAAAAGCAACTCTCTTCTGCCCAGGACTCTATAGTCTGCTTCTTCTGCCAGCTTCTGAAGTCTAACCCACACTTGCCTTCCTATTAGCACCACATGACTCAGATTTATAAAGGTCTCCTTTGTGGTATCAAAATGTATCTAACTTATGGCCAATTTCTCTTGTTCTCAGCTAGGTCAGGACTTTTCAAACTTTAATGTGCATATGAATCACTTTGGGATCTTGTTAAAAGGCAAAGCCTTATTCGGTAGGTGTTAAGGGAGGGGGTGACTGGGGCACTGAGTTTCTGAATCTCTAACGAGCTCCATGTGATTCTGATGCAGTGGATCCGCAGGCCACATGTGAACTGATGAGAGCTAGGTGACTGAAGCTTCATGGATACACTACTGTGAGCTAAGGTGGTAGGGAGTTATTGTATGTCTGCTTTCAGACAATGTTTACAGTTTTACAGTATATTTTACACATTAATCATATAAATGAATAAAACAGGAATTTTAAGTCTTAGTGGCAGAGTGTAAGGAAGAAAATTTTGGTCAGAATGAGAGAGACAGAATGGCCATTACTCCCTTTCAAACTGAATTACCTTTAAGTCACGAGAACTCCAGACCTAGCCTTTGGTGGATAAAACCAGAAACTCTCCTCCGTGAAGTTTAGTCTCAAAAGAGTAGGGACAACTATGCTATATGGATAGAAGGAAATAGGGGATAAATAGTGCTAGGAATTATGGATTTCTTCCCTTTTTTTCTTTTTTCTTTTGTGGTGTGTTTATGTATATCTATATTTATGAGTAGAGTTATATGTAAATGTGGAAGCCTTCCTCAAGTTGATCTTTTCACCCTTGAACCTAAATCAGTCACCTCTCCTATGTGCTTCCATAGATTCCTGGGTTTCTCCCTGTTGAAGCTCTTGCCACACGGTATAGGTTTGTTCTCTTCTCCATTAGACTGGGAGCTCTTCGAAGGAAGGACTGTATCTGGTCACCATTGTATCTACAACCACCAGCATGGCCTCGCTCACAGCAGTGCTTAATAAATATTTGTTAAATGAATGGAAAATCGATATATTTCAGGTTTCTGTAACTGGTGCTTTAGTTTCCCGACTAGGGGGGAAGATACGAATCCATCATGACCCCAGCAGATGAAAGCCTCCTGTGGGCTACTCACTGAATGCCTGCGGCTCTCTGTCTACTGGGCCTAAGGTAGGACTGCACATCCTGGCCTCCTTGTAGGTGGCTGGGACTTCTGGTTAGCTCAAGCCAGTGAGTTGTGAGCTGAAGTAATGTGTGTCTCTCTCTGGCTAAGAGTTTATTTGTTAATGCTAGCCACTTGAGGACTCGCTTTTCTCTCTGGTACAGCAGCTGGCAATGTCCTGGTTGGTGGCTGCTACATCACCTATAGTCCAAGAGTGACTATGATGGGCAGAACCCCTTTGCCCCATCGCGCACGTACAGTGTAAGAAAGAAAATTCTGTGTTTTAGCCATTGAGATTTTGACATTATTTGTTACTGCTACATAACTTCACCTATCCTGATTAACAGAGGTTGTGAGGGTAATGCCAAGAACTGAGGGATGCCATGTCCTGCCTCTTCCCAGTCCCAGCATTCCTCTTTGCCTTGAAGCTGGGCTCCAGGTGCAACCCAGATCCAAGACTGTGGTTCTGAAAATAAGGCTTTGCCTCTGTTCTTGAAACAGAGTTCCTACCTTGAATCTGGTTCAGGTAGGAAGGATTCCTGCCATGTGTCCGTGACTAAGCTGGGGTCTCTGTAGGCCAGGCCATCTAGGATGGGAGGAGCTGCCTTGCCTAGGGCTGGCACCCTAGGGCTGGCTGGATCTCTATCACTGCTCCTGCTCCTCCAACTATGTGATCCATCCACAGGTCAGGGCACCCTGAAGAAACTACGTTGAATTTCATTTTGCTCATAACAGTATTCCCACGGGTTATCTGGTGCTGTATTCTGTCTGCCACAATGATCTCCATTGCTAGCTCCGGTCCTGAATCTTTCCTGAGACCCCAGTGCCTGTCCTATAATCAGGAAATTTTGTCCCAGTTTCCTGCCTTTCTCATTATGCCCTGAATCATGCAGTTAAATGGGCCATGTGTATCTGCATCCAGAGACATAACAGATGGGATCTTGGGGATTAAGGTAGCAAACAGAGAGCAGAGGGCTTTTAGAAGGATTAGTCTTTCGCTTGGTGGGAAGGGTAGAGAGGGACACTGGGGAGCTGATTTGAAAAGGGTCACTGGGGCCCATAAGCATATGTGACAGTGGTTGGATTTAGTTAGCCCTCACTGTCCCTGTCTATCTGTCCCCCGAATATCTGTAGAGGAAATAGCACTAGGCTAAGAGTCAAAAAACATGGGTTTGAGTGCTGGCTCTGCCACTTACTTGCTGTGTGACCTTGACAGATCAGTTAACCTCTCTGAGCCTATGGAAAATGAAGCTAATTATATGTGTCTAATGTGGCCCATAATGAGGCTGACTGGGATCTCACTCACAAGGATCAGATGACAGGATGTTTGAGGAAGCACTTGGCCCATTATAAAGGGTTTTTTAAAGGTAAGGCAGTATTATGACAATGAGGATGTTTGGAACAGATGGGCAGATGGACTAGGCCAGTAGACATGAGGCTTAACCTCAAAACCAGTGATGATGGTATCTTTGTGTTTAAATAGAACCAGGCAATTGTCACATTATAAAAAAATGATTGCTAAAGATACTGTATCTGAAGAAGGTAAGACATGCAGGGGATCCCCAAGACTGGGTCTGGGTAGAGCTGAGCAAGATTCAGTGAGGAAAAGAGTTCAGGAATGAGAAGTTAGAAGAGGATGAAGCCCCTCTGCAGTGGGCAGGCTGGAATGGACGATCCCTGGCAGGCCACTCAGCCCACTATGCTACTGACAGAAAACTTGGACCCTCATCAATCAGGGAGGTTCAACCACACTGCTTCCCTTCCTGATTTGCAGTTGCGATGGGCAGAGGTACAAGGGGAGAAGCTGCAGACGGCATTGTTGCCATATGATGGAGTCACTGTTTGCACATTTTGTTGCTGGGTAGTCTTGAGGCCTCTGGAGGACCTCCTTTTTCTTATATTAATTCCCAATGCACCCACTTGCCGAGCCCAGCCTTACCGCCTCGCTTTTCAGCACAGTTCCCACACATGTGAAAGCTTTACAGACTGCCCGGTAGCCAGGCAGAAGCAGCTGGCAAGGCTCCCCAGAATGGAGCCTGGACCACCCAGCTAGTGAGACGACTGATGTGGAATGTGGGTTCATGTTGTGAAGTGCAGCAGGCCCACAGTGCTACATGGGATGTCCCATCTGTGGGCGTGGGATCTAGGAGGCTGTCGGGGAAATGCAGGCAGACTCCATGAGTTCTCCTAAGAGGCCCTGGAAACATGAGGGTGGCCATTGATCACAAGGCCTTTCCACCTAATGGCTTTTCCTATACAAGTAGTTCACATCTCGAACATTTCCAGGCTTGGAGCAAACAGAATATGGCTGAGAAATTCTGAGCAAGGCAGAAGGTAACAAAATACAGGGAGAAAGTTAGGGAAGCTGGGGAAATGTGAGGTTATTAGGATGAGCTGCTTCTATC
Source organism: Pan troglodytes (assembly GCF_028858775.2). NCBI lineage: Eukaryota > Metazoa > Chordata > Mammalia > Primates > Hominidae > Pan > Pan troglodytes. Next base: position 98,129,518 of record NC_072407.2, read on the forward strand.
AAGAGGTAGTGAACAAGAGGGCAGTTTTGCTGAATAAGGACAGAATCACCTTAAAAATGGATAAGTCTCCTGCAGTAAAGTGACAGATTAATTAAACTGCAAACCTTCTCAGTTGTCTAGGTCTGGAGAAAGTTAAGATATAAGATGATCATAAAAATGGAAAGTCCAGATATCAAAGACACAAAATAGCTGAGGCAAAGACTAGGGAAATGCTGGTAAAGGAGATTTCAGCAGTAGAGAAGCAAACCAGTGAGGGGAAGATCTATTTTTTAATAGATGATTAAAACTTTTCTCTCAGGGAAAGATACTGTAGGTTGAAAATGAAAGAGTTGCAATAGTAGAAAAGATTATTTTCGCAAAATGCCTGAGCTTTGGAGAAAGAACATGGGCTTACAGCCCCAACTTCATAACTTCCTAATTGTGCAATCTTGTAAAAGTAGTTTGACCTCTCTATGCCTCAATTTCCCTCTATACAAACTAGAGATCTTAGTAATGTCAAATCACGGGGATATAATAAGGCTTAAAACAGATCTTGCATATGAAGACTGTTGGAAATCTGTAAAGTTCTAAACAAATGTTAGCTTTTATTATCACAGAATTTCTTTGTTTTCCTCCACTATATTTCACACTTTCTAAGTGTGCAGACATGCACTCATGTTGCTAAAAGCCACATCTGTTTTTTGAGTAGGCTGGTCATAGGTAGAACTAAAAGGAATACTTGGAAGACTTCCTCTGGCTATCTCTTCTGGTTTCTTACTGAGTACAGAGTAAATTTCAAACCATTATCTGTGGCAGTTATGTCTCCCCAGCCCTGTGCCTAAGGATCATTTTTGGCTGTCACCCATTCACCTTACAGAACTTCTCGGAACGGTTCTGGTACTTTCACGCCCTGGCAACTGTGGATATTTTGTGCAGGAGGCCTAGACTGCCCTGCCACTCCTTCTCCCTCTGCTCACCTCTTACTCAGCCCTCCACATGCAGCTCTGATGACACCTTGCCTGTGTCAAATTGGCCACAACCTCTCAGTGTTTCCACAGTGCTCTGTTCAAAACTCTGTTATATGCTTATGGACTGTTGGTGGGAATGTAAATAAGTTCAGCCACTATGGAAAGCAGTTTGGAGATTTCTCAAAGAACTTAAAACAAACTACCATTCAACCCAGAAATCCCATTACTGGGTATATACCCAAAAGAAAAGCAACTGTTCCACCAAAAAGACACGTGCACTTGCATGTTTATCACAGCACTATTCACAATAGCAAAGACATGAAATCAACCTAGGTGTCTGTCAACTGTGGATTGGATAAAGAAAATGTGGCACATAAACACCATGGAATACCCCACAGCCATAAAAAAGAAAAAAATCATATCCATTGCAGCAACATGGATGCAGCTGGAGGTCACCATCCTAAGTGAATTAACGCAGGAACAGAAAACCAAGTAGTATATGTTCTCACTTATGAGTAGGAGCTAAGCATTGGGTACACATGGACATAAAGATGGGAACGACAGGTACTGGGGACTACTGGGGGAGGGGGGAGGTGGACAAGCACTGAAACACTACCTATTGGGTACCATGCTCACTACTCGAGTGACGAGATAATTCATACCCCAAACCTCAGCATCATATACTCTGGTAACAAACCTGAATGTGTACCCACTGAATCTAAAATAAAAGTGTAAATTATTGTTATTATTATTTGAGATGGAGTCTCGCTCTGTCACCCAGGCTGGAGTGCAATGGCACAATCTCGGCTCACTGCAACCTCCACCTCCCGGGTTCAAGCGATTCTCCTGCCTCAGCTTCCCACGTAGCTGGGATTATAGGCATGTGCCACCATACCCAGCTAATTTTTTTTTTTTTTGTATTTTTAGTAGAGATGAGGTTTCACCATGTTGGCCAGGATCGTCTCAATCTTTTGACCTCATGATCCGCCCACCTCAGCCTCCCAAAGTGCTGGGATTACAGGTATAAGCCACCGTGCCCAGCCAAAAGTATAAATTATTTTTTAAAAAGATTCTGTTATAGCCTCTGATTATAACCATTATAGAAGCAAACAACAAATAAACCCCAGCTAACATTTATTGAGGGCTTATAATGTTCCAGACACCTTAAGAAGCATTGTACATAGACGATCTCACTGATTCTTCAACAAGAGTTTTTCTAAGGTAATGCTGTTGTTATGCCTCTTTCATAGATGAGGAAACTGAGCCTCTAAGAGGTTGAGTAACTAGCCCCAGTTAGACTGCAAACAAGTAATTAACTGTTTTTAACCACCATCTGGACTGCACTGTTACGAACTGTTCATTTATCAGTCTCCTCCTCTCCCATTAGACTAAGAGTGTTCAAAGAAGAGGAATCACACTTTGGCCAGCAGTATACCTGCAGCCCTGCGGCTAAAGTTTGCTGAATGAAAATATAAGTGGGCTCTCATTTTGAATATAAGGTGAGTTCATGAAACAACCCTAAAATATCAATATCCTCTGTACATTGAGATCATAGGGACCACCCAAGAGAGATAATAGTTGGGTTTGAATTGGATCTTTGGCCATCATTTTAAGTCTCTCATCCTCTTAGCAACACTGGTAAGAGCATCGGCTTCTGCCGTAGTGAGATGATGCATATGTGATAGATAAACCCAACCCTCCCTTCCTTCAGAGGTAATTCACATTGTCAGTAGCATACAAGCAAGGGGGAGGGCTGTAAATCTCCCCCTATTCTTTATGTAACCCTCTCTACAGGGTTTCCTTTTCAAGGTGATCAAAAGTATTCCTTTTGGCATCTGTTTGCTCAGCACACCTGACTAAAATTCAACAGGATATAAAAGAATCCATTTATATTTATATGTAGTAGATGGAAAGGAGGGATGATGTAGATGCAACACGAGTAGATACGGCACAGTAGATACAACATGAGAAGGACTAAGATGGTCCCAGCATTGCTATGGGGTTAAAAAAAAAAAAAAGGTATCTTATACAATGCATTTGTTTAGCATCCTGACAAATAAATAAATAAATAAATAAATACTCTAATCAAATCTTCACTATATTGCTAACACCTATAACAGTCCCTGGCACATAGTAAGTACTTAATAAGTGCTTCATGAATCGATGAATAAATAAACCAATGAATGGACAACATTGTAGGAAGCTTGTTTTCCTACCTACAGGAAGTACAGGATACTGGTGCCTCTGGAGTTTCTAGCTAAGGTGACAATGCCCGGGATTGAGCTGATGGGACTTTGATTACTGAATTGGCTACAGTCTCAAGATATCTCTCAACAAGCAATCCTTTGAACAAACCTTACATTTTGTCACTCATGCATTCATTTATTTATTCATTCATTCATTCATTCACCCATTCAGCAAATTTTTATAGAGTGCTATTAAAGCTAGGCACTATGACAAGTACTTCACATACGATGCTGAGAAGTGTATGCTATTATAATCCCAGTTTTACAGATGAGGAAGCCAAGACTCAGAGTAGTTAAGTAAGTTCTCAAGACCACACAGTATGTGGCCAGGCTGTGATTTCAACTTAGGACTCTTTGACTCCAAACCTCCCTCATATTCTCTCCTTTATACTGTTTCTGACCTTAAGGAACTCAGAGTTGAGCATGGGAATGATCTGGAAAATAAACACAATGTGAAAAGTGCTCTGACAGAGGTAAGTACTAGGTGCAGTGGGACCACAGAGGAAAGACATCTAACTCAGATCTGGGGAGAATGGAGCCAGGAAGGAACATTAGAGGAGATGCTATCCTCAGTCACGGAGGAGGGCTGGGAGCGAGAGGCAGAGACACAAAGCTGAGGGGAGCGTAGTACATTCTTTTTCAGGTTATTTTATTTTATTGTTTTATTTTACTTTTTGAGACAGTGTCTCATTCTGCCACTCAGGCTGGAGTGCAGTGGCATGATCATGGCTCACTGTAGCCTCAACCTCCTGGGCTCAGGTGATCCTCCTGCCTCAGCCTCCCAAGTAGCTGGGACTACAGGTATGTGTTACTGTGCCCGGCTCATTTTCGTATTTTTTGTAGAGATGCGGTTTTGCCATGTTGCCCAGGCTGGTCTCAAACTCCTGAGCTCAAGTGATCTGCCTGCCTTGGCCTCCCAAAGTGCTGGAACCATGGGCATGAACCACAGCACCTGGCCCATTTTTCTTTGTGTGAAGGGACTCATAAGTAAACAAGGTCCCAATAATGTCCAGTTGTCTGCATCTTTTTCTATTTATTATTTGACTAAATTTAAGGGATGCTATCCCACAGATTGAGTATAAATGATAAGTATTAGGTACTTCGGTCTGGACCTTGAAAGTTTTAAAAATAAGATTTTTCCTCATATATTTGCTCCCTCAAAACACATATGCTGCCATGTGCCACAGCACCATTGCATGTGCTGTTCTCTCTGCCCCAAAGACTCTTCTTTCTCTCTTATAAGCATTTTACCACGTTTTCCTCATTTCTGCACCTGGCTAATTCCTATTCATTCTTCAAGGTTTAAACTCCACTTCCCCTGGGAGGCCTCCTTGACCCCAAGATTAATTTAAGTGTCCCCTAATATTGTCCTCTAAATCCCTCTGTCATGACACTCATCAGGCTTTTTTCCCCATTTACTTAATTATCTGTCACTCCCTTTAAACATTACACTCCATGAAAGCCTATGACTGTCTTTTCACTCCTATATCCTTAGTGATCAGCAAAGTGCCTGGCACATAATAGGCACTCATTAATGAATATCTGTAGAAAGAATAAGTATTTGATAACGTTTTTTTCTTCTAGAAAATAAAAATTCAATACTCAGCAAAGTCTAATATCTAGGCAGTAGAGTCAGACTGGAGAAAGGAGAAAAAAAGAAAATTATGTGTTCTGAAAAAGGGCAGAGGGAAATGTGACACAGTATAACATTGCTGTCCTTTATTGTATCCCTTTACTGTATTATTGTGTTTACTTCCTGAAACACATAATAATTTTCCAGGTCTTATCAATAGTAACATCCTATATTCTTATATCCCCAACACACAGACCATTTTTTTTCAAATAAGGCTATAAAAATGTCATTCACCACATTCAGGACAGTGTTGCTTTTGCCAGATTTATGGCAACTGAATAACACAGAGAGGAAATCCTGAAAGTCAGAGGTGTACTCTCCAGGCCCCACTCACTATCTTCTAAACATTTTGAACTGAATTTTGCATTTTTAAGTGGATCGATTCCTCATTTCAACCCAAAGGTGCCTGTCTGTTTCTGAAATTTGCAACATCTGCTAGGGAAGTGAAGAGTGAAACAGTTTTTTTTTTTTTTTTTTTTTTTTTTTTTTTTTAACATCAAATAAAAAAAAAAAAAACTTTGTTGAAGGACTGTGGATTTTCAATTTGTTCCACATGAGACTATTTCAGGAAATTACCTTTTAACTGGTGCTCATCTTGTTTGTGCAATAATGTTCCCCTGATAGGGATGGACTGTGATCTAAGAGATTTTTACATCGTAAAAATGTAAAATCTCTTCGATTTTTACATTGGGAGACTAGTTTGTCTTCCGAGGACAATATCCAGGTTTCTAGTTGTTTGCCATCTCAAAGAGATTCTTTACCAATGTGGGAGACCAAAATTTCTCCAGTTTCTAAAACTGGAGTCATAATTAAGGCAAAAATTATGCCTTCCTGTGAACAAAATTTTTAGAGGATAATCTAGATAATGTAGTTTTTCATTGTTGGAACAGGGTCACGGATGGTACTAGGAGGAAATTCTCAAAAATAGGCTGTGTTAACATCTCTCACCTGTATCTGTCCTCCCATCTTCTTCTCTGCTCCTATTCTCTCCATGGACTGGAAACTCCCACCATTTGTCATTCACTGGCTTAAAGCTCTGACTTTCTATGTTCAGTGGCGCTTTAAAAATTTAGTGGTGAGGTTTCAGGAAATGAAAGATTTCAGGTGCTCAAAGATAGGCCTAAAGGTCACATTCAGAAACCCCATCTCATGTCAAACAGAGTTTTTTGTTTTTGTTTTTGTATGTTACCAGACCACAAAATATTTCTGGAAAAAGTGTTCAGCTAATTTTTTTAAAAGACTCACTTTAAAATTCATATGGAGTCAGGCGCGGTGGCTCATGCCTACAATCCCAGCACTTTGGGAGGCCAAGGTGGGTGGATCACGAGGTCAGACGTTCGAGACCAACCTGGCCAACACAGTGAAACCCCGTCTCTGCTAAAAATACAAAAAATTAGCCGGGCGTGGTAGCGGACACCTGTAATCCCTCAGCCTACTCGGGAGGCTGAGGCAGGAGAATAACTTGAACTTGGGAGGCGGAGCTTGCAGTGAGCCGAGATTGCGCCACTGCACTCCAGCCTGGGCAACAGAGTGAGACTCCATAAAAAAAAAAAAAAATCATATGGAAAGATAAAGTTCAGAAATAGCTAATATAATTGTTTTTCTAAAAATGGAAGAGAAGATGGGGGAATTACTCTACCAGGTATGTGATGACCTATAACAGCCATTGTGATTGAAACAATGTGAATTGGCTTTGGAAGAAATGAATAGATAAACAGAATAGAATGGACTAGGGAGTCCAGAAACAGACTCACAAATATAAGGAAAATTGTTATATAAGAATAATAACATTACAAATCCATGAGGAAAGAATGGAATATTTAACATATGCTTCTGTGACAACTGTTCATCCAAATGGAAAAAACAATTACATCTTTACACCATGGCATCCCCAAATATAGAATTACAGTTGAATTTCCATCAACATCCCTAGGAAAACAGCTCAAAACTCAAGCTGTATACATGGTAGAGATCATTCAGGTTTTACTGAGTGTTCTATAGTGACCCAGTTCCAGAGGAAGGCAGTGACCATTGACCTGACAGAGAACTGCCAGAACTCTACTTAAAGGCAGCCAAGCAGGCAGAAATACTTCCAGTGGTAATTTCACTACTCCTGGAGTGCTAATACAAAACTGGGAACCCAAGGCTACATCAAGATCCCAAGGGAAAATGGTGCTAAATATGCTATAGATCTCAGTTTGAGTGACACTCACTACCAATCCTTGTTCTTATTAAGGGTGGACAAATAAGGATTCATGCATTCTCTCTTTCCTTCCTCTGAACACCTAGAGCATTCCTAGTCTTGGGAGATTTAAGTACACAGAGATTAAGAGTTTGGTTAGGAGTCACCCAAACCTGGGCTTGAATTCTAGATCTGACTGTAAGTGACTTGGGAACAATAGTAGCACGTACGTTTCCTAGGGTTACTGTAAGAATTAACTAAGGTAATATATCTCAAAAGCACAGTAAAGTACCTGGCATGAATAAGTGCTCAACAAATTTGTGCGATTATTATTGGCCTTTTCTCCTGCATTACACATTTTAATGTTTCTTTTCTCACTGGATACCAGGTTTTGTAAAAGGTACTTTTACACATTTATTTCATTGAATCCTATGAGCTAAGTGTTATTATTTCCATTTAACAGTTTGTGTGTGTGTGTGTGTGTTTTCTCTCTTTGACAAAACTGTAAATTAGTGTTTTCCAAACTATGCTAAAGAGAAAAACAAATTAGTTTATTTACTGCAGTACCTCTCAGAGTCATTGGTATGCTAAGGAGTATTGCTAATTTCCAGAAAAGAGTATTCCTTAACATAGTTCATGACCCAAACAGTTGTTATTCTCAGAATACAGCATGGGAAAATGTGCAATAAAGATTCACTGAATGAATGGATCCAGTTTCATGCTTTTTTTTGCATGCCCCCAGTGCGTAGCATGCTTGGGGTACAGACAAAATGTTTCATAAATTCCAGTTGCTTGATTTATACGTTAAATTACCCATATCTGGCCGGGCACAGTGGCTCACGCCTGTAATCCCAGCACTTTGGGAGGCTGAGATGGGTGGATCACGAAGTCAGGAGATCGAGACCACCCTGGCTAACATGGTGAAACCCCGTCTCTACTAAAAATACAAAAAAATTAGCTGGGCGTGGTGGTGGACACCTGTAGTCCCAGCCTCTTGGGAGGCTGAGGCAGGAGAATGGCGTGAACCCGGGAGGCAGAGCTTGCAGTGAGCTGAGATTGCGCCACTGCACTCCAGCCTGGGCGACAGAGCGAGACTCTGTCTAAAAATTAAAAAAAATAAAAATAAATAAAAAATTACCCGTATCTTTGTACATCAGTGGGCCAAGATGGGGAGATGCTATCTCTTTACCTGAAAGTGAGCCCACAGTTTTAAATGTCCACAAATTAAGAATGTTTGGGATCAAATCCTGGCAAGAATATGGATCAACTGGAATACTCGAACACTCCAGACAGGATAGCAAAGTGGTGCAGCCACTTTGGAGAACAGGTTGGCAGATTCTTATAAAGTTAAATATACACTTACCATATGACCGAAGAATCCCACTCCTAGGTATTTATTTAAGATAAATAAAAAGTTATGTTTCCACTGGGTGCGGTGGCTCATACTTGTAATCTCAGCACTTTGGGAGGCTGAGGCAGGCGGATCACTTGAGGTCAGAAGTAAAAGACCAGCCTGACCAACATGGTGAAACCCATGTCTACAAAAATACAAAAATTAGCCGGGCGTGATGGCAGGTGCCGGCAATCCCAGCTACTTGGGAGGCTGAGACAGGAGGATTGCTTGAACCCTGGAGGCGGAGGTTGCAGTGAGCCAAGACTGTGCCACTGCACTCTAGCCTGGGTGACAGAGCAAGAGTCTGTCTCAAAAAAAAAAAAAAAAAAAGTTATGTTTCCACAAAAATCAAATTGGAAACAATCAAATGTCTCTTATTTGGTGAATAGATAAACAAACTATCATAGATTCATACAATGTGATGCTACTTCGCACTAAAAAGAATTGAATTACTGATATATTTAAATCACAAGGTTGACTCTCAAGTGCGCTATGCTAAGTGAAAGAAGCCAGTGGCAAAAGGGTATATACTGTCTGATCCCATTTAAACAAAATTCTGTACAACACTACAGGGATACACCAGCAGTTGCCAGGACTGAAGGTGGGGGAAGAGGTTGAATACAAAGGGACACAGAAATTTATAAAGGTGATGAAAATTCTATTAATAGATTGTGGTTATGGTTACATACCTATGCGTTTGTCAAAACTTGGGGCACTTACATACCCAAAAAGTGAAATTTGTAGTATGTAAATTATAGCTTAATTTTTAAAACAGGGAGACTCCCCCTTGAAATGGTCTACAGCTTATTTTACTTCTTAAGACAACAAAACTAATACATGCTATTTAAGCACTTTTTACAAAATGGCATGGAATGTGCTAGTGTAACCTCCTAAGATGACTGCTGTTCACAGTTCCCTCAAATTCCTTTTCCTGGCATTGCTCAACCTTATCTTGTATCCAAGTGGTTTCCAAACCCTTACCTGCCCTGGGGACAATTATTTCTACTTCCACTTTTGCAACATTTATCATGTAGTACCTTATATTAGAGTTCCTTCTCTGTCTTATCTTCTTAGGATTGTAAGTTCCATACAATAAAAATCCATGCTTTACTTGTATCTACCACAGTGCCTGTTAAAGTGCCTGGCAGGAATGCTATAAAGAATGTTTAACACATAAATGAATCTAGGCTTAGGTAATAGTTTCAAGTCTGTAAGTCCTTCAGAGACTGTGAGCTCCTTGAAGACAGGGATTGTGCATACCTAATCTTGTACTAGACTTGATGCACTGTAAATGCTCAAAATTTTTTGAATAATGGATTCCAGCAGATTCTGATTAATTTTGTTTTGGATGGTGCATGGCAGAGGAATTGACTCTTGGGGTGAAAGTTGTGGTCTGGTGAGAGAGCACATTGAAGAGGAGAGTGTACCCTGGGTCGCGTCTGGGAAAACCTAGTGACAGAGGGTAAATGTGAAACCTTCCAGGTTGCATTGGCTAGGTTTCATCTCTTATCACGAGATTTTTTTCAGAGAGCTCTTGGAAGGGAGATATTCCATTTGGATCCAGTTGGAATTACTAACAGAGGATGGGCTGCAACACGGCAGGTTTCCAATTGTGTTTCTTAGGCTTGAAACTCTTCCCAGAAGCAAAGATGATGAAGGCTTCATTTGTTAGGCATGAAAATAGAAAACACTTTACAAAGGGTTTTAAGGAAAATCTTTTCTTTTCTATTATTTTTATCCCCCACTCCCTATTGTTGGCCAATCCTCAAATTTTAAACTCTTTGGGGAAAGAACAACGTTCCTTATAGCTCTTGTTACTAAACTAAACTAAGTGGAAGCGTTGAATCTATTTTATTGGATACATTTAATGAGGTTTTAGTTGTAATAATTACGGTTAAATAGTTCAACATCCAAAACATTCTAGTACTTTAGGTGGCCTGAGGGGAATGTGTCTCATAAAGATATATAATAACATAATGATCACTAATAAAGTCTGGGTTTTATACTGTTTGTATTTAATGACTAACAACCAATCCAGGAAGCACAGAATATGACCCCCATCTCCCAGTCCTTTCATTGCTTCTAAAACAGCACAGTCAGCCAGCTAGGGCAGTTGGTCAAATACTTTGAAGTGTGTGTGTGTGTGTGTGTGAGAGAGAGTGTGTGTGTGTCTGTGTCAGAGAGAGATTTCTTCTGTTTAAAAACATTTGTTATTTATTAAACCACATAATTAAAAATAATTCCATCAACTTACTATAAAGCTCCATTTCTAATGCAAAAAAATTTTGTGGAAGTAGCAAAGTAATAAGAAAAGACTTGAAGCTTTTCAAATTCTGCCCAGAATACCAAAATTATTTTTGATAATTTAATCTTTTTTGATACTTTATTGAGCATTCAAAATCATTTAGCATCACAAGAAATCTTAAAAGCATATTCTAAAGGGAAAATACATGGCATCTCTGAGCACTGGACTCAGACTATCCGCTATAAATTTGAAGTCCTGTTTTGTCTAGATGGCATTTCGGGGGGTCAGAGTTATTGGTTTGATCATATAGGGCCAGTTAGCTTTCTCTTGGACTCTAATCATTGTAACCATAAGGTTTTCAATACATGCCCTTTGTCACATGGGGAAGCATATGGGAGTGTCCGAGAGGTTTAGTTTAAAAGACTAAAAGGCTTGTCTGCTTTCTGAATTATTTGAACCCGTCCTCATAGGCAAAGGTCCTGGAATTAAGGACAGACTAATATAATTACTGGGTAATATGGGAAAGCTACCTTGAGGAAGTGGAGGTGGAATTTAACTCCCAAAGAAGGAAAAGAATTTGCATAACTACCACAAAGATAAAATATTAGAATTCTGGAATTGTGTGGTACCCTTTAGAAAGGCAATCAGGGCAAGTGTGAGATAGGTCAAGAGAGGGTAGACGTATCAGTGGCAGGAATGTGGAAAAGAAACCGCGCTAGACTGGAAGAAAGCTATTTGAAGCCAACCATAAGTAATTCCGATTTTAAAATTTCAAATAGAGTGTCTTTTAAAAAAGTAGTGCATGTTTTAGGTATGCCCATTATTTTCTCACAGCACCTTCTTTTGGAACAATCTGCTCTGCCTAGATCAATCAAATTCTTGTTTTTTGAGGATGTGGATTCTACGGAAGATAGGAGACTGGGTCTGTCAGGTATTAGCTCCTGGCACTGGAAAGTCATGTAGAGCAAGAAATAGTATCGTGGTAACCCAAAGTCCTGTGCAGGCTGAAATCACTGGGCAACAGTAACTAAGATCTTTGTAGAGGAAACTTCAGAGAGGAATGAAGCAAGAGATCATGAGATCTCAGAAGGAAAGAAGCACAGAGACTGGGAAGATTACTGCTGTGCTTTCCCATTTTTTGGTATTCTCCCAACATTGGGTTCTCTAAGACTCCACTGTATTCTTCCAGGAAATCTTCATATATTCAAAAGAGACTGAGGAGATTTCTGTTCCATGAAATGCAACAGTGCCTCACACACAGAAAGATGAAAGGAAGACAAACAAATTCGAAATCAAAAGGCCTCCATTCGAGTCCTAGCTCCATGTGACCGTGGGCAAGTTACATAACCTCTCTGATACACGTGCTGGGCATCTGTGAACTAAGGGTTAGGATATAGACTCCTCAGTGAGGCTACAGGGATTAAATGTGAAAATGGTCTGAAACTGTGCCTGCCATACAGTGAAACCCTCAAAAAACAGAATATAACTGAATAAAATAATGCACAAGTATAGCAATTTTTAAAAACTTTACCACAGTATTATGTTCAATTAAAATAGATTTTTGTGGAAAACATAGCTATTCTTTGAGATGCTACACATGTAATTCTATAATAAAGTAGGCACATGACACACAGAAAATCTCTCATCTAATGAGTGGCTTAACCCCACCAGAATGACACATGCAAATGGACAAAATCAAAAAGCTGGGGGTAAGATATAGGTATAGGGCCCAAGAAAAAAGATGGTATGTCTCAGGTTTTAAGTAGGGGTAGAAGGGCACTTTAAGTTCACTCTAGAGAGTTTTATTTCCTCTAACAACTAGGAGAGGTGGATCTTTCATTCATTTTAAACTCTTTTAGCACTACTCTGTGCAGGAATATGGTGGGAAAGAACACATGATCACCATTCCTGACTCAGATCCCCTGGAACAGGTCTGGTCACCACCACAATCACAGTTGCAGTGGACGGTGAAAAAGCACTTGGTGTGAAAATAAGATTTTAGGAGCTCACGATAGGATGGCAAATAGGGATACATTGTGATTTGAGGGTTTCACATTCTTTCTTTCCTACTTGGCCCATGATGAGGGAAACTAGATCTCAAGATCCAAGAATATGTTGAATCCTTATCTATTTAAATTTAGAGATTTAACCAAGAAGTCCCATTGTAAAAATAACTCCGGGGCTGAGATGTTGTGATCCAAACTCCTGAAAATTGTTAACCCCCAATAATTCTTACTGCCTTGAATTCCCCAGGAATGACGGTATATTTCTAACTTCCAGGTGTGCTGCGACTAACTTAAACAAGATAAAACACCTTTCATGGTATTTAAAAACACCAGTGGGTTTTCTCCCTATAGTCTCCACTCCCAGCTCAGAGGACTGTAATCCTAAACTTGGAGCACCATCTTAGATAAGTGAAAGCGGAGCAGATAATTTTGAACTGGATCCATCTTGGAAATTTGATCGGAGTCTGAGAACACCGCCTAGGTTGTTCCTGCACTGCCGTCGGGAGCCAACGCACCTGGGCTCTTGCCAGTACTTGCTTTCTGCCCAGTCACCAGATGCATTCTGGGATGTTTCTGCCCACAAGCAAAACTTTGGCTTGTTTTTCTTCACAGCAACTAATGCCTCAGAAAATAAAAAATAAAAAAACAACAACCAAAAAAACCAACTCTGGCTTTGCAGTTTCCCTGCTGCCTTTAAACCTGTAATGCTAAATGACGTGCCCACAATAAAATAAGAATAAGTGCTCTTTTCTCCTTTTAAAAATCACCAGTGGCTACAAGATCTTTGGCTAAATTGTCCAAAAGTCCAGGTGTTCTCTCTTGCTCTTTCTCTGATATATACACATGCATTTCAAGACAAACACCCTTATACACGGTTGTAAGACAGTTTCAACTTTATTTGACAGCTGTTTGCAAATTTAGCCCTGTTACTGAAGCATGCATTCACCAGCTGGCTGGTGACCATGGAAAACTAATAAATACTTAAGGAGGTCTCCAATCAGTGAGCAAAGAAGCTTAGATTGATACTATGACTTCTGAGTTTTGAGGCAATCACCATTAACATAGAAAAGGCCAATTCAGAGAGGACGTGCAAAGGGGAAGAGACCAAAAACACACAGGTTAGAACCAGCAATTGGCTGGATCTTTTCTCCCAGAGGGAGCTGTGTTCAAAGGCAATTCACCCACAGAGCCTGGATGTGTCACCAGCCAGGAGCTCTCGCTGGCCATTCTAAGCCTTGTTTCTGTTTCCTTGACTGCTATTTGTTTATTTCAAGGCTCATAAACTTGCCTCTTGATATTTTAACTCCCAATCCTGACAATGACAAAATATCCCAAGAGACGGCTTGGCTAATAAAGATCACTAGATATAGGCTAAAATTAGGCAGGGTGGGGCTGTGAAAATAGGTATTACATTAACGTACTAAAGAGAATGTTGAAAATCCACATTCTTGTGCCATAATTAGAATAACATTGTAATATTCTGGCATCTATATTTTACTCGTAAAATATGAAAGCAGGTAAATATTAAGAATTTAATATATACTTAATATAAAATGAAGGAATCTGAGGAACATGCTCCACCAAATTGAATTCTATGGAATTTTACTGTCTTGTGCATCAGTAATGTGTGTTCTATGGGAAAGGAAGGTTGTGGTTAGAAAATAATGTACTAGACACTTTTTTGTTTGCTTGTTTGTTTCACTGTGGGACTTAGCAACACCTGTATTATATCGACATACACATCTTCATCGTTCCTTATACTCATTTAACCACAGAACCATTTTGGTGTATGTGGTGAAACTAGATTTTGCATAAATCAATTTGGAATATCTTCTACTGAACACGTCTTAGGAAATGTTGATCTAAGGAAAAACGCAAAATAGATAAAAATTATGACTAGATCTTGAATAAATTCAATGTTTTAAATTGGTTCAACTATTCACTAGCTTAGAACTTTCTCATCCAAAGCAATGTGCTAGGTATTTAAGCCCTATCTGGAGGAATTCACAGCAAGAGACCCATATACCAAGCTTGCTCTTACTGCATGGTATTTGTATTTGCTGTTTCCTCTAACCGGAATGCTCCTCCTCATGGTCCTTACTTTATCTGGGTCACTTCTCCAGTGTTGCCTATAGAGAAGTCTTCCCTCATAACTTATCTAAAATAGCACTTCCATCACTCTCTAACTCTCTACCTTGCTTAATTTTTTTCAAAGTACCCAAAATGATTTTATGTATTTCCTTATATACTTATTGTTCATCTACTCTATTGAAACCTAGCCCTATCAAAGACATAACTGTTTTATTCAACCTTGTATCTGCAGCACTTAGTATAGTATGTGGCATTTAGTAGGTGCTTAATAATACTTGTCAAATGAATGAATGAATGAATAAATAAATGAATGAAAATAATTCCAGGCCGGGCAGAATTACTGGTGGCACACATCTGTAATCCCAGCACTTTGGGAGGCCAAGTTCACTGGAGCCCAGGAGTTTGAGACCAGCTTAGGCAACATAGTGAGACCCTGTCTACACAAAAATGTTTTTAAAGAATTAGTCAGGCATGATGATGTATGCCCGTAGTCCCAGCTACTTGGGAGGCTGAAGCAGAAGGATCACTTAAGCCTAGGAGGTTGAGGTTTCAGGGAGCCATGATTGCACCACTGCACTCCAGCCTCAGTGACAGAGCAAGACCAACTCAGAAAAAGAGGAGAGGAGGGGAGAGGAGGAGACAGAGGTGAGAGAAGAGAGAAGAGAGGGGAGAGAGGAGGAGAGGAGGGGAGGGGAGAGGAGACAGGAGAGGGGAGGGGGAGAAGGGAGAGGGGAGGAGAGGAGACAGGAGAGGGGAGAGGGGAGGAGGGAAGAGGAGAGGAGGGAACAGAAAAGAATTCCATAAAAGTACCATAGGAGGAGCTAGAGGAATTTGGGTTGAGGCTGCTAAGAAAGGCTTTATGGAGAAGATGACATTTGAGCTTTGCATTGAATATGGGAAGGTTTCTGACATGGCGCAAATAGAATAAATAGTTTAGGATAAGAAAGAAAGCTTAAAGGCCCAGAAGCAGCCTTGAAAAAGTAACCTTTAGACAGGCAGGAAAAGAGATCATCGGCCGGGCGCGGTGGCTCACGGCTGTAATCCCAGCACTTTGGGAGGCCAAGGCAGGCGGATCACGAGGTCGGGAGATCGAGACCATCCTGGCTAACATGGTGAAACCCTAACACGGTGAAACACCGTCTCTAAAAATACAAAAATTAGCCGGGCGTAGTGGCGGGTGCCTGTAGTCCCAGCTACTCGGGAGGCTGAGGCAGGGGAACGGCGTGAACCCGGGAGGCGAAGCTTGCAGTGAGCAGAGATCGTGCCACTGCACTCCAGCCTGAGCAACAGTGACAGAGCAAGACTGTCTCAAAAAAAAAAAAAAAAAAAAAAAAAGATCATCACAACCTGGGGCTAGCAGCCTATTCGCTGCACTCGGGAATGAGAAACTTCCAAAGCAACACAAGTCCTCAAACCGGGGTTCCCTTTAGATGTCTAAGCCTGGCCTATTCTATTCATGTTTTCCTGGTTCAATAGTTTGTTCATTCATTATATTATTTATTATGTGCCAGGTACACTTCAAGGTGACAGATAAAGCAGACATAAAAATCCTGGCATTCATAGAACTTACATCTAATGAGGAAATAATATAATAAATGTCATAATTATAGTATATATTAGAAGGTGGTAAGCATTACAGAAAAATAGAGTAACAGAGATGAAAAGTGTTGGGGTAAAAATTGCATTTTCTAAACTTTCTATTGCAGTATAATATACACATAGAAAAGTATCATATCATTAATGTACAACTCTGAGTTTTCACACAATATATGACCTTTATGTAACTAGCTTGGAGAACAAAAAACAAAACATTACCAACAGTCTAAAAAACCTCCTTGGCTGGGCACGGTGGCTCACGCCTGTAATCCCAGCACTTTGGGAGGCCGAGGTGGGTGGATCACCTGAGGTCAGGAGTTTGAGAACAGCCTGACCAACATGGTGAAACCTCGTCTCTACTAAAAATACAAAAATTAGCTGGGCATGGTGGTGGGCGCCTGTAATCCTAGCTACCCAGGAGGCTGAGGTACGAGAATTGCTTGAACCCAGGAGGCGGGGGTTGCAGTGAGCCGAGATCGTGCCACTGCACTCCCGTCTGGGCGACAGAGTGAGACTTTGTCTCAAAGAAAAACAAAACAAAAGAAACCTCCTGTGTGCTTCTCATAACTAACCACCCTGCCTAAGATAACTATTATTCTGTTTTCAAATAGCAAAGCTCAGTGCTGACTGTTTTTGTACTTTTATTTATATAAATGGAATTGTATATTATGTATTTTTAATCAGGCTTCTTTCTCTTCAACATTATGCTTCTGAGATTCATCCACGTTGTTGCATGTAGTTGTAGATCAGTCATTCATTGTGATTGCTGTAGAGTATGTTCCAGTATGTGATCATACCACAATTTATTTACCCTTCCAATTGCTGATGGGCACTTGGGTATTTTCTAGTTGCTGGCTATCCTAAATATTGCTGCTATGAACATTCTGAACACATGGATTTTGGTAAGGGTATGGATTTTTAAGCAGGTTGGTTACAGCAGGGCTCATTAAACAGGTGATATTCAAGGCCAGGTGTGGTGGCTCACACCAGTAATCCCAGCACTTTGGGAGGCTGAGTCAAGTGGATCACTTGAGGTCAGGAGTTCAAGACCAGCCTGGCCAACATAGTGAAACCCCCTCTCTACTAAAAATACAAAAAAAAAAAAAAAAAAAAAAAATTAGCCGGGCATAGTGGTGGGTGCCTGTGGTCCCAGCTACTCAGGAGGCTGAGGCAGGAGAATTGCTTGAGCCCAGGAGGTGGAGGTTACAATGAGCCGGCCTGGGCAACAGAGTGAGACTCCATAAAAAGAAAGAAAGAAGGAAAGGAAGGAAGGGAAGGGAGGAGGAAGGGAAAGAAAGAAAGAAAGAGAAAAAAGAAGATGGTATTCAAGCAAAACTTGAAGAGTCTATGGAGGTGATCCATGGTCATCTGGAGGAAGTGTGTTCCATTGCGTTTCAGTCAGTAGGAACCTCCATCAGGCAAGAGTGTGCCTGATGTATGAGAAATTGTAAGGAAGCCAAACTAGCTGGAGTGAGTAATTTTTTTTTTTTTCTGAAATGCCTATTAAATCTGTCCTTTCTCCCAGTTTCCATTGTCTGCCTGGATCTAGCCCTTCTCTTTTTTCTTTCTTTTTTTTGGGGGGACAGAGTCTTGCTTTGTCGCCCAGGCTGGAGTGCAATGGCGCATCTTGGCTCATAGCAACCTCCGCCTCCCAGGTTCAAGCGATTCTCCTGCCTCAGCCTCTCGCGTAGCTGCAATTACAGGCATATGCCACCACGCCCGGCTAATTTTTTTTTTTTGAGACAGAGTCTTGCTCTGTTGCCCAGGCTGGAGTGCAGTGGCACAATCTTGGCTCACTGCAAGCTCTGCCTCCCGGGTTTATGCCATTCTCCTGCCTCAGCCTCCCGAGTAGCTGGGACTACAGGCGCCCGCCACCATGCCCGGCTAATTTTTTGTATTTTTAGTAGAGACGAGGTTTTACCGTGTTAGCCAGGATGGTCTCGATCTCCTGACCTCGTAATCCGCCCGCCTTGGCCTCCGAAAGTGCTGGGATTACAGGCGTGAGCCACCATGCCCGTCCATGCCAGGCTAATTTTGTATTTTTAGTAGAGACCGGGTTTCTCCATGTTGGTGAGGCTGGTCTCGAACTCCCGACCTCAGATGATCCGCCTGCCTCGGCCTCCCAAAGTGCTGGATTACAGGCGTGAGCCAGTGTGCCCAGCTGCCTTCTCTTTTTTCTCAGGGACTACTGCAGTAACCTCCTGTGGTCTTCCCCACTGAGGTCAGAGCCACCCTTCTCAAACCCATACGTAACCATGTCACACTTTTATTTAAAATCCCAATTTAGCTCCGTACCGTATAAAGTCTAAAGCCTTTAGCCTGAAAACCAAAGTCCTTCACCATTGGCTCCCATCCTACCTTTTCGTCTTTAAGCCAGGCCCGTTCCCCATGAAGCCTTTTCTCCATCTTCCTTATTTACCTAATGTCACAAAGCTCAATGAAGTCCTTGTTAAGATGATGCTTGTTACCAACCAATCGTTAACGTTCTTTTTTTTTTTTTTTGAGACGGAGTCTAGCTCTGTCGCCCAGGCTGGAGTGCAGTGGTGCCATCTCTGCTCACTGCATCCTCCAACTTCTGGGTTCAAGCAATTCTCCTGCTTCAGCCTCCTGAGTAGCTAGGACTACAGGCATGTACCACCACACCCGGCTAATTTTTTGTATTTTTAGTAGAGATGGGGTTTCACCATGTTGGCCAGGCTGATCTCAAACTCCTGGCCTCAGGTGATCTTCCCGCCTTAGCTTCCCAAAGTGCTGGGATTACAGGCGTGAGCCACCACCCGGCGAATCCTTAACATTCTCTTGTCTGGGTACCGCCTTTAATTTAGTACTAGGTTCTCCAGGGAACACACAAAGAACACCATCTTTATCTTAGATCAGCTAAATTATTACTTTACTTTTATATCAACGGAAGGAAGGACCAACAGCTAATACTGATATCATTTTACAAACAGGAACACAAAAGATCAGACACATTAGCTAATGGATTTGGGTTCTAACTAGCAAAATTTGCTTCCTGTCCCAGAATCAGCACTATGACTAGAGAGTACAGACAGGGAGGTCCAGGCAGAAGGTCCAATCCCCCTGTCCAGGAACAGAAAAGTACTTCAAAAGAAGGAACAACATAAAGAAGCCTTATAAAAGTTCTCAAATGGAAAAGAGAAAAAAACTTTGCCATCTGGGCTACAGAGAAAGAGCTACAAGGGCTGCCAAATATACTTTAATGGTCACTGGTGGAAACCTGGTCTCCCCATATAAAGGGAAAGGATTCCGGAACTTATGCTGCACACAGATGGTAAAGTAATTTGCATTTAATATAAAAATTTTCCCATCAGAGGAAGACCAGAATCGATGAGAAATCCCTGTTCATTTCCTCTGGTTAAAACAACAACAAAAACTAAATGGATGATAGAATGTCTGGTTGAATAATTCAACTATAACAAAATATTTTTTGGGCAGGCAATTATTCTGCACGAAGCATGGCACTAAGCAATAATGGTGCCACAGAGGTGACTATGGGCCAGTGTTTTCTTTCTAGGAACTTTCAGTTGAAAGGATTAGAAAAACACACAGTAACTATCCTACTAAGAAGAAAATAAGAATGCCTTCCAACAGAGGCATTCAAAGAAAGGGTTCCCTAAGTGCTGGTGGTAACTCTGGTAGTAACTTCCATAATGGACTTAAAATAAGTAGATGAAGGTAATCATCTATGTCAATCAGGTGAGTAATGGCCCAGGGCCTATGGCCGATGGAGACAAAGGCAGGTGTGGAGTACACAAAGCCAGAGGGAAATCCTGGAAATCACACCTTGTATGAAGGTTAAAAGCTAAGGTAGGAATCCAAGACTGTGTTGCTAACCAAGGGACTGGATAAACAATGGGAACCAAGCTGTGGAATAAGAACAGGGCCCGAAAATTCTTGGGTCTCAGAAGTGCTGGGGTATCTGGCTGGGCAAGAGGGAGGCATGCCTGGAAGGGTTTTGGTGGTGGACTCTAGGTGCCAGCAGCAGTTTTTCACATGGTTGCATGGATGCCTTAAGTATTTTGTAGAATATAGGACAGAACACACACAACCTATTTGTCATGACATGTACGGTGGTGGTAAAGGTTCTCTGCTCCCAGTTTTTCCCTTCCCTGCCTACTGCACAAATTCCACCATTCTTTGGGTATAAAATTCTCCCCATTCTCTCCCTTCCTCTCCTTTCATATGGTTATTGAGTATATATTATGTCCCAGGCATTGTGCTAGGCTTAAGAATTCCTATTAAAACACAAATACCATAGGAGAAACCTTAATCTTGGCATAGAGGGAGTGCTCAATAATTATATTTGGAATGAATGCATGAGGCCATGAT
Organism: Pan troglodytes; assembly: GCF_028858775.2. NCBI lineage: Eukaryota > Metazoa > Chordata > Mammalia > Primates > Hominidae > Pan > Pan troglodytes. Next base: position 98,150,207 of record NC_072407.2, read on the forward strand.
CAGCTAACATCTTAGAAAGGATTGTGACTGCAAGCCAGGAAAGAGCAACCATGCAGGTAGCTGGGATGATATACAAGCATTAGCTGCTGAAGTGAATCAAGAGAAAAAGAGGTCCATTGGCAAGTTTTTCTGACTGTACAATTTTGTTCAGAGATGAATCTGTCTCACCTATTTGGAAATGAAAGTTGTTGACGAAAAACTAAGTCATTCAAGTCCTTGAAGATGAGGTATTTTTGTCTTCATCCACTGTAATGAAAGGGCTCTTGTTCCAGATAAAAGTGTCAGGATGACTTTCGTGAATCAGGATATGCCTGCACTTAGTGTGAGTCTCTTGATCATGCGCACTCTTAGGACAGGACCACTGTAGATACACTCATGGAGGTTTTGCCTACACAAGAGCACTTGGTTGAAGAAGCAAGTTAAGACTGAAATATATCCATCCTGCACTTCACCAAGCCTTGCACCCAGGGTGGGTGGGTGGAGATGGGGGTGGTGGTGGTGGATAGGCCCTAAGGAAGAGCAGCCTTTTTCTAATTTGCTCAAAGGTTTCCCTGTATCTGGTGATTTAGGTCATATGGATGTCCCTGGTCACCCGTACTGAGCAAAGTCATTTTTGTTCATCAAGTTCTATATTAACTGTTGGAGCTAGAACAAAAAGCCATTCTTTATCTGCTGTGAGAGAGTATGGTGCCTGCATATTATGGAATGAGAAAAGAACTGGGGCTAAGAAGACCTGGGTGAATCCTAGTCCTGCCACTTCCTTTTTGTGTGGCAGAGGGGAGTTCACCTCTCAGCCTCAGTTTCCTCATCTGTGAGATTAATGTTACAGATTTGGGAATGTCTGAGATCTCCCCAAACCTCAGATGTCTACGATTCTCTCCTAATGCCATCAAAGATTAAGTCCTTTACCCCTTCAATAGTCCTTTCTTGCCATTCAAAACCAGTTTCAACAAAACAAAACAAAACAGTGCAACTTAACCTGCATTCTTAAGTTGTGTGGTATGAATAGACTGGGGTCAGAGTTGTCGAATTACACTGTGAAGATATGTTAAGAGAATTTACTTTCTCAGTTACTCTGGAAAGTAATCCAAGGGTTGACATTGCTAATCAAAAGCTACCACACAAAAGACACAATCAGAAAGAAAAATTGGTGTGTATAGAAAGTAACTTTTGGGCTGAACCAAAATTCTTTGGTTCAATTTAATTCTTAATTTATGAACAGGTCACAGAGAAAACAGAATTCACCAAATAAAAGGAATATTTTGTCACTCAGATAACTGAGTTAAACAGAGAATACCCTCCAAGTGGATAAAACTTCCTTGTAGAGCCTAGAAGATAAATCGAGACAAACTGGTGACCTCAGGAAACATTTGATTGCCAAAGTGATGTAATAATGGGATTTTTTTCCCTCGTAACCTTTTGCTGCCCCTCTTTATTTTTCGCCCAGTCAGCACACTTCTGTTTTTTTTTTTTTTTTTTTTCCCATTCCTGTTATTGTTTTTGGTTTTGCCCTTGGCCTTCTGTTTTGTTAGGTCTTATTTCTGAACGAAAGGCTGCTAACCCACAGAATTTACTTTTGAAAGAAGTGAACGATTTCTTTCTCCTTCTCCTTCACTTGCCTCCTGCCATGCCAGCAGGCAGCGCTGCTTGGTAAGAGAAACTGGCAGGAGTATGTGTCTGAGTTGGGGGAGGAGGAGAGAGGGGAGCAGGCAGGGGGCAGGAGGGAGGATTCTGACCAGCGCAGGTGAGGTAGAAGCAGAGCTAATGAGAAGCATATGCCGCCAACCATTTTAAAGGCAGGCTCGAGCCAAGAGACGTGATGAATTGCAAGAATGTGTTGTGTTCATAGCCGGGGAGCTGGCAGAAATAGCCCAGCTAAAGGACTAGGATGGAAGGGTTTTTTTTGTTGTTGGTTTTTTTTTTTCTTTTAAGAACTCAGGCTTAAAAATACATTTCTCTTTGTCAGCAAAATGTTCTAGTTTCAAAACTATGAATGGTAGACTACCTCTGTCAGACTAATGCTTTTATTTTTACCTCAGATACTGTAAGATACGAGTTACCTTCAAATTAAAGGTAATACCTATACCAAATAGACTTAGATGATAGCAGCTCTGAGCAACTTGGGACATTCTGAATACACAGGACAATTCTAGCCCCTGGATTTGAACAGGTGAACTCTGCTTACATCAGAAGGCTCTGAGGAGGACAGGTAGAAACAGAGCAAAGGCCCAGGAAGATTTGTTCCTTCCTTTCCTTCTCTTTCCACCCTCTCTCCTTCTCTCTCTCCCTTCCTTCCTCCCCAAATTATTTGTAAAGTATCTTCTAAGTCTCAGAGTCTGTTTAGGAAAAGATATGGTGGAGAAATGGAATCTAGGTATCACCTCCAAAACCTGTGCCCTCCAGATCACCCAGGAAGTTGACAGAGGCTTTCCTTCAGGGGCCTACACTAAAGCTCTCTCAAAATGTATAGTCGGCAGAATCATAGTCCCTACTTTCCAACAATAAGTTTGTTAGAATTGACTCTTGAGTAAGAGCTTAGCCCAAGACTAGATCAGGACCTTACAATGAGAAGACTGTATTTTAAAGTTGAGGCTATCAATAAATAGATAGAAACAAAATTTTGCCTTTGGTACCTTCTATCTTCTTTTTACATATCTAAGTTTGCTTGTGTTGTTCCTGGCCACTCAGTTTCCAACTGACAGGAGTATAGTGTCCACATAGATGTTGTTTACTCCTGCTTCCCCTAGTGCCCGGCATAGGGCTGGCACTTAATAGCTAATTAAATAGTTGTTCAGTGAATAAATGAGTGCTTTCCCTTCAAATGCCCCTGTTCTAAATTTCCTTTCACTTTCTTATTGCTCAACTAACTCACCTCCCAACCCAAACTCCAAGTAGTTTTATCTCAAATCCTTGTTCTGTCATTTTATAATAAAAAACCTTGGGCAAATCACCAAATTATCTAAGCTTCAGTTTCCTCTTCTTTAAGTGGGGTTAATAAAATTTACTTTACAGGTATGCTTTGAGGATTCACTAGAAATTTATATACAGAAAACTTAAATAAAATGCCTAGTCCATCTCTTGGCATGTAGTGAGCATCCAAAAGAGACTGATTACCTCTTTCTTCTTTTCACCCCTTCTGATAATCTCCATCAAGTATTAGAAAAAAAATGTAGTTAAAACTAGTCTTGTTGGCTGGGCGCGGTGGCTCATGCCTGTAATCCCAGCACTTTGAAAGGCCAAGGCAGGTAGATCATGAAGTCACGAGCTCGAGACCAGCCTGGCCAAGATGGTGAAACCCTGTCTCTACTAAAAATACAAAAATTAGCTGGGCATGGTGGTGGGCACCTGTAATCCCAGCTACTCGGGAGTCTGAGGCAGGAGAATCGTTTGAACCCAGGAGGCAGAGGTTGCAGTGAGCCAAGATCATGCCACTGCACTCCAGCCTGGGCGACAGAGCAAGACTCTGCCTCAAAAAAAAAAAAAAAAAAAAAAAAAAAGAAAAGAAAAAAGAGAGAGAGAAAGAAAAAACAACAAAAAACAAGTCTTGTTAAGTTATGAATGAGGAATGAGTCTAATCCTTCTAGACTATAGTAGAAAATATGGAGGTGGTAGGTGGGGTAGTTTGAGAATCCAAGACCTTTTAGGGTTCATACCCACTCTGTGCTATCTCCATCCTCCATGTTCTGTTTGGACAGCCAGTACCCACTCTAGTTACCTTAGCACTTCAGATCAGGTGTCATAAAAAGGTGCACCACTTTTAAAAGGTTGCTGACACCCCCATACACTGCAGTTAACATTATTTTAACTTAATTTAACGGGTGAGCAAGTTAATGGAAAACAATGAAAGCTGGATCAAGAAATAAGAATTTATAAGAATCAAAATGTAGTATAAAATTACATGATCAAAGAAAACAAAGTAAATCCATAAATGTTCATTCCCAATGTTTATTTGATGTCCCAAATAAATAAAGTTTAGGAGGATGAAATCATGCCAATAAAATCCACTTTGAATTTTTTTATACAACTAATTTTTTGCAGTGTAATTTAGGCAGAAAGAAAATGATTTTAAATTAAAATTTTTAACACATATAGGTAATTATATTTATGTGGCTATTTTCTAAGAAAATGTCTTAAGAGGAGTTCAAGGAAATAAAGTATAAAATTTCATTAAATTTACCTTCATTGGAAGAATATATGATGGAATACATTTTTAAAGTTTCCTAAAGAAACTGTTATTCTATCTGACAGAACCAAAGTCTTTCTTTTTTTTTTCCTTCTCTTAGATTGGCATGACCTACAAGAAAATACCCATTTATGGTTTCCAAATGCCAACATGTCGACATTTCTATATTTTTTCCATCCTTCATGCAAGTTTTAAAATTTACTTGACAATTAAACTGCCTAATTTAGAATTTTGCTTGCCAATTGCAAATTCTTTCGTTGCACAGATCTATGAATTAATCAGAACAAAGTAGAAAAGTGCTAGCCATAGTGGAAGAATTTAGTTTAATTTTTCTTCTTGGCAGGAATATGTGTTCAAGTACATTATAAGCAGACAAAACATGTAGCTGAAAATTTTTTGGAAGAGCTATTAAACTTTCCACTATAATGTACCAGGGATGCTTCTAATATCTCAAACAGAATTCTATTGATTTGGAACCTGTTCTCATGTTACTTAGCAGGTCTTCAAGGTAGATAATGAGTTGTTTTTTTTTTTGTTTTTTTGAGACGGAGTCTCGCTCTGTCGCCCAGGCTGGAGTGCAGTGGCGCGATCTCGGCTCACTGCAAGCTCCGCCTCCCGGGTTCACGCCATTCTCCTGCCTCAGCCTCCCGAGTAGCTTTCCTTTAAAAGGACTCGGACAAGATGAGCTGCAGGGTGGTGACTTCAGAACTGGCATACTATGCTCTATTTTTCTTTACTCCTCTTTGTACTTTATGTCCTTTTAAAATCATTTGTATTATCAACTCCATTTTAGAATAGGTAATAATATAAAGTAGAGAAATTTACATAAAATGAAGATTTCCCTTTGTCTCACATATATTTTCATCCAAATTTAACTTTCTTTCCATTTCAATAAAGTCCCTTTTCTTTTTTTGACAAAGAAGGTAAAAGTAATTTTTAAAGGAAACATGGAATCTGTTCCCAGTGTGTTTATAGATTGGCTTAATAGAAATAATGCATAGTTTATAAAGCATCTCCATGAAGATATCACTGAACACAGGACATAGGATTTGGACTAACACCAAACCTGACTAAACTCTTGGCTCCACTATGTATAGCTGAGCGACCTTGGGCAAGTGTTGTAATCTCTCTGAGCTTTGGTTTTTGCTAAGAAGTAAGGCCAATAATACTTGGTGAGTAATCAAGAGGCTATAAGTAAAGCATTTTGCACAGTCCCTGGTATACAGTAAGAATTTAATGAACAGAAACTACTATTATCATCCAGGCAGAAGAATAAATGGAGTACTTAATCCTTTTACTAATTCAAGTGTGTGCTAATTGAAATCTCTAACATCTCATTAATGTGGAATGACTTGGGAGTTTAGTGGTTCTCATTGGTCAAAAATTTCCCTAATTACTTAAAGATGTTTATTATCATTAATAATTTAAATCAGGGCAGTCACGACTTCTCTGAGCTACTCACTTAAGTAGATCAAACCCCATCCAACCGTGTTGGAATTCACTCACGTTCTTTCCGAACAGTAAAGCTACCATAGATTTTTACCATGGTCCTTTCAACTTTTTACCTCTCTGATCTCATTTTATTCCATTTTACCCTCAAAACAACCCAGTAAGGAAGGGTAAAACTCAAAAGATCCTTACCGGTGTGGCTCCTGGACTTATTTAATAATCTATTAAGATCATACAGATCTAAGGAAACTGACATCCCTGGGTATTTATACAAGTGAGTGTATGTGTGAGAGAGCCAACTACACTTGAGTTCTGAAGAATGGGACTGTCGGTAGGGGCTGATGTGAAGGGCAGGCATAGGGTGAAAGATCACTGGGCTTGACTCTTGGTTGTTGAAGGGAGGACACAGACTGGCAAATATGGCCATGCCTGTATTATTCCACTCTGGGACATATTTGTGGCATATATGAGATGTAAGAATGAATGCTTCACAGGGACATTGGATGGGTTTTTCAGGCTATGTAGTAAATAACTATTTGGATGGTGCAGGCAAAGAGTTAACAAAAACTCTTTTCCTTTTTGCATGAGAATCTGACCTTTGGTTAACTTCTTAACTTGGTTTCCCTGGAAACAGATAAAGATGGTATGTGTCAACTATGTTACTAGGCAACATTGCATATGGTAAAAATGACCCCTCATTGGTAGAGTGCATCTGGACTGGGAGGAACTATAAATGAACTGCAAATACCTGCTGGCTATGCTTTGGACTTCCCTGAATGCAGCAGTTCTTGTAACTAGCATGTCTCTGGAGAGGACCTTGCAAACTGTGTCTATGGAGTTGTTACAAGAGTTATTGACTCCTATGGGAAATAAGGCTCTTAAGTAAAGGCAATACCTTCACCTGCCCAATGTGGATCTCATCATCTGGCACCCGAGCTTCCATGGCTCTAATTGCAGAAGAATACCTGATGCTGGCCTACTGGCAAGCTATAGTTCTGATCCTATATTCTTCTGGGCAGACTAATGTCAAATGTGATGTGTGATAGTCTTAGGAGTCTAAATGTCTAGCTGAGCCTAAGAAATCCCCCTGCTGGCTGTTGCATGTTGGTTTAGTGTCATGGTGATTTCCTTTGGATAATCTGTGAGGCATGACTTTCTGGAAGAGATCTGAAAACAAGGAGGTCTTCTGTAGTGCCTTTATCTATAGAAACTTAAAATTAATTCATCCATCCATCTATCCAACCATCCATCCATCTGTCCAATATTTATTTAGAATCTACAATGTGGTAAGAATTGTGGCAGATAAAACATATATTCAAGGTCCTTTCTCTCAATTAGTCCTCACATTCTGTGGAAGGAAAAGAGGTATATATTGATTATTAGTAATACCAGTAATACTAATATCCAATATTTATTAAATACCAGATACTTTGTTAAACCCTTTACATTTAATCTTTAGTTTGACCCTTTCATTTAATCCTTAATAAGAATTCTGTGAAGTATGTATTATTCTACCTACTAATAATACTAATGTGTATTATTCTACACATTTTATAGACAATAAATTTGAGGCATGCAGAAGCTGCCTCAAGGTTACACCCCTAGCATGGCATCTGAGCTCAGGCAGTCTGATTCTAGATCTCATGCCCTCAACTAGTGTGATGTGCAACTAAATAGAGGTTCACATCAAGGACTTCATTCAACAGTTTTCTATGCAAATGCAGGGTCTTCTGCCTCCACTTTCCCATCTCCTCAAATGCCTGAAAGCCCACCAGTTAAAATTAATTTGCGTTAACAAGCAATCATTCAGGAGGCATCAGGAGAACCAGGGAGATAGGCAAAGAGCAGAAAAAGGGCAAACTTTACCTGGATTTAATTGTCTATCAGTTTTATGCCTCCCTGTCTCCAGAGATGGCTTAAACTACTCTCTGACCCAACTTGACCAGCTTCCTTGTCCAGTTCTGAAGGGCCTGGCTCACAATTAGGCAGAAGTGAGCATTGTGGCATTGCATGTCTTCAAGGATTCTGTTTAGAAACTAGACTATGAGATGAAATGAAACAATGCATGTAAAGTGACCACAACTGTGCCTGTCATGTCTTAAACACTCTATAAGTCATAGCTATTATTATTCTTTCTTCCTGTATTGCTTGCAAAATGCTACAAACTATCAGAAAGTCAGACCTCTCAGTGGCTTTAGCACCTAGTATTCTTTTCAGTCATATACATTCTTTGCATGTCTGTCAGGAACATATTTGTTAAATGCTTGTTGGGTGAACCAAGGTAGTGACTACAGAAAGTACAGGGAGCCATATTAATCAATATCCGTATGATACATTTAGGAACACATACTAGGAAATTTGAAAATGCATTAAGAACTCTTACCATGAGGCATCTACCACATGGAAATTGTCAGGTCTCCAGTTCTTACTCCTCCAGAAAGGGGACTGTTTTGACTACAGAGAAAATTTGCTATTATTAATGCTTATCAAGCTAAGTTCATACAGAAATAAGTAAGAGAGTCAGGAGCCACTCTCCTCTTTGTCACACTCCTTGGACTTAACGACACCACTCTGCTTCTGCCCAGTTTTTTAGTAAACATGGCCTTCACCATCAACCAACCTTAGTTCCAAACACTTCTCAGGAGAAACCTTAATGATAGGCTGTGGTTCCTTTTTATCCACCAGAACTGTCTTGTCTGATATCACATTGATGCCCTGTGTCAATGCCATTTGGATCTTTCCTGGGTATAGAGTCTTAGACCAATTTTCCATTTTGTGAGTTTCCTTCTGCTCCTAACAAAGAACAGAGAAATGCTCTCCACATTCTGCTTCCAGAGCTGCTCAAGTCTCTCTGAAGATTCAGTACCTAGTCTAGGTTTCTTTTGCTGGGGGTTAGATTCTGAAACATTGAGTTCCCTGGCTTCTTTGCCTAGAATGAAGCCTAGAGCCAGAAACAATCTAAGGCAAAGATCTCAGAAGAAGGTCCCACCTCAGGTGATGAGCCTTGCCTGGACTGAAGTCTAGGGTGAGACTTAAGTGCTGGACTGTCAGCATAGCTTACATTTCACAGAACAAACCAGAACTCCATTCAGCACTCCACTTACTTCATCTGGCAAACATTATGAAGCAGGTACTGTACTAAGTTTGGGGAACAGAAAGTTGGCAAAGACAAGGTGTCTTCCCTTGAGAAATTCAAAGTCATTAATTGTTCATGTAACACAGAATACATTCATGAGTTCATTTTTTTAGAAAAAGGAATATTGATTCTCAAACTCTCATAGAGAAATGTTCACTGCTTCCTCTAGCCTGGAGTCCTAAAATGTCTGACTCAATGAAGAAAAATGCCAACTGCCACTAGAGCCTACTCAAATGAAAACTCTGTAGCAGAATGATCTTGATTATCTCAGAAATCCCTGACAGAAATGGAAGCAATATAAATAAACATAAAAGAAAATAGAGGTACTGTAACACAACTATAAATTGCTCTTCTCCCCGACTTTCTTCCAATCATCCAGGGCAAAAGAAGGAAGTTGGTCTTTGTGGCAGAGAATAGACCAGCAGCTGTTCTCTATCCTGCCAAGAGGGGAGAGACTTATTATAAACAATAGCCAACAATATGTCCTTTGGGTCGGGAAACTCAGCCAATTTGGAGGGGGCCAGTCTGGAGGAGAGAAGGAGGGTTAATGGGATGGGGGGGGGTGACCAACATAACAGAGGATGAATTAGGAGAAAACACTATCAAATTTTCCTGTGTACTTATGTTTCTATTACCTCATTAGGGTGATTACATAATGTGACTCCATTTATAAACTAAGAGGGAAGGAAGGGGCGACATTCTCCTTAGCGGTGGCTGATGTGAGACATTAACATACCAATAAGTCATGTGGGCAAACAGTTAACATGTTTGGGAACATCTTTCCTTTCTCTCTTCATCTGTTTGGTATTTTGTCTGCTCCTTCCCTCCTTTTAGCCATATATGTGTATCTGTGACTCAGAAATGGAAATGGAGCTGACAACTTGGGTGCCATCATTTTGAGAGCTCTTCATGTAAGAAATATATGGAGTTTGTTTTACTGTTTTATATTCCATTGGGAGAAAGAAAATGAACAATCTTACTTACATGTATTACTATACATGGGTCCCTTGCCCCTTCCTCTCTGCAAAATCCCCAGAGGAGTTCTTAGCCAGGTGCAGATTGGAAATTTAAAGGTTCTTATTTCTTAGGACATTTTTCTACATGTGGAGAAATGCCATTCTTTTCACAGACTAACTTGTCAGTGTCCTAATTCTAAGTAGTAACTCTAGACGGGGATATTTTGGGGGAATGCTGTTTATGGATATACTATTAATTTGTGCCTTAACTTTTTAAATAGCTCACTAGGACAGTAAAATTCACTGAGTGATATTTAACAAATGAGGAAAATGGGTTTCAAAAATGTGAAACAACCTGTTCTGATAGTTAGAGAAGGAGGCCAGACTGCGATCCTGTAACAACAGGGGTTATACAGAACATGACTGTAATAAACAATTTCTAAGGGAGGTTGTACAGTTTAAGGAGGGGCTCTTTTATCTATGGGTTCTTCCAATGAGGGAGCAGTGTGGGAGTGTGATGGTGTTAAGTAGGACCAATTCTATTTAAAAGGGTCCCTCAGAGAGAGAAAAAGAAGAATTAACTATTTAGCCTGTATTTGTCTTACATATGGTTTTAATTTGATATACTTACCCTTTGTTCCCATATAACCATATTAACCCTTCCCCATTTTGTTATATTACTTCTGGTTTTAATTTTGGGGGCTTCCAAAGGCATTTTTGCAGTTATCATTTCTCAGAAGATGTGCACTGATTCTGTTTGTTCTTATGATGGCAAACTAAATAAAGAGTTTGAGGATCTGCATTACACATGAACAGGAAGGGATTTCTTTATTCAGATTAGAAAAAAATAAATTTTAAATATTTCCATTGTAGACAGTATATTAGGGAGATTTCACTCTACCTGGGGCCTGGGAAGTAGTATTTACTTAAATTAGCAATCAGTCCATTCATTTAGATCTACTGTTCCATATGTTTTCTGTTCACATTATTTTGGTTACAGTATCTTAACTATCCAGCAGATGGCATCTGCTTCAAAACTCTCCTAACTTCCATTTACATTTCAGGACAAACAGGATACTGATACATTGAAACCTCCCTTAATTGACTTCTACATTTAGTACCTAGAAAAGGTTGCTGGAAATATAATTAAGGGTAGACCATTCATTCCCTTTTTCTTGGTAAGAGTCATACTTCTCTCTTGCCATGCCCATGGCACTACCATGGACGCCTAAGAAAACCTCAATAATTTGAAAGGAAACATAATCAGAATTAAACCCACAAGCTCTCTTTAAAAATCTATTACTTTAATTGCTTTCAGCACTACACAGGAGCTTAGTATTAATGGCAGATTTAGACAAGCAAAGCTAATCTCAAACCTCCTCTAAGAGAGAAAGAGGCAGGGGGAAAAAAAAAGAGCCAGCTACTCCAAGAAGTGAGGGTAAATGAATACACAAAGCTTTATGCATAGTTACCATACAGAGCCTTTTCTCTCTATACTTTGTATGAAAAGATGGGTGTGATTGAATGACTTCTAACGTTTAATGACACCTTTGCTCCAGTGCTTTGTAAAGCTCACACATGAATACACTGATCCATTTCCAGATGATCCTGGGGCCCCCATCCTTTTGTGTCAAGCACAAAGAAAAAGGAGAGAGAGGGAGAGACAGAGACAAAGAAACAGCCCATGTAACCAAGCGCCGAACATGATTTGAACAACCAACTTAGTAAACATCAATCTTAGGCTGTGTTATGTGAAATGGAGTCATACTCCAAAAGAAATTTTGGCTACATTTAAAAGATCACTTTGTCTAAAGAAAATGCCAAGTTGAATTTTCATGTACTAAGTCATCTTTCTACAAGAAGCTGACAAGACAAAAGCAACAAAGTGAAAAGGTAAAAAATGGCTCATTTGAAAAAAAGTAATAGCATTATAACCTTTTTTTTTTAAAAGGGTCTGGTTTCCTTGTTTTATATTATTTGTCAGGGATCAGTGTGGCCATGACAAAAGCAATGGGTTAGAAATCAAAAGACTTGTGTGACTTGCTGTGTTACTTTGTGAATCACTTCACCTCCCTGGAAGGCGGTTTTCATCTATGTAATATAAGGGATGGAACCAAATTACTTTTGGGTTCACCTTCAGCTCATGTTTGTTCTAACAGGGCATCCCTGCCCCCACAGGGCAGGCTCTCAGCACTCATTTGTGAGTGTGAGTCATAAGAAAGGATGGTGGAGCTTGGATAGTGGTGGGGTCTGGAGCTAGTTTGCCCAAACTGAGCCATTGGAAAGGATTCTAAAATTCTGAAGCATTTTAGAATCCTTTGGGTCACATGTTCTCTCTTTTAGTTTTATGGCTATTTTCTGAGGAAAAAAAAAAAAAAAAAGCCCAGGTTGGGAATCCAAAGTCTTTGACATGAATCTCTTTTGTTCTAACTTTTAGCTCAAAATAAAGTGCATTTGACCATTCAATTCTTTATGTATAGCATCATGCACATTCATGAATCTCTTTAAATCTGGAATTTAAAAATGCCTGACATCTCCTGCCACAGCCGCTGTTAATATACACAATAGATTCTTCAGAAATGCAAGGTTAGAACATTTGAAGCATGAGAATACTGATTTACATGGAAGCTGAGAGTATACAGTATCAATAAAATGTACTTTTGACATCTTGGCTTCCAGAGAAATACACTTTCTTTGTTCATTCACAAGTCTACTCTATTTCCACCTCAGATTTAATTATCTTCCCAGTTCTCATTTGCGTATGTGTAGGCTACCATTCACAATACACCAAGCCCTACGTGTGGGAGGCACAAATCTTTTCATTCAAAAAATAATAATGTGGACAAGCCATTTTGACTGCAAAGTAAGTGCTTTAGACAAAGGCAAGAGGATGTTAATTGTATTCTAAGAATACCAATGTCCTTGAAATGAAATTTGTTGTTTGGTGTATTGATCTACATCAGTAGTGTAGACTTTCAATGATCTAGTTTCACCTTCTGAGTTTGCTGATTAAAGAAATGAAGCCCGAGAAGTACAAAAGGTTTGCCCCTAAATCACCCAGATCTACAGTAGCAGAAGTAGGACAAGAACTTGGGGTTTTCTTTTTTGTTTATAACGTACACACTAGAATCAGTTATACATCCATGACTGCCATGGATGCCAGGATCTCACTACTGCTGTGCATCCTTTCTGTTTCTCTGACTCTCAAATTTATTCTCTTTGAAGTGAGCTCTCCAGAAGCCATTTCGTTCCTGATTTGGAGTTGATATCCCCTGCATGCCTCTCTCACATCCTTTTAACTTCTCCTAAATGCAACTTAAGCCAAAATAACGTCATTTATCCATCCCTCCATCTCTTCAATGTCTGTCCATTTATCTATCCATCTATTCATTCACACATCCAGGCATCTATCCATTTCTCCATCCAAAAACAAACAACCTCAGAGTGTCGAGTCCTAATCTAGACCTGGTAACCAAAATAAAATAGTATTGTTCCTCAAAAAGCTCCTAATAGAGCTGAGTTTGCTCCTGAATAATCTTTTTAAAAAGTATGCCAGTTTTATAGTTTTTCTTAACAATTATTTTTAAAAGATTCACATTATTACAACAAATGTTTCACTTTCCTTATTTTCTAAATACAGCAACACTTCATCTATTTGGCTTTGGCAGAGAACGAGGTGTTCCACAAAAGTAAACTCTGTAGACCACTGAAACCAAAACTTCTGAACAGAAATCTTCCTTAAAGTGCATTTCATACTTCTCTGCCTTTGGAAACAAAATATACCAAACACAATTTAATCTTTTTCATTTTACACAACTGAGAGTGATCTTTAAGGAAAATCCACTATCATAGTGGACAGGGATATTGTTTTGTATAGAACTTTCCAGGTTTCTCTTTTAATATCGAGCAGTTATCACTTTTCACTGCAAGTTGTGCTTCCTTCCAGCAGTCCTTTCATGAACTCTTCTAATTTGCAGGACCAGGAATCAGAAAATTCACTAAAAGTTAGGTCTTAAATCTGTGTCAGAGCCAGGAAGGCCTCAAGTAAGGGTGTGAAGTAGAGTATCCACATGGTTTTAATGAGTAGATTTGGGGACTAAAATTCCATACTATTTTCTTCTGACTACTTCCAAACTTAGAATAATGTAGAGAGGGCTGGGGATACCATGCCTTCTGGCAAGCTGGCCAGTGCCAGTCAGCCTGATTGGAGCCTTTCATCTTATCCCCAGAAAAGGAGGCAATGATGAGGCCATCCAAGTCCAAGCAGTTTTTGTTTGTTTGTTTGTTTTGTTTTGCTTGTTTTGTTTCTTTTGAGTTGGAGTCTCACCCCATTGCCCAGGCTGGAGTGCAGTGGCCCGATCTTGGCTCACTGCAACATCCGCCTCCCGAGTTCAAGTGATTCTCCTGCCTCAGTCTCCTGAGTAACTGGGACTACGGGCATGCGCCACCATGCCTGGCTAATTTTTGTATTTTTAGTAGAGATGGAGGTTTCACCATATTGGCCAGGCTGGTCTCGAACTCCTGACCTCATGATCCACCCACCTCGGCCTCCCAAAGTGCTGGGATTACAGGCATGAGCCATCACGCCCGGCCCAGGCAGTTTTAAACAAGAGCGAGATTGCCTCTTTGAGGTACCTTGTTTAAGTGGAACCCAGTTCTCTCTATTCCTGTTGTAGGAGCCATCAGAATTCTGCCCATCTGCCTGCCAGAATATTTCCTGTTCCATGAGTTATAGTCCAACAATCCCAGCTTCTACTTACAGTGCAACCTACTGCCAAGTCCTGTGCCAAGCCCTTCTCTATAATAGGATTTCCTACATCTCTGAGAGTGCTACTATCCTATTTTAAAGGAGGAACTTCCAGCCTGGCCAACATGGTAAAACCCTGTATCTACTAAAAATACAAAAATTAGCTAGGCATGGTGGTGCACACCTATAATCCCAGCTACTTGGGAGGCTGAGGCACGAGAATTGCTTGAACCCGGGAGGTGGAGGTTGCAGTGGGCAGAGATCGTGCCACTGCACTCCAGCCTAGGTAAGAGAGTGAGACTCTATATCAAAAATGATAATAGTAATAAAAAAATAAAAGAGGAACCTGAGGCACAGAGAGTTTAGGCAATTTACCTAGGGTAAGTTAGTAAGAAGGTACCTTGGACTCTTAGCTTGGTTCTCTTTGTCACAAATATTTACATGCATAAGATGGTAATTCTGCAAAACTATGACTTAAATGGATGATAGAATTTCATGATCACTTTAAATTTATACTTCATAATAGCACTAGGTTATAAAATAAGAGCTGCATGTCCATAGGTGAGTGGATAAAAGGCAATAGTTTAAAAAATCAATCTGGATTGTAGCTCATTCCTTGTCCATTTGCAGACTTTGATTCAGATTTTTAAATCCCCTACTTCTTGTTCTCTGTGCATGGTTTATGATAAATTGTAAGGTTGAGGAAAACAGAAAGAAGTCCATGTTATGTAATAAACATAGAAGTGAATAAAACCATCCTATTTTGTGTACAAGTTGAGTATCCCTTATCTGAAATACTAGGGACCAGAGGTGTTTCAAATTTCTCTTTTTTGGGGGTGGGGAGGATTTTGGAATATTTGCATTATTCTTACCAGTTCAGCATCCTAATCCAAAAATCTGAAAACCAAAATGCTCCAATGAGCATTTCCTTTGAACATCATGTCGGCACTCAAAAAGTTTGAGATTTTGAAGCATTTCGAATTTTGGATTTTTGGATTAGGGATACTCAACCTGCATTTCAAAAATGTTTATTGGGAACTGGTCAGGGGATAGACATTTTCCTAGTCACGAAGTACTTAAGGATGGAAGAAAAGTGGTCCTTGCCCTTGAGCATCTGACAGCCCCATGGGAGATGCAGCATTATAAGTAAACCACTAGATCAATGTGTTAAGTGCTAAAAGAGAAATATGCTAAAAGATGCTGGGGGATCCTAACATTTATCTCTGCTGAAGGCGAAGATGTTCAATGAGCTAGTAGGTCTAATTGGTTGAATAAAGCCAAGAGGGAGGAGGAATAGTACTTCAGGTCCAGGGAACAGCACAAAGGCATGAAGGAATAAGAGCTTCATGTGGTAGAAGCTGTTACGGTAAAGTGAGGCAAGAACTTTATGTGTTCAAGTTGAAAATCGTTTTGTAAGGTTATAAATGCAATAACGAAAGAAATGTATGATTAAATTTTCTGGCACCATTTTAAGTAGACAAAACATGCAGTTAAGCTTTTCGGAAAAACTAGTAAATTTTACAGTACAGTGAACCAGTGATGCTTCTAATATACCAAACAGGATTCAATTGATTTGAAACCTATTCTTGTGTTATTTAAAATGACTTCCTCCATTTACAATTTTTTGTCCCTATGTCTCTATACGTGGATCCGGACTTGTTAGACCATTTGTTCTAATTTTTTTTTTTCCAGAAAAGATCACTATTTATGTTATCGCCCAGTACAAAATCACCCACATATCTATTTTATGACATTTCAAATATAATAGAAACACTGAAGCATGCACAGAGGCCCCAGATCTAAATGAAAAGACCTAATGAGAAGAAAGTGGGAATTTAAGTGAAAATTGCACGGTAGCACACTTCTGTGAGTACAAATGTGCTGCAATTCGTTAAAGCTGAGGCCTTCTTTTTGGAGACCAAAGTGCCATTTCAATGCTACTACTCCCTGGGAGAAAATTAGGGTTCTTTGGCAATAAAATCACCTCTTTAAAATCACTGCCAAGTTTTAGTTTACTAGATGGTAGTCTTGTGGCTGAGATCTAAGAGTTCTTCCTTTTAATACTGTAACAAAGCAGTATAATATAATTCTGTTTTTTTAAAAACATAACTTGTTTTTCATGAGGCCAGTCTAAAGAAGCATTCTTCCATGTCATAGAACGAGAGACTGAGAACTCAAGAGGTTTAGTGATCTCTGGGTCTGATGAGAAAGTGGACCTAGAACGAGCTTTCTTAATCCCCAAGTTATTCTGGCTCTGAAATATAAACAGACACATACATGAAAGAAAGCAAAATGAAGGGCAGCTGTGCTCCTGTGTATCTGATGATCGGGAACAATAATTATTTGTTCTATGATTTCTCCTTAAGGAACTTCTCTGCAGGTTGTCGAATTCCCAAGAAAATATTCACATAAGGGATTCATTTAGAAATCCTCTGAATTTGTCTTAAGCAAAATGACAGTTATTCTTTTGACTACCAGAAGTAGTCTGCTTGGATTATTCTTCCCCTCTGGCTTTTCTGGATGCAGAGATGGTGCAATTTCAACAGTTGGGTGAAGGACAAAAGTTCACATGACAGTGTGTGCATCTGAAGGTGACTGAATGCTGTTTGAAATGAGCCGGAGGCAGGAAAGCCATGCAATGCAGGTTCCTTTTTCTGAACAATGTCTCAGGAGAGGAAAATATAAAGGTGAAAATAAATTTGAGAGGATAAATATGGTTCCCTGTTAAGTGCATCAATTGTTAAAATAGAGAGACAAACCAGAAATCAGAATTGCTTCCTTGGAATATAGGTGCCTACTACCAGCCCAGTTTTGACATCAGAATGTCATGGCATGAATAAAGAGCAGAAGATCCACAAATCCTACAAGACAGGCCACTTTCCTCCTAGATAAAAGGCATAACAACCTGTAATTCAGAATTTCAAAAGAAATTTTTTCAGATAAGATATTTCCATTTCAAACAAAACTTTCCTTTTTCCTTTTCTTTCCTCCTTTTTCTTCTTCCCTTCTTCTTTTCCTTTTTTTTTAATATCTTAATTTTTCTTTCTGTTAGGGGAAAGTATCTTAAATTTATCCTGCTTACTCTTAATATACCTCATAGATATACATTCCAAGTAAGGTGAATCAGATGTTTAACGTGAAAGCTTTGTTCAGCACAGACATTTCACTGAATACAAACCACATAGCAAAATGGGAAACTATCACACTATGAGAGACGAGTTCCACTTTAAGCATTATTTATAGAAAAAAGAGCATATTTTAAAGAAAAAATGATGATTTTAATCATCTTAAAACATTCTACCACTTTAGTAGTCTTTTCTGATAAATTTAATCAATTAAGATAAAATAAGTTGAAAGGGAAGGTTGGAGTATGGTACTTTTTTTTTTTTTTTTTTTTTGCCTTGGTTTGTGTTACATGGAGTGACTCAAAGGAAACAGAAAATTACTACAACTGTGATGTGGCATTTATAATAAATGCCTCAACCTCATATTGCCCAGACACTAGGAGATTTAACTGGTAATGCCAGTGAGATGATGTAGTATTTCCTGTACTGTTTTAACTTCTCAATAAGCATGTAGACACTGCAGTGAAGTACAGGTAAAAAGTTCACAGCTGGAGGGGGTGTATAGGAAGCGCTCTGCAAAGCTATAAGCTTACATAGGCATCCAGCTGGAAATAACCTTGTAAGAGTGGAGGAGGGAAATACACATGGTAATGATTTAAAATTTACAGAATGTGGATTTTAGGGGCTACAATAAGGGTGGCAGAGTTTTCTCTCAAAGGGATTCTGAAATATGGAGTGGTGGAAGGAAGGGAAATGTAGAATCCAGTTAACAAAGCTGGGAGCACTTTAAGAGTATGCCTGCTAATTTTACCTCTTAGACAGGATATCCAGGAGGCAGCGCCCCTTCCCACCAGCAGCTCTCCTCATCCAAAGGGTGCCCAGTCCATTTTTAACATCTGTTTCAAATGTCACATCACAGAGATGTGGTCACTCCCTTTTTAAAAATTTCACCTAGAATTTTGTACCTAAGAACATTTTTTGTTCCTGAGCCTTCTTTAACTGTGACCCCTTCAACTTCTGCCGCCATGAGATTATACTGTTTCGATGACAAGGGACTGTGTCTTACTCATCTCTATTATACTGAAGCCAAATATGATTATGTTGCCAACCCCCCAACCTAATAACAGCTTTTTCAATGGCTTCCCATTGATTTTAGGATAAAACCCAAAACAAACTCTTTAGTATGGCTTATACTCATACAAAGTCTTTTATGATTTGGTGCCCGTCTCAGTCCACCCCTCTGTCCACCTCTCTGGCACTTCGGTGATCTTTTCTTTCCCAGTACATTCCTGCTGTCTCACTTCTTGGCCTTGCACGCATTGCTCCTTGGCCTGGGACATGCTGTCCACCCATCTCCACCTCTGTTGCTGACTCTGTCCTCAGGGTTCACAATCTTCTGTAGGGGCCCCTTCCTTAACCTCAGAGTTATGCATCTGCACACTCTTTTATGCTTCTCCCTCTCATAACTTGTTCTTTGTTTTATTACTCACTCAGTATTGGTTTTCCCAGCTAGACTGCAGGTTCTGAGAAGTTAGGGGCTGTCTCTGCCTTTTTAGCACTGTACCCACAGCGTCTGGGGCATGTAGCTTGAATGCATGGTTCTACTATATGAGAACTCAATAAATTTTATTTTTTGATTAAGTGAATGATTAATAACCACCATGGACTGAGTAGTAACTATGTATCGATGAGCATGTTAAATACTTTATACACATTATGTTACAAAATCATCACAGTAGTCCCATTATTACCCATAATATGTAATATTACTCCTATTTATAGAAAAGAGGCAATCAAATCTTAGAAAGGTTGTTAATTGCCCAGGATACCTAGCTCCAAATGAGCTTACTCCAAAGCCTATGGCTTTTTATGGAGCTATATTGTTTCTCAAATAACTACCCAATAAATGCTCATTAAAAACAAAACAAAACAAAAAAGTGTAAAAACTTGTGACTATATCAGCTTCTTCCAGTTTGAGAATCTCTCTGTTATTGCATTTGATTTGCAAATTTAGTCTAAATATTCTTTTTTGCCTGTTGATACAATGTCTGCAGGACTAGAGTTCAACCAAGGGCCTCAGTTCTGTTCAGATGCTCCCTGTGTGATTAGAAGTGAGATGAGTTCATGTCTGTAAAATAAGCCAAGAATGGCCAGGACATCTTTTACCTAAGATTTCCAAGCCTCCTGATTGGCTGGCTGTAGGATGTTGTTGTACAGTGCCTTCTAACTCTATTTTCCTGAAGATACATGATTCAGTGTAATGCCAGGTTAGTACCAAGGCTCCTAAGCACGGCAATATTTACCCTACAAATTACGAAAAATATAAAATTAGGTCACAGCACAGCACCTCAATATAAGAAAATTCCCAACCAGCAGGGTGATTCAGTAATGAACCATCTGTGTTCCTGGATGGATCATCTGTGTTCCTGGGCAGATGGATGGAAGCAAAAGCTAGGTGGCCATTGGTCAAGTCCGCTCTAGAAAATAATAAGTTCACTGGTCATGTCTCCTCTAGAAAATATTCATTAGACAAGAGGACTTCTAATGTTCCCTCAGATTCTCTAAGAAGGAACATTTGATAAAACATTTATGTAAGTTATTCTGATAGTTTGTCCGAATGTGGAAAAATAGTTGTATATGTATATATGAAGAGCCCAAACTTTGGATTCAGATGTTACTAAGTTCAAGTCCTTACTCTGCCCTTATAGCTATGCATCTTTGGCAAATCTTTGGGGTTCTTTCCACCTCAGTATTCTTTTCTACGAATAATAAAGTTCACTATTATATTTGTAGAGGGCAATATATTCAGACTGTGGACTATACCAAGTGCATGATTTTGTGTAAGTTAATTAACCCACATGCACTTCAGTGTGTCATAAAATGTGGAGGGTAACAGTATCTTCTTCAAAATAGCGTGTGAGGGTGAAAGGAACTAACAATGTAAAGTGCTTGGAACAGTGCCTAGCACAAAATAAATCTTCAATTGGTTTTAATTATTAATGTTAACATAATCTTGGAAACAACTGATTTTTTCTCGCTTTTCATATAGAAGTTTTATATTTTATAAACTTGATCGTTGTCATTTTGCTTGAACGCTAAGTGTAGAATAAAAGTTAGAAGTTTAAAAGTGATTAGAATTCATGCCATAAACCAAGAAGCCAACATCTCAACAAAGTACTGTGTTCTTAAAAAACTGGAAGGAATGTTTTTGTGTCAAAGTGGACAGAAAATAGCTTTTCCCCAGAACCTAAAGTATCTGAACAAAACTGATCTTTAAGAAAACAATTTGGGAAATGTTCTGAATATATCTGATAGATTTTAAAATGCTTAATTACATTTTAAAAAGCTTCAAGAAAAGTTGCTATGAAAATTGCCCTCATTTTATCAAATATTTATTCCAAAGCTGATATAAAAAAATAGAGAGAAGTTCTTGTAATATACCCAGGATAGCAATTGATATTAGTTTCCATGGCATATCAGGGCAAAGTATGTGATTTAAAAAAAATATCTCCTGTGTCAGTCCTGGTATACAGCACTCTCTCCCTTTCTCTCTCTAGTGCACATGCGTGCGTGCGTGCACACACACACACACACACACACACACAGGAAAGAAGATAGAGCAAAGAACCCTGGTTTAGCTGTTAGCTTCCCAAAGTTATTTGGATAACAACTTAGAGAATCTAGCAAGAAGAATCATGATTCATTCCATAAATCTCTCTAGTATTCATAAAGGATGATCCAGGTCTTGTCTGATTCTGGGAGTTGCCATTTATTGTGAACTTTTTATGTGCCAGGAACTACAGTAACTGCTTGTTGTAAGTGGTATTACTTAATCCTTATAACAATCATGTGTGGTGGGTATTATTCTCATTTTACAGTGATGGAACACAGAGAATTTAGGTACCTTGATGACGGTCACACAGCTAGGAATTGACAAAGCCAGGATTTGAACCAGAGCCCATCTGACTACAAAGCTGAGGCTGTCAGTTGCTGCTCTGTGCTGCCTTGCACTGGGAGAACATGGCAGAGCTGGTGCTGCTGGGATAGGGCAGGCTCCCAGCATTCCACCTGCTCTTGTGCTGGGCCCAGGCGCAATAGGAAACTGGTTAGGTTGGGCTTTGATCCACACATTCTCCTGCATCTAATCCCCCTTTTCTCCCCAATCTCTTCTAAAGAAAGACTGAAAACTCACTCCAAGAAAAGTGTCAATGACTGCTAATCACCTAATTACCCCTCTTATGGCTCTGGAGCTCAACAAGCAGCCACACCAGTGGTCCTTCAGGAATCTTTTCCACAGGGTGTAGGAAGAGGTATCTTGCTTTCCTTAAGCCCAAGGCTGGCCCTTCCTATCACTGCCTAGTCCTTGCTGATCTAGGCATCAGTGCTGAAGGGTCCTGTCACCAATAGCGCTAATGAGTCTGTAAATAGTGTCATCGTGTTAAATGACTCACTGGGGCTGGCACACACTGACATTCTGAGGGCACAAGGCAGAGCCCCATCTTTGTCCAGGGGAGGACAGAAGCTCCTGAAGCGGGAGAAGATCAAGGTCTCCATCCTCAAAGGACCCTCTGCCCACTGTGGCTCAATGTGTGTGGGAGAAGGGACACAGGGGATGAATAAAATTATATAGGTGGACTGGACAACACACACTTGGCCTTGAGCTACCTATCTTTAGACACTTACTCTATATTGATGTTGAATCTAATGATGTTTCCTTGGATAAGAGTTGAGACCTAAAGTGAGACCAGAGTCCATTGAATCCCGTAGGAATGAATTATAATAAAGAGTAGGATGAAGAGTCTTTTATTTTTCAGCAAATATTGATTAAACATTTATTATGGGCCAGATACCCTTTGAGACGCTAGGAATATGACAGTGAACAAAACTAGGAAGGCTGCAGCTTTCATGGTGCTTAACTTCTAGTGAAGGCAGACAGATACAAACAAAAACACAGGTAAACAGAACAGAATGTCCAAAGGTGATAAAGGCTATGGAGACAAATAAACCCAGGTAAAGAGAAGAGAGGTGCAGGGGGAAAGGAAAGAGCAAAGACTCTGAGATGGGCTTGTACTTGGTGCATTCTGGGAAGGCAGGAGCGGCTGGAGGATAGAGAAATAGAGAGAGTGGAGGGAGCTGTGGTAGGAGCAGTGGGCAGTGTGTGTGCACACGCATGCATGATGTGGTAGGCAGATCTTGTAGGGCCTGTGAGGACTTTGCCTTTCACACCTAGTGAGATGGGAAACCAGTGGAGGGTTCTGAGTGGGGAAGAGACATCACAGAACACATAGCCAGAGTCCCTTGTGACATATCACAAACAACACCTAACATGCCTTCCCAAACCGAAACACTAGCCTTGCCCTTCAGAACTCTCTCTTCTGCTGGTAGCTACCATTTGCATGCATTTTTCTCAAGCCATAGCATCTCCAGAATCAATGCTCATCTGTCCAGTGTAGCCTGACACTCTCTTAAAAACAACTCTTCAAGACACGGACTGCCTTTCAAAATGCCTTCTTCCGCCAACAGAGCACACATTTAGAGAAGTAACAAAGGCCATTTCTATCCAAGCAAACGTGTTTCTTGCAGCCAACAGCATAGCCTTATAACAGTAATGTTTCTATTTCAGAGAGTAAGTCTATCATCTCAGTAACAACCCTTTAAAACACAAAGTTATCACATGATCTTCTTACTCTATGCAGGATAAGTCAAGACCCAACAAATGAAACACTTCTCCTGGAAATTATATCCCATTTGGTTTTTTTTTAAAAAATCATCTTTTAAACCTGTCATTGGTAAACCAGATTTAGAACATTAGAACTGCTGCAAAGATTTGTTATGAGAAATCTACTGAGGGTCTACTGAGTTCTTTGAATATGATATTTCACATTAATATGGACATTAAAACAGAGACATGACAACGCATATCCGTGACTGCCTCTCTTGCTCTAATTTTCATTTCAAACCCATATTACTTATACATTCCCAAAGAACAACTTCAAATATTATATTTTGCAAGCTTGTGTTTTCAAATTGCTGATTTAAAGGTCTTCTTGACCTTTGTACAGAATTCTAACATTTTTTTCCTGCTTTGTTGGCCTGAGGGTGGTGATAGAATCAAACATGTTTATAAATAGGGCCAAATAAATTGAAAATTTTTTCCTGAGAGAGAGAGTTTTATGAAGAAAATACCTGCCCAAGTTCGTTTTTTAAAAATCCCTCACCCACTGACATTTCTGGTTCAACAAGTTTTCTTCTTAATGTAGTTAAATGTCAACAAAAGTGTTACTGCTTAATTATCTGAGTATCCTGAGTCATAATAATGCATATATCACTTCACTTAGGAAATGTCTTCTCTCAATTAAATTAGCTGTTTTCACTAGAATCCTTAGTCAGCCAATGGAAAAAATAATTTTCCCCCTTATGACTTTCTCTACTACAATAATTGACCTGGGTTCGTTGTCTTTGATATTACAGAAGAAAGTCTGACTTTTCAAATACAGAGGTAAAGTAAGTCTATGAACCTATGAACTTCACTTTTGGTACTTCCCCTAGAACAGCAGTTCTCAGCTCTGATGCACAGTAGAATTTCCTGGGGGAGCTTACTTCACACATACACACACACACACACACACACACACACACAGAGGGAGGGAGGGAGAGAGAGAGATAGAGGCCCAACCTGAAGAGACTCTGACTTAATTGGTCTTGGGTAAGCCTGGGCATTTTTTAAAAGTACGTATTTTAGCACTTTGGGAGGCCAAGGTGGGCGGATCATGAGGTCAGGAGATCGAGACCATCCTGGCTAACACGGTGAAACCCCGTGTCTACTAAAAATACAAAAAAAATTAGCTGGGCATGGTGGCAGGCGCCTGTAGTCCCAGCTACTCAGGAGGCTGAGGCAGGAGAATGGTGTGAACTCAGGAGGCAGAGCTTGCAGTGAGCCGAGATGGTGCCACTGCACTCCAGCCTGGGCGACAGAGCAAGACTCCTTCTCAAAAAAAAAAAAAAAAGGTATGTATTTTAGCTTGAGAACTATAGATAAAAAAGAAGCGATAATTTTGCCTTCCTTCTTCCCTCCTTTTTTTTTTTTTTTTTTTAAAGAGACAGTCTTCCTCTTCCATCTAGGCTGGAGTGTGGTGGTGTGATCATAGCTCACTGCAGTCTCAAACTCCTGGGTTTATGTGATCCTCCTGTCTCAGCTGCATGAGTAGCTAGGACTACAGGCTACAGGCATGTGCCACCAGCCCAGCTAGTTTTAAATTTTTTTGTAGAGATGGGGTCTCACTATGCTGTGCAGGCTGGTCTGTAACTCCTGGCCTCAGGCAATTTTCCCACCATGGTCTCCCAAAGTGCTGGCATTACAAGGGTGAGCCACTGAGTCTGGCCTATTTTCTTCCTTTCCCTCCCTCCCTCCCTTCCTCCCTTCCTCTCTCTCTTTCTTTTCTCTTTCTTTGTCTTTATCCTTCTTTCTTTTCTTCTCCTTTTTCTTCCTTTGTTTTCACCTATAGTGACTATTTGAAGCATTTCTATTTTTTAATTAAGATAAACAAAATTGGCTGGGCGAGGTGGCTCACGCCTGTAATCCCAAAACTTTGGGAAGCCGAGGTGGGCAGATCATTTCGGCCCAGAAGTTTGAGACCAGCCTGGGCAACATGGTAAAACCCCATCTCTACAAAAAAAGTACACAAAAATTAGCCGGGCGTGGCACATGCCTGTAGTCTCAGCCACTGGAGAGGCTGAGGTGGGAGGATCACTAGAGCCCAGGAGGTTGAGACGGCAGTGAGTCGCCATAATGCCAGTGCACTCCAGCTTGGGTGAGAGAATGAGTCCCTATCTCAAAAATAAATGAATAAATAATAAAATTCATATAAATAATCATGTAACTTTAGAAGATCTAATTACAGGCAGGGCGCAGTGGCTCACATCTGTAATCCCAGCACTTTGGGAGGCCGAGGCGGGCGGATCACAAGGTCAAGAGATGGAGACCATCCTGGCCAAGATGGTGAAACCCCATCTCTACTAAAAATACAAAAATTAGCTGGGTGTGGTGGTGCGTGCCTGTAATCCCAGCTACTTAGGAGGCTGAGGCAGGAGGAATCACTTGAACCCGAGAGGCGGAGGTTGCAGTGAGCCAAGATCACGCCACTGTACTCCAGCCTGGTGACAGAGTGAGACTCTGTCTCAAAAATAAATAAATAAATAAGGAGGCCAAGGCAGGTGGATCACGAGGTCAGGAGATCGAGACCATCCTGGCTAACACAGTGAAACCCCGTCTCTACTAAAAATACAAAAAATTAGCCGGCGTGGTGGCAGGCGTCTGTAGTCCCAGCTACTCGGGAGGCTGAGGCAGGAGAATGGCGTGAACCCGGAAGGCAGAGCTTGCAGTGAGCTGAGATGGCGCCACTGCACTCCAGCCTGGGCGACACAGCGAGACTCCGTTTCGATAAAAATAAAAATAATAAATAAATAAATAAGGCATAACAAAAACAGGGCTGAAACATGCCCCTTGTTCACTACATTGCAGGTGAAGAGAAGGAGAGAAGAGCTGCAGCCCCTTAGGAAGCCCAGACCTGGGAGCTTCCCAAGCCAGGGCAACTCCCTCTTTGGGGTCCTGCGGTGCCTGTCATCTCCAAGCTTCTGGGCACCACTGTGTTCCCTGGTGCTAGCCAGGGAAGCTGCTTGCAGTGCCTCTGGTCCAGCTGCAGCCTTGCAGAGAGCTGGTACCTGTGTAGGTACCTGGAGCTGCCCACCCCACTGGCGTGTCTGCCTGCACAGTTGCCAGACCCCATGCTCGTTCATACACCCTTTTCTGCTCCATGCGACTTGCCCTTGGCAAGTGTGGGATCCAGGTCGGTAGTGTGAGCCAAGCACAGCCTGCTGAGTGGGCGGAACAAGCCCAGTGGGCTGAACAAAACGCAGGCAAAAGTGCCACTGGCCAGAGGTTTCAGGCCTGAAAGGCCACACCTCAAGGATCCTGTAACACAACTATGGGATGCACACAGCTATGTGTTCGGTGCAGGCAGCAAATAAATCTCATTTTAATCTCAGGGGTACTAACTACAAATGGTCTTTGACTTTTTCCTATTGTGTATCTCTGTCTTCACTGGTTAATTTGTTATTACTTCAGCATCTCTTGTGTAGCTGAGATTTGAATACACCTGCCAGGTGAAAATAGATGAGCCTTCCCTCTAGATATTTACATGAAAGCTAAGGGGCCTTCTGAGTGGAGAAGGTGGGTAGAGGCTTAAGCTGTATTCCTAATTTATTTTCAGTTATTTAGGCATATATGCAGAATGGGACAAGAGTCAAAAGGAAACCAAGTTTTCAGGAGGGACTGGAGCTTCCCGAGGAAATAAAACTATGAAGAACTGTAGAGTCTGGTATAAACAGGGTGCTTCAGCTATAAGACCACAGAGTCAAAGGGCAGTGATTTTGCCAGCATGGCACTGGCACCTGGAAGCGTCCTGAACCAGCCATCCTGGCTGTATGTGACCTAGCAAAGGAAAGAGCTCTGTGGAAAATGAAAGAGATGTCACACTAAACTTGGAATTATTTTGAAATCCACAGCCCATGGAGACGTGTAGCTCCAGGCAATATTGGCCAGTCGGCCCACAGTGTAGCCTGGAGTGGCAGCTGCTAGTATTCAGCAGTTGCTCCTATTTAGGAGAGCTTGTCAAACTCTTGTTTTGGACTCCCAAATACCTGGGGTATAGTTGAGGGTTAGGAGTAACTTTGAACAGGATTGGAATTCTCAAATGAGAAGGTGCAGTAGAAAGGTTGTAACCTGTGAGAATCTGGTCTTGATGTTCTGTAACCTCATTTGGACTGGTAGGCTGAAAAGACTCATGGATATTTAGGTGCACTAGAATTTATTTTTAAATTCTCCAGTCACCAAATCTCATCTCCATCTTTATTACTTCAAAGGCCTTCTTTTCTTTTTCCTCCCCAGTCCATCCTGCATATACCTAACATAGAGGGATACATTAAAACAGGTCAACACAACATATCGCCACTGGCCATTTTGAAGATTGGCTGTCTTTGTAGAAAAATCACCCCTTAAGGCAGACTTCTCTAATTGCACTGCTGGATTGTTAGAGATGAGTCCGTCTTCAGTTATCTTGATTGTTGAGCCAAATATACCATAAATCCTCAAAATGTATATTGTATTTTTTTTTAAGTTAGGCGGGGTGTAAGATTTTACAGGATGTAGAAATGTACTTAATTAGTTCAGCCTTGAAATAATTATTCTTTAAAAAACTGAAAATTTCAAGTAGCTATAGAATATCTCTAATTCCTCTCTGGCTACCATTATTTCCAACATGCAGTGTTCTTACATAGCCCACTTGCCAAAAAAAAAAAGCTCTTGTTATAAGGTTAAGGCCACATTTCTGTGTAGTTAAAACTTTGCTTCAGGGTATGTCCTGACTGCATATAGGTTAATGGAGCACTGCATGTTTCTTATACAATATTACCTGCATACTTGCTAATACTCGAATTCTAGAGATTCACTGGGGGATACAAATGGATCCAGCATTGATCTTGAAATCAGAAGTTCACAGTTCTAATCAGGTTTCTGAGTAGTGAATGAACTTAGAGAGAAGCTATTAAATTTCTCTTACATATATAAAAAGGGAATAATGATTTTACTAGAAACGTCTCTAAGATTCACACCACCTCTGATATTCTGAACCTAAATTTGAGTATTTACATAGTTTACATAAAGTAAGCTCTTTTGCGTCAACAGACAGGGTGGCATGCAGGTAAGGAAGAAAAGGAAGAAGACTGAGTCCCCTCAACTTGAAAGAGCTCGCTGTCAAGGAGAAGGCCACTTACTGAAAGATCTACCTCATTTTAAGGACAGATTGATTACAAAGTGAACCCTGGATGGGACCAGAGATCCAACCTCATGCCAAAAGGACTGTGTGTCTAAAGCAATGACGCCAAAGCCGGCCTCTTACCCTGCTCTGCCAAAGGAAACAAGAAGGCAAATCCGCAAGTCTCCCAACATGATAAACTCCATTTGTCACCCGCTTACATGTGCCTCCAAGACTAAACTTGTCTCATGGTGGCTCCATTTCAGTTAAGTACTTTTAGACCTCAGTCCAAACCCCTTCTCTTAGGATTTGGCTCAAACTATTGATAATCATAAATTTCCATATTTATATTTCCAATCTGTGAGGACTTAAAAAAACTATTATGGAAACCAAGTACAATCTTAGGGAACAGACTGTGTATTTAATTTACACAATGAAACTTGGGCTGTAGCATTAATACTGTAACAATACTGAATAATTTAACTGAAGTGTATTACATTCTTTGTGCTGTAAATCTTTTACTTGTGAGTTTTGTGCAAAATCACCAATTTAGCCTTGCATAAAAGCTTTTGTTTGGCATTTACAGTCTCCTGTCCCTTGGACACCTCCTCCATTTAAAAAAATTAGAATTCCTTGTTGCAGATTCATTTCTTTTCTTTTCTTTTTTTTTTTTTTTTTTGAGACAGTCTCGCTGTGTTGCCCAGGCTGGAGTGCAGTGGTGCTATCTCAGCTCACTGCAAGCTCCACCTCTCGGATTCACACCATTCTCCTGCCTCAGCCTCCCAAGTAGCTGGGACTACAGGCGCCTGCCACCATGCCTGGCTAATTTTTTGTATATTTAGTAGAGATGGGGTTTCACTGTGTTAACCAGGATGGTCTCGATCTCTTGACCTCATGATCCACCTGCCTCTGCCTCCCAAAGTGCTGGGATTACAGGTGTGAGCCAATTAAAGGAGTCATGGCAGCTGAAGACAATGACGATTTAATGGAGTGAAGCCGATCTACTATCTTGGGTGGAAAGAGTATGATGTGGTTGGCGGTGCCTTCCACATTCCAGTTAGCCGAGTGCTGTAAAATATTAACACCAACACTGTAATAAAGTAGAAGGTGATACGGCTCTGGTTGGCTATTTATTTACTTATTTGGTAAGTTCTAGTATTGTGCTTAGAATGTACAGGTAAAAGGATCTGTGTAGATTGTGCAGGCTAATGGTGTTCTGTGGACGTGTGTTCATTTCTGAATAAGTTTTTGTTTGCTAAAGGAACTGAAAAAAATAAGATTCATGCAAGGGATTTACCAAACCGTTAAATTTATTCACTTTTCAAGGACCATCGCTTACTCTGAGGTTATGTTCGTCTCAATGCTTTCAGGCTAAAAAATATTTTTTTTCATGAAAGATCGTAATAGTAGGCAGTAGTTTTGATTTTTAATGTACTTACACAGAAAAATGAAATATAGCAAATCCATGTCCGCTTCCATACTATAAGATGTAAAAGTCTGAGGACCACTCAACTGACTATCCATTTCATTGTATTTTTAGGGAAACTGAGGCAGAGTGGCTAACTGCTTGCATGCAGTCACCCAGCTAGTCAGTTCCACTGATGCCGTGTGGCTTTCGATAAGCTCAGATTCTCAAAATACAGCAGGTGTGTGAAGGACAGTATATGCTGTACCTAACAAGTTCAAAGAGTTACCCAGAAACTATTGTCATGCTGTTTTCTGTTTATCAAACTCTTATTTGCAGTCTTTTTGGTCACATGAGAGTTTCATCAGATATCTGCAAGATGTAATTTCTCTCCCAAAACCCCAAGGAAATGCTATCAAAAGATTCATGTCTTCAATAGATTCTATTCTTGGAGAGGTTAATATGGAGGAAAGATCCATGGTCAGTCCACATTTTGTGCAGATGACGATGGCGGCGCAAAGCCACCTGAAGTCATTCACCTTTGCAACTGCATTTGGATTCTATATTGCCTGCATCAGGCATGGAGACGCCCACCGGCTGCTGTGAGAGGAATAAAAGGAGTACTGACAAACGTCATCATACAAAAAAGGTTTCAAATCATTTTTGACACCAGAATAAAAGTTAGATTCCTGTGTCTGTCTGAGATTTCGAGTTATCTTTCTAAATGGCTCTCTAATCGAATCAGCAAACCCTCAGGGAAGAGCCTTCACTTCCTTTCTGTTGTCTGTTAAGCCAAGCACACCCAGAGTGGTCAATAAATAATACTATGGGAGTACTGGAGGGCAGGGAGTGGTGTTGCATATTTTGCTTTTGATTTTTCCTCTGGAAAAAAAGATGAATTAAGTGACAGAGTGGCAAAAGGAGTAGGCAACAAAGAAACATAGCCGGAAACTTGAGTGTGACTCTTAATTTCACTCTTTTTAGAGCTTTAATGTAAATCCAATTATGTATTTGCTTTCAGTTCTGAAGGTGAGAAATTCGAGGTTAGACATCACAAAGCTAATACATAGATTCCCTAGAGAAGATATTGATAATATTTCATGTTTTCCTCCTGACATAATATTCCCCCAAGTGAAATCCATTGCCTATTATTATTGATATTGTGCTATCCTGGTAGCAAACTTGAAATGTAAGGAAATAGGATTCTGTTCATTATTTCTTACCAGTAAAATTAATGAATCAGAGAAGAAGCTAATGTAGGTCTGTTTTATCACTAAGGTGCTCAGAAGTTCAACCTTCCTTTTGTTCTCCTTTAGAGAAGCTGTACTTACAAGCATTGCAAAGTCTGACAAATTGTATGGTGTCTATTATTATCTGTCTGTCTCCTTCCCAGACAGGGCAGGGATTCTATCTTCTCTATTTTCATACCCTCCAAGACCTAACACAAGCCCATAATATTCCATCAACCATCGAGCACATATTTAAGTGCCTACAGAGTGCTAGGGAGTGTGCTGGGTGCTGGGGACTGAAAGTGGGAAGACAGATAATTCTGGAAGGTATAATGTAAAAGAAGAGAAGAGCTGAGCTAGGGGAAGTCGGGTGGGGGTGGATTTGTCTGACTGGCTTCCCAAAGGAAGTGATGTTTAAGGGGAAACCTGACTGATGAATAGGAGTTTCCCCAAGTTCTCTTTTTCTTTGTCTTTTCAGGTTACTGGAAAAGCTAGTGAGGTTTGTGGCTGGTATCATACTGTTTAATGTGTCATCTGCTACCATGGTCAATGTGACTCTTACTAATCGGCATTCAGATAGCGCCTTGCATATTGATTGTATGCTAATACATTTGAGCCAGTTGGCCTTGCTATGCGACATTCTCATGCTTCCCCAAACGTGAACACTGAAGTGAACCTTGGGTGGCCCTGCTTTGTGGATCACATATCTCCCACATCTCTACTTTCAGAATAAATTTGTTAATACATTCTCTTCTCTCCTGCAAGGCCTAGATAGAAGAAACTCTTAATTTAAAATATTACAACAGAAAGTTATTCTGCCTTTTGCCAAGAGGTGTGATCCTCATAGTCGTTTGAAATATCATCAAGCTGAGTCTCACAGATGCTCAGGGGTGAAAGAAATATGTGTAAAACCTGGAGGTATGAATGGTGTGCATCATGTATTGTATGCATGAGCAGAAACACCAGCCTTGGAGAGAAACACCAGCTTTGGAGAGACACACCAACCTTGGAGAGACACACCAGCTCCCCTCTTACTCTGTTTACTGTTTTCTTTCTGTGAAATTTAAAATTGATTCCATGTGTACTATAATGCAAGCAATGGGGCAAGGCTGCTCTCTTTTGTCTCTCTCTCTCTCTCTCTCTCTCACACACACACACACACACACACACACACACACACACACACAGCCCTTCAGAGCTGCCTGCTTAACTTCTCACAGCAACTTCCTCCACTCGGATGGGCTGTGGTCCCTGAGGGAAGCCTCGGCATCTGAATTTGGCAGGGAATCCCATTCCCATGGAAGTCAGGGCTGCCCTCACTCCCAAGGAACAGCCTGGTGAGGTTCTCACACATTTGCCTCTGGCTTCACTACAGAATATGTACACTCAAAGGGGACAATAGAGGGGTCTCCCACACTCCCCAACTCATGCAGACCCACAGACAGTTGGGAGCGTCTTGCTCTGAATATGAGGAAAATGAGATCTATGTGAATCTTCACCAGGCCACAGCTCATACTTCTTGCTGCTGTCTATAAATGAATGTTAGCAGCACTTTACATATCAAAATTGTCCAAGTGGGACCTGACCTTTGGGCCTTTGGATCCATGTTGCATTCATAGCCATTTAGATCTGACCCCATTTCAAGTGTTCAGAAAAATGAGAAACAATTTTACAATAGCAAAATTGGGCCCTCCCACCCTTCCCCACAAAATTGAATGAAATACAAGGAGGAAAAACAAATGGAGATATTTGTGAGAATGACTGACTTCCTTCTGCAAACAGAAATGGGCAAGTTATCAGAGTTAAAATTGCCTTATAAAGTATCTTTATACAGCAGAAGAGATCATCAGAAATGCATTTTTTGGCTCAAATTTCCTTTTATTTCTCCCTTGGGATCTCTCTTTCTGACTTTTTACCCCATCTCTCTCTCTCTCTCTTTTTTTTTTTTTTTTTTTTTTTTTAAGACAGTCTCGCTCTGTCACCCAGGCTGGAGTGCAGTGGCGTGATCTAGGCTCACTGCAACCTCTGCCTCCTGGGTTCAAGTGATTTTCCTGCCCCAGCCTCCCAAGCAGTTGGGACTACAGGCATACGCCACCATGCCCAGCTAATTTTTGTATTTTTGGTAGAGACAGGGTTTCACTATGTTGGCCAGGCTGGTCTTGAACTCCTGACCTCAAGTCATCCACCCGCCTCAGCCTCCCAAAGTACTGGGATTACAGGCATGAGCCACCGCAACTGGCCTACCCCATCTTTTTTACTCTCTTTCTGGCTTTGACAATGTAGGCAGTTTCAATTTCATTATATATGCGGGTCGAAACTTTATTTTAGGAATAATCTTGGACGTAAGACTACTACTGCTTTTTCAGAAGCAAACCATTTTGTGGACTGTATTCAGAAATGCAAAACACAGCCTCATCCACTGAGTCCTGCCTCCCAGGTCTGATGTGGAGTCCACAGTACAGCATGGGGAAGACTCTGGGAGTGGCTGCAGCGGTGGTGGTCCCTGCCTTGCCTGGTGCTCTTTTTATAGGCTATAGAAATACAACTGATGACTCAAAAGTATTATATCTTGATAAATGAAATAAACAAAATTCAGTCCCTAACACTGGTGTGGATGGGCATTTGGGCAGTACCTACACTGTAAATGTCCATGCTATAAAGAACCCCTGGGAATGAAGAGCTCTGTGCTCCCTCCCAGGTGTTGTTCTGGCCAATCTCCTTTTCTGTCTTCCCCTGGTCTGAAGGATTGTTCCTCTCTTCTATGAGAGTGCAGCTGAAAATGCTCATAGTCTCTCCATTTCGAACCTGGAGCCAGGCTGAGGTGGATGCCCCTTCTCTGTGGTTTCCATAGCAAAGTGCTCTGTGCACATCTGGGACTTAGATTTCTCTCTTGTCCTGCAATTCTCCATTTCACGAAATAGATTGTATTTCTCATTCCACCACCATGCCTGGCTCAATCAGTGTACACTGAACACATCTCTTCTTTTTAAAAGAATGTAATATTCTAGAAATCATGGATAGTACACTGTGTTATCATGGATAGTTCAATCATAGATAGTTCAATGTCATATAAGTCAAACAGACTTTGGAAAGGCTAGCAGGAGGACTTAATACACTTTCTTTAAATTGTTCCTACAGGAAAAACTGTACCAGAAATGCCAAACAACTGAATTGAAAATGAATTTCTGGAACTCAACACTCAAAATCAGAGATGGTTCAGAGAGCAGGTATCTACTGCTAATTTCTAACTAAATGAAAGGGCTTCTGCTTCTGAGAGCAATGATACTGGAACAGGAAAGAAATGCTGCTAGAGAACAGTGCTGGAAGTGTGTCGACAAAACTGTCTTCTTGTTCTAGTCCATGCAACTTCCCTTGATTAATGAGAGCCATGTCTAGGTGAGAAAAGCAATCAGAGGGCTTCAGCTGTGCCAGCATAAATGGAATACATCAATGGTACTGTTGGTGCTTGCACATGAGACCTGTCAGTAAATTATCCACTAAAAAGTAATGATTCTACTTTCTTTCATTCATTTTAAATCCTTTCCTATGTCTCTACTCTTTGTGCTTACTATTCTGCTTTGTTTCCAACAAGGATATCAATTCAAATTTTAAGGTGTGGAGCTTGGAGTAGTCTGCTGGTACAGTAAGCAGTAAGAAGTGTGTTTCATTCCTTCTATGTAGTGAATTTTCCACCTGTAATTCTGAATGTCCTTTAGGCAGGAGCTAAAGGTGATAAATGTCAGCAAATGAACTGATTGGCATAAAAACCAAAATCCACCAGAGAGAAGGGCAAAACCACCAACATATTTTCAGTTGTAACCAGATCAGACTCTAATTGCCTAATACCTAATAAATAGGGGAATAAAAATCTGAAATCTCCTTTAGAAATAAATATTTTAGAATTTCATGGAAAATCTAATAATAAAACTTGATGTACTTGGGACTATGAAAATAATTTAAGTCTTTAACCAGACTTAAATTATGTACATACACATGTATATTACACACACATGTAAAAAGGGAGAAAATTGGCCCAGAAAAATAACAATTATCTGACATTGGATTAAACACATGATTGAGCAAATTCCTTGAGGGCAAGGATTGTGTATTTAAGCTTTTTGGCTGAGAGATGCAGTGTGTGGAGAATGGCAAGAATCAGATAAACATGGATCTGGATTCCAGTTCTGCCACCTGCTTAACCTTAAGCAAATTACTAAGCCACTCTACTCTCAACCTCTTCATCTGCAAAGAGGAGAAAATCATTTCTATTTCCTAGAAATGTCACGGAGAAAGCACTTGGCATATAGTAGGTGCTCAATAAATGAGGCTTACCTCCTTATCCCTTCTTTGCATACTCTGTGGCACCAAAGACACC
Source organism: Pan troglodytes (assembly GCF_028858775.2). Taxonomy (NCBI): domain Eukaryota; kingdom Metazoa; phylum Chordata; class Mammalia; order Primates; family Hominidae; genus Pan; species Pan troglodytes. Next base: position 98,185,563 of record NC_072407.2, read on the forward strand.
TAGGAAGCTTCTAACACTTTCCCCTTCACACACCCTTGGTCGGGAAGCGACCATCAGATGAAATGAAACAAAATGAGAGAGTAAACAAACAAATAGAGAGACAAAAGGGATCCAGAAACAGGGAACCTGATCAAGGAAAGGAGTGAAGAGATTCTAAATATGGTGGCAGGAAGTCGTAGGACGACAGCTGTATCAGCAGGCCTAGAGAACACCCATTAAGGCTGTGGCTGGGGACAGAGGGCTGCTGTGGAGATGAGATGTATCAGTGTGGAAAACATATTGAGAAATGTTTCACAGAGCTGTTAGATGATATGAGAAGACAGCCAGAGATGTAAGGAAACTTCACAAATGAAAGAAAAGTTAGGTATATGACCCCTGGATAAGAATTATAATTACAGTATACTGCTTATCTCAGCAGTAAATACTATTTATCCCTTCATAAATTCTGAAAACACTTATCTAAATTTTTTATCTGACTATATTGTGGCTAAAGGGGAGAGGAAGAAAGGGTTGAAAATAGAACTAAAATCTTCATCTACTATAATAAGATGTAATGGATACGGCCTAAAATTAATAAATCAGGAGGTATCAGGTATGGATGCATTTAGGCACATAATGGTAAATACCAGGAGAAGCAACTAAAAATGATGAAAGTGGTTTCCTCCTGAGACTGAAAAGAGTGAGGGAAAAGGGGCCACGGAATAGCTTTTGCATTTTAATATGATTTGTCTTTTCAAACTATGTTTACGTGTTACTTTGATAAAGGTAAGACTCAAATTTAAACATGAAGACAGTAATTGCATTTTGGAATCATAAAATTCAAAATAATAGAATAAAATTGTAACAAAGGCAGTGAGCAAGGCCTGATGACTCAAGGTAAAATCCTTAGCAGCAAGTTTGGGTCCAGACTTCTTGTGTTACGTCTCTCATTCCCATGCTCTTCCTACCACACAGCATACCCCAGTTATTACATTTCTCATGCAGTTGGCATGGTTTGCCACATATAGGCAATGATTAAGTATTTGCCGAATGATAAATAACTACACCAATTGCTGAACTGTTTTTTCTTCATGGTGATTTTGAATGAGTTTAGTCTGGGAAGTGCAGGCGTCATACCTGGAGTTCATAGTTTTGTTCTATCTGCAGGAGTAAGATTATCACATATTGAAAGGTTTCAGAAAGCTGGCCCTGAAACCTGAACCTGATTCTGAGGTAGACACTCCTCAGGTCTAATCCATTTTACATAATGCATGGGTTTGCCAGAGACTCGTTTGAGAAAACTGTTATTTGAGTGAGGCAATATAATGGGCATTTTAATTATGCATTCCTATAAGGTCTATATCCCCTCTTCATGGGTTAAGCTACAACACCGGTTTGCAAACTAAGTCCTGAAGGAACTTAAAGTTCTGGGAGGTGCCTTAGGAAAATCCTGAAAAGGCAGGGGGTGAGGGAGTGGGGAGGAGGGTAAGGGATGAAAGAAGTGTTCTTGCTAAAAGAAAGTGTGAAAACTATGGAAATACATCTTCAGAAAACATTATACCTGTAACCACATTATCTCAGCTTCCTGGAGGAAAGCCTTTACTGAATTAAAGTATAATACTGAATTAAAGCATAATATTCATTATGAATATGAATATTTATAATATTCATATAAGATTTTATAATGCAGCTTAAAAACAGAAACATCAAAGTCAACAGTGTCATGGTGTCCTTCCAAAATTCCCAGTGGAAGATGTCCATCAAGTTACCTAATTCCCCTGATGATAAATGTACCTTTGAATTTATTTCCAGGAAAAATTTGCCTCCATTTAATGAATGTGTATGGTTTTCATATATTAAAAAAAAAAAACTTCTATATTCCCACATACTTCCTTTTGACCTTAGTTGCTTGGAAACTCAGAGTTAAATGAGGGCTCAGTTTTGAAAATCACCCATTGCAAGTGTGTACTAACATTTAATTTGTATTATTTTATTGGAGGGTGCTTATTTGCAAAGAGAAGCAAACTAACGTTTGTCAATTGCCTTCAAGGCGCAGGCCCTGTGTTCGTTGTATATCTCATGGGTTATTTCATGCACCATGGAAAATTTTCAACAATCCTGAAAAACAGGTATTGTCATTGTCATTTTACAGATGACACATCTTAGTTTCAGGGAATTTAAGTAAGTTGGCCAGAGTCACATGGACATCAAGATATTTACAACATTTTTGAAGTAATATATAAATTCTCAATAATGTATCTTTTATATTTAAATTCATATAAAATTATTCAAACCCATTTCATTTTCTTTGATTTCAAGATTATACAGCCTACATATACACACACCCCCATCGCGTAACTTCTTTTCTTTCTTTCCTTTGTCCTGGCTTTTTTTCTTTGCCTGTATATTGACACTTTCTCTCAGGCACTGTGTTTGCCCTTGGTGGTACAAAGATCAATTACATACAGACATGGTTTCAAGGAGCTTAAAGTCTAGTAGATGGGTTAAGGTATGGACTTAACTACACTTCAAGGTAGAAAGCAATGCATGTAATGAGAGATGCAAAATGCTTTGTGAGTTCAGAGAGGGGAAAAAGCAATGTCATGGTCCCAACCCTCCAGGAGTTCACAGTTCAGTGGACCAGAGACCTAAACGAAATTATAATACAGTATGGTAAGAACTATACTGAAAGGTTTGCACTGTGCTGTGGGTACTAGAGGGAGAAGAAACTAACTTTGTTTCATGAAAAGGAGTGATTACAGCAACATGGACACTCAGGGAAGGGGATGGAGAGAGTGAAGGGCTGGGGTTCCAAGATACCAGCAGAACTGCCTAACAAAGTGGACAGGATGTTACAGCCAGTAGGGATCAGACAGTGGTAGGGCAAAAGGCATTCATAGGGAGGAGAGCTGATGCTGTGAGGTCGAGCCCCAGGAAATGATTGTATCTGGGGTAAAGCTGCAATTCCAGGAAGGAGGCCTGGCAGAAGCAATAGAGATAACTAGAACGCCAGTTACTGGCCTCATCCCTAAGGAGTATGGAGCAAGGCAGAATTGCTTAGACATGCTGTCCAACTACCATCTGGAGGGACAAGGTAGCTGGAAAGAAGGAGGTAAAAAGGAGAATTACAGTATCAAAGCACGAAGGCAGCAGCAGTGGAGGCAGAGATGTGGATGGTCATGCAGTGGTGTCGGCAGTAGCACCTGGGAAGGGAGAGAGGAAGTATGCTGACTGCAACGGTTCTAAGCCTGGTTCAAAACGGGGCTCAAAGGGGTACAAGAGTTAATGAAAGTCATTTTTGAAGAATGCTGGGGTTTGAACATGATTGAAGATAGAAAGGACAGAGTAAAGATGTAAGATACAATGATTGATGGAATACATCTTCTGGAGCAAGAGCTAAAGTTCAATGTTGGCCTCTGAGAAGTGGCACGTGGGGTGCAAGGGAGAAAATGAGACAGAGGATGGGTGAATTCTTGACATTCTGACGTCGGCAGGAGCTGCCCCCCTCCAGTGTGTTCTTTATCCTGCTACTAGAGTGACTTTTCTAAAAAGCAATTTTGATTCACTGACATTCAATGCATTTGAATTAAGTGATTACCTTTTGCCAGGTACAAGTTATATTTCTGCTTATAAACAACCTATGCAGTTTTTTTCATGACTTTCCACTGCCTTCAGGATGAGAGAAAAAAAGTCACTTGGAGTATCCTCAGTGAAACTCTCTTACTTTACTTTTATCCGTATGATTTCCCCAGCATATAGGCCAGTCCAGCCCCCATCAATAGGGCCTCTTCAGAATCACATCTCATAGATTTGATCCATGGGGCAGCTGAGAGGGAATTCTCTGCTTTCCAGCTCTGACTAGAACTGGAAGGACTAGGACTCAAACTAAGACTAGGTCCATGGGCAAATGTTGTTTAGAGAGCAGACTTGGTATGGAGGAAGGTGGAAGTGCTAGCTCCTGTTCCTAACTTCTGTTGGGGGAGGGGATGGGCTCTTAAAGCCCCAGAACAGAAGAAAGGACGATAAGTCAATGGTATAATTTATTTGTCCACATGTTCAACAACTAAGTTTTGGGTCCCTGCAACATAGTAGATGTGTTAGGGGTTGGAATACAGTGGTGAATAAGACAGATGCAACCCCTGTATTCAACTAGCTTGCAGTCTAGTTGGGGAAGATTCACAAGAACAAAGATATATGACAGGTAATACATGCTCAAAGAGAAGAAGCAGAGGGAGCTACCAGACCATATAGGATGGGAGCTAATCCATATTAGGAGACCAGGGAAACCTTCTGGGGGAAATGATGTCTTAGCTGAGACTGAAGAAAGTTTAGGATTAGGTTAGCCAAGCTGAGTAGATCAGAAGTGTTCCAGGCAGAAGGAACAGCGTATTTGAAGACCTGGGAGTGAGAGAAAGCATGACACTTCTCAGGAACTGGAGGACATTTATTATGAAGGTTGCTAAGTGCAGAGTGTATATGAGTTTGGGGAGAGGATGGGTGAATGGGTAGGAGCCAAGGGAAGAGAAAGGCTGGGAATGAAAACCAATGACTTTGGAGACCTCGGCAGGATTCAGATCATACAGGGCTTTATAAGCTCCCTATGGAGTTGGACTTTCTCCTGAGAAAATGAAGGCCATTTAAAGGTTTTATACAGGTGATGACATGATCAAATTCCTATTTTAGAATGCTCACTCTGGTTTCATGTTGGCAAGACTGGAAGGAGGCAGGCCAGTTAGCAAGCATGAGAGGCAAGCAGGAACAATGGTCAGAAGCTGTTCTGGATATGTTTTATCCAAGGGCATGTCCATCCAGAGACTGGGGGATGTGGAGATGGGCTGGCCAGCTTATTAGCCTTATGCCTCTTCCCAGCATGGGAACATCCCTTCACCACTGTTGCCAATAATAACTCCAGCGGCTACATGTCCCCACCCTTCCACCTTTCAAGGCCTGCGATGAAACAGTCTCAAGACAGTCAGGAAAAAGAGGCTAGGTCAAAATTGGTCTGTAGGGAAAGGGTCAAAGAGAGATTACAGCCAAGGGGAGAAAGAACTGGACAAAGACTCAGAGTCACACAGTAGAGACGTGAGCCAAAGACCAGAAAGTGGGATACACACACTCCTGTGCTCACCCACACAGACCTGTGGACTACCAAGCAGGACCCAGTAAGCTCCCTGTTTATGAAATTCATGTTTCATAAAGGTGGAGCTGAACTTAAGAGCCCGTGAAAAGCAAACTGTCGAAAATGCTAGTGGTTAAGGGTGGAGAGAACTCACAGTAGAATGAAGGGGAAACAGGTCAACCACCCCTGTTCTTTCATCATCGAGGATCTTGAAAACTTGATTTAGCAGGATGCACAGGGAAGCAGTCATTGGCTTCCCTCTATTATGTTCAACTTAATTTATTGCTTGGAGAATTAGGCACCACTTTATTGTTCAGATTCATTGCATCAAATGCAAACATTCAGCCAGAGTTCTCTAATTAGTATCCAGAGAGCTGCCTAAGCTATGCATGTGTGTGTGTGTGTTTAAGTTTGGTTTCTCCTGCTTGAGACACAATGTAAAAGAGTTAAGATGATTCACTGACATTACACTTCTCTGATCCTACTAGTCTAAACATTTGTACGGTCTTCTGTTTGAAACCCAGAACTCCTTATAGTAAACACCTTCTGAATCTCAAGTCTTTGTGCCTAACTTTAATTAACCATTAATGTGCAAATTTACTGATTAGTGAACTGGCTAAATGGGTTTTTGCCTCCTTTGGATTTCACAAAAAGAACCACCACCCCCTTCTACCAAACTGATAACAACTGACATCTGATTAGAAAAGGCAAAACTAATTAGAATGAGTGCAAAGGGGATTGTTTGACTCACCTACATTAATGCACATTACAGTTAAATATCTGTCAGATTTTCCATTAACCCCCTTGCATTTCCATCTCCAGGTTCAAATCTATTTCTTAACCCTACACCCCTTCTTTCCCTAGTTGGAAACTTGGTATTCAACAGGCTAACTTACCCACTAATGCTTTAAATGCACAGCTTTTATTGATGGATGTGACACACAGACAAAGACCTTGGAATGAGAATAATAGAAGCCATTCCCCTAACTGTGGAGTTGAACCGTATGTATTATGATCCCAAGGCTAACATGTTCTTCTTGTTATTGTGTTCATTTCTTTATTGAGGGAAAGAGGAGTTAATTGTTGCTTTACACAAATTCACTCCATTGTGCTCTGAGCTATTACATACTAGGATAACAAAATAAAATAGAAAATAAAGTAGAATATCCAGCAAAAAGAGTTCTATTCTGTGAAAGGTTAAAATAACATGTTTAAAATGAAATTTGTTGACTTAGGGGAAATGCCCACATGATTTTTGCTCACTTCTTATATAGAATGGATTGTTAAGGATTGAGAAAACGTAATGTAATTACCCAATGGGAATTCACAAAGTAATAAGGACAGATACCTCCTTCAGATCAAAAGCTCAGCCAGGGAAGGAACCATGTTTTCCCGATCTTTGAGATTATATGGGTATGAAGGGGGTCATTTAATCTTTTAATCCCCAGTTCCTGGCACATTGTAGGTGCTCAATACATTTTCATCATATGAACGAATGAAGGCAAGAATTATGGTTTCATCCCATTGTGAAACTCTAACAGTAATCCTGAAAAGATTCTTAAATTTGAATGGATGATGTTAAAGAGAAAGAGAATGAATGAATTTTCTTTATTATGTAAAATACCTAACAAAACTCCAGAAATGTTTGCTTTAAAAATTAAACTGCATTCTCACTTCCTTGTGTTGTTTTTTTTTTTCCCATTTTAACCTGGGAACAGAGGTACCAAGAAGCCCAGCAGCAAATCAGCCTAGCAATAGAAACAAGAATATGCCTGCAATATGATGAAAATAGCTCAATTTGAAAACAATCTGATTGTTTAATTTTTTAAAAACTCTGAAAATTTTACACTTCCATTACTGCACCACAATTTCTTATTTGATCTCAGGTGTAGCATCAGTAATCCAGAACTGTGCTTGGCAAATAGCAGGCACACAATAAATATGTTTTTAAACAAGTGAATAGAAGCTTAGCTAGAGCTAAGAATGGAGCAATATTCAGTAAGCTCATGGCTCCTGGTAGGCATATCAGGAAACTGAGAGATCTGTGGATTCAGATAAGGCGAGGTCAGTGTGAATTTGACTAAAGATCCCTCCCTACATTCGAATTGACCTAAATTTTTCCCGAGGTGGTGATTTTGCCTGGGACTGTAGAAAACAGTGAAATTTCAAACATATATCATAAAGAAGGCCCTGACAGCACAACCCAAACCACCTCTACCTATTTCCTTAATTTAGGCAGCATAGTAACTATGAGCCCTGACTGTAAAATCAGGCCAATTACTAACCATAACCCTGAGCAAGTGATTCGATCTTTCTGAGCATCAGTGTCCTCACCTGTGAAAAACGGTTGATTATAGCTACCATTTGAGTTATTCGTATATGGCACAAAGTTAGTGCTAATGTTAAAACCAACCAACCAACAGAATAACGACAAAAGAACAAAAAAGACACCAAGTTCCTCCTGCTAATTTTCCAATTATGATTCTTCAATACTAATTATATCAACATATGTATCTGGAAATTCACTCTACATTCTAGTCAAGCACTAGTCTCACAGAGTATTAAAGACAAATTTTTCTTTCCTTTGTAACTTAAAAGATAAATGGTGAAATATCAAAAATAAAATGAAAATGTAAACATAATGCTCCTGGCCTCCCACAGACAACCCACAGTATGTCTGTATCAACCTTGTTCCCTTTTGCCAAGAGTCAGCCAAGGTGAGTTATAAAGAAATCATCAAATGGTGAAGAGTCACTTGCAGTGATCACCTAGCATCTCTCGAGTCTCTATCCCATCTTCACTATAGATTTCATGTCATTATATTTACCCTTGACCGCAGGTATGTCACCATTTTTTTAGCCTCCTTCTTGGTTCTGAATATACTGACAAATTTTGTTTCTCAGCTTTTTTAGGACTTTGGCTTGGTTTTACTTTGGCCCTCCAGGCTCCTGACTTCCTCTAACCTATTCTAGCCTATGAACCCAAACTCTGGCACCAGCCTAATTGGGTGACCCTTCAGGCAACCTCTAGGATCCAGCAAAGGAGTGGCTTGGATATCATACTATTGCAAAACACCAAATTCATGATTATTTTCCCATTGGAAAAGGCGTTTCCAGCTGATACAAGATTTCTATTTCTTCTCTGGCCCTTTCATTGGACAATTATAAGGATTTAGAGGTATTGTCAGCATATGAAAGTTACATTGATTTCCCCACTGCCACCCAGGCCAATTTGGAAACAATTTTCTGTGTGTTCATCCTTAAGATTAGATATATACAATACTACCTTAAAGAAGTGGGGCAGAGAACATTAGGAGATGTGCCTGATTTACACCAAGGGTTGATATGGTGTAGAGAAGGATAAACTTGGCTAGGAAGAGAGAGTAGGGTGAGGTTATTAATATATGATTGAGGAACTTGGCTTTAAACTAAGGAGGCAATGTACAAATTTATGTTTCAGTCATAACAAACCATCCATTCACTGGCTGCCTTCCCTCCAAGAAGTTTTAGATATGGGAGAATTCTAAGCCAAATATAGAATCCACTTGAGTTGCATGGATCCAATGTTAGAAAAAAATTCACACTTTTAAGTGACTGATTATATAGCTCTGAAAAAGATCACTTTTTGGTTCAAGAGGTAAGCACTTTTGGCTTAAACCCTCATGAGCCCTGATCAGCCAATAACTCTTTCACAACTTAAGTAAGGGCTCACTGACTTGAAGATAAATCAGAAATGCATGCATTGCATCCCCGTCTTGCCCTATCCCATAATCCTCAAATCAGGAAGGGAAGAAAATTATAGCCAAGAGGTATCTCCATGTGCCAAGCTAAAATATTAGCAAGACGAGAGTCTGCTATAGACATTTTGTAAAACACCAAATAGCATTTGTTTTCCCCGTCTCTGGAGAAGAGATTACTTAAAACCACCCCAAACATGGAGCAATAAGGATTTATTAAACAATTTTATTATGCTGCATCCATCTCTCAGGCATCATTTACCTGTAGGAAAATAGAGGTAGGTACACAGTAAAAGAGAAGGGGCACAGGAATTGCCCACATTCAGTCTCTAGCTGCAAATATGGATCTGTCTGGGTTCAGAGTTCTGACAGGTAAAGGGAAGGTCACCTTGCATATCTATGAGGTGAACTGCAAGCAACTGATCAACAAATTTAGTCTACCAATTTGTAGCAGAGAACCAAGATTTTCATCAGGCTAAAGAGCTTCAAGTAACAAATCCCATAGTAAATCGTCCTGTTTGACACAAAGTGAGTATGACAAGCAGAAAAAAAAATACATGACTAGTGTTTTCCTTTAAGATGTTTCAGTTGATAAATTTAAGAGTTGCTTAACTCCAAATCCCCCACCCTACCCATGACTTTGGTCATCGGTAACAGAGATTTAGCTGTTCTGGAATGAGAACAGACATTTGTACTGTCTATTATAGATGGAAGAGTTAAAACTACTCTGAGTTGAGAATACATGCCAAAACACTGGATGAGACAACGAGAATCAGAAGAACCTTAGAAGTATCTATATCAAATACAAGTTGCTTCCCAAAATTAACATCTTGAGAAGGAGCTCACTTTCTTTAACTGCCTTCAGAGAAAGCTCACACACCACACTTGCAATGCAGCCTTGTCACATCATAGTTACCCCTTGGTTTTGACCCAAAGCAGCATTACCTGACTTGACTGTTTGCAAAAATTGCCCTGATAGGATGAATGTTACTGTGTTGGTAATAATCTACCAAATGTGCTATAAGCCGTAGAGACAATCCCCAGAGAAAATTCTATAGCTGTATTGAACAATAGCATCATTATCAGAATGTGTATACTTCCCTCCTAAATGTGAATGCTTTCCAAAGGGCAATACTTACCTGACTACACAGCTGTAGTATACTTGCTTAAAACTCAGCCACATGATTTTGGGATCATATGTTATAGAATTATTGATCTGGAAGGGACAATGTGGTTCATTCTATAAAGCTGGGATAAAATTTTAAATGGGTGGCTACTCCCTGTATCGAAGAGAGGCCCTTAACTTGAAATACTGCCACATTTCCACCACTTTTTAAGGGCCTTTTGGAAGAGATGAAAATTACCTCTGTATCATATATGTCATATGCCCTAGGAGAATGTAAAAAATTATCTAAGGCATTGGAAGATGTTTGTTGATTTGGCCATCAGCACCCATTGGTGTGCTTGGGTCCTAGAAACTCGGGTGGGGACTAAGAGGTCAGGAATATGGTTTATAGTTGCTGATATCAGCAGTATGTCCGGAAACAGACCAGAGGATGTTGGAGGTGGCAGGGAGGCTCCCAGAAAAGGACTGATGGGGCACCAAAGATATATGTTTCTACGTGGTGGCTCGTGCCTGTAATCCCAGCACTTTGGGAGGCCGAGGAGGGCGGATCACTAGCTCAGGAATTCTAGACCAGCATGGCCAACTTGGTGAAACCCCATCTCTACTAAAAATATAAAAATTAGCCAGGCGTGGTGATGCCCGCCTGTAATCCGAGCTACTCAGGAGGCTGAGGCAGGAGAATTGCTTGAACCTGGGAAGTGAAAGTTGCAGTGAGACGAGATCAAGCCACTGCACTCCAGCCTGGGCGACAGAGCGAGACTCCATCTCAAAAAAAAAAAAGAAGATATATATTTCCTGTTGTAAATTGTTTATTTTGGCTAACTCCATAATGTTTACCCTCAGGAAGGCTAACAGTCACACAGATATGTATGTATGTGTGTATGTGTATGTGTGTGTGTGTGTGTGTGTGTGTGTATGTGTGTGTATATAAAATTTCTTTAGCATCTCTAAAGAATAGAGTTTAGGATATGTTTTTATCCCAAAGGACTTAATCTACTATGTAGATTATGTAAGTAGGGCTCAACACTAGAAGAATATTCTTTTTAAGAATTCCACAATGATCTAGGACTCCAGCAAATCCTACCTGTGAGCTGTAGATCCTAGTGGCTGAAAGTATAGGCTTCAAAGTAGATCATCAGAATCCTGCAGCTGCTACTCATTATCTGTGCGAACTTGGGAAAGCTATTGAACCTCTCTGTGCCTCAGTTCTCTTACCCGTAACATGGAAATAATGGCATTTCGCTCATACGGATGAAACGAGATGCCACAAGTAAGGGCGGCAGAAGTCATGCCAGTTATAAATGCTAACTCATTGCTATCTCATTATTTATAATTTCCATTTTTATGGTCAGAAGTCTGGGCCTAGAAAGGGTAAACTTCAATACACTGAAGCTGCTGGAGAGTGAAAAATTAGAGATAATTCTCTTTTATTTATTTCCCCGATACTGGTTATGTTAGAATTTGGGATTTACTCCAATGCCTCTCCTATAAAATAGCAGTGCTTTTTTAAAAATAACATTTTGGTGATTTATGGCTCTTTCCATAATCATTATAGTAATCAACTTATTCTAGACTCTGGACTGAGAATTACCTCATTTTATTTTCAATACACTCCTAGGAGATTTTCTTTTCACTCCTATTGATAGGTGAGGAAACAGGCTTAGAGAAGTTCAGTGAGTCCCTTGAGGTGACACAGCTAAGACTGTCAGAGTAAGAATTTGAACCTACATTCATCCAAATCAAAGTGCCTGCATATAGCATTAGAAAATAGTTCTACGACTTGTTTTTAAATGCTCCCCAAATTCCCTGGGTTAAAAAAGGAATTTTGTAAAAAAACATATGTGTGTATATATATGTCTCTACTCCAAGTCCATTCTCCATAATCTATAATTTTTTAAAAACACACTTCTTAAGTAGAAAAGGGCTGAAAGCTGTGCTTAGTGCATAACTTCTGAATCCTCGTTGAGTGTGGTGTTCT